>NC_070619.1:222458-5284958 GCF_027172205.1 Podarcis raffonei | reverse complement strand
TAGGGGGGTTGGGGGCAGAATAAGGGTGGCCAAAACCAGCTGCTCGTCGCCCTGCCCCCTGAAAGGAAAGGGAGCACACCAGGATCCCCTGAGTGACGGGCGCTTCCCAGCTCACACAGATGGCAGGGTTCAAGCAGCATGGTCAGGTCAGAATTGCTGCTGCCCTCCATTGCCAACTAATTTTTTTTTTCCTTTTCAAAGCACACACACACACACATGCAAATCCTATGTTTGACCTCTTGCTTTCTGAATCGGAGCCTGCCTTACAAGCTTGAAGAGCAGCTAGGTTTGCATGCCTTTCCTCCTCTCCCTCCCTTGAAAGCAAACGAGGGGTTTTAGGCGAGCCTGCAGTCAAGTCTTAAAAAAAAAAACCTGCTCTACCCTTTTTTCAGTGACAGCCTGTGCCGGGGGGGGGTGGGGGTGTGTGAAGGTTTCAGCCAAACACTGCGGGTAATGTTGAAAGTTAGCTTTGTGACCCAACCCGGTATGGTGAGGTTTGGTTGTGTTCTGGCTTTGATTTCACTTCATTTTCCAGTGTCCCATATTGCATTGCTGAGATTTTGCTGGCTGTGTTGAGAGGCTGGTTGTGGTGTTGTGCTGTGTTGTGCTGTTTTTTCCTCATTTTTCTTTTCTTAAAGCTCAAGCTGGCGCTATCACTGGTTCAGGCAGTTGAGGGGGGTGGGGTGGAAAAACCCCAAACTCTGAAGTTTGGATCAAACCAGCGGCCACCTGCCTTCCACCCCACAGAAAGACCAGAGGCAGAAAAACCATTATCAGGCTTCTTTTTCGAGTGTGTTAAAGATGATCCTTTGCGTTAAGATAGCCCCATTCTTTTCAGAGCGCAGATAGGGGTTGTTGTGTTTTGCTTTTTAAGAGGGGAGCGTCTTCCAGAATGTCGGGTGGCTAGGATCTGCTTCTTCTAATAGGTCCTGTGCCTACGAACCCTTCTTCCTTTGCACAGCTGCAGAAAGGGGTCAGAAGTGCTCCTTTAAAGGTCTTTTGGTGGCATCCGGGCAGGGGGAGAGACGGTGGCCCTTGTCGTGCTTGCAGATAAAATGCAGCGCACAGGCCACAGACCTAGTTGGCAGGTTTTGTCCCGGACGGTGGCTGGCGGCCCCTTTCTCCAACGGCTGGTTTTGCCGCGTCTCTGGCAGGTCTTAAAAGTGTGTGGGGGGGGTGTCAAGCAGCCTTAGTGGGTTTCTGCGCTTGCACCACCTCTTCCAGTTGCATTGAGAGAGGTGTCTAATAAGGTGTCTGGAAGGACAGTAAAGCATGAGACGGTTGTGGGTTCAAGCCCCACGTTGGGACAAAGGACCCCTGCACTGCATGGGGTTGGGCTGGATGATCTTGGTGGCCTCTTTCCAACTCTACAATTCTGCCATTCTAGACGGCTGTACACTTCATTCACAGTTGCTCCCTCTCTGAAAGACGGGATCTGTAATCAGACTTTTGAGGTCGTGTTCATCATCATCAAACCTTTATTGCATTAGCATACAGCCATAGCAGGATAAGACAAAAATGCTAGAGAGAAGCAACCTAGCAAAATTCAAACGATATTACTGGCATTGTGACATTTAAATTACCCTAACACAATAATGTAAAAATTTAGTTGCCAGCGCCGGAAATCTAAAGTGCAGATGTATATAAAACATATAATGGCCCCAAAATAGGCTTGGCACATTTGGTTAAAAAGGTAATACAAAGAATTAAAACAGGTCCAGGTCTGGGACACACTACCCAGTCAGTGTAGCCCTGAGTTTCAAAGCCTGCACTATAAAGATTGCCACCCCACGTGAAATTTGGGGATTTGCGTCCACAAGAAGCGATTTCAAACAGTCTTCCTTAGATGTGATGGTGGGCGGAATCAAGAGGAGGAGCTTAGTTCTTATTAGCTCATAAATAGGGCAGTAGAAAAAGAAGTGTATGAAGTCCTCTACTTCATTCATTGTGCATGGACATAGACGCTGAGTAATGGGGGTCTTAAAGTAAATCCCCCGCAAGAAGGCCGTGGGTATAGAATGGAAACGGGCCATGGTAAACGCTCTTCTCAAATTGGGCTCCGTCAGGTCTATCAAGGTCGTGTTAATTGAACTGTTCTTCAGTCCGGGAATCAAGAGAGTCGTAGAGTCGGAAGGGACCCCAAGAATCTAGCCCAGACTCCCTGCAATGCAGGAATCTTAACTGACAGGTGGCCATCAAACCTCTGTTCAAAACAAGGAAGGGAGAGTCCATCACCTGTGGGGTTCAGTCGGAATCTCCTTCCTTGCAATTTGAATCCGTCGGTTCAGGTCCTACCCTCCGGAGCCGGAGAAAAGAAACTTGCTCCGTCCTCCCTGAAAATGGATTCCCAAACCCTGTTCTCCCAGACGTGCCGGCCCAGGGCTTGGTGGGAGTCAGGAGTCTCAGGTCTTTGAAGAAGGAAGCAGGGCTCAGGGCTTTATCTGGAATTCAAAGGGTACCCAAAGCTCACTGAGTCTGGGGGAAAGGCATGTTGAGCTGCTTCCCATTTGGTTGCATTGTACTTGTTGCAGGGGGAGCATAGCTGTTCACAGTTGCCAGCTCTGTTTGCAGAGATGTTTGGAGCAGTGGTATCATCTCCCGGCCGGAAGGCAGGCACTGGAGCGCGGTTCTCGGCTGCCATCTTTTGTCAGCCAGCCACAAGAAAGCGGACAGTGGAATTTGCTGCCAAGGAGTGTGGTGGAGTCTCCTTCTCTGGAGGTCTTTAAGCAGAGGCTTGACAACCATATGTCAGGAGTGCTCTGATGGTGTTTCCTGCTTGGCAGGGGGTCGGACTCGATGGCCCTTGTGGTCTCTTCCAACTCTAGGATTCTATGAAAGCGCCGTTGACCCACTGACCATCTCACCCAGCCCTGACAGGGACAGAGCTTGCGCAGAATGCGGATTGGGAGGGGGGCATTGGAAAATGCTGGCCACTTGTTAGTCCAGAGGTGTTTTTTCCCCCAATAGCCCTTCAGAGGGTCAACATCTGGAAGGGTTCAAGAGACCCTCTCTGGCGTGGCTTTCAGAGGGCGGATTCAGACAACAATTTCATCCTCCTCCGGCCCCTGCCCTGACTTTACAGGCTGGGAATTCAGTGATCTGGCAAGGTTGCTCCTGATCTATAGCTCAGTCAGTAGAACATGAGGCCTTTAATATCAGAGTCGTGGGTTCACGCCCCACATCGGGCAGAAGATTCCCACATGGGGGTGGGATTAGGGCAGGGGCCAGCAAACTTACCGCGCCTCGGGCCGGTGTCTCCAGGGCCGATCGCGCAGAGGGCATGGGAGCGCATGCCCATACGCATGCGCACACGCTATTTCTGGCGCACTTCCGGGTCGGAGGAGCACCGGAAATAGCTTGTGCGCATGTGCATGGGCCTCCTCTAACCCGGATGTGCACCGGAATAATGCTTGTGCATGCGCAAATAACGCGTGCACATGTGCACAAGCTACTTCCGGTGCTCCTCCAACCCAGAAGTGGGCAGCTGCACAGCGCCGGTAAGAGCAGGCGGCGGGGGTCGCCGCGGGCCGGATAAACAAGTCCCTTGGGCCTTATCCAGCCCACAGGCCTTAGTTTGGGGACCCCTGGATTAGGGTGACCCTCATGGTCGTTTCCAACTCTACAATTCCACATGGTCCGTCCCAGAGGACGCAGTGCACATGGGTCCCTCTCCCAAGCCAATGTCTGCTGGAAAATTGAGGTGTTTCGGACGCTGGTCCACGGACTCTTTCATGGCCACTGCTGCCCCCAGTTCCACTAGATCTGCAAGGTGCCATTTTCCAACAAAGCAATGTATGCCGCTGTAGCATGAGGGCTTTGTCTGAATCCATCTCCTTACATTTTTGTTTGGGATTTTTTTGGGGGGGGGTATGGCCAAAGTTGATGGAGTGTTGTGTGTTGACCACCAGAGTTGTGGGCTCCAAGTTTGGTTTCAAAAGGCTCTCTTTGGTACTTGGTGTGCGCAGGAGAGCAAGGGTAGAAAACAGCTGCTGAGGTTGGGGGGGGGTAGAGGAAGAGGTGATCCCCCCCCCCGCCAGCTGCCCACCCCTCAAGGCTCTCTCGCTCTTCACAACACCCCTCGGGACCGCTGACCACGTCCTTTCCCTGCTTGAGACTGGATGGCTCAGCTGAACCATAGCAACCTCAGAAAGGTTTTCCTCAGAGGAGGAATCACTTCGACTGTCCTCCCCCCCCCCCCCCGCTTTGTTAAAAAAAGCAAACGACAGTATCGAGGGGTAAAGAAAGGTGGTTTCAGGGTACTGCTGCTGCTGTTTTCTTGCTGCAAAGAAAAGTCTTCGTTTAGCAACGCATTGAGCAGAATACTCAAGAAGCGGAGTGTGTTAAACTCATCAGCCGGTGGCAACTCCTATGTTGAAGTGAATGAAATGACACTTTAAAAAAATAAAAAGGAAAAGGAAAAGAAAATCCTGCTGCTAAAAAACAAACAAACCCCAATTTCCTCTGACTTTCTTGTTCTTCTGTCTGTTGGGATCTGGTTGGTTGGTTGGTAGGGGTTGCTTGAGGGATGGCATTTATTTTGCAGAAGGGGAGCTCCCCATTTTCTCACAGGGAAACAGGTTTATTTATGGATGGAGGAATCAGTGCGCAGCGTCAGGCCATTAAAGTCCTGTTGTCAGCTAGAGAGGCTTCTGGCAGTAGCTCCCTAGCAGCAGCTGGTATTTGGGGATATTCTGGCTGTGGTTCAGAGCATCTCCCTAGCAAACAGGGGGGGGCCCAGATTCAACCCCCAGTTGTTGTAGTGATTAACTGAGGAGCAGGGGCGAACCATGGACTCCTTGGAGAAAAAGGGGGGAGCTAATTGCAATCAATAAGCTGTTCTGCTGACCTAAGAGGGCTGGAGGGCCCAACCAGATGGAGATCCCAGTTGCCCACCTGAGATCCAGAAAGATCTCCACGTGGTCGCAGTTGGACCTGCGTCAGTCTCAGAATGCACCTGGTGCCTGGGGAATTTTGTACACTTGATTCCAGGTTGGGATTCAGGTACCGTATTTTTTGCTCTATAAGACTCACTTTTCCCCTCCTAAAAAGTAAGGGGAAATGTGTGTGCGTCTTATGGAGCGAATGCAGGCCGCGCAGCTATCCCAGAAGCCAGAACAGCAAGAGGGATTGCTGCTTTCACTGCACAGCGATCCCTCTTGCTGTTCTGGCTTCTGAGATTCAGAATATTTTTCTCTTGTTTTCCTCCTCCAAAAACTAGGTGCGTCTTATGGAGCGGAAAATGCAGTATATCTGCGTGGGGCTCCAGCCGAAACCTTGTTTGGATGGGGGTAGAGGACTCTGGGCAGCAGCCAAGACATCTGTTGCTTAATATTTCAGCCCCAAAGGGCTGGCCAAACCCCTGGGAACCACATGCCATTGGTGGGCGGGGGCAGGAGCAAAAGGGGGGGGGGAGCAACGGTTGTAGATTTTAACCTTTCTCAGTAGTCTAGCTTCTGCACCCACCCAAGCCTTCTCTGCCTTCCATCTAGGAAAGGAGGAGGCATTCAGCAGAGTTCAGGGGCGCATTCTGGCCGGTCAGAAACACTCAAGGGGGGGGGCAGTGCAAAGCAAGACCAGTGAGGGGTGGGGCCTATGCAGAGTCCTGGGTGCCAGGTAGAGAGGTTTGGGGAGGCATATTTGGACACTGGGCCTGGCATGCGTGCCCGTTGTAGAAAGATGCATGCAGAAAGATTTTACCTGGAGGGTAACCTTAATTTCACTTACATGCTCATGGGGTGTGGACCAGCAGGCCAGGAAGAAGACCTTGGGGAAATGGGGGGGGGACCGTGTGAAACCACCTTGAGATCCTTGGAAAACAAAGGTGGTTAAATCAAAACAAAAAAAAAATTCTTTCCAGTAGCACCTTAAAGACCAACTAAGTTAGTTCTTGGTATGAGCTTTCGTGTGCATGCACACTTCTTCAGATACACTGAAACAGAAGTTGCCAGATCCTTCTATATAGTGAGAAGGTGGGGAGGGGTATTACTCAGAAGGGTGGTGGGAATGGGTGATTGGCAGATAGCTGTGATGAGCCTGTTGACGACTCTTAACGACTGCAATAGGTCTTACAGGAAAAAGCAAGGGGTGAGAAGGTGAAAAATGGCTTTGTCATGTATAATGAGATAAGAATCCAATGTCTTTGTTCAGACCAGGTCTCTCCATGGTCTGCCAATCACCCATTCCCACCACCCTTCTGAGGAATACCCCTCCCCACCTTCTCACTATATAGAAGGATCTGGCAACTTCTGTTTCAGTGTATCTGAAGAAGTGTGCATGCACACGAAAGCTCATACCAAGAACTAACTTAGTTGGTCTTTAAGGTGCTACTGGAAGGAAAAAAAAATTTGTTTTGACTATGGCAGACCAACACGGCTACCTTTCTGTAAGTGGTTAAATCACTAAACTAATAAATAATGGACCGCTCGATTAAGACGCTGACCCAGTGTGCAGCCGCCACAAAGGATTTCCCTCTCTCAACTCCATGCATACATATCGTAGATGTCTTCCTTCTCTCCTCTTGCTTGCCTTTTCTCTAAACTAAAAAGCCCCAAGCGACAACACTTTATTCCCATAGGGGAGTCACTCCGCGCACACCCCTCAATCAGTTTGGTCGCCCTTTTCCAACGCTTTTCCATCTCCTTTTTGAGGGCAGGTGCCCAGAACACAGTGGCACAAGCCCAGTCCCCAAGGATTCCTGAGCCTAAGGGTATATGGCCAGCACTGAAGCTGGCTTGCCTTTCCCCCACCTAAAAGCACCGCACCTGCTTAGCTTGCTTAATTTCTGCACCTAGATTTAGGTACTGAAGTTTCTTCTGCTGCTGCTATTATTAAGCAGCTAGGCTTCTGAAACCTCAAGTGTGGGAAACCTTGAGTGCCAGCCATGCTGAGTAACCCATTGCTTTGGCCTTTGTTGGGATCCAGTAGGTTAAAAATAAAAGCTGCCGTCAGGTTGGTCCAGATATGGAGCTGAGCAGCTGAGAGGGTTGCATGTGAAACAAGAAACTTAGCAAGCTCTATGTCAGCCAGGGGTGATTTCCCCCAGGCAAGGGCTTTGCAAGAACACTGGTCCTTCATTCCTGCATAACAAGAGCTGGCTTGCATGCATACCTGTATAGTCACCAGAGGTGACACTCCGTTCAATGCAGGGGAGTGCCCTAGGATTCTGATCAAGTTGAGTGAGCAAGCTAGAAACTTTCGTGGCCTTATTCGCAAGGATGAATTAATGAAGAACAGCTTGTGTCTGATTCAAACCTCACCTGAACCAAGAGCTGTCCTAGCCAGTGGCGTAGCCTTTTGGGTATGTGTGTGTGTGTGTACAGGGACTGTGTGCTTCCATCGCTGGGCTCCATTGAAAACAGCTGCTCCGTGTGAACCAGGAAATGGCCTTTCTAGACAACAGAGCAACTCATGCTTATCTCTGTGGCTGCAATCTCCTGAAACACTCAAGGGAGTTGAACGTACATGCATGCTCCATCCGTTTCCCTCCCTCCACACAGCCCCGTGCACTGGCAACCCACGCTACACCACTGGCCCTTTGTTGTGGTTGTGGTTTAGTCGTGTCCGACTCTTCGTGACCCCCTGGACCAGAGCACGCCAGGCACTCCTGTCTTCCATTGCCTCCCGCAGTTTGGTCAAACTCATGCTGGTAGCTTCAAGAACACTGTCCCACCATCTCGTCCTCTGTCGTCCCCTTCTCCTTGCGCCCTCCATCTTTCCCAACATCAGGGTCTTTTCCAGGGAGTCTTCTCATGAGGTGGCCAAGTATTGGAGCCTCAGCTTCAGGATCTGTCCTTCCAGTGAGCACTCAGGGCTGATTTCCTTCAGAATGGAGAGGTTTGATCTTCTTGCAGTCCATGGGACTCTCAAGAGTCTCCTCCAGCACTAGAATTCAAAAGCATCAATTCTTCGGCGATCAGCCTTCTTTATGGTCCAGCTCTCACTTCCATACATCACTACGGAGAAAACCATAGCTTTTACTATACGGACCTTTGTTGGCAAGGTGATGTCTCTGCTTTTTAAGATGCTGTCTAAGTTTTTCATTGCTTTTCTCCCAAGAAGCAGGCGTCTTTTAATTTCGTGGCTGCTGTCACTATCTGCCGTGATCATGGAGCCCACTGACCCTAGCAAGCCTTAATACAAATGTATTAAGGTATAATACAAATACCCATCCTCACCCCCCACTTTTCTGTCAGGAACAAAACAGAACTGGCAACTCTGGCTCGTGAACTCTGTTCACAGCAGTGGTGCGACAGGCATTTCATCCCCCCCACCTTTGTAAAGGAATGGTAGAGTTGCGAAGAAAACTTCAGAAAGGGGCAACCCAAACCATCAAGGGGATGGAGCAACTCCCTGGCGCATGGGCCAGGAATCAGCTTTACCCGCTGAACAGCAGCCTGAAGAGGGCAGGAGGTTTACTGACTCCGCCTGCTGCTGATCAGCCTTCAAGTACTCAGAGGAGAACCAGCTGGCTCCAGCCTTCTTAAGCGGGGCTTCCAGCCTCCTGTCAGTTGCTGGAAACGTTTTGTCGTTCCTGGTCCGACCTTTGCTGCTTTTCGGTTAGATTGTTGGATTCCCTGACCCCTGGACTGTCCGCCATACGTCCAACCTTAGAACCGGACCTGACTTTGCTTATGGGCTCTGCTTCCAGGCAAGTACCCCTCTGAAACTGCTGGTTGGCTGGCACCTCACTTCTCTGGGCTCTATAAAAATGTAAAGGGACCCCTGACCATTAGGTCCAGTCGTGACCGACTCTGGGGTTGTGGCGCTCATCTCGCTTTATTGGCTGAGGGAGCCGGCGTACAGCTTCCAGGTCATGTGGCCAGCAGGACTAAGCCGCTTCTGGCGAACCAGAGCAGCGCACGGAAACGCCGTTTACCTTCCCGCCAGAGTGGTAGCTATTTATCTACTTGCACTTTCTGCTTTCAAACTGCTAGGTTGGCAGGAGCAGGGACCGAGCAACAGGAGCTCACCCCGTCGTGGGGGTTTGAACCGCCGACCTTCTGATCGGCAAGTCCTAGGCTCTGTGATTTAACCCACAGCGCCACCCACGTCCCCTGGACTCTATACAAGTTAGATCATTGCAATGTATTATACACCTCAGAAGACAGTTTGGGAACTTGAGCTGGTGGAGCATTTTGGAAGCCCAGTTGCTAACTGGGGAGCTGCTGCGAGAAACAGCTGTGCAAGACTTTGGGAGGCAGAGATGCAAGAGGGCATCAGAGGAGGGAGAGAAGTAAAGAGGGACAGAGGCCAGTGTTATCTGCAGCACCCCTGACCATCACTCAAGTCACCCCAGGGTGCCACGGCCCACGAGTTGAAAACTATTGGCTTAGTATGAAACCTTCTTAGGCAGACTTAAGGCCCATTCACACCTCGTTTTAATATGGATCCTTTAATCTCGTGGTTCCAAAACATTTTTTCCCAGGCCACTCACTGCCTCCTCAGTCCCCCAGTGCACCCTACCACACTAAAACCAGTGGTTTGCACGACCGGCTAAGGGAGATAACAACACAATAAAATTCAAAACGGCGACAATTGATTACACATTCAGTCCAAATCCAGTTGAAACTATTGTTTAATTAATTCAGACTCATGAACTTGATCCAGCGATACCAGCTTTTTGAAGTCCGATATTCATTTGCACCTCCAGCGCCCCCAGCTCCCACCCTAGGGGGTAGTAGCAACCCTTTGCTTTAATCGAACACACATATTTTAATTACCCCTTCTATACAATGTTCACTGCAAACAGCTGCTGTCCCAAACTTTCACCCTGCTAAATCCTGAGTTTCCCTGTCCTCAGAACATCTGAAAAAGGTTTCTGCTCCTCTTTAAAAGCTCTTCTGTCCCCGACTCTTGGCATGAAGCGTTGATTACCTTACTACCAAAACAAGGAACGGACCCAAATATTATAAAGAATTACAGGCCAATTTCATTACTGAATATTGGATTAGAAAATCTTTGCTGGTGTGTTAGCAAATAGATTGAAAAAATGCTTGAACAGAATAATAGGTAAGGATCGGAATGGCTTTTTACCAAGGAGACAGATAAAAAATAATACAAGTGTAGTGATTGATCTTCTAGAATTTATTGATATGGTGGATGCGGAGAAAGCCTTCGACAGTGTGGCCTGGAACTTTCTGGTTCACACTGTGGAAAGTGTGAAACTTGGGAACAAAATTTTGAATGGTATTAAAGAGATTTATGAAAACCAGAAAGCTAAGTTAATAATTAATGAAATAACTGAAGAATTCCAAATTGAAAGAGGCGCCAGTCAAGGATGTCCTCTATCCCCACCACAGTTCAAGAAGGACACTGACAAACTGGAACGTGTCCAGAGGAGGGCAACCAAAATGGTCAAAGGCCTGGAAACGATGCCTTATGAGGAACGGCTAAGGGAGCTGGGCATGTTTAGCCTGGAGAAGAGGAGGCTAAGGGGTGATATGATAGCCATGTTCAAATATATAAAAGGATGTCACATAGAGGAGGGAGAAAGGTTGTTTTCTGCTGCTCCAGAGAAGCGGACACGGAGCAATGGATCCAAACTACAAGAAAGAAGATTCCACCTAAACATTAGGAAGAACTTCCTGACAGTAAGAGCTGTTTGACAGTGGAATTTGCTGCCAAGGAGTGTGGTGGAGTCTCCTTCTTTGGAGGTCTTCAAGCAGAGGCTTGACAACCATATGTCAGGAGTGCTCTGGTGGTGTTTCCTGCTTGGCAGGGGGTTGGACTCGATGGCCCTTGTGGTCTATTCCAACTCCATGATTCTATGATTCTATCCCCACTTTTATTCATTGTGTCGCTGGAAACACTCCTAATAGTGATAAGAAAGGACCCAAAAATTAAGGGGATTAGTCTAGACAATATAAAGTTAAAGCATTTGCGGACGATGTAATTATTACTACAGAAAATCCAGAAGAAAGTATACAAGAAGCCCTAAAGAAATTGTCTGAGTATGGAGGAGTATCGGGCTTCAAGTTAAATAAAGAAAAATCTAAATTATTAACGAAAAATATGGGGGTAAAGGAACAGGAAGTATTGGAAAAAGTAACAGGCCTTAAAATTACCACGAAAGTTAAGTATTTGGGGTTCTGGATTACAAATAGAAATACCAATTTGTACAAGGATAATTATGTGAAATAGTGGAAGGAAATAAAAGGATATTTAAATAAATGGAATAAACTGAACTTGTTTTTATGGGGTAGGATATCCTTGATAAAAATGTCAGTTCTCCCAAAAATGCTCTTTCTTTTCCAGACGATCCCAATAATTATTGGGACAAAATGTTTTAAAGGCTGGCAAAGGGGTCTTTCTAATTTTATTTGGCAGGGTAAGAAGCCAAGAGTAAGGTTCAAAGTATTGATGGAGCCTAGAGAAAGGGGCGGGTTCATGGTTCCAGACCTCAAGCTGTATTTTGACGCCACATGCATGACGTGGCTGAAAGATTGGATGTTACTGACAGATACGAAAATCCTAGACCTGGAGGGCTGGGACAAAGTTTTCGGGTGGCATGGCTACCTGGGTCACGATAAAATAAAACCGCATAGAGGCTTTACTAATCATTTGGTGAGAAAGGCCCTATTCGAAGTTTGGGAAAGAAATAAAACAATAGCAACAGCCAAAACTCCCTGGTGGCTATCGCCTATAGAGTCATCAGCCATGCATAGAAATAATATGAAAGACAGTTGGCTAACATATAGGGAACTCATAGAAGAGATAAAGGATTGCCCGACAGTGAAGAAGTTTGAAGAATTAAAAGGAGGGGGGGTGAATTGGTTAGAATATTTCCAATTAAAAACAATATTTGAGAAGGATAATAAACTTAAAGGGTTTGCTAAAAAAAATCTCGGTATGGGAAAAGGAAATATTATACAACAACCAACAGACTTTCTCAAAAATATATAAATTGTTACAAAATGGGAAAATAGAAAAGGAGGAAAAAGGTGACGCTATTAAAAAAATGGGAACAAGATCTGGGCCACTCAGTTGAATATAATAAATGGGAAAGACTGTGGACAAAAAATATAAATTTCACAGCATGTTACCTAGTAAGAGAGAACTATATGAAAATGCGTCATAGGTGGTCCCTGGCGCCAGAAAGGCTGGCAAAAATGAATAAAACATACAATAATAAATGCTGGAGTTGTAAGAAAGAAAAAGGAACCTTCTACCAAATGTGGTGGACATGCCCCGGAAATTGGGAAATTTTGGAGCATGATCCACAAAGAAATAAAGAAAATACTAAGAATATCATATAGTAAAAGGCCAGAGGCATTCCTTTTAGGAATTTTAAACGACAATATTCCCAAAGACAAAACTAAATTTTTCTTATACGCGACGTCTGCAGCAAGAATCCTGGTGGCTAAGTATTAGAAAGGGGATCAGTTACCCACTAGGGGAGAGTGGTTATGTAAGATTTCAGAATATTTAAGGTAAAGGTAAAGGTACCCCTGCCCGTACGGGCTAGTCGTGTCCGACTCTAGGGTTGTGCACCCATCTCACTTAAGAGGCCAGCGCTGTCCGAAGACACTTCCGGGTCACGTGGCCAGCGTGACAAGCTGCATCTGGCGAGCCAGCGCAGCACACGGAACGCCGTTTACCTTCCCGCTAGTAAGCGGTCCCTATTTATCTACTTGCACCCGGGGGGTGCTTTCGAACTGCTAGGTTGGCAGGCGCTGGGACCGAGCAACGGGAGCGCACCCCACCACGGGGATTCGAACCACCGACCTGATGATCGGCAAGTGCTTAGAATTAGCCAAATTGACAGATATAATAAGACAAAAAACAAAAAGTGAAGTGAAGAAGGAATGGGAGTGCCTAAATGAATACCTTAAAAGCCAAGGTTCGAGGACAGAAATCTGGCTGAGTCTGGAATAACCTTATGAAAGGATAAGAAAGAGGGATTTATATCTAGATGCTAGGATAGAGATGATCAGGAAAACAGGAAAACAGGAAGATACTATGAGAGGTAAAGGAGGTGCTGTGGGATTGGTGGAAGTCAATGTTTGTTTTCCTTTTTAGTGTTTATATTATTTGTAAGATTTGGATTTGTTTTTTAAAATGCTTGTTTTTGTGTTTTGTGTATTTTTTCGTGTGTTTTTTTGTTGCTGTATGGAAAATACTAATAAAATTTACTTTTTTTAAGCTCTTCTGTCAGCTTTATGTGGATGAAACCTTTGTCCGTTTTTTGTTTTCGATGGGAGTGTTTTTGTGTGGAGCAGCTTCCAGAGTGGCAGGGTAGCCTGAATCAGCAAATCGTGGAAAACAGGGGAAATGGGCAGGGAAATTCCGGGTTAAAATCGCGTCCAAATAGAAGCCAGGGGACAAATTGATTAGGCCAAAAGTGCCCTAAGAGGAAAGCAGCAGAACGGATAGAGACAGATTGGAATGTGAACAGTTTAATTTATTTCTCCCCAACTATTATGGTCTTTAAGGTTGAAGTCCTAAAGGGGTCAAAAGCACAGTTAAGAGAATAAACTTAGAGATGAACTATACCTATTATTTATTGTCAGTTAACTCTCATTTTGCTTTGCTTGTATGTACTTAAACCTAGATTGCTGCTTGTTTTGTTTTCTTGTTTTTGGTAATGTTGAATTCATTCTGTGTTTGTTAAATTGTGTTCTGTCAGTTTTGGCATGCTCTGTATTTCATATACATTCGTACCTTGGAAGTCGAACGGAATCTGTTCCGGAAGTCCATTCGACTTCCGAAACGTTCAGAAACCAAGGCGCAGCTTCAGATTGGAAGCTCCTGTAGCCAATCGGAATCCGCAGAACCTGCGTCGGACGTCCAGGTTCCAAAGAACGTTCGCAAACTGGAACACTCACTCCCAGATCTGCAGCGTTCGGGAGCCAAAACGTTCAAGTTGCAAGGCGTTTGACTTCTGAGGTACGACTGTATTAGCATTCTGATGTATAATTTATGAAATAAATTTCGTTTTCGAGAAGCAGCATGCAAGTCAACTCAAATCAGGCAACCGCAGAGAAATTGTTCTGAGTTTTGCTCCAAAATGAACTTGATTCTCATTCGCTTCCCCTGAGAGTTACGCGAACTGCTTCTGGGTGTTGTTCAGACATTTCTGATGCGATTTGACAAACTTCGTTAAACCAAACCAACTCATTCAAGGAGGGCTCCCTTTTCCTGCTGCCTCTCCAGATCTTCTGACGCCCATTTTGGGTCGAGAAGGAGCAGAACAGAGTTTCTACATGTGGTCGTGTCCCTGATCACAAGGCCACAAAGAGGTGGAGGCACTTTGAGCTTCAGCCTCCAGGTCTCTCTCTCCCGTCCAAACCACCTTCTTCCTCTTCTGCCGCCGCACCTGCCTTCTCCACCTGCATTTGGTTATAGTCTCCAATCTGGACCATTTGGGCATTCTGGATTATGAGGTGCGACGGAGGTGCCCCAGACATGAGCCCTGGGGAACCCCGTGAGAAGACATATGGATGGGAGAGTTGATCAGGCCCCAGCTGAGGTTGAAGCATTTCAGAGTAGAAAAATGGCTGGTCAAGTGGGGTTTGCAGCCCCAGAAAGCCCCTCTGCGAGGGCAGCGGAGCTTGCGAGCCGACCCTGAGAGCAGACAGGCGCTGCAGGGCCTGCTGGTATGCACTCTGCTGCTCCTGCAAGTGCTCCTGGTTACGGATCTGCCTTGAGATATTCCACAGAGCCCTCTTCTCCCGGATCACCGCTGGGGAGAACGTTTTCTTGACCCGCCTGGCGAAGACGGGCGAGGTCTCATCCAGCGGCACAATCGACGCGAGCAGGAAAGGCATCTCTCGCCTCTTCATGGGGCTCTCTTTGGCAATGAAGGGCACCACCGAGTTGGTCTTGCAGAAGCGCTGGAAGGAGTCCATCAAGGCCACGTTTGCCTGGAAGGCGCAGAAGCGGCTCTTGAAGTTCTCCGTCAGGAGGAGGAGGGTGAAGGCTGAGTTATCCAGGGCATCCTGGAAGCAGCTGAGCTGGCAGTGCCCAGGGACCAGGAAGTCCTCGCTGACCGTCGCCCCGTCGGCAACGCCCAGGGCCTCCAGCCGCTCCCTCACCTGGCAGGCGACTGTCTCGTCTTCAGGGGCATGGACCAAAACGAAAGTGAAGAAGGGTTGCTCCTCAGCCGGCAGATCTGTCGAGGGGGGTCCTGATGAACGAGGAGGAGGAGGGCCAGAGCTTGAAGAGGACCCAGTCTCCAAGCTCGGCTTCAGGGAAGAGGAATCTTCCACGGTTCTTGGAACAAACGGTGCAGAAGATGCTAAACCAGGCAGAGGTGTGGGTGGTGCTTGTGAGTTCTGGAATGGACATCCTGCACAACCCTGCGGTTCCGAGGCCACCAGACTTCGGGGTTCCCTGTTTTCTCCATCTTCCAGCAACTGCGTAATTTTAGGGGGAGGCTGAACCGACAAGCAATAATGGTTGCCTCCAGGATCGCTGGTTTGCCTGGTTTTCTCTTGGCCTTGCACGACGGGCTCCGCTGGTCCCCCAGAGCAAGAATCGGCTGGAGACTCAGCAGTGGCTCCCGCTTCTCCAGGCTGCACCAGGGAGTTGGGGCCACTTCTGCACAGCTTGCTGGGCTCGGGGACGCCATGCTGAACGGAATGGATGAGGAAAGGCAGCGTTGGAGACTGGCTGATCTCCAGGTGGCTGAGCAGCGAGGCCGGGCTGCCTGTGGAGCACAGAGGCTGGATTTCGGAGGGAGCCCAGGAACTCAAAACTGGCATGGGCGAGCTCTTTGCTGCTCTGGAGGAAGGCTTCCCCACATCGCGTCTCGGAGCGCTGAAGCTGTTGCTTGCCACCGCAGGCACGAAATCCAGCCCACACTTATGCTCAGCTTCGCTCAAGAGGCTCTCAAAAACAGACCTTGGGACATCACTCTCAAGGGAAGCCTTGATGGCGATACGGTAAGCCTCGTCTCTGGCCAGGGGCCCACAGAGCTTTTCCTCTACTAACAACGAGTAGATCTGGGCCACAGCCAGCGCCACTCCTGCATCCTGGTTTGAAGGGGCTGGATCGGCTCTGCTTGCTGCAGCGCTCCGCTGGTGGCTCTTGTAGATGTCTGCCACGGCAGCACAGTTCTCCAACGCTTCCAGGCTCAGTCTGGCCTCCGTCTCTCTGCCCAGGGTCAAGAGGATCATGGCCTGAAGGAGCCTGCAACTCTTCCCGCCTTGCCGCCTGCAGCTCAGCTTGTGTTTGTACTGGACCAGCCTGTCTCTCGGGGTCGCGGCCAAGACCCTGAAGATGCCCTCCATGCTCGGAGGTGCCGTACAGCCCTCTGCCGCCTTGGCGAGTGGTCTGGAGAGGCCAACGACCCAGTTGGAAGACCATCTTGGGGCCTGGAGGGGTGAAAGCGTGGCAGCAGAGGGAGGTTCTCCACCATGCCGGCAGGCCATCAGCCTCTTCCCAGTGAGATTTTGTCCTCTTACTTGTACCTTCACCAAAATGTTCAAGAAACAGGAGATGTCATCAGCCCGCCATCTTTGCCCTCTGGGTTTTTTTGGTTTGGTGTTTTGTCTTCTGTGCAAACCTGCAATGTAAAAGGTGGAGGAAATATTTGGGAACATCTCTGGGTCTTGGCAAGCCTCATTTATGCCCTGGATTAATTGCTTAAAAGGTAAAGGGACCCCTGACCATTAGGTCCAGTCGTGGCCGACTCTGGGGTTGCGGTGCTCATCTCGCTTTATTGGCTGAGGGAGCCGACGTAGAGCTTCCGGGTCATGTGGCCAGCAGGACTAAGCCGCTTCAGGCAAAACCAGAGCAGTGCACGGACACACTGTTTACCTTCCCGCCGGAGCGGTACCTATTTATCTACTTGCACTTTGACGTGCTTTCGAACTGCTAGGTTGGCAGGAGCAGGGACCGAACAACGGGAGCTCACCCTGTCGTGGGGATTCAAACCGCCAACCTTCTGATCGGCAAGACCTAGGCTCTGTGGATTGACCCACAGCGCCACCTGCGTCCCGGATTAATTGCTTAGTAAACAATTACCGTATTTTTCGCTCTATAAGACGCACCAGACCACAAGATGCACCTAATTTTTGGAGGAGGAAAACAAGAGAAAAATATTCTGAATCTCAGAAGCCAGAACAGCAAGAGGGATCGCTGCGCAGTGAAAGCAGCAATCCCTCTTGCTGTTCTGGCTTCTGCGATAGCTGCACAGCCTGCATTCGCTCCATAAGACGCACACACATTTCCCCTTACTTTTTAGGAGGGAAAAAGTGAGTCTTATAGAGCAAAAAATACGGTAATCAGCGGCTCCCAAACCTTTGGTCCTTACGAACCAACCGAGAACTGGCCTTGTTTTATATGTGCTTCTCGTTCTCGCGCTTTTAACTGCTTTTTTAATTATCTTATCTTTCAAATGGCCTTGAGAAGGCTTAGAAGGAAATTAATAAATAAGTTACAATAAATGAATTCATTTTAAAAAAAACGTTAAGGGGGAAATTAAATTAATGTAGCCTTCCGGATTTTGATCAACTGGGAAGATTAAAACATAAATAACACTCTTTGTGGATGGATTTCAAGGCAGTTCTAAGAATCGGCTTTCTGAATATTGTTTGACCGACTCTGTTTCAAATATCTTTAAGTTAAGCTAATAGTATCCGGAACTGGTCACTGTTATGGGTTCAGGCAGGAAACAGGATATTCAAGTGAGGGGCATATATAAACTTTGATTATTATTATTATTTACAAATGCACGAAGCTGTTTTCAGATCAAGTCAGACCACTGGTCCTTCTAGGCCAGTGCTGCACATTCTGACCGGCAACACTTCTTCAAGCAGAGCCATGCCCCCCACCACCACAAAACCCCTTTTTAGCGTGGGATTGGGAACTTGCCACGTTTGAGACGTCTGCTTCCTTGAGGTCTCGCCTTAAAGGTGACTCATATGCTGGGAACCCTCAAGGCTCAGTTATGGTCTCGCTCTCTCCTTCCCTCTCGCCGCATGCAGCTCGGCCGATGTTTGCGCCGGACCCAACATTTCCAACTTGAAAAAGTTTGGCAACCCTCCGCTAAACTGACAGGCAGGGGCTTGTCAGATTTCCAGGGGAGGGATCGTTTGCAGGCTCTGCTGCTTAACTGCAGCAATTTGCTCAAAACACAATAAGTTTCCAGTCCTCATGGGGTCTGCATAAAAGGCCTGATTTCAAATAGGAGCGTCTGAAAAGGCCTTATGCTGTGTCGCTGCTGCACCTAGCTCAACCTTTGCTAACCTGGCATATTTGGGACTCGGCACCGATTGGATCCAGGCAGCAGCACTGGGTTTGGGGGCAGCTGAAGCCCCAGGAATCTCAAGGTTGTCAGGCTGATTCAGCTCAACCTCAGCACTATTGCAAAAAAACCAACTCTTTAGGATTCAGCCATTCAGTCCTGTTAAAGGTGCTGCCCTTTTGCATCCATCCCTGGTGTCCTGCTGTTGAGAACCAGCCTCTCGTTCCGCCCGCCTGCCTGGCTTGGGAAAGAGGCCAGAATCTTTTAACTTCCCTGGGAGAACGAATAAAATTCCTCCTTGGCAAGAACTACGTAGGTTTACCTACCTGGCACAGAGCTGCAAAAAGGCTGGATTTTCCTTGCAAACTTGGTTCGCAAGCCCCCTTGAAAAGTTTTGGCCCTGGAGGAGGAACTGAGCGGCGGAAGCTGAACAGTCAGACACCCTCCTCACCGTTTCCTCTCCCTGGTGCGGAGTCAGAGCACAACTCTTAACTTTCGGTTTCCAGGGCGTAAGGAGTGCAACGTCTTGCTGAACTTCTGATTTGCTGCTTCGCTGAGTCAGGCTGCCAGCTGCACCAAAACCACACCTGCTCTCTGCGTCTTAGGGCTGCAATCCTCATCCCCCTCGCAGCAAAACCCCACTGACCTCAGCTGCAAGAAATTCTAAATGTTTATATATTTAAATGGAGCAAGGCTTTGTACATGTGATTTGCCGCGGCTGTTCTTCTGGAAGGATGACAAGGTGGACTTGATAGTGTCCCTATCAAGAGAAGTCATGGTACCGCTCTATTCTGCCATGGTCAGGCCCTACCTGGAGTCCTGTGTCCAGTTCTGGGCACCACAATTTAAGAAAGATGTTGACAAGCTGGAACATGTGCAGAGGAGGGCAACTAAGATGATCAAGGGTCTGGAAGCCAAGCCTGATGAGGAACGGTTGAAGGAGCTGGGTATGTTTAGCCTGGGAAAGTGGAGGTTGAGAGGAGATATGAAAGCCACCTTCAAAAGGGCTGTCACATGGAAGATGGAGAAAGCTTGTTGGAGAAAGTCTTATTCAACATCTTTATCAACGACTTGGATGATGGACTCAAGGGCATCCTGATCAAATTTGCAGATGACACCAAACTGGGAGGGGTGGCTAACGCCCCAGAGGACAGGATCACACTTCAAAACGACCTTGACAGATTGGAGAACTGGGCC
Source organism: Podarcis raffonei (assembly GCF_027172205.1). Taxonomy (NCBI): domain Eukaryota; kingdom Metazoa; phylum Chordata; class Lepidosauria; order Squamata; family Lacertidae; genus Podarcis; species Podarcis raffonei. The sequence continues at coordinate 5,265,574 of NC_070619.1, read as the reverse complement.
AAAACAAACAAGATGAATTTGAACAGGGAGAAATGTAAAGTATTGCACTTGGGCAAAAAAAATGAGAGTCACAAATACAAGATGGGCGACACCTGGCTTGAGAGCAGTACATGTGAAAAGGATCTAGGAGTCTTGGTTGACCACAAACTTGACATGAGCCAACAGTGTGACGCGGCAGCTAAAAAAGCCAATGCAATTCTGGGCTGCATCAATAGGAGTATAGCATCTAGATCAAGGGAAGTAATAGTGCCACTGTATTCTGCTCTGGTCAGACCTCACCTGGAGTACTGTGTCCAGTTCTGGGCGCCACAGTTCAAGAAGGACACTGACAAACTGGAACGTGTCCAGAGGAGGGCAACCAAAATGGTCAAAGGCCTGGAAACGATGCCTTATGAGGAACGGCTAAGGGAGCTGGGCATGTTTAGCCTGGAGAAGAGGAGGTTAAGGGGTGATATGATAGCCATGTTCAAATATATAAAAGGATGTCACATAGAGGAGGGAGAAAGGTTGTTTTCTGCTGCTCCAGAGAAGCGGACACGGAGCAATGGATCCAAACTGCAGGAAAGAAGATTCCACCTAAACATTAGGAAGAACTTCCTGACAGTAAGAGCTGTTTGACAGTGGAATTTGCTGCCAAGGAGTGTGGTGGAGTCTCCTTCTTTGGAGGTCTTTAAGCAGAGGCTTGACAACCATATGTCAGGAGTGCTCTGGTGGTGTTTCCTGCTTGGCAGGGGGTTGGACTTGATGGCCCTTGTTGTCTCTTCCAACTCTATGATTCTATGATTCCTGTTCTGGAGGGTAGAACTCGAACCCACGGCTTCAAGTCACGAGAGAGGAGATTCTGACTCAAAATGAGGGGAAACTTTCTGACAGAAAGAGCCATTTGAAAGTGGAATAGACTCCCTTGGGAGGCTTGGAGGTTTTTAAGCAGAGGTCGGATGGCCACCTGTCAAGGATGCTTTAGCTGAGATTCCTGCATTGCAGGGGGTTGGGCTAGATGACCCCCAGGGGTCCCAGCTCTATGATTCTATTGACTGAAGGCTGCATCAAGACCATTGGAATTGTGCTGTAACAAATCTCTATTTTTTTATTATTCCTTTAGTAGATTTATATCCTAGCTTTTCCACCCAAAGGAGCCCAGGGAGGCAAATAGGATAATAAAATGAATGTATCTATAATAGCGATGAAAAAGAAATAAAATGGATAGAATAGGAAATATTGTGGAAGGCTGGTATGTATTATAGAAAGAAAAACAAAAGATACAGTCCGAGAGAAGATTGAGAAGATTCTTGCATGGAGGGGTTGGACTAGATGACTCTTGGGGTCCCCACCAACTCTATTCTATGTCTGTTTTGGCCCCAGTGACACATGCCTGAGTTACACCCCATTTGGACTACTGCAACACTCTCTGCGCGGGGCTGCCCTTGAACAGTGCTCAGAAACGTCAACCGGTGCAAGGAGCTTGCCGCCTGATTGCTGACCGCAGCTGGTTACAGGGAACAGACGACTCCCTTGATGCAACACCTCCACTGGCTACCGATCTGTTTCGGGCCTCAATTAAAAGTGCTGGTTATGCCCCATAAATCCCTACAAGGCTTAGGTCTTTAGGCTGTTCCCTCCTGCAAACCTGCCCAGCTCTGATCTTTGGGGGAGGCCTTTTTCGCAGGCCTGCTTGGCAGGGACATGAGACAGGGCCTTCTTGGTGGTGGCTCCTCCCAGGCAAGTTTGGAACTCCATCCCTGGAGAAGCCCGACTGGCTCCCTCTTTGCTGTCTCCTTCCACCGGCAGGTGATGCCTTCTTCTGGTAACAGGCTTCTGGTAACTGACTAGTGCCATGCTGTATTTGGGGGTTTTTTATTATCTGTGTTTTTAATAGATCATCTGTAGATATTGTTTTAATTCTATCAATGTTCACTTTCTTTTTTTAGTGATTGTTCCCCACCCCCATGTACTGGTGTGTGTTTTTTGGGGTTTTAAAAATTTTACTCTGGTTTTTTATAATCGCTTTTAATGTTTGCATCACTTTGTAAGTCACTTCAAATCGCACCTCGTGGAGAAAAGCAAATAATAAATAGACAATTCCTTCTCCCCCCAGGCTTCTAAGCAAGACACCCTTTCCTAGTCACCTATGGTGAAAAGAGTAATTTCCAGGCAAACGAAGAGGGGAGCTTTTTTTAAAAAAAAAAGTTGGCTCCTTTTATTTCCAGGCCACGTGTGACTCCCAGAAGCATGTGTAGGCAGTTAGGCTAGCAGATTATTTTTTGCCAGCTAATAAATTCCATGAAGTTATTAGCAACATCCTTGCTGCGTAGGCAGCTTGCATATTGTGTTTCAAAGCAGCAGGAACCAACTGAAGTGCTCTTGAGGAACTCGGATTCTGTGCTCAGAAAAGACAGGAGTCTGCTATCAGCATAAACAGTGCAAAAGAAGGACATTTTATTTCCCCCCCCCCAGAGGGTCAGGCAGGCAAGAGCTACACAAAACGGCTGCACAAAGTAATGGAAGTACAACTTAAGACACACACCGAACGCCACCTTTGAAACCCACCATGTTCACAAAGCCTTGTAAACGTCTACCTTCATTCCTCAACCCTCCTCTGTTGCTTCTCTTCCAAGCTCATCTCTGCAACAATGAGGACTACCCACTCTGTTTTGAACGGAACCTGAGATTTTAAACCCCCTGCCTGTGTGCCACAATGATGGATGGGTGTCTAAACACTGACCCACATATGCAGCTATCTATAGAGAATTGGTGAGGATGAGCGTTTTGAGACTTCAGCTCCCATCAAGGACGACGGAAGCCATCCATCCAGCAGGTCCCAGGATTCCCCGTCGTAGCACATAAATCAGCCAGCCCGATCCGTGCAAGATTCAGCTTGCTCTCACTTAACACAAGCCCCCGATAACTGGCGCATTCCCCCCAACCACCACCAAATGAAAAACAGGCACGTTTCAGCCTTTGCACCCTAGAAGTGAAATGACCCACGCTTTGAGAGGAGGCTGTCCCGGCGTATCTACATCTGGAGCATGAACTCATGCAGAGGCGCAGAGGACACCCTCCCCTCCAAACCGGTCCTTCTGGCTCCCTGCTTTTGATTCCCTTTAACGGATTGGCTTCTTGCAGTGTGTTTATGCGTGGGTGCAAAATGGCAATGGCTGAACCATTGGTTTTGGGGGTGGGTGCTGGAATAGCCCCCGGCTCTTATGCCTGCTTCTCAGCAGCACCGGAGAGCTGATTCAGAGTGCTCTTGCTAGGCTTCTTCTTCATCTCCTCTTCCTCGTTCATCTCTTTCTTTGCTTTCCTGGCCACGCCAGACACCAGACTTCCTTCCCCCTCGCTTTCTGCCTTTTTCTTTGCTGATTTGACTGCGACCTTCGCCGGTTTGGATACCGTCGCCCTCTCCTCTGGGGCCTCGCCCTCATCCATGGGCTCCTCCGGGGCCAAACTTTCCATCTCCGGGCTCTCCGTCTCCATCTCGGCGCCTGCCGACGGCCGGAAAGGCCCCACGACCCAGTTCAAGGGCGTATTTTGGACGATGTGATCCACCAGCGTCTCCAGGGCCTCCTGCGCCTGGGCGATTTTGTCCCGGCTCTGGGCCAGGAGGCTGGAGGACAAGTCCTGGAAGGATGAGACCGAGGTGAAAGAGGAGTGAAGCTGGCGGACGTTGCCGCGGGCTTGGGCCACCCTCTTGCGGAGGTTGCTGGGCAGGCCTTCGATGGTGGATGCCAAGTGAGCGTAGACCGGCCCGAGGTCCTGGGTGACAAAGCGAAGCATAGCCAGGGTGCCTGATTCAACCTGCCAGGGCAAAACAACACAATCACAGAGGGGAGGTTGCTTAAAGAGCCCTTTGCTGTTCTCATCATGGGGGAGTGGCTTAAAGAGCCCCTTGCTGTTCTCATCATGGGGGAGTGGCTTAAAGAGCCCCTTGCTGTTCTCATCATGGGGGAGTGGCTTAAAGAGCCCCTTGCTGTTCTCATCATGGGGGAGTGGCTTAAAGAGCCCCTTGCTGTTCTCATCATGGGGGAGTGGCTTAAAGAGCCCTTTGCTATTCTCATCATATGGGAGTGGCTTAAAGAGCCCCTTGCTGTTCGCACCATGGGGGAGTGGCTTAAAGAGCCCCTTGCTGTTCTCATCATGGGGGAGTGGCTTAAAGAGCCCCTTGCTGTTCTCATCATGGGGGAGTGGCTTAAAGAGCCCCTTGCTGTTCTCATCATGGGGGAGTGGCTTAAAGAGCCCCTTGCTGTTCTCATCATGGGGGAGTGGCTTAAAGAGCCCCTTGCTGTTCTCATCATGGGGGAGTGGCTTAAAGAGCCCCTTGCTGTTCTCATCATGGGGGAGTGGCTTAAAGAGCCCCTTGCTGTTCTCACCATGGGGGAGTGGCTTAAAGAGCCCCTTGCTGTTCGCACCATGGGGGAGTGGCTTAAAGAGCCCCTTGCTGTTCTCATCATGGGGGAGTGGCTTAAAGAGCCCCTTGCTGTTCTCATCATGGGGGAGTGGCTTAAAGAGCCCCTTGCTGTTCTCATCATGGGGGAGTGGCTTAAAGAGCCCCTTGCTGTTCTCATCATGGGGGAGTGGCTTAAAGAGCCCCTTGCTGTTCTCATCATGGGGGAGTGGCTTAAAGAGCCCCTTGCTGTTCTCATCATGGGGGAGTGGCTTAAAGAGCCCCTTGCTGTTCACATCATGGGGGAGTGGCTTAAAGAGCCCCTTGCTGTTCACATCATGGGGGAGTGGCTTAAAGAGCCCCTTGCTGTTCGCACCATGGGGGAGTGGCTTAAAGAGCCCCTTGCTGTTAGCATCATGGGGGAGTGGCTTAAAGAGCCCCTTGCTGTTCACATCATGGGGGAGTGGCTTAAAGAGCCCCTTGCTGTTCTCATCATGGGGGAGTGGCTTAAAGAGCCCCTTGCTGTTCGCACCATGGGGGAGTGGCTTAAAGAGCCCCTTGCTGTTCTCATCATGGGGGAGTGGCTTAAAGAGCCCCTTGCTGTTCACATCATGGGGGAGTGGCTTAAAGAGCCCTTTGCTGTTCTCATCATGGGGGAGTGGCTTAAAGAGCCCCTTGCTGTTCGCACCATGAGGGAGTGGCTTAAAGAGCCCTTTGCTGTTCTCATCATGGGGGAGTGGCTTAAAGAGCCCCTTGCTGTTCTCATCATGGGGGAGTGGCTTAAAGAGCCCCTTGCTGCTTGCATCATGGGGGAGTGGCTTAAAGAGCCCCTTGCTGTTCTCATCATGGGGGAGTGGCTTAAAGAGCCCCTTGCTGTTCGCACCATGGGGGAGTGGCTTAAAGAGCCCCTTGCTGTTCTCATCATGGGGGAGTGGCTTAAAGAGCCCTTTGCTGCTTGCATCATGGGGGAGTGGCTTAAAGAGCCCTTTGCTATTCTCATCATGGGGGAGTGACTTAAAGAGCCCCTTGCTGCTTGCATCATGGGGGAGTGGCTTAAAGAGCCCCTTGCTGTTCTCATCATGGGGGAGTGGCTTAAAGAGCCCTTTGCTGTTCGCACCATGGGGGAGTGGCTTAAAGAGCCCCTTGCTGTTCTCATCATGGGGGAGTGGCTTAAAGAGCCCCTTGTTGTTCGCACCATGGGGGAGTGGCTTAAAGAGCCTCTTGCTGTTCACACCATGGGGGAGTGGCTTACAGAGCCCTTTGCTGTTTGTGCAATTCAAATATAAGGTTATATCCAACTGCATACTACTTAGAGTAGACCCACTGCAGTTGTTGAGCACGACTAACTTGTAGTCCCCCCTAATTTAAAAAAACCAACAGCAGCTTTTAAAGCGTATTCTTTGTTACTGCTACGATACAGAGACGAGAGGTACCTCTGGCCTTGGGCCTCCGGCTGCGGCCTGCCTCTCCTCCGGCTGTGCCTGGGTCCACTCGAGCAAGACCTGGCTCAGCTTCTCCTGAGCCTCTTGGAGCCTCTTCCCAATGCCTTGTTGCGCGGCTTCAACCTGTAGAGGCAAGTGGGGCGCAAGAAGTCAGAATGGGGGTTAAGGGATGCTGACAACGGAAGAGATTAACTTTTGCATTTTTACACTGCTTCTCTAAGTGACAGAGGAAACCAGATTATGAAACCATGCAGAAACATCATGGAGGGGAGATAAAATGGATGTCAACAATAAAAGCGGAAAGTTTTAATGCAATGTGTGTCAGTGTTGTGTTTTGTATAACGCAGGCATGGCCAAACCTGGCCCTCCAGCTGTTTTTGGACTACAACTCCCATCATCCCTAGCTAACAGGACCAGTGGTCAGGGATGATGGGAATTGTAGTTCCAAAACAGCTGGAGGGCCAAGTTTGGCCACCACTGGTATAACGTATACATTATTAATTTCATTTCTATACCGCATTATATTTTGTAAGAAAAATCTCTCGAAATCTGAAGCCTCCCATATTAAATATCTTTGGAAGACAGGTCAAATGATATTACAAGCGCCATGGCAAACTTTCTTTAGGAGGCTATAAGAAAAAAAGATCATTCTGCCCTAGATAAAACAAAATGACAGCCTTGGTTTCTTCCATCTGTCTGTCAGGTCGTTTTAACTGTATCTAGTTTTGAAATTACTGGAAGGACAGATCCTGACGCTGAGGCTCCAATACTTTGGCCACCACATGAGAAGAGAAGACTCCCTGGAAAAGACCCTCATGTTGGGAAAGATGGAGGGCACAAGGAGAAGAGGACAACAGAGGACGAGATGGGACAGTGTTCTCGAAGCTACCAGCATGAGTTTGACCAAACTGCGGGAGGCAGTGGAAGACAGGAGGGCCTGGCGTGCTCTGGTCCAGGGGGTCACGAAGAGTTGGACACGACCAAACGACTAAACAACAACAAGTTTTGAAATTGTTTTGTGGGTCTTTGGACCGCAATAAAGTATTCAAAGTGTCGGTGCTGACCTTTAAAGCCCTAAACGGCCTCGGTCCAGTATACCTGAAGGAGCGTCTCCACCCCCATCATTCTGCCCGGAGGCTGAGGTCCAGCGCCGAGGGCCTTCTGGCGGTTCCCTCATTGCGAGAAGCAAAGCTACAGGGAACCAGGCAGAGGGCCTTCTCGGTAGTGGCGCCCGCCCTGTGGAACGCCCTTCCAGCAGATGTCAAAGCGATAAACAACTACCTGACATTCAGAAGACATCTTAAGGCAGCCCTGTTCAGGGAAGTTTTTAATGTGTGATATTTTACTGTATTTTTGGTTTTTATGGAAGCCGCCCAGAGTGGCTGGGGAGGCCCAGCCAGATGGGCGGGGTATAAATAATAAATTATTATTATTATTATTATTATTATTATTATTATTATTATTATTGATGTAGTGTTGTGGAAGAGGGAGGAAACGGAGAATGGTGGTACAATGGCATGGAGGCAGCTGGGTTGTGTCTGCTAACGCACCAGACTCACCAGGTTGATCACCAGCTGGAGTTGCGAAAGCGTATCCTGAGTGTTCTCCCTGATGAGACGCACCTTGTCCAGGGAATGCAGGTAAGCGCGACGGCGGACTTTGCTCGACAGCGACCCCAGGCGGACAAAGTAACTCTGCTGCTTCCTCTGCTCTTCCAAGGCCTCTCCGAAACCTTTGACCTCTGTGGCCAGCTTGGCTGCAACAAATACGAACAGATAAGCATCAGCATGTGTGGGAAAGATGGGCAAATCTGGAAGGTTGGGGGGCTTCACCCCCCAAAAAATATTATTTGTACATTGTAGGGGGGTTGGACCAGATGAATCCTGGGCCCTTCCAACTCCACAATTCTATGTTCTGCAGAACTTCGGGGTCCCCCTCAAGCTTGCTAATACCCATCCTTTTGTGTGTGTGAGAGGTACAATTTTGGCTCCATAAGCAACTGGTGTGTAGAAACATTACTGTAGTTGTGGAACCAGAGCACAGCCGTCATGACTCGTTTTGGCCACTTCTCATTCTCCATGACTTTGTTTGCGAGCCCAGGCGCTAAACCTTGTCCCTGGAGCCTACCCCACCTCCAAGAGAAGACATGACAACAATGTATGGGTTTCAATTCGGCCGTAACTTTATTTACCGTATTTTTCGCTCTATAACACGCACCTGACCATAACACGCACGTAGTTTTTAGAGGAGGAAAACAAGAAAAAAAATATTCTAAACGAAACAGTGGATGTATGATTTTTGTGGTTCATGCTGTGGCCACAGACATGTGATCTGACGGTGAGTTTGGGGTAGCCCAATGCAAAAATCCTGAGGATCCATGTGGATCCGTGCTTTGTAACCACGTTTTAAGTGGGGAGGGAAGGAAAAGCACTCAAGGGACAAGGAGCATGCGTGGGGTGTGTGGAGAAGGATGCTGCTAATAATGCAGAAGAGGGATATAAGGGGAGAAGGCTCCTCTCCTCTCCCGCTTTGCTCCTTTAAAACAAGCAGGCTCTGCTTCTCTCCCTCCTCCCCGGCTTAGAGAGCTGAAAAGCTTTGCTGCTATTTAGCGAGCTGAGTGGGGAGGAGAGAGGGACAGAGAGCACGGTTTAAAGCAGCCAACCAGACAGGAGCCGCTTACACCTGTGTAAGCGGCTCCTCTCCCGCTTTGCTGTTTCAAAGCGAGCCACGGAGGAGGGAAGGAAGGGGAACCATGGATCCTCTGCTCACGACTGCAGCAGATCCCCCCGCAATCCTTCGCTCCATAACACGCACAGACATTTCCCCTTACTTTCTAAGAGGAAAAAAGTGAGTGTTATGGTACAAAAAATATGGTAATTTCAGGCGTAGGAACCTTGGCTTACGCCTTGGAAGGTATCCCTCTCAGGCCGACCGGGGCTGAGGGTGCGCAGGGCAATCAGGTGTTGTGGGAGGGGACTGTAAAGCGTTAACTTACCCAGCATGCCCTCCCACTTCACCTAGCCGGGAGTTTGACCTATGTGCCGCCACTGTAGGGCTCCCGCAATCAACCCTTTAACGGGACCTGCAAACGCCGCCACATGGGGGTGCATCAATATGCTGCCCCCGACTCGCAGGTAAGACTATAGAATACCGGCCAAGGCCTAAAACCACCATTCCAAGGGCTAAATAATTAAAGAAAACCCTCCAGTCGACTGCCACCTTTAGTGACATTGATAAAATCAATTACCTGTTGTAAACCAAGAAATCTTTAATTAAAAAATATGTAAAAAAAAAATCAATTACCTGCTGTCCAGCTCAAACAAACCTTTTATGTTTAACACAGCAAAGTTTGCACTAAAAGCTTCTCATCTCAGGAAAGCTCTAGAGTCTTGTTCCCTGAGTTTTCCACCATTTGTGAAGTGTTTTATAATGTTTTAATCATATGTGCTATAATATGTTTTTGAGACCTGCTTGGCTTTGTTTTGGTTGTTCATGGCTATAACCTGTATTTGGCTGAGCAATAAAACCTGGCGATGGCTTGGGGTATGTTCACACCCTACATCTAAAGCATGAGGAGACCACATGGCTTCTCCACTGAATTATTGCAGGTGTAGTTGGCGCTGTGGGTTAAACCACAGAGCCTAGGACTTGTCGATCAGAAGGTCAGCGGTTCGAATCCCCATGACGAGGTGAGCTCCCGTTGCTCAGTCCCCGCTCCTGTTAACCTAGCAGTTCGAAAGCACGTCAAAGTGCAAGTAGATAAATAGGTACCGCTCCGCTAAAAACTCTGATATCCCATAATTAAATACAATATACTCCCATAGAGGGGACGTGGGTGGCGCTGTGGGTTAAACCACAGAGCCTAGGGCTTGCAGATCAGAAGGTCGGCGGTTCGAATCCCTGCAATGGGGTGAGCTCCCATTGTTTGGTCCCTGCTCCTGCCAACCTAGCAGTTCGAAAGCACGTCAAAGTGCAAGTAGATAAATAGGTACCACTCTGGCAGGAAGGTAAATGGTGTTTCTGTGCGCTGCTCTGGTTCGCCAGAAGCGGCTTAGTCATGCTGGCCACATGACCCGGAAGCTGTACGCCGGCTCCCTCGGCCAATAAAGCGAGATGAGCACCGCAACCCCAGAGTCGGCCACGACTGGACCTAATGGTCAGGGGTCCCTTTACCTTTACCTAGCTTGTCAAAGGTGCTGAGAGCTGTTGGAAGCCCCCATGATCCTGACCAAACTACTATAACCAAAGTGTTAGCCAATGCTGCAGAGCACCAAAGCCCATTCTCACCCAGCTCCTCGTCAGTCATGGGCAGGTAGTAGTCCACCATATCCTCTGTCTTCCCCAACATGACGTTCACACCGCTGCTCAGCGCCTGCTTCAAGAGGCTGGTCATCTCAATGCCTTCCTGGACAGGCCCGCAGGTCTTGACTTGGCCAGCCACAAGCTCCCTCGTCTCTTGGGCAGCTTGGAGGGCGGTATTGACCACCGACTTGGTCAACTCCACGCTGTCCTGGGCTGTCTCCTTGCCCAGGTTGACAACGTCGGCCACCCTATGAGTGACAAGCTCCTTCGCCTCATTTGCGGCGTTCACTGCGGTGTTGACGGTGGAGCTCACCACTGATTTGGTCAAGTTGACACTATCCTGGACAATGTCCTTGGTGAGATCGACAGCTTCAGATACTCTGTTCGACCAGAGTTGCTTGGCGCCGGAAGCTGCATCCTTGGCTACATTGACCGTGGAACAGATGACCGTTTTGGTTATGGTGACACCGTCTTCAATCACCTAGAAAGGAAAGGAGACAGACCAAAGGTCAACTCACTATTACTACTACTACAACAACAACAACATTTATACCCCACTTTTCCTTTGAGGAACCCAAGGTACTGTCACAGACTGGTTGGATGCAAAGAAACAGTAGAAGGAACCAGCTGGGGAACCCTCAAGAGAAGAAGGCTCAGAGCCCAGGGAGTGGTGGTGGGGCAACAATGAGTGGTCAGAGGGGGAAGACTGGGAGGAAATGTGTCAGAAGTGGAAGAGGCAACAGGGCTTAGTGAGCAATGGAGTCCAGGAGACCCGTCAGGAGTAAGCATGGACCAATGGTACCAAATAGTATGGGAAACAGCCCTACTAGAAAAATTAACTAATAAACTGAAACTGACACGGGGACAAACAGAAGAAGACGCCTTCACCCCGGTATGGCTCCCCTTTATCACATACACAGCCCAACAGGACAATGACAATAATCCACCAACAGCATACAAATCAATATGGCGAACCTGATCCAAAACACCCACCCACTCACACACGAAAACAAAGATCACCACAGCCAATCACAAGCAAACAATCACACCCCAGGCCAACCCCAACCTCTCTCACCACCAAAGGAACACAAGTGAACAACACAAGCAACGCTGACACCAAACTCTACATACATTAAACATAATAGAAACACCGCTACCCGACCCCACCCCCATCCATCTCCCCTCCCTCCACCCCCCTTTCTCTTTTCTTTCTTTTTTCTTCTCCCCCTAATGCCTCAACAAATGAAACGGATTTGTAAAAATGTTACATGGAAGAAGAAGAAAAAATACGAGGCACTACACTTCTGTAAAACAAGAAAATCCTTAATAAAAATATATATATAAAAAAAGCAATGGAGTCCAGAATCAGTGGCAGAAGCTGAACCAGCAGAGGAGAGATACTTCAGCTGGTGAAGAGGCACAGGTGTCTCCCTGGCCTGCTGCAACAAGCTCCCCTTCCCTCTGGTCTCCCAGCACCAGGAGAGGCATGAAGAGGGCAGGGGAGATGTTAGTTCCATGCAGGCACAGTCTCAGATTGCATGGGGGGAAACCCTGCAGAGGAGGGGACTTAGGCAGCTGTGGGGAGGTGGAGACTTCCAGTCTCAGCAACAGCTTCATGGGGGCAAGAGCTGCCAGAGATGGATTGCTGTGCTCATTAGGCCTTACACTCCTATGCAGATCCTGTTTTTTGCTAATAGAGAGTTAACTCCAACTTCCTCAGTGTGATTTATTGCTGGCTCGCTCCTGTCAGGTACATGGTTTCCCTGTCTCCACTTCATCTTCGCAACAACCCTGGGAGGTAAGTTAGGCTGAAAGATTTTGACTGGTCCATGGTCACCCAGTGAGCTTCATGGCTGAGCAGGGACTTGAGCCCTGGTCTCTTGGTCCTTGCCCAATTCTCTAACAGCTATACCACATTACTTGCAGTGCAAAGGAGCTGAATAATACCATATTAACTCTGGGCAGATCAGCACCAGAGATCTAAAGCACAACATTTAAAGCTGGTGACCTCCCCACCAAAGAATCTCAAGAGCTGTAATTTGCTAAAGTATACTGGGAATTGTAGCTCTGTCAGGGGAGAACTACAGCTTGCAGACTACTTCAACCTAATTTGAATGGGAGAAATACTGATTAACAGCTAAAAAAAGCCAGTGTGGCGTAGGGGACTAGGAGGACATGGGAGAGACCAGGGTTCAAATCTCCCCACTTGGCCTTGAAGTTCACTGGGTCACCTGGAGTGGCCAGTTGTTGCCTCTCAGCCTGGCCTACCTCTCAGGGTTGTTGTGAAGTTGAGAATGCAGAGAATCATGGGTAGCCCCACCCACAACTGGCCTGCCTAGGACGATAACTCAATCAGCAGAGCGTGAGACTTTTCAGTTTCAGAATCGCGGGGAACGTTGGGCAAAATATTCCTGCACTGCAGGGGGTTGGACTAGATGACCCTCGGGGTCCCTTCTAACTTTGCAGGTCTGTGATTCTATTATTGTACTTGTACCTGATGAGCTGGCTGGTGAAGAATAGGGAGAGTCTCTTCCAGCTGGTCCAGCCCTTTGCAAGCGTATTGATTGACAGCAGCAACTGGCAGAAGGAAAGAAGGCAGATCACACAAATTCAGTGTGTTATAAAACACACACACACACACACACACACACACACACACACACACACTTATTATCGTTTAAAAGGAAACATTTCCAGGGCAGGAAAATAACAAAACCAAGATCAAAACCCCACGGAAAACAATAATCTATATCCGCTGAGAGATATACCGTATTTTTCGCTCTATAGGACGCACTTTTTCCCCTCCAAAAATTAAGGGGAAATGTGTGTGCATCCTATGGAGCGAATGCAGGCTCCTTGGCTTCAGCGATAGGAACGCGAAGCCTCCGAAGCGCTCCCTCCACGCTCCTTGGCTTCGCGTTGCTTTCACATGAGCTCAGGTTTAGCAAAGTTGGTCTCAATATGTTTGTGAGGGAGTTGAGGCGGCGCAAAGAGCTCTCCTTTCATGCAAGTGCTCGGGTTTTGCAAAGTGTGTTTTAAGCACAGTTGGGCTGCCTTTTAAAGGAAGACTTTTGCTTTTCGATTCAGCAAGCGTGGGCAGTGCAGCTCTCTTGTCTGCTTCTTAGGGAGGGAGCACGGGAAAGATCAGCGAGCGACAAACTGACAGGGACAAAAGCACAGCACTGCAAAGACAGCCGCTGTAAAATGGGGTCTGAGGCAGGTCTGAAACTGGAGCAGCCTTCTGGATGAAATTCTGCTTGCCCCCCAATGCAGACAGAACCACAGGGGCAGAGTGTCCTTCAGCACTAGTGTCCTCTAGTTATCTCCCGCTTGGACTACTGCAATGCGCTCTACGTGGGGCTACCTTTGAAGGTGACCCGGAAACTACAACTAATCCAGAATGCGGCAGCTAGACTGGTGACTGGGAGCGCTACCAAGACCACATAACACCGGTCCTGAGAGACCTGCATTGGCTCCCAGTACGTTTCCGAGCACAATTCAAAGTGTTGGTGCTGACCTTTAAAGCCCTAAACGGCCTCGGCCCGGTATACCTGAAGGAGCGTCTCCAACCCCATCGTTCTGCCCAGACACTGAGGTCCAGCACCGAGGGCCTTCTGGCGGTTCCCTCATTGCGACAAGCAAAGCTACAGGGAACCAGGCAGAGGGCCTTCTCGGTGGTGGCGCCCGCCCTGTGGAACGCCCTTCCAGCAGATGTCAAAGCGATAAACAACTACCTGACATTCAGAAGACATCTCAAGGCAGCCCTGTTCAGGGAAGTTTTTAATGTGTGACATTTTAGTGTATTTTTGGTCTCTGTGGAAGCCGCCCAGAGTGGCTGGGGAAACCCAGCCAGATGGGCGGGGTACAAATAATATATTATTATTATTATTACTACTACTACTACTACTATTATTATAGCACTCCACAAAGAGTTCTCCTAGATACACACCACAACTTCCCCCCATTCTGTGGCATTCAAGGACTCACTTTGGGGCTCGAGGTGGCCGAGAAGTGGCTGGGCGCCCCCGACGGCACTCCCGACGGCCATCGCCGCCACCGTCTCCGCCACGCTGCAGGCAGAATTGATGAACGGGTAATTCTCCTTGGCGTAGTTATACAGAGAGTGGCAAATGTCATAGGTGGAGCTGACTAGGGGGAGGCTGGTCACTCTGGTCACGACATTCTGGAAGAGGGTGGAGAACAATGAGAGTTTTATAGCACAGTCGCAATTAATAATAATAATAATAATAATAATAATAATAATAATAATAAATTTTATTTATATCCCGCCCTCCCCAGCCGAAGCCGGGCTCAGGGCGGCTAACAACAATAAAACAATACAAAAGTACAACACAAACAACACTCTAAAATCATTCATTATAAAATTAATTAAATTCAAGCCACTGGCCACCATTGGGCCAGAGCTCCGCGAAGATTGCCGAGGGAGGGAGTCAGGCTGTGCCCTGGCCAAAGGCCTGGCGGAACAGCTCTGTCTTGCAGGCCCTGCGGAAAGATGTCAAGTCCCGCAGGGCCCTAGTCTCTTGTGACAGAGTGTTCCACCTGATTGGGGCCACAGCCGAAAAAGCCCTGGCTCTAGTTGAGACCAGCCTAACTTCTCTGTGGCCTGGGACCTTCAAGATGTTTTTATTTGAAGACCGTAAGTTTCTCTGTGGGGCATACCAGGAGAGGCTGGATGGTTACGTGGGAGCCGGTCCATTTATTTATTAAATTTATTCAATTTCATCTGAAAATCACAGGGTGGTTTGTTGTACTTATAGATCAGCAGGGAGGGTAGCTGGTCAAAGCAGGAGGGGGAGAAACCACCTGGTTTCTTCAGCAGCCTGACTCAAACACACCTCATCTCAGCTTCTTGGAATCTTCTGCCTCTAATTCTGGACTGCTCTCTGTCACAGCCTCTTCCTGCTCACTAAACCCTGTTACCTCTTCTGCTTCTGACATATCTTCCTCCCAGTCTGCTCCCTCTTCTCCTTCTGACCATTCATCATTGTTCTACCACCATTCCCTGGGCTCTGAGCCTGCTTCCTCGGGGGGGTTACCCAGCTGATTCCTCCCACCGCTCTTCTGCATCCAGCCAGAGGCCAAGAGGCTGGTGAAGAGTCTCGGGTGTCTCCTCATCCCGCTGTGACAAGCTCCCTTCCCCGCCCCGCTCTCTTAGAACCAGTAGAGGCATGAAGAGTGCGGAGAAGTTAGCTTCTTGCAGGAGCAGTCTCAGATTGCTTGGGGGAAATCCTGGCTTTGGGGAGGTGCGGACCTTCAGTCTCAGCAACTGCTTCATGGGGGCAAGACCTGCTGGAGATGGGCTTGCTGTGATCATTGGCCTTGACACTCCTGCACAGATCCTGCTGTTGCTAATAAAGAGTTAACTCCAAATTGCTTGGTGTGATCTGCTGGCTTGCTCCTGTCAACAGACCGGCATTCGTTGCAAGGGTATTTTAACAAGGCACTTCTAGAGGGACTATACATGCCCTGCACAGGTCAGATCTGCCCTTCTCGCTGATCTTTAAGAGATCCCCAAATCCTCTCCTTTACCTTCCTCCTGCTAGGACTACCTCTGTTTCAGGGCCATGTTTGCAGCACATGTTTCACGGCCGTTGGTGGATATTCACTTACCGCTGTGTGTGGAGCCTCTTGGCCATCTCCTTTGACATCAGTAGCCATGGCAAAAGTCAAACACACCTGCAAGGCAGAGACAAAGAATGGAAAGGTGATCAGGAACGGTGGCAGGTTTTGCTTTTTGTTATTAACGCGGGCTGTATTTCGACCTGAGTGAGCGCTTAAGGAATGCTAGCTCTGACCTCTCTGGTTTAACCCACAGCACCACCCACATCCCTAAGGTTTAGTAGTGTTTTGCATTTACCTGTAGTCTCCTGGCATAACCACATGGTAGGAGTGATGATGAGGATGAAGAAACCTGCACTGTACATCGAAGGGATGTATTATGGCCCCAATTGCCCACACACCCACACATACGTTTGCCGGCACATGCAAAGCAGTTAGCAAAACATTTGTGTCCCGCATAAGTCACGAGGTCACACCATGTGCCTGCTCATTTCTACAGTGTATAATCTCCTAGATTAAAGATGGAGTCAAGGAGAAAAGCCACCGGAGAAAGCCCTAGGCTTTGGTCCCTGTTTAAAAAGGGATTTTTAAGAGTCAGAAAAGACCTTCAGGAGCCAGTTTAGGAAGATTCCTGCCCCACCCTATCATGCCACGGACTCTGTGCAGCCATCAGAGCATCTTGCAACAACATTGTCTGTCCAAAACTTGACCAGACCATTGAAACGTAGTAACAGCTTGCTGGGTCAGGCTGATGGCCCATCTATTCTGGCATCCTGTTCTCACAGCGGCCAACCAAATAAATGCCCCCGAAGCAGGATCTGAGCACATGAGCAACTCTCCCTTCCTGCAGTTCCCAACAACAGCCATTCAAATGCATTCTGCCTCTGGCGCTGGTGGGAGAACGCAGCTGCTAGCCATTATTAATTACTGTATTTTTTGCTCTATAAGACTCACTTTTTCCCTCCTAAAAAGTAAGGGGAAATGTGTGTGCGTCTTATGGAGCGAATGCAGGCTGCGCAGCTATCCCAGAAGCCAGAACAGCAAGAGGGATTGCTGCTTTCACTGCACATTGATCCTTCTTGCTGTTCTGGCTTCTGGGATTCAGAATATTTTTTTTCTTGTTCTCCTCCTCCAAAAACTAGGTGCATCTTGTGGTCTGGTGCGTCTTATAGAGTGAAAAATATGGTGATTAGAATTGTATGCCGCCCTTTGTCCGAAGATCACAGGGCAGCTCACAACATAAAAATACAAAATGAGAACACACAATATATATAATAAAACAAAAACAAACCAATAACACCACACACCCCCATACAAACACATTTAAAAGACCGTAGAATGTTAATCAGCCAAAGGCCTGGTTATAAAGGAACGTTTTTTGCCTGGCACCTAAAGATATGTAATGAAAGTACAAGGCAAGGGCCTCCTTGGGGAGAGTATTATGCAAACAGGGAGCCACTGCAGAAAAGGCCCCGTTCTCGTGTTGCCACCTCTCGCAGAGGAGACACACAATGAAGGACTCAGAGGATGATTGCAGGGTGTGGATCAGTTCATAAGATAGCCTTGTCCTCCTTAAATATCTCTAATCCTCTTTTACAGCTGTCCAAGTTGGTGGCCATCATTGCATGTCCTTTTGACACTCCACCCCACACCTGGTGATCCTCCCAAACACGGATTTTAAAAATGCACCTCCCTTTCACCCCGTCCTTGAACAGGCTGTCTGTATAAAGGTCAACACATATCGTAAGAGCATAAAGGAGAGGCCTACTTAATCAGGGTGCACCTATCTTGTTGTCACAGTGACCAACCAGGTTTCCCCAAGGGATGCGCCAAAGCAGGACATGAATGCAATAGTACTCTGCCTGTTCCTGGTTCCCTATCTGGCAGTTCCTTTAACGGCCTTTCGGTGCTTAGGCAAATATCTTTCTTTTCTGAACCCTGGCATTCCAGGTCCTTGTCCAGCATTCTGACCATGACGCCACACTGTTAGAATTCCTGCTCCGTGATTGCAGTCATGGGATTGTTGTCTTTCACATGACGGTGTATGTTTTGACTCCACCGTGTGGGAAGTGACGGAAACAGGATGTTGTGTTCCTGTGTTCCGTGAAGTGGGACTATTGTCCTTTGTTCTTTCTCTCTTTGCTTTCTGATGCTAGAGAGAGAGGAAGCCATGTTGCAGTGCTCCGTGTGTGTTTATATATAAATAAAGTAGATTAGCCAAAAGGCTGAGTTGCTGAGGTCCGTTACGCAACTGCACAAACTCTGCGGATCCCTAAGTGTGCCAGTGTTGGTTGGCATTGGTCGCTGTGATGTTTGGGAACAAGAAAGCTTTTGAAGCTCCCGAACGATCGACCAGGAGGGAGAGAACATGCCAGTTGGGCATGTGTCTCTGCCAGGGTCCTACTCTAGCGTAGACCGAGCTCTTGACACACACTGCCTTTCAAAACTTCTGCTCTTATACATCCTTTGCC
Source organism: Podarcis raffonei (assembly GCF_027172205.1). NCBI lineage: Eukaryota > Metazoa > Chordata > Lepidosauria > Squamata > Lacertidae > Podarcis > Podarcis raffonei. The sequence continues at coordinate 5,247,398 of NC_070619.1, read as the reverse complement.
TCTGGGTCCATGAGATGCAGCTAAGCGCATTCCTTTCTACTCTGATGGCAGCATCCCCTGTTCTACCTGGAAATGTTGGGGATCGAACCTGAGGCCTTCGACATGCAAGGCAGATGTTCTGCCACTGCCCTCCCTTACCAAGAACTACAATTATTTGCACGTGTCCAACAGAAGCACCGATAAAGCAACAACTCAGTACCAGAGAAAACACCCAAACAAGGAAAATGACACAACAGCTGATGTAACATTATCTCTCATTAAGGGTCCAAAATAGAAGAAAACAAACACTACTATCCCATTCAAATCAAACAAAAGAAAACATCATCATGCTTTATTATGTTTTATATGTTGAAAGCTCCCCAGAGTGGCTGGGGCAACCCAGATGGGCAGGGTACAAATCAATTATTATTATCATTACTATTATTATTATTAATCAGACAGGGACTCTCCCAGATGACCTGTTTATTGAATGCTAATCCCAAATTGTTCTACAAAGTTTGCATGAAGGTTCTATGGCGTAACTGTTTAGTGAGTAATCGCTTTGAGATGTTTGCACAGATGTTCCTATTGGTCCACACTCCCCTGTGCATTTTGCCATCGGTTTATGGGCTTGGGGGTGGGGGTGGTAGAAATGGGCTTGTTCTGCAAGAATGCCACATCCACTTTCAATGATACAAACTAAATTTGCAGCTGTGTGAAGTTCAGACAAAGAGAAATTAAAATAATTGTTGCTCAGCACTGCCCTTGAGGTACTATGAGATTTTGTAATAGCACCCACAAATTTATTTCTCAGATGAGGCAATTTCAGAAAATTTAGACGCAACAGCCACTCCAGCTGGTCAAATGCTTTATGCAAGTCCAGCATGATCAAAACCAACTGGTTAATTTTCCTTTTGCTCTGCTACCCTACTATTCAGAAATCTGTGGGCTAGATCCAATGATATATGACACCCTGGTATCATCTGGGCTGATGATACTAGTGCTAATGTTATTCAGTCTAGAGGTGAGAATAGCAGTAATCTCCTTTTGATTCAGATTAAGTAAATATATGGGTCTATATTATTCTAGCATAGCTGTCAACTTTTCCCTTTTCTTGCAAGGAATCCTATTCGGAATAAGGGAATTTCCCTTAAAAAAAGGGAAACGTTGACAGCTATGTATTCTAGGTTTCTGCCAGATGTTAGCATTATCGTGATTCTAGGATTCTTCCGTTCGTGTAGAATAGGAGCCTCTTCCCCAAAGTCATAAAAAGAATCCATTCTAAATGTGGCGCAAGGATCTATCCAAACATAGCGTGCACCCAAAAAAAGCTGTTGGATTTGCCGTATTTCAGCTTTGAGATCCCCGGTGTCATGACCCTGGGGGTCAGATTCCTCATCTTCAGCGGATGAGGATGAAGACTCTGAAGCAGAAAGGGAACCAGCCCCAGAAGAGCTCTCAGGTGAACCTGCAGGTGGGCAGAGTGCTATGGTGGTCCTGCTTGTGAACTTCCCATCTGTTTGACCATCTGTTTGGCCACTGTGAGGACAGGATGCTGGGCTAAATGTCTCCAGCTTTTCTTACGCTCTTTTTAAATATTTCGATGTTTTAAAATCTTAGCCATTCCCACCTTGCATAGCTGCTTTCAGGGCATCCCATCATATATGTGGGGATGACTCTCCCCCTTGACTTGAACTTCAAAGTACACCTATTATTGTCTCCATCTATGGCATCAAGCAAATGTGTGCTTGTCTTATCTGACCTGGACATCTGTCCATCTTTTGTGCCTTGGAGCTTTTTTTTGCTCCATCACCTGATCCAACACGGGGGCGATTGGGCAACGCAGTTGTGTAAGCTCATAATGATATTTTGTTTTCCTCAGGGACATAGTTGGCATGAACGAGATGGGTGGATGGTTGGTAGATGGCTGTGGGCAGGTGAACCTTGCCCAAACACACACGACACCGTTCCTCTAATCCATGCTGGAATATTAGATGCCCCGTCATTCTACTTGCTCTTGAAGACACACCTGTTTAGACAAGCGTTCCCCTGAACTGCACTTGTGATTTCATTGTTTCAACTGATTTTAAATAAACCATTCTAACTGTTATGCTTCTTGTTTGTTTATTTCACTGTATATTTTTACTAAGGATGTTTTAATGTTTGAATTTAATTTTATTTGCTCTATAAGACGCACCAGACCACAAGACGCACCTAGTTTTTGGAGGAGGAAAACAAGGGAAAAAAATATTCTGAATCTCAGATGCCAGAACAGCAAGAGGGATCGCTGCACAGTGAAAGCAGCAATCCCTCTTGCTGTTCTGGCTTCTGGGATAGTTGTGCAGCCTGCAGTCGCTCCATAAGATGCACACACATTTCCCCTTACTTTTTAGGAGGGAAAAAGTGAGTCTTATAGAGCAAAAAATACGGTATACATATACAGTGGTACCTCAGGTTAAGAACTTAATTCATTCTGGAGGTCTGTTCTTAAACTGAAACTGTTCTTAACCTGAAGCACCACTTTAGCTAATGGGGCCTCCCGCTGGCACCGCCGTGCAATTTCTGTTCTCATCCTGAAGCAAAGTTCTTAACCCAAGGTACTATTTCTGGGTTAGCGGAGTCTGTAACCTGAAGCGTCTGTAACCCGAGGTACCGCTGTATGCATTTATTGAGAGCATTTGCACCCCACTGTTCAGCCAAAAAAAATCCCCAAATCGACTTACATGCAATGAATTAAAAACAAGGCAGGCCCTGCGTGCAGATTTACAATCTTAAAAAACAGCAACCCACAACACACAAGGGGAAGGGGACAGGAAGACGGGGAAATCAAACACAATGTATTGCATATTTTATCGCAAACTTACTCAGAAACCAGGGGAGGCGGGTGGCGCTGTGGGTTAAACCACAGAGCCTAGGACTTGCCAATCAGAAGGTCGGCAGTTCGAATCCCCGCAATGGGGTGAGCTCCAGTTTCTTGGTCCCTGCTCCTGCCAACCTAGCAGTTCAAAAGCACACCAGTCCAAGTGGATAAATAGGTACCACTCTGGCGGGAAGGTAAACGGCGTTTCCGTGCGCTGCTCTGGTTCGCCAGAAGCGGCTTAGTCATGCTGGCCACATGACCCGGAAGCTGTACCCCGGCTCCCTCGGCCAATAAAGCGAGATGAGCGCCGCAACCCCAGAGCCGGCCATGACAGGACCTAACGGTCAGGGGTCCCTTTACCTTTACTACTCAGAAACTATTTTGGCATCGAAGGGATCTACAAATGAAGCAACAGAAGAGCCCCGCTGGATTAGGCCAAGGGACTATCTAGTCCAGCATCCTGTTCCCCCCCCAGGGGTCAACTGGATGTCTTTCTCAGAAGCCCACAAGCTGGCAATGAGGTCCCTAGCTTAAGTTTACCAGACGTCCCTGTTTCCCGGGGGACAGTCCCTGGATTTACAAATAAGTCCACATACAAAATCCACTGAAGTTGAAAAGTGTCCCCGGATTCATTGGAAAAAATCTGGTAACCTTACCCCAACTCTTTCCTGCTGCTATTTCTTGAGCCACTGGTATCCAACATATGAAAGAATGTTCCCTTTGCCTCTTTGCATCTCCAGCACTTATCTGATTCAGTCTTATACATCTTAGCATCAGGGACCTGTCAAACCAGTTCGGTCCTTTTTTTGTAACACACCTTGCGCATAGTAAGTAAGTGCTGCAAGTGGGGACTGCAACCAAGTGTTGCAGCGTGGTGCTCTGTGCTTCAATATTCCAGACACTCCAATCCATTATCCCTCCTCTCCATTCTCCTTTCCTTCAACCCACCTCCCAACCCCACCAGTCAGCCACCATCCCATGGCCGCTGAGCATGCTCAGTCCTCATTGGGCTGTTTGGGGGGCTGCCCCACCAAGGCTTCATGCCTCCCCTAAATATTATTTGCACTCCTTGGGGTTCCCCCAAGCCTGCCAAAATGTGTGAATGCATCCTCATGCCCCTTGCTTGTCTAGATGCGAGGATAGTGAAGAAGAAGAAGAAGAGTTTGGATTTGATATCCCGCCTTTCACTCCCTTTAAGGAGTCTCAAAGCGGCTAACATTCTCCTTTCCCTTCCTCCCCCATAACAAACACTCTGTGAGGTGAGTGAGGCTGAGAGACTTCAAAGAAGTGTGACTAGCCCAAGGTCACCCAGCAGCTGCATGTGGAGGAGCGGGGAATCGAACCTGGTTCACCAGATTACGAGTCTACCACTCTTAACCACTACACCACACTGGCTCTTGAGTGAGCTCTGTGTGCGTGTGTGTGTGTGTGTGTGTGTGTGTGTGTGTGTGTGTAGAAACTAGACTCCTGAAACATTTACATTAATTGCTCTGGCCATTTTGCATCTGGCCATGCCCAACATTAGCAGAAGGCCCCCAGAATATTGTCAAAGGTTCCCCATGCCTAGGTTTTAGCAAAGGGCAAAGTCTTCTATTCAGCAGAGGAACTGCAAAGGATTCAAGGATGGTCAACAGGCTTGTGGAATTAGTGGACGCCCCTCCCTTCACTGGACCTCGAGCCCAAAACCACCTACCCGCCCACTTACGAGTAAAGCAGCCTGTTCCTCATTACACAATTGTCTGCTAACAACCTGTGGCGCACCTTGCACCAGTCCCTTGCGGGATAGGGAGGTAATGATAGCTTTCGATGGAATGAGTCAGCTGTAAGGATCTGAAAGGCACCCACGCATCTTTGCGGCGGGGGAATAATTAGGTCCAGGGCGTCCTTCCAGAATGTGCCTTCCATACCCGCCATGTAAAGGATCCGTCCCCTTGCCTTGTCAATCTCTGGGACCCACAAGGCGGCTCAAACACCAGAAATAAGACAAAACGAACAGGAATGCTTGAGATAGACCTTTGGACCTCCAGCTGTTGCTCAACCACAACTCCCATCCTCCTTGGCCATTGGTCATGCTTGCTGAGGCTGATGGGAGTTGGAGTGCAACAACAACAGGAGGGCCACTCTTTCCCCATCCCTGATGCATACGAAAGCTTACAGGCATATCTCCATTCTGGCCAGCCCTACTATTAGGGAAAGCAGGGGTGGGGGACATTTGTCCCTCCATCTGTTGCTTTGCAACAACAACAACTCATCATCATCCCTGGTCATTGTCCAATGCGTGCCAGGATGATGAAAGTTCAGCAGCGTCTGGAGGAGCAAAGGTTCGCCACACCTGTCCTCAGGTTAACTAGCAGCCCATTTCCCAAAAAAGCAAAGTCTAAACCATGCTGTGAAAACAATAGTCTTGTGGGCACCTTAAAAACAGGCAAATTTCTTATAGCACAAGCTTTTGCTCATGCTACCAAAGTCTTATACAGTGGTACCTCAGGTTAAGAACTTAATTCATTCCGGAGGTCCGTTCTTAACCTGAAACTGTTCTTAACCTGAAGCACCACTTTAGCTAACGGGGCCTCCTGCTGCAGCTGCGCCGCCGGAGCATGATTTCCATTCTCATCCTGAAGCAAAGTTCTTAACCTGAAGCACTATTTCTGGGTTAGCAGAGTCTGTAACCTGAAGCGTATGTAACCTGAAGTGTATGTAACCCGAGGTACAACTGTAGTTCATCCCAAGGACTTGATTTAGGTCCCATGCCACCACTTGAAAGACCCTCAAACCACAGACGACACTCAGCAAACATCAGATAGTGGGAAGATGGGGAAGGGGATAGGAGATGATACTATATTCATAGAACCATAGAATTCTAGAGCTGGAAGGGACCCTCGCGGTCATCTAGTCCAACCCCTTGCAATGCAGGAATCATAGCTGAAGAATTCCTGACAGATGGCCATCCAATCTCTGCTTTAAAACATGCAACCATCTTCTGAGGTTGTCAGTTCCACTGTGAAACTGCTCTTACTGTCAGGAGGTTCATCCTAATGTTTACATGATCATTTGAATCCATTAGTTTGGGTCCTGCCCAAACTTGCTTGCTCCATATTTCATGACAGCCCTTCAGATAGTTTATGGTGGGCGAGTCTACCACCCCTCCATCTTCTCTTCTCTAGGTTAACCATCCCCAACTCCCTCAAGCATTCCCTATAAAGCTCAATTCCAGACCAGTTTGTCGATATCCTTCTCAAACTGAGCTGCCCAGAACGGGACACAGGACTCCAGGTGGGGTCTGACCAAGGCAGAATAGAGCGGTCCTATTAATTCCCCTAAGGAATTAGGCATAAGAGAGAGAGGTTCTTCCCGATTTCTGGACTAATTTATGGTTTTAAAAGTTGAAAACCCAACCAACCCTTTGAATTGGGCTCAGCGACCGATGGCGGGAGCTGGTCACCTCAGTGGAAACCAGAATGATATTATATTCCAGTTACATCAACCTAGCAGTGGAATCCTGCAACTGGCTTCCATTTTCTCCAAATGTGGTTCGAAGACATCACATCTCTAGGCTGAGTTGCAGTACTGTAGTCTTAAACTGGGTGTTCCTGAGACATGAGTGACGATACAAAGATCGAAGGATGCTTGTGCAGTATCGGGGACTGCTCTAGTTTGCACACCCACACCCCCGCATGCCTGGTAAAACACAATCCCCATTAAGGACGCTGCTAGACATTTCAAAGATCTCAGGCACAAACCCACAACACCAATTTGCAAAGTGCCCCTTTGGGACAGATCTGGGGAAATCCTGTTTTTTCCCCATTGTTAAATAGGCACAAAAAGTTCTTCCAAGCTTAGGCTAACCCTCCTGGTTCTCTCGGACGCCACTGAAATGTCGTCCCATTTCTATGTACCTATTTAGCATAATTACATCTCACCGTATTATTTTTTGGGCTGCTGTTACAGTTTCTATCCCATATTCCCTTCGAAGGAAGAGTTTCGTCCCCTCTCCACAGTGGCGTAGCGTGGGTTGTCAGCACCCGGGGCAAGGCAAGGAATTTGCGCCCCCTAACCCGTGGATTTGCGCCCCCTAACCCTAACCCCCAGATGTTGCGCCCGGGCCCCCCTGCACCCCCCACGCTACGCCACTGCCTCTCCATTTGCTCCTCCCAACAGGTAGGTTATGCTGAGAGACAGAGGCCGGTCCCCAAGGTCTCCCAGTGAGTTGCATTAAGCTGCCCCTGTCCCAGCACAATACCCCACCAACCTTACCTGCTCCTTATGATTCTTCCTCTTGGCCCCGGAAGAGTCACACAGCACAGCTGATGCGCATGAAATCTTCTAATATAGCTAATTGCCAGAAGCATGTGATGGGTGGAAGGGGAGGCGCTCAGCCAGGGAGTTTCCCACAGCTTCCCAGGAGCAACAAGTGGGGGTGGGACATTGCAACATCTGTAGGAATTGCAGCACCGCCTTGCCAAACTTCCAGTGCGCTTTGCTCCTTGCAGCGGTTGCCTGGACTTTGAAACTAGGTGAGAGGGGACAGATCCCAGAACCGTCCAGTAGGAGGAGTCCCCGCACCCCAAACAAGGGCGTATAAATGGGATAATCCGGGTCAATTCCCTATGGAAGCCCTTTTGGTTAAGGCTAGGCAGCCTCGGTCTTAGAGAGAGTAGACTTTACCTGTTGCAAACACAGTGAAATATACTCAGAGTCGCAAAGTGATTTCATGCTCTTTATTCAGCTCATAGTGGTGAGGAGGAATGAATGAAAGTCCCCTCAAAGTACCTGCTTTATATACATTATTTACACAATGGGCTGCACATGTTTGGCTAATTCCGGAATTCTACTCAGGGGTTTAGACCACAGTGCCACCCGCATCCCCTCTTTATGGTGTGTTTGCAGCCCTTGATTTGAGGCAGGGGGAGTCACCAACGATCAACCTCAGAACCCTGTTGTCAGTGGAGAGAAAATCTCCTCTGTTACAATGATCACCTTTTATTTAACAAAATGCTGCATGATTGTGAACAAACAAACAAAACCTCTAAGCTGTTTAGAAAAATATAAAGCAAAATGTTAAAATCATTGATAAGAATCCAGCTTAAAGATAGGTACCTAAAATCGTTTAAAAGATCATTTAACGTCAAAAGCAGCTAAAAAAGAGATAAAGCACATGTCTGGATAAGCTTGCCTAAACAAAACAAAAAAAGTTTTATGCAGGGTGCTGAAAAAGTAAACAACTGATTTCTTACAAGTGTGGGTGGAAGGGAGGTGCATTTTTAATTCGTGCTTCGAGGATCGTCAGATATGGGGTGGAGCATCAAAAGGATGGATAATGATGGCCACCAACCTGGATGGCTTTAAAAAGGTTGGACACATTCCTGGCGGATAAGCCTGTCAATTGCTGCTGGCCACAATCACCACGTTCTCCTTCTACCATCGGAGACAGTAATGTCCTGAATTCCTGTTTCTGGGAATCACAAATTTGGATTCTGCTTGTGGGCTTCCAATTGGAACATCTGCTTGGCCACTGTGAGATGCTGGATGCTGGACTAGGTGGGCCATTAATAATAATGTGGAAGAGGGAACAAGCTTGTTTACTCTTGCTCTGAAATGTAGGACCCGAACCAATGGCTTCAAGTTACAATAAAGGAGATTCTGACTCGAAATAATAATAATAATAATAATATATTTATACCCTGCCCATCTCGCTGGGTTTCCCCAGCCACTCTTTGTGGCTCCCAATATTAAACACGATAAAACGTCAAACATTAAAAACTTCCCTAAATGGGGCTGCCTTCAGATGTCTTCTGAAAGTCAGACAGTTGTTTATTTCCTTGACATCTGGTAGGAAGGCGTTCCACAGGGTGGGCGCCACCACTGAGAAGGCCCTCTGCCTTGTTCTCTGTAACCTTGCAATGAGGGAACTGCAGAAGGCCCTCAGTGCTGAACATGTGTCCGGGCTGAACGATGGGGGTGGAGATGAAGACGCTCCTTCAGGTCTACTGGGCTGAGGCCGTTTAGGGCTTTAAAGGTCAGCACCAACACTTTGAATTGTGCTCAGAAACGTACTGGGAGCCAATGTAGGTCTTTCAAGACCGGTGTTATATGGTCTCAGCGGCCGCTCCCAGTCCCCAGTCTAGCTGCTGCATTCTGGATTAGTTGTTGTTTCCGGATCACCTTCAAAGGTAGCCCCACATAGAGTGCATTGCAGTAGTCCAAGCAGGAGATAACCAGAGCATGCACCACTCTGGCAAGACAGTCTGATCGTTAGCCTGAATCAGAAGGCTCCTCTTATATTCTTATGGTTGAAAAATGATTTCTTTCCACCCTGACTTTTGGACCTCAAAGGGTCTCCTGAGGCAGCTGCTGCCCCCCCCAAATAAACAGACATAAATCTCACTATTTACATATATATGTGTGTGTAAAAGGTAAAGGGACCCCTGACCATTAGGTCCAGTTGCGGACGACTCTGGGGTTGCGGTGCTCATCTCACTTTATTGGCCGAGGGAGCCGGCGTACAGCTTCCGGGTCATGTGGCCAGCATGACTAAGCCGCTTCTGGCGAACCAGAGCAGCGCACGGAAACGCCGTTGACCTTCCCGCCGGAGCGGTACATATTTATCTACTTGAACTTTGATGTGCTTTCGAACTGCTAGGTTGGCAGGAGCAGGGACCGAGCAACGGGAGCTCACCCCGTCGCAGGGATTCGAACCACCGACCTTCTGATCGGCAAGTTTAACCCACAGCGCCTCCCGCGTCCCCAGTGTGTGTGTGTGTATATACACACATAATCATTTTCTTAGAAGCCAAGAACAGAACCAGAAAGGGTCATGAAAACGTAAACATAAACTTTAATTCACCTGGGTGGTTCCAAAAACTATGAACATCTCTTGGTAAAAGGAGTCTCTGGAGTGCTGGAGCCATGATCCTTTGCCCTAACACTCTTTGGATTATTCCTGAACATCTGCGATTTCATTCCGGATAATGATAGGGATCTTTGCCACCAAGGTGCTCATGCACCAGGGGAAGTGGACGGTGGCCGTCAACTCGTACCCGACATCCATGATGTCGTCGGACTTCCATGAGCTGCTGACAGACATGACTTTGGGCAAGGAGAGGGTGCTGTTGATTTTGGTGGCCTCGCAGGGGGACCCTCTCCCGATGTTAGACTCCAGGCGCATCATCTCCTCCCGCTGCTCCAAAGTGCGCTTCTCGGCCCGAAGGTTGAAGGCCTTGTAGAGGACCACGGTGTGCAGGGCGAAGACCACTTTCTTGATGGACTTCCCTGTCCGGTTGGTGATCTCCGTCGTGAAAGTGATGTCATCTCCCGGCGCGTAGATGTTTTTGCCAAGGGAGAGGCGCAGGGTGATGGGGGAGCTCTTGAAGCAGCAGTTGTACAGGAGGGCCTTCTCAACTTCCACCACCAAGGGGAACTTCAAAGCCGTCGGGCAGCAGGAGAAAATGTAAGAAACAGAAGAATTTCCTTGTCACTGAAGCAGGCCACGGCCAAATCACCCATCATCTATCCATCCATCCATCCATCCAATCTAGGCTTCCTCAACCTCGGCCCTCCAGATGTTTTTGGCCTACAATTCCCATGATCCCTAGCTAGCAGGACCAGTGGTCAGGGATGATGGGAATTGTAGTCTCAAAACATCTGGAGGGCCGAGGTTGAGGAAGCCTGATCTAATCTATCTCGTGTTTGTTACGCATTTTGAGCACCTCCTGAGATACCGTAACCACATTCTGCACGATGGTTCCTGAGATCAATGAGATTTTAGCTCATGTTGGGATATCACTGGGCAGCCTTTTGAATCAAGATGGCAGGCTGAACCTTTCAAAACTGTGCCTGTTTTAACCAAACCTTGCACGATGGTTCTTTGAGATTGTTGAAATATATGCCAAAAATCCATTTGAGTCGTGTGACACAGATTGGGTCTACTAGACCCATTTTTTCTAAAGCAAGGTGGACTAAAGTCGCTTCTGGAGCTGTCCCCCAAAATGTAGGTCCACTACAGAGCATAAATGAAGTACAACATTATCAAATACAACATTAAAACTTCAGCAGTGTTCTGTAGTGGTTAGTGTGTCACACTAGGACCGGGGAAAGACCAGGGTTGAGTCTTCACTCAGATATAAAGCTCATAGGGTGACTTTGGCCCAGTCACTGGTCACTCTCAGTCTAACTTACTATCCAAGGTGGTTGTGAAGATAAAATGATGGGAAGCTGGACAACTGTGCATGGCACCTTATCTCCTTGGAAAAAAGGCAGGATACGAAATAATAATACAGTGGCACCTTGGTTTAAGAACAGCTTAGTTTATGAACAACTTGGGCTAAGAAAGCTGCCAACCCGGAAGTAGGTGTTTTGGTTTGTGAACTTTGCCTTGGAAGCAGAACATGTTCCACTTCCTGTTGAGTGTGTTCCATTGGTAAATTGAGTCCCCCACTGCTAGGGGAAAGCACGCCTTGGTTTAAGAATGCTTTGGTTTAAGAATGGACTTCCGGAATGGATTAAGTTCATAAACCAAGGTGCCACTGTAGTAGTAGTAGTAGTAGTAATAATAATAATAATAATAATAATAATAATAATAATAATACAGTCGTACCTTGGAAGTCGAACAGAATCAGTTCCAGAAGTCCATTTGACTTCAAAAATATTCGGAAACCAAAGCGCGGCTTCTGATTGGCTGCAGGAAGCTCCTGCACTCAGTCGGAAGCTGCGGAACCCCTCTTGGACGTCCGGCTTCCAAAAATACCGTATTTTTTCGTCTATAAGACGCCCCCATGTATAAGATGCCCCCAATTTTTGGGGACTCATATTTAAGAAAATGGGGGGAGATGGCGCCGCATGTATAAGATGCCCCCTAATTTTTGGCATTATTTTTTCGGGGGGGAAACCTAGTCTTATCACGGAAAAATAGGGTAGTTTGCAAACAGAAACACTCCTGGGCATTCGGGAGCCGAAACGTTCGAGAACTAAGCTGTTCGAAAACCAAGGTACGACTGTAATAATAATAATAATGGACTTCGAAATTTTAGAAGATTTGTGGTGTCCGTGGATAGCGGAAAAACGGAATTTGGCCCAGCTCAAAAAGGGAAGGGAGGATTCAGTCGTAGACCCATAGGACTGTTGCGTTGGAAGTAATCTCCAAGGGCTCATCTTGTCCAGTCCTCCTGCAATGCAACTCGCTTTGAACCCGCATCTCTGAGAGACTGACCTCCGATATGACAACGTCCTGCCTGAAGACGGAGATCCCTTGAACCAGCAGGTACTTCTTCTGCTTCCGGAGGATAAGCTCCCTCGTTGCACAGACACCTTGGAGGAAGTAGCTGATTCGTCCGACCCGGCTAGTGAAGGTGGAGGGGATCCTGGGAGGCAAGACGAAGTGGAAATCAAAAGGGTGGACACCCGGACCCAGCCAGTTCCCTGCAGGCCAAAAAGAAATTCTTCTCACTTTCTCTTCGTTTTCTGTGGTTGGAACTGACGTGTGAGCCCTGGGAAGCCACTGGCTTGAAATTGCCCCTGTGAGGACTAGGCTAGAGCATAGCTGTCAACTTACAGATTTGAAAATAAGGGACCAGCAGCCTTGAAAATAAGGGATCAGCAGCCAAAATAAGGGATTTTAGTCAACCAGCAGCCAAACGAAGCCTCAAGCGGTGGTTCCCACAGCGCAGCAACCCGGCAAAGGGGATGCAGCAAGGAAAATCACCGTCACCTCTCCGCTGGGAAGCGCTGAGCAAAAGCGAGTCCCCAGGCAACGCGGCAGATTTGATCAGCACAAGGCATGCAAGCTCCACCCCCCCAGTCGTTCTTAGACTCCTTATTGGGTGAGCAATGCAGCCAAGCAACACAGTTGGAGCCTCCCTCCTCCCTGGCCGGCAGGGAGGGAGGGAGAGGAGCTGCTTCCTTTGAAACCCAGGAAATTTAAGGGACATCATCAATAAGGGACAGCAGCAGGAAACGGCGCTGGGATAAGGGAGTTTCCCACCAAATAAGGGACGGTTGACAGCTATGGGCTAGAGCAAGATTTGGGTCCTTCTGTGCTCTATCACTGAGCTACAGCCCCTCCCCTAAAATTAAAGTCAGGTTCCAGTCCTCATGGTTCTGAATAGAAGCCTGGTTCAAATACAAATAGACAGAGCCAGGCCCCTGGTCCAGGTAGCTCAATACTGTCTAGCTCATGGGAGCCGGAACCCAATTAACTTGCAATCAAGTTAATTCTTAAGAGCGACACACCTTCTTTTACAGGCTTGTTTTGGTTCTGCCTGGAGGCCAAGGTGCTCATTTTGTGAAAGATACTAGGGAACTTGTTACGATGACTCCTCAGCTATAATGGCTCTCTTCCTGTGCTCAGAGGCCCTCTTGCATTCATTATCAGACCCTGCAGTCCAGATCTGGGGAGGGAAGTCTTGTTTTCAAACCTGGGCTTGTTTATTTATTTTTTAAAAAATTTTTGCTGGCATCTGTCTTGAGATAACAGCTGAGTGCACCTCTGAGGCTGGAGAATCACAGCGCCTGCTGTGGCTGCAGAGACAGGCAACTTGTAACTGCAGCCTCCTGAGTTGCTTTTGCTACATTTTCAGCGCCAAAGTGACTTCCCTGGGATGCAAGCCCTGGGCTGTATGTCTGGAGGTCCTGGCTTTCAAGATGACAAGACCTCACTGAAGCTGGGATAGCTCAGTCCGTAGAACATGAGACTCTGAATCGCGGGTTTGAGCCCTATGTTGGGCAGAAGATTTCTGCATTTGCAGGGAGCTGGGCTAGAGTAAAGGTAAAGGGACCCCTGACAGTTAAGTCCAGTCGCGAACGACTCTCGGGTTGCGGCGCTCATCTTGTTTTACAGGCTGAGGGAGCCGGCGTTTGTCTGCAGACAGCTTCCGGGTCATGTGGCCAGCATGACTAAGCCTCTTCTGGTGAACCAGAGCAGCACACGGAAACACCGTTTACCTTCCCGCCGGAGCGGTACCTATTTATCTACTTGCACTTTGATGTGCTTTCGAACTGCTAGGTTGGCAGGAGCAGGGACCGAGCAACGGGAGCTCACCCAGTCTTGGGGATTCAAACCGCTGACCTTCTGATCAGCAAGCCCTAGGCTCTGTGCTTTAACCCACAGCGCCACCCGTTACACCCCCCAACTACATCACTATTACATCATGGTTACATAATGAAAGGGGAGGTCTGGTGGCAGGAATCTGAGCATCCTGGACCCTGCTTTCAACATGTAATTGAAAAATGTGCATGACATCCTCTTGCATTCCTGTTAAAAGAATATGATTCTCTATGAATATAACCCTTGCAGTTTGGTTCCCTGCCCAAAATATTATATAGTAGATCTGACCCATAATTGACAGTGTCCTTCAGGCAAATAAAATGTTGTAGAACCCTTTAAGCCTCTAACTGAGGCAAGAATAGCCAGCATTTTAATTGTAAGCAGTATGGTCTCAACTTTTTCCAATATTAAGATTTGTCTCCCCATTTTTTGTGCACAAATATAAAGTTTAAGCAGCGACAGACAACCCTCTTTCCTCACGCTCTATCTTGAACGTTTTTGTCTTGTGGACGTAATCTGCCTTGTTGACGCAGGTCCCGGGCTGGCTGTAGTCCTTCTCGACGTTGGTCTCTTCGATCCACTCCAGGTAGCCCCTTCCAATCAGCTCGACTTTCACCAGGGGGTCCACCAGGGTGCTGTGGAGGCTGAGAACCAACTGTCCTTCCACCACTGAGCCGGCTACGTACACATCCTTCGGAATGACCAGCTCGATAGACTTCACCACCGACATGGGTGGCCTGGAAGAAGCTCCAGAGACTGTTCCCTCCGGGGTCTAGAATCCCTGCAAGGGCTGCGTTGGATGATGTCAAAGGGGCTTGTGACGTCACAACAGTGTGTTTCAAGAAAGAGCAGCTGCTTGCAAAGGGAATGTTAGAATTCCTGCTCCATGATTGCAGTTATGGGATTTTTGTCTATCACATGATGGTATATGTTTTGACTCCACAGAGTGGGAAGTGACGGAGACAGGATGCATGTGTTACTGTGTTCCGTGAAGTGGGACTATTGTCCTTTTTCTCTTTGCTGTCTGATGCTAGAGAGAGAGGGAGCCATGTTGCGGTGCTCTGTGTGTGTTTATATGTAAACAAAGTAGATTAGCCGAAATGCTGAGTTGCTGAGGTCTGCGGATCCCTAACTGTGTCTGTTGGCATCGGTCACTGTGATGTTCGGGAAGAAGAAAGCTTTTGAAGCTCCCAAACGATCGACCAGGAGGAAGAGAACATGCCAGTCAGGCATGTGTCTCTGCCAGGGTCCTACTCGAGTGTAGGCTGAACTCCTGACAGGGAACCCAATAGTGACACCATTTAAAGCCCTTGAATAGTCAAGTTACTTGGTATGGGGAGTTATGGGCTGTTAGGGGAGGGGAGTACCTCTGGCTACTACAAGAGACACCACCTTGCCGACAAAGGTCCATATAGTTAAAGCTATGGTTTTCCCAGTAGTGATGTATGGAAGTGAGAGCTGGACCATAAAGAAGGCTGATGGCAGAAGAATTGATGCTTTTGAATTCTGGTGCTGGAGGAGACTCTGGAGAGTCCCATGGACTGCAAGATCAAACCTCTCCATTCTGAAGGAACAGGTAGGTAGCCATGTTGGTCTGCCATAGTTGAAACAAAATTAAAAAAATCCTTACAGTAGCACCTTAGAGACCAACTAAGTTTGTTATTGGTATGAGCTTCTGTGTGCATGCACACTTCTTCAGATCCCGATTTCCTTCATTCTGAAGGAAATCAGCCCTGAGTGCTCACTGGAAGTACAGATCCTGAAGCTAAGGCTCCAATACTTTGGCCACCTCATGAGAAGAGAAGACTCCCTGGAAAAGACCCTGATGTTGGGAAGGATGGAGGGCACAAGGAGAAGGGGACGACGGAGGACGAGATGGTGGGACAGTGTTCTCGAAGCTACCAGCATGAGTTTGACCAAACTGCGGGAGGCAGTGGAAGACAGGAGGGCCTGGCGTGCTCTGGTCCAGGGGGTCACGAAGAGGCGGACACGACTAAACAACAAAAAATGTTCCTCCATTGTTGTGTGGAGTTTCTCAAAGCTACTCAGTGGCCTGGTGGCTGCTGTCATAAGAAATACTGAGAAAAACTAGACTATAAAAAGTTGAAATAACAATCAGGTGCGTTATCATTCTTTAATAGTTTTCTCACCAACTTTTCAGAGTGCATGTCCTCCCAAGGCAAGTTACAAAAAACCAATAAATTAAATTCTTATACTGAATATAGGAGGAAAAGTGTTTCATAAAGTTAGCTGTTAGCATAAGATCACCGGGGAGGAGGGGGGAGGGAGGTTTTGTTAAGATACAGCAACCACAAAATCACCCAAATGCAGACGGTATTTATTATTTAATGGTGTTTGTGACTTAAAGTGGTTTTTAACAATTGCAACTAAAAATAACTCCCTGCCTACCGTGGTCTTGTGGGCGATGAGCAGTAAAGTCAGTGGGGCTTACTTCAGAGTAGGCATGGGTAGGTCAGGACTCTTAAGTAAAGGTAAAGGGACCCCTGACCATTAGGTCCAGTTGTGGCCGACTCTGGGGTTGCGGCGCTCATCTCACTTTATTGGCCGAGGGAGCCGGCGTACAGCTTCCGGGTCATGTGGCCAGCATGACTAAGCCGCTTCTGGCGAACCAGAGCAGTGCACGGAAACACTGTTTATCTTCCCGCTGGAGTGGTACCTATTTATCTACTTGCACTTTGAGGTGCTTTCGAACTACTAGGTTGGCAGGAGCAGGGACCAAGCAACGGGAGCTCACTCCGTCGCGGGGATTCGAACCACCGACCTTCTGATCGGCAAGTCCTAGGCTCTGTGGTTTAACCCACAGTGCCACCCGCGTCCTACATGGTTGCTTTTGATCACTCCTTTAGGTCAAGTTTCCTCACTTTTCTT
This sequence comes from Podarcis raffonei, assembly GCF_027172205.1. Taxonomy (NCBI): domain Eukaryota; kingdom Metazoa; phylum Chordata; class Lepidosauria; order Squamata; family Lacertidae; genus Podarcis; species Podarcis raffonei. The sequence goes on along the minus strand of NC_070619.1, from coordinate 5,230,632 downwards.
TTTGTCATTAAAAGCTCACACACACACACACACACACACACACACACACACACACAGAGCCCTACCAGAGATGAACTGGCAGGGAAACCATCAAAAAATACAAAATAGTGTGTGTCATTTTAACAGGTGAATTTTTTCAAATTTCTTCAAAGAGGGGTCTTAAAAAATATGATTTTGGGTGTGAAGAATTCAAATCTGCTGCTGTTTTTGTGACTGGACAATGTTTAGTTTGGTAAGTCTACATTTGATGAAGAAGCACATAAACTCTTTCCGGGAAACCAAAGAACTTTAATTTTACCCTGTGAAAATGTCAGTCAATGCTAAATAATAAAATATAACTGCAATTACTTGGCAATCATTTTTAATTATTTCTGTGCAATTTTACCCACCTTTTACTTACCAGGCAAAACTAAATTACTGTATATTAATTTAACGAAAGTTCCCAAGTCATGTTACAACTTTTTCCCACCCCTCATTTTTTTGAATTTAAAAGCTGAAAAATTCAATGCACCCTAATACAACCACAATGGGAAAATATTTCTAAATATCTTGTTTTGTCTAGCATGCCAGCAAAGTTTTAAAATGTTCTGCTTTATGTCAAACCTGTAGACTTCAGAGTGCCTTGCTACACCCTAATTAAGCGTGCTGACTTGCTCAAAATGGCTAAATCCCATCATTTAATTTGCATAGAGGCCTTTTGGTCTTCCAGTATTATCCTTCCAATGTTATCTTGACTACCATAATCATATCAAAGAGTGAATTTGCTGAAAGAGTCAAACATATCCCAGTTGTATTCATTCAGGATCTTGAAGAGAGGCAAAGGCATTTAAATTTAAGTCTTAAATTTACTCAGCAATGCTGATTGTTGTTATCAGCACAATTGCTGCTTTTATGAGGAGTCTCTGTGCTGATTTTGTAAAAGTTTAAGCCCTAATTTAATTGTCGTGGACTGTGCATTTTGCATTCATTGTCAATTAGCATTCTTATCTCCCCCTTAATTCCTGGCAGTTTGTTAACTTTTCATGCATCTGGTGAAACTTTTGGTGCATCTTGGCTTGCATCAGAGCACCTTTACTTTTTATAACAAAGCCCAGAGTAAAATTAAGTGTTAAAAGCATGTGCACATCACTACAGGGTTAATATAATCATCTCAGCATTAACCAACATTTGTCAGATATTTAATTATTACTGATAAATAACAAGTCTCTTAAAGGCACTGTGAGGCGCTTTGGTTTTCTTTGTTGCCACACTGGAAATACTGGAACAATTTGTTGGACAAAAAAGAGAAAAAAGATGATGGATCTCTAAAGGGAAAGGGAACCCTGACAGGTCCAGTCGCAGATGACTCTGGGGTTGCGGCACTCATCTCACTTTAATGGCCAAGGGAGCCGGCGTACAGCTTCCGGGTCATGTGACCAGCATAACTAAGCCACTTCTGGCGAACCAGAGCAGCGCACGGAAACGTCGTTTACCTTCCCTCCAGGGTGGTACCTATTTATCTACTTGCACTTTGATGCACTTTGATGTGCTTCGAACTGCTAGGTTGGCAGGAGCAGGGACCGAGCAACGGGAGCTCACCCCGTCGCGGGGATTCGAACCGCCGACCTTCTGATCGGCAAGCCCTAGGCTCTGTGGTTTAACCCACAGCGCCACCCACGTCCCATACATAAATTCCTGCACCAATAATGTGCTTGCGCACCACACATTTTAAACATAGTTCTTCCCCAAAGAATCCCAGGGACCGAACTACAATTCTCAGCACCCTTAATAATACGATTCCCAATAGTATTTGGGAGAAGACTTCTGCTTTCAATGGGTGGTGTTTGCACAGTCCCAGAAAACGCAAATTTGATCTATTCATTGTTGCAAACTAAATGCAAACTAAATCAACTTGGGCACATCCCTACTCAAAACTAACTGCCATTGAACTGAACACCGCTTACGCCCAGGTAAATGCGTAGAGGGTTTGCAACCTCAAGAGGCGAAAGCAAAACAGTTTCCAGAGCTTGGATGATCGAGTCCAGCTGAAAGGTTTTAAGCAATCTCTGGATCAGTCGGTGCCTGAGCTATTACTCGTCGCGCATGCGCACTCAACGCTCCGAGCGGCAGGCTGGAATGGCAAGTGAGCCGGGATGAAGCCACGCCCACTTCCTCCCAGTTCCCGCCACCGCCGACCAATCAGGAGGCTCCGAACGGCCCGCAGCAACTTTCCCCGCCAAACTCTAAAGACTGGAGGCGTAAAAAGGGAGCAATTTGCGCGGGCTGCGCCAGTTGCGGGTGACCTTTCGCTTCCAGCTTTTTTTTATAGACACTCACATATATATACATATAAAATATATATAATATAATATGCACAATATTGCCACGTGAGATCTATACCTGGATCAAACGGAAGCATTTGGGACTGAGTAATAGTTTTATTTTTTTTAATTAATTTTTCCATCGGAGGAAGGGAAAAAGGCGCGCTTTCCCCGTCTTCGGATTTGCAAAGAAGCAGAGCCGAGAGAAAGAGAGAGAAGTCTTTTTTTAAAAAAAAAAAGACAAGCAAACAAGGTGAGTGTCCCTTTTAAGAAATCCGCAAAGCAATTGTGGAGCGGGTGGTGGATCTCAAGGCGATCTGCCCCCAGGTAAGTGCTGCCTAGCATTGCAGGAGAGGTTTGCGGGGTGGGTCGGCTGCCAGCGGGTTGGGGGTGCTGCAATTCCTTTCCCCCCCCCGTCACCCTCAAAGTCAGGATGTGCATCCAAATAGCGGGAAAATAAGTTGCAATTTTCTGTTAAACTTAATATACTGCTAATATACTGTTCGTTGTTTAAGCAGAGTCTACATTCTGCCCTTCCAAGTCTACTCAGTTAAGCCAGATGGACCAGATCGTTGTAAGGGCAAGGGCTGCAGCGGTGGGTGGATGACCACACATTGTTTAAAAACGGCTACACACATTCTTGAAACATACCCTGGAGTAGGAGCATTCATTGCAATGAATGGGAAGGGGGAAAAAACATTTATAGACCTGTGCACGGACTTCCACGTCATCCCTGTGGCGTGGTGCAGAGCAAAAGCCTCTGCATGCAGGCATGGCCGAACTTGGCCCTCCAGCTGTTTGGGGACTACAACTCCCATCATCCCTAGCTAACAGGACCGGTGGTCAGGGATGATGGGAATTGTAGTCCTCAAACAGCTGGAGGGCCAAGTTTGGCAATGCCTTCAAGTGGGAAAGGAGGTCCCATTTAGGTTTACTGGGGTTTGCTCCCAAGTAGCATAGCTTCTGTAGTATTATTAATGTGGGGTAATGGCCAATGTCAAGGGACACGGGTGGCGCTGTGGGTTAAACCGCAGAGCCTGGGGCTTGCCAATCAGAAGGTCGGCGGTTCAAATCCCCACAATGGGGTGAGCTCCCGTTGCTCGGTCCCTGCTCCTGCCAACCTAGCAGTTCGAAAGCACAAAGTGCAAGTAGATAAATAGGTACCACTCCAGCGGGAAGGTAAATGGCGGTTCCGTGTGCTGCTCTGGTTCGCCAGAAGCGGCTTAGTCCTGCTGGCCACATGACCCGGAAGCTGTACGCCGGCTCCCTCGGCCAGTAAAGCGAGATGAGCGCCGCAACCCCGGAATCGGCCACGACTGGACCTGATGGTCAGGGGTCCCTTTACCTTTACCTTTAATGGCCAATGTTAGCCAGACTGAGAGTAGACCCATTGATTTCAATGGATCCATGGGTAGCGGGGCAGCTGCCCCCCTTAAATCAAGTAAATAAATAAAAAGAACTCACTAACCAATTGTGTGGCAGATAACTCGGTTTTGCCCTCCCGGACATAAAGCCTGCCCCCGCTGCCAAATAAATCCTGGCCACGCCCATGAACAGATCCACTCTTGAGTGGCTAAAGTTGGATGTTCCCCCACCCCCCCGGTCCTTGGAAGAAAGCTTGCTAGAAATCCCACTGAAATCGACAGGGTCAAGGTTTGCTTTGCTCCACCTCAGATTTAGCACAGGCTTCCTCAACCTCAGCCCTCCAGATGTTTTTGGCCTACAACTCCCATGATCCCTAGCTAGCAGGACCAGTGGTCAGGGATTATGGGAATTGCAGTTTCAAAACATCTGGAGGGCTGAGGGAGCCTGTTTTAGCAGAAACAAACAGTGTGATTGTTGCCAGCCTGTTGCACAACAGTCAGTCTTGTTCCCCCTTGAAATTTTTAAGTTTTTGAGAAGTACGTTTCATTGAGTTCAATGGGACTTATTCCTAAGAAAACGGGTGCATACACCTATTGGTTAGTAAGGGCCATTGAATTCAACTGGATTTCCTTCTGCTTAGGCATGCAAAGGATCGCATATTGAGAAGTCGATGAACTTGCCTAACTTACGTCCATTTGCTTCAATGGGTTGAACGGCTGGATGCGGCTTGTCTTTTTTTAATATATTATATCTTTGGCCAAATGGGGAGAGCAGTTGCACTCAGAATCAATTCCATATGAAGAATATCTCCAGGAAATGAAAATAAATACGGTGTGGCTGAGAAAATCAGCTATAATGAATTTAAAAAGGAGGAAACAAGGGTTAAAATAAGCTTTGCGTACATAAGGTTCCAGGTTCAGGTCCCAAGAGCTAGATAGGCCCAATGGTCTGTCTTTTCCTGTGGTCCCTTTCGATGTGGCTTCCCCATTTAACTCGCTGGGGGCTTTCCCTTGCAAAGGCATGTGTAGGATTGTGCTGCTGTTGAGAGAGAAGCTTTTCGAGGACTGCATCAGACAAAGGTTTCGGGGTGTGTGTGGTGTTGGGCCACAAATGTGCCGTCAAGCTCCAGTTGCACAAATGCCTGCCAAGGCAGTTCTGTCTCCTGTCATCCTCCTGGTTTCTGTGTTAGGGAAACCCTTTGGGCCGGCATAGGCAAACTCGGCCCTCCAGATGTTTTGGGGCTGCAACTCCCATTGATGGACCTGTTCCATATCTCCTATTGGGTCCCCAGAGCACAGATTCACACGAAGTGGCAACCAACCTTGCAGGTTTCACGAGGATTTATTTGAAATGCATATGCAGAACAAAGGTACGCTCGCAATCTGCACACCCCAGTCAGGGTGCGCGCACTTTTTATAGACTATACAAAAAAACAGAGAGTGAGACTTTACATTCTTATGCAATCAGGCTCTAACATTCTATGTTTCTCCTTTTTAAGGTTAACACTTCTTAATTTACTCATTCTTTGTCTGCCTGCTACGGCCTTCCCTGTCTCATAAAAGTTGCTTTGTTTGTCTGCCTGCTTATGGCGTTGCTCGTCTTGTAACAGTGGCTTTGATAACAGCATGCTGGAATTTCTATTTCTGAGGCCCTTCACCATCATCCCTGACCACTGGTCCTGTTAGCTAGGGGTGATGGGAGTTGAATTCCCAAAACATCTGGAGGTGAGTTTGCCTATGCCTGCCTTTGAGTTAGGGCCAAGAACCCAGGGAGTTGAATGCCAGCCCTCTATTCCCCTGTTTCTGGCTCTTGGAATGTTCCCCAAGTCATAATCCTTTTCCAGGCAGTTCCATGTCCTTTTGTCTGGCTAAGATGTGCTCTTGAGCTCCGATCGTGCCTTTTTTCTTGCCATGATGGGGAGACTTAGGGGTGTGTTTGTGCAAACCATTTGCCTTTTTGTGCTCTCTGCTGTACAAAACAAGGCTCACATCTGTGGCGCTCTGCCCTCTTTAGCCCCTGTCCGCCACTTGCATGCAGTCGGCTTTCCCAGAGGGAATGTGCCCCTCGTGTTGATACAAGGCTCCCTACATCATGGTTTGAACTAAGGCAGGCATAAGCAATCTCTGGCCCTCCAGATGTTTGAGACTACAATTCCCATCATCCCCGACCACTGGTCCTGTTAGCTTGGGATGATGGGAATTGTAGTCCCAAACATCTGGAGGGCTGGAGTTTGCCTATGTCAGAACTCTGACTAGAACCCATTGGAGTGAACATATATATATATATATATATGTATGTATGTATGTATGTATGATTTTTTAGCAACCACCAAAACACAAACAGTGAAACCCCCCAGGTGTCTGATACATTGGGTATACAATATTCAGTAATATACATATTCAATAATATTCCATAATAACATATTCAAATCAACCATATGTACCCCTCTATATACCTTAACACTCCTCCTTCCTCAAGGTTTATTTAACTTTTAACATTTTAATTGCCCCAAATTGTTCAAACCTGCCCAAATCATTCAATATCTTCTCAAACCAATCCTCCTCTTTCTCACTGACCTTAAACCCTTTCATTTTATGTATCTTCACAGTTAAGTATTCTAAAATTATAATAATATTCAGTTTTTCCCTCCATTGGTTCACCCCTAGCTCTTACCCATTGGAGTTAACTTAGCTTTATTTTCTTTTGGTGGGTCTGTTCTGAGTAGGGCATAATTGAATGCAACCCATTGAATACCCCCAGGCTGAGGGTGGCTTTTGAAAGGAAGATGAGTACCGGTATTCAAAGAATTTTAGAGCTGGCAGGGACACTAAGGATCATCTAGTCCAACCCCATGCAATGGATGGGGGGGGGAAACAGCAGGAAAGGGCTGTTTGCACTCATGGGTCGCTCGTGGGTTTCTCAGGACACAGCTGCAGTTGGTGAACATTTTAGAATCGTTTTGCTGCAGGCGCGAGGAGCCTGTAGTTCTCCAGGCACTGCTAAGCTGCAAACTCCCATCCTCAACCCCAACTTCTGGGGACTGCAGTCCCCACACCGGCCCACTTGGCAGGGCTGTTGTGAAGATAAAATGGGAGCTCCTTGGAGGGAATGGCAAGAGACCAAACCTTTTCCAGCCCAGGTTGCCGTTGAAATGGTGTGAGCAATGCCACCTGGGTTGTTGTTTTTTGCAGGAAAGTGAGACAAGGATTTCTAAAGCCTATTTTTTTTGTTTTGGTCATGGAGCAATTGGGCCTGTCCCTATTTATAGACAACTGCACTTTGGTGGGGCTTGCAGACAAACTGATGCTTTGCGGTTTTCCTACTGCAGGCTGTAACAGGAGGAAGTGCAATTAACCAGCTTCTAGAACATGAAGGCGGCAAGCTTGCAAATCTGCTTCAGCCTTCACAGCCATGCTGGCTGGGGGCTCATGGGAGTTGTAGTCCAACCAGGAGGTTGGCAGAGGCTGATCTGGTTGTTACAGAAGTGGAGAGGGTGTTCTCCTCCACTGCTCCACCTTTTGACCTTTGCAGCAATATCTTGGGGGGTATTTTGTTACGGTTAAAGATAAAGGTAAAGGGACCCCTGACAGTTAAGTCCAGTCGCGAACGACTCTTGGGTTGCAGCGCTCATCTCACTTTACTGGCCAAGGCATTCAACATTTGTCCACAGACAGTTTTTCCAGGTGGCCAGCATGACAAAGCCGCTTCGGGCAAAATCAGAGCACTGCACGGACACACAGTTTACCTTCCCACCGGAGTGGTACCTATTTATCTACTTGCACTTTGACGTGCTTTCGAACTGCTATGTTGGCAGGAGCAGGGACCGAGCAACGGGAGCTCACCCCATCGCGGGAATTCGAACCTCCAACCTTCCTATCGGCAAACCCAAGAGGCTCAGTGGTTTGGACCACAGCGCCACCCCCATCCCTTTGTTTAGGTTATGTAAACCCAAATTAATGAGGACATTATTGGTTTATCTCTCCATTGGATCTTTTAATCCAGTGCTTTTCAATCTTGGGTCGCCAGATGATGTTGGACTACAACTCCCATCTTCCTCAACTATTGGCCAATCTGGCTGTGGATGATGGGAGTTGTAGTGCCAACAGCGTGGCATAGTGGTTAGACAGTGTGAGAAACTCAGATATATACGCTAATTCCCAAATAGCACCTTAGACGCGGGTGGCGCTGTGGGTAAAAGCCACAGCGCCTAGGGCTTGCCGATCGAAAGGTCGGCGGTTCGAATCCCCGCGGCGGGGTGCGCTCCCGCTGCTCAGTCCCAGCGCCTGCCAACCTAGCAGTTCGAAAGTACCCCCGGGTGCATGTAGATAAATAGGGACCGCTCTGGCGGGAAGGTAAACGGCGTTTCCGTGTGCTGCGCTGGCTCGCCAGATGCAGCTTCGTCACGCTGGCCACGTGACCCGGAAGTGTCTGCGGACAGCGCTGGCCCCCGGCCTCTTGAGTGAGATGGGCGCACAACCCTAGAGTCTGTCAAGACTGGCCCGTACGGGCAGGGGTACCTTTACCTTTACCTTTATGATTGCTGCAACGGAATGTCTAGGTGCTAATCCCCTGGTAGGGTGGTTGTTGTTATTATTATTATTCATTTAATTTCTATAACACTTAATATTTTAAAGAAAAAAACTTCAAAGTGATTGACAACACACTAAAACCACTGTTAGAAACTCTCATATACGTATAAGCTAGGCGCCAAGTGGCTCCTTAAACCAGGGTTACAGTCGTCAAAACGGAATGTCTAGTTGTCATTTGGGGATCAGACGGCACACAATACGACTTTTTGGTTCCTAAAATTCATTGTGATTGTGCAGATGACATATAATGGATAGAATTCTACAGGATGTGTGAAAACAGTCAGGATGGAAGGATTCCCAAGGCATGCACCTCCAGATGGTGGCGTCAGGCTCCATCTTAGTACCTGGGCATCCATACCTCAAACCCAGAAACCTGTCTTTCCTTCCTTCGTATTTCACCTTTATCTCAAAGAAGCTCAAAGGTGGTTTACTTTGTTCTCCCCCTCCAGCCTTTCCTGGAGACTCTGAGGATCAAACCTGAGACGTTCTGCATGCATTGAAGGTGCTCTCCTACTAAGCTAGGGTTTGTGGGTCTTATGCCATTCCCTGAGTGGTTTAACAATTTCTGGCTTACTGCATTAAAGGAGCAAAAAGCTGAATAAGAACTAAGATCTATTCTATTCATTTTCCTTTGTCCCAACTACAAGTGTTAATGTAATCAACAATCCTGAGATGGTTGCATTTGTCAGTTGAAACCTTCTGGGCTTAATTCAATTTGCATCTTCTGTAGTTGTAATATTACTGTATTCGGGGAGAATTGTTAATAAAAAAAATCTTTAAAAAGAAGGAAACCTGCTGGACTTAATGAAACTGCATGCTCATTTTAAACTTAGGGGACGCGGGTGGCGCTTTGGGTAAAACCTCAGCGCCTAGGACTTGCCGATCGCATGGTCGGCAGTTCGAATCCCCGCGGCGGGGTGCGCTCCCGCTGCTCGGTCCCAGCGCCTGCCAACCTAGCAGTTCGAAAGCACCCCCGGGTGCAAGTAGATAAATAGGGACCGCTTTCTAGCGGGAAGGTAAACGGCGTTCCGTGTGCTGCGCTGGCTCGCCAGATGCAGCTTGTCACGCTGGCCACGTGACCCGGAAGTGTCTGCGGACAGCGCTGGCCCCCGGCCTCTTGAGTGAGATGGGCGCACAACCCTAGAGTCTGGCAAGACTGGCCCGAACGGGCAGGGGTACCTTTACCTTTACCTATCAGTCTTACTTCCAAATAAGCTATCAGAGTTGCAGCCTTAACTGCCTTTTGTTTTTAGGCGTGTCCAGAAGATGCATCATTTTAATGAATTAATTGATAATGATAAATAAGTACCCAGTTTTTAATATTGGCAGAACTTGGGTGACTTGTATCCAGGTAAATTCTCCTTGCAATAGACCCACTGGAATTAACAGAACTAAATCAGCCTAGGTAGTTTATTTTCCGTTATTCTTGTGGGTACATCTTTAATGTATTAAAGCGAAGTTAAATAGCATAAAGGCAAAGGAAATGTCATTTATTTCTGAAAATGGGGTTTATGCAATTGAGTTTAGAGTGGCAACTGAAATTATTTCAATTTCCGTGGTGCTACTACAGAGAGCCCCTCCATAATCTCAATAGCTTTTTAAAATTAAGGTAACGTTGTTAAAACAAAAAATTTTTTTCCTTCCAGTAGCACCTTAAAGACCAACTAAGTTAGTTCTTGGTATGAGCTTTCGTGTGCATGCACACTTCTTCAGATACACTGAAACAGAAGTTGCCAGATCCTTCTATATAGTGAGAAGGTGGGGAGGGGTATTACTCAGAAGGGTGGTGGGAATGGGTGATTGGCAGATAGCTGTGATGAGCCTGTTGACGACTCTTAACGACTGCAATAGGTCTTACAGGAAAAAGCAAGGGGTGAGAAGGTGAAAAATGGCTTTGTCATGTATAATGAGATAAGAATCCAATGTCTTTGTTCAGACCAGGTCTCTCCATGGTTTTAAGTTTGGTAATGAGTTGCAATTCAGCAGCTTCTCTTTCCAGTCTATTTCTGAAATTCCTTTGTAGTAAAACAGCTACTTTGAGATCTTGTATAGAATGTCCTGGGAGATTGAAGTGTTCTCCTACTGGTTTCTCTGTCTTGTGATTCTTGATGTCCGATTTATGTCCGTTTATTCTTTGGCGTAAGGTTTGGCCTGTTTGTCCAATATAGAGAGCTGAAGGACACTGTTGGCATTTGATGGCATACACAATGTTAGGCGATGAGCAATTAAATAGTCCCGAGATGCCAACTTTATAAACCCAGATGCCAACTTTGCTGCCACATACACCAGGACAACACCATTACTGGCCCCAACAACATCACACAAACCTAACCCTCCCCACCTTCTCACTATATAGAGGGATCTGGCAACTTCTGTTTCAGTGTATCTGAAGAAGTGTGCATGCACACGAAAGCTCATACCAAGAACTAACTTAGTTGGTCTTTAAGGTGCTACTGGAAGGAAATAAATTTTTTTGTTTTGACTATGTTGATGATGATGAATATTTGTTTTTCCGCCTGCCCCTTTAAATGAACTCAGAAGCAAAAAGCACCCTCCCCCTCTGCCTGCTCTTTTACATAATATCGCGAGAGAGCCTCTCAAACTCCCGTCCAACCCTCGCGCCGGGGGCGGTTTTTTTCAATTTTTGTGGCGCGCGCCTTCCAAGTCCGCGAGGGAGAAGGGAAGCGAGACGCACTTCTTCGCGCAGGGGGAAACGTGGCGCAGCCGAACTTGCTTTTGGTGCGGGTGGGCGGGGACGGGGGGCGGTGCCTCAAGCGGCGGCCAATGCGGTCCGCCGCTACCCGGGGACTCAGCCAATGGGTGGTGGAGGTGGAGAGATTAAAAAAAAAAAGGCGGAGCAGGAGGCGGGGCGGTTGGGGGAGAAAAAAATGCGGGAGCGAAAGAAGCCCAAGTTTGGCTGAGAGGTCGCGCTGAGTAAGACCGGCTCTGAGGGGATTTTGTCGCTGGGGTGCGTACTTGTGGGGCTGGGGCTCTTTTTAATGAAGGGGGGCTCATTAATTGTGAGGGGGGTCGCTTTTTGGAGTGGGGGTGCACTTTTTGTGGGGGGGCGCACAAAATAGTGAGACAAAGGGGGTAGCAGCAGGCGAGTGGGTTGTTTTGGTGGTGGGGGGGCTGGGGGGGTTTAAGGGGGACTGGTTGGGGACTGGTGGCAAGGGGGTGTTGTGTATTCCTGGCAAACGGCAGTGGGGGGCAAATGTGGGGTAAGCAGGGGGGTTGGGGGGGGCTCAAAGTGGATGGCCTACTTCTGAGGGGGCTCACGGGGCAGAATCTATTTTTTTTTAATTTTTATAAATATTTATTGAAACGGGGCAGAATCTATAGGAGGGGTGTGGGGAAAGCGGTACTTTCGCACTGGGGCGCCTGTGCTTCACTAGGGGTGGAAAAGGGGTAGGAGAATGAATAATTATTAATAATACTTTTATTATGTATCTTATTTTGTTACATTTGTCAAAACAAAAAAAATTTTTTTCCCTTCCAGTAGCACCTTAAAGACCAACTAAGTTAGTTCTTGGTACGAGCTTTCGTGTGCATGCACACTTCTTCAGATACATGCATATTGTATATGTATATTCTTCAGTGTATCTGAAGAAGTGTGCATGCACACAAAAGCTCATACCAAGAACTAACGTAGTTGGTCTTTAAGGTGCTACTGGAAGGAAAAAAATTTTTTTGTTTTGACTATGGCAGACCAACACGGCTACCTATCTGTAACTGTTACATTTTTGTGTGTGTGTGTGTGTGTGTGTGTGCGCGCGTGCGTGTATACACAAACACACACACGCACGCACACACAGTGGTACCTCGGGTTAAGTACTTAATTCGTTCCAGAGGTCTGTTCTTAACCTGAAACTGTTCTTAACCTGAAGCACCACTTTAGCTCATGGGGCTTCCTGCTGCTGCTGCTGCTGCCGCGCCGCCGGAGCCCAATTTCTGTTCTCATCCTGAAGCAAAGTTCTTAACCTGAAGCACTATTTCTGGGTTAGCGGAGTCTGTAACCTGAAGCGTATGTAACCTGAAGCATATGTAACCTGAAGCGTATGTAACCCAAGGTACCATTGTGTGTGTGTGTGTGTGTGTGTGTGTATATATATATATATATATATATATATATATATATATATACACAGTGGTACCTCGGGTTACATATGCTTCAGGTAAAAAACCCGTACTTTAGCAGGCAGCGGGATTGGGGTGGTGGCGGCTTGGAAGGAATCGTATTTTCTCCCGGGGGGGGGCAGTGGTAGTAATTGGGTTTGCATATGAGGGGATGTGCCTAGTATATATGTACATGTGTGCAGGGGGGGCGCATGGGGAGAGACTGGAAGGGTTGCTGGTGTCTGGGAAAGCAAAGGGGGATGTTTCTGAGGAGCTTGGGGGGGCACAATATCAAGGGGGCAGGAAGGTGTAAAACACGTGCCAGGCAAATTTCACACTGGGATGTTGGGCCAGATGGGTTCTTTTGGCCTGACCCAGTAGGTAGGTTCTTCATGGTTCAATGTGGTATAATGCAGCTCCTGGTTGTGGGCTTGAGAACGTGAGAGGAAACCTGCTGGATCAGGCCCAATGGCGGCCCTGCCAGTCCGGCATACAGTTCTCACAGTGGCCAACGGGGGTACCCCAATGGCAGGACCTGAACACAGCAGTACTCATGTGGGTACCTTGTTGGCCTTTGTAAGAACTAGAGGGCATTTGGCCAGTTTCATCTTTAGTTCTTATCGGTATGATATTTAGAGGGGGGCCAGTGTGGGTCTTCTTCTTTAATTACAGTGAAAGTAGGAAAAGTTATGAGAGAACAATTTGCCTCCTCAATTTCTGGTAGTAGAATTGTCCTGTGTAACTTTTTCCATTTTAAAAATATTTTCTTTTTCTCCCTCCCACTTTATAACCTTGTATTAGTACAACATTTAGAGAGTTATCACAGTTTTTAAAACAGTTGATGGGCAAACAAATTGGTTTGGGCATGTATATATTATGAAATAATAACCGTATGCATGCAGTGTAGAGGGAAGAAAAATGCTGTTAATAATTTGTGGAGTGACTGAAGGGAGGGGGTAGCATTTCTTATTCCCGCTTTGCCCCATTTTCCCTCCTTGTGTTTGTAATCTTGTCCTTTGCTTGTCCCTTGACAAAGGTACAGCCACAATGTGGATTCAAGTGCGCAGCATGGATGGGAAAGAGACGCACCGAGTGGACTCTCTTTCCAAGCTCACCAAGGTGGAAGAGCTCCGGCAGAGGATACATGAAGTGTTCAGGGTGGCACCTGATAGGCAAAGGCTCTTCTACAGGGGCAAACAGGTACCCGTCTCCCATTCTTCTTCCCTCTCTCATCTGCCATCTTGTGCATCCTCACTGCCATCCAGGCCCCACCTACTCTATACATTTAAAGCAGTATCATCCCACTTTAAACACCTGTGTTTCCCCCAAGGAATCTTGGAAAGAATGCTAAGAGTTTTTAGGCCACCCCTTTTCCCAATTCTCAGTCATTTAACAATGAACTCTGAGCACTGCAGCTCTGTGAGGGGAATAGGGAGTCTCTGAGCAGCTCTCAGTGCCTGTAACAAACTACATTTCCCAAGGGTTCTTCGGAAAATACCATGACTCTTTAAAGTGGGACGATGCTACTTTAAATGTATAGTGCTGATTGGGCCCAAATCTTTATGTGTGGTGCAGAAGAAGGAAATGCATTTTTCAAGTCTCAGTTGAAAGAAACAAAGATTGGCTTTAAAAAGGAAGCAAAGGGTTTGCTCCACCACTTTTGATACAAGGGCTTTCAAGCTTGAGTTTTCCACTAATAAAGTATTGTTGCAATGAATGCTAGGGTTCTGATGAAGCACATTGCTTTGTGAAGCAAGCGTCCCTACTGGTGGGGCTATGTAAGAAGCTGGCAGATATGCATCTTAACATGGCATGCATGCATTGAGTGCTGCTGGAGCTGTTGTGCCTGCAGGGTAGAACTAATACAGGTTTTCATCCTGCTGTTGGTAGCAGCTGCTTGGTCATTGATGTTAATGTGCAACCAAGGATTGAAATCCGTAGCAAGATTGTTAACTTTACAAATGTGCTTAGACTGAGAATTAGTCCAGGCTAGTAGCCTCTTTGGAGAGAGTTGCATGATTTTTTTTTTTTTTTGCATATATTGCAAACTTTATTTTTTTAAAAAAATAAATCTCTCTCCTTGGTACAATATGGGTGGATCAAGCACACAAAAAACAACTATAAATCCAGGTTTGCAGTCAGTTGTGTGTCTTCAGTACTTCACTTTACATTCCTTTTTGCGCTCTTCATGAAGCAGTCCATCAGCATCTCAAATTCCTTGGCACAAGCATCCTTCTTCAGGTCCCCGTGGCCTGTCGTCTTGGAGGCAACGCACTTGCCGTACACGCAGGCCTGCTCCCCAAAACCCGCCAGCAACTCGGGGAAGCGCTGCAGCCTCTCCCGGACGCGACCCCAGACGACTCGGCTAGACATGGCGCCGGCCAGCAACCCTCGAGAGTTGCATGAATTGATTGAGAACTTTTGAGCTAAGTTTATTGCTAACTTTGTTAAAAAGGAAAACAACAACAACCCTGACTTGCACTGCCATCTAGCGACTTTGTTTAAACAATACTTTGTACTGACACATGCTCTTTCAGTGATCTCTCTGTCTTAGTCCTGAGGTATCTCAATGTACTTGTTCCCTCTATTGTTCTGCTGAAATCAGTCTTTTGACGTTAGGCTGGCATTTTAGAAAGATTGTTGTTGCTTCAGTCCTTGTAAATGAGATTCAGAGTGATATATAAAGTAATTATCTTTTGTTAGGTAAATATATTTGCATTTAGCTGCTCTTCCATTCTGCTTGATGGTGTGTTCTGTGAACTTGAAAAGCTTGTGTTCCCCTCCAAATGTTAAAAAGATCTTCTCTTTTGGATTTTGATTGTTAGCTCAGCAATTTTATTAGGAGCTTTGGGTTCATTAGCAGTTTTAGGGCAGAGGGTCACCAGTATGTTGATGATACCCTGCTCTGCTCTTTATAATATTGTGCTAGTTCTGAACCGATGCCTGAAAGGCAGTGCTAGGTCAGATGAGGGTTAATACCTGAGTTTAAATCTTGGCAAAACAGAAGCACTGTGGATGCATGGTTCCCATGTCTGGGAGATGCACTAGTTACCTGTCCTGGGTGGGGTTGCACACACTCAGGAGTAATACTGTACGCATTTTGTGGGTACTTGGGATGTAGATGTGTCACTTGAGGCTTAGGATACCTTAGTGGCTAGGAGTACCTTTTACCAGCTTCACATCTGTCTGGGATAGGTTGGTTACAGTGGCTCAAGCACTGTAATGTGGATAGACTACAGTACAGTGGTGCCCCGCAAGACGAATGCCTCGCAAGACGGAAAACCCGCTAGACGAAAGGGTTTTCCATTTTGGAGGTGCTTCGCAAAACGAATTTCCTATGGGCTTGCTTCGCAAGACGAAAATGTCTTGCGAGTTCCTGCAGGGTTTTTTTCCTTCCCCCCCCCTTTTCCCCAAGCCGCTAAGCCGCTTAACAGCTGATCCGCTAAGCCGCTTATCAGCTGATCCGCTAAGCCCGCTAATAGCGCTAAGCCGCTAAGCCGCTAATTGGCTTGCTTCGCAAGACGAAAAAACCGCAAGACGAAGAGACTCGCGGAACGGATTCTTTTCGTCTTGCGAGGCACCACTGTATTGTAATGTGGTCTATGTGGGGCTTATTCGTAAGGTTGGTGTACTGTAGAAACTTCAGCTGGTGCAGAATTCTGCAGCCCAGTTATGTTGGCTAATGACTGGCTTTGTGTGCCAGTACAGTGGCAACTTATATTCAAGGTTTTACTTCATAAAAAACTAAATAACCCGGGGCCAGTGTACTTTAAAAGATCACCTTATTCCTTATCCTGTTGTATCTTTCTGAACTTGGTGATCTGTCATTGAGACATTTCTAGCAGTGTCAAACTGTCCTCTGCATGACATTGTGCACTTAGTGTGATGGCACACTGCAGTTACGAAACTCTTTACCTAATGAAATCAAGCTGGCACTATCTATAATGAGGTTTGGACACCAAGTGAAGACTTGATTATTTCAGCAAGCCACCATAGGAGAACATTTACTCTTTCTTGTTACATGAAATTGTGCACCATATCAGTATTTTTTTGTGTGACTTTGCAGTATTGAATTGAAAAAATAATTAAGGGATGCGTTCAGAATGAGAAGGAAAATAGGGTCCTTGTCCAGGTGAGCGAGTGCTTTCTTAATGTTACTGTCTTTTGAAATTAGCCAGGCGTGTTCTGCAACTGGTGCGAGTCCATTGTGACCATGTGGAGATCTCTGGATGCCAGGTTGGCGACTGGGGAAAGCAAAATGTTACTTAGAGAAAGATCTGAAATATTTTTTTTGAAGCTTGTATTAGTTTTATTCTGGATTGTTTTATTTGACGTCTTAATTTGTTGTTAAGTGCTTTGAGTTTCGTTCTTTAAACTAAAGCGGTATAGAAATAGAATAAATAATAAAAATAAAAATCCCATTGGAGGGGAACCAGCGTCAGCACATTCTATTGTTGTGACCATAGCCTAGGTTTAAAGTGCCATTTGGTGATTAGATTATATCTCTGAGTGTGTATGTGTTTGCAAGACCTTGAAGAACTGTCAAGGTCTGAGCTTGAGATTGTTCAAAACTGTTGAAAATGTGGGCTGTTGGAGTTTTGTCTGCTTGATTTGGTATTTTACATACCCTCTTTAGCATTTGAAGGGGGGAATAATTTCCCTTAAACCTAGGGATGTTCCCATAAACCTAGGGATTTGTTCCAGGGATCCCTGGCTCCTCAGTGCACAGGCTATGGATAAACTTCCCCAAAAGACAACTAGACACCAGTGTTGCTTTTCTGAAATGCACAGCATAGGGGAGTATTTCATTCAAGGATGCATTCTTGGTTCATGTAGATAGTGATGGGGGAATGTACTATACACCCCATAAGAGGGATGGGAAATATCTGGAGGGCTGCAGCTCAAATAATCCCCGACCACTGGCTGTGCTGGCTAGGACTGATGGGAGCTGGAAGTCCCACAACATCTGCAGGGCCACATGTTCACTATCCCTGCCCTAGAATACACCCCAGGCTAGGAACACAGGAAGCTGACTCCGTATTGCAACAAGAGAGGAATCCAGGGGTATATAGACTGGGGTTCCTTGGCAAGCACTTCAGTATAGAGAGGGTTTGCTGAAGGTGGTGAAGCTGAAAATTATTTCCTTTAGGCTTCCAGAAAGGCTAGTTAGGTGGATTGCTGTGTGTTAAAACTTGAGCTATATCTTTGTTTGAAGGAAGTGGTCTGTCCTTATTTGATGCTAATTAGGAGCTAGCCATGAACTTTACAAAATATTTTGTAAGCACTGTGCATATCTTAAACAATACGACAGCCCTGCATGCAGGCTCACATAAATCCAGTATAAAAAGGGATGGGGACAGAAGAGAAAACGGAATGAGACTATGGTGTGGTTCAGATGTGACATATTCTTTTGTCAGTTCTCCCTTATGTGCACGAATGCAAGAGTTCTAGAGTTTGTTAAACTTTAAATTCATGTTTACTTGCTGTGGTTTAATCTGGAAGTCAAGCCTGCCCCATCTATCAGCCAAAGGAGGAGGAGTTCCCTGCATGAAAGGGCACTGTGTTCCAGCTGCCAGTTACATGAGATTTCATAGCTGAAGGGAGGCACAGTGGCCTCTTGGCGCCAGCCCGGTGACTTGGAGCCCCTCGGTGGTTGTACACTGTGTCTCCCAGGAAGAACATAATGGCAATAGAGAGATCAAATTGGCCCCGCCATTGGCCAGTGAAGCAGTAGGTGCTCCAAGGATTGTTTTCCTCTTCCCTATTCCTTTTGTGCCACATTGATTACATTGTAAGCCTGTGGGCGGGGACATTGCTATAGTTGCAGAGGGGAGTGTGTGTGTGTGTGCTTGGGAAACTTAATTAAATATAGATTGCTTATATTTCTATGCCACTTTTAATTCAAATGAATCTCAAAGTGGCTTGCAAACAATAAACAACAATAACATAACAAAACACAATAGAACATCACAAATGCAGCATAAATAATATAAAATAATTAACAAACATCAATAAAACAATTACAATCTGTAAAACGCCATTAACAAAATTGCAACAAAAATAAGCTAAAAATCACAATTACAGCAAAAGTCACTATACAATTAATAAATCAATAAGACATTTTTAATCTATAAAACAATATTAGCCACATTAATAAAATCGCAACTAAAAAAAACACGCTAGGAATTCATAGCTAAAACTTTTACTTTATCTCCTAGAATGTTGCTGGAGATAGTTAAGTTTCCTTGCAACTAAAACTTTGGTTGCAGGCTGCTGTTAAGAGACCCAGGAGCAGTAAGAGAAACATGGCAATGTCCTATCCCACCTTTTTTAAGTCCATGGCTCCTCTGATACTCTTTCTGTGGCACCCCTGTGGGGCTCAGGAGCCCAGATATGTCACCCCTTGCCTGCAGAGCTGGTAGCCTCATATTTTTTCAAACACCCTTCCTTGTGGAGTGTTCCCTCAGCCTCCCCTTCCCCTCGGCTTGGGAGTCCTCTGAGTATGCTTTTCAAGTTGAAAAGCCTTTTCCTAAGGATGCCATGCCACTATTCCAGTCATTCCTCTTCACTTTAGTTTACTGTAGTACTGTTTATTGTGCTATGCGTATTCATTAAACGATGACATTTTGATTGAATAAGAAAGAGAAAAGAATGCTTTATTCTTGCTTTTACTTCGGCTTTCTTTAGAGATCCTGCTGTTACGTATGCCACATGCTGAGGAACTTGCACTGCAAGTACAAATGTGTCCTCATCAAAGAACATTAGTTGAATTTCTTTTGGTTGAGAGTATCTCTCTAGGAATTATTGTCTGATAAATGCATGTGGACATCTTTGTCCTAAGATACGTACTGTAAGGTGCAGAATCAATGGAAAACTTTGCAGGCTAATTCCTGTTCCCAGCTTCTAGTGTTCCCAAATGAGTAATGCAGACTTAAATTGTTGATGAAACCTGTAGATTGATTTGTTGGTTGGTTGGGGGGGGGGCACACACTAGGTGTTCTGAATTGACAAAGAAATGGAAGAATGTAAAGACCTGCAGTGTTCATAATAACTTTCAGAGAAGTTGCAGCATTAGTCTGTTCGGCAACTTTCTTAGGCCAGTTGCATATGACAAAGCGTCTCTAACCCACAAGAGCTTATGCTATACAGTGGTACTTCGGGTTACAGATGCTTCAGGTTACAGACTCTGCTAACCCAGAAATATTACCTCGGGTTAAGAACTTTGCTTCAGGATGAGAACAGAAATTGTGCAGCAGCGGGAGGCTCCATTAGCTAAAGTGGTGCTTCAGGTTAAGAACAGTTTCAGGTTAATAACAGACCTCAAGAATGAATTAAGTTCTTAACCCGAGGTACCACTGTAATACATAAGACTAGGGCTGGGTAAGAAAGATTATAAGGAAGCCAGAGGATGGTTAGATATGAGGATCTTCAATAATAGTCAAACAGTAAATAAGATAGGGAAATAATTATTAGACATATGGGAAATTAATGAGAAGGGGCAAAATACTCAAGCAATAATATGGGATACTGTACAATGAAAGCTGTGATGAGGGGAATTGATCAGACCATCGCAAGAGGTGTTGAAATTTGAGGAGGTTGGATAGTTATAATGAAATGAAATGGTCTTGGGGGTGGGGGGCACAGTTTTATTTCTATTTATTTATCATTATTACTTTGTTTAAAATAATAAAATAAACAACAACAACAACAAAAGACTAGGGCTGGGCAATACTTGGTTTTCAACATCACGATATATTACCAGCTAAACCAGAGCTTTCAAAACTTTTCATGTTGGTGACACACTTTCTAGACATGCATCATTTCACGACACAGTAATTGAATTTTACTAGCAAACTGGAGGTTAAGCTAACCCCTTTCCAGCCCAGGAGGAGCATGGGAAGCGTTAGTGCGACATACTGACATACTGACATGGAGCCAGTGTGGTGTAGTGGTTAAGAGCGGTAGACTCCTAATCTGGGGAACCGGGTTCGCGTCTCCCCTCCTCCACATGCAGCTGCTGGGTGACCTTGGGCCAGTCACACTTCTCTGAAGTCTCTCAGCCCCACTCACCTCACAGAGTGTTTGTTGTGGGGGAGGAAGGGAAAGGAGAATGTTAGCCGCTTTGAGACTCCTTAAAGGGAGTGAAAGGCGGGATATCAAATCCAAAACTCTTCATACCTATACAGTGGTACCCCGCTAGACGAATGCCCCGCTAAACGAAAAACACGCAAGACGAAAGGGCTTTCCGACATTTTTTCTGCTTCGCAAGACGTTTTTTTCTATGGGGCTTACTCGCAAAACAAATTTTTTCCCGTGGTCTCCCTTTTTTTGGCCTTTTCTGAAAGGCGCTAAGCTCCTTATCTCTAAATTGCCACTTATCCGCTAATCCGCTAAGCGCTAAAAGCCGCTAAGCCGCTTATCAGCTGTTTTACCGCTTATCAGCTGATCGGCTGATAGCGGAGCTCCGCAAGACGAAAATCCCTGCAAGACGAAGGCTCCCGCAAAACGGATTATTTTCGTCTTGCGGGGCACCACTGTACACTGTAACACCTATACACTGCAGCCAACATACTTAACATGTCATGACACACAGTTTGGAAAGCTTTGAGCTAAACATTGCAATATTTCAATATATACGGTATCATGATAACTGAAATAAGGATGGAGCTATGTTTTGCTTTCTTATAGTGTTGAAAAGAAATTAAGCAACTTGTGATATTTCTGAAGATAGTGATAACAGGACGATATGGTGTGAGTTGTATGGGTAGCTTGCTGAGTAGTATAATGGATTCCTTGGGAGTTGAAAAGAGGACAGTTGTATAGAAAAGCATTTTATGTGTAGGATGAACCTATTCTTCAACTACTTGATGGTCTCGAAGCTTTTTCTTGTACTAGGGAATGGAGACTAGCATCTTGTGCTTGGTACAGCCAACACTGCACAACAATTTGCTTTAACTTTGTTTAGTCTATTCACAGAAATGTTGGCATGAAAACAAAATGGGCATCGAACCTAGGAATTAAAACTGAATGGAGCAAAACATTTTGACCCACTTCAAATGGTTTTTGGGTTGGTTGTGTGTTAAGTTGTTGGATGTTGATATGTGACTGGTGGTCTTCCTACTCTTATTTTACAGATGGAAGATGGTCATTCCCTTTTCGATTACAGCGTTGGCCTGAATGATATAGTCCAACTACTGGTGAGGCAAAGCCCTGCCCTCCTGCCTTTGGCTAACAAAGAGAAGGATTCTGAACTTTCAGACACGGACTCTGGGTGTGGTTCAGGCCAAAGTGAATCTGATAAAAACTCCAATAATGGGGAGGGGGCTGTGGAAATGGAGGGACCACCAAGCACAGCAAGCCAAACTGATCTGGTGGACCCAGGCTTTGGATTCTACAAGGTAAGGTGGCATTAGGCTTAATTTTAATATCAAATGAGCAAAACAAAAATGTCTATAAATTCTTAAAAAAACACAACTCCAAACATGTTAGAATTACTTTCATTTTGCAGTTTATACAAATTCATTGGTCAATTTCATTGGTCAGTTAATCAAATGAGAAAATGTATTTTGACATTTTCCTAAATAAATAGCTGTATCTAAAAACAAGCAAAATATCAACAAATTGGACACACGTTGAAACTGAGCTGTTATCAACTGCAATGGGATAAAACCTATACAACATTTCTGGATAGAGAAAGGGAAGGCATAGCTATAGTACAAATGCATGAAGTTGAATACCAGTCCAACTGTGAACACTTGCATTTGGAGTATTTCCTTTTTGAAAAATGAAATATAATCCTTTTATTGCAGTTGCTCAGCTTTTTGTTAATTTGATAAAGGGGGAAGGAAAGGTCATGATATGGTACTCCTTATCTTTCTTTAAAAAATGCATTTGCAGAAGAATATTTCTGCCCATATTAAAAGACTGGTCTGAAAACCTAACAGCATCTGCACTGCTGCACAAGGTTAATATCATAGATTAATGATGAAGCAGAATAGGGTACAAGTCTAGCCTGAAAGTATCTGGTGCATTTTACAATCCACAGTTGTTCCTTTGTGTTCTTTGTTTCCTTTTCTCCCCCAATTTTTAAAATTAATTTTCCAAAAAAAATTTAAACAAACAAACATAAATCTCAACTGTATTTAAACCAATCTTAGTGACATTGTTAAGTGACTTCCTTGAATCCCCCTAGTTGAATTTCAGTGTATATCATTATAACAGTTTTCCAAAACCAATTTTCTCATAAAATTAACTTAATCACTTAACATCTTTCTTTTTATTTTAACTTTAAACATTTTAATCTCTAACATTACATATTTAAATCCTAAGCCTATCTGGTATTTGCAAGCTTTTCCAATTAAATTATCTTAACATATTTAACTAAGTAGTCTTTGAATTTCATCCATTCCTCCTGGTACTCCTCCTTCTGGTCGTGGACTCTTCCAGTCAGCTCAGCTAGTTCTGAAGAATCCATCATCATGTGTTCTTTGTCTCCTGGGCTACTGAGGCAGGGGTCAGGCAATAGCACAGAACAGGAGAAGGAAACAGAAGCAGTGAGGCCCTTTCTGTGTGCCAGGGATGGAGAACCTCAGGCCTTGGAGCCGATTGTGGCTCTTCAGACCTCTCTATATGGCCCTCGGGACTTTCTCCAGTGCTGCTCCATGCCATTCTAGAACGGGGTATCCCAAACTCAGGTCTCCAGCTGTTGTTGGACTACAACTCCCATCTTCCCTAGATAGCAGAACCAGTGGCCAGGGGTGATGGGAATCATAGTCTAAAAACAGCCAGAGACCTGAATTTGGGAAAGCCTGTTCTAAAATATTTCTGCCTGGTTGGAATGTGTCTTTAACTATAAAGGTGCCCATCTGTTGATCTTCCCACTTCTTTCCTTCTGGTATTTGCCCACAGAAGATTGGCCACCTATGATGTAACACTCCAAATACCCATTTCCCTTTGACTTTATTGCTTTTCAGAAATGAATGCTGTTTACCTTTTGAAATGGCTGTAATTTTCAAGATTGAGTTTATTTAAAAACAACTAAATAGCTGGACTCTGGGCTTTTGTTTTTAGATCAATGAGCTAGTGGATGCTCGTGATACAAGCATGGGGGCCTGGTTTGAAGCTCAGGTTGTCAACGTGACCCAGAAAGAAAAAGCTGCCAACAAGGCAAGTGAGAGTGATGAGGAATCTGATCTGCAAGAAGCCATTGCTGAAGAGGACATTGTATATCATGTGAAATATGAAGAGTGAGTGTTTTGGTTTTTTTCTAGTCCCTTTAGAACAACAGGCTTTTTTTTTTTTTTTTTGGCAAACACCTGATGGTGGAGTTCTATTATTCATAGAATAATAGAATCATAGAGTTGAAGTGTTGAAGGGTCCCTGAGGGTCATCTAGTCCAACCCCTTCAATGCAGGAATCTCAACTAAAGCATTGGGGATGTCTTTTGGATATAGATGTAACCAGGCATTCACACTTTGTTTGGGGGGCTTTCCTTGGCTGCCATGTGAGGCTATCTTTTTCTTTGGCAGAACATGGGCCACTTTACTGCTGTTTGTAAGTGGCTGCTTTTAGAAATGGTTTGCTCTTAGTTTTCCCTGCACTCTTTCTATAAGGTCTTAAAAAATGAGGCAGCCTCTGTGTTGCAGTAGATCACCAAAAGATGGCAAGCAGCAGTTCACAAGAAACTGGAGGTCCCAGTATACTACTCATGAACATGGCAGCACCCGCTAGGTGCAGAAATGCAACTTGGGTCTGAGTGCTGCATATGTTTATACTACAGTGTACACAGGAATTATCACCTTCTAGTTCAGGGGTGAAGGAGAGAATAGAGCAGGCAAGCCAGATCCTGATCTCCCCCACCCACTGTGAGCCACTTTGACAGATAGGTGTAATTTGACAGGTATCAGTTACATGACATCATGGTCATGTCATGTGACTCAATTTCAAAGGAACAAATTGGTAAGGCACTCTTAAGTGTGCTCTTGAATCCTCCTTTGCAGCCTGCCTTGAATATAAACTCTGGCTTCACAAGGAACACTTCTTTTTTTAGTTCAAGCTGTGACTTGAAAAAAAGTCTTTTAGCTGCACTCTGAGGTTTCAACCTGCAGTGTAAACTTTCCTGCACCTGACATCGTATATGACATCAGCCCAGGTAAAGAGGAGTGTGGCTTACCCAAAACTGCCTGGCAGGTCAACCTCCAAGGCTTGACAGGCCTAAAGGGTTCCTCACCGTTACTGGAATTCGACAGATCTTCATGTATTGCGTATCTTGTCTTAAAAAGCATTTCTCTTATTCCAACTCAGATAATTTTTAATAGAATTTCCCCACACATCTAGTGTTCCCCCTTATTTTCATTTTTTTCTGTTGGAGAAATAGGCAAAAAGTCTTCAGGAGAAACCTTTTTTGTGTTTGTTATCTTGTCCAGGCCTCCACATTTCCAGTGCAAGCAGGGACTTCTTTGAGTTTTTATTCTCTGTACAGTGCTTGGAAAAATTTGAACAGTTTAAGTGATTGATGATAATTTTAAGACTTATGTTGCTATGGTAGGGTGGGTTGCATTTACCATGTGGGATTGTTTTCTTACCGCCTCCCCCTGTCCCCCAATGAAGCTATCCAGAGAATGGTGTCATTCAGCTGAGCTCCAGAGACGTGCGTGCTCGTGCCAGGACGACTCTGAAGTGGGAGGAGCTAGAAATAGGAGACGTCGTCATGCTGAATTACAATCCTGATGATCCAAAGGAGCGGGGATTTTGGTATGATGCAGAGATCCTGCAAAAACGAGAAACCAGAACATACAAGGAGTTATATGCCAAGATAGTTCTTGGGTAAGTGATAGATCATGAGCAGGGAATCCCATCTGCCAAGCCTCCATGGAAAATTTTATTCTGCGACACCCCAAATCCTTATTTTGTGCTGTCTGATGACCTAAGCCCAGGGATGGGAGAGGCATTTCTCTTAACATGCCATATGTGTGTACCAAAATCTTTTCTTCTTCTTGACGTGCAGCCAATTCTTATATGCTTCCCTTCTAGGGATGCTGGAGATACCTTGAATGATTGCCGAATTACTCTTGTGGATGAAATCTACAAGATTGAAGAACCTGGCTGTGCTGTTCCACTTACTGCTGAGAGCCCACTAAAAAGTAAGTCGTATCACTTCTCCCTCCTAAGCACTTAGAGGATAGCTGTCACTGGGGGAAAATGCCATACTGGGTCAGGATAAAGCATTCTCTGAAATCTTCCAGCAAACCAGCTGTCGTCTGTCCCCAGTGGGTGGCATAAAGCTCCCATTTAGTTATCCTAGCAAATAATCACCCTCTGTGAGGTTTCTTGTGGCTTGCTCTCCTTGGCCTGATGAGTGTGTTGTGTTTCCTTTTTCACAGGGCAGAGTGGACCTGTGTGTAAGCACTGCAAAGACAACCCTAGCAAAACCTGCCGGATGTGCGCCTGCCATGTGTGTGGAGGGAAACAGGATCCAGAGAAACAGCTAATGTGTGATGAGTGTGACATGGCCTTCCACATTTACTGTCTTAACCCACCTCTTAACAGGATACCTGATGATGAGGACTGGTAAGTAGCAATGAACACTTTTTGAAAATTATAATGTTGATTGAAGTTTTAACAATACATAATAAAACAAAACAGGTGAACAAACATAAAATTAACTGAACAAATATAGTAAGCCAGTAAAATAGTGATAAGAAAAACATTGGCAGCTTTTTAAATTGATTCGTAAGCAGACAGAAAATAATTTAAAGTATTTTAGAAGCAGTGGATGCTTATGGTGAGTCTTAAGGTCACGTGACCCATGGCCCTTCTGGTTTGAAAGGAATCTTGGGGGCGGGATCAATACCCTGGGAACCCCCCCCCCAATATGGCTGATTAAAACCATTGTTGAGGTTTTGGTTCCCATTTCTTCCTTCCTTCCATTTCTGCCTAATTTACTCTGGACAATCATTGAGCATATACTGAAGATGCTGACATATCTAGCAATCAGACATGGCTGTTTCCTATTGCCATTGAAAGCAAATGAAGCCCATTAAGAGTCAAAGCACTGCTTCTTAGCCAGTCGTGGATCACGGGACCAAGGCTTTCACAACCCTGTTTGCAAGGGTCCGCCTAAATACCCCAAAGACAAGGGCTTCTTTTGATTACAGCAAATACTTTTGTAACATTTCCTTCTATCTCCTTTCAGCTTGTTTTTATGAAAAGTGATATCCTACCCTTTGGAAATGCCAGAGGTCTAGCTCTGACACCTTCTACACACAACATACGTGTTCTGTTAGTTCTAACTATTTCCTGGCTTAGTCAGGAGTTTGTTGTGTATGTTTTTAAAGGGTGTTCACAAGACATTTGGTGATCTGATGTGTAATGAACATGGTTCTTAGTAGCATGTTGGATGTGGGCTCCAGCCTGGCTCTCCTCTTTTTTCCTTGTACCTCAACTTTGCTCTCAGGGTAGGAGGGCTGTAGCTCAGTGGAATGCCATGTTCTTTGTATGTTAACTGGCACAGGCAGCTATCAGGGCTGTGAAAAGCCACTGTAGGCAGCCCAGCTAAAAGCATTTGAATTATTAAGCTGGGTATGTCTTTTTTAGTTTTGCCCATTTGGTCTGTCTTCATATACTTCTAACTGCCAGTTTCACAAGGAGGAAAACTGGATGAAAGAGTTTTGTCAGGTTCACTGTGCAGTAGTGTTGGCTCTGTGCTCTAACACACATTGACCAATCTTGGGGAAAATTAGAAATAACTGTATATGAAATTATGGATGCAGCTTTTAACAGGTTTTTTCTTCTTCTAATAGTGCATATTAAAAATAGTCCTAGGAACCAGTCCTCGCCGCCCCCATGACGCTTCTGTTTTTTAATTTTTTGATAACTAGGTATTGTCCTGAATGTCGCAATGATGCAAGTGAGGTGGTTTTGGCTGGTGAGAAGCTGAAAGAAAGCAAAAAGAAAGCCAAGATGGCATCTGCAAATTCATCCTCTCAGCGGGACTGGGGCAAGGTTGGTCCATCCTGGTTTGTTTTGTCTTGCTCTCCTGCAGTGCCAGACTGCAGTCTGGCACTGCTGCCGGGCACATGTAAAAACCTCAAGACGGATGTGTACACAATTACATGGCTCAGCCAGCTCAAAAGTATTTCACATGTTCTCTACTAATCTACTAAAACGTCATTTGTGTTCCACAAAGAGAAAAGTCATAGGGGTGACAAGTCTGTCCAAGCAGTTGTCTCTTGACAACTAGCTTGTCTTAGGAAGTCCTGAGAACAATTGCTAGTTACAGTGGCTTGCAGTGGAAACATCTACTTTTCAACAGCATAGGGCCAGTATTGGGCAGGTTTAACTACCCATTTGTTAAATAGGTAGCAGGAATGATTCTGTGCTAACCTTAGATGGGACTGCTTTGTTACATGGGTTTTATTTGGGGGAACATAATGGATGAATGTGTCCTTCTCTTAATAGCTCAATAGCACAATAAATTGGTGGGCTAATAAATTTGTGGCAATTTCTGTCTTGATCTGTGACTTTTTTTATTTTCTAGGGCATGGCATGTGTAGGTCGCACAAGAGAGTGTACCATAGTCCCATCAAACCACTATGGGCCGATCCCTGGAGTTCCAGTTGGAACCATGTGGAAGTTCAGAGTCCAGGTAAGATGCTGTATCTGGCCCCATTCTTTTTCCATTGTGGAGTGGGTGGGTGTTCCTTGGAACAACAGACAACTGCTATTTATACCTGGGTACGAATGTGCAAGGAGGCCCTTGAATCTGATGGGAAGCAGGATGCTACTCATTTAGCTCTGTTTGTAAGAACTACAAATTCTGTACTGGCAAGTGGCTACTGCCATTTTTTTTAATTGTGGCCCTGACCTTTTTCATTCAGAAGGGGAATACTGCTTTTCCCTTTGTTACTTACCTGCCTGAAATGTAACATGAAGAGCTCTTGGGGAACTGCACTTTCACTGCAAATGGAGCCATGGCAGTTATAACTCGTAGGTGGTATAGTGGGTGAAGTGTTTTACGTTCACTACCATTACAAGGTTTCCATATCTCCCCACCCCATCGATCCTTTCGTAATTGAATGCTTCCATGTGACTGTCTGTACTTGACCTCATGGATTTGCATTTCTCCATAGGTAAGCGAGTCGGGTGTCCACAGGCCCCATGTTGCAGGTATACATGGCAGAAGCAATGATGGAGCCTATTCACTGGTCCTGGCAGGCGGCTACGAAGATGATATAGTAAGTGTTGTGTGTGTCAGTTAGCTCATCTCATCATTCTCACCTCTTTTCTAGAAGGCCCGATAAATTGCTCGTTAAGAAGTACCCTGTCAGGCAAAAGGTTTGTCCTCTTTCTCCCATCCCAGATAAGTTTGGATCATGGGATGGACTTCTCCAATGGACAAAACAAAATTCCCCCCCCCCTTCCAGTAGCACCTTAAAGACCAACTAAGTTAGTTCTTGGTATGAGCTTTGGTGTGCATGCACACTTCTTCAGATACACGAAAGCTCATACCAAGAACTAACTTAGTTGGTCTTTAAGGTGCTACTAGAAGGAAAAAAAATTTTTGTTTTGACTATGGCAGACCAACACGGCTACCTTTCTGTAACTTCTCCAATGGAGTTTGTGGTATACCAATTGTTTGTGGTATGAAAATGATGTATGTTGTGTAGAGAGGAAAAGAGTGTCAGATGTCGGAAACACTCCTGTAAGCTCTCTGTCTACACTGGTATGAACCAGTGAGGTTAATACTATTTTTGTTTGTCATATAACGTGTGACACAATGTTAGTACTGGGTGAATGCATGTATCAATCCTATAGTAGTTACAGTCTGCTGTATGGTGTTGTTCAATTTATTTGTTGCCTAATACAAAACGTCTCTAGGAGACTTACATAGTTAAAGGACCCATCATGTTTAACAATAAAACAATATGATCATTATCACCCACACCACCAAAAAAGCAGAATGCTGTCCTTGAGAGGTTACAGCAAGAGGCAAGGCCATGGACTGCTCAAGCTTGCTGCTGTCTTTTTATATATCTACACAGCCACAGTGTGGCAGGACTGGAATTAAAAATCCTCTTGAATGTCACCAGTTTGGGAGGACACAATAATATAGTAACATCTGAGTTAAGCGATGTATGTGATTTGAAATAGGGCTGGGAAAATACTGCAAAATTCCTTGGTTGCCGCAGGTTTTTTTTAAAGCACAGATTGGTGGAGTTTGACAAGTACCTAAGTGTTTTATGTGGCAACACCAGTTTATTCAGGTGCTTGAGTGACCAGGTAGTTGGGATTTTCCCAGTCCTGGATTGAACCATCTGAATATATTTCAGGATCATGGAAATTCTTTCACTTACACGGGAAGCGGAGGTCGTGACCTTTCTGGAAACAAACGTACAGCTGAACAATCTTGTGATCAAAAGCTTACAAACATGAACAGGTGAGGCAAAAGAGCTTATCTTCCAAGGGGTTTTCAGGAAATGGCAAGCTATGAAAGCATTCCTATTTTTGCAAGCGTTTAAAAAAAGAAGCAGGTGTTTTATAGATGTTTTCTGGCCTTTGTTTAATGTCTTGAAACATTCTTGCTTTGTTGACTATCTCTAGGTTGTAATAATAAACATAATGTTCATTATTACATGGGAAAGATACATTGAGCAACTTCTTCCAGTTCTAGAAGCTGATTCTTTTTGCTTTGTTTTGGAAATATGTTGAAAAGCAGCATGACTCCTACACAATTTGCAAATGGATTTTTGTGTGGGGAGCAGATGGATTTTCGGCCTGGTCAAGTGAGGCTTTTCTGTCCTTAACCATGGCTTATTCTGTGATGTGGGAAGAAAAGCTACTTGCGTCTTCTGCCCTCATCTCCATACCAAAGATCTACAACTGGTTTCGGAAACCTGTGATCCTCCAGATGCTGCCGGATTCCTGTTTGCATCACCCCTGATGGGGTGGGTTAGCGCCATCGATGAATGGCGGAGTTCCTCCGATTGGAGGAACGGGCTCCGTGGAAATTGGGTCTTCCCGCCGCGGCGAAGGTGGGGACCCGCTAGAAATCCCAGGCCGAGGAAGCCTGGGAACGTGGGGTTCGGCAGAGCACCAGGAGCGCCTCCCCTACTCGCGGGGAACCCCATTTTGGGGCTCCGGAGCGAAGTGGGGTGAGCGGCGCGGTGCTGCGAACTGACTGCTACTTTCACGGAGGGAAGCCACATAGCCATCGCCGGAGAGCGCTGACTTTTTCCTGTTGACAATTGGAATCTAAACAAGTACCCGTGAGTAAAAACGGAAAATTGGATCAAGAAACACTCGAATTAGGCACTGAAGCGGGAAGGTTCAAAACAGGAAGTCCGCCTTCCGCTTTTTGTAAACAGACTGAAGCAAAAACCTTGTAATCTAATAGTCTGGAAAGTTGTTTGCAAAGGCTGAAATTTCCTGCATTTATAACCAATAAAACCCCCTTGGAAGCAGGAGAAAAGGGGGGGGGATTTGACTGTTTAAGCCTGCAGGAGAGGGAGTAAAGGAAAATAAGTTTCCATCGTCTCAAACCTGGGAACGGGGTGTCAGGATAGAAATTGTTGGAGACGTCCATTGATTGTAAGTGGAGCATTTTGACAGATAGTTAAAAAAGAGAAACAAACTGACTTCAATGTTGCCTTCTGCATTCTAAAGAAACAAAGTATTTGAAAATTGAAAGTAACTTTCTTTTGTTGGATATGTTTCAAAAAGATGGATACAAATAGAAATTGTGTCCCCTAGAGGGAGATTGTCAATTTGTTGCTGCAGTTTACTTGGAGACCTTACAGCTGCGAGATTGGGATCGTGGGACCAGTCGTTTGACCTTGAATAGAAATGTGTTGGGAGGAAGTTTTGGTGACTGCCTTTTGTAAGACAAATGCTTTGCTGGAGCAGTTACATGAGAAGACGGATTTGATGAATGAGAAGTTGGACTTGATGACTGCTGTAGTCAGTCAATATTGATTAACAGGAAATACAGTTACAGAAATTATACAGCGACCAACCCAGGAAACTGGTTCGACTGGGCAAGTGCAAGGGCAGATGAAGATGGAGGAGGCTGCGATCGCACCTCAAGCAATACAAATGGAGAGACCCGAAGCCCTGCAGGAGCATAAGCCGCTGTTTTGGAAGATTGAACTTGGAGTGGGCCTGAGAGAGCCTGGAGCTAAGGAGGCTCTTAACTTTGGTGGGACTCTGAAACATGCTGATAACTATTTTTTGGATAACTACTTTTCGGATTACAATGATGATGGCAGGGAGTGGGACTGTGGGGAATGGGCTAGCCTGATGAGGGAGGATGGAGACAATTATTGGTTGGAATCCCCCAGAGACCTACTCCTCAAGGAGAAAGGGAATAAATTAAGAAAGAGACCAACAAAAGACAAGGAAAAGTGTAAGCATAAACAAGAAGAAAATCTGCAGAAGGGGCATAGAAGAGACTTAAGGGCCTCGGACATAAGATCACCAGGTTGATGGACTGGATGGAATGGACAGTAAGGACTGACAAAACCCGAGACCAGGAAGAAAGGACGTTGGATTAAAATTAGAAGAAGAAAAAAAGTCTAGAAAAGGAAATTTTTTTATTATTTCTGGAATTAGTGTAAAACTAATGAAATACTAGGGAAAATGTGGGAATGGAATTATCTGGCTTTAGTAGAAAGGATATAAGGAGTTATGTATAAATATGTTTTAAATTTAGAATTTTAAGGTTTATTATGGTTAGATAAGGTTAAATAAATTAGGGTAAATTGAATAACAGAATATGGTGAAAGACGGAAAGGATTTGCTGAGTTAACTAATAGGCTAGACTGTTAAGATAAATTATTTAAATAAGAATTGAGAAAGATTGAAAGAATTTGCTGAAACAATGAATTAAGCTAGAATACAAAAAGGGAGGTGTGAGGAGGTCAAAGAAATAAGCAAATGAAAAGATGTAACATGGGATTTGTATTCTTTTTTTTCTTTTCTTTTTATTTTTTTGTTGTGTTGTTGTTGTTTTCTCTCTTTTATGTACCTGTTCTTTTTCTTATTTTTTCTTATTTTTTCTGTATTTTTGAAATTTTGAATAAATATCATTAAAAAAAAAAAGACAATTGGCCAGACTGGCTGGTGCTGATGGGACTTAAAAGGAGGGTCACAGGTTCCTCCTCTCTGATCTCTTTAAGAACTAAGGACCGGGTTCCCACAAACACTTTCTCTTTTTCAAAATTATTTTGTAGGGCGTTGGCGCTGAACTGCAGTGCTCCAATCAATGATAAAGAGGGCTCAGAGGCTAAGGACTGGAGAGCCGGAAAGCCAGTGAGGGTGGTGCGGAATGCGAAGGGGGGCAGGCATAGCAAATATGCCCCTAAGGAGGGGAACCGATATGACGGCATATATAAGGTAAGGAAGTTTGCCTAAGTGTAAGGCAATGTGGATTCAAGGTGGGCTCATTAGGAAAGCTTTGTGTGACATTTAAACCTGTCTTCTCATTTCCTTTTTCAGGTTGTTAAATATTGGCCTGAAACAGGGAAATCTGGCTTCTTAGTGTGGCGCTACCTGCTCAGGAGAGATGATGATGAGCCAGCCCCTTGGACCAGGGAAGGGAAGGAGAGAATGAAGAAACTTGGGCTGACAATGCAGGTAAGTCATGCTGTGGAGTGTTGCGAAGCATTGTCCTTTGAAGGGTCAGGAGTCCAGCTGCTGCGAGAGAAATGGTGGTTAAGGTAACCTCTCAGGATTGTGTTATGCTTCTTGCCATTTATTTGGCTTTGTTTTCTTTCTCTGGTAGTTGAACAGGAGTGCACACCCAGTTCAGGTGTGCTTGATTTATTCTCTCCCTGTAATGCCCATTGAATGTCCTGTGATCAATACCTACTGCTGAAACTTTCAGATTTTGAGCAGCATGTTAGAGCTATGCAGACATTAAGCTAAAAACCATTCCCCAGTAATTAGTGGCTGCTTTTTTATTAGAAAAAAAAACTAGCTGTCCCCCTTTTCAGCTCAACAGCTACAGTGGAACATGCTTAGATCTTGAGGGAAGATGCATTTACACCAGTGTCGTCCAGTAGGCAGCCTAGCACTCTGGATTTTATGGCAATACATTATCCTTTACATCTATACCTCCCATTGCTGCAGTTATGTGTAACACCAATTTAACCTTTAAAGCCCTGTACGGCCTAGGACCCTCGTACCTACGGGACCGCCTCTCCTGGTATGCCCCACAGAGAAACTTACGGTCTTCAAATAAAAACATCTTGAAGGTCCCAGGCCACAGAGAAGTTAGGCTGGCCTCAACTAGAGCCAGGGCTTTTTCGGCTGTGGCTCCGACCTGGTGGAACACTCTGTCACAAGAGACTAGGGCCCTGCGGGACTTGACATCTTTCCGCAGGGCCTGCAAGACAGAGCTGTTCCGCCAGGCCTTTGGCTAGGGCACAGCCTGACTCCCTCCCTCGGCAATCTTCGCGGAGCTCTGGCCCAATGGTGGCCAGTGGCTTGAATTTAATTAATTTTATAATGAATGATTTTAGAGTGTTGTTTGTGTTGTACTTTTGTATTGTTTTATTGTTGTTAGCCGCCCTGAGCCCGGCTTCGGCTGGGGAGGGCGGGATATAAATAAAATTTATTATTATTATTATTATTATTAGTCTTTGGCACTGGTGGCAGCAAGAGCAGTGCTGTGGTTGATGGATTTAGATCATGCTTCCTCAACCTCGACCCTCCAGATATTTTGAGACTACAATTCCCAGCATCCCTGACCACTGGTCCTGCTAGCTAGGGATCATGGGAGTTGTAGGCCAACAACATCTGGAGGGGCCGAGGTTGAGGAAGCCTGATTTAGATGGTGCAACTCAGCATTCTTATGGTAGGAGAAAGGAATCCTAAGAGCTTCCCTGTGAGATTAGACCAGATCAGTGGCCAGTGTTGGATTAAGGGATGTTGTCTCCGAGGGCTATGCACAGGATAACCATTTCTCATTCCTAATTTAGTATCCTGAAGGGTATCTGGAATCTGTTGCAAACAAAGAAAAAGAAAACAGTAAGAAAACAGAAGAGCTTGAAACCCCGGGGCAAGGGAAAAGGAAGAGGAAATCTGGTAGGTATTGATACTGGAAAATAGGTGTGTGCGCGCGTGCGTGCGCGTGCCTTTTAAGGCCTAACTTTCTTTTACAAGACTCGGAGTCCCTCAGATTTGTTATCGGTCAGAGAATAATGAGCTGAGCTGAGGCAGGGTCCAGTGAAAACAAGGTAGATTTTTATTTTTCTGCTGCAGCACACTCCCTCCTCCCTGTAAGGAGGTGAGAGAGAGACCAGAACAAAGTGTGTCACATCTTTTAAATGTTTGCATTTTGGTCCGCAGGAGGAGGACATCCCCTTAACCTCAGTGTCACAAATATATCACACATAAGGTGGGGTTGCAGTCGCTTGGGCAAGCCAAGATGTGTTAAATTTCTGAGGATTAGCAAGATTTACATAGTTATGCAGAGCATTAACACTGGGAATAGGTTCTCCTAGGTCAGGGGTGCCAAAACTTTTTTCAAAGAGGGCCAGATTTGATGAAATGAACATGCTTGAGGGCCGACCAAAGTAGTTGAGCTTTTTTAAAGGATTTTACCCCAGGACATATACTGCCATGGGGCTGAATTAAATCGGCTGGTGGGCCAGATTAGGCCCCCGATACGGACTTTGGACATGCCTGTCCTAGGAATATGGCAATCAGGAACATCACACACCTGGGCAAAACCATACAATATTTGAAGACAGTTGACACTGATTGAAGCTAAAAAGTGGGGAGGAAAACCTCTCAGGCACTTCCCTGGCAGGCAGCAGCCTACATGATCTCAGGCAATAGGGTTATGGAGGATGTAGGGTCTCCCACAATGCAAAGAGGCAGACATGACCAACAGGTTCCAAAAGTAAGAATTACACATTGTTCCATAAGGAAATTCAAGCTTCCCTTGTTTTAACAGGCTAGATTTAAAGTATCTGGCTTAAATGAGGAAAGGGTGGGGTACATGCCTCCATTAGAACCAGGCAAACAAGGAAGGGGGACAGGGTGGATTTTCTGGACAGCATGTGTGGTGTGGTGCTTTGGGGTGACATAAGGGTGCACTTATTTCAATCAATAGATTTTATTGTATTAGCCGTGTGGCCATAGCATGATATACATAGAAATAACAACATAAAATGGGGGTGGGGAGGTAAAGATAGATATCGTCCTGGGCAAATACTTACGGGGGGGGGGGGAAGAGATAACAGAAGCGACAAGGGATTTAAAACATCGAGTGACCGATAATACAGAAACAAAAAGACAAAAAAACTGCTGAGGGTGGAGGAGGATCGTTAAAGGGGTCCTTCAGCTCCTCGGATTTGTCCTAGCTCCATTAACCTTGTACAATAAAGCTACTTGGAACTTCGTTCGATTGTGCAGCGTATCGACTGCAGCTGTGGTGTTAAAAAAGAAGTTAGTGCCGCTTTCCTCTTCATCACACTGAGCAGGAAGTTAGCTGTCATCTCGGTAATCCAACAATCAGAATCCGGTGCACTTATTTTATGTGCATTCTTGGGAGATGTGGTGGGGCACGTGGTGGCACAAAACAGATGTATAGAGAAAAGAAGGGGGGTTTGCAGTGGGAATTTTTCTAGTAACAGTATACCTTATCCAACTGTCTACAGTTTTCTTCTTTGGCGGGGGAGGGGGGGGCAGGCAGAAGATAAAACTGAGATAAAGCACATCCTGTATTTTTGTTTCCAGGAAATGAAATGGACTTCTCTGTTTCTCCTGCTGGCACACCAAAGAAGACCAAGGTTGAAGTCTACAAGCTCACCCCCAAGCAGAGGGCCCTCATTAAAGATGACGAAGCCAATGCAAAGTTGTGGAGTGAAGCACTAGAAGCCCTCAAGGATGGCCCGGTATGTGTGGGGTGGGTACCGCTTGCCCCAAAACAGGGTTAAGAAGCAATGCTTATTGGCATTCTGTTTAACTTGGGATTGCCCTGGTCTGTACATGCAGCATAATGCTTTTTTAAAAAGGCTTCCCGCATCAAAAGCAGCACCCAAGACAAAACCTAAGCTCTCTCTCAAAGTAGAAACCTAGCAATAAGCGAGGCTGGGACCAAGTCTTTGCCTCTACCATGCAACTGGGAAGCTTACAGCCTTCCTGGGGAGAAGATTCCACACGTGGGGAGCCACTGCAGAAAAGGCCCATTTAATGTTTAAGCAATAGGAGAACAGAAGTAGTATTACTGTAACTCCTCTGTCTCCCTTTTCGCGACAGAAATTCCTCAACAAAGTGGAAGAAACTTTCCTGTGCATTTGCTGTCAGGAGGTGGTGTTTCGGCCAATAACAACGGTGTGCCAGCACAATGTATGCAAGGTGAGGAACTGCCATTGATTTTCACTGCTGTGCCTATTTCAGAACATTGACTCTTCCTATAATTTTTAAGACTTGAAACCTGGTGAATGGCTCTGGAAACATTCTAAAGTAGGGGTGGGGAACCTCAGGCCTGTGGGCCAAATTTCGCCTGGTCTTGAGTCCAGTCAGGTGTGGAGCAAGTGAATAGGTTGCACAAACAGAGTTTGGTTATTCAATCGCATAACCAATTGCCTGCAGAAGACAGCATTGCAAGCCCTTTTCTCTGCCCTTTTCTGAGCATAGGACAGGCAAAGCCCCTTGTGCTCTGGTTCCCAAGCATCCGGCACCCTGCTGGCTGTCATGTGCTTGGAAAAATACTGTGCAAAGGGCTTTATGGGGGAGAAAAACCACCCGTCAATCATCTGACACCATCAAGATGGCAGGCAATTGAGTTGTCCTTCCCACAGGTCACCAAAGTTGGCCTGTGTTGACTGAGAACAGTAGAGATCTGGGCCAAAAGCGTTCCCACTCTTGTTCTAGGGTGTGCAATATTGTGTGAGTGAACAAGGTGTCACCAGTAGGCAGAGCCGAACTCTACAGGGACGGGGAACCAGTGCACCTCTAGCTGCTGTTGGACTCCGCATCAGCGTGGCTAGTGGTCAGGAATAATGGGAATTGGAGCCTAACCTCTGGAGCTGCACAGCTTTCCATCCCTGCCCTACAGGGTGGCTGCATGCAGAATAAAGTACAAAAATTGTGTATCTTGCAATATTTGTTAACCTGTTCTAAGAGGCCACTCCGATCTTCCACTGTAGTATTTAATGGGAAGTGGGAAAGTCCTACTTAAGTCAAGACCGCAAAATTCTTGGGATTCTCTTTCCCCGAAGGTTGTTAAAAGGAAGCAGCAGTAGTAAAAAACTAATTTTGAAAGACGACTAGCTCTTGGTAGCCAGTCACTGTAATTTGTGAATAGCAAGAGACTAAGGGCAGAAAGGAGGTGCTGTACTGAGATCTGTAGCCTGATCTTCCTCTGTCCCTAGTTACTCTGTGATAAGGTCCCATGCCCTCTGGTAACATCCCTTGACCAACTTCAGTCTCCTGCTTTGTTCAAAAAGTTAATTGTCAGCTGAAGCAAGGTGAAAGATTACCTCCCTCAGGCAATATTGGGTCATTGCTTTTGTCCTGGGATTAGTGAAGATGCAAATAGTTGCAGGGTAGAACTCTTAAGGTGAATAGAGTGAGATGATGGCTGGATAGGGTGTGACTGAAATATCCTGGTGCTCCTTTTTTCTGTATAGACTTTAGCTGTTATCTCAGGGGAGTGATTAAATCTTTTTTTGTGTGTGGTGAAGAATTCTCATCACCCTTCACAAAAACAGGCGGGTTTAATTGGTACTGTATTTAATAAAGGACAGACAAGTTTCAGCAATAACTCCTTTCAACACAGGCTGTTGTTGTTGTTGTTTTAATACAAACTTGATATACCTAGTCTACAGAACAATAAAAGTATTAGCATAGCTGGCTTGACAGAGGGCCCTCCTTGTTGCCCTTTACCAGAATAAAGTTTGCTGCAGTTTGTGTGAATGTTGGCAATTTTATCACCAAAGCAGAGTATTCTTAAGTTAGAATTAAAGCAAGATGTTATCTTAGATGTGGGTTAGCACTCTATTTCTCATTGCACTCAGCAAGGGGTGGTACTGTGGGGGAAGGGTTGAATCTTTGATCTCTTGTTCAGTGTAAAGATAGCTGGTATCTTTTGATCACCCATTCATTATTATTATTTTTACTCCACAGTCTAGAATCTTAAATTAGAAATTTGTTTTCTTAATGCAAGGATCAAAGAATATTTGCAAAAGTATGGTTTTTGTTTTGTCTTATACTGAGTGGTAGTGGTTCTACAGGCTTCCAGGCAGATGTCTTTCTCACCCCCACCTGGATAGTCTGGGGATTGAACCAGAGATTTTTCATGCAAATGAGATGGTCTACTACCGTTTCATAAGCAGTAGCTATATTTTCCCCAAGGAAACATACTACACTCCTATTGGCTTTCATGCTTTTGGCAATCAATAAACAAAAACCAGGTGCACTTTAATAGCTATGACAAAACCTTTAGTGGATGGGTTTTATGTCCCTGTTTAGTATGCTAAAGGTAAAGGTACAGGTACCCCTGCCCGTACGGGCCAGTCGTGTCCGACTCTGGGGTTGCGCGCCCATCTCGCTTAAGAGGCCGGGGGCCAGCGCTGTCCGAAGACACTTCCGGGTCACGTGGCCAGCGTGACAAGCTGCAGCTGGCGAGCCAGCACCAGTGCCGCACACGGAAACGCCGTTTACCTTCCCGCTATAAAGCGGTACCTATTTATCTACTTGCACTTAGGGGTGCTTTCGAACTGCTAGGTGGGCAGGAGCTGGGACCGAACGACGGGAGCTCACCCCGCCGCGGGCATTCAAACCGCTGATGTGACGATCGGCAAGTCCTGGCGCTGAGGTTTTACCCACAGTGCCACCCGCGTCCCTTTGTTTAGTATGCTAGTGGTCTTTAAAAAATTCTCATTTCTTTGATGTCTCTTTCACTCCCCAGGACTGCCTAGATCGATCCTTCCGAGCAGAAGTCTACAGCTGCCCAGCCTGCCGTTATGATCTTGGCAAACACTATACAATGCAAGTGAATGAACTGCTGCAGACCCTCCTGAGCCAGCTCTTCCCTGGCTATGGCAATGGACGGTGATTCCAAAAAGCACTTCTAATTTCATTAAGATTTTTTTTTTTAAAAAGCAAAACCTTGTGGGGTTTTTTGACGGGGTTTTATTTAAATAAATAGCCTTTCAGAAAAGCTGTCACTGTTGTCTCCCTTCCCTGAAAACTATAAAGGTTGAGGAACCTGCTTATGTATTTTTGTAGTAATGATTGCATCTTTTTTTAAAGGAAACCTTCATGGTTGTAGGAATTGCAAATTTCTCATTTGTGTGCTACTAAAATCTACAGAATTGCAGTTTTTTTTAATGGGGTGTCATTTTCTTTTAAAGCTAAAAACCTAGTACATGGCTTGGTTGCTAGAACAATCTCTTTGATCTATGGATCTTTTTTACTGTTAAGTTTGATGCTCTTGATCTTTTTGTGGCAGCGTTTTTAAAAAACTGTTATCACAGCATTTTTTACTATTGTCCGTTTAGGACCCACCACAGTGATCATTTGAGACCCCTTGATTCTTGGAGTGTTGACATTTTTTGCTAAAAGCCCCCTTCTCTACTGGTTACTTGTCTTAACAGTCTTTATGTAAAAGTTACTACCTCAGTCTCCACATTTAATCAGCCAGGTGCTGCTTCCTACTTAATAGTGCCATATGGGAACACACAAAAGCCATTTGGAAGTGCCTTTTTACTGCTTTTTTTGCTGTGAAAGACTGAGCTTTGAACATTGGAAAAGCACTGAATTTTCTAAACTGCCAACAAATTTTTTGCTCCTGGGATTCAAAAATGTCACTACCGCTGCTCTAGATCATTAGCTTTAGATCAGTGTCCTGCTTTGTGCATGTCTGAATATTCCTTTTTATCTTACTTAGAATGGGAAATTAGACATGGGAAGGCTTGGTTGTATATTCGGTGGTTGGTCATTCTTGCTTCAAACAGTACCAAAACCTTTACAGTTTAATACCTCAGGATAAAGCAGAGTTGATACTAAATCACTCTTCACATTATACAGACTGGAATAAATGTGCTTGTTTAACTTTTTTAGCCTCTTTACCTCCTTATAAATGTATAATATTGTTTGGAAACTTTTATGACTTTTGAATTATGCCACAGTTTTGTACAAACAAAAGTTCTCAAAAATAAAATACCTTTTCGTATCAAAGAGAATGTGCCTGATTAAATTTTGAAATTCGGTTTTTAGTTTGGTGATGATTAGATCTGTGTGGCTGGAGATCTAGATAACTTTTAGTCCAGCTGTTGCTCCCCCTTTTTGAAAAAATGCTAGCAGCAATTTCAGGGACTGTGAGAAGATAAATTTGTTTAAAACTTTTGTTGTTGTTCTTGATTGCATAGCTTGTTGTGGAAGAACTAACTGATTCATAAAGGTCCAGACTATGCTCTTAAGTTGGTGCCCTCCCGATTTTTCAGACTAAAACTTCCTTTTAAATATAGGATTGTCTTTAAATTTCCCTTTTTCTTTGATATATGTATCTGTCTGTTTTATATATTGTAGGTTGCTTTGAGTCACTGTTATAAGTAATAAAACTGCTCCTTTCCCCTTATGGGGTACCTAAGAGCCCATATAGAGTTCTTTTGTAGGTTCTCTATCGGTAGGAGAAAATAACATGCAGGAGAGAGGAAGAGGACCCAGAACAAAGGTGTGCAAGCCCTTATATAGACTTTTTAAATTGCCCACCTTGGAGTCCAAGGTCACCGGAAGCAAAGTTCTTAACCCGAGGTAATATTTCTGGACTAGTGGAGTCTGTAACTTGAAGCATATGTAACCTGAGGTACCACTATACCTGATTGCATTATCTGGATTTTGGGCACTCTTTTGTTATTATAACTACTTAATTCCTGAATCTAGGTCATAGGTCACAGGCTCACACCCTGTTCATATCTTGAATGTGCCCTGAGGACATGATTTTTGAGGAAAGAGACAATGGGGAGGTTTCCCACTTTGACCTTGCAGAGAAATATTTGAGGTCAATTTGTGGGG
Source organism: Podarcis raffonei (assembly GCF_027172205.1). NCBI lineage: Eukaryota > Metazoa > Chordata > Lepidosauria > Squamata > Lacertidae > Podarcis > Podarcis raffonei. The sequence continues at coordinate 5,189,234 of NC_070619.1, read as the reverse complement.
TTTCAGACATGTGGTTTATATATACAGTTATGAACACTTAGTTTTTTTATATATGACCTTAAAATTCTTATAACATCACCTTGGTAAAAAGGGACCAATAAATGTAATTAATAATAATAATAATAATAATAATAATACTCCCATCAGCCCCTGCCTTCATCCCATAGTCCCTTTGCAAGGGATCAGGAAGTTATTGTCCCTCATGGACTATGCCTCCCATCATCCCTGACAATTGGCCATGCTGGCTGAGGCTGATGGAAATTGTAATCCCAAACATATGGAAGGCACCAGCTTGTGGAAGCTTTGGTCGAAAAGAATAGTTAGGTTACAGAAACAAAGAGTGGATTGTACTTTCCGAGGCCAAGATTATTAAACTTGAACTTTGCTATCCAGTGTTGAGGGACAATTCTGGCTCTTAAAATATGAAGGTTGCCTGTCCTGAGGAGTAATTTCCAATGGACACAGAAGGATAGATGCTAAGGCTCACAATGTAAGACGTTCGTTGGAACTGGAGCTTTTCTTGCTTACAGTTGTTCATCATAAGATGTGAACTCCTTAGACTTCCAGTTGGTTGGCTTTGGTTGTGATTCAAAGGGCTCCTTCAAATGCATGTAGGGCGAGTGGGATTTATGTGTTAGGGCAATGGCTTACACTTTGGCTGAGAGATTTAAAAAATGCAGTGGTCAGAGCTGTCTTTTTAAAACAAGGCTATGGGATAAGATAATAAATCAAGGAGTCGGAGCTAGACTCTTCAACAGGTGGCTATTGAACATCTGCAGCATGTAGATCTCCTCTCTCTATAGGCTGTTGGCTCCATGAATTTCTCTTTATCCTCCGTATCTTAAACTTACTGTTAAGTCCATTTGATCTAGTCTGGCCTCTTCTCTGTAGGAGACCCTCAAGTATTTGAAGAGGGTTCCTATGCACGCCCCACTCCACCTTCTCCAGATGAAACCCCCTTCCTTCTGAAACCTGTTTCCATAACCATCTGATGTGTTTTTCCTTGCCTTCTGAGCCAATTCCTGTTTTGTTTTGGAAGTATTCTGCGTTTTTTATTTTGTCCTTTCTCTGCCAAAGAATACCAGCTGGCTCAATACATCTCTATGAAGGGCAGATTAGGAAAGCGAAAGCTCATCCTGCCAGGTGCGTGCATTTGAACTTGGGCGATCCTTGGGAGAGAGTCCCAAAGCCCAAGATCCCCTCCCCGCAGCCTCAAAAGCATGCTTTTATGATTGGCAGTACTGTAGTGACCTTCGGCCCCCATTTGTGTTTACATTGCCCGCTCCTTGCTCATAGAACTGTTTTGAATAACAATGCATTGTGCCAAGGGTGTGGGGTGCAGATTGCGGGAGGTGGGCGGTGAATTGGAGAGATTAGGGGGGGAAAGGGTGCAGATCTTCTCTTGATCCAATTTGCAAACCAATTCTCTCCTCCCTTCCGGGGCGCCCGCGATGCTGGTGCTGGAAAAGCCCCTCCCTCATTGGTTCTCCTAACCCTGCAGCCCCCTCCTCCTCCTGCACGCTGATTGTGTGTGCACGTCCTCACGTAGGCCGCCGGTGCTGGCTTTACCATCCAGCCCAGCGCGAGAAGAGGACCCAGAAAAGGGCGTGTCCCGTGGGCTCCCTTAAGCCTCGCCCTCTACCCAATCAGAAGCGGAGCTTGCCGCTGACCTCCTTCCCCCGCCTTCCTCATTGGTCCTGCGGCTCAACCAATACTGGAGTCGGGGAGAGAGGAGGCGGGGGAAAGGCTCGAGAGCTCTCGCCATTGGGCTGACCAGAAAAAAAGAGAGAGAAAGGGGCGTGGCTTGATGATGCTGATGAAGAAGCAGAGCGAGGAGGCGTGGCCAACCGCGGCGGTGTTTTCCTCCCCCTTCCGCCGGAGTTGGTCCTCGCGCCTGCCCTTCACTCGCCAGCGGCCAGCCAATCTCGCGCGCGGCGGAGGGCGGGACCTCCTCGGCCGTTGGAGGAGGAGAAGATTGGCAACGGCCGCTGGCGGAGGCGCCCCTCCCCCCCCACATCCCTCAGCCCCAACTGCTTCAGCCCCGGACCTGCCTCCGAGGAGACCCGTTGGAGGCCGCTGGGGCGGCGCCTTGCAGCGTCGTCGTCGTGGTCGCCAGCCCCGGGAAGGCCGAGGGCCGAGAGTCTCGGCGAGTGTGGTAAGGGCCTTGCGAAGACGGCGGGGGGGGGGCGTGTGTGGAGGTGTCGGTGCGGCTGCCGCGACGGAAGGAGGAGGGGGGTGTTGTCGCTTTATGTCTTATTTTACCTCAGGGAAAGGGGGCCGGGCCTGCGGAGAGGGGGGGGAGGGGATTCCGCCTCGGAACGGAAGCCCCGCCTCACAACGCCGCGCGTAGCCCCTTCTGTGAGGGAGGCGCTCGGGGGTCGCTCGTTCTTTTTACCTCAGGAAGAAGGGGCGCCGGTACCGCTTCCCTCACGGGACGCCCCCTCCTCCCTCAAGTCACAAGTTTTGGGTGAGATCAATGTCGGAAGTCAAGACCCCCCCCAGACCAGACACTGCGCTGCCTCCCCCCCCCTACTTTGTAAATAAAACATATGTGAGGGAGAAGTGGGTTTGCAGCACTGGGTCAGGCTCTGGCGGGACCAGGAGACCCGCTTGCCTCTTCGTATTATTGTTTGTGGGGTGTTTTGAGGGTTGTGTGTATTTCCAGCGCTGGAGGAGAGTTCAGGAGCCAACAGCTGGTCAATAGATACACGCCTGCACACATAAAAGGCGAATTGCATGCACACGCACACATAAATAAGAGGCGACTTGCATGCACAAGCACATGCACACATAAATAAGAGGCGACTTGCATGTGCAAACACATGCACACACATAAATAAGAGGCGACTTGCATGCACAAACACATGCACACACATAAATAAGAGGCGACTTGCATGCACAAACATGCACATGCACACATAAATAAGAGGCGACTTGCATGCACAAACACATGCACACACATAAATAAGAGGCGACTTGCATGCACAAACACATGCACACATAAATAAGAGGCGACTTGCATGCACAAACACATGCACACACATAAATAAGAGGCGACTTGCATGCACAAACACATGCACACACATAAATAAGAGGCGACTTGCATGCACAAACACATGCACACACATAAATAAGAGGCGACTTGCATGCACATGCACACATAAATAAGAGGCGACTTGCATGCACAAACATGCGCACACACATAAATAAGAGGCGACTTGCATGCACAAACACATGCACATGCACACATAAATAAGAGGCGACTTGCATGCACAAACACATGCACACACATAAATAAGAGGCGAATTGCATGCACAAACACATGCACATGCACACATAAATAAGAGACGACTTGCATGCGCAAACACATGCACACACACATAAAAAAGGCGAATTGCATGCACAAACACATGCACACACACACATAAATGAGAGGCAAATTGCATACACAAACACACATGCACACATATAATAGGGATACACACACACATATCCCTATACACACACCAAAACCCCCGCACATATATAATGGCAAATATATACTAATACACATTTATGTGTAAATATAATAGCATATTATTGAATCCCAAATGTCTCAACTTACTGCCTCTGTTTCATCAACACACACATGTATATATTAAACCAAGTCCTACTCTGAGCATACCCACCAAATTATTTATTGAATTTATTGGTTGTTGTTTTTCTTTTAACCTGGGCAACTGAAAAGTGTATAAAACACGATGAATAGAGTGCATCATAGTCGTAGTAGAGACTCATTGAAATAAGTGAAGATGGCTAACTTTGGTTCTTTAATAGTGGTCTTAGTCTGAGTAGAACAGTTTGTTAAAAGTTAATGGTTTAAATGGTAATTGTTGCTTTTTTATGGGTTGTAGCCACTCATATTCGGAGCAGACCCACTGAAATTAAAAAGCATGACGAATTTGGATCAGTTAATTTCAGTGAGTCTCCTTTGACAAACACCGGCTACCTTGGCCTGCAAAGCGAGTTGAGCGCTGCACTCCATAGTCGCTTTTGACTGGACTTAACTGTCCAGGGTCCTTTACCTTTTTACCTTATTTGTAATAATTGTATTTGAGATTGTTACTCTTTTTCAAGTTGCCTGTGGGTCTTTTTGTCTTCACTGTTGGTGTGGTGAATGTAAATCTGGCGATGTATTATGTAAATTGATGATGATAGTAGTCTATATTGTGTTGTTTTAGTTTTGTTCTAAAAGTATCAGCTATTTGTGTGTAATTTTTTTGCTGTTTTGTACATTGCACAAGGCAATTAATAAAACAACGACAATGATAATAAATTGGAGAGAGGGAAACCACAAGATTCTTGTCTTTGTGTAGCAGAAGCAACAGGCTTAATCTGGGGACCTCCTCATCTGTACTATTATAAAAAGAGTTTACAGCAGTTTGTCTTACTTGGGGATGGGGAGTTAGGAAAGCCTGCTCACAATGTTCTGACACTATGTACTATAGCCAAAAGATACCCCCCTTCTCACTTCTCACCCATGTTATTACATAAGTGACTGAAAGTGAAAGCAACTTCACAACTTTCTTTCTCACTGAAGTGTGGTCAACAAGTACCAGCTGGGTGCTATCTGGGAGCTGATTTGCAAGGCACCAGGTGGATTTTGCACCTGGCTATTGACCACTTGTGATCAAGTGAAGGTGCCAGGATGGCCCCTGATGTCTCCACTATCTGGAGGTGTATACCTAGGGATCATTGGATCTTGACTCTTTTCACACACTAATACCGCATCCTATAGAATTCTATTTTATCTGCACAATCAGAATGGATTTTAGGAACCAAAAAGTCATACTGAAAAATACGGCTTAAGGAAGCCATTTGGCACTCGGCTTTTATATCTGAATTTCTAACACTGCTTGTAGCCACTGACAAATTTATTATCTATTAATTTGTCCAATCCCCCTTTGACATCTTCAAAGTGACTGCCCACTAAATGTGGCAGCTGTTTTCTCTTCAGATGTACATGCAATAAATAAGTTCTTCTGCTTACCTGCTTCAGAAAGCTGGAGGGTAGGGCTGTGTGATATGTCAGTATATTGTCCAAAACTGGTTTGAAGTCCATATCGTAATGTTGGTTTCATAATTTTTGACCTGGCAATACAGTATATAACAAATGTGTGTGTGCTGTGCAAAAATCACAATGTGGGAAAAACTGTGAAGCCAACCAATGCTTCTTTCGATTCCTGCAGTCCCTGTTAACTCTGCCGGCTCAGCTCTCCCCAGCTTCATTCAGGGGGCAGCAATTCACAAGATCAGGCACTGGCAAAAATCCTGATGCAGGAAAAATTGTGAAGACAGTCAATAGTTCCATCCTTATTTCAGACATTGTGATATATTGTGATGTTTAGCTGGTGATATAGTGCATTGTTGAAAACCAGTTATTGCCCAGCCCCACTGGAGGGACCAACCAGATAGAGATGTCAGTCGCTAGCTAACCTGGCACCCAGAGATCTCCATGTGGTTGTAATTAGACCCACACCAGTCACAAAATGTGCCTGGTTTCTAATACTGCTGCCAATCCAGCAACTCAAGTATAACTCTGAGCCACAAGACGCTTCACAGGCAAATGAGCAAGCAGCAACTTTTGAGATAAATGAAGGAACAGTGGGAGAAACTTAATTCTTAGGCACCTTAGATAATGTGACATATTTTAGTAAGATCCAGGTTGGCACTTTAAGAGCAGCAAAATACATCCTGCTCTCAGTATGTAATTGATACAAGCCCTTCAAAAGCCACACTCCTGAGGTCTAAACTTTGAGCCTAATTATGGCTAACTAAATGCCAGCACCCAGTTTACAGTAACACAGTAGAGCATCCGACTAGAAAAATATTATTAACTACACAGCTGCTGCTGTTAACGAACAAATAAAAAGGAAGAGAGAGCACACAAGCATATCCAGTGTGGTTAGATATAGCAAGTGTCTTTGGTTTTCTTACAGTGTAAGACTTGCATTTTTGCAAAAAAAGACTCATCCATTAAAAAATGATAAACATTTTACTTTATATGTATTGAAGCAAATGCTTTGTAGAATATGAAATCAGTCTGTCTGGAGTTGTGTGTGTAGTTGTGAAGGTCACTTTCCTGATATGACGAAAAAGATCCAGCAAAGTTTCCCATAGGGCAAGTTGACCTAGTCAGAAGGCCAGATCCAGAAATGGTCAACTTTCCACAGACCACTTTGACAAGTGGATGGAGTCCACTGCAGGTGATTTGAACTTCAATTAACTTCTGCAATACAAAAGAAACATTTGTTCCCAATTCTTCCTTTGAAGCCCTAGCCTTAATTCATCTGCAGCACCCAGGCTCTCTAGGGGCCTTTGGTTGGCACACTAGTTTTTAAGTGTCAAGCAAGCAGTTAAGAACTTTTTTCATTTGCCAAATTTTTAGTGTGGGTGAAATTTCTGTCTCCCTATTTTTATCTTGCGCCTGGTTTTCTTACCTGAAATTTATTTTTTTGGAATTTTGACTCGTTTTCCTGTGTTTACTGAACTTTTTGTTAGCCTCTGTGAGCTTAATTTACTGTATAAAGAAAAACTGAGTATGTTTTATAGTATATATAGATGTAAATAGAAATAAAATACAGATGGTCAGATAGGGAACTGACCAAAAAATCTTTCCATTACTTGCACAATCACTGATGCACATTTTCAATAGCTTTACCTTTGCCTGAAGATCAATGCTTATATGATGCTAGAGCTAACATAAAAGTAAAGGTACCCCTGACCGTTAGGTCCAGTCATGAATGACTAGGGTTGCACGCTCATCTCGCTCTGAAACGCCGTTTACCTTCCCGCCAGAGCGGTACCTATTTATCTACTTGCACTTGACGTGCTTTCAAACTGCTAGGTTGGCAAGAGCTGGGATCGAACAATGGGAGCTTACTCCGTCATGGGGATTCGAACCTCCAGCCTTCTGATCGGCAAGCCCTAGGCTCTGTGGTTTAGACCACAGTGCCACCGGTGTCCCAGTGCGCCACCCGCTAACATACTGCACTCCAACTGCATGCTATGCATAGCCTAAAATGGTCAGGGCTCAATGTCTTGATTGGTGGGTGGCAACAGAATTGCCAGGGTTGTTGTGGGAACATTTGTTGGCATTGTCTCTTGTTTCTACAGTTATATTTGTGTTTTTCACTTTGCTGCTGGGAATAGAATAGAATCATGGAGTTGGAGGGCACCCTGAGTATCATCTAGTCCAACCCCCTGCAATGCAGTTATTCCTTATGGGGTCAAAACTGCAACCTTGGCATTATCAGCACCACACTCTAACCAACTGAGCTAGTGCATAGTATTGTGACTGTTATTTATTTCCTTCATTTATGTTCCACCTTTCCTCCAAGGAGCTCTTTTTTTAAAGAAGCGGTTTGATGATAGCTTCTTTAAAGGGGTCCATGGAAAATTCCTCAGAGAGGGGAGCGTTCACCACCCCATAGAATCCATTGCCCAGCCCTGCCTGGCTCGCTTTTAAGAGCCAGGACGGGTAAGGATCAAGGTGGTCTGTTTTACTTGCCCAAGAAGCCTGTTCAGATCCACTGTTGTAACAGCTTGAAATTGATCCCATACAACTTGACCAGACACAGCTCTGGCACTCTCCTGCCTTGGCCCTGCTACCACAGTGGTGTCTAGCTTTTTCCAAATCTTGAGTGATTATAGCTGCAAAAAACTGCAAAATTCTTACAAATCCTTTTTGGACACTGATGGAAAAGGCGGTTCTGTTAGACTATGAACAACCTTAAAGAGTCTCTTGGACCTGTTTTCTGCAAATGCAATAGAGGTGGTGAAGAAAATCCTCTTTGCCATCCCTATCGCCACTTGGTAGACTCAACATTGAACTCTTAACTCGTGTTTGGTCCAATTTAGAGTGAGGTGGTTTTTTGCCATTGCTACTCTAGCCATCTCAGCAATTGTTTCATCACCCTCACCTCCGGGGAAAACTACAGGGCCATTCAGGCTCCATGCAATGGGAGAGGGCACTTCAGAGCCACACAGTTAATAGCCCTTGTTAGCTCCATATTCCAGTGAGCCACCAGGGAATCAGCTGAGAGGCCATCAACATGGAATAATATATCCCTCAACACTCTCTGGAAGCCATTTGGATCCATTAACTGGCGGGGGCAAACAATTCAAATTGGTCCCACCTCCCTGCGGAGGGGAAGGGTTACAGAGAAGTCTAGTTGCACCAGGAAATGATCTGACCATGGCATTTATTCTGTTCCACTGGAACTTAATGTCAGATCATCCACAGAGGTAAACACCAGATCTAAGGCATGTCCATGGCTATGAGTAGGGCCAGATTTATTCAGGGACAGCATGGATGTTAGAATCCCCTAGGACCACCGGACTAGGTGTCTCCAGGAGAACATCCAACATGACCTGAAGCAGCTCAGGCAGAGAATCCACATTTTTAAAAAAATAATACTTAAGTTTTCCAATTTAATAATCCAATAAAGGCCACATTAGAGACATTCCGAATTATAAAATAATCTAACAGTCCAAATATTAAGCCAAATCATAAATCTTTGTTTGACTTCCCATGCTCTGAGGTTGGAGGATTGCCATCACCTCACATTTGCACTGCTTTCTTTAATAGTCCAGGTGGTTCCCATAATTCAATCCAATATTAAACCTTAGTTTGTTTTCATAGCCTCTGAATTCATCCAGCAAGCAAGTTATATCAAAACAGCATGTTTCTGTGTGGGTGTTTTATTTCCTTCCGTGTCTTTCACTTTCACTTCTTAATGTCAGTAATTATCCAATACGACACATCCCAAAATGGAGGAAATCTGGCTTTCTGTCAGTTGTTCTAGGTGTATGTCCAAACCTCTTCATTTCATCTCATACCAGAACAGATAGGCCTGTACTTTGGCAAGAAGCCTCAATTCCCATCTTCCGCTCTTAACAGTCCATCAGAATTAATTGCAAATTCGTAAATCTTTTCTGCACAGTTAATAATTAGATAAAAAATATATCAATATTACAGTACAGTCTTGCTTGTGTACATAATCGGTGTTCAGGCTTTCCAGGGGGATTTGCCGAGTAAAATAGCAAATACGCAGTATATCAAAAAGAAACAAAGGCGGCTCCCCCTCCCTTTCCGTTCTGACATACCAGTTCCATAGTAAATATAGTCTCTCTTCCACTCGAATCCTTTAGCTCCTCACTGGCTGAATCAATTGGCAGAGAAGTTTATCTCCCCTCACTCAGAGCATGCCCGTTAATTAAGTCCAAATTACCAACTTAAAAAACAGGAGTTCGTTTGCTCATGGCGGTAATTTTGGAGTGTTGCCAAAGAGACGCACAGTGTTTTCCACCCAGCGCCCCCTGCCCCCTCATTCCTACTGGATTGGGGCAGGTATTGGGCGATCTGTGGGAGAAGCTGCTCCCCCCCCAGCCCTTGGGGGGCGGGTTTGGGAGGATGATTACTCCCATCTCATCTTCAAAATATCCCATGCGAAACGGCTCATATGTAATCAACAGCCTCCGCCATGGCAAGGCAGGGAATCCTTGGTGCAGCAGGGAGGTCAGTACACCAATAGGAATCCTGCACTAACCCTATTGCCCAACTTCCAGAACATGCACTCAGCAAATTGGGTCTCCCTAATAGGATGCCGGATGAAAACTAATGCCATCCTAAAAATCACTGCAAACCCCCCTACCTGCCCACAGGACCTGGGTTGCTGTGAGTAAGCAGCAAGAACAGGCCCACCTAACATGTCCAACCAGGTCTCTGTAACACATGCCAGGTCAATTCCTCCATCCACAATTCTTCCATGACAACTAAAGTTGCTGCCTTGGTAATGACATAGTCTCGTCCTAGTGTAACTCTTCCTCCTGCCTGTGATCACTGGGATTGAATGTCCCAATGCCTCTCCCCTGTGGAACCTGCCGCAGCCATTCTGTTCTGAACAACAACAAGCAACACGTCGACTAATAATATACTAACAGAATATTTGTAACATTATACTGTTTCAAAATTCATAAACAGAAGACATATAATATGTGCATGGAGTCACAAATAATAGGAATTAAATAAATGTTCCAAGAACAGGAATGTAGGAGTAGTGAGTCACTATCAAAGATCACTGAGATGGAGGCAAAATGCCTTTCCACAGTCAATATCCTACAAATGCGATGATAGGTGCTCCAAACGTAGCAATAGGGTACTCCGAGCACAGCAGCAGACAGAACAGCTCTTCCAGGATAATGAACTGTTTCAATGATAATTCTTCATCAGCTGGCAAAAGTGCTCAACTAGAGGCACTTCCATGACTTGATTCCTAATGTGGGATCGATGTTCTCCTATACGGACACTGCCCGCCAGTATGGTCGATCCAATATAAAGCAGATTGCAAGGGCATCTTATTAGGTAGAAGAGTTTGGCTTTGATATCCCGCTTTATCACTACCCTAAGGAGTCTCAAAACGGCTAACAATCTCCTTTCCCTTCCTCCCCCACAACAAACACTCTGTGAGGTGAGTGGGGCTGAGAGACTTCAGAGAAGTGTGACTAGCCCAAGGTCACCCAGCAGCTGCAGGTGGAGGAGCGGGGAAGCGAACCCTGTTCACCAGATTACGAGTCCACTGCTCTTAACCACTACACCACACTACAGCATCTTTGTATACAGGTATACAGTATCTTAGGGACGCGGGTGGCGCTGTGGGTAAAAGCCTCAGCGCCTAGGGCTTGCCGATCGAAAGGTCGGCAGTTCGAATCCCCGCGGCGGGGTGCGCTCCCGTTGTTCGGTCCCAGCGCCTGCCAACCTAGCAGTTCGAAAGCACTCCCGGGTGCAAGTAGATAAATAGGGACCGCTTACTAGCGGGAAGGTAAACGGCGTTTCCGTGTGCGGCTCTGGCTCGCCAGAGCAGCGATGTCATGCTGGCCACGTGACCCGGAAGTGTCTGCGGACAGCGCTGGCCCCCGGCCTCTTGAGTGAGATGGGCGCACAACCCTAGAGTCTGTCAAGACTGGCCCGTACGGGCAGGGGTACCTTTACCTTTACTATACAGTATCTTTGGTCTGACATGTACTGAAATGACGGATGGTAAATCTAAAGTTAGAATAAGCATCATAGGTCTCTTTCGTCTGTAATACAAAAGGGCAAGATATTCATCTACCGCATTTATGATGACCCATCAGGCTGGAACTAGTGGGAGAACGTGTCAATGTAAGGTCAGAATGGACCAGCCATTCTGCTGGCTAGGGCCCACTCCCGGGGCAGCCCTGACCCCCTCCCCTTAAAAACAAAATATATTATGCCAACTATAAAGTAAATCAATAGAAACTAATGTGGTGTAGTGGTTAAGAGCGGTGGACTCGTAATCTGGTGAACCGGGGTCGCATCCCTGCTCCTCCACCTGCAGCTGCTGGGTGACCTTGGGCTAGTCACACTTCTCTGAAGTCTCTCAGCCCCACTCACCTCACAGAGTGTTTGTTGTGGGGGAGGAAGGGAAAGGAGAGTGTTATCCTCTTTGAGACTCCTTCGGGTAGTGATAAAGCGGGATATCAAATCCAAACTCTTCTTAAAAAGAAACAATTTACAGTTATACACAAACTAAAATGACCCCAACCCAGTCAAAACAAAACAACCAAAATTTAAAGCTCCACAGATTAAAAGCTGTTTAAAAACATTTCCGGCAGCTGGAGCTGTAAAACCATCAACAGCCCCTAAACACTCGCCCCAACCCAAGAGTTTGTTCCAGTGAGCCTTGCAGCAGGGAGCAGGTCCTTCAGCACTCAACTAGCAGATGTTACTCTGGCCTCCCAGGAGCCTCTCGTAGCTGGTGTATGCGAGTCTGGGCCACACACCCTAGGCCAGGGAGAAAGGATCTTGCAGCAGGGAGCCGGTCCTCCAGCACTCACTGTCCTTCCCTCAACTTAAAGTGGTTGATGTTACCAATATCACCACTTTTCTTTTTTGTTTGACTTTCTTTTTTGAAGAGGCAGAGGGGCAAAGCGGGGAGGAAATACTGGGAGTCATTTGCAAAGGAAAGCAGAGAGTTGCAGTGGTTAAGTGTTAGAGAGGGCGACCAAGGTTCAAATCCCACTGACTCCTGAAGCTCACTGGGTGTCCTTGGGCCAGTCATTCAACAATACAAACAACACAATAACTGAACATCTCGCCACCAATAAGGAAAAAAGTCTGCAGCATCTTTATTATTATCAGTGTGTACCTTTTTTCTGAGTGGCTGGAGATAGCAGAGAGAGGAAGAACGTATTGTACACTTTCAAGGACACAAGATGGGGAGGCACGTCTGAACACTAAGCGACTCCTGTGGTGGAGACAGGGGCATAGTGTTTCTTACTGCTGCCTGGGGCAGGGGGTGGGTGGCCCAGCTGGACGGTGCACTCACACACTGGAGCCTGCCGCTTCTGCCCCTGGGGCAGGCCTGACCTGGGAGTGGAGCTGTGGCTGGCTGGCAGTGTTGGGCCGCCATGTGAGGAAGCTGACATCCATAGTTCCCTCATGTGCTGGAGCCCCATGAAGGAGAGCTTGATCCAGAGATGGTCCACCTATATATTGACCTATTCCTGCCTCTTTTTCTTAACAGCTTGAAACAGTTGTAAATAAAGCAGCCTGCAGTATACTTCAATCTACATTCTACACATTTTCAGGAGGACCACAGTTGTAGGATTAGAACTTGTCGCCAGTTGTTTTTCGGTGACTCAACAGCACCACCTAGTGACCAAGTTGAAATTTCCAGTTCCGTCATTTACTAGTGAAATAATTCTTCACTGCAAGAGAGCCAGGGCAGCTGCTTTCATCCCCTTTCCATGCTACTCCCCTGAAGCCTTTTGATATGCTGAAGAGACTCCGTTGTGGTTCTGTTTGCATTAGTGAACAAACAAACGCAAACTGCAAAGCTCTTGCATGTGGTTTCAACCCACCCATACCTCTCCCTCTGCCCCTAGGAGCCAACTCCTAGGGGCCAAGGGGTCCACACCATCCCAATAAAATATTTGAGGGGGCACCCCCAAGTTGATGGGGATTGCCATTCAAATGGTGTGCGTGCATGCATGGCATCATGTGGTCGATTATGCAGGGCAGTGCCTACCCCCCCCATTTTATTCAAGTTGGCACTCCTGCTTTTACCTCTCTCTGCCTTTTGCTGTCCAGGAGGCCCATTTTCAGCTTCACTTTTGGTTCCTGAATAGGAGAAGTTGACACCCCCCTTTATTTCAGAAGAGAAGGGGTGTATGGGTGTGCTTTTAAGCAAAATGAGTTTTGCTTTGGGGGACGGAGAGAGGGAAGGGAATCATAGCAGAGTGGGGAGGTTGTTTTGTTGTTGCTTCAACAAGTTTACTTGGTGAGTATTCCTTTCTTGTTTACATGATGAGGCACTGGAAGGCCGCTTTAGAAGGCTGCTTTAGAGAGGTTTAGGATCTCTCTTCCCCCAACCCTCATTAATTGGGAAGAATATTAGGAGGAATATTGTGGCATTTTAAAGAAACACATTAAAGTCTGACATCTCCTTGTTGTATTGTGAGGAAACTCTTTAATATCGGGGACCCATTGGCTGTTTATACACAAGAAAACATCCATCAAAGGAGAGAGGGTGAATTGGATGGTGCTTACATTAATCTTTTTAATGTGTGAAGTCGCACAGCTCTCCCACGGCTTACGGATAGCTTCCTGAAGCCTGGAGAGCGAGAGGGGTCGGTGCGCACTGACCCCTCTCGCTTTCCAGGCTTCAGCGAAAGCCTGCATTCGCCCCATAGGACGCACACACATTTCCCCTTCATTTTTGGAGGGGAAAAAGTGCGTCCTATAGGGCGAAAAATACGGTACCTTTTTTCTTTTCTTTTGCTATAGCTATTTTCTTGTAAATGAAGAGAAGAGAAAAGCTAAAGAAATAAACAAAAATATTAAAATTGAGTATTTTGATTGAAATATATTCAGTACAAAGTATTTCAATAGGTCACAAGCTTATCCCATCATTAAACCCTACAGTGGGGAAGTGAGTATTGCAAGCAGATGATACCATAATAGAAACAAGAAAATACAGTGGTACCTCTGGATATGAACTTAATTCGTTCTGGAGGTCCGTTCTTAACCTGAAACTGTTCTTAACATGAGGTGCCATTAGCTCGCATCCCGGGGCAAAGTTCGCATCTGGGAGCAACTACTTCCAGGTTAGCACAGCTCGTAACCTGACGCATGCACAACCAGAAGCGTTCGTATCCAGAGGGATCACTGTAAAGAGGTTAGCTTATTCCTTCACGGAGGGATTCTTAACTTTTCTCAATGTGGTTTATGTCCTGTGGTCCAAGAATAGGTGGTTAAGGATATTTGCCTGGCTATTGGAATAGCATGCCACCCCCCAAGCAGCTGTACGTTAAACAATTTGCTATTTCATAAATGGAATTATATATAGTTTATAGACAATTTATATAGTTGGGTGAAGATTTTATTTTAAATCCATGTTTCTTGATGTAGTTAAAATTTATTGTAAGATGACCTCTTTGAAGATGGCTTTATGAAGCATTTTAGATAATTCTCTCCCTGCCCCCAGGTTCTTTATACAATTGCTTATTCTCTTCTCACAGCTGTTCACTTGCTAGCATTCATCTGCAGTAAAGCTCTGAATCTGGGTCAGTGTGTCACACCCACTGCTGGAGGGCCTGAACGCATGTCCTGTGACCAGGAGTGCAAATAAGTTGAGTTTAGAGAGGCAGTACAATACAATACAGTAATGGCTTTTAGACTAGCTTGTGGCGCTGAACAGAAAATGGTTGCATTTGTATATTGACAAAATGCGGAGGAAGAGAAAGGGACTGAATGAACCAATCGCTGAAGAATATAATTGCAGGCTTGTAATTTTTATGGTAGCGGGTTTTTTGGGGGGGAGGACTGTTTATGTAACCAACAGTGGCATTAATTTTGTCATGTATTTGCTACCACCTCTCCCTTTAAATATGACTTTGCTACCACCTCTCCCAGTAAATATGACTTTGCTCACGTGCACAGTTGAGGGAACGAGGTCTGTGTTGTTGAGGATGATACTTTTGGTGCTTTAACTGTCTGTGTTTACAACTAAATCAAAGCTATTTACATATTTGTCTCAAGCAGCATATCTCACTAGCGGTTTTTAGTGGGTAAAACTCTAATTTGCTTTTCTTTCAAAATATAAACCTATATACATATGAAACATAAGTAAAGGTAAAAAAGGTAAAGCACCCCTGAGTGGGTCAAAGTCGATTATAGGGTGCAGCACTCATCTCTGCTTTCAGGCTGAGGGAGCTGGCGTTTGTCTGAAGACAGCTTTTCGGGTCATGTGGCCAGCATGACTAAACCTCTTCTGGTGCAACGGAACACCATGATGGAAGCCAGAGCACACAGAAACGCCATTTAACTTCCTGCCACAGTGGTACCTATTTATCTACTCGTGCTGGTATGCTTTCGAACTGCTAGGTTGGCAGAAGCTGGAACAGAGCAATGGGAGCTCACCCCGTCGTGTGGATTCGAACTGCCGACCTTACGATCGGTAAGCCCAAGAGGCTCGGTGGTTTAGACCACAGCACCACTGCGTCCCATACATGAAACATTAAGATGTTTGTCAGGCTTTCCCCATGTCCAAAACCCCCAAAATTCAATCCATTTGGTGTGCCTGCCTAGCTTCCCTGCACAAATGCTTTGTCACCCACTATGGCATATGCACCTATCAATTTCACATCTTTTCTACTTAATAAACCATCCCCTCTAGCTTCTACAGTGGAATAGTTCAGATATATTGCTCAACCATAGTTTACCGTTACAAGAACAAATCTCAGGCTCATATACTCACTCTGCATGGCTGTGAGGGGCTTGCAGGTTCTCATTTCTGTTTTTAATTAACCACACCGTGTCATGTCAGCTGAACCTGAGAAAGTGTGAGTGGTTTTAAATATGTAACGTTGAAAGAAACGAAGCTCAAACCATAGCTTAAGAAGTTGGGATGGTTTTGGGTTGTTTGTTGATACAACAAACAGTAGTTAAGATTAGATATAGTTTAGTTTTCAGGCATAGAGTAGCTAAACTCTGGTTAAACTAAGATGGAAGCCGAAGCTTCTGATCTTCATAATGACCATTGGTAGTGCCAATAAAAGAGGCATACAAGAAGACACTCAAATTATATAGCAGTGTTCCTAAAGTGGTGAGCAAGAGGCAACAGCAGGAGGATTTAAGATGTAAAACAGATATTGGTACCTGGCATGCCACATTTACCATCGCTATTGACTTGGAGATCCTGGGATCGATCGCAGGCTCCTCTTCCTCCTCCTTCCTCCTTCTGAAGCCAGCTTACCTTCTTGGGGTGGGGGGAGTTGTGCTCTGGTGGGGGGGTGAGGGGGACGTGGGGGGGGGGGAGACAGGAAACGAAAAGCTCTGTGCCTGCTTGCTAGTTCAAATGCAAGGAAAAGAATAAGAAAGGAGCGCACCCCAAACAGCGAGGAAGGCAAATAACAAAACACATGGGGAAAAGCCCCCTTAGTGCTCCATGAGTTTGAGCAAGGAAAAGGCTTTAACGGGACAGCAGGGGAAAGAGAGGTGGAGAAAGGGCTTCGGGATGCTGACTCGAAGTCAGCTGAGATTTAAAGCAACAGTAGGGGAAAGACTGAGAAGCCCGGGTCATGCTCCTCAGATCTGTGTAAACTAATATAAAAATATAGTTTGACTTTTCTCACTTGTTTAGTTACTTGTCCATCTAACAACTATTTGGATCTGTCATGGTGATATCCAAACATAACTACTGTATCTGTGAAATAAAGTTCCTTTATTTATTTATTTATTTATTTATTTATTTATTTATTTATTTATTTAAAATGACTTCGGAGGGTGATAGATCACCGCCAGTTTTTTATATTGTATTGTAGATCACACCCTACTTTGTCCGTTGTCATTACAATAAGAGGTTTGAAAATAGTTTATTATAAGAAAATGCTAGTCAGACTGAAGATACCAGTAACCCCCTATTTCTCAAGCATAGAATGTGGGCAGATTCTTTTTCCTGGACCCTCTTCAGTGTTTAATGCTTCCTTATATAAAAAAAATCATTTTCTAGCTTTATTAGTAACAGTGAATGGATGGCAATTACAAATACAGTATTAGGCAAACTTGGCAGTTTTAGAGTTTTGGGCTTTGTTTTCTAAATCAAGTAAAACAAACATTCTAAATGAGATCACACTGTAGAGCATCAGAGATTTTTTGTGTGCAAACTGCAAATTGCCAGGTTCAAATTACCTTAATTTGCACAGGAAAAATTGAAACAAAAATTTAAAAGTTTCTGGAAAACCAACAAATGTAAATAGCTAGATAATTCTAGAATAACTTTCTCTAAACGTGACTGCTGTTCCATTTCTAATTTCATTGAGGATGACGATTTGTAGATATGGGATCCTGGCTCCAAAATAAGGAACTACACTTGAAGTTGGAACTGTTTATTCTTTGAATTGAGGAAGACATACTATTATTTTTTTATGTACTCTTTTCTGTTCTCTCCATGTGAAATCATTAAGGAGCACATTAAGAACATTCTCTGTATTGCAGTAGGTTTTTGTTGGTATGTTGCAGATGAAATATTAAACTGGCCCTGGGCAAATAGTAGGTGTCTCAGTGAAGACATTTTAGCCCACATACTGTAATAGTCCTGAGAAGGAAAGCTGAAATTGTACATCTTCCGTTGGTACTGGAAAAGAAAAAAGGGGGATATATTACATCTTTAAACATTGCATGTATCAAATGTAGTGTCAGGGAACTGCCATCAGGGCCGGAGGGAGAGAGAGGGCTCCAGAGGGACTCCAGAGAGCGCCCCGGGATGGGGAGAGGCAGCCCATCTTCTGGGGAAGGGAATCAGCATAGCACCAGTGGAGAAAGGGGGCAGATGGGGGAAGCGGTGAGGCTGTCCCATGACTCCTCGCTGGGGACCAGCAGGGAGAGTAGGGGTTCTCCGCTGCCCACACCCTCCTTGCGCAGAAGGCTTCCGCGCAGGGAGAGTAGGCGGAGACTAGGCGTCAAAGAGCTTCTTTGCTGGAAGAAGTTCAAGAAACGCCCACTGACGGATTCTGCCAGCGATTGAGACAGCCACGAGAGAGTGGCTGTCCGGACAGAAAAGGTTCACTCAGGCAACCCAGGTGTGGCGCCGGTTTACGCACGAGCAACCCCTAGAACCATTACATGTAGCAAAGAAAGATCTAAGCAAATGTTAGTTTAACCAACCCTTGAAAGCAGTGCTTGTGAGATTTTCATGAAAAAGTAGGGGAAGTAGTTTCTGGTAGGGGTAAACACTGGTCAAAGATTGCAATTGTATCTGTACCTTTGGGAAGCAGCCTGATCTACTTTGGAGCCGCACTCTGTCTTTCCAGTTTGTACTGTTATTCGAGAATGAATTAGATCTGTTAAAAAAGAAGTGTTGTTTTCTCCCTGTTCAACATAATGGGGAATCAAAAAATGATTGTAACTTCCCACCCTTTTTTATGGAAATGGGTGAAATGTACTGGCATAGCTCCTCTTGAGTTGATCCAGTCTGCCAAATTGTAAGATACACCCAGGGGAGTTTGTGCAGGGTCCTTTAAAGCTTTTTTTAAAAAAATGAAGAAAAAGTGTACAATTTTCATTTTCTGTCAGAATTGGAAGCAATTTGCAGGCATGGGCACCCCACCTGAGTTTTTAGAATGATAGGTGCAGTGATTTTCCTTCAACAAACTTTGCAGTTTTGAGGTAGGTACAGAAGAACCATAGACCTAGAGTTGGATAGGGGGCAGGGAACAGTAGCTATAAAGTAACATGAATCTTCATGGAAGACAGGGATGGGGGTAGATGCATTCCCCCTAGCAATGTGCATCTTACCCAGAGGGTTGTTCTTGAGAGGTGGGCTTCTGTCCCCCTGAAGTTTTGGGTATGTGATAAAGATTTCACCGTTGACTTGCATAAGGGGAGTCCCAGGACCCTCAAAGTACTGTGATTGTAGTGAGTTGGAAAAATAATTCACTGGGATTAAAAGAGACCTGCTTGGCAAAATGAAGATTCCCCCATCCTTCCCAGCTTCTGTCTTGAGCTGTAAGCATTTCCCCAGTCACCATTGACTTCAGATGAACAAAACCACAGTTCTGGTTTTTTTTTTTGGACAGACAAGACTACAGAGTGACTTAGAAAGTTTGGGAGTCTCCAATTAGACTCGAGATGCCTTCCACGATCCATCACTGAGGTGCGATCTGACTTAGAGGCTTCCTCAAACCACCTCAATTTACTTTGTAATTCAGAATGCACTACCTTTGTTTCTTGCTCAGCCAGCATTGACCAAAGCAATTGTTTAGCTTAAATTTGCACCATACTTACTGTAGCTCTGGATCATCATCTTTTTTTTTTACTTCATGACAAGATACATTGTGGGTTGATTTGATTAATGAAAAGAGAGAGCTGTGATAAATGTAATCATTCCACTCGTGCAATGCAAGTGAGAGTCAGTGTGGTGTAGTGGTTAAGAGCGGTAGTCTTGTAACCTGGGGAACTGGGTTCGTGTCTCCGCTCCTCCACATGCAGCTGCTGGGTGACCTTGGGCTAGTCACACTTCTTTGAAGTCTCTCAGCCCCACTCACCACACAGAGTGTTTGTTATGGGGGAGGAAGGGAAAGGAGAATGTTAGCCGCTTTGAGACTCCTTAAAGGGAGTGAAAGGCGGGATATCAAATCCAAACTCCTCTTCTTCTTGTGAAGACAAGGCATTATGAGTTGGATGTAGCAGTCTTAGGTGCAAAGGAACTCTTTGCTGAATTACTGTGACTGGATCATATTCCTTGACAGATACTAAAGGAAGACTTGCAGAGTTAAATTATGGAATCAAATTGAACTTGTAACATAGGATATCCAAGTTTAATCTTTCTTTGTTTATATTTTGTGCCTTCTGTTGTATACTATAATCACTTCTGTACAGTGTGTCCTTATTCCAAGCTTAAATGGGGACATTTGATGCTAACGAACAGATGCTGACTTTAAATGGCAATTAGCAGAACCTGCCTAACTTGGTACTTTGTAGTAATACCCTGTTGTATTTTTTTGTGGAGAGGGGGGAAACAATTTTGTCATTTTTGCTTTCAGATTATAAAGTGATCTATAGGAGTATCAAATCAATAATTATTGGGATGGAAAAAGCTCAGCTACCATGAACATTTTTTAGTGTGTATCAATTCAAAATTTGTGCTGCGAAGTGCAAAAACATGGAGTGTTGAATGGTTTTGAATCCTTTGTAGGTTTTACTTGTCTGGTTCATAGGATTAGGAATTACATTTGTCCACATACCCCTGTAAAGATGCTGGCAAATCAAACATGTGTTCCAGACATTTAGTTTCAAGGCAAAGCTTGAGATCTGAAAATTTATTTCCTCTTGATTTTTCTGCAGTTGTGTCTTGTGGAAAGATTTTTGCATATTTATTTTTGTTTTGACATAAACTGTTTTGGCTTCATACAGACGTGCTGTAGTTGCTAGTCTGAAAAAAGCTTTGGGCCATGTAAGTCCACATGCTCCTTGTTTGCTAAAAGTTAGGGTGTGGGAAAATATTGTACTTTTTTTTTTAAAAAAAGCATCTTTTTAACACTGGAAGAGTTGAATTTGAGTAATAGACATGTTTCTTGCAAAGCTCCCAGTTTTTTTCTATAGAGTTTTCAAATTGGATCAAACTTTTCTGTAGTTAAAGTATATCTTTTTCAATATCTAATTCTCTAGCCACAGCTTTGTCCATAAATTAGTGCAGGTTAGTGCCTGATAGGGCCAAAATACTGCATTTCACCTGACATTGTATGCATATGGAAGTCTGCAAAACATTTGGGCAATGCCTTCTTATATCCCGGATAGAGTATGTAAGTCTCATGACATCAGTGGAATTGCATCAGCATAATTGCATCCTTATGATGAAAGATTAATCAAATTTTGTATAGTCGTGAAACCTATACAGTGGTACCTTGGGTTACATACGCTTCAGGTTACAGACTCCAGAAATAGTACCTCGGGTTAAGAACTTTGCTTCAGGATGAGAACAGAAATTGTGCGGCGGCAGCGGGAGGCCCCATTAGCTAAAGTGGTGCTTCAGGTTAGGAACAGATTCAGGTTAAGAACGGACCTCCGGAACGAATTAAGTACTTAACCCGAGGTACCACTGTATTTCCAAAGAGTTGCTGCTGCGCAGAATAGATTGATCCCATCATAAGCATCACATAACATTTTTATTTCTGAGAAAGAATGTAATTAGTTGTTTGTTATTGTCTGTTTCTGTTAATTTTATTCTGGTGTTTGGAGCCCTCAACAGGAAAAAAATAGGATACCCTGAAGGCAGGTGCTGTGAAGTGATGAATCTAAATGTCCCACATATAGAGCAAGAGTGGGCAAGCTTGCTGGATTTTTTTTGGGGGGGAGTAGGTTTTTGTGTGCCTTTAACAGCTGCATGGTGGGCAGAAATTAAATAGGAAATTACACTATCAACAAGCATTCTGGCTAACCATAGAACATCTGTCATTCATGGTCACTGGTCTAGATGGAAAAGAGATACTACCACCAGCTCCAGTCTGGTTGCTAGCGTGGATCAGGACAGATGTGGTCTCTTGACACCTCCTCTTCGTTGCCCTCTTTGCTGTTAACCTTGGCTGCTGCAGCTGCAAGATTTGCTGTTGCCAGGACTCTGCATTCTAGGGGAGCTGGAGCTGACATTGTCACTTGCTAAATAAAACAGCCCAATACCATTGCTGGAGGAGGTGTTAATGGTGTCCACATTGGGGAAACCATCTGCCTTAATTGAGTTCTATTTAGGATAAATGGGTCTTTTTGGAGTAAAATGTAACCAAATATTTTTTTTTATAAAAAATTTTATTAGTTTTTCAACCTATAATATAAAACAATACAAAAGACAAACACTAACAAACAAACATATAAACATGTATAATTTCATAGATTTTTTTCATAAACCTAATTTCAGCGACTTCCCCATGCCTCCCTTTTCTGCATCCCTGTTTTAAATTTTCCAGCAACCCCTGGTCTAAACTATTTATTAACTCCTTTCTTTGACCCTTTTCTTTCCTTTTGTCCAATCATTTATCGCTGCAAATCTGCTATGCTTAAACCATGGCATTTTAGCACTCCATAATCTTACAAAAATTTTTAAGATAAAGTTTAAATTTCTTCCAGTCTTCCTCCGCCGTCTCTTTCCCTTGGTCACGGATTCTGCTCGTCATCTCTGCCAGTCCCATATAGTCAATCACCTTCGTCTGCCACTCTTCCAATGTGGGTAGTTCTTGTGTCTTCCAATACTTTGCTAGTAACACTCTTGCTGCTGTTGTAGCATACATAAAAAACATCCTATCTTTCTTTGACACCAATTGGCCCACCATGCCCAGGAGAAAAGCCTCTGGTTTTTTATGAAAGGTACACTTAAGCACCTTCTTGATTTCATTATATATCATTTCCCAGAAGACTTTAATCCTTGGGCACGTCCACCAAAGGTGATAGAAAGTACCTTCAGTTTCATTACATTTCCAGCATTTGTTATTGGGCAGATGATAAATTTTTGCTAGCTTGACTGGGGTCATGTACCACCTATAAATCATTTTCATAATATTCTCTCTTAAGGCATTACATGCCGTAAATTTTATACCGGTGGTCCATAACTGTTCCCAGTCAGCAAACATAATGTCATGACCAATGTCCTGTGCCCATTTAATCATAGCTGATTTAACCGTTTCATCCTGTGTATTCCATTTCAGCAGCAAATTGTACATTCTAGAAAGATTCTTAGTATTGGGTTCTAACAATTCTGTTTCTAACTTTGACTTCTCCACTTGGAAGCCGATTTTCCTGTCCTGTTTGAAAACTTCATTTATCTGGTAATAATGAAGCCAATCTCTTACTTTAAACTTCAATTTCTCATAACTCTGTAATTTCACATTTCCACCTTCTTGTTCTACAATTTCCCAATATTTTGGCCATTTAGATTCCATATTAAGTTTTTTAACTTCCTTAGCCTCCATTGGTGACAACCACCTAGGGGTTTTATTTTCCAACAAATCTTTATAGCGAATCCAAACATTATATAATGCTTTCCTGACAATATGGTTTTTGAAGCTTTTATGACTTTTTACCTTGTCATACCATATATATGCATGCCAACCAAATCTATTATTGAACCCTTCTAAGTCCAAAATGTCTGTGTTCTCTAGAAGTAGCCAGTCTTTCAACCAGCAAAAAGCTGCTGCTTCATAGTAAAGTTTTAAGTCCGGCAGGGCAAACCCCCCTCTTTCTTTTGCATCAGTTAATATCTTAAATTTTATTCTGGGCTTTTTGCCCTGCCAGACAAATTTCGATATATCTTTCTGCCACTTCTTGAAACAGTCCATTTTGTCCACAATCCGCAATGTTTGGAACAAAAACAGCATTCTTGGCAAAACATTCATCTTAATAACAGCAATTCGGCCTAACAAGGAAAGTCTCAGATTTGACCATATCTCTAAATCTTTCTTAATTTCTGTCCAGCATTTCTCATAGTTATCTTTAAATAAGTTCACATTCTTAGTTGTTAAATTAACCCCTAGATATTTCACCTTATTTGCTACCATTAATCCAGTTTCACTCTGAAACTTCTCTCTTTCCTCCACTGTTAAGTTCTTTCCCAGTACCTTTGTTTTTTGTTTATTTAACTTAAAACCTGCCACTCGACCAAAAACTTGTATTATCTCCAAAACTTTTTTCGTACTAGTGTCTGGCTCTTGCAAGGTTAAAACCAAGTCATCTGCAAACGCTTTCAACTTGTATTGTTTAGCTCCGACCTGAATCCCTTTTACCAGCTGGTCCCCTCTAATCATATTTAGTAAAACCTCCAGAACAGTTATAAAGAGTAATGGGGATATTGGGCACCCCTGTCGTGTCCCTTTTTCAATAGCAATTTCTTCAGTAACCACGTTATTTACAATTAGTTTCGCTTTTTGTTCAGAATAAATTGCACCTATACCATTCTCAAAACCTTGGCCTACCCCCATTCCTTTGAGATTCTTTTTCATAAAACTCCAAGAAATATTATCAAAGGCTTTCTCCGCGTCCACAAATATTAATACTGCCTTAGTGTTAATATTGTTCTCAAGTAACTCCATAATGTCTATTATATTTCTCACATTCTCAGATAAGTGTCTTCCCGGGAGAAAGCCGGCCTGGTCTTTATGAATCTCACCCACCAAAACCCTCTTCAGTCTTTTTGCCAAAATATCTGCAAAAATTTTGTAATCCTAAAATGTAACCAAATAAGACTTCAAACTATGATATCTGTTACTTCAGGAATTTCTTTTAGAAAGTTATTCAATTAAAAGGTATCTGAAAAGCTAGTCGGGCTTTTATTTTTATTTTTTATTTTTTAAGTGTTCCAAAGCAGAGGGATAGCTTGCTGTTACTTTGAAATAATTCTTTTTAGGACTTCATTTCATGAACATCACAACAAATGTTGCATGGCATGGTATGGGGGTGGCATCTGTGATAACCTTAGTTAAAGGACCTGCTGGATCAAGCTAGGAGTCTCTCTAGTCTAGCATCCTGTTCTCACAGTGGCCAACAAGCCGCTGGTGTTCAGAGATATACTGCCTCTGACAGTGGAGGTAGAACATAGCCATTGTAGCGATTAGCTGTTGATAGCCTTATCCTCCATGAATCTGTCCAGTCATCTTTTAAAACGATGCTCATTTCCTCCTGGGGGAGAGTCCCATAATTTAGCTCTACGCTTTGTGCTATCTGACATGACATTAAACTTCATTGGCTTTCCCCGAGTTCTAGTGTTATGAGGGAAGGAGCAAAACCTTTCTCTATCCACTTTCCAATACATTCCAATTTTATAAATTTCTATGATGTCACCTCTTCTCTTTTCTCTAAACTAACAATCTCAGGTTCTGTAACCTTTCCTCGTAGGAAAGTTGCTTCATCCCCTTTCTGTTCATGCAGTGACATGTGGTCTCCTTCATTTGCCAGAAGCAGTGTTGGTTTGCTGTGCTTTTAGATAATTAGAGATTGTGAGTGCTGAGTTTCCTCCTCTCCTTCCACGGTGGGTTCTATAGTTAGCTGTTGCAATAAGCTTATTTGTGTTAATTAGCTGGATGTACCTTTCAGCTAGCATCATCTGGGGAGTCTTCAGTCTGAGAAGTACATGTCTTTCCCTCTTTGATTGTTGTGGATCCTGATTGGTATAAGATGTTTCCCACCCACATTTTTCTAATCTGGGCAGCAGTGGCAACTGAGACTCATTTGGTGACCCAGATTTTTCCTTATTTTGTTTCATTGCCATGAAATTTGACTTAGATATGAAATTAGATACAGTACTTGAGAAGCTTTTTTGTTTGCTTGTTAGAATGCAGAAATCTCGAATTTTACAAGGCAGGCTAAACAGCTCTTCGATGCAGATTTGATAAGAACCTGGGCTTTCTTCTGGTGGAATAGATGCCTAGGTCAGATTATGGTCAAAGACACTCTAGATCAGGAGTGGTCTAAGGTCAGTCTTTCATAGTCTTTAAAAAAACAACAACTTGAAACCCACTAACGATCCAATAATATATGTGTTCAGTCTAGGGAGCAAGAGTGCATCCTCAGGCACTCTTAAGTGACCCCATGTTTGCACTCTTGCTTAAGTATGGTCTTGCTGGATCATATCAGTGCTTCCCTGTATCAGGAAGTGTTTAATACTTGACGTTTTGGTATGTTCTGATATATGCTATGAGCTGCCTAGAGTGGCCGGGGAAACCCAGCCAGATGGGTGGGGTTTAAATAATAAAATTATTATTATTAGCAAGATGCACCTAATCCAGCAGCCAGTGGTATTTTCTGCACATACATTATTATTTTTCATAATTCTTCTTTGGCTAGACATGAAGAGGAGCAAAGATGCATGCAGGTCTCTGAAGTTGAGTCCTCTGACCTTTTGGAATTCCTGCTACATCTCCTGCTGCTCAGATTTTGCCAGGAATTGCCTGCATATTTTCAAGCCATAGTGCTTTAATAGGTGCCAAATAAATGTAATATACAAATAAAGGACTTTTATAATGAGTGCCTTTTGCATCGACCCGGAAGTAACAGAACGGGTTACTTCCGGGTCTTGCTGCTCGTGCATGCGCAGACGCTCAAAATGATGTCACGCACGTACACAGAAGCGGCGAATTGCGACCCGCGCACGTGCGGACGCAGGTTGCGTTCTGCTCAGGTTGTGAACGGGGCTCCGGAACAGATCCTGTTCGCAACCAGAGGTACCACTGTACTTAAATAGTTTTGCATCCTGCTGACTTTTGTTTTTATGCAAACAGATTGAGGCATTGCTTGGGGCTAGACTAGGTTGTGGGGAATGCCATCATCCCATAACCCTCTGCTGCCCTCTGCTGATACTTCAAGTGAATAGCATATTATCGTTTTAAAATATAATCCTGTAGCTTTTACGTTTGCCAAAAGAATGATTTTGCTGAAATTAATTATGGCAGCTACTTCTATAAGTTGTTTCCTCATATAAAGTTACTCTTAACAAAAATCTTGGCTAACATGGCAAAGTAGATGAGGCACTGACTTGGAAATCTAAAGCATATGAAATAGTTTTTTTCAGGTTGGTTGACGGTTTTTAAAATTCTGAGTGCTATTCTGCTACCTCTGGTGTACAGAGCAAAATTGATACCAATCAGACTCTGTGATGCTCTGTAATTAGTATAGTCCACAAGTTAAAGAAAACTACCAATGTTCCCTCTTTCTTAGCAGTGCATTGTAGTAGCTGTTAATGCATATTTTCAAAGGCAGCCTGTTCCAAAGAAGAAGCTGAATTATTGTAATACTGAGATGACCCCAGAAGGCAGGCCCCACCCTTTCCTTCCTAGCAGTAAGACACCAGCAGCAACTCCTATTCACCGAGAGGCTCTTGTTGAGGAGCAGTCGTCTTACCTTGCTTCATGGGTGAGCAGGCCCTGGACCATGCTATGAATACAGACCCTCCAATTGTCCCTCTTTTCCAGGGACATCCCTGATTTAGAGAAGCCATCCCAGTTTCTGATTTGATCCCGGAATGTCCCGTTTTTACTTAGGATGCCCCTATTTTCATTGGAGAAATGTTGGAAGGTATGGAGTTATTCAACTCCTGAGCAGTCGGAAGGCAAGCCTGTATAGGGAAGGGTTTTTTTTCATTGTTTAATGTTTTTTAAAAATATTTTTATACATGTTGGAAGCTGCCAAGAGTGGCTGGGGCAAACTAGTAAGATATGTGGAGTATAAATAGTAAAATTACCATTATAGAATGGGATATCCCTATTTTTGTTGGAGAAATGTTAGATGGTATGTGAATAACTGGGACAGAGCTGTTCAAAAGTATATCTATTGGTCAGAGTTCCTCAGACTCTCCTCCCTTGAGCCACAGTATATCTTGGACAAAAGGCAGCGCTTTTCCTTGGATAACTGCAAATTGTACTGTTCCTGTTTCCTTTGTCCTTGACTGAACCTAGACACAGCAAAAAAGTGTTTCAGAAAACGTTGTAAACTTCAAAGGGGGAAATCACGTTGGCGAAAGACAGAACTCCACAGCGCCATCTGGTGTCACAGTGTTATAACACATATAAAATGTTTTTTCTTTACTAATGTAGCCGAGTCCCTTGTAGCTTGAAAGGGCACTAATAGTGAGACCAGCAGTATGGTTAAATCTAAGATTGTTCGCTTTGGGTTTAAAGTATGAAAAATGGCAGTAATCTGGTAAGGCAGCTCTGGGTGCAATGGGTCTTTTGTCAGGGGTAGGAATACGTTTTGCAGGCGACCTAACCTGAGAAGTTTAAAATGTACTGTAAAGTGTTCTAATGCAGAAAGAAGTGATGGCACACCAAAACTTCCCTGTGCTTTGCATTCCCTTGTAGAGAATAAGAGGAAGTATGGTTTGTATAAATATAACTAGTGAATGTTTAAAATTACTTTTTAGCCACCCTGGGAATCATTTTTCTGAGGTTGCGGGATTTAAAAAAAAACCAAAATAGTCACAATAATGGTTAGAGTTACAGTGGTGCCTCGCTAGACGAAAAGAATCCGTTCCGCGATTCTCTTCGTCTAGCGGTTTTTTCGTCTTGCGAAGCAAGCCCATTGACAGCTTAGCGGATTAGCGCTACAGCTGTCAAGCGGCTTTTCGCGATCAGCTGTTAAGCGGCTTATCAGCGGAACAGCTGATAAGCGGCTTAGCGGCTTAGGAAAAGGGCGAAAAAAGCGAAAAAAACCCGCGGGGGGACGCAAGATTTTTTCGTCTTGCGAAGCAACCCCATAGGGAAATTCGTTTTGCGAAGCGCCTCCAAAACGGAAAACCCTTTTGTCTAGCGGGTTTTCCGTCTTGCGAGGCGTTCGTCTTGCGGGGCACCACTGTACTGTAATTGCAATGGGTGATATCTGTAAGAGGTGTGCACTGCCAAAGCCAGCATAGATAAACTCCAGGCTTGCTGCCAGTTAAAATCTCTTTGATTTATTAACACAGTTCAAAAGGACATTTTCAGAGCTTCAAAGCGTGTCCGACCCGGGCGGCACAGATGCTGCGTCTAGTTTCTTTTTCCTTTTCCTCCCAAAATGCAAGTCGGCTGAGACCCCGCCTCTGATTTCCTCTGTTCAAAGCATAGCTAGTTCCGGGTTCAGCCTCTCTGCTCTCTGCCTCCCCTTCGCTGTCAGAAGACAGACTGCTAATTATCTCTTTTGGCTCTCTATAAGTACTGGTATCTCCCCTTAGCTCTCTCGCCGTTTGCCTCTCCCTGACAATATCCCATGTTAGCCATACTCAGAATAGAGCCACTGGAATAAATGGACTTGAGTAGCCTAAATTCATAAATTTCAGTAGGTTTGCTCTTGAGTATTGCTGAACAATAACAACTTCATCTCTTATTTAATTTTATACTATACAGTGGTGCCCCGCAAGACGAACGCCTCGCAAGACGAAAAACCCGCTAGACGAAAGGGTTTTCTGTTTTGGAGGCGCTTCGCAAAACGAATTTCCCTATGGGCTTCCTTCGCAAGACGAAAGCCCATAGGGAAATCTCCGGGACAGCGGGGAAGCGCAGCGCGTCTTCCCCACTGTCCTCGGACCTCCTCCGAAGGCTGGCGGTGGGGCGGAGAGACCTCCTCCCGCCGCCAGGCTTCGGAAGGCTCCTCCGAAGGCTGGCGGTGGGGCGGAGAGACCTTCTCCCCGCGCGGTGGGAGGAGGGTTTTCCTTCCCACCGCCTACATTCAGAATGCTGTTCTGAATGTTGGCGGTGGGGAGGAAAACGCTCCTCCCACCGCAAGCCCCGGGAACAGAGGAGAAGCGCTGCGCGCCTTCCCCTCTGTTCCCGTACCTGTCCTGAAGGCTTGCGGTGGGGAGAAAAGCCCTTCTCCGCACCGCCAGCCTGGCAAGCGGTCTCCATAGGAACGCATTAATTGATTTTCAATGCATTCCTATGGGAAACCGTGCTTCGCAAGACAAAAAACTCGCAAGAAGAAAA
The DNA here is from genome assembly GCF_027172205.1 of Podarcis raffonei. Taxonomy (NCBI): domain Eukaryota; kingdom Metazoa; phylum Chordata; class Lepidosauria; order Squamata; family Lacertidae; genus Podarcis; species Podarcis raffonei. Next base: position 5,159,741 of record NC_070619.1, on the reverse strand, counting down.
AACTGGCGGAACGAATTAATTTCGTCTTGCGAGGCACCACTGTAACTAGAAGCTAGAATAAAATAAGTTGTCAAATTAAGAGTTCGCTTCTCCTCCCTGATTCTGGTGGTTGGGGAAAGCTCCTCTGCAGCAGTCTCCCACTTGGCCCAGATGTCTGGAAAGCCACTGCAGGCAGTTCTTTCCCCTCCTCAGTGACAGCAAGCAGAAAGCTATATCACTTTGGATTCAAAACCTTAGATTGCTTAGTGAAAAATCTCAATAAGCTGCTTTACCACCCCCTAACCAGGGCATGTTATGTGTCAGTAGATCTGCCACGTTGCCACCTCTGATAGCTGCGTAAGTTGTGCAAATATGATTTCTTAATTATAATAGTAATGATACTAATTTATATTTTGTACCCTACCCCCTCTGACTGGGTTGCCCCAGCCACTCGGATCAGCTTCCAGCACTACATATATAATGTTCCTACAACTGACAGTAGGTATTCTGCAATGACATTTTAAAGTATATCTCTAATAAGATTGTCCTTGTTCCATGTTGACTTCTTGGACTGCTGAAAATAAATAAACATTTCCCATTGGATGCATAAAACTAAAAAAGAACACAAAAAGAAATGAATCAAAGGGGGCGTGGTGGTCTTCATTTAACTTTTATTTTTGTCCTCTCTCACTTTCTTTGCTGTATAGGGGCTAAAAACTCACCAGCATGATGGGGTCTGAAAACCCAAGTCCACAGAATCCCAGCTGTAAAATCATGACGTTCCGTCCAACACTAGAAGAATTCCAGGACTTTGGAAAATATATTGCTTATATCGAATCCCAGGGAGCTCACAGAGCTGGACTTGCTAAGGTGAGTTTGTGTTGATTTCAAGCCAGCGAAGTTCAGAGGAATTGGCCACCCTCCAGGTGCCCGGCTTGAATCCTTGTTGACCTCCCTGTCTGCGACTCCCAGCAAGATCAAGGCGAGGTCTTTACCGGCGATCCTTCTCAACGTGAAGAAGAACACACCACTTCACCCCTCCCATTCCCAGGGAGGGGAGAGAGACAGACAGAAATGTATTTACATGCTTTTATTTCTGTCGTTCCAGCAGTACAGAAAAAACGTGACTGCACTCTCTCATCACCAACTGCAGAGAGAGAAATAACTCCACCCATGTACTTCCAGTACAGGGTCATGTGACACTCTGAGCTAACATCCGGTGCTCAGTGCACAGAATAGACTGTCCCTTGTTCCCACGGTACAGTCCCAATACATCAGCTTCCTGTTTGGCTTTCCAGCCATCTGGAGCACCCAGCTGCATTGCTCCTTTTTCGTAACAGTTTGATCTCAGTGGTCCAGGAAGTGGTCCCAGCTGATCTTCCTATGGTCTGTGACAGTAAAGAGTTTAATTGGTAGGAGCTTGATTTTAATTGGGATTAAAGTAAAGATCAGGGATTGTCAACCTTTCGGTCCTTCAGTTGTTAAATTCTGAGAGGGTTGTGCGTGCCAGTCACAAAATGGTTGCCATTGAGACATGAGAATTCACAAAATGGCTGCCACATCTAAACGAGGGTGGGGGAAACAGAACCACAAAATAGTGCAAATGTTACAGATTTTTTAGAAATTATTTCTTTTTACATTTCCACTACTTCGTTTGAAATGTGGGTTTAAATAGCGGAAGATGTTTCAGGAACCTCCTGGAACAAATAGCAAAATCCCACTTGGCTCTTGACTCAGGACCTCCTGTCCAACCTCCCCAAGAGAAAGATGTGTAAACGACACTCACCAAGTAGAATTTTGGTGTGTAAAGAGCAGGAAACCACAATAGAAAAAGCCAAGAGCCACCTGGAAGCAAAACACACCCCTATCTTCCTCCAAATTCACAGCTGACCTGGGAAGTTCAAACTCCCACTTAACCACAGTGTTCGCAGGGACCCTATTTGAATCTCTTCATCAGTGTAGCACCAACATGATACACAAACAGACCTGGGACACAGATCTGTATGATTTTTTACATGGGGTTTCTCTCACACCATGATGCACTACAGATCACACCTATATTTAGATAATGGTTTGGGGCAGATCAGTTGTCAAAATCGTCAGGATACATATATCCTGCACCTTGAAATCATGTTTTTGATATGTAATAATGCTAGCTAGCACAAGAAAAGTGTTTTTTACTGTGCTGTCCACAAATGCCAGTGCCAGCTTAAAGTTTGATACTGGCTTTTGGGGGTAGCTTTTGAAGTTGGGCAAATGAGCACAAAGGGAATGCCCTCTGTTGAACGTACTCTGTTGGCACCCCCCCAACATCTTTAAATAAAGTACCAATGCTTCCAGCCCCCTGTACCCACCATGGCCTGTGTGAGGGAAGCTTTTAATGTTTGATGTATTACAGTATTTTAATACTTTTTTGGAAGCCGCCCAGAGTGGCTGGGGAAGCCCAGCCAGATGGGCAGGGTATAAATCATAAATTATTATTATTATTATTATTATTATTATTATTATTATTATTATTATGAGGTGGATGGTTGGAACGGCAGCGGGGGCTGCTTCACAATTTCCAGGCTGTCCCCTTAAAAAAAAAATCTATTCATCACACTTAAAGTGCACAATGTTTATTTTATTAATCATAATAATTTGTATTCTACCTTTTAGGTTACAAGTCCTTCAAAGTGGCTTGTGGGTAACATTCAATTATACCTTTTAAAAATTCAGTTAGTAATACTAACACAGAGCTGTAGCCATGGGAGGGCTATCCAGGTTTTTTCCCTTTTCTTTTTTGCCCTGGGTGAAGCCTCCAGAGGGGCGCCATTTAGGCTCCCAGCCTCTGTGTGTGTACACAAATGTGCACAGAGGGGTGCTAAACAAGGTCTTTGACCCAGGTGAAATAAAGCCTAGTTTCGCCCCTGACTAACGTTAACAAGTGGCGGCCCTGAGGAAGGTGTGGGAATGGGGACGTGGAAAATCTAGCTGGAAAAGGCTTAGTTTCTATTTATATAATTGCTTTCTCTTTAATATTTTCAACATGGGCATTTAAGTGTGTTGGAGCATCAGGAAAGTTGTCTCCGCATAGTTGAGCCTTATTTGCCACAACCTGGCACAAAAACACACGCAGGGGACATTCAGCAGAACAAAACAGCTCAACAAGGAGTGAGTTGAGTCAGGAAACACAAGGTCCTCATTCAAGCAGGTCAATTACTAATTTTATTACAGATTCACAAGGGAAAGGAGTATTTTTGAAAGCTTTCCAGGTCATGTGTCCTTGTCCAGTCAAGTGTACTAATGAAGTTCACTAGGTTTGCTTCCTTAGAGGTAGATTATTCTAACCAGCTATCAGCCAGTTGTAGATGGCAGGTACAATGAGGTTTTCCTCTTCTATTGTCTGAGGCTTTTTGCTTTGCTGGGTGCTTAATTATTGTGTCTTAACTACCTTTTTAGGCAGATAGCAAAAGGGCTGTCTTCTGGAGAATTGGGGTAGGGGGAGTGTTATTATTTTAGGTGTGAATTAGGAATAGCAAGGGTGCCCACAGTGAATTCCATTTCTCCCTCCAAATCTTTGGAACCTGGGACACTTTTTTTATCTAAAAGCAAAACATGAAGCACATAGCATGCTTGTTCTGAGTATTCCAGCTGAGGAACCCCACTTGGGCTGTAGGCCCTTGCCTGCCTAAGAAAGGAAGGAATAATAATAATAATAATAAATTTTATTTATATCCCGGCCTCCCCAGCCGAAGCCGGGCTCAGGGCAGCTAACAACAATAAAACAATACAAAAGTACAACACAAACAACACTCTAAAATCATTCATTATAAAATTAATTAAATTCAAGCCACTGGCCACCATTGGGCCAGAGCTCTGTGAAGATTGCCGAGGGAGGGAGTCAGGCTGTGCCCTGGCCAAAGGCCTGGCGGAACAGCTCTGTCTTGCAGGCCCTGCGGAAAGATGTCAAGTCCCGCAGGGCCCTAGTCTCTTGTGACAGAGTGTTCCACCAGGTCGGAGCCACAGCCGAAAAAGCCCTGGCTCTAGTTGAGGCCAGCCTAACTTCTCTGTGGCCTGGGACCTTCAGGATGTTTTTATTTGAAGACCGTAAGTTTCTCTGTGGGACATACCAGGAGAGGCGGTCCCGTAGGTACGAGGGTCCTAGGCCGTATAGGGCTTTAAAGGTTAAAACCAGCACCTTAAACCTGATCCTGTACTCCACCGGGAGCCAGTGCAGTTGATATAGCACCGGATGAATGTGATCTCGCAGCGAAGACCCCGTAAGGAGTCTCGCTGCAGCATTCTGCACCCGCTGGAGTTTCTGGGTCAGTCTTAAGGGCAGCCCCACGTAGAGCGAGTTACAATAATCCAGTCTGGAGGTGACTGTCGCGTGGATCACAGTGGCTAGGTCAGGGCGAGAGAGGTAGTAAACTTCAGCCTTTTTAATCCAGAGGTTTGTAGGCAGTAATTTCCTAATTCAGCTTGTCCAGGTGCCGTTTAATTTTGCTTTGCTGTTGGAGTTTTCTGCATTGTTCAGTTTCCCAGGACTTCTCTGGATATATTCCAGTTAGCTGGCCTCCACTAGACTCAGCATGGGCTCCTTGATCACGGTGAAACAGATGGTTTGTTTTCTTAGTTGAGTTGCGCTGTATGTAGCAGCAGCTTATCAGTATCGTACAAAGAGGCTGTGTTGTACAATCAGAAAGCTTCTTGCCCTTTTCAAGGTGCCAACATAAGACAAAAAAACAATCCTCTCAATATTGGTTGGAGTTGGTGTGACAAAGAACAAGGAAGGAAGGGATATGTGAACTGAGATTGGGTGGAGAAGCCAATATAAGCAAGGCAGTTTAATTGCTGTTGCATAAGATGCTCAGGCTTAATAAGCTGCCAATGAGGAGTCACTTTTTTAATTCCAAGAATGCCCCTTGAGGTACTTTGATGCCTCCTTTATCTCCAGCCAAAATGTGAGTCTTCCATGTTCTCTTGCTTTGAGTGAGGGAGTGTTGAGAATACTGTCTTTGATAGGGATATTCATGCTAGCAGTTTCTGCTCAGAAGGACCCTACATCTACGGTTGGGCATTTGCCAAAAAAATTTGGTCAACTGACCAAATATACTGTCAAAGAGTGGTCAGATGTTTTGAAAGCCTTATCAACAAATTTGATACGTAAGAACAACAAAGTAAAAATGAATTAAGTGAAATTAAGAAAAATCGAATTCATTAATTTCATTGTTTTGCAGTAGCACTCCCTCTCTCGCTATTATAACCAATTTTAGGTTCGATTTGTCTTAAATGTGAACCATTTATTGCAGAGCAACTACTTGTCTTGGCTTTTATCTTAGAAGACCATGATCAGCCTACAGTTATAGAACGGGCACCACCCGGTTCCTGTAGCAAATGAGTTGGAGTCACAAGGAATTGCAGGCAGTGACCTTTGCTGTTGACGACTGCTTCTGTTCCTACTTCAGTTATAACTCACAGGCAGCAGAAACTTTGCTCATCTGCTAGGTTTGCAGCTGACTGATGTAGGAATGGATGCAAATAACCTTTGCTCCTTCCCTTTCTAGCAGTGGCACCATAATGAAATAAATAGCTGACTGTGTATACAGTGGCATTCTTAGCTTCATTGAATATTTGACCAATATGTGATCAATTGACTCTCAGTTGATATTTGACCAGTCACTTGACCAGGATGCCAAGTGTACTAGCTCTACAACTGATGATGATATAAGTATAGTATTATAATAATAGTAAAGGAGCTTCCTCCGAACTAAACAAGTAATGAAGCCAAGATAATCCTGGCTGCTGTTTCAATGACAAAAATAATTATGTTACTGTAATCCTTGTGCCTTTTAGTGGTGAGATCTTGACATGTGCTTTCCCACCTGCTTTCCAGGTGATTCCTCCCAAGGAGTGGCAGCCACGCAGGACCTATGACGATATTGACAGCATGGTCATCCCCGCTCCCATCCAACAGGTGGTGACTGGGCAGTCGGGACTCTTCACCCAGTATAATATTCAGAAGAAACCAATGCTGGTTGGAGATTATCGTCACTTGGCCAATAGTGAGAAGTATGTACATGTTAGGACCATTGTGGTGTTTGTTTTAAAATGGACCATGATTTAACAGTGGGAGAAGCACTTTCTTATTTAGTATTGATAGAAGCAGCCTGGGTATTGGCCATGTTTAGTTTCCTCTGTGATGCCCCTTCCTGTCCTTTTTATAGGGTTTGAGTCTTTTTCTGTCCAGGGCCACACTCTCAGGGATAATCTCTATGAAGCTGCATGCCTGCTATGGTCAGAGCCAGAGACAAAAGTACTCTGGATTAACTAATCTGGAATAAAGACTTTCCCTCCTTCAATTTCTACCTTCAATTTCTACTATGGCTGCTTTAGATTAGACTTCTCAGTCCTACTGAGGTCTACTCAAAGGAAGCCCCACTGGGGTTTGATGGGATTGCCCTCCTGCTGTTCTGGAAAGCAAGCTGAAGTAATTTCTCTCTACAAATGCGTGCAGATACAGCAGAATCTCAACAATTTGTTCTTAGCTATCTGGGGAAAAACATATGCTACCCAAGCTATACAAAAAGGGGGAAATGCTTTTTTGAAAATAATATAAAATATTGTCTCAGTTGCTCTGAAATTACATAGAAAGGAAGAGAAAGCAGTTTGAAAGCCAGAGAAAATAAGTAGGGAATGAACAGGAGGGAAGGAAGGAAGTCTAATGGGGTTTGAAGAATGAGGGCAGCTTCAGGAGGAATCGGAGAAAGGGGAGGTGCATCAAATGAAGTGATTCCCACAGGTGCATTCTGGAGTACACACGGCTAAAGCACCTTTCCCGCATGGTTCTTAATATGGGACTGGGCATAAAAGGCTGCATGGCCCTGCTATTGAGCAAAGAAGGGTAACCTAAATTTTCTCTTTGTGTGTGTTTGTGCGTTTTGTTGGCTGCAATCATCAGCTACCACAATTCTGGTGCTTTTAAGGTAACTAGCTAAGCCACATTGGGGGGGGCGGGGGGGGGGAGAGGCTCCCCAGTAGTCTAGTTGCCCTGATGTGGCTTGTCAGGTGGAATAAATCTTTACATAGAAATTGCTTTTCTGCAGGAAGTCATGCGCACTTTCAACCCTATGTGCCAGCTCCAGCGATTTAAAGCTCCTCCACACGTATATGTGGGTCGTGTGGCTGCAGCTGTGTAGTTTGCACGCTGTTCCCTACATAGAAGCACATTCCTTATAAAAGTGATCAGGTGTGTGAAGTACAAGCATGTGAGATTAAGTGGGATTGCCATGTCTAATCTTTTGCTTCCTCTTCTATTTCATTTACCAGGTACTGTACCCCCCGGCACCAAGATTTTGATGACTTGGAACGCAAATACTGGAAGAATCTGACTTTTGTTTCTCCTATTTATGGAGCAGATATCAGCGGTTCCCTTTATGATGCAGTAAGCGACAGTGAGATGAGATGAGTGTGTGTCCGCTCTGCAGACCCAGATCAGTTTCTAATATCAATTCTAATTAAATGGAAGTGCTGAGAACCTTTTGTGCAGGGATTTCTGGCTTCTTTCAAAAGTACTGCATTTCGTGTGATTCCTTAGTTAGGAGCTGTGACTGGCTTTAAATTTGCAAAGTTCACATGGGTGGTGACCCTTAAGCAGAACTCTCTGGATATAGCCTTATGTGCATTATACTTAGGGCAGGTTTCAGTCATGATTTGTCTCCCTCTTCCAACTTCCATTGTCATCCTTCCCCCCTTCCTCTGTGAATCAGATCTCTCCTTAACATTGGTGGAGAGTAATTCATGTTGCAGAGGGGAGTTTTTGTACCTGTTTGATGGTGTGTGTGTGTGTGTATGCGTATGCCAGTTCTTTCCCTCAGACCTGCTGCCCAGTGGACCATTGCGTGTCCCATACCCCTGCTGTTGGTAATGGCTGCAGGCACCCTGCTCTTGCCACATGTGTTTCCTTAAGACATTGCATTTGGATGTGGCAGTCAGCAGCCTCTCTGTCCTGAAGCAAAATGAGCTCTTCCTTTCCCTCCTGAGAGTGGCATCTTTCTCCTCCTATAGGATGTGGAACAGTGGAATATTGGGAATCTGAACACTCTACTAGATATGGTGGAACATCAGTGTGGAATTATCATCGAAGGCGTGAACACCCCCTACCTCTACTTTGGGATGTGGAAAACCACATTTGCTTGGCATACAGAGGACATGGATCTTTACAGCATCAACTACCTGCATTTTGGAGAGCCCAAATCCTGGTGAGTATGTTGTGGGTGGGTATTTAGCATTATAAAAGAGACCACAAAGCCATCTGGGTCCAAAGCAGGACCACTAGCAGGGTTGGCATTCCAGGGAAGCTTTTTTGCGCTCAAATCCTGCCCCTGGATGCTCTGTACCAAGGAACCACAAGCTTTGAACCAAGGAAACATTACCTACCAAAGCTGGAAGGGCCATAGCTGAGTGGTTCAGTCTCCTGGTACATGGCAGGGCTATGTAGTCCAGTGTCCTGGTGAAACCTCACCCTTTGCACAGAGATCATCCAGAGAAGGGGCGTGTCACCTGAAAGTGTCTGCAGAGTAAGGGACAGAATCCAATCACATACAGCAGTTGAGAAAGTCTCCTTATGATGTGACTCCAAAAACCTACAATTCTGCTTCAGCACCCAGGAAAACATAATATCAGGCAAATATAGGAATATGGAAATCAGGCAGTTTCTGGTAATCTCCTGTTTGGCAAACTCCTGCTGCAGTGATGCAAAGCGTGAGTATGACATGTCTTGTCATACCCTTGGCACACTGTGCCTTTTGGGAAAAAATCTGCAACGGTCAGATCCTGTTAAGTTGAGAAATGGGCAGGCCTTTCCTATGTAGCAGCATACGGGCTGGGAGTTTTGCTACTGCTGTAGCTTTCTTAGTAAATGGTATGTCCATATATGCTACTGTTGATGTGGAAAAGAGCTGTCAGGGAAGAGGCAGCCTTCTGATTCCTGGGTGCATGGTTTTTTAATTGTATTTAATGCATGGCAACTTGATGGATGTCCCAAAAGTGTACTTTCCTGAGATTAGTGATGCAACTTATAAATACTGACATTTCCAGGCAAAGTGGATCTGAAATGTCACTGGAAAGCTGTTGTCTGCCAGAGCACTGTAACAAGATTATTTTCTGCAGTATGATTTCCCATTGGCACTACTGGTCTCCAGGATGACAGTGCCTGAGGGTGTGCAAGAGGTGCCAGGAGCATGGCTCAGACCCCAGTTAATGAGACCATTTTGCAGTTGCCATTGCCTTCCGCATAGGAATGGACTAATCCAACTAGGGCTTTGGTGTCATGGTGCAGTTTAAAAAAACACAAAAAACATGGCTTCAGGATTTTTCACATTTAATCCAAAAGACATACCTCTTCCAGGGGCACCTTTTTGTTTCTGAAGCACACTTTAACTTAGAGTTTGATTTATTGTACACCCTCACAGCTCATCTCTTCATTTTTGAAAGATAAAAAAATCTTGCTTTATTTGCTTCCTGGCCTCCGCTAGGTGGCGCCAGTTCCAAAGCTAGAAGTTCTCTTGGTTCTTTAGACACAGCTATATTTTCAGTGGTTTGATTTTAGCATGCTAATGGGGCTGGGAGCTGAGCTTCTGACAAAGCTCTAAGACAGACCTCTAGCAGGAAAGGAGTATATTTTTCCTACTTTAATTTTTCTCTGTTTCATTAGTTTTCAGATCTACAGAGGTAAAGGCAATCCTTAGCAAAGTTCTTCCCCCGTTGGACTAGCATAAGTGGCACTAGAACCTTGCATTAACATCTTTTTGGCATCAATTGAAGAATTTCCTCTTCTCCCAGGCATTTGATTGTTAACTTCTCTGTTACTCTTATGGTTGTTTTAGCTGGCTTGTATATGTGATGAGAGGATTGAGTTTCTGTCTGTTTCTTTTAGAATTAGTTTATGATCATTTTGAGTGTTTGCTTTTAATTATTTTGTTGGTTTTTTTGTATTGTAGGTTGCCTTGAGCCTTTTTGTAGTAGGTGCCTTTACAAATGAAATTAATAATGTTAATAGTAGCAATATAATTCTCACATAGTGATTTATTCAAAGTGGAGGGTGTGGTGGTTGAAATCTGTTCTGAGTTGCAGCTAGACCTTCCAGTCAATTTGCACCTCTCTTTTTATCCTGATGGCTCTGCCTTCCCCCATCCATTGCAAACACACAAAGGGATTTTGTAACCCTTTGTCTTTTTCTCTACATTAATATCCTTCAGGAGTAGCAAAGGCAGAATGGTTGGCACCTTGTAAAACAGGAGCACAATATAAAAGCCTCCAGAAAGCAGAGGGACCATAACTCAATGATAGAGCACCTGCTTTGTATTCAGAAAGTCCAAGATTCACTCCCTAGTGCATCTTGTTAAAAGGATCTGGTAGCAGTTGATGGGAAAGTCTTCCCTCTCCCTGAGGCTCTGGAGAGATGCTGCTGGTCAGAGTTAATGATAATGGGCTCATCGACAAATAGTTTGCCCTTCTATATGGCAACTTCCTATATTTGTGTTCTGTATGCAGGACAGGGAAAATACTATTTGTTGTGAACCAAAATCCTGCCACTGGAATGGTTTGCACTTGATGGTACATGTACAACACCAATTTCAATTGGCTTAAGTCCCATTTTACTGTCATAGCTCTCCTCCCCCTCCCTAAAATAAGTAAAATAGAATAAAATAGCCTGGGAACTGTAGTTTTATGAGGGGTACTGAGACTGCTTTGAGATCATCAGCCTATTTGGTAAATTGTACTTCACTGTGTGTGAGGGACGCAGGTGGCGCTGTGGGTTAAACCACAGAGCCTAGGACTTGCCGATCAAAAGGTCGGCGGTTCGAATCCCCGCGACGGGGTGAGCTCCCGTTGCTCAGTCCCTGCCCCTGCCAACCTAGCAGTTCGAAAGCACGTCAAAGTGCAAGTAGATAAATAGGTACCGCTCTGGCAGGAAGGTAAACGGTGTTTTCGTGCGCTGCTCTGGTTCTCCAGAAGCGGCTTAGTCCTGCTGGGCACATGACCCGGAAGCTGCACACCGGCTCCCTCAGCCAGTAAAGCGAGATGAGCGCCTGCTGCAACCCCAGAGTCGGCCGTGACTGGACCTGATGGTCAGGGGCCCCTTGACCTTACTTCACTGTGTTCCCTGGTTGGGAGCTGTAGCACCAGACTCCCCTTGCAGGCTTACACCAAGGTGAATTGAGCATTTGTGTTTCTATCTGTTGCAAGTTGGATGCCATGGTTTACAAAGGGGGAAGAAGACATTGGGCTCTTCCTCTGTGAAAAAGACATCAAACTGATTTAGTAGTGGAATTGTATTCCAAGATCTGCCTCTGGGTATGAAGAAAGTATTCTGGCTTCCTTTGCATAGTCTGCGCTCTGCATCTGACCAACCCTTTTCTTTTCTGACTGCCTCCCCCTCTGCAATCTATAGAATGTGCCAATTGGATTACTTTGCATTTTTCAGCATTTATTGCTCATGTGAATGTTTACTGTTTCTTTATATAAATTCAGCTGAATGGGTTATATTCCATGCACTGCGGTTAGAGCCTATTCCATTCAGGAATAGGCTAGGATTGATTGCCTTTGCACAGAACTGTCAGGTGGAAACAGAACAGAAGCCCACTAGCAAATGCAGCGTTAATACTTGGCTGGATTCAGTGCTACTTAGTCCAGCATTAAAGGGAGGTCTGAGAATACCCTCTGAGCCCGTGCAGTTTTGATAAGAGAAGACTAATCCTGCTTGCTGGTGGGGGTTCTGTAATCAGAAGACCACTCTAGCAGATGTTGCTTTGTATTAAGGCCAAAAGCAGTTGGGCTTTCTGGGCAAAGATTTATTAACAGAGATTAGTTGAAACCTCTTCTGGCCAATGCAGGAGGGCTTGGGATTTCTGATTTGAAACTCTGTCCTCCTGAGATTGATTAAAAAAAAGAAAGAAAAAAGCCAGCTTCACACATGCTTCCAGGGTACGTCTTTGCCAAGGACAGCCAGCTCTTCCTCTAAAGCTGTTGCAGCATAGATCTGCATTCATTAATGAGATTCCCATAAGCTGACCCTCTGCCACTGAAGCAGGGCTTGGTGATGAAGGTGACTCAGCGGGCATCAGGAGTTTGGCTGAGGGATGAGGTAGGTGGACGTTTTGGCCTCTGATGAATCAAGTTGCTTAGTACCAATAGCCCCCAGACCCTGCTTAATGAAAAGTATAAAGCACAGCAAGTTGGTTCCTGCCCACGCGGGTGGAAACCACCATTACAACGTGTGTTTATAACGTTGTTTGCAGAGCTGGTTTACACATGCATATTTTCCACTTGACTATGCGTCATCAGGTGCCTTTATATTTCTCAATAGGATGTCAGTAAAACCCCAAACATAATTAGGATACAAAATCAAACTGATTGTTTTTCCGGAGTCAGTTCATGCTTCCAGCTTTCTATCAACTGTGGGGTAACCTAAGTGTAGAGAAATCACACAGCGTTACATGTATGTCTGAGCCAGGGCTTGCTCTCACACAGTTTCAGAGCCTTGTCTAGAGGCTTGCAGCTTTTTGCTTTGTTTCGCAAGTGCCTTTAGGGCTTCAAACATATACTCTCCTACTAGGGAGCAAGCCCCATTGAAGATAGGATTGTACTGCATTCTTGTTAACATGGCATAGAAAGCAGAACAGAGCTGCTTTTAAGCTGAATGCAGCTTCTGGTTAAGGTGTTGCTCTATAGATGTTGACTTGCTCCATTTCAAAAACTGGATTAGAATCCACTATCCTGCATGGATTCCATACACCGCAGGAGACAAGGCTTGCCATCTACCAGAAAGTAGTGCCCTTTTATGCCTGGTTTGCACCTAAGGCTACAATTAATTAAGGTAGAAACAAGCTGTGGTTTGTTTGATCGCCTACGGGGCAACTTGTTTGGCTTAGCAGTATGTGTGAACCAGGAGTCAATGGAAGTTCCAGCATCATGGAATTCCTTCCCAAAAGGAAACTCATTAGATCCATGCCCTTTGAGAAAGGGAGTTGAAACTTTTTTGTCTGACCTTTTGAGTTTTTATCCTTCACTTTTACACAATCTCTTACTTTATTCATCTTACTGCTTTATCATACGAGTGCTTCTGTTTTTGAGTTAATTCATCATGAGCCTCTTTTGGGGGCTAAGTAGTTGGGATGTAATGGAACGAATAAATAAAAAGGACATTGTCTCCACCTTTTAAATGTTCTGAGTTCTACATTGCCTTTCTAATGAAAGAATACTTCAAAAATGGGGGCCGGGCTATTTCCCCATTTCACCTAGATTTTCCTACTCGCCTGACAGCAGCTGTCCATGATTTCAGGTCAAGATGGGTTTCCCCCAACTGCTGTCTTCATACTATGCACTGTACCACTGAGCTGTGGTCCCTCCCTCTCCAGGTCTAAGCTCCAGGCTGGAGCAATATGATACTATTTCGGTGATCCCAATTTCTGTGAGACCAACACAGACCACCATACTTGCTATTGCAAATAATAAGGATGCCATAAGTCAGCAGGGGGAGCTCTTGGATTTCAAGAAAAAAAGACTGGTGCAGCTGGCTGCCTTTTGTCAGAAATGGTTGTTAATGATGATTCCGTGACTCTCCTTCTCTGGTTCTACCTCTGTGGAATTTTCCCAGCTCCCCTCATCCTTTTTATAGACTCTTCGACCCTGGTAGTGATAATCTTAGAGTACCTCAGGGAATAGTAGGAGTGAAGAGAGTTACGAACTCCACCAGTTTGGAAGTCATGCTGTGCAATAACAGAGGCAGAGTTGGTGTTAACAGCCACTGGCAGGAGATATTTATGCATCAGGACATTGCACTCATTTCTACATGAGTGCCCTTCCATGCCTTAAAAATAGTCCCTTCACAATAAAATCTTTGTTCATGTCAGTTCCCTTCCCCTATTACATATGCAAGAATTTATTCGGTGGCTTAACCAACTAAAGTTTGGGTTGATTAATCAGTAGGAGCCAGTTTTAATCAATGGAATATCTTATATTAAGGCTGTAATAAAGATTTGATTGATATGGGGGAAAGGGGGGGATATTATTCTAATAGCAAATGATCAATCACTGTGTTGTAGCTTATGCTGAATTATAAATTATGTCATACTTCCATGTGTTTTAAAGGGGCAAATATTGAGGCTGTGGTATTGTGCAGTTTTATAAATAATAGTTGATTGATAAATGAGTTAAATGACAGGTGATGGCTTGACAAAAGATCTCCCTCAATTCTTCTAGATTTTTAGCTTTTTCAAGTGTGCCTTGATATTCTGCAACAGTATTGGAGAATGTGGCCAGCTAGTTGTGTATTTATAAAGCTACTTTGCATTTACCTTTGGGGCAGAGTTAAAATTAACCTAGGGCCATTCTACGTTTAGTTATATGTGTGTCCTTTCTGTGCCACCCAAAATGGTTAGCTGCAGGTGAGGTGGTTTTGGATTTTGCTGGTGTGACCTGGAAACTGATGCCGTATTTCTGAGAAGTAGCAGCTTTTGGTTCCTCCGAGGCCAGAGTGTGGTTGGGAGCAGCCACAGCCATTGCTAGACACTTTGAAGGTCAGTGCACTAAGCTGGATGAATGGAAGCTAGAATCAGAAATGCCACAAGAAGTATCCATTGCTCTGTTGATCAGGCAAACGCAGATGGCCTGCCAGTCATAGGGGCTGACTGTTCCCTTCTGAACTTGAGGAATCACTGAGGAGTGAACTAGTTTTAGTCCACCTGAGTCTCTTATGAGTCTAGTTTCCTGGCCCTTGTGGTTTTTCGCCCAAAGCCTGGAGTCCTTGGTCAGCTGTCATGGTGCAATAAGTTTGAAATCTGCACTACTTTCCCTTATCTGCCCTTGCACTGGAACATGAATTCGTGGGGCAGGGTATAACATGGAGTATTCGGGAGGAGGACAACTGGCTTCAAAATCCACACCGTTGGGAGCTTTTGTGCTGCCAAGAAATTTCATATTAAGCCGCCCACGTGGGGAGCTGCCAAATTGAGCCCATTGCTTTGCATGCTTCTCTTCATCTAATTATAATACACAGCTCTTTCATTCCTTCCTCTAATTACCACCTTTTCCCAGCCTGCCCTCAGTCTTTGCATTCAGTCCTATTCTGCATCCCATATTGAACCTCTGGTGGTGGTGGGAGGTTTGCGCTGTATCAATTAGGCATATTATATATAATTACCTTATACACTTATATGCAATGATTAAAATGCTGCAAATTGCTAAATTACATTACTGGAAAGCATAATGTTTTTTCTTTTTGAGAGGGAAAGAAGGAAAACCAATCGAACTCTTCCTTCCTTTCCCTCCCCAAAATACAACCAAGCTTATGAATATTTATGTGCTGACCTTTGTAACCCCCCCATGTCTTTTGAGGGCATTAATCATAGGGGGGTTTGATAGTAGGAAGCATAGATGGCCTTACTTCTGTTCAGAATATTGATACCAATGTTGGTCCACAGAATGATCGACACAAACAAGAGATGTAGTAGACCCAAATACTGTTTTAGCAAATATTAAAGAAAACCAGAGGAAACTATCACTCCATTAAAAATAATTCCAAATAAAGCTTGGCTGAATATTTTGGATACAGTCAAACCTCGTTCTGCGTCCGCCTCTGCTTGCGCCCGCTTTGGCGGACGTCCGCGGCAAACCCAGAAGTACCGGAATGGGTTACTTCTGGGTTCGGCTCATGTGTAGAAGTGCTCAATTGCGCTTTGCGCAGACGCGGCGCTTTGATGTGCGCCATTTTTGGGTTGTGGCAGGGCCTCTGGAATGGATCCCCGCCATAACCTGAGGATCCATTGTATTAAAATACTGTCGAGTGAGAGTTTTGAGGCAAGCTAGCAAAAATAAGGAGGAGGATACAAGAAGAGTTTGGATTTGATATCCCGCCTTTCACTCCCTTTAAGGAGTCTCAAAGCGGCTAACAATCTCCTTTCCCTTCCTCCCCCACAACAAACACTCTGTGAGGTGAGTGGGGCTGAGAGACTTCAAAGAAGTGTGACTGGCCCAAGGTCACCCAGCAGCTGCATGTGGAGGAGTGGAGACTCGAACCCAGTTCCCCAGATTACGAGACTACCGCTCTTAACCACTACACCACACTGGCTCAAATGTGGAGGGGGATTCTTGTGTCGGCTTTCTAGGTCAGGCAGGCAGGAAATAGGAAGAAGTGGATGGAGGTAGCTACCCAAGGAAAGGGAAGGAAAGTGAGTAGACTTTGGGCAGGGACCAAGGTAGCAGCTATGAAGAATGGAGTCTTAATTGGTGGAGCAACAGCCTCCTGTGCTGGTGACACCCTGGGCAGGAAGAGCATTGAAACAGGACGATGATGGCAGATTCTCACTCTGAGGAGGCTGGGTTCTCTTGTGAGACCAGGTGTGGTGGCAGGGAGCATGAGCAGCCTTCAGACTGCACAACAGCACCCTCCAAAACATCCAGCCAAGGTGGAGACTGCGGCATGTTTCCACCAAATCTAGTAGGAAATCTGTTCAGAAGGCTGTTAGACAGAGGGCTGGCAGGGGATTAGAATAGATGGCCACCTGGCCCCTTCTAATTCTGTTAACCCAACTGTATAGAACCAAGGAACAGAAAGGTTTGAACCAGATCTCTTAGTAATCAGATTACAAATTGTCTATCTTTGTTTGAGGAAATTGGGTTATGCAAATCCTTTGGCAAATCAGTTAAAGAAAAAAACATTGCAAAAAATGCATGAAACAGCTATACATTCGCTTTTTTTGGTAATGTTGAAACCCCCTGGTGGGGCGGTGTGTGTGTGTGTGCTTGCAAGGTGGAGAATGGATAGGGAAAATTGAATTAGTCAGCCTAGAGAAGCTAGAGGTTTGGAAAAACCCATCCAGTTCAGAGTCATTTTCATGGCGTTACTTAGCCTAACTAGAGGGTTTGGTGTTTGATACTGTTTAAGAGCTCAGTTCCATATTGAAGAGGGCCTCAGTGATGACATGCCTGTTTTTGTCCTTTGGTAGGTTACAGAATTCCTTAGAGAAAGTTTCAGGATGTTCATAGCAGCACTGAGGACACAAAAAATAGGCACAAAGCAAATGCACTTAATTTCCTTTGGGGTTTGTCTCCTGCTTTCATAATAAGATGCAATATTGGTTTAAGCCAGTGTTTCCCAAACTGGGTGTTACCACTCCTTGGTGTTCAAGTGCAATTGGGAGATGTTGAACAAAATAAGGGGGCAGTGGAAACATAAAGAAAGAAGAGAAGAAAATTTTGAAAAACCATTGTACATGATTCATCTGTTGTGTAATGATGCTTACTGCAAAGTTGGGAACTGTTGTGGGACAGTGACAATGCCTCCCCAGGATCCAGCGGTCGGTCTTGCTGGAGGCGAGGGGTTTTCCAGGCCCGGGTGAACCCTTTTTTGTTTTAACCAGGCCTGGGAAGTGGATTGCAGCTTGCCTGCCTATTTGGACAATGGCTAGTGGGCTGGAGCGCCAGCCCCACCCCTGGGGCGAATGGGAGTCTGGTCCACCCCATGGGTTTTTAATCCCAGGGCCAAGTCCACCTCCTCAGCCAGGTTTGAAAAACCTGTTTGTACATGTTTCATCTGTTGTGTAATGACACTTACTGATGTAACATAGAGCCAAACATTACTAAATTGATGCAGCGCATCAGGTTCACCCTTCTCATTAGGATTACCGTATTTTTCGCTCTATAACACGCACCCGACCATAACACGCACGTAGTTTTTAGAGGAGGAAAATCTGTAGGCATGCCACCCGTAGGCATTTCCCCCATAACACGCACAGACATTTCCCCTTACTTTCTAGGAGGAAAAAAGTGAGTGTTATGGTGCAAAAAATACGGTATTTTTAATGTTATTTAATAATTTTTAAAAAATACTTTTATAATTTCAAGCTTCAAGGTGTCTTATATACAACAACACCTTTCTTTACTATGTTGTAGGATATAGGTAGAAATATATATACATAAAAGAACACAAAGCTGTCACTGCATCTTTCTGTTCATTTGCAGTAGATTTCCAGGGGGGCGCTGAGCAATTATTTTTTTTATGAAAAGGGGGCAGTAGGCCAAATAAGTTTGGGAATCTTTGGTTTAAGCTTTTCTCCATGCCCTCTGGTACATAGTCATCAACTGCTCTGCCCTGTTCTGTGCTACAGAAGTCTGGAAACCACTTTTTAATTTTTTGTTATGTGGGAACCCTGAAAGATTGTTGGGCCTGGATACGATCTCTTGAGTCTCATGTCTCTTTGGCCTTCTTCCCCTGAAGAGGCAGCAAAGCAGTGTGCCACAAGAAGCCCATTTTCTGTGCATATGAAATTGCTGTGATTATTTGTTCCCAAAAGCAACACCCTTCAGTGCCATACTAGAGAATGGGAAATGGGAAAGGCCTGAATATCTTTATATTCACCGTGGCCATGTAACTTCATGCAGTTTAGCTGTGCCTTTTTGTTTTTTGATTTGAATTGCTATGTTTTTATGCTTTTGCTGCTTTTAATGGTTTTAATCTAAGTCCTTCTGAGGTACTTTTGTACAAAGAGCAGCAAAAAATACTACTACTACTATTAATACCTTTGTGTCCACAAGGAGGTGCTGTCTGCATTTTGGGGAGGAGCTTCACTGTATGCATGCAAATAGTGTGAAAGCTTAACTCCTCCATCCTGGGGCATTGCCTCTGTAACTGTACTCTCATCTCCATAAAAACACACCCCATTCCCCCCACCCCACCCCTGTAGGATAAAAGGGCTTTTCATTTTCCTACCTGTCTGATTTGTGCTTATCTTTTACACAGGAAATATACACGGGTGGCGTGTGCAGGCATTTGTGGTGTCCATTGTTTTTAGAAGCAACTGTGTGGCAAGAGGAATTTAAGCAGTGATAGGGGGGAAGCTCTGCTTTACTTTAGACCACATCAGTGAGACCGAGAGGGGGGTCTGGTCCAGTGTTGGAAATTCTCATTGTTCTAGGTGCGTTTTGTGACAGGGAATTTTAGAAACGCGAGCAGTTTGAGCTCTGGGTGCAGTACTGCACCTAAGATTTCATATTTTTTTAAAATAATATTTTATTAAGTTTAACAATAGAAAAGTAGAACAATAAAAACACAAAGAAAATATAAAACACAACAATACAAACTTTCATGATACATAAAATACAAACATTTAACAAGAAAACAAAAAAAGACAATCAACACTCAAAAAGTAAAAAAAAACAACAACACAGATCACTCTTTTCCAATTATTCATCTTCAATTAACTTATTTTCCTGACTTCCTCACGCCTCCCTTTTTTATATCCCTTTTTAACAATTAGTTCAGCAAATTCGTATCCTACTACTTTATCCTTCTTTATTTTACCTCCCAAATTTCAAATTTTTATCTCTTATTACTAGAACCCCTTCATTTTAATTCAATGTCATCAGCATTCATACATTTTACAATACTTCTGTAAATAAGTTTTAAATTTACTCCAATCTTCTTCCACCACTGCACCTAAGATTTCAGACTAAAACTGCTGGTGCTGAGGGTTTGGGAGGAGAAATTCTTCCCTGCTAGACTTCCAAGAGATCGCTGCAGGATCATGCAAGCTGATAGGTCCCCCCTCTCAGGCTAGGAGCACAGCTGCCTTTTCCCTCCCATTCCCATCTCATTTCATCCACTGAAAATGGTCTCTCTTTCCTCAAGAGTTGTGAAACTCTCCCCACATCCCTGTCAGCCTTCCTTGAAACTGCTGGAGGAATAGGTTTGTCTGCGGAATTAATTGCACAGGAGTAATTAAACCTTAGGGGACGCGGGTGGCACTGCAGGTTAAACCACAGATCCTAGTGTTATCTACTTCAGACTCTCACAGTGATGCTTAAAATCAAAACAAATTTTAGAATGGGATCATTGAAGGACACTTAAGTCTTAGGTTTGCGAATTGGACACTCAAGGTGGATGTCTCTGCCATCAGTTGTATAGGCCTTTAATAGGAGTTAGTTGTAGTGCTAAAAAGATACAGTCATACCTTGGTTTTCGAACAGCTTAGTTTTCAAATGTTTTGGCTCCTGAAGTGACTGTTCCAGTTTGCAAACTATTTTTGGAAGCTGAATGTCTGATGGGGCTTCCGCGGCTTCCGATTGTCTGCAGGAGCTTCCTTCAGCCAATCGGAAGCCACGCCTTGGTTTCTGAATGGATTCCATTCGACTTCCAAGGTATGACCGTATACAGTGGTGCCTCGCAAGACGAAATTAATTCGTTCCGCGAGTTTTTTCGTCTAGCAAATTTTTCGTCTTGCGAAGCACGAAATCCCATAGGAATGCATTGAAATTCAATTAATGCATTCCTATGGTCAAAAAAAGTCCAAACAAAGCCAAATTTGGTACAACAAGAGTTTATTAAGTGCTCTTTAAAGTCACGCATACTGTAAAGAGCATTTCAAAATTCAAACCCAGAATTTTTTTTAAAAAATAGCAGAGTGGCCCAATGGTCACAGAAAATCATAAAAATGCAGAAAAAAACCACAAGCTTCCACAAGCTTGCAAACCCCTCCCCAACACCAAGTCCTTGAATTCCAAACACCCCAACCCAAAATCCAAAAACCCCCAAAAAAGTTTTAAAAGTTTAACTTACCAAATGGCTGCAAAAGAAGCTTTGGAAAAGCTTCAAAAATCACCAAAGTCTTCAAAAACCTCAAAAAAGGCTACCACACCGCTTGCTATGAGTTGCTCCTCGAAGTCAAGTTGCAACTGTACAGTATTAACGGTTTTAAGAAAAAGGAAACAAACTTGCAAGACGTTTTCGTCTTGCGAAGCAAGCCCATAGGGAAATTCGTCTTGCGAAGCAGCTCGAAAAACGGAAAACCCTTTCGTCTAGCGAGTTTTTCGTCTTGCGAGGCATTCGTCTTGCGGGGCACCACTGTATTTATATGAGGGAAAGGGGGTGTAGGGAGAATCCAGGGCTTGTCTGCAGAGTGGAAGGAAAGGAGGACCTTTTTCTGCCTCCCTACTTCCGGCCACTCTCTGAAGACTGAAGAAGAGAGACTCTTAAGAATATTAGGGGGGTGGGCAGAGGAAGGACTAGACCATGTGAAAAAGGAACCTAATATTTTAGCTGCAGTTCCTTCATTTTCAGCTTTGTATTCTTGTTATTAAAAAGTGTGCCTAGACATTCCGTTGTTGCGCCTGTAACCTAGGTTTAAGGTGTCATTTATTTCCTAGCTTTCATATCTCAGTTTCTAACACTTGTTGTCTGGGCAGCCCAGGCTTGCGCCCCGGGGAGGTCACTTTGGTGCTGCTCATGCAGTGGTTTGACTTCACCCCTGGAGGTGCACTGCATTGTCTCCTGAGACAGATGGATGCCAGCAACAGGGAGGAAGCAAGAGAAAAATACAAAACAGCAATGAAATTCAAACTGCTCCATCCCTCTGGCGCATACGCTATACTCTGGTAAATTTCTGTTTTTTAAATAGAAATGGCCCTGCAAAGCAAGATTTATTGTGGTATGATTTATGGCTCAGCTGCAGCACCATTTGGCAGAGCAAAGCTCTTCTCAATTGATGAGCTAGTTGGGGGCTTGGATGGCACGCACTCCCGTTTATTTCCTATAGCCAGAGATAGGGAGGGCTCTCCAAGTGGTGTGGAGAAAAGCCCGCTCCTGCCTTCTCTGGCTCACCCAAACTGCCTGGGAAAAGAATTCTTCATTAGAAGTCTGTGTGTAGCTCTGAGACTCACAAGGAGAAATGATGTATATATTAAGAGTTTGCATCCCCCAGTAATTTGGTGATAGATGGGAGGAGTGCAGCATGGAGTTATTAATGCAAGCTTTCAGGCTTCATATACCGCAGTCATTAGTTAATCAATGTGAACCCTGCCAGCCCACCTGCAAATGTTCAAACAGGCCTTACTGGAGCCAACATGGCCCTGTTCATCCAGCAGGTGGAGTTATAGCAATGGCCATTTGTTTCTAGCAACAAGGAGATTCTGGCCTTCGAGTAAGCAAAGAGGATGAAGGAGTGAATTATAATCTGCTAAAGCTTTTGCCTGTGTGCCTCCTGAACCCTGGGTTTGAATCTGCCAGTCAAGGTGTAACAGGTGGAATAATGAGGGGAGTTTAAATTGTTTTCTCACCCTGGCAGGGGTGTTGGCCAAAAGATACTTCTTTCCTCTTTTCTACAGCTGTTCCTCTAAAAAAGACTCCTGATCTGTCAGTGTGTTGTCTTGATGAGGGAACCGCTTCCTCCCCACCCCTTCTACAATACTAATAATTCATCCCAGCTCCGTAGTCTGTCAGGATCCTCTCTGGGGTGAGCCAGAAGTCTCCAGCTAAAAGCTGCACTCTCTCCTCCCTCTCACTCCATTTCAAAAAGGAAGAGAAACAAAGCATCTGTTCAAAGTCTGGCCCTAGTTTGAAATGAAGATCTCTGGAAATCTGACAGCATCACAGATTGGGTTTAATAACGTTGTGCAGACTTTGTCTTTTCCCCATGCCATGCAACTCTTCTGCCAACCTGATCTTCTGGCATAGGTTTCCCCTATGGAAGGGAAGCAGCTTGTCTCCTGTCTGATAACAAAGTTATGCTAGTGAAAGGTATAAAGAGACATCCTCTCCATTAGCCACACACAGATCCACGTTAAAGATCGTGGGACCACCCACTCTGACTCAGTAAGCCCAGCTTTATCTACTGCTAATGGCTGTACTCTGTCCAAAACCCAACTCAGCAGTAAACCTCACTTGCTATGGGGAGTGGAGGAGGGGAGGCAGGGCAAGTTGCTTCTGCATACTTTAACAATCCTCACAGGATGGCAACTCTTGAGTACTTTGGAGTGAGGAGTAGGAAACACCTGTAGATAACCAGGTGCTGGAATGATACGACCCCATTCCAAAGGATCTGCATGAATGAGTACAGTGGTGCCCCGCAAGACGAACGCCTCGCAAGACGGAAAACCCGCTAGACGAAAGGGTTTTCCGTTTTGGAGGCGCTTCGCAAAACGAATTTCCCTATGGGCTTCCTTCGCAAGACGAAAGCCCATAGGGAAATCTCTGGGACAGCGGGGAAGCGCAGCGCGTCTTCCCCACTGTCCTCGGACCTCCTCCGAAGGCTGGCGGTGGGGCGGAGAGACCTTCTCCCCACGCCAGCCTTCGGATGGCTGTCCTGAAGACTTGCGGTGGGAGGAGGGTTTTCCTTCCCACCGCCAACATTCAGAATGCTGTTCTGAATGTTAGCGGTGGGGAGGAAAAACCCTCCTCCCACCGCAAGCCCCGGGAACAGAGGAGAAGCGCTGCGCGCCTTCCCCTCTGTTCCCGTACCTGTCCTGAAGGCTTCCGGTGGGGAGAAAAGCCCTTCTCCGCACCGCCAGCCTGGCAAGCGGTCTCCATAGGAACGCATTAATTGATTTTCAGTGCATTCCTATGGGAAACCGTGCTTCGCAAGAAACTCGCAAGAAGAAAAAACTTGCAGAACGAATTAATTTTGTCTTGCGAGGCACCACTGTATTTGCTGGAAGGTTATCTTCATGTATGCAGTTCATTAATACAGGCATGTTTTCTGTTTTGCTCAGCAGTGGGAAATAGGTCTTTGGGTTGATGCAAACAGCAAGCATAATAATGAGACTAACTTTAAACCAAGCCAGATTGCTCTAAACCCAGAAGTGTTTGTACCCAGTGAAATGGGCAGCTTGCATGTACAAGTTGGTGCAGAGTAGAAACAGCCTTGACTTTAGTGTTTCTCTTTTCTCGCTTTCTCTTTCCCCTCACTCCTAATTATCATATGCCTAACTTTCACAATATTAATAGGGCGCTTATGAAACGAGGAAATGTTTCAAGGTTTTTGAGCAGTGCCTACCACCCAGTGGTTTCCCCCCCTGTGCTTTAAGTCTGCTACTCTGTTTGAGCTGTTGCTGGCAAAATAGACCTATACAGGGTTTTGATTTAGCAGGCAGTTTAAAGATATCTTTACAGGAATGAAGCAAAGCTTTAAGTGAGGGAGAAGGTATATCTGACCTCCAGTGTCCTGTAACTGGACCTTGTCTAGTTGATGGGAGTACTTGAAATGCTTGGCTTGTGGTTGCACATTTTTATCTAACAGGCATTCAGCAGCTGATAACACAGGTTGACATTTTTTCATTCCCCCCCCCTCTAAGAATTTATTAAATTTCTTCTCCTGGGACAATGGATGTAGGATTCTGTGTTAAAACTCTTCGCTCAGGTAAGTGGATTAATACTGATTTGGACAGCTAAAAGGACCAGCAGGCATAGGATTCTGCAGCCCAGGGTCACGCTCCTTGTCCAAAACAATTTATTGTTTGAAATACAACAAGTTTGCAGCTTGGTGCCCGATGTGTGAGATGGTGCAGCTATGCTAGGCTGACCATGGAGGAAGGGTGTGTACTCCTCCCCCAACTTGCAGATAATTCTGAACTCAGGGCGCAAATTGTGTAAGCTCTTACTCACATCATCTGGAAATGGTGGGTTTCGTCACACCTAGTGTGACTCCTCTCACAAGCCTCCCCTGGCTGCATAATCATTCTACAAATCCCAGCATTTCTTCCTTGTTGTTCAGAGAAGAAAACCTAGAGCAAAAAATGTCCCAGAGAAAGCAACCATTCACATGTGTACTGACCCATCCTTCAGGTTGTCTTACATTAGTCTAGTTTGCCCTCCTACCTACCCCCACCCCCAAACTCAGTGAAGTTAAGCTGAAGCCCTCTGACTTGAAAAAGGCTGGCTATGTGGGTATCTTGATTATTTAAAAAAAACCAAATTGTTCCCAACCTGGGGCATGTTGAGACACCACTTAGCTTCAGTCTCCTTTGCACAAGAGGTGGATGCAAACATTAGTCTTTCTGAAAGCGTTGCATCTGCCTGCCTGCCTGCCTGCCTGCCTGCCTGCCTGCTTTGGGCTTTCTAATGTGAAAGCACTTTGTGTGATTGCACTCTGATCCTGCCATTTTCCATTTTACTCTATTGTTTTGAGTCTGAGTAAATACACTCTAGTCCCCATGTTTATCTGACAGAGTTGTAAGTGTGTATGTATTTCAAAAAAGAAGAAAATCAGTGTTAAAAATCACTAGCAGGTGCCGGTTAAAGATACCGAATTCAATCCTCTGTTGTCCTGTAAAATGATCAATTGAAGATAAAACTGCATTATCTTGGTAACAGTCCTTTCCCATGAAGAAGGAACTTGATTCATGCCTGATATTATCTTTGGAGCAGGTAATCATAATCATAAAGTGAATAAATGGCTTCTGATGGAGGCAGGAACTCACATTGAGGTTTCCTCACTTCATTTGCCAAATTTTTTGGAGTTGAAAGGGCAACTTGTGCATATCATTTATTTTACTATAGGACAGTTCCAGTTATTACCTCTGTCAAACTTTCTCAAATGACCCAATCCTGATAAGATAATTGAAAGGGAGCTGTGCTTGCTGTTGGCCCAGGGTCTCTCAGTCTGCTGATGTAGGAGTGTGTAGGATCTGGGTAGGGCAGGTTAAAGGTAAAGGTAAAGCGACCCCTGGCCGTTAGGTCCAGTCGTGACTGACTCTGGGGTTGCGGTGCTCATCTCGCTTTATTGGCCAAGGGAGCCGGCATACAGCTTCCGGGTCATGTGGCCAGCATGACTAAGCCGCTTTTGGCGAACCAGAGCAGCGCACGGAAACGCCGTTTGCCTTCCCACCAGAGTGGTACCTATTGATCTACTTGCACTTTGAGGTGCTTTCGAACTGCTAGGTTGGCAGGAGTAGGTCAGGTTAGGGAGAAGCAAAGTGGTATGGAAGTGAGAAACTGGACCTGTACACACACTAAAGTTTCTAGATTGGGAGCAATTTGCAAATACTGAGGGGTACCATTAAAATGTTGCAAATGTGGATTACAGTGGTACCCCGCAAGACGAACGCCTCGGAAGACGAAAAACTCGTTAGACGAAGGAGTTTTTCATTTTCTTAGCCGCTTCGCAAGACGCATTTCCCTATGGGCTTGCTTCGCAAAACGAAGCTTGCCCCGCAAGCTCCGGGGATAGCGGGGAAGCGCAGCGCGTCTTCCCTGCTGTCCCCGGACCTCTTTTGAAGCAAGGGGCGGCGGGGAGAAGATCGCTTCTCCCCATTGCCAGCCCTGCAATCTCCGGGGACAGCGGGGACAGAGGGGAAGGCGCGGACCCCTTTTGAACCAAGGGGCGGCAACGGGGAGAAGCGATCTTCTCCCCTCCGCCCCTTGCTTCAAAAGAGGGGACAGAGGGGAAGGCGCGCGGAACGAATTAATTGCGGAATGAATTAATTTCGTCTTGCGAGGCACCACTGTAGTTTGAGCAATGTGGTTCTGCACCCCTCTCTTACCTGACTCTCTGGGATCTCCAGAGATGCCCTGTCCCTCACTGGTCTTGCTCTACACCATGCTTGAGTACATTTGCCCTGTGAGAATGCCTCTTGCTTGCCTGGCTGGAGAGAGGCATACATCTCTCTGTGTGTAGAAACCACTGGCTTTTGCTTGGTTAGAATGTAGCCTACTGTACAAAGTTAAGAAACCCATCCATTGCTGTGTCTGCTTTTATCTCTGGCCCTGTCCACCACTGGCATGCAGCCCTCAGAAGATTGCTTGTGAGGGAATGCAACCCAAATCCCCATTCTTGATTCGTATCAGTTTATGGTTTCTTTTGCGCCCACCTTTCGGCAGCCATTTTTTCCCTTGCTCACAGAGATGTGCTGGTATTTTTTTTAATGAACGGGCTGTTTTACTATAGGTTAGCATTGCTCTGGGGTGTGAGACCGATAGATGCCAACAACAACATTGTTCCAGGCTCATTGTAATATATGGCACCCTTGTATAATGCATTGTTTCTGTTTCTCAGCCCCAGAAGCTGGAGCATAAAGTAAAAGCATGAGCCATGTCATCAAGCAACCTACCTTTCCCTGTCTTTTGCCTTTGATGTGTTGGGGCTTTAAAAGCAGACTTTAATTTGTCCTATTAACACCCTGCTGGTGGAGGTGGATGCATGTAGCTTCTCCCATCAATGAGTCTATTTTTGATGGGAGCACAGATTTGTCTTGGATCATGTTTCTCCAATCCCCAGGTTGTGGACATAAATGCCAGTGTTCACATTATCTGTCCCTGGACACATTTGCATCTTGCAGAACTTTTAATTGACAGCTTTCAGCTCTTGTCATCAGGAAGAGGTTATTTAGGTATTAGTTTCTGTGAATGGTCACTAAGTTTGACATGCGTAAACTTGACTAATGGTCTCAGGCATTTTAAATGCACTAATATCCACTCCTTTTCTTTTGGTTACTGTTTCTGGTTTTGGTAATTATAGCATGTTAAAAACTATATGGAGCCTCTTTTGCCCAGACCTTGTGCAGAGACTGTGAAATTAACTTTTGCACCTTCCAACATGAGTTGGATGGAAGTGACATTTTCAAAAGTCTGCCAGTTGAACTCTTGGCATTTGCTCTTTTGTGGAAGGGACGCTGCAAGGAGGTTGGCTGCAAGGAGGTTGAGCAATCTAATCACCACTTAATTGCTGTGGTGCTGAAGTGGTGATGGTGGTAGGGATCAGAATGGGAGCACTTTGAATGGCTTTCTAAAACTCTACATCTCTGTGGAACTCTTGTTGACAAATTTGGAATAACCCAAAGGAGACCTTAGAAGAAGATGGAAGGCAAGCCATGTAGTGGAAGGAGCTTGGTGTGTTCAGTCAGGGAAGCAAAAATAACATAAAAAGAGCAACCTTTACATGGGTGGTTACTTCAGTGTTCCCTAAATTGTTGTAGCTTGGGACACATTTTCTCCCCACTTATCCTAAAGGTAAAGGTAAAGGTACCCCTGCCCGTACGGGCCAGTCTTGACAGACTCTAGGGTTGTGCGCCCATCTCACTTAAGAGGCCGGGGGCCAGTGCTGTCCGCAGACACTTCCGGGTCACGTGGCCAGCGTGACAAGCTGCATCTGGTGAGCCAGTGCAGCACACGGAACGCCGTTTACCTTCCCTCTGGTAAGCGGTCCCTATTTATCTACTTGCACCCGGGGGTGCTTTCGAACTGCTAGGTTGGCAGGCGCTGGGACCGAGCAGCGGGAGCGCACCCCGCCGCGGGGATTCGAACCGCCGACCTTTCAATCGGCAAGCCCTAGGCGCTGAGGCTTTTACCCACAGCGCCACTTATCCTACCCAGACTAAAATCTGAGACACACTTCACTGTTGTGCTAGATAAAATGTCTTATATTTTGTTTAAAGACAGCCACCCTCTTTGCATCTATAAAATAACCCTTTTCATGTGGTCTCTTGACATCCCACTCTTCAGTTTGCCCAGTACAACACCGTCCAATTCCCAATAATTTTTATTGAAGTTTAAAAGAAAATACAGTGGTACCTCGGGTTAAGTACTTAATTCGTTCCGGAGGACCCTTCTTAACCTAAACTGTTCTGAACCTGTAGCACCACTTTACCTAATGGGGCCTCCTGCTGCTGCCGCACCGCCAGAGCACAATTTCTGTTCTCATCCTGAAGCAAAGTTCTTAACCTGAGGTACTATTTATGGTTAGCGGAGTCTGTAACCTGAAGCACATGTAACCCGAGGTACCACTGTATACGAAGGTAAAAATCAAATATCCAATATCTTTTTATCGAAGATAAAAAACTAATCGAGATAAAAACACAAACCAATAAGAGGAAAAGAAAGAAGAAAAAGGAAGGAAGGAAGGAAGAAAAGGGAGAACTTCCAATTCTTCGTCTGTCAGCTATGTAAAAAAATTATTAAACACATCTACTCCAAGATAACATCCAACAAGTCTGCTTTCTATAAACCAATATTTTCTTCAATCCTCAAACCCAGGTATCATAAGTTCATTTTCTTTTTCACACCAAAAGTCTACGAGGAGTTCCAAATCTTTAGTAACTATTGAAAATGATTTTTCTTTTATTATACATGTTAAGTTTGCCATCTCAGCTAAGTCCAATAATTTTAACAACCATTCCTCCATGGTAAGTGATGCTGAATCTTTCCATCTTGTGCATGTAAAAGTCTCGCCACTATGATAGTGTATTGAAATAATATTTCATAGTCTAGTACTTAAAGGTTTAAATATGAGGCTTTGGAGTGATGCCACATCTCTTGAGCTGCAGTGCTGCCTCATTCAAAAACATTTTGCTTCTATATATAATGTGCCTTCTCCACCCAGGGATCATTGAGTGGCAGATGAGCCCAGCACATCGTGTCAGTGAACCCTGACGCATAGTTACCAGAACAGGGACCATCGCTCTACCCCTTCCCAGAGCTCCTCTATTGAGAGAGAAATGATTTCCATCAAGGGAGGCAGCAGGAGTAGCTCAGGAATAACTTTGTTTGTAACGTGTAACTGTGCTGGACATAAAGAGCGTATGGGGAGTACAAAAATAAGATGCACCCCCCTGAACCAATCCCTGGAAGAATATGTAATGTTCTTTGTTCATAGGTGTCAGAGCTGCCCTAGGTCCCAGCTCACAAAGGACCAACGCCGCTTCGTTGTTAAGTATAAAAGTCTTTATTGAAGTTCAGTTTCACTTTCACAGCCGCAGCGTGCAGCTCTACGTCTCAAACTCTAGACCGCTGAAGCTCCGTCTGAATCTCCTCCCCCCAGACACCAGTTTAAGACTCTAGCCTTGCTCCACCTCTTCCTCTGTTCTTTCCTCCTCTGGGTCCGCCTGTCCGTCGGGGTCTCGCCCTTCCTAGACTCTTCTGACGCTGAGTCCCCTGACTCTTCCCCCTCCCTCCGGCGGACTTTAGGACCTGGTTCCCAATCCGGGTTTCCTGCTGTCCCACGCGCCTGTACATTTGAACTTGGCGCGCGCGCCCAGCCTGCAACCTTCCTCCTGACCATTGCACTGCTGCTGTCACTGCTTCCCCCTTCGGGGAGGCTAGCTGGAACTGACCTCCCCTCCGTTCCCCCACTCTCCGATAGAGGCGTGGTCAGCCCTGACTCATCTTCTCTCCCCGCTGGAGGAGACGCTGGTCCTGACACATGGGACTCTTCCCCCCCACTACGCTCTGGTGGGGAAGCTGGTCCTGATCCCCCGCTGCTGCTTTGGGAGTCCCCGCTGGCCCCTTGCTTCTGGTGCGTCCCCCCTGGGACCCCCCTTGTCCTGACCATCGGCGCCCCCTTCTGGGAATCTTCTGATTCGCTGGAGAAGCTCATGGAATCTCTCGGGTCACTGTCATACTCCCCTACGCTGCCCTCGGATTCCTCCCCTTCGCTCTCCATTTCCTCTCTCCCCTGTGCTTCTGCTCCTGAGCCCCTGACAATAGGAATACAGTAAAAGGGAAACTCGGGTGTTTTTTTAATGTCTAAAAGGAAATTTGGATAAAGGCAATTGTGTCCACTCTGTTTGCTAAAAAGGAATGAGTTTAAATTATGAGAAAATGCATTTACGCTAAATGTTGGGAGTAGGCTGTGTTACTCTAGCAGTTGTTCAGCGGCAGAATGAGCTTCCTGGAGAAAGAGTGGGGTCTTTCTGTGGAGGTTTGTTTCAAAATTAGAAGAAGGAGAAGGAGAACTGCTGGATCAGCCCAAAGACCCATCTGGTTCAGCACTCTTCTCACAGTGGCCAACCAGATGCCCCAATGAGCCCCCCTCCAAAAACGCAACCCGACGTGTGTTGTGCGTGTGATGTCACACACACTCCGTGCAGGTATGTGTGCGCATGACGTCGCATGTCTGTGTTACAGCAGCGGTCACCCGCAATTCTAAGGGCCAGATGGCGCCCCTGCCCACTGCTATTGCTAGCAACTGGTAATGGGAGGAATATTGCTTCTGATGGTGGAGGGTAGAACTTGCTGTCTTGGCTAATATAAATAATAATAATAATTTATTATTTATATCCCGCCCATTTGGCTGGGCTTCCCCAGCCACTCTGGGCGGCTCCTCTTCAGAGTAGCAGTTGAAATAGATGTCCTCTATAAAGCTTTTGAAGTTTGTGCCCTTTTGTGGAGCGGGGAAAGACTGAATAGGAAAACTGAGGATGGCAACTGTCTACAGTTGGTGTGCCCTCCAGGAGTTGTTGAGCTCTCAACTCCCACTTGTCACAGCTAGCATAGTCAGTGGTCAGGGATTTTGAGAACTGTAGTCCAGCAACATCTGGAGAGTCCCATGTTGGCTAACCCTCATCTAATGTTGTTGAGTTGCAGGTGGAAACAGTTATGTTTGAATAGGGAGAACCAGCACAGGTTTGCTTAGGGCTGCTGCAAATAAAATTTTAACAGCATTCATTGCTTGGGGATAAGGTAAATGAATTTCCTCCCTTTCGCAAGAGAGAAGCCTGAAGGGGTGGGGGTTGTAATATAGTATAGATGGGAAGGTCTCTATAGATCACTTGGCCCTAATGGCAGTGACGTCTCTGTATCTGTGAATCTTCTGCCTGCCTTGTCATCTTTTATAGGTTTTCTGATTCAGTCATTGTATCCTGAGATGGCTGGTCTGTCTTCCTCTTTCTTGACACACTCATTTAATTTTTAAGCTCGCCGGGCTTTTGCTTATTTATGTTCATTGTGCTTGATAATAATTCTAAGCCATTAGAGGGGAAAATTGTATTCAAAAATGCTGTTTCACACTTTATTTGTTTGATGATCTGGAGTGATAGAAAATAACACATTTGCTTGCTTTTATAGTCTCATAATTATTCACATCCATCAAGCCATTCCAGGGGAATAAACAAAACCCTGAAAAAACTGCACTATTAATAGCATTTTCTTCAGCAACAATGAAAAGTATCTTTCTCATGGGATTGTCCAGTCAGGAGGCTCCCTGTAAGCAACTATAAAGCTTCTGCTTTTTGCCAAGCAAACAATTTTTTAATCTGATTACCCTGTAGATTAAACATTAGTGGATGTGTGGTTGTTAGGGAAATGTAGCACAGTCAGAAATTGGAGACATGCTTTGCTCTGGTGGTTTACTGGTTAGGTTAGGCTAAGTTATACATCCACCAAGATTAATACCTTCTACCCGTCCCCTCCCTAAGCCCCCCTCCCCAGCATTTTTGTATGAATTGCTACTCTTGGTGTGGCTCCTTCTTGGAGGGAGGCCAGCTCAGGCAGAGATACAACAGATAGCCTTTTCTGAAAGTGGTTAGTTCAACCTGTTTCTTAATTGAGAATGATTGAGAGATCCAGTCATGCCGCATGGACAAAGTTGAACTACTCACACCCAGGGAGGGCTGAGTAGAAGCATCAGAGCAGTGAGCAGGCAGCCAGATCTGTGAGTGGCTATTCTGGGCTCACAGGAGCTTCTATTCAATTCACATTGATTGCAGAGCACTATCAGTTTCCTTATGACACATTAATATGGGCTTGGTGAAAAGTTAGGGAATTAGTGTGCTATAAGGTGTTCACAGCAAACTATGGCAAGTTCTTAAAGAAATGGGAGTGCCTGATCACCTCATCTGTCTCCTGAGAAATCTCTGTGGGACAAGAAGCTACAGTTAGAACTGGATATGGAACAACTGATTGGTTCAAAATTGGGAAAGGAGTACGACAAGGCTGTATATTGTCTCCCTGGTTATTTAACTTATATGCAGAATTCATCATGCGAAAGGCTGGGCTGGATGAATCCCTAGCCGGAATTAAGATTGCTGGAAGAAATATCAACAACCTCAGATATGCAGATGACACAACCTTGATGGCAGAAAGTGAGGAGGAATTAAAGAACCTTTTAATGAGGGTGAAAGAGGAGAGCGCAAAATATGGTCTGAAGCTCAACATCCAAAAAACGAAGATCATGGCCACTGGTCCCATCACCTCCTGGCAAATAGAAGGAGAAGAATGGAGGCAGTGAGAGATTTTACTTTCTTGGGCTCCATGATCACTGCAGATGGTGACAGCAGCCACGAAATTAAGAGACGCCTGCTTCTTGGGAGGAAAGCAATGACCAACCTAGACAGCATCTTAAAAAGTAGAGACATCACCTTGCCAACAAAGGTCCGTATAGTAAAAGCTATGGTTTTCCCAGTAGTGATGTATGGAAGTGAGAGCTGGACCATAAAGAAGGCTGATCGTCGAAGAATTGATGCTTTTGAATTATGGTGCTGGAGGAGACTCTTGAGAGTCCCATGGACTGCAAGAAGATCAAACCTATCCATTCTTAAGGAAATCAGCCCTGAGTGTTCACTGGAAGGACAGATCCTGAGGCTGAGGCTCCAATACTTTGGCCACCTCATGAGAAGAGAATACTCCCTGGAGAAGACCCTGATGTTGGGAAAGATGGAGGGCACAAGGAGAAGGGGACGACAGAGGATGAGATGGTTGGATAGTGTCTTTGAAGCTACAAACATGAGTCTGACCAAACTGAGGGAGGCAGTGGAAGACAGAAGTGCCTGGCGTGCTCTGGTCCATGGGGTCACAAAGAGTCGGACACAACTGAACGACTAAACAACAACAACAACAACAACAAAGGTGTTCCTGAGGTGAACCTCTGGACAGGTATTGAGAATATGCATCCAGTGTAAGAAACTTAAGCCAACAACAACACCCAAAGTTAAGTGTCAAATATGTTCTAAACAGTTTTAATGAGTGGTTATTTATAGTTAACATTGTCACACAGAACGTTATTTTTGAATGATATTCACAAATTTGAACTCTCTTGTTTTTCTCTTGGAACACCCAGAATCCCACCAATCCACCCATTCATAACTATATATTAATTCTGGTCTGTTGATGGCTTGAAATGTGGATAGGCTCCCCCACTTTACAGGTGCTTCCTTGCTTGCTTGACCAGAGATGATACTTGTTTCCCATCACCAGT
This sequence comes from Podarcis raffonei, assembly GCF_027172205.1. NCBI lineage: Eukaryota > Metazoa > Chordata > Lepidosauria > Squamata > Lacertidae > Podarcis > Podarcis raffonei. Next base: position 5,126,043 of record NC_070619.1, on the reverse strand, counting down.
GACACAGATTAGCCTGCTTTATATACAGTGGTACCTCGGGTTACAGACGCTTCAGGTTACAGATGCTCCAGGTTACAGACTCTGCTAACCCAGAAATAGTACCTCGGGTTAAGAACTTTGCTTCAGGATGAGAACAGAAATCGTGCGGCGGCGGCGGGAGGCCCCATTAACGTAGTAGTAGTAGTAGTAGTAATAATAATAATAATAATAATAATAATAATGAATTATTTATACCCCACCCATCTGGCTGGGCTCCCCCAGCCAACCAAATATTAAATTACAGTAATGCATCAAACATTCCCTTCAGATATCCTCTAAAAGTTTGGTGGTAGTTGTTCTCTTTGACATCTGGTGGGAGGGCATTCCACAGGACGGGCGCCACTACCAAGAAGGCCCTCTGCCTGGTTCCCTGTAACTTGGCTTCTTGCAGTGAGGGAACTGCCAGAAGGCCCTCGGCGCTGGACCTCAGTGTCTGGGTAGAACGATGGGGGTGGAGACGCTACTTCAGATATACTGGCCATTTAGGGCTTTCAAGGTCAGCACCAACACTTTGAATTGTGCTCGGAAACGTACTGGGAGCCAATGTAAGTCTTTCAAGACTGGTGTTATGTGGTCTCGGCGGCCGCTCCCAGTCACCAGTCTAGCTGCCGCATTCTGGATTAGTTGTAGTTTCCGGGTCACCTTCAAAGGTAGCCCCACGTAGAGCGCATTGCAGTAGTCCAAGTGGGAGATAACCAGAGCACGCACTACTCTGGCGACGCTGTCCACGGGCAGATAGGGTCTCAGCCTACGTTCCAGATGGAGCTGGTAAACAGCTGCCCTGGACACAGAGTTGACCTGTGCCTCCATGGACAGCTGTGAGTCCAAAATGACTCCCACCTGGTCCTTCAGGGGTAAAGTGGTGCTTCAGGTTAAGAACAGTTTCAGGTTAAGAACGGACCTCCAGAACGAATTAAGTTCTTAACCCGAGGTACCACTGTATGTAAGAAAATAAGCCATGGCAACATTTAAAACGCAGAACAATGCCGAGGCAGTGGTGGAAAACACAGTCAAGATTTATTGTGTGGCACGCAGAATATCCTGCCTGATTGGGAAAGGATTTACACAGAACACCAGTAAGAAAATCTACAACTTTTTCTTGGTTCCAGAATTGTTGCAGTTAACTAATCCCCAGGCTACCTTATAATTTTGGCAGCGGAAGCCATGAAGAAAGCCATTCATAAGCTACCTATTTACTGCCAACAGCCTTAAGTTAGCTAATTTGTCGCATTGTGCTCCAAACTGTGTTTGCAAAGAGTATTAAGGCAACAGGCATAGCTTAATAGCTTAGTTCAGTGCACACTTAAATATATAAAGAGATGGTCATAGATGAATTCAACCTCTGGCTACTGCCAGGGTGCACTGGCTTTCCAGCCATTTCATAGTCGAAATGCCCTGGATGATTTTCTTTGCTCATCCAGTTTCTGAAATGAGACACCTAGAGGGGAAGCTCTATCAAAAGAGTGAAGCCCTACAGAAAAATGTCTTTGTAGGAAGGGGGCAGGAAGCAGCTTCAGCTGTTTCATGTAGGAGAAGCAGGGGCCAGGAAGAGAGGAGCAGCTCCAAACCTGTTGGGTTGCTAGGGGCAACCCGAGAACCTTAACTTGCAAGTTTGCAGCCAAGGGAACTAGTAAGTGGCTGGCAGGAGTAAGAGCTGAGATCTGAGGGATGAAATGGGGGCCGGCAGTGAAACTGATGATTTTTTTCTTTGCAAGCTGTCTTAGTCAGTCTTAAAGGGGAGCTCTGCTGTGTGGGCTTGCTGGTAGGTGTGGGGAGTGATAATTTGCAGAGCCCTTGAAATGCAGTGTGGGAGGCTGTTGTTGCTCTTTGAGTGAGTGTCATAGACAGGTACTGAGTTTTGTGACTGCAAATCAATCTGTTACCCAGGAGATGGGTAGATATCTAAAATCCAGGCTTCTTTGGCTTACGCTGTTTACAAAGGGAGTGCGTAGGTGTGCTGTATTTGTAAAGAGAAGGTTTTATGTGTGCTTCTCTTTGTCAAGAAGGTTGGAAGGTTGTCACAACTTACTTAAGGAGTGAGCAACATATCTGCTGAAGAGGGGGTGCTTTTCAGCCTCTTGGAATGCAAAGATATGTCCTACATGGGGAGAGCTACTGAATTTCAGCAACGTTGCTCCACCTCACTATGAACTTTTCCTGGCTGTGCTGGCTTGGTTCTTAGATTTAAAAAGGATGTATTTTTTGATCCACTGGGGTTAGGGGAAATCATTTGTAGTTAGGCGTTCAAAGGGCCAGATAATACCTGGGGCTCAATGGGTTGCATATCATAAATTTCTCACACCTCTTTTTAAATGTTTCAGCACTAATAAATACATGTGGCATGGGATAAATACTGGTGCTTGTGATTCCACCCCCACCCCCACCCCCCGCTGCACCAAGCACTCCCTAAATCTGCAGTATTTGGAACTGTTCCATCATTTCAGTTCAGGTTACACACATATAATTGAAGAGTCAACAAACAGCGAATGAAATAACTGGCGCAAAGTGCTGTCTTCCTAGTACTTTGATACCTAAGCATACAGGGAATCATATTAGAAGCTTCCTGTGTAGGGGAAATGGGGCAGCCAAAGACACATAGGTAGTTGAAAACATTTGGAATCAATGCTATGGGACATGTGTCAAAAATTCTAGTATCTATGAACATATGAAGCTACTTTGATAATGAGGGCAAACTATTGGCCCACCTGTCCCAAACTGGCAGCAACTCTCCAAGGTCTTGGGTAGAAGGCTGGGTTCTTCAACTGGAGAAGCCAGGGGTTGAATTGGAGCCCCTTTTCTTGCCAAAGGGCCCAGCGTGCTGACCCCGCCCCAAAAGAGCTCTTGCTTGCTCTGCTCTGTGGCTTCGAGGAGGTAAGAAACAGTAGAAGACTTATCATTCTTTGATCACTGAGATCCTCTGATGGGGCACTTCTGCTAATTCCCCATGCCTCTGAAGTTTGGGTGGCCTTCACTAGGGGAGAGGCTTCAGGGTGGCAGGCCATGCCCTGTGGAACTCTCTGTCAGTACAGATCCATCAGAAACCAACCATGCCAGTTTTCAGACTTCTCCTGAAAACTACCATTTAGACAGCCTTTCACAATATGGATTTCTCTTTTTAACCTACCAGTGTGTACTGAATCATTGACGTTTTAAATCAGGGGTCAGCAAACATTTTCAGCAGGGGGCCGATCCACTGTCCCTCAGACCTTGTGGGGGGCCGGACTATATTTTGAAAGAAAAAACAAAACTAAAACAAATTCCTATGCCACACAAATAACCCAGAGATGCATTTTAAATAAAAGGGCACATTATACTCATGTAAAAACATGATTCCCAGACGGTCCGCTGGCTGGATTTAGAAGGCGATTGGGCTGGATCCAGCCCCCGTGCCTTAGTTTGCCTACCCATATTTTAAATTATATTTTAGGGATATTTCTGGACTGATTTTACCATATTTTGTAAGTCACCTTGATATATTTATGAAAGTGCAGATAAGAAATATATAAGGTGATAGAAGTTGTAGTGTAGTAACATCTGGAAGGCCAGAGGTTCTCCACACCTGAACTGGAGGCTGACTAGTAAGTGAAAACCATAGGTGTGCTCCTTGTGTTCGTTTATTTATTTCAGCTATTTATATGCCACTTGATCATTGAAGTTTCTCAGCAGTGTGCCGAAAAATTACAGGTAGCATAGTGGGGGGAAATAAAATTAATCATACAAACAGAAAAACCCTTAAATGCCTGTTGAAATAGAAAAGTCTTTGTCAGTTGGCTGAAGTTCAACAGGGAGAGTGGCCATTTGAATGCAGTTCTTTTTGCCACTACCGGAAACATGTTGTCAGGCTTCCTGAAGTGCTGCCTTCCTGGGAAGGCTGTATAGTTCACTTTTCCCAAGGTTGGGTTGTTGTATCCAATGTCAGTAGACCCACTGAAATGAAAGGAGATGACAAACCTAGCTCCATCAATTTCAGTAGCTCTAGTCTGAGTAGAATTTCGCTGGGTACAACCCCTCTGACTTTAAAGTTTATATCCTTGTTTTGAAAACTTACATGTGGCAGCTTGCTCTAGTAACATGCTGACATTTGGGAATTCAGAATGTTTGTTCGGCTCATGGTCTCTCCTTTTTAAAAAATAAAAGGAGATTTCTATGTTAACCACTTGCCATTATAAACCTTATTTTTCTAGGGTGTGTGTGGCTTATCTATTAAGACAAATGCATTTACAAGATGAGATCTGGAGGTAGTGCTGTGCCTGGGCCTTGCTGCAGCCGTAATGGAAGGGTTTCAGAGCAACTGGCAGAAATGATATTTCTGGATATTTGAACATCTCCCTTTTGTTTTGACACCTCGTCTTGAGGTTAATGAGCGAACAGTTTGATCTTCCCTGACATTTTGACTTCCTCCCTGAGGATAGCCTGTTATCACTGTCTCTCCTCGAGCAGAGAAACCAGAGAGCTTAAAACAGAAGATTAAATTGCTGTTTGGTGATAGGCAGGTAGGTTAAGCACTGGAGAAAGGAGCTAGAGGCCATCAGCGTGGGGAAGCTATCCCACCAATGTGGCAAAACTGGTTAGGTGGTTGAGTGCTGAGGTTCCAGATAAGAATTCCTATGGGTACAGTTGTTACCTACCTGGAATTTCCTATGGAAAGCTAGCATTTGGCATAAAATACGGATCTCTAAGAAAATGTGGGGTTATGATACAGATTATTAATGTCTCGTGTCTTAAGAGGCTATGCTGTGAGTTGGGCTCTGATCTAGCTTCTGCCATGAGCTTGCTTAATGGCCTCAAGCAAGCCACTGTTTCTCTGCCTCACCCCTTTCCCCGCCTGCAAGATATGGATAGCAAAACTGCCCTACCTTACATGGTTGTTTGGAAAGATAGGGAGTGCTTTGAAAACACCAAAGAGCTACAATGCAGCAGCTGTATAGATGTGAAATGTTACTTTGAAGGAAGGCTGCTGGTAGATGAGATGTTAATCAGCAGGGCGTGGCATACAGAGACTACGGGAGTCCTGTTTTGCCTTCGGATTGATAAGACGTTTTTTCAGGGATCAGTGCCTGTGTCAGGCTGCAGGGAGAAATATCTTCTGAACTGCTGCCAGTGACTGAAAACCAAAGATCCTTGTTCATTGTTGGTATTCCTTCTTGCTGTTTTTGCTACCTAAACATACACACATCTTCTACTTAGTCATGGGGAAGTGCAGAGAACATGGGTGGGGTGTTTAGGCAGAGACTTACCTTTATTTTCTCGTATCGTGCATGGCGCTGGGCAGGGGTGCCTACTTGAATAAAATATTGCCGGTGGGGGGGAGAGCAGGTAAGCCCCGCCCCTCACAATCAACTTCATGGAACGGTACTCACACACTGTATGGCAATGCCCAACAAATGGGGGGGGGTCCTCTCAAATATTTTAAGGGGAGGTCCGAAGGGACCTCAGCCCCTAGGCTGCTATTGCGCTGCGGAAATACTTCACATTGAGATGTTAGAATAACACCTGCAGAAACCATGCCATTTTAAGGCTTCATTTTGTGGGGGGAGGAAATGCAGGTGCCAGCATCCATTTTTAAGGTGATTGCATAACCAGATTCCAGAAACATTTCTAGGTCTGATCCTGTGAACTTCAGAACTGGAAGCCAAACTATTAAATCGGGGTTTTATTTTGGGACTTGCTCCTCTATCAAGTAGCCACTGTATGTTGAAGTTGTAGTCTGTCCTTCTGAATAAAATACATGGACTTCTGTTTTCTTATGGGGATTCTAATCTGATATGACTAATTCTTGTGGGCTCTTTATACATGCTTGATCAGTTTCCTTCTGAGAACAAATGGAGGACAACAGCATTTGATGAGCAATGCATGCTCTTAATTTTAGAGGTTCAGGTTTTTCAAAAAGTCTTTGAGATAATAAAACCTGGTTAAATCCTCTTAACACATGTTCCTTGGAAGAATATGAGGGTCAGTTGCTCTTGTTTGTGGAAGACATTTCTCAAGCAGAAACCAAAAAGCTTTAAGCTGAACATTAACAGTGTGATACAGTAGTTAGAGTGTTGCATTAAGATCTCGGAGACCAGGGTTTATATTCTCATTCAGCTGCATGATCTTCACTGTCTCTCAGCCTAGCGTGCTTCATAGTGTTGTAGTAAGGATAGAACTGATGTGAGAGAACCACATACACAACCTTGAACTCCTTGCAACAAAACTGGGATATAGATTGAATGAATAACTATGGTTGCTAGACATCGTCTAACATTGTATATGCCATCAAATGCCAACAGTCTCCTTCAGCTCTCTATATTGGACAAACAGGCCAAACCTTACGCCAAAGAATAAACGGACATAAATCGGACATCAAGAATCACAAGACAGAGAAACCAGTAGGAGAACACTTCAATCTCCCAGGACATTCTATACAAGATCTCAAAGTAGCTGTTTTACTACAAAGGAATTTCAGAAATAGACTGGAAAGAGAAGCTGCTGAATTGCAACTCATTACCAAACTTAAAACCATGGAGAGACCTGGTCTGAACAAAGACATTGGATTCTTATCTCATTATACATGACAAAGCCATTTTTCACCTTCTCACCCCTTGCTTTTTCCTGTAAGACCTATTGCAGTCGTTAAGAGTCGTCAACAGGCTCATCACAGCTATCTGCCAATCACCCATTCCCACCACCCTTCTGAGTAATACCCCTCCCCACCTTCTCACTATATAGAGGGATCTGGCAACTTCTGTTTCAGTGTATCTGAAGAAGTGTGCATGCACACAAAAGCTCATACCAAGAACTAACTTAGTTGGTCTTTAAGGTGCTACTGGAAGGAAAAAATTTTTTTGTTTTGACTATGGCAGACCAACACGGCTACCTTTCTGTAACTGGAACTATGGTTGCTGGTGCAACGGTATGTCCAGGTCATTTGGAATATTCCAGGAGAGGGAGGGATGCAGGCAAAGCATTTCAGAAGCCACTCCAGCTTAACTTGCCCTCTTCTTACCCCCAGCAGTTGCACTGTGAGAAGTGTCCTGATGAAATTTTATGTGTTTATATACAACACATATATATACAAACTTAGTTGGAAGGAATTTTTTAATTTTGTTTCAACTACGGGAGACCAACACGGCTACCTACCTGTATGTTGACACTGTTTGCTCTGTTAACCTTATAATGCAATTTAATGTTACCTGTCGTCTGCCTTGGAAGGATTTATATCCCAACAGGTGGGATATAAATAACTGAAATAAATATCCATCACATAGGAGTGCATTAGGTGGCTGTTTTAACTGGATTAATGCTATCCATTAGTTGGCCCTCTGATTTCTAAACCTCCATGACTTAGGGGCTCACAGTTCCACTTACAATGGCAGTGATCCTTCTGCCTTATGTGTGTGACGAACTGAGCCGCTGCCTTCTTCTTGGAGCTGGGGAGAAGATGCAAGATCACATCAACAGTTGTGCTGTGCTTTCCTCCTACTGCACTTGGAGTGGGGGATGATCCCGGTGGCTGCTGTGCTTCAGAGGTGCTGTGAGGGCCTCTGGAGCACCTCAGAACTACCAGGTTGATCCTCTGTCCCTCTGTATATTAAATGTTGGAACAGGGGAGGGGAGCGAGGCACTGTTGCTGAGGTTTGGATATGCAGCACAAGTCATAGGCAAGACCCCACCCATCACAACTGTTTGTTGACTTCTTCCTATAGCCAAGAGAGAGCATTGCTGGAGGAGGGTTAGGTTTCACCCCGTCCCATCCATCTCCTCCTTCGTTATGTGGTTCTGTATGTGATGTGCTACTAGTGCAACGGCTGGGCTCAGTTCATTTTTTCTTCCATTCTTAAATTTGTTGATCACTTGAAAGAAGGCACTGAGTCCCCTCCTGTTAAATGCAAGCCAAGCGTGCTCTGGCTGTTCTTTCTGTGTGTTTGTTGGCCATGGGCTGCAGATATTTCCTCCTATTCTGCTTTTAAGCGCATTAACACAATTTTCTGGGTTCCTGTCCAAGCAAACTCCTTTTAATTCTCTCCCTGGGACTCCTCTCTAGAACTTCACGCATTGCCTTTGCAGTCTGCAGACTCTGATAACGCAGTAACCATGTTCCAACATATTAAACTTTTAACATCCTCAAGATTCAATTAATCTTATCTTTACAACTCCCAATTACAGGCACTAATTAAGTGAAAGTAGCATAGTAGACCTAAGGATGTTGCATTAATCATCTGCTGCCTCATACGCCTATTCCAAATCCTTCGACATATTCCCAGAAGGAATGAAATAGTTCAGTTCCTGTTCATTTTTTTTTTTTTAGGGTTGTTAATCCCACAAAGGAGTGTTTGTATCTGGATTAATTTACTCATTTGTTTCATGTTACTGATAAATGGCATTAAAAAAATTATAAAGTCCAAGATGAGCAAAACTGAATTATTTGATAATTACACAGTTTAAAGGGCCATTGTTGTGGCTTTAGTTAAAAGTGTTGTGGGTCACACTAAAGATTTCTTCTTATTTCATAAGATTAGCTGTTACAGGATGGCTTTCTGTTCCTGGAAAATTGTTTTTTGTTTCTGTTTTAAGCTGCCAGTTTAAATCAGCTTAAACACTAAGTCTTGAAGAATCCTCTTTCTGTACAATTTTTCTTCCTGGACATCCTGTTACATTAGATTTTACATTATGAGTCTTCAGATCACTTCAGAGGGCAGAAAATATCACTTTGGACTAGGGAGAATTTAGGATATGATTTCCATTCTTTCATTTGAATTTCCACTATGGTTAAAGCCACCATTTTCAGAGTATTGCAAACTTCTCTCAAGGGAGGGGTGCAGCAGGGTGATAAATGAAGCACAGAATGTATACACAAACACCGAGGCAAGAGTATTACCGTATTTTTCGCACCATAGGACGCACTTTTTCCCCTCCAAAAATGAAGGGGAAATGTGTGTGCGTCCTATGGTGCGAATGCAGGCTTTCGCTGAAGCCTGGAGAGCGAGAGGCATCGGTGCGCACCGACCCCTCTCACTCTCCAGGCTTCAGGAAGCTATCCGCAAGCCTTGCAAGCCCGGCGGGAGATCCCGACGGGCGCGCGAGGCTTGGGGCGGCAGCCTGTCGCCCGAAGCACGGGGAGCCCTCCGGAGGGTTCTCCGTGCTTTGGGCGAGTGTCTGCAAGCCTTGCGCGCCCGGCGGGAGGTCCTGACGGGCGCGCGAGGCTTGGGGCGGCAGCCTGTCACCCGAAGCACGGGGAGCCCTCCAGATGGCTCCCCGTGCTTCGGGCGAGTGTCTGCAAGCCTTGCGCGCCCGGCGGGAGGTCCCGACGGGCGCGCGAGGCTTGGGGCGGCAGCCTGTCACCCGAAGCACGGGGAGCCCTGCAGATGGCTCTCCGTGCTTCGGGCGAGCGTCTGCAAGCCTTGCGCGCCCGGCGGGAGGTCCCGACGGGCGCGCGAGGCTTGGGGCGGCAGCCTGTCACCCGAAGCACGGGGAGCCCTCCAGATGGCTCCCCGTGCTTCGGGCGAGTGTCTGCAAGCCTTGCGCGCCCGGCGGGAGGTCCCGACGGGCGCGCGAGGCTTGGGGCGGCAGCCTGTCACCCGAAGCACGGGGAGCCCTCCAGAGGGCTCCCCGTGCTTCGGGCGAGTGTTCGCAAGGCTTGGGGCGGCAGCCGCGGCTTGGGGGGGAATAATTTTTTTTTTATTCATTGCCCCCCAAAAAATGAGGTGCGTCCTATGGGCCGGTGCGCCCTATAGAACGAAAAATACGGTATTTCCAGGAGGCATGGGGAATCTGTCTTAACCAGAGGGCTGTATTCCCTCATGAGAAACCTTCTGGGGCCACATGCTATTGGTGGGTTGAGCCAGAGGCAAAAGTTCCCTTTGAGGAGTAGGCTACATTCTAGCCATGCAAAAGTCAGGTTTCCACCTGCTGTTTATGCAGTTCTAAATCATTCTGGGGCGAAGAGCTATAAACAGCCTTGAGGTCCTGCCCTCTGACCAATGAAACAGTACAGTGGTACCTCGGGTTACAAACACTTCGGGTTACAGACTCTGCTAACCCTTGGGTTAAGAACTTCACCTCAGGATGAGAAGAGAAATCGTGCTCTGGCAGCACAGTGGCAGCGGGAGGCCCCATTAGCTAAAGTGGTACCTCAGGTTAAGAATGGTTTCAGGTTAAGAACGGACCTCTGGAACGAATTAAGTTCGTACAGTGGTACCTCGGGATGCGAACGGGATCCGTTCCGGAGCCCCGCTCGCATCCCGAATGGAACACAAGACGCGCCTGCACGTGCGCGGCTCGCGTTTCACCACTTCCGCGCATCCGCATGATGTCATTTTGACCATCTGTGCATGCGTGAGCGACGAAACCCAGAAGTAACGCGCTCCATTACTTTCGGGTTGCTGCAGAGCGCAACCCGAAAGCGCTTAACCTGAAGCATATTTATCCCGAGGTATGACTGTACTTTAATTATGAGGGGAAAGTAGAAGAGGCCCTGAGTATCCAAATGTGTAGGACCTCCTGGTTCAGTTATTGGTGCAGAGGGTGGGTGGAGATTAGAGCCTATGGCTTGCTCCAGATATCTCTTCAGGGAAACCATGGTGGATGGAGGGTGCCAGTTGTTGGCGATCGACCCCCTCGGGAAAGGCAGACTCCTCTTCCCAGGCACTGGGGCCTCTTGCTCTCCGCTCTGTCCAGAGAGACCAGCGATAAGCGACACCTCCCTTTTGGAAGATGCACACTCACTTTCCCCTTGCATCTCAGCAGAAGAAAGAATCAGTCTGAAAGTAGCCTAAAAATCTACTTTATTTAACAGACTGTACACTGTACATGGAGCTAGTACAAATCATGTCTGCTCTTTCAGCAGCCTCTGCACAACTCCCTCCACCCTCCTTTGCAGTAACAACAGGAAGGTCTCAAGTTACACTGAGAACACAACCTTGAGAACAGCATAGGACATCCTGTCTCACGCTCAGTAATATCAGAAGAATCACATGATGTAAACAATGTGCTGCTAGTTTGCAGCTGGTGAGCACACAAATCCCAATACCAATTTGGGCCCCAGGATATGGGTGCCCAGTGGCGCCCGCAACGTAACATGACACTATGACATCACGTTAGGTAGGCACGTGGCAGCGGTGCTTCTGAGGTTGCATGGTGTGGTAAGAATTCATGTCTTCACCACCTTGTTTGTTACCCAGGTGAGGATCAACCACCTTTTGAATAAACCATAGAAACAAGGAAACTTATTTCCAAGTCCAGCATCCATATTTCGGGACCCAGTGTTGGTATTATAGCTATTGTAATAGGGCAGAGCTCATTCCACTCAATGTGCTAGTTGAGAAGGTCTGCCGCAAGGCACTTTGGAACAAAAGCTTATATAGTAGTTCAAACACAGCAAACAAAGAGTCATAAAACATCTTCACATATATCAGGAAGTAAAGCACACATGGCTCCCTACTGGCATCATACTGGGGCTCCATACTGGACCCCACATCACCTTGGAATGGCCCCGATGTGCCCAGACCATTTGACCATTTTAGGTCTCTGGCGTTACCCTGGCAACCTAGCCTTCAGTGAGGGAAGAGCATCATAAAATCCTCTTCCTGGGTCTCAGATAGCTTCAAGGATAGCTGATTTACACTCTGGTTCTGAAACGTCCTGCCATTTGTACCACTTTCAGGGGTGGATAAGGAGAGATGAAATGCAGTGTAGGGGGGGGAGACTCACAAATGCACAACACACAAAAATCAAGGCTAATACATTCTAATAGGTTAAATACAATTAAAGTGAAACACTGAAACATTATTAAAATGATAAAAAAATTCTACCAGAAGTTGTATTGGAGGCCTGGCAGGGCCTCGGACATTGCTTCCAATGCCACGCCCAAAGCCTCAAGAGACCTCCGATGCGGCTTCTGGTTTTATACCAGTCACTTGGAGGCTTCGCCGGGCCTCGGATGTCGCCTTGGAGGTCGTGTTGGGCCTCCGACTCAACTTCCGGTAGAAAACCAGAAGTCGCATCAGAGCCCCGTGGTCTTAGCCCCCACAAAAAAAATTGTGAGTGCCCAAGCACCCAGCGTCCCCTAGAGTTGGCGCCAGTGTGGTGGATGGGGGTAAGTAGCGTCATCTACAAACAGGCTCTCAGTGAATCAGTGTGGTAATGAGCTCTGTTTTTAAAATTTCAGTGTTACTGATGGGCACTTTTGTTTCCGTTGCTAGGTATGCTATACCTCCAGAACATGGGAAGCGGTTGGAGAGACTGGCAAAAGGTAAGTTTGTATCTGCTAATGACCTTGTATGTTAAAGCAACTGCCCAAGGCCTTATTTTTGAGGAGGTGTGAGCCAGTAATTTGGGGCTGCTTCAGACTGCGACGCAATTCTATAACAGAAAGACCCATGCAGCTCATGTGTGATATATCTAGATTTATGAATTTTGCTATGTGCTCACATTTTATTTTAAAATACTTTTATATCACCTTCAATAAGAATATCTCAAGGCAGTTCACAAAAAACATTCTAATATGATGGATACGGTAAATACAGCAGTGACAAAGTCAGGATAAATTCAGCACACTGGTATTAAGGATCAGGAAAGGCCTTGGAGAGTAATTTTTAGCAAATGCCAAAAAACTAGAACAGTAGATGCTTGCCTTATCTCACAGGACAGGTGGTTCTGTAAGCTGGGAGCCACAATGAAAAACCCCTCCAAGTTGTCACAAGATGGACCTTTCGCAGGCTGTGCAACAACCACGAAAGCCTTGTTCAAATATTTTAGTGACTTGGACTGGTCTATCCAGTACACAACATTTCCTCAGATAACCTGTTCTAAGTTGTTTAGAGCTTCATAGACCCAGTAATATGTTTGCAGCCACTGCGGTTCTTTTAAAAGTGGTGTAACATGCTTCTGGTAAGCTTCTCCTGTTAGCAATCTAATCGCTCTGGACTAGCCTTAAGGGCAGCCCCACGGCAAGCAGATTACAGTGGCCCAGTCTTGAGGTTAGCAATACATGGGACACTGCAGTCAGGCTTTTTGAGTCTGGGAACTCTTGAGGCACTCTTAACCACTGCAGCCAACTGGGCCTCCAGCAGCAATGATGGACCTAGGAGCACCCACAAACTATGCACCTGTTTCTTCAGTGGGAGTGCAGCTCATCAAAAACAGGGAGGTCACCTAATAATTCCTGGACTTAGAAAACCCACAAGGCCCCTCATATTGGGATCCAGACTCAGCTTCTTGGCCTAATCTAGACTGCTGCTGCATCCAGGCTGCATGCCACACTTTGTGCAGGCACATTGTCTTTGTCTATGATCTTTGAGAATTCTTGGAGAACTGGTGAAGTCTCTACAGATTGGAAGCGGGCAAATGTTTCCATCTTCAAAAATGGGAAAAAGGGAGACCACCTGGTGAGTTTGACTTCAATACCAGGGAAGGACCTAGAACAGATAATTCAACAGTTGGTCTATGAGCATTTAGAAAAGGATGCTGTGATTGCTATGACCCAGCATGGGTTTCTCAAAAATAGGTCATGCCAGACCAATCTGATTTCTATTTTTGATGGAATTACAAACGTTGTGGATCAGGGAAATGTTGTGGGCACAGTGTATCTTGATTTCAGTAAGGCTTTTGTCAAAGTCCCCCGTGATATTCTCTCAAGGAAGCTGGTAAAATGTGGGTTGAATGATGTAACTGTTAGGTGGATTTGCAGCTGGCTGGCTGACTGAACCCAAAGGGTACTCATTAATGGTTCCTCATCATCCTGGAAAAAAGTGACATGTGGGGCGGCAGGGTTCTGTCCTGGGCCCATTGTTGTTCAACGTCTTTATAAATGACTTGGATAAAAGAATTGAGGGGGTGCTCATCAAATCTTCAGATGACACCAAACTGGAAGAGGTAGCTAATGTCACAGGAAACAGAAACAGAATTCAAAATGACCTTAACAGATTGGAGAACTGGGTGCAAAATTAATTTCAAAAGGGACAAATGTAAGGTTCTATACCTAGGGTGAAGAACCAGATACACAAATATAGGATGGGGGACACCTGGCTTACTAGACTTACATGTGGAAAGGATTTAGGTAGGGGTCTTGGTGGACCACAAGCTTAACATGAGTCAATAGTGTGATGCGGCAGCAAAAAAACTTAAAGCTATTCTAGGCTGCATCCACAGAAGTAGAGTGTCCAGATCAAAAAGCAATAGTACCACTGCATTCTGCCTTGGTTGGACCACGTGTGGAATACTGTTTCCAATTCTGGGCACCACAATTTAAGAAGGATGTTGACAAGCTGGAATGTGTGCAGAGGAGGGCAACCAAGATGGTCAAGGGTCTGGAAACTAAGCCTTATGAAGTATGGTTGAAGGAGCTGAGTATGTTTAGCCTGGAGAAGAGACTGAGAGGAGATATGAGAGCCATCTTCAGATCTTTTAAGGTCTGTCACATGGAAGAGGAAGTATGCTTGTTTTCTTCTCTGGAGGGTAGGACTTGAACCAATTGCTTCAAGTTACAAGAAAGGACTTTCAAAAAAACTTTCTGACAGTAAGAGCTGTTTGACTATGGAACAGACTCCCACAAGAAGTGGTGGACTCCCCTTCTCTGGAAGTTTTCAAACAGAGTTTGGATGGCCATCTGTCATGGATGCTTTAGCTGAGATTTCTGCATTGCAAGGGGTTGGACTAGATTACCCTTGGGGTCTCTTCCAACTCTCTGATTCTTGGCTCAGACCCCAAATAAGTGTGTCATTAACATACTGATGATACTGTGTTAAAACAGCATTGGAAGCAAGGTGGTACCTTGTGACATCCCATAAAATCACTAGCGGGAACTGAAGTATAGTCCCTTAATGACAACCCTGCAGGCAGGAGCAGAATATTGCCTCCAGCTTCCAACCCACTTGATTGTAACAAAACATCCAAGCGATTTATGCTAAGCGAGTTTAGTAACACACCATGGTTAATCTTATTATTAAAAGCCATACCTTGTCACACTGCAAACAGCTTGTTAAAGAGTCAGTATGGGACTAGGGACGCAGGTGGCGCTGTGGGTTAAACCACAGAGCCTAGGACTTGCCGATCAGAAGGTCAGCGGTTCAAATCCCCGCGACGGGGTGAGCTCCCGTTGCTCAGTCCCCGCTCCTGTTAACCTAGCAGTTTGAAAGCATGTCAGAGTGCAAGTAGATAAATAGGTACCACTCTGGCGGGAAGGTAAACGGCGTTTCCGTGCGCTGCTCTGGTTCGCCAGAAGCGGCTTAGTCATGCTGGCCACATGACCCGGAAGCTGTACTCCGGCTCCCTCGGCCAGTAAAGCGAGATGAGCGCCGCAACCCCAGAGTCAGTCATGACTGGACCTAATGGTCAGGGGTCCCTTCACCTTTACCTTTTATAGAGTGTCTTCATTTGTTCTAGGTGAATACTATGAATATAGCCCAGAAAGTGTCTTGAGATAAATTGGAAGCTTTCTGCCCCCAAAAGCAACTGACACGATGCAGAGCTCTTGACTGTCTTACCTGGTAGTGTTGGCGTAATCCTGAACTTGGAGTCAAATGCTCTTCTCAGTGTAACCACCACTGTGATAGTATACTCCAATCATTTCCTTAAATGTGTCACTCGAGCTTGGTCCAGAATTTTTTTATTAGCTAGCAGTAAGGATTCAGGAACTGCTCTTTGCCAAGGAACTGAAATAGCATGAAAAGGCTAGCATTTTTCATCCAGTATGAAAAAGTGAAAACTAGCTCTGGCGAGCATCCGGAATGAAATGCTGAGTTGGTGCAAATGTATATGTGATGTATTGTTGTGAGAGGACCTCTTGGAGCATACACTTATTTATTTATTAAATTTAATGGATTTGAAAAGTTGCTTTTCTGGGAAAGCCCATTCAAAGTGGGTTACAACATTCAGAACCCCCACAATGGGTGAACAATAAATAAGCTATAGAGACACAAACCTGTAAAAACACCCCACAATTAAAACAATGACAACCAGACAACAAACAGTAATATCTCATGCCTGGAATAAATTTGCCAAAATCAGACCTCACCAGATAGGGCCACAATTGGCTTACCAGCTGAAATTGGTAAAGGTCGCTACTAGTCTCTGGGATTCACCAGGCAGTGCAAAATCCAATATCAATCCCAAACAGCATATTTGACCTTTGAGAGGGAGTGCTACCCCATCCATTACCATCTGTCAATACCTTCTGGAGCTGCGGTCTCCCAACCCACAATGCCTATGTCTTGCTCAGAGTTAATTGCGATTTGTTTGCCTTTGTCCACCCCAGAGCGGCCTCCAAGCATCAGTTCAAATTTTCAACAGTCTCTCTGGGGTCAGAAGAGGGAACCAAAAGGTAGAAGTGAGCAGCACCCATTCTTGGATGTCTTCTTCCAGCATCTTCATGTAGATGGTGGATAGCATGGGGGTTAATCTAGAGCCCTGCAGAGCCCCATAAATCAATAGTCATGGGGAAGAGCAAAACTCTCCCCGCATCAGCTACTGAGTATATCCATCCAGCAAGGACTGAAAGCAGCCCAACCCCAACAGATGGCCCAGGAAGTTTCCATGATCAGTGGTACTGAATGCTTCTGCAAGGGCCAGGAGGACTTCCAGGGTAGCACACACACCCTGTTCATCCTCAGGCACCTGCTGGGGTGACCGAGACTGTGTCCATTCCAAAACCAGGGCTGAATCCAGATTGGAATGGATTCAAAGAATCAGCTTCATCCATAGCCTGCAGCTATGTGGCCACCAGCCTCTTAATCACTGCCCCTAGAAAAGACAGATTTTGGGATTTGTCAATAATTATTCAGAATAACAAATTTTAAATCCAGCTTTTTAAAGGAGTAGCCTTACTAACACCTCCTTGAGGCAGCTCTCCTTCCCTTAGGGAAGCACCAAGTCCTGATCTTGATGTTTTCACTAGCCCAGAATCAAGCAAGCAGGTGGTAGCCTCATAGCTCCAAGCAGCCTGCCCACAACTTAACCACTTGAAATTTATGGCATCCTTTGCCCACACACAGGGACGCGGGTGGCGCTGTGAGTAAAAGCCTCAGCGCCTAGGGCTTGCCGATCGAAAGGTCGGTGGTTCGAATCCCCGCGGCGGGGTGCGCTCCCGCTGCTCGGTCCCAGCGCCTGCCAACCTAGCAGTTCGAAAGCACCCCCGGGTGCAAGTAGATAAATAGGGACCGCTCTGGCGGGAAGGTAAACGGCGTTCCGTGTGCTGCGCTGGCTTGCCAGATGCAGCTTTGTCACGCTGGCCACGTGACCCGGAAGTGTCTGCGGACAGCGCTGGCTCCCGGCCTCTTAAGTGAGATGAGCGCACAACCCTAGAGTCTGTCAAGACTGGCCCGTACGGGCAGGGGTACCTTTACCTTTTACCTTTGCCCACACACCCCATGTTGGTGTATCAGTGCCTTGTTTTTCTATTTGGCAAATGAGGAATCTTTGTAGCAGTTCTGTCTGAAGCTCAGAGAGAGGCAGGTTAACCTCTTTGAAGCTGTTATATTTTTGAACTTTCTGTTTTGCTTCCTGTTTAAAACAAGTGCGGAGCATTCTAGTCAAGCAGTAAAGGATCACACAGAATATCAGAGCATTTATTAAAACAGTACGATATAAAAGAGCAGAACTTGATTGAAGCCCTTCTAAAGAGCTTTCTTCCTCTTTGCTAGCTTCTGGACTGACAGGAGTGAGGTGGTCATGTGACCTGCTTGGGCCTCGGACAGAGGTTGCTACAACCACCTTAGCAGAGGCTATTCTGTTTATCTCAATTCAAGTGGTTCTTTCAGATAACCAAGACCCCAGACTATTCAGGGCTGTACACACTAGCTCTTTGAATAGTGCCTGAAAACAAGCTGGTAACTAATGTATTGTTCTAAGGCCAGTCTGGTACGGCTGCCCCAGCCAGTTTTAATCAGTAAACTGGCTCCCATGCTTTAAATTAACTACCGTATTTTTCGCCCTATAGGACACACTTTTCCCCCTCCAAAAATGAAGGGGAAATGTGGATGCGTCCTATGGGGCGAATACAGGCTTTCGCTGAAGCCGGGAGAGCGAGAGGCTCTCGCTCTCCAGGCTTCAGGAAGCTCTGCACAACCCTCCGGAGCCCGGCGCCAAGCCATGCCGGCCTCCGGAAGGTCGCGCAGAGCTGCCTGCCCCCCGGGCTCCGTGCAGCTCTGCACGGCCCTCCGGAGCCCGGTGCCAAGCCACGCTGGCCTCCGGAGGGTTGCACAGACCTGCCTGCGTTCCTGGACTCCGTGCAGCTCTGCGTGATGCTCCAGAGCCCGGCGCCAAGCCGCACCGGCCTCTGGAGGGTCGCGCAGAGCTGCCTGCCCTCCTGGGGTCCGCGCAGCTCTGTGTGACCCTCCGGAGCCCGGCGCCAAGCCGCGCCGGCCTCCGGAGGGTTGCGCAGAGCTGCCTGCATTTCGAAGCCTCTTCAGTGTGCCCTGGCTTCGCACAGCTGTCCGCAAGCCTGGGGAGACCGGCGTGGCTCCCTAGGCTTGCGGATAGCAGGCTGTTCTGGGGTCGGGGGAAGCTTGGGCTTCCCCCGCGCCAGCCCCGTGCCTGGGGGGGAAATAATTTTTTTTCTTTATTTCCCCCCTGCCCCCCCCAAAAAACTAGGTGCATCCTATGGGGCGAAAAATACAGTAATTTCTTTTAGGCAGCCTCCAAAGGCACACCCATGTTAACAGTAGTCACATCAGTGACCTAGGAACGAAACCAGGGGCTCCTGGCGGTATTTAAATGGGTATGTTTTAAAATGCTTGTCCCAGTGGAAAGTGGGTTTTGATATGTGTGCCTTTGGAATGGTGTAGGCTAGGGCAGGATAGGCAATATCCCTCTGCTTGCTCTCTTGATCCTTACTGAAAACTTAATAATAATGCAGAATGTCTTCATAATACGTTTCTCATTTCTTCATTTGTATTTAGTCTGTTAAATACAAACACCATTCATATTGATTGCTGAGCATTTTTCATTTAGAAAGTGCTTACAGGTTCAATAATTGTGGATTTAGTGGGACATAATTATCGAAGTTCTTTGTGATATATATAACAAGGCATGTGCTGGTTCAGCTGACAGTGTTATGTTATGGTCTGAATACCTATTTGTGGGGATGATAGTCTTCTCATCTTTCCTTGCCCCTCTCTACTGCACTATCAACTCCATGACATCCTCCCACTTTACACACCCGGAAGCAAACTGAATTTTTAAAAGACACAGAATCAAGAGCACACGTGCAGACCCTCCATGTGACTCGATTTTCCAGGGATGTCCCTGATTTAGAGAAGCCATCCTGGTTTCTGATCTTGAATGTCACACTTATCCTTAGGATGTCTCTATTTTCACTGGAGAAATGTTGCAGGGTATGGAGTTATCCAACCCCTGAGCCATTTGAAGACGATTCTGTATAGGGAAGTTTTTTTAAAAAAAAAACACATAGTGCTGGGGCAACCCAATAAGATGTGTGGGATATAAATAGTAAAATTATCATTATGGAATGGTATGTCCCTATATTCATCAGAAAAATGTTGGAGGGTATGCATTTGGGCCTGTCTCCCCACCCCCCATAAAGGCTAATATAATTTATGTGGTGAGGTGGCACCTGCCCAGAGATCGGCTAATTACTTGATAAGCAGACCCCCTCTGTGACAGGCTTGTAGGTTAAAAGGTGCTATATATTATAGAAGAATCCTGAACAGATATCTGATAAAATTGTTCCATTGAGGATTTTTGGCCTGATAATCATCTCTCTCCTCTCCCTTCGTCACACACATGTAAGGTCCCTGTGGTCAGAGCCACGCCGGCCTTTGAGATGCAATCTTTCTGTTTCCACTACCTCTCCAAACATCAATAGCAAGATGTCAAGTCTACTCCCTGTGTTAATATTTAAAACACTTAAACTTAAAGCTTGGTTTATTCACTGGGGGAATATTTTAATGCAAGTCATCCTTCACCTATTTGAATGCTTTGAAAAGGAAGTGACCGCGCTTCAGCCAACATGGAATAGGTTTTAGGGACTGGCTTACTCTCACTTTGCCCACACTCTCCAAGAATATAGTGGTGTAGGAGGAGCTGTCGCTACCATTTGACAACAGGAGCACATCCTCTTCTGCACCTGAGTCTGTGGTCTTAAAGCAGTGGTTCTTGTTGCATTGTCAGAGATCAGCTTCTGCTGTAGTCAGCTAACTGTTGCTTGAAGGAGGAGAATAGATTGGTGTGAGGCAGCAGTGTTTCATCTTATCCCTTTTCCAAGATTGCAGAGTGAGTGGGGTAGAAAACCCCAGCTCCCACCGCATCATCTGGCCTTGTTGTAAGTGACTGTAAAAGTGAGTCCCCTCCCTTCCAAAGGAGTTCCAAACAGCAATGTAAAGCAGGGTTTTATTTGGTAACACCAAATTATTACTGGAAGTTTAGGGCTCCTGGGTGACAATGAACACTATCCAGACAGCTGCATTCCCCCCTCTTACTTTCAACACCCAAAATAGTCTGTCAGTGTGTGAAGCCTTTTCATTGACATACCTAACTGACCATTTCTTGGGGGGGGGGGCAAAAGAAATAAGGCTGGCCAGTGATTGGACTGAAATTATAGTGTCAAGTAAATAGAAAAACACATGAGGTGCCCAGATGAAGGAAACCATCATCGCCTTTCTCTTGGAAGCCATTCACTCTAGTGACATCGTATAAAATAGAAATAACATATTGAAAACCACTGACTGGAAAATGAGAGCTTCAAAGCAATTTTATATTCACACCATTTTCACTCGGTCATATGTCAAAGCTTTACAAAAACTACAATTTCAGCAAGCATAGAGCTCCATAAGTCCCAATTGCCCATAAGAGGGTATGTGTATGTGGTGTTTTGTTTTTTAAAATAGAATTTGGAAATCTGCATTAAATGAAAAGCATGGAGTGTGGCTTTCATTTTAAGTATATCCTTCTTATTTGAACCTAAAGTTGGAACAACTTGGAAATTTTGGGTGTTGTTTTGTTGATAGCTTTGCTGAATTATTTAGCTCAGCACTCAGTGCTAGTGACCAGTCAGATGCCCCAGGGAAAACAAAATGATCAGGGTGTCAGTCACACCCCAGCACCTGTTAACTGAAGGTATACTGCATGGATGTTTGACTTCTAAGTTTTCATAGCTAATAACTGCTGATAGATCCCTCTTCCACATTAATTGGTCTAATTTTTAGCATACACAAAACACCTTCTGTGTACAAATGTTTGCTTAAATGTATATTGCATTTTCCCCTTGGCATACACAAGGTGGGTAACAACGTAATACAGTTGTACCTTGGATCCCGAACACCTTGCGAGTCAAACGTTTTGGCTCCTGAACACCGCAAACCTGGAAGGGAGTGTTCTGGTTTGTGAATGTTCTTTGGAACCTGAACGTCTGACCTGGCTTCTGATTGGCTACAGCCAATCAGAAGGCGGACCTTCATTTCTGAACGTTTTGGAAGTCGTTCAACCTCGAGGTACTACTGTACACTAAATCATTACTTCTTATAAACTTCTCTTAAAACCTTCAGACACCCGACAGAAAACAGAAATGTGTCTTCTCTGTCTGCTATGGCAATACAGTGGTACCTCGGGTTAAGAACTTAATTCATTCTGGAGGTCCATTCTTAACCTGAAACTGTTCTTAACCTGAGGTACCACTCTAGCTAATGGGGCCTCCTGCTGCCGCCACGCCGCTGCGCAATTTCTGTTCTCATCCTGAAGCAAATTTCTTAACCCAAGGTACTATTTCTGGGTTAGCAGAGTCTGTAACCCGAGGTACCACCTGAAGCATCTGTAACCCGAGGTACCACTGTAGCTGTTCCCCTCTGCTCGAGTTAGACAAGAACTTTTCAGTTTCTAAGGGCCAGGCTTCAGCAGAAATGAGATCACATTTATTTCCTTAATCTCTAGTACCAGATTTCTAGGAGTTTACGGGTTTATCATATCAGTAGTCTGTTTACCCTCTAGACTTGCATATTCCGGTCTTAAACAAACTCCCCTATAGCATTCGCGGTGAAGAGCAACAAACAGCAGTAACGCCCTGCTTTCCAGTGCATCACTGTTCCAAAGATGTTCAGCGCATGGAATGAGCTTGCAATTAATATGGAAAATGAATAGCTGAGCTATAAATGGGCTCGCTGGGAGAGTTGCAGAGCCCATGGAGGGACCATTAATGTGCTGCCACGTTATTGGTGCTAATCACTTAAAATGTGCTCCTTTATTAGTAGCTTTAATGAGAGCCACTTAAACTGTGCATTAAAAAGAGGAACTGCAGAGAAGGACGATGAACTGGGTGGCAGGCACTCATAATTCTAATTGAAATGCTTTTAGTATGGGGGGGGGGAGTTGCCAGAAGCCAGTAATTCTTTGCACTTTTAAAACCCTCCTCCATTATGTAGCATCAATTAGTGTTTTGTTGTTCAAGTGTTGGAATTATATTTTGCTCCCTGTATGCTTCCTCCTCTTCCCTACCTCCACTCCCAGCATTCTCCTCCTGCCTGCCCACTGGGACCTGTTTAATCAGCAGCATATAGTGGAAGCATTGACTGATGCAAAATCCTAAGGCTAGAGAGTGAGTTGCTTCAGTGCCATGAGTCATGACCAGGATCATAAAACCAGAGAATTGTAGAGTTGAAAAGGACTGCAAGGGTCATCCAGTTCAACCTCCTTCAACGCAGGAATCTTATCCATAACAGATGGCCACCCAACCTCTGCTTAAAAACCTTCAAGGAAGAAGAGTCCACAACCTTCCAAGGGAGACCGTTCCAATGTCGAACGCCTCTTACTGTCAGAAAGTTTTTAGCCAGAATCTCCTTTGGATCAATCCAAGGGTAGAAAAATATCTTACACTCCCAGATGCCATTCTGAAGCCAGCAGCACATTGACACTAGGATCTGCCTTGTGGAATAATGAGAAAATGTAAATTCCTGGGTACCAGAAGCAAATGCCAGGTGCCCTTGGGGAATTTTACAAGTCTGCTTCCACATTATCCCAGCAGAATTCAGTTGTGCAGCATGTGCTGGAGCCAGAACCCACAATGGTGTTGCCTTCGAGATAAGATCCTTGTTTTCCAAATTTCGCAACAAACTCTTAACAGTACTCTCCTTCAGAGACATGTACAGTGAGGACAACTTTATCAGGGGCCAGTTCTTATAAGCATTAACATATTTGGTCACAGTGATAGAAAACAGACAAGATTGCTCTCTGTGGCTGTATTTTCCGTGGTTTGCCTCATTTTTCAAACTAGTTTATCATCCCAGCACAAATGTTGCATCTGCCACCTCAATTTTTCCATGCTTCAGGTGAGTCCCCAGATTTGCTTTTGCACATGTAACCAAACAAATTACTGTTTGAAAACAAAATTTATCATCTTCCTAAATTAACTTATGGCCCAGTTATGGAATGGGTCTGGAGAAGCCTTTGGCTAGCGCACTTCCTTCCCCTCCCTTCTCCTTCTGCACACATGTAAAGGAGATTGAAATCCTCTGGTAGAGAATTTATTTTGCATGCAGAAGGTTTCAGTTTCATCTCAAGGTAAGGTTGGTAGAGACCCTACATGAAACCCTTGAGAGCCATTACCAGCCAATCTGAATGATACTGAGCTAGATGGACCCAATGGTCTGACTCTGTACCAGGCAACTTCCAAGGTTCTTAACTTGGAGAACTGGATTCTTCTAGCCATGGTTAGTTGATTTAATAAATGTGTTTATAACTGCATGTCATACAGTACAATACTTAGAATAAAATACAAATTTAAAACCTTGTAAGACAACAAGTGTTTGTAAGCAGGTGGCGCTGTGGTCTAAACCACAGAGCCTAGGGCTTGCCAATCGGAAGGTTGGCAGTTTGAATCCCCACGACGGGGTGAGCTCCCATTGCTCGGTCCCAGCTCCTGCCCACTTAGCAGTTTGAAAGCACGTCAAGTGCAAGTAGATAAATAGGTACTGCTCTGGCGAGAAGGTAAATGGCATTTCCGTGCGCTGCTCTGGTTCGCCAGAAGCGTCATAGTCATGCTGGTCACATGACCCAGAAGCTGTACGCTGGCTCCCTTGGCCAATAAAGCGAGATGAGCGCCGCAACCCCAGAGTCATTCGTGACTAGACCTAGTGGTGAGGGGTACCTTCACCTTTACCTTTAAGACAACAAAATGATATTACATGCAGTATTAAAAGCTGACTTTATGGCCAGGAAGGTACAAAAATTATTCCAACCAGACCGAAATAATTCTGCAACTTCAATCCCATTTGTGTTTTTTTAAAAAAGATATTTATTGAAATTTTCCACTTTAATACATTAAAAAAGTCAAAAAGGAAAAACAAAAAAGTTTAAAAACACATAGAGTTCACAATCCTTATTTTTCTATAACATATTTCCCTGACTTCCCCACACCTCCCCTTCTTATATTCCAATTCAAATTGTTAGTTCAGCAAGTTCTTATCCCTAATTTTTTACCTTTTTCTATTTAGTTCATTTTAAAAAAGCCAATTTTACTTTATAAACATCAATATTTATACATCAGTACTCATTCTTAAAACCTTTTTCTAAAGTCGACCCAAGTTCCCTTCCACGACTTCCCCAATCTTCATACAAATAACAAAACAGAATAAAAACAAAAACAGATTATAATTATGCACCCTTTGGATTCCCAAACTCCATCCCCCCCCTTTCCCGGTTTCAATCCCCAACAAATGTCCATCAGTCTTAATCTACTATCAGCCTGGAGATCTCACGTCCGAGGCTCTTAATTCTCTCTCAATTCCTCTCTGCCGGTTTTTTTGATGGTCCTTAATATTAAACACCAGATCTCGGAGAAGCTCTAGCCCAATGGGATCCATGTTTCTTCCAGCCAGACCTCCATACTTAAAAGTGGAGCCCAAATCTTGTTTCTTACTCCTTTCAAGTCCAAATGTCCCCAAAGCTCCAACTTCCACCTTAATCAGATTTGTAATCCTTGGATCTTCAGATCTCCACATAAGGAGATCTCTCCATTCTTCAATCTCCAATTCAAACCAGATTTTCAACATCCAGTTCTTATTTTCCTTTGTAGCCATCATGTCAGGCCTCTGGCTCTCCTTTGTCATCTGCAGCATTACAGCTCCTCCTTCCTTTTCCTCAGGAACAACATATATCTCTTTCTCCACACTCTCAAAGCTCTGAAGTTTCTCTTCTTGTCCAGCTGCATGGACTTCCTGAGTCAAGTCCTTATCAAATTCAATGAGTTTATTTACTGTTAAATCCAGAGTTGCAACATTTGTAGCCAAAACATCAATTTGGCCTTGTAACTTTCCCAAGAGAACAAAAACTCTGTCCAATTTAGCTTGTATTTTCCCTCCTTCAGCCATTCTTGTAATGTCCCAAAACCCCCTCTAGAGGGATTTTGGTTACTTAATATTCCTTCCAGTTCAAATCCAAAAGTCAAGTTAGTTTGTATCGGTTCTTCCTTGTTTTCAACAAATTATAACCAAATTGTAACAAATATAACCAGCAGAGACAACAGAAACAAAGTTCTCTTTTTTAGTCTTGACAGCTAATTTGACAGCTGTCAAACTCTTCAATACCTCTTCAACAGGCTCTCTCGCGGATCACTCCCGGGTCCGGGGGGGTGGCACTTCAGCTCCCAAAATTAGCTCTTATCCTCCAGTAAGATTTCTTATACTGCCAAATCGTGAAATTAATGTCTTTTACCCAATAAAAAAGAAAAGATTCTCTCGACCTTAGTTAGCAGGTCCTTGCTTTAGATTATTTACAAGACGGGGAGACGGACTTCCTGTTTGCGCCTTCCCCGATCGTGCCTAATTCAAAAAAAATTTTCTTTGCAAATCCAATTTCCGTACTACTCACGGGTTGTTGCTTTAAAGTCCAATTACTCACAAGAAGAAGTCAGCGCTCTCCGGCCATGGCAATGCGGCTTCACTCCGCAGGAGAAGCAGTCGACTCTCAGCACCGCGCCGCTCACCCCGTCCCCCATTCCGTAGCCTTTAAAAAGGCTCCTTCGCAGGTCGGGGGGCGCAAATGGTGCCCGCCGAGTCACCAGGTTCACAGGCTTCACCGCCTGTGATTTTTAAGGGTCGCCGCAGTGGGAAGACGCAAATCCTGCGGAGCCGATTCCCTCCGGAGCTCGGAGGGAATCCGCCATTCGCCGATGGCGCTAACCCGGAAGTCCTTCAATCCCATTTGTTTACTAAAGGCTACATTGCATATTTAAAGCATTTTATAACCCATGAGGAATGGTGTCTGGCTTATGTCCTGAAGAATTGCATTCCATAATTGTGGAGCCACTGCCAATAGTGCTGTCATCCATGTGCTCTCCAGTGTCACCTTGACAGGTGAACACCTCAGTAGGGCTTCAGAGGTATGGGCAGGCAGATAGGGATGCTGGTGGTCCGTCAAATAATCTGGCCCCATGCTGTTTAGAGCTTTAAAGGTCATCACTAGCTGCCTAAGGTTGAAGCCATTGCCACTGGAATCCATGGCATAGGTGCAAAGGAGGTTTATTATTGTATATTTTTTGAATTCCAAATGCAGTCAGAAGAGCCAGCAGAAGACATTGTGGTATCAGAACAAGGCAGGTACACTCATCCACATGTGGTGGCATTTTGTACTTTAATAGATGAGTGTCTCCTTCAGGAAAGTGTAGCATTTCTGCCAGAGGACATTCAGGCCCTACACAACTGGTTACAGACAATGAAAGGACTTAAACATAGCAGGCACAGCAGGAACCTTTAAATTGGTAGTACCTATAGGTGAAAACCTTGGCATGTTGATGGAAGTGATGTGGATAGCAGGATGTGGAGTCTCCACATAGTACTTGCTAATGTAAGGGTTCCATCTGGATCGACAAAGTGTTATGAGAGGAGCAATAATTGAATTGAGCATTTGTGTAAAGGATACAGCTTTTCTTCTGAACAAGGGGTTATTCAGTGCTGAAGTGACAGATGCCCCATTCCAGATACTCTCTCTGAAGCATGTTATTTAGAAGGAGAGGAAGGTGCTCCAGACTTAAACTGAAGCCATCCTTTACACTCCAGAGCTTGAACGAAGGAGAGGAAAAAATGAGGACACGAAAAGGGAGATTAAATCATTCTCTCAGGATGTGTTTTATGCTGCCACTAATAGAAGAATGAAGCCAGCAAGGCATTCTCAGCTTGGGTTAGCTATAATAGCAGGGTTGGAAATAGAAAGGTCATTGAAGTTGGAGGCCTACAAGGTCATTGTCTGCTGCAACATAGCTTGAAAAACCGAAAATAGAAATTGACATGTAGCAATGAGGGTACTGTTCACAATGCCTGAAAATTGCCGCTGCATATGTTGCTTTTGATAACGAGAGCCAATTTGTTAAAAACTCTTTTAAGTGGGTAAAAATACATTGTATGGCAATATAGGTGTTTGCAGATCAAGATACTAAAGCTGGTGAAGCTGATGGTGTGAGATGTGTGGCATTGACACGAGGCATACACAAAGGAACAGGATGTTGGCCATGCCTTAGTTGTGTGGGACGGTTACATTTCTACTAGATTATGCTGTTCTCAAAATGGGTGATGTCCCTTGGATTCTGTTGCCGGCACTTCAGATTAAAGGAGGACTAGTTTGGGTGCAGTGGAATTCAACAATACTCTCTGTTCCTCAGCAAAATATCAGGTCAATATTTCTGATTATAGACGTAGAAACAAAGCTGCACAGTGTGTCTCTCAACCTGAGTGTGATTAGATCTACATAATGGTTGCACATAACCTTGCGATTGGAAGAGTGGTCTTGATGATGCAAGCAAAGGAAAGCTTTCAGAATTCAGTAACCACTTTGGAGGTTTTTTCACACAAAATGGCCCATTCAGTGCTTATTCAATCTGGAATACTAGTTTGCTGCAGGGTTATTCAGAAAGATGGTTTCAGGGATATATCTGAACCTTTGCAAGCATGTGTACCGGATTCTGCCAGCTGCTATAGAAATCTTGAGCGCTGAAGAGTTGTTTAAAAGAACAAATACCTTATACCTGTGGTAGTTTTCTGAAGGACTCAGCATTTTTTCTTCATGCTTCGGGTGCATTCATGTAACATGCTTCATAACGGCATGAGTTTTTTGTGGAACGCTAAGAGCTTGCATAGGATATTTCCTGCTGATTTCGAGGGAGCACAAACCCCCACTGGAGAACATTCTTCTTAGTGCTAACCAAGAAATGTGTAAAGGCCTGCTGAGGAGGAGGCGGATAGAATTGTGGAGAAATGTAACCTTCAGGATGATGATAGCATATTAACTTGGGTACTCTACAGCCTAAAGTAACACACACAAGTCGCATCATAAGATACCAGCTAAAGCTCAACTGTTGCAATTGCAGTTGATGTTCAGTAAGTGTCACATTAAATGGGGTTTTGCCACCAAGAAGGCCCTGCCTCTGGTGGTGATGTTTTCCCAAGGTTGGTTGGTAATGGGTAAGTAAAAAAAACATACGCTTAGAAGCCTTTTATGCTTCTGCAGTATGCAAATTCTGTTAAATAAATAAAATAGGTGTTCCTGAGCCATTTATGGCTTTGTACTGTAGTGGCAGCATCTTGAATTGTGCCTGATAGCTCAGTAACAGCCAGTGCTGTATGTTGAGGATGGGTGTTGTAGTGGGAATTGGGGTTGCTTGTGCGTAAAACTCCAAACTGCTCCAAACGGGTTGTATAGCTAACCCTTTCCCTAGTTTGACAGCCCCTTACAACGCGACTGTCTCAATCACTGGCAGAATCCGTCAGTGGGCGTTTCCTGAACTTCTTCCAACATAAGAATTCCTTGACAGACAGTCTCCGCCTAGCTTCTCTGCGCGGAAGCCTTCTGCGCAGAGTAGGCGTGCCAAGCGGAGGTCCTGCGCTCTCCCCACTGATCTCACTGGAAGAGTCTCGGAGCCTTCCCTCCGAAGTACTCTCAGCCTCCCCTCTCTTCCTGGTGTCACCTTGGTTTCCTTCCCCAGCGGAAGCTCTCTCTCTCCCCTTGCTAGTTCCCTCCCCTGCATCCTTGGGGCGACTTCCCTCTCCGCTAGTCTCTGATGTCAGTTCCCTGACAGGTGTAATATAATCTCATATTGCTGCCCCACACATAACGGACAACAGAATTTTCATCCGTTGCAGCTCCTTTCCATTTTGAAGAGATGCACACACTCACACTCTTTGCCATGATGGTTTCCCATGGGAATCTATTCAACGCAGGGATCTTTTTGCTCATTGTGGGGCTCATACCCACAACCTTGAGATTAAGAGCCTCTTGCTCTATCAACAAAGCTATTCAGTATTTATTATACTCTCACACACAGTGGTATCCAATGTTAGTCATACTAGTAACTTTAATCCATTGGTATCTGAAGAAGTGTGAATGTACACAAAATCTCATACCAATAACAAACTTAGTTGGTCTCTAAGGTGCTACTGGAAGGAATTTTTATTTTATTTTATTTTGTTTAATCCATCAATTTCAGTAGGTCTACAGTGAGCAAAATGCAACCCAGAGGATAAGGTGATAAAACTGTTTTTGGACGGCAGCTGAGAGATTAGACACACAATCATGTGTAAAAAAACTGGCATGGGAGAAAAAAATAGTTTGATCTGGTTTTGAGCCTAGTAGAGAGTATTTTTCACTGGGGAACTTAGCTCTGTGATTCATCACCTGCAGTCTGCATACTGTCAGAGAAACAGTTTTGACACCACCTGCTGTTTGTGTGGATTAGGCTGAAAGTGCAGCTTCTGTTTCCAGTAGGTTTTGCTTCCCTTGCTTCCTTCCCTTACCAAGCAAAACTACCATGTTTCCACCTTTTTCCACTTTCCTGCTTGCACAAACCTAGGGGCTCTGCCTGCTGATTCATCTTCATCTGGTCATAGCCAGTCTGAGCATGTTCAAAGCATATTTATTTGAGTTTGTGGGTGGGTGGGGCAGGGAGCTCCCTATTACACATTATTACTTTTCATTATTATTATTATTGATTATTATTATTGTATTCCACCCTATACCCGTAGATCTCAGGGCAGTTCACAACATAAAATCACAGTATAAAAGACACAAAATACATAATAAAAACCCAAACAACCCAATAACCCCCCCCCCTTTCCCCAACATATTTAAAAGGCCTGGTTAAACAGGAACATTTTTGCCTGGCACTTAAAGGTGTATAATGAAGGTGTGAGCTGAACCTTCCTGGCGAGAGCATTCCAGAAACAGGGAAACACTGCAGAAAAGGCCTGTTCTTGTGTTGCCACCCACTGGACCTCTTATGGACTTTGAGGAGGCTAACATAGAAGAGCTTCAGAAGATGATCTCAGAGTCCAGGTGGGTTCATATGGAGAGAGGCGGTCCTTGAGCATTTTACTTACCTCGTTTGAACTTTAAGGTGGGGGGAGGCGGCACCATCGTAAACCCTCAGAGTTTTTATACATACATGAGAAAAATGATGCCTGGGTAAGTAACAAGTATGCAGCTGTTGGCTTTTCCTCTAGGTGGTCAGAGGGGATTCCCTTGGGATACAAAACCATAGAATTGTAGAGTTGGAAGGGGGTCTGAGGGTCAGTGATGGTAATAGTTTCTCTCCTGAATCCTCCTGCAGGATTTTTCCCTGGGAGCTCTCAAGGGTGCGACGCCTTCCTCCGCCACAAGATGACCCTCATTTCACCATCTATCTTGAAGAAATACGGCATCCCTTTTGACCGGGTATGTATGGATAATGTTTCAGGACACACACAGGTTTTCAGAGAATGCTGGTCGAGAACTGAATCCTCCAGCATACTGTTATGTTACGTTAAACACTCAAAAGTAGGGTTCTGAGCTAGGTTCAGTGTTCTGGTTGAGGGAAATAACTTGATGGTGATGCATTTTAACTTTAAGAGACAAATCTATAAATTTTGTTTTATTATTGTGAACCCTTTGAGGTCCATGGTGGTTTGAGATTGTAGTGGTTGAAAAAGAGCCATCAAAACTAGTACTGTGGAACTTGTGAAGCATGGTACTCTTTAATTCCTTCCTCAGCTGCCCATCTGGCTGGGTTTCCCAATTGAAGAAACCCAATTGAAATTAATCTAGACAATCAGCATTACCCAAGAATGCCTGATGTTGTGTGGCAAACATTCACTTGAGGACATTGTTTAAAAAAAACCCCACCACCATATATTTGTGACTGGTTGCTAGCTAGAATAATACTCAGGGTTGAAGGAAGTGTTCTTCGCTTGATGGCCTTGGCCAAGTCTCTCACCCTTACTGTTGGGAGGATAAAATGGGACCACTTTCATTTCTTCTACCCTAAATCTGTGCAAAAATGAAATTAAAAGGTGTAGCACAAGATCCTGCCAGAAACATTAGCTCCACTCTGCTTCTCCTTCCTTTTTCATTGAGTGTGGGAACTGAAAAACAGGGTAGAAATTCAGTCCCCTTCCCTCATTCCCTGCTGGGGAGGAATTGTGTTGGAATCCTACAGGGACTTAACATTATGGAGCCTTCACCTCTCCAGTCCACCATTTTTCATTTTTCTTTTTTTATAAGATGTTTATTAGGATTTTACAAGAAGCAAAAATTAACAGAATAAAAAGAAGACAGGAAAAAAAAAGAAAAAATACAAAAAATACAAAAATACATAAAAAAAGAAAATACAAAATACAAAAAAGAAATAAGTAGAAAAAGTTAAAAACAAATCCATTTTTTTCATATCTTTAAGCTCGTTTGCTTGTTTCCTTGACCTCCTCACACCTCCCTTTTTTGTATTCCCGTTCACATAGTCAGTTCAGCAAATCCTTACCCTCTTTCATTTATCTTAACTCTATATCTTAACATATTATAACTGTATATTTTCATCCATTATCAGTCCATTTTTACATATTCTTATTGGCCTTGTTGCTAATTCCACTTAATTTCGATCCAACATCATTTTAACATTCATTAATTTTACAATATTTCTGCAGATAGTCTTTGAATTTCTTCCAATCTTCTTCCACCGACTCTTCTCCCTGGTCTCGGATTCTGCCAGTCATTTCTGCCAGTTCCATATAGTCCATCACTTTTATCTGCCACTCTTCCAGG
The DNA here is from genome assembly GCF_027172205.1 of Podarcis raffonei. NCBI lineage: Eukaryota > Metazoa > Chordata > Lepidosauria > Squamata > Lacertidae > Podarcis > Podarcis raffonei. The sequence goes on along the minus strand of NC_070619.1, from coordinate 5,094,024 downwards.
GTGGGTAAATCTTGTGTCTTCCAATACTTTGCAATAAGTATTTTTGCTGCTGTTATAGCATACATAAAGAAAGTTCTATTCTTCTTTGGCACCAATTGGCCGACTATGCCCAGGAGAAAGGCCTCTGGTTTCTTCAGGAAGGTATATTTAAATACCTTTTTCATTTCATTATAGATCATCTCCCAGAAAGCCTTAATCTTTGGGCACGTCCACCAAAGGTGAAAGAATGTACCTTCATTTTCTTTACATTTCCAACATTTATTATCGGGCAAATGATAGATTTTTGCAAGCTTGACTGGTGTCATGTACCACCTGTATATCATTTTCATAATATTCTCTCTTAAGGCATTACATGCCGTAAATTTCATACCTGTGGTCCACAACTGTTCCCAGTCAGCAAACATAATGTTGTGTCCAACATCTTGTGCCCATTTAATCATAGCAGATTTAACCGTTTCATCCTGCGTATTCCATTTCAACAGCAAGTTATACATTCTTGAAAGTATCTTAGTTTTGGGATCTAACAGCTCTGTTTCCAATTTTGATTTTTCCACCTGGAAGCCAATTTTTTTGTCCAAATTATAAACCTCCCTTATTTGATAATAGTGAAGCCAGTCTTGCACTTTGTCTTTTAATTTCTCAAAACTCTGCAATTTCAATTTGTCTCCTTCTTGCTCCAGAATTTCCCAATATTTCGGCCATTTGGCCTCCATATTGAGCTTTTTCTGAGCCTTTGCTTCCATCGGTGACAACCACCTTGGGGTTTTATTTTCAAGTAAGTCTTTATATCTTATCCAGACATTAAACAATGCTTTCCTGACAATATGGTTTTTAAATGCTTTATGTGCTTTAACCTTGTCGTACCACAAATATGCATGCCACCCAAAAACGTTATTAAAACCTTCTAGATCCAAAATGTCTGTGTTCTCAAGAAGCAGCCATTCTTTTAACCAGCAGAATGCTGCTGATTCATAATAAAGTTTAAGGTCTGGCAGGGCAAATCCACCTCTTTCCTTTGCATCAGTTAATATTTTAAATTTTATTCTGGGCTTCTTGCCCTGCCAGACAAATCTAGAAATGTCTCTCTGCCACTTCTTGAAACAGTCCATTTTGTCCAAAATTTGCAATGATTGAAACAAAAATAACATTCTGGGCAATACATTCATCTTTATAACAGCAATTCGACCCAACAAGGAAAGCTTCAAATTTGACCATATTTCTAAGTCCTTTTTCACTTCTGACCAACATTTCTCATAATTGTCTTTAAATAAGTTTAAGTTCTTAGCAGTCATATTAACCCCCAGGTATTTTACTTTCTTGACCAGTGTTAAACCTGTCTCCTTCTGAAACCTCTCTTTCTCAATCGGTGTTAAATTTTTCTCAAGAACTTTGGTTTTTAACTTGTTCAACTTGAATCCTGCCACATGACCAAATTCTTGAATCAGTTCTAATACTCTTTTAGTACTAGATTCTGGCTCCTGTAATGTCAATACTAAGTCATCTGCAAAAGCTTTCAGTTTGTATTGTTTGGCTCCGACCTGTATACCTTTAATCAGACGGTCCCTTCTAATCATATTTAGCAAAACCTCCAGGACCGAAATAAAAAGCAATGGGGAAATTGGGCAGCCTTGTCGTGTACCTTTCTCTATCTTAAATTCCTCTGTCACCACGTTATTAACAATTAGTTTAGCCTTTTGTTCTGAATAGATTGCACTTATACCATTTTCAAACCCTTGACCAACCCCCATCCCCTGAAGATTTTTCTTCATAAAACTCCAAGAAATACCATCAAAGGCTTTCTCCACATCTACAAAGATTAAAACTGCTTTAGTATTAATGTTCACTTGCAACTTCTCCATTATGGTCGGAGCAAGTTTTAGGGCAAATTCCCACTTTTCGAGTCTTAGGTGCCAGTCCTCTAGTTATCCAGATTTGGTCAATTCTTGTCCATGTCATTTTGGCTTCAGAAAAGAAGGTTCCCTCTCTAGCCAAGGGATTCTTAGTTCTCCAAATGTCAATCAAATCCATAGTGTCAGTCAATTCAAAAAAGGTTTTTGGTAGTCTGCCATCTTTAGTTACAATCTGTCTCTGCGACTTGTCCATGTTTGTAGATACCACTCCGTTCATATCTCCCATCATGATAATGTTGTAATCCATATAGTCTAACAATGTCTCATGCAACTTCTTAAAAAATTCAGATTTCCCCTCATTCGGTGCATATACTCCTACTATCAAAAATTTTTCTCCTTGTGTCTGAATTTCGATTGCCACAAATCTTCCTTGATCATCTTTAAAAACAAATTTCGGTGGTAGGCTCTCTTTTGCATAAATAACTACTCCTCTCTTTTTGACCTTGTCCGATGAGATAAACTCTTGGCCCAATCATTTATTAATCAATACTTTCCTATGTAGCCTTATCACATGTGTTTCCTGTAAACAAATCAAGTCCAATTGTTCCTTTTTCAGTAAATGAAAGACTTTCTTCCTTTTCTCCGGGGAATTAAATCCATGAATGTTCCAACTTAATAGTTGCAGAGACATGGTGTATTTATTTTGCTTCTCCTCCAACTGCTCCCAATAATTGTTCTTGTTTTGACGGTGGTATCACTTTCTCTAGCTTGTCCAATCCCAAAGGTAGTGGTACTATGCCATGTATTCCTGGTTTTAAAGCTTTTGGCTCTTCTTCAGCTTCTTTTTGCAGGTCTTCTTCGTGTTCTCTCAAAAATTTTTCTTTATCTTCCACTGATCTTATTTTAAACTTTTTCCCTTTAAAGGTAAAAGATAGGCCTTGGGGGAATTCCCACCTAAAAATGGTTCTGTTTCCTCTCAGCAGGGCCACCAAATCTCTGTAGTTAGACCTAAGGTCCAAAAGATATTTCGGGATATCCTTAAATATCTCCACTCTTGATTCGTTTATTTCCAAGGTATTCTGGAAATGCAGACTCAGTATTTTGTCTCTCTCCTCTTTTGATCGGAGGGTAATCAAACAGTCTCTCGCCCTGTTCTTTCTCCCTCCTCTTCCAAGTCTGAAAGCACTCACTATCTTGAAGTCTTGTTTATCATCCAGGTTCCAAAAGTCTGCAAATTCCTGTGTAAGAAAGTCACTCAAACTATCTTTCTCAAGTTCAGGTACAGCCCTGATCCTTAGATTTGTCTGTTTTTCTTTTAATTCAATCATAGACAGTAATGACTTGTGGTCCTCAAACTGCCTACATATTGGTGGTATCTTTTCCTCTACAGCCAATACTTTTTCCTTGGCTTCTTCAGCTGTTTTTCGGTTCAAAGTAGATTCCTGCAGCAGTTTCTCAATAGATTCTGTATTTGAGTTCACCTTCTGCCCCAAGTTGTTGATGCTTGAAGTATTTTGATCAATTTTAGTTGTCGCTTCAGCAACTTGTTTGCTTAATTTTTCCAAAGATTCAAAAATTTTATCTAATGCTGGAGCTAAACCCCCTTCAGATGCCATTCCTTTAGGCACCGCCTGAGCTGGATCTTCCCCTGGTGGGGCAGAAGGGCCGGGTGCTGATGGTCTACGCTGCTGCAGTCTAATTTTACCCGATCTTGTTGTTTTTTCCTGAGTCAAATCTGCCATAACACTTTATCTAAGGATCAAGGTCAGTCCCACGGTTACTTGTTTTGTAGTGGAAAATTCCCCTGGCCAGTTTAGAGTGGAAAATTCCCTGGCCAATTGTAACAATTTCAAAGTTCCTCTAGGGGGACACAGTAGCAGTCCAAACTTGTAACAATAAAATGACTTTTCCAACTTTCAAAAATCCCCCCTTTAACGAAAGAAGCAACAGTTTCAGGTCCGAAGAAACCCTTCAGAGTCAAAGTATCTCTCTTACAGAGTTAGCTGTCAAAAAGTTGCATTATCCTTTAACAATACAACAGTTCTATTGTCCCTTGACAGTCTGTTCCCAGGGATTAAGTGGTGGTCTTTGTTCCCTTTCTCTCTTCTTTTTTTGCAGGCAAAAAAAATACTTCCCCTTTTCCCTCCCCTCTCCTGCACCCCAGGGAGAGAGTTCTCTTTTAATTGATGTTAGGATTTGAGTCTTTTTCAACGCGATTTTCAAGGTCTTAGCTTAGACAGTCTTTGCTTTGATCTATTTACAGAAAACGGAAGGCGGACTTCCTGTTTACGCCTTCCCGCTTCAGTGCCAAATTAGTCCTTTCCCCCCCTTAAATTCCCCAATCTTCAAACTTGACCTACTCACGGGTAGTTGTTTAATAGCCGAATTGTCACAGGAAAAAGGCCAGCGCTCTCTGGCAACAGCTGCGCGGCTTCACTCCACGGAAGAAGCAGTTGACTCTCAGCACCGCGCCACACTCCCCGTTTCGCTCTGGAACTCTTTACAGGGTTCCCTTGCAAATTGGGGGGGGGCACTAAGGGTGCCCTCCGAGTCCCACGGTCACAGGCTTCTCCCGCCTGTGATTTTCGAAGGGGTCCCCACTTCGCCGTAGCGGCAAGACCCGATTTCCGCGGAGCTACTCCCTCAAGACTAGAGGGAATCGGCCATTGCCGATGGCGCCGCCTCCGGAAGTCCAGTCCACCATTTTTTCTTTCCCAGTTGAACTGTTGATGTTTAAGGTAGTTTGTAGTTGTGAGAATATAGAAGACAGGTTTAAGCAAAGCATGCATTGGCCATTAAGCAACCTGCATAGCTCTTCTCCAAAGTGTAATGATGTCTTCATTGAAAATGGAGTGAGAAGAATCATTTCAACTTTCAGCATGAAAAATAGTGCTATAAAAGTTTTCCTGAATTGCACACCTCTCTTTACGCTTCCTAATTATTTTAAGGATGTAGGAAGTTTAGTGCTGTCTTAAACACCACCTGAGAAAGGGGTATCACACAGTCCTGAAAGGAATGGCTGTTCACAGTAGGGAAGAATATGACTTGCAGCACACCAAAGAGGGTGTTCTATCTTTGGCATTAAGACTTTGTGTTTAGCCTGCTTTTTCTGACACTTTATTTGTCAGGCTGAGTAGATGTTGGTCAGGCTGGAGCATTTACACAGAACATGGGAGAGAGCCCTTGCAAAATCTCCATGTTAGCTATGTGGGAAACTGGCATAGAATTCTGTTTCAGTGTGTACACAATGCAAGAATGGAGGCCTCTTAAAGGCTGGTGAATCTGTGAATGCTGAATGCCTTTTCTTTCGAAGGCAAGGGAAGGTTGGCCTTAAGATTCTGAGGGCCTGGCCCCCAGCAGGGGAGGGATGTTGCTTTCCTGACAGCTCCTTGCTCCTCCTCTGAGGCCACATTGTGGTAAGGTGATGCAGAAGGACCTTCTTTGTGTAATGAGCCTGGGCCCCAAGCAAGTCCAACCTAACTTAAAGCAGCAGCCCTCCCCAGAAGTGGCCTCCATTCACAGAAAGCAAACCAAAGGTTCCTCCCATTTCTCCCTCCACAAATGCATCAAAATTCCTGGCAGGCTTCAAACAGGGCAAATACCTGGGTGTTTATAAATCTTAGTAATGGTATTTACTTCTCTAAAGAAATCAGATCGATACCTGAGCTTTTTAATAATTAAAAATGTGTATTTCTGTAATCCGCTATTGATTTCTCCATTTATTCTGTGAAGGCCTTGCAGAAGTCAGTAAATTCAGGGCTTTTCACTGTGAGTGGCAGCCGGTGCTGGCTTTTCCTCAATAGTTATTACTTTTCTACCCAAGCCCATCCGTCACCTGGAGTGCTTTTCTAATTTATTGGCGGGATAATGTTGACAGCAGTGATGTGAGGAGGATATGCACTGTGGGTCTTGGGAGGAAGACACAGGGATGTAGATTTTCTGACAGGAGCATAATCTCTCTGTCTGCTTAACTTAACTGTCTGCAGCTTTGCCTTGATTTATGAACAGGTTCAAGTGGAGCTGGGCACCAGAGGCCAGGCCTGAACTTCTCTCACCTGTATCGGGAGAAGCAGAGGAATACAAAGCCTCTTACAGTACTGCTGTCAGGCTGGCTCTCCTCAGGGGAGGGAGGTCGTGAGTGCAGATGGTTGTCCCTCTTAAACATTCTTTGGAGTAAAGTCCTCATGCTTAAGAATTAGGATGTGACACATTAGCACCTCAGTAAGTCGCAGCAGCATTTTAACCAGTCACTTTTCATACCTCAGGAACATTGCTTGCTGCTGCTGCTGTCTCAGTCAGGGCTGGCTGAAGACATTTTGGCCCATCAGGTGGAGAAATCCTTATGACATTTTCCCTTCCTATGTTAGTTAACGCCCAACTCAGCCAGCTGGAAAGTTTTTGTACAGTGGTGCCTCGCAAGACGAAATTAATTCGTTCCGCGAGTCTTTTCGTCTTGCGATGTTTTTCGTCTTGCGAAGCACGGTCTGCAACTGCGCCTCTTCAAGCGGCTTTAAGAAAAAAGCGAACAAACTCGCAAGACGTTTTCGTCTTGCGAAGCAAGCCCATAGGGGAAATCGTCTAGCGAAGCAACGCAAAAACCGAAAAACCCTTTCGTCTTGCACGTTTTTCGTTTTGCGAGGCATTTGTCTTGCGGGGCACCACTGTACAATTATGTGGTAATAAGGATAGAGACAACCAATCCAGAGGGTGGCAGGTTAGTTGGTGATGCTCAGCAGACCTGATGTTAGTTGTTCTTCAGAGGGATCCCAGTTTTTAAAGCAAACACCCAAGTTGTGAGTACATGGCGGTATGTAGAAGGCCTTCTTTTATGCATTAGCCAGTTTCCCCTTCTTTGGTTGTCCAAATCAAATGATCAAACTCTCCTTCCCTCTGAAATGAGGAAAACCAGATGTTTTAAGACCTCAGCTCCCCAATTACATAATAAGTAAGGATGTGGTTTTTCCCCAAACCTCTCTGGTGGCAGAGAAACGAGAAAAGTGGGTGCCAGCGCATTCATATTCCCCCCCCCTCTCACACACACACAGTGCTGTTGCAAACATGATGGATATGAAATTGGTGCTTGACATCCTGGTTTTTTAATCTCATCCTATGAAAGTTTGTCCCACTCTTGATTTCTTCCTTGGTACCTCTGATTTAGATGTCTCACATGTGTAATATAAGTGAAAGGGGAATGATTTAGGGGAAAGTGGGGAAAATCTTTGTGAAAGACGCAAAAACATGAAAGCAGAGTTACTGTATTGTGGACTTTTGTGGGTGGTTGAAACTACAGTGCTTCTCTAGTGTTTGATTCCCCCACTGTACAAATATGCCTATGTTTTGAGTATACAGCTGCTGAGATATGTGCAGCGCTGCTTGCCAGGACTCAGACTACACCTGCCTGATATGCTGCACTTGAGACTGGCAAATAATGGTTTTAGAGTAGAGGTCCACTATTTTTGCCTGGACTTGATAACTAAGCCAAAAATTGCGGTTGCCAGAAACCTGCCCTCTATTTGCTTCTTGCGCTGCTTCTCTGTGCAAGGTCAAGGACAATCTTTTGCTCCCCTTCCTAGCTCCAAGATGTCCTGGCAAGGCACCGCCTGCAGAAGCCTCCTCCACTTCTCCAACTACAGAGTTGGGAAGAGTTGAGGGGGTTGATTAATTTGTTCCTCTGGAGTGGTTTGCTAATGCAGTGGCCAAACAATTTCCAGTCTTCCTCTTAACACTGGAACTAGAGAGAGGACTAAAAGCTGCCATGCTACTGCAGAGACAGCCCTTCTTCCCTCCCCCCCCCCACAGCAGCACCTAAGTTTGGGAAGAATACCTGGAGCCTGTCATATGCTGCACATTTGCCATAGCAACTGAAATTGCCAGACTCAATACTGTCAACTTCGATCCCCTTCTGCAGACAGTGACAGCATTTCTGTAGTTTATGGTGGTCTTGAGATTTCTTTATTATATTTCATAGAATCATAGAGCTGAAAGGGAACCAAGGGTCATCTAGTCCAACCCCTGCAATTCAGGAGTCTCAGCTAAAGCCACCATGACAGATGGTCGTCCAACCTCTACTTAAAAACCTCCAAGGAAGGAGAGTCCACCACCTCTTGTGGGAGACCGTTCCACTGTCAAACAGCTCTTACGTCAGAAAGTTTTCCCTGTTGTTTAGTCGGAATCTCCTTTCTTATAACTTGAAGCCATTGGTTCGAGTCTTTCCCTCCAGAGCAAGAGAGAACAAGCTTGTTCCCTCTTCCATCTGACAGTCCTTGAGATAGTTGAAGATGGATATCATATCTCCTCTTAGTCTCCTCTTTTTCAGGCTAAACATACCCAGCTCCTTCAACCATTCCTCATAAGGCTGCGTTTCCAGACCCTTGATCAGCTTGTTTGCCCTCCTCTGCACATGTTCCAGCTTGTCAACAGCCTTCTTAAATTGTGGGGCCCAGAAATGAACACAGAACTCCAAGGCAAAATAAGTGGTACTATTACTTCCCTTGATCTGGACACTCTACTTCTGTTAATGCAGGCTAGAATAGCATTAGCTTTTTTTTGCTGCTTCTGCCTCACAGTGTTTACTCATGTTAAGCTTATGGTCCACCAAGACTCCTAGATTCTTTTCACATGTACTACTGGCAAGCTAGGTGTCCCCCACCTTATATGTGTGCAGCTGGTTTATAACCTGGTATTTGTCCGCATTGAAATTGCATTTTTTTTAGTTTGGGCCCAGGCCTCCAATCTGTTAAGGTCATTTTGAATTCTGATTCTGTCTTCTGCAGCATTGGCTACCTCTCCCAGTTTGGTGTCATCTGCAAATTTGATGAGCATCCCCTCAGTTCCTTCATCCAAGTCATTTACAAAGACGTTGTTAACGGGCCCAGGACAGAACCCTGCGGCACCCACTTACCACATTTTCCCAGGATGATAAGGAACCATTAATGAGTCCTCTTTGGGTTTGGTCAGCCAACCAGCTATGAATCTACCTAACAGTTACCTCATTCAACCCACATTTTACCAACTTCCTCACAAGAATATCACGGGGCACTTGGTCAAAAGCCTTTCTGAAATGTTTTGGTTGCATGTGACGTCTGGCTGGAGAAGTGTGCCTTTGGCTTTCCCAGAACACTAAAAGATTGTGGGGCTTGGATTTCAGGCAGCATAAAGCCAATGTGGGGGGAGTTGGTTGGGACCCTGGTGGGGCATGCAAAGAGTTTATTGCAGGTCACCTGGGTTGGTGAATGTATGCATTTCCTCCCTGCATTAGTTTGTTCCCATGAGAATTCCTTGTGGAAAACCTTATTTCTAGAAGGGGTAGCTGTCTTTCCTAAGAGATCTCACAAAGATGTACGGAGAATCCTGAAAGCAGCCCTGGGTCACCATAATCAGCCCACCATCTTGGTTTCAGTGTAGGGGCACTTCTTGTCATCCCTCTTACTACAAATACAGATTTATTTCTTTTAAAAGGTCACATTGCCTTGGTCGAAGCTTTGCTACCTCTTTGCTTGATAATGGCATATTCTTTTCTTCCTTTCCTGTTTTCAGATCACCCAAGAAGCTGGAGAGTTCATGATTACTTTTCCTTATGGCTACCATGCAGGATTTAATCACGGGTTCAACTGTGCAGAGTCCACCAACTTCGCCACACTTCGGTGGATCGACTACGGCAAGATGGCCACCCAAGTAAGTTCCCACATCCTGGTGCTTTAGTTGGTATGGGGCAAATTACAAAGCTTGCCTTGCAAATTGGGAGCCGGTCTGCCTGGCTCAGGTTTCCTGCTGATTTTCTGCCTAAACCGTGACTGAACCATTGAGTTCACACCAGCATCATGGTTCATGCTACCCGGCTGAAGTTTGCAAAGCCACTTCAAACTCTGGTTTTAAAATCTGTTTCAGATGGGAACCCTGCCTAGTGTTAACAGACAGAGTTAGCACATATAAGGCTTAACCACAGTCAAGGCAAACAAAGAGTGTATGTGGAACGTGTGCTGGGGTTGGAAAAGAGTGCACACTCCTCAGGCTGGCTCCCAGTTAGCAAACCATGGTTTCATGGGGTTTACCGTCATTTTTTACTCAGCTAAGGATATGTGACTCAGACAGCCTCTTCCATCTATTTCTGGCTAATAATAATAATATTTATACCCCGCACATCTGACTGGGTTTCTCAAGCCACTCTGCAGCATACAGCACATTAAAAATTGTAAAACATTAGACATTAAGCTGCTTGTTTGTATGCCTGGAGCCTCTGTCACATGCGCCCAATGGTTCTTTTTCCTTTGATGTGGCTAACATGGCACACTGGTGCAAGCCCTAGCTTTCCCCCGATAGTGTGCTGCAATGTAACAATATGTTTGTGTCTGTCAGTAATTTTCAAAGTGTGTGCCATGAGAGAACTACTTGTGTGTGAGAGAGAAAACAGTTAAATGGTTAATAGGTCCTGGTTGGGCCAGAGTACCTGTCCCACAGAGAAAGCGGTCTGCTGTATCTCTGCTTGATTTACTGCTCTTCGCCTCTTTCCAATTAGCCTCCACTGTGGGCAGATAATTCTGCCTTGTCTCTGCCTCTGAGGTGTAACCACCAGCTATTCCTGAAACAGAATAGCCCTTTCTGGACGAGGTTGACGACTGGTCCTTTATATGAGACACATTGACTCGTGGAGAAACGGGTTGGGCTTGCCTCGGGTAGTCAGTTTCTATTCTTGCACCTGAAAAGGTTTATTTTCAGACTATGTAAGAGTTGAGGGTTCTTCCAGTTCTGGATTGGGGATTGGGCGAGTGGGGCTCTACTTCCATGTCTCTGGGAAAAAACTGGTGCAAGTGAAGCACACATGAGAAATTGTAATCCCAAGACTCTGTTTTAAAGTAGTGCTGAGGCCTAAGTACAAAATTGTGTCTGAAGACCTTCCGTTTTAAAACAAAGCATGCTAATCTAAGCAAATTTTATTATTAGAGGACTTGGAATCTGATCCTGTCTGCTGTGGCCTTGCTTGCTAGGTTTTCACCCCAACACCTCTAATTTTATTGTTTTGGACCCCAGAAAATGGTAGTTTGTCATGGAAATTCTGAGAAGAGTTTTAACTATGGCAGCTGCCAGTGGGCAACTGCTCTAATATTAAAAGCAATTTTGGGCTTAGCCATGTGTTCAAAAACAAGTGACATTTGGGAAGTGGAGACTTTAGATTGAGGCTCCGTGCTTACATTGTTGGGCACTGTAGCGTGAAATTACTGAACAAGCAGTGATGGGGAGACTTTCCAATCCACTCTAGGTAGGGGGACCTAGGGAGAGGAGGAGGAGGAGGAGATGCCCCAGCTGTTCGCTTTTTATCACAAGGGGCAGCAGTGTTTCTCTTTCCACACTGACAATCACCCCACAGTGCATGCTTACTTAGTTGGTGTTATCCAGAATGGTAATTTGGCTTTTCAGAATTTCTGCCTTTAGGGAAACCTTTCCATGTCAACTTCCCCACTGAGGAGTCTCTGTTCTGGAACACATTCTAAGTGTAATTCTTCATACCGGCATCAGACATTGTTGCTGCCCCAGGTCAATAGAGACCCTTCCAGCAAGCCCTGAACTCCCTTCCAGATTGATAGCACTGGGCAAGCTGTCTTTCAGAAGATCTTGTGATCCCATTGAGGAACTTCTTCTAAGCTTCCAATATGTTAAGAACAAAGGTGGAAGACTTTAGCTGAGGGAAAGTTGTATAGATGGAAAAGGGAATGTAAGCCTATTTCATTCCGTGCTACTTCAGTCACAAAGAACCCTGACTCCTTTGATGGAACCTGCTGGGCTTCAGCGTTGCCCCCAGACCTGGGAGCCAGAGTCTACTCTGAGGAGGTGCCAGGATGAAAAACAATACACAGAGAAATGGTGGGGTGGGGGGGGAGGAAAGGGACATTTTAAGGCTTTGGGGCGTGGAGCAGCATCTGGGAGGTAGCCAAACATCTTCCCCTGCAACAGGGTAGCAGGGTTTTTGGACAACACAGCCTCTCTCCTCTAACTTTGCTTGGATTCCTTTATCTTCGGGTGAAATAAACTGATAAGTGATTGTGAATAACCCACATAGTGTGCTACACTGCATCCACAATCAGGCAACAAGTAAATTTATCATAGAATCTTAGAGTTGGAAGGGACCCAAGAGTCATTTAGTCCAACCCTCTGCAATGCAGGAATCTCAGCTAAGGCATTCATGACAGATAGCAATCCAAACTCTGCTTAAAAACCTCCGGAGACTTAGAGTTCACAACCTCCCATGGGAGACCGTTCCACTGTCAAACAGCTCTTACTATCCGAAAGTTTTTCCTGATGTTTAGTCGGAATCTCCTTTCTTGTAACTTGAAGCCATTGGTTTGAGCCCTCCCCTCCAGAGCAAGAGAAAACAAGCTTGTTCCTTCTTCCATGTGACAGCCCTTGAGATATTTGAAGATGGGCATCATATCTCCTCTCATTCTCCTTTTTTCCATTCTAAGCATACCCAGCTCCTTCAAGCACTCCTTGTAAGGCTTAGTCTCCAGACCCTTGATCATCTTAGTTGCCCTCCTCTGGACATGTTCCAGCTTGTCACCAGCCTTCTTAAATTGTGGGGCCCAGAATTGGACACAGTATTCCAGGTGTGGTCTAACCAAGGCAGAATAGAGTGGTATAGAGTGAATAGAGAATAGAGTAGTATTCTTATATTGGATCTCATTATTGATGGATTGGAAAAATCTAAATTTAGTGGGAGAAAGGTGTGGGTTGCTCCTTTGATCTGGATACCACCAAAAAACAAGAAGTAGCTTCAGTTCCATGTTAAACTCCAGGGTGGATGGATCAGAAACATGTACCATCATGTACAAAATTCTTCCACAACGATGTGAGAGACTGATAAAGTTCTACAGAAAATGATTACTTCAAGTTACTGCTGCTAAAGGTGATTCTACAAGCTTTTGGCTTTATTTCTGTTAAATAAATCATGACATATGTCATGTTGTTTATCTGAGGTTGTAGTTACCTAATTTTAAGATGTTCTTAGGAACGGATGATTGTTGTTATGTCTTCATACAAAACCACAGAATTCAAAGAGGGTGCGCTTTCTTTTTCCCATGACTATAGTTTGTGTCCCTGAGGTTGCACCAATTCTCACTCTTAAACGTGAGGTGGGTTTGTTAAAAGAAAAACATCTATACTCGTGATTGTACCAGACAGTATGTTCTGTATGTAAAGTTATACATATATTTATGTTCTTAAAGCAGTTAAGGAAGTTTAGGATGTGAAAAGGTGACTATTTCATTTATTTCACTCTTTCCTGAATCTTTGGTGTGGTATTTGTGGGGTGGAACATGTTTTCCACTATGGCAGGTTTCCTTTTCTCCTCCAGATGTTGCTGACAACTCCCACCACCCCTGACCATTGCCCATGCTTTCAAGGAATGATGAAAGTTGTAGTTCAGCATCATCTGGAAGCCCAAAGATTCCCAACTCCTGACTTATGGCTTCAGAACATTTAGAATATTTACGTTTCACCTCCTACCTGCAGTCAACACTACATTTGCCAGTGTGCTCTTTAGTTACTCACACTTGAGTGATTATACACAATCCTAAAGCAAGCAGCACTAATAACTCACTGGACCGATGTTGCTGCTAACTATAGCAGGACACGATTTGCCTGCGCTTCACAAATGCACATGGGGGGGAGTTTAATGATCGGCTCATTAGAAGCAAGTTCCACTGTAATTGTTGGACAAGCATTGGTATTAACAGGAAATGTGCTCTTCAGTGGCAGGTTTAAAGGTGCAAAGTTGGCTGTTGGGAAGAAAAGCAGATTATGCCTGAGAGAATCCACAAGTAGGCCTTCTAAACTCTCTGATTTAACTGAAAATTGGTCTGCTGAGTCTTAATGTGTGTATATATCTGCACTACAGTCATAATTGCTTTTACTGCCATGGCTTTACGTATGTGGACCACTCATAGTTTCCTTCTCTCAGGGGAGAAGAACCACCTACTTAACTCAGGTAGGGCAGAATTGTGAATGAACTAGGGATTATAAGCAAAATTATTGATGGTGCATCTAGCACCAGCACAAATAAGCTTTAGAAATGGCTTTCTAACATTTTTCGCAAACCTAGTGTGCCTTCAAGGCTAAGATTTGGAGCTGCAATCTGGTTAAATAAGTTTAAAGCTAATTATTGATTCAGTTTGCATATGAGTAGAGGCAATATTTCTGAAGAAGTAATTTCCCTTTGGTTTTAGATGACACGCACATGTATCGTAGCTGGCATCATCTTAGAAGAGGCATTTCTTCTGATTGAGAAATAGGAGAATGCCACTTTTAAGACAGTGCTTGCCACTTTCCTGTTTTATAAGCGCAAGCTTGCTTGCTTATTTGTTTGTTCAAAAAAATAGCTATATCATTGTTCCCACGGGGCAATCTCTGTGTCATTTTTTTAAGTGCTTGGCAGCTGGGATGCTGAGTGCAGCCAAACTACTACCTGGAGCTTTGGTTTCAGTTAGAAAAGAGGGTGGTAGTGAGGAGATCCATTGGGTCTCCTTTCTGAAAAGTAAGCCCCCTCTGAAAAATCACCCAGATTTTTCCACATCGGCGGACTAAGCCTCCAGCAAGGGTATAGGTGTGGGGAAGAGAGAGTTGTGTGAGAGAGATGGCTATTCGGCCTCGCCCCACGTTAAACATTGCAGCCCTACTTACTAATATTATCACGATTTTCCTCCTAAGCCGTGGGAGTGGCAGGCAAATACACCATGCTTTTAGCCCAGTGCATTTTTAGGTGTCTGTATCTCTTAGGGGCCACAAACCTTTTTGAGCCCATGGGCTTATTCAAAATGTTGAGAGTGCTCTGGGCATCAGTCCCTCTGGTTACTCCTCTTCTCCTACTTCCTAGTCACTCCCTCTGCCTTGTGTGTGTGTATTTATATTTCCAACCTTCTTGTCACCAATTGATGCCATGCTTCAATGAGAAGTCATTGCAGTAGGCAGTAAAAGATGTTTTAGTCCCATAGGGTAGAATTCAAAGAGAGAAACCAATAGCTTTTATTGGCCAACTTGTTCTCATAGAGTAGCATACGAGTTTTCGAACTGCACAAAGCTATTCAGTGTGCAGAATCAAAAGGCCACTCTGTTTTTATCAATTTACATATTCAATAGCTAGCATGCTTCTTTGCATTCACCCTGTAGATAACAGACATGAAAACATTTGTGTTGTTTGCAAATTACAAGAAGTTCTTCACAAAACATTCAGCAGCAGGTTCAGATTGCATTGAGAGTGTTCAGTTCAAGAATGTGGATTGTGACCAATAGGCCGAAGTCTCTTGCTCAGACCTCATCTTGTCTTACTTCTAGGATGAAACCTTGAGCCACCTGCAAATGCTTCCTCAGCCAGTCACTTGTAAAGTGGCTTATAACAGGGCTTTCTCCTTTTTCGTCTTGAGGGGTTTTTCTTGGTTCTTCAGTGTTAGTTTCTGTTGAGTGTGATTGCCTGTCTCTCTGCCTTCCTGGCTGTCTCTGATTCCTGACTCTTAGAATTGAATTCTCACTCCCCCATCCTTTCAGCATACAGCAGTGGGAACCCTGACAGAATCCCTGCTCACACAGCAAGGATGGCTTTGTAAGTAACAGGTACTGTCTTGCTGCTTCCCCTGTGCTTAATTTTATTTTTGCATTACTTCAAATCCAAGTGTTACTTGACTGCTTGTGGATTGCTCATTACAGAGTCTGTCATGCAGCGATAATGCCACAACACTGATAGTGTTGAGACGCTGCTTCTCTTCTCTTCCACCTCCCCATCTCCCCAGTCCATTTTCTTCCATTTGAATAATCTTTTCTAGGTTGTTGGTTTTTTTAATCTTGAAATCATTTTGTCTCCCCTCTGTTAGCTGTGTGCATGTGTCTTACGACTTGACAACCTCTCTGTGTGCTTTTCTGTGTTTCTTGTGCCACAGTTGGTCAGGCTAGTTCCAGAACCTAGCTATGCACTGTTGAACTGTAACTAAGATGAGGTGTTCAATCTATCTATCTCCCAGACAGTAGTCAAGATCCCAGTGTGTTTTGAGATGTATTTCAGGGCAATATTCGAGGTCAAATGTAACTGCATAAAGATGTACCTGACTTTTAGATTCTCTCAACTGGGAGCATAGTGGAAGTTGTAAGTTGAAGGCAGCTGTGCTTATTTAAACATTGCTGTTTTTAATGTAGATGCATTTGACATTGGATATTCCCCTGAAGGGAAGGACTGTACAGATTAAAATGCACTTAACCTTGGAGTTTTGTACACCTTAAAAAGAAGTCCTTGCCTCAGATTTTAAGGATACCACTCCCCTTTTGTGACTTCCCCAAATCTTGATAAAATGCCAACATAGGAAACTGATAGCCCTCAGGGCCAGCAGGCAAGCAGCTGGTGACACTTGCTTATACCTTTTCAGAAGGATAAAAGGAGGAGTTTAAGGGACTCCTTTTTTTATCTGTCATTCTTGAACAGTGCCCTACATTGACAACCCCCCACAACTCTTTGGGGGCTAAAAGTACCATGATGGGGTGGTTTGTGTTTCCTCTCCTATTTTTAGGGTTACTTCTACTGGGTCATAAATAGAGAAATCTGGGGGTGGTCCACTTCGCAGCAGTGAGCGGCTGCCTGAGGGTCGAGGCAATGCCGGCAGTCTCAGGGACAGACAATTCCAAGAGTGGCGTCAGGGTTAGGCTTCTCTCCTGTGCATCACCAATTTCTGCCTTGATGCTTTCTTTCTTTCATGGCTGGCATTTTTCTCTGCCAGCTGAAGACAGGCTGCCCACCCCCCAACTAGGTCTCCCAGCTCTGGGGGCTCTGTTCACTGGCAGATGGTCAGTAGGCCCTCCTTGTGGCCAGAGTCACCCAGGGAAGCGTGATCGCCAGTTGTTCTCCTGGCTCCTCTCCAAACCCTTTTGCAGCAGCAGCGGTGGAGGTGGCAGCGATTCAGGGGCCACTCAGTCAGTCCAGTCAGTGGTGCTGTTTCTCAGCAGCTCAGCATCCCATGGTGGCCGCCATCTTACTGCTCTGGAAGTCCAATTCTAATCCATGTTAATGATACTGTTTGACACCAGGCGGCATGAATTACGTGTATGGATCCCCCGCTAAGAAACCCTCAAATATTTGTGCAGCCCTGTCCTTTGTGCCAGCATATGTCTATGTTGTTGCTGTTGTCATAGTCCCAAGAGCCTCAGGTTTGCAGTCTGGTTCCTTTCTGGCACACTATGGAGAAGTCATTGAAATAGTTAAAATGCAGTGGGAGATACAATAAGCTTAAAAACAAGAGGTTCACTGACTAAGGTTCACAGGTCACAGGGAGGAAATCCTGATGTCTTTAAATATACAGTGGCTGTAGCTTTAAATGAGACAAGGCTATGGTGGAATTTGTTAATAGTGTTAAATTAAAGCATACCTTTCAAGAGGTGTGCCATAACTCCAACCAGGAAGTATTGTGTTTCCCACCTCCTGCAGCAGCACTTAATGAAAACATGTTTCCAAGATGCCTGCTCTGTCTAGTGCATGGGGGTATAGTTACTGTGGCTCAGCCTCCAAACATAGTTTCCTTTGAACAAGCTGCTTTAGTACACCCTGCCTTGTGCAGCAGGCATCCTTCCCAATGACACAGGACTTGTTCTGGTCCGTTTATTCATTGCTTATTGTTCTGATGTGGATTGCAGTGACACCCTGAGCATCTTTAAAGGCAAAGAAGTACTCAGTGTGTGTAATGATGACTTGAAACCAGTTACGTTGGCAACTCATCAGTTCTTTCTGTTCTTTTGTTGTGCAAACTGCATTATATGGGAGGGTGATAGTCTGTGGGTAAAACCCCCCATTCTACTGAATCAGACTGCCCAGCTCAGTATTATCTACTGGCAGTGGCTCTCCGGGATTTTGGTGAATCTAGGACCATCTTCTACATGCTAAGTGTGTGCTTTGTGGCCCTTCTTCAGGTGTGCTGTATGTCCATGGTAGGGTATGATGGGATCCTGCTGCCTTATTTTCATAGTCAGCATTTATAAGGTTGCCCAACCCAGAGCCGCCCCCCCCCCAGTCTCTCTTTAAAGGTGTTTGCTGAAGCAGCAATTTTCTTATGGAAACACTTATGCATTATATCGCCGCCGCCCCCCCCCCCCGCCTTGCTGTGCATGTCAGGCTTTCTATTTCTTTGACAAACCTTGACTGGAAATTGGTGGATGAGAGCAATTTCTTAGGCTCCCTATTACATTAATAGTAGCAGGCTGTGGGAGATGATAACATCTGTGCTACCTCAGTCTTATATTTTCACGGCTTCATTTTTATCTCCCATTTGCTCCTAAGAAGCCTTAAAATTATCTATTTCAATACAAAATGGGGTCAATTTCCTCCTCTTGTTGCCTGTCTCCCATTTCGATCAGCTGCGCACAAGTAGCACTCATCTCTTCCCAACCCCCACCTCACATCTTTGACAAGCTTTCCATCACTGATCTCTGTTTGAGCTTTTCCCATTCTCCAACACAGGGGCTTGTCTTGTTTCTAACACATTCCAGTCTGTTCCCAGGCTAGTCTGTGGGTTGCTCAAGTGATAGATTCATTTAGGGCAGGGGTAGCAGATGTGGTGCCCTCAAAATGTTGTTGGATTCCAACTTTAATCATCCCTAGCCTTTGGCCATGCTAGCTGAGAATAATGGGAGTTGCAGTCCAACAACTTCTAGAGAGTATCACTTTGGCTACCCCTCCTTTAGAGCCAGGTATTTGGGCCTCAAACTCACTTTAATACATTGGACCCCCTTTAGCAATCTCATCAAGGCAGGTTCACACTTGGACCCCAGTGTTGCCAGGTAGGGGCCAGGAACTGGAGGCCCAGGGCCAAAATCTACTCCATCAAAAGATGCAGTCCCATATTGGCAGGCAGGAGTTCTCCCCAAAATATCAGCAGACGGCAACCAAAATTACTGGTGGGCCATGATTGGAGGGCTAGCTAGCTAGGGGTTGAGGTACTAGCTGTCACTCACTTTGCAAGATGGAGGCTAGTTGGTGATGGAGTTGTGAAGTACGAGTATGAACCTTGGGTTCAAGGAATCTTCTTTTTTGAGCCTGTGTCAAGACAGGAGACTGGTTGCCACACAGTGGGGAGGTGAAACAGGACATTCCCTAGGCTGAAAGATGGCAGAGCAGCTTGGTCTATTTCTAGCGGTGAGCTGCCTAGACTGAGCAGTTAGGTCAGAGTCGGGTGCTTTAAAGAATCAGGTCAAATCCAATTGAGGTTTGATTATCTCACCCCCACCCCCCGCCCCTCAGGGCAGTAGATCAGGGAGTTTGACAGTCTGCTTATTAATTTTAGTTATGGCAGGTTAGAAAATCCCCCTTCCTGCTAGCATAAGTAGATGCATCCCACAAAGGCCCTCTGGCCCCTTCATAGAAGCTCTCGCCACCAACACCCCATAATATTTGCCTTAGCCACTCACTCTGGCAAGGTCAAAGGAATCTTCAAACCCATTTTTCACAACTGCAGCTAATAAGTTGTAGTACCTTCATCTGACCAGCTGTGTTTGTGGTGCTCAAGGACAGCAGATAGTCGGTCTCTTTGGGCAGGCTGGTACAAAGCCGCAGAGTAAGGAGCTGGGGCTTGACTGCCAATTCTTCACTTAGAGACGGCCCAATGTCTTACAAAAGCATATGTGTAGTGCAATGTGCAAGTGAGGCATTTGAATACTCCTGTTGGAATTATCTGTTTGCAATCGACACTTGTGTGGGGTTATTTATGCGGTTGCCCCCACCCACAGACATATAGGGCTCTTTGATATTATTCTGTATTCTACCCCAGTTCCTTGCCGAAAATGCAAGGTTGTGCAAAATACCTATAACTGCAGTCAGAATAAATGAAGCAATTTAGCACTTATTCCAAAGTGTGGAATTAGTGGCTGAGCCTGTGGAAGAGAGCACAGAGCCCTAGATATTGTAAATTCAGCGTTCAAGGCAGTTTTAACAAGGGGAAAGGACTATGCTAATACTCAGCAGTCCCTCCGCCTTTTCTTTCTTTTTAAACATTAATTGTTTCACATAATACATTTCACAGATTGGTTCTGCTGCTTCCAGAGATGGCTTGCGTCTCCCTGTTTGGTTAATCAGTTTGCTTGCTTTGAGTGATTACCCAGGCAGGTTCCTGAGAGAGGGGAGATGAGGCTGCTCTTCTGGAATGTAAAGTACCTGCTCCTGACCCAGTTGAATCTATAGGTATCCAGGTTGTCATGATCTCTCTCTTCTCTGCCTCGCTAGCAATCTGATTTATAGGGCTGAAGGTGGCGTGTGTTCTGTGGCTGTGGTAAAGAGTTAACTGAAGAACGACTTGCCTGCGGCTTAGTCTCTCCATGACTTATTCTCTGCCCACCAGTGGGAAATTGCTCATCTTTTGGGAGGTGCCAGCTCAAAGTCTGTCTAGCTTCAAGAAGGGTGGGGGTGGCAGCTATAGGACTACCCCATGATTTTTCTTTCCTTATCATAAAGCCAGTTCTGCAGCATTTAGGCTCCTCTTTGGGTTAGGTGCAAGGGATAACCCTGAAAGCCATGCGCATGGAATGCGTGCTAATTATGGTCAGTCCATAACTATAGCTAAATGAAGACTAGTCCTTGCAGTGATGGGACCAGTCCTTGCAGTCTCTGCCCCACGCCTTAAATCTCTCATTCATAGTTTTAGGCTACATTCACACAAACAAAAAGTACCATCATCTTTATGCAGACAATTGTGGTCAGTACATATCCTCTGACAGGGCAGATAACATACTTTCTGCCCTCTCCTTGAGGATCCCTTTCCACTAACAGATCCCAATATCCCACGATGGAAAACATGCACCCCTCCATGTTACATTTTTCACCCACTCACTCCTTTATGCCCAAAGGACTCTAGCCTCTCCTTTAGTTTGAATAGTAATGAAGACTTTGGGCAGAGCCCTCTTCTTACATAACTCCGGCTGCTTTTCCCCTTTTGCCTCTGTCCGGCTGGTCTGTGGAGGAGAGGAGCTGGTGTGCAGGAGAGAACTCTGGGCAGACCCTCTAGGAGGCTGAACTAGAGAACCTTTTGCCCATCCTGGCTGGGGCCAGGGTCAATAGTGGTCTGGCTAAATAGAGAATATGGCTGCAATTTTTCACGCTGGTGGGTAAAAAGCCTGTCTCCTCCCCTCCCCCCCTGCTCTGAGACCCCAGTTGTCTTTTCTGTCCTTCCAGTCATCTCTGCTCTTGTGACTTTTCCTCGCTGGTGACTAGGAACTCTGCAGGAGTCCTCGGAAATGATTACCAGTGCAATTTTAACACATCTTTATTGTTTTGCAGCAAACTCGCTTTGGGGAGAAACAAGTTTTCTGTCTCTCTTTTTCTTCTTGTGGCCTGGGGAATCATTCCTGGACTTGCTCAGTAGAAATGTTTTGCGGGTTTCTGAGGGTAGATGTGCACAGGGGTGTGTGTGTGTGTGTCGCTTCAGAGAGTCAGCAGGGTAAATTGAAGAACCCTCTCTGTGCGCTTCCTTGCAAGTGATAAATGTGTGCATTAAACTGATGTCACTACAGCCGAGAAGCATGTTCTCCATTTGCAATCCTGCTCCTGCCTCTGTTTAAATCATTTGGCTGTTTCGCCTGACCTCTTGTTTCCAAGCTCCTTTCCCCCTTCCCCCAAGGCTCTCAATCCACAAAACAATTCTTGCTGCTTCTCTTCCCTCTCCCCCTTTGTTAGCAATCTAGCTGGCGGTTATTGTCAGCTGTCTTGTCCGCTGAAATTGGTGTGATCGGGCCAGTGATACTTGTAAGATGAGAGGGGGGAGAGGAAGTAACAATAATTGCTCTGAGCAAGCACTTCCATTGTGCACACAGAGCTGAGCTGTAAGCAGGGCCTGCCGTGTACATTTCTAGGCTGGATAATGCACTTGTGTGCCTGTAGATGCTGTTTGTGTGCTGCTCCATGTGTGCCCCCAAGACCCTACTGGGTTCTGGTTGACAGCAGTAATTTTGCACCAGACTAGTACTAGCTCAAAAAGGTTTATGAACAGGTCACGGTCTGTAAAGTAATGTTCTTCATATAAGCTGTTGCTGTGGCTGCCCCTCCTGTTGAAGCCCTGGTCTTGTTACAGTACATATGGTGATATGAGGAGCCCTGCTGATGTGCTTGCTGCTGCTTGGCTTTCGATGGAAATTTAGGCTGTACAACCAGATGGTGGTTAGAGAGTAGGTGGACCAAGTTCCACAGTGAATACAGCCAAACACCAAACTTTCATCATCGCTGACTATTTGCCAGAAGGCCACAGTTTGGAACGAATAAAGTCAATATATTAATCAGAAATGAGCAGTATTCCCCCCCCTTGATTGTATCACTTGGGGGCAGGGAAGGGGGAGCTGTGCACTCGACTCTTCCACTGTTGGGGAGCAGACAGGTTTTTTGCAGATGGAAAAATGAGCATGTCAGAAAGCTTCACTGAAATCAGCCTGGATAGCCTAGTTGGTTAGAGCATGGTGCTGATAATGCCAAGGTTGCAGGTCTGGTCCCCTTCCAACTGCATATTACTGCATTGCAGGGGGTTGGACAAGATGATCCTCAGGGTCCCTTTCAACTCTATGATTCTACATCTCCTCCCTGATAGACTAGTCGTATAACTAATGCTAAACAGCTGTATAAATCTAACCCATAAAGCTGAGGCAATGGCCCATGGCTGCTCTGGTCACCAGTGACAGTTGCATGAAAGCAGAAAGGATTCAGAAATCCTGATTATGTGTTGTCAACCTCTGTATAATTACAAAATTTTAAATTGAAGACTATTAATCGTATCTGCTGCCAGCACTCTGCTCTTTGTCTTTGCCATCATTTTGTCTTGAGTACCACTGGATGGAGGAGAGTAGGGGAATTGCAGTGCAGTATTTCAGATAATGGAAGATTGGGGGTAGGGGGAGGTGATACCGTGGTGTGAAATGGCCTTGCATTTCCCAAGTAGGATATGTGGGAATTGGGCTTGAGTGGATATTGAAAGACAATGAATTTCAATTGAGAAAAGACCAAGTAGTGAAGCTGGTGATCTTTGCAGCTGTACCGGGGTAGTCCTGCCTGACCTCTGCCCCTATAATGCCAACAGCGCCATTGGAATTTTCAGAGTTTGTGGTTCAGATCATGATGCCGGGGTGGTTGAGACACATTGGATTGTATCCAATATTACCCCTGCTCCGCATTTCAATGGGTCTCCATCGAGTAGAATTTGTACCTTTCCCATGAGTCATAATCATTGAAAAGTAGCTGTGTCTTCCAGCAGGCTGGTGAATTCCGTGCACCGGTAGCAGGAAATGAAGCTTCTGCCTGCAAATCAGTGACTGAAGATGCACCCAGCAGGCATCATTCACTATAGATTTATAAAGTACTGTACGAACTAGACAGTTGTTTAATTTAATGCATGCACTGAAGCAGGGCTGTCAGGGAACAGAGGGGGTTGGATGTTTTAGGGTTCCCAAACTCATGACTCCTTAGAAGGATTGTGTCAGAAAATTTTGCCTTTAGTCCCAGGTGGCCTTGGCTTGGAAATGAAAGCTAGAATTCTGACCCAAGGCTTAATTCAAGCAGTTGCTTGGAAGTTGTTTCTAGAGGATGAACAGCAACCCTGAGTGCTCTGTTTGTAGACTTCCCAGAAGTGTTTGCTTGGTCTTCTGAAAATGAGATGCTGGACTAGGTAAAGTATTAGTGGAATCCAGCACATGTGATTTATTTATTTTTAAAGCAGCCCTGAAACAGTATTCTCCCACTTTGCCTCCAGAGTGCTCAAGGCAGCTAAGAACAAGGATAAAACCATAAAGTAACAATTTAAAGCAATCCTTATGATTTAACAACAGAACAGCAGCAGAAAATTCCAGAATACAGCAGCCGTTAAAAAACTAAAACAAATCCAGAAACAGTTCATACAAGGCAGTATGGTTCATAGTCCAAGTGCCTTTCTAAAAAGAAAACATTTTACCAATATGCAGATGGTCTTTACTGAGGAGACTGAGCTACAACTCCCTGTCTTGACCTGCAAGGAGATGCAGCTGCCTGTACAGTGGGTTGCTTGGGCTTCTGGATCTAGAATTATCATAATTTTTTCTGTGTCTATGCAGGATAACTTTGAACTGCATCCCATTTAATTCAGTAGGGCTTACTGAATAAACGGTTATGAATTTGAAAATAGTGTAAAGGCAGAGGCACAAAACTCTCTTTAAGAACACTGGTGGTCCTTGGCAAAGTAACCAGTCACCAACCAAACAATAAACTCTGGTTTCTTTTCATAAATTAATAACAACTACCACGCGGGTGGCGCTGTGGGTTAAACCACAGAGCCTAGGACTTGCCGATCAGAAGGTCGGCGGTTCGAAAACTCGCGACGGGGTGAGCTCCCGTTGCTCGGTCCCTGCTCCTGCCAACCTAGCAGTTTGAAAGCACCTCAAAGTGCAAGTAGATAAATAGGTACCGCTCCGGCGGGAAGGTAAACAGCATTTCCGTGCGCTGTTCTGGTTCGCCAGAAGCGGCTTAGTCATGCTGGCCACATGACCCAGAAGCTGTACGCCGGCTCCCTCGGCCAATAAAGCGAGATGAGCGCCGCAACCCCAGAGTCATCCGCGACTGGACCTAATGGTCAGGGGTCCCTTTACCTTTGCCTTTAATCTACATGAGAGTAAAAGGCCCATGTCTATCTGACTTGCTGTAGGAAGGTCTACTGCTTTCTATTGCAAGACAGACAAAAAGGATACACTGGGATTAGGAGAACAACAGGACGAAAAAGGCCTAAGAACCATGTGGTTTTTGCCAGGCTTTTCCTGGGAGGAGTATGTTTCCTTTTAGCAAACAAAAATGTTTACCCAAGAAAAATGGCTGCTTCAGTCTGAAAACAGACAAATGTTAAATACCATAATCCTGCAGTTTAATATTTCCGTAATCCAATTCCTTAATCCAATTTGTTGACTTATTTAAGACTCATCTTGATTAACAAAAAATCAAGAAACCCCTTGTATTCAAGGGTACTTTGCCAGCATCTTGTCTTATGCTCCTCTTCATGGCTTCCTAAAACCAAACTATGGCTCATTCCGTCAGTGAGCATTCCACAGTAAACCAGAACCTAGAAAACAACTCCAAGAAGGAGCTAGCCAGTACTCTTGGGGGGTTCCTTACGTTCACAGCAGGGCTTGAACCAAGTGATCTCCAGAAAAAGAATTTCTACTTGCCTTTTACAACATGAGGCAACATTTACTTCTGTCCTGCTCTGTCATTTACTCTGATTTAGTAGAATTCTGCTGTGAATGCCAATTCCCAAGGGGGACTGACCTTCCCCTTGTAGCTGTTCTCACATGCCCACCATAAGCAGAAAAGCAAGGTTAGATACAGGGCTTAGATACAGCAGCAAGAATACTTCTCGCTAAATATTGGAAGACACAAGATTTGCCCACTGTGGAAGAATGGCAGATGCAAGTGATTGACTATATGGAGATGGCAGAAATGACCGGCAGAATCCGAGACCTGGGAGAAGAGTTGATGGAAGAGGATTGGAAAAAGTTCAAGGATTATCTACAGAAATATTGTAAAATGTTTGAATGTTAAAAAGATGTGGGATGTGAAGGTAACATGGCATTTGGGATATGGTTAAAAGAGCTATGAAAAAAGAATCTTAAAAAAGAGAAGGGGGGTATGACTAGAATAATATTATGTCAAAGTATATAAGGTGGAGTAAAGGACCAAGATAAGGGAAATTAGAGACATAATAAGTGGGAATATATAATTATAAATGAGGTTTGAAAGAGGGTTAGAATTTGCTGAATTTGACGGAATAAAGAGGAATACAAAAACGGGATATGTGAGGAGGTCAGGAAAGAGGGATATAGAACCTTGAAACTTAAAAGTGGATTTTTTTTCTTCTTTTTTCTTTTCTTTATTAAGTGTGTATATTCTGTTTTCTGTTTTGACTTATGTGATTGTTTGATTTCTATGTTTTGTAAAATCCCAATAAACATTTATTTTAAAAAAAAAGAGAGAGAAGAACACTAAGCTTGCGAGATAGGCATTTACAGCCCGTGCCTTCTCTTCTCTTGCCCACCCATGTTTTCTCCTAAATACCAGTGCTCAGCACTGCAGGAGCAAATGAAGAAGACCATTGGGGGTGTGGGCCCAACAGCTATGGATTGAGGGAGCTCACAGAAAACCCTGTCTAATCGCTTTGTTTATGAAGCACTCTGTTGTTTCCAGCAGATTTTCTAATGAGCCAGTATGTTGTCAAGACTTGCCGCAGTGGTGGTAATTACACCAGAAATGGGGTGGTTAGGGCTCATCTTCTTCAGCGCAAGCCATTGGCTACCTGCTGGCAATGTACACATCATCTTTTCAATTTTCCATATTTTTTATATGAAAAAGATAATTTAACCCTTGAGGAACCTATGGTCGATACTTGCCACCTTCTAACATTACCCTTTTAAATATGTGCTTTGACAACGCATGTACTTAATGCATATGTGCAGAGGAGAGAGATTGACTGCCTACAGAAAAGGAACGCTGATCAGTCAAGGAAGTCTAGGTCCCTAAATGTGGGCTAGTTGCTGCTGTTAATAATAAAAAAAATTGTATACTGGCAGTTCACAAGAACACAAAATGCATAATAAATACATCACAAAACAATAACCCCCCTTCCCCTCCCACAATCACATTTAAAAGGGTATAGAATGTTAATTAGCCAAAGGCCTGGTTGAAGAGGAATGATTTTGCCTGGTGCCTAAAGGTGTATAATGTAGTTCTGTGGCTTTCCTTTGTTGCTGGTTTCACAATTTCTTCTTATTACATATGTGGGAAATTGTTCGCATGCTTATCCCTACTCTTCCTCTTCTGGTGGTCCAGAACAGCAAGGTTCCCCCCTCCACCCCATTCCATCCATAAGAAAGAAGACTCATTGAAGAAAGTCTTCCTCCTCCTCCTCTTCTTTTTCTTCTTTTTGAATTTATATGCCACTCTATACTCACAGGTCTCAGGGCGCTTCACAGGATATAATCAGAATAAAAACCACAAAGTGCGCAATCAAAATAACAACAACGGCAACCCAGTAATCCCCCAACACATTTTAAAAGGGCATAGGATGTCAATCATATCAACCAAAGGCCTGGTTGAAGATGAATGTTTTTGCCTGGCACCAAAGGGTATATAATGAAGGCACCGGGAGAATCAATCTGGGGAGAGCATTCCACAGATGAGGACCCACTGCAGAAAAG
This sequence comes from Podarcis raffonei, assembly GCF_027172205.1. Classification (NCBI taxonomy): domain Eukaryota; kingdom Metazoa; phylum Chordata; class Lepidosauria; order Squamata; family Lacertidae; genus Podarcis; species Podarcis raffonei. The sequence goes on along the minus strand of NC_070619.1, from coordinate 5,066,974 downwards.
GCCCCATTCTTATGTTGACACCCTCCAGACCTCTCGTGTACCCCCAAGCTATGATCCTGCTCCTTCAGGGGAAGTGTAACCCCATCAAAAGCACGCCACCTCCCTTCCCTCTGGTCTAGGGAACCACACACCAACAGTGCCCCAGTCTTATCTGGATTGAGCTTCAGTTTGTTGGCTCTCATCCAGTCCATTATCGAGGCAAGACACTGGTCCAGCACTTCCACTGCCTCACCTGCAGATGTGAAGGAGAAATGGAGCTGACAACATACTCCAAACCTCAGGATAACCCCAATCCGGAGGGCTGGCCTAGGAGGCACCTTCTGCTTCCTCTCTGAAGCCAGGCTGCATACATACCGTCAATGTGAGCAGCCAGTTGTGTAAAACATCCATCCATGGGGGATATGTTTGCCACACAAGCCCAGTTCAGGTGCTGTAAAAAGTTGTGCATGCGCCCTCCCTCCTTGCTGTGTTGAATGGCAAGGTCTGGGGGTGTTTTCTAAGCATGTTCCCGCATCTGGGAGCCCAAAGTGCACAGCACAAGGTCACAGGTGGAAGGAGTGGGGCTGACATGTGCATCCCTGCACCCCACAATGCAGTTTGATTTTATAATTCCAGAATAGGATGACACTTGCCCTAAATCTAGCACAAAGAGTGATAATAGCTGTCCTCATTGCATGCGGGGCATGAAAGCTTCCCATGTGATTGCAGCGTTACTCACCACAGTTTTAAAAAAAACAATTTGAAAAATACTTTATCCTTCCACATAGCCCACAGTAAGGGGAGTCATAGTAGCAGCTCTTTAAACTTATCTTTAATCTGATCTGTTTCTACACGGCAATAAATGAGGTTTTATGTTAACATTCCACGCACTGCTGAGCAGATAGCATTCAGCTTTTGGCTTAATGGTTTATTGTTGAAAAGAGGATCCACCTTCTGTACAAGAGATATAGAACTGGGCTTTGCTTTACATTTTTATGCTATGTTATTACTTATTTTTTTAATAAAAACGAGCCATTTTCCTTAATTTCACTCATTACATGGACGATTATTAGCGGCATAAAAGATAATTTAACATATCCGGAGGACACGATAAAACCTTGATGAGAATTTGTGCCTTTCTTCTACCCTTTCTTGAGAGGCAGATGTGGGGGAAGGAGCTCCCTTGGTTGCTGGTGGACTGAATTTTTTGGATCTTAGCAGATTTTGGAAAGCTTGAAGGGTAGAGGGATGGCTTTGGGCAGGCATAGGCAAACTCAGCCCTCCAGATGTTTTCAGACTACAATTCCCATCATCCCTGACCACTGGTCCTCTTAGCTAGGGATGATGGGAGTTGTAGTCCCAAAACATCTGGCGGGCCGAGTTTGCCTATGCCTGGCTTTGGGGCTCTATAGAGAAAAGTTTATCTACACCTCTTCGGGGGGTGTGTGACTGGCTGTCAGTCATGTTTATCCTCAGCCACATCGTGCCTGTCCTCAGACCCTTTTCTTCTGCATCTTACATATTTTTTCTCCTGCTCACAATACATTGGGGCATCAGCAGCTGCGAGTCATGGTTTTGTTTTAAACTAGTGCATGCGCACACACATGTTTTTGAAGAAGCTTGGCAGCGGGCATTGGGGCCCCAGCTGCAGCTACCTCAAGGCAGGAGACAAACCATTCATTGGGTTGGCCAGCTTCATAGTTTTAGTTAACATCAGTGTAGGGTGCAACGGGGTGCCATAGATTTTTAAAAGAGATATGATAAAAGGGGTGATATGATACCCATGTTCAAATATATAAAAGGATGTCATATAGAGGAGGGAGAAAGGTTGTTTTCTGCTGCTCCAGAGAAGCGGACACGGAGCAATGGATCCAAACTACAGGAAAGAAGATTCCACCTAAACATTAGGAAGAACTTCCTGACAGTAAAAGCTGTTCGACGGTGGAATTTGCTGCCAAGGAGTGTGGTGGAGTCTCCTTCTTTGGAGGTCTTTAAGCAGAGGCTGGACAACCATATGTCAGGAGTGCTCTGATAGTGTTTCCTGCTTGGCAGGGGGTTGGACTTGATGGCCCTTGTGGTCTCTTCCAACTCTTCTATGATTCTATGATTCTATAATATTTGCTTCACCAGCAAATACCAGCTGAGGATGGGACATTTTGGCAAGTAGTAGTATGAAACTGCAAAAAATGTTATGTTTGTGTAATACGAGTCTTACTTCGGTGTTTTGAGGTTGGTCTGCTGGTGCAGTGATCGGAATCTCACTAGCAGCTTATTTCATTGCAACCAGAGAGCATCCGCAAATACTCTTACCACATTAAGCTTCCCTAAAGTCTCCTCTCAATTTTACACATGGGGCAGAGGTGTGAGAAGAGATCAAGGCTTGGCCCAAAGGCCACTCAGAGACTCCATAGCGGAGCTGGGATTTCTGTTCTGCTTTTGAAAACCAAGGGCGGCACTTTGTGCACTTACTACACTGGCCTTCTTTCCAAGCCTGACAGTGGTTTTTAAAGGGGTTAAGATTCTGATCCGTGTCCTGACAGAAGGCCTCTTGCTGCCTCAGGAGCCTTCTGGGTAGAGAGAACTTAGCCACCATCACCCATGACCTGGTAGCTTTGCGTTAGGTTATTATTATGCGCTCTATGTGGGGCTGTCTTTGAAGATACAGTGGTACCTCGGGTTACATACGCTTCAGGGTACAGACTCCGCTAAGCCAGAAATAGTGCTTCAGGTTAAGAACTTTGCTTCAGGATGAGAACAGAAATTGTGCTCCGGCGGCGCGGCGGCAGCAGAGTCCCCATTAGCTAAAGTGGTGCTTCAGGTTAAGAACAGTTTCAGGTTAAGTACGGACCTCCGGAACGAATTAAGTACTTAACCCGAGGTACCACTGTAGTTCAGAAACTGAAGCTGGTTGAGATCACTGCAACTAGGTTGCTAAATGGCACTGAGCGAGGATCTTGCTGAAGTTGAAACAACCCTATTGGCTCACAGTGAGTTTCTGAGCTCAATTCAAAGCGTTAGTCTTAATCTTTAATGCCCTGCACCAAGAATGGAAAATGTGTGGCCACCCAGATGTTTGTTGGACTCCAGGCTAATGGTCAGAGGTGATGGGAATTTGAATCTAACCATTTTTGGAGTGTCACCAGTAGCAAGCAGAGAGCGAGAGAGACTTTTCTGTGGTGGCTCCTGGCATTTGGAATGTCGCCGCCACAATGTCTGTCTTAAGGCCTCATTGCTATCATATACATGCCAGGCAACACCATTTCCTTCAGGCTTCTAAGAATTACTAATGTAAGCATTTTCAATGCAGAGCAGTTTGTTTTTCTTTGTATTTGAATGAACTGTTGTCGCTTTAGTTTGTTGCTTTTAATTTGCTCTATTAATTCACATGCTTTATATTAATATGTTTGTATCAGTGATAATAATTATGGTAATTGTAACTCTTTTTTCTTACTACTTTGTTAGGCACCCGGGGACTAACTTTTTGTTGTTGTTGACAGTGTGGGATATGAATTATATAAATAAGTAGGAAATGACCCAGTAAAATTTAATAATACCCCTATTAGTGTGTTTAACCTCCCCCAGTAGGTATTGTAACATCCTCCTGAAGATCACACCTCTTGACCTGTATCGCTGTGCTAAAGCAGAACAAAGATCCTTGCAGCACTTTCTGTGAGAGTGGCTGGTCAGATGTTCCAGGGAAGCTCACAGGCAGGGTGGTGACAGGTGGATGTCTCTTATGGTTTGTCCCCAGCATCTGATAATGGTGGATATCTTGTCTTTTTAAACATGGACATTCTGTTCTTAGCTACCATGGTTGATAGCTGTTTAATCTCTCTGTGAATTACTGCTTGTGTTCCTTACCCTGCCTTTCAGGCAACTTGCAACAAAACAAAAGCATGCCCTTAAAGCTACGTAGGCTAGTGGCCATCATGACATCCTGGGCCAGTGAATCCAAGAAGTTGATGAAGTCTGCCCAAAGCCTGCTGCCAGTGAACTGTCATTCATTTTATTTTCCAGAAGTCAATTAGTTGTTGCTGTTGGGTCTTTGATGCCCTGTAACTGGAAGCAAACAGTCAACCTTGGGATGCTTGCTATTTTCTTCCCCCCTCACTTTCCTCTTAACTCACGAGCTGGTCCTGGGAGAGCTGGCTTATGAATATTCTGCTCTTTGATCTGACACTCTCCTGGGAAGCTTGGTGACAGCCTTGGCTCTTCGGCATGGCAGCCTGGGCACCAAATGAGAGAGGAAAATGGTGAGAGATGCAAAGATGCTTGATTAGATCCCAGAGTCCCCGAACACTGTCGCTGTACTTTTGTGTGTTTTCATCTGTCATTTTTTGATGTGACAAGCGTACAGCCGCCTTAGTTACGGAGGCTGCTTCTGATGACCTTGTCATTCTGAAGCATTTCTGGGGGTGAAGAACCAGGGCAAATTTCACCCCCAATTTTTTTGGGGGGGGGAGTGGGGCAGGAGGGAGGTAGAAGGAGGGGAAAAAGAAGTGGACTATTATGCAGTTATACCATGAGTTTGGGGTGTAAACCCCAGGATCTGGTTTGGGGGGCCTTTCTGGTATGGCCCAAAGAAATCCCTCACAAGATAGACTTCGATGCTGTTGATTTCGCACTGCACATCTGGGAATGTTTGCTACTTATTTCCCAAGGAACTTGATGAAGGAGCGATCCCCAAGAGAGTCGCTCACACACTCCTTCGTTATTCAACTGCAACACAACAGCCCTGCAGTGCTGCCAGCAGACCTTACTCTCCAGTAGTTTCTGCCTCCCCCCCCCCACATTTACTCCTCTAACCCAGATGGGAGGGAATCTGGGGTGCACTAGTGAATTACTTTTAAAATGGTTCTGAGCCTGTGCTCCAGCACTCCTTACGTTCAACCTGCACCTTTGTGGCTTACTTGAGTGCAGCCTGCACTGTATCTGAGGCTCTCCCAGACCTCATAAGAGCATGCTGGTCACTTACAACTCCAGTCCTAAGCTCCCAGTAGCCTGAATGCCAAGCATCTGTGCATGTGGGGATCCTAAAACTCTGAGGCTTGCAAACCTCCACACTTCAACAGGCAAATTAAGAAACCTTATTAGGACTAAAGATAGGGGGAAAGCGGGCAGAAAGTCCAAACAGAATACAAAATAAACCTGGACAACTGGTTCTAAAACTGAACTACCGTATTTTTCGCTCTATAAGACGCACCAGACCACTAGACGCACCTAGTTTTTGGAGGAGGAAAGCAAGAAAAAAAAATATTCTGAATCTCAGAAGCCAGAACAGCAAGAGGGATCGCTGCGCAGTGAAAGCAGTGATCCCTCTTGCTGTTCTGGCTTCTGTGATAGCTGTGCAGCCTGCATTCGCTCCATAAGACGTACACACATTTCCCCTTACTTTTTAGGAGGGAAAAAGTGAGTCTTATAGAGCAAAAAATCTATCACTAATCTATTCACTAATTGTTTAACTTCACTTGCAAAGAATCAGCAAAGCCTGGCAGCTTCATAGGAAAGCCTGGTGCTGGAAAGGGAACTGGATACCTTTATGTTGGGAGGAGAACAAGCTGCAAGAAACAGCTTGATTTTTTTTAAGTCTCACTCCATTCTTTTTGGGGTGGGGTAGGGGAAGTATTAGGGATGCGGGTGGCGCTGAGGGTTAAACCACAGAGCCTAGGACTTGCTGATCAGAAGGTCGGCGGTTCAAATCCCCGCGACAGGGTGAGCTCCCGTTGCTTGGTCCCTGCTCCTGCCAAGCTAGCAGTTTGAAAGCACATCAAAGTGCAAGTAGATAAATAGGTACCGCTCCAGCGGGAAGGTAAACGGCGTTTCTGTGCACTGCTCTGGTTCGCCAGAAGCGGCTTAGTCATGCTGGCCACATGACCCAGAAGCTGTACGCCGGCTCCCTCGGCCAATAAAGCGAGATGAGCACCGCAACACCAGAGTCAGCTGCGACTGGACCTAATGGTCAGGGGTCCCTTTACCTTTACCTTTAGGGCAAGTATTGGCTCTTTCTGGTCCCTTTCCCCAGGTAGACCCCTTAAGTACCTGTTTCGCATATGAAGAGAACTGGCGGGAGATACCTGATAGCCTCACTCAGAGAAATGGTGGGCAGATCAGGCCCTTCTTCACACTTGCCGTGCTCAGAATGGGAGATCTACCATGCAGGCCACATAGACCTCTGGACAGACAGGAGTCAGAGGCAGTTGCTTGCTGCTTGCAGAATATTAGATCCTGCTCTGGACCCAGGCCTGTTGGAGCGTCATAGTTGGAGAAGGAGTTGCTTACAGAAGGGGTGTTCTAGATGGGATTCATGTGGCAGTGGACTTAACCTAGGTGCAGAACCAGAAAAGCAGCTTGGCAGCTCCTAGTTTTAGCCTGGAGTGGAAGTCAAGAGGTTTTGCTTCCTACATTGCATGGTGGCTTGATTGATGAAGATGAGTGGGCGAGAAGACATAATTTAAAGAGGCATCTTACAGTTGGAGCACTGCGACAAGTGACTGGTGCAGAGAGTTACTGGGAGTGGGTGGTTGACTGCATTCACCATCTGATTGCCTATCCAGCTTTGAACCTTCCTGTTGCCTCCTTCCTAAGCTTCCAATGTCTTTTCCAACCAAACCCCAACCATTGCCCCTCTCTGTGCTCTCTTGGCACATCACCTGGCTAATATTGCACGCCTTTGTCCACGTCTGCAGTGCTTCCCACCTGCAAGGGGTGAAAGGGGCTTAGCCCTTTGTTACAGAAAGCTCTCCAGAACCAAACGGGCCTATCTTCAGAAGCCTCGTTTTCTTTTATTGTTTCCTGATTTAAAAGCAGAAAGCACTTTGCTTGCTAATTTAGCTATTTGGAAGTCCTGCATTATTCTCAGGTGGATTATAGTGGAAAAGAGCTTCAGAGCCCATCAATTGTGCTACACAGACATCTGGGGAGCGGGGTTTCCAATCATTTTTTATTTTTATCTTTCTATTGGCCACTTAATATTTTAAGCAATAGCTTGGGATTCTTGGGAGGGATCTAGGGTTCTGCCGTTATTTGAGAGAACCGTTCAAGCATTTTTTGTGTCCCAGTTTGTTTTAATTTTCTCTCTTAGAAAGGAATGGCATTGTTAAAAAAACCTTTTTGAGAACAAGCACCTTTTTTTCCAGAGAAAGGGTAATGGGGAGCATATGTGTTGGATCACTGGGCTTGAAACGCCAGCACGTTGATTGCTACAATTAGAGGTCATGGGGAGGAAATACATTGAAAATTGATTGGCAAGAGGCTGCGGTATGACTGGCCTGGCCATTGTGTGCTAGAAATTCCAGAAGAGGGGTGGCGTTAGGCAGTTGCAGTGAAAAGGCCAATCAAAACATGTTAAAACCAGCAGTTTTCAAACCACGTTCCAGGAAATCAGCCCCAGGCAGGATGATAGCAACATCTGGAGGGCCACTGGTTTCTCATCCCTGACCTAGAGGATTCTGAATCTTGTACAGGTGCAGATCCAATAGATGTATCTGTACCACTCCAAATACCACTCAGAAAGCATTATTTATGGATTAGCTTGTCTTTTACCTTTCTCCATCACAATAGTTTATTTTCTAGATGACACTCCCAATTCCACAGGTATTGAATTTCTACCCTGAAACCTTGAAACTCGGAGGGAAAATAGGGTTTTGGGGGTAGGAGGAGCAAGAAAATTTGCAAGGGGCAGGGTTGTGCTTTCTTGTATGTTTATAAAATTGTAAAAGTATAACTGTTTCTGTTGTACTAACACATACATATTTGTAATTAGAGGTGTGGCCACAGCCTAAGGTGCCTAAGTGTATCTTTTTGCCAGTTGGGGAGAATAAACAAAAAGTTGAAAACAGAAACCATCAATATTGCAGTAAATAACAGTAAGCCTTTAGAAACATATGTATCAGTCAGGAAAAAAACCCTAAATAAATTCATACTTTTAGAGAAAAATCTCAGGAAATAAACATCCCTATAATGGCAATAAATTTGGATTTTGTTCTTATATAATACTATTGAAATTTCCAATGTTGTTTTCATAACCAGACAGAGCAAGTGTCATCATAACTGGAAACTGATTTATGTTCTGCTTCATCCCAGTAAACAATGTTTCGTAGCACAACTCCGGTTTATATGTTTTAGCAATCCATCACTCTTTATTCTGAACTTTGAGCTTAATGAATTTTGGAAAACACAAATGTGAGTGTTGAGGTTCATTTCAGAGATGAAGCCAGTGCAATCCACTTGTTAAGAAGCAGCCCATGGTATATAGTCCTTCTGAAATTTAGCAGCAGAGGTTGGGAGCCCTGATATGGAAACGCCCCACCCTTTCAGTAGAAAGCATATCAGAAGCTGGTGATTTCAGCCTCTTCTGCCAGGTATAGTCTTGTTTATTTGTTTTTAACATGAGGAAGCATTAAATCATGGGGTTCCCCCCTCCCCACTCACATTCTGTGGTGGGAGCTCTTAACACTTTTTTCCCTTTTAATGTACAGTTTGGTTCTTAGTAATCACAGCATTTTCCCACCAGGCAACCTGCCTTTGCTAAAGTGTCACAGCAGGGATACAAACGCAACTGCTTCAGTGTTTATTTTTGTAGTCAGGGAAAGGGAAATGTTCCTTTTTTTGTAGTGAGAGAACAACCCATATTCCTTATTCAGATCATCAGGTCAGGTGTCAGTTTTGTTAATGAACTTCAAGTGAAGGTGTTAAAAGTGCCAAAGCAAAAAGCGGAGACATAAGCTTGGCTTAGGGTCCTGGTGCAGTGAAGGAAAAAGAAAATAGTCCCCCAGTCCCTTTATATCTGTCAGCAGCGCTCTGATTTGCTGCTGCACCAGGCTGCTCACTGCTCCAGAAAGGATTACACAGCTGTGCTGGAGCTGGAATGCAGGGCGGGGGTGTGCACGTCTTTTTGGCAAGAGGCTTTTGTGGGAGCAATGCGGCACAGTGGCTGAGAAAATATCGCCGCCTGGGCAGAAAGAGGCCCCCGAGGACCCAGCCCGGGTGTAAATTATTCATGTGCACCAGTGTGAAAGCAATAAAATAATATTAAAATTGAAATATAAACATACATCATGGTAGATTTGTGCATGTAAAGAGGTGGGCGGGGGAGAAGGAAATGTGCCTGCTGTTGAGCTGAGGCATTGCAGAGAGGCCGGGGAGGGAGAACCAGAGAGAGACTTGGCGGCCAAGTGACAGTAAAGCAGCTCTGGGCGTTGCTCTCTTAGGACTCCCCGCTCCCCCTTTTCTCCTGAAGCCTTCATGACACCAGTTGCAGCAAGAGAATCTACGCTGGGATTAAGTACTCCCAGAGGGATCCTTCCCTTTGGGAGTGACAGAAACATTTTGTATCCAGGAGGTACACCCCCCTTCCTTCTCTCAAGCAGAATCATGTTAGTCAAACCACGAGAGCGTATCTTCAGTTTCTCAGGGGTGTGTTGTGTTACTGTTTCTAGGCAAATTTTATATGCCACCAAGATTTGCTTACAATTTAACTATGTTAAGCTTTTGTAGCAAATGTCTTTAAAATGCCACCAGAGCCTGCTGTTGGCAAAGCTACCCCTTTGGAATAGCAACTTGAAGCTTGTTTTCCAGTCTGGCTGCGTGCAAGGTCCACTCATGTTCAGATGGGCGTCAGAATTTGCCTGTTGAGGACTGAAGATACGAGGTGAAGAAGGAAATAAAGGGCAGGACAGAATTGCTATTTGCATGATGGAGAGCTGCCCTGTAGAAAACCAGACTACATGTCCATCGTTTTCACTGACCTGAGGCTCTATCACTGAGCTATGACCTCTTTCGCCAAGAAAGCTCTTTGCCCATGCCTTAAGAGGCACAATAAGGGACGGTGTTCTGCCTGAGCCTCTGTTGTTCCAACCTTACAATGTCTGTGACAGCAGTGTCTCAAACTGAACATAACTGACCTATAGAAAGCCCTTTCCGAGCCTGCAGAGGAGAGGGTGTTGCGGGCAGGGTCCTCCCACATTCACGGGGGCTTCCCTTGCCCCCGCGAGAGCTGGGGAATCCCTGGGCGTGCCTGCAACCCAGCCCGCCAATCGGCGGGTGAGGGGAGGCGCAGCCTGGGCTACTTAAGGCCAGGCACGCCCAGGGACCGCCCTCTTTTCCCCCTCGCCCAGCAGCTGAGCGGTTTTCCCATCCCACCCACCCTTAGGTTTAGCTAGAATTGACTTTGCTATGGACTCTGGTCGGTCGCCACAAGGGGCCTGGTAGGACTTTTTCCAAGTTGGCGCACTTCCTGCCTTTTGGTTTTTTCGCCTACCTCGTAGCAACCGTCACAACTTTCGCGGTATTGGTGGCTAGGCATTGGCATGGGGCAATTTGAGGAAGAAGGAGGGGGGAAGGGAGCGCCATCACCTTCCCCCAAGAAGAAGGGGTAGTCCGGTAGAGGACTCCCAGGGGGGGCGTGGCCTTGTCCGAAGCCTGGAGAGGTAGGGCCGCTGGCACGCCCCCGAGCGGTGACACCCGTGGGATCCTAGTTGGCGTACTTCAACAGGACTCCCACGGTTTGTGTTCAACCCTTCCCGGTCACCATGCCGGGTAGTCGATAGGAGCCAATGCCTAAGGCCAATACCTTCAATTCCGTAATCAGTAAAGTTGTGGCCTTTTACGCCCATTAACCTTAACACAATGTGTCTGAGTCTTCATTTCATTGGGGGAGGAAACTTGCCACGCAAAGAACTCTATGAACTGAAAACAGAGTCATTGTATGTACCCTTGTTAACTATGAAAATCCTTTACTAAAAACTGGGGAGGAAACTGTTCAATGTCCCCTTGCCTGTGCTTTGATGAATGCCCTTCAGGCCTTCTCAATTCAAAATATGGTGCCTGTTCAATATTATTTGCCAACCAGCATTTTGAATGGATCAATGGCAGCTTTGGCTCCATTGGCTGCCTTACTCCTGTATTAATCAAACCACAGGCAAAGGGTTCTTAACCACTTCTTTCATTGATGCTTGGAAATGACCTCTATTTTTGTAGTCTGGGAAAAGGAAATGTTAATTTTTTTGTAGTGAGAGAACAACCCATGGTGATTAAGAATCTTCTCCAAGAGACCGACAGGGAAACTTTGATAGAAGTCTTCTTTTCCCTCTCTGCACACCCCACACCCTAGTTGTAAGCTATTGAAATGTGCAGACTCAGTTGCACAGCTGCATTACCTGTCCTCTCTATGCATTGCAGGGGCCAACTTTGGCCTGTGCTCTTTGCATATAGTTCCCACTGTGATCCATATGAGTCAGACAGGGCAATAGTGGGTTTGTTGATGCAGCTTTATTGCAGCTTAGACCGCAGTAGACTAGCACCCTGCTTCTCCAAGTGAGTGCCTTGTCTCCCTTCCCTCCCTGGGAACACACTCAGGTGCCTTTTTTAATTACTGTGGGGGGGGATTTTTGGAAAGCTGTTCGATACAAATCCCTTAAGCTACTGTTGATGGAGGCTCTGGGGAGAGCTCCAGCCCAGCCAGGAACCTGAAACACGGGCACCATCTGTAGTCTGCAGCTCCGTAGCCAAATTACATTCTGGGATCTTTCTTTCTGTCCTCTGCTATTTTTCATTAAGCGAATTGGGTTTGCTGGAAATCGCCCGGCCATAAATATTCTCTCGCTGTTTGGCGCTGGTGGGTTATTATTGCTTGTTTTTCACTGCAGAGCAGAAGGTGGTGCCCTGAACTCTCTCTCTGAAATGAGAAAATGGGAGGAGGGGACAATCCTCCGGCAAAGGAGCGGGAGCCTGGCAAGGGAGAGCCTTCCCCTTCTCCTCTCCTGCCTGCTTCACTTTCAGAGCCATAAATATTTTCAAAAAAGAGCCAAGACAGCCACCTCCACATTGGTTGGTTAACTTTAAATCTGTATGTGCAAATATGTGTCCCACCCCATTGCCTCTTCGGCCTCTCTGGCCTACAGCCACTGCCTCCGAATCTGTCTTGCCTGGGCATTCATTTCTCATCAATGGCCCACATCCACTCCTGTCTTTGGGACTGTGAGTTTCCTCCTCATACACACTGGCATCTTAGTCCCTTGTCTTTGCCCTCCAATTTGCCACCCTTCTTTCCTACATGCCTCTGCCGCCACCTCCCATTATTCAAGTCTATTAGCAAGTCCTTCTGGAACTAAGGGTAGGCAAGGTTTTTCACTTTCTACTTAGGGGCTATTGTCTTCAACCTTAGCAGGCGGTGCTTGTGCATATTCCATGTCCTCACAGCAGTTCAGTCAGAACAAGAGGGACTTGGAGATGTTGATGGGTGGCAGCCAGTGTTAGAAACTGAGATATGAAAGCTAGGAGCATGGGTGCAACAACGGAATGTCTAGGCGGGCTTTTTTATAACTAGAAGGCAAAGCTGAAAATGAATGAACTGCGGCTAAAATATTATGTTCATTTTCACATGGTCTAGCCCACCCCCCTAATATTCTTAAGAGGGTCTCTTCTCCAGTCTTCAGAGAGTAGCTGGAAGTGGGGAGGCAGAAAAAGGCCCTCCTTTCCTTCCACTCTGCAGTTTTAATCTGAAATCTTAGGCCCAGAGCTCAGAAACTGCTTGTGCTAATGAAGTTCCTCGTCGCGAAATGTGCCTAGAATAATGGGAATTTTGAACACTGGTGGCAGCCAGTTTGGGGTATGTGGAATGTAATGCAATTCTGTTGGTACATCACCACCACCTCCTCTTCCTTGTAACATTAAACTGATGGGTGTCTGGACTTTGTTTTTCAGTGCACGTGCCGGAAAGACATGGTGAAAATCTCTATGGATGTTTTTGTACGGGTCCTCCAACCTGACCGATACGACTTATGGAAGCAAGGGAAAGACATCACTGTCTTGGACCACATGAAACCTACGGCTCTAACCAGCCCAGAGCTAGAAACCTGGAATCAGACGAAGAATGCCCTGAAAGCAAAGATGCTGCGCAAGTAAGAGGGTCCTTTTGTCCCCACTTCTTGTCCTCTTGCTTAGAATGTCCAAAGTTGCTCTGGAGAGACCACAGGAGTCCTGATGTCACTGCTGAACTGTCAGAGAAGAAAAATAACATCTGCTTTGGAGGGCAGGCCCAAGCAGTGGCATAGCTAGCCGCTCGGGTGCCCGGTGTGGCATGTGTGTCCTGCAGCCAGGGGCAGGGTGCGCTGCACATGGGGGTAGGCCAAGCCAAGGCAGGGCACTTTGCGTGGAGCCTCTCCGCAGCCTCCCCCTCACCTGTAGGGCGGCTGAGGCGGTGGGCAGACGCAAGCCCCACGCTGCTCGAAAAAGCAGCACAGAGTTTGCAGGCAGTCTACCCGCTGCCTCCCCCTCAGGAGAGATGCGTGGCTCAGGCATGCTGCAGGTGCCCCCCGCCTCACCTAGCTACCAGTGGCATAGGAAGGGGTGTGTGGTGGGTGCAGGAGTTACTTTCCCCCCCAAAAAAGTTGTCGTTTTGTCACCCCCCCTCAGTGATGACACCTGGGACAGCCTGCACCCACTGCACCCCTCTTCCTGTGCCACTGGGCCAAAGGAGGAATATTGTGACATGACCTTACTAAACATGATCCTCTCTTGTGGGGAAGAGTTTTGTCCAATGGAGTCACATAGATACAATGATAGGGCATGCCGGGCCCCCCGCCGCCGCCGCTCAGCAAACCCAATATCTGCAAGAGTACCCGATATTATTTGCTTTTTTTCTTTTGAATCATAGAATCTTAGAGTTGAAAGGGACCCCAAGGGGTCATTTAGTCCAACCCCCTGCAATGCAGGAATCTCAGCTAAAGAATCCATGGCAGATGGCCACCCAACCTCTGTTTAAAAACCGCCACCTCTCGTGGGAGTCTGTTCCACTGTCAAACAGCTCTTTCTGTCAGAAAGTTTTTCCAAATGTTTAGTTGGAATCTCCTTTCTTGCAACTTGAAGCCATTGGAATGCTGCCTTCAAAATTCTCCTTCCCACTTCCTGCTGACTTTCAACTGTGGTAGCTTTTTTGTGTCATAGAAAACACCCAACAAGCTTTGCAGTCTTTTGTGCCAGCCTTTAAAATATCTACAATGATGGGCCTTTATATAAAATGGCTGCATAATTCAACTTTTTTTCTGAATTAGATAGCATTTTTTGTGCATTTCTGCTTTCTGGAAGAAAACAAACCTTACCTGGGTGGGTTGCAGGCTAACACCTAATTTATGACAATAGAGTGCTGCTTCCGTTGTTTTTAGTTTCCCCCCTCTCCATTCCAGTGTAAAAAATATAGTTCCTTATCGTACTCCCTCAAATCCTTTCATAATTTTGAAATATCCCTGTCAGGTCATTTAATGTTGACATGTCTGACTTGAGCTGCGCTCGCTTGCTCTTGCATTTTAGATGGCTATCGAGTGTCAAGCTTATTTGCCACACTCAATTTATTATACCAGTCAGGATTCAGTTTCAGAATCCTAGTGCGGAGATCTTGATACAGCCATGGCTGTGTGTATATTCTCCACTTCTGTACACTTTATGTTAGCATAGAGCGGACTTATCTGTCATAGAGTTTAATATCCTGAGAACATTTCCCTCCCAGTTTGAGTGTTCATTTTTGAAACAAGTTTCCAGCCCTTACTATTGCAGAAGAAGGCTTGGGGTGCCTTTGTGCCTTTCTCCTGTCCCCATCCCTTTATTTCTTCCAGTTGCTCCAGTGGTGGATTTCACTGCCCCTACTAAAAAACGGCCCAAAGGTCTTATGTCCTCTAAAGCTATTAAAAAACCCCAAAACCAGTATGGGAGTTAGTTCTGTTTTTACTAGGATCGGTTTACATTTCTTCAATAGATTGTGACATACAGGGTATCCCTATGGACATCTAGAAAGTGTCCTAATCTCTACTGAGATTCTCCATTTAAGCCTGGAAGCGCTTGGAGAGTGCTTCACATACATGGTGCACTCAGTGCAGTAGAGGTCATAGGAGATGCAGTTCCCAGAGTTCTGGATACCTTGGATGAAACCTCCCTAGGAAGTACAGTGGTACCTTGAGTTACAAACACCTCAGGTTATAAACGCTTCAGGTTACAAACTCCGCTAACCTGGATGAGTTACCTCTAGTTGAGAACTTTGCCCTAGGATGAGAATGGAAATCGTGTGCTGGTGGCTCAGCGGCAGCAAGAGGCCCCATTAGCAAGAACAGTTTCATGTTAAGAACGGACCTCTGGAATGAATTAAGTTTGTAACTAGAGGTACCACTGTAATGTGAAGCAGGCAATGGGAGGGAGGACACCATCTGTACCAGGACGTGCACAGGCTTCTAGGCCCCATCACACTTCAGAAGACTATGCAGTGTTGGTAATTGTGTGTGTGTGTGTGTGTGTGTGAGAGAGAGAGAGAGAGAGAGAGAGAATTTATGATAGTTGTCTGCTTAATTAGTCCTTTCATAAAGGATTCATGGCAAATCTGATGCCTGACCTCTAAATGGTCACCACAGTGGAATAATGACTATTAGGTAAAGGTAAAGGGACCCCTGACCATTAGGTCCAGTCGTGACCGACTCTGGGGTTTCAGCGCTCATCTCGCTTTATTGGCCGAGGGAGCCGGCGTTTGTCCGCAGACAGCTTCCGGGTCATGTGGCCACCATGACTAAGCCGCTTCTGGCAAACCAGAGCAGCGCACGGAAACGCCGTTTACCTTCCCGCTGGAGCGATACCTATTTATCTACTTGCACTTTGACGTGCTTTTGAGCTGCTAGGTTGGCAGGAGCTGGGACCGAGCAACGGGAGCTCACCCCGTCGCGGGGATTCGAACCACCAACCTTCTGATTGGCAAGTCCTAGGCTCTGTGGTTTAACCCACAGTGCCACCCGGGTGCCTGATAATGACTATTAGTGAGGTACAAATGTTATCCTCTCTCTTTTCTCCCCTCCTGCCCCACCCTCAACTTAATGCACTTTGCTCTCTTAGCCTTTCCTCCTCCTCATTATTTTGGTAGCTCTCTGTTATGTCATTTGTCAATTGTCAGCAGCAGCATTACAGTGCCTGCACTCTGTGGTCGTTATGCCTCATGAAGCAGCTTATGCTCTCAGTCCAGCTTCAAGTGTGCTCTGCATATATCTATGTCATGCTTCCATCACTTACCGCTGCAAATTATTTGCTAGCTAGCATAACCTCACAGGTATAATCACCTTTTATTTATTTTAATGTTTCCTTTTGTTTCTCCTGCTCCTTCCTGCATTCCTCACCCTCAACCCTCTCTTGCTTAAAAGTGTTTTATGGTTTTAAACCGAAATGCATTTTCTCTGCTCGGGCAGACTACCATGCTAGCAACACCATTTTTCTGCTTGAAAACCTTGTTAACTCTAAATCAGCAATCCTATCATGTCTGCTCCTGGCAGAGTAGAGGATGGTTGGCTGAGGATCCAGTTTTTCAAGTTGCCTTTAATCGTCCCTTCTCATCCTCTAGCAGGGCACACAAGCCCTACTGTCAGCTGAGCGTGACCTGCTGGGAACCAGGGCTGGAAAAATCCCAGGCACCTGGGTGTCTGGGCTGCCAAAAAAAGAGAGGAATTTTAACAGATTTTCCCTGCCCTGTGCAGACTTGGTGCCTGACAACTAGATATTGCAGGCTCCTAAAAAATGTGTGCTGGCACCTAAGAAATTTGCATTACTTTCCCATCTCTGCCAGGAGCCATTTGTCACACTGCCCTTGACTCTTATTTATCAAGCCTGTAGCTGATTTTGTCCCCAAATCTGCCTAACTTAGTGAAGCTGTTGGCTTGAAACATGGCTGCTATTTACATAACGGTTAATTGATTGTGGCTAAAGCTAATTGGTCAACAGAGTGGATTGTCAATAGAGAGCAGTGATCCCATTCCACAGACTTTCATTGGATTTGAAGGTTTTTATAAATGGTTTGTTCTGCCACAAGACATGAAACCAAGTGTATGTGTATGTCTCCTGCTCCACCCCACCCCCACCCCAAATCAAGCACACTTTAGGAAGAAAGCAGCCTCTACATGAGGAAGTTTAGTGGTAACACTGATGGGGAAGAACCAAATCCTTCTAGGAGTACGCTGCCCTTTCTAGAAAGCTGTGTTATAGAAACCACTGGTCAGTTTATCTTAGTACGGGCTACCCTAACTGGCATCAGCTCTCCAGAGATTTGGGCAGAAGTCCTTTCCTAGCCTTACCTGGAGATGGTGGGGATTGAACCAGGGGTCTTCTGCAGGTCAAGTACTTGCTCATTCACCACATTATTTATAGCTCTTTTCCCTTAGCTGCTTCTTAGCTTTCACCTCCATATTATGCCTAGTCCTATATGACTAAGTCTTGCATTAGAATATTGGCCAAAGCAGCTTTCCAAGGAGATCCAAAAAGTTACAGCGGCTGTGCTGGTTGGATCCAGAGGGAGGAAACCTCCAGGTGCACATACACACACACAAAGTTCTTTATTGTTCAAGAGTGCCCCTGAGGGAGAGCTTTGTTAAAAATGCATTCGGCTCAGTAAAAACTTATTCTTGTATATTAGAGGGGTCCCCCTTCTTTCTCCTGCAAAGCAGGACTGTGCCTTACCCCAGTTGGAGTTGTCCTGCAGGCAAGAGGACATCCAGCAGTGGCTCAGGTCTCCGAGATCTATTTTACTTGTGACTTATTTCAAGGTGCCAACAACGGCCATGAGCAAGACCTTGAGCAGAGAAATAGGCTGTAGAGCAGAGCAAGAGTATTGTTATTGTTACTGTTATTGTTATTAAAATGTCTATACCACCCTTCACCTGAAGATCACAGGGCAGTTTACAATCTGGGATAAAAGGTAAAGGTAAAGGTACCCCTGCCCGTACGGGCCAGTCTTGACAGACTCTGGGGTTGTGCGCCCATCTCACTCAAGAGGCCGGGGGCCAGCGCTGTCCGCAGACATTTCCGGATCACGTGGCCAGCGTGACAAAGCTGCATCTGGCGAGCCAGCGCAGCACACGGAAACGCCGTTTACCTTCCCGCCAGTAAGCGGTCCCTATTTATCTACTTGCACCCGGGGGTGCTTTCGAACTGCTAGGTTGGCAGGCGCTGGGACCGAGCAGCGGGAGCGCACCCCGCCACGGGGATTCGAACCGCCGACCTTTCTATCGGCAAGCCCTAGGCGCTGAGGCTTTTACCCACAGCGCCACCCGCGTCCCACAATCTGGGATAGGAAACCAGAAAAGACATGAAGGATTGTTTTGTTGCATTTGTGTTTATAATCTTGCCTTTTCTTCCGTGATGGGTTCCCAGCTGGTCTCCTCCTCTCAGGCACTACCAGATCTGGACCTGCTTAGCTTCCACAAGGCACCTGCATTGTGTGCTTTGGATATTTTGAACTGTCTGGTCAGTGAAAGGCCAGACATTGGAGGCTGAGCTGAAAACAAAAGAGTTCCTACCTCCGTATCATGTTAGTTTTTACAGAAAGGATATCTGTATGGCTTACCCATTTTGATGTCATGGATGTGGGAGAGGTTTGTCTTCCCCAGCTAAAGGATCCAGATATGATCCAAGTGTGCAGCTAGGCAGAATACACTCCTGTTCACATCAAGAGGGTCAACGCAGGAGTCATCCATGGTGTGCCATTGTAGGTATCCATTGTAGGTATTTTCAGCAGTCTATGAGAATGTCTGTAACTGGCAGTTCCTCAGGGTCTTGGCTAAGTTACCCCGTTTATTCTCAGCAGTGGTGAGATTGACAAGTAGCCTTGTTCACATTACTTTTAGATAACATGAGTGTGCAGACCGGGATTGTGATGCATAAGGCAGTGTAACTTTATGAAAGTGAAGCATGCAGCTCCTGATTTCTACTTGTAGAGATGGGGTTAAACTAGCTGAAGTTTGCTCCAAATTTTTCTGCAAGCAGTCGTCCCCCCCAGTCGCTAAAAATATAGCCCCCAAACATCTGGTTATTAATTGGGAGACTATGTCACTTCCTTTCTTCTCCTGAATCTTAGTGAAACAAAATTCCAAGACTTGGGTTCCACTGGTGGGTTCCTGCTAACAAATTGTCTTGTAAGTGTGAAGTAAACTCACTTGGAGAGGGGCCATATGGCTCAACTCTGGTCATTAGTAATTCCTCTGCTAGTGTCTGCCTTTCTGGGTTTTTCTTCTTTTCTTTTTTTCCGTTTGGACGTAGAGCATTTCTCTACCTAGCCTCCACATCACTTCCAGCCGGTTGGGCTTGTTGCCTCATTAAAAGTTCCCATTAGCTGTGTTCTGCTGTGACAGAATTAATGTTTCCCGCCCCCACCACCGACAGACTGTAAAAGGTGTGGAACTTGGGTGGTAGGTTTTGGACTATTTAAAGTTGCCTTGAGTTGCTGTGTGCTATATTGGTAGTGGCTGAGAAGAGAGTGGAGAGGGAACCACAATATGTGGGGGCTCTTTCTTTCTTTCTTTCTTTCTTTCTTTCTTTCTTTCTTTTAAGCCATATCTGTTTGCTGAAACCAATGGCATGCAGGAGACCAGAGGCATGGGGATACTTAATGGGTCGAAAGCAACTTAATTAACAGAGATGTAGCTGTGCATGCACACACATGCTCACACATATACATACACAGAGATCGGAGAGAGAGTAGTTACAGACAGGTGTTGGTAAATCTTGCTTCTGTGCTTCAGAGAAGTTTTTTCACCTTTTAAAAAAAAAATCCTTCAGAAAGATGTTTGTTACGAGCACAGTTGTGTCGCCTCTTGGCTGTCACTTGTGTCTGCATGTAGGGTGTTTGCTTTGTCAGAAACACCGAGTAAAGGCGACATTGCTTCCTGCAAAAAAACTCAAAACCCGCACAATTTTGGCTGTATGAGGCGACCAGTTGTTGCACAAGGAGATAGAGAGGAAGGGAAGGGACATTTTATGAGCTCTGGGGATCCAGGACTACAACTGATTGTTTTGTTTTGTTTTGTTTTGTTATTTATTTATTTATGAAAATTACAGAGAAAGAATAAATTAAAAATTACACCTGAATAAAGAAAAAGAAAAGAAAAAAATACAATAATAAAGGGGGGAGGGAATTAATGAGATACACGAATTTGTTTAAAGGAAACAAACCATAATTTGAGTATTCTATACAAAAGGCTCCCAGAAAGAAATTACATTTCTTCTTCTCTTTCTTCCCTTACAATCACTTGCTTTCTGTTCCAGTAAACTTGTTTGAATCCCTGTTAGGTTAGTTGACTTCCCTCTCTCTCTTTGCGGCTTCGACACTTCTCATTGGTTACCAACAATCTGCATTCCTTTATTCAAATCCATTTTTTCCATTAGTTATGAAACTGATAATTTTGGAGCATTTTAAAAAATTTGCTTTAAAAAAATATATACAGTACAAACATTCTTCCAGACTTTAATATCAGGATGTTCCATGCCTTTATTTCTGATCTTTATTAATCCCTTAATACAGGGGTGTGAGGGGCTGGACTATATGGGGGGGGGGGAATGAACAAATTCCTATGCCCCACAAATAACCCAGAGATGCATTTTAAATAAAAGCACACATTCTACTCATGTAAAAACATGCTGATTCGCGGATTGTCTGCAGGCCGGATTTAGAAGGCGATTGGGCTGGACCCGGCCCCTCAGCCTTAGTTTGCCTCCCCATCCCTTAATATGACCTGTTTTTCAGCCAAGATTGGGTCACCCTGTATCGTTGATTTGAAACCTATTCTGTTCTGTCTTAATGTACACAGAGGGTGATTATACAGTGGTGCCCCGCAAGACGAACGCCTCGCAAGACGAAAAAGCCGCTAGGCGAAAGGGTTTTCCGTTTTGGAGGCGCTTCGCAAAACGAATTTCCCTATGGGCTTCCTTCGCAAGACGAAAGCCCATAGGGAAATCTCCGGGACAGCGGGGAAGCGCAGCGCGTCTTCCCCACTGTCCTCGGACCTCCTCCGAAGGCTGGCGGTGGGGCGGAGAGACCTCCCGCCGCCAGCCTTCGGATGGCTGCTCCGAAGGCTGGCGGTGGGGCGGAGAGACCTCCTCCCGCCGCCAGCCTTCGGAAGGCTCCTCCGAAGGCTGGCGGTGGGGCGGAGAGACCTTCTCTCCACGCCAGCCTTCGGGTGGCTGTCCTGAAGACTTGTGGTGGGAGGAGGGTTTTCCTTCCCACCGCCAACATTCAGAATGCTGTTCTGAATGTTGGCGGTGGGGAGGAAAAACCCTCCTCCCACCGCAAGCCCCGGGAACAGAGGAGAAGCGCTGCGCGCCTTCCCCTCTGTTCCCGTACCTGTCCTGAAGGCTTGCGGTGGGGAGAAAAGCCCTTCTCCGCACCGCCAGCCTGGCAAGCGGTCTCCATAGGAACGCATTAATTGATTTTCAATGCATTCCTATGGGAAACCGTGCTTCGCAAGACGAAAAACTCGCAAGAAGAAAAAACTTGTGGAACGAATTAATTTCGTCTTGCGAGGCACCACTGTACCTATTAACAAAGCTCCGCCCTCTCCGTCTTCAGGCCTGTTGCTGAGACTGGTGGACTGAGCTGTGCATACATGGGGTCCTTCTGAGCACATTAGAATCCCCACCATTTGTTCCCACTAAGGGTCTTCAGAAAGGTTTTCTTCATATGTTTGCTCTGACCTGTTGCCTGGCTCGTTATGAAATTGTTGCAAGGATTTATAGAGTACCTGTGGCCCACTCAAATTGTGTCCAAGAATTGGCAGGCGCAGCAATGGAGAAAGAGAAAGTGATATTTTATTGCTGAGCAATAATGACCCAGTGGAATTGATTTCTAAAGACTGGGCCCCGAAGCCCTAGTGCAGTAAGGCTTTATACCTGAGTACATACACCCTAAAACATGACATAATCGTATATAATTGCACATGGCAGCAAAAATTGAACCAATGAGCGCATACATAAGCCTTTCCCCTGACCATGTAAAGAATACCCCCCAACTTCTGCTTTCCTCAGATGGTACATCAGCCTGACCTTTTCCCCAAGTTACAATAATAAAGAGGAAAAGAAACTTAATTTTGTCCGTTGATAATACGGATAACCCCCACACAACATCTGCTCCTGTCTAGAACATTGTGGTTAGTGTTTTCCTGTTTTTAGCTGCTGAGGAGCTTGCCTGGATAGAGGAAAGTGCCAGCACATCAGATTTATTGCTTCCTACTATGGTAGTGAGACGTTGAGTACATTAGAAGAACAAGGGGGAGAGAAATGGGGCAGAGGTCATTTTTGGATTTCTAAAATCTAAGCATTTAGCTCTGCAGATTCAAAATCAGTTAGATACATGGGTATATAAGAATCATCATAAAGATATATGGTTATATATGGATATAAAGGTAAAGGTAAAGGTACCCCTGCCCGTACGGGCCAGTCTTGCCAGACTCTAGGGTTGTGCGCTCATCTCACTCTATAGGCCGGGAGCCAGCGCTGTCCGGAGACACTTCCGGGTCACGTGGCCAGCGTGACAAAGCTGCATCTGGCGAGCCAGCGCAGCACACGGAACGCCGTTTACCTTCCCGCTGGTAAGCGGTCCCTATTTATCTACTTGCACCCGAAGGTGCTTTCGAACTGCTAGGTTGGCAGGCGCTGGGACAGAACGACGGGAGTGCACCCCGCCGCGGGGATTCGAACCGCCGAACTTTCGATCGGCAAGTCCTAGGCGCTGAGGCTTTAACTCACAGCGCCACCCGCGTCCCCTATATATGGATATATATATGGATATATATATGGATAGATGATTATATAGAAATCATAAGGGTAAAATTCATCCAGGTGATCCTGCTACAAAATTGCTTCCAAGCAATTGCTTTCCTCCCTCTGCCAGAGCCTTTCCATTCATGAGGCATTACCATTTCTTTCCCTTCCCAAATCCAGGGCTAACAGAAAACGAAGCCAATCCCGAAGGCATAAGACACAGGATCAAAAGTTGCTTGGGGATGCCATGGGAATGGAGACTGCCTTGGATGAGGTGAAGGTGAAGGAGGAGCAGAGGAGAGTCCCAAGTTTGGATGAAGAGGACAAAAACAAAGCCTTGGATGGCAAAGAGGGTAAGGCTTATTGGACATTATAGAGCTCTATATCATGAGCATCTAAGCTCTCATTAAAAATGTTTCTTGCCCCTCTAGATCAGGCTTACATTTTAGCACTCACCTGCTAACCAGAGTCAACAAAGAATTGCCTGGTGGAGACAGGGACCGAGTGCTCTATCTCTCCCAGCGCAGAAATGTCATGAGCTGCTGGGAAAAGAGGCTTTGCTGTCTCTCTTCAGCAAGTGAGTAAATAGGACACTGGAGTTTTTGGAACACTTCATGAGCATGATGCCAACAGACTTTGTAAGCAAGCCTTGACTATGTTTGTGCCCTACTTTTCAGCTGAGATTGCCTCCCAAAGCAACTTTAAATTAAGTTCCATACAAAGATACAATATAATTAAGGATATGTTGGCGGGGGCAGGGGGGACCATTTCTTATGGCTCTTGGCAGTGGATCTCACAGTCCAGGTGCCAGACTCTTCTTCTAGAGAGAGATTGGTAGAAGGGGCCGCAAATGGACTCAGTGGCTCACTGATGGCAATGATCCCACCCCGCAGAAGCGACTCTCCCACTGAGAATCTTCAAGATAGGACCATATGAAACCACCTTGAAACTGATTAAAACTGTTAGGGTACGTGACTGGGAATAGCCTTCAAGATCATTCCCAGCTTTATGACACAAAACCCTGACTGTTTATGGGTGCAGGCAGCTTGAATTGTTTCTGGTTGCCCTCTTCCTTCGTCCAGCAAGGGTACAAACCACAGTGCAGCTGGCTTAGCATTGTCCAACCCAGAATTCATGGGAGAAAGGAACTTCGAGTGTGGGTCTGGGTGTAATGCTAATCTCTGGGTTCCTTTTCCCCTGGACTAAGGGGGGGAGCAAAGAGGGTTTGCTTGAGCTGTGTGAACCAGCATACAGCTCGTGTACATCATGGTGAAAGCAAGCTGTTCTTTGCTGCTTCCCAGTTTTGCCCAAATGCAGCCAGTGAAGCCCTTCAGAATGTCACCTTTGAGGCACAAGAGGGCAGAAGTGGGGCAATTTCTCCAGAATTCAGTTGTCAAATTCTCATTGGACGTTGTTGGTTCTTTTGGAGAGTGCCATGGCTTCTTTGCCAAAATGAAATCTATGCTTGCTGAAATACATCACCATTTACTACAGCCATTAAGGATTCAGCCTAAAATAGCTTTCTTGACAGGCCTTGGAAGTTTCTTCCAAAGCTGCTTAAGCTTTTCTAAAAGACATGCATTTTTCTTCAATACTTTGGAAAGGGTGGAATCTCTCATCTGTATGGCTGCCACACCTTTCATTAGAACAAGGGAGGCTTGTGGAAGATTCCGAGGGGCGCAGTGTAATCAGCAGCAGCAGCATTTATTTGTTTGCTTATATATCCTGCTTCTCTGCGAATGGTACCCTGAGTGGCATGCAGCATAACCGCAAAACATATAATCAATAAGAAAGCACAACACAATTTCTAAAAGCAATAATAAAAAGCATAATACAGCCAACACTTAAAATCCCGCTTGCAAGGTTCCTACAGGCACCTCTTTGGCCATTCTGAGAATAGGGACTAGATTCACCTTCGCTCTTCTCCAGCTTCAGGCCCCTTCTCATATTCTTATGTTCTAACATCAGCAATCCCTCAGCTTGTAATTCCACTGTGTGGAAATGTAAGAAATTTGACAGGCGGGTTAAAAACTAGGTGGTAAGAAATATATATTACTCTGATTGGTCATAAGGGAGCATTAGTAGAAGGTGAAAAATTCTTAAATTCTTCATTTCCATTCTTAAATAAAATGACAGGAGGCTACAGTTTGCTTATGGCTACTGGGAGCAGGGTGTCTGAGCAGGACTTCCAGTATCAAAGCAGTGTCACTTCTTTATCCTGCACAACCCTTTGCCATTCGTTATTTTTATTTCATTTATTAAATTGGTATACTGCCCTTCACCCACAGATCTCAGGGCAGTTCACAACATAAAAACGGCTAGCAGAAATAGAATAAGCTAGTTTGCGGTGGGGGCGGGCTTCAAGTTGTAGAACTTAGATTTCTCTTGCAAAGGCTCTGCTCCATTACTCCTCTGACTGTGGGTTGAGGGACATTAATGTGTTCTGAAAAACACATTTAATTAAAATTAAGTCTCCTGAGAACTCAAGAGAAGAGGCTGCCTACTGCATCTCAACATGTTTCCCTGTTTTGCATTTCTTCTGTCCAAATAGCTTATGTTGAGTGGGGTGGGGGAGATAATTTTTTTATATGCCTTTATCAGAAGTGATTGGATCATCCAGTCATTCATGACACAGCAGAATTATCTGTACTTAGGGGAGGTATGGTCATAGGCAGAGCAGGTGGGCTTCTCTGAGAATGGATAACTATTAACTCCGTAGGAACTCAAAAAGTTAACCCTCTCTGACTGCAAGAGGGAAGCATGCCTTCAGTTTAATTTCAGAAAAGAAGTGTGCCTTTAGCAAGGAGAGGTTTGGGGAATATTCCTCCTCTTTCACTCTTGCATGTGTGTAATGTGTTTGTGTTTAATAAAATACTGATTTTTTAGCTTCTTTGGGCACTTTTTGAAATGAAAAGGCAGGGTAAAAAAATTGTTTGCAAACATTGCACTGTACAACCCTGATTTAATTGGGATCTGCCCATGTTTCTTTTTTCAGTAGCTTGATTCTGCAATAATTTTGTGCAGGAAAGCCAGGAATACAATACACTGCTCCCAGTCCTTGTCGCTCCTAGATTTTGTTGGACCCATTTCTTTTACTCCTTAGGCAAGGAGCCACTGGTGTGCGGCAAAGGAGTTGCACAACCAGAGCAAGTGACTCCCTGCCGCTCCATCTTGAAAGAGCCAAAAGCACATTGAGCAGGACGTGCTTGGCTTCTGTACGAGCCCCAACAGTTACAGCATGGAATAAATGGCCTGAAAAATGCCGATGTCTCCTGGGGGGATGAGAGATAAGTGGCACAGGCAGAGCTGAGGAGCCTTGAGAAGAGAAGAGGGGAAGATGAATTGCTGTGTTCAAGATGAACAGCTTTTAAATTGGAGCTGAGCCCCGCTACTGGCAACTGCTTAACTGCCTGCATCGGTGGGATGGAGACTTTTCTTCCAGCCCTGTTACTGAAATTCTGACTTTGTGGCTGAGTAGCTTTTGATGCTGCTTCTAGGATGTTGCTGTTATCAGCCTGGACTTACTTATTTTCTGTTAAAACCTTAGGAAGCAGTGCTTGTTTATTGTGAGCTCTGGAGCAGAGAGCCAGCCTTTTCTTCAGGCTCCCACTCAGACCTTATAAGTAAATGTGCAGAAAACAACAACCCTAAATTGTGTGAAGGAAATAAGTTTCAAGCAATTCATCTGTGAGTAGCGTCAGACAACTGCAGAGTATTTTTATGGTCCTCAAATACAGTTCTCATTCATGGAGATGGTTGCGTGTACAGTTGCCAGTCAATGAAATGTACAGAAATGAAGTGATGTGAATCCGCCCTTGGAAAAGAGTTAGGAGTGCAGACTCCTCTCCAAAGCCTGCCTATGAACTGTTTCTTCTGTGAATCGTTACATCTGCATCTCTTCATAATTAGGGCAGGGTCCCCTCTAGAAACAGAGAAAAGGAGACCTTGTGGATTCAGACCAAAGGCTCATCTCGTACTCCAGCATCTTGTTCCCCACAATGGCCCACTAGATGTTTCCAGAAAGCCCATAAGCAGGACACAAAGGCAAATTGCCTTCATGGGCCTGTTGTTGCTCTCAGCAGCTGGTATTCAGTGACATAATTGCCTCTGAACCTGAAGGGTGTATATAGCAATCTCGGGTAGTAACCCTTGGCTGTTGACTAGATTGATTTAAGCTCTTCTGAGAGGGTAATGGACTCCTCCACGTGGAGCATGTGGCAACGATACAGCATACTCCTGAATAACAACCTGACATGGGTCTGGCCTCAGGCAGCAGGCCTCTTTAAGGAAAAATATTGATCACCATCACCATACTTGTTAAGTGCCGAAAGACAGGAAGCATTGGACAAAGAACCCCGATTGCAGGCTTAAAAGGGCCAGCCCACGACTCCTCCCCATCTTGCCTGCCTGGTGATTTTAGGATGGGGATTTTAGAATGATCAGAACTGTTCCTTTGCTGAAGCAAGGTGTACCCCCACACCGCCCATCAGCTGAGAATACACCTTGATCTGGCAGAGGAGCAATCAGCTGGTGGACCATGCCTTGCTCAGGGAAGGGGACTGGTTCCCATTCAGCTCTTCCCCAGCCCTGCTCTTTGAAGCCACCTCGCCCTGCTCCTTTCAACCTCTTCAGCAGAGGTTGAAAGCAGCAGCTCAAGGCTGCTTGCAAAGATCTTTGCAAG
This sequence comes from Podarcis raffonei, assembly GCF_027172205.1. NCBI lineage: Eukaryota > Metazoa > Chordata > Lepidosauria > Squamata > Lacertidae > Podarcis > Podarcis raffonei. The sequence goes on along the minus strand of NC_070619.1, from coordinate 5,039,766 downwards.
CCCCCCTGCCGCTGCTGCTTTCATCCTACCAAATCAACTGTGAGGAAAGGTTACAGCATTTGGGAGGCTTTATAGTTTAGAGGGAAAGGTGTGTAAAAGGAAACATGATAGAGGTGTATAAAATTATGCATGGAGAAAGCGGATAGAGGAATATTTTCTCCCTCTCACGACCCCAGAACTGGTAGGCATCCCGTGAAGCCGGAAGTTGGAAGATTCAGGACAAATTACATTTTTCACACAAGGTGTAGCCGAACTATGGAATTCGTCAGCGAGGGCCACAAAAGTGGATGGCTTTAAAAGAGAATTAGATCCACAGAGAATAAGGCTTCTGAGTGCCAGATGTTGAGATCACTAGTGGGGAGAGTGCCAGTGTGTTCAGGGGTAACCGGAAACTGCAATTAATCCAGAATGCGGCAGCTAGACTGGTGACTGGGAGTGGCCGCCGGGACCACATAACACCGGTTCTGAGAGATCTGCATTGGCTCCCAGTACGTTTCCGAGCATGATTCAAAGTGTTGGTGCTGACCTTTAAAGCCCTAAACGGCCTCGGTCCTGTATACCTGAAGGAGCGTCTCCACCCCCATCGTTCAGCCCGGACACTGAGATCCAGCGCCGAGGGCCTTCTGGCGGTTCCCTCATTGCGAGAAGTGAGACTTCAGGGAACCAGACAGAGGGCCTTCTCGGTAGTGGCGCCCGCCCTGTGGAACGCCCTCCCATCAGATGTCAAAGAGATAAATAATTACCTGTCATTCAGAAGACATCTTAAGGCAGCCCTGTTCAGGGAAGTTTTTAATATGTACTGTTTTTAACACTGATTGGGAGCCGCCCAGAGTGGCTGGGGAAACTCAGCCAGATGGGCGGGGTATAAATAATAAATTATTATTATTATTATATAACCGACCTGTTAATCACGTGGTGTCATAATGACACCAGATAATTCCCAAAAGTTGGCTTGCCAGAGGTATTGGGGAGATAAAAGGTCTGGTCCACCAGGTCAAAATGCTTCCGCACCCCTGCTCTGAAATAGTCCCACTTGCCACCGACTGCTGCCAAAGCCACCTGTTTAGAAGTCAGCGAAGGACAGTGCAGTGTAATCGCAGGAAGGGGGGCAGCGTCCACCCCCCTACCCAACCCGGAGTGTAAATGCAATCTTACATTTTGTGGCCAGGGAGAGATCCAATTTGACTTGTCATTTGATGCATTCATTTCTCTAAGGAAATTCTAAATTCCTTTCATGCAGTGCCTCAAAACCAGCTTTATCTTGAAGGATTGTTTACACAAATGCACCCCTGACTATTTTTGGCTAGATCTCATTAACTTTTTCTTTATTTTATTTTTAAATAAATTGGTGTAAATAAGGCTCTTGGAATAACCGGCTTCTGGGAAATGTTGTGACACAGACTTCTGCCAGCAATAGGCTTCTGCAGGGGGAGTCTTAACAACTTCATCTAGCTCCGAGCTTACTCATTTCGTAGAGCCCCATGCTGTGCTTTGGCTTAGCTGATCCTCCTCCCCGGGCTTTGCAATGTGTTAAGCCCTGGCCTGTAGCCTTTGCTGGGCTTTAATGTCAGCATCTCAAGATTGGGAGGCGAGCTGTTAAATCTTCCTGATGGTGGTTACAGTTCCCCATTTCTCTTTGCCTTCCATCTCACTCCCCTTTGAGTACCCTATTCGTAAAGGAGAGTGACCTTTTATAGTTGTCCAGACATCTTGTAGGTGAAAAACAATCTCTCAAGAATCAAATTGTGTGTGTCCGTGTGTCCGTGCATGCGTGTGTGTGCTGAAGGGGTTGGCGCTTTCTCAGTGGAACATCTATTATTTACTGTCCCTTGAATGGACTTGATAACTTTATTCATGAAGCTACTGGGGGAGGGGGAATAAAGTTCCATTAATTCACTACAAATGCAATAAAGGCAGCTGCCATCATGACCCACTGGAGGGCTGGCAGAAATTTCAATTTGGGGGTGCATGTGTACTGGAATACTTGGAAAACAAAGTGGCAGTTGGGGGTAGGGAGTTCTCTTTTGTTTTATGGGTGGCCCTCTGTCTAGATGGGAAAATACTGAGGCATCTATCTGCCTAGTGAGTGTGCGTGCGATCTCAAAAGTGCACTCGTGAGTTGACAGTGGGGAGATAAAATGGATGGTGGCGGCTTCTGAGCAGGGTGGGGGCACTGGGCAGGAAAGAGATGAGAAGAGAGGATTGGGAGAAAAAGAAAAAACGCATCACCGGCATTTTGTGATAGACCCCAGTTCAATGCCTGGCTTGATTCATGTCCTACGTTGCTGCCGCTGCTTTCGGAGACCTTGCAGGAAAAGCTGTTTGGCAGAGAAGTGATTTAGGGGTCTCTGTTCAATGCCTCATTTCCCAAGTTTTGTTGACTGCCCAGCGTGTAATGGCAGGGCTTATGTGTATGGAATGAACTTAAACCAAGTGTCTGACTGCTGGGCTTGAAGGCATCGGGGAGCCAAGACTCATCTTTTGCCACAAAAGGAGCTCTTGCTTCTTCTTAGATCTTTTTTTAGAGTAGTAGAAGAAACTGAACCCCAGCACCCCAGCAATCTGGAAACCACACAGGTTTGTTTTTAAAAAAAATAAAAGATGGACTACGTTGAATTTTATAGCTTCTTCATGGTCACTTCTGAGGCTTTGTTCTCTTTTCATTTTCTCTGGCCTGACAATGAGCATTCTACTTTCTCATCACTCACTTAGGCCGTGTTTGCATTAACGGTTACTTCAGTTTGTGCCATCCCTTAATTCACATTAACTCCTGTTCTCTTCACACTGAGAGAGGAGATGAAAGTCATTGCAGGCTTTTGTTTAAAACCTGCCTGTGTTCTTGAATCATTTGTACTGGAAGCACGTCTTCACATGACTTCACTGAATGTCACCCGTCTTGGGAACAGGTGAGGGGTGTATTCTTCTACACAAGGAGGGTGTTGGTAGCACAGAGATGGAATTAAGAGCTCTGCTTTGTCTCCCTGCACCACTAGAGACTTCGGGAAAGAGGGTGATCTGGTGTGTTATATAAAATCCTGCGAATCTCAGCATTTTTAAAGGCAATTTTGACTGGTGTTGCATTTGTGGAACTTCAGCCCCAGAGAGATGTGACCAATTCTGCCCTGTTTTTCATCTAGATGCCAGGTTAAGACTTCCTGGGCCAGGTTCAGCTAAGTTCCCCCCACCCAAATCTCCCCAAATCTGCTCGGGCAACTTGGGAGAACCCCAGAACAGCACACCGAGAAAGGAGAGACTGTTTTGTCTGCCAAGCAGAAATGCTTGCACTGGTGGAACAATCTTCTTAGTGTGGCATAGAACTCCACCCCCGGTGTTTGCCAAAGAGGTGGTTGAATTTAATTTTTGGTAGATTTAATGGGTGCTGTTTTGCTGGTATGCTTTAGTGAGGTTGTAATCCACCCTGAAATCAATTGTTGTGCAAAATTATTATCAATTTTCCAATTAAGCACCAGCAGCATGCTGATTTTTTAAGGTGACATGGGTCTCGGTCTTAAAGCTGAGTATTTAAGATGAAATACTGGTTAGGGAATGTCTGGTGATAATGAATTGTGAATCTAAGGCAGGGATCCTTCTGTACAGACTTTCTTGGGTGTTAAGATCAGCAGAAGTCATTTGGGTAGTTTTGCTGCCCTCAGAAGTTCAGGTGAAAGTGGCCTGGAAGAGGGAATTCTCTGTGGTAGTCCCCATGTTGTAAGATTCCTTCACTGCAGAGGTGTGTCTGATGATTTAAATGTACAGCTTTGGGCAAATGCTACACCCTGGTCTTTGACTCCTGAAATGTGTGTGTTCAGGACCCTCCCTATTCCTGTGACTGGAACTTCTTGTAAATGTTTTAAATTATGAATTCTAAATCATCGTAACCTGGCATGGGAGCTGCTAGTGAAGGGCAGGTAATAATTACAGTTATGGGGTGAAAGGAAGAATTTAATGTGAGGCTTTGTTGCTGTGAGCTTGGCAGTAGCCTTGTTGGAACTGATCATCTTCTTTTGTCAAAGCAGGTGAATGCAAGCCGAAGACCCGAATCCCAAAAGTAAAAGGAGAAAGGAAGAAGAAGCAGCAGCACCCCCACCCCTTGCCCCAGCCACCTCAGCTCCCACTGCAACAACTTCTGCCTCCCCTGTTACTCCCACAGCCATCTTTGCTGAAGCAGCGGGAGGGGCAGCATCAGGTCTGTTCGGAGAAGGGGGGCCCTGAAGCCCAGCCCCCCAAGTCTGCATCAGTGGAAGAAAGCACCCCCCCAATGCCTGCCCTTGATGCCCTGCCCTCCGAAGCTCCTGGTGAGGAGGAAGGCTTGAAGCCACGCCGCATTATCCCAATGCTCTTTGTGGTTCCACGGCCCAAAAAGACATCTTCAGAAAAGAAGCATGCCTCGTCCCAAGACGTGCTTGAGAGGTTCGTCACGCAAGAGCAGATGGCCCCCTTGGATCTTGGGGTGAAAGATGAGAGCGGCGAGGGAGAAAACGCAGATGTGCCTGCTGAGCCTAGTAAATTGCAGGTAGTGTTGAGTGTGGTGGGGTCTACATAATGAATGTCTCGTGGTTAAGCAGCCAGGTCAGGGGATAGCAAGTTTCCCTAGGTCCTCATTTGAAATTCCTTGCACCTCCAAACATAGTGGACAAGGAAGCAGAAGCAGCCACCACATTCCAAACCAATCCTTGAAAAGTTGTATAGAGGCCGCTGCACCATAAACTCCTCAATTCCCCTATATGCCGTGCTGCATGTCCACGCTGGACAGCCTCCCTCTGAACAGTGAAAGGCTTACATTTCAGAGCCCCTGAAATCTTTTGGGCAGCCACTCTTTTCTGGGCCTGAAACACAGTGCTCTCCACTGTTTAACGTTGACTCTGGTTTCCTGTAAGAACCTGGTTGACCCATAAGGAAGTTCTATGTGTGACAGTGCTGTGGGCTTCTAGTCTGTTTATAGGATGTTTCAGGGGGCTGGTTTCCTTTCTTCCTGGTGTGTCATTGTTCTTCCTTCTGCTCCCTTCTCTGCTCATGTCACTCTGTCTTCCCTGCCCAGAGAGGTGTAGAATAGGTTTAGCCAATATTGGTTGAACTGTCAGTCCCTAGTAGGGGTGACATGAAGGGATTCAGAGGGTTGACATGCTGCTTCTGGTATCGCCTGGGCTAGCACTCAGGTTGCATCCACAGAAGTGCTGGACAAACCCATCCTTCCACAAAGCACTCCTTTTTTAACAAAAGAGGATTGATGCAGTGCTTCGTAATCGATGCTGCTGTCACTGCCAGTGCACTGTGGAAGCTAATGGTGCAGTTGTGCCTGCTGTGGATCGGTTGTGTGTCCTGTGTGTAATCAGCTTGTAGACCTGTGCTGGTGTGAGCAGAGTCCCAAGTCCAGGCTCCAAGATCTCTCTTTTCCCCTGCTCCAATCCCCCACATCCAGGAAGATGAGACTTCTGTTGCCTGGTGCACAAGGCTGCTCTTCCCAAACAAATCCGGCAAAGATAAATGTTTTTGGCGAAATCCTCCGCTGCCTTATAGCATTCTTTTTTTCTTTTTAAAGACAAATGCAAATCCACGCCTCCTTTGCAGCTCTGCAAGATAGGTCACTATTGGTTCCATTTCGCTCGTGGGAAACAGAGTGCTTGTGTCTTCACAGTCACTGCATAACAGAGGACAGACCTGAGCCCAGGGAGAAGCCAAACCTCCTTGTCACTGGAACAACATGGGTTCTCTGATGAGATTGCCTTTTTGGATCATAACTTAGTCTTCTGATTGAAGATGCAGCATTGATAATCTGTTGATGCTTGGATTGTTTTTAGTCTTTAGCTTGCAGGGCCGGGAAGATGATGACAGAATGGCTTACTGCTCGCCCATCCCCAAACACCTGATTATTTCTCAGAGACATTAATGCTGCTTCCTCCCTCAGATGAATCCGAACATGAAATAACCTCAACTGTGAGGACTAAGAATCACCCCCCAAGTGACAAGGCTTAGTTGGCCCTCATTCTTTCAGGCCATCTAGGTATTGGCAGGCTAGTACAAACATTTTTGGGCTTGCTTGCAAGGCTTGCTTAGCATTGTTCTTCTTAGCCCTTGAGCACATCACATCCCTTCTGTTTTTTGTTTTTTGCTGTCTTGTGCTCCAGCAAAAGGAATGATCCCTGCCTCAGCCAGATAATTTACGCACACAGTTCAAAACGTTGGACTGAGGGGAGGGACTTGATGCTTAGAAATTAAATGATGGCAAATAGGAAATTTGCTGTATCTATTTTTTCAGCCCCACGTGGTCTGTGTGCATTTGCACATAGTGAGAGGACAAAAAGGGCACCTTGTGGGCTTGTAGTCTTCAGTGTCCTGACAGAACTGCCCTGTTGTCGCATTTTCTCATGGTTTGTGTGTTACCCGGAGAGGAATTATACCAATTTTGAAACAGTGTGCTTTGAATCAAGTTCATCAGATTTTAATGTTCAGGGCCTACCCTCACTTTAAAAGGAGTTTGGGGTTTTGTATACCTGTCTACCCTTCTGTAAATCACCTAGTGGCTTTGTAAGTCTTGTGTTTTTGGAATTCCTTTTAAATTGGGCAGGCATTGAGTAGAGGTTTGACCTAGAGTTTGACTCTTGCCAAGTGGGAATTCCCCCTGTGATATCTCAGAATGCGGTATTGGAATTGGTGGCTACAGACAGTTCATCTGAAAGTGCAGTGTGATGTTGTCAGGCTTATAGGAGTTTGAAATGGCTTCTTGTTGAGACAAAGCCCCACCAGCTCACTGGGCAGACTCTTTTCTCTGTGTGCTTCTCATCTGACTCTGTCTCTGACCTGTTGTGTTTGGCCGGTGATATCACCTTCTTCTTCAGCCTTTAAGTGGCTCACTCAGTTGGCCTGCAAACTTTTTATTCATTTTATTACATGTATATTGCATCTTTCTTCCAAGGGGCTCAAGGTGGTATACATGGTTTTTCCTCTCCCATTTTATCCTCACAGCAGCCCTGTGAGGTAGGTTAAGCTAAGAGACCATGACTGGCCCAAAGTCACCCACAGAGCTTCACAACTTGAGTGGGGACTAGAATCCCAGGTCTTAGTCCAGTACGCTAACCACTACTCCACACTGGCTCTTGACATGACCACCACCCCTGCCTCATCCACCCCACATGCACCCATTATATTCCTCTCCAAGCAGAGAGATTTGCTTAATGACACTGTCATTTATGTTAATGTTATATACTTTATATCATGTTGTTCCCTGAGCATAATATTTCCTCAGGGCCCAAGAGGAATGACCTTAATAAGGGAGCCATTGATAGGGAAGAATTTGTGCTTATAAGCAAAGAACCACTGTACCGTTGTTGAAGTGAGATAAACTTGAAGTAAATCAGGCTGATCTCCAAAGCCCAATAAATTTGGGGTGCTCTTGTTGTGTGTTGTCTGTTTCTCTGTCGAATTGTTTGTCTGTGTTGAATTGTGTGCCCTTTTGAACGCTGCATTCCTCCCTCAGCCCCTGGAATGTGAACAGGGTTGCCCAGATGAGTGTGGTGCAGTGTAAACTGAGTGGTTCAGGATGTATTATTATTTTTTTCTAATGTGGGGAGGTGGCTATTGCACATTCCAGTGTAAGTAACGCACCTTCACCTGTTGCAGGCAGTCCTACGCTCGGATGATATCACCTTGTGGAGGATCCCTAGAAGGGAGAGGCGGGAGTTGTTCAAGCGAGTTAGCGGCAAGCCAGCGAGATACGCTGCAGCTTTGTTCACCCGTATGGTCCCCCCGGATGAGCTGCGGAGGTGGCGAAGCACTGTTAGCTATCGCGGGGGCAGAGGGAAGCGTGCTCTGCCGCACAACGTGGTTGCCCGCTTGAGGCACCTTTTGTACAAGCAGTACTCGGACATAGTGGCGGCTGACTGGAGAAAAATCCGGTTGAAAATCAACAAGATCCTTTGGGCTTAACGGGGCCGCCTCTGGGTGCCTCTGCCCAGTCCTGAGTGGCGCTGGGATGCACTTGGCTCTTCATGGGAGTTCTCCATGGCTGGCTGCGCCAGACGCCTCCAAGAAATCAGACTGTGCTGCAACGTGTTAAGTGCCTGATGCCAAAGCAGAACTCTTGTTTGCCCGTGTTTGTGCTGCTGGCCAGCGCATGGGCGGAGCGGGTGCAATGTTTTACACTGTCTGGCTGTGAAGTGCCTGTGGCTTGTAGCCTGGCAATAAATGGTGGTGTTGCTGTTTTCATTTTCTTTCTTTCCTTGTGGTCTCTTTTGTCCCCCTTTGAGTTTTTAGGCTGGTATTCCGTGTCTGTTTGATGTAAGACCATCTGGCTGAGCATTAGAAACAAATGAAACCTATGCTTGGCAGCCCCAGGTGGTGATGGAGGGCAGCGCTTCTGATGTGGCAGGAGGGCCTGTGAACATATGGTTTTCCCTGGCATAAATACCCCATTGCTCTTTAAAGATGGGCATTTTTTACTGTCAGAGTTTCTATCCCTTATTGGCCCATGCAGCTTTCCACTTTTTGCGCATGCTGGTGTCACAGGATTTCCTTAAAATTGCACTCCAAGAAGAAGAAGAAGAAGAAGGAGAAGAAGAAGAAGAATGCATTAGTAGTATTCTAAGAAGCTGGGGACAGCTAGGAGCAGAATAGGGGGGTGAGGGGGAAGTTTGGGCCCTGAACGAAATACACTTTGAAGGCTGCAATTATATTTTTGGGGTGATGGTGGAAGCGGGCTGAAAAAGTGTCAGCTGTCATACAGTAGGCCCCCCCCATAGCCAAGAGCAGGCTGCCATCTCAGGGGAGCATAGAGCTTGCAGTTCCACAGAGAAACAACATGTGGCTGAACTACTTGGGAACTCCTTGCTGACAGACATCGTTACTTCAGGGTAATGTCCCCAAAAAGGTAGAACGAGAGGTGTATTCCAGAAGAGCTCTTCCTCTCTGCTGCCAAGTGGTGAAGAGTTTTTATAAAAATGTGTAACTAGGAAATAACTGCAGGGCTGTCTTAGCTTGTCGTGAGTTTTTTTTCCCCAGAACCCAGAGCAGCAAATACTGAACCCCCTCCTGCAGTTCCCCTCCACACACTGTCCCAATTCTCAGAAGCAGAGAACAAAGGTGTTTGGATTTTCTCCCTAGCCAAGACATAAGAGCAGCACAGTTGTGTCTGAGCTGTATTGCTTCAGACTGCTCATGTGACTGAACCTTTGTAGGTGTGTGTAGGCACACACAGGCGCGCTCGCACACTGAGGAAACTAAAGGACACAACTTGACTGAGCCATTACTTTCCACGGGTCTTTGTTCCATGAAACAAATCCCCAGTCCGGGTCGTAAAAGTGTATATTTTCTCCTTTCCACTCACCCATGGATATTGGCATTGAGAATAAAAATAGCACGATTAATTCTGAGTTTTGTTTTGGCATAAAAAGTTGTGATTGGTAGGCCCTTCTCTGGCACTGTATACTCAGTCAGCATTCCACAAACCTTATCTTAGCACAGTCCCTGACACAGTTTTTTTTTTTAAGTAAATTGATTTCTGGATAAAAAGGAAAAGCCCACACAGCCCCCTCAGTGGTGCACAAAGAATGTAGATGAAGAAAAGGGCCCTGACTCTTCTCCACTGCAGAACTGAGAATTACTGAAACACACGGAATTTCCTTGGAGTGCCTATACTGAGTCACCATCGCTAGGCAACCCTTTCTCTGACAGAGCCTTTCTGGAATAATTGGCTTTGTGGGCTTTAAAATTCAGATGGATGTGTGTGTGTGCATATATGTCAGCAGGTAGGTGTGACAATCGTGTGTATTCATTGGTTTTGCTATGAAAGCTACTAGGAGTTTGAACACAACACATGAGGAAGGAGAAACAAGCCGGTGCCTCAACTGGGGACATGAAGTTTGCCTGGTAAATGAAAAGCTTGTGTCAGTAAGAACTGTTCAGTTATGGTTCTCCCAGCTCCGTGCATCGTTTAATCCAGCCTCCCTGAGCAGACGCAGGCTACGCTATCACGGGAGTAGAGATGGCCAGCTCCTGGATGCCCATGATTCACCATGTTCTCCAGAATGCAGCCCAAGAGTCTGAATGTGTATCTTGCAACATTAGCAGACCTCCTTGTCAACCAGCACAGCACCATCTGGACCATTCATTAGAGGGAGGGCTGTGGCTGCCCAGGGTAGAACAACTGCTTTGTATGCCAAAGTCCCCAGACCCAATTGCCAGCATCACCTGGTAAATCTGGGTAAGACCCCTGTAAGAAACCCTGAGTTATCACTGTCAATACTGAGCAAGGTTGCCCTCCAGTCTGCCTTGATCTAGGGCAGTTTTCTGAGTTCCTTTTTAAATCGACCCTCTTTTTTTTTTAAGAACCAGGATGACTAGACTCATACTTTATCTTGGGAGAAAGGACCATAGCTCAGATCTGGCAGACTAAGGTCTCAGATTTTGTCCCCAGCATCTCCAGATAGGCATGGGACTCCCATCCGAAACCCCAGGGAGCTGCTGCCAGTCAGCTTATAGACAACACTTAGTTTGGTGGACCAATGAAGTTGTGACTGTTAAAGTGGCACGAGAGTGCTTCAAATCTATGGCATGGATGCGACCCTTGCCTGTGTGCAATCCCTTCCCTGTCTCTAGAAGGTTGGCGAAAGTTAAAATAAAATACTGTCTTAAAATCAACACAAAATGGGCAATATCTTGTGTTAGTCATAACTGAGTATGGTTTAATTTGATGATATTGCCCATTTTTTAAAAAAACATCTTTGCAATAAAATGTGACTTGTTAAACCAAAACACCCAGATTATAAAAACCACAAGTGTTCTAAAAATCCTGGTTTTAATAGAAAGATTTTCATCTGGGGATGAAAAGAGTACAAGACTTGTGCCAGACAAGCCTATTTCACAAGTGGAGTGTCACTATTGAGAAAGCCCTCTCTTTAGTAGCTCTTTGAATAGAGTGCCTCTGTCACATACTTATCCAGTCCTGCTTTTAAAAGCCTCTTTTAGAAAAGAAAATTTTTCAAACCCCCCTTCCATTAGCTGTTTTCATTGCCCAAATGCTCTCTCTAATGTCATTAAAAAGGTCTTCAGAACTTTCACGCTGGAGTATCCATATAGAAAATAGCTGTAACCCTTCTCAAAGGTACATGTGTTACATGCTCTTGCAATCCTGTGCAAGGGGAGGGATTTGCTGTAGAATTCGGGGCCTTGAGGGCTTCTGCTTTGATTTGATTGAGGTTTCTAGCCCTTGTGGTGGCGGAGAAAGGCTTGAAAGCGTATGTGCAATGCAGAAGAGTCCTTTCAGTGACTTCTGTAGTTCCAGGTTCCTCATTCATGGCAGAAGCAGGCTGGGTTAAGCAAAATTGCTAAACAGTCCTGTTGAATAGGCATACTGCGTTCACTTTCAGAGTTTACATTCCTCTGTTGTGGAATTTGGGCTTTTGCAGCATAAGGGGTTGCACAGCTCTGACTGTGCTCCCCCCCCCCCGAACTTGCAGGACTTTACTGACCTGGTATCACCACAGGGCAAAGGGTAGCGATGACCTTGAAGCTTTTCACTGTAACATGCGCCTTGCTTCCGTCATCCTGAGTTAGCTGACATATATTGAAATAATACGGTTGTATTGTTTTGTCATTGTTCCCCCCGCCAGACAACTTCTACTTTCTCTAAACTGAAGATGGAGATTAAGAAAAGTCGCCGCCACCCACTAGGCAAGCCACCCACACGCTCCCCACTTTCTGTGGTGAAACAGGAAGCTTCAAGTGATGAGGGTAAGTATACAGGTTCTTCCAAGCACCTTCTAGCTATGCTGTCCAACCCTCCCTATCTTTCCTGGTGGAAATATTCCCAGGTAGGGGGTGTGTGTGTGTGTGTGTGTGTGTCTTCACCTGCCTCTCGATCTCTACAGATAGTTATAGTATTGTTCCTGTCAGCCAGTGGATCCCCACCTGGGTATCCAAACTTGCAGGATATGGCAGCAGCCCAAAGGTCTTTCACTTAACCTGCAACCTTTTTTTTTTTAAAGATATTTATTGAAATTTTCAAAAAAATAAAAACAAAACATAAAGAAAAAAAACAATTAAACACACATACAATTTACACTTCTTACTGTCAATGACCAATTTCCTTGACTTCCCCACACCTCCCCTTCTTGTATTCCAGTTCCAATTTTTAGCTCAGCAAGTTCTTGTCCCCAAACTTTACCTTATTTTCTCTAATTCATTTTAGTTAACCAATTTTAACTTATAAACCTCAATCTTTATACATCAATACTTATTCTTCAAAATCTTTTTCTAGGTTCACCCCCTCAATTTAATTAACCAATTTTAACTTATAAACCTCAATCTTTATACGTCAATACTTATTCTTAAAAGTCTTTTTCTAAGGTCGGCCCCAATTCCCTTCCCCGAAATCCCCATTTTTATGTTAGTGGCAAAACCAAATTAATTAAAACAGAATATAGTTATACACCCTTTGGATTCCCAAAGCCCCACCACCCCCTTTCCCGGTTTCGAACCCCAACAAAAAGTCCATCTGCAGTCAGCCTGGCGACCTCACGTCCGAGGCTCTCAATTCTCTCTCAATTCCTCTCTGCCGGTTTTTTTGATAGTCCTTTATATTAAACTCCGAATCTCGAAGGAGCTCTGTCCCAATAAGGTCCATGTTTCTTCCAGCCAGGTCTCCGTATTTAAAAATGGAGCCAAAATCTTGTTTCCTACTTCTCTTAAGTCCAAATGTCCCAAAAGCTCCAGTTTCCACTTTATTAACCTGCAACCTTTTAACTGCAGGTGCCCAGGATTGAACTTGAGACCTTGTGCATACAAACCTGTTGAGTGAGGAAGGACATATTGGTTTCTTTTTATTAAGTGTTCATCTGTACATCTCTTTAAGGCCACCAGAATGATATTTTCGTTTATTCATTCATTCATTTATTCTATCCCATCTTTTTCTCCAAGGTGATGTATATACTTCTCCACTTCCCCACAACAACCCTGTGAGGTAGGTTAGGCTGAGAATTGTGACTGGCCCAAGGTCACACCCAGTGAGCCAAGTGGGGATTTGAACCCTTGTCTTCCGGGTCCTAGTCCAGTACACCATGCTGACTCTCTCAATTTTCCCCTCGCCTGTCTGGTTGGCTGCTTGCTGACTGAGGAACCAATACCTCAAGGAGCGCCTCTTCGCCATGTGCACCAACATGGACCCTACAATCCTGTACCCCCTCCACCAGAGGTTTGGGGGGTGGTAGCACAAGAATGGGCCTTTTCAGTGGTGGCTCCCTGTTTGTGGACTGCTTTCCACAGGGAGGCTCACCTGGTAACCACCATATTATATGTATTTAGTTGCCAGGCAGAAATGTTCCTCTATAATTCCTCTATAATTTTGCCTCTTAACTACCTGTGGCCTTTTAGAGTGGGTGAGATTTATTAATTTTGATTTTAATGTATCTATGTGGATTTGTTTCTAGTTTGTTTGGTTGATTGCTCGTAAGTTGCTTTGAGTTGCCTTGGACAAGAAAAAGTGACTAACAAATTTAATTAGCAATGGTAAATCATAATATCCAACCAAGTCATCTGTATCTTTCAAAACCTTACATGCCATAAGGAATCCGTTAATCCTCCAGGTGCCATAGCATTTCAGGAGTTTTATCTGCCAATACAGGCCAGTGGCTTCCTTATTAGAATTTGGGCATCAGAAAGGAACTACTTTGTAGCTCCTGACACTGGGATGTGGCACATTCCAGTAACAGGCAGGGCGAAGCATAAATGCCTCTTAGCACATGATCAGACACACAGTTGTGCATACATGGACACAAATCTGGCGTGGACTGCGAAAAGTGCTCAAGAGCCAGAGGTCCCCCTTCCCTATGACTATAGAAATGGGCAATGCTGTGCCATGGTTATCCTATGTCCAGACCGATGGTTCAAGTCTTCTTCGAAACAAAATGTTGTTGTCCACCCCACCCCCCCTACAGCGAAGAGGATTATCCTCAAGTGCTTGAATCTGCAAGACTGTGCTAATCAGATTTGTAACTGCCACAATGCGTGGGAGAGACTCCTCCAGTTTCGGCCTTGTCTCGTGCCAAGGGACAGGGTGTTGATGGAGTTCTGCAAAACTTTTCCGTTTGCCTGTTTCTATTCTCTTCCCTCATCATTTCCCCTCAGGGGAGTTAGGGCAGCAAAAATACATACATTTAAGTTACTGGTGCAGTTTAAACAGGTGAGCAGTGCAGCTGTAACGCTTCTGGTCCAGGCAAGGGAGGGTAGTCATACATTACTGAAGGTGACCCGGAAACTGCAATTAATCCAGAATGCGGCAGCTAGACTGGTGACTGGGAGTGGCCGCCGGGACCACATAACACCGGTTCTGAGAGATCTGCATTGGCTCCCAGTACGTTTCCGAGCACGATTCAAAGTGTTGGTGCTGACCTTTAAAGCCCTAAACGGCCTCGGTCCAGTATACCTGAAGGAGCGTCTCCACCCCCATCGTTCAGCCCGGACACTGAGGTCCAGCGCCGAGGGCCTTCTGGCGGTTCCCTCATTGCGAGAAGTGAGGCTACAGGGAACCAGACAGAGGGCCTTCTCGGTAGTGGCGCCCGCCCTGTGGAACGCCCTCCCATCAGATGTCAAAGAGATAAATAATTACCTGTCATTCAGAAGACATCTTAAGGCAGCCCTGTTCAGGGAAGTTTTTAATATGTAACGCTGTACTGTTTTTAACACTGATTTGGAGCCGCCCAGAGTGGCTGGGGAAACTCAGCCAGATGGGCGGGGTATAAATAATAAATTATTATTATTATTATTATTATTATTATTATTATTATTATTATATTCCTCTGAAAGGGGCATGGGCAGATGTGGGTGGGGCAGCTGCACGGAAAACGGAACCCAGGAAGTCAAGTGCTCCCCAAGGTGTGTGATGGTCTCCTCAGAGCTTTGGGCACCTACCTGCATTTATATGATGATGAGGCTGAGTCACTGCTGGGTGGTCATTGCAGGCAAGTGCGTGGGTATTGTGGTGTGCCCAAGGCTGCAGAGGAGGGTAGCATCACTCCACTGGAAGTTCTTCCATCTCATTAGGATGGCACAAGGCCTACATGCCACTTTCTGCTGAGGTCATGATCTAGGTCCTGATGCAGGACCAGCTGCAGATGCCTTCTTTCCCAGGGAAAGGCAGGAAACCCCATCTCCTCTTTTAATAATAATAATAATAAATAATAAATTTTATTTATATCCCGCCCTCCCCAGCCGAAGCCGGGCTCAGGGCGGCTAACAACAATAAAACAATACAAAAATACAACACAAACAACACTCTAAAATCATTCATTATAAAATTAATTAAATTCAAGCCACTGGCCACCATTGGGCCAGAGCTCCGCGAAGATTGCCGAGGGAGGGAGTCAGGCTGTGCCCTGGCTAAAGGCCTGGCGGAACAGCTCCGTCTTGCAGGCCCTGCGGAAAGATGTCAAGTCCCGCAGGGCCCTAGTCTCTTGTGACAGAGTGTTCCACCAGGTCGGAGCCACAGCCGAAAAAGCCCTGGCTCTAGTTGAGGCCAGCCTAACTTCTCTGTGGCCTGGGACCTTCAAGATGTTTTTATTTGAAGACCGTAAGTTTCTCTGTGGGGCATACCAGGAGAGGCGGTCCCGTAGGTACGAGGGTCCTAGGCCGTATAGGGCTTTAAAGGTTAAAACCAGCACCTTAAACCTGATCCTGTACTCCACCGGGAGCCAGTGCAGTTGATATAGCACCGGATGAATGTGATCTCGCAGCGAAGACCCCGTAAGGAGTCTCGCTGCAGCATTCTGCACCCGCTGGAGTTTCTGGGTCAGTCTTAAGGGCAGCCCCACGTAGAGCGAGTTACAATAATCCAGTCTGGAGGTGACCGTCGCGTGGATCACAGTGGCTAGGTCAGGGCGAGAGAGGTAAGGAGCCAACTGCTTAGCTTGGCGGAGATGGAAAAAGGTAGAGGTTGGGCCCTACTCTGTCACCAGGACTGCCAGGCAAAGAGAGGAATACTTCCTTTCTCCCCTCTCCCTTCTCCATCCACTCTGGGTGCTAGGACAGGCACAGCTCCTAAACTAGTTCTGGTTTGAGGACAATCCATGCTTAGATGTTGCCATTTCTGCAGAAGTTGCACCCTGGGATGGCTGCAGCTATGAACATCTAGTTCAATGATATCCTCATTCACTGTAGAAAAGTGGAACACTGGATTTGCCATGATAAGTTTTGCAGGGGGTGGCACAAATGCTTGTGCACCCCAGAGAATTGGTTCTCTCTGCTGGGGAGAGTAGGGTGGTGGTATTTGACTCTCAGCCAGTGCTATTTGGGCTTGGAGATACTCCATACCTCTTTTTCTGTTTCCTCTTACCTGTTATTTTTGTTGCTAAGGAAATGTTAACTTATCTGAAAGTATTCACTGTTTGCTGATGTGCTAGGTCCTGAAACTGGGAAGTCTCTCCTGCACAGGATTGCAAGTTACAAAGCAGAATTGCATTGCTTTTTCTATTGCAGAGAGTAGGACCAGCACATTTGGGCATACCTTCCATACATTGTGAAAAAGGAACTTATCACATTAAGCCCAATGGTCTCTTTTCATCGCGAGACACAGAAGAGATACTTTGGTTAGCCACTTTACGTTACTACATGTGCACACTTCCTTCCTTTCTCTTCTTACCCCTTGCCCTTCTCTCAGATGCGTCCCTCTGGATTTTTCTTCATTCCCTCGTTCTTCTACATTACTCCCATTGCAAGCCCCTTCCAGCTTCCTTGTATTTTATTCCCCTGCCCTCCACTTCTCTTAGGCCTATCCTTCTCCTGGGCTGTTTGAATTGCCCTAGCTCTCTTTAAATCCTAAGCAGCTGAATCTCTGGCAGACTGCAGCCCTCCTGCCTATCTCTGACATGAAGACAGCTCTGCCAATCAGGCTTCGTTGACTTTGCCACCACAACGTCCCTGGTTTCATTACAATATAGATTAACAGCCAGAAAACTAGCTTTTCCATTCCTTCACAGAATCTGTGCAAGATATCGACATTTTATTCGCTGACAGCTCTCCCCTGAACAATTAGAATGGAGTGAACATTGATTGCATCACAGCACCTCCACAGTCGTCTAGGGGAGAGGTTTGCAGGTGACAGCTGGCAGCAGGTTTTTTTATCCTTTGTATCATTTCTGTTTCTGGTGATACAGTGGTGCCCCGCAAGACAAACGCCTCGCAAGACGAAAAACCCGCTAGACGAAAGGGTTTTCCGTTTTGGAGGCGCTTCGCAAAACGAATTTCCCTATGGGCTTCCTTCGCAAGACGAAAGCCCATAGGGAAATCTCCGGGACAGCGGGGGAGCGCAGCGCGTCTTCCCCACTGTCCTCGGACCTCCTCCGAAGGCTGGCGGTGGGGCGGAGAGACCTTCTCCCCGCGCCAGCCTTCGGAAGGCTGTCCTGAAGACTTGCGGTGGGAGGAGGGTTTTCCTTCCCACCGCCAACATTCAGAATGCTGTTCTGAATGTTGGCGTTGGGAAGGAAAAACCCTCCTCCCACCGCAAGCCCCGGGAACAGAGGAGAAGCGCTGCGCGCCTTCCCCTCTGTTCCCGTACCTGTCCTGAAGGCTTGCGGTGGGGAGAAAAGCCCTTCTCCGCACCGCCAGCCTGGCAAGCGGTCTCCATAGGAACGCATTAATTGATTTTCAATGCATTCCTATGGGAAACCGTGCTTCGCAAGACGAAAAACTCGCAAGAAGAAAAAACTTGCGGAACGAATTAATTTCGTCTTGCGAGGCACCACTGTAGCTTCACCTTGCTTTACCCATTGGCTTGCCAGATCTTAGCCAGGAGGCTTTGCTTCCCACCTGAAGGATAGTCTTGTCATGAAGCACTGGTACTTCTCAGGGGCTTGAGTCACAGAGCTGTCAAGCCTGGCGACATGAAACTGTGACTTTTCCTGCTCCCCGTCAAGGAATTGGCAGCATTTTTGAACTGAGCACCTCTTACCAATATAAACAAGTCCACTGTGCATGGGGAGGGAAGCTGGGAAATGAGAGGCCTGCATGGAAGTGTTTGGGGGAACAACACTCTGTGCCGAACAATCCAGACAGATAGTGTGCCAGTTGCTTCCTTCACTTTTTAACCAAGTGCATGTTATACCTGTATACCTGAAGGAGTGTCTCCAGCAGCCTGGAAACTGAGGTCCAGCTCCAACAGCCTTCTGGCGGTTCCCTCATTGCGAGAAGTAAGGTTACAGGGAACCAGGCAGAGGGCCTTCTTGGTAGTGGCACCTGCCCTGTGGGACACCCTCCCATCAGATGCCAGGAAATAGGCATCTTTTTGACTTTTAGAAGACATCTGAAGGCAACCCTGCACAGGGAGGTTTTTTAATGCTTTTGTGTTTTAATATTTTGTTGGAAGCCACCCAAAGTGGCTGAGGCAACCCAATCAGATGGGAAGCATATTAATAATAAAGTACAGTGGCACCTCAGGTTACATACGCTTCAGGTTACAGACTACGCTAACCCAGAAATAGTACCTCGGGTTTGGGTGGCATGCATATTTGTGGTACGACAAGGTTAAAGCACATAAGGCATTTAAAAACCATATTGTCAGGAAAGCATTGTTTAACGTTTGGATAAGATACAAGGATTTACTAGAAAATACAAGAAGGGGAGGTATGAGGAGGTCAGGGAAATATGTCATTGAAAATTAAGTATTGAGAACTGTATGTGTTTTGTTTTTTTTGCTTTTTTCTTTTTGTTTGTATAAAATTGGAAACTTAATAAATATCTTTATAAAAAAAAACAGAAATAGTACCTCGGGTTAAGAACTTTGCTTCAGGATGAGAACAGAAATCACGTGGCGGCGGCGCAGCGGCAGCGGGAGGCCCCATTAGCTAAAGTGGTGCTTCAGGTTAAGAACAGTTTCAGGTTAAGAACGGACCTCTGGAACGAATTAAGTATGTAACCAGAGGTACCACTGAAGTAGTAGTAGTAGTAGTAGCTGTTATTATCATCATTATTGGTAGTAGTAGTAGTAGTAGTAGTACTTTAGAATAGCCCTGCAGAATTCAACCGAAGGCCTGTCTAGTCCAGCATCCTGTATCCTAAGCAGGACATGAAATCAGTGGCCCTCTCTCTCCCCCTTGTTGTCTGGCAAGCGGTATTCAGAGACACGCGGTTTTGGGTTCTAGAGGTAGCTTATAGCCAGTAATGGCTTCCACACATGGATCCTGAGGCAGCTGACAAAGAGGACAGTAAGAGCTGTTCGACAGTGGAATTTGCTGCCAAGGAGTGTGGTGGAGTCTCCTTCTTTGGAGGTCTTTAAGCAGAGGCTGGACAACCATATGTCAGGAGTGCTCTGATGGTGTTTCCTGCTTGGCAGGGGGTTGGACCCGATGGCCCTTGTGGTCTCTTCCAACTCTATGATTCTATGAGGAGATAAGAACTTCTTCTGATGCACTGAAAAGTTACTGCCTCCTCCATGACATTTTAGGATGGTTTGGAGTTGGACTGCTCCAAGGCTAGCTAACCCCAGCTGATTTCTCCATAGCAGTACTGTGGTTGCTTTTCACTTTATATTTTCTTTTTTTTTACAATTATTTTAACCGGCCATTAAGGTTGAGTAGGTCCAGAAGTCTAAGCTTATATTTTTGATAAACAAAAGTTCACTTAGACTTAGTGTTCAGTTATTTGGTAGGTAAGGTAAAAGGTAAAGGTACCCCTGCCCGTACTGGCCAGTCTTGACAGACTCTGGGGTTGTGCGCCCATCTCACTTAAGAGGCCAGGGGCCAGCGCTGTCCGGAGACACTTCTGGGTCACGTGGCCAGCATGATATCGCTGCTCTGGCGAGCCAGAGCCGCACACGGAAACGCCGTTTACCTTCCCGCTAGAAAGCGGTCCCTATTTATCTACTTGTACCCGGAGGTGCTTTCGAACTGCTAGGTTGGCAGGCGCTGGGATCGAACAACGGGAGCGCACCCCGCCGCGGGGATTCGAACCGCCGACCTTTCGATCGGCAAGCCCTAGGCGCTGAGGCTTTTACCCACAGTGCCACCCGCGTCCCGCCCATTTGGTAGGTACATGTTTACAAAAAATGTGTGTGTGTTTATTTCATTAATTGATTGGCTTTTGTGTCTCCTTTATGGCTGAGTGGATTGGCCTTACAAAGTGGGTTATCCATAGTCATTGTTCCTGCCTCTTTACCAAACCCTGATCTCTCTCTCTCTCTCTCTCTCTCTCTCTCTCTCTCTCTCTCCTCATCTTGTTCTTTAGAAACCCTCCCATTCTCTGGTGAGGACGACGTTGGTGACCCTGAGCCCTTGAAGTCCTTGCTTTCCCTGCTGTGGAAAAACAAAGCGCCCAACTTTGCTGCGGAGAGGCGATTCAATGCTGCTGCAGCATCGACTGAGCCATACTGCGCCATCTGCACCCTCTTTTATCCCTATAATCAGGTAATTCTGCAGCTTCAGTAGAGGAGCAAGCACACAATACCCCAAGGTCCCCTCAATCAGCAAGCAATTTCTTTAAATACCTGTAATCCTTTAGAAAGGGGTGTAAGGGTTTTAGAAAAGCTCTTAAGTCCCCTGCGGAAGAACCATAATTCTGGCATGCTTCACCTTTCTAGCTTTGGGTGGAGAACAGTAAGTATGTAGGTGTCTCATCTATTGATATCAACGTTTGAGATGGCTGCTTTCTTCTTGGTCACATTGCATGCCAGCAGTTATGCAGATGGGTGTATGCTTGATTTATTATTACTCACCTCCAGTTGAACTGGTGGTGGTGGTGATAATATCATCAATATCATTTGTGGGTGACCTCAGTTTGCTTCCAAACTAATAGGCACTTGGTCATCTGATTTCTGATTTTAAAAGTTGCAGTCTGCCTTTCCCACGATACTCAGTTCCATTACCCTTCCCAGCCATTTCCCCCTTCCAGTTCACATAACCCTGCTCTGCCCCAGCAACAGCCTGTGAGCATTCTGTGGCCACTTTCAGGGGAGTTCTCTACCCACACAGGGTTCCTTTCCCCCTAAATCTTTGTTGTACTTCGGCAGGCTTTGGGGTCCCCCAAGCCTGCTGATACCTCCCTCGTTAAAGCCAAAGCAGCAGCACCCCCAAAGATATGGATCTACAGTGTCAGCCTTGGCTCTTGACATGTGTCAGATTCAGATGAGCTGCTCCACTTGGTATTGTAGGCGTCTTATACCATTTCCTTTGTGTGAAATTTCACTGCAAATGCTAAACTAGCATATCAGGCAGCCAGTCAGGTTCTAGCCCAGCCTTCCTCCCGCTTTGCCAGTTTTTCTTTCTGCAAGTTTGAAAAGCATTTTTAGAAAGTATGCACCTGTAATCAGAAATTGTTCTGTCTACCCCCTCAGTGCTCTAGTGCCTTTTTCTGCTGCACATGCAGACTGCACCTTAGAGGGAGTTGTTTAAAGATGGTCATATTATGGGTCAGTCCTACATACAGGTATCTGACTTCCAGCTGTTCAGAGGAGGAGCTATTTATAGTACCACTATCTCCTTGGCCCTTCAGGTGGCAATCGGTAGTAAAATATTTAAGAGCTACTGATGTTTAAACCATGGCAGGATGTGGAAGAACTTGTTTTTTTTAATTGGCCAGTAACTGAATTGAAGGATGCAATTTAGTGATCATCTGGGGCTCATGCCTCACTTTGTAGAGCAGGAACTGGAAGGATAGAATGTAACACTCTCTTCTCCATCATGTTGGGTTTAATCTCCCTATCGTCAGGGTAAATAACATATAATATTTGTGTATATTTTCTGGGCACAGTCCAACCTTCATTGATTAACAGAAACGGTTGCTGGCATTTCAAGATTTGGGAAGTTCTGTTTGCGGGGGCGGGGTGTGCGTGCTATTTTTTTCCCTTGGCAACAGCCTAGTGTTAAGCACTTACTAAATGCACCACATCTAATCATCACTTCCTTTCGTTTCAAAAGTACATTAGGAATCAGACCATGTAGGACATGGGCCAGCCAAAATATTGTACAGAACTCTTTGCTCTGGAGTTGGCATAGCTGTAACATTTGCTGAGCTGGATGAAGCCAAAAGACCAGCCTAGCCCAGTGCTCTGTCTTCCACAACAACCAACCAGTTATCCAGGTGGAACCAAAAGGAGAGGAATGCAGCAATAGCCATCTTTGCTTGACCTTGCTTGACCTCCAGATTATCAGTGGCCTTAAACTGATTACCTTCAGGTTAATGTAAAATTTGTTTCCCAGTGATAACCTGCCAAGGAATCCCACTGCATCATATAGTATTCTGGGAAGTTCATTTCACCTAAGTGGGAACTATGGGAACCAAGAGGAAGTCCTAGCTGCACCCAGTGTTCCCCCCCCTCCCTGCTTCCCACATCATAACACGTTGCAGGGAAATGGGTTGCAGGAGGCAAGCTACAAGGAGGAAAGGCATATCTACTGTAAAAAATCTCAATCATGAGGGTCAACATCCACCCCCAGCCCAGCCTGGCCAAAAAACCTCTGGACACTTCAAGGGACCAAATGCAGGGTACAAACAAAGTGTTTTTATGTTCCTCTTGTGAGCTCTCTTGAGACCTCTGGTTGGCCACTGCTGGGAACAGGAGCTAGAATAGATGGAATATCAGTGTGATCTAGGAAGACAACACTTGCATTTTATTTATTGGATTTCTGTGGCACCCTTCAGCTCAGTGACTGACAGACCAGCTGACAATAAAAATCATAAATAGCCAATAAATGACAATGGGTAAATAAGTAGAATAAAACCAGTGGCTATAACTCCTCGGGAAATAAAAGCAATGGAAAATGAAAAGATCTCTGCTTGGTGCTAAAAAGATATGTACCTAGGTGTCAGGCAGGACTCCCCAAAGAGAGAATTCCATAAACCGAGTAGCTCCGTAAAGGAATATCCTCTCTCTGGTTGCTACCTGCTTCACCTCAGATGCCTCCAAAGATTACTGCAGTGCTTGTTGGCTTGATGCGGAAGCAAACACTTCGTTAGATAAACAGGTCCCAAGTTGTGTAGCCTTTCCCAGCCTGGTGCCACAGATATGTGGTTTGACTACCGATCCCATCATCACTGACCATTAGCCATGCTGAAGTTGCAGGATCTGAAGATCATCGTGCAGGGGAAGGCTTGTTGAAGGCACTTTGAATTGGGCTCCTAAAATGATCAGGAGCCAGCAGAGGTC
Source organism: Podarcis raffonei (assembly GCF_027172205.1). Taxonomy (NCBI): domain Eukaryota; kingdom Metazoa; phylum Chordata; class Lepidosauria; order Squamata; family Lacertidae; genus Podarcis; species Podarcis raffonei. The sequence continues at coordinate 5,016,647 of NC_070619.1, read as the reverse complement.
TCTCAACACAGACAGATGCATGTCTATTGACTGGTCCCAGTTAATAATCTAGCAGCTGCATTTTGTACTGTGCGGGACAGTGCACTGCAGCCATCCAATCTGGAAGCTGCCAAATAAGTATAACAATATATATCTATGCTAGTTTGTAAATGGCAGAGTTAAGGACTTTACAGTGGTGCCCCGCAAGACGAACGCCTCGCAAGACGGAAAACCCGCTAGACGAAAGGGTTGGAGGCGGTTCGCAAAACGAATTTCCCTATGGGCTTCCTTCACAAGACGAAAGCCCATAGGGAAATTTCCGGGACAGTGGGGAAGCGCAACGCGTCTTCCCCACTGTCCTCGGACCTCCTCCGAAGGCTGGCGGTGGGGCGGAGAGACCTCCTCCTGCCGCCAGGCTTCGGAAGGCTCCTCCGAAGGCTGGCGGTGGGGCAGAGAGACCTCCTCCCGCCGCCAGCCTTCGGAAGGCTGCTCCGAAGGCTGGCGGTGGGGCGGAGAGACCTTCTCCCCGCGCCAGCCTTCGGATGGCTGTCCTGAAGACTTGCGGTGGGAGGAGGGTTTTCCTTCCCACCGCCAACATTCAGAATGCTGTTCTGAATGTTGGCGGTGGGGAGGAAAAACCCTCCTCCCACCGCAAGCCCCGGGAACAGAGGAGAAGCTCTGCGCGCCTTCCCCTCTGTTCCCGGACCTGTCCTGAAGGCTTGCGGTGGGGAGAAAAGCCCTTCTCCGCACCGCCAGCCCGGCAAGGGGTTTCCATAGGAACGCATTAATTGATTTTCAATGCATTCCTATGGGAAACCGTGCTTCCCAAGACGAAAAACTCGCAAGAAGAAAAAACTTGCGGAATGAATTAATTTCGTCTTGCGAGGCACCACTGTAGTTGTAAGAGTATTTTGCAGAGTTTTGGGTTTTCAAAAGTGATTTTTAACCAGAAAAAAACATCTTTTTGTGTTTTATTTCCTAGTTGCCACATGGAGCTTTTGTTTCTGTTGTGAGAGGAGTAACACGCCCTTCCTTTCTCGACCTGCTCTTCCAATGCAGAACAGCAAGATAAAAATATACCATAGTTTTCGCTCTATAAGACGCACCAGACCACAAGGCGCACCTAGTTTTTGGAGGAGGAAAACAAGAAAAATATATATTCTGAATCTCAGAAGCCAGAACAGCAAGAGGGATCGCTGTGCAGTGAAAGCAGTGTTCTGTTCTGGCTTCTGGGATAGCTGCGCAGCCTGCATTCGCTCCATAAGACGCACACACATTTCCCCTTACTTTTTAGGAGGGAAAAAGTGAGTCTTACAGAGCAAAAAATACGGTACTTATTTTCCTTTTAAGGATTTTGGCTTTTTGGTTTTCGTTTCGGATTTTTAGGAAACAGGCTTAGATAATTTTACTTTCCTTTTGGAGATTTTGAGAATGTTCTGTTTATGGCAGTTTTTCAAATTTTTATTGGGAGGGTGTTTCTTTTTTGATTTTTCTAAAATGAAATGGATAGCAGGAATTCTGTTGTTGAAGAAAGCTTCAAATTACCTAAGCTTGCACAAAGCAATTTCATCCAGTGTAAAAAATGATTAGAAGCCAAATATGATATGAAAGGTATTTTAGAATGTATTGAGAAAGAGAAATCCATTGAGGATGGAGCCTCAGAGGAGTGGGAGCAGCAGAATAAATTGGCAGTGTCTATCATTCTGGATGGTATTTCAGGTGCCCAAATGGTTCACACAGAGAGAGGTGACGTATCAGCTCAGATGATTGAAAATTTGCAAAAAGCATTTGGTTAGCAAGCAAGTATTCACGCCGTGCCTGGGTGAGATATTTATTTAATTTAAAGCTTGAATCCAAGTAGGACCAACAGTCACATGACAGTGTTCCTATCAATTATTGAAAAGCTAGAAATTTCACAATACAAAAGGGATGAGGAACAGAAAGTTTGCTATTTCCTGGGGACACCAGGAGCTAAATTTCAAACAATTGCAACTCTCATGGGTTATAAGCTAAACTTAACGCTAGGAAATGTGATTGGGCACCCGAAAGAGGAATATGTGGAGAAAAGAGCAAACTCTTCAGCCGGCAGTGTAAGACGCAGTGACTCAACTCTGTGTCCCAAAGGAGAGCCAAGGCTACAACCAGAAAAATGGTTTGCTTCAAGTGCAACAAAGAGGGACACATCTCCAGATTTTTTGAAGCCGTGAATTCAGGAAAATCTCCTGCATTTAAGCAAGCAAGCCAAAATAAGGGGAGCAAAGAAAAAGTGTTGTCTTTTGCAAGGGAAGAATCTAACTGTAAACAGTTATGGCACAAAATCAAATAGATTTGGATGTTCTTTGCACGCGAGTTATGATAATTTCTTTGAAGGCATTAACAATATTAACCCATTAATGGTTTGCAATATTCCCATAAAGGTATCTAGTGCAAGTTCAGGAAGCTTAAATTACAAGCTAAACAATCAATTGAGAGAGAATGTTGCATGTTGAACTGCAACATGCTTAGTGTGTCTACACTGGACAGAAAAGGTTTCTGTGTGTGCATTTTGAAAATGGAAAATGCTGGGTAAACGAATGCATATTAGTTCCAGCATGGTGTATAAACATAGATCTAAGGGAGGACTTGGAATGCCAAACTTACAATTCTGCTATGCGGCATTTCAAATTAAATCACTAATTCCACTGATTAGGGGCCGAATTGAACTTTCCCCCTCCATGCCAATATTTCAAACCCTTTCCTTCTTAAAACTATCAGATTTGGTGATAAAGGGAATTGATAACCCTTTTCTAAAAAGAGCAGTTATGACAAAAATCAAAGGAAAACGTTGGCCACTGAACCGTCTCCGTTAATTCCCTTTCTAGACCATCCCACCTTTATACAAGAAGACAAATACTGGCAATATAAAGAATGGGGAAGTGGACATATATAGAATTCGAGTCCTAATATATAAAAATAAAGCAAAAATGAAAGAAAGGCTAAAGGGAAAGCTAAATGACCTACATCCTAATTGGCTTCAACTTCTCCAGTGCTGCTCATTTGCAAAACATATAGAAGAAAGAGGGGGAGGATTTCATTCCCTCACAATATTTGAATCAAAGTATATTGAAACCAAAGTATATTGGTTTCATTGATCTATAGTATACTTGCAGAACACAAATTGGGGAATGCAAAGAAATTAATGTCATTGAGTGGGACGGCATATGGAGGACCTCACCCTACTTAAGAACTATCTCATCTCACCTTCAAGAAGCTTCTCTGAAGGTCATTCTCAGGTGGCATTGTACTCTGGTTCATCTAGCCAAAAACAATAAACCCCTCTGGGCAATGTATATAGGACATAATATTGAATTGGCAGCATGGGAAAGATTGCGGAATGTCGATTTGAAATTTACAACGTGTGGTGCGATTAAAATGAAATGAAATGAAAATTATGTATAGATGGTATCTGACTCCTAGTAAATTAGCAAAAAGTCTGAATCCGATACCTGTTGGAAATGTAAAGAGAAGGGGGGTACCTTTTTCCAAATGTGGTGGTCATGTAAGGTAGCAAAAGCTTTTTGGGAAATGATTTATAAATGAGTTGGAAAAAAAGGTTGAAGTTCACTTTTGTTAAAAAAACCCAGTAGCTTTGCTTTTAGGTATAATTGGTGGAGAGGTACCCAAAGAACAGGAAGAATATATATTTATGTACGCTACTATGGCTGCCCGAATGATTTATGCCCAGAGATGAAAAGAGGAAACAGTTACAACGAAGGAAGACTGGCAATTGAAATTGATGGAGTATGCAGAAATAGTGAAACTTACCGGAAGAATAAGAAACCAAGAAAAGAGACTTTTTAAAACAGAATGGGAAATTACTGACTGTTTGAAGATGTGTTGTAAACAAAGCATTAGCAGGATTGACATAAACATGTGCAGTAAGAAATAATTAAGAGGGAATACAAAGGGAATATTAGTAAAGAAGTTGGAACTGGATATGCAGTAACAAAAAGACGTAAGCTAAGTAACTGCAGAAAGGAGAGAGATGTGGATTGATTATGTAAAGACCTAAGTTTATTCTGTTAAAATATTTATAAAATGAGAAAATGAAAAATAAAATTTTAAACAAAAACAATAAACCCCTATCGCCGCATTTGATGAAGGTGTTGTGGGAACCCTGCAACATATTTTCATGCTTGGTGGGAAGAAGAAGAAGAGGAGGAGGAGGAGGAGATTTTTATAGCGTCCTATAGGTCTCAGGGCTGTTCATAGGATAAAATCACAATATAGAAACTCAAAATACATAATCAAAACAAAAACAACCTAATAACCCCTACTCCAGCACATTTTAAAAGGGCATTGGATGTTAATCAGCCAAAGGAACGTTTTTGCCTGGTTACGGAGTTATGGACTTAAGAACAGGAAAGGTCAGCGTAAGACATATGGTTCATTTTGATGAGCCCAGCAGAGCTGATAAGAGAGGAGCGGTAATAGATTATTCTGAGCAGTCCGACGAAGACACACAGGACCTCATATACTTTCCTGAATGATATATAACAGTTCACATCTGCCTTCTGCTACCACACCACCTGGCACAGATGATGAACAGGAGGAAGAAGCAGAGGACCAGATTCCAAGTAGCACTACTGCCAGAAGGGATGAGATGGAGACTGATGACGAGATGCCTAAATAGGAGGGTGTTGAGGATGCAGATGTGGCTGCAGAGCCCAAAAGTCAGTCGCTAATTGAGACCCGACAAAGGTATCCAGGCTCCACGACTGTCCAACATTGCAAGGTTGGTATGTCCCCTGGAACCTTCCACCTGGCCACTGAAGCTTGCCTGTGGAAGGATGCTGCACAGGAGGAGTTTGATGCACCAGAACAAGACCTGGAGCCTCACTGCTACTTGGGAAGAAGGCAATTGGAAGCAAGTGAGTATTCAAGGTGAGGCAGGTGCAGAAGAGAAAGTCGAGCACTACAAAGCAAGACTTGTAGCAAAAGGCTACTCGTAAATGTATGGAGAGGACTTGGATGGTACTTTTGCACCTGTGGTGAGGTACACTGCCATTAAACTGCTTTTAAACATAAAGGTAAAGGAACGCCTGACCGTTATTTCCAGTTGTGGCCGACTCTGGGGTTGCGGCGCGCATCTCTCTCTATACGCCGAGGGAGCTGGCGTACAGCTTCCGGGTCATGTGGCCAGCAGGACTAAGCCGTTTCTGGCGAACCAGAGCAGCGCACGGAAACGCCGTTTACCTTCCCGCCAGAGCAGTACTTATTTATCTTCTTGCACTTTGACGTGCTTTCGAACTGCTAGGTTGGCAGGAGCTGGGACCGAGCAACGGGAGCTCACCCCGTCGCGGGGATTCGAACCGCCGACCTTCTGATCAGCAAGTCCTAGGCTCTGTGGTTTAACCCACAGTGCCATCCCACTGCTTTTAAGCATACTAGCTTCTAAACCAATGGACGTGAGACGTATAAAAACTGCATTTTTGCATAGCAGAATCTCAAAGAACAGCCCAAAGGTTTCGTCAAGCCAAAGGAAGTTCATCTAGTATGCAGGCTTCAGAAGGGCTTTATGGAATGAAACAAGGCTGCATAGAATGAGAAGTGGCACAGCATGCTCAAACAGCCAAGATATACTCGAGGTCACACAGACAAGTGTTTGTACTCCAAATGCAAAAATGGACAATTTTCTTACGTTTTGGCATTTGCGGGCGACTTGATCATTACAACTAAAAATTTCCAAGACAATTTCCAAGTCATGAGGCACTTAGCCAAGGATGTGACGGTGAAAAATCTTGGGAAAGTTTCCTATTACCTAGGTGTCCAAATTGAAAGAAAGGACGATGGATCTTATCTTCTAAGCCAAAAGCAGGCGGTCATTGAATTGCTTGACAGCCTAAATCTGCAAGAAGCCAACCCAGTAACCATACCAAGGATTACTGGCTTCCTAAAGAGTTGAAATGAATCTAAACTCTTACCTGACAACAACCAGTACAGGTCAGCAGTAGGGAAACTTTTATACCTGACCATGACAATGAGACCAGACATTGCAAATGCAGTGGGAATCCTGAATAGGAAAGTGTGTTCCCCCACCAGGATGAACTGGACTGTTGTGAAGAGAGTTGTCAGATACCTAAAAGGGAACCATGAATTGTAAACTTAAGCTGCCAGCAGATTGCAATCCATAACTAGTAGGTTACACAGATGCTGATTTGGCAGGAGACGCTAAGGATTACAAGTCAACAGGTGGGTTCTTCTTTTTGTTTGGAAATGATCCATTTCTTCGGGCAGTTATAAGCAGAAATGTACCTTTGTCTACCACAGAGTTAAGATTATGTAGCTGCAACTGAAGCATGCAGAGAACTAGCCTGAATCAGCCAACTGACTATGGACTTTGGTTTGGGGCTGAAGAAGCCTATTTGATTGAAGACAGCCAGAGCTGTTTTAAGCTGTTGTAGAGCAAGAAATTCTACATGAGAACCAAGCACATTAGGGTTGAGTAGCACTGTGTGTGCAACACGATGAAATGGACTTGTTGAATTGGCCTATTGCCAAACCAAGGAGATGACAGTGGACATTCTCACCAACCCTTATCGAGCTACTGAGAGGCAGCTTTGAGAACTTTCGAGTCAAGACTCTGGTTGGTTTAACAAAATTGTGCATGCAATTGTTAAATTGTCCTGAGAAGGGGTTTGTTTGTAGGAGTTTTTGCAATCAGACGAAACAATGCATAGCTGTTCTAGTCAGTAAAGGGACATGGAATTTCATGCTTGCTGCTGGGGCTTCAGTTTCTTCATAAGGAATTGATGGTTCTCCCAATGCTGGCCTCAGTTTGTGCCCACCTACCCTTTGCACGTGGGTAAGCACTATTTAAAAACCAAAGTTTCGCAGCGAAAGTGTGTTGTTGTGGGGGCATGAGAACTTTCCTGATTTCCCCTGCTGTCGGACAATGGAGTGTGTCTCCCTAGCAGTGCACAGTGCTGCTCTGCAGTGAACTTATAAGGAGACTTGGTCTCTGTTTAATCCTTTGTCCCTCGGTGCTGGTTTTGCTACCAGAAGCCTTGAGGTCCCCTTCTGGAGAGAGAATCCTGCTGAAGGAGCAGGAGACAGCTGTAAGGAAGTGGGGGAGGAGCGGCGAGTCTTGCTTTTAGTCTGTCTCCTTATGCATCTCTGTCTCTTCCATCTCATCCCCCAAAACCCTTTTCAAAGGATGTTTGGCAACTGGTGCATTTGGGTGATACAGATCCCTTTGGGGAAAGGAAAATAGCAACAAATGTGACTCATAGCTTCACTGTTCTTGTGGGATGAGCAGTGGTTCCTTTCTCTGCTCTCATTCGCTTGAAATAAATTCATTATTTTCTCAAGGACAGAAAGCAAAAGCTGCCCCAAACAAGTTCTGTTTCCCTTTGTCTTGCCTCGTTGTGGCATAGCAGGCACTGAAATGGAGGCAAGAACTCTCCTGGACTCCATTTCACTGCCCCTCCTGGACACCATTTCACTGCTTTTAGTCTGCCCCTCCACAGGGCTAGCTAATCCATATGAAGTGATCTTGAATAAGCTCACTGCGTGGGAAAAATTAGGATTCCAGGCTAGTTGGGAACACAGAGAGCCAAGACATGGTTGTTCCTGATTGATGATCATAGTACAAGTATATGATCATACACATGTTGCATTAATGTCCCCTTTCTTAATGTCCTGTTCTCTCCCCAAAACCTGCTTCTCTGTCATAACTCCTTCAGAAAACAGCAGCGTGTAACCCTTTCTGCATTTTCACCTACCTGTGAACCTCCTTTGCTCCTTCCTCTGAGCATGATGGATCAAATGCTTTGCAGTGCTGGCCATGCAGCTAGCATCAAATAAATGTTGAATTGATGTTTCTCAAGTCTAATGAGACACTGCCCCTGCTTAAGGCTGCCAGATTGCTCATTCCTCTGTCTCCTCCCTGAAGGCTCATTACTGGATCTGCCCACCCAGCTTCTCCACCCCACCCCCTTTCATGTTTCCTCCCTCCCTTGCTCATCCATCTCCTACAAAACCTGCCATGTCCTTTTCCTTCTCCTCCTCCCCCATATTCTTTATCTGCTGCACATCCTGCGGCCACCATGAACCCTTGATTTTTTCCAGTGGTTCCACTGAAATTGGGGGATATGTCAGCTGCAGCTTTTCATAGGTCTGGCACCAAGAAGTCGTGATAAACTGTTTGCATCCTCTTCCCCACGACTGCACCGTTGGGTGGGGCTACTCCTTAGTTTAAGAAATGTCACATCAATTAGAATCCCATGTTAAGCTGACACACAACTTTACAGGATTTTTAAATTGTATTCTTCCTTAGTTTTTCAATGTGAGTCACTTCAGCTCAGTTCAGATCTCAAGGGAGACCATGTTTTCCTCCAGTGTGAATTTCCCCACTGTGTCATTTCGCTGGTGCCATAGCCAGGTTGGGGAGGGGGGTTTGCCCCGGGTGAAGTCTCCAGAGGAGCACCATTGAGGTGTGTGTATGCAAATGCACATGCAGGTGTGTGTGCATCTTTGACCCGCATGAAAATAAAACCTATTTTTGCCCCAGTTTAGCTCGCTGCCTGTCCCATCTCCTTGTGACTGCAATAAAGGAGATTCAACCAAACCACAGCTTCATGAGGAGCAATGGGTCAGTGTGTCTGGCTGTCAACTAGAAGATTGGTGGTTCGAGGCCCCCACCCCCACCTCTGGGATAATTGTGGACAGGATTCCTGAATTGCAGGGGATTGGACTAGATGACCGTCAGGGTCCCTTCCAGCTCTACAGTTCTTTGAGATTTACACCTGAGCTCAGCTGTGGTTTGTCTAGCTCTAGTTTGTGAGTAAACCTGATCATGAGACCACAGTTTGATCTTGACTTCTCTCTAACCAGAGTTTAAACAAACTGAAGATCCCCAAATTCAGACGGCATGGGGAACTAGAACTTGTTTAAAATGGTTATCAAGCGTTTCTCATCTCCTTGTAGCTGCAAAAGAAAAGAGGTGTGAACATGTGAACTTGAGGCTCACTGCAGCTCGTTCACATAGGGGGAAACAGGCTTTCTGTTACATCTGAACCCAGGACTTAAGTAGTTGTGTGGTGAATGAGACAGATAAGTCGTGTAAATCAAATCAGTTGAATGGAGTTGCATTGTCTCCATGGCAAAAGGGAATGAACTGTAAAAATAAAGGGGGCCTGACGTGATCATCAGAGGTTGACTTTTCTATTTAATTGCTTTTCAGACTCTCTGGATGATGAGCAAGCTCTACTCAGTAGTAACTTGTATTCCACCCCCCCCCTTCTTGCAGTTGGAAAAAGAGAGAGCCACAGTCGCCCCTGGAGAAAGCTCCTCGCTCCAGCCACCTCTGAAATACGAGCAGAAGACCAAGCCTCTGATTCCTGAGATGTGCTTCACCTCAAGTGGCGAAAACACAGAGCCCCTCCCTTCCAACTCCTACATCGGAGAGGATGGAAGCAGCCCCTTGATTTCCTGTGCCAAGTGCTGCCTGCAGGTCCATGCCAGTAAGTATACGCTGAGATTCTCTGTTGCGGTTGTATTTCGGGCCCAGCCCTTCCTTTCTTCTTGGTGGCATCAGAACGTCTGTCTATCCTTCCCCCTCTGCCTTGCAGCATTGCACTGGACGAAAACACCCTCCACCTGTTGCTGCGGCAGCACAGGTTGCCTGGTAATTACAGCCACCTGAGAGCATCCCTGGGAGGGATGTAGATTTCCAAGGAGGTCTGTGCGTGCTTAGAACTAGAACTGCCTTTCTCTGGGTTTCATTGTCTCCTCCCTCAACCACCACAAAGCACAGAGGCATCGAAAGCTGCCTTAGATAGTCCACATAGCCCAGGTTGGTCCACTGTGGCTGGCAGAGAGGTCTGTGTGTTGCAGACGCAGAGAGGTCTTGTTTGGACTAGAAGACTCTCGGGATCCATTTCAACTCTACAATTCTATGCTTGCGCTTTCTACCTGATATTTCCAAATGGAGGTGCCAGGAACCAGCCCTGTGATCTTCTGTCTGCAGAGCAAGTGCTCTGCCCCTTATGCTATGCTCCTTCTCCCATCCTGTAACTTAATGTCCCTCTTTTGTCTTCAACTGATTGTCCTTCATCTTTCTGACCTCTGGTTAAATGTGTTGGGATACTGCCAGGGAGATAAAGTCCATCTGAGCCCCCAAGCTCGGTGCCGGACGATCCATCGACCTCCCGTAGTCACGCAGTACCAGCAATTTAGCGACACGAAGCCTCAAGAAAAGATAGCCACATTCTTGGACTTGTGCACACTCTTTCAGCAGAATTCACACAGCAAAAGTTGCACAGCATGAGAGCATATTTACAGTTTATTTGGCGTTGGTCAGAACAAAGGAGACATGACCGTCTGCTCCGACTGCTCAGGCAAAACAGCAGAAAACGAAAGGAACAGACAACATAAACATCCTGTGAGACAGGAAACGCGCAGGCTGTTATACAAACATCCTGCTCCCTTTTAAGGTGGAACGGAAATATCCTAACAAAATGTTCATCAACCATGAGCATTTCTCCCACTGCTGCCTTGTTTCTTCTCTGTGAATTTGGCTCAATTATTTCTTGAAGCTATACCCTGCCGCCCCACACCTGTCTGCTCAGACTGGCTGTCAGTGAACACAAGCGGCATTTCACAGACTCTGTTTCATGTTCTTTGGGAGCCTCATGACTCCTGAGACTTGAATCTATTAGCATTGTTGTTGTTGCTGTTGTTATTATTAATACCCCACCCATCTGGCTGGGTTTCCCCAGCCACTCTGGTCAGCTTACACCACATAAAAAATGGTAAAGCGTTAAACATTAAAAAAATTCCGATATAGGGCTGCCTTCAGGTGTCTTCTAAAAGTCAGTGGTTTATTTCCTTGACATCTGATGGGAGGGTGTCCCACAGGGCAGGCGCCACTGCTGAGAAGGCCCTCTGCCTGGTTCCCCGTAACCTCACATATTGCAGTGAGGGAACTGCCAGAAGGCCCTCAGTGCTGGACCTCAGTGATTTTGGGTGAATGATTGGGGTGGAGACGCTCCTTCAGGTATACTGAGCCAAGGCCATTTAGGGATTTAAAGGTAAGCACCAGCACTTTGAATTGTGCTCGGAAACGTACTGTGAGCCAGTGTAGGTCTTTCAGTGTAGGTCAGGTCCGGTGTTATGTGGTCTCGGCGGCCGCTCCCAGTCACCAGTCTAGCTGCCACATTCTGGATTAGTTGTAGTTTCCGGGTCACCTTCAAAGGTAGCCCCACGTAGAGCTCATTGCAGTAGTCCAAGCGAGAGATAACCAGAGCATGCACCACTCTGGGGAGACAGTCTGTGGGCAGGTGGGGTCTCAGCCTGCGTACCAGATGGAGCTGGTAGACAGCTGCCCTGGACACAGATTTGACCTGTGCCTCCATGGACAGCTGTGAGTCCAAAATGACTCCCAGGCTGTGCACCTGGTCCTTCAGGGGCACAATTACCTCATTCAGAACCAGGGGGTCCCCCACACCTGCCCACCCCCTGTCCCCTCAAAACAATACTTCTGTCTTGTCAGGATTCAACCTCAATCTGTTAGCCACCATCCATCCTTCAAAAACCTCCAGACAATCCATTAATGTGCCTGTGCCTTGAATCACAAGTATGACACAGACGCTGTGACATCTTTGGGGATAGCCATCCATGTTTTGGCCAGTTTGTGTTTAAACAGCAGGACGCAAACTTTTCAGTCCCGCAGGATTGTTTTGCATAAATTGGACATTTTGCTTTTTGGCCTGCTTTTCTCTCTTGCTCTTTGTTTCCCACTCATGGACCTGGGGCCTGCATGGAGGGCATGTGCCCCTGCCCCGGAGCTGTGGCCTAATACAGTTTGTTCCTCATTAAGATGTTATTCCTGAAGTTGCCATTGGTCTGCTTCCCCTTCCCTTCTGAGCTCTTTTTGGGCAAGTGGGAAGAGAATGGAGATGTGAGTTTTGGGAGAACGGAATGCCTTTAAGGAGTGTCTTCAGACACGAGCAGACGCTTAAGGGTTTTTAATTTTACGGAGAGTATTAAGTGAGGAGGGAAGGGGTGGGTGTACCATCACATAGACACCTTACCCATGTATTCTTTTGCGAAAGTTATCAGAGTGGGGCTTGTGGCGTCTTTCCCGGGGTGCCCTCCACCTGCTGGGTATGGATTTCTTCCTCTCTGGCTTATCCTTCTATAACCCTTGTGAGGAACAGGCTCTGGTGCTTATAAGTATATGCAAACAGTCCTTCGCAAGAAACCTTGAGGGCATCTTCCAAGAAAGATGCCAAAGCAAAATACTTGAGCAATAGGAAGCAGCTGCAGTTCCCATTTGAAAGCAAACCCCCAAGAGAAAAAGAAGCCAGGTCCAAGCCTCTCTGCCTCACCCCAAGCAAGGGTTGGGAATGTCACCTGCCATAAACCAAAGGGCATTTTTTTTTATTTGTTTCAGATGCTCAAGCCTCCCCTCTGATGTTTTCTGTTTATAGATTGGGCTCCTGGCAAGACAGTATCTATTAGAGGAGAGTCCATTATTTTATTGGGTCTTTTCCCCCCTCTGACATATCCATTATAGGCCGGCCTCCTTCAAAGCTTTCAGCCTGAGCAGAATGGTTAATTTGGAAGGCAGAGAAGGTCTAGGAAGGACAAGGGAAAGTTTCTGAAACATCTCTTTTTTATTAAAGATTTCTTAGTTTTCAAAAATATGTGCATTGTCTCCTTTTTCAAGTTGTGTTTTCTGTGATCAGTTTCCTTCGTTGTGAGACGTTAGTGTTGCATGCAGTATTCGGTTGGGAAGGAAAGAGGGGGAGGGTGAAATGGCAAGTGGGGTGAGAATGCTTCTATTTTTCTACTTAGTGTATGTGTGGGGTTTTGTGTCAGCATCACTTGTATGTGTTCTCTTACTATTTGCTTGTTATATTTCCTTGGTGGCGAGAGAGGTTGGGGATGGCCAAGAGTGTGGTTGGTTGTCTTTGGTTGGCTGTAGTGAGATTTGTTTACGTGTGTGAGTGTGGGGTGTATGTGTGGATTTTTGGATCCGGTTAGCAAGGTTGATTCCTCCTGTGCTGCTCCCTCCCCATGAATCCACAGTATATACAGTCCCTGCATCTGTACACACCCCACCAGAGTCATAAGAGATGTATTCTATACCAGCCCATGGCTCTCCAGAAGGGACTGTACGGGAAGGAGATATGGCTGCCTTGCCGTAACTTAGAACAGGAGCACTTTGCACCGCGGCATTTTGTTGCAGGTTTCACCGGTTTTACTAGTTCCATAAGAGATATCTGAACTCAGTATATAAAATGCAGTTATTTGTCATACTTTGAAATGTTCAAGAATGGTCACAATCCATCTAATCTAGCCAGGCTCTTTTTTCCCATACCTTTTAAGAAGCAGAGCTTGAAAACCACACTGTGGTTGTTGCAGACACTCCCCCCCCCCGCCCCGCACAATCAATACTTCCTTATTGTCTCTCTCCCTCTGTTTGCATTTTGTTTTTAGTTTGCATCTTTCAAAAAATGCATCTGCTCTTCCAAAAGACCTATTCTTCCATCCTTTCCCCAAATACAGAAGCATATTTTTCTGTGCTCTCTTGAAGCAAGAAATCGATGTTGAAATTTCACAGTCTCTTCACACAGCTCTTTTGGACTCCATAAATATTTTAATTAAAGACAACAGTTTCCATTTTGCTTTCCTGATCAGCTTTCTGAAGGTGTGACAACCGAGGTCTTTCTTTTTCACAAGGTCTAGATTAAATCTTCTGCCTCCCCTGCCCTGGGTGTGTGTGTGTGTGTGTGTGAGAGAGAGAGAGAGAGAGAGAGAGAGAGAGAGAGAGGGAGAGGGAGAGGGAGACTGAGACTTCAAGGAGACTATGGGCTTTGCATTATTGACTTAACCACTGCCCCATCCTTTCCCTTATGGGGATTATATCTGCCTCTGTTAAGTAGCTGCCTTTTATGTAACTCAAAAGGCTTCGGCATTACCTGAAGGTTTATTCTCCCCCCACCACCGAGATTGTAGAAATAAAGTATTAAAGTACCTCACCCAGATATCCTGTTGAAAGAGAGAGAGTGGCCGTGCCTTACTTGGAGCCTTTCAATTTGCTTTGGCCCTTCTCCTAGAGTTAAATCATGTAGAACCAGAGTGGGGAACCAGCAGCATCCGAAAGCCATGCAGACTTGTCTGTTAGCCATGGAGACTGAGGCTGAAGGACCACTGGATCAGTGGCAGAGTTAGCTGCATGGACGCCTGGAGCTGTGGCCATGCCGTGCACCCGGGGCGAGCTGCACGGGTTGGGGAGGGGCAATGTGCCACGCACGGCGGTGGCGAAGCGAGCCCCCCCCCCGCGGTGTCCTTTTTCGACGCCCCCCTCGGAGATGACACCCAGGATGGGCCGCCCCCACCTTCCTACACCCCTGCACTGGATTTCCCACCCCTGATGTAAAGCGGGTACTTTAACTCATTGTGTGCACAGGGTCGAAGGGCCTGCCTCCTCTTTTATATATTAAATATGAAATGCCCTTGTAAATTTCTTTTCTGTCCATCTGAAGTGCAGAGATGTGCGTAGAGCACCTGTGGTGGCTGCTTCTCAGCTGCGGAACTCTCCTATCCCGAGGGAGGGCCAATGCCCTAGCTTTTGAGCTTCTTGCAAAAGCATTGTGAAATGTTTTTTTTTTATTTGGGCTAGCATTTAGAGGGGAAGATTTTGGATGGTAGGGAGGAGAGAAGGCATAGTATTCATCTTTTGTCTGTTTTTATTAGGTGTGTTATTCATATCTTGTTCTGAGCACCAGAAATGAGTAAGCTAGGCATGCGGATAATTCATTAGCTGAGCTCTGTGCACAAGATGGTTTTCCCTTCCTCTCTCTGAGCCTCTGGTTTTACTAAGATGGTTTCCTGCATTACTCCCATGGCATCAATTCTGCTCCTCGAAGAGCCAAAATGTGAAATATGTGCCTGGATTTTTAGTGTTGGCTTTCTATTTATTTCAACCTGATGCTTTTCTATTTGTCACAGGTTGCTATGGGATACATCCTGACATAGTGAATGAAGGCTGGACCTGTTCCCGGTGCTCAGCCAATGCATTGCTAGCGGTAAGTCAAGCCTTTTTGGAGGTGGCCAAAAGGACATTGGGGCAAGGCTATAATGTGCACGTCCCAATTTAGGGTTCAAGCTTAACTTCATAACCATGTGGGCTGTAAACATACTGCTTGCTTGTTTTGTTTTAAAAGATTTCCCAGACGCTACATCAATAGACATGCCCCTAATGTGAAAACGTTTGGAGTCTTCCTTGAAATGTCTTTTTTCTTCTTTAATTGCTAACCTGTTTTTTTCCAATATTGTGCCTGTAGGATTGCTGTCTTTGTAATCTCAGGGGAGGAGCCCTTCAAAGGACCACAGATGGAAGGTATATAGAATACAAAAAAAATATATAAAATGAAATAATTTGCATGCCTCGCAATCCACCAGGATTTTATAAGTTTATAACAAGAAGATCCTCAAAATCCCATTGCTATGGCTACCTTTCTAGGTGGACGTGGATTTGTTATTTCCATTTGCAAAGTCTCTTGGGTGGTTTAGGCCAGTGTTTCTCAACCTTGTGCCTCCAGCTGTTTTTGAACTACAACTCCCATCATCCCTGACTAGCAAGACCAGTGGCAAGGGATGATGGGAATTGTAGTCCAAAAACAGCTGGAGGCACAAGGTTGGGAAACACTGGTTTAGGTTACCTTAATCTGTGTGAGGCCCCCCCATGCCTTTTTAACTCTTCAGGGAGATTTGCAGCTAAGCTTTCTGTTTAATATTTCTGTTTTGCATTTTTATTTTAAAGTTAGTGGCGCTGTGGCTTAGCAGTGGCAGGGCCATTTTCTTCCTTCCCCGGGGACGATGGGGGGGGGGGTTAAGCAGGGGAAAGGGCCATTCTCCAGAACTAGGCTGGGGGAGCTGTGGCCCTCCGCATGTTCTTGAATGATAATTCTCGTCTTCCCTGAGCGTTGGCCGCTCAGGCTGAGGCTGGGAGTTGGGAGTCCGACAGCATATGCAGGGCCTCATGTTCCCTATTTCATGCTTTAGAGACTTCTCCCAAAACTTTGAGAAATAAATGTTGCAGGCATTCAACTAGTGAGTTCTAAAGTGAGACAGGCTGAGGCACAACACACACCTTTCTATTGCAAGGTGTGCCAGAATTGTTGCTTCTGTAATAAGTGCTCCTAGATAACCGGAGAGTTGATTAGTCCAGTTTCATTGCTGCCAGTGAGCTCTCTGCCAGGGACCAGCAACTGCTAGCCTGTGGGCCACGTGCTCCGTGGACCATGAAGAGACTAGCTTTTCATTATTATCATTATTTTCATCTTCGTTGTTTTGCAGGTGGGTCCATGTAATCTGTGCAATCGCTGTCCCTGAAGCCCGCTTCCTCAATGTCATTGAGCGCCACCCTGTAGACATCACTGCCGTTTTGGAGCAAAGGTGGAAACTGGTAAGAACCCATCAAAATGGGTAGGAAAAAGGAGGGACATGACTTGAAAAGTGACGCAGGGTGTTAGCCTGCTGAGAGCTCTGGCAGACTTTGGCTTGGAGGTTACGAGAGGCTCTGTTATGCTGTTGCGCTTCTCCCTCCCCCTACAAAGGGGGCTTTGGTTCATGCTGTGGTGGTAAAATGCATTCATTATTCAGGCCAGAGTGACGGCTCTGAATTGATACACAAGCGATAAATTGTGTGGAGCTAGCTCCTTTATGGATAACCTGACATTTCCAGCTCGCCGTCCTCTTCATTACCCACGCTTGTAACAGCAAATTAAAAATCCTTTTTTTACATGGGACTTGCTTGTACTGCTTAATGGGGCTCCCCGGAGAAATCTGTTAAGTCCTCTGCAGCTGCCATGAGGCTTTACGGCTTGTCCCATCCCTTTGTCTGCTCTGCATTTCCTCGCTGTTTTGAATAGCAGTTTCACAGAATGCGTTTGGTCTGGAGTTTCTGCCTTTTTATTTTATTTTATTTTGCATGAACCATGTCATTAGCCCTTGTTGTTTCAGGAACCGCATGCACTGGCCCATATGCAAGTTTTAGAATCCAGAGCCTTAAAATGCAAACACTGTGTTTATACACACATAAACACAAATCGGGAGAGTTTCTAGCTGCTCCCAATAATCCCTTCCTTCCTTGGGATGAGCAGATCTGAAGGGCTGGTCAAATCATGGTATCGAGTCTAACTACGGCACTCCACGTAAGGAGCTGTGCTGAACTGCAGCAAACAGAAATGAAGAGGCACAGTCCTCCACATTGCTGCAAGAATCTGTTGAAAGAATCCTTAGCTTAATAGTAGAGCACATACTTTGCCTCTAGAAGGTCCCTCGTTCAGTCCTCCATTAAAGGGCTCTTATCAGGGTCTGGGAAGATCTCTGTCTGTCTTGGAGAACAGATGGGGTCTGATTAAGGCACATGAAGAAGGCCTCTGATGACGATTGTCCAGGTTGGTTCATATGGGGAGAGGCAGTCCTGAAGGTATTGCAGTCCTGAGCCATTTAAAGTTTAATAGGTCAAAACCAGCACTTTCAATTCGGCCTGGAAACTGATTGGCAGCCAGTGAAGTCAGGACAGGATTGGCATTATATGCTCAAACCGTTTTGCCCCGGTGAGCAACTTGGCCAATGAATTCTGCAGCGGCTGAAGTTTCCTTTACAGGCAGCCCCATGTATAATGCATTGCAGTAATCTAGCCTAGTATTTGAGTTCTTGTACAGATTGTGCAGCTCCTCGTGCCATAAAGAGAGAAATAGCTCCCCCCTTTTTTTGCATTGAAATCTTGAGTGGGTTAAATAGACCGGGCTTGAATTAGTCTCAGTGGGAAAGCGAATCAGGCAAGACATCTTGCAGAAGATGAGCCCCCTGCCGCAGTTAACTAGCTTAAAAGCTGGAAACCAAGCACCCAAATCCACTGCTTGTTCTCCTTTGCACATTTCACCATGCAGTGACAGGAGGTCTTTTAAGGAAACACTCAGGCACAACTGTTTAGCTGCTTCAGGGGGAAAGTTCTGTGAGCTGGGTCTTGCTTCAAAGCAGGAGCAGATGATGATATAAAGGTCAATGAGGCTTGGGATCTTATGTGGCAGAACAAAGAATTGGGGAGAGGGCAGGAAGAGCATATTGCGATAATAAAGGCTTAAGCAGACAGCTATCTTGAGTTTAGAAAAGACAGGTTTTCTGTCTTCCCTCCATGTAGTGTCACCTGGGACTAGGCCTATTGTTTCCAGAATAAAGGCTGAAAGCTAGAGAATTTGCCCAGGTCTACCCAAAGACTCCATAGCTGAACAAGGAGATGAGGCCTGGTCCCCCTGCTCAAACTCTCAACTGCAGGTTGGGCTCAGTTGTAACTGCTAAGGGCAGGGCAGGGTAGGGTATGTCCATGAACCCGGTGCTTCTGCATTTACCCTGTGCCATACCTTCAAGTTTTTCATCTGATCCGATATCTACATCCTCAAAGCAGCGATACGTGGAACATTGTAAGATAAGCATACCATGTTGTGGTTATTGCCAAAATGCCAATTTAGGAACCAAATGGACTTTATCTCCTTTATCCACCATCCATTGGATTTTAATTTCTCTTGATATGTTCTGTTTGCATGATGTGTTGGTCTATGGAATTACACTTTGTGAGATATTATAGCTTGAATTGTCTTTGAAATAGAAGTTACATAGTCAAATCAGCCTGTTACATTGTGTGTGTTGTTACCAGGACTGTAGAATTTGGCATATGATTAGCAGCTGTTCTTCTCTCTCCTTCCATGGGGGATTTTAAGCAGAGGTTGGATGGCAATCTGTCACAGATGCTTTAGCTGAGTTTCCTGCATTGCAGAGGGTTGGACTAGATGGCACATGGGGTCCCTTCCAACTCTTCAGTTCTGTGATTCCAAAGGGCCACTTTGATAAGACATACACATTCACGCGCACACACACATAGCCTGCTGCCAAGGTTCCATTGACCTCATCACTGTTCTTAGCGCTGGGGGGCCAGATTTGGCCCCAGAGTTTCTAGTTGCTGACCCCTTGACTAATATTTGATTTTGATGCTGTGTAATAAATGCTGATATGGCACAGTGAAGGAAGACAGCTGTCTTCATCTTGCTATTTCTGTTTGATTCACAAATTTTGTTAGCTGGGCGGTGGAGGGGGTCCTTCCTTTAGGGGGGAGGGTCCTGAGCTGTGGCCCCGCCACACATGTCAGGTATCAAGGCCAAGCTCTCCTTTGCCATAAGTGCAATGTGCCGCTTGGTTTATCAACAACACCATTTGTGTGGCTCCTGATTAATGGGGCTTTGCGGGGCCCGCATCTGTAAATTATTTACGGCACACAGATTCGGAATAATTAGCTGTCATCTTCTCTGTGGAATACATGAAATGTAGCTTCCATCATGAGGCAGACAGGCCATTTCTTACTCTTAGCGATGATGGTGGCGATGATACGATTTTTCAACGCGGCTTTATTTCCAGGATATGTTTGTAGGCGCATGGTTTCTCCTTTGCTCCCTTCATCTCATACCTTTAAAAGATTTCTGCTGCTTCTTCCCTGGTAACATTTTATCTTGCGAGACTGATAATGGCTAAGGGAGATGCTCATCTTCTTCCTCCTTGTCTGACTTGTCAGGACGCATTTATGGCAGAGTGAGTCCCCTGCTTTGCTGTGTTGTTAACTTAATTTGCTAGAAAATTGGTTTTGAGTTGTGTGGGTTGAGTGACTGGAGGCGATGATGAGAGGCGGTATGTGGATGAGTGGGTGGTTCTAGATCAGCAGGTTTCAAACGGTGTTTCAGGGAACCCCAGAAGTTTTTCTCAATGAGAAGAAAAGCAGGCAAGTTCACTCCTGGAAAAGAGCTCCTGGGGTCAAGGCTAGTGACATGGTCCAAACAGTAGGGTTGCTGAGTTCAGTGGCCAGGGATCCAGAGGCGCACAGTGCGAGTTAGTAGACTTTTTCCATAGTGGGAAGATAGCGGGGCTGCAGGAATGGAGGTGGAGGTATCTATTTTAGCAGCGTGTCTCACTTGCAAGTTTCCTCAGACTGAGGAACTGAGCTTGGAGCAGTAGCCAGGCCCATACTGGCTCCTCTGGTCTGGATGCACCGAGAAAAGCTACAGTACCGTGTCTGGCCATTCTAGGGGTAACACATTGTTGTGGCACTCCCAAGAGCTGCCCTAGTCTTTCAGAGAACAAGGAGTCTGGGCCTGGCGAACAGTTTGTTCCCCGTTATCCGTATTTCCGTACCCAGTGTGACGTAGGTGGGGCTGTGGTCTAAACCACTGAGCCTCTTGGGGTTGCTGATCGTAATGATTGGCAGTTCAAATCCTCACGATGGGGTGAGCTCCCGTTGGTCTGTCCCAGCTCCGGCCAACCTAGCAGCTCGAAAGCATAAATAACACTGCGAGTAGATAAATAGGTATCACTACGCGGGTGGCACTGTGGGTTAAACCACAGAGCCTAGGACTTGCCGATCAGAAGGTCGGCAGTTCGAATCCCCGCAATGGGGTGAGCTCCCGTTGCTCAGTCCCTGCTCCTGCCAACCTAGCAGTTCGAAAGCACGTCAAAGTGCAAGTAGATAAATACGTACCGCTCCGGCGGGAAGGTAAACGGCATTTCCGTGTCCTGCTCTGGTTCGCCAGAAGCGGCTTAGTCCTGCTGGCCACATGACCCGGAAACTGTACGCCAGCTCCCTCGGCCAATAAAGCGAGATGAGCACTGCAACTCCAGAGTCGGTCACGACTGGACCTAATGGTCAGGGGTCCCTTTACCTTTACCCTTTTTATGTCAGGAAGGTAAGCGGAATTTCTTTGCGCTCTGCCTTGCACAGCAGTGTCCCATTGCACCAGAAGCTATTTAGTCCTGCTGGCCACATGACCCAGAAAGCTGTCTGTGGACAAACTCCGGCTCCCTCAGCCTGAAACTGGAGATGAGCGCTGTACCCCATAGTCTATTTCCGACCGGACTTAACCGTCCAGGGAACCTTTACCTTTTTCCTACCATGTTTTAGGTACCACACACACACACACATATATCAATAATTGCATCTAAATCAGTACGTACTCAATGTGATTCCCCCCCTTTCGTGCTTTCATGTAAACTCATTTCCAAAACTGCATCTCCCACTTTACACCTTCTCGGTAGTGGCGCCCGCCCTGTGAAACACCCTCCCTTCAGATGGAAATAAGGAAACAAACAACTATTTGACTTTTAGAAGACATCTGAAGGCAGCCCTGTTTAGAGAAGTTTTTAATGTTTGATGTTTAATCGTGTTTTTAATATTCTGTTGGGAGCCACCCATAGTGGCTGGGGAAACCCAGCCAGATGGGCAGGGTATAAATAAGAAAATTATTGTTGTTATTATTATAATTATTATTATTATTACTTGGTTACTCTCTAGTTTTCTTTTAAATTAACCTTTTAAGTGCTTGTTTTTAGATTAATCCTGCTAATGCCGTTTAGTTGTTTGCAATCGTTTTTGAGATAGTGTTAGATACCTTCTAGCATGTGGTCTTGGCCTGTGCTGACCCAGCTGTTGCATCCTTGAATGCACCCCAGAATTCCCTGCACAGCCCACATCTGTTCAAATGCCATAGTGACAGCCAGTGTTCAGATGTTTGAGAATGACAGGCATGATGGAATCATCTGACCACTAGCTGTATTGAAAGGTATTGAAACACTATAAGGAATGTTGGATTATTTCTTCCAATAATGGGAGGAAAGAAGTCATAGTTCAAGAAGAAATTGGGCAAGTTGACTAAATTTGGGGGGTAAATTATTTTGATGTAGCTATAGGGTGGAACTTTTGAGTTTTTCGAGGAACAGTTAGTACATGGAATAAATCTGCTACAGTGGCTGACATGCTATATGAGTAATGTTTTTAGTGGTTGATATATTTTTGTGTATGTTCCTGTATTGGTCTGGCATGTAGTTTTGACGTATTTTCATTTGTGCACATTTTGATACTTCAGTTTTGAAAACAAACACAAAATGCCAGGGTTGGGGGCCTGTTGTGAAGTGTGCGATCAAGTCAGCTAGTCAATACCAATGAAATCTCATTATTAAATTGCCAATACCCAAATCCCTCCCTGATTAGAACCAAGTGCTGATATATGACATGCCCTATAGTGGCACCTGAAGGCAATCTTCAGCTTCTCTTAGCTCAGACTGCAAAAATGCAAATGCAACACGCTGGCTAATAACTGTTAGTAAATATATAATTATCGGTATGATGTCATTCAAAATACACGATAAGCCAGTTCAAAATAATGTATATATCATACAGCACATCTCACAAAATATACAAGTAACTGCAAGTTGTTATATGTCTCAGAGTCAAACAAAAGTTCAAACAACCAATGAATAGCGAGGAATTCCAAACTGTCTCTCAAAGGAAGACGTCTCACACAAGTCTCACAGGAAGACGTCTCTCCAAAGTCTCAAAAGGACAGTGCATCTGGAATAGTTCAACTGTTTCGGAATAAAGTCTTCATCAGCTAGAAATAGAATTGCAAGCAATGAATGACAACAAAACTGAGCAAGCTGTATGTAAGATATACGGTAGAACAAAATATAGAAAGAGGTACATATTGAATAATTATCAATGAAATATGCATACTAGTGAAGATCATACTAGTGGATTCAGTGCTCATTGGATAATGTAGCTGCTGATGCTTAAACACAAACGCATAGAACATACAAAGTTGACCACAGGTGTTTCACATCACAATTGTTGCAGACAATGTAAAGAAACTTAAAGCAACAGTACGTCAATTCTGGCATTACAATGCAAGATGTAACGTAAAATGACAGACTTGCTCATAAATACAACTTGCTCATAAATACAAGGAAGACAAAGGAGCTTGTGGTGGACTTCAGGAGACAGAAGAGCAATATCCAGCCACTTTTGATTGATGGGGTCTGTGTGGAGAGGGTAACAACGTTCAGATTTTTGGGCATTGAATTCAAGAGGATCTGTCCTGGAGTGTCAACACAAGGGGGCTTGTGAAGAAGGCGCAGCAGAGACTGTACTTTTTGAGAATTCTAAGGAAAAACCATCTTCCGCAGAAACTGCTGCTTGCCTTCTATCACTGTGCCATTGAGAGCGTGCTCACTTATGGCTTATGTGTGTGGTACGGAAGCTGTACTACCCAGGACAGGATGGGGCTGTGCAGAGTTGTTAAGGCAGCAGAGAGCATTGTTGGCTGCCCACTCTCCACCTTAGAGCAGATTTATGCCACAAGGTGCCATAGGAAGGCACTGGACATAGTAAAAGATCCATCGCATCCTGGTCACTGTCTCTTCGAGCTCCTGCCGTCGGGACGGAGATACAGGACGATGAAGACAAGAACGAGCCGTCTTAAGAACAGCTTCTTCTCCAGAGCGATCTCGGCCCTGAATGGGAAGCCTGGACTTTGAAAGTCATCTAATCTTCCTTGCTGTATTATACTGTATTGTTTTAATTAGTGTTTTTATGGAGCAGTCAAGTAATTTCGTTGTCCCTGAGAGGGGGCAATGACAATAAAGATATTTCTATTTCTATTTCTATTCTAAAATAGAACAGATTTGGATAGTATACAATGGATTTTACATAAAACAACATTCAAATAAAACAATTGAAGTCAGGTTCTGAATTCAATCCCCCCGGATATTTGGATTTAAACAAATAAATGGGTTTCTTGTTGACGCAATAACCGCTCAAAGTCTTGCCCAACCCCATGTGTACGTATCTGCCTCTGGGCTGGCAATTCACGGATGAAGACAGGGGGGCAAGCATCACCCTTCCAGTAAACCCAGCTATATAATACTTGAATCGCAAAGTGGGGCTGAAAGAGCAGGGCCTCTCATAAGTTGACCTCATGGCTGATCTGAAATGTGGCCTAGCCCGCACCCTAACAGCAGTTTCATCTGCAAAGCAAATTGCTCCAAGAGATTCGAACACGTGAGCCAAGCTGCAGGTGGAGGCACAAGCATAAGAAGTCAAGTTAAACTTGCCAGAAATGTCCGTGGTGATGGGTAGCTCTGTGCCATGCAGTAACACCAACCTTTATTCCTTCCCCAGAAATGTGTGTACTGCCGGAGGTGGATGAAGAAAGTGTCAGGCGCTTGCATCCAGTGCTCTTATGAGCACTGTTCGACCTCTTTCCATGTCACCTGCGCCCACGCAGCAGGGGTGCCAATCGAGCCAGATGATTGGCCTTACGCGGTGTCAATCACCTGCTTCAAACACAAAGCGGCCAGCCACATGGTAGGTCTCCTCGGTGGTTTATCTCTCTTCCTTCACTCCTCTCTCTCATTTTAAAGAAGCCTAATTTCGTTGCTGTTTTTAATCTGCCGTTTGTAGATCCCATTTTCAAGGGAGGTGTCACTGGCCCAGACGGTGATTACAAAGAACCGGAACGGTCTCTACTACCGGTGCAAAGTGATTGGCGTGACAACGCAAACCTTCTACGAAGTCAATTTCGAGGATGGATCCTACAGCGACAACGTTTACCCAGAGAACATTATTGTAAGTTAGCATAGGTTTCAGGTGGAAAAACATTCTATAGGTCTCTTTGCCATTCTGGAGGGTGTGTACTACTTTTCTGCTTACATGCCCGTGAGTCTTGTTTCTATTATTGCTAAAATAAGAATTCTGTCTTCTTGAGTTAGATTTAAAACAAAACAAAACAGAAAAGATAGTTTGAGCTGAAGATCTAGTATGGAATTTATGAATGGCAGAAAAAAAATTGCTTCTGTTGTACCATCCAAGGAAGAGCGGTTTCATAAGGTTCACTGGTAAAACTTGCAGAACATGTGTATTTACGTGATCAAGAAGTTTGTGATAAAATATGGTTTTTATTATATACAGTCGTACCTTGGATTTCGAATGCCTTGGCTCCTGAACAAATAGGCTCCTGGACGATCGAAACCCAGAAGTGACTGGTTTTCAAACGATTTTCGGAAGCCAAACGTCTGGCGTGGCTTCCAGTTGGCTGCAGGAACTTCCTGCAGCCAATCAGAAGCCATGCTTTGGAAGTCGAATGGACTTCCAGAATGGATTCCATTCGACTTCCAAGGTACAGCTGTACATCAGCTTATATAGGGCTTTTCCACTACTCTCATAAATGGGGGCATGTTAGATATATATGAGAGATTAAAATTGATAGAGGTGTGTGTATTCTCTCTTGCTATATATTAAAATGGTAAAGCCGTAATTGTGCTGCAGTTTGTGTGGCCACCTCCAGCATGATGACAGAACGGCAGGCAAGCAAACAGCGGAAAGTGGTAGCAAGCTGTTTAAAGTAGGGCAGCAGGCATTTCAGAGTGTGGTTTGGCAAACGGCTTTCTGAAGACCCTCCTCCCTTCTGTTAAACATTGCTTCAGTGGAGAGGTGCTTCGGGTAGGGACGTCTGGGGTAGGCGAGGAGGGAGCGGGATGTCAAGAGAGGAGGGATTGGCCCAGGTGTGGGAGAAGGGTTGGCAATGGAGTTTGCAGGTATGTGGGGTTGGCGAGCAGGGATGGCAGCCCCTTGTATTCTATATTTTGTGTATGCAATTATTTTAAAAAACCAAGCTGGGTCAGACTAAAGGCCCATCTAGCACTGCATCTTGTTCTCACATGTGGCTAGTCAGAGGCCTGTGAGAAGCCAGCAAACAGGATCTGCACAAGCATCAACTCTCCCCCCTTGTAGTCATAGGCTTACCGCCTCTCATACTGCAGGAAGTATGTAGACATCATGTCTGGTAGCCTTTATAGCAGCGGTTCTCAACCTGTGGGTCCCCAGATGTTGTTGGACTACAACTCCCATCATCCCTGAGCTCTGGCCTTGTTAGCTAGGGGTGATGGGAGTTGTAGTCCAACAACATCTGGGGACCCACAGGTTGAAAAAGGCTACTTTATAGCCTTTGTGCTCGGGGTCTGCCCTTGAAAATCCTGTAAAACGTGCCTGTGGGTGCTTGCCTGATATAGCCCCATCCCAGACTTCCTTAGTTGAACATGTTATGGTGCCAGCCATTTCTGCGTGCTCCCCTCCCTCCCACAGTCCCTCTGACTTTATTCCCTGACTTGCCTCTCAGAGCAGAGACTGCCTCAAGATGGGGCCACCCGCTGAGGGGGAGGTGGTTCAGCTGCAGCTGACGGATGGCATCACTTACCAAGCCAAGTTTATTGCTGCCCAGATCAGCCAGATCTTTCAGGTAAGAGCCCAGCAGTGCCTTTGCCTTTGCCTTCCAGACTAGATACTTTTACTAGCAGAGAAATGGACTTGCTTCTGGAATTCAGAGATGGACTGGTGACTTCCCTGGAGTGATGTTTCCTGACGTATGTGCTGCTCCTCCATGTTCTGGGGAGAACCGTGTGTTAGCAAGCAAGCCCTGCCTTTGCTCCAGCTGGTGGATTTAAACAGGGAAAGCAAAGCTGAGAGGGTTATGCCCTTTAAATTGGCACCATCTTGATTCACAGCGTCGTCATTTCCCAACTGGAAATGCATCACTTAAGAGGAATAGTGCATACAACCAAACAGTGAACAGAACAAGAACCCGTTTTCTGGGGCTAAGTAGCCTTGGTTAGGTTTAGAAGGAAGGATGGTTGGTTGGTCCCACGGAGGTTGCAAAATGTAAGCTGGAGGTCCGGTTGTCTGATGGCCACTCTCATTCCGTTCTGTAGGTAGAGTTTGAGGATGGCTCTCAGCTGATGGTCACAAGAGGCGATATCTACACCCTGGAAGAGGATCTTCCCAAGAGAGTAAAATCACGCTTGGTAGGTATCTCATGGCTACTTTTTACAAAGCTGCTGCTGCTGCTTTGAATTGTTTTCCAGGACAGTTGTTGCTGCAGTGGAGACAGGTCATGTCTCCTTTCTAGTTACAGTGGTACCTCGGGTTACATAGGCTTCCGGTTACAGCCTCCGCTAACCCAGAAATAGTACCTGGGGTTAAGAACTTTGCTTCAGGATGAGAACAGAAATTGCTGCACGCAGCAGCAGGAGGCCCCATTAGCTAAAGTGGTGCTTCAGGTTAAGAACAGTTTCAGGTTAAGAACAGACCTCCAGAATGAATTAAGTTCTTAACCCGAGGTACCACTGTACTGACTTTGCTAAATCGGATACCTGTTGGCTAGGGGCAGCCTGAGGCATTTTGGCACCCAAGGAAAAATAATTTATAGTGCCCCAGCCACTCTGGGCAGCTTCCAACAAAATATAAAATAATTTGTTGTTGTTGTTATATCATGTTATATAATTTGTTGTATATCATGATTGCTGCTGCTATTATTATCATTATGATCATCATCATCTTCATCAGTATTATGTGGTGTGAATGTGGCATTCTTCTTCTTCTGCTTCTGCTTCTTCTTCTTCTTCTTCTTCTTCTTCTTCTTCTTCTTCTTCTATTATTATTATTATTATTATTATTACACCACCATATTTGTGACTCTACTCACCCCTTGGAGAAACCGAGTGATCAATAAATGGTGTTGTATTCATTCCGAAATCTCATAAAGTGAAGCTTGGGTCCACAGGGAGATGCTTTCACCAATTATCCACCTCAGGATTAATTCAAGAGCCTTGGTCCAAGGATCTCCTGCCAGCAAAGCAGTGGCTTTTGTGAAATGTGGTCTCTGAAAGGGTGCTTGAGTTCTCTCTGCCTGTGTGCCTTCTGCCTTCCTCTCACACCTGTCATTCTCCTGTTGCCCTTCTAGTCGCTCAGCACTGGGGCGCCTCAGGAAGACGCCGTCCCGGGAGACGACTTGAAAGCAGCCAAGCGCCCTCGGGTGGGCAACACCAAGAGCCCCGAAGACCCTGGCCCCAGCCCCAACTACTTTGCCATCATGGAGACCCTGCTGCAGGCACCCTTCCAGCCAGGAGCACAGAGCAGCACTATGTTCTAAACCCAGAGGAACAGTTGATTTAATTTTTTTTCTAAAAAAAAAAAAAAAGACGCAACTTTTTAAAACATCCTTTTTCACATCCCTGCGGAAAGTAATTTAACTAGAAAACTGTGGCGTGGGAGACCCAGCCTTTTGTGCAATAACTTGCAAATTAATTATTTTATTCTGTTCTTGGTGTGGACTTCAGAGGAGCTCGTCCTGCTCTGGCCTACCTCTGTTCTTCCTTTTGACGAACTTTTGAGTAGGAAAAAACCTTGGGGGGGGGGCGTTAACCTTCCGCACAGAAACTTTGGAAGAATATGTGTCAGTGGAGCTTTGTGCAACTGAACCTTTGATTCTGTTTGTTTTTTGTTTGTTTTCCGTGGTTAAAAACCTGGAGAAGCGTTCACTCCAGTTTTTTCCTCCCTTACTCTCTCAATATATATTTTTCTTCTTTCCTGTATTTCTTGAAAAGGTGCTATTTCCCTGACTACTGAAGCCGCCTTTTTGGAATTAGCAATTTATGTGTGTGACACACACACACACACACACACTTTCTATAAAAAAGGAAGAAAAAAGCAATTGCATTTTAA
The DNA here is from genome assembly GCF_027172205.1 of Podarcis raffonei. Classification (NCBI taxonomy): domain Eukaryota; kingdom Metazoa; phylum Chordata; class Lepidosauria; order Squamata; family Lacertidae; genus Podarcis; species Podarcis raffonei. The sequence goes on along the minus strand of NC_070619.1, from coordinate 4,988,239 downwards.
AAACTAAACAATACAAGCAGCAGCAATGTAATGAAAAAGTGAAGTGTTTCTACTCCCCGCCCCCGAACATGGCTTTAAAACAAATGAACTCCCCCCCCCATTCTGATTTTCTTTTAAAAAGAAAGAAAAAGAGTTGATGCCTGGTTTTATTGGAGGGAGGGCAGGTTTTATTGAAACGCCTCTTTTAAGGGGAGAAAATATGTTGGGGTAATGTTTGTGTTGAACAAAGAAAGTTTTCCTTTAGCCGAAACGTTTTATAATAAATGAGAGCATCACAACAGAACTGCTACCGGACAGAATTCAGTGTTAACGCTTTCATAAAAGTCACTAGGTTGCCTGTTCAATCACCACCACTGGGGAATTTTGTGTTGGACGTTTGGGAAGGTTGCATATTATTTCCCTGGCATTGCGTAAGCAAGGGGTTTCGGTTATGAGGCATAAGTCAATTGGCTGTTCTTTGGAAGGTGATGGAAAGAGGTAGTCAAATGAACTGTTACTACATTGGGCGGGCGGGGGGATGGGGGTGGTCCTGATTCCCCGTGCAGACAAAGGGTCGTTTAGCAGGAGCGAGACATGACAGCATGTCTTGGGTCAGCCTGAACTGGTGACAGCTTGCTTTTGCTCAGTTCCAGCAACTTGATGGCTGCCCAAATCAACCCTTTGGGGGGGGTTGGGGAGGGCGGGGAGAAGAGGTTAGCCTGTACTCTGCATACAGGGTTTGCCACATGCTTCAAATGGTCCCAAGTATGATCTGTACCAAAAATAATTCTGCCCTCACTTCACCGTTTTCTGAGAAGTTCTTCCTTGATTGTGGGTCTGGGAGAGGGCTTCTTCCCATGGCATTTTCCGCTTCTGGAAACACCCTTTCCTGAGACAAAGGCTTTGAATTTCTTGGGGGTTTGAGGAACCAAGACAAGCAAGTTGGGGGCCCTGTTAAAGTTTCCAGCTATATTAGCCTTTGCAGATGTTCAGTCCATATGTGGGAGGTGAGGGGGGGGTCATCCCTCACCCTGACTTGTCTTTATGCGTTGGCTTTATCATTTGCACAAGGCAGAGAGCCCGGCATGTTAGAATTTCCACGCAGGTTCCGTTAGTGCTGGCAAACATGGCATTCTGTGTCTTTTACGTGGCAGGCCTTGTCCCCTCCCACCCCTGGGTGTGCATGCATGTCACATGGCTTAAGCAAAGAAGAAAAGGATGTATTTAAATGGAAGATTCCTCCAGGAGCTTGTAGAATCTTTTCTACAAGATGCATTCCGTAATGGACCCTGCTTTTTACCCTTCCTCACTAATGGGTGCCAATAAGATCCTCTGCCGGGTTAGCGAAGGGGAAGAGAAAGACAGGTAAAGGTGAGCTTGGAAACCCACCAGCTTTCATCTCACTAACATCATTTCCTTTTTTTTCCCCCCTCCCCACAACCTCTGCCCCCCCCCGGGGGGAAATCAAACCCAAAACTTACCTGACCAACAGGATCTTAACAAGCAGTTTCTAAACGTCCTTGCCGTGGAGAATCAGAATGCAGCTGAAACTTTCCTCTGTGTTGTGTCTCACCTCAACACACAAACACACACACTTATTTCATACCCAGCCATGTGTGCAGCGGTTCCCTCCTTGGAAGAAGAAAATGGCATAAAGGGTAGTACTGCTTGTATAAAGGACATTTTTAAAGAACAAACAATTTGTGTTGGTTACTGGGTTGCCATAGTTCAAGTCAGTATTTTTGTGTGTGTGGGTGTGTGGGTGTGTGTGTGTGTAGCTGCCTCTTTATTTTCTTGATAATCCCTGGGAGGGGAGTGGTGCGTTTGTTCAGGACGGGTTGGTTGCAAGAGAAGGGGGCATGGTGGGCTCCACTGTATGGAGAAATGCTGACTGAAATATCACCATTGCTGTATTTATTGTGTATATTTAAATTGTACAAAAAAAGGAAACAAAAAGGTTGTTCTCCTCTGCCCTCCCCCAAATATTCAGATGGTGACCTTTGTTTCTGCTCATGCCGTGAACCTGGCTTTTGTAGAACATCTTTTCTTTTTGTTGGTTGTTGTTTCTGTTTTATCCCCCATCCACCCCACTTCTTCTTTTTCTAATACACTTACCAGTTTTGGAATGTTTTTGTGATCTCTTTGGGGAAAGGGCCTCGGCAGGAGGAAGCACTAGCAAATCCCCCTCACTTCCTTGCCAACCCTCCCCTCCACTGAATTCATATTTGCAAGTGGTCTGTGTGTGATACATCTCTAGCTATCTATTGGGGCTTGCTTACTCTTAAAACAATCTGGTTTTGTTTTAGTTCCCCCCTTCCCCCTCTATAATTAATGATGGGAAACTCAGATGGGGGGGGGTGGGATGGCTCAGAGTTGTCCCCTCCCTGAAGAGGGAAGATTTCTCTCCAAAATTTTGTGTTTTGTTGCTCCAAACCCAACTATCTTCTAGTCTAAGGCCAAAGTGGAGGAGAGGCATCGTGGCTTCTGAAACTGAAGGTTGCGAATAGCCATTGAACCCTAGTTGACGCAGCCCATTGGAAGCCATCTGAACTGTTGGGCATCTCCACATCTTGCAACAGTGGAATGTGTCCTTAGCCCCATTTGTCTGCCCTGAATACCCCATTTATCGTTTTTCTTGGGCGCTCCCCGAATTCTAGCACAGCGAAGGCGGGAGAAATGCGTCTGCCCCCTCCATGTTGCTTTACCTGTGCATCATCATAATATAATTCTCATCGCACTCCTCCTTAGTCACTTCTAAACTGAAAAGCCACCAGTGTAGTTGCCTGTTCCCACTAGGAAAGTATCCCAACCTTCTTGCCCATGTTCGCTTTCCCTTTCCGGCTGCTGTGATGTCCCTCTTGAGACTGGGCAACCCAGACCTGGCCTTAGTAATGTGGCTGTGCCACATATCCTAGTTCTTGTCTCCTCCAACCATGACCCCTGAGTCCTCTGGACCTTGGAAGTTTTTTGCGGGGAGACTCCTGAAAGCATTGTTCTCCTTGGGGGGCAGGGCATTTTCCAAACTTGGGAGGAGACCTCAGGGTTTGGAGTTGATGATTCCATCCAGCCACCTGTCGAAATTCTCTGCTCCTCTCGGAGAAGGCAGAGGGCGCAACATAAGGCTGCTTGACAACTCCACAGTGTACCAAACCAAGCTTGCCCTGCATAAATTCTCTATGTTGCCTGCCATCATCTGCACCCTGCTAGGAGGATGAAAAACACTCAGTTAAGCCCTGGGCTCAGAAGGTTCGGGCAGCATCTCTAGGCAGGGCTGGGAATGTCTTCTGCCTGAAACCCTGGAGAGTCACCGCTAGTCAGTATAGGCAATACTGCGCTTAAATGGACCCAACTCTCTATAAGGCACCCTGGGCCTACATGGGACGCGGGTGGCTCTGTAGTCTAAACCACTGAGCCTTTTGGGTTGCCGATCAGAAGGTCAGTGGTTCGAATCCCTGCGAAGGGGTGAGCTCCTGTTGCTCTGTCCTAGTTCCTGCCAACCTAGCAGTTCGAAAGCACGCCGGTGCAAGTAGATAAATAGGTACCACTCCGGCAGGAAGGTAAATGGTGTTTCCGTGCACTCTGGTTTCCGTCATGGTGTCCTGTTGCGCCAGAAGTGGTTTAGTCATGCTGGCCACATGACCCGGAAAACTGTCTGTGGACCAACGCCATCTCCCTCGGCCTGAAAGCAAGATGAGTGCCGCAACCGCATAATCACCTTTGACTGGACTTAACTGTCCAGGGGTCCTTTACCTTTTACCTTTACCCTGAGCTCCTGTGATATTGTCAGGTTGTGCGTCACTCTGGGAGCTGTGCCAAGCCATGAGCAGTCTGGCTTCCTTTTGATACTGTGTTGTGGTCAGCAGAGGGCAAAAGGACCTGTTCTCACACCCTTTTCTCAGGTGAGAAAAACATATTTAAAGCAGGTGCACAAATCCTCATAGTGATAATGTACATCATCTTAATAAGGGACGCGGGTGGCGCTGTGGGTTAAAGCCTCAGCGCCTAGGACTTGCCGATCGAAAGGTCGGCGGTTCGAATCCCCGCGGCGGGGTGCGCTCCCGTTGCTTGGTCCCAGCACCTGCCAACCTAGCAGTTCGAAAGCACCCCCGGGTGCAAGTAGATAAATAGGGACCGCTTTCTAGCGGGAAGGTAAACGGCGTTCTGTGTGTTGCGCTGGCTCGCCAGATGCAGCTTGTCACGCTGGCCACGTGACCCGGAAGTGTCTTCGGACAGCGCTGGCCCCCGGCCTCTTGAGTGAGATGGGCGCACAACCCCAGAGTCTGGCAAGACTGGCCCGTACGGGCAGGGGTACCTTTACCTTTACCTTTTACATCATCTTAATACACAGTACAACATCTCTCCAAAGGGAGGTCGGTGCTAGCCCTAAATATGGACAGCAAGTGGCTAGGTGGACTTGCCAATTCTCCCCACTACCCTTAACCAACCCCTCACACTGCTTTCTAAAGTCATCTTTGTTGGCTTTGCATTTTCCCCTTTTCTTTTGGGGGGAGGGGGGGGAGACACACAAAATCTCTTACAGCAACACCTCTGCCAAGATGTTGTGTTCCCCACAGGTCTGGGTGATAGTGGGGCATCATTGCCAGCCTGTCTGCACACCTTGTCAGGCTGCAGCTCCTCCTAAAGCACGTCTATTTACTGCCATAATCGGAAGCCCCTAAAAGGGAGAGAACGAAAGCCGCCCGCTATTAAATATAATTGTCATTGTGACAGGCCCATTGTGGGGTGGAAAATTTGTGCCTTTCAGAGCTGTCTGTGTGATAAAGAGCAGCGGTAAAATCAGAAATTAATCCCCTGGCAAGAGAATGACATGGTTATCACTGGATTGCTGCTAACAACTTACTCAAGGCGTCTCTTTAAAAGAGAGAGAGAATGGGGAGGGGGAAACCTTGCCTCTGTCCCCCCCCCTTCTTGTAGGTAGCAAAGAGAAGGTCGTTTGCTTATTTCAATCCGCTCAGATCTAAAAACAAAATCGGTTTTCTTTTGTTCATTGATACCACGGGGACATCAAGAAAGCAAATAAACCAAAAACCCTGCTCCAAAGAAAGGAAAGGGGTGGTGTAATCCTGAACCAGGAGCAGCCCACCAATGATGCAAAGTGAAGCAATTTGCCCTGGGGGGCAGGTCTAACCCTGTCACCCCAACTGCTGGGCTACTACCAGAGCTCTCCCCGCTGCCAGCATCATGGCAGCAGCACAGGTGAGGGTGCAGTTCTGGCAGAGGGAAGGAGGGGGTCCAGATCTGTGGGAATTGGGTGCTGCCTTGCGGGTAGGGGGGGCATCAGGCAGCCCCGTCATGAGCTGATCTGTCTCCTCTGCAGACCTTCCAGGTACCGGGGGGGGGGTGCTAAGAGAGGTGGTCTCTTAGCTCCCCATGTTGGCGGGATTGTCCACAGCCTTGGATCTCCTGGGGAATATCTTGAGAGCCAGTGTGGTGTAGTGGTTAAGAGCGGTAGCCTTGTAATCTGGTGAACCGGGTTCGCGTCTCCGCTCCTCCACCTGCAGCTGCTGGGTGACCTTGGGCCAGTCACACTTCTCTGAAGTCTCTCAGCCCCACTCACCTCACAGAGTGTTTGTTGTGGGGGAGGAAGGGAAAGGAGAATGTGAGCCGCTTTGAGACTCCTTAAAGGGAGTGAAAAGCGGGATATCGAATCCAAACTCTTCTTCTTCTTCTATCCTCACTCCCAAGCAGGAGTGCCAGCTTGGCCCTGCGACCATGGGTGCCCGGGGGCCGTGGGTGACATATAGCGTGCATGGCCCCAGCACTGAAATTTGTGGAGGCCCAGGCCCTCCATGGGGAATTTTGTGGGTGCTCAGGCACCCAGGGAATCGTCACCTCTGCTCCCAAGGAGAGGATTTCACTACTAGCCACACCCTCTTTCAGAGGTTTGGAGTGCACAAAACTTTTGTTCTCTTATAATGGCAGTGACTCCCACCTGGGAGGTGCCCGAACTGAGTTCTGATGAGCTCCAGCTGAAAAAAGCCCTGCTCTTCTTTACTACCCAACAGCACTCTGATTTTTCATATTCAGAGAGCTTCATTGTGGTGATTTAAGGACAAAGAGTGCCCATACAGCAAATATTCAATACACCATCAGCTTCTCAGCTGTGTGCAAACTCTGCAATGTCATTTAGGGTTCTCTCTTGCATTATAGCCCTTCCACTCATCTGACCGGTTTGTAAGAGCTAGCCAGGAGGGCTGCTCTCGGCCTCCACTCAGAGGTAGTAACATTTCTAAATGCCTGTTGCTGGAGACGCATGGCTTTCTGGTAGTACATGTGAAAAGGATCTAGCAGTCTCAGTGGAATCAAGAGTGTGATGCAGCAGCAAAAAAGAGCGAATGCTACTCTGGGCATTAGAGGGACATCAAGGGAATTAATAGTACCACTCTATTCTGCCTTGGGACATGGGTGGTGCTGTGGGTTAAACCACAGAGCCTAGGACTTGCCAATCAGAAGGTTGGCGGTTCGAATCCCCGCAACGGGGTGATCTCCCATTGCTCAGTCCCTGCTCCTGCCCACCTAGCAGTTCAAAAGCACAAAAGTGCAAGTAGATAAATAGGTACCGCTCCAGCGGGAAAGTAAACAGCATTTCCGTGCGCTGCTCTGGTTCGCCAGAAGCGGCTTAGTCATGCTGGCCACATGACCCGGAAGCTGGATGCCGGCTCCCTCGGCCAATAAAGTGAGATGAGCGCCGCAACCCCAGAGTCGGTCACGACTGGACCTAATGGTCAGGGGTCCCTTCACATTCTGCCTTGGTCAAACCACACCTGGAGTCCTGTGTCCAGTTCTGGGAGCCACCATTTAAGAAGGATATTGACAAGCTGGAAGATGTGCAGAGGAGGGCGACCAGGATTATCAAGGGTCTGGAAACCAAGCCTTATGCGGAATGGTTGAGTGAGCTGGGTATGTTTAGCCTGGAAAAGAAGGAGATATGAGAGCCATCTTCTAATATCTCAAGGGCTGTCACAAGGAAGATGTGAAAGCTTGTCTTCTCCTGCTCCGGAGGGTAGGACTTGAACCAACAGATTCAACTTACAAGAAAGGAGGTTCTGATTCAACGTCAGGAAGAACTTTATGGCAGTAAGAGCCATTCGACAGTGGAACGGACTGCCTTGGGAAGTGGTGGACTCTCCTCCCTTGAAGGTTTTTAAGCAGAGGTTGACCGGACATCCATCATGGATGCTTTAGCCGAGTCCTGCATTGCAGGCAGTTGGACTAGATGTGTTTCGGGGTCCCTTCCCACTCTGCTATTCTATGATTATAGACTACAGGAGAAGAGGGCTCTGCTTGCAGGTTCCCCACATTCATCTGTTCTGCTATGTGGTGAGAACAAGATGCTGGACTATGGTGGACCATTGGCGTGATCCAGTAGGCTTTAATGATTGGGCATAGCTTGGAAGCCCCATTTGGAGGAGGAAGGTGAAAGAAGGGGGCGGGTTGGAAGGCGGCACACAGGGGTAGAGATGGGAGGTTGTCCCCTAGGAGCCTCATTGGGGAGTGGGGAGGACTTTGACCAGCCAGAGGGGGGCAGGCTATAGAAGAAGAGCTGGAGCTGAATGCAGAGGGGGCCAAACACTGTCTTGTTGCTGAAAACCAGGTGCCTCCTTTATAGGTAGGATCAGGGTAAAGGTAAAGGTAAAGGTTCAGTCGTGGCAGACTCTGGGGTTGTGGCGCTCATCTTGCTTCACTGGCCGAGGGAGCCGGCGTACAGCTTCCGGGTCATGTGGACAGCAGGACTAAGCTGCTTCTGGTGAACCAGAGCAACACACGGAAACGCCATTTTCCTTCCCGCTGTAGTGGTACCTATTTATTTACTTGCACTTTGACGTGCTTTCAAACTGCTATGTTGGCAGGAGCAGGGACTGAGCAACAGGAGCTCACCCGATTGTGGGGATTCGAACCACCGACCTTCTGATCGGCAAGTCCTAGGCTCTGTGTTTTAACCCACAGCGCCACCCGCGTCCCACCTGCTCAAATGAACAAATGTGCGTTCACTTGCATGACAGAACCGTGGGGGTGGGCGGGAAAGAATTTCATGAGCTCATCACTCCATCTTTAAAAGCTTGGCAGGACGGTGAGTGTCACATGTTGGAACGTCTTCGTACTTCCAGTTGCGAACTTCTTTCCTTGATCATGGACTTTGCAATCTTGACCTTCTGGACCCTCTGCTGAACCTGTTCCGCTATCAGCCTGAATGAAGAGATCTCCCTGACTCGCAGGTAAGAGCCACTGCTGTTGTGTTTCGGGATGGGGAGTCTGAGAATGACTGTGTTTCCGCCCTTGGGGAGAGAAATGTGCAAAGGATCTCACCTCCTTTCTGACCCTTTTGAACTTGGGATTCTGCAGATTGAACTGTGACCTTTTGCATGTGACACAGCTCCTTCCCCCCCGCCAGAGCCGTGGTCCTCCCCTGACTGTAGACCCCCCAAAGCCTGCTCCCTTTCACACACAAACGCACACAGACTCTTCCCTGCCCGCCCCTTCGCCCACACCCCCAACCAAACTCAATCAGATAACGTATAAATTAAAGGAAGCACCAACAGTCAAAAATCTGCCAGGATCTGATAACAAAATCTGTTTGGAACAGCTGCCTAGTGACAAGTCTAATAAACTGTATTAATGGTGTCATTATTATTCCCTAATTAAAAGCTAATAACTAAGAGTTAATTGCCTTTAAAAAGATGAAGCAGCACCCAGCTCTGGCGTGGATTTATCTCTGTTTTGCTTTGCCTGCCTGGCAGGGCTGATATTTCTTGGGTAATTAACTGAGCCAGAAAGCTACTAATCTCCTTTTGTTGGTATAGCCACTTGAATTTAAAAGGTGTGTTGGGTGTTTTTTGTTTCAACGCCCCCTTTTTTCCTGTGTGTGACTTGAAGAGAGGTATGTCTGAGCCAAGGATGATAACTTTTAAGGCTGTCTACTCACTTTAATGTTCCTTCACAGCAAATCAGGGCGCCCACTTAATACGTAGTTGCACCTGCCAGATAGGTAAAAAAGGTAAAGGGCCACTGGACGGTTAAGTCCAGTCAAAGGCGACTATGGGGTTGCAGTGCTCATCTTGCTTTCCGGTGTTTATCCACAGACAGCTTTCCGGGTCATGTGGCCAGCAGGACTAAACTGCTTCTGGCGCAACGGAACACAGTGACGGAAACCAGAGCTCACGGAAACGCCATTTACCTTCCTGTCGCCGGAGTACCTATCTATCTACTTGCCCTGGCGTGCTTTCAAACTGCTAGGTTGGCAGGAGCAGGGACCGAGTAACGGGAGCTCACCCCGTTGCGGGGATTTGAACTGCCAACCTTCTGATCAGCAAACCCAAGGGCCTCGGTGGTTTAGACCACAGCGCCACCCACATCCCTGCCTCTCAGTATGGTCACTGGGTATACCTCTCTTAACTGGTGTGTGCAGACATCATGAACTGACCTGTAAATAAAGCAGCAAATCCATCTTCCTGGCATTCTTGAACAACCTTAGGTCCACTGGAAACTTATTTACAGGAGACTTACTTTCTGGATCACGACTGCATTGGGGAAGACTTGAAAACGCCTTTGCGAGAAGTAAGTATGCTTGGAGCCTGCCTAGTTTCTGTAGCTGAGTCCTTAAAGGCAACTTAGAAACTTCAATTGGCTCAAACTGCAGCAGCTGGATTGCTGGCTGGGGTTCCATTTAGATCCTACAATAAACCCTGATTTGAAACAGCTGCACTGGTTACCAGTTTGTTTGTGGGCCCAATTCTAGGTGCTCACTTCAGGGTTTAAACTCCTTAACAACCCAGGCCCCCAATGTCTGAAATACCACCTTTTCCGCTACAGACCATCTTGGGTGATGAGATCAACAGAGGGGACCTTATTGGCAATACCACTGCCCTCAGTGGCTGGCCCCAAGGGAGAGGGCCTTCTCTGTGGCAGCCCCTCTGCTGTGGGACTTGCTCCCCACAGAGGTGCATCACTGTACAGCTTCTGGATTTACCATTCTTCTGACAAGCAGAAATTCAGCAGGTGAGGAAGATGTGAGTCATTGAAATTAATGTTCATTGCTGACTTAGATCTGTAAATTTCATTGTCTGTCCTCTATGAGTATAATCAGCATTGGAAAAAACCCATTGGGGTTTTTTAGGGAGCAGGTGGCGCTGTGGTCTATACCCCTGAGCCTCTTGGGCTTGCTGATCAGAAGGTCGGCGGTTCGAATCCCCACGACGGGGTGAGTTCCCGTAGCTCTGTCCCAGCTTCTGCCAACCTCTAGCAGTTCAAAAGCACACCAGTGCGAGTAGATAAATAGATAGGAAGGCAAATGGTGTTTCCATGTGCTCTGGTTTCTGTTACGGTGTTCCATTGTGCCAGAAGTGGCTTAGTCATGCTGGCTACGTGAACGCCTGATGATGATGGGGGAGTCCAGTCCTCCTAGATTCTGGGCTAAGAACACAAGAAGAGCCCTGCTAAATCAGTCCTTATCTTGCCCACCATTTTGTGGCCAGCTAGATGCCTCTGGGAGTTAAAGCCATGGTTTTCCCAGTAGTGATGTATGGAAGTGAGAGCTGGACCGTAAAGAAGGCTGATCGCTGAAGAATGGATGCTTTTGAATTCTGGTGCTGGAGGAGACTCTTGAGAGTCCCATGGACTGCAAGGAGATCCAACCTCTCCATTCTGAAGGAAATCAGCCCTGAGTGCTCACTGGAAGGACAGATCCTGAAGCTGAGGCTCCAAGACTTTGGCCACCTCATGAGAAGAGAAGACTCCCTGGAAAAGACCCTGATGTTGGGAAAGATGGAGGGCGCAAGGAGAAGGGGACGACAGAGGACGAGATGGTGGGACAGTGTTCTCAAAGCTACAAACATGAGTCTGACCAAACTGCGGGAGACAGTGGAAGACAGAAGTGCCTAAACGACTAAATGACTAAACAACAACAACAACAAGATGCCTCTGGGAAGCCTTCAAGCAGGGCACGAGGGCCAGAGGTGCACCTTTTGACACCCGAGTTGTGTGCTTTCCTGTGAAATAGGAATAGTGGTCTGCCTTAAACTGTGTTACGTTTAACTATGGAACTCCTTCCCACAAGAGGCAGTGATGGCCACCGACTTAAAAGAGGATTGGGAAAATTTGCGAAAGAGAAGATGACAATTGAATCTATGGGGACTAGGCTATCCCTTCATGCTCGGCAGCAGTAATGAGCCTTGTTGCCTCCCAGGAAGGGAGAGTGGCTCTTGGGCCCGGGGCCCGCTTGTGGGTTTACTGCAAGCAGCTGGTTGGCCACTGTGAGAACAGGATGCTGGACTTGATCCTGCAAGCTGTTCTTATGTTATTTGTCATGTTGGGCAAAATATTCCTTTTGGGTTGGGTTGGGTAACACTCATGGTTTCTTCCAACTGTAATGTTCGTGTTGGCGCTCCCTGGGCCCTTGAAGTTCGCTCTATGATTCTGTTACTCTTTTCAGACCCAGCACTAATAAATTATTATTATTATTATTATTATTATTATTATTATTATTATTATTATTAATATTTATACCCCACCCATCTGGCTGGGTTTCCCCAGCTCCCCACAGAATATTAAAAACATGATAAAACATCAAACATTAAAAGCTTCCCTAAACAGGGCTGCCTTCAGATGTCTTCTAAAAGTCAGATAGTTGTTTATTTCCTTGACATCTGATGGGAGGGTGTTCCACAGGGCGGGTGCCACCACCGAGAAGGGCCTCTGCCTGGTTCCCTGTAACGTCACTTCTCGCAGGGAGGAAACCGCCAGAAGGCCCTCAGAGCTGGACCTCCATGTCTGGGCTAAATGATGGGGGTGGAGATGCTCCTTCAGGTATACTGGGCAGAGGCTATTCGGGGCTTTAAAGGTCAGCACCAACACTTAATTGTGCTCGGAAACATAACTGGGAGCCAATGTAGGTGTTTCAAGACTAGTGTTATATGGTCCCGGCGGCCACTCCCAGTCACCAGTCTAGCTGCCGCATTCTGTATTAATTGCAGTTTCCGGGTCACCTTCAAAGGTAGCCCCACGGAGAGCGCATGGGAGTAGTCCAAGCGGGAGATAACCAGAGCATGCACCACTCTGGCGAGACAGTCCGCGGGCAGGGAGGGTCTCGTCCTGTGTACCAGATGGAGCTGGTAAACAGCTGCCCTGGACACAGAATAGACCTGCACCTCCATGGACAGCTGTGAGTCCAAAATGACTCCCAGGCTGCGCACCTGGTCCTTCAGGACCAGGGAGTCCCCCACACTTGGGGACTCATTTTTTAATCTTCTGCCATAGATCTGCATGCTGGTAGTGCTTCTGTTTTGACCCGTCTTGGATCAGGCCGTGACCCAGAGGGTCCTGAAACCCACTGCTTGTAGTCTTGTAGTTTATGAAGGGGCAAGTGGCTTCTCCTTAAGGTCCTGGCTGGTCATGGTGCCGATCGCTGCTCAAATCAATCCTTTGACCTCCGTGTGGAAGAGCAATTCCTTCATCATTTAACGGTGAATGGGGCAAACCCCAAAGAATTAAGGAAACGAAATCCCCAAAGCATCCGCCTCAAAAGGCAAACCAGAATCTTTCGACATAAAGCCTGCATTTGGTTGTAAACAATCCCTCAGGTTGAGGGAGAGAGATAAAGTACAGGCTTTATTTCATTTCCCTCGAGATTTTATCCAGGGAAGGAAAGGGGGGGGAATAAATACAGTCACTTCTGGGATTTTCCTCTTCAGATGTTGACTTAATCTGAAAAATTTTGGCAGCCAATGAGGCGTGGAGCGTCTGGTCTCGCTGCTATCTACTGCAGCTGAATATTTTATCTGCCTGGCAGAAGGCGGCAGAGGGTTGGGAAGAGAGGAAGCTGCCTGTACGACGACTCAGGACATCAGCCCAGTTTACCTCAGGGTTGCCAACCCCGAGTGGCAGCCGCTCTCCAGGGTTTCCAGCCCTACGAAGAGATACCAGGGACTGGTCCTTCTGACCCTGCTGCTGAGCTGCAACTCCCTCTACAGTGGTACCTCAGGTTACAGAGGCTTCAGGTTACATACGCTACAGGTTACAGACTCCACTAACCCAGAAATATTACCTCGGCTTCAGAACTTGGCTTCAGGATGAGAACAGAAATCGTGCTGCAGCGGCAGCAGGAGGCCCCATTAGCTAAAGTGGTGCTTCAGGTTAAGAACAGTTTCAGGTTAAGTAGGGACCTCCGGAACAAATTAAGTACTTAACCCGAGGTACCACTGTACTTCAAATAAGTGAAAGTAAAGGGACCCCTGACAGTTAGGTCCAGTTGTGGATGACACTGGGGTTGCGACACTCATCTCGCTTTATTGGCCGAGGGAGCCGGCGTACAGCTTCCGGGTCATGTGGCCAGCAGGACTAAGTCGCTTCTGGCGAACCAGAGCAGCGCACGGAAATGCCGTTTACCTTCCCGCCGGAGTGGTACCTATTTATCTACTTGCACTTTGACATGCTTTCAAACTGCTAGGCTGGCAGGAGCAGGAACCGAGCAATGGGAGCTCATCCCGTTGCGGGGATTCGAACCGCTGACCTTCTGATCAGCAAGCCCTAGGCTCAGTGGTTTAGACCACAGCGCCACCCGCGCCCCACTTCAAATAAAGCTAGGTTCTAATTCTCGTGGTTCTGATAGAAGCAAGGGCCGCCAAGTCCGTGTGCCTCAGTTTTGCCTCTGCTGACTCTCCAGGATTTCTTTCCCAACCTTACCTGGAGTTTCCAGCGATTGAACTGGGAGCCTTGAACACAAGAAGCTGGTGCTCTGACAATGAGGCGTCCTCCCTCGCTGGGTCAAATGCCTGCAAGGCAAGATTCCCCTAGAAATCAACTAGAAAGAGAACTCTGCAAAGGTGGTGAGGGATTTCATCTCCTTCATGCCACGGGGGAAGTGCCAAAGAGCCCTGCTAATAGAACTTCTAGGCTTCCAGTTATGATAATAGATTGTTTCATCGGTTTCACCCCTCCCTAAAGAAATAAATTCCATCAATGGTGTCTCCGAAAAATTTTACACATCACTTGGGAAGACAGGTGAACTAACGCCAGTGTACCGGAAGAAGCAAAGATCACCAGTTTCAAAGCAATGATTCTTCAACATCAACTTTGTTGGACTGGTTATATTGTTCAGATGCCTGAGTATCGTCTTCCAAAGCAACTACTCTATTCCCAACTTAAAAATGGACAGCGTAATGCTGGTGGTCAACAAAAGAGGTTCAAATACTCTCTCAAGGAAATCTTAAAAAGTGTAGTATAAACACCAACAACTGGGAAACACTGGCCTGCGAGTGCTGCAATTGGAGAACAGCCTTTACCAAAGATGTCATGGGCTTTGAAGACGCTCGAACTCAGGATGCAAGGGAGAAACGCGCTAAGAAGAAGGCACGATTGGCAAACCCTCACCGGGATCAACTCCCGCCCGGAAACCAATGTCCCCACTGTGGACATGTTTATACTACTTTTTTTTTTTAGATTTGCCTTGAGAGAGTCTTTAAACCTCTTTTGCTGACCACCAGCATTACGCTTTCCATTTTTAAGTTCGGAACAGAGTAGTTGCTTTGGAAGACGATCATCAGACATCCGAACAACATGGCCAGTCCAACGAAGTTGATGTTGAAGAATCATTGCTTCCACACTGGTGTACTGAGTAGAGACAGCCAACATGGTGCTCTCCAGATGTTGGTCTATAACTAACCATTGTCTCTGCTGTCCCGGGGCTTGTGGGAGTTGGAGTCCAGCAACATTTGAAGGGTGAGGCTCTTCAGGGTTTAGTCGGGGGTCTCTCTTTCCTAGCCCTGCCTGGAAAGGACAAAGATTGAATCTGGGCCCTTTGCCATGCAACACAGTTGATGACTAGGCCTCCTTCCCTGTAGATGGGAAAATCTGTGCAATTGAGGACCACTTAATTGTTTTTTTGCATTCCTACCTCCCCAATCCTCGTCTGGTGCACTAGCAACTACACCACACTGGTTTTGTAAAACACAGCGCAGGTGCCGGAGTCTTGGAGTGCTCATGGGGTGACCTTAATTCACTGTAGGGGTTCCCACGTGAGGAGCATCCCAGACCCAGAGATTTCAGGGCCCAAACCAGAGTCTTTGGGGGCAATCCCTGGAGATATCATTGCAGGGAGACCCTGGAGCAGGCCCTGGAGATGGAAGTTAATTGGGAGAAAGGGAGTAGAGGAGGAAAGTCCCCTACTTCGAGTCTCTATACTGTAATTTGTCTGCCCCCCTGGAGATTGAGGCCCCCCAGCTGCCCCCTGGAGGGGGCCAGGCAAAAATGGAGGGCTTTGGGTCAGCCCTAGAGGGCTAGGAACCCTAATTCACTGTCTCCTGGAAACTTGGCCCTGGGAATTCTGCCTTGTCCTCTAATCACAGAAGTGTGAAGTCTCTCCTCCTCCTCCTCCCTCCCTCTGCCCCCCCCCGCCTCCCAAATCCAAACCACCATCTGCCTGGAAGATTATTAGCTGACGGAAGACAAATGTTGCTTTTTTGGAAAGTTCACTTTATCAGTGTTTTTTTAAAAAATAAATAAAGAAAAATTGTGGAGGGAGGGCTGATTTCGTTAAAGTCTCCCCCGCCCCCAGAGCAAACTGCAAAATTCATTTAGTGACCATCTTGCGAAGTGTAGCTTTTCCTTGCTCTGTGCCTTTAAAATGTATTTTTAAAAGTGGGGGGTGAGAGAGAGATTTGAAATCTTCTGGGGGGTCTGTGATAATTAAAAAGATGATGCTCTAACATAATTCTTAATTAAACTGTAATGAGATAAGAATTTGTGTGGTCTGTTCTTTGTCTGTTTGGCGGGATGTGCTTGCTCCCACCATAATTATGTGATTTATGATCTAACACGCCAAGATGTAATTAGTTGCATTTTGCCTTGGCCCTCCCCTCCCTCCCCCTCCCACCTTTTCAAAAGTTAAACTTTTATTTAGATTAGAAAAATGCCACGATCTCAGGTTATGCTGGTTTTCCCCTGGTGAGAGAGATCTTTCCCCCCCTTTAATTACAAAAGAGAGGGGGAGGGGATGTTCCTGCAGAGGAGGGGGCAGAGAACAACAACTGCAATGTGTTGAGAAGCAGATATTCCAGAAAATGCAAATTGGAGGCGAAGGATTTGCAGGAGATGGATGGAATGAGCAAAGCCAGAGATTAGTGGAAGGATCTTGGGGGCAGAGAGAGCGTTCCCAGTGGAAAGCAAAGATAACAATGAAAACTGGAGAAAATCATCTCTGCCCTGGAAGAGAGTAAAACCAACATTGGAACACAATGTGCTCACAAGTCTTCTTCTTTGGCGATCCCTCGTAGCCGAGTAAGATTGTCTTCCATAAACACGGTTTTAAAAGTGAGTCCATAAGTGAGAGTGGAGGCCAGTTCTGGACCCACACCTCCTTCCACAGTGGGGACATTGGTTTCTGGGCAGGAGTTGATCACAGTGAGGGTTTGCCAAGCGTACCTTCCTCTTAGCACGTTTCTCCCTTTCATTCTGAGTTTGAGCGTCTTCAAAGCCCATGACACCTTTGGTCAAGGCTGTTCTCCAATTGGAGCTCTTGCAGGCCAGTCTTTCCCAGTTGGCAGTGTTTATACTACATTTTTAAAGATTTGCCTTGAGAGAGTCTTTGAACCTCTTTTGTTGACCACCAGCATTACGCTTTCCATTTTTCAGTTCGGCATCCGCACAACATGACCAGTCCAACGAAGTGGATGTTGAAGAACCATTGCTTCCACACTGGTGTACTGAGTAGCGACAGTCAACATGGTGCTCTCCAGATGTTGGTCTATAACTAAGAGGATGTTGAAGAATCATTGCTTCGACACTGGGGAAGGTAAGCGCCTGTCCACACCTCGGCTTAATTTGGATTGTGAACCACTTGAATTTGCCCTGGTCCATGTAACATTCTCCTCCAACTCTGGCCATTCAACACTTTCTGCTCCCTAACTCCTGAGATTCCTCATGCAGATGAGGTGGCTGTCCCATTCAAATCTCCAAAGCCTAGGGATCTAGGGAGGAGATTGTTCCTGTTGAGGATGGGGACTGGCAAGAGCAATGGGGACTCTTGTCCTTTTACTCATGGAGAGGCAACCTGCTTTGAATCCTGGCCAATTTGTTACAGGTAGGGCCCATCCTTTGTGCCACATATTCTAGGCACAGGTCTTTGTCATGGGCATAGCCAAGATCTACTGTATTTTTCACTCTATAAGACGGCACCAGACCATAAGATACACCTAGTTTTTGGAGGAGGAAAACAAGAAAAAAATATATTCTGAATCTCAGAAGCCAGAACAACAAGAGGGATCGCTGCACAGTGAAAGCAGCGAACCCTCTTGCTGTTCTGGCTTCTGGGATAGCTGCGCAGCCTGCATTCGCTCCATTAGGAGGGAAAAAGTGAGTCTTATAGAGCAAAAAATACGGAATTTTTTTGGGGGGTGAAGGGGCTCTATGTTTGGGGGCAGAACTGAGATATCTGTGATGCAATTGGTCAGTTAAGTATTTTTATTTATTTACTTGATGGGGGGGGCAGCTGCCCTCCTTACACTGTGGAAAACCCGATTGCCATTTGCCTGTTCAGCAGTAGAGCTCTTTCCAGGCATGATCCATAATAATAATAATAATAATAATAATAATAATAATAATAATAATATATGCCACTCTGGGCAGCTGCCAACATATTAAAAACAGAACAAAACATCACACATTAAAAACTTCCCTAAACAGGGCTGCCTTCAAGGTGTCTTCTAAAAGCTTCTTTTAAAGCTCCATACCTGAGCACTTTTATTTTTTATTCTTTCCGGCTCTGGAACTTTCCTCATGAAAACCATTTATTTATTTATTTGATTTTACAAATATAAATTTATTACCATACCAAATAAGCATCCATATAGAGAAATTACTCTGAATCTTGAGACTTCCTCCCCCTGCCACATCCCCTCCATGGATCCTAACTGACAAAATGTTCAACTGCATATTATTTTGTAATCCATATTTTGGGGTTTGTAAAAGTGGTTGGGAGGGTGGGATCCTTTTCCAACTCTCTTGCTTGTACCATGACCTGTGCCCAGGGCAGCTGTTTATCAGCTCCATCTGGTACGCAGGTTGAGACCCTATCTGCCTGCAGACTGTCTCGCCAGAGTGGTGCATGCTCTGGTTATCTCCTGCTTGGACTACTGCAATGCGCTCTATGTGGGGCTACCTTTGAAGGTGACCCGGAAACTAAAACTATTCCAGAATGCGGCAGCTAGACTGGTGACTGGGGGCGGCCGCCGAGACCACATAACACCGGTCTTGAAAGACCTACATTGGCTCCCAGTATGTTTCCGAGCACAATTCAAAGTGTTGGTGCTGACCTTGAAAGCCCTAAACGGCCTCAAAGGCCCAGTAGACCTGAAGGAGCATCTCCACCCACATCGTTCTACCCAGACACTGAGGTCCAGCGCCGAGGGCCTTCTGGTGGTTCCCTCACTGCAAGAAGCCAAGTTACAGGGAACCAGGCAGAGGGCCTTCTCGGTGGTGGCACCCGCCCTGTGGAACGCCCTCCCATCAGATGTCAAAGAGAACAACAACTACCAGACTTTTAGAGGACATCTGAAGGCAGCCCTGTTTAGGGAAGCTTTTAATGTTTGATGTATTACAGTATTTTAATATTTTTTTGGAAGCCACCTAGAGTGGCTGGGGAAGCCCAGCCAGATGGGCGGGGTATACATAATAAATAATAAATAATAATTATTATTTATTATTTGTTCTGTGGTGACTCCTCTCTCTCTCTCTCTCTCTCTCTCTCTCTGTGTGTGTGTGTCTTTCTCTGTCTCTCTGCTCTGAACTGGTTCCCTTGCCTTGATACCATCTCAGTCGCTGGATATCTTGTGTTTTGAAATTCCGAAAGCAGCCCACCTGTGATGTGTTGTTAATTTTAACATCCATTCCCAACACCTGCAGGCTCCAAAATGTGCTTTTTTAAAAAAAAAAAGTCTCAATGCTGCTGCTGCTGCTGCTGCGAGCTCCTTGGTTTTTTTATCCTCCTGCAAACCTCTCTCTCTCTCTCTCTCTCTCTCTCTCTCTCTCTCTCTCTTTCTCCATAACGTAAAAGGTAAAGGACCCCTGGATGGTCCAGTCAAAGGCGACCATGGGGTTGCGATGCTCATCTTGCATTCAGGCTGAGGATGGGGGATCCGGCGTTTGTCCGCAGACATACTCTATGTGCTGCAGTCTGTAGCTGGAGACCAATTTCGATAAATGTTTGCATTCTCCCCCTCCCTGGCTTACCCCCACCCACTTTCTTCTCTCTCAGGGGTAATTGCTTTCCTAGATTCGTTTTACTGTAATGTGCTTATTTTACAAGTTAACTGTGGTCAGAAAAAATAGATATTAGAAGATTGTGTATTCAACATTCTTGCATCCACCCCCTCCATCGGCTTGTTTTGGGGGTGAAGTTCGTGTTGGATGGGTGCATGTGGAGCAAAACAGCTGCTTTGGACACCTGAGGTTTCACTTGCTGGAAGGCGCATGTTGTGTCCGTTAAACGAATCGGCGGGAAACAGTCTTTGTGCAATGGTTAATTATGAGAGCCATGGTGGCTGGAGGTTTGGTGTTATGTACTGAAGTTCTCACCCTGGGCCAGCAGGGGGATACTGTAGATAGTTTTCACTCAGGTCCACATATGCAAATAAGGAATTGAAAGTGACGTTCAGTGATTGGATAGTTACAAAAAGTTGTTACTGTTGCTTTGTAGTGGAGCTCTATATAATCAGGCTGACTGAGCCCTTCAGTTCAGTTCTGTCCTGGCCTGTGAATAAATAAGAGCTGTTTGGAGAATCGCTGTGTCATCTGATATGTTCATCCACAACTTAACATTTAGAGCATGGGTAGGCAAACTAAGGCCCAGGGGCCGGATCCGGCCCAATCTCCTTCTCAATCCGGCCCGTGGAAGGTCCGGGAATGAACGTGTTTTACATGAGTAGAATGTGTGCTTTTATTTAAAATGCATCTCTGGGTTATGTGTGGGGCATAGGAATTCGTTCATCCCCCCCCCAAATATAATCCGCCCCCCCTCCACATGGTCTGAGGGACGGTGGACCGGCCCCCTGCTGAAAAAGTTTGCTGAACCCTGCTCTAAGGGCTCAAGGTGGTTCTCTGCAGCAACCCTGTTTATTTGTTGGTTATTTATAACCAACATTTCGGTTAGGCTGAGAGAGAGTGATGACTGGCAGTCAAGTCAATCTAGGAGTCTTGGTTGACCACAAACTTGACATGAGCCAACAGTGTGACGCGGCAGCTAAAAAAGCCAATGCAATTCTGGGCTGCATCAATAGGAGTATAGCATCTAGATCAAGGGAAGTAATAGTGCCACTGTATTCTGCTCTGGTCAGACCTCACCTGGAGTACTGTGTCCAGTTCTGGGCACCACAGTTCAAGAAGGACACTGACAAACTGGAACGTGTCCGGAGGAGGGCAACCAAAATGGTCAAAGGCCTGGAAACGATGCCTTATGAGGAACGGCTAAGGGAGCTGGGCATGTTTAGCCTGGAGAAGAGGAGGTTAAGGGGTGATATGATAGCCATGTTCAAATATATAAAAGGATGTCACATAGAGGAGGGAGAAAGGTTGTTTTCTGCTGCTCCAGAGAAGCGGACACGGAGCAATGGATCCAAACTGCAGGAAAGAAGATTCCACCTAAACATTAGGAAGAACTTCCTGACAGTAAGAGCTGTTTGACAGTGGAATTTGCTGCCAAGGAGTGTGGTGGAGTCTCCTTCTTTGGAGGTCTTTAAGCAGAGGCTTGACAACCATATGTCAGGAGTGCTCTGATGGTGTTTCCTGCTTGGCAGGGGGTTGGACTCGATGGCCCTTGTGGTCTATTCCAACTCCATGATTCTATGATTCTATGATTCTAAGTTCACCCCGAGAGCTTCAAGTGGCTGAGGGATCTTTACCCTCATCTCCCCTGGGTCCTTGTGTGGCTACGCCATGCCAGGTCTCATACACAACCTGAGCACGGGGTGGAGAGGCTCACAGGGTTAACAGCCCCAGAGATCTTGCTGCCCTTTTAGGTCTCCAGCCCCACAGTCCAGTGCAAACACGTCTCACTGTCTGCAGTTTTCAGCACCCAGCTTCACACACACACACACACACACACACACACACACACACCTCTGCACGTGGTTCTCCCATGTAGCAGCTATGTGTGACAGGGCAGAAAGGCCCCCTCATTTCTTCTATGGCACAGGGCATCACCTTTGGATATGTAAAATTGTGGTCTTTAACTACCCACACCATGGGTAGGCAAACTAAGGCCTGGGGGCCGGATCTGGCCCAATCGCCTTCTCAATCCGGCCCACGGACGGTCCGGGAATCAGCGTGTTTTTACATGAGTAGAATGTGTGCTTTGATTTAAAACGCATCTCTGGGTTATTTGTGGGGCATAGGAATTCATTCACCCCCCCAAAAAAATATAGTCCGGCCCCCCACAAGGTCTGAGGGACAGTGGACCGGCCCCCTGCTGAAAAAGCTTGCTGACCCCTGACCCAGACCAAAGCTAGATGGAGAGGTGTGTTTGCAGAAACTAGCTCCCTGTTGGTTGGCTTCCGTCTGCTTTGGGAGACAGCGGAGGAATGTGCCTTTGAGGATGAGGTCAAGCCTGGCTGTAGAGAATGACGTGGGAGAGACATGTTTTGTTGCAGCCGGGGCAAGCGAAGGTTCTGGTGGTGCTGCTGCAGATGCACCAGGGCGTTTCTTCTCTCTGCGCTGCTCCCAGCGGTTATTCCTCTTCTGGTCCCTGCTATCAATGCACGACTTGACCACCTGTCTCCAGGGCAATCGTCTGCAAGGGATTCTCACTTGGAGCGGTTGGTGTTGCTTCATGTCTCGTTTGCAGACACCTTCGTACTGCCAAAGGATCCTGCCGTCTCCCAAGATGGGCTTGGGAGAGCGCAGCTTCGTCTGAGACAGCATCTTGCCATGTGATGCCCAAAATGTGTTGTTGTTTAGTCGTTTAGTCGTGTCCGACTCTTGGTGACCCCCTGGACCAGAGCACGTCAGGCACTCCTGTCTTCCACTGCCTCCCTCAGTTGGGTCAAACTCATGCTGGTAGCTTCGAGAACACTGTCCCACCATCTCGTCCTCTGTCGTCCCCTTCTCCTTGTGCCCTCCATCTTTCCCAACATCAGGGTCTTTTCCAGGGAGTCTTCTCTTCTCATGAGGTGGCCAAAGTCTTGGAGCCTCAGCGTCAGGATCTGTCCTTCCAGTGAGCACTCAGGGCTGGTTTCCTTCCGAATGGAGAGGTTTGATCTTCTTGCAGTCCATGGGATTCTCAAGAGTCTCCTCCAGCACCAGAATTCAAAAGCATCCATTCTTCAGCGAACAGCCCAAAATGTAAAATTTACATGTGTCGCTCTGCCTGTGGCTCAGAAATGCATGTGGCCCCTGAAATAGCCAGTACCAGCCTTTAGGGTGCAGCAGCCGCCGCTCCTCCCTGCCTTGTCCCCTCCCCTCCTTTTAAAAACCAAACAAACCCCCAAGACCAAGAATTGAGGCTTTGAGTTAAGAGAGAACAATTGAGCTGTGACCTTTTGAAGCAACTTAAATAGAACATTTATGTTTAAAAGGAGGGGAGCCGGGCTCCAGAGAAGCTTTAAAGAGCCATTTATTAAAGTATGAAAAGGTTGTGGTTCCCCCTCCTTTCCTTTCTCCCTCTCCTTTCAGGATTTGCATATAAATGATTGCAAAGGATGGTTTTGGCTGGAGAGAAAGGGGGGGGGGGAGAACTCCTCTCTTTCTCAAAAGTCCACCTGCAGCTGATCTAAGTGGCTGCTGCAGGCTTGGGGGGAAATAAAGTCTCAGTAGCAATTTAGGATAATCCGGGCTCCCCTAAGTCTACGTGGCTGTGGCTTTTCAGTATGCAAGCTCTGGAATCTAATTAAGGCCTGTCTGCTTAAATGGAGGTTGTGCGGGGGGGGGGCACTTGGACTGAGCAAAGGAACCTTTTGATGTTTTATTTGTCTCTGAACTGGGTAAGTTAGGAGATCTTACACTGGGAACTAACCTGTCAACTTTTGCTTCTTGCAACACTCCCCCCCCACCCCTCCCACCCCAATTATAGGGCTGGAAAATATATTTTATTTTCGTGCAAAATTTCCCAAATATGCGTCTCTCCCCTCCCCCCAAAATTTAAGTACAGGGGTGACCAAAATCGTTGTGCAAAACAACCCCCCAACCTGTGAGTTTCCTTCAGGTGGGCTTCAAGGGAGACTCTAATTTGTTTATTTATTTTCTTTATTCCTTCTTTTGTTTTGTATTGTATTTCACTGTCTTGAAATCTTAATCTCGTATGACTTTTTTGTTTTATATATATAAAAAAAGTCTGCATGTAGCAAAGCTCGTTACAATTGCTGAACAGTGGGTGGTTGCAGCAGCGGGGGGCACAGGGCAGAATCGCTAAGCAAAGACCATCAGCAATTTCCAAGTGGTCCAGGAGGGAAGAAATTTTTGAAGCTAGTATAACCATTTTTGCAAGCTATGTCTCTCTCTCCCCCGGACAAGAATGCGTTTTTTGCACATTACTGTGAATAATCTTCCTCTAAGACAGTGGTACCTCTAGTTGCGGACACGATCCATTCCGGGGTGCCGTTTGCACCCTGAAAAGTCCGCAACTAGAGCAGCACTTCTGTTCAAGCGTGATAGAGCACTTCTGTGCATGTGCGAAGCACGCAGAACATGCGCGGCAAGCCGAAAAGACGCAACATGAACCTAACGCAACATGAGGTATGACTGTACAGAACAATGTAAGGTTGGTCGTCACGCTGCAGTTCACATGGTTGCCACTAGGTGGCCACACCAACTCCAGCATGACAGGGGCAGGTGAGCTGTTTAATGGAGGGTGGAGGCACTTCAGAGAGCTGTGAGCTGAGAGGGGAGGGAAGGTTTGGGCTAGCTGTGAAGCAGATAAGTAAGGGAGGAAAGGTTGGCCAAGTGGGATTGGCCCCCAGAGGGTCATCTAGCCAAAAACCCCTGCAGTGTAGGAAGATTTGCATTGAAATGGGAGCTAAACAACTTTCTCCCTCATCCTGACTCACACTGGCCCTGTGGAATAGCCAGTGTCTTAAGATGCAGAAAGTCTTGCAGAAGAGAATAATAATAATAAATAATAAAATTTTATTTATATCGTGCCCTCCTCAGCCGAGGCCGTGCTCAGAGCGGCCAACAACAATAAAAGTAACACAGCATTCTAAAATCAATTCATTCTAAAATCAATTCAGAATCAAATTAATGGCAACCATTGGGCTAGAGTGCTATGAGGATTACCAAAGGAGGAGGTCAGGCTGTGCCTTGGCCAAAGGCCTGGTGGAACAGCTCCATCTTGCAGGCCCTGTGGGAAGATGTCAAGTCCCGCAGGGCCCTAGTCTCTTGTGACAGAGCGTTCCACCAGATCGGGGCCACGGCCGAAAAGGCCCTGGCTCTGGTTGAGGCCAGCCTAACCTCCCTGTGGCCCGGGATCTCCAATATGTTTTTGTCTGAAGACCGTAAGGTCCTCTGTGGGACATACCAGGAGAGGCGGTCCTGTAGGTACGAGGCTCCTAGGCCGTATAGGGCTTTAAAGGTTAAAACCAGCACCTTTAACCTGATCCTGTACTCCACCGGGAGCCAGTGCAGAGTAGAGGGGAATTCTTCACTTCCGGAAGGCTGGGCCAGCGCTTGCAGTGACTAACCAGGAGATGGAGAGACGCTGGAAGCTTAGGAGAAGCACTGACTGGGTGTGTCACAACAGGACTCGGTCCGGGAGCTGTGCAGAGCAGCGCAACCAAGATGATCAAGGGTCTGGAAACCAAGGCCTGGAAAAGGAGAGATGGGAAGAGCCATCTTCCAATATCTCATGGAGCTGCCCCATGGAATTGGGAGCAAGTTTGATTTCTCCTGCCCGGGCGGCAGGACTCAAAACAATGGCTTCAAGTTATAAGAAAGGAGATTGCAACTAAACATCAGGAATAATATTCTGACAAAACAAAAAAAAATTTTCCTTCCAGTAGCACCTTAAAGACCAACTAAGTTAGTTCTTGGTATGAGCTTTCGTGTGCATGCACACTTCTTCAGATACACTGAAACAGAAGTTGCCAGATCCTTCTATATAGTGAGAAGGTGGGGAGGGGTATTACTCAGAAGGGTGATTGGCAGATAGCCGTGATGAGCCTGTTGACGACTCTTAACGACTGCAATAGGTCTTACAGGAAAAAGCAAGGGGTGAGAAGGTGAAAAATGGCTTTGTCATGTATAATGAGGTAAGAATCCAATGTCTTTGTTCAGACCAGGTCTCGCCATGGTTTTAAGTTTGGTAATGAGTTGCAATTCAGCAGCTTCTCTTTCCAGTCTATTTCTGAAATTCCTTTGTAGTAAAACAGCTACTTTGAGATCTTGTATAGAATGTCCTGGGAGATTGAAGTGTTCTCCTACTGGTTTCTCTGTCTTGTGATTCTTGATGTCCGATTTATGTCCGTTTATTCTTTGGCGTAAGGTTTGGCCTGTTTGTCCAATATAGAGAGCTGAAGGACACTGTTGGCATTTGATGGCATATACAATGTTAGACGATGAGCAATTAAATAGTCCCGAGATGGTATGTGTGATGTTGTTGGGGCCAGTAATGGTGTTGTCCGGGTGTATGTGGCAGCAAAGTTGGCATCTGGGTTGATTGCAGGCTCTGGTGCCAGTGTCCGTGTTACGTCTGGTTGTAGTATTATTGTGGGTGAGGAGTTGTTTAAGATTGGGTGTAAGAGCTGTTTCACAGTGGAACAGACTTCATCAGAAGGTGGTAGTAGAGTCTCCTTCCTTGGAGGTTTTTAAGCAGAGGTTGGGTGTCCATCTGTCATGTATGATCTAGTTAAGATTCCTGCATTGTGGGGGGTTGGACTGGATAACCCTTGAAGGGGGGGTCTCTTCCAGCTCTACAATTCTATGAATGCAGGCACCCCCATCCTATTGATGAACCGTCCCTACAATCTGCCAAGGCTATAATAAAAACTAGGCTGTGGGATATTGAACGCCAAGAACTAACAGTAGCAGCAGAGAAAACATGTCCCCCTCTTTATTTTCAACTTTCTTGGGCACATGAGTCTAACCACAATTACCTTGAATTTCTGCTCAACCCTCAAGAAAGAAGGGCATTTTCGCTGGCCAGGTTTAACCTCCTTTGGGGAAGGTTCTCAGGCAGGGTGGAAGGAGAAAGAACTTGCCCAGGTGAAGACCACCTGCTGGAAACTCTCACACACATGGTTCTTAATTGTAAACGATATGCTAATCTCCGCCAGCAATTTCTATATCAACTCTGCATCCCCAAATGGAAACCAGAGTTGGAGGTCATACATTTTCTATTACCGGCGAACGATCACCAAGTTAGTGGCTAAATATCTCTATTTGCAGATAGGTAGCCGTGTTGGTCTGCCATAGTCAAAAGAAAATTTTTTTTTTCTTCCAGTAGCACCTTAAAGACCAATTAAGTTAGTTCTTGGTATGAGCTTTCGTGTGCATGCACACTTCTTCAGATACACTGAAACGGAAGTTGCCAGATCCTTCTATATAGTGAGAAGGTGGGGAGGGGTATTACTCAGAAGGGTGGTGGGAATGGGTGATTGGCAGATAGCTGTGATGAGCCTGTTGACGACTCTTAACGACTGCAATAGGTCTTGCAGGAAAAAGCAAGGGGTGAGAAGGTGAAAAATGGCTTTGTCATGTATAATGAGATAAGAATCCAATGTCTTTGTTCAGACCAGGTCTCTCCATGGTTTTAAGTTTGGTAATGAGTTGCAATTCAGCAGCTTCTCTTTCCAGTCTATTTCTGAAATCTCTATCTATCTCTATTTGGTTTATTGTCATCAAAATACACTGCAGACGTCTGATCTCCCTGGGGACCTAGAGATGTGGCGATAGACTGCTCTGCCTCCTTTCTTTTAGCAAATGTTTTGCTAAAAGTTTTGCTAAATGTTTACCACTGGGGAAGTGGTAATTCTGTATTGATTTGTTTTGGATGTTTGTATGTGATGCCAATAAAAGATTTGATGATGGTGATATTGATGAACCCTCTTTCTCCCTGAGTTCACTCTCTGGGCTGAGTGGAGAGGGCATTGTGTGAAAATGGTTGCAGAGTTGGTTCCAGAGAGCTTTTGACTGCCCCCCCCCCAGCATTTGCATTCAGGTATTGGGGGGTATTTTGCCCTCCAATGCTCTTTAACAGGTACATGAAGCTGTTGGCAGGACTGGGTGGGAATGGCCCTGTGTGTGTGTGGCTGGTGGCACCTAGCTCTGCCTCTTTGTAATACAGTGGTACCTCAGGTTAAAGATGCTTCAGGTTACATACGCTTCAGGTTACAGACTCCGCTAACCCAGAAATAGTACCTCGGGTTAAGAACTTTGCTTCAGGATGAGAACAGAAATCGCACGGCAGCAGCGGGAGGCCCCATTAGCTAAAGTGGCGCTTCAGGTTAAGAACAGTTTCAGGTTAAGAATGGACCTCTGGAACGAATTAAGTTCTTAACCCGAGGTACCACTGTATCTGAATCAGGAGCAGCTAAGCAGGTTGGCAAGGTGATGGCCCTATGAATGAGACAGGTCAGGTACCTATTCTGGACAAGGTTGTGCTCCCTTTAGAGAAACAGATACATAGTTTTGGAGCATCCCTGGATCTCGTGGCACAGGTGACCTTGGTGGCTGGAATTATAGAACTTGGAGTTGAAAGGTTCCCCTGGATCATGGCTAAAGGCTAGGAGAGCCTTTTACCAGCTTCAGTTGGTATGACAGCTGCATCCATTCCTGGACCAATGATGGTTTGGGCACTGGTAGCCCCAGGGCTGGATTACTGCAGTGCAGTCTGTGTGGGGCTTCCCTTGGACTCAGCAGCTAGTGCATCTTGTTGACAGTGTATCTGCTGCGGGAGCAGAACTGGCTGTCAGTATGCACTGGGGCACAGTATTTTATCTTTTAGCATTTGAGTTCCTAGTCATCTTGGGTCGAGGATTCTAGGTCATATAATAATAATAATAATAATAATAATAATAATAATAATAATAATAATATATTTTTATTTATACCCCGCCCTTCCCGGTTCAAAAACTGGGCTTAAAAACACTTAATTGTAAAAGCAGCATAAAATACAGTATAAAAACACGAATAACAATAAAATTCAAAGTTCAGAAATCAATTTAGGGGAAATCCATCTAATAAGCATTAGATAATCCCCAGGGCTAGCTGGCTGAATTGGTCCTATTTGGGCCAGTGAGGAGGCCAGGGGAGAATTAGCTGTGGGGTCTCAGAGCGGGTGATCTTCATAACATGGGAGGGGGACGGAAGAGAAGGGAAATAAAAGATCAGGCTGAATTTAAATTAAAGGCCAGGTGGAATAGCTCTGTTTTACAGGCCCTGCGGAAGGAGGTTAAATCCTGCAGGGTCTCCTGGGACAGAGCATTCCACCAGGTTGGAGCCATCACTGAAAAGGCCCTGGCCCTGGTGGAGGATAGTTTGGCTTCCTTAGGGCCCGGGACCTCTAAACTATGGTTATTCATGGACCTTAAGGTCCTCTGCAGGGCAGACCAGGAGAGGCGGTCCCGTAAATATGAGGGCACTAAGCTAAGGTCCTTATCTAAGGGACCACCTCAGCCCCACTGGTCCTTCGCTGGACCCTGCACTCCTCAGGCGGGGGCACTGCAGAGAGGAATGTACACCCCGGAGGAGTGCTTAGCAAGTATTAGAAACTGGGCTTTTAGTGTTGCGGTCCTGGCTCTCTGGAATCAATTGCCAGCTGAAATGAGCCAAGCGCTGAGCACATTGATATTTAGGCAGCTGCTAAAGAAAGCTTTTGCTGAAGTCATTTTACGGCATATTAATTGCAGAAATGGCTTTCCTGCTTTTCATTTATTGAGTTTGCAGTCTTTTGTGTTTTATCTCACTGTGCACTGCTTCAGTGGTTTTGGTTGCAGCGTGGCTTTATAAACCCAACAAGGCCATTTGCCAGAGTTTAGCACAGCACAGACCCAAGTTTGCTCCCCTTAAAGGTAAAGGGACCCCTGACCATTAGGTCTAATCGTGGCCGACTCTGGGGTTGCGGCGCTCATCTCGCTTTATTGGCCGAGGGAGCCGGCGTACAGCTTCTGGGTCACGTGGCCAGCAGGAATAAGCCGCTTCTGGCAAACCAGAGCAGCGCACGGAAACGCCGTTTACCTTCCCGCCGGAGCAGTATCTATTTATCTACTTGCACTTTGACGTGCTTTCGAACTGCTAGGTTGGCAGGAGCAGGGACCCACAGTGCCACCCTCACCCCTTGCTCCCCTTAAGCCCTTCCAAAAGCGAGCCACAACTCTTCTCGTGGCTACCAATACAGTGGTACCTCGGGTTACAGACGCTTCAGGTTACACACTCCGCTAACCCAGAAATAGTGCTTCAGGTTAAGAACTTTGCTTCAGGATGAGAACAGAAATCGTGCTCCGGCGGCGTGGTGGCAGCAGGAGGCCCCATTAGCTAAAGTGGTGCTTCAGGTTAAGAACAGTTTCAGGTTAAGAACGGACTTCCGGAATGAATTAAGTACTTAACCTGAGGTACCACTGTACATGCCCCATCACTGTTGGGTTTGGCTTGTTACTTTGCTCATTTGACTAAATATTGCGTCCCAGAATTTTGCCACCTTGACAAGGCCATCACATGGAGATGCATGATGCTTGTGTAACAGCCCCTCCCAAGCATCGTCATGCGCCACTTGTGGGTAGAAGCAGTGGCGTAGCGTGGGGGGTGCCAGGGGTGCCGGCCGCACCGGGCGCAACATCTGGGGGGGCGCGAGTCCAGAGGGCCCAGCCCCGTCGTGCCCTCGGCCCGCCCCTATTGTCAGAGCGGCCGGCCAGCCTCCGCCTGCTCCTACCTTGCCTACCCGAGGACTGCGGCAGCGCCCGCCCCCGTGGCCACCTACCCCCGCCTCGCCCATTGGCTTGCCTCCCTCGGCCCCGCCTCTCTCCGATGGCCGTGGGGGTGTCCTGCTCGGCGCCGGCGCCTTTTTTCAGGAGGTAGGGAGGCTGGACGGGGAGGTGGGGTTGGAAGCGGGCAGAGAAGGAGGGGAGCTCGTAGTCAAAAGGGCTGCGCCGGCCGGCAAAGGGCCGGGGAAAGTTTGGAGAGGAGAAACGCACCGTCATGATTTCCCGGTGGAAGCGGCAGGATTAGGGATGGTGAAGCGTAATTACGCACGAATTTCGCTGGGTGAGAGCTTCGGGGATCGATCGGCGGAAATGGGAATCAATTGGAATATGAGAAAGAGAGAGAGAGGGGGACCATCATTGATAGGCATAGATTTGTAGGGTTAGGGGGCGCAAATCCACAGGTTAGGGGGCGCAAATTACTTGCCTTGCCCCGGGTGTTGACAACCCACGCTACGCCGCTGGGTAGAAGCTGCAACAAGACCTAGAGGGGGACTCGTGGTTGTGAGCAGTAACCTGTGTAGATGCCTTGCTTGTTTCAGTTGCTTGCCCCAGGGGACCAGCCAAGTGAGAGCAACTATCAGGCAGGTCCAAAGTCCATTTCTGGGGCCTAATCCGGTCCGCCGGGCGATTTAATCCAGCCACCACAACAGTATATGTCCTGGGGTAAAATCCAAAAGAAAGCTCAACAACTTTGGTCGGCCCTCACACATTCTTTACTTCATCAAATCTGGCCCTCTTTGAAAAAAGTTTGGGCCATAGCTGTCAATGTTTCCCTTTTTTAAAGGGGAATTCCCTTATTCTGAGGGACGCGGGTGGCGCTGTGGGTTAAACCACAGAGCCTAGGACTTGCCGATCAGAAGGTCGGCGGTTCGAATCCCCGCCACAGGGTGAGCTCCCGTTGCTCGGTCCCTGCTCCTGCCAACCTAGCAGTTCGAAAGCACGTCAAAGTGCAAGTAGATAAATAGTTACTGCTCTGGTGGGAAGGTAAATGGCGTTTCCGTGCGCTGCTCTGGTTCGCCAGAAGCGGCTTAGTCCTGCTGGCCACATGACCCGGAAGCTGTACGCTGGCTCCCTCGACCAGTAAAGTGAGATGAGCGCCGCAACCCCAGAGTCGGTCACAACTGGACTTAATGGTCAGGGGTCCCTTTACCTTTACCTAGGACTGTTTAGAGTGGTATCCTAGTGCTTTTAACTGTATGATGTGAATATGGCCTCAAAGAGTCAGAATTTCATAGAATTGTAGTTGGAAGGAGTTTTGGTGTTAAGGAAATGATGGGATAAAACGCTGTCCCTTTACTTTTACGCTTACAGTGGTACCTCGCAAGACGAATGCCTCGCAAGATGAAGAAACCCGCAGAATGAATTAATTTCATCTTGCGAGGCACCACTGTATTCTGAATAGGATTCCTCGCAAGAAAAGGGAAAAGTTGACAGCTGTGGTTTGGGCATCCCTAGAGTATCGGCATTTACACACTCCTTGTTTGCAGTGCGCAACAATCAGATGTGCATATGCTGCCCACAGGCTTTTGCAGATGTGAGTGTGTGCATTATGCAACAATTCCCTTCCTTCCTCCACGGAGAGAGGGTGAGCATGCCGTTTATCTTTCTTGCTTGAAGGCTCCTTCTCCACCTGCATCAGAAGCAGACCAGGTGCGTTGGCAGCTAGCAATGAATGCCTAGCATATGCTTGTTGCTTGCAATGCAGGAGGCTGCTGTTGAAATGTGAGAGCGTTAGCAGCTGTGGGTAACTGGGAGGCGGCATATATCGACTGAGCTCAAAGCCCGAGCCTTATTCAGGTTGGATTGCTTTATCCAGCTCTAAAGTGCCCCCCCCCGTGCTTTTTAGCATCAATAAAGGAGATGCCAAAAAAGGAAAAAAAGAGAAAAAGAATTTAAGGAGCACATTGCTGCAAGCATAAAAGATCAACATTAATCCTTTTAGACACATTGCTGGAATGAGAGACCAGTTAGGGAAGAAGCTGGAGCTTTGGACGATAAAGGCAGCCTAGGTAAAGGTCAAGGGACCCCTGACCATTAGGTCCAGTCGTGACCAACTCTGGGGTTGCGGCGCTCATCTCACGTTACTGGCCGAGGGAGCCGGCGTACAGCTTTTGGGTCATGTGGCCAGCATGACTAAGCTGCTTCTGGCAAACCAGAGCAACGCACGGAAATGGCGTTTACCTTCCCGCCGGAGCGGTACCTATTTATCTACTTGCACTTTGATGTGCTTTCGAACTGCTAGGTGGGCAGGAGCAGGGACTGAGCAACGGGAGCTCACCCCGTCGTGGGGATTTGAACCGCCGACCTTCTGATTGGCAAGTCCTAGGCTCTGTGGTTTAACCCACAGCGCCACCCGCGTCCCAAAGGCAGGCTAAGGTGTGCTAAAGGAGGAGGTTGCTGGGCGAATTCTTTGCATCTGCCCTCGCAGCAGAGAGACGCAGGGCAGATTCACAGGAAGGAACTGAGGCAAACAGTGGAGACAAAGTTGTAGCCCTAAAAGGCAAAATGAAAACCGACCAACTGCCAGGCCTGTATGGCATCTACCCAAGAGCTCTTAAAGAACGCCAGTGTGCATTGCTGACCTTGTAACAAAAATACATAGCTTGTCCCTCAGATCATCCTCTGCCTTCCTATCTGAGGACAGGAAAGTAGCCAATGTAGTGTCAATTTTAAATAGGGGGGTGATCCTGGAAATTTCAAGCTGGTTAGCTTAACCTCTGTCCCAGGAAAACCGGTGGTTGTTTGGAGGTTGAATTACCGAGCATGAAGAACAAGCCTCGCTGAAGTAGAATTAGCATGGCTTCTCACCAACCTATTAAGAGTTATACGAGAATGTCAACAAGTGTATGGCGGTGAGCTGGCTGACATTGTGTACTTGGGCTTTTGACAAAGGAACTCACCAGAGACTCCTGAGTAAGCTTAGCAGTCGGTCATAGGATAAGAGGAGAGGTCCTCGTGTGAACCAACAAGGGGTTATGAAGCAGGAAACAGAGTAGGGATAAATGGACAGTCCTCCCAATGGTGGCATGTAGCAGGTGGAGTATCCCAAGGACCTAGGTAAAGGTACCCCTGCCCGGACGGGCCAGCCGTGTCCGACTCTAGGGTTGTGCGCCCATCTCATTTAAGAGGCCGGGGGCCAGCGCTGTCCGGAGACACTTCCAGGTCACGTGGCCAGTGTGACAAAGGTGCTCTGGCGAGCCGGCACCAGCGCAGCACACAGAAACGCTGTTTACCTTCCCGCTATAAAGCGGTACCTATTTATCTACTTGCACTTAGGGGTGCTTTCGAACTGCTAGGTGGGCAGGAGCTGGGACCGAACGACGGGAGCTCACCCCACCGCGGGGATTCGAATCGCCGACCATGCGATTGGCAAGCCCTAGGCGCTGAGGTTTTACCCACAGCACCACCCGGGCCTACTAGTTCATAAATGAGCTGGAGTTTGGGGTGAGCAGTGAGGCAGCAAAGTTTGCCGACGACACCAATTTGTTCATGTTCATGGAGCTTAAAAGCAAAAGAGGGCTGCAAAGGAACTCCAAAATGATCTTTCCCAACAGAGTGAATGGGTAAATGTAACTCATTGCAAACAAGTGTAGAGAGATGCAGGGCCAACAAAACTTAATTTCACATATACACTTGTGGGATCTGAACTTGCAGCGGCTGACTCTCCCCATATGAACCCACCTGGACCCCGCAATCAACCTCTGAGACCCTTCTTTGTGTGCCTCCGCCACGAGGGGTCCAGAGGGTAGCAGCACGAGAACAGGGCCTTTTCTGTGGTGGCTCCCCATTTGTGAGATGCTCTCCCCAGGCAGGCCCACCTGGCACCTTCATTATGCACCCCTATTAGGCACCAGGCAAAAACGTCCCTCCTTTCCCGGGCCTTTGGTTAATTAATGTCTGAGCTTCTTAACTGTGTGTGTGTAAGGTTTATAGTTTTTGTTATGTTATTTTTTTGTGTTTTCATACTGTGCCCTGTGATCCTTGGATGAAGGGTGGTATTTAAATTTAATAACTAATAACAACAGCAGATAGCTGACCTATGGTGCAGTGGCTATGAAAAACCCCCAAATTCCATGCTAGGGACCATTAGGGAAAGAAATTGAAAATAAACTGCCGTCATACAAATATGTGGCGTGACTGCATTTGAAATAATGCACAGTGTTTTTGGGGAGCTTTCAAAGAGGATTAGACAAACGACAAATTCACGGGGGGGGGGGGAAGGCTCTCAGTGGCCTCTAGCCACAATGGCCATCTCTGTTTTTCAACATTGTGGATGAACCGCCAGCAAAGTATTGTGATGTACTGACATATCACAATGTCTGAAATAAGGATGGAAACTACCGTATTTTTCGCTCTATAAGACGCACCAGACCACATGACGCACCTAGTTTTTGGAGGAGGAAAACAAGAAAAAAAATATTCTGAATCTCGGAAGCCAGAACCGCAAGAGGGATCGCTGCGCAGTGAAAGCAGCAATCCCTCTTGCTGTTCTGGCTTCTGGGATAGCTGCGCAGCCTGCATTTGCTCCATAAGACGCACACACATCTCCCCACACTTTTTAGGAGGAAAAAAGTGAGTCTTATACAGCAAAAAATACGGTATGTGGAGGCGAACAGGGTATATTGTCCTGGCAACTGCTACTATTTAGGGGTCTAAAACGGATGCAATTTTCACTTACCTTTAACGTTTTCCTACAACTGTTAATTTTATAGTAGAGAGCCACAGGAGCAGAAGGAATGATGAGAGAAACGATGACCAGCCTATTGGGTTCCCCCCGCATCGGGATTTTTTTACGTAGCGCGGGCACGCCTTGTGATTTGCAATATGTTGCCGTGTCAAATATTTATGGAGCCATTACGATGATGCGGACTTCAAACCGGTTTTGGTCAATGTAGCGATACATCACCCAGCCCGGCTCCGAGCAGTGAACAGAGGGGATGATGGAGACAGGGCCTGGACTATTCACAGGACCCACTTAATGCGAAATCACCGGGAGCTGTAGTTTGCTTACGGGTGCTGAGAGCAACCAGTGAAGAGACCCCTATTTTCCTCTCAGAGCTGCTGTTTCCTGGAGCGGTTTATCAATAGAACCCTCTTCCCAGGAAGGGAAATAGGGGTCTTCCAAAGTTTCCTAGAACTCTTTTTTGGAGAGGCTAGGACTGTTAAGAGACGCGGGTGGCACTGTGGGTTAAACCACAGAGCCTAGGACTTGTCGATCAGAAGGTTGGCGGTTCAAATCCCCGCAATGGGATGAGCTCCGGTTGCTCAGTCCCTGCTCCTGCCAACCTAGCAGTTCAAAAGCACGTCAAAGTGCAAGTAGATAAATAGGTACCGCTCCAGCGGGAAGGTAAACGGCGTTTCCATGAGCTGCTCTGGTTCGCCAGAAGCGGCTTAGTCATGCTGGCCACATGACCCGGAAGCTGGACTTAATGGTCACAACTGGACTTAATGGTCAGGGGTCCCTTTACCTTTACCTAGGACTGTTTAGAGTGGTATCCTAGTGCTTTTAACTGTATGATGTGAATATGGCCTCAAGAGTCAGAATTTCATAGAATTGTAGAGTTGGAAGGGAGTTTTGGTGTTAAGGAAATGATGGGATAAAACGCTGCAAAGCACTGGGTAAGACTTCATAGGTAAAGGTAATGGTAATGTAAAGGACCTC
Organism: Podarcis raffonei; assembly: GCF_027172205.1. Classification (NCBI taxonomy): domain Eukaryota; kingdom Metazoa; phylum Chordata; class Lepidosauria; order Squamata; family Lacertidae; genus Podarcis; species Podarcis raffonei. The sequence continues at coordinate 4,952,686 of NC_070619.1, read as the reverse complement.
TGGACGGTTAAGTCCAGTCAAAGGTGACTATGGGGTTGTGGTGCTCATCTCGCTTTCAGGCCGAGGGAGACGGCGTTTGTCCGCAGGCAGCTTTTCCGGGTTGTGTGGCCAGCAGGACTAAACTGCTTCTGGTGCAACGGGACCCCGTGATGGAAACCAGAGCACACAGAAACGCCATTTATCTTACTGCCACAGCGGTACCTATTTATCTACTTGCACTGGCATGCTATCAAACTGCTAGGTTGGCAGGAGCTGGGACAGAGTGGTGGTAGCTCACCCCGCCGCGGGGATTCGAACTGCTGACCTTCTGATCAGCAAGCCCAAGAGGCTCAGTAGTTTAGACCGCAGCACCACCCACGTCCCTACAAGACTTCATAGACCTGTGGAGGAAGAAGGAACCCCAGAGGTTCTCATTCTATTCCACCGTTTGCCGTGATGTTGTAAAATCTCCCTGGAAAGAAATAAAAATGGTTGCCCCAATCAGACCCCTCTTGCCTCCCCCCGCCCATGAACCCCCCCCCCCCACTTTCAAACAATTCTTCAGGTTTTTTTCAGACAATCTTCCTTTAATACAAAGTCAATATATATATCTACATAAACAGTGGCATGGAGACCACTTTAAACTGTTTCATTTCGAAATAACAGTGTGATAGCAACAGGGTCTTGCTTTCATACAAAGGAAGGGAGGAAAAGAATTTTTTTTATTTTTTAAAAAATGGGGGTGGGGTGGGGGGAATAAAAAATAAAAGGTTGGCACACCCAGTTGCCCCCCTCCAACTTCTCCACTTCCTCCCAAACATCTACCAATATATATGTCCTTAAGGAAATGTTAGGCAATATTGTGGGGAAGGGAAATCTCAAAGACCCCCCCCCCTTTTATCATTATTATCAAGCCAGTAAGTTACTGCTGGGTCATCCTGTCCTCAGCCCCACCATTGCCCGGGGGTGGGGGCGGGTTTAACCCAGCTGCAAAATTGCAAAACTGAGGAGTGGTGTAAAAAGAACCCAAGATGTTCAGGACAGGCTTCCTCAACCTCAGCCCTCCAGAAGTTTTTGTCCTACAACTCCCATGATCCCTAGCTAGCAGGACCAGCGGTCAGGGATGCTGGGAATTGTAGTCCCAAAACATCTGGAGGGCCGAGGTTGAGGAAGCCTGGTTTAGGGTGTGTGGTGGGTTAAGCTATACCCTTTGGTACGCCTTGCCTTCTTCGCTCGGTACCGTAGGAAAAGAAAATATTGCTGCAGGGTTTGGGGAGAAAAAGATGGGTTTGTTTGTTTTTTACCGCTATCCAAAAGGTCTTGCTGCCTTAATCCAGAGAACATGTGGGAAGTAGCAAAGCCCATTGTTTTACAGCCTACGAAGTTCTGGAGGGGCCGGGGGGGGGGAGGGCAGCATTTCAGCCTCAGAACAACCCCGCGAGGTAGCTTAGGCAGAGAGAGAGAGAGAGAAAGAAAAAGAAAAAGAGAAATACTGGCCCAGTGCCACCCAGTATGTCTCTGTTAAGGCTGAGCAGGGTTTCGAACCGACATTCAGCACATCCAATAAACTGTCCCATTTTGCAGCGGAAAGCTCTTCCTATGACACCCCTCCCCTGCTGAATGCAGCCCTCCAAGCAGTTAATGGCGATCAGCAAACACCTTGTTTTTTGTTTTCGATTTTGTACAACCCCTTTTAAAAGGTAAAGGGGACCCCTGACCATTAGGTCCAGTCGTGACCGACTCTGGGGTTGAGGCGCTCATCTCGCTTTATTGGCCGAGGGAGCCGGCGTACAGCTTCCGGGTCATGTGGCCAGCATGTCTAAGTCGCTTCTGGTGAACCAGAGCAGCGCATGGAAACACCATTTACCTTCCCGCTGGAGTGGTACCTAGTTATCTACTTGCACTTTGATGTGCTTTCGAACTGCTAGGTTGGCAGGAGCAGGGACCGAGCAATGGGAGCTCACCCCGTTGCGGGGATTCGAACCGCCGACCTTCTGATCAGCAAGTCTTAGGCTCTGTGGTTTAACCCACAGCGCCACCCGTGTCCTACCGTGCTGGCTAAAAGCAGGGTGTTTGCTACCGCTGTCCATGCCTTGAGAAGTGGGCAAACTCCCACGTATAGTTCTCTGGATTCATGTGTCCTGGTGGTGGACGGTCGCCTCGTTTAAAATGTTCCGTTTTGCCATGGGTCAGGCATACAAAATGCAGGCTGCCGGAGCGGGGAAGGCTACCCCCCCAAAAAAAAATTAAAGCGATGGATCCTGTCTGTGCCCCCTCCTCATCCCTCACGCCCCTTATTGGCCAAGTCCCTTGGAAAAGGAAGAAAATAATAAACAGCTAACAACAACAAGAAGCGTAATTCTTTTTTAAAAAAGAAAAGAAAAACGGCGAAGGTTTGTTTGTATGTGAGCAAGTTAAACCTTTCTTCTTCTTCTTCATTTCTTTTCAAAATGGTAAAAAAACCCGCAAGATGTAAAAGTAGCAATTATAATCATACGTCATTCCCCCCCTGCCCCATCTTATCTCACACAGCCATTACACATAACGTTTCTACAGTGAAAAAATAGACTGTCTTTGAACATAATATGAACAAATAAGTAATTTGCTTTTTTTTTTTTGCTTTTTTTCGTGTAAATTCGTTGACTGATATTCTCCTGTAATTTTTTTTACATGTTTTTTTTAAAAAGGAAAAAAAAATACACTATTTTAAAAAGAGAGAGAGAGACGCAAAATAAAAAAAAAATATGAATGCCACTTGCTAGAGATACATGAACGTCTCTTTAAAGAGAGCCACTTGCAAGGTTCTCTCCAGCCCCCCCCCCAAATTTCCATAAGTCCTGGGTCCTGGCTGTGGGCTGCAAATGGGAGATGATCTTTTCCTCTGTTGATGGTCCCCTCAGCCTTGACAACAACAAAAAATCCTCCCCTTTTTTCAAAAGATCCATCCTGTTCCAGGGGCCTCTGAAAAAACTCTCCATTTTTCTCTTTGGCATATGGTGGAAGGGGCGGGGAAGGGCACAAAAGACACCCCCACACAAAAAAACACACACATGGTTTTGCAAAAGGAAAAGGAAGGGAAAAAAAGGTCAGCTTTTGATGTGCTAATGGAATCATGTGGCCTTTTTTTTTTAATTTTTAAAAAGGTGTTTCATAACCTCCACCCGTGAGAGTAAAAGGCTGTGAGGGAGATGAAATGAAACCAAGCGGATGCGGGGTTAATTTTGTGTGGGGAAGGGGGCCAAGTGAAAAAGGGTGTTTGTGGAGGGGGAGGAGGAAGGGAGAGTGTTTTCCCGATGGAGAGACGTTTTGGGTCCCTGATAGCTCCTTATTGCAGTTTTTATTTCGACATAAAAAACCGTGGAATCATAAGGATGTGGAATGTTCCGAGTTTTCGAAAGGTGAGCGATACAGGACCGTGTGTGTTTGAGGAATCTTGCACCCAGTGCTTTTCTCTGAGAAAAAAAGGGGTGCTGGTACAGTGTACCCCTTGTGTACCCCCAGAAAAAGCACTGCGCACACCCCCACCTTTCTGCAGGTTGGCAAAACATATATCCACCATTGAAATCAGAGTTTGCGATCCCCTCCAAAATAAAATAGAATGCTTGCTGGGTGAAAGATTGGCTCAGTTGGTGCTCAAGGCTGGAAGGTTCTTGCTTTCTGTCCCAAACCCTTTTTCTCTCTGTTCCTGTCTGCAAAACAACAACAACGACCCAACAACCCTGCGAGTGGCTTCCTCTAAAACTCACCAACTAGATTAGTATGCAAACCGAACTCTTAAAACGCGAGTGTGCCAGGGGCCATGCTTGTCGTTCCTCGCCGGCCCCCGCCTGGTTCGTTCTTCCGTTTGGTGTGTGTGCGGGGGCTCTCTCTCTCGGACGTTTGTTTGTTTCAAAAATCCCGCCGAAGCTCTTGGGGTCCGCCCGGCACCGCTCCCCCACGCCGCAAACACCACATGAGGTAAGAACGACAAGGTCACCACTTTGAAAGAGAAAATGGGGAAAGGGGGGGACACACCCTCCATCGGAGCCACCTCAGGGCAGGAGAGAGAGGGAGCTGGCGGCAGCCCCAGAGGTGCAGGGTTTGCTTGGGGGGGGGCGGAAGTGCTGGCCGCTTCACTAGCTGATTGCCCCCCCCCTCACTGTAGCATCCAAAACCGGGGCAGGGGCTGAGTGGGCACAGGCGGCAGCTTCCTTCGGAATTCAGTCTGCGATTTTCTTTTTTTTTCTTTTTTTCCTAATAGAAAAAGGTCAAAGTTCACCTCTCTGGCTCGAAAAGACCTTCCAGGACTGCAAGTGGTCAGAGTCCGTGCAACGGATGGCTTTGTTTTTGTGTTTTTTTCTGTTTCAGAGTTGGCGTTTTGTTTTGTTTTATGTTGCATAGTGATCAAAACTGCCCAGGTATTCCAGCGCTGCTTGGTAACAGAACTGATATTCATCCTGGAAGGAAATAAGGAAAGGGCAGGTCATCATACCTCACATTACATCCTCTTCATGTTACGTTCTTTCAGGAAGTCCCGGAAAGGGTTACTTCCGGGTTTCGCCACTCGCGCATGCGCAGAAGCGCAAAATGACGTCATGCGCATGCGCAGAAGCGGTGAATCGCAACCCACGCGTGCGCAGATGTGCTGCTGCGGATTGCGCTCTTTTCATGTTGCGAGCAGGACTCCGGAACGGATCCGTTCGCAACCAGAGGTACCACTGTATCTGTTTTTATTTTATTGATATACCCGCCGCCCTTCGTCTTAAGATCTCAGGGTGGATAAAAACACAAGATGAACTCTCAAATAGATAGTTAAAACAAAAGCAACACAGCAAGAGCACCCCCCCTTCCCACAAACACATTTAGAAGCCTGTAGAATATGAATCAATCAGCCCAAGGCCTGGTTGAAGAAGAACATTTTTGCCTGGCGCCTAAAGATATAATGAAAGCGCCAGACGAAACTCCCTGGGGAGTGAAGAATGAATGAAGTCCAGGTTTTTATAATTATTGTTACGAATAACCAGCCTTCCCTTCTGCCAAAAAAGTGAAAAATAAGTACAGTGAATGCTGATTATTGCTATGAATTTTTATTTCTGCCCATGCTGCAACGTGATGTTGCGCTAGAGCAATGCAGGGAAACTTATATTGATTGATTGCACTTAGCTCAAAGGGGCATATCCGTGGCTGTCCCCCACCTCATTTAATCCACAACAGCCCTGCAAGGTCAGGCTGACTGGCCCCAGGTCACCCAACGAGCTTCATCGGTGTTTCTCAAACTTGGGTCTCCAGCTGTTTTTGGACTACAACTCCCATCATCCCTAGCTCTCAGGACCAGTGGTCAGGGATGATGGGAACTGTAGTCTAAACACAGCTGGCGACCGGAGTTTGAGAAACACTGCTCTAACCACTAACCCAACCGCATCATCCCTTACTACTTCGGAGCAGGAAGAGCAGTCGGCTGCCGGCTTTGGCCACTCTGCCGCACAGCCATCCTTCCTGTTGCGACTGCACAGCTGCTGAAGGGGATCCCTGCCCAAACTCTGCCGCTCCAGAGGTGGCAGGAAGGCTGCCTCTGGCCCCCGCGGCCCTGCAAACGTCGGAGAGGGTCCTGCTCCCTGAGTCGAGCCGGCAGGGAGGAAAACACAGCCTTTCTCCTTGCTGTCATGTTTACCTCCGTTTGCACCATGGCAGGCCTCTGTGTCCGAAGCATCTTCACTGTCTGGAAGATGTCCACCACGCCCTCGTAGCGCATTCTCTCCAGGACGATGCTGAGGGTGATGAAGACGCCGGTCCTGCCCACGCCGGCACTGCAAAGAGGAGAAAGGGAAACATCGTGGAATTTGGACGCGACGCTCGGAAACCTCCCTGCGAAGAAACGGGAGCGTGTGACCCCCCCAAAATCAGCTCCCTCCTGACCCCCCATCTTTTAAAGCAGGCACGTCCGACTTTGAGTAGGGTGTGATCTACAATCCAATATCAAAAACTGGCAGTGATCCACCAGCCTCCGAAGTCATTTAAGTTAAATGAATGAGATTTCACAGATACAGTAGTTATATTTGGATATCGTCATGACAGATCCAAACAGTTGTTAGATGGACAAGTACGATACGAGTGAAGGCGGTGAAGGTCCTGTGTGAGTGCCTGGAGGCGGTTGGAGGATGGATGGCGGCTAACAGATTGAGCTTGAATCCTGACAAGACAGAAGTACTGTTTTCGGGGGACAGGCGGGCGTTGGTGCTGACCTTTAAAGCCCTAAATGTCTTCAGTCCTGTATACCTGAAGGAGCGTCTCCACCCCCATTATCCAGCCCGGACACTGAGGTCCAGCACCGAGGGCCTTCTGGCGGTTCCCTCCGTCTGAGAAGCCAAGTGACATGGAACCAGGCAGAGGACCTTCTCGGTGGTGGCGCCTGCCCTGTGGAACACCCTCCCTTCAGATGTGAAGGAAATAAGCAGCTATCTTCTCTTTAAAAGACATCTGAAGGCAGCCCAGTTTAGGGAAGTTTTTAATATTTAATGCTGTATTGTTTTTAACACTTGATTGGAAGCTGCTCAGAGTGGCTGGGGAAACTCAGCCAGATGGGCAGGGTATAAATAATAAATTATTATTATTATTACTACTACAATACGATAATCTTTATTGTCACTGTCCCGTACAGAATAATGAAACTGAAAATCTACAGCAGACATTCAAAAACCAACAAGCGCCAAGAAGGAAGGTGGGAGGAAATGCTGTCTGATTTGTTTAGTCTCTTTCCCCTCCTTCCCTCTCCGTTTTCTGGCGAAATGTCTGCTGCGCACCAGAAAAAAGCAAACAAGCAAGTCTTGCTTAAGGCTGCTTATTTCCTGACAGCTCTACATGCAGATCTGCCTGTTTGGATATCTGAACCTTTTGGTGTGTAGAGCGAGGCTTGGGCACGCTACACAGACTCGTGTTTGGATAAGTGAATCTTCGCATAACCAACATTTGGATAGCAGGAGCTGTGTATATGTTTAAAACAAACAAACGCCAAAAAAGGAAAAAGCTATTACCACTGTTGCCTGTGCAAAAATAAAAAACCAAAACCGGATTGCAAGAGACGAAACTGACAAGCTGGTGAATTTCTGCCGCACATGTCTCTCTCCGCACCCGAGACGACTGACACAGACTTCTCTCTCAGGACCAAGTCGGCGCTTGAGAGTGAATAGCTTGTCAACTTTGCTGTCCTCCTAGTCGCTTGGCTGGTCTCGCTCGCTTCCTTGAGATGCAGCTCAAGAGGCAGGCGGGAGAACGAGGTGGGGGGGGGGTTGGAGAGGGAGGTAGGTGCTGGCTCACACAGACAATATATATTTCGCACGACGACTTAGCAACTGCGATGCTAAGTCTGAAAGCCAGCTAGCCAAGGGCTTGGACGGGGAGCCTTTAATCTCTCCAGTGGTGCGATTAATCAACTAAGGCTTTAATCGCAGATTAACAACAAGCCACTGCCCAGGGGATTTGGTGCTCTTGAAGGAGTTTGGCGGGGTAGGGAGCAAAATATTAATTCAGAGGAGGACCGGTGCTTCCGTGGGCATAAATTGGACAGGGAGGGCGGGGGGGGGGGGGGAGAGAGAGAAAGGGGTCTCTGTTTGCCACACTTAGGGAGAGCTACTCCTTTGTTTGGCCATCGCATGTTTTGAGACACCAACCCTGGAGTCCGTAATAAAGCCAGCAGCATCCGGCCGTTAAGGCAGAGTAGATGGGAAAGTTGTGGCCATCAGTCACTGCTGTTTAGGGGCCTCTTGGGGGCACTGCAATGCACTCTATGTGGGGCTGGTCTGGAGCCTGCAGCCAGTGCAGGAAGTGGCAATTAGACTGCTTGTGGGAGCGAATAACCAGCAGTGTATAACACCCTGATTGCAGGATCTGCACCGGCTACCCATTTGCTCCCGGCCCAAGTTTAGGTGTTCATCCTGACAGCTCAGGATGGCAACCTTTTTATCTAGACAAACCTTCGGAAAGCTTGCATGAGTTTTACTCTAGCCTACTGTGGCTTTTGGGACACGGGTGGCGCTGTGGGTTAAACCACAGAGCCTAGGACTTGCCGATCAGAAGGCTGGCGGTTCAAATCCCCGCGATGGGGTGAGCTCCCGTTGCTCGGTCCCTGCTCCTGCCAACCTAGCAGTTCAAAAGCACGTCAAAGAGCAAGTAGATAAATAGGTACCGCTCTGGCGGGAAGGTAAACGGCATTTCTGTGTGCTGCTGTGGTTTGCCAGAAGCGGCTTAGTCATGCTGGCCAAATGACCCGGAAGCTGTACGCTGGCTCCCTTGGCCAATAAAGCGAGATGAGCGCCGCAACCCCAGAGTCGGCCACAACTGGACCCAACGGTCGGGGTCCCTTTACCTTTACTTTACTGTGGCTTTTACTTTCTAAATCATGGCTGCAATTTTTAAAGTGACCGTTTCATTGTTTTATCTTTTTTGTTTTTTGTCTTTGCAAACTGGTTTGAGAGTCATCGTCCCCTAAAATCGAGTGGTATATAACTTTTATGAAATAAATAAATATGAGAAGGAAGGCCCACTAGCTGTACTTTCCAGAAAAAAGATAGAAGACTTCCCTCCACCATGACTTGACTTCCTTTAGCTCAAATTTAAATACTATCATTGCATTCTTTGGATAACACGCCTCCTACAGCCATTTCTAATTATTTTTCTTGCTTGTACTTTACATACTTAATCCATGCATATCAACATATTCTTTTTAGAGCAGTGTTTTCCCATATACTCCTCAAAACACCTGAGGTTTGATGCCTCATAACTCCACTTTCTTCAGGGGGGGGGGGAATGTGACACCATAAAAGTATTTATCAATGGAAAGATGATTTAATGAAGAATGTAACGCAACAAAGTTTGTTCAATTATCTGTGTTCTATCAAAGGTTATAGCCAAATGACCAGAAAAAAAGGAAGCACAACTTGCTTAGGTTGATACGCAGTTTTTGTTCATTTGAATGCAGCCAGTGAGCATGGCTGTTTAGAGAGCCAATCGGGTGTTATGTGCCATCAAACGTCGGAAATGCACTTTTCCCAAAAGGTTCCACAATTCTGGCCACTAGTGTATGTGCTGTGGGAAGGAAGACTTTATCTGTTCTGAATCGTTCAACATTCAATTGAGAGGGGATTTTTATATATGACTATCAGACTGCACCATGCCCCATCAGTTTTGCTGAATGCATTAAACTAATTAGTTCAAACTGGATTTTGAATAAACATGCAATTAATTGTTACAGTTTGGGAGTTCACTGTGCTATCACTTTCCCCTGCGGCTTCCTTGCAAACTGCTATTCCGAATAATGCTTTTCATAGGGGTAGTGAGGGGGAAGAGTCTGCGGGACCTAGTGGGTGGTGGCCCCCCAAAAAGTTCAGAAACCACTTGGCACAATTGGAAGCTGGCCTTGAATAACCGCCACAACCCTTAAATTAAGAGGAAGAGAGGGAGAAAAAGGGTACACAATAAAAAGTCAAAAGATGCATTTTTGGGCTAAGTCCTGTGCTAATGCCAAGGATTTAGGGAGGCGGGAAACTCCGGCTTCCCATCCAATCAGGAGACAGCCCATCCACAGAGGCTTAAGCTTTCCATTCCAAGGTGCAAATTAAGCAGGGGGAGAATTTGCAAACGGCGGCTTTGAGCTGGATTATTTCCTTCCGCAGAGTTTGTGTTGCTGGTGCCAGGATTGCTCCTCAACTGCTGCCTGCGAAGGGGCTTACCTGCAGTGGACGGAGATGGGCCCGTCTTGGCCAAACTGCTCCTTGGTTTTATGCACCTGCCCGATGAAATCAATGAAGCCTTCGCCGGACTTTGGCACGCCTTGCTCTGGCCAGTCCGTGAACTGGAACTGGCGCACGGTCCGTGACTGGCCATCCTGGGGTGGAGAAGGGGGGGTGGAGAAGGGGAGAGGGAGGAAAAAACACAACACCTCTCTGTTAGGCTGGGCGGGGGGAATGCAAGGGAATGAAATTGAATCCTGCAAGCGGGAAAGCGAGATTTTTGAGAGCTGAGCGATGGCTGTAGACTTGAGCAAATTTGATTTGGGTTCTTTCAAGCCCCCAGCTGGCTGGCGTTTCCTCCGCAGCCAAGCTGGCCCTGCCTGTGAAGGATGAATAAAAGATTTTAATTTAACTGTATTGCTTTTTCATCCCACTCTCCCTCCTTCTCAGGGGCAAGGGGCAGCGTACAAGGCTCCTTCCCTTCCACTTGGCTCAGATTTTTGGCCCTCCCTTAAAAAGTCCGCATGAAGAAGAAGAAGAAGAAGAGTTTGGATTTGATATCCTGCCTTTCACTCCCTTTAAGGAGTCTCAAAGCGGCTCACATTCTCCTTTCCCTTCCTCCCCCACAACAGACACTCTGTGAGGTGAGTGGGGCTGAGAAACTTCAGAGAAGTGTGACTGGCCCAAGGTCACCCAGCAGCTGCATGTAGAGGAGCGGGAAGCGAACCCGGTTCCCCAGATTACGAGACTACTGCTCTTAACCACTACACCACACTGACTCTCCACCAGCCTTCTAACATAAACACATGCACATTTTTTGAGATGCCACTTCCCCTAATGCAATAAAGTTTTGACTGTTATATGCATTTTCATGCACGCTTGACATCAGGGCGTTGTTATTTTTTTGTTTCCTTTTGCATTTTTGCACACGAAGAACTGCATGGCAACATTTGGAGAAGTGCAAATTTCAAATCATTTGTTGGGCCCGCACATCGTTTTGAAAAGTGTGACCTGGGCAAATTCACATTTAAATGCGAAGCGAATTGAGTTCCCTCCATCTCTTTATGTACGCCAGCCATCCCAAGCTCCTTTTTGTAGCAAGGGCAGGTCGCCCTGTATGTTTCTGTGTGCGCTTAAACAGCCACACACACGAACAACAGGAAACCATTTCCAATCAGACACTTTCTGTACAACTGGCGACGGTGTGTGCGCGCATCCCAAAACATAATAATCTTTTGAAATGAGTTGAAAGAAATTACACAGTGGGAAACAGGCGGCTGCTAGGAGGAAACGCAGCAGCGGCTCCATCGCCAGAGCTCACGCAGTACGAATTGCGGGGGGCCTTGCATCGTGGTGGAGAAAAATTGCAATAAGCCGACAGGAAGAAAAACAACATCATCAGAACAGCCAGCGAGGGAGAGAGCAAGCGAGAGAGGTTAGCAAGAGAGCTGCATTGTTTCAAGAGAAAACAGACAAAGTTGAGGGAGGACCAAATCTCGGGCGTTAAGAACATCTGCCAGGCATGCAGAAGGTATCCGTTTCAATCCTCAGCATCTCTAGGCAGGGAGAAATACCTGAGTCCCAAACATTTGGCAAACCCTCACTGTGATCAACTCCTGCCCGGAAACCTATGTGGATCCAGGATCGGGACTCAGCTGCAAATAAAACACTTTAAGTGTGTTTTAAGTGCAATATACAACGTGTGACACTACATGGCGATGATGAGCCTTATGGAAAATTCAATGTGCAGTGGTACCATGGAAGTTGAATGGAATCCATTCAGGAAGTCCATTTGGCTTCCAAAATGTTCGGAAACCAAAGCGCAGCTTCTGATTGGCCGCAGGAAGCTCCTGCAGCCAATCGGAAGCCGCAGAAGCCCCATTAGACATTGGGCCTCCAAAAATAGTTTGCAAACCGGAACACTCACTTCCGGGTTTGCGGCGTTCAGGAGCCAAAACGTTCGACTCAACCAAGTACAAATGTATTTTTAAAAAGGCTTTTAAAATAGCGCTTTCAGAACGTTTTTTAAATATGTGTGTAGATCCAGCCTTGGCCTCCACAGTCACTTACGGACTCACTGCTAAAACCTAAGCTCAACATCAAAAAAACGAAGATCATGGCCACTGGTCCCATCACCTCCTGGCAAATAGAAGGGGGAGAAATGGAGGCAGGGAGAGATTTTACTTTCTTGGGCTCCATGATCACTGCAGATGGTGACAGCAGCCACGAAATTAAAAGACGCCTGCTTCTTGGGAGAAAAGCAATGACAAACCTAGACAGCATCTTAAAAAGCAGAGACATCACCTTGCCAACAAAGGTCCGTATAGTTAAAGCTCTGGTTTTCCCAGTAGTGATGTATGGAAGTGAGAGCTGGACCATAAAGAAGGCTGATCGTTGAAGAATGGATGCTTTTGAATTATGGTGCTGGAGGAGACTCTTGAGAGTCCCATGGACTGCAAGAAGGTCAAACCCCTCCATTCGGAAGGAAATCAGCCCTGAGTGCTCACTGGAAGGACAGATCCTGAAGCTGAGGCTCCAATACTTTGGCCACCTCATGAGAAGAGAAGACTCCCTGGAAAAGACCCTGATGCTGGGAAAGATGGAGGGCAAAAGGAGAAGGGGACGACAGAGGACGAGATGGTGGGACAGTGTTCTCGAAGCTACCAGCATGAGTTTGACCAAACTGCGGGAGGCAGTGGAAGACAGGAGTGCCTGGCGTGCTCTGGTCCAGGGGGTCACGAAGAGGCGGACACGACTAAACAACTAAACAACAACAACAAAGTTTAGGTTAAGTCTGCTGCAACTGGATTTCTTATGGACAAGGCCAATCCTGAATGTATTGGATTTGTGGCCACTTTGCTCATATGCCTTTAGTATAGCTCTGCTGCATGAAATGCAATTGCCTCTGGTCTATTTTGGGTGGAATCCCGCAACGTGTTAAGTTTTTACTCTGCTAACTGTATGCTGGAATCTGCTCTGGGTCAACAGTGAGTAGAATTTGGCGACAATATGGCCCCAAACTGACCAATGGCCTTCCTTGGCGTGCTGAGCACCAATAACGCGGAGTGTGGACTCACCCTGGCATCGGTGACCTTGAACTCCCGGAGGATATATTGAGGCATGTTGTATTCCGCCATGGGGTCGACCACAAAGTACTGGTACCGGGCAGACCTCTCAGCTGGCCAGTATTGGTGGCACTTTTCCTGTTGGCCCAAAGAGAAGGAATCACATCCTCTTCATAGCTCAGCTTTCGCCATATGCTAGAGACAGACCCCTTCACCTTGGCCTTTTGTGGACACTCAAGAGCAGCCATTTAGCGGCAAAGTCAGGTGGGCATGGTCCTTTCACAACAGTCATCGAGCCACGCCCCCTCGTGACCACGCCCCTCCTAAGATCACACAGCCTTCTAAGCTTATACATAATCTTATAAGCACCACATTTTCCGCTCTATAAGACGCACCAGACCACAAGACGCACCTAGTTTTTGGAGGAGGAAAACAAGAAAAAAAATATTCTGAATCTCAGAAGCCAGAACAGCAAGAGGGATCGCTGTGCAGTGAAAGCAGCAATTCCTCTTGCTGTTCTGGCTTCTGGGATAGCAGCGCAGCCTGCATTCACTCCATAAGACGCGCACACATTTCCCCTTACTTTTTAGGAGAGAAAAAGTGAGTCTTATAGAGCAAAAAATACGGTACTAAATAACAACAATTAGCATTGCGACGATCAGGGGATATCTGCCTTTCAGCTTGATCTATTTCCTCTGCACGGTTGATTTGGAATCCTCCAATAATCCTAATTTTAAAGAGTGCTTTCCTTGGTGTTCCAGCGTAGGTAACAAAACTTGGCACGCCCTTCTCTTGAAACGGAAGGAACCTTGTCTTTTCGGCGTTCCTAAATGGCTTAACTCCGGACTTCAGAGGACAACTCCTTGCTGTTCTCCAGAATGACCCAAGGAGCCTGTCCTTGGCGGCCGATTCCCCTCCTTTCCCTCAGTACAAAGGGCGAGGAGGCCCCCAGACGCCCCTTTCTTGCTGATTCAGCAGCTGTAGAATGCTGGAGACAGGGACCCCCTGCTACACAAACGGCAAAGGGTCTTGGACCCCAGAGCTCTGCCCCTTTTAGGATGGACACCTTAGCTGTGATCGCAATTTGTTTCGACTGCTCTATTTTATATGTTGCTGCAAGGCCACCCCTTGGACCTCCCGGCAAAGGCTGTAGCAGCGATCACAACAATTTAATAGCACAGCTACGAAGGAAGGCCCACCTGGCTTCTGCAATCTATCCTGCTTGACCTAAAAATACAAACCCCAATTTGCATTCCCCACGCAACCTCCGGGAGCTAAACATAGTGCAATTAGGAAAAACAGGCTGGGTCTGTTTCGGAAGATGCCAAGCTGGAGATTTTATTGGAGGGCAGAGAGTTGTTCCTGCTTTGGGAAAACAAGGTCACTGACCCTGCTCTTAAGACCCAGAAATATTTTGGAAGCAATTCCCTGCCCGCTCCTTCCCTCCACCTCTTCCGGAACTTCTATCGGATGGTGAACATCGCCAATGTCCCTTTCCTCTGTTTCTGCTTGCCCCCTTTCCCACGATTCTTTAGGGAAAGAACTGCGCAGTGGCAGGCGAGAATTCTACCACTGAACCACCAATGCAATAGCTTATCTTAAAGTTTTCAGTGCCTATACGCCTATCGCATTTATAAATTGTAAACTTATAGTTGTAAAGGTAAAGGTCCAGTCATGGACGACTCTGGGGTTGCAGTGCTCATCTCGCTTCCAGGTCATGTGGCCAGGATGACTAAGCCACTTCTGGCGAACCAGAGCAGCACACGGAAACGCCGTTTACCTTCCCGCTGGAGCGGTACCTATTTATCTACTTGCACTTTGAGGTGCTTTCGAACTGCTAGGTGGGCAGGAGCAGGGACCGAGCAACGGGAGCTCACCCCATCGCGGGGATTCGAACCGCCGACCTTCTGATCAGCAAGTCCTAGGCCCTGTGGTTTAACCCACAGCGCCACCTGCGCCCCAATTTATTGTTGTACATTGTTTTAAATGTTCATTTTCCTTTTGGGATTGTACCCCCAAGTGTGTTTTATAAGCTGGTCTCCCACCATAATAAATTATCTATCTATCTATCTATCTATCATCTATCTATCTATCTAACTATCTATCTATCTATCTATCTATCATCTATCTATCTATCTATCTATCATCTATCTATCTATCTATCTATCTATCATCTATCTATCTATCTAACTATCTATCTATCATCTATCTATCATCATCTATCATCTATCTATCTATCTATCATCTATCTATCTATCTATCTATCTATCTATCTATCTATCTATCATCTATCTATCTATCATCTATCTATCTATCTATCTATCATCTATCTATCTATCTATCTATCTATCTATCATCTATCTATCTATCTATCTATCTATCTATCATCATCTATCATCTATCTATCTATCTATCTATCTATCTATCTATCTATCTATCTATCTATCTATATCTATCATCTATCTATCTATCATCTATCTATCTATCTATCATCTATCTATCATCTATCATCTATCTATCTATCATCTATCTATCTATCTATCTATCTATCTGTCTATCTATCTATCATCTATCTATCTCAATCATCTATCTAACTGCAACGTGCTTTAAATGTCCAGTGCAGATAGGAGCTTCAAGCTACGGACTCCCAGCGCATGACGGGGGAGATTCTCTCACCTCCTTTCCGCCGCCACCACCCCACCTCCTTTGACTTACCCGCCCCATCTCTCGTAGTTTGGTCAGCATCACGACAATGGTGGAATTGTTCTCCCACAGCATCCGCCAAAAGTCTTCTGTGGTCTCCGCCAGCGGACCTTGCGTGGCGATGTAGGCCCTCTGTTGCCTGCCAGGGAGAGAGAAGGCCAACCGTCATTAAAAACACACGTGGGCTTCTGCATGCAGGACTTTTTATCGTATGTGGCGGTCTTGTAAGTAAGGTTAAAGCTTGCTGGGAAATGATGTGCAATGAATTGAAAAGGATGTTCAAAATAACTTCTATTAAAAAAACAACAACCCCAGAATATAAATGAACAATAACATAAATAAATTTTTATTTATACCCCGCCCTTCCCGGTTCAGAAAAGAGGGCGGCTAACAACAAATTTAAAACACTTAATTGTGATACAACAAAAAACAGCATAAAATACAGTATAAAAGCGTGAATGACAATAAATTCAAAGTTCTAAAATCAATTTAGGGGGAAATCCACCCAATAAACATTAGGTGATCACCAGGGCTAGCTGGCTAAATTAGTCCTGTTTCGGCCAGCGAGGAGACCAGGGGAGAATGAGCTGTGGGATCCCAGAGTGGGTAATCTTCATAAAAAGGGGAGGGGGAGGGAAGGAAGGGGAATAAAAAATCAGGCTAAATTCAAATTGAAAGCCAGGTGGAATAGCTCTGTCTTACAGGCCCTGCGGAAGGAGGTTAAATCCTGCAGGGCCCTGGTCTCATGGGACAGAGCATTCCACCAGGTCGGAGCCATCACTGAGAAGGCCCTGGCCCTGGTGGAGGATAATCTGACTTCCTTAGGGCCAGGGACCTCTAAACTATGATTATTCATGGACCTTAAGGTCCTCTATGGGGTATACCAGCTTTTCTTTTGTTAATTATAGGGACAGAACTACCTAAATTGCATAGAAATTTATTCCTGTATGCTACTACAGCAGCAAGAATGCTACTTGCCCCAAAATGGAAAGAAGCAGAGGTCCCAGCAAAGGAAGAACGGATACAAAAACTTGTGGAATATGCAGAAATGGCGGAACTGACCGGAAGAATAAGAAATCAAGGTAACAAACATTTTTTATAAAATAATGTTAACGGTTTATTGAATATTGACAGATAAAATTGTAAACAGATAAAAACACTAGCAGCGTTATTGAAATAACCTGCAGTTTCACAAGAGTATATATTTACAGCAGATAATTAAATGAGAAAGTTAAATGAATTTGGATATGCAGAAGATATTAAAAATAATAAATTTAAGGAACTGCAGAAAGAGGGGGGGAAGGAAGTCAAATTGTGAAATGTTAAATTGATTGAAAAACTAATGAAATGTATAAACTTGAAAAGTATAAATAAAAACTTTTTTTTTTAAAAGAAAGACCTACATCTGAGGGACCGTATTCCGTCATATGAACCTGCCCGGGTTTTGACATCTTCAGGAGAGGCCCATCTCAAGGTCCCGCCAACCTCACAGGCCTGCTTGGGGAGGGTGTGGGAGAGGGCCTTCTTGGTGGTGGCTCCTCCCAGGCAACTTTGGAACTCCCTCCCTCAAGAATCCTGCCTGGCTTCCCTCCTTGCTGTCCTTCCTCCAGCAGGTGAATACTTTCTTGTTCCAAGAGACTTTGAGGGAACTGACTGCTTTTAAGGAAAGGGCTGGTTCTGTGTTGTTTTTTATTGTGATTGTATGTACGTCTATAATATACATGTCACATGCCATAAAGGGACCCCTGACCATTAGGTCCAGTCGTGGCCGACTCTGGGGTTGTGGCGCTCATCTCGCTTTACTGGCCAAGGGAGCCGGCGTACAGCTTCCGGGTCATGTGGCCAGCAGGACTAAGCCGCTTCTGGTGAACCAGAGCAGCGCACGGAAACGCCGTTTACCTTCCCGCCGGAGCGGTACCTATTTATCTACTTGCACTGGTGTGCTTTCAAACTGCTAGGTTGGCAGGAGCAGGGACCGAGCAACGGGAGCTCACCTCGTCGCGGGGATTCGAACCGCTGACCTTCTGATTGGGAAATACTAGGCTCTGTGGTTTAACCCACAGCGCCACCTGTGTCCTTTTGTCACATGCCATAGGTATATGATAATCACACAATGATGCGTTGCTAGGGGTAGAGCGAGCCTCCTGCATTGTATTCTGTCCCCTTAGCTATTTCTGAAGGAAGAAGGGGGGAGGCCCATTAACCCTGTGTTGGAAAACGGGGAGGGTGGGCCAAGTCGCCCCTCTGGCTGGATCCAGCAAGGCTCTTTGCAGGCTCTGCAGCTCAGGAGATGCCTGAGTCTTACCTGTACCCATCGATGAAGCTGGAGTTGATGTAGTCGGAGCCCTCGACCCCTCGGATAGGCTGCAGGCAGACCCGCGTGGTCTCGTATGGCATGATGTTGACAAGGCGGTTCTTGAACTTGTTGCACGGGAGGTTGGCGCTGATGAATCGGGAGGTGTGGGCTTTGGAGTTGGCGAGTCTCTGGCGTGGTGAGAGAAAGAGAAGGAAAAGCGTTAATGTCAGGGGTTCAGGAGCAGAAGCACAAGGGAGAGAGGAAATGGAGAGCGAAGGGGAGGAATCCGAGGGCAGCGTAGGGGAGTATGACAGTGACCCGAGAGATTCCATGAGCTTCTCCAGCGAATCAGAAGATTCCCAGAAGGGGGCGCCGATGGTCAGGGCAAGGGGGGTCCCAGGGGGGACGCACCAGAAACAAGGGGCCAGCGGGGACTCCCAAAGCAGCAGCGGGGGATCAGGACCAGCTTCCCCACCAAAGCGTAGTGGGGGGGAAGAGTCACATGTGTCAGGACCAGCCTCTCCTCCAGCGGGGAGAGAAGATGAGTCAGGGCTGACCACGCCTCCATCGGAGAGTGGGGGAACGGAGGGGAGGTCAGTTCCAGCTAGCCTCCCCGAAGGAGGGAGTAGTGACAGCAGCAGTGCAACGGTCAGGAGGAAGGTTGCCGGCTGGGCGCGCGCGCCAAGTTCGAATGTACAGGCGCGCGGGACAGCAGGAGACCCGGATTGGGAACCAGGTCCTAAAGCCCGCCGGAGGGAGGGGGAAGACTCAGGGGACTCAGCGTCAGAAGAGTCTAGGAAGGGCGAGACCCCGACGGACAGGCGGAACCAGAGGAGGAGAGAGCAAAGGAAGAGGTGGAGCAGGGCTAGAGTCTTAAACTGGTGTCAGGGGGGAGGAGATTCAGACGGAGCTTCAGCGGTCTAGAGTTTGAGACGTAGAGCTGCACGCTGCGGCTGTGAAAGTGAAACTGAACTTCAATAAAGACTTTCGTACTTAACAACGAGCGTTGGTCCTTTGTGAGCTGGGACCTCGGGCAGCTCTGACAGTTAACCACCCAGGAATGACATTGTGCCAGCAAATACCGTATTTTTTGCTCTATAAGACTCACTTTCCCCTCCTAAAAAGTAAGGGGAAATGTGTGTGCGTCTTATGGAGCGAATGGAGGCTGTGCAGCTATCCCAGAAGCCAGAACAGCAAGAGGGATTTCTGCTTTCACTGCGCAGCGATCCCTCTTGCTGTTCTGGCTTCTGAGATTCAGAATATTTTTTTTCTTGTTTTCCTCCTCCAAAAACTAGGTGCGTCTTATAGAGCGAAAAATACTGTATTTGTTGGAGGTGTGTTGGGAGTAATGGCGATATGTACAGTGGTACCTCGGGTTAAGTACTTAATTCATTCCGGAGGTCTGTACTTAACCTCTAACTGTTCTTAACCTGAAGCACCACTTTAGCTAATGGGGCCTCCTGCTGCCACCGCACCGCCGGAGCACGATTTCTGTTCTCATCCTGAAGCAAAGTTCTTAACCTGAAGCACTATTTCTGGGTTAGCGGAGTCTGTAACCTGAAGCGTATGTAACCTGAAGCATATGTAACCCAAGGTTCCACTGTATCACAATGTGGTGGGCATTCTAGGAAGATCAAGGTGTTCTTGGGTTTAATTTACGGGAATTTTAAAAAAAAAAGTTTGGAATAACCTTTCTAAAAAGACTAGAGGCATTTCTGTTAAGCATCGTTGGCAGGGACATCCCGAAGGCCTTTAGGGAGATATTCTTATATGCAATGCATGCAGCTCAGACTTTGGTGGCAAAGGGGTGGAAGGAACATGAAGCCCCCACAATAACGGACTGGCAATATAAACTACAAGAATTTGCTGAGATGGCACAGCTGACAAATAGCCTGAGAGGCAATTCAAAACAAAAAGTTACGGGAAAATGGGATAGATATAAAACGTACGTTCAAAAATACAGTCAAGGTTCGTTATCTATGCTAGCATTTGAATGATGCTGGAGAGAGACTGAGTTGAGAAATAAGAACAAGAGCACATATTGTTATAGGAATGTACTAGATAAATTGTAAAAGAAAGATACAATAATACGAGTACATTCATTTGTAAAAAAAGGAATATACAACGGGATAGACAGGAAGTCCAATGTGTTGGTACGTATATGATTTTTTGGGGAAAAAACCTTTTGTCTTTGTTTTTTTCTCTTTGTTTTATTTTTCTTTCTTTTTAGGTATATAAAGTGTGTATATAATCTCGGTGTACGTAATCTCGTTAGAAAATATATTATAATGAGCTCTCTAATGTAATATGACAATGTTTACCAATGTAATATAAGAATGTTAAAAAATAAATAAAACTGCAAAAAAAAAAGAAAAGAAGGAATGACATTGTGCAAGCTGTGGCTTAGTAAGCAGTGCCAAGGCTCCAGGGGCTACCTCAGGACAGAAAAAGAAAAGCCCTTCTTCACACAGTGCAAAGTTAGACAGTGGAACTCCCTTCCACTGGAGACAGAGTCGGCTGTCAACTGAGATGGCTTTAAACCAGGACCGGACAAACTCATGAAGGGCAGGCCTATCCATGGCTTTGCTCTGCGCCTCCACAGCGATGTTTCTGAACGCCAGCTGCTGGAAACCGCAGGAGGGGGAGACGGATCTTGTGTTCGAATCCTGCTTGAGGGGTTTGCATGATTGGGGCATCTGGTTGGCCTCTGTGAGTTACAGCCAAGTTACAGGGAACCAGGCAGAGGGCCTTCTCGGTGGTGGCGCCCGCCCTGTGGGACGCCCTTCCACCAGATGTCAAAGAGATAAACAACTCCCTGACATTTAGAAGACATCTGAAGGCAGCCCTGTTCAGGGAAGTTTTTGATGTGTGACATTTTAATGTATTTTTAATCTTTGTTGGAAGCCGCCCAGAGTGGCTGGGGAAACTCAGCTAGATGGGTGGGGTTCAAATAAAAAATTATTATTATTATTACTTGGTAGCCTTACGCATGGAGCCTCGGGCAAGCCGCAAATATGATGTAGAGTGGAAAACAAGAGGTGCAGGGATGGGGCTCAGAATTTGGACATTGCACAGGGTGCTGCTGAAATTTGAGACCCCAGCACCCAACATTGTTAACTGGTGCTTGACCCTTCTTGAAATGGGAGCCTGTTGCCAAGGCCCCGTCCAGACTGGACAACCCCAAACTCTTAACAATACTTGTTTTCCCCCTGCTAAATTGCTCCCACACTTTCTATGCCCCGTCAACACCTTAAGAATCGTAGGGCTGGAAAAGAATTGCAGGACTCCAGGAATCTCTGCTCAAGCATCCCTGACCTGCGCCCATCCGACCTCTGCTTAAAAACCCCCAAGCAAGCAGAGCCCGCCATTTTCCTAGGGGGGGTGGGTCTGTCCCACTGCCCGACAGCTCCTTAGCACCAGGAACTTATATAATAATAATAATAATAATAATAATAATAATAATAATAATAATAATAATTTATTATTTATACCCCGCCCATCTGGCTGAGTTTCCCCAGCCACTCTGGGTGGCTTCCAACCGAATATTAAAAACAATACAGCGTTAAATATTAAAACCTTCCCTGAACAGGGCTGCCTTCAGATGTCTTTTAAAGATAGGATAGCTGCTTATTTCCTTCACATCTGAAGGGAGGGTGTTCCACAGGGTGGGCGCCACCACCGAGAAGGCCCTCTGCCTGGTTCCCTGTAATCTCACTTCTCGCAGGGAGGGAACCGCCAGAAGGCCCTCGGAGCTGGATCTCAGTGTCCGGGCTGGGCAATGGGGGTGGAGACGCTCCTTCAGGTATACTGGACCGAGGCCGTTTAGGGCTTTCAAGGTCAGCACCAACACTTTGAATTGTGCTCGGAAACGTACTGGGAGCCAATGCAGATCTCTCAGGACCGGTGTTATGTGGTCCCGGCGGCCACTCCCAGTCAACTTCTTCCTTATGTTTACTTGAAACCCCTAGGTATGGAGGCCGGACGCTGGATGCAGCTTACCTTGAATTCAAGCTCCATGCCAGTGACGTGTTCCCCAACTTCGATCTGAGCCAGCTTCTGAATGTAGGTGTAGAGATTGCGAGCGGGGACTTCTGTGTTGCCGCAGGCGACGGCTTCCAGCAAGGAGTCATGTATGAAACTGTACTGGTCCTCCGTCTGCACCATGTAATTTCTCTGCGACCTCATGAGAGTGACGTGGCCGTAAATGTCCACCGTCTTCTCATGTTTTATCCTCTCCAGCATGGCGTCGATCACGATGAAGCAGCCCGTGCGGCCGACCCCAGCGCTGAAAGAAGGCGGACACAGAAGGTTGGGCAACATATACCGTATTTTTCGCTCTATAACACGCACCCGACCATAACACGCACGTAGTTTTTAGAGGAGGAAAATCCGTAGGCATGCCACCCGTAGGCATTCCCTCCATAACACGCACAGACATTTCCCCTTACTTTCTAGGAGGAAAAAAGTGAGTGTTATGGTGCAAAAAATACGGTAAGTAGAAGAAGAGCATCAGTTGGAATTGAAAAAAGCTTGAGGATATAAGACATGGGTAGGCACACTAAGGGACGAAGGTGGTGCTGTGTGTTAAACCACAGAGCGCAGGACTTGCCGATCAGAAGGTCGGCAGTTCGAATCCCCGTGACGGGGTGAGCTCCCGTTGCTCGGTCCCTGCTCCTGCCAACCCAGCAGTTCAAAAGCACATCAAAGTGCAAGTAGATAAATAGGTACCACTCTGGCGGGAAGGTAAACGGTGTTTCTGTGCGCTACTCTGGTTTGCCAGAAGCGGCTTAGTCATGCTGGCCACGTGACCTGGAAGCTGTACGCCGGCTCCCTCGGCCAATAAAGCGAGATGAGCGCCGCAACCCCAGAGTCGGCCGCGACTGGACCTAATGGTCAGGGGTCCCTTTACCTAGGCATACTAAGGCCCAGGGGCTGGATATGTCCCAATCGCCTTCTAAATCTGGCCTGCGGATGGTCCATGAATCAGCGTGTTTTTACATGAGTAGAATGTGTCCTTTTATTTAAAATGCATCTCTGGGTTATTTGTGGGGCATAGGAATTTGTTCATCCCCCCCCCAAAATATAGTCCCCCCACAAGGTCTGAGGGACAGTGGACCAGCCCCCTGCTGAAAAAGTTTGCTGACCCCTGATATAAGAGGTCTTTTAACGGATTGGTTACAGTATCACCAGTTAAACGATGTTTTTAAAATAGATAAGAGAAAGGGATTTCTTAATGAAATATCAAGGTTTGAGAAAGAATTGTTGGGAGAATAACATGAAATTACTCTTCAAAATGTATAATTTGTTATTGGAATGTTTTACTAAAGATGAAGAAGTTAAACTGGTTATGATACAATGGGCAAGGGACTTTGGGTATAACATACAGTTATCAGCCTGGGAAAAACAATGGAGAAAGGACCTGAAATTCACAGCATGTTATACATGAAAATAAATTAAAATACAGCGTGTTATACATGAAAATGATGCATCGTGGGTATTTAACTCCGAGCAAATTAGCAAAAATACCCCCCACTGGGGGGTTGCCCAATTAGCCCTGACCTGTGACAGGGCCTTTTTAGTGGTGGCTCCCTAGTTGTGGCATGCCCTCCCTTGGTGGGGTACACCAGTCTCCATCACTGTTAACACTCAGGAGGGATTTAAAAACATTCCCATTTGCTCAGGCATTTGTTTGGTAGAGGGATACCGATCTCGGCAACCCTGAGATCACTGGACGGAAGAACACTTTTAACCGAAAAATGCTTTTAGATGTTTTAAAACTATTAAAAAGTTTTAACGTGTCTGACGGTGGTTTATACCTTGTCCCCCCCCAAAAAAAACCCTGACCAGGTGGAATGCTTTAATCCTCTCTTTTAAAAACGGTGTTTTAGCGTTTTCTTTGTCTTCTATTTTAAGCCATTTTTGTTTGTTCTTATATAATTACTCTTATTATTATTATTAATTAGATCGATACACTGCCCTTCATCCGAAGATCTCAGGCAATTCATTGTGTGTTGCTTTGAGAGATCTTGGGGGGGCGGAAAAGCACCCAATGAATTTAACAAGGAACAATAATGAAAATTGTGTAACTACGTTTGCTTGCCTGGGCTATTGGGGGAGGAAAGGTGGGGTATAAGTTCAATTCAACACACATACACACCTGCAGTGCACAACAATGGGCCCTGCATCGGGCGGGTTGCAGGTTTTCACTCTCCTGAGGAAGGCCAGAAATGGGGTCGGGTACTCGGGGACACCATGATCTGGCCAGGCCGTGAACTGGAACTGCCGAACCTCCCGTTTCTCGCTGGAGCCATTCTGCGATAGGTTGGGGGTGGAGGGGAGAAGAGAGACGACAGCATGAGTTGAAGCTGAGCCAACGCTCAGAGCGACGGGGCAACCCACAGCGCAAAGCGAACCTCTGAAAAGGCATAGGCGTCTCGACGCAAGTAAGCCAAGCCGCATTTTGGAACAGGGAAGGAAATCCAGTCCTTGCTTTCTGTGTTGCCTGGGGGTTCTGGTTTCTGCACCTCTTACCTTGTGAAGCGAGAAGGTTCGGACGCAGAACGTGGCCAGCTCAATGGTATCCAGCAAGGTGACTTGAATCATTCCGTATGTGTCGGTGCCCCGGCCCGGCCAGTACTGGTCACACTTTATCTGGAAGGAAAAAATACATTATTATCATTATCATCACCATAAAGAAGACTGATCGCTGAAGAATTGATGCTTTTGAATTCTGGTGCTGGAGGAGACTCTTGAGAGTCCCATGGACTGCAAGAAGATCCAACCTCTCCATTCGGAAGGAAATCAGCCCTGAGTGCTCACTGGAAGGACAGATCCTGAAGCTGAGGCTCCAAGACTTTGACCACCTCATGAGAAGAGAAGACTCCCTGGAAAAGACCCTGATGTTGGGAAAGATGGAGGGCGTAAGGAGAAGGGGACGAAAGAGGATGAGATGGTGGGACAGTGTTCTCGAAGCTACCAGCATGAGTTTGACCAAACTGCGGGAGGCAGTGGAAGACAGGAGTGCCTGGCGTGCTCTGGTCCAGGGGGTCACGAAGAGGAGGACACGACTAAACGACTAAACAACAACAACAACATCATTATCATCACTATCTCGCTTCAAGCTAGTGGCTGTTTGGAAAGTGGCATCATCATCTCAAATCTGTCCGTGCATCCATGTGGTCAGCACAGTGGTTACTGAGTGTCGGACTAGGACCTGGGTTCGAATCACTATTCAGCCACGAAGCTCAATGGATGAACTTTTGAGGACCCAGCACTGCCTTTTTCTCTGCCTAACCTACATGGCAGGGTTGCTGTGAGGATTAAACGAGGAATTTGGGGGGATTAAATTGCCTCCTTGAGCTCATTAGAAGCACACAACAAGAACAAGGTAGCTTGCAAATTCAGTAAATAAATGCAAAACTAGACGCTGCAAATTGGTTGGAACGCGACTCTCTTTCTCGCACCAGCAAATCTGAGCACTGAGCCATCCACGTGGGGGCATTCTCATTCAGCCAGCCTCTGTATGCATAGCCCTCACATTTTCAAAGTGTCTTTTCAAGGCCATAAGGACTAGAAACCTGAACTAAACACGTGAGGGGTTTTCAAGGAAGCTGAAACCCAGAACCAGATTCCGAGGTTTTTGCTCCAGATTCCACACCTGTTAAGAAAGATTCCACACCTGTCTTTTTTGTAGCGGGGGGGGGGGATTTGCAGTTTTTTTGTTTTCTTTAAAAAAAGTACTTTTTTAAAAAATAAACTTAAAAATCAAGATTTGCTATCTAGTTTATTGTGATCACCTTTTAAGCTGATCGAACTGTTCTTAATCAATTAGATCACTGGTTTGAAACCCTTTTTCGGGCCACCTGCCCCCTTGGTTTCATAAGTTCACCCCCCCCCGGTGCCCCCTACCTTACACAAATCATTATTCAGAATAGCAGTTTGTATGACCCACCCAGGAAGATAATAACACAATACAGCTCAAAACAGTCACGCATTTACTCAAAATCCAATTAAAACGTGAGCTTAATTAAAGGAAATTGACAGACCTGATCTAGGGGGGTACCAGCTTTTAAAGTTTATACCTCCATCCTACCTCCCCTCAGGGACAAGAACTCCCTGAGAGACCAGGGTTCAAATCCCCCACTCAGTCATCAGAGCTCCCTGGGTGATTTTGGGTGGCCTACCTCGCAGAGTTGTTGGGGAGAAGGACCGTTTACACCACACCTTGAGGCCCTTTGGAGGAAAACAGTGCGGCAACAACGCAATAAACAACAAACCACTGGATTACTGGTGACTGGGAGCGGCCGCCGAGACCATATAACACCGGTCCTGAAAGACCTACATTGGCTCCCAGTACGTTTCCGAGCACAATTCAAAGTGTTGGTGCTGACCTTGAAAGCCCTAAACGGCCTCGGTCCAGTATACCTGAAGGAGCGTCTCCACCCCCATCGTTCTGCCTGGACACTGAGGTCCAGCTCCGAGAGCCTTCTGGCGGTTCTCTCACTGCGAGAAGCCAAGTTACAGGGAACCAGGCAGAGGGCCTTCTCGGTAGTGGTGCCCGCCCTGTGGAACGCCCTTCCAGCAGATGTCAATGAGATAAATGACTACCAGGCTTTTAGAAGACACCTGAAGGCAGCCCTGTTTAGGGAAGCTTTTAATGTTTGATGGATTACTGTATTTTAATACTTTGTTGGAAGCCACCCAGAGTGGCTGGGGAAGCCCAGCCAGATGGGCGGGGTATAAGGTAAAGGTAAAGGTACCCCTGCCCGTACGGGCCAGTCTTGACAGACTCTAGGGTTGTGCGCTCATCTCACTCTATAGGCCGGGAGCCAGCGCTGTCCGCAGACACTTCCGGGTCACGTGGCCAGCGTGACGAAGCTACCCTGGTGAGGCAGAGCCACACACGGAAACGCCGTTTACCTTCCCGCTAGTAAGCGGTCCCTATTTATCTACTTGCACCCGGGGGTGCTTTCGAACTGCTAGGTTGGCAGGCGCTGGGACCGAGCAACGGGAGCGCACCCCGCCGCGGGGATTCAAACCGCCGACCTTGCGATCGGCAAGTCCTAGGAGCTGAGGTTTTACCCACAGCGCCACCCGCGTCCCTGGGCGGGGTATAAATAATAAATTATTATTATTATTAGATGCCACAGCCCAAGCAGTTGCCCCTTCACCACCAGAAAGGTGTGTGCGTTTTCCTCACCCGCGATTTCTCCTCCAGCTTGGTCATCATCACCACCGTGGCCGAACGCTGCTCCCACACCATCCTCCAGAAGTCCCCGAAAGTCTCCGGAAGGGGCCCCTGCGTAGCGATGTACGCATTTTGCTTACGGTAGCCGTCGATATAGTTGGCGTTGATGTAGTCGCTGCCCACGATTCCTGCATCAAAACAGTCAGAAACCAAACAGCTGCGATGAGCAAATCCTGCCCTCCAGGGACCCTGGGTGATCAGGGGCGGTGGCAGTGCACACGACTATATAATTGTGGAGTCGAAAGGGATCCCCAGGGTTCATCTAGTCCAACCCCCTACAATGCAGCCATCTCAGCTAAAGTATCCAGGACAGAGGGCCGTCCAGTCTCTGCTTAATAACCTCCGGGGAAGGAGAGCTCACCACCTCAAGGCCGAATAGCTCTTACTGTCAGAAAGTTATTCCTTTGAAGCCGCTGGTTCGGGTCCCAGATTCTGGAGCAGCAGAAAACAAGCTTGTTCCATCCTCCAAGTGACAACAGCCCTTCAGATATTTGAAGATGGCTCTCCTAGATAGCTCTCAGTCTCCTATTATCCAGGGTAAACATACCCAGCTCCCTCAACCGTTCCGTATTCGGCTTGGTTCGCCGTCTTTTGCACATGTTTCAGCTTGTCAACAATCATATTAAACTGCGGCGCCTGGAGCAGGACACAGAACTCCAGGTGGGTTCAACAACTTATTATAAACGACTTGGATGAAGGAATTGAGGGGATTGCCTTCAAATTTGCAGGTGACCCCAAACTGGGAGCAGCAGCTGATAACGCAGAAGAAAGAATTCAAGATGACGTGAACAGACTGGGGTAAAGGTAAAGGTAAAGGGACCCCTGACCATTAGGTCCAGTCGTGACCGACTCTGGGGTTGCGGCGCTCATCTCGCTTTATTGGCCGAGGGAGCCGGCGTACAGCTTCCAGGTCATGTGGCCAGCAGGACTAAGCCGCTTCTGGCGAAACAGAGCAGCGCACGGAAACGCCGTTTACCTTCCCGTCAGAGCAGTACCTATTTATCTACTTGCACTTTGACGTGCTTTCGAACTGCTAGGTTGGCAGGAGCAGGGACCGAGCAACGGGAGCTCACCCCGTCATTGCGGGGATTCGAACCGCCAACCTTCTGATCGGCAAGTCCTAGGCTCTGTGGTTTAACCCACAGCACCACTCACGTCCCTTAACAGACTGGGGAGCTGGGCCAAAAGTAACAAGTGGGCCACGACTAACAAAATGAATTTCAAAAGGGACAAGTGTCTGGTTCTGTACTTGGGCAGGACTAGCCGCAGGTTCTCCGCCCCTGGCTTTGCTCAGGTGTGTGGGACCTTTAGGTCCTCCTGATTTTGCTGAACGACGACTCCCATTGGTGCTGGCCAAAGGGACCGTGTTTGCTGTGGCTGACGGGAGCTGTCGTTTGGGAACTCTGGATTGCATCCGATCAAACACCTTCGTCAGTCCTGGTCTAAATTCCCTCCTTTGCTTTCGTGAGAAACGGCTTAAGCATTGTGGCAGTGGCAAGAGGAGAGAGAGAGAGAAGGGGAAGCCTCGCTGCATTTCCTATCGGGGCCACAGATGGAAGCAGGGAATTAAGCGCGGCTTTGAAATTAGCAAGCGTGACCCCCTTATAATTACGCGGGCCTGTTATGTGTGGATGTTCTCTTCCAAGCGCTCCTTTTAATTTAAAAGTATGTCAGGTCAGAGCCGCCACGCTGCTTCGCTTCCCAAGTTAGCAGAAGGCAGGGCTCCTTGCTGGAAGGGAGAGGAGAGGCACTAATCATGAACCAGGTGGCGATTGCGGCTGTGGCGCCTTCTCCTGCCGCTGCAGGGGCCTCCTTTTATATACACATATACAGTTCAAAGAAATTACTGGTGGCGGCGGAGAAGGAACATCTCCCTTTGGTGTCCGGGGAATCTGCCGCGACCTGCTTACAAGAAAGCCGCTGGGTCTGGTTTAAGGTTCTTTGCGAGGTTTTAACTTGGTACAGGAGCTTTCAGAGGTGGGAGGATAGCTAATCCCCTCCCCTGGCTCCTGTATGGGGTCAGTGGCAGCCTGATGCTTTAACCCTCGGCCAATTGCTTCCCTGCCCTCAGGGAGGTGGCAGAGGCAGGTAATTTCATTTACCTGGGCGAGGAGCAAGGATAGGGAGTAAGGGAGCTGGGTGGTGCAAAAGCCCATGAGCGTTTGATGGGATTTTGGGTGGGAGATTGGAGAGATGAAAGCAAACACCTTTTCCTCTCTCCTTTATCTCCCCCTCTCTGCAGATGTGAAGCCCAGGATGGTTTCACGATGAGATGAGCTGTCATAGAAGTGTAGAGATTGAAAGGCACCTGATTGAAAGGTCGACTCCCAGCAAGGCAGGAATCGCAGCTGGGAAGCACTGGAAACAAAAAGGGCTGGAGGTTTTTGGGCCGACAAAACACACAGACTGTACAGGGAAGGCAGAATCTGTGCTCCCTTCTCCGCAGATGTTGCTGAACTCTCAAAGCCCACCATACCTGACCATTAGTCATGCTTGCTACTGGAGCCACTGGGAGTTAGATTCCCAACAGCACCTTGGAAGACCCGCAAATTCTCCATTTCTTTTTCTGGGAGGTGATGTAATTCCTGATCAATTAGGTGCATAACCTACGGACGCTGCTAAGTGCGCACTGCCCGGTTGAAATCCCGAGAACAGCCCTGTAAAGTCGGTCAGTGTTGACAAGCAAGTCACCTTGAAGCTTCTGGGATCAAGGACTTAAAGGGGAAAGGGGTGGGAGGAGACTCACAGAGCCCTTTGCAAGTCTCCGTGCGCTCCCCCTTTAGGAGTGGGGGCTCAAAAGTGGCGCGCACGGCAACTTGCAAAGCGAAGGGTTCTGACAGGTGGGCGGCCCCACTCAACTGTCAATCATGTGATGTCATTTTTCTGCCAGTAAGAGCTGTCAAAAACTGTGGACTCCTTCGGAAGGTGCTGGATTCTCCCTCCCTGGGGGGCTTTTAAAATGTTACAAATATGATCTGACAAAAGCTTGAAAAATCTGACCTCAGCCCTTCCTCCCCTTGCGACAAAGTGGTTTGTACCTTCAATGGGCAGCAAAATGACCCGGGAATGGTCGTAGGCGATCACATTGGCGTATCGGTTTTTCGGCTTGTTCACCTCAAGGTTGGAGTGTTCCCAAGTGAACTGCTGACCCGGGTCAATGGACTGCAGGAGCAGAAAGAGAGGAACGTCAGTGAAAATTCCACGTTTTGTTCCAAACTATAGGAGTGGAAGCTAAAAAGCAGTCAACTTCTCTTCCTTCCAGGGACCAGGACCTGAAAACAATTCACAGGCGCAACCAACTCAGAGCTGGTGTGGTGCAGTGGTTAGAGGCTCAAACGACTAGGCCCTAGGAGAGACCAGGGTTCAAATCCTGCCACCTTGGCCATGGAAAAAGCTCGCTGGGTGCTAGTTGCTGCCTCGCTCAGCCTAACCCTACTCTGCGGGGGGGGGGGTGGCTGTTGTTGTGATCAATTGTTGGGATCAATTGAGCAGGGGCACACCCATGTACACCGCCTTGATCTTGAAGGAAAAGGTGGGGTGTAAATTGAACGGTGGCTGGCAAGTGAGCAGGGCCACAACACCCACCTCTGCTTCCCATCCCTTGCCAATCACCTGCCGCCATAATCCGCCCCCAAAGGTAGGGAAAAACATTTGCACAAATCTCCTTTGACGTGCTCCTTTTTTCCTTTCTTCGGAAGGAAGGCGGAATAATAATACCAGACAAAAGCCACCTCCGTTCCTGCTGTAGTCCCACGAGCTGGAAACTACACTAACAGACGCTCCCCTCGTTACTGGGGACCTCACTGGGTGCGGCCGGGGGGGGGGCAGTCGTTGCCTCTCAGCCTAACCAGGGCCGTCTTAAGCATGTCCAGAGTTGGCCTTTTTTAGGATAAGTTCCCTAGAGTTGTCGACCTTTTTTTTTTAGGGAGCTGACACCGTGATTATCTGTGCTTGGGAAAAGAAAACAGGAAATGTAAGGAGCCCTGCAGAACATAGCAGCTGGGTGCCTCGCGGTGTGAGCAGCGTTCTCCCTCGAACTCGCGGCCGCAGCAGAAGAGCCCGCCAGGACGCTCTGACGGACGGTTGGGCTCTTCCCCAGACTCCAACTCTCGGGGCCTGGATTCTCGGCCTGGCGCCCCTGAGAGCCTGGCGCCCGGGTGCCCCGCACCCCTAGCACCTATGGGTAAGGCGGCCCGGAGCCTAACCTACCTCGCAGGGGGGTTGTTGTGCAGGGGACTGACTGAGGAGCGGAAAAAGAAGACTGTGCATGCTACCTTGAGCTCCTTGCAGGAAAAGGTGCAATATATATGCAACAAATAGGATGCTGTACTAAATGGGCCATTGACCTGTTCTCTAGCAAGACTCCCCTTATCTTCTGAGCAGTTCCAACCTGCCTCCGCAACCACAGTCCCTCTCCAATTTTGCACCTCCGCATTTCTTTCATTAGGTGCGCTGTGGTTTTTTGTTAAAGTATCTCCAGATCCGCAGGCTGCCCTGGAAAAGCGCCAATATTACATTATGCAGATTATCTGCTGGCAGGGGGGTGGCCAATGGGAGGGGAGAACTGGCAGAGGGAGAGAGAGAGAGCACATTAGGCTTCTCTACGCTCGCTTGCCTTGCCCGAGTGCAGAGGTGGGTTAGGAAAGATCCCAGCAGAGCACTGAGGATCTCTTCCCATCATCTTCTCAGCAATTAGCAATTCATACGCTGTGCAAAAAAAACAACGGCTCAGAGTCTGCGGCCAAAAACTTTTGGTTCCTAGCATTTTTTAGTTGTTGACGACCACCTGCCTCCTCCGCTGCCAACCTGCGGGTGGGCTTCTGCCATGGCTTATCTTGGTGCCCTTCCTGGCGCCGTCAGGTCCAATTCTCAGCCCCTCTTATTCTGAGACACGCCCCCTTTGCAAATCATCGGTTTGGCTGACTTTTCTCACCCCCTATGCAGAAGGTGCTGTGGGCAGATGCACAGTGGTGTAGCTGCCTGGGATCAGGGAGGGGACGAAGGCCAGTTACTATTCCTGCAGCACGGTCCCTGCCTCCCGCGGCTGGATGCAGAGAAGACAGTATCTGGTGGCCTTCCAAGGCTCGGAGCCAGAGGATTGGGGGCAGGACAATGATGAGTGGTCAGAGGGAGAAGACTAGGGTGGGAGGAGATGTTAGAAGAATTCCTCCATCTTCTCTCTGCCCCTGTTCCTTCTTAGATTAAGCATTCCTTTTACTTCAGTGTATTATAAAAAGTTATTTTGTACTGGGTATGAACTTTTGTAAAAGGGACTGTGGTCTAAACCACTGAGCCTCTTGGGCTTGCCGATCTGAAGGTCGGTGGTTCGAATCCCCGCGACGGGGTGAGCTCCCGTTGCTCTGTCCCAGCTCCTGCCAAGCTAGCAGTTTGAAAGCATGCCAGTGCAAGCAGATAAATAGGTACCACTGTGGTGGGAAGGTAAATGGCGTTTTCCTGCGCTGCTCTGGTTTTGGTGTTCCGTTGCACCAGAAGTGGCTTAGTCATGCTGGCCACATGACCCGGAAAAACTGTCTGCGGACAAACGCTGGATCCCTCGGCCTGTAAAGCGAGATGAGCGCCGCAACCCCAGAGTCGTCTGCAACTGGACTTAACTGTCAGGGGTCCTTTATCTTTATGAACTTTTGTATATCTTTGGACAAGTATCTATCTATCATCTATCTACCTATCTACCTGTCTGTCTGTCTATCACACAGTGGTACCTTGGTAGTCAAACGCCTTACTTGTTGAACAAATCGGCTCCCGAATGTCACAAACCCGGAAGTGAGTGTTCCGGTTTGCGAACGTTCTTTTGGAAGCCGAACGACCGACGCGGCTTCCGACTGGCTGCAGGAATCAGAAGCTGTGCTTTGGTTTGCGAACGTTCTGGATGTTGAACAGACTTCCAGAACGGATTCCTTTCGACTTCCAAGCTACGATTGTATATTAAAGGAAGCTGAAAAGGTGACAGGGCTTAGCGAGCGGGAAGAGTCTGTGGCAGAGGGCAGGCAGGTGAGGAGGGGGACCAAGAGGCAGAGATGAGGCAGGCTGGTGAAGAAGCATAGCAGTCTCCCCTCCTCCTGGTCTCCCAGGACCAGAAGAGGTATGAAGAGGCTGGAGCAAAGAGAAACAGAGTCTTCGGCTGCTGGGGAAGAATCTTGCAACTGCCTCACTGGGACAAGACCTACTGGGAAGAAAGGTAAAGGACCCCTAGACGGTTAAGTCCGGTCAAAGGCGACTTAAGAGGCTGCAGCGCTCATCTCGCTTTCAGGCTGAGGGAGCCGGCGTTTGTCCGCAGACAGCTTTCCGGGTCATGTGGCCAGCAGGTCTAAACTGCTTCCGGCACAATGGCACACTGTGACGGAAACCAGAGTGCACGGAAAGGCCGTTTACCTTCCCGCCGCAGTGGTACCTATTTATCTACTTGCGCTGGTGTGCTTTTGAACTGCTAGGTTGGCAGGAGTTGGGACAGAGCAATGGGAGCTCACCCTGTTGCGGGGATTCGAACCTACTGGGAAGACTTGCTGTGCTCACTAGGCATGCACTGTTTTGGGAGGGAGGGTTGAATGAAGAGCTAACGTCACTGACGCAAGTGGTTTTTCTTTATTGCTGACACAGTGTCTTACTAGAGCTGAGCAATCAGCACGAAGGTGGCGCTTTTCAGCCACTAAGAGGCTCGCCCTTTGATCTGATCGGAGCCAATCCGAGAGGACGGAGGCGAATCGGTGCCTGAGGATGGGCTCCTGGGGCCAGTTGAGAGAAAAGGCATAGGAAGAATTTGAGTAGTTCTGGATGCTCCAGAGCTAAGCGTTTAAGAAACACGCAGAGGGCCACAAACACCCCCAGTTCCTGGGCTTGCCGTTACGGAGCAGAGGGCTGCGATTTTAGGCCATGTCCCCCATAACACATAGCCCCATCCTCCACCCCACCTATGGTGCGTTCCCCCGCATCCACTGCCAACCCATAATGCTCCTTTGTACCTCGTACTCCTGAGAGAGTTTCAGGTTGTCGTTGGCCTTGAGGTGCTCCGTGTGGTCTGCCAGTTCCGAAATTGGGATGGGTGGGTGGCTCAGCATACCTATTCGGGGGGGGGGGAGGAGACAGGTGTGTGGGGGGGAGAGAAGTGGGAGGGAAAAGTGGCCTTCAATTAAAAACAAAAAACACACACCGTTCCGTAGCAAACATACAATTCAGATTTTTTTAAGTTTTTATTTTCGAAAACAAAAAACTGCAATGAAAGGAGGGTTAGAAAGGAGTGCGGGGGGTGGGGTGGGGTGGGGGAGAGAGAGAAACTGTGAGGGCTCGAAATTGTGTCCTTGGAAACTGGAGAGGGAAATGAAGAGAGTTCTTTCCCCGTGATGGCCCCGTTCTCGACATTTATCGATAAATCGGAAGGGAGGGGAGGGCATTTCTCCCCCCCTTCGTTTTTATAAAGAGAGACGAACTAACAAAAGGAGCAAACGAGAACAGAAGAGAAAAAAGATTCTGATAGCAGGCACTTCGCAGCGATTCCAAATGGTGATGTCGCGAAGGGAGGGTGGTGTCGGGCGGGAGGGAGCGAGGGAACGGCCCCCCCTCCAAGAAAAGCAAAATAAAGTCGGCAGAACGCCAGTGCCAACACAGCAAACAAACGACGTGTCAAGGGCAAAGGGGGTCGTTGCAATGATAAATAATACTAATATATATATAGAAACCCAGATAAAAACAAGACACACCGCACAGAGGTTTCAAAAGGGGGGGGGTATGGTTGAGTTGGCCAGTGAAATGAGGAGAGTGCGATGCGCCTGGGGTGGTGCTGGAAATGGAGGAGGAAAAGTAGAGGTTTCCCAAAAGGTAAGAGTGTCTTTGTCTCGCCCTGAAGATAAAGGAAGCAGCTGCAGCAGGCAGCCAGAGTGGTGCCCCCCCCGGAGGTAGTTGCTTTGACTACAACTCCCATCATCCCTGACAACATCTGGGTGGGGGCAACACCTGGTCTGTACCGGCAGGCAGCAGCTCTGCATGGTTTCCGGCAGTCTGACGACAGACTCGTGCAAATATTCTATAGAGAGAAACTACCTTGCACTGAGTCAGTGAGCTCAATATTGCCCATGCTGGCTAGCGCTGAATCTCCAGGGTTCTCTGCCAGCCCTGCTTGGAGATGAATTTGGGGCCTTCTGCATGCCAAGCAGGTGAGCTGTCGACCTTCCCATAAGGGGTCTGGAAGGGGAGAGCTTCTGCAGGAAGAATGCCATAGTAGTGCATTGCACCACAATGCACACTACGGAGGATCGGGTGTCATTTAAATGTTCGGAACTTGCCTTTGAGGCAGAGGGGGCTCATAGCACCCTCCCCTAATAACACCTAACATTCATTCATCTTCCTGGAAGAGCCCATTTCTGAGTCACTAAGAGACTCCTTTCTCTCCATCATTTGGGAATAAATTGGTCTTGTGAAAGCTGCCGCCCCAGCTACTATCAGAGGTTTCCTGAAAACAATGCTATAAAATGCAGAATAGTTATTTGAAATCTTATCACATGGGGAAGGGGAGAAACGTTCTACTGCACTGGGCGGGGTGGGGTGGTAGATTTCTCCACTTCCAAAAAACCAAGGTTTATGGAAAAGGTCACTTGGTTGAGCCCAATTTTAAGTCCTACTCAGAGCAAATCCATTGAAATTAATGGATGTGACCGATACCCATTAATTTCAATGGGTCTGTTCTGAACAGGGCTTAAGTTGGCTACAAACCACTTCTACAGCATTTTGGAAATGTTTTCAACTTCTTTCTCATATTTTTTAATTAAAAAAAGTCAGGCCTCTTTTTGGGAGAGGGTGTTTGTTAAAGAGACTGCAGGTCTTCTCGTGGTCATTTGCAAATCTGGAGGAAGGAAACCCTCTTGGTGGTTTGGTGCTGTTCCCCTCGAAAGGAGGGCAGAATCTGTCCAATGAAACTATTCCCAGATCTCTAATTCTGCTGCAGTTTTTTTTTTAACATAGCAGCAGTTTTGGATCCTTCTCCCCAGGAAAACTGGGGGGCAAAGCTGAGCCATCAGTTCAGCAACAGCCCTCCCATCTATGAATAAGTCTAACTCTCTTTTAAAGCCACTGCTTTAAAACAGGTGGCCATTGCTAAAAGTCCTTCCTTTTATCTGCCAGAAATCTTCCAACATTCACCCTGCTAGACAAATGCCAGTGTTCAGAATGCCTTTGCTTAACCTGAAAGACTTCAGCCTGTCCTCACATGTCTGAGGTTGTTGGGCAAAGGCACCACGGACAGAACTCATTCTTCCTTTTGAAATTGGGCAGGTGTCCCCCAAACCCCCTTGTACGCCTTTCCAGTTCTGGTAGCTGTTTAGGCATGAGATCCACAGGATTTCCTCTTCTCTCTGAAATCTGCAGCTAGCGTGTTTTTGTGTGTGTGTGTGTGTTAAACCAGCCCTGGCAAACAGAATTTCGATATGATTAAGAAGGCTGCAAGGGAGTTGGCGCATGAGAATGACGCCTGAAATTGCAAGGAGAAATAGAAAAAGCGGCGTGTGCGTGAAAATAGTATCTTATTACATTTTTTTTTAAAGATTCCACACCGCTTGAATTTGTGGAAGGAATGTGAGGGCGCAGAATCAGCGCCGCTAAGGAAACGTTCACATTAATTAAGCTGATTCATTGTGGAACTGTCTTATGACAATGCATAGATCCAGAGAAGTTACTGCCTAGAAAACGCCGTGGCATAAATCAGTTACAGGCCAATTTCATGCATGCTTACTCAGTAGTGACTTCAGCAAGACTTACTTCCAAGAAAGGACAAATAGGACTGTCATCTTAGAGCAATTCTACACTTTATTCAGAAAGGGAGGGGGGCAGATTTCTGGACTCTACAACAGACAGTTGCAGATGAGCTGTGTGTTTTGGTTCTAAATGTTTGCCTTATGTAAAAACATCTCCTTGCAGGAAGTAAGCTAGCAAATCAGGACCCTTTCTCCCTAACCATGATAACCTTCGGCAGGAACAAACTTTTGCTTAATAAAGAGAAGCACTCAAAAAACAGCTCCCTCTCGCCTGCACTTAGACGCCTTATGGTTTCACTGCCACAGATGCCTTTCCGGGGAACTGCAGTTTGCAAAAGAGATAGGTGCCGATCTCAGCAAAGCCCACAAATTATTGGGAGTTCTCAGAGAGAACCTATGGCAGTTAAACCGGTTTAAAATGTGCAGTGTAGGCATATACCCTAAGAAGGCACTCTCTGACGGTTGCCTAGATGGGACAAAAAATATTTGCGGGTTGTGTGTGTGTGTGTGTACAATGGATCATCAACTCTGCCTGTCAAGTTCCAAAGGCATTGAGAGCCATGGGGAGTCAGTTGGTGGTCATGGGAAATGAGTTGGGAACCACGGGAAGTGAGCTGGGAACCATGGGAAGTGAGCTGGGAACTATGGGAAGTTCATTCCTCCTTCTGAGAAACCACCGCTGTGACTTGGGAACGGGAAAGTGAGAGGTGGGGGGAGATGATGGGGAGCCATGGAGAATTTCGAGCCCTTTTGGGGGTTGCATGGTTAAAAGCAGCATCAAGCAGCAGCGGCAGCATAGCAGTAAAATAACCTGAGAACTCGGGGACAAAGATGGCAAAAGCTAGTGCTGTGTTCACCAGTTTTACAGTGTGCTTTTGCAAAAAGCTGGCTTTCTTATTCACCAAACCCGGCAAGGAAGAAAGACTGTAACAGGTGGAAGGGGTGGAGATTGTGAAAGAGGGTCTCTCTGCTCCCCTCTCCCACCCTTAGAGGTGCAAAAGGCAAACCTGGGAGCCAGAAAACACAGGAGAATAGCAGTTGTCAACCACCGAAACCTAGCAGATACCTCTGTAGACCAGAAAGGGCAGCTTAGCTAGGTAATGCATTTCCTGCTTCGATTAGTTTTTATCCAGACCTTTCGACTTCATAAATGTCCCCAAAAGGGCTATGCAGATACCTTCCTGAAACCTCTCACCCAACTATTCTCCATCCTTAACCCCGGATCCAGAACAGGTAAACAGACAGGGCCTAGCCTACAGTCTCTACTCGTAAGTTCAGACATTCAGTTCAATGGG
The DNA here is from genome assembly GCF_027172205.1 of Podarcis raffonei. Taxonomy (NCBI): domain Eukaryota; kingdom Metazoa; phylum Chordata; class Lepidosauria; order Squamata; family Lacertidae; genus Podarcis; species Podarcis raffonei. The sequence continues at coordinate 4,914,639 of NC_070619.1, read as the reverse complement.
CTGGACTGCAGCTTTAGCTATCCAGTGAGATCAGTAGCAGTGAAGCCTGTTGTGTGATTACTCGGGTGCAAGTTTCCCTGAGCTCGATGGGGCTCAGTCATCTTTTGCAAGTGGACTGCAAAAAAAACCTACCAAGGAATAAAAAAAGTACAGTCATACCTCAGGCTGAAGTCACTTCAGGTTAAGCCTTTTCGGGTTGCGCTCCGCAGCGACCCGGAAGTAACAGAGCACGTTACTTCCGGGTTTTGCCGCTCGCGCATGCGCGGATGCTCAAAATGACATCACAGACATGCGCGGAAGTGGCAAATCACGACCCGCGCAGACTCGCGGATGCGGAGTGTGTTCGCTTCAGGATGCAAACGGGGCTCCAGAACGGATCCCGTTCACATCCAGAGGTACCACTGTACTTGAAATTCCAGGGGATTTAAGCGGACACCTATGAAAGAGGCCAGTAAACCCACCCCCCCAAAAACAAATTGTGTTTACTTCGCATGGGAAAGGAGCAAGTTAAGTAATAGAAGGCCTCTGTGAGTCAAAAGTACTTATCCACAGAGGAGGGTGTCCACTGTATCTCTGAATGATTCATTACCCTGAGCATACCTCTTTCTCTTCGGGTTCCCTGCAGATGAGTTAACTTGTACTCCTAATGTGGAGATGCAACAGAATTAGCCCAGCTCAGAGAAGGCTGACTGCTGCAACCCTGTGCAAAGCTTGAGGTGGGTATATTTTCAAGTTTAGTGTCTGGATCAAGGGAAGTAATATTCCCTCTCTATTGTGCCTTGGTTAGACCACAACTGGAACACTGTGTTCAGTTCCGGGCAGCACAATTTAAGAAGGTTATTGGCAAGCTGGAAGGTGTGCAGAGCAGGGCGACCAAGATGATCAGGGGTCTGGAAACCAAGCCTGATAAGGAACGGTTGAAGGAGCTGGGTATGTTCAGCTTGGAAAAGAGGAGACCGAGAGGAGATACGGTAGCCATCTTGAAATATCTCAAGGGCTGTCACATGGAAGAGGGAACAAGCTTGTTATCTCCTGTTCCGGAGACCAGGACCCAAATCAATGGATTAAATTACGAGAAAGGAGATTCTGACTCAACATTAGGGAGAATATTCCGGTGCTTAAGAGCCATTTGACAGTAGAACGGACTTCCCTCAGAAGGTGATGGACTCTCCTTCCTTGGAGGTTTTTAAGCAGAGCTTGGACGGCCACCAGTCCGGGACGATTTATCTGAAATTCCTGCAGTGCAGAGGGTTGGACTAGATGATCCTTGGGTCCCTTCCAATCCTACGCTTCTCCCCATTTACGAGAGTTTCAGAAACACCCCAAGTTTCCTCAGGCTCCCCTTGCCAACTTGAGGAGTGCGGGGGAAGCATTCTAACCCCCTAAACCACTGCAATCCCTCCTTTTGATTCCGGTACCAGTCCCTTCCTGCAAGGGTTGCTATGATTGTGGGAATCTGGCTTTAGCCACCTATCTGCTTCTCGTACTACTTTCTGCATTTTGGTGCCTGGGAGAGAGAGGCCGCCCCTCCCTTCTCTCTCCGCCCCCCTGTCCCCCCCCAACCCCACATTTTGCTCAAAGTCAAAGCAGCTTTCCGGGAAATCAAGCTGTTGACCGAGTCCATATTTTCTGGCTTTGAAAGAGAGAGATCTTAGGGGAGAGAGTTCTCATCTAGCGTTTCAAATCCCTTGAAATCTCCTTAATCTTGTTATTGCAAAGAATTCAAGCTCCTCTCTCTCTCTCTCTCCACCCCCCCTTCATTCTTTCTACGAGCCGGATCATTTGACGGACAAAATCGGCCCAACATCTGCTGCCTAGACCAGAAGCCTCCCATGCTGCCGCTAAAGTAATTGTAGCTCAACAGAAGAGGCCTGCTGTTGCCGCTTGCTTCTTTAAACAAAAAGCAAAAAAACAGCTCAGGTGCTTAGTAAAACGATGGGCTCCAGAGAGGATTACAGTCCCCTGAAATTCTTCTGCAGCTGAGGAGTTGCCGTATTTTTCGCTCTATAGGACGCACTTTTCGCCCTCCAAAAATGAAGGGGAAATGTGTGTGCGTCCTTTGGAGCGAATGCAGGCTTTCGCTGAAGCCTGGAGAGTGAGAGGGGTCGGTGCGCGCTCCCCGGGCTTCAGGCATCTATCCAAAAGCCTTCGGAGCCCGGCGGGAGTTCCCGCTGGGCTCCAAAGGCTTGTGGATAGCAGCCTGCAGCCCGGGGAGCGCAGCGACAGCTCCCGCTACGCTCCCCGGGCTTCAGACAGCTATCCGCAAACCTTCGGAGCACGCCGCCAGCCCCGGGAGCGGCGGCAAGGCTGCGCGCAACCTTGCCGCCGCTCCCGGACCTGTTCTGGGGCTGGGGGAAGCTCGGGCTTCCCCCGCCTTGGCCCCGCGGCTAAAAACGAAGCCAAGACAGCGAGTGGGATCCACCCTCCCGGCTGAAGAGGTTGCGCGTGGCTAAAGAGGAAGCCAAGACAGCCAGCATGATGAATCCCGCTGGCTGTCTTGGCTTCTTTGCTCTTTGGGGCTGGGGGAAAAAAAATAATTTCCCCCCTTTATTTCCCCCCCTAAAAACTAGGTGTGCCCTATGGTCTGGTGTGCCCTATAGAGCGAAAAATACGGTAATGGTCGTGGGTTGTTGTTTTTTTGCTCCCACAGTCGTGGAATGCCAGCTCAGGGTTCCTTTCCTAAAAGACACCCACATTTAAAGCACATGCGCCGCCCCCCCCGCCCGCAAAGAAGGCTGGGAACCATAGTTTGCACAGGGCGCTTGGGGGGGGGGGGGGTAAACAACAGTTCTCAGGATGCCGTGAGATGACGAACGTTGTCTCTGCTTCTGAGATGGGAAGCAGCACCTAGCACAGCTTTTCTCAACCTGTGGGTCCCCGGATGTTGTTGAACTACAACTCCCATCACCCCTAGCCAGCGAGGCCAGAGCTCAGGGATGATGGGAGTTGTAGTCCAACACCACCTGGGGGCCCACATGTTGAGAACTGCTGAATTTCCTATACATCAGGGGCGGGGAATATTTTCTCAGCCCGGGGGCTGCAGTCCCTAACAGGAAACCTAATGTGCCCTCCCTAGGTGAGGAGGAGATGAAGGGGGAGGGCCGCCCCCACCTTGTTCCACCCCACTTCCACACACAAAAGACCCTCGGAGCAAGTTCTGGGAAACAGCTGACTGTGCTGGCTGTTCGAAGGTGGCCCTGAATTCTCTGAACTGTCATACAAGTGGGGGAGATGGGGGAAATTAATGATCGTAATATATAAATGCAAACTGCTATACCGATAAACACGTGGGAGGGTTGCATCCAACTGAGTTCTGCTCAAGAGTAAACCCATTGAACCCAAGTTAGCCAAGACCTTTAACTGCAATGGATCTACTCTGAGTAGGGCTGCAACCCCGCCTGCTCATGAATATGCCCAATTGCAAAACATAATCCCAAGGGAAGTGAGGTTAGGATTGCAGCCCAAGTCGTAAATTAGCAGTGTCCATTAATGTAGGTGGGTTTACTCAGAGTAGGATTTAGTTGGGTGCAAACCAAGGAAGCGAATGAAAGTGACTTTCATAGGCTCACTGATTTCCACCACACGCTTAGTTAGTGGTACCCACTGAGATTAATGGACCAAAGACAATTCATTTCAATGGGACTGTCGCTGGATACAACCTGGTGGGTCTACTCTTGAGTAGAATTCAAGTTGGAATTCTGCTGCAGTCCCACAGGAGTAAATCCCACTGAACTCAACGGGGCTGACTTCTGCGAAGGTTATGCGCAGGATTGCAGCGAAACGCAACACACTGATCCAGTCGCAATTTCGACCGTTTTGCAAAAAGCCTTTTTCCCCCGAGAACTGTAAAACTGGAAGCACGGTTTGGAAATGAGACAAGCAGCAGCACGAGAGACGCAATGGCAAAAGCCACAGATATGCAGAGAGAAAAGGGTGTGAGAATGAGAATGAACATGAAAGGAAGAAAGTGCAACAGAAGGAAAACGAAATATATATATTTGGGGGGTGGGGAGAGGGGGGAGGTCGGGTGGCGCTGAGAAGAAGAGGGAGCACAACCAATGAAACGGACAGGAACAAAAACACACAGGAACTAACTTTCAAGGTCAAACTCAGGGTCACTGAGGGGACTGCTCAGCCCAGAATCTGCAGAAAACAGGAAAACAAAAAAACAAAACAAAAACAAAAACAAAAAACAAAACAAAATATATAGACTTTTATAAAAAAGGAAAAAACACTACTCAACCAAGAAAACAGAAAACGGAAAAAAGCAACACAAAATCCGAGAGGAAATGAAAGGTGTTTTCTTCTTCTTTCCCCTCCCTCTCCCCCCCCTCCACTTTTTTCTCCTTTTCACAAAGGGTTGGGCTTTGTCTGGTTTTTGGCCACGTTCTTGGGTGTGTGCATGGGGGGAGGGGGGGCAGGACTTAAAAGAGCTGCTTTGTTTTATCCAGAATCTTACCCCCTTCGCCTCCCCCCCACCCCAAAAAGCGGCTGAGCAACGAAGAAACGATTGAATGCATATCTTGATTTCAAAGAAACACTGAAGAAAATTTGGAGGAGGCGACCCCCCCCAACCGTCAAAGTCTCATTACATGTTAAATTTTGCGTTAAAAGTTAGGCGTGGGAAAATCTGTTACTTTCTCCATTTCCTCCTGTCTTTTAAGTTCAGCTCTCCGCTTTGGTTTGCAAAAAGAAAACCGCAATTAAAAACCCACCAGCGTTTCAATTCAGATCAAATCCTAACGCACAAACTTTCCCGTGCATTTTAGCCCAGCGCGCGTACTTTTCCCAATGCAATCTTCCCATAAGCGACACACCGTTTTGTATTGTCGTTTTCTCCAACGCATGCGTTTCATTTCGTTTTTTTTAAAACGACGCTTTGCCCTGATAACTTTGGGGTGAAGAACTACCATGCAAAATTCAGAGGGAGAGAAAATTGGCAAAGGACGGCCACCTTTTCCCGGTTCTCCGACTCTTTTGGAAAGTTTGGGTTAGTGAGGGCTGCCTTTAAAGATGAACAGGACTGAATCCCCTCCCTCCTGCCAACATTTGAGAGGGAGATATCGGTCCCTCTTGCTTTCTGGCAATAGCACCAGCGGATGTGGCAATAACTCTTTTTCGTCCTTGGTATCAACAGTTTGCTCACTGTGCAGAAAGCCGCAATGGAGACACAGCCCTCTCCTCAATGAATAATAATAATAATAATAATAATAATAATAATAATTCCCCTCCCATCTGACTTGCGGGCCCCAGCCACTCTGGGCAGCTTTTAACAAATATAAAAGCCAACCAGGTTGGCGGACATAGTTGCCTACTGCAGGAGGGAGTTCCACAGATTAACTATCATTGCATTAATGAAGAAGGGCTTCTGTCCTTTGGCCAAAGCGAGGGGGAACATGCAAGCAGCCTGCAAAGGGGAAGAGAAGAAGGAGAAGAAGGAGAAGAAGAAGAGGAGTTTGGACTTGATATCCCGCCTTTCACTCCCCTTAAGGAGTCTCAAAGCGGCTAACCATCTCCTTTCCCCTCCTCCCCCACAACAAACACTCTACCATACAATAATCTTTATTGTCATTGTCCCATACAGAACAACGAAATTGAAAAATCTACTTAAGACATTCAAAAACCAACAAGCCTGCTAACCCAGCTATCCCAGCCTGGTTAGCCCCCTAAAAACTCTCATACCCCATTTTTTAAATGCAATATACTCCCACAGAGACTACCTTACACTGCCTTTAAAACCAAAATCGCATTTGGGTAGAAACTGTTTCTCAGACGGCTAGTTCTAGTCTTTATAACCCTGGACCTTCTTCCAGAAGGCAGAAGCTGAAAGAGATCATTTCTGGGGTGCGCACTATCCTGCGCTATCTCTGCAGCTTTCTTATGGCACCTGGAAGCATAGATTTGATCTCAGGTGGGACGAGGGCACCCAATTATTCTCTCCGCAGTCTTGACAACCCTGGACAGCATTGTTTTTCCCCAGATGCGAATGGGGCTGAGAGACTTCAGAGAAGTGTGACTGGCCCAAGGTCACCCAGCAGCTGCATGTGGAGGAGCGGGGAAGCGAACCCGGTTCACCAGGTTACAAGTCCACCGCTCTTAACCGCTACACCACGCTGGATCTTGAAGGAGTTCCAGGTCAGACACAGATGATTCCTCACCAGATGCCCAGAGATGCCAAACATCGACACATTGTTCTCTGCTTCTGAGATGGGAAGCGGCACCTGGCAGCTTTCCTATATGTCAAGTGTGGAGAGCCTCGCATGGCTGCCTCGCATGCCATAATGGCAACTTTATAATAATAATAATTCTATTATTTGTACCCTGCCCATCTGACTGGGCAAGCGAACGAGGGAGAGAAGCAATGGGTGCAACCCCATTGCCATAGAATTGTGGGTTGGAAGGGACACCCAGAGTCATCTAGTCCAACCCAGTGCAACGCAGCAGGCTGCAACCCAGCCATGCAAAGAAAACCTCAGGCGTTCCTACACAAGCTGCAGGGCAAAGCAAGAAGTACATCCCGAATTGATTTGGGCAAAAGCAGTCACTGGGTTGATTCCTGCCATATAACAGCCCTTGGAATTAACTGATATTCCTTACACTGTTATGAGACGCGGGTGGCGCTGTGGGTTAAACCACAGAGCCTAGGCCTTGCCAATCAGAAGGTCGGCGGTTCGAATCCCCGCGACGGGGTGAGCTCCCGTTGCTCGGTCCCTGCTCCTGCCAACCTAGCAGTTCAAAAGCACGTCAAAGTGCAAGTAGATAAATAGGTACCACTCCGGCGGGAAGGTAAACAGCGTTTCCGTGCGCTGCTCTGGTTAGACAGAAGCGGCTTAGTCCTGCTGGCCACATGACCCGGAAGCTGTACGCCGGCTCCCTCAGCCAATAGAGCGAGATGAGCGCCGCAACCCCAGAGTCGGCCGCGACTGGACCTAATGGTCAGGGGTCCCTTTTACCTTTACCTTACACTGTTATGCATATATGTGTGCATACACCTGCAAGCGAGTGTGTGGTATGCATGCACGTTAAAAGCAAAACCCCAAACAAAACAACACAGGATCATTCCTAACCACACGCAGCAACCGGAAACCACGGAAAAAGCCAGGGTGAAAAAGTAAAATAAAATAAAAAAATTAATTCAAATCACTGAAAAAAAAACAGATAAAGACTCCATATTCTCTCCATTCTGGAGCTAGCCTTTTAAAATTCCCTTACTCCTGATCTCTAGCTGAATTCCAGGGCCTGGGACTCTTAGAAACAGGAACTAGTTATCCACAGAATTGCAGAACTGTAGAGTTGGAAGCAACCCCAAAGATCATCTAGCCCAACCCCGAAAATCCTCCCAGAATCCTCTCTGAGTCCTGGGGTGAACAAGTTTCAGCTTGGGCCAGAGGATTCTGCAATCCTGGTCTGGATCAAATAACGGATCCTTCCGTAGACAAAAATGGGAGACGTCAGTTGATGGGCAAGGGAAGGGGTCGACTCCCGCTCCCATTGTCCTTGACCGTTGGTTATGCTGGCTGGGAATTATGGGAGTTGTAGTCCATCAACAAGGTTGAAGAAAAGTGGTCGTATCCTTCAACCTTGGGTCTCCAGAGGCTGTCGAGCAACAACTGCCTTCACCATCAGCCAGCTTAGCCAACACTCCAGGATGATGGGATTTGTATTCCAGCAACACCTGGAAACCGAAGGAGCTCTAAAGCCCCAATATCTTATCTATGGACATAATACATACATGTTTTGCATTGTTTCATTATTATTACAATTTATTGAAGGCTGTTGCTAATTCAGCAGTTGCCCAAGCTAAGGGATGATGGGTGTTGTAGTCCGGCCCGAGACTGAAGAACATTCAGTTAGCGATAGCCTATAATAAACAGCAGCAGCTGTTGCACAATTGAGCGCAAAACCCGTACAATATATTTAGCTAGATATAAAGGAACCTTGATGTCCCTTCAGCTTTTGCGTCCTTCAGCTTTGAGTTCCCAAATCTAGACTACAAACCCCATCATCCTGGATAATCTGCCTGATGACAATGGGAACCAGAAAATCATAGAATTGCAGAACTGGAAGGGAACCCTACGGTAACCTAGACCAGGCACCCCCAACCTGCGGCTCTCCAGATGTTTTGGCCTACAACTCCCATGATCCCTAGCTAACAGGACCAGTGGTCAGGGATGATGGGAATTGTAGTCCAAAACATCTGGAGGGCCAAAGGTTGGGGGTGCCTGGTCTAGACCCTGCAATCGCCGGAATCTCAGCTAAAGCATCCGTGGCAGATGGACACCCAACTTCTGCTTAGAAACCTCCAAGGAAGGAGGCAAATTATGGACCGGATCTGGATCCCGCCCCCTCTGGCTCCCCGCCAACAAAAAGGTATTTCCGTCAACAGACATCTTGTGTGCCTAGAGAGGCTGATAAACTAGCGGCAACTGACAAAGAGCCCTGGAAATTAAGCCCCCCTTGTTCCTCTTCTCTGAAGCCAGGGCTGAGAATGTGCCAATAACATCAGTTACAACAAATAGCAGTAGCAGTAATAATAATAGCTGCTCTCATTATTATCATCAAAATCCCGCACCAATGAAAGTTGGATTCTGGACTATAAATCCTTGCAAAACGTAAGTGCGTTTCCACTAATTTTTGGGCGTAATTTATTGTGCTCCACCTCCCACAAATTTGGCATCATTAATTTTGAGTTCCACTAGGCAAATCGAGAGGGGAGGGGACATCAAATCGCACCCACAGCCCATCCAAGCACTAGAATTCCCATCCAGGCAGCCTTGCCTTGCGCCCTGAGCTTCTGCCAAGCCTTCCCTGCACACTTTCAGACTTCTCTGTCTGGTCATGAGGACTAGCGCCTCGCCTTTAAAAAGCAAAAGTAATAAATTAAATTTTGCAATTTTTTTTTGTTCACTTCTGCACGGAGCAGTGCTGCCGAAACCTACCTACCTAAATCCAGAAAGCTTCGTTTAAAAAACAAAAACAAAAACCAGAAAAGAAAACAATCATTAGAAGTCAAAAGGCAAGCTTACATATTGGCAGAAGGCACAGATAAAACAGTAATTGTTTTAAACCAGGAAAGCCTACAGCCCTTACTCGCTTCCCCAGGAAAAGAAGAAAAGTATCAGTCAGAGCACCAGGCAGAGAAACGTATGGGATTTCGCCCTTGCGTTGCTCGTGTTCATTCCAATACATTAGGGAACAATAAGGACTAGGAACTTGCTTTTTTAAAATTAAAAAAGAGAGAGAAAAAGAAAAGAAAGCAGAGCTAGATCCTGTGGCCACCATCTCATTCTGCAGCTTTTCGGCGATCGTCAAATATCGCGGACACAAACAGCCCTGGCCAAAGGTCCATTACGATTTGCCGCCCGTGGCCAGAGGTCTCCCTAGCAGGCGAACCTGCCGCTGCCGCCTCTGCCCCACACGATCTGGGCATTTCCTCCTCCTACCTGAGATGTTGCTTGGCGACGACAGCCGTTTGCAAAGGCCGCAGATATAGCCTGGCCTCACACTCTGGCTGGCAGCAACCAAGCCGGGCCGGTCTTTCTTCGAGTGAAGTTTCAGGGGGCGAGGGGAGATTCCGGGGGTGCTGGTGGCATGCGGCCTGTTTACCTGGGGTCTGGAAGTTGATGCGTCTCATCTCCACAGGGTCCTTGGGGTGGTGAGGCGTGATCTCTGCGTTGTTCAACATGCATTTGATGCGCGGCTCCGAGTCTTTTCGTTTGCTGAGGAGCAGGAAGGAGAGAGAGCGAGCAGATAAAAGACAAGGCTTTAAGAAGTCATGTGCAGCGCTGCACCTCTGTCAGTTTTGGGGACCCCCTGGTGCCCCTCCAAATGTTGCCAAGCTCCAGCTCCCAGGAGTCATAGCAGACAAAGGTCAGGGATTATGGGAGTCCAAGAGTCCAGCAACTTTTGGGCCGGGGAGGGGGGCATAGCTGTCAACTTTCAGATTTGAAAATAAGGGATCAGCAGCCTCACCTATCCCAGGGACAGTCTACAGGATATCTAACAATCCGGGATAGCAGCGGGAAACCGCGCTGGAATAAGGGAATTTCCCCCAACTTGGCTTAAAAGGTAAAGGTAAAGGGACCCCTGACCATTAGGTCCAGTCGTGACCGACTCTGGGGTTGCAGCGCTCATCTCGCTTTACTGGCCGAGGGAGCCGGCGTACAGCTTTTGGGTCATGTGGCCAGCAGGACTCAGCCGCTTCTGGTGAACCAGAACGCCGTTTACCTTCCCGCTGGAGCGGTACCTATTTATCTACTTGCACTTTGACGTGCTTTCGAACTGCTAGGTTGGCAGGAGCAGGGACCGAGCAACGGGAGCTCACCCCATCGTGGGGATTCAAACCGCCGACCTTCTGATCGGCTAGTCCTAGGTTCTGTGGTTTAACCCACAGCGCCACCCGCGTCCCTCAACTTGGCTTACGCTGCGCTTAAATGAAAAACAACACCACCACGAAACTGCACATTACGGTTCCCAAACAGGCTCTCAAAAGCAGTGTCAAATTAATTCTGACAAAATCTGTGCAGGGCAAAGTGAATCTCATGAGGCAGGGTGTTCCACAGTCTAGTTGTTGCTACCTAGATTTCCAACAGCCGAGGGAACGAGCGTTAAAACCAGAAGAATGCTTGGCTTTGATAAGTTATGGCTGCTGAATGTCAGGACGGTCAGACAGGCAGGACAATTCACAGGTCAGAATGAAGACTCGAGACTCAACGCGAAGTCGACTTTTTTATTATTCAGAAAAGGAGAACGCAGCAGAGTTCATCTAGGCTTGACATTGAAGATGTTGCTGGGACAGACATCTCCTCCAAGTGGATGAAAACTACGGCAAGGAGGAGACAAGGCTCTTTGTGATCTGGGAGTCCCCAGGCTCTGTGGTTAAGGCCATAAGAAAAGGCTTCTGGATCAGGCCAGGGGGCCACCAACCTGTTACCCCCAAACCCCTAAAGGGAGGCCAAACCATCTCATCCTCCTTGCCTATCCACCAAGATCAGCCAGAAAGTTTTTCCTTCACGGATGGAGAGGGAACAATGGAAAATATCACCTAAGAAGCAATACCTTGTCTGTGGAACTCTCTGCCTCATGAGAATCCATTTTGTCCCATCCTTGGTGATTTTCTGCCTCCAAGCTAAGGCTTTTTCTTGTTACTTTACACTTGCCTTTTCTGTTTCACTAAATGTATCCCCACCCTTCCTGGCTTTTGTTTAGCAGTGATTATCTTTTAACGGCATGATCTGGAATTTAGATGTTGTTTGCGTACTGGTTTTAATTGCCTTGTGAGCTTCCCTTGCGTGTTCTGTTAAGGTTGGAAAAGTGGGATATAAACAATGCAAATAAATAAAGACAAACAGCACCCGGACCTATCAGGGTTTCGTTGCGGTTTTTTCCAAGAAGAAAAAGCAGCGTCAACATACAAAACGTCAAATCTATGGTTGGAAGCCAGCAATCCAATAGCCAGCCATCTGGAAAGCCCAAACTTTATTGTCTAAAGCCTTGAGAAATAGCTTGTTCTCCCCCCATGAGGTCTCCTGAACTAACTGCAAATCAACTTTTATGGGAGAACCGAGCTCTAGTGCGAGTGGAGAAATATGTGACCCAAACTCAAATAATTCCAAGAGCCTAGGAGTGTTGCCAGAAAACTGCCCTCTCCACCTGCAACCTGTTTTTGGACAGGTTGCAATATCGTTCCCTTTGGGTTGTCCTCCCTCTTTACTCGAGGGTTAAACCTTGTTGGCACTTTTAGGAGCAGCAATGTTTCAGTAGCTCAGCTGCAGCTTAAAGTGCCACCTTTGTTTTACTGATTGCCTTTTGGTTCCTAAGGTGCAGCTGACTGCCTCCTGAATCAGAGACCGGGAGTTTTTAAAAACCCTTACCTGTCTGGTTTGCTGTCCAGGGAAGCAGTAAAAAAAGAAAGAAAGAAAGAAAGGAAGGAAAAAGAAGAGAAGGAGGAAAAGATAAAGATGAGGTTAGTAAGAGTCGCCCTTCACATCCCTTCACCAGGACTCTCAACCATCTGAATTATAGGAATCTTTAAAATAGTGGGTCGTATATACCTGTATACCTGAAGGAGCGTCTCCACCCCCATCGTTCAGCCCGGACACTGAGGTCCAGCGCCGAGGGCCTTCTGGCGGTTCCCTCACTGCGAGAAGTGAGGTTACAGGGAACCAGACAGAGGGCCTTCTCGGTGGTGGCGCCCACCCTGTAGAACGCCCTTCCATCAGATGTCAAGGAAATAAGCAGCTATCTTGTTTTTAAAAGACATCTGAAGGCAGCCCTGTTTAGGGAAGTTTTTAATGTTTTATCGTGTTTTTACCACTCGATTGGGAGCCGCCCAGAGTGGCTAGGGAAACTCAGCCAGATGGGCGGGGTATAAATAATAAATCGTGTGTGATTGACCCCTTGCAACATATTGTCTCTGGTCATGGCAGCTCCTGACACTTCTGTAGGAAGTGAATGGCATCCCTTACCTCCCCCCTGCCACGCACAATCTTCCACATTTATTTATTTATTCACCAATTTGATTTATATCCCATGTTTCCTCCAAGGAGCTCAGAGAGTGGCAAGTACATAAAACCTTCGTGTTCCTTCGTTTTATCCTCACCACATCCCTGAGAGGTAGGGCAATCTGAGAAAAGAAGTGGACTGGTCCCCACGGTCACTCAGTGAGCTGCATGTGGCTCAGTGGGCAGGATTCGAACCCTGGTCCCCCAGGTCCTAGCCCAATACTCTAACTCAGCGGTTCCTGAACTCTTTTTGAGCCACTGCCTCCTTGGTTCCACAAACTCACCCCCAGTGCCTGCTACCCTATGAAAAAGGCGTTATTCAAAGTTTTGCATGCCACCGCTAAGGAAGATAGCAATGCAATGGATTTCAAAACGTCCATGATTAAATACACACCGTGTTAAAAGTACAATGAAAACGGCTTAGTTTATTTAACTCCATAAAATGGATGAATTCAGGACTCTGGGGTTGGAAGGGACTTCTAGAGTTATCCAGTCCAACCCGAATCGCAGCTAAATCACATGTGAAGATTCACACGGAGCTGATTCTCGTTTCGCTGTGTCCCCACAAGCACCGTACATTCAAGAGTGAGATGCCGTATTAAACATATTAAAGGTCACAGTCCATCACAAAACAGCCATGGCTTCCCCCCACCCCCAAAGGATTCTGGGGGTGTAGTTTGCCAAGGGTGCTGAGAGTCGCTTGCAGATCATCCCCACGGATCTGGCAGAAGGAAGGGACCGTCTTGCACCAGGTCCAAACCTCGCAGTCTTCTGCCAAAGATTCTGGCCGGCTCTCCAACACTTCAAAGCTTAGAGCGCTTTAACGGTTAATCCCTTTCCCCAGGGAACTCTGGGAATTGCAGCTCTGCGGGGTTGTCTCCCAACAACTCCTGGCTACTTTAGCAAACTACAATTCCCAGGATTCATTGGGGCGAGGGGGGAGCCATTATTGTTTTATCAGGGGTGCCCAAACATTTTCCAAAGAGGGCCAGATTTGATGAAGTGAACATGCATGAGGGCCATAGCTGTCAACTTACAGATTTGAAAATAAGGGACCGGCAGCCTCAAAAATAAGGGATCAGCAGCCAAAATAAGGGATTTTCCCAGCACAGGCATGTTCAACTTCTGAGCCCCTCCGAGCCAAAGGCAGAAAGCTCAGCCAGCAGCCCAACGAAGCCTCAAGCGGTGGTTCCCACAGCACAGCAACCCGGCAAAGGGGATGCAGCAAGGAAAACCACTGTCACCTCTGCGCTGGGAAGCGCTGAGCAAAGGCGAGTCCCCAGGCAACGCGGCCGATTTGATCGGCACAAGGTATGCAAGCTCCACCCCCCAGTCGTTCTTGGAACCTCCCTCCTCCCTGGCCGGCAGGGAGGGAGGGAGAGGAGCTGCTTCCTTTGAAACCCGGGAAATTTAAGGGACATCATCAATAAGGGACAGCAGCGGGACACAGCCCTGGGATACTGGGATAAGGGACTTTCCCGCCAAATAAGGGATGGTTGACAGCTATGGTGAGGGCCGACCAAAGTTGCTGAGCTTTTTTTAGGATTTTACCCCAGGACATATACCGTATTTTTTGCTCTGTAAAACGCCCCTTTCCCCCCCTAAAAAGTAAGGGGAAATGTGTGTGCGTCTTATGGAGCGACTGCAGGCAGGAGGCTCTGCTCAGCACTCCCTTTAAAGAGCCGCGTGGAGTGTGTGTGCAGCTCTTCCGCATGCTCTTTAAAGGGAGCGCGGCTCTTGGGGGAGCCTTAGCCGTGCGCAGCCTCTCCCGGGCAGGGGATGAAAGCTGCCCTTGCCCGGGAGAGCCTGCGCACGGCCAAGCAAGAAGCCAGGATCACTGCGCTGCGATCCTGCGGGCTGTCCTGGCTTATGGGATAGCTGCGTGCAGCCTCCCCGGCCCAGGAGAGGCTGCATGTGGCTATCCCATAAGCCAGGACATCAAGCTTCTGGGATTCAGAATATTTTTTTCCTTGTTTTCCTCTTCCAAAAACTAGGTGCGTCTTATAGAGCGAAAAATACGGTGCTGCCATGGGGGCCGGATTAAATCGAGGCCCCTGAAACAGACTTTGGACATGGCTGTTTTAAGTGGTATAATTCTGCTTCTAATGCGTAGTGGTGCCTGGATATAGTAACAACGGCTTTTGGAAGACCGTGAGTTGTTGAGTGCCCCCTGCCTCCTAGCACGCCCCCCTCAGGATCACCCCACTTACCCACAGGGGGCAGTATCGCCCACTCTGAGAGCCACTGCCCTAACCACTACACCTCACAGCCAGCAGCATGCTTTGGAAACGCAAAACTTGCACGCGAAACCCCACTTACTTTTTGTAGAGGAGGATTGCGATGACGATGCAGATGATGAACACCACGGCCAAGACCGGTCCAATCACCCAGATCAGTCCCTCCTCGCCGTCAATCTTTGGCTGTGGGTCCGGGTTGTCTATCTGGATCGGGTCCGAAAAGGGGCTGGCAGCGTATAACTGAGGGAGAGGGAGAGAAAACAGGGAGAGCCGAGGGAAGGGAATCAGTAACGCGCAGGCGACGGCAAACATGGAGTCGCTTAGAATCAAACAGCTGGAAGGGGGACCCCCAGCGGTCCTCTAGTCCAGCCCCCGGCTGCAATGTAAGAATTGCAGTTAAATTAACAGTGGTGTTAAATTAACACTGGTGGGTGTTCTGCAAAAATAAACTTGCTGGAAAGGGTTGCATCTGTATTGTGGGTCAAAGCTTTTCCGTGCTTTTTTTTAAATAGAAAAAAATGGATATTGATTGATTTATTAGTAGTTCTAGGCTGCTTTTCATTCAAATGAATCCCAAAGTAGCTTACAAACAATACACCGTAGTAACAGAACAGAACAGGACATACTGTGCTGCAAATGCAGCATAAATCATATAGAAAGATATGTAATGTCAGTAAAACAATCTTCTCAGTTGGTACTTGTATAAATATAGGGATTTAAATTAACATTATTTATTATGTATTATTATTATTTGCCCCCTTTGGCTTGCCACCCTATATCTGGCACTGGTGGGGTTTTCAAGACTAGAAGAGACAACTTTTCCGGGTCATGTGGCCAGCAGGACTGAACCGCTTCTGGCACAACGGGACACCGTGATGGAAACCAGAGCACACGGAATCGACGTTTACCTTCCCGCCGCAGCGGTACCTATTTATCTACTTGCACTGGTGTGCTTTCGAACTGCTAGGTTGGCCGGAGCTGGGACACAGCAACGGGACCTCACTCTGTTGCGGGGATCCAAATCACATTGGATGCAATCTGTCTGAGCCAAGAGAATTCAGAGCATTACGCCCAATGCAAAGTTCAGAAGCAGGAGAGGACTCACCGGATCGGAGGCCCGGAGCACAGCCAGGACGAAAAGGACGTACTTCTGACCGGGTTCCAAGGCTTTGTTCTCAAAGCCGTCGTAGCGCTTCAAGTCCCCAAGGATGAAGTAGGAGGGCAGGGTGTTGAAGCGGGCTGCGATGTAGGGCTTGTGGAGGTCCAGCTGGCGGGAGTGGCGGAGACTGCGGCGTTGCAGTCGGGAAATCTGAATCAACTGGGAAGGGGACCATGAGGAAGGAGGTTCAAATCAGCTATGCGAGGCACCGCAGAGATTGAGAAGAAGGCAAGACAAAAGCTTCCAGGTGCACAAAAGTATGGTTACTCTTCTCCTTTATTAAACTATCCCAGCCTCCCTCAGGGAGAACAGTCTCAGAAGAAAATATAAGGGTCTGGGCAGTGTTTACTGCAGAGGCCGGCAAGGCTTACTGGGCATGGGCCAGATCCGTGGAAATCCTCCGTGGGCCGGAAACCGCGCCTGCGCAGAAGTGATTTTCAGCGTCTGGGCATGTGCAGAAGTGATTTCCGGAGCCGCGGAAGAGAGCCCCCGCGCCGCACTGGTTTAGCACAGTGCGTGGGGACTCGCCGAGTGGGCGGCTTGGTTCGGGGGTGACTCATGGGCCAGTTAAGCAACCCTCATGGGCTGCTTCTGGCCCATGGGCCTAAAGTTGCTGACCTCTGGTTTACTGAGACCAACATGTCCCCCACCTCCGCAGATATACCGTATTTTTCCACTCCATAAGACGCACCAGACCACAAGAGGCACCTAGTTTTTGGAGGAGGAAAACAAGAAAAAAAATATTCTGAATCCCAGAAGCCAGAACAGCAAGAGGGATCGCTGCGCAGCGAAAGCAGCAATCCCTCTTGCTGTTCTGGCTTCTGGGATAGCTGCGCAGCCTGCATTCGCTCCATAAGACACACACACATTTCCCCATACATTTTAGGAGGGAAAAGAGTCTTATAGAGCAAAAAATATGGTAATTCCTTCTTCACAGAGTTGGAAAGAAAGGACCCTGAGGATCATGCAACTTCATGCAATGCAGGAATCTTCCATAAAATGTGGAGCTCAAACCCATGACCTTGAGATTTAAAGGTCTTGTGCTGACCTATCCCTCAGGGGCACAATGGCACAGACCTTTGTAGAAGTGCGGCAATAAAACTGCTAGCATGTTTGCAAAGCTAAGCGGGGCCCGGTGTGGTTTCCAATCGGATCGGGGACCCCGTTCTGAGATTCCTGTATTGCAAGGGGTTAAGCTAGATGGGTCCCTTCCAACGTTGCGATTCTTTGGAAGAATCGGAGACCAAAGACCAAAGCTTGGCTGTGCCTAAATATGCCCCTGGAAGAGGGTTTATATATGAAAATGTGTAGGGCCTTCACACCGCTATGGAAGTTCCTTCTAAGCCAGGTAATAGGGGCATTTCTGTGCCTTTGCTTGTTGCTGGACTACAACTCCCATCATCCCTGGCAACTGCACATGCTGGCTGTGGATGATGGGAGTTGTAGTTCGGCAGCACCCAGAGGGCAGAAGCTCCCCGTCCCTGCCCCACAACAACCTGTCCCAAGCCCTCCATCCCTGGGCTACTTAAAACTTCTCTACGCACCACTTTCAAATCTTCTCCCTGCGGCAATGAGGTCTAGAAACATGCAGGTTTCGAGGTGCAGTAGACTCTTTCTCCTGACAGACTCACAAGTTTGTAAAAAGGTAAAGGTAAAGGGACCCCTGACCATTAGGTCCAGTTGTGGCCGACTTTGGGATTGTGGCGCTCATCTCGCTTTACTGGCCGAGGGAGCAGGCGTACAGCTTCTGGGTCATGTGGCCAGCAGGACTAAGCCGCTTCTGGCGAAACCAGAGCAGCGCACGGAAACGCCGTTTACCTTCCCACTGGAGCAGTACTTATTTATCTACTTGCACTTTTTGGCGTGCTTTCGAACTACTAGGTGAGCAGGAGCAGGGACTGAGCAACGGGAGCTCACCCCGTCACGGGGACTCGAACCGCCAACCTTCTGATCGGCAAGTCCTAGGCTCTGTGGTTTAACCCACAGCGCCACCCGCGTCCCCACAAGTTTGTAGGCTTCTGTAAATATCCAGGGTTGACTTCCTCCGACATTTGCTGAGGTCTTAGAGAAGTGCTTCCCAAACTTTTTGCCCCCCCCCCCCGGTTCCATAAACTCACCCCCAGTTCCCCCTACCCTATAAAAAGCATTGTTCAGAATAGCCGTTTGCAGAACCCACTGAAAAGGAGAACAGTAAAAGAAAATCCAGACCAGCAACATTGAATTGCGCATTTATTCAAAAGCTAGTTGAATGAATTCAACAAAGCGGATGAACTTGATGGAGTGATACCAGCTTTTCAAAGTCTGGTAGTCGTTTATTGCTCCAGCACCCCCCCCCGCCTCTTTGCACCCCCTAAATCATCCCACTGCCCCCCCATTCTTTGAGCTACCCAAGAGGATTCTGGGAGATGTCCTGGGCCAACCCCGAGTGTACACAAGAAGGCTGGGGTGCGGGGTACATGAATGACAGCTGTCACTCACCTCCTCCAAGTCCATCTCTTCCGGACTGTGGTATATGTTCTGAAACTGGCCGCTTTTGGATTTCTTCAGGGGAACGACCACGATGTAGAATGCCCTGGCAGATCGGGAAAGGAGAAGGAACTGAGATGGGGAAGAGGCTAAAAAGGAAAGAGAGAACGGCAGCAAAGCGCCAACCTAGCTAAGAAATAAAATGTTAAAGGTGGAATGAAATACCACAGAATTTTAAACTTTTTTTAAAAAGGGATATAGGGCAATTTGTCTTTTTATTGTGTTTAATATTTTGTCCGGAGCCCGCCAGAGTGGCTGGGGCAACCCGGTCAGATGGGCAGCATATTAATAATAAGATTATTATTATTTGTCTGTTTGCATTTCTTAGTACAGAAAATATTGATCTGATGTGTAGAGATCTTTCTTGTTCTGTTGAGTTCAGGAGGGTTCTGGAAGGTTTCCTCTCTGTGTGAAAGAAGGTTCTTGTTTGGGTTATTCCTTCTGAGAAGCTGAGTACAGCGGGTTTGAACTGGTTCTGTTATCTCTTTCTGTCAAGGTCATGCTGACTATAATATCAGGCCAGAAGGAGGCTGGTTCTTACTTATGTTCTCTTTCTATCTCTTTGTTCTGGTGTGGTGTTCTGTATGCTATAGTGTTACGGTTTAGTCTTATTATAAGTTCTTGTAAGTTTTAAGTTAAGCTGCAACTGGATTTCTTATGGACAGGGCCAATCCTGAATGCATTGGATTTGTGACCATTATGCTCATTTGCCTTCAGTTATGGTGCTGGAGGAGACTCTTGAGAGTCCCATGGACTGCAAGAAGATCAAACGCATCTGAAGGAAATCAGCCCTGAGTGCTCACTGGAAGGACAGATCGTGAAGCTGAGGCTCCAGTACTTTGGCCACCTCATGAGAAGAGAAGACTCCCTGGAGAAGACACTGATGCTGGGAAAGATGGAGGGCACAAGGAGAAGGGGGCGACAGAGGACGAGATGGTTGGATAGTGTTTTCGAGGTTACCAGCATGAGTTTGACCAAACTGCGGGAGGTAGTGGAGGACAGAGGTGCCTGGCGTGCTCTGGTCCATGGGGTCACGAAGAGTCGGACACGACTAAACAACAACAACAAAAGCAGTAAAGCTCTGCTGGATGAAATACAATTGCCTCTGGTCTATTTTTGGGAACTTGGTAACATGTTTAAGTCCCCACCCCACACCCCAGCGTGACATTGTTATCACCATTATTATTCAGAAATAAATACATTAAAATCCCTGGCAGGGAGCTACATGAAACCAGGCTTGTGGGATGCAGGTTGCTTGACTTCCCAGCAGGGCTGTCTTAAGCATATGTGGCACTGGGGTGCAAAGATTCACCCCCCCCCAGGTTGCCGAGTCCCTAGCGTGCCAGGGCTTTTTCGGCTGTGGCTCCAATCTGGTGGAACGCTCTGTCCCAGGAGACTAGGGCCCTGTGGGACTTGACATCTTTCCGCAGGGCCTGCAAGACGGAGCTGTTCTGCCAGGCCTTTGGTCGGGGTTCAGTCTGACTCCCTCTCCCCTTTCATAAGAACTTGCATGAAAGTGGCCGCCCAAATTTTTCTCACAGGCCCATATAAGTTCAGCACAAACAGTTGGGCCTGTTGAGCATTTAAGCTCCCCAACCCTAATCTGCGGGTTGCCATCCGATTGGATTTTATTCTGATCCTGATCTGATTTGAGGATGTATTTTAATTGATTGCCTGATTTTATGTTAATGTGTTATATATTTGATGTTAGCCGCTCTGAGCCCGGCTTCGGCTGGGGAGGGCAGGATATAAATAAAAATTATTATTATTATTATTAGTGCAGGAGGGCGGAGCCAGCCGGCCGCCTCAGCATCTCGCTGGCTTGGTCGCCCTCGAACTCATGGCACATGCAGCAGAAAAGCCCGCCGTGGCGCTCTAGCCGGTGGCGGGCTTTTCCCCGGACTCAACTCCTGGCCCCTGGACTGGTGCCCCTGAGAGCCTGGTGCCCAGGTGCCCCGCACCCCTAGCGCCTATGGGTAAGACAGCCCTGCCTGTTGGGATACTGCCAGGGAGACAGTCATCTCCAGACAATCCATCGATCTCCCGTAGAACAGCATCAGTCAGTTAGCGACACGAGCCTCAGACACATTCTAGGACTCATGCACGCCCTTGCAGCAGACTCCGCAACAGAAGATGCACTCAGAAGAGCAGAGTGGTGCATGCTCTAGTTATCTCCCACTTGGACTACTGCCATGCGCTCTACGTTGGGCTACCTTTGAAGGTGACTCGGAAACTACAACTAATCCAGAATGCGGCACCTAGACTGGTGACTGGGGGTGGCCCCCGAGACCACATAACACCCGTCTTGAAAGACCTACATTGGCTCCCAGTACGTTTCCGAGCACAATTCAAAGTGCTGGTGTTGACCTTTAAAGCCCTAAACGGCCTCAGCCCGGTATACCTGAAGGAGCGTATCCACCCCCATCGTTCTGCCCGGACGCTGAGGTCCAGCGCCGAGGGCCTTCTGGCGGTTCCCTCATTGCGAGAAGCAAAGCTACAGGGAACCAGGCAGAGGGCCTTCTCGGTAGTGGCGCCCTCCCTGTGGAACGCCCTCCCATCAGATGTCAAAGTGATAAACAACTACCTGACATTCAGAAGACATCTTAAGGCAGCCCTGTTCAGGGAAGTTTTTAATGTGTGATATTTTAGTCTTTTTTGGTTTCTATGGAAGCCGCCCAGAGTGGCTGGGGAAACCCAGCCAGATGGGCGGGGTACAAATAATAAATTATTATTATTATTATTTACAACTTTATTCAGCGTTGGTCAGAACAAAGGAAAAACATGACTGCCTGCCTTCGTGTCGAGGCAACAGACAGAAAACAAAAGCTATATACAAAACGGAAACTCCCTGTGAGCAGGAAGTACGCAGGCTTGTGACACACAACAGCCTGCTTCATTTTTAAGGAGGAATGGAAATATCCTAACACTGCCTCCCCGTTATTTTTACGTACTGCGCAGGTGAATCTGAGCCTTTCACTTCCGGCAGGTTCACCACGATGCTCCCGTCCAGGTCGTGTCTGTAGGTCACCTCCGGCTTCCGGCTGAGCAGGTTGGCTGCCGTCGAAACCTCCACCTGCTGCTGGAGGTTCCCCAGAGTGCCCTTAGGACCTTTCAGGATGAACCTGTACAACGTGTGAGGTCTCAGGTTCGTGATGAGCTTCTTAGTGGCACGGCCGTCCACCTCGATCTCTTTGCCCTCGTACTGGATCTGAAGTTCGGGGGGGGAGGGGAGGGGAGAAGCGAATCGAGATTTACGAGAGGTTGGCAAGTGAGGGAACGTGAACCTCGGGGCGGAAGGGGGTGTCCCTCCACCCCCTGCCCACCCCGACAGGTAGCGCAACGCTCCCCAAACGTAATATAGATCTGTACCGTGTACGGAACGGCAGAATTGTAATTCTCGGGGAACTCCCATCCTAGGAGAACGGACGTCTTGGTCAGCATCCTCACTTTGAAGTTCTTGGGGAAAACTGTTGGAAAGAAAAGCAGTGAGGGGAGGCGGGGAGCAAGGGGAACGGGGTGAAAAGAGCCACATTTTGGAATTCCAAACAACCGGCAAGAATCAGCATCCAACCAATCGGCAATGCCTTCCGAAATACACAACGCTACGGCTTCCGCCCAGAACGGTTGCCCATTCCGTTCCCAACCCTGGCGCCATGACATCACACAACGGGACACGCCCCTCCTCCCTGTGCCCGCCCCTCGAAAACAGGCTACGTAGCTCCTGATTGGCTGCTGAGGAGAAAAGGGCCTCTGCGGTGGGGGGGACAGGACATGTGGGGCTCGTGTTTCGTTTACCTCCCCTTCCCCTGTTTTGTGGTTTGTGAAAGAGAGAGCGAGAGAGAAAGAGAAAGAGAAAGAAAAGGCGAAAAGCAGAAGAAAAGGCTCCTCCCACCTGTGATAGCGACTGCTCCGCCCAGCTGTCAATCAAGGAGGACTGTCTGGACTTGACTTTCGGAAGAAAGAGGAAAGAGGACTTACCTGCCGAAGGCAAGAAGCCACCTGCCTTTCTAATTTTGATATTTTATTTTTTTTAAGGAACGTACTCGCACGCCTGTCTTCCAAGCCAGCGGGGAGCTTAATGGCTTTTGATTTGTGGCTTTTTGTTTGCATTTCATTTTTAATCGCTTTGTGGTTTTGTTTACTTCTCTGCCTCCCGGGAGCGGCTCAGCATACAGGGAGAGAGAGTCACCGTGGAGAAGTCGGCAAGTCCTACCTTGGTCCAGGAGGAACGTCCGGTATTGGACCGAAGGGCTGTACGGCCCCGGACCTTTACTGGTGTGGGCTCGGATTTTAACATCGTAGGCTGTGTTGGGCTTGAGGCCGTTCAGCGTGTACGAGTTCTCGGGAGACGGAGGGAGATCCTTCTCCTGCGGGCTCCCGGAAGACGTGGCCTCGCGATAGGCCACGGTGTACTTCACTATGACCCCGTTCCTCTCCGCCATGACCGGGGGCATCCAGTGGAACTGCACGGACTTGGAGGTGATGTTGCTGGCTTCGAGGATCTGCGGGTACCCCTTGGGCACGTCTTCTGGGATGGTGAGCTCCTGGACCGCTTCTTCCCCGAAGCCGGAGCGGCTCTTGACGGCAAGCTTGAAGACGTAGGTGGCACCTCGGTGGATGTTGGTGGCCGTGTACCTGTCCTCCTCAGAGGAGAATTCCAGCGTCGCCAAGGGGTCAACGTCCCTGCGGCCGAACTGCAAGCGGTAGCCCAGCACCTGACCCTCTGCGTCCAGAGGAGGCTCCCACTTGACCAACAGGGCGTTTTCTTGAGTCGGGTGGACGGACAGGATCGGCTTCCCTGGGACTTGAGGAGAGAAGAGAGGCGGAACAGGTCAGGAGGAGAGGCGGCAGTGAATCGCACACCGTGCGAGTTGGGAATTGATGAGCAAGAACACGACTTGAACAGGCTTGGTGGGGTGTCGGGCCTAATGTGCCTGGAAGCGGATGGATGGCAGCTAACAGATTGAAGTTGAATCCTGACAAGACTGAAGTACTGTTTTGGGGGGACAGGGGGCGAGCGGGTGTGGGGGATTCCCTGGTCCTGAATGGGGTCCCTGTGCCCCTGAAGGACCAGGTGCGCAGCCTGGGAGTCATTTTGGACTCACAGCTGTCCATGGAGGCGCAGGTCAATTCTGTGTCCAGGGCAGCTGTCTACCAGCTCCATCTGGTACACAGGCTGAGATCCTCCCTGCCGGCAGACTGTCTCGCCAGAGTGGTGCATGCTCTAGTTATCTCCCGCTTGGACTACTGCAATGCGCTCTACATGGGGCTACCTTTGAAGGTGACCCGGAAACTGCAATTAATCCAGAATGCAGCAGCTAGACTGGTGACTGGGAGCGGCCACCGGGACCACATAACACCGGTCCTGAGAGATCTACATTGGCTCCCAGTACGTTTCCGAGCACAATTCAAAGTGTTGGTGCTGACCTTTAAAGCACTAAACGCCCTTGGTCCTGTATACCTGAAGGAGCGTCTCCACCCCCATCGTTCTGCCCGGACATTGAGGTCCAGCGCCGAGGGCCTTCTGGCGGTTCCCTCATTGCGAGAAGCCACGTTACAAGGAACCAGGCAGAGGGCCTTCTCGGTGGTGGCGCCCGCCCTGTGGAACGCCCTCCCTTTCAGATGTGAAGGAAATAAGCAGCTATCCTATCTTTAAAAGGCATCTGAAGGGAGCCCTGTTTAGGGAAGTTTTTTATGTTTAATGCTGTATTGTTTTTAACACTTGATTGGAAGCCGCCCAGAGTGGCTGGGGAAACTCAGCCAGATGGGCGGGGTATAAATAATAATAATAATAATAATAATAATAATAATAATAATAATAATTATATAAAGTCCTCGCCTCCCCACAGCTGCCAAAGTCCCCTCCTCTCCAGGGCTTTTTCCAGGCAATCAGAGACTATGCCTGCATGCAGCTCAACCTCTCCTCCACCCTGTTCACACCTCTCTTGGTTCTGTGAGACCAGAGAGGGGGGAGTTTGTTGCAGCAGGAGGGCGAGAAATCCGCGACTCTTCACCAGATGGATTTCCTCTCTACCTCTTGGCCCCTCTCCTTTTCCGTTTCTGAACTTTTCTCTGCCACAGCCTCTCCCTGCTCACTAAGCCCTGTTCCCTCTTCTGCGTCTGACACCTCCTCGTCCTCCCATAGAATTGTACAGTTGGAAAAGACCATGAGGGTCATCTAGTCCAACCGCCTACAATGCAGGAATCTTTTGCCCAACGTGGGGCTCCAACTCACAGCCCTGAGATAAAGTCTCGTGCTCTACCGACAGATGGCCAGTTTAAAGAAATGAGAATTTTAGAAGGCTGAGGATGGCTCTGCAAGAGGGGGCCGGGGTTGCCTAACAAATTCCAGCACTCTGAAGAAACCACACTTCCCAGGATCCTTTGGGGGGGGGAAGTCAAGACAGTTTGAAGCGGTCTGATCCTGCCTTAAAGGTATGGCTTATACAGGGCCTTAGAGAAGTGAAGAACCAACGCAGGAACATATTTTGGGACAGAAGTGCAGAGAGATAAGGGGCTCTCAGGACTCAGAACAAACCGCAGTTCCCAGAATCCTTTGGGAGGGGGCTGTTTAAAGTGATATGGCACTGCTTTAAATGTATAGTGGAGATGGGCACTCTCTATTCTCGCTCTCTTAGGGAGGAAAACGTTCCAAGATGGTTCAGGATTTGTTTTGACTCCCTGCAACACGTTCTTGACAAAATTGCAGTGCCTCAGCGCTGGATCTATCCTGCTTTAACCGTTCGCTGTGCAATGGCTTCCCCAGTTGTGACACCGTTTTGCTGCTGCCTTGAGAAGCTATGGCACTGCTTCTTATATGCAACAACAGTGGCAAGAGAATTGTTGGCTCAGAAATGGAAGCAGGAAGAAATCCCGATGAAAGAAGACTGGCAGACAAAACTAATGGACTACGCAGAACTGGATAAAATGACAGGAAGGATTCGAAATCTGCGGGAACGGAGATTCACAGAAGAATGGAAGAAATATACAAACTATTTGAAGAGCAACTGCCATCAACAAATTACGCTAGTAGGACTACAAGAAGTTTTGTAAGGAGAAATATATGAAACATTGCAAAGAAGAGAAAGAAGAGAGACATTCGCTATGAGATTTAAATGTAATAGTGAAAGTAAGAAATGTATATTGTGAAAAGATTGGAAAACTTTCAGATGTGATTGAGGGAAGTCAAAGAAGTTGTATAAGATATAAAAGTATGTTTAATAACTGTTGAAAATAGTATGTTAAAAAACTAATAATATATATAAAAGGGGAGCTATGGCACTGCAAAATCAGGAGAAAAATCACCCAGAATTACCTGCAAGATGAAATGTTATAGGACTTCAGAAGGAGGATACTGGATATCTGCCGCAGTGCGACTGGACTGAAAGTGGGATTGTGTGAAAATGAGAGGTTGCTGAAGAAAATTTTAAAATAGGGATGCAGAAAAGGGAGGCACGGGGAAGTCGGTGAAATAAGGTTTATGAAAAAGAGGTTATGAAATTATACATGTTTATATGTTTGTCTATGTATTGTGAATTGTAATGTGTTTAATTTATGTTGGAAAACCAATAAAAAATTTATTAAAAAAGAAAGAAAGTGGGATTGTGTGTGACTGCCCTGTGCATGAATCATTGCGAATGCACACTTTTAAAAAAGGAGACCTGGAGGGGCCGAAACTGGGACTCCAGATCATCTGCTTCTCCAGGATTGCCTGATTCTGACCAACAATTACTCTCCAGCATTGCAATGGGCAAAGAAGGGTTCTTATCACCTGCTGTCTTGAGATTGCCAGGGGCTGACCTTAGCATTTCTGTATGCGAGGACGGTTCTTTCTCCCTGCTTTTATTTCTACAACAGCCCTGTGAGGCAGGTTTGGCTGAAAGGGGCGGCAGCTGGCCCAAAAACACCCTGTGAGGTCCGGGGATGATGTGAGCTTGGGAAATTGTTTTCCCTTTACCAAAATGTGAATTGTTGGCTGAAAAGCACAAAGCAGATAAAAGATCGCCAAAGACCCATTTGAAAGATTTGGCAAGGAAAAGAAGCAATTTCCCCAAATTAGGATTTTTTTTTTCCTTTAGAAAAAGAAAACAAATTATCTATCTGAAGCTAAGTGGAACAAGTTCTTGGATAAGAGCTTATCTGCTGGAGAGATATTCCTTCAGTGATGGATGGATGGACAAACCCAGCAGCAATGAAATAAGATCCAGGAAGAAAATGAGGAGGAAGAGGAGGGGAGAAAAACATGAAGATAAATCTTCACAAAAGATTAGTTTTTTTGCGGGGGAGTGTCCTGGAAAGTCTAGTCATCAAGTGAATCACACTAGTAATCTTCTAGCCAATCATATAGTCTAGCTAATCAGAATCCTCAGCTTCACACTAATCAGAAGCTTGATCTTCTAGCCAATCTACATCCTTATTTTCTAGCCAATCAGGATCCTGATCTTCTAGCCAATCTACATCCTTATTTTCTAGCCAATCAGGATCCTGATCTTCTAGCCAATCTATATCCTGATCATCTAGACAATCTACATCCTTATTTTCTAGCCAATCAGAATCCTCAGCTTCGAACCAATCAGAATGCTGACCTTCTAGCCAATCAGAATCCTCAGCGGCACACCAATCAGGATCCTGATCGTCCAGCCAATTTACACCCTTATTTTCTTGCCAATCAGAATTGCCAGCTTGACACCAATCAGAATCCTTATCTTCTAGCCAATCAGGATCCTGATCATCTAGCCAATCTACATCCTTATTTTCTAGCCAATCAGAATCCTCAGCTTCGCACCAATCAGAATGCTGACCTTCTAGCCAATCAGAATCCTCAGCGGCACACCAATCAGGATCCTGATTGTCTAGCCAATTTACACCCTTATTTTCTAGCCAATCAGAATGGCCAGCTTGACACCAATCAGAATCCTGATCTTCTAGCCAATCACTCTCATCAGCTTCTAAGCAATCACTGCCTGCACTTTCGGCACTGAGTGGGATTTTTTTATTTCCTGCGCTTCAAACTCATATGCTCAACGTTCACCATCCACGCCAGCTTGGGAAATATGGGTGCCTTGGTTGATAATGGGGTGCTAACATCACTTTTGCTTCTTATAGCTAGACTGGTGACTGGGGGCGGCCACCGAGACCATATAACACCGGTCTTGAAAGACCTACATTGGCTCCCAGTATGTTTCCGAGCACAATTCAAAGTGTTGGTGCAGACCTTTAAAGCCCTAAACGGCCTTGGTCCAGTAGACCTGAAGGAGCGTCTCCACCCCCATTGTTCAGCCCGGACGCTGAAGTCCAGCGCCGAGGGCCTTCTGGCGGTTCCCTCATTGCGAGAAGCAAAGCTACAGGGAACCAGGCAGAGGGCCTTCTCGGTGGTGGCGCCCGCCCTGTGGAACGCCCTTCCAGCAGATGTCAAAGCGATAAACAACTACCTGACATTCAGAAGACATCTTAAGGCAGCCCTGTTCAGGGAAGTTTTTAACGTGTGATATTTTACTGTATTTTTGGTTTCTATAGAAGCCGCCCAGAGTGGCTGGGGAGGCCCAGCCAGATGGGCGGGGTATAAATAATAAATTATTATTATTATTATTATTGCTTTGTACATGGCATGAGGCAATACCCTGATGCTGAGCTTCTGGGTTTAGTAATGGTTGTTGATGATAAAACAATATTTTAAAAAATGATTTTAAAATAGAAAAGAAAGCATTCTGCAGCTGCCTTTGTGCAACAGCCCTTCAATGAAGGCTGGCGGTATTACCCTCCGAGAGATTCTCACCTGCCCCCTTGGTCACGGCCACCTTGGGTTTGCTGCGGGCGCCATCGCCTTTCATGGTATAGGCAGCCACAGTGATGGAATAGGCAGTCTCTGGCTGCAACCCAGCGATGATCATTTCCTGGGGACGGGAGTCAAAGAGAAGGAGAGAGATTTTTTACCCTTTTTAAAATACCGAAGGCAGAACAGTTTGAGCTTGGCGGTGGCTGGGGGGGGGGGAGAACCAGCAACGGTGATGCATGCAGGGAACACGACACAACGCAAGCGAGAGGAAAAGGAAAAGCGGGGTTGTGAGGTTGCGGGAAGGTAATGCACACAGTTTAGCTACGAAAACACACACACAAGCGGCTCTGCGGAATCCTCTTTATGCAAAACGTGCAGCCGAGAAGGGGGGGCGCCTCCATCTGCCTCCCAGCTTCTCTATCTCGGCAGAAAACGCATCCGCTGTCAAAACGCTCTGCCAGGTTCTTCAAAGGAGACCAGAGCCTCGGAGGAGAGGGGAGGAAAAGAGAATCCAGCAGCTTCAAGGAGATTAAAAACCTCCTTTACACGTGCAAGCCCCATGCACCCCTCCCCTGCCGACAAGCCCATTCTGGAAGAGGGTGCATGTGTGTTTGAGGGCGGTGGTGGCTATGCGGCACTTTAATGCCAGGCAGGGGGTGCCTTTTGGGACTGTGAATGCAGCTGTTTTGGGGTACTGCCCCGTCAGATCAAGGCCACTTTGCCAGGGTCTCCCTTCCCTTGTTTCAGAGACGGGAGAGTTGGGGAGCAGGGCAGCAAGTGCAGGAGCCAAGGCCCCTTTAAAGGTAAAGGGACCCCTGACCATTAGGTCCAGTCGTGGCCGACTCTGGGGTTGCGGCGCTCATCTCGCTTTATTGGCCGAGGGAGCCGGCGTTCAGCATGACGAAGCCGCTTCTGGCGAACCAGAGCAGCACATGGAAACGTTGTTTACCTTCCCGCCGGAGCGGTACCTATTTATCTACTTGCACTTGACGTGCTTTCGAGCTGCTAGGTTGGCAGAAGCAGGGACCGAGCAACGGGCGCTCACCCCATCGCGGGGATTCGAACCGCCGACCTTCTGATCGGCAAGACCTAGGCTCTGTGGTTTAACCCACAGCGCCACCCGCGTCCCACCAAGGTCCCTTTGGCTCCCCCCAATTAAATATTTGTGGGGGCTGGGAACCCAAAGCTCTCCTGGTATGTCCCATGGAGGACCTTACGGTCTTCAAACAAAAACATCTTGGAGATCGCGGGCCACAGGGAGGTCAGGCTGGCCTCAACCAGAGCCAGGGCTTTTTCGGCCGTGGCCCCGATCTGGTGGAACACTCTGTTACAAGAGACTACGGCCCTGTGGGACTTGATATCTTTCCGCAGGGCATGCAAGACGGAGCTGTTCCACCAGGCCTTTGGCCAAGGCACAGTGTGACCCCCTCCTTTGGTGATCCGCATAGAACACTAGCCCAATGGTGCTATTAATTTGATTTGAACTGATTTTATAATGAATTGATTTTAGAATGTGGTATCATTTTACTGTTGTTAGACGCTCTGAGCCTGGCTTGGGCTGGGGAGGGCGGGATTTTAATAATAATAATTGCTACAGGGCAGGTGGGAGGGATGCTCTGCTGATATGGCCCCTGGACAGACCAGGAAGCGCTGCTTGCAGAATCTTGGTTCTGCAAGGACACTGAGCCCTCTCTGTTCCTGTGCAGCAAGCCTGGGGAAGGCCCCCCCCGAACCCGGGGGCCACATTTTCTCCTGGACAACCTCAGGGGGCCACTTGTCAGTGGTGAGCAGTGTGATTTGCTAAACACCACCTTTGGACACTCGGCTACTTTCCCCTCTCCAGGCAAGGCGAACGAATTCCAGCCCTCTGGACAAACTACACTTCCAAGAAGAGCTCAGAAATAAATGGAAGGCGAGTGCGAATCAGGGCTGGCGAGGGGGCGGTAGCATAGCTGTCAACTTACAGATCTGAAAATAAGGGACCAGCAGCCTTGAAAATAAGGGATCAGCAGCCAAAATAAGGGATTTTCCAGGCACGGGTATGTTCAACTTCTGAGCCCCTCCGAGCCAAAGGCAGAAAGCCCAGCCGGCAGCCAAACGAAGCCTCAAGCGGTGGTTCCCACAGCGCAGCAACCCAGCAAAGGGGATGCAGCAAGGGAAACCACCGTCACCTCTCCGCTGGGAAGCGCTGAGCAAAGGCGAGTCCCCAGGCAACGCGGCCGACTTGATCAGCACAAGGCATGCAAGCTCCACCCCCCAGTCGTTCTTAGACTCCTTATTGGGTGAGCAACGCAGCCAAGCAACACAGTTGGAGCCTCCCTCCTCCCTGGCCGGCAGGGAGGGAGGGAGAGGAGCTGCTTCCTTTGAAACCCGGGAAATTTAAGGGACATCATCAATAAGGGACAGCAGCGGGACACGGCGCTGGAATAAGGGGCTTTCCCGCCAAATAAGGGACGGTTGACAGCTATGGGCGGTGGTGCCTGGGGAGAACTTCCTGGGCCAGGTAGAGAGGTCTGGAGGGCCACATTAGCCCCAGACTGTACACGTGTGGTTGAAAGCCGCTTTGAGAGCTATAAATTAGGAGAGACATCACAGATGATAGTGGAGAGAAGCTGCTTCTGCACGGTGGCCCAGTTAAACGGCTGGCAAAGCCTCCCTTTGCCCGGAGTGATGCAACGAAAACTGCCAGAACGGGGCATGGGAGGAGAAAAAGGGCGAAAGCAGAAATCCACAAATGCCACAGCATCACCAACGGAAGGGAAAGGGGGTTGGGGAGCAGAGCAAAAGGGTCACCCAGACAAGAAAGAGTCCGTACTTACGTATTCTGCAGTGTCATCCGTTTCCCACTGAGCAAAAGAGGGTATGCGGTTAAGGACAGAAAGAGGAAAACGTGTAAGACAGACAGAGAGAGAGAGAAAGTTTGTAGAGGAAGCAAAATAGCCTGCTTCTCGGAAGCCCGTGAAGAGGGGGAGGTCCAAGGAGGGATGAGGTTAGTAGGATGCACTACTGGGGGGGTTGGACTAGATGACCTTTGGGCTCCCCCCCCCACCTAGAATTTTATGATTCTTACAGATAGCAGTGGCAGAGCTTTGAAAAGGCAGCATTTGCAGTGGCGCCAACTGGGGCGAAAACAACCCTTTTCGGAGCGTGGAACATTTTCAAGGTGAAAGGTTTGTTTTTTGGGGGTGGAGGGAATGTCGCTCAGTGGTTAGAGCTCCTGTATGCATGTAGTCCCTGCCTGAAAACCTGGACAGCTGGTGCCAGTCAGTGGGGCCGACGCTGAGCCAAATGGACCAGCGGTTCAGAAGGCAACTTATACTTGATGCAGGCAGAGCTCAGCTGCAGTGCATATTGCCTTGCATTCGGAAGCTCCCAGGTTTAACCACCAACATACCGTATTTTTCGCTCTATAGGACGCACTTTTCCCCCTCCAAAAATTAAGGGGAAATGTGTGTGCGTCCTATGGAGCGAATGCAGGTTCCTTGGCTTCAGCGATAGCAACGCGAAGCCTCCGAAGTGCAGAGGGAGCGCTCCCTCCACGCTCCGGAGGCTTCGCGTTGCTTTCGCTGAAGCCTGGAGAGCGAGAGGCATCGGTGCGCACCCACCCCTCTCGCTCTCCAGGCTTCAGGGAGAGCCGCCTGAAGCCTTTGGAGCGCAGCAGGAACTCGCGCTGTGCTCTGAAGGCTTCGGGTTCCTTTTGCTAAAGCCGGGAGAGCAAGACTCTCCGGGCTTCGGCAGAGAGGGAGAGCTGCGCAGCGCCCCTTCAGCCAAGCGGGAGGAGAAATGAAAGGGGCTCCGTTGCTCCTGCCGCTTCGCTGAAGGGGCGCTGAGCAGAGAGGGGGAGAATTCTTTTCCTTGTTCTCCCACTCTAAAACAAGGTGCGTCCTATGGTTGGGTGCGTCCTATAGAGCGAAAAATACGGTATTTAGGAAGAGCTTTTTTCTCTCTTACCGAAGCAATTCAAAGCGCATATCAACATCTGAAACACATTCATTCCCCCCCCCCCTTTGAAAGGCAGGATTAAAACATACCGCCCACTAGCAAGAGGCTGCAGATAGTAACTAAGAGCCGAAGTGTGGTGGGGAAAATGCTTTCGCCTTGCTGACTAAAAGCAGATAATGATGTCAACAGGTGAGCCTCTCTGGGGAGAGCGTTTCACAAGCAGGGACCCACCACTGAAAAGGCTGTTCTCATGTTGCCACGCTCCAGAGCAGCCTGTCTCAACCTGTGGGTCCCCAGATGTTGTTGGACTACAACTCCCATCACCCCTAGCTAGCAAGGCCAGAGCTCAGGGATGATGGGAGTTGTAGTCCAACATCTGGGGATCCACAGGTTGAGAAAGGCTGCTCTAGAGCTCCCTTGGAGGGGACGCGAAGATAAGGATCTCAGAGGACAATTTCAAGGTCCAGGTTGGTTCATAAGGAGAGAGGCGGTCCTGGAGATTATTATTATTATTAATAATTATTATTATTATTTATTTATACCCTCCCCATCTGGCTGGGTTTCCCCAGCCACTCTGGGCAGCTTCCAACAAAATATTAAAATACAATAGTCCGTCAAACATTGAAAGCTTCCCTGAACAGGGCTGCCTTCAGATGTCTTCTAAAAGTCTGGTAGTTGTTGTTCTCTTTGACATCTGGTGGGAGGGCGTTCCACAGGGCGGGTGCCACCACCGAGAAGGCCCTCTGCCTGGTTCCCTGTAACTTGGCTTCTCGCAGCGAGGGAACCGCCAGAAGGCCCTCGGCGCTGGTACTGGGGTCCTGAGCTGAATAGGCTTTGTAGGTCAAATCCAACGCTGGATTGGACAAGGAAACTAATTGGTAGTCAGTGCAGTCTAGGTGTCAGCAATGTCTAGGCAACACGATGACCATGTACATACGCAATAGACAATCTTTTATAGAATTCCTTAAAACCATAACAAGTCCAAAATGAAATCTTTAGTCTCAAAGTCTCTGAAAATCTTTAAATGTACCCGACTTTGTATGATGAAAGTCAAGCTGTGGAGCATTGTGTATTCAGCAAATACGATGTCCAACACTGAACAGTGATTCCGGATATTGACTACTGTTTCGTAGAATTCTTCGTCAGCGTGGTGGAAGGATACAGAATTGCTTCATAAACCCATCTTATTTCGAATGAATGTATGTAAATGAAAATAGTCACTACGTTATTACATGAGCACTGTTCCACAGCAGTTGATATTTTCATTTACATACATTCACTCAAAATAAGATGGGTTTATGAAGGACTTGTTATGGTTTTAAGGAATTCTATAAAGTCTATTGCGTATGTACCGTATTTTTTGTTCGATAAGACTCACCTTTTCCCTCCTAAAAAGTAAGGGGAAATGTGTGTGCGTCTTATGGAGCGAATGCAGGCTGCGCAGCTATCCCAGAAACCAGAACAGGTTTTGTTGCGCAGCAATCCCTCTTGCTGTTCTGGCTTCTGAGATTCAGAGTATTTTTCCCCTTGTTTTCAACCTCCAAAAACTAGGTGTGTCTTATGGTCTGGTGCGTCTTATAGAGCGAAAAATACGGTACATGGTCATTGTGTTGCCTAGACATTGCTGACGTTCTCTTTGCAGCACAGGGGTTTGTTCAGTCTAGGGGTCAGCCAGGACTTGGTGTTATGCGCCCAGGCTCTGAACCATCTTCAAGGGCAGCCCCACACGTAGCACCTTGCAGTAGCCTAACCCAGACGTCAGCAGAGCGCGCAGAGAACGGATGTTAGGCTATCGCAGATGATTAGGAGAAGCAGCAGCAGCAGCAGCGCTCACCTGTGCATCAGCCAGCATCACGTCTTTGATCTGGGGTAGACCGCTGGCTTCCCCGTTCTCCATTCGGATGTAGTGTACTTGGTAGCCGCGAATCTGCCCGTGTTGGCGGTTCTGGAGCGGCGAGCGCCAGGACACTTGGATCGCGGTCGAATTCAGAACCTCCACTTCCACTTTGCGTGGCGGGGCACTGGGCACTGGAAGAGAGGAAAAGGAAGAAGCCAGAGGAACACACAGAGAGAGAGAGAGAGAGAGAGAGAGAGAGAGAGAGAGAGAAGGTGCATGTTTCAGCTTTAACTCAGGAAATTCACACGACGTTCAAAGCATGCAGGGTTCAAAGGACCTGAGATAGGCTTCTTTGCCATTTAGCCCAATTTTATTTTCCACGCAAACACAGCGGTTCAGGAGTGTCAGTTCCCAAAGGTGTAGGAGTGAGCCGTGTGAGTGAGTTGCAACCTCTCCCTCATATCTAAAGGCACTAGTCCACATGGTTCTCAAAGCTTGGGTCTCCAGCAGTTGTTGCGACTACCACTATCCCCAACCACTGGTCCTGCTACGTAGTGCCACGGGCTGCCTGGATGCAAAGGAGTGGTGGGAAAAAGGCTCAGAGCCCGGAAGATTGGCAGGAAGAGGAGGTGTTGGAAGCTGAAGAGGCAACAGGGTTTAGTGAGCAGAGGCTGGGGCAGAGAGCAGTCCAGAGAGCAGTCCGTAGGGGGACCAGGAGACAGACATGAGGCAGGCTCTTTCCTGCTGTGACCAGCTACCCTCTCCACTGGCCTCCCAGAACCAGAAGAGGCATGAAAAGGGTGGAGCAGGGATAAATGAGGTAGAGAAGTCTCAGATTGCTGGGGAAGGACCTGAAGGCAGTGGCGGAGCTTCATGCTCCGGCACCGGGGCGTGGAGAGCAGGCGGGGGCGGGGGCAGTTGCGATGGCACCCCACCGGGATCGCGCTGCCGGGGGCTATGCGCTCCCCCACACTCCTCTTCTTCTGCCAGTGCCCGAAGGAGAGACTGCGGGCAGGCAGGGACCTTCAGTCCTAGCAACCGCCTCATAGGGGCTAGATCTTGCCAGGGCGAGTTGCTTTGCTCACTAGGCCTGGCTTCCTGGGCCGACCTCGTTTCCTTGAATATAGAGTTCACTGACACCAGGTGTTTCATTGCTGACCTGCTCCTGACTAGCTCCTGGCAGCTAGGGGTGATGGGAGTTGTAGTCCAAAAGCAGCTGGGGACCCAGGTTTGAGAAACAGTGGTCTACAATGAGTGGCCATTGGCTCATGTAAAGGTAAAGGGACCCCTGACCATTAGGTCCAGTCGTGGCCGACTCTGGGGTTGCGGCGCTCATCTTGCTTTACTGGTCGAGGGAGCCGGTGTACAGATTCTGGGTCATGTGGCCAGCAGGACTAAGCCGCTTCTGGCGAACCAGAGCAGCGCATGGAAACGCCCTTTACCTTCCCACTGGAGCGGTACCTATTTATCTACTTGCACTGGTGTGCTTTCAAACTGCTAGGTTGGCAGGAGCAGGGACCGAGCAACGGGAGCTCACCCCGTTGCGGGGATTCGAACCGCCGACCTGATCGGCAAGTCCTAGGCTCTGTGGTTTAACCCACAGCGCCACCCGCGTCCCGCTCATGTAGCTCAGTGCTATGATGTCTAACGGTGGCTCTCCAGGGAACGGTCACAGCCTAACCTGGAGCTGCCATGGTTGCTGAAAACAAAAGCAGGATTTATGCTAGGATACTATTTCGGCCGCCCAGAATCCTTGGTGATCTGAGTCAGTTAATCCCACTCTGCAAAGCAGCGGTCCTGGGTTCAAGGTGTGGCAGCTGTCAAGATGGAAGAGGGAGCAAGCTTGCTTTTCTCCTGCTCTGGAGGAGGGTAGGACTCGAACCCACAGCTTCAAGTTACAAGAAAGGAGATTCTGACTAAACATTACGAAGAGCTTTCTGACAGCAAGAGGAGGCGGGATGGCCATCTGTCATGGATGATTTGGTTGAGATTCCTGCATTGCAGGGGGTTGGGCTGGATGTCCTTTGGGGTCCCTTCCAACTCTACTATTCTATGATAGGTTAGGCAGGAAGACTCAAGGACAAGCAAATAAACATTTAAATACTTCAGTGTAATATAATAATAATAATGAATTTTTTATTTATACTCCGCCCTTCCCAGTTCAAAAACCAGGCTCAGGGCGGCTAACAACAAATTTAAAACACTTAATTATAAAAGCAGCATAAAATACAGTATAAAAACATGAATAACCATAAAATTCAAAAATCAATTTAGGGGTAATAATATAGTACAGCATCAATTTTTAAAATTTATTTTCAGAATATGGATAGAGATCTTTTCAAAATCAAGCACTAGTAGGCATTGTTTGTTTTTATTTTCAAATGTATTTCTTTTGAATAAAAAAACTGGTGTGGCACAAGCAATTTTTTATTTTTTTTTTTAATTCTGGAAGTGCGGCCCAGGGGAAAAAGTTTGAGAACCATTGCTATAAAGCATTGTTCTTCTTCTTATTAAATTTATTACCCCCCAACAGCAGTGGAATGTCCCAGGGCAGGCTGCAACAATTGAAAATCCAGAATTAAAAACAGCTAAAGACGGACGGCAGCCACAGGGAGAGTGGGGCAGGATTGTTAGAATCGCAGAACCGGAGAGCTGGGAGGGCGCCAAGGGTCATCTAGACCAACCCCCGCAATGCGGGAGTCACAGGTAGGGATGGGCCCTCAAAACACTCATCCCAGGAATCAAAGAGGCACAACTTCAGCATTTGCCAAAAGCAAATTGTGCTGCAAAGAACGGTGCATGGCGAAGAAGCCAGATCCGGCTGCCTTTTTGTGGAACCGCAGAATCGTAGATTTGGAAGGGAACCCCAATGGCCATCTAGTCCAACCCCCTGCAGCTGGGCACAGTCAACCAAGGGAATTATTTTTGCCGAGGGACAGCCCCCTGGTCCCACAAACACTGCGCTGACGGACTAAAACGCCACAATGTGGAGATAAAAGAATATCTCAAACAAAGCAGCGATATAGTCCTTAAATCCTAACACACGTCTCTCTCTCTCTCTCTTTTTAAAATTGTTCCAGAAGCTCCTGCGCTGTAATTGGTTTATCTTACTACATTACAGACGTGGCTTCGGGTGCTCAGTCTTTGGCAGAGAGTGGGATATTTACGGCCCTCTAAAACAAAGAAAGTGCCACTAGGAATTACCGTATTTTTCGCTCTATAGGACGCACTTTTTCCCCTTCAAAAATGAAGGGGAAATGTGTGTGCGTCCTATGGAGCGAAGACGCCATAGCCCCGCGACCGTCTCCCGGCTGGAGAGGTGACGTGCGGCTATGGCAGGAGCCTCTACGCTGCGCCTTTCCGCTGCTCCCTGACCTGCTCTTTGGGCTGGTGGTGGGCTTCCCCCCGCCAGCCCCAAAGAGCAGGTCGAAAGGAACCTGAAGCCTGGAGAGCGAGAGGGGTCGGTGCGCACTGACCCCTCTCGCTCTCCAGGCTTCCAAGGTAGCCGTCTGAACGCACCTTAAACGGCACCTTGTTTTAGAGCGGGAAAACAAGAGGGGGGAAATTCTCCCCCTCTCTGCGCAGCGCCTCCTGCCACTTCGCTGAAGGGGCGCTGGGCAGAGAGCGGAATAATTTTTTTCCCTTGTTCTCCCCCCTCTAAAACAAGGTGCGTCCTATTGTCCGGTGCGTCCTATGGTGCGAAAAATACGGTAATTAACGGCATATTGAACACCCAACCACGGTGGGAGCAAGGCAGGGAGGCTGCCTGTTGCACCTCTGGGTGATTGCTCTGGCACCCCCCCTTTCCAAGACATTTCCACTCGGAGCAGGGAGGTCCCCCTGCCAGGGTGAGACCAAAAGCACGCGCACATAGTGGAATTATTCTACGAGAGTTGTGTCTCTGCCTGAGTCCCTGCTCCGGGCTAATCTCGTGCAGAAATAAAGGGGAGGAGGCTCTTCGGATGGAGCTAAGCCCTCAATCACACACCACTGGAAAGTAGATCTTTTTTATTTTTTACAGGGGAGCAAGTGTGAAGTATGCACCTGTCCCGTAAAGGGATCGGACCTGCAGCCTTAGCTGTTATCATCACTGTGGTCTCACCAACTGTTTATCTATTGCCTGCCCTTCACTTTAAGGTCCCAGGGCAGGTTACAACGTTAAAACGCAACATTACAAAGCAGTGTAAAGTGAATTACAATGAGAAGAGATTAAGTTGGGGCCCAAAAGCCAGTAAGGATGTCTTCAGTATTCTCTGCAAGCTGTATAATGAAGGTGCCTGGCGCATCTCTGAATGCAGCGGGTTCCAAGGCTACCTTAGGGGCTGCCACAGAGAAGGCCCCGTCCCCCCTGGGCTGCCACTCTAATGAACAACCAAGAGCCCCCTCCCCACTGTTGATCTCAGCACCTGAGAGGCTACGTGGCGGCCTTTCAGATCTTTTATTTTATTGTATTTTAGTGTTCTGTTGGAAGCCGCCCAGAGTGGCTGGGGAGACTCAGCCAGATGGGCGGGGTACAAATAAATAATAATAATAATAATAATAATAATAATAATAATAATAATTTGCAGCCCAAGTCGTCGAGGGCTTTAAAGACCAACATGAACACCTCAAACTGGGCTTGGAAATAAACCGGCATGTTTTAAAAAGCGAACTACACATTTGTATTTGCAACCCAACAGGGTTGCCCCAGCCACTCTGGGAGGCTGCATTTCAGACGGACATTTCCGGGTCGCCTTCAAGGGCGGCCCCCTGTAGAGCGAATGGCAGTAGCCCAGCCTGGAAGTTACCAGGAAGAGTGATGGAGAGTGCATAGGTTTTGGAAACCCTGCCTTAAAAGGCTCCTTATAGCTCTGTTTGGGACACCCGGGCCAGGGCTGTCTTAAGCATATGCAGCGCCGCAGGTGCAAAGATCTGCCCAGCGGACCCCCCTATAGGTTGCCCAGTCGCAGGCGCAGAGGAGCGTGGCCACCTCAGCGTCTCACTGACTCAGTTGCCCCTGAACTTGCGGTAGCAGAGCCTGCTGTGGCACTCCGACTGATGGCAATTTGGAAACAGTGGCTCATGTTCTCTTGTCCTTTATAAAGATCTGAGGAATGAGATCATCACCCCACTCTTACTTCCCACCCCAGGCCACCCATCTGTGGCCACATTGTTCTTTCTTTGTGCATTTTAACTGTTTTAATGTTGCATTTTAATCTTGTTTTTAAGTTGTATTCATTCAACTCGTTTTTATTATTGGTTGTTAGCCGCCTTGGCTGGGGAGGGCGGGGTATAAATAAATTATTATTATTATTATTATTAATCAGATCAAAATGATCAGACAACAGGTTGCTAGGTTTATCGAGGGTGCAGTGAGATTAAGGGCCACTATCTGAACGATAATCTTGGTCATTTGAATGCCCTTTTTACCCAATGTTGTCTTTTTAATTGCATATATTGCTTGTTTTATGTTGCTATGGCTGTTGGCTAATGCGAATAAAGTTTATCTATCTATTCCGGGCCCCGGACTCTCGGCCTGGCGCCCTGCACCCTTAGCACCTATGGGTAAGACGGACCTGACCCTGTCCTCCATCCTTGCCCCACCCAATACCTCTGGCCTAACTCTCCAGGAGACTCAACAGAGAAGCGGAGGAACCAATTACCGTCTTCGTCGGTGCGGACGATGACCGGTGAGCTTTCTGGCCCAGGTCCCACCATCGTGTGCGCCACCACAGTGATCCGGTATTCGGTCCACTTCTCCAGCGATTCCAGGAGGATCTGATTGGTGCTTGCGTGAATGTTGGTCACCTCTCTTGGCTCCGTGTCCTCTGAGTCCAGGGCTCGGTAGCGAACGCTATATCCGTTCAAGACGCCATTTTGGCTCTCGGCTGGAGGGGGCCGCCAACTTACCAGAATGGCCGTGGATCTGGTGCTGACACATTTTACATCTTGAGGGGGGGCGGACGGTTCTGTTGTTGGGTGGGAGGAGGGAAGAAGGGAACAGTAGGGGAAGTCCGGGGCGGGGCGGGGGCAAGGAGGAAGGGGAGAGGTATTGGGGACAGCGGGAAGGGGGGGGGGTTGGGTCGGGAAAACAACAAAAGATGGGGAAGGGGGGAAAAGAAAAACAGGAAAAATGATAACAAAAAAATCTAAAACGAAACGTACGAAAATTTGGCTTAGGAGGACAAAATTTAAAAGGGGGGTGAAATTTAAAAAAAAAGAAACGGAGTTCTGCTTCCTTTAAATAAATCAAAACAAAACAAAACGAACAAAGCCAAAATTGCAACAGAAACAAAGCGAGGGGGGGTCTTGCGATGCGAATCGTACAAAGCAAAATAATTGGCTTGCACAGAAGGGCAAAGGTCTCTTCTCAACTGCTTGTAAGGCCACGACAGATTTAACTCCTAATCTATTTAGGGCCAAATTTGCACTGTGTGCTTCTAGTGCTGCGACGCCACTTCGATCACCCAAAGAATCCTGGGATCTGCAATTGGTTCAGGGTGCTGTGAGTTCTTAGGACAGCCGTAGGCAAACTCCGGCCCTCCAGATGTTTGGGACTACAATTCCCATCATCCCTAGCTAACGGGACCAGTGGTCAGGGATGATGGGAATTGTAGTCCCAAACATCTGGAGGGCAGGAGTTTGCCTAGGAACTGACAGCACCCTGAACAAATTACAGGTCCCAGGATTCTTTGAGGGGAAAGCCGTGACTGTTTAAAGCGGCAGCACAGAGCTTTACGGTGTGAATGTGGCCAAGCTCAACAGTCAGAATTACTCATCTACATGGATTTGGGAGATGGGGAGATAGGGAGATAGGGTCCCCCTTCCCCATGCCGGAAGAGATTGTGCCCATTTTTAATAGGAAAAACCCATGTAGGTGGTGGATCCTGCTGCGATTCTCTGCAGTGCTTCCACAAAAGTAGCAAGGGGAAATTTCCCTCGGTTCTCCCCAGTCCAAAGGCTTGGACACCTCCTCCAGTTCTTCACATGGGGAAGAGAAACTTCCGCAGGTGCCGTAGGCCAGCAGAAAAGTGAAGCAAGGAAACGGGTCGTTTCTGCTGCACAAAATTGGCAGACAGACCCTTCCGCCAGGAAGGCCATCAGATCTACTTGACTATTAAGCAGTCCAGTCTGCTGCTACACATTTCGGCAGGCGGTGCTGCTTACTCCCAGGTAGCTCTGCTGCTTTGGGGAAGATGTGGCCTTTATCTGCAAAAGTCTACTTGGAGGCTGGAGCACGGAGGGCAACTTTTTCTTTCCTGCTTCCCGGCTGCCAATTCCCCCCCAGGGAAGAACTGCAAAGGGGGTCCCTCCGTCTGATAATAATAATAATTTATTATTTATACCCCGCTCATCTGGCTGGGCTTCCCCAGCCACTCTGGGTGGCTTCCAAAAAAATATTAAAATACTGTAATACATCAAACATTAAAAGCTTGAGTGCTACACTGAAGCATAGCAAGCTGCTTTGCGCCTCTGCAACATCTAGCGCAGGACGGACTACACTGAGTGGCAGAAGCTCTGCCCGATTTCAGGCAGGCAGCGTTCCCGGTCCTAACTGGAGGAGCTGGCACTGAACCTGGGAACTTCAGCATGCAAACCCTGGGCTCCACCACGGGGCTGCGGTCTTCCTGTAAGTGGAAGGTTCTAGTCCAGGGGTCTGCAACCTAAGGTCCGTGGGCCAGAAGCGGCCTGCGGAGGTCGTTTGACCAGCCGCCGAACCGAGCTGCCCGCTCGCGCGCTGCACTAAACCAGTGCAGGGGACTCGCTTCCGCAGCACCAAAAATTGCGTCTGCACAGATGCTGAAAATCACAGGATCCGGCCCACAGAGGGATCACCGCGGGACCGATCCGGCCCAGGCAAGATAAACCTTGCTGACCCTTGTTCTAGTCCTCATGGTTCCCAGTGGAGAGCTGGCCTATACAGGAAACTGCCTTAAAGTAAGTCAGATCATTGTCCCATTGGGCTCTCTAAAGTGGTGGCTAGCGCTGTGGCAGCTGTCCCCAAGTTTCAGGCATTGGACATTCTCAGCCCTACCAGCAGATGCCAGCTGACTGACCCTGGGACGTGGTGCATGCAAAACAGATGTTCTGTTGCTGACCTACGGCGGTCCTCAGCCCCCCTTCCTATTGCTGAACACCTGCTCAAAAGGGGTTTTGGAGGGTTCGCTGCAACTCAGCAAGCAATTCCTTCCAGGTCTGATATGCAAAGGAAGTTCAAGTCCCCCAGTTGTCAAAGAGCTGCAGGGCTCACGGCGTAAAGATTTGCTGGAAGAAGAAGGGAGTCTTTAACATAAGGCAGCTCACTTCACACTGGGGTTACGGTCCTAATTTTGCATGGCAATTTGGCATTTTCTTCCTTCTTTCCCCCCAAAGTTGTTCAAACATGGGGAGAACAGCCTACCCTGTTTCAACAGGGGGAGGGAAATCAGGCGGGTCTTCCTGGAGCAACAGAAGGGCTATAGCCAACTAAGCTCTACTCGCGAGTAGACCCACCGAAATGAACAGGCCTAAGTCAATTGCATCCATTAATTTCAATGGGTCACCTCTGACTTACGCTGGAGAGGTCTACTCTGAAAATGAGTACAAACACACAGCGTGTGATGAATCTCTGGATCCATCGTTCTGATTTTGCTCTCCTCCTAAATTTATGCCCCAAATCTCCCAGCTCAGGTGGGAATACAGCTGTTGGGTTGCTGGAATAACCATTGGAACCAGGGCTTCAATGAATACTGAGGTTAGGTAAAACTAAATGGAAAGTTGGCTGTGCATCCACTGGGCTTAGTTATAAAGCTGCTTTCGAGATACATTGAGAGTTGAGTTCTGAATTCGGAGACGATATTTTCATCTTCTCTCCCCTCCACCCCCAAATTCTGGCACTGCTCCAGCTTGTGATCTTAACTGCCCCGTTCTTCCCCTTGAGTTGTAGGGTTGGTTTCCCCACCCCAATACAAAAATAAATAAAACAACGCTTCCATTCATTCGGATGAGACATTTTTTTGGTACTGCAAAACTGCAGTGCTCTAGATCGGGACCACGGCGGGGCGGAGGGAGAGGGGCAAAGTTTTCCCACAAATCGGGGTTGCAGTCCAAATGGAGGTCTCTTAAATTAGCCAAGGGGGGGGGGGTGTACCTGTAACTAAGCACAGTCATACCTCAGTTTACAGACGCTTCAGGTTGCGTTTTTTCGGGTTATGGACCGCCAAAACCCAGAAGTACTGGAATGCGTCACTTCCGGGTTTTGGCAGTCGCACATGTGCAGAAGCGCTAAATTGCACTTTGCGCATGCGCAGAAGCACAGAACCGCAACCTGCGCGTGTGCAGACGTGCCGCTGCGGGTTGCAAATGTGCATCCCGCATGGATCATGTTCGCAACCCAAACGTCCACTGTACGCTGTTAAGGTCACAAGCAGCCTAGGCTAGCTGTCTTTTATCCTCCAAAACCAACTCTAGATAGAGGCCACAGGGTTCCTCTTGTAACTGCGAGGTTTGGGGAGGTGCACTTGGGGCCTCATCTCTCTTCTTCCCCCCCACCCTCGCAAGCGTGCGCAGACCTTCACAGCATAGTGGGCACACCCAGGCCTTAGAGCCTTTTTATTAGAGCACCGCTTTGTGAGTAAAAAAGTCCAAGCAACTTGCTAAACAGCCCATCAGCAACCACTGGATTAATGTTCTTCCAACACACCAGACATTCAGAAGAAAGCTGGGGGTGGGGTGGGGGGGGCGGCACTAAAAAGCAAA
Organism: Podarcis raffonei; assembly: GCF_027172205.1. Lineage (NCBI taxonomy): Eukaryota > Metazoa > Chordata > Lepidosauria > Squamata > Lacertidae > Podarcis > Podarcis raffonei. The sequence goes on along the minus strand of NC_070619.1, from coordinate 4,870,943 downwards.
CGGCAAGCTTGGGGCAGCAACGGAAAATTAGTAACGAAAGCAAGTTGCTGCATTAAAGGGGGGGGGGGACAAATTCTAAAGAAGGGAAATAATGATTGTAACAAAATAATAATAATAATAAAAATAATAATAATCTCTCTAGTTATACAAAAAAAGTATAAATCAAGTACTTCCAGAGTCCTCGTAGCCTGTTTTACCTACCTTCCGCGCATCAGCTAACTTTGTAAGACTTTCTTACGAGAGTGCAAGGGCGCTTGGTGCGGCGGAGGCCAGACCGCACTCCTGGTGGGTTTCTAAGGCATTCCTCCAACGGTCTGCCTCTTTGAAAGAACGAGACACTAACTCACTTGATGCCCCCACCATCTGGGCCGTTCTCAAAGACAGCCCTCGTCCGCACGGGGACGGTGCCGTCACATGGCAGAAGACTCTCCTGTCCTGACCAGGAGATGTCGGGATTCGAACTCAGGGCTTTATCGTCCTGTTCAGAACAGTTTCCGTTTCCTCCTCGGCCTCTTTGTTTTGCACTGCAGCGATAAATGCAGATCTCTGCAGGTTGCCTTTCAGCTAGGTCTACTATTTTCTGTGGCGGGGGCACGGGCAAACGGTTTGGAGAGCTCCAACGCATTATTCTGGAGCGACTCCGAGTTGCGTTTTCCTTTCTACAGGGCAGAACTGCCGTCCTGTTGTCTTTAAACCGAAGCACCTACTGTAAGGGCCCGCACCTCGTCTGGACACGCTCTAATCAGCCAGGACGGGCACGGGTCGAGAGGACAAGCTGTGGGCTTTCCAGCTCGGAGGAGTCTGTCCACATCAGCTGGGGATATCCGGTCAAAGTGGTCCAATACTGGACCTGAGGACAGTCGAGGGGCCTCCAGTTCCTTTATTGTATCCAAATTGGCAGGGAGGTCATGGCGGAGCAACAGGACCTTCTCCGCAAAAAAGCTCGCAAATGCCTCACAGCTGTGTGTCAAATTGTTATTTAAATTTGGCTGTCCTTCGAGGGACACACATTTGGCTGTCCTTCGAGGGACACACATTGGCTGTCCTTCGAGGGACACACATTTCCCCTTAATTTTTGGAGGGGAAAAAGTGCGTCCTATAGAGCAAAAAATACGGTAAATTGCTTAGCTTCGGAATGTGCAGAATAACTCATCCTTAGTGTTTTCCCTGCGCCTTTTCTCATCCCCGGCCCCCAACTCACCCGCCTTTCGCTCTGATTCGGGAGAAGACTTCTTCTCAATGCCTAAAACCGGCTGCCCTCGCATGCCGACTCTGGGTCTTCCATGGGACGGTTCTTCAGCTAAAACTTTCCAGAAACCCACTGCAGAGTCAGACCTGGCCTCACCTACCCAACTTCTTCCCCCCTTTTTTCTGTTTGCATTCTGAGCCAACCCCCCCCCCCGACAGTACCAAAAAAGAGTAAAGTCCAACCCCGGCCCAAGATAATGTTTTATAAAAATAAAAGCAGAGTGCAGAGTTTCTTTGGCTGTACTGCTATTCCAGAGGATGGCCCTGCTCACTCACCCCTCTAAAAGCTCCGAGAGGAAGACACGGTGTGCGTGTGCATGTGTGAACGCCCGTCCTTCCTTAGAGGGGCAGGGAAAGAGGTGAGGAGACAGGGGACCTCTTCCTATCCAAGCAAAGCAGGGGAGGCAGAAGAACCACAGCTCCTACTTGTCTGGACCGCATCGTCTGCGCAGGAGGACCCCTTCAGAGGGGTTTAATGGCCTTTCCATCACAATCCAGCCCAACCTGTGCAAATCCAGGGGTGTCTGTGTGCGTTGCATGAGAGACAGCCATTCCCGACAGAGGACGCAGGAGGCTTTGCAGCGACTGGAGCGAGGTCAGAACTTTCCCTTTGGAGAGAGCTCCGAAAAAAGCCTGCGCCCACCTCCAACTCACTTGTCCTGCGCCTCCTTCCTCCCCCCACCCCCCGTGGGGTTTCCCAAAGGCCGCCACGTGTAGGGGAGCGTGCCTAGAGCTGTGTGGAGCGTGGCCGAGAGAGAGAGGGGTGCCGAACATGCGGGAAAGGTAACAGGTTGGGCTGTATTTGTGAATTTGCTTGAGACCAGCCAGTACTCACCTTCTGCGGCTGCTTTCACGCGGCCTTAAAAGATGACTGTCCAGGCCTCAAGAATTGGGCCCCTTCACTCAGTTGCCATGTACCAAATGCAAAGTGGCTTTACTTCTTCTTGTTGTTTGTTTGTTTTTAACCCTTTAGGTACCATAGACTTTGCATACATCTGTTCGATGTCACTGGCTTATTCTATGCGCAGAAAGGGGTGTGTGTGCAAGCTTGCAACTCTTTTAAGAGTTCTAAATCACAAAGAGAACCTTTTCTTCCCTTAAATGCATTTTCAACAGAGTCAAAAGCTCTGGAGGGGTGGGGCGGGGGGGTCTCTCTTCACCCCGCCCTCAGTGTTTCCCTACAAATCTGTCCCGTGCACTTTGCACGCCCGTGAAAGTCCTATGAATGGGTTAGCGCTTCCCAAAAATACTGAAAAGAAATTGTCGCTGTTATTATTATTATTTCTAAGGGAACCAATCGCCCAGCAAGAGCAAAGCCCAAATCTGTCACTTTTACTGTTGGGTTAGAAATGGCAATATATCCACCAATAATCACTGATCTGGTTTGCTTTTTTAAAAATTATTTTTTAGGTCCCTCCCAGCCAATTTTCTTTTCGTTCCACTAGATTTTCCTCCAGGTGTTCTACAGTCTATTGTCTCTGGTACTTGAAGAGTTAAAGGCAGAATTCTTTTGCAAGATCAAAAAATAATACTTTACCTTTAGTTTAATGGATTTTTTTTTAAACAAAAAACGGGTTTGTGATGCTCGGGAACGCCACCCTGGCGGAGTAGCACGGAAAATGGTGCAGCGGGATGTGCTGGCATGCGGGGGGAGGATGGTTGGGGGGGGGTAGGGAAAGGACATATTGCCCAAACCATGCACGCTTGCGTGTGAAAAGCTGAGACGGAGGAGAATCGCAGGCAGGGGGGCGAGGGAAAGAAAAGAGAAGCATGAAATCAGAGAGAGAGAGAGAGAGAGAATAAGAGAAAGGTGTATCCGTATTGAAGCTGTATCCTGGCTTTTCGTAAGGCCAGAGGCTTTAGCATCAAACCACAATTCTGGGAAGGTTTTGTTGGAAAGGCCTGGCGCTTGGTACAGTGGTTTCCAAATTGGGGGTGGCGTTATCCAGTGGGGTGCTAATTGGCAAGGGGGCAGCAGGAAGGCACTGGAGAATACCAGACTTTGAAAAGCTGGCATCCCTGCATCAAGATATTTGGAGACGACAAAGGGTGAAGGGACCCCTGACAGTTAAGTCCAGTCGAAGACGACTCTGGGGTGCTCATCTCGCTTTACAGGCCGAGGGACCTGGTGTTTGTCCGCAGGCAGTTTTTCTGGGTCATGTGGCCAGCAGGACTAAGCCACTTCTGGCGAAACCAGAGCAGCGCACGGAAACGGCGTTTACCTTCCCGCTGGAGTGGTACCTATTTATCTACTTGCACTTTGACGTGCTTTTGAACTGCTAGGTTGGCAGGAGCAGGGACCGAGCAACGGGAGCTCACCCCGTCATCGCGGGGATTCGAACCGCCGACCTTCTGATCGGCAAGCCCAAGAAGCTCAGTAGTTTAGACCACAGCGCCACCCGCATCTTCAAAGGGCTGTCATATGGAAGATGGAGCAAGCTATAGTTTTCTCCAATGGCTTCAAGTTACAAGAAAGGAGATTTCAGCTAAACATTAGGAAGAACTTTCTGAAGGTAAGAGCTGTTCGACTCCCAGGGGAGGCTGTGGACTCTCCTTCCTCAGAGTTTTTTAAGCAGAGGTTGGATGGCCACCTTCCACGGATGTTTCAGTTGAGATTCCTGCATTGCAGGGGGTTGGACTAGATGACCCGCAGGGTCCCTTCCCCCTCTACAGTTCTACTTTTGCTGAATTAATTGAACAGAATCGTTTCAACTGGATTCCGAATAAATGTGCCTAAATAGCTGCTCCTGGTTTCAATTTTGTCGTGTTTTTATCTCCCTTTGCGGGTCGTGCAAACAGCTTTTCTGAACAATGCTTTCTAATAGGGTAATAATAATAATAATAATAATTTATTATTTATACCCCGCCCATCTGGCTGGGCCTCCCCAGCCACTCTGGGCGGCTTCCATAGAAACCAAAAATACAGTAAAATATCACACGTTAAAAACTTCCCTGAACAGGGCTGCCTTAAGATGTCTTCTGAATGTCAGGTAGTTGTTTATCGCTTTGACATCTGGTGGGAGGGCGTTCCACAGGGAGGGTGCCACCACCGAGAAGGCCCTCTGCCTGGTTCCCTGTAGCTTTGCTTCTCGCAATGAGGGAACCGCCAGAAGGCCCTCGGCGCTGGACCTCAGCGCCCGGGCAGAATAATGGGGGTGGAGACGCTCCTTCAAGTATACTGGACCGAGGCCGTTTAGGGCTTTAAAGGTCAGCACCAACACTTTGAATTGTGCTTGGAAACGTACTGGGAGCCAATGTAGGTCTTTCAAGACCGGTGTTATATGGTCTCGGCGGCCGCCCCCAGTCACCAGTCTAGCGGGGAGCTGGGGATGAATTAGGAACAAATTCAGTTATTGCTGTTCTGCCAGTGGAGCAGTGGCTGAACTACGAAGGAAGACAGGGGCTGCATGCAAGGACATTTCACAGAATTGTAGAATTGGATGGGGGGACCCTGGGGTCATCCAGTCTAACCCCCATCCAGTCTTTGGGGGACGCCATGCACTTTATACATAAGGTGGGGAGACAGGTTTGGTATTTCCCCCCTCTAGCACCAGGGCTGGCATTGCTAGCACCTGCCCAAGCTTCTGGACCTGGGAGCTTCCTCAAGCAGGGCAGGTGGTATGTGGTCTGGGACTGGTTCCCATCATCCCCAGCCACACTGGGTAGGGTTGATGGGAAACCGAGTCCAACAACATCTGGAGGGCACCACGTTGGGGAAGACTAACCTTGGCGAACCTTGCTAAAAAGGAACCACCAGGAAAATGCAATGCACCTTGCTGTGAGCGTCGGGTGACGACACTGGCACTGGCCAATAGGCTGAAAAGCAATCAGTAGCAGCGAATGAATTTGCTTTTGCTTGGGTTAGCCTGAATGACAGAATACCACAGTGTCCTTATTTTCGGAGCTAACTGTCTGCACACCAAGGAAGGAAAAAACAAAGAGTTGCAGTTCATGTTACTAATTCTCAAGAGTAGACACTGAATCCAATGTTAGCCATGCTCAGAGTAGATCCCATTAATATTCATAGGTCCATCAATGGACCTAAGGTATGATATTCATACCGTAGGTTCATTAATATCAACACTGTCTAAAAAGAACAAGTTGACGGATAGCTCAGTCAGCAGAGCATAATCTCAGGGTCGTGGGTTCAAGTACCACACTGGGCACTGCAGCGGGTTGGACTAGATGACTCTTGGGGTCGCTCCCAACTCTACAATTCTGTGATTCTATGACACTCTTAATTTAACTTAGGCTGCATTCACAGTGCACATTTAAAGCAGTCTAATTCCATTTTAGGATTGCCAATTTAAACAGCCATGGATTCCCCCAAATAATCCCGGGAGAGCTGTACAGGTTACATAAACCTCAGAATGCGTGCGTGGCAAACCCGGAAGTATTTTACCGGGTTTCACCGCGCGCGCATGCGCAGAGGCAGTAGACCGCGCATGCGCAGAAGCGGTCCTCAGGTTGCAGAAACCTCGGGTTCCGACCGGACCTCTGGAACGGATCCTGTCCACAACCGGAGGTACCACTTTAGTTTGTTAAGGGTCCCGAGAGTGGTTAGGGGGCCTCCTCTTCTCCTTGTGAAGCTGCTGTTCCCATAGTTCCCTGCGAAGAGGCATTGGCTTTTAAACCATTCTGGGAATTGTAGCTCTGTGCGGGGAATAGGGAGGTCTCTTGACAACTCTCCGCACCCTTAGCAAACTACAACTCCCAGGATTCTTTGGGGGGAAGAAGCCATGCTTTTCTGAAGCGGTATCGCAGCGCCTTCGACGTAGGACGTGAACTTTCTCAGGGAGGGAGGATCTGAGCACTACGGAGGACAGCCCCTGCGGATACGCCCAGAAAAGAGAAAGGAAGGGAGAAATAAAATCTACTGCAGATTGAGCAACGCTCTGCTTCCCCATGCGTTTGAACAGGCATGCCAGCTAGAGAAGAAAGAGAAGGAGGAAAGGGTCTCGCCATGATGTTAAGGCTGCGGGGAGGGAGCTGTATGGAGTTGGGGGGGACGACTGCATGGGGTGGGTAAAGGAGAGACACAAAAAGCCTGTCCCAAGCTGGGAGGTCTGAGCGCCGAAGGATGCCGCCGGGATCAGGGAAGAATTGAACTTGTTCCTCCAACAGCCAGCCAGGAAACAAAAAGAATTGGTTTCACCACGTTACAAGACCACGTTACAAAGCCCCGCTCCTCTTCTTATCCCCACCCCAACCCAAAACCAGGTCTTCAAGCCAGGAAGCAAATCCTCTCTGAACTAATTAATGAGAGAAAAGAAGGAAGGAAGGAAAGAGAGAGAGAGAAAGAGAGAGAAAGAAAGAAAGGGAAAGAGAGAGAGAGAAAGAGAAATGGTGATATCCCTGCACCCCATCACGAAAACCTATGTGCTTTTCACACACAAAATAACCAAAATGTGGTGAGAGGGTCTGTCCAAGCGGACATGCAAGGGAACTTGAAGCAAGCCCAGAACCATCGCCAACTTCTCCGCTGGTTCCTGAGCTCCTAAAGGATTTCCAGGGACGCCTCTCCTAAGGTGTGATGGGGAGGTGTCCTCCTCTTTCAAGGAGGCAAGCACTGAGTCGAAAGGTTAACCGCGGTCCCACACTGCTTCTTCTACTGATGCTTGTTTCATTTTTCAAAACCAAACCAAACCAACAAACAACAGCACTACAGGACAAAGACCCATTTTCGGGTCATCTCCGACAGTCGACACATTTCCTCCGTTAGCAGCGAAACAGCATGCCTGCGGAAAACCACCAAAGAGGACCTCTTTTCCCGCGCCCTTTGTTTCGCATGGGACAGATATGAGAACCAAACATTTAACAGGGAGGCAACAGAACCACCACCACCACCAGTGCCACGAGCACGCGAGGCCTCTGAAAAACTTTGGTTGAGATTATCTGAATGGCTGTTGTCCTCATAGGACCTGCTGCTGTGGGACAGATATATAACTGTGGAGGATGCAAAAATATAAATGGTGTGTGTGTGAGGGGGGGGGGAGAGGGATTTTGCAAGGTTTTACCATAGATCAGATGACTCCAAGCAAGACATCTTCTAAATTCATCCATCTATCTATCTATCTACCTACCTACCTACCTACCTACCTACCTACCTACCTACATACCTACCTATCTATCATCTCTATCTATCTTTTTTTTAAAGAGATATTTATTAAAATTTTCAAAAAAATAAAAACAAAACATAAAGAAAAAAAAAACAATTAGACACACATACAATTTACATTTCTTACTGTCAATGACCAATTTCCTTGACTTCCCCACACCTCCCCTTCTTGTATTCCAGTTCCAATTTTTAGCTCAGCAAGTTCTTGTCCCCAAACTTTGCCTTATTTTCTCTAAATCATTTTAGTTAACCAATTTTAACTTATAAACCTCAATCTTTATACATCAATACTTATTCTTCAAAATCTTTTTCTAGGTTCACCCCATCAATTTAATTAACCAATTTTAACTTATAAACCTCAATCTTTATACGTCAATACTTATTCTTAAAAGTCTTTTTCTAAGGTCGGCCCCAATTCCCTTCCCCGAAATCCCCATTTTTATGTTAGTGGCAAAACCAAATTAATTAAAGCAGAATATAGTTATACACCCTTTGGATTCCCAAAGCCCTACCACCCCCTTTCCCGGTTTCGAACCCCAACAAAAAGTCCATCAGTCCATCTGCAGTCAGCCTGGCGACCTCACGTCTGAGGCTCTCAATTCTCTCTCAATTCCTCTCTGCCGGTTTTTTTGATAGTCCTTTATCTCTATCTATCTATCTATCTATCTATCTATCTATCATCTATCTATGAATCCCTCTAACCATCCATCCATCCTTAACTACTGCGTATTTTCAGTTTTGCTAAAATGCAACTTAACTAGATCCCCCCGTAGATTTTCAATTAACTACCATCGACTGGACCCAAGCACCATTCTTCCACAACGTTTACACCTTTTACTATAGCCTTGTTGTATTTCTAAGACGTGGGTTTTATACGCAAAAGAAAGGGAGGAAAACCAAAGCAGAAATGAACTTTCTTTCCTGTTGTTTGCCAGCAAACTTCACGGTTTCTGGGGAGAGGCAACAACCACTATTCGTTATCATCTGAGCACTGTTTTGGCTGAAGAGCTTTTACACCATTACTCAGGGCACGTCTGCACCTCAGCTTAATGTGCATTAGGGTACCCTTTGTGCACCCATCAATCCCACCCCCATTCGTACAACATTCATCGGAAAGAGCTGTCGCCCCAAACCTTCTCCCTGCTAAAATCTAGCGCTTCCTAATTCTCAGAAAATCCAAAAGGGACATCTGCTCAGCTTTAAAAGAGCGTCTGTTGGCTTTCTGCAGACAACTTTCTCCAATTTTTCCTAGCATGTAGGTGCTTTTGATGCGGAGCAGCTTCTATAGGTTTGTTGGGAACAGCAGAGAGCAGGAGAATGGAGATGGAAACTCCAGGTGAAAATCATATCTGGATACAAGCAGCTCAGGTATATGCAAAAGGTAAAGGACCCCTGGACGGTTAGGTCCAGTCCAAGGTGACTATGGGGTTGTGGCGCTCATCTCGCTTTCAGCCTGAGGGAGCCGGCGTTTGTCCACAGACAGCTTTCTGGGTCATGTGGCCAGAAGCACTAAACTGCTTCTGGCGCAACAGAACGCCGTGATGAAAACCAGAGCGCATGGAAACATCGTTTACCTTCCTGCTGCAGTGGTACCTATTTATCTACTTGCACTGGCGTGCTTTCGAACTGCTAGGTTGGCAGGAGCTGGGACAGAGAAACGGGAGCTCACCCCGTCGCGGGGATTCGAACTGCCAACCTTCTGATCGGCAAGCCCAAGAGGCTCAGTGGTTTAGACCACAATGCTACCTGCATCCCTAGCTCAGGTATAACTGCCAGGGGAAAAATTGGCTCACATAAAATGCTGAGAATAAACTATACCTTCGCTGGAGACAAGTCCAGCTAAGTCCTATAAACCTGTTTCATCATATGTGAGGGAACGTTCCCTCAAAGTTATTTATCAACTTATTAAATTTATAGACCACCTTTCATCCTCAGACTGCAGAGTGTTTTACTGTATAAAAACACAAAAAACAGCATAATGACAAATGAAGCAACAACCCATATAAGGTCATTGATGGTTTAATTAGTCAAGGGCCTGTTTTTGGTTGGCGCCTAAAGATATGTTGTGAAGGCGCCCGGTGAGCCTCCCTGGGGACAGCATTTCACAAAACGGGAGCCACCGCAGAAAAGGCCCTGTTCTGCATAGATGTGCAGGTACCTCTGATCACATCGCAATCAACACAGGATTGCTGGAATGGTAGTGAACTCTTGAGGGACATTCTATTATCTTTGGTGGGAATGCCCTCCGGTTTCATTATTCTGGTCCCAAGTACTCAAATAAATTTCTGAAATAATAAAATTATTAGTCTCATTACTGAGTACGTGGACGGACGACATGAAAGCTTGTTGCTCTGAAGGACTTTTGACGTGGGTGCTCACTGGAGCCAGGAGTTCGATTGTCCAGCAGTGGTAAACTTTGAAAAATCTGCATAGGACTGTGTTGACTTTGGCTATTACGGGGGGGAAGAAAATCAAACATAAACTGCATGTATCCAGGGGCGTGGAGCATCCAGGACATTTTTGTGTCCTCTGGTGGGACTTTATTTTCTACGCTTTGGACTTTGATGCTCAGCATTCACCATCTATGCCACCTGAGTAAATATGGATGTTTGGATCTGTACTGGTGCATCACTCGTTCTGTCTCTTACTATTTATTGCTTGCTTGCTTTGTATGACATAATTGTCAGTTTGCATTTCATAGCACAGGAAGTATTGAGCTGATGTGTAGAGATCTTTCCTATTCTACTTAATTCAAGAGGGTTCTGGAAGCTTCTCTGTGTGAAAGAAACAGGCAGAAGGTTCCTGATGTTTGGGTTATTCCTTCCGAGAAGCCGAGTGCCGCTGGCTTAAACTGGTTCTGTTATCTCTTTCTGTCAAGGTCATGATGACTATAAAAGTAAGGTCAGAAGGTTTCACTTTCTCTTTCTATCTCGCTTCCTTCTGGTGTGGTGTTTCGTATAGAGCAGGCATGGCCAAACTTGGCCCTCCAGCTGTTTTCGGACTACAATTCCCATCATCCCTGACCACTGGTCCTGTTAGCTAGGGATGATGGGAGTTGTAGTCCCAAAAAAGCTGGAGGGCCACATTTGGCTATGCCTGGTATAGAGTGTTAAGATTTAGACTTATTATAAGTTATTGTAAGTTAAGTGTGTTGCAACTGGTTTTCTTATGGACAGTGCCAATACTGACTCTATTGGATTTGTGACCATTATGACCATTTGCCTTTAGTAAAGCACTGCTGGATGAAATATTATTTGCCTCTGGTCTATTTTTGGGGAATCCTGCAACATGTTTAAGTTGTTACTCTGCTAACTATACATTGGAATCTGCTCTGGATCAACACTGAGTAGAATTCAATGGCAGTAATACCCTGCTACCACATTTCTGGCTTGTTAGTAGCGTTAATAAAGGTTAAAAGGGGGGAGGGGAAGGAAAGAGAAAGCCCTGCTTCCCGCCCAAACACAAAACGAGCTGGATTTTCACTCAAAGAGCACAGAGATACCGTATTTTTCGCTCTGTAGGATGCACTTTTTCTCCTCCAAAAATTAAGGGGAAATGTGTGTGCGTCCTATGGAGCGAATGCAGGCTCCTTGGCTTCAGCGATAGCAATGTGAAGCCTCCAAAGCGCAGAGAGAGCGCTCCTTCCGCGCTCCGGAGGCTTCGTGTTGCTCTCGCTGAAGCCTGGAGAGCGAGAGGGGTCGGTGTGCACCGACCCCTCTCGCTATCCGGGCTTCAAAGATAGCCGCCTGAAGCCTCCAGAGCGCAGTGCGAGTTCCTGCTGTGTTCCGGAGGCTTCAGGTTCCTTTTGCTGAAGCCAGGAGAGTCTTGCTCTCCCGGCTTCAGCAAAAGGAACCCGGAGCCTGCGGAGCACAGCGGGAACTCGCGCTGCGCTCTGGAGGCTTCAGGGATCTTTGAGGCTGGGGGGGGGGGAAGCAGCGCTTCCCCCCACCGCCAGCCCCACAAGTTCGGGGGGCAGCACAGTTGAACGCACCTTGTTTTAGAGGGGGAGAACAAGAAAAAAATATCCTCTTTGCGCAGCGCCCCTTCAGCGAAGCGGGAAGAGAAATGGAAGGGGCTCCGTTTGTCCTGCCGCTTCGCTGAAGGGGCGCTGAGCAGAGAGGGGGAGAATATCTTTTTTCTTGCTCACCCCCTCTAAAATAAGGTGCGTCCTATTGTCCGGTGCGTCCTATAGAGCGAAAAATACGGTAATTTTGCATCCTCCACAGGCATAACCCATGTGAGAACAGCATCTACGATTCCGGTTTCACGCTGTGCAGAAGCCACAATGCGCGAGGGCAAGGGTAGAGTCGAGGTGTGGAAGTCAGTGAGAAAACAGAAATGAAGAGTCGTCCAAAACAAGCCAAGAAAGAGACCACTGAGCCAACAGGAAGCGTGGGGAGAAAAATCGACTCTACAAGGCTGTTAGAGGGAGGCAGAGTTACCTAGTGGTGACATAAGGCAGGATTCCTTGAGAGGAGGAGAACTGCTTTCCGCTCCAACCCAAAGGAACCCCACGCCGTTCACGGCTACTCTGAAGCCCTGGCCAAGTTTTTTGTGGGTTGTTTTTTTTATTAAGAAACCGGCAAAGATAAGAGAAGACAGGGAGACATAGAGAACAGCCTGCCACAGCCAATCATGCGGTTGGAAAAATAGAAAATAAAAAGTGAGAGACAGAGAGAGAGAGAGAAAGAAAGAAAGGAGGGTTTGTGTGTGTTATGTTTGTGCCTGTGTGTGTGAAAACCACCTCGTCCGTTTCTTAAAAAATAATAAAAGCAAAGATCCGTGAGAAGCCCAGGTTGCGGTGCTGCCAGCCAGGGATCGTGGCCCTCCCTGGTGGTTGTGGGAGAGAGGTGGGTGGAGGGGAAGGGGAAACAACAGCGAAGGGAGACAATCCATTAAACTAAAACCACCACCAGATTGCATCCTGGTGTCACCATTAATCCCAGCGCCCTCCGCCACTCAGGGGTTAGGGTGGCCAAAAGGCTGCCGTTGTCCTAAAGGCTAGAAAGCGTCATGGATCATGGGCAAGGGGTCGGGCCGGCGGGGCAGCGGGGTTCGAGAAAGGAGCGCTGGCTCCCAGCCATTTTCCTTCCCCTTCATCAGTGCTCTGTTGCTTCCTTCTGCACAACAAGCCCCGTGTGGCTGTCAATGTGCTCCTCTCAGTGGCTGCGTTCCCTAGGGGCCAATTCCCCACGTTGTGTTTGAGCTTCGGCACGGCGTAAAAGCCACACCCAGCGCTACAGCTGAACAGAGGTTTCGCGCTCAGTTTCCGTATAACCGGCGAACTCTTCTCCTTTCCTGCGAGCGAGCGAACGAATGCGCTCTTCATCCGGCTACGGACGGCTTTTACGCTGTGCGAGAGCTCAAGATACGAACTTGGCAGCTAGGCGGAAGCCACAGAAATGGAACAAACCGCAGTGGGAACGCAGCCGAAGAGGGGGGTGGGTCGGCCTGCGCCACAGATGCTTTGAGTTCGAAACACACCTGGAAGGCGCCGGGTTGGCAAAAGCGCGGGTGCGGGGACATTCTCGCCAAACAGGCACAAGGCACCCGATATGGGACAACAGCAACTCTTACACCCAACCTCTCGTGGGCCACTAAGAGGCCATGCATCCATTCATCCCAAGCCATCCACCCTGCCCATCAGCTACAGGTGGCTCTCTTGCCACTTAAAAGTTTGGCAATGAACTGCAATTTGAAAAAAATGGCTCAGAACCTAAAGGAAGCAGGCAGCTGACCTCCGGTTTGGGGACAAACAGAAGAAGTGCAATGTTCCCTTGGTGCAGAGGGAGGGGGGAGACAGGTATCATCAGTTCCTTCAAGAGGCACCTGTGCATAGCTGTCAACTTACAGATTTGGAAATAAGGGATCAGCAGCCAAAATAAGGGATTTTCCAAGCACAGGTATGTTCAACTTCTGAGCCCCTCCGAGCCAAAGGCAGAAAGCCCAGCCAGCAGCCAAACGAAGCCCCAAGTGGTGGTTCCCACAGCGCAGCAACCCGGCAAAGGGGATGCAGCAAGGAAAACCACCGTCACCTCTCTGCTGGGAAGCGCTGAGCAAAGGCGAGTCCCCCGGCAACACGGCCGATTTGATCGGCACAAGGCATGCAAGCTCCACCCCCCCAGTCGTTCTTAGACTGCTTATTGGGTGAGCAACGCAGCCAAGCAACACAGTTGGAGCCTCCCTCCTCCCTGGCCGGCAGGGAGGGAGGGAGAGGAGCTGCTTCCTTTGAAGCCCAGGAAATTTAAGGGACATCATCAATAAGGGGAAACGGCGCTGGGATAAGGGACTTTCCCGCCAAATAAGGGACAGTTGACAGCTATGCACCTGTGCAAACAAGGGTTTAAATGCAGACACCTGTGCGGACAGAGGGACCAGGACGGGCTGCCCACCTGCCTACACTTCCACACAACACGCATGATCACCAGCTGGTTTGGACCGAACGGAGCCCAGAGAGCAAAACAGACCCTTGGATTAAGTGCCAGGGGATGAGACCAGGTAAAAGGACCGAATCAAGGCGCGCAGCTTCCCGTGCCCGCCCTCCGGCGCCCCCTTCCCCCGCTCACCATCCCGTGACCACCATCCGCACCTCCTCCCAGACAAGGGATTCCCCCCCCCCACTGGCGGAGAATTTTGGGGAAAGGAAAAAAAGACACCTACTAGCCTGCAGGGTTCGCTCCCTGACCTCCGGGGTTTCGGCCCCAATGCCCAAGGCCGAGCGAGCAGCCAGTTTGAAGACATACTCTGTGTTGGGCTTCAGGTCTCTCACGGTGAACGAGGTCACAGGGTCAAAGGTCCTCGTCTGCAGAAGGGGGGCAGCGGGGAGATGATTGGGGGGGGGAGACGGGGAGACAAACCAAAGTGCAAAAAGTGTGAACAGGAACAAGAGGCACACCCCTTTCCATGCAACGAACACTCAGTTCTTGCGAACGCGCCGTTTGTGTTGCTCCTGAACTACAACTCCCATGAGCCTCAGCAGCATGGAATGGGGTCAGCCCTGGAAAGGGGGTCAGCTCTTCTTCCGCAGAGGTTTTTAAGCAGAGGTTCGGTGGCCACCAGCCTGGGATTCTTTAGCTGTGGCTCCTGCATTGCCGGGGGTTGGACTAGATGACCCTTGGGGTCCCATTCAAACCGTACAATTACCGTATTTTTTGCACCATAACACTCACTTTTTTCCTCCTAGAAAGTAAGGGGAAATGTCTGTGCGTGTTATGGAGGGAATGCCTACGGATGGCGGGGGGATCTGCTGCAGTCGTGAACAGAGGTTCCATGGTTCCCCTTCCTTCCCTCCTCCGTGGCTCGCTTTGAAACAGCAAAGCGGGAGAAGAGCCGCTGAGTGGGGAGGAGAGAGGGACAGAGAGCCTGCTTGCTTTAAAGGAGCAAAGCGGGAGAGGAGAGGAGCCTTCTCCCCTTATACCCCTCTTCTGCATTATTAGCAGCATCCTTCTCCACACACCCCATGCGTGCTCCTTGTCCCTTGAGTGCTTTTCCTTCCCTCCCCACTTAAAACGTGGTTACAAAGCACGGATCCACATGGATCCTCAGGATTTTTGCACTGGGTCACCCCAAATTCACCATCAGATCACATAGCATGTCCATGGCTACATCTTGCACCAAAAAAATCACGCACCCACTGTTGCCTGGAGCCACAGTGGTGCAAAAATGTGGTTACAAAGCATGGATCCACATGGATCCTCAGGATTTTTGCATTGGGCTACTCCAAACTCACTGTCAGATCACATGTCTGTGGCCACAGCATGAACCACAAAAATCATACATCCACTTTTTCGTTTAGAATCCCCCCCCTTGTTTTCCTCCTCTAAAAACTACGTGCGTGTTATGGTCGGGTGCGTGTTATAGAGCGAAAAATACGGTAAATGATTTCATGAGAAGCATGGCCGATGGTGATGGGAGTTGCAATTCAGCAGCATCTGGAACTAGCAGAGGGGGGTGCGGGGGCGGTCTGAGGGGGAACTACACTTAAAAACAACAACTATATTAAACATTTTTGAATATACCAATGAAACAAACAGGATACAGTGGTACCTCGGGTTAAGTATTTAATTCGTTCCAGAGGTCCGTTCTTAACCTGAAACTGTTCTTAACCTGAAGCACCACTTTAGCTAATGGGGCCTCCTGCTGCTGCCACGCTGCCGGAGCACGATTTCTGTTCTCATCCTGAAGCAAAGTTCTTAACCTGAAGCACTATTTCTGGGTTAGCGGAGTCTGTAACCTGAAGTGTCTGTAACCTGAAGCGTATGTAACCCGAGGTACCACTGTAGATGCAAGGAGGCAGCTTAGGACAGCTCGATAACAACACACAGAGATTATCTTAATACTCCCTTTCTCTTTTACATTTTTTACAGGTTTTTGAGACGGAGCGATTCATATATTATGGGCCTTCTTGAGTTATTAGTTTTTACTGGATTTACACCCGCCCTTTCTCTCTAAGGAGCTCAAAGCAGCATTCACGGGGTGACCCCCTGGTCTTCATTTAATCCGCACAGCAACAACCCTGTGAGGTAGGTCAGGCTGAGAGCTGTGATTGGCCCACGGTCACACCTGGCGTGCTTCATGGCTCAGCGGAGATTCGAACCCAGCTCTTCCAGGTCCTAGATCAGCGCTCTAACACTACACCTCTCAGCATGGCTGGGGAGCAGGCACCATCTTTTTACACCAGCAGGGTCAACAAACGCTTTCCGCGCATTCCCAAATGCCCTTTTATCTTCTGCACGTGGCTTCTGGGCTCATTTCTCCAAAGGAGCACTTTGCCAAACTTTTTGATGTCGCCGGTCGATATTTACGCTCTTCCAGTTATGAGCTGCAACTGCTCCGGCAGCCGAGAGTAAACGACTCTGCCGCCTTTATGATTAAGATCTGGATTTCTATCCAAAAACCCTTTTCAGCCGAACCGATGTCGCGGAGAGGGGCACGTATTATTTTATTTGCTTACCATCCTCAGGTAAGCAAGAGGTATTATCTACATTCAAGGGCACATCCTGGTCAGGTAAAACAACAACAACAATTTAATTATTTGTACCCCGCCCTTCTGAATGGGTTGCCCCAGCCACTCTGGGCAGCTTCCAACAGATATAAAAGCATAAAAAAAATCAAAACATTACAAATCCCCTCTATACAAGATTGGATCCAAAAGCTGATGGAATATGCCAAATTAGACGGTCTGTCAGAAAAAATAAAGAATAAATCAAACCAGGAATTTGTTTCAAAATGGGAGGTTTTCAAAGAATATTTGAAAAAATAAATATAGTAGTTTCAATTCTGTTGCAGCATTCGAGGAGCTTCAGTAATAGTTGCAAGGTAGATATAAGAAATTAGACATATTAAGAAAAAGTTTAATTATGATAAAAGTGTGTATTGGCAATAAGTAACATGAAATCGAAATACGGAATAGAGGGGGGTTGGGTCTTTAGTGTTAAGACCAATATATGTTTTATTGTTTGTTAAGAAAATTATGTGTCTATGGTTATTCCTGTGTGTAATTTGGTATTTGTGTTTTTTCTTTTTGTATCTATCTATCATCTATCTATCTATCTATCTATCTATCTATCATCTAATCAAAACATTACAAATTTCCTGCAGTGAAGGGTGTGGCTCAGAGAGGGGAATGGTCTGGTCCGGGTACCAAAGGCCAAACAGGGACTCCCTTGCCAGAATTAAGCTTCCTCGCTATTACTCCAGGAAGCCCCTGAATTAAACACGATAAAACGCAATCAATAAACAACTTAAAAACTATTGATGTGGAAGCGGTGCCAGCACAACGTTTAGTGCAAGCCGGCATAAAGTCATACGAAGTAGGATGAAATCGATATAGAAAATCGTTTTGAGACCCAGGAAGTGGGGCTCAGGAAGCGTGATTGTTCTAAGAAATAAAAAGAATGTGTTTTTTGTTTTGGAAAAGGGCTTTGGAGGACGGGGAGTTCTGCTCTTTGCCCTGAATGGGTCCTAACACAAGTGCCAGGCGAGTCTCTCTGAAGAGAGCATTCCGTCACCAGGGGAGCCACCACAAAGAAGCCCTCGCGAAAAAAGCACTTACCTCGGGTTTTGCCTGTGTGGCGTCTTTGAAAACCAGCTCATACTTCAATATGATGTCCTGGCGGGGAGGACTCCAGGTCAGCAAAATACTGCTGTCGCTCTTGGCTTCTGCACGGAAGTTCATGGGTTGCCCGGGAACTGATGAGAGCAGGAAAAACAAAAAGACCCAGACGTTGTTGTAAGAACGTAAGACGAGACCTGCTGGATCAGGGCCCAGCACCCTGCTTTCACGGAGGGAGGAAGGAAGGGGGAGAGATTGGACAAACAAGAAAGCATTCTCCCCCCTCCTTGCTTGTTTTTTTTGCAATCTGTCTTCCTGTGTGTGTCCCCCACCTCCCCACCATTTATATAAATTACACTGGACGCTCGGGTTTGCGAACGTGATCCGTGAGGGATGCACATTCGCAACCTGCAGCGTTCGCAACCCGCAACCTGGGTTGCGATCCAGTGCTTCTGCACATGCGCAAAGTGCAATTTAGCACTTCTGCACGTGCACGACCGCCAAAACCCGGAAGTTCCGGTACTTCTGGGTGTCGGCGGTCCGTAACCCAAAAAAACGCAACCTGAAGCGCCTGTAACCCGAGGTATGACTGTATAAATTTATCTATAGGAATCAACGTTGACTCGTCATGCGAACGCTCGCCTAGCAAATGACTTTTCCTGAGAACGTGCTGCATTCGGATGGTGGGACCTGTGTTGTAGTCAGAACGCTGGCTCGGCGAGGACTCACCTCCTTGCTTGGTTTTGACTTGGATCGGGTCCGAGAGCGGCCCGTCTCCCACGGAAGTGAAAGCCAGGACCCGAACGGTGTAGGTTTCCATCTCCAGGAGACTGCTGACGGTGGTCAAAAGGCTGTCGTCGACGTTGTGCTTCTGCCAGTTGCTGACCGGCTGGTCTGGCTCCATGGTGTAGTAGACCCTGTAGCCCCGGATCTGACCGTTCGGCTCCACGGGCTCCTCCCATTGGATGATCATGGTTGAGGCGCTCAGCATCCGGCCCTGGACGTTGCGGGGGGCGCTGGCAGGGGCCTGCTCCCCTGTCCGCATCACCACGGGGTCGCTGGGCGGCCCCTGCCCAATGGTGTTGACGGCCGACACCCAGATTTCGTACTCTGAGTTGGGGCTGAGCCCCCCAATGCTGTAGCGGGTGGTGGTGATGTCTTCCTTGATCTGGTAGGGTCCGTCCTGGCTCTTCGACTTGTACTCGATCACGTAGTAGGACACGGGGTCGGGGTTCCCCGAATCCCAAGTGATGGTGATGCTCGTCGCGGTCGTCTCCGTCACGATAGGGGTTCCAGGAGCTTTGGGGAGCGCTGAGAAACAAACCGGGAGAGGAAAAACTCAGGGAAACGAAAACCACATGCAAACATCAGGATGCCATATGCTAAATGCTGCACCTAATTGGCGCGTTAGGGCATGGGGAGCCGGCAGCGCAGGTCTATAGACGGCGCGGCTGTTTGGAGAAATGTTCCCAGCCTTGTTAGGCACAGTTTATTATCCTCCTTAAACGGCTCCATCAAAAGGGAAAGTGCTCGGCTCAGCATCTGGAATCATTAACGTGAGCTCTGAGCTAAAAAAGCAACAACCCACCAACCAACAGCTTTGCTGTGAGTGTGCGCCTGAAAGGAGACGCGGTTTCCAAAGAAGCCAGGTGGGAGCTGAGCGCCTTGAGCGTGGCCGCCATTTTGGAACACGTCTTGCTCAGAAAACATCTTGGAAAGGGCAAAATATCCACCGTACTAGGGAGCATGGAGGAAACTGGGAAGAGACAGGAATTACTCCCGTTCTTTTAGAACATAATATCAATAGCCAAGAATCTGGTAGATTAGTCTCAACCACACAGAAGAATGGTTTGGTCTTTTGAAAGGCTAATTGGAGGTGGTTAGGCAAATTAAGAGAAAAACAAAATGTGGATCGGATGAATAGCATCATTTGTTTTGATAATTGGCTGTAGAAAACAAACGAATGCCGCAATGGAAGAAATACTGCGTATTACAGTAGACTGAACATTCTGCTAAATGGAAGTTTCTCAATTCTACTTGTAGAATAATGTTGAGAATTTGAAAGAATATGAATCCTGAAATCATGGAGTTGAAAAGGACCCCAAGGGTTATCCAGTCCAACCCGTTGCAACCCAGGAATCTCTACTAGATCATACATGAGTGATGGGCACCCCAACCTCAGCTTAAAAACCTCCAAGGAAGGAGCGTCCACTACCTCTCATGGGAGCCCATTCCACTATCAAACTACTGTTCATGCGGGAAGGGGGCATATTATGTTTATACACACAATTCAAAGCGTTGCTGCTGACCTTGAAAGCCCTAAACGGCCTTGGTCCAGTATACCTGAAGGAGTGTCTCCACCCCCATCGTCCAGCCCAGACACTGAGGTCCAGCTCTGAGGGCCTTCTGGCTGTTCCCTCCCTGCGAGAAGCCAAGTTACAGGGAACCAGGCAGAGGGCCTTCTCGGTGGTGGCACCCGCCCTGTGGAACGCCCTCCCATCAGATGTCAAAGAGAACAACAACTACCAGACTTTTAGAAGACATCCGAGGGCAGCCCTGTTTAGGGAAGCTTTTAATGTTTGATGTATTTTAATATTTTGTTGGAAGCCGCCTAGAGTGGCTGGGGAAACCCAGCCAGATGGGCGGGGTATAAATTATAAATTATTATTATTATTACCCTGCTCAATATTATTTCTGCAATGCAGTTTGTTATTGGGCAGCTGAGGCAGGGGAGAGAACACAGAAAGCCCCCTCTATACTGAGTCTGACCACTGGCCAACAGAGTCCAGAGTTTCTGCTGACCGACCATCTCTCCCTTCAGCGTCCTTCCCAGTCTCTGCTACTTGAGCCTATTAACTGCAGATGGCAAAGTTTGAACTCAGGGCTTTCAGGTTCAACCCCTTCCAAGAGCCCCTTTAACCCCCTCCCCAACTCCATTAGAGAACTCGTATCTGATGTCCCCTCTGCCCCTCTCAAAACCACTCTTCAAAGCCTGAACACAACCCAAAACCAAGTGTGTGTCATCTGTCCCCAGTCGTTCCTCGTTTTCCAGCTCCCTCTTATCCCTGTGTCAAATTGTTGACTGTATTCTCCTTGGGGGCAGAGGCCTGCCCTTTTTTATTTTTTTGCTGTCGTCGCTCTGCAAAAACGCCACATGCTTAATTAAAAACCGAACGGGAAGTAAACCGTCACACATCATACAACGCTGGCAAAAAGACACTAGGCTCATGCAAAATTCACAGGAAACCCGTGTACACTTAAGAACAGATGCATGGAGTACCCAAGGCGTGTTTTGGCCACATCTCGAGTTTTCCGAAAAGCCCAGGGCTTTCATTCTTCATGCAGTAGCCTCTTGTTAGAGCTCTCGGGCGATTTGGGAGACATGCGGAAGCTGACCTGACAGATGGTTAGCAGCAACATCACGCACAGATGCAGCTCTGAACGCTTCGTTCATGCTTTCTCTACGCATGCGAGCGAAGGGGTTGGGCAAAGGGGTACCAGCCGACTGAGCCCGGGGGTCCCAGCCCCGCTGACCACTGCCCAAAAGTTCTGCCCTGGCAGCAAGCTCTCCAGATCAGCCAAGGAACAAGCAAGGAGGAGCAACTGATGCAGAAACAGGCATGCAAACACGAGGGAGGGGACAAGCCGGGAAGTCAAAACAGGGAGCGGGCTTAAGCAACAGCTCTTCCACCTGGGAGGCAAGCTGAGGCTCCTGATATACCGTAAACAGAGGCAAGGGAGAGAGAATGATGATATCTTGCTGGGCTCCCACTCCCATCATCCTTCATGCTGGTCCTGCTCGCTGGGGGCTGATGGGAGTTGGAGTCCGGCCGTGTGTGGAAGGGCACAGCTTTCCCTGCCTCTGCTAACCAGGCTGGACCCCTGGCCACGTGAGAGCAGAGAGGGCTGTGAAGACTTGAGCGGAGCCCCCGTCACGCCAAGCACCCGACGGCGGGAAAACTAGCCTTGCTTACATTTCACGGTGATCTGTGCCACGGCTTCGATGACACCCAGGCTGGACATGGCCACACAGGTGTAGTTGGCTGAGTCCTTCACATCGGTCAGTTCCAGGACGTTCCGCCCCACGGGCATGTCGTCCTCCGGCGTCAAGTCTTCCGCCCCCTGCATCCATTTGACGTAGGGCATGGGGGAGCCGACCGCCACGCAGGTGATGTTAACATTGCCTCCAGGCATAATTTCGTGGCTGGAGGGAGGGATGGAGAAGCGAGGGGCCACCCGACGCACTGCGGACAAAAGGCACAGAGGTAACAAAAACAAAAGCAAAATAAAAAGGGGGGGAAATAAAAAGGAGAGAGAGAGAGGGAAAAAAAGAAAAAGAAAAGAAAGATAAGGGGGAAAGAAGAGCAGAAGAGATTTTAAATACAGATGGGGCTTCAGCTGTTATCATTTTGTTCTCGTTCCTTCATTTAAAGGGGGGAGGGGGACAAAAAAAAGAAGCTGAAATTAAAAATCATCAGAATACCGAGAAATGATAATCAATCAATAAAGGAAAAAACCAAACGAACAGAACTTCGAAAATAATTTTACTTTCACAAACGATATGTAGAATATAGACATAAAAGCGGTATCTCATAGCAACAGGAGTCCATTGATCGATTTTAAGACCCATCACAGCACAAATAAATACACAAAAATTTATTAGCAATTTCTCATCTTTAAGAGAGCAAAAGAAGTTGGGCGTGGCACTTCCGGACAGTGGGGCCCCCTCCCTGCGTACGTTGGGGTGGGCTATCCTTCTACTCCCCTTCCCCAACATTTTCGGCAAGGCCCCTTTCCGGCGGAGGCGAAGGGAAGGGGACCTTCCCTCAAATCGGAAACCAGGTTTTCAAAGCGGACCCTTGCAAAGCTAAATTGGCCCCCTCCAGAGACCAACACCCCTTGAAACAAAACAGTGGGCGGGGGAAGCAAGACTGGAAAAAGAGAGGGGGGGGGAGGGGAATGCAAATTTTCAAGTGAGAAGGTCACACGTGCCGAGACTGGTGCATCTTTCGCACACAGAACCATGCACGGCCACAACAATCTTGAGAGGGTAGCCTGACCATCCACGTTGCCTTTCCAAAAGGGAGGGAAAACCCACCTACGCATTAGGATAGCGGTTGCAGAAAGTGCTGTTTTTCTAGGGAAAAAAGTGCTCACCATCAAGGTCTCCCTCGTTCTCTTACAATGGCGCCCACATGAGAGGTGCCAGCACTGAGCTTTGGTGGAAAGAAGAAGCAGCCCTGTTTGCGGAGCCTGCGACCCTCCAGATGCCGCTGGACTAAAACTCTCACCGTCCCCTGATGGGAAATAGACACCTACAACATCTCTGGTGTGGGGGCACAGTTTACCCCTCCCTGGGCTAAGAAGAAGCATTCTCTGGTCTCTGGAGGAAATGCCTCTCCTAAATGAGGCGTTCTTCCCTCTCTTGCACGGAGCAGGATGCTTCTTAGGGTCAGGAATTAGGAACCTGCAGCCTTTGAGATATTGCGGAGCTACAATGCCCATCATCCACAGCCAGGCATGTCCAAAGCCCATTTCGGGGGCCTTAATCCTGCCCGCTGGTCGGTTTAACCCGGCCTCTGTGGCAGTTAATTTCCTAAAGTCCATTTCGAGGGCCTAATCCTGCCCGCTGGTCGGTTTACGTAATCCGGCCTCTGTGGCAGTTAATTTCCTAGGGTAAAAAACCTCAACAACTTCAACCCTAAAAAAAAGTTCCAGTTACAGAAAGGTAGCCGTGTTGGTCTGCCATAGTCAAAACAAAAAATTATCTGAAGAAGTGTGCATGCACACGAAAGCTCATAGAACTAACTTAGTTGGTCTTTAAGGTGCTCCTAAAAAAAAGCTCAGCAACTGCAATCCTAAAAAAAGGTCAACAACTTTGGTTGGCCCCTTGGTCGGCCCTCATGGCCCTTCACTTCATCAAATCTGGCCCTCTTTGAAAAAAGTTTGGACACCACTGTACCTCGGCCACTGGCCATGCTGGTTACAGGGGCTGGTGGGTCTTGGGAGTCCAACAAACTGGGGGCCGGCCAGCCGGCCTGCGGCTTCCCCATCCTAGCATCTGGTGCAGATGCGGGCTACAATGAACATTTGCATGGGCTCAAAGCCTTGGTCCTTTCTAGAAATGTCTCCTAAGGGAGACTGGAGGGACAGAACAGTTCTCGCCGCAGCCCCTCAAAACTTAAGGCAGGTAAAATAAAATTGGGAGCTGGGTGGGAAGGAAAGGGGGCTTGTTCCCTGGAGGTGGCCAAAATCTAGCCTGCAAACCGGAAGTGGGGAGTTCACAAGGGTGTCCTCTCTGGGTGGTGAGGGGTCACCCCCATTTCCTGTCCTCACCCCACCCCCACCCCCCGCCTCCACGAAGCGACCCAGAGGAGTGCAGGGCGAGAGGGAACGTGGCGGCGAGGCGAGAGCCGGCGAGAGGGAAAAGATGAGAAACTCTAATGAAATTTTTGTGGTTTTCGGGCAGTGAAACCCTAACGAAGCCTCTTTGAAAGATCTGACATGATTCCATCAATAGATGCAGCTCTCAGAATCACAAACATCATGCAAAAGAGAAGAATGGAGAGAAGAGAACGAGAGAGGAGAAGGAGGAGAGAGAGAGAGAGAGAGAGAGACAGAGACAGGGAGGAGGAGGAGAAGGAAAAAAGGAGATGGAGAGCATTGGAACTGGTTTGTGGGCCACTGCAAATGCCCACATGGGGAAGGAAAATAGAAAAAGAGACCAGGAGAGAGAGAGAGAGAGAGAGAGAGAGAGAGAGAGAGAGAGAGAAGGGTTAAGGGTCGGGGGAGGGAAACCCACTTTTTAAAAATGCTGCATACTCAGTTTCTTTATTTTTTCTTGCCGATGTGAACCAATGCGCAGTAGGTTTTAACATTGGCACATCGCAGCCCTGGCATAATAATAATAATAATAATAATAATAATAATAATAA
Source organism: Podarcis raffonei (assembly GCF_027172205.1). Taxonomy (NCBI): domain Eukaryota; kingdom Metazoa; phylum Chordata; class Lepidosauria; order Squamata; family Lacertidae; genus Podarcis; species Podarcis raffonei. The sequence goes on along the minus strand of NC_070619.1, from coordinate 4,846,588 downwards.
AACAATTGATAATAATCATAAGAGGAAGGAAAAACAAGTCCATGGAAACGGGCAACTTCGAGAACGGAAACAAACGAAAGGATGGATGGATGGATGCCCAGTGCACTTCCTGGGTGGAAGAAAGAAGCTTTCCAGACCTTTAGATGGGGGGGGGGGGACAAAAAGGGCAAGGAGGGGGTGCTTTTTCCAGGGTGGGGTGGGAGCAGGCAGGGGCGGGCCCATATTTTATTTTATTTTTTAAATTTTGTAGGAATTCTGAAAATCTCCTGTTCTCCCACTGGCCCCAGAAGTGGGTGTGTTGGTGGGTGGGGGCAGTGATCTAAAGACTGCGGAACTGGTTTCTGGGTGGGGGCCCTGCGATGCCCAGGGCCCTGCTGCAAGAGAAACACCCCCCACCCCGATTTAGCAAGCCTGTCTTACAATTTTATGAAGATTTCAAAGTAATCCCTCCTGCAACCTCATTGGGTTGTATTCAGCCTTAAGCTCCACTCCATAGCTGCCAACCGTCCCTTATTTGGCGGGACAGTCCCTTATCCCAGCAACGTGTCCCACTGCTGTCCCTTATTGATAATGTCCCTTAAATTTCCCGGGTTTCAAAGGAAGCAGCTCCTCTCCCTCCCTCCCTGCCGGCCAGGGAGGAGGAAGGCTCCAACTGTGTTGCTTGGCTGCGTTGCTCACCCAATAAGGAGTCTAAGAACGACTGAGGGGTGGAGCTTGCATGCCTTGTGCCGATCAAATCGGCTGCATTGCCTGGGGACTCTCCTTTGCTCAGCGCTTCCCAGCAGAGAGGTGACGGTGGTTTCCCTTGCTGCATCCCCTTTGCCGGGTTGCTGCGCTGTGGGAACCACCGCTTGAGGCTTCGTTTGGCTGCTGGCTGGGCTTTCTGCCTTTGGCTCGGAGGGGCTCAGAAGTTGAACACACCTGTGCCCCTTGGGAAATCCCTTATTTTGGCTGCTGATCCCTGATTTCCGAGGCTGCTGGCCCCTTATTTTCAAATCTGTAAGTTGACAGCTATGCTCCACTCATTACAGTGGGCTTGTTACAAGGCAGCTTCCTATATTCCTATTTAAATCGTCCCCTTTTTACTCTGAACCATGCAGAGACTTATCTGTTCAGGGGAAGGAACACTCTACCTCAACTGAAGAGCATCTTGGGACTGGATTCAATTCCTGGCATCTCCACGTAGGGCTTGGAAACGCCCCTTCTCTGAAACACTGCAAGGCTCTTCCAACCTTGGGGACCATACTAAATTAAATGGCCCAAGGTTCTGCCTGTCATCTAAATGCTTCTGCACACTGATGCCTCCCAACACAATCTTAACTAGGGATGGCAATCTGCGACCTTCTAAACACCGCTGGACTACAATTCCCATCATCCCTGAGTCCGTTGGCTGGGTCCGATTGAGAGTTGTAGTCCAACAACGCTTTGGAGAGAGACAGATTCACTGCGAGAGATGGAGCCTCTTTTCCCCCAAAAATATTCCTTTTGAGACTAAATATTGCCTTCTCTGCTTGGGATACTGTCCAAATCCAGCCACAAGTGGCAGTTCAGTGAAATAACAGGTATTTTTTAATGGAGCCCATTTTTTGGAGTCAAAATGGAGAGGCGGACTTTGGAGAACGACGGGAAGAGGGGCAGAGAGAGAGGGAACCGGTTGAAGGAATGCAGGCGGGGAAAGGGGCAGGAGAAATGAGCTTTTTAAAAATTTTCTGCAGGGTTGGGAACCCAGTTTTTGGGAAGGGATGGGAGTAACAAGGGAAAAAGCAAGGGGAAGAAAACTTCGGAGGTATTCAACTGACTGGAGAGTTCAGGTGGAAAACAAATGGCAGGAATGAATGCAAAAACACACACACACCTAAATAATAATTGGAAACACAACAGGGGAACTGAACGGAGACTTGCACTGGCGAGGGGAGGAGGGGGGGGAAACAGGGGAAGGAAAGAAAGGGAAGAAGGAAGAAAGGAAAGAAAGAACAAACCAGAATTAAGTAAAACCGGTAAACCATCGTTCAAAACAAAGACCAGTGCTGTGAATCGAAGTCTGAAGGGAACCCCAATCGTTGTTCTCAAGTTAGCCAGGGGGGTGAAGAGAGCGTTTCAGCACTCTACTGGCAAAGTGACCGGGAAGGAAGGGAGGAAGGAAATGTTCCCGTGGGGAGGGGAAACGGGGCCCCCGTTCACATTTAGTGTGAAGCAATTCACGATACCCGCCCCCCTCCCCTGATGATCATATGGCTGACTGGGAGGAAAGGGGAGCATATTTATGCAAAAGCTGGGGAGAGGAAGGTGGAAGAGAACATTTGGAGTGAAGGTGTCATAAAAAGAACTACAAAACAGAAAATATGGGTTCAACACCATCTCAGCTCCCTGTCATCTTGAGAGTGCTCAAAGGTGGTTTATTTCCCCACTGTTAAACTACTCTGGACGGTTAGGCTCTGTGGTTTCAACCAACCATGGTTTACTGTTAACATTTGAAAACAGCAAACGGTGGTTAGTTTAAACTATGGTTTTATTGCGGGGGAAGTCAGGATCACACTGTAGCCCGTGACCCTGGCAAGTTTAACTAACCGGTTTCCAGTTCGGAGGTAAAGATTAACAATGATTGGTCAAGAACAGGAAGCAGGTGGTTCTGGTCTTTTCCTTGGAGTTGCAGACCTCCAATCCATCTCCTGGGTTTGCGTTCCTGTGCAACTCACATGATTCATGCGAGATCGTGGGCCCGAAAGACACAATTTTGGGGGGCTGTGCTCTTACAGCACCCCAAAACATGTGTTTTTGGGCAAAAGGTGTTTTTTTTTAAGTGGAGCATAAGACTCTTAATCTCAGTGTCATGGCTTTGAACACCACATTGGGCAGAAGATTCCTGAATTGCAGGGCATTGGACTCTACAACTCCATGATTATATGGGGTATTTTTTAATTGATAGTTTAACTGTTTGATTCTTTCTGTAAACTGCTTAGATGTTTCTTTTCTTTTTTCTAAATCAAGAGGTGTGTAAGTTTTATGAAATAAACGAATGAATAAAACTCACGTCAGTCCCAGTTGTGGTCCAAAATAGCTGGACGGCACCCGATTATCTGGGCACTGTAGGGTGGGGGCACTGTTCTTGTTGTTTTTTAACAGAACTGTAGAGTTGGAAGGGGCCACAAGGATTATCTAGTCCAACCCCCTGCGATGCAGGAATCGTTCACCCAACACGGGGCTCGAACCCTCAACCCTGAAATTTAAGTGTCTCATGCCCTGCCAACGAGCCAGGATCAGAATCCAAAGTTTGATCTTGGCTTCTCAGGGCAGAGTTTACGCTAGCCAGTTTGGACAAAACGACAGCCGAGCTTACTTCAAAACGGGCATGAATACATTCACACCATTTAAAGCATTGTCGATAGAACCTGAAGCAACCATGGCTGCCCCCCCAAAGAATCCTAGGATATGTAGTTTCTGAAGTAGGCTGAGAGTTGGTTAGGAGGCCCCAATTCATCTCCAGGAGCGGTTTAACAGTCAATATCTTCCGAACAAGTCTCAGCAGGTCTTAAGAAATGATAGCCCCCATCAATTTTGTGAGAGAAGCCACGGCTCTTTGAAGAAGCATCATAACCCTTTAAATCAGCCTTTCTCAACCTGTGGGTCCCCAGATGTTGCTGGACTACAACTCCCATCACCCCTAGCTAGCAAGGCCAGAGCTCAGGGACGATGGGAGTTGTAGTCCAACAACATCTGGGGACCCACAGGTTGAGAACCGCTGCTTTGAATCATGGGTAGGCAAACTAAGGCCCAGGGGCCAGATCCAGCCCAATCGCATGCCAAATCCGGCCCGCGGACGGTCTGGGAATCAGTGTGTTTTTACATGAGTAGAATGTGTGCTTTTATTTAAAATGCATCTCTGGGTTATTTGTGGAGCAAAATTCATTTCCCCCCCAAAATATAGTCCGGCCCCCCACAAGGTCTGAGGGACCGGCCCCCTGCTTAAAAAGCCTGCTGACCCCTGCGTTTAAATGGATGCTGCTAAGGTGGCCCAAGTCTTGTTCATGCAGCACCAAACTACAGTTTAGTGTGCAGGCAATGGCAAGTGCCACGTTACGCTAGACTGGAACCGGAAAAGAGCTCTTGCAACGTGTAATTTTATCTCTACAGCTTTTCTTTCATGGGAGGGGAGAGGTATAGCTCAGTGACAGAGAACACACTGTGTGTGCAAAAAGTCCTGCGGGTTGTTTTTTTGGGGGGGAGATGAAGGTTGAGAGGACCTTTTCTTGGCCGGAGACTCTGGACAGAGTGTTTCTAAAAACCCCTGTGCTGTTCTTACTTATTTGACCTGAATGAAAACCAAAAGGATCCATGAAGGGACGAAGGGAGAAAGCAAGGAGGGTGCAAGCTTTATTTTTTGTTTTTTACAGACCTGCTTGTAGAGGAATGGAGAGTCGAGGTTTGTCGGGCAATGGCGACCCCCGCAGCCTGCCCTGAGACCGAACTCCCATGCTGAAAGGAAAGTTCTGAGGAAGGTTCCGATTCCATTGTCTCCCTGCTGGTTTTTTTGCTTTATGATCATCATTTATTCCCCCGTGCCCAGCCCTCACCCCCCGACCTGGATCCACCCAGATTTTACCATGGAAGAGGAACAATTTGCAAGGGATTGTAGAGGGTTGGGAACGTGGAGAAGAGGGTGGGGTAGCCTTTTGGGCGAGTTCTCGTCGCTTCAAACCCCGATTCACGTAGAAAAGCAAGTCAAAATTAAGAAAGGGAAAGGTGGGTGGGTGGGTGGGAGGGTCAGGGGTCGGGGGGAGAGGAGAAAAACGAAATCCATGTGAAATTAAAAAGCAACGTGGTAAAATAGAAGTCAACTGCAATTGTAATGACATAAGAAACGGGGAGGGAAATAATTGTGCTTTGTTTTGCTTTTAATCAAATTAAAAAAATAAATAAACACTAAAACAACCACACAACGGAAAAACCAAAAGAACGCCAAATCAAAACTGAAGGGTGATTGGTTGAGAAAGCACCAAAGGAAACCGAAATGGTCTTAAACATTTTGACACCCAGCAAGCCCATAGCTCCGAATGAGGTGAGAAGGCGGACATTATTAGCATTTTGGGCGAGACAGAGGAGGAGTCCGTTCTGTCTTACTCCAAAATGAGGAGGGGGGGGAAAGGGAGGGCAAAATAATGTGCAGCCTTGATATACATATTTGTAGTGAATATTAGATTACACCTGTCCCATCCCTTCTCAAGCAGGTGATTTGTGAATACCTCTCTACTCCTTCTTCCTTTCGTCTCCCCCTAGATGCAAATTTCGGCTGTGTTGCCTGTCATAAGCAGGATATGAGTGGAATTATTTACCCCTTACCCCCCAAAACGTTGGGTTTCTTTCCTTCCCCCTTAAACAATTTAGCGTGTTGGCTATCCAAATACAGCAACTCACGGGAATTGTTCTAAACGCCCACCCCAATTTGGTTGTTCAGCTGGTTTCCTTTTTAGTGAATCGGTTGGGACAGGCAAATGGGATCATTCGGAAGTCAAACTGGATCCCAGCCGGATGCTCCAACCGACACCCCCCAAATTAAGGGTGGCATTTGTTAAAAATGGTGGTTGTTGTTTTGTTTTGTCTGCCGTGTGTGTGACAAGGTGTAATCTAAATTCCCCACCCACCCACCCTAAAAACAAAGAGTACAGCAATGCAAAAAGGGATAATAAGACAAAAGCAGGCAGAGGATTTCGAAATCACAAATAGCACAGTGTTCCTGCAGCAAGTAATTTGGTCTTAAGGCATTTACTCCCCTCAAACTCTTGAGAAATCCTTCTGCAGAAACAGAGTGTTAATTTAACTGATTCTCGTTAAAGTTTTCTTCAGTATCTTTTCGGCTCAGATCATACAGATTTTAAAAGTAGCAGGCTTTCCAAAAATAGCAGGGGACAGTCCACTTACCCCGTGACCAATTCTCTTTCTTTCTTTCTTTCTCTCTCTCTTTCTCTCTCTCTCTTTCAATGCAAATGTGGAGATGACTGAATTTTAATAAATAATACTGCAATAATACCCTGAGTTCCAGAGATCAGGGAAGAAAGCTGGAGGGATGGCTTGCACCCAACTAAATCCTACTCAAGAGTAGACCTACTACAGTTAATGGTTAGCTGTGTCCTTTAATTTCAGCAGCTCTGCTCTGAGTAGGACTGACTTTGAAGACAACCCATAACCGGCAAAGTTTTCCCTTACTTTCTGTATTCTAGATACCTCCCTGGTGTTGCTTGTTTGCAGGTCAGGTGGGAGTGGGTAATTCCTCAGTGGGGGGGGTTGTATGTGTGTGTGTGTGGGGGGTGTTTAAAGAGATGCACCCTTCAAAAAAAAAAAAACCCAACCTAACACTCCCTTTAAAAAAAAAAAAGGTAAAGGACCCCTGACAGTTAAGTCCAGTTGCAGAAGACTCTGGGGTTGCGTGCTCTTCTCGTTTTACTGGCCGAGGGAGCCGGCGTTAGTCCGCAGTTTTTTCGGGTCATGTGGCCAGCATGACTAAGCCACTTCTGGCGAACCAGAGCAGCACACGGAAACGCTGTTTACCTTCCCGCCGGGGCGCTACCTATTTATCTACTTGCACTTTGACGTGCTTTCGAACTGCTAGGTTGGCAGGAGCAGGGACCGAGCAACCGGAGCTCAACCCGTCATGGGGATTCGAACCGCCAACCTTCTGATCGGCAAGCCCAAGAGGCTCAGTGGTTTAGACCACAGCGCCACCCATGTCCCTCCAACCCTCCCTACACCAAAGCAATAATACTGAGAACTCGGGGGGGGGGGGGGAGAGCAAAAGGTGTCATGCCAAAAAGGTAAATAAATTCAAGGGACTAAATCCAATAACTTTACAAAGAAGAAGCCTATGGACGGGAGAATTGCAGTAATAACCAAGCAACCTCTTAATGTAGCTTCGCAACACTGAATGCTAATGTCACATCAATGTGTTCTGAAATGTCCAGCTGTGCTGACTGGATACCGCCTCCAAATGCACCACAGCAGTGAAATACTGAGATATGGTCACCCCCAAAGCCTTGACGGTTTGGTTATTACTGCAAGAGCCCTAAGATGATCACAGCTGGATCAGGGCCCGAATAGTCCAGCATCTCGGTCTCACAGTGGCCACCCAGACATTATACTCCAGGCGTAGGCAAACTCGGCCCTCCAGATGTTTTGGGACCACAACTCCCATCATCCCAAGCTAACAGGACCAGTGGTCAGGGATGATGGGAATTGTAGTCCCAAAACATCTGGAGGGCCAAGTTTGTTCTACTCACTGTAGGCCATGGACTTGATTTTTGTAAAGTTTTTGCTTTATTTTTCATAGGAATGTTACAGAACATGCGTGTTATTTTTTCCGTAACGGGCCTGGCTGGTTTATACCCCACCGGAATTGAAGATGCCCAAGGTTTTCAAGTACACCTGTCCTCCTACAAGGGGCAGGTTATCCTTGAATGGTCCTTCCTCCACAGGTGGTGTTTTTCAAAACTTTCTACCCTCAAGAGACCTCCCCAATGATGTTATATGAAGATGCTTGACTCTCCCCTGAAGGACCAGGGCAAGTTAATGAGTGGTATCTTTGAAGACGAGCTTAAAAACTGAGGACCTCTGATAACTCTCCGAGGACTTTTATGTGGGGCAGACTAAAAAAAAAACCCCAAAGAAACCACACTACTCTGTGGGAAGAAATCCTAGTGGAGGAATCCATAGGGCAGGGAAGTTCTCAGACTGCAAAATTCATGTTCCTGCTTTTTTTTATTTTCTAGGAGTGGGAGATGTTGACATTCCAACAAAATAAACTTCATGCAGGTTTGGCCTTCTCAAATTCCGGCCCTCACTTGGTCAGCACTGTAGCCTTAACCCCTTACTCTAGCACAAGGTATAAGTCAACCCCTCGCCTCAAAATATTTTACGCTACAGGCTCCATCCACCTGTTGGATTCGGAACAAGTCAGCGGGGCTTAAACATCAAGGGTTTCATCCAACTAAGTCCTACTCAGAGTAGACTCATTGGAGTTAGTTGTCCTACATTACTTAGGTCGTTAATTAGTCGGGGTCTGCTCCACGTAGGACCAATCCCAAGCCGTGACTACTCTTGCCCCATAGCTTTTGACAAGACCCAATTTCAACTAAGCCTGGGATCTGGCCCTATATATTTCATTTATTTTCCAAATTTCTAGAACGTTTGCAGAAGACTAACTCCAGGGGGTTATTGCTGCCTCGAAGCCCTACGGCAGCCGTCGCCAGATTGGTGCCCTGCAGAGATTTTGGACCACAACTGAGGCTTGAGACTTGCCTGAAAGGTAGCTCACATGGACTTGCAAGCTCACCCTGTCCTCTAGCTGCGGGAATCATTTGCAAAACCCAGTCAAGAGGACACTGAGTGAAGCCTTGCTAATTAATCTCCGGAGGAGAGGGCAAGTGGGGTCAAGGATGCCTTGGTGCAAGGAAGAAACCTTTATTGTTTCATGAGAACATTGGATGAGCTGCGTTGGTCCAGATCAAATGTCTATCTAGGGATTCTTCTGGGAAGATTGTGGATACCCAGAAACTGGCGTTCAGAGACATACTCTGGATCCTCTGCTTTTGGGCGTTCTGGGGTGAGGCACACGCCCTCTCCCCCGAACCCCAGAAGCGAGGGGAGCATCTCTGAAAGGATGAAGTGTGTGCATGTAAAAGCACCAGCACCCAGGCGTTCTTGAGCATAGAAATACCAGCATCTTTAGAGGAAGACAGACAGAGAGAGAGAAAGAGAGAGAGAGAAAGAAGGAAAGAGAGAGGAAGAGAAAGCGAAAGTAGAAGAGAGAGGAAATAATAATGAGACAGATAACTGTCAAAGCTGCACCGGATTTCTCAATAAATAAATACACAAACAGATCGACCACACAGCTTTAATACCTGTACATTAGGAACTTGCCCACTGGGTTTTAGAAGGCTGTCATCTTTGTCTTAATTAAGGAAATAGGAGTATATAGAAGAGGGATGGGGTTTTGGGGGGTGGGTGGGTGGAGATTTGGGAATGCCGGAATATGTATATATATATATGTGTGTGTGTGTGTGTGTGTCAGTCAGTTAGTCAGAGAGAGAGAGCCATTTATAAGCAGCAGCAGCACCCTTCAAAAGTTTGCAATGGGGAGTCTTATCAAACTGATGCTGTCTGAAGTGTGTATGGGGTGGTGCATTTAATTAATTAATTAATTAATTAATTAATTAATTATATTTGTATACTGCCCTATACCTGCATGTCTCAGGGCGGTTCACAAGATAAAATCATGATATAAAAAAGACGTAAAGGTAAAGGGACCCCTGACCACTAGGTCCAGTCGCGGACGACTCTGGGGTTGTGGCGCTCATCTCGCTTTATTGGCCGAGGGAGCCGGCGTACAGCTTCCGGGTCATGTGGCCAGCAGGACTAAGCCGCTTCTGGCGAACCAGAGCAGCGCACGGAAACGCCGTTTACCGTCCCGCCGGAGTGGTACCTATTTATCTACTTGCACTTTTGACGTGCTTTCGAACTGCTAGGTTGGCAGGAGCAGGGACCGAGCAACGGGAGCTCACCCCGTCGCGGGGATTCGAACCGCCGACCTTCTGATCGGCAAGCCCTAGGGTCAGTGGTTTAGACCACAGTGCCACCCGTGTCCCCCCCCCAAAGACATACTACATAATAATAACGAAAAAACAAACAAGAAAAACTCAGTAACCTCCTCCCAACACATTTTAAAAGGGCATTGAATGTCAGTCAGCCAAAGGCCTGGTTGAAGATAAATATTTTCGCCTGGAGCCCAAAGGTGTATAATGAAGGCGCCAGGCGCACTTCTATGGGGAGAGCATTCCACAGATGGGGAACCACTGCAGAGAAGGCCCTGTTCTCGTGTTGCCACCTTCTTGACCTCTTGAGGAGGAGGCACAAGAGGTTGATGTCGGGGTCCAGGTTGGTTCATATTGAAAGAGGCGGTCCTGGAAGTGTTGTGGTCCTGAGCCGTTTAAGGCTTTATAGGTCAGTACCAGCACTTTGAATTGGGCCCAGAAATGAATTGGTAGCCAGTGCAGTCAGACCTAATATGCTCAAACTGTCTTGCTCCAGTGACAAACCTGGCAACTGAATTTTGCATTAGCTGAAGTTTCTGAACCGTCTTCAGATGTAGCCCTACATATAACACATTGCAGTAATCTATACCCTATGATGTTTCCATCCCGCAAATACAAAGGATTTAGCTTTAAAAATATCCAAAATGCAGGTGGTTTCCAGGGGTATTCATGTGGCACTCATTTCAGTCACATAAGAAAGTCCATCGGGGTGGATTACTCTCTGGAACTCTCTGCTACTTGATATTAGACAAAGGCCTTCGTGCGTCTTCTTTCTTGGTGCCTGTTGAAAACTTTGCTCAGGCACGCCTACCGAGACATGTAATTTGAATGTCGCTTTGGTTTACTCTGAGCAGGACTTTGTCTCCATCTGCACTGTATATTTCAAGTTGTAAGGAGACCCCCCCTATTCTTGATTGATGGCTAAACCGCTCTGGGAACTATAGCGCTCTGAGGGGGGTGTCTCCAAACAACTCTCAACACCCTCAACAAACTGCACTTCCCAGATTTCTGGTTCTCACCCAGGGAGGCGAAGTTAATTTTGTCAAATAAATAATGCGATTTTAATCTGTTTCGCTGTTGATCTTAATCCAATTCTGGGCTGCATCAATAGGAGTATAGCATCTAGATCAAGGGAAGTAATAGTGCCACTGTATTCTGCTCTGGTCAGACCTCACCTGGAGTACTGTGTCCAGTTCTGGGCACCACAGTTCAAGAAGGACACTGACAAACTGGAACGTGTCCAGAGGAGGGCAACCAAAATGGTCAAAGGCCTGGAAACGATGCCTTATGAGGAACGGCTAAGGGAGCTGGGCATGTTTAGCCTGGAGAAGAGGAGGTTAAGGGGTGATATGATACCCGTGTTCAAATATATAAAAGGATGTCACATAGAGGAGGGAGAAAGGTTGTTTTCTGCTGCTCCAGAGAAGCGGACACGGAGCAATGGATCCAAACTACAAGAAAGAAGATTCCACCTAGACATTAGGAAGAACTTCCTGACAGTAAGAGCTGTTTGACAGTGGAATTGGCTGCCAAGGAGTGTGGTGGAGTCTCCTTCTTTGGAGGTCTTTAAGCAGAGGCTTGACAACCATATGTCAGGAGTGCTCTGATGGTGTTTCCTGCTTGGCAGGGGGTTGGACTCGATGGCCCTTGTGGTCTCTTCCAACTCTAGGATTCTACGATCCCTTTGGAAGCTTTCGACAGTTTTCACTGATCCTTTAAACATTTATTGTAAACCGAGTGGCATATAAATTCTAAATAAGAAAAAGAGCCCAGGGTGACAGGTAACCCAGCCCTGAACTAAAATGGCAGGAAAGAGGTCCTTATTAGATGTCGCCTGCCTCAGCCAACATGGCCAACGGTCAGAGATGATGGGCATTGTAGTCCACCAATATTTTGGAGGGCCACTCAGCCTCTCCATCCCTGGTGCAAAGTCTCAGAAGGCCGTAAGTCTCAACGGGTGTGATTTTCTTCTGTGTGGAAGCCCAGGCACTTTGTGGGGGATCTTGAGAATAACCAGCGGTTTAGCTGAAGCTTTAAAAAAGAATTCTTTAATCCTCCTGCTGCAATGTACTTTCAAACAGGGCGCTGAAAGAGACGTTTATCGGCTTATTTTAAACGTTCGCAACCTTTGTGGACAAGAGTCATCATTAGATGACACAGGTAGGTGGCCAGCTATGGTCTGTTGGCGTCACAGAATTGGAAGCCCAACCCTCTGCAATGTAGTCTTGACGACAGGTAGGCAAACTAAGGCCCAGGGGCCGGATCCGGCCCAATCGCCTGCCAAATCCGGCCTGCGGATGGTCCGGGAATCAGCATGTTTTTACATGAGTAGAAGGTGTGCTTTTATTTAAAACGCACCTCTGGGTTATTGGTGGGGCATAGGAATTCGTTCATTACTATTTTTTCCAAAATACAGTTCGGGCCCCCACAAGGTCTGAGGGACAGTGGACCGGCCCCCTGCTGAAAAAGTTTGCAAAAGTTTGCAAGAGCACCATGATTTGCACGTGTGTTTTTCTGGGTGATTAAAACCACTTTGGTGCAATGGTTATCCGGAAGTGATTAAATTTAAGGAAAGTAAACTTCTGGTTGTGTAATGGGAGTCCAGGATTGTTCTGCCAACTTGAGGGCAATGCTTAAGTTCCCTTTTTAGCAGCCCATGAAATGTAAAGTTCAAGTTCCTTTTGGGACCGTCTAGCTAAGACCCCCCCCCTCCCCTCGACCCAGGAGGCCGTTCCTCAGACAGGCATTAGAGCTGTGTGGCTGCAATATTCTGGAGGTTGTTAAATTGTCAGAGGGGTGTGGGTTGGGGAGGGGTAGATTTTGAGGAGGGGGTGGAAGAAAGGGAAGCAGGAACACTGGCTTTTTTCCACAATGCAATTGGAATAAAATTACAGCACACCATAACCAATCGAAACCAACCGACTTGACAAACCGACAAAGGAAGGTTTTTTTTAAAAAAAGAAAAAAAGAGAGAAACGGAAAAAAGCAAAAAAACCCAAAATCAAAATGTTTAAAAAGAAATAAATTTGCGGGTGGGGGGAAAAAATTCCACTGATAACGTAAAAAAAAAAAAAAAGTTCATTTGAAATTATATGTATATATGTATATATATGTATATATGTATATATATACACACACGCACGCACACTCACGCACACAATTTGAAAGAACAATAAAAATTTAAAAGGGGGCGGGAGAAACGAAATAATATTAATTTAATAAAAATGAAACAAAACGGAAAAGGACCGGCATGCAAAAGACCGTTGCCTCGTAAACATTCTCCTGTCATGCAGATCAGGCCCAAAATGTCCATACAGCAAGCAACCGACAGAAAAAAGTGCACACAGAAATGCAACTAACGGATGCAGAAGAGAGAGCTCACACGTCCCACAATGCAACTCAACTCATCTCCAACGAGACCCGAGAACGAAGAGGGGAGGGGGTCTCGCTTTGTCAACTTTTTTTTAATAATATATAAAATATAGATATAGATATATATATAAATGCAGAGATTTTCTTTCTTTTTCTCTCATTGTTTTTTTAAAAAAAGAATATTCAATCATATATATATATATATATTCGCCGTTTTATTTTTATGTTATTTATTATTAATTTTTTTTTAAAAAAAAGATATATCGCAATAATAAGATATAGGATTATTTATATATTTCTCTCTTTTTTATTTTTTTAAATAATTTTTTAATTTTTTTTTTAATTAAGAAATGTAAAAATATGTGGGTAAAGAAAGTAAAAAAGGGAAAAAAAAAACCACACCAACCTTCTCGTAGCTCTGAGGGATGTTTTAAAGGGGTTTGATGCAGAACACAATGACATGAGAAGAGGAGAGAAGAAAAATAAGGGAAACACAGAGAGAGTAAAAAAAGGCCTTCACGGCTGGCAACTGCAATTTCAATTGCTTTCCTTTCCTTTCCTTTCGTATTTCCGCCTTTTAACTTAAAAAAATAAAAATATCGAGCTAAAAAAAGTAATATATCATCTCAAAATGTTCATATATATTTTTTATTTTTCCAGTGACCGTCTTCCCCAGCCTCATTTAGCCACGCGACCCCCCCTCCCTGTGTAAGCACGGTCCTTCCTTGCCAATTCGGCAGGAACGACCCCCCCCGGCACCCCATCAGACCCTCCCCCAAACCCCCCAAATCCACCGGTAGATTCTACTCTGCATCCATAGATCTGGCAAAAAAGCCCCTGTAGCTCAGAGAAAGGAAGGTTAAACAACATTTACAGCACGGCACCCCAAACAAAACAAAACAAAGGATGTCTTCTCCTCCGTTTCCACCTTGGCACTGTCAGTCGTCGTCCGGGAAGTTTCAGCCGCCCACCTGAATATTTTGAGGTGCCCTCGAAAACCCCTCCAAGGCATGTCTTCATGAGAACTGCAGGGGAACGGAGCCGGTGCAATCCTGTCCCCGCAACCCTGTGCCAGTCCAGGTGAGTTGCACCTGGATAGAAGCATCGCATCTGTCTCCCTGGGCCCATTCACCAGGTAAGAGAATGGCGGCTTGCCATTTGAATATTCGGGGACTCTTTTTTATTATTAAAAAATGGTGCTGTTTCCCATACTTCTGGCTTACCGTGAAGCTGCCAAGCCCATTTCCCGGCGCCCATTCAGACATGCCTTAAAAGCCCCGCCCCTTCCAACACAGGCTTCTCCCCTCCCCATCCAAACTCATTCAGACATGAAGGGGGTGGACGGAAGTTCCCTATGGTTAAAATTTACTAACGGAGGAACACCAAACAGTGCAAACACCCTACTCTGTGCACCTGAAATCCCTTTTTTGGGAGGGGACAAAAGCATATTATGGGAGAAACAGTTTGAAAAATCGGTAGGAGTGGGAAACAACAACCATACACTCAGCAATCATGTTCAAGGCTCTTTGGAAATAATGACAGAAAAGGAAAATAATGCTAATACCGATAAGGCCCCAGTCATACAATCCAAACCATCTCTCCCTTTTGCGCGATTATCGTAAAACACAATAAGGAAGCAGAAGTTATTAGAGAGAGCACTCCGTTGTCCAGGTGAACTGCCAAGGTGAGCTTCTTCTGCCCCATCTACGATGCGAGGTGCTGCCTGACTCTATGGAAGATCTTACGTTTTGAACCCAAACAGATGTCTCCATAAACACATGCACCACACCTGTGGCTTTCCAAAGCTGGGTTTGAAACAGTAAGCAGCTCCTGTGCAACCTGTGTCATTCAGTGATTATTCTGCACTTGGAAAGAGCTCATTTTTCAAATCATTTCTTCTCTGGATTCCTAGGAGGTGAGGGACAGGTTGGGTGGGTGTCGTAATACTGTGCAATGCTGGTATTACCCCACCAGGTGTCGCTACTGCGTAGTGCTGAGCAAACAACAACACAAAGCACTGATATTGGGGAGAAAGAGCTGTCCAGATTTCAGGACAAAGAGCAAATTGTAAATTTGGCGCACTTTTCCGACACTTTGGCCAGTCCCCACAAAAGGTATCGGGTTTTGGGTTGCTTTTTTGGGATGGACTGACATGGTTACCATCGCTCATTGCACCAACGTTTTCCGTGACTGAGTGGGCCAAACCATCCCAGCTTTGTAGGGGAAGAATGAAGCGCTTTTACACAAAATTAAGCAACCAAATTGAACAAATGGGGCGAGAGAAAGCTCCCAATTTCTGAACTGTGGCAGGTTAAAATTCTCACCCCAGAGAAGACCCACGACGGAAGGGACAAACCCACATGAGTCTTGGATCATGTGAGCTTGGCCCTCGAGGCCTGAGATTTTACCCATGGCACAAAAACTCTGAGAAACATTTCCTTCAGCACAGCACCAGATGTTACGCTCTACGTTGCTGGTTGCATCAACAATGGAGGCAACAGATATCATTTCTCATTTTTTTGTCATTGGGCCACAACATCAACAATAACAGCAGCAAACAAAGACAAAAGCCTCCTTAAAAAATTTAGCTTGGGTGTAAAACACACACACACACACACACACACACACACAAAACCCAGAAAATAAGCAGTGTTATCAGGCATGTG
Source organism: Podarcis raffonei (assembly GCF_027172205.1). Classification (NCBI taxonomy): domain Eukaryota; kingdom Metazoa; phylum Chordata; class Lepidosauria; order Squamata; family Lacertidae; genus Podarcis; species Podarcis raffonei. Next base: position 4,830,972 of record NC_070619.1, on the reverse strand, counting down.
GCCCCAAGCAGACTGGAAAAAGAGGTCACTTTACTGTAGTGTTAGACATTGAAATCTCTAAAGGCCTATATAGCTTTCGATCTACTGTGGTGCATGAAGCTCACCAGCCATGGACTGGTCCATAGCAGAGACGCCAACAACCTCATTGTCCCAGGTAGTGAAAACAAGGAGGCTTATTGGGTATCTAGTGGGAGGCTGGGGAAACCTATGCTTAGGAGATGACGGAAGGTGTACTCCTAGGAGATATCTAGGACGGCCACAGCTTCCAGAATCCATACTTTGAAAGGGATGCGCGGTTTGGCAAGTCATTGATACAGAAAGTTATTTTAATTTTTGTGCACCTGACGTCAGACTGGAAAGAGGAAGAAAAAGTGTGGCAGCCTATCTCTTCACAATAACTGCAAGAGGGACACCCCTGCACCCCACTATTGTTGATGAAAGTGCCCTTCTGATCGTAGACGATGAGGACCCATTTTGTGTGTGCCCAGGCTTCCAAAAACATTCCCCAAAAGGGGAGTTTGTCAAGCCTTGACTGAACGACGTGAGCCAATGAGGGCTGGGGGTTGGGAGACCGCTGGCTGGACCATGAGACTCTATACTCTGATGGTGGTGAACAGGTTCAAAGTCACTTCTGGCCATTTGGGGCAGGGGCCTTCCAAAAACCCCAACGCCACCTGATTCGTGCAGCTGTTTGAACCTCACCCAGACCACAGCTCCCTGACCTTGGGCCCTAAGGTGCTGTTGGACCACAATTCCCCATTATCCTTGACCACTGACCCAACTGGCTGCAGTTGGTGTGTCTGTAGCACAAAAGCAACTGGAAACCCAAGGAACACTGGTGTAGACTCTGAAACACGTCTTTTAGGGGGGGGTTCAGCATCCCTTCGCACATGGTGTTGTGTTTGTGCACGATTTTGTCTAAGCACCTGGCAGGGTCAGATCCTGGGCTTTTGCTATGTGGCTCATGGAATCACATACGAAAAGGGGTTCCCCTCCCTTTTTTTTTAAAGTGGGGTGCTGTTGTTGGGACAGCTTGAAAGGTCAGGCGTTTGATCATAATTCTGTGGCGGGACTGCACAACTCTCCTTAAAACATTCCTTTACAGCATCCATCACCAACTTGGTGCCCTCCAGACATTACTGTTTACTGTAGTCTAGCAGTGGTTCTCAACTTGTGGGTCCCCAGATGCTGTTGGACTACAACTCCCATCATCCCTGAGCTCTGGCCTTGCTAGCTAGGGGTGATGGGAGTTGTAGTTCAACAACATCTGGGGACCCACAGGTTGAGAAAGGCTGGTCTAGAGGAACCAGGTTGGCAAAGGTGATGTAAAGGTAAAGGGACCCCTGACCATTAGGTCCAGTCGTGGCCGACTCTGGGGTTGCAGTGCTCATCTCGCTTTATTGGCTGAGGGAGCCGGCGTACAGCTTCCAGGTCATGTGGCCAGCATGACTAAGCCGCTTCTGGCGAACCAGAGCAGCGCACGGAAATGCTGTTTACCTTCCCGCCGGAGTGGTACCTATTTATTTACTTGCACTTTGATGTGCTTTCTAACTGCTAGGTTGGCAGGAGCAGGGACCGAGCAACGGGAGCTCACCCCATCACGGGGATTCGAACCGCCGACCTTCTGATTGGCAAGTCCTAGGCTCTGTGGTTTAACCCACAGCACCACCCGCATCTCTTAAAGGTGATGTGCAGGAATAAATAAATAAATAAGGATGTACCTCCGGCCTCAAGGGAGGAAAAAAGGAGGATGGCCGCATTACGAACCAAATCCGAATTCTCAGGGAAAGCCTGACCCACACTGCAAACATGGACCAGCTTTAACAACTGGTTTACATCTTGGTGGGTGAGGATTTGTGGGAATTCCAGTACTTTTGGCACCCCTGCCCCCTCCTTCTGGGTAGAGTACAATTCCCAGAATCCTGAGAGGAAAGGTCCAGGAAGATGTGAGTGTCTTAAAAGATGGCTTTTGGAGACTTTCCTCTCTCATCTCTTGCAGTCCCATGCCAGTTTGTCTGAGCCAATCGGCCCAGAAATAATGTCTAAATGGCAGAGAGCCTCAGGACCACCCCATAAGTATTGGCTACCACAATGGTGGTAGGGAAAAAACTTTTATTTGACAGGGGGAACAGAAAGAGCAAGGTATATTTTTAGGCGGGCTAGAAAGAAAAACACAAGAGTTTAGAAATAAGGGCAGGGCGACAGCTCCTTGTTTGGGGCACTTGCACACCCAAACACTCCCTCCGCTGGCGCAGTCCATGCAAACTCACAAGAGTCGGGACCTAAAGGGTCATCCATCCCAACCCGCTGCAAAGCAGGAATGACATATGTAGATCGGGTTGGTGTGGGATATTTACAGGGGCAGCTCCAGGTCCGAGCCACCCCTTGGCATGCCCTAGTGTTGGTTGGAAAAAGTGGGGAAACTGAGCCAGTTGTTAGCCAGAGGCCTCCTGCAGTGTAGGCGCAGACCCATATATTAGACATTTCCTCCTGCTCCCCAGTGCATATTCCCACACAGTTGGGTCTCTCCAATGTCCAGCCAGGCTCTGGGCCACCCATTTGTCTCCAATACGGACTTTGCAACCCACCCCAAACACCTTCTGGATCTTGAGAAAAAGGGAAATGCAGCGAAAAACAAAAGCCTTCAGCATTGTGTGCGCGTCTGTGCGCACGTGTAGGCTGGGGGGGAGAGGAGTTTGGAGAGGACGGCATTTGCCACTCTTGCGAGTCACGGCGTTCCCTACCTCTCACATATAGGTTTGCGGGTGAGGAGTAGCGCACGCCGGCGCTGTTGCTGGCCACGCACTCGTACTTCCCCTGGTCGGTCTCTTCGCTGCTTTCGATCTGAAGGCCACCTGGAAACGGGAGGAGGGTCCGGGAGCGGGGAGAGGAAGGGAAACGTGTTAGTTCAGAGGACCAGCAGCCCAGGAGGAAAAGGGCAACCTCTTCCCCGCTTCCCTCTCCATCGCAGCTCAACGCTTCCGGCGCTCACTCGGTGTTTCTTCGTCTTACCCAAAAGCGGTGCCCTGCTGCAATCCCGAGAAGGCTTACTCACCAGCTGGGCTCAGTGGGAATTACTCACTAGTAAGGGCACGCAGGATTGCGACCCCAGCATGCTCTTGTTCGCATAGCACAGGTAATGGGTGAAAACTGGTAGCCACTTGTGGACATGGGCTTGGTTCACATTATTCATTCTTCTCTCACCATCGATAGCTCTCCTATCTATCTATCTATCTATCTATCTATCTAGGATCTTACATTACGGCTCTCCCCAGCCAGCGTACGATTCTCAAGCTCCCTCTCCTCCTCTGGCGCAGCTGCATGTTTCGATTGTTGGGCCTGAGAAAAGTTGTTAATGCTAACTATGGTTTATCTGCTCTGAACACCAGACCTGGAAACTGTGGTTAATGTTAACCATGGTTTATCCACTCCAGAGTTTGGATCCAGGAAGTGTGGTTAGTGTTAACCATGGTTTACGTGTTCTATTGTTTAGACCTGGGAAGTGTGGTTAGTGTTAACCATGGTTTATGTGTTCCATAGTTTAGACCTAGGAACTGTGGTTAGTGTTAACCATGGTTTATGTGTTCCAAAGTTTAGACCTGGGAAGTGTGGTTAGTGTTAACCATGGTCTACGTGTTCTATTGTTTAGACCTGGGAAGTGTGGTTAGTGTTAACCATGGTTTACGTGTTCCATAGTTTAGACCTAGGAACTGTGGTTAGTGTTAACCATGGTTTATGTGTTCCAAAGTTTAGTTTAGACCTGGGAACTGTGGTTAGTGTTAACCATGGTTTACATTTTCCAAAGGTCAGGGCTGGGAAGTGTGGCTAGTTTAGCAGCAACCATGGTTTATCTGGGCAAGCCAGGGACACCAACCAGTGCCTAAAGTTGATTTGTTTCAACAAACCATCGTTAAAATGAACGCTTGCCACACTCTGCCCTGGCTCAGACATCTTGCCAACTAACTGTGCAGCGAGTTCAAACTGGAAACAGATGTTTGCAATCCCCTCCGGGAAAGAGATGGGGGTTGAGGAGTATGCAAACCATACAGTCGTGAACACAGTGCTTAGTGCTATGTGCATGCCAGACTGCAGCCCGATGCAGGAATTTGCATAAACCGAGCTCTCCATCTAGAAAAATGTGAGCCAGCAGACTAAGAGGTGTCACACAACTTCAGAGGCTTATAATGCGCTCTCTCGGCTCAGGCTAACCCTCTGACTTCACCATAAAATCAGCAGAGGTGGCAGAGAAAGCAGGTGGTGCTGGCCACTCCTGGAGAGGAAGAGGATGAATATCCTCTTTGTCCATATTCTTCACCCTCTATTCCCTAGCTTTACAGACCTCTGTCCAAGACCCCACAAAAGGATAAGTCTATCTATGGTGAAACAGACCCTCCATGCTCAGAGGCACTGTTGCTAGAGATCAACAGTGGGAGAGGAACACTGTTGGCTTTCCAGAGGTATTTCCAGAGGTAAATTATTATCCTTGGTCTGATCCAGCAGAGCTTCTCTTAAGACATTTAAGATATATTTTCCTCCCCCCCCCTCCATTTTTACCAGAAAATACAAATACAATTGCATTAATTTCCCAATTCACAACCGTTTCGGGTTCAAATTAAACCTTACCACTTTTGTGGACTGTGAAGGAGAAATGATTTAATAACGGGAGTGATTTTATAATAGTTAAAAGGAACCACAAGGAAAACCAGAAATACACCTTCGGTGCTTCTTGGCGCTATGTTTGAGCCCACATCAAAAATTGCAAGTGTGGCGGGGAGCTTGGGAAGTCTTCCTCCCCTGGCCCCAGAGGACCTTGGGAAATCTTCCTCCCTTGGCCCCCGACAGACACAGCGGCCAGTTCCATCCATCCAGCCAAGGAAAAAAGAGAATTATACACGTATTGAAAATAAATGCAGAATTGAGGGAAGGAAATAAATGGGTGGGGGGTGGGGGGGAAGTCACAGAAGACAGGACAAAAGGCAGGACAGTAAATAAACACCCACAACAATGAAAGGTTGACAAAACTCCAAGATTGTTATTAATATATATATTTTTTTAAAAAATAAAAAAATCACACAACTAACACAGAACAAGAACTGGTTATAATCGAGAGGTTGAGGTGGCAAATAGGCTAGCAGGGAAAGTGAGCGCCGTGTGGGGCAGGTGTTTTGTGTGAGTGTGCGCAGGGTGTTTTCTTACCTCGGATCGGAGTACCTTCTGCAAGGAAAAACAAAAGAAAAAAGAAAAACAAAACAGAAGTGAAAACGAGCGGGGAGGAAAAGAGTGGGAGTTTTTTTTGTTTTTGTTTTTCGTTTCCCTGGACGTGCCAGTGGGAGAAAGGACTCTGAGGAGAAGGAAGGTTTGGATCCTCCTGGTTGGAGAAACTCTAACACTGTCCTATTTTGAGTGGGCTGAGAGATGTAGAAGTACCGTATTTTTTGCTCTATAAGACTCACTTTTTCTCTCCTAAAAAGTAAGGGGAGCGAATGCAGGCTGCGCAGCTGTCCCAGAAGCCAGAACAGCAAGAGGGATTGCTGCTTTCACTGCGCAGCGATCCCTCTTGCTGTTCTGGCTTCTGAGATTCAGAATATTTTTTTTCTTGTTTTCCTCCAAAAACTAGGGGCGTCTTGTGGTCTGGTGCGTCTTATGGAGCGAAAAATACAGTACTTAAAATTCTGAATGGATGATTTCATGTTCACTTCGGCCAATCAGGAAGGCAACAGCTGCGGACGCCATCGGTCGCCCAAGAAAGCACCCAGGGGGAGGAGCCAACACCTGATGGTCTAGTGCGGCTGCTTCGCAGGTAGAACGTCCCAGGTTCCATACCGGTCATCTCACTGGTCAACAGCTACGGGTCAGGAAGCAGTTAAATAGGAAAGGCCTCTGCCAATCAGACAATTCTTTGCAATGTTATAAAACGGCAGCTTTTCGTCACAGGACACGTGCTTTGACTGCAGAAGGTCCCAGGTCCAATCTTTGCTTAAAAGGAACCCTTCGCTGCACTAAACTCTGAGCTGCTGCCAGTCCGAGCAGAGAACAATGGCCCGGGTGGGTAAGCAGACTGACTTGGAAATAGGCAGCTTCCTACGAACCGTGAGCCACTCTCAACATGCTCAGATGCGCTATTGTCCTCCGAGGATGGGTCAAAATGGACATCCAGCATTGAACCCAACACCCCAGTCCAAATAGCTTCATGGGCGTTCTCCTCAAGGTTTGGGTTCAAAAAGCCTTCCTCATAAAATGGCAGGATCCTTCCCCCGCTCCCAGCCCCCACTGGCTTTCCAAGAGATTGCTGCACATCTCAGTCAAGAAATGTATTATCGTAAGAAGATCTCTAGGGTTTTACTCCGATCCTGAAAACAGAACAGGTTTTGCAAAGCACGGCCCATTCTTTCAAGTCCAAAAAACTCCCCCTTTGCAGAATCTCCAAATATTGGCATTCCCTGGTCTTGCCAAACATCATCAATGTCTGCAGCAGAGGCATTTTGCTGGAACCTCTACGTCCGCCCTGAAATAACCGGCTTTCTTTTTTAAGAGTTTAAATGTCTCTAATACTCTCCCCCCCCCCAAACTTTCTAGATGAATCTGCCCTGTTTTCAGGATAGGGGTAAAATAAACCACCTAGTTATTATGATTAGTTAGTGTCAGGTGGGTGGGGAAAGGGCGAGATGTTATTTGGTTAAAGCTGGTTAAGGTTCTAGTTAGAGAATCAGCTTCTGGCTGGACAACAGGCTACAAAAAACGGGAATCTACAGAAAGGCGTTAGTTAGCGTCTAGTTAAGGTTACTAGCTAGTTAATGTTAATCAAAGCAAGGTATGCTCGCTGGAGGAAACAGTTTGGAAAGAAAAGAAAAGGAGTAAGGAAAGGGAGGGAGTGTTAACTTGGGCAAATCTCTGCAGAGAAACAGCTGGCTGGTTTTAAAAAAGGCAGCGAGAGAGAGAAAGCAAGGGAGAGACGAGGGGAAAATTAGCAAAGGGTTGTGGATTTATTCAGTGGAAATAGAACAGCCTTGAACTATCTTTCCGTCTCAGAAAATCAGGCTTGGAAACGAAACACATGCAAAAATCTGCCATCTGTGACAACAATCTGGAGCAATGCGGGGACAGGACAAGTGGGGAGAAGTGGGGGCGCACTGCTGGTCTATGGGGGTCTGACTCACTTGAAAGGCATCTTTGCTGCATCACTGGTGTGCTACCGCACAACAATTATTTCCAATAGGAACAAATTATCTGGAGCCTACGAGGGCTTTCAGGGTGGGGGGCGAACATCAAATGTGGGTCTTGGGGGGAGAGGAAAGAGGGGTCCCCAGTCCCAAAATGGCGGTGTCCAGCTGGCATGGCCAGAAACCATCACCTCTGCAAACCAGTGCAACCCCAGTGACGGCTTGTGTTGATAATCTTTGTGAATATCCAGGTTGCCACCCCCTTGCCCTGCCTTCAGGTCAGAAAACTGGGGTCTATAAAGGTAAAGGGACCCCTGACCGTTAAGTCCAGTCACGGACGACTCTGAGGTTGCGGCGCTCATCTCGCTTTATTGGCCGAGGGAGCCGGCGTACAGCTTCCGGGTCATGTGGCCAGCAGGACTAAGCCGCTTCTGGCGAACCAGGGCAGCGCACGGAAACACCGTTTACCTCCCCGCCAAAGCAGTACCTATTTATCTACTTGCACTTGGACGTGCTTTTGAACTGCTAGGTTGGCAGGAGCTGGGACTGAGCAACGGGAGCTCACCCCGTCGCGGGGATTTGAACCGCCGACCTTCTGATCGGCAAGCCCTAGGCTCTGTGGTTTAACCCACAGCGCCACCCATGTCCCAACTGGGGTCTATACCTGCATCCTATTTGCCTGTGAATGGGATTTGCTCCCAGTTTTGCTGCTCCTGGTGAAATTTTACATGTAACGCCATGGGAAGGCAAACTAAGGCCCGGGGGCCAGATCCGGCCCAATCGCCTTCTAAAACCAGCCCGCAGACGGTCCAGGAATCAGCCTGTTTTTACCTGAGTAGAATGTGTCCTTTTATTTAAAATGCATCTCTGGGTTATTTGTGGGGCATAGGAATTCGTTCATTTATTTCCCCCAAAAAATATAGTCATCCCCCCCACAAGGTCCGAGGGACAGTAGACCAGCCCCCTGCTGGAAAAGTCTGCTAACTCCTGTGTAACGCTGATGAACACTTTTTAGAAAAACCTTTCTCCCCCTCAAGATTTCATTCCAGTAAGGCCGGCCCTACCATTAGGGGAAATGACCCAGCCATCTTTAGGCAGAAGATACTGGCATCAGCAGTGGCTGTTCACCCTAGTTCTCTTCCTCTCTGGAGGGAAGAGCTCTGTGCGTCACAGAAGCCTGCCTTGCACCCCCTAAACTCGCATTCTTCCCTCTCAGGGGTTTGTATGCGGAGGGGATACTTCGCCAACACCTAAACGGTGTTGCACAAAGAATGGGAGACAGGGATCTCGTCCATCGCATCAGGTAGCTGTTGCCACGCGCTAGCCCTGAATTGCAGCAATCATAGAATCATAGAGTTGGAAGAGACCACAAGGGCCATCGAGTCCAACCCCCTGCCAAGCAGGAAACACCATCAGAGCACTCCTGACATATGGTTGTCAAGCCTCTGCTTAAAGACCTCCAAAGAAGGAGACTCCACCACACTCCTTGGCAGCAAATTCCACTGTCAAACAGCTCTTACTGTCAGGAAGTTCTTCCTAATGTTTAGGTGGAATCTTCTTTCTTGTAGTTTGGATCCATTGCTCCGTGTCCGCTTCTCTGGAGCAGCAGAAAACAACCTTTCTCCCTCCTCTATGTGACATCCTTTTATATATTTGAACATGGCTATCATATCACCCCTTAACCTCCTCTTCTCCAGGCTAAACATGCCCAGCTCCCTTAGCCGTTCCTCATAAGGCATCGTTTCCAGGCCTTTGACCATTTTGGTTGCCCTCCTCTGGACACGTTCCAGTTTGTCAGTGTCCTCCTTGAACTGTGGTGCCCAGAACTGGACACAGTACTCCAGGTGAGGTCTGACCAGAGCAGAATACAGTGACACTATTACAGTGGTGCCTCGCAAGATGAAATTAATTCGTTCCGCAAGTTTTTTCTTCTTGCGAGTTTTTCGTCTTGCGAAGCACGGTTTCCCATAGGAAACCTTCCCATAGGAAGCCTTCGCTGCCGACCAACAGCATTTTAAAAGCCCCCGGGACAGCGGAGGTCTTCTGAAGGCAGGCGGTGGGAGAAAGTCTTTGCTCCGCCCCGCCTGCATTCAAAAGCCGTCCGGGATAGCGGAGAAACGCGCTGCGCTTCTCCGCTATCCCGTTAAGGCAGGCGGGGGGGGGGAGCAAAGACTTTCGCCCACCGCCGGCCTTCCTGGACCTCTTCTGAAGGCCGGAGGGGGGCGAAAGGCTTTGTTCCCCACCGCCAGCATTTAAAAGAGGTCCCCGGAGATTTCCCTATGGGCTTTCTTCTTGCGAAGCAAGCCCATAGGGAAATTCGTCTTGCGGAACGACTCAAAAACGGAAAACTCTTTCGTCTTGCGAGTTTTTCGTTTTGCGAGGCGTTCGTCTTGCGAGGCACCACTGTACTTCCCTTGATCTAGATGCTATACTCCTATTGATGCAGCCCAGAATTGCATTGGCTTTTTTAGCTGCCGCGTCACACTGTTGGCTCATGTCAAGTTTGTGGTCAGCCAAGACTCCTAGATCCTTTTCACATGTAGTGCTCTCAAGCCAGGTGTCACCCATCTTGTATTTGTGCCTCTCATTTTTTTTGCCCAAGTGCAATACTTTACATTTCTCCCTGTTAAAATTCATCTTGTTTGTTTTACAAACTGCCAGGTGGAAGTTCTAGTGGGCATGGTCTGGCTCGGCTCATGAAGAGTTATTTAAACTACTGGGGGTGAGGGCAGAAGGAAAATTTATGAGGGGGGAATAAACCAGGACTACAGGGCACAGGTGGCAGATTTTTATTTTTTAAAAAACCTGTTGGAGTTTCACATCTAAGAAGCTGGAGAATATTTGCAAGGTGAGGAAGGAGTTGTAGAGTTGGAATTCCGACCCCTTCCAGGGCAGGAATAAATTGATTTTGAGAAGAGTTCCTGCTTTCCCCGTATACTCCAGAACAGTAAAGGTAAAGGGACCCCTGACCATTAGGTCCAGTTGTGACCTGACTCTGGGGTTGCGGCACTTATCTTGCTATATTGGCCGAGGGAGCCAGTGTACAGCTTCCGGGTCATGTGGCCAGCAGGACTAAGCTGCTTCCGGCAAACCAGAGCAGCGCACAAAAACACCGTTTACCTCCCCACCAGAGCGGTACCTATTTATCTACTTGCACTTTGACGTGCTTTTGAACTGCTAGGTTGGCAGGAGCTGGGACTGAGCAACGGGAGCTCACCCCATCGCAGGGATTCGAACCGCCGACCTTCTGATTGGCAAGTCCTAACCCACAGCGCCACCTGCGTCCCTCCTGAACAGTATATTGTGGCAATTGCCCAGAACTTTGCTTCTGGGGCAGTAGAACGGATATTTTTATTTGGTGGGCGGGCAGTGGTGGCATCTGGCAAGTAAACAAGGTTCATAATTTAAAGGGACACTTTGTGAATCGAGACCGGGCCGAGAGCTCCCGAAGCAGGAAAGCAAGGAAGGAGCTTGTTTTACTCCTGGACCCCCTTCTTAAAAGGCTGAATCAGTTATAAGGGAATCGTAGAATCAGAGAGCTGTGCAGCTGGATGCTACCCCAAGGGTCATCCAGTCCAACCCCTGCCCCCTGCATTCATCAGGAATCAGCAGTCACACTGGACTCTATGGGGGGATGGATTCTCAACTTCCTGGCGGGGGGCCCTTCGTTTAGACCATCCATTAATAAGCAAAAGGGGCAGGCTGGAGTACAACAGGTGCTATAGCTTGTTTATTTGAAACCATAGCGGACCCTGCTTAGCTTCACAAATGGGCTAGCTACTCGGCCAAAAAGGAAGACCCCCAGAGTGGCTTACTTAAAGAAAAGCCAGCTGCTTCCTTCAGGGTTGGAATCTTAAAAAAAAACAACCCACCACAACGCCAAAGGAAAATGCATTGGGAGGGAGGAGAAGATAAGCAAACTCAAGTATTTTATTGCAAATCGTATATGTCTGAGCTGATAAAATGTTATATGTCTGATATAAAAAATGTAGACTACCTTGAGACTACCCGCCAGAAGTCCTTGGAGTTGTAGTCCTTAGACCAGGGGTCGGCAAACTACGGCCCCCGGGCCAAATCTGGCCTGAGCGGCCATTTAAGAACCCGCCGTGCGGGCAGAGACTACCAGTGATGGCGACAGAAGGAGGAGGCTGAGCGGCGGCAGCTCTGCCGATCAGACACCACACCTGGTTTACCGCAGCGATGTCTGGTTGGCAGAGACGTCGCCACGCCACGCTGAGGTAAACCAGGTGCAGCGTCTGATTGGCAGAGCCGCCGCCGCTCAGCCTCTTCCTCCTGCCGCTGCTGGGTTCTTAAATGGCCGCACGGGCAGAGACTTCCGGTGACAGTGACGGGAGGAAGAGGCCGAGTGGCGACGGCTCTCTCCGATCAGACGGCGTGCTTGGTTTACCTCAGCGTGGCACGGGGACGTCTCTGCCAATCAGATGCCTCTCCCTCCATCACCAATCAAACGGCACACCTGGTTTACCTGTGCACTGGGCCGCAGCCAGCGGGGAGGGCGGCGCGTTCCCGTGCGGTGATGGCGGCGCGTAGATGCGCGGCGCTGGTAGCAGCAGCAGCAATGCCTGCTGTGGACCAGTGGCTGCCGAATCTCAATGGCTTCATGGGGCAGAGCTGGAGCGGCTGGGTGGAGAGGGCTGGGCCGGCCGCTGCCGAGACAGGTGAGCGCACCTGCCCTTCCCGTGGGCTCGGGAGGCGGGACGTGCCTGGTTTACCCCCGGCCAGCTCCCTCTAGCTCCCCGCTCTCTGCCAATTGGCTGTGTGTGTGCGCGTGTGGTCTGGCCCTCCGAAAGATTTAAGGGACAGCGAACCGGCCCACTGGGAAAAAAGTTTGCTGACCCCTGCCTTAAGACTCCACCGTAGCAAACGGGGAAAGCGAAATTAGGAAGCTGTCTCATTCCCTCGTCTGGACAGACCACAACTTTTAATTTTATTTCAGGGATTCCTGCCTCCCCAACCACCTTGCGATTTCCAGGAAATTTCTAACACACAGTTGTTAAATGTGAAACTCCAAGCCCCAAATCAGTTTGTGGGCGGGGGCAAAATGAGACACGATGCAGTTTTAAGGTAGCTCACCATATTGTGTTAGTTGGGATTCCAGGACGACTTTATTTTATAACTACCGAATTTACGTAATTTTGGGAGAGTTTGCATTTTCTTCTTTTCCTTGTAAAGAGCCATGAGGTTTGAGACGCCGGTAATTTTTGCTTTTAGGTGCCTACGACAACCTCCCAGGTCACAAAGGTTTTGTTAAAAATGGCAGAATATCCCTACTGAAAATAAAGGCGTTAGTAGAAAAGTCAAGCCGCATGCCTACTTTGTAAGGGTGTGAGGAAGCTGTTAAAAGAAGGAATTAGTTTTTAGGGTGGAAGGAGGGTGGGGCAGGCAACAGGTTTGGGGTTGACTGGTTATCAATTTCTTTAAAAAAAGAACTATTAATATTTAAGAAAATGAAGAATTGACTTGATTTATGTGGAAAACACACTTACCAAAGGTGTCTGAGTGAAATAAAATTAAAAAGGAAACAGAAAAGGGGAAAAAAATTAAAAGTGTGGTTATAAGCCAGTTACTTTTAAAATAAATATTTCCAAAAAAAAAAAACCAAAGCCAACGACCCAACACAGGACAGAACATAGATAAGACAGAGGTTATCACACACAGAAGTTTAGACATTGATTCCCAGACGTGACAGCTGAGGTTCCCCACCGCCTCCCCAAACGAGAACTGGAGACACATTTCATCCTTACCTTCTGAAAAGGTTTACTTTGAGAGTTATAGGAGGGGAGAAACTGCCGCACTCTCACCGCCGTGCCTCTGTAGGAGCCATTGATTGGGGGAATGGCATACTCAAAAGAGGAAGGCACCAGGCAATGGACTCACACAGAGAAGCAACATGGAGTATTCACCATGTTGGCCATTTTGGGGGGCGGTTGGAGGGCCACTGTCCCTCCAAGCATGCTATCAGGCACCCTTTGGGAACACCTGGTGTTCGCGCGATGCAAACGTCCAGCCTGAGCGAGGTCTTCTGCTCTTCCTCTCGAGTCGCCCGTGGCGAGCACAAGCTTCGAGGCTTGCAAGCGGCCAACACCACAGAGCACCCCTCTCCCCCTCCTGAAGCGCAAATAGTCATCTCTGCACCGCCACAACAAACACATGCACAAAAACCGACCTTCCCAGGCCTGTCAAAATTAAGTCTGGCGTCTTTCCTCCGTTTTGAGAAGACTCCCACCAAAGCTTTCTCAAGTTCAAGTGACAAAAGACATTGGAGAGGAGGGGGCTGTTCTGCTGTCGGGAGGGTCCTGGCTGGGCTTAGCATCCATCACAGACCGCCTGACCCCCTTACAGATGTCGTGGACTGGCTGGATGCTGATAACTGGTGGAAATGTCACCATGTTTGGGCAACACAATGACCATATACATACGTAATAGACAATCTTTATAGAATTCTTTCAAACAATAACAAGTTCAAAATGAAATCTTAGACTCAAAGTCTCTGAAAGTCCATGGCCAAATGGGCTTTTTCTGACAAAGATTCTGAGGACATTCTCTGTGATGTACCTTCGCTGGATTTTGATACATGTCCTTCTAATGTGGATTTTTCACAACTTCTTAATGCACAGAAGCGCAAGATTCACTATGAATTTCGTGCCTCTTCACTCTCCAATTACAATGGTACCTCAGGTTACATACGCTTCTTGTTACATACGCTTCAGGTTACTGACTCCGCTGACCCAGAAATAATGCTTCAGGTTAAGAACTTTGCTTCAGGATGAGAACAGAAATTGTGCGGCGGCAGCAGGAGGCCCCATTAGCTAAAGTGGTGCTTCAGGTTAAGAACAGTTTCAGGTTAAGAACGGACCTCCGGAATGAATTAAGTACTTAACCTGAGGTACCACTGTATCTTAAATCTAGCCGCATACCCAGGGGGTTGAGATTGCAGAAAGCGCCTACCTTATTTGTTAATGACATTGAGTTTAAACAGAAATGGGTAGCCATTCTTAACAAATGTTCCTTTGACTTAATGCTACTGTTAGTTCAGAGGTCTAAAGCGGAGGTTGCAGTGTTGGACATTATATCTGTTGAATACACAAAGCTTCACTGCTTATCTTTCATCGTACAAAGTTTGGTACCTCGCTTCATTTAAAGACTTTTGGAGAGTCTAAGATTTCATTTTGAACTTGTTATTGTTTGAAAGACTTCTATAAAGATTGTCGATTACGTATGTATATGGTCATTGTTCTCTTTTGCAACACAGGGGTTTGTCTGGATAACTGGGGAACCCCGCAAGGGAACCCCCAGGGGAAGAGTCGCTGTGACCACTAGGCCTGCGCTGCTTTGGTTTCTTTGAACAGAGAGTTAACTTCACTGACACCGGGTATTTCATTGCTGATCTATGCGTGACTCTGGCTTCTGACAACATCCCTGCTGGATCGCTGTGGGGGAGTCACCTTTTGTAGTTCCCCGCGGCTCGGATCCAACATGAGCTGCATGCTCAGAGTCCAACTCTGTGGACTCAAAATGGCCCCTTCCTTATTGAACTTTCAGCATTTATCAAAGACTTGTATTTATATTCCAGTACTTCTGGGTTTGGGCTACTTCTGGGTTTGGGTGGTCCTGCATGCGCAGAAGCACTAAATTGTGCTTTGGCGCATAAGCGCCGAATCGCAACCAGCGTGTGCGCAGACGCGTCGCTGCGGGTTGCGAATGCTGCGGGTTGCAAACCTGCACGAATCACGTTCACAACCCGAGCGTCCACTGTAGTAGCATTGACACCACCAGAAATATTGGGGTGGGGTGGACCGAGGTGAAGACTCTTAATCTCAGGGTTGTGGGTTTCGAGCCCCCTGTTGGGGAAAAGATTCCTGCATAGCAGGGGGCTGGACTAGATGACTCAAGGGGCCCCTTCACAACTCTATGATGGCCACCAATTCAGATGAGGATCGGACAAATTCATGGAGGGTGTGTGTGTAAAAGTATCTATGACCATCAGTAATGATGGATAGGATCCCTCCAGGATCAGAGACAGTTAAGTGCTTCTGAGCATCAGTTTCTGGGACTCACAGATGGAGTTTTCTCGTTTGGGGAATCTGTTTGGCCTCTGGAGAACAGGATGCTGGACTAGGCAACCCTTTCATGCAAACACACACACACACAACACACATACCGCTTTGGTCTGATCCAGATTCAGGCTTCTCCTGACGTTCTTAATTAAAACGGCATTCCTCAAAACGGAACGTTTTAACGTGCAGGGACTGGCAGCGTTTCAAAGCACTTTTTGCACAAAGCACTCGTTTTAATGAAATCTTGGACCTGCCAGAATGCAAAATGCAGCGGTTCGCGCGAGGGCGGGGGCAGGAGAGAGGAGCAGAGTGGGAGGCAACGAAGGAATGAATCAACTCCGGCCACCCATTAAGCAAGATGGCTAACTCATGCCAGAAAGGAAAGCGAAAAGGGAGAGGACAAATTAGGCGGTTGTCAGGCTTCCAGAAATTCCAACGCAGGCAGAGTTTCCGACGGGAGGGGGCGGCGTGCCGCCTGGCAGGCTGGTTTGCAGAAGGGCTGTTTGTTTGCTGGGTGCTGCTAACCTCGGCTCGCCACACGGGCGTCTGCTGCCCTGCAGAAACGGGCTTTTAAACGGGGCCTTGAGAGAGGTGCACAGGTTTCCTCCTCCAATCCTAAACGTTCCCGCAGCAACCTCGGAACAAAGGGCAGGTTCATGTTGCCACTGTGAGTCGAGAGTCGGGTTTGAGGCCTTCGTGCCAATCTAACTGTGGCTCCTGCATTGCACGGGGTTGGACTAGATGGCCCTTGGGGGTCCCGTCCAACAACTCTATAATGCTATGCTACTGTGAAGCCCTAATCCACCTGGGTTCAGTGTAACTCAGGGACTGCCTGAGCCCTTACATGCTAGCTGGATGGCCGAGATCACCTGCAGGAGCAACACCAGAAATTCCCCTCAGTTGGCGAGGCTCCTCTGACAGCAGCAAGAAACTTTATTGCCATCGGTACAGTCTTGTGGAACTGCCTGCCACTGGAGAGCCAGCAGGCGGCCTGCACCAAACGTTTTGATTCTGTCAGGCCTATGCAGGGAACATGTCTTTCCACAACGGCTAGCTGATTTCTTATTTTAACTTTCTATATATATTTTTTATTGTATGGCTTCAAGGTACTATTGTTGCAAACCGATAGCTGCATATACCGTATTGGCCTGAATATAAGGCGCTATATAAGGTCAGGTCTGTGTCCAGGGCAGCTGTCTACACTGGCTGAGACCCTCCCTGCCTGCGCACTGTCTCGCCAGAGTGGTGCATGCTTTAGATATTTCCCACTTGGACTACTGCAGTGCACACTACGTGGGTCTATCCTTGGAAGGTGACTTGGAAACTACAACTAATCCAGAATGCAGTTTGTTAAGGGTGCAGAGAAGTAAAACTTTCTGAGGAGCTAAACTACAGTACTCAGGATTTTAGCAGAGTAGGGGGAGCTAAGTGCTTTAAATGTATGGGGTTCATCTCTGCTGGCCACCTGTTCAGGATTTCTTTTTGCAAGCAGAGCACTCGTGTTTGGAGATTGCAAGGTAAGGTAAAGGTACAGGGACCCCTGACCATTAGGTCCAGTCGTGACCGACTCTGGGGTTGCGGCGCTCATCTCGCTTTACTGGCCGAGGGAGCCGGCGTACAGCTTCCGGGTCATGTGGCCAGCAGGACTAAGCCGCTTCTGGCGAAGCAGAGCAGCGCACGGAAACGCCGTTTACCTTCCCGCCGGAGTGGTACCTATTTATCTACTTGCACTTTGACGCGCTTTTGAACTGCTAGGTGGGCAGGAGCAGGGACCGAGCAACGAGAGCTCACCCCCTTGTGGGGATTCGAACCGCCGACCTCCTGATCGGCAAGTCCTAGGCTCAGTGGTTTAGACCACAGCGCCACCCGCGTCCCTTTTTGGAGATTGCAACTGGGAAACAAAATAGTGCAGAATCATAGAATCGGAGAGTTGAAGCGCCATCTCATCCAACCCACTTCCATGCAGGAATCTCAACAAAAGCATCCATCAGAGATGGCTATCCCAACTCTGCAAAGCGTGGCTTTCTTTAGCCGTAACAAAGGGAAAACAAGGAGGTCTCCGTGTTGGAACTAAGAGCGGCCAACACCCCAAAGCTAAACACACACAAACACAGTTACACAACACACAACCAGGGGAGGGAACGAGGAAACAACTCTGAACGCAAAGCCACATGGAAACACATCACGAGACACAAAACCACAACTCAAAATTAACTGAAGGGCAGGTAAATAGACAAGTGGAAGCAGGGGCCTCACCTGCAGTGATTCCTGCACCTCAGAAGGGTTGAACTAGATGTTCTTTGGGGAGCCCCTTCCAACTCTACCGTTCTTTGATCTGTTTGGGCAGCACACCCTGTGCGTTGTGTAATGTGGCATGCCGCTTAGTGTGTTGGTTAGAGGGTCAGAGCAGGACCTGGGAGAAGCTGGGTTCGAATCCTCACTCGGCCATGAAGCTCTTTGTGCGTGACCTTGCACCAGTCACCACCTCTCAGCCTAACCTACTTCGCAGGGTTACTGTGAGGATAAATTGGGTTTGGAGAACCTTTTGCACCACCTTGAGCTCTTTGGGGGGAAAGGCGGTATCTATAAATGCGATAAATAAATGAATGAAAAAATAAGCGTGGAGAACTGAATTTAAGGTTATAAGAAATGGAAACCGACACAGATTCATCCATCCCTTGATATAAGAGACGGGAGGAAAGCAGTCCTGAAAAATGAGAAGATGGAAAAGACCCAACAAATGACTCAGAATCTCATGTGGTCGTTTCGACATCCGTTACTTCAGCCACAAAGCCCAGATAGCGGCAGCAAGGTCCTGGGCCCACAACGTCCCTCAAAACATCGCACCAGCCGTCACCCTAGCTTCCAAACTGCCACAAACATTCACACAAGTGGGTTTGTAAGACTTAACCCTGGCAAAGGCCATTTAAATGCAGCCGAATTCTGGCAAAACTGCAAGTGTGCCCAGCTGGGTAAAGTTAACTTTTCCAGATACTTGCATGCTTAACATACAGCGCATGTTAAGCGCTGTATGTATGGAGGCGCAGGTCAGTTCTGTGTCCAGGGCAGCTGTCTACCAGCTCCATCTGGTACGCAAGCTGAGACCCTCCCTGCCTGCAGACTGCCTCGCCAGAGTACTGCATGCTCTGGTTATCTCCCGCTTGGACTACTGCAATGTGCTCTATGTGGGGCCACCTTTGAAGGTGACCCAGAAACTGCAACTAATCCAGAATGCGGCAGCTAGACTGGGGACTGGGAGCGGCCGCCAAGACCACATAACACCAGTCTTGAAAGACCTGCACTGGCTCCCAGGATGTTTCCAAGCACAATTCAAAGTGTTGGTGCTGACCTTTAAAGCCCTAAAAGGCCTCAAAGGCCCAGTATACCTGAAGGAGCGTCTCCACCCCAATCGTTCTGCCCGGACACTGAGGTCCAGCGCCGAGGGCCTTCTGGCGGTTCCCTCACTACGAGAAGCAAGGTTACAGGGAACCAGGCAGAGGGCCTTCTCAGTAGTGGCACCCGCCCTGTGGAACACCCTCCCACCAGATATCAAAGAGAAAAACAACTACCAAAGACATCTAAAGGCAGCGCTGTTTAGGGAAGCTTTTAATGTTTAATAGGTTATTGTATTTTGGTGTTTTATTGGAAGCCACCCAGAGTGGCTGGGGAAACCCAGCCAGATGGGTGGGGTATAAATAATAAATTATTATTATTATTATTCCTGAAAGAGGCAGTGCTAGCCTAGTGGTGAGAATGCCAGACCCAGACCCGGACCTGGGAGATCAGGGTTCAAATCCCCACTAGGCCATAGATCTCCCTGGGGGCCAGTCGCTGCCTCTCAGACAGCGGAGAATATATGAACGCAATAAATAAATATATATAAGACCTTGCGATCTCCCAATCCTTTCCCAGAGGCAGCTCGGTGTCCCAAAGAGGACTCTCTGGCACAGAGTGTGGTTTACTCTGCAGACGACACACGAATGTCTGAGCAGGATCTTGACCGAAGCGTCACCTGCCCCACCAAGCCGACCAGTTCGCCTCACCTGATCTCAGCTGCTTTATCCTTCCGTTGCTGGCGCTGGGGTCGACGGGCAGGAAATCTTTGAACCACGTGATCTCTGGATCTGGGTTCCCACTGGCTGCGCAGAGCATGGTGGCGGTTCTGGTGCGCTCCACCACTTTCAGCTGGGGTCCCATGTCGATGATGGGGAAGCCCGAAGGCAGCTGGTCCTCTGTTTGAAACGACACGGGCAAAAGGGGAAAGGGTGAGACTCTGCGGAGGCGTCAGGGGGCGGCATTCTCTGCGAAGGGCTCCGGGAGGCATGGGAAACTGCGACCTGGGGAGGCATGGGAAACTGCGACCTGGGGAGGCGTGGGAAACTGCGACCTGGGGAGGCGTGGGAAACTGCGACCCGGGGAGGCATGGGAAACTGCGACTCGGGGAGGCATGGGAAACTGCGACCTGGGGAGGCGTGGGAAACTGCGACCCGGCGAGGCATGGGATATTGCGACTCGGGGAAGCATGGGAAACTGCGACCTGGGGAGGCATGGGAAACTGCGACCTGGGGAGGCATGGGAAACTGCGACCAGGGGAGCCATGGGAAACTGCGACCCGGCGAGGCATGGGATATTGCGACTCGGGGAAGCATGGGAAACTGCGACTCGGGGAGGCATGGGAAACTGCGACCTGGGGAGGCATGGGAAACTGCGACCTGGGGAGGCATGGGAAACTGCGACCTGGGGAGGCATGGGAAACTGCGACCCGGGGAGGCATGGGAAACTGCGACCTGGGGAGGCATGGGAAACTGCGACCCGGCGAGGCATGGGATATTGTGACTCGGGGAAGCATGGGAAACTGCGACTCGGGGAGGCATGGGAAACTGTGACCTGGGGAGGCATGGGAAACTGCGACTCGGGGAGGCATGGGATATTGCGACTTGGGGAAGCATGGGAAACTGCGATTCGGGGAAGCATGGGAAACTGTGACTCAGGAAAGGCATGGGATATTGCGACCTGGGGAGGCATGGGAAACTGCGACTCGGGGAGGCATGGGAAACTGCGACCTGGGGAGGCGTGGGAAACTGCGACCCGGCGAGGCATGGGATATTGCGACTCGGGGAAGCATGGGAAACTGCGACCTGGGGAGGCATGGGAAACTGCGACCTGGGGAGGCATGGGAAACTGCGACCAGGGGAGCCATGGGAAACTGCGACCCGGCGAGGCATGGGATATTGCGACTCGGGGAAGCATGGGAAACTGCGACTCGGGGAGGCATGGGAAACTGCGACCTGGGGAGGCATGGGAAACTGCGACCTGGGGAGGCATGGGAAACTGCGACCTGGGGAGGCATGGGAAACTGCGACCCGGGGAGGCATGGGAAACTGCGACCTGGGGAGGCATGGGAAACTGCGACCCGGCGAGGCATGGGATATTGTGACTCGGGGAAGCATGGGAAACTGCGACTCGGGGAGGCATGGGAAACTGTGACCTGGGGAGGCATGGGAAACTGCGACTCGGGGAGGCATGGGATATTGCGACTTGGGGAAGCATGGGAAACTGCGATTCGGGGAAGCATGGGAAACTGTGACTCAGGAAAGGCATGGGATATTGCGACCTGGGGAGGCATGGGAAACTGCGACTCGGGGAGGCATGGGAAACTGCGATTCGGGGAGGCATGGGAAACTGTGACCTGGGGAGGCATGGGAAACTGCGACTCGGGGAGGCATGGGATATTGCGACTCGGGGAGGCATGGGAAACTGCGACTCGGGGAACCATGGGAAACTGCGACTCGGGGAGGCATGGGAAATTGCAACTAGGGGAGGCATGGGATATTGCGATTCGGGGAAGCATGGGAAATTGCGACTCGGGGAAGCATGGGAAACTGTGACCTGGGGAGGCATGGGAAACTGCGACTCGGGGAGGCATGGGAAATTGCAACTAGGGGAGGCATGGGAAACTGCGACTCGGGGAGGCATGGGAAATTGCAACTAGGGGAGGCATGGGATATTGCGATTCGGGGAAGCATGGGAAATTGCGACTCGGGGAGGCATGGGAAATTGCGACTCGGGGAGGCATGGGAAACTGCGACCTGGGGAAGCATGGGAAACTGCGACTCGGGGAGGCATGGGAAACTGCGACCCGGGGAACCATGGGAAACTGCGACTCGGGGAGGCATGGGAAACTGCGACTCGGGGAGGCATGGGAAATTGCGACTTGGGGAAGCATGGGAAACTGCGATTCGGGGAAGCATGGGAAATTGCGACTTGGGGAAGCATGGGAAACTGCGACTCGGGGAGGCATGGGAAACTGCGACCCGGGGAACCATGGGAAACTGCGACTCGGGGAACCATGGGATATTGCGACTCGGGGAGGCATGGGAAACTGCAACCCGGGGAGGCATGGGAAATTGCGACTTGGGGAAGCATGGGAAACTGCGATTCGGGGAAGCATGGGAAATTGCGACTTGGGGAAGCATGGGAAACTGCGACTCGGGGAGGCATGGGAAACTGCGACCTGGGGAGGCATGGGATATTGCGACTCGGGGAAGCATGGGATATTGCGACTCGGGGAAGCATGGGAAACTGCGACTCGGGGAGGCATGGGAAACTGCGACTTGGGGAAGCATGGGATATTGCGACTTGGGGAAGCATGGGAAACTGCGACTCGGGGAGGAATGGGAAACTGCGACCTGGGGAGGCATGGGATATTGCGACTCGGGGAAGCATGGGATATAGCGACTTGGGGAAGCATGGGAAACTGCGACTCGGGGAGGCATGGGAAACTGCGACCTGGGGAGGCATGGGATATTGCGACTCGGGGAAGCATGGGAAACTGCGATTTGGGGAAGCATGGGAAATTGCGACTCGGGGAAGCATGGGAAATTGCAACTAGGGGAGGCATGGGATATTGCGACTCGGGGAGGCATGGGAAACTGCGACCCGGGGAACCATGGGAAACTGCGACTCGGGGAGGCATGGGAAACTGCGACTCGGGGAGGCATGGGAAATTGCGACTTGGGGAAGCATGGGAAATTGCGACCTGGGGAAGCATGGGAAACTGCGACTCGGGGAGGCATGGGAAACTGCAACCCGGGGAACCATGGGAAACTGCGACTCGGGGAACCATGGGAAACTGCGACTCGGGGAGGCATGGGAAACTGCGACCTGGGGAGGCATGGGAAATTGCGACTTGGGGAAGCATGGGAAACTGCGATTCGGGGAAGCATGGGAAATTGCGACTTGGGGAAGCATGGGAAACTGCGACTCGGGGAGGCATGGGAAACTGCGACCTGGGGAGGCATGGGATATTGCGACTCGGGGAAGCATGGGATATTGCGACTCGGGGAAGCATGGGAAACTGCGACTCGGGGAGGCATGGGAAACTGCGACTTGGGGAAGCATGGGATATTGCGACTTGGGGAAGCATGGGAAACTGCGACTCGGGGAGGCATGGGAAACTGCGACCTGGGGAGGCATGGGATATTGCGACTCGGGGAAGCATGGGAAACTGCGATTTGGGGAAGCATGGGAAATTGCAACTAGGGGAGGCATGGGATATTGCGACTCGGGGAAGCATGGGAAACTGTGACTCGGGGAGGCATGGGAAATTGCGACTCCCATGCACCCCGGTAGGAAATGCTCTCTTATAAGAACATTAGCAGCTGGATCAGGCTCATGTATTCCAGCATCCTGTTCTCTCAGTGGCCGACCAGACGCCCCAATGGCAAGATGAGAAGTCCACAGCTGCAGCACCCTTCCCCTTGCAGTATTCAGAAGCATACTGCCTCAGACACTGGAGGCAGAACATTGTGGCTTGGAGCCACCCTCTTTTAAAGCATCCCAAGTTGTGCCCATCACTGCCTCTTGTGGAAGGGAGCTCCACAGTTTAACTTTTAGGCTGCATTTTAAATTCCATTTTAACCTGTATTTTAAATTGTTTTCCCCCCCCTGTTATGTTTTTACTGTAATTTTACTGGTGTTAGCCGCCCTGAGCCCAGCTCTGGCATGGAAGGGGCGGGGTATAAATTATTATTATTATTATTATTATTATTATTATTATTATTATTAACTGTACACTGTCGTGAATAAGTACTCTTCTTTTGGCCTCTCCTCAGCTTTGCCGAATGCCCACAAGTCCTTGTGTTAGGAGACAGGGAAAAATACCGTATTTTTTTGCTCTATAAGACTCACTTTTTCCCTCCTAAAAAGTAAGGGGAAATGTGTGTGCATCTTATGGAGCGAATGGAGGCTGTGCAGCTATCCCAGAAGCCAGAACAGGAAGAGGGATTGCTGCTTTCACTGCGCAGCGATTCCTCTTGCTGTTTTGGCTTCTGAGATTCAGAATTTTTTTTTTCTTGTTTTCCTCCTCCAAAAACTATCTAGATCAAGGGAAGTAATAGTGCCACTGTATTCTGCTCTGGTCAGACCTCACCTGGAGTACTGTGTCCAGTTCTGGGCGCCACAGTTCAAGAAGGACACTGACAAACTGGAACGTGTCCAGAGGAGGGCAACCAAAATGGTCAAAGGCCTGGAAACGATGCCTTATGAGGAACGGCTAAGGGAGCTGGGCATGTTTAGCCTGGAGAAAAGGAGGTTAAGGGGTGATATGATAGCCATGTTCAAATATATAAAAGGATGTCACATAGAGGAGGGAGAAAGGTTGTTTTCTGCTGCTCCAGAGAAGCGGACACGGAGCAATGGATCCAAACTGCAGGAAAGAAGATTCCACCTAAACATTAGGAAGAACTTCCTGACAGTAAGAGCTGTTTGACAGTGGAATTTGCTGCCAAGGAGTGTGGTGGAGTCTCCTTCTTTGGAGGTCTTTAAGCAGAGGCTTGACAACCATATGTCAGGAGTGCTCTGATGGTGTTTCCTGCTTGGCAGGGGGTTGGACTCGATGGCCCTTGTGGTCTCTTCCAACTCTATGATTCTATGGTGCGTCCTATAGAGCGAAAAATACGGGTACTTTTCCCTGCTCGCTTTCTCAATTCCCTGCGTCACCACCTCTGCCTCAGACCATCAGAATTTGGTTTGGCATCCTCAAAGAAAGGAGCCACAACTTGTTCCTTTGCACAATGTAATCTCAGGCTTCTAGAGCACACCAAACACCCGGTGGCAGGCAATGGGCATATACAGTGTGATCTCGTGAATAAACTGGTCCCCATTTGCTAAGGGCTTTAAGAGTAACACCTTGAACTTGGTCCAGCAGCAAACTGGCAACCGGTGCTGAGCACAGGCGCCATGCGCCATGCGCAGGCGAGGCCTCCTGTCAGCAACTGCGCCGCAGCATTCTGCACTAACTGCAGCTTCCGAATTGTGAGGGAAGTGTGCATCGAATTAGATGGACCAAAGACCAATACAATCGCACCTTGGAAGTCAAACGGAATCCGTTCCAGAAGTCTGTCAGTTCCAAAACCAAAGCACGGCTTTTGATTGGCTGCAGGAAACCTCTGCAGCCAATCGGAAGCCCCGTCGGATGTTTGGCTACCAAAACTAGTTTGCAAACCAGAACAGTCACTTCCGGGTTTGCAACGTGAACAACAACAGCGGGCAGACTCACAAGGCAGGACTGGGCATGCGCTTAGGGCACTAGCCAAGCAGGGGAGCATACACACAAATATATTATTATTATTATTATTATTATTATTATTATTATTATTTAGGAATTTGGACATTTTATAGTTTAAAAAAAACCCAAAACTTAGGAGCCATCACTGGTAAAAAAAATCAGAACATAGGCTTCTTTGAACTCCACACTATTCCCCCATTTTTTCCCTCTTCTCTTTTTATCACTTGTCCCCCAGCTAAACTGGACGATGGAGGGACGCTTCCTTCTAATGCAAACAAAAATAATGTAAGGATGTAATATCCCGCCATGTGTTGCAGCGAGTCTATGCTGTATTATTCTATCAATCATAAATTTTTTAATAATATTTTTTACTAATTTTAACATATAAATTATAAAATGTACCCAAAACTTATCACTTATACAATCTTCTTAGACTTCCATCAGCACCTCTGATGATCCACCGTTTTAACCACTTCTTATGCCTTTCTTAACTTTAGATTGCCTTTACATCTCTTAACAAATCCTCCTCCCCCTTGTCCATTTTTACAATACTTCGAATAATACTCCTCAAAAAACTTCTTGCAACCCTACAAACGTCGACTGTTCTTCACAATTACTTTTCAAATAGTCCGTAAATTTACTCCAGTCTTCCGTGAATTTCTGGTCTCGCCGGTTTCGAATCCTTACTGTTAGTTTATCTAATTGTTCAAACTCCATTAACTTCATCCTCCATTCTTCAATCGACGGTAACTCTTTTTGCTTCCATTTTTGGTGCAAGAAGCAAAAATGGAATCAATCATAAATATTAATTATTACGGATATAGTCTTCACAGTGGATTAGTTCTGATTTGTACTGGGTTGCCTATGGAGGCGGGCGCTGTAATATTTCCAGTGTTTCAGGCCCCTGAAGGTCTTGATCTGGGCCAAGGGTTGGAGTTCAGAATAGAAAGATAAGGTTTTAGCATGATATGAGAGAGAGAAAGGGAGGGGGAGAGAGAGAAAAAGGCTGCCTCTCTCCACACAGGCGCCAGCAAACTTTTTCAGCAGGGGGCTGGTCCACTGTCCCTCAGACCTTGTGGGGGGCCGGACTATATTGGGGGGGGATGAATTAATTCCTATGCCCCACAAATAACCCAGAGATGCATTTAAAATACAGTGGCACCTCTGGTTAAGTACTTAATTCATTCCAGAGGTCTGTACTTAACCTGAAACTGTTCTTAATCTGAAGCACCACTTTAGCTAATGGGGCCTCCTGCCGCCGGAGCACGATTTCTGTTCTCATCCTGAAGCAAAGTTCTTAACCTGAAGCACTATTTCTGGGTTAGTGGAGTCTGTAACCTGAAGCGTATGTAACCTGAAGCGTATGTAACCCGAGGTACCACTGTACAGTCATACCTCGGGTTGAATATGCTTCATGTTGAGCTTGTTCGAGTTGTGCTCCGCGGCAACCCGGAAGTAACAGAGCGTGTTACTTCCGGGTTCCGCCGCTTGCACATACGCTCAAAATGACGGCACGCACATGTGCAGAAGCGGCCAAAAGCGACGCATGTGTGCGCAGATGTGCTGTCGCTAGTTACATTTGCTTATGGATGTGAACGGGGCTCCGGAACAGATCCCGTTCGTATCCAGAGGTACCACTGTAAAAGCACACATTCTACTCATGTAAAAACATCAGGCAGGCCCCACAAATAACCCAGAGATGCATTTTAAATAAAAGCGCACATTCTACTCATGTAAAAACATGCTGATTCCTGGACCGTCCATGGGCCAGAATGAGAAGGCGATTGGGCCGGATCCGGCCCCCCAGCCCTTAGTTTGCCTACCCATGCTCCACACCATTCAGAATTTCCTGTGCATTCATCCGAAGCGCACCCGGCAGCCGGTTTGTTTGCATCATTTCATGTGGAGCCGGGAACGTCTTGCACCTGATTGGCTGGATGTGACATCATGCTCTGAAGCTTCCAGCTCCTCCGCTCAGATGCCGCCCCTTTCCCGAAGCTTGTTAATTCCACAAACTAATTAATCTGCCAAGAGATAGATCAGCCCCTCTTGACAGGCAGGAGGAGGGTGGGTGGATATTATATGAGCGGGGAGATCAGGGAGGGAGGGCGGCGAAGGGAGGGTGCTTGCGACAACTATTATTACGGAGTGTTTCTAATTAAACAAAAATGTTAATCTTGTGGCACATTGTGCAGAATTCCTCGGAGTTTAATTAAAACAACCGCGGCTGGAGGCGTGATCAGATTCGAGATGAGATCAGCGAAGGACGTGGTTCCCAGAGGCTGGCACATGCCACCAACCGGGGCGGGGGGGACGGGGGGGAAGAGGAGAGCCCCCCACCCACCTGAGAAGGGCGCTGCTGGCATGCAAAAACAGGGACCACATCTAAACACCCCAAACACCCGGGGTTCCCAACAAGCAATCGATCAAGCCTTGCAGCTAGAATTTTGCTGGCCAAAAATTCTACAAGAAGTGCCAACAGTGGAAGATTGGCAGATGAAGGTGATGGACTTTTTGGAGCTAGCCGACCTGACCGGAAGAGTCTGCGACCAGAAGGAGTATCAAGAGGAATGGAAGAAATTTAAAGATTATTTAGTTAAATATGTTAAGATAACTTAAACAGAAATACTTGGGAGTAACCGATTGGCCTAGGATTTAAATATGTGATATTGTGAAGACTATGGATAAAAGTCAAAATGAAAAGAAAGAAAGATGTTAATTGACCAAGTAAATTTTATGTGAAAATAGTTTTGGAAAACTGCTACAATGATCTACAGTGGTACCTCAGGTTAACTTAATTCATTTGGGAGGTCTGTACTTAACCTGAAACTGTTCTTAACCTGAAGCACCACTTTAGCTACTGGGGCGTCCCGCTGCTGCCGCGATTTCTGTTCTCATCCTGAAGCAAAGTTCTTAATCCAAGGTATTATTTCTGGGTTAGTGGAGTCTGTAACCTGAAGCGTATGTAACCTGAAGTGTATGTAACCCGAGGTACCACTGTATATGGAAAGTATGATAACAATGATAACAAAAGTGGATTTTTTTACAGCTTGGATATATGTTTGTTTGCTTGTTTTTTGATGTTTTCTTTTTTTGTTTGTGGATATGTTTGTTATAAATTTGGAAAACTAATAAAATAAAAAATCGATCAAGCCTTGCGATCTGGTCCAGCATCCTGTTCAACACTGCTCTCAGTAGGTTCAGTGGCAGACTGGCATCTGAGGGCAAAGCTCTTGGCGCCTGCTCGCTGGCGAACTCAAACTCAGGGCGTGGTTCCTGCCCAAACCTTTGATGATCAGATTGGGGCGATGAAGAAGCCAAAGGCACACAGGCAGACACCACGCAAGCAAAGGCGCTGATGGAAGAGGTGTTAGTGCCTCATCAGAGATGGCTGCCTGTTGTCTTTGTCCATGGAGTTTTCTTGGCAGGGATACTGGAGTGGCTTGCCGGTTCCTGCTCCAGGTGGATCACGTTTGGTCAAAACACTCCACTATGACCTGTCCATCTTGGGTGGCCCTGCATGGCATGGCTCATAGCTTCTCTGAGTTATTCAAGCCCCTTCACCACGGCAAGGCAGTAATCCATGAAGGAACAAAGGTCAACAAATGCCAACAAAGGTCCGTATAGTTAAAGCCATGGTTTTCCCAGTAGTGATGTACGGAAGTGAGAGCTGGACCATAAAGAAGGCTGATTGCCGAAGAATGGATGCTTTTGAATTCTGGTGCTGGAGGAGACTCTTGAGAGTCCCATGGACTGCAAGAAGATCAAAGCTCTCCATTCTGAAGGAAATCAGCCCTGAGTGCTCACTGGAAGGACAGATCCTGAAGCTGAGGCTCCAAGACTTTGGCCACCTCATGAGAAGAGAAGACTCCCTGGAAAAGGCCCTGATGTTGGGAAAGATGGAGGGCACAAGGAGAAGGGGACGACAGAGGACGAGATGGTGGGACAGTGTTCTCGAAGCTACCAGCATGAGTTTGACCAAGCTGCGGGAGGCAGTGGAAGACAGGAGGGCCTGGCGTGCTCTGGTCCAGGGGGTCACAAAGAGTCAGGCACAACTAAACAACAAAAACAACAGAGATGGATGGGGATGGTTTTTGACAAGTTCAGAGGCAGCGTTGGTGGCCGAACAGGCGGCGTGGGTGACCCGGAACCAGCCTCCAACAGGGGAAGCCTGTGCCTTGAACGCCTTCACGCAACGCAGGGCTGAACTGCAAAGAAAGCCGCGGTGGGCTCTAACTTGCATGGCTTTGAAAGGGGGTTAGACAATTGCATGGGGGAGAATAAGGATCCACTGTTGGGGGCTGCGATGCACCAGAATACCAGTTGCCTGCAGGCTGCAGGAGGAAAGAATTGCTCTTGTGCAGAGGTCAGCAAACTTTTTCAGCAGGGGGCCGGTCCACTATCCCTCAAACCTTGTGGGGGGGCCAGACCACACTTTGAAAAAAATAATAATAATGAACGGATTTCTATGTCCCACAAATAACCCAGAAATGCATTTTAAATAAAAGCACACATTCTGCTCATGTAAAAACACCAGGCAGGCTCCACAAATAACCCAGCGATGCATTTTAAATAAAAGGACATGTTCTACTCATGTAAAAACACCAGGCAGGACCCACAAATAACCCAGAGATGCATTTTAAATAAAAGGACACTTTCTACTCATGTGAAAACACACTGATTCCTGGACCGCCTGCAGGGTGGATTTAGAAGGCGATTGGGACAGATCCGGCCCCCGGGACTTAGTTTGCCTACCCACGCTCTTGTGCTCGGAACGCCTGGTTAGCCCCTGCGAGAACAGGATGCTGTAAAAGATGGACCCCCCCCCCCCCTCTGGCCTGATCCAGCACGCCTCTTCCTGCATTCTTATTTGGTGCATTCAAAGACTTGGCCTTGCGCTTGTGCAATCCTGCATTCCCTGCTTCAGTTGAAAGCACACATTGTGCCTTGGCAAAGTGAGGGGGCTGCTTTCAGGTCAGGCCTTTGGGGGGGTCTACGTTTGTCTTGGAACAGGTACAACGCAGACGTCAGTCGCCTCTCCTTGGGATGATGTCACCCCTACACGGCCACATCTGCAGGGCTTGGTCTTCTCTGTTTGCAGCAACCCTTCCCACAGGGTTCTCCCCCTTGCTGTGCAGCCCTTGTTGTCCGTCCGTCCGTCCGTCCCCGACTCTCCTTGCTGGAATCAGCCGCTTATTAAGTGAAAGTGCAAAGGTCTCCCAGGGACGCCGACAGCTGCGGCACTGCAGCTCTTTTAATAGGGTGCATTGAGAAACAAACGGAAAAGGACGATCCCACGCTAAGGATTGTTGAAAATAAAACTGCCGATATCATAACGCTGCTAAGCAAATCTGGGGGCAGCGGTGCTTGGAATACCGTGAAGCGTTCTGGTCGCCTTGGTCCAAAACGGGTATCGTGGAGTTGGGAAAAGGTTCAGGAAAGGGAAACCAGGCTCATAGAGTTGTAAAGTTGGAAGGGTCTCATCCAGTAGCCTGACCCGTTGCAATGTAAGAATCTTTTGCGCAGTGTGGGGATCAAACCCTCAACCCTGAGATTAAGAGTCTCGTGCTCCACCAACTGAAAATGATCAAGGGGATGGACCGATTCCCCTGCGAAGAGAGGTTGCTACCTCGCAGGGTTGTTGTCAGAAATATATGAGAAAAGGGAGAAGCAGGCACAAGCCACCTTGGGCTCCTTGGGGCAACAGGTGGGAAATAAATGCAATAATAATACAGTGGGACGCGGGTGGCGCTGTGGGTTAAACCACAGAGCCTAGGACTTGCCGATCAGAAGGTCGGCGGTTCGAATCCCCGCGACGGGGTGAGCTCCCGTTGCTCAGTCCCTGCTCCTGCCCACCTAGCAGTTCGAAAGCATGTCAAAGTGCAAATAGATAAATAGGTACCGCTCCGGCGGGAAGGTAAACGACATTTCCGTGCGCTGCTCTGGTTCGCCAGAAGCGGCTTAGTCCTGCTGGCCACATGACTCGGAAGCTGTACGCCGGCTCTCTCAGCCAATAAAGAGAGATGAGCGCCGCAACCCCAGAGTCGGTCACGACTGGACCTAATGGTCAGGGGTCCCTTTATCCTTTACCTTTAATACAGTGGACGCTCGGGTTGCGAACGTGATCCATGCAGGATGCACGTTCGCAACTTGCAACATTCGCAACCCGCAGCGGCGCGTCTGCGCAGGTTGCGATTCGGCGCGTCTGTGCATGTGCAAAGCGCAATTTAGCACTTTTGCGCATGCGCGACTGCCGAAACCCGGAAGTAACCCGTTCTGGTCCTTCTGGGTTTCGGCGGTCCGTAACCCGAAAAAACGCAACCTGAAGTGTCTGTAACCAGAGGTATGACTGTACAAATAATAAGCGGCCCTGATTTAAGGCAGCATCCAGTGTATTCCTGTTGGAAACCTTTGTTGAGAGGGCTACCCTAGGTAGTAGAGACGGCGGAGGTTTGGAGCAGGGAAAAGAGGGAAGAAAGAAAAGCACAAGGGGGGTTGGGGAGGCACAAAGAGTCAGGGAGGCTGTCCACACTCGCTCGCCTGCTCTTTGTGAAAAAGCAGAGGTTAATAGATTCAGTCTTTGTCCTTTTAACTCTCCCCAGCAGTTACAAATGCGTCCGGCACAAGGGAAAGGAGAAGTCGATCTTTGCGGCCCGAAAGCCAGAAACAGGTCAAAAGGATAACTTTGTCTGAGAAAAGGAATTGGGGGGGGGGAGAGAGAGTGGCTGCACAGAAGAATCTAGTGACACTTTCTGGACCCTCGATTCGATTGCAAACTGGCAACTCCGGGGCGAGCAATTAAAGCAGCCCTGGAGCTCTTACACCCCAGACTCGCTTCTTGAAAAAACTGGACTTCTGCGACAAGGAAAATGTGTGGTGAAGGGATTCGCTCATAGGTTCAGAGGATTGCAGAGTTGGGAGGGACCCGGGGGTCATCCAGCCCAACCCCTGCAAAGCAGGAATCTCAACGAAAGCATCTGTGGCTGATGGACTTCCAACCTTCAAGGAATAAGTTTTATGCTTTCTTTCTTCTTTCAGATCAGGATGAACTCCTCTTTTCTAGGGCGGCAAGTATTGTACTGCATCGTGCAAAACTCTCTAGGGAGAGTTACAGGTAGGTGGCCGTGTTGGTCTGCTGTAGTCGAAACAAAATAAAATAAATTCCTTCCAGCGGCACCTTGTTGTTTAGTCGTTTAGTCGTGTCCGACTCTTCGTGACCCCCTGGACCAGAGCACGCCAGGCACTCCTGTCTTCCACTGCCTCCCGCAGTTTGGTCAAACTCATGCT
Organism: Podarcis raffonei; assembly: GCF_027172205.1. Classification (NCBI taxonomy): domain Eukaryota; kingdom Metazoa; phylum Chordata; class Lepidosauria; order Squamata; family Lacertidae; genus Podarcis; species Podarcis raffonei. Next base: position 4,798,879 of record NC_070619.1, on the reverse strand, counting down.
GGTAGCTTCGAGAACACTGTCCCACCATCTCGTCCTCTGTCGTCCCCTTCTCCTTGTGCCCTCCATCTTTCCCAGCATCAGGGTCTTTTACAGGGAGTCTTCTCTTCTCATGAGGTGGCCAAAGTATTGGAGCCTCAGCTTCAGGGTCTGTCCTTCCAGTGAGCACTCAGGGCTGATTTCCTTCAGAATGGATAGGTTGATCTTCTTGCAGTCCATGGGACTCTCAAGAGCCTCCTCCAGCAACACAATTCAAAAGCATCCATTCTTTGGCGATCAGCCTTCTTTATAGTCCAGCTCTCACTTCCATACATCACTACTGGGAAAACCAGAGCTTTAACTATACGGACCTTTGTCTTCAAGGTGATGTCTCTGCTTTTTAAGATGCTGTCTAGGTTTGTCATCGCTTTTCTCCCAAGAAGCAGGCGTCTTTTAATTTCGTGGCTGCTGTCACCATCTGCAGTGATCATGGAGCCCAAGAAAGTAAAATCTCTCACTGCCTCCATTTCTGCCCCTTCTATTTGCCAGGAGGTGATGGGACCAGTGACACCTGAGAGACCAACTAAGTTTGTTCTTGGTATGAGCTTTCGTGTGCATGCACACTTTTTCAGATACACTGAAACAGAAGTACCCAGACCCTTATATATAGTGAGAGGGTGGGGAGGGGTATTACTCAGAAGGTTGGTGGGAATGGGTGATTGGCTGATAGGTGTGGTAAACTTTTTAACGACTGCAATTGCTCTTACAGGAAAAATCAAGGGGTGAGATGGCTAAAAATAGCTTTATCGTGTATAATGAGATAAGAATCCAATGTCTCTATTCAGACCAGGTCTTTCCATGGTTTTAAGTTTGGTAATAAGTTGCAACTCAGCAATTTCTCTTTCCAATCTATTTCTGAAATTCTTTTGGAATAAGACAGCTACTTTGAGATCTTGTATAGAAGATTTTGCACAGCGAAGCCCTGGATGAAAGGTCATTGAATTGCAGTGTTGTAAGAGATCCGTATAGTTAAAGCTCTGGTTTTCCCAGTAGTGATGTATGGAAGCTGGACTATAAAGAAGGCTGATCGCCAAAGAATGGATGCTTTTGAATTGTGTTGCTGGAGGAGACTCTGGAGAGTCCCATGGACTGCAAGAAGATCAAACCTCTCCATTCTGAAGGAAATCAGCCCTGAGTGCTCACTGGAAGGACAGATCCTGAAGCTGAGGCTCCAGTACTTTGGCCACCTCATGAGAAGAGAAGACTCCCTGGAAAAGACCCTGATGTTGGGAAAGATGGAGGGCACAAGGAGAAGCGGACGACAGAGGATGAGATGGTGGGACAGTGTTCTTGAAGCTACCAATATGAGTTTGACCAAACTGCAGGAGGCGGTGGAAGACAGGAGTGCCTGGCGTGCTCTGGTCCAGGGGGTCATGAAGAGGCGGACATGACTAAACGACTAAACAACAACAACAAGGGATCCCAAAGAGTCATCTAGTCCAGCCCCCTGTAATGGAGGATTTATAGCTTAAGAATCCCTGACAGATGGCCAACCAACCTTTGTTTAAAAACTTCCAGCAAAGAAGAGTCCACCGCCTTTTGAGAGAGTCTGTTTCACCATGGAACAGCTCCTATGACCAGAAAGTTTGTCTTGATGTTGAGGCGGAATCTCATTATTTTGTAAATTGAAGCAATTGGTTCAAATCCTATCCTCCAGAGCAGGAGAATACAAGCATGCTCCCTCTTCCATGGGACAGCCCTTGAGATATTTGAAGACGTGCAGAGTTATGAAAAACTAAAGAATAAAGTGCGAGACTGGCTTCATTATTATCAAATAATGGAGGCATATAATCAGGACAAAAAAATTGGATTCCAGGTGGAAAAATCAAAATTGGAAACAGAACTGTTAGAGCCCAAAACTAAGATTTTGTCAAGGATGTATAACTTGCTGTTGAAATGGAATACTCAGGATGAAACGGTGAAATCTGCTATGATTAAGTGGGCACAAGATGTTGGACATAATATTATGTTCGCTGACTGGGAACAGTTATGGACCACAGGTATGAAGTTTACGGCATGTAATGCCTTAAGAGAGAATATTATGAAAATGATATACAGGTGGTACATGACCCCAGTCAAGCTGGCAAAAATTTATCACTTGCCCGATAACAAATGTTGGAAATGTAAAGAAACAGAAGGTACATTCTTTCACCTTTGGTGGACGTGCCCAAGGATTAAGGTTTTCTGGGAGATGATATATAATGAATTGAAAAAGGTATTTAAATATACCTTCTTAAAGAAACCAGAGGCCTTTCTTCTGGGCATAGTTGGCCAACAGGTGCTAAAGAAGGACAGAACTTTTTTTATGTATGCCACAACAGCAGCAAGAATACTTATCGCAAAGTATTGGAAGACACAAGACCTACCCACCCTGGAAGAATGGCAGATGAAGGACTATATGGAATTGGCAGAAATGACTGGCAGAATCAGAGACCAGGGAGAAGAGTCGGTGGAAGAAGATTGGAAGAAATTTAAAGACTATTTACAGAAATATTGCAAAATTAATGAATGTTAGAATGATGTTGGATTAAAAGTTATGTGGTTTTTAGCTATAATGCTATAAGGAGTATGAAAAAATGGACTATTAATAAGTAAAAATCTAATGTTACATTATTTTAAGATTAAAGATTAGGATAAGCAAAGAGGGGAAGGATTTGCTGAACTGACAAATTAAACTGGAATACAAAAAGGGAGGTTAGAGGAGGTCCGGAAATTAAGTAAATGAAAGAATGTAATGGAAAGATGGAACTGCTTTTTATTTGTATTTGTATTTTTCTTTTTTCATTTTGTAAAACTTTAATAAATATTTTATAAAAAAAAGAGATATTTGAAGACGACTACCCTATCCTGTGCGTCTCCTCTTTTCCAGGCTAAACATCCCCAACTGCTTCAACCGCTCCTCACAAGGCTTGGTTTCCAGACCCTTCACCATCTTTGTCCCCCTTGCTTTGACGCAGCATCTTCTAAACCAGGGGTCAGCAAACTTTTTCAGCAGGGGCCGGTCCACTATCCCTCAGACCTTGTGGGGGGCCGGACTAGATTTTGAAAAAATAAATGAACGAATTCCTATGCCCCACAAATAACGCAGAGATGCATTTTAAATAAAAGCACACATTCAACTCATGTAAAAACACCAGGCAGGCCCCACAAATACCCCAGAGGTGCATTTTAAATAAAAGGACACTTTCTACTCATGTAAAAACATGCTGATTCCTGGACCGTCCGCGGGCCGGAATGAGAAGGCGATTGGGCCGGATCCGGCCCCCGGGCCTTAGTCGGCCTACCCACCTTCTAAACTCCACGCAAACAAATTAACGATGCATGCTCACTAAACAAGCCACTGGTGTCTAATCTGCCTGGCAACAAATCAGGATAAATATGCTCAATTAACAGGTTGTCTAGAGGCGTCCAGTGTTGCAGCAGCTCACTCAGCCCCCAGCATTCCTGCTCAGCCACCCCAAGCTTGGGGTTCCTGCTGCCCCCACGCAACAGCTCCCAGCTCCCAGGGTGCAAATTCATGGAGGAAAGGACTTTTATTATTCTTACTCCCCACTCTCCAGTTCTGGCAGCGGGCCAGTGGGGGGTGGGGGGACGTAACGCCAGCAGGGTTTTTCCGGCTGGGTGGCCCCCTTTTTTTGCTAGCCGGAGAGAGCCATGGCAATTAGCACATCATCTAACGAAGCTCTGAGAGCCCAGCGAGGGGGTGTTGGCTGTGTTTGAACAGGGAAGCACTAGTCGGCCGCGTAATGAGCGTGCCAGCTGCTCGGTGGCAACCCCCCCTTGTCAGCCGCGTCCCTCCTCGGCTGACACTTTTGCCTGTTTGCCAGCCCCCAACGGGAGGACGAGACAAGGCAGGCTGCTTCGTGGGTCCCCAGCCCAGACGAGCGACAGCTGTGGAGCTTGCAGAGGCCCAGAGCTTGAACAGCTGCAGTTGCGGGGCAATTCCAGCCTTGCGTAATATATTCCCCACCCCCACCCCACTCTTTTGTATTTGTCACCAAAGAGGGCTCCCCCACGACGGCGTTAAGGATCCATTTAAAACAGTGCCCGCTATGTGATTTATTCGCTATCAGCGCTCCAGTACTTAATGTTCATTATTTGGGCTTGTTTGTTTTGCTACCTTGTTCTTTTCCCCAGTTGTTTTTTTTTGGGGGGGGGAGAGACTGCCTTTCCCCCGTTTTGTTGTTTTTTGCCATTGCTCACTCCTAGGAATGTGGGTTAAAAGGTAAAGGGACCCCTGACCATTAGGTCCAGTCGCGGACGACTCTGGAGTTGCGGCGCTCATCTCGCTTTATTGGCCGAGGGAGCCGGCGTACAGCTTCCAGGTCATGTGGCCAGCAGGACTAAGCCGCTTCTGGCGAACCAGAGCTGCGCATGGAAACACCGTTTACCTTCCCGCTGGAGTGGTACCTATTTATCTATTTGCACTTTGACGTGCTTTCGAACTGCTAGGTTGGCAGGAGCAGGGACCGAGCAACGGGAGATTAACTCACAGCGCCACCTGCGTCCCAGGAATGTGGGGAGAAGCCTTAAATAAGAGTCTAGGGTTGCATCTGGCGCAGCCATCTCGACTGCAGACCCGCAGATGTTAGCAGAGCTCTCTGTAGCGAATATGCAGACTGACAGCATGAAAGCTCATTGCTCTGAAGCACTTTTGATGCGGATGTCGGCTGCAGGCGGGATTCTGGCAGCTGAGCGATGGAAATATTTGGGGAAAAAATATGCATTTGTTGTTGTGGTTTCGGAACCTACGGATTTGGGCTACTGAGGAAAACATGCACATTTCTGGTCCCTTCTCAATTCTATGATTTTATTTCCTGTGCTTTGGACTCAAGATGCCCAACGTTGATCATCCACGCTAGCTCAGGAAATACGGAAGTTGTGATTAATATTGTTTTCCCATTTCTTCCCCCTTATTGTTTATTGTTTGTTTGCTTTTTATACAGTGGTACCTCAGCTTAAGTACCTAATTCGTTCCGGAGGTCCGTTCTTAACCTGAGACTGTTCTTAACCTGAAGCACCACTTTAGCTAATGGGGCCTCCCGCTGTCGCTGCACCGCCGGAGCCCGATTTCTGTTCTCATCCTGAAGCAAAGTTCTTAATCTGAAGCACTATTTCTGGGTTAGCAGAGTCTGTAACCTGAAGCGTATGTAACCTGAGGTTACACAAGCAGGCTTGCTCAAAGATTCAGATCTCTCAAGTGAGAGAGATTGATCAGGTATCTGATGTAACTTTTTGTTAGGGGATAGGTCCCCCTGACACACCTTTGAAAAAGTGGTCAGTTTTTGGCGATTTTAAGGAGGAAAGTCTGTGGGGAATGAGAAGTTAAACTCCAACTCTTATCTAAAAGAAGCCCTTGTTTTAATGATTATTTTTACTGTGTGTTTTTAATTCTGTTTAATGCATTTTATTTCGTAATGGATCCGGCTTCACGAATAAATATTACTCGTATTCATACATTGCATGACGTAATACTCCGCTACTGCGTTTTTGGGTTGTTAGTAATGGTAACGTTGGAAGCTGCCGTCTATTGACCTGGAGCAATTGCTTCATCTAGTGTTGTCTATACTGGCTGGCAGAAGCCCTCCAGTATTTCTGAGAGGGGTTCTCTCCCAGAGTTACTGGAATATCCCTGAACTTGGGGCCTTCTGCACTCCACAGATGAGCTACAGGCCTTGCCCTAAAGAGTCAATATCAATATAAGGAGCTACCTTATACGGCTTCAGACTTCTGGTCCACCTAGCCCAATATTGTCTACACGGTGTGCAGTCTACAATGACTGGCAGCTGCTCTCCAAGATTTCAAACAGGGGTCTTTCTCGGCCCTAGCTAGAGATGCTGAGGAGTGAACCTGGGAAAATCTGCGTGGAAAGAAGCTTTCTTTTTTTGGGGGGGGGGGTGTAGGGGATTCCAAAATTTGCAGAAATACAGCAACATCTTAAGTGTGAGTGTGTAGCCTTATTAGACTTTACCGATTGGTGGGGTCTGCGTTGCTCCCGGACTTTGGAACTGACAAGGCCATTCATTAGGCGTCACGGACTGATAAAGGAAAGAGCTTTGTTTATACAGCTGGGTTCCTGTTATACATTTGCTCAAGAGCTCAAGTTAATGGTTTTTAGCTAATGCACCCTTGGAGAAGGAAAAATGGGATTTTGGGGCCCGTTTTAGACTGACTGCGCAGTCAGATTTTAGATTTGGGAAACCCATTCCTTCAAGTGTAATCAAAACCTGCCCAATAAGGACTGAGCAATTCCCAGGTAGCCACAGAACTGAGAAAGGCAAAGCACATGGAATGGAGCATCTTGGAAAAGGAATGGCTGGCTGGCTGATGCTCTCAACAGGCTGATGCACTCTACACGACCACATTTTGCAGCGTAGTAGCAAATTGCTTTGGGGTGTGGCATGGGGAACAATTCGCCAATGAATGTGGGTGGCGCTGTGGGTTAAACCACAGAGCCTAGGACTTGCTGATCAGAAGGTTGGCGGTTCGAATCCCTGCGACGGGGTGAGTTCCCATTGCTCTTTCCCAGCTCCTGCCAACCTAGCAGTTCGAAAGCATGCCAGTGCAAGCAGATAAATAGGTACTGCTCCGGCGGGAAGGTAAACGGTGTTCCGTGCGCTTTGGTTTCCGTCACAGTGTCTTGTTGCGCCAGAAGCGGTTTAGTCCTGCTGGCTACATGACTCAGAAAGCTGTCTGTGGACAAACGCCAGCTCCCTCAGCCTGAAGGCAAGGTGAGTGCTGCAACCCCATAGTCGCCTTTGACTGAACTTAACCGTGCAGGGGTCCTTGACCTTTTATGAAGCTTTTGAAATTTCTGACAGCTGAAGCATTTTTTTCCCCTGACTTGAAAGAAGAGGGTCTGCTTCATTCGTATGAACCTTCCAAAAAAGTTTCGACTAGACTATACAGTCTAGGCAAACTAAGGCCCGGGCGCTGCATCTGGCCCAATCACCATCTAAATCCGGCCTGCGGACAGTCCAGGATCAGCGTGTTTTTACATGAGTAGATTGTGTACCCACACTGGAAGAATGGCAGACGAAGGTGATTGACTACATGGGATTGGCTGAGATGACTGGCAGAATCCGAGACCAAGGGAAAGAGACGGTGGAAGAAGACTGGAAGAAATTTAAAGTTTATCTTAAGAACTGTTGTAAAATTAATGAGTGCTAAAATGTTTTGAGTAATGTAAAATAGAATTGCAGCGATAAACAATTGGACATGGGAATAAGGATTTAAAGGAAGTGCCATAAGTAAATAAAATTAGAGGTTGCTGGAAAAATTTTAAAACAAGGATGCAGAAAAAGGAGGTATGGGGAAGTCGCTGAAAGAAGGTTTAAGGAAAAGAAGGTTAAGAAACTATACATGTTTATATGTGTGTTTGTTTTTGTATTGTTTTGTATTGTTATTTAATATGTGTTGGAAAATCAATAAAAATTTATTAAAAAAAAATTTATTACATGAGTAGATTGTGTCCTTTTATTTAAAATGCATCTCTGGGTTATTTGTGGGGCCTGCCTGGTGTTTTTACATGAGTAGAATGTGTGGTTTTATTTAAAATGCATCTCTGGGTTATTTGTGGGGCAAAATAACCCCCCCAAAAAACATAGTCCGGCCCCCCACAAGGTCTGAGGGACAGTGAACTGGCCCCCTGCTGAAAATGTTTGCTGACCCCTGGTCTAAGGTATACGAACTTGCTCTCTCGTCATCACTGCACCAGGCGTAATTGACTGAGCCCAACAACAGAGATGCGAGGGATTGATCCAGCCACTGGGCTGATTGGAAGAAGGCAAATTCAGCATGGCAGTCCCTGCAAACAATCCATGCAAGGAAGTTGTGACCAAACGATCCTGCAACAACTTACAGAGAGGAGTGGCAAAGTTATGCGCCCTCAGCGGATGCTGGTGTTAAAGGAGGGAGCTCAGAACAGTGAATTGTGCAGAGGGGGAAGGAGACTGAAGTTTTATTTTTTCAAATAATAATAAAATGTCATGTTTTGGGGAAGAGAAGTTCAGTGGCTGGGCAACTGGCGTGCCGGCAGAAGGGCCCAGATCCAGTCCTGTTTAAAATGATGAGATGTTCAGTGATGGAGGGCGGGGGGGGGGGGGAGAGAGAATCCCTCTCTCGGCCCGATACCCTAGAGACACGCTGTCAGTCAGAATTAAGAGCAATATCGGGGGAGACGGTCTATCGCAGTAAAAGAGCTTGCTGTGCTCTTAACAAGAAGAAGGGTAATATTTCATTTTCCCAGAAACCATCACAAACAACTGGAAACGCAGCGAAGACATATCTGTCGCCCTCCAATCCCAGCCCCTTGAGACGCCGTTAAGATAAAGCGGTGCTTCGCCTGATACGGAAACTTCTCCCTGCTTAACTCCCGACAGCGGAGATCCTCGTCAAAGTGACACCTTGACCTTGCCACTCACTGGGAGAGGCAGAAGGCTATGGAGAACAACGTGTTGGCATCGCAGAACAAGGACTTGGGGGCCTCTTGCTGAGCTGCAGGAACGCCACCTGCTCCTTTGCAAAGCGGAGCGGCATTTGGTTGAATGTACGGGAGCAACAATAGGGGTTGGCGCTGTGGTCTAAACCACTGAGCCTCTTGGGCTTGCCAATCAGAAGGTTGGCGGTTCGAATCCCCGCCACGGGGTGAGCTCTCGTTGCTCGGTCCCAGCTCCTGCCAACCTAGCAGTTCGAAAGCACGTCAAAGTGCAAGTAGATAAATAGGTACCGCTCCGGCAGGAAGGTAAACAACGTTTCTGTGCACTGCTATGGTTTTGCCAGAAGTGGCTTAGTCCTGCTGGCCACATGACCCGGAAAAACTGTCTGCGGACAAACGCCGGCTCCCTCGGCCTGTAAAGTGAGATGAGCGTCGCAACCCCAGAGTCATCCGCGACTGGACTTAACCATTAGGTCCAGTCGTGGCCGACTCTGTCGGTTGCGGCGCTCATCTCACTTTCTTGGCCAAGGGAGCAGGCATACAGCTTCCAGGTCATGTGACCAGCATGACTGAGCTGCTTCTGGCGAACCAGAGCAGCGCACGGAAACGCCGTTTACCTTCCTGCCAGAGCAGTACCTATTTACCTCCTTGCACTTTGACGTGCTTTTGAATTGCTAGGTTGGCAGGAGCAGGGACTGAGCAACGGGAGCTCACCCCGTCGTGGGGATTCGAACCGCTGACCTTCTGATCGGCAAGTCCTAGGCTCTGTGGTTTAATCCACAGCGCCTTACCTTTACCTTTTTTTTATGGGAGCAAGAGGAAGTGAAAGGTGTTCCCTTGTTGAGAAAACAATGAGGAGGTGCAGAACTTCTGCTGCTATTATTATTATTATTATTATTATTAGACATGGACTTAAGGCAGTTTTCAGCTAAAAATAAGAACAGCTGGCGACATGGGGGAAATCATTAAAAAACAATTAAACATGGATAGAGTTAAGTCTACCTATTAAAAGCATACAGACAATTGCATTAAAAAAGTCACAGCACCAGCCCTTGCCTTAAAAGAACTCAGTCCGCTGGAATTTTCTACTGGCAAATCCAACGCACATTCAACTTGCCCTGCAGAGCTTTATCCCAGATAAGCAGCCTTGGAATATTGGACAGACAAGACACCAAGCAATGAAAGATCTGCCCCATCGCAGGAATTTACCTCTCAGGACAGTCAGTTTGGCGTTGACGGTGATCTCTGCCACGGAGTTCTGAGCAACGCATTCGTAAATGTTTTCGTCCCTGGGGGTGCGGAGGGGCTGGATCCTCAGGACAGCGCCGGCCCCTTCGTCAAACTCAATCGTCTGAGACGGGGAGAGGAGAAGAAAGTAAGTGTTAAAAGGCTAAGGAGTTTTCAGGGAGGGGTTGCTGTTAGCAGAGCACATCTCCAAGTCCCTGATCCCCCCTTCCCGTATTTTGTTGTCTCAGACTCAAAGGAAAGAACACTGTACAGTCGTACCTTGGTTTTCAAATAGCTTAATTCTTGAAGGTTTTGGCTCCCCAACGGCGCAAACCCGGAACTGTTCCGGTTTACGAACTACTTTTGGAAGTTGAACATCAGGCGGGGCTACCGATTGGCTGCAGGAGCTTCCTGCAGCCAATCAGAAGCCGTGCTTTGGTTTCTGAATGTTTTGGAAGTCGAATGGACTTCTGGAACAGATTCCGTTCGACTTCCAAGGTACGACTGTATTTTAAAACTGAGGGTACAATGATAACAGTCATGCAGAAGATGCAATTTTGAGTCAACCATTGTTCTCTCTCTGACACCCCCCTCCGACACCCCATCTTTCTCTTTTTTTATTTATGATTTTCAGTTTTATACATTTCAATAATTTTACAATCATTTTAACATTTCAAAACTCGACTTCCTCCCCCCTCTTTCTGCGGTTCCTTAAATTTATTTTTAATATTTTCTGCATATCCAAATGAACTTAAATTTGCTCATTTATTCACCTACTTTAAATAGATACTCTTATAAAACTGCAGGTTATTGCAACAACCCCACCAAGGTTCTTATCTGTTTACAGTTTGTTTGTAAATGTTCAATAAACCATTTCCATTATTTTATAAAAAGCTCGTCATCTTGATTTCTTATTCTTCAGGTAAGTTTCGCCATTTCTGCATTTTCCATGAGTTTTCACATCCACTCTTCTTTCGCTGGGGCTTCTTCTTCTTTCCATTTTTGGGCAAGTAACATTCTTGCAGCTGTGGTTGCATGCATGAATAAATTGCTATAGAGTTTGGGTAGTTCAGTCCCTATAATTCCCAAAAGGAAAGCTTCTGGGTTTTTTCTTTTACAAACGATATTTTAAACATCTTTTTCAATTCATTATATATCATTTCCCAGTATACAGCATATGATAAAAAGAACTTTCTTTCTCTTTACATTTCCAACACTCATTTGATTTGTATTTACCGTATTTTCCGCTCTATAGGACGCAACCGACCATAGGACGCACATTGTTTTAGAGGGGGAGAACAAGAAAAGAAATCCCCCCCTCTCTGCTCAGCGCCCCTTCAGCGAAGCAGCAAGAGAAATGGACCCCCTTCCATTTCTCCTCCCGCTTGGCTGAAGGGGCGCTGCGCAGCTCTCCCTCTCTGCTGAAGCCAGGAGTCTTGCTCCCCCAGCTTCAGCAAAAGGAACCCGAAGCCTTCGGAGCGCAGCGCGAGTTCCCGCTACGCTCTGCAGGCTTCGGGTTCCTTTTGCTGAAGCCGGGAGAGCAAGACTCCCCTGGCTTCAGCGAAAGAAACCTGAAGCCTGCAGAGTGCAGCGGGAACTCGCGCTGCGCTCCGAAGTCTTCAGGTGGCTATCCCTGAAGCCTGGAGAGCGAGAGGGGTCGGTGCGCACTGACTCCTCTGGCTCTCTAGGCTTCAGCGAAAGCAACGCGAAGCCTCCGGAGCGCAGAGGGAGCGCTCCCTCCGTGCTCCGGAGGCTTCGCGTTGCTTTCGCTGAAGACAAGGAGCCTGCATTCGCTCCATAGGATGCACACACATTTCCCCTTATTTATTTATTTTCAAATAATTTTTATTGAATGTTTTTATGTTACAAAAAATAATACAGCCATACTACCACTAAATATAATTCAGAAATAAAAATTGCATACATCAATATTTAGTTTATTTGCTATTTACCGTCTTATTTCCTCCCAAACATTGCATACAGCAACACACATATGTGCAGACACCAACACACCCACACCCACATAGAAAATGATAATAATGATAGTAAATATTTTTTCCCTTTTTATCTTCCAAAGTCTTTCCTTCAACTTTGACTTCCTGTCAAGTCCCTTTGCATATGTTTTATCTTACATTCGAATGTACACAAAACAATAAACCTTTCTATATAACTTTTCTAATACATTCTGAAAACATAATAAATCCTTAATTGTAGTCCACCTCCTTTTAGTTCCTTTATCACTCGAATGCTAGCACGGAGTCAAAACTATTATTGTATTTTTGAACATATTTTTTATAAACATCCCATTTTTCCGCTAATTTTTGCTTTGAGTTTCCTCTGAGTTTACTAGTCAGTTGAGCCATCTCCACCAATTCCTGTAATTTGATTTGCCAATCTGTTATTTTTGGAGCCTCGTGATCTTGCCATCCCTTGGCCACAGGTATACGAGCCGCTGTGGTTGCATACAAAAATACCTCTCTCAGATTTTTTGGGATCTCTTTATCTAAAATACTTAATAGAAATGCCTCTGGTTTTTTTAGTAAAAGTTATCCCCATCATCTTTTTTAATTCATCGCATATTTCCCCCCAGAAAATCTAAATCTTTCCACACGTCCACCACATGTGGATCATGTCACCGTTATTTCCCCTTAATTTTTGGAGGGGAAAAAGTGCGTCCTATAGAGCGAAAAATACGGTATACATTTTTTGCCAATTTCTTTCTTTCTCTGTCACCCCTTCTCCCCCCAATCTCCCTCCCCACTCAGCAGCCTTCCAGAGGAAGAGCGACGCTTTCAAGATGTCTCAACGGACTGACTACAGAGAGCCTTTTGAAACCAGGCTGAGAGTTGCAGGTTGCGCTTAAAACGACGGGAGAGAAATCTGTTGCATGCGTACGTTGTCAAAAACAGGGACTAAAATCACATCACTCTCACACACATACACACTTCACACTGCCCTTCCTCTGAGTCCATCAGACAGAAAAAACAACAACCTAGCGACAGATTTGCCATTTGGATTTCCTATTTCCTCCACCGCACGACAGCTATTTTGTGCAGGGGATGAAAACCCTTCTCCCTCCTGAGCTTGCGCATAGAGAAACATCTGAAGAGACATAAAGGATTTTGCACTGGGGTGGGTGGGAGAGGGGCACAGAACAAAACACACTGGAGATGCCGAAAGGACGCTTAAAAAAATTTAAGCGGCATTTCCATCTCAAACAACACTTTGAGGGACTAAAGATTGCACACGCACGATTTTATCCTACCGGTCCTCCCAAAAGGGCGCACTGCTGTTGCTCAACCCCCTTCCCACTTTACAGTCATACATAAATACACTTCAGGTTGAGCGCTTTCGGGTTGCGCTCTGCGGAGACCCCGAAGTAACGGAGCGTGTTACTTCTGGGTTTCCCCGCTCGCGCATGCGCAGACGGTCAAAATGACATCACGCGCATGCGTGGACGCGGTGGAACACGACCCGCGCACGCGCAGATGCGCTGTTGTGTCTTACGTTCTGTTCAAGATGCGAACGGGGCTCCGGGAACAGATCATGTTCACATCCCGAGGTACCACTGTATCTTCTCAGCGAGGCTGAGAGACGGCAACTGGCTGAAGGACACCCAGTTTGTTTCCCCGGGATTCGAACCTGGCTCCCAGTTCCTCTCCCGACAACCCGTCCCTCCCTCCTGCCCCCCTCCCCAACTGATGATGATCCATTAATTGCATTTATATCCCCATCTTCGCTCCGAGGAGCTCAATGTGATATATGTGGTTCTCTCCCCCTCCTCGTTTTATTCTCACAACCCTTTGAGGTGGAGAGACTGTGGTCATCCTGTGAGCTTCACGTGGCCAAGCAGGGATTTCAACCCTGGTCCTCCTCCAACACACTAAGCACTGATTTATAAATCACCTCCTAAACATAATCTAAACCAGGAATGTCCAAAGTCTGTTTCGGGGGGCCTAATCCAGCTTTTATCCAGCCCCTGAAAAGCGGAACAACTTCAATCCTAAAAAAAGGTCAACAACTTCGGTTGGCCCTCACGCATAATAATAATAATAATAATAATATAATAATAATAATAATAATAATAATAATAATAATAATAATAATAATTTATTTATACCCCACCCATCTGGCTGGGCTTCCCCAGCCACTCTGGGTGGCTTCCAACACAATATTAAAAGACAGTAATGCCTCAAACATTAAAAGCTTCCCTAAACAGGGCTGCCTTCAGATGTTGTCTAAAAGTCTGGTAGTTGTTGTTCATGTTCACTTCATCAAATCTGGCCCTCTTTGAAAAAAATTTGGGCACCCCTGATCTAAAGACCCTTGAGAACATTCTTAAAACAGATGTGTTTGAAGCAACACTAGAGCCCTAAATGCTCCCATGTCAAGATCTAATTTTTTTTCCATCGCGGGGGTTGGACTAGATGACCCCGGGGTGCCTTCCGACTCCAGGATGCTATGATGCCCTTATTTTCTCCCCTGTAAAGGCAGGACGCGGGTGGCGCTGTGGGTAAAAGCCTCAGCGCCTAGGGCTTGCCCATCGAAAGGTCGAATCCCCGCGGCGGGGTGCGCTCCCGCTGCTCGGTCCCAGCGCCTGCCAACCTAGCAGTTTGAAAGCACCCCCAGGTGCAAGTAGATAAATAGGGACCGCTTACTAGCAGGAAGGTAAACGGCGTTTCCGTGTGCGGCTCTGGCTCGCCAGATGCAGCTTTGTCACGCTGGCCACGTGACCCGGAAGTGTCTCCGGACAGCGCTGGCCCCCGGCCTCTTGAGTGAGATGGGCGCACAACCCTAGAGTCTGGCAAGACTGGCCCGTACGGGCAGGGGTTGTTGTTGTTTAGTCGTGTCCGACTCTTCGTGACCCCCTGGACCAGAGCACGCCAGGCACCTCTGTCTTTCACTGCCTCCCGCAGTTTGGACAGACTCATGTTTGTAGCTTCGAGAACGCTGTCCAACCATCTCGTCCTCTGTCGCCCCCTTCTCCTTGTGCCCTCCATCTTTCCCAGCATCAGTGTCTTCTCCAGGGAGTCTTCTCTTCTCATGAGGTGGCCAAAGTCTTGGAGCCTCAGCTTCAGGATCTGTCCTTCCAGTGAGCACTCAGGGCTGATTTCCTTCAGAATGGAGAGGTTTGATCTTCTTGCAGTCCATGGGACTCTCAAGAGTCTCCTCCAGCACCAGAATTCAAAAGCATCAATTCTTCGGCGATCAGCCTTCTTTATGGTCCAGCTCTCATGGACAAAGACAACAGGCATATAAAAGTTATGACAGGCAGGGGTACCTTTACCTTTAAAGGCAGGAGACGCTTACCTCAAACCTCTGGGAGTTCACTTTCTTCCCCTTCTTGTTCCAGGTGACGCGGGGCTTGGGGTCTCCCCTCGCTTGGCAGACGAAGGATGCCACTCCTCCAGAGACCCCAATCTGGTCCACAGGATTCTTGATGAACTCGGGGGGACCTTTATGTGCAAGAAACAGAAAGGGGTGCGGGGAGGAGGGAGGGAGAGAATATTGAATAACTTGAAATATTTCACAAATGATGAATAAAGAAAGAGTCAAAATGTACGGATTTGAAAAACAAATTTGTAAGCTTTCAAAAACCAGCAAAGCTAAGGTTTGCTGCTTCGCTCTTTAACTATTAGTTTGCCTTATTGCACACCTGTTTAAGCATTTTGCAGCATATATGTGTGCCGAGGAAGGCTGTCAAGGGTCTGGAAATTAAGACACATGCTGAATTGCGGAGGGAATTAGGTACCGTATTTTTCGCTCTATAAGACGCACCAGATCACAAGACGCACCTAGTTTTTGGAGTAGGAAAACAGGGAAAAAAAATTCTGAATCTCAGAAGCCAGAACAGCAAGAGGGATCGCTGCGCAGTGAAAGCAGAAATCCCTCTTGCTGTTCTGGCTTCTGGGATAGCTGCGCAGCCTGCAGTCGCTCCATAAGACGCACACACATTTCCCCTTACTTTTTAAGAGGGGAAAAAGTGAGTCTTATAGAGCAAAAAATACGGTATGTTTAGACTGGAAAAGAGGAAACCGAGAGGAGATAGGATAGCAATCTTCAGATATCTCTGTCATATGGAGGATGGAGAAGTCTTGCTTTCTCCTGCTCTGGAGGGTAGGACTCGAACTCAGGGCTTCACGTTACAAGGAATGAGATTCCGACTAAACATCAGGAAGAACTTTCTGACAGTAAGAGCTGTTAAGACTGTGGAACGGTCTCCCTTAGGAGGTTGTGGACTCTCCTTCCTTGGAGGTTTTTAAGCAGTGTTTGGATAATAATAACGACAACAACAATAATTTATTATTTATACCCCGCCCCTCTGGCTGGGTTTCCCCAGCCACTCTGGGCAGCTTCCAACAAAATATTAAAATACTGTCATACATCACACATTAAAAGCTTCCCTAAACAGGGCTGCCTTCAGATGTCTTCTAAAAATCTGGTAGTTGTTGTTCTCTTTGACATCTGATGGGAGGGCGTTCCACAGGGCGGGTGCCACCACCGAGAAGGCCCTTTGCCTGGTTCCCTGTAACTTGGCTTCTCGCAGCGAGGGAACCACCAGAAGGCCCTCTGTCATGGATGCTTTAGTTGAGATTCCTTCATTGTAGGGGGTTAGACTAGATGACTTGTGGGATCCCTTTCAACTGTACGATTCTATGAATATTGCAGAGCTATGTGGGTTTAACATCCTATTATTTATAACAGATACGATGGGTGAAATGTGAAATTGATGCCCCTCTCCCTTACAATAGGGACGCGGGTGGCACTGTGGTCTAAACTACTGAGCCTCTTGGGCTTGCCAATCAGAAGGTTGGCGGTTCGAATCCCTGCGACGGGGTGAGCTCCCATTTCTTGGTCCCTGCTCCTGCCAACCTAGCAGTTCGAAAGCACGTCAAAGTGCAAGTAGATAAATAGGTACCACTGCGGCGGGAAGGTAAATGGCGTTTCCGTGCGCTGCTCTGGTTTCACCAGAAGTGGCTTAGTCATGCTGGCCACATGACCCGGAAAAACTGTCTGCGGACAAACGGCGGCTCCCTTGGCCAGTAAAGCAAGATGAGCGCCGCAACCCCAGAGTCGTCTGCGACTGGACTTAACTGTCAGGGGTCCTTTATCTTTACATTTTCCACCTTACAGCGGGGACATGTGATGGGTTGGATCAACATCTTGGCTTGCAGAGCCATGCATAGCACCTGCTGGGCTTTTCAACGCACGGATCACACCGATCTGAGCATTAAACATTTTGGTAGGAGCTGCAGCCTGAGTTTGAGTCTTCCCTGAGTGGGAGCCAGGCCACTCAAGAGGGAGGAGACTGAACCCTGTTCTCCCTCTGTGCAACATCAGCCACTGAAAACCACAGCTGCCCATTCCTGCATAGCCAAACATCCTACAATCTACATAACTCCACCACTATATCTCCTTTCTTGAGTGGCGGAAAGGAGCAATACAGCCAGCAATAAACCACACTGTGGAAGTTGGAGCTAACACTTTATTAGCAAAAAAAAGGGGGGGATCTGCACAGGAACGTCAGGCCCAATGAGCACAGCATTCGTCTCCGGCATGTCTTGCCTCTGTGGATCAGTCACCGAGACCAAAGGTCCCTGCCTTCCTCCAGCCAAGCAACCTGAGACTGGGCCGGCAAGAAGCTAACTTCCCTTTGGCGCTCTTCACGCCTCTTCTGATTCTGGGAGGCAAGTGGGGAAGGGAGCTCGTTGCAGCAGGATGGACTCTTCACCAACCAGACCCCTCTCTGCCTTTGATTCTGGACTGCTCTCTGCCTCAGCCTCTTCCTGCTCACCAAACCCTGTTGCCCCTTCAGCTTCCAACACCTCCTCGCCCCGGTCTTCTCCCTCTGCCCACACGTCGTCATCCCACCACCAAACCCCAGGCTCTGAGCCTTCATCCTTTGGGAGTTCCTCTGCATCCAACCTGTCCGCAGCAGCCCTGCTAAGGTGCGACATGGCACTTGTGAAGGGGATTTCTACACAGAAATAAACGCATCGCCGTAAGAGATGGAGGGAACATGCACACGGCTTATTCTCGCAACTGACCAGGCATGGGAACCAGTGCAACGAAGGAGACTCCCGGGTTTCGTACAGCGAGCTCCATGCTCAGACCCACCTTTTCAACCTGTCATGGCAGCTCAAAAACGCCCAGAAAGTGCACCCAAAGGGATGCAGATCAGGGCTGGTGAGGGGGCATGGCCTGGGAAAGGTGCAGGGCCTTGGAGAGGATTCCGGGGGCCAGATGCAGAGACACCAGGCTCCGTGGCCTGAATTTTCCCATCCCTTACGGACCCTTTGTCACAGTCCAGTTCATGGGCAATCAAAGTCCCGGCTGGGGATGTCAGGACTGGGGGCAAGATGGCGCGGTGGGAGCATGAACAGGGGTCCAGAAGCCAGGAGTCAGGAAGCCAAGGGTCCGAGGGTCAGGAAGCAAGGAGTCACAAAGTCAGGGGTCCGAAGATCACCAGAAGTGGCTTAGTCATGCTGGCCACATGACCCAGAAAAACTGTGGACAAACGCCGACTCCCTTGGCCAGTAAAGCGAGATTAGCGCCGCAACCCAAGAGTCGGCCACGACTGGACCTAATGGTCAGGGGTCCCTTTACCTTTTAGGGCTGGGGACAGGGAGGCAACAAAATTCTGGAACAGCCACAGGCCTTAAAATTCACCCATCATGTGGTTTGCTGGTTTAATGGTTGATCGGGACAATGTGTTACGGTCTGGTTCACGGACTATCAAAGTCTGGTTCACGGACTATCAAAGGACATTGGGAATGGGGGCAAGTTGGTGGGGTGGGAGCAGGAACGGGAGTCCAGAAGGCAGGAGTTGGGAAGCAAAGAGTCCGAGGGTCAGGGAGCCGGGAGTCCAGAAGCCAAGGGTCCAAGGATCAAGAAGCAGGGAGTCACAAAGTCAAACACAGCAGGGCAGGGAACGTGTTGCTGTGGCAAAGAGCTGAAGGGAAACGCTGACCTTATATCCCTTCCTGGCTCTTGCCACCAGGTGCTGTGAATTACTGTATTTTTTGCTCTATAAGACTCACTTTTTCCCTCCTAAAAAGTAAGGGGAAATGTGTGTGCGTCTTATGGAGCGAATGCAGGCTGCACAGCTATCCCAGAAGCCAGAACAGCAAGAGGGATCACTACTTTCACTGCGCAGCGATCCCTCTTGCTGTTCTGGCTTCTGAGATTCAGAATATTTTTTTTCTTGTTCTCGTCCTCCAAAAACTAGGTGCGTCTTGTGGTCTGGTGCGTCTTATAGAGTGAAAAATACGGTACCAATCAGCCTCACCTGTGCGGCCGCGCCTTGCCTCTTTAGAACAAACTTAGGAAGCCCCCAGTCCTGCAAAGCCCTACTGGTCACAGGGCCTGGCTCCTGCACGCACACCTGACACCCTTTCCATTAGTGTCAGAATACATTTATGGGATGGCGGGGGTGGCGTTCGCTGCAGCTACATCACACCCAGCAGACATGTGCAATCTGCACTCTGCAACATTTTGCAGCTGCACATAAACCCACCTCCCTGTCCTCAAGAACAGCAGAAGGCAGCTTTATGATCAAGAGTGTTTGTGCGGGCTGGGGTTTTGTGTTTTTTTGGAAGGGGAGGAAATCACCCGAGCACAGCTGTGGCTCTGCTATTTCAATATTTCAGTAAATCTGAAACTAACGAGACAGGAAGGAGCAAGGATGGAAGTGAAATAAGGAGAGAGACAGATGCTACGCAGAGAGAAAGAGTTCCTCACATCGAGTCGTGTCCCAAATCAGCTCTGGGTAACTTGCAGTCGGAACCCAAACCAAGCAGAACCATAGCTGTCAACTGTCCCTTATTTGGCGGGAAACTCCCTTATCCCAGCACTGTGTCCCGCTGCTGTCCTTAAATTTCCCAGGTTTCAAAGGAAGCAGCTCCTCTCCCTCCCTCCCTGCCAGCCAGGGAGGAGGGAGGCTCCAACTGTGTTGCTTGGCTGTGTTGCTCACCCAATAAGGAGTCTAAGAACGACTGGGGGTGGAGCTTGCATGCCTTGTGCCGATCAAATCGGCCGCGTTGCCTGGGGACTCGCCTTTGCTCAGTGCTTCCCAGCGGAGAGGTGACGGTGGTTTTCCTTGCTGCATCCCCTTTGCCGGGTTGCTGCGCTGTGGGAACCACCGCTTGAGGCTTCGTTTGGCTGCCGGCTGGGCTTTCTGCCTTTGGCTCGGAGGGGCTCAGCAGTTGAACATGCCTGTGTTCGGAAAATCCCTTATTTTGGCTGCTGGTCCCTTATTTTCAAATCTGTAAGTTGACAGCTATGAGCAGAACCCCACCCCAAAACCGACCTCACAATTTATTTTTCTGGTGCAGAGGCCAAGTTGCACCATGCAATCGATGCATCACCAGTCCACTTTAAACTGTTAAAATATTATGACTTAGGGAGAGTGTGTCTGAACTTAACAGGGCTTAGCTGATTTTGGGGTCGCTGCTTAGATAATGTTGTTAATACTGTTTTATAGATTACAAATGTCGCATTGATTTGTTAATCATGTAATACGACTTTTGCTGTAGTTGTTTAGCTTGTTCTAAGCTGCTGTTTCGTTAACAGCGTTTCATAGATCCATTGATCTATCCATTGTTCCACTGATGTGTTTATTTTTTTCATATGAGCATTTATTTGTGATGCTCTATTATGTTGTTCTTGTTTACTGTTTGTAAGCAACTTTGAGATTCATTTGAATGGAAAGATCAAAATCCTGGGAATTGTGTGGTTTGCTGTGGGCGCTGAGAATTCTTAAGAGACCCACCCCCATTCTGTTCACAGAACGGCAATTCCCTTTTAAAATATTTTTATTGAGACTTTTCAACATACAATATTATTATTATTATTATTATTATTATTATTATTATTATTATTAATACCCCGCCCTCCCCAGCCAAGGCCGGGCTCAGGGCGGCTAACAAGCAATAATAAAAACAAGTTGAATGAATACAACTAAAAAACAAGGTTAAAATACAACATTAAAATATTGAAACATTAAAGTATTAAAATGCAGCCTCATCACAGGAGGAGAAAGGAAAAGAAAAAAGAAAGACAGGGAGGGAATCAACTTGGCTCCAAGCCAAAGGCCAGGCGGAACAACTCTGTCTTACAGGCCCTGCGGAAAGAAATCAGATCCTGCAGGGCCCTGGTCTCATGAGGCAGGGCGTTCCACCAGTCCGGAGCCAGTGCTGAAAAGGCCCTGGCTCTGTTTGAAGCTAATCTAACTTCCTTAGGGCCCAGGACCACTAGGGTGTTGCTATTTATGGACCTTGAGGCTCTCCATGGGGCATACCGGGAGAGGTAGTCCCGTAGGTACGAGGGTCCTAGGCTGTGAAGGGCTTTAAAGGTCAAAACCAGCACCTTAAACCTGACCCTGTACTCCACCGGGAGCCAGTGCAGCTGGAAAAGCACCGGGTGAATATGCTCCCATGGCAGAGACCCCCTGAGGAGCCTCGCTGCAGCATTCTGCACCCGCTGGAGTTTCTGGGACAGCTTCAAGGGCAGCCCAGCGTAGAGCGAATTACAGTAGTCAAGCCTGGAGGTGACTGTCGCATGGATCACTGTGGCCAGGTCGGGGCGGGAAAGGGACTCTCAAGAGTTTCCTCCAGCACCATAATTCAAAAGCATCAATTCTTCGGTGATCAGCCTTCTTTATGGTCCAGCTCTCACTTCCATACACCACTACTGGGAAAACCATAGCTTTAACTATACGGGCCTTTGTTGGCAAGACGATGTCTCTGCTTTTTAAGATGCTGTCTAGGTTTGTCATCGCTTTTCTCCCAAGAAGCAGGCGTCTTTTAATTTCGTGGCTGCTCTCACCATCTGCAGTGATCATGGAGCCCAAGAAAGTAAAATCTCTCACTGCCTCCATTTCTTCCCCTTCTATTTGCCAGGAGGTGATGGGCTCAGCGGCCATGATCTTCATTTTTTTGATGTTGAGCTTCAGACCATATTTTGCGCTCTCCTCTTCCACCCTCATTAAAAGCTTCTTTAATTCCTCCTCACTTTCTGCCATCAAGGTTGTGTCATCTGCATTCTCTCTCTAGCATCTAGATATAACTTCCCCACCCCAACTGCAACTTCTTTCCCTGAGTTGCCTCGTCTTCCTTGACTGAAAATGTCTTTTTAGCCTTGTCTCATTGTGGGGAAGATTCTTGCAGGCAGATAAGTGTCCAGTGAAACAGAAGCAGCAAGATTCACGCACCCTCCCGAAAAAAGAATAGCAGCAGCTTCTTCCAGACTCGGCGATGACAAGGTACCCAAATGCCTTCTGCACCTTCCAGAGTGAACTCTGACCTGCTCGTGCCCTCAAGTGTGTTCTGTCCCTGACACAACACTTGACATTGCTGCCACACAGAGCAGAGCAGAGCCGCTGACAAAAGGCGCGCGAGCTTTGTCTTTTGATGCGCACTAGGGGCACGATCCGCTTGGATTTAACTCAGCTCCAGCACGGAGCACTTTTGGAGACATTCCATGCAGGCGAAGGGGGATGCAAAACGGAGGCTGCCTGTGTGCATCTCAAAGCACCGTTTCTGAAGTTTCGTGGGATCCTAGAATTGTAGGGCTGGAACGGCCCTCAAGGGACATGTAGTCCCAAATCCCTGAATTGCAGGTTTGGACACAGCAGCAATTGCCAACAGTAGAAGAATGGCAACGGAAGGTAATGGAATATGCAGAAATAGCTAAATTAATTGGGGGAATCCGGCAACAGGGCGAAGAAACATTTCAAAAAGAATGGGAAAAAGTTATGTCGTACATAGGGAAGATAAGGTGAAATAGTGAAACCGGTAGAATTGAAATAAACCTCATAATGTGAAATACAAAGAAAATTCTTGTTGTTGTTGTTTAGTCGTGTCCGACTCTTCGTGGCCTCCTGGACCAGAGCACGCCAGGCCCTCCTGTCTTCCGCTGCCTCCCGCACTTTGGTCAAACTCATGCTGGGAGCTTCGAGAACACTGTCCAGCCATCTCGTCCTCTGTCGTCCCCTTCTCCTTGCGCCCTCCATCTTTCCCAACATCAGGGTCTTTTCCAGGGAGTGTTCTCCTCTCATGAGGTGGCCAAACTATTGGAGTCTCAGCTTCAGGATCTGTCCTTCCACTGAGCACTCAGGACTGATTTTATGCCAAGGTACACAGGGCAAAATAAACCTATTCTTTTATCTGGCATGAAGGTGGCCGAGAGGAGCCTTCGACCCACGGAAGTTAAGTTTTTTTTTTAAAAAAAACCCACCGGTAACAAGAGAGGGCCTGTTGGGTGGTTAATATATATGTGCATATCTTTAAAAGGAAATAGCGAAATAAATGTCCTATTCTTCCCGCCGCCTCTGTGGCATCTGTCATCGGCACAGGGACAAAAAGAACCCCCTTCACAATTCAAATTCTGCTGATGCAAGGAACTGTGGGATGCGCATGCTGAAAATTTTGTGCATATCTACGTAGGCAAATGTAGATCTTTTGGGGTGGGGGTGGGACTATGGCACTATGCCAGGGCTCAGCAAACTTTTTCACCAGGGGGCTGGCCCACTGTCCTGCAGACCTTGTGGGGGGCCAGACTATATTTTGAAAAAAAATAAATGAACAAATTCCTATGCCGCACAAATAATCCAGAGATGCATTTTAAATAAAAGCACACATTCTATTCATGTAAAAACACCCTGATTCCCGGACTGTCCATGGGCTGGATTTCAAAGGCAACTGGGCCAGATCCGGCCCCCGGGTCTTAGTTTTCCTATCCATACACTATGCATTTAAAGCAGAGCCATCCCACCACTTGAAACAGTCGTGGTTTCCCCCAAAGCATCCTGAGAAAACTTTGTTATGGGTGCTGATTGGACCCTCTGGTCCCCTTAAGAGATCTGCAATTCCCAGGGTCCCCTGCCAAGAGGGAAGCATGGCTGTGTTGTTGTTGTTTAGTCGTTTAGTCGTGTCCGCCTCTTCGTGACCCCCTGGACCAGAGAACGCCAGGCACTCCTGTCTTCCACTGCCTCCCGCAGTTTGGTCAAACTCATGCTGGTAGCTTCGAGAACACTATCCAACCATCTCGTCCTCTGTCGTCCCCTTCTCCTTGTGCCCTCCATCTTTCCCAACATCAGGGTCTTTTCCAGGGAGTCTTCTCTTCTCATGAGGTGGCCAAAGTATTGGAGCCTCAGCTTCAGGATCTGTCCTTCCAGTGAGCACTCAGGGCTGATTTCCTTCAGAATGGAGAGGTTGGATCTTCTTGCAGTCCATGGGACTCTCAAGAGTCTCCTCCAGCACCATAATTCAAAAGCATCAATTCTTCGGCGATCAGCATGGCTGTACGAACCCTTAAAAAACTACACCTCCCAGGATGCTTTGGGAGAAGCCATGTTTGCTTAAAGCAGGACGATACAGTGGTACCTTGGTTCTCAAACTTAATCCGTTCCAGAAGTCTGTTCCAACACCAAAGCGTACCAACACCAAGGCGCACTTTCCCATAGAAAATAATGCAAAATTGGATTTAAAGAGAGTAGAGACGAGATTTGGATGGCATGCCTATCTAATAGATGAAAAAGTCAAAGTGCATAAAGGCTTCCTAGGGCATATAGTCAGAAAGTCTATATATAAAATAGGGGAGAAATATAAAAGATTCCTAGAACCGAAAACTCCTTGGTGGACATCACCAGCAGAAATTGTCCCAGTGAAAAAATTAAATATGAAAGAAAACTGGGCTACCTATAAAATGGTATTAAAGGAAGAAAACGGAGAATTGGAATTAAAGGATTATACAGAAATTAAAGCTCATATTAGTGATTGGTTTCAATATATTCAAATTAAGTACAGATTAGCGAAAGACAAAAAGTTAGGATTTGAAAAAGAAATATCAAAATTCGATAAATACTTAATACAAGAAAAATCAAAAAATATATCTAAATTGTATAATCTGATCTTAGAGTGGGAAACAAAGGATGAATTGGTTAAAGCATCAATGATCAAATGGGCGCAAGATATTGGGGAAAATATTATGTTTGAACAATGGGAAAAATTGTGGAAGGAAGATATGAAATTCACTATGTGTTATATATTGAAAGAAAATTATCTCAAAATGCAACACAGATGGTATTTAACACCTGAAAGAATAGCAAAAATGAATAAAAATTGTAGCGATGTCTGCTGGCGATGCAACACTGGAAAAGGTACTATGATACATATATGGTGGAATTGTTTAAACATCAAACAATTTTGGGAAACAGTATGTAACGAAATGAAAAAAATGTTCAGATATTCATTTAGGAGAACACCAGAAGGTTTTTTATTGGGAATAGTACTAGGAAGGCTAAAGGAAGAAGACAAGACCTTATATTTATACGCAACAGTAGCCGCAAGGCTGTTGATTGCGAAAAATTGGAAAAGTGGTACTGTACCAACAAAGATAGAGTGGCTTGCCAAATTATTGGAGTACTACAATATATCCAAAACAATGGGAGAAATTGGAAAGATCTCAAAAGAGAAGGCAGACAGGGACTGGAAGGTGTTTAAAAGATACTTGCAAAACTATATCAAAAAATCAGAACTCCTATTAGAATAAACAAGTTTCGTTTCAAATATTGGAATACTAAATAAGATGGATAACAATGTGTAATAGAAAAAGAAGTATGAAATTAGGTTAAAGGTGTGTGAAAGAAAGTAATAGAAGTGGAAAGAAATTGCAATTGAGTAGATTGGAAGTCTAACACAAAGGTGGGGTGAGCGGTGGTGGATGGTGATGGGAATTATCTGTGGGATTGAGTGTAGGTATGTTGTATGAAATGTATGTTTGTATGTGTATTAATGTTGAATTATTTCAACAATAAAAAATTTAAAAAGAAAAAAAAGAAAATAATGCAAAACGGATTAATCCGTTCCAGACTTTTAAAAACAACCCCTAAAACGGCAATTTTACATGGATTTTACTATCTAATGTGACCATTGATCCATAAAATGAAAGCAATAAACAATGTACTGCAGTCACACAATCGATCCATCAGTAGCTGGACTGGGTTCCACACTGTCATAAAAACAAAACAAAAAAAAGAGCCGCAAAAACAGAAGCACAAAATAAATAGCAAAAACAGACAGACCTCAGTGTAACACTCAAATCAGAAGCGTAACACTCAAAATGGAGCACCATCGGCTTCTGAAAAAAGTTTGCAAACTGGAACACTTACTTCCGGGTTTGCAGCATTTAGGTTCCAAGTTGTTCAACTATTAAGTCGTTTGAGAACCAAGGTACCACTGTATTGCTTAAAACGCATAGGGCAGATGTGGCCTGGTCTTATCAGAGCAATCCCATGGAAATTAATGGACTTGAGTGAATCCTGTTCATCAATTTCAATCAGTCTACTCTGAGCAGGACTTAATAGGGCACAAATCTCACGGAGCACGTCCTGGCTTGCACTTTGCACAGCTTCAAATTTGTGTTCTCTTTAAAGAAGAGAGAGAAAGGAAGAGTGGGGGGATTATTTAGTTTTGGGTGGTGGGGCCCAAATGGGCCAGTTTTGCAATCCTTGGTCTCTATGGGAGACCTGTGGACCTCCAGATGTCGTGCTTTTTATTTATTCATTGGTTTAATAAAGTAAAAGAAAATTTAAATCCACATACACCTTGTGTTATCTGGCCGCAAATGGTAATTTTGATTATTGTTCTCACGCCTGGCTTTCTCTCTCTCTCTTCTTTTTACATCTTGAATTGTATCTTTTTTATAGTAATAATAATAAAAATCCAGAATCGATGATCACAACAATAAACGAACAGGAAATTAAATTTATTACTCCTTGCGGCTGTAGGGGGAGAAAAGTTAGGAGGCGGGGGGGGGGGGTGAACCATCCATGCCCCCATAAGGGAAGACGTGATATATTTATAAACTATGCACCGAGAGGTGACTTTTCCCCCTCTGGTGGTGGTCACATTTGGACAATTGTATATTGCCTTAACAGGATGAGAAATGAAAAAGTATTCTGGGCCAGAGTCCTTTCTGTGGGGGATAATTCAGACTGAAATTCCCAGGTGTCAAAAAAGGTTATTTATGTATGCCACTACTGCGGCCTGTGTTTTGTTAGCCCCAAAATGGAAAACGAGCGAGGTCCAAACTAAAGAAGAATTGCAACTTAAATTGACAGAATACGCGCAGCTTGCAGGCTTAACGTATAGAATAAGAGAACAAGAAGAACATACGTTTACAGAAGATTGGAAAACGTTTGTTGAATATATGGGAAACAACTGAGTACAGCTGAAAATGCTGGCAGCATTAAGATGAACAGTGTAAATAAGTTTTGATAGATGTAATAATGGTTTCGTTTTTTAAAAATATGCAGGGATTTATGATACGCAAAATGAAACATGGAAAGAGAAGAAGTGATGTCACTGATATCTTAAGCATGCAAAAATGAGTACTTTATAAATTGGAAAACAGAACATTTAATAAAAATTACATACACAAGTTCATTTTTTTAAAAAGTGAAAAAGTATTCTGGACTAGGATTGCCAGGTCGGCAGTATCCCAGACTCTGAGATTTCAGGGCTCAAACCTGATACCTATATCTATTAGATTTATAGATAAAAAAGGTAAAGAGACTCCTGACCGTTAGGTCCAGTCGCGGATGACTCTGGGGTTGCGGCGCTCATCTCGCTTTATTGGCCGAGGGAGCCGGCGTACAACTTCTGGGTCATGTGGCCAGCAGGACTAAGCAGCTTCTGGCGAACCAGAGCAGTGCACGGAAACGCTGTTTACCTTCCCGCCAGAGCGGTACCTATTTATCTACTTGCACTTTGAGGTGCTTTCGAACTGCTAGGTTGGCAGGAGCAGGGACCGAGAAACAGGAGCTCACCCCGTCGTTGCGGGGATTCGAACCACCAACCTTCTGATCGGCAAGTCCTTAGGCTCTGTGGTTTAACCCACAGCGCCACCTGCGTCCCTTAGATTTATAGATATATAGATAAAAAACCCATAAAGAAGGCTGATCGCCGAAGAATGGATGCTTTTGAATTATGGTGCTGGAGGAGACTCTTGAGAGTCCCATGGACTGCAAGAAGATCAAACTTCTCCATTCTTAAGGAAATCAGCCCTGAGTGCTCACTGGAAGGACAGATCCTGAAGCTGAGGCTCCAAGACTTTGGCCACCTCATGAGAAGAGAAGACTCTCTGGAAAAGACCCTGATGTTGGGAAAGATGGAGGGCACAAGGAGAAGGGGACAACAGAGGACAGGATGGTTGGACAGTGTTCTCAAAGCTACCAGCATGAGGCTGACCAAACTGCGGGAGGCAGTGGAAGACAGGAGGGCCTGGCGTGCTCTGGTCCAGGGGGTCACGAAGAGTCGGACACGACTAAACAACAATAACAACAACAGATATAAAACAATAAAGGCCCAGATTCAGCTCCCTCCACCAGGAGGGACCCAGGCACACCTGTAGGAGTCAGGACAGGTGTGGCAACCCTATTTTGGATGCACCCCCTTTGCTCTTTCTTCCCTTGGTGCAAAGCGAGCGAACAAAAGCAGGACGTTTTTGGTTAGCGATCGTTTCCCGTTTCCGCCCAAACTGGGGAGCTGTGGCAAATGTAGTCAGGATATGAGGCTATGCTTGGAAGTCAACTGCCTTCCTGCGGTCCTCAAACGGGAAGTTGTAATTAAGTGTAAAACTTCCTGGATTTGTTGGTTTGTCTGAAGAGAAGGGGGTGGCCTGTGTGGCTGAAACACTCGCTTATATCTTGCTAAGGAGACATATCCTAGAACAGGGGTCAGCAAGCAGGGAGCCGGTCCACTATCCCTCAGACCTTGTGGGGTGTCGGACTATATTGGGGGGGGGATGAACGAATTCCTATACCCCACAAATAACTCAGAGATGCATTTGAAATAAAAGCACATGTTCTACTCATGTAAAAACACCAGGCAGGCCCCACAAATAACCCAGAGATGCATTTTAAGTAAAAGGACACATGCTACTCATGTAAAAACACGCTGATTCCTGGACCGTCCGCGGGCCGGATTTAGAAGGCGATTGGGCCGGATCCAGCCCCCGGGCCTTAGTTTGCCTACCCATGTCCTAGAACCATAGAAGTGAGAGTTAGAAGGGACCTCAAGCACCATCTATTTCAATCCTCTGCAACGCAGAAATCTCTCTAAATTGAACATATGATGATATCCAAATGCGGGAAGTTTTTGCTTCACTGTGGTCCCCATTTGCATGACACGTTTGGGAGTAATGTTAAATAACCGATCACTCGGTCCTTTTATTTGTATGCCACCTTTCCAAAGTTAACACCAAGGCAACTTAGAACATACTGTATTTTTTGCTCTATAAGACGCACCAGACCACAAGACGCACCTAGTTTTTGGAGGAGGAAAACAAGAAAAAACATATTCTGAATCTCAGAAGCCAGAACAGCAAGAGGGATCGCTGCGCAGTGAAAGCAGCCATCCTTTTTGCTGTTCTGGCTTCTGGGATAGCTGCGCAGCCTGCATTCGCTCCATAAGACGCACACACATTTCCCCTTACTTTTTAGGAGAGAAAAAGTGAGTCTTATAGAGCAAAAAATACGGTATTTTAAGAACTGCATTGCTACGAATGTAATGGAAGTAGTCGTGAACGATTAGATTTGTTTGATAATCTAATTTATTAAATCAATCAACTGTGCATTTAATTACATATACTTAATTAAATATATTGTGCATATAGACCCCTGCCCATACTACACAAAACAAAGTGCTGCTTGGCTCAAGAACCAAAATCTCTGCTAACAGATGCCCCCCATCTCCCCCCCCCCTTCCTCAGCCACCCCTCCTGCCTCATATGAAACAGGAAAAAAATGAGATTAATACCAGGCGACGATTCTCTCCCTTTTGTTGCATGTGGGGGAGAAGCAAGGGCTCCTCGCCCCCCCCCATGAAAAAAAAATGGTGAAAAAAAACACCAAGCAGAAAATTATAATCATTTTCCTGTCGCTGTCCATCTGCCTTCAGCGCATCACCTCCTTGTCACAGAAAGTCCATTAAGAATATCCGGTGGGGAAGTACGGAGGGGGGGAGAACAGACCCTCACTTTAACCATCAAGACAAGATAATTACAGGCCACAGAGAGAGAGACACAGAGAGAGTTCCTTTAACGGACTGCGCCTGTCAGTTTCCCCTCAAGTGAAAACAGAGGAAATAGCAGGATGAAGGAACGGAACTTTCTTTTTAGAAGTGATGGCTGTTATTTTTAAACTCAATTCCCCCTAGAGCAGGGGTAGGCAACCTAAGGCCTGGGGGGGCTGGATGCGGCCCAATCACCTTCTCAATCCGGCCCGCGGACGGTCCGGGAATCAGCGTGTTTTTACAGGAGTAGAATGTGTCCTTTTATTTAAAATGCACCTCTGGGTTATTTGTAGGGCCTGCCTGGAGTTTTTACAAGAGTAGAATGTGTCCTTTTATTTAAAATGCATCTCTGGGTTATTTGTGGGACCTGCCTGGTGTTTTTACATGAGTAGAATGGCGCGGTGGGTTAAACCACAGAGCCTAGGGCTTGCCGATCAGAAGGTGGGCGGTTCGAATCCCTGCGACGGGGTGAGCTCCTGTTGTTCGGTCCCTGCTCCTGCCAACCTAGCAGTTCGAAAGCACGTCAAAGTGCAAGTAGATAAATAGGTACCGCTCCGGCGGGAAGGTAAACGGTGTTTCCGTGCGCTGCTCTGGTTCGCCAGAAGCGGCTTAGTCCTGCTGGCCACATGACCCGGAAGCTGTACGCCGGCTCCCTCGGCTAGTAAAGCGAGATGAGCGCCGCAACCCCAGAGTCCCTTTACCTTTACCTTTAGAATGTGTTTTATTTAAAATGCACCTCTGGGTTATTTGTGGGGCATAGGAATTCGTTCATTATTATTTTTTTCCAAAATATAGTCCAGCCCCCCCGCAAGGTCTGAGCGACGGTGGACTGGCCCACGGCTGGAAAAAGCTTGCTGACCCCTGCCATAGAATGTGATTGACCTTATGTCTGGGCACTCTACCACCACAGATAAGGGACAGGTTAGGTGATGGGGGCCCCAAATTGCCCTTATATTGCAAAATTGCACAGCAGAGAGATGGTAAGATGAGAAGAGCCTGTTGGATTGTCATGGATGCAGAGGTGTGAGGGGGGGGGACCAGCTGAGGAAGAAGGTCAGAGAGACAGGAGGGAGAAAACAAGGAGGAAGAGGTGTCCGAAGCAGAAGAGGTAACAGGGCTTAGTGAGCGGGGAGAGTCTGTGGCAGAGAGCAGTTCAGAATCAGAGGCTGGGAGAAGGGAGAGAGGAGTCTGGCTGGTAAAGAGACAGAGGTGTCTCCCTGTCCTGTTGCCCACCTGGTTTCGCAGAACCAGGAGAGGCATGACGTGAGAGGAGCCAAGACAGGCGCACAGGCGCAGTCTCAGAGCGCCTGGAGGAAGAAATCCTGGAGAGGAAGAGGTATAAGACAGCTCTGGGGAGGCGGGGACCTTGAAGTCTTGGCAACCGCTTCACGGGGGCAAGATCCGATGGAGGTTGAGTTGCTGCGCTTATGAGGCCCGACACACTCCTGTGTAGACCCTGGTTTTGCTAATTACAACTTGTTCCATGTGATTTACTGCTGGCTCGCTCCTGTCAGTGCCATAGCATGGGGGCGGGGGGGGGGGTCTCCGGGTGCAGAATGGGGAGGGGGGACCGGGTGCCCCCCGCAGAGGGCTGGGTGAATGCAGAGAGTGAGAGCGCCCTCTGCCCTCCAGAGGTGTGTGTGTTTTCTCTTCTGAGCCTCATGGAGTGTGTTACTTTTCCCGAACCTGACTTGAGTGTGTACAGTGGTACCTCGGGTTACATACACTTCAGGTTACAGACGCTGCTAACCCAGAAATAGTGCTTCAGGTTAAGAACTTTGCTTCAGGATGAGAACAGAAATCGGGCTCCGGCGGCGCAGTGGCGGCAGCAGGAGGCCCCATTAGCTAAAGTGGTGCTTCAGGTTAAGAACAGTTTCAGGTTAAGAACGGACCTCCGGAACGAATTAAGTACTTAACCCGAGGTACCACTGTATAATAAGACTTTTAAGAAACCTGCCTGTCTTCTAAAAGCAGGGAGTGGAGAGGGTATTTCAACATGAACGCTTGCACTTGGTTTGAGGTTACTCCTGGAGAGCAGCAAAATTGATTTGCAAACATATGTCTGCAGTTAGGAACTATGGGTGTGAATTACCAATCCACCCCCTCCCTTTCCTTTCTGCTGGACGGATATTATAGCATAGCTGCTTGCAACGTTATAGCGAACACGGTGTCAGCACTTTGATTACAATTAAAGCTCTTCAACACCCCCTCTCTTCTTTGGCAAAAGGTTTATATAACTGTCTTAGAAGCAAAAGGTGTTGATGCCTCAAATTTCCCCAACCTATAAACAAGAAAAGAAACAAGATGTGCCCCTGAAGGACCAGGTGCGCAGCCTGGGAGTCATTTTGGACTCACAGCTGTCCATGGAGGCGCAGGTCAATTCTGTGTCCAGGGCGGCTGTCTACCAGCTCCATCTGGTGCGCAGGCTGAGACCCTATCTGCCTGCGGACTGTCTCGCCAGAGTGGTGCATGCTCTAGTTATCTCCCGCTTGGACTACTGCAATGCGCTCTACGTGGGGCTACCTTTGAAGGTGACCCAGAAACTACAACTAATCCAGAATGCGGCAGCTAGAGTGGTTACTGGGAACAGCCGCCGAGAACACATAACACCGGTCTTGAAAGACCTACATTGGCTCCCAGTACGTTTCTGAGCACAATTCAAAGTGTTGGTGCTGACCTTGAAAGCCCTAAACGGCCTCAAAGGCCCAGTATACCTGAAGGAGCGTCTCTACCCCCATCGTTCTGCCTGGGCTCTGAGGGCCTTCTGGCGGTTCCCTCACTTTGATAAGCGAAGTTACAGGGAACAAAGCAGAGGGCTTTCTCGGTGGTGGAGCCCTATCTGTGGAACACCCTCCCATCAGATGTCAAGGGAATAAACAACTACAGTGGTACCTTGCTACTCAAACGGCTTGGCTCCTGAACAAATTGGATCTTGAACGCCGCAAACCTGGAAATAAGTGTTCCGGTTTGTGAACGTTTTTCAGAAGCCAAACATCCGACACAGCTTCCAGTTGAGTGCAGGAAGCTCCTGGGTCCGGAAGGTCTTCAAAAAAGCACCACTGTCAGCGCCATCGGCGCAACCCAGCACCAACAGCAGGGCACCAGCGGAGGGGAGGCCGCTGGGCAGGCGACTGAAACAGGATTAATACCTGTGCAGCAGCGACAAGGAGGAAACGCCCCTGAGGGACTTGTCAGGAGCTTGTCCTACACTCGAGTAGGACCCTGGCAGAGACACATGCCTGACTGGCATGTTCTCTCCCTCCTGGTCTTTTGTTTGGGAGCTTCAGAAGCTATCTTTAGCCCGGACATCACAGCGACCGATGCCAACCGACACCGGCACACTTAGGGATCTGCAGAGTCTTCACAACTTGCGTGACAGACCTCAGCAACTCAGCATTTTGGCTAATCTACTGTATTTACATATAAACACACACGGAGCACTGCAACATGGCTCCCTCTCTCTCTAGCATGAGACAGCAAAGAGAAAAAGAACAAAGGACAATACAGTGGGTTGTCCTTGGGTTACATACGCTTCAGGTTACAGACTCCGCTAACCCAGAAATAGTGCTACAGGTTAAGAACTTTGCTTCAGGTTGAGAACAGAAATCGTGCTCCAGCGGCGCGGCAGCAGCAGGAGGCCCCATTAGCTAAAGTGGTGCTTCAGGTTAAGAACAGTTTCAGGTTAAGTACGGACCTCCGGAACGAATTAAGTACTTAACCCAAGGTACCACTGTAGTCCCACGTCACGGAACACAGTAACACAAACATCCTGTTTCCATCACTTCCCACTCTGTGGAGTCAAAACATATACCGTCATGTGAAAGACAACAATCCCATGACTGCAATCATGGAGCAGCAATTCTAACAGGACTCCGGCAGCTACTTCCTCTCTGGGTGCCCCCAGGACAAATACTGTGGGGGACCCAGGCTGCGAAGGAAGGGTACCCCTCCCGCAAAGGGGCAGGGACCACATGGCAGCCCTCGGCCACCAAGGGGCCCAGAGACGGAGCAGGCCACAGAACTGGCGCTGCAGGACCAGCCTCTCTGCCCCCCAGCCCAGAGGAGGCGGCGGGAGCAACAGCAAGGATGCTGTCACTTCCCTCCCACACTTTTCTGGTTTGAGGGGCCTGCAAATGAACCTCCCCCCCGCCCCAAATCAAATAACACATGAGTGCTGAACTTCCAATATGCTCTGCTAGATTTCCGGAAGTGGCTTTTATGTGGTGCAAAAGCTCAGGTGTAACGTGGAATCGGATAGCACAGAAATGAGTGATAAGCACGCAATGTACTCCCTCGGTTTTGCAGAATGCGTCATGCTGAAGCTCACATTTGGTGCGGGAATTAGCCGTTAAGGAAACGAACTGCCGTGTGAAAGCAACCTTTTTAAAAATAATATTTTTATTACATTTTGCTTTGCATACATCCATAGACAATTTCCATACATAATTCCAACTAAACCTAAAGATTAAAAAATGCATAAAAATACATAACAACTAAATATCTTTCCCAACCACCCGCTCCCCATAATTGCAATTCTAAATTATCAAACCTTAATATTCTAAACTTTTGCACTGACTTCCATCCACCATCTCAATTTGAGTCATTTTTCCTTTCCTTAACTGCCTTCTTTAGATGTTTCCCATCTCTTGGTATAATTTAATTAGGATAACTGTTTTGTCTTTTTGCAAAAGTTAGTCAAATCCTAACCCTAACCCAACCTAGATGGCTTTAAAAGGAACCTTTTAAAGTCATCTAGGGTAGGCAAACTAAGGCCCGGGGGCCGGATCTGGCCCAATCACCTTCTAAATCCGACCCACGGACGGTCCGGGAATCAGCGTGTTTTTACAGGAGTAGAATGGGTCCTTTTATTTAAAATCCATCTCTGGGTTATTTGTGGGGCCTGCCTGGTGTTTTTACATGAGAAGAATGTGTGTTTTTATTTAAAATGCATCTCTGAGTCTGAGGGACAGTGGACCGGCCCCCCGCTGAAAAAGTTTGCTGACCCCTGGTCTGCCTACGGATCTATCTATGTGATCTAACCATCTCTAATAATTTCTATTAATTAAGAAGAAATCCCTTCCCCCACAACCATCTCCTCTCCTTTTCTAAGGTTTGTAAGAGACAGAAAAGGAAAAGAGAGAGAGAGGAGAGTGATGGCTTCATTAATTATGTAGAAAATGCAAAAAGGAGGGGGGGAATCTATCCCCCCACACCACCCAAAACCACCATCCTCTAGATGAGTTTAAAAGGAGGAGAAAACCCTTTTAGAACGGGGAGAAATTACTCCCCAAGGCAGATGAAATTTCTCTTGCAACTTCAAAGGACAATAAATTATTCAAATAGCTCCTGCCTTTTCACTCCCCCCTCCTTTCTCTCTTCTCTTCCCCCTCTTCATGATGCTATGCTCTTGAGTCAATTAAAGGGGTTTTTTTGGGGTTTGGAGCTGATACTTTAGAGTATCTTAAACTAGGCTAGTGTATAAATAAAATTCATATTCATATTTCTGTGTGCCTACTGTATATGGAAATAAATCTCTTCCTGCTTCAACCCACCTGCCTGCAAACGAACTGAGTAAAAGCTTGAAAAATCTGGGCAAATAGCCCCTTTGACATTCCTAACTAAAACCATGGAGAGAAAAGGGTTGGGAGAAACCACTAGGGGAAAAGTGATGACAAACCTAGACAGCATCTTAAAAAGCAGAGACACCACCTTGCCAACAAAGGTCCGTATGGTTTTCCCAGTAGTGATGTATGGAAGTGAGAGCTGGACCATCAAGAAGGCTGATCGCCGAAGAATGGATGCTTTTGAATTCTGGTGCTGGAGGAGACTCTTGAGAGTCCCATGGACTGCAAGAAGATCAAACCTCTCCATTCTGAAGGAAATCAGCCCTGAGTGCTCAATGGAAGGACAGATCCTGAAGCTGAGGCTCCAAGACTTTGGCCACCTCATGAGAAGAGAAGACTCCCTGGAAAAGACCCTGATGTTGGGAAGGATGGAGGGCGCAAGGAGAAGGGGACGACAGAGGACGAGATGGTGGGACACTACTAACATGAGTTTGACCAAACTGTGGGAGGCAGTGGAAGACAGGAGTGCCTGGCGTGATCTGGTCCAGGGGGCACAAAGAGTCGGACACGACTAAATAACAACAACAACAAACTAAAACCATGATACTGGCCTTTCCTTCCATAAGACACCAGTTAAGGGTGTCCTGGTTGGATTGGACAGAGAAGGCTGACCAAACCTCCTCTCCTGCTTCCAATAGGGAATGGCCTCTGTACAGCCCAGAAACATGAGCATATAGAAAAAGAAATTGATTCCACAAAAATGCAAAAAAGGAAAAGGAAGAGAGCAATTTTCAAGCACTGGGCTGGCAAGTGGAAGCATGTGGCTGTAGCCAATGCGAGTCACATTCAGGCCAAAGGGTGACCAAAATGGTCAGGGGTAGGCGGAACATCTGCTGCATTCTCCTCCAAGGATTTGACTGCTAGGCACCAATCCATGGATTCCTCTAATTCTGTTTTAAAGCCATTCGTGACCCACAGTGTCCAGCAGTGGGGCGGTTGCTCTGCTTAACAACCTCCCCTCTGTCCCCCTCCCCAATGCAAAACAGCATGGAGCTTCTACACTGCGTGACTTGGGAGAAAATAAGAAGAACCTGCTGGATCAGGCCGGCGACCCATCTAGTCCAGCTTTCTGTTTTCACAGTGGCTGACCAGATCCCCTAGGAAATCAGCAAGCAGAATTTGAGGACAAGAGCAACTTTCCTCTCTTGTGGTTTCCATGCCATCAACAGCATCCTCCCCAAAGAATTTGCTCAATCCTCTTTTATAGGCATCTAGGTTGGCGCCCATCACTGCTTCCTGTGGCAATGAGTTCCGTAGATGAACTCTCTGCTCCATGGAATAATCTCCAAACATTCAACTTCCTTCGATGTCCCAGATGAGAGAGAGAGAGAGAAACTTCTCCCTTGTCTGCTTTCTCCATGCCCTACATAATTTTATAAATTCCTATCAGGTAGGTCCCTTCTTACTTGCTTTTTCTCTAAACCAGAAAAGCCCCAAATGCTGCAACCGTTCCTCATCGGGGACTCGCCACAGCCCCTTTGGTCGTTTTTGCTGCCCTCCCCCCAAAGGGAATATAGAGAGGGTTCAACCTCCCAGGTTTGAGGAATATAGAGGAGTATTTTTACTTTTTAAAATCCATTTATTAAATTTCTATACCACCCTTCATCCAAAAAACCACAGGGCTGCTTACAGGAAATGCATACCATAATAATAACAAAAACCATACCCCCCCAAAAAAAAAGTTGAAAAGGCCATAGATTGTTTAATTAGCTGAAGGCCTGGGAAAAGAGGGGTGTTTTAAGCCTGGTGCCTAAAGATATAGAATCGTAGAATTGGAGAGTTGGAAGAGACTGTAAAGATAATCTAATCCAAGACCCTGAAATGCAGGAATATGCAACTGTCCCGTACGGGGGTTGAACCTGCAGCCTTGGTGCCATCAGTGCTGGGGAGAGTGTCCCACAAACAGGGAGCCACTGCAGAAAAGGCCCTGTTCTCATGCTGTCACCCCTCCGGACCTCTGGCAGAGGCGGCAGACAAAGAAGGGCATGGATGATGATCTCAGGGTCCGGGGCAGTTCACATACAGAGAGAGGGTCCTTGAGTTTTTGCAGTCCTGAAACATTTAAGGCTTTGTAAGTCAAAACCAGCACTTTGGGACACGGGTGGCGCTGTGGGTTAAACCACAGAGCCTAGGACTTGCCGAGCAGAAGGTCGGTGGTTTGAATCCCTGCGACGGGGTGAGCTCCCGTTGCTTGGTCCCTGCTCCTGCCAACCTAGCAGTTCGAAAGCACCTCAAAGTGCAAGTAGATAAATAGGTACCGCTCCGGCGGGAAGGTAAACGGCGGTTCCGTGCGCTGCTCTGGTTCGCCAGAAGCGGCTTAGTCCTGCTGGCCACATGACCCGGAAGCTGTACACCGGCTCCCTCAGCCAATAAAGCGAGATGAGCGCCGCAACCCCAGAGTTGGTCACAACTGGACCTAATGGTCAGGGATCCCTTTACCCTTTACCTTTAAGTCAAAACCAGGACTTTGATTTGGACCAGAGACTAACCAGCAGCCTGTGCATTTGGGCCAGGATTGGCATGATACGATCAAACCATCTTGCCCCAAATTCTGCATTGGCTGAAGTTTCCAAACCATCTTCAGAGGCAGCCCTACATATAATGAATTGCAGTAGCCTAATTTATATAGACCTTTCCCTCAAAGGGGCGCCGGTCCATCATTTTGGTTGTCCTTTTCTAATCTAATTCATCTAATCCAAGCCCACCCTAGAGCCCATCTTAAACGTTCAGAGGGATCACGCGACTCCACTCGGTTGCAGCTGTTTTTAATTGCAGCTGAAGAACCTGGCAAGGGTTCCCGTTGCTCACCTTGTCCTCTTGTCCCCCACCCCACCCCATCTGACTTATTTATATAGCACTAACGGAGGGACAGAAGTGTGGGGAGAGAAGATGACATCACTGCGACTTGATTTAATTTGATCAAGCAGTTAAACAAGGTGACACTTGAGTTTAATTCAGTGTCCTTGGATGCAAAAGAGAGAGAGAGAGAGAGAGAGAGAGAGAGAGAGAGAGAGAGAGAAGGGGGGGCAGAACAAGAGGAACTGTCCAAAACTCTCCCATCATGACAGCATGAAATACGGGAGAAGGAACCGCCAACCAGAGATGGAAGATTTTGGGGAGAGCCTCCCCAAAACAATAAGTGTCTGTCTGTCTGTGGGGTTTTCTATTCCCAACTCAACTACAGTGGTAAAGGTAAAGGTAAAGGGACCCCTGACCATTAGGTCCAGTCGTGGCCAACTCTGGGGCTGCGGTGCTCATCTCGCTTTATTGGCCGAGGGAGCCGGCGTACAGCTTCCGGGTCATGTGGCCAGCATGACTAAGCCGCTTCTGGCCAACCAGAGCAGCGCATGGAAACGCTGTTGACCTTCCCGCCGGAGCGGTACCTATTTATCTACTTGCACTTTGATGTGCTTTCAAACTGCTAGGTTGGCAGGAGCAGGGACCGAGCAACGGGAGCTCACCCCGTCGCGGGGATTTGAACCGCCAACCTTCTGATCGGCAAGCCCTAGGCTCTGTGGTTTAACTCACAGCGCCAGCCGCGTCCCAGCTACAGTGGTACCTCCGGTTAAAGATGCTTCAGGTTACAAACACTACAGGTTACAGACTCTGCTAACCCAGAAATAGTACCTCGGGTTAAGAACTTTGCTTCAGGATGAGAACAGAAATCGTGCAGCGGCGCAGCAGGAGGCCTCATTAGCTAAAGTGGTACCTCAGGTTAAGAACAGTTTCAGGTTAAGAACGGACCTCTGGAACGAATTAAGTTCTTAACCCGAGGTACCACTGTAGAACCAAACATCACCAGCCGGAGAAGTTCACTTTGGGGCAGAACCAACCTGAAAGGGCTCAAGCAAGCGATTCAAGCCACATACTTAAAAGAGAAGTCAGGTGTATATAACCAAGGTAGCATGGGGACAGTTCTCCCCGTTTTGCTTTTTCAAATATGGAATTCCTGCAGATACGCCAAGGACAACTCTCACCCAGGTTGGCAACTCTCACGTCTCCAGATGACTCACATACGTGAATTTCTCCAGGACCCAGGTCGAGATGTCCCCACCACGGACACAACAGTCAGGGCTCAACCCACACAAAGGAACACTGCAAGCCTCCTTATACCAGGGTCAGACAGTTAATACTTTGGCCGCAATCTGTTTACCCAAGAGCAAACCCTACTGAGCCCACTGGGAGTTCTTCTGAGCAGACTTGTAAAGGATGTGTGCTGTTAAGCCCACTTAAAAAATGATGAATAAATCTGGAGTTCCTGGCATGGAATCATGGAAGAAAAGCAGGAACCCTAACACTGAGCAAGCCTCTTCCAGGTGGGGCTGTTCCTCCACTGGCAAGACTGTAAAAGGTAAAGGGTAAAGGGACCCCTGACCATTAGGTCCAGTCGTGGCCGACTCTGGGGTTGCGGCGCTCATCTCGCTTTATTGGCTGAGGGAGCCGGCGTACAGCTTCCGGGTCATGTGGCCAGCATGACTAAGCCGCTTCTGGCGAACCAGAGCAGCGCACGGAAATGCCGTTTACCTTCCCGCCGGAGCGGTACCTATTTATCTACTTGCACTTTGACGTGCTTTCGAACTGCACTTTGACGTGCTTTTGAACTGCTAGGTTGGCAGGAGCTGGGACCGAGCAATGGGAGCTCACCCCGTCGCGGGGATTCGAACCGCCAACCTTCTGATCGGCAAGTCCTAGGCTCTGTGGTTTAACCCACAGCGCCACCCATGTCCCATGACTGAGCCAGCAGTAAATCACACTGTGCAAGTTGGAGTTAATGCTTTATTGGCAAAAAGACAGGATCTGCACAGGGGTGTCAGGCCTAATGAGCACAGCGACGCATCTCTGGCAGCTCTTGCCCCCATGAAGCAGCTGCTGAGACTGAAAGTCTCCACCTCCCCACAGCTGCCTAAGTCCCCTCCTCTGCAGGGTTTCCCCTCATGCAATCTGAGACTGTGCCTGCATGGAACTAACATCTCCCCTGCCCTCTTCATGCCTCTCCTGGTGCTGGGAGACTAGAGGGAAGGGGAGCTTATCGCAGCAGGACAAGGAGACACCCGTGCCTCTTCACCAGCCGGACTCATCTCTGCCTCTTGGCCTCCTTCCTCTCCTGTTTCAGCTTCTGCCTCTGAGTCTGGACTGCTCTCTGCCACAGACTCTCCCCGCTCACTAAGCCCTGTTGCCTCTTCAGCTTCTGACATCTCCTCCACTCAGTCTTCTCCCTCTGACTACTCACTGTCATCCCACCACCAGCAGCTCTCCAGGGTCTCAAGCACTAAAAGGGTCTCGTCTTTCTCACCTTGGGAGCAGCTGCAGAAAAGGCTCTGTCTCTTGTGTCACCACCAACCATTGCCTCTGAAGTAGATGGGACCTAGAGATGGTTCTCATCTGAAGATCTTAGCACCCGTTTGTAGAGAGAGACACAATCTTTCAGGGCTGTCATGTTGGACTGGCCATGCTGTCTGGATGCCTGACTATCGTCTTCTAAAGCAACTACTACTCGATTCCGAACTTAAAAATGGAAAGTATAATGCTGGTGGTCAACAAAAGAGATGTAAAGACTCTCTCAAGGCAAATCTTTAAAAATGTAGTATAAACACCGACAACTGGGAAACACTGGCTTGCGAGCGATCCAGTTGGAGAACAGCCTTTACCAAAGGTGTCATGGGCTTTGAAGACGTTCGAACTCAGGTCGAAAGGGAGAAATGTGCTAAGAGGAAGGCATGCTTGGCAAACCCTCACCGGGATCAACTCCCACCCGGAAGCCAATGTCCCCACTGTGGAAGGACGTGTGGATCCAGAATTGGCCTCCACAGTCACTTATGGACTCATTGTTAAGACTGTGTTTACTCGGCTACGAGGGATCGCCAAAGAAGGACTCATCTATATGGAGCTCTTAGGTTTTAGGGACTCCTCTCCCCGACACCCATACACCAACAGAGTCCGGCTTCTTCAAATCCTTAGAGTAAAAAAACATGCAATAACAAAGAGCACCTTGAGAGCATGCAGAAAGC
This sequence comes from Podarcis raffonei, assembly GCF_027172205.1. NCBI lineage: Eukaryota > Metazoa > Chordata > Lepidosauria > Squamata > Lacertidae > Podarcis > Podarcis raffonei. The sequence goes on along the minus strand of NC_070619.1, from coordinate 4,757,472 downwards.
TTCCCACTCATTCGCACCCAGACCTGAGGATACGTTTTAAATGAAGACTGTGCAATTTCAGAAAATGAGCACACAATACCAGAATAGACTGTGGGGTTTTTGTGGTGTGGGGTGTGTGCGCTTCACTTACTTTCAGCGGTGCAGCCCACCAGCAGCAAGTAGACGATGTTGACAAGGGGGAGCAGCAGTGTTAATCCCGAGGCAGGATTCATGCTGGTGGCGGGGGGAGGTCTCTGACCCCGGCCTGGCGGCCCCCCCAGTTTAGCAGAACTCACAGCGCCTCTGGAACGGCGTCAAGACCTGCGGAGGGAAAGAGACGCAAGTTTAGACTGCGAAGGGTTTTTCAAGGTGGCCGCTGCAGAACTGTGCATGCAGCCAAGCACTCTGTTCCCCAAGAGTAAACTTTTTCAGCAGGGGGCCGGTCCACTGTCCCTCAGACCTTGTAGGGGGGCCGGACTATATTTTGAAAAGAAAAACAAAAATGAACAGATTCCTATGCCCCACAAATAACTGAACTTACCGTATTTTTTGCTCTATAAGACTCACTTTTTCCCTCCTAAAAAGTAAGGGGAAATGTGTGTGCGTCTTATGGAGCGAATGCAGGCTGCGCAGCTATCCCAGAAGCCAGAACAGCAAGAGGGGTTGCTGCTTTCACTGAGCAGCGATCCCTCTTGCTGTTCTGGCTTCTGAGATTCAGAATATTTGTTTTCTTGTTTTCCTCCTCCAAAAACTAGGTGCGTCTTGTGGTCTGGTGCGTCTTATAGAGCAAAAAATACGGGTAAATGAACAAATTCCTATGCCCCACAAATAACCCAGAGATGATTTTATTAAAAAGCACGCATTCTACTCCTGTGAAAACACCAGGCAGGCCCCACAAATAACCCAGAAATGCATTTTAAATAAAAGCACACATTCTACTCATGTAAAAACACGCTGATTCCTGGACCATCTGTGGGCCAGATTTAGAAGGCGATTGGGCCACATCCGGCCCCCGGTACTTAGTTTGCCTAGCCATGTCCAAGAGCAACAGAAGATCCCCTCCGCCACATGAAATAATCTCACAAACAAGGCATGAAAGGTAGTAGCTTCAGAAGTGGAAACAAGAGGAATTAACGACAAAGGAAGAATGGCAATTGAAGCTGATGGGAGTCTGCAGAACTGGCCAAAATGACGGGAATAAACCGAGAACCAAAAGTTCATCATGGACTGGACCAAATTTGTACATTATTTGAAAGACAATTGTATTCAATCAAATACACGTTGGTAGGATTGCAAGAAGCTTTGTAGGGAAAGGTACAAAAACCACTGCAGGTAAGAATAAGAACATATGATGTTTCATCGTTTTTGATTTTAAAGCAATGGTGAAATAGTGAAAATGCAGAAATTTGAAATGAAAGGTAGAAAATCGTAAGGAAGGTTTTGAAGGAAGTCAGGGCCCTACAAAGCCAAAATGTATAATATGAGATGTTGCAATGGAAAGTGTTGTAAAACTAATAAAAATGATATGGAAAAAGGAAAAAAAGAGAAAAAAGAAAAGATTGCCATGATCTACAGCCAAGAATGCACACAGCCTGCAGCCACCGGTCACTTCCAGGCTGGACTACTGCAATGCTCCAATCCTAGGGCTGCCCTTGGGCCCAGGATGCTAACAAAAGTCGCAAGCGTTGCAACCTTTCCCCACAAGAGAGTTGCCCCTCTAGGGCAGCCAGGATAGCCCTGGGATATGTGGCTTCCCATGAAGACCCAACATAAAAAAAGATCAAGACTCGGGTACCCTGGGAAATTCACATTTCCCAAAGCCCCCTTCCAGAGACACTCAAAACGGCCGATTACATTTCCTGTCTTAAGGTAAAGGGACCCCTGATCATTAGGTCCAGTCGTGACCGACTCTGGGGTTGCGGTGCTCATCTCGCTTTACTGGCCTAGGGAGCCGGCGTACAGCTTCCGGATCATGTGGCCAGCATGACTAAGCCGCTTCTGGCGAAGCAGAGCAGCGCACGGAACCGCCGTTTACCTTCCCGCCGGAGTGGTACCTATTTATCTACTTGCACTTTGATGTGCTTTCAAACTGCTAGGTTGGCAGGAGCAGGGACCGAGCAATGGGAGCTCACCCCGTCGCGGGGATTCGAACCGCCGAGCTTCTGACTGGCGAGTCCTAGGCTCTGTGGTTTAACCCACGGCGCCACGCAAATTTAAAAAAACCCCTCCGTACCTAATTTTGGGCTTTTCAGAACACATTAGGAGGAACCTAATGAGACATCGAGAGAGAGAAAGAAAACAGCCTTCAGGGTTCCTATTGGGCACAATTTTGGCACTTTCCTTCAGCGCAGCTGGAGAAGTTGCTTGCAGGCTGCTAAGTCGCTCAGCATGCGATTTTAATAGGGCACTGGGTCAGAATGGTGAAAATATATATATATATACACTTTGGAAGATTGGAAGGCATTCAAAAAACAATTAAATTTCCAAGCGTGAAAGATGTGCAGCCACCGCTGGAAGCCTGGACTGTTGTTTACATTGCATCCTCACTGCATACTTCAGTTTATGAAGAGGGGAGGTCTCTGCCTGGAGGAGCTTACAAACTGAAATCATAAGGGAGGCAGCAGAGGAAGGGAGGGCGGGAATAAAGAGCAGAAGAATAGAATCGCAGAATAGTAGATTTGGAAGGAAGCCCAAGAGCATCTAGTCCAACCCCTGTGGTGCGGGAATCTCAGCCAAATAACCCCCGGCAGATGGCCTTCTAACTTCTCTTTAAGAACAGCCATGCAGAGATTGTTTCGGTTCTGTGGTCTTACCTCAATGCAGCCCCTAGAGCAGGCATAGGCAAACTCTGGCCCTCCAGATGTTTGGGACTACAATTCCCACCATCCCTGACCACTGGTCCTGTTAGCTGGGGATGATGGGAATTGTAGTCCCAAACATTTGGAGGGCGGGAGCCTGCCTATGCCTGCCCTGGAGCAATTTAACAAAGTTGTATTCCCCAGCTGCAGGCAAGCTGATCGACTCACACCCTGCAGGCGAAGGGAAAGAGACCCAGCGCAAAATTGCGTCACGGGTACTGGCCAATACACCCCAGTCGGTGGTTCTTCATTGCTTCCAGCAGCTACAGCAGGTGTGGGGAAGCCCTTTTCAGCCCAAGGGATCTCTCTAACTTCCCAAGGGACAAGGGCCAGGTCAGTGGTGGGCGGGGCTAGCAGGCAAAAGTGGGCAGGGCGCCGAATGGTCAAGGGCACATTGCGGTCAGGAAAAGAAACACTCAATGAGGATATGATGTAGGGCTGAGGAGAGGGCCTGGGGACAGCCCCGAGGGCCAGGCACAGAGCCTCGAAGGGCTGCATTAGGCCCCCAGGCCTAAGGTTAGAGCGGGTTTTCCCAAACTTGGGTCTTCAGCTGCGTTTGGACTACAATTCCCATCACCCCTGACCACTGGTACTGCTAGCTAGGGATGATGGGAGTTGTAGTCCAAAAACAGCCGGAGACCCAAGTCTGGTGAAACCATGGGTTAGAGTGTCAGACTAGGGGCTTGGAGGTCCAGGTTCAAATCTCTCCACTCAGCAGTGGTGCTCAGTGGGTGACCTTGGACCAGTTGCCGCCTCCCTTAGCCTGGCCTACCTCACAGGGTTGGCGTGAGGAAAAGCAGGAAGAAAGAGGAAAACCACGTGTGTTTCCTTGAAGGAAAGGCGAGATGTGACTGTTGAAAAAGAAAGGAAAAAAAGACTTGGGGGAGAGAAACTCAAAGGGATCCTGACACGATGGAGCAGGCAAAAAAGGTGAACGCAGAAGAACAGTTTATTTCTGCTTTCTCCATTTAAAAAGCTTCCCTGCTCTGTTTCAAGCTAGCTCTTCTGTTTCAAGGGTAAGCTGAAAATGCATTCATATGCATTAATTGCTCCCATCCTCGTTATATACATGAGCGCTTAATAATATGCAAGGCCAAGGAATCTGTAGCATGCAAATACTTTATTAAAAAATGATTGCTGCCTTCAGAACGCATTTCCTTTAAAATGTGAGCACCATACTTAGGTTATTCTTACGCCCCCTTCTCCCTTTTGCTTCACGGGGCGGGGGGTTGGGGGTGGGAACCATCAAGCACAATTCGCAAGAAAAGAAAGCGTCACATTTCCCTCCCCAGAATCTCTTGCCCTTTAAGAAGCGCTCTGTTCCTTAGCTGAAAAGCATCGCTGTCCATAATTACCACTCCTTCATCTCTATGCAAGCTCGGCTCCCGAAAAAGCACAAGCAGCTCAAAATGTCTCGGCTGGTTTTCTAAATATAAAACGAGGTCTCCTACATCTCCGGGAATTTTTAGAAGGTTTGTCTTCCGTTTGTTTTCTGTCCCCACCACCACCACGTTTTCTGGATCCAACGACCTTCAGGGGTGCTCTGGAGAACCTTGCCTAAACCCAGTGCTGGTCTGGGTGGGCGCACTAACCCAGACCCCTTCGAGTCAGCTGCTTGAGCCGGAACGAAAAGTTGGAGGCATAAACTCAGCATCAATGACCACCAAGCCATGGCGGGAGGCTCAACGTGAGTGACAAAGCCACAGCCGAAAGCCATCTACATTTGCAGACTTGGACCCCTTTGAAGAGGCGCAGCGTGCAAGCGTGCAAGCTCAGGACTTAGGCCAGGCAAGCTGTGTCACCCAATTTTGGACGCTGTTTCCTGTTGCCAAAACCAGCACAATTCGTGGCAAAGATCTCGAAGGGCTCTAGCATCACCACCTCTGAATTCTTCAGCTGCACCTGATACCTTGGTTCTCGAACTTATTCCGTTCCAGAAGTCTGTTTGACTTCAGAAAACGTTCGGAAACCAGGGCACGGCTTCTGATTGGCTGCAGAAGCTTCCTGCACCCAATCGGAAGCCGCGTCGGACGTTCAGGTTCCAAAGAACGTTCGAAAACCGGAATACTCACTTCCGGGTTTGCAGTGTTTGGGAACCAAAACGTACGAGTACCAAAGCGTTCGAGAACCAAGGTATAACTGTACTGCATTCGTCTCTCATAAACTGAAGAACAGGCGAGTCAGGAAACACCTTCCAAATTTCAAGCTGTATCCAAATCTATCCTACAGATTTTAAGGCATCCTTAAGCAGAGGTTTAGGAATAAGCTCAACCAAGCAAGGTTCCTCACGAATGCAGAAATTTGGCTCACAATAATCACCCCTCTTTCTCACGCACATGGAGCAGAGATCGCCTCAAGCCTGCTTTCCCCAAGCCGGCGCTGTAGATTTTGCTCCGTCAAATCCCCAAAGGCACAATCATCTCTCTTAACGGCAGACAGGGGAAAACCAGAACCTAGATGAACCGGCAAATGTTAAGCTAAGCCAGGGGTGAAAGGAGCAGGTGTGGCCCTTCAGGCCTCGCTACCTGGCCCTCAAAATCCTCCCGCAGGACATGCACAATCTCCCCTGAATGCCAACCCCCTCACTGCCCCTGCTTCCCACCCCCCCCCCACATTTTCGCCGGCCGGGAATGTGTCCTTGAATTCTGACGACGACTCTTGCTTGGGCAGGCAACATTTGCATGTGTTGCTCCGCCTCTTTTGCCTCTGGCCCCGCCCAACACTGGCATGCGGCTCTGCTCTTACTGACTGCCGTGAAGTGGACTAAGCAGCCAGCTGTCTGGCGATGGTTTCTGACCCCATATTTGAACCGACAACATCCCCTAGCAAAAGGCTTACAAGTGGTAAGCCTTACATTCACACCAGAAATGCTTTGAGAACCCTGGGGTTGCGGCGCTCATCTCGCTTTATTGGCCGAGGGAGCCGGCGTACAGCTTCCGGGTCATGTGGCCAGCATGACTTAGCCGCTTCTGATGAACCAGAACAGCGCACGGAAACGTTTACCTTCCTGCCAGAGCGGTACCTACTTATCTACTTGCACTTTGATGTGCTTTCGAACTGCTAGGTTGGCAGGAGCAGGGACCGAGCAACAGGAGCTCACCCCGTCCCGGGGACTCGAACCACCGACCTTCTGATCAGCAAGCTCTGGGCTCAGTGGTTCAGACCACAGCGCCACCCGCGTCCAAACTGTATAGGAAGGAAGCAGGAAACAGCTGATGGTTCCCACCCCAAAGGCTGCTTCAGGTCTGGGTGAATCATAAAAAGGTAAAAGGACCCCTGACCATTAGGTCCAGTCGTGACCAACTCTGGGGTTGCGGCACTCATCTCGCTTTACTGGCCGAGGGAGCCGGCGTACAGTTTCCGGGTCATGTGGCCAGCATGACAAAGCCACTTCTGGCGAACCAGAGCAATGCATGGAAACACCGTTTCCCTTCCCGCCGGAGTGGTACCTATTTATCTACTAGCACTTTGAGGTGCTTTCGAACTGCTAGGTAGGCAGGAACAGGGAGCAACGGGAGCTCACCCCATCGCAGGGATTCGAACCGCCCACCTTCCGATCGGCAAGTCCTAGGCTCTGTGGTTTAACCCACAGCGCCACCCGCGTCCCCTCGGCAGAAATCAGTGTTAGAAATTAGCCAGGCGCCAGGAGCATTTTGCAACTGGTAAGGGTCAAATTGCGACCATGTGGAGATCTCTGGGTGCCGGCCCCTCCAGCTTTCTTAAGCAAGTAAGCAGAAGACCTTATTCATTGCCTTTCTCTCCCATGGTTCACCCCCTCCTCAGTTAATCTCTACAACGCCCCTGTGAGGTGGGCCAAGAGACTGAGACTGAATCCAAGGTCACCCAGAGACCTTCACTGACGGAGTGGGGATTTGAACCCTCATCTCTCAAGGTCCTAGTCCAACACTATAACCCATGAGTAGGCCGGATCTGGCCCAATCGCCTTCTAAATCCGGCCTGCGGACGGTCCAGGAATCAGCGTGTTTTTACATGAGTAGAATGTGTCCTTTAAATGCATCTCTGGGTTATTTGTGGGGCACAGGAATTCATTCTTTTTCTTTTTTTTCCAAAATATAGTCCGGCCCCCCACAAGGTCTGAGGGACAGTAGACCGGCCCCCTGCTGAAAAAGTTTGCTGACCCCTGCTCTAACCACTACACCACACTGCCTTCCTAGAGTCCTTCTGCTACAGGGCAGCTCTATAAACTAAGTAGGTAAATAAATAGGGGGAAAGCCAAATGTCCCTTACGAGAAGGATCTGGAATATTCTCCTTGAAGCTTGAATTTTGTTTTATTCCGGATTGTTTGACTTGATGCTTTAACCTGCTTTGAGATTTTTTTCCCCTCTTTAAATTTTAAAGGGGTACAGAAATGAAATGAGATGAATAATAAGAATGATAATAATAGATTCCGCTTCAAAAATAAAAAGGTGTGGTAACCATAACCTTGGTTGAAGTTGCCATTTAGCTTATCTGCAATTAGCTTATATATATATCTGTGTTTCTATCACTGATGACAACTGAACTGACCCCACAGAGTTCTCACTAGAGCTTGACGGAAGAAAGTAAAATTGCTCAGGGGTCAAAACATTTCGTACTTAGGTACAGACACATACATTCCTACACCCCCCCCCCCAAAAAAAAATCATTATTTGCTGAGAGAGAGAGAGCCAATTCTGAATCTAGCTAAGGGGAACACGCTTACCACTTATCTAGATCTCATCATTGGAAGAACGGCTTGGATTAAAACAAAAAAACGCCACAGGAAGCGTTTGGGGAAGCAGGTTCAAAAGGAGGAGGGAACAGAACGGGTATCGGTTCAGCGCGAGACATTTAAACAATTCAGGTGTAAGATAAAATGCACTCCTGGTTTGGGAAACTGGTGTCTGCGGGCAAAGAGTTATAAGCACCCTTTTGATCAATTGTGATCAAAGCCAGCTACGTGCGATGGCTGAGAGAGACAGCATCAAGCAGAAACAGAATCCGAAAGTGTGTGTGTGTTTTATTATTTTTTGGTGTTTTATATTAAAGGGGGGGGGGGGACTCACACAAAGGCTTCTATTTTAAAGTCCAGGGAGAAGGAGAGTGATTATCCATTCCCACCTCTGCTTTGCCGCTGTCGAAAGAGGATGCAGAAGAAGGGAAACGAGGAGGGGGGAAGAATTCAGGATGCTAAGACTTCTCCTGTTCGCGCAATATTTTGCCAACGAAGCTGTCTTAGCAGGGGGAAACAGGGTGGCAGGGCAGTTCTTGGTCTGGGAGAATTCAGAATTAAGGAGCCCCTTTCCAAAACATGTCCATTTCCAGTGGTAAAGGTAAATAAAGGGACCCCTGACTGTTAGGTCTAGTCGTGACCGATTCTGGACAGAGGACGTTTAGAGCTTTAAAGATCAGCACCAACACTTTGAATTGTGCTCAGAAACATACTGGGAGCCAATGTAAGTATTTCAAGAATGGTGTTATGTGGTCTCGGCGGCCGCCCCCAGTTACCAGTCTAGCTGCCGCATTCTGGATTAGTTGTAGTTTCCGGGTCATCTTCAAAGGTAGCCCCACATATTGCGCATTGCAGTAGTCCAAGCGGGAGATAACTAGAGCATGCACCACTCTGGCAAGACAGTCTGTGAGCAGGTAGGGTCTCATCCTGCGTACCAGATGGAGCTGGTAGACAGCTGCCCTGGACACAGAACTGACCTGCGCCTCCATGGACAGCTGTGAATCCAAAATGACGCCCAGGCTGCGCACCTGGTCCTTCAGGGGCACAGTTACCCCATTCAGGACCAGGGAGTCCCCCAAGAACAGTACTTCGGTCTTGTCAGGATTCAACCTCAATCTGTTAGCCACCATCCATCCTCCAACCGCCTCCAGACACTCAAAGGACCTTCACCGCCTTCACAGGTTCTGATTTGAAATAAACTATGGGACTCATAGCTGAGGCTCCAGTACTTTGGCCACCTCATGAGAAGAGAAGACTCCCTGGAAAAGACCCTGATGTTGGGAAAGATGGAGGGCACAAGGAGAAGGGGACGACAGAAGACGAGATGGTTGGATAGTGTCTTCAAAGCTACAAACATGAGTCTGACCAAACTGCGGGAGGCAGTGGAGGACAGAGGTGCCTGGCGTTCTCTGGTCCAGGGGGTCACGAAGAGTCGGACACGACTAAACGACTAAACAACAACAACATGGGACTCATGCCACAGGAGGCAGAGATGTGCTCTTGCGCTCAGGTTCTGATTGTGAGCATCTTCTGTTCTTGCAATAATCTGGAAAGCAACAACCCCTGTTTGGAAGCGAAGGGGGAATCTCCTTCCCCGCTCCCCCTGCCCAATTCCGTCTCTCTAAATCATGCCTCTTAGCTCTCTGCGGATCTACGGACATATGCCCAGTGTTTTCTCAGGGGCATAATTTTGATGTATCCGGACAATATTATGTTTCTGAGGGACAGCTGAGGCATGGAGGATTAATGTCTTGCGACGTGTGTCCAGCGCTCCTTCGACAGAAGACGCTCGTCTTGATATGATATCTTATGATTTCATTAAGGGTTTCGCAGGCGGGATAATCCAGCGACGGGGACTCTTGCTTGCCATCCTTTCCTCTGCGTTCCCCCAAAAAGAAAATGACATGGAGTGTCTCTGCGTAACTTGTAAGACAAACAATGGCCAAATACCCATAAGAACCTAGGGATCCAGGTAGACTGGCTCTGGATGGGGAGGTTCCATAAAAACACAAAAAAAGAGCCTGGCTCCTGGATCAGGCCGGTGACCCATCTAGTCCAGCATCCTGTTCTCACAGTGGCCAACCAAACGCCTGTGGGAAAATAGCGAGCAGGATCCGAGCACAGGAGCCCACTCTTATCCTGAGGTTGCCAGCAAATGGTATTCAGAGGCCTTCAGAGTGCATAGCCAGCATGGCTATTAGCTGCTGATCCATCCATTTGCCGAATCCTCCTTTAAAGCCGGGACGCGGGTGGCGCTGTGGGTAAAACCTCAGCGCCTAGGACTTGCCAATCGCATGGTCGGCGGTTCGAATCCCCACAACGGGGTGAGCTCCCGTCGTTCGGTCCCAGCTCCTGCCCACCTAGCAGTTCGAAAGCACAATTAAGTGCAAGTAGATAAATAGGGACCGCTTTCTAGCAGGAAGGTAAATGGCGTTTCCGTGTGCTGCTCTGGTGCCGGTTCGCCGGAGCAGCTTCGTCACGCTGGCCACGTGACCCGGAAGTGTCTCCGGACAGCGCTGGCTCCCGGCCTATAGAGTGAGATGAGCGCACAACCCTAGAGTCTGGCAAGACTGGCCCGTACGGGCAGGGGTACCTTTACCTTTAAAGGCATTCAAATTTCCGGCAGGAGCCGGCCTCCTGTGGCAGTGAGTTCCGCAGTTTAAAAATGTGCTGCGTGAAGAAACATTTGAGCATCCACACTGACTGCCTCTTGCCGTATGAACCTGCCCGGACCCTGAGATCATCCTCTGAGGCTCTTTTTTGTATGCCTCCTCCACGAGAGGTCCGGAGGGCGGCAACACGAGAACAGGGCCTTTTCTGCAGTGGCTCCCCGTCTGTGAGGTGCTTTCCCCAGGGAAGTTCGCCTGGCACCTTCATTAAACTCCTTGAAGCCCCAAGTGAAAACGTTCCTCTTCAACCAGGCCTTGGGCTGATTGACATCTGATGCCCTTTTAAAATGTGTTTAAAATTAGTTTTATATTTTAATTGAAGTATTACGATTGGATATTTAATTGGATGTTTTTAATTGGAAAATCAATAAAAACGATTAAAAAAATGTGTTGTGGAAGTGGGGTGGGGTTATTACTTTGTTTCTGTTCTTATTTTTATTATGTACAGTGGTACCTCAGGTTACAGACTCCGCTAACCCAGAAATAGTGCTTCAGGTTAAGAACTTTGCTTCAGGATGAGAACAGAAATCGGGCTCCAGCAGGAGGCCCCCTTAGCTAAAGTGGTGCTTCAGGTTAAGAACAGTTTCAGGTTAAGAACGGACCTCCGGAACGAATTAAGTACTTAACCTGAGGTACCACTGTATTGTGTGTTTTTATATTGAAATTTTGTGGTGATCTGCCCTGAGATCTATGGGTATAAGGGTGGTATACAAATTTATTTAATAAATAATAATAATGACTCTTGACGCATTCGTGTGAAGATGCCAGCTGTAAACAGGTGACCCAGACAAAGTCTTTAATACGCACTGAATTAATGCTTTACTGTATGATGACATTACCAAGAAACAATTAAGATCCATCTGCTTCTCTCTCCTTCACATTTCAGCAGAACCGGATCCAACGGCGACTGCCCAATGCGGGTAGGAAATGGTTGCTCATCAGACTTCATTACGGGGAACGCTTCATCCCCCAAAAGGACACTGATGACCTCTCAGCAGCCCGTCTCTCGCCCAGGGAAGGGGACTTTCGGTTTAACAGCCTGCCGTCCTTCCTAGGTGGCAACAAGCCAGTTGGGAAGAAGGCCAAGCCGGCAGGGTCTCTCCCCGGGTCTCGCACGCAAGCCGCCATCTTGTCAACAGAAGCTGCTGTTCCTGCCTGTTGTGTTTCTCTCACAACATCAGCACATAATGTGAAGGGCGGCGATGCCTTGAATTTCAGTGAAGGAGCAACTGAGCTGCACTTCCATCTCACACAACTTGCAAGGCCTTAGGGCAGGGGACGGGACGCGGGTGGCGCTGGGGGTTAAACCACAGAGCCTAGGACTTGCCGATCAGAAGGTCAGTGGTTCGAATCCCCACGACAGAGTGAGCTCCCATTGCTCGGTCCCTGCTCCTGCCAACTTAGCAGTTCGAAAGCACGCCAGCGCAAGTACATAAATAGGTACCACTGCGGTGGGAAGGTAAATGGCATTTCCATGCACTCTGGTTTCTGTCACGGTGTCCCGTTGCGCCAGAAGCAGTTTAATCCTGCTGGCCACATGACCCAGAAAGCTGTCTGAGGACAAACGCTGGCTCCCTCGGCCTGAAAGCGAGATGAGCGCCACAACCCCACAGTCGCCTTTGACTGGACTTAACCGTCCAGGGGTCCTTTACCTTTTTCACCTTTTTTATATGACATGTAAGGGACGAGGGTGGCGCTGTGGGTTAAACCACAAAGCCTAGGACTTGCCGATCAGAAGGTTGGTGGTTCGAATCCCTGCGACGGTGTGAGCTCTCATTGCTCGGTCCCTGCTCCTGCCAACCTAGCAGTTCGAAAACACATCAAAGTGCAAGTAGATAAATAGGTACCGCTCCGGCGGGAAAGTAAACGGTGTTTCCGTGCGCTGCTCTGGTTCGCCAGAATCGGCTTAGTCCTGCTGGCCACATGACCCGGAAGCTGTACGCCAGCTCCCTCGGCCAATAAAGCGAGATGAGTGCCGCAACCCCAGAGTCGGCCACGACTGGACCTAATGGTCAGGGGTCTCTTTACCTTTGTATGACATGTAAGAAATGGCCATTCATTGCAAGGTAGGAACCACAGGGGGAGAACCCTGAACTGCTCTCCCCACAAGCCTGGTCTCTTCGTGTTATACCTGTTGTTCTCCTAATGAAGATCTCCAATTCCTTTAAAATGTTAATTACCAGTGATGGCAGCAGAAGGCGAGATGCAACCTGTTCCCAGCACGCTTTGTTGATCTCGGAGACTTAATTTAGCCGGTGTGTGTGTGTGTGTGGAGAGGAGGAGATCACTGAAAGGCCCATTTCTCATCATTAGCAGCACAAGACTCTGCCTCAACAGCTCTGCCTCAACTGTACCTGCGTAAAGCCGGATGCAAGTGTCTGATTGAGGTCTTTGGAGCCCACAATCGCATCCTTTTAGGTAAAGGTAAAGGGACCCCTGACCATTAGGTCCAGTCGTAGCCGACTCTGGGGTTGTGGCGATAATCTCGCTTTACTGGCCGAGGGAGCTGGCGTACAGCTTCCGGGTCATGTGGCCAGCATGACTAAGCTGCTTCTGGCGAACCAGAGCAGCGCACGGAAACGCCGTTTACCTTCCCGCTGGAGTGATACCTATTTATCTACTTGCACTTTGATGTGCTTTCGAACTGCTAGGTTGGCAGGAGCAGGGACCGAGCAACGGGAGCTCAGCCTGTCGCGGGGATTCGAACCGCCAACCTTCTGATCGGCAAGCTCTAGGCTCTGTAGTTTAACCCACAGCGCCACCCGTGTCCCTCGTTTTAGGTATAGTATAAACATGGAGAACCTCAGAATTAGTGCCCAAGTGTGGCCCTTCAGAGCTTCTCTATCTGGCCCTCCAAACTCTCCCTAAGCTACACCCACCTCCAGGCCACACTCACTGAGCTTTCGCCCAGTCCCTCTTAGCAACGCAACGCGAGTGTCCTGGCACAGATGTCACACTGCTTCAGGGGCAGTGCCACGCAAAGCAGATGGCGGAGGCAGGAAAATTCCAAACAAGCCCCTGGCCTCGTGCCAAGCAGAGGCAGCAGGAACGCAGAAAACCCAACCTGGATTGCTAAACTCACTGCCCATAGCTGTCAACTTACAGATTTGAAAATAAGGGACCAGCAGCCTCGAAAATAAGGGATCAGCAGCCAAAATAAGGGATTTCCCAAGGGGCACAGGTAGGTTCGACTTCTGAGCCCCTCCGAGCCAAAGGCAGAAAGCCCAGCCAGCAGCCAAACGAAGCCTCAAGCGATGGTTCCCACAGCACAGCAACCTGGCAAAGGGGATGCAGCAAGGGAAACCACAGTCACCTCTCCGCTGGGAAGCGCTGAGCAAAGGCGGGTCCCTAGGCAACGCGGCCGATTTGATTGCCACAAGGCATGCAAGCTCCACCCCCCAGTCGTTCTTAGACTCCTTATTGGGTGAGCAACGCAGCCAAGCAACACAGTTGGAGCCTCCCTCCTCCCTGGCCGGCAGGGAGGGAGGGAGAGGAGCTGCTTCCTTTGAAACCCGGGAAATTTAAGGGACATTATCAATAAGGGACAGCAGTGGGACATGGTGCTGGGATACGGGAGTTTCCCGCCAAATAAGGGACGGTTGACAGCTATGTCCCTGCCGTAAAAGGGACAGCACCCTGTTCGCAAAGCAGTTTAGCACTTCTAAGGTTAAAATGCCCCCAAATTGCTGCGATCCTTCCTCAAAAGCTCTACGCAGCTCCAACCCTTTGATCGTGTGTTTTTTTTGGTTGAACGGCGTGCCAGACGTGAAGGTCTGGTTTGTGATTCTATCTCCCGATATCTTTGCAAGGGGAGAAAACATCATCGTGCTAGAGATTGAAGGAGCTTCGAGGGGATGGGAGGTGTTGGTGAATGGGGAAAGCCGGGGTTATTACTTAAAAATGTGTGTTTATAATACGCACTGCTCCTCCTCCAGAGTTGGAAGAGCAACCCTTGGGTCTTTTCAAAGAGATAAAACTGGGAAAGGAGCTCCGCTCGTGTGCAGCCCTCTGTTCCCGCTGGAAGGAAAAGCAGGAGGACACAATGGCAGTAGCAGGAATAATAATAATAATAATAATAATAATTCATTTATACCCTGTCCTCCCTGGCCAGAGCTGGGCTCAGGGCGGCTAACACCAGTAAAATTACAGTAAAAACGTAATAGGAAAAAACCCCAATTTAAAATACAGGTTAAAATGCAATTTAAAATGCATTTAAAAGGGGAAATCTAAAAAGAGGCTTTGGGGGGAGGGACCACAAAACACGCCCCCCCCAAAGGCCTGCAAGAGTGTGCAGCAACAATCAGAGCTCAAGCCAGATTTCTGAATAAATGTTGGTTTTGACAGAAGTCGGGATGAATGCAAAAGAAAACAAATGACGTGGGTTTGCAGCTGGGGAAGTTCCGTAGCCCAGTGGAGAGGCCAGGGATCGATTCTGTGACTTTATTCAGGGGTTTGAAGACGTTTTGGCCCAGCGGGGCAGATATTTATCCACCCACCCACCCCCCTGTCCCGTGGGCCAATGGTGCCGGCCGGCTGGTTTGTGGGAAACTGGACCCAAACACACTGGCAGGCCAATCTGAAGGTTTTATAGGCAAGGCAGATGGCGCTACCAACTTCCCCTAAAGTTAAAGATTCTACCAAGTTAGCAAAAATGTATAAAGTCAGTAATAAATGTTGGAAATGTAAAGAAAAAGAGGGAACATTTTATCACATGTGGTGGGAATGTAAAAAGGTGAAATGCTTCTGGGAGATGATATATAATGAGTTGAAAAACATGTTGAAATATACATTTATAAAGAAACCAGAAGCATTTTTACTGGGCATTGTGGGGAGTGATATAAATGTAAACTCTTTTTATATGCAATAACAGCAGCAAGAATATTACTGGCCCAAAAATGGAAGCAAGAAGAGTTACCAATGATTTAAGAAAGGAGGATGAAGTTAATAGACTAAGCATAACTAGATAAACTAACAGTAAGGATTCAAAACTGGCAAGACCAGAAATTCAAGGAAGACTGGAGTAAATTTACGGACTATTTGAAAAGTAATTGTGAAGAACAGACAACATTTGTAGGGTTGCAAGAAGTTTTTTGAGGAGTATTATTCGAAGTATTGTAAAAATGGACAAGGGGGAGGAGGATTTGTTAAGAGATGTAAAGGCAATATAAAGTTAAGAAATGCATAAGAAGTGGTTAAAACGGTGGATCATCAGAGGTGCTGATGGAAGTCTAAGAAGATTGTATAAGTGATAAGTTTTGTGGTACATTTTATAATTTATATGTTAAAATCAATAAAAAATATTATTAAAAAAATAAAGTTAAAGATTCTAGTCCTCCTGGTGCTGAGTAAACTGGTGAATGGAAGAATAAACAGTTTTTAAAAATTATATCTTTTTTACACTGCCCTTCATCTGCAGATCTCAGGGCAAGTCACAACTGAAAAATACTTCAGGAAGGTGCCTTATGCAGGGTCAGAACATTGCTCAGTGCTTTCTGCAATTCCAGGCATGGGACATTCCCAAATTCTTTTGAGAAAAGAATCACAGAATTGGAAGGGACCCCGATGGTCATCTAGCCCAACCCCCTGCAATGCAGGAATTTCAGCAGGTGGGGCTCCCCTCCAACTTGAAACCGGAGCGGACCCTGCTTAGCTTTGCAAATGTGCTCGCAGTTTTATTGCTGCACCAGCAGGAGTTGGGAGCATAAATGTGAGATATGAATAAATAAGTAGACGGGCACATTCTGAGGCAAAGGGAAATGTCAAAAGTCTAGTCCTCTTTGAGGGACAGGGGCCTCACATGACTGAATGCTCTCCCATAAAACACAAGGAAGCTGGTGGTGCAGCAATAAAACTGCTGGCACTTTTGCAAAGTTAAGCAAGGCCTGCTATGGTTGCAAATTGGAAGGGGGGCTGCGTGTTGAAATTCCTGCACTGTAGTGCACATTGCAGGGGTTGGTCATTCCCTCCCAACACTATGATTCTAAAATCTCTTCACATGGGGGGGGGGGCGTGCTGTTGTCAGCAATAAGAGAATTCTACCTGACATGTTAGGTGTCGCTGTGGGTTAAACCACAGAGCCTAGGACTTGCCAATCAGAAGGTCGGCGGTTCGAATCCCCGTGACGGGGTGAGCTCCCGTTGCTCGGTCCCTGCTCCTGCCAACCTAGCAGTTCGAAAGCACCTTAAAGTGCAAGTAGATAAATAGGTACCACTCTGGTGGGAATGTAAACGGCCTTTCCATGTGCTGCTCTGGTTCGCCAGAAGCGGCTTAGTCATGCTGGCCACATGACCCAGAAGCTGTACGCTGGCTCCCTCGGCCAATAAAGCGAGATGAGCGCCACAACCCCAGAGTCGGCCACGACTGGACCTAATGGTCAGGGGTCCCTTTACCTTTTACCTGACATGTTATCTTGGAGTCTGAAGAGTTTGCAGGGATTAAGGACGCCGCTTCATCAGCAGCTAGGACAAAGGAGAGGTGATGCTTTAGAGCAGGGGTCAGCAACCTAAAGCCTGTGGGCCGCTTGTGGGTCATTTAACCGGCCCCCAAACCGCCCCCAAACCGAGCCGCCCACTCAGTGAGTCCCCCGCGCTGTGCTAAACCGGTGCAGCATGGCCCGGGGACTCACTTCCGCAGTGCCAGAAATTGCGTCTGCGCAGACGCCGGAAATCGCGGGTGGGCGCGCTCACACACGCATGCGATCCAGCCCACAGAGTGATCTCCACTGGAGTGAACCAGCCCAGGCGAGGTAAACTTTGCCACCATCACCACCCCCGCTTTAGAGCATGGGTAGGCAAACTAAGGCCCGGGGGCCGGATCAGGCCCAATTGCCTTCTGGATCTGGCCCACGGACGGTCCGGGAATCGCCATGTGGATGGGCATGGGGATTCTGATCGTTTGGGCTGCGCCATTTCCACCCCAGCCCCCACGTCAGCGCCTCCTCCCTCCCTCCCTCCTCCTAGATTCTTCCCGCCCTGCCTAGAGGAGGAAGGGAGCTGGGCTTTGCTGAGTCGCGGTTAATAATAATAATAATAATAATAATAATTTATTTGTACCCCGCCCATCTGGCTGGGTTTCCCCAGCCACTCTGAGCGGCTTCCAACAAAGATGAAAGATACACTAAAATGTCACATATTAAAAACTTCCCTGAACAGGGCTGCCTTAAGATGTCTTCTGAATGTCAGGTAGATGTTTATCGCTTTGACATCTGATGGGAGGGCGTTGCACAGGGCGGGCGCCACTACCGAGAAGGCCCTCTGCCTGGTTCCCTGTAGCTTTGCTTCTCGCAATGAGGGAACCGCCAGAAGGCCCTCGGCGCTGGACCTCAGCGTCCGGGCAGAATGATGGGGGTGGAGATGCTCCTTCAGGTATGCTGGACCGAGGCCGTTTAGGGCTTTAAAGGTCAGCACCAACATTTTGAATTGTGCTCGGAAACGTACTGGGAGCCAATGTAGGTCTTTCAAGACCGGTGTTATATGGTCTCGGCGGCTGTTCCCAGTAACCACCAATCTAGCTGCCGCATTCTGGATTAGTTGTAGTTTCCGGGTCACCTTCAAAGGTAGCCCCACGTAGAGCGCAGTCCAAGCGGGAGATAACCAGAGCATGTACCACTCTGGCGAGACAGTCTGCAGGCAGGTTGGTTGAGCGGCATTTTAAGCAACCCCTCTCTGGAGCCAGCCCTTTTGTGCCGCTCATTGTCCCGCTGCCACCACCAGCCCCTGCCACTCGCAAGGCACAGGTAAGCAGCCGCTGGGGCTCATCCGGTGCTGTGGAGAAGGGAGGGGAGAGTTGGTAGGGGTTTTTTCCTGCAAAATATAGTCCGTCCCCCCACAAGGTCTGAGGGGCAGTGGGCTGGCCCCCTGCGGAAAAAGTTTGCTGACCCCTGCTTTAGAGGAAGGCTAACAGGGGGGCAGAAGTTATTGGGGGGTACACCCACATTTCCAAGAGGCAAGAGCATCCCAACATCTTGCCGTGATCTCCGGCAGACTGTGAGTGGGAGTCCTGTCCCCGGGATTTCGCGAGCGCCGCTATTTTTGACAAGTTTAGCACCTCACTGCCTACCTGGGAACAGTTAGCAAGAACCGAACGGCAGCACGGGGAAAAGTTCGCATTCCAAGTTTAGCACCGCCAAATTGCTATGACGACAGCATATTGCATCTTGTATGCTTTACGTGCGGAGACCGGATCATGGCACTCGTGAACAGACACAAACACACAACCGCACAAGCACAAAATCACTGATGCAACAAAAAATGGACACCTCACTTTCTTCCCCAAGGTCCTTGCATCCAACTAAGACCACACCAATAGATTTAAAACAGTGTTTGAAGTTCCCCAGGGGCCAGGTGCGTTTTTCGACAGGCGAGGGTCCACTTGCGACCCTGTGGAGATCTCTGGTGCCCAGGCTAGGACAGACATCTCCACCTGGCTGGCCCCTCCAGCTTTCTTAAGCAGGGAAGCAGAAGAGGTTGTTTACTGCATTTAAGTAAAGGTAAAGGGACCCCTGACCATTAGGTCCAGTCGCGGCCGACTCTGGGGTTGCGGCGCTCAACTCGCTTTACTGGTCGAGGGAGCCGGAGTACAGCTTCCGGGTCATGTGGCCAGCATGACTAAGCCGCTTCTGGCGAACCAGAGCAGCACACGGAAACGCCGTTTCCCTTCCCGCCGGAGCGGTACCTATTTATCTACTTGCACTTTGACGTGCTTTCGAACTGCTAGGTGGGCAGGAGCAGGGACCATAGCTGTCAACCTTTCCTTTTTTTGCGGGAAATTCCCTTATTCCAGGGCCGTTTCCCGCTGCTTCCTGATGCTATCCCAGATTGTTAGATATCGCACAGACTGTCCCTGGGACAGGTGAGGCTGCTGATCCCTTATTTGCAAATCTGAAAGTTGGCAGCTATGTCTGGGACCGAACAACGGGAGCTCACCCTGTCGCGGGGATTCGAACTGCCGACCTTCTGATCAGCAAGCCCTAGTCTCAGTGGTTTAAACCACAGCGCCACCTGTGTCCCCCTATAGCATCACAGAATTGCAGAGCTGGAAGGGAATCCTAGATTTCTATAGTCTAATCTCCTGCAATGCAGGAACTTCAACAAAAGCATCCAAGATTGATCCAACCTCTGCTTAAAAACCTCCAAGGCCCACGAGCTCCCAAGGGAGTCCGTTCCACTGTCAATCAGCTCTTCCTGTCGGAAAGTTCGTCCTGATGGTGCGTGGACGGCTCTCAGATGCCACCCAAAGCCCACCTTGGAGGAGAAAGCAATAGAGAGTGAAAGCAAAGAAGTCCGGAGGGTCGTTGGTTAAACAAAACACCGAAAGACGCAATGCACAGATAACGGAATGAAGTGATTCAAGGCTAAGTGAGTAAGGAAACCTTGTCGTTTTTGCAAGGACTGGGGGAAGCCAGTCTGTGAGTGTGTGTGTGTGCACACACACACAAGCAAAAACCAACAGAGCACCTCAAGCGGCAAATCTTTCTTTTATTCACTAGCCCATAAAGAAATAATCTCTTGCCAAAGGCGGCGAAAAGGCTGGAACGAGACGGCAGGGTAGAGTTTGCAGTGGCTGAGCTGAACAATGGAGAGCTGGGGGGGGGTAGCATCTGGGGTTGAATTCATCACCACAAATAAAGGGTGAGGGATGGAGAGATCCTGCGGGGGTCTGAACAAGACACAGATGGAAGATCCGCCGTCGTCCCCCGGACTGGAGGAGTAACAGCGACTCCTACCTCCCGCGCCAGATCCTGCAATCGGAAAATACAAGAGTATATCTCCAAAGATATATGATGCTTTTGAATTCTGGTGCTGGAGGAGACTCTTGAGAGTCCCATGGACTGCATGAAGATCAAACTTCTCCATTCTTAAGGAAATCAGCCCTGAGTGCTCACTGGAAGGACAGATCCTGAAGCTGAGGCTCCAAGACTTTGGCCACCTCATGAGAAGAGAAGACTCCCTGGAAAAGAGCCTGATGTTGGGAAAGATGGAGGGCACAAGGAGAAGGGGACGACAGAGGACGAGATGGTGGGACAGTGTTCTCGAAGCTGCCAGCATGAGTTTGACCAAACTGCGGGAGGCAGTGGAAGACAGGAGGGCCTGGCGTGCTCTGGTCCAGGGGGTCACGAAGAGTCGGACACGACCAAACGACTAAACAACAACAATCTCCAAAGGGGTTTCAGACAGACGTGGCAACTTCACCACCGCAGTCATCAAGGGAAGCTGGCGTCTCGGATCGCAGTGTTCCCACGCAGCCCCATCTCTCCCCTCCTCCTCAAAAAAAATCCCTCTCACCTTTATTATTATTATTATTATTTTCCGTGAGTGAATTAGCAGGTGAGCACCCAAGCTGAACATCCCCTTATCTGGGCACAGGACTCGCTGCTGAGGATTTGCATAATTTTAATCTTTCCCACCAATGATTCAACGGCTGTTTACTCTGATTAAAACTTAGTTGGATCCAACCTTGCACGTGTTTTATTGTACTACCCTAATTAGAACATTGAATTCTGGTGCTGGAGGAGACTCTTCAGAGTCCCATGGACTGCAAGAAGATCAAACCTATCCATTCTTAAGGAAACCAGCCCTGAGTGCTCACTGAAAGGACAGATCCTGAAGCTGAGGCTCCAAGACTTTGGCCACCTCATGAGAAGAGAAGACTCCCTGGAAAAGACCCTGATGTTGGGAAAGATGGAGGGCACAAGGAGAAGGGGACAACAGAGGACGAGATGGTGGGACAGTGTTCTCGAAGCTACCAGCATGAGTTTGACCAAGCTGCGGGAGGCAGTGGAAGACAGAAGTGCCTGGCGTGCTCTGGTCCAGGGGGTCACGAAGAGTCGGACATGACTGAACAACTAAACAGCAACAACAAATAGAGCATTTGTTTTGTTGCTTTGAACACAGGTGTGCTGGGGGGAAAGGAGATCAATCAATCAAAGATACCGAAATCAGATGTATGCTTCCACCTCGCTTTGCAAAACCACCAACACCAGCCCGACTGTGAGGTGAAGTACCCACTGCCTATCAGGTCTAGGGAGGTGGGCCTAACCATCTGCCGACTCTCTAGATCTGCCAGGTCTTCCTTGACATCAGCACACCCAGGCTACCCCCACATGGTGGTCTGAACATCAGCACCACGACCAGAGGAAGGAATCAAAATTCAGAGATGCTAGCTTAGAAATCCTTCCATGTTGGGCATGTCGTGTGACGTCTTCTTTCTGGCCAGAAATTATTGTTCTCGTTAACTTTTGCTTTGGGGGGGGAAACCCCTTGGTATTTGTGGGTGTTCACACACTCTTAAATTATGTTTCACTTCATGGGACGACAGAACTGGAACCTGCAGAACATTAAGGTTGCAAAGACTCGTAATTTAAAGTCTGCAAGGATGAACACCCACTGTTTATGACTTGGCAAAGTGAAGATCTCTCACAGCCCTTCCTACAATTTTCAGGAAGTGGTTTGCCTGCCTGTCCGCTCTGCATATGTACACCTCTTAGGTAAAGGTAAAGGGTAAAGGGACCCCTGACCATTAGGTCCAGTCGTGGACGACTCTGGGGTTGCGGCGCTCATCTCGCTTTACTGGCCGAGGGAGCCGGCATACAGCTTCCGGGTCATGTGGCCAGCATGACTAAGCCGCTTCTGGCGAACCAGAGCAGCGCACGGAAACACCGTTTACCTTCCCGCTGGAGTGGTACCTATTTATCTACTTGCACTTTGACGTGCTTTCAAGCTGCTAGGTTGGCAGGAGCGGGGACCGAGCAACGGGAGCTCACCCTGTCGTGGGGATTCAAACCGCCGACCTTTTGATCGGCAAGTCCTAGGCTCTGTGGTTTAACCCAGCACCACCCGCGTCCCACGCACACCTCTTAGGAGATCATAAACAAGTTTTGCACCATGGCTCGCAAGATCGAGGAGCAGGCTTTTCGTTTCTTCGGACACAATCAGGCGCCATTTTGAACCAAGATGGCGGGTCGAACCTTTCAAAACCCCGCTGATTTTTATCCGCATTTTGCATGAGATCGAGGGACAGGTTTCCATCTATGTTTGGATGCAACCAGATATCACTCTGAACCAAGATGGCGTAACGAACATTCCAGAACTCTACGGATTTTATGGAACGATTGGAAAACTATAACGCCATTTGGCGTTCTCAGACCTCACGAGCGGATTCGAGGCTGCAATTGCATCGAATCTCATTTGTGTGCCACATGGTCCACTTGGATGAATTTATGCGCTGACGTCAGGATCAATGGGATGGTTTTATTGCTAATGCCAGCAGACGGTGTTTCTTTTTCTTTCTCCTTCTCTATTAGAACAAGGGGCTGACACCCTTTCGAGCCCAAACTTCGTCCCCGGAGCTCACACAGTGTCAACAAGGGGCAGGCCAGGGATGGTCCTCAGATGAGGAATCTGGCAACGGCGGGAGAAGCATTCCGGAAGGGCAAGGAAAACTGCCAAACAAGAGTGGTGCTTATTTTGAGCTTGCCTTCCGCCAGATCTCTCCCCTCCAGCCCTTCCCAGATTCCTCGCAGGCTGTGCAAACCAGCCTCCCTCCGCTCCCTGCCCCCATTACCGGCTAATCTACACCCCGAGGTACAATTACCTTCCCATACGTTCCCTATTTACGCTCCAGAAACCATATAATTTTCCTAGCCCAGAAACTTAATTAAAAAGAGAAGAGGGTCTGTGCTTCCTGGAACAGAAAGCCTGCCATTCTCTCTCTCCTTCTTCTTTCCCCACTCCACAAAAACCGCCTCGGCCTTGCAATCTCCTTCCCCATCTTTGCTAAAAATACACCCTCGGCTGGCAGAACAGACGGGGCCCTGCATTCTCCTGCCAAGACAGGGAGCAGGGAAGGCAGGGGGCATCCGAGGGAGCCAGCCCCCAGAAAACGGCTCCGAAACAGGGTCCCATTTTGGGGAGCGTACTGGGCAATCTCTGAAGGGCGTGGGGCCAGGGGTTCCACAAAGAGGATCCAAACACTGACTACGTTATTACATGAGCCCTGCTCCACAGCATTTGATATTTTCATTCACATATACTCATTCGAAATAAGATGGGTTTATGAAGCAATTCTATATTTTCCCACCACGCTGACGAAGATCTACGAAGCAGCAGTCAATATCCGGAATCTCTGTTCAGTGTTGGACATTATATTTGCTGAACACAAGAAGCTGCGCAGCTTATCTTTCGTCGTACAAAGTTTGGTACCTCGCTTCATCATTTGAAGATTTTCAGAGACTTTGAGACTAAGATTTCATCTTGAACTTGTTACTGTTTGAAGGAATTCTATAAAGACTGTCTATTGCGTATGTATATGGTCATCATGCTGCCTAAACATTGTTGACGTTCCGCAAAGAGTAAGGTAAAGGGACCCCTGACCATTAGGTCCAGTCGTGGCCGACTCTGGGGTTGCGGCGCTCATCTCGCTTTATCGGCCAAGGGAGCCGGTGTACAGCTTCTGGGTCATGTGGCCAGCATGACTAAGCCGCTTCTGGCGAACCAGAGCAGCGCACGGAAACGCCGTTTACCTACCCGCTGGAGTGGTACCTATTTACCGTGTTTTTCGCCCTATAGGACGCACTTTTTCCCCTACAAAAATGAAGGGGAAATGTGTGTGCGTCCTATGGGGCGAATGCAGGCTTTCGCCGAAGCCTGGAGAGCGAGAGGGGTCGGTGCGCACCGACCCCTCTCGCTCTCCAGACTTCAGGAGAGCCCCACCGCCAGCCCCGCAAGCTCGGGGGACAGCGGGGAGGCGCAGCGCGCCTTTCCCGCTGTCCCCCGACTTGGTTAGAAGGGTGGCAGGGGGGAGAAGCCTGCTCCTCCCCGTCGCCAGCCCCCCAAACTCGGGGGACAGCGGGAGAGGCGCAGTGCGCCTTTCCCGCTGTCCCCCGACTTGGTTAGAAGGCTGGCGGGGGGGAGAAGCCTGCTCCTCCCCATCGCCAGCCCCGCAAACTCGGGGGACAGCGGGAGAGGCGCAGCCCGAGCTTCCCCCGCCCCAGCCCCGTGCCTGGGGGGGGAATAATTTCCCCCCCTTTATTTCCCCCTACCGAAATCTAGGTGCGTCCTATGGGCCGGTGCGTCCTATAGGGCAAAAAATACGGTATCTACTTGCACTTTGACGTGCTTTTGAACTGCTAGGTTGGCAGGAGCAGGGACCGAGCAACGGGAGCTCACCCCATCGCGGGGATTCGAACCGCCGACCTTCTGATCAGCAAGTCCTAGGCTCTGTGGTTTAACCCACAGTGCCACCCGCGTCCCCGTATGGTATATACATATATATTAAAAAAGGAGGGGGTGTTTTCTCAACTGGACGTGTGAACGTGCAATTAAAAGCAACAGAGCAATCGGTGCGGAGGAAGAACAAAACAACACAGGACAGAAGACTGGGGCCACATCCACACCATACATTTAAAGCAGCTGAGGCTTCGGGGGGGGGGAGCATGTACACAGGGACGGTTGTGCTGTGTACCACATGCAAGCACATTACGATGCCTGACTCCCAGCCCACTTCTCTGCTGAGGCTGTTTAGCGCCATCCGTCCCTCCCCCCCCCCCGGGTCCTCTGTTGCCACACTGCTCTATCTACAGACGCATGATTCTCCTCCGGATCCAGCAGCTGTCCTGGGCTCTTTCCAGGCAATCCTCTAAGCTGGCGCTGCTTGGCGCGAGGCCCTGCCTGCGCTTCACTTGCTGCTGTTGCTCCTTTCCAGGATAGAGAGAGAGAGAGAGACCCAAGCTGTTCCCCAAAAGCTTTTCCGTGCAGCCTGCAGGCTGGGTCGACAAATTAAAACCCCTGACTGCTTCCATCTGGAGACTTTGCGCATGTGTTTGTGTGTGTGTACAAGAGAGAGAGAGATTGTGCGGAATAAAATGGGGCACAGGGAACAAAGCTGTCCTATCCCCACTCCTTCGTAGGCAGATGCTCATAAACTCTCCCCAACTGTCCCTGTTTTATGAAGGATGTTTCTCTTTTTGGGAAAACGACTTTTGGAGCTTTTACGCTGCCCCTTGTTGACGGCTGTGAACAGGGGCAGGTGAAACTGTCAATTTTGGTTTCTCCTGGCTCCCTCCCCGCCCCCCACCCAGTCTCACATTCTGTTCTCCACACTGGTTTGCAATTTTTTAAAAGCCTAGTAGAGTGACTTTCTCCTAAGAGATGCGTTTTTGAATTTTGTAGAATCCTAGGAGGGGCCATGAGGGTCACCCGGTCTGCAAACACAGGATTCTTTTGCCCAGTGTGGGGCGTGAACCCACAACCCTGAGATTAAGAGTCTCATGCTCTACCAACTGAGCTATCCCAGGGATAAATAAATTTATTTATTTACTTCGTTCATATCCCACCTTTTTCTCAAGGTGGCCAAATGGGGATTTGAACCTGTGTGTCTTCCAGCTCTGAGTCTGACACTCTAACCACTTCTCCAAAACAGATATTTTTGCAACATTATTTTCCCCAAGGAAATGCATTCTCGTACGTTGTTTTCCACTCATATATGTATTTCTACTCACATTCAGAGTAAAGGTGCCGAGAGTTGTAGGGCCACCTCTATTCTCCTTAAAGGTAAAGGGACCCCTGACCATTAGGTCCAGTCGTGGCCGACTCTGAGGTTGCGAAGCTCATCTCGCTTTAATGGCCGAGGGAGCCGGCGTACAGCTTCCGGGTCATGTGGCCAGCAGGACTAAGCCGCTTCTGGCGAACCAGAGCAGCGCACAGAAAAGCCGTTTACCTTCCCGCCGGAGCGGTACCTATTTATCTACTTGCACTTTTATGTGCTTTCAAACTGCTAGGTTGGCAGGAGCAGGGACCGAGCAACGGGAGCTCACCCCATTGTGGGGATTCGAACCGGCGACCTTCTGATCGGCAAGCCCTAGGCTCTGTGGTTTAACCCACAGCGCCACAGAACTATAATTCCCAGAGTTTCCTGCGAAGAAGGGCTGATTGTTAAACCACTCTGGGAACTGTAGCTTTGTGGATGGGTGTGCGGGAATAGGACTCATCTAACCAACTCTCAGCAGCCTTAACGAACTACAGCTCCCAGGATTCTCTGGGGGAAGGTGCAAAAAGTGTCAGATATACAGTGGAACCTTGGTTCTCGAACTTAATCCGGGAGTCCGTTCAACTCCTGAAACTGTTCGAAAACCAAGGCACGGTTTCAGATTGGCTGCAGGGGCTTCCTGCTCTCAAGTAGAAGCCGCGTCAGACATTCGGCTTCCGAAAAACGTACGCAAACCAGAACACTTACTTCTGGGTTTGCAGCGTTTGGGAGCCGATTTGTTCGACAACTAAGCCATTCAGGAACCAAGGTACCACTGTAATCTAATGACCAAAAGGCACCTTAAACCTAGGTTACAGTTCCCACAACAGAATATCTAGGCACCTTTCCCCTCCAATGAAACTTGTTTTTATTCTTGTTGTTACACATTTCATCTGAAAGCAGTTGAGAACACATCAAATAAAACCATCCAGAATAAAACAAATCTATAGAACATTTTTTTACAGATCCTTCACTAAGGGACATTTTGCATTCCCCAGTCGCCACCCTGGCACCCAGAGATCTCCACATGGTTGCAGTTTGACCCACACCAGGAGCAAAACGCACCTGGCGCCTGGCTAATTTCTAACGCTGGGTGCAACTATTTAAAGTTTTATGGTACTGCTTTCAATATATAGTACAGATGGTGCAAAGCATGACAAAGTGATTAAACTTCTGCATTTGAGAAAGTAATCTATTTTTGCCACGCTCCGTACACTGCTTTCATGGCATCAATACACAAGTACGGATTTCACATACCCATGCACACATTTTTCTGTCTGCTAAAATTGGCTTCTGTAATTTACAGGACTGCGCTACATAAGTGTAATGTATACAGAGGTTTTAGCATCACTGTTCACCGTTTTTTAATACTAAAAAATATTTGTTTACACCTGGGATAGCCCAGCACAAGACTTACTCTTAGGGCTGTGGGTTCGCGCCCCACATTGTGTGAAAGATTCCTACATTACAAGCAGGTTAGAGCATAGCTGCCAACTTTCCCCCCCTTTTTAAGGGAAATTCCCTTATTCCGAATAGGATTCCTCACAAGAAAAGGGAAAAGTTGACAGCTATGGGTTAGAGTCAGATGAACCTCGTGGTCCCAATTCTACAATTCTGTGATTCTAGGATTTTAGGACTCCCTGGTCAGGGGTCCCTTTACCTTTACTCCCATAGAGACTACCTTACACTGCGTTTAAAACCAAAATCGCATTTGGGTAGAAACTGTTTTTCAGGCGGCTAGTCCTAGTCTTTATAACCCTGTACCTTCTTCCAGAAGGCAGAAGCTGAAAGAGAACATTTCAGGGGTGCGCACTATCCTGAGCTATCTCTGCAGCTTTCTTATGGCACCTGGAAGCATAGATTTGATCTAAGGTGGGAAGAGTGCACCCAATTATTCTCTCTGCAGTCTTGACAACCCTGGACAGCGTTGTTTTTTCCCTGACCGCGCAGCTCCCAAACCACACTGCACCTTGAATCGGGCCCAGATTCCAAGTGGAAATCAGAGTCTCAGAGAGAGAAAGAGCAGGAGAACGGACAGATCACGAAGGTTACCCATGAGGAACGAAAGCCGGGACCAGCCTGAACTTGCTGAAATTTAAACCAGCCTGCTTCTGAGCAACGCACCCCTCCAAAAACACACACACACCAGCATTCAAGCCCTGACTTTCTGGGAAGAATTTCTTTTAAGGCTTGTGTGGGTGGAGAATGTTTTAACAACACTTAAAAAAAAAAGAGAGAGAGGAGTTGGGGTGAGGAAACAGACAGAAGAACATACCCTGGAGGTTTGAAAAACAAGTCGAGCTTAGAGGAACAAGTCGGAACAAGCAGAGCGTTTTCCATCGCTCCGGGGCAGCTGAGCGATTCGGAAGAGGTGCGAGCGGCAGCATGGGTGCCTTCTACGTGTGCCCGCACATCAGATCGTCCCAGTCCCCACCACCACTGCAACACACATAGAATCATGGAATTGAAAGGGACCTCCAAAGGTCACCCAGTCCAACCCCGCTGCAATGCAGGAATCTCAGCCAAAGCACCCAAGACAGATCCAGCCTCTGCGTAAAAACCTCCAAGGAAGGAGCGTCCACAATCTCCTGAGGGAATCCACTCCCCTGTCAGACAGCTGTCTTTCAAAAAGTTCTTCCTGGTGTTTGGACGGAATCTCCTTTCTTCTAAATTGAAGTGGGGGAGGGGGGAGAGTTTGCCCCATCTTCCATGTGACAACTTTTGGAAGACGGCTCTCCTCTCTGTCTCTTTTCCAGGCTAAACATAGCCAGTTCCTTCAACCGTTCCTAATACGGCTTGTTTTCCAGACCCTTTGCCATCTTGGTCTCCCCTCCTCCTACTCATGACATACACGTTTTTATAGGGGGGGTTGGGGGGGACCAAAGTAGATATGGGCATTAGAAACACACAGACACACAACACAGCTGCCAACTGTCCCTTATTTGGTGGGAAACTCCCTTATCCCAGCGTTGTGTCCCGCTGCTGTCCCTTATTGATGATGTCCCTTAAATTTCCCGGGTTTCAAAGGAAGCAGCTCCTCTCCCTCCCTCCCTGCCGGCCAGGGAGGAGGGAGGCTCCAACTGTGTTGCTTGGCTGCGTTGCTCACCCAATAAGGAGTCTAAGAACGACTGGGGGGTGGAGCTTGCATGCCTTGTGCCGATCAAATCGGCCGTGTTGCCTGGGGACTCGCCTTTGCTCAGCGCTTCCCAGCGGAGAGGTGACTGTGGTTTTCCTTGCTGCATCTCCTTCGCTGGGTTGCTGCGCTGTGGGAACCACCGCTTGAGGCTTCGTTTGGCTGCTGGTTGACTAAAATCCCTTATTTTGGCTGCTGGTCCCTTATTTTCGAGGCTGCTGGTCCCTTATTTTCAAATCTGTAAGTTGACAGCTATGACACACACACACACACACACACACACACGGAAACCCAACTGATTGTGTCTCTTTGAATGACATTTCAAAGATGGCAGCTTCAGATACTTTTCGCTTCCTCTCTTAGCCCTGATGGCGACATTTTGGTGTGTAGAAATGTCTACTGTACGTTTCCTGAAAGCATGAAAGCCACACCCACACACCCAAAATTTATCCTTTCTTTTGCTTTCTCCCTCTCGAGTAACCAATCTTTCTTTCAGGGGTGGTAATAATAATTTTTTATTTATACCCCACCCTTCCTCGTTCAGAAAACTGAGCTCGGGGCGGCTAACAACAAATTTAAAACACTTAATTGATGCAACAAAAAACAGCATAAAATACAGTATAAAACGTGAATAACAATAAATTCAGAATTCAAAAATCAATTTAGGGGGGAAATCCATCCAATAAACATTAGATGATCACCATTATACGATCACCACTATTTGGGCCAGCGAGGAGACCAGGGGAGAATTAGCTGTGGGATCCCAGAGTGTGTAATCTTCATAAAAAGGGGAGGGAAGGGAAGGGAAGGGATGGAAGGGGAAGTCTACAAAAGGTTTCTGGAAGAGAAGACATCCTCTTTTGTCAAGAGGCTGCCACAGAAAGTTTTCCTGAGGGCCAAAAGTTGGGCAAGTCTCCTCTGCCTCTTACACATCAAAAAGACCCAAGTCCCGTTCCAGCTTTCTCTGCTCCATGACCTCTGTGTTGACCGCCGCATTACCAGACTCGTTCTCCTACCGCAAGATCTGCCTTGCCTACCTGGTTTCTGGGCTCACTTCTCCCTCTGAAGCAGCAACAAGCTGAGTCTTAACCTTCCCTGGAGGCCGCCCAAGGCACAAAACACAACAAAATTCACGGAAACTACTGTATTTTTTGCTCTATAAGACTCACTTTTTCCCTCCTAAAAAGTAAGGAGAAATGTGTGTGCGTCTTATGGAGCGAATGCAGGCTGCACAGCTATCCCAGAAGCCAGAACAGCAAAAGGGATTGCTGCTTTCACTGCGCAGCGATCCCTCTTGCTGTTCTGGCTTCTGGGATTCAGAATATTTTTTTCCTTGTTTTCCTCCTCCAAAAACTAGGTGCGTCTTTTGGTCTGGTGCGTCTTATAGAGCGAAAAATACGGTAGCCGATGCAAGGGAGCTGCAGCCTTTTCGCTGCAATGGGTCTCCTCCAAAGATGACTTGACTTTAACGCAACCCCAAGCCCTTGCATCAAACCTATATAAAAAAAATCTAGTTGGTCCCTTGAGATTGCTAATCGTAGAAATGTAGAGTTGGGAGGGACCCTGAGGATCGAACCCCAAGCAATGCAGGAATATGCAGCTGCCCCGTACAGGGACTGAACCTTGGTGTTGTCTAAGCAACTGAGCTGGGCTCAAGGATTTTACCACTACAGCTGTTAAAACTGTGCTCTGGCTAGTTACTGAGCAACTGGTCTTAGACCAGGCAGAGGCAAACTCGGCCCTCCAGATGTTTAGGGACTACAACTCCCATCACCCCTAGCTAACAGGACCAAGTGGTCAGGGATGATGGGAGTTGTAGTCCCAGAACATCTGGAGGGCCGAGTCTGCCTGTGCCTGTCTTCGACCCTGCCCTGATCTATGCAGAGAGGGTAGCTATCGTCGGATGGATCTGGTGATGGAGAAAGGTCTTCTCCAGCCCAAGACCTTTCATAGTTCCTGCCACTCAGCTTGGACAAAGGGTGGAGAACCTCTAGCTCAAGGGTCAGCAAACTTTTTCCGCCCAGTCCACTGTCCCTCAGACCTTGTGTGGGGCTGGACTAGATTTTGAAGAAGAAAAAATATGAACCAATTCCTATGCCCCACAAATAACCCAGAGATGAATTTAAATAAAAGTGCACATTCTGCTCATGTAAAAACACACTGATTCCCGATCCGTCGGCGGGCCGGATTGACAAGGCGATTGGGCTGGATCCGGCCCCCGGGCCTTATTTTGCCTACCCATGCTCTAGCTCTCCAGACATTTCTGGACTTTGACTCCCATCACTCACCAGCTGTGATTCTTTTTTTTTATTCGTTTTGCAATACAAAAATATAAAAACACATAACACAATTTTCCACGTTTTTTTGACTTCCCTCAGCTCTTCTGCAAATCCTCCGTTTTAATCCTTCTTCCGCATTTCTTAATCTAATATTGCCTTTTATTAAAAACCTCCCCCCTCTTATTCCCTTTTTTACAATATTTCTAATATTATTTTCGCAGAGCCTCTTGCAACCCTGCAAATCAGCTGTGATTCTTGGACTGGGCAGGGGCTCGGCTAGATGACTTTTTGGGTCCCTTCCAGCTCTACCACTCTAGGATCACCGAAAGTCCAGTGGAGGCTGGCTCACCTGCCTGCCATCTGGCCTACAACCGGTCCAGGAAATGGCAACACCTGTTGGTTTCCTCCTCCTTAGTCTCAGTGTTGCTCCTTGTAGTACTCAACATGGAGGAGAAAACCAGAATCGGTTTGCTCAACCCATCACTGGGTGTGGCGCCACCTACAGTTCAGCTCCCTGCCTGCTGCCCCACCAGTCCCCATGTGCACCAGAGGTACCACTGCAGGGGTCCAAAATAACAGTAGAGTTCCACATGGCACACTGGATTTTATCAAGCTCCACCGATACAACTATCTAGGTCAAAGAGGCCAACACAGTGGAGTTCTGATGCTCAGCGAATCCAGACCATTGGGCATGCTGGCTGTTACAGGAGTGTTCCAGTCAGTAAACACACAGCTCAAAGTTGGCGTAGTTTGGGTTTTTATTAGCAAAAACACAATGCCCCCAGACTTGTTTTGAATGTCAGGCCTAATGAGCACTTGGTAGGTCTTGCCCCATGGATCAGTTGTCTCCTCACAGCCATCTAAGTCCCCCTCCCTCCAGGGCTTTCGCCAAGCAATCAGAGACTGTGCCTTAAGGAAGACAACCTCTGCTCTGCTCTTTTCATGCCTCTCCTGGTTCTGGGAGGCCAGTAGGAAGGGCAGCTGGTTGCAGCAGGAGGCTTCCTCTCCAGCCTGTCTCACCTCTGTCTCCTGGCTGCACTCTTCACCTGCCGCTTGAGACTGGACTTCTCCCTGCTCACTAAGCCCTGTTACCTCTTCCGTTTCCAACACCTCCTGTTCCTAGTCTGCTCCCTCTTCTCCCTGCTTCAGAAGATGAACGGACGTGGGAAAAGGTTCCCTAGCTTTTGAACTTTCGCCGTAGACAAATAGCAAACGTCACACCACTGTCTCGAGTTGGGCTTCTTGGAAACCTATCATTACACGTCTTTTCTCGCTGAGATCCCACCACTGATTCACTGTTTGGTTTGGGCTCCGGGCAGACGACTGTTGTCTTTTTTAAAATAGCAGGTCGGAGAACCCTTTGTTAGGATTTGAAAGGAGAAGAAGCTTACAATTTTCGATTCGGGTTCAGCCAAAACACTGGTCCGTAGCCCACGGGCCCCCGTTACGTCATAGGGCGGCCGTGTGGGCACAAGGAAAGAGCGAACGTTTCAAGTTAATTGGAGCCAGTGCGGTGGGAAAAACATGACCAAGAACACAGGCATAACCAGGGAGCCCTCGCTGGTGAACATCATTTCTGCAACCCTCTTAACCTTTCTGAATGCCTCACGTCGTCAGGAAGGAGATTAAGAAGAAAGGCTGTGTTTGGACACTAATTTTGTGAGGACAGCTTTGGAACAGAAGCAGTCCCTGTGTCCCAACCCAGAACATTCCCCAGAATCCTCAGCGGCTCAACAAAGCTTCCGCTGTGCTACCAGAGCTTCCTCAGGAGTTGAGCTGATGTCGGGGGAAAGTTTCCCAGCTTTTGAAACACAGCAAACGCCACACCACTGTTTTGAGTTGAAACGGCATGATGCACTGCAGAGTCCGTCTTACATCAGATCCCAACCAAGTTTCCCTACAGGTAACAGAATCATAGAATTGTAGAGTTGCAAGGGAACCCCAAGAACCATCTAAGTTAGGGGTCGGCAAATGAAGGCCCGCGGGCTGGATCAGGCCCAATTGCCTTCAGGATCCAGCCTGCAGACTGTCCGTGGATTGGCTTTGGGGTTCTGTTTGTTCGGGCTGTGCAATTTTTTTTCTGTGCCATTCCATTCCCCCCATCTCTCTCACATACACCTCCCTCCCTCCCTCCTCCCAGCTTCTCCTTGCCCTGCCTAGAGAAGGAAGGGGGCTGGGCTGAGCGCCATTTTAAGCAACCGCTCATCTTCCCTTCTCCTCCGCCGCCCTGGTGCTCCTGTGGGTCAGAGAGCAGAGCGGACAAGCTCCCTCTGCCTACTCATGAGAAGCAGCGATGGTGGCGGTGGTGGCAGCAGCCACAGGGAAGGTAAGCGTACGAGCTGGGGCTGGGGAGGACTTTTGTGCCTCTTCTTCCAGCTCTCCCCCCCCCCCGGTGCCACATCTCCGGCCTGCCACAAGGTCTGAAGGACAGTGGACTGACCCGCGGCTAAAAAATTTTGCTGGCCACTGATCTAAGTTCAGCCCCCTGCAATGCACGATTCCTGCTCCAGCCTTCCCTGGCTGGACTTGTGCTTAATAATAATAATAATAATAATAATAATAATAATATATTTATTTATACCCCGCCCATCTGGCTGGGTTTCCCCAGCCACTCTGGGCAGCTTCCAACAAAACACTAAAATACCATAACCTATTAAACATTAAAAGGTTCCCTAAACAGGGCTGCCTTCAGATGTCTTCTAAAGGTCTGGTAGTTGTTGTTCTCTTTGACATCCGGTGGGAGGGTGTTCCACAGGGCGGGCGCCACTACCGAGAAGGCCCTCTGCCTGGTTCCCTGTAACTTGGCTTTTTGCAGCAAGGGAACTGCCAGAAGGCCCTCGGCGCTGGACCTCAGTGTCCGGGCAGAACGATGGGGGTGGAGACGCTCCTTCAGGTCTACTGGACCGAGGCCGTTTAGGGTTACCCATTGCGCCACCTGAGGGCATGCGCTTGACTCCAGCTCACACACAGCTCTGCACCCCTCAACACTGGCCACCTGAGGCACCTGCCTCACAGCAGAGCCGGCCCTGAGTAAGGCAAGCTAGCAGGCAAAAAAATCAAGGGCATGTGCCACCCACAGGCAACAAAAACGCAGCGCTAGAAATAAGGTTTTTGGTGGCTACCTGGGTATAGTTGCTTCTTCTTCACCTTCTGAGAAAACAGAAGGGAAGAATAATGCCATTGGGAGCAAGGGACCAAGGTCAGTCCTCGAAGGGGTCAGAAATAGAGCCCTCTGACACCCGAGTCAGCTGCTTGCTCCAAGGAAGAGAGAAACTATTTTTGAAAGGAAGGCTGGGAGATTAGGAGAGGCAAGGATGATTGCTTCTTCTAATCCAGCAAACTATGGTGAAAGAGGATGCCTAGCTCCTAAAAGCAGCTCAGTGACAGCCACACACACACGAGACCATCTCAGCAGCCGCCTTAATGCTTCCTCTGTGGCAGAGAGAAGATTTAGAGCGCAAACCGCATTACCATCCGTTTGTCATAGAGGAAGGGTATTCTTCCAAACAGCCTGGTCTTGTGTGTGTGTGTGTGTGTGTGTGTTCCCCACCACCACCCCATTTTGCTGCTTTGCGATGCGCTGGGCATGGATCCAGATCGTTCCAACTTTCCGCTCCCAGAGACAAAGTCACGGGAGCATTCAATAAGTTTAGCAGAGTTAAGGCTCTGGCGGAATTCGCACTGGCATCAGAGGCAGGCGAAGGTCACTAGCTTAAATAGCTTTGGAAGGGGACTTGGCACTTTCACAAAAGAGGGGAGGGCGACTGGTCGGGATAACAGCCAGAGGAAGTGGAATGTCCATGTTGAGAGCCACATACAATTATTGATTGCATATATGTAGGTATGTAGGGATGCGGGTGGCGCTGTGGGTTAAACCACAGAGCCTAGGGCTTACCGATCAGAAGGTCGGTGGTTCGAATCCCCGCGATGGGGTGAGCTCCCGTTGCTCAGTCCCTGCTCCTGCCCACCTAGCACATTGAAAGCACATCAAAGTGCAAGTAGATAAATAGGTACAATGTTAGATTGTTTTTGTATGCCACAACTGCTGCTAGGATTTTGTTGGCCAAAAATTGGAAAACACAAGAAGTGCCAACAGTGGAGGAATGGCAGATGAAGATGATGGACTTTTCGGAGCCAGCCGACCTGACTGGAAGAGTCCGCGACCAGAAGGAGGAGTATCACCAGGAGAAATGGATGAAATTAAAGACTATTTAGCTAAATATGCTAAGATAACTTAAATAGAAATACTTGCAAATACCAGATTGGCTTAGGATTTAAATATGTGGTGTTATAGAATAATACGTCTAAAGTTAATATATAAAGAAAGAAAGATGTTAATTGACTAAGTAAATTTTATGAGAAATTAGTTTTGGAAAATTGTTAGAATGATACACATTAAACTCAGCCAGGGAGTATTTGAGGAAGTCACCTAACAATGTTAATAATAGTGGAACAATTATAGTTAGGGTTTATGTTTGTTTGTTTGTTTATAAATTTGGAAAATCAATTTTAAAAAATGGGGGGGGTGGATGGAGTGGGGAGGAAAGCAGGCATTTTGCTACCACCCCCTGGTTGAAGCAACCGGAGGCTTTTAAGAGCACAGAAGTCGATGAGAAGCCCCGAGTCGCAGGGAGACATCAAGTCTGCTCAAGGAAAATCAATGCGGTATCAGATTTTACTCATCACTTTGCCAAACTAAGGAGGAAGAGGAGGAGGAGAAGAAGATGCCAGAGGGATATTTCTGTGCGCTTGTGTCAAAAGGAGAGGGTGCATCTGTAGAAGGGTTTTGATGGAGAGAGCCAAGGCATGCGGGCAATTATTATTCTCTATTATTGCTATCAATGTATGGAAGCAAGAGCTGGACCATAAAGAAGGCTGATCGCCGAAGAATGGATGCTTTTGAATTCTGGTGCTGGAGGAGACAAGAGTCCCATGGACTGCAAGAAGATCAAACCTCTCCATTCTGAAGGAAATCAGCCCTGAGTGCTCACTGGAAGGACAGATCCTGAAGCTGAGGCTCCAAGACTTTGGCCACCTCATGAGAAGAGAAGACTCCCTGGAAAAGACCCTGATGTTGGGAAAGATGGAGGGCGCAAGGAGAAGGGGACGACAGAGGACGAGATGGTGGGACAGTGTTCTCGAAGCTACAAACATGAGTTTGACCAAACTGCAGGAGGCAGTGGAAGACAGGGGTGCCTGGCGTGCTCTGGTCCATGGGGTCACGAAGAGTCGGACACGACTAAATGACAACAACATTATTGCTATCAGAACAACCTGGCCACTATAAGGAAATTCTGCCCTTGGTATGTTCAGTTTCCACCTCTCCATTTTGATTCTCTGGCCCCATATCTGCACAAACTTGTTATCCCAAACCACAGACGTGCTTTTACACTTGCAAGACTGGATGTTTCACCACCTGCGGTACTTGAGGGTCGATTCCAAAAGATCCCGCCTGAGAAACATCTTTGCCCCTGTGGAGACGGTAGCACCAAAACAGCAGCACACGTCCTCCTGTCTTGCGCTCTCTACAAAGACTTGAGGAACGAGAGCATCACCCCACTCGTACTAACCATTCCTGGGCGCTCAACCACTGCCACAATGTCCTTTCTTCTATCAGATCAAAATGAGCAGGTAACAGCAAAGGTTGCTAGGTTCATAGCAGGGGCTATAAGCATAAGGGCCACTAACTGACTGCTGATTAGGGACTTTAAATTGTGCTTTTATATCAAATTTCCATTTCTGCGTATACTGTAATGTTTTACTGTTGCTGTGGCCATTGGCTAATGTGAATAAAGTTTTATCTCTCTCTCTATTATTGCTAAATAATAAATAGTAAACTGGCAGCAAATCACTGGTGCCTTGTCATCGGCCGTGACCCTCTTCGTTGGTTCATCAAGAGCCTGGCCGCTGGGTTAGGCCAGAGACTCATCCTGCTCTCACAGTGGCTGACCAGATGTCCCAATGTGAAAAGCCCATAACTTGGGTTGATAGCTCAACTGGTAGAGCACAGAATCATAGAACAGTAGAGTTGGAAGGGACCAACAAGCGTCATCGAGTCAATGCAATACAGGGATCTTTTGTCCAACGTGGGGCTCCAATTCCAGTTGTGGGTTCGAGACCCGTGCTGGGCAAAAGATTCCTTCAATTGTGGGGGGTTTGGCCAGATGACCTTCAGGGGTCCCTTCCAACTCCACGATTCTATGATTCTAATCGTACTCTTACTTCTTGCCTGTTAGTTCCGCCTGTTGTGATCATTGTTCTCTGCATTTCATACGTACGTACGTACACCCACACACCCACCATATTTTTTGCTCTATAAGACTCACTTTTCCCCTCCTAAAAAGTAAGGGGAAATGTGTGTGCGTCTTATGGAGCGAATGCAGGCTGCGCAGCTATCCCAGAAGCCAGAACAGGAAGAGTGATTTCTGCTTTCGCTCCGCAGCGATCCCTCTTGCTGTTCTGGCTTCTGGGATTCAGAATATTTTTTTTCTTGTTTTCCTCCTCCAAAAACTAGGTGCGTCTTATGGTCTGGTGCGTCTTACAGAGCGAAAAATACGGTGTGTGTGTGTAGTGAAATAAAAAGACTGCATTAAAAACAATGAACTGAAATCAACGCGCACGCTCAAGCTACGTGCATTAATTCCAATAGGTCTACTCTGAGTAAAACACAGCTGAATAGCGTGCTTTATTTCTTGAGGGCCAAAATACACCTGTTCAGCATGCATAAAGTCCCAGTTTCAATTTCCCGGTATCTTCAGGTACGGCCGGGCATACTTATTTCATTTATTTATTTATACTTCATTTATAACTGCGGACAATGGCAACGCCAATGCCCCAACGCGGTAGAAAGCTGCTTCACGCCTTCCTTTATCCAGAATCATGAGGACTCGAATCTTAACTTTAGGAAAAAGGAGCACAGCTCGCTCCCCCAGTTCCCAATGGTGTCTCCAGCTAGGTTTGGGGGAGGCTTCCCTTGGCTTCCTGAAAAGCAGCCAATTCGGGGGGGCGCGACGATACTGAGCCCAACAGACCAGTGGCCTGATTCGGTGTAAGGCAGTTTCCGAGGTCTGCTAATACCTAATGCTTTCAACCATCCACTGAAGACACCCTCCTCCTTTCCTTCGCAACGGAGTTCGCATCCCAACATCTGGGCTGGGCTGTCATCACTGCAGCGCAGGCCTCTAAACACTCCTGGAGAACTGACACAGATCTGTGGGGCCACTGTTTCTAATTAAAGCCTATATATTATATCATATTATATTTATATTCATTCATTCATTCCCTAGGAAATGGTTTATTCATTAGCCTGCTTTCCATTCAATCTCTCCATCCGTGGCCCGGCAGACGAGACAGGGCGACGCAGCCGGGGTCAGAGGACAGGGAATGTGCAGAGAGATAGGAGATTTTCAAAAGGGTGGGGTGGGATTTCCCAACTTTCACCGCATCCCCCACCCCCTTTTCTCTCTCCACCCCGCATTTCGGATTACCGGCTGGCTCTGTTAATTCAATAACCTGCCATATAATTACTCCATAATAAACTGCTATTATCCTAACATTCGCTCAACAGCTGCGATCGCTTTAAAGCACGGGGGGAGGGCCCTGGGGGGGCGGGGATTTGGGGCAACCTTCTGTCGGCTGGCAGAGTGGGGCATCCCACTGAACCCGCCCTCCGCCCAGAGAATCAAGGAAGAAGCATGGAAATCAGTCAAGGGCCGAAATAAACCGCCTTTAATGCAGGCTTGCAAACCGTCTGGCGTGGCTAGTAAACCTCTTAGTTTGCGCCAAGGTTTTTGTTAAAAGCCTGAGCACAGTTTGTTTCCGTTCCTTCTTTGGAACTTTAAAGGTAAAGGGACCCCTGACCATTAGGTCCATTCGTGGCTGATTCTGGGGTTGCGGCGCTCATCTCGCTTTATTGGCCGAGGGAGCCGGCGTACAGCTTCCGGGTCATGTGGCCAGCAGGACTAAGCCGCTTCTGGCGAACCAGAGCAGTGCACGGAAACGCCGTTTACCTTCCCGCCAGAGTGGTACCTATTTATCTACTTGCACTTTGACGTGCTTTCGAACTGCTAGGTTGGCAGGAGCAGGGACCGAACAATGGGAGCTCACCCCATTGCAGGGATTCAAACCGCCAACCTTCTGATCAGCAAGTCCTAGGCTCTGTGGTTTAACCCACAGCACCACCCACGTCCCCTCTATGGGAGTATATTGTATTTAATTATGGGGTATCGGAGTTTTTAGCAGAGCGGTACCTATTTATCTACTTGCACTTTGACATGCTTTCGAACTGCTAGGTTGGCAGGAGTAGGGACCGAACAATGGGAGCTCACCCCATTGCAGGGATTCAAACCGCCGACCTTCTGATCAGCAAGTCCTAGGCTCTGTGGTTTAACCCACAGCGCCACCCACGTCCCCTCTGTGGGAGTATATTGTATTTAATTATGGGATATCGGAGTTTTTAGCGGAGCGGTACCTATTTATCTACTTGCACTTTGAAGTGCTTTCGAACTGCTAGGTTGGCAGGAGCAGGGACCGAGCAACGGGCGCTCACCCGGTCGTGGGGATTCACACTGCCAACCTTCTAATCGGCAAGCCCTAGGCTCTGTGGTTTAACCCACAGCGCCACCCGCGTCTTACTGCTCCACAAAGGACCTCAGGACGTGCTCATAGCCCCGGCAAAGATCTGCACCTGGGAGCATGGAGGATCAAAGCCCATGCTTTCAACTGCTGTGCTTGGCCTGCCACGCTGCTCAGTAATCCAAGTGCGTGGGTGGAAGTTTTTAAGTGCAAACAAGCAAGGAACCAGCTTCTTCCTGGACCTCAGTTTTCTCCATCTGTGAAATGGGAATATGGAAGAACCAGCGCTTTGGGAAGTGAACGTGTTAAGTCCCTGTGCAAACCTTAGCACAGAGATGTCCCCAAGAGCCTTCCAGTTTCTCTTTGGCCACAGAATCACAGAGTTGGAAATGACCCTAAGGGTCATCTAGCCCAACCCCCTGCAATGCAGGAATCTCAGCTAAAGTGTCCCTGACAGATGGCCAGCCAACCTCTGCTTAAAAACCTCCAAGGAAGGAGAAGTCCACAGTCTCCAGACAGAGACTGTTCCACTGTCAAACAGCTCTTACTGTCAGAAAGTTTAGTCGGACTCTCATTTCTTGTAACGTGAAGCCATGGGTTCGAGTCCTCCAGAGCTGGAGAAAACAAGCTTGCTCCCTCTTCCGTGTGACAGCCCTTAAGATATTTGAAGATGGCTCTCATATCTCCTCTCATTTTCCTCTTTCCCAGGCTAAACATACCCAGCTCCTTCAACCGTTCCTCATACGGCTTGCTTTCCAGACCCTTCATCATCTTGGTCTCCCCCCACCTTCCAGCTTGTCCATATCCTTCTTTAAATGGGGTGCCCAGAACTGGGCAAAGGATTCCAGGTGTAACACACGACCCTTAAGGTAGAATATCTGTAAAACCAAACACACCCTGCGTGATTTTTCCCATTTAAAGCTCCTCCAACTCACCTCTCAGAGCCTGGCCATCCTATTGTACCCACCTAGGCAGGACACACAGCCGAGTTTCATTTAGGCTGCGATTTGGGCTCCTCAACCTATTTATGGGGCTTCGGGGCTCATTCAGAAACGAGGAGGAAAGCGTGCCTCGAAGATCTCGAACACACACAGATCTTGGCATGCCGTTAATATTCAGGAAAATTCGGGGTGAGTCAACCAACCGCTTGACAACGGGTGGGGCAGAGATTAACGTCTGGTATTGCAAAACCGTTTAAAAAAATAAAAATAAAATAAAAATTAAAGTTTTGGGTTTTTTTAAAGACTGGAGCCACCTTTGGGGTGTTTTCGAGTTTGAATACGAAACGTGGATCGGTCGGAAATCTCGCGGCACGTTTGGCTGGGCGCGCACCAGACTCTTCAGCAATTAAGGAGGAATAATTGCTGCAGGAATCCATCGACTGCAAGTAATTTGTGCAGCCAACAAGCCCAGGAACACGCTACCTGCTTAATAGGGATGCTTAAACTCCAACCTTGATTAGTGAGGGGAGGGGGGGAGCAAGAAAGGGGGAAAAAACAAGGTTGAAGAGGTTTCTAAGCACCGAAAGTGTCGAAAATGAAGAACGTGTCGCTGGCTTTGCAGAGAACCCAGGAGGTCAGGATCCGAAGATATAAAGAAAAGGCGGAGAATCTTTTACCTGTGTTCCAGACGCACCTTTTACCCCCCGTCCAGGTAAGGAAGAAGCATTATCGGTGGTTTAAGGGGGTCAACCCCAGCCTAGCGAAAAGTGGACCAGGAAGGTGTGCAGAAGGGCGGCCTGGGAAGAGTTCCAAGGGCCAGGTAAAGAAGTCCAGGGGGCCGCATTGGGTAACGTTTGCTGGCATTCTGGCCAGCTTTCTGGGGCTTGCTTCTCCCTAGGTACATGAGAGCCAGATCGGGCCAAAGGCCCATCTGCCTCAACATCCTGTTCTCATCTGGACAACCAGACACCCAGAACTGGAAGCCGGGAAGCTGGAGCAGAGCACCAGAGACCTCTCCCTTCCTGCATTGGCCAGGTATTCAGGAGCATAGAAGCATAGAACTGCAGAATCGGAGGGGACCTCAGGGGTCATCTAGTCCAGCCCCCTGCAATGCAGGAATCTGGGTTGATAACTGTCCGTCTTGATCAGTGCGGTTTTAAGTATTTCCAGGTATTCTCAGTTTTGTGTTGTAAGTAACCTTCAGTTCTGAACGATACACTGAGATGATGATGATGATGATTATGATGATTATGATTATTATGATTATTATTATTATTTAT
This sequence comes from Podarcis raffonei, assembly GCF_027172205.1. Classification (NCBI taxonomy): domain Eukaryota; kingdom Metazoa; phylum Chordata; class Lepidosauria; order Squamata; family Lacertidae; genus Podarcis; species Podarcis raffonei. Next base: position 4,715,525 of record NC_070619.1, on the reverse strand, counting down.
TATTATTTATACCCCACATATCTGGCTGGGCCTCCCCAGCCACTCTGGGCAGCCCCCAACAAAATATCAAAACACAGTAATACATCAAACATTAAAAGCTTCCCTAAACAGGGCTGCCTTCAGATGTCTTCTAAAAGTCTGGCAGTTGTTGTTCTCTTTGACATCTGGTGGGAGGGCTTTCCACAGGGCGGGCGCCACCACTGAGAAGGCCCTCTGCCTGGTTCCCTGTAGCTTTGCTTCTTGCAGCGAGGGAACTGCCAGAAGGCCCTCGGCGCTGGACCTCAGTGGCTGAATGATGGGGATGGAGACGCTCCTTCAGGTATACTGTACTGAGGCTGTTTAGGGCTTTCAAGGTCAGCACCAACACTTTGAATTGTGCTCGGAAATGTACTGGGAGCCAATGAAGGTCTTTCAAGACCGGTGTTATGTTGTCTCGGCAGCCGCTCCCAGTCACCAGTCTAGCTGCTGCATTCTGGATTAGTTGTAGTTTCCAGGTCACCTTCAAAGGTAGCCCCACGTAGAGCGCATTGCAGTAGTCCAAGTGGGAGATAACCAGAGCATGCACTACTCTGGTGAGGCAGTCCGCGGGCAGATAGGGTCTGAGCTACATTAGTAGTGTTTAGAGTATTATTATTTTTTGCAATTGACTTGAGACTCTCTCCAAAGATCAAGGCATCTCCCTGGCTTTATTTTTTCTGCTTTGTTTTTGTTAAACGCTTACAGTATTGAACCAGTTCTGCTACCGTTGTAAACTACCTCAGTAAAAAAATAAAAAAGTTCGTTACAATGGTCCATAAACTTTAGTGCAATACAGAAACATATCGAACAGGAAATTTTATTTCGTCGTGAATGGCGGATGAACCCCATCACGGAGGCAGCGGAGAAGCAATTTTGTTCAGGTCACCGGAAAATTAAACTCTCCCCCCCAAAAAAAACTATTCAAGCTCGCCTTGTAGAAAAAACAGCGATAAACACTGTTTCCTGCATTCTACCACGTACAAGTGTGACCTATGGCTAGAAAAACGGAATGGAGACATGTAGAGAAACATGTAGCGTGGCTCCGTCACACTCTGGGGTGACCAAGAGACAGATGGAAGGGGTGGAGACATGGAAATAAATGGGTGGGGCTGCACAGGTAGAGAATCCTAGGGAAGAAAGTGTTGGTGGAGCAAAGTTAAAGTAAAGGTAAAGGGACCCCTGACCATTAGGTCCAGTCATGGACGACTCTGGGGTTGTGGCACTCATTTCACTTTACTGGCCGAGGGAGCCAGTGTACAGCTTCCGGGTCATGTGGCCAGCAGGACTAAGCCGCTTCTGGTGAACCAGAGCAGCGCACGGAAACGCCGTTTACCTTCCTGCTGGAGTGGTACCTATTTATCTACTTGCACTTTGACATGCTTCCGAACTGCTAGGTTGGCAGGAGCTGGGACCGAGCAACGGGAGCTCACCCCGTCGCGGGGATTCGAACCGCCGACCTTCTGATCGGCCAGCCCTAGGCTCGGCGGTGTAACCCACAGCGCCACCCGCACCCCGCAAAGTTAACGATCGCTAACTGATAGCGATAGAGACTTTGGCCACCATGGCCAAGCGCAGCCTTTCACCTTTCGCTTCCACAGGGAGAGTAAAATGCTGAAACTTCGGAAGAGCATTTTCTCCGCCACGGCCAGTGACACGAAATTAGTGATGGTGGAGTGGGGGGGGGGGAGTTCATTAAACAAAGGTCCCATTCAACATCCCAAGAAACTCCCACCCCAATTGCAACTTTGACGGCAACTGAGCAGCCTTGTGTCCCTGTTCTCCAGACCCGTCGCCGCCGGTTCAAATCCACCCACAGGACAAGGAAGGCTGCAACTGATTGGCCCCCAAGGTCTCACACTCAGTGAGCTGCACAGCTGAGTAGGGATTCGAACCCAGATCTCCCAGGCTGCAGTCATTGACACTCTTAACCATGGTGGCAAACCTAGGTTTAAGGTGCCCAATTAGATTAATTATATCTTGAGTTTGTCCTGACCATGGGCAGGCAGCAGGTTCCGGGTTTCTCCATTTATTAAAGAGTGTAAGCTCCATTTATTAAGAGTGTAAAGGGACCCCTGACCATTAGGTCCAGTCGTGACCGACTCTGGGGTTGCGGCGCTCATCTCACTTTACTGGTCGAGGGAGCCGGCGTACAGCTTCCGGGTCATGTGGCCAGCAGGACTAAGCCGCTTCTGGCGAACCAGAGCAGCGCACGGAAATGCCGTTTACCTTCCCGCCGGAGTGGTACCTATTTATCTACTTGCACTTTGACGTGCTTTCGAACTGCTAGGTTGGCAGGAGCAGGGACTGAGCAACGGGAGCTCACCCCGTTGCGGGGATTCGAATCGCAGACCTTCTGATCGGCAAGTCCTAGGCTCTGTGGTTTAACCCACAGCGCCACCTGCGTCCCACTATTAAAGAGTGAAGCGATGAGAAAGATGCATCTCTGGAGGAGTCCCTGAAGCAGCCTTCTTCAATCTCGTGCACTCCAGATGTTTTTGGACCCTCAACACCCAAACCAGCATGGGAGAGAAAAGGCCACTGAGATATGGAGGGCACAAGGCTGCCTTGGAAAGGCACTGCCAGCCAGAGTAGGCTACACTCAGCTAAAACTGCCTGTCCTAGTAGGAGGCAACTCTCATTTTACAGGATGTGGCACAGCTCAGGGGAAAAGCACCTCCTTTGCATGCAGAGGGTCCCAGGTTCAGATCCTGACACCGCCAGTTAAAAGGGGGCAGGGGAAAGAGGACTCTTCTCCGCTTGAGGTCCAGGACGGCTGCTGCCGGACAGAGATGACGACATTGGGTAGGTGAGCAGGTGGTCTGACCATGTGTAAGACAGCTCCCCATTGCTCTGTTACCCAGCATGCACACGCGCGCGCGCGCACACACACACACACACACCCTACAACAGCACACATAAGACTTTTTTCATATCTGAAGAAGTGTGCATGCACACGAAAGCTCATACCAATTTTACGTAGTTGGTCTCTAAGGTGCTACTGGAAGGAATGCTTTTTATTTTGTTAAGACTTTCGCAGTTTGGTTTTATTGTATTTTATGCCAAAAACACTTAATAAAAAAATTGTTGTGGTTTTTTGTTTTTTTTTTTTTTTAAAAGGGCATTTGGTGTTTGGAACAATGGGGCAGTTTTGCAAGTTGGAAAACTGCAAGCGCAAGCGCAAAGTCATTGTGGTTCAAAGGTACCATATTTTTCGCTCTATAAGACGCACCAGACCACAAGACACACCTAATTTTTGGAGGAGGAAAACAAGAAAAAAATATATTCTGAATCTCAGAAGCCAGAACAGCAAGAGGGATCGCTGAGCAGTGAAAGCAGCGATCCCTCTTGCTGTTCTGGCTTCTGGGATAGCTGCGCAGCCTGCATTCGCTCCATAAGACGCACACACATTTCCCCTTACTTTTTAGGAGGGAAAAAGTGAGTCTTATAGAGCAAAAAAATTGGTATATCTTCCCTAACCAGTTTCAAGGTGGGGGGCTACGAAAGCCCTTCATGCAATGCAAGCTTTTTGTTTTAGGAATAACTTGCGGAACTCACTGCTGCAATATTTTTAATTTTTTTTAATGAGCTGGTTATTTTATGTTCCCTTAACCTGGAAAAGGTGGGTGCGGCCACAGTGCTCGTTCTGTCTTGCTGCCCCCACAGGTAGAGAAACCTTCGGGGGGGGCGTAAAGGTCCCTGGGAGCCAGCCGGGACTCTTGCTAACTCTCCATCGCAAGGCTGCAGTGTTGCCAAATTGAGCCACTCTTGCAGGGACAGCTATAAAAAGACTAGTAGGGGATACGGCTTTGGAGAATCGGATATCCTCTCTGCTCGATGGGAGGCATGTGTCCCACCCCCCCACTGCCACCCCCCCTTCCAGGAGAGGGTTTAAAAGCTGTCTAGCCAGGCAGCATATGGAAAGGCTTACTATGCCATTCACTACCCCTCCAGCGCTGGGCTCTCCTAGAAATCATGCAAATATCTTGCTGCTGGCCGTCTAGCAACGTTCTGCTTCTACGAACACTCCCGAATTATTTTTGGCGATAACCGTGCAGAAATACTGCCCAGAGAATCTAGTCTTTACAATACAATCTTTATTACAGTCCAGAGACCCAACAAATCATTACAAAGCAATACACAATTCGTACAGCCTACCTCCAGGTTAAACAAGCATTTTGTTCAGAATATAGGGATCCCTGGTTCTTGCAGCCACTGATAAAAACTTTGCCACTGCTAGTGTTCTAGCATTTGTCCGGTCTTCCAGTAGGAACCTGACATAATGAGCCTCTGATTTTCCCGGGAAAGGTACCAGCAAGGGTAGTATCAGTTCAGCCCTGGCTTGCTCATATTTTGCACAATGCAACAAAATATGTTTTATGGGATCGATGTCTTGAGCACACGAGCAAAGTCTGTCCTGGCAGGGAATTCCTCTCAACCTGCCATCCAGCGCTGCAGAAGGAAAGACGTTTAGTCTGGCTTTGGTGAAAAGCCTTCGATTGTTTGGTACTGTCAGGTTTTTAATGTAAGATGTTAACTTAAAGACATGCCCATATTGTACTCCTACTGCCAGCGGACTACAGACTGCGTGTGATTGAGATCGCAAGTCACTGTGTGCATTATCCCATAATCTTTGCTTTAAAATCTTTTGGGCGCCTTCATAACCCAGGTAATACAGTTGGGGGTGACAGACCAATAGAGGTGGCTTTTCTAGCCACGGTTTTCTGCCATTTGCTGACAAATTCCTCATTGGTCAGGTGTTGGTACAAACCCTTCCCTAGATTAAACACTGAAATCCTGAGCCATAATACATATATGGTCTCCCAGTAACTGCAACTGAATGGAAAATCGCCTCAAACCTTGCACAGGATCCGTGGCACTGCTCTCTCTGGAATAGAGCTGTAGCAAGAGAAAATTAACGCATAATTTGAGGTTTTGACAAGGGCTAGAACCTCCAGACGCCTCTTAAATGATTTGGCTTTCCTTTATTGCATGTGCCGCAGAAGAATCGTTTTCAAGGCAAGCCTCGTCACGAACCTTGCACATCTGGAACTATACCTGATAATCAAACGACGCTCATATTCTTTATAGGAAGACAACATTTATTCTGCCTTTTTCCTTTCACGGTTTCATAGATTTTGACCTACGCTGCTCTTGCTGTTGTCTCGTGAGACAATGCAGTGCGTCTCCGAGGCCGAAGTCAAACTACTGAATTAGCAGCACTGAAATGAGCTCCCTGGGGAGCAAGCCTGGGCAGTGTGTCTGGAGGTCCTGGGCTGCACAGACGACAAGAGCCCCCATCTCTGCCTTGTTGAGGTGTCGGGTGTGGGGGACTCCCTGGTCCTGAATGGGGTGACTGTGCCCCTGAAGGACCAGGTGCGCAGCCTGGGAGTCATTTTGGACTCACAGCTGTCCATGGAGGCACAGGTCAATTCTGTGTCCAGGGCAGCTGTCTACCAGCTCCACCTGGTACGCAGGCTGAGACCCTACCTGCCCGCTGACTGTCTTGCCAGAGTGGTGCATGCTCTAGTTATCTCCCGCTTGGACTACTGCAATTCGCTCTACGTGGGGCCACCTTTGAAGGTGATCTGGAAACTACAACTAATCCAGAATGCGGGAGCCAGACTGGTGACTGGAAGCGGCCGCTTGGATCACATCACACAGATCCTAACAGGTCTTCACTGGCTCCCAGTATGTTTCTGAGCACAATTCAATGGGTTGGTCTGACCTTTGAAGCCCTAAACGACCTCAGCCCTGAATACATGAAGGAGCATTTCCACTCCCATCATCCACTGAGGTCCAGCTCCAAGGGCCTTCCTGCGTGAACAGAAGTTGCAGGGAACCAGGCAGAGGGCCTTCTTGGTGGTGGCGCCCTCCCTGTGCAATGCCCTCCCACCAGATGTCAAGGAGATAAAGAATTGCACAACTTTTAGAAGACACCTGAAGGTAGCCCAGTACAGGGAAGCTTTTAATGTTTGAGTTTTCATTGTGTTTTTTAATATTTTGGTGGGAGCAACCCACAGTGGCTGGGGGGAACCCAGCCAGATGGGTGAAGTATAAATAAAAAAAATCATCTTCTAAAGCCAAGCCACAGTTTAGTGTGACATCCCAGGGCAGCTGGTGTCTCTCGCTCATCCAAGCTGCTGTTAAAACAACCCAGGATTTGTATTTTTAGGGAACGCAAGCCAAAGAAAGTGAGCAATTCGTGTACAGAGGTGGCACCCGACGCCAATGCCAGTCGTGCCACCCCTTTTATAAGAACGCCCCGGGGTTTTCAATGCGATATAATCTCTTCCCTGCCTGCGCCTGGTCCGCTCTCTCTCAGAACCAAGCACCAAATCTTGGCGCCTCATCCCACATCGCAGGCTAATTTAACATTCACCCTCCATTTCCGTACAATTAGCAGAATAAGGAAGTTATGGGAAATGGTGAAGGTGGTTTCTTAAAATAAAATAAAAAACAAGATCGAAATAAATATAGATGAAGCAAAGCGAGGAGGAACGGCGGGCGGGGCCACGGTTCCTTATTTCCGTGTGAGATTCTTTATTAATTGAAACACGTGGCACTCAGCCAGGGAGTGGATTTATTTTTTCCATAGCTTCTTCCTCTTTTCTAACTGATAAAAGAGGAAAACAACCTCTGGGCCTTACAACTCAGCCTTGCAAGAAAGTCCACTTGTATATAAATTTAATAAATAAAAACCAGAATATGCAATCTTGCACACTATGTTCACTAACACATGCATCTTTGCCTGTACTTTTCCCCTAAATGACAACATTTTTAAAAATGCATTCTTTTGGCTCAGAAGAAGAGTTTGGATTTGATATCCCGCTTTATCACTTACCCGAAGGAGTCTCAAAGAGGATAACATTCTCCTTTCCCTTCCTCCCCCACAACAAACACTCTGTGAGGTGTGTGGGGCTGAGAGACTTCAGAGAAGTGTGACTGGCCCAGGGTCACCCAGCAGCTGCAGGTGGAGGAGCAGGGAAGCGAACCCGGTTCACCAGATTATGAATCTACCGCTCTTAACCACTTCACCACACTGGCTCTGGTTCAATAATAATAATTTATTTATACCCCACCCATCTGGCTTGGTTTCCCCAGCCACTCTGGGCAGCTCCCAACAGAATATTAAAAACACGATAAAACATCAAACATTACAAACTTCCCTAAACAGGGCTGCCTTCAGATGTCTTCTAAAAGTCAGATAGTTGTTTATTTCCTTGACATCTGATGGGAGGGCATTCCACAGGGCGGGTGCCACCACCGAGAAGGGCCTCTGTCTGGTTCCCTGTAACCTCACTTCTCACAGGGAGGGAACCGCCAGAAGGCCCTCAGAGCTGGACCTCCATGTCTGGGCTAAATGATGGGGGTAGAGACGCTCCTTCAGGTATACTGGGCTGAGGTTGTTTGGGGCTTTCAAGATCAGCACCTCAAGAACTGGTGCTGCAAAATTTGGGTATGGAAGGAAAGCCGCGCTGTGCTTTGAGCATTAATTCTGGAAATTAGAAGACGAACTGAACAAATTCTTCCCATTGCCATACCTAAATGATTTTCTGTCAAGTTGTCACCCTCCTGAATGTTTTGGACCACAACTCCCAAAAGATTCAGCAGGGCGTCAGCTTGACGGACGCTGCCTGAACAAGAACGGGTGCGGGCAGCTCATAAATTTCAGGAAACGTGACGATGAATCCATCAATCAAAATAGCTTGAGGCTGTGAAAGAGAGGAAAAGCACCCATCCCGCAACAAACGGAAACAGCAGTTTTAGAGATGGACAGCGGTACAGCTATTGCTACAGTGTAGAGGTCCAAGCAACAATAAATCTCCAATTCCAGGGCTGAAAACCAGAAGCCCCTCTCAAAGGCACAGACCCTCCAAGCTCTGCCTATTTGTTTGGATGCCAGGTTTAAACAGATGTTGCTTAAATCAGAGGCCTGTTGCACATCTGTATGCACACACACAGAGAGAGTCCTTTTGCAAATTAGCAGATCTCTTTTGAATTTACCACCAACCCGTGTTAGAAACCGAGATCGAAAAGCTAGGAGCCAAATGGCTCCTGGGACCTGGGTTGTGGTCGCCAAAACAGAATGTCTAGTCGCCACTGAGGGGGTGCTGCGCCGACAACATTTTTATATATACATAAGCATGAACTAATACACAATTCACATAAGCGACACATTGCTGACATCACATTTTTAACAGGAATTGTTAATACGTGTTTAATTTGGTGTTTACAATAAAAATATTGGTACCATACTTCAGTTTTCAAAACATTCTGCCTTTTATTGCTAAACTCCTTAACGTATTGTCCATCTTTTAACATACAGTGGTACCTCGGTTTACTAACTTAATCGGTTCCGGAAGCCCGTTCTTAAACCGAAACCGTTCTTAAACTGAGACGCACTTTCCCTAATGAGGCCTCCAGCCGCCGGAGCCCTTCCACCATTCGGCTTTCGTTCTTACACCGAGGTAAAGTTCGCAAACTGGGTTACTACTTCTGGTTTTGCGGAGTTCTTATACCGAATAGTTCATAAACAGGGCTGTTCTTAAACAGAGATACCACTGTATACGCCGAGGCTTCAAAGCACATATATTTCAGTAATCCTTTGAGTGCTAGGTAAAGGGACCCCTGACCATTAGGTCCAGTTGTGGCCGACTCTGGGGTTGCGGTGCTCATCTCGCTTTATTGGCCGAGGGAGCCGGCGTACAACTTCCGGGTCATGTGGCCAGCATGACTAAGCCGCTTCTGGCGAACCAGAGCAGCGCACGGGAACGGCATTTAACTTCCCGCCGGAGTGGTACCTATTTATCTACTTGCACTTTGACGTGCTTTTGAACTGCTAGGTTGGCAGGAGCAGGGACCGAGCAACGGGAGCTCACCCCGTCGCAGGGATTCGAACCACTGACCACCTGATCGGCAAGCCCTAGGCTCTGTAGTTTAACCCACAGAGCCACCCGCATCCCATTCGAGTGCTAGCCAGGCGCAAAAAAAAAAAAGGCACCCGGACTTTTTGATAACTACCAACCTCTTAGAAGACATCTGAAGGCAGCCCTGTTTAGGGAAGCTTTTAATGTTTAATAGGTTATTGTGTTTTGGTGTTCTGTTGGAGGCCGCCCAGAGTGGCTGGGGAGCCCCGGCCAGATGGGTGGGGTATAAATAATAATAATAATAATAATAATAATAATAATAATAATAATAATAATAATTATTATTATTATTATTATTATTATTATTATTATTATTATATTGAGGTGCTTGCAAATGGAGAATCTTTAGGCGCAAAATCCTTGCCTGGCGCCCTGCTAATTTCAAACCCTGCCACCACCCACCCGGAAGGTGGGGGTGATTTTTTGCATGGGACAGAATGGCTGTCTATGGGTTAAGCAGGGGTGCCCAAACTTTTTTCAAAGAGGCCAGATTTGATGAAGTGAACATGCGTGAGGGCCGCCCAAAGTTGTTGAGTTTATGACTGAAGTTGATGAGCTGAGCTTTTTTTTTTTACAATTTTATTGAGCTTTTTTTTAGGATTTAAGTTTCTGATTTGAGATTTTACCCCAGGACATATATACTGCCACAGGGACCAGATTAAGTCGACCGCCGGGCCCCCGAAACAGACTTTGGCCATGCCTGCATTAAAGAGAGAACAACTGGCACACTCATTAATTGCACCGAGAGAGAGATGAAATTCGGAGCATCGCAGAGGACACATCTTCTCGCTTCCTGCGGGGGGGCAGCCTGGCCGATTCCCCCCCCCCCTTGCTTAGAAATCAAACAAGTTCCATCTGTTGTTCAATGGGGGTGGGGAGAGGGTGGATCAACCGTTAATCATCGAAGGAGGATTTGAGATTGGGAAACAGAGAATGGATTTTTGCAGGCGGGGCGGCGGGGGGGGGGGGGAAGAGTTCACTCACTCTCTCTCTTCACTTGAAGCTGATCCACAGCCAAGAGGAGGAAGGGGAGGTAAGTGAATGCGTATCTATAGGAGGACGTACCTTTTTGTCTTGACTGCCATTCATATTAGATGTTTTTAAAATTGTTATTTAAAACAGAGGTCCACCGCTGCGACCTCATGGGGGAAGGTGGGAAACGATTGCCCCAAAAGTTCACATGGCAAGCTTGATGGCCGAGTGGGGTTTTGAACCCTGCCCCCCCACTTTAACCACTACACCACACTGCCAAGTTTCCCTAAAGTTATCCACAAACAACACACAAACACCCTTGAGCATTCCTTCCAACACTACAGTTCTATTCATCTAAAAGACTGGTGAATTTTCGCGAGAGTTTTTGCAAACCGTGGCAGAAATACGGAGAATGGGTGTTAAGATTGGGGATATAGGTACGGACCTCGTCTGTGGGGTGCCCATGTAAACACAAGCACATGGACACAAGGCTCATTTGCATTGCACAGCCTACTATTTGCAATGCCACGGTTCAGATGATAATACAGTGGTGCCTCGCAAGACGAAATTAATTCGTTCCGCAAGTTTTTTCTTCTTGCGAGTTTTTCGTCTTGCGAAGCACGGTTTCCCATAGGAATGCATTGAAAATCAATTAATGCGTTCCTATGGAGACCGCTTGCCAGGCTGGCGGTGCGGAGAAGGGCTTTTCTCCCCACCGCAAGCCTTCAGGACAGGTACGGGAACAGAGGGGAAGGCGCGCAGCGCTTCTCCTCTGTTCCCGGGGCTTGCGGTGGGAGGAGGGTTTTTCCTCCCCACCGCCAACATTCAGAACAGCATTCTGAATGTTGGCGGTGGGAAGGAAAACCCTCCTCCCACCACAAGTCTTCAGGACAGCCTTCCGAAGGCTGGTGCGGGGAGGAGGTCTCTCCGCCCCACCGCCAGCCTTCGGAGCAGCCTTCTGAAGCCTGGCGGCGGGAGGAGGTCTCTCCGCCCCACCGCCAGCCTTCGGAGGAGGTCCGAGGACAGTGGGGAAGACGCGCTGCGCTTCCCCGCTGTCCCGGAGATTTCCCTATGGGCTTTCGTCTTGCGAAGGAAGCCCATAGGGAAATTCGTTTTGCGAAGCGCCTCCAAAACGGAAAACCCTTTCGTCTAGCGGGTTTTCTGTCTTGCGAGGCGTTCGTCTTGCGGGGCACCACTGTAGTAGTAATAGTAGTAAATAGGAATGATGAAAATTTATTACTTATACCCTGCCCATCTGACGGGGTTGCATTTCACACTGCTTAGACATTTACAGTGGTACCTCGGGTTACAGACGCTTCAGGTTACAGACTCCCCTAACCCAGAAATAGTGCTTCGGGTTAAGAACTTTGCTTCAGGATGAGAACAGAAATCGTGCTCCGGTGGCGCGGTGGCAGCAGGAGGCCCCATTAGCTAAAGTGGTGCTTCAGGTTACGAACAGTTTCAGGTTAAGAAAGGACCTCCAGAACGAATTAAGTTCTTAACCCGAGGTACCACTGTATTCTATTTTATAAAATTTATATACTGCTTGATTGTAGAGCTAAATGACCCCTGGATGGTTAAGTCCAGTCGAATTCCACTATGGGGTTGCGGCGCTCAACTCGCTTTCAGGCCAAGGGAGCCACCACATTTCTGCAGCTTTTCCGGGTCATGTGGCCAGCAGGACTAAACTGCTTCTGGAGCAATGGAGCACCGTGATGGAAACCAGAGCGCACGGAAACGCAGTTTACCTTCCTGCCGCAGCGGTACCTATTTATCTACTTGCACTGGTGTGCTTTCGAACTGTTAGGTTGGCAGGAGCAGGGACTGAGCAACGGGAGCTCACCCCGTTGCGGGGATTCAAACCGCCGACCTTCTGATCGGCAAGCACAAGAGGCTCAGTGGTTAAGACCACAGCACCACCCACGTCCTTTTGATTTTAGAAAGCCTCATGGTCTGTCACACATGGACAGAGCACCCTGGGAGGTTTGATGCAGGGATTTGGTGGCCATCTGCCAACACAGGAATCAGCTGTGATTCCTGTGTTGTGGGGGGGGGTTGGTCTAGATGGCCTTTGGGGGTCCCTTCCAAACCATACAACTGTTCTGATTTTACCCTGAGCTTCCTCATTCTGAACTAAACCTTTTATGGGCATGATCTGAACCCTGGCAGAAGAACAAGACATATCCCTGCAAAAAAAAGGATAAAATAAGTGGGGAGGGGAGAAGGAACTGGGGATGGGGGTGTTGCAAGGAACTGATTTCTGAAAAATTAGGGCAGGGATCGTGACGGCAACCCTCTCTGAATACATCTTGGATCCTTAATGTGTGGAGAAAGGCAGGGTGAGACATGAGTTTCCAGCAAAGGTTATCCCGGGTAAGAGAAGCGTTATCAACAGAAATCTGTGTTCATAACAGATCATTTTGGTGCACGGAAGAAAACCTTTGGGTGAAACCCGAGACACACAGACATATATATTTAATTATCAGAAAGCAAGGCTTTTGAGCGCACGACTGAAGCAAATGGGTTTCAACTGAGCCTGTCACGGAGGAGCGCAAACCTGAAATCACCCTGCACAGGAAAAGAAGGAAGTCTCAGAATTTTATCTGCCCTGGACTCCCAGTTCGTGTGGCTCCAGGCACTGCTTAGGCACGGACAGGAGGGCTGGCACGATCCGACGCAGCCCTTTCGCGGTGCCGCTTCTCTCTTTACGAAGCACACATCCAGCAGAGAACCGGGCCATAAATAACCGTGCATGCACACACTTCCTGAAAGCACTTTCGGTTCAAAACCACTTTAAAAAAAGCCAACTGAAAACAGCAGCCTTGGCAAGGGAGCCCAGGAGTATCTCAGCTTGCACGTAGGGAGAGGGAGGCGCCGAGTCCTCGCGTGCCAGCCTGCCGGTGCCTGCGGGAGGGGAATTAACTTTGCTGGTGCAACGGACTGAGCCAGGGGTCAGCACCCTAAAGCACATGGGGGTTGTCTGACCGGCCCACGAACCGCGCCACTGGCGCGGCGCAGGGACTCGCTTCCGCGACGCCGAAAATAGCGGGCGCTCCAGGGAGGGATCTCCGCGGGACCGATCCGGCCCAGGCAAGATAAACCTTGCTGACCCCTGAGCGATGCATCGTCAGGGAGTTTAAGACCTCCAGGGCTACAGGTGGGAGCCAGTCTGGTGTAGTGGTTGGATCAAGCTAGTAACTGTCTTGGAATTCCTAGCCAACTGTGACTACCTAGCAAGTTGTTAAATCCAAGCCTGCCTCACCTCAGCGTTCCATCCTTTCCACTGATTTAATATATGATCTAATATACATGATACAATCATTCAGCCCAGACACTGAGGTCCAGCTCCGAGGGCCTTCTGGCAGCTCCCTCCCTGTGAGAAGTAAGGTTACAGGGAACCAGGCAGAGGGCCTTCTCGGTGGTGGCGCCAACCCCGTGGAACGCCCTCCATTCAGATGTCAAGGAAATAAACAACTGCCTGACTTTCAGAAGACATCTGAAGGCAGCCCTGTTTAGGGAAGTTTGTAATGTTTGATGTTTTATTGTGTTTTTAATATTCTGTTGGGAGCTGCCCAGAGTGGCTGGGGAAACCCAGCCAGATGGGTGGAGTATTATTATTATTATTATTATTATTATTATTATTATTATTATTATCATTATTTTCTTATTATGTGATGAAAAACTTGAACATTGGACTTCAACTTCCAACATCGCCAAACAGCCTGGCTAATGGAGTCATGAATAACTTAGCTCCATTCATTTCTGTGGGTCTACTCAGTAGACGCGGGTGGCGCATGGTCGGCGGTTCGAATCCCCGCGGCGGGGTGCGCTCCCGTCGTTCAGTCCCAGCGCCTGCCAACCTAGCAGTTCGAAAGCACCCCCGGGTGCAAGTAGATAAATAGGGACCGCTTACCAGCGGGAAGGTAAACGGCGTTTCCGTGTGCTGTGCTGGCTCGCCAGATGCAGCTTGTCACACTGGCCACGTGACCCGGAAGTGTCTGCGGACAGCGCTGGCTCCCGGCCTATAGAGTGAGATGAGCGCACAACCCTAGAGTCTGGCAAGACTGGCCCGTACGGGCAGGGGTACCTTTACCTTTACTCAGTGGTGCAACCCACCAAGATTCCGTTTGGGCACCAGCCAGTCTCCTTTTGGAGCTTCTCCAGGTGGGCAAAGCCTTGTGGGGAGACTTGAGATGTGGGCCACTGAAAACTGGCCAGCAGGTTTGACGAACCAGTGTCCGTTCCAACTCTTTGAGAGAGGAGGAAAAGCCAAACAGATGTTTTCCCACACTTCTGGGAACTGTCTGGCACGGGTCTCCGGATTCCCTCATCCTGACCCATTCAAATTTGTCACGGCCTTGAAAAGATCTCTCTCCTTTTAAAAAAAGAAAGCGCAGCGCGATTTTATCATTATTTGGGGGATAAGCAGAAGGGGAAGCCACACACGCACCCTTTGCCGATGCCAAGGGAACAGATGGAAGGCAAATTTTCTCCGGCTAGTGTTGCACCTCCGGCCACGGTGGCTGGTCCAGTTATCAGGCAAGGGAAGTGAAGTGGGAAGATCAGAGCGTAAGACTGGCATGCGTGGAAGAACGCAGGAAACTCCCAAGAACTGCTTGCGCTCCGAGGGAAACAGATGCAAAAAGGGTCTCTGTCACACAGAAGGTGGAGCAAGCTTGTTTTCTCCTGCTCCAGAACGCAGGACTCAAACCAATGGATTCAAGCTACAAGAAAGGAGATTCCAACTCAATATTAGGGAGATCTTTCTGATACTGAGGGCTGTTCAACAGTGGAACAGACCCTCTCCTTTGTTGGGACAGTTTTAAATAGCAACACCCTAGTGGTCCCGGGCCCTAAGGAAGTTAGATTAGCCTCAACCAGAGGCAGGGCCTTTTCAGCACTGGCCCCGGCCTGGTGGAACGCTCTGCCTCATGAGACCAGGGCCCTGCAGGATCTGATTTCTTTCCGCAGGGCCTGGAAGACAGAGTTGTTCCGCCTGGCCTTTGGCTTGGAGCCAATTTGATTCCCTCCCTCTCTCTCTTTTTCCTTTTTCCTTTCTCCTCCTGCGATGAGGCTACATTTTAATATTTTAATGTTTCAATATTTTAATTGTTGTATGTTAATCTTGTTTTTAAGCTGTATTTATTCAACTTGTTTTTATTATTGATTGTTAGCCACCCTGAGCCCGGCCTTGGCTGGGGAGGGCAGGGTATAAATAAAAATTATTATTATTATTATTATTATTATTATTATTATTATTATTATTATTATTAAACAGAGCTTGGATTGCCATTTTTAGCGGCGATTCTTGTATTGCAGGGGTTGGACTAAATGACCCTCCTGGCCCCTTCCCTCCGAAGCACTCGGCCACCATGGAGGGTAACCGCTTTGTCTCTGCGTGATTCCCTGAACGCCTTCCTTCTGCTCAGGACGGCTCGATCCTGCCATTCTCAAAGCAGAGAATGCAGTGGTCCACCAACTTCGTTCAAACGGTCCTGCGGCATGCCAACCTTAAACATCCATATCAATTTTTTTTTTTTTAAATTTTCATCGCCTCCTTTTACTTTATATATTGCAATTTGAGCTTTACAGAAATGCACATTAATACAATCGATAAGGAATTAAAGGAAGCAATAATAACACGATTAAAAATCATGCAGAATCTTGCACAGCATGTTGCAATTGCTGAAGCGAGCAGGAAAAAAATCATAATTAAGGTCTCCGCTGAGACCCTCAGAGATCTTCAAGTGGTCTGGGGTGGGGAAACTGGGACACCACAGAGCTTAGAGGAAACCTGGCAAGGAGGAAAATTGTCAAGCAGAGGAGGGACCTGCTAGATACGTCGTTCCTTTTCTTAAATAGGGTTCCTACTTCACCATAGACCTAGATGGCTTTACTTTCTGGGAAGGCTGTACTTGATGTTGTCAGGTAGACATTTTGCCTAATCCAACAGGATTGGAGCTGCTGGAGACATTTGTCCCATATGCTGGTGCTGAAGTCAGTGGATATCTTTGGGAGAAGAAATGGATAAGGAGTAAACGCTACACAAATCCGGTGCCGATCGGAAGGTTGGCGGTTCGAATCCGCACAACGGGGTGAACTCTCATTGCTCTGTCCCAGCTCCTGCCTACCTCGCAGATGGAGGGTCTCAGTATCACTGTGATGGCCTGGGAATCGGATTAAGAGGCTCAACCTGAGGAATCCCAGCCTGCACAGGAGTCCCCGCCTCCAGGACCAGCTGAGCCGGGAGCCGGGGCTGGGGCTTGAACCTGAAGGGCCCTCACCTGTGCCGGATCCTCAGGAGCAGACACCAGCTGAGTCTGCTCTGGCTCCGGAGGTGATGGAGGACCCATTGCCTGCAGCTGCTCCTCTCCCAGCCCTGTCAGGGAAAGGTGAGGTTGCCTCTGGGTCCGGTAACCCTCCAGCCTCTCCTGAGCTGCAGAGGCTCAGGGCAGAGAGGCAGAGGGAACTAAGTTCCCACAGGATGAGTGCTCGCCTCCAGGCCAGGAGAGGCGAGTCACCTGTGGACTGGGACCGCCCTATGCCTCAGGGCAGATAAAAGCCAGCCAACCCAGTCCCAGCTTGCGGGAGCAACATCGTTGGTAACCTGTTCCTGCCGGCACCCTGACCTGCTCTCCTGCCAGAGTTCCTGACCATGCCCAACTCCACGCTTTGGACCTCGCTTCGCCCCTGATGTGCAGCCTCCATACCCTAGGACCGGACTTAGACCACACCGCACAGTAACACCCCCCCCCCGGGACCAGCACAATCACCAAATCAGGAAGCAGGTGCCCCTCTGATGGAGAGGAAATGATCATCCGTCATGGCCCTGTATGTGGTCTCCCCTGCTCAACTTTATCCTAAAAACATCCCTTTGAGGAAGGCAGGGCTGAGGGACCGCTGCCTCAAGACTGCCTCAAGCTTTACGGCCGAGCTGGGATGAGTCTCCCTGCCTAAGCACAGGACCTGAAATCTCCAGTTAAAACAGATCCCAGTAGCAAGGGATAAGAGACCCTGCTAAGCCACTGAGCCCTCCTGGATCAGGCCAAAGTTGGCTCACCTACGTAGTCCAGTATCCTCAGAGCGACCAACCAGGTGCACTAAAAGGGGCTTGTCTTTCTCAACTTGGGAGCAGCTGCAGGAAAGGCTCTGTCTCTTGTGTCACCACCAACCATTGCATCTGCAGTAGATGGGACCTAGAGATGGTGCTCATCTAAAGATCTTAGCACCCGTTTGTAGAGAGAGACACAATCTTTTAGGGCTGTCATGTTGGACTGGCCATGTTGTTCAGATGCCTGACTATCGTCTTCCAAAGCAACTACAGTGGTACCTCGGGTTACATACGCTTCAGGGTTCATACGCTTCAGGTTACACACTCCGCTAACCCAGAAATAGTGCTTCAGGTTAAGAATTTTGCTTCAGGATGAGAACAGAAATCGTGCTCCGGTGACACGGCAGCAGCAGGAGGCCCCATTAGCTAAAGTGGTGCTTCAGGTTAAGAACAGTTTCAGGTTAAGAACAGACCTCCAGAACGAATTAAGTACTTAACCCAAGGTACCACTGTACTATTCTATTCCGAACATAAAAATGGGAAGCATAATGCTGGTGGTCAACAAAAGAGGTTCAAAGACTCTCTCAAGGCAAATCTAAAAAAAATGTAGCATGAACACCGACAACTGGGAAACACTGGTTTGCGAGCGCTCCGGTTGGAGAACAGCCTTTACCAAAGGTGTCATGGGCTTTGAAGACACTCAGGACACAAGAGAGAAACGTGCTAAGAGGAAGGTACGCTTGGCAAATCCACACCGTGATCAACTCCTGCGCGGGAACCAATGTCCCCACTGTGGAAGGACGTGTGGATCCAGAATTGGCCTCCACAGTCACTTACGGATTCACTGTTAAAACCGTGTTCATGGAAGACGATCTTACTGAGCTACAAGTGATCACCAAGGAAGAAGGAAGAGCACAAGATTACCATATTTTTCGCTCTATAGGACGCACTTTTCCCCCTCCAAAAATTAAGGGGAAATGTGTGTGCGTCCTAGGGAGCGAATGCAGGCTCCTTGGCTTCAGCGATAGCAACGCGAAGCCTCCGAAGCACAGAGGGAGCGCTCCCTCCGCGCTCCGAAGGCTTTGGGTTCCTTTTGCTAAAGCCGGGAGCGCAAGACTCTCCGGGCTTCGGCAGAGAGGGAGATCTGCGCGGCGCCCCTTCAGCCAAGCGGGAGGAGAAATGGAAGGGGCTCCGTTGCTCCTGCCGCTTCGCTGAAGGGGCGCTGAGCAGAGAGGGGGAGAATTTTTTTTCTTGTTCTCCCCCTCTAAAACAAGGTGCGTCCTATGGTCCGGTGCGTCCTATAGAGCGAAAAATACGGCAGCTCTCCCTTCCTGTGGTTTTCAGCAGACGGAATTCAGAAGTGTTTACTCCCTCAAACAAATGTGCTGAATGGGAGGTCTCCCACTGCGGAGACCCTCCCTGGTCGGCAGAGGGTCTTTCCCTCAGCTAAAAGGCGCAAGGCTCAATGACAATAAAGATATCGTAATCGTAAAAGAGACATCCCACAATAAGCAATAGAACAGATGACCGCTGCAGCTTTCCCAACCTGCAAATTTGACCCAATTTGCTCCCAGAAAGGTTACTGGCCCCAGCCCTGATACCAGACTGAGCTCCCTCTCCATGGGGCAAGCCCCCCCCCGCCCTCCATTCCCCTCACGACTCCCTCTGCATTAAATCCAGCCTCCAGTTGGGTTACACCCTGACCCGGCCCTTGACCAGATCAATGGGGAATGCTAAATATAGAGATCCTTGCTATATGCGATCCCTCCTTGTGGATCTTGGACCTCTGTCAATATCGAGTGGCAAAGCTCCACGCCTGAATTACACCCAGGGTTGACGGGACGGAGGAGAGGAGAGGAACCGGCTTGGAACATCCTTTACCCCGTGTAATTCCCCCTTTTAACCCTTAAGCTCCCATACAACCCTGTTTTTCTTTCTTTTTAAATTTTTTTTATTCAAAATTATAACAAGACATATTATCCAAAAACATATCATCCTTGTTTCCCCCCCATTTTTCCTCCCCTCCCCAAAACCCACCCACCCCCACCCCACCCCGACTTCCCTCAGTTCCAGTCACAGGTTTCTCTAAGAATGCTGTTTTCTGCGTGTTACAAAGCTGTATAGATCCTCAAACTCTTTAGCTGATTATTATCAATAAAAAGTTTGTGAATGTTTATTCAAAACCTGCCAGGGAGTCCAGTTCGCTTTGTTGCGTCTTCAGATACTTTGTAAAGGGTTGGGGAAAAAGTTGAAAAACATCTTCATGTATGCGACGACGGCCGCGAGAGTACTGGTAGCACAAGGATGGAAGACTGAATAACCCCAACTAAAGAATCGTGGCAAGAAAAATTGATGGGCTATGCAGAACTGGCAAAACTGACATATAAGCTATGGGACAAGGATAACTGTGAAAGGATGAATGGGAACCCTTTACAACCCTTTTTTCACTCTGTGCATCTCTGCGCCCCCCAGGAAAAAAATCTGGTTTCCCTCCCCTACAAAGCACACCCCTGCCTGCTTGCCAAAGCAGCACATTTTCCAGGGGGAGGGCTGAAGGATAGGATACCCCCCTCCACGTCGGTAGACATGAGGCTCTTCTTCTTAGGGCCAAGAATTCTCAAAGAACCAGTCTTAAACCCTATGCCAAGACTGGTTTAAGACTGGTTCTTTGAGAATTCTTGACCCTGAGATGAAGAGCCTCATGCTCTACCGACATGGAGGGGGGTGCAGAGGGTATGTGAGAGAGGGGGACAAGTACACAATTTCCTGTACACAGAATTGCCTGTTGCGCCTCTGCGTGAGTCAGCGTTCCGGGCCAAACTCCTTCAATAAGGAGCCATGTTTGGCACAGTGACTCCTGTCGATCCTCAGATGGGCTTGAGCTCTGAGGGTGGGCAGGTGTCCTAGCTCAGCAGCGGAGAAGCTGTTCTGCATGCAGAATGTTCCAGGCTCAAAAGCAAAGCACTGCTCTGATTTTTAATCCGGGGTGGGGGGGAAGGATGTGTTTCAGCTCTCCAGCGTTTGAGAACTCTTAGATGCGATTTTGTTTGGGGGGTTTTTTTTAAAAAGAGGGAGAGAAAAATAAATATATACCTTCCTCCCTGGAGACTGATGCACATCTTTCTTATTTTTCTCTTTCCAAATGGGCGAGAGATTGTCTATGCGTTTTTCAAAAAATGAATAGATTGAAGGTGGTTTGCAGGAAAACGAACGCAAGAGGCAAACGCTCAGATCATGCTGACACATTTTGAACAAACTAAATTAACTCTTATATAAAGATTCCATTTCCCCCGCCCACACCCTCCCACAATCTCTCTTCCTCCCTCCCAAACCGTTTCCCCACAAGCGCAGAACAGCACCAGATTTATAAATATCAAGCCATTGCAACAACAACAACAAAATTCTGCATCTGATGAATGTTCTCTTCACAGACCGCCGAATGATATGTCTGCGGGTGAGCTAAATGGGAAAAAAAATAGTGTACTCAGATGAATCTTAGGTGCACATCTTAAGATTCGTGATTACGCCCAGATCCTGCTTGCAGGATTTCTTGTTGGGGTATCTGGCTGCGAGAACAAGATGCTGGACTCTGGTCTGATCCAGAATCCAGAGTCTTCTTATGTTCTTAAAACTCCTAGAGAGACCAGCGGCGACTAACCTCAATGGCTAACCAGGGATGCTTTTGAAGACCAGCCACTGGGAATTGCAGAAGCGAGAGAATGCGCTTGGCGTTTGGGTCATGCGTGGTTGTTTCCCGCAGGTGTCTGGTGAGAAGGGTGCTGAAGAAGGTGAGCCTTGGGCCTGATCCAGCACTTAGGCTCTCCTGGTGTTCTTATGCTGTCAATAATTACCGTATTTTTCGCTCTATAACACGCACCCGACCATAACAGGCACGTAGTTTTTAGAGGAGGAAAATCCGTAGGCATGCCACCCGTAGGCATTCCCTCCATAACACGCACAGACATTTTCCCTTACTTTCTAGGAGGAAAAAAGTGAGTGTTATGGTGCAAAAAATACGGTATTTAGCTCCGTGTGTGTGTGTGTGTGTGTGTGTGTGTGTGAGAGAGAGAGAGAGAGAGAGAGAGAGAGAGAGAGAGAGAGAGAGAGAGAGACTCTCTCTCTTTGAAAGCACAAATTGCATCCCGGTCTCTGGTTTAGATTTACTGAACTCCCTTTTTCCGACCGCTGCTAAATGGCCTTTTTTTTTCAAAACAACGTGATGGCATCGAAACCCTGGTGAAACGGCTGGGTGGAGTTTTCACTTATTTATTTAATAAGGTTATGCAGGACTTAACGTTAACATTCCAAACTGCGTATTTTATATATACACACAAACACACACACACACATATATATATATTATGAGCATATACATATGCATGTTTGTGTGTGCGCATATAATACACACACACACACACACACACACAAAACGCACATGCAAGATTCTGTTTGACAGTGGGAACGGTCTCCCTGGGGAGGTGGCAGACACCCTCCCCCTTCCTCGCAGGTTTTAAAGCAGAGGGTGGATGGCCATCTGTAATGGATGATCTAGTTGCAATTCTTGAATTGCAGGGAATTGGACTACTAGACGACCCATGGAGTCCCTTACAACTCTATGTTCTTGGCAGGTCCCGTCTTAGAAGAGGCATCAGACCAGAATCCTCCTCCTCCTTCTTCTTCTTTGTAAAAGGTGGTGGCCGTGATTGGCAGTTTCCATAAGTACTTATCATGGGTTTAAAGGCTCAGGTCCGCAATATCTCAAGGACCGCCTCTTTCCACAGCAATCCACCCAGAACCCTAAGATAATCCTCTGAGGCCCTTCTTCATGAGTTCCCTCCTCGAGAGGTCCGCGGGGTGGCAACATGAGAACAGGGCCTTTTCTGCAGTGGCTCCCCGTTATTAGTTTATTTTTGTTCTCATTTTATTATGCATTTTTGTGTTCCCATTTTGTATTGTTATGTTGTGAACTGCTCCCTGATGCTTGGGTGAAGGGCGGTGTATAAATTTAATTAATAATAATAATAATAATAATAATAATAATGACACTTGCATTAAAAATATTTTTAAGAGGAAGACTGATCAATAAGGTGCACCATTTGTAAACTGATCAGGGAAACGTTAACTGCCCATACACGTACATACCCACACACAAAATTACATACACACAACTTTTTCCCTTTCCAAAATCTCCTGTACCAGCTCACTAAGCTGCTTGTGAAACTCCACTTAAGTTTCGAAATTGATTTGCCATGAAACCTGCCAGATTTCTGCCAACAGCCTTGCTGGGGCCAGAGCCAGTTGTGATCCAAAACATCTGGAGGGCACTGCACTGGAAAAGGTTGCAAAATCGGGTTGCCGTTGCTGCGTTCACACTGCATTTGTACCCCACATTTCTCTCTCTCCCCAAGGAGCACCCTTTCCTCACAAAAACTCTGTGAGGTAGGTTAGACCAAGAATTACCGTATTTTTTGCTCTATAAGACTCACTTTTTCCCTCCTAAAAAGTAAGGGGAAATGTGTGCGCGTCTTATGGAGCGAATGCAGGCTGCGCAGCTATCCCAGAAGCCAGAACAGCAAGGGGGATTGCTGCTTTTGCTGCGCAGCGATTCCTCTTGCTGTTCTGGCTTCTGAGATTCAGAATATTTTTTTTCTTGTTTTCCTCCTCCCAAAACTAGGTGCGTCTTGTGGTCTGGTGCGTCTTATAGAGCGAAAAATACGGTGTAGTGACTGAGACTGCAAAGTCACCCAGTGAGCTACATGGCTGAGTGGGGATTTGAACCCTGCTCCCCCAGGTCCAGGGATGCGGGTGGCGCTGTGGGTTAAACCACAGAGCCTAGGACTTGCCAATCAGAAGGTCAGCGGTTCGAATCCCCGCGACGGGGTGAGCTCCCGTTGCTCGGTCCCTGCTCCTGCCAACCTAGCAGTTCGAAAGCACGTCAAAGTGCAAGTAGATAAATAGGTACCACTCCGGCGGGAAGGTAAACGGCGTTTCCGTGCGCTGCTCTGGTTCGCCAGAAGCGGCTTAGTCCTGCTGGCCACATGACCCGGAAGCTGTACGTCGGCTCCCTCGGCCAGTAAAGCGAGATGAGCGCCGCAACCCCAGAGTCGGCCACGACTGGACCTAATGGTCAGGGGTCCCTTCACCTTTACCTTACCTCCCAGGTCCAACACTCTAACTACTACACCAAGCTGGCTTTCTCGTTTCAAGAAATTGAAAACTCAAGAGGTGATCCTGCAATCAGTCAGGATCCAAAAGGACTTTGTATATAAGGTGCGATTTTTGCTTCACACCAACCGAAGACCCGTTCTGCCCCAAAGCCAGATATCCGGCAATATTGGAACAATCCAGCTCGAAGGAGGGCTTCACACAAACACACACTCTCATTTCTAGGTGTAAGCCAACCTTAAACAACCTGAAGTATGAACGGCACACAGGTGGTAGAAGAAGAAGAGTTTGGATTTGATATTCTGCCTTTCACTCCCTTTAAGGAGTCTCAAAGCGGCTAACATTCTCCTTTCCCTTCCTCCCCCACAACAAACACTCTGTGAGGTGAGTGGGGCTGAGAGACTTCAGAGAAGTGTGACTAGCCCAAGGTCACCCAGCAGCTGCAGGTGGAGGAGAAGGAAGCGAACCCGGTTCACCAGATTACGAGTCCACCGCTCTTAACCACTACACCACACCGGCTCTCAGGTCTGATGAAGATCTCCTTGCAGAGATTACCGAGGCGGTCCAGGGAAGATATGTAAATCTAGGTTAGGGTTGGGGAGGTGGGACCATGTAAACCACTTTGAGCTCCCCTGGGGGGGGAGGTGGGATCTACAGGTGAAACTCAAAAAATTAGAGTATCATGGAAAAGTTCCTTTCTTTCACTAATTCAGCTTCAAAGGTGAAACTAATATTTGAGATAGACTCGTGACATGCAAAGCGAGATATGTCAAGCCTTGATTTCTTATCATTGTGGTGATCACGGCGTACAGCTGATGAAAACCCCAACAATCTCAGAAAATTAGAATATTCAAGGAAATCCGCAAAACAAGGATTGCAATTCGAGCAAGACTGGAGCTCTGAGAAGTAGAAGCCTATCTTGCTTTGCATGTTGTGAGTCAATCTCATATATTACTTTCACCTTTTAAGTTGAATTACTGAAATCAAGGAACTTTTCCACGATGTTCTAATTTTTCGAGTTTCACCTGCAAATGCAACAGATAAATAAGAAAAATAAATAGCAGAACTCAGAGCAGATCCATTGAAATCAAAGGGCAAGGCAAACTTCAGCCCACAAGCTCCAAATGGGTCTACTTTCAAGTAACACTTGGTTGGCTGGATGCAATGCGCTGTTGTTTTTAAACTGAGTTTTCTCCTGCGGCTGAATAGTTGGGAAACATACCATGGGGGGAGAGAAAGTGTAAAAAAAAAAAAAAAGGTAGGGTTTTGCTTTGGTTTTTTGCAGGGAAAGGGGGCGAAAAGATGGCTTCTTAATTGGCACCACATTTCACTAAAGCTGATTCGGCAGGCCAGATGTTCTCGCTCTGACAGACAGCAGCAACCCCCCCCCACGCACCTCACAGGGCCAAACGGCCGTTAACAACAATAACACCGTCCACATTTGCCAGGGCTAAAATATTTGCTGTTGCAGGGTCTTTGCAGAGGAGAAGGGGCTCCGAAATCTGTACTAAAGGAGCAGAAATCTCTTTTTATTAAGCCCTAATCGTTTGCTCCTAATCATCAAGACCCAAACTTGGAAAAATGTACACACACGAGCACACAATGAGCTTGCAACTTCCCCCCCGCTTTCAATCAGACTGGTTTAAATTCTATAGTGTTTTTAAATCTATCACATGGTTTTTCTTTCTGCGTCCCCCCCCCCAATTTCTCCCCTCTCCATTGGCCATCCTTTGTTCATTAAGGATCTAGAAGGGGGTTGAGACAAGTGGGGGGAAGGGAGGCTGAAAATGGTAAGCGAACATCTCCCCCCCCCTTTTAAAAAAATAGCAAATTCTTGGAAATTTATTTCACCCACTCTACTGAATTCCCCCTTTTAAGCCAGACAACCCTCGTTTAAATTAGGGGGGCGCCGTTTGCCAAAGTTCTGCTGAAGAGTTTATTCTGTGGACTTGAACATTTGCTAAGCAACACACATCAGATAATGAACGGCTGGATTATGTTATTTATTTTTAAAGTGGTGTTGGGTGGGTGGGTGGGTGGGGGGTAAAGGACGAAGAGAGATCAGAATCCAGCTTTTAACAGGTTCAGAAAACAACAACTTAGAGAGGATTTCGCCTCCTAAATTTCGCTCCTTGTTGTGAATCAGACAAAAGACTGGGAGTCGGGAGAGGGAAGGATATACAGAATATCTCTATAGGGCAACTGTGGGGCTCTTCAGAGTTTTTTAAAAAAGCAAACCCAAAAACATCCCCCTCAAGGCACACCCATAATAAAACACACACCCCAACCGCAGTCCTACAGAAAATTATTCCTCTTTAGTAAGTTTATTTTCAGAACTTTCCTGACCTCGCTCCTAAAACACAACAGATTCTACATGCAATAGGATGAAGAAGGGGGGACGGGACTCTTTTTCTTCAGTCTCACGCTCTCCCACCAAAGCCCACCCCCCTCAAAAAAAAAACTTTGCAGAAAGCGCAAGTTGTTTGCTTGAAAGTTAAGAAGCGAAAGCCACGAGAACAGAAATTGGAGAAGCGATATATTTGCCTTATAGCCCGGCCTGCTGGAGAGAAACCCACTGAAATCGACAAGAATGGAGAAACGGTTAGTTTCAGTGGTTCTTTCCACTTGGCGTGGAACCCAGAGGTGTATGTATGTATGTATGTATGTATGTATGTATATATGCGCACACATATGAATTGATGTATACATGTAGGGACATAGAGAGGACATTTCCAGGCTGAAGCCTTCTAAAGGGAAGCGGAAAAGTGCCCAGTTCTCCCCCCCAAAAAAACGATGCGTTTCAAACCCTCAAAACACTCAAAGCGTAGGAGTTTATCCAAACGGCTGTCTCCAAATGCCAGGAACCAGAACAAAAGGCGCAAGTGGTCTTTCCAAAGAGAATGGAAGCCAGAGGATTCAAAAACGCACACCGTTAATTTAATTTTGTTTTGTTTTTGAGAGCAGGGCTGGGTGGGCTGCGGTGGGCGGGGTGGGGGGTGGGAAACGGGTCTGCAAAGAAAATAAAGAAAGCCAACTCACTCCTGGAAAATGGGGGTGTAAGGGGGGGGGCGGGCAGAGATCTGTTCCTCCGCTGGCTCCTCTCAACTTCCAAAACAAAAGACCCCCTTCGTCAGGGTAGCAATGGTGGAGAAGAGGTGTATCTTTGGATTTAAAAAAAAAAATGGAGGGGGAAGGAGGGAGAGTAAAAGTTGAGAGCCATTTGCGAGAAACAGGGCAAAAACAGGCAATTTGAGCATCCGTTTGCATCTGGGATTAGGCGAAGAAGCCAAACTATACAGAGATACATTGTTTTAAGTAAATAAAAAAACATTCAGGACTCACCCTGCGAGAAAGCAATTTTCCCCATCAATGCATGGCGCTGTTGTCTGCCCCCTCCTTTAAAGAACCGGGGTGGGGGGCGCGTTTAGGATAAGAGGGGGCTCAGAAGTCCAGCGTCCTGGAGGAGCCCCCGTTCAGTTAATCCAAACTTGGAAAGTTTTGAGAGCTGGAGAGGGAGTGAGAGAGAAGGAGAAGGGAGTAGAGTCTCCCCAGCCAGGCTCTGGGCTGTGGGAGGGGCTGGAGGGGGGCCCACCGGAGAAAGGGAATGGGGAGGAGCCCAGAGAGGAGGAATGAAAGGGGGGGCACAGTGAGAGGAGAGAGAGAGGCCTTTTCACAGCACTCTGTTTTTCCATAGGAGACTTTTAAAAAGTTGCTTGCAAACGTGCATTTCCGGGGAGGGGGGCGAAAGCAAAAGAAACCCACACGGGCAGGTCTCCCAGAATCGTCGAGTCGGAAGGGAACCCCATTAGGTCATCTAGTTCAACCCCCTGCAATGCAGAAATCTCAACATGGCAGATGGACCTCTCCTTAAAAGCCCCCAAGGGAGAAGAAGTCTCGCCACGTCTCCTGGGAGTCAGGTCTGCAGTCAAACAGCTCTTACTCACAGAAGGGGCCCCGGCTGGTCAGAGGGGAAGGGGCTGCCCTCTGCGCATGCCCAGGCACACTCTCGCGGGCCTTTTTGCAGAGGTGAAAACCACCCAACACCACACAAAGGAGCGTCACAGCACCTTAAGAGTTAGCAAATTCACTGTCCCCCGGCCCCCACTTTTGTGGCCTACGTAGTCGTGCCAGCAAAACTTGCTCTATAACAATTTTGCTCCTATTTTAAGATGCCGCCGGACTCTTTCATTGCCTGCTTTTTACGTTGTTTTCCTCTACTCCCCATTTTACCCTCACAACAACAGCTAAGATGAGAGGGGCTGGGCCCCACACCCAGCAAGCTTCACAGCCGAGTGGGAATTCGAACCCTGATCTCCCAGGTCCTAGCCCAGGCTTCCTCAACCTCGGCCCTCCAGATGTTTTGGGACTACAATTCCCATCATCCCTGACCGCTGGTCCTGCTAGCTAGGGATCATGGGAGTTGTAGGCCAAAAACATCTGGAGGGCCGAGGTTGAGGAAGCCTGTCCTAGCCCAACACACACTAACCGCTGGCTCTCGTATGCCCAGAGGGTGTGGAAAACTCACTTCTGAGGCCAAGTTCAGAGCTGTTTCCCTCCCAGAGCACAGAAGCATGGGACATAAATGTAGCACATTAAATCTAACAACCTAAAATATGTTTTTGTTGGGGCTTCAGAATTAGATGCAGGAAGCCCCGGTTTTTTATAAAAACAAAAACAAAACAACCACAACAGCAGCAACAACAGGCACCTTAGATGCAATTGTGCATCTCTCATCTGGTCAACGTGATGTTCTCCAGATGTTGGGATGGGAACTGTGGTCCAGCAACATCTGGTGAGAACCACCCTCTGGTGGCCTGCAGTTTCATGCTAGAACTATTGGCATATTAAGGTTAATAATAATAATAATAATAATAATAATAATAATACTTTATTATTTATACCCCGCCCATCTGGCTGGGTTTCCCCAGGTTGCAATTTCCAAAATGAGAAGACCTGTACAGCTTTCAAACTGCCTTAGGGTGGGGTGGGGGACAAAGCTGGACCCCCGACCCCTAAAGGCCACCCCCCCACCCAGGATAGCGTCTACCTGAAACGAGCAAGACCCAAGTTCGAATCCAGTGACTGGTTAACGCATGCTGCACGCCACATCTCTCCGCTGAGCCTGCCTCGCAGAGCTATGCGGTGGATCACAATGGGACTATACAAATAGAGTCTTGTTGACTTTTACGAAACAAATTCCCACCCAAAAGAGCTTAAAAGCGCTGCCTGGATTGGTGAAGCCTGGATCGGGCCGCGAGAGTTGAAAATCTCTGCAGAGCAAGAAGAGTTACCGTCGATTGAAGAATGGAGGATAAAGTTAATGGACTATGCAGAATTAGATAAACTTCTCTATGTGGGAAAAGAAGCTACAGTTAGAACTGGATATGGAACAACTGATTGGTTCAAAATTGGGAAAGGAGTATGACAAGGCTGTATATTGTCTCCCTGCTTATTTAATTTATATGCAGAATACATCATGCGAAAGGCTGGGCTGGATGAATCCCAAACTGGAATTAAGATTGCCGGAAGAAATATCAACAAGCTCAGATATGCAGATGACACAACCTTGATGGCAGAAAGTGAGGAGGAATTAAAGAACCTTTTAATGAGGGTGAAAGAGGAGAGCGCAAAATATGGTCTGAAGCTCAACATCAAAAAAACGAAGATCATGGCCACTGGTCCCATCACCTCCTGGCAAATAGAAGGGGAAGAAATGGAGGCAGTGAGAGATTTCACTTTCTTGGGCTCCATGATCACTGCAGATGGTGACAGCAGCCACGAAATTAAAAGACGCCTGCTTCTTGGGAGAAGGGCAATGACAGGCCTAGATAGCATCTTGAGAAGTAGAGACGTCACCTTGACAACAAAGGTCCGTATAGTTAAAGCCATGGTTTTCCCAGTAGTGATGTCTGGAAGTGAGAGCTGGACCATAAAGAAGGCTGATCGCCGAAGAATTGATGCTTTTGAATTATGGTGCTGGAGAAGACTCTTGAGAGTCCCGTGGACTGCAAGAAGATCAAACGCATCCATTCTTAAGGAAATCAGCCCTGAGTGCTCACTGGAAGGACAGATCCTGAAGCTGAGGCTCCAAGACTTTGGCCACCTCATGAGAAGAGAAGACTCCTTGGAAAAGACCCTGATGTTGGGAAAGATGGAGGGCGCAAGGAGAAGGGGACGACAGAGGACGAGATGGTTGGATAGTGTTTTCAAGGTTACCAGTATGAGTTTGACCAAACTGCGGGAGGCAGTGGAAGACAGGAGGGCCTGGCGTGCTCTGGTCCATGCGGTCACGAAGAGGCGGACACCACTAAACGACTAAACAACAACAACAAACAGGAAGGATTCAAAACCGGTGGGACCAGAAATTCTTGGAAGACTGGAGTAAATTTACTGACTATTTGAAAAGTAATTGTGAAGAACAGACGACGTTTGTAGGGTTGCAAGAAGTTTGGTGAGGAGTATTATTCGAAGTATTGTAAAAATGGACAAGGGGGAGGAGGATTTGTTAAGAGATGTAAAGGCAATATAAAGTTAAGAAATGCGTAAGAAGTGGTTAAAACGGTGGATCATCAGAGGTGCTGATGGAAGTCTAAAAAGACTGTATAAGTGATAAGTTTTGTGGTACATTTTATAATTTATATGTTAAAATTAATAAAAAAAATATTATAAAAAAAGAGAATCTCTGCAGTTTTTAACCCAGGAAAGTGAGGGCGAAATTTGGGGGACACAAATGTTTGTCCCCTCCAGACAAACACATACAGAGAGAGAGAGGGGAACATATAAAGCTTCAAAGGGAATCTTCTGAAGCGTAGAAGGAATGTTAAGTTTTTCTGCACCACAGCTGTCTGAAGTGGCTAAGATTTCCAAGTTCGCCCCCAAGCCGCATTTTTTCCCAAGGCTACAGGGGCTGTAGATAAAACGCTGGCATTTGTATTTATCCCACGCTCCTTCGATACGCTGTTTGTTGGCATTGCTTTCAATAAAAAACAAAAAACGGATCAAACGGCCTTTTGGAGCAGAATCATCTCATACTTCTAAGCCCTATGATAACAGAAGCAAACCCTGCAGCGTTTAGTAAGCCAAGGGGTTGCCTTGGCCATCTTCTCACTGTGCGTTTGGTCACTGTCCTCTGCCCAGGCTTAGGGTGGGGTACATAGCTGCTCCCTGCCCCTACAATTTTACCCTCACAACACCCCTGTAGTGTAGGTCAAACTGTGTGCCAGGCTGCAGATCACCAGAGGCTGAGGGATGTTTCAAACCTGTGTCACTCTGGTCCAGGGGTCTGCAACCTTTAAGACAAAAAGCCACTTGGACCCGTTTCCGAAGAAAAAAAAAACTGGGAGCCGCAAAACTCGTCATTTTAAAAATAACTTTTTTGTCACTTTTTTATTATTTCTTTGTTTGACCCCTCAGAATTACTCCTCCTCATAGAAATAAACGTTAAATTAAGAAGTTACCTTTTTGTGTGTGTGTGTTCTTCACTCCCCTTCAAAACAGTGACCAGCGTACATGCCCCCTTTCAATGCAGTGACCAGCGTACATGCCCCTTACAATGTAGCGGGCGGGCGGGCGGGAAGGTGACGTCGGGACGGTGCGTGACTAACGCACGCACTGCCCCCATGCGACGTCACAGCCAGTACAGCGCCCGCCACAGTGGAGAGTGTCGGGGCGCACAATGCGCCTCCTCCCCTCGCTAGTATCTGCCCCGGAGCCGCGGCAAAGGTGTAAAAGAGCCACATGCGGCTCCGGAGCCGCGGATTGCCGACCCCTGCTCTGGTCTCTTAACCACTGCACCTCACTGGGCTACAACTCTGGGGTTGCGGCGTTCATCTCGCTTTACTGGCCAAGGGAGCCGGCGTACAGCTTCCGGGTCATGTGGCCAGCAGGACTATGCCACTTCTGGCGAACCAGAGCAGCGCACGGAAACGCTGTTTACCTTCCCGCCAGAACGGTACCTATTTATCTATTTGCACTTTGACTTGCTTTCGAACTGCTAAGTTGGCAGGGGCAGGGACTGAGCAACGGGAGCTCACCCCGTCGCGGGGATTCGAACCACCGACCTTCTGATCGGCAAGTCCTAGGCTCAGTGGTTTAACCCACAGCGCCACCGGCGTCCTACATGGTCGCAACTGGACCTGCACCGGTCTCAAAACGCGCCTGGCGCCTGGGGAATTTCTGGCGCTGGTCTGGAAGGCCACAGATCCCCCCCCCCGGGCCTAGTTCAGTGGTTCTCAAACTCTTTTCTTTGGGTCACACTTTTGGAACAAAAAATTTGCTCGAGCCACACCAGATTTCTTTATTGGTAAGAAATGCATTAGAAAACAAACTGAAACAATTCCTAGAACACAACTGCTTTATGATTGTGGGACACCCGGAAAGTATAAAACAATGCAGAGGAATAATTCCCTCAATGTAATTATAAACAACAGCTAGGATTGTCCTCCGTTTCGCTTGATGCACTTGCCCCCGTCTTGAAAGGGTATCTATCAGTATTCTGCAAATAAAACGAATTACAGTGGTACCTCGGGTTACAGATGCTTCAGGTTACAGACGCTTCAGATTACGGACTCTGCTAACCCAGAAATAGTGCCTCGGGTTAAGAACTTTACCTCAGGATGAGAACGGAAATTGTGTGGCGGCAGGAGGCCCCATTAGCTAAAGTGGTGTTTCAGGTTAAGAACAGTTTCAGGTTAAGAACAACCTCCGGAACAAATTAAGTTCTTAACCCGAGGTACCACAGTACATTGATGCTATACTATGCTATGCTATGCTATGCTATGCTATACTATACTATACTATACTATACTATACTATACTATACTATACTATACTATACTATACTACACTGAAATATTTAAATGTTTATTTGCATGTGCTTGAATCTTCCTGCCACACTTATCAGTGTGGCACACCTGGAGACTGGATCTGCTTCAGCGGTGAGCCAAACAGAGCCACCATGTTCAGAGGGGCAGATTTTGGCTAAACACCAGGGGTGATGTCTTAACAGTAAAGAGCTGCTTTGACGCTGGATCCGGCTCCCTTGAGAGGTGATCTGCTTCCCCGGAGATCTTCAAAGCAGAAGTTGGCAGCCCCCTCCTGTTGCGGACACTCTGGCTGCAGGAATTCAGAGCAGGAGACTAGAGGACCTCAAAAGACCCAACACAAAAACACCCTGCAATTTGGTTATTTCTCTGCTAGGAGGTTACCGGGGGGTCGAAGTTGCAGAGACAAAGCAAGCCTGTTTAGCAGTCCAGCGGAAAAAATGATGTGTACAACTGCCCAGGCTCTTGGAGAATACTGGAGTTTCGTACTCCTGTCTCTCCCGGCTGAAGTCACATGTGACGGATCTTCACATTGCCATTTGGGAGTGTGCTGGCTGTGCTCAGAGGGAGCCATGATTTTCTGAACACTTGAAACCACGAGAGTGGAGGGGGCTCTCGTGCCCAGGTGCCAAATGGCTCCATGAACCAAGGGTAGTCGCCAAAACGGAATGTCTAGTTGCCATTTGGGGGCGGAAAGAAAGCTCAAAAATCTCATTTTCCAAATGACAGGCTGTGATTAAAAATGTAAAGGGACCCCTGACCATTAGGTCCAGTCGTGGCTGACTCTGGGGTTGCTGCGCTCATCTCGCTTTATTGGCCGAGGGAGCCGGCGTACACCTTCCGGGTCATGTGGCCAGCATGACTATGCCGCTTCTGGCGAATCAGAGCAGCGCACGGAAATGCTGTTTACCTTCCCACCGGAGCAGTACCTATTTATCTCGCAGTTAAACATCTGGCTAGTTCAGAGGACAACCTTGAGCTAGGTTTAAGAGCTTTGAGGACGTAAAAAGCAAAGTTACAGGGAGGCTTCACATATACGTCGGCCTCTTTTTATCAATGGGGACGTGGACCATTCATAACATAAGAATATTCTCCACAGCTGTGAGCAGGGCAGTGGGGGAAGTGAAGAAAAGCAATAACAATTAATTATAACGCTGTTCAATGCTCCTGCTCAAGGCTGCACAGAAAAAGCATTTTGGTTCCTGAGATTCATTCCGATTGTACAGATAAAATATAACGGATAGAAATCTACAGGATGTGTGTGAAGACGGTCAAGATCCAATGATCCCCTGGCATGCGCCTCCGGGTGGAGAAGATGCCTTCTAGTGCCCAGGCATCTTCGCTTGGCCACAAATGGAAGGTAGCCAGGTGCAAAAAGCATCTTAAAAAGTAGAGAGACATCACCTTGCTGACAAAGGTCCGTATAGTAAAAGCTATGGTTTCCCAGTAGTGATGTATGGAAGTGAGAGCTGGACCATAAAGAAGGCTGATCGCCGAAGAATGGATGCTTTTGAATTCTGGTGCTGGAGGCGACTCTTGAGAGTCCCATGGACTGCAAGAAGATCAAACCTCTCCATTCTGAAGGAAATCAGCCCTGAGTGCTCACAGGAAGGACAGATCCTGAAGCTGAGGCTCCAGTACTTTGGCCACCTCATGAGAAGAGAAGACTCCCTGGAAAAGCCCCTGATGTTGGGAAAGATGGAGGCCGCAAGGAGAAGGGGACGACAGAGGACGAGATGGTGGGACAGTGTTCTCGAAGCTACCAGCATGAGTTTGACCAAACTGCGGGAGGCAGTGGAAGATAGGAGTCCCTGGCGTGCTCTGGTCCAGGGGGTCACGAAGAATCGGACACGACTAAACAACAACAACAATTTCGAAGACTGCATGGCTGGCACTGTGAGAACAGTGGTCGGCTGAACCAGATCAATACTGAGCCAGATTCGCGCCCCAACTGCAGGCCCACAGCCGAGGCAACTCAGACGGATGCAGAAAGCACAAGAAAAACCCAATCAGCAAAAAAAAGAGAAGTGCAGCGATATCAAAAGCAGAAACAGCTGATAACAGCCACACACAAAAACACACCCACACCCTGAACGGCCGAAGTCTCAGGGGGCTGTCTGGCTCCAGGAAGATTAGAAACCAGGTACCAGGCAGATCTCTCTGGGGAGGAGATTCCGCAGCTGGGGCACCACCTAGGGGAAGATCCCTTCTTTTCACCGTCAACCTCAGATTAGGGAGGCACCCAGGCAGGGATCTCTGTCAGCAGGTCAGAAGACAAGCAGACGATGATATGGAAGGAGGCAATCTTCCGGGTCCCAACTTTGAAAGTTAGCGGCTACGCTCTAGGGAGATGGGAAACAAGTTTCTAGTCCATGGGTAGGCAAACTAAGGACCGGGGGCTGGATCCGGCCCAATCACCTTCTCAATCCGGCCCGCGGACGGTCCGGGAATCAGCATGTTTTTACACGAGTAGAATGTGTCCTTTTATTTAAAATGCACCTCTGGGTTCTTTGTGGGGCCTGCCTGGTGTTTTTACATGAGTCAAATGTGTGCTTTGTTAAAAAAATGCATCTCTGGGTTATTTGTGGGGCATAGGAATTTGTTCTCCCCTCCCCCAAAAAAATATAGTCCGGCCCCCCACAAGGTCTGTGGGACAGTGGAGCGGCCCCCTGATGGAAAAGTTTTCTGACCCCTGTTCTAGTCCCCTTGACTCTGAATAAGGAGCTGGTTTAAAATACACTGGAACACAGGAAGCTCATTCAGATTCCTTTTGTGTCTGCACTTTAAAGTGCCGTATCGGGGGGGGGGGTGGCCCCAGAATTTTCCCTGCGAAAACCTGCTATTTACTGCTGAATTGGAGCAGGCAGCAAGCCACGGAAAACCCGAATTCCTGAAAGTGGAAGGGGAAAAGAAGAAAAAGAAGAAGCACTCTGCCACTGGACCAGGAAAGCGCAGGACACGGATGGGCCCTTATGCCAACTTAGAGCACTGGTCCATCTAAGCTCAGGACTGGCCACACTGACTGGCAGCAGCTCCCCAGGATTCCTGGCAGGAGCCTCTCCCAAACTTAACTGGAGAAGCCAGGGATCAAAGATGGGAACCTTCTGCATGCAAGGCAGGTGTTCTACCAAGGAGTAAAGGCCCTTTCCCTCCCCCCCCCCAGCTCACTTCTGCCTGCAATGACCGGCAGTGGCTATCAGAGTTTCAGACAGGGGTCTTCCTTCCCGCCCAACATGCCTCTCTGGACATGCAGCAGGGGGGTGCATGCGAACCTGGAGCCTTCTGAACACAGAGCAGCTGCTCTGCCACAGAAGTGCCCTTTGATTTGATTTGTGCAATGCAGAGGGGTTGGACTAGATGACCGCTGGGGTACCCTCCAATTCTATGCATAGCAGTTGAGACCTTGCAAACGCAGCACAGGTTGATCAGGACAGCTGGTCAAATGGGGTGGGTGAAGGACAGTGTTCGGAATTCCCCAACTGGCTGGCCCCTCTAGCTTTCTTACGCAGGTCAGCAGAAGGGCTTATTTATCGCGTTTATCTCCCACCATTTTCTTCAAGGAGTGCACAAGGGTTCACGCTTTGAGATTGTTTCTTTAAAATATAAAGTGAAATGAAACGATCATCGTCATCATCAATATCCCATCACAAAAGGCGCTTAGACACTCCATTGTGGCAACCGTATCCCAGGTTTAAGGAGTTTCTAACACTTAGTCCGTGGGACGCGGGTGGCGCTGTGGGTTAAACCACAGAGCCTAGGACTTGCTGATCAGAAGGTCGGCGGTTCGAATCCCCGCAACGGGGTGAGCTCCCGTTGTTCGGTCCCTGCTCCTCCCAACCTAGCAGTTCAAAAGCACATCAAAGTGCAAGTAGATAAATAGGTACCACTCCAGCAGGAAGGTAAACGGCGTTTCGGTGCGCTGCTCTGGTTCGCTTAGTCCTGCTGGCCACATGACCCGGAAGCTGAACGCCGGCTCTCTCGGCCAATAAAGCGAGATGAGCGCCGCAACCCCAGAGTCGGCCACAACTGGACCTAATGGTCAGGGGTCCCTTTACCTTTGCCTTAACACTTAGTCCAGGGGTCAGCAAACTTTTTCAGCAAGGGGCCGGTCCACTGTCCCTTAGACCTTATGGGGGGGCTGGACTATATTTTGGTAAAAACAAATGAATGAATTCCTATGCCCCACAAAGAACCCAGAGATGCGTTTTAAATAAAAGGGCACATTCTACTCATGTAAAAACACGCCGATTCCCGGACCGTCCGTGGGCCGGATTGAGAAGGCGATTGGGCCGGATCCGGCCCCCAGGCCTTAGTTTGCCTACCCATGCCTTAGTCCCTTAAAGACAAGAGCCCAGCAAACCAAAGTGTGCGCAAGAGAGCAAGAGACTGACAGACAGACAGACAGACAGACAAAACAAAAAAATTTTTTCCTTCCAGTAGCACCTTAAAGACCAACTAAGTTAGTTCTTGGTATGAGCTTTCGTGTGCATGCACACTTCTTCAGATACACTAGTATGCACACGAAAGCTCATACCAAGAACTAACTTAGTTGGTCTTTAAGGTGCTACTGGAAGGAAAAAAATTTTTTGTTTTGACTATGGCAGACCAACACGGCTACCTTTCTGTAGACAGACAGACAGACAGACAGGAGAGGGATGCGCCTCCACACCCAGCCAGCGGCCCGAGAGCCCCACACCGATTCAGGCAACATCGACCCAGCTATTTATTTCTGGTGCCCCCTTAAGTCACACAATCTGCTTCCCTAATGCAGTGAATCCAGGCAGGGAGCTGGGCTGATTTCCACCTCGCTCAGACCAGATTAAAAGCAGATGATCCTAGCTTTGCTGCAACCTCATTCCAGGGGAGGGTCAGAGGTTACGCAAGAAAGAGGAGAGAATGGGTCCAGGGCAGCGGGGGACGAACAGACATGATCCTGGGGAACCTTTTCGGGAATATCGCCGTTCCGATCGTTTTGTGCACCCCACCCTACTCAAAGAGAGAGAGAGAGAAACTCTTGCTTTCCAATCCTCTCCCTCAAGTCTGCCCGACTCGCTCTGTCAGCTCCCCGCAACCTGGCGCCATCCAGAACTACAGTTCCCAACAGCATGAACTACAGTTCCCAACGGCATGGTGGCGCGTGGCAGCCGCTTGTGGGGTGGTGGCGGGAAGGTTGGCCACCCTCTGCTTGAAAAGAACGGCAAGGTGCTCAAAAACACATGGTGCTCGCAGCAATTTGCTCCCTGGCAGATGCCCAGGTCCACAAACATTTCTGCATCGCTGTTTTAACCACACACACACACACACACACACACACACACAATTACTTTATTTTTCGCTCTATAAGACGCACCAAACCACAAGACGCACCTCGTTTTTGGAGGAGGAAAACAAGAAAAAAATATTCTGAATCTCAGAAGCCAGAACAGCAAGAGGGATCGCTGCGCAGTGAAAGCAGCAATCCCTCTTGCTGTTCTGGCTTCTGGGATAGCTGCGCAGCCTGCATTCGCTCCATAAGACGCACACACATTTCCCCTTACTTTTTAGGAGGGGAAAAGTGAGTCTTATAGAGCAAAAAATACGGTATATTCTCTTTCAAGCATTCCAAACATTATTAGTAGAGAAAGCTGTCCTACACAGGTCGTTCTGGCCCATCAAACCCACTGCTGCATGCACTGACTGTTAGCATCTGTCCAGACCATGGGCTGATCTAGGTCAGTACGGTCTTCTCTGACAGGTAACAGCACTTTAGATTTTAAGGCAGGGCTCTCTCCCAGTCCTACGTGATGCCCCTCAGGGGGCTGAACCCGGAACCTATTGACTCCAGGCAAGTTCTCGACCCGTAAGCTTTCGACCTTTCCTTTTAAAGAAATAAATGCAAGACTCCAGTGCTCATGTTTGTGTGACTAAAGGACAGGTTGGAACAGGAGCATAGAACGGTGTCTTATACAGAGTCAGGTTCCTGGCCTATCTAGATCAGTATTGCCAGTGTGGGCTGGCAGGAGCTCTGCAGGGTTTCAGACAGTCTCTCCCTTAGTCCAAGTTTCTAGTCCTTGTGGGTTTGAACGAAGGTGCATTGCAGTAATCCAGCCTGCAGGCCACCAATGCATTGAGTTAAAGAGACTAGGCTGTCTACCAGCTCCATCTGGTGCGCAGGATGAGACCCTCCCTGCCCACAGACTGTCTCGCCAGAGTGGTGCATGCTCTAGTTATCTCCCGCTTGGACTACTGCAATGCGCTCTCTGTGGGGCTACCTTTGAAGGTGACTCGGAAACTGCAATTAATCCAGAATGCAGCAGCTAGACTGGGGACTGGGAGCGGCTGCCGAGACCATATAACACTGGTCCTGAAAGACCTACATTGGCTCCCTGTACGTTTCCAAACACAATTCAAAGTGTTGGTGCTGACCTTGAAAGCCCTGAACGGCCTCGGTCCTGTATATCTGAAGGAGCGTCTCCACCCCCATCGTTCTACCCGGACACTGAGGTCCAGTGCCAAGGGCCTTCTGGCGGTTCCCTCATTGCGAGAAGCCAATTTACAGGGAACCAGGCAGAGGGCCTTCTCGGTGGTGGTGCCCACCCTGTGGAACGCCCTCCCTTCAGATGTTAAGGACATAAGCAGCTATCTTCTTTTTAAAAGACATCTGAAGGCAGCCCTGCTTAGGGAAGTTTTTAATATTTAATGCTGTATTGTTTTTAACACTTGATTGGGAGCCGCCCAGAGTGGCTGGCGAAACTCAGCCAGATGGGCGGGGTATAAAAAATAAATTATTATTATTATTATTATTATTATTATTATTGGCTGTCCCGGTCCACAAACAGCTGTGGCTTTTTTTACCAGGCAAAGCTGGCAAGGGGCGTTTTCCAGCCAGTAGCATTTCCGAAGTATTTCCACAGTGTGTTGCAATAATCGAATCTAGCTGCTAATGAAAGAAGTCTGACTTTACGAAAATGGGTTTCTACGCACCCTAACTGCGGCCAAAAGGGTTGCATTTATGAACTGGAAGAATAAAGACAAGGTCCTCTTTCGACGCGATTCCCTTTAATCAATGGATTGACAGCCTGGGAACATTTGCAATGTACGAACCGATTGCCTACGGACGTAGAATTTGTTTGGACAAATATATTGATATCTGGAAAAAGGTTTATGCAGAATGTAGTGAGTTAATAGTAACCATATATTATTAGGATAATAATATCGCTTATATCTATATAATAATCTATAGCAATGAAATCGACTTTACTAAATGCATTACACTATCTCTTTCCCCCTCTTTTTCCACGTTCTTCTCTCTTTTCCTTTTATCACAGTATTCCTTTATAAATGGAAATCTTTCAGTAAAACATCAATGAGAATAGCAAAAGATATGGTACTCTTTAATCAATGGACTGAAGACATGACAGAACTCACAACATACGGATTGCTTATAGGCGCAAACTTCGTCTGGATAAATATATTGACACTTGGTTATCAATAATCATATAATAATGTGTGGAAGTTTAGTCTGCTACAGTATATCTCTTATTTATTTTTACGTATTCCACTTTTCATTCTGTTTTTTCTTTGCACCTTTTCCCTTTCATTTTATTTTGCACAACTAAAATTTTATTAAGTGGTACCTCGGATGTCCGGTCGACTTCCAAAACGTTCAGAAACCAAAGCGCTGCTCTGGTTCACCAGAAGCGGCTTAGTCCTGCTGGCCACATGACCCGGAAGCTGTACGCCGGCTCCCTCGGCCAATAAAGTGAGATGAGCGCCGCAACCCCAGAGCCGGCCACGACTGGACCTAACGGTCAGGGGTCCCTTTACCTTTATGACTTCCCTTGATCTGGACACTATACAGTGGACCCTCGGGTAACATAACTTTCGGGTTGTGCACGTGGCAAACCCGGAACTCTGCGGCGCTGCGCACATGCGCAGAACAGGCTCCTCCGGTTACACAGATTTTGGGATACAGACGGGCCTCCGAAATGGATCCTGTTCGTAACCGGAGGTACCACTGTACTTCTGTTGATGCAGCCTAGAATAGCATTAGCTTTTTTGCTGCTACATCACACTGTGGGCTCATGTTCAGCTTGTGGTCCACCAAGACCCCTAGATCCTTTTCACAGGTACTGCTAGTAAGCCAGGTGTCCCCCATCCTATATTTGCGCAGCCGGTTCTAAGTGCAGAACCTTCCATTTGTCCCTACTGAAATTCATTTTGTTAGCTTGGGCCCAGTTCTCCAATCTTTGAAAGTCATCTTGAATCCCGATTCTGTCTCCTGCGACATTAGCAGCCCTGTGGTGACTGGCTGGTGGGTCGTCCTCACCTACCTGTCGAAGGTTTCATTGAAATCTCTGTTCAAACAGAGCTTTCCCACCCCCCCACCCCCATTTCTGCAAAGGAGCTCACTTTAACCTCCTTGACCTCCCCTTGTAGACATATGGGTCACTGCCCCACGCCCGACGTTCACATAGGATATCCCGTGTGGGGCAGGTGCAGGGCACAGTTTGCAAGGATTACCTCGCGGACTGAACTGGGGACCCCAATTTGGCCCCAGGCCATACCCACTGTAACTGGCACTGAGGAGGGGGCTGGACTGCATGACCTCTGGAGATCGCTCCCAATTCTCTGAGCATCCGAGCGGCAGGCAGCACCGTTAAAAGCACCAGGAAACCCACTGTACTTTCAACCCCCTGCACTTGCGCTTATCTCCATTTTTTTTTTTAATTAAGCCGAGCGGCGTTACTAGGCTTACAATAGTTGCATAAAGGTTCATCAGATCCGTTTATCTCAGCAATCGAGCCCAAGTTATGAAATTTATTAAGAATTTTTTCTTCGCTACTATACTGGGGAGAAAAAAGTAGGATATAATTAATTCCCCAGGAAGAAAGCTTAAAAAAACTTTTTCTTAGCAAAAAAAAAAACTTTTTATAAAAGTTATTTCTCTTCCCCACCTATTTGAGACCTTTTAATTTTATTTTTTTTTAATTTTTCCCATTCTGAATGCCGAGAATCAGACAGACACCCTCTGTGGAATTTTTACACGGTGTGAAAGCTGGAAAGTGTCCAGAGGAGGGGAACCAGGATTATCAAGGGTCTGGAAACTAAGCCATATGAGGAACAGTTGAAGGAGCTGGGTATGTTCAGCCTGGTAAGGTGGAGACAGAGGAGATACGAAAGCCATCTTCAAATATCTAAAGGGTTTCCCCATGGAAGATGGAACAAAGCTTTTTTCCTCTCCTGCTTCCGAGGGCAGGACCCAAACTAATGGATTCAAATGGCACGAAAGGAGATTCCCGGCTCAACATCAGGAAGAACTTTCTGACAAGAAGAGCAGTTCCAAGATGGTGGACCTTCATGGGAGCTTTTAAAGCAGATGTTTTAGTTGAGATTCCTGCATTGCAGAGGGTTGGACTATCAGGCATGTCCAAACTTGGCCCTCCAGCTGTTTTGGGACTACAACTCCCATCATCCCTAGCTAACAGGACCAGTGGTCAGGGATGATGGGAATTGTAGTCCCAGAACATCTGGAGGGCCAAGTTTGGCCATGCCTGGCACTAGTTGATCCTCAGAACCCTCTACAACTCTAAGATTTCCATCTATGGGCTAATTTGAGGCACCAGACAAACACTTTCCTCATCTAGGGCTTTGACCCCTTTGGCTAAATTCATAGCCCCACCTAAGTTGTCCCACCTGCAGACGTCAGCAGGCTCCCTGTCTCACAAATGCAAGGGCACCTGGTTCAGGTGCTGAGCTTGCCCAATTCCAGTCAGTAGGAATTTGAAACCAGACAGTTTTGAGAACGGGTATTTTTTCGTCAGAGGGGTGGGCAACAGGTGCTGATTAGGTACGGATTAAGAGGAAACCGTGGAAATTCGAAGCCCCTCTGGGATTTCCTGTGAAAGCTTTTTCCCCTGATTCTAGATGTTTAACCTGGTTTTCTACCAAACTAAAAGCCAAAAACTATCGACCTCCACCGAGACTTATGCCCTTTCGCTTAATAACTTTAAACTAGGCCTAC
Source organism: Podarcis raffonei (assembly GCF_027172205.1). NCBI lineage: Eukaryota > Metazoa > Chordata > Lepidosauria > Squamata > Lacertidae > Podarcis > Podarcis raffonei. The sequence goes on along the minus strand of NC_070619.1, from coordinate 4,673,567 downwards.
ATGTAACCGAGGCTTTTTAAACCTCAAGCTACCCTGTAGGGACGTGGGTGGCACTGTGGGTTAAACCACAGAGCCTAGGGCTTGCCGATCAGAAGGTTGGCGGTTCGAATCCCCGCAACGGGGTGAGCTCCCATTGCTCAGTCCCTGCTCCTGCCAACCTAGCAGTTCGAAAGCACGTCAAAGTGCAAGTAGATAAATAGGTACCACTCCAGCAGGAAGGTAAACGGCGTTTCCGTGCCCTGCTCTGGTTCGCCAGAAGCGGCTTAGTCCTGCTGGCCACATGACCCGGAAGCTGTACGCCGGCTCCCTCGGCCAATAAAACGAGATGAGCGCTGCAACCCCAGAGTCGGTCACGACTGGACCTAATGGTCAGGGGTCCCTTTACCTTTTTACCCTGTAGTTTTAAGTTGTAACTTAGCACTCTATCTTCAGAAAAACGAAACTACTTTTCAACTGGTTGTGAACCGAACTGAAAGCTGAAAGACCTGCCCTGAGCTTCTATGCAACCCCTTTTAACCTAAAAAAAAACATGCCTTGAAGCTTATCCAGAGCCTGAGCTAAAAGCCAACCCTTTATATTCCAAACTGACTTTCCCAAAAGCTGTATCAAGCACTATATATTGAACCCTATATTCCCGTGGGGTGAGCCCCTTTCCAAAAATGGGATTTCAACTAGTTTTCTGTGGAATCTAGATAGCTACAGGCTTCTTTCTTTTCCCCCCAAAAAAGAGAGGCAGAAAAACCACGCAGAATGATAAGCCTCTACATTTGGTTTTCAAATTAGTAATTATGCTGGGGAAACCATCATCTGAAAAGAGGAGGGAGGAAGACGGGGGACGGGACTCGGCACTGAAAACTATTCCCCAGCAGTGCCTGTTATCTGAACACTTATTTAAATTTAATAAAACCTGCTACCAGAGCAGCAAAACAAAAACACACACACACAATGGTTAAGCGCTGAAGCATGTTTATTTAATACGCTCCTCTCCCCTTGCCAGAAAAGTGCCATTCTTGGCAGGCCCACATATGCAATGTCCCAGAGTTTATCTGCCCCCAGACAGAAAATGTTCAGCCAAGCAAGCACACAGCTCAAGAGGGTCTTTCTTTGGGGGAGGGGGGAATTTGCTGGCTCCCCTAAGAGCTGGGCCCAGGTCCCTTTAGGTCCAGGCACCAGCAGCCCCCCCCCCAACCTGGAGTAGATGCTTAACAAATGCTGCCACCCCAGGGGAAGTTTCCTGATTGGCTCCTGCCCAGACTCTTCCCGATTGGCTGCCAGCCCTATATAAACAGGCAGGTCAGCCCAGAGTCCCGGACATTTTGTCCACGGCCGGCTGCCAAGAGACTCGCCGCTGGGTCCCGCTCCGTCCTTTCCCCTGGAATAAAAGCCATCGCCGACGTCATCTGCTAAAAGCCCTCTCTGCAAAAAGAGAGAGGACCGCTTACCCAATCCATATTTCGGATGATGCGAAGATGCACACCCTAAGGGCCAGTTTGCACCAGCGACAAACCGAAGGAGCTACAGGCCAAATTGGGGGGGGGGGGGGAGGACCAGCGTCAAAGCCAGATCTCCAGCAAGCTGATTTGAAAGCAGCAAAATGGCCGCAAACTAAGCATTGCTTGTGTGGCACTTGTCAGGGGTGGTTGGGAGGTAATAACTCGCAGAGTGTCAGGGAAGTTAGTTCTTTATTCAAAGAAACAAGCAGCTCAGGAAGCCAGGCCTAGTGAGCGCAGCAACTCTTCCTGGTAGGTCTTGCCACAATGAGGCAGCTATGGGGGCTGAAGGTCTCCCCACAGCTGCCTAAGTCTCCTCTTCTCCAGTGCTTTCCCCCAAGCAATCTGAGACGGCGCCTTCATGCAGCCAACCTCTCCACCGCCCTTTTCACACCTTGCCTGGTTCTGCGAGATCGGGGGAGCTTGTCGCAGCAGGAGGGCCTCTTCACTAGCTGGGCTCATCTCTGAGGTCTGAGGGACAGTGGACCGGCCCCCTGATGAAAAAGTCTGCTGACCCCTGGAGGTTAGCAGATGGCAGCTATTTATTAAACCATTCACTCCAATTTGTGTTAAAGGGAAGTTACTCTACATCAGCAGAAATCTTGTGTGCAGATCAAGGGAAGTCATTTTGTTGTTGTTTAGTCGTTTAGTTGTGTCCGACTCTTCGTGACCCCCTGGACCAGAGCACGCCAGGCCCTCCTGTCTTCCACCGCCTCCCGCAGTTTGGTCAGACTCATGTTTGTAGCTTCGAGAACACTGTCCAACCATCTCGTCCTCTGTCGTCCCCTTCTCCTTGTGCCCTCCATCTTTCCCAGCATCAGGGTCTTTTCCAGGGAGTCTTCTCTTCTCATGAGGTGGCCAAAATCTTGGAGCCTCAGCTTCAGGATCTGTCCTTCCAGTGAACACTCAGGGCTGGTTTCCTTCAGAATGGAGAGGTTTGATCTTCTTGCAGTCCATCGGACTCTCAAGAGTCTCCTCCAGCACCAGAATTCAAAAAGCATCCATTCTTCGGCGATCAGCCTTCTTGATGGTCCAGCTCTCACTTCCATACATCACTACCAGGAAAACCATGGGAAGTCATAGTCCCTCTCTATTCTAACTTTGGAGAGACCGCCAACTGGAGTCCTACGCCCAGTTCTGGGCCGCACAATTTAAGAAGGAAGTTGACAAGCTGGAAGGTGTGCAGAGGAGGGCAACCAAGATGGCGAAGGGTCCGGAAACCAAGCCTGATGAGGAACGTTTGAAGGAGCTGAGTGTGTTTCGTTTGGAGAGGATAGAAAGGTGATAGGAGAACCAGCTTCAAATATCTAAAGCAGGGGCCAGCAAACTAAGGTCCGTGGGCCACAAGAGGCATACAGGGGTCATTTAACCGGCCCACAAACCACCACATGGATTCAAATGACAAGAAACAAGATTCTGGTTCAACATTTCTGATGGTAAGAGCTGTTTGACCGTGGAACGGACACCCGTGGAAGATGGTGAAGCTCTTAAACAGAGCTTGGGGGCCATCTCTCACGGATGCTTAAGCTGTGATTCCTGCATCGCAGGGGGTTGGACTAGATGACCCCCGGGAACCCTTCCACCCCGACAAGCTTATGACGCTGCACCAAAGCGTTAAGCCCACACTTTCCTTATTGCAAAACCAAGGCACCCGACTTTTCGAAGGGAGCGCATTTGTGGCGGAAGACCTACCGAAAGCCAGCTTTTCACTGCGCAGCCCTGAATTTGCCGTTATGCAATTGAAACGAGCCCAGCCAAGGTCTGGGGTGCGTGTTTTTGTGAGTGGTCTGAGAAAGGAAAAGCAAAAAGAGAAAAAAGCAACGGAGATTGCCTCAAATGCCTCTCCCCGCACGCAGAGGCACACAGCAAATTAAGTCCAGCTCTCTGCTCACGCCTGGTGTGAGTAACCGCAGCTGCTGCCTGTCGGAGCAGCGAAACGACTTCTCTGCTCTCTTCTCCAGCAGAACTTCAGGGTCCCCAGCCCCCCTCCTTCCGCACAGCAAAGCACGCTTCTAGCTAAAGCTGCAAAGATAACTGGCCGACAGTATCTGGCCTCTGTGGGGTTTGCCTCAGGGTGGGGTTCCCGTCTCCCCCCGGAGCAGCTGAAATAGGAAACCAAGCGCCTGGAGAATTGCCGGCGAGCCTGATGCAACAGCCCATTCCCCCCTCGCAGGCCCAGGCGAGCAAAAAACAGGATTAATTAGTCCTCAGGAGGAGCGGCGGGCAGCACTCATTAAGGTCCCTGGCTCGGCTTCCATGCGGCATTTCACTCTTTGGGGCGACAAAAAGGGATTTTTCTTTCAGCGCCGCCGCTGCAAGATTGCGGTCGAGAGCCGAGGCAGAGTCCCAGTTGTCGTGTCTCGCAACTCCACCACACAAGCGTGCAGCCCGCTTCCTAGAACGGGGGTCCCGTTCCCCACCTCAGAAGGCTAGCGTGCGTTTTAAAAAGAGAACCCTCAAGGTTGCTAGGCCTTTGCTGAGAAGCGGGTGTGAGCAACACCTGGAGAAACCTCAGAAAATAAGAAAGGGGAATACCGTATTTTTCGCACCATAGGACGCACTTTTTCCCTCCTAAAAAGCAAGGGGAAATGTGTGTGCGTCCTATGGAGCAAATGCAGGCTTTCGCTGAAGCCTGGAGAGCGAGAGGGGTCGGTGCTCACCGACCCCTCTCGCTCTCCAGGCTTCAGGAAGCTATCCGCTAGCCGTGGGAGATCCAGCTCTCCCACGGCTAGCGGAGTGCTGCATAAATCCCGAAGCTTGGGGCGTGTGGAGCTCAGCGCGCCCCAAGCTTCGGGATTAGTGCAGCGCTCTGCTAGCCGTGGGAGAGCCGCGCGGCTCTCCCACAGCTAGCGGAGACCTTGCCGGCACCCAGAAGCTTGGGGCGCGCTGAGCTCCGCACGCCCCAAGCTTTGGGATTAGCGCAGCGCTCCGCTAGCCGTGTCTAGGCTGCGGATGGTAGCCTGCTTCCCAGAGCGTCGGGCGCCCTGAAAGCAGAGCGCCCGGCGCTTCGGGAACACATCCGCAGCGTGGGGAGCCTTGCAGGAGTTCCCCGCAGGGCTCCCCACGCTGCGGATAGCAGCCTGCTGCCCGGCGCGATGGGCACCCTGAAGCAGAGCGCCCCTCGCGCCGGGCAGACATCCGCAGCGTGGGGAGCCCTGCAGGAGTTCCCCGCAAGGCTCCCCAAGCTGTGGATAGCAGCCTGCCGCCCGGCGGGCAGGGCGCCCTGAATCAGAGCGCCCCTCGCGCCGGGCATACATCAGCCAGCCCCACAAGCTCGGGGGACAGCAGGGAGGCGCAGCGCCACCATCCCGCTGTTCCTCGACCTGGTTCGGTTTCCCTGACCTGCTTTTGGGGGGGAAATAAAGGGAAAAATTTTTCCCTTTATTTCCCCCCAAAAAAACTAGGTGCGTCCTATGGGACGGAGCGTCCTATGGTGCGAAAAATACGGTAATTTTGAGGGTCTTCAATCGAGGGGGCCAACTGGTGTGTATGTGTGTGCATCCACTTAACAGAACGGCCCACTAAAAATACAGTCATAACTCATGTTACATTTGCTTCAGGTTGAGCGTTTGCAGGTTGCGTCCCGTGGTGACCCGCAAGTACCGGAAAGGGTTACTTCCGGGCTTTGCCGCTCACGCATGCGCAGACATGCAAAGTGACGTGACGCACATGCGCAGAAGCGGCGAATCGCAACCCACGCAGACGCAGGTTGCATTCTGCTTATGTTGTGAACGGGCCTCCGGAACGGATCCCGTTTGCAACCAGAGGTACCACTGTACTTTTTAAAAAGCGCACAGGCCAATCATATTTGACTTGCCAGGCTGGTTACACTGGTTTGAGTTGCCTGTATGGCATCAAAGGCATGCTGGGTTGTGTATTTATAATTGGATATTTGCCCCAACCTTCCTCCCAAAAGATGCCCAGTGCAGCAATCAAATAGACAAATTATTATTACAGTCGGACCTTGGAAGCCGAACGGAATCCAATTCAACTTCCAAAACGTTAGAAAACCAAAGCGCAGCTTCTGATTGGCTGCAGGAAGCTCCTGCAGCCAATCGGAAGCCGCAGAAGCTCTGTAGGACATTCGGCTTCCAAAAATAGTTCGCAAACCGAAACACTCGCTTCTGGGTTTGCAGCGTTTGGGAGCCAAAATGTTTGGGAACTAAGCTGTTCCGACTTCCAAGGTATGACTGTATTAGTTGCTTTTTCACCAAGGCAACTCAAAGCAACTTACAGTACAGTGGTACCTCGGGTTACATACGCTTCAGGTTACAGACTCCACTAACCCAGAAATAATGCTTCAGGTTAAAAACTTTGCTTCAGGATGAGAACAGAAATCGTGCTCTGGCAGCGCAGCGGCAGCAGGAGGCCCCATTAGCTAAAGTGGTGCTTCAGGTTAAGAACAGTTCAGGTTAAGAACGGACCTCTGGAACGAATTAAGTACTTAACCTGAGGTGCCACTGTATAAGCAAGGACATACATTAAAACCAGCGTAAAAAAGAGAAACAAAACCTAGAAAGACAAAACCTGTTTTTTAAAAGGGCAAGATTAAAGCATTCCACCCACTTTGGTTAAATAAAAACAACAAGGCAAAAGCCATGCTAAAAACTTGTGTATCCGAGTTTCTAACACTGCCAGCAATAGCCAACTCAGATGGCTTTAAAAGAGAATTGGACAAACTAACAGATTTCCATTCTGAAGGAAATCAGCCCTGAGTGCTCACTGGAAGGACAGATCCTGAAGCTGAGGCTCCAAGACTTTGGCCACCTCATGAGAAGACTCCCTGGAAAAGACCCTGATGTTGGGAAAGATGGAGGGCACAAGGAGAAGGGGACGACAGAGGACGAGATGGTGGGGCAGTGTTCTCAAAGCTACCAGCATGAGTTTGACCAAACTGTGGGAGGCAGTGGAAGACAGGAGTGCCTGGCGTGCTCTGGTCCAGGGGGTCACGAAGAGTCGGACACGACTAAACGACTAAACGAGGGGAGGGCTGTTGATGGCTACCAGTCACAAATGGCTAGCAGGAAGCAGGAATGCTTCTGAAGGCCAGTTGCTGGCAACCCCACAAGAAATGGGAGTCCTCTTGCGGCCAAATCCTGCTCACTGGTTTTCCACAGGCATCTGGCTGGCCACTGTTGGCTAGATGGGCTGTTGGCTCCTTCTCACGTTCTTCTTGTTTTGCTAAATTCCATCTTCTTCCCGCAGCCAAGCGGAGCAGGGGGAGGTAGCCACCTTCTGCGAACCTCAGCTCCCCCCCGCAAAACAACCCCTCACTTACTCCAGGCCCCATAATGACAGATGCCAGATACCTACGAAACGTCTGGATTGTATACAAGAACCGTCCGAAGGAGGCCGGCTCTGTCCTCTCCCTTCCTCACGCTCCGCATTCCTGGAGGCTTCGGTCCCTCCCACCCCTATGTCCCCACACTGCTCTGGGGAAGGGGAGGGGGGGCTCAGCCGAGATGGGGGGGCGCCCTGCCTGCCTCAGAGTCCTTAGGAAACTGGGCCAGTTGCCTCTCGGAAGAATATGGTGGAAGAATCCATTCGTCAATTTCCCTCTTCCATTTCCTTCTGTCTCCAGTGTGTGTGTGTGTGTGTGTGTGCATATATATATGGTTTGTTTCTTAAAAGCATCAATTCTGCGCCTCGTGCCCGTTTCCCCCCGGGGGGGTTGCAAACGCATCGGCTCTCTCTTTGCAGGAAGAGAGCCCAGAGATGCTCGCTCGCCCGCCCGCCCATCCACTCCCAGCCTCCTTCCCTTCCACCCCCATCTCCCAATTACGCACAGCGCAGGCTTCCCTCCTCTTGGTTTTTTGGGTTTTTTACCTCCCCTCGGGGTTCGGTATCGTGCACCACCATCAGCATGCACACGCACGTGTGGAAATAGCGCAAATGAGAAGCGTGCCATTGCTGGTGCTTCCCCAAAGAGGAGTCCATGATTGCATCTCTCCAGAACAGCCAAGCTTGCTTTTAAAAACAGCAGTCAGGAAAGCTCCCCTCCTCTCTCTCGTGCACGCTCACACTTCTTTATTTCGGCTCCAGTGAAAACCGCCTCCTTTTGCCTCCGCTGCTTCTCAGCTGCAAAGCAAGATATCTGCTCCACGCCTGAGGCTCTCCATTTCAGAGTACTGCTCCTACCAGCCAGTGCGACTGCAGGGGGAGAGAGGGAGGAAGGATGGAGGAAACAGCCGGGTTCAAGAGAGTCGCAGAACCGACACCAAGAGGCGTTCAGCACCAGGTGCCAAACGCAGAGGTGTTTCTTGCGTGGCCAAGAAAGGAAGCAATACGCAGAACAATAAAAGGAAGTGAAATACAGTGGTGCCTCGGGTTACATACGCTTCAGGTTACAGACTCCTCTAACCCAGAAATATTACCTCAGGTTAAGAACTTTGCTTCAGGATGAGAACTGAAATCGTGCTCCGGCAGCACGGCAGCAGCAGGAGGCCCCATTAGCTAAAGTGGTGCTTCAGGTTAAGAACTGTTTCAGGTTAAGTACAGACCTCCGGAACGAATTAAGTACTTAACCTGAGGTACCTGTGCAAATAGTCGCACCTTGGATCCCGAACACCTTGCGAGTCGGACGTTTTGGCTCCCGAAAGCCACAAACCGGGAAGTGATTGTTCCGGTTTGCGAATGTTCTTTGGAACCCAAACGTCTGATGCGGGTTCCATGAGTTCTGATTGGCTGCAGAAGCTTCCTGCAGCCGATTGGAAGCCGCGCTATGGTTTCCGAACATTTCCAAAGTCGAACGGACTTCCGGAACGGCTTCCGAGGTACATAGCTGTCAACTTTTCCCTTTTCTTGCGAAGAATCCTATTCAGAATAAGGGGATTTCCCTTAAAAAAGGGGAAACGTTGACAGCTATGGCAATTCCCATCATCCCTCGCTAACAGGACCAGTGGTCAGGGATGACGGGAAGTGTAGTCCCAAACATCTGGAGGGCCGGAGTTTGACTATGCCAGCTCTAGTCTAACAGACCCTCCAAATGTCCCTATTTCCCAGGGAAGTCCCTGATTTAGAGAAGCTGTCCGGGTTTGTTATTTGATCCCAGAATGTCCTGCTTTTCCTTAGGATGTCCCTATTTTCATTGGTAAAATGTTGGAGGGTATGGAGTTATCCGACCCCCAAGTTTTTTTTGGGGGGGGGTTATCCCAAAAGATGCCTGCTTCTTGGGAGAAAAGCAATGACAAACCTAGACAGCATCTTAAAAAGCAGAGACACCACCTTGCCAACAAAGGTCCGTATAGTTCAAGATATGGTTTTCCCAGTAGTGATGTATGGAAGTGAGAGCTGGACCATAAAGAAGGCTGATCGCTGAAGAATGGATGCTTTTGAATTCTGGTGCTAGAGGAGACTCTTCAGAGTCCCATGGACTGCAAGAAGATCAAACCTCTTCATTCTGAAGGAAATCAGCCCTGAGTGCTCACTGGAAGGACAGATCGTGAAGCTGAGGCTCCAAGACTTTGGCCCCCTCATGAGAAGAGAAGACTCCCTGGAAAAGACCCTGATGTTGGGAAAGATGGAGGGCGCAAGGAGAAGGGGACGACGAAGGACGAGATGGTGGGACAGTGTTCTCGAAGCTACCAGCATGAGTTTGACCAAACTGCGGGAGGCAGTGGAAGACAGGAGGGCCTGGCGTGCTCTGGTCCAGGGCGTCACGAAGAGTCGGACATGACTAAACAACAACAATCCCAAAAGATCAGAAGAAACTGTTCATGTATGCTACAACAGCTGCTCGGACGCTACTAGCCCAGAGATGGGAGAAAAAGATAACCCTGACCAAAGAAGAATGGCAAATCAAGTTGATGGACTATGCCGAAATGGCAAAACTAACTGGGAAGCTCAGGAACCAAGACGACAATTTTTTTAAAAAAGAATGGGAAATGTTTATAATGCATATGCAAAATCATTGCAAACAGGTCAAAACATTAGCAGGATTCTAAATACGCTTGTAACAGAAAGTATAGATAACTTAGGAAGATGAAAAAATTGGAGAAGGATTGATATGCAGTTGAAAACAAAATTAAGAGGACACCGGGAGGGGATGGGGGAAGTCAGGAGATTCAGAGTAATCTCAACATGTGGAATTTGTACGATCTTTTGATGTAAGTTTATCTCCTTTTTTCTTTTTCTTTCTTTTATTTCGAAAATCTAATAAAAAAATTATTTTTTTAAAAAAAGAGAGGCTGTTTTAATGTTTAATTATGTTTTTATATGTGTTGGAAGCTGCCCAGAGTGGCTGGGACAACCCAGGAAGATGTGTGGGGTATAAATAGTAAAATTACCATTATGGAACGGGACGTCCCTATTTCCATTGGAGAAATGTTGGGGGGGTAATAGTCTAAACCCCCTGTAATGCAGAAATCTTCTGCCCAACATGGGGATCAAACCCATGACCCCAAGATTAAGAGCCACGCTGACTGAGCTTCCTTAGAAAATTGAGATAATTTAACCCTGTTTTAGTAGTTTAATTTCCGTATGTTTTAAACATATATTTTAAAAGACCAAGGATAGGTTTTTTGGGGTGGGTGGTGGCATAACACAAAATGGCTGCCTTAAGGGGGGGACACACGGCCTAAAACAAAATGGCTGCCGCACCCCAAAAGAGGCAGTGGAACAAACTGATTGGGCTGGTTCATACCCAACCAAGAGGCGGAAAGGCACCTTCGTGACACACGGGCGTGCTCTCTCCATCCCTCCTCTATTCAGAATGGACATTTTTTAAGCATGATGTTCGATGTGGGAAGTGGGGAGCAAAGGGAAACCGAGGAGGAAGAAAAGTGGGCTTTCCAGAGGATATTTAACAGAGGACTTTATTTTCCCGATGCTGGCAGCTTCAGGTGCCATGTTGACAAGCTCAGCGCGCAAGCGAAAGGGAATGAGGTCTTCCAGAGATTCGCAAGGCGGATCAACGCTCCGGCATTGTTCTTCGATCGAGCAATGTGGAAACGTATCAGGTCTGACCCACTTGCAAGCCCCCACAAGAGAGCTGCAGCGCATGCACACACACACACACGCAGCACCCCCAGGGCTCTCTGGTCTCTTGCCATGCCAGAGTATAGAAGGAAAAGGAAAGGGAGGAATCAAAAGCTGGGCGGCCTGGATGCCAGATGAGGTCTGCCAAGACGAATCACCGTCTGGGGTTCCAGCAAGTTAAGGAAAAAGCATAAGAGGAGAGGGGAGAGGAGAACTTCGTTCCTTTTTCTGTGAAGCCCTCTCCGCGTTGGAAAGGAGAAATTTAGAAGAGCCCTGCAAGATCAGGACCAAGGGAGGGAGTCTCAAAGGGAAGGCACTTGACAGTTGGGTTCGCAAGGCGTGGAATGGGACTTTAGGTATTCCTGGTTCCAATCTGAGTTTTGTGCACCAGTATGCAGGGAAGAATGGGACGCGCGTGGTGCTGCGGGTTAAACCACAGAGCCTAGGACTTGCCGATCAGAAGGTTGGCGGTTCGAATCCCCGTGACGGGGTGAGCTCCCGTTGCTCAGTCCCTGCTCCTGCCAACCTAGCAGTTCTAAAGCGCAAAGTACAAGTAGATAATTAGGTACCACTCCAGCGGGAAGGTAAAAGGCGTTTCCGTGCGCTGCTCTGGTTTGCCACATGACCCGGAAGCTGTATGCCGGCTCCCTCGGCCAGTAAAGCGAGATGAGCGCCGCAACCCCAGAGTCGGTCACGACTGGACCTAATGGTCAGGGGTCCCTTTACCTTTACCTTCGCAAGGAAGAACAGCTTCCTGGATCAAGCCAATATCCCATCTAGTTCAGCACCCTCATCTCACAGACAGACTTTGGGTGGGAAACCCACAAGGAGGACCCGATCCCGACAGCAACTCTGCCGCTCCTGAGGTTTCCGCGGAGGCAGAGCCAATTATGGCCAGTTGCCCATGCGTTTATCCATTCTGCCTTTAAAGCTCTCCACATTGGAGGCCATTGCTGCCTCTTGCGGGAACAAGCTGCCCAGTTAACACTGTGTTGCAGGAAGAAGGGCTGAATTTTCCAGCATTCATCTTCTACTGGGTGTTTGTACCTTATGTCTTCACACTGTCAACCACCCCGCGATGTAAGGATGAAGGGTGGCATGCAAACTTAATAAGTGATGACAACAACATCAGGGTGGTCCATGGGTTCTAGGGCTGCAAGAGAGGGAGAAAACTCATCTCCTTCCGCTTTCTCTACGCTGTGCAAAATTTCGTAACAACAACAACAATTTATGATTTATACCCCACCCATCCGGCTGGGCTTCCCCAGCCACTCTTTGCGGCTCCCAACAGAATATTAAAAACTCGATAAAACATCAAACGTTAAAAACTTCCCTAAACAGGGTTGCCTTCCGATGTCTTCTAAAAGTCAGATAGTTGTTTATTCCCTTGACATCTGGTGGGAGGGCGTTCCACAGGGCAGGTGCCACCACCGAGAAGGCCCTCTGCCTGGTTCTCTGTAACCTCACTTCTCGCAGGGAGGGAACTGCCAGAAGACCCTTGGAGCAGGACCTCAGTGTCTGGGCAGAACGATGGAGGTGGAGACGCTCCTTCAGGTATACTGGGCTGAGGCCATTTAGGGCTTTAAAGGTCAACACTAACACTTTTTATTGTGCGTGGTAACGTACTGGGAGCCAATGTAGGTCTTTCAGGACTGGTGTTATGTGGTCTTGGCGGCCGCTCCCAGTCCCCAGTCTAGCTGCCGTATTCTGGATTAGTTGTCGTTCCCGGGTCACCTTCAAAGGTAGCCCCACGTAGTGCGCACTGCAGTAGTATTAGCAGGAGATAACCAGAGAATGCACCACTTTGGCGAGACTGTCTGCGGGCATGGAGGGTCTCAGATGGAGCTGGTAGACACAGAATTGACCTGCGCCTCCATGGACAGCTGTGAGTCCAAAATGTCTCCCAGGCTGCGCACCTGGTCCTTCAGGGGCACACTGACCCCATTCTGGACCACAAACTTCTACCATGCGTCTCTCCTCACTTGCCTTCTCTCCAAACCGAAAAGGCCCAGGCGCTGCAACCTTTCCCCAGAGGCGAGGCGCTTTGTCCCTTCCCTCGCTTGGGCTGCCCTTCTTCTCTTCTCGCTCACTGCCTCCCTAAGCCTTTCCTGACTCTGGGGGACTGCCACCTGGGGCTTTCAGCATGCTGGCACTTCCTTTGCCGCCTCAACGAGGAAGAGAAGAAGGTGCACTCAAGAGGAGGAATATCAACGGGGCCAAACGCTGCGCGCAAACAGCCCCAGCCGCCAGAGCCCTCGCTTCTCCCACCCCCTTGGACGTTCTGTTCCAGACGGCAGCCGCGTGTTCCTTCCAACACCTACGCCTCATCCAAATCAGTTCTTCCCCTACGTGGACGGAGCCATCTGCTGCCTTCTTCTCCCATTCACCGAGGGGTCTCTGCCGCTCCCGGCATCCTCTGTTGCTGCCACTGCCACCGCCACCCCCAGCAGCAGCAGCAACGCCTTGGCTCCATCGCAATGCTTGCAAATCCCAAAGCAGCAAACTGTTCCTTTCACCGCCTTTGGGAGAAAAAATCTGCAAGGCACTGTGGGTCAAAGTTTATTTGTTGTTGAGACCATCCTGGTCATTTCAACGAAAAAGGAAATAAAAATATTCTATGCATGCTGAGCTAATAATAATAATAATAATAATAATAATAATAATAATAATAATAGGTAAAGGGACCCCTGACCATTAGGTCCAGTCGTGACCGACTCTGGGGTTGCGGCGCTCATCTCGCTTTACTGGCCGAGGGAGCCGGAGTACAGCTTCCGGGTCATGTGGCCAGCAGGACTAAGCCGCTTCTGGCAGACCAGAGCAGCACACAGAAACGCCGTTTCCCTTCCCGCTGGAGTGGTACCTATTTATCTACTTGCACTTTGACGTGCTTTCGAACTGCTAGGTTGGCAGGAGCTGGAACCGAGCAACGGGAGCTCACCCTGTCGCGGGGATTCGAACCGCCGACCTTCTGATCGGCAAGTCCTAGGCTCTGTGGTTTAACCCACAGCACCACCCATGTCCTAATAATAATAATAATAATAATAATAATAATAATAATAAATTATTTAAACCCCACCCTCCCTGGCCAGAGCCAGGCGCTCAGGGCGGCTAACACCAGTAAAGTTACAGCAAAAACATAATAGGGGAAAAAACCAATTTAAAATACAGGTTAAAATGAAATTTAAAATGCAGCCTCATTTTAAAAGTAGCCGATAGATCAAGACCGTAAGGGGAGGGAAACTGAGACTGAGTCCAAACGAAAGGCCAGGCGGAACAGCTCTGTCTTGCAGGCCCTGCGGAAAGATGTCAAGTCCCGCAGGGCCCTGGTCTCTTGTGACAAAGCGTTCCACCAAGTCGGGGCCAGTACTGAAAAGGCCCTGGAACTAGTTGAGACCAATCTAACCACCTTGCGACTTGGGACCTCCAAAGTGTTGTCATTTGTGGACCTTAAGGTCCTCCGCAGGGCATACCAGGAAATAATACAGTGATAACCAATTTATACATATGCACCTTGAAATGCAGACTAACCCAAATAGGTTTCTGAATTAGAATGCGGGTATATCAACCAAGCGACATCAGCTGTCCCTGCCAAAAAAAGGGGGGTTGAATGCTTTCCACCAAGGCAAGAACTCTTCCCAGGTGAGCCCTGGGAGGAACAACAAGGATATCCCATAATCAGGTTGCTCAAGTAAGTGAGCCAAGGCACACATGGTCCAAGACTGATTTTCTCCACTCGGGCAGGTGGAAGGAACAGCAGAAAGGAAGGTACAGAACTGGAGGATACTAAAAAGTTTTAAGCCTACAACTGCACTGCACATTGAAAGCACGTTTACCCTCCCTGGAGAATCCTGGGATCTGTGGCTTCTTGAAGGTGCTGGGAACTCTAGCGGCCTGTAAAAATCACCCTCTTCTCCTAACACACCGGCACAATAAATCACCGCGTTAAATGCTCATTCTGTGGTCCAAAGAACTCACTGCCACCAATTGCTGCTGCTGTGCGTCTGTGTGTGTTTGTGTGTAAGGAGGAAAATAGAGAGATAATCTTTCCACCCATCAAGCCAAGGCAGATTAGATACAACCAAATATGACCAATATACTTATTTTTTTTTTTTTGGGAAAGATTCTTTTAAAGACTGTCTTGAGACAAAAAGACTTGATTCTCTTAAGGGAGTTCTTTTTGGATCTTCTCTTAATTAAAAAAAAATAGACTGCCGTATTTTTCACCCTATAGGGCGCACCGGCCCATAGGGCACACCTAGTTTTGGGGGGAGGGAATGAAGAAAAAAAAATTATTTCCCCCCCCCTCTCCAGGCTTCAGCGAAAGCCAGCATTCGCCTCATAGGACGCACACACATTTCCCCTTCATTTTTGGAGGGGAAAAAGTGTGTCCTATAGGGCGAAAAATACAGTATTTTTATCTTTCATCTTATTTGTTACAAATTCAGTGGTACCTTGGGTTACATACGCTTCAGGTTACAGACTCCTCTAACCCAGAAATATTACCTCAGGTTAAGAACTTTGCTTCAGGATGAGAACAGAAATCGTGCAGCGGCGATACGGCGGCAGCAGGAGGCCCCATTAGCTAAAGTGGTGCTTCAGGTTAAGAAGAGTTTCAGGTTAAGAACGGACCTCCGGAACGAATTAAGTTCTTAACCCGAGGTACCACTGTACAACCAAGTGTGCCATGAGAGGGACAGGGGTATCTCAAGTCTCAAAGCAGGCCTCAGAGATGTGCAGGCAAGCCGAAAGCATGAAAAAGACTGAAGATGTAAGGACTCCCCAGTTACGAGGGAAGCAAATTCCTTTACTGGCACACTAAGCAGCTACAACCCCTGCTGGAAAGAGAGGACTTGGCCACATGCCCTAGTTACGTCCAGACTTGACTACTGCAATGCGTTCTTCATGGGGCTACGCTTGAAGGCAGCTCGGAAACTTTGGCTGGTCCAAAGCGCAGCACCCAGGCGACTGGCTGGGGTTCTGTTTGAGAGCGAATGCAGTCCCCGTTTTAAAACAGGTGCACCGGTTGCCAGTCAAATGTCTCAGGCCAATGCCTTAGACCTCAACGGGAGTCCCATGTCCAGTTCTGGACACCACAGCTGAAGAAGGATATTGACAAGCTGGAAGGTGTACAGAGGAAGGTGACCGTGGTGATGATGAGCTTGGAAAGCAAGCCTTATGAGGAACGGTTGATGGGAATGGGGAACGTTCAGCCTGGAGAACAGGAGACAGAGAGGAGATAGAATAAAGGTAAAGGTACCCCTGCCCGTACGGGCCAGTCTTGACAGACTCTGGGGTTGTGCGCCCATCTCACTCAAGAGGCCAGGGGCCAGCACTGTCCGGAGACACTTCCGGGTCACGTGGTCAGCGTGACATCGCTGCTCTGGCGAGCCAGAGCTGCACACGGAAACGCCGTTTACCTTCCCGCCGGTAAGCGGTCCCTATTTATCTACTTGCACTTTAATGTGCTTTCGAACTGCTAGGTTGGCAGGCGCTGGGACCGAGCAGCGGGAGCGCACCCCGCCGCGGGGATTCGAACCGCCGACCTTTCGATCGGCAAGCCCTAGGCGCTGAGGCTTTTACCCACAGCGCCACCCGCTGTGGAGATAGAATAGCCATCTTCAAATATCTGAAGGGCTCTTGTCACGTGGGATATAAAGGTAAAGGTAAAGGGACCCCTGACCATTAGGTCCAGTCGTGACTGACTCTGGGGTTGTGGCGCTCATCTCGCTTTATTGGCCGAGGGAGCCGGCGTACAGCTTTCGGGTCATGTGGCCAGCAGGACTAAGCCGCTTCTGGCGAACCAGAGCAGCGCACAGAAATGCCATTTACTTTACCGCCAGAGCGGTACCTATTTATCTGCTTGCACTTTGATGTGCTTTCAAACTGCTAGGTTGGCAGGAGCAGGGACCGAGCAATGGGAGCTCACCCGGTCGTGGGGATTCGAACCGCCGACCTCCTGATCGGCAAGCCCAAGAGGCTCAGTGGTTTGACCACAGCGCCACCTGCATCCAAACTGTATAGGAAGGAAGCAGGAAATAGCTAATGGTTCCCACCCCAAAGGCTCCTTCAGGTCTGGGCGAATCATAAAAAGGTAAAGGGACCCCTGACCATTAGGTCCAGTCGTGACCGACTCTGGGGTTGTGGCGCTCATCTCGCTTTACTGGCCGAGGGAGCCGGCATGCAGCTTCCGGGTCAGTGGCCAGCAGGACTAAGCGGCTTCTGGCGAACCAGAGCAGCGCACGGAAATGCCATTTACCTTCCCTCCGGAGTGGTACCTATTTATCTACTTGCACTTTGAAGTGCTTTCGAACTGCTAGGTTGGCAGGAGCAGGGACCGAGCAACGGGAGCTCAACCCGTTGCGGGGATTCGAACCGCCGACCTTCTGATTGGCAAGCCCTAGGCTCTGTGGTTTAACCCACAGTGCCACCCGCTCCCCAATAATAAATTATTGTTATTATTATTATTATTATCGCCGTTAATTATTAAATTTGCTCCCGTGCAAATTCAGAGGGAAGAGATCCCCAAAGGAGGCAACAGCAGGCAAGTTTATCTATCAAGCGAGAGAGCGCTGATCCCTCAATGCTGAGAGACAAGCGATGAGACCTGAAGCTTCTCTCTGCTTCCTCCTCTCAGCTCCAGAGACATTGGGGGGGGGGGGCGGTGAAGGAGAGAGAAGAGAAAAGGAGAAAAGATGTATTAATTATCTTCAAACAGCTCCTGGCAGGGTGGAGAGATCTCTCCCTCGATAAGGCACCACATCTCAGGAAACTATAATGAAGGCGGGATAGCAACACCGCTGATTAATATTTTATTTTAGGAAAAATTTAAATGAAACTATCCATCATCATTTCAAACGGGTGGATCAGCAGAGCCCCTTCCGCCAAGGAGGAAAAGCACCTGGTTTCTCTCATTTCTATCTTCTGGAGGGCGGGGCAGTCCAAGAGTCAAATATTATTAATAATAATAAATTACGGGAACTCTGTGGGTCAGAGGAGGCAACTCACCTTGGCCTGACCCACCCCAACTGCACCCCCAATTTGCCCAGGCGGTTTGCAAAGCAATAAGCGGTTCTATTACAAGGGAGTCCAGTGCTCTGTCCGGGCTTAATAAGCCATTTTTTGCAAACAGGTATCTTGAGAGTCCCATGGACTGCAAGAAGATCAAACCTCTCCATTCTGAAGGAAATCAGCCCTGAGTGCTCACTGGAAGGACAGATCCTGAAGCTGAGGCTCCAAGACTTTGGCCACCTCATGAGAAGAGAAGACTCCCTGGAAAAGACCCTGATGTTGGGAAAGATGGAGGGCACAAGGAGAAGGGGACGACAGAGGACGAGATAGTGGGACAGTGTTCTCGAAGCTACCAGCATGAGTTTGACCAAACTGTGGGAGGCAGTGGAAGACAGGAGGGCGTGGCGTGCTCTGGTCCAGGGGGTCACGAAAAGGCGGACACAACTGAACGACTAAACAACAACGATTAAGCGACCCAAAAGGGGAAAAAATTGAGTTCAATTTATAGGGTGGCAGGGGCAGATCCCAAGAAGGCAGTGGGGTCCGCAAACCGGGCCAGCTTTTGAGAGGTTCAATAGTGTGGGAAACGTAAGAGAAGTGTTGCAGGATCAGACCCAAGGCCAGTGGCAAGCTGGGCCCTGCAGCAATTCTCCCCACTTGCGATTCTCCCCAACTGGTCTTCAAAGACATGTTGCCCTCAACCGGGGAGGAAGGACATGGCCATGATAAAGAAAGATAATCAATACTTTCTGCACCTCTGTTTGTTTATTGAGGCAAAGTGTATCTGGTAATGGAGGCAGAGTCAACCCGCAACTTTCCTCTGCGATGTTGTCTAATCCACTTTTAAGGCTGTCCAAATTGGCAGCCCTCATCACATCTTGTGGCAGTGAATCTTACAGGTAACAGGTAAAAGGTAAAGGACCCCTGGACAGTTAAGTCCAGTCCAAGGCGACTATGGGGTTGTGGTGCTCATCTGGCTTTCAGGTTGAGGGAGCCGGCGTTTGTCCGCAGTCAGTTTTCCAGCTCATGTGGCCAGCAGGACTAAAGTCCCAAGTTGTAAGGTGGTTAGATTAGTCTCAACTAGGGCCAGGGCCTTTTCAGTACTGGCCCCGGCCTGGTGGAACGCTCTGTCACAAGAGACTAGGGCCCTGCGGGACTTGACATCTTTCCGCAGGGCCTGCAAGACAGAGCTGTTCCGCCTGGCCTTTGGTTTGGACTCGGTCTGACCCTTATTTTTCCCTCCGGCTGAATCTCTGCCCCAAACCTCACCCAGGGCATCCCAGCGCCAGCACATCCAGAAAATGATGTTGGCAACCTTTCCATAGAATCACAGAACTGTAGAGCTGAAAAGCTGCACAAGTCCAGCCCTCGGCAATTAAGGAATCCTTTTGCCCAAACGTGGGGTCAATTAACCTAGATGTCAAGTATTGTGTTGATCAACCCAAATGTAAAGAATCTGCCTTACCACAAATGAGATCATTGGTCTTTATTTTTTTTTTTAACAAAGAAAGTCTCTGGCTATGGAAGGCCCATTTAGCAGCCGTGACTAGTAAAGGTAAAGGGACCCCCGACCGTTAGGTCCAGTGACGGATGACTCTGGGGTTGCGGCACTCATCTCGCTTTACTGGCCGAGGGAGCCAATGTACAGCTTCCAGGTCATGTGGCCAGCATGACTAAGCCGCTTCTGAGAAACCAGAGCAGCGCACGGAAATGCCGTTTACCTTCCCGCTGGAGCGGTACCTATTTATCTACTTGCACTTTGTGCTTTCGAACTGCTAGGTTGGCAGGAGCAGGGACTGAGCAACGGGAGCTCATCCCGTCGCGGGGACTCGAACCACCAACCTTCTGATCAGCAAGCCCTAGGCTCAGTGGTTCAGACCACAGCGCCACCCGCGTCCCTTGCTGTGACTAGTAGCCATTGGCAATTTTTCTCTTTGCAACTTTAAACCGTTCATCCCTAGATCTTTTGGCAGAGAGTGCCATAAGCTAAGGACATAGGGTGGGGTGGGGGGGAAGAATGACCTTTTGTCTTCAAATCTTGCTCAGGCTCAACCACCACATTGAATGAACAAAAAGACCGCCACATCAATCAAAGAGGTACACCTTCTTATTTTCACTCCCTCTTCCACCGGCAGTGATTGTGGCTTGTCAGAAGTCAAGCCTGGAACCAACACTTGAATCCCTGCTAACGATGTTTCTGCAAAACTGAGATAAACTCTGCAAGAGGTAAACTGTTAGCTGGAAACCGTTGCAAGAGAGCAGCTGCTCCGGGAAGGTTGGTGGCCAGGAAACCAAGGTCTCATGTCCTGGGCCACCTGTAAACATCACTGTGTTGGTGTTAAGAGATGTTGGCCATGCTTTCCGCATGTTATCTGCTTGGGTCCCACCCCTGGTTCACACATGCACACCTGCCCCTTGGTAAAAGCGCAGCGTCCGGTGATGGCGTGCAACCAGTCCTTTCATTGATTCAGCGTCACAAATGGAACAATCCGATGCACATTCAAGCACACACTTTGCAGCCAACTCTGTCCTTGCATTCAGGGATCCGGCACAACGCGTCAGGGGTTGGGTCACATCGTGCATTCCGATCTGAACACTCCTCCGGATTAAAAGGAAAACTCCCCTCAAGACGAAAGCCAGCACTTCAGGGAAATGGTGTTTATTTTCCGCTTGCGGGGTTGTTTTAAAAAGAAAACACCGGAAGCATTCAGAAGTGTGGGCCCTCCTCATACCGGTAGCTTATGAGATGCAACAGGCCCTCATCGCCCCATATCCCCCCCCACCTCATTCAACCGCAATATGCAGATCGAAAGCTCAGCTGCCAATAAGCCGTCAAGCACTGCAAAATGGAGCAGAGAGGAGCCTAGACTGTGCAAAAGTCAATGAGCGGACCAGCCCTTTGCAAGTTCAGGAGCCCACAGCAGAGGTAGGTGCATTATGCGCACAGCTCAACATCTCGACACAGAGGCACCATGCTTGCCAGGGCGGGCGGTGACCAAGCCGCCCCCCCCCGCGCGATGCAGCTTTTATGTTAATTTACAGCATGTTACCCAGAATGCCTTGCAGCCGACAAGATATTCTTGGCAGGAATCCTAAATCTGAATTCTTTATGGGCTTGCATACAATCACCCCATACAACGTTCCAGAAGGAGCAGCGATGATGTGGATTTGGGGGCCGTGGAAGAGAAGATGGAGCACTTAGAAGAGGGGAAGTACAGAAGCAAAACGCCCAGCCGCTTGGCTGGTTTCTAACACCGCAATGGAAGTCTGGGATTTGCAGCAGTCAGAGCACCTCTGAGCACATGCAGAGTGCCTGCCCCCCCTTCACCACCTCGGCCTTGAGCACAGTTCTCCACATTCCTGCATCAGTTTTAGAATTCGTTTCTGAAGTCCCCCTGAACATTTGCCAATGGCGATTTGCATTAAAATGCGTATGTCCACGTTTTCAACGCAATATCGCTAGACATTTTTGCGAGTAATATCCCCTAAGCATGGGTCAGCAAATATTTTCAGCTGGTCCACTGTTCCTCAGGCCTTGTGGGGGGGCAGACTATCTTTTGGGGTGGGAAATGAACAAATTCCTATGCCCCACAAATAACCCAGAGATGCATTTTAAATAAAAGCACACATTCTACTCATGTAAAAACACCAGGCAGGCCCCACAAATAACCCAGAGGTGCATTTTAAATACAAGGACACTTTCTACACATGTAAAAACACTCTGATTCCCGGACCGTCCGCGGGCCGGATTTAGAAGGCGATTGGGCCGGATCCGTCCCCCGGGCCTTAGTTTGCCTACCCACGCCCTAACGTAACGCTCTCTATATATTTTCACTAATACACCCATTTTTATGCAAGCTCCCTGCAATTTACTGTAGGCAATTTTGAACCCCATTAATAGGTTACAGAAGTGCACCACGAAAGTCAGAGTTAGTGCACATTTTTGAAAGACCTGCATTTCGGAAAATACAAATCAGGCAGATTCGCTTTGAAATTTGAACTGAACACATTTCCCCCCTCTCTCCAGCCTGGTTGGAAGAATGAAAGCCCAGAGCAATCCATTTCAACAGGTTATATATACAGCTTTTCCAGTTTGAGAACGTCTCAACACATTTCTATTAATCACCCGTTTATTCCGGTTGGTCTACTCTCGAGTCAGACATCACCCAGAGCCAATAATTGTTTTTTATGTCCCAATTGTATTAGGTAATGTGTGACACTCGTAAGTTACAGCACAGACCGAAGGATAAAAATTAGGGTGAGGCTGGATGCTACCAGCCTGTGTAGACCATATTGAGCTCGGTAGTCTGATTCCGTATCAACACAGTTTCCGCGAGTGGCATTCAGCTAAATTTCATTTCGAATAATCCCACTGACTTTACCTTGTCAGACTGATTCATTTCCAGAGGTTTCCTCCCAGCAAAGCTTAATAGGACGGAAATCTTATGTTCTTATGCAGAGAAGCTGTTCTCTATGAGAACCAGGGTGGATTTGATTTAAATCAAATTGATTTAAATCACGATTTAAATCACTAGTCAGTAAGACTTGATTTAAATCATTTTTTTTTTAAATTCAGAAAGACTCGTTCTTGCTGGTATAATCTTAATATTTACAACCAGATCAAGGTTTCATTTTTGGAATAATAATTTTTCAGAGTAGTTTCTACAGTTTTATCAAAAATTACCAATTTGGTTATACTATCAGCAATGCAAAGACAGGTAATTATGAAATCATTGTTTATATTTGGGCAACTTTTCTGCTGCACTTTATTGGAAAGAGAAAAATAACCGTTTCCTTAATAACAGTTCAAACGATTTATTTAACTAAAACAATAACACTATAGCATACGTATCCATGTTTGTTAACTGATGTGGTTAAACAATTTTTTAAAAAACAAACTTAAGACTGAGTTTTAGCACACATGAAAAACTTATTTCCTGTTGAATAGCCTTTGGACTATAATATAACTTAAATAGAAAACTATCTTTAGAAAGATTTTTTTAAAATCCTATTTAAATAAAAAAAACACATTCAAATTTTAAAAAAATCTGATCCCTTATTTTGGCTGCCGATCCCTTCTTTTCGAGGCTGCTGGTCCCTTATTTTCAAATCTGTAAGTTGACAGCTATGGTTTTATTGTGGTGGTGGGGTTTGCTGTCGGAATTTTGCATCTTTATTTCACGCCGTGTTGCAATTTACATGGAAATTGTTCGGTTTGGTTGTGTATTTTTTTAATGTTTGGTTTACTGTTTATGACTCCTTTTGTTGTGTATTCCTTTCATGCTATAAGCTGCCTTTTCAGCACGGTTCGAACAGTGAAAAGGAGGCGTGCGAATAAAATCACGCACGTCGGAGAGAAATAGGGAGAAACCTTAATCTGTTTTGGTCGATTTGTGTTAGCTCTTTATCTAGCCTAGTTAAGAGATAAAAGATCAGGAAAATTGGGGTGTTTTGTGTTGCACTTTTCAAGTTAGCATTTTTTAAAAGTAAAGTCTAGTTGTTAATCAAAAAGTCAGGTTTGAGTTTGACGGATGAAAATAACGTCCTCTAGGGCTGCATACGTATTCATTAAGTATTTTTTAAAAAAAAAATTTGGGTGCACACCATAATCATAGAATTGTAGAGTTGGGGGGACCTAAAGGGTCATCCAGCCCAACCCCATGCGATGGAATGCGGTCTGCACCTTCTCCCCATCCAGAACATCTCAAGGTCCCTGCGAAGAGCTGCTGCGGAGGAAGAGGGAGCCCCTAGCAGCCCAAACCAATTTTGAACACTGCGGGGGCAAAGGAAGAGAAATCATCCTCCGAACCATCTTTGAACATGTGGTGGATTGCTTCAACTACGCATCTGATTATGCGCTCACTGCCTACGCAGAGAAATCAAAGACGCACAAAGACCAAACCATGTGTGCCACTGAAATGTAGGGTTTTTTGTGGGCTCCCCTAAGGAAAGCGATTTGCAAGCACATCATCCATCTGGAAGAGTCAACGTCCGGAAAATAAAATAAAAAGCAACCCCTGACATAGGAAAAACCAGGCAGTCCGCAAGTCGCTGGCTCTCATGACTGTGCAAAGCCACACACACACACACACACACCTCACAAATTAGACCATTTTAATCAAAATCAAGAACTATTAGAGCTGTCAGACAATTAAAAGAATTTTAGTTGACTAATAAGTCTGCCTTTTCACGAGATCCAATCAATTAAATTTAACTACATTTGCATATGAAAACCCCAACACAGGTGCTTTTTTGAGATAGTAAAAAGAAATAGTGTAAGGTGATTAAAGCTGAACAAAAGCTGACTTCTGGGAAAGGTCATTTCCAGTATTTTATTTCAGTTCCGTTCCCCCGCAAGAACAGAATCGAAACAGCCTTACCATCAACGCAACTGCCCTTTACATGCAAGCTTACAGGGAAACGTTTGCCCTCTCTGGCCTAAGGAAAGAGATTGGGGACAGCAGCCAACTACCTGTGAGAGCTGTTGAAAGGACCGGGGTGGTTAGGATGTCAAAACCACTAAGACCTGGGAGAGACCAGGGTTCGAATCCTCCCACTCAGCCATGATGAAGCTCGCTGCATGGGACTTTGAGCCGTCACTCACTCTCAGCCTAGTCAGCCTTGCAGGGCTTTTGTATGGGTAAAATGGGGAGGAGATGCGAGTGCCATCAATCAATCAATCAATCAATCAGGCAGCAGGTGGGCAAAGGCTGGCCTAGAGACTGGGGAAGCCTGGAGGGCCACAAATCATGGGATTGGTGCCAAACTGTATTGCCCCGTAAAACAAAGAATGGAGATGGGGAGTTAAAGTGTGATAGGAATTTTGAGGTCTTAGATATATGGTAATGTTCATAATATGGTTTGAAATGTGGTTCAAAATATGGTTTGAAGCTCAACATCAAAAAAACGAAGATCATGGCCACTGCTCCCATCACCTCCTGGCAAATAGAAGGGGGAGAAATGGAGGCAGGGAGAGATTTTACTTTCTTGGGCTCCATGATCACTGCAGATGGTGACAGCAGCCACGAAATTAAAAGACGCCTGCTTCTTGGGAGAAAAGCAATGACAAACCTGGACAGCATCTTAAAAAGCAGAGACATCACCTTGCCAACAAAGGTCCGTATAGTTAAAGCCATGGTTCTCCCAGTAGTGATGTATGGAAGTGAGAGCTGGACCATAAAGAAGGCTGATCGCCGAAGAATGGATGCTTTTGAATTCTGGTGCTGGAGGAGACTCTTGAGAGTCCCATGGACTGCAAGAAGATCAAACCTCTCCATTCTGAAGGAAATCAGCCCTGAGTGCTCACTGGAAGGACAGATCCTGGAGCTGAAGCTCCAGTACTTTGGCCACCTCATGAGAAGAGAAGACTCCCTGGAAAAGACCCTGATGTTGGGAAAGATGGAGGGCACAAGGAGAAGGGGACGACAGAGGACGAGATGGTGGGACAGTGTTCTCAAAGCTACCAGCATGAGTTTGACCAAACTGCGGGAGGCAATGGAAGACAGGAGTGTCTGGCGTGCTCTGGTCCAGGGGGTCACGAAGAGGCGGACACGACTAAACAACAACAACAATGTTCATAAGCGTACCAACCAAGCATGTACACAGATCAGCACAGGAAGACCGAACCTGGAACCATTTTGATTCCTAAACTGAGCAAATGTTTTCTCTGCAAGGTCAAAGTGGGAAACCTCCCCATTGTCTCTTTCTGCACAAATCCTGTCTTAAGGGCACATTTAAGATATGAATAGGGTGTGAGCCTGTGACCTGGCTCAGGAACTAAGTATTTATCACTACAAAAGACTGGCCAGGCTCCCCAGGCAATCCAATCAAGTGACCATTAAACAGGTAACCTGGCAGACAGGAGGTAAACAAAGCACTCAGATTTCAGCCCTTCTGTGATGTAGGTATGATGTATTGTGGGGTGGTCTTGGGCTAGGTAAAGGTAAAGGGACCCCTGACCATTCGGTCCAGTCGTGGCCGACTCTGGGGTTGCGTGCTCATCTCGCTTTACTGGCCGAGGGAGCCGGCATACAGCTTCCGGGTCATGTGGCTAGCATGACTAAGCCGCTTCTGGCAAACCAGAGCAGTGCACGGAAACGCCGTTTACCTTCCCGTCGGAGTGGTACCTATTTATCTACTTGCACTTTGACGTGCTTTCAAACTGCTAGGTTGGCAGGAGCAGGGACCGAGCAATGGGAGCTCACCCCATTGTGGGGATTCGAACCGCCGACCTTCTGATCAACAAGTCCTAGGCTCTGTGGTTTAACCACAGCGCCACCTGCGTCCCGGACTTGGGCTACAGGGTGGCAATTTCAAAAGTCTATATAAGGCCTTGCACGCCATTGTTCTGGGTTCCTCCTCTCCTGCAGGTGAGGGGAGCACCCTGTTGCAACAGATCAATAAAGATCAGGCTTTGCTTCTTTGCTTCTCAATATTCTCTGGTTGGCCTCTGCTATTTTCTCCTACCAATAGGGAACCTATGTAAGGACTCTATATGGGCTCTTGGATACCCTGCAAGGGAAAAGGGCAGATATTTGTTAACAACAAAAGTAAAACAACAACAACAACAGCCCAGACCTCCCCCCACCCTCCGCCCCAAAGCTGAAGAGGTTCAACTTCCCAGATTGGTAGGCAGACGGGGTCTGCTTTCTGCCTCTCGCTGCCCCATTCATCTCCTGCCTCTCGGTAAACAAGCTGCCAAAGGAAAATAAATAGTTACTAACGTGATCATTAATTGGAGTCTGGGAGACCATCTTTTTCCTTCCAGCAGGGCAGATCGGAGTAAGCCATCAGGCCCAAATGGACACCCTCATCGGCATACAAATGCCTTCATAATTCAACGTTAAGATAGGGAGGAGAGGAGGAGGGGAGGGAAGAATAAAGCAAAACAGCGGAAGGAAGGAAGGGAGAGAGAGAGAGACTGGGCCCAAACAGCTTAATCGCGGCAGTGCTGCTTAGGCAGGATGGATGCAGATGGTTAGGGACACATGAAGGGAAAAAGCCAAATGGAGAATCATCAAATGGTGCGGCACAGAATACAAAGCGGGCGCCAGGCCATGCAGAATACGAAACGGGCGCCGGGCCTAACTTAACGGAGAGCGCCCAAGCGCACCAACCTCCTCCGTTTGATTTACAGTGGTACCTCGGGTTAAGTACTTAATTCGTTCCGGAGGGCCGTTCTTAACCCGAAACTGTTCTTAACCTGAAGCACCACTCTAGCTTAATGGGGCCTCCCGCTGCTGTCGCACGATTTCTGTTCTCATCCTGAAGCCAAGTTCTTAACCCGAGGTAATATTTCTGGGTTAGCGGAGTCTGTAACCTGAAGCGTACGTAACCCGAGGTACCACTGTACAGTCATACCTCGGGATAAATACGCTTCAGGTTGAGCACTTTACGGCGACCCGCGGAGTAACGGAGCGTGTGACTCCCAGGTTTTGCCGCTCGCGCATGCGCAGACGGTCAAAATTACGTCACGCGCATGCGCAGAAGCGGCGAAACGCGTCTTATGTTCTGTTCAGGATGCAAACGGGGCTCCACAGGGTTGCGATCTCCCACAGCTCATGGGCAGCCAATGAATGCTGGAAGACTCAGGACAGGCAAAAAAAGGACTTCTTCACGCAGTGCAGAGTTAAACTGTGGAACTCCCTGCCACAACAGGCAGCAATGGCTACCAACCAAGATGAGTTTAAAAGATTGGACAAATTCATGGATGGTCACTCGCCATAATGGCTATGTTCTGTCTCCACAATCAGAGGCACTCATGTTTCTGAGCGCCACTCGCTGGAAGCCACAGGAGGGGAGAGCAATGCGCGAAATCTCCCAGGCGTCAGGAGAGTTTTGAGAGACTGGCGCGGGTCGAACTGTGATGATTTGCAGAAGACCCCCGTCAACTATAGGCCGGGCTGGGCAGCCGCTGCCAGTCAGTGCTGACAATACTGAGTTGTGGGCCAGCTCAGCCAGTAGAGCATGAGGCACCTACCCTGGGAACTCGACAGTTCTGTGTTTCTAACACTTCCTCTGTTTCTCCGACTCGAATTTATTGGCAAAGAGTGAAGGAAAGTTAAAAAGTAAAAACCCAAGCTGCTGGTGGTCGATTGTCAATTTTCTTTAAACCGCGAGCGCCTTGAATTTTATCTGTTAAAGAGCCCTTTAAGACCAAGAATCTCAAATATTTCCCAGCAATCTCACATTCCGCACGAGGACACCCCCTCAAACGCAGTTGTGGGAACAAGTCACAAATTAGCGAGAAAACTACGCCCCCGTATTTCGGGGGGGGGGGGAGTTTTTGTTTTAAGCTGTTCCACAGATTAATCTGAGCTCAGTTTCGCACTCTTTCTGCCCTGAATGAAACGTTCGGTGCTGTTTTTATATCCTCCATGTGCCTAATTTATCTTTCCGCCCGTCAAAGATAGCTCTGGCTCGGGACAAAACAAGGAACGTTTTCGAAAATCAGCGACACAAGAGTCACTTTGATTTGACTACAAAGGCCTGCTCACAATCCAGCATTTTAGCTACAACAGAGAACTCTTGTGTACTTGGCGTAAACTACCATTTTCACACACTCTGTTCCACCCACTAGCACACGCTGTTTTCAACTGCCATGCAACCTTCGCTTAACACTACTGTAGCCAGCTGTGCACTGGATTATGAAATAGGCATTTAGTCAACGATTTCAGCTACCGCCGCTCTAGGTAAACTGCAGCGAGCGACACTAGCATGGTTTGGATGCACCATTAACCATGGTTTAGTGTTGCATGCAGAAACCTCTTCCCCAAACCAAAGCAAAGGGCTTGAGGGGATAAGATCCACCTGCGTCCATTTTAATTACCCCCCCCCAAAAAAAAAGTTTGTTCCACTTCATTTGAACCAGGAACTGCAAATAGATTTAACCTTAGTTAACCCAAGCAAGCCAGATCCAACCATGGTTTGAAGGTTGGCTTGCTTGGGCAAAACCATAGTTAAAGCTAGCCCAAGCTTGTCCTTCTTCGAATGAAAGAGTAAACTGCGGCTAGTTCAAAAGCACGGACGCAGATGAAGCCTTGGGGTCGTTTTGAACTCACAGCTATCCACGGAAGTGCAGGTTAATTGTGTGTCCAGGGCAGCTTAAGACGCCACCTGCCTGCACACTGTCTCGCCAGAGTGGTGCATGCTCTGGTTATCTCCCGCTTGGACTGCTGCCATGCGCTCTACGTGGGGCTACCTTTGAAGGTGACTCAGAAACAACACCTAATCCAGAATGTGACTGCCAGACTGGTGACTGGGATCAGCCGCTGGAACCATATAACACCAGTCCTAAAGGATCTTAACTGGCTCCCAGGACGTTTCCAAGCACAATTCAAAGTGTTGGTGCTGACCTTTAAAGCCCTAAACAGCCTCAAAGGTGCAGTACACCTGAAGGAGCATCTCCACCCCCATCGTTCTGCCCGGACACTGAGGTCCAGCTCCGAGGGCCTTCTGGCGGTTCCCTCACTGCAATAAGTGAAGTTACGGGGAACCAGGCAGAGGGCCTTCTTGGTAGTGGTGCCCTCTTTGTGGAACTCTGTGGTTTGCATTGGGGGAGAAAGCTGTATAATTAAATATTGTGTGTGAGAGAGAGATAGACTATAATTTAGATGCAGACAAGCCACATAAATAGAATCATGGAATTGTAAATTTGGGAGGGACTGAGTCTGAGAGAGTTATGCAGTCCAAACCTGTGCAGAGCACAAATATTTCACCCAATGTGGCGCTCAAACCCACAACCCTGAAATTAAGAGTCTTGCATTTCACCAAATGAGCTAGCAAACGCCCTCTTTAATTCCCCTGAGATGTGAGGTTTTTCAATAGACTTTGCGGTGGGTCCTTAGGTTCAAAAGACACGCAAACCCCCATCCTCGCTTTCCTAGAGGATGGGAGCTTGTGAAGCAAGGCGCTTGCTAACTCTGAACATGTGCAGAATGCATGTCCCCTCTTTCTCCAGAGGCCTTCGGGGTCCGAAGGCTTGACTTCCAGAAAGGAAGAAACCTGTTCTTTCAGGGTTTCAGCAAAGCTTGAGAGGCCTTGCCAAAAAGTTCAAAAGGCCATCGAAACAGGATGACCTAAGGGGTTTCAATGATCTAAAAATGTATTTCCACCGAACCTAAGGAAGCCAAGGGGAGGGCTGGATCGGAGAGGCAGAATGCCAGCGATCTCATTAAATTTATATCCCATCCTGGCAAGGCCCAATTAACAGTTTCCAATAATCAATTAAGGAAGCAGACGCAGGCGAGATCTCCCTCTGCCTCAGCGCCGCAAAAAAAAAAAAAAGGAAAAAAGATTTCTGATGGTTGAAATATAGCAGCCTCTTTGTGTAATTACCCAAAGGCTTTTGTCAGGAACGGGGAAGAGAGAGAGAGAAATTCAAAATCCCACAAAGAGCCAGGGTTCTGCCATAAGAGTGGCATCCATTTTGTTCCAGACACAAACCAGCGGGGGATTGTGGGAGCCTTTCCAGCCTAAAAAGGCTGCACCGCGAAGCCTAAGAACCAAAAATAAATTAGCTTTGAAATTTCAAAAAAGGCTGAATTGATAAGCAAAAGGTGGAATGAGCATGGACGAGCCCACGTTCCACAGGGTCAAAATCTGGCATCTCTAGATAGAAGCAGCCCCTGAGCCAGAGACCCTGGACATTTGCAGGCAGTCAAAATAAAGCAAAATACTCGGGTAAGAGAGGAGAAAGCAATCAGGAGCAGGTTCTCCTTCCACGTCAACCTTGGAACGTCTTCTTTATTGACTGGTCTCGTCTGCACTATCCATCTAAAGCGGAATCGTGCCACTTTAAACAGCTGTGGCTTCCCCCAGGGAATCCTGGGAACTGTAGTTTGTTGAGGGGGCTGTGAGGAAGCCCCTATTCCCACTCACCCCCACCAGAGGTACAGTTCCCAGAGTCAATCTCTCTTCCCAGAGAATGCTGGGAATTGTAGTTCTGTGAGGGGGAACAGAGTTGTCTCCTAACAGCTCTCAGCAAAACTACACTTCCCAAGATTCTTTGGGGGGGGATTTATTTCCATTTTCTTTTCCCTCTTCTTTCTTTTTTCTATCTCTTTTTGTTATGTAAAACAGATACAGATAAAAAACAATGGAATGTTGATCTAGTTGCGAGGTTTTGTAATGTTTTGTATTGTTAAGGATGGTTGATTGACTGTAGCGAATGGCGAATTGTTGTTTTAATTATTGTTTATTGTTATAACAAAAATTTTTTTTCCTTCCAGTAGCACCTTAAAGACCAACTAAGTTAGTTCTTGGTATGAGCTTTCGTGTGCATGCACACTTCTTCAGATACACTTTTCGTGCATGCACACGAAAGCTCATACCAAGAACTAACTTAGTTGGTCTTTAAGGTGCTACTGGAAGGGAAAAAATTTTTTGTTTTGACTATGGCAGACCAACACGGCTACCTTTCTGTAACTGTTGATTGTTATGTTATTGTTGAGTGCTAAAATAAAGGCTTTTTTTTTAAAAAAAAGACTCTTTGTGGTGAAACCAAGACAGGACTGTCTTAAAGTGCTGCAATCCTACTTCAAATATACAGTGCAGGTGGGCCCTTATCCCAATACACCCCAAAATTGCACTTTTAAATACCACATGGTCTTTGAACTTCTTAAGCCACCTAGGGAATTTTTATCAATGGGCAGCCACTTAAAAAATAAAGAACAGAGCAGTGCAATATTATTCTGCACAGAAGAAAATCCAGAGTCTTTTCCCTCATCCTCCCTGCCGAAAGCAACTGGTTCCTCAGCTCCATCCTAAAGTGTTCAGGACAGAGCAAATGATTGACAGAAATACCGTGCATCCTTTTTAAAAAAAGATAAATATTTCCAGAAAAAATGAAGGAATGCAATCCAGGGTCTTGATGGCATCACATCTCTCTCCCTCATGATGAGATCGCAGGCAGCAGTGGGAATTCCCTCTGAGAACAAGGCTGAAATCTCATTCAGGCAGGTTGACGCATTTGAGGGGGCACACAAGAAACCCCCCCAACCGTCATATTCTCCAGTCTCCTAAGAACCAGACAGCTAGCCAAACACTCTGGTCACCAGCAACCACGCTGGACCACCCTCCCCCTCCCCATCAACAAATGCATGAAATCTACACGCACCAAAACTGCAATTGGTATTTCACATAAAAGCACAATTCAACTCAAACACAATTCCAAGTCAAGAGGAGCTGAAAAATAAAACCGCAATAAGATTTGTAGAATATTGATCTCTCTCTCCCTGTAAGTGTGTGTGAGTGTGTGTGTGTGTACACACACACGAGCACACACACACACGTTGCTTTTTGCTTACAGCAACTTCCTAGGTCAAATTTTGACCGGGAATGATGGACGGTGGGAAACTGGCCAGCAAAATTTGGGGGATTCTGTGGGGAATCCAATTAAGATTTAAGGAGACTAAAGACAGATTCCTCCTTTTCCCTAAGATGTGCCACAAAACAGAGAACAGTTATGTTTGTTTTTTTAAAAAAAGAAAAAGCAACGGTTCCAGATGGCTCAAGTCAGCCAGCCAGCCAACTCGCAGTCAAAAACGTGGTTGTGCACAAAGGCCAATTTCACTCACGGGAACAAAATGGCCGCATCCCCGGTGGGGCTGTGGTTTTCGTTCTTTGCAGAGGTTTGGCTGTGTTTCCCTGAAGGGTAGGAATGGACCTCCCTGGAGTCGGTTCACCTTTGGCCACCTCTATTCACAGGTCTTTGTCTTTGTCCATGGAGTTTTCTTGGCAAGGATACTGGAGTGGCTTGCCGGTTCCTCCTCCAGGTGGATCACATTTGGTCAAAACTCTCCACTATGACCTATTCATCTTGTGTGCCCTGCTCGGCGTAGTTCATAGCTTCTCTGCAGAACTCATCATGCGAAAGGCTGGGCTGGATGAATCCCAAGCTGGAATTAAGATTGCCGGAAGAAATATCAACAACCTCAGATATGCCGATGACACAACCTTGATGGCAGAAAGTGAGGAGGAATTAAAGAACCTTTTAATGAGGGTGAAAGAGGAGAGCGCAAAATATGGTCTGAAGCTCAACATCAAAAAAACGAAGATCATGGCCACTGCTCCCATCACCTCCTGGCAAATAGAAGGGGAAGAAATGGAGGCAGTGAGAGATTTTACTTTCTTGGGCTCCATGATCACTGCAGATGGTGACAGCAGCCACGAAATTAAGAGACGCCTGCTTCTTGGGAGAAGGGCAATGACAGGCCTAGACAGCATCTTGAGAAGTAGAGACGTCACCTTGACAACAAAGGTCCGTATAGTTAAAGCCATGGTTTTCCCAGTAGTGATGTATGGAAGTGAGAGCTGGACCATAAAGAAGGCTGATTGCCGAAGAATTGATGCTTTTGAATTATGGTGCTGGAGAAGACTCTTGAGAGTCCCATGGACTGCAAGAAGATCAAACGCATCCATTCTTAAGGAAATCAGCCCTGAGTGCTCACTGGAAGGACAGATCGTGAAGCTGAGGCTCCAGTACTTTGGCCACCTCATGAGAAGAGAAGACTCCCTGGAGAAGACACTGATGCTGGGAAAGATGGAGGGCACAAGGAGAAGGGGGCGACAGAGGACGAGATGGTTGGATAGTGTTTTCGAGGTTACCAGCATGAGTTTGTCCAAACTGCAGGAGGTAGTGGAGGACAGAGGTGCCTGGCGTGCTCTGGTCCATGGGGTCACGAAGAGTCGGACACGACTAAACGACTAAACAACAACAACAACAAATTCACAGGTCGACAACTCTTCCCTGTCCAACATACTTCACCCAGCAGCTTCTCTTTGCCTTGCGAAGTTAAAAAACGAGCAACAACTGAGAGCTGTCGCTAGACCTCATGAATGTTGGCTAGCTCATTTAGCTCCGTCGCCTTCGTCACAAGCTATAGCAGAGGCTGGGCAAAAACAAGGAGAGGATACGTTTCTGGCAGATCATCACCACCCAAAGCTTAGCAACTCCTAACCAATGTATTTCTTAGAAGCTATTGTAATAAACATAAATCTGCCCTTATTCCCTTATGGGGGACACAAGAGCCCTTCTAGAGTCCCTTGCAGGTTCTCCATCGGTCGGAGAAAATAACAGAGGCCAACCAGAGAATATTGGGAAGCAAAGCAGCTCGTAAAGCCTGATCTTTATTGAACTGTTGCAACAGGGTGCTCCCCTCACACGCAGGAAAGGAGGAAGACACCAAACAAAGGTGTGCAAGCCCTTATATAGACATTTTAAATTGCCCACCTTGGAGTCCAAGGCCACCCCCAGAAACATCATACCTACATCACAGAAAGGGCGGTCTACAACAGAAATCTGAGTGCGTTGTTTACCTCCTGTCTGGCAGGTTACCTGTTAATGCTTACTTGATTGGATACCCTGGGGAACCTGGCCAGTCTTTTGTAATGACAAATACTTCGTTCCTGAGCCAGGTCACAGGCTCACCCTATTCATACACAGACATGCTCTTAAGACAGGATTTGTGAATGAAAAGACAATGGGGAGGCTTTTCCATTTTTCTTGACCTTGCAGAGAAATCATTTGGTCAGTTTGGGAGTCAAAATGGTTTCCGGGCTGTTTTCCTGTGCTGCTTCAGACATGTGGTTTATCTATTCATGTACGTGTTTGCTTGGTACATTTATGAACATTTATTATATATATATCAGACCTTAATTTTTTTATTTCACTATGCCTACTCATAAAGTGGATGGCGTAATTGCATGAACCAGGGCCTTGTATTCTGTAAGCATACCTGTGAGAAAGTGGCAAGAGCCACATAACACTCCTTCCACATTTGTGAGAAATCAATCTTCCAATATGGGAACGTTGGAACTCCCTGCCTCTTGACGCCTTTGCTGTGCTCTCTTTTTGGTGCCCACCTTAAAAGGTTTTTGTTTAAACGACCCTATTCAGAAACAGAGATGTCAACATGCTGCCATCTCTTCTACTGCTGATTCTAAACAAATTTAACGCCTTTAGTTGCTTTAACTACACAGTGGTACCTTGGTTTAAAACCATAATCCGCTCCGGAGGTCCGTTTGTAAACCAAAACAGGTTGTAACCCAACGCGCGCTTTCACCAATGGGGCCTCCAAAATTTTTTTTGTTGATAATCCCAAATAAAAAGGCTTATAATCCAAAAAAAAAGTTTGCAAACTTCCGGGTTTGACGTGTTTGTAATCCAAAACATATGCAAACCAGACTGTTTGCAAACCAAGGTACCACTGTATTTCATTGACAGTTTAAATATTTCCCGTAAACTGCTGAAAAGGTTTTCTTCCCAACAATCGATACATAAATTTTGTTAAATACATAAATAAGGAAGATATAAAAACATACTGCTGGTGTGTGTTTTAATCTGCTTTTAGCTTATCACCGATGATTTTAACCTTCTAAAAAAACGTAATAGTTGCTTTTAGCTATTTTTACTGGTAATGCTATTGCTTTTGGTAAATGGCTTTGAGAGTGTTGGCTTTTTTAAAAAATCGTAAAGCAGTGGTTACATTTTATGAAACAAACACAAACAAGTAAATAAAACCGCTCACGGGCATACACAGAGGACGCTTCCTTCGCAACTGCTGTCCAGGCCTCATCCCCTTTGAATGCCAAAGCTTTCGTCTAAGCCCCAGGACCTCTTCAAAAAGGAGGAATTCTTCACTGGCAGCCTTCTAAGAACTCGGCTAAAAATATTCCTTAACAAAACCGGTTGATTCACAGGTTGTGGAAACTCTCCCTGCCAGCCACAGTGCCTTTTGATGCCATCACGTCTCTGCGGTAAAATTCTCCCTCTCTGCACTCGGATACGAGGCATTTTTATATTTCCTATTTTGAAAAGGAAGTTCAATATAAATATGAACGAGAGGGAGGGAGGGAACAGATTTGGCAACCTGGCAGCCTCCAGAAGTTTGGAATCTGAAACTACAACTCCAGTCAACGCCAGGAGGTGGCAAAGGACAGCTTAAGGATGACTTCAGACGATGACAGGTTGCGGGGCGATTCATGGGTAGGGCAGAGAACAGTGTTCGAAATTAGCCAGGCGCAATTTGCACCCAACTATGGACGCTGGTGGCGCTGTGGGTTAAACCACAGAGCCTAGGGCTTGCCGATCAGAAGGTCGGCAGTTCGAATCCCCGCGACGGGGTGGGCTCCCGTTGCTCAGTCCCTGCTCCTGCCAACCTAGCAGTTCAAAAGCACGTCAAAGTGCAAGTAGATAAATAGGTACCACTCCGGCGGGAAGGTAAATAGCGTTTCCGTGCGCTGCTCTCGTTGGCCAGAAGCGGCTTAGTCATGCTGGCCACATGACCCGGAAGCTGTACGCCGGCTCCCTCGGCCAATGAAGCAAGATGAGCGCCGCAACCCCAGAGTCGGCCACGACTGGACCTAATGGTCAGGGGTCCCTTTACCTTTACGGACTACTTGTGACCAAGAAGCCGAGGTGCATGCATCCTTGCACCTTGACTGTTTTGACGCACTCATTCCACACCCTGTAGATTTGCATCAATTATATTTAACCTGCATAATGAATTTCAGGAACCAACATGCTCCCCCCCTACACTCTGAGCAAGAGCAGTAACGACGTCGTAGTTAATTGTTGTGACTTATTTTCGCTTCCCCCGCCCCCCACCCCTGCTCGCAGTTGTGAAGAATATTCTTACATTATGAATGGTCCATCTCACAATTAGGAAAAACAGGTAGGAATTAGCTGATACATATGTGGACTTCTTTACGTTCTCAAAGCTCTTAACCAAGCTCAGGGTTCTCCGAACTAGCCAGATGTTTAACTGAGAAACAATCCGTCAGTCCGTCGTTTGAAAAACAAGACTTTTGAGCTGTCTTGTCCCAAAATGGCAACTAGACGTTCCATTTTGGCGACTCTAACCTTGACTTAAGGATCCATTTGGCACCTAGCTTGTATACCTGAGTTTCTAACACTAGTGGAGAAAGGGAGAGGAGAAACTACACTTAATCTTTTTCAAAAATAAAAAAAGGGGGATTGTTCAGCCGAGTCGCTAACTGGGCATTGTTAATAGGTGAGTAGACTCTCTGGAAATAATGGGCAAGGCTCACTTAAGTCCATTCACAACTGGGTTATTTTTAAATTTTATTTTACATTTAAGTGGCATAAGCACATAGTGCACCCTACAGCAATTTTTATAGCTTAATGAGTAAGATGTAAAAATATTATTTTTTATGAAGGGCTCTCCACACATCAATCAAATTATGTTACTTAATAATACCAGCAAAATTAGTTTTAGGTTTTGCTCCCCCCCCCCAGTTACATTTAATTTTATTGCTATTCTACCTTTCCTGCACATGGCGCTCAATGCGGTTTTCCTCCCCTCTTCCCCATTTTATCTGCACAACAACCCTGAAAGTAGGCTAGTCTACGAAAAAGCAGCGACTGACCCCGTGAGCTTCATGGCTGAGTATAGAGATTTGAACCCAGGCCTCTTAGGTTCTAGCCCAGCGCTCCAAAAGTGCAAAAGGCGCCAGTGAAAATCTACTTGTGGCTTGGCTTCCTGGGACCTCTGATAATGTGCTTCTCTAGAATAAGAAGAATATGCAACGAGAGGTGGAAAGCTGGAAACCGCTTTCCAGAAACCAATACACTAGCAGGTCGAAATAATTCTTTGCGAGTGTATCTGTGGGACTCATTGCCACCAGATATGGCATTGGCCTCCTTGGAAAAGGTTCATCACGCTATGGACAGGGATGGGAACTTGCGGTCCTCCAGAGAGCGCTGGACTCCAACTCCAGCCACCCATGACCACTGGCCAGACCAACGAGTGTCCGGCAACATCTGCCCCCATCCCTAGTGTAAGAGGAACCTTGGCAGGACAGACCTTAACCCAGTTTCCCGTTTCCAAGAGCACCCAGCCATCTAAGTGCCTTTTCCCCGAGACCCTCCGGCAAACGAACAAGAGACAAAGAGGGAAGACAGGCTGCCTCTTGGATGTTTATCTATGAATTTATGCGAGAGGTTAAAAAATAAAAGCCATCCAAATTCTATGCCACCACAAAGAGGAGGAGGAAGACGATTGCGGGTGCCGGTGCTACCGCAATCGAATGTTGCAGAGTTTGCCCCATGGGTCACCCATCAAAATTTAGACTGTAAAGCTCTGTGAGCTCAGGGACAGCACTATATGACCTGCAGCTGGCACAACCTCTCGCCCACATAGAAACCCACAATCCTCCACACCCATCCCTCTCGCACCCCACAACGACCCTCCTTTCCCATGACGACTGACAGGAGCAAGTACCTTAAGGAATGGTCTTCAGGAGCCATTTGCCAAAGAGTTTAATAAGATGCAAGAAGAAAGACAATTGTCAACGCCTCCCTCTTAATTCACAGTGAGCAACCTCTCCTTTCAGACGGAGGCGCTGCAGGTTATGCCACAAGACCCAAAGAAAGCTGCCATCCCCCCCAAAATGCCAGGGTTATGGATTCCTTTTCGTGTTTCCTGCTAGGAAGCCCCAGTTGCCATTTTCCTTCCAGCCCTGCCTAGTGGAACCGCAAGAAGAAGAAGCAGTAGGGATGCTTCATAGATGCTCTGCAGACTTCTGGCCGGATCTCAAAAAGAAAGGCATTGCAAGCATGAGATCCCTTTTGGATCATGTCCAGGGTTCGCCAACATCCTGTTTCTAGTTCCCTTTGGGAAGCCCACAAAAGCAAACAATCCTTCCTTCATTGTCTTCACCCAGTATCCACTGCTCGGAGGTAGAGTGCCCTTTAACATTGAGGCTCCATTCCTCTATCCGAGCCGAGCGCTGCTGACAAACCTAGCCTCCATTTTGCACGTCACCAAGAGTATTTTTCAGTGTACGATGCTGGGTTGTTGTCAAACGGGTCTTACTCAGAGTAGACCCACTAAGGTTACCAGGTTTTTTCCAATGAATCCGGGGACACTTTTCAACTTCAATTGATTTTGTATGGGGACTGATTTGTAAATCCGGGGACTGTCCCCGGGAAACGGGGACGTCTGGTAACCTTACGATAAGCGAGCCATAGTCATTCATTTCTGTGGTTCTACTGGAATCAACCAAATGGGTTTTTGTTTTTAAGTAATCAACTCATTTAGCGGCAGCAAATCCCACAAGCGAATTAAGCTGTGGAGGTAGCTAAAGGGGTTGCCTCAGGGAGGAAAAACACATATACGATTTTAACCGCACTAGATGCTTAAATTCTCAGTTCCCGAAGTTCGCCACACCTAGACAAAAACGTAAGATATATTTACTTACACATACACACACAGAGAGGAGAAACTACAGTTACTTACAGTTGCCTGAAAAAGCATTTCCACTGATATACCCAGAGAAAACCCGCAAGGCAACCGTTCCAAGAAACCTCGTAGCCCCCAAGACAAGGGTGTGGCGCACTTGACGAGCGATAAATCCATTGATCGCAGGAAACGGGTCTCTTCTCCGTTTAAGAGGGAGGGAAAAATAGATATATATTTCAGCAGCTTTATGGGGAAATCTGCCACGGGCTCTAAGTTTAATCCATTCGTGTCTGGATAGCTGTGTTTCCACTCCAGGCTCAACTCCGCTGCAAAACCATTTTTTAAAAACAACAAAAAAAATCCCACAAGCCAGGCACTTTAAAGGATTCTCACTCGCGCACACGGGGTGTTTTTTTAAGAAAAAGATGTCCCAAAAAGCCCCCAGAGGGCTGGACATATCTTGCAAGCGTAAAGGTACGATGGGTTAGTGGCGAAAAGTTAACGGAGGCGCTTCTGACGGTTCTCCGCTCCATTTACACAGACCTGAGAGCAGGCTGGCACTGGGAAGTGGAGATAAATCAGTTTCTAAATCAGTTTCGTGTTAGGGCCCGGAGCTCACCCCAAACGGAACATCGCATTTCTCCATGCGCTCCAGAAAGCAGGTCCCCATCTAGCCGGGTGATACGCAACTGAGCGCTACAAAAGCAGGAACAGAATCATGTGCCCGGGTGCCATCGTTCGGAGCTAAGTCTTCCCACTCCCCGTCCTCTTCGTGGACCCCCTCCCCACTGGAAACCACCCCTCCCCATCACATCAGGAGACCACGCCTCCCCCCGGTTCTTTCAGAACCAAGGATTCAAAGCGAACTGGCACCCCCCCCCCAAGGTGTGTGATGCAGACTTGGCAGGTATTCGGCAAACCCTTCTTGGTCTGAATTCTCTGCACCTTTCCCTTCGTGAGTACCACCTCATTTTGCATGATCTGCAGTAAGGGAAGCAGCTTACTTTTAAAATTTTCTGGGTGCTAAAATAGAGACATATTTTGACGACGCCACACATATCCCTTTTTTTCAGAGTCCAAAGGATTCGGGGGGGGGAGAGTCGTTTTGTGTTTAAAAATGCATTAAAAAAAATTAGGCGGCTCTAAGACGCTGGCTCATTAAGAACGCGAAGAATTCCATAAATTTCCAACAAGACCTTTTCCCTGCAGAATTTCTGCTTGGCATTCTGATCACTGCACAAACAAAGCTTCAAAGAGATAGATATGGGGGGGGGATATATAAAAAAGGAAGGAGATCAGTGGGTGGGAAGAAGATGCCCCCCTCCGTTTAATTTTTTTAAAGAGAGGTTTATTATTATCGCCTGTGTCTGAATCAACAAGTGAAACAATTTGCCCACTGAGATGCCTGAATCAATCAGGTGTTTGAAGAGGAGGACTTTTGCTGGGGGCGGGCGCTAGCACGGCACCCCCCCCACCCCAGAGATATTTCAAGACACCACCATTTCTAATCCCACCCAGTGCGTGTGGTGGTGGTGCGGCGGGGGGCGGGAGGGTTGGCTGGCTAGGAAAACGTATGCACTGTACATTTCGATCAATGATGTAATGGTACCCATATCTGCCTCATCCGTAGCAGTGGAGAAAATTTCTGAATAGAAGGACAGCGGGAGCAGGCGGGGCGGGGGGAGAGATTTGGTGGGGATATATATCTCCCCAGCAATTGCTGCGTTCTGCTTCGACATAAGCAAAAGCTGCTTTTTTTCACACCAAGAGGAAGCACAGCCAAGAATGAACAGGACGAATGAGCTAAGGCTATTTGAAATGTCAGAAATATTTTAACTGGATACGATTACAAAGCGGCTTTGAATCCGGGGTGGGGGGGGGATGAGTGAGGAGAGGGGGGTTCTAGGAAGGGGAGATTAGTTCACCTCACTCACACAAGCTCAACCCATACATAAAATGAGCATTAAATAGGTGGATTCCTTTCTCTTTCTGCATC
This sequence comes from Podarcis raffonei, assembly GCF_027172205.1. Taxonomy (NCBI): domain Eukaryota; kingdom Metazoa; phylum Chordata; class Lepidosauria; order Squamata; family Lacertidae; genus Podarcis; species Podarcis raffonei. Next base: position 4,632,894 of record NC_070619.1, on the reverse strand, counting down.
CAAAATTGAAAAAGAAATAAGGGAAAGAGAAAGGGAATCAAAGCAATTTATCTGAAACAACTAGAGACTGGCGTTTTAATTATTTTATTTCACAGAAAGGGGCCCCCACTTGATAAATCAAAGCGCAAATATATAAGGTAAGATGTCCATCCTGAGCTACCGGACAAGGAGAGAGAGAGAGAAGGGGGGCGAATTGAAGGACCTCCATCGCCCCCTTGGGAACAAAGCAATCAATACACACAGAAGGAAAACACAGCCAAGCCAATAAGAGATGTTTTGAGGCAGGGTTTGGACAGATAGATCCATCCTGTTTGAGAGCCGGTTTGGGTTTGCGATGAGATCTGAAAGCTGGTTTGCGATGAGATCTGAAAGCTGGAGAGGCATCGGAGGCAAGTAGCGCGGGAGAAGGACCAACAGAGCTTCTGTGATGGAGGACGAAAGAGAAGGAGCCACGCCAAGGGACCCCTGCCAACTCTTGTGTGACTCAACCACTGCCGAGAACAGGGTGGGAGTGGGGGAGAGAGAAATGATGGTTGATTTGACCTTTTATGTGGAAAAGAAACCCTAAAGGGAAGCTTTTCGCACAGCCAAATCAGCAGGCAGAGAGATCTCCCCAAAGTTGGGGAGGGAGCAGGATTTCAAAGTTTAAGGCAATAAAAGATTGGGTCCCAAGTTTGGGGAAGCAAATGGGTTGGCGTCACCTCCATGCCCAGAGCGTTCCCCTCCATCCCCACGTCTCAAGGACTAAATCCTGGCAGAGCGCTGTGGGACGTGGCTGGGCGATTCCACCACCACCATCCTGAGATCCTGGAGATCTCCAAGACGTGGGCAACACCTACGACAGGTGTTATGAATATACAAGTGTGGCTGCCTTAAGAGACTCTGCCAAATCTAGGCAAGAGAGGGGTAAGAGGAAGGCAAAGAGAAGGCAGGAGTGAGGGACCTGATGGAACGGAAGGCTGCAGGGCTATGTGCACAGACTGCGCATGGAAAGGGCCACAAAGAGGACAAACGGAGAAGATCGAGCGGTGCCGTCCACAAACCTACATGGCACACTGTGGAAAGAACCACAGAGTTATGCCCATTTTGAACTGGGGGGTGTACATGCATGTGCGGGACTGCGCAAACATGGGAAGGCAAGCTGCAAATCAGGAGGGGATCCAGAAAGACCCAAGAGTTGGGGGGGGGGGAGAACGGGAAGAGGCCCGCAGTAAGGGCGAGAGAGGGGCTTGCGTAGCATCGGGGTCTTCCTGCAGGGCAGGGAAATGGGTTCAGCGCATCACTGGGCAATACCCACTTCCCCTACTCCGCCAGGAGGCACTTTGCAGAAATATCTGTGCCCAGCGAGAAAAGAGGGAGGGGTCTTCTTTTTTTCCAACAAGGGAAGCTGTGGGTGGGAGGCAGAAAGCAGGAGAAGTCTGAGGAGGAACGGCAAAAGCTCACCTGCAGAGGGAGAAGAAAACCACCCTCTGGAATCAGCCAGGGACCCTCCCTTTCATGCCCCCCCCCCAAACTCAGACTCTCCCATCACCACACAAAGAAGTTGAGAGAGACCCCAAGTCTGGCAGCCAGCAGGAGGCAAGTCCCAGATACCCAAACTAAATGCATCGATGGCACCATGAGCCAAGAGGGGAGCCGCACAGGTGTGCCTGTTGGGCATGATTGGGTGCGTGGCATTGAACCCCTCCCTCTGCCCACCAGGCTCCATCCTGCCTCCATCAGGTTGCAATAGTCCAGGTGGTCTGGACAAATGTCTTGCTGCCTAGCCTTCCCCCAAATGCTCAGCTGGGGGAGTCTCTGGGCATGATCCTTTGCCCCTGCCCATTCGTGGCCACACTTAGCCCCCAACCCATAACTTTCCCCATCTTTCCAGCGCCTCACCAGCTGCTTCTGGCCAAACTCAACCCGTACAGCCAGTCCAGTTTTGAAAAAAGAAAGAACCACAATTCTACACATTCATCACCTGCCAGGAGTTCATCTGCCACAACTCTGAAAAAATAAAATATAGCCTCAAAATGCAACTGCTACAACAGCTTCACCACACATGGATAAAGCCCATTGCAAACATTATTATTTTTATTATTCTAGGGGGAGGGGAGAGAATGCTTTGGCAGCCCTTCTTCCCTCCCCGCCGAAAGACCTCATCAGCTTCCAAGGCAGCCCCACCCCAAACTCCAGGCCGCCTGCTCCGTCCAAGCCTCTACATGCCTCCCCATTGTAGCTGCACGCAACCCTCTCGCCCCCCCTCGCCCCAAATGACCACAGCAGACAGACATTTCAATCTTCCGGAAGCCCCTTCCTCCCAAAAAATGCAACATCGCCCCCCCACCTATTCCCCTCCTCTCCAATTCTCCGCCGCCCCCAGGAATAAAAGAAGCACCCCACCGTTGCAACAAGGACCCTTCTTCTCCAAAAAGCCCGACCCGCAGCAAGCAAAGCCTTCTCTCACCACCAGCCCCGCCCCCACCTCCTTCCCCCCCCCAATCATTTTGGAAATATAGCATCCAATAGCGATGCAATTTCAGAAGAACGGATGGAAAGAGGAGATACAGTATGACGGGGGGGGGGCGATTTTTTTTTTTTTGCAAGGTTGCAACAACCTCGCCGCCACCGCTGCTCCTCCCCATTGCAATGGCACGGGGGGGGGGGAGCGATTTGCATCCTTGCAAAGGCTAACTGCCTGCGCTCTCCCTCCCCCCAGAAAAAAAATCTCATCAATGCAATGCAATAATGCAATGCAATGCAATAATGCAATGCAATGCAATGCAAATCGCGGGCCCCCCCCCCCTGGAGAAAAAACCTCTTACCTGGTCCGCCGCCGAGCTGCTCCCGCGGCTCACATCCTCGCCTGGCTGGGGAAGGCGCATGGAGCCCGGTCCGGCAGCCCCCCCCGGTCCTCCTCCTGCCCACCCCCAGGCCGGACCCCCTCCGGGCTCTCCCCTCCCAGCCGAAAAGGGGGCGCGGGGGAGGAAAGAGAAGGATGCTCGGCTTGCAGAGGGAGGGGGAGAGAGAGAGAGAGACTGCGGCTCCGCGCTCCCTCTCGGGCTCCGAGCGGCCACCCTCGCAGGTGATGTCATTCCCCGAGCCTCCGCCGGCTGACGTCACCCCGAGGGGCGTGGCCCGGGGGAGAGAAAAGAAAGAAAGGGGCGGGGCCAGGGCGGGCGTGGGAAGGTGGCGCGCCGGCCAATGGGGAGCGGGGAAAGGCGCGAAGATGCAAATGAAGGGGGCGGGGGCGACGCGCGTGGCGGCGGGTCCTGCCGCACGTGGGGATGCGGGCGCCTTCGAAGACGCGTGAAGAATGAGGGGCTCGTATTGGGTGGGGAGGGGGTGTTTTTGAGTGGGATTTGCGGGCAGTTGTTCAGCTGTAGCTCACTGTACATGTAGGTTGCCGGCACACCATATTGTTTATTGGAGGAGAGCTCAGTCGGTAGAGCATGAGACTCTCAAGGCTGTGGGTTCGAGTCCGGTCTTCGCTGGGGAGGGCGGGGTATAAATACAAATTTATTATTATTATTATTGGGTGAACAATTGGACTAAAGATGATCCATGGGATCTCTTCCAACTCTGCGCGGTTCTATGATTTCATGATTTAGATGCTGCCTTTTCCCCGAAGGTAAAAGGCAACCTAGCAGTTTGAAAGCAAAAAAAGTGCAAGTAGATCAATAGGTACCACTCCGGCGGGAAGGTAAACGGCGTTTCCGTGCGCTGCTCTGGTTCGCCAGAAGCGGCTTAGTCCTGCTGGCCACATGACCCGGAAGCTGTACACCAGCTCCCTCGGCCAGTAAAGCGAGATGAGCGCCGCAACCCCAGAGTCGTCCGCAACTGGACCTAATGGTCAGGGGTCCCTTTACCGAAGATCACAGGGTGAGGGCGTGTGTTGCAGAAACCTGGCCTTCATCCTACTCAGAGTAGACCCCTTGAAATTAACGGGCATGACCAACTTGGGTCTGTTCACTTCAATGCGCCTGCTGGGAGTAGAGCTTAGATAGGTAGCGTCTCTTAGACGCATGCTGCCTTCAAGGCTGTCAACTTCATTTACACCACGAGCTTCTGCGTTCCTCTTGAGCAGGGCCGTCCCACCCATAAGGCGAGGTGAGGCAACCGCTTCAGGCAGCAGGACCCATGAGGGCGGCAGATCCCCGGGTGAAATAACGCCTCGTTTCGCCCTTGCCCTTTCCACCCCACAACAGCCTCTGTTTCCCACTTCAACCAAAGGTTTATTTGAGCCACCCACTTTGTTACCATTGTAGATCTTCACTCCCCCCTTGTTTCCTGATGGATCACGCCCCAACACACATTTTGTAGGTTACCTCAGGTGCTCAAATCATTAGTTGCTGGTGTGCGCGCGCACACACGCTGTTCAGACGGGCGAGCAGGAGCGAAAGAAGGCGGCATGTCACCTGGGGCGGGCGTTGCTACATGGAGCGCATGTGCGGCGTCGCTACATAGAGCACATGTGCAGCGTTGCTACGTATGACACGTGCCGTACGTACCGACGCCGCACATGCGTTGTACTTAGTGGTTTGCCGGTGGCGCCACTCCAGCTACGTATGGCACATGCGCCATACGTACCAACGCCGCACATGCACTGTACTTAGTGGTTTGCCGGTGGCACCACTCCAGCTACGTATGACACATGCGGCATACGTACCGACGCCACACATGCGCTGTACTTAGTGGTTTGCCGGTGGCGCCACTCCATCTACGCATGACACATGCGTCGTACGTACTGATGCCGCACATGCGCTGTACTTAGTGGTTTGCCGGCGGCGCCACTCCATCTACGCATGACACATGCGCTGTACATACCGATGCTGCACATGCGCTGTAAGCGGTTTGCTGGCGGCACCACTCCAGCGCCGTACGGACGGTGCCGGGATCCCTCCGTTGCCGCTAGCACCAGCAAACCGCTAAGTACAGCGCTTGTGCGGCGTCGCTACAGCGCATGCATGCGATGCCACACATGCGCTGTACATAGCGGATTGCTGCCGGCACCGGGGTCCTCGGCTCACGGATGCAGTTGTGAACGGAGGATCCTCTGCTTGTGGCGACGCGATGGTTGCTTGCACCACTGCGAGCCCCTCGCGGGGTGACTTCTTGTCGCCCTCGCAGACATGGAACCTGGGGTGCACCGCCCCCACCCCCATTGCAACGCCACTGCGGGCGAGAATTATAAATAGGTGAGAAGGAAATGAAATGCAGGAAAGCAGAGACAGATCCAGTTATGCTGTGAACAGTGGTCTCCCTGCCACACAAACGGTAGTTGATAACCAGGGTGGGATTTAGGTTTGATGAGGCCCTAAGCTACTGAAGGTAACGGGGCCCTTTATATGTCCAGGTGTCCATAGTCAACAACAAATTGTCGCTGTTTTTTGTGTTGAATATATGCTATATGGTAATTTATGGACCTCATAGCTATCTAAAGCCATTTGCCCATGTTGCAACCAGTCCATGCAGAACGTAAGGTAAAGGTAAAGGTACCCCTGCCCGTACGGGCCAGTCTTGACAGACTCTAGGGTTGTGCGCTCATCTCACTCTAGAGGCCGGGAGCCAGCGCTGTCCGCAGACACTTCCGGGTCACGTGGCCAGCGTGATGAAGCTGCTCTGGCGAGCCGGCACCAGCGCAGCACACGGAAACGCCGTTTACCTTCCCGCTACTAAGCGGTCCCTATTTATCTACTTGCACCCGGGGGTGCTTTCGAACTGCTAGGTTGGCAGGCGCTGGGACCGAGCAACGGGAGCGCACCCCGCTGCGGGGATTCGAACCGCCGACCATGCGATCGGCAAGTCCTAGGCGCTGAGGTTTTACCCACAGCGCCACCCGCGTCCATATGTAGGCACCATATGTAGGGTGCAGAATGTAGGCACCCTATATATAGAAATGAGCAAAGCAGTGATATTCTAGGGAGCAGGCTAGCAGACTTACATCATAGGAGCCTACACACACACAGTTGCTGTATGTAGGTTTTATTTTATTTGTTTTCTATCTTATGTTTTGGAAATGTACATCCAGTTATTTTCCTTGGGCCCCCAAGAGAGTGGGGGCCCTAAGCTACAGCTTGTTTAGCTTATACGTAAATCCAGCACTGTCGATAGCACAGGCATCCTAGCATTGGTAAGACAACGCCCACGAACACCAGCTGTGTGGTTTTAAAAACACACTGTGCCAATTTAACCCACACTGGACCTTTTGGTGTACAGTAGTACCTCGGGTTACATACGCTTCAGGTTACAGACTCTGCTAACCCAGAAATAGTACCTCAGGTTAAGAACTTTGCTTCAGGATGAGAACAGAAATCGTGCTCTGGCAGCGCGGTGGCAGCAGGAGGCCCCATTAGCTAAAGTGGTGCTTCAGGTTAAGAACAGTTTCAGGTTAAGAACGGACCTCCGGAACGAATTAAGTACTTAACCTGAGGTACTACTGTATTGTGATTCCTACTAGTTTCATCTCGCAGCCCTCCCTTGTGAAGTTCCTTTGTTCCCATAGGGATACTTTGCAGCCATTTGCTGAGTGACCCTGGAGGCTGAAATGTTCACCTGCTACCCCCCCCCTGCCCCACCCCGTGTTGCCGCTTCTAAGGTCAGATTTGCACCTGTTCATTCTTTTACATAGAGACTGGCCTGTGCAGAATGCAGGAGGGCTTTGTTGGCGGATCGTGGCCATCAGCCTGGACAGCTCCGTTGGTTAGAGCGCTGTGCTGATAGTGCCAAGGTTGCAGGTTCGGTCCCCATAAGGTAAGGGACAGCTGCATATTCCTGCATCGTAGGGCGTTTGACTTAATGTCTGCCAGGTTGCCTTCCAACAGTATGATTCTATAATGGAGTGCATCAGAAGATGAGCGGGAAAAAAGAAAAAGGAAAAAGAAAAAATAAATTAATTTTTTGGGGGAAATGATATATAATTAATTGAAGAAAATGTTTAAAATGACATTTGCAAAAAAAAACCAGAAGCATTTTTGTTAGAGATTGTAGGACAAGACCTGCCAAGGAAAAGAAAGAACTTATTTATGTATGCAACAACAACGGCAAGAGTCTTGATAGTGCAAGGATGGAAGAATGAGGGAACCCCGACAAAAGAACAGCGGCAAGAGAAATTGATGAACTAAGCAGAACTGATGAAACTGACATACAAACTGCAAGAAAAGGACAACTGTGACTTCAAAGAAGAATGGGAACTTTTTACAAATTACTTGAAACAACAACAAAATGAATTGGACCCAGTAAGCTTCAAGGCTGGGTAGAGGTTCGAATCTTGGTCACCCAAATCCCGGGTCTATTCTGCCACTCTGTAGAGCTTCTGTTCCCTTTTGACATCTGGGGGTGTGGGGGTGCATTCACACACAAAACAGTATTTTGCCACATAAATAAAACAACACTCTTGTTTTGTCATCCTCGGTAACATATTTATTATTTCAGTGATTCCTAAAACGAAGCAAACATGCACGAAAATGCAAGTTTTCAAGCACATGAGCCAACAGTGTGACGCGGCAGCTAAAAAAGCCCAGTGGCGTAGCGTGGGTTGTCAGCACCCGGGGCAAGGCAAGTAATTTGTGCCCCCTAACCCGGGGCAAGGCAAGTAATTTGCGCCCACTAACCCCTAACCTGCCGCTGCTGCCAGCTTCTTCTTGCTGCTGCCTGGTCTGGTCTGGTGTGGTTCTCTCCCGCGCTCAGCGCTGCGCTGGGTGGCCGCTGCACTGTCCCTCCCCCAGATAGTCCCTCGCTCTCTCTCCGCACTGCACCGCACGCCTGGCACCCACCCCCTCCACAGTGGGCAGCGACCCAGCGGCTCGGATCGGATTCGCACAGCCAGCACTGCAGTGAGAGTGAGTGAGTGAGCCAGGTAGGGACAGAGAGCTGCGAGTGTGAGCGCGCCCCCCCCCGATGTTGCGCCCTGTGTGGCCGGCCCCCCCTGCTACGCCACTGAAAAAGCCAATGCAATTCTGGGCTGCATCAATAGGAGTATAGCATCTAGATCAAGGGAAGTAATAGTGCCACTGTATTCTGCTCTGGTCAGACCTCACCTGGAGTACTGTGTCCAGTTCTGGGCACCACAGTTCAAGAAGGACACTGACAAACTGGAACGTGTCCAGAGGAGGGCAACCAAAATGGTCAAAGGCCTGGAAACGATGCCTTATGAGGAACGGCTAAGGGAGCTGGGCATGTTTAGCCTGGAGAAGAGGAGGTTAAGGGGTGATATGATAGCCATGTTCAAGTACATAAAAGGATGTCACATAGAGGAGGGAGAAAGGTTGTTTTCTGCTGCTCCAGAGAAGCGGACACGGAGCAATGGATCCAAACTACAAGAAAGAAGATTCCACCTAAACATTAGGAAGAACTTCCTGACAGTAAGAGCTGTTCAACAGTGGAATTTGCTGCCAAGGAGTGTGGTGGAGTCTCCTTCTTTGGAGGTCTTTAAGCAGAGGCTTGACAACCATATGTCAGGAGTGCTCTGATGGTGTTTCCTGCTTGGCAGGGGGTTGGACTCGATGGCCCTTGTGGTCTCTTCCAACTCTATGATTCTATGAAAAGCCATCTTATGCTTTTACAGTGGTACCTCGGGTTACAGACGCTTCAGGTTACAGACTCCGCTAAGCGAGAAATAGTACCTCAGGTTAAGAACTCTGCTTCAGGATGAGAACAGAAATTGCACGGCAGCAGCGGGAGGCCCCATTAGCTAAAGTGGTACCTCAGGTTAAGAACAGTTCCAGGTTAAGAACGGATCTCCAGAACGAATTAAGTTCTTAACCCGAGGTACCACTGTATAACTATAGATATGGGGACCCAGCATATTCTTCTTACTGTAAATTGTTTTTAACTGATTTTAACATTGGTGCCGCGCACTCTGGGCCTTTGTGGCAAACAGCAGTTAGGAAATCAAATTATATTAATTATATTGAATCATATTGAATCACTTACTCAGAAGCCAAGTCCAGGCATCAGCAAAATCCCACACGTGTCTACTCAGAAGTACAGCCCATTGGTTTCAATGAAGCTTACTCGCAGGTAAGTTGGTTCGTTCCCAAGGTTGCAGTCCTGCAAGCTGAGCTAATGCGCATTGACTTGGCTGTATGGCGCACTCAATGCAGTGGGACCTTACATATTGCACCTATAATGGCCTAGTAGAAAGAATATGCTTCTTGCCTTGATGAATGGGACAACGGCCAGATTGCTTTAAACATACAGAACGACATGTAACTCATGCAAATATTACCGTATCTCATGTTTCTTTGATTTGCTAGGAGATTCTGCAAATATTTATCCGGGCAGATAATTTGTTTTAATGCGAGGTCTGTTTGATCGGCTGCAGGCTCCTAGATGCTTATTTGGTCGTAAACGGCAGTCAAGTCAGGATGGGCTTAACTTCTCATAGACAATGGGCGGGCAAACTATGACCCAGGGGCCGGATCTGGCCCAGTCGCCTTCTAAATCCGGCCTGTGGACGGTCCGGGAATCAACGTGTTTTTACATGAGTAGAATGTGTCCTTTTATTTGAAATGCATCTCTGGGTTATTTGTGGGGCCTGCCTGGTGTTTTCACATGAGTAGAATGTGTGCTTTTATTTAAAGTGCATCTCTGGGTTATTTGTGGGGCATAGGAATTCGTTCTCCTCCCCACTTCAAAATATAGTCTGGCTCCCCACAAGGTCTGAGGGACAGTGGACCAGCCCCCTGCTGAAAAAGTTTGCTGACCCCAGTCCAATCAAAGGTGACAATGGGGTTGCAGCGCTCATCCCCTGATTCCCGGACTGTCCGCAGGCCGGATTGAGAAGGTGATTGGGCCACATCTGGCCCCCAGGCCTTAGTTTGCCTACTGATGCTGTAGTTGCTTAGCTCTTTGACATCTGATGGAAGGGCGTTCCACAGGGTGGGTGCCACTACTGATGGTTAAACCACTGAAAGAACAGCGCCAAAAACCTGCAGGGGAGCTGGTGTTATGACGGCACTGGTCCTAGCCAATCAGCACTGGGCACAGACAGCTTTTCCCATGAGCAGAGCTTGTTGCTAAAGATGGAACTATTCTAGGCACAGCAAATAGAGCTTGACATTGTGCAGACAGGAGCAGGGATGTGCACAAAGTTTGCATTTTTTGGAATCGCCTACAAAATATCGCATACCGTATTTTTTGCTCTATAAGACTCACCTTTTCCCTCCTAAAAACTAAGGGGGAATGTGTGTGCGTCTTATGGAGCGAATGCAGACTGTGCAGCTATCTCAGAAGCCAGAACAGCAAGAGGGATCGCTGCTTTCACTGCGCAGCGATCCCTCTTGCTGTTCTGGCTTCTGAGATTCAGAATATTTTTTTCCTTGTTTTCCTCCTTCAAAAACTAGGTGTGTCTTGTGGTCTGGTGCGTTGAATAGAGTGAAAAATACGGTAATTTTCTGTTTTGTGTCCCACATCGAAGTGAGCACACACACAGGAAGATTCCATGAAGCTTTCCAAAATTATGATGCTCTGGACTGTATTATTTTCAAAATAACTTAAGGAAAAAACTGGGGTGTGTTTTTTTTTGTAATCATAATTCCTACATTAGCTTTGCTTTACACAAGTAATCATATATATATATACAGTATTGTATGTCTCTAGTAAATTTATGTAAAATTATGTATGCCAAAATGTGGCACGGCTTGAATTCATGTTGTGAAACACGCAGCAAGGCTTTCAAAAATAATTACAAAACCTTACGCAGGCAAAGCACACAGGGAATGAAAGCACCGAATTTCCAAAAGAACTGCAAAGTGGGATGGGCTCAATAATTTGCAGGAAATAAGTAAGAGAGACAATACCAAGAATTAGAAGCCTAGGAGAGCAGTGGTTCTAGCCAATCTGTGCTGGGCACAGCCAGCCTCTCTTACAAGTCCCAGACGTGGGACTTGCCACAGCAAAGGGCCCAGCCAATCAGTGTTGGGCACAGCCAGTTTATAGTTTATCTCTTTTTGGCACAGGCAGAACTTGACGCTGCAGAGAGGTTCAGACATTTGAATGTGATCCATGAATAGACTTCCCCCACAGCCCACGGTATGTTTATTTTGTGGGATGTAATCCATTGGTGCAGTCAAATGCAAAATTCCTTGTTTCCCTAGAGTGGCACAGGCAGGGGGATGTTACTCCAGTCAGTATGACTTCCTGTTTCACTAGTCTCGAGCATCCTCCCGCTGCATGTGACCTGGGAGATGGGCATGGCCATACCTGTCATCTTACAGATTTGAAAATAAGGGACCAGCAGCCTCGGAAATAAGGGATCAGCAGCCAAAATAAGGGATTTTCCAGACACAGGTACGTTCAACTTCTGAGCCCCTCCGAGCCAAAGGCAGAAAGCCCAGCCAGCAGCCCAACGAAGCCTCAAGCGGTGGTTCCCACAGCGCAGCAACCCGGCAAAGGAGATGCAGCAAGGAAAACCACCGTCACCTCTCCGCTGGGAAGCGCTGAGCAAAGGAGAGTCCCCAGGCAACGCGGCTGATTTGATTGGCACAAGGCATGCAAGCTCCACCCCCCAGTCGTTCTTAGACTCCTTATTGGGTGAGCAACGCAGCCAAGCAACACAGTTGGAGCCTCCTTCCTCCCTGGCCGGCAGGGAGGGAGGGAGAGGAGCTGCTTCCTTTGAAACCCGGGAAATTTAAGGGACAGCAGCGGGAAACGGCTCTGGGATAAGGGACTTTCCCACCTAATAAGGGATGGTTGACAGCTATGGGCATGGCTCTGGCTGACTCAGTCATGCAGCCATTTTCTCAGTCCAGTTTTTGTCTAGTTTTGTCTTTCTGTTGTTGCTGCTCTTTTGCGGCCACGTTGCCCTTCTGCGGCTGTTTTGTCTCAATGTAAATTTTGCTGTCTGCTGGCTCTCAGCTAGCAGCGCATGAACTCAGTCTCCATATGAGATAAACTCACTGTTTCTTTGTGTAACTACCAAGTAAAGTCTGCGTTTCAGGGATCAAATCGTGAACTGAAATGTGAGTAAACTTTTTGTTACTTTACTTAGACTCTTGTGTCTTTATTCTTTTAGGAGGGATAAAAGGGGACACCAGGAATGAACTTAACTAAGAGATTCAAATGAACCTGCAGACTAGCTTTCAGCTATATTGAGGGGAATTTGCTCTGCTACATCACTCACTGGCGTGAGTGAAGGAAGGATAACACTTATTCAGTATATCCTATCCTACTATCCTTAACATTACCACACATTTGTATGAGCCCTAAAAGAGGGCATGATCCAACCAAAATAAAGAGCGCTTCAAAGTCCCTGTTGATCTCCATTGGAGAGATTTAATTCTGTACTTATCTGCGCCAGGGAAATCGATAGCACACACACACACAAAAAAAACCAAACTTCAATTCGCTTGGATTGTCCCCAGCCTTTCCCAAAAATGACAAGAGAGAGGTTTTAAACTTGAGAAACTTGCCCAATCTACATTGCTTCTGAAATTGAAGATGCTGAGGGAATGTTTACACTGGGATATTGAAAAATTTATTGTTCCATTGTTTCACCTCGGGATGCCTTTGTATAAAAGCGTTCTGCTTCAGCAAAATAGCAAGGCTATTGATCTCCGAGTTATTTATTATTTGTCCATAACTGGTGTTTAGTTCTGAAAGCAAGGGAAGGATCAATGGCACCTGGAAAGAGACAGAGGTAGCAAGCACACCTGATAAAGAAGTTTGAGGAAGAACAAGGATTTTTGTATTCCTCAACTTTAGTGAGAAGCAGCTCAGGTACGGCAGGGGGACCTGAACAGAAAGTGAGCAGGGGTTCATTCAAGCTTGTAGAGGAACCGAGTTGTCGTGGCTTTAATTCATGTAACAAATTTACATCCCACCCAGGGCAGAGAAAGAGCAAAGCAGGGAAAAAATGATACAATTCATTTTTTAAAAAAACAACCCAAAATATATTCATAACGTCTCAAACAACAACAAACAGTTACATATCCTCATAGCGACTATTTTCAAGGTTCCCAGGAGCAGCACCTTTCAGCCCTCAAATGCCTGAGTGAACAGGAATGGGTTTTAATTCCTCCTGAATGTTGATAACAAGGGAGACAGGCAGGCCTCAACAGGGAGGGCATTCTACAAATGGGGAACCTCCACCGAGAAGGCCCTGTTGTGGGTCAGCCCCACTGATCCCCCCTGGAAACATTTGCATGCATTTGTATCATACACAACATATTTGTAGGTCTATTCCTCCAAAAATCGATGGTATGTTTTGTTATCATCTTGGTTCCACGCGCCCACACACACACTTCATTTTTTGCCACAATAAAACACTGTTCAAGTATCTTCAAAGTCCATGACGCCTTTGGTAAAGGCTGTTCTCCAGCTGGAGTTCTTGCAGACCAATGTTTCCCAGTTGTCAGTGTACTACATTTTTAAAGATTTGCCTTGAGAAAGTCTTTAAACCTCTTTCGTTGACCACCAGCATTACGCTTTCCATTTTTAAGTTCGGAATAGAGTAGTTGCTTTCGAAGACAATAATCAGGCATCCACACAACATGACCAGTCCAATAAAGTTGATGTTGAAGAATCATTGCTTCAACACTGGTGATCTTAGCCTCTTCCAGTACACTGGCATTAGTTTGCCTGCCTTCCCAAGTGATGTGTAAAATTTTTTGGAGACACCATTGATGGAATCTTTCGAGGGCTACTAAAACCTTACTGGGACAGAGCTTCTTCGAGATTTGGAGTTCATTATAAAGGACTATCAAAAAAACCGGCAGAGAGGAATTGAGAGAGAATTAAGAGCCTCGGACGTGAGGTCGCCAGGCTGACTGCAGATGGACTGATGGACTTTGGTTAGGGTTTGAAACCGGGAAAGGGGGTGGTGGGGCTTTGGGAATCCAAAGGGTGTACAATTATATTCTGTTTCATTTAATTTTGTTTTGCCACTAACATAAAAATGGGGAATTCGGGGAAGGGAATTCGGGCCGACCTTAGAAAAAGATTTTTAAGAATAAGTAATGATGTATAAAGATTGAGGTTTATAAGTTAAAATTGGTTAACTAAAATGAATTAGAGAAAATAAGGTAAAGTTTTGGGGACAAGATCTTGCTGAGCTAAAAATTGGAACTGGAATACAAGAAGGGGAGGTGTGGGGAAGTCAAGGAAATTGGTCATTGACAGTAAGAAATGTAAATTCTATGTGTTTTTAATTGTTTTTTTGTTTTTTCTTTATTTTTTGAAAATTCCAATAAATATTTATAAAAAATAAAAAGAATAAAACAGGCCTGACACCTCTTTTTGTTGTTAAAAAGTGTGGCACCCACTGTAACGACGTCACGGTGAGCACCTATTTTTCTATAAAAGAAAGCACTGATGAAGCCATCTTCAAATATTTTAAGGGCAGCCCATGGAAGATGGAGCAAGCTTCTCTTCTGCTGCTCCAGAGGGAAGGACCCAAATCAATGGATTCAAATGACAAGGTGATTCTGACTAAACATTAGGAAAAACTTTCCAACAGCAAGAGCTGTTTGACAGTGGAACTGTTTCCCTCAGGAGGTGGTGAACTCTCCTTCCTTGGAGGTTTTAAGCTGTGCTGGGCTCGGGGGTAACCCGTGAAATGCGGTCCAGGACCGATCCAGAATCCGAAGGTTCCACGGGGAGTCAGTCCGACAGGGCCAAGGCAGGACCCCAGGCAAGGACAGGTACAGGATCTCAGGCAGGATCTAGCAATGTTGCTCCCGCAACCTGGGACAGGGTCTGACAGCCTTTTATCTTTGTTGGGGTAGCGGCCGGTCCTGATCCCCCAGCGACTCACCTCCCTGTCTCGCCCAAAGGTGAGCACTCCTCCTGCGAGTACTCGGGTCTCTCCTTCTCTCAGACCTCAGTCTCTGCAGCTCAGGAGACGTCGGTGGGTTACTAGACCCAGGGGCCGCCTCAGCCTCCCCTGACCCAACCGGCAGTGGAGCAGCTGTAAGCGATGGCCCAGCTGGAGGCAACAAGGTCATCTCCGCATCTGGAGCCAGGGCAGGCTCAGGCCCCTGACTCGGCCCAGCTGGTGCATGTTGCAGGGGAACCTGTGCAGACAGGGACTCTTCAGGATCAGGCCCCAGACTTGGTTCAGATAATGCCTGAGGCAAAGGATCCAGTGCAGACTGAGTCTCCTCTGGTTCCGAGTCCGAGCCTGAGTCCCAGGCCATCACATAAGCAGAGGTTGGACGGCCATCTGTCAGGGATGCTTTAGCTGAGATTCCTACATACCATAGCAGATGATTGGACTACATGATTCTTGAAGCCACTTCCGAGTCAACAATTCTATTATTTTGGTTTATACTATGATTTGCATGTAGATTTTAAGTTTATTTTGCTACACTTACCTGCAAAGGACTAACGAGACATTCTTATGATACTTAGAAAAAAGGGTCTTTAGTTTGTGGGTGGGTTTTCAATGAATTCGTTTATTTGGTATAGTAGTTCTGTGTATGTTTGTTTACTGACTGAGGGAAGCATAATTATATCTGTCTACTTCCAAGGATAACTTACTTTGCTTTGTGTATTTGCTTCCTCTTGAAAACCTAATAAAAAATATTTAATCATAACAATATAAACGTATTATTATTACTAATTGCTTAAAAAAAAACACAACCTCAGTACATAATTATGTACATTTGGTGACTTGCACAACAAAATGCCTACTATTTTTGTTGCATGCTGGCCTAGGAAAGGGAAGAGCTGTTGTTTAGGATTGGAAAAACCGAGTAACTGCAGGAAACCATTTATTCTCTGAAATTGTCATGTTCATGTAGAATAAATAAATTCCTGGTTGTGCACTGGGAACTTAGATCTGTCACTTTCAGGCTAAGCACTGGTGAATCTCTCAATTTTGGTTACTCACCCCATCCCAGCCTTAAAAGTTCAGTCCTCAGTGTTTCCACATCATAGAATCACTTTGCAATTTTTTTTTTAAGTCCTCATGAAAATTCTTTTAGTGCAAAACTCTCCCAAGATACACATTTCTGTATGCAACGTTGCCTAACACGTACATTACCCCAAAGTGATTTTCACTTCATTTTTTTTTGTATGTTGTTTTCATAGGCATGCGCATAACGCTGCACATTTTATCATTATTATCTTTAATCTCCCAATATCTGCATATATATTTTGGTATGTATTACCTGGCTGGAGACCCTCATTGCAAAATTCAGAGAAGTATAGGGGTTGACTGTATTTTGGTTTCACGTGTTCCTTTGTTGTTGTTTAGTCGTTTAGTCGTGTCCGCCTCTTCGTGACCCCCTGGCCCAGAGCACGCCAGGCCCTCCTGTCTTCCACTGCCTCCCGCAGTTTGGTCAAACTCATGCTGGTAGCTTCGAGAACACTGTCCCACCATCTTGTCCTCCATCGTCCCCTTCTCCTTGTGCCCTCCATCTTTCCCAGCATCAGGGTCTTTTCCAGGGAGTCTTCTCTTCTCATGAGGTGGCCAAAGTATTGGAGCCTCAGCTTCACGATCTGTCCTTCCAGTGAGCACTCAGGGCTGATTTCCTTAAGAATGGATAGGTTTGATCTCCTTGCAGTCCATGGGACTCTCAAGAGTCTCCTCCAGCACCAGAATTCAAAAGCATCCATTCTTCGGCGATCAGCCTTCTTTATGGTCCAGCTCTCACAACCATACATCACTACTGAGAAAACCATAGCTTTGGAACGGCCACCTTTCAATGCGAACTGTGTCAAATTACACAGCACATAACACCTATCCTGGCCTGACAGCACTGGCTACCAATTTGTTTCTGGGCCCAGTGCCTCAAGGACTGCCTCTTTCCACATAAATCAGCCTGGGACCTGCAACCGTCATCTGAGGCCCTTCTCTGTGTGCCCCCTTCAGGGGAGGTCCAGAGGGTGATGATAGAAGAACGTGGCATTTTCAGTGGTGGCTCCCTGTTTGTGGGATGCTCTCCCCAGGAAAGCTTGCCTGGCGCCATCATTGCATATCTTCAGGCACCAGGCAAAACCATTTCTTTTCCACCAGGTCATTAGCTCTTAATTACCCATGGCCTCCCATGTGTGTGTGGGGTATTTTAATCCTACCATTTCCCCATTTTTCTTTGTCCCGTGGCGGTTTTAATGCCTGTGTTTATTTGTTTGTAGGTTGCCTTGAGTTAGATAAAGGTAAAGGGACCACTGACCATTAGGTCCAGTCGTGGCCGACTTTGGGGTTGCGGCGCTCATCTCGCTTTACTGGCCGAGGAAGCCGGCGTACAACTTCTGGGTCATGTGGCCAGCATGACTAAGTCGCTTCTGGTGAACCAGAGCCGTGCACGCAAACGCCGTTTACCTTCCCACCGGAGCGGTACCTATTAATCTACTTGCACTTTGACGTGCTTTCGAACTGCTAGGTTGGCAGGAGCAGGGAATGAGCAATGGGAGCTCACCCCGTCGCGGGGATTCGAACCGTCGACCTTCTGATCGGCACGCCCTAGGCTCTGTGGTTTAACCCACAGCGCCACCTGCGTCCCTGCCTTGAGTTACCTTGGTGAAAAAAGCAAGCAATAAATTGTGTGGTTGTCAGGGACTGGTCTGAGGAGGAATGGTGGAGTCCGCTCCCCCCTGCATTTCCCAGAGAAGAGGGAGACGGTATAGATTTAGAACAGTGGTTTGCAGAAGGTCACAGTTCAGAGGCTGCAGAGGGGAGAAGCTGGAAATTTTTTGGGGGGGCGGGGAGCAGGAAGGAGAAACACCAGGTGAGAGACAGCTGACAGACTCAGTGTCTTTAGACAGCATTCCTGCCCCCCCCCAGGACCAGGCAGGCATTCAGAGTAGGAGAAGAAAAAGCTCAGAGGCAGAAAGCACAGATCAGCCAACGCAGGGATCACGTAGAATAGGAGGGACTGATGGGACTTTACTTGGAGCAATGCCATTATCTGAGAGGCGCCACCATCAGTCTCTCTCTCTCTGTGAATACTGAATAAAATACCATGGTATGAGGGATAATAATAATAATAATAATAATAATAATAATAATAATAATTTATTATTTGTACCCCGCCCATCTGGCTGGGTTTCCCCAGCCACTCTGAGCGGCTTCCAACAAAGATGAAAGATACACTAAAATGTCACATATTAAAAACTTCCCTGAACAGGGCTGCCTTCAGATGTCTTCTGAATGTCAGGTAGATGTTTATCGCTTTGACATCTGATGGGAGGGCGTTCCACAGGGCGGGCGCCACTACCGAGAAGGCCCTCTGCCTGGTTCCCTGTAACTTGGCCTCTCGCAGTGAGGGAACCGCCAGAAGGCCCTCGGAGCTGGACCTCAGTGTCCGGGCAGAACGATGGAGGTGGAGACGCTCCTTCAGGTATACTGGACCGAGGCCGTTTAGGGCTTTAAAGGTCAGCACCAACACTTTGAATTGTGCTCGGAAACGTACTGGGAGCCAATGTAGGTCTTTCAAGACCGGTGTTATATGGTCTCGGCGGCCGCTCCCAGTCACCAGTCTAGCTGCCGCATTCTGGATTAGTTGTAGTTTCCGGGTCACCTTCAAAGGTAGGCCCCGATGTCGCAGGTGGTTCCACTAAATTGTGAACCACCTGAAAAAGTCTCCTGCTGCTGTTTTCTGCAGATGCAATAGAGGCGGTGAAGAAATTCTTCTTCGCCGTCGCTATCGCCACTTGGTAGGCTCGACGTTGAGCTCTAACCTGTGTCCGGTCAGATTCGGAATGAGTTATCCGCCACCGGCGCTGTAGCCGTCTCAACAATTGTTTCATTCCCCTCAGATCCGTGGAAAACCACGGGGCTCTCCGGGCTCCATGCAATCGGAGAGGGCGCTTCGGAGCCAAACAGTCAATAGCCCTGGTTAACTCCACATTCCAGCGGGCCACCAGGGAATCAGCTGAAAGGCCATCAACATGCGGGGAGATGTGGGTGGCGCTGTGGGTTAAACCACAGAGCATAGGACTTGCTGATCAGAAGGTTGGTGGTTCGAATCCCCGCGACGGGGTGAGCTCCCGTTGCTCGGTCCCTGCTCCTGCCAACCCAGCAGTTCTAAAGCACGTCAAAGTGCAAGTAGATAAATAGGTACCGCTCCGGCGGGAAGGTAAACGGCGTTTCCGTGCGCTGCTCTGGTTCGCCAGAAGCGGCTTAGTCATGCTGGCCACATGACCCGGAAGTTGTACGCCGGCTCCCTCAGCCAATAAAGCGAGATGAGCTCTGCAACCCCAGAGTCGGCCAGGACTGGACCTAATGGTCAGGGGTCCCTTTACCTTTTTACCATGGTAAGAACGTCTTGTTTTGCCACTTCTGGCTGCCAGCTGTGAAATTCCCTGAAGCCTGAAAGTGGTGTAGTGCATGGGTAGGCAATGTAAGGCCCGGGGGCTGGATCCGGCCCAATTGCCTTCTAAATCCAGCCCGTGGACGGTCTGGGAATCATGTAGTGTTTTAAAATCATAGAACTAGGACCTGGAAGAGAGCAGAGTTTAATTTCCTGCTTGGTCAGGAATTTCACTTGTGTGGTCTTGGTCCACAGTCCGTAGCTGTCAACTTTTCCCTTTTCTTGCGAGGAATCCTATTCGGAATAAGGGAATTTCCCTTAAAAAAAGGGAAAAGTTGCCAGCTATGCCACAGTCACTGCCTCTCTGGCTGCTAAGATTAAATTTGGAGGTGAGGAGGTCTATGTACGCTGCCTTGAGTTCTTTGGAGAAACAGATAGGATATAAGTGCAATAAATTAACAATAATACAGTGGTACCTCGGGTTAAGTACTTAATTCGTTCCAGAGGTCCGTTCTTAACCTGAAACTGTTCTTAACCTGAGGTACCACTTTAGCTAATGGGGCCTCCCGCTGCTGCCGCACGATTTCTGTTCGCATCATGAAGCAAAGTTCTTAACCCGAGGTACTATTTCTGGGTTAGCGGAGTCTGTAACCTGACGCGTATGTAACCCGAGGTACCACTGTTATAAAAATAAAATAAAATAAAATAAAAGTATTAATCTATTTCTCCCCAAATCTTGAATTCAGGCAGCTGCTCTTACCGCCTTCTGTTGGATATATATATATATATAGAGAGAGAGAGAGAGAGAGAAGAAAACAACTAAGAGCCCTAGCTGGTTTCGGCCTCCATCTCCTTAGGCAAAAGAGTCCTTTGAATTCTTTAGTTAACTCCAGTTTCAGTCATTAAAATCTGTAATCACATCAGTGCAGCCGAGGATCCCAATTTAAATATATATATATATATGTGTGTGTGTGTGTGTGTATTTTTTCTTCTTCTTCTAGAGTTAGAATTGGAAACGAACCTCCTCCGTCTTCGGCCATCACTCGCCGGTTGTTTTATTTATTTATTTTCGAGGTATGAAAAGGAAGGGGGAAGAGGGGGTCGCGCGGGGCCAAAAATGGGTACAGTTAATAATTGATATCCCCATTTCCGTTCTGTCTGATCAAAGGCAGTGATTGCATGACAAACGAGCAAATTACTGTAAAATACTATACGCCTATTAATAATATAGCGGTTTCTCCAGATATAGCCGACTGCTGTAATAGGGAGATGAGATTTCGCTACAAGATAGATGCCGGGGCATGGAATTCATTTCGGGAGCAGGAGGACAGGAGTGTCAGGCGCCGAGCGAGGGATCTGAGGAGGCGAAGGGAGGGATAGAAGCTCTCCCAGCCTCCGTTTTAATAAAATAATCTTGAGTTGGAAGGGACCCCACGGGGTCATCCAGCTGAACCCCCTGCAATGCAGGAATCACAGATAGTCGCGATGATAATTTCAGAAAGATTCACACAACAGCAGCAGCAATGTAAGTAGGAGGAGGGAGGGAGGATTGGTCCTTAAGCGTCAGGGCTGAAGTCAGACGCAAGTCAGCGAGAAAATGAGCAATTTTTCCAGTGCCAACCAAGTGGACTCTTGTATTAGAAGGAACCAAAGACAACTCAAGTCTAGAGGTTTTAGCAGACCTTCCCAGTAGATTTCGTCCCAACTGGGTCCTTGTCTCCCACTCTTTCAAAGCTCTTCCCATCCCGGATGGTTCCTGAGCAGTTCCAAACTGCATCTGGCCTGGTCTGCCCCACAGAGGACCTTAAGGTCCATGCACAACCATCGTTTAGAGGCCCTGGGCCCTAAGGAAGTCAGACTATCCTCCGCCAGGGCCTTCTCAGTGATGGCTCCGACCTGGTGGAATGCTCTGTCCCAGGAGACCAGGGCCCTGCAGGATTTAACCTCCTTCCGTCGGGCTTGTAAGACAGAGCTATTCCGCCTGGCCTTTAATTTGAATTCAGCCTGATCTTTTATTTCCTTTCTCTTCCTTCCCTCTCCCCTTTTATGAAGATCACCCGCTCTGAGACCCCACAGCTAATTCTCCCCTGGTCTCCTCGCTGGCCCAAGTAGGACCAATTCAGCCAGCTAGCCCTGGGGATTATCTAATTGATTTTTGATTTTTATGGTTATTCATGTTTTTATACTGTATTTTATGCTGCTTTGATAATTAAGTGTTTTAAAGTGTTTTAAATTTGTTGTTAGCCGCCCTGATCCCGGTTTTTGAAACGGGAATGGCGGGGTATAAATAAAAAAATATTCAAAACAAAAAAATTTCCCCCCCTTCCAGTAGCACCTTAAAGACCAACTAAGTTAGTTCTTGGTATGAGCTTTCGTGTGCATGCACACTTCTTCAGATACACTGAAACAGAAGTTGCCAGATCCTTCTATATAGTGAGAAGGTGGGGAGGGGTATTACTCAGAAGGGTGGTGGGAATGGGTGATTGGCAGATAGCTGTGATGAGCCTGTTGACGACTCTTAACGACTGCAATAGGTCTTACAGGAAAAAGCAAGGGGTGAGAAGGTGGAAAATGGCTTTGTCGTGTATAATGAGATAAGAATCCAATGTCTTTGTTCAGACCAGGTCTCTCCATGGTTTTAAGTTTGGTAATGAGTTGCAATTCAGCAGCTTCTCTTTCCAGTCTATTTCTGAATTTTTTTGTTTTGACTATGGCAGACCAACACGGCTACCTTTCTGTAACTAAAAAAATATTATTATTATTATTATTCCATCTCTGCCCTCTGTTCTGCCCTTCTCATTACCCTGTGCATTCTTGGGGACCGGGGGGAGGGGAGCTCGTCGCCGCAGGAGGGGGACACCCCCTGGATTCTTGACCATGGGTGTAGCCAGGGAAGGCAGGCGAAGCAGCCCCCCACTCCCCCCAAATCAAGTAAATAAACAGAAACGCTTAACTAACTGATCAATTGCTTCACAGACATCTTGGTTCTGCCCCCTAAAATAAACCCTGGCTCTTGACCCGTCTCCTCTGCTTCAGCCTCAGACTCTGAGCTGCTGACTCTTACAGGGTCTTCCTGCTCACTAAAACCTGCTGCCCCTTCAAGAATCCAGTATCTCAGGGATCCTCAAAACTTTATCAGCAGGGGGCTGGTCCACTGTCCCTCAGACCTTGTGGGGGGGCCGGACTATATTTTGAAGGGGGGGAAATGAACGAGGGACCACGAGCGGCTCGCGAAAGGGCCCCGGAGAGGGGCTGGCACCAACAAAGCCCAGCCCCCTTCCTCCTCTAGGCAGGGCGGGGGAAAGCCAGAAGGAGGGAGGGAGGGAGGGAAAGAACGTGTGTGCTGGCGATCCGTGCGATGATTCCTGGACCGTCCACGGGCCGGATTTAGAAAGCAATTGGGCCTGATCCGGCCTGTGGACCTTAGTTTGCCGACCCATGCAGTATCTCCTCCCAATCTCTTCCTCTCCCCGCCCAACGTCTCCTTGGTGCCCCCCCACCAACCGCCTGACTCTGAGCCTTCCTCCTCTGGGGTTTCCCTGGCGGGCACCTCCCACCGCCCCTCTTCGCCCAGCAAGCCCCTGAAATTAAGGTTACAGCCTCACCCCTTTTCCTTCAGCCATGCGAATTTGGACCTCTCTTCTCCAATCTGTGTCCGCACCCATTTTTAAATGGAGCAGCTCTGAAGTTTCAGGGCAAACTGCCTTGCTGCTTGTCTCTTAGAGCTGTGGAGTTGGAAGGGTCCATGCAATGCAGGAATCTCAACTAGATCGTGCATGACCGATGGCCATCCAACCTCTGCTTTAAAACTTCCGAGGAAGGAGAGTCCACCATCTTCCGAGGGAGACGGTTCCACTGTGGAACAGCTTTTGCCATCAGAAAGTTCTTCCTGCTGTTTAGTTGGAATCTCCTTTCCTGTAACTTAAAGCCATTGGTTCGAGTCTTACCCTGCGGAGCAGGAGAAAGCAAGCTGGCTCCCTCTTCCATGTGACAGCCCTTGAGATTTTTGAAGATGGTTCTCCTATCTTCTCTCAGTCTCCTCCAGATGAAACATACCCAGCTCTTTCAACCGTTCCTCATCAGGCTTGGTTTCCAGCCCCCAGATCATCTTGGTTGCCCTTCTCTGCAAATGTCCCAGCTTGTCAACATCCTTCTTAAATTGTGGTGCCCAGAATCAGACACAAGCTTTCTCCATCCTCCATGTGATGGCCCTTTATATATCTGAAGATGGCTATCAATCATATCTCCTCTCAGTGTCAGAATCACAGCTGAAGAATCCCTGGCAGGTGGCCTTCCGACTTTTGCTTAAAGTCACCCGACGAAAGAGTCCACCATCTTCCCAGGTAGTCCATTCCGCTGTCAAACAGCTCTTAGCACCAGATAAGCACTCTTATCTCAGGGATGGGGAACCTATTGCATTTTGCCGCACACCCTCCATCAATCTCTAGGAAGGTG
The DNA here is from genome assembly GCF_027172205.1 of Podarcis raffonei. Taxonomy (NCBI): domain Eukaryota; kingdom Metazoa; phylum Chordata; class Lepidosauria; order Squamata; family Lacertidae; genus Podarcis; species Podarcis raffonei. The sequence goes on along the minus strand of NC_070619.1, from coordinate 4,609,261 downwards.
TTGTGGAGAACTCCTTGTGTGGAGTCCTGGAGAGCCCCAGGCCAGTCTGCGTACACAGCGCTGAGCGAGGTGGGAGAGATGCAGGTCTAACTCTGCAAAAGGCAGCTCCCCATGTTTCATCATCTCTTCCATTAGCTCCATGAGGACCAGGAACTTGAAGCAAAGAGCCACATCTCAGTGGCAGAGCATGTTGCTTGGCATGCTCAGTCCCCAAAAAGGATATACCAAGAGCTCAGGCCACAAGTTTCAATATAAGGAATAATTCCTACTCGAGAGTTGAAAAGAAAAACGTGTATATTCTGCTAAGAATAACAGTTTGAAGCTAATACAGTGGTGCCTCGCAAGACGAAATTAATTCGTTCCGCAAGTTTTTTCTTCTTGCGAGTTTTTCGTCTTGCGAAGCACGGTTTCCCATAGGAATGCATTGAAAATCAATTAATGCGTTCCTATGGAGACCGCTTGCCAGGCTGGCGGTGCGGAGAAGGGCTTTTCTCCCCACCGCAAGCCTTCAGGACAGGTACGGGAACAGAGGGGAAGGCGCGCAGCGCTTCTCCTCTGTTCCCGGAGCTTGCGGGGCTTGCGGTGAGGAGAAGGGCTTTCCTCCCCACCGCCAACATTCAGAACAGCATTCTGAATGTTGGCAGTGGGGAGGAAAACCCTCCTCCCACCGCAAGTCTTTAGGACAGCCATCCGAAGGCTGGCGGTGGGAGGAGATCTCTCTGCCCCACCGCCAGCCTTCGGAGGAGGTCCGAGGACAGTGGGGAAGACGCACTGCGCTTCCCCGCTGTCCCGGAGATTTCCCTATGGGCTTTCGTCTTGCGAAGGAAGCCCATAGGGAAATTCGTTTTGCGAAGCGCCTCCAAAACGGAAAACCCTTTCGTCTAGCGGGTTTTTCGTCTTGCGAGGCGTTCATCTTGCGGGGCACCACTGTAGTAAATTTAAACACAACGTGTAAGTACGATAGTTTTAAGGTAAAACGTTTAAGTACAGAAATAGTGTAGTTTCAAATATGCAGTGATATAGTATAAAGGTACATAAAATACCAGTACACAACAATTATTTTGTACAAGTCTCAATGGCAGTCAAAAGGAGTCCATATTATATAGAATCAGAATAAAGAATCAAATAGGGCTGAAAAGGAGTATCCGGAGTGTGAATCAGATGTACGACTCAGTAGTGGTGACCAGGACAGGGCCCTGTTTCGGAGTAAACGCCTTCTTCAGCTCGCTTTTTTGAGGACTATAAATCTGTTGGAAGTCTGTATCATTTAATTCTTTTATGTTTCTTTTTCGACATGCGTCTTAGATAATGGAATGCTCCCAAGTTTTCTTGCGTTTCTCTGTGCGTTTATCACTGCATATTTGAAACTACACTATTTCTGTACTTAAACGTTTTACCTTAAAACTATCGTACTTACACGTTGTGTTTAAATTTACTATTAGCTTCAAACTGTTATTCTTAGCAGAATATACACGTTTTTCTTTTCAACTCTCGAGTAGGAATTATTCCTTATATTGAAACTTGTGGCCTGAGCTCTTGGTATATCCTTTTTAGTGTATTTCCAACAAGAACTCCAATTTCTTTAACGGTGCTCAGTCCCCAGGCAGGGAGAGCCACGGCCAGTCAACGTAGATGGACCAAGAGACTGACTCTATATAAGGCAGATCCCTATGTGTGCTGTGGTTTGAGTGTTGCTCCAGGACTTGCGAGACCAGGGTTCGAATCCCTGCCCAGCCATGGACCTCGATGGGTGAACCTTGAGAGCCAGTCACTGCCCCTCAGCCTAACCTACCTCACAGGGTTGCTGTGGGGATTAGATGAGGAGAGAGAGAACCATTCACGCCACCTTGACTCCTTAAAGGTGGGCTAGAAACAAATCCATCAATTCTCTCCTCTTTGAAGGTAAAGGTAAAGGGACCCCTGACCATTAGGTCCAGTCGTGACCGACTCTGGGGTTGCGGCGCTCATCTCACTTTACTGGCCAAGGGAGCCGGCGTACAGCTGGCCAGCATGACTAAGCCGCTTCTGGTGAACCAGAGCAGCGCACGGAAACGCCATTTACCTTCCCGCCGGAGCAGTACCTATTTATCTACTTGCACTGGCATGCTTTCGAACTGCTAGGTTGGCAGGAGCAGAGACCGAGCAACGGGAGCTCAACCCATTGCGGGGATTCGAACCGCCGACCTTCTGATCGGCAAGCCCTAGGCTCTGTGGCTTAACATACAGCGCCACCCTCTTTCTATCTCCTCTTTGAATCAGCCCATTACAATCAAAACAAAACATGAGGACTGGAATCTAACTATAAGGGAAGCTCATCCCTGGCCACTCTGGCTGCTGAGCAGGCCTTGTTGTGTGGGGGTTGGGGGCAAGGAAGGACTGCCCCACGCGGACAATGCTGCAAGTGGGTTAAAGCCATCCCGCATCAGCACGAAGCCCGCGGGGGCTCATCTCGCCCTGCTCTCTTCCGAGGGGGCGCTTGTAAATTACAAGCCGTCACTCTGCAAGTCCCCCTATCCATCACACTGACAGGTATTTCATTTTCTGCGCTAGAACACATCCGCAGACTTAACACGGCTTACTACCAGCATTGGGTGCAGAGGGCAAGTCCTCCGAACAGTGGCCGTGTCAGTTCGGTTTTTCTGCACACCTAGCATGGTAAATCTTTGGTCTTCAAGGTGTTGCTGAGCTACAACTCCCAGCAGACCAATGTCCAGGGATGATGGGAGTTCTAGTTCAGCAGTGTCTGGAGGGCCTGGGGTTCCCACCCTTTTACTACCCAGTGGTAAAGGTAAAGGACCCCGACCATTAGGTCCAGTCGCGGACAACTCTGGGATTGCGGCGCTCATCTCGCTTTATTGGCCGAGGGAGCCGGCGTACAGCTTCCGGGTCATGTGGCCAGCAGGACTAAGCCGCTTCTGGCGAACCAGAGCAGCGCACGAAAACGCCGTTTACCTTCCTGCCAGAGCGGTACCAATTTATCTACTTGCACTTTGACTTGCTTTCAAACTGCTAGGTTGGCAGGGGCAGGGACCGAGCAACAGGAGCTCACCCCGTTATGGGGATTCAAACCGCCGACCTTCCGATCAGCAAGTCCTAGGCTCTGTGGTTTAACCCACAGCGCCACACGCGTCCCAACTACCCAGTGGTAGGACTGGCCAAACAGAGATACGCCTGCAAGCATTTCTGTGCATCAGGGACGTGGGTGGCGCTGTGGTCTAAACCACTAAGCCTCTTGGGCTTGCCGATTGGAAGGTCAGTGGTTCGAATCCCCGCAACGGGGTGAGCTCCTGTTGCTCGGTCCCAGCTCCTGCCAACCTAGCAGTTCGAAAGCTAGTCAAAGTGCAAGTAGATAAATAGGTACCACTGCAGCAGAAAGGTAAACGGCATTTCTATGCACTCTGGTTTCCATCATAGTGTTCCGTTGTGCCAGAAGCAGTTTAGTCATTCTGCTCACATGATGCAGAAAAGCTGTCTATGGACAAACGCTGGCTCCCTCGGCCTGAAAGGAAGATGAGCGCCTCAACCTCATAGTCGCCTTTGACTGGACTTAACCGTCCAGAGGTCCTTTACCTTTTTTTACCTTACACCAGGGAAACGTCGACACTCCAAACGTCGTTGGATCACAGCTCCCGTCTCCGCCAGCAGGTATGATGGCAGTTGCAGTTCAAGTCACATCTGGAAGGTACACCAAACAAAGACCTGGTTGTGTAGCTTCAGTCTGGGACTTGTCGTCCTGTCCACCTTGTTTCTCTGAAATGAGGACTAGAACCTTGTTTCCTTGAAGCAAAAATAATTTTGTTTGGTTTCTTAAAAGACAACACTAACCAATGACTTAAAAGAAATGAATTGACTGCTGATTCTAGAAACCGGAGGCGGGGGGGGGGGACTGTGATGCGACACACACTTTCCTGGAACACAGTGAGTTTTGTTGTTGTTTAGTCGTTTAGTCGTGTCCGACTCTTCGTGACCCCCTGGACCAGAGCATGCCAGGCACTCCTCTCTTCCACTGCCTCCCGCAGTTTGGTCAGGCTTATGCTGGTAGCTTCGAGAACACTGTCCCACCATCTCGTCCTCTGTCGTCCCCTTCTCCTTGTGCCCTCTGTCTTTCCCAACATCAGGGTCTTTTCCAGGGAGTCTTCTCTTCTCCTGAGGTGGCCAAAGTCTTGGAGCCTCAGCTTCACGATCTGTCCTTCCAGTGAGCACTCAGGGCTGATTTCCTTCAGAATGGATAGGTTTGATCTTCTTGCAGTCCACGGGACTCTCAAGAGTCTCCTCCAGCACCAGAATTCAAAAGCATCCATTCTTCGGTGATCAGCCTTCTTTATGGTCCAGCTCTCACTTCCATACATCACTACTGGGAAAACCATAGCTTTAACTATACGGACCTTTGTCAGCAAGGTGATGTCTCTGCTTTTTAAGATGCTGTCTAGGTTTGTCATTATGCTCCTTGCCTAATACGGCCAGCACAAGAGCCATTGTGGTGCAGGGCTTAGAGTGTTGGACTAGGATCTGGGACAGACCAGGGTTCAAATCCCCTCCTGGCCAGTAAACTCACTGGGTGAGCCTAAGCTTTTTTACAGGGCTGTAGAAAATTGTACACAATTCTACAGAACTGCAGAGTTGTAAGAGACAAAATGGGGGCAGGAGGAGAACCATGCACGCCACTTGGAGCTCCTTGGAAGAAAAGCTGGACTTATCAATGTAAGAAATAATAATAATTAACGAAGGACTCTGAATTTGAGCCCCATTAAATCCAGCCCTCAACCTGCTCCAGCCACCCAGTCAAAATGGCAGGAGAAATTCAGCCCCGTTCCCTTCGCTCTAGGAAAGCAAGAAGAAAACACAGAATCAAGGAAGGGCAGAGTTGGAAGGGACCACAAGGGTCATCTAGTCCAACCCCTTGGAATGCAGGAATTTTTTGCCCAGCACAGGGTTCGAATCCATGACCCTGGAATTCAGGGTCTCGTGCTGTACTGAGTGACATTTGCTGCCTTCTTGGACAGAAGCAAGCGACAAAGGAGTTCTGTTTCCAGAGGCTGGTTCTGTGCGTTTGGTCGCTTGTCTTATGGAACAGAACAAACCAAGGATCTCACTGGAGGAAAAACCTGCCGGTGTTCCACTCCCACCCACCCCCCCGCCACTGCTGGGCTATACAGATTTTTCTTTTTTAGTTATTCCAACCACTGCACAACGAGCAAACTTTGCCCCCACAGCCGCTTCTCAAGGCCGTAGCAATGGCAACCCTTTCTCTGCGCCAGAAAAGGAGAGGATTTCAAAACATGCGCACACAAATATATACATAGAAAGGAAGAGGGAGAATTAGCAGCCTTTGATGTTCGAAGGAGCTCGCTCTGCCACTGGTGCTTCAGGGAGGAGCGGCAAAACCACTGTTTATCGTTGCACAGAACTGTAGGGTCCCTCAGAACTCAGATCATCTAGTCCAACCCCCTGGGCTTTTATTCAGCAGGAACTTAGGGGTACTCAGTTCCAGCACCTCTCAGGTGAGTGCCATTGCCATTCTAATGAGGGAATGAGGGTCTAGCCACAGTGATTCATGCAACGGTCACTTCCAGGCTTGATTATTGTAACTCGCTCTATGTGGGGCTGCCATTGAAGCTGACCCAGAAACTCCAGGGTCAGATTTAAGGTGCTGGTTTTGACCTTTAAAGCCCCATGCGGCCTAGGACCCTCGTACCTACGGGACCGCCTCTCCTGGTATGCCCCACAGAGGACCTTAAGGTCCACAAATGACAACACTTTGGAGGTCCCAAGTCTTACAAAGCTGTGGGTCCCCAGATGTTCTTGAACTACAACTCCCATCACCCCTAGCTAGCAAGACCACAGCTCAGGGATGATGGGAGTTGTAGTCCGACAACATATTGGGACCCACAGGTTGAGAACCACCGGCTTACATGCATAAGCCTGACATCGGCTTGCACAGAGTTTAGATGGGTTGGGATAGCTCGGTTGGTAAAAGCACGTGGCTCTTAATCTCAGGTTCATGGGTTCGATCCCCACGAGGGGGTGAAAGATTCCTGCGTCGCAGGGAGTTGCACAACATGACCCACTGGGTCCCTTCCAACGCAACTGTGCTCTGATTCCGCGAAACGCTGTAATCTTTCAAAATTCTGCCTTCCCCGAATTTTGCAATGCCGTCTTCCAGTCCCGTGGTGTGTGCCAAAACGCACATTCCTGGGCGAAGTGCACAAAAGGATCTGCATGTTTTAGGGGAATGAGCATTCAAAAATTCATTACGAAGGTTGCAAAATAATAATGATATGTGTATCTTACGCAACGTTGCCTACCAAAACGTGTGTATTCAGAGAAAGCCACACTGAAAAACTGCTGGGTTTTCATGAGGACAAACAAACAAATAAATTGCAAAACAATGTGGATATGTTGAGAAATGAACTGGGGGGGAGGGATAGAAGCTGAGAAAAGCTGACCTTGACAGTCTCTGGGGACATTTTTAACAAGGAAGAAAGTTGCTTGGTAAGTTGTACTCTGGCTGTTAAACCACGCTGGGAATTGTAGCTCTTGAAGCGGGGTGTGTGTGTGTGTGCGTGCGAATTGGGGACTCTCAGCACCTTTAGAAAACTACAGTTCCCAGAATTCTTCAAGGGAAGCCATGACTCTTTAAAGAGATATGATGATGCTTTAAAAGCCTAGTGCAGGTGCGGGCCTGTGCTGCAAGATGCTCTTTTGAAGGCCCCCAATTAAGGCCTAAAAAATGATAAAGCTTTCGAAAAACAACTGCACAAACAAAATGCTTTTCTTATGCTTCTGGCCATGAGCGCATTAAAATACCTCTTTTTTAAAAATGGCCTTTTTATTTAAAAGAACACACCCTTCCTTTGTGATAATTTGCATTCAAACACTCATTAAAACCTTACACACACACACACACACACCCCTTGCTGTCTGCTAATGTGATTGTTAAAAAGACCCTCACTGTATGCTAATGCACATGCTAATGTGTATTTAAAAGAGGCTTGCTGGGTGCTAATGCTAATAACCATGAAAAGACTTTTAAAAATGCTCCTTGCTGCTTAGTAATTTCCATGGTACTGTACTTAAAATAACAAAAACCACAACCACTGCAAAAAACTTGTCGTGTGCTAATGCACCTGAACACCTGGACGTTTAAAGCAGTACTGGATATCCCCCTCCAAAATGCGTTCATGCCTTTCAATTGCCCTCTAGGGGGGAAGAGAATCATTCGGGGAATACCTTTAAGTTAAAGTGGTACAAATATGTTCAGTGTATGCCGGATTCAGCTGAGGCTAATGTGTTTTGCCTCCCACCTCTAGATGTAAGTGGAATCATAGAATGGCAGAGTTGGAAGGGCTCCCCAAGGGGCATCTAGTCCAGCCCCCTAGATGTCGGACGCACAGATAAACCATCCGTTTATCCATTTTCCATTATCCATTATTATTATTATTATTATTATTATTATTATCCAAGCTCTGCTTAAAAAAAGGTGAACTCACTCACCTTCCACTGTCGAAGGATTCTTGGTACCAGGAAGTTCTTCCTAATGTTTCCGAAAGCATCGTTTGGCAGAGGAGTTATTTATTTATTACTTAATTATTTCATTGTGTTTATATCCCGTCTTTTCTTCTCTCTAAGGGGGTCAAGTGTTGCGGAGTAAATGAGTGGAGCACCCTTTGCCAACCTCCAGATTTTTTAGATTCCCGAATTGCAGGAGCTTGGATTAGATTGGGGGTCATTGGAGCAATGGAAGGCAGAACCAGATCCAATGAGAGTTGGAGTCAGTTCCAATGAGAAGCGGAGCCATGGCAAATGAGAGGTGGAGTCAGTTCCAATGAGAGGCGGAGCCACACAAATGAGAGGTGGAGTCAGTTCCAATGAGAGGCAGAGCCACGGCAAATGAGAGGTGGAGTCAGTTCCAATGAGAAACGGAGCCACGGCAAATGAGAGGTGGAGTTAGTTCCAATGAGAGGCGGAGCCATGGCAAATGAGAGGTGGAGTTAGTTCCAATGAGAGGCGGAGCCACACAAATGAGAGGTGGAGTCAGTTCCAATGAGAGGCAGAGCCACGGCAAATGAGAGGTGGAGTCAGTTCCAATGAGAAGCGGAGCCACGGCAAATGAGAGGTGGAGTCAGTTCCAATGAGAGGCGGAGCCATGGCAAATGAGAGGTGGAGTCAGTTCCAATGAGAGGTGGAGCCACGGCAAATGAGAGGTGGAGTCGGTTCCAATGAGAGGCGGAGCCACGGCAAATGAGAGGTGGAGTCAGTTCCAATGAGAGGGAGAGCCACAGCAAATGAGAGGTGGAGTCAGTTCCAATGAGAGGCGGAGCCACACAAATGAGAGGTGGAGTTAGTTCCAATGAGAAGCGGAGCCATGGCAAATGAGAGGTGGAGTCAGTTCCAATGAGAGGCGGAGCCACACAAATGAGAGGTGGAGTCAGTTCCAATGAGAGGCGGAGCCACGGCAAATGAGAGGTGGAGTTAGTTCCAATGAGAGGTGGAGCCACGGCAAATGAGAGGTGGAGTCGGTTCCAATGAGAGGCGGAGCCACGGCAAATGAGAGGTGGAGTCGGTTCCAATGAGAGGCGGAGCCACAGCAAATGAGAGGTGGAGTCGGTTCCAATGAGAGGCGGAGCCACGGCAAATGAGAGGTGGAGTCAGTTCCAATGAGAGGCGGAGCCACGGCAAATGAGAGGTGGAGTTAGTTCCAATGAGAGGTGGAGCCACGGCAAATGAGAGGTGGAGTCAGTTCCAATGAAAGGTGGAGCCACAGCAAATGGGAGGTGGAGTCAGTTCCAAATCTATGATTCTATGACTCCCCATCAAGAACAACCAGCTCAGCTACATATCTTGCATTTTTGTAGCAGCTTCAGCCACAACAAATAAATAATACAGTGGTACCCCAGGTTAAGTACTTAATTCGTTCCGGAGGTCTGTACTTAACCTGAAACTGTTCTTAACCTGAAGCACCACTTTAGCTAATGGGGCCTCCTGCTGCCGCCACGCCGCCAGAGCACGATTTCTGTTCTCAACCTGAAGCAAAGTTCTTAACCTGAAGCACTATTTCTGGGTTAGCGGAGTCTGTAACCTGAAGCGTATGTAACCCGAGGTACCACTGTATTGTCTTATCCACCGATGATGGCAATTTCACAGAGGAGAAGGAGATCTATTGCAACTAGGCTGCTGTACTTTTCCACCAGAAAACTAAAGAGGGATTTCAAAACAATCAAATGATGCATTTTATAACCCAAAGTCCCTTATAGGCTTATGGATTGACACCTGCTCTTTCAGCTACAGAACAGCGAGAGGCCATTGATTCAAAACTGTGCTTGTTCTTTCAACTTCATTTTATTTTTTAAAAAGTTCCTGAAATTCAGGGACAGGGATTCAAATGCCACCTGAAGGGGTGGATCAATGAGCCCTTGTTCTAGTCCTGATGGTGGCAACGCTGAAAACCTTTCATATCTTAAAACAAAAGCAGAAGGGATATGAAGTTTGAGGTTGCCCCAGGCCAGCAGAACAACACAATGAGTGTCAAAGAGCTCGGCCTAATCAGTTGGGCAAATTAGACATTTGTCCGTCGGTGAAACATACCAAATGTTCTCATCGACTGTGTCTGCCTAGGTCTTTTGGGGGGGTTTCGGGTGTGTCAATTTTCTAATCTAATCCTTCCCACTTGTACTACTGCAATGCGCTCTGTCACCTTTGAAGGTGACCCAGAAACTACAACTACAGTGGTACCTCAGGTTAAGTACTTAATTTGTTCCGGAGGTCCGTACTTAACCTGAAACTGTTCTTAACCTGAAGCACCACTTTAGCTAATGGAGCCTCCTGCTGCTGATGCGCTGCCGGAGCCCGATTTCTGATCTCATCCTGAAGCAAAGTTCTTAACCTGAAGCACTATTTCTGGGTTAACAGAGTCTGTAACCTGAAGCGTATGTAACCTGAAGTGTATGTAACCCGAGGTACCACTGTAATCCAGAATGCGGCAGCCAGACTGGTGACTGGGAGCAGCCGCCGAGACCACAGAACACCTGTCTTGAAAGACCTACATTGGCTCCCAGTACGTTTCCGAGCACAATTCAAAGTGTTGGTGCTGACCTTGAAAGCCCTAAAAGGTCTTGGCCCAGTATATCTGAAGGAGTGCCTCCACCCCCATTATTCTGCCCAGATCCTGAGGTCCATCTCTGAGGGCCTTCTGGCAGTTCCCTCTCTGCGAGAAGCCAAGTTACAGGAACCAGGCAGAGGGCCTTCTCGGTGGTGGCACCCGCCCTGTGGAACGCCCTCCCGCCAGATGTCAAAGAGAACAACAACTACCAGACTTTTAGACTACATCTGAGGGCAGCCCTGTTTAGGGAAGCTTTTAATGTTTGATGCATTACTGTATTTTAATATTGTGTTGGAAGCCACCCAGAGTGGCTGGGGAAACCCAGCCAGATGGGTGGGGTATAAATAATAAATTGTTATTTATTATTATTATTATTATAGCTGTCCGCCTCACTTTTGACCCCCAAGCCTGGCTGAGTCGCAAAAACCATTGCGTGCGTGCGGTATGACGACTGCCTGGATTCCAGGACTATCCGCGGGCCGGATCTAGAAGGCAATTGGGCCTGATCCGGCCTGCAGACCTTAGTTTGCCAACCCATGTCCTAGTTCAGGGGTCTGCAACCCGCGGCTCCGGAGCCGCATGTGGCTCTTTTACACCTTTGCCGCGGCTCCGGGGCGGATACTAGCGAGGGGAGGAGGCGCATTGTGCGCCCCGACACTCCCCACTGTGGCGGGCGCTGTACTGGCTGTGACGTCGCATAGGGGCGGTGCGTGCGTTAGTCACGCACCGTCCCGACGTCACCTTCCCGCTCACCCGCCCGCTACATTGTAAGGGGCATGTACGCTGGTCACTGCATTGAAAGGGGGCATGTACGCTGGTCACTGTTTTGAAGGGGAGTGAAGAACACACACACACAAAAAGGTAACTTCTTAATTTAACGTTTATTTCTATGAGGAGGAGTAATTCTGAGGGGTCAAACAAAGAAATAATAAAAAAGTGACAAAAAAGTTATTTTTAAAATGACGAGTTTTGTGGCTCCCAGTTTTTTTCCCCTTCAGAAACGGGTCCAAGTGGCTCTTTTTGTCTTAAAGGTTGCAGACCACTGGCCTAGTTAAATCATGTGCACTGGCTTCCCATCTGCTAACCAGCCGGGTTCAACATCCTATGAAAAATATGCAAACAGCTTAAGTCCTGGGTACCCCACAGGCCTGCACCCTTAAATCCCAGCTTCATCACTCAGATGAGGAGTGTCGTCGGTCATCCCCCTTAGTTTGCATGCCAGGCAGATGCTTTACCAGGTCTTTCGCGTCCTGTGGAACCCTCTGCCACTGGAGATTCAACACGCAGCTTCCGTTTCAAAGTTCTGAAAACATTACTTACACACACACACACACACACACACACACACACACACACTTTTATTAATTTTTAACATATTAATTAACATTCATACAACAGAACTTCTCATCTTGTACAATATTTTTTGGGCTTCCGTCAACGCCTCTGATAGATTTTCTGTACTTATCACTTATTATGCATTTCTTAGTTTCATATTACCTTTAAATATCTTTAACTAATAATTCTCCTCATGATCTTTTGTGTGTGTGCAATATTTCTAATAATTCACCTTACAAAACTTCTTGCAAACCTACTAGCGTAATCTGTTCATCTGTTCACAATTACTTTTCAAATAGTCCATAAATTTACTCCAGTCTTCTGAGAATCTCTGGCCCCGAAGGTTTCGAATCCTTCCTGTTAGTTTATCTAATTCTGCATAGTCCATCATTTTCATCCTCTATTCTTCTTTCGTCGGTAATTCTTCTTGCTTCCAATTTTGTGCCAATAGTATTCTTGCTGGAAAGTTCTGAAAAGATCTCTAAGTCACTAGGCAATTAAGAATGTGTCTTCCCAGCGGGTCAAATATATGCTGGAAATGTAAGGAAAATGTAGGCACCTTTTCTCCTATGTGGTGGAAATGTAAGGTAGTAAAATAATTCTGGGAAATGATATATAATGAGCTGGGTTTTTAAAAAATAAAAATATAACCTTTCCTAAAAAACTCGAAGCCTTTCTTTTAGGAATTCTAGGTGCTGAATCCAAGGGAGCAGAAAAGACTATTTATTTATGCAACCACAGCTACACGGATGTTATTGGCCCAGAGATGGAAAGGAGATAAAGTCCCTACCAGAGAATGACAGATTAAGTTGATGGATTATGCTGAAGTGGCTAAAATGACCGGAAGAATCAGAAACCAGGAAGGCCAAAATTTTAATAAGAAATGGGGGAAATGTATAACCTATTTTAAAAACCATTCTAAATAGTTAAAATCGTTAGTAGAATTGGAACAACACTTGTAGCTTAATGGTGAATTTGGGACACGGTGGAGATGTAAAAGATTTGGGTCATCATAAAAGATGCAGGAGGAAATGATTAACAATAGGACCCACGAGCGGGAGGAGGGAAATCTAAAATGTTCCTTGGAATCTTGTTTTTTATGTTCAATATGTGACTGTAAATTTTTAATCTGAAAAACCAAATAATTTAAACAAAAACAAAATGTGTCTTTGCACAACAGTTAATTGATGTGTGGTTTTAACTTTTTCTTATGGGGTTTTATGTGCTTTTGTTGAAAACTGCAACTGCTCCGGTGTTTTATGAATTCATGGTGTGCAATTCATACACACACACACACACACCTTTATGAACAGGTGATTATGCACCTGTGGGTTAGGATAACGGTACATCTCAGCAAGCAGCCGCTCTGCTTGTTTCGAGATTATTCCTTCTTCCTTTCAAAATTTAATTTGAAGTGCGGCAACAGAGTATTACGTCACGCCATTTACGAAGCAAGCAAGGAAGTGGATCACACACCAGTGGGGACTATGGAGCGTGGGAGATACAATCCCACCAGATGATGGTTCAAAAACGTTTCGGAGCCCCCACCCCCGGAAACACAAAGTTTATGTGCATTTCCATCCCGCCCCCCGAAATAGCCAAAAACCAGAAGCTCTTCTCCATCCATTCAAATGCAGATTGTTCAAAGTTTTCCATTGCTGGGCTATGATTTTGGACGTCTTTGGTGGCTGCAATGTTTGTGAATGTTGTTATTATTACAGTGGTACCTCGGGTACCACTGTAAGAGACATCACCTTGCCAACAAAGGTCTGTATAGTGAAAGCTATGGTTTTCCCAGTAGTGATGTATGGAATTGAGAGCTGGACCATAAAGAAGGCTGATCGTTGAAGAATGGGTGCTTTTGAATTCTGGTGCTGGAGGAGACTCTTGAGAGTCCCATGGACTGCAAGAAGATCAAACCTATCCATTCTGAAGGAAATCAGCCCTGAGTGCTCACTGGAAGGACAGATCCTGAAGCTGAGGCTCCAAGACTTTGGCCACCTCATGAGAAGAGAAGACTCCCTGGAGAAGACCCTGATGTTGGGAAAGATGGAGGGCACAAGGAGAAGGGGACCACAGAGGACGAGATGTTGGGACAGTGTTCTCAAAGCTACCAGCATGAGTTTGACCAAACTGGGGTGGCAGTGGAAGACAGGAGTGCCTGGCGTGCTCTGGTCCAGGGGGTCATGAAGAGTCGGACACGACTAAACTACTAAACAACAACAACACCTCGGGTTACAGATGCTTCAGGTTACAGACTCTGCTAACCCAGAAATAGTACCTCAGGTTAAGAACTTTGCTTCAGGATGAGAAGAGAAATCGCGCAGCAGCGGCAGGAGGCCCCATTAGCTAAAGTGGTACCTCAGGTTAAGAATGGATCTCCAGAACGAATTAAGTTCTTAACCCGAGGTACCACTGTATTAGATTATTTTTGCATCCTTCCCTGAGATCCCATAATACTCAGGAATTGGGGGTATGAATGGCAGATGAAGATGATGGACTATATGGAACTTGCCGAACTGACCGGGAGACTCCGAGACCAGAGAGAAGAGACAGTGGAAGAAGATTGGAAGAAGTTTAAGGAATATTTGAAAAAATATGTTAATATTTAAATCTTACAATAGCTTTGGAAGTGGATATAGGCGGTAGGGTTAGAAGTAGAAGATAGTGTGTTTTATAAGTGATAAAATGTGAAGTTTTTTATGGTTAAAGTAAGTGTGGGGGGGAAAAAGATGGTTAGAAATTATGATATATGTAAACTGCTAAAGATGAAGTAAATTGAAAATCAGATAGGTGGGACTTGGGGAAGCCCACTTAACAATGTTTTGAAAAATAAGGATATGACAAGAATTTGTTTGTATTTGTCTTTTTTGTTTGTGTTTTTTATTTGTGTTATAAAATGAATATTATTGGGGGGGGGATGGAGTTGGGGGTATGTGCATGCTATAAATAAATATTTTTGATTAATAATGCTATAAAGCATCTTAAAAAGCAGAGACATCACTTTGCCAAAAAGGTCCGTATAGTTAAAGCCATGGTTTTCCCAGTAGTGATGTATGGAAGTGAGAGCTGGACCATAAAGAAGGCTGATCGCCGAAGAATGGATGCTTTTGAATTCTGGTGCTGGAGGAGACTCTTGAAAGTCCCATGGACTGCAAGAAGATCAAACCTCTCCATTCTGAAGGAAATCAGCCCTGAGTGCTCACTGGAAGGACAGATCCTGAAGCTGAGGCTCCAAGACTTTGGCCACCTCCTGAGAAGAGAAGACTCCCTGGAAAAGACCCTGATGTTGGGAAAGATGGAGGGCGCAAGGAGAAGGGGACGACAGAGGACGAGATGGTGGGACAGTGTTCTCGAAGCTCCCAGCATGAGTTTGACCAAACTGCAGGAGGCAGTGGAAGACAGGAGTGCCTGGCGTGCTCTGGTCCAGGGGGTCACAAAGAGGCGGACACGACTAAACGACTCAACAACAACAACAATGCTATAAAGAGGTTTGATTAATAAATAAGGTGTAGCTGAGGAGGGACCCCCCCCCACACACAAAAAGCTCCTGGATCAGATTACCGGATTGAACCTCAAATTGAGCTCAGAAGAGTGTTCCGGGCGATGGCTTTTAATAAGCTTTAAAGGACTGAGAGGAGAAGGGAGAATTGCCATCCCAAAAGTTTGCTCTTTACAGCTCTAATCCCCCAAGTCCACAGACAAACGTTGCAGCTTTCAAAGCACTCGTCCACCGCCTTGGTGTTTGGGCTGAGCTGCAAGCAGACCAGATGCCAAGGAAATATTGATATTTTTATAGACTTGCTTCACAAAGAAAACCCGACCACTATTATTAACTCACCCCTTGCCTGTTAAAAAACATCCCTGGCAGGCAAGTGGGTTCGAAGGAAAACGGACCGCAAGGGAAAGTTGCGAAAGAACGGCGAGCTCACCCATATCCCCAAAACATCACAAATTTTGCTCAGGGTTCCCCAGAATCATCGGGATGGAAGGGACCTTGCGGGTCATCTAGTCCAACCCCCTGCAATGCAGGATTGAACCTGCAACCTTGACATTACCAGCACCACACTCTAACCAACTGAGCTAACTGATGGCTGAATCCTGCCCAGCAAAAGCAGAGCATGCTCAACACAGCTTGATTCTCGACCAACATGCGATAGTGATGGCCTTTCTCTCAGGAGGAGTCAGTGGCCAGCCTTGGTGGACGGATCCAGTTCACAGCTTGGAAGGTTCCTTGTGGAGAGGCTGCAGTTTTGCACTTCGCCACACAGGGCAGCTGTTCCTCACCCTTCAAC
Organism: Podarcis raffonei; assembly: GCF_027172205.1. NCBI lineage: Eukaryota > Metazoa > Chordata > Lepidosauria > Squamata > Lacertidae > Podarcis > Podarcis raffonei. Next base: position 4,593,532 of record NC_070619.1, on the reverse strand, counting down.
CAGGGGCTGCAGCTAATATTAAGGTAAAGGTAAAGTTACCCCTGCCCGTACGGGCCAGTCTTGCCAGACTCTAGGGTTGTGCGCTCATCTCACTCTATAGGCCAGGAGCCAACGCTGTCTGGAGACACTTCCGGGTCACGTGGCCAGAGTGACAAGCTGCATCTGGCAAGCCAGCGCAGCACACGGAACGCCGTTTACCTTCCCGCTGGTAAGCGGCCCCTATTTATCTACTTGCACCCGGGGGTGCTTTCGAACTGCTAGGTTGGCAGGCGAACCGCCGACCATGCGATCGGCAAGTCCTAGGTGCTGAGGTTTTACCCACAGCGCCACCCGCGTCCCTGCAGCTAATATTATATTATATTTATTATTTATTAAATTGGTTAGTTGCCTTATCTTATCCAGTGAAGGTTAATGTTGGTGTCACGGTCCGGTTCACGGGCGATCAAAGTCCCGGCTGGGGATGTAGGAACCGGGGGCAAGATGGCGGGGTGAGAGCAGGAACGGGAGTGCAGAAGCCAGGAGTCACGAAGTCAGGGGTCCAAGGATCAAGAAGCAAGGAATTACGAAGTCAGGGGTCTGAGGATCAAGGAGCAAAGAGTCATGAAGCCAGGGGTCCGAGGATCAAGAAGCAAGGAGTCACAAAGTCAGGGGTCCGAGGATCAAGAAGCAAGGAGTCACGAAGTCAGTGGTCTGAGGATCAAGAAGCAAGGAGTCACGAAGTCAGTGGTCTGAGGATCAAGAAGCAAAGAGTCACAAAGTCAGGGGTCCGAGGATCAAGAAGCAAGGAGTCACAAAGTCAGGGGTCCGAGGATCAAGAAGCAAGGAGTCACGAAGTCACACGCAGCAAGGCAGGTAACATGTTGCCGTGGCGAAGAGACGAAGAGAAATACAAACCTTATATCCTTGCCCGTCTCTTGCCACCAGGTGCTGTGAGTTACCAATCAGCCTCACCTGTGCGGCCATGCCTTGCCTTAGGAACTTAAGAAGGCCCCAGTCCTGCAAGGTTTGATCTGAAACCCAAACCTCTCCATTCTGAAGGAAATCAGCCCTGAGTGCTCACTGGAAGTATAGATTGTGAAGCTGAGGCTCCAAGACTTTGGCCACCTCATGAGAAGAGAAGACTCCCTGGAAAAGACCCTGATGTTGGGAAAGATGGAGGGCACAAGGAGAAGGGAACGACAGAGGACGAGATGATGGGACAGTGTTCTCGAAGCTACCAGCATGAGTTTGACCAAACTGCGGGAGGCAGTGGAAGACTGGAGTGCCTGGCGTGCTCTGGTCCAGGGGGTCACGAAGAGTCGGACACGACTAAACGACTAAACAACAACAACAGTCCTGCAAAGTCCTACTGGTCACAGGGCCCGGCTCCTGCACACACTCCTGACAGTTGGAAGATTCAGGACAGATGAAAGGAATGGCTTCTTCAAGCAGAGCCTACTTAAACTATGGAACTCACTGCCACAGGGAGGCAGTGATGGGCACCAAACTAGATGGCTTTGAAAGAGGATTTGACAAATTCATGGAGGAGAAGGCTTCTAAGCAGAATGACCATGCCCTGTCTCCTTACTTGGAGGCAATAATGTTTCTGAATACCATTTGCCAGAAACTATAGGCCTATACACCTGCTTCTTGGGAGAAAAGCAACGACAAACCTAGACAGTATCTTAAAAAGTAGAGACATCACCTTGCCAACAAAGGTCTGTATAGTAAAAGCTATGGTTTTCCCAGTAGTGATGTATGGAAGTGAGAGCTGGACCATCAAGAAGGCTGATCGCCGAAGAATTGATGCTTTTGAATTCTGGTGCTGGAGGAGACTCTTGAGAGTCCCATGGACTGCAAGAAGATCCAACCTCTCCATTCTGAAGGAAATCAGCCCTGAGTGCTCACTGGAAGGACAGATCCTGAAGCTGAGGCTCCAAGACTTTGGCCACCTCATGAGAAGAGAAGACTCCCTGGAAAAGACCCTGATGTTGGGAAAGATGGAGGGCACAAGGAGAAGGGGACGACGGAGGACGAGATGGTTGGACAGTGTTATCGAAGCTACCAACATGAGTTTGACCAAACTGCGGGAGGCAGTGGAAGACAGGAGGGCCTGGCGTGCTCTGGTCCAGGGTGTCACGAAGAGGCGGACACGACTAAACAACTAAACAACAACAACAACATAGTGGGGTGAGGGGAGTGTTATTTCACTTCAGTCCCGCTTGCGGGCTTTGCACTGGGGCAGCTGGTTGGCTACTGGGAAAAAAGGACCAGATACTGGAGCAGATGGGCTGTTGGCCTGACCTAGAAAGGCTTGCCTTACGTTCTTACACCCTCCTGAAATGATGATTGACCTCCCAAAACAAGGCCTGGTTGAATCCTGAGGCCATTACATCCCTTTATCCCAGGTCTATTTCTTCACACACAAACCAAGCCACCTGAATAAACACAAAGAACCTTTTTTCAAATCCCGATTCCGAGTTGTTTTTACAACTGCACCGCAGCCCCTTGCCTGATATTTATTCAGGGGCTGTCAGGAACGGGGCGGGGGCAGGGGGGGGGCCGCAGCAGCAAAGGGAATTGTTGGTAGGGGGGAGAAATCTTTTTCATCTGCAGGCTCGGCTGAATCGCTCTTCATAATTTAGAACCTATCTCGAAATGCTTTCCTGGATCATTGCTTTCCCACCTCAAAATATATGGGAAAAGGAGCGCTGCTAATTCTGTGCCCGCTTTGCAGGGCTGGCTCATTCCCAACAGGTAATTCCAGCAGCTTCTAGGGGCTCCGCGCTGATTCGGGGGCTCGTTTGCAGAAAACACAAACCCTGCCCCCTCCACAGGCTGTTGGGAAAATATAGTCAGAGGTGTGCAAGTAATTGTATGCTCAAACACACACATGCAGTTTCCTGGATACGAAGCCTTAGGAGGAATGTTTTGGGTGTTGGGTTATGTTTAGCCTGGAGAACAGAAGATGGGGAGGCAACAGGACAACCAGCTTCAAATATCTGAAGGGCGGCCTTGGTCTAGTATACCTGAAGGAGCGTCTCCACCCCCATCGTTCTGCCCGGACGCTGAGATTCAGCACTGAGTGCCTTCTGGCGGTTCCCTCATTGCGAGAAGCAAAGCTACAGGGGACCAGGCAGAGGGCCTTCTCGGTAGTGGCGCCCGCCCAGTGGAACGCCCTCCCATCAGATGTCAAGGAAATAAACAACTATCTGACTTTTACAAGACATCTGAATGCAGCCCTGTTTAGGGAAGCTTTTAATGTTTAATAGGTTATTGTATTTTAATATTCCATTGGAAGCCGCCCAGAGTGGCTGGAGAAACCCAACCAGATGGGTGGGGTATAAATAATAAGAATTATTATTATTATTATTATTATTATTATTATTATTATTATTATTATTGCTTTCAGATGGAAGGTGGAGCAAGCTTGTCTTCTGCTGCTCCAGAGGGCAGGACCTGAACCAATGGACTCCTTACGGGGTCTTCGCTGCGAGATCACATTCATCCGGTGCTATATCAACTGCACTGGCTCCCGGTGGAGTACAGGATCAGGTTTAAGGTGCTGGTTTTAACCTTCAAAGCCCTATACGGCCTAGGACCCTCGTACCTACGGGACCGCCTCTCCTGGTATGCCCCACAGAGAAACTTACAGTCTTCAAATAAAAACATCTTGAAGGTCCCAGGCCACAGAGAAGTTAGGCTGGCCTCAACTAGAGCCAGGGCTTTTTCGGCTGTGGCTCCGACCTGGTGGAACACTCTGTCACAAGAGACTAGGGCCCTGCGGGACTTGACATCTTTCCGCAGGGCCTGCAAGACAGAGCTGTTCCGCCAGGCCTTTGGCCAGGGCACAGCCTGACTCCCTCCCTCGGCAATCTTCGCGGAGCTCTGGCCCAATGGTGGCCAGTGGCTTGAATTTAATTAATTTTATAATGAATGATTTTAGAGTGTTGTTTGTGTTGTACTTTGGTATTGTTTTATTGTTGTTAGCCGCCCTGAGCCCGGCTTCGGCTGGGGAGGGCGGGATATAAATAAAATTTATTATTATTAAATTTATTATTCAAGCTCCAAGAACGGAGACTACAACTGAAGATTAGGAAGAACTCCCTGGTGGAGGAGAGCGATCCCCGCAGAGGCTTGGGGGGGGAACTGCATGCCCCCAGCCTTATGGTTGGCGGGGTACAGCTGGCGGGCTCCCCCACTTGCTGGGGCACTCCTGAGAGGCCAGCGTCCTGGCGCAACCCACCACTAAGCCCTATGGGAAAGACAGCTCTGGCTGTACATCACTTGCACATGAGGAGCCAATGTAACCAAGTGCTTTGCCAACAAAGAATTGCCAGTCCAGTCGCTTGTCCTCGCTGGTCTGGGTGTGTTTGGCAACCTAACCCCAATGGGAAACGGGAATGTGATTATGGAGAGTCGCCACTGCACACAACTCCTGATGGGAAAATGCCGTTTCTGCAGCAAACATTCCTTATCGGCTAATGTCAGAGCTGCCCGAGGTCCCAGCTCACAAAGGACCAACGCTGCTTCGTTGTTTAGTATAAAAGTCTTTATTGAAGTTCAGTTTCACTTTCACAGCCGCAGCGTGCAGCCCTACGTCTCAAACTCTAGACCGCTGAAGCTCCGTCTGAATCTCCTCCCCCCTGACACCAGTTTAAGACTCTAGCCTTGCTCCACCTCTTCCTTTGCTCTCTCCTCCTCTGGTTCCGCCTGTCTGTCGGGGTCTCGCCCTTCCTAGACTCTTCTGACGCTGAGTCCCCTGACTCTTCCCCCTCCCTCCGTCGGGCTTTAGGACCTGGTTCCCAATCCGGGTTTCCTGCTGTCCCGCGCGCCTGTACATTTGAACTTGGCGCGCGCGCCCAGCCTCCCACCTTCCTTCTGACCGTTACACTGCTGCTGTCACTGCTCCCTCCTTCGGGGAGGCTAGCTGGAACTGACCTCCCCTCCGTTTCCCCACTTTCCGATGGGGGCGTGTTCAGCCCTGACTCACCTTCTCTCCCCGCTGGAGGAGAGGCTGGTCCTGACACATGTGACTCTTCCCCCACACTACGCTCTGGTGGGGAAGCTGGTCCTGATCCCCCGCTGCTGCTTTGGGAGTCCCCGCTGGCCCCTTGCTTCTGGTGCGTCCCCCCTGGGACCCCCCTTGCCCTCACCATCGGCGCCCCCTTCTGGGAATCTTCTGATTCGCTGGAGAAGCTCATGGAATCTCTCGGGTCACTGTCATACTCCCCTACGCTCCCCTCGGATTCCTCCCCTTCGCTCTCCATTTCCTCTCTCCCCTGTGCTTCTGCTCCTGAGCCCCTGACAGCTAAGATCTCTGATTGCCGCAACAACAGCCCCAGTGTCAAAGAATGGTGAGCGCTGGACCTGTATGCCGACTTTTGATAAAAGAGAGGCACTCTGAGCGCATGGAGGATGCCGCGCCAAGCCTGCCAGTTGGCGTTCACGCCCAAGGGGAACGAGGACTGTTTATCTTGTGCTTGTGAGTGTGTCTCTGTGTGTTTTGCATGGTAATAAAATGGGTTTCCAGAGCAGGTGGTTTGGCGGTGGCCAGAGATCATTGCATCCAAGATCGGTTTGGGCAGACCTCAAAAGAGCAAGCTGCTCCGTCATCCATGGCGTATGAGCCCAGCACCTGCCTGTGGAATACTTGTGACCACGATTGGATCAAGACCTTTAGAGGCCCCGAGAGGCTGAAAAGAATATGGTGCTCCCGTATATATAATCCAATACAAAAACAATTTTAAAAATTACACAATGTTTGTGTTTGTGTGGGTGGGTGTGCACACACATATATATATACAAGAGAAAGAAAAACAAAGAAGGACAGATAATAGAATATATCCATATATCATGGAAGTATCTGATTTCCTCATGGTATTTGGATCAGGGTTAGTAGGATGACCCTCAGTTTAGGTGGGGATAAGTACAGTGGCACCTCGGGTTACATACGATTCAGGTTACAGACTCCGCTAACCCAGAAATAGTACCTCGTGTTAAGAACTTTGCTTCAGGATGAGAACAGAAATCGTGCTCTGGCGGCGTGGCGGCAGCAGGAGGCCCCATTAGCTAAAGTGGTGCTTCAGGTTAAGAACAGTTTCAGGTTAAGAACGGACCTCCGGAACGAATTAAGTACTTAACCTGAGGTACCACTGTAATATGAAGAGAATAGAAAAAAATGGGGAGATTGCTGGAGATGCAATGAGGTTGAGGGAATGTTCTTTCATATGTAGTGGACTTGTAAAAGGGTAAAAGAATATTGGGAAATAATCCACAATGCACTGGATGAGAAAGTGTTCAAAAGTATGTTTTTTGTTTTTTTTAAAGAGTCTGTTCTGTTGCGGATAATTCAGACTGAAATTCCCAGGTGTCAAAAAAAGGTTATTTATGTATGCCACTACTGTGGCCCGTGTTTTGTTAGCCCCAAAATGGAAAATGAGCGAGGTCCAACTAAAGAAGAATGGCAACTTAAAACTGATGGAATATGCGCAGCTTGCGGACCTAACATATAGAATAAGAGAACAAGAAGAACATATGTTTAGAGAAGATTGGAAACGTTTATTGGATATGTGGGGGAAAATTGTGTACACTCGAAAACGTTTCCAGCGTTAAGATAAATTCAACAGTGTAAATAAGTTTCGATGGATGTAATAATGGAATACTGAATGGTTTAGTTTACCTAAAATATGCAGGGATTCATGATATGCAAAATAAACCATGGAAACAGAGGAAGGGAAGTCTTTGATATTTTAAGGAGGTTTAAATGAGTATTCTAAATTGTTAATGAGTATTCTAAATTGTAAAACAGAAAAATTAACAATATATTAATTAATTAATAATACACACACACACACACATATTAATAATAATATATATAATATAATTAATATATATAATGGGAGCAATAATAGAATTGTAGAGTTGGAAGGGAACCCCAAGTGTCATCTAGTCCAACCCCCTGCAAGGCAGGAATCTTAACTAAAGCATCCATGGCAGATGGCATTCAACCTCTGCTTAAAAACCTCCAAGGAAGCAGCAGAGTCCAGCACCTTCTGAGGGAGTCCGTTCTACCGTCAAACAGCTCTTACCATAATAATGAGTCAGCATATCCCTTCTTGTACAGTGGTACCTCTGGATACGAACAGGATCTGTTCCGGAACCCCGTTCGCATCCTGAAGTCAATGCAACCTGTGCCTGCGCGTGCGCGGGTCGCAATTTGCCACTTCTGTGCATGTGCGTGACATCATTTTGAGTGTCTGCGCATGCACGGGCAGCAAAAGCTGGAAGTAATGTGTTCCATTACTTCTGGGTTGCCGCGGAGCGCAACCCAAAAATGCTCAACCCGAGGTATGACTGTAGTTGAAATCCATTGGTTCAGGTCCTCCCCTCTGGAGCAACAGAAAAGCATGTTCGCTCCATCTTCCATGGGACAGCCCTTAAGATATTTGAAGGTGGCTATTGTCCACCCTTAGAGGACTGCAGACTAGGTAGACCGCTGGAGGGACGGAGAAGAGACTTTCAGAAGCCCTTTCACTCCATGATTCTTCCAAGCCATGAGTCGGCAAACTAAGGTCCACGGGCTGGATCAGGCCCAATTGCCTTCTAGATCCGGCTCACGGACGGTCTGGGAATATCGCTGCATGGATCGCCAGCACATGGATCGCCAGTGTGCACGTTCTTTCCCTCTCCCTCACACGGAGGAGCTTTTCTCCTCAGGGATGGAGCAATCTTGTCCCACGCCGGGTGCTGATGGCGGCGGGAGCTGGCTCACCCGCTTGCCCGCCTCAGCATGGCGGCGCTGTGAAGGGGGCGTGTGACGTCGGTTGCTGACCACTGCTGCATTTTCCTCCTGCTCCTCCTCTGTTCTGTACTGAGTTGAATAGGATCCAAAATGCAGCAGTCTGATTGGTCCTAGAACAATAGGATCCAAAATGCAGCAGTCTGATTGGTCCTAGAACAATAGGATTCAGAATGCAGCAGTCTGATTGGTCCTAGAACAATAGGATCCAGAAGGCAGCAGTCTGGTTGGTCCTAGAACAATAGGATCCAAATTGCAGCAGTCTGATTGGTCCTAGAACAATAGGATCCAAAATGCAGCAGTCTGATTGGTCCTAGAACAATAGGATTCAGAATGCAGCAGTCTGGTTGGTCCTAGAACAATAGGATCCAGAAGGCAGCAGTCTGATTGGTCCTAGAACAATAGGATCCAAAATGCAGCAGTCTGATTGGTCCTAGAACAATAGGATTCAGAATGCAGCAGTCTGATTGGTCCTAGAACAATGCAGCAGTATGATTGGTCCGCAGGAGCCACCCAATCCAGTTCCAGGTGGAAGTGAATCTGCAACCTGATTGGCCTACAGGAGAATCCCAGAATTAGCCAATCAGGTGAGGCCCATTGTGTAAATAATGTATACAAAGCAGATATTTTGGGGGAACTTTCATTCCTCGCTACTATGAGCTGAATAAAGAGCATGAAATCCACACTTGACTCCGAGTATATTTCATCCTCCCTCTCCCTCAGTCCGTCCTTCTCCGCACTGCTTCCTCGCACGTTTTCTTCGTTGCCGCCTCCCTCCCTCCCTCCTTCATTCCTCCCATGGCGTTCTGGTGGGTTGTTGCAGTGGCTGCGGCTGCCACTTGCGGCTTAGCAGGCGGCTCTGTCTTCTTCTCTGTGGTGCCTCTCAGGAAGCAGTAGGTGGTGAGTAAAAGCTCCGGCGATGCCCCGGTTCCCCTACCTCTGTCCATAGCTCTCAACTTACAGATTTGAAAATAAGGGACCAGCAGCCTCGGAAATAAGGGATCAGCAGCCAAAATAAGGGATTTTCCAAACACAGCTAGGTTCAACTTCTGAGCCCCTCCAAGCCAAAGGCAGAAAGCCCAGCCAGCAGCCAAACAAAGCCTCAAGCGGTGGTTCCCACAGCGCAGCAACCCGGCAAAGGGGATGCAGCAAGGAAAACCACAGTCACCTCTCCGCTGGGAAGCGCTGAGCAAAGGCGAGTCCCCAGGCAACGCGGCCGATTTGATTGGCACAAGGCATGCAAGCTCCACCCCCCAGTCGTTCTTGGACTCCTTATTGGGTGAGCAACGCAGCCAAGCAACACAGTTGGAGCCCCACTCCTCCCTGGCCGGCAGGGAGGGAGGGAGAGGAGCTGCTTCCTTTGAAACCCGGGAAATTTAAGGGACATCAATAAGGGACAGCAGAGGGACACGGCGCTGGGATAAGGGACTTTCCCGCCAAATAAGGGACGGTTGACAGCTATGCCTCTGTCCGTGGCTCCTCCACCAGGGCTGCTGCTTCTGTCTTCGCCGGCCAACGCAGCCTCCGACCCCACCATGGCGCCTGGCTGGCTGGAGACGCCCAACTGCGGCTATCAGGATGATAACTGGGACAGCTAAAGCGAAGCATCTTCAGGCCTCCTTGCAGGCAGGCAAAAATCATTCACCCCCCCCAATATAATCTGGCCCCTCACAAGGTCTGAAGGACAGTGGACCGGCCTGCTGCTGAAAAAGTTTGCTGACCCGTGTTCTAAGCTTTGCTTCAAGCCACACCCATATTTAGGCGGCGCTAAGAGAACAGATAGGGACACAGGTGGCGCTGTGGTCTAAACCACAGAGCCTAGGACTTGCCGATCAGAAGGTCGGCAGTTCGAATCCCCATGACGGGGTGCGCTCCCGTTGCTCAGTCCCTGCTCCTGCCAACCTAGCAGTTCGAAAGCACGTCAAAGTGCAAGTAGAAAAATAGGTACCGCTCCGGCGGGAAGGTAAACAGCGTTTCCGTGCACTGCTCTGGTTCGCCAGAAGCGGCTTAGTCCTGCTGGCCACATGACCCGGAAGCTGTACACCGGCTCCCTCGGTCAGTAAAGCGAGATGAGCGCCGCAACCCCAGAGTCGTCCACGACTGGACCTAATGGTCAGGGGTGCCTTTACCTTTACCTTTAAGAGAACAGATACAGCATCTGGAAAGTTGCATGGAGGAGTTTGGGGAGCTCCCCTGGAATCTTCTTCTTCTTTTCTTCTTCTTCCCTACTGCTTAATCTTTCTCCAAAAGCGATGTATTTCGTTCTATAACGAATAAACGCTCCCTCTTTCTCTCTCCCCCCCAATATAATGCACAGATTTGGAAGCTGTTCACAGCTTGCTGCATTGGGTCATCATCAGGTCAGCTCTTGGCTCCCATAAGGGTAGCGAGAAAAGAGGGGAAAGTTTATTTATAGGCAGGACCGTTTGAACTTTCCCAAGTGGCTGGATCACCTCGAGAGGAGAATTTTTTCTGCATGTTAATTAGACCCAGGGAAATTAGAATCCAGGCTAAAAATAGTAGGCCAATTGGTCGGCTCTCTTTGGATAGGCAAACAGTGTTCCGAACATCTCCACACTTACGCCTACCCGTATCAGAAATACGAGAGAGAGAGAGAGAGGGAGAATTGGGAATATGCTCCAGTGTGAAACCCAAGGCCAGAAGGAATCTGATATAAGGAAATCCGGGGTTCAGCGAATGCTGGTGCACTCTTTCTGGTGCTCAGGCATGGAGATCAGCACATGCAGATTGCCACATTATGTATGGCAAGCCACACGGCACCCTCCTGTTCAGAGGAACCGTACCAAACCCAGTGGGATTTAACATCCTAGGACTTGCCGATCAGAAGGTCGGAGGTTCGAATCCCCGCGACGGGGTGAGCTCCCGTTGCTCGGTCCCTGCTCCTGCCAGCCTAGCAGTTCGAAAGCATGTCAAAGTGCAAGTAGATCAATAGGTACCGCTCTGGTGGGAAGGTAAACGGCGTTTCCGTGCATTGCTCTAGTTCGCCAGAAGCGACTTAGTCCTGCTGGCCACATGACCCGGAAGCTGGCTCCCTTGGCCAGTAAAGCGAGATGAGCGCCGCAACCCCAGACTCGGCCACGACTGTACCTAATGGTCAGGGGTCCCTTTACCTTTAAACACGCACAAGATCCCACTATGCTCTTGTATTAAAGGGAATGGCAAACACTTTCTGTGTAGATCTGCTACAAGTTCTTGCTCCTCCTTTTCCACCAGATCTGGTGGTCAGCTCAGGGTCAAAGCTCCAGTTCTCTTTTCCATCAGAATCAGGTTTGAATGTGCACTGCTTGGCAGTGTCTTGAGGCAGTAATGGTCTGGATCAGGGGTAGGCAACATAAGGCCCAGGGGCCGGATCCGGCCCAATCGCCTTCTCATTCTGGCCCGTGGACGGTCCGGGAATCAGTGTGTTTTTACATGAGTAGAATGTGCTTTTATTTAAAATGCATCTTTAGGTTATTTGTGGGGCATAGGAATTTGTTCATTTCTGCCCCCCCAATAGTCCGGCCCCCCACAAAGTCTGAGGGACAGTGGACCGACCCTCTGCTGAAAATGTTTGCTGACCCCTGGTCTAGATGGAGACTGAGAATCTGGAGTTGATTCCTGATGAAGTGAAGGTCATGTGGACTGATGGTTCTTAGGTCCAGGAATTGGGTAAATGACTTGTTCTGGATGGGGTTCCTCTCCTCCTAAAGGATTGAATATGCAGTCTTGGGGTTTGCTACCAAGGGTTGTGAGTGGCGCTGTGGTCTAAACCACTGAGCCTCTTGGGTTTGCTGATCAGAAGGTTGGCGGTTCGTATCCTCGCGATGAAATAAGCTCCGATTGCTCTATCCCAGCTCCGGCCAACCTAGCAGTTCGAAAGCACGCCAGCGCAAGTAGATCAACAGGTACCGCAGCAGTGGGGAGGTAAATGGCATTTCTGTGTGCTCTGGTTTCCGTCACGGTGTCCCGTTGCACCAGAAGCAGTTTAGTCCTGCTGGCCACATGACCCAGAAAACTGACTGTGGACCAATGCTGGCTCCCTTGGCCTGAAAGCGAGATGAGCGGTGCAACCCCATAGTCGCCTTTGGCTGGACTTAACCGTCCAGGGGTCCTTTATCTTTTACATTTACCAAGAACAATTCAAAGTGTTGTCTCGGACATATGTACAGCAGTGTCATGGCAAATTCAGAAGGGCAGGAACTCTTCCTGAGAACCACAGCCACACTTCCTCACCCCTTCGAAGATTATACAGCTTTCTAAGATTGTAGAATCATCTTCCAGTTACACCGTCATAATGCATTGCAATGATGACCGCAGATCTGCCTGTGCTCCCTTTTCAGCAAGATCTGCTGTTTTCGGAGCACACACATGGGCAAATGATTGGGGGCCCTCCAAAAACTTCTTCAGTTGTGTTTTCCGTGAAGTTCCAGAACAGAACGTAAACAGAACTTCACACTATGCTCTTGAAACTGAAGCACATTGTGTTTTGCTGTTCCTAAACTGCCATCGGAGCGAGAGGAGGAGGGGAGGCTCCCCTGGAGAGGGGCCAATTAGGGAGAGAAGCAGGTCTCCTGTTGGGGAAGAAAATCAGTGCAACACCAGGGATGGAGGGGGGCCAATAGGGGAAGCGGAGAGCAGGCTCCAAGACTCTTCACTGGACACCAGCGAGGAGAGCACAGGTCCTCTGCTACCCACGCCCACCCTGCGCAGAAGGCTTCCGCGCAGGGAGGCTAGGAGGAGACTGGGCGTCAAACAACTTTTATGTTGGAAAAGGTTGAAGAAATGCCCACTGTCGGATTCTGCCAGCGACTGAGCAGCCACGAAGTGAGGGGCTGTCCAGCCAGGAAAGGTTTAACCAGGCCACCTAGCCAGGAGTGGCGGCAACTTACGCACGAGCAACCCCATAACCATTACATAAACTCTTCGCTTTTTTTTTTTGCTTCATGTTGTTGCTGCGATAGAGAGCTTCTGTGCATGTGCAAAGCGTGCAGAACGCTTCTGTGCATGCAGCAAAATCCAGAAGTATATACTTCCAGGTTTGCTGCATTCGCAACCCGAAAAGCCGCAACGTGAAGCAAATGCAACAAGAGGTATGAGTGTATTGGGGATTTCCACTTCCATAATTGAACTTCTCCCTTGAAAATTTCCCACATCCTTCCCAAATATGTTCTGTCGGGGGGGCGGGGGAGTTGCGGGGTTACAGGAGGAGGAGAGGAGGGAATCCCATTGCACAAGCAGAAATCCCTGCTCTGGCAGGAGGCTGCCTTAGCGATATGTTGGATACAACCCATTGATTTTTAACAGAAATGTTTTAATCTGTGTATATTGATTTGACTTGCGGAATGGCCTCTCCCTGGATACTCAGGTAGCATCAATATTTTCTCAGCTAGTAAAAAACTTACACACTCGCTAAGGTTTTCCTAGGACTTTGTTACGTGCCTCTCCTGTCCCTATGACGAGATTCCAGGGTCTGTGTTCCCTTTCAGGATGATGAGGCACAGCGGAGACTGTGAGGTCTTTATGGTGTATGGTTTCATTCACACATACATGCGACTTGCACAAGCGGCAGATGGAGGGACTGCGGAGCAGTCACATCCCATGCAGACTTTGCTTCTCCTTGAAGGACAGCATTGGATTCAAAGGACGGCAAGAAACATCCTCTGTGTCGCTGGTATTTAACTCTGAGTACGGACGCGGGTGGCACTGTGGGTAAAAGCCTCAGCGCCTAGGGCTTGCCGATCGAAAGGTCGGTGGTTCGAATCCCCGTGGTGGGGTGCGCTCCCGCTGCTCGGTCCCAGCGCCTGCCAACCTAGCAGTTCGAAAGCACCCCCGGGTGCAAGTAGATAAATAGGGACCGCTTACTGGCGGGAAGGTAAACGGCGTTTCCGTGTGCTGCGCTGGCTCGCCAGATGCAGCTTTGTCACGCTGGCCACGTGACCCGGAAGTGTCTGCGGACAGCGCTGGCCCCCGGCCTCTTGAGTGAGATGGGCGCACAACCCCAGAGTCTGTCAAGACTGGCCCGTACGGGCAGGGGTACCTTTACCTTTACCTTTACCTTAGGCTCACTAAGATGTATAAGACTGAATCAGATGAGTGCTGGAGATGTTGGCATCCCAGAAAACACCCCGGCCAAGAATGCTGTTACACCGAGAGACCCAACACAGAGAGGACCTGCACCCCCAGTGTCTCCCTGCTCAGGACCACATGTTGTTGTTTAGTCGTTTAGTCGTGTCCGCCTCTTCGTGACCCCCTGGACCAGAGCACGCCAGGCACTCCGGTCTTCCACTGCCTCCCGCAGTTTGGTCAAACTCATGTTTGTAGCTTCGAGAACACTGTCCAGCCATCTCGCCCTCTGTTGTCCCCTTCTCCTTGTGCCTCCATCTTTCCCAACATCAGGGTCTTTTCCAGGGAGTCTTCTCTTCTCATGAGGTGGCCAAAGTCTTGGAGCCTCAGCTTCACGATCTGTCCTTCCAGTGAGCACTCAGGGCTGGTTTCCTTCAGAATGGAGAGGCTTGATCTTCTTGCAGTCCATGGGACTCTCCAGAGTCTCCTCCAGCACCATAATTCAAAAGCATCAATTCTTCGGAGATCAGCCTTCTTTATGGTCCAGCTCTCACTTCCATACATCACTACTGGGAAAACCATAGCTTTAGCTATACGGACCTTTGTCTTCAAGGTGATGTCTCTGCTTTTTAAGATGCTGTCTAGGTCTGTCATTGCTTTTCTCCCAAGAAGCAGGCGTCTTTTAATTTCGTGACTGCTGTCACCATCTGCAGTGATCATGGAGCCCAAGAAAGTAAAATCTCTCACTGCTTCCATTTCTTCCTCTTCATTTGCCAGGAGGTGATGGGACCAGGACGACATAAGTCTGGGCAATTATATAGATAAAGGTAGCAATATAGATTTTAACCTCTGGGAAAAACTCTGGAAGAGCGATTTGAAGTTCACAGCATGTTATTCTTTGAAGGAGAACTACTTGAAAATGATTTACAGGTGGTATTTAACTCCCGAGTAGGCTTGCTACGATGTATAAGACTGAATCAGATAAGCGCTGGAGATGCAAAGAGGCAGGGGGAATGTTCTTTCATATGTGGTGGACCAGTAAAAGGGTAAAAGAGTACTGGGAAATGATCCATAATGAATTGGAAAAAAATGTTTAAAAGTACCTTCTGCCCAAAAACCAAACCAGAGTCCTTTCTGTTGGGGATAATTCAGACGGAAATTCCCAGATGTCAGGAAAAAGGTTATTTGTGTATGCCACTACTGCAGCCCATGTTTTCCAACTAAAGAAGAATGGCAACTTAAGTTGACGGAATATGCACAACTCGCAGGGTTAACATACGGAATAAGACGAAAAGAAGAATGTATGTTTAGAGAAGATTGGAAAACGTTTATTGAATAAATGGGAGATGTAATTGTGTACAGCTGAAAACGCTGGCAGCATTAAGGTAAATTTAACAGTGTTTGGATGGATGCAATAATGGAATATCGAACGGTATAAAGGTAAAGGGACCCCTGACCATTAGGTCCAGTCATGGACGACTCTGGGGTTGTGACACTCATTTCACTTTACTGGCCGAGGGAGCCAGCGTACAGCTTCCGGGTCATGTGGCCAGCAGAACTAAGCCGCTTCTGGCGAACCAGAGCAACGCACGCAAACGCCGTTTACCTTCCTGCTGGAGTGGTACCTATTGATCTACTTGCACTTTGACATGCTTTCGAACTGCTAGGTTGGCAGGAGCAGGGACCGAACAATGGGAGCTCACCCCGTCGCGGGGATTCGAACCTCCGACCTTCTGATCGGCAAGTCCTAGGATGTTAAATCCCACTGGGTTTGGTACGGTTCCTCTGAACAGGAGGGTGCCGTGTGGCTTGCCATGTGTTTTCAAACTGCTAGGTGGGCAGTAACGGGACCGAGCAACGGGAGCTCGAACCCCCGACCTTCAGATCGGCAAGCCCTAGGCTCTGTGGTTTAGACCACAGCGCCACCTGCGTCCCACATCGAATGGTATAGTTTTTGTAAAATATGCAGGGATTTACGATATGTAAAATGTACCATGGAAAGAGAAGAAGGGAAGTCATTGGTATCTTAAGGATGTAAAACGAATACGTATTTTAAACTGTAAAACAGAAAAGCTAATAAAAAATGCACACACACACACACACACACACACACACACACACACACCGTGTCTCTTGTGATCCCCACATGGAGTTCTTCTGACCCTCCTTCTTTGTTGTTGTTGTTTAGTCGTTTAGTCGTGTCCGCCTCTTTGTGACCCCCTGGACCAGAGCACGCCAGGCCCTCCTGTCTTCCACTGCCTCCCACAGTTTGGTCAAACTCATGCTGGGAGCTTCCAGAACACTGTCCCACCATCTCGTCCTCCGTCGTCCCCTTCTCCTTGTGCCCTCCATCTTTCGCAACATCAGGGTCTTTCCCAGGGAGTCTTCTCTTCTCATGAGGTGGCCAAAATATTGGAGCCTCAGCTTCAAGATCTGTCCTTCCAGTGAGCACTCAGGGCTGATTTCCTTAAGAATGGAGAGGTTTGATCTTCTTGCAGTCCATGGGACTCTCAAGAGTCTCCTCCAGCACCATAATTCAAAAGCATCAGTTCTTCCTTCTTGCTGCTAATCAACTCCCAGGACCTCCCAGGCTATGTCATTCAAAGCTGAAACTCTAAACCTCGCCTTTCCCTTTGCCTCTTCCATTTTGCCTGGTAGTCTTTCCCTCTGATGGTATTTCTTGATGTGCCATTACTAACCTTTATCCCCTAATAGCCCATCCGGATACCTGGGGTTTCTGTGTCGGGCAAAGTTTAATCAAACCTTGATTAATTCAAACTTTTACTTATTATGGGGAGTCTCCACCGCCCCCAGCACAAATTCATAACAACACCAGATTTTATTTTATTTTTAATCGTTTCTGAGATATGGGAGATGCAAATTTTAATGTTCTAAATTTCTGATCTCCAACTGGTGGATCGGGAACAGCTACTGGGCCACAGTCTCATCTAAGGTGAGTCATAACAGCAACACAAATAATAATAATAATAATAATAATAATAATAATAATAATAATAATACCCTGCCCATCTGGCTGGGTTTCCCAAGCCATTCTGGGTGGCTTCCAACAGAGTATTAAAATACAGTGGTCTGTTAAACATTAAAAGCTTCCCTAAACAGGGCTGCCTTAAGATGTCTTCTAAAAGTCTGGTAGTTGTTCTTCTCTTTGACATCTGGTGGGAGGGCGTTCGACAGGGCGGGCACCACTACCGAGAAGGCCCTCTGCCTGGTTCCCTGTAACCTTGCTTCTCGCAGGGAGGGAACCACCAGAAGGCCCTCGAAGCTGGACCTCTGTGTCCGGGCAGAACGATGGGGGTGGAGACACTCCTTCAGGTATACTGGACTGAGGCCGTTTAGGGCTTTCAAGGTCAGCACCAACACTTTGAATTGTGCTCGGAAACGTACTGGGAGCCAGTGTAGGTCTTTCAAGACCGGTGTTATGTGGTCTCGGCGGCTGCTCCCAGTCACCAGTCTAGCTGCCACATTCTGGATTGGTTGTAGTTTCTGGGTCTCCTTCAAAGGTAGCCCCACGTAGAGCGCATTGCAGTAGTCCAAGCGTGAGATAACTAGAGCATGCACCACTCTGGTGAGACAGTCTGCGGGCAGGTAGGGTCTCATCCTGCGTACTAGATGGAGCTGGTAGACAGCCACCCTGGACACAGAATTAACCTGCGCTTCCATGGACAGCTGTGAGTCCAAAATGACTCCCAGACTGCGCACCTGGTCCTTCGGGGGAAAGGTTACTAGGGAGACAGTCTGCCATGAGTTGAATGTGTCCTTTTATTTAAAATGCATCTCTGGGTTATTTGTGGGGTATGGAAATTCGTTGATTTTATTTTTATTTCCAAAATATATTCTGGCCCCCCACAGGGTCTGAGGGACAGTGGATCGGCCCCCTGCTGGAAAAGTTTGCTGACCCCTGGACTAGATGACTCTCGGGGTCCCTTGCAACTCTACGATTAATGTGATTCCATGATTCTATGATTAGTACAGTATGAGAACACATTCCCGCCAGGCGAAATCACTCAATGGGGGGTGTGGCCTATGGGAAGGGGCGCGGCCTAGGGAGAGCCCCAAGGGACAAAGAGAGAGGTCTCAAGAGCTACATTTGTCTCCTCTCCTAAATCGGGTCCTCCCTTAAAGAGGGCACGTATTGCGGTGAGACCTGGACAACCAAAACCCTGTGTTGTGGGTGGGTACGATTGGTCAGCCACAACACCCGATTGGTAGGTCCCTCGAAGCTGGGTACAATCTGGCCAATGGGACGCAGTCCAAACGGTTCGGGGGACCTATTTATGCCCATGCACGTGACCCAGAGCTTCCTCTTTTGGCGCATGCATTCAGAACACCCGCCCACCTCTCCCTACTTTTAGGGCTTTGCGCTTGACCTTGCTATGCCGTCGTGTGTCGTCTGTCGTTGGGACAGGGCAGGAATTTTCCCCACTTGGCTGATTGGCTGTTGCCATTTGGGTTTCGCCTGCCGCATAGCAAATCGTCACAACTTGTAAGGTTGCAGGTGGGCTCTGGTTCAGGTGATAGGGATGGGAGAACGCTCTCGCCATTCCTATGTGAAGGGTATTCCGTTAAAGGAATCCAGGGACTCAATGGTTTGGTCAACCATGTGAGGGGGTTGTGCCCGTGCCTGAGTCCAGGGGGACATTTGGGTGGCGGAGTTAGCCCGTTCCTGTCTTTCCACTTATCCAGGTGTTCATCCTTGGCTGACCTATGCTGGAACCCTGGGCCAGCGCTACCTGCATGGCAGGGAGCTAGTCGAACCAGAGCCTATGCAACCAGTCACTTTCTGTAATCAATAAAGTTGTGGCCTAAATTCTGCCAAAAACCAAACCAAAAAATCTGAGTGAAGTGTGAATTTATTTCGGGGGGAGGTTTCTGGTCTGAACACACAAATAAATAAAATAATAAGGACCTGAGCCCTTAGAGTGATAACTGTGAGCCCTAGCAGGATTAGGGACAGAGATTTCACCCAGTTCCTTCAGCCAGTGTGGTGTAATGGTTAGAGTATCAGACTAAGACCTGGGAGAGACCAGGGTTCAAATCCTCCCCCCCACTTGGCCATGAAGCTCGCTGGGTAAGCTTGGGGCCCAGTCCTTCTCAGCCTAACCTACCTCACAGGGTTGTTGTGGGGGGTAAAAAGGGGCGCTGTGGGTTAAACCACAGAGCCTAGGGCTTGCCAATCAGAAGGTCAGCGGTTCGAATCCCCGCGATGGGGTGAGCTCCCGTTGCTCGGTCCCTGCTCCTGCCAACCTAGCAGTTCGAAAGCACGTCAAAGTGCAAGTAGATAAATAGGTACCACTCCAGTGGGAAGGTAAATGGCATTTCTGTGCGCTGCTCTGGTTCGCCAGAAGCGGCTTAGTCATGCTGGCCACATGACCCGGAAGCTGTACGCCGGCTCCTTTGGCAAGTAAAGCAAGATGAGCGCCGCAACCCCAGAGTCGGTCACGACTGATCAGGGGTCCCTTTACCTTTACCACCTTGAAGGATAAAGCTGGGACAGAAATGCATTAAATAAATGGTAAATAAAACCCACACATCTACTATTTTCCTATTTTCAAGGCCGTTCAGGCTGATGCCGCCCATATTCTGCTCAGATGCAAAAGCCACAGGCCTTACTCTCGTGTAAGTGTGCATCGGAGAAGCAGCCTTCAAGTTTCCTGTTAATGCACCTCCAAATCTTTCCCCGTCACTGCCATCCATCTCGATCATTCTGATTACAGTAACTTTTATGTCTTCAAAGATAGTTATCATGCACTTCTGTCTCAATTGTCTTCCTGAACAGAGCAGCCTGACAACTCTGTGTTTTTTTTATTTGATAGGTCTTTCTTTATCACTTCCATCAGGAATTTTAAGGGAACAGATCTTTTCCATGAGGGTTTCCCCCTCACACCCCCAGCATCCTTGCTGAACCCTATAATTTATTTTTAAGAAGAAAAAAATATGAAAAGAAGTATTGAAACTTTGCGAGAGTGAGGGAGAAGAACCAGTCGATAAAGTGTTGTAAAAAAATACATTTCTCCCCATAATTGTTTAAGTCGGGTTTCCTTCCCCTCCCCTCCAAAATATATGGAGCAGGATTCAACGAACTTGTTGCATACCTGGAACGAAGTCTCCCAACGCTCCCTCACAGATTTAGGGTGATCAAGAGTCTGAAAAGCATGCCATATGAGGAACGGTTGAGGGAACTGGGTATGTTTAGCTTGGAGAAGAGAAGACTGAGACAGCCATCTTCAAATATCTTAAGGGCTGTCCCAAGCTTGTTTTCTGCTGCTCCAGAGGACAGGACTTCAGCCAATGGGTGCCTGCAAGCTCAGTCATTCAATCTATATTCATTACATGATACAAGGTTCATACGTCTACAAGAGATGTCTTGGCCAAAGCTCAGATGTTGTCCCAACACATGACACACCCATGCTGCTCTGCTTTTAAGGAGCAGGGCTGGACCAAACCGTCGGCTTGGTGGGTGATCTGTGGCCGTCCTCTTGTAGTTGTTGTCATCCGTCTGTCTTGAGATGCAATGGAGTGCGCCTCTGGGGTGAAGTCAAAACATCAGATAGCTGGCGTTGCCTAACCACCTTGCAAACAAATCTGGTTGCCTTCTCAGTAAGCTAAGATTACACCATTTCTGGGTGAAACAGGCAGGCGAGCAAGGGTCATAGTTGTGGTCATAGTTGTTGCTGCTGCTGGCTTCCATCTGTCTCGAGAGACAATGGAGTGCACCTCTGGGGGTGAAGTCAAAACATCAGATAGCTGGCATTGCCTAACCACCTTGCAAACAAATCTGGTTGCCTTCTCAGTAAGCTAAGATTACACCATTTCTGGGTGAAACAGGCAGGCGAGCAAGGGTCATAGTTGTTGCTGCTGCTGCTGCTGGCTTCCATCTGTCTCGAGAGACAATGGAGTGCACCTCCGGGGGTGAAGTCAAATCTGGTTGCCTTCTCGGTAAGCTAAGATTACACTCTTTCTGGGTAAAGCAGGCAGGCAAGAAAGGTTCATAGTTGTGGTCATAGATGTCGTTGCCGCTGTTGGCTTCCATCTGTCTCGAGAGACAATGGAGTGCACCTCTGGGGGTGAAGTCAAAACATAAACTAGCTGGCATTGCCTAACCACCTTGCAAACAAATCAGGTTGCCTTCTCAGTAAGCTAAGATTACACCCTTTCTGGGTAAATCAGGCAAGCAAGCAAAGTTCATAGTTGTGGTCATAGCTGCCGTTGCCGCTGTTGGCACCCATCTGTCTCGAGAGACAATGGAGTGCGCCTCCGGGGGTGAAGGCAGACTGCTGCATTATCAGCACTCAAGTGAAGGCAGTTTCTGGTTTTCAGTTTTTTTGCTCCTATCATTCCATAGATCGTGGCTGTTGAGCATGCTCAGTCTCCTCCTGGGGGCTCTAAGGACATAGGGATTCTCCCCCCTTAAAGACTTTTCTGTACAGTCATACCTCGGGTTGAATGCACTTTGGGTTGAGCGCGTTCGAGTTGCGCTCTGCGGCAACCTGGAAGTAACGGAGCATGTTACTTCCGGGTTTTGCCCCTTGTGCATGTACAGACGCTCAAAATGACGTCACACGCATGCGCAGAAGTGACAAGAAGCGACGCGCCCGTGCGCAGACGTGCCACCACTAGTTACATTTGCTTCTGGATGCGAACGGGGCTCCGGAACTGATCCTGTTCGTATCCAGAGGTACCACTGTACTTCTGCAAACTTCGGGGTTCTCCTGAGCATCTCTCATTTCCCGGCGACCCCCCGTTTTGCTACTCAGCCGCTTGAGGTGGCTATTCAGAGGTGTGACAATGACACCCTGAATTTTCTAGGACTCTGCTCCTGACAGAGAGAGAGGGAGGTAGTGGTGGTGGGGGGGGGGGAAGAGAGAGAGAAGTGAGCCTGAAAGACCCTCAGAGATATTCCGGTTTGTACAAGGAGGCCTTTGTGCTAAGCTTCAGATGAAGTGGCATTATTTGCAGAGAAAGACACACACACACAGGGAGAGAGAGAAGAGACAAGCCACCTGCTTATGTGGCTCACAATGCAGGAACCACACCAAACTGGATCTGCCCCAGCCAACAGCTTTCCATCCTCGCCGTTCCCTAGCAACCGCGGTTGCCAACCTTGCTTCTGCTGTGGGAGGTGAACGTTTATGCTCCTTGAGCCCCTGACCCGCCGTACAAGTGGAGACAGCGGTGCTTCTGCATCGCAGCGGCCCCTCGAGGAGCGAGGCTGATCCCGCCGCGGCCCTCGCACGGCACTTAATCACCTCCGCGCTTGTGGGCGCAGCGTTTGACAGCTACCTACTTGGGCAGCTCCTCCTGAACAGGAGCGGAATGGGCGACGCTTGACCTAACTGCTGCTGCTAATTCTACAATTTGCGGTGGCGGAAAGGGCTTTGGTTTGATCCATGTTTTGGAGCAAATCTCCACGGCCTGGGAAATCATGCTAGGAGAGGGCCATCGATGGCTACTGGCATGGACTGGTTGGGTGCCAAGGAGTGGTGGGAGGCAGCAGTTGGGGAACGCCCAAGGGAACTGCTAGGAGAAGGCGGCTCAGAGCCCAGGGAGGGGTGGTGGGACGACAATGAGTGGTCAGAAGGAGAAGACTGGGAGGAGGGGGTATCGGAAGCTGAAGAGGCAACAGGGTTTGGTGAGCAGGAAGAGGCTGAGGCAGAGAGCAGTTCAGACTCAGAGGCAGGAGAGGAGGGGGAACCAGGAGACAGAGATGAGGCAGGCTGCTGAAGAACCCAGGGGGTCTCCCCCTCCTGCTGTGACCAGCTCCCCTCCTCCTGGTCTCCCAGGACCAGAAGAGGTATGAAGAGGGTGGAGCAAAGAGACAAAATGAAGGAGTGCTGGGGAAGAAACCAGGGAAGGAGCCCGAGAGAGCTGTGGGGAAGTGGGGATCCACACACCCAAAGAGTTTCTGCCATTTCCAGGATTCAAGCACAGTGTGTGTCACGGTCCGGTCTATGGGTGATCAAAGTCCCGGCTGAGGATGTTGGGACCGGGAGCAAGATGGCAGGGTGGGAGTACGAACGAGAGTCCTGAAGCCAGGGGTCCGAGGTTCAGGAAGCAGGGATTCACGAAGTCAAGGGTCCAAGGGTCGAGAAGCAAGGAGTCACAAAGTCAAGGGTCCAAGAGTCGAGAAGCAAGGAGTCAAGAAGCCAAGGTCCGAGGATCAGGAAGTAAGAAGCCAAACGCAGCAAGGCAGAGAACGTGTTGCTGTGGCAAAGAGCCGAAGGGAAATGCTGACCTTATATCCCTTCCCGGCTCTTGCCACCAGGTGCTGTGAGTTACCAATCGGCCTCACCTGTGCCTTGCCTCTTCAGAACAAACTTAGGAAGGCCCCAGTCCTGCAAAGCCCTACTGGTCACAGGGCCTGGCTCCTGCACACACTCCTGACAGTGTGTTGCCCCCAGTCCCCTCCACCAATGCATCCAAAGCCATTTCGAGAGTTGTCACAGCTGCTCCTGATTCAGATGTTATTATGGAGAAACAGACATCAGTGTGATAGTGACACCTTGCTCCAAAACTCCCAATGACCGCTCCCAATGGCTTCATTAAATACATTAAGATATATCGAGATCTATTTGGCAGATATGGAGCCAGGAGGCAGCAGAATGTCATCTAGGTGAAATCTGGCCATTCGACAGGATTGTTCCCACTCACAGAATCATAAAGATGTAGAGCTGGAAGGGTCCCCAATGGTCATCTCTGATAGATGGTCACCCAACCTCTGCTTAAAAATCTGTTTTAAGCACCACACTGTTGACTCACGTTCAGCTTGTGTTCTACTAAGACTCCTAGATCCTTGTACTACTGGCAAGCCAGGTGTGCTCCACGTTATATGTGTGCAACTGGTTCTTCCAGCCTCAATTTTTAACCTGGCATTTGTCCATCTTACGGCCTCGATCCTGTATACCTGAAGGAGCATCTCCACCCCCATCGTTCAGCCTGGACACTGAGGTCCAGCTCCGAGGGCCTTCTGGCGGTTCCCTCACTGCGAGAAGTGAGGTTACATGGAACCAGGAAGAGGACCTCCTTGGTGGTGGCACCCGCCCTGTGGAACGCCCTCCCATCAGATGTCAAGGAAATAAGCAACTCTCGTTCTTTTAAAAGACATCTGAAGGCAGCCCTGTTTAGGGAAGTTTTAAATGTTTAATGCTGTACAGTGGTACCTCGGGTTACAGATGCTTCAGGTTACAGACGCTTTGGGTTACAGACTCCGCTAACCCGGAAATAGTAACTTTGCTTCAGGATGAGAACAGAAATTGCGTGGCGGCGCAGCAGCAGTGGGAGGCCCCATTAGCTAAAGTGGTGCTTCAGGTTAAGAACAGTTTCAGGTTAAGAACGGACCTCCGGAACGAATTAAGTACGTAACCGGTGGTACCACTGTATTGTGTTTTTAATATTTGATTGGGAGCCGCCCAGAGGGTGGCTGGGGAAAGCCAGCCAGATGGGCGGGGTATAAATAAATAAATAATAAAAAATCTATTTTTTTTAGTTTGGGCCCAGTTCTCCAAGCTGTTAAGGCCATCTTGAATCCTGATTCTGTCTTCTGTGGCATTTGCTATACCTCCCAGGACTAGACACAGGACTAGTTGTGATGCCCAGGACTCTAGGTGGGGTCAGACCAGCAAAGATATCTGTAAAAGCATTGATAACACATCAATAAATACTGGTGGGATTAACAGGAAAATTCACGTTGTCAAGGTCTGTCTGCCTTGGTCAAAATCCGCCACTCTAACCATTGCTCAATACTGCCCCTCCATAGTGACAGAGCTCTGAAACCTTTGAGAATCGCTTGTCTCCTTCTAAAGCAAACCCATCTCCTACTCCCCATGTTTTTCCTACATTGCTGCCTTCTCATCCTAAGTGCGCAGCTACCCCCAGGCTAGAACAAGCTGTGATGGCCATTGATTTCAGTCTCACACTGCTCTGACCCAGGTAACAACAGTGATTAAGGGAGAGACACGGGATTTCTGACAGCGCGAGAAAGAAAAAAGGGAGCCTCTCTCTCAAAGCGCTTTATTGAACAACACTCCAATCTCATTTCACGGTCCCAGCAGAGAACAGAGAGCGCGGCTTGCCCTGGTCTCCTTCGATGCCAGCGCTTAGTTAAACTATGGAACTCACCTCCACCAACTTGGATGACTTAAAAGATGATTAGACAAATTCAGCGAGGATCAGACCGTCGATGGCTGCTAGCCGGGATGGTTATCTTCTGCCTCCAAAGCTAGAGACTGTTGGCTCCGTCAGTCTTGAGAGACAATAGAGCATGGGTCAGCGAACCAAGGCCCGGGGGGCCGGATCCGGCCCAATCTCCTTCTAAATCCGGCCCGCGGATGGTCAGGGAATCAGCGTGTTTTTACATGAGTAGAATGTGCCCTTTTATTTAAAACGCATCTCTGGATTATTTGTGGGGCGTAGGAACTTGTTCATTATATTTTTCAAAATATAGTCCGGCCCCCCCACAAGGTCTGAGGGACGGTGGACCGGCCCCCTGCTGAAAAAGTTTGCTGACCCCTGCAATAGAGCATGGGTCGGCAAACCAAGGGCTGTGGGACGGATCAGGCCCAATTGCATTCTAAATCCGGCCCGCGGATGGTCTGGTAATCGCCATGTGGATCGCCAGTGTGTGGATCGCCAGTGGATGGTGTCCCTCACATGGCGGCGGCACTGCCACTGCTGCCATCGCCTCCCTCCCTCCCTCCCTCCTGGCTTCTCCCTGCCCTGCCTAGAGGAGGAAGGGGGCTGGGCTTTGTTGGTGCCAGCAGCAGCGTTTCAGCGGCTGCCATTTTAAGGAGCCCTTTTGCACGCCGCTTTTCGTCCCGCCGCCGCTGCCAGGCCTTGCCACTCGCAAGACTGAGTGCCCCTCTCGAGCGGCCGCCATTTAAAGCAGCCCACCTCCAGAGCCTTTTCATGCGCCGCTCGTCGTCCCTCCCTGTGTTATAGCTGTCAACGTTTCCCTTTTTTGAAGGGAAATTCCCTTCTTCCGAATAGGATTCCTCGCAATAAAAGGGAAAAGTTGACAGCTATTCCCTGTGTGCAGTGTGCACAGAAATTCATTCATTTCCCCCCTTCAAAATATAGTCTGGCCCCCTGCTGAAAAAGTTTGAGGACCCCTGCAATAGAGGAATGCACATTTGGGGCTGAAGTCAAACTGTTGGACAGTTTCTGCTGTGGCTGTAGAAATTGATACGGGAGGGACAGGATTTGTTGCAGCTGGGGCAGATGAAGGTGTCTGCTTGTGTTGCCGCAGATGCATTTATTCTCGCTGCTTTCCTCCGAGCGGTCATTCCTTCTCCGGTCCCTGCTATGGATACATGACTTGACTGTCTCAGGGCACCATGGTCATCTGCAAAGGGACGTTGCCACATGGCTGGGTTGATGTTGCCACCTTTCGTGTCACCTTTGCAGACAACCTCATAGAGCACGTCCTTTGGGGATCCTGCCGTAGTCCATTGTGTGCACACGACCAAGGCAGTGTAGACATCGCTGAGACAGGAGTGCGGACGTGCTGAGCTAGAGGCAGTAATGTTTCTGAAAACCAGTTTCTGGAAATTTCAGGAAAGCATAGGGTTCTTGTGCTTGACTGTTGTTGTTTAGCCATTTAGTCGTGTCCGCCTCTTCGTGACCCCCTGGACCAGAGCACGCCAGGCACTCCTGTCTTCCACTGCCTCCCGCAGTTTGGTCAAACTCATGCTGGTAGCTTCGAGAACACTGTCCAACCATCTTGTCCTCTGTCGTCCCCTTCTCCTTGTGCCCGCCATCTTTCCCAACATCAGGGTCTTTTCCAGGGAGTCTTCTCTTCTCATGAGGTGGCCAAAGTCTTGGAACCTCAGCTTCAGGATCTGTCCTTCCAGTGAGCACTCAGGGCTGATTTCCTTCAGAATGGAGAGGTTGGATCTTCTTGCAGTCCATGGGACTCTCAAGAGTCTCCTCCAGCACCAGAATTCAAAAGCATCCATTCTTCGGCAATCAGCCTTCTTTATAGTCCAGCTTTCACTTCCATACATTGTGATCGACTAATAATAATAATAATAATAATAATAATAATAATAATAAATTTATACCCAGCCACTCTGGGCGGCTCCCAACAGAATATTAAAAACACGACCAAACATTTAAAACTTCCCTAAACAGGGCTGCTTTCAGGTGTCTTCTAAAAGTCAGTTTATTTCCTTGACATCTGAAGGGAAGGCGTTCCACAGGCCGGGCGCCACCACCGAGAAGGCCCTCTGCCTGGTTCTCTGTAGCTTTGCTTCTCGCAATGAGGGAACCGCCAGAAGGCCCTCAGCCCTGGACCTCAGTGTCCGGGCAGAACGATGGGGGTGGAGATGCTCCTTCAGGTCTACTGGGCTGAGGCCGTTTAGGGCTTTCGAGGTCAGCACCAACACTTTGAATTGTGCTCAGAAACGTATTGGGAGCCAATGTAGGTCTTTCAAGACTGGTGTTATGTGGTCTTGGCGACTGTTCCCAGTCACCATTAGTTGTAGTTTCTGGGTTGGGTGGCCATCTGTTACGGATGCTTCAGAGATTCCCGCATTGCGGGGGGTTGGACTAGTTGAAGCCTGGGGTCTCTTCCACCACAGTTCTATGATTCTGTGAGATAAAGCAAGTTTCCAGTCCTCATGTACCTGAACGTGCACGTCCCCAGTGACATCTACCAGCAAAATGGAGTGATGCAAACACAGAGAGCCTCTCACCTGATGCCTGCAGGTCCTCTTGCTTCCCTAGAGCTGTTGGCCGGAGCTGGAAGCGTTAAAAGCTGAGGGGCAGCCAGGTTGAACTGACAGCAGGCAGAAGGAGTTGGCCATGGCGGCAGGTCATGCTGGCACTCTCGCTTCGTACGCCATTGCAGGAGGCTGTGCCAAGGCATCAAAGCTGAGGTGGATGAGCCTGGCATTGCCTGAGCTATCCAAGGGCACCGTTGGCAGCTCGTGGGTTCAATGGAGCCTAACACATGTGGACAGATTAGCGTGTCTCTGACAGACTCCATCAGGCACATTCTGTTGCGGGGATCAGACGGGGACTCCTTTCCAAATGGCAGCGCCAAGTCCATGCACCTCGCAGCTTAACTCCAGAGCTGCCGGGAAGGGAGGAGAGCTGAAGACCTCCATTAGGCCTTCGCCCCCACGGAGGGCTCTGGAGACAGCTGGAGAGCCAAGAGAGGCAGTGCTGTATAGTGGTTAGAGCAGGGGTCGGCAAGGTTTACCTCACCTGGGCCGGTTCACTCCAGCGGAGATCGCACACATGATTTCCAATGTCTGTGTAGACGTGATTTCCGGCATCGGCGCATGCGCAGACGCAATTTTCGGCGCCGCGGAAGCGAGTCCCCATGCCACACTACGCTGGTTTAGCACAGTGCGCAGGGACTTGCCGAGTGGCCTGCTTAGTTCGGGGGCCGGTTAAATGACCCCAGTGGGCCGCTTGTGGCCCATGGGCCTTAGGTTGCCAACCCCTGGGTTAGTGTGTTGGACTAGGACCAGAAAGACCTGGGTATGAATTGTAACTCAGCTATGAAGCTTACTTGGGGGGCTGGCTAATCTCTTTCTCAGCCTAGCCTACCTCACAGGTATGAAGAGGGGAACTGTATGAAGAGGGGAAGAAGAACCATGTACATCACCTTGAACACCTTCGGAGAAAAAGGTGGGAGCAAATGCGATAGATAAATAAAGTACAACAACACAGGGGCTTTATCTTTGGGCAAATAGCCTAATGCCCAAAGGGGAAAGCTGTGGTGGCAGACAGAGGCCACAATTTCACCATACATTTACAGCATGATAATACCACTCTGGGACGTGGGTGGCGCTGTGGGTTAAATCACAGAGCCTAGGACTTGCTGATCCGAAGGTTGGCAGTTCGAATCCCCACGACGGGGTGAGCTCCCGTTGCTCAGTCCCTGCTCCTGCCAACCTAGCAGTTCGAAAGCACCTCAAAGTGCAAGTAGATAAATAGGTACCACTCTGGCGGGAAGGTAAATAGCGTTTCCGTGCGCTGCTCTGGTTCGCCAGAAGCGGCTTAGTCCTGCTGGCCACATGACCCAGAAGCTGTACGCCGGCTCCCTCGGCCAATAAAGCGAGATGAGTGCTGCAACCCCAGAGTCGGCTATGACTGGACCTAATGGTCAGGGGTCTCTTTACCTTTAATACCACTTTAAACAGTCATGGCTTCCCCAAAGGATTATGGGAGCTGTAGTTTGGTAAGGGTGATGAGCGCTGGTAGGGTTGGAGCCACGACTGTTTAAAGCTGTATCCCAGTGCTTTAATTCTTAGATTCTCAAACAAGGGTCCCCCGGCTGTTGTTGGACTGCAACTCCCATCATACCTGTCCACTGGTCCTGCTAGCTAGGGATGATGGGAGTTGTAGTCCCACAACAGCTGGGGGACCCAAGGTTGAGAAACACTAAATCAGCCTTTCTCAACCTGTGGGTCCCCAGATGTTGTTGAACTACAACTCCCATCACCCCTAGCTAGCAAGGCCGGAGCTCAGGGATGATGGGAGTTGTAGTCCAACATCATCTGGGGATCACAGGCTGAGAACCGCTGCACTAAATATATCGTGCGGATGTGGCCTCAAGCTTTTCACTTTTCAAGGTCCAAGCTATCCACACCAGCATGCAGTCTCTTGGGGAAACGCCTCACCGGCATTCCTTGCAGTAAAGGCATTTTTGCATGCAGATCTTTGCAAAGCAACTGGTTGAAACGAATGGGGCTGGCTTAGACGCCACCTGTACTGTGTATTGAAAGCATAGAATCATAGAATCATAGAGTTGGAAGAGACCACAAGGGCCATGGAGTCCAACCCCCTGCCAAGCAGGAAACACCATCAGAGCACTCCTGACATATGGTTGTCAAGCCTCTGCTTAAAGACCTCCAAAGAAGGAGACTCCACCACACTCCTGGGCAGCAAATTCCACTGTCGAACAGCTCTTACTGTCAGGAAGTTCTTCCTAATGTTTAGGTGGAATCTTCTTTCCTGCAGTTTGGATCCATTGCTCCGTGTCCGCTTCTCTGGAGCAGCAGAAAACAACCTTTCTCCCTCCTCTATGTGACATCCTTTTATGTACTTGAACATGGCTATCATATCACCCCTTAACCTCCTCTTCTCCAGGCTAAACATGCCCAGCTCCCTTAGCCGTTCCTCATAAGGCATCGTTTCCAGGCCTTTGACCATTTTGGTTGCCCTCCTCTGGACACGTTCCAGTTTGTCAGTGTCCTTCTTGAACTGTGGTGCCCAGAACTGGACACAGTACTCCAGGTGAGGTCTGACCAGAGCAGAATACAGTGGCACTATTACTTCCCTTGATCTAGATGCTATACTCCTATTGATGCAGCCCAGAATTGCATTGGCTTTTTTAGCTGCCGCGTCACACTGTTGGCTCATGTCAAGTTTGTGGTCAACCAAGACTCCTAGATCCTTTTCACATGTACTGCTCTCAAGCCAGGTGTCACCCATCTTGTATTTGGTGGCCTCCAGGTGTCCTTTTTTTGCTGCTTGAGGTGAAATGCGAAGTGCTGCCTTGCCACTGCCCCTATTGGTGGAAAATTTCATTGCTGCCAATTTCTGGTGAGATCTGGCGAGATTTCTGGCAGCAGAGGCTGTAGGGCGGATTGGGGCCCTGTGGGAGCTGCTTCAGGGGCTTTTGCCGCCTGAGGCGACTGCTTGACCCCACCGCATGGTTGGGCATTAAGTTACCTGTTCACACAAGTGAAACACTTGAGCATTTATGATGTTTTTGGCTTATTTTTGGTTGCACATAAGATTGGAGTTGGTGAGTTACTAACGGCACGACATGTACTGTTTAGCAGTGTACTTGGGCCGACCCAAAGAAGGGAGACAAAATAGAGATTTTAACCGGACTACTCATTGTTCGGAGTCCTCCTGAAGGGAGAAGGAAGGGTTAAACTCAATATTATCTGTGCCTAAACTTATTTTTAGTGGTGCAAGGGAGGCAGTTGACAGAAACCGCAGTCGGGCGCAGTTGCAAAGGAGACAGTGACTGAAACCGCAACTGCTGTTGCTATCAGAGGCCAGACATGTTTCCCGTTTTTTATGCTTTCTGCTTGAGTAATGCAAAGTTGAATAACACACAAACATGGGAGAGGGGGGGGGGGCTTAGCTAGCCAGATAGCCATATGCCATATTAGGTGATAAGCACAATCTTGCCAGCTGATTGGAGAATTTGAAGAGGTGGGAAGAGATGGGCAGGCTCTCAGGTATAAAGATGCTTGCTTATTTGTATCTATGGGCCAGTCTTTTGGGAACGATCCCACTGGCCACCTCTGTGCGCAGATCTCAATAAAACTTTTTTTTCTCTGAAGAGGTACTTCCCTGGTGCGTTTGTTCTCCCCTCGGTCCTGGGGGTAAGCGGCAAAAGTGAATCCCTTGTGACCTAAGGCTTCACTCCGTGTACACAAGATTTAACCCAGAGAATTTGCACTCTGGTACATTTACAGTTGAACTCTTGAACCCAGTGATGTTGAATAGTATAATCTGTAAGGTTGTACATATCTCTTCAAGATTGATCCAAATATCTCTCTCTCTCTCTCTCTCTCTCTCTCTCTCTCTCTCTCTCTCTCTCTGTGTGTGTGTGTATCCAGTGTATCCTTGGTTTGCAAACAGCCTGCTTTGCATACGTTGTGGATTACAAACACGTCAAACCCGGAAATGCGTGTCCGGGTTTGCAAACTTTTTTTGGATTACAACTCATTTTTTTCTGGATTATGAACAAATTTTTTTGGGGAGGCCCCATTGGCGAAAGCGCATCTTGGGTTACAACCTGTTTTGGTTTACAAGCGGACCTCCGGAGCGGATTATGGTTGTAAACTAAGGTACCTCGGGTTACATACGCTTCAGGTTACAGACTCCGCTAACCCAGAAATAGTGCTTCAGGTTAAGAACTTTGCTTCAGGATGAGAACAGAAATCATGCTCCGGCGGCGCAGCGCGGCGGCAGCGGGAGGCCCCATTAGCTAAAGTGGTGCTTCAGGTTAAGAACAGTTTCAGGTTAAGAACGGACCTCCGGAACGAATTAAGTACTTAACCCGAGGTACCACTGTGTGTGTGTGTGTGTGTGTGTGTGTGTGTGTGTGTAGGTAGGTATAGGTATATATATATATTCTTTCGCCTGATTTTGATAGTGTATCTGAAGTGTATCTGAAGAAGTGTGCATGCACACGAAAGCTCATACCAAGAACTAACTTAGTTGGTCTTTAAGGTGCTACTGGAAGAAAAAAAATTTTTTGTTTTGACTATGGCAGACCAACACGGCTACCTATCTGTAACTGATTTTGATAGTGTTGCATCGAGATATTTAGTGTGCAATATGCCCTCTCTATTTCGTATCCAGAGTTGTGCTTGGTGAGGTTCTACTCTCTGTGTTCCTTCATGTTTTGATACTGCAGTGGCTTCCAATAACTGGTTTTCAGTAGCACTGCCGCCTCTGACCCTGGAGGCCTCGGAGCATAGCTATTGTGGCTAGTTGCTGTCAAACAGCCACCCCCAAATTGGTCCAATCCCCTCTTAAAGACAAGCCCCTCTTGAAGACACAGTTGTGTCTTCTGCCCCCTCCCAACAGAACTGTTCCTGGGAACTGTAGTTTGGTGCGGGTGCAAGGAGTTCTTAGGAGACGCCCATTCTTCTCCAATCGTTCCTGGAGCGTGTGGTCCTGCTTTGCTATGACACTTCCCCTCCCTGCTCTTTTTCAGCAAAATGAGGCGATGGTGGGGAGGCAGTTCCAGACACCCCCCCTCCCACCAAAAGCCGGAAACCGCTCAGTGGGATTAGTCATGGGCGCTTTCACCTCCTTGGCCAATCCGGCACTAATTGCACCATTTAAAAAAACTCTGCCATCACCTGAGACGTGAGTCACTCTGCCGATGGTTCTTCAGCTAAGCAGCCTGTATTTATGGGTGTCACTCAATTGCAAGCTCTGCCCCCCGCCTAATGTTCGGCTGCCCCATCCCCCAGCAATCCTTGTTTTCTCTTTCAGGGAAGCCAAGCAGCAAGAAAAGAGGGGGGTCAGGATGAAAGCGGGGGATAAAGGAAGAGCAGAACAAAACCCTAATGTCCAATGGGCCGTGTCAGTAACATCTTTGTAAGTGGAAGTGACAAAATGGGGTCATTCTGCCACCGTCTCCGGTCTAACGGTTAGATCACGGTTACCGCGCTGCAACCTGACGTTTGTATTTCAAAGGTTCTTCCTCTCTCACTGCTCTAGTCCCTATGTTTCCTTCATTTTGATTCCAACCACTCTCCCTCACTGCCCCATGTGCATTCCCTTCCAGCCCCCGCTCTCCATCCCAATCCCTCTGCAAAAAAAACACCTTGTGGATGTGAAGGCTTTGGTTTGGTCCTGGCCTTCCCCAATTTAGGGAGCTCCAGGTGTTGCCAGACTACAAGGCCTATAATCCCAGATCGCTGGCCTCTGAAGGGGCATTGCTGCTCTGCTGTAACCAAACCTAAGCACATGTAATTATTAATAGTATTTATTAAATTTGTGTACTGATCGCCGAAGAATGGGCAAAAAAAATGAGAGGCACAAATACAAGATGGGTGACACCTGGCTTGAGAGCAGTACATGTGAAAAGGATCTAGGAGTCTTGGTTGACCACAAACTTGACATGAGCCAACAGTGTGATGCGGCAGCTAAAAAAGCCAATGCAATTCTGGGCTGCATCAATAGGAGTATAGCATCTAGATCAAGGGAAGTAATAGTGCCACTGTATTCTGCTCTGGTCAGACCTCACCTGGAGTACTGTGTCCAGTTCTGGGCACCACAGTTCAAGAAGGACACTGACAAACTGGAACGTGTCCAGAGGAGGGCAACCAAAATGGTCAAAGGCCTGGAAACGATGCCTTATGAGGAACGGCTAAGGGAGCTGGGCATGTTTAGCCTGGAGAAGAGGAGGTTAAGGGGCGATATGATAGCCATGTTCAAATATATAAAAGGATGTCACATAGAGGAGGGAGAAAGGTTGTTTTCTGCTGCTCCAGAGAAGCGGACACGGAGCAATGGATCCAAACTACAAGAAAGAAGATTCCACCTAAACATTAGGAAGAACTTCCCGACAGTAAGAGCTGTTTGACAGTGGAATTTGCTGCCAAGGAGTGTGGTGGAGTCTCCTGCTTTGGAGGTCTTTAAGCAGAGGCTTGACAGCCATATGTCAGGAGTGCTCTGATGGTGTTCCTGCTTGGCAGGGGGTTGGACTCGATGGCCCTTGTGGTCTCTTCCAACTCTATGATTCTATGATTCTATGATTCTATGAATGGATGCTTTTGAATTCTGGTGCTGGAGGAGACTCTTGAGAGTCCCATGGACTGCAAGAAGATCAAACCTCTCCATTCTTAGGGAAATCAGCCCTGAGTGCTCACTGGAAGGACAGATCCTGAAGCTGAGGTTCCAATACTTTGGCCACCTCATGAGAAGAGCAGACTCCCTGGAAAAGACCCTGATGTTGGGAAAGACGGAGGGCACAAGGAGAAGGGGACGACAGAGGACGAGATGGTGGGACAGTGTTCTCGAAGCTACCAGCATGAGTTTGACCAAACTGTGGGAGGCAGTGGAATACAGGAGTGCCTGGCGTGCTCTGGTCCAGGGGGTCACGAAGAGGCGGACACGACTAAACAACAACAACACTGCCCCTCACCTGTGGATCCCAGGGTGGTCCACAACATAAAATCCCCATATAAAGTGGTACCTCGGGTTAAGAACTTAATTCGTTCTGGAGGTCTGCTCTTAACCTGTAACTGTTCTTAACCTGAGCTAATGGGGCCTCCTGCTGCTGCTGCCGCACAATTTCTCTTCTCATCCTGAAGCAAAGTTCTTAACACGAGGTACTATTTCTGGGTTAGCGGAGTCTGTAACCTGAAGCATCGGTAGCCTGAAGCGTCTGTAACATGAGGTACCACTGTATGCATGTTAGTACTGTATGCCAGTTAATGCAGAGAACAGTGAGATGGGGTGCCTGGTTTCACTCGGCGTCAGGGCAGTTTCCCATTGTTGTAAACAAAATCTTCCCTTATTACCTTATGGGGTACACAAGAGCCCTTATAGAGTCCTTTGTAGGTTGTCCATCAGTAAGAGAAAATAACAGAGGCCAACCAGAGAATATTGAGAAGCAAAGCAGCTAGTAAGTCTGATCTTTATTAAACTTGCAACAGGGTTCTCCCCTCACACGCAGGAGAGAGGAGGACCACAAACCATGTGTAAGTAAAGGTAAAGGTACCCCTGCCCGTTCGGGCTAGTCTTGACAGACTCTAGGGTTGTGCGCCCATCTCACTCAAGAGGCCGGGGGCCAGCGCTGTCCAGAGACACTTCCGGGTCACGTGGCCAGCGTGACATCGCTGCTCTGGCGAGCCAGAGCCGCACACGGAAACGCCGTTTACCTTCCTGCTAGTAAGCGGTCCCTATTTATCTACTTGCACCCGGGGGTGCTTTCAAACTGCTAGGTTGGCAGGCGCTGGGATCGAGCAACGGGAGCGCACCCCGCCGCGGGGATTCGAACCGCCGACCTTTCGATCGGCAAGCCCTAGGCGCTGAGGCTTTTACCCACAGCGCCACCCGCGTCCCTACGAACCATGTGTACTTGCCCTTATATAGCCATTTTGAAATTCCCTGCCCTGGAGCTCCAGACCATCCCTCCATACATCATACATACATCAAAGAAGGGGTGTAGCCCAAGACCACCCCCTACAAACACCATACCTACATCACAGAAAAGGCGGTCTACAACAGAAATTTGAGTGTGTTGTTGTTTTTCCTGTCTGCCAGGTTATCTGATAATGCCTTTGTGGGAATGTTCTGAGGTGCAGGAGAGGATATATTGTGAGATTATATCCTAATCCAACTTGTGCTAACAAGTTCCCAAAATATCAGCAGAGTTTAAGACATTCCCCTTTAAGTTCGCAACGGTAACGTCTGCACAGGTTCGCTAGAACCTCTATAATAATTACTCTGGTAATTTCCCCTTTGTTCCCTCTTAAAATACAAGACACGACACAGTCTTTATAAAAGTATAAAAGAGTTTACTCACGTTCTGTTCATAACATGATCCCAGAAGGCAGGCAGACTTAAAAAAGTTACATACATCCAGAATCTATCTTATAGAAAGATAGTCCTATCCTCCTCTCTTGGCTGAGAGCCAAGAGGGCATGTTGCTCCTTCATAGAATCATAGAATCATAGAGTTGGAAGAGACCACAAGGGCCATCGAGTCCAACCCCCTGCCAAGCAGGAAACACCATCAGAGCACTCCTGACATATGGTTGTCAAGCCTCTGCTTAAAGACCTCCAAAGAAGGAGACTCCACCACACTCCTTGGCAGCAAATTCCACTGTCGAACAGCTCTTACTGTCAGGAAGTTCTTCCTAATGTTTAGGTGGAATCTTCTTTCCTGCAGTTTGGATCCATTGCTCCGTGTCCGCTTCTCTGGAGCAGCAGAAAACAACCTTTCTCCCTCCTCTATGTGACATCCTTTTATATATTTGAACATGGCTATCATATCACCCCTTAACCTCCTTTTCTCCAGGCTAAACATGCCCAGCTCCCTTAGCCGTTCCTCAT
Organism: Podarcis raffonei; assembly: GCF_027172205.1. Taxonomy (NCBI): domain Eukaryota; kingdom Metazoa; phylum Chordata; class Lepidosauria; order Squamata; family Lacertidae; genus Podarcis; species Podarcis raffonei. The sequence goes on along the minus strand of NC_070619.1, from coordinate 4,557,121 downwards.
AAGGCATCGTTTCCAGGCCTTTGACCATTTTGGTTGCCCTCCTCTGGAAACGTTCCTTCAGAAGATGAAGACGAGAGGCAAGAGGCAAGAGAGGCAAGAGATGGCAAGAGAATGGCTGCCTGCCCTGTGCTTTTATCATTACCTGCACAGGTGAGGCCACACCCACCTCTGGTCACATGCGGAGGAAGTCCGTCCCCAGGAAGTTTACCTGCTTGCTGGACAGACATCCCTCCCCATGTTCTAGGAATGTTGTCATTGACTGCTCCTGTGTTTACATCCCACAGGCTTATCATCTGATTGCCTTTTCTGGTAGCCTGACCATTCCTTTGAGATGGTAATTACTTAATTCCTGAGACAATGGGAAGGTTTTTTCATTTCCTCTCTTCTTGCAGAGAAACATTTGGTCGGTTTGGGAGTTTAAATGGTTTCAGGACTGTTTTCCTGTGCTGCTTCAGACATGTGGTTTATATATTTAGGTACCTGTTTGCTTGGTACGTTTATGAACATTTCTTATATATCTAAGTCCTTAAAATTCCTATAACACCATGCTCCCATTTAAATCACCCATTTGTTCAGAATCATGAGGTCTAGAAGCTTCACTTATTATAAGGACAGAGAGCTCAGTGATGGAACAACACCTTTACATGAAGCTTGCTGGGAAATAAAACTTTGCTCTAGCTGCTGACCCCCAACTTGGCAACGAAGCCCCCCCACCCCGCTTGCCAAGGCAGCCCCTCACTTCTCCTGCCAGAATTTCTCCAACCTGCCATCTCAGGCTCTCAGAGATGAAAAGAATCAATCAAAAAGGCAGGCTCTCCGCTCAATATCCCCGGCTTGCAAAAGAAATAATACTAATATCTGAAAAAAAAAGAGGCCTTGCAGACTCCCCCACTGAGGAATGGAGAAGGTTTAGGGGCTTAGGAGCTCACCTTTGTAGAAAACTTTCTCAAGTTTTCCCCCTCAAAGCCCCTGGATCATCCGCAGCATCATTAGCCCTCAGGAACCGAGGAACCGGTGTGAATGTTTAAGAAAGCAAGTGCTTGCAGGTCAACGCAGAGCACATCTCTGGCGGAGGCAGGATCACAGCAAAGCAAAGCAGCTCCTCTGAACAGCTCGGTATCCAAGGCCCAACGGCAGATTTCCAAATCTGCATTCAAGAGGGTGAGGGGTGGGCCGAGGGGTCTCACCCACCCGCCCACCTGCCCAGGAGAGCTTCTACACTGGTGGCAACTTTCAAAACATAAACCAAAAGGAGGTGCAACATGGCTACATTCGTCTGCTAACTGGGACGGCACCCAGAGCAGTCTTTCCCATAGGGCTTAGTGGTGCGTCGCGCCAGGGCGCTGGCCTCTCAGGGGCGCCCCAGCGAGTGGGGGAGCTGCGCGGCTTTGCTGGCGGCCTCCCCTTTCCCTGCACGCCCGCCCGCTGTTCCCCGCAAACCATTTGGCTGGTGGGCATGCATCTTGCCTCCCAAACCTCTGGGGGATCGCTCTCCTCCCAAGGAGGCTTGGGAGGGGCGCAAAGGCATGGGGGAGAGTTGCCCCCCCCATGGCTGGCAGTGCACAGCTTCGCTCCCCCCTCCATCTATGGTAATTTGGGGGCGCTGGGTGGATATTTGCACCCCGGTGCCGCATCTGCTAAAGACGTCCCTGATGGCACCATCACAGCTCAAGGAAACATTTCCAATGGGGCGGGGGGTTCAAGTCAGCGGGTGTTGGGTGGGTGTCTTCAGGAGGGGGAATGGCTGAGAGATAGTCCAAAAGGGATGACCAAGAGGGCTACATTGAGCCCTTGGGTCTGACGTTCCTTGCATAGCTGTCAACTTACATGTGCTGGTCCCGGGGGGAAGGTTACCGTTGGCGTAGTCAAAGTCTGGTCCTGGGTCACTGGCCTGGAAACAGTTCACAAGGAGCGAGGCGAGGTCCGAAGCAGGAAGCCGGGCGGGGACAGGAACACTGGAAGGTCAGGTCTGGGTCTGGCCAAGAGCAGCTACTCAATGACGTTGCTCCCACAACCTGGGACCGGGCTGACTGGCCTTTATCTTCTCTGAGGCCAGGGGCGGTCCCGGCCCCCAGGAGACCCGCCTCTCCTGGCCTTAAGGCGAGCACTCCTCCTGGGAGAAACCAGTTCCCTCCGCCTCTCTGCCCTGAGCCTCTGCAGTTCAGGAGAGGCTGGGGAGTTACTGGACCCAGGGGGGAGACTCACCTTCCTCTGGCAGGGCCGGGAGAGGCGCACCTGTAGGCACTGTGTCCTCAACCACCTCCAGAGCTAGAGTGGAATCACCTGGTGCCTGCTCCTGAGGATCCGGCACAGATGCAGGCACTTCAGATCCAAGGCCCCGCCCCAGCTCAGCCGGCCCTGGAGGCGGGGACTCTTGTGCAGGCTGGGGTTCCTCTGGTTCAGCCTCTGAATCGGATTCCCAGCCCATCACATTACAGATTTGGAAATAAGGGGCCAGCAGCCTCGAAAATAAGGGATCAGCAGCCAAAATAAGGGATTTCCCAAGGGGCACAGGTAGGTTCAACTTCTGAGCCCCTCCGAGCCAAAGGCAGAAAGCCCAGCCAGCAGCCAAACGAAGCCTCAAGCGGTGGTTCCCACAGCGCAGCAACCCGGCAAAGGGGATGCAGCAAGGAAAACCACCGTCACCTCTCCGCTGGGAAGCGCTGAGCAAAGGCGAGTCCCCAGGCAACGCGGCCGATTTGTTCGGCACAAGGCATGCAAGCTCCACCCCCCAGTCGTTCTTAGACTCCTTATTGGGTGAGCAACGCAGCCAAGCAACACAGTTGGAGCCTCCCTCCTCCCTGGCCGGCAGGGAGGGAGGGAGAGGAGCTGCTTCCTTTGAAACCTGGGAAATTTAAGGGACATCATCAATAAGGGATGGCGCTGGGATAAGGGACTTTCCCGCCAAATAAGGGACGGTTGACAGCTATGGCTCTAACCCGGGGACCTGGGACTAAGAGTCTCATGCAGGCAGCATGATTTATTTATTTTTAATATGCATTTATATTCCGCCTTCTTTCTCCAAGGATAGCTTAAGGTGCTGGTTCTCCTCCTCCTCAAGGTTTTCCTCCTTCCCATTTTATCCTCAACCACAGCCCTGCCAGGTAGGCTATCGCCTGAGAGGCAGTGACTTCACCTCCAACCCGATGAGCTTCATGGCTCATCAGTGGGAATTTGAGCCCAGGTCTCTCCGCCCCACCCCCGCAGGAATCCTCTAACCACTATACCACGCTGCCTGTGAAAATCACCATCATCATTTTGATTTGAGTTTCTACTGAATTTGAGTTTTTATTGAGTTTCTATTGATTTGAGTTACTACTGAAACGAGACTGCATTTTAATGTTGTATTTTAACCTTGTTTTAAAGTTGTATTTTAATCAATTGTTTTTGTACCTGAGCCCTGAGTCTTGGCTGGGGAGGGCGGGGTATAAATAAAATTATTATTATTATTATTTTGTGGGGACGGGATGCCAAAGCTGGCACCTAAATCTGGGGGGGGGGGTAGGGGCACCGTTTGCATGTTTCCCAAAACTGGCATTGCGCTTCCTTGACCTTCCTCTCTACATTCCTTGTTTCGCTGACGCACTAGAAAACATCCACTTTCTTGGAAGCCTGAATGCGGAGGTTGCCTCGTTCTTACTGCTGACCAGGGAAGGCCCATAAATTCCCTGACAGGGCTTTTATTTAGTGGAGTGAGCAAGCTGTTGAAAGCCGGCCGGCTCTGGCGGTTTCTCCTAACTGCTGAGCGGCCGTCTCTTTCTTCCTCGGTCTTGCGGGGAACAGGTGCCAGCTGGAAAGAGGGACGGGCAGACCACATTTTGGGAAGGCAAGGAGGCAGGGTGGGAAATAATTTCCTTTGACTCTGTTTCCCCCTCTCTGAGGCATAGTTATGTGATAAGAATTTTAAGGTCTTAGATATATTAAATGTTCATAAATATACCAACCAAGCATGTAGAGTGGTACCTCAGGTTAAGTACTTAATTCGTTCCGGAGGTCCGTACTTAACCTGAAACTGTTATTAACCTGAAGCACCACTTTAGCTAATGGGGCCTCCTGCTGCTGCCGGAGCACGATTTCTGTTCTCATCCTGAAGCAAAGTTCTTAACCTGAAGCACTATTTCTGGGTTAGTGGAGTCTGTAACCTGACTGAGGTACCACTGTACATAGATCAGCACAGGAAGACTGACCTGAAACCATTTTTGATTCCCCTTCTGTGATGTATGTATGATGTATGATGTATGGAGCTCCAGGGCAGGAAATTTAAAATGTCTATATAAGGGTAGGCACACCTTTGTTCTGGGTTCCTCCTTTCCTGCAGGTGAGGGGAGCACCCTGTTGCAACAGATCAATAAAGATCAAGCTGCTTTGCTTCTCAATATTCTCTGGTTGGCCTCTGTTATTTTCTCCTACCAATAGGGAACCTATGTAAGGACTCTATATGGGCTCTTGGATACCCCATAAGGGAAAAAAAGGGCAGATTTTTGTTTACAGCAGTTACCTTCTTCTTTCCAAGGAGTTTGCCAGCTTTTCTGCTTCTCGGTGCGATTTGTGCCATAAATCAGAGCTGGGAGTTCTCTGGCCTTCAGCATGGCAACAGATTTCATTTCCCCTTCATCCCTGACCATTGGCTGCACTGACTGCTGGGAGCTGGAGGCAGCCAACATCTGGAGGACTGCAGATGTTCCCCCATCCCTGCTGTAAATTAATGTTCCCCCTGTAAAGAGGATGGCGAATTTGTGGCACTTTAAAAAAATAATAATTTAAACCTCCATCACAAAGAGCTCATAATCCACCTGCTCTCAGCAGCCAGAATGGCCAGACACTGGAGAGACCTGTCAGGAGTAAGCATGGACCAATGGTATCAAATACAGTCATACCTGATGTTACGTTTGCTTCAGGTTGAGCGCTTTCAGGTTGCGTCCCACGGCGACCCGGAAATACCGGAAAGGGTTAATTCCAGGTTTCGCCGCATGCGCAGATGCACAAAATGACGTCATGCGCATGCGCAGAAGTGGCGAATCGTGACCCGCGCATGCGCAGACGTGGGTTGCATTCTGCTCATGTTGCGAACGGGCCTCGGGAACGGATCCCGTTCGCAACCAGAGTGCCACTGTAGTATAGGAAACAGCCTTATTGGAAAAAACTAACCAACAAACTGGAACTGACACGGGGACAAATAGAAGAAGATGCCTTCACACCGGTATGGTTCCCCTTTATCACATACACAGTGCAACAAGACAACAACAAGAACCCGCCAAGAGCATACGAATCAATCTGGCTAACCTGATCCAAACACACACACCCCACTCTTTACCTTTCCTAAGAAACCAGAGGCCTTCCTTTTGGGCATAGTCGGCCAATTGGTGCCTAAGAAAGATAGAACTTTTTTTATGTACGCAACAACAGCAGCAAGAATACTTCTCGCCAAGTATTGGAAGACACAAGATCTACCCACCGTGGAAGAGTGGCAGATGCAAGTGATTGAATACATGGAGATGGCAGAAATGACTGGCAGAATCCGTGACCAGGGGGAAGAATTGATGGAAGAGGATTGGAAAAAGTTCAAGAACTATCTACAAAAATATTGTGAAATGTTTGAGTGTTAAAATGATGTGGGATTTGAAGGTAACATGGCATTTGGGATATGGTTAAAAGAGCTACGAAAAGAAGAATTTTTAAAAAAGGAGGGGGTATGACTAGAATAATATTATGTCAAAGTATATAAGGTGGAGTAAAGGATCAAGATAAGGGAAATTAGAGACATAATAAGTGGAAATATATAATTATAAACGAGGTTGGAAAAAGGGTTAGAATTTGCTGAATTTGACGGAATAAAGAGGAATACAAAAAAGGGAGATGTGAGGAGGCCAGGAAAGAGGGATATGGATTTTTGAAATTTAAAAGTGGAATTTTCCTTTCTTTTTTTTCCTTTTTCTTGTTAAGTGTGTATTTTTTGTCTGTTGTTCTTGTTCTTGTTTTGTTATATGTGATGTACGTTTTGTAAAACCTTAATAAACATTTATAAAAAACAAACAAACACACACACCCCACTCACACATGAAAACAAATTTCACTACAGCCAACCAACCACACTCTAGGCCACTTGCGACCTCTCTCACCACCAAAGGAATACAAGCGAGTAGTAAAGAGAACCCACACAAGTGGCGCTGACACAAACCCCCCCACATGCACTCAGTAGAATATTGCCACCTGACCCCACCCTACTCACCTTTCCGCCTCCACCTCTTTCCCCCTTTTCTTCCTAATGTAACACTAACGTCACACAACTAATGAAACTGATATTTAGAAAATGCAATTTACTTTTGTAAACTAAGAAATCTTTAGTGTATGTGTTTATGTGACCTCGGCATAACCATTAGGGAAATTGGAAAGAGCTTTTGCATTGAAAGTTCTGCTCTTCCCCTAATGTTCACAAGGCACAAGAAACTGGCAAGATTCTAGTCCTTGTTTATTATTATTATTATTATTATTATTATTATTATTATTATTATTAGGATGCATGTGGCACTCTGGTCCAAACCACTGAGCCTCGATTAGAAGGTCAGAGGTTCAAATCCCCATGACGGGGTGAGCTCCGGTTGCTCTGTCCCAGCTCCTGCCAACCTAGCAGTTCGAAAGCACACCAGTGCAAGTGGATAAATAGGTACCACTGCGGCGGGAAGGTAAACGGCGTTTCTGTGCACTCTGGTTTCTATCACGGTGTCCCATTGTGCCAGAAGCAGTTTAGTCCTGCTGGCCACATGACCCGGAAAGCTGTCTGCGGGCAAACGCCGGCTCCCTTGGCCTGAAAGCAAGATGAGCGCCACACCCCATAGTCGCCTTTGGCTGGACTTAACCGTCCAGGGGTCCTTTACCTTTTTATTATTAAAGTTTTCTGATGCAAAAGTTGCCTCCAAAATCCGTTAAGTATACTGGCAGTCCTAACACATGGCCTGATCCTGGAGGTAGTCTGTCAAGTTGTTCATCCACAGCAGTGACCAGAGGAAGGAACAAGAGAGAAGGAACACTGCAGCAGCACAACTGGCCACCTTCATCTGCCCCAGCTGCAACAAAACATGTCCCTCCCATATCATTCTCTACAGCCAAAGCAGGCGCTGCAACCTTCCAACGATGATTTCACCCCAAAGGCACAACCCTCCATTGTCTCCCAAGCCAGACAGAAGCCAGCAACAGAATCCACTGCTTTGTTGTTGTTTAGTTGTGTCTGACTCTTTGTGACCCGCGGGACCAGAGCACGCCAGGCCCTCCTGTCTTCCACTGCCTCCCGCAGTTTGGTCAAACTCATGCTGGTAGCTTCAAGAACACTGTCCCACCATCTCGTCCTCTGTCGTCCCCTTCTCCTTGTGCCCTCCATCTTTCCCAACACCAGGGTCTTTTCCAGGGGGTCTTCTCTTCTCATGAGGTGGCCAAAGTCTTGGAGCCTCAGCTTCAGGATCTGTCCTTCTAGTGAGCACTCAGGGCTGATTTCCTTCAGAATGGAGAGGTTTGATCTTCTTGCAGTCCATGGGACTCTCAAGAGTCTTCTCCAGCACCAGAATTCAAAAGCATCAATTCTTCAGCAGTCAGCCTTCTTTATGGTCCAGCTCTCACTTCCATACATCACTACTGGGAAAGCCAGAGCTTTAACTATACGGACCTTTGTCGGCAAGGTGATGTCTCTACTTTTTCAGATGCTGTCTAGGCTTGTCATCGCTTTTCTCCCAAGAAGCAGGCGTCTTTTAATTTCGTGGCTGCTGTCACCATCTGCAGTGATGATGGAGCCCAAGAAAGTAAAATCTCTCACTGCCTCCATTTCTTCCCCTTCTATTTGCCAGGAGGTGATGGGCCCAGTGGCCATGATCTTCGTTTTTTTGATGTTGAGCTTCAGACCATATTTTGTGCTCTCTTCTTTCACCCTCATGAAAAGGTTCTTTAATTCCTCCTCGCTTTCAACCCACAGCTTACCCCTATAATATCCTCAGGTTCCCATTTCATTGCTGATGACTTGCTTAGCATCCTACTTTCCTTTAGCTTTGGGGTTTCCTTTCCCAGCGATGTCTTCTTAGTTCTCAGCATGACCAACATAACTGGGGCCATGTGAGTTTTTTCGTTGTTGTAAAACCCAGCCAAACTGACAGTCTTCTCTTCTCCCACAGAGAAACCCAAGCGCAACTACCTGCCACCTTTGGTTCCCCCAGAAGTTGGAGTGTTCAAGAACATCCTGTGCCATCAAGCCGACGTTTGTGTCCAGGCATCAGCCTCACGACTTATTTTGCTGCGATAGTGATGACTTTTGGGTTTTCTTTTCTGCCTCATTTTCCAATTGACATATTGGGCTGGGATTATTTGTGATAAAGGCCCCATTTTGAGTCACTGCTTTGTGCTTTTGTGTTCCCCGTGTCTATTTTCTGCTTCACTAGACGCGGAAAGCGAGAGAGAAATAATAATAAAAAACAAATACTCCAGAGAAATTCAGCTGGCTGTTTCGAGCTGCGCTGTCGGGTAGGGGCCTCATCCCATCTGGGACCCATCCGCCATCTTTATGTTATAACCGCTGACAGAAATTCCGACATGGGCCGTTTCTGAAGCCCAAAGATAAGCAAAGGCTGCTAAACTCAGGTGAAGCGCAGAAATGCACCAATCCATTGACCAGCCAGTTCATTTCATTAAAGCATTCTGTTTCAATGTCCATTTTCAGGGAAAATAAAAAGAAATAAGGCAGCCATTTTAAAAAATTGCATCATCGCGCAGCAACAAGAACGGCATTTAAAAGGCAGCAGGAAAATACAAAGCCTGGCTCAAATTATTTTAGAATAACAGGAGAATATTATTACTATTACTGATGTTATTAACCCGCCCTTCATCTTCAGATTCCGGGGTGGGCTGCAAGATTAAAAGGCAATATTAAAAAAACGTTTTAAAGCAACTTGCAGTCTCCAAAATAAGGGGAGTCCTAAAGATATCAAAATAATAATAATAATAATAATAATAATAATAATAATAATAATAATAATAATTTATTATTTATACCCCGCCCATCTGGCTGGGCCTCCCCAGCCACTCTGGGCGGCTTCCATAAAAACCAAAAATACAGTAAAATATCACACGTTAAAAACTTCCCTGAACAGGGCTGCCTTAAGATGTCTTCTGAATGTCAGGTAGTTGTTTATCTCTTTGACATCTGCTGGAAGGGCGTTCCACAGGGCGGGCGCCACTACCGAGAAGGCCCTCTGCCTGGTTCCCTGTAGCTTTGCTTCTCGCAATGAGGGAACCGCCAGAAGGCCCTCGGCGCTGGACCATCAAAAGCCTAAAGGTGTCAAAAGCCAGGGCAAATAGGGTCAGCTCCAGCATTCTCTGGAAGCTGTATAATGAAGGTGTTGGAAGCACCTCTGTGGTGAGAGAGTTCCGCAGCTTAGGGGCCACCACAGAGAAGGCCCTCTCCTGCCTTCTCCGAACTTCTGTGGGAAAACTACCAGGCGGGCTCCCTCTGCTGACCTGAACACTCAGAAGGATCTATGGGAAAGGAGCCGTTATGTCTGATATTAGGGGCCTAAGTCCCGTAGGGCTTTAAACACTCGCAGAATTGGGGCCAGAAACAAACTGGCAGCCAGCTCAGTGTGTCGACATGCAGAGGAGCTGGGAGGCCAGCCGGCAAGTCCAGCTCAGATGTCTCCATTCATCGGCCGTGCTCCGACGTAAATCGCCGACCCTAACTTCAAAAGCCAGGGCATGCAATTAGCAGAGTGTGGTTCGCATCACACAGAAGTAGGCGTGAGGCGTAAGTCATGCTACAGCTTGTTGCTGTTTAGTTGTTTAGTCGTGTCCGACTCTTCGTGACCCCCTGGACCAGAGCACGCCAGGCCCTCCTGTCTTCCACTGCCTCCCGCAGTTTGGTCAAACTCATGTTAGTTGCTTCAACAACACTATCCAACCATCTCGTCCTCTGTCGTCCCCTTCTCCTTGTGCCCTCCATCTTTCCCAACATCAGGGTCTTTTCCAGGGAGTCTTCTCTTCTCATGAGGTGGCCAAAGTACTGGAGCCTCAGCTTCAGGATCTGTCCTTCCAGTGAGCACTCAGGGCTGATTTCCCTAAGAACGGATCGGTTTGATCTTTTTGCAGTCCATGGGACTCTCAAGAGTCTCCTCCAGCACCAGAATTCAAAAGCATCCATTCTTCGGCGATCAGCCTTCTTTATGGTCCAGCACTCACTTCCATACATCACTACTGGGAAAACCATAGCTTTAACTATACGGACCTTATGCTACAGCTACAGATTTATTAAACATAAATCAGAATGAAGAAACATGTCGTCTCTTTCTCATGTCGTCTTGGAGAGAAAAGCAAAAGCTATACACAAACGGACGTTCCCAGCATACTGCGCTGGAGTGTAAACAGACATGTGACATGCTACAATCGCATGCCTGTTCCTTAAGGTGGAACGGAATTCTCAACACAGTGTAAGGGTTTGGAGAATCTGTTCCCTCCCATGGTAGCAGCCAAGAAGAGGAGAAACAATAAATGTTCTTACCACATAATTTATTAATATTCAGAGAGAGAGAAAAGGAATGCAGTCTTCCGTAAATAATGGTGTTGCTCCAAGTAAAGTCCCCATCCCACATCTCTGCTAATCTATGTCACTCCTGCGCCGGCTGATCTGACCTTTCTGCACCTGAGTTCTCTGTTCTCCTACCCTCAATGCACGCCTGGTCCCGGGGGGGGGCGGTGGTCAGGAATGCTTTCGAAAAACACTGAGTCTGTCAGCTGCCTCTCCTCTGGCCCTCCTTCTTCCTGCTGTTCCTCTCCCAATATTTCCAGCTTCTCCCAGCTGCAGCCTCTGAACTATGCCCTTCTGCAAACCACAGTTCTAAACCTATACTGTCCTCCTGTCAGTGCTTTTTTGGGGGGGGAACGCAGTGGTACACATACCCCTAAATATTTTGTGAATCTAAGTTTGGCCTCATTGAGGGGCTGTATTTCAATATGAGTAGGAAAATGAGAGGGACGCGGGTGGCACTGTGGGTTAAACCACAGAGCCTAGGACCCGCGACGGGGTGAGCTCCTGTTGCTCGGACCCTGCTCCTGCCCACCTAGCAGTTCGAAAGCACAAAGTGCAAGTAGATAAATAGGTACCGCTCCAGCGGGAAGGTAAAACGGCGTTTCCGTGCACTGCTCTGGTTCGCCAGAAGTGGCTTAGTCATGCTGGCCACATGACCCGGAAGCTGTACAGTAAAGTGAGATGAGCGCCGCAACCCAAGAGTCGGCCACAACTGGACCTAATGGTCAGGGATACCTTTACCTTAGGAAAATGAGAGTACCCCTAAACATTTTTTTAAAAGAAAAAAAGCACTGCCTCCTGTTCTGGGGAAGGTGCAGGAGGGCGGCGGCCCCCATCATTCCTCCTCAGTCCAGTCCCTGACACTCAGCTGCTTTAGAACGGGGGTCGTATGAGTCCTAAAGGCACCCCCAGCCAGTAATCTGGCCGCTGCATTTTGGACTAGTTGAACTTTCCGAGTCGCCTCCAAGGGCAGCCCCATGCAGAGCGCAGTGCGGTAGTCCAGCCTGGCAGTTACCAGAACAGGGACTGCCGCAGTGCTCTGTGCAACACCTCCCCCTGGTCCTGCTGATCCATCCGGCTTCTCCTCCTAAATGGCGTGATTCAGGAGGCAAAGAGAGACGACGTTGGAAGAAGGGAAGTGAGGTGCAGACATATGGTTCATCTGGCTCCGAAGAATTAAATGGATGTACAGATTGTTATTGCAATATAATTTGAGTCCAGCATTCCCCTCGCCGCCCTCCCCCTCCCACCTACTGCCCAGCGATTGAGGGCATTTGCTACAGTTAATTGAGATCCTTCCAAAGTTCAGCGCCTTTCATTATAACAAACCTCTGGAGCGGAAGATTTCCAGCTAATGATCAGAGTGGAGAGAGAGAGAGAGAGAGAGAAAAGGGCATGTGTTTTACTGGAGCTCAGCCTGGGAGCTGACCAGTGGGAGCCTCCCATTTATTTATTAAAAAGGTGTTCTCAGCCGCCCTTCCCCAAATGATTCCAGGGTGGCGCACAAAAGGGGGAAATTAATATTAATTCGGACAAGAGTCAAATGCGGAATTTAAAACCACAGTAGATAAAAAGAGGTATTGGTTTGGGTTTTTTCAAAGGAAACATAAAAACACACACACACACAACCAAAAGCCCAAAGGAGCAGAGGTTGCACTCAGAACCTGCTTACAGGCTTTTGAGAGGAATCTGTTTGACCACCAAGAGAACAGGAGATGAGCCTTTGGCCTGATATAATAATAATAATAATTTATTATTTGTACCCCGCCCATCTGGTTGGGTTTCCCCAGCCACTCTGGGCGGCTTCCACAGAGACCAAAAATACACTAAAATGTCACACATTAAAAACTTCCCTGAACAGGGCTGCCTTGAGATGTCTTCTGAATGTCAGGTAGTTGTTTATCGCTTTGACATATGATGGGAGGGCGTTCCACAGGGTGGGTGCCACCACCGAGAAGGCCCTCTGCCTGGTTCCCTATAGCTTTGCTTCTCGCAATGAGGGAACCACCAGAAGGCCCTTGGCGCTGGACCTCAGCGTCTGGGCAGAACAATGGGGTGGAGATGCTCCTTCAGGTATCCTGGACCGAGGCCGTTTAGGGCTTTAAAGGTCAGCACCAACACTTTGAATTGTGCTCGGAAATGTACTGGGAGCCAATGTAGGTCTTTCAAGACCAGTGTTATGTGGTGTCGGCAGCCGCCCCCCGTCACCAGTCTAGCTGCCGCATTCTGGATTAGTTGTAGTTTCTGGGTCACCTTCAAAGGTAGCCCCACGTAGAGTGCATTGCAGTAGTCCAAGCGGGAGATAACTAGAGCATGCACCACTCTGGTGAGACAGTCCGCGGGCAGGTAGGGTCTCAGCCTGCGTACCAGGTAGAGTTGGTAGACAGCTGCCCTGGATACAGAATTGACCTGCGTCTCCATGGACAGCTGTGAGTCCAAAATGGCTCCCAGGCTGCGCACCTGGTCCTTCAGAGGCACAGTTACCCCATTCAGGACCAGGGAGTCCTCCACACCAGCCCGCTCCCTGTCCCCCCAAAACAGTACTTCTGTCTTGTCAGGATTCAACCTCAATCCATTAGCTGCCATCCAACCGCCTCCAGGCACTCACACAAGACCTTCACCACCTTCACGCTTTCTGATTTGAAAGAGAGGTAGAGCTGGGTATCATCTGCATATTGATGGACACCCAGTCCAAACCCCTGATGATCTCTCCAGCAGCCAGGATCTTTTGATGTTCTTATGAACTGCGGGCAGCTACCCCACCCACAGAACTGCAGCTGGGCTGTTTGCTCTTGCAAGCAATGGCTCTCTGGTATCTGTAGCAGAGATGAGTCATTCTCATAACCTGCTACATCATCTGTTTCTTTGGACAAGCCTGTCAGTCGCCACAATGGCTACGTTCTGCCTCCGCTGTCAGAGGCATCATCGGTTGCTGGCGGCTACAAGTTACCATAGCTGTCAACTGTCCCTTATTTGGTGGGAATGTCCCTTATCCCAGTGCCGTGTCCCTCTGCTGTCCCTTATTGATGTCCCTTAAATTTCCTGGGTTTCAAAGGAAGCAGCTCCTCTCCCTCCCTCCCTGCCGGCCAGGGAGGAGGGAGGCTCCAACTGGGTTGCTTAGCTGCGTAGCTCACCCAATAAGGAGTCCAAGAACGACTGGGGGTGGAGCTTGCATGCCTTGTGCCGATCAAATCGGCCGCGTTGCCTGGGGACTCGCCTTTGCTCAGCGCTTCCCAGCGGAGAAGTGATGTGGTTTTCCTTGCTGCATCCCTTTTGCTGGGTTGCTGCGCTGTGGGAACCACCGCTTGAGGCTTCGTTTGGCTGCTGGCTGGGCTTTCTGTCTTTGGCTCGGAGGGGCTCAGAAGTTGAACATAGCTGTGTTTGGAAAATCCCTTATTTTGGCTGCTGATCCCTTATTTTCAAGGCTGCTGGCCCCTTATTTTCAAATCTGTAAGTTGACAGCTATGGGAGGGCTCCAGAACAGAATCTTAAAATCTTAGAACTAGTAGAATTGGAAATGAACCACAAGGGTCATCTAGTCCGACCCCCTGCAAAGCAGGACTGTGTGATGTTTCATTGTGTTTTTTATACTCTGGGACCTTGGTTCTCAAACGAAATCCAAGGCATGGCTTCCCATTGGTTGCAAGAGCTTCTTGCAGTCAGCGGAAGCTATGTCACACGTTTGGGTTCCAAAAAACGTTCGAAAACGGAAGAATTTAGGTTTTCGGCGTTCGAGACCCAAAATATACGACAACGGAGGCGTTTGGGAACCGAGGTTCCACTGTATTTTGCTGGAAGCTGCCCAGAGTGGCTGGGGCAACCCAGTCAGATGGGCTGCATAGAAATAATAAAATTATTATTAATTATTATTATTATTATTATTATTTTCTCCAACATGGTTGTGAACGCACAACCCTGAGATTAAGAGCCTCATCTCTACCAACTGAGCTATCAGAATAGGGATGGATCTGTCAATTGCAGCCACTCATTTTACTACTACTACTACTACTACTACTACTAATTTATTATTTATACCCCGCCCATCTGGCTGGGTTTCCGCAGCCAAGTCCAGTTCTCCACATTTCCACACCAGTTTGCCATTGCTTTAAAGAGTCTGTTCAATTTGTCAGCATATGGGGGCCAACATACATGTTTTTGCAATGCAGTCTTGCCACAGAGCCTAGGACTCGCCGATCAGAAGGTCGGCGGTTTGAATACCTGTGACAGGGTGAGCACCTGTTGTTCGGTCGCAGCTCCTGCCAACCTAGCAGTTTGAAAGCACGTCAAGTGCAAGTAGATAAATAGGTACCACTCCAGCAGGAAGGTAAACGGCATTTCCGTGCGCTGCTCTGGTTCGCCAGAAGCGGCTTAGTCATGCTGGCCACATGACCCAGAAGCTGTACACCGGCTCCCTCGGCCAATAAAGCGAGATGAGCGCCGCAAACCCAGAGTCGGTCACGACTGCACCTAATGGTCAGGAGTCCCTTTAACTTTTACCTTTAACTGGAAGTTAAATTGCCCTGTCTGGTAGATTTATTCCAGATCTCAACGTTCTAGGGCTCCCCATTTCCCCTTCTGCTTTTTGAGAATGTCGGCAGACATTCCGTGACCTCATATCCAGGTATGCTGGCCCGGGGGGTAACCTGAGAAACGCGGTCCAAAGGTCAGTCCGACAGGGCCAAGGCAGGACACGAGGCAGGAAACCAGGCAAGGACAGGTACAGTTTCTCAGGCAGGATCTAGCATACAGCAATGTTGCTCCCGCAACCCGGGACAGGGTCCAACAGCCCTTTTTCTTTGTCAGGGTAGCGGACGGTACTGATCCCCCGGCGACTCACCTCCCTGTTTCCCCCGAAGGTGAGCACTCCTCCTGCGAGTACTCAGGTCTCTCCTCTCAGACCTCAGTATCTGCAGCTCGGGAGACGTCAGTGGGTTACTAGACCCAGGGGCCGCCTCAGCCTCCCCTGACCCAACCGGTAGTGGAGCAGCTGTAAGCGATGGCCCAGCTAGAGGCAACAAGGTCATCCCCGCATCTGGAGCCAGGGCAGGCTCAGGCCCCTGACTCGGCCCAGCTGGTGCTTGTTGCAGGGGAACCTGTGCAGACTGGGACTCTTCAGGATCAGGCCCCAGACTCGGTTCAGATGATGCCTGAGGCAAAGAATCCGGTGCGGACTGAGTCTCCTCTGGTTCCGAGTCTGAGCCCGAGTCCCAGGCTATCACACCAGGGTAATGGAAGCCTTTTTAAGCCACCACAGTGAGATTCTGTTCTCTTTCCCCACCCCTGAGATCCATATTAGTGTGAGAGTTCTTTGGGTTTCGAGTGGCTGAGAAGAGGCAGCATGAGAGCGAAAAGGCCAGAGATATTATAAAACGCTATTAAGCTCAAGCTTTGAGTTGCCACTACAGTGTATTGGAAACAGTTGAAACGGATCACAACAGATTGCGTTTCAGTTAACCCCCCCCCTCAAAACAAGACGGTACTGTTGTAAATAAAAATATGCCCTTTTCCCTTATGGGGTATCCAAGAGCCCATGTAGAGTCCTTACATAGGTTCCCTATTGGTAGGAGGGAATAATAGAGGCCAACTGTAGCACCCTGCTTGTGGTTAACGCTTAGCTGGAATGAAATATTCAACGCAGCAATACAGAAATTAAAATAATAATTTATTTGTCAGACAAATAAATGAGAGACACAGTGGTATATGGTTACCAAAGCTCTGCCCTTCCAGCCCTGATGGCCAGCACTTATATTCCCTCAGCCCAGCCCCCTTGCTCCTCCTTTGGCTGCCTCTGTCCAATCAGCCTGGTTGAAATTCCTATTGGCTGTTTGCTAGAACCAATCATAAAAGATACACCCATTTCCTATTACCTTTTATGGGAGACAAAGAGCTATATTTCCTTCTATCTATAAATGGCAAACAAGTAGCCATATATCTTACATTTGCCTCAACAAGGCACCTTAATTACCAGATCACCTCTTGCCCTTCTTGCCCTATTGCCCTCCAAAACAGATGGCTAATGGTTTTAAATTTTTATCTTAAACAGAGATCAGAGATCTGGGGTTCACATTCTCACACACCATCAATGAAATAAGAATCTAACATAAGAATCTAACATTTCTTACTTTCTAAATCCTTTGCATAATTACATTTAAGCCAATATATTTCATACATAACATATATAGATTTTTAGAAGCAAAGGCCTTTTCAAAGTAAAAAGGAACTTAGTAAAAAACACTTTCCAAAAGCAATCCCTTAAATTTACACCCCCCCCCTTTCAAGCCAGCTGCTGTTTCTATTAGCTCTTGCCCTTTAACCTTAGGAAAATATGGCTCAAGTCTTAATGGGAGGCACCTAGTATTATTTTCTGTTAAACAATAAATCCTACTATTACCAACTCTTAATTGTGTTTTTGCAGCTTGATTGTATTCTGTAATATGTACGGTCAATATGACCTTTTGCTCCCAGCCTGTAATTTTCTTTTACAACTTTGAGAATTTTGGCTCCTGCTATAAATCAGGGGGCCCTTGTCCAGGAGGATAAACATCTGCCAAAGCCAGCTGGTCTTCTGCCTGGCATAAAAACATCTTTAAGCTCATTTTTAAAATACAGGCCTTGATCAGATGCCTCACAACCAGAGAATATTGAGAAGCAAAGCAGCTAGTAAGCCTGATCTTTATTGATCTGTTGCAACAGGGTGCTCCCCTCACCCGCAGGAGAGGAGGAGGAACCCAGAAAAATGCTGTGCAAGGGCTTATAAAGACTATTGAAATTCCCATCCTCTAGATCAAGACCACCCCCAGAAACATTACACATACATCACAGAAGGGGTGTAACCTAAGACCACCCCTCAGATACATCCCACCTACATCACAGAAATTTGAATATTGTTTTTCTCCTGTTGTTGTTTATCTCCTGTCTAGCAGGTTACTTGACTGGATTTCCTGAGGAGCCTGGCCATTCTTTTGTAGTGGTAAAATACTTATTTCCTGGGCCAGGTCACAGGCTCACACCTTATTCATATCTTAAATGTGTCCTTAAGACAGGATTTGTGAGGAAAGAGACAATGGGGAGACTTTTCCAGTTTGACCTTGCAGAGAAAACATTTGGTCAGTTTAGGAATCAAAATGGTTCCAGGTTGGTCTTCCTGTGCTGACCTATGTATGTGCGGTTATGAACATTACCATATATCTAAGACCATAAAACTCCTATCACATTATAAACTTTTCAGTGCCGCCTTGTTAAGACCTTCCGCTTTGCCCAGGTATCTTAGATTTGTAACTCACTAGGTCTCAGGTGGTGCAGTGGGTCAGTGTGTGTGGTTCCTCACCAGAAGGTTGGCGGTTTAAGCCCACCCAGGGACAGCTGTGGGCAGGATTCGAGAATTGTGGGGGGTTCGACTAGATCAGGGGTGCCCAAACTTTTTTCAAAGAGGGAAGAGGGCCAGATGTGATGAAGTGAACATGTGTGAGGGCCGACCAAAGTTGTTGAGCATTTTTTACAATTTTACCCCAAAGCTGTTGAGCTTTTCTTAGGAATATACTGCCACAGGGGCCGGATTAAATCAATGGCCGGGCCGAATTAGGCCCCTGAAACAGACTTTGGACATGCCTGGACTAGATGAACCTTGGGGTCCCTCCCCTCCCAATTCTATAATTCTAAGATTTTGGTATGTGTTATGATTTGCATGCAGATTTTTATTTTTTATTTTTTATTTTATGCGGGTGACACTGTGGGCTAAACCACTGAGCCTCTTGGGCTTGCCGATCAGAAGGTCAGAGGTTCGAAGCGCCGCGACGGGGTGAGCTCCCATTGCTCTGTTCCTGCTCCTGCCAACCTAGCAGTTCGAAAGCACGTCAAAGTGCAAGTAGATAAATAGGTACCGCTCTGGCGGGAAGAAAAACGACGTTTCTGTGTGCTGCTCTGGTTCTCCAGAAGCGGTTTAGTCATGCTGGCCACGTGACCTGGAAGCTGTACGCTGGCTCCCTTGGCCAATAAAGCGAGATGAGCACCACAACCCCAGAGTCGGCCATGAATGGATCAAATGGTCAGGGGTCCCTTTACCTTTACCTTTTTTATTTCTTTGCTACACTGAACCTGCAAGAGGAGTAACGAGACATTCTTACAGCACTTGGAACCAAAGGGTCTTTATGCTGGTGGTGGGATTTAGCTTGTTTTCAATAGTTTCTATAGTTTATTTGTTATAGTGGTTCTGTGTATGTTTGTTTACCAAGTGGAGGGCAGCATAATAGTGTAATGCAATTGTATCGCCACACTTTATTCAATGGGTAGCTTCCCCTGCTTATGTCTTGACTTGCTCTTGAAAACCTAATGAAAAGTATTTTTAGCATAACCATATAAATTACTAATCGCTGTGGGCAGGATTTCTGCATCGTTAACTAATGAATTAATCAAATTTATATGCTGCCCTTCACCCATGGATCTCAGGGGGTTCATTGTAGGGGGTTGGACTAGATGACCCTCAGGGTCCCCTTCAGCCCTACAGTTTTACGATTCTACAATCTGGCCCAATCGCCTTCTCAATCCAGCCTGCGGACGGTCTGGGAATCAGTGTTTTTTTCCATGAGTAGAGTGTGTCCTTTTATTTAAAATGCATCTCTGGGTTATTTGTGGGGCATAGGAATTCGTTCATATTTTTTTTTCAAAATATAGTCCGGCCCCCCACAAGGTCTGAGGGACGGTGGACCGGCCCATGGCTGAAAAATGTTTGCTGACCTCTGCTCTAGCCCATGGGTAGGCAAACTAAGGCCCATGGGCTGGATCCGGCCCAATCGCCTTCTAAATCCGGCCCGCGGACGGTCTGGGAATCAGCGTGTTTTCACATGAGTAGAATTTTATTTAAAATGCATCTCTGGGTTATTTGTGGGGCATAGGAATTCGTTCATTTCCCACACACACAATATACTCCTCCGCCCCCCCACAAGGTTTGAGGGACAGTGGACCGGACCCCTGCTGCAAAAGTTTGCTGACCCCTAAGAATCTAGCCCCATTTTCCTCTCTGCTCAGTTCTACAGGGAGCCACACTGAGACGAAGGAGAAGGGTGCCAACAACTAGGGCCAGCCACTGGACAGAGGCAGAGATGACTCCAGCTGGTGTCTCTCTCCTGCTGCAACAATCTCTCCTTTCCCCTGGTTTCCCAGAACTAGGCAAGGCGTGAAAAGCGCATTGGAAAAGTTGTCTGTATGCGGTTACAGCCTCGGATTGCTTGGGAATTATTATGTACTGGAGTTCTCACCCTGGGCCAGCAGGGGGATACTGTAGATAGTTTTCACTCAGGTCCACATATGCAAATAAGGAAATGAAAGTGACGTTCAGTGATTGGATAGTTACAGAAAGTGGTTACTGTTGCTTTGTAGTGGAGCTCTATATAAGCAGGTTGGCTGAACCCTTCAGCTCAGTTCTGTTCTGGCCTGTGAATAAACAAGAGCCGTTTGAAGAATCGCTGTGTCGTCTGATATGTTCACCCACAACTTAACAGGAACAGCCCTGGAAAGGAGGGATGGATTTCAGTCTCAGCAACTGATTTTCATGGGGTAAGACCACTGGGAAATGCTCTGGCGCTCAAGCAAGTCCATGGAGATCGTGGTTTCGCTAATAAAGAGTCAACTCCGTCTTTGAACTCTGTGATTACCGATCGGCGGGCTCTTGTGACAAGCGGCTGGTTGGTTACGTACAGGTTGAAGTTGGTTAGGCAGTAGGGCTTTAGCCCCGCTGGACCAGCAGCGGCCAAGCAGAGGGCTCAGCCATGAGTCACTTGCATAGCTGTCAACTTACAGATTTGAAAATAAGGGATCAGCAGCCAAAATAAGGGATTTCCCAAGGGGCACAGGTAGGTTCAACTTCTGAGCCCCTCCGAGCCAAAGGCAGAAAGCCCAGCCAGCAGCCAAACGAAGCCTCAAGCGGTGGTTCCCACAGCGCAGCAACCCGGCAAAGGGGATGCAGCAAGGAAAACCACCGTCACCTCTCCGCTGGGAAGCGCTGAGCAAAGGCGAGTCCCCAGGCAACACGGCTGATTTGATTGGCACAAGGCATGCAAGCTCCACCCCCCAGTCGTTCTTGGACTCCTTATTGGGTGAGCAACGCAGCCAAGCAAGACAGTTGGCGCCTCCCTCCTTCCTGGCCGGCAGGGAGGGAGGGAGAGGAGCTGCTTCCTTTGAAACCCGGGAAATTTAAGGGACATCATCAATAAGGGACAGCCGCGGGACACGGCACTGGGATAAGGGACTTTCCCGCCAAATAAGGGACGCTTGACAGCTATGAGCCCTCCCCTCAGTCTCTTGTCAGCCGGCTGGAGAATCCCTGTTTATACCTGGTTGTGGTCACACCTGGAAGATGAGGAGCGCAGAAAGTAGACCGGAAAGAGGGAGGTCAAAACTGTGCAGGGGAAAAAACCACACACACACAACCAAGGTTATTCTCGCCATATCTATGTAAATCCCTGGGAGGGTTTTGGGAGGGCATTGGGGCCCAGAGCATATGTGTGCTGTGTCATTCCCTGCTTGCAGTTTCCCCTCCCGTCAATCAAGAGGCATTGATTGCTCTGGAGCCATTATCCACCTGGTTCCCATCTTTCCTCGTCTGCCTGGCCGCTGAATGCCATTTCCCCAATCTTGCCTGGACAGCGAGAGGCTCATAAAACAAAACCGTGCCGGGGAAAAAAATAAAATCGATCTCCTCTCTATTAATTTGGGTCCCTTAAGACTTATCATTGTCTTTCTCGCCGGTGGATGAAAAGCCCTTGGCAACGTCTCAAGTAACCTTTTTCGTTCCAAGATGGGGTGGAAGCGAGAGCGAGGGAGCTAACAAAGCAAGCACCGGGTTCTGGGCAGCCCAGTTTAAGATGGGTACTGACAAGCTGGAACCATGTGCAGGGGAGAGTGACTGAGATGATTGAGGGTCTGGAAAACAAGCCTTATGAGGAATGGTGGGGAGAACTGAGTATGTTTAGCCTGGAAAAGAGGAGACCGAGAGATGACAGGATATCTGAAGGGCTGCCACAGTGTCACATGGAAGATGGAGCAAGCTTGGGGTTTTTTTGCTGCTCTGGAAGGGAGGACCCGAACCAAAGGATTCAAATGGCAGTGCAGAGGAGTGGTGGGAGGAATCATCTGGGAAACCCCCAAGGGAAGACAGCTCAGAGCCTGGGGGAAGTGGGTGCGACAATACTCGGAGTTGAGAGTGGATTTCATGCTCTTTATTCAGCTCATAGTGGTGAGGAGGAATGGAAGTTTCCCCCAGAATGTCTGCCTTATATATATTATTTACACAATGGGCCCCACGTGATTGGCTAATTCCGGGGTTCTCCTGTAGGCCAATCAGGTTGCGGATTCCCTTCCACCTGGAGCTGGATTGGGTGGCTCCTGTGGACCAATCAGACTGCTGCATTCTGGATCCTATTGTTCTAGGACCAATCAGACTGCTGCATTCTGAAGTCTATTGTTCTAGGATCAATCAGACTGCTGCATTCTGGATCCTATTGTTCTAGGACCAATCAGACTGCTGCATTCTGAATCCTATTGTTCTACGACCAATCAGACTGCTGCATTCTGGATCCTATTGTTCTACGACCAATCAGACTGCTGCATTCTGGATCCTATTGTTCTACGACCAATCAGACTGCTGCATTCTGAATTCTATTGTTCTAGGATCAATTAGACTGCTGCATTCTGAATTCTATTGTTCTACGACCAATCAGACTGCTGCATTCTGGATCCTATTGTTCTAGGATCAATTAGATTGCTGCATTCTGAACCCTATTGTTCTAGGACCAATCAGACTGCTGCATTCTGGATCCTATTGTTCTAGGACCAATCAGACTGCTGCATTCTGGATCCTATTGTTCTAGGACCAATGAGACTGCTGCATTCTGAATCCTATTGTTCTAGGACCAATCAGACTGCTGCATTCTGGATCCTATTGTTCTAGGACCAATCAGACTGCTGCATTCTGGATCCTATTGTTCTAGGACCAATCAGACTTCTACATTCTGGATCCTATTCAACTCAGTACATAACAGACAATGATGAGCGGGCAGAGGAAAAAGAGGGAGAAGACTGGGAGGAGGAAGTGTCAGTAGTGGAAGAGGTAACAGCTGGGAGAGTCTGTGGCAGAGAGGAGTCCAGAATGAGAAGCTGAAGAGGGAGAGGAGGGAGGCCAAGAGACAGACAGGAGCCGGGCTGCTGAAGAAGCCAGGGTGTTTCCTGCTCCTGCAGCCACCAGCTCCCCTCCCCTCCCACCCTGGTCTCACAGAACCAGAAGAGGCGTGAAGCTTGAGGAGCAAAGTCAGCCACGCAGGCGCCGTCTCTGATTGCTTGGGAAAGGAGAAAGGAGGAGACGCAGACCTCTAGTCTCAGCAACTGATCCATGGGAGCAAGACCTGGTGGAGACGATTTCCTGGGCTTCTTAGACTCTGCTAAGTCTGTGCAGATCCTGTTCTTCCTAATAGATAACTCTGACACGCACAGTAGACTCTCCCCATTTTCCTAGACCACTGGATCAATCCTGCAGACCACACTTTTCTCTGCCCTGTCCTGGCCAGCCCCACACTCAAGGCCCATGACAGAGGCAGGAGACAGGTGTCCAGCAGGGCAGCCCTCGCACCCCCAACTCAGCTGGACTTGTAATCTCAGGGTTGTGGGTTCAAGGGGCAAAGAGATTCCTGGATTGCATGGGGGTTGCCTCGACAAGCCTCACGCTCCTTTCCAATTCTACGATTCTATATTAGTAAGAGACTGAAAAACTTCGGGCAGTCAGCTGCACATGTCTCCCTTGCTCCCCAAGTGGCCCCAAATCCCCCCCCCAAGCTGTTGCCCTCCTAACGCAGGAAGACGCAGACCTTTTGATGGAATTAATCAAGCTTGTTCTCCCTCTCCCCGCCCCCCCCCCGCCAGGCGCCCTCAAGTGCAACCACAGCTTTGATATTTGATATTTGCGGTTCCAGTCGTAGGAAAGGGCTGTGATAACAGTAACGATTTGCATAGTAATTGTTTCTTCTCTGGGGGAGAAGGATGGAGCGGGGAGGGGGTGGGTGGCGGGGGGTGGGAGCACACAAGAAATCTGCCAGGTATATGCAAGGTGGAATTTTAACTGCATGTTGTGTTGGTAATAGGAAGCCTGTTGCAGAACAATTTACAGCCCCACCCCCGAAACCTGGTGATTTACCCTTTTTGGTGCCTCTTGTACATCGACTATTTCTGTTTTACGCAGAGGAAATGTGGAGACTGATTTATCTATTGCATTTATATCAGACTTTGCCTACAAGGGGCTCCTGGTTGACACGATTCTCTCCCATTCTCCATTTCATCCTCATAAGAACCTTGTAAGGTAGGGCAGATCGGGACATGGGTGGCGCTGTGGGTTAAACCACAGAGCCTAGGACTTGCTGATCAGAAGGTCGGCGGTTCGAATCCCCGCGACGGGGTGAGCTCCCGTTGCTCAGTCCCTGCTCCTGCCAACCTAGCAGTTCAAAAGCACATCAAAGTGCAAGTAGAAAAATAGGTACCGCTCTGGTGAGAAGGTAAACGGCGTTTCCGTGCGCTGCTCTGGTTCGCCAGAAGCGGCTTAGTCCTGCTGGCCACATGACCCGGAAGCTGTACGCCGGCTCCCTCGGCCAATAAAGCGAGATGAGCGCCGCAACCCCGGAATCGGTCACGAGAACTGGGCCAAAACAAACAAGATGAATTTTAACAGGGAGAAATGTAAAGTATTGCACTTGGGCAAAAAAAATGAGAGGCACAAATACAAGATGGGTGACACCTGGCTTGAGAGCAGTACATGTGAAAAGGATCTAGGAGTCTTGGTTGACCACAAACTTGACATGAGCCAACAGTGTGACGCGGCAGCTAAAAAGGCCAATGCAATTCTGGGCTGCATCAATAGGAGTATAGCATCTAGATCAAGGGAAGTAATAGTGCCACTGTATTCTGCTCTGGTCAGACCTCACCTGGAGTACTGTGTCCAGTTCTGGGCACCACAGTTCAAGAAGGACACTGACAAACTGGAACGTGTCCAGAGGAGGGCAACCAAAATGGTCAAAGGCCTGGAAACGATGCCTTATGAGGAACGGCTCAGGGAGCTGGGCATGTTTAGCCTGGAGAAGAGGAGGTTAAGGGGTGATATGATAGCCATGTTCAAATATATAAAAGGATGTCACATAGAGGAGGGAGAAAGGTTGTTTTCTGCTGCTCCAGAGAAGCGGACACGGAGCAATGGATCCAAACTACAAGAAAGAAGATTCCACCTAAACATTAGGAAGAACTTCCTGACAGTAAGAGCTGTTTGACAGTGGAATTTGCTGCCAAGGAGTGTGGTGGAGTCTCCTTCTTTGGAGGTCTTTAAGCAGAGGCTTGACAACCATATGTCAGGAGTGCTCTGATGGTGTTTCCTGCTTGGCAGGGGGTTGGACTCGATGGCCCTTGTGGTCTCTTCCAACTCTATGATTCTATGATTCTATGACTGGACCTAATGGTCAGGGTTACCTTTACCCTTTAAGATAGGGCAGAGCTACGGCAGGGGGCGAGGGGAGCCAGGTTTTTTGCCCCAGATGGAGCCCTCCCCGGCCAGAGCTGAGCTCACAGCAGCTAACACCAGTAAAATTACAATAAAAACATAATAGGGGGAAAACAATTTAAAATACAGTTTAAAAATGCAATTTAAAATGCAGTCTCATTTTAATAGCCTATAGATCAAAACCATAAGGGGGGGGAACATAAGGGTCAGACTGAGTCCAAATCAAAGGTCAGGTGGAACAGCTCTGTCTTGCAGGCCCTGTGGAAAGATATCAAGTCCCGCTGAGCCCTAATCTCTTGTGACAGAGCTTTCCACCAAGTCGGGGCCAGTACTGAAAAGGCCCTGGCCCTAGTTGAGACCAATCTAACCACCTTGCGACTTGGGACCTCCAAAGTGTTGTCATTTGTGGACCTTAAGGTCCTCCGCGGGGCAGACCAGGAGAGGCGGTCCCGTAGGTACGAGGGTCCTAGGCCGTGAAGGGCTTTAAAGGTCAAAACCAGCACCTTAAACCTGACCCTGTACTCCACCGGGAGCCAGTGCAGCTGGGAAGCAGAATCAGCCAATCAGATGGGACTCATTGTGTAAATAAGGTATATAAAAGCCTGAGGTTTGGGGGGGCAATTCAATCACTGTTTTGCAAGCTGCAATAAAGTGCATGAAATCACTACAGGACTCCGAGTATATTTCAGTTTTGAAACACCCCCCAGTTTCCTCTCCCCCCTCCCCTCCTTGCAGCAGCTTCTCTGCCAGTTGAAAATGATACCCTCTGCCCCCAAAACCTCCCTGGGGGACGGTGGCGGCACAGGAGCCAGATGCCATCAGGGCTTGAGCTTCCATCTGTTTTGGGTGCCCCCCTGAGCTCCACAGGCCAGTACAGTGGTACCTCGGGTTCAGAACTTAATTCGTTCCGGAGGTCCGTTCTTAACCTGAAGCTGATCTTAACCTGAAGCCCCACTTTAACTAATGGGGCCTCCCGCTACCGCTGCGTGATATCTGTTCTCATCCTGAAGCAAAGTTCTTAACCCGAGGTACTATTTCTGGGTTACCGGAGTCTGTAACCTGAAGCGTCTGTAACCTGAAGTGTCTGTAACCCGAGGTACCACTGTACAAGCAAAATCATACCCAGTCAAACAAGGTTCAGTAACACAATCATCAAAATTATTAGAATATAGTGGTACCTCGGGTTAAGAACTTAATTTGTTCCGGAGGTCCCTTCTTAACCTGAAACTGATCTTAACCTGAGGTACCACTTTAGCTAGTGGGGCCTCCCGCTGCCGCCACACAATTTCTGTTCTCATCCTGAAGCAAAGTTCTTAACCCGAGGTACTATTTCTGGGTTAGCGGAGTCTGAAACCTGAAGCGTCTGTAACCCGAGGTACCACTGTAAATGGCTCTGTCACAAGGCCAGGGCTCTGGCTTCTGACACGCTTTACGTTCCTCCCTGCCCCACTCGGGGGGTGGGTTGTAACCTTGGAAAATGTGTTGCATTTATAGACCCCCGGTGTTCTTAACTGCCTGACGAGAGCCGAGGTGAGGGGGGCATATTTCTAAATTTGAGACACCTCCGCTCCTGCCCTTAAGAAAGGGGAGTATCGGAACTGCAGAAGATTGGGGTGGGGGAGGGATGAGGGGACACGGGGAGGCCACCCTAGGGTCATCCAGTCCAGCCCCCTTGCAATGCAAGAATATTCAGGCGGCCCATATCAGGACCGAACCTCTAACCTCGGCTTTATGAGCTGTAATAAACGAGAATCTGGCCTTATTCCCTTATGGGGGACACAAGAGCCCTTCTAGAGTCCTTTGCAGGTTCTCCATCGGTCGGAGAAAATAGCAGAGGCCAACCAGAGAATATTGAGAAGCAAAGCAGCTAGTAAGCCTGATCTTTATTGAACTATTGCAACAGGGTGCCCCCCTCACACGCAGGAGAAGGAGGAGAACCGCGAACCAAGGTGTGCCTGCCCTTATATAGACATTTTAAATTGCCCGCCCTGGAGTGCAAGACCACCCCCAGACACATCATACCTACATCACAGAAAGGGCGGTCTACAACAGAAATCTGAGTGCGTTGTTTACCTCCTGTCTGGCAGGTTTCCTGTTAATGCTCACTTGATTGGATACCCTGGGGAACCTGGCCAGTCTTTTGTAATGATAAATACTTAGTTCCTGAGCCAGGTCACAGGATCACCCTATTCATACACAGACATACCCTTAAGACAGGATTTGTGAATGAAAAGACAATGGGGAGATTTTTCCATTTCCCTTTGACTTTGCAGAGAAAACATTTGGTCAGTTTGGGAGCCAAAATGGCTTCATGGCTGTTTCCCTGTGGTTTATATATTTATGTACGTGTTTGCTTGGTACATTTACGAACATTTATTATATATATAAGATCTTAATTATTTTATTTCAGCACTCTAACCAGTTGAGCTCACAGAATAAAGCAAAATAAAAAATAAAACCTTGATCTACCTTATAGGGCTGTTGTAAGGAAAGCACAAGAAAATGCATGCGTAGCCCTGAAAGTTCTATGAGTTAATATCTATCTATCCATCTGCCTGGCTATCTCATTTTTCCCCCCAGTGTGTATTGCAGCCTTCAGTCAAATTAACGGGTAGGTTAATTAACTGCAGTTGATTCATTGTTGGGGGTGGGGGGCAATGTTAATCACTGAGTGGTGAGACTAAAGGGCATCTGTTCATTTCCAAGAGACGGTTTCGGTTGTGATGCGTTATTAATGAAATAGAAAATATTAATTTTTAAAAATGGGTTTATTTATTAAAGAGGCCATTTCCTTCTAATGAGCGACGGTACAGCAAATTATAGGCGATAGCCTATAATTTGCGATTGTTACCATGCTATCTCAATAACCAAAAATACCTCCAAGTTTTGTAAATAACCTTGAGGTGAGCTGAATGTCCCAACACGAATGTTGTTGTTTTTTTGTTTGCTTGAAATTATTACGGTTTTGTTTAGGATGGGCGGGGTATACACAAAACCTAAAACCTTTTTAATTCAGCCATTATTTATTATTGCAATTACTGTCATGTAATAGGGTGTAAGGGTGGCGCTGTGGGTTAAAGCCTCAGCGCCTAGGACTTGCCGATCGAAAGGTTGGCAGTTCGAATCCCCGCGGCGGAGTGCGCTCCCGTCGTTCGGTCCCAGCGCCTGCCAACCTAGCAGTTCGAAAGCACCTTCTGGTGCAAGTAGATAAATAGGGACCGCTTACAAGCGGGAAGGTAAACGGCGTTCCGTGTGCTGCGCTGGCTCGCCAGATGCAGCTTGTCACGTTGGCCACGTGACCCGGAAGTGTCTTCGGACGGCGCTGGCCCCCGGCCTCTAGAGTGAGATGAGCGCACAACCCTAGAGTCTGGCAAGACTGACCCGAACGGGCAGGGGTACCTTTACCTTTACCTTACTAATAGGGTGTAATATTGTATTCTAATATTGACATGTTTTTATTGTTGCAAACGCCCCTCCCCCCTGGACCTTAGGGCGAAGGGCATGGAATAAATTGCGTACAACAACAACAACAACTCAGGGGTTGGAATAAATGACCTCTGGTGGTCCCTTCCAACTCGACAAGTCCATGAGTTTTATCTCTGTGAAGGGAATAGTGGGTCTCTTAGCAACTCCAAGCACCTTTAACAGACTACAGTTTCCAGGGTGCTTTGGAGCAAAGCCATAACTACATACCCTCCAACATTCCTCCGGTGAAAACAGAGACATTTCTTGCGCGCACGCGCACACCCCCCCCCCCCAACTAGACCCCACCTCCCCCAATTTTTTATCAGAGGCCGGTCAACTGCCACCAGCTCAAAACAGACATCAATAAATAATTTCT
The DNA here is from genome assembly GCF_027172205.1 of Podarcis raffonei. Taxonomy (NCBI): domain Eukaryota; kingdom Metazoa; phylum Chordata; class Lepidosauria; order Squamata; family Lacertidae; genus Podarcis; species Podarcis raffonei. The sequence continues at coordinate 4,528,198 of NC_070619.1, read as the reverse complement.
TAGAAAGGGGCAAGATTAGATGCACAACGTAAACATACCTTTGAAGGTGACCCGGAAACTACAACTAATCCAGAATGCGGCAGCTAGACTGGGGACTGGGAGTGGCCGCCAAGACCATATAACATCTACATTGGCTCCCAGTACGTTCGGAGCACAATTCAAAGTGTTGGTGTTGACCTTTAAAGCCCTAAATGGCCTCGGTCCAGTATACCTGAAGGAGCATCTCCACTCCCATCGTTCTGCCCAGACATAGGTCCAGCGCCGAGGGCCTTCTGGCGGTTCTCTCATTGCGAGAAGCAAAGCTACAGAGAACCAGGCAGAGGGCCTTCTCGGTGGTGGCGCCCGCCCTGTGGAACGCCCTTCCAGCAGATGTCAAAGAGAAGAACAACTACCTGACATTCAGAAGACATCTTAAGACATTCCCTGTTCAGGGAAGTTTTTATTTTTGACATTTTAATGTATCGTTGTTGGAAGCTGCCCAGAGCGGCTGGGGAAACCCAGCCAGATGGGCGGGGTACAAATAATAAATTAAATATATAAAAAGCAGAGACATCACCTTGCCAACAAAGGTCCGTATAGTTAAAGCCATGGTTTCCCCAGTAGTGATGTATGGAAGTGAGAGCTGGACCATAAAGAAGGCTGATCGCCGAAGAATTGATACTTTTGAATTCTGGTGCTGGAGGAGACTCTTGAGAGTCCCATGGACTGCAAGAAGATCAAACGCATCCATTCTGAAGGAAATCAGCCCTGAGTGCTCACTGGAAGGACAGATCCTGAAGTTGAGGCTCCAAGACTTTAGCCACCTCATGAGAAGAGAAGACTCCCTGGAAAAGACCCTGATGTTGGGAAAGATGGAGGGCACAAGGAGAAGGGGACGACAGAGGACGAGATGGTGGGACAGTGTTCTCGAAGCTACAAACATGAGTTTGACCCAACTGCGGGAGGCAGTGAAGACAGGAGTGCCTGGCATGCTCTGGTCCAGGGGGTCACGAAGAGTCGGACATGACTAAACAACTAAACTACTACTACTACTACTACAGTGGAACCTCAGTTCCCGAACGCCTCCGTTGTTGAATATTTCAGTTCTCAAATGCCGAAACCCCAGATGTAAATGCTTCCGTTTTCGAATATTTTTCAGAACTTGAACACGCAACACGTCTTCTGCTGAATGCAAGAAGCTCTTGCGACCAAGGAGTGCCTGGCGTGCTCTGGTCCATGGGCTCACGAAGAGTCGGACACGACTAAACGACTAAACAACAACAAATAATAATAATCAAGACTCCTTGCGCACTGCTCTGCTCCCCCTTTCTTCCCACTCAGGGCAGCCCTGCCCCTCTGCCTGCCCCTCAGAACTGCCTGCCCAAAGGAGGAGGCCGTCAGCAGCGACCAGGAAGATGCCATGGAGAGTTTCTGTCCCCCCCCCCCGTCTCCCCCCCCCGACATGCTACAAGCCATTACCCCTGAGCCATGGCAAGCACCATCCCTTTAGCCTTAATGAAAGGTGTGCCAGGCTGAGTCGTCCCCCCCCCCCCCGCCCTCGCAAGTGTTCCCTATCTGCTCTCTGCTGGGAACCTACGCAAAACGCCCTGTTCTTTGAATGGGGCAGCCACAAAGGACATGAATGGGGACTTTGAACATTTGACAGCGTGTAGCCACCCGGAATGACTAATGCTCCAGACCCTTTTTTCTAAGCCCAGCGCATGGCAACAGGTGGGAAACAGCAGCGAATGCCTGTTCAATGTCACTTAAGAGAAACAGGTGAGGCTTTGCCCCCCCCCTCCTCTTCTTCCCCGGCCTCTTGTGCACGGACTCCATATGAGAAAGGAAAAGGACAAGTAGCAATTAAGCTACTCTGAGATAGCAATGATAAGATCTCTCTGCCACACACAGGCTTTCCTATCAGGCAGTGTCAGTCTGTGGCATTCTGGAGCACCAGGACCCAGGAACCTGCCTGCTGCCTAGAAATATATTAGCCCACCTACCTCTGATTTGTCTGGGGTTGCCAGACCCCCAGGACTGACCTGGAGTCCCCCAGTTTACCTGCCCAGGTGGCAGGGGGGGGAGGCTTGAATCTCCAAGTGGGTGAGAGAGTGCCTTTAAATTTCATTTAAAAATAAAAATAAAATTAAGAATATCATGTGTGCAGCTTGCAAGCTTCAGCTTCGTAGGAGCTGGCTACAAATCATTGCATAGACACTGTGGGGAGGGTCCACCTTCCTTTGATCCTTCCTCTCCCAATTAACCTCCATCTCCTGGGCTCAGTGGTGGAAAGAGTCCATCTTCCTCTGATCCCTCTCCCCCCTCCCAATTAACCTCCATCTCCTGGTCTCAGTGGTGGGGAGGGTCCACCTTCCTCTGATCCCTCTTCCCCTCTCCCAATTAACCTCCATCTCCTGGTCTCAGTGGTGGGAAGGGTCCATCTTCCTCTGATCCCTCTTCCCCTCTCCCAATTAACCTCCATCTCCTGGCCTCAGTGGTGGGAAGGGTCCACCTTCCTTTGATCCTTCCTCTCCCAATTAACCTCCATCTCCTGGTCTCAGTGGTGGGGAGGGTCCACCTTCCTCTGAGCCCTCCCTCCCTCTCCCAATTAACCTCCATCTCCTGGTCTCAGTGGTGGGGAGGGTCCACCTTCCTCTGATCCCTCTTCCCCTCTCCCAATTAACCGCCATCTCCTGGTCTCAGTGGTGGGGAGGGTCCACCTTCCTCTGATCCCTCTTCCCCTCTCCCAATTAACTGCCATCTCCTGGTCTCAGTGGTGGGGAGGGTCCACCTTCCTCTGATCCCTCTTCCCCTCTCCCAATTAACCGCCATCTCCTGGTCTCAGTGGTGGGGAGGGTCCACCTTCCTCTGATCCCTCTTCCCCTCTCCCAATTAACCGCCATTTCCTGGTCTCAGTGGTGGGGAGGGTCCACCTTCCTCTGATCCCTCTTCCCCTCTCCCAATTAACCTCCATCTCCTGGTCTCAGTGGTGGGAAGGGTCCATCTTCCTCTGATCCCTCTTCCCCCCCCCAATTAACCTCCATCTCCTGGTCTCAGTGGTGGGGAGGGTCCACCTTCCTCTGATCCCTCTTCCCCCCCAATTAACCTCCATCTCCTGGTCTCAGTGGTGGGGAGGGTCCACCTTCCTCTGATCCCTCTTCCCCTCTCCCAATTAACCGCCATCTCCTGGTCTCAGTGGTGGGGAGAGTCCACCTTCCTCTGATCCCTCTCCCCCTCTCCCAATTAACCTCCATCTCCTGGTCTCAGTGGTGGGGAGGGTCCACCTTCCTCTGATCCCTCTCTCCCTCTCCCAATTAACCTCCATCTCCTGGCCTCAATGGTTGGTGGGAGTGTAGAGGAAGAATCAACCCCCATGACATCACCAGGGGCTGCCCCACAAGGGTCTCAGGTTCCACACCTGGTTCCTCCCACCATTCCTCTGCGTCCAACCAGCCCATATTGAGTAAGACCATCGGCGATCCTAGCTCAATATTGTCTACACTGGCTGGCAGCAGCTCCCCAGAGTTTCAGCAGCCGGGTTCTTTCCCTGCCTCACCTGCAGATGCCACATGCAAAGCAAAGCATGTTCTTCTACTGAGCTGTGGCCCTTTCAGAAGAGAGGAGAAAGGCCGCCAACCTTTAAGAGGATGAGAGGAGCTCGTGGAGAAGGGGTCAAGTGAATTGCTGGTAGCCACGCTGCTGGAATGAGTGATAGGTAGCGGGGTGAACTGCAGTGCAGAGGCTGTGCCACCGTTGTACAAGCGCCTCGAGGTATCTGGTTGGCTCCTGCTGCCACTGAGCTCTGCGGGGCTGAGTGGACCTTTGCCCCAATCCAGGAAAAAGGCAGTTTTTATGTTCACAGAGAAATCATCAAATATCATCAAACCGTCAGGGCTGCCCTTCGCGAAGCACATAATCTCCCCCCATCAACCCCTTGCTGAAGGTATAATTGAGTGTCCTTGCCATTTTAATAATAGGCCTGTCACCATTCAGTTTGGGCTGTAAAAGCGCAGCCCAGCTCCCAAAGCAAAAGCGCTTGTCAGTTTTTTAAAAATAATAATAAAAAAGTGGAGGAAATTAACCATTAAAATTTGGATCAACTAGAGCGGGGGGTGGAATTCATAAACACACACACACACACACACACACACACACACGTGTAAAAAGTAATTGTCCCCCATGTCGCTTGCCTATTTTATCAGAGGCTGAAACGAAAGGATGGCTTTGCTGCTCTCCAGATCTCAATGCGGCAACTAATGTAATTGGTGTAATTGCACTTTTGTTGGAAGGCTGGGCCTTTCTTGAAAAGACAGGCACATATTCAAGGAGGAAAAAGAAATGGGTGGATTGGGCAAGGGAGGGGGAGGGGGAGATGCTGTCAGCTCCAAACTGGCAGAGGTCCACTCAGGGACTGAGATGAACATCCGCTCAATTAGCCGACGGGATTTTTTGGGTAGGACCTGCCAAAGATAGCTAGGTCAGCTGTGGCTGTGACACCTGCAGTATCAGGGATGGTATTGGCTATTCGGTTGTAAAAGTAGAGGCCTTTGACAATGCAGGGATCTATAGGTGCCGGGTCCTCAAAATCACCAAAGAGAAGGTAAAAAAAGGTTAAGGACCTCTGGACGGTTAGGTCCAGTCAAAGGTGACTATGGGGTTGCGGCACTCATCTCGTTTTCAGGCCGAGGGAGCAGGCATTTGTCTGCAGACAGCTTTCCAGGTCATGTGGCCAGCAGGACTAAACCACTTCCGGCGCACTGTGACGGAAACCAGAGCGCACGGAAACGCCATTTGCCCTCCCACCACAATGGTACCTATTTATCGACTTGTACTGGCGTGCTTTCGAACTGCTAGGTTGGCAGGAGCTGGGACAGAGCAATGGGAGCTCACTCCGTCATGGGGATTCGAACCGCTGACCTTCCAATCGGCAAGCCCAAGAGGCTCAGTGGTTTAGATCACAGCGCCACCCGCTCCCATTGATACCAAAGATAGAAGAGAAGGAAATGGGGTTATTTAGAAGGTTCCATCTTCCATGTGACAGCCCTTCAGATATTGGAGATGGCTATCCTATCAACTCTTAGTCTTCTCTACTCCTGCCTGGACATACCCAGCTCCCTCAACTGACCCTTGATCATCTCAGCCACCCTCCTTTAAATTAATAGCCTTCTTAAATTGTGCTGCTCAGAATTGGCCACAGGACTCCAGGTGGGGGGTCTGACCAAGGCTAAATAGAGTGGGACCATTACTTTCATTGATGTGGATGCTATACTGTTAATACACTAAAAAGGATATACCAAGAACTCAGGCCACAAGTTTCAATATAAGGAATAATTCCTACTCGAGAGTTGAAAAGAAAAACGTGTATATTCTGCTAAGAATAACAGTTTGAAGCTAATGGTAAATTTAAACACAACGTGTAAGTACAGTAGTTTTAAGGTAAAACGTTTAAGTACAGAAATAATGTAGTTTCAAATATGCAGTGATATAGTATAAAGGTACATAAAATACCAGTACACAACAATTATTTTGTACAAGTCTCAATGGCAGTCAAAAGGAGTCCATATTATATAGAATCAGAATAAAGAATCAAATAGGGCCGAAAAGGAGTATCCGGAGTGTGAATCAGATGTACGACTCAGTAGTGGTGACCAGATCCGGAGTGTGAATCAGATGTACGACTCAGTAGTGGTGACCAGGACAGGGCCCTGTTTCGGAGTAAACGCCTTCTTCAGCTCAGTTTTTTGAGGGCTATAAATCTGTTGGAAGTCTGTATCATTTAATTCTTTTATGTTTCTTTTTCGACATGCGTCTTAGATAATGGAATGCTCCCAAGTTTTCATGCGTTTCTCTGTGCGTTGTTAATACAGCCTAGAATTGTAGTAGCTCATTTTGCTGCTGCATCACACTGTTGACTCAGGTTAAGCTTGTGGCCTACTAAGACCCATGCATCCTTTTCCCATGGACTCATGTCAGGCCAGGAGGTCTCCATCCTATGTTTGTACATCTGGTTATTCCTGCCTAGGTGTGCTTAGGCTAAGCAAATCAGTCTCTTAAGCTTAAGCCAAGAAATAGTACTCTCTATGAAATTGAATATCAATATACGTATCAAGGCTTTGAGATTAGACCACTGAAGAAGCCCAGAAAACTACCTTGGGGGTGGGCTACCTGCAAGCCCCAGTAAAAGGGCCCCATCGGGGACAAACAGCGGCCTCTTGATTATTTGGACTGCAAGGGTGAAACGGGTGCAAAACGCCGGCACCCTGTCCACAACTTCATTAACATCCATCTACAACTTCACTAGCATCTCTCGGTATTGTGAACAAAACCGAACTTACCTTTTCTTGGTATCTTCATGAAAACAAAAGACTGAGTTAAGCACTTGAAAAATCCATTGAAATCAGATATTATAAGTTCATCTTAGGTTGGGTAGTTCGCAAGTCTCTGTGGCTTTGTACTAGTTTTGTATTTTTCTCAGAAGATTGATAAAGTATGTATAATCATTTTGGTAATTATTGTGTGTCTATTAGTCGCCAACGTGTTGCATGAGTCGTACTACTACTAGGTGTGGAATCTAGCAGTTATCCCTGTTGAAATTTATTTTACTCAAAATGCCCAAGCCAGTTTCAAACTTTCATTAACAACCCAGTGTTTGAGCACGTAGACAGGAAGGCTCTTTGAAGCAATGGAAGGCAGTAAATAATTAGAGTGGCTTTCTTAGATGGCTTCTCTTCCCGCTATCTTTTTGCATTTCAGGGGGAAATTGGCTAAAACAACAACAACCCCACAGTTTCTCTACAAATCTGGTTGTTCCATTTTTTGAAACACCCTTTGTCTGTTTGACAGGCGGGCACAGGCCTGCAACAACATCATCATTTAGTTGCATGCCCCTCTTCCATAGTTAGAAGGGACGCGGGTGGTGCTGTGGATTAAACCACAGAGCCTAGGGCTTGCTAATCAGAAGGTCGGCTGTTCGAATCCCCGTGATGGGGTGAGATCCCATTGCTCTGTTCCTGCTCCTGCCAACCTAGCAGTTCGAAAGCACGACCGCGCCTTGCCTCTCCAGAACAAACTTAAGAAGGCCCCAGTCCTGCCAAGCCCTACTGGTCACAGGGCCTGGCTCCTGCACACACTCCTGACAGGGAGGCCCTATTAGCTAAAGTGGTACCCTCAGGTTAAGAACAGTTTCAGGTTAAGGACAGACCTCCGGAACGAATTAAGTACTTAACCCTAGGTAAAAATGTAAAGGGAGCCCTAACCATTAGGTCTAGTCGTGGCCAACTCTGGGGTTGCGGCACACATCTTGCTTTACTGGTCGAGGGAGCCGGTGTGCAGCTTCCGGGTCATGTGGCCAGCAGGACTAAGCCGCTTCTGGCGAACCAGAGCAGTGCACGGAAACGCCATTTACCTTCCCGGAGTGGTACCTATTTATCTACTTGCACTTTGATGTGCTTTTGAACTGCTAGGTTGGCAGGAGCTGGGACCGAGCAACGGGAGCTCACCCCGTCACGGGGATTCGAACCGCCGACCTTCTGATCAGCAAGTTCTAGGCTCTGTGGTGTAACCGACAGCGCCACCCGCGTCCCTAACCCGAGGTACCACTGTATAATGAAGCAATACATGGAGAAAGTGGACAGGGAAAAGCATTTCTCTGTCTCTTGTAACCCTGGAACTCCTGGGCACCCAATGAAGCTGACTGTCGGGTGATGGAGGAGAGATAAAAGGAAGGAGTTCTTCATGCAACGCAGCTAAAACACCCTGAGCTCCCTGTCCTCTGGCTGAGCAGCGACTGGGAACACCAGGCTCCAGCTGTGAGGGTGAAGGAGCCGTTCCGGAGTGGGTGCCACAAATCAGCTGGGAGGCAGCGGCTGGTCAGAGCATGCATGGCAACCAGGAAGCCGCCTGGAGGTGCGATGCTTCTCAGCTGCATTGCAAAGGAGAGGCAAGGCATTGCTGCAGCTGAATTTAAGCCCCAGCTGCCACTAAGCAGAGCGCCCGTTTCCCCAGGCCAGGGAGGCTTGTTGAGCTGCTGCTCCGGCAACGAAGCAAGCTCAGACCGGAAACATATAGGAGCTAGAATATTAACAATTGCAGAGCTGGAAGGGAGCCCAAGCCAGCCGTTGCAATGCAGGGACCACAGTTTTTTTTTTTTATTAATTTTTTATTAAAGGTTTTTTTTTTTATAACAACAAAAACAAAACAAAACAATACAATACAATAAACACAACAAACAAAAAAAACAAGTGCAATTTCAGATCTTATTTTCTTGTACCTTACTTCCCCGACTTCCTCATGCCTCCCTTTTCTGTATTCCAATTTCTAATCATTCATTCAGCAAATCTTCCCTTATTTTAACTTAGTTTGATCTTACTTATTCTCCTTATCTTATCCATTACCGATAATAACCATTTATTTTCTAATCCAACACCATTTTAACTTTCATTAATTTTATAATATTTCTTTAAATAGTCCTTAAATTTTTTCCATTCTTCTTCCGCTGCTTCTCTTCCCTGGTTTCGGATTCTGCTTGTCATCTCTGCCAGGCCCATGTAGTCAATCACCTTCATCTGCCATTCTTCCAAGGTGGGTAGATCTTGTGTCTTCCAGTACTTTGCAATGAGTATTCTTGCTGCTGTTGTAGCATACATAAAAAAAGTTATATCCTTCTTTAACACCCCTTGGCCGACAATACCCAAGAGAAAGGCCTCTGGTTTCTTAGGGAAGGTATATTTAAATACCTTTTTCAGTTCATTATAGATCGTTTCCCAGAATGCCTTAATCTTCGGGCACGGCAGGGACCACAGCTTCAAGAATCCCTAAGCGATAAGCCAGCCAACCTTAGCTGGAGGAAGCATGTACAGTGGTACCTCGGGTTACAGATGCTTTGTCATGGTTTGGTTCACGGGCGAGCAAAGTCCTGGCTGGGGACGTTGGGACCGGGGACAAGATGGCGGGGAGGGAGCAGGGGGTACAGAAGCCAGGACTCAGGAAACCAAGGGTGTGAGGGATTCAAGGAGTCATGAAGTCAAGGGTCTGAGGATCAAGAAGCAAGGAGTCACGAAGTCAGGGGTCCGAGGATCAAGAAGCAAGGAGTCACGAAGTCAAGGGTCCGAGGATCAAGAAGCAAGGAGTCACGAAGTCAAGGGTCTGAGGATCAAGAAGCAAGGAGTCACGAAGTCAAGGGTCCGAGGATCAAGAAGCAAGGAGTCACGAAGTCAAGGGTCTGAGGATCAAGAAGCAAGGAGTCACGAAGTCAAGGGTCCGAGGATGAAGAAGCAAGGAGTCACGAAGTCAAGGGTGCGAGGATGAAGAAGCAAGGAGTCACGAAGTCAAGGGTCCGAGGATCAAGAAGCAAGGAGTCACGAAGTCAAGGGTCCGAGGATCAAGAAGCAAGGAGTCACGAAGTCAAGGATCCGAGGATCAAGAAGCAAGGAGTCACGAAGTCAAGGGTCCGAGGATCAAGAAGCAAGGAGTCACGAAGTCAAGGGTCTGAGGATCAAGAAGCAAGGAGTCACGAAGTCAAGGGTCTGAGGATCAAGAAGCAAGGAGTCACGAAGTCAAGGGTGCGAGGATCAAGAAGCAAGGAGTCACGAAGTCAAGGGTGCGAGGATGAAGAAGCAAGGAGTCACGAAGTCAAGGGTGCGAGGATGAAGAAGCAAGGAGTCACGAAGTCAAGGGTGCGAGGATGAAGAAGCAAGGAGTCACGAAGTCAGGGGTCCGAGGATCAAGAAGCAGGGAGTCAAGGAGCCAAATACAGCAAGGCAGGGAACATGTTGCAGTGGCAAAGAGCCAAAGGAAAATGCTGACTTTATATTCCTTCCCGTCTCTTGCCACCAGGTGCTGTGAGTTACCAATCGGCCTCACCTGTGTGGCCACACCTTGCCTCTCTAGAACAAACTTAGGAAGGCCCCAGTCCTGCAAAGTCCTGTTGGTCACAGGGCCTGGCTCCTGCATGCACTCCTGACACACTTCAGGTTACAGACTCCGCTAACCCAGAAATAGTACCTCGGGTTAAGAACTTTGCTTCAGGATGAGAACAGAAATCGTGCGGCGGCAGCAGCGGGAGGCCCCATTAGCTAAAGTGGTACCTCAGCTTAAGAACAGTTTCAGGTTAAGAACGAATTAAGTTCTTAACCCAAGGTACCTCTGTACAGGGGTGCAAGAAGGAAGTATATGAAATAACACAGGGGAAAAAGTGGACAGAGATGCAGAAACATAGTGTCCTGATGGCTATGAACATGGTTAGAAGAGGGGGTTAGAAAACTGGAGGATATCAATATAGCTTGGGCACAGGCTACCTGAACAATATCACATCTCCATATACAAAGCTACCCAGTTGCCAAGATCCTCAGGTGAGCACCTTCTCTTGGTCCCAGGCGCAGCTGGTGGTGAGGCGAGAGACAGAGCCTTTTCTGTGGCTGCTCCCATATTGTGGGTTCCCCTCCCAGGAGAGGTCAGACTGGCTCCTTCCTTGTAATCCTTCTGACGGCAGGCAAGGCCTTCCTGTTCAGACAGGCCTTTGGAAACTAAGGTGCAGGCAACGTTGATCTAGAGGCAGGCTGTGCTTTAATTGATGGCTTTCACTGTGTTTTCATGTATTTTAACTACAGTGGTACCTCAGGTTACATATGCTTCAGGTTACATACGCTTCAGGTTACAGACTCCGCTAACCCAGAAATAGTACCTCGGGTTAAGAACTTTGCTTCAGGATAAGAACAGAAATTGTGCAGCAGCGGCGCAGCAGCAGCAGGAGGCCCCATTAGCTAAAGTGGTGCTTCGGGTTAAGAACAGACCTCCAGAACGAATTAAGTATTTAACCCGAGGTACCACTGCATTGTCTTTAACAGGGTTGCCCCAATACGTTTTGATACCTAAGGCAAACCCCAAAATGGCGCCCCCTCGGCCACCAGGAAAGATCTACGTCAGGAACAAGGAGGAAATAAAGATCAGTGAAATATACTCAGAGTCGCAAAGTGATTTCATGCTCTTTATTCAGCTCATAGTGGTGAGGAGGAATGGAAGTCCCCTCAAAGTATCTGCTTTATATACATTATTTACACAATGGGCTGCATGTGATTGGCTAATTCCGGACTTTTCCTGTAGGCCAATCATGTTGTGGATTCACTTCTATCTGGAGCTGGATTGGGTGGCTCCTGTCGACCAATCATACTGCTGCATTGTTCTAGGACCAATCAGACTGCTGCATTCTGAATCCTATTGTTCTAGGACCAATCAGACTGCTGCATTCTGAATCCTATTGTTCTAGGACCAATCAGACTGCTGCATTTTGGATCCTATTGTTCTAGGACCAATCAGACTGCTGCAGTTTGGATCCTATTCAACTCAGTACATAACAATCAGCATCGGGAACTGCTGTTCCTACGGATCCTGTCACCACATTTTGCGTCATGGGGGGGCCAGGCTTTTTAACCAGGTTTTTAACCAGTTTGTAGTTCACAACCATGCTTTTAAATGTTGTAAGCTGCCTTGAATCCCAACTCCCAAAGGCAGGGTATAAAAACATTAAATAATGATTGTAATAAATAATAACACCATTGGCTGCTAGTCATGATGGCTGTCCCACACCCCTAAAGTGGACCAGCTGGTGGAGAACAGAAGTCAGGACCATGTTGCTGTGCTAATGTCCTGAGGCGTATCTTTATCTCAGTGAAGACCTTCCTTGGAAAATCAATACAACCCAGGTGGTTAAGAAAGCCCAACAGAGACTCCATCTCTGCAGAGTATTGCAGAGAACGATGTCAATCAACATTTGATGATCTCCTTCTACTGGTCCACAATAGGAAGTGCTCTTTCATACTGGATCACGGTGTGGTACGCTGGGTTGACATCAACTGATAGGAAGTGCCTACAGAGGGTGGTGAATACAGCACAAGATATGATGGGCTGTCCCGTGAATTCGCTGGATGAAACAGCGGAAGAACGTTGCCTCAGGAGAGTGAGGAAAATTCTCAGTGTTAAGTTGTGGGTGAACATATCAGACGATACACCGATTCTTCAAACAGCTCTTGTTTATTCAGAGGCCAAAACTGAACTGAACTGAAGGGCTCAGTCAGCCTGCTTATATAGAGCTCCAGTACCACGTTACTGTAACAACTTTCTAAAACTATCCAATCACTGAACATCACTTTCGATCCTTTATTTGCATAACTATCTACAGTATCCCCCTGCTGGCCCAGGGTGAGAACTTCAGTACACAACACTCAGGGATGATTCACCCTGGCCGGCACTTTCTTGATCTCCTGCCCTTGGACAGAAGATATAGAAGCATGATTAGTCGCACCAACAGGGTAAAGAACAGCTTCTATCCATGGGCTGTTAGGCTGCTGAATGAAAAGATAACAACAGGGCAACTGACTTTCGGGTTTGGTGGGTGTGCGTCAGTAAACGAGGGCAATTACGACTAAGAGAGCTGAGTGGGGGGTGCTTGTGTAATCTCACTGTATACAAGTTGTACAAGTATTTCAATTTCAATCTGTGGGGACAGTCAGCATGGTGTCGTGGTTAGTGTGTTGGACCAGGAGCTGGGAGACCACGGTTCGAATCACCATTTGGCCACAAAGTCTGACCTACCTCACAGGGGAGTTGTGAGGAGGGAAAGAACCTTGTACACTGCCTTGAGCTCCTCGGAGTGGGATTTGTTTACTTGTGTCCGACTCTTCGTGACCGCCTGGACCAGAGCACACCAGGCCCTCCTGTCTTCCACTGCCTCCCGCAGTTTGGTCAAACTCATGCTGGTAGCTTCGAGAACACTGTCCCACCATCTCGTCCTCTGTCGTCCCCTTCTCCTTGTGCCCTCCATCTTTCCCAACATCAGGGTCTTTTCCAGAGAGTCTTCTCTTCTCATGAGGTGGCCAAAGTCTTGGAGCCTCAACTTCAGGATCTGTCCTTCCAGTGAGCACTCAGGGCTGATTTCCTTCAGAATGGAGAGGTTTGATCTTCTTGCAGTCCAATGGACTCTCAAGAGTCTCCTCCAGCACCAGAATTCAAAAGCATCAATTCTTCGGCGATCAGCCTTCTTTATGGTCCATACATCACTACTGGGAAAACCATAGCTTTTACTATATGGACCTTTGTTGGCAAGGTGATGTCTCTACTTTTTAAGATGCTGTCTAGGTTTGTCATTGTATCCCATCGGAGTGGGATACAAATGCAATAAATAAATAAATTGGGATGCTGCACTTGGAGAGGTCTTCCAGGAGGTGTCTTCTTATTCCCCTCCTTTGCTTCATTCGTCAGGGTCTTGGGGCTTTCAGGTCCCATGAAACAGTGGAAAACGTTGGCCTGGTCACACCCATAAAAGAAAAAGTCCTCCTGCTTTCACAAGGTGGGCGTTGGAGGAAAGAAAGCGCCCGCTGGTAGTCAGGGATTCAATATTTCTATTTATTTCTTTCCCTCCCCCAAAATAAATTGAGATGTGTTTGTGAAAGTGTCAAGCGGAGCCCGCAGGAATGAAACTATAAAACAACAAAAGCTGTTCTGTGCCTCAGTGACAGACAGCCCCAGATTAATGTACCAGCGTTTTTATGGTCTGTTAACAACTGATATGGGTTTTAAATATATTATCTTCCGTCCTATTGTCTGTCATTTTGAAAACCACCTCTGCCTTTTGTTCCGCCTTTTAAGAGGTGCTTCTGGGATAATCAGAAGGGAAGCGGTATTCCTTATTTATATATATTAACATCAAGACTGTTTTTTCTTTTTTTTTTGACACTTTCCCCATAGATAGATCATCGCCAATCCCTGCATCCTTTCCATCTTTCCTCATCAGGTGAGGTTTTCCTCCAGCATTTTCATGGGCAATTTACCATGAAATCTATTGAAACATCTTTAATTCCGGGAGCCTTTCAAAGAGATCTCTCTTCCTTTAGTGCTATCAAAGGAAGATTTGTTGAGCATGCCATCGAGGGAGACTGTTGGAGCAAAGGAACACACCCAGCGGCAAGAGAGCCTACGAGATCTCTATAAAGGGACAAGAATCACACACAAGATGGTTTGGAGTAGGGAAGCCACACTTGACAGTGACAGCAGTCACGAAATTAAAAGACGCCTGCTCCTTGGGAGAAAGGCGATGGCAAACCTAGACAACATCTTAAAAAGCAGAGACATCACCTTGCCAACAACGGTCCATATAGTTAAAGCTATGGTTTTCCCAGTAGTGATGTATGGAAGTGAGAGCTGGACCATAAAGAAGGCTGATCGCCAAAGAATGGATGCTTTTGAATTCTGGTGCTGGAGGAGACTCTTGAGAGTCCCATGGACTTCAAGAAGATCAAACCTCTCCATTCTGAAGGAAATCAGCCCTGAGTGCTCACTGGAAGGACAGAGCCTGAAGCTGAGGCTCCAAGACTTTGGCCACCTCATGAGAAGAGAAGACTCCCTGGAAAAGACCCTTACTCTGGGAAAGATGGAGGGCACAAGGAGAAGGGGACGGCAGAGGATGAGATGGTGGGACAGTGTTCTTGAAGCTACCAGAATGAGTTTGACCAAACTGTGGGAGGCAGTGGAAGACAGGAGTGCCTGGCGTGCTCTGGTCCAGGGGGTCACGAAGAGGCGGACACAACTAAACGACTAAACAACAACAACAACAAAGGGAAGCCACAACTCACACATCACCAGCCTGGCAGTGTCAGGAGAAGTGAAGGAGTGACCATTGTCAGGCCAGAGGTGCGGCCCTTTAAGGCTCAGAAGTTCCCTCAAGGGAACGATCTGAAGTTTACATGGTATTCCTTGAAGGAGGACTAGTTGAAAATGATTCACAGATGGTACTTAACTCCAAGCAGACTTGCTAAGATGTCTAAGACTGAATCAGATAAGTGCTGGAGATGCAATGAGGGTGAGGGGAACGTTCTTTCATAGGTGGTAGATCTGTAAAAGGGTATTGGGAAATAATTCATAATGAATTGGAAAAAATGTTTAAAAGTTGTTGTTTAGTCGTTTAGTCGTGTCCGCCTCTTCGTGACCTCCTGGACCAGAGCACGCCAGGCACTCCTGTCTTCCACTGCCTCCTGCAGTTTGGCCAAACTCATGTTTGTAGCTTCAAGAACACTGTCCCACCATCTCGTCCTCTGTCGTCCCCTTCTCCTTGTGCCCTCCATCTTTCCCAACATCAGGGTCTTTTCCAGGGAGTCTTCTCTTCTCCTGGGGTGGCCAAAGTCTTGGAGCCTCAACTTCAGGATCTGTCCTTCCAGTCAGCACTCAGGGCTGATTTCCTTCAGAATGGAGAGGTTTGATCTTCTTGCAGTCCATGGGACTCTCAAGAGTCTCCTCCAGCACCAGAATTAAAAAAAAGTACTTTCCCCCCAAAAACAAGAGTCCTTTCTGTTGGGGATAATTCAGGTGGACATTCCCAGGTGTCAAAAAAGGTTATTTATGTAAGCCACTACTGCGGCCCATGTTTTGTTAGCCCTCAAATGGAAAACGAGCGAGGTCCCAAACAAAGAAGAATGGCAACTTAAATTGATGGAATATGTGCAGCTTGCAGATCTAACTGATAGAATAAGAGAATAAGAAGAAAATATGTTTAAAGAAGATTGGGAAATGTTTATTGACTATACGGGGGGAAATTGTGCACACTTGAAAACATTGGTAGCATTAAAATAAATTCAACAGTGCAAAGAAGTTTTGATGGATGTAATAATGGAATCCTGAATGGTTTAGTTTATGTAAAATATGCAGGGATTTATGATATGTAAAATGAACCATGGAAAGAGAAAACGGGAAGAGGAGATACCAACGATAGAAGAATGGAGATTAAAATTGACAGACTATGCGGAACTGGATAAATTAACTGGGAAAATTAGATATATTAAAGATCAGAAGTTCATCGAGGACTGGGGAAAATTTGTGGACTATCTGAAAAACATATGTGGTGTTAACACAACGCTAGTGGGATTTCAAGAGGCACTGTAAAAAATAAATAAGTATTGTTTATTAGAAATAATGGGAGTAAGGAGGAACATTGGCAATACGAAAGAAGGGAATGTGTATTAAAGGTATAAATATGGATGATTGTCAGAGACGCTGAAGGAAGTCCAAAACAGTCCTAATTTGTTGTATTCGAGATAAAATGTATAACTGGATGAAAATTAATAAAATTTATATTAAAAAAAAAGGAAAGAGAAAATGGGAAGTCATTGATATTTTAAGGTTGTTTAAATGAATATTCTAAAATGTAAAACAGAAAATTTAATTAAAATTATATTTTTAAAAGAGGTTTCCTCAAGGGAGTGGAGCCTGGAGGAGGAAGCCTGGAGAGAGAGGCTTAAAAGGCCTCAGTTTCCTCCCAACCTCTGTTGGAGCAACGGTGCTCCTTGGAGCTGTCCATGGTCCAGCAGCCATGCACCTTTCCTTACGGCTCCTGGAATCAAACCAGAACACGGCACACGATGTCTCAGATAAATGCTGCATCCAGTGGCATTGTGGGAAATCAAAACGGAGGCTAGACCCAGTTGTACCTTGGCTGCTATAATAATAATAATAATAATAATAATAATAATAATAATAATAATAATTTATTATTTATACCCCGCCCATCTGGCTGGGCCTCCCCAGCCACTCTGGACGGCTTCCATAAAAACCAAAAATACAGTAAAATATCACACGTTAAAAACTTCCCTGAACAGGGCTGCCTTAAGATGTCTTCTGAATGTCAGGTAGTTGTTTATCTCTTTGACATCTGCTGGAAGGGCGTTCCACAGGGCGGGCGCCACTACCGAGAAGGCCCTCTGCCTGGTTCCCTGTAGCTTTGCTTCTCGCAATGAGGGAACCGCCAGAAGGCCCTCGGCGCTGGACCTCAGCGTCCGGGCAGAATGATGGGGGTGGAGACGCTCCTTCAGGTATACTGGACCGAGGCCGTTTAGGGCTTTAAAGGTCAGCACCAACACTTTGAATTGTGCTTGGAAACGTACTGGGAGCCAATGTAGGTCTTTCAAGACCGGTGTTATATGGTCTCGGCGGCCGCCCCCAGTCACCAGTCTAGCTGCCGCATTCTGGATTAGTTGTAGTTTCCGAGTCACCTTCAAAGGTAGCCCCATGTAGAGTGCATTGCAGTAGTCCAAGCGGGAGATAACCAGAGCGTGCACCACTCTGGCGAGACAGTCTGCAGGCAGATAGGGTCTCAGCCTACGTACCAGATGGAGCTGGTAAACAGCTGCCCTGGACACAGATTTGACCTGTGCCTCCATGGACAGCTGTGAGTCCAAAATGACTCCCAGGCTGCGCACCTGGTCCTTCAGGGGCACAGTTACCCCATTCAGGACCAGGGAATCCTCTATCTATGCTATCACTGCGTAAACCCTTAGGGACCCACAGATGGCTGAGCAGCCCCACCAGAGGGTGACTTATAGAGGGCTCCTTCAGACCTGGAGCCAGCCCTGCCCAGCCTTCTGTCAGGAGCCAAAGTCAGGAGTTATTTAATGTATGCATTATTTAACATATGTACGTATAAAAACAGGGACGCGGGTGGCGCTGTGGGTTAAACCACTGAGCCTTGGGCTTGCCGATTGGAAGGTCAGCGGTTTGAATCCCCACAACGGGGTGAGCTCCCGTTGCTCGGTCCCTGCTCCTGCCAACCTAGCAGTTCGAAAGCACGCCAAAAACTGCAAGTAGATAAATAGGTACCGCTCGGGGGGGGGGGGGGGAGGTAAACAGCGTTTCCGTGCGCTGCTCTGGTTCGCCAGAAGCGGCTTAGTCCTGCTGGCCACATGACCTGGAAGCTGTACGCCGGCTCCCTCGGCCAATAAAGCGAGATGAGCGCCCGCCACAACCCCAGAGTCGGTCACGACTGGACCTAATGGTCAGGGATCCCTTTACCTTTACCTTTATGTATAAAAACACCAGTGTCAGTGAAGTTAACTCCTTACTCAAACCAAAACAGCACAGGCCTAATGGTCACAGCAACTCACCCCAGTAGGTCTTGTCCCAATGAAGCAGTCATGAGGACTGAATGCCTCTGACCTTCCTACCCCCCCTGATTCCTTCCCCAGCAGCCTAAGGCTCCGTCGTCTTGTCTCCCTTTGCTCCACCCTTTTCATACCTCTTTGGGTTCTGGGAGACTAGGAGGAAGAGGAGCTGGTTGCAGTTGGAGGGGGAGATTTCCTGGCTTCTTCAGCAGCCTGGCTCCTTTTCCTCCCTTGGCCACTCTCCTCTGCTGCCTCCACTTCTGATTCTGACTCTGAACTGCCCTCTGCCACAGCCTCTCCCTGCTCACTAAGCCCTGTTACCTCTTCAGCTTCCAATACTCTTGCCAGTCTTCTCCCTCTGACCACGCATTGTGATTCTACCGTCACTCCCCTGACTGAGCCTTTCCCCCCTGGGGGTTCCCTTGGGGGTCGCCCAATGGCTGCCTCCCACCACTCCTCTCCATCCAGCCACTCCATGACACCTTTCTCCAGTTTGGGACATCATGCATGTCGGAATCTCAAGCCTTATCAGAGGAATTTGCCAATCTCCAGGCACTCGGCTTGATTCCCTGTTGACCTCCCTGGCTGCATTCTCCAGCAGGCGCAGGCGAGATCTCAATCGGCGATCCTCCTCTAACGTGAGAAGAACACACCACTCCTCCCCTGCCATCCCCAGGGAGGGGAAAGAGACAGACAGAAATGTATTTACATGCCTTTATTTCTGTCTTTCCAGCAGTACAGAGAAAACGTGTCTGTACTCTCTTAACTCCAACAGCAGAGAGAGAAAACTCCTCCCATGTACTTCCAGTACAGATCATGTGACACTCTGAGCTAACGTCTGGTGCTCAGTACACTGAATAGACTGTCCTTTGTTCCCACGGTACAGTCCCAAGCATCAACATCCTGTTTGGCTTTCCAGCCACCTGGAGCTCGCTGCTGCATTGCTCCTTTTTCGTAACATCCTCCCCCAAAAGAATCAATGCGTGTTGCGGCAAGCATAGAACTGGGGAGTTGGAAGGGACTCTAAGGGTCATCTAGTTCAGCCCCTGCACTGCCGGAATCATGGCTGGGGGGGGGGAACCCCTAATAGGCAGCCCCCCAACCTCTACAGTCATACCTCAGGTTGAATGTGCTTCAGGTTGAGCGTGTTCGAGTTGCGCTCCGCAGCAACCTGGAAGTAACGGAGCGCGTTACTTCCGGGTTTCGCCGCTCGCGCATGCGCAGACGCTCAAAATGACGTCACGCGCATGCGCGGAAGCAGCAAAATGTGACCTGCGCATGCGCAGATGCGCCATCACTGCTTATGTTGCGTTCAGGATGCGAACGGGGTTCCCGTTCACATCCCGAGGTACCACTGTATTTACAAACCTCCGCCTTCCAATGGAATCCATTCCACTGTCAAATGGCTCTTGCCATCAGTAAGCTCTACCCATTGGTTGTTTTTTTAAATATATTTTTTATTAAGGATTTTCTTGTTTTACAGAAGTGTAGTGCCTCGTATTTTTTCTTCTTCTTCCATGTAACATTTTTACAAATCCGTTTCATTTGTTGAGGCATTAGGGGGAGAAGAAAAAAGAAAGAAAAAAGAAAGGGGGGTGGAGAGAGGGAAGATGGATGGGGGTGGGGTCGGGGGGCGTTGTTTCTATTATGCTTAATGTATGTAGAGTTTGGTGTCAGCGTTGCTTGTGTTGTTCACTTGTGTTCCTTTGGTGGTGAGAGAGGTTGGGGTTGGCCTAGGGTGTGATTGTTTGCTTGTGATTGGCTGTGGTGATCTTTGTTATCAACTGCACTGGCTCCCGGTGGAGTACAGGATCAGGTTTAAGGTGCTGGTTTTAACCTTTAAAGCCCTATACGGCCTAGGACCCTCGTACCTACGGGACTGCCTCTCCTGGTATGCCCCACAGAGAAACTTACGGTCTTCAAATAAAAACATCTTGAAGGTCCCAGGCCACAGAGAAGTTAGGCTGGCCTCAACTAGAGCCAGGGCTTTTTCGGCTGTGGCTCCGACCTGGTGGAACACTCTGTCACGAGAGACTAGGGCCCTGCGGGACTTGACATCTTTCCGCAGGGCCTGCAAGACAGAGCTGTTCCGCCAGGCCTTTGGCCAGGGCACAGCCTGACTCCCTCCCTCGGCAATCTTCGCGGAGCTCTGGCCCAATGGTGGCCAGTGGCTTGAATTTAATTAATTTTATAATGAATGATTTTAGAGTGTTGTTTGTGTTGTACTTTTGTATTGTTTTATTGTTCTTAGCCGCCCTGAGCCCGGCTTCGGCTGGGGAGGGCGGGATATAAATAAAATTTATTATTATTATTATTATTATTTTCGTGTGTGAGTGAGGTAGGTGTGTGTTTTGGATCAGGTCAGCTCTACCCATTGTTGCGTCGGGGTCTTCTTCCTTGTCTTTTCAGTCCATCGGTTTCGACCACTCTGCATCCCTGACCGACGAAAGCAAAACGAGAGCCATATCTCTCCCCCCAAAAAACCCTTCTCCGCAGATGCAGCTGGCGTGAAACATCTGGGCAAGCCTAGCAGGCATCTGGCAAGGAGCGATGTTTCAGACTGAGCGCGGCAACATTCGCAGGCGAAAATGCTGCCCGCTGCCAGACCCTTCTTTGGACCATCTGCTGGCTTCGCTCTCGGCCCCCCCCCCGCCCCCCCCAGCCAGGACTCCCTGAGGCGTCTCTGGATAGATCTTCCTTGCATCAAGACATGAGAGGTCGAACAGATTGGGCTTAATAGTAGGGGTGGCTTGGACACAGAGCAAACATGTGCCTGGCAGGCTTGTATCTACATACCCAGAGAGAGCCGGGTGTTCAGCAGGTTGGGGGGGGGAGAGACCAGCCTTGGAATGTAGGCACATCACTCCCACTATTAGGAAACTCAGGAGGTGAGTACTGACAGCAGCAGGGAGGGTACCCTGGGGATGTTGAAGCTTTGCAGAAGCAAAACAACAACAAAGCAACAACTCACTGGGAAGGAAAGATGAAGGAGTAAGGAAAAAACACAACCTGATGATGATTGAGGACGCCCAGTGTGCTGGCCCTGGGAGTAACCCAAGAACCGTGGTCCAGGTCCGGTCCAGGTTCCGTTAGGAGTCACTCCGACAGGGTCAAGGTAGGAAACCAGGCAAGAACAGGTGCAGGATCTAGCATACAGCAATGTTGCTCCCGCAACCTGGGACAGGGTCCGACAGCCTTTTATCTTTGTCGGGGTAGCGGCTGGTCCTGATCCCCCGGCGACTCACCTCCCTGTTTTGCCCGAAGGCGAGCACTCCTCCTGCAAGTCTCTCCTTCTCTCAGATATTAGTCTCTGCAGCTCGGGAGACGTCAGTGGGTTACTAGACCCAGGGGCCGCCTCAGCCTCCCCTGACCCAACCAGTAGTGGAGCAGCTGTAAGCGATGGCCCAGCTGGAGGCAACGAGGGAATCCCCGCATCTGGAGCCAGGGCAGGCTCAGGCCCCTGACTCGGCCCAGCTGGTGCTTGTTGCAGGGGAACCTGTGCAGACTGGGACTCATCAGGATCAGGCACCAGACTTGGTTCAGGTGATGCCTGAGGCAAAGGATCTGGTGCAGACTGAGTCTCCTCTGGTTCCTAGTCCGAGTCCGAGTCCCAGGCCATCACACCCAGTGATCATTCCACACTCTGGCCATCCCCCTGGATTTCTAGGGATGGGTCAGGTATCTGATTCCATTCGCATTTGAAGGTGAGCCTCCCGGGTTTGAACTTCCCAAATCAATACGCAAACTGAAGCACAGCTGTCCTTCAAAACAGGTGCTTCTCTGAACCGTTGCAGTGCAGCTCTCCAAAAAATGCATAGGTTGGGGTGAAGTGTGTAAACGAATGCATTTATCACTGGAAAAACCATGCAAAATACACCATATTAGTGTTTGCGAGGGAGAGAGGGCCGCCTCCAAACCTGGCAGTGTCTCTGCCATCCCTGTAAGATCAGGAAACAACCTGATTCAAGAAAGAAAGTCTGCAGCTTTTGCGACTTCTTAGCTTAGAGAAGGGATGCGGGTGGCGCTGTGGGTTAAACCACAGAGCCTAGGACTTGCCGATCAGAAGGTCGGCGGTTCGAATCCCCGTGACGGGGTGAGCTCCCATTGCTCGGTCCCTGCTCCTGCCAACCTAGCAGTTCGAAAGCACCTCAAAGTGCAAGTAGATAAATAGGTACTGCTCCAGCGGGAAGGTAAACGGTGTTTCCGTGCGCTGCTCTGGTTCGCCAGAAGCGGCTTAGTCCTGCTGGCCACATGACCCGGAAGCTGTACGTCGGCTCCCTCGGCCAATAAAGCGAGATGAGCGCCGCAACCCCAGAGTTGGCCACGACTGGACTTAATGGTCAGGGGTCCCTTTACCTTTACCTAGCTTAGAGAAAAGTTGAGTAAAAGGTCACATGGAGGAAGTTTTATACAACTATGCATAGCACGAAGAAAGTGGGGGAAAGAACATTTGCTTGAACTTGTGGACATCCAATGAAGCTGAATGTTGGTAGCCTCAGGATAGATAAAAGAAAGCACAGAATTAGCCTGTGGAACTCCCTCCCACAAGAGGCAACGGTGGCCACCAAATTGGATGGCTTAAAAAGAAGGCTGGACAAATTCACGGCAGAGAGTGCTGTCCACAGCTGCTAGCCGGGATGGTTGTGCCTCCACAGCACTTCTGAATTCCAGCTCCTGCAAACCACAAGAGGGGAGAATTTCACCTTGTGTTCAGGTCTTGCTTTTCGTTTTCCCACAGGCATGTGGTTTGCCACTTTGGTAACAGGATGCTGGGTCAAGCTGTGCCACTGGCCTGATCTACATAGCGGACCTATCTTAGGTTCTCAAGTTCATAAAACTGCAAACCATCTTGAACGCCTTGGCTGGGGTTAGCTCAGATGGTGTGGTCTAAACCACTGAGCCTCTTGGGCTTGCAGATCAGAAGGTCGGCAGTTCGAATCCCCATGATGGTGTGAGCTCCCATTGCTCTGTCCCAGCTCCTGCCAACCTAGCAGTTCGAAAGCATGCCAGCGCAAGTAGATAAATAGGTACCGCTGCAGCGGGAAGGTAAGCAGTGTTTCCATGTGCTCTGGTTTCCGTCACGGTGTCCCGTTGAGCCAGAAGCAGTTTAGACCTGCTGGACACATGACCCAGAAAACTGTCTGTGGACAAACGCCGGCTTCCTCAGCCTGGAAGCGAGATGAACACCACAACCCCATAATTGTCTTTGACTGAACTTAACTGTCCAGGGGTCCTTTACCTTTTACCTTCAAGACTCTTAATCTCAGGGTGATGGGTGTGAGCCCTAGATAGCTGCCTTGCCAATATGCTTGCCTAGCTCAGCATCGATGGAGAGGTGGCTGGTTATGGTGGACCCAGGCAGCAAAACTGTCCCCCACATCAGCTTTGCAGCCACCGGTGCTGAAGTGTGCAGTGCTGGCGACATCTTGACCCAGGATGTTGGTCTTTGTCAGGCTGAACTCCCTGCAGACTTGGGCAAAATGGTCGACGGGTCTCCGTTGAGCTTCCTCCGAGTGCGCTGTCAAGATCTGCAAACAACATCTCTCAGATAAGGAACCACCACGCTTTTGCCTTGGCACTGGAGACATGCCGGGTTGAACCAGGACTTGGACTAAAGGACCCTTGTGGTCCCTTTCTGTGACTGGTGATCTCATAAACGCAATGGATAAGTGAAAATAAATCCATGAGCCAGAAGTCAGAAGGCCCTGATAGAAATTCAGAAGAGGAGAAGCTTGGATGCATGGTGCTTATAATGGCCGAGGTTGCAGGTTCAGTCCCAGTGTGGGACAGCTGCATATTCCTGCATCGCAAGGGGGTTGGTCTAGATCAGGGGTCGGCAAAATTTTTTAGCCATGGGCTGGTCCTCTGTCCCTCAGACCTTGTGGCAGGCCGGAGAAGCTGCACTGGGTGGCGGAGCTGGTAGAAGAGGCGAGGGGGGCAAGTAGTGCTCCTCCCCACCCCACCCCCAGCCCCAGCCCCAGCTGCTGTACTTACCTTCCCTGGGGCTGCCACTGCTTCTTGTGGGTAGGCAGAACGAGCTCGTCCTCTCCGCTCTCTGGCCCACAGGAGCACCAGGGCAGCGGTGGAAGAGGGAAGGTGAGCGGCGCGGAAGGGCTGGCTCCGGAGAGGGGCTGCTAAAAATGGCACTCCTCAGCCCAGCGCCCTTCCTCCTCTAGGCAGGACAGGAAAAAGCCAGGAGGAGGGAGGGAGGAGGTGTATCTGTGTGTGGGGAATGGAATGGCGCAGGGGGAAAAATGGCACAGCCCGAACCAACAGAATCCCCACGCCGATCCACGGACAGTCCGCGGGCCGGATCCTGAAGACAATTGGGCCTGATCCTGTGGACCTTAGTTTGCTGACCCCTGGACAAGATCCTCAGGACCCTCTATGATTCTATGAGCTGGAAGAAGAGGCAAGGGGGGCAAGTAGACCTCCTCCCCACCCCCCCAGTCCCAGTGCTTTCCTTCCCTGGGGCTGCCACTGCTGCCACCACCACTGCTTCTTGTGGGTAGACAGAGCGAGCTTGTCCAATTCGCTCTCTGGCCCACAGGAGCACCAGGGCAGCGGCAGAAGAGGGAAGATGAGCAGCGTAAAAGGGCTGGCTCTGGACAGGGGCTGCTAAAAATGGCGCTCAGCCAGCTCAGCCCAGCCCCCTTCCTCCTCTAGGCAGGGCAGGGAGAAGCCGGGAGGAGGGAGGGAGGAGACGCCGCCATGGTATGTTTGAGGGAGAGGAAATGGAATGGCGCAGGGAAAAAAATGGCACAGCCCGAATGAACAGAATCCCCACGCCGATCCACGGACAGTCCGCGGGCCGGATCCTGAAGGCAATTGGGCCTGATCCTGTGGACCTTAGTTTGCTGACCCCTGGACCAGATCCTCAGGACCCTCTATGATTCTATGAGCAGCCTTCAAGCCAGCTAGCTACACCCTCCAAAGGCAACCCGTCCCCCCGCCTTAAACACCCACCATTCTTCGCCAGGCTCTTCAGCTGTCTGTCTCAAAGTCGGAGGCGTCTGCAACGCACTGTGTGTACGGAGCATTACGAGGGGGTGGTAATGGATGGGTGTTTGCGTACATAATTTTCTCAAAAGGCTTGAATTGCTGTATTCTAAATTACATTAGATTGGGAGAACAAAGATGCCCCTTTCTGATGTCTGGGGAGCCGCGCCAGAGATAATGAAAGGGAACAAGGAGCCCGATAAGGACGGCAGATAGCTTTCCCTCGGCTTCCCTCGCAGATAAAGTGCCTCCCGGATGAAGGGAATTCAGAATGAAAAGCCCCGTGGAAGGGGGGGGGGGACAAAGCAAATAGGCAAAGGCGCTGCTCACTGCGAGATAAAATTACACCGGTTGGGGGGGAGGGTGAGAAATGGCACAAAGGGACCAAGGCGAGGGGGAAGCTCTCAAGGTACAAGGGCAGGAAGTGAGGTTATTTAGGAGGCCAGTGAAAGCAGAGTTGACCAGGGCCGGATTAAGATCTTTAGAGACCCTAAGCGCTTAGAAGATTTTGGTGCCCCCCCAACAATGGTCCGTATAGTTCAAGCTATGGTTTTCCCAGTAGTGATGTATGGAAGTGAGAGCTGGACCATCAAGAAGGCTGATCGCTGAAGAATGGATGCTTTTGAATTCTGGTGCTGGAGGAGACTCTTGAGAGTCCCATGGACTGCAAGAAGATCAAACCTCTCCATTCTGAAGGAAATCAGCCCTGAGTGCTCACTGGAAGGACAGATCCTGAAGCTGAGGCTCCAAGACTTTGGCCACCTCAGGAGAAGAGAAGACTCCCTGGAAAAGACCCTGATGCTGGGAAAGATGGAGGGCACAAGGAGAAGGGGATGACAGAGGACAAGGTGGTGGGACAGTGTTCTCGAAGCTACCAGCATGAGTTTGACCAAACTGCGGGAGGCAGTGGAAGACAGGAGTGCCTGGCATGCTCTGGTCCAGGGGGTCACGAAGAGTCGGACACGACTAAACGACTCAACAACAACATCATATATACCTAACTCAAAATATAAACAAGAATAATAAACTGTAAAAATGAAATTTTATTTTTCGAAATGAAGCAAAACCTGCAGTAAGCTGGAAAATAATGTTTATTTTTTGTATGCTTCCACTTTATGTTTGGCGTGGTGGGAATTCTCCTACTTTTTCTAACTGCAAAGTCTTTCATCAGATCCTCAAAACTGATCTTACGTATCACATCTGTTTCTGTACTTAGTAGAGATAAGGCATTCGGCCTTGCCCTGTTGCAGTGTTATACTGTTGGGATTTTTAATATGCTGCCAACTGGGAAAACAAACGCTCAGTTGAGCAACTGGTGACCATTAATGTTAAAAATGGAAAATTTCCTTTGATGCCCTAAGCGTGTGCTTCCTTTGCTTAATGGTTCATCCAGCCCTGCTGTTGACACTTGTTGGGTGTTGAGAAGAAGAAGAAGAAGAAGAGGAGGAGGAGTTGTTTGGATTTGATATCCCGCTTTATCACTACCCTAAGGAGTCTCAAAGCGGCTAACATTCTCCTTTCCCTTCCTGCCCCACAACAAACACTCTGTGAGGTGAGTGGGGCTGAGAGACTTCAGAGAAGTGTGACTAGCCCAAGGTCACCCAGCAGCTGCATGTGGAGGAGCGGGGAAGCGAACCCGGTTCACCAGATTACGAGTCCCCCGCTCTTAACCACTACACCACGCTGGAGATCCAAACAGGAAAGAGGGTTTTTTGCAAGCTGTCACAAGGAGGGACACCTGCCTTGACAGCAGAACATGGGGAAAGGATCAAGGGGTCTTCGAAGACAACATGCTTAAACTGAGTCAGCAGTGCGATGCAGCAGCAAAAAAAAGCTAATGCAATTCTAATTCTAATGTACCAACAGAAGCCCAGAATCCAGATCCAGAGATGCAATAGTACCGCTTTATTCTGCAATGGTAAATAGCCCACCTGGAGTCCTGTGTCAAGTTCTGAGTACCACCGCTTAAGATGGGTATTGACAAGCCTGAACATAGAATCATAGAGTTGGAAGAGACCACAAGGGCCATCGAGTCCAACCCCCTGCCAAGCAGGAAACATGTGCAGAAGTGGGTGACCATGATGTTCAAGGGTCTGGAATCCAAGCCTTGTGAGGAATGGTTGAAGAAGTTGGGTATGTTTAGCCTGGAAAAGAGGAGACTGAGAGGTGCCACGAGAGCCATCTTCAAATATCTGAAGGGCAGTTGCAGTGGCAGACTTGGGATCTCATATCTCAGTGGCCCCCTGTGTGATGCTAAAAATTGGCACCCCCTACATCTCGCATTTGGTTCTACATAATTGTTGCAGCACCCCTTGTGGTGCCCTGTGCTGCCAAAGTGGTTCCACTACCCAAAAACCACCTCTGGGCTGTTAAATGGAAGAAGATGGAGCAAGCTTGTTTTCTGCTGCTCTAGAAGGGGGGGACCAGAACCAATGGCTTCAAATTACAAGAACAAACATTAGGAAGAATGTTCTGGCAGAAGATGGTGGATTCTCCTCCCTTGGAGGTTTTCAGACAGAAGTCATGGACGTCCAATGAAGCTGAATGTTGGAAGAAGACAAACCAGACAAGGAACAATATTTATTTATGCAGGAGATAGTTAAGCTTCAGGGATGCGGGTGGCGCTGTGGGTTAAACCACAGAGCCTAGGACTTGCCGATCAAAAGGTCAGCGGTTCGAATCCCTGCAATGACGGGGTGAGCTCCCGTTGCTCGGTCCCTGCTCCTGCCAACCTAGCAGTTCAAAAGCATGTCAAAGTGCAAGTAGATAAATAGGTACCACTCCAGCAGGAAGGTAAACGGCGTTTCCGTGCGCTGCTCTGGTTCGCCACATGACTCTGCTGACCACATGACCCGGAAGCTGTACGCTGGCTCCCTCTGCCCAAACCGTCCGATTTTATAGACAACCTGTGTGGCTGCCAAGACTGCTATGTGCAGATCCACCACTGAAAGAGTCAAAATGGTTTCAGGATTGCTCTCCTGCACTATTTCAGACACGTGGTTTAGATACTTATGTATGTGTTTACCTTGTACATTTGTTCATAATTGTCAGGGGCTCAGGAGCAGAAGCACAGGGGAGAGAGGAAATGGAGAGCGAAGGGGAGGGATCCGAGGGGAGCGTAGGGGAGTATGACAGTGACCCGAGAGATTCCATGAGCTTCACCAGCGAATCAGAAGATTCCCAGAAGGGGGCGCCGATGGTGAGGGCAAGGGGGGTCCCAGGGGGGATGCACCAGAAGCAGGGGGCCAGCGGGGACTCCTAAGGGAGCAGCGGAGGATCAGGACCAGTTCCCCCACCAGAGCGCAGTGGGGGGGAAGAGTCACATGAGTCAGGACCAGCCTCTCCTCCAGCGGGGAGAGAAGATGAGTCAAGGCTGACCACGCCCCAATCAGAAAGTGGGGAAACGGAGGGGAGGTCAGTTCCAGCTAGCCTCCCCGAAGGAGGGAGTAGTGACAGCAGTGTAACGGTCAGAAGGAAAGTGGGAGGCTCGGCGCGCACGCCAAGTTCAAATGTACAGGCTCGCGGGACAGCAGGAAACCCGGATTGGGAGCCAGGTCCTAAAGCCCGACGGAGGGAGGGGGAAGAGTCAGGGGACTCAGCGTCAGAGGAGCCTAGGAAGGGAGAGACCCCGACGGGCAGGCGGACCCAGAGGAGAAAAGAACAAAGGAGGAGGTGGAGCAAGGCTAGAGTCTTAAACTGGTGTCAGGGGGGAGGAGTTTCAGATGGAGCTTCGGCGGTCTAAGGTTAGAGACGTAGCGTTGCACGCTGCGCCTGTGGAAGTGAAACTGAACTTCAATAAAGACTTTTATACTAAACAACGAAGCAGCGTTGGTCCTTGGTGAGCTGGGACCTCGGGCAGCTCTGACACACACACACACACACACACACACACACACACACACACACATATATATATAAACACTAGATGGATGTGAATTGATTGCGCCCACACTCAGAAATGATTCAACAGCTACGGTTATTCCTGGACCAGAAGAACCTGGCCATAGTAAATCACGCATTGGTTGCTTCAAGACTGGATAACCGTAAGGTTAAAACAGTAAAGGACCCCTGGACATTTAAGTCCAGTCAAAGGCGACTATGGGGTTGCGGTGCTCATTTCGCTTTTCAGGCCAAGGGAGCCGGCGTTTGTCCACAGACAAACTGTAATGCGCTCTATGTAGAGCTCCCCTTGCACACGATCTGGAGGGCTGCAGTTAGGGCAAACTGCTGCAGCAGAAGTGCTGTCAGGAGCAAGGCCTTGTCAGCACAGAACACCTGTGCTCAGTGAACTGCACTGCTTGCCTGTTTGCTACTGGGCCAGGTTCAAGGTGTCTCTCTAAGGAAATGTAGCCCTTAATAGCTCACAGTTTCCCTGTGAGATCATTTTACCGTATCTATGCCCTCTCTGGGTTAGCAATGTGATTTAAGCAGTATTTTATGCTGCTGGCTCTTGTACTGCACCTAATTATCGTACGAGTGAATGGCCCATGGCCCAAGCATTAAAAAACTGCTGCTGCTGCTGCTACTGCAACACATAATTTGTAAGAACTCAGCCTTTTAGCGTAGCAGCACCTGAACTTTGGAACGATCCGCCTGTTGACATCCGGCAGGTACCTACCCTGAGTTCTTTTTTTGGTGCCTGCTAAAAACTTATAGTGACAGCAGCCATGAAATTAAAATTAAAAGACGCCTGCTTCTTGGGAGAAAAGCAATGACAAACCTAGACAGCATCTCAAAAAGCAGAGGCATCACCTTGCCAACAAAGGTCCATATAGTTAAAGCTCTGGTTTTCCCAGTAGTGATATATGGAAGTGAGAGCTGGCCATAAAGAAGGCTGATCGCCAAAGAATGGATACTTTTGAATTCTGGTGCTGGAGGCGACTCTTGAGAGTCCCATGGACTGCAAGAAGATCAAACCTCTCCATTCTGAAGGAAATCAGCCCTGAGTGCTCACTGGAAGGACAGATCGTGAAGCTGAGGCTCCAAGACTTTGGCCACCTCAGGAGAAGAGAAGACTCCCCGGAAAAGACCCTGATGCTGGGAAAGATGGAGGGCGCAAGGAGAAGGGGACGACAGAGGACAAGGTGGTGGGACAGTGTTCTCGAAGCTACCAGCATGAGTTTGACCAAACTGCAGGAGGCAGTGGAAGACAGGAGTGCCTGGCATGCTCTGGTCCAGGGGGTCACGAAGAGTCAGACACGACTAAATGACTAAACAACAACAAAAACTTATTCGTCAAAACAAGCCTACCCAGAGGTTTAGAAAGTTGGTGCGGGTTCTAAGCTGTTCTTTCAAACAAACAAAACCCGGACTATTGGTATTTCAAGACCTGGCAAATCACCCTTCTTGGAGAAGTAGAAAAAAAGTAACAACACATTAGCTCAAACTGTCCTAGGCTCAAAAGTGCCCAAGGTTGCTTTCTTGACATTTGGTCTAATTTTATCGCGCACACAAACATCAGCTCCCACAGGTCTGTGCAAGCGTTTGGGTTTAATACAGCCTGAGTTTCTCCTCCTCCTCCTCCTCTGCAATTGTTTTAATTCAGATCATAGAACCCTTTGCAATTACATCACCTCCTTTTCTTCTTGGTATACTTCACGGCCATAGGGACAACTTATCCCCCTCTCCTTAAAAAAAACAAAAAGAAAAAACCTTATTCCTCCCCCCCCCCCCCCGACGGGGCTCAAAGCAGTTTACAGATAAAAACAGGAACCGCTGTGAGCATAGAAAAACGAATCGTTAAAATACAATAAAACATAGACAGAATTAAAGCTATCGACATATATGAAATCTGTTCAAAACAGGGGCTCTAGTCTACTAATTAACACTGGGCAGCAGAGATTGCAAATGTGGGTCAGCACACTTAACGGAGGATTTGGGTGTGCATGAGTTTGCGCACAATATCTGCAGTTAGACTGATATTTTGGTGGCACGTGTGTGGTTCTTCTTCTTTTTTAAATGACTGATATGTGGCTATCACACCCCATATGGACGGCCTTTTCGATTCCTGCCCTCGCTTCCCCCCCACCCCCACTTCCTGCCCTCCCCACACAAATGAGGTGTGTGTGTTAATCATATGCTGAGTCTTCCAGCTCATTTAGGATGTTAGCTTTCTCGTGGAGGAGTAGATATATATCTATGTATGGCTGTTTGCGTCTATATATGTGTTATAGGAATTCTAAGGTCTCATCTATATATAAAGCATATGTTCATAAATTTACAAGGCAAACACATACATAAGTATATAAAGCTACATGTCTGAAATAGTACGGGAGAGCAATCCTGAAGCCATTTTGACACTCTCAAATTGACCTCAAATGTTTCTCTGCAAGGAGGAAGGAAATGGGGAAGCCTCCCCATTGCCTTTTTGCTCACAAATCCTGTCTTATGGGCGTATCTGTGTATGAATAGGGTGACCCTGTGACCTGGATTCAGGAACTGAGTATTTACCATCACAAGTGTAAAGTATTGCACTTGGGCAAAAAAAATGAGAGGCACAAATACAAGATGGGTGACACCTGGCTTGAGAGCAGTACATGTGAAAAGGATCTAGGAGTCTTGGTTGACCACAAACTTGACATGAGCCAACAGTGTGATGCGGCAGCTAAAAAAGCCAATGCAATTCTGGGCTGCATCAATAGGAGTATAGCATCTAGATCAAGGGACGTAATAGTGCCACTGTATTCTGCTCTGGTCAGACCTCACCTGGAGTACTGTGTCCAGTTCTGGGCACCACAGTTCAAGGAGGACACTGACAAACTGGAACGTGTCCAGAGGAGGGCAACCAAAATGGTCAAAGGCCTGGAAACGATGCCGTATGAGGAACGGCTAAGGGAGCTGGGCATGTTTAGCCTGGAGAAGAGGAGGTTAAGGGGTGATATGATAGCCATGTTCAAATATATAAAAGGATGTCACATAGAGGAGGGAGAAAGGTTGTTTTCTGCTGCTCCAGAGAAGCGGACACAGAGCAATGGTTCCAAACTACAAGAAAGAAGATTCCCCCTAAACATTCGGAAGAACTTCCTGACAATAAGAGCTGTTTGACAGTGGAATTTGCTGCCAAGGAGTGTGGTGGAGTCTCCTTCTTTGAAGGTCTTTAAGCAGAGGCTTGACAACCATATGTCAGGAGTGCTCTGATGGTGTTTCCTGCTTGGCAGGGGGTTGGACTCGATGGCCCTTGTGGTCTCTTCCAACTCTATGATTCTATGATTCTACAAAAGAATGGCCCAGGTAAAAGCAATCAGTGGCCATGATCAGGTATCCTGGCAGACAGGTTTTCTGCTGTAGACCGCCCCTTCAGTGATGTATGTGTGATGTTTTGGGGGGTGCTCTTGAGCTACAGGGGAGGCAATTTTCAAATATCTATATAAGAGCTTGCACACCATTGATCTGGGTTCCTGTGGTGTAGTGGTTAAGAGCGGTGGTGTGATGGCCTGGGATTCAGATGCTGAACCTGAGGAATCCCAGTCTGCACAGAATTCCCCGCCTCCAGAACCAGCTGAGCCAGGGCTGGGGCTTGAGCCTGAAGGGTCCTCACGTGTGCTGGGTCCTCAGGTACAGGCACCAGTTGAGTCTGCTCTGGCTCCTGAGGTGATGGAGGACCCATTGCCTACAGGTGCTCCACTCTCAGCCCTGTCAGAGGAAGCTGAGGTTGCTTCAGGGTCAGGTAACCCTCCAGCCTCTCCTGAGCTGCAGAGGCTCAGGGCAGAGAGGCGGAGGAAACTAAATCCCCGCAGGAGGAGTGCTCGCCTCCAGGCCAGGAGAGACTAGTCACCAGAGGATCGGGGCTGCCCTATGCCTCGGGGCAGATAAAAGCCAGCCAGCCCCAGTCCCAAGTTGTGGGAGCAACTTCGTTGTTTGTCAGTTCCTGCCTGAACCCTGTCCTGCTATCCTGCCTGAGCTCCTGACCTCACCCGACTACCTGCCCTGAATCCAGCTTCAACTTTTACGGACTGCCTCCATACTGCACCTTCGACCTCGGACTGGACTCAGACCTCACCTCTTGGTTAGCCCACGAGACCAGCACAGATGGACTCATAATCTGGTGAACCGGGTTCGCTTCCCTGCTCCTCCACATGCAGCTGCTGGGTGACCTTGGGCTAGTCACACTTCTCTGAAGTCTCTCAGCCCCACTCACCTCACAGAGTGTTTGTTGTGGGGCAGGAAGGGAAAGGAGAATGTTAGCCGCTTTGAGACTCCTTAAGGGGAGTGAAAGGTGAGATATCAAGTCCAAACGCTGCTGCTGCTGCTGCTGCTGCTTCTTCTTCTTCTTCTTCTTCTTCTTCTTCTTCTTCTTCTTCTTCTTCTTCTTCTTCTTCTTCTTCTTCTTCGTCTTTCCTCACCAGCGGTGGAGCAAGCCGATCGGGCGCCTGGGGCCAGTCGCCCGCGGGGCGGGGCGAGCCAGGGCAGGACGCTCTGTGGCATAGCTGTCAATTTACAGATTTGAAAATAAGGGACCAACAGCCTTGAAAATAAGGGACCAGCAGCCAAAATAAGGGATTTTAGTCAAGCAGCTGAAATACGAAGTGAAAAGGGACCAGATAATTTGGGAGAGCAGCGCCGGTTTTTAGCCCTTCGTTTCCAGAGGTTGCTGCTCAAGACACCAGCTGATGAAACACTGCAATTAAATAACTAAAAGCAGCAACCACTTTTCTCGCAAAACGAAGTCCAAGCTACAAAGATGCTGCTGCAGTTCTGTATCTTTTCTCTCGTGCTCCACCTGCAGCTCTCAGTTCCATCAGGCAGGGCGGGAGGAAGGGGGGGGGGAATAGCGCCCGAAGTAAACCCGCAGATCAGACCATCTATGCTAGTCTACCACTACAAATCTATGGGAGAAGCACTTTCGGTCCTTCCCTTGTAGCCCTTGGAACACCTGCCCGCGCCTCCGCCTCCTCCTCTTCCTCCTCTCTCTGAACTGCTTTCTCTATGGTTGCCCTCGCTCTCCTCTCAAGGCTCCTCAGCAATTCATAGGGTGTGCCAGGCTGCCCATCTCATCTGGGTCCTTCGGCGGCGCAGCCGCAGTACGGCCTAGCGGGAGCGGCGACGGCGGCGACGGGCAGAGGGGAGGCCCCAGGCAGGGACGCTCAGTTCAGCGGCCGCAAGGAGGATGGCGGCGGAAGGGCCAGAGGCTCCCGCCAGTCCCGGCGGGGAGGGGCTCCCGGGGGCCGAGGCTGGTGAGAGGAGGCCAGAGGGGGGGCGGGCTGGGCAGCCAAGCAACAAAGTTGGAGCATGCCTCCTCCCTGGCCGGCAGGGAGGGAGGGAGAGGAGCTGCTTCCTTTGAAACCTGGGAAATTTAAGGGACATCATCAATAAGGGACACAGAGCTGGGATAAGGGACTGTCCCGCCAAATAAGGGACGGTTGACAGCTATGTTCCGTGGGGCCTCTGAGGAGTCTGCCTGCCAACTGTCCCCTACATAGCATAGCCAGGACTAAATTCCTGGGTCCTGCTTTACTGTGCTTGGTTGGCAGGCCTGTTGAGTCACACGCCACACTGCTTTTGCAGGATACAGATCCTTCTGTAACTCTGCAGGTGGCGAGATTCCTGAATGCGGTTATCTCACACTCAAAAACCACCAAAAAACAACAACAACATCAAAACTAATCGGACTGTTATGATGAGAGTGCATGTCGGATCTCGTCTTCAGTTTTCCTTTTTCTGTGATCCGTCCCTTGGAGCTCCCCTGGCCCCAAGCTGTCATTTGGCTCTGCTCAATGACCCACCCTTGCATCGTGGTGTTCACCTTCTGTTGTCGGATATATTTTTATGTCTCTGTGTTTTTATGTTTGTACATATTTTATGGGCTAATAGACGTAAATAAATAAATAAATAAATAAAGTCTGCCTGCCTCCTCCCACTCAGCGGCCCTACAAATGAGGAAGAGGCTGCTGGCGGATCGTTTGGGGCAGTGTGGAGCCTGCATGTGCCCAAGCCACCGCGTCACTCCCAAGAGAGAGGTGTGGCTCGGATGTGCTGCAGACCCTGCGGTGAGTGCCGCCCAGAATTTTGTCACCCCCGCAGTGGTGACACCTGGGGTGGCCCACCCCCTTCCTCCACCCCTGCTCCTCCCTCCCTCCCTGTGTGGGGTGAGTGGGGGACACCCTTTTGCGACAGTTTAATAAAGATCAGGCTTACTAGCTGCTTTGCTTCTCAATATTCTCTGGTTGGCCTCTGTTATTTTCTCCTACCAATAAGCCAAAAATTGCAAATCGCAAGAAATACCGACAATAGAAGAATGGCAGATGAAGATGATGGACTTTTCGGAGCTGGCTGACCTGACTAGAAGAATCCATGACCAGAAAGAGGAGGAAACACAAGAAGACTGGAAGAAATTTAAAGAATATTTAGTGAGATATTGCAATATAAGATAATTAAGTAATCCCTAGAAGTAACAGA
The DNA here is from genome assembly GCF_027172205.1 of Podarcis raffonei. Taxonomy (NCBI): domain Eukaryota; kingdom Metazoa; phylum Chordata; class Lepidosauria; order Squamata; family Lacertidae; genus Podarcis; species Podarcis raffonei. The sequence goes on along the minus strand of NC_070619.1, from coordinate 4,492,907 downwards.
TTAGGCTAAGGGATAGAAAAAGATTAATAATAAAGATTATTATGGATTACAATTGGAAGTAAGGTTTAGAAATATGTAATGAAAGAAGATATTGATGTTATAAATATGAAATTGGGAACTGCTAAATATGTGATATGATGAAATTCAGATTGGAGGGTGTCGAGGAAGTCTTTTAGCAAAGTAAATGCACCAGGGAATATGAAGGAAAAATTCTTTTATTTTGTGTGTTTTTAATGTTTTTAAGTTTTTATGTTGTGTTAAATGTAATGTTTTTCTTTTGTGTTTTTGTCTGTGTGTTATGAGAGAAAACTAATAAACTTTTTTTGGGGGAAAATATTTTCTCCTACCAATAGGGGACCCACTTAAGGACTCTATACGGGCTCTTAGATACCCCATAAGGGAAAAGGAGCAGTATTTTTCTTACAACATATGTGTGAACAGAGACGGAAAACAGGCAGTGTGGAGTATTTCTGCCGTCTTATTCAGCCGAAGCAAGCCTAATTCCAGCTCCTGTTATTCTGCTAACTGACATTCAAATGTTACAGCCCCGCTGAAATCTTTGCTGTTATTTGTGTGTGTGTGGAGGGGGTGGCAGTGTGGAGGAAAAGGTTTTGTGGTTGTGAGAGTGTGGGAGAAAATGCGTCTCCTCCTGTCAAACCGTTCTTATTAGCAAGGCGCCAACATTCCCCTCCCGCTGCAAGGGGGAGAGCATCGTGTGAAACTTAGCAACATATTGTCCGTTCCGCCGTTGCCATGGCAACCGATCCCAGGGTCGGTGACAACAATGCAGTGATGCTCCAAATGGCGTTTGGAGTTTCTTTTGGGTGGGGAGAAGGGAGAAAGAGAGAGAAAATCTCTCTCTCTCTCTGTATGAAAATATAAGATCAAAACGAAACGGCATTTCCATGCCCCCTAAAACTTTCCTCTGCCCCCAAAGCGGATCTTGCGTCAAAAGGCCTTTCAAACACAGCTAGAGGAGACATCTGCTGTTTATATGTATGAATGGCTGGGAGCACATTTCCCGTGGAAAACAGATCGGTTGAGGCTTGCCGGCCTCCAGTTTCAAAATAAGGTTGGCTCGTCAAAGTGCAAGTAGATAAATAGGTACCACTCCGGCGGGAAGGTAAACGGCGTTTCCGTGCGCTGCTCTGGTTCACCAGAAGCGGCTTAGTCATGCTGGACACATGACCCGGAAGCTGTACGCCGGCTCCCTTGGTCAATAAAGCGAGATGAGCGCCGCAACCCCAGAGTCGGTCACGACTGGACCTAATCGTCAGGGGTCCCTTTACCTTTACCTTTAATGCTGTGAGCCTTGTGCTACGATTAAGCCGCCCTCTTATAGTGACCCCTGACCTTTCACGGGATGCTTCTTTCGCACAATAGGATATTTCCTCTTCATTGCACCTATGTTCGTGGATAAAGTTGCATGATGGACTTTGGGTTCCTAAGGGAGCGGTAGCTAATGGCGCAGAAAACAGAATCGGGATTCAAGATGAACTTACCAGATTGGAGAACTGGGCCCAAAGCTAACAGAATGGATTTCATTAGGGACAAACGTAAGGTTCTGCATTTAGGCAGGGAGAACCAGATGCACAAACATAAGATGGGGGCACCTGGCTTGCCAGCAGCAGATGTGAAAAGGACCTAGGGGTCTTAGTAGACCACAAGTTTAATGTGCGTCAACAGTGTGATGCATCACACAAAAGTATAGTATCAAGCTCAAGGGATGTAATAGTCCTACTCTATTCTGCCTTGGTCTGACCACACCTGGAATACTGTGTCCAGTTCTGGGTGCCATAATTGAAGAAGGAAATGGACAACCAGAAAATTGTGCAGAGGAGGGCAATCAAGATGACCAAGAGTCTGGAAACCAAGCCTTATGAGGAACGGTTGAAGGAGCTGGGTATGTTTAGCCTGGAAAAGAGGAGACTGAGAAGAGATATGATATCCAGATATGAGGGCCGGTCCACTGTCCCTCAGACCTTGTGCGGGGCCGGAGGGGGAAATGATGCAAGAGCGCCATGAGCTGCTTACCTGTGTCCTGTGAGCGGCAGGGGCTGCTTAAAATGGCGGCCGCTCAAACTCTGCCGCTGCTGCTGGCACCAACAAAGCCCAACCCCCTTCCTCCTCTAGGCAGGGCAGGGAGAAGCCAGGAGGGAGGGAGGGAGGGAGGAGGCGCCATCGCTGCCACCGTGTGAGGGAGAGGGAGGGAGAGGGAAAGAATGTGTGCACTGGCGATCCATGCGGTGATTCCCGGACCGTCTGTGGGCCGGATCCAGAAGGCAATTGAGCCTGATACGGCCCGCGGGCCTTAGTTTGCCTACCTGTTATGTACCAAGCTTGGATCCTAGAACAAGAGGCAAGTAGGATCCTAGGATGCAACAGCTGATTGGCTTGCAGGAAAAGACCAATCAGGCTCCAGGAGGAAGTTAATCAGCCTATGAGGCTGGTAGGATCGTAGAATTGGCCAACAATGGATTGGCCTGCAGGAAAAGACCAATCAGGCTCCAGGAGGGAAGCAGAATCAGCCAATCAGATGGGACTCATTGTGTAAATAAGGTATATAAAAGCCTGAGGTTTGGGGGGCAACTCAATCCCTGTTTTACAAGCTGCAATGAAGAGCATGAAATCACTACAGGACTCCGAGTATATTTTGCTACCCATGATCAAGAGTCTGGAAACAAAGCCCTATGAAGAACGGTTGAAGGAGCTGGGTATGTTTAGCCTGGAAAAGTGGAGTCTGAGAAGAGATACGATAGCCATCTTCAAATATCTTAAGGAAGAAATTTCTTAAGGTATTGAAGATGGAGGAAGATGGTTTTTCTCCTGCTCTGGAGGGTAGGACTGAAACCAATGGCTTCAGGTTCCAGGAAAGGAGATTCTGGCGAAATATCAGGAAGAACTTCCTGGCAGGAAGTGGAATGGTCTCCCTTGGGACCTTCCTTGGAGGTTTTTAAGCAGGGGTTGGGTGCTTTGGTAGAGATTCTTGCATTACAGGGGGTTGGAGGAAACAGCCCTTTCCACCTCTTCAGTTCTATGGTTCTATGACTGCACAGGTTTCTAGTCCTCACCTGTTTTGCCACCTGGGGCAAAATGGGAAGCTGCTGCCCTGCACGCGTGCCACCAGCTTCCCTTGCCACAGTCTCGTTTGCCAGTAGCACAGCATAGCTGCGGTTTCCGGTGAGATCTCGCAAAAGCCCTGCAAAATTGCATGGAAGTACCTGGAGATTTGAGACCCCGGCAAGTGAGCTGTTCTGCCTTGGGAAGTTCTTACACAGAAGAAGAAGAAGAGTTTGGATTTGATATCCCGCTTTATCACTACCCGAAGGAGTCTCAAAGCGGCTCACATTCTCCTTTCCCTTCCTCCCCCACAACAAACACTCTGTGAGGTGAGTGGGGCTGAGAGACTTCAGAAAAGTGTGACTAGCCCAAGGTCACCCAGCAGCTGCATGTGGAGGAGCGGAGACGCGAACCCGGTTCCCCAGATTACGAGACTACCGCTCTTAACCACTACACCACACAGCCAGAGGCCTCTGCAAAATTTCTCCTCTGGCAATGGGGCACACCCACGGAAGGACCCCTTGAATTCTGCTGCCTGAGGCGGCTGCCTCAGTCAGTCTGCCTCCCCATCCAGGTTTCCCATTGATCTTTGGCCTTTCAATGGGATGGTTTTCCTTCTTGGAAAAGTGACAAGTTGCCTAGCTGTGCCCATCCCTTTTCCCTTATAGGAGGGTTGGAGAGCGGCGGCTCATTGTTGGATAAATGCAGGGGCCGGCAATTTTTTCCAGCAGGGGGCCGGTCCACTGTCCCCCAGACCTTGTGGGGGGCCGGTCTATATTTTGAAAATAAAATAAAATGAACGCGGAACAATGAGCGGTGCGCAGAAGGGCTCCGGAGAGGGGCTGCTTTAAATGGCGGCCGCTTGAGAGCGGTGCTCATCTAACTATGGCTCCTGTGTCTTGCGAGTGTCAGGGGCTGGCGATGACGGAGGGACGATGAGTGACACATGAAAGGGCTCTGGAGAGGGGCGGGCACCAACAAAGCCCAGCCTCCTTCCTCCTCTAGGCAGGGCAGGGAGAAGCCAGGAGGAGGGAGGGAGGCGCCGGCGCCAGCGCTGTGGTGTGTGAGAGGGAGAGAGGGGGAAAATGGCGCAGGCTGAACGATCAGAATCAGATCGACGCCGATCCTCACGGCGATTCCCGGACTGTCCGCGGGCCGGATCCAGAAGGCAATTGGGCTGGATCCATAGTTTGCCAACCCACGGATAAAGGTCTTTGCTCAAGCAGCACCCGCTGTGCCTTTGAACAGGGTCTTGCCTATGTAGCTCGCTGATCAGAACACGAAAGATTTGGGCATAAACCGCGCCTTGAGTTCGAGTTCTACATCAAGAGGGAGGCAGAGCTGCTGCAGCGAACTAACTAGGCTCCTTATATCTGATTCTGCTTTCTCTCTCCCCCCCCCCCCTTTTTGCACCACGCTGGGAATAATTCAAATGAGATTCTGGGCCTTACCGCCATCCTCGTCCTCTTATTCTCCGCCTCTCCCCATCTGTTCTCCTCAAGCTCATCTCCTGTTGTTCCCCAGTGCCACCTCGTATAATTCTGCTATGCCTCTTTTTGCGTGCGGAACAGCCTCCTGTTTACGCACCCCCTCAGTCCCCTTTAAGAACCCCTCAAGTGTGTGTGTGTGCATGTGTTTATTGAACTTTTCTGAAGGTGCAAATTAAAAATGGAACAGAGGCAAGGGTGTGGGTGGGTGAGAGAGCCAGCGTGGCACAGTGGCTATAGTGTCAGACTAGGACTCAGGAGAGACCAGGGTCCGAATCCCCACACGGCAATGAACAATGTTCAGACCTTGGGTCCAAGTCTTTGCGTCTCAGCCTAACCTACCTCACAGGGTTGTTGTGGGGGTTAAATGGAGAGAACCATGCATACCACTTTGAAGAAGGTGAAGAAGAAAGAAAAAGGTGGTATCTAAATGCAAACAAACACACACACACACACACACACACACACCAGGCTTAATACAGCTCAATGACTATACGTGCCAATAATCTTAATACCGTATTTTTCGCTCTATAAGACGTACCAGACCACAAGACGCACCTAGTTTTTGGAGGAGGAAAACAAGAAAAAAAATATTCTGAATCTCAGAAGCCAGAACAGCAAGAGGGATCGCTGCACAGCAAAAGCAGCGATCCCTCTTCCTGTTCTGGCTTCTGGGATAGCTGCGCAGCCTGCATTCCCCTTACATTTTAGGAGGGGAAAAGTGGGTCTTATAGAGCAAAAAATACGGTACATTCTTTACAGGGTTTTGAGGTGAAGAGCTAACACAAAAAGTCCAGAGTCCAGAGCAGGCACAGGCAAACTTGGCCCTCCAGCTGTTTTGGGACTACAACTCCCATCATCCCTAGCTAACAGGACCAGTGGTCAGGGATGATGGGAGTTGTAGTCCCAAAACATCTGGAGGGCCCAGTTTGCCAATGTCTGGTCCAGAGCATATTAATCATTCTTTTATTTATTTCATTTATACCCAATTTTTCCTCCAAGGAGCTCAAGGCGGCACACAACAACCCTGTGAGGTAGGCTCAGCTGAGAGGCAGTGACTTGCTCAAGATCACTCACAAGCTTTATGACTTGAGTGGGCAATTGAACCTTGGTCGCCTAACCACTACACCACACTGGTTCTCAGAGCAGGGGGCAGGTATTATTATCCCTCACTACCAATAAATGCTTTCCATGTTTTCTCTTTTTTTATATATAAAATTTTTATTGATTTTCCAACATATATTATAAGACATTACAAATAACAATACAAAAACAAACAAACATATAAACATGTATAATTTCATAACCTTTTTTCCTTATACCCAATTTCGACGACTTCCCCATGCCTCCCTTTTCTGCATCCCTGTTTTAAACTTTTTCAGCAACCCCTGATCTAAATTACTTATAATTCCCTTTCTTTAACCTTTTTTCTCTTATCCAATCATTTATCGCTGCAAATCTGCTTTACCTTACCCATGACATTTTAACACTCAATAATTTTACAACAGTTCTTAAGATAAAATTTAAATTTCTTCCAGTCTTCTTCCACCGTCTCTTTCCCTTGGTCACGGATTCTGCCCGTCATCTCCGCCAGTCCCATATAGTCAATCACCTTCGTCTGCCACTCTTCCAGCGTGGGTAGTTCTTGTGTCTTCCAATACTTTGCTAAAAGAACTCTTGCTGCTGTTGTAGCATACATGAAGAACGTCCTATCTTTCTTTGACACCAATTGGCCCACCATGCCCAGGAGAAAAGCCTCTGGTTTCTTATGAAAGGTACACTTAAGAACCTTCTTAATTTCATGCTTTCCATGTTTTCTCGAATGGGTCCTTTCTGTTTCGTACCCAGCCTGCTCTTAGGTTTCACATTGCTTTCTGTAAAAGAGCACATCACTAAACCTTTTGACACCGCTGGATGACATTCACGTTCTGCAGCGTCTTCCAGTTACGACAGGGGTCAGCAAACATTTTTCAGCAGGGGGGCGGTCCACTGGGGGGCCGGACTGTATTTTGAGGGAGCGGGGGAATGAACAAATTCCTATGTCCCACAAATAGCCCAGAGATGCATTTTAAATAAAAACACACCTTCTACACATGTAAAAACACCAGGCAGGCCCCACAAATAACCCAGAGATGCATTTTAAATAAAAGCACACATTCTACTCATGCAAAAACGCGCTGATTCCTGGACCGTCTGTGGGCCAGATTTAGAAGGCGATTGGGCCAGATCCGGCCCCCGGGCCTTAGTTTGCCTACTCATGAGTTACGAGCTAGAAATGCTCATTCAGCTGACGGTAAATGACTCAACAGCTCTTTATGATTCAGATCTGAATTTCTATCCAAAACTGGAACCAGAGCTGGGAATGGGTGTATCTAATGGCCAGCAAACTCACCAATCTCTTGACATGCCAGTTTCCACTTGTCCCTTGGGGCAGTCCCACCACATGTGGATCCATGCACCAACTACACCCTCTCCTATATAGAGGAGAAAGTTTAGGCTTTGTCAGGGGAAACTTTGCTTGGAAACTCTCACTTTCTTCTCAGAGCTGCTCCTTTTTTATGTCCATGGAGTTTTCTTGGCAAAATACTAGAGTGGAGTGCCAGTTCCTTCTCCAGGTGGATCACATTTAGTCTAAACTCTCGGCTATGACCTGTCCGTTTTGGGTGGCCCTGCACAGCATAGCTCATAGCTCAGGCTTCCTCAACCTCAGCCCTCCAGATGTTTTTGGCCTACAACTCCCATGATCCCTAGCTAGCAGTGGTCAGGGATGCTGGGAATTGTAGTCTCAAAACATCTGGAGGTCCGACGTTGAAGAAGCCTGTCACAACTTCTCTGAGTTATTCAAGCCCCTTCGGCACGAGAAGGCAGTGATCCATGAAGGGGTTCCAGAACAATATGTGATTGTGATTTGGTCTAATATTTCTATTCTCCTTCTCCAACAACGAATGTTGAGCTCAAAATGGCTCACAATGATCACAAAAGCATTAAAAAAAGAGCAAACATAACAATCACAATGTCATCAACCACAATAACATATAAAGAAAACAAACAACAAATTCATCAAACATTAATACAATTCAGTAAAATCATTGTTGTTGTTTAGTCGTTTAGTCATGTCCGACTCTTCGTGACCCCCTGGACCAGAGCACACCAGGCACTCCTGTCTTCCACTGCCTCCCGCAGTTTGGTCAAACTCATGCTTGTAGCTTCAAGAACACTGTCCAACCATCTCGTCCTCTGTCGTCCCCTTCTCCTTGTCCCCTCCATCTTTCCCAACATCAGGGTCTTTTCCAGGGAGTCTTCTCTTCTCATGAGGTGGCCAAAGTCTTGGAGCCTCAGCTTCAGGATCTGTCCTTCCAGTGAGCACTCAGGGTTGATTTCCTTCAGAATGGAGAGGTTTGATCTTCTTGCAGTTCATGGGACTCTCCAGAGTCTCCTCCAGCACCAGAATTCAAAAGCATTAATTCTTCAGCGATCAGCCTTCTTTATGGTCCAGCTCTCACTTCCATAGCAATTCAAAATCATAGCAATTCAAAATATCATAAAATTATCAAGAATCACTCTTCAACACAATTCAGTAAAGTGAACTGAAACGCCAGCCATCCTTCAAAATTCATACTACTATGAATTTTGCAGTACAGTCCTCCAGCAAAGTTATCCGCATACTAGCGTGGAGTGTGCAGAAAATGTATGTATTGGTGAATGTCTGTGGTGGTTGCACCACAGATTTGCATGATGGCATGATTATACCAGAAGTTTTACTTTTAATTTCTTTCCTTTTTTAAAAAAAATATATTTATTGGAATTTTCAAAAAAATAAAGAAAAAAGAAAAAGAAAAAGAAAAAAAACAATTAAACACACATACAATTTACATTTCTTACTTTCAATAACAAATTTCCTTGACTTCCCCACACCTCCCCTTCTTGTATTCCAATTCCAATTTTTAGCTCAGCAAGTTCTTGTCCCCAAACTTTACCTTATTTTCTCTAATTCATTTTAATTAACCAATTTTAACTTATAAACCTCAATCTTTATACATCAATACTTATTTTTAAAAATCTTTTTCTAGGTTCACCCCATCAATTTAATTAGCCAATTTTAACTTACAAACCTCAATCTTTATACGTCAATACTTATTCTTAAAGATCTTTTTCTAAGGTCGGCCCCAATTCCCTTCCCCGAAATCCCCATTTTTATGTTAGTGGCAAAACCAAATTAATTAAAACAGAATATAGTTATACACCCTTTGGATTCCCAAAGCCCCACCGCCCCCTTTCCCGGTTTCGAACCCCAGCAAAAAGTCCATCAGTCCATCTGCAGTCAGCCTGGCGACCTCACGTCCGAGGCTCTCAATTCTCTCTCAATTCCTCTCTGCCGGTTTTTTTGATAGTCCTTTATATCAAACACCAGAACTCGGAGAAGCTCTGTCTCAGTAATGTCCATTTTTCTTCCAGCCAGATCTCCATATTTAAAAGTGGAGCTCAAATCTTGTTTCTTAATCCTTTTAAGTCCAAAAGCTCCAAAAGCTCCAACTTCCATCTTGATCAGATTTATAATCCAAGAGTCTTCAGATCTCCACATGGGGAGATCTCTCCATTCTTCATTCTCCATTTCAAACCAAATTTTCCTCATCCAGTTCTTATTTTCCTTTGTATCCTTCTTGACAGGCCTCTGGCTTTCCTTCATCTGTGGCATTGTTGCTCCTCCTTCCTTACTCTCCAGCACATCATATATTTCTTTTCCCACTTTCTCAAGTTTCTCAAGTTTCTCTTCCTGTTCGGCTACCAAAACTTTTTGTTCCGCTGCAAGGGCCTTTTGTTCAATTGCAGAGACTTGAGTCAAGTCCCTTTCAAGTTCAATACACTTGTTTGCTGTTTCATTCAATGTTTTGACCCTTATAGCCAAAGCATCATTTTGTTCTTGTAACTTTCCCAGGAGAAAGAAAGTCCTGTTTAGTTCCATCAGTATTTTTCCACTTGCAGCCATTGTAGTGTCCCAGAACCCCCTCTAGAGGGATTCTGGTTACTTAGTTCAAAAAACCGAAAGTCAAATTAGTTTGTATCAACTCTTCCTTATTTCCAACAATTTATAACCAAATTGTAACAAATATATCCAGCAGAGACAACAGAAACAATGTTCTCTTTCTTTTCCAACTTTGACAGCTAGTTTGACAGCTGTCAAAATCTTCTATGTCTCTTAAACAGGCTCTCTCGCGGGTCACTCCCGGATCCCGGGGGGGTTGCACTTCAACTCTTAAAAACAACTCTTATCCTCCAGCAAATAGCTTAAACTGCCAAGTCGTGAAATTAATAACTTTTATCCAATAAAAATGAAAATATTCTCTCAACCTTAGTTAGCTAGTCCTTGCTTTAAAATGTTTACAAGGCGGGGAGACGGACTTCCTCTTTGCGCCTACCCCGTTCGTTCCAAATCCGAAAAATAAAATAAAATTCCCTTTTAAATCCAATTTCCATATTACTCACGGGTTGTTACTTTTAGTCCAGATATTTAAAGGAAGAAGTCAGCGCTCTCCGTCCATGGCATGCGGCTTCACTCAGCAGGGGAAGCAGAGGACTCTCAGCACCGCGCCGCTCCCCGTCCCCCGTTCCGCAGCCTTTAAAAAGGCTCCTTCGCGGGTCAGGGGGGGGCGCAAAGGTGCCCACCGAGTCACCAAGTCCACAGGCTTCCACGCCTGTGGTTTCTAAGGGTCCCCGCGTCGCCGGTGCGTCAGGACCCGACCCCTGCTGAGCCGATTCCCTCCGGAGCTCGGAGGGAATCCGCCATTAGGCGATGGCGCTAACCCGGAAGTCCCTACTTTTAATTTCTTTCCTAACGAACCCTGGCGAACCCTAACGAACCCTCAAGTTCTTTGGAGGAAAGCTGGGATTTTGAATCACAGAATCAAGTTGGAAGGGACCATGTGGGGTCATCTAGCTCAACCCTATGCAGCGCAGGGACCCTTTGCTCAAGGCAGGGCCCGAACCCACAACCCTGCTGGGAATGTATTAAATAAAGTCTCCTCCCTCTCCCCCGAACCACACTGTGTGTTAAGTTGTGGGTGAACGTATCAGACGACACAGCGATTCTTCAAACAGCTCTTGTTTATTCACAGGCCCAGAACAGAACTGAACTGAAGGGTTCAGCCAACCTGCTTATATAGAGCTCAACTAAAAGCAACAGTAACCACTTTCTGTAGCTATCCAATCACTGAACGTCACTTTCAATTCCTTATTTGCATATGCGGACCTGAGTGAAAACTATCTACAGTATCTCCCTGCTGGCCCAGGGCGAGAACTTCAGTACATAACACTGTGGTTCTCTGAGAAGGAAAGCTTCATGGCTTACCATAGACAGGAGTTCAGAATGTTTGCTTTCACAGTTACTTAAAACTGGGGGAAAAAAGATTTTTGAGGCCAGGGTGGGTTAGGGTTCAGGGAGAAGCCATTTTGCGGCTTGAACCATCCCCTCTTTTAGCTCGGCACTCACCTCTTTCTATATCTGCTGCCAGAGTGTCAGTCCCGGGGCTGAGAAGGGGGTAGACAAATAAGGGAGGATCGCCAGCTCCCGGGAGGATTCTGCCTATGAATAGATTTAAAGCCTGCCATAAAGGAATATTGACTTCTTTCTGCAGAGCTGGGTTCCGTGACCTGATAGGCGAGTATCGACCGGAGGTGACACACAGGCCAGCCTGTTCCTGGAAAGGAGACTCTCAGACATCATTTCCATATAAACGAAGAAGCCGTAACATCTGGGACACACACACACACACCCCTTCTGAGAAATTTTCACTCAAGGAACATAGGAAAGTGCCTTACACAAAAACCAGACCATTGCTCTACCTTGCTTAATATAGTCTACACTGACTGGCAGCAGCCTCAGGGTTCTCTCCTAGCCGTACCTGGGTCAGTGCCGGATTTACGTATAAGCTAAACAAGCTATAGCTTAGGGCCCCACTCTCTTGCCCCCCCCCCAAAAAAAAATTAAAGGAAAAAAAACCACGGGATGTACATTTCCAATTGTATTTCAGTTCAACAATTACTTTGATAAAATACATATTTTGTTATGTGCAAATGGCTTTAGATACCTATTAGGTCCATAACTTACCATATAGCATATACCGTATTTTTCGCTCTATAAGACTCACCAGACCATAAAACGCACCTAGTTTTTGGAGGAGGAAAATAAGAAAAAAAAAATATTCTGAATCCCAGAAGCCAGAACAGCAAGAGGGATCACTGCGCAGCAAAAGCAGCGATCTCTCTTGCTGTTCCTGGCTTCTGGGATAGCTGCGCAGCCTACATTTGCTCCATAAGACGCACACACATTTCCCCTTACTTTTTAGGAGAGAAAAAGTGAGTCTTATAGAGCAAAAAATACGGTACCGTATTCAACGCAAAAAGCAGCGACAATTTGTTGTTGACAAAGGACAGCTGGACATATAAAGGGCCCCATTACCTTCAGTAGCTTAGGGCCTAATCTGTCAGGAGTGTGTGCAGGAGCCAGGCCCTGTGACCAATAGGACTTTGCAGGACTGGGGCCTTCCTAAGTTTGTTCTGGAGAGGCAAGGTGCGGCCGCACAGGTGAGGCCGATTGGTAACTCACAGCACCTGGTGGCAAGAGCCGGGAAGGGATATAATGCCAGCATTTCCCTTTGGCTCTTTGCCACAACAACACGCTTCCTGCCTTGCTGTATTTGGCTCCTTGACTCCCTGCTCCTAGATCCTTGGACCCCTGACTTCGTGACTCCTTGCTTCTTGATCCTCAGACCCCTGACTTCGTGACGCCTTGCTTCCTGACCCTCAGAGCCCTGGCTTTGTGACTCCTTGCTCCGCGGACCCCTGACTCCTTGTTCCTGACCCTCGGACCCCTGACTTCGTGACTCCTTGCTTCCTGACCCTCAGACCCCTGGCTTCTTGACTCCTGGCTCTCCAAATCTTGAAGTCTTGGCTTCCTGACTCCTGGCTTCTGGACTCCTGGCTTCTGCTTCCACCCCGCCATCTTGCCCCCGGTCCTGATGTCCCCAGCCGGGACTTCGATCGCCCATGAACCGGACCGTGACAGTCAGCATGCAACAGCAGCCACGAGCCCAGGAATGGCTTTGACCGGCCGTCTATCCAGGCAAGAGTAGCCAATGGGTCTCAAACCCTCAGTGAGTTAAGGGCTGCCCCTGCATGCAAAGACAGACTCTGATGGATTGAGTGGAAGAGACCAATAATGAGTCAAAGGGTCAAGAAAGTAGTTTCTGCGTGTGCCGTAGAGGGAAGAGAAGGGCACATGGGACTCCCCAACCTGGGAAGGTAGATCATCTAGGAGAAGGAAAACTCTGATCCTAAATCTCCACTGCCTTGTGGGATATCTTTGGGAGAAGAAAAGGCTCAGAAGTAAACTCTACACAGATCCCTAAGATGGTTGGATGGCACCTTGCATGCCTCTTTCCGGCAACACCTGCGGCCAAGCTGGTGCAAAACATCTTGCTCTGCTTTCCTTTGGACCACATCAGTGAGGTCAAGAGGGGGGTCTTGTTGTCTGGGTGGCCCAGAACCTTGCGCCCCAGCGAAGTCACTTCAGTGCTGCTAATGCAGCAATTTGACTTCACTCCCGGAGGTGGACTCCGTTGTATCTAATAATAATAATAATAATAATAATAATAATAATAATAATAGAAGATTATTTATACCCCGCCCATCTGGCTGAGTTTCCCCAGCCACTCTGGGCGGCTTCCAATCAAGCGTTAAAAACAATACAGCGTTAAATATTAAAAACTTCCCTAAACAGGGCTGCCTTCAGATGTCTTTTAAAAAGAAGATAGCTGCTTATTTCCTTCACATCTGAAGGGAGGGTGTTCCACAGGGCGGGCGCCACTACCAAGAAGGCCCTCTGTCTGGTTCCCTGCAACCTCACTTCTCGCAATGAGGGAACCACCAGAAGGCCCTCGGAGCTGGACCTCAGTGTCCGGGCAGAACGATGGGGGTGGAGACGCTCCTTCAGGTATACAGGACCGAGGCCGTTTAGGGCTTTCAAGGTCAGCACCAACACTTTGAATTGTGCTCGGAAACGTACTGGGAGCCAATGCAGATCTCTCAGGACTGGTGTTATGTGGTCCCGGCGGCCGCTCCCAGTCCCCAGTCTAGCTGCCGCATTCTGGATTAATTGCAGTTTCCGGGTCACCTTCAGAGGTAGCCCCACGTAGAGCGCATTGCAGTAGTCCAAGCGGGAGATAACTATAACCATCTTGAGTCAGATGGGTGCCAACCAAAGGTCTTATTTTGGACAGGACAGAGGTTGTTTTATATTCTGTTTACCACACCATCATGGTCTTTGAGGAACCGGCTTAGAGAACTAACTGCAAAGAAAAATGTTTTTTGGGACCACTTTCTCCGGCTTATGGAAGGAACTATCGCTAATGGTCAACATGCCAGTGGGGGGGGGGGCGATGAGCACAAAAGGAACCCATTAGACTTTCTATATGACCAGTTCCTCTCCTTTCTTAGGCATTTATCTTTCTCGCCCTCCCCTCACCCCACACCATTTCCTCGGGCTTTCTGGCCTCTGTTTTGAAAGCAAGTCCTTTTTTGCAGTGAGCGCTTGATGGCAGTCCAATTTGTGCTAGCCGCTGGCTCCTTTGGACTCTGAGGAACAGAAGCTTTGGATCTTAATGCAGAGGTGAGCCGGGCTTGAAAAGAAACAGTCCGGCGGTGGAGATTCGTGAGCAGAAGCAACTTTCTGTGCATCAAGAGAGGACCTTTTGCAAAGTGGCTGAATGCATCTGCTGGGGCTCATAGAATCATAGAATAGTAGAGTTGGGAGAGACCCCCCCCCCAATGCAGGAATAGTGTGGGTCTCCAATCTGCCTTGGCATGAGAACTGTGCTGGTCCCGTGGGTCACCTGAGAGGCGAGGTCCAAGTCTGGTCCATGGTCAAAGGTGCAATGTAGAGGCAGTCTGTAGTAGCTGAAGCTGGGTGCAGGGCTGGGAGTCGGGTGAAGTCAGGAACAGGCTTGCAAGCAGGGAGCCAGGGCGGGTCAGGAGCTCAGGCAGGAAAGCAGGACAGGGTTCAGGAAGGAATTAGCAACCAACAATGTTGCTCCCGCAACTTGGGACTGGGGCTGGCTGGCTTTTATGTGCCCTGAGGCATAGGGCGGCCCCGATCCTCTGGTGCCTCACCTCTCCTTGCCTGTAGGCGAGCCCTCCGCCTCTCTGCCCTGAGCCTCTGCAGCTCAGGAGGGGCTGGAGGGTTACCGGACCCAGAGGCAACCTCAGCTTCCTCTGACGGGGCTGAGAGTGGAGCACCTGCAGGCAATGGGTCCTCCATCACCTCAGGAGCCAGAGCAGACTCAGCTGGTGCCTGCACCTGAGGATCCAGCACAGGTGAGGACCCTTCAGTCTCAAGCCCCAGCCCCGGCTCAGCTGGTTCTGGAGGGGGGGAATCCTGTGCAGGCTGGGATCCCTCAGGTTCAGCATTCGAGTCCGAATCCCAGGCCATCACAAGAACTCTGTCGAAGCCACTTGAGCCAGCCAGCTGTTGTTGTCTCTGGGCATCCAACAGACTCCCTGACAAATATTTAAAACTATTCAGGAAACCAACAGTAGCTAAATAGAATAAAACACACACAGCATTCTATGAGGGCTTAGGGCCCTCATATCTATTGGACCGCCTCTCCTGGTCTGCCCCACAGAGGACCTTAAGGTCTATGAATAATCATAGTTTAGAGGTCCCGGGCCCTAAGGAAGTCAGACTATCCTCCACCAGGGCCAGGGCCTTTTCAGTGATGGCTCCGACCTGGTGGAATGCTTTTGAATTATGGTGCTGGAGGAGACAGTGGAAGACAGGAGTGTCTGGTGTGATCTGGTCCATGGGGTCACGAAGAGTCGGACACGACTAAACGACTAAACAACAACAACAATGTTTAGCCTGGAAAAGAGGAGACTGAGAGGAGATATGATAGCCATCCTCAAATATCTTAAGCGCTGTCACATGGCGGAGGGAGCATGCTTTTTTCCCCCCTGCTCTGGAGAGTAGGACTCGAACGCATGGCTTCAAGTGGCAAGAAAGGAGATTCTGACTAAACTGAAAACGGGGGGGGGGGGGGGGAGCCTTCTGACAGTAAGAGCTGTTCAGCTGTGGAACAGACTCCCACGAGAAGTGGTGGGCTCTCCTTCCTTGGAGGTTTTTAAGCAGAGCTTGGATGGCCATCTGTCATGGATGTTCGAGCCGAGATTCCTGCATCTCACGGGGTTGGGCTGGATGACCCTCGGGTCCCTTCCAGCTCTAAGATTCTGTGATTCTATGGGCACAACCCCTCGTTATATATTGCATAGAAGATTGCGGTTTCAGTTAATTAAAAGGTACTTTACTGGCTGACAACCTTCCTTTCCTCCCTAGGCTCTAGTCTGTCTGTCTGTCTGTCTGTCTGTCTGTCTGTCTCTATCCAAACCCTTTTGACAACCTGACCGCCCCCCACCAAAGAAAAAGGCGGCATTGTTATTTTCATCTCCAAAGGAAATCGGATGACAACTTCTACCTCTAGACCAGAGGTGTCATTATAATAGGAACCGTTATGACACATACAAAGGCATGCGCACACAGAGGGGGAAGCATGGATTCCAAACATTTCTCCCCGTGTAGCGATCAGAGAGATCCAAACCAGCCCCCCCCCCCAAAAAAAATCCAGAAGCTCAAAGCCATTTTTAACGGCTCCCAATGATTAATTCCAGCCAGAGCGCTATTAAGAAGCTGGGGGAGAATTAAAGTCATCATTAATAGCTGTTTTTAAACCTGTTCCTTCCACGCCAGCCCTGTTTCCACCACCCACCCCCTTCCCGGGGGGGGGGCGGAAAGGAAGCTTTCAGGGAGCTGGAAAAAGAAAGGTGAAATTGCCAAGGAAACCAGAAATCAAGTGGGCTGCGGCGCGCGGGGAGAAGCAGGCAGCGCGATCCAAGATTGCGGCCCTTTCCTGCGGAAGGTTAATCTCTTGTTTACCCTCCCAAAAGGCGAGGTGCATGGGAGATGTGCAGCCTTCGTGGCACATGCAAAAGTGATGTGTGTGCTTCAGTGGGAGGGCGGGGTGAGGTGGGAGACAGGACAGTTGCAGATGGGGGAAATCGCTAGGAGATGGAGAGCGTGAGAGACCCCGGGTTGAAGAATGGACCCCTCCGGGGGATGCGCAACCAGCTCTCCCATTCAGCTTTATTTAAATGGAGCCTTCCGCCCCCTGAAAGGGCTGCGATTAATATCGGAGGCCGATCGATTTCCCGTTCAGCGAAGCCACCGAGGCGTTTGACTGTTTTGAGATCTCAATTATTTAGTTGTTTCTTATTATTATTTCGCCGTTGACATCCCAGAGACTTCTCTGAACGAAACGAGGAGGGGCTCTCTGGGGAGCCGCGCCTGAGGGCTGCTTTTACAAGCTAGCCCCCCCAAACATACACTCAGGGCTAGTGGACGAAACCTTTCCCTTTCCCTCCGTCCCTCTGTATGGATTGCATTCACACAGCAGTTCACTCCAACATTTTAATAATAATAATAATAATAATAATAATAATAATAATAATAATACTACTACTACAGTGGAACCTTGGTTGTCAAACAACATAATCTGCTCTGGAAGACCGTTCAGCTTCCGAAGCATTCTACAACCGAGGCACGGCTTCCCATTGGTCGCAAGAGCTTCTTGCACTCAGCAGAAGACGCATCGCATGTTCGAGTTCTGAAAAATGTTCAAAAACGGAAGCATTTACTTCTGGGGTTTTGGCATTCGAGAACCAAAACGTTCAACAACGGAGGCGTTCGGAAACTGAGGTTTCACTGTAGTAGTAGTAGTAGTTGTTGTTGTTGGTTAGTTGTTTAGTCGTGTCCGACTCTTCGTGACCCCCTGGACCAGAGCACGCCAGGCCCTCCTGTCTTCCACTCCCTCCCGCAGTTTGGTCAAACTCATGCTGGTAGCTTCGAGAACACTGTCCCACCATCTCGTCCTCTGTCGTCCCCTTCTCCTTGTGCCCTCCGTCTTTCCCAACATCAGGGTCTTTCCCAGGGAGTCTTCTCTTCTCATGAGGTGGCCAAAGTCTTGGAGCCTCAGCTTCAGCATCTGTCCTGTCCTCAGGGCTGATTTCCTTAAGAATGGAGAGGTTTGATCTTCTTGCAGTCCATGGGACTCTCAAGAGTCTCCTCCAGCACCAGAATTCAAAAGCATCCATTCTTCGGCGATCAGCCTTCTTTATGGTCCAGCTCTCACTTCCATACATCACTACTGGGAAAACCATAGCTTTAACTATACGGGCCTTTGTTGGCAAGGTGATGTCTCTGCTTTTTAAGATGCTGTCCAGGTTTGTCACTGCTTTTCTCCCAAGAAGCAGGCGTCTTTTAATTTCGTGGCTGCTGTCACCATCTGCAGTGATCATGGAGCCCAAGAAAGTAAAATCTCTCACTGCCTCCATTTCTTCCCCTTCTATTTGCCAGGAGGTGATGGGACCAGTGGCCATGATCTTGGTTTTTTTATGTTGAGCTTCAGACCATATTTTGCGCTCTCCTCTTTCACCCTCATTAAAATGTTCTTTAATTCCTCCTCACTTTCTGCCATCCAAGTTGTGTCATCTGCATATCTGAGGTTGTTGACATTTCTTCCGGCAATCTTAATTCCGGCTAGGGAATTAGTAGTAGTAGTAGTAGTAGTAATATAATCAGTAGTAGTAGCACCCCGCCTGTCTGACTGAGTTGCCCCAGCCACTCTGGGCAGCTTATAAAAACACAGCAAGGCATCAAACATTAAAAACTTCCCTATGCAGGGCTGCCTTCAGTTGTCTTCTAGAAACTGTATAGTTGTTTATCTCCTTGACATCTGAGTGGCGCCACTACTGAGAAGGCCCCCTGCCTAGTTCTCTGACTTTGCTTCTCGCAGTGTGGGAACGGACAAAAGGCCCTCAGAGCTGGACCTCCGTGTCCAGGCTGAATGACACGGGTGGAGATGCTCCTTTGGGTATACTGGGCCATGTTAAGACTGGCCATTGATTTAGGAAAGCTGCCCCATGTATAAAACACCATGCTAGCATCTTGGGAAGAACAGTGTTGGCACATTTCTTTCCTCTTGGGTACGGGTGGTGCTGTTTCGCGTACATGAGCCAAGGCACTCAAATCCTGGACGTCAGCTGACTCTACCTAATCTTTGGGTTCCCACAGGAGACAGTGATGGCTGCTAACTTGCTGCTAGAGGCAGCCATGCATCTGAAAGCCAGCTGTTGGAAACCGCAGGAGGAGAGAGGGCTCTTGGGCTCAGGTCTTGCTTGCCAGATCTCCACAGGCATCCGGTTGACCTTGTGAGAATGGGTCTCTGGAATACAGGTATGTTCACCCACAGAACCAGCCCCAATGGGAGCAGCCAGAACTGGTGATGACCAGGTTGCTTCTGAGCATGAACAGAGTGGGTTCCACACAACTACAATTAAGTGGCAGAGCATCCATATCACAAGGTGCTACTTCTAGGGAGGTCTCCACTTCTTCCTATGAAAGGAATGGGGAAAGAAAGTCACGGCAGAAAAGGGGTCTTTTCAGGTGTGAGCAGGATCGCCTGAGTTAAAAGCAAGTCCCTCACCATCATGTTGAATGTCAGCTCTCTGAGTGAGATTTAAACTGGCATTTTCCTCGGTGCCTCAGGTAGAAATCGTCTTACAAACTCTCTCTCTCCCTTTTCTTTTTATTAATGTTGTATTTTGTTCATTGCAGTCTGCTTTCTGGGGAATGAGTGATGGTCTCTATGTCTCCCTTCCCCAGGAGGTTGTTTATCTTTTCAAAGGACAATCTAACAAGTGTGTGAGTGTGTGAAGATTGGACAGCCCTCACCCTGTGTGTGTGTGTGTTTTGGCATATAAAGAAAGGGGGATTTTTCTACATAAATTCTATCAACAAAGTTAACTCAACTTGAACTCTCATTTTGTATGACACCTAACACTCAGGAGGAGGAAAAATGGAACAAAAGAAAGGAAAAAGAGAAGTGGGAAAGGAAGAAAAGAGAGGAAGAATAATACACCTGTTTAATTTAAACATCCTCCAGCGCTTATGTTATTTTGTTGAAGAGTGAACTCTGCCATCTCTTTCTTTAAAAAAACAAAAATGGGGGGAAAACCCATCCTGCGAGGAAGGATGGGGGAGCAATTCAATTCAGTCTGCATTTAAAGGTGGACGCTGCTGTGGGTTAAACCACAGAGCCTAGGACTTGCCGATCAGAAGGTTGGCGGTTCGAATCCCCGTGACGGGGTGAGCTCCCATTGCTCGGTCTCTGCTCTTGCCAACCTAGCAGTTCGAAAGCAGGTCAAAGTGCAAGTAGATAAATAGGTACCACTCTGGCAGGAAGGTAAATGCCGTTTCTGTGCGCTGCTCTGGTGCGCCAGAAGCGTCTTAGTCATGCTGGCCACATGACCCGGATGCTGTACGCCGGCTCCCTCGGCCAATAAAGCGAGATGAGCGCCGCAACCCTAGAGTTGGCCACGACTGGACCTAATGGTCAGGGATCCCTTTACCTTTTACCTAATCCAACCTTTCCAAATCAATACAGGAACCGAAGCACAGCCGTCCATCAAAACTGGCATGTCTCCGAATTTTGCAATGTGGATCTTTAGCCAAGTAATACGTACAAAAATGGGCATGCTAGGGTAAAGTTTGCATTAGTGAGATTCCTGCATTGCAGAGGGTTAGGCTACATGATGCTCTGGGTCCCTTTAAACATTTCTAACATACATAAAAAGGACCAGGTGGTGCTGTGGGTTAAACCACAGAGCCTAGGACTTGCCGATCAGAAGGTTGGCAGTTCAAATCCCCGTGACGGGGTGAGCTCCCGTTGCTTGGTCCCTGTTCCTGCCCACCTAGCAGCTCGAAAGCACATCAAAGTGCAAGTAGATAAATAGGTACCACTCCGGTGGGAAGGTAAACGGGGTTTCTGTGCGCTGCTCTGGTACGCCAGGAAAGCGAGATGAGCACCGCAGCCCCAGAGTCGGCCACAACTGGACCTAATGGTCAGGGGTACCTTTACCTTTACCTTTAACATACATAAATGCATTGTCTTAAAAGTGCTTTGCAGAAACTGGGTGTATTAGGCAAAACTGCATCTGCCGAAATGTTTATATTTCGAGACATTCTGAAATGGATGTAGAAATGTGAAGAACCGAAAATTGGGGTGGAAATGAGAAACTGGGAGATCGCAAAACTGAATGATTCACCTATCCCTACCTACAACTATCTCCAGGCTGCATCACCTGAAGTCTAATACCAAAATCAAGAGAGACAAAAGTACCACTCTCTTCTGCCTTGGTCAGACCCCACCTGGAATGCTGTGTCCAGTTCTGGGCACCACAATTTAAGAAGGATGTTGAGAAGAAGGATGGTGTGACCAAGATGATCTGGGGTCTGGAAACAAAGCCTTATGAGGAATGGTTGAGGAAGCTGGATATGTTTAGCCCAGAGAAGGAAAGACTGAGAGGTGACTTGGCAGCCATCTTCAAGTTTCTTAAGGGCTGCTGGGTGGAAAATGGAGCCTCCTAAATAACTCCATTTCCTTCTCTTTTATCCTTGGTGATTCTGAGGACCCAGTGGTGCACATGGTTTTCTCCATTTTATTTTCACAACAACCCTGTGAGGTAGATTAGGAGGAATGGAAGGAATGGCAACTGAGCCGAACATGGATTTCTGTCCATGGTTGTTGTTGTTGTTTAGTCGTTTAGTTGTGTCCGACTCGTCGTGACCCCATGGACCAGATCACACCAGACACTCCTGTCTTCCACTGTCTCCTCCAGCACCATAATTCAAAAGCATTCCACCAGGTCGGAGCCATCACTGAAAAGGCCCTGGCCCTGGTGGAGGATAGTCTGACTTCCTTAGGGCCCGGGACCTCTAAACTATGATTATTCATATTTATGATTATTTAAAACACTTTAAAACACTTAATTATAAAAGCAGCATAAAATACAGTATTTGTTGTTGTTTAGTCGTTTAGTCGTGTCCGACTCTTCGTGACCCCCTGGACCAGAGCACGCCAGGCACTCCTGTCTTCCACTGCCTCCCGCAATTTGGTCAAACTCATGCTGGTAGCTTCGAGAACACTGTCCCACCATCTCGTCCTCTGTCGTCCCCTTCTCCTTGTGCCCTCCATCTTTCCCAACATCAGGGTCTTTTCCAGGGAGTCTTCTCTTCTCATGAGGTGGCCCAAGTATTGGAGCCTCAGCTTCAGGATCTGTCCTTCCAGTGAGCACTCAGGGCTGATTTCCTTAAAAATGGAGAGGTTTGATCTTCTTGCAGTCCATGGGACTCTCAAGAGTCTCCTCCAACACCATAAGCCAGCTCCTACAAGCACTCCTCATAAGGCTTAGTTTCCAAACCCTTGATCATCTTGGTTTCCCCCCTCTGCACACCATCCTTCTTCTCAACATCCTTCTTAAATTGTGGTGCCCAGAATTGGACACAGTATTCCAGATGTGGTCTGACCAAGGCAGAATAGAGCGGACACTAGACTTCTGTTGATGCAGCTTAGAACAGCATTAGCTTTTTTTGCTGCTGCATCACATGGCTGACTCAAGTTCAGCTTGTGGTCCACTAAGATCCCTAGAAGGGACGCAGGTGGCGTTGTGGGTTAAACCACAGAGCCTAGGACTTGCTGATCAGAAGGTTAGTGGTTTGAATCCCCACAACGGGGTGAGCTCCCGTTGCTCGGTCCCTGCTCCTGCCCACCTAGCAGTCTGAAAGCACGTCAAAGTGCAAGTAGATAAATAGGTACCGCTCCGGCGGGAAGGTAAACGACATTTTCGTGCGCTGCTCTGGTTCGCCAGAAGAGGCTTAGTCCTGCTGGCCACATGACCCGGAAGCTGTACGCCGGCTCCCTCGGCCAATAAAGCAAGATGAGCGCCACAACCCCAGAGTCGGTCACGACTGGACCTAATGGTCAGGGGTCCCTTTACCCTTTTTAAGACCCCTAGATCCTTTTCACATGTACAGCTAGTATGCCAGGTCTCCCCCGTCCTATATTTTTGCATCTGGTTCTTCCTGCCTAAGTGCAGAACCTTACATTTGTCCCTGTTGAAATTCATTTTGTCAGCTTGCGCCCAGTTCTCCAAACTGTTAAGGTCATTTTGAATTCTGATTCTGTCTTCTGAGGCATTAGCTACCCCTCCCAGTTTGGTGTCATCTGCAGATTTGAGCTACAAAGCAAAGTTAGTGCGCGATGGCCTTTCCCCGCATGAATTTGCAAGGTCAAAAAAGACCTCAGCCCCCTCAAACTATTCTCTCGCAGCTTTAAGTCTGAGGAATAGAACCTCAATCTATCTTACAGGGGGATTGTAGCTGTGGCCCTGCAGATGTTAGCAGCAGGCTTAAGCCCCACCCCATTGGCCATGCTGGCTGGGCTAAGGGTCTAGCATCTTCCACAGGGCCACACCTTCCTCAGACTTCACAACGACCCCATAAGGTAGGCCAGGCTTCTGCAAATGTCTCGGATATATATACCTGAGTGTAATAGAAATCCTATTGGGACACGGGTGGCGCTGTGGGTTAAACCACTGAGCCTTGGGCTTGCCGATCAGAAGGTCGGCGTTCGAATCCCTGCGACGGGGTGAGCTCCCATTGCTCGGTCCCTGCTCCTGCCAACCTAGCAGTTCGAAAGCACGTCAAAGTGCAAGTAGATAAATAGGTACCACTCTGGCGGGAAGGTAAACGGCGTTTCCGTGCGCTGCTCTGGTTTGCCAGAAGCGGCTTAGTCATGCTGGCCACATGACCCGGAAGCTGTACTCCGGCTCCCTTGGCCAATAAAGCGAGATGAGCGCTGCAACCTCAGAGTCGGCCACGACTGGACCTAATGGTCAGGGGTCCCTTTACCTTTAATAGAAATCCTGAGGTTTACTTCCACGTAGGCATAGCTGGGATTGCGTCTCTAGAATAGGTCCCATCGGGGCGATGTTTCGTATTTCCCAGAGTTTATATTTCTTTGAATCATTTTCTGTCGCTTAATATATCTATAAAAAGGGTGGAAGGTACATTGCTACATAATTTAATTTATTCTCCCTCTCTTTTAAAGCCTTTTAATATTTCATAAACGGTTGTAATGAGCTGGCGGCCTGTTTTTGTTACGTTGTTTATGTGTTGTTAAGTCGGGAGGGCTGGGAATGAGATATTTTAAATTAACAGTGTTGCCCTGAGAAAAAGAAGAAGAAGAAATCCTGTTTAATAAATCAAAACGGACGAAGGCTTGGATGCTCTGGAGAAATCGGTGAAAGCACCGAAGGGGCGGGTTTTTCAATGCCAACTGAAGCATCTCCTGATACCCCTTAAATCTGCCCTGCTCTGAGGTGAGCGCAAGGCAGCCATTTAAATTTCCCACAATGCCTCAGAGTGACCCTGCAGGTTTCACCCAACTAAGTTTTACCTGTGTTTGTCATGCCCTTCAATTTCAGCGGGTCTACAATGAGTAAGACTTATTTATTTCACAGAATTTATATGCCACTTGATTTGGGGTTTGTTTGTTTTTTTGCAAAAAAAGTTTTTAAAAAAATTAAAGAGATTGCTGAAAACAAATAAATCTAACTTTAATACATACAGAAAGTTAAAACTACAATAGAATAGACCAGGGTTTCCCAAACTTGGGTCTCCAGCTGCTTTTGGGCTACAACTGCCATCATTCCTAGCTAGCAAAAAGTAAAAAGGTAAAGGACCCCTGGACGGTTAAGTCCAGTCAAAGGCGACTCTGGGGTTGCGGCGCTCATCTTGCTTTCAGGCCGAGGGAGCCGATGTTGGTCCACAGGCAGCTTTCTGGGTCATGTGGCCAGTATGACTAAACTGCTTCTGGTGCAACGGGACACCGTGACGGAAACCAGAGCGCATGGAACTGCTGTTTACCTTCCCGCTGCAGTTGTACCTATTTATCTACTTGCGCTGGCGTGCTTTCGAACTGCTAGGTTGGCAGGAGCTGGAACAGAGCAACGGGAGCTCCGTCGCGGGGATTTGAACCGCTGAACTTCTGATCAGCAAGCCCAAGAGCCTCAGTGGTTTAGACCACAGCGCCACTCGTGTCTCTCTCCCTAGCTACCAGGACCAGTGGTCAGGGATGATGGGAACGGTAGTCCGAAAACAGCTGGAGACCCAAAGTTTGGGAAAACCTGGAACAGACTAACACAAATTAAAACTCACGCAAGCTTCCTAAGCATCACAGCAGGTTTTGTCTAAATCAGGATGTCTTCAGTAGTCGCCCAGAAGAAGACAATGAAAGCACCTGCCTGATCTCAATAGGCAGAGAGTACAAAGCGCAGGTGCTGCCGCAATAAACAACCGAGTTCTCGAAGATTGGTGCAGGTATTTTACACGGCAGCTGCAAAAGTGCCAATTCCGTTGTTGAAGCAGTCGAGCGGGCGCTTGTGGGGCAAGCCGATCTCGTAGGTAAAACTTAGTTGGGTGCAACGCTATATGAAGGGAATTGTGGGGAATTAAAGTGACCGCTGAAATTAGACCCTGGTTGGTTGCTAACGCGTTCCGGGAACTGTTGTGAGGGGTATGCATGCAACTGTCAGCACCCTTAGCGAATGGCAGTGTGGAATGTGGCAGCAGGATTGCTGGCAGAAGCAAGGCCCTGTAACGGCTTTGCTCAGAAACCTACTGCAATGCGCTCTACGTGGGGCTACCTTTGAAGGTGACCTGGAAACTACAACTAATCCAGAATGGGGCAGCTAAACTGGTGACTGGGAGCGGCCGCCGAGACCATGTAACACCAGTCCTCAAAGACCTACATTGGCTCTCAGGACGTTTCCGAGCACAATTCAAAGTGTTGGTGCTGACCTTGAAAGCCCTAAACGGCCTCGGCCCAGTATACCTGAAGGAGCGTCTCCACCCCCATCGTTCTGCCCGGACACTGAGGTCCAGCGCTGAGGGCCTTCTGGTGGTTCCCTCACAGCGAGAAGTGAGGTTACAGGGAATCAGGCAGAGGGCCTTCTCAGTGGTGGCGCCTGCCCTGTGGAACGCCCTCCCACCAGATGTCAAAGAGAAAAAGAACTACCCGACAGAGCTTAGCAGAGAGAGGTTTGGCGTTTGCAACTTTACTGAGTGTGCCGGCCAGGCAGAAGCTGAAGTGGACAACAGATCGCTATGCCAGCCTGGAGCATGAGAAGTGATCAAATAATCTCCCCCCCCCTTCACTGATGGCAATTGCAGCCCACACTTGCATGCTCAGTGGGCAAAAGGGGGAGCCCCATGGCAGTGGAACAACATTGGCATTATTTCACAGCCTTGCCAGGGTGTGCTGAGAGGGGCACCCCTGTCCAATCTGCCCCTCAACCCAGGAAAGGGTTGTTTTTGGATCACTAAGTAGGATAGCTGTTGTCTTTGTCCATGGAGTTTTCTTGGCAGCGATACTGGAGTGGCTTGCCGGTTCCTCTTCCAGGTGGATCACGTTTGGTCAAAACTCTCCACTATGACCTGTCCATCTTGGGTGCCCTGCTCGGCATAGTTCATAGCTTCTCTGAGTTATTCAAGCCCCTTCGCCACGGCAAGGCAGTGATCCATGAAGGAACAACAAAGGTCAACAAATGCCAACAAAGGTCTGTATAGTTAAAGCCATGGTTTTCCCAGTAGTGATGTACGGAAGTGAGAGCTGGACCATAAAGAAGGCTGATGGCCGAAGAATGGATGCTTTTGAATTCTGGTGCTGGAGGAGACTCTTGAGAGTCCCATGGACTGCAAGAAGATCAAACCTCTCCATTCTGAAGGAAATCAGCCCTGAGTGCTCACTGGAAGGACAGATCCTGAAGCTGAGACTCCAGTACTTTGGCCACCTCATGAGAAGAGAAGACTCCCTGGAAAAGACCCTGAAGTTGGGAAAGATGGAGGGCACAAGGAGAAGGGGACGACAGAGGACGAGATGGTTGGACAGTGTTCTCGAAGCTACGAACATGAGTTTGACCAAACTGCGGGAGGCAGTGGAAGACAGGAGTGCCTGGCGTGCTCTGGTCCAGGGGGTCACGAAGAGCCGGACACGACTAAACAACAGCAAAGTAGGATACCTGTATCTCTGCTTCTCTAACTCTTAGGTAAGGTGCCTTGAAAAGGGTAAAAGATGGCCCATGGCCAATTCGTTTCCCAAGCGCTGGATTTATTAATTAATATATTTATTGGCTGTGCCGTTTTAGAGAAAGCTTTTAAGCCTCAAAGATTGGCTTATCTCCAGTTTTGAGAGAGAGAGAGAGAGAGAGGGAGAAGGTTTAGCAGTAGCATTGCGGGGGTGGGAGAGGCCCAGAAACACCATTTTCTGGTTGAATTATGTGCCATTTCTATAAAATAGTTGTGGGGGGGGGTGCGCGCGCTGTGCACAAACAGCTGAGCACCACAGTACTGGGGCTTGGCGTGGTGATCATTTTCTCTGAGAAACCGAGGCTCTTCTCCAAAAACGTATGGACGCGCTTGGCCATTTTTCAATTCCAGTCACCCCCCGCCATATATAAAGAAGCCAGGCTTTTTGACAAAAGAGCGAGCGAGAGAGGGAAGAATCTAAATTGAAAGCAAATCGCAAGCGGGGCTTTTCTGGGTGATAAAAACTCCCATTCCGTAGCTTCCTTGTACAATATTTATTTTATCCTCCTTATAACTACCCAGGCTGTCTCTACATGTTATTAAAGTAATGCATTTGCTTAACCTCCACTTAAATTCTCCTCCTCGGGCTCTCCCTCCCTGATTGTACATCTCCCCGCTACACAATTTCCAACTGCTTGCTCGTCGCTGCCGCTGGACAATTATATTAACAGCCTGTCTTCGCAAGGAGAGGGAATCGTAAAGTGTACCCCATTTGCGCGCATGAACACACACACACACATGCAACTTGGTTGAGTGGGGAATCTTCAAATAGATGAGGAAAAGGACATTGATGGGGAACACTGGATTGTGCAACAGCAAGGATCAGTTCTGGAGCCAAAGCTGAGGACCTAGGGAGAGCCCTGATCGATCACAGAATGGTAGAGTTGGAAGGGGTCCCCAAGTGGTCATCCAGCCCAACCCCTTGAAATGCAGGAATCGCAGCGAAAGAATCCCTGGCAGTTGGCCATCCAAACTCTCTTCAGATATTTCCATCCCCTCCAAGGTCCCTCAGGGTTTTTTGACATGAGGTTCAAATATGCATTGTACAGTGGTACCTTGGTACTCAAACGCCTTGGAACCCAAACACTGCAAACCCGGAAGTAAGTGTTCCGGTTTGCGAACTTTTTCCGGAAGCCGAATGTGCTCCGTTTTGAGTGTTACACTGAGGTCTGTCTGTTTTTGCTATTTATTTTGCATTTTTGCGGCTCTTTTTGTTTTGTTTTTGTGACTGTGTGGGACCCAGTTCAGCTACGGATTGATTGATTGTGTGACTGCAGTACATTGTTTATTGCTTTCATTTTATGGATCAATGGTCTCGTTCAGTGATTCTCAACCTGTGGGTCCCTAGACGTTGTTGGACTACAACTCCCATCATCCCTGAGCTCTGGCCTTGCTAGCTAGGGGTGATGGAATGTAAAGGGAATTGGGGTTGCTCGTGTGTAAGGGTGCTGCAGCTCTAGGCAACGTTGTCTGGCTAAACCTTTCCCTGGCTGGACAGCCCTTTCTCCGTGGCTGTGTCAGTCACTGGCAGAATCCGTCAGTGGGCGTTTCCTGAACTTCTTCCAACATAAAAGCTCTTTGACGCCAAGTCTCCGCCTAGCCTCCCTGCGCGGAAGTCTTCTGCGAAGAGTGGGCGTGGCCAGCGGAGGTCCTGGGCTCTCCCCGCTGGTCTCTGTGGAAGAGTCTTGGAGCCATCTCTCCGAAGTCCTTCCCTGCTCCCCTTTCTTCCTGGTGTCACACCGATTTCCTTCCCCAAAGGAAGTGTTCTCTCTCTCCCTGCTGGTCCCTTCTCCTGCATCGTTGGGGAGCCTTACCTCCACTCTTGGCTCCGATGGCAGTTCCCTGACATGGAAGTTGTAGTCCAACAACATCTGGGGACCCACAGGTTGAGAAAGGCTGATAGGAAAATTCATGTTAAATTGCTGTTTTAGGGGTTGCTTTGAAAAGTCTGGAACGGATTAATCCGTTTTGCATTACTTTCTATGGGAAAGTGTGCCTTGGTTTTGGAACGCTTTGGTTTTGGAACGGACTTCCTCAACAGATTAAGTTTGAGAATCAAGGCACCACTGTATGTGCCTTAGATGGTGTGGATTTCCCCTGTATTTGATTTTTTTAACTGGTTGTTTCCCTATATGATATCCCGAGTGGACACTAGATAGTATTTTTTTCGGTAACTTTTTTCCTCCTTAAACTTTAATGTCCCTATTTTTATCTTTATCTAATCCTATGCCTATGCAGTATATAGAGGCAAACCCAGCCCTCTAGATATTTTGGGACTACAACTCCCACGATCCCTAGCTAACAGGACCAGTGGTCAGGGATGCTGGGAATTGTAGTCCCAAACATCCGGAGGGCCGAGTTTGCCTATGATTTATTTTCTGAAACTCTTTTGGTTATCCCACCTCCCCCCGCATTTCTTTTCTCGAATACATATTCAGCGTGAATAGCTGCAACCCATTTCTGAAAAGCCGTCCCAGAGCTAGCCAATAATAAGTAAATGAGTCCTGTAACTCTTCTGGAAAACTTATATTCTTACCCAGCAAGATTTTGCATCTGTCTTCTCAGAGGAGCCTATAGGCATAATAAGTCACCACCATTCTAACCTACCCTTTCCCCTTTGAGTGCACAAAATCCCCCAAGTGTAATGACTATGTGTTTCTCGGGGGAAAGTGCATAATTCCACAGCCAAACAGCTCTTACTAGCAGAAGGTTCTTCTTAATGTTGAGTCATAATCTCCTTTCTTGCGACTTGAATCCGTGGTTTCAGGTCCTGCCTTCTGCAGCGCCAGAAAACAAGCTTTCTCCATCTCCCATGGGACAACCCTTCACATATTTGAAGGTCTCACCTCTCAATCTTCTCCAGGCTAAGCCCCCCAGACCCCCTCAACCGTTCCTTGAGATCACTTTGGTCACAAGAAACTGCAAGAAGGCAGAGCGTTACTCTTGTGGTGCCTCCAGCTTTCCCACAAGCTTCTCCTTCTTCGGCAATCCCTCATAGCCGAATAAGATTGTCTTCCATAAACATGGTTCTAACAGTGAGTCCGTAAGTGACTGTGGAGGCCAATTCTGGATCCACACGTCCTTCCACAGTGGGGACATAGGTTTCCGGGCGGGAGTTGGTCACGGTGAGGGTTTGCCAAGCGTGCCTTCCTCTTAGCACGTTTCTCCCTTGCGCCCTGAGTTCGAGTGTCTTCAAAGCCCACATTTGGTCAAGGCTGTTCCCCAACTGGAGCGCTCGCAGGCAAGTGTTTCCTAATTGTTGGTGTTTATACTGCCTTTTTCTCCTGCCAACCTAGCAGTTCAAAAGCACCTCAAAGTGCAAGTAGATAAATAGGTAAATGCCTATTTATAAATAAATAAATAGATAAATACCTTCCCGCTCCAGCGAGAAGGTAAACGGCGTTTCCGTGCACTGCTCTGGTTCGCCAGAAGCGGCTTAGTTCTGCTGGCCACATGACCCGGAAGCTGTACGCCGGCTCCCTCGGCCAATAAAGCGAGATGAGCGCCGCAACCCCAGAGTCGGCCATGACTGGACCTAATGGTCAGGGGTTCATTTACCTTTACCTATACTGCATTTTTAAAGATTTGCCTTGAGAGAGTCTTTAAACCTCTTTTGCTGACCACCAGCATGACACTTTCCATTTTTAAGGTTGGCCACTCTGGGAAGAGGATACTGGACAGGATGGGCCATTGGTGGCTATTCTTATGTTGTTTTGCTCAAGGTGGGCCTTTCGCCTGATTCACTTGGCCTCAGATAAAAGCAGGGTCTGATTTAGAAAATAGTAGTGCTTGGAAATATTTCTCGAATTCGAATTAATTCATCCTCAGACCAGAGTAGGGGTGCACAGATCCACCCATTTCAATCCTCCCAGTTTCCAGTTTTCCCAATCTTCAATTCAGTTATCTACATTTCTGCACCAAATGGAGTTAATTAAAAAAAAACACCTTATGGAAATCCTTCAACAATTTCATGCAAAGTTTTGGGCGCAGTTTTGACCGAACTGCACATTTCTGCCCCAGTTTATATCCTAGTAGAGTGCATCTTTGAGCGTCGTGTTCACCGCCAAATTCAGTTTTCATTCAATTTGTACTTGCTACAGTCATACGTCGGGTTGAAGAAGCTTCAGGAAGAGTATTTTCGGGTTGCGCTCCGCTGCGACCCGGAAGTAACGGAGCGCATTACTTCCAGGTTTTGCCGCTCGCACATGCGCAGACGCTCAAAAGGATGTCACGCGCATGCACGGAAGCGGTGAATCGCGACCTGCGCACACACAGACATGGGTTGCATTCGCTTCAGGATGTGAACGGGGCTCCAGAACAGATCCCGTTCGCATCCAGAGGTACCACTGTATGTGCATTTTTGTAAACATGGGTTGGATAAGCGCATTGCGGGATTTGGGTAATTGTGGTTGTTGAAGGTTGCGTTTCGGTTCTATGTACTGTTGTAAACAAAAATTGCCCTTTTCCCTTATGGGGTATGCAAGAGCCCATATAGCATCCTTACATAGGTTCCCTATTGGTAGGAGAGAATAACAGAGGCCAACCAGAGAATATTGAGAAGCAAAAAAGCTAGTAAGCTTGATCTTTATTGAACTGTTGCAACAGGGTGCTCCCCTCACCCGCAGGAGAGAAGGAGGAACCCAGAAAAATGCTGTGCAAGGGCTTATAAAGACTTTTGAAATTCCCATCCTCTAGATCAAGACCACCCCCAGAAACATCATACATACATCACAGAAGGGGTGTAACCTAAGACCACCCCTCAGATACATCACACCTACATCACAGAAAAGGTGGTCTAAAACAGAAATTTGGATATTGTGTTTCTCCTGTTGTTGTTTATCTCCTGTCTGGCAGGTTATTTGATTGGATTGCCTGGGGAGCCTGGCCATTCTTTTGTAGTGATAAATACTTAGTTCCTGGGCCAGGTCACAGGCTCACACCCTATTCAAACACAGACATACCCTTCAGACAGGATTTGTGAAGGAAAAGACTTTGACCTTGCAGAGAAAACATTTACCGGTACTCAGTTTAGGAATCAAAATGGTTCCAGGTTGGCCTTTCTGTGCTGATCTATGTACATGCGGTTATGAACATTACCATATATCTAAGACCATAAAATTCCTATCACAGTACCTTTTCACAATGTGGGAATTCGATAAATGTAGTTTTAAATGTGATCTGGATCCAATTTCTCTTCACACACCCCAATCCCTAGCCCAACATTAACAACATTTGCGCAGAAATAGGATGCAGGAGGCAGGACTTCTCTGTCCTCTCCTCTTGCTATCCCCCTCAAATAAAACCCGAATCTTGCAACCTTTCCTGAAAGGTGAGTTGCGCCAACTTGAGTTGCCCTTTTCTGAACCCTTCCCAGCTCCTCAACTGACCTTCTCTTTCCCCCTCACTGTTTTCCTCTCACAGATGCCTTGTCAGCCTCTTCATCTCAAGATGTTTCCACTCTGAAGAGGACAAATCCAATTTCCCCAGCAATTTCCTCTCACTTCTTACTTCAGACAACAAGTATTTCCTGTATTCCCTTTGCATTTCACACCTAGGCTTCTCAAAAGCAACAGCAGAGTTCTCCTCTCTGAGGAAAAACCAAACAGACTAAAAATCTGTGGCCTTTCCTAAAATGACGGATAACTCAGCATATCTGGTTCCTTACCTTCTCAGAAGCATTTTTTTTTCTTTTTTAAATATATTTTTATTAGACAATTTCAACAAAACAAATAATCAATTACATTATTTCCCCCTTTTTATCCTCCCCTCCCCACCCCTTCTTCTCTCCCCCACCATAGACTTCCCTCCGCTCCCCTCTCTGATTTGTTTGCACATATTATTCTCTGCATGTTAAAAGTTGTACCTTATTGGTCATATACTCTATTAATAAATTTGTGGATGTTTATTCAAAACCTGCCAAGGAGTCCAAATCATTTTGTTTTTTTTAAAAATAGTTTGTAAAAAGTTCCCAAATCTTCCTTGAAGTCACGATTGTCCTTCTCACGTAGTTTATGTGTCAACTTTGCCAACTCTGCATAACTCATCACTTTCCCTTGCCATTGTTCTTTCGTTGGCATTTCCAGAAGCATTTTTTTCCATCCCGTTCTGCATTAACTTGCAAACTTTTGTTTCAAACGACCCCCAAGGTAACTTTAAATGTACAATTAAGTAGGTGTTTTCCCTCCGGACACTCACATTTTGCCCTCGCAACTCACATTTCTAGAACGTTCTCATTCACAATAGTGCTTCTAAAATATTCCCCTTATATAGTACACATTTCTAACTCCTCGCCATATGCGAGGACACATTTCCCCTCACGATATGCATTTCTAACCACATTTGCCTCACGAAATGCCTTTCCAATACAAATTTCCCATTGCTATACAGTGGTACCTTGGTTTGCAACTGCTTTGGATTACAACCGTTTTGGATTACAACCATGTCAAACCCAGAAGTGCGTGTCCCTTTTTTTGGATTACAACCCATTTGTTTTGCATTACAACCGGACTTCCGGAACGGATTATGGTTGTAAACCAAGGCAGCACTGTGCAGATTTCGAGACATTTTTCCATTATTGCATCCGCCAGAACTTATTTGCACTGTTGAATTTATCTTACTGCTGCCAACGTTTTCAAGTGTACACAATTCCCTTCCCCCATATAGTCAATCCAATCTTCTTTAAACGTACAGTATGTTCTTCTTGTTCTCTTTTTCTGTATGTTAGGTCTGCAAGCTGCACAGATTCCATTAATTTTAAGTTGCCATTCTTCTTTAGTTGGGACTTCGCTCAATTTCCATTTTTGGGCTAACAAAACACAGGCCGTAGTAGTGGCATATATAAAAAACCTTTTTTGACACCTGGGAATTTCTGTCTGGATTATTCCCCCCAAAAGGAACCTTTTAGAAGAAGAAGAAGAAGAAGAAGAAGAAGAAGAAGAAGAAGAAGAAGAAGAAGAAGAAGAAGAAGAAAAGTACTTTCAAGCATTATTTTCAATTAATTATGGATTATTTCCCAGTACTCTTTTACACTTTTACTGGTCCACCACATATGATACAAACGTACCCTCAGTCTCATTGAATCTCCAACACTTATCCGATTAAGTCTTAGACATCTTAGCAAGTCTACTCAGAGTTAAGTACCATCTGTAAATCGTTTTCAGGTAGTATAGGATCCATAACAACTCTTCCTTGTTTAGGTTCCTATACAGTGGTACCTTGGTTTACCAGCTTAATCCGTTCCGGAAGTCCGTTCTTAAACCAAAGTGTTCTTAAACCAAGGCAAGCTTTCCCATAGCAGGGGATTCAATTTACACATGGAACACACTCAACATATTCTGCTTCCAAGGCAAATTTCACAAACCAAAACACCTACTTCCGGGTTTGCAGCGTTCTTAATCCAAGTTGTTCCTAAACAAAGCTGTTCTTAAACCAAGGTACCACTGCATTATGTATTGAATTATGTATTACCTATCACTTTGAGTGATCGCCAAAGAAGAAGTATTGAAATGAGTAGGTGCTGGACTGCATATTGGAACAAACCATTGACACGCATTCCTGGTCTTGAATGGAACTGCCGTCCATTTTGTGGAAATGTTCAGGGATGCAAGAGAGGATATATTGTTCGATTATAGCCTTTCCAACTTGTGTAAACAAGTTCACAATTTAGCAGAGTAACATTCCCCTTTTTAAACTCGCAGCGGATGCGTTTGCTCAGGCTCGCTAAAGCCTCTATAATAACTGTTCTGGTATTTCCCCCTTATTCCCTCATAAAAGATAAGACACGACACAGTCTTCTATAAAAGTATAAAAAGAGTTTACTCACATTCTGTTCACAATCGGATCCCAGAAGGCAGACTTAGCTTAGAAAAGTAACATACACCTGGAAACTATCTCCTAAGGAGACAGTCCCTTTGTCCTCCCTTGGCTGGAAGCCAAGAGAGCATCTTTGGCTAAGGAGATGTTGCTTCTTCGATGCATGTAGTCAAAGAGAGAGAGATGGCTGCCCTGCCCTGTGCTTTTGTCGTTACCTGCACAGGTGAGGCCACGCCCACCTCTAGTCACATGCAGAGAAAGTCTGTCCCAGCCCAGGAGGAAACAGGAAGTTGACCTGCTGGCTGGACAAACATTCCTCCCCATTGGTCAACATGTTCACTCTAGGAATGTTGTGCTTGACTGCTCTTGTGTTTCACATCCCACATATTTGGGACACATGTTGTTGTTGTTTAGTTGTTTAGTCATGTCCACCACTTCGTGACCCCCTGGACCAGAGCACACCAGGCACTTCTGTCTTCCACTGCCTCCCGCAGTTTGGTCAAACTCATGCTGGTAGCTTCGAGAACACAGTCCCACCATCTCGTCCTCTGTCCTCTTCTCCTTGGGCCCTCCATCTTTCCCAGCATCAGGGCCTTTTCCAGGGAGTCTTCTCTTCTCCTGAGGTGGCCAAAGTCTTGGAGCCTCAGCTTCAGGATCTGTCCTTCCAGTGAGCACTCAGGGTTGATTTCCTTCAGAATGGATAGGTTTGATCTTCTTGCAGTCCATGGGACTCTCAAGAGTCTCCTCCAGCACCAGAATTCAAAAGCATCCATTCTCCGGCGATCAGCCTTCTTTATGGTCCAGCTCTCACTTCCACACATCACTACTGGGAAAAACATGGCTTGAACTATACGGACCTTTGTTGGCAAGGTGATGTCTCTGCTTTTTAAGATGCTGTCTAGGTCAGCATAGATGCTGTCTTGGGACACATAGCAATCACAATTGCATTTTAGAACAAAGCAAAAACCAACCACCACCATTAGGATCTAAGGGCAGTGTTGGCAAATGAGGGTGAGGTCAGGGAGGGCAACAAGGGGCAGAAATGGCTCATAGAAGAACACAACTGAACCATCACAACAGATAAGCCAATGCAATCACCCCCCTCAAAAATAGGGGAAAGCAGGTTTCTAAAACATCTGAACATGAACTGTCAGATCACATCCCAAATGTTTGTTTGCAATCAAGAGTTGGACAGGACATGTCACTCACCCAGACTGACAGGCGAGCTGCCATTGGAAAACATTTCTAAATTAGGCTAAATAAGTGCTGATTCCTTAATTAATTAGCATGGTTGGAAGCTGCAGCAGCAAGGGTGGCGTGTAACGATCATTCAGGCCAGAGGCTGAAATTGTGAAATGATATTATGAAGGATGCGCAAAATATGGTCTGAACATCAAAAAACATCCAAAAAACGAAGATCATGGCCACTGGTCCCATCACCTCCTGGCAAATAGAAGGGGAAGAAATGGAGGCAGTGAGAGATTTTACTTTCTTGGGCTCCATGATCACTGCAGATGGTGACAGCAGTCACGAAATTAAAAGACGCCTGCTTCTTGGGAGAAAAGCAATGACAAACCTAGACAGCATCTTAAAAAGCAGAGACATCACCTTGCCAACAAAGGTCCGTATAGTTCAAGCTATGGTTTTCCCAGTCGTGATGTATGGAAGTGAGAGCTGGACCATAAAGAAGGCTGATCGCCGAAGAATGGATGCTTTTGAATTCTGGTGCTGGGGGAGACTCTTGAGAGTCCCATGGACTGCAAGAAGATCAAACCTCTCCATTCTGAAGGAAATCAACCCTGAGTGCTCACTGGAAGGACAGATCCTGAAGCTGAGGCTCCAAGACTTTGGCCACCTCATGAGAAGAGAAGACTCCCTGGAAAAGACCCTGATGTTGGGAAAGATGGAGGGCACAAGGAGAAGGGGATGACAGAGGATGAGATGGTGGGACAGTGTTCTCGAAGCTACCAGCATGAGTTTGACCAAACTGCGGGAGGGAGTGGAAGACAGGAGTGCCTGGTCCAGGGGGTCACAAAGAGTCGGGCATGACTAAATGACTAAACAACAACAACAACATCATTATGACGGATGGGATGAGTCTCAAAACCTGGTGTCAAGTACTCTGCTCTAAGTACTGATGTGGGTTTCTTGTGTGTGGCGGAAGAACTGAACGGGGAAATTTTCCTAGGACGCAAATCAGGCTGGTTTGCTTTTAGTAAACAGATCTAAAAACTTTGAATTTGCCCAGCTTACCCCAATATCAAGTTGTATCCAAATTAACTTATATTTAAATAATAAAGCTGGATATTGGTGCAAGCTGGGAAAGTTCGAAGGTTTTAGATCTGTTTACTAAATGCAGGTATAAAATAAGTAGGCCCGTTGAAAGCAGTGGACCTAAGTTAGACCCCATCTGCACTACGTATTTAAAACAGTATTATGCCACAAAGGATCATGGGAGCTGTAGTTGGTTAAGGGTGGTGAGAGTTCTTCGGAGGCTTCTATTCACCCCCCCGGAGAACTACAATTCCCAGAGTGGTTTAACAATCCCTCTCCCCAGGGAACTCTGGGAACTGTAGCTTGGTGTGATTTTGTTGTTGTTTAGTCGTTTAGTCGTGTCCGACTCTTTGTGACCCCATGGACCAGAGAATGCCAGGCACCTCTGTCCTCCACTGCCTCCCGCAGTTTGGTCAAACTCATGCTGGTAACCTCGAAAACACTATCCAACCATCTCGTCCTCGGTCGCCCCCTTCTCCTTGTGCCCTCCATCTTTCCCAACATCAGGGTCTTCTCCAGGGAGTCTTCTCTTCTCATGAGGTGGCCAAAGTCTTGGAGCCTCAGCTTCAGGATCTGTCCTTCCACTGAGCACTCAGGGCTGATTTCCTTCAGAATGGAGAGGTTGGATCTTCTTGCAGTCCATGGGACTCTCAAGAGTCTCCTCCAGCACCAGAATTCAAAAGCATCAAGAACCCTGATTTTGTAGGATTCTGAAAAATTCAGTTTAGAACCCTGATTGTACAGGGTTCTGAATTTTGTGAGGTGTTTCCAAGTGTAAAGGGGGATTTCTGTTGCAGATGGTTGCACCTTCTACTGGCTAGGGCTAAAAGCAGCTAGAATTTTAACAGCACAATTATCAGAAAGACTCAGAAGCTCCGACCGTTAACATCCTGTAAGACTGACAGCACAGCCCCCTACAAACATTATTTCCCATTGAGTTTATCAGGGCTTACTCACAAGCAAATAGATGCAGGGTGAGATCCTACACACCATGTTGAAATATCTTAAACTCACTTATTTTGTGTCCAGTAGAGAAAGCAGAAATTATCATTTTAATATCGTTAATTTTTAAAGTCAATATTGCCATAAGAATAACCAAACAAGTGTAAAAAACTATATAATGGAATGGATTCCTGAATAGTTAAAATAGCACTGGAATATTTCCAGGATTGAATTGCTATTGAGTTGTTGTTTTTTTTCTTTTTCACTAAGTACTTACAGGATGTATTTTAATATTTTCAGCATCTGTGGTT
Organism: Podarcis raffonei; assembly: GCF_027172205.1. Taxonomy (NCBI): domain Eukaryota; kingdom Metazoa; phylum Chordata; class Lepidosauria; order Squamata; family Lacertidae; genus Podarcis; species Podarcis raffonei. Next base: position 4,454,934 of record NC_070619.1, on the reverse strand, counting down.
TATATCCAATGCTCGGAATTTTCCCACTGAGGTTAATGGCCTTGACTAGCTTAGGTCCATTCATTTCAATGGGTCTACTCTGAGCAAGGCTTAGTTGGAGACGGCCCTAAATGTGTTGAATGTGATTAATAATGGTAGTGAGTTTATAATTAATATAAATCAGAAATAAATATGAACAAAGACTTATGCTGGAGCAGAACATCTGGAGGGTCACAACTTCCCGCCCTCTGCACATGGTCAGGAACCAGCCAACTAGCTGGTTTCTTGAATTTTTCAACTTCCTAATTCTCCAAATGAGGGGTGCTGAAAGGTTGCGACATGACTTGGGAATTCAAAAGACATTTCAGTTAAATCAATTTAATTTTGTTTTGCTTGGTAACTAAAATGTTTGTAAAATCTGCATAGAAATCATAAAAATCATAATAATTGCCAAGTACTTGCAGATATGTTATATTATTATTATCAGCATTGCCATCATTATTGTTATTATTTAACATTCCCGGACATTTTCAGAAGGTAGAATTAAAATTATTTCATTTTCTGAAAGCAGTTTATACACTTCTTCATCAAACATAGAATTATCAAGCTAAATATCGCAAAAGTAATAGCAGATGTGAATTCCTCATACCTCAAAACATATTTTTAAGAAATCACACTGATTTTTTTTTTTTTTTTGCAAAAATTAAGTTTTACAGGATATTACATTCCTTCTCCTATCTGGTTTTCGACACTAGTCAGTATTCTGGGTCCACTGAACATGCTCATTAGGTCAGAGGTCTTTTTTTGGGGGGGTTGTCATTGGGTGCTGAAAGCTCCGCTGTTCTGCTGTTTTGGATACATGTGATCCATGCGACGGTCACCTTCAGGCTTGACTACTGTAATTCGCTCTATGCGGGGCTGCCCTTGAAGCTGTCCCAGAAACTCCAGCGGGTGCAGAATGCTGCAGCGAGGCTCCTCACGGGGTCTCTGCCATGGGAGCATATTCACCCAGTGCTTTTCCAGTTGCACTGGCTCCCGGTGGAGTACAGGGTCAGATTGAAGGTGCTGCTTTTGACCTTTAAAGCCCTTCACGGCCTAGGACCCTCGTACCTACAGGACCGCCTCTCCTGGTATGCCCCACGGAGGAGGACCTCAAGGTCCATAAATAGCAACACCCTAGAGGTCCTGGGCCCTAAGGAAGTTAGATTAGCTTCAACCAGAGCCAGGGCCTTTTCAACACTGGCTCCGGCATGGTGCAACGCTCTGTCTCTTGAGACCAGGGCCCTGCAGGATCTGATTTCTTTCCGCAGGGCCTGTAAGACAGAGTGGTTCCACCTGGCCTTTGGCTTAGAATCAGTTTGATTCCCTCCCCCCCTTTCTTTTTCCTTTCTCCTCCTATGAAGAGACTGCATCCTAATGTTTTAATGTTGTATCTTAATCTTTTAAATTGTATTTTAATCAACTTGTTTTTATTATTGCTTGTTAGCCGCCCTGAGCCCGGTCTTGGCTGGGGAGGGTGGGGTATAGATAAAAAATTATTATTATTATTATTATTATTATTATTATTATTATTATTATTATTTACATCTTGCACATCAGAAGCACGAGAAGTGATGGGCCCAGCAGTGACACAGTTAACTTGTTCATCTTTAAAGGAAGCATTCAGGCGTTGGGACTATCGCTGCAGCTCTGGCTTATATTTTATAGCTGCCTTTTAAATTCTTAATGCCTGCCACTTCACTGAATGCTATATGTCGCCTTTTGGCTGTGGCATGGGGTAATTTTTATTTATTTATTCCTTAGTCCCTCAGTAGAGAGAAATGGGTGCCCTTCCAGACCGCTTCATTGAGACTCTCTGCCACCACAATTTCCTTTCTTTCCATTCTTGCCGCTGTAGTTGCATACATGAATAAGTTTCTATACGGTTTAGGTGGCTCTGTCGCTACAATTCCCAAAATAACCCCCTTCTTTTGAGGGGAACATTTCTCTGTCCACTTTCTCCGCACGGTTCCGCACAGTTCCAACATGTTGCCTCCAATGGCTTATTCACACTTTCCTCTGCGTATTTCACGTCCAACGGCTCTTTCTTTTTGCTCCGGAGCGTTCCCCACAAAAAAGCAACAACCCACGCTTCGCTGCTGAATCATCAATCTGCAGAAAACCAACCCCAATGGCCATTTGTTGAGAAGATTGTGGGGTGTAGGTGTCAGACGCTGAAGGGGCAGCAGGGTTTAGTGAGCAGGAAGAGCTGGTGACAGGGAGCAGTTCAGACTCAGAGGCTGAAGCAGAGGAGGGGAGTCAAGAGGCTGCAGAAGAATCTAGGGAGTCGCCCTCTCCTGCTGCAACAAATCCCTTCTTTCCTGGTGAAGTGAAGGACATGAGGCAGGAGTTGGTAATGCAGGTGAGCTATGCAGGAGCAAGCTGCCAGCTAGCTCTGCAGAAGCTCCTTTTATTGGCACAATATGCAAAACCAGTCAGATACGTTTTGCACTGTGACCTTTACACTGTAGTGATGATCGCTGGGTCCAGAGCACAATCCCCACCCGCAGGCAACCTCAGCCTGCCTGCCTGTGCAAACTTGGGGTGCGGAGCACACTCCCCCTCACAGACAAAGCTACAGCTGTCTGAACATCATGCCCTCTGTCTAACCTTTGGCGGTCTCAGTAGTCTGCGGTGCCCTGTCTGTAACCTTTGTCTCTGAGACCCTTGTCTCCTTCGTCATACACTGTGCAAGGGGAAAATGACGCGGTGGAAACAGGTGCCAAAATAACTTTGTACCACCCCACGATCTCGGGACCGGAAGATGTGTAAAGGTCACAGACCAAAATGTATCTGCCTGGGTTTGCATATTGTGTCAATAAAAGGAGGCTCCACAGGGCTAGCCAGCAGCTTGCATGCAGCTCACCTGTGCGCAGCTCACCTGCATTATCAACTCCTGCCTCATGTCCTTCACTTCATTACACATCTTCCAATCCCGAGATCGTGGGGTGGTGCAAAGGTATTTTGGCACGCGTTTCCACCGCGTCATTTTCCCCTTGAACAATGTATGACGAAAGAGACAAAGGTCACAGACAGGACACGGCAGACTACTAAGAGAGCAAAGGTTAGATAGGGGGCATGATGTTCAGACAGCTGTGGCTTTGTCTGTGGGTGGGAGTGTGCTCCACACCTGGGCGATCATTCCTTCACCTGGTCTCCAAGAACATGCAGAACAAGAAGAAAACGGAGGCCAGAGGTGCACATACGCAGTTTGAGTGTGCTGGTCCCGTGGGTTACCCGAGAGGTGAGGTCCAAGCCCGGTCCGTGGTTGAAGGTGCAACGTGGGGGCAGTCCGTAGTAGCTGAAGCTGGGTGCAGGGCAGGGAGTCGGGTGAAGTCAGGAACAGGCATGCAAGCAGGGAGCCAGGGCGGGTCAGGAGCTCAGGCAGGAAAGCAGGACAGGGTTCAGGCAGGAACTAGCAACCAACAATATTGCTCCCGCAACTTGGGACTGGGGCTGGCTGGCTTTTATCTGCCCCGAGGCATAGCGCGGCCCCGATCCTCTGGGGACTCGCCTCTCCTGGCCTGGAGGCGAGCCCTCCTCCTGTGGGAGCTTAGTTCCCTCCGCCTCTCTGCCCTGAGCCTCTGCAGCTCAGGAGAGGCTGGAGGGTTACCGGACCCAGAGGCAACCTCAGCTTCCTCTGACGGGGCTGAGAGTGGAGCACCTGCAGGCAATGGGTCCTCCATCACCTCAGGAGCCAGAGCAGACTCAGCTGGTGCCTGCACCTGAGGACCCAGCACAGGTGAGGACCCTTCAGGCTCATGCCCCAGCCCCGGCTCAGCTGGTTCTGGAGGCGGGGAATCCTGTGCAGGCTGGGATCCCTCAGGTTCAGCATCCGAGTCCGAATCCCAGGCCATCACAGGGAGCCTTAGAGAGGGTGGAAGGCAGGGACCTTCAGTTCTGACAACTGTCCCATAGGGGCAAGACCTGCTGGGAAGGGTTGCTGAGTTGTATGTTCGTTGAATAAAAAGTTAGCTTCCTCCTTTAGAGTCCTCCTTCCTTTTTGCTCACCTGTGTCTGACTCCAGCCCTGGCATCAGGATTTTGGCAGGTCCTGACCGGTTCAGAATTGTGTGTGTGTGTGTGGGGGGGGATCCTGCAGAAAGCGCCTTCCCTACCCCAGCCTCATGCATACAGTAACTGCATGCTCCTTACCCAGAACATGCAATCACTAGTCAAAGAACAGGTGTGGGGGGATTTCTTTTCTTCTCACAAGCTGGATCTCCCCCCAGTTCCGACCAAGTTGTTGATTTGCACCTTTAAAGCCCTATACGGCCTAGGACCCTTGTACCTACGGGACTGCCTCTCCTGGTACGGCCCACGGAGGACCTTAAGGTCTTCAAATAATAACACCCTGAAGATCCCAGGCCCCAGGGAGATTAGCCTGGCCTCGACCAGAGCCAGGGCCTTTTCGGCTGTGGCCCCAATCAGGTGGAACGCTTTGTCACAAGAGACTAGGGCCCTGCGGGACTTGACATCTTTCCGCAGGGCCTGCAAGACGGAGCTGTTCCACCAGGCCTTTGGCCAAGGCACAGTCTGACCCCCTCCTCCGGTAATCCTCACAGAACTCTAGCCCAATGGTGCCATTAATTTGATTTTGAATTGATTTTAGAACGAATTGACTTTAGAATCCATTTCAATTAATTGATTGTGATTTTTTTGTAAACTGTGTTACTTTTATTGTTGTTAGCCGCCCTGAGCCCGGCTTCAGCTGGGGAGGGCGGGATATAAATAAAATTATATTATTATCTGCTCAGATGAGATCAATATAGCTTGAGGAAGTGATTGGAAATCACCACCCCTTTACAAAACTTTGTGTTTTGGTGGCTGCATATTGAAAAGGAAATAAATAGAGATACGGCGGGCTGCTGTGCCGGAAGACGAGAGATATTAAAAGGGGTTAGCGGAGGACAAAAGCTTTCATCTTATCAGAGAACGGATGCTTCCTCCCTCCCCCCCCCCCGCCGCTGCCAGTAGCTTGCTAGCTTATTTCCTCTGTGAGTACTCCCCCCCCCAACCCCCACCTGCCAGCAACTTCTTCCTACGATTCAGGATGCTCATGTCATTTCAGGTCTGTCTCAGATTGCCTTTTGCAAAACAACAACAGCCAGAGCAACAACTCAGCTTAAAGAAAAAACCAAAGGACCCTTAGGGCTCGAACATGGGTAGAAGTAACACATTTCCAAACACAGGGTTGACCTACTGGTGTGAAATCCATGTGCAAATTGAAGTGCCAAGGGGATGGACAGGGGGTGGGCTCATTGAACCCTCTCCCCACCCAACTCTTCAGCACTTTTCCATCTCAGCCAGGTTGTTACCAGCAGCTGGGACTTGAAGACCAGGTGGGGCAAGTCATTGAAGTTCAAGTAGTGCCATGGCCCCATGAGAAGGGAGGAAGAAGGGGAGCAGAAAGCAGCCAGCTTCTGAGAGTCAGTGTGGTGTAGTGGTTAAGAGCGGTAGTCACGTAATCTGGGGAACCGGGTTCGCGTCTCCACTCCTCCACATGCAGCTGCTGGGTGACCTTGGGCCAGTCACACTTCTCTGAAGTCTCTCAGCCCCACTCACCTCACAGAGTGTTTGTTGTGGGGGAGGAAGGGAAAGGAGATTGTTAGCTGCTTTGAGACTCCTGAAGGGGAGTGAAAGGTGGGATATCAAATCCAAACTACTACTACCACCTCTCTTTTAAATCAGAACCAGTGAGGGCGGTGAAGGTCCTGTGTGAGTGTCTGGAGGCGGTTGGAGGATGTATGGCGGCTAACAGATTGAGGTTGAATCCTGACAAGACAGAAGTACTGTTTTTGGGGGACAGGAGGCGGGCAGGTGTGGAGGACTCCCTGGTCCTGAATGGGGTAACTGTTCCCCTGAAGGACCAGGTGCGCAGCCTGGGAGTCATTTTGGACTCACAGCTGTCCATGGAGGCGCAGGTCAAATCTGTGTCCAGGGCAGCTGTTTACCAGCTCCATCTGGTACGTAGGCTGAGATCCTCCCTGCCTGCGGACTGCCTCGCCAGAGTGGTGCATGCTCTAGTTATCTCCCGCTTGGACTACTGCAATGCACTCTACGTGGGGCTACCTTTGAAGGTGACTCGGAAACTACAACTAATCCAGAATGCGGCAGCTAGACTGGTGACTGGGGGCGGCCGCCAAGACCATATAACACCGGTCTTGAAAGACCAACATTGGCTCCCAGTACGTTTCGGAGCACAATTCAAAGTGTTGGTGCTGACCTTTCAAGCCCTAAACGGCCTCGGTCCAGTATACCTGAAGGAGCGTCTCCACCCCCATCATTCTGCCCGGACGCTGAGGTCCAGCGCCGAGGGCCTTCTGGCGGTTCCCTCATTGCGAGAAGCAAAGCTACAGGGAACCAGGCAGAGGGCCTTCTCGGTGGTGGGACCCGCCCTGTGGAACGCCCTTCCAGCAGATGTCAAAGCGATAAACAACTACCTGACATTCAGAAGACATCTTAAGGCAGCCCTGTTCAGGGAAGTTTTTAACGTGTGATATTTTAGTGTATTTTTGGTTTCTATGGAAGCCGCCCAGAGTGGCTGGGGAGGCCCAGCCAGATGGGCGGGGTATAAATAATAAATTATTATTATTATTATTATTATTATTATTATTATTATTATTATTATTACTAAAGGTACCCCTGCCCCTACGGGCCAGTCTTGACAGACTCTAGGGTTGTGCGCCCATCTCACTCAAGAGGCCGGGGGCCAGCGCTGTCCGGAGACACTTCTGGGTCACGTGGCCAGCGTGACATCGCTGCTCTGGTGAGCCAGAGCCACACACGGAAACGCCGTTTACCTTCCCGCTAGTAAGCGGTCCCTATTTATCTACTTGCACCCGGGAGTGCTTTCGAACTGCTAGGTTGGCAGGCACTGGGACCGAACAACGGGCGCTCACCCTGTCGCGGGGATTCGAACCGCCGACCTTTCAATCGGCAAGCCCTAGGTGCTGAGGTTTTACCCACAGCGCCACCCGCGTCCCTATTTGAGCATCTGCTACATCTACTACTACTACTACTACTACTACTACTACTACTACTACTACTCTTCCTCTTCTTCTTCTTCTTCTTCTTCTTCTTCTTCTTCTTCTTCTTCTTCTTCTTCTTCTATTACCTGCGAGGAATCAGGTAAAAACATTAGAAGAGCCCTACAGCTGGATCAGGCCCACAGGTGCATTTCAGGCCCAGCATCCTGTTCTCACTGTGGCCCAATCAGATGCCTCACTCAGAGCTATCCGTGGTGCTGAAACCACTGGTCTGCCTTGACTCAGGTGAGCACCTGGTGCAGATGGGTCAGAATGAGAGGCGCTTTGTCAGCAAAGTCCCTTCAGACCCTGGAGTGACTCTGTCCACTCTGGTGGTCATTGGGTCCTCCTGGACAGCAAGGAGGATAAGAGGGCTTCCTGTCCCTGAGCAACATGGTAATAATAATAATAATAATAATAATAATAATAATAATAATAATAATAATATATTATTTATATTTCCCCATCCACTCTGGGCGACTCCCGACAGACTATTAAAAACACACTAAAACATTAAAAACTTCCCTAAATAGAACTGCCTTCAGATGTCTTCTAAAAGTCAAGTACAGCCATACCTTGGGTTGAATGCGCTTCGGGTTGAGCGCGTTCGAGTTACGCTCCGCAGCAACCCGGAAGTAATGGAGCGCGGTACTTCCGGGTTTCGCCGCTTGCGCAGATGCTCAAAATGACGTCACGCGCATGCGCAGAAGCAGCGAAAAGTGACGCGCGCAGACGTGCCATCGCTAGTTATGTTTGCTTCTATATGCGAACAGGGCTCCGGAACAGATCCTGTTTGCATCTAGAGGTACCACTGTAGTTGTTTATTTCCTTGACATTTGATGGGAGGGCGTTCCACAGGGCAGGCACCACTACCGAGAAGGCCCTCTGCCTGGTTCCCTGTAACCTCACTTCTCGCAGGGAGGGAACCACCAGAAGGCCCTCGAAGCTGGACCTCAGTGTCCGGGCTGGACGATGGGGGTGGAGACGCTCCTTCAGGTATACAGGACCGAGGCCGTTTAGGGCTTTCAAGGTCAGCACCAACTCTTTGAATTGTACTTGGAAATGTACTGGCAGCCAGTGTAGGTCTTTCAAGACCGGTGTTATGTGGTCTTGGCAGCCGCTCCCAGTCACCAGTCTAGCTGCCGCATTCTGCATTAACTGTAGTTTCCGGGTCACCTTCAAAGGTAGCCCCACTGTCTTCTAGACCTCTGACATGCTCCTGTAATCTTGGTTATTTGTTTGTCCTGACTCCCAGCACCTTCCTTGATCCTGCCTCTGTGTCCATCCTTTTCGCCGGGGTGAGTGACTGGCCCCATGGCTTCTGGTTCTCAACTCCTGACTCACCTCAGGCTTCTTCTCAATTCCCACCATCTCAGGACCAGCAGTGGGCAGGGGATGTCCTGTTGAGAGGCCACAGCTGGACAATGCTTGGCCGACGCTGACTCATGACAGGGCATTTTCTGTGGTGGCTCCCCATTTCCAGAATGTCCTCCCTGGCGAGGTATATCTGTCTCCCGCATTTTAAAAGCTTCCTGTCCACCCAGGCATTTGATGGCTGAGAGATAATGTTCCAGGAACCCTTGTAATAATTAGCCGTGGGGAAGTATGGCTGTTAGATGTTCTTATTGCTTCTAAATGTGTTTGCTTATTTATTTCAGGCATTTAAAATTGCATTACTGTCCTGCTTTATGGTTCACTCCCCTGGGCTCTGTTATGAGGAAGGACAGGATAGAAACTGAATGAATAAAAAGCCCAGGAACAGATTCAAGATGCCCGAGAATTGGGCTAAAAAGGTAAAAGGTAAAGGGACCCCTGACCATTAGGTCCAGTTGTGGACGACTCTGGGGTTGCGCGCTCATCTCGCTCTAAAGGCCGAGGGAGCCGGCGTTTGTCTGCAGACAGTTTTTCCGGGTCATGTGGCCAGCATGACTAAGCCACTTCTGGTGAACCAGAGCAGCATACAGAAACGCTGTTTACCTTTCCACCGGAGCGGTACCTATTTATCTACTTGCACTTTGATGTGCTTTCGAACTGCTAGGTTGGCAGGAGCAGGGACCGAGCAACGGGAGCTCACCCAGTTGCAGGGATTCGAACCATCGACCTTCTGTTTGGCAAGCCCTAGGCCAGGGGTCAGCAAACTTTTTCAGCAGGGGGCCGGTCCACTGTCCCTAAGACCTTGTGGGGGGCCGGACTATATTTTTTTTTGGGGGGGGGGATGAACAAATTCCTATGCCCCACAAATAACCCAGAGATGTGTTTTAAATAAAAGGACACATTCTACTCATGTAAAAACACGCTGATTCCTGGACCATCTACGGGCCAGATTTAGAAGGCAATTGGGCCAGATCGGGCCCCCAGGCCTTAGTTTGCCTACTCCTGCCCTAGGCTCTGTGGTTTAGACCACAGCGCCACCCGCGTCCCGAGAATTGGACTACTTGTTTCTAAAATAAAATGGGAGTATTTCTTCTCTGCACCACGAAACTATCCTCTTTCAGAGGTAAAACCTTACCTTGGGGTGGAGGGGCAATGGTGGCGACTTAGCAGGATGGGAAACCCCTTAGACAAGGCCTGCCAGCTATGTTACCCCATGCCTCTTCTTCCTTTTAAGAAGTGAACCCATGCAGGCAATTCGCCCTGAAGCTCAGAAGCGATGCTTTCTTCCCTGCACCCCTGAGAGCCAGGCATGAGAGCTTGATTTCCAACAACTTCTTAGTTCAAACTCAGGTTTCCTCCCTGAATATATGGAGGAGGAGGAGGAGTTTTGGATTTGATATCCCGCCTTTCACTCCCTTTAAGGAGTCTCAAAGCGGCTAACATTCTCCTTTCCCTTCCTCCCCCACAACAAACACTCTGTGAGGTGAGTGGGGCTGAGAGACTTCAAAGAAGTGTGACTGGCCCAAGGTCACCCAGCAGCTGCATGTGGAGGAGCGGGGACGCGAACCCAGTTCCCCAGATTACGAGACTACCGCTCTTAACCACTACACCACACTGGCTCTCATGCTAGGGGAGTGGGGGAAAAGATAATACAAAGAGTATTTGAAGAAGCACAGGAGACCGACAGTGCAAATATTAGACTCTGTTTGCATGAAATAAATTTCAGATATGCTATTGTGAGCAGTTCCAACACAAGCCAGGGTCCCGTGAAGACAAGTCGAGCACCGGCTCATTCCCCTTCTCTGCCTCTCTGCACCACACAACAAAATAGTGTCTGGAGAGCCTCTGGCTGTTCTCACCATGGCCAGCTACATGCTTGTGGGAACCCCACAAGCAGGGCTCTGGTACAAGAGCCCTCTTCCCTCCCTTGGTCTCCAGCAACTTGTACAGTATTCAGAAGCACTGTTGCCTCAAAGCTGTAGAGGCAGACCATAGTCATTGTGACTAGTAGCTTTCGATAGCCCTCTCCCCAACAAATTTGTCTTGTTGTTGTTTAGTCATTTAGAGGTAGAGGGAGCCCTGACCATTAGGTCCAGTCGTGGCCGACTCTGGAGTTGCGGCGCTCATCTCGCTTTATTGGCCGAGGGAGCCAGCGTACAGCTTCTGGGTCATGACTAAGCCGCTTCTGGTGAACCAGAGCAGCGCACAGAAACGCCGTTTACCTTCCCGCTGGAGTGGTACCTATTTATCTACTTTGACGTGCTTTTGAACTGCTAGGTTGGCAGGAGCAGGAACCGAGCAACGGGAGCTCACCCCATTGTGGGGATTCGAACCGCCGACCTTCTGATCGGCAAGCCGTAGGCTCTGTGATTTAACCCACAGCCCCATCCGCATCCCTTGTTTATTCGTTTAGTCGTGTCCTAAATAACTCCATTTCTTTCCTTGTATCCTTGGTGATTCTGAGAACCCAGAGGTGCACATGGTTTTCTCCATTATATATTCACAACAACCCTGTGAGGTAGGTTAGGATGAATGGAGGGAATGGCAACTGAGAGGAACATGGATTTCTGCCCATGATTCTTGTTGTTGTTTAGTTGTTTAGTCGTGTCCGACTCTTCGTGACCCCCTGGACCAGAGCATGCCAGGCACTCCTGTCTTCCGCTGCCTCCCACAGTTTGGTCAAACTCATCCTGGTGGCTTCGAGAACACTGTCCAACCATCTTGTCCTCTGTCGTCCCCTTCTCCTTGTGCCCTCCATCTTTCCCAACATCAGGGTCTTTTCCAGGGAGTCCTCTCTTCTCATGAGGTGGTCAAAGTATTGGAGCCTCAGCTTCAGGATCTGTGCTTCCAGTGAGCACTCAGGGCTGATTTCCTTCAGAATGGAGAGGTTTGATCTTCTTGCAGTCCATGGGACTCTCAAGAGTCTCCTCCAGCACCAGAATTCAAAAGCATCAATTCTTCAGTGATCAGCCTTCTTGATGGTCCAACTCTCACTGGACAACGAATTTGTCTACTCCTCTTTAAAGCCATCTAGGCTGGTGAGCCATCGCTGCCTCCTGCGGGAGTTCCATAGTTTAACTATATGCCGTGTGGAGAAGTGCTTTCTTATATCTGTCCTGAATATTCAAACGTTAAGCTTCATTGGATATCCACAACTTTTGGTGTTACAGCAGCCTTTCCTCTCCAGCAGCCTGTTCAATTTGATTTTTTTCAAGCCTATTGAGGAATATGCCAGACTCCTCCCATTTTCTGATCAAGAGCCTAAGAGAGGGGAGGCAGGAAGCAGAGAATGCTGTCATCCACTAATGGCAATGCATAATGAAGATCGAGGCTGCTCAATGCCCCACCCTCAATCATCAGGGAAAGGCGGGGAGAAAACTCATTCCCCGCAAAGCCCGTTAGTAAAAGCAAAGAAGTAAAGAAATTCCACCGAGCCCTTTGGAAAACACCATCATTGCCTCTGAGGTCTAATTGTTCTCTGCTTTTATGACTTTGCTTCTTCTCATAGAATAATAATAATAATAATAATAATAATAATAATAATAATAATAATTTATTATTTATACCCCGCCCATCTGGCTGGGCCTCCCCAGCCACTCTGGGCGGCTTCCATAGAAACCAAAAATACAGTAAAATATCACACGTTAAAAACTTCCCTGAACAGGGCTGCCTTAAGATGTCTTCTGAATGTCAGGTAGTTGTTTATCGCTTTGACATCTGCTGGAAGGGCGTTCCACAGGGTGGGTGCCACTACCGAGAAGGCCCTCTGCCTGGTTCCCTGTAGCTTTGCTTCTCGCAATGAGGGAACCGCCAGAAGGCCCTCGGCGCTGGACCTCAGCGTCCGGGCAGAATGATGGGGGTGGAGACGCTCCTTCAGGTATACAGGACCAAGGCTGTTTAGGGCTTTCAAGGTCAGCACCAACACTTTGAATTGTGCTCGGAAACGTCCCCCCCTCCATCTTTCCTTCTTTCACAGCTGGGCTGTGATTTTTTTCTTTCCCAAATTAAAAAACCTGGCTTTGCATATTGATGTCTCTGCGTTTTCCCTCTGGGAGAGACGTTCCTGAAACATTTACTCGTATGGGTCACCCCAAAGGTTGAATGGTGGAGTGTCTCTCTGTGGAGCTTGGTAGTGAGAGAATCAATTGAAATCAATGGGTCTGATGTTGAAGCGAACGGTAATAGCAGTGCTCCCCCCCCCAAAAAAAATGTTTAGGGGTACTCTCATTTTGCTACTCATATTGAAATACTGCCCCTCAATGAGGCCAAACTTAGATTCACAAAATGTTTAAGGGTATGCGTACCCCTGCGTCCCCCCCAGAAAAAAAAGGACTGGGTAATAGGATCATAGATCAGGAGAGCGGGGGGGACGGGACATCAAAAGCCATCTCAATCACCCCATGCACCAACCTCCACCGTAGGCCACCAGTAGGGATTGTTAGTTTCTGTTTCGCCACTGAGCAGCTGCTTAGAGTCACAAGGCTCTGTTTACATTCCAGAGACAGTCCAGGCTGTTGAAAGTCTCATGGCAGAAGGGAGACGGATTTGACGTTAGTGGTTTCCTGTTTCTTTGTTGTTCAGTTGCTCTATGCTTTCATAGAGAGAGGATGTATTTTTCTTTGCTGTCTGCGTAGAAGATAATAAAACTCTTTAGCATGTAGCTCATACTATCTCATTCTTCCGCATGGTGCTGGAAACTCTGCTGAATGGGGGAACGTGCCTTGGAGCCTTATCAGAGGCTCAGGTCGTTAATTACTCGTCGGGAGGGCAATTCCGTCAGAGGATGAGCTTTATCAGCTCGGTCGAACGGAGATTCCGACAGGGATGACAGAGAAATTTGGTTCATAGAATCACAGAGGTGGAGAGGGCTCTTGTGCTCCGGTTCTGCTTGTGAGTTTCCCATGGTTGGTGTGAGAACCAGGATGCTTGGCCAGGTGGGCCATTGGTCTGATCCAGCAACCAGGCTCTTAGGTTCTTAACCTCTGGAGAGCCACAGGTTCCCAGTCCCTGAACCAGAGTCGCTGAAATCAGCAAGGCTTGTGACCCATGGGTCTTAGGTTGCCGCCCCCTGATATAACCGTTCCGGCGCATTGTCTGATGGAGCCGCTCATTCACTGTTCAGGGTTGTGTAAATTAATACAAGAGCCCTGACTCTGGTAGCATTTGGGCAGCCAGTGGAGATGGTGCCACATGTTCTCAGCCAGATGTCTCCCCAGCAGCAGTCTGGCCACTGCCTTCTGCCCCAGTTGGAGCTCCCAAACCAGTCTCAAAGGGCAGCCCCACAAAGTGTGCACCGCAGCAATCCAGCCTTGGGGTTACCAACACCATGGACTCAATTGGTCAGGCTATCCCTGCCCAGCAAAGGCTGCAGCTGGTAAACCAGACGGAGATCACACTTGGGTCTCTAGTGACCCCCAAACTATGCACTTGCTCCTTCCGGGGGTGGGTGTTGTTGTTGTTTAGTCATGTCCGACTCTTCGTGACCTCCTGGACCAGAGCACACCAGGCACTTCTGTCTTCCACTGCCTCCCGCAGTTTGGTCAAACTCATGCTGGTAGCTTCGAGAACACTGTCCCACCATCTCGTCCTCTGTTGTCCCCTTCTCCTTGTGCCCTCCATCTTTCCCACCATCAGGGTCTTTTCCAGGGAGTCTTCTCTTCTCATGAGGGGGCCAAAGTCTTGGAGCCTCAGCTTCAGGATCTGTCCTTCCAGTGAGCACTCAGGGCTGATTTCCTTCAGAATGGAGAGGTTGGATCTTCTTGCAGTCCATGGGACTCTCAAGAGTCTCCTCCAGCACCAGAATTCAAAAGCATCCATTCTTCGGCAATCAGCCTTCTTTATGGTCCGGCTCTCACTTCCATACATCACTACCGGGAAAACCATGGCTTTAACTATATGGACCTTTGTTGGCAAGGTGATGTCTCTGTTGGCAAGGATGGGTGTATCCCCATACAAAACAGGTAACTTGCCCATTTCCTATCCAGGTCCCCCCAAACTTCACATTCAAGTAATAAGAATAATAATAAAGTTTGCCACTTGGACGCTTCTAGCAAATTTGTCCCTCTCCAGGTGCCCTCCTAATGAAGCCTTCGCAGCAGGAGGAAGTCTGCTTTCTCTGGAAAAGAGATTAAATAGGTTCATAAAACACTCCATGACCAAACTGGCTTTATACCTCTCCCCCGCCCCCTTCCTGGAATGTGTTTGCTCCACTGGCATAAATGTAATACCTGCTTTTAAATTCAATTAACAGTGAGTCAATTGTGCTGCCTGAATACATCACCACAGCTTGATATGCTTCTTCTTAATTCTTCTAAAACGTGAGGGGAGGTTGGTAGGAACACCCCCCACCCCACCCCGAATGCAGACCGGTTCCCACCCTCCCCAATATGTCAGCTCCACTTCACACTGGCTTGCTGACTCCCCCAACCCAGAACCCCTTTGGCTCCCCTTTGCAAAAGCTCCAAGACGACGACCTTCTGCAAAATGCGCCTAAAGCACAGCCCGACCCACTATCCTTCAGATACCCAGGGATGACTCAGAGATTTCAGTGATGGCAGCAAAGGCACAGGACTGGTGTTCTGATCTTTTATTCCCCTTCCTTCCCTCCCCTTTTTATGAAGATTACCTGCTCTGGGATCCCACAGCTAATTCTCCACTGGTCTCCTCACTGGCCCAAACAGGACTAATTTAGCCAGCTAGCCCTGGTGATCATCTAATGTTTACTGAATCATAGAATCATAGAATCATAGAGTTGGAAGAGACCACAAGGGCCATTGAGTCCAACCCCCTGCCAAGCAGGAAACACCATCAGAGCACTCCTGACATATGGTTGTCAAGCCTCTGCTTAAAGACCTCCAGAGAAGGAGACTCCACCACACTCCTTGGCAGCAAATTCCACTGTCAAACAGCTCTTACTGTCAGGAAGTTCTTCCTAATATTTAGGTGGAATCTTCTTTCTTGTAGTTTGGATCCATTGCTCCGTGTCCGCTTCTCTGGAGCAGCAGAAAACAACCTTTCTCCCTTCTCTATGTGACATCCTTTTATATATTTGAACATGGCTATCATATCACCTTAACCTCCTCTTCTCCAGGCTAAACATGCCCAGCTCCCTTAGCCGTTCCTCATAAGGCATCGTTTCCAGGCCTTTGACCATTTTGGTTGCCCTCCTCTGGACAAGTTCCAGTTTGTCAGTGTCCTTCTTGAACTGTGGTGCCCAGAACTGGACACAGTACTCCAGGTGAGGTCTGACCAGAGCAGAATACAGTGGGACTATTACTTCCCTTGATCTAGATACTATAGTCCTATTGATGCAGCCCAGAATTGCATTGGCTTTTTTAGCTACCGCGTCACACTGTTGGCTCATGTCACTGGATGGATTTCCCCCCTAAATTGATGTTTGAATTCTGAATTTATTGTTATTCACGGTTTATACTGTATTTTATACTGTTTTTGGAACTGGGAGCGACTGCCAAGACCACATAACATTGGTCCTGAGAGATCTGCATTGGCTCCCAGTACGTTTCCGAGCACAATTCAATTGGGAGCCGCCCAGAGTGGCTGGTGAAACTCAGCCAGATGGGCAGGGCATTAATAATAATAATAATAATAATAATAATAATAATAATAATAATTATTTACATTTTAGACAGCACTTTTACATTACATTCCAACAGGTCTCTCTCCAGTTGTACAGTATGCAGAACTAGATGTTCCCCTTTGGCCTGATCCAGTAGCCAGCCTCTTCTTATGTTCCTATGGAACCTCCCCGTCCATACGCAGTCTATCTGGGTTCCTAGGTTCTTAGGGGTATTTGGCCACTGTGGGAACAGGATGCAGAACTAGATAATATAATAATAATAATAATAATAATAATTTATTATTTATACCCCACCCATCTGGCTGAGTTTCCCCAGCCACTCTGGACGGCTCCCAATCAAGTGTTAAAAACAGTACAGCGTTAAATATTAAAAACTTCCCAAACAGGGCTGCCTTCAGATGTCTTTTAAAGATAGGATAGCTGCTTATTTCCTTGACATCTGATGGGAGGGCGTTCCACAGGGCGGGCGCCACCACCGAGAAGGCCCTCTGTCTGGTTCCCTGTAACCTCACTTCTCGCAATGAGGGAACTGCCAGAAGCCCCTCGGCGCTGGACCTCAGTGTCCGGGCTGAACGATAGGGGTGGAGACGCTCCTTCAGGTATACTGGGCCAAGGCCATTTAGGGCTTTCAAGGTCAGCACCAACACTTTGAATTGTGCTCGGAAACGTACTGGGAGCCAATGTAGGTCTTTCAAGACCAGTGTTATGTGGTCCCAGCGGCCGCTCCCAGTCACCAGTCTAGCTGCCGCATTCTGGATTAGTTGTAGTTTCCGGGTCACCTTCAAAGGTAGCCCCACGTAGAGCGCGTTACGGTAGTCCAAGCAGGCCATTGGCCTCATCCAGCAGGCTATTTGGGGGCTCTTGTGAGTTCTGCAGCATGTAAGCACACCTCCAGCATCAGACATTAGGCCAGTCAGTCAACTTCCTTGTACACCTCTCACCGCATGCTGCAGGAGTCGAGCCTTTTCTCTGAAATCCAAAAATAGGAACATTAATTCGCCGCTTGGTCTCTTCCATCTTTGCTGCCTGGGAAATTATAAAGTCTAAACACTTTTTAAAAAAAATTTAAAAAAATAAAATTGAAAGAAAAAATACAGATTGTATCTCCTGCTCTCTCCCCACCCTCTACATATCGCTATAGTGGGGAGGGGAGGTTCTGCCTTGAAAAAGTGAAATTAATTAATGCTTGTGAAGTACTTTGAGATCCTTAGATGAAAGGCATAATGGAAGCGCAATTTATTTGAGAATTAGGGAGCCGGCTCATAAAGACAATTAGGCACCAGGGTGGCGTTTGTTATTTCAAGCTTTTTAAAACTCCCGAGACGAAAAATAATAGGAAGGGCGGGATTTTCAAAGGCAGAGGGAACTTGATAGAGAGGCCATGTTGGATGGGGCGTTAGAAAGGAGGTGGGGAGGAAGGCAAGAAAACGCTCCTCCAAATCACTTTCTTAAAATAAAAATTAGACAAGGGAAGGCTCTAGCGGACTCCGCGGACGGGACCAAACGTGGGTGTTATGTACTGAAGTTCTCACCCTGGGCCAGCAGGGGGATACTGTAGATAGTTATGCAAATGAAGGATCGGAAGTGACGTTCAGTGATTGGATAGTTTTAGAAAGTTGCAACAGTTACATTGCTCTGGAGCTCTATATATGCAGGCTGACTGAGCTCTTCAGTTCAGTTCAGTTCCAGCTTGCAAATAAAGAGCTGCTTTGGAAGAATCACTGTGTCGTCTGATATGTTCACCCACAACTTAACAGTGGTCCCAACGGTCAAGAAAGCAGTTTCTGTAACATTTAAATCTTAGAATAGCTTTGGAAGTGGATATAGGCTGTAGGGTCAGAAGTAGAAGATAGTGTATTTTAAAACAGTATTATTTGTAAGGGATAAAATGTGAAGATTTTAAAATCTCTATGTGGGACAAGAAGCTACAGTTAGAACTGGATATGGAACAACTGATTGGTTCAAAATTGGGAAAGGAGTACGACAAGGCTGTATTTTGTCTCCCTGCTTATTTAATTTATATGCAGAATACATCATGCGAAAGGCTGGGCTGGATGAATCCCAAGCTGGAATTAAGATTGCCGGAAGAAATATCAACAACCTCAGATATGCAGATGACACAACCTTGATGGCAGAAAGTGAGGAGGAATTAAAGAACCTTTTAATGAGGGTGAAAGAGGAGAGCACAAAATATGGTCTGAAGCTCAACATCAAAAAAACAAAGATCATGGCCACTGGTCCCATCACCTCCTGGCAAATAGAAGGGAAAGAAATGGAGGTAGTGAGAGATTTTACTTTCTTGGGCTCCATGATCACTGCAGTTGGTGACAGCAGCCACGAAATTAAAAGACGCCTGCTTCTTGGGAGAAGGGCAATGACAGGCCTAGACAGCATCTTGAGAAGTAGAGACGTCACCTTGCCAACAAAGGTCCGTATAGTTAAAGCCATGGTTTTCCCAGTAGTGATGTATGGAAGTGAGAGCTGGACCATAAAGAAGGCTGATCGCCGAAGAATTGATGCTTTTGAATTATGGTGCTGGAGAAGACTCTTGAGAGTCCCATGGACTGCAAGAAAACGCATCCATTCTTAAGGAAATCAGCCCTGAGTGCTCACTGGAAGGACAGATCGTGAAGCTGAGGCTCCAGTACTTTGGCCACCTCATGAGAAGAGAAGACTCCCTGGAGAAGACACTGATGCTGGGAAAGATGGAGGGCACAAGGAGAAGGGGACGACAGAGGACGAGATGGTTGGATAGTGTTTTCGAGGTTACTAGCATGAGTTTGACCAAACTGTGGGAGGTAGTGGAGGACAGAGGTGCCTGGCGTGCTCTGGTCCATGGGGTCACGAAGAGTCGGACACGACTAAATGACTAAACAACAACAACAATCATGATAAAAAAATGGTTAAAAATTGTGATATATGTAAACTGCTAAAGATGAGGTAAAATGAAAATCAGATGGGGGGGACTTGGGGAAGCCCACCTAACAATGTTTAGAAAAAATAAGGATAAGAGAATAATTTGTTTGTATTGTTTGTTTTTTCTGTTTGTGTTGTTTAGTTGTGTTATAAAATGAATAAAAAAATGAATAAAAAAATCAGCTGATTCCCTGGTGGCCCACTGGAATGTGGAGTTAACCAGGGCTATTGACTGTTTGGCTCCGAAGCGCCCTCTCCGATTGCATGGAGCCCGGACAGCCCCGTGGTTTTCCACGGATCTGAGGGCGATGAAACAATTGTTGAGACGGCTAGAGCGCCGGTGGCGGATAACTCATTCCGAATCTGACCGGACACAGGTTAGAGCTCAACGTCGAGCCTGCCAAGTGGCGATAGCCTCTATTGCATCTGCAGAAAACAGCAGCAGGAGACTTTTTCAGGTGGTTCACAATTTAGCGGAACCACCTGCAACATCGGGGCCCAGTACGGGCCACATGTTCTCCTGCAATGATTTTGCAAAGTTTTTTGCAGATAAAATCGCTCAGATTTGGGAAGAAGTAGACTCCACCGTGGGAGCAGGGCCGGGGCGGGAGAGTGCTAGAGTTCTGTCTAGTCAAGTTGAGTGGGATCAATTCCAATCTGTTACCTCCGAGGATGTGGACAGGCTGCTTGGACGAGTGAAGCCAACCACCTGTCTCCTGGATCCTTGCCCATCCTGGCTTATAAAAGCTAGCCAGGAAGGACTGGGCGATGGGCTTCGTGGGGTGGTGAATGCTTCCCTCCGTGAGGGAGCCTTCCCAGACCCGCTGAAAGAGGCGGTTATTAAACCGCTTCTTAAAAAACCATCTTTAGATGCAGCCACGATGGCCAACTATCGCCCAGTCTCAAATCTTCCATTCTTGGGCAGGTGATTGAGCGAGCGGTTGCCGAACAACTCCAGGCACGCCTGGAAGAAGCGGACCATTTGGATCCCTTCCAGTCGGGATTCAGGCCTCATCATGGGACTGAAACTGCCTTGGTCGCACTGGTTGATGATCTCCGGCGGGCTAGGGACAAAGGTGAGAGCTGTTTCCTAGTTCTGCTGGATCTCTCAGCGGCGTTTGATACCATCGACCATAATATCCTTCTGGACCGTCTTGAGGGGCTGGGAGCTGGGGGCACTGTCATACAGTGGTTCCGCTCCTTCCTCCTGGGCCGTGTTCAGAAAGTGGTGGTGGGGGATGAGTGTTCAGACCCCTGGGCTCTCACTTGTGGGGTGCCTCAGGGTTCTGTCCTCTCCCCCATGCTTTTCAATATTTACATGCAGCCGCTGGGAGAGATCATCAGGAGGTTTGGGCTGGGTGTTCATCAGTATGCGGATGATACCCAGCTCTACCTCTCTTTTAAATCAGAACCAGTGAGGGCGGTGAAGGTCCTGTGTGAGTGTCTGGAGGCAGTTGGAGGATGGATGGCGGCTAACAGATTGAGGTTGAATCCTGACAAGACAGAAGTACTGTTTTTGGGGGACAGGAGGCGGGCAGGTGTGGAGGACTCCCTGGTCCTGAATGGGGTAACTGTGCCCCTGAAGGACTAGGTGCGCAGCCTGGGAGTCATTTTGGACTCACAGCTGTCCATGGAGGCACAGGTCAAATCTGTGTCCAGGGCAGCTGTTTATCAGCTCCATCTGGTACGCAGGCTGAGACCCTCCCTGTCCGAGACTGTCTCACCAGAGTGGTGCATGCTCTGGTTATCTCCCGCTTGGACTACTGCAATGCACTCTACGTGGGGCTACCTTTGAAGGTGACTCGGAAACTACAACTAATCCAGAATGCGGCAGCTAGACTGGTGACTGGGGGTGGCCGCCGAGACCATGTAACACCGGTCTTGAAAGACCTACATTGGCTCCCAGTACGTTTCCGAGCACAATTCAAAGTGTTGGTGCTGACCTTTAAAGCCCTAAACGGCCTCAGTCCAGCATACCTGAAGGAGCGTCTCCACCCCCATCATTCTGCCTGGACGCTGAGGTCCAGCGCCGAGGGCCTTCTGGCGGTTCCCTCATTGCGAGAAGCAAAGCTACAGGGAACCAGGCAGAGGGCCTTCTCGGTGGTGGCACCCACCCTGTGGAACGCCCTTCCAGCAGATGTCAAAGCGATAAACAACTACCTGACATTCAGAAGACATCTTAAGGCAGCCCTGTTCAGGGAAGTTTTAACGTGTGATATTTTAGTGTATTTTTGGTTTCTATGGAAGCCGCCCAGAGTGGCTGGGGAGGCCCAGCCAGATGGGCGGGGTATAAATAATAAATTATTATTATTATTATATTATTATTATTATTTGGGGGAAAAGAAAGAAAAGAAGGCGGTTTCTGCCCGTGTTGTAGAGAGAAGTGAGGGGCAGGTGGGGCGCGTCCACCTGGGAGGGGAGCCCATCTAGAAGAAGGAAACTCTGATCCCAAACCTCTTTGAGCGAAGAAGAGGCTCAGGTGCAAAGTCTACAAAGATCCAGCACAGAGTCCCTAAGGTGGTTGGATGGCGCCTTGTCTGCCTCCTTCCGACATCTCCTGTGACCAAGCTGGTGCCAAACATCTTGCTTTCCTCTGGACCACCTCAGCAAGGCAGAGAAGGGGGTCTTGTTGTTAAGTTGTGGGTGAACATATCAGACGACACAGCGATTCTTCAAACAGCTCTTGTTTATTCACAGGCCAGGACAGAACTGAACTGAAGGGTTCAGTCAGCCTGATTATATAGAGCTCCAGTACAACGTTACTGTAACAACTTTCTAAAACTATCCAATCACTGAACATCACTTTCGATCCCTTATTTGCATAACTATCTAAAGTATCCCCCTGCTGGCCCAGGTGAGAACTTCAGTACATAACACTTGTCATTTGGGCAGCCCAGTTAGGGTTAGGTATATTCAGATGCTCCCTCTAGTCCAGTATCCTATTCACACAGTGGCCAGGCAGTGTCGTCAGTTGCTCCTGGCTGGTTGCCCAGGAATGTATAAAGACAAGGAAAAGTTTCTTACCGTTCTTTTTTATTTTAATCTTTATAGAGAGAGGCTATCCTTCACCAGGGCCAGAGCCTTCTCAGTGATGGCTCCGACCTGGTGGAATGCTCTGTCCCAGGAGACCAGGGCCCTGCAGGATTTAACTTCCTTCTGCAGGGCCTGTAAGACAGAGCTATTCTGCCTGGCCTTTAATTTTAATTCAGCCTGATCTCTTATTTCCCTTCTCTTCCCTCTCCCTCCCCTTTTATGAAGATCACCCGCTCTGAGACCCCACAGCTAATTCTCCCCTGGCCTCCTCGCTGGCCCAAGTAGGACCAATTCAGCCAGCTAGCCCTGGGGATTATCTAATTGAATTTTGATTTTTGAATTTTATTGTTATTCATGTTTTTATACTGTAAAGGAAATCAGCCCTGAGTGCTCACTGGAAGGACAGATCCTGAAGCTGAGGCTCCATGACTTTGGCCACCTCGTGAGAAGAGAAGACTCCCTGGAAAAGACGCTGATGCTGGGAAAGATGGAGGGCACAAGGAGAAGGGGACGACAGGACGAGATGGTGGGACAGTGTTCTCGAAGCTACCAGCGTGAGTTTGACCAAGCTGTGGGAAGCAGTGGAAGACAGGAGTGCCTGGCGTGCTCTGGTCCAGGGGGTCACGAAGAGTCGGACACGACTAAACGACTAAACAACAACAAATACTGTATTTTATGCTGCTTTTATAATTAAGTGTTTTAAAGTGTTTTAAATTTGTTGTTAGCCGCCGTGAGCCCGGTTTTTGAACCAGGAAGGGCGGGGTATAAATAAAAAAATATTATTATTATAGAACCCAGCCTCTTGGATAATGGCATTGTCCCAAGTGAATCTCTAACCCCTCGCCTCTCCCACTTCCTCATTCGTCTCCTCTATGGGTGCTGCTACGTGCCCTCAGTCTTTGAGCTCGCTCTCCTACTTTCAAGGCTGGCCTGGTTCTGGTTCTGGGACAGGGGCACACGAAGGGGGGGCGGAGGGGGGCCGCCCCAGGCACCACCCTGGGTGTATGTGACAAGATGGTCCGTTGCCTCCCCCAAGCTGTAGAGCGGCAGAGGGCGCACACACAGTCAGTGCGGGCACCGCTTGCACCACGTCTGCACGAGCTGCAGTCCATATGGATGTCGCATGTTCACAGTCCATACGGACGTTGCACATTCGTCACTGGACGGTTCCCCCCCCCCCCAGCCAGTGTGGTGTAGTGGTTAAGAGCGGTAGTCTCGTAATCTGGGTAACCGGGTTCGCGTCTCCGCTCCTCCACATGCAGCTGCTGGGTGACCTTGGGCCAGTCACACTTCTTTGAAGTCTCTCAGCCCCACTCACCTCACAGAGTGTTTGTTGTGGGGGAGGAAGGGAAAGGAGATTGTTAGCCGCTTTGAGACTCCTGAAGGGGAGTGAAAGGCAGGATATCAAATCCAAACTCCTCCTCCTCCTCCTCCTCCTCCTCCTCCTCTTCTTCTTCTTCTTCTTCTTCCTTGGCGTCCCACCCCTGGTGATGGAGAGGGTTGCTCCGCCACTGGAGGGGGGGTCTGGAATGCTTTCTAAAGACACCATGTCTATCAGCTGTCGCCCCTCTTCTGCTTCCTCCTCCTCTTTCATTATTTCCCAACTTTTGCCTTCAGCTGCCTCTGAGCTGTGACCTCCCGCAAGCCCCTGTTGCAAATCTAAACTGTCTTCCTCTTCCCCCTCCCTGGAAAGGTCAGGCTGCGGAGGTGGTCTCCACCATTCATCCTCAGTCCAGTCCCTGACAGCTTCTGAATACCAGTAGCTGGAACCCAGAGTTGCTATTTTGCTTGTGGTCTTCCCGTTGCGGCATCTCAAGGACCAGTGCGGGAGCAAGAAGTTGGACTAGCTAGGCCATGGGTCGGCAAACTAAGGCCCAATCGCCTTCGCAATCCGACCTGCGGACGGTCTGGGAATCAGTGTGTTTTTACATGAATAGAATGTGTCCTTTTATTTAAAATGCATCTCTGGGTTATTTGTGGGGCCTGCCTGGTGTTTTTGCATGAGTAGAATATGTTCCTTTATTTAAAATGCATCTCTGGATTATTTGTGGGGCAAAGGAATTCGTTCTTCTTCTTTTCTCCCCTCCCAAAAAATATAGTCTGGCCTCCCACAAGGCCTGAGCATAGCTGTCAAGAGTCCCTTATTTGGCGGGAAAGTCCCTTATCCCAGCGCCGTGTCCCGCTGCTATCCCTTATTGATGATGTCCCTTAAATTCCCCGGGTTTCAAAGGAAGCAGCTCCTCTCCCTCCCTCCCTGCCGGCCAGGGAGGCGGGAGGCTCCAACTGTGTTGCTTGGCTGCGTTGCTCACCCAATAAGGAGTCTAAGAACGACTGAGGGGTGGAGCTTGCATGCCTTGTGCCGATCAAATCGGCCGCGTTGCCTGGGGACTCGCCTTTGCTCAGCGCTTCCCAGCGGAGAGGTGACGGTGGTTTCCCTTGCTGCATCCCCTTTGCCGGGTTGCTGCGCTGTGGGAACCACCGCTTGAGGCTTCGTTTGGCTGCTGGTTGACTAAAATTCCTTATTTTGGCTGCTGACCCCTTATTTTCAAGGCTGCTGGTCCCTTATTTTCAAATCTGTAAGTTTACAGCTATGGGCCTGAGGGACGGTGGACCGGCCCCCTGCTGAAAAAGTTTGCAGACCCCGGAGCTAGGCCATTGGCCTGATCCAGTTCTTGTTTTCTTACGTTAACGGTGTCATGATACCAGCCGTCTTATTTTCAATCCCTTTCCTAATGATCCCCAGCGTGAACTATGCCTCCAGCACCCCCCTCAAAGGAGGATATGGTTGTTTGAAGCAGGGGAAGAGGTGGAAAAAAACCCAGATCTCACTGAAATGCCTGCTTAGTCTTCCACTTTCGCCTTTCCCTGTGTTCCCCACTCACTCATCTCTCCAAACAGGACAGCTTTGTCGCCCCCTCCTGCCTTCCCCCTCCTCGATTGACCTGAAGCAGGATAACAAATAAGAAATCCATGAAGCAAAGGAGCATTAAATCAATGAGCCAATCCACCCGCTGCTAAGATAAGCACGGCGACCGGGGTCTCTTCACTCCGTCATTAGCGCTGCAAGATTTTCAGAGTCGGAAACCCAGAGAGACTCATTAGGATGGAGGCAGTATTCTTTGCCAGATCTACTAAGACTCTCTCTCTCCTCTCTCCTCTCTCACTGGCACAACACTTCCCAACTCAGATACTCCCTGCTTGCTAAAGGAAGTAAGGCCTTCTCTCTGATCTGCTGCGCGCTGTCCCTGATCTGGAAAAGCTTTCGAAACATTAAAAGCGGGCGGTGGAAGGAGAAGTGTCAAGAGGGGATGCTTTGCCAAAGGGAGGGAGAGGCGTGAAAACCCTCTTCAGTTCCCCCCGAAGGGCGCAAAGTCTTCTTCTTGCATGCCAGAGAGGGTAAAGGGTGGGAAACCTCTGACCCAGCCCCCTAGGCCCCCCTTTCTGACCCATGGTACTCTTCCCAGTGTGCCAGCACAGCGTGTCAGTCTAGGACCCCGGAGACCAGAGTTCGAATCCCCACTCAGCCGCAAAGCTCACTGGGTAATGTAATAAACGAAAATCTGCCCTTATTCCCTTATGGGGGGGACACAAGAGCCCTTATGGAGTCCTTTGTAGGTTTTCCATCGGTCGGAGAAAATAACAGAGGCCAGTCGGAGAAAATAACAGAGAATATTGAGAAGCCAAGCAGCTTGTAAGCCTGATCTTTATTGAACTGTATACATCACAGAATGGGTGTAGGTCAAGACCACCCCCCCAGACACATCATACCTACATCACAGAAAGGGGTGGTCTACAACAGAAACCTGAGTGCGTTGTTTACCTCCTGTCTGGCAGGTTACCTGTTAATGCTCACTTGATTGGATACCCTGGGGAACCTGGCCAGTCTTTTGTAATGATAAATACTTAGTTCCTGAGCCAGGTCACAGGCTCACCCTATTCATACACAGACATACCCTTAAGACAGGATTTGTGTAGGAAAAGACAATGGGGAGGCTTTTCCATTTTTCTTGACCTTGCAGAGAAAACATTTGGTCAGTTTGGGAGCCAAAATGGTTTCATGGCTGTTTTTCTGTGCTGCTTCAGACATGTGGTTTATATATTTATGTACGTGTTTGCTTGCTACATTTATGAACATTTATTATATATATAAGACCTTACTTTTTTTATTTCAGTAACCTCAGGCCAACCATTGCCTCGCTGAGCCTAACATGAAGGAGTATCTCCACTCCCATCATCCAGCCCAGACATTGAGGTCCACCTCCGAGAGCCTTCTGGCGGTTCCCTCCCTGTGAGAAATGAGATTACAGGGAACCAGGCAGAGGGCCTTCTTGGTGGTGGCGCCTGCCCTGTGGAACGCCCTCCCAGCAGATGTCAAGGCAATAAACAACTATTTTACTTTTAAAAGACAACGGAAGGTGGTCCTGTTTAGTGAAGTTTGTAATGTCTGATGCTGTATTGTTTTTAATATTTGGTTGGAAGCCGCCCAGAGTGGCTGGGGAAACCCAGATGGAGCCAGTGTGGTGTAGTGGTTAAGAGCGGTAGTCTCGTAATCTGGGGAACCGGGTTTGCGTCTCCGCTCCTCCACCTGCAGCTGCTGGGTGACCCTGGGCTAGTCACACTTCTCTGAAGTCTCTCAGCCCCACTCACTTCACAGAGTGTTTGTTGTGGGGGAGGAAGGGAAAGGAGAATGTTAGCCGCTTTGAGACTCCTTAAAGGGAGTGAAAGGCAGAATATCAAATCCAAACTCTTCTCTTCTTCTTCTTCTTCTATAAATAGTAAATTCTTATATTATTATTGTTATTGTTATTGTTATTGTTATTGTTATTATTATTATTATTACATACCTTCCAGGGTTGTTCTGGGGATTTTATAAGGAGAGGTATATAATAGTTAGGACCCCCCTTTCTTTCCTGTGGCCGTGAGTTGCTTTTAACGGTTTAAATATTGTGATTTGATTGTTATCACCTGCCCTGAGACCTTAGGGTGGACGGCAGGTAATTGGTGGTAGTGCTGAATAATTACGATGGGGGTGATATATTACACAGGAAATAAAAAGTGAGTGGGCCAAAATTCTACTTGGGTGTCATCAATGGAACAGGGTGCATGCCAGACTTAGGGATATTACTGTATTTTTTGCTCTATAAGACTCACTTTTTCCCTCCTAAAAAGTAAGGGGAAATGTGTGAGCGTCTTATGGAGCGAATGCAGGCTGCGCAGCTATCCCAGAAGCCAGAACAGCAAGAGGGATCGCTGCTTTCACTGCGCAGCGATCCCTCTTGCTGTTCTGGCTTCTGGGATTCAGAATATTTTTTTTCTTGTTTTCCTCCTCCAAAAACTAGGTGCGTCTTGTGGTCTGGTGCGTCTTATAGAGTGAAAAATACAGTACATCAATGAGAACATAAGAGGAAATTTACATTGATTAAATTTTTTTTTTGGGGGGGTGTAGTCTTGGGTTCCTTTGCTCACTGGCCACAAACAAATGTGTGCGTGAAGCAATGTCTTCCCGTTAGCAAGTCCTATCCTCGGCTGTGACAATATTGAAATTGACAAAGCAGCCAATGGCACTTATGGGGATGTGATAATATCCAGGCGCAGCTAACGTAGAATAAATCAGGACCTGGGCAGAAAGGTTGCTGGCCAGGGATATCCACAGAGGCCAAGGAAGGTCTCAGGAAACAGGACACAGGTGCCAATATGGTCACTGCTTTGCAAGCTAGAGACATACCTTTGCCTGACATTGCCAGGGTTTGCTATAGCCTGGCCCAGACCCCATTATTTCCTTGGCTCACTGCTCCTTAGGTGCAATTTCAAAGTGCGCATCCTTTCCCTAAGAGGTTCTGTTCTGGCTCAGAAGGTCAAATCAGATTCTCCACATGTACTATTTTATTTCATTATCTATTGGGTGTTAAAAGGTAAAGGGACCTCTGACCATTCAGTCCAGTCGTGGACGACTCTGGGGTTGCGGCGCTCATCTCGCTTTATTGGCCGAGGGAGCCGGCGTGCAGCTTCCGGATCATGTGGCCAGCATAGCTAAGCCGCTTCTGGCGAACCAGAGCAGCGCAAGGAAACGCCGTTTACCTTCCCGCCGGAGTGGTACCTATTTATCTACTTGCACTTGATGTGCTTTTGAACTGCTAGGTTGGCAGGAGCTGGGACCGAGCAATGGGAGCTCACCCTGTTGCGGGGATTTGAACTGCTGACCTTCTGATTGACAAGTCCTAGGCTCTGTGGTTTAACCCACAGCGCCACCCGCGCCCCTCAGCAGGAGCAGTAGGTGGTGAGTAAAAGCTCTGGTGACACCCCGGTTTCCCTACCTCTGTCCGTGGTTCTTCCGCCAGGGCTGCTTCTTCTGTCTTCGCCGGTCAACACAGCCTCCGACCCCACCATGGCGACTGGCTGGCTGGAGAAGCCCAACTGCGGCTATCGGGATGACAACTGGGACAGGTAAAGCGAAGCATCTTCAGGCCTCTTTGCGGGTGGGCGAAAATCCTTCTTTTTCTTCTTTTCAAAATATAGTCCGCTCCCCCACCCCACAAGGTCTGAGGGACAGTGGACTGGCCTCCTGCTGGGAAAGTTTGCTGACCCCTGATCTAGCGGCACCAGTCCTACAGAAGGAAGAGAGCCTGAGCCGGCAACTGCTGCTTTAACCTTCAGATGCCTGCCGGAAACTTATCTGTGCCGCTGAGCTTGTGTCAGCAATTAAGGAAAATGTATTTCTATAAAAGTTGGTTGATGGTAGGGATGGAGGAGAAATTAGTTTCAGTTAATCTAGCAAATTAACCCTCTCTGTAACAGTATGTGGAATGAAACACAGGCATGCTTCGAAATCTGCACCTATCCGAATTTTGAGATGCAATCCCTCAACCACACAAGATAATAATAATAATAATAATAATAATAATAATAATAATAATAATAATAATTTATTATTTATACCCCGCGTATCTGGCTGGGCTTCCCCAGCCACTCTGAGCGGCTTCCAAAAAAATATTAAAATAGTGTAATACATCAAACATTAAAAGCTTCCCTGAACAGAACTGCCTTCGGATGTCTTCTAAAAGTCTGGTAGTTGTTGTTCTCTTTGACATCTGGTGGGAGGGCTTTCCACAGGGTGGGCGCCACTACCGAGAAGGCCCTCTGCCTGGTTCCCAGTAACTTGGCCTCTCGCAGTGAGGGAACCGCCAGAAGGCCCTTGGAGCTGGACCTCAGTGTCCGGGTAGAACGATGGGGGTGGAGATGATCCTTCAGATATACTGGGCTGAGGCCGCTTAGGGCTTTCAAGGTCAGCACCAACACTTTGAATTGTGCTCGAAAACATACTGGGAGCCAATGTAGGTCTTTCAAGACCGGTGTTATATGGCCCCGGCAGCCACTCCCAGTCACCAGTCTAGCTGCCGCATTCTGGATTAGTTCTAGTTTCTGGGTCACCTTCAAAGGTAGCCCCACATAGAGCGCATTGCAGTAGTCCAAGCGGGAGATATCCAGAGCATGCACCACTCTGGCGAGACAGTCCGCAGGCAGGGAGGATCTCAGCCTACGTACCAGATGGAGCTGGTAAACAGCTGCCCTGGACACAGATCTTACCTGTGCCTCCATGGACAGCTGTGAGTCCAAAATGACTCCCAGGCTGCGCACCTGGTCCTTCAGGGGCACAGTTGCCCCATTCAGGACCAGGGAATCCTCCACATCTGCCCGCCTCCTGTCCCCCAAAAACAGTACTTCTGTCTTGTACTGTTACAAGATCTGCATAATAATAATAATAATAATAATAATAATAATAATAATAATAATGCAGCCATATAATCATAGAATTATAAAGTTGAAAGGGACCTTGAGGAATGTCTAGTCCATTCCCCCTGCAATGCAGGAATACGCAGCTGCCCCGTACGGGGATCAAACCTGCAACCTTGGCGTTATCAGCACCGCGCTCTAACCGACCGAGTTATTCAGGATCAAGTGTTCACAAAAATGAAGATAACAGTGAAAATGCCATACAAAATGCATGATATTGCTGCAAATCACTTGCAAAAGAGAAGGGGGGGGGAGTGCATATCAGTCAAAACTGCACAGAGGAATGTGTTTAGTTGGAGAAATCTGCCCGAAATTGGCAGGTGAATTTTCATGAGGTTAAAAAGCCAACAAACCACAAATTGCTGCAAAATGTGGAGAACTGGCTTTAGAATGGGAAACAGAGAGAATGGACAGATCCTTTCTTAGCGGGCGGTCTCTGATTTGAAATACGTTTGTGGGGCGTTTTGTTGTTGTTTTTTAAATAAAAACTGCTGTATATAGGTATTCTTGTCGTAAACTGCTTTTATTTTTTAGAAACGATATGGCAGCATATAAACAAATTCATAAATAAATAAGCAGGAGCTCTTTCTAATGGCTTAAATCTGGATCGCTTCATTTCTTTGATATTCTGTGCTGCAATGTCACTATTAAGTTGGGGGGGGGGCTCGGTGTCTCATGTGCCTTGCTATATAAACTCTTAAGAAGAAAAGCAATGAAAATAATAAAACAAATGAAATAAAATAAAAAGAAAGAGACATGCAATGGCGTTCAAGGAACATTCCAGTCAGGCAGAAACACTTTGGGGTGTGTGTCCCCCCTTTTTACAGTCAAGTGGGGTATGGCATGAAATAAACAACAAATACAGTGGATGCTCGGGTTGCAAACATGATCCATGCAGGAAACACGTCCGCAACTCGCAGCGTCCGCAACTCGCAGCGCCACGTCTTTGCACGTGTGGGTTGTGATTCGGTGCTTCTGCGCATGCACAAAGCACAATTTAGCGCTTCTGCGCATGTGCAACTGCCGAAACCTGGAAGTAACCTATTCCTGCACTTCCAGGTTTTGGCACATCCATAACCTGAAAAAACACAACCTCAAGCGTCTGTAACTCGAGGTATGACTGTAACACCAACCTGGATAGCTCAGTTGGTTCGAGTGTGGTGCTGATAACGTCAAGGTTGCAGGTTTGACCCCTGTTTGGGACAGCAGCATATTGCAGGGGGTTGACCTAGATGATTCTCAGGGTTCCAATTCTACAATTCAAGGCCTCTAAGGAGGGTGCAGGGACGCGGGTGGCGCTGTGGGTTAAACCACAGAGCCTAGGATTTGATGATCAGAAGGTCGGCGGTTCGAATCCTCATGACGGGGTGAGCTCCCGTTGCTCGGTCCCAGCTCCTGCCAACCTAGCAGTTCGAAAGCATGTCAAAGTGCAAGTAGATAAATAGGTACCACTCCGGCGGGAAGGTAAACGGCGTTTCCGTGCGCTGCTCTGGTTCACCAGAAGTGGCTTAGTCATGCTGGACACATGACCCAGAAGCTGTACGCTGGCTCCCTAGGCCAGTAAAGCGAGATGAGCGCCGCAACCCCAGAGTCGGCCACGACTGGACCTAATGGTCAGGGGTCCCTTTACCTTTAAGGAGGGTGCAAAGCAAGGCTGGTGGGGAGGTGTTCTGTGGGAAAGTGTGTTACCTGGGGAGAGTCGTTAGGGTCATGTCAGGGAACTGCCAACAGCTCAGAGGCAAGAGGTGGAAGGGCAGTTGTGTTATAGGGAGCCTCCAAAAATCTTGCAAAGCAGTTCCTCCTCTGGCGAGGAGTAAAGCCCCTCCTCCAGTGGAGAGGAGATGCTAGGGAGAGTCTCAACACCGAGCCTGAGCAAACCGGAGGGGCGGGAAGTACGCCTCTGCCAGCGCCCATTCTGCGCAGTAGGCTTCAGCGCAGGGAGGGAAGGAAAAGGCTGGGGGTGAAGTGACTTTTATGCTGGGGGAGGTACAAAAACCGACCACTCCCAGATTCTGCTAGCAATTGAGCCAGACATGAACTTACTGTGCTGGTCCCGAGGGTTAACCGTGCGGCGAGGTCCGAGTCCAGTCCAAGGTCAAGGGTGCGGTGCGGAGGCTGTCCATCAACGCTGAAGCTGGGTCCAAGGCAGGGAGTCGGGTAAGGTCAGGAACTCTGGCAGGAGAGCAGGCCAGGGTGCCAGCAGGAACAGGTTACCAACAATGTTGCTCCTGCAACCTGGGCCTGGGGCTGGCTGGCTTTTAACTGCCCCGAGGCATAGGGTGGTCCCGGTCCACAGGTGACTCGCATCTCCTGGCCTGGAGATGAGCCCTCCTCCTGCAGGAACTTAGTTCCCTCTGCCTCTCTGCCCTGAGCCTCTGCAGCTCAGGAGCGGCTGGAGGGTTCCCGGACCCAGAGGCAACCTCAGCTTCCTCTGACGGGGCTGAGAGTGGAGCACCTGCAGGCAATCAGTCCTCCATCACCTCAGGAGCCAGAGCAGACTCAGCTGGTGCCTGCACCTGAGGATCCAGCACAGGTGAGGACCCTGCAGGCTCAGGCCCCGGCTCAGCTGGTTCTGCAGGCAGGGACTCCTGTGCAGGCTGGGATTCCTCAGGTTCTGCCTCCGAGTCCGAATCCCAGGCCATCACACTTTCGACGCTCTTCACTGTAAATAGTTTGCACCTAGAATAAAGCCTGGAAAAGACAGGACGGAGTCTTGCCTGTTTACTCTCGAGCAACCTGACAGGTCGCATAGTTTTGGAGGGCCTCATTCAGACCCTGGGGGTAAGGCTCCCCACCCCTGCTGTCATGGCATTCTTCACTGGACAGGGCTGGACTAGACGGCTTTCAGGACCCCCCCCACACTTTTACAAAACTGCATTTCCTTTTTTGGGGGAGGAAAACAGCCTGCTCTTGGGGTTAAGTTAGATTCCAAAAGGCCTCCGGAATCGTGCTCTTTCCCTCGGCTTTATTCACAGCGAACTGGGTCCCCGAGGAGCTAAAAAGCCACTTAAGCTGTCAGCTCCAATCTAGCGTGCATTTGAAGACAATCTCATAATTATATAAGCACGGCCGTGAAGATGCAAAAGGATGGCCTGCCATCCACGACTCCCCTTCTCCCGCAGCTGTCACTCAGGCGACTTGACAAGGAGAGAGGACCAAACAGCTTTGCCGGGCTTTTGTTTTTCCGCAGTTGATGAGCCGCAACGGGCTCTGCCAAGCTGGCGCCCTCCAGATGTTGTCAGCTGCCAGCCAAAACCATCTCTAGCAAAGTGCGGCCATTTTGGAGCACGGGTCCCCTCAGTCCCTGCCAGCGCAGCCATGTTGGACCCAAACTCCCATCAGCCTCAGTGCTAGGAATAACAAACTATGTCCTTGTGGATATTCAGCCACATCTTAGTGCAACTTTCTTCTCATATACATAGTGTAATGGCTTTAGGGGTTGCTTGTGCGTAAGTTACCGCTGCTCTGGGCTAGGTTGCCTGGTTACACCATTTCTCTCTGGACAGCCATCCACTCCGTGGCTGTTCAGTCGCTAGCAGAATCCGTCAGTGGGCGTTTCTTGAACCTCTTCCAGCAAAGAAGTTCTTTGACGCCAAGTCGCCGCCTACTTTCCCTGCGCGGAAGTCTTCTGCGCAGGGTGGGTGTGGGCAGCGGAGGACCTGTGCTCTCCTCGCTGGTCTCCTGCGAAGAGTCCTGGAGCCTCCTCTCTGCTTCCCCCATCGGCCCCCCTCTATCCCTGGTGTTGCGCTGATTTTCTTCCCCAGCCGGAGACCTGCCTCTCTCCCTGCTTGGCCCCTCTCCAGCATCGCTGTGGAGCCTCGCCTCGTCCTCTAGTTCCGATGGCAGTTCCCTGACACATAGCTTTGCATTGGAGTCCACCCAACAGGCCCGTTTCTCTACAAGAGAACAGGGCCTTTTCTGCGGTGGCTCCCCATTTGTGGAATGCTCTTCCCAGGGAGGTTTGCCAGGCACCTTCATTATACACCTTTAGGCGCCAGGCAAAAATGTTCCTCTTCACCCAGGCCTTCGGCTGACTAGCATCCAATGCCCCTTTAAAATGTGTTGTGGATTTTAAAATGTGTTGGTGGGTTATCTTTGTTTATACACACACACAGAGAGAGACACACACTTACTTATTGGTTTTTGCATATATTTTCCAAACAAAGCATATCTCATCTCATCTTATACATCATTTTGGCTATTTTAGCATAAGACTTCCATCAACCACGTCTAATGATTTTCAAACCTCCTCTTTTAATCTTACATTTATTATCCTAACTATTACTTTTAATAGACTCTTGAGAGTCCCATGGACTGCAAGAAGATCAAACGCATCCATTCTGAAGGAAATCAGCCCTGAGTGCTCACTGGAAGGACAGATCCTGAAGCTGAGGCTCCAATACTCTGGCCACCTCATGAGAAGAGAAGACTCCCCGGAGAAGACACTGATGCTGGGAAAGATGGAGGGCACAAGGAGAAGGGGGCGACAGAGGACGAGATGGTGGGACAGTGTTCTCGAAGCTACCAGCATGAGTTTGACCAAACTGCGGGAGGCAGTGGAAGACAGGAGGGCCTGGCGTGCTCTGGTCCAGGGGGTCATGAAGAGGCAGACATGACTAAACGACTAAATAACAACAACAAATTACTTTTAATAATAAGAATAAGAATAAGAATAACCCGCCCATCTGCCTGGGTTTCCCCAGCCACTCTGGGTGGCTTCCAACAAAACACTAAAATACAACAACGTATTAAACATTAAAAGCTTCCCTAAACAGGGCTGCCTTCAGATGTCTTCTAAAAGTTTGGTAGTTATTTTTCTCTTTGACTTCTGGTGGGAGGGTGTTTCACAGGGCGGGCGCCACTACCAAGAAGGCCCTCTGTCTGGTTCCTTGCAACCTCACTTCTTTCAAGGTCAGCACCAAGACTTTGAATTGTGCTCGGAAACGTACTGGGAGCCAATGTAGGTCTTTCAAGACCGGTGTTACATGGTCCCGGCGGCTGCTCCCAGTCACCAGTCTTTTAATAGTCAATAACTTAGAATCCATTCTCATAAATCTTTTCTGTAATATTTTATATAGTTCTCCTTACAAAACCTCTTGTAGTCCTACAAGTGTAGTTAGTTGAGTACAATTCTCTTTCAAATAACTCACATATTTACACCAATCTTGCAAGAATTTCTGGTCCCGCCGGTTTCGAATTCTCTCTGTCATCTTATCCAATTCTGCGTAGTCCATTAATTTCATCTGCCATTCCTCTTTCGTCGGTAATTCTTCTTGCTTCCATTTCTGTGCCATTGTTTTCGTTTTTATTATGTATTTTATTCTGTGGTTTCATGTTGTAACTGCCCTGAGACCTGTGGGTATAGGGTGGTATACAAATTTAATAAATGTAATAATAATAATAATAATAATATTTTTTGCAATTTTGCTCCTCCCAGCTACGCAGTGTGTGTGTCTGTCCAAATTTGCCACACCCCTTTCCCTCCCCATAATAAGTTGGAAGGGACCCCAGTATCTAAACGCCTGCAATGCAGGAATCTCAACTAAAGTATACAGGACTGGAGATTTTCCTACCTCAGCTTAAAAACCTCCATGGAAGGAGAGTCCACCACCTTCTGGGGTTATTTCTGTTCCACTATCAAACAGCTCTTGCTCTTAGAAAGTTCTTCTGAAGGAGGTGAGGACAGGTGACCCCACCTAGGTCCGAAGTCACCCCCCCAACCAGGCCTCAAAACTGTCCAAAATTCCTTTTCTCTCTTCTAAAAATCCACAGCTAAAGTTTTCCTCTGTTTTCTCACAAGATGCTGTTGAAAGGCAAAATGTTACTCTTTTATCAGTACGAGAAGGCTTCCAAAAGCTAATGAATAGACTCTGTCAGAGCAAGCCTGAGAACTGACTCTTATCTCACTCTGGTTGTAACACATCTTGGACACACTGAACGCAAGACTTCTCACACCCTTTTCTGGGAAGGGCGCCAAGAGTCCAAAAGAGTCCCAAGACAGGAGCTTTCTGTTCATGCTCAGGGGAACTCATGGGGCAGGACTCCTGAGGGAGGAGAAAGGGGAGGGAACTGAAGGGGAATATACCGTATTTTTTGCTCTATAAGACTCACTTTTCCCCTCCTAAAAAGTAAGGGGAAATTTGTGTGTGTCTTATGGAGCGAATGCAAGCTGCACAGCTATCCCAGAAACCAGAACAGCAAGAGGGATTGCTGCTTTTACTGCACAGCGATCCCTCTTGCTGTTCTGGCTTCTGAGATTCAGAAATTTTTCCCCTTGTTTTCCTCCTCCAAAAACTAGGTGCGTCTTGTGGTCTGGTGCGTCTTATAGAGCGAAAAATACGGTATGCTCTGTGCAAATGACTGTGAACCTGTGCTTGCTTTGTGAATCTATCACACTTGCTCCTTCTACCAGCCCGGATGGTAGAAATAAAGCTTTTTCTCTGAAACTATTCTTTGAGTGTCTGTTGACTCCCATTTTCCCTCTTCTGGGTGCAAAGCTCTTCTCACCCGAGGCTAAAAAGGCTACACTTCCTTTTTTATACGTTATTTATGCTTTTCAGGTTTGTACATTTCACTGATTTTACAATCATTTTAACATTTCAAAACTTGACTTCCTTCCCCCTCTTTCTGTGGTCCATTACATTTATAGTTAATATCTTCTGCATATCCAAATTAACTTAATTTGCTCATTTATTCAGCTACTTTGAATCTATACTCCTGTAAGACTGCAGGTCTTAATAATCCTGCCAATGTTTTTATCTGTTTGCAATTTATCTGTAAATATTCAAAAAGCCATTTCCATTCTTTTATAAAAAGTTTGTTATCTTGATTGCTTATTCTTCCGGTAAGTTTCGCCGTTTCTGCATATTCCATAAGCTTTTGTATCCATTCTTCCTTTACTGGGGCTTCTGGAAAAATCAGCCATGGTATTAACATGCGCAAAACAACAACAAACACGCAAGACGTAACCGGCTGTACGTTTGAAAGAATAACATATACTATTCATTGTATTGAATTGTAGATTTCAACAGAAGTTGCTCATAAAGTTCAACGGAAAAGTAGAAGACTGTGAGAACAGGATGCTGGACTTGACGAGCGACTGAGCTCGATCCAGCAAGCCTCTTTTTACATAGCTGCCAAGTGTCCCTGAAAAAATGGGGCATCCCGTCCCCTGTCCCCCCCCCCCCGTGTGAGATCTTGGTGCATAGCTATCAACTTACAGATTTGAAAATAAGGGACCAGCAGCCTCGAAAATAAGGGATCAGCAGCCAAAATAAGGGATTTTAGTCAACCAGCAGCCAAACGAAGCCTCAAGCGGTGGTTCCCACAGCGCAGCAACCCCGCAAAGGGGATGCAGCAAGGAAAACCACCGTCACCTCTCTGCTGGGAAGCGCTGAGCAAAGGCGAGTCCCCAGGTAACGTGGCAGATATGATTGGCACAAAGCATGCAAGCTCCACCCTCCCAGTCGTTCTTAGACTCCTTATTGGGTGAGCAATGCAGCCAAGCAACCCAGTTGGAGCCTCCCTCCTCCCTGGCCGGTGGGGAGGGAGGGAGAGGAGCTGCTTCCCTTGAAACCCGGGAAATTTAAGGGACATCATCAATAAGGGACAGCAGTGGGACACGGCGCTGGGATAAGGGACTTTCCCGCCAAATAAGGGACGCTTGACAGCTATGTCTTGGCAGCCATTGGGGGGGGGGCAAGAGTGTGGCGCAGGTCATGTGACTCACCCAGGAGCATGTCCTGGAAGACACGTGCCCCTGTTTTTTATCTGAAAAATTTGGACGGTGTGTTCTTATGCTCTTACGCATGGAAGGCGGGTGTCCTAGCGGTGACCCACAGCCTTTCCCTCCCCTCCCTCCTTCCGATCTCCGCAACAAATCTGCCCCCAACCTCCGGGCCCCTAATAACGTCACCGCCCTCGCTCACTCGCCGCCGCTTTATGCCTTAATCTGCTTTATGTCCGACAGGAAATTGCTGGTTCCGGCGTAGTCTCCAGTTAGTAAGTGGTAATTTCGCTAGCTGCAAATTGTCCTCGCCAGGCACTGCGGGCAGGTCTCCGAAAATGAGGAGCTGCCTCCTAGGAGAGGAGGAGAAAGTAATTAACTCTGAGAGGCACGCTTAATTGCTGTGCCCGTTTTGGATGGCGCAGCCCTCGTGGGTAGCTAGGGTCTCTGTGTGTATTTATTCTGGATGTGCCGCTGTTTGCAGGCCAGCCGCTAAGTGGTTTTAGTCAGATGCATTTTAGAGGTGAAAATGTCTGCTTCTTGTACTTACTCACAATTTCCTCTAAAGCTCAGCCTTCCGCTGTTTCATGGCACAATCCAAACCAAAGATCTGATTTTAATGTGCGAGTTTGGAAGAGCAGGACCATTTTTTTTAAAAAAAGAGATTTTATTTATTTACTTCAAAATAGAAAGACCTAATAGAAAGGGACGCGGGTGGCGCTGTGGGTTAAACCACAGAGCCTAGGTCTTGCCGATCAGAAGGTCGGCGGTTCGAATCCTTGCGACGGGGTGAGCTCCTGTTGCTCAGTCCCTGCTCCTGCCAACCTAGCAGTTCGAAAGCATGTCAAAGTGCAAGTAGATAAATAGGTAGAGCTCCGGCGGGAAGGTAAAATGCCATTTCCGTGCGCTGCTCTGGTTCGCCAGAAGCAGCTTAGTCATGCTGGCCACATGACCCGGAAGCTGTACGCCGGCTCCCTCGGCCAATAAAGCGAGATGAGCGCCGCAAGCCCAGAGTCGGTCACGACTGGACCTAATGGTCAGGGGTCCCTTTACCTTTACCTAGAAAGACTTCAAGTACACATAGGCCTAGCACAGAGTCAGGCAAGATCACAGCTTGGGACAAGGGTGAGACAGGGAGTTGAGTCACTGGGGGATCAGGACTGGTCGCTGCCCGAACAAAGATAAAAGACTGTTGGACCCTGCCCCAGGTTGTGGGAGCTACGTTGCTGTTTGCCAGAACCTGCCTGTGATCCTGTGCCTGACCTTGCCTGGTTTCCTGCCTCGTGTCCTGCCTTGGCCCTGTTGGACTGACTCCTCGCGGAACCCTTGGATTCTGGACCGGACCTGGACCGCGTTGCTCAGGTTACCCCTGGGCCCAGCACAGTCTTTGGTACACCTGAGCTGGGAGTTCCAGTTCTTCACCCAGCAGTGAGGCCAACCTGGGGCAAACCAGGACTTCCTCAATGCTCTCCAAACCTATCTTCCCCCATTCCTTACACAAGCTCCCTGTTAAGTACAAGAGGAGATCCAAACCATGCAAATGCAGAAAGGAAGAAAAATACCTGCCCATTGAAGCTTGCAAGGGCTTTGTGATTTCGGCAGCCCATGCCAAGAACTTGTGGGCAAATCCTCCCGAAGAAATCAGTTCCATCATTCACCTTGATTGGGTCATATGGATACAATTAGGCTTTATCTAAGTGAAACCATACGCAATTATCTCCTCCAATTGCACTGACAATCTAGGCCATCCTGATGCTTTGGCATAGCCTTAGGGGAGGAAGAACGGGCAAGGGAGGATTCCGGAAAACACCGGGCAGAAGTTAATTATACGATCATTGCTGATAAAACTGAAGTGCGTCAGAGGGAGAGGAGGGAGGGAGCAGAGAGCCCTCGCCTCTGCATTGTTCATAAAATTACCAATGGGGGTAAGTGGTGGTATTTTCTGGAAATCTCCATGTTGAATTTATCCGCAAGGATCCTTCCCACTGTGATGGCCTGGGACTCGGGCCCAGACTTGGAACCAGAGGAGACTCAGTCTGCACCAGATCCTTTGCCTCCAGCATCATCTGAACCAAGTCTGAGGCCTGATCCTGAAGAGTCCCAGTCTGCACAGGTTCCGCTGCAACTAGACCAGCTGGGCCGAGTCAGGGGCCTGAGCCTGCCCTGGCTCCAGATGTGGGGATGACCTTGTTGCCTTCAGCTGGGCCATCACTTACAGCTGCTCCACTGCCGGTTGGGTCAGGAGAGGCTGAGGCGGCCCCTGGGTCTAGTAACCCACCGACGTCTCCCGAGCTGCAGAGACTAAGGTCTGAGAAGAAGAAGAAGAGAAGAGGAGTTTGGATTTGATATCCCGCTTTATCACTACCCGAAGGAGTCTCAAAGCAGCTAACATTCTCCTTTCCCTTCCTCCCCCACAACAAACACTCTGGGAGGTGAGTGGGGCTGAGAGACTTCAGAGAAGTGTGACTATCCTAAGGTCACCCAGCAGCTGCAGGTGGAGGAGTGGAGACACAAACCTGGTTCTCCAGATTACGAGACTACCACTCTTAACCACTGCACTACACTGGCTCTGAGAGAAGGAGAGACCTGAGTACTCACAGGAGGAGTGCTCGCCTTCGGGCGAAACAGGGAGGTGAGTCGCTGGGGGATCAGGACCGGCCGCTACCCCGACAAAGATAAAAGGCTGTCGGACCCTGTCCCAGGTTGCAGGAGCAACATTGCTGTATGCTAGATCCTGCCTGAGATCCTGTACCTGTCCTTGCCTGGTTTACTGCCTCACATCCTGCCTTGGCCCTGTCGGACTGACTCCTAACGGAACCTACGGATTCTGGACCGGACCTGGACCGCGTTTCACGGGTTACCCCCGGGCCCAGCACACCCACCGTGGCCCGATTTTCACCTTGCTACTTGATCTTGGGTTTCATCTTAAAAGAATATTACACCACTTCAAACCCCCAAAGAATCATAGAATCATAGAATCATAGAGTTGGAAGAGACCACAAGGGCCATCGAGTCCAACCCCTTGTCAAGCAGGAAACACCATCAGAGCACTCCTGACATATGGTTGTCAAGCCTCTGCTTAAAGACCTCCAAAGAAAGAGACTCCACCACACTCCTTGGCAGCAAATTCCACTGTCAAACAGCTCTTACTGTCAGGAAGTTCTTCCTAATGTTTAGGTGGAATCTTCTTTCTTGTAGTTTGGATCCATTGCTCCGTGTCCGCTTCTCTGGAGCAGCAGAAAACAACCTTTCTCCCTCCTCTATGTGACATCCTTTTATATATTTGAACATGGCTATCATATCACCCCTTAACCTCCTCTTCTCCAGGCTAAACATGCCCAGCTCCCTTAGCCGGAAGCTGTAGTTTGTTAAAAGGTGCGGAGAGCGCAGACGAGACCCCACACAGCTACAGTTTCCAGATTGTCCCAGCTCTGGCACAGCATGAGACTTTTAATCTCAGGGTCTTGAGGCTGAGCCCCACATTGGACAAAGGATTCCTGCATTGCAAGAGCTAGATGATCCTTGTGGTCCCAATCCGTGGCAGATCTACGCTACCAATTGGCTGGCTCGGGGTGTGTGGCTTGCCTCTCTTAAGGCAAGCGCGGCCCCGGGACCTCCCTCTTTTGCCTGCGCAGATGCTGTTGTTTCGTGGTCCCTGGTTTGTATGTCTGCTCTTTTCTGAGGAGTTTGTCTGCTTTGTTGCTTCTCTAGTTGTTCTTTTCTGCAGGTCCTACTTCTGTGGTTAGCAAGAAGCGGGGCGCGATTCAGCCAGCCTTCCACCTGGCGCGGATCATCGGTCCTGCAGCCGACTTTGGGGGTGGGAGGAGTGCCATCACCTCCCCCATATACTGAAGGGTAGTCCAGTAAAGGATTCCGGGGGGCGTTGCCTCATCCAAAGCAGATTAGAGAACTGGGCCAAAACAAACAAGATGAATTTTAACAGGGAGAAATGCAAAGTATTGCACTTGGGCAAAAAAAATGAGAGGCACAAATACAAGATGGGTGACACCTGGCTTGAGAGCAGTACATGTGAAAAGGATCTAGGAGTCTTGGTTGACCACAAACTTGACATGAGCCAACAGTGTGACGCGGCAGCTAAAAAAGCCAATGCAATTCTGGGCTGCATCAATAGGAGTATAGCATCTAGATCAAGGGAAGTAATAGTGCCACTGTATTCTGCTCTGGTCAGACCTCACCTGGAGTACTGTGTCCAGTTCTGGGCACCACAGTTCAAGAAGGACAGTGACAAACTGGAACGTGTCCAGAGGAGGGCAACCAAAATGGTCAAAGGCCTGGAAACGATGCCTTATGAGGAACGGCTAAGGGAGCTGGGCATGTTTAGCCTGGAGAAGAGGAGGTTAAGGGGTGATATGATAGCCATGTTCAAATATATAAAAGGATGTCACATAGAGGAGGGAGAAAGGTTGTTTTCTGCTGCTCCAGAGAAGCGGACACGGAGCAATGGATCCAAACTACAAGAAAGAAGATTCCACCTAAACATTAGGAAGAACTTCCTGACAGTAAGAGCTGTTTGACAGTGGAATTTGCTGCCAAGGAGTGTGGTGGAGTCTCCTTCTTTGGAGGTCTTTAAGCAGAGGCTTGACAACCATATGTCAGGAGTGCTCTGATGGTGTTTTCTGCTTGGCAGGGGGTTGGACTCGATGGCCCTTGTGGTCTCTTCCAA
Source organism: Podarcis raffonei (assembly GCF_027172205.1). Lineage (NCBI taxonomy): Eukaryota > Metazoa > Chordata > Lepidosauria > Squamata > Lacertidae > Podarcis > Podarcis raffonei. The sequence continues at coordinate 4,412,768 of NC_070619.1, read as the reverse complement.
CTCTAGGATTCTATGATTCAAAGCCTATGGAGGACAGGGCCTAAAGTGCGCCCCCGAGCGGTGACCCCGAGGAAGTACCTAGTTGATGTGCATCAGCAGGGCTCCCCCTGCTGGTGTTAACCCTTCCCGGTCTTCAGGCAAGCAGGCTGGATAGTCTGATAGGACCAATGCCTAAGCCAATACCACTTTTACCTATAACCAACAAAGTTGTGGCCAATTTTTAGCCCATTAACCTAATACAATGTTGTCACGTGTCTTTATTTGCATTGGGGGGAGGCAGGAATGATTGAGGGAGTCAGGTAGGTTTAGCCTGGAGAAGAGAAAACTGAGAGGAGATATAATGGTTGTTTAGTCATTTAGTTGTGTCCGCCTCCTCGTGACCCCCTGGACCAGAGCATGCCAGGCACTCCTGTCTTCCACTGCCTCCCACAGCTTGGTCAGACTCATGTTTGTAGCTTCGAGAACACTGTCCCATCATCTCGTCCTCTGTCGTCCCCTTCTCCTTCTGCCCTCCATCTTTCCCAACATCAGGCTCTTTTCCAGGGAGTCTTCTCTTCTCCTGAGGTGGCCAAAGTATTGGAGCCTCAGCTTCAGGATCTGTCCTTCCAGTGAGCACTCAGGGCTGATTTCCTTCAGAATGGATAGGTTTGATCTTCTTGCAGTCCATGGGACTCTCAAGAGTCTCCTCCAGCACCATAATTCAAAAGCATCCATTCTTCAACAATCAGCCTTCTTTATGGTCCAGCTCTCACTTCCATACATCACTACTGGGAAAACCAGAGCTTTAACTATATGGACCTTTGTTGGCAAGGTGATGTCTCTGCTTTTTAAGATGCTGTCTAGGTTTGTCATTGCTTTTCTCCCAAGAAGCAGGCGTCTCTTAATTTCGTGGCTGCTGTCACCACCTGCAGTGATCATGGAGCCCAAGAAAGTAAAAGCAGATATAATAGCCATCTTTAAATATCTGAAGGACTTTTCACATGGAAGGTGAATGTTTTCTCCTCCTCAGGAGAGTAGAACCCAAACCAATGGCTTCAAGTTACAAGAAAGGTGCCTCCAACATTATAAACATTATTTTTTTTTTAAAAAAAACAACTTTCTGACAGAGCTCCTTGGGGAGGGGGTGAAATGAGAGGGGGTGTTGGATATTCTCTCCGTGTGTGAGAGAATCATTTGTTCCAGAAACAGAGAAGAAGTTTCAAGAAGCAGCAGAAGGCTGAGTTTGCTTTGTATACGCAAGGACCTTTTCTGTGGGAACTGCTCTTTGCACATGCGCTGTGTGACAGGAAGTGTTGATAACAATGCTTCTGTGCAACTTGTTGCAACTTGCCTTGCGGTGAGAGAAGCAGAGAGTGAGTCTTGGGTTCTTGTTGGCCTCTAAGCATGCCTTGACCACGGCAATGGTGAATGTCTGTATATTTGTTGCTGTTGTTTGGTCGTTTAGTCGTGTCCGACTCTTCGTGACCCCCTGGACCAGAGCACGTCAGGCACTCCTGTCTTCCACTGCCTCCCGCAGTTTGGTCAAACTCATGCTGGTAGCTTCGAGAACACTGTCCCACCATCTATGTTTCCGAGCACAATTCAAAGTGTTGGTGCTGACCTTTAAAGCCCTAAACGGCCTCGGTCCAGTATACCTGAAGGAGCGTCTCCACCCCCATCGTTCTGCCCGGACGCTGAGGTCCAGCGCCAAGGGCCTTCTGGTGGTTCCCTCATTGCGAGAAGCAAAGCTACAGGGAACCAGGCAGAGGGCCTTCTCGGTAGTGGCACCCGCCCTGTGGAACGCCCTTCCAGCAGATGTCAAAGCGATAAACAACTACCTGACATTCAGAAGACATCTTAAGGCAGCCCTGTTCAGGGAAGTTTTTAACGTGTGGTATTTTACTGTATTTTTGGTTTCTATGGAAGCCACCCAGAGTGGCTGGGAAGGCCCAGCCAGATGGGCGGGGTATAAATAATAAATTATTATTATTATTATCTCGTCCTCTGTTGTCCCCTTCTCCTTGTGCCCTCCATCTTTCCCAGCATCAGGGTCTTTTCCAGGGAGTCTTCTCTTCTCATGAGGTGGCCAAAGTCTTGGAGCCTCAGCTGTCCTTCCAGTGAGCACTCAGGGCTGATTTCCTTCAGAATGGAGAGGTTTGATCTTCTTGCAGTCCATGGGACTTTCAAGAGTCTCCTCCAGCACCAGAATTCTAAAGCATCAATTCTTCAGCGATCAGCCTTCTTGATGGTCCAACTCTCACTTCCATACATCACTACTGGGGTAACCATGGCTTTAACTATACGGACCTTTGTCTGTATATATTTACTACCAATAGGCTTTCATGCCTGTCAAGTAAACCTCTACACTTGACTGAATCTTCATGGCATCCATGAGCCATAATCCCTACTGTGTGTACCTTCAACCCTGAAGACACTTCCAAGGAAGGAGCTGTGTTGAGATGTAGGGATACTGTTACACACATGCAGCGAAAGTTATGCTGGACCCAATCCTTCTAAACCATCCATCAGAGGTTGATGGATTGATCCAACATGTCCTTCGCTGGAGATTTTTAAACAGAGGTTGGATGGCCATCTGTCAGGGATATTTAGCTGTGATTCCTGCACTGGACTAGAGGACTTGTTATGTACCTAGCTTGGATCCTAGAACAATAGGCAAGTAGGATCCTAGAATGCAACAACTGATTGGCTTGCAGGAGAAGACCAATCAGGTTCCAGGAGGAAGTTAATCAGCCTATGAGGCTGGTAGGATCGTAGAATGCAACAACTGATTGGCCTGCAGGAAAAGACCAATCAGGTCCAGGAGGGAAGCAGAATCAGCCAATCAGACGGGACTCATTGTGTAAATAATGTATATAAAAGCCTGAGGTTTGGGGGGCAAAAAACCCCACTGTTTTACAAGCTGCAATAAAGAGCATGAAATCACTACAGGACTCTGAGTATATTTCAGGACTCTTGTGGGTACCTTCCAACTCTGCAATTCTTTATTTCTATGTCCGGTGTTTGAATGATCTCCTCCCCTGGCTCTGACACTCCTTGGAGTCAAAGTTTCACCTGCACCATCCTGCTACTCCCCAAAATCATTTGGCTCCAACTCACTGGGACCCCCCAGTTTCTCTTCTGAATCCATCCATCCCATCCATCGCCGGATTCACGACACAGCTGTACCCGACCGGAACAGACCAAGATGCAAGGGTTTGACACCCCAATTTTTATTTTTATTTCAGATGTTTTCAGCACCAATTTCTGAGTTCTTCCCCTCAGAGATCATAGGGGAGCCTCACTCTGCAGAAATGAAACGCTGCCCAACCCTAGACGAGAGAGAGAGAGACCGCAAGCCAAGCACGGCGCTTTACCAAATGGACTTGTGTCCGGAGTTTGATTTGCTGCCGGCTGGCCAGCCTCAAAGCTCTGCACACAAGACGTTAATCATTAGCCTTCCCCCTTTTTGTGTTTTCAGCAAAAAAGCGAGAGGGAGAGGGGGGGCAGAGGAGGGAGACACACGCCAAGGAATCTGTCATGCGTGACATTAATTATTGGTCCAGTGTCAAAAGTATTAAACTGCCAACGAGTACCCATCACCATCCCCAATGAGCTTTTGCTTTGAAAGCAAAGCTGGGGTTCAGCCTCTGGAAGACAGTTTCAAATCCTGCACCCTAAATCCATATAAACCCTTCAGCAATCGCTGCCAGGATCATGTGAAGAAGGAGTGTTGTGAAGCTGGGTTTGTTGGAAGTGCAACAGCGGAGATCATTCCGTTGGTCGCTAAGGGGTTCATTCTGTGATCGGTGATGCTGCCCTCAGTGCTTTGTTCTCCCAACGTTTCCTTACCCCTGTTCATTTTCCAGTATTTTACATGGTGTAAAAGCCATTTCTGGAAATCTAGTGGAGACTTAGTATTCATCGCTGTGCTAATTGCTTCCTGAGGAAGAAAAACAAACCCGTTTCCAACCTTGTTAACCTGGAAAGTTGTGGCGTGAAACTGGAGTGGAAACAATTGGTGCATCTGAACCACAGGGAACCATTAAAAATGACTTCCCCCAAAGAGCTCAGTGATTTGGCAGGTACTCTAAGGATTAAGCAATCCTTCAGGTATCCAGGACCTGAGGCGTTAAGAGCCTTGCAAATTAATATGAGGCATGTGCATGGGTTCTTCCCATTCTGTTGTTTTCCTCTATTTCTTTGCATTGCTCACTGGAAGGACAGATCGTGAAGCTGAGGCTCCAATACTTTGGCCACCTCATGAGAAGAGAAGACTCCCTGGAAAAGACCCTGATGCTGGGAAAGATGGAGGGCACAAGGAGAAGGGGACGACAGAGGACGAGATGGTGGGACAATGTTCTTGAAGCTACCAACATGAGTCTGACCAAACTGCGGGAGGCAGTGGAAGACAGGAGCGCCTGGCGTGCTCTGGTCCAGAGGGTCACGAAGAGGCAGACACAACTAAACAACAACAACAACAAATGTGCGTGGGTTAGAGCAATATAAGAATGCAATGCTAAAATGCAGTTGATGGCATCCATCTGTCTTGAGAGATAGGGACGAAGTCAAACTGCTGCACTAACAGTACCCAAGTGATCTCCCCGGGGCTCAAGCCTGGGTGATGTGTCTGGAGTTCCTGGGCTGCCCAGGCGACAAGACTCCCCTCTCAGCCTCATAGGTGTGGTCCAACGAAAGCAGAGGAAGACGTTTGGCACCAGCTGGGCTGCAGGCATTCCTTGAAGGCACCATCCAACCATTTTAGCGACTCCACTCCAGATCTGTTTACCATAGCTGTCAACCGTCCCTTATTTGGCGGGAAAGTCCCTTATCCCAGCGCCGTGTCTCGCTGCTGTCCCTTATTGATGATGTCCCTTAAATTTCCCGGGTTTCAAAGGAAGCAGCTCCTCTCCCTCCCTCCCCGCCGGCCAGGGAGGAGGGAGGCTCCAACTGTGTTGCTTGGCTGCGTTGCTCACCCAATAAGGAGTCTAAGGACGACTGGGGGGTGGAGCTTGCATGCCTTGTGCCCATCAAATCGGCCGCGTTGCCTGGGGACTCGCCTTTGCTCAGCGCTTCCCAGCGGAGAGGTGATGGTGATTTTCTTTGCAGCATCCCCTTTGCCGGGTTGCTGCGCTGTGGGAACCACTGCTTGAGGCTTCGTGTGGCTGCTGGCTGGGCTTTCTGCCTTTGGCTCGGAGGGGCTCAGAAGTTGAACCTACCTGTGCCGGGAAAATCCCTTATTTTGGCTGCTGATCCCTTATTTTCGAGGCTGCTGGTCCCTTATTTTAAAATCTGTAAGTTGACAGCTATGCTGTTTACTGCTGAGGGTTCACTCCTGAGCCTTTTCTTCTCCTGAAGATACCCCACAAGGAACAATTTCTCCCGCCCCAACCTCTTCCACCATCTCTTTCGCAAGCATGGCATTCCCCTTCTCCACTTTCCATCAGTCAAAGGTTGATCAAGCTGGTGGTTTTACCTGCCATGGCTGGAAACATACAGGGTCTTAAGAATGCAGCGCAAACCAGAAAAAACCCACATAGATGCATGAAAACCAAGGAAGAAAAGAAGAACCTTAAAGGCATCCCACCCATTTGTTAAAGGTCATGCAGAATTAAAGGCCAAAGTCCTCCCTAAATATATGCAATGAAGGCGATGTTAGGATATTTCCGTTCCACCTTAAAAGGGAGCAGGCTTTGTGAGTCACAGAGTCTGCGTATTTCCTGTTCACAGGATGTTTATGTTTTCAGTTGCATTCGTTTCCTTCTTGTTGCCTAAGCATACCGATGCAGGCGGTCATGTTTTTCTTTGTTCTGATTAACGCTGAATAAACTTGGAAAAATGCTCTCCTGCTGTGCATCTTTTGCTGTGTGAATTCTGCTGATAGAGTGTGCACCAGCCTAAGAATGTGGCAATCTATTCTTGAGGCTTTGTGTCGCTAATTGCTGATACTGCCTGTCTACGGGAGATCGATGGATCGTCCGGCAGCCGGCTTGGGGGCTCAGATGGACTTTGTCTCCCTGGCAGTATCCCAACAGGCACCAGGTGAGCCTCCCTGGAGACAGCATCCTGCAAACGAGGAGCCACCACCAAAAGGGTCTATTCTCATGTTGCCATCCTTGGGACCTCTAGTGCATGGGTAGACAAACTAAGGCCCGGGGGCTGGATCCAGCCCAGTCGCCTTCTAAATCCAGCCCACGGACAGTCTGGGAATCAGCGTGTTTTTAAATAATAATAATAAGAAGAATAAGAATACATTTTATTTATACCCTGCCCTCCCCGGCCAGAGCCAGGCTCAGGGTGGCTAACACCAGTAAAATTACAATAAAAACATAATAGGGGGAAAATATCCAATTTAAAATACAGGTTAAGATGCAATTTAAAATGCAGCCTCATTTTAAAAGTAACCCATAAATCAAAACCGTAAGGGGAGGGGAACAGAAGGGTCAGACTGAGTCCAAACCAAAGGCCAGGTGGAACAACTCTGTCTTGCAGGCCCTGCGGAAAGATGTCAAGTCCCGCAGGGCCCTACTCTCTTGTGACAGAGCTTTCCACCAAGTCGGGGCCAGTACTGAAAAGGCCCTGGAACTAGTTGAGACCAATCTAACCACCTTGCGACTTGGGACCTACAAAGTGTTGTCATTTGTGGACCTTAAGGTCCTCCACGGGGCATACCAAGAGAGGCGGTCCTGTAGGTCCCATACATGAGTAGAATGTATGCTTTTATTTAAGATGCATCTCTGGGTTATTTGTGGGGCATAGGAATTTGTTCATATTTTTTCCCCAAGATACAGTCCGGCCCCCCCACAAGGTCTGAGGGACAGTGGAGAGGCCCCCTGCTGAAAAAGTTTGCTGACTCCTGCTCTAGTGGAAGGCACATGAAAAAGGGCCTCAGGTGATGAGCGCAGGGTTCGGATCCGGCAGAGGGAGTCCTCGAGATATTGCAGACCTGAGCCCCTTGGGGGTTTATAGGTCACTCTGAACCGGGCCCGGAAATGAATTATGATGTTCTTGTGCCCCTTCCCCACCCACTTCCTCTCTTCCCAGACGGGGAGAGAAGACTCAGCAAAGCCCCTTCCCCTTCATGTTCTTTTTCTGCCTATCGGCTGTTATGTGTCAAGAGCGAACATGTTGTAGCAGCTTTGAGAGTCTCAGGTGGCAAAGAGATGCACAGCTGTCGGAACCTCATTAAATCCTTAACAAGTGGTGCTGCAATTATTCGTGCTGAACGCTCCTATGCAGCGAGCCCGGCTGAAGAGACCGGGCGGCGGGGGACCTGCGCCAGAAACTGGGAGAGGCTGGCCCATTGGGGGGGGGGAGAGGGGCAGTGCCCCACCAACCTCCCTCTGACCTCAGTCTATCCACAACTCCCTGCCCCCTTCCTTGATTCAACAAACTCCTGAGCCAGCGTGGTGTAGTGGTTAAGAGCGGTGGACTCGTAATCTGGTGAACCAGGTTCGATTCCCCTCTCCTTCACTTGAAACTGCTGGGTGACCTTGGGCTAGTCACACTTCTCTGAAGTCTCTCAGCCCCACTCACCTCACAGAGTGTTTGTTGTGGGGGAGGAAGGGAAAGGAGAATGTGAGCCGCTTTGAGACTCCTTAAAGGTAAAGGGACCCCTGACCATTAGGCCCAGTCTTGGCCGACTCTGGGGTTGCGGCGCTCATCTCACTTTATTGGTTGAGGGAGCCGGCATACAGCTTCCGGGTCATGTGGCCAGCACGACTAAGCCGCTTCTGGCGAACCAGAGCAGCGCACGGAAATGCCGTTTACCTTCCCACCGGAGCGGTACCTATTTATCTACTTGCACTTGACGTGCTTTCGAACTGCTAGGTTGGCAGGAGCAGGGACCGAGCAACGGGAGCTCACCCCGTTGTGGGGATTCGAACCACCAACCTTCTGATTGGCAAGTCCTAGGCTCTGTGGTTTAACCCACAGCGCCACCCGCGTCCCTGGCTTGAGACTCCTTAGGGTAGTGATAAAGCAGGATATCAAATCCAAACTCTTTTTCTTCTTCTTCTTCTTCTTGATAACCAGCTAGGCGCTGGCTGTGTACACACCGTGCCTCCAAAGCACATTTGAAGAACATTCTCCCCCTCAAAGAATTCTGGGCAATGTAGTTTACCCCTTTGCAGAAGTACAACTCCCAGCAATCACTTAACAAACTACAGTGCCCATAATTCTTTGAGGTGGTGGTGAAGAATGCGCTTCAAATGTGTTTTAAAGGTATATTGTTTTCCTCTGTGTCGTAGAAGTCAGCAGGGAGGACAAAACTAGAATCTAGCCACACGAATGTCTGATGTATCGTGTGGTTTTCTGTGTTCTGTTGGAAGCCGCCCAGAATGGCCAGGAAAGCAACCCAGTCAAATGCGTGGGGTAAAAGCAGCGCTATTTTTCTAGAAAAAGAATTCAACATGTTCTCTTTTTTTTTAATTAAATGTTTTTATTAGCAATTTCAACATAAAATATCAAAACATATTCACTATTCCCCCCCTTTCCCCCCACTCAGCTCTTCTCTCTGATTTCTCCACACATATTATTCTCTGCATATTATAAAATTGTATAAATCCTTATATTATCTGTCCTCTATGTTAACAATCAATAAATTTGTGTATGTTTATTCAAAACCTGCCAAGGAGTCCAATTCATTTTGTTGTCTTTTCAAGTGATTTGTAAAAAGCTCCCATTCTTCTTTGACATCACAGTTGTCCTTATCTCACAATTTATATGTTAGTTTAGCCAGTTTTGCATAGTTCATCAATTTCTCTTGCCGCTGTTCTTTTGTCCGGGTTTCCTCATTCTTCCATCCTTGCGCTATCAAGACTCTTGCCGCTGTTGTAGCTGTTTTCCTTGGCAGGTCTTGTCCTACAATCCCTCACAAAAATGCTTCTTTTTGTTTTTTTACAAATGCCATTTTAAACATTTTCTTCAATTTGTTATATATCATTTCCCAATTTTTAAAAACTTCTCTACATTCCCACCACATATGATAAAAAGTCCCTTCTTTTTCTTTACATTTCAAACATGTATTGGACCCGGTTCAGAATTCAACATGTTCTTACCATGGCAGTGGCCCACCTGAGAGGAGCCGGAACTGAGTTGCAGTGAGTTCCATTTGAAAAAAATCCCTGGGTATAAGATAATGATAGGGACATGGGTGGCGCTGTGGGTTAAACCACAGAGCCTACGACTTGCCGATCAGAAGGTTGGCGGTTCGAATCCCCGCGACGGGGTGAGCTCCCGCTGCTCGGTCCCGGCTCCTGCCAACCTAGCAGTTCAAAAGCACGCCAGTGCAAGTAGACAAATAGGTACCACTCCGGCGGGAAGGTAAACGGCGTTTCCGTGCGCTGCTCTGGTTCGCCAGAAGCGGCTTAGTCCTGCTGGCCACATGACCCGGAAGCTGTACGCCGGCTTCCTCGGCCAGTAAAGCGAGATGAGCGCCGCAACCCCAGAGTCGGCCACGACTGGACCTAATGGTCAGGGGTCCCTTTACCTTTACCTTAAGATAATGATGATGATGACGATGATTCAAAGCAATGCATCTATGAAACCGCTATAAGCAGCCATGGTTCCCCACCAAAGAACCCCGGGAGGTGCAGTTTGTTATGGGCGCAGGGGGTTGTTAGCTTCCCTCACAAAACTACAATTCCCAGAGTTCCCTATGAAGAGGGATTGTCTGTTAAACCCTTCTGCCTATCTTTCTTTTGCCATCTGTCAGGGATGCATTAGCTGAAGTTTCAGCACCGCAGGGGGTTGGACTAGATGACCACTGGGTTCCCTTCCCACGCTGCAGTTCTGTGATTATATGAAGCTTCCTTTTACTCTCTGCTCAGCTGTTTCCTGCCAGTCAGCTGAACAGAATTGGGACGGTGTCACGGAGAGGTTTAATGGGGCATATATTTTTTAAAAAACACGCACATATGCAAAGCAATATCCACCAATAGGCATAGATTCTTCCACTGGGAAACTCAGATGAATAGGGGCAAAACAATCGGTTTTACACTTTTTAATGCATGGTTTGTTTCCAAAGTTGAAGTCCTGACCCATTATGGAGAGAGAGAGAGAGAGAGAGAGAGAGAGAGAGATTTTCCCCCACCCCAGATGTGCCATGTTTAGCACCCTTGATGGAATATTATAGCTGTCAATAAAGACCAGTCTGTCCAAACATGCTTGGCATATGTTGAAACATACTGCCTAGGATCAGGCCTAGTAAAGATGTAGTATTATTGGAGTGTTTGATTGTATTTACAATCAGTGCTCTCCCCCCCCCAAACACTCCTTCTTTTTGACTCAAGAAAATCACCATTTTATAGTTCAAATCGAGAAAAATAAATACAGTAAATGGACAAAAGTACAAAGATCCACAAAATGTTTAGGGGTATGCATACCCCCCCCCAGAAAAAAGCACTGTTTACAATGATTATGTTATTGGAATAAAAATGATAATACACATGCCCCGTTCTGATTTAGGTTGCGAGATACACACATTCCCCAATATTATTATTTTATGAAATTTGTATATCTCCCTTCATAAAAAGTCTGCATGCTGGTTTACCACATAAAACACAAACATCAACACATAACATGACATGTAGACAAAGAAAGATCAAAACACTTATATATAAACACAATTAAAATAAGAAATCTGTATATTTTGGAAAGTGATTTATCGATCTGTCCATTTGTTTGTTCTCTCTATGTTGAATGCCTCTCGATATTTCATTGCCAAACTAGCACAAAGGTTTCTCAAGTGGGGGTGGTGCTCTTTGGTGATGTTTGGATGCCGGCTGCCATTTTGAATCAAGATGGCGGGCTGATCTGTGCCTTTGGTGTGAGTTTGCTGAATTTTATTGGCTCAGATTTGTCTGCCTCTCAAAATATCGTCACCTAACTCGATATAAGGGTTCCTGAGATGTTTGTCAAAAAGTTCATCACTGTCTGGATGCCGGGTGCCATTTTGAATCAAGATGGCGGACGAAACCATCAGTTTGATGTGACTTAGCACATTTTTTTTGTTTTTTGTTTTACACGGATTCAAGTTATCACCCGCCAATTTGGTATGAGAGTTCCCTGTTAAGTTGTGGGTGAACATATCAGACGACACAGCGATTCTTCAGACAGCTCTTGTTTATTCACAGGCCAGGCCAGAACTGAACTGAAGGGTTCAGCCAACCTGCTTATATAGAGCTCAACTACAAAGCAACAGTAACCACCTTCTGTAACTATCCAATCACTGAATGTCACTTTCAATTCCTTATTTGCATATGCTGACCTGAGTGAAAACTATCTACAGTATCCCCCTGCTGGCCCAGGGTGAGAACTCCAGTACATAACATTCCCGAAGGCGGGTCTGAGCGGCAGTCTTTGTCGCCGTTTGGATGTCTTGCGCCTTTCTGAATCAAGATGGCAAACAGGAATGCGACTTTGCCATGACTTTGCCCAAGTTTTGGCAGGACTGGCCAAAGCTCACAAATTCCTCTGTTGGTTTAAAAACCGCAAGGCGTTTTGGCTTCTAGAAATTCCCAGGCACGCAGATTCTCATAACAGCAAGAGCACAAATAAAGGAGGAGAGGAGAAGAATGTCAGCAGCAGGATAGCCAAGATACAAGAAAAAGGGTACAAGGACAGAATTTTCATTCTATCTGAAAGCAGCTCTTAATCTCAGCCTCCACAGGAAATGGCAGACCCTCCTGGCTCTCTACATGCATAGAGAATAAGTAGATTGACTTGGAGAGATGCACAATTCCCTCTCCAGAGACAGATTATGAGCACATTCTCCATGAGGTGTGGTGAATGTGGACACTGGCTAGCTGTCATGTGCATTAGCCAGTGTGGTGTAGTGGTTAAGAGCGGTGGACTTGTAATCTGGTGAACCAGGTTCGATTCCCTGCTCCTCCACATGCAGCTGCTGGGTGACCTTGGGCTAGTCACACTTCTCTGAAGTCTCTCAGCCCCACTCACCTCACAGAGTGTTTGTTGTGGGGGAGGAAGGGAAAGGAGAATGTTAGCCGCTTTGAGACTCCTTTGGGTAGTGATAAAGCGGGATATCAAATCCAAACTCTTCTTCAATATTCACTTTATCGCCTGACATATGCATGTACAGTGGACGCTCGGGTTGCGAACGTAATCCGTGCAGGATGCACATTTGCAACCTGCAGCGGCCTGTCTGCGCATGCACGGGTTGCAATTTGGTGCTTCTGCACATGCGCAAAGCGCAATTTAGCACTTCTGCGCATGTGCAACTGCCGAAACCGAAAAGTAACCTGTTCTGGTACTTCTGGGTTTCGGCGGTCCGTAACCTGAAAAAATGCAACCTGAACGTCTGTAACCCGAGGTATGACTGTACTGTAGAAAACAGAAACTAGCCACATGCTTAATGGAAGAAGAAATTTAGAACCGAGGGGACCTTTGCATTAGAGGAGAAAAGAGGAACATAATAAGAGTGCTGGATCAGACCAATGGCTCATCTAGTCCGGTATCCTGTTCTCACAATGGCCAGCCTGTGGGGAACCAGGGAGCAGAACATGCGTATGTGAAATTAAGATTCGCAAGGGTGACTGAGAATCCCAAATATTAAATAATTATGGGCTGCCGCCCCTGCTTGCCCCAGTTATGTTTAAACGTTACTCTAGTGGTTTTTCGTGGAGGGGGGAAGCCCTTCAGAGAGCACATTGCCAAAGCATCTCTGAAGAACCACTCACGCTCCTTTAAAGAGCTCACCCAGGTCACCTGCCACTCACACTTCCTGCCTGCTGTTCTGTTGCTGTGGTGGAACTGCTGTGGCCGCCTATTGGCAACCACCTGAACAGCAGCATGATGTCAGCCTTACAATTTTATTGTATAGGGAGATATTACTATGCAAAGTCCTTTCAAGGTCTAGCGGAACTGATCAAGAAGACATTTTGGAGTGGGTAGTTGGCCATTGAAATGGAACCATCGTATAGCTCGTGTGAATTTGCATGCCTTGCAATGAGCTAATTGAAAATTACACACAAAAACAATGTAAACTGACTTTTCTATTTAACCATTTCTTAAGAACCTTTGACAAATGCAGTGATAGATTTAGTTGAGCTAAATCACCCAGAGCTGGTGTACTATGCCAGTTTTAATCCATATGCTGATATATATCGTAATCCATATAGCATTTTTCTTTCCAGAGGAGGAATGAAATATAGATAAATTGAACCCAATGCAGTGAATGTTAGAGCTGCTTTGCAGTGCACATGCAGCCTATGCATAAATATGCCTCACCGAGCTCAGTGGAAAAGTATAGGATCAGAGCACTAAAACCAATAGGATTTGGAAGAGGGGCAATCTCTTGCAAGCTGCTCCAGAAGAAATTCACTATGAATTCTGCCATTCATGGTGACTGGCTTAGTTGAGAATGGGCCGTACCCTGAATATAGTGGTGCCCCGCAAGACAAACGCCTCGCAAGACGAAAAACCCGCTAGACGAAAGGGTTTTCCGTTTTGGAGGTGCTTCGCAAAACGAATTTCCCTGTAGGCTTCCTTTGCAAGACGAAAGCCCATAGGAAAATCTCCGGGACAGCGGGGAAGCACAGCGCGTCTTCCCCACTGTCCTCGGACCTCCTCCGAAGGCTGGCGGTGGGGCGGAGAGACCTCCTCCTGCTGCCAGCCTTCGGAAGGCTGCTCCGAAGGCTGGCGGTGGCGCGGAGAGACCTCCTCCCGCCGCCAGGCTTCGGAAGGCTGTCCTAAAGACTTGCGGTGGGAGGAGGGTTTTCCTTCCCACCGCCAACATTCAGAATGCTGTTCTGAATGTTGGCGGTGGGGAGGAAAAACCCTCCTCCCACCGCAAGCCCCGGGAACAGAGGAGAAGCGCTGCGTGCCTTCCCCTCTGTTCCCGTACCTGTCCTGAAGGCTTGCGGTGGGGAGAAAAGCCCTTCTCCGCACCGCCAGCCTGGCAAGCGGTCTCCATAGGAACGCATTAATTGATTTTCAATGCATTCCTATGGGAAACCGTGCTTTGCAAGACGAAAAACTCGCAAGAAGAAAAAACTTGCGGAACGAATTAATTTCGTCTTGCGAGGCACCACTGTATTGCAGTCATGCAGTTGGGAATGAGCAGAGGGAAGTGGTTTTCTGTGCCACAGGGCGAGAGCCTGCCCTAGCATAGACGTGGGCCCCACCCAGGTGAGAGATGGGAGAGGAGAGTTAGATAGTTCAGACGGTGTGAGGCATGAGCCCACGACTGCTTCAGATACAGTGGTACCTTGGGTTAAATACTTAATTCGTTCCGGAGGTCCGTTCTTAACCTGAAACTGTTCTTAACCCAAGAAAGTTGGCTTCCAGGTGGAAAAATCCAAATTGGAAACAGAACTGTTAGAACCCAAAACTAAGACTTTGTCAAAAATGTATAATTTGCTGTTGAAATGGAATACTCAGGATGAAACGGTGAAATCTGCTATGATTAAGTGGGCACAAGACGTTGGACATAATATTATGTTTGCTGACTGGGAACAGTTATGGACCACAGGTATGAAGTTTACGGCATGCAATGCCTTAAGAGAGAATATTTTGAAAATAATATACAGGTGGTACATGACCCCAGTCAAGCTTGCAAAAATCTATCATTTGCCCGATAATAAATGTTGGAAATGTAAGGAAAACGAAGGTACATTCTTTCACCTTTGGTGGACGTGCCCTAGGATTAAGGCTTTCTGGGAAATGATATATAATGAATTGAAAAAGGTATTTAAATATACCTTCTTGAAGAAACCAGAGGCCTTTCTCCTGGGCATGGTCGGCCAATTGGTGTTAAAGAAGGATAGAACTTTCTTTATGTATGCCACAACAGCAGCAAGAATACTTATTGCAAAGTATTGGAAGACGCAGGATTTACCCACTCTGGAAGAATGGCAGATGAAGATGATTGACTGTATGGGATTGGCAGAAATGACTGGCAGAATCCGTGACCAGGGAGAAGAGTCGGCGGAAGAAGACTGGAAGAAATTTAAGGACTATTTACAGAAATATTGTAAAATTAAAGAATGTTGAATGATGTTGGATTGAAATTAAGGGGTTTCCAGCTGTAATGTTTTGAGATAAGGATTTGCTGAGTAAATAATTTGAATTGGAATACAAGAAGGGGAGGTATGAAGAGGTCAGGGAAATATGTCATTGAAAATTAAGGACTGAGAACTGTATGTGTTTTTTTTCTTTTTTCTTTTTGTTTGTATAAAATTGGAAACATAATAAATATCTTTATAAAAAAAAAAGAAACTGTTCTTAACCTGAAGCACCACTTTAGCTAATGGGACCTCCCGCTGCCGCCGCACCGCCGGAGCCCAATTTCTGTTCGCATTCTGAAGCAAAGTTCTTAACCTGAAGCACTATTTCTGGGTTAGCGGAGTCTGTAATCTGAAGCGAATGTAACATGAAGCGTATGTAACCCGAGGTACCACTGTACTAGGAGAGTGCCTTATATGTGTATGCTTGGCAGCAACACTTTGTAAAGTTAAAGGTAAAGGGACCCCTGACCCTTTACCAGTCGCGGACGACTCTGGGGTTGCGGCGCTCATCTCGCTTTACTGGCCAAGGGAGCCGGTGTTTGTCCGCACTTTTTCCGGGTCATGTGGCCAGCATGACTAAACCGCTTCTGGCGAACCAGAGCAGCGGCACAGAAACGCCATTTACCTTCCCGCCAGAGTGGTACCTATTGATCTACTTGCACTCTGACATGCTTTCGAACTGCTAGGTTGGCAGGAGCAGGGACCGAGCAACGGGAGCTCACCCCGTCATTGCAGGGATTCGAACTGCCGACCTTCTGATCAAGCCCAAGAGGCTCAGTGCTTTAGATCACAGTGCCACCTGCGTGTATGCACATTGTAATATTGTTGAGTTCAGCTGTGATTCCTGTAATGCAGGACGTTGGACTAGATGACCCTTGGGGTCCCTTCCATCTCTATGATTCTGTGAGTGTGTTTACATTTGAGTGCTTGATTGATGGAGAGAATGCTTGAGGTAGTGAATGATTGCATCATCATCATCATCGTCATCATTCCCTTTTTATGAAGATTACCTGCTCTGGGATCCCACAGCTAATTCTCCCCTGGCCTCCTCGCTGGCCCAAATAGGACTAATTCAGCCAGCTAGCCCTGGTGATAATCTAATATTTATTGGATGGATTTCCCCCCTAAATTGATTTTTGAATTCTGAATTTATTGTTATTCACGTTTTATACTGTATTTCATGCTGTTTTTTGTTGCATCAATTAAGTATTTTAAATTTGTTGTTAGCCGCCCTGAGCCCAGTTTTCTGAACCGGGAAGGGCGGGGGAATAAATAAAATTATTATTATTAATTATTATTTTTATTATTTAAATCCCACATTTTCCTCCACGACAACCCTGGGAGTGAGCTTAGGCTAAGAGGCAGTGACTAGCCCAAAGTCTCTTCTTAAGCTTTATTGCTGAGTGAGGATTTGAATCCTGATTTCCCGGGTCATAGAATCATAGACTCATGTATTGTCTCCATTTTAAACCACTTTAACATAAAGTCATACCGGGTTACAGCCGCTTCAGGTTGCGTTTTTTCGGGTTACACACCTGCCAAAACCCTGGAACGGGTTACTTCCGGGTTTTGGCAGTCGCACATGCACAGAAACGCTGAATCGCAACCCGTGCATGCACAGACACGCCACTGCAGGTTGTGAACGCTGCAGATTGCGAATGTGCATCCCGCACGGATCACGTTCACAACCCGAGCATCCACTATATTCTGAAAGTAAGCAGGATATAAATGGAAATAATCAATAATAATTAAAATTATTGTGACCCCATGGACCAGAGCACACCAGCCACTCCTGTCTTCCGCTGCCTCCCACAGTTTAGTCAAACTCATGCTGGTAGCTTCGAGAACACTGTCCCACCATCTCGTCCTCTGTCGTCCCCTTCTCCTTGTGCCCTCCATCTTTCCCAGCATCAGGGTCTTTTCCAGGGAGTCTTCTCTTCTCATGGCCAAAGTCTTGGAGCCTCAGCTTCAGGATCTGTCCTTCCAGTGAGCACTCAGGGCTGATTTCCTTCAGAATGGAGAGGTTTGATCTTCTTGCAGTCCGTGGGACTCTCAAGAGTCTCCTCCAGCACCAGAATTCAAAAGCATCCATTCTTTGGCGATCAGCCTTCTTTATGGTCCAGCTATCACTTCCATACATCACTACTGGGAAAACCATAGCTTTAACTACCCTAACTAGAGATGTGCAAATCTGTCCGTTTCAGGTTCTTGGCTAAGCTGCCTTTTTTGATCTGCGTATGGTTCCATATGGTGAAAAATGGCAAGGATTTCTCGTGCGGTCTGAACCGAAGAGAAAATTGTTTCAAAGTAATGGCAAGATGGCGTGCTACGCCAGAGAAGTTAGAGAAAGAAATTTGTGCACATTATCCTCTGTGCTGGAAATGTCAAGATGAATTATTTTATAGATGGGGAAGACTTGGTTAAGAGCGAAGACATTATGGAACAAGATTAAGAGGGCCGTTGTTGAGTGGATCATCAAATTAATGGTGCAATCCTTTACCTACCGGTCATTGTACGCAGAAACGTAGAATAGAATTGTAGCGTTGGGAAAGGGAGCGTGGGAACTGTAGTCCACAACAACAAGTACCCTAGGCATAGGCTACGCAAAACTATATAGGTCAAGGAAGTTCCCCGGGTTTGAAAATTAACATCGTTCTTCCTCCTAAAGTTGTTTGCATGCATTGGACTCAATGTATTTAAACACTGACCATGTTTAACCAGAAGCATTTTTGTTAGGGATCGTAGGACAAGACCTGCCAAGGAAACGAAAGAACTTATTTATGTGTGTTGGGGGAAGCGCGTGGCGCTGTGGGTTAAACCACAGAGCCTAGGGCTTGCCGATCAGAAGGTCGGTGGTTCGAATCCCCGCGACGGGGTGAGCTCCCGTTGTTCGGTCCCAGCTTCTGCCAACCTAGCAGTTCGAAAGCACGTCAAAGTGCAAGTAGATAAATAGGTACCGCTCCGGCGGGAAGGTAAATGGCGTTTCTGTGTGCTGCTCTGGTTTGCCAGAAGCGGCTTAGTCCTGCTGGCCACATGACCCGGAAGCTGTCTGCGGACAAACGCCAGCTCCCTCGGCTAATAAAGCGAGATGAGCACCGCAACCCCAGAGTCGGTCACGACTGGACCTAATGGTCAGGGGTCCCTTTACCTTTATTTATGTGTGTTACAACAGTGGCAAGAGTCTTGATAGCACAAGATGGAAGAATGAGGAAACCCCGACAAAAGAACAGTGGTAAGGGAAATTGATGAACTATGCAGAACTGATGAAACTGACATGCGAATTGCAAGACAAGGACAACTGTGGCTTCAAAGAAGAGTGGGAACGTTTTACAAATTATTTAAAAAGACAACAAAACGAACTGGACTCCTTGGCAGGTTTTGAATAAACATACACAAATTTATTGAGGGTTAATATAGTAGATAGATAATATAAGGGTGTATAGAATTTTGCAGTATGCAGAGAATAACATGAGTTGAGAAATCAGTGAGAGGAGCTGAGGGACGGCTTGGTGGGGAGGGTTTGTTTATTGGGGAGGTGGGGGAGGAGGGGAAAAAATAATGAAGATGTTTTGATAATTTGTTATGTTGAAATTGTTAATAAATTATTTATTTATTTTTTAAAAACCATAAACACTCACAATGGTTATGTGTTTTACTTTAAAAGCAGCAACCCATTCACCACCCAGAGCTTTTGAGTTAGGATGGGAGTATTTTTTTAATTTTTTTTAAGCAAACCAGTAAACAAGCAATTAGAACTGCCCCTTCCCCACCCCTGTGGAGTGGGCGCGATGAAAGCAAATTAATTTGGAAGACCTGCCAGCTGTTTGAAATTAATCTGATCTTTAAATTGGGCCCGCTCTAAATTGGCACAGCCTCTGTGACCCATCGACCTCCTGGTTGCATCTGGAGACCTGAACTCTTGCTGGCGGATAGGGAAGCCAAAATTGTTGAGCTTTTCTTGGGAAATCACGAGTAAAAATAACCTGTAAATAGGACACTGCAGGAGGCAGGCGTCTGCTGGGGGGCGGGGCAAGGCAGAACCTCAGATAATTGAGTATTTTCGATCTTTTTCAATAATAGCCCCCCTCCTTGGCTACGTCCATGATCCGTCCTTCCCATTTGACTCCATTAGTTCAGGTCCCACCCTCTGGAGCATGTGACTGCCCTTCAGGTAGTTAAAGATAATAATAATAATAATAATAATAATAATAATAATAATAATAATAATAATAATTTATACCCCGCCCATTTGGCTGGGTTTCCCCAGCCACTCTGGGCGGCTTCCAACAGAATACATTGGTACCTCGGGTTAAGTACTTAATTCGTTCCGGAGGTCCGTTCTTAACCTGAAACTGTTCTTAACCTGAAGCACCACTTTAGCTAATGGGGCCTCCTGCTGCAGCCCGATTTCTGTTCTTATCCTGAAGCAAAGTTCTTAACCTGAAGCACTATTTCTAGGTTAGTGGAGTGTGTAACCTGAAGTATATGTAACCTGAAGCGTATGTAACCTGAGGTACCACTGTATTAAAAACACAATAAAACATCAAACATTAAAAACTTCCCTAAACAGGGCTGCCTTCAGATGTTTCTAAGAGTCAGGTAGTTGTTTATTTCCTTGACATGTGATGGGAGGGTGTTTCACAGGGCGGGCGCCACCACCAAGAAGGCCCTCTGCCTGGTACCCTGTAACCTCACTTCTCGCAGGGAGGGAACAGCCAGAAGGCCCTCGGAGCCGGACCTCAGTGTCCGGGTTGAATGATGGGGGTGGAGACGCTCCTTCAGGTATACTGGGCCTTTGAGGCCGTTTAGGGCTTTCAAGGTCAGCACCAACACTTTGAATTGTGCTCGGAAATGTCCTGGGAGCCAATGTAGGTCTTTCAAGACTGGTGTTATGTGGTCTCGGCAGCCGCTCCCAGTCCCCAGTCTAGCTGCCGCATTCTGGATTAGTTGTAGTTTCTGAGTCACCTTCAAAAGTAGCCCCACATAGAGCGCATTGCAGTAGTCAAAGCGGGAGATAACCAGAGCATGCACCACTCTGGAGAAACAGTCCATGGACAGGTAGGGTCTCAGGCTGGCTATCCAATCCCTTCCCAGTCTTCTCTTCTCTCTGCTACCCAACTTTCTTTGCTGTTCCTCCTAAGTCCTGGTTTCCAGATCATGTGAATGGGCTTGAATTTGAGTGACTGGTTGATGGAGAGATTGTTTGAGGTTGCAAGTGATTGCAATCATCATCATCATCATTTATATCTCACCTTTCCTCCAAGGTTCTCAAGGTGGTGTACATAGTTCCCCCCCCCCATTTTATTCTCACTACCTGAGAGGTAGGTCAGGCCGAGAGTGAGTGACTGGCCTGGGGTCACCCAGTGAGCTTCCTGGCTGAGTGGCGATTTGAACCCTGCTCTCCCAGGTTCTGCTCTAACCATTGCACTACACTGGCTCCACAAGATCCTTTTTTTGGTGAGGCGAGCAGAAATGGGACACTGAAACCCCAGTGCACCCAAGAGCTGTACGTTGCCCAGATTAGAATCCTGTCCTTCAGCTCAAACGCTTCTGCTATTTGCCATGGCTCATTGAATCATAATTCTTCCTTCATCACTCAGTCATGGAACAAGTGACTCGGCAATCTACTTTTTTTTAAAAAAAGAGAGAGAGTGAGTATTTTTTTCAGCCTATTCCTCATCTCTTGCATTCTTTAGAATTATATATTAGTAGACACTCCTGTCTCCAGTCTCTCTCACTTTGGGAGAGGGCCGATTCGCTCATCGAGAACGGCATCCGTGCATCCGGCAAGTCGTTAATTGCAATTTTCGGAATCAGAGTCCTTGTGTCAGAGGGAGACGAAGAGGACGGGGGGAAATAGGAAGACTGTATCCCCCCCCCAAAATTCCCCCCTGCCTTGAATTCCAAAGCGAGCTAACCTCAGCTCTTTTGATGGCAACAGTAATAGTAATAAACTCGAGGCATGCAAAAGAGGCTGTTTGATTTCCTTCCTCCTTGTCTGGTGGCATCTTTGCTTTAGGAGAAATACCCTGTCTGGATGGACGGTATCATTTAAAGCCATTGAAATTGCATTACTGCGAAAAGAGAATTAAATACGTGCCCCTGTTTTCCTCGCATGCCCCCTTTGCCTCTTCCTTTTCCAGGTAATGTCCTCGCGGGAATGTCTGTAGTGGCTGAAGGCAGGCAGGGGAAGGGAGGGGGCTGAACTTTTTAAATATCTGAGGACTTTATGGAGATGAACGTGCAGCATCAAAGGGGCAGGCGGGAAGCTGGGAATAAAGTGGATTAAATCATTCCCCATGTCAGGCTTTTCTCAATTCCAAAGCTTTTACTTGAAAGGCTCCTTGCTGCCAACCAGGCTATGATTGTTCGAAGCCATCTGCCAAAAAAAAACACAAAAAAAAAACCAACCCGCAAAAATCGATGCAGCCCTTTAAGAACAAACTCAGGTGTTGCATGCTGACTAGCGATGGAACAACAAGGAAATTTCGGGTTTGCCCCAGTTTTCTCTTTTTTCCTGCTCTTCGGCGGATTGTGAAATTTTATCAATACCGGAATGGGTTACTTCTAGGTTGTGGCGGTCGTGCATGCGCAGAAGCACTAAATTGTGCTTTGCGCATGCGCAGAAGCACCGAATCACAACCCGCACGTGTGTAGACGCACAGATGCGGGCTGTGAACACTGCATGTTGCAAATGTGCATCATATTCGCAACCTGAGCGTCCACTATAATGCATTTTTACACATGTTACTTTGGTTGGGAACGGCATTGCAAAATTCAGAGAAGTGTACGTTTCAAAGGATGTCTGTGCTTTGGTCCACAAACCACGTGAATCAGGGAAGCTTGCCTTTAAACACAAACTGAATCGAACTTCTTTAATGTTCGGTTTATAGAAGCACAATAAACTTTTTAAAAGCCACAGGAAAGCCCTGTGCGTGCTATGGATTCAGTGCAGCATCAATTTACTTTAAACAGACGTATTTTACCCCGAAGAATGCAGGGAGCTGTCATGGACCCTGAACTCTGGCTGGGGGGGGGGGGTTGACCAGACCAAGACAGAGAAGAAGGGGGGCTGAGGGTCCTGGAGAAGGTCCTGCTGGAGGGGAATTTCTCTCACCTTGTCTCAGCTACCCACTCTGTCATGTAACACAAGGCATAGAGTCATAGAAACTTCGAGTTGGAAAGGGCTAAAGGGTCATCTAGTCCAACCCACTGCAATGCAGGAATCTCAACTAAAGCATCCATGGCAGATGGCCGTCCCACCTCTGCTTAAAAACCTCCAAGGAAGGAGAGTCCACTACCTTCTGAGGGAGACCGTTCCACTGCTGAACAGCTTTCACCGTCAGAAAGTTCTTCCTGATGTTTAATCGGAATCTCCTTTCTTGTAACTTGAAGCCATGGGTTCGAATCCTACCCTCCAGAGCAAGAGAGAACAAGCTTGTTCCCTCTTCCATGTGACAGCCCTTTTTGAAGATGGCTATCATATCTCCTCTCAGTCTCCTCTTCTCCAGGCTAAGCATACCCAGATCCTTCAACCATTCCTCATAAGGCTTAGTTTCCAGACCCTTGATCATCTTGGTTGCCCTCCTCTGCACACCTTCCAGCTTGGGTTCCACTTCCGTAGCTGTCGGAGGCTGGTTCTGGCTCCCCCACTTTGCCCATCGCTGCGCCTACACCGCCTCTGGAGTTGCCAGAAACCATTCCAGCCCTGCCTCTCCAAAGCAGGCAATTGCCCCACCTGCCCCTGTAACCTCACTTCTCGCAGGGAGGAAACCGACAGAAGGACCTCAGTGTCGGGCCAGAACGATGGGGGTGGAGACGCTCCTTCAGGTATACTGGACTGAGGCCACTTAGGTTTTTAAAGGTCAGCACCAACACTTTGAATTGTGCTCAGAAACGTAGTGGGAGCCAATGTAGGTCTCTGAGGACCGCTGTTATGTGGTCCCTGTGGCCGCTCCCAGTCACCAGTCTAGCTCCCACGTTCTGGATTAATTGTACAGTGGTACCTCTGGATGCGAACGGGATCTGTTCTGGAGCTCCGTTCGCATCCTGAAGCGAACGCAACCCTCATGTGCGTGTGTGTGGGTTGCAATTTGCCGCTTCCGTGCATGCGCGTGACATCATTTTGAGTGTCTGCGCATGCGCGAGCGACGAAACCCAGAAGTAACGTATTCCATTACTTCCGGGTCACCGCAGAGCTTAACCTGAAAATGCTCCACCTGAAGCACATTTAACCTGAGGTATGACTGTAGTTAATTCAAAGGTAGCCCCACATAGAGCGCATTGGAGTAGTCCAAGCATGAGATAACTAGAGCATGCACCACTCTGGCCAGACAATCCATGGGCAGGTAGGGTCTTAGCCTGCGTACCAGATGGAGCTGGTAGACAGCTGCCCTGGACACAGAACTTACCTGTGCCTCCATGAACAGCTGTGAGTCCAGAATGACTCCCAGATTGCGCACCTGGTCCTTCAGGGGCACAGTGACCCCATTCAGGACCAGGGAGTCCCCACGTCTGTCTGCCCCGTCACCCCAAAACAGTACTTTTGTCTTGTTAGGATTCATCCTCAATCCGTTAGGGACAAAACCATTCTTGAAACTGTAGTTTTGGGAGATGAGCAGGAGTCTCCTATAGTGCAGATAAGACCTGAGCAAAAGTGGGCGATATAGCCCAAGGATGACTGAGCATGCTCAATAGCCACAGACTGCTGAGGGTCAGTTGCAAGAGAAATGGAAAACCTGGCAAAGAGCAGAATGTCCTGGCTGGAGGGAATGGATGACCAGGACACTGAGCAGGAAGACTCTGGTTGGAAGGGGGTAAAATGCACTGCAGTATTTGCTTGCAAATCCCACCAGTGTGTGTGCTTTAAAAAGATATTTATTTTATTATTGTTGTTTTTTAATTGCACTGAGTGGTGTCATCTGGTCTAGAGTCTCTCAGCATCATTTCGGCAATCGGCAACGGACCAGAGAGATGGAGAGCGGTGGAGGCGTTTCACAGAGAGTAATCCACTGGCTTTAGTCACTAGAATGACTTTTGAGAGTTGAGAATTGGCAGTGTATTCGGGATTGAAGGTGGCGGAGGGAGGGAGGCAGGGGGAGGGAAATAGGAGGGGGAAGTTTCTGTCTTGCCAAGCAGCTAAGCTTGGTTTGGATACAGTTATCTTCTCCTCCCCAGCTGTGCAGATGATGTTATTATCATCCTCATTATCATTATTGCTGCTATCTTCCCATATATATATAAATGTAAGGCTGTCGTCACGCTGTAGTTCGCTTGGCTGTTGTCTGAAGCACCTGCCCCCTCCTTTAAAAGCACTTGACTTGATGAGGGGGTAGGCAAGGGGGCGAGTGAGATGTAAAAGGAGGGGGGGTTTAGTCAGGTGTAAATGGTTGGCAGGTGGGGGGGCGGAGGGAGGGTTGGCGAGTGAAATGAGCGGGGGCAGCAGACTCTAGCTGTTATTATTATGCATTTATATCACACCACGCCAGAACTCAGGATGGAGAAATCACTCTATATCTAGCCCATGCTGCTTTGGCTTACACTCATAAATCTTCTCCATCCCATTTACATTATAATCTATTATTATTATTATTATTATTATTATTATTATTATTATTATTACTATTATTATTAGCACAAAATGCACATTCAATGCATTTTATTACAAAAAAATAGAAAATGCATTTGATACATTATTTTTAGTTGAGAACCACAGCATTCAAAGAAGGGCAGAAGCTGGCCCGTATGACAATTTTAAGAATTGGTTCCTGTGTTCGCTTTTTTTCCTTTCCCCTCCTCCTCCCCTTTTCCTCTTGTGTCGTGCCTTTTACACAGCCTGAGGGCAGGGTTTAGGTGTTTGTTGTTGTTGTTGTTGTTGTTTTGTAATAGATCTCTGCACCATTCTGGCAACCTCTCTCTTTAATTTTCCTAAGCTGGTGAGTGGGGGGCGGGGAATAAATAAATAAAATGCTTTAAATAAGTAACAAATGAACTGGCAGACAGCTGCATAATGGGAGCAGATGGTCCCTTGGCCTCAAGGCATTTAGGGCTTGAAAGGCCAGGAGCAGGACTTTTAAATTAAACCCACAAACAAATAGACATCCCAGTGCAGATATGTGAATACTACGTGCTCCCATCTCTGAGCGCATGACGCCCAGGGATGTATCATTCTAAGAGTCTTACCCTGGTGGGTCCCCATCCATCCTATGCAAACCCTTTCGCCTAATTGCATTTTGGGGGGGAGTGGGGTTGCCTCCTCCCCCCCCCCCACAGCTCGGTGATTCAAGGTGGCATTTGAGAGGAATGGTTCCCTTTAGCATAGCCGACAGCTAATTTGTGTAAAGTTTAATTACAGCGAGCATTAATTAACTGGCAGTGTGTTGCAGTACTAAAAGGAAGGCCATCTGTTCCCAGAGAAATTGTCACTCTCTCCAGTCTCCGCCTCCCCCCCCACCCCGGATTTCAGCCTTAATAATGTCATCGCTGTGGAGGTTCTTACATCGGAGGCAGAATGTGATGAAGTCACTGCAGGAGGGATCCATTCATCAAGGAAGACAAGGAGGGCTGCATAGGAACCACCTTCTCATGTATCATACAAAGGAGCCTATGGATTGGGTCCAACTATCCCGAGTAGACCCACTAGGTTGCATCAAGGCCAGTTCTACTCAAAGGTAGACCCAGTGGAATGAACGGGCTGAAGTAAAGGCGGTCCATTAAATTCAATGGGTCCTGCTCTGAGCAGTACTTGACTGGACACCAGCCATTGAAACTAATGGACCCAGTCATAGGGTTTTGCCCAACTAAGTCCTACTCAGAGTAGACCCATTTGAATTAATGGGCATGACTAGGGCCACTGATCTCGGCGGGTCTCTTGTAAGTAGAATGTAGCTGGAGAGAAGCCTAGGGAATTCTGCAGGTGATCCTTCCCCTAATGATCAAGTAAGATTCTAGTCCTTATTGTTCCAAGCAAAAGGTTGATCTTAACAGGAAGCTGCCCCCTGTGTCATGAACTGGCTGGACACAGAGAAGAGGTGGGAGGATCCAGTTGGGGAACCCCCAGGGGAAGAAGGCTCAGAGCCCAGGGAGGGATGGTGGGATGGCAACGAGTGGTCAGAAGAAGAAGACTGGGGTGGCAGAAGCTGAAGAGGGAACAGGGCTTAGTGACATAGCTGTCAACCGTCCCTTACTTGGCGGGAAACTCCCTTATCCCAGCGCCGTGTCCCGCTGCTGTCCCTTATTGATGATGTCCCTTAAATTTCCCGGGTTTCAAAGGAAGCAGCTCCTCTCCCTCCCTCCCTGCCGGCCAGGGAGGAGGGAGGCTCCAACCGTGTTGCTTGGCTGTGTTGCTCACCCAATAAGGAGTCTAAGAACGACTGGGGGGTGGAGCTTGCATGCCTTGTGCCGATCAAATCGGCCGCGTTGCCTGGGGACTCGCCTTTGCTCAGCACTTCCCAGCGCAGAGGTGACGTGGTTTTCCTTGCTGCATCCGTTTTGCTGGGTTGCTGCGCTGTGGGAACCACCGCTTGAGGCTTCGTTTGGCTGCTGGCTGGGCTTTCTGCCTTTGGCTCGGAGGGGCTCAGAGGTTGAACATACCTGTGCTTGGAAAATCCCTTATTTTGGCTGCTGGTCCCTTATTTTTGAGGCTGCTGGTCCCTTATTTTCAAATCTGTAAGTTGACAGCTATGGCTTAGTGAGCAGGAGGAGTCTGTGGCAGAGAGCAGTCCAGAATCAGAGGCAGAAGCAGGAGAAGCAGGAGGCCAAGAGGCAGAGATGAGTCAGGCTAGTGTCACAGCATCCACTATGGAGAAATTAAATTAAAACTTTAGACTGAAGTGCATACCCTGTGGATCTGATCTTAATCTGCAATGTTTTCCAAATTTGTTTTGATGCCACATGGATGATTCCATATAAGACTCCACATCTGCACATAGTATTTGTCTCGGAAGAAAACTCTTGATGCTTGGCAATTGTTTTTCTTCTTCAAATTTTCAAAGGTTGGTTAAAAAAAGAAGAGAGATTCAGTGAACGAGAAACAGGGAAATGGACAGATCATTACACCCCCCTGCAAGTTGTCCTCCTCTTCCATACAACCCAATTCTGCTCTGACTCACCATTTATTTGTAATGGCTCAGCGGCATCCCTCTCTTCCCCCCACCAACCACGCTTGCCCACTCCTTGAGGACGTCTCTGGGCATCATCTTTACAGAGAAGGAGCCAATGCCAGCCTCCCTTTGCAAGCATCTGACTGAACAGAGGGGGCGACCCAACTGCCCAACGCTTTTGCGAGCGCTCAACTCCGATGGAGATAATGAATGGAAGGAAAAGGCTCCCAGGAGAGGACTGGTTTTTGCAGCCTCCATTTCTGAACTCGTTCCCCGTGCTTTGGGGGAAGAACGCCCACGGATCCAAACGTCGGTGCCTGACAGCTGAACGCAGGGCAAGCCGCAAAGGGTCCTGCTTAATGTCTATTGGCAAGGAGTTCCAAAGTCTAGGTGCTGCCTATGTGAAGGCGTGGCTCCTTGCGAGTGCGGAATTAATAAATACTGGCAAAAGCATTGTGAAGTTGCACTCGGCTGCTTTCCCTGATTGGCTAGATGGTTTCTCTTTAACAGTGCTCTATCCCTAGAACAATAGGATCCAGAATGCAGCAGTCTGATTGGTCCACAGGAGCCACCCAATCGAGCTCCAGATGGAAGTGAATCAGCGACCTGATTGGCCTGCAGGAGCAGCCAATCAGGCTTCTGGAAGAGGTGAATCCACAACCTGATTGGCCTATAGGAGCAGCCCGGAATTAGCCAATCACACGGGGCCCGTTGTTTAAATAATGTATACATAGCTAGACGTTTTAGGGAAAGTTTCATTCATTGCTACTATGAGCTGAATAAAGAGCATGAAATTCACACTCGACTCTGAGTATATTTCAAGTCTCAAGGAGGCTAATAATCTCCTTTCCCTTCCTCCCCCACAACAAACACTCTGTGAGGTGAGTGGGGCTGAGAGACTTCAGAGAAGTGTGAGTAGTCCAAGATCACCCAGCAGCTGCAGGTGGAGGAGCGGGGAAGTGAACCCGGTTCACCAGATTACGAGTCTACCGCTCTTAACCACTACACCACGCTGGCTCCCAGGTATTGAGTTCATCAAGATGGTGTTGAATTAATTAAACTGGGGCAAGCTTGTTTTCTCCTGCTCTGGAGGGTAAGACTTGAACCAATGGATTCAAGATATGAGAAAGGAGATTCTGACTCAACATCAAGAAGAACTTTCTGACAGTAAGAGCTGTGCCACAGTGGGACAGTCTCCCTCAGGAGGCTTTTAAGCAGAGGCTGAATGGCCGTCTGTCATCGAGTCCTTAGTTGAGATTCCTTCCAGCTCTACTATTCTACCCAGTGCCTTTTATTCTTGGGGGGAGCAGTGGTAAGCATACCCCTAAATATTTTGTGAATATAAGTTTGGCCTCATTGAGGGGTAGTATTTCAATATGAGTAGGAAAATGAGAGTACCCCTAAACATTTTTTTAAAAGAAAAAAGCACTGATTCTACCCATTCTAAATATTCTTAATTGAGTTTTGAATAAATGCACAATTAATGCCACTGTTTTGAATTTTATTGGGTTCTTCTTCTTCTTTGGCAATCCCTCGTTGCCAAGTAAGATTGTCTTTTATGAGCACGGTCTTAACAGTGAGTCTGTAAGGGACTGTGGAGGCCAATTCTGGATCCACACATCCTTCCACAGTAGGGACATTGGTTTCTGGGAGGGAGTGGATCCCGGTGAGGGTTTGCCAAGCGTGCCTTCCTCTTAGCACGTTTCTCCCTTTCGTCCTGAGTGTCTTCAAAGCCCACGACACCTTTGGTGAAGGCTGTTCTCCAACTGGAGCGCTCGCAGACCAGTGTTTCCCAGTTGTCGGTGTTTATACTACTTTTTTTTTTTTAAAGATATTTATTGAAATTTTCAAAAAAAATAAAAACAAAACATAAAGAAAAAACAAACAATTAAACACACATACAATTTACATTTCTTACTGTCAATGACCAATTTCCTTGACTTCCCCACACCTCCCCTTCTTGTATTCCAGTTCCAATTTTCAGCTCAGCAAGTTCTTGTCCCCAAACTTTACCTTATTTTCTCTAATTCATTTTAGTTAACCAATTTTAACTTATAAACCTCAATCTTTATACATCAATACTTATTCTTCAAAATCTTTTTCTAGGTTCACCCCATCAATTTAATTAACCAATTTTAACTTATAAACCTCAATCTTTATACGTCAATACTTATTCTTAACAGTCTTTTTCTAAGGTCGGCCCCAATTCCCTTCATAAAGTCTTTAAACCTCTTTTGTTGACCACCAGCATTATGCTTTCCATTTTTAAGTTCGGAATAGAGGAGTTGCTTTGGGAGACGATAATCAGGCATCCACACAACATGTAGTTGATGTTGAAGAATCATCGCTTTGACACTGGTGATCTTTGCTTCTTCCAGTACAATGGCATTAGTTTGCCTGTCTACCAAAGTGATGTATAAAACTTTTTGGAGACACCATTGATGGAATCTTTCAAGGAGTTGGAGATGGTGTTTATAAGTGGTCCATGTTTCACAGGCATACAGTAAGCTTGGTAGTTATTAGATGGTCGCGCAACGCACTATTCTGAATAATGCTTTTTATAGGGTAGGGGGCACCGGGTGTGAGGTTATGGAACCAAGGGAGCAGTGGCCCAGAAAGGTTTGGGGACCATTGCTCTAAGCTTTAAAGTACTTCCTTTTTTAAAACATGATTTTTATTAAGTTTTCCATGTTTCATTACATTTCCATATCAAAAATAAAAAATCCACAACTTAAGAAATTGCTTAAATAAAGCATCAACCACCTTCCCTCCTTCCAACTGACTTCCACACAACTTTACCAATTTCTTCACATTTCTATATCCACTTTTTTACCTTATGTCAATCTTTTAGCATTCACCTCTTATATGTAAATCAGCTCCTTAATTTCCCATTACCAAACATTTCAACTCAAACCTACAAACATTTTCAACTGTTTGCAATTTTCTTTCATATGGAGTATAAATTTGCTCCAGTCCTTTTGAAACAGTTCATCGCGCCGATTCCGGATCTTCTCCGTCAGCTTTGCCAACTCCACGTATTCGACCATCTTTATCTGCCAGTCTTCCAATGGAGGAAGTCCTTTCTGCTTCCGTTTCTGGGCCAGGAGTATTCTTGCAGCCGTTGTGGCATACATAAACAAATTTACATCTTTCTTTTGAATTTCCTCATCAATTAGCCCCAACAGAAAAGCCTCTGGTGTTTTTTACTGAAATTAGCTTTTCTGCTAATTTCAAAGGGACTGTGTAGCCACCCCAGGAATGTGGCCGTGGTGCAGAGACTCTCCCAGCCATCTCTCCAAGTACACCTTGCTCTGAGGAAGGACACCTTTCATATCCCTCCCATTTCCGTATTTTTTGCTCTGTAAGATGCATTTTCCCCTCCTAAAAAGTAAGGGGAAATGTGTGTGCGTCTTATGGAGCAAATGCAGGCTGCTGCAAGGCTAAGCCAGAAGCCAGAACAGCGAGAGGGAGTGCTGCACAGCGCTCCCTGTAGCTGTTCTAGCTTCTGCGTTAGTGGCACGAAGCCTCTGCGGGGCAGCGGGGAGCCTTCATCCTGCTGCCCTGTGGAGGCTTCGCGCAGCTATCCCTGGCTTTTGCGGGAGGTGGGGGAAGGGACAGAGCGCACCTCCCAGGAAAGCCCCCAAGAGCCGCGCTCCCTTTAAAGAGCGTGCGGCTCATGCGGGAGGTGGGGGGAAAAGCAGGAGGCTTGCTTTCGCTGAAGCCAGGAGGGCAAGAGGGATTGGTGTGCACCGATCCCGCTTGCTCTCCTGGCTTCAGGGATAGCCCCACAAAGCCTCCTGAGCGAAGAGGGAGGAGTGCTTTAGTGCTTTGGCTTCCTAGCAAAAACCCAGTTGTGGATGGAGCTCTAGAAAGGCTGGAAAAGCTTTGCATTATGTGTGTTTGTGAATATGGGGAGGGGAGAGAATATCAACTCCAGCCACTGTCCCCGCCGCTGAGATAACTAGGGATGCCACGAAACAAACTGCTTTTAATTAGAGCAGGTGCGCATTGCCAAAGACACCCAAGAGAAACAGCAGCCGCTTTCATCCAGGGAGGCTTTCAGAACGAGGAAACAATCTATCGGGCTGTTGTGGTTGTTTGCTAGGGATGGATTTTATTCTGTTTCCATTCTAACGAGAGACCGCCTAACTTGCACCAAATATGCATGTGTCAGGGGCTCAGGAGCAGAAGCGCAGGGGAGAGAGGAAATGGAGAGCGAAGGGGAGGAATCCGAGGGCAGCGTAGGGGAGTATGACGGTGACCCGAGAGATTCCATGAGCTTCTCCA
This sequence comes from Podarcis raffonei, assembly GCF_027172205.1. Classification (NCBI taxonomy): domain Eukaryota; kingdom Metazoa; phylum Chordata; class Lepidosauria; order Squamata; family Lacertidae; genus Podarcis; species Podarcis raffonei. Next base: position 4,381,378 of record NC_070619.1, on the reverse strand, counting down.
GCGAATCAGAGGATTCCCAGAAGGGGGCGCCGATGGTCAGGGCAAGGGGGGTCCCAGGGGGGACGCACCAGAAACAAGGGGCCAGCAGGAACTCCCAAAGCAGCAGCGGGGGATCAGGACCAGCTTCCCCACCAGAGCGTAGTGGGGGGGAAGAGTCACATGTGTCAGGACCAGCGTCTCTTCCAGCGGGGAGAGAAGATGAGTCAGGGCTGACCACGCCTCCATCGGAAAGTGGGGGGACAGAGGGGAGGTCAGTTCCAGCTAGCCTCCCCGAAGGGGGAAGCAGTGACAGCAGCAGTGCAAAGGTCAGGAGGAAGGTTGCAGGCTGGGCGCGCGCGCCAAGTTCAAATGTACAGGCGCGCGGGACAGCAGGAAACCCGGATTGGGAACCAGGTCCTAAAGCCCGCCGGAGGCAGGGGGAAGACTCAGGGGACTCAGCGTCAGAAGAGTCTAGGAAGGGCGAGACCCCGACGGACAGGCGGAACCAGAGGAGGAAAGAGCAGAGGAAGAGGTGGAGCAAGGCTAGAGTCTTAAACTGGTGTCAGGGGGGAGGAGATTCAGACGGAGCTTCAGCGGTCTAGAGTTTGAGATGTAGGGCTGCACGCTGCGGCTGTGAAAGTGAAACTGAACTTCAATAAAGACTTTTGTACTGAACAACGAAGCGGCGTTGGTCCTTTGTGAGCTGGGACCTCAGGCAGCTCTGACAGCATGCTATCCTTCGATGTAGGGATGATTGCGTAGTGGGGAGCGGGGTCCGGAGGGAGCACACTCTCCACCCACAAGCACCCTCAGCCTGCCTGCACGCATGACCTTGGGGTGCGGAGCACACACACCCCGTCTGAACATCGTTCCCTCTGTCTAACCTTTTGCGGTCTCAGTAGTCTGCGGTGTCCTGTCTGTAACCTTTGTCTCTGAGACCCTTGTCTCCTTCGTCATACACTGTGCAAGGGGAAAATGATGCGGTGGAAACAGGTGCCGATATAACTTTGTACCACCCCACGATCTCAGGACCGGAAGATGTGTAAAGGTCACAGCCCAAAATGTATCTGCCTGGTTTGCATATTTGTCTCAATAAAAGAAGCCTCCACAGAGCTGGCCGGCAACTTGCATGCAGCTCACCTGTGCACAGTTCACCTGCTTTATCAACTCCTGCCTCATGTCCATCACTTCACTTCGGAATCTGCACTTTCCTGGATTTTGTGATGCCAAGTAATATAAACAGAAATGCACAGGTGTGGGGGTGGGGTGGGATTGCTTGCACAAATCTGCATGTTAGTCAAAGACATGCAAAATGTATCTTTGCACAGATATGGTGATGAACTACCATGAGGATATGGGTTTTAAAGGAAAGGTGCAGAATTGTGGGAAATTGAATAACAGAGTCATTGAGTTGGAAGGAGGGGGGGGGTCCAGCCCCCTGAAAACAGGAACCGCAGATTCAAAATCCCTGACAGCTGGACCCGCAAACCTCTGTTTAAAAACCTCCAAGGAAGGAGAGTTTGCCACCTTCCAAGGAGTCCTTTCCACTGCCAAATTCTTGCTGATGTTTTATTGGAATCGCCTATCTTGCAACTTGAATCCATAGGTTTGGGTCCTCGCCTCTGGAGCAGCGGGGGAAAAAACAGCTTTCTCCATGAAAGTGCCCTTGGAACATAATAATAATAATAATAATAATAATAATAATAATAATAATAATAATAATAATTTATTATTTATACCCAGTCCATCTGGCTCGGTTTCCCCAGCCACTCTGGGTGGCTTCCAACAGAATATTAAAATACAATAAGCTATTAAACATTAAAAGCTTCCCTAAACAGGGTTGCCTTCCGATGTCTTCTAAAAGTCTGGTAGTTGTTGTTCTCTTTGACATCTGGTGGGAGGGCGTTCCACAGGGCGGGCGCCACCACCGAGAAGGCCCTCTGCCTGCTTCCCAGTAATTTGGCTTCTTGCAGCGAGGGAACCGCCAGAAGGCCCTCAGCGCTGGACCTCAGTGTCCGAGCGAACGATGGGGTGGAGACGCTCCTTCAGGTATACTGGGCTGAGGCCATTTAGGGCTTTCAAGGTCTGCACCAACACTTTGAATTGTGCTCGGAAACGCACTGGGAGCCAATGTAGGTCTTTCAAGACCGGTGTTATATGGTCTTGCCGGCTGCTCCCAGTCACCAGTCTAGCTGCTGCATTCTGGATTAGTTGTAGTTTCCGGGTCACCTTCAAAGGTAGCCCCACGTACAGCACATTGCAGTAGTCCAAGTGAGAGATAACTAGAGCATGTGCCACTCTGGCGAGACAGGTAGGGTCTCATCCTGCATACCAGATGGAGCTGATAATCAGCAATGGCTCTCTGGCCCATTGGGGCAAAGGAAAGAAAAAAGATTGCCACCCCTGCTTTAAAAAAGAGTCAAACCTTTTACATTTTCTGCTAGAATCAGATGCCAATTGCTTTCAGGGTCGCCCCTTCCTGGTGGGGTGAAGCCTGTCAAATATCAGGAAGAGAGGTGATTACAGGGAGATGCTTTTGGTAGCATCGTTTGCAAGTGAAGCTGATCTGAATCTTGCTGCCCCGTCCCCTTCCTCCGGCTTCCGTAACGGATGTGGGAGACTGCATTAATATTCCTTTCTGTTTCCTACTTCCATCTCCCCCTTTGAGTCGTCAAAGCTGCCAGCTAATTAAGGTCTGCTTTTGTGCATCTCCTTCTCCTTCTTAAAAGTCATTCCAAGAAAATTTCAGTACGTCTGATAGCTAAGTAGGAAAAGATGGGGGAACCTGATTGGATGGCCCTTCTCTGGGAGAGGCTGAAGAGGGATCTGTCTTGTATTCTGAGTGGCCCTCGATGAAGAATTATAATCTAGCTTCAAGTGTTCCCATCAGGAAGTCAGCCTGGAAAGCGTAGCACCCCTGGCTTCTGCCTTCATCAAGTTGGTCAACTGCTAACCTTTGTAAATGAGTCCATGAAGATACCGACAAAAGGTACTGTATTTTTCGCTCTATAAGACGCACCAGACCACAAGACACACCTAGTTTTTGGAGGAGGAAAACAAGCAAAAAAAATATTCTGAATCTCAGAAGCCAGAACAGCAAGAGGGATCGCTGTGCAGTGAAAGCAGAAATCCCTCTTGCTGTTCTGGCTTCTGGGATAGCTGCGCAGCCTGCATTCGCTCCATAAGACGCACACACATTACCCCTTACTTTTTAGGAGGGAAAAAGTGAGTCTTATAGAGCAAAAAATACGGTAAGTTCAGTGTTGTTCACAATACCAAAAGATGCTAGTGAAGTTGTAGATGGATGTTAATAAAGTTGTGGACAGGGTGTCGGCATTTTGCACCTGTTTCGACCTGGCAGTCCAAATAATCAAGAGGCCACTGTTCGCCCCTGATGGGGCCCTTTTACTCCCAAGGTAGTTTTCCGGGCTTCTTCGGTGGTCCAATCTCAAAACTTTGATATGTATATTGATATTCACTAATAATAATTCAAACCAAATCTTATTAGAAATAACTTAATGCACTTCTAAATATTCAATTAAAGGGACGCGGGTGGCCCTGTGGTTTAAACCTAGCCTAGGACTTGCCGATCAGAAGGTTGGTCGTTCGAATCCCCGCAACGGGGTGAGCTTCCATTGCTCGGTCCCAGGTCCTGCCAACCTAGCAGTTCGAAAGCATGTCAAAGTGCAAGTAGATAAATAGGTATCCAGCCTCCAGTGGGAAGGTAAATGGCGTTTCTGTGCGCTGCTCAGGTTCGCCAGAAGCAGCTTAGTCCTGCTGGCCACATGACCTGGAAGCTGTACGTCAGCTCCCTCAGCCAATAAAGCGAGATGAGCACTGCAACCCCAGAGTCGGTCACGACTGGACCTAATGGGGAGGGGTCCCTTTACCTTTACCTAAATATTCAATCTTGAGAGTCCCATGGACTGCAAGAAGATCAAATGCATCCATTCTTAAGGAAATCAGCCCTGAGTGCTCACTGGAAGGACAGATCATGAAGCTGAGGTACTTTGGCCACCTCATGAGAAGAGAAGACTCCCTGGAAAAGACCCTGATGTTGGGAAAGATGGAGGACACAAGGAGAAGGGGACGACAGAGGACGAGATGGTGGGACAGTGCTCTCGAAAAATACTGTATTTTTTGCTCTATAAGACTCACTTTTTCCCTCCTAAAAAGTAAGGGGAAATGTGTGAGCGTCTTATGGAGCGAATGCAGGCTGCGCAGCTATCCCAGAAGCCAGAACAGCAAGAGGGATTGCTGCTTTCGCTGCGCAGCGATCCCTCTTGCTGTTCTGGCTTCTGAGATTCAGAATATATTTTTTTCTTGTTTTCCTCCTCCAAAAACTAGGTGCGTCTTGTGGTCTGGTGCGTCTTATAGAGCGAAAAATATGGTACATCCTTTGTACTGCTCCCTTTGATCAGGCATCCCCTAACTAGGCCTTCCAGCTGTTTTGGGACTACAACTCCCATCATCCCTAGCTAACAGGACTAGTGGTCAGGGATGATGGGAATTGCATTCCCAAAACAGCTGGAGGGCCGAGTTTGGGGATACCTGCCTTCAATTTATAACTTTGATTATATTTTCTCTGTTGTTTGTTGGCATCTTTACATTGATGATAATAATAATAATAATAATAATAATAATAATAATAATAATAATAATAACAACAACTTCGAAGAAAGGAAAAAACTCAGAGAGGGGGAGGGTAAGAAGCTTGGACCACTGTCAAGGTTGATGGGAGTCGAGAAACCAGCAATATAGAATCATAGGCTTGCAAAGTGGGACACCCAAGGTTCATCTACTCCAACCCTCTGTAATACAGGAGTTGCAGCAAAAGAATCACCTTCTGGGCAAGAGACTTTGGGCACGACATACAGCTTACAGCTCGGGAGAAGTTATGGAACTGGGATTTAAAGTTCATGGCATGTTACACACTGCAAGAAAATATATATCCGCTGCATATGAAAAGGATGTACCAATGGTATTTAACTCCTAGTAAATTGGCAAAAGGGACGCGGGTGGTGCTGTGGGTTAAACCACAGAGCCTAGGGCTTGCCGATCAGAAGGTCGGCGGTTCGAATCTCAGCGATGGGGTGACCTCCCGTTGCTCGGTCCCTGCTCCTGCCAACCTAGCAGTTCGAAAGCACGTCAACGTGCAAGTAGATAAATAGGTACCGCTCCGGCGGGAAGAAAAACGACGTTTCCATGCGCTGCTCTGGTTCACCAGAAGCGGGTTAGTCATGCTGGCCACATGACCCGGAAGCTGTACGCCAGCTCCCTCGGCCAATAAAGCAAGATGAGCGCTGCAACCCCAGAGTCGGCCACGACTGGACCTAATGCCCGGGGGTTCCTTTACCTTCACTTTAAATTAGCAAAAATGTACTGTATAAAACATGCTCAAATGTACGCTGGAAATGTAAGGAAAAAGAAGGCATCTTTGACCATATGTGGTGGAATTGTAAGGTAGTAAAAGGATTTTGGGAGATGATATATAATGAGTTGAAAAAAATGTTTAAAACCTTTGTTTAAAAGCTTTCCTTTTAAGAATTCTAGGTGCGAAAATCCCAAGGGAGCAGAAAAGACTATTTATGTATGCGATCACGGCTGTGCAGATGTTATTGGCCCAGAGATGGAAAGGAGATAAAGTCGCTACCAGAGAAGAATAGCGGATGAAGTTGATGGACTATGCTGAAATGGCTAAAATGACTGGAAGAATCAGAAATTGGGAAGACCAAAATTTTAATAAGGAACGGGGGAAATTTATAGTTTACCTTAAAAACCATTGTAAACAGTTAAAATTGTCAGTAGAATTGGAATAACACTTGTAGTTTAATGGTGAATTTTGGATACAATGGAGATGTAAAGGATTTGGATTATTATAAAAGATGCAGGAGGAAATTATTAACAATAGGACCCACAAAGGGGAAGAGGGAAGTCCAGGAGATTCCTTGGAATCTTGTTTTTGTGATTTATGTTGGATATCTCTGTAAAGTTTTAATTTGAAAAACCAACCAACCAACCAAATAAATAAAATAATCACCTTCCAGCTGCTGCGTTTTGGCCAGGTGCCAAATAAATACTCTCTGTATTTTCTGATCCTCATCAGAAAGGCCCCCCTTTTTTTGCCACTAACATTGCGGAACAGAATAAATTGCGGCAATCTCCTGCACTGTCATTATTTCCTATCCATTCTCTCTCCCGCCCCCCCCCTGCCCCATGGGTCAGTTGCTTGGCTTCCTTTCTGGTTGCCAAGAAGCTCTGAGCAGAACTCCCGTTTCGGCCAAACTTTTGGGGTTTATCACTGTAACAGAGAAACCGGTCATTCTCTCTCCCTCCCCTCCCCATATTCCACATCCTCCTCCACATATTCCACATCCTCTTCCACATATTCCACATCCTCCTCCACATATTCCACATCCTCCTCCAGCCCTCCATGGCTGATCATTGCCCCTTCCTTGGTCATTGCAACAGGAGGGACCACCCCTTCCTCATTCTTGGTTTTATTATATTTTTCAGAACCGGGAAGGGAGTTGCTGGGGGAGCAAGAGGCAGGCCCGTTGGTCCACGGCGGTTCTGGCTTTGCTGGGCCACGGGGTCCGGCGGCTGTCCCTCGCGGCCCCCTCTTTCCACAGCCTCACCGCTTGCAAACGGGTGACCACCATGACCCTCTGCATGCAGAGAGGGCAGGTCTTGCTCCTGGCTTGGGTGATGTGCCAGAGGTCGATGCACTTGCTGTGAAATGCATGCGAGCAGGAAAGGACCTTCAGGCTGTCCCTCTCTACGTACTTCTCCAAGCAGATGGCGCAATCCTGGTACCTGGAGCTGGGGAAGGAGAAGGTGAGCAGCTCTCCCCTGTTTCCCTGGAGGTGGAAGCTTCTCCCCGCCTTCCACCTGTGGCACCTCAAGAGGTATTTCTCAATGAGCAATGCGGCTATCAAGGCAGACACCGGGATGCAGAAGAACCAGAAAGTGTGGAGAAGTGAAAGCTGAGAGCAGGGCCCGGGCAGCTGGATGTGACACCTGCAGGGGTGCGAGGAAGAAATTCGGGTGGTCCCAGAAGCCACCTTCCAGGTGAAGTGGAAGTATTCGGGCATCAGGACCACCGAGTTCAGCTTGCCGGCCCCATGAAGCCGCTTCAGGATCCTGGAGGCCACATCTGTCGTGAACACAGCAGGGATACGGATGTGATGCACGGTGTCTGGCTCTCTCACCATGCTCACGAGCGTCTGGGAGTCGACGTTGTAGATGATGGCAGCGTGGAAGCCAGCTTGCTGGGCGTGGAGGACCTTGGTGGTAAAGGAACAGTTGTACCGGCGGATGAGCACTATGAAGGCTGAGGAGGCGTTGGGCGGACCTTTGATGGGGTGGCAGGCGTTTGTGGGGCTCGCTTCAACCAGGGACCCCGTGAGCCCTTCCGTGGGGAGCAGGGGCCCAAAGAGAGCGGGCAGGGCCCTGAAATCGAGGCTGGGGGAGTCGTGGCTGTGGACGGCGCGAATGAAGGCTCTCCCCGCTTGGACTTGGAGGACCAGGAACATGGCAACCACGCGGGAAGGTGGCGGAAAGAGAAGTCGCATAGCTGGTGGTGCTTTCAGAGATCTTAGGGCTGTGCTGAATCCTACCACGAAGGTCAACGCAACTGGGGCTGACTTGAAGGGGAGCTTTGCAAGTCTCTAGAAGAGGAGCTGTTTCCTCAAGATGTTGACCTGCGTTTCCATGAGACTGAAGCGTTGCGGCAGAGGTGAGAGGTAGATCTGACCAGGTGCTTTCCCCTTTCCCTCTGCCCTCTCAACAGGCTGGGCCTGCTGGCTTCTCCTAAATGATCCCAGCCACTTCCTCCAAGTGGCCTCCTAGAACTTTCTCCCTGGCCCTTTGTGACCTCACTGTCTTGCCTTTCTCGACCATCACACCTGTCTCTTTCCCCTCCCCATGGCTTCTAGGAGTTAGTTCACTAAGCCCGTTCTTCTTGCAGAGCTACAGATTGACTCATCCAACATCTCCCAAACTTGTACTTGATACAATGTATGTGGAGAGATGATTTCCAGAGCCCATGGGTAAAAAATTTACAACTGAAAATTACGGCAATGGGAATCTCCCCATCCAAATTACTAGAGCAGGATATAGTTCCAGCTAAAAGAACAGTAACCTGTAAACTAGAGGAGATGGACTTGCAGCAGAAAATGGTCTTGGGCAATGGTACCTGCTCACCTCTAAACCTTGGTTTATTACCCCTCTTAAGGCTCCCAAACTATTTGAATTCCTTAACTTCTTCGGCTCATAGATATGCCTTTGTAAAGGCAAGATTCAACACCTTCCCATCGAACGTGCTGAGAAATAGATTCTCCAATGGACAGATATCACTCTTATGTGATTGTAATTGTGGGGCACTGGAATCGTTGCATCACATAATTTTTGATTGTGCTTTTCACTCATCGGCCAGGAGCAAGTTTCTTGCTCAATATCTAAAGGGAATTGCCGATGATACGAACGAAGCCAAACTGAGATATCTATTAAATGATGATGACCCCCTAAGATCACTCATGGTTGCCAGATTTCACCATTGATGTCTTCTACTAATTTATGAGTAGAGGGCGATGTTTATGTTACAAATTTATTGTAATGTATGATGTTGGTCTTTTGTTTTTGTTTTGCTTTGGTTCTTGTCTGTTTTTTGTAAGTCTTGGTGGTTTTAAATTTGGAGGTTTAAGTACATTTTGTTGGTATGGGAAACTGTCGTGTGATGGGCCAATGGCCGTAATAAAGATCAATACAATACAATGACTCATCCAACCATCCCATAACTCTGCCCAGATTCCCCCCTGGGACTGGCATAGGACCACCTTTCAGCCTAATAATCTACCATTCTACCCTGCCCATCTGGCTGGGCTTCCCCAGCACTCTGGATGGCTCCCAACAGAACACCAAAAACACAATAAAACATCAAACATTAAAAACTTCCCTAAACAGGGCTGCCTTCAGGTGTCTTCTAAAAGTCAGGTAGTTGTTTATTTCCTCGACATCTGATGGGAGGGCGCCGCTACTGAGAAGGCCCTCTGCCTGATTCCCTGTTACTTCGCTTCTCGCAGGGAGGGAACCGCCAGAAGGCCCTTGGAGCTGGACCTCAGTGTCCAGGCAGAACGATGGGGGGTGGAGACGATCCTTCAGGTATCCTGGGCCAAGGCAGTTTAGAGCTGGCATCCCCAAAACCAGCTGTTTTGTGAGTACAACTCCCATCATCCCTTGCTACCAGGACAGGTCAGGGATGTTGGGAATTGTTAGTCCCCAAATAGCTGGAGGGCTGAGTTTGGGGATGCCTGGTTGAGGGCTTTCAAGGTCAGCACCAACACTTTGAATTGTGCTCGGAAACGTACTGGGAGCCAATGTAGGTCTTTCAAGACCGGTGTTATATGGTCTTGGCAGCCACTCCCAGTCACCAGTCTAGCTGCCGCATTCTGGATTAGCTGTACATTTCATACCCTCCAACATCCCTCAGATGGAAACGGGCATTTCTCACTCACCCCCCCCCCCCCAGTGACCCTTTTACCCCCCCCCCCTTTGTCACATCCCATTTCCTAACAGTAGAAGGGCAAGTGCCACCACCATTACCCTAACAGGACACAGGACAGTCGACCTCCAACTCCATTCTTTGGAAGATTTACAAAAAGGGAAAAAAACACACCCAGAAATAAATCTTAGAAACGGGCTAGATTAGACGCAGATGCACAAAGCGTTTCCCAAAATCATGGACAGGCAAACTAAGGCCCAGGGGCCCAATTGCCTTCTCAATCTGGCCCGCGGATGGTCCGGGAATCAGCATGTTTTTACCTGAGTAGAATGTGTGCTTTTATTTAAAACGCATCTCTGGGTTATTTGTGGGGCCTGCCTGGTGTTTTTACAGGAGTAGAATGTGTCCTTTTATTTAAAATGCATCTCTGGCTTATTTGTGGGGCCTGCCTGGTGTTTTTACAGGAGTAGAATGTGTGCGTTTACAGTCACACCTTGGGTTACAGATGCTTTGGGTTGTGTGATTTCAGGTTGCGCACTGCGCCGAACACGGAAGTACCAGAACGTGTTACTTCTGGGTTTCGGCACTTGTGCATGTGCTGAAGCACTAAATTGCGCTTTGCACATGCACAGAAGCGCTGAATCACAACCCGCACGTGCACAGACGCAGCACAGCGGGTTGCGAACGTGCCTCCCGCACGGATCATGTTCGCAACCCAAGCATCCACTGTATTTAAAATACATCTCTGGGTTATTTGTGGGGCATAGGAATTTGTTCATATTTATTTTTTCCCAAAATATAGTCTGGCCCCCCCACAAGGTCTGAGGGATGGTGGACTGGCCCCCTGCTGAAAAAGTTTGCTGACCCCTTCCCTAAATAATCAAAACTCCTTGTGCTCCACTCTGTTCCCCCTTTCTTCCCGCCCACGGCAGCCCTGCCCTCTGCCTGCCCCTCAGGGCTGGCATGTCATGGAGGGCTGGGCATCAGCAGCCATAGCCTCTCTTCCTCCTTCTTGCCCTCTCTCCAGCAGCTGCTACAAGCTGCCCAAGGGAGGATGCTGGTAACAGCGGCCATGGAGAGGCAACAGGATGCTACCTTGCAACTGCTGCAGCTGTCGTCGCTCAGGACAAGGGCTGCTCATTCTCCTCCCTGGGCTTAGTGGTGGCAGCGCTGCGGGGGGGGGGACAGGGACATTCGTGATCAAATCGGAAGCAGGAGCGACTTTTGTTAAGTTGTGGTTGAACATATCAGACGACACAGCGTTTCTGCAAACAGTCCTTGTTTATTCACAGGCCAGAACAGAACTGAGCTAAAGGGTTCAGCCAACCTGCTTATATAGAGCTCCACTACAAAGCAACAGTAACCACTTTCTGTAACTATCCAATCACTGAACGTCACTTTCAATTCCTTATTTGCATATGCGGACCTGAGTGAAAACTATCTATAGTATCCCCCTGCTGGCCCAGGGTGAGAACTCCAGTACATAACACTTTTCATAATTCCAGGACTGTCCCAGGGAAATTGGGACACGAGGAGGGTTTGCTAACTCTTCTGGAAAAGTCAGAAATTCCGTGGGATAAACATCTTAGAATCACAGAAACAAGGTCAGGCTTTATCGGCACCCAGCCGCACCATGATGGGTTTATGGGGAGGGTCTCTCAAGAAATTCCAATGCCTCTTGGAGGGGAACAAACTATCCATTTCAGTCCCTCTCCATTTCTCATTTTTCCAGTCTTATAACCAGTTCTCCAGCAATTTCTGCAGCAATCTGCAGATTTGCCTTTTTAAAAATCTCTGTGTCAGAATATAGCAACTATGGAGAAAATCGCACGTGGTTTGAAATTTAGACAAGTGCTAGGACCTCCAAACTCTTTTCATGTGGCTTGGCATTCTTTAATTTCACATACAGTGAATGTTATTTTTCCCAGATCACTGTAGCCATCAGCTTGGCATATCTGGTGATTTTCTTGGCTTTAAAAATTATTTAAAAATCCTCTCCAAATAAGCACTTTTCCATATGTAGTTTTGACTAACACAGACAATTCTTGCAAGCAATGTCTGCTAATGCATTTTTGTATGCTATTTTCACCAGAATATGTATTTTTATGCATGCTGTCGCTACGTTTAGCTACTATCCCAGCTCTTCCCCAGACTCAAGGAACCCAAGGAAGCCTTTAAAAATTAAAACATGGAGAAAATCCAGAAAGCTAAAAAACATACAAAAGATAATAGCTAAATATCAATTACCGTGGCAGAAACAAAGCAATACAAAAGCAAATCTGTTAGAACGCAGATAGCAAAGACAGCTCAATACTATTTGAAAGCCCTTTCCTTAAAAAAACAGCCAGTCGCCAAAAGCCTGTCGGAATAAAGCAGTCTTTACTTGCTGGCAGGAGGAGAACAAAGAGGGAGACAGTCTAGTTTCTCCAGGCAGGGAGTTCCAAAGTTGCCTTGGAGCCAAAGAGAGAATTTTTGTAAACACTGTGTTATGCACTAAGCTTGAATCCTAGAATGATAGACAAGTAGGATCCTAGAATGCAACAACTGATTGGTCTGCAGGAAAAGCCCAATCAGGCTCCAGGAGGGAAGCAGAATCAGCCAATCAGATGGGACTCATTGTGTAAATGTATATTTAATGTATATTTAATGTATATAAAAGCCTGAGGTTTGGGGGGCAACTCAATCCCTGTTTTACAAGCTGCAATAAAGAGCATGAAATCACTACAGGACTCCACGTATATTTCACACTGGTTGGTCTGAGAACTGCATCACAAAATTCGGAGAAGTGGTGTGTTTCAGTTCTCATACTTTCAAGAAAGTTCATGTTGGATGGATTCAGCTTTTATTATATATATATATATATATATATATATATATATATATATATATATATATATGTTTTTAACATACAAAATTATAAAACGTACCACACAATTTATCACAAATACATTCTTATTGGACTTCCATCAGCACCTCTGATAATCCTCCGTCTTAATCACTTCTTATGCATTTCCTAGCTTACTATTGCTTTTACATCTCTTAACATATCATATCTCCTTATCCATTTTTGCAATATTTCTAATATTCCGCACAGAACTTCTTGCAAACCTACAAACGCTGTCTGGTCGTCACAAATACTTTTCAAATTATCCGTAAATTTACTCCAGTCTTCGGTAAACCTCTGGTCCCGCCGGTTTCAGATCCTTCCTGTTAGTTTGTCACGTTCCGCATAGTCCATTAATTTCATCCTCCATTCTTCCATCGTTGGTAATTCTTCTTGCTTCCATTTTGGGGCCAATAGTATTCTTGCTGCTGTTACTGCATATAGAAAAAGCTTACATTCTTTTCTATTTATATCGTTTCCAACAATACCCAAGAGAAATGCTTCTGGTTTCTTTATAAATGTATATTTCAACATTTTTTCCAACTCGTTATATATCATCTCCCAGAAGCATTTCATCTTTTTACATTCCCACCACATGTGATAAAATGTTCCCTCTTTTTCCTTACATTTCCAACATTTATTACTAACTTTATACATTTTTGCTAACTTCACTGGTGTAATATACCATCTATACATCATTTTCATCACATTTTCTTTTAGTGCATTACATGCAGTAAATTTTAAGCCTTCCTTCCATAGTTTTATTTTTTCTTTTTCTTTTCCCCCCTTTTTTATAATAATATTTATTAAAGTTTCAAAAAGTTACAAAAGTAAGAAAGAAAGAAAAATAAGACAAAAGAAATACAAAATACAGAAAAATAAAAACAATTAAAAACAGATCAATGTTCCCTTTACTTATCTTTCATTAGCCTTGTTTCCTTGACTTCCTCACACCTCCCTTTTTGTATCCCACTTCTAATATTTGTTTCAGCAAATCCTTTCCCTCTTTCTCTATTTTCTGTCATCTTATCAATAACATAATCTTTAACCTTATTTCCCCTTACGGGTAAATTACCTATATGTACTTAACTCCTTATATCATTTCTGCTAAATCCATAATGTGTCATTCCATCATTTTTCTAACAGTCATTACTTTAACAATATTTCTAAATAAACATTCCATAGTTTTATCCAATCACTCAACTGTATGTTATACCCAAAATCTTTGGCCCAATGAATCATAACCGGGATGGATTAAGCTTTTAAATGTGAACTGAGTCAAATTTCTTTGCCCTATGGAGATGTTCTATGGGGTGAAAGCAGGAGTTTGCGAGGCAGAGGTGGTTTGCTTTTAAAGCTTCTTCCTAAACGTGCTCCACCACGTCCCCAATCTGTTCCCATCCATCTCATCGCATTACGGAGAAGGTGTTTGATTTCTTCAGCTGTCAGGAGCAAAACTCTGAACTTTTGTCAGATTACCCCAGAGAGCCCTGTTTGCAGCTTAGCTGTTTGGTCTCTCTTTACAAAAGTGCAAAAACACCTGAGGGGGGGAGGAGAGGAGACATAACAGGATGGAGAAACACACTGTGCCGAAACAAAAGATGTTTATGAGGAGGGAAGGCAGGGGAGGGAACAGTCTAGGCCGGGACTGCAGGGAAGGAACAAAAGGCAGGAAGCAAAATAGGACAATGGAAGGATGCAGAAAATGATTTCCTCGAAAGAAGAGGTCCTCCAGAAAATAAGAAGGGCCTGGCTGCTGGACCCACATCTAGACCCACATCCTTTCCTCAAAGTGGCCAACCAGATGACCCAAAGGATCTTGGAGGGGGTTGGACTACATGACCCTCAGGGTCCCCAATAATAATAATAATAATAATAATAATAATAATAATTTATTATTTATACCCCGCCCATTTGGCTGGGCTTCCAACAAAACACTAAAATACAATAACCTATTAAACGTTAAAAGCTTCCCTAAACAGGGCTGCCTTTAGATTAGTTCGAAAGCACGTCAAAGTGCAAGTAGATAAATAGGTACCGCTCTGGCGGGAAGGTAAACGGCATTTCCGTACACTGCTCTGGTTCGCCAGAAGCGGCTTAGTCCTGAGAGCCACATGACGCAGAAGCTGTAGGCCGGCTCCCTCGGCCAACAAAGCGAGATGAGCGCCGCAAGCCCAGAATCGGTCACGACTGGACCTAATGGTCAGGGGTACCTTTACCTTTAATGCATCAAACATTAAAAGCTTCCCTAAACAGGGCTGCCTTCAAATGTCTTCTAAAAGTTTGGTAGTTAATTTTCTCTTCGACATCTGGTGGGAGGGCGTTCCACAGGGCGGGCGCCACTACCAAGAAGGCCCTCTGGCTGGTTCCCTGTAACTTGGCTTCTCGCAATGAGGGAACCGCCAGAAGGCCCTCGGCGCTGGACCTCAGTGTCTGGGCTGAACGATGGGGGTGGAGACGCTCCTTCAGGTATACTGGACCGAGGCTTTAAAGGTCAGCACCAACACTTTGAATTGTGCTCGGAAATGTACTGGGAGCCAATGTAGGTCTTTCAAGACTGGTGTTATATGGTCTCGGCAGCCGCCCCCAGTCACCAGTCTAGCTGCTGCATTCTGGATTAGTTGTAGTTTCCGGGTCACCTTCAAAGGTAGCCCCACGTAGAGTGCATTGCAGTAGTCCAAGCGAGAGATAACCGAATCCAAGCAGTGGATATCCGAATGTTTACTGCCTCTGGCAGTGGAAGGAGCAAGTTGCCACTCTGCTCAGCGATCATGGATAAGTTTATCATCCTCCTTGAGTTTCCCTAATCCTCTTTTAAAGCCACCGTCATTTCCTCATGCAGGAATGAGTTTGACTCTGCACTGCATGAAGAAACGCTTTCTCTTATCTGTCCTGAATCAGCTTCACTCAATGTCCACCAGTTCTAGAGTTGGGAGAGAGGGTGGAAAACGTTCCTCTATCCACTTCCTCTGTGCACACATTCACCATGCCCCCTCTTAATGGACCCCCCCTGCTAAGCTAAAAAAACCACCCAAACAAGAAAACCCCAAAAAGAAAAAAAAAGGTAAAGGACCCCTGGGCAGTTGTTCTTGTTGTTTAGTCGTTTAGTCGTGTCCGCCTCTTTGTGACCCCCTGGACCAGAGCACGCCAGGCACTCCTGTCTTCCACTGCCTCCTGCAGTTTGGTCAGACTCATGCTGGTAGCTTCGAGAACACTGTCCCACCATCTCGTCCTCTGTCGTCCCCTTCTCCTTGTGCCCTCCATCTTTCCCAACATCAGGGTCTTTTCCAGGGAGTCTTCTCTTCTCATGAGGTGGCCAAAGTCTTGGAGTCTCAGCTTCAGGATCTGTCCTTCCAGTGAGCACTCAGGGCTGATTTCCTTCAGAATGGAGAGGTTTGATCTTCTTGCAGTCCATGGGACTCTCCAGAGTCTCCTCCAGCACCAGAATTCAAAAGCATCCATTCTTTGGCAATCAGCCTTCTTTATGGTCCAGCACTCACTTTCATAAAAGCAACTCTGGGGTTGCGGCGCTCATCTCGCTTTCAGGCCAAGGGAGCCAGTGTTTGTCCACATACAGCTTTCTGGGTCATGTGGCCAGCAGGACTAAACCGTTTCTAGTGCAACGGGACACCGTGACGGAAACCAGAGCGCATGGAAATGCCGTTTACCTTCCTGCCACAGCCGTACCTATTTATCTACTTGTGCTGGTGTGCTTTCGAACTGCTAGGTTGGCAGGAGCTGCGACAGAGCAACGGGAGCTCACCCCGTCGTGGGGATTCGAACCACCGACCTTCCAATCGGCAAGCCCAAGAGGCTCAGGGGTTTAGACCACAGCACCACCCTTCCTCATAGGAGAGTTGCTCCAGCCCCTTGATCATTTCAGTTGCCCTTTTCTGAACCTCTTCCAGGTCTGCATGAATCACCCACCCACAATTTGCAGGGGATGCTGGATTTGCTTTGCTCCACCCCCAGACAGAGCACAGGGAAGGATGAGTCGGTGGCTCTCAGGTGGGCTATTGGCCAGCGAGGAGGGAGGCTGCAGCAGGCCGGCAGAATTCTTCCCTGGTGGTCACCAACAAGCCAGTCGTGTGGGATTAGCCAACCACGGCTTGATTTGGAATTTGGGGCACAAATTCCACAACCAGTACCCAGGACTGTCTGCCAGTGTGGTGTAGTGGTTAAGAGCAGTGGACTCGTAATCTGGTGAACCAGGTTCGCTTCCCCGCTGCTCCACCTGCAGCTGCTGGGTGACCTTGGGCCAGTCACACTTCTCTGAAGTCTCTCAGCCCCACTCACCTCACAGAGTGTTTGTTGTTGGGGAGGAAGGGAAAGGAGAATGTTAGCCGCTTTGAGACTCCTTTGGGTAGTGATAAAGCGGGATATCAAATCCAAACTCTTTCTCACTTCCTCCACACTGCAGGGAGATTTCCTGCCACCATCTTGGAACATAAACAGCCAGGTGCTTTCAGACTGCCCTTACCTCATTGAACTATTTGACATCTCACCTGTTTGCCAAGGTGTCACCCATTCACCTGGGTTCACCTCCTCCAGACTGCCAGAGCTTCCAAGAGACATGCACTTTTATTTATTATTTTTTTGGAAAAGAAGAAGGAAAAAAAAACCCCACCCAGACCCTGGGCACACATCTGTACCTAATTCTGAAATGCAGACACAGAATCTCAATAAAAGGAAGGGGACAACAGCTGATGTTTGGGAGAATTTTGTTGTTTCTGATATTTCGTGTTGGGCCTCCCTCCTTCCGTGTCCTCCTCCTCTTCCTTCATCCAGCGGTATCCCGCATGGCGGGCCTAGATCACAACGCCAACCTTCTGCTTGCAAATGGGGCAGGTCTTCCCACTCCTGGGCTGGATGAGGAGCCAGGTGTTGATACAGGTGCTGTGATAGGCATGGGAGCATGGCAAGATCTTCAACTTCTCTCCCACCTCGTAATCTGCCATGCAGATCACACAGAGGTCGTAGCTGTCGCCTCTCCTGAAGGTCTTCACCCTGATGCCTTGTCTCCGCCGGTACCACTTCAAGCATCCGGCGAAGACCAGGCCGCTGACTGCCAAGCTCAGAAGGATCACGAACCCAAACTCTCGGAGGAATTCCACAATCAGTTGTTGGGTGCAGTAGCCCGGCCAGAACTGCAGGTAATGGTGAGCTGGGTCCCAAACGGAGATGTCCATGTCATCATCCCAGCAGGGATTGTAATAACCCTGAGGCACCACTGTCGTGACCTTGGTGCCGTTCCCAGAACGCACCAGCCCCCTCAGCACCTTGGAGGCTGACCCACCAATGAAGAGGGATGGAATCAAGATCTTCTTCTCCTTCGGACCTTCTACCTCAACAGCCATGCTCACAAGCAAATCAGAGTAGAAGTTGTAGATGACTGCCGCCCGGTAGCCAGCTTGCTGGGCGTGGAAGACCTTGAGGCCAAAGGGACATCCATACCGACGAATGAGGGCAATATAGCCCAGCGGAGACGTCTTCGGAACCGGAGGGGCTACTAGGGGTTGGCAGGCATTTGGGGGCACCACCTCGACAAGGTAGCCCGTGAGCCCCAGTTGGGGGAGCGGAGGGCCGAAGCAAGCGGGGACAGCTTTGAAATCGAGGCAGGTGGAGTTCTGGGTGTAGACCAGGTAGACAAACGGCTTGGCCAAGGTGACCTCTAGAACCAGGGAAAAGGCCACCAACGAAGGAGGAGAGAGAAGCGAGAGCTGCATCTTGGAGGTTACCTTCCGTGGACAAGGACGGTGGGGTGAAGAGCTTGGTGGGAAATCCAGGTCTCACCTGCGCATCTTGGAGAGCTGGTTTGGGACCACGGAGGCAAGGCCAACAGCAAGCCACACGCTTCTCAAAGGGACGCTTCCTTCTCCAGGGCCAGCTTCCAAAAGAGCTTTTCAATGATAGATGTTGGTCACCTCCCGTCCACACACTTCCCACCACTTGCACCTCCGACCTTCTCAGCAATAGTTGTTTGGAAACTGCCTGGCCCCTTATGACATCACTCACTGACTACATCCCTGGCTGGTGAGCAGAGGAAAGATGGAGTGAGAGCAAACAATGTCATGGGACTCTCACACAAACGTAAGGAGAGCCTGGCTGGGTCAGGCCAATGGTGGCATCCTGCTCAGCACCCTGTTTTCACAGCGACCAACCAGATGTCCCAATGGGGAAGCCTGCCAGCAAGACCCAAGAGCCCTTGCCCTTCCTGTGGTCTCCAGCAACTGGTTTTCAGAACCTCCTCCAGATGGAGGCAGAGCATAGCGCTTGTGGCTAGCAGCCTTTAGATAGTCATGAATTTATCTCAGCAACTCTTCCCAGTAGATCTTGCCCCAATAAGGCAGTTGTGAGTGCTGTAAGTCTCCTCCTTTCCACAGTTCCTTAAGTCTCCTCCTCTCCTGGGTCCTTCCCAAACAATCTGATACTTCTTCGTCTTGTTCATCTCTGCTCCACACTCTTCATGCCTCTTCTGGTCCTGAGAGATCGGCGGTGGGACTGGTCACAGCAGGAGGGGGAGAAGCCCTGGGTTCTTCAGCCACCTGCCTCATCTCTGCCTCTTGGTCCCCTTCCTTTCCATCTCCATCTTCTGCCCCTGAGTCTGGACTGCTCTCTGCCTCAGCCTCTTCCTTCTCACTAAACCCTGTTGCTTCTTCAGCTTCCAACACCTCTTCCTCCCAGGCTTCTCCCTCCCTCTGACCAGGACTCTGTTGTTGTTTTTTTCAAAAAAATTATTTATTTTCCACATTTATCACAAAAAAGACATAACAAACCACATAACAAAGAAAAACACATTACACACATTACAATAAACTAAACACAGAGGAAATTTGTACCTTAAAATATCTTTAAATATCTAATTCTCATTACGTTGATAACTGACTTCCTGGAACCTCCCCCTATCTGAATTTCATTATATCACCTATATAACAGTTCTCCAACTTCATATTTCTTATAATATTAACTCTTTTCATTTACTAACCTCTTCTCCTTTATTAATATTCTAATCCTTAATATTTACTACGCACATTCTTATTCTACCCCTAAGCCTATTTATTACTTCCAAGAATTTAGCGAAATATTTTTAAAATTTCTTCCAATCCTCTTGTATCTCCTCTTCTTTCTGGTCGCGGATTTTTCCAGTCGCGTCGGCCATCTCCAAAAAGTCCAACATCTTCACCTGCCATTCTTCTATTGTTGGTATTTCTTGCAATTTCCAATTTTTGGCTAATAAAAGTCTTGTCGCTGTAGTGGCATACAAAAACAACCTGACATCTTTTTTGGGCAATTCCAATCATAATATTCCAAGTAGAAAGGCTTCTGGTTTCTTAATAAATGTATTTTTCAACATTCTTTTCAACTCATTATAAATCTTTTCCCAGAAGTCTTTCACCTTAGGACACGTCCACCACATATGATAAAAAGTACCTTCTTTTTCTTTACATTTCCAACATAGATGATCATTTGTATGATAAACCTTTGCTAATTTGACCAGGGTTAAGTACCATCTAGGGACGCAGGTGGTGCTGTGGGTTAAACCACAGAGCCTTGGACTTGCCGATCAGAAGGTTGGCGGTTCGAATCCCCGCGACGGGGTGAGCTCCTGTTGCTCGGTCCCTGCTCCTGCCAACCTAGCAGTTCGAAAGCACATCAAAGTGCAAGTAGATGAATAGGTACTGCTCCGACGGGAAGGTAAACGGCGTTTCCGTGCGCTGCTCTGGTTCGCCAGTGGCTTAGTCATGCTGGCCACATGACCCGGAAGCTGTACGCCGGCTCCCTCGGCCAATAAAGATGAGCACTCACCCCAGAGTCGTCCACGACTGGACCTAATGGTCAGGGGTCCCTTTACCTTAAGTACCATCTATACATCATTTTCATAATATTTTCTTTTAATAGTGTACGTGCAGTAAACTTAAACCCTTTCTTCCATAGCCTTTCCCAGTCTTCCAACATCTGACCGGGACTCTGAGCCTTCTTCCCTTGGGGCCTCCCCAGCTGGTGTGTGTCCCCCCCCCCACTTCTCGGCATCCAGCCAATCCATGACACCACCCCAGCTAACAGGGTAATCCCTAGGGTGCTCCCAAGGAAGATTACACCATGTCTTCTGCATTCTGTGCTTCAGCCGCTGCCTCTCTTTCGTGCCCGCCTGTCAAGAAGCTGGAAGTGCTGTTTCTTTGCCCGGTAGCTGGGCCTGTGACGGCTGCTCCGGCTGCTTGAGGACTCTCTCCCCTCTTCTCCCGGGCCCTGCATGTGTTAACGTTTCTGAATATTTTTGATGTTGCCAATGCAGATTGTGCTGGTCCCGGGGTGGTTACTGTGTGGCGTGGTCTGAGTCCTGGGTCGAGGGTCCTGGGTCAAGGGTCTGGAGGCTGTCCGTCAAGGGTGAACAGGGGTCCAGGGCAAGGAGCCGGGCGTGGTCAGGAACTCCAGAAGAGCAGGTCAGGGTGCTGGCAGGAACAGGTTTCCAACGATGTTGCTCCCGCAACCTGGGACTGGGCTGGCTGGCTTTTATCTGCCCCGAGGCATAGGGCGGTCCCAGCCCACAGGTGACGCGCCTCCCCTGGTCTTAAGGCAAGCACTCCTCCTGAGAGAACTTAGTTCCCTCCGCCTCTCTGCCCTGAGCCTCTGCAGCTCAGGAGAGGCTGGAGGGTTACCGGACCCAGAGGCAACTTCAGCTTCCCCTGACAGGGCTGGGAGAGGAGCACCTGCAGGCAATGGGTCCTTGATCACCTCCGGAGCCAGAGCGGATTCAGCTGGTGTCTGCTCCTGATCCAGCACAGGTGAAGGCCCTTCAGATCCAAGCCCCTGCCCCGGCTCAGCTGGTCCTGGAGGAAGGGACTCCTGTGCAGGCTGGGATTCCTCCGGTTCAGCCTCTGAAGCAGATTCCCAGGCCATCACACAGATATATTGTCAAAAGAATTGGTCTTATATGCCATCTTGGCAGCTGTTGTAAACAGAGAGTGGGGAAAGTTGGGTTGGTAGCCATGGTAAGAACAGGTTGATGGACTAGATAGGCCATGGGCCTGATCCAGCGGGCTTTTAAGTTGTTCCCATTGGGGCATCTGGTTGGCCACAGTGAGAACAGGAGCTCAGTTTGGTAGAGCATGAGACTCCTAAAGGTGCTGACCTTTAGAGCCCTAAAAGGCCTTGGCCCTGTATACCATAAGACGCACCTGACCACAAGAAGCACTTAGTTTTTAGAGGAGGAAAGGGGGAAAGCCCTGTTTTGGGGGGAATCAGCCCATAGTTGTGCAGCTTGAAAAGCCCCCTTTTTGGAGGATCAGCTCAACGTTGCTGAGCTTACTTTGCAAAGGGGGGAAATCCTGTTTTTATGGGGTTCAATTCACAGTTCTGCAGCTTCTTTAGGAAAGGAAAGGGAGCCCTTTCTACAGTGTCCAGACAGATAATCTAGCCAGGCACATGTTGCTGGGGAAACAAACAGCCTCCATCTGCAGAACATTCAACAATGCAGGCCTGGGCAAGGGGCCGGGGCCAGAAAGGGAACCAGCAAGCGACCACACATTCGCTCCATAAGACGCACAGACATTGCCCCTTACTTTTTAGGAGGAAAAAAGTGTGTCTTATGGAGCGAAAAATACGGTATCTGAAGGAACGTCTCCACCCCCATGATCCAGCCCAGATACTGAGGTCCACCTCCGAGAGCCTTCTGGTGGTTCCTGCGAGAAGTGCTGTTTCTTTGCCCAGTAGCTGGGCCTGTGACGGCTGCTCCGGCTGCTTGAGGGTTCTCTCCCCTCTTCCCCAGGCCGCTCTGGACTCCCCTCCCTGCCCAGGCAATCTCCTCGCTCCTTCGGATTCTGATTTATTTAAATGTCAACAAGCCGCAGAGGAGATGCTGTCATGTGTAAGAGAGGAGCAATTATGGAGGAAAAGGGTCCCGCTTTGCCACTCCAAGGAAGAACCAAACTGGGAAGGGGTGAGGAAATGGCCCTCCTTGAATTTTTAACCCATTGTCTGCCAAAGTTGTTTTGCTGTTCTCTCTATCTCTCATCCCTTCCTCTTCTGGGGAGCAAGGGCAGATCTGCACCACACATTTGACACACATTCAAAGCACTTGACTTGCCCCCAAAGAATCCCTGGCACTGTAGTTTTCACAAAGCTACTATTTCCCACAACCATGACAAACTATAGTTCCCAGGGTCCTATGGGCCATGTGCCTTAAATGCACGTCACATGTGCTTTAAATGTGCAATGTGGATCTATCCTAAGAAGCAAGGTTAGAAGCAACAGCAGTCAGAAATGCCAGGAGTTTTGAGCCTTTAGAGGCGACTTGCCTGGTGTGACACATGGGAAACCACATAAGTTGGGCCAGAAGCTGAGAGCCAGGGACTATGAGACAAGTCGGGATTTGGGGGGGGCGGGAATTCTTCAATATCAGTTTCTGTTTCTCATTTTTCCAGTCTTTAAGTCCGGTTCTCATTAAAATTCACCAGCATCTTAGAGCTGATTATTCTCCTAACCAACATACTTTTGCATGCAGCTTTGACTAACGTATGCATTTATTTTGCAAAGCAATTCCCCCTAATATAATGCATTTCCATAATTTTTCACGAATGCGTGCAGTATTATTATTATTATCACTATTATTTTACTGTGGTACCTCTGGTTGTGAATGGGATCTGTTCCGGAGGTCCGGCCGGATCCTGAGGTTTCCGCAACCCAAGGATCACTGTTCTGAGCATGCACTAGGCGGTAGACCGCTTCTGCGCATGCATGCACAGCAAAACCCGGTCTGATACTTCCGGGTTTGCCGCTTTCGTAGCATGACGTTTACGTAACCAGAGGGTTACGTAAGCCGAGGTGCTACTGCATTTTGCACACATGACTGGGTTGGAGAACTGCATACACCATTCAGAGAAGTGCAAATTTCGAAGCATGGCTGTGTTTCGGTCCTCACATCACCTTGGGAAGTGCAAATATGATAGATCGGCCTCGAAACACAAACCTGGGTCAAACCCGGAACGTATGCAGAGGAGGTCGACGTATGCAGATGATCAAAGACCTGGAAAGCATGTCCAGATGAAGAATGGTTGAGTTGGGTATGGTTAAGCCTGGACCATAAAGAAGACTAATCGCTGAAGAATTGATGCTTTTGAATTATGGTGCTGGAGGAGACTCTTGAGAGTCCCATGGACTGCAAGAAGATCAAATCTCTCCATTCTGAAGGAAATCAGCCCTGAGTGCTCACTGGAAGGACAGATCATGAAGCTGAGGCTCCAAGACTTTGGCCACCTCATGAGAAGAGAAGGCTCCCTTATGATGGGAAAGAGGAGGGCACAAGGAGAAGGGGGCGACAGAGGACAAGATGGTTGGACAGTGTTCTCGAAGCTACCAGCATGAGTCTGTCCAAACTGCGGGAGGCTGTGGAAGACAGGAGTGCCTGGCGTGCTCTGGTCCAGGGGGTCATGAGGAGGCGGAAACGACTGGACGACTAAACAACAACAAGAAGAAGACTGGAAAGTTACAAGATGGCCACCATCAATGATGGAGCAAGCTTGTTTTCTGCTGCTCCGGATTCAAACTCCAAGACAGGAGATTCCAACTCAAAGTTAGCAAGGATGTTCCAGCAGTCAGAGCAGTTTGACTGTGGAATGGTCTCCCTTGGAAGGTGGTGGATTCTCCTTCGTTGGAAGTTTCTCAACAAGGGTTGGGATGCTACCTGCCAGGGGTTCTCACCTGTGATTCCTACATTGCAGGGGATTTGGAGAAGATGGTCCCTTTCCAATCCTACTATTCTATGACTCTACTTGGAGCGAGTCAGGTGCACCCAAAAGCTTGCATCTTTAGAAGGAGGGCAACGTCCGATGGTAGAATAATAATAATAATAGTAGTAGTAGTAATTTATTATTTATACCCTGCCCATCTGGCTGAGTTTCCCCAGCCACTCTGGGCGGCTCCCAATCAAGTGTTAAAAACAGTACAGCGTTAAATATTAAAAACATCCCTGAACAGGGCTGCCTTCAGATGTCTTTTAAAGATAGGATAGCTGCTTATTTCCTTCACATCTGAAGGGAGGGCGTTCCACGGGCGGGCGCCACTACCGAGAAGGCCCTCTGTCTGGTTCCCTGTAGCCTCACTTCTCGCAATGAGGGAACCGCCAGAAGGCCCTCGGCGCTGGATCTCAGTATTCGGGCTGAACGATGGGGGTGGAGACGCTCCTTCAGGTATACAGGACCGAGGCCGTTTAGGGCTTTAAAGGTCAGCACCAACACTTTGAATTGTGCTCAGAAATGTACTGGGAACTGCCTGCCACTCCCCTCCTAACCCCTAGAACCAACCTCACCCCCTGGCAGGAGAGGCGACCTCAAATTCTGCTCTTGCTCTGCTACGGCTGGCACATTTTACCCCTTGGGATCCAGTCATTCTTCAGCCCCCGCTCCCCACAGCCCTCCCCTGCCATGTCATTAAAAAGTACACGCAAGATAATCTTGTTTCTCCTAAAGCACACAGTGGCTTACATGATTTGATAATAGCTTCTAAACATACCAAATCACCTCCGACCGGAGAAACCGTAAGACCTCTATTATCCCCGCCTCTTTAATTTGTCTCTTTCTTCTGTACCTTAATCTCTTTCCGTGATTACATGGGTTTAAGAGGCAGGTACATCCTCGCGACGCAACTTCACCCTATTTCCCCATTCGATCAGACCCTCTGATGTTCTGACAAACTCCCTGAGGAAGGGAGGGTGGGCGGGGAATTTTGTTCCGCCGGCATTTCAAAGAGGACTGACCCAATTCACTTCGCTCCCTGATATTAGGACGCAGATCAGAACGCTCTTGTCCCTCGGACTTCACTCATTTCTAGATTTTGCGACAAAGTTCTCGGCTCAAAAGAAATGCGTGTGTTAATGTTACTGAATGTTTTCGATGATGCCAATGCAGATATATTGTCGAAATAACTGGTCTTATATGCGATCTTGGCAGCTGTTGTAAACAGAGAGTGGGGAAGGTTGCTGTTGGGTTGGTAGCTATGGTAAGAACTGGTTGACGGACCAGATAGGCCATTGGCCTGATCCAGTGGGCTTTTAAGTGCTTATGTTCCCATTGGGGCATCTGGTTGGCCACTGTGAGAAAGCCACTTCCGAACTGGAGAGGAGGTGGGGTTGCGGGCCCACACATGCGGGGGCTGAATTGCAGCCCCCGCGAGATGAGGGAATCCTCGGGCGCGTCAGCTCCCTGCCTAGCCAATCAGCTGGTCAGGGAGGTGTGGCCCGGGCTATTTATGCCCGGTGCATCCAAGGACCGCCCTCTCTTCACCTCTCCAGCTGATCACGTTTCCCACCCTGCCAGCCCTTTAGTTTCTCCTCTGACCTTGCTATGGACTTCGGTTGGTCGCCGTCAAGAGGCGTGGTAGGAATTTTTTCCACTTGGCGAATTGGCACCTGCCATTTGGTTTTTTGCCTACCTCGTAGCAAATCGTCACTACTTCTCGGTATTGGCGGTTAGGCATTGGTAGGGGTATTTTTTGCAAATGAGGGGGAGAAGGAAGTGCCATCACCTTCCCCCCAAAGCAAAGGGTAGACCGGTAAAGGATTCCGGGGGGCGTTGCCCTGTCCGAAGCCTATGGAGGTTTGGGCCTAAGGCACGCCCCCGAGCGGTGACCCCGGGTGAGATCCTACTTGATGTACATCAGCAGGACTCCCCCTACTGGTGGTTAACCCTCACCGGTCTTCATGCAATCGGGCTGAAGCCGGTTAGCTGATAGGACCAATGCCTAAGCCAATACCGCTCAATTCCTGCAATCAATAAAGTTGTGGCCATTTTTCGCCCATTAACCTTATATACCGTGTCCTGTGTCTTCATTTCTCAAGGGGGCAGGGGGACTTGCCACGCAACAGGAGCTCAGTTGGTAGAGCGTGAGACTCCTAAAGGTGCTGACCTTTAGAGCCCTAAAAGGCTTTGGCCCTGTATACCATAAGACGCAGCTGATCATAAGACGAACATAGTTTTTAGAGGAGGAAAGGGGGAAAGTCCTGTTTTGGGGGGGATCAGCTCACAGTTGTGCAGCTTCCTTTGCAAAGGGGAAAAGCCCCCTTTTTTGAGGATCAGCTCAAAGTTGTTGAGCTTGCTTTGCAAAGGAGGAAAATCCTGTTTTTATGGGGTTCAACTCACAGTTCTGCAGCTTCTTTAGGAAAGGAAAGGGAGCCCAGGCAGATAATCTAATCAACCAGTCACATGTCGCTGGGGAAACAAACAACCTCCATCTGCAGAACATTCAACAATGGAGGCCTGGGCAAGAGGCCGGGGCTGGAAAGGGAGCCACACATTCGCTCCATAAGACGCACAGACATGTCCCCTTACTTTTTAGGAGGGAAAAAGTGTGTCTTATGGAGTGAAAAATACGGTATCTGAAGGAGCGTCTCCACCCCCATCATCCAGCCCAGATACTGAGGTCCACCTCTGAGAGACTTCTGGTGGTTCCCTCCCTGCGAGAACCTGGAGGGCTGAGTTTGAGGAAGCCTGGTCTACAGAGAGGGGGCATGGCCTACAGCAGTGATGGCCAAACTCGGCCCTCTAGCTGCTTTGGGACTACAGTTCCCATCATCCCTGACCACTGGTCCTGTTAGCTAGGGATGATGGGAGTTGTAGTCCCAAAACAGCTGGAAGGCCAAGTTTGGCCATCACTGGCCTCAGGCAAGTTCAGAGGCCTGGAGGGGAGTGTTCTGCTCTGGTGCATACCATTCTCCCTCCCCAATCACTTACAGGATGACTTTCCTAACCAGGTCAGCTCCACCTGTCTTCCCCATTTCCAAACTGGATTCAGCGAGTGCAAAACAGCCTCTGCTTTCCAAGAAGCTTCTTCAATTTATCTTGCTGTATTACCGAAAGCAGTGCTGATTGTTCTACGGTCCCGGGAAATAAGAGCCTGCACTTTTGCAGATTACCCCAGGGAACCGGCACTCGTGGCGCTGCACATTTTGAGAGCCCAGATATGTAATTGGCCGGGGAGGGGGAGGGGATTTGCCAGAGCAATCTCAGGGTGGGAGGGTGGGGGCAGGTGGCTTTGGATTAGGGTGGGGGGTTTAGAGACGCGAGCTGGAGATCTTCAGAGACAAAAGGAAGCACACTCAGGATCCTTTGGGGCAAGCCACGGCTGTTTAAATGGACACGATCCTGCTTTACGTCCCTTTTTGTTTCAGCAGAAATCGGTGGACCTAAATTAGGCCCCGTCTGCAAAATGAATTTAAAGCAGTATCATACTGTTGTAAACAAAAAATTGCCCTTTTCCCTTACGGGGTATCCAAGAGCCCATATAGAGTCCTTACATAGGTTCCCGATTGGTAGGAGAGAATAACAGAGGCCAACCAGAGAATATTGAGAAGCAAAGCAGCTAGTAAACCTGATCTTTATTGATCTGTTGCAACAGGGTGCTCCCCTCACCCACAGGAGAGAGGAGGGACCCAGAAAAATGACGTGCAAGGCCTTACAAAGACTTTTGAATTTGCCACCCTGTAGATCAAGACCACCCCCAGAAACATCATACATACATCACAGAAGGGGTGTAACCTAAGACCACCCCTCAGATACATCACACCTACATCACAGAAAAGGCGGTCTAAAACAGAAATTTGAATATTGTTTTTCTCCTTTCGTTGTTTATCTCCTGTCTGGCAGGTTACTTGATTGGATTGCCTGGGGAGCCTGGCCGTTCTTTTGTAGTGATAAATACTTAGTTCCTGGACCAAGTCACCCTATTCATATCTTAAATGTGTGAGGATTTGTGAGGAAAGAGACAATGGAGAGGCTTCCCCCTTTGACCTTGCAGAGAAAACATTTGGCCAGTTTAGGAATCAAAATGGTTCCAGGTTGGCCTTCCTGTGCTGACCTATGTACGAGCTTGGTTGGTACACTTATGAACATTACCATATATCTAAGACCATAAAATTCCTATCACAATACCACTTTAAACAGCCACAACACACACACACACACACACACTGGATCCTGGGAGCTGTAGTTTGCTAAGGGTGCAGAGAGATGTTAGGAGAGCCCTTGCTCTCTCACTGAGCTACAACTCCCAGAGTGGGGTTTAACCATCAATCCCTCTTCCCAGAAGAAATATCAACAACCTCAGATATGCAGATGACACAACCTTGATGCCAGAAAGTGAGGAGGAATTAAAGAACCTTTTAATGAGGGTGAAAGAGGAGAGCGCAAAATATGGTCTGAAGCTCAACATCAAAAAAATGAAGATCATGGCCACTGGTCCCCTCACCTCCTGGCAAATAGAAGGGGAAGAAATGGAGGCAGTGAGAGATTTTACTTTCTTGGGCTCCATGATCACTGCAGATGGTGACAGCAGCCACGAAATTAAAAGACGCCTGCTTCTTGGGAGAAAAGCAATGACAAACCTAGACAGCATCTTAAAAAGTAGAGACATCACCTTGCCAACAAAGGTCCGTATAGTAAAAGCTATGGTTTTCCCAGTAGTGATGTATGGAAGTGAGAGCTGGACCATAAAGAAGGCTGATCACCAAACAATGGATGCTTTTGAATTCTGGTGCTGGAGGAGACTCTTGAGAGTCCCATGGACTGCAAGAAGATCAAACCTCTCCATTCTGAAGGAAATCAGCCCTGAGTGCTGACTGGAAGGACAGATCCTGAAGCTGAGGCTCCAATACTTTGGCCACCTCATGAGAAGAGAAGACTCCCTGGAAAAGACCCTGATGTTGGGAAAGATGGAGGGCAGAAGGAGAAGGGGACGACAGAGGACGAGATGGTGGGACAGTGTTCTTGAAGCTACCAGCATGAGTTTGACCAAACTGCGGGAGGCAGTGGAAGACAGGAGGGCCTGGCGTGCTCTGGTCCAGGGGGTCACGAAGAGGCAGACACAACTAAACGACTAAACAACCACAACCACAAAATGTGGTTCAGGGTGTCTCCCAGCACCACCTCAGCATCCTAAATGAACTGCCATGTCCCATCCCAGGACCTTGCTGAAAATGGCAGGGCGCCACTTTTAAATGTACAGCACAGATGGGACCCGGGTTGATCAAGGCCCAAGGAACGCCGCGCAGAGGCGTTTCTGCACAAATGACTCCCCAGGCAACCGAGTGGATGTCCAGGCTCAGCCGACCGTCTCTCTGCTGCTTTAGAGAGCTCAGCATCCACGTCCAAATGAACAGCTAAAAAAATAAATGAAAATAACTAAGCTAGAGGCACCATGACAGCTGCGGTGTTTGGGAAGGAGCTCGTTCTGCCCCTTGCAACAGTGACTACTAATATTTTTCTCACTCCTGCTACAAACACGGGGAGAGGTGATGGATGGAATAACACAAGCTTGGATTCTGGCTCCAAATGACCCTGGTCGTGGGATACTCCTGATCCGGTTTTTGGCTCTCCTTTGCAACAAGGCTGGGCCCATCTGCCTGCTCCGTGCAGCTGCTGTTTTCTGCTTTTCCATGGTACACACATTCTCTCTCTCTCTTGCTCCCGTTTAAAGACCCAGCAAAGGTTTGCTGGCCATGATGGCAGAGGTCCATTTGGCGGCAGCTGTCCGCAGCGCTGCAGCCGTATGAAGTGCGGAGCAGAATGAAGGAAGAAGAAAGAGAGAGCGAGAGAAGGTCAGTTAATTATTTCAACAACTTGATGAGCTGTCGGCTGCCTTTCCGCTGCTGCTTGTGGATTTTTTGCTTGCTGGGTTCCAACAAGCCAAAGAAAACAGCACAGGATGCCTGGGCTGGTGGTTATACTGTGGCATTTGCCTGCACAGGGAAGTGAAATGAAAGCACGGCTGGAACATCGCTGTGCCAGAACAGGGTCATAGGTCTTAGCTGTCTGCCGAAGCCACACTAGAAAACTCAACTCCAAAAATCCAGAATGGGCAAAGGTCCTTCTAATTTATGTTGGTAGGGTTGTGGACACTCTGGAACAGTACAGTGGTACGTCTGGTTATAAACGCTTCTGCTTACGAACGCTTCAGGTTACGAGCTCCGCTAACCTGGAAGTAGCTGCTCCCAGTTGAGAACTTTGCCCCAGGATGCGAACGGAAATCACGCGCTGGGGGTGCGCACGCAGCGGCAGGCCCCATTAGTGAAAGCGCGCCTCAGGATAAGAACGGTTTCAGCTTAAGAACGGACCTCCGGAATGAATTAAGTTTGTAAGCTGTTGCTTAGTTCAGAGATTTTGGACCCAAACTTTTGATACTTTCTCCAATACCACCCCAGAGGTATTATTTCTAGATCCAGCACTGGCCCTGGCCCTGGTACCAACTCGCGCATCGTGCATAATAAACCTCTTTGTGTTTACGCTTCTTGCTGCAGCCAGATTGTCAGGTTGGCCTCCCCTTGGAAGTCCAAATCAACTCCTTCTCGGGAGGAGTGGCACTGTCTGAACATCTGACCGTAAACAGAGAGTCCTAAATGGTTTGTTAAAAGCAGATCTTTTTTATTCGACATGGTATATGTGTTTCCTCCTACGTTAACTCATTTGAACAACTCACGAAACCAGCCTGTTCTACAGATAAACATGCACAGAGGATTCATCGACAAGAGAGTGACCTCACCCCCCTTTTGCCTTTAATATGTGATTGTTGAATGCTGTCTTGTATTCTCATTTGCTTTTCCTCCTCCTCGTATCCTCGCTTTCTTTTTTCTATTTCTGCGTGCGTTTTTATCAGTTACACTTTTTTTTTAACTTTTACTCTTTTTTGCATATGTTCATATCAATACATTTTTATTTTAAAGAGGAAGGCGAGGCCACAAACTTTCTGAGCGAGTCTGTTCCACTGTTGAAACAGCTCATACTGTCAGAAAGTCCTTCCTGATGTTGAGTTGAAATCTTCTTTCGTGCAACTCAAAGCCACTGATTCAAGTCCTACCCTCCAGAACAGAAGACAAGCTTATTCCCTCTTCTGTGGGGCAGCCCTTGAGATATCGGAAGATGGCTCTCATATCTCCTTTCAGTCTCCTCTTTTCCAGGCTAAACATACCCAGCTCCTTCGACTGTTCCTCATCAGGCTCAGTTTGCAGACCCTTCAACATCTTTGCCATCCTCCTCTGCTGTCTCCTTTTTCCATGTACAGTGGTACCTCGGGTTACATATGCTTCAGGTTACATACACTTCAGGTTACATACGCTTCAGGTTACATACTCCGCTAACCCAGAAATAGTACCTCAGGTTAAGAACTTTGCTTCAGGATGAGAACAGAAATCACACAGCGGCAGCAGCAGGAGGCCCCATTAGCTAAAGTGGTGCTTCAGGTTAAGAACAGTTTCAGGTTAAGAACAGACTTCCGGAACAAATTAAGTACTTAACCCGAGGTACCACTGTACTGTTCTTGGGGGACAGGAGGCGGGCTGGTGTGGAGGACTCCCTGGTCCTGAATGGGGTCACTGTGCCCCTGAAGGACCAGGTGCACAGCCTGGGAGTCATTTTGAACTCACAGCTGTCCATGGAGGCACAGGTTAATTCTGTGTCCAGGGCAACTGTCTATCAGCTCCACCTGGTATGCAGGCTGAGACCCTACCTGCCTGCGGACTGTCTCGCCAGAGTGGTGCATGCTCTGGTTATCTCCCACTTGGACCACTGCAACACGCTCTACGTGGGGCTACCTTTGATGGTGACCCGGAAACTGCAATTAATCCTGTTCTTGGGGGACAGGATGTGGGCTGGTGTGGAGGACTCCCTGGTCCTGAATGGGGTCACTGTGCCCCTGAAGGACCAGGTACGCAGCCTGGGAGTCATTTTGGACTCACAGCTGTCCATGGAGGCACAGGTCAATTCTGTATCCAGGGCAGCTGGCAGCAGCAGCAGCAGGAGGCCCCATTAGCTAACGTGGTGCTTCAGGTTAAGAAGAGTTTCAGCTTAAGAATGGACTTCCGGAACGAATTATGTACTTAACCTGAGGTACCACTGTAAAGGCAGACCGAGACATGTCCAGGAGGTGGTTATCTCCTTCACCCAGCAAAGGCATTCCAGCTCCTCAAAGCACCATTCTCACGGAGGCCCTGAGAGATCTGGAGAAAGAATAAGAAGAGTTTGGATTTGATATTCCGCTTTATCACTACCCTAAGGTAGGGTTACCAGACGTCCCCGTTTCCCAGGGACAGTCCCCGGATTTGCGAATAAGTCCCCGGACAAATTCCATCCCTGGAATGTCCCCGGATTTCATCTAACGTCCCCAGGAAACACAGCAGCCTGGAGCAGTTGGCTCTGGCTGGCTTCAGGAGCTGCTCAGAAGTCCCCATATGATGGTGGTGCAGGGCCTCCAAGATGCTGTTACGAAAAAGGAGCAATGCAGAAGCGAGCTCCAGGTGGCTGGAATGGAAAACAGGATGTTGATGTTATGGGACTGTACCGTGGGAACCAGGGACGGTCTATTCAGTGCACTGAGCACCGGATGTTAGCTCAGAGTGGCACATGACCCTGTACTGGAAGTACATGGGTGGAGTTATTCTCTCTCTGCAGTTGTGATGAGAGGGTACAGACATGATTTCTCTGTACTGCTGGAAAGACAGGAATAAAAGCATGTAAATATATTTCTGTCTGTCTCTTTCCCCTCCCTGGCAATGGGAGGAGGGGGAAGAGTGGTGTGTTCTTCTTCACGTTGGGAAGAATCGCCGATTGAAGACCTCCCCTGGTCTTGCCGGGAGTCGCTGGCAGGGAGGTCAACAAGAATTCAAGCCGGGCACCTGGAGGGTGGCCAATTCCTCTGAACTTCGCTGGCTTTGCTGGCTTGAATTCAACAGATGCAGCTTCTGGGCTGTCTCCACCTTCCCTGACCCCAGCTGTGAAGGGAGGCTTCATGCTGCCTTTCAGAGCTTGCGTACAAGCAGGAGGGGGCAGGGATCTCTCAGTTAGGCAACTGGGGAAGCCTTCCTTCCCAGCTGAGGGATCCCTGCCCCCTCCCGCTTGCCCACAAAGTAGGAGTTGGGCTGGGGCTGCTCTGAAAGGCAGTGTGGAGCCTCGCTTCCCAGCTGAGAGATCCCTGCCCCTCCCATTTGCACGCAAGTAGGAATGGGATTGGGGCTGCTCCGATGGGAGGCCTGAGCCTGACCACCACCACCGCTCTCGGCTCTCCTTCTCCGCCTTCCATGCCTGACCCACCAGCCAGGCAAGCCTTTTTAACTTGTGCTCATAACAACAAATGGTCCAAGGCCATGGAGATTATCACGGCACGCTACTCCCTCCCAGATCTTGACACGCTGTCATCTTGGGACCATCATAATATCCGGGCCTGGATTCTTACAAGAGACGAGGCCATGGACCGGGCACAGTCCACCACAGCTCGCCTCTCCAAGTGGCTCCCTAAAGTGAAAGTGGTAAGATCACTTGCCAACTACTTGGTAGACCTGACGGAGCCCAATTTGAGAAGAGCGTTTACCATGGCCCGTTTCCATTCTATACCCACGGCCTTCTTGCAGGGGATTTACTTTAAGACCCCCATTACTCAGCGTCTATGTCCATGCACAATGAATGAAGTAGAAGACTTCATACACTTCTTTTTCTACTGCCCTATTTATGAGCTAATAAGAACTAAGCTCCTCCTCTTGATCCCGCCCACCATCACATCTAAGGAAGACTGTTTGAAATCGCTTCTTGTGGACGCAAATCCCCAAATTTCACGTGGGGTGGCAATCTTTATAGTGCAGGCTTTGAAACTCAGGGCTACACTGACTGGGTAGTGTGTCCCAGACCTGGACCTGTTTTAATTCTTTGTATTACCTTTTTAACCTAATGTGCCGAGCCTATTTTGGGGCCATTATATGTTTTATATACATCTGCATTTTAGATTCCTGGCGCTGGCAACTAAATTTTTACATTATTGTTTTAGGGTAATTTAAATGTCACAATGCCAGTAATATCGTTTGAATTTTGTTAGGTTGCTTCTCTCTAGCATTTTTGTCTTATCCTGCTATGGCTGTATGCTAATGCAATAAAGGTTTGATGATGATGGCCTGACCCACCACACACCGCTGACCCACCACCACCGGAGAACCAACAATTCAGGGGCTGCCAGGCTCATGGAGAAAGGAGATAGTAACCTCGGAGGAAGGGGAAACATGGCGGTTGAGGTCAAGGCGGCGGCCGCCCCTCTGCCACCACCATCGCTGCAGCATCAACGTCCCGAACGTGTAGTATTGATTAATTGATTGTGTCCCTGGATTCATTGAAAAAAATCTGGTAACCTTACCCTAAGGAGTCTCAAAGCGGCTAACAATCTTCTTTCCCTTCCTCCCCCACAACAAACACTCTGTGAGGTGAGTGAGGCTGAGAGACTTCAGAGAAGTGTGACTAGCCCAAGCTGCATGTGGAGGAACGGGGAAGCGAACCCGGTTCACCAGATTACGAGTCCACCGCTCTTAACCACTACAAGTGGTTAACCACTGCCAAGTGGTTCTCAAAGTGGGTGGGGGGATGACCAGGTTTGGGTGACAAGAGCCCAAGGGGGCAGCAGGCGACGCTGGAGGTGTAAATGTCTTTCAGGCTCCGGGAAGCTGGTATCGCTGGACCAAGTTCATTGATTTCGTTGAATTAATTAAACTAAAATGTTTTAATTGGATGGGGAGCAAATGTGCAATTAATAGTTACTCTTTTGGAATTCCATTGTGTCATTATCTCCCATAGTGGGCCATGCAAAACCCTTACTCTGAATAATTTTTTTTATGGGGCTGGGGGAACTATGGAACCACGGGAGCTAGCGCCCCCCAAAAGTTTGTAGGCTGAAACCTCCTTGTCTGGGGAACCTACAGGACTACCAAAGAAGGGGCTAGCTGGCTCCTTTTGCAACCTGCCTTTGAATTTTCTCCTTCAAGGTCACGTCTCAGGTTCCTTTGCCTCCTCATCTTTTAAACCCGGCTTCTCATCACCATTTTTAATGATAGGAATATTGCACCGGCGTGACTTATAAGTGCTATTCTAAGGGATGGCGAGTCGATATATTTGTTTTCTTGTTTGATATACGGCGGCGAGAGGAAGCCATGGATGAAGTTTATTAAACCTGCCTAATTTTCTATCAGTTCTGAGGACTATCGATCCTGTCCATAGAAGTTATCAGGCTCAGGCGCAAGCATAGGTTAAAACAAAATCATTTAAACTCGGGAGGGGGGGAGAGAGAAAGTGATTCTGTAGGGAAGAAGGGGAATATAAAGGACCTTATTTGAATGCAGCAGGAAACTATCTTGGATCAATGGGCCAAAGAATGGATATTTTGGGGGGTGGGGGTGGGGGGGGAGAGGGCAGGGAGGAAGAAGACGTGTTAGAAAGCAAGAGACAACGAACAGATGAGGCTTTGGAGCCAGTGTGATAGGGGATGGTACAGATTGTGCATTGAGAATCCTGCCCCCCTCCCATCCCATCTCTTGAGAGAGCCAGTGTGGTGTAGTGGTTAAGAGCGGTGGACTCGTAATCTGGGGAACCGGGTTCGCGTCTCCGCTCCTCCACATGCAGCTGCTGGGTGACCTTGGGCCAGCCACACTTCTCTGAAGTCTCTCAGCCCCACTCACCTCACAGAGTGTTTGTTGTGGGGAGGAAGGGAAAGGAGAATGTTAGCCGCTTTGAGACTCCTTTGGGTACTGATAAAGCAGGATATCAAATCCAAACTCTTCTTCTTCTTCTTTGTGCATTTGTGGGATCAGCAGGAAGTGGGGGGGTGAAACCACTTCTAGATTAAGACACAGACCCCAACCCAGCACAATTGCCCTCTCCCTCCCAGCATTCAGTGTGAGATGAGCTGGTCTCCCAGGGTGAGCTTAGCTGGTCGCCATAGGCGAGTAGAGATTTGTTTGTTTTTGTCATCTCTTGTGATTGGCTGGGATTTTTCCCCTCATCTATCCCCACACTGCAGCACTGCGTGGGTGCGGTTAGGGGCAGGGGTCTTTGAAAATAGGTTGATTGGTTGATTGTTCTCCTGGCAGAGGGGGGTGAGTACCCTGCTTACTTTTCAGGTGAATAGTGATTCTTCGGCTTACTATCAGAAAGTCCTTCTGGTGTTCTGTTGGAAACTCTTTTCTTGGCCTTTGAATCCATGGCTTCAAACAGTAAGAGCTGTTTCGTGGTGGAACGGACTCCCTCCGGAGGTGAAAAGGGTCATGTAACCCAACAAGGCAGCTGTTTGGAATGAAATTTCCATATCCTCATGCTCCTTTTATGCTTGTTACACAATTTTTTTCCTGCATCTCTGTAGCATAATCTTATGTTGTAGGTCCCCTTGACTCCTATCTTAATTTGCGAAAAATAAAGTTTTCCCTCCAGAGGTGGTGGACGCTGGCTTCCTTGAATGCTTGGAAGCAGAGGTTCGGAGGCCACCTGTTAGGGTTGCTTTCGCAGGGATTACTGCATTGCAGGGGGTTGGACTAGATGACCCAAGGGGCCCCCACAACTCCAAAATCCCACTCATTCTCAAACCTTTATTGGCCTATATACAGTGGTGCCCCGCAAGACGAACGCCTCGCAAGACGGAAAACCCGCTAGACGAAAGGGTTTTCCGTTTTGGAGGCGCTTCGCAAAACAAATTTCCCTATGGGCTTGCTTCGCAAGACGAAAAAATCTTGCGTCCTCCCCGCGGGTTTTTTTCGCTTTTTTCACCCTTTTCCTAAGCCGCTAAGCCGCTTATCAGCTGTTCCGCTGATAAGCCGCTTAACAGCTGATCGCGAAAAGCCGCTTGACAGCTGTAGCGCTAATCCGCTAAGCTGTCAATGGGCTTGCTTCGCAAGACGAAAAAACCGCTAGACGAAGAGAATCGCGGAATGGATTCTTTTCGTCTAGCGAGGCACCACTGTACAAGATTCCAGTAGGGTCCTGTGCAATGAATTCATTCATTCATTCAGAAAAAGAGTTTGGATTTGATATCCCGCTTTATCACTACTCTAAGGAGTCGCAAAAGGATGCGGGTGGCGCTGTGGTCTAAACCACAGAGCCTAGGGCTTGCCGATCACGGACCAGACTTGGACCTCACCTCTCGGGGAACCCACGGGACCAGCACACATTGTGTGTTGTGGAAACCTGGCTGCTAAAGCCCGTCCTGTGAAAAGATAAGGAAGGCAGGGGGTTGGACTAGATGACCCTGGGTTCCCTTCCAGCTCTAAAAATATCTGTGATTCTACTTGATTGGTGCATTCCCCCCACACACACACACAATGCCCACAAACAGGACATGAGTACAGCAGCATTCTGCTGCTGCCATCTGGTATTCAGTGATGGGTGTTCCGAGCAATGTTGCCTCTGATTCTGGAGGCAGCCAATAGCTTTCACAACTAGCATCCACTGATAGCCTTATCGTCCTCTGTGAATTTATCTAATCCCGCTTTAAAGCCATCCAAGTGGGCTCTCCTAATTCCATATGTGCTGGGTGAAGAAGCGTTGTATTTTATCTGTCCCGAAACCTTTCAGCATTCAGCTGCGTTGGGCGTTAAGGGCTCCTGACGTTGAGAGGGAGGAAAACTTCTTCCAA
Organism: Podarcis raffonei; assembly: GCF_027172205.1. NCBI lineage: Eukaryota > Metazoa > Chordata > Lepidosauria > Squamata > Lacertidae > Podarcis > Podarcis raffonei. The sequence goes on along the minus strand of NC_070619.1, from coordinate 4,343,600 downwards.
TTCAATTTCTCCAACCACCGCTTACTCACTTAAAAAAAATAAAAGCTAAAAAGTCCCCAATGATCATATCATGTGACCACAGACTTGGGTCTGTTTTGGACCACAACTCCCATCATTCCTAGCTAGCTAGGTCAGGGATGATGGGATTTGTAGTCCAAAAACAGCTGGAGACCCAAGATCTATTCTTACCCCCTGCGTTTCAGGAATATTTTGCCCAACATGGGGTTCGAACCCCCAAGGCCCTGAAATTAAGAGTCTCATACTCTACCAACTGAGCTATTCCTTACCTTTCCCCATAGACTATTTTCCCCGGGACTATTTAATTGCTCATCGCCTAACATTGTGTATGCCATCAAATGCCAACAGTGTCCTTCAGCTCTCTATATTGGACAAACAGGCCAAACCTTACGCCAAAGAATAAACGGACATAAATCGGACATCAAGAATCACAAGACAGAGAAACCAGTAGGAGAACACTTCAATCTCCCAGGACATTCTATACAAGATCTCAAAGTAGCTGTTTTACTACAAAGGAATTTCAGAAATAGACTGGAAAGAGAAGCTGCTGAATTGCAACTCATTACCAAACTTAAAACCATGGAGAGACCTGGTCTGAACAAAGACATTGGATTCTTATCTCATTATACATGACAAAGCCATTTTTCACCTTCTCACCCCTTGCTTTTTCCTGTAAGACCTATTGCAGTCGTTAAGAGTCGTCAACAGGCTCATCACAGCTATCTGCCAATCACCCATTCCCACCACCCTTCTGAGTAATACCCCTCCCCACCTTCTCACTATATAGAAGGATCTGGCAACTTCTGTTTCAGTGTATCTGAAGAAGTGTGCATGCACACGAAAGCTCATACCAAGAACTAACTTAGTTGGTCTTTAAGGTGCTACTGGAAGGAAATTTTTTTTGTTTGTTTTTCCCCCGTAGGGTTATTGTTGTAATGCACAGTTACTGACTCACGTGTGCATGCATGAAAGGGTTAACCTGAGCCATAAGCCCAGGTTGCCATGGTAGGTATGACTTAGCAGGCTCTGCCCCCCCTTTCCCCCCCCTTCTCTTTTTGTGTATCCTGGAACAAGCAAGGAGCCATGAGGCCAATGGCTCCCAGCTTCGAGACAAACCAAGTGAACTGGCACTCTCCCAAAGGGAGATTTTGCAGCCTGCATCTTTGCCAACCCAAAGATTGCCTGATCCTTTTTGTAAGGAAACAAAGTACTTTTCTTTGTAAGTTGTTTGGAACTCCCCCCCCCCTTTTCTTCTTCTTTTTCTAAGGCCAACCAATAGAGACTTGTTCGCTGTTACTTCTGAAACTCTGTGAGTAAAGCGTTCACTTATTTGCAAAGTGAAGTGTCTGTGATTTAATCTAGCATAGGTATTTTCGTGGGGAGCATTTGTTTAAAGGTGGGTGATGTAAATCTACCCAAGTTTAAATGTGCTGGGAGCAATTGCCAATGTGCTTAACTCTGTAACTGGAGAATGGGAATCTCTCTTCCAGACCTCTCCATCAGTGGTTACTCCAACTCACGGATCGTTTTGGCTACCCTTTTCCCAACTCTACCATATCCTTTTTGAGGCAAGGCAACTAGAATGATAGAAGAACATAAGTTAATTCTTAGAATTCTCTGTGAGAGAGAGAGAGAGAGAGAGAGAGAGAGAGAGAGAGAGAGATGCGCCAAAGTATAAGAATGGGAAGATTGTAGGATGATGGAACAGTTTGCAGGGAGGCTGATGGGAGATTTCCAAAATGACTATGTTTTGTGGGGCTGATGGGAGATGTGGTCCAAAATGACTATGTTTTGTGAGGCTAGCGGGAGGTGATCTGGAGGGCACCAGCTTGACAAAGAGCCATTCAGAGAATGGGGAGAAGTGAGGGAGAAGAAGCCACAGAAGATCTCATTTGTGGACAATGTATTAATTTTGCAAGTTCGCCGAATAAAGTGCCTTGAGGAACATCTGTCTAGCTGCATGCTGGCTTCCGAACCCCAAAGTCATTAAAAGCAGCAGAGGACATACAAAGCCACCCCCCAGATGACCAGGGTGAGGCCAAACAGGAGGTAATGGATGCCGTTGAACAAGTGGCAGCGTGTCGGCAGGCAAGGGAACGTCTGCTTCAGGAGGCCTTGCCTAGACCTTTGAGGATGTGATTGGCAGTTGGGCTCAGCATCCCAGCAGGACAGCCAATGGCATTCAGGGACGAGGATGATGTAAGCGGTTTGGTCATAATGGAAGATCCTTCTGAGCTGGGTGGAAGCCGACTCGCTGATGAACAGGGAAGGGATGTTGACCGACTCCTTCACGGCCTCGTTCTCACCCAACATGGTCACCAGAGCCTGCGAGTCAACGTTGTGCACGATGGCGGCATGGTACCCGGCTCGCTGGGCATGAAGGACCTTAGTGGTGAAGGGGCAGTCGTACCTCTGGATGAGGGCGATGAAGGCAGTGGAGGAGCTGTTGGCCGGCGGTGGGGTGTCGATGGGTTGGCAGGCGTTGGCTGGCTTGGCTTCCAGAAGGTGACCCAGAAGACCTTCGCGGTGGAGAGAAGGTCCAAAATGGGAAGGCAGGGCATCAAAATCTTGGCTGATGCCATTGTGGTTGTACACTGCGCGGATTAAGGCATCACTGGAAGGGATGCAGAGGAGCAGGAGAGAGATACCTGCGACCAGATGAACAGGAGGTGAAAGAGATATTAGGTGCATTCTTGCATAGATCACAGGTGGATCTGTCTAAAGGTCTTTTCTGGGCAGTGGGAGCATCAATGTGGTAGTTCCTACTGGATCATCCATGAAACCACGGCCAGGCAAGTGGAACAGGCCAAGCTCTTGGTGTTGAAGCACAGGTGGCTGGTCTTCCTCCAGAGCACCAGGGCTGCCTGATGAGTAAAGCCTTCCCAGGACATTTGCCCAGAGGTCTTTGTGACCTCATGACCTCAGCCACCTACCTCAATCCACCTAGGAAATGTATATGTCCTCCAATGCAGCCAGGGGTCTGCGCAACCCGGGGGGCCCGTGAGAGCACATGGCCTTCAGTCCGATTTCTAATAATAATAATAATAATAATAATTTATTATTTATACCCCGCCCATCTGGCTGGGCCTCCCCAGCCACTCTGGGCGGCTTCCATAGAAACCAAAAATACAGTAAAATATCACACGTTAAAAACTTCCCTGAACAGGGCTGCCTTAAGATGTCTTCTGAATGTCAGGTAGTTGTTTATCGCTTTGACATCTGCTGGAAGGGCGTTCCACAGGGCGGGCGCCACTACCGAGAAGGCCCTCTGCCTGGTTCCCTGTAGCTTTGCTTCTCGCAATGAGGGAACCGCCAGAAGGCCCTCAGCGCTGGACCTCAGCGTCCGGGCTGGATGATGGGGGTGGAGACGCTCCTTCAGGTATACTGGACCGAGGCCGTTTAGGGCTTTAAAGGTCAGCACCAACACTTTGAATTGTGCTCGGAAATTGTGTTCTGCACGTGGTCTCCAATTCTAGGATTGCCCTGCAGCTTGGCCCGTGTGGTCCTTCGCTCGTTGATTCCCAGAAAACCTCTCTCCAGCAGCTGCTGACAGTACGTCCAACTGTGTGGGGATCATTTCCATTCTCCATGCTTGGCAAAGTTGTCTCTTTCCTCCGTGCCTCTTATGCAACCACTTCCTGGCAGGGCCCTTCATAAATCGTGATGTCATGGGAGCGCATTTTTGGGAGAATGAAAGGCGCTCTGTCACAGACCTGATCCGCGGACCGACACCCCCCACCCCGCTCCCCACTGACAGCGCAATCAGGGGAAAATGCATTTGGAGGTCCGAGCTTTTGGATTTGTTCAGACCCCACCCCATTCCAATACACTGGAGAGAATCTTTGCACGTAATCCTAAAAGCACTTTTAAAGCCTCTTCCGTGCTGATGTGTCTGTCAATGTGCCTATCAACGTGGGAGGACAGGAAGCAGAAGGATATCATTATAATTTCTCAAGTTTCCCTACAGATCTGTCAGCAGGGATATTTATTTGTACACAGCTATTCTTTGGGGAGCGCGGAAAAGTTACGGGATGCGGAAGTGGCTGCGGTATTCAGCAGCTTTCGTTTTATAAAAATAAAACCGCACGCATCAGGTTTCTAGTCCTTGTGATTGCAGACCCAAAAGCAGCTCTTCTCAGACTGGCTGGGAAATTTTAAAAATCCCACTCAGAAAGAAGACCCATTGAAAATGGTTCAGGTGATGCCTGAGGCAAAGGATCCAGTACAGACTGAGTCTCATCTGGTTCCGAGTCCAAGCCCGAGACCCAGGCCATCACACTTGAAACCATTTGTTCAGGTTCCATCTTCCAAAGCAGGAGAAAACAAGCTTGCTCCATCTTCCATGTGGCAACCCTTCAGATATTTGAAGATGGCTCTCATATCTCCTTTCTGTCTCCTTTTTTCCAGGCTAAACATACAAGGCTCCCTCCAGGTAGATGTACTGTGTGTGGCTTATCCGGAGACATGCCTGGCCTGTAGCAGAAACTCCTTCCACTTTTCTGGGTGTGGCTCCTTCCATAGCTAAGTGAGAACTAGTCGTTTCCCCCTTGCTCCAGAGGCCAGGCCCAAACCAGTGGATTCCTATGACGGGAAAGGAGAGTCGGACTAAATTTAGGAAGAACTTTCTGATGGCAAGAGCTCTTTGACAGTGGAACGGACTCCCTCAGAAGATGGTGGACTCTCCTTCCTTGGAGGTCTTTAAGGAGAAGTGAGATGGTCACCTGTCCTTCATGCTTTAGTTGAGATTCCGGCATTGCAAAGGGGTTGGACTAAATCAGGCTTCCTCAGCCCCAGCCCTCCAGATGTTTTGAGACTACAATTCCCATCATCCCCAACCACTGGTCCTGCTAGCTAGGGATCATGGGAGTTGTAGTCCAAAAACATCTGGAGGGCTGAGGTTGAGGAAGCCTGGTCTAGATGACCCAACTCTACAAGCCCTATACGGCCTAGGACCCTCGTACCTACGGGACCACCTCTCCTGGTATGTTCCACGGAGGACCTTACAGTCTTCAAATAAAAACATCTTGGAGGTCCCAGGCCACAGGGAGGTTAGGCTGGCCTCAACCAGAGCCAGGGCTTTTTCGGCTGTGGCCCCGATCTGGTGGAACACTCTGTCACAAGTCCTGCAGGACTTGACATCTTCCTGCAGGGCCTGCAAGACGGAGCTGTTCCACCAGGCCTTTGGCCAAGGCACAGTCTGACCCCCTCCTTTGGTGATCCTCGTAGAACTCTGGCCCAGTGGTTGCCATTTGATTTCTAATTGATTTTAGAATATTGATTTCAGAATGCTGTATTACTTTTATTGCTGTTAGCCGCTCTGAGCCCGGCTCTGGCTGGGGAGGGCGGGATATAAATAAAATTTTATATTATTATTAAGCCTAGGATTTTAGTCTTGCCTTTTGTAGCAAGATGCACTCTGCTGAGTTACTGTTCTGTTATTCGGGAATAAATACAATTCTCGAAGCTCCTCCAACTCCTGCTGCTTCCCAGCACTGGGCCAGACCCATTGCCAGGTTTCCTCGCGCAGTGAGGACCCTTCCCCAACTCTCAGGATTTGCTGCAGACGTAGTTTCTGGTCCACATGGATCCTCAGGATCTTTGCATTGGGTCACCCCAAATTCACTATCAGATCACATAGCATGTCCATGGCTACAGCCTGCACCAAAAAAATCACGCACCCACTGTTGCCTGGGGCTGCAATGGTGCAAAAACGTGGTTACAAAGCATGGATCCACAGGAATTCTCAGGATTTTTGCATTGGGTCACCCCAAATTCACCATCAGATCACATAGCATGTCCATGGCTACAGCCTGCACCAAAAAAAATCACGCACCCACTGTTGCCTGGGGCTGCAATGGTGCAAAAATGTGGTTACAAAGCATGGATCCACAGGGATTCTCAGGATCTTTGCATTGGGTCACCCCAAATTCACCATCAGATCACATAGCATGTCCATGGCTACAGCCTGCACCAAAAAAATCACGCACCCACTGTTGCCTGGGGCTGCAATGGTGCAAAAATGTGGTTACAAAGCATGGATCCACAGGGATTCTCAGGATCTTTGCATTGGGTCACCCCAAATTCACCATCAGATCACATAGCATGTCCATGGCTACAGCCTGCACCAAAAAAATCACGCACCCACTGTTGCCTGGGGCTGCAATGGTGCAAAAACGTGGTTAAAAAGCATGGATTCACATGGATCCTCAGGATCTTTGCATTGGGTCACCCCAAATTCACCATCAGATCACATGTCTGTGGCCACAGCATGAAGCACAAAAATGATACACCCACTGTTTCATTCAGAATGTTTTTCCCCTTGTTTTCCTCCTCTAAAAACGATGTGCGTGTTATGGTCAGGTGCGTGTTATAGAGCGAAAAATACGGTAGTTTCTGGCCCACGCTGCCCACATCCCTCTCCCTGTTATTTTCCTCCCACCTCTCTTGCTTTGCCAACCCTCCGGGGATTACGAGGCAAGGGATTGGGCTGAGACTAATCCAACTCTTCAATGTGCAAGGACGGGATAAGGAGCCGGAGCCAGTGGCCTGTGAGGAGATACTTGGCCAAGGCTGCTGCCAGGCCTGTCCTGCTTCAAACAGCACGTTTTGCATATATGCAGAAGATGTGGTCGTCTTGGGAAGAGAATAAGCGAGGCTGCTGCGTTTGGTACCTTGGTCTCATCCTTTTCTTTTTTTAAATCATTTTTATTGATTTTCCAATAAAAAACTTCCAATTAAATATCCAATCATAATACTCCAATTAGAAAACTAAAAAACCAATAAATAAATAAATTATAGTCCAAATTGTATTTATTAATGTCTCCCCACATTCTGGATCTCTGGAGCATATCTCCACATCTTAGTCCTGTTTGGTTTCCATATTTTCCACATCTCGATATTAACGCTTGGCAATTTTTTGTCCCTGGGTCCGGGATTCTCATTCATGTCAAACACCTTATGCTTTCATCCGCCTTTGTTAATATATATTTTTTCCAACTGCCTTTGTATCAGCCCAGCTTCAGGGCTCGGCCTTTTTAAAAAATAAAATAAAAATTTGTCGATGGGATGTATCTAAATTCTACTCAGAATGTTGTTGTTGTTGTTGTTTAGTCGTTTAGTCGTGTCCGACTCTTCGTGACCCCCTGGACCAGAGCACGCCAGGCTCTCCAGTCTTCCACTGCCTCCCGCAGTTTGGTCAAACTCATGCTGGTAGCTTCGAGAACACTGTCCCACTATCTCGTCCTCTGTCGTCCCCTTCTCCTTGTGCCCTCCATCTTTCCCAACATCAGGGTCTTTTCCAGGGAGTCTTCTCTTCTCATGAGGTGGCCAAAGTCTTGGAGCCTCAGCTTCAGGATCTGTCCTTCCAGTGAGCACTCAGGGCTGATTTCCCTAAGAATGGAGAGGTTTGATCTTCTTGCAGTCCATGGGACTCTCAAGAGTCTCCTCCAGCACCAGAATTCAAAAGCATCCATTCTTCGGCGATCAGCCTTCGTTATGGTCCAGCTCTCACTTCCATACATCACTACTGGGAAAACCAGAGCTTTTACTATACGGACCTTTGTTGGCATGGTGATGTCTCTACTTTTTAAGATGCTGAATAGGTCCGTTGAAATTAGAATCATAGAATCATGGGATTGTTGAGCTGAAAGGGACACTTAGGGTCATCTAGTCCAACCCCCTGCAATGCAGGAATGTCAGTGAAAGCATCCAGGACAGATGTCCATCCAACCTCTGCTTAGAACCCTCCAAGGAAGGAGAGGCCCAAACCTTCTTCTGAGGGAGTCCCTTCCGCTGTGGAACAGCTCTTACTGCCAGAAGGTTCTTGGAAGATAGCTCTCATTTCACCTCTCAGTCTTCACTTCTCCATAACATAGCATGCTATGGTCTAAGAGAAAATTATATGGAAATGATATATCGATGGTAATTAACACCGAGTAAATTGGGGACGTGGGTGGCGCTGTGGGTTAAACCACAGAGCCTAGGACTTGCCGATCAGAAGGTCGGCGGTTCGAATCCCCGCAATGGGGTGAGCTCCCGTTGCTCAGTCCCTGCTCCTGCCAACCTAGCAGTTCGAAAGCACGTCAAAGTGCAAGTAGATAAATAGGTACCGCTCCGGCGGGAAGGTAAACGGCGTTTCCGTGCGCTGCTCTGGTTCGCCAGAAGCGGCTTAGTCATGCTGGCCACACGACCTGGAAGCTGTACGCCGGCTCCCTCGGCCAGTAAAGCGAGATGAGCGCTGCAACCCCAGAGTTGGCCAGGACTGGACCTAATGGTCAGGGGTCCCTTTACCTTTTACCTTAAATTGGCAAAAATGCATAAATCGAAATCAAATAAGTGTTGGAAATGTAAAGAGAAAGAAGGTTCCTTTAAAAAAAAATTTAAAAAAATATTTATTAATTTACAATCTCATACTACAAAGAATTTAGAATCTCATACTACAAAAAGAAAATTAAAGAAAAAAGAATTAAGAAAAGAAGAAAATACAGAGAAAGAAAGAGGAAAAATCAGATTTACGTGCACAAAAAACCCCTTAATTTTCCTAATTAATACTTAAATAAACACTTAAATAAAAAAGACTTCTGACAAAATGAATCTTCCAATCATTTTCATTGTACTGTTTATACTGTACAATATTAAAGAATATAAAACTGTGTGGAAAAAATGACGACAGAAGGTTCCTTTTATCATATGTCTTGTAGTAAGGTTAAAGCATATTGGGAAACGATATATAATGAATTGAAAATGATGTTTAAAATAACATTTGTATAATAATAATAATAATAATAATAATAATAATAATAATAATAATAAAAAACAACCCAGAAGCTTTCCTTTTGGGAATTATAGGGACAGAGCTACCCAAACTGTACAGAATTTTTTTCCATGTATGCGACCACAGCGGCAAGAATGTGAAGAAGAAGAAGTCCCAGCAAAGGAAGAATGGATACAAAAACTTATGCAGAAATAGCGAAACCTACCGGAAGAATAAGAAATCAAGATAACAAACTTTTTTATATAAAAGAATGAAAATGGTTTATTGAATATTTACAAATAAATTGCAAACAGATAAGAACATTGGCAGGATTATGGGAATAACCCTCATTTTTATAAGTATATATTTAAAGTAGATGAATGAGGGAGTAAATTTGGATTTGCAGAACATATTAAAAATAAATTTAAGAAACTGCAGAAAGAGGGGGGAAGGAAGAGTTAAGTTTTGAAATGTTAAAATGATTATAAAATGACTGAAATGTATAGAATTGAAAATCATTAAAAAGTCTTTGCTTCTCCAGGCTAAACCATAGCTGTCAACTCGCAGATTTGAAAATAAGGGACCAGCAGCCTCGGAAATAAGGGATCAGCAGCCAAAATAAGGGATTTTCAGAGCACAGGTATGTTTGACTTCTGAGCCCCTCTGAGCCAAAGGCATCAAAACAAACTTGGAAAACATTGCAGATTAAGATCAGATCCACAGGGTATGCACTTCAGTCTAAAGTTTTAATTTAATTTCTCCATAGTGGATGCTGTGACACTAGCCTGACTCATCTCTGCCTCTTGGCCTCCTGCTTCTCCTGCTTCTGCCTCTGATTCTGGACTGCTCTCTGCCACAGACTCCTCCTGCTCACTAAGCCATAGCTGTCAATTTACAGATTTGAAAATAAGGGACCAGCAGCCTCAAAAATAAGGGATCAGCAGCCAAAATAAGGGATTTTCCAAACACAGGTATGTTCAACTTCTGAGCCCTTCCGAGCCAAAGGCAGAAAGCCCAGCCAGCAGCCAAACGAAGCCTCAAGCGGTGGTTCCCCCAGCGCAGCAACCCGGCAAAGGGGATGCAGCAAGGAAAACCACCGTCCCCTCTCCGCTGGGAAGCGCTGAGCAAAGGCGAGTCCCCAGGCAACGCGGCCGACTTGATCGGCACAAGGCATGCAAGCTCCACCCCCCAGTCGTTCTTAGACTCCTTATTGGGTGAGCAACGCAGCCAAGCAACACAGTTGGAGCCTCCCTCCTCCCTGGTCGGCAGGGAGGGAGGGAGAGGAGCTGCTTCCTTTGAAACCTGGGAAATTTAAGGGACATCATCAATAAGGGATGGCGCTGGGATAAGGGACTTTCCCGCCAAATAAGGGACGGTTGACAGCTATGGGCTAAACCTGCTTGACACCATCAACCATTCCTCATCAGGCCCGGTTTCCAGGCCCTTGATCATCTTAGTCGCCCTCTTCTGCACACGTTCCAGCTGGTCAGTAGCCTTTTTGAACTGTGGCGCTCAGAACTGGGCACAAAACTCCAGGTGGGCTCTGACCAAGGCAGAATAGCAGAATTAATGGAACTACGTTTGCTGGCTTCCGGAAGCAATTTATAAACATTCCTGCTTACCCAGGCATTTGACAGCTGAAAGACAGCGCTCCTGGCAACCCTGAAAATATATGCTTCTTCGGAATGCTTTTAAAAATTGTTTTATTATGCACTAGCACGGAGTGCCCTGCTCTGCCTGGGAAATTGTAGAAACCGAATAACGTCGTGACTTTTAAACGGAGAGCGTCATTTGTGAGTTCGGACCTGTCACGCCCAAAATCGGCTGAAGTCATGCCAGAGTCATGGTCTGGTTCACCCTCTTGAAACAAAACACTGTTCACTTCCCAGACCTTGGCGGCATATCTCAAGAGACAGAAAGGTGGAAATGTATAGAAAGCCAATGGAAAAACAGACAAACCATTTCCTAAAATATATAGCAGATGTGTTTACTGTCCAGGGCTCCTTTGGGGGGAAAGTTAGGATGTACACTGAATTAGTAGCATTATTATTTTTATTTATTAAATTTCATTCAGAGATCACAACATAAAAAGACAAAATGAGAACACAAAATACACAATAAAATCAAAACCAACCAGTAACTCCTCTCCCACAAATTCGTTTGAGAGGCTATCGGATGTTAATCAGTCGAAGGCTTGGTTGAAGAGAAATGCTTTTCCTGGCGCCTACAAGATATGTAATGAAGCTGCTAGGTGAACCTCCCTGGTGACAGCATTCCACAGATGGTGGAGCCACTGCAGAAAAGGCCCTGTTCTCGTGTTGCTGCCCTCCAGACCTCTCGTGGAGGAGGCACATGAAGGAGGGCCTCAGAGGATGGTCTCAGGGTCTGGGTAGGTTCATATGGAAAGAGGCGGTCCTTGACATACAGTGGTACCTCGGTTTACGAACTTAACCCATTCCAGATGTCTGTTCTTAAACCAAAACCATTCTTAAACCAAGGCGCGCTTTCTCTAATGAGGCCTCCCGCTGCCGGTGCCCTTCCGCCGTTCGGATTCCGTTCTTAGACCGGGACACTACTTCCAGTTTTGCCAAATCATTCGTAAACAGGGCTGTTCTTAAACCGAGGAACCAAATCGTTCGTAAACAGGGCTGTTCTTAAACCGAGGAACCACTGCTTATTGAAATCCTGAGCCGGCCTAGGACCCTCGTACCCACCGGACCGCCTCTCCCGGTATGCCCCGCGGAGGACCTTAAGGTCCATAAATAGCAACACCCTAGAGGACCTGGGCCCTAAGGAAGTCAGATTAGCCTCAACCAGAGCCAGGGCCTTCTCAACACTGGCTCCGGCCTGGTGGAACGCTCTGTCTCATGAGACCAGGGCCCTGCAGGATCTGATTTCTTTCCGCAGGGCCTGGAAGACAGAGTTGTTCCGCCTGGCCTTTGGCTTAGAAACAGTTTGATTCCCTCCCCCTCTTTCTTTTTCATTTCTCCTCCTGTGAAAAGGCTGCATCCTAATGTTTTAATGTTGTATTTTAATCTTTTTAAAATTGTATTTTAATCAGCTTGTTTTTATTATTGGTTGTTAGCTGCCCTGAGCCCGGTCTTGGCTGGGCAAGGCGGGGTATAAATATATTATTATTATTATTATTATTATTATTATTATTATTATTATTATTATTATTATTACTAGGTCCGAACCTGCACTTTGAATTGGACCCAGAAACTCATGGGCAGCCAGTGCAGTCGGTCCAGGATCCATGTATTATGCTCAAAGCCCAGTGAGCAACCTGGCCGCTGCATTCTGCACCCGATGGAAGTTTCCAAACCATCTTGAGAGGCAGCCCTATGCATAATGCGTTGCAGTAATCTAACCTAGAGGTTACTGGAGCATGGAACACAGTACAGTGGTACCTCGGGTTAAGAACTTAATTCATTCCGGCAAAACCAGAGCAGCGCACGGAAACGCCGTTTACCTTCCCGCTGGAGTGCTACCTATTTATCTACTTGCACTTTTGGTGTGCTTTCGAACTGCTAGGTTGGCAGGAGCAGGGACCGAGCAACGGGAGCTCACCCCATCACGGGGATTCGAACCGCCGACCTTCTGATCGGCAAGCCCTAGGCTCTGTGGTTTAACCCGCAGCGCCACCCACATCCCAAAGAGAAGATTGTTGTTGTTGTTGTTTAGTCGTTCAGTCATGTCCGCCTCTTCGTGACCCCCTGGACCAGAGCACACCAGTCACGCCTGTCTTCCCTGCCTCCCGCAGTTTGGTCAAACTCATGTTGGTAGCTTCAAGAACACTGTCCCACGTTCTCGTCCTCTGTCATCCCCTTCTCTTTGCACCCTCCATCTTTCCCAACATCAGGGTCTTTTCCAGCGAGTCTTCTCTTCTCATGAGGTGGCCAAAGTCTTGGAGCCTCAGCTTCAGGATCTGTCCTTCCAGTGAGCACTCAGGGCTGATTTCCTTCAGAATGGAGAGGTTTGATCTTCTTGCAGTCCATGGGACTCTCAAGAGTCTCCTCCAGCACCATAATTCAAAAGCATCCATTCTTCGGCGATCAGCCTTCTTTATGGTCCAGCTCTCGCTTCCATACATCACATGGAAGATGGAGCAAGCATGTTTTCTCCTGCTCCCCAAAACAATGAAAGGAGAGTCTGGCCAAAGGTCAGGAGGGGCTTTCTGATGGTAAGAGGTGTTTGACAGCGGAGCCCACTCCTTCAGGAGGCTGGGAAAGGAGGGCGGAGGAGTGGGGGGAGAAGAGAAGGCAAACAAAGCTGAAGTTTGACAATTAAGACGTGCTGGGTTTCTGCCAGCTGCGGTGGGTGGGAAAGACAACATGCTTCCCCTTCTTTTTTCTCTCCTGGAAACGAAATCTTCCTCCTGCATGGGAATGTGATCTGCAGCTTCTGAGCACCGCTGAGAGGCCAGCTGCTCCTGGCTCCGGACCCTGAGAGGAGGCTTGCAATTTGCACCCCTTCTGCCTCAAGACCGCAAGCCGTTGTTTGCAGATGCTAATTAGAGATTAATTAGATCTTGCAACACCCCCCAGCGAGAGAGCGCTATCACTTCCCAGCAGCTCGCAAACAGCCCCTTTCCTTGTATCAACAGAACAGGGAGGGGGGAGAACAGGCTGTGGCATCCAAGACGCCAAAGCAATGCCAGCTTTGAGGGAATAGATGCCACAGTTGAGATGCTCAGGAGATGGGCATGATAATAACGCCTGACGTGGAGCATGCGTTTTGAGTCTTCAGAGCTAATAAGTGCTCAAAGCTCCGAGGAGAGCACATTGTTGTCCCTGGTGAAATTCTCGGGTCTGGGCAGGTTGGTATTTGCCTTACTTTCAAGGTGAAAAAGGTAAAGGTTAAAGGACCCCTGACAGTTAAGTCCAGTCACATACTCTGGGGTTGCAGCGCTCATCTTGCTTTCAGGCCGAGGGAGCCGGCGTTTGTCCGCAGACAGTTTTTCCAGGTCATGTGGCCAGCATGACTAAGTCGCTTCTGGCGAACCAGAGCAGTGCATGGAAACGCCATTTACCTTCCCGGCGGAGCGGTATCTATTTATCTACTTGCACAGGTGTACTTTCGAACTGCTAGGTTGGCAGGAGCAGGGACCGAGCAACAGGAGCTCACTCTGATCAGCAAGCCCAAGTCTCAGTGGTTTAGACCACAGCGCTACCCACGTCCCTTTGAAACTCCTCAGGGTAGTGATAAAGCAGGATATCAAATCCAAACTCTTCTTCTTCTTCTTCTTCTTCTTCTTTGTGAATTTATTGCACAGAACCCACAGACAGCTTTCTGGGTCATGTGGCCCAGCAGAACTAAACCGCTTCTGGTGCAACAGAACACCGTGACAGAAACCAGAGCGCATGGAAACATAGTTTTACCTTCCCTCTGCAGTGGTACCTGTTTATCTATTTGCCCTGGTGTGCTTTCAAACTGCTAGGTTGGCAGGAGCAGGGACCGAGCAACGGAGCTCACCCCATCACAGGGATTTGAACCGCCGACCTTCTGATTGGCAAGCCCAAGAGGCTCAGTGGTTTAGACCACAGCGCCACCCGCATATCCCTACTTTCAAGGTAGAGTAATCAAATCACGGGTGGTGCTGTGGGTTAAACCACAGAGCCTAGGGCTTGCTGATGAGAAGGTCGGTGGTTCAAATCCCCGCGATGGGGTGAGCTCCTGTTGCTCGGTCCCTGCTCCTGCCAACCTAGCAGTTCGAAAGCACGTCAAAGAGGAAGTAGATAAATAGGTACCGCTCCGGCGGGAAGGTAAACGGCGTTTCTGTGTGCTGCTCTGGTTTCGCCAGAAGAGGCTTAGTCCTGCTGGCCACATGACCCGGAAGCTGAATGCTGGCTCCCTCAGCCAGTAAAGCGAGATGAGCGCCACAACCCCAGAGTCAGCCACGACTGGACCTAATGGTCCCTTTACCTTTACCTTTAATCAAATCATAGAATTGTAGGAATCTCAGCTCAAGCATGCACAACAGATGACCATCCAACCTCTGCTTTAAAACCTCAAAAGAAGGAAAGTGCATACCATAACCCCCTCCCCAGGGTGTCCGTTCTGTGGCTGAACGACTCTTACAGTCAGAAAGTTCTTCCTGATATTTAGTCTGAATCTCCTTTCTTGTCACTTGAAGCCCTTGGTTCAAGAGCAGGAGAAAACAAGCTTGTTCCATCTTCCATGGGACAAGATATTTGAAGGTGGCTGTTTGCAAGTGTCTTTGCAGCTATCCGAAAACCGTTTCTTGACCGGTTTGCCATCTTCCTTTAAAAGAAGACTGGACAAGTTCACAGAGGAGAAAGCAGTGGATACCAGCATTTGAATTTCAGTTGCTGGGAGACAAAGAAGGGGAGTGGGCTGTTGTGTGTGGGTCTGTTTTTGGGTATCTGGTTGGTCTTGTGAGAACAAGATTCTGGACTAGATGGGGCAATGGCTTGATCCAGCAAGGCTCATCTTTTTTCTCTTTCCCAAGATCAGAGCTCTCTCTGAGGTCCTGGGCAAGAGGATCCTAATAATAATAATAATAATAATAATAATAATAATAATAATAATAATAATAATAATAATAATAATTATTTATATCCCGCCCTCCCCAGCCGAAGCCGGGCTCAGAGCGGCTAACAAAACAGTAAAAATAACACAGTTTACATAAAATCACAATCAATTAATTGAAATACATTCTAAAATCAATTCATTCTAAAATCAATGCAGAATCAAATTAATGGCAACCACTGGGCTAGAGTTCTATGAGGAGAGAGGGGGTCAGACTGTGCCTTGGCCAAAGGCCTGGTGGAACAGCTCTGTCTTGCAGGCCCTGCGGAAAGATGTCAAGTCCCTAGTCTCTTGTGACAGAGCGTTCCACCAGATTGGGGCCAGGGCCAAAAAGGCCCTGGCTCTGGTTGAGGCCAGCCTAACCTCCCTGTGGCCCGGGATCTCCAAGATGTTTTTGTCTGAAGACCGTAAGGTCCTCTGTGGGACATACCAGGAGAGGCGGTCCCGTAGGTATGAAGGCTGTATAGGGCTTTAAAGGATAAAACCAGCACCTTGAACCTGACCCTGTACTCCACCGGGAGCACCTGGGTCATAATGCTCTCCCAGTACTCCAAAGAGGAGTGCAGCCTTAACGAACGAACAAATGAACAAACTACGGTAACTGCGTCTGCTTATTTCATTTCTGAAAACAGCTGATCTTTTTCAAAGTTCTGAAACAGCTAAGACCAAGTGCTTGTGTATGAAATTTAATAAGCATTTCATTTCATGAGCGCTGAACTTTGTTCATGGATTAATGAGAGATGCACCACTGGAAATGATATTTCATGTGCATTCATGTTTGGATAGACCCACATCAAATTGCACTTTTTGGTTTTATGCCACGCAAAGGCCAGCTTCAAAGAGGCAGCTTTTATGGGGCCTGGGTTGGGGAGAGAAAGAGTTTAATTTCCCTGACCCACAGTTCCACCCGCCCCAGACCTGGGGGTTCCACTTGCGTAACAAAAAACAAGATGGTTGTAAATTTGACTCCTGCAATTAATATCGAGTCTGCTTCAGCCTGGAGGTACTGAAATGAAAGTTGGTGTGCATGTTCTGTCATGTGACAAAAGTATTTATAATAATAATAATTTATTATTTGTACCCCGCTCATCTGGCTGGGCCTCCCCAGCCACTCTGGGCGGCTTCCACAGAGACCAAAAATACACTAAAATGTCAAAGATAAAAAACTTTCCTGAACAGGGCTGCCTTAAGATGTCTTCTGAATGTCAGGTAGTTGTTTATCGCTTTTGATGGGAGGGTGTTCCACTGGGCGGGTGCCACCACCGAGAAGGCCCTCTGCCTGGTTCCCTGTAGCTTTGCTTCTCACAATGAGGGAACTGCCAGAAGGCCCTTGGCACTGGACCTCAGCGTCCAGGCAGAACGATGGGGGTGGAGACGCTCCTTCAGATATACTGGGCTGAGGCCGTTTAGGGCTTTAAAGGTCAACACCAACACTTTGAATTGTGCTCAGAAATGTACTGGGAACCAATGTAGGTCTTTGAGGAATGGGGTTATGTGGTCTCTGCAGCTGCTCCCAGTCCCCAGTCTAGCTGCCGCATTCTGGATTAGTTGTAGTTTCCGGGTCACTTTCAAAGGTAGCCCCACGTAGAGCGCATGGCAGTAGTCCAAGCTGGAGATAACCAGAGCATGCACCACTCTGGAGAGACAGTCCGCAGGCAGGCAGGGAGGGTCTCATCCTGCGTACCAGATGGAGCTGCCCTGGATAAAGAATTGACCTGCGCCTCCATGGACAGCTGTGAGTCCAAAATGACTCCCAGGCTGCGCACCTGGTCCTTCAGGGGCACAGTGACCCCATTCAAGACCAGGGAGAGTAGAAGCAGTAAAAGGAAGCCGTAAAGGAGTCTAGAAATGATGTGAAATGCTGAAAAGCTGCAAAATCATTTAGCTTGCTGAGTCAATGTGACTTATCTTCAGGATGACTCATTCTCTGTATAAATTTTGTATGTGCTTGCAGGCAGACTCAGTGTCTGTGAGTCTGTCAGTCAGTGTGTGTTGTCTGTGTTTGTGAGAGTGGTGGAGCCTGTGCTCAATGGAAACTCTATGTATGCTCTGAATATAGCCGTCAACTGTCCCTTATTTGGCGGGACAGTCCCTTATCCCAGTGCCATTTCAAGGTGCTGTCCTTTATTGATAATGTCCCTTAAATTTCCTGGGTTTCAAAGGAAGCAGCTCCTCTCCCTCCCTCCCTGCCGGCCAGGGTGGAGGGAGGCTCCAACTGTGTTGCTTGGCTGCGTTGCTCACCCAATAAGGAGTCTAAGGACGACTGGGGGGTGGAGCTTGCATGCCTTGTGCCGATCAAATCGGCCGCGTTGCCTGGGGACTCGCCTTTGCTCAGCGCTTCCCAGCAGAGAGGTGAGGGTGGTTTTCCTTGCTGCATCCCCTTTGCTGGGTTGTTGCGCTGTGGGAACCACCGCTTGAGGCTTCGTTTGGCTGCTGGCTGGGCTTTCTGCCTTTGGCTCGGAGGGGCTCAGAAGTCGAACCTACCGTATTTTTCCCTCTATAACACGCAGATTTTTTCTCCTAAAATGGAAGGGGAAATGTCTGTGCGTGTTATTGAGCGAATGTGTGGTCCCTGGAGCCGAAAAATCAGGCAAAAATCAAATCGCGCTTCACGGAGAAGGGAAATCTGAAAAGAGGAAGTGGCTGCTTTCCTGCATTCTGCCTCAGGGTCTTACTGCCCACCCGCCTCTGTTTCGTTGCTGTGTTTGCTGAAACGGAACAAAGAGCAGGGAAAGCCCCTCCCCTCCAGGCAAGCAGAGGGGAAAGCAGAGTGTCGTCTCTGTGCTCCGGTGCTGCTGAAAACATGCAGGAGGCAGAGAGAGAGAGAGAGAGAGAGAGAGAGAGAGAGAGAGAGAGAGCGCTGGCTGGCTTGGGTGAGGGAAAACTTTTGCCTTCCTTTCCTCCCTCCCGTTATACCCCTCTCCTGCATTCTTAGCCAGCTGCTTCTCTGCACACCCCTCTCATGTCCCTTCTTTGTTTTTCCTTCGCTCCCCACTTAAAATGTGGTTACAAAGCATAGATCCACATGGATCCTCAGGATCTTTGCATTGGGTCACCCCAAATTCACCATCAGATCACATAGCATGTCCATGGCTACAGCCTGCACCAAAAAAATCACGCACCCACTGTTGCCTGGGGCTGCAATGGTGCAAAAACGTGGTTACAAAGCATGGATCCACAGGGATTCTCAGGATCTTTGCATTGGGTCACCCCAAATTCACCATCAGATCACACAGCATGTCCATGGCTACAGCCTGCACCAGAAAAATCACGCACCCACTGTTGCCTGGGGCTGCAATGGTGCAAAAATGTGGTTACAAAGCATGGATCCACAGGGATTCTCAGGATCTTTGCATTGGGTCACCCCAAATTCACCATCAGATCACATAGCATGTCCATGGCTACAGCCTGCACCAGAAAAATCACGCACCCACTGTTGCCTGGGGCTGCAATGGTGCAAAAATGTGGTTACAAAGCATGGATCCACAGGAATTCTCAGGATTTTTGCATTGGGTCACCCCAAATTCACCATCAGATCACATAGCATGTCCATGGCTACAGCCTGCACCAGAAAAATCACGCACCCACTGTTGCCTGGGGCTGCAATGGTGCAAAAACGTGGTTACAAAGCATGGATCCACAGGGATTCTCAGGATTTTTGCATTGGGTCACCCCAAATTCACCATCAGATCACATGTCTGTGGCCACAGCATGAAGCACAAAAATGATACATCCACTGTTTCATTCAGAATGTTTTTTCCCTTGTTTTCCTCCTCTAAAAACGATGTGCGTGTTATGGTCAGGTGCGTGTTATAGAGCGAAAAATACGGTACCTGTGCTCTGAAAATCCCTTATTTTGGCTGCTGATCCCTTATTTCCAAGGCTGCTGGTCCCTTATTTTCAAATCTGTAAGTTGACAGCTATGGCTCTGAAGCTAGTTTAATCTTCTGTTCACTATGCTGTTACAGCCATACCTCGGGTTACAAACGCTTCGGGTTGTGCGATTTCAGGTTGCGCACCGCGCCGAACCTGGAAGTACCGGAAGGGGTTACTTCCGGGTTTCGGCGCTTGTGCATGTGCAGAAGTGCTAAATCAAGCTTTGCACATGTGCAGAAGCACCGAATCACAACCCGCGCATGTGCAGATGCGCTGCTGCGGGTTGCGAACATGCTTCCCGCACGGATCACGTTCGCAACCTGAGCGTCCACCATATTTGCAAACAAGCTTACTTTAACTCAGTAAAGCTTTTATTCTTTTAATGAAGAAGACCCTGCGTCATTAATTTACACTGCGCATCATATTCGGGTCACCATTCTCTGTCTAAAGTTGAAACATCAGTTTAGCTCCCCCTCTCAGAGGTCCATTTTCAAGGGAAGGGGGAAGAACATGCACACACAAACGAAATCTACTCCTCCCTTAGAATTTTAGATGCAGGTTTAAGCACACGCAGGCACGCATTTTTCAGGAAATGATTTTCACCTCTAGCAAATGAGAAGCAGCTGCAACGTGAAATGGCCCAGTGAAGCTCTAACTGCCTTCTCCTGGTGCCAAATTCAGCTTCCACTTACTGCCAGATGTGCCTGATTCACCAGCTTTTGCAACCAGATGATACTTACAGAACATGTGAGATGTATTTTATTTGTCAGCAACAAATACCAAGCATTTTTTTAAAACATGGAAACTAAAAGAGAGAAGATGAAGAGAAAAGCAAGGCAAGATATTCCGGCTAAATACCGTATTGACCTGAATATAAGCCTCACTTTCCCCCCAAATTCCGACTGTGAAAAGTTAAGGTGCGGCTTATATTCACAACCTTACGGTATGCGGCCAGGAGCGTGGGGCAACTTATATTCAGGTATTTTTTCTCTCCCCCCCTCCAATTTTAAATGTGCAGCTTATATTCGGGTGCAACTTATATTCGGGCCAATATGGTAATAGGAAAAACTTTCTTTTCTTTTTTAACCATGCTTTTTATAGGATTATTACTACAATACATAAACACTCTTTAAAAACACACACACACTACAAGCAAACGAAAAGGAAAATACAAACAATCCAAAAAGAACCTACACAATAACCGGTAAACATATGTTTTGTTTTTCTAATTTTTTTATTAAAATTTTCCAAAAAAAGAAAGAAATTTAACAAAGAAAAACAAAGAACAACACATAACACTGCAAACACACTTATATACATATTTTCCAAAATGAAAACTAATAAAAATAAAAAGAAAGAAAACGAAAAATAAACAGATATAAAGAAAAAAGAAAAGAAAAAATACTTCTCATAACCTGGAATATTACTAAATTCTTGCTTCAAATACTGCAATATATAAATCTTAGTTAAAATATTATCAAAGGCTTCCGCCGCATTCGCCACACGTCTCTTAGTTGTCTTACTCGCCTTTACATCTGTTCTTCAATCATTTCCCTCCTTAGATTCTTTCATAATCAGTCAAATCTTTATGTTCTCTGTATTCTTCAATATGTTTATCAGGAAGAACTTTCTAACGGTAAGAAAGTTTGGCAGTGGAATGGACTCCCTTGGAAGATGGTGGACTTCATTGCGGGGTTTTGAACAGAGGTTGAATCCCTGCCAGGGATGCGGGTGGCGCTGTGGGTTAAACCACAGAGCCTAGGACTTGCCGATCAGAAGGTCGGTGGTTCGAATCCCCGCAATGACGGGGTGAGCTCCCGTTGCTCGGTCCCTGCTCCTGCCAACCTAGCAGTTCTAAAGCACGCCAAAGTGCAAGTAGATAAACAGGTACCACTCTGGCGGGAAGGTAAACGGCGTTTCCTTGCGCTGCTCTGGTTCGCCAGAAGCGGCTTTGTCATGCTGGCCACATGACCCGGAAGCTGTGCGCCGGCTCCCTCGGCCAGTAAAGCGAGATGAGCGCCGCAACCCCAAAGTCGGCCATGACTGGACCTAATGGTCAGGGCTCCTTTACCTTTACCTTTACCTGAATCCCTGCCAGGGATTCTTTAGCTGGGAAACCTGTGTTGCAGCGGGTTGGAATAGATGACCTTTGGGTGCCCCTCTACAATTCCAGGTGCTTTTAAAATTCACCCTCAGCAAGGCACTGCAGGTAACAGAAAGTCCCTTGTTCCATCCTGGCATAGGCAGCCGAAAGAGGTCATGATCAGGACACCAAGCTTTGTAAAGTCTTTTGGAAGGGGCTGCATGGGTGCAGCGGTTCGATAAAGCAACTTTGGATGTCCAAGCCAAGTCCTGTATGGGGCTGGAAGGGAACTAGGGGACGTGATGCACCAGGGAGCAGATGGGGGGGTTGGCTTTTCCCTTGCTTTTTGGCCTCCGAACAGTCCCCTCTCCCCCAGGGCATCCCGACAAGCTGTCAGCATGGCCTCAGCAGACCTCGGCAGCTGATCCTGTCTTGGAGATCAGCTGTTGGAATGGGAGGCTTCCAGTTTCAAAGCCACTCAGCGGGCAGAGCGGCTAGCATTCTGGGAGCGGGATCGCGCCATCACATCCCACTTCGAAATGGGTAATTGTTCATCATTGTCGCAAAGAAAAACTGTCCAAACTGATGGGCTGCAACCTGCGAAGTTTGTTGTTGTTGTTTAGTTGTTTAGTCGTGTCCGACTCTTTGTGACCCCCTGGACCAGAGCACGCCAGGCACTCCTGTCTTCCACTGCCTCCCGCAGTTTGGTCAAACTCATGCTGGTAGCTTCGAGAATACTGTCCCACCATCTCATCCTCTGTCGTCCCCTTCTCCTTGTGCCCTCCATCTTTCCCAACATCAGGGTCTTTTCCAGGGAGTCATCTCTTCTCATGAGGTGGCCAAAGTCTTGGAGCCTCAGCTTCAGGATGTGTCCTTCCAGTGAGCACTCAGGGCTGATTTCCATCAGAATGGAGTGGTTTGATCTTCTTGCAGTCCGTGGGACTCTCAAGAGTCTCCTCCAGCACCAGAATTCAAAAGCATCCATTCTTTGGTGATCAGCCTTCTTTATGGTCCAGCTCTCACTTCCATACATCACTACTGGGAAAACCATAGCTTTTACTATACGGACCTTTGTTGGCAAGGTGATGTCTCTGCTTATAGAATCATAGAATCATAGAATCATAGAGTTGGAAGAGACCACAAGGGCCATCGAGTCCAACCCCCTGCCAAGCAGGAAACACCATCAGAGCACTCCTGACATGGTTGTCAAGCCTCTGCTTAAAGACCTCCAAAGAAGGAGACTCCACCACACTCCTTGGCAGCAAATTCCACTGTCGAACAGCTCTTACTGTCAGGAAGTTCTTCCTAATGTTTAGGTGGAATCTTCTTTCTTGCAGTTTGGATCCATTGCTCCGTGTCCGCTTCTCTGGAGCAGCAGAAAACAACCTTTCTCCCTCCTCTATGTGACATCCTTTTATATATTTGAACATGGCTATCATATCACCCCCTAACCTCCTCTTCTCCAGGCTAAACATGCCCAGCTCCCTTAGCCGTTCCTCATAAGGCATCGTTTCCAGGCCTTTGACCATTTTGGTTGCCCTCCTCTGGACACGTTCCAGTTTGTCAATGTCCTTCTTGAACTGTGGTGCCCAGAACTGGACACAGTACTCCAGGTGTGGTCTGACCAGAGCAGAATACAGTGGCACTATTACTTCCCTTGATCTAGATGCTATACTCCTATTGATGCAGCCCAGAATTGCATTGGCTTTTTTAGCTGCCGCGTCACATTGTTGGCTCATGTCAAGTTTGTGGTCAACCAAGACTCCTAGATCCTTTTCACATGTACTGCTCTCAAGCCAGGTGTCACCCATCTTGTATTTGCGCCTCTCATTTTTTTTGCCCAAATGCAATACTTTACATTTCTCCCTGTTAAAATTCAATTTGTTTGTTTTGGCCCAATTCTCTAATCTGTCAAGGTCATTTTGAAGTGTGATCCTGTCCTCTGGGGTGTTAGCCACCCCTCCCAGTTTGGTGTCATCTGCAAATTTGATCAGGATGCCCTTGAGTCCATCATCCAAGTCGTTGATAAAGATGTTGAATAAGACCGGGCCCAAGACAGAACCCTGTGGCACCCCACTAGTCACTCTTCTCCAGGATGAAGAGGAACCATTGATGAGCACCCTTTGGGTTCGGTCAGTCAGCCAGTTACAAATCCACTGAGTGGTAGCATAGTCAAGACCACATTTTACCAGCTTCTTTACAAGAATATCATGGGGCACCTTGTCAAATGCCTTGCTGAAATCAAGGTAGGCTACATCCACTGCGTTCCCTTCATCTACCAGGCTTGTAATTCTGTCAAAAAACGAGATCAGGTTAGTCTGACATGACTTATTTTTCAGAAATCCATGCTGACTATTGGTGATCACAGCATTCCTTTCTAGGTGCTCACAGACTGTTTGCTTAATGATCTGCTCCAGAATCTTCCCTGGTATTGATGTCAGACTGACTGGGCGGTGATTATTTGGGTCCTCTCTTTTCCCCTTTTTGAAAATAGGGACAACATTTGCCCTCCTCCAGTCTGCCGGGACTTCGCCTGTTCTCCAGGAATTCTCAAAGATGACTGCCAGTGGTTCTGAGATCACATCTGCCAGTTCTCTTAATACTCTTGGATGCAGTTCATCTGGCCCTGGAGACTTGAATACATCTAAACTAGCCAAGTATTCTTGTACTATCTCCTTAGTTATTCTGGGCTATGTTTCCTCTGCTGAATCATTTGCTCCAAATTCTTCAGGTCGGGGATTGTTTTCTTTATCGGAGAAGACTGAGGCAAAGAAGGCATTGAGGAATTCAGCCCTTTCTGTGTCCCCTGTTTGCATTTCACCATCTTCTCCTCTGAGTGACCCCTTTTTAAGATGCTGTCTAGGTCTAGGCTGCGAAGTTAGTAAAGGTAAAGGGACCCCTGACCATTAGGTCCAGTCGTGGCCGACTCTGGGGTTGTGGCGCTCATCTCGCTTTATTGGCCGAGGGAGCCGGCGTACAGCTTCCACATCATGTGGCCAGCATGACTAAACCGCTTCTGGCGAAACCAGAGCAATGCACAGAAACGCCGTTTACCTTCCCGCTGGAGCGGTACCTATTTATCTACTTGCACTTTGACGCGCTTTTGAACTGCTAGGTTGGCAGGAGCAGGGACCGAGCAACGGGAGCTCACCCCGCCGCGGGGATTCGAACCGCCAACCTTCTGATCGGCAAGTCCTAGGCTCTGTGGTTTAACCCACAGAGCCACCCGCGTCCCTCTGCCTGCGAAGTTGGGGATAGGCAAATTGGCCAGTTTCAGTTTTCCGTTTTCTCATTCTCCCCAAGGGTCATTTAGTCCAACCCTCTGCGATGCAGGAATCTTTTGCCCAATGTGAGGTTCGAATCCATGACCCTGAGATTAAGAGGGCAGAGGGAAAAAAGAAAACAGTATTGCTTGTTCTTAATTTCTTGCAGTGGGGGGTGCAGGGGGGGCTGGCCGCACCGGGCGCAACATCTGGGGGTTAGGGTTAGGGGGCGCAAATCCATGGGTTAGGGGGCACAAATTACTTGCCTTGCCCTGGGTGCTGACAACCCACGCTACGCCACTGATTTCTTGCATCGATTTCCCATCTTCTTTTCCAATGAGCTCAAGGTGGTGTGCTTATTTCCCCCCATTTTATCGCCACAACGACCCTGCAAGCGGGATAGACCGAGAGGCAGATATTAATATTGAGCAGCTTGAAGTAATTGGATGTATAAAAAACACTCCTTTCAAAATAAAAATTGTCCAGACCCATAAATATGGTTCAAACCTTTACTAACCAGAACTTCTTCCAAACAGGTACAAAAACAAATTAATGATACATCTGAATAGTTCCATAACTAAGAGGCTATTAGAAATATTAGGTTATTCGAATTAGACCTAGATTCAAAGGACTATTTCTCCTTACAGCCTCAACAAGCCTACATTTCAGCCTGAGGCCGTTCCTCCTGGAGAGAATCATTTGCAGATCTTCCTCCCACAAAAGGCAAATGACAACTCCCTTCAAAATGACAATTTGTAGTTGAATAATAATAATAATAATAATAATAATAATAATAATAATAATAATAATTTATTATTTATACCCCGCCCATCTGGCTGGGCCTCCCCAGTCACTCTGGGCGGCTTCCATAAAAACCAAAAATACAGTAAAATGTCACACGTTAAAAACTTCCCTGAACAGGGCTGCCTTAAGATGTCTCCTGAATGTCAGGTAGTTGTTTATCGCTTTGACATCTGCTGGAAGGGCGTTCCACAGGGCGGGTGCCACTACCGAGAAGGCCCTCTGACTGGTTCCCTGTAGCTTTGCTTCTCGCAATGAGGGA
Organism: Podarcis raffonei; assembly: GCF_027172205.1. NCBI lineage: Eukaryota > Metazoa > Chordata > Lepidosauria > Squamata > Lacertidae > Podarcis > Podarcis raffonei. The sequence continues at coordinate 4,317,993 of NC_070619.1, read as the reverse complement.
ACCGCCAGAAGGCCCTCAGCGCTGGACCTCAGCGTCCAGGCAGAATGATGGGGGTGGAGACGCTCCTTCAGGTATACTGGACCAAGGCCGTTTAGGGCTTTAAAGGTCAGCACCAACACTTTGAATTGTGCTCGGAAACGTACTGGGAGCCAATGTAGGTCTTTCAAGACCGGTGTTATATGGTCTCGGCGGCCGCCCCCAGTCACCAGTCTAGCTGCTGCATTCTGGATTAGTTGTAGTTTCCGAGTCACCTTCAAAGGTAGCCCCACGTAGAGCGCATTGCAGTAGTCCAAGCGGGAGATAACCAGAGCATGCACCACTCTGGCGAGACAGTCCGCAGGCAGATAGGGTCTCAGCCTACGTACCAGATGGAGCTGGTAAACATGATCATCATGTGATCTTTAAGGTTAAACACTCACATGAAAGAGCAGAGAACGTCAACAGTTAATTATGAACCCAGCTAGAAGCTTAGAGAGCCAGATGGGCAGGGTATCGTTGTTGTTGTCGTTGTTGTTGTTGAAGTTGTATTCCTCAATGGAATTTTCCAATGTTAAACCCTTCAGGAATATACATACAGGCATTCTCCATTTCAGCGATTAGACAATTCTACGTAACAGGGACTGGCCCCCAATGGTCAGTCAATGAGCTTTGTGGCCAAGTGGAGATTTGAACCCCCACATGCAATGGACAAACTGACCCATCCCTACTGAAATAAAAAAAATTAAGGTCTTATATATATAATAAATGTTCATAAATGTACCAAGCAAACACGTACATAAATATATAAACCACATGTCTGAAGCAGCACAGGAAAACAGCCATGAAGCCATTTTGACTCCCAAACTGACCAAATGATTTCTCTGCAAAGTTAAAGGAAAATGAAAATGCCTCCCCATTGTCTTTTCCTTCACAAATCCTGTCTTAAGGGTATGTCTGTGTATGAATAGGGTGTGAGCCTGTGACCTGGCTCAGGAACTAAGTATTTATCATTACAAAAGACTGGCCAGGCTCCCCAGGGTATCCAATCAAGTGAGCATTAACAGGAAACCTGCCAGACAGGAGGTAAACAATGCACTCAGATTTCTGTTGTAGACCGCCCTTTCTGTGATTTGTGATGTATGTATGATGTTTCTGGGGGTGGCCTTGGACTCCAAGGTGGGCAATTTAAAATGTCTATATAAGGCCGGGCACACCTGGGTCCTTCTCCTGCGTGTGAGGGGGGCACCCTGTTGCAACAGTTCAATAAAGACCAGGCTTACCAGCTGCTTTGCTTCTCAATATTCTCTGCTTGGCCTCTGTTATTTTCTCCGACCGATGGAGAACCTGCAAAGGACTCTAGAAGGGCTCTTGTGTCCCCCATAAGGGAATAAGGGCAGATTCTCGTTTTTTACGCAGCTCTGCATTGAAATTTGCAAAGTTCCGGAGGCCTCCCTACGCAGTCCGGCTTCACGCTCTTTCGTAACTCTGATTCTCAACTCCAGCCAGGGTCTTTTAAGACTTTCCTTCCCTAGGAAGAAAGGAAGGGGGAAGGGAGAGAGAAAAACGGAAGGAAAGCTGCCGTTTTGGTGATAACAAATTCACAATGACGTTTCCCCCTTGGCAGAATACATTGTACTGAAATGTAATGTGGTGCGCGGAGGGAAGGGGGGGCCGTCGGGCGGATGTATATTTGTTTAATGTGGATAAGAGGAACGTACACACAGAAGAAGAAAAAAAGCCTTATTCCTACCACAAATAAAAATCACTTAAACCAAAGCTGAGGATTAATTACACCCCATCAAGAGCTGGGATTGTAAGCAAAGAGGAAGAGGTTTAATTCCCCCGCCTTCTGACAAACACATACAATTCTGATACTCGGGGAAAAGTGGAAGGAAGGGAAATGCAGTTTACCAGGCAGACGCTGCAGCCGTCAGTATTTCATAGAATCATAGTTGGAAGGGGCCCCCAGTGATCATCTAGTCCAACCCACTCCAATGCAGGAATCTCAACTAAAGTATGCAGGACAGATTGCCATCCTGCCTCTGCTTAAAAACCTCCAAGGAAGGAATATAATATTTCTTCTTTCTTTTTTTTTTTTTTTGAATTTGCATTTTATTTATTTGTTAACGTTCTTATATTGCCTCGGTAAACGTTGTCATATTACATTACAGGACTTAAGGTAAAGGTAAAGGGACCCCTGGCCATTAGGTCCAGTCGTGGCCGACTCTGGGGTTGCGGTGCTCATCTCGCTTTATTGGCCGAGGGAGTTGGCGTACAGCTTCCGGGTCATGTGGCCAGCAGGACTAAGCAGCTTCTGGCGAACCAGAGCAGCACACAGAAACGCCGTTTACCTTCCCGCCGGAGTGGTACCTATTTATTTACTTGCATTTTGACGTGCTTTCGAACTGCTAGGTTGTCAGGAGCAGGGACCGAGCAATGGGAACTCACCCCGTCACGGGGATTCGAACCACCAACCTTCTGATCAGCAAGTCCTAGGCTCTGTGGTTTAAACCACAGCGCCACCCATGTCCCTATTTACAGGACTTACTATAATATAATCTCTGACATGTATACAAAAATTATATGCAAATTTTATAGACCTAGAAAGAAAATGAAACAAACAAACAAACAAACAAGAACAAAGAGAAAAAACAAAAAAATCCCCTCCCCAAAATCATATACATACCAATACACTAGACTTCCTGTCTTTCCCGTTGCATATTCCTTTTTTTACAAATGAATGTACTCTTATTATTGTATATTTCTTTACATATTATCTAGTACATCCCTATATCAATATGTGCTCTTAGTCTTATTTCTCAACTCACGTCTCACTGTAGCCTTATCAGGGTTCACCGATTGGGTCTGCGTTGCTCCCGGACAGGAGGAAGGAAGTCAAATGACACCAAGGGTTGGTTCAGAGAAAGAGTTCTTTATTTCTGCTCTCCAGAACAGCAGAAAGGCACCTGCGTGGTCAGTCCACAGCAAGTCCAAAGAAATGAGAGATTACATGCAGTATATATATCTTCTAGGCACCCTCTCCCCCCTTCCCCAGGAATCCAGCCACGTCAGCTTGTACACGCAGGTTGACATCACAGATGTTCCTCTTCCGGCACTCTTAACCATAAAAGGGTATTCCTTCCTATACTTCTGACCATAAAAGGATCGATATAAGATAAGGTACTGACGCGTCTTCCCAGTTCTACTGATACAGTCAAGGCCATCCTTGCTGTCACAAACTGATAAAGGAGAGGGCTCTGAGCACTTGTTTATACAGCCGGGTTTTTGTTTATACATTGACTCAGAGCTCAAGTTAATGGATTTTCGCTAAGGAAAAATAGGGATTTTGGTGCCTATTTCAAACTGCCTGCACAGTCAGTTTTGGGTTTGGGAAACCCATTCCTTCATCACTCCAGCGTAAATCAAATGCTAGCAAGGAATATAATATTTCAATGGAATCCTGGGAAAGATTATGGAGGGAAGGTTTGATGTTTACCGCATGTTATACCCTAAAAGAGGACTTCTTCAAAATGCTTTACTGTTGGTATCTAACACCATCAAAATTGGCAAAAAAATGTATAGAACCAGGTCAAGCATTTGTTGGAGATGTAGAGAGGCAGAGGGTACAATGATTCACATGTGGTGGAATTGTAGGAAAATAAGGGAATTTGGGGACATAGCATACAATGAGCTCAAAAAGATGTTTAAAATATCTTTTGCAAAAGAACCCCGAAGCCTTGTTACTGGGTATAATAGGCATGGACATTCCAAAAAAATATGAGGAAGATCTTCTTATATGCAACAGTGGCAGCAAGAATCTGAACAGCGAAAAAATGGAAAGGAGATTCCACGCTGACCAAAGAGGATTGGCAGACGAAATTATTAGAATACACAGAATGAGCAAGGATGGCAGGAAGAATGAGAGATAATACGGATCAATTGTTTATTAGAGAGTGGGACATTTACAGAAAACATCTTAAAGAGCATTGTAAAAATTTTGAATTCTCCGGCAGGCTTAGAATAACCCCTGTATGAACGTAGGAAACCTTATTAAAATAAAAATTTGGGAGAAGTTTGGAGTGCTGATGAAAAGTGCGCTACTCAAAAGAAACCTGGGACTCTTGTTGAGGTGACTGGAAGTCAGAATAGAAGTTGTGTTGTAAGAAATTAGTTTAAAGGTAAAGGTAAAGGGACCCCCAACCATTAGGTCCAGTCGTGGCCGACTCTGGGGTTGCGCCGCTCATCTCGCTTTACTGGCCGAGGGAGCCGGTGTACAGCTTCCGGGTCATGTGGCCAGCATGACTAAGCCGCTTCTGGCACACCAGAGCAGCGCACGGAAACGCTGTTTACCTTCCCACCAGAGCTGTACCTATTTACCTACTTGCACTTTGACGTGCTTTTGAACTGCTAGGTTGGCAGGAGCAGGGACTGAGCAACGGGAGCTCACCCCATCGCAGGGATTCGAACCGCTGACCTTCTGATCGGCAAGTCCTAGGCTCTGTAGTTTAACCCATAGCGCCACCCACGTCCCTTAAGAAATTAATTTACGTTTTGTAATTTGTATTATCCTTTGGTTTTTTTCTTTGTTGGCTGTTTTTTCTTTTTTTACAACCAAGAAAGCCATTTTATTTTATTTTTTAAAGGAAGGAGAGTCCCCCACCTTCTGAGGCTGCCTGTTCCACTGCCGAACAGCTCTTACCACCAGAAAGTTCTTCCTATTGCTCAGTCAGAATCTTCTTGCTTGCAGTTTGAACCCATTGCTTCAGGTCCGTTCCTTTGCAGAAGCAAGGGGCGGGGAAGCAAGCTTGCTGCATCTTCCATGTGACAGCCCTAATGGAAGATGGTGGACTCTCCTTCGTTGGAGGTTTTTAAGCAGAGGTGGGGGGGATACCTACATTGGCTCCCAGGACGTTTCCGAGCACAATTCAAAGTGTTGGTGCTGACCTTGAAAGCCCTAAACGGCCTCAAAGGCCCAGTATACATGAAGGAGCGTCTCCTCCCCCATCATTCTGCCCGGACGCTGAGGTCCAGCACCGAGGGCCTTCTGGCGGTTCCCTCGCTGTGAGAAGCCAAGTTACAGGGAACCAGGCAGAGGGCCTTCTCGGTAGTGGCGCCCGCCCTGTGGAACGCCCTCCCATCAGATGTCAAAGCGATAAACATCTACCTGACATTCAGAAGACATCTGAAGGCAGCCCTGTTCGGGGAAGTTCAGGGAATATGTGACATTTTAGTGTATCTTTCATCTTTGTTGGAAGCCGCTCAGAGTGGCTGGGGAAACCCAGCCAGATGGGCAGGGTACAAATAATAAATTATTATTATTATTATTATTATTATTATTATTATTATTATTATTATAGCTGAGATTGCTGCACTGCAGGGGGTTGGCCTAGATGACCCTCCATCTCCCTTCCAACGCTACATTTCTATGATTCTACATCACCTCTCAGTCTTCTCTTCTGCATACCCAGCTCCCTCAACTGTTCCTCATCAGGCTTGGTTTCGAAATAAAAAAATTAAGGTCTTATATATACAGTGGTACCTCAGGTTAAGTACTTAATTGGTTCCGGGAGTCTGTACTTAACCTGAAGCATTCTTAACCTGAAGTGGACTTTCCCATTGAAAGTAATGGAAGGTGGATTGATCCGTTCCAGACGATGAAAAAACACCCCCCTAAAACAGCAATTTAACACGGATTTTACTGTTTCACGAGACCATTGATCCATAAAATGAAGGCAATAATCAATGTACTGTACTATGAAATAAATAAGACAGTATTTTAGATGGAAAAAATTAATATTTATTTCCAAACTCACTGTTTGGAGGGGGCTCAGGGTCATCTTCCACAATCAGGGCTTGGCTCCCTGCATTCGCGGAGGTCTTAGAGAGCTCCGTAGACCCTGCCAATGTCTGGGTTTGCCTCCAGGCAGCGGCAAGGCCTCTGAGAGCTTGGACAACTTACTTCCGGGTTACAATCGTTCGTAACCCAAAAAAACGTAAGTTGAAGCGTTCGTAACCCGAGGTACCACAGTATATAATAAATGTTCATAACTGCATATAGAAACCACATGTCTAAAGCCCCACAGAAAAAGTCCTGAAACCATTTTGTCCCTCCCAAATTGACCTCTGCAAGGTTGAAGGAAATCGGAAAAGCCTCCCCATTGTCTTTTTGTTCACAAATCCTGTCTTAAGGGTATGTCTGTGTATGAATAGGGTGTGAGCCTGTGACCTGGCTCAGGAAACTAAGTAGTTATCATTACAAAACACTGGCCAGGCTCCCCAGGTAATCCAATCAGGTGACCCTTAACAGGTAACCTGCCAGACAGGAGATAAACAACGCACTCAGATTTCTGTTGTAGACCGCCCTTTCTGTGATGTAGGTATGATGTATCTGGGGGTGGTCTTGGACTCCAGGGCTGGCAATTTAAAATGTCTATATAAGGGAGGGCACACCTGGGTGAAGGGGGAGCCCTGTTGCAACAGTCCAAGAAAGATCAGGCTTACTAGCTGCTTTGCTTCTCGATATTCTCTGGTTGGCCTCTGTTATTTTCTCCTACCGATGGAGAACCTACAAACGACTCTAGAAGGGCTCTTATGTTCCCCATAAGGGAAGAAGGGCAGATTTTTATTTATTACGGACACCTGCCCTAGATGCTTTAGCTGAGATTGCTGCACTGCAGGGGGTTGGCCTAGATGACCCTCCATCTCCCTTCCAACGCTACATTTCTATGATTCTACGTCACCTCTCGGTCTTCTCTTCTCCATACCCAGCTCCCTCGACCATTCCTCATCAGGCTTGGCTTCCAGACCCCTGATGATCTTGGTCACTGCCCTCTGCACACATTGAAGCTTGTCAACACCCTTCTTCTTCTTTTTAAAAAAGGAACATTTTATTAAAGTTTTCTTTGTTTACAAAGGTATGCACAATGTCTCTTTTTTCAAGTTACATTTCCCATAGGTCAGTTTCATTTGTTGAGACATTAGGGTTACATTGGGAAGAAAAAAGGGGAGAAGAGGTGGAGGGGGCCATGGTGGGTGGGGATGGGAGGCGATATTTCTATTTTGCTTAATTGTATGTGTGGGTTTCTGTGTCCGCGTCGTTTGTGCAGGTTCTCTTTGCTATTCGCTTGTGTTCCTTTGGTGGTGAGAGAAATTGGCCTAGGGTGTGGTTGTTTGTTTGTGGCTGGCTGTGGTGGTCTTTGTTTTCATGTGTGAGTGGGGTGGGTGTGCGTTTTTGAATCAGGTTAGCCATATTGACTCATATGCTGTTGGTGCATTCTTGCCGTTGTCTTGTTGAGCTGTGTATGTGGTGAAGGGGAACCATCCCGGAGTGAAGGTATCGTCTTCTGTTTGTCCCTGTGTCCGTTTCAGTTTACAGTGGTACCTCTGGTTACATACGCTTCAGGTTACATATTGTCAGCGCTGCCCAAGGTCCCAGCTCACACAAGACCAACGCTGCTTCTTTCTTTAGTATAAAAGTCTTTATTGAAGTTCAGTTTCACTTCCACACGCGCAGCGTGCAACGCTACGTCTCTAAACTTAGACCGCCGAAGCTCCATCTGAATCTCCTCCCCCCTGACACCAGTTTAAGATTCTAGCCTTACTCCACCTCTTCCTCTGTTCCTTCTTTCTCTGGGTCCGCCTGCTAGTCGGAGTCTCACTCTTCCTAGACTCCTCTGACGCTGAGTCCCCTGACTCTTCCCCCTCCCTCCTTCGGGCTTTTGGACCTGGCTCCCAATCCAGGTCTTCTGCTGTCCCGCGCTCCTGCACATTTGAACTTGGCGCGCGCGCGCAGCCTCCCACTTTCCTTCTGACCGTTACACTTGTGTCACTGCTCCCTCCTTCGGGGAGGCTAGCTGGACCCGGCCTTCCCTCCGTTTCCCCACTTTCCGATGGGGGCGTGGTCAGCCCTGACTCATCTTCTCTCCCCCCTGGAGGAGAGGCTGGTCCTGACTCATGTGACTCTTCCCCCCCACTGTGCTCTGGTGGGGGAACTGGTCCTGATCCTCCGCTGCTCCCTTGGGAGTCCCCACTGGCCCCTTGTTTCTGGAGCGTCCCCCCTGGGACCCCCCTTGCTCTTACCATAGGCGCCCCCTTCTGGGAATCTTCTGATTCGCTGGAGAAGCTCATGGAATCTCTCGGGTCACTGTCATATTCCCCTACGCTCCCCTCGGATTCCTCTCCTCCGCTCTCTATTTGCTCTCTCCCCTGTGCTTCTGCTCCTGAGCCTCTCCCCTGTGCTTCTGCTCCTGAGTCAGGTTACAGACTCCACTAAGCCAGAAATAGTGCTTCAGGTTGAGAACTTTGCTTCAGGATGAGAACAGAAATCGGGCTCCGGCGGCGCGGCAGCAGCAGGAGGCCCCATTAGCTAATGTGGTGCTTCAGGTTAAGAACAGTTTCAGGTTAAGTACGGACCTCCGGAACGAATTAAGTACTTAACCTGAGGTACCACTGCATCGGTAGATTTTTCTAGTAGTGCTGTTGTCAACACCCTTCTTAAACTGTGCTGCCCAGAACTGGACACAGGATTCCAGGTGAGAGCGTTCTGAGGGCCAGGAATGGGGGTCTGGGGTATACAGCACTGCACCCCAAAACCTAAGCTTGTGAGTTCATAACAGAAAGGTGCTTCCTTATTCTGCCTCTTCTTACACTGTCTTTCAGAGTGTGCTTGGAAGACACTCTGTGGTCTGGCCTGCAACATGTCTTTCCCCATTTTTTTGAAAGCTATCCTCTTGACTTTACTCCCCACCCCTTTTTCCTGCTCCCTTCCCCTTCCCTAATCTAATGGAGATAATAACCCTGCAATCTCCAGCCTCTTCGGTGCTAAAGTCTCAGCTATTCACCTCTCCAGATCTCCGGTCTGATAGTAGGCAGTCAAGTGGAGGCAGCGTTCTGAGCAAAACGGAGAGCGGTTTTTTAAAAAATAAAATAAAATCCCATCCTATTATCTCCTTCCCCTCCCTGCACAAATTCACTTCGGAGAGATACAGCGCGACAAAAGAAAAACATCTATTCTGTATTTCTGAACGTTTCGTCCTCCAAGGTAGGGTTGGGGAGCCTGTAGCCCTCCAAACATAAGTGAACTCCAACTCCCATGAGCCTCAGCTGCAGTGCCCAAAAGCTAGGGATGATGGGAGTTGACGCCCAGGGGATGAGGGGCTCCCTATCAACGCTCCACCAGAACAGACATTGCTCTCTCCCACCAGGCATTTGGGACATTGCATACGGGCTAAAAGAGGTTGCACAATGGATGGGACTTGCCTTTGTACTGAAGGCTGTAGTCCACATAACTGTCAACCGTCCCTTACTTGGCGGGAAACTCCCTTATCCCAGCGCCGTGCCCCGCTACTGTCCCTTATTGATGATGTCCCTTAAATTTCCCGGGTTTCAAAGGAAGCAGCTCCTCTCCCTCCCTCCCTGCCAGCCAGGGAGGAGGGAGGCTCCAACTGTGTTGCTTGGCTGCATTGCTCACCCAATAAGGAGTCTAAGAACGACTGGGGGGTGGAGCTTGCATGCCTTGTGCCCATCAAATCGGCCGCGTTGCCTGGGGACTCGCCTTTGCTCAGCACTTCCCAGCGGAGAGGCGATGGTGGTTTTCCTTGCTGCGTCCCCTTTGCCGGGTTGCTGCGCTGGGGGAACCACCGCTTGAGGCTTTGTTTGGCTGCTGGCTGGGCTTTCTGCCTTTGGCTCGGAGGGGCTCAGAAGTCAAACCTACCTGTGCCTGGAAAATCCCTTATTTTGGCTGCTGATCCCTTATTTTCGAATGCAGAGAAATACAGACTTCTAAGGACGGCTGTGTCTTGTTTGTTTATTACGTTTGCATCCCTCTTTCCCCTGAGGAGCCTTCCAACAACCTTACAACAACCCTGCGAGGTAGGTCAGGCTGAGACTGAGCCACTGGCACCCAAGGCCACCCAGAGAGCTTCATGGCGATTTGAACCCTTGGTCTCTCTCCAGGCACGGCACTCTAATCATTGCACCACACTGCCTCGGCATGTGTGGACTTGGTAGGACCGCCTTTGAACATTGCCTGAATCAGATTTCTTCTCCTTCCTACTGTGCTGGTCCCGGGGGGAAGGTCACCGTTGGCGTAGTCAACCCCGGTCCTGGGTCACTAGCCTGGAAACAGTTCACAAGGAGCGGGGCGAGGCCCGAAGCAGGAAGCCGGGCAGGGACAGGAACACTGGAGGGTCAGGTCTGGGTCCGGGCAGGAACAGGTACTCAACAACGACGTTGCTCCCGCAACCTGGGACCGGGCTGACTGGCCTTTATCTTCTCTGAGGCCAGGGGCGGTCCCGGCCCCCAGGAGACCCGCCTCTCCTGGCCTTAAGGCGAGCACTCCTCCTGGGAGAAACCAGTTCCCTTCGCCTCTCTGCCCTGAGCCTCTGCAGTTCAGGAGAGGCTGAAGGGTTACTGGGCCCAGGGGGAGACTCACCTGTAGGCACTGAGTCCTCAACCACCTCTGGAGCTAGAGTGGAATCACCTGGTGCCTGCTCCTGAGGATCCGGCACAGGTGCAGGCGCTTCAGAATCAAGGCCCTGCCCCAGTTCAGCCGGCCCTGGAGGCGGGGACTCCTGTGCAGGCTGGGATTCCTCCGTTTCAGCATCTGAATCGGATTCCCAGGCCATCACACCTCCTTTTTCAGGGGGCAGAAGCGATGCCTGAGTCCAATGTCCTACCAAACCCTACAAGAAGATCTGGGGGCTTAAAGATGAATTATGGGCCCCCGTGAATTTCTTACAGGGAGGGGTTTGACAACGTGAAGCCTCCTCGCTCGCCTTTCCCTTTCACACTTTGAGAAACGACGGCAGGCCACGCTCTCTAAGAGAGATATTAACCTTTGGAAAGAGCTTTCGGCCTCCAATCCGGAGGCGCCAAGGGGGACCTCCCAGGACCTGCCTGAACAAATACCTTCATCTACGGCTTCCAAATGAATGGCAGGGATGTGAGCTAAATCATAGGCGATCAATAACCGTATATCAAGGGAGCATGAGAGGCGACGGACGTAGAGAGTCTGGGGGTGGAAGGAATGAGCAGGTCTCTGTGATCACAGGAAATGATTAAAAAGAGTAGTTAAGTGCACTGATTGGGTGTTTAATCTCAGCGTCCTGAGAGGGTCTGGGGGTTGGGGGGAATTCACTTATTTCTGAGACGCAGCCATGCCTGAGTTTCACAAGGATGCTTAGAAAACAGGAGGTGATGCATATGGCAGAGAGGGGCTTGGAGCAGGAGGGGCAGGTAAATCAGAGGCAAGTTGGCTTAGGAGGGCAGAAGGACACAGCTGGGGAAGCTTATAAGTGGTGTCTTCGCTGGTGGCGCTGTGGTCTAAACCACTGAGCCTCTTGGGCTTGCCGATCAGAAGGTCAGCGGTTCGAATCCCCGCGACAGGATGAGCTCCCGTTGCTCTGTCCCAGCTCCTGCCAACCTAGCAGGTTGAAAGCACACCAGCGCAAGTAGATAAATAGGTACCGCTCTGGCGGGAAGGTAAATGGCGTTTCCGTGCACTCTGGTTTCTGTCACGGTGTCCCGTTGCGCCAGCAGCAGTTTAGTCCTGCTGGCCACATGACCCAGAAAGCTGTCTGCGGACAAACGCCGGCTCCCTTGGCCTAAAAGCGAGATGAGCGCCGCATAGTCGCCTTGTACTGGACTTAACCATCCAGGGGTCCTTTCCCCTTTTCTTTATAGCTGGTGGCACTGCCCTCCCCTCCACGCACACCAAGAACCACAACAAGCGAGTCGGCTGAAGGGAAGCCAGCAGTTGGGCTGTTGGCATCGGGCTGTCTTGAGATACAATGGAGTGTGCCTCCAGGGGTGAAGCCAAACCGCTGCATCAGCAGCACCAAAGTGTGCAAGCCTGGGCAGTGTGTCTGGAGGTCCTGGGATGGCCTCAATGTCAACAGCCAGAAACCAGAGTGCACGGAAACACCGTTTACCTTCCTGCCACAGCTGTATCTATTTATCTACTTGCCCTGGTGTGTTTTGGAACTGCTAGGTTGGCAGGAGCTGGGACAGCGCAACGGGAGCTCACCCTGTCGTGGGGATTCGAATTGTCAACCTTCTGAATGGCAGATGAAGGTAATAGATTATATGGGATTGGCAGAAATGACCGGCAGAATCCGAGACCAGGGAAAAGAGACGGCGGAAGAAGATTGGAAGAAATTTAAGGACTATCTTAAGAAACATTGTAAAATTATTGAATGTTAGAATGATGTTGATTTTGAAATTAAGTGGTTTTTAGCTGTAATGATTATGTAATTAAGAAAAGAAAGGTCAAAAATTATATAGAAATTAGGGGAAGGATTTGATGAATTGAACTAATTAGAGATTGGAATACAGAGAGGGGAGGTATGAGGAGGTCGGGAAAGTAAGTTTTATGAATATAGGGGATTGAAATTATATTTGTTGTTGTAAGTGTCTTGTATGTATTTTTATTGTTTCTGTTTGCTTTTTTTGTTTTTTCTATTTTATATAAATCTTTAAAACTTTAATAAATATCTTATAAAAAAAAACACGAATTGTCAACCTTCTGACTGGCAAGCCTAAGCGGCTCAGTGGTTTAGACCACAGCTCCACCCGCGAAGCCACCACTTATAAGCTTCCCCAGCTGTGTCCCTCTGCCCTCCTAAGCCAACTTGCCTCTGATTTACCTGTCCCTCATGCCCCAAGGGGTGAACTCAAGAGGGCGAGATGGAGGAGGAGTGGTGGAGATCAGCCCCCAGCCAATGCAATTCTGGGCTGCATCAATAGGAGTATAGCATCTAGATCAAGGGAAGTAATAGTGCCACTGTATTCTGCTCTGGTCAGACCTCACCTGGAGTACTGTGTCCAGTTCTGGGCACCACAGTTCAAGAAGGACACTGACAAACTGGAACGTGTCCAGAGGAGGGCAACCAAAATGGTCAAAGGCCTGGAAACGATGCCTTATGAGGAACGGCTAAGGGAGCTGGGCATGTTTAGCCTGGAGAAGAGGAGGTTAAGGGGTGATATGATAGCCATGTTCAAATATATAAAAGGATGTCACATCGAGGAGGGAGAAAGGTTGTTTTCTGCTGCTCCAGAGAAGCGGACACGGAGCAATGGATCCAAACTTCAAGAAAGAAGATTCCACCTAAACATTAGGAAGAACTTCCTGACAGTAAGAGCTGTTCGACAGTGGAATTTGCTGCCAAGGAGTGTGGTGGAGTCTCCTTCTTTGGAGGTCTTTAAGCAGAGGCTTGACAACCATATGTCAGGAGTGCTCTGATGGTGTTCCTGCTTGGCAGGGGGTTGGACTCGATGGCCCTTGTGGCCTCTTCCAACTCTATGATTCTATGATTCTATGATTCTACAAAAGAATCATAGAGTTGGAAGAGACCACAAGGGCCATCGAGTCCAACCCCCTGCCAAGCAGGAAACACCATCAGAGCACTCCTGACATATGGTTGTCAAGCCTCTGCTTAAAGACCTCCAGAGAAGGAGACTCCACCACACTCCTTGGCAGCAAATTCCACTGTCAAACAGCTCTGACTGTCAGGAAGTTCTTCCTAATGTTTAGGTGGAATCTTCTTTCTTGTAGTTTGGATCCATTGCTCCGTGTCCGCTTCTCTGGAGCAGCAGAAAACAACCTTTCTCCCTCCTCTATATGACATCCTTTTATATATTTGAACATGGCTATCATATCACCCCTTAACCTCCTCTTCTCCAGGCTAAACATGCCCAGCTCCCTTAGCCGTTGCTCATAAGGCATCGTTTCCAGGCCTTTGACCATTTTGGTTGCCCTCCTCTGGACACGTTCCAGTTTGTCAGTGTCCTTCTTGAACTGTGGTGCCCAGAACTGGACACAGTACTCCAGGTGGGGTCTGACCAGAGCAGAATACAGTGGCACCATTACTTCCCTTGATCTAGATGCTATACTCCTATTGATGCAGCCCAGAATTGCATTGGCTTTTTTAGCTGCCGCGTCACACTGTTGGCTCATGTCAAGTTTGTGGTCAACCAAGACTCCTAGATCCTTTTCACATGTACTGCTCTTAAGCCAGGTGTCACCCATCTTGTATTTGTGCCTCTCATTTTTTTAACTCATTTAAAAGGACTCTACCTTCTTTTCTCTGCTCCAGCTGCAACCGGGGGAGGAATAGCTTTCCCTGCCTCTGACTGTGGAAGCAGAGTAGAACCATCCAGATGAGTAGCATTCAGCAGCCCACTCCTCCAAATCCTCTTCTAAGGCCACCTTGTGCTGTTGGCCATCCCTGCCTCCTGTGCAAGGGAGTTTCACAGTCTAACTCTGTGCTTCCTCCTTCTTTTGATCTGTCCTGATAGTAGCCGATTCCCACTCAGCCATCTGTGAACACCAAAGGGTAATGAGACAGGAACATGGTCAGCGGTGGGGATGTACAGTGGTACCTCTGGTTGCGAACGGGATCTGTTCCGGAGGCCTGTTCGCAACATGAAAAGAGCACAACCTGCAGCGGCGCCTGCACACACGTGGGTTGCGATTCGCCACTTCTGCGCATGCGCGTGACATTCTTTTGCGCATGCGCGAGCACCGAAACCCAGCAGTAACCCTATCCGGTACTTCCGGGTTGCCGCGGGACGTAACCTGAAAGAACATAACACGAAGCAGACATAACATGAAGTATGGGACGTGGGTGGCGCTGTGGGTAAAAGCCTCAGCGCCTAGGACTTGCCGATCGAAAGGTCGGCGGTTCGAATCCCCGCGGCGGGGTGCGCTCCCGTCGCTCAGTCCCAGCGCCTGCCAACCTAGCAGTTCGAAAGCACCTTCGGGTGCAAGTAGATAAATAGGGACCGCTTACCAGCGGGAAGGTAAACGGCGTTCCGTGTGCTGCGCTGGCTTGCTGGCCACGTGACCCGGAAGTGTCTGCGGACAGCGCTGGCTCCCGGCCTATAGAGTGAGATGAGCGCACAACCCTAGAGTCTGGCAAGACTGGCACGTACGGGCAGGGGTACCTTTACCTTTACCTATGACTGTATCAGCAGGGGGGAAAGCTACCGTATTTTTCGCTCTATAAGACACAACCACAAGACGCACCTAGTTTTTGGAGGAGGAAAACAAGAAAAAAAATATTCTGAATCTCAGAAGCCAGAACAGCAAGAGGGATCGCTGCGCAGTGAAAGCAGCCATCCTTTTTGCTGTTCTGGCTTCTGGGATAGCTGCGCAGCCTGCATTCGCTCCATAAGACGCACACACATTTCCCCTTACTTTTTAGGAAGGAAAAAGTGAGTCTTATAGAGCAAAAAAAAAGGTATTTCTCTCTGGATGACGAACCCACAGACTTGGTCCGCAAGGCCTCGCAGCCACTGGCCGCAGTGCGTTTTTGGCTGAGCTCTCGTTTGGAGTCCTCTGCTGGCGGTGTCTGTGGGCATCAGAGGCCCTGGCTGGTTGGCTTTTCCCACGTGGGTGAGTTTATAGCCATCGCCAGGACACTGCTGGGAACGAGCGAAGGAGACAGCATGCAACCGTTTCCGTTAAATAAGAAAGCATCGCCTGGCCAAGCTGTGATTTAGTTGCTGCTCTTTAAAAGGAGTTCTGAGGCAGGTGATGACAAGGAACAGCTGGCACTGAGATAGGCACCTTCTTGGCTCTGCTGTTCGAGACGCATTAGGCAAATAAATAACCGCACAACGGGAAACGTGCCGGACCAGACGCTGCCAGAGGCCTGCAAGGATGGCCCCAGCAATGGAGTCTCCGGAGGGGGCGGGGAAGAGTCTGAATAACACATGATCACACCTGACCTCCACTTGACATGCACACACATTTGCGCAAAAGTGCATTTGCATTGCTGCCTGGTTCAATCAAGTCCAGCCACCTTTTCTCTCTGCAAGGACCTGGTCCAGGAAATGTTACTACACACACACACACACACCATTGATTTCTGTGCGCACACACCCCTTTTGCGCTGTCCATCTGCCTGTTCCATCGTCCGTGACAGCCTCCGAGCTGAGTCGCAAGGCCATTATCATCCCAGTGCCCTTTCCAGCTCCGTTCGGCTGGGAAGATTAAAGCCCAGATGTCCGACGATGACAATAAACAAAACTATAAATTTGCACGGCGGCCGACAGCTGTTTACAGATTGGGGAGAGAGGGCGAACAGCGACTGAAGCTAGCTTGCCTACCTGTGCCAAGTCTCAAATATTTTCCCACTCCCCAAAAAGAGAGGCGCAGACAAAAACTATACCAATCAGTATTCCATTATTGCATCCATCAAAACTTATTTACACTGTTGAATTTATCTTAATGCTGCCAGCGTTTTCCACTGTCCACAATTATTTTCCATATATTCAAAAAACATTTTCCAATCTTCTTTGAATGTGTGTTCTTCTTGTTCTCTTATTCTATATGCGAGTTGTGCATATTCTGTCAACTTAAGTTGCCATTCTTCTTTTGTTGGAACTTCGCTCGTTTTCCATTTGGGGGCCAACAAAACACAGGCCACAGTTGTTGCATACATAAATAACCTTTTCTGACACCTGGGAATTTCAGTCTGAATTATCCCCAACAGAAAGGACTCTGGTTTATTGCAGAAAGTAATTTGAAACATTTTTTTTTCAATTTTTTATAGATCATTTCCCAATACTCTTTTACCATTTTACAAGTCCACCACATATGAAGGAATGTTCCCTCTGCCTCTTTGCATCTCCAGCACTTATCTGATTCTGCCTGCTCTTCCCCCAGATCTTGTCCTCAGTCCCAACACCTTGCAGGTATTTCGCCCATCATGGAAATAGAACCCCAGTTGATCCTAACCACCACAACCCCCTCCACCACGACTGTCAGGGGCTCAGGAGCAGAAGCACAGGGGAGAGAGGAAATGGAGAGCGAAGGGGAGGAATCCGAGGGCAGCGTAGGGGAGTATGACAGTGACCCGAGAGATTCCATGAGCTTCTCCAGCGAATCAGAAGATTCCCAGAAGGGGGCGCCGATGGTCAGGGCAAGGGGGGTCCCAGGGGGGACGCACCAGAAACAAGGGGCCAGCGGGGACTCCCAAAGCAGCAGCGGGGGATCAGGACCAGCTTCCCCACCAGAGCGTAGTGAGGGGGAAGAGTCACATGTGTCAGGACCAGCCTCTCCTCCAGCGGGGAGAGAAGATGAGTCAGGGCTGACCACGCCTCCATCGGAAAGTGGGGGAACGGAGGGGAGGTCAGTTCCAGCTAGCCTCCCCGAAGGGGGGAGCAGTGACAGCAGCAGTGCAACGGTCAGGAGGAAGGTTGCAGGCTGGGTGCGCGCGCCAAGTTCAAATGTACAGGCGCGCAGGACAGCAGAAAACCCGGATTGGGAACCAGGTCCTAAAGCCCGCCG
Source organism: Podarcis raffonei (assembly GCF_027172205.1). Lineage (NCBI taxonomy): Eukaryota > Metazoa > Chordata > Lepidosauria > Squamata > Lacertidae > Podarcis > Podarcis raffonei. The sequence continues at coordinate 4,300,721 of NC_070619.1, read as the reverse complement.
GAGGGAGGGGGAAGAGTCAGGGGACTCAGCGTCAGAAGAGTCTAGGAAGGGCGAGACCCCGACGGACAGGTGGAACCAGAGGAGGAAAGAGCAAAGGAAGACGTGGAGCAAGGCTAGAGTCTTAAACTGGTGTCTGGGGGGAGGAGATTCAGACGGAGCTTCAGCGGTCTAGAGTTTGAGACGTAGGGCTGCACGCTGCGGCTGTGGAAGTGAAACTGAACTTCAATAAAGACTTTAGTACTTAACAACGAAGCGGCGTTGGTCCTTTGTGAGCTGGGACCTCGGGCAGCTCTGACAACGACAGAATCCACTGCGACTAGCACACCAGCCCCGACAACCACAACAGCACCCGTGCCCCCCTCCACACCGTCTCCTCCGACGCCGTCCACCACAACCACAACCACAACCACCTCGCCCACAACCATTACCTCCACTTCAACCAGCACTCCAGTACCCACTGCCACAACTCTCACGACTGCTCCCCCTACCAGCACAGAAACGCCCCGCACATGTAATGCCTTAAGAGAGAATATTATGAAAATGATATACAGGTGGTACATGACCCCAGTCAAGCTTGCAAAAATCTATCATTTGCCCGACAATAACTGTTGGAAATGTAAGGAAAATGAAGGTACATTCTTTCACCTTTGGTGGACGTGCCCCAGGATTAAGGCTTTCTGGGAAATGATATATAATGAATTGAAAAAGGTATTTAAATATACCTTCTTGAAGAAACCAGAGGCCTTTCTCTTGGGCATGGCCGGCCAAGTGGTGCCAAAGAAGGACAGAACTTTTTTCATGTATGCTACAACAGCAGCAAGAATACTCAACGCAAAGTATTGGAAGACGCAAGATCTACCCACTCTGGAAGAATGGCAGATGAAACTGATTGACTGTATGGGATTGGCAGAAATGACGAGCAGAATCCGTGACCAGGGAGAAGAGTCGGCAGAAGAAGACTGGAAAAAATTTAAGGACTATTTACAGAAATATTGTAAAATTAAGGAATGCTGAATGATGTTGGATTGAAATTGAGTGGTTTCTAGCTGTAATGATATAAAGGAATATGGATGGAAAAAAAGGGTTTGGATAGAAAATAAGGTGATATTGTAAGCTGTAATGCTTTAAGTTAAGGATTTGCTGAACAAATAATCTGAAATGGAATACAAGAAGGGGAGGTATGAGGAGGTCAGAGAAATTTGTTATTGAAAAGTATGTTTTATGAACTATATGTTTTTTTTAATCTCTTTGTTTGTTTTTTGTTTGTATAAAAAATTGAAAACTTTAATAAATATCTTTTTTTTTAAAAAAAAAAACAGAAACGCCCAGCACTCCGGCCACCACAACTCCTGCAACCACCACCGTCCCAGTTACCACGGGTAAGTCTCCTTGGTCGCTCTGCAGCAGCAGCTTACAAGTCTTTCAGGAGCCCTCTCTTTCAGGAGCCCTCTCTTGCCAAAGGGGCAGACGGATTCCCACCTCCAGGTCCCACGTAAGCCAGCCCTCCAAAAAGTGGCTCAGTGGTGTGTCGTTTGTTATGTGTGCGTTTGTTTTGCAGGCTCAGTCTCCAGGGCTGGGATAGACTCTTGGTCTGAAACCATAGAGAGCTGCTGCCAGTCCGTGCAGGCAGTACTGAGCTACAGGGACCCAATGTTCCGACTTTGGCACAGGGCACTTTCCCTAGTGCTACCTATTTTGGAAAGTGGTTTGCCTCTTCGCCGTGCACTTGGACACCTCTTGAGTTATTATTATTATTATTATTATTATTATTATTATTATTTATACCCCGCCCTCCCCAGCCAAGGCCAGGCTCAGGGCGGCTAACAAGCAATAATAAAAACAAGTTGAATGAATGCAACTTAAAAAACAAGATTAAAATACAACATTAAAATATTGAAACATTAAAATATTAAAATGCAGCCTCGTCACAGGAGGAGAAAGAAAAAAGAAAGAGAGGGAGGGAATCAAATTGGCTCCAAGCCAAAGGCCAGGCGGAACAACTCTGTCTTACAGGCCCTGCGGAAAGAAATCAGATCCTGCAGGGCCCTGATCTCATGAGGCAGAGCGTTCCACCAGGCAGGAGCCAGCACTGAAAAGGCCCTGGCTCTGGCTGAGGCTAATCTGACTTCCTTAGGGCCCGGGACCACTAGGGTGTGCTATTTATTGACCTTAAGGCTCTCTGTGGGGCAGACCGGGAAAAGCGGTCCTGTAGGTACGAGGGTCCTAGGCTATATAGGGCTTTAAAGGTCAAAATGAGCACCTTAAATCTGACCCTGTACTCCACCGGGAGCCAGTGCAGCTGGAAAAGCACCGGGTGAATATGCTCCCATGGCAGAGACCCCGTGAGGAGCCTCGCTGCAGCATTCTGAACCCGCTGGAGTTTCTGGGACAGCTTCAAGGGCAGCCCCGCGTAGAGCGAATTACAGTAGTCAAGCCCGGAGGTGACCGTCGTATGGATCCCTGTGGCCAGGTTGGGGCGGGAAAGGTTATATACCATAACCACACGTGATGATATCAAGAAGCAGCTTTTCATCCAGATGTCAGGGCTGGAGTTAGGTGCAGGTCAGCACGAAAGACGCAAGACTCCGCTGTCAGTGAACTCTTTATTAACAACTCAGCAACACTTCCCAGCAGGTCTTGCCTTTACAGAGCATTTGCCGGTAAGGTAAAGGACCCCTGGACGGTTAAGCCCAGTCAAAGGCGACTTGCAGCACTCGTCTCGCTTTTCAGGCCAAGAGAGCCGGTGTTTGTCCACAGACAGCTTTCCAGGTCATGTGGCCAGCAGGACTAAACCGCTTCTGGCGCAATGGGACACCGTCACAGAAACCAGAGCGCACGGAAACGCCGTTTACCTTCCTGCCGCAGCGGTACCTATTTATCTACTTGCGCTGGTGTGCTTTCAAATTGCTAGGTTGGCAGGAGCTGGGACTGAACAACGGGAGCTCACCCCATTGCGGGGATTTGAACCACCGACCTCCTGATCGGCATGCGCAAGAGGCTCTGTGGTTTAGATCACAGCGCCATCCATGTCCCTAATATTATTATTTGTACACTGCCCATCAGTCTGGGTTTCCCCAGCCACTCTGGGCAGCTTCCAGTACATATAAAAACATAATAAAACGTCAGACATGAAAAACTAGCCAATAAGGAGCTGCCTTCAGTTGTGTACAACTGGATGCCATTTTGAATCACAGTGGCAGACCGGACTTTTTTGAAGCGCACTGAACTTAACCACCGGCTATGCAACCACCCTGATTCGTTGCTTGCTTGCACTTCCAGCGGGTATGAGTCTGCTGGCACCGAGGAACAAAGCACAGGAGATGAAACTTGACTTCTCAGCATGTGCAAGGAGGGGGGAGCAGACAGATACAAGCAGTCGCTTAACCCCTCTCCCATCACCTCCCGCCGTGCTTGCGCAAAGAGAGGAGAAGGAAGACGACTGCCAGAGTTAATGTGGGAGCTGTAAATGTGAGGTGAGAATTGCCCACTGCGTGAGACTGTTCATTGAGAACATTAAACTCCAAGCATCTGGCTTGAAAAGACAAAGGAGCGAATCTCTTTCCTCTCCAACAAGATGCAAGATTGATTTCAGCCATAAAAACACGAGGGCCTTCGGTAAAGATTTGATGCTCATAAGTTTGTAACTGCCTCTCCTCCCGGCTTCCCTCATTACTTCCCCTTTGAATCCATTATCAGCGAGGGCCAGGATTAATTTCTATGTTTGTTTGTTTTCTAACATCCCTGTTCCAGCTTGCTGACAATTTTTTTCTCCCAATAAGCCTTTCCAACATAGTCCGGCACTGATGCCCGATATTTCTTCATTATTATCATGGGACCCGGTTAGCGCTATATTTATTTATTTACATTTCATAAAATTTATAAACTGCTTGGTTGCTGGAACAAATGAACAAACCTCAAGGCAGTTTACAAAAAATAAAATAAAATAAAATAAATAAAAAAATTATATATAAATTACAATCATAATTTAAAACAACAGAAGAGACTGAAACAAATTAAGGCTCATGCAAGCTTCCTAAAGATCTAGATAGGCTCGTCTAAATAATGATGATGATAATAATAATAATAATAATAATAATAATAATAATAATAATTTATTATTTATACCCTGCCCATCCCATCTGACTGGGCTTACCCAGCCACTCTGGGTGGCTTCCAACCAAATATTAAAATACATTATACATCAAACATTAGAAGCTTCCCTAAACAGGGCTGCCTTCAGATGTCTTCTAAAAGTTTCACAGCAGCAAGAGTTCTACTAGCAAAGTATTGGAAGACACAAGAACTACCCACACTGGAAGAGTGGCAGACGAAGGTGATCGACTACATGGGACTAGCAGAGATGACGAGCAGAATCCGTGACCAAGGGAAAGAGACGGTGGAGGAAGACTGGAAGAAATTTAAACTTTATCTTAAAAATTCTTGTAAAATTATTGAGTGTTAAAATGTCATGGGTAAAGCATAGCAGATTTGCAGCGATAAATGATTGGACAAGAGGAAAGAAAAGGGTTAAAGAAAGGAATTAATAAGTAATTCAGACCAGGGGTTGCTGAAAAAATTTAAAACAGGGATGCAGAAAAGGGAGGCATGGGGAAGTTGTTGAAATTGGGTATACGAAAAAATTTATGAAATTATACATGTTTATATGTTTGTTTGTTAGTGTTTGTTGTTTGTATTGTCTTATATTATATGTTGAAAAACCAATAAAAATTTTATAAAAAAAAACACAGATGTCTTCTAAAAGTTTGGTCATTGTTGTTCTCTTTGACATCTGGTGGGAGGGCGTTCCACAGGTGTAATGGGAATTGGGGGTTGCTCGTGCGTAAGTTGCCGCCACTCTTGGCAAGGTTGCCTGGTTAAACCTTTCCCTGGCTGGACAGCCCTGACTCTGCGGCTGTCTCAGTCACTGGCAGAATCCGTCAGTGGGCGTTTCCTGAACTTCTTCCAGCATAAAAGTTCTTTGACGCCAAGTCTCCGCCTAGCCTCCCTGCGTGGAAGTCTTCTGCGCAGGGTGGGTGTGGGCAGCGGAGGACCCGCGCTCTCCCCGCTGGTCTCTGGCGAAGAGTCCTGGAGCCATCTCTCCGAAGCCCTCCTCTGCCCCCCTTTCTCCCTGGTGTCACACTGATTTCCTTCCCCGGCCGATGAGTCCCCTCTCTCCCTGCTGGGCCCTTCTCCGGCATCGCTTGGGAGCCTTGCCTCCACTCCTGGCTCCGATGGCAGTTCCCTGACAACAGGGCAGGCACCACTACCGAGAAGGCCCTCTGCCTGGTTCCCTGTAACTTGGCTTCTCGCTGGGAGGGAACCGCCAGAAGGCCCTCGGAGCTGGACCTCAGTGTCCGGGCAGAACGATGGGGGTGGAGACGCTCCTTCAGGTATACTGAACCATGGCCGTTTAGGCTTTAAAGGTAAGCACCAACACTTTGAATTGTGCTTGGAAACGTACTGGGAGCCAATGTAGGTCTTTCAAGACCGGTGTTATATGGTCTTGGCAGCCACTCCCAGTCCCCAGTCTAGCTGCCGCATTCTGGATTCGTTGTAGTTTCCGGGTCACCTTCAAAGGTAGCCCCACGTAGAGCGCATTGCAGTAGTCTAAGCAGGAGATAACCAGAGCATGCACCACTCTGGCGAAACAGTTCGCGGGCAGGTAGGGTCTTAGCCTGCATATCAGGTGGAGCTGGTAAACAGCTGCCCTGGACACAGAATTGACCTGCATCTCCATGGACAGCTGTGAGTCCAGAATGACTCCAAGGCTGCGCACCTGGTCCTTCAGGGGCACAATGACCCCATTCAGGACCAGGGAGTCCTCCATACCCGCCCGCCTCCTGTCCCCCCGAAACAGTACTTCTGTCTTTTCAGGATTCAACCTCAATCTGTTAGCTGCCATCCGTCCTCCAACCGCCTCCAGGCACTCACACAGGACCTTCACTGCCTTCACTGGTTCTGATTTGAAAGAGAGGTAGAGCTGGGTATCATCCGCATACTGATGAACACCCAGCCCAAACGCCCTGATGATCTCTCCCAGCGGCTGCATATAGATGTTGAAAAGCATGGGGGAGAGGACAGAACCTGAGACACCCCACAAGTGAGAGCCCAGGGGTCTGAACACTCATACCCCCCCCCCAATTTCTGAATACGACCCAGGAGAAAGGAGCGGAACCACTGTATGACAGTGCCCCCAGCTCCCAGCCCCTCAAGACGGTCTAGAAGGATGTTATGGTCGATGGTATCAAACGCTGCTGAGAGATCCAGCAGAACTAGGAAACAGCTCTCACCTTTGTCCCTAGCCCGCCGGAGACCATCTGCAGGTGCTGAAAGGAATAGAGTAAAAGGCCTGCATGGTATCAATAGGGAGGGAGTTTCAAAGTATTATGTAGAGAATTTGTGCCCTGCCAATATTCAAACCGCCTGGCACAGTTCAAAGGCAAGCCAAAGATCTATTTCTTACAAATGCGGAGCAGGTATTATGTGGCAGGCTGCAACAGTGCCAGTTCTGCAGGTCAGAGTGGTTGAGTGGGCACATATAAATGATAAAGATAAAGGTAAAGGACCCCTTGACAGTTGAGTCCAGTCAAAGGCCACTATGGGGTACAACACTCATCTTGCTTTCAGGCCAAGAGATCCGGCGTTTGTCCACAGACAGCTTTCCAGGTCATGTGGCCAGCAGGACTAAACCGCTTCTGGGGCAATGGGACACTGTGACGGAAACCAGAGCACACAGAAACGCCGTTTACCTTCCTGCCGCAGCAGTACCTATTTATCTACTAGCACTGGTGTGCTTTCGGACTGCTAGGTTGCCAGGAGCTGGGACAGCGCAACGGGAGCTCACCCCGTCATGGGATTCGAACAGCCGACCTTCTGATCGGCAAGCCCAAGAAAAGGCTCAGTGGTTTAGACCACAGTGCCACCCACACATGTGTGGCATGAGGCGGATCTCGCTGGTAGACTCCAGCTATTGGGGACTTTATATGCTAAGAGTGACACCTTGAACTTGGCCCAGTTGGATCTCTGAGCACAGGTCTCATGCTTCATCGAGATCACCAATCTGTGTATATGTATGCAAGGGAAATAAACCTTTCCCTCCCCATTGTTGGCCTGCTTATGGTGCCCATCAACTGCCATTTTCTTTCCTTCTCCCCGCAACCCTCCCCAAACCCTCTCTCTGTTTCTGAATGTACTGTACAAGGAGGACTCAGCAGGCGCTTTCCTGAATATTTTATGCAGACAAATGCAGACAGAAGCGCCAGCCTGTTTTCAATTCAGATCTCTTCTCCTTCCACCAACACCAGCACCCCCTTCCCAGCCACGTCGCAGGATGAATGATGCATAATGTCTAAGCTCCACGTCTTGGCAAGGAAGTGCGACACTATTTGTGCCAGCTGGCCTGGTGGGTACTAGAGAGGAATCTTCTGGCCTGAAAGGAGGCTGAGAAGATCTCTTTCTGGATGTTCCTCATCTTGTTGGAGCATGAGAAACGTGCCGTAGGACTAAAGCCACAATGGCGACCCCATCACACGAGGATCCTTAGCCATTGGTTCCTTGCGCTCTCTCGCTCTCTCTGATGTTGTTTCTGGAAGTGCACTGGAGTGAGTTGAGCAGCGCCAAAGTCTATTCATTTGTCCCTAGCATGATTAGTGCCTTGCTGTCCTCCCCAGCAGAGATTTTTGAATTGATCTTTATTACGGCCATTGGCCCATCACACGACAGTTTCCCATACCAACATAATGTACTTAAACCTCCAAATTTAAAACCGCCAAAACTTACAAAAAACAGACAAGAACCAAAGCAAAACAAAAACAAAAGACCAACATCATACATTACAATAAAATTGTAACATAAACATCGCCCTCTACTCATAAATTAGTAGAAGATATCAATGGTGATATCACCTAATTACATCCTAAAACATAGATCATAGTTTAAAGGGATTATCCGAGCCGCACAGGAGTCCGTTTCTCTTCTTTAGGGATAGGACGCTGATCAAGAATCTGGCAACCATGAGTGATCTTAGGGGGTCATCATAATTTAATAGATATCTCAGTTTGGCTTCATTCGTATCATCGGCAATTCCCTTTAAATATTGAGCAAGAAACTTGCTCCTGGCCGATGAGTGAAAAGCACAATCAAGAATTATGTGATGCAACGATTCCGGTGCCCCACAATTACAATCACATAAGAGCGATATCTGTCCATTGGAGAATCTATTTCTCAGCACGTTCGCCCCAGCAGAGATTTGTGGCTTTCTGTGGACAGACTGGTGGTTCAGATGGCGATCAGAGCCCAGAATAGGCATCTAGACAGCACCACGCAATACACAAGGGAGGGGTGGGGAACTTATTTCAGCCAAAGGGGTCCACATTCTCCTCCTGGGCAGCCCTTTAAGGGCCTTATGCCACTAGTGAGCAGGGCCAGAGGCAAAAAGCCACAAATGTAAAGTGCACCTTTATACAATAGGCTAGTTTCGACATGGGGTGTCTGGGGGAGTGTTAAGGAAGGGTTAGTTTGTGGGGGACAAGTCATTCTCCTTCTGGGGTAGTTTCTGGGGCAGAGGAAGGGGTGTGTGGTGGTGTGGGCCACCCCGGGTGTCACCACTGAGGGGGGTGACAAAATGCCGGATGGCACTCACCGTGGGGCCTGCAGCGCGTCCAAGCCACGTATCTCTCCTGGAAGTGACGCGGTGGCTTGGGTGCCCGCGGGCTTCGTGCTGCCCCAAATGGTCCGCCTGCTCCCTGCCCCTCAGCTGTAGGGTGGCTGAGTAGCGGGAGGCAGGCAGACTCCTCAGAGGCCCGCAGAGCATCCTGCCCCGGCTCACCCCACCCTGCGGGCAGCTGGCCTCGCCCCTGGGCACAGGGCACGTGCGCCACCCCAGGCGCCCAATTGGCTGGGTAGTTTGTCCACCTTTGGTCCCCATCCTGCACTCAGCTCTCACCTGTGGCTCCTAGAAGCTGTCAGCAGGCAAAAGCCACCACACCCCAAGAATGATTTTGACTGGCTGACTAAACCAGGTTAGGGTAGCCAGTGAATCTCAAACCCTCTATGAGTTAGGGACTCATGTGAAGACAGGCTTTGGCAGATTGAGCAGGCGAGACCAAGACTGGGTTCAACAGTCAGCAAGGGGCATTCTGCAAAGGGGAGTGAGGGGCAGATGGGGTTGTCTCTCATCTAAGAGAAGGAAAACTCTGACCCCAAACCTCCGCTGCCTTGTGAGATATCTTCGGGAGAAGAAAAGGCTCAGGGGTGGAGTGGAGTGGAGTCCCTAAATTGGTTGGACAGTGCCTTGTATGTCTCCTTCCGGCAATTCCTGCAGCCAACCTGGTCCCAAGTGTCTTGCTCTGCTTTCCTTCCGACCACCTCAGGGAGGCCGAGACGGGGGTGGGTCTTGTCACCTGGGCAGCCTAGGTCCTCCACACACACTGCCCAGACCTGTGCCCTGGGGAGGTCACTAATAATAATAATAATAATAATAATAATAATTTATTATTTATACCCCGCCCATCTGGCTGAGTTTCCCCAGCCACTCTGGGCGGCTCCCAATCAGTGTTAAAAACAGTACAGCGTTACATATTAAAAACTTCCCTGAACAGGGCTGCCTTAAGATGTCTTCTGAATGACAGGTAATTATTTATCTCTTTGACATCTGATGGGAGGGCGTTCCACAGGGCGGGCACCACTACCGAGAAGGCCCTCTGTCTGGTTCCCTGTAGCCTCACTTCTCGCAATGAGGGAACCGCCAGAAGGCCCTCGGCGCTGAATCTCAGTGTCCGGGCTGAACGATGGGGGTGGAGACGCTCCTTCAGGTATACTGGACCGAGGCCGTTTAGGGCTTTAAAGGTCAGCACCAACACTTTGAATCGTGCTCGGAAACGTAAAGCACGATACAGCAGTCAAACTAATACAGCAGTTTGACTTCATCCCTGAAGACACACTCCATTGTCTCTTGAAACCGACGGATGCCAACAAACAGCCACTTTCTATACATACACATGAGCAAGAGACATGATCAGAGCTCAAGGACTCATTCCAGACAGGTGCAAAGTTGGGTCAGTGAAGGGTGGGGCCTTTGAGGGGGGCGTTCCAAGGGCCAGGTCGAGAGGACTTGAGCAGGCGTGGGCAAACACAGCCCTCCAGATGTTTTGAGACTACAGCTCCCATCATCCCTGACCACTGTTCCTGTTGCTAGGGATGATGGGAGTTGTAGTCCCAAAACATCTGGAGGGCCGAGTTTGCCTTGTGCCTGGCCTTGAGGGTCACAGTTGGTCTTAGGATCCCCTCTCCTGCCTTGGGCCACTGCCTGCCCAGGTGTCTTCACCACAAGCTTCTTCCCTCTCCCACCCCATCCAGGAGTTCATCCACATCTGAAGAGCACCAAGGTCTTTCTTCCTGCCTCAGAGGGTTGGGCAATCTGCAGGTCTCCGATTTCAGGCACATTTCTCAGGCAGGATTGAAGGGTGTCAGGAAGCAGGGGGTGTGAGAGTACTGCCCACGCCGCCGGCCCAGCCATTCCACCCTCTACCTGCTGCCTGCAGCAAATGCTACAAACCTACGAAACCCTTGGCACGGTGCAACTGGGAGCAGATGCTCCAATGTGCTGATGTTGGCATGGAATCATGCCAGCGATGATGTGAACAGCCAGGGAATCCAATGCTCCAAGCAGATCTTGCCTTTCCTTTCCAAAATGCAAAGACACTTTGGCGTAGGAAGTCGATGCTGACTCAAAGGTTCTGAGAAACAAGATTCCCCCACCCTACCCCGGCCATACTTGGAGATGCCAGGGATCAAACCTGGGTCTCCTTCCGCAAGCAAAGCAGAAGGTCCATCACTGAGCTATGTCTTCCTTACCTGGTTTTCACGGTCAATGAGAACGATAATCTTTATTGTCATTGTCCCATACAGAACAACGAAATTGAAAAATCTATGTAAGACATTCAAAAACCAACAAGACTGCTATCCCTGCTATCCCAACCTGGTTAGCCCCCTAAAAACTCTGGTACCCCATAATTAAATACAATATACTCCCATAGAGACTCCTTAAAGGTAAACCTAAAGGGGCCCCTGACCATTAGGTCCAGTTGTGACCAACTCTGGGGTTGCGGCGCTCATCTCGCTTTATTGGCCAAGGGAGCCAGCATACAGCTTCCGGGTCATGTGGCCAGCAGCACTAAGCCGCTTCTGGCGAACCAGAGCAGTGCACGGAAACACCGTTTACCTTCCCGCCAGAGTGGTACCTATTTATCTGCTTGCACTTTGACGTGCTTTCGAACTGCTAGGTTGGCAGGAGCAGGGACTGAGCAACGGGAGCTCACTCCATCGCGGGGATTCGAACCGCCGACCTTCTGATCGGCAAGTCCTAGGCTCTGTGGTTTAACCCACAGCGCCACCCGCATCCCATAAAGACTCCTTACACTGCGTTTGAAACCAAAGTCGCATTTGGGTAAAAACTGTTTCTCAGGCAGCTAGTCCTAGTCTTTATAACACAGTACCTTCAGAGGACGTGATGGTGGGACAGTGTTCTCGAAGCTACCAGCATGAGTTTGACTAAACTGCGGGAGGGAGTGGAAGACAGGAGTGCCTGGCGAGCTCTGGTCCAGGGGGTCACGAAGAGTCAGACACAACTAAACGACTAAACAACAAAAACCTTCTTTCAGAAGGCAGAAGCTGAAAGAGATCATTTCCAGGGTGCGCACTATCCTGCTATCTCTGCAGCTCGAAGCATAGATTTGATCCAAAGTGGGAAGAGTGCACCCAGTTATTCTCTCCACAGTCTTTACAACCCTGGACAGCGTTGTTTCTTCAGCCTTGGGCGCGGGGGTGGGAGGTTTGCAAACAGCTCCAACTATGGAGGCAGCAAAGATTCAGAGGCCCCTCTTATGTTCCCTCCCTATGGTATTTTTAAACCAATTCAGTATCAGCATGACAAGTAAGAGAGGGTGTGCAGGGATCCTCAAAACCTGCTTTGTTCTTACCCAGGGGGTGGGTAAGAACCCATTTCACTGCCTACCGTATTTTTCGTCCCATAGGACGCTCCGCCCCATAGGACGCACCTAGTTTTTTGGGGGGGGAAATAAAGGAAAAAATGTTTTCCTTTATTTCTCCCCCAAAACCAGGTCGGGGAACAGCGGGATGGCGGCGCTGTGCCTCCCCGCTGTCCCCCGAGCTTGTGGGGCTGGCCGATGTCTGCCCAGCGCGAGGGGCGCTCTGCTTCAGGGCGCCCCGCGCGCTGGGCGGCAGGCTGCTATCCGCAGTGTGGGGAGCCCTGCGGGAACTCCCGCAGGACTGCCTAGGCTGCGGATGTCTTCCTGAAGCCTGGAGAGCGAGAGGGGTTGGTGCGCACCGACCCCTCTCGCTCTCCAAGCTTCAGCGAAAGCCTGCATTCCCCTTCATTTTTGGAGGGGGAAAAGTGCGTCCTATGGGGCGAAAAACACGGTAAGTTGAAACAGGAAGGTGATGCTGCCGCTCCCCCACTGCCACCTTTGCCCCTGCCAACGCCTATCTGAGTCACGCTGTGCTGCCCATCTTGTGAGATACCTCACTAGAGATCATGTCACCTTGCCTGGTTGCTAAGCAACGCCTTGAGCCCTCCTCTCTGAGTTAATTGAGTTGCTGACAACACAGTTAACTCTTAAGTTCCAAACTGAATGATCCTTGCTGTTGCACTTCCATGGGGAAGTGACTAGACTAGAGAATGGGCCTTTTCTATAGGAGCTCCCCATCTAGTGAATTATCTCACTAGGGATATCCACCTTGCACCCCTGTCTCAATGTTTTAGGACCAGGAAGAGACATTATTTTTGTTTTTCTGGGCATTTGGAAGCAAGCACCGACCGCCGACTGTTTTAACTCTGGCTATGTTTTCAGTGTGTTCGTGTCTTCCCAACGCTGCGTTTTATTCTCATTGCAAATGACTTCAAGACTTTTTTTTTTTGTGGGAAATGGTTCGTAAATTCAACCTAAACCCTAACCTTGGAAAATATATGCAGGCACACGCTGTTCCGCACTGGGGGGTGAAACTGAAAGGGCAGGTATTTGGTCATGCAGAAAACACACATCATCCTCTCTATCAGACTTCCCCGCTCTTGGACGCTGCACGGAGCAGCCGGGCTCTTTGGGAAGTGAGATCTGGCATGCCTGCAAGGCCTCTGTGCAATTTGATAATCCTAGAAAGCCCCCAAAAGCGGTCCAAGCAAAACATTCTTGGGAAATAAGGCTGCCGTCTCATAGGCACTTACCTAGGGGAAAGGGATAGCCAGATCAGTGAGCTGGTGTGGTGTTGCGGTTAGAGTGCTAGACTGAGACCCTGGAGACCCGAGTTCGAATCCTCATTCATCCATGAAGCCCACTGGCTGACATTGGGAGCCAATCACCGCCTCTCAGCCTAACCTACCTCATGGGGTTGCTGAGGGAATTAATGAGGAAGAGGAGAACCATGCACCTTGCCGCTCATTGGAGGGAAAGGTGGGATCTCAATGCAACAAATAAACAAACCAGTTTGTGCCCACCCCATGTCAATTTCAAGTGCTCGTTCATAAACCCATTCCACCATCAGGGCCACTTCAGAGGTAAAAGCAGGGTGGCTCAGCTCTCCAAAATCCACAGACGGGGAAAAAGGCATCTGAGGAATGCCTGAAACAGGGACATAAGAAGCCACCGGCCCATCTGTCTCAGGACTGCCTGCACGGACTGGCAACAACTCTCCATCATCATCATCATTTTTAATTTGCATACCGCCTTTCTATCTTACAATACTCAAGGCGGTTTACAAGCTGAAGAAACAAAAAATGTACACCTTATAACAATCCAATGCAATACAAAAATGTGATAAGAAAACATAACTTTAAAATAGGCAACCTCCATCAAAAAAGTAACATTCAACAATCGTTAGAACAGTATAAAATAATAATAACATGGCATGTAATGCCTTAAGAGAGAATATTATGAAAATGATTTATAGGTGGTACATGACCCCAGTCAAGCTTGCAAAAATCTATCATTTGCCCAATAATAAATGCTGGAAATGCAATGAAACTGAAGGTACTTTCTACCACCTTTGGTGGACGTGCCCAAGGATTAAGGTCTTCTGGGAAATGATCTATAATGAAATTAAGAAGGTTCTTAAGTGTACCTTTCATAAGAAACCAGAGGCTTTTCTCCTGGGCATGGTGGGCCAATTGGTGTCAAGGAAAGATAGGATGTTCTTTATGTATGCTACAACAGCAGCAAGAGTTCTATTAGCAAAGTATTGGAAGACACAAGAACTACCCACGCTGGAAGAATGGCAGACGAAGGTGATAGATTACATGGGACTGGCTGAGATGACTGGCAGAATCCGTGACCAAGGAAAAGAGACGGTGGAAGAAGATTGGAAGAAATACAAAGTTTATCTTAAGAACTGTTATAAAATTAATGAGTGCTAAAATGTCATGGGTAATGTAAAACAGAATTGCAGCGGTAAATGATTGGGTAAGAGAAGAAGGAGTAAAAAAAGTGAATGTTAACTGAAATGAGGGGTTGCTGAAGAAAATTTTAAAATAGGGATGCAGAAAAGGGAGGCATGGGGAAGTCGGTGAAATAAGGTTTATGAAAAAGAGGTTATGAAATTATACATGTTTATATGTTTGTTTGTTTATGTATTGTGAATTGTAATGTGTTTAATTTATGTTGGAAAACCAATAAAAATTTATTAAAAAAAATAAAAATAAAATAATAATAACATAGAAAAGTTAAACAGAAACCCACTCAACAGTTACAAGAATATCTAAACTGTAATCAATAAAACACCGGCAAGCCACAGTAGATAAAACAATACAATACACATTGAGAAGCAGAAGGTAGAGCAAGGAGGCCTTGCCTGATGGAGTCTCTCCCCTCCAGGAGACATTCCTAGCCCTATGAGATGCCAGCAGACATTGAAGCTGGGTACCTTTCACATTTCATATTGTGACCTCCAATCTACTGTGGCCTTTATGCCGTAATGTCAGGGACTGGACTGAGGGGGAATGTTGGGGGTCGCCCCCCTCCCAACCTTCCACAGAAGAGGAGGACAGTATTGAATTAGAACAGTGGTTTGCAGAAGGTCATAGTTCAGAGACGGCGGAGGGGAGAAGCTGGGGAATATTGGCAGAGGAGCAGGAGGGAGAAAAAGCACAAGGGAGAAACAGCTGACAGACTCAGTATCTCTAGAAACCATTCCTGACCCCACCCCTCTCCCAGGACCAGGCCATACATTGAAGGTAGGAGAACAGAAAGCTCAGAGGCAGAAAGCACAGATCAGCCAACGCAGGGATGGCGTAGAATAGGAGGGACTGAGAGGGTGGGACTTTACTCAAAGCAATGCCATTATCTAAGAGAGACGGCTCTCTCTGTGAATACTGAATAAAAGGCTTTGTAAGAACTCTTCTTGTTTATTGAAATACTTTATTGTCACTTGTACAACTTGTATACAGCGAGATTACAAGAGCACCCCCCACTCAGCTCTCTTAGTCTTAATTCCCCTTGTTTACTGACACACACACACCAAACCCAAAAGTCAGTTGCCCTGTTGTTATCTTTTCATTCAGCAGCCTAACAGCCCATGGACAGAAGCTGTTCTTTACCCTGTTGGTGCGACTAATCATGCTTCTATATCTTCTGCCTGAGGGCAGGAGATCAAGAAAGTGCCGGCCAGGGTGTGAATCATCCCTGAGAATTTTCCTCACTCTCCTGAGGCAACGTTCTTCCGCTATTTCATCCAGCGGATTCACGGGACAGCCCATAATATCTCGTGCTGTATTCACCACGCTCTGTAGGCACTTCCTATCGGTTGGTGTCAAACCAGCGTCCCACACTGTGATGCAGTATGAAAGGACACTTTCTGTTGTGGACCGGTAGAAGGAGGTCATCAAATGTTGGTTGACATCGTTCTTCTGCAATACTCTGAGGAGATGGAGTCTCTGTTGGGCTTTCTTAACCACCTGGGTTGTATTCAGCTCCATTCAGCAGCTCCATTCAGCAGATGGAGCCATCAGCTCCATCTGGTATGTAGGCTGAGACCCTATCTGCCTGCGGACTGTCTCGCCAGAGTGGTGCATGCTCTGGTTATCTCCCGCTTGGACTACTGCAATGCGCTCTACGTGGGGCTACCTTTGAAGGTGACTCGGAAACTACAACTAATCCAGAATGCAGCAGCTAGACTGGTGACTGGGGGCGGCCGCCGAGACCATATAACACCGGTCTTGAAAGACCTACATTGGCTCCCAGTACGTTTCCGAGCACAATTCAAAGTGTTGGTGCTGACCTTTAAAGCCCTAAACGGCCTCGGTCCAGGATACCTGAAGGAGCGTCTCCACCCCCATCATTCTGCCCGGACGCTGAGGTCCAGCGCCGAGGGTCTTCTGGCGGTTCCCTCATTGCGAGAAGCAAAGCTACAGGGAACCAGGCAGAGGGCCTTCTCGGTAGTGGCGCCCGCCCTGTGGAACGCCCTTCCAGCAGATGTCAAAGAGATAAACAACTACCTGACATTCAGAAGACATCTTAAGGCAGCCCTGTTCAGGGAAGTTTTTAACGTGTGATATTTTACTGTATTTTTGGTTTTTATGGAAGCCGCCCAGAGTGGCTGGGGAGGCCCAGCCAGATGGGCGGGGTATAAATAATAAATTATTATTATTAATTATTATTATTATTATTATTATTATTATTATTATTATTATTGATTTTCCAAGTAAGGTCTTCTGCTTCTTGGTTGCCACCGTGGGAGGGATCAGGTTCCCTGAAGCGCTACACGTAAAAACATCAGAGGATGTCCTGCATCTTCTGTTCTCTTCTCCAATCTTCTTTTATAGCCATCCAAGTTGGTGGCCAGTTCCATAATTTATGCACACGCTGCGTGAACTCTCCCGAATCTTCCAAAATTCAGCTTCCCCGGATATCCAAGACTTCTAGCGTTACGAGAGAGGGAAAACATCTTTGCTCCATCCATGTCGAACCCAGGCAAGGCCCTAAACGCAGCTCAAGACAATTCCGTTGCCGCTGCGTTAAAGACAAGTCTTTTTACCTCCTAAACTGTCATTGATCTGGATTTTGAAGGACGCCGGAGTGTCCTTTATTATAGAATTACGAAGTGCAAGGAAGCCACGCTCCCCACCATTCAGTCTGGATGTGGGTAGAACGCTTTGCTTTGATTTCAGAGCAAATATACCCTAGGTGGGCTCGCTTCACAGTAGCAGCTGGCCACGGCAGCTCACGCAGGAGACCGCCTTGCGAATCCGAGGGCAGCCCCATACTGCGGTTAAATCAAAGCCTTGGGAGGTTGACCTCAGCTTTGTCCCTGCCAGGCACCCGTCACTGTCAACTACAATCAGCCTCGCAGCCGAGCCATCAAGTAATCTGTTCCCTGGGGGTGGTCCTGGGCGAAGCAGCATTTGTGTGGCTGGAAATGGGCAGCGGGGGGTCCATCGTTTTTGGAAGTTGTTGCCATGACAAAACGGTGGGAGGGGGCGCCTCTCATCTTGTTCGAGAGGGAGGGGCTCCCTGCGCCCAGACGACACACACGGAGGTTCCAGAAGCCTCATTGCCCCTCCTCTGCAATCAAAGGTTTTGTGAGCGTTCAAACTATAGGGCCGTGCCAGAAATTTATCCCACGTCTTGCTCCTGACGATGGTCTGTGAATGAATGAGGGGGGAAAGAGGCTGCGTTTGAAAACCAGAGGGCAGAGAAAATGCTGGTGAAATTCTCACAGGTAGCAGTATAGGGCAGGCATAGGCAAACTCGGCCCTCCAGGTGTTTTGAGACTACAGTTCCCATCATCCCTGACCACTGGTCCTGTTAGCTAGGAATGATGGGAGTTGTAGTCTCAAAACAGCTGGAGGGCTGAGTTTGCCTACGCCTGGTGTAGGGTTTTTGGGTGGACTCTTCTTCCTTGGAGGTTGTTGTTGTTTTTTCAGATCAGGAAGTGCGGGCAGCCAGGGAGGCTGCGGCAGGCTGGGAAAGTGTTGCACCTTGCTGCTACGTTTTCCTCCGCTACAAATAAAGCGAGATTCCAGTCCAAATAAAGGGCTGGTTTAAATCGGGACGTAGGTACCACAATACTGGAGCCAGTGTGGTGTAGTGGTTAAGAGCAGTGGACACGTAATCTGGTGAACTGGGTTCGCTTCCCCGCTCCTCCACATGCAGCTGCTGGGTGACCTTGGGCTAGTCAGACTTCTCTGAAGTCTCTCAGCCCCACTCACCTCACAGAGTGTTTGTTGTGGGGGAGGAAGGGAAAGGAGATTGTTAGCCGCTTTGAGACTCCTTCGGGTAGTGATAAAGTGGGATATCAAATCCAATACTGTCTACACTGATAATATTGACAGGGGCTTCAGACAGGGGGCATTTCCAGTCCTACCTGGAGATGCTGGGGATTTGAACCTGCATGCAAAGCAGATCCTCTAATCCATGGGTAGGCAAACTAAGGCCCAGGGGCCGGATCTTGCCCAATCGCCTTCTAAATCCGACCCGCGGATGGTCCGGGAATCAGGCTGTTTTTACATGAGTAGAATGTGTCCTTTTATTTAAAATGCATCTCTGGGTTATTTGTGGGCCATAGGAATTCGTTCACTTTTTTTTTACTTTTTTAAAAATATAGTCCGGCCCCCCACTAGGTCTGAGGGACAGTGGACTGGCCCCCTGCTGAAAAAGATTGCTGACCCCTGCCTAACCTCTGTGCCATGACCCTTTCCCCTTTGGAGACAGAAGGCAGAATCACTTCATGCATTTTAAACACATTCAGGGCACATTTAATGCACATGACTCCCCACCCCCACCCCCAAAAAATCCTGCAAACTATACATTCCCGGCCAATGCACCAAGAAATGTAGCCTTATTAGACTATACCGACTGGTGGGGTCTGCGTTGCTCCCGGGAGGGAGAAAGGAAGTCAAATGACACCGAGGTTGGTTCAGAGAAAGAGTTTATTCTGCTCTCCGGATAGCAGAAGTCACTTGCGTGGTCAGTCCACAGCAAGTCCAAAGAAATGAGAAATTTCATGCAGTATATATATCCTCCAGGCACCCTCTCCCCCCTTCCTCAGGAATCTAACCACGTCAGCTTATACACGTAAGTTGACACTTCTGACACCATCCATGACCATAAAGAGTTGTTCCTGTTCCGGCACTCTTGACCATAAAAGGTTGATCCTGTTCCTATTCCTATACTCTTATCTTGGGGCAAGAGGTCACCAACTCTAAGAGCTCTCCTGGCGCCGTTCCCGGGTGGCTGACAAGGTCTGTATGTCAGTGTGGTCAGGACGTAAGATAAGACCCAGACGTCTCATCCCTGCTCTACTCTGGAACTGTCAAGGCCACTCATTGCTGTCACAGACTGATAAAGGAGAGGGTTTTGAGCACTTGTTTATACAGCTGGCTTTCTGTTTATACATTGACTCAAGCTCAAGCTTCCTGAGCTTGAAAAGCTCAAGTCAATGCATTTTAGAAATGCTCCCTTGGAGGAGGAAAAATGGGGATTTTGGGGGGCCATTTCAGATTGACTGCACAGTCAGTTTTTGGGTTTGGGAAACCCATTCCTTCACTGAGGGTGCTGGGAATTCTAGCTCTGTGCAAGTGAAACCAGGATTATTGGGAGGAAGTTATGTGCTTTCAAAGTGCTTTAAATTATGGTTGGGTTCCGCCCAGAAAGGGAACAGATTGAGCAGACGTCGTTCCTGCACCTTCAGCTCAGCTTACCTTGCCCGCTGCATCCCATAAAACACCTCTCTTAGCAAACTCGGAGGCTGCACCTGGAGCCTTGAAAGATTTGCCTGCATGCAACCCACTCGAGGTGAAAGGCGCCAGGATCCTATCACGCATACCAAGCTGTCGGCTGTCTGTCGTTACACAGGTTGAATTAAGCATTTACATTTAACACCTTGCTGTAGGATCTAGCGAGATGCATATTTTTATCTCCTGCGCCCACTCAGGTGTGTGGTGAATAATACAACGGTTCCAGGCACGGATACAAAGGTTACCTGTGAGGAATCCTCCCCCACCCAACTCTGCATTTTGTCTTTAGCCCCCTTCCGAAAATAAATCTGCAAAAGACAATTTATCCTTTGTTGTTGCCGCGTTCCAGCGAAGGCAAGAGAAATCTCGCTGTGGCGGGAAGCACAACACACAGCAACAGCTTGCAGAAGTTAGGCAGCAATTTGAGATGGAGGCTTGGGGAATCATAGAATCATAGAATCATAGAATCATAGAATCATAGAATCATAGAGTTGGAAGAGACCACAAGGGCCATCGAGTCCAACCCCCTGCCAAGCAGGAAACACCATCAGAGCACTCCTGACATATGGTTGCCAAGCCTCTGCTTAAAGACCTCCAAAGAAGGAGACTCCACCACACTCCTTAGCAGCAAATTCCACTGTCGAACAGCTCTTATTGTCAGGAAGTTCTTCCTAATGTTTAGGTGGAATCTTCTTTCTTGTAGTTTGGATCCATTGCTCCGTGTCCGCTTCTCTGGAGCAGCAGAAAACAACCTTTCTCCCTCCTCTATGTGACATCCTTTTATATATTTGAACATGGCTATCATATCACCCCTTAGCCTCCTCTTCTCCAGGCTAAACATGCCCAGCTCCCTTAGCCGTTCCTCATAAGGCATCGTTTCCAGGCCTTTGACCATTTTGGTTGCCCTCCTCTGGACACGTTCCAGTTTGTCAGTGTCCTTCTTGAACTGTGGCGCCCAGAACTGGACACAGTACTCCAGGTGAGGTCTGACCAGAGCAGAATACAGTGGCACTATTACTTCCCTTGATCTAGATGCTATACTCCTATTGATGCAGCCCAGAATTGCATTGGCTTTTTTAGCTGCCGCGTCACACTGTTGGCTCATGTCAAGTTTGTGGTCAACCAAGACTCCTAGATCCTTTTCACATGTAGTGCTCTCAAGCCAGGTGTCACCCATCCTGTATTTGTGCCTCTCATTTTTTTTGCCCAAGTGCAATACTTTACATTTCTCCCTATTAAAATTCATCTTGTTTGTTTTGGCCCAGTTCTCTAATCTGTCAAGGTCGTTTTGAAGTGTGATCCTGTCCTCTGGGGTGTTAGCCACCCCTCCCAGTTTGGTGTCATCTGCAAATTTGATCAGGATGCCCTTGAGTCCATCATCCAAGTCGTTGATAAAGATGTTGAATAAGACCGGGCCCAAGACAGAACCCTGTGGCACCCCACTAGTCACTCTTCTCCAGGATGAAGAGGGAGGGGAGGGGGGTTTAAGCAGCGAGGGGAGGGTGTTTTCTGACCATGAGACACAGGCCCTCCAACTGTCCCAATTTTCCAGGGACGGTCCAGGAATTACAAAAGCTATCCCAGCTTTTGATTTGATCCCAGAATTTCCTCTGCCAGTGCTGCCACCACTGAGCGCAGGGCATGCGATGAGCCAGGGTTTGCGCTAACCCGTCCCCCACCCCTAACCCGTCCCCCACCCCCAAATGGAAATAAAGACACATGACGCAATTATTAAGTTTAATGGGCTAATAAGGCCACAACTTCATTGGTTACAGGTGATGAGCAGTATTGGCTTAGGCATTGGTCCTAACCGAATATATCTGGCTTCAGCCCATCTGCTTGAAGTCCGGAAGTCCAGTAGGGGGAGTCCTGCTGATGCACATCAACTAGGAACTCCCCCGGGGTCACCACTCGGGCCCTCACCTCCATAGGCTTCGGACAGGGCCACGCCCCCTGGAATCCTTTATCAGACTACCCTTCAATATGTGGGGCAGGTGATGGCGCTTCCTCCCCTCTTCCATCTACAGAAGAATACCAATGCCTAACCGCCAATAGCCAGAAAGTTGTGACGATTTGCTACGAGGTAGGCAAAAACCAAGTGGCTGCTGCCAATTTGCCAAGTGGAAAAATTCCTACCAGGCCCCTCGACGGTGACCGACCAAGGTCCATAGCAAGGTCAAGAAACGAAAACCTTATAGGGCGGGAGGGTGGGAAACAGGAACTGCTGGTAGGTGGCAAAAGAGGGAGATCCCCGGCCCATGCCTTCCTTAAATAGGGCAGGCCACAACCCCAGAGCCAGCCGATTGGCTGGCCAGGGGGTGACACAGTCGGGGATTCCCCCAATCACGCGGGGGCTGGGGCTGTGACGCCCGCAACTCCACCTCCTCTGCAGGGCGGAAGTGGCTTTGTCCCTGGCGATGTCAGAGAGGAAGCATCCTGTGGCCTCTCCATGGCCATTGCTGCTGGCCTCCCCCCTTAAAAAATGTAAAGGGACCCCTGACCATTAGGTCCAGTTGTGGCCAACTCTGGGGTTGCGGCGCTCATCTCGCTTTATTGGCCAAGGGAGCCGGCGTACAGCTTCCGGGTCATGTGGCCAGCATGACTAAGCCGCTTGCGGCGAACCAGAGCAGCGCACGGAAACGCCGTTTACCTTCCCGCCGGAGCGGTACCTATTTATCTACTTGCACTTTGATGTGCTTTCGAGCTGTTAGGTTGGCAGGAGCAGGGACCGAGCAACGGGAGCTCACCCCGTCGCGGGGATTCGAACCGCTGACCTTCTGATCGGCAAGTCCTAGGCTCTGTGGCTTAACCCTCAGGGCCACCTGGGTCCCGCCACCCACCTCCCCCCTTAGGCAACTTGTAGCGGCTGCTGGAGAGCAGGCAAGGGAGAGGAGAGGCTGCAGCCACTGAGGTCCAGCCCTGTGTGATACGCTGGCTCTGAGGAGCAGGCAGAGGGCAGGGTTGCCCTGGGCAGGAAGAAAGGGGGAGCAGAAGGGAGCAGAAGGAGTCTTGTGCATCCATGTCTCACCTTGCCCCTTTCTCATCATGACAGATGAGTGCTGAAACAGGGAATCATCCTGTCCTGATATGACACAGACCCTGACAGAGTGTAAAGTCCGAGGGGATGACCTGGAACTGAGAAGACTGAAATGTGCTAGGAAAGGAGCAGAGAAGAGATTTGGGTGGCAGGTAAAAAAAGTAAAGGTAAAGGGACCCCTGACCGTTAGGTCCAGTCGTGGCTGACTCTGGGGTTGCAGCGCTCATCTCGCTTTATTGGCTGAGGGAGCCGGCGTACAGCTTCCAGGTCATGTGGCCAGCAGGACTGAGCCGCTTCTGGCGAACCAGAGCAGCGCACGGAAACGCCGTTTACCTTCCCGCCGGAGCGGTACCTATTTATCTACTTGCACTTGACGTGCTTTCGAACTGCTAGGTTGGCAGGAGCAGGGACCGAGCAACGGGAGCTCACCCCGTCGCGGGGATTCGAACCGCCGACCTTCTGATCGGCAAGACCTAGTCTCTGTGGTTTAACCCACAGCGCCACCCACGTCCCTTAGGTGGCAGGTAGGCAGTTTCAAAAACTGATCAGAAGGAAAGAGAGTTGATCCAAATAATCTCGTCTCCTGGAAAAGAAAAAAGAAAAAAGAATTGAACTGGGGAATTAGAATGAAGCAAAACAGTCATGAAAACTTCCTCCAAGTTGGCCCCGTTACATGCAAGTTACAAGCTCCAATTTCTTTGCTCTAACAACCTGTTAATTAAGCCCTTGGTTTTAATTAGTTCCATTATTTGCTTATTTCGCCTCTTATTTTACTTAGGCAAAATGGTCCCACAGCTGCCTTTTAATGGGATTCCCCCCCCCCCCAGATTCAGCTGTTGCACTTCTAGGCCAAACCTCCCTCGCCGTCTTTTGTAGATGAGGAACAATCTTGACTGTTACCTGCAAAGGGAGAGTGGGGGTGTCCCTCCTCTTTTCTGTAAAGTTGGAAAGGAAAAGATGCTTGTTTTAATTTTTAAAGGTGCCAGGGCTCAAGCAGAACACATCCTGGAAGCAGGCTAGAAACATGACCTCATCCAAAGGCCATAGAACTGCAGAGATGGGACCTTATGAGGTCAACAAGTCCAGCTCCCTGCTCAGGGCAGGGATCTTGCAACCGATAAATGACCATCCAGTAGCTGGGGAAGGAGAGTCCACCACCTACTCGCACAGTTTGTTCCACCGTTAAACTAATAATAATAATAATAATAATAATAATAATAATAATAATAATAATTTATTTGTACCCTGTCCATGTGACTGGGTTGAAGATGGCTATCCTATTTCCTCTTAGTCTCCTCTTTTCCAGGCAAAACATCCCCAGCTCCCTCACCCGCCCCTTGGCGTCAAGTTCACTCCCAAACTGTTTTAATTTCATCATTCTTGTGATTGACTGCATTCTAAGAACAGTAACTTTTAAGAACCGAGCTTGCTTTCCCCCTCCTCCCTCCTCTCCACTTTTTCCTCATGTGTCATGTCTGCTTTCAGGCATTATACAGGAAGTGTATTAATAATAATAATTTATTATTTATACCCCGCTCATCTGGCTGGGCTTCCCCAGCCACTCTGGGCAGCTCCCAACAGAATATAAAAACATGATAAAACATCAAACATTAAAAACTTCCCTAAACGGGGCTGCCTTCAGATGTCTTCTAAAAGCCAGATAGTTGTTTATTTCCTTGACATCTGGCAGGAGGATGTTCCACAGGGCGGGTGCCACCACTGAGAAGGCCCTCTGCCTGGTTCCCTGTAACCTCACATCTCGCAGGGAGGGAACCGCCAGAAGGCCCTCGGAGCTGGACCTCTGTGTCCAGGGTGAACGATGGAGGTGGAGACGCTCCTTCAGGTATACTGGACCAAGGCCATTTAGGGCTTTCAAGGTCAGCACCAACACTTCAAATTGTGTAGGTCTTTCAGGACTGGTGTTATATGGTCTCGGCAGCCGCTCCCAGTCATCAGTCTAGCTCATGGGTAGGCAAACTAAGGCCCGGAGGCCGGATCCGGCCCAATCGTCTTCTTTTTTTTTTTTAATAAGATATTTATTAAGATTTTCAAGAAATAAGAGAAGCAAAAAAATACAAAAGAAAAAAGATACAAAATAAATAAATAAATAAATAGTTAAAAAACAATCCAATCATCACATATATTTCATTTACTTATTTCCCGGACCTCCTCACACCTTCCTTCTCTGTATTCCAGTTCAGATTATTATTCCAGCAAATCCCTCCCCTCTTTCAAATCCTTTCCCTAATTCGTAATATTCTGTCATCACATTACCTTAATCTATTTTCATCTTATCTTGTACATAGATATAAAAAGAAAAAGAAAAAAACCTTAAAGTTTAGAACTTAAATCTTAATTTTTACCAACTTCTCCTAA
The DNA here is from genome assembly GCF_027172205.1 of Podarcis raffonei. Lineage (NCBI taxonomy): Eukaryota > Metazoa > Chordata > Lepidosauria > Squamata > Lacertidae > Podarcis > Podarcis raffonei. Next base: position 4,275,567 of record NC_070619.1, on the reverse strand, counting down.
CCATAACCTTCTTACCTAATTCTTTAGACATTTTTATAAGAGCCAAATAAATTCATTTCAACATTCTCCTAACATTCATCAATTTTATAAAACAGTCCTAATGATAAAAATAAAAATAAACAATCCAGTCTTCATCCAGCATCCCTTCCTCCTGGTTCCGGGTTTTGTCAGTCCTTTTTATCTTGTTAATCTAGCACATTAACCTGGCCACCTTATATCCGAGGCCCTCATGTCTCTTCCATGTACCTTCCGCTGCTCTTTTTCGTATTTTCCTTTTATTCTTGGGAGCTCCAGCTTAGTGATGTTTTTGACCCTTTTCAACAAGACCATCCCTTTTCCGTCCATACTAAACTCGATGTAGTATTTAAAAGCATATTCCAGATTCCCTTCAAAGTTAAGAGCCCCCACTGCTCCAAACATCTGGCGGCCCCTTTCCAGACTCGAAAAGTCCAAATCTCCCTGTACAGGGGGGTCTATCCAACCCCCCATTTCCAAACCAAACCCGATTTTACCTTTCCAAGTCTGGTTTTCCCCAAGTTCATTTGTCAAGTCCAAAAGTTTGTAATCCTGCTGGGCCGCTGCTCTCTCCATCTCTGGCGCCCAAGATTCAGCAAAATCCTCTTCTCTCAGTTGTTCTGTCATGGCACGCTCCTGTTTTGATTCCTGAGTGGGCTCCATGTAATTTCCTGCTACCTGCTCAAAGGTTCTGGCCACGTTAGTCATGTAATCCATCTTCTGGCTTAACTGATCCAATAGGGCATTTATTTTGCAGAAAGCACCCAACAGTGCTTCTGAAGACATTGTTTCACAAGGTCACCAAGTCCTTTCCCTTTCAGTGGCAGATGTTAGGATATTTCCGTTCCACCTTAAAAGGGAGCAGGCTTTGTGAGTCACAGAGTCTGCGTATTTCCTGTTCACAGGATGTTTATGTTTTCAGTTGCTTTCGTTTCTTTTGTTGCCTGAGCATACCGATGCAGGCGGTCATGGTTTCTTTGTTCTGACCAACACTGAATAAACTGTAAATATGCTCTCCTGCTGTGCATCTTTTGCTGTGTGAATTCTGCTGATAGAGTGTGCACCAGCCTAAGAATGTGGCAATCTATTCTTGAGGCTTCGTGTCGCTAATTGCTGATACTGCGTGTCTACGGGAGATCGATGGATCTTCCGGCAGCCGGCTTGGGGGCTCAGATGGACTTTGTCTCCCTGGCAGTATCCCAACAGCAGCTGCAGTTCCCAGGAATTCACAGGAATTAGTAACAATTTCACAATTCCCCTCTAGGGGGAAAAGTTTCTTGTTGTTCTTTCTCTTAAAAACAATAGCAATAAAGTTTCTTTTTTACGATACTTTGTCCATATTTGTTCTTTTAACAGACGAAAGGAAACAATGGAGTAACTATGTTTCTCTTCTTTTAACTATCTGTCAAAAACCTTTATTTCTGGTCAATGAGCTTCAAACGTCAATTCTGACACCCCGCTCCAGGGTCAGGACGGTGAAAAATTACTTTACTTTAAATTCACTTCTGCAGGTTTAAGCAGCTCAGAATGGATCCCCCTTCTTCTCCTGCTGCCGAAGGGGGGGTTCAACAATTTTAAATGGTGAAAGTCGATCCTTTAAAGTGGTTTTTAAGGCTCTAGTTTGCGTTGTCTTTGCTTTGTTCTGGCTACAGGGAAACGGAAGGGTGACTTCCTGTTTATTCCTTCCCGTTTCAGTACCAAATTAGGGTAAATTTTTAAGTCCAAATTCCTTTTAATTTCGCCAGATCTTATTTGAAGTCCAAATATTCAATGTTCCAGTACTCACGGTTGGTTATTTTAGATGCCAAATAGTCCCAGGAAAAAGGCAGCGCTCTCCGGCAACGGCTATGCGGCTTCGCTCCGCAGAAAAAGCAATTGAAAAGAGTGACTAGTGGGGTGCCACAGGGTTCTGTCTTGGGCCCGGTCTTATTCAACATCTTTATCAACAACTTGGATGATGGACTCAAGGGCATCCTGATCAAATTTGCAGATGACACCAAACTGGGAGGGGTGGCTAACACCCCAGAGGACAGGATCACACTTCAAAACGACCTTGACAGATTAGAGAACTGGGCCAAAACAAACAAGATGAATTTTAACAGGGAAAAATGTAAAGTATTGCACTTGGGCAAAAAAAATGAGAGGCACAAATACAAGATGGGTGACACCTGGCTTGAGAGCAGTACATGTGAAAAGGATCTAGGAGTCTTGGTTGACCACAAACTTGACATGAGCCAACAGTGTGACGCGGCAGCTAAAAAAGCCAATGCAATTCTGGGCTGCATCAATAGGAGTATAGCATCTAGATCAAGGGAAGTAATAGTGCCACTGTATTCTGCTCTGGTCAGACCTCACCTGGAGTACTGTGTCCAGTTCTGGGCACCACAGTTCAGGAAGGACACTGACAAACTGGAACGTGTCCAGAGGAGGGCAACCAAAATGGTCAAAGGCCTGGAAACGATGCCTTATGAGGAACGGCTAAGGGAGCTGGGCATGTTTAGCCTGGAGAAGAGGAGGTTAAGGGGTGATATGATAGCCATGTTCAAATATATAAAAGGATGTCACATAGAGGAGGGAGAAAGGTTGTTTTCTGCTGCTCCAGAGAAGCGGACACGGAGCAATGGATCCAAACTGCAAGAAAGAAGATTCCACCTAAACATTAGGAAGAACTTCCTGACAGTCGGAGCTGTTTGACAGTGGAATTTGCTGCCAAGGAGTGTGGTGGAGTCTCCTTCTTTGGAGGTCTTTAAGCAGAGGCTTGACAACCATATGTCAGGAGTGCTCTGATGGTGTTTCCTGCTTGGCAGGGGGTTGGACTCGATGGCCCTTGTGGTCTCTTCCAACTCTATGATTCTATGATTCTATGATTCTATGACTCACAGCACCGCACCACTTCCCCCTCTTTGCTTCGGAGCCCGTTTGTGGGTTCCTTTGCGGGTTGGGGGGGCGCTAAGGGTGCCCGCCGAGTCCCACGGTCACAGGCTTCATCCGCCTGTGATTTCCAGAAGGGTCCCTGCTTCGCCGTAGCGGAAAAGACCCGTTTCATGCGGAGCTGGTCCCTCAAGTTCAGAGGGAGTCCGCCATTACCGGTGGCGCCACCCCGGAAGTCTCCCGGCCCAATCGTCTTCTAAATCCGGCCCGTGGACGGTCCAGGAATCAGCGTGTTTTTACAGGAGTAGAATGTGTCCTTTGATTTACAATGCATCTCTGGTTTATTTGTGGGGCATAGGATTTCGTTCATATTTTTTCCCCAAAATATAGTCCGGCCCCCCACAAGGTCTGAGGGACAGTGGGCCGGACCCCTGCTGAAAAAGTTTGCTGACCCCTGGTCTAGCTGCTGCATTCAGGATTAGTTGTAGTTTCCGAGTCACCTTCAAAGGTAGCCCAACATAGAGCGCATGGCAGTAGTCCAAGCGGGAGATAACCAGAGCATTTAATTGCCTGCAGTTCTTACCCACTGAACATATGGAGATCCCTGCTATATAAAGCCCACTGACCAACTAGCCCAGGATCCTGTTCCCACCATGGCCAACCAGGTCCCTATTGGATGCCAAGTGGTAGGGCCCTGAGAACATGATCACTCTCCCCTCCTGTCAGTGTGGTGTAGTGGTTAAGAGCAGTGGACTCGTAATCTGGTGAACAGGGTTCGCTTCCCTGCTCCTCCACATGCAGCTGCTGGGTGACCTTGGGCTAGTCACACTTCTCTGAAGTCTCTCAGCCCCACTCACCTCACAGAGTGTTTGTTGTTGCCTTTTGCAACTGGTGGTGCTTGTGGCGAAACAGGTGTGTGGAAAGCAGGGAATGTGGGAGAAAACTTAGTGTTGCTATTTACTATTTTGCTAAAAAAAAATCTGCTATCAAAACAAAAGCAAAGGAGCACAAGGGGTGGGCAGTGCTACAATGGTGTGAAACCAACTGTTATTTTATTGCGTTGCAAAGGGCATGTAAAATGCAGGCTTAAAGGAGAAGAGCGATGAGGACGACACCCCTCCTGTCATAGTCCCCTTTGGAAAAGAAGCATCTCTCACTCCTGCCCCCTCTTCACACACCCCTTCGCACCCAACAAAGAACCTGCTTCTCACACCCTCAGCTTGATTTCTCCTTTGACACTCAAGCCAACTCCAAAGATGAGAAATTAATAAGTATGCAAAGCTGCTCAGATTCCATCTGCCCCTCTCCCCCCTTTAAAAAACAAACAAGGAAAATATAGCAAAGTGTCTGGTTCGCCGTGCAAATGCAGCAAAGCTAATGTCCCGATGCTCTTCAGATTGAGGGGCAGGCAACCTAAGGCCCAGGGGCCGGATCTGGCCCAATCGCCTTCTCATTCTGGCCCGTGGGCGGTCCGGGAATCAGTGTGTTTTTACATGAGTAGAATGTGTGCTTTTATTTAAAATGCAATCAGAACCAGTGAAGGCAGTGAAGGTCCTGTGTGAGTGCCTGGAGGCGGTTGGAGGATGGATGGCGGCTAATGGATTGAGGTTGAATCCTGACAAGACAGAAGAACTGTTTTGGGGGGACAGGGGGCGGGCTGGTGTGGAGGACTCCCTGGTCCTGAATGGGGTAACTGTGCCCCTGAAGGACCAGGTGCGCAGCCTGGGAGTCATTTTGGACTCACAGCTGTCCATGGAGGCACAGGTCAAATCTGTATCCAGGGCAGCTGTTTACCAGCTCCATCTGGTACGCAGTCTGAGACCCTCCCTGCCCGCAGACTGTCTCGCCAGAGTGGTGCATGCTCTAGTTATCTCCCGCTTGGACTACTGCAACGCGCTCTATGTGGGGCTACCTTGGAAGGTGACCCGGAAACTACAACTAATCCAGAATGCGGCAGCTAGACTGGTGACTGGGGGAGGCCGCCGAGACCACATAACACCAGTCTTGAAAGACCTACATTGGCTCCCAGTACATTTCTGAGCACAATTCAAAGTGTTGGTGCTGACCTTTGAAGCCCTAAACGGCCTCGGTCCTGTATACCTGAAGGAGCGTCTCCACCCCCATCGTTCAACCTGAACACTGAGGTCCAGCTCCGAGGGCCTTCTGGCGGTTGCCTCATTGCGACAAGCAAAGCTACAGGGAACCAGGCAGAGGGCCTTCTCGGTAGTGGCGCCCACCCTGTGGAACACCCTTCCTTCAGATGTGAAGGAAATAAGTAGCTATCCTATCTTTAAAAGACATCTGAAGGCAGCCCTGTTCAGGGAAGTTTTTGATATTTAACGCTGTATTGTTTTTAATACTTGATTGGAAGCCGCCCAGAGTGGCTGGGGAAACTCAGCCAGATGGGCGGGGTATAAATAATAAATTATTATTATTATTATTATTATTATTATTATCATCATCATTATCATCATCATCATCATTATCATTATCATTATCATTATCATTATCATTATCATTATTATAGATTCCACGTTATAGTGAATGAGGAACACAGAACTTCCTCTCTTACATCTCAGACCCAGAATCACAGATCAAAGTGACACAAGGTGTCTCAGAAATGGATCCGATTTATTTATTTTTTAAATGCACGTTTACAAGGCAAAACCTGGGGCTTGCGCCTGCAAAGCAAAGGTTCTTGAATATCATTCTGTCTTCCTTTGGGCATGAAATTGCTTTTGATGTGATGTGTACATCGATGCATGAGAGTGTGGCAGCAAACTAGGTTCTCAGGCATGACTTCCCCACCTACCCCAGTGTGCAGACTTGGGGAATTCGCTTCCTCCAGTGCTGAACCTCAGGGTCCCGTCCACCTCTACAAATCTATGATTCTGTAAACATGGGTGGATTGCACTGATAGAAAGGAATCATCGAACAGCAAATTAGGAAGGGGAACCTGAGGGTCATCTAGCCCAGGGGTCAGCAAACTTTTTCAGGAGGGGGTCGGTCCACTGTCCCTCAGACCTTATGGGGGGCCAGACTATATTTTGGGGGGGGAAATATAAACGAATTCCTATGCCCCACCAATAACCCAGAGATGCAGTTTAAATAAAAGCACACATTCTACTCATGTAAAAAGACCAGGCAGAATTATGGTGCTGGAGGAGACTCTTGAGAGTCCCATGGACTGCTAGATCAAACCTCTCCATTCGGAAGGAAATCAGCCCTGAGTGCTCACTGGAAGGACAGATCGTGAAGCTGAGGCTCCAAGACTTTGGCCACCTCATGAGAAGAGAAGACTCCCTGGAAAAGACCCTGATGCTGGGAAAGATGGAGGGCGCAAGGAGAAGGGGACGACAGAGGACGAGATGGTGGGACAGTGTTCTCGAAGCTACCAGCATGAGTCTGACCCAACTGCGGGAGGCAGTGGAAGACAGGAGTGCCTGGCGTGCTCTGGTCCAGGGGGTCACGAAGAGTCGGACATGACTAAACGACTAAACGAGTCGCCAAGAAGTAGGAGGCGGAGCAAGCGATTAGAGCAGAGGCAGGCCAGCAGGAGTTGGGGGAGGACGTGGTGTATATCTGGCCTTAGGAGGGGTCAGAAGCCAGTCAAGTCAACTGACTCTGATGACAAAGGATGAGTTGTGAAAGCTTGGACTGCTGTAAGCCTGTTGTTGAGAAATAAACCTCAGCTACTTAAACTGCCAGGAGGACGCGGGTGGCACTGTGGTCTAAACCACAGAGCCTAGGGCTTGCCGATCAGAAGGTCGGCGGTTTGAATCCCCGCAATGACGGGGTGAGCTCCCATTGCTTGGTCCCTGCTCCTGCCAACCTAGCATGTCAAAGTGCATGTCAAAGTGAAAGCATGTCAAAGTGCAAGGAGATAAATAAGTACCGCTCTGGCAGGAAGGTAAACGGCGTTTCCCTGCGCTGCTCTGGTTTTCCAGAAGCGGCTTAGTCATGCTGGCCACATGACCTGGAAGCTGTACGCCAGCTCCCTCGGCCAATAAAGAGAGATGGTCACTGCAACCCCAGAGTCGTCTGCGACTGGACCTAATGGTCAGGGCTCTCTTTACCTTTACTTAAACTGCCAGCGTTCCGTGTCTTGTGCTAAACCTGACATTCCATGTGTCATCTCTTGAAAGAAAGAAGAGTTGAGAGACTTGCCCATACCTAACTGCAAAGCAAGGATGCAGTCAATCTGCCTTGGATTACCATAATGTCCAATGTTCGAGTTTAACAAAAGTGTACCATAATAACCCTCTGATAAACAAAACCCCCCAAAAATCCTGTGAATTACTTCCATTGGTTCCAAAACCAATCAGTCAAAGAGATGCAGGAACAAAAGCATCTTTTATAAAACCCAGACATTATTTAAATGACAAATGAAGGCTGGGAGCAGCGTCGTCGTCCCCCCCCCCGCCTCTGTCCCCCCCCAAAAAACCCACCTCGTCACAACAACCTTGTTTTCTATCAATCTCATCAGCTAGTCTGAAAAGTAAACATCCAAATTACAATATAGCTCTTGACTTCTGTTAATTAAAAGGCTTTTTTTCTGTGTGTGTGTTGGTGCGTGTGTGATGAGAGGCTTGATTAAGACGAGATCATCCATTCAGAATGAGCATTTCGGACGGGTGGGGGGGAGGGAGTGGAAATAGCTTTTGTTGCACCGATTACTCTATTTTAAAACTCCTGGCTGCGATCACGCTAATAAAAAGCTGTCACTTCCCCTGTCATGTAATTTAGAGCGCCAGCTACTTTGCATAGCTGTGCGACTCCTGTTTATTTCGGTAATTACAAATGGATTTGGTGCCTACATAATGCAGCCCCCCTCCTATCCCCCCCAATCTGGATAGTGACAAGGCCGCTAAGGGATGTGCAAAACTAGGGGGAACTTGGATGATCTTCCCAAAACTAGGCTGAGCCAAAACAAGTGAGGAAGAGTTGAAGTTAGGCATGTTTAGCCTGGAGAGGAGAAGACTGAGAGGTGATATGTGTGATAGGAATTTTGAGGTCTTAGATATATGTTAAATGTTCATAAGTGTTACCAACCAAGCATGTACATAGATCAGCACAGGAAGACCGACCTGGAACCATCTTGATTCCCAAACTGAGCAAATTATTTCTCTGCAAGGTCAAAGTGGGAAACTTCCCCATTGTCTCTTTCCTCACAAATCCTGTCTTAAGGGCACATTTAAGATATGAATGGGACATGGGTGGCGCTGTGGGTTAAACCACAGAGCCTAGGACTTGCCAATCAGAAGGGCGGTGGTTCGAATCCCCGCGACGGGGTGAGCTCCCGTTGCTCAGTCCCTGCTCATGTCAACCTAGCAGTTTGAAAGCACGTCAAAATGCAAGTAGATAAATTGGTACCGCTCCAGCGGGAAGGTAAACGGTGTTTCCGTGCGCTGCTCTGGTTCGCCAGAAGCGGCTTAGTCATACTGACCACATGACCCAGAAGCTGTACGCCGGCTCCCTCGGCCAATAAAGTGAGATGAGCGCCGCAACCCCAGAGTCATCCGTGACTGGACCTAACAGTCCGTGACTGGAGCTAACTGGACCTGCGTGCCAGGGGTCCCTTTACCTTTACCTTAAGATATGAATAGGGTGTGAGCCTGTGACCTGGCTCAGGAACTAAGTATTTATCATTACAAAAGACCGGCCAGGCTCCCCAGGCAATCCAATCAATTGACCATTAATCAGGTAACCTGGCAGACAGGAGGTAAGCAAAGCACTCAGATTTCAGCCCTTCTGTGATGTAGGTATGATGTATCTGGGGGTGGTCTTGATCTACAGGGTGGCAATTTCAAAAGTCTATATAAGGCCTTGCACGCCATTGTTCTGGGTTCTTCCTTTCCTGCATGTGAGGGGAGCACCCTGTTGCAACAGTTCAATAAAGATCAGGCTTACTAGCTGCTTTGCTTCTCAATATTCTCTGATTGGCCTCTGTTATTTTCTCCTACCAATAGGGAACCTATGTAAGGACTCTATATGGGCTCTTGGATACCCCATAAGGGAAAAAGGGCAGATTTTGTTTACAACATATGAGTTTAGTCGTTTAGTCGTGTCCGCCTCTTCATGACCCCCTGGACCAGAGCACGCCAGGCACTCCTGTCTTCCACTGCCTCCCACAGTTTGGTCAAACTCATTCTGGTAGCTTCAAGAACATTGTCCCACCATCTCGTCCTCTGTGGTCCCAGTCTCCTTGTGCCCTCCATCTTTCCCAGCATCAGGGTCTTTTCCAGGGAGTCTTCTCTTCTCATGAGGTGGCCAAAGTCTTGGAGTCTCAGCTTCAGGATCTGTCCTTCCAGTGAGCACTCAGGGCTGATTTACTTAAGAATGGATAGGTTGATCTTCTTGCAGTCCATGGGACTCTTAAGAGTCTCCTCCAGCACCAGAATTCAAAAGCATCAATTCTTCGGCGATCAGCCTTCTTTATGGTCCAGCTCTCACTTCCATACATCACTACTGGGAAAACCATAGCTTTAACTATATGGACCTTTGTTGGCAAGGTGATGTCTCTTCAAATATCTCAAGGGCTGCCCCATGGAAGATGGAGCAAGTTTGTTTTCTGCTGCTCCAGAGGGCAGGACCTGAAGGAGATACGAAAACCCATGTACGGTCTCATCGCCCGCGTGTAACGAAGGAACAGGTTCAACAGACAATTCAGACCTGTAAACGTTAAGGCATAAGCTCAAAGCATCACAGTGCAGCTGCTGCACATTAAGGCATTCCTGGCAACATTAGTCATGTGAGTCTCTCTACGAGTTAGCTAAAGATAGGGTTTAATATCTGATTTTTTAAAAAAACTGTTTTTAGCCTGTCGTCTGCTTGGTTGCTTCCTAACCTCCACTCCACACACACGTACCCCAGCTGTAACATCATAAATACAATTCTGATTTTCTCGCTTTTAAAGGACACTTAAACAGGTTGTGAGAAATTTACAGTACATTTAAGTGGAAGTGCAAAAAAACAAAAAACTTATCAACTACTCTCTGTTGTTTGGTCCCAGGTGTCCACGTCTAGATTCTGTAAGGCTTATGCAATGGGAACACCCCATAGTATTCCATGCGGCAATGCCAAAGGGCGAACACCAGCTCTTTTGCCTTAAATAATAATAATAATAATAATAATAATAATAATAATAATAATAATAATTTATTATTTGTACCCCACCCATCTGGCTGAGTTTCCCCAGCCACTCTGGGCGGCTCTCAATCAAGTGTTAAAAACAGTACAGCGTTACATATTAAAAACTTCCCTGAACAGGGCTGCCTTAAGATGTCTTCTGAATGTCAGGTAGTTGTTTATCTCTTTGACATCTGCTGGGAGGGTGTTCCACAGGGCGGGTCCCACCACCGAGAAGGCCCTCTGTCTGGTTCCCTGTAGCCTCACTTCTCACAATGAGGGAACCACCAGAAGGCCCTCGGCGCTGGATCTCAGTGTCCAGGATGAACGATGGGGTGGAGACGCTCCTTCACAACCTACGTTGAGGTATTCAGTTACGTGGTCTGCGTCCATGCCAAGTGTGACCCCATGCAGCTTTGTCTAGAACAGATCTGAAAATCTGACATGCAGCCTTCACCAAGCCTGGAGCCCCGCTCCAACCCTTTTGGACTACAAGTCTCAGAAGTCTCAGGGTTACACTGTTGTGTTTTGGGGGGGCTGATGGGAGATGTAGTCCAAAACACCTGGGGGAGACCTGAAGCAATGGATCCAAATGTCAAAGGAGATTCAGACTTAATGAGGGTTAGAGCTCTTTTTTAAAAAAATAATCATCATCATTTTTTCAATACAAATAACAACTGCAAAAAACACATACAACAAAAACCATAATGACACAATTTGACAATTCAGTTTGGAATACACTGATATACCTATGACTACACCTTTTTTAACAATATTTTCCCACCTCTCTCTCCTCCCCCTACTTCCCACCACCATCCGCCTTATCGCTTAAATATTCGTTCCAGATTTCTTCATATTTATCCATTCTTACTTTGCGTCGACATGCAATTCGTTCGTATGTAGCTAATCTGTCCGTATTATCAATCCATGTGCTCAACGGAATCTTTTTGCGGCTCTTCCAATTCATCGAAACAAGTTTTTTTTTTTTGCTTCTAATATAGCACAGTACATCCATATATTTTTTTTGACCCCTTGAAATCTCCCACGTTTCCAGAATATAACATAGAATTAAATTCAATTCCCCTAAATAACAATTTCTTTTTATTACTCTTGCTATACATATCCTCACCTCGTACCAAAATGATCTTATCATGGGGCAGTTAGAGCTCTTTGACAACCTTGGAAGGTGGTCGACTCTCCTTCCACTGAAGGTTTCTAAGCAGATGTTGGGTGGCAACCTGCCAGGGTTCCTTAGCTGTAGAAGAAGAAGAAGAAGAGTTTGGATTTGATATCCCGCCTTTCACTCCCCTTCAGGAGTCTCAAAGCGGCTCACATTCTCCTTTCCCTTCCTCCCCCACAACAAACACTCTGTGAGGCGAGTGGGGCTGAGAGACTTCAAAGAAGTGTGACTGGCCCAAGGTCACCCAGCAGCTGCATGTGGAGGAGCGGAGAAGCGAACCCGGTTCCCCAGATTAGGTGACTACCGCTCTTAACCACTACACCACACTGGCTCTCTAAATGTAAATCCTGCCTTGTACAGTGTTGGAGTAGATGGCTCCTTAGGTCCCTTACAACTCTACTGTTCTATGATTCAGTAAAAACCCATTCTAATTCCTTTTGTTTTGCTTTGTTTTGCTGAGAAAGACTCTCCTCCCTGGAAGAGAGGGGAGTGGTTGTGGGCGGGAGCCCGAGCTCCGCCCCTGGCCGGGGGCCTTAGCCCCCGCACCTCCTCACCTGGCTGGCGCCCACGCCCACCGGAGGCAGCCAACCAGGTGTCTCCGGGGGGCGTGTTTAGCAGCTTAATGCTGCGGCTCCAGCTCCGCCTCCTCCTCAGTCGTCGTCGTCCCGCAGCGAGTCACCCACCCTCCACTCCCATTTAGCTCAGGGTCGAGGTTTTTTGGCCTTGCTATGGACCTTAGGTTGGTCGCCCCGGTTGTCTGGGGGGCCTGGTAGGAATTTTTCCATTTGGCATTAGGCTTTTTGGTTTTTTCGCCTACCTCGTAGCAATCGTCACAACTTTTGTGGTATTGGTGGGTAGGTTAGGCATTGGATTCATGTGTGTCAAGGGCTAGGTGTGGCCATCGCCTATGCTATCTACCGTGGGTTATTCCGTTAAAGGAATCTGGCGGTCGTGTATTCCGTCCGATGCCTGCTTGGCGGGAGGCCATGGCACGACCCTCGGTGACATCAGGGGGGAGCCTATAGTTGGATGAGCATCAACAGGCTCCACCTACTGTTGAATAAACCCACCTCCTATAGTCATCCAATGCCTAAGCCAATACCTTTTCACTGCTGTAATCAATAAAGTTGTGGCCTTTTCTTGCCCATTAACCTTATATCACGTGTCCTTGTGTGTTTATTTCACATAGCGGGGGTCGGGCCCTCGATCCACAACTGCATTGCAAAACCCAGGGAAGCACGAAATCCTCAGGATAATTTTGATCTGATAAAAAGCAGCCATTCAGGAGATGCAGAGCTGGTCCACTCCTATTGAGTAGTAACAGGATCGTGGAAATGTAGACTTGGAAGGGACCCCAGGGCCATCTAGTCCAACCCTCTGCAATGCAGGTATCTCAGGTAGATCACACATGACAGGTGGCCTTCCCACCTTCGCTTAAAAACCTTCAAGGAAGGAGTGTCCACCATCGGTCACAGGAAAAACCACAACGGATTCCACAAACACCCCTGCCTCAAAAAAAGCCATTTGATTGAGAGCCTCAAGAACTGGGGTTTTAAAAAATACCATTCTGTGTCAATTCCTGATTGGCGAGGATCATCTATGCGTTGCTATTCTAGGAAAGAAAGGAGAAGCTGTAATTGGGAGAGGCAATGGAAAAGATATGTATTGCCACAATGTAAGGGAAACAGGAGATATATATGCCCCCCACCCACCCCAGGAACAGCGAGGCTGCTCAACCTGAAAATTGGAGATCGTTCTTCACAGACCTTTTTCCTCAACCAATCTCCAATCACAGGGCAAAGACCTGGTGTGGCAGCAGCAGTTTTCTCTGCAAACTTTTGCCCCTTCCTCCATTCATCTGTATTCACCACGTCAGCCCAGGGTCTTCTCAGGTGTTTGCATAAATTTGAATTCTGCTCCACAGCAATTATCTTGTCTGCGGAGAGGGGAGGAGAGAAGAAAGGAAGAAAAAAACCTGCACGCTTCTTCTTGCGTTATTTTTAGAAGAAGGGAACTGAAAACAGTAGCAAGGGCCAAGGCATTGGAAGAAAACGGCAGCATCAATTTTTCTCTGGCAGAAGATAAGTAATCGGAGGAGTAGGAGACATCGCAGAGCTGGAAAGGGGGAAGGAAGAGGCCTCAGGGCTTGGGAGAAAAGGGCAAAACTCTGGGTGGTTTTAGGTTAGCTATGATTCCAGCATTGCAGGCTGTTAGAATAGATGACTATTGCATAGCTGTCAACTTAGATTTGAAAATAAGGGACCAGCAGCCTCGAAAATAAGGGATCAGCAGCCAATATAAGGGATCAACAATTACTTTGATAAAATACATATTTTGTTGTGTGCAAATGGCTTTAGATACCTATTAGGTCCATAAATTACCATATAGCATATATTCAACACAAAAAAACAGCAACAATTTGTTGTTGACAAAGGACAGCTGGACATAGAAAGGGCCCCATTACCTTCAGTAGCTTATTTAAGGGACAACATCAATAAGGGACAGCAGCGGGACATGGCACTGGGATAAGGGACTGTCCCGCCAAATAAGGGACGCTTGACAGCTATGGACTATTGGTGTCCCAACTCTATTGAGGAAGGAACCAATTAAGGGGTTGCGGAATAGGATACCCAGGAGACTCCTTTCAGGATCTTGCCCCTAAAAATGTGCAGGCTGAAGACGAGAAAACCAATAGCAACCTCCCCACCCAGACGGGGAGGCAGAAACTGGTCATTGTTTCCTGCGGCACAGGACCAACTTTTCCAGCATCACCCGGTTCCCTTATAGAGGAGGGTTCTGGGCAGTGGAAACCTGCCAGCCAATCCCTCCTCGAGAAGTACAGTACTTCAGTTCTATAAGCATTGAATATGACCGCAGAGCTCAAAGCGGTCTTATTCTCTGTGGAAGAAGGGCGGGCTGGCCTTGCATGGCTGCTCCACAGCACCCCCTCTGGCAGTGGTGGCAAGGGGAACTGCAGCGAGTCAGCCTAGAAGGAATCAGATGACATGTCAAGCCACTACAGGCCCTCCTGGCTTTATAAAGGAACTGGTTTGGGCTTGGGCTTGGGCTTGGGTTTGGGTTTGGGTTTGTTTTGTTTTGTTTTGTTGGGGTTTGTGTTTGTGTTTTACAGTGGTACCTCGGGTTACATACACTTCAGGTTATAGACTCCACTAACCCAGAAATAGTGCTTCAGGTTAAGAACTTTGCTTCAGGATGAGAACAGAAATCGTGCTCCGGCAGCGCGGCAGTAGCAGGAGGCCCCATTAGCTAAAGTGGTGCTTCAGGTTAAGAACAGTTTCAGGTTAAGTACGGACCTCCGGAACGAATTAAGTACTTAACCCAAGGTACCACTTTATTTTATTTTATTTTATTTTATTTTATTTTATTATATTATTTTATTTTATTTTATTTTATTGCACTGCACTGTTATCCCACCTCTCTTCCAAGCAGTTCAAAGTGGCATATATGGTTGTCTTCCTCCCCATTTTATCCCCTGTGAGGAAGGCTAGGCTAAGAGACTACAACTGGTGCCCAAAGTCACCCAGTGAACTTGATAGCCTACCAGGATTTTGAACCTTGGTCTCCTGGTGCCATGTTTTAACCACTATCCAGTACTGCCTCTCATTCTGACTAAGGGCAGCTCCTCAGTCACAGCTGGTTGTCTTTGCGAGAAGGTGCCATGCCATGCCACAGAGATCACCATCCAGACGGAGTCCCACTCTGTTCTGGGCACTGCCTGGAGCTAGGCTGTTGCTGATGCAACCTTTGGAAGACTTTCTAACTTGAGCTCAGTTGGAGAGCAGGAGACTCTTCTACTCAGGGCTGTTGGATCGTGCCCCACATTGGGCATTTCAGGGTGCTGGACTAGATCAGGGGTTGGCAAGGTTTACCAGCCATGGGCCAGATCACTCCCACAGAGATTGCCCTTGGGCTGGACTAGCGCAGCGTTTCACCGGAAATTACGTCTGTGCAAATGCCGAAAATTGCACCTGCGCAGAAGCGATTTTTGGCATCTGGACATGCGCAGACATGATTTCCGGTGCCGCTTGGCAAGTCCCTGTGCTTTCAAACTGCTAGGTTGGCAGGAGCAGGGACCGAGCAATGGGAGCTCACCCCGTCGTGGGGATTCGAACCGCCGACCTTCCGATCAGCAAGCCCAAGAGGCTCAGTGGTTTAGACCACAGCACCACCCATGTCCCACTGCCTCTGAGCACCCCTCCTCAAGTACCGTATTTTTCGCCCTATAGGATGCACCGGCTCATAGTTTTTTTGGGGGGGGGATAAAGAAAAAAAATTAGTCCCCCCCCCGCCGCGCTCCAGCCAGCAGGCTGCTGATAGCTTCCTGAAGCCTGGAGAGTGAGAGGGGTCGGTGCGCACCAACCCCTCTCGCTCTCCAAGCTTTAGCAAAAGCCTGCATTCGCCCCATAGGACGCACACAGATTTCCCCTTCATTTTTGGAGGGGGAAAAGTGCATCCTATAGGGCGAAAAATACGGTAATTCCACTGCCCTCCATAGGGCTGCACAGCCCACCATTGATCTGCACCACTGTAAGCTTTTTGCAGGAAGACAAGGAAGGAAGGAAGGAAGGAAGGAAGGAAGGAAGGAAGGAAGGAAGGAAGGAAGGAAGGAAGGAAGGAAGGAAGGGAGGGAGGAAGGGAGGGAGGGAGGGAGAGAGGGAGGGATACAGCTAAGGCAGAGATGTTTCCATTTCCTCAGTTCTTGATGAAAGATTTTATACAGTCCTCTATAGTTTCCACGTCCCAATTGTCTTGTGTCTGCAGTGAGGTTAATATGCCTTACTTAAATCCTCCTAGCGCTATGGCAAATCAACCAGCAACCGGTCTCTTGTGGTGCCCTCTAAATTGATAGGAAGGAGCACGGATATAGAATAGGTGATTTGCAATCCTGTTACCCTGTGATACCTTTCTACCTGTGGCTTAAGTGGCTCGGGGGCTGTTTTGGGATCCTGCAAAAATAAGAAGGTGTCCCTTGCAAACGTATTCACTTTGTGTACCCCAACCTGCACGGCAATGGTTATTGTATTTGTTTTTTTTAAAAAAAAGATTTGGGGTGCTGTGACCAGAGTTCAGAGATGTGCATCTTTCCGGAGTGGTACCCAGATGTTGCCATTTCTTCCCTGGAGATTGCTAATCTGGCGCACACTCTGAATGATTTTCATTTGCCGGGTTAGAACTGTTTTGTTTTCCCAGACGTCGAATGGTGCAATAATCTCAGCGAGATTCCTTCTTCCCCGCTGCTTCCAATTCTGTTTTATCAGCTATTTTTATTGACTATATTTTGTGGTGTGTTGTTGTTTTTCCTTGTGTGAGGGTGTGATCTTTTTTCCCTTTCCTTTTAAAAAAGAAGAAGCCATTGTCGTTTTCCTTTATTTCGATTATAAGCTGCTTTAAAAAAAAAAAAAAGAGGATGAAAAGGGGAGGTTAAAATAGTGTGTGTGTGTGTGTATATAGCTTAAGTGAGCTGCCTGGTTGTTCATGAAATGACAAAAATGAAAGCTTGCTCTATTGCCTCCCTCGTAAGATCATAGAATCATAGAATCATAGAGTTGGAAGAGACCACAAGGGCCATCGAGTCCAACCCCCTGCCAAGCAGGAAAGATGTCTGTGCTCAAACCCGAGTACAGATTATGTACCTCTCAGCAGGACAAATGGAGAAGAAGGAGGAGGAGGAGGAGGAGGAGGAAGGGGAGGAGTTTGGATTTGATATCCCGCTTTATCACTACCCGAAGGAGTCTCAAAGCAGCTAACATTCCCTTCCTCCCCCACAACAAACACTCTGTGAGGTGAGTGGGGCTGAGAGACTTCAGAGAAGTGTGACTGGCCCAAGGTCACCCAGCAGCTGCATGTGGAGGAGCAGGGAAGCGAACCCGGTTCACCAGATTACGAGTCCACCGCTCTTAACCGCTACACCACGCTGGACAAGCTCCAGTTTCACAGATAACACACACCAGCTAGAAGGGAACTTTACAAAAGCACCTGCAGCCACCCTTTGGAGCAAACCTCTTTTTAGTTTAAAATTTATAAATATATAGAGTCGAATTCTGCATTCGCCTTTTCCAAAGTATCACACACACACACACACCTTCCTTTCTCTTGTCTTTTCCTCCCCTTTGTATTGCGGTTTTCCGACCTTTTTTTGCAGACTGGGGGAGTTGTTGAGGATGCCACGCACACAATTGGATCATTTATTGTTGGGGGGGCTGAGGGCCCCCAAAATATGTTTTGTGTGAGAAACCTGTAAATAAACCCCAACTGAATGAGATACTGGAGTCCGGTTAAAATCCTTGGTTCATAATAGTTTCCTTTTGTTCATTAAAGACACATAGCTCAGTTGCTGCTTGGTTGTTGGAAATACAGTCATACCTCGGGTTACAGACGCTTCAGGTTGTGTTTTTTCAGGTTACGGACTGCCGAAACCTGGAAGGACCGGAGCAGGTTACTTCTGGGTTTCAGCAGTCGCACAAGTGCAGAAGCACCGAATCGCAACCTGCACATGAGCAGAGACGGGTTGTGAACACTGCGGGTTGCAAACGTGCATCCGGCATGGATCACGTTCGCAACCCGAGCATCCACTGTACCAAATCTCAGGCTACAATTCTCCTTTTTTTTTAGTATGTAGGCTTGTATCTATGTAGGCTTCAAAACCTTAGAAGCGAGGGATCCTACGAGTTGCAGGCTGGACACCCAGAAAGTCGTATCCAATGTGTGTTCTGCCAGCTACCCTCTGCAAATGTCTGCAGCGCTCTGATTGGATTTTATATTAATTCTTTGTCTGTAAACCCTATAAAAGGTCCAAGGCCGTAACACACCCAGTGGTGGAGCTTCATGCTCTGGCACCGGGGGCAGAGAGCAGGCGGGGGCATGGTTGGCGCGGCATGCGTCCTGGGGACATGGTGCCCAGCACGGGCAGGGGGCAGCTGCGATGGCACCCCACCTTGATCGTGGTGCAGGGGGCAGTGTGCTCCCCCCGCCCCCCTCTTCCTCCACCAGTGAACACAGCCCCATTCATCCTTTGTGGAAGGTGAACCTATTTACTGAACCTATTTGATGCAGTAATTAAACCTTTGGACTCTTTCTTCAGCCCGACTCACTAGTAGAGAGCCAGTGTGGTGTAGTGCTTAAGAGTGGTGGACTCGTAATCTGGTGAACCGGGTTCACTTCCCCGCTCCTCCACCTGCAGCTGCTGGGTGATCTTTGCCATCCTCTGTCAGGAGCTCAGCCTACACTCGAGTAGGACCCTGGAAGAGACACAAATGGCCAACTAGCATGTTCCCTCCCTCCTGGTCAATCGTTCAGGAGCTTCAAAAGCTTTCTTCTGCCTGAACATCACAGCGACCGACGCCAACAGACATCGGCACACTTAGGGATCCGCAGTTGCGTGACAGACCTCAGCAACTCAGCATTTTGGCTAATCTACTTTATTTACATATAAACACACACGGAGCACTGCAACATGGCTCCCTCTCTCTCTAGCATCACACAGCAAAGAGAAAAAACAAAGGACAACAGTCCCACTTCACGGAACACAGTAACACAAACATCCTGTCTCCGTCACTTCCCACTCTGTGGAGTCAAAACATATACCGTCACGTGAAAGACAACAATCCCATGACTGCAATCATGGAGCAGGAATTCTAACATCCTCCTCTGCACCTGTTCCAGCCAGTGTGGTGCAGTGGTTAAGAGCGGTAGACTCGTAATCTGGGGAACCGGGTTCGCATCTCCGCTCCTCCACATACAGCTGCTGGGTGACCTTGGGCCAGTCACACTTCTCTGAAGTCTCTCAGCCCCACTCACCTCACAGAGTGGTTGTTGTGGGGGAGGAAGGGAAAGGAGAATGTTAGCTGCTTTGAGACTCCTTTGGGTAGTGATAAAGCGGGATATCAAATCCAAACTCCTCCTCCTCCTCCTCCTCCTCCTCCTTCTAATGCTACAAGTTAGACAGCAGATTTGCCCTGCAACCCTGCTACTACCACAATAATTATAATTATAATTATAATTAAATTTTGTATACCGCCCTACCTCCGGGGATCTCAGTGCGATTCACAACACAAAATGGCAATATTAAAAAAACACAAAGTACATCATGAGAAAACAAGGCAGCCCAATAAATACCCCCTCCCACAACACATTTAAAAGTGCATTGGCAAAACTAAAGAGGGTAATTTTCACCACATGTGGTGGACCTGTGAAGAAGTGAAAAGGTTTTGGGGACTTATTTACGATGAATTAAAAAAAATATTGAAATACACTTTTCCCAAAAAACCCGAAGCTTTCCTCTTGGGAATGATCGGACAGGAGATTAAGAAAGAAGACCAAACATTGCTCCAATACGCAACGGCAGCCGCCAGGATATTGCTAGCGCAAAACTGGAAAACCCCTAACATCCCAACTGTTAGAGAATGGCAAATTAAATTATTCGAGTATATCGAACTAGCAAGGATGACACAAAAAATCAGGCATCAAAATGGTATGTTGTTGTTGTTGTTTAGTCGTTTAGTCGTGTCCGACTCTTCGTGACCCCATGGACCAGAGCACGCCAGGCACCTCTGTCCTCCACTACCTCCCGCAGTTTGGTCAAACTCATGCTGGTAACCTCGAAAACACTATCCAACCATCTTGTCCTCTGTCGTCCCCTTCTCCTTGTGCCCTCCATCTTTCCCAGCATCAGTGTCTTCTCCAGGGAGTCTTCTCTTCTCATGAGGTGGCCAAAGTATTGGAGCCTCAGCTTCAAGATCTGTCCTTCCAGTGAGCACTCAGGGCTGATTTCCTTCAGAATGGATAGGTTTGTTCTTCTTGCAGTCCATGGGACTCTTCAAGAGTCTCCTCCAGCACCATAATTCAAAAGCATCCATTCTTCGGCGATCAGCCTTCTTTATGGTCCAGCTCTCACTTCCATACATCACTACTGGGAAAACCATGGCTTTAACTATACGGACCTTTGTTGTCAAGGTGACGTCTCTACTTCTCAAGATGCTGTCTAGGCCAGTCATTGCCCTTCTCCCAAGAAGCAGGCGTCTTTTAATTTCGTGGCTGCTGTCACCATCAAAATGGTATAAAGTTTATTAATGACTGGAATAAATTTATAACATACATTGAAGCAAATTTAGGAAATATTAAAATCACAGTAGGTGAAATATAAAACCTGTGATGTATAGATTTGGTAAAATAAAACTGCAGAAAGGTATTATGTTTACATAGCCAAACCGAGATGGAGGGAAGTCAATTAGTGTTTCAGTGTTGACCTCATTTGTGTTTGTCTGTTCGTTTATTTTCTATGTGTGTTGTTTCCGTTTCTTTTGTATGTACTTTTTCCCCCCCAATGTCTTTATGTTTTTTGTTTCAAAGAACTCAATAAAAAGATTATAAATAAATAAATAAAAGGGCATTGGCTATCGATCAGCCCAAGGCCTGGTTGAAGAGGAACGTTCTAGCCTTGTGCTTGGAGACATGCAATGAAGGCACCAGGCAAATGACTCGGGGATTCCCGGGTCTCATTAATAGTCATCATTCCCTCCGCCAGCCAATCGGCGGGCTTACTAGGGGGCATTTAAGGTCGGGGCAGCCCGTGCTGGCCCCTTTCTTTCCTTTCAGTAGCTGTGGACCTAATGGTTACCTTTACCTAATGTTATGTAAAATCACATGGTGTTTTTTGAAAATGAAAATGCCGATAAATATTATGATATAGACTAGATGAACATTGGGGTCCCTTCCAATTCTACAATTCTATGAACCCTGACCCCTGATCCATATGCAACTGAAGAAGAGCTATGGCGTGGGGTTCTTCAAGCAGATTAGACTCGGCGGTTGTAGCCTCAACAAAACGATGCACCGCGAATGCATTCAGCCAGGCAGCCAAGCCCTCTTCCCGGATATTCCATTCCAGTTCCCCCTGCTCCTGCGGCTCTCAGAGGTCATTTCCTGCCCACTGAGCATGCTCAATCCTTACTGCACTGTTTTGGGGAGGTTTCATCCATCCTGGCGGCTTCCCCCACTGAAGGCTTTGTGTGCTTCTGCACACCTTGCCGTGTGTGCGCGAGAAGCAGAGGGAATTGTTTGTTTGATTAAGCGGCTAGACCGTACTTTAATTTCCATGCCTGTCTTCCTGCCGCTCAGTTTACTCGGAAGATTTCAGCGGAGGGTTTTGTTGAGAAATGCACCATCACTGTTTCTCATGGGTGGGTGGGGAAACAATGCTTTCTTTGTCTGTAGGAATCCCTTGGCTCAGTCCCAGCACATCTAAGAGGATTTTGGATGTGGTTGCATATATTATTCCTTTTGCATAGGTGAAACTGGGAAATGCAGAGCTCATGTCTTGCATCTGTCAGATAGGACTGAAGAGTACCACTGCCAGTCAGTAAAGCAATACAGTGGTACCTCGGGTTAAGAACTTAATTCCTTCTGGACTGTCCGTTCTTAACCTGGAACGGTTCTTAACCTGAAGCACCACTTTAGCTAATGGGGCCTCTGGAGCATGATTTCTGTTCTTATCCTGAAGCAAAGTTCTTAACCCGAGGTAATATTTCTGGGTTAGAGGAGTCTGTAACCTGAAGCGTCTGTAACCTGAGGTACCACTCTACTGAGCTAGATGGGCCAGTGGTCTAATTCAGTATAAGGCAGCTCCCTATTTAAAACCAGCCATTTCTTCAGAACAATGAGGACTGGTACCTTACTTGATTTTTAAGGGATTAGATTAGAATGATCAGAATGGAGAATCAAATTTCTGGAATTCGTGGAGATGGCAAAATTAACAGCATCAATTAGAGGATACTCTAATCAAAAAAATAATAAAGAGTGGGAACGCGTTAAAAAAGTTGGTGCTGGAGCTTAAAAATTAATATGCAAAAGTTTAAGAGGCACAAGGAGATAGGATAATGATATACTAAAGGATGGAATAACAAATAAAGTGAATAACGCAACAATAACAAAAATAATAACTGGGCTGTGGGGGAGGGACGCTAAGGGAATAATTGAAACTGTTAAAGATTGGTATAGGATTTAAGAGATTTAAATTTCCATAAAGATTCCATAAAGATAGAAGAGTGACTAGTGGGGTGCCACAGGGTTCTGTCTTGGGCCCGGTCTTATTCAACATCTTTATCAACGACTTGGATGATGGACTCAAGGGCATCCTGATCAAATTTGCAGATGACACCAAACTGGGAGGGGTGGCTAACACCCCAGAGGACAGGATCACACTTCAAAACGACCTTGACAGATTAGAGAACTGGGCCAAAACAAACAAGATGAATTTTAACAGGGAGAAATGTAAAGTATTGCACTTGGGCAAAAAAAATGAGAGGCACAAATACAAGATGGGTGACACCTGGCTTGAGAGCAGTACATGTGAAAAGGATCTAGGAGTCTTGGTTGACCACAAACTTGACATGAGCCAACAGTGTGACGCGGCAGCTAAAAAAGCCAATGCAATTCTGGGCTGCATCAATAGGAGTATAGCATCTAGATCAAGGGAAGTAATAGTGCCACTGTATTCTGCTCTGGTCAGACCTCACCTGGAGTACTGTGTCCAGTTCTGGGCACCACAGTTCAAGAAGGACACTGACAAACTGGAACGTGTCCAGAGGAGGGCAACCAAAATGGTCAAAGGCCTGGAAACGATGCCTTATGAGGAACGGCTAAGGGAGCTGTGCATGTTTAGCCTGGAGAAGAGGAGGTTAAGGGGTGATATGATAGCCATGTTCAAATATATAAAAGGATGTCACATAGAGGAGGGAGAAAGGTTGTTTTCTGCTGCTCCAGAGAAGCGGACACGGAGCAATGGTTCCAAACTGCAGGAAAGAAGATTCCACCTAAACATTAGGAAGAACTTCCTGACAGTAAGAGCTGTTCGACAGTGGAATTTGCTGCCAAGGAGTGTGGTGGAGTCTCCTCCTTTGGAGGTCTTTAAGCAGAGGCTTGACAACCATATGTCAGGAGTGCTCTGATGGTGTTTCCTGCTTGGCAGGGGGTTGGACTCGATGGCCCTTGTGGTCTCTTCCAACTCTAGGATTCTATGACTCTATAAGGAAAGCAGAAAGCAACAAGAAATATCAGGTAAAGGTATCAGAGAGATCAGTGGAAATGAAAACATGAGACTTACGGTTTTGTTACATATGATTTTATTTTGGAGTTGTTTGTTGTAAAGAATGTATATTATGTGAATAAAATAATAAAGGTTGATTTTTTAAGGGGAGGCCTCAAAATGGTAGAAGCTGTTTGACAGTGGAATGGCAAACCTTGGCAAGTGCTAGACTTAAACAGAGTTTGGCTGACCATCTGTCAGGGGTTCTTTTGCTGTCATTCCTGCACTGCGGGGGGGTGGACTGGATGACCCTTTGGGCCCCTTCCAACTCTACAATTCTGTGATTATGTAATCTGTGAGGAGGAGGAGGAGGAGAAGAAGAAGAAGAAGAAGAAGAAGAAGAAGAAGAAGAAGAAGAAGATAATAATAATAATAATAATAATAATAATAATAATAATTTATTATTTGTACCCCGCCCATCTGGCTGGGTTTTCCCAGCCACTCTGGGTGGCTTTCAACAAGAGATTAAACATACATTAAAACCAGCCAGGGAGATTTGTTGGCTTTCTGCTGCGTTCAGAAATGCCTCAGAGTGCCGGCTTGTCCCACCATTTAAACAGAATAAGCGACAAGGCTGTATATTGTCTCCCTGCTTATTTAACTTATATGCAGAATTCATCATGCAAAAGGCTGGGCTGGATGAATCCCAAGTCGGAATTAGGATTTCCAGAAGAAATATCAACAACCTCAGATATGCAGATGACACAACCTTGATGGCAGAAAGTGAGGAGGAATTAAAGAACCTTTTAATGAGGGTGAAAGAGGAGAGCGGAAAATATGGTCTGAAGCTCAACAAAAAAGAAAACGAAGATCATGGCCACTGGTCCCATCACCTCCTGGCAAATAGAAGGGGAAGAAATGGAGGCAGTGAGAGATTTTACTTTCTTGGGCTCCATGATCACTGCAGATGGTGACAGCAGTCACGAAATTAAAAGACGCCTGCTCCTTGGGAGAAAGGCGATGGCAAACCTAGACAGCATCTTAAAAAGCAGAGACATCACCTTGCCAACAAGAGACCACATAACACCGGTCTTGAAAGACCTACATTGGCTCCCAGTACGTTTCCGAGCACAATTCAAAGTGTTGGTGCTGACCTTGAAAGCCCTAAATGGCCTCGGTCCAGTATACCTGAAGGAGCGTCTCCACCCCCATTGTTCTGCCCGGACACTGAGGTCCAGCGCTGAGGGCCTTCTGGCGGTTCCCTCATTGCCAGAAGCCAAGTTACAGGGAACCAGGCAGAGGGCCTTCTCGGTAGTGGCACCTGCCCTGTGAAACGCCCTCCCACCAGATGTCAAAGAGAACAACAACTACCAGACTTTTAGAAGACATCTGAAGGCAGCCCTGTTTTTAATGTTTGATGTATTACAGTATTTTAATATTTTTTGGAAGCCACCCAGAGTGGCTGGGGAAGCCCAGCCAAATGGGCGGGGTATTAATAATAATAATAATAATAATAATAATAATAATAATAATACTGTTATTATTCTCTCTGCCACAGA
Source organism: Podarcis raffonei (assembly GCF_027172205.1). NCBI lineage: Eukaryota > Metazoa > Chordata > Lepidosauria > Squamata > Lacertidae > Podarcis > Podarcis raffonei. The sequence continues at coordinate 4,250,771 of NC_070619.1, read as the reverse complement.
CACTCCCTTCTCACTAAGCACCATTTCTGTTCTCATCCTGAAGCAAAGTTTTTAACCTTTGTCTGTATCCATTGCTTTTTGCATTCGGTGAGCAGCATGTGAACAGCTGGCAGTTCCATTTTTCACTTGCTACAAAGTGAACAGAGACTTCCGCGTGGAAACGGCCTGCCTCTTTCCTTGACCAGCCTTGAAGCATTCCATGTCCCCGTCATCCTGCACACTCCTGGATGGCGATAAAACTCCCGATCAAACTGTCCAAGTCCTCCTCCCCATTAGAGCCATTGATTGAGAGGTGTGTGGCGCACCCACCCACAAGCCGTGCGCGCATTGCCTTGTTTCAGCCATTAATTTTACGAGTCAGGCAATGTCTAGGAATCGGTGGCGCTTAACTCGATCACAGTAAACCTAATTCCCTTCAATATTCTGTTTTACGACAATCATTGGAGACAGTAAACAAGTCTTCCTTGTCGTTGACTGTGCTGGCCTTCCACTGAGAACATAAGATCAGACCAATGGTCAGTCTAGTCTAGCGTCCTGTTCTCACAGCCACTGACCAGACGCACTAAAGCAAAGCCAGCCTCCTGCCCACCCAGCAGTTCGAAAGCACGGCAGTACAAGTAGATAAATAGGTACCACTCTGGTGGGAAGGTAAACGGCATTTTCGTGCGCTGCTCTGGTTCACCAGAGTGGCTTAATCATGCTGGCCACATGACCCGGAAGCTGTACGCTGGCTCCCTCGGCCAATAAAGCGAGATGAGCGCCGCAACCCCAGAGTCGGCCACAACTGGACCTAATGGTCAGGGGTCCATTTACCTTACCTTAACCTCGGGTTACATACGCTTCAGGTTACAGAGTCCACTAACTCAGAAATAGTACCTCGGGTTAAGAACTTTGCTTCAGGATAAGAAAAGAAATTGTGCTCCAGCGGCCAAGCGGCAGCAGGAGGCCCCATTAGCTAAAGTGGTGCTTCAGGTTAAGAACAGTTTCAGGTTAAGAATGGACCTCCGGAACGAATTAAGTACTTAACCCGAGGTACCACTGTATATGCACACATACATTTATACACACATTTTTATTGATTTTTTAACATATCAGTTCCAACAGTCATACAACATAACTTCTCATCTTATACAATATTTTAGACTTCCGTCAACACCTCTGGTGATTTCTTTATCACTTATTCTGCATATCTTAATTTCTGTATTACATTTAATTGCCCTTAACTAATAATTCTCTTCATAGTCTTTCTTGCAATATTTCAAATAATCCACTTTACAAAACTTTTCGCAGTCCTACTAGCGCAATCTGTTCATCACAATTACTTTTCAAATAGTTCATATATTTCCTCCAGTCTTCTAAGAACCTCTGGTCCTCTGATTCTCAGATGTTTAGTCAGAATTTGAAGCCATTGGTTCGAGTCCTACCCTCCGGAGAAGGATAAAACAAGCCTGCTCTGTCTTCCATGTGGTGGCCCTTGAGATATTGGAAGATGGCTATCCTATTTCCTCTTAGTCTCCTCTTTTCCAGGCAAAACATCCCCAGCTCCCTCACCCGCCCCTTGGCGTCAAGTTCACTCCCAAACTGTTTTAATTTCATCATTCTTGTGATTGACTGCATTCTAAGAACAGTAACTTTTAAGAACTGAGCTTGCTTTCCCCCTCCTCCCTCCTCTCCACTTTTTCCTCATGTGTCATGTCTGCTTTCAGGCATTAAACATGAAGTGTATTAATAATAATAATTTATTATTTATACCCCGCTCATCTGGCTGGGCTTCCCCAGCCACTCTGGGCGGCTTCCAAAAAAAATATTAAAATACTGTAATACATCAAACATTAAAAGCTTCCCTAAACAGGGCTGCCTTCAGATGTCTTCTAAAAGTCTGGTAGTTGTTGTTCTCTTTGACATCTGGTGGGAGGGCGTTCCACAGGGCAGGCGCCACCACCGAGAAGGCCCTTGAAGCTGGACCTCAGTGTCCAGGCAGTTAAAATACAGTAGTCTGTTAAACATTAAAAGCTTCCCTAAACAGGGCTGCCTTCAGATGTCTTCTAAAAGTCAGATAGTTGTTTATTTCCTTGATATCTGATAGGAGGGTGTTCCACAGGGTGGGTGCCACTACCGAGAACGCCCTCTGCCTGGTTCCCTGTAACTTGGCTTCTTGCAGTGAGGGAACCGCCAGAAGGCCCTCAGCGCTGGAACTCAGTGTCCAGGTAGAACGATGGGGGTGGAGACGCTCCTTCAGATATAGTACTGATTTTGGGGAGACACTTTTGGTGACAAGGCAGGCTATAAAATGCTCCCCATAAAATCAAAGGTGGCAAAGGAGACTGAAGGAAAAATGGGCATTCCTACCATTTAGATTTATTGGGGGACGGGGGCACAGGAAATAATACAGCCTCCTTGTGCCCAATTGCTCCCTTCCTCTTATCAACGGAAATGCGACTTCTGAAAGGGGTGTCAACCCTAATGACTGCTCCGAACCTATTTCAAGACAAGCGGTTGTTTGCAACTCTAGTTATACTCCGAGTAGAACCATTAAAATTAAAATTAAATAATGTTAAAGAGCGAGGGGAGGCAGTCAAGGGTCCCTGTCCCGGCGAAGGGAAGTTTGTGTCCTCTCCCCTTTTCCGACCTTGTGGATTTAAAGGTATGAGCGCCTTCCCCCTAAATCCAGCGATAAGCCGTGCTCTAAAGAAAACCATTTTCAGATGTCTTCAAGGGGTTCACAAAAGGTTAATTAACAAGGAATCAATTAATGGCTTCCTTGCCTCTCCCTTTCTCTTTTCATTTAGGGAGAGTCCTCCTTTCAGAGATGAATCGAAAACTCAATACAAGGAATTGGGCAGGAAGTCTGGGCTTAAGGCCCTCTACTGCCCCCTGTCTGTCACCAGGGCACACCTCACCATCCCTCTGTATTGACCTTGGGAGCAACCAAATGGCCCAGCCAGATTATTGATGCGAATTAAGGCATATCTGGTTGGGACGTGGGTGGCGCTGTGGGTTAAACCACAGAGCCTAGGACTTGCCAATCAAAAGGTTGGCGGTTCAAATCCCTGCGACAGAGTGAGCTCCCGTTGCTCGGTCCCAGCTCCTGCCCACCTAGCAGTTCGAAAGCACATCAAAGTGCAAGTAGATAAATAGGTACCACTCCGGCGGGAAGGTAAATGGCGTTTCCGTGCGCTGCTCTGGTTCGCCAGAAGCTGCTTAGTCATGCTGGCCACATCACCCGGAAGCTGTACGCCGGCTCCCTCGGCCAATAAAGCGAGATGAGCATCGCAACCCCAGAGTTGGTCACGACTGGACCTAATGGTCAGGGGTCTCTTTACCGTTACCTAAGGCATGTATACATGCTGCAGCTAAACCAGTTTAACCAATACTGCTGTCTCCCAAGGGCCCCTGGTCTCTCCGCAAGAGGTTTTCCAGTGCGCTCACAATCCCAACGTTTCCTAGAGGGGTGAGGGGAGCCCTGAAAGCGAAACTAGTTTCACACTGGTTTCAGAATCTGCTTTAAAACATAGCGAGATGCCAAGGGTGGGAGGCACAAAAGCATAAGCCCCGAGCCAAGTCGAAAAGCCCTACAGAATATGTGGCAAAATCTTAGGGTTGCTGTAAAATGCCATGCCCCCTATATTTTCCACTGACCTGTTTGAAGGTAGCAAAATTTCATAGATTTTCAGGCTGATGTGAAAATCTCATTGGCCTTTCTTGCCAGTGGTGGTTGCTCCCATCACTGGCGGCCATTTTTCAATCCCTTTCTGCGACTCTTAACCCTCCAGGTGCCATAGGACTGCAACTCCCATCATTCCTGACCACTCCCCATGCTTGCTAGGGCTGGAGGGAACCACCAACATCTAGAAGGCCACGGATCACCCCCTGCCATTATCTTAGCATCATGCTATCCCACATTCCTCCAAAGAGTTCAAGGAGGAGTACACAGTTCTCCCCTTGCCTTATTTCTTAATGTTAAGTAAAACAATTATACTTACACTGAAATGGAAAATAACTCTGTATATGCCTACATTTGTATTGCTAACATGGAAAATTCCACTGAAACTATGAAGAGCTCTCAGGGTGCCTGGTGGATCGATGATTAACTGTTAACTGCTCTGCTCTCTCACGTGGTGTTTAACTTTAGGTCACATGAGAGGTTATTCAGTTGCAAGTCGCCATCTTGGGGAGTTTGTCTTCTGAGTCTTTCTCTAGAAGCCAGAGAGAACAAAAGATGTGATAATGAGTTCTATCCTTGAGAGGAAACAGCTCCAAACTAATGGGAGTCTGATTTTAGGTCTGTTTGGAGTCATTTCAAGTTTATAAGAAGGTGAACCTGTGCTGTACGTGCACATGATATTATTCAACTATTTGAATGTATCGTTGGTTTGTTTATGTATCTGTTCTGAAGAAAGTTCTGTGAGTTAAGCTTTTGAATCATATTTCTGGGTCTGGACAATTTTTATTCCAAGAGGAGTCAGTTTTTATTCATCCTGCTGATTCAGGCTGCACAGTGTTAATATCTGCAATACCTAATCCTCACAAGGTGTCTTAGGATGGGAGATTAGCACCCAGCGTCACCCAGTGAGCTTCATGGCTGAGTGGCTATTTGAACCCTGGTCTCCTAGGTCCTAGTCCAACACCCTTAACAACACACTGGCTCTCTTGATAGAGGTACACTGGGTAGCAGTATCCACCAAGCTATTTTGGGGGACAAATGGTAGTTCCCATTGGTGATAGTCACTTGTGCATGCACAGAGAGTTTTTGCGAGGGGCAGAAACAGAGGTTGCCACAACCAATTGCGAACCACACATTCAACCCCCCACAAATCACCACCAACAAGCACCACAAAACGACCGCCAACAACCGCCACCACAAACAACGCAATCACAGCAAACACATTGCACGATATGATCAAAACTGCAAACAAACGACAAAAACACAGACAGTGTCAGTCAAAGTCAAAAGCAATTCAGCAGCCTTTTCCTCCCCTCCCCTCCTTGTGTGGGGCAGACTCTGGGGTTTGCAGCTTTGGGGTCCAATGGCAGAGGAGACAAGATTAGGGCAAGGGAGGTGGCAGATTAGGGCATGTTCACACACCAAAGAAAATTCACACAATGTGACATATTCCCTATGACTCCAAAAGACGCCTAGGTAAAGGTAAAGGTACCCCTGCCCGTACGGGCCAGTCGTGTCCGACTCAAGGGTTGTGCGCCCATCTCACTTAAGAGGCCGGGGGCCAGCGCTGTCCGGAGACACTTCCGGGTAACGTGGCCAGCGTGACGAAGCTGCTCTGGCGAGCCAGCACCAGCGCAGCACACGGAAACGCCGTTTACCTTCCCGCTATAAAGCGGTACCTATTTATCTACTTGCACTTAGGGGTGCTTTCGAACTGCTAGGTGGGCAGGAGCTGGGACCGAACGACGGGAGCTCACCCCGCCGCGGGGATTCGAACCGCCGACCTTCTCATCGGCAAGTCCTAGGCTCTGTGGCTTAACCCATAGCGCCACCCACGTCCCTTAACAGATGCCTAGTTCTGTTTTATTCTTTAAAATAAAGAAAGGGTTGCGTCCAATGTCAGTCCTTCTAAGAGCAGACCAGTTCCCATTCATGGGCACCACGAACTTCAGCCCATTCATTTCAAAGGCTCCACTGCGAGTAGAATTTGGTTGGGCACCGCCGAAATTGTTATTGTTTGAAAAGAAAGAGTTGTGAATGGGGGGGGATGATTTGGGGAAGATGGGCACAGAGAAACCTGCCACTTGCTGCCCCAAACGTTGCCCCTGTGCCAGAGCAAACTCTCAGCTTGACAGCACAAAAGCCTTTCTTATTTATCTCTTGCCCTGAGATAATGAGCCTGGAGGAGGGTTAATAAGTGTCAACTGACAAAGGATGGTAAGAAGATGTAAAGATAAATGTGATGTGCAGAATATATTCTCCCTCCCCCTCGCTTGTAAGTTTTCCAAAGAATATATATATAATCAATTTTTGCACACGATATATCACAAACCCTACGTAGGGTTGGAATTAGAGGCTGTGTGGGTGTTGGAGATCGGGGGAGAAAACCAGAGCAGAATTCTTGGAAGAAAAATATCTGCTGGTGAGCATTAATTCTCCTTTGAGGATGCCAGTGGCCTGATGGTGCTGTACAGAATTATTTCCTTGCTGTTTGTTTATTTGGCAAAATTTATATACCGCTTTTTTTTTTAAGGCGCCTCTAAACGATTTGCAGGGATGTGGGTGGCACTGTGGGTTAAACCATAGAGCCTAGGACTTGCCGATCAGAAGGTCCGCGGTTCAAATCCCCGCGATGGGGTGAGCTCCCATTGCTCGGTCCCTGCTCCTGCCAACCTAGCAGTTCGAAAGCACGTCAAAGTGTAAGTAGATAAATAGGTACTGCTCTGGCGGGAAGGTCAACGGCGTTTCCATGCGCGGCTTAGTCATGCTGGCCACATGACCCGGAAGCTGTCCGCCGGCTCCCTCGGCCACTAAAGCGAGATGAGCGCCGCAACCCCAGAGTCGGCAACAACTGGACCTAATGGTCAGGGGTCCCTTTACCCTTTACCTTTAAGGTGCTACTAGACTTTATTATTATTATTATTTCCACCCCCATTGTTCAGTCCAGACACTGAGGTCCAGCTCTGAGTGTCTTCTGGTGGTTATAGATGCAATTTGGCAAAGAAAATCCCCCAGATATGACGCCTTTCACGCACATTTTCTCCTAGCAGACGCATTTTTATTTATTTTTTGGTAGACATTCCTCAGCTGAAGAGGTGCATTGCAAAATTCAGAGAGGTGCAAATTTGGAACAGCATCTGCATTTGGGTTTGCTTCAGAAGTGCAAATGAGAGAGGTTTGCCTTTCAACATAAACTGAATTGAATGGATCCCCTGTACCTAATGCAGGACTAAGCTCGCCTCTCTTCCTCACAATGGGCTGCCCCACCCCTGCTTTGCAATACTCTCTCCCAAATTTTTAAAGTACTGGGGCTGTCACTGCTGGGGTGCCACAGAGAGAGGGGTCGAGTGGAACAGGAGAAAGTGTTTGCATCGCAGCCTACCCTCTATGGCTGGAGTGAGCCTAAGAAAAATCAGCACAGGCTGCCTTTACAAAAAGCCTCCATTCCCCCCCCAAAAAAAAAGAGGGGAGGGGAGGGGGGAAAAGACATTCTCAGCTGCTACTGAGTTTGTTATAACAAAGGAAGCGTTTAAACCCAACAGATTGTCCGCTGGGTGCCAATTTTGTATCGGGAAACTTTGCACGGCAACGGCGTTTGTGTGTCTAAGCCAGCGAGAAAAATGCTGTATTCTAGCAAGTGGGTATTGTGTCGGCGAGAGGGAAGAGAGGCTCTGTGAAGGTGCCATTCATTTCCCTCTCTCCTGGATCTCCCCCCCTCTCCCCTCATCCAACATTTATGTTATCACTAGGTCCAAAAGAAATTTAAGTTTAAAAAGAGGCAGAGAAAAGAGGAAGATAGACTTTGCAGGCGAGGGGATTTTCTGCTGCGACGCTACAATAGCCTGAGTAAATTGGGAGCAGAGTTTGGCGCGCATGTTTTCGCGGTTGTAAAAGCACAACAAAGATGTGTTCTGGGCTTTAGACCCCACCAACATGGGATCAGCCTTGAAAACATGAAAGTCCTAGATATATATATAGAGAGAGAGATAGAGAGGTGCATTTGGAAACCAGCAAAAGTCTGTTTTGGCATCTCACCAGCTTTCAAAGACACCATTCCTCAAACCCTTGACCTGAGTCCGCTGTGTTTCTAACAGGATTATCCGATTGCATCGTGTTTCAGGTGAGACCCCGTCAGCATCAGGGGTGGCCCAGCCACAAGCAATATTTTTGGCAAGCGCCTTCCGTGGCGGGATCCATGGGGAAGCAGATCCAGCCTCTGAAGGAATGGGTTTCTGTGCAGTCAGTTTGAAACGGGACCCAAAATCCATTTTTCCTTCTCCAAGGGTGCATTAGCTAAAAACCATTAACTTGAGCTCTTGAGCAAATGCATAACAAGAACACAGCTGTATAAACAAAGCTCTCTCCTTTATCAGTCCGTGACGCCTAATGAATGGCCTTGTCCATTCCAAAGTGGAGCAGGGATGGCACGTCTGGGTCTTATCTTACATCCTGACCACAAAGACACACAGACTTTGTCAGGTCTGACAAGAGACCCAGGAACGGCGCCAGGAGTGTTCTTAGAGTCGGTGACCTCCTGCCCCAAGATAAGAGTACAGGAAGAGGAACACCCTTTTATGGTTAAGAGTACCGGAGCAGGAACATCTGTGATGTCAACTTGCGTGTATAAGCTGACGTGGCTGGGTTCCTGGGGAAGGGGGGAGAGGGTGCCTGGAGGATATATATACTGCATGAAATTTCTCATTTCTTTGGACTTGCTGTGAACTGACCACGCAAATGCCTTCTGCTATCCGGAGCGCAGAATAAACTCTTTCTCTGAATCAACCTCAGTGTCATTTGACTTCCTTTCTCCCTCCCGGGAGCAACGCAGACCCCACCAATTGGTAAAGTCTAATAAGGCTACACCTCAGGGAATGCATCACCTACTGCTGCTGTGGTGGTTGGAGCAATGGCTATGGCCTACTCCTTTGGAGGCCGGATCTGCTACCTCCTGTCAGGGGCAGGAGTCAGGAGCAGCTTGGCAATAAACCACACGGCGTCACTGAAGTTAACTCTTCGTTCAAGGGAACATGGTTGACCCAGGAGGCCAGGCCTAGTGAGCACAGCAACATGTCGTGGTACACTTTGCCCCTGTGAGGCAGTTGTGGCTGCTGAAGTTTCCTGCCGTCCCACGGTTGCCTAATTCCCCTTCTCTCCAGGATATTTTCCAAGCAATTGGAGACTGCATCTGGCCCCAGCAGGAGCGGGAGACTCCCTGGATTCTTCAGCAGCCTGCCTCATCTCTGTCTCCTCTCCTGGCTCTGAGTCTGGACTGCTCTCTGCCACACACTCTCCCTGCTCACTAAGCCCTGTTGCCTCTTCAGCTTCCGACACCTCCTCCTCCTCCCAGTCCGCTTCCTCTCTTCCCTCTGAGTACTCAGTCGTCCCACCCCTGACTCTGAGCCTTCTTCCCTTGGGGGTTCCCCAACTAGTGCCTCCCACCACTCCTCAGCATCCAGCCGTCCCACAACTGTCAGGAGTGCGTGCAGGAGCCAGGCCCTGTGACCAGTAGGACTTTGCAGGACTAGGGCCTTCCTAAGTTTGTTTTGAAGACGCAAGGTGCGGCTGCACAGGTGAGGCCGCTTGGTAACTCACAGCACCTGGTGGCAAGAGACGGGAAGGGATATAAGGTCAGCATTTCCCTTCGGCTCTTTGCCACAGCAACACATTCCCTACCTTGCTGCACTTGACCCCTTGACTCCTTGCTTCTTGATCCTCAGACCCCTGACTTTGTGACTCCTTTCTTCTTGATCCTCGGACCCCTGACTTTGTGACTCCTTGCTTCTTGATCCTCGGACCCCTGACTTCGTGACTCCTTGCTTCTTGATCCTCGGACCCTTGACTTCGTGACTCCTTGCTTCTTGATCCTCGGACCCTTGACTTCGTGACTCCTTGCTTCTTGATCCTCGGACCCTTGACTTCGTGACTCCTTGCTTCTTGATCCTCGGACCCTTGACTTCGTGACTCCTTTCTTCTTGATCCTCGGACCCCTGACTTCGTGACTCCTTTCTTCTTGATCCTCGGACCCCTGACTTCGTGACTCCTTTCTTCTTGATCCTCGGACCCCTGACTCCTTGACTTCTTGCTTCTTGATCCTCGGACCCCTGACTTCATGACTCCTTGCTTCCTGACCCTCAGACCCTTGGCTTCCTTGCTTCTGGACCCCGTTCCTGCTCCCACCCCACCATCTTCCCCCGGTCCCGATGTCCCCAGCCAGGGCTTTGATTGCCCGTGAACCGGACCACAACAACAATAATCACTGTTTGGGGATGGCCTTAACTTAGGTTTGTTCCCCCCCCTTTGCTAAGGATCTGTCCCCATCCCCTCTGTCCCCCCCCCACCTCTTATGACAAACTCTCCTACTCCCTTTTAAACATTCAGGATCGATGCAGCACTGAGCGAAATCCATACACCTGTTTTATTTACACATGGACAGATACAGATCCCCAAAGCTCAGCGGAGGAAATAAGGTTCCGGCACGCCTGCATTGCAGCCCCTATCAGCAGAAATTATCGCCAAGGGATGAGCGGCAGAGCGGCCCAGTGAAACCTCCTTATCTCTCTTCCACTTTCCGTAAACGCCAAAGCAACCTTTAATAGCACCCATCACAATGTGGCTTCATGCTCCTTTCCAGTCCATTTTCAACGCTCGCCGCTCAAGCAAGTTCTCCCCCCTCCCCCCCCCACTGCCTTTTTCAGGTTTAATTCCTGCAAGGCTGAACTTAATCCTAGGCACACTTGCCCACGAGTAAGCCCTATTAAATCCCGTGGGGCATACTTCTGAGAAGGCACGCATCAGTTGCTCTGTAAGAATCGATTGCATTATCTTCCCCTTTGAAAGCCAGCATGGCATAGTGATTAGAGCGTCACAGGAGGACCCGAGGGACCAGGGTTCGAATCTCTGCTTGACCATCTTGGCCTAACCTTCCTCACAGGGTTGATGTGGGGGGGGGTTAAATGAGGAGGAGGACAACCCATGCACACCACCTTGAGCTCCTTGGAGAAAAAGGCAGCAAAAAAAACACATACCGTATTTTTCGCTCTATAAGACACACCTTTTCCCCTTCAAAAATTAAGGGGAAATGTGTGTGCGTCTTATGGAGTGAATGCAGGCTCCTTGGCTTCAGCGATAGCAACGCGAAGCCTCCAAAGCGCAGAGGGAGCACTCCCTCCACGCTCCGGAGGCTTCGCGTTGCTTTCGCTGAAGCTGCCCGAAGCCCCCGGAGCACAGCGGGAACTCCCACTGTGCTCCGGGGGCTTCAGGCAGCTATCCGAAAGCCTTCGGGGCGCAGCAGGACTTCCCACTGTGCTCCGAAGGCTTGCGGATAGCTGCCTGAAGCCTGGAGAGTGAGAGGGGTCGGTGCACTCTGATCACTCTTGCTCTCCAGGCTTCGCTTCGCTGGAGAGGCGCTGCACAGTTTTCCCTCTCTGCGCAGCGCCCCTTCAGCGAAGCGGGAGGAGAAATGGAAGGGGCTCCCTTTCTCCTCCCACTTCGCTGAAGGGGCGCTGAGCAGAGAGGGGGCGAATTATTTTTTTCCTGTTCTCCCCCTCTAAAACAAGGTGCGTCCTATGGTCTGGTGTGTCCTATAGAGCGAAAAATACGGTAAATAAAACAAAATCAAGGGGGGAGCCCCACCTCTTTGACAGGGGTTATGGTATGAGGGGAAATTATGAGCGATCTATGACACCCAACATGTCCCTCTGGGACAATAAATCCAGAATAATGCATTCTATTTCATTTTAATTTGTTTTCAATATCCATAAGCCACTTTTCCTGAACTCAGAAGCAGTGAAGAGAAACATCAACCAGAACATAAGAAGAACTTGGTGGCTGGGTCAGGCCAGTATCCTGTTGTCACAATGGCCAGCCAGATGCCCCACTGGGAAACAGACATGAACCTGACTGCATGTTATGCCTCCCCGCTGTCTTGCAATGGCGACATACACTTTCCAACACACCCCTGTGGCTACATGTTGCAAGGAAGGATGGACCATCCACTTTATTCTGTTCAGGCCTTGCCTGGAAGCTGTCAAGGCAAGACAGGACCATGGACAGCTCTGAGTGAGCAGCCATGCAAGGCAGCCCAGTGGCTGCAGCACCAAGGACAGTTCCAGCTTTGTCCAACTATTGTTGTTGTTTAGTCGTTTAGTCGTGTCCGACTCTTCGTGACCCCCTGGACCAGAGCACGCCAGGCACTCCTGTCTTCCACTGCCTCCTGCAGTTTGGTCAAACTCATGCTGGTAGCTTCGAGAACACTGTCCCACCATCTCGTCCTCCGTCGTCCCCTTCTCCTTGCGCCCTCCATCTTTCCCAACATCAGGGTCTTTTCCAGGGAGTCTTCTCTTCTCACGAGGTGGCCCAAGTCTTGGAGCCTCAGCTTCACGATCTGTCCTTCCAGGGAGCACTCAGGGCTGGTTTCCTTCAGAATGGAGAGGTTTGATTTTCTCGCAGTCCATGGGACTCTCAAGGGTCTCCTCCAGGACTATAATTCAAAAGCATCCATTCTTCAGCGATCAGCCTTCTTTATGGTCCAGCTCTCACTTCCATACATCACTACTGGGAAAACCATAGCTTTAACTATACGAACCTTTGTTGGCAAGGTGATGTCTCTGCTTTTTAAGATGCTGTCTAGGTTTGTCATCGCTTTTCTCCCAAGAAGCAGGCGTCTCTTAATTTTGTGACTGCTGTCACCATCTGCAGTGATCATGGAGCCCAAGAAAGTAAAATCTCTCACTGCCAACTATACCTAAAGGTAAAGGACCCCTGACAGTTAAGTCCAGTTGCAAACGACTCTGGGGTTGCGGCACTCATCTCTCTTTACTTGCCGAGGGAGCTGCGTTTGTCCGTAGACAGTTTTTCTGGGTCATGTGGCCAGCAGTACTAAGCCGCTTCTGGCGAAACCAGAGCAGCGCACGGAAATGCCATTTACCTTCCTGCTGGAGCGGTACCTATTTATCTACTTGCACTTTGACGTGCTTTCGAACTGCTAGGTTGGCAGGAGCTGGGTCCGAGCAATGGGAGCTCACCCCGTCGCGGGGGATTCGAACTGCCAACCTTCTGATTGGCCAACCCAAGGCTCAGTGGTTTAGACGACAGCGCCACCTGCGTCCCTAGGACTGAACTAAGAGCTCGTCCACACTTCCGCTTTCTGGGCAGGGATCTCAGGGGTGATGCCTTTCCCCCTTCCCCGCCACTTCTGCTTAAAAATCCTGGAACAAACTGCAGTCTGTGGAAAACCCAGTTGCCATTTGCTCTGATTCAGTGCTAAACCGCTGGTTTTCTCAGGGGGGAAGCCGTGGAGCAAATGGAAGTGCAGGCGAGGCCTGAAGCTCTTTATGCTCCCAGATCCAGATCACGCCTCCTAGGCTCTGCCCCTTCTGTGGCCTTAAAAAAGTAGGCCTCTTTGCTTTCAGTCCTCCTCATCTCTGCAGATCCCCTCCAGGCTCATTGGCTGAGTTAACAGGGGTTCAGGTTCCTGGCGTGGATCTGTTCAGTTCCTCAGTGCATGCAGACTCTGGAGTCCCAAGTCTGGGGTCCTTGGTTCATGGACTCCCAAGCCATTGGGAGCTCTGAGTTTTATCGCTGGTTGATTTCCAACCACTCTACCTCTGGTCTCAATGGACCTTCAAGTCCTTCCTCACACAGGTCAGAGTCCAAGTCCAGGTTACTGCTCTTAGCAAGTGTCCTGGCGTTCAAGGAAGCTTGACACTCGCTATTAATATTTGTCTGGAATATGCTAAATATCCAAGGAATCTCGGGGTTTCCCCAAAACACAGTGTGTGTTGGGACGGACCACATTGCAATGTAAAATGATAAACACATACATTAGCAGCAGCTATCCACACTGGGGCCAAATCAATTTGTCTCTATCCCACTCATGGTGCTGGAGGAGACTCTTGAGAGTCCCATGGCCTGCAAGAAGATTAAACCTCTCCATTCTGAAGGAAATCAGCCCTGAGTGCTCACTGGAAGGACAGATCCTGAAGCTGAGGCTCCAAGACTTTGGCCACCTCATGAGATGAGAAGACTCCCTGGAAAAGACCCTGATGTTGGGAAAGACGGAGGGCACAAGGAGAAGGGGACGACAGAGGATGAGATGGTTGGATAGTGTTCGCGAAGCTACCAGCATGAGTTTGACCAAACTGCGGGAGGCAGTGGAAGACAGGAGGGCCTGGCGTGCTCTGGTCCAGGGGGCCACGAAGAGGCAGACATGACTAAACGACTAAACAACAACAACATCCCATTCAAGCTGCAGAGAATGATATAGTTTCAGGAGACTAAAAGACCATCTAGCCTACCCATCTCTGTCCCAATTAGAGTCTTTTATCTCATCAAATCAGCGCCTGAAGTTGACGGTTATTTACACATAAGCCGCAGGATAAGAGCCCTAATCTGTTTGACTAGGCAAGGCTCGAATTAAAGCCCCAGAATTTATCGCTTTGCATTGTCAAACTTAATAGTAGTTTCGGAGATAAACCTCATTTGAAACTACGGCTTCCCCGCTGAGCTAATTAACACCCGTTTAGGTTCTTAAACCTTTGATGGGTGTTTCGGTTCCAGAGCGTTGGCAACTGGCACAACCTCTCTAATAAATCAGACACGAAAGAGATATGTAGGCCAAGCAAAGCAATTGCGGCCGGCAGGTGTGGAACAGGCTCCCAAGGCAGGACGTGAAACGGGAAAAGCCTCTTGGTCGTTGCAATGCAGACGATGGTGGCATCTCATTTGTCAACAACGGTCAAGAAGTCAGACTGAGCAAAGCCGTGCCACCTTTGTGCCAACGAGAAGTTGGAAGAGTACTGGACTCACTTCTGTGTTGTGCTTTTTTAAAAAAACTGTTTTATTAAATTTGCTTAGTAACATAACATCATTATATATATTCTATAAACAAAGAATACAAAACACAATTCATTCATACTGCAATGCATACCTACATAGCATTAATATATATGGTTTCTGGAAAAGGGTTTACATAACAAAATCCATTCAAAATACCATCCGGTTTACCTTTTTTCCCCTTCCCCCCCCCCCCCCGGTCAGGCCTTCCTTCTTCATATCTTTATCCATGTACACAGTCTGTTCATTCGAGCTTGTATGTTAAGGTTGGCTTCCCCTCTTCCTATCCAGTCCCTGTAAAAAACCCATTTATTTGTGATTCTTTGGCATTTATTTTCCCATCTATCCTCTGCCACTATCTGAGCAAATATTTCTGACTGCACGTATTCAAAAACATAATCATTCCATTTTTCCATATTCCATTTGGCCTTTTTTCCCCATCCCAAAGCAATAACTGCCATTGCAGCTAGAATCATAATCTTGTACAACTCTTGCTTAATACTTTTTACTTTATTTCCCAGTATTCCCGAAAATAACAAATCCCTATTAACTTCTATGTTTAGTTGAAATAATCCAGAAATTACCTTTATAATCTTTTGCCAATATTCCTTAACCAGATTACATTCCCACCACATGTGTGAATATAGTCCTTTTTCCTGACCACAATGCCAGCATTTGGGACTAAACCCTTTCACTATATACACCATTTGCGCCGGAGTTCTATACCATTTTAATGTTGTGCTCTTCCTTCCCCATCCCAGTTGCCTTCAGCCTAGGTCAGGCTGTTGGTCTATCTAGCTAGGGAACTGCCATCGGCTCATAGGCGAGAGATAGAGGGGCAGTTGTGTTACAGGGAGCCTCCGAAAATCTTGCGAAGCAGTTCCTCTTCCGGCGAGGAGGAAAGCCCCTCCTCTAGTGGAGAAGATGTGCAGGGACCACAGGATGCTAGTAAGAGCCTTAACACCGCACCTGAGCAAGCCGGAGAGGAGGGAAGCATTCGCCTGCCATCGCCCATCATGTGCAGTAGTTTGAGGCGCAGGGAGGGGTGGAAAAGGCTGGGGGAGATGAAACTTTTATGTTGTGGGAGGTACAAAAACAGACCACTCCCGGATTCTGCTAGCGATTGAGCCAGACATGAACTTATGATGCTCCTGAAGCTGAGGCTCCAATATTTTGGCCACCTCATGAGAAGAGAAGACTCCCTGGAAAAGACCCTGATGCTGGGAAAGATGGAGGGCACAAGGAGAAGGGGCGACAGAGGACGAGATGGTGGGACAGTGTTCTCGAAGAGACCAGCATGAGTTTGACCAAACCGCGGGAGGCAGTGGAAGACAAAAGTGCCTGGCGTGCTCTGGTCCAGGGGGTCACGAAGAGGCGGACACGACTAAACGACTAAACAACAACACCATTTTCTCTTTTTTTTCCTTTTAAATATATTTGATAAAATTTTACATAAAAAAATTAAATTCAGACAAATCATCCACATCATCATTTAGGATTCCCTGAATTCATTGATTTCCCTCCAGCCTTCCAAGGTTACCATTATCAGTCTTTTTTCCCAACTGCTTCCCTTATTTTCTCTGATTTTTAAAGAAAAATAATCCATTTTTCCATAGCTTTCCATGCATCGCAAGCATTGCTCAAATCCTACCACTTTCAGTCTTTTTATTTCCTTATTCCCTCTGCAAACCTTTTGGGTTTTTTTTTAAAAAAAATTGCAGCCAAGCAGTGAATAAGTTTTATGAAACAGAAAAAAATAACAATTTTGTCACAAGTGGTACATGAACATGAAATTTATTACGGTCAGAGACCAGCTTGAAAAACAAAGGTGGAACTACAATCCCAGTAGCAAAACAAACATTTAAAACAATATACAACAATAGATTTTAAGTTTAAAAGTGCAATAGGCATATAAACACATAAAAACTTTAAAATAGACTACCTTAGAGAAATGCCCCAAAGTCGCCCGTGGGTCCAGGTTTGGGAATTTTCTTAACAAACTAGATTGAAACAGGGGGTGGTCTTGCACCTAAAGTTCTGTGCGCAGAATCTGGCGACAATCCGGGTCGTCTTGTGGTCTTTGCCTAACAAGAGAAGATTGAATTTTTGCTTTACCGGGAGGTCAGCAAACCTCAGCAACAGGGGGACAATGGTTTCTCTACGTGCCTCATCGTAAAAAGGACATCTAAAAAAATATGTGTTCAGGGCTTCCTATATCCCCCAATGGACAGGTGCAAATTCTCTGGTCATATGGGACTTTTTTAAAGGATTCTTCCAAGACCAGCGAGGGCAGAGCTGAGCTTCTGGCGAGTGTAAAAGCCCTTATTGCATTTTTGTTTTTGTTTTTTTATAATTTTTTTATTAAAGAATTTTTATAACCACAAAAACATAACAATACAATACAATAAACACAACAAACAAACAAACAAAAACAAAAACAAGTACAATTTCAGATCTTATTTTCATATACCTTTCTTCTCCGACTTCCTTTTTTTTTTTTATAATATTTTTATTCAAGAATTTTTCCATATAAACATAACATACATAAACATACAAAAACAAAAACAAAAACAAAAACAAAACAAAAAAACATGTACCATTTCATATCCTAATTTCTTATACCTTCCTTCCCCGACTTCCTCATGCCTCCCTTTTCTGTATTCCAAATTCTTATCAATTACTCAGCAAATCTTCCCTTATTTTAATTTAAGTTTAAGCTAACCTTCCTTATTCTCCTTGTCTTAACCATTACTAATAGTAACCATTTACTTTCAATCCATCATCATTCTAACTTTCATTAACTTTATGATATTTCTTTAAATAGTCCTTGAATTTTTTCCATTCTTCTTGCGCTGTTTCTCTTCCCTGGTTTCGGATTCTGCTCGTCATTTCTGCCAAACCCATGTAGTCTATCACCTTCATCTGCCATTCTTCCAGTGTGGGTAGATCTTGCGTCTTCCAGTACTTCGCAATGAGTATTCTAGCTGCTGTTGTAGCATACATAAAAAAAGTTGTATCTGTCTTTAACACCCCTTGGCCGACAATACCTAAGAGAAAGGCCTCTGGTTTCTTGGTAAAAGTATATTTAAATACCTTTTTAAGTTCATTATAGATCATTTCCCAGAATGCCTTAATCTTCGGGCACGTCCACCAAAGGTGAAAAAATGTACCTTCCTTTTCTTTACATTTCCAACATTTATTGTCAGGCAAATGGTAAATCTTTGCAAGCTTGACTGGGGTTATGTACCACCTATAGATCATTTTCATAATATTTTCCCTTAAGGCATTACATGCCGTAAATTTCATCCCGGTGGTCCACAACTTTTCCCAATCAGCAAACAAAATATTATGACCAATGTCCTGAGCCCATTTAATCATAGCTGATTTAACCGTTTCATCTTCTGTATTCCATTTCAGCAGCAAATTATACATTTTTGACAAATTCTTAGTACTGGGTTCTAACAGTTCTGTCTCCAATTTTGATTTTTCCACCTGAAAGCCAATTTTACTGTCCACTTTAAACGCTTCATTTATTTGATGATAGTGCAACCAATCTCTCACCTTCCCTTTTAATTTCTCAAAACTCTGCAATCTCAGTTTGTCCCCTTCCTTTTCCAAAATTTCCCAATATCTTGGCCACTTAGACTCCATGTTTAACTTTTTAACTGCCTTCGCTTCCATTGGCGACAGCCACCTTGGAGTTTTATTTTCCAGCAAATCTTTATATCTGACCCAAACATTTAATAATGCTTTTCTGACAATATGGTTTTTAAAACTTTTGTGTGCTTTAACCTTGTCATACCACAAGTATGCATGCCACCCAAAAATATTATTAAAACCTTCCAAATCCAAAATGTCTGTGTTTTCAAGAAGCAGCCATTCTTTCAGCCAGCAGAAAGCTGCCGCTTCATAGTACAGTTTAAAATCTGGCAGGGCAAACCCCCCTCTTTCCTTTGAGTCCGTTAATATCTTAAATTTAATTCTGGGCTTTTTGCCCTGCCAGACAAATTTAGATATGTCTTTTTGCCACTTCTTGAAACAGTCCATTTTATCCATTATTTGCAATGCTTGAAACAAAAACAACATTCTTGGCAATACATTCATCTTTATAACTGCAATTCGACCTAACAAGGAAAGCTTAAGATTTGACCAAATCTCCAAATCTTTTTTCACTTCTGTCCAAGTTTTTTCATAATTATCTTTAAATAAATTCACATTCCTAGCTGTCATATTTATACCCAAATATTTCACTTTTTTAACCACAGTCAACCCCGTCTCATTCTGAAACCTTTCTTTTTCAATCTGTGTTAGATTTTTCTCCAATACCTTTGTTTTTGACTTATTCAGTTTAAATCCTGCCAATTGACCAAACTCTTGGATTATTTCCAAAACTCTTTTCGTACTAGCTTCTGGCTCTTGCAATGTAAGTACTAGATCATCTGCAAATGCTCTCAGTTTGTATTGTTTAGCTCCGACCTGAATCCCTTTAACCAACTGGTCCCTCCTAATCATATTAAGCAAAACCTCCAGGACCGATATAAAAAGTAATGGGGAGATAGGGCACCCCTGTCGTGTCCCTTTTTCTATCTTGAACTCTTCTGTAACCACATTATTTACAATTAATTTTGCTTTCTGTTCAGAATAAATTGCACCTATACCATTCCCAAACCCTTGGCCTACCCCCATCCCCCGGAGGTTCTTCAACATAAAGCTCCAAGAAATGTTGTCAAAGGCTTTCTCGGCGTCCACAAATATCAAAACAGCCTTAGTATTTATGTTCACTTCCAACTTCTCCAAAATGTCAATTATATTCCTTACATTGTCCGACAAATGTCTTTTCGGGAGAAAGCCCGCTTGGTCCCCATGAATCTCCTCCATCAAAACCCTTTTCAGTCTCTTTGCTAAAACATCGGCAAAGATTTTATAATCCACATTTAGTAACGAGATGGGTCGGTAGTTCTTAAGTTGGGTCTTTTCAGTCTCTGTCTTTGGTATAAGTGTAATATAGGCCTCTCTCCACGTATCGGGTGCCTTCCTCCCCGCCATGATCTCGTTGCAGACTTCCTTCAAAGGTTGTATAAGCCCTTCCTTCAAAACTTTGTAATATTTGGAGGTCAGTCCATCCGGTCCAGGTGATTTGCCCAACGTCATATTTTGAATGGCATCTTCTATTTCCTGTGCTGTTATCTCCTGGTTCAAAATTGTCTTACTTTCCTGTGAAATCTTTTTCAGCCCATTTTTCTCGAGGAATTGTTGTATATCTGTTTCTTTTTGCGGCCCTTGTGTGTAAAGTTGTCTAAAGTAGTTCTGAAAACAGTTTCTAATTTCAGCTGGGTTGCTTATATTCTTTCCTTCCACTTCTATGTTTGTTACCGTGTTGAGTTTTTGTCTCTTCTTTATTTGCCAAGCCAATAGCTTGCCACATTTATCAGCAGATTCAAAAGTCTTTTGTCTCATTTGCTTAATTTTCCACTCTAGTTCTTGATTCGTCAGTTCCATATATTGTGTTTGATAAAATTTAATTTCTCTTAAAATCTCTTGTGATTTTGGCTTCGATCTTAGTTTCTTTTCCCCTTCTTTTATCTTTTCCAATATCTTTTCCTTCCTCTCATTTTGTTTTCTTTTCTTTAATGTATTTTGTTGTATCAGAAACCCTCTCATCACGGCTTTGCTTGCGTCCCATACTATTCTTTTTTCTACTTTAGTCCTGAGGTTAATTTCAAAATAGTCTTTCAAAGTTTTTTGGGCCTTCTTGCAAATCTCCTCATCTCTAAGTAAGGTGTCATTCATTCTCCATCTAAAGGAGCCAGTTGTTGTTTGCCTCATCACCATCTTTACTGCATTATGGTCGGAGAAAGTTTTTGTGCAGATTTCCACTCTCTTTATGTTCTGCGCCATATTGCTAGTCACCCAAATTTGGTCGATCCTTGTCCATGTCATTTTGGCTTCAGAAAAGAAGGTTCCCTCTCTTTCTAATGGGTGTTTTGTTCTCCATATGTCTATCAAGTCCATATTATCAGTCATTTCAAAAAAGGTCTTTGGTAGTCTTCCATCTTTTGTTACAACCTGTCTTTGTGCTTTATCCATATTTGTTGAAACTACTCCATTCATGTCTCCCATCATGATTAATTTGTAATCCATATGATCCATCAAAATCTCATGCAGCTTCTTAAAAAATTCAGCTTTCCCTTCATTTGGTGCATAAATTCCCACTATCAAATACTTCTCTCCTTGAAATTGAATTTCAATTGCCAAATATCTTCCTTGGTCATCTTTAAAAATTTGTTTCGGTTGCAGCTTCTCCTTTACGTAAATCACCACTCCTCTCTTTTTTACTCTGTCTGAAGAAATAAATTCTTGTCCCAATCTTTTATTTATTAATAACTTTCTATGAGCTCTTGTCACATGGGTCTCCTGTAAACAAATTAGGTCCAATTGGTCCTTCTTCAAAGCATGAAATATATTTTTTCTCTTTCTAGGGATGTTCAAACCGTTACAATTCCAGGTAAGAAGCTGCAGGTCCATGATGGGGTTATTTACTCTTTCCTCCTACAGCTCCCAATTTTTGTTCTTCGTTTGTCGGTGGTTCCGTATCCGTATCTAATGAAGGATGTCCTTGTCCTGGATGCGTCTCTTTCTGTAGGTCTTCTTCGTGTTCTCCCAAGAACTTGTCTTTATCACTCACAGTCTTTATTCTTCTCTTCTTCCCCTTGTATTTAAAAGACAGGCCTTGGGGGAACTCCCACCTGAATGGTATGTAGTTCCTTCTCAGCAATATCACCAGGTCCTTGTAGTGTCCTCTTGCATCCAAAATACTCTTAGGAATGTCTTTGAAGATCTCAATATGAAAATCTTCAATTCGAAGGGTTGTTTGGTAATGCAGGTTCAATATTTTGTCTCGCTCCTCCTTTGATCTTAGAGTTATAAGACAATCTCTGGGTCGATTCTTCCTCTGCCTTGCTCCCAGTCTGAAAGCGCTTTCTATCTTAAATTCTTCTTTATCCAGCTCCTGCTTCCAAAAGTCAGAAAATTCTTTTGTCAGATAGTCCACCAGGTTGTCTTCTTCCTTTTCCGGCACAAGTCTGATCCTTAAATTCCTCTCCTTGCGTTGCATATCCTGCATAGAAAATGCCAGTTCGTATTCGTCTAGTTTCTTAAACACTGGTGGAAATTTTCCCTCAGCAGCAGTTGCAATTTCTTTAGCTTCCTCAGCTATCTTTCTTGTTGTAGATGATTCTTCCAGTATTTTCCCAATTGCTTCTGCATTTGAGTTCACTTTATTCCCGAGGTCAGTTATACTTTTTGTATTTGAATCAATTTTCCCAGAGATTTCTTCAATTTTCTTATTTGTTTCAGCAACTTGTACTTTAGTTTCAGCCACTTGTGCTTTAGTTTCTGCACCTTGCTTTTTTAGTTCCTCCAAAGAGTCATTTATCTTCTCCAGTACCTTGGCAAATGATTCTTCTGTAGACATTGTTTTCACTCTTGCCTTTGGAGCAGCTGTAGTTCCAGAGGCTCCTGATACAGAAGCCCTTCTCTGCATGAAAGAGTCAATTTTATATTGTTTGCCAGATCTCAAAGTTGTTTCTTGTAAATCCCCTTTGTCTTTACCATCTGCCATAACAAAGTCTTTTAGTCAAGGTCATTCCCACACTCTTAAACTGTCAAACAAAAGTTCTCAAATTTTACACTTCACTTGTTGCTGTAACAATTTGTAAATCCTCTAGAGGGCGCAGAGTCAATTTTTTACTTCTCCAAATAGTCCCACACTCTCTTAAAAATAAACAAAAGTTTTCCTGGTCCCTTCCAATTGTTCTTTTCTCTTTCTAAGGGATCCAAGTCAATAATGTCCAATAAGTAACTTTACAATGCAACAAAATAAGTATTTCAAGTTGAGAGTAACCAGAGTCAATTAAAGATACTTTTTAACCTTCTTATAGCAACAGTCCTTAGCCGGTTCCTTTCCTCCGGCAGTCCGATCCCAGGTATAAGAACAGCGATATTTAACTCAGTTCTTTAAAATTGGCAGAAAAACACTTTAAAATCTTCTTCCCCCCCCCTTCTGCCTTCGGGGAGGGAGTTCTTTGCTTTGGTGGTGGGTTTCTTAATTCCCGCAAATCTCCTCTCAAACAGTTACAGCTAGAGTGCCTTTCGCTTTGATCTTGCTACAGAACGGAAAGCAGACTTCCTTTTTAGTGCTTATCCGTCTCGGTACCCAATTTCTTTAATTTTAATGTCCAATTGTATTTTAGCGGTCAATCCTACTCACGGATAGTTGTTTTTTTGATCCAATTTTCGCCGGAAGAAGTCAGCGCTCTCCGCTAATGGCGACGCGGCTTCGCTTCGCAGGCTGGGTGAAGACGACTCTCAGCACCGCTCCTCACACCCTCCGCTGATCCGCAGCCTTTAAAAAGGCTATTTCACAGCGTCGGGGGGGCGCAAAGGTGCCCGCCGAGTCTCCGGTTCACAGGCAACACGCCTGTGATTTTTGAGGGTCCCCGCTCCGCCGTAGCTGACAGGACCCGAACCTACGAAGCAGACCTCTCCCGGAGCTCCGGGTGAGATCCGCCATTAAGCGCTGGCGCTAACCGGAAGTCTGACCATTTTTGGATACAAGAAGAAAGAGAGATGGCTGCTGGTCACAAGTGGTATACATTTGGCCTGCCATGGCAGTGTAGTGGGAGACAGTGCGGCATAGTGGTTAGAGTGTTGGACTAGGACCTGGGCGACCAGGTTTCAAATCCCGCCCCAACTCAGCCTTGAAGCTCACTGGGTGACTTTGGCCCAGTCACAGTCTTCTCGCAGCTGTGATAGGAATTTTTTTTAAAAAAAGATATTTATTAAGATTTTCAATTTTTTATACAAACAGAAAGCAAACAAAAAAATTAAAAAAGACATATAGTTCATAATACAATCTTTTCAGTAACATATTTCTCTGACCTCCTCATACCTCCCCTTCTTGTATTCCCTTTCAAATTATTTGTTCAGCAAATCCTTAACTTAAAGCATTACAGCTTATAATATCACCTTATCCAAACCTTTTTTTTCATCCATGTTCCTTTATATCATTACAGCTAGAAACCACTCAATTTCAATCCAACATCATTCAGCATTCCTTAATTTTACAATATTTCTGTAAATAGTCCTTAATTTTTTTCCAGTCTTCTTCTGCCGACTCGTCTCCCTGGTCACGGATTCTGCTCGTCATTTCTGCCAATCCCATACAGTCAATCAGGAATTTTGAGGTCTTAGATATATGGTAATGTTCATAAGTGTACCAACCAAGCACGTACATAGATCAGCACAGGAAGACTGACCTGAAACCATTTTGATTCCTAAACTGAGCCAATGTTTTCTCTGCAAGGTCAAAGTGGGAAACCTCCCATTGTCTCTTTTCCTTCACAAATCCTGTCTTAAGGACACATTTAAGATATGAATAGGGTGTGAGCCTGTGACCTGGCCCAGGAACTAAGTATTTATCATTACAAAAGACTGGCCAGGCTCCCCAGGCAATCCAATCAAGTAACCTGCCAGACAGGAGATAAACAACAACAGGAGAAAAACAATATCCAAATTTCTGTTTTAGACCGCCTTTTCTGTGATGTAGCTGTGATGTATCTGAGGGGTGGTCTTAGGTTACACCCCTTCTGTGGTGTATGTATGATGTTTCTGGGGGTGGTCTTGATCTAGTAAAGGTAAAGGGACCCCTGACCATTAGGTCCAGTCGTGGCCGACTCTGGGGTTGCGGTGCTCATCTCGCTTTACTGACTGAGGGAGCCGGCGCACAGCTTCTGGGTCATGTGGCTAGCATGACTAAGCCGCTTCTGGCGAAACCAAAGCAGCGCACGGAAACGCCGTTTACCTTCCCGCCAGAGCGGTACCTATTTATCTGCTTGCACTTTGACGTGCTTTCGAACTGCTAGGTTGGCAGGAGCTGGGACTGAGCAACGGGAGCTCACCCCTTCTCGGGGATTCGAACCGCCGACCTTCTGATCAGCAAGCCCTAGGCTCTGTGGTTTAACCCACAGCGCCACCCGCGTACCTGGTCTTGATCTACAGGGTGGCAATTTCAAAAGTCTATATAAGGCCTTGCACGCCATTGTTCTGGGTTCTTCCTTTCCTGCATGTGAGGGGAGCACCCTGTTGCAACAGTTCAATAAAGATCAACCTTCTAGCTGCGTTGCTTCTCAATATTCTCTGGTTGGCCTCTGTTATTCTCTCCTACCAATAGGGAACCTATGTAAGGACTCTACATGGGCTCTTGGATACCCCATAAGGGAAAAGGGGAATTTTTGTTTACAACACAGCCTGACCTACCTCACAGGGTTGGTGTTGTGGGGATTAAATGAGGAGCAAGAGAACCATGTTCAGGCCAGTTTGAGCAGCTTGGAGGAAAAAGTAGGCAATAAATGCAGTTACTAAACAAATGAGTACAGGTTAGGGTGCATGTGATTCTGCTCAGCTGCCTCCTTTAATAACAGAAAGGGAAGAAGCTGAGGAAAGCGGACAGGAAAGGACACGGGGAGGCAGGCACTGGTATCTTCGTGCCCCGGAGCTGTGCCACATCCGACGTGGCTCCCTGTCAGATGTTCCTCCCTGTCAGCAGTCGTCTTTGTTTCCTCAAGACCTGGCGAGCAAACTGGCTGTCCCAGAAGCCTCTGGAGCCAGCAGGGATGTCAGGAGTGGAGCATCTCCTTCCTGCTGATTAGCCTTGCTGACAGCTGTCCCGAGAGCGGTTGATGGATGGCGCCGCCTGGGCGATTCGAGTCTATCATGCGCCTGACGGTCCCCGCCGGGCGAAAGGGCTCCTGGAAGATTAGGAAGGATGCCTGCCTGCCGTGTCGGGGCAAGGAGGACGGGAGCTCGAGGGAGCGGTGGGAATCGTAGCCATCACAACACAGGCACGTGGCAAGCGAATCCCACCATAAAGGAAGCCCTGTTTCTGCAAGAAGATCTGCTAAGGAGCTTGTACTCCAGCATCTGAAGGATGGGACATGAGAGATGACTGCATTTGCATTCATGCCAAGGCTATTTTGTGCTCCCTGCCTAAGGAGATCCACCTTGCCCCTTTCCTGATGCCCTCGCCAATGCCATTTTGTTCCAACCAGCCTTTGTTGAGCTTCCTTCGTTTTAGGAGTAGCACAGTCCCAAGTATTACACCACCAAGTCATTGGGTCTCGGGCAAGAGCACCTCATCAGAGAAAACCAATTTTTTGCCAGCTTTGTATCAATAGGGACGCGGGTGGTGCTGTGGGTTAAACCACAGAGCCTAGGGCTTGCCGATCAGAAGGTCAGCAGTTCGAATCCCTGTGACGGGGTGAGCTCCCATTGCTCGGTCCCTGCTCCTGCCAACCTAGCAGTTCGAAAGCACGTCAAAGTGCAAGTAGATAAATAGGTACTGCTCCAGCAGGAAGGTAAACGGCGTTTCCATGCACTGCTCTGGTTCCCAGAAGCGGCTTCGTCATGCCGGCCACATGACCCGGAAGCTGTACGCCGGCTCCCTCGGCCAATAAAGCGAGATGAGCGCCACAACCGGCCACGACTGGACCTAATGGTCAGGGGTCCCTTTACCTTTACCTAAACCCTGGACAAATCCAGAGCGGAGTCCCCAAAACAGTTGGATGGCGCCTCCTTCTGCCAACCCCTGCGGCCAAGGGGGTGCCAACGCCTTTCTGTTGTTTGTCTGCCTACAGGTTGATATCATCCAGGTGTTTTTCAACCCTGCATCTCTCCTCACTCCCTCTACACACACACACATCAGACGGCTGCCTCCTGCCCGGCTTGCTTGTTGTCCCTCCATCCCTCTCCGCAGGTTAATTGGCTTCTGGCTTTTCCCGGAAAAAGACTCACCTTTGGTTGTCAGCCGAGGCCTCCACTTAGCAGACCTGCCAAAAAGCTCCTGGTGAAAAGGAGGCGGCGAGAGACTCTTAACCTGTCAGGAAAGCAGCTGCGATGGCAGAAGGAAGGTGCGCCAGGCAGGCATGCGGTGGCGGTGGGGAGGCCTGATGGGGGACGTGGCTGATGGACACCTCCCTAATTGCTCCCCACAACAAGCCATCTTGCTTCCTTTGCTTGTCAAAGCCTCAACCGGGCAAGAGGAGAAGAAGGTTCAGGGAGGAAGCAGGGCTCCCTTGTCACGGCTTTCCCTTTGTTGGCAGGGTTGTGCAGTGGTTAGAGCTGGGAGTCCAGGGTTCAAGGAAGCTCACGGGTGACTTGGGGTCTGTCGCCGCATCTCAGCTGAACCTTCCTCACAGGGTTGTTGTGGGGATAAAATTGGGGAGGGCGAGAGCCATGTGCCTCACCTTGGAGGAAGCACAGGGTGTATGTGTAGCAAATGAAGAAGAAATAATAAGAAATAAACAAGTGCCAGGAAGATCCAACCCAGAGGGGTTGGATAAAGCGGGGGTTGGTTAAAAGGAAATGGAAAGGGAAAGTCAGAGCAGGTTAAATCTTTCCAGAATATTGGGAATCAACAGCAATGGAAGCTCAGGTGCAATGTATACCTACCTCAAAAGGTTGTTGTGATGAAGACAAGCTAGGGGGGTGTTGAAGAAGAAGAAGAAGAGTTTGGATTTGATATCACTACCCGAAGGAGTCTCAAAGCGGCTAACATTCTCCTTTCCCTTCCTCCCCCACAACAGACACCCTGTGAGGTGAGTGGGGCTGAGAGACTTCAGAGAAGTGTGACTAGCCCAAGGTCACCCAGCAGCTGCATGTGGAGGAGCGGAGACGTGAACCCGGTTCCCCAGATTACAAGTCTACCGCTCTTAACCACTGCACCACACTGGCTGGAACAGGTGCAGAGGAGGATGTTAGAATTCCTGCTCCATGATTGCAGTCATGGGATTGTTGTCTTTCACATGACGGTATATGTTTTGACTCCACAAAGTGGGAAGTGGCGGAGACAGGATGTTTGTGTTACTGTGTTCCGTGAAGTGGGACTGTTGTCCTTTGTTTTTTCTCTTTGCTGTGTGATGCTAGAGAGAGAGGGAGCCATGTTGCAGTGCTCTGTGTGTGTTTATATGTAAATAAAGTAGATTAGCCAAAATGCTGAGTTGCTGAGGTCTGTTACGCAACTGCGGATCCCTAAGTGTGCCGATGTCTGTTGGCGTTGGTCGCTGTGATGTTCAGGCAGAAGAAAGCTTTTGAAGCTCCCGAACGATTGACCAGGAGGGAGGGAACATGCTAGTTGGCCATTTGTGTCTCTGCCAGGGTCCTACTTGAGTGTAGGCTGAGCTCCTGACAGAGGATGGCCAAGATGGTGAAGGGACTGGAAACCAAGCCTGATGAGGAACAGTCGAAGGAGCTGGGTATGTTTAGCCTGGAAAAGAGGAGACTGAGAGGAGATATGAGAGCCATCTTCTGATATCTCAAGGGCTGCCACATGGAAGAGGAAACAAGCTTGTTTTCTGTTGCTCTGGAGGTTAGGACTTGAATCAATGGATTTAAGTTACAAGAAAGGAGATTCTGACTCAACACCAAGAAGAACTTTCTGACAGTAAGAGCTGTTTGATGGCGGAATGGTCTCCCTCAGGAGCTTGTGGGCTCTCCTTCCTTGGAGGTTTTTAAGCAGAGGTTGGAGGGCCGTCTGTTGGGATTTCGGGGTGTGGGGTGGGCTAGAGAGGCCTTAGAGCCCCTTCCAACTCTATGATTTCATGAAACAGGAAGTGGGCTGAACCGTGTGTGTCACACTGAGAGAGGTAAATAAATAAATGCATAGGATTGCTTCCTCTCCCCTTTGTTTCTGGAGACAACTGAACAACGCCTTTTGTAAACTTCAGGAAAAAGGAAGCAATGTTACGAAAAAGGAGCAATGCAGCAGCGTGCTCCAGATGGCTGGATAGCCAAACAGGATGTTGATGTTTTGGGACTGTACCGTGGGAACAAAGGACAGTCTATTCAGTGTACTGAGCACCGGATGTTAGCTCAGAGTGTCACATGATCTGTACTGGAAGTACATGGGAGGAGTTATTCTCTCTCTGCTGTTGATGCTAAGAGAGTGCAGTCACGATTTCTCTGTACTGCTGGAAGGACAGAAATAAAGGCATGTAAATACATTTCTGTCTGTCTCTCTCCCCTCCCTGGGGATGGAAGGGGAGGAGTGGTGTGTTCTTCTCACGTTGAGGAGGATCGCCGATAGAGATCTCGCCTGATTTTGCCGGGAGTCGCAGACAGGGAGGTCAACAAGGATTCAAGCCGGGCACCTGGAGGGTGGCCAATTCCTCTGACTTTTGGCTTGATTCCGACAAAACTAACACAAGACTCCCCCCACATTTGAAAGCTCGGCATTGTTCACACTGATGGATATTGACCTTCCGGGGTTTCAGGCAGAGGGTCTCTCTCCCAGCCCTAAGTGGAGACGCTGGGGGTTGGGACCTTCTTCATGCAAAGCAGATGTTCTAATGCTGAGCAAAAGCCTTTCCCGGCCAGGGCCGTCTTAAGCATGTCCGGCGCCGTGGTGCAACGATCCCTCTGGCGCCCTTCCTCCCCCCCCCTGCAACTCCGAAACAAGGGAGGGGGCAGTGGAAAATGTCCTCTGCCTCCCCCACTGCCCCAATACCCGGTGTGGTGGTGGCGGCGATCAAGCAGGAAAACGTACTCTCCGGTGTCGTACCAATAACAAACTTAGTTGGTCTCTAAGGTGCTACTGGGACACGGGTGGCGCTGTGGGTTAAACCACAAAGCCTAGCACTTGCCGATCAGAAGGTCGGCGGTTTAAATCCCCGCGACGGGGTGAGCTCCCGTTGCTCGGTCCCTGCTCCTGCCAACCTAGCAGTTCGAAAGCACGTCAAAGTGCAAGTAGATAAATAGGTAGTGCGCTGCTCTGGTTCGCCAGAAGCGGCTTAGTCATGCTGACCACATGACCCGGAAGCTGTACACCGGCTCCCTTGGCAAGTAAAGCGAGATGAGCGCCGCAACCCCAGAGTCATCCGCGACTGGACCTAATGGTCAGGGGTCCCTTTACCTTTAAGGTGCTACTGGAAGGAATTTTTATTTTTTTTAACTACGGCAGACCAACACGGCTACCTACCTGCAACTATAAATTTTCATTCTGTACTTAAAAACTACTTAAAAACTACTTAAAAGCTTAGTTAAAAGCAGAGGAGTCTGACTAGCCTGCTGTCTCCGTCGCCATCTTGGTTCCCTTCCCATTTTGTAATTATTATTTGTTGCTCGTAAACTGCTTCAGGATTCAGTCGGCAGAGCATGAGGCTCTTAATTTCAAGGTCATGGGTTTGAGATTCCTGCATTGCGGAGGGCTGGACTAGATGACCCTCATGGTCCCTTGCAACTCTATAATTCTGTGAAATGCGGCATAGAAATACAATAAATCAAATTTCCCTTCGTCTAGGAAAGAGACTGAAAATTACCCGAGTCGAACTTTTGAGACAAGACAGGGGAGAGAGATGGTCGTGTATTTAATTCATGATCTTCCATCTCTATTTCTGGCCAAAAGAGACTGCTTCCCCTCTTTTCCTGTTCTTTTTATTCCAGGACTTTTAGCGGTGAAGGCATCCCTTCCCTCCTGCCCCATTCAAGGACTGAAAAGTGGTTTGTTCGATATTCCTTTTACCTTTTTAAAATGATGATGATGATGATTTATTTGTACCCCGCCCATCTGGCTGGGTTTCCCCAGCCACTCTGGGCGGCTTCCACAGAAACCAAAAATACACTAAAATGTCACACATTAAAAACTTCCCTGAACAGGGCTGCCTTAAGATGTCTTCTGAATGTCTCTTTCACCTTTGGTGGACGTGCCCCAGGATTAAGGCTTTCTGGGAAATGATATATAATGAATTGAAAAAAGGTATTTAAATATACCTTCTTGAAGAAACCAGAGGCCTTTCTCTTGGGCATGGCCGGCCAAGTGGTGCCAAAGAAGGACAGAACTTTTTTCATGTATGCTACAACAGCAGCAAGAATACTCATCGCAAAGTATTGGAAGACGCAAGATCTACCCACTCTGGAAGAATGGCAGATGAAACTGATTGACTGTATGGGATTGGCAGAAATGACGAGCAGAATCCGTGACCAGGGAGATGAGTCGGCAGAAGAAGATTGGAAAAAATTTAAGGACTACTTACAGAAATATTGTAAAATTATGGAATGCTGAATGATGTTGGATTGAAATTGAGTGGTTTCTAGCTGTAATGATATAAAGGAATATGGATGAAAAAAAGGGTTTGGATAGAAAATAAGGTGATATTATAAGCTGTAATGCTTTAAGTTAAGGATTTGCTGAACAAATAATCTGAAATGGAATACAAGAAGGGGAGGTATGAGGAGGTCAGAGAAATTTGTTATTGAAAAGTATGTTTTATGAACTATATGTTTTTTTTAATCTCTTTGTTTGTTTTTTGTTTGTATAAAAAATTGGAAACTTTAATAAATATCTTTTTAAAAAAATAAGATGTCTTCTTAATGTCAGGTAGTTGTTTATCGCTATGCCATCTGATGGGAGGGTGTTCCACAGGGTGGGCGCCACTACCGAGAAGGCCCTCTGCCTGGTTCCCTGTAGCTTTGTGGGTGTAGACGCTCCTTCAGGGATACTGGACCGAGGCCATTTAGGGCTTTAAAGGTCAGCACCAAGACTTTGAATTGTGCTCGGAAATGTACTGGGAGCCAATGTAAGTCTTTCAAGACCAGTGTTATGTGGTCTTGGCGGCCTTGGCGGCCGCTCCCAGTCCCCAGTCTAGCTGCCGCATTCTGGATTAGTTGTAGTTTCCGGGTCACCTTCAAAGTTAGCCCCACGTAGAGCGCATTGCAGCAGTCCAAGCCGGAGATAACTAGAGCATGCACCACTCTGGAGAGACAGTCTGTGGGCAGGGAGGGTCTCATCCTGCGTACCAGATGGAGCTGGTAGACAGCTGCCCTGGACACAGAATTGATCTGCGCCTCCATGGACAGCTGTGAGTCCAAAATGACTCCCAAGCTGCGCACCTGGTCCTTCAGGGGCACAGTTACCCCATTCAGGACCAGGGAGTCCTCCACACCAGCCCGCCCCCTGTCCCCCCCCAAAACAGTACTTCTGTATTATAATTATAATAATAATTTTTAAATCCTTTTCACGCTTCTCTTGCCTTCTCTAGATTTTTCTACTTCCTAGAATGCCCTTGGGATTTCCGAAGGCTTCTTGAAAGACGAAAGTCACCTGCCTAACATTTAAGGGGAGGGAGTTCCAACAGGTCAAGGCCCGATAGCTCACTTGGTTAGAGTGTGGTGCTGGTAATGCCAAGGCTGCAGGTTCAATCCCTGTTTAGGGCAGCTGCATATTCCTGCATTTCAGGGGGTTGGCCTAGATGATCCTTGGAGTCCCCGTTGTTGAGAATTCCATTCCTTCCGAGCTGCAGGTGTGTGTGGGATTGTTACATGCCACATGTCTGTTTATATTCCAGCACTGATTGTTGGAGTCTTGTGAGAGGAAATTGAGATACACTGATTTTGCTTTTGAAGTCTCTCTCCGAGGAAGAAAGACAGAGAGAGGACATGTTTTCTTTGCCCTGCTTGCAAGGTTGTCCTCTTCCATCTTTCTTCCTCGGAGAGAGACTGCAAAGACTGATTGATCGGTTTTTACTTTTATGCTGAAGGAATGGGTTTCCCAAACCCAAAACTGACTGTGCAGGCAGTTTGAAATAGGCACCAAAATCCCTATTTTTCCTTAGCTAAAATGCTTTAACTTGAGCTCTTGAGCCAAAACCCAGCTGTATAAACAAGTGCTCTCTCCTTTATCAGTTTGTGACGGCAAGAATGGCCTTGACTGTACCAGTAGAACAGGGAAGACACATCTGTGCCTTATCTTATGTCCTGGCCACAAAGACGCACAGACCTAGTATGCGAACAGCGCCAGAGGGTGTTCTTGGAGATGATGACCTCTTGCTCGAAGATAAGAGTAGGAACAGGAAGATCCTTTTATGGTCAGAAGTACAGGAAGGAATACCCTTTTATGGTTAAGAACACCGGAGCAGGAACATATGTGATGTCAACCTGTGTGTATAGGCTGACGTGGTTGGATTCCTGGGGAAGGAGGGAGAGGGTGCCTGGAGGATATATATACTGCATGAAATTTCTCATTTCTCTGGACTTGCTGTGGACTGGCCACACAAGTGCCTTTCTGCTGTTCCGGAGAGCAGAAATAAAGAACTCTTTCTCTGAACCAACCCTCGGTGTCATTTGACTTCCTTCCTCCTGTCCGAGAGCAACGCAGACCCAATCGATGAACTCCAATAAGGCTACAATGCCACTTTCCCACAAACTGTGTCCGAAGCCGCTTAAAAGCAATAAATCAAAACATTAAAACAGAGAACACTGGAAATACACAAATACACAAAATGCAGAACAGGTCCGTATATTCAGAATGGCAAAAAAACCCAACCATTTATCAAACACAGAATGATTTCAGTATTGCCGAAAAAGAAAAAAACATCTAGCTCTTTGCACATAACGGCAAAGCAGAAATGAAAGTTAACTGACAGCAAAGTATGCTTCAAACCAAGGCAGCTTTACCAAGGCAGATGAATAAATTTGGGGCTGATGAGTGAGATGAAATAGCTGCACTTGAGGAAGACAGGCCCCCCCAAAAAAATATTTTCATAAAACAAAAGCAGAGAGTGCATTTGTTTCCCTCCCTCTTGCCAAGAATCAACCGCTTTCCTGACCCACCCAGTGAAGACTCTCACAGTGTTAAAATGCAAGCCATCCTCAAGGTGAGCGGCCAGGTCTCCCTATTCTGTCTCCTCCCCTCCCTCCCGCTCTCTGGTTTTTTTGTTTCTTTAAAAAGCATAATTACAAAACGACGCTGTTAACATATTTTGATGCACACAGCTTTTGAAAGCATGTTCAGGTGAAGACTTGATTGCCTCCCTGACGAGACACAGTTCGTGTGTGTGTGTGTGTGTGTGTGAGAGAGAGAGAGAGAGAGAGAGAGAGAGAGAGAGAGAGAGAGAGAGATGCGTGGGGAGTCCTCCCCTCCCTTTGGTAACTTCGCAGATAAGAATTAATAAGCAGTTTAATAAATATCTTTTTTTTAAAAAAAACAGAATGGAGAGGTTTGATCTTCTTGCAGTCCATGGGACTCTCAAGAGTCTCCTCCAGCAGCATAATTCAAAACCATCCATTCTTCGGCGATCAGCCTTCTTTATGGTCCAGCTCTCACTTCCATACATCACTACTGGGAAAACCAGTGGAAGACAGGAGTGCCTGGCGTGCTCTGGTCCAGGGGGTCATGAAGAGTCGGACACGGCTAAACGACTAAACAACAACAATTGTGACCTTTCTTTGTGAACCACCCTGATGCGCCTGATCCAGAAGGGCTCTTCTTATGCTCTTATCCTGCAGAAAATCAGAAGTGCATCCCTCTATCTGTAGCATTCCCCTTGGGCCTCAGATCTCTTAGGCTGCATGCACAGAAGTAACAGTATTTAAAGCACAGGACTAGTCACCAAAGTATCCTGAGGCCTGTAGTTGGCCAAGGGTGCCTGGAACTCTAGTACCATGACGCCAACGAAGGTCCCCACAATTTTTGGGGGGACTTTGTGCGCTTCAAGTGTGCAGGGCAGTTCCCGACTGCAGCGCTGAGCCTCGCCTCTCCTTCCTCCTTTGCTGAAAGTTAACTTTCTTCGCCTCCCCTTCTCCAGTTGTCGCTGGAAGCTTTGGTTCTTCGGTGACCTAATTTCCGCCTCCGAGGGTTAAGCGCTCCCTGTGGTACGCCGAGGCCCCTCCAGCGCCTTGCAGCCAGACGACGCCATTTAAGCAAATGTTCTCAGCCTGCGGAAACCCTGGTGGCAGCCTCCATCTCCCGCGCAGTAGGGGCTGCATTTTAGCAGCTCAAACCATATTCCACTAAATTAGAGCTGCGCTGATTTAGACAATTACTGGGTCAATCGTGCCTCCAATTTCCAGTTTCATGCCGAGATAACAGCAGCCGGTTTGGGGGGGGGAGAGAATGGGGCGGTGGACAGAGAGCGTTTTCCTCACTTATTAGGGGGTTAGCTGCAATCTCCGAGGCTGTGATTTTGTCAGAAGAGACAAATAAATGGACCAAAACATAAGAAGGCACACTCTCTCCCCCCCCACCGCCCCCTACTCCAAAGTTAAAACGATGCAGTAGTTTTGTGCAGATTATTCGAGGAGGGGGATAGTGGTTAACAATGGTCCTCGGGCAACACCCCCAAAATGGATTTATCTCACACCGGTGGGGGGACCAAAGATGAGTGCCATCCACTGGCGGGGTGGGGGTGGGTGGGAGGAGGAGCCACCATGCCCTTCATCCCTACGCACTGCAGGCATTTGTTTCATAACGCCAGAACGTTACGTCATGCGGTGACGTGGGCTAGCTGTAGGAAGCAAGTCTCGAACTGTTGACTGGAGGTACAACATCTTAAAAAGCAGAGACATCA
Source organism: Podarcis raffonei (assembly GCF_027172205.1). Classification (NCBI taxonomy): domain Eukaryota; kingdom Metazoa; phylum Chordata; class Lepidosauria; order Squamata; family Lacertidae; genus Podarcis; species Podarcis raffonei. The sequence goes on along the minus strand of NC_070619.1, from coordinate 4,215,878 downwards.
CCTTGCCGACAAAGGCCTGTATAGTTAAAGCTATGGTTTTCCCAGTAGTGATGTATGGAAGTGAGAGCTGGACCATAAAGAAGGCTGATCGCCGAAGAATGGATGCTTTTGAATTGTGGTGCTGGAGGAGACTCTTGAGAGTCCCATGGACTGCAAGAAGATCAAACCTCTCCATTCTGAAGGAAATCAGCCCTGAGCGCTCACTGGAAGGACAGATCCTGAAGCTGAGGCTCCAATACTCTGGCCACCTCATGAGAAGAGAAGACTCCCTGGAAAAGACCCTGATGTTGGGAAAGATGGAGGGCACAAGGAGAAGGGGACGACAGAGGACGAGATGGTTGGATAGTGTTCTTGAAGCTACCAACATGAGTTTGACCAAACTGTGGGAGGCAATGGAAGACATGAGTGCCTGGCGTGCTCTGGCCCATGGGGTCACCAAGAGTCGGACACGACTAAACGACTCAACAACAACAACAACAGAAGGCTGTGTACTCCCAGCAGGAGCAACATGTCCTGTTTTGCTACCCGAGGCAAAACAGGGAGGTTCCACTCTGTCCCGCTGCTCAAGCATCCCTGCCCAAGCAGCAGCAGTGGTGGATTCTGCCAAGATCTCACCAGATTTTTTGTGAGATTTTGCAGGGCACCTGCTTCTCGTTGGCAAGATGGGCATGGCTCCCAGAGTGCTCTGGCCAGAGGAGGAGATGGGAGGAAGATCAACTAAAGAAGGCAAGAGAAGAAGAAGAAGAGAAGAGGAGTTTGGATTTGATATTGCGCTTTATCACTACCCGAAGGAGTCTCAAAGCGGCTAACATTCTCCTTTCCCTTCCTCCCCCACAACAAACACTCTGTGAGGTGAGTGGGGCTGAGAGACTTCAGAGAAGTGTGACTAGCCCAAGGTCACCCAGCAGCTGCATGTGGAGGAGCGGGGAAGTGAACCCGGTTCCCCAGATTACAAGTCCACTGCTCTTAACCACTACACCACGCTGGCTCTCACTCTGGAACCCCAGAGTCCTAGAATAGAAGAGCTGTGCTATAGAAGCCTTTAGATGTTGCGTCAATGTCATGGACCAGCTGCATGCAGAGGAGCGGTGGGAGGCATCAGTTGGAGAACCCAGAAGGGAACCCGCAAGGGAAGAAGGCTCAGAGCCCAGGGGTTGGTGGTGGGCGAGGATCAGGGATCACAAGGGAGAAGACTGGGAGGAGGAGATGTTTGAAGCTGAAGAAGCAACAGGGTTTAGTGAGCAGGAAGAGGCTGGGGCAGAGAGAAGTCTAGAATCAGAATCAGATGTTGAAGCAGGAAGGGAGGGCAGGAGGAAGGGATGAGTCAGGCTGGTGAAGAGTCATAGGGGTCTCCCTGTCCTGCTGCAACAAGCTCCCCTCCCTCTGGTCTCCCAAGATCTCAGAGAGGAATGAAGAGCGCAGAGCAGAGAGAGACAAGACGATGGAGCCTCAGCTTGCCAGGGAAGGAACTGCAGGGGAGTCTTAGAGAGCAGTGGGAAGATGGGGACCTTCAGTCTTCACAACTGCCTCATTGGGGCAAGACCTACTGGGAAGGGTTGCTGGGATCACTAAGCCTGAGCTGTTTCAGTTACTTTGAATAAAGAGTTGACTTCGTTGGCATCTTGAGAATGGTTGTTGGCCTATTCCTGACTCCAGGAGCTGACAGCGGGTGGCGCTGTGGTCTACACCACTGAGCCTCTTGGGCTTGCCAATCAGAAGGTCGGTGGTTCGAATCCTCATGATGGGGTGAGGTCCCATTGCTCTGTCCCAGCTCCTGCAAACCTAGCAGTTTGAAAGCACACCAGTGCAAGCAGATAAACAGGTACCACTGCGGCGGGAAGGTAAGTGGCGTTTCCATGCGCTCTTGGTTTCCATCACAGTGTCCCGTTGCACCAGAAGCAGTTTAGTCCTGCTGGCCACATGACCCGGAAAGCTGTCTGTGGACAAACGCCGGCTCCCTCGGCCTGAAAGCGAGATGAGCGCTGCAACCCCATAGTCGCCTTTGAATGGACTTAACCGTCCAGGTGTCATTTAGTCAACTGAGCTGATGCCATCAGCTTCTGAAGAGGCCCCCTGTGGACTGATGGAACTACTCTAACAGTCTCCAAGGGCTGTAGGTCAATGGGAGGACATCTGCTTTGCATGCAGAAGGACCCAGGTTCAAATGCCTGCCTCTCCATGCAGGGAATGTGCTCTGCATGAAACCCTGAGTCAGTGTAATAAATAATAATAATAAATTTTATTTATACCCCGCCCTCCCCGGCCAGACCCAGGCTCAGGGTGGCTAACACCAATAAAAAAATCACAGTAAAAACATAATAGGGGGGAACGAAGGGGGGGAACAATTTAAAATACAGGTTAAAATGCAATTTAAAATGCTGCCTCATTTTAAAATAGCCAATAAATCAAAACCTTAAGGGCAGGGAAACACAAGGGTCAGACTGAGTCCAAACCAAAGGCCAGGCGGAACAGCTCTGTCTTGCAGACCCTGCAGAAAGATGTCGAGTCCCGCAGGGCCCTGGTCTCTTGTGACAGAGCATTCCACCATGTCGGAGCCAGTGCTGAAAAGGCCCTGGCCCTAGTTGAAACCAATCTAACCACCTTGTGACTTGGGACCTCCAAAGTGTTGTCATTTGTGGACCTTAAGGTCCTCCGCAGGGCAAAACCAGGAGAGGCGATCCTGTAGGTACGAGGGTCCTAGGCCACATAGGGCTTTAAAGGTCAAAACCAGCACCTTAAACCTGACCCTGTACTCCACCGGGAGCCAGTGCAGTTGGTAAAGCACTGGATGAATGTGATCCCGCGGCAAGGACCCCGTGAGGAGCCTCGCTGCAGAAATCCTGAGTTCGATGGGCAACTGGCCTGACTCAGCTTCCTGCCTTTCTCTATTTGTGAGCCCCGTCTGCCTCAGCTCCTTTGCACCTCTTCTTCCTTTTCCTCCTCCTCCCTTTCACACAGCAATGAGATTTGTGCTGAGGACACCCCCAGTGCTGCTTGCAGCTCATCCTTTAGAGTCACTTTCTGCTCATCGGGGACTCAGCCTGAGGGCAGGGTCTGTCACTGACACAATGGCCCCTTTCGGGGAGAAAGACATTTCCTCCAACTCAAAGAGAAAGCTCTGGCTGCGGGTGTGATTTTTGGAGGCAGGATGGCGAAAGCAAGTAATAAGGAGACGCTTGGCCCTGTCAGAGAGATTCGGGGGGGGACGGTGCTCATCGGAGATGCCATAATCACAATCTGCATCTCGGTGTGGCTTGTTTAAGACCTATAATAATAATAATAATAATTTATTATTTGTACCCCGCCCATCTGGCTGGGTTTCCCCAGCTACTCTAGGCAGCTTCCACAGAAACAAAAAATACACTAAAATATCACACATTAAAAACTTCTATAAACAGGGCTGCCTTAGGATGTCTTCTCAATGTGAGGTAGTTGTTTATCGCTTTGACATCTGATGGAAGGGCGTTCCACAGGGAGGGCACCACTATCTAGAAGGCCCTCTGCCTGGTTCCCTGTAACTTGGCTTCTTGCAGTGAGGGAACCGCCAGAAGGCCCTCGGAGCTGGACCTCAGTGTCCGGGAAGAACGATGGGGGAGGAGACGCTCCTTCAGATATACTGGACCGAGGCCGTTTAGGGCTTTAAAGGTCAACACCAACACTTTGAATTGTGCTCGGAAACGTACTGGGAGCCAATGTAGGTCTTTCAAGACCGGTGTTATGTGGTCTCGGCGGCCGCCCCCAGTCACCAGTCTAGCTGCCGCATTCTGGATTAGTTGTAGTTTCCGGGTCACCTTCAAAGGTAGCCCCACGTAGAGTGCATTGCAGTAGTCCAAGCGGGAGATAACTGGAGCATGCACCACTCTGGCGAGACAGTCCGCGGGCAGGGAGGGTCTCAGCCTACGTTCCAGATGGAGCTGGTAGACAGCTGCCCTGGATACAGAATTGACCTGCGCCTCCATGGACAGCTGTGAGTCCAAAATGACTCCCAGGCTGCGCATCTGGTCCTTCAGGGGCACAGTTACCCCATTCAGGACCAGGGAGTCCTCCACACCAGCCCGCCCCCTGTCCCCCAAAAACAGTACTTCTGTCTTGTCAGGATTCAACCTCAATCCATTAGCCACCATCCATCCTCCAACTGCATCCAGGCACTCACACAGGACCTTCACTGCCTTCACTGGTTCACCTTCACTATCCGGCAGCTTGCTTGTTTGGGGAAGGGCCGTAGCCCAACGGTAGGGCATCCATGCTTTGCAGGGGCATAAGAAAAGCCTGTTCAGTCAGATGGCCTTGGGAAACCAGCAAGCATCCCTTGACCACAAGAGCCACTCCTGGGGTTTCCACAGCTGGTATTCAGAACCATTGCTGCCTCCAGCTGTGGAGGTTAGAACAGGAAGAAGAAGAAGAAGTATGTGGGAATGTTCAGGAATGGAAGAGAGGATATATTGTTTGATTATAGCCTTTCCAACTTGTGTTAACAAGTTCACAATTTTAGCAGAGTAACATTCCCCTTTTTAAACTCACAGCGGATGCATTTGCTCAGGCTCGCTAAAGCCTCTATAATAACTGTTCTGGTATTTCCCCCTTATTCCCTCATAAAAGATAAGACACGACACAGTCTTCTATAAAAGTATAAAGAGTTTACTCACATTCTATTCACAATCGGATCCCAGAAGGCAGACTTAGCTTTAAAAAGTAACATACACCTGGAAACTATCTCATAAGGAGACAGTCCCTTTGGACTGGAGGCCAAGAGAGCATCTTCGGCTAAGCAGATGTTGCTTCTTCGATGCATGTAGTCAAAGAGAGAGAGATGGCTGCCCTGCCCTGTGCTTTTGTCATTACCTGCACAGGTGAGGCCACGCCCACCTCTAGTCACATGCAGAGGAAGTCTGTCCCAGCCCAGAAGGAAACAGGAAGTTGACCTGCTGGCTAGACAAAAATTCCTCCCCAGGTGTAAACATGTTCACTCTAGGAATGTTGTACTTGACTGCTCTTGTGTTTCACATCCCACAAAGAAGAAGATGAAAAAGAAGAAGAAGAGGAGGAGGAGGAGGAAGAAGAGTTTGGATTTGATATCGCGCTTTATCGCTACCCGAAGGAGTCTCAAAGCGGCTAACATTCTCCTTTCCCTTCCTTCCCCACAACAAACACTCTGTGAGGTGAGTGAGGCTGAGAGACTTCAGAGAAGTGTGACTGGTCCAAGGTCACCCAGCAGCTGCAGGTGGAGGAGCGGGGAAGCGAACCCTGTTCACCAGATTACGAGCCCACCGCTCTTAACCACTACAGCATGTTGACTCAGGAGTTTGTCGAACCCTCTTGTTATAAGAATTCTAAGGTCTCAAATCCAAACTGAATGTTCATAAATGTACAAGGCAAACACATACATAAGTATACAGTGGTACCTCGGGTTAAGAACTTAATTTGTTCTGGAGGTCCATTCTTAACCTGAAACTGTTCTTAACCTGAAGTACCACTTTGGCTAATGGGGCCTCCCGCTGCCACCACACGATTTCTGTTCTCATCATGAAGCAAAGTTCTTAACCTGAGGTACTATTTCTGGGTTAGCGGAGTCTGTAACCTGAAGCGTCTGTAACCCAAGGTACCACTGTATAAGCCACATGCCTGAAATAGTACGGGAGAGCAATCCTGAAGCCATTTTGACCCTCCCAAATTGACTTCAAATATTTCTCTGCAAATAGGAAGGAAATGGGGAAGCCTCCCCATTGTCTTTTTGCTTGCAAATCCTGTCTTAAGGGTGTATCTGTGTATGAATAGGGTGAGCCTGTGACCTGGATTCAGGAACTAAAGTATTAATCATCACAAAAGAATGGCCAGGCTGCCCAGGTAGAACAATCAGTGGCCATTTTCAGGTATCCTGGCAGGCAGGATTTCTGCTGCAGACTACCTCCTTCAGTGATGTATGTATGATGTATTGTGGGGTGGTCTTGGGCTACAGGGTGGGCAGTTTCAAAGTCTATATAAGAGCTTGCACACCAATTGTTATGTACTGAGTTGAATAGGATCCAAAATGCAGCAGTCTGATTGGTCCTAGAACAATAGGATTCAGAATGCAGCAGTCTGATTGGTCCACAGGAGCCACCCAATCCAGCTCCAGGTGCAAGTGAATCCGCAACCTGATTGGCCTAAAGGAGAATCCCAGAATTAGCCAATCACATGGGGCCCATTTGTAAATAATGTATATAAAGCAGACATTCTGGGGGAACTTCCATTCCTCCTCACCACTATGAGCTGAATAAAGAACATGAAATCCACTCTCGACTCCGAGTATATTTCACCAATGTTCTGGGTTCCTCTGAGTGGGGGCCCTTGTTGCAACAGTTTAATAAAGATCAGGCTTACTAGCTGCTTTGCTTCGCAGTATTCTCTGGTTGGCCTCTGTTATTTTCTCCTATTGATAGGGAACCCACTTAAGGACTCTATACAAGTTCTGGAATACCCCATAAGGGAAAAGGAGCAGTTCTTTTCTTATAACCCTCTTTTAAAGGTAAAGGGACCCCTGATCTTTAGGTCCAGTCGTGGCCGACTCTGGGGTTGCGGCGCTCAGCTCACTTTATTGGCCGAGGGAGCTGGCGTACAGCTTCCGGGTCATGTGGCCAGCATGACTAAGCCGCTTCTGGTGAACCAGAGCAGCGCACGGAAACACCGTTTACCTTCCCGCCGGAGTGGAACCTATTTATCTACTTGCACTTTGACGTGCTTTCGAACTGCTAGATTGGCAGGAGCAGGGACCGAGCAACAGAAGTTCACCCCGTCGCGGGGATTCGAACCGCTGACCTTCTGATCGGCAAGCCCTAGGCTCTGTGGTTTAACCCACAGCGCCACCCGCGTCCCTAACCTTCTTTTAAAGCTATCCAAATAGGTGGGCATCACTGCCTCCTCAGGGAGCAAGTTCCCTAGTTTAACTATGTGTTGCATGAAGAATTCATTTCTTTCATCTCAATCTTCCAACATTCAGTTTCGCAGGGTATTCATGAGTTCTAGAGTTATGAGAGAAAGGTGTGGGGGGGGGATAATAATCCTCCATCCACTTTTTCCATGTCCTGAGTAATTTTACAAACTTCTGTCATGTCACCACTTACTTGCCTTAAACTAAAATAATCCCAACTGCTGCAACTTTCTCCCTGGAAAAAGCCTACATGTTGGTCATGTTGGTCGTTGTCCAGCCTCACCTACAATTGGCTTACAGTCCCCCAAGAATTCTGGCCATGCAGGACAGTGGCCCTCAGGCCGAAATAAGTTGCTTTGCCTTGTTAATCTTTATTCAATTTTAAAACACGCAAAAAAGAAAACAGAATGTATCACAGCCGTCAAAACAATATTACGCACATCAAAGAAGCAAACGGACACAAGACTGGCAGCTGATTAGGAAGGAAGGAAGGAAGGAAGGAAGGAAGGAAGGAAGGAAGGAAGGAAGGAGTAAATAAAAAAGGGGGAACATTTGTTTTTATAAAACAACAAACAATAAATCAGGCATGTTCAAAGTCCATTTCGGGGGGCCTAATTTGGTCCACCAGCCGGTTTAATCTGGCCTGTGTGACAGTTTATTTCTTGGGGTAAAATCCCCCCCAAAAAACTTCAATCCTACAAAAAGCTCAACAACTTTGGTTGGCCCTTTGGTCGGCCGTCACAGCCCTTTGCTTCATCAAATCTGGCCCTCTTTGAAAAAAGTTTGGACACCACTGCAATAAATCAATACCCTATACCACATCCAAAACAAAACAGTTGGGCAGGTAAGCTTGCTATTCATTTCTTTCAGAAGAGATGAGTTCAAAAGCAATTGCAAAAATTATACGTAAACATTCAAACTTTTATTGCTATTTTAGACGCATTGTGTGAAAGTTGGTGAAGTTGTCTTCCCCAGTATGACCTTGTGGGATCCTTTGCCTGTTGGTCAATTCTTTTAATAACCCCTCTCCTTCTGTAAAGGCTTTCCATAGTTAGAAAGGCAGAATGGCCAACCTGTCAGGGGTATTGTTACAGTGGGTATCCCGCATTGTCTGGGGAGGCAGACTAGATGAGCTTTGGAGTACCTTCTGACCCGACGATCACAGAATCATAGAGTTGGACGGGGGTTATCTAGTCCAAGCCCCTTGCAATGCAGGAATATGCCTCCGTCCCTTACGGGGATCGAACCAGCAACCTTCGCGTTCTCAGCACTGTGCTCTAACCAACTGAGCTAGCCAGTTGCATCTAATTCAATGGGTTGCATCCAAAGTCATAACTCAGAGCTGGACCATTGAAATGAATTGAGGGGGTGAGCGGGTTAGCTCCATTCACTTCAATAGATTTACTCTGAGAACTTTGTTGGACGGCACCCTATGGCAAGTGTTATGTACTGAAGTTCTCACCCTGGGCCAGCAGGGGGATACTGTAGATAGTTATGCAAATGAAGGATCGAAAGTGACGTTCAGTGATTGGATAGTTTTAGAAAGTTGCTACAGTTGCGTTGTTCTGGAGCTCTATATAAGCAGGCTGGCTGAGCTCTTCAGTTCAGTTCTGTTCCAGCTTACAACTAAAGAGCTGCTTTGGAAGAATCGCTGTGTCATCTGATATGTTCACCCACAACTTAACAGCAAGGGTTCCCAAAGTGAGTGGAACCCCCACTGGGGGGCTGTGGGATTAACTGGTGAGTTGCCAAGAGGCGAGGGGGCGGCCAGGGGGTACTGGAGGTGTCAATAACTATTAGACTTTGAAATCAAATTTGGATCAACTTAATAGATTTCGTTGAATTCATTGAGCCGAATAGTTTTAATTGGACTTTGAATAAATGTGCAATTAACTGTTACTGTTTTGAGCATGGGTAGGCAAACTAAGGCCCGGGGGCCGGATCCGGCCCAATCGCCTTCTAAATCCGGCCCGCGGACAGTTCGGTAATCAGCGTGTTTTTACATGAGTAGAAACGTGTCCTTTTATTTAAAATGCATCTCTGGGTTATTTGTGGGCCATAGGAATTCGTTCATTTATTTTTTCACAATATAGTCCAGCCCCCCCATGAGGTCTGAGGGACAGTGGACTGGCCCCCTGCTGAAAAGGTTTGCTGACCCCTAGTTTTGAGTCTCCTTGTGCTATTATCTTCCTTAGGGTGTTGTGCAAACCACTATTCTGAATAATGATTTTTGTAGGGCAGGGTAAGGGGTGCTGGGGATCAGAGGACAGGGGCTCAAAAGAAAAAGTCTGGGAACCAACACCCTAAGGGCTTTTCGGAGGCATTTGGGTGCGTTACGTCGAAGACCATGGCATAAAAATTCCACTGCAAGCTGATCTACCAAAGGGGTTTCCTCCCCACCCTCTCACAATATTCTTAAAACTTTCTTGCTTCCTTTCAGAATTCCTCAGATCTTCTTTCTGTAGTCTTCAGATGTTCCCATTTCAGATGGAATTGGGTGGCCAAAACTCTCTGTCTCTCTCTCACACACACACAAAACTCCAGGCAATGAAAAAAATCAGCATCCATGCTTATTAAATCTCCCATCTGGTATCTCCTTTATGAGGGGATGGTGTTTTCATGTTTCCAGCAGTGGGTAAATCTGTTCCGAGCACAGAGAAACAGAACATTTTGTGTGAGATCAGGGCTGCACTAGGTTTAGTAGTAATAGGAAATTCAGTCTTTCTTTTTTTTAAGGCGACATGGGGGGGAGATCTTTATGTAACTGTAGCCAGGTGTGTTTTTTATATGATTTCATTTAAAAATGATTCTCTTTTATTCGAGAGGGAGTGCTAGCAAGCCAGCCTGGTGCAGAAGGATTCTGCATGACATTTCAGAGATTCAAAAATCAGGTCCAGTGTTCTGAACTGAGAGACACTTACAAATGATTTATTATTCCCCTTTTCCCCAGATCTATACGTGTGCTCACACACACACACACACACAAAATCACAGTAAGAATTTAAAGTGAAGGATCTGCAAAATATTCACATTCAGTTGAGAAATCTTTGAAAATGAATCCCTTTTCAGATTTGTAAGCACACACGTGCACACAAAACCCCTCGAGCAAATGCTAATAATTACCGTATTTTTTGCTCTATAAGACTCACTTTTTCCCTCCTAAAAAGTAAGGGGAAATGTGTGTGTGTGTGTGTCTTATGGAGCGAATGCAGGCTGCGCAGCTATCCCAGAAGCCAGAACAGCAAGAGGGATCGTACTGCGCAGCGATCCCTCTTGCTATTCTGGCTTCTGAGATTCAGAATATTTTTTTTCTTGTTTTCCTCCTCCAGAAACTAGGTGCGTCTTGTGCTCTGGTGCGTCTTATAGAGTGAAAAATACGGTACACAATAAAATAAAATACAAAATGTTGATTAACTGGAAGAGAAAGGGAGGAACTCAAATCCTACTCACTGCAGACCCAGTGAAAAGAATAGGTCTAAGTTTGTCCATTTCAATGGGTCCTGAGGGTTAATTCAGTCTACTGAATAAGACTCTTAATCTCTCTTTTTTATAATAATTTTTATTGAGTTTTCCATATTTATCATAATCACATTTTGTTACATACAACAATAACCTTAAACATTGCTCAACTGAGCACTGGCCTCCTTCCCTCCTTCTTTCTGACTTCCGAACATCTTTACTAAATTCTTAGCATCTCTATAACCCGCTTTTTACTTTCTACCTTCCTTTAACATTTCACCTCATTATATGTAAATCAGCTCCTTATATTCACATTACAAAACAGTTCAACTCAAACCTACAAGCGTTTTCAAACGTTTGCAATTTTCTTTCATATAAAATATAAATTTGCTCCAGTCCTTTTGGAACAGTTTGTCACACCGATTCCTGATCTTCCCCCTCAGCTTTGCCAATTCTACATATTCCACCATCTTTATCTGCCAATCTTCCAGTGTAGGAAGTTCCTGCTGTTTCCATAAGACTCTTAATCTCAGGGTTGTGGGTGAAACATTGCAGGGGGCTGGACTAGATGACTCTCGTGGTCCCTCTAAAATTCCACGATTCTACTCAGAGTAGGACTCACTTTGAACACAACCCCTCAAAAAGAGGGAGATACCACTTCAGGCTGCATAAACAGGAAGGGCCTGATTTTTTTTGCTCATAAAGGGTTATCATACAACAACTGAACATATAGCTCAAGTTCAGAAGCAGAGGGACGGCTTTGGAATGGTCATAGGCCTTGACTGAATGCAGAAAGTCCCAAATTTGATCCCCTGTCATGCCCACTGCCTTCTCTGCATCAGATTGCCCTCCCCCCGCAGGAGCAGGTCCCCAGTTTGGGGCTATTTCTGGATCCAATCACAGCTCCAGTGGCCTCCATGGCTAGAAGTCAACTGCAACTGGCTCAACAGCTATAGCCGTTCCTGGACCGAGAGAGCCTTGCCTGAGTCATTCATGGGTTGATTCCTGCAGTGCAGATGGTTTGACTTGATGATTCTATGACCGAGGACTCATCTACACCGCTGCAAATAAAACGTTTTAAATGTGTTGTAAAGTGCAAAATACAAATGTGTCACTAGATGGTGACAGAAAGTCTTCTTCTTTCTTTGGCGATCATTGTCTTCCATGAACGCGGTCCATGAACACAGTGGATCCGTAAGTGATTGTGGAAGCCAATTCTGGATCCACACATCCTTCCACAGTGGGGACATAGGTCATAGGTTTCCGGGTGGGAGTTGATCCTGGTGAGGGTTTGCCAAGCATGCCTTCCTCTTAGCTGCATTATGCAGCTGACCTATATATTGAACCTTCTTCTTCTTCTTCTTCTTCTTCTTCTTCTTCTTCTTCTTCTTCTTCTTCTTCTTCTTCTTTGGCGATCACTCATAGCTGAGTAAGATGGTCTTCCATAAACACAGTTTTAACAATGAGTCTGTAGGTGACTGTGGAGGCCAATTCTGGATCCACACGTCCTTCCACAGTGGGGACATTGGTTTCCAGGTGGGAATTGATCCCGGTTAGGGTTTGCCAAGTGTGCCTTCCTCTTGGCACGTTTCTCCCTTGCGTCCTGAGTTCGAGTGTCTTCAAAGTCCATGACACCTTTGGTAAAGGCTGTTCTCCAACTGGAGCGCTTGCAGGCCAGTGTTTCCCAGTTGTCAGTATTTATACTACATTTTTAAAGATTTGCCTTGAGAGAGTCTTCAAACCTCTTTTGTTGACCACCAGCATCACGCTTTCCATTTTCAAGTTCGGAATAGAGTAGTTGTTTTGGAAGATGATAGTCAGACATTCAAACAACATGGCCAGTCCAATGAAGTTGATGTTGAAGAATCATTGTTTCCACACTGGTCAAAGCAATGACACTGGTTCTGTGACAGAAAGTATTGCCCTTGAACAGGCGTCCCCAAACTCAACCCTCCAGATGTTTTGGGATTACAACTCCCATCATCCCTAGCTTACAGGACCAGTGGTCAGGGATGATGGGAATTGTAGTCCCCAAACATCTGGAAGGCTGAGTTTGGGGATGCCTGCCCTTGGGGGTACCCAAATGTTCTCAAGGGGACCACCAGAAACATACTGTAGGGACATCGCGGAGTGGGCAGTGGGGTCCGGAGGGAGCACACTCACCACCAGCAGGCAGTCACAGTCTGCCTGCATGCGTGACCCTGGGGTGCAGGGCACATCCCCCCCCCAGACAAGCCACAGCTGTCTGTACATCGTTCCCTCTGTCTAACCTTTTGCGGTCTCAGCAGTCTGCGGTGTCCTGTCTGCAACCTTTGTCTCTGAGACCTTTTGTCTCCTTCGTCATACACTGTGCAAGGGGAAAATGACGCGGTGGAAACAGGTGCCGAAATAACTTTGTACTACCCTCGATCTCAGGACGGAAGATGTGTAAAGGTCACAGCCCAAAATGTATTTGCCTGGCTTGCATATTTGTCTCAATAAAAGGAGGCTCCACAGGACTAGCCAGCAGCTCGCTTCAGCCCACCTGTGTGCAGCTCACTGATGATCACCCCCAGTCTTGTGCCCTTCCTTCACATACCCTCCCTCCAAGATTTCTCAGGTGAAATAGGGAAACCTTGAGCCAATTGCAACCTCCCCACCTCACCTAACTCAAAGGATTGTTGCAAAGAAAAAGTGTGTGAGGTAAGGGATCAACATTTTCCACATATAAATGGAATGAAATGACATTTTATCTGTAAGATGCCTTGAGTTCCTGTCAGGGGGAAAGGTGAAGAAGATGGAGAAGGAGAAGGAGGATGGAAACTGTGAGAATGACCAGGGACATACCAGAGTAAATCCTATTGAACTCAATGGGACTTACTTCTGAGTAGGCAGTGTAGAGCTCACTTGGAGAGTATGCAGAAGCTGCTTTAGGACGAGTGAGACCTATTGGCTCTGGCTGGCAGCAGCTCTATGGGACTCCTCTCTTCCTTAGGTCCCAATCCCTCTTGCCCACAAAACACGCCCCATGATAACCTCCTGCATCTTATATGTTTATATAGAAAACAGATTTCTGCTTTTCTTCTTTTAAGTGATGCCACATTGTTCCACAGCCCTTCTTTAAATTTTTTAACAACCCAAACGCCAATTTTGAGTGTTCAAAGTGGTGGGGGTGGAAAAAGTCGCATTTAGCATGCAAAGTGGTGAAATTAGGAAATTCCAAATGTTTGCAAATACGTTCACTCTGGCTCTGTGAAATGTAAAGAAATTAGACTGCATAGCAAGGTTCCATCTGGCTCTGGGAAGAAGGATTAGATGACTAAACTACAGCTATCAAAAATCTTTCCCGGCAAATTCTGACGCTCTCTCGCTCTGCTTTGATCCTTTGGTGTATACTTCGTGTGTGTCCCGTCCCCCCCCCCCCATGCCAGGGGAATGTGGCCACAGATCATAGGGAGATGATCAATTCATTTGCAGGTTCAGTTCATAATGGCTTATCTCTCAGCAGTCAGACAGCTAACCCAAAATCTAGCAGAGAGGGAGGGGAGCGAGGTTCAAGGCTGGGCCAGCTTCCAAAACAGCCAGAGTGCGACTGATTGGGGCTGTTTCAGTCTGCGTCCAATATTTCCCAAAGCAATGGGAAAGTTGGACAGCCTTTCCAACAAAAACAGCATTGGGGGAGAACTGATTTGACTCGCTGTTTGCGGAAGCATTTTACAGCAGAATCCGAAGTCAAAAAAGCAAAACACCGCCTCCTCTCTTTTTCTGGACAAATTCTCAGCAGTGCTTGCAGATACTTTTTGCTCATGTTGTGTGTGAGTATTTATATTATATGTGAGTGTTTATATATATAGTTGTTGGCATTTGTCTGTTACTAAAGACAAACCTAGACAGCATCTTAAAAAGGAGAAACATCACCTTGCCGACAAAGGTCCCTATAGTTAAAGCTATGGTTTTCCCAGGAGTGATGTATGGAAGTAAGAGCTGGACCATAAAGAAGGCTGATCTACGGAGAATGGATACTTTTGAATTCTGGTGCTGGAGGAGACTCTTGAGAGTCCCATGGACTGCAAGAAGATCAAACCTCTCCATTCTGAAGGAAATCGCCCTGAGTGCTCACTGGAAGGACAGATCCTGAAGCTGAGGCTCCAAGACTTTGGCCACCTCATGAGAAGAGAAGACTCCCTGGAAAAGACCCTGATACTGGGAAAGATGGAGGGCACAAGGAGAAGGGGACGACAGAGGACAAGATGGTTGGACGGTGTTCTTGAAGCAACTAACATGAGTTTGACCAAACTGCGGGAGGCAGTGGAAGACAGGAGTGCCTGGTATGCTCTGGTCCAGGGGGTCACAGAGAGTCGGACACGACTAAACGACTAAACAGCAACAAAGAGAATATGGCCTGGGCAGTGTGTCTGGGGGTCCTGGGCTGCCCAGACATTGAGACCCCCCTCTCGGCCCCACTGAGGTTGTCCAAAGGAAAGCAGAGCAAGACATCTGGCACCGGCTTGGCTGCAGTAGTTGCCGGAAAGAGGTGTACAAGGCACCATCCAACTGTTTTTGGGGACTCCAATCTGGATTTGTTTACAACTTAGCCTTTTCTTCTCCTGGGAATTTACCTTAGCGAGGACCTCACTTGAAAAATCAACATAGCTCAGGTGGACAGAAAGGCCCAACAGAGACTTCATTTCCTCAGGGTCTTGCGAAAAAATAATGTTAAACAACAATTGATGAACTTCTTTTACCACAATAGAAAGTGTCCTCTCATATTGTATCACAGTGTGGTACGTTGGCTTGACAGCCACGGACAGAAAGTCTCTACAGAGGGTGGTGAATACAGCACATGATATCATGGGTTGTCCTTTGAGTCGGCTAGATGACATCGCAAGGGATCGTTGCCTTAGGAGGGCGAGAAAAATTCTCAGGGATGGCTCACACCCTGGCCAACACCTCTTTAATCCTGCCCTCGGGCAGGAGATATAGAAGTATAATCAGCCGTACCAACAGCCTAAAAAATAGCTTCTATCCATGGGCTGTTAGGCTGTTGAACAGAAAATAACATAGCGCAACTGACTTGCGAGGTGGTGTGTGGTGCGATAAGCACACAGAGTGCAATGAGATTGAGTGTTGGGGGGGGCTCGTTTAATTTCATTGTACACAGGTTGTAAGGTAAAGGGACCCCTGACCATTAGGTCCAGTCGTGGCCGACTCTGGGGTTGCGGCGCTCATCTCGCTTTACTGGCCGAGGGAGCCGGCGTACAGCTTCTGGGTCATGTGGCCAGCATGACTAAGCCGCTTCTGGCGAACCAGAGCAGCGCACGGAAACGCCATTTACCTTCCCGCAGGAGCGGTACCTGTTTATCTACTTGCACTTTGACATGCTTTCGAACTGCTAGGTTGGCAGGAGCAGGGACCGAGCAACGGGAGCTCACCCCGTCACGGGGATTCGAACCGCCGACCTTCTGATCGGCAAGTCCTAGGATCTGTGGTTTAACCCACAGCATCACCCGCGTCCCATACACAGGTTGTACATTGACAATAAAGGCATTATTATTATTATTATTATTATTATTATTATTATTATTATCTTGAAGATGTCTTGCAAGGCAGCAGACATTTAGGATCAGAGTTTTCCATCTCCTTTCCCAGGTGGATGAGCCACACCTGCCCCCTCTACAGCACATGCAGAAACTGTTTTCTCAATGGTCGCACTCACTTCTGCCACTTTCAAAGATCTGAAGAGCTGTCACACAGAAGATAGACCTGAACCAATGGATTTGAATGACAAGAAAAGAGATACCGTATTTTTTGCTCTGTAAGACTCACTTTTTCCCTCCAAAAAAAGTAAGGGGAAATGTGTGTGCGTCTTATGGAGCGAATGCAGGCTGCGCAGCTATCCCAGAAGCCAGAACAGCAAGAGGGATTGCTGCTTTCACTGCGCAACGATCCCTCTTGCTGTTCTGGCTTTTGAGATTCAGAATATATTTTTTTTTCTTGTTTTCCTCCTCCAAAAACTAGGTGCGTCTTGTGGTCTGGTGCGTCTTATAGAGCGAAAAATACGGTACTTTAACGAAATATCAGGAAGAATTTTCTGGTGGAAAGAGATGTTTGACAGTGGGCTCTCCTTCGTTGGAGGTTTCCAAACAGAGGTCACATGGCCTTTTATTAGCTGTGATTCCGGCATTGCAGGGGTTGGACTAGATGACCCGCAGGGTCCCTTCCAACTCCAACGTTCTATGATCTCATGATTCTACCATCCTACAGCTGAGGCCCCGGGACAAACCCACAGGCAACATCAGAAGCTTTTAAAGACCTGCAGGAGTCTAAAACTGAGTCAGGGATGACAGGCATAAATCTCTCCCGCCCGCCCCCAGCCCTGAGCTCCTTTCCTTCCTCGCTGAGCTGACGGCTTTTTACAGCGAGCGGAACAGACCCAGAACGGGTGCCGAGATGCCTGGTCCTGGCTGCTCCTCAGATGATCTTGCAATGTTATGACAAAACCGAGAGCCATTATTCCAGATGCCTGCCAGTCACCAGGCCTCTGCCATTCTGTCTCAAATGAAGCGTCTCTGCGTCTGTCAGATTAAATCCTGGAGCTCCTTCATTCAGGCCAGAGCAGTTTGTTTATTTATTTCTGGCACGGGCAGTTTTCATCCTCCCTCCCGCCTGCCCAGCCCTATTCTGAGGCTGCTGAGGCTGCCACACTTCAAAAAAATATGATACAGAGCTGCGAGTTTCCACCACCCAGTGAGCAGAGGGGTAGCCAACGTCTCCACTACAGAAATGTTGGGGGAAACTTGTGGGGAAAAGAGACCTGGAATTCTGCTTAGCGCAAAGCAGTCACTGCAGCCACATGAGGACCTTTACGGTTCCATCCAGCTTCTCATTGATCTATGCAGTAAAGGTAAAGGGACCCCTGACCATTAGGTCCAGTCGTGGCCGACTCTGGGGTTGCGGCGCTCATCTCGCTTTATTGGCCGAGGGAGTCGGCGTACAGCTTCCGGGTCATGTGGCCAGCAGGACTAAGCCGCTTCTGGCGAACCAGAGCAGCACGTGGAAACACCGTTTACCTTCCTGCCGGAGTGGTACCTATTTATCTACTTGCACTTTGACGTGCTTTCGAACTGCTAGGTTGGCAGGAGCAGGGACCGAGCAACGGGAGCTCACCCCGTCGCGGGCATTTGAACCGCCGACCTTCTGATCAGCAAGTCCTTTTTTAAAAATATTTTTTTATTAATTTTCCTATATATTTATACATTTTTAACCAAATTATAACAAAGCATCTCTTTTGGACTTCCTTCAGCTTCTCTGGCAATCATCCATGTTTATCTCTTAATTACACATTCCCTTTACACATATTGCCGTTTGTCTTCCCTCTCCCTTCTATTTCTTTTTGACAATATCTCTCAGTTTTTACAGCGCCTCTCGAAACCCCACTAGCGTTGTTTGTATATCGCATACATTTTTCAGATGCTCTACAAACTTTCCCCAGTCTTCAATGAACCTTTGGTCTCAGACATATCTAATTTTCCCAGTTAATTTATCCAGTTCCGCATAGTCTGTCAATTTCAATTTCAATCTCCATTCTTCTATTGTCGGTAATGCCTCTTGTTTCCATTTTTGAGCCAATAAAATCCTTGCCGCTGTAACTGCATACTGAAAGAGTTTACAGTCTTTTCTTCTTATTTCTTTTCCTGTCATTCCTAAAAGAAAGGCTTCCGGTTTCTTCACAAAAGTAAATTTTAACATCTTTTTCAATTCATTATAAATCGCATCCCAGAAACCTTTAAATTTCTTACATTCCCACCACATATGGTAAAATGTTCCTTCTTTTTCTTTACATTTCCAACACTTATTACATGTCTTATACATTTTTCTTATGCATTTTTGATCAGCAAGTCCTAGGCTCTGTGGTTTAACCCACAGCGCCACCCACGTCCTCCTCTCTCCTGTGGGTGAGGGAAGCACCCTGTTGCAACAGTTCCATAAAGATCAAGCTTACTAGCTGCTTTGCTTCTCAATATTCTCTGGTTGGCCTCTGTTATTTTCTCCTACCAATAGGGAACCTATGTAAGGACTCTATATGGGCTCTTGGATACCCCATAAGGGAAAAGGGCAATTTTTGTTTACAACAGATGGTCTGCATGCACACTTCTTCAGATACCTTCAGATATCTGAAGAACGGTGCGTGCACACGAAAGCTCATACCAATAACAAACTTAGTTGGTCTCTAAGGTGCTACTGGAAGGAATTTTTTAATTTTGTTTTGGCTACGGCAGACCAGCACTGCTACCTACCTGTAACTAGAACCTTGATCAAAAGGTCCCTGCCCTGAGGAGCTTACAATCTTTAGTATGACACAGGGAGGGAACAGAGAATGGTTGAGGTCCAGGGTAGATCCTGAGTCCTCCTGCGCGACATAAGCCAGAGTCTCTGAGTTTAGACTTTGGGATTCCCGGACATTTCCCCATCAGCCCCCTCTTCCCCTGTTTCTGCAATATGGCAATGGAGGTGATGCTATTACAATTCCAAAGGGAATGTCAAGCAGGGAGGGAGGGGGGAGAGAGAGAGTGGAATTCTGGTGGAGACAGATGATGGAAGGAGGCTTGGGAGTTTGAAGGGGGGGCAGGTGAGAGTCGGTTGAGAGCGGTGGGTTCTAGAAGGCGGCACGAGGGGGGGGCTGAAGCTGAGCTGGACACAGCCGCCATTGCTTCAAGAATGTGGCCGTTTAATGCAGCAAGAAGCGGGTCTCTACAAACTTGGAAGCAAGATGATTCTCTTGGTTCAGGTGAGCCATGGAGCCAGGGCTTGGCTTGTACAGAAACTGTACCTCAGGTTAAGAACTTTGCTTCAGGATGAGGACAGAAATCGTGCTCTGTCGGCACGGCGGCAGCGGGAGGCCCCATTAGCTAAAGTGGTACCTCAGGTTAAGAACAGTTTCAGGTTAAGAAGGACCTCCAGAACGCATTAAGTTCTTAACCCGAGGTACCACTGTACTGCTAAAGCCCAGGTGCCTCACACCCCGCTCCAAGCTTCACAGAACTGGCCTATGCCTGATTACCGTCTCCCAAAGCAACTTGTTGTTGTTTAGTCGTTTAGTTATGTCTGCCTCTTCGTGACCCCAGTGAGCAGTGAGAAAAGGTGCAGGCCTCGCCAAAGGGTTAGAACCATGGAATTGCAGAGTTGGAAGGGATCCCGAGGGTCATCTAGACCAACCCCCTGCATTGCAGGAATTTCAGCTGAAGCATCCCTGACAGAGGGCCGCCAACCTCTGCTTTAAAACTTCCAAAGAAGGCACCTTTTATCATATGGAGGCGCAGATTGCAGCTATAACAAAGGTGGCATTTTTCCATCTCCGCCAAGCTAAGCAGTTGGCTCCTTACCTCTCTCGCCCTGACCTAGCCACTGTGCTCCAGGCGACGGTCACCTCCAGACTGGATTATTGTAACTCGCTCTACGTGGGGCTGCCCTTAAGACTGACCCAGAAACTCCAGCGGGTGCAGAATGCTGCAGCGAGACTCCTTACGGGGTCTTCGCTGCGAGATCACATTCATCCGGTGCTATATCAACTGCACTGGCTCCCGGTGGAGTACAGGATCAGGTTTAAGGTGCTGGTTTTAACCTTTAAAGCCCTATACGGCCTAGGACCCTCGTACCTACGGGACCGCCTCTCCTGGTATGCCCCACAGAGAAACTTACGGTCTTCAAATAAAAACATCTTGAAGGTCCCAGGCCACAGAGAAGTTAGGCTGGCCTCAACTAGAGCCAGGGCTTTTTCGGCTGTGGCCCCAATCAGGTGGAACGCTCTGTCACAAGAGACTAGGGCCCTGCGGGACTTGACATCTTTCCGCAGGGCCTGCAAGACAGAGCTGTTCTGCCAGGCCTTTGGCCAGGGCACAGCCTGACTCCCTCCCTCGGCAATCTTCGCGGAGCTCTGGCCCAATGGTGGCCAGTGGCTTGAATTTAATTAATTTTATAATGAATGATTTTAGAGTGTTGTTTGTGTTGTACTTTTGTACTGTTTTATTGTTGTTAGCCGCCCTGAGCCCAGCGTCGGCTGGGGAGGGCGGGATATAAATAAAATTTATTATTTTTTTTTATTATTATTATATGTGGTGGACGTGTAAGGTAGCAAAAGCATTCTGGGAAATGATATATAATGAATTGGGGGAAAAAATGTTTAAAATAACTTGTTAAAAAAACCACAAGCTTCTTTACTAGGAAGATCCCAAAGGAGGAGAAAAGACTTTTTAGGTATGCAGCGACAGCCAGACGGATGTTACTGGCCCAGAGATGGAAAGAAGATAAAGTCCCTACAAGAG
This sequence comes from Podarcis raffonei, assembly GCF_027172205.1. Classification (NCBI taxonomy): domain Eukaryota; kingdom Metazoa; phylum Chordata; class Lepidosauria; order Squamata; family Lacertidae; genus Podarcis; species Podarcis raffonei. The sequence goes on along the minus strand of NC_070619.1, from coordinate 4,195,211 downwards.
AAGAATGGCAAACTAAGATGTTGGACTAAGCCGAAATGGCAAAACTGACTGGAAAACTCAGGAACCAAGAAGACCAAAACTTTAATACAGTGGTACCTCTGGATGCGAATGGTATCCATTCCGGAGCCCCGTTCGCATCCTGAAGTGAACGTAACATGTGACTGCATGTATGTGAGTGTGCGGGTCGCGTTCCGCCACTTCCGCACATGTGCGTGATGTAGAATCATAGAATCATAGAGTTGGAAGAGACCACAAGGGCCATCGAGTCCAACCCCCTGCCAAGCAGGAAACACCATCAGAGCACTCCTGACATATGGTTGTCAAGCCTTTGCTTAAAGACCTCCAAAGAAGGAGACTCCACCACACTCCTTGGCAGCAAATTCCACTGTCAAACAGCTCTTACTGTCAGGAAGTTCTTCCTAATGTTTAGGTGGAATCTTCTTTCTTGTAGTTTGGATCCATTGCTCCGTGTCCGCTTCTCTGGAGCAGCAGAAAACAACCTTTCTCCCTCCTCTATGTGACATCCTTTTATATATTTGAAGAATGGCTATCATATCACCCCTTAACCTCCTCTTCTCCAGGCTAAACATGCCCAGCTCCCTTAGCCGTTCCTCATAAGGCATCGTTTCCAGGCCTTTGACCATTTTGGTTGCCCTCCTCTGGACACGTTCCAGTTTGTCAGTGTCCTTCTTGAACTGTGGTGCCCAGAACTGGACACAGTACTCCAGGTGAGGTCATTTTGAGCATCTGCGCATGCGTGAGTGGCGAAACCCGGAAGTAACGCGTTCCGTTACTTCAGTGTCGCTGCGGAACACAACCCGAAAATGCTTAACCTGAAGCGTATTCATCCCGAGGCATGACTGTAAAGAATGGGAAAAAATTATAACTTACTTGAGAGACCACTGTAAGAAGATGAAAACATCAGGAGGGTTGCAATAACACTTGTAACGTAGAAGATACCACGGATAAAATGGAGAGACGCAAAATTTGGATGATGAAATAATATGCAGTTGAAAAAGTTTATAATAGGACCCGTGGAAGGGAAGGTAGGAACTCTAGAGATTCGGAGAAATCTCCAGATATGGATATGCATTTTGCATTGTTATAACACTACATTTGCAAAACCAAATACAAATTATTTCCACAAAAAAAGACTTCCAAGGAAGGAGACTTCACCGCCTCTCGTGGGAGTCCGTTCCCCTGTCAAACAGCTCTTGCTGCCAGAAATTTCTTCTTGGCATTGAGTTGGAATCTCCTTTCTTGTAGCTTGAAGAGCGTCAGGACTCTGGCCTCAAGACAGGCCCTTCCAAGAGATCAGACTGGCAGCATTGACGAAGAAGAGCGATGCCAATCTGCCCGGGGAATGGGCATTCTGTCATTACTGCAGGGACCAAAGCGGACTCCTCTGAGCTGTGTGACAGTAACTGGAAACTCGAGACAGATTTGCTTGTCTCCATGGAGACCGCACACTTGCAAAACTGAGTGCGATCAAACAGCTGCTACCCAGACAGCCTTGCAGGAGGAAGCGAAAAGTTTCAAACTGTGTGTGTGTCGCTTGAAAAGACTCCACTGGGCATTGCGAAAGCCTCTCGCCTTCCCAGAAACGAACACCCGTTTCATTTTCCTAAAACCAAGCAAAATCCCCGATACACTGATTAAGTTTGCTTGAGAAAATGGAATTTATTTATTTTTTTAGACAGGATGTCTAGAAATGTCTTTAAATATTCTTCCATCCTTTATGGGAGGGGGTGGTTCTAGGTTCAGACTGCAACCCAATCCATCTAGGGAATATCGTCAAGTTAGCATTTGTAAACACAGCAAATTAGACGTTTGCATTAGGAGGCGTGAAGCCAGCTTTCAGAGCAAAGCAGTGCAATCTTGCACTGAGCCAACCTGGTAGACTTAACGGGTTTTATTTACAGATTTAAGTTCCGTATAGTTAAAGCCATGGTTTTCCCAGTAGTGATATATGGATGTGAGAGCTGGACCATAAAGAAGGCTGATCACCGAAGAATGGATGCTTTTGAATTCTGGTGCTGGAGGAGACTCTTGAGAGTCTCATGGACTGCAAGAAGATCAAACCTCTCCATTCTGAAGGAAATCAGCCCTGAGTGCTCACTGGAAGGACAGATCCTGAAGCTGAGACTCCAAGACTTTGGCCACCTCATGAGAAGAGAAGACTCCCTGGAGAAGACACTGATGCTGGGAAAGATGGAGGGCACAAGGAGAAGGGGGCGACAGAGGACGAGATGGTGGGACAGTGTTCTCAAAGCTACCAGCATGAGTTTGACCAAACTGCGGGAGGCAATGGAAGACAGGAGTGTCTGGCGTGCTCTGGTCCAGGGGGTCACGGAGAGTCGGACATGACTAAACGACTAAACAACAACAACATTTACAGATTTATGTCAAGAACAGAATTGTACAGTCTGCAAGGGACCCCGAGGCTCATCAAGTCCATCCATCTGCAAGTCCCAAGATCGCAACACTCTTCGCGAAATCCCACATTAAGAAAATGCTGCCGTTTATTTGCATTGGTGTCAAAATGGAACAGACTGATTGACAGCCTCTCTGGCTATGGTCAAGTGATTTCCCAAGAGCCAGAAATAAATGTAAAGATGCCATGTTGGTTGAAATAAGGCCCTTCTAGTATCTTCCTCATCATTTAGTGGCTCTGTCTGTGCATGCCTATAATCCAATTAAAAATATTCATGCTTGTTCCCTTATGGTGCTACTCTGTGCTAGCTTACTCAAGAGCAAGTCCCATCAAGTTCAAGCAAGCTTTTTCTTGGGTGAGTCTGTACAGATTTGCAGCTGAAGACCCCAAGAACTCTGGCCCTCCAGGTGCTGTTGAACTACAACACCCATCATGCTTTGCCAGAGGGTCCTGGGTTCTGGCTCGCTGCTGTAAGGAACACCCGGATAAAGTAAGGTACATACCTCGGGTTACAGACACTTCAGGTTGTGTGTTTTCAGGTTGCGCACTACGCCGAACCCGGAAGTACCGGAATGGATTACTTCCAGGTTTCGATGCTCACGCATGCGCAGAAGCGCTAAATCGCACTTTGTGCATGTGCAGAAGTGCCGAATCGCGACCCGTGCAGAGGCAGCGCTGCGGGTTGCAAGCACTGCGGGTTGTGAACGTGCCTCCCGCATGGACCACTTTCACAACCCAATCGTCCGCTGTAGTTGAATGTGCTCGGGGGGGGGGGGACTCATGCGCTTGTTGAGAAATTAAATTAGCTAATTAATAATGCTTTTGAATTCTGGTGCTGGAGGAGACTCTTGAGAGTCCCATGGACTGCAAGAAGATCAAACCTCTCCATTCTGAAGGAAATCAGCCCTGAGTGCTCACTGGAAGGACAGATCCTGAAGCTGAGGCTCCAGTACTTTGGCCACCTCATGAGAAGAGAAGACTCCCTGGAAAAGACCCTGATGTTGGGAAAGATGGAGGGCACAAGGAGAAGGGGACGACAGAGGACAAGATGGTTGGACAGTGTTCTTGAAGCTACCAGCATGAGTTTGACCAAACTGCGGGAGGCAGTGGAAGACAGGAGTGCCTGGCGTGCTCTGGTCCATGGGGTCATGAAGAGTCGGACACGACTAAACGACTAAACAACAATTAATATATGGTTTTTAGAATGTTAGAATTACAGAGTTGGAAGAGATCATGAGGGTCATTTGGTCCAACCCCTGAGTGCCAGACAGGTAGCCATTCCAGAAAGAACAAACCCAGATGAAGACAAAAGGGTGTGATTCACTTGGCTGGGAAACAGGGAAATGTAAAGATCTCTTTTGTTACACTTGATGGGTGTTTGGTGGAGGGCAAGGGGAACCATGGGGCAGGGTCCAGGATGCTCAGATTATTGCCACCAGACCTCCCCTTTCATGATGTAACCATGATGTAGTTTGGGGGGGTGTAACATGGGGATTAGCAGCTAATAAAAGTTTGGGGGCTCTTTTGTTGGGGGCTTCCATCTTGTTCCACCTGGTGGCAGGTGGGAGTCCTGTCGCGACAGTCTTCAATCAAGACCAAGCCTACTGGCTGCTGTTTTGCTCTGGTATTCCTGGCTGGTGTCCTTGTTTTTTTGTCCAAGGGAGCCCTCTGATTTCTCCGTTAACAAAAGCACCCCCCTTCCCAAAAGGACCCCCCCAAAAGGACCCCTGCCGTTATTTGCGTCGCAGCCGCCAAGGCTGCTCATCTTTGGTAGTGTCGTCGTCATCCTCTGCTTTTGGCCAGGGGTCCGTGGGGTGTAGAGCCCATGCCACTGGCCTGGGCACCAGAGGCAGCCTCTGTTGGGATACTGCCAGGGAGGCAAAGTCCATCATAGCCCTCAAGCCGGCTGCCGGACGATCCATCGATCTCCCGTAGACAGGCAATATCAGCAATCAGCGACACGAAGCCTCAAGAATAGATTGCCACATTCTTAGGCTGGTGCACACTCTATCAGCAGAATTCACACAGCAAAAGATGCACAGCAGGAGAGCATATTTACAGTTTATTCAGCGTTGGTCAGAACAAAGAAACCATGACCGCCTGCATCGGTATGTTCAGGCAAGAAGAAGGAAACGAAAGCAACGACACAACAGAAACATCCTGTGAGACAGGAAATACGCAGGCTGTGACACAAACACCCTGCTCCCTTTTAAGGTGGAACGGAAATATCCTAACATCCTCCCCCTTTCCGTGTAACCTGTAGTACCTGTGGTTCAACCCAATTGCAACCTTTGTACGTAAACCTTAAGTTGTTCTCTGTTAACAACCTTAGACAACAGATCAGCAGGAATTTCATTTCCTGGCATGTAGGCCTCCCCGCTGCTTCCTCCCGCTCGGCTCTTGGCCATATGCGGCCGCCTCAGCGGGAGGAAGGGGTGTCGCCCAGAGGCGTCCACAGCTTCGGAGTGGCTGCAATCTGAAGCCGCGCCAGCACCGCGGAACTCAGTCCCCACGCAGCAAGGCCTCCACGCCATGCCGGTTTAGTGTGGGGACTGACTGAGCGGGCAGCAGGGTCCACAAGGTTCGTGGGCCAGATTAACGAGCCTGGTGGGTCGCATCCAGCTCCTGGGTCTTAGTTTGCTGACCCCTGGGTAGCACATGTCTGGCGCCAAGAGAATTTCTCGTAGCCGTAGTTTGGAAGTCAGAATGCTTAGGCAGATAATTTCTTTTTTAAAAGTTTTTATTTATACTTTTTAAGTTTATACATTTCATTAGTTTCACAATCAATTTAACATTTCAAAGTTTGACTTCCTTCTCCCTCCTTCTGCGGTTCCTTAAATTTACTGTTTAATATCTTCTGTATATCCAAATTCACTTAATTTGCTCATTTAATTATCTACTTTAAATATATACTCTCGTGAAACTGCAGGTTATTACAATAATCCTGCCAATGTTTTTATCTGTTTGCAATTTATCTGTCAATATTCAAGAAACCATTTCCATTCTTTTATAAAAAGTTTGTTATCTTGATTTCTCATTCTTCTGGGAAGTTTCGCCATTTCTGCGTATTCCGTAAGTTTTTGTATCCATTCTTCCTTCGCTGGGACTTCTTCTTCTTTCCAGTTTGGGGCAAGTGGCATTCTTGCCGCTGTGGTAGCATGTTGTTTAGTCATTTAGTCGTGTCCAACTCTTCGTGACCCCCTGAACCAGAGCACGCCAGGCCCTCCTGTCTTCCACTGCCTCCCGCAGTTTGGTCAAACTCATGCTGGTAGCTTCGAGAACACTGTCCCACCACCTCATCCTCTGTCGTCCCCTTCTCCTTGTGCCCTCCATCTTTCCCAGCATCAGGGTCTTTTCCAAGGAGTCTTCTCTTCTCATGAGGTGGCCAAAGTCTTGGAGCCTCAGCTTCAGTCTCTGTCCTTCCAGTGAGCACTCAGGCCTGGTTTCCTTAAGAATGGATAGGTTTGATCTTCTTGCAGTCCATGGGACTCTCAAGAGTCTCCTCCAGCATCAGAATTCAAAATCTTTGGCGATCAGCCTTCTTTATGGTCCAGCTCTCACTTCCATACACCACTACTGGGAAAACCATAGCTTTTACTATATGGACCTTTGTTGGCAAGGTGATGTCTCTACTTTTTAAGATGCTGTCTAAAAAAGTAGAGACATCACCTTGCCAACATGAATAAATTTCCATACAATTTAGTTAGTTCTGTCCCTGTAATTCCCAAAAGAAAAGCTTCTGTGTTGTTGTTGTTTTACAAAAGTTATTTTGAACATCCTTTTCAATTCATTGCACAGTGCTTAGCACATGTCTGGAGTCAAGACATTTCTTGTAGCCATAGCTTTAGAAGTCAGAATCTGCGAGAAGAATTCGTTAGGATGTGTACAGAAGCTAGGAGGGGATATATTTATTTGATATTATCCTCCCTCCTTCACATTTGTGTGTTCAGCAGAGTGCTACCCCTTTGCAGCTTAAAAAGGAAGCTTAGATAGGCTGGTTTTAGCCTTTTAGTTTAAGTAATCTGGGGTGCTTGAAGGGAGACTGGATTCTCCTGGTGTCGTCTCCTTTTCTCCCCCTTAAAACAAGATAAACACACAAACAGTCTTGTAAAAGGCAAAAATAACATTTACACACTGGCGAAAGTAAATGAAAATGGTATGTTAAAAAAACTAATAAAAATTTATATATATATTTTAAAAACACGATTATTTGGGTTGTCCTTTTCCAAAGGGCCAATTGGCTAGGTAAAGGTAAAGGGACCCCTGACCATTAGGTCCAGTCGTGGCCAACTCTGGGGTTGCAGCGCTCATCTCGCTTTATTGGCCGAGGGAGCCGGCGTACAGCTTCCGGGTCATGTGGCCAGTATGACTGAGCTGCTTCTGGCGAACCAGAGCAGTGCATGGAAACGCCGTTTACCTTCCCGCCGGAGCGGTACCTATTTATCTACTTGCACTTTGACTTGCTTTCGAACTGCTAAGTTGGCAGGGGCAGGGACCGAGCGACGGGAGCTCACCCCGTCGCGGGGATTCGAACCGCCGACCTTCTGATCGGCAAGTCCTAGGCTCAGTGGTTTAACCCACAGCGCTACCCGCGTCCCGCCAATTGGCTAGGTTCTCATTAAAAGGAGACCAAACAAATTTCTCTCCTGACTCTACCCAAAACCTCTCTCTGCCTGGACAAACACGAGCCACTCTTTGGAGTGGCGCCGGGCAATCATGCAGCCAAGAGACAGGATCCTCTTATTGCTCTCCAGGCTGAAATGTTTCCAAGAGACCCCTTTGGGCACAGGCAGAAGCACAGAAAGGGGAGAATATTTCACTTGGAACAGCCCATTTATTTGATTTAGAGCAGCTCCTGAAGTGTCCGCCTCAGACAATACAGCAAAAAGGAGGCGTCCAGAAAGTGGGGGAATGCCAAAGTCAGAGAAAGAATAAAAGAGAGTCTGTCAAGGACCAGTTTCCCCTCCATCTCCCCTCCAGAGAAGCAAGCTGTCTAATTAACCAGTGGAACTCCTTGGCACATGATAGGCACTAGCTTGCGGGGGCCTTCAAAATGGGCCTGGCAGTCAGTTGTGGAGGTGCGCTGACAGCTTTACGAAGCAATAGCAAAAGGACCCAGCGGAGATCTGGATCTTATTTTTAGGCTTGTCCAATCCCAGTTCAGACAACCGAGGAGTGGAAACTGAGTTGCGGGGGGCATGGGAGAGGAAAGGAAAATCCTTGGCTCTTGCAGAAGAACAGCGGGAAAAGCTTGTTGACCTCTGTGCAACATCACCAAAGAAAAGCCAGAACTCTCCCCAACTGCTGGTCTTCAGAAACCTCAGACAGGGGAGGTAGAATTGTGGCTAGTAGCCATTTACAGCCCTAACCTTTTCCAATACCCTGTTTGAGCCGAGGCAACCAGAACTGTGCGCAGCCTTCTCAATTGTCTGCTCCTTCACAAATCCTGTCTTAAGGGTATGTCTGTGTATGAATAGGGTGAGCCTGTGACCTGGCTCAGGAACTAAGTACCGTATTTTTCGCTCTACAAGACGCACCAGACCACAAGACGCACCTAGTTTTTGGAGGAGGAAAACAAGAAAAAAAATATTCTGAATCTCAGAAGCCAGAACGGCAAGAGGGATCGTTGCGCAGTGAAAGCAGCAATCCCTCTTGCTGTTCTGGCTTCTGGGATAGCTGCGCAGCCTGCATTCGCTCTATAAGACACACACACATTTCCCCTTATTTTTAGGAGGGAAAGAGTGAGTCTTATAGAGCGAAAAATACGGTATTTGTCATTACAAAAGACTGGCCAAACTCCCCAGAGTATCCAATCAAGTGACAGGTCTGCCAGACAGGAGATAAACAACACACTCAGATTTCTGTTGTAGACCACCTTTTCTGTGATGTAGGTATGATGTATCTGGGGGTGGTCTTGAGCTACACCCCTTTCTGTGATGTAGGTATGATGTTTCTGGGGGTGGTCTTGAACTCCAGGGTGGGCAATTTAAAATGTCTATATAAGGGTGGGCACACCTTTGTTTGGGGTCCTCCTCTTTTCCTGAGGGGAGCACCCTGTTGCAACAGTTCAATAAAGATCAGGCTTACTAGCTGCTTTGCTTCTCAATATTCTCTGGTTGGCCTCTGTTATTTTCTCCGACCGATGGAGAACCTACAAAGGACTCTATAAGTGCTCTTGTGTTCCCCATAAGGGAATAAGGGCAGATTTTTGTTTATCACAAGGGCAAGACCTACTGGGAAGAGTTGAATAAAGAGTTAACTTCAATGTCACCAGGTTTTTTATTGCTGACTTGCTCCAGCTCCTGCCATCCATGAGCAATAAAGAGAACCTGCAAGGTTAGGGGCAGTGTACCTCCAAATGGGACACGGGTGGCGCTGTGGGTTAAACCACAGAGCCTAGGACTTGCCGATCAGAAGGTCGGCGGTTCGAATCCCTGCAATGGGGTGAGCTCCCGTTGCTCGGTTCCTGCTCCTGCCAACCTAGCAGTTTGAAAGCACATCAAAGTGCAAGTAGATAAATAGGTACCGCTCCGGCGGGAAGGTAAACGGCATTTCCGTGCGCTGCTCTGGTTCACCAGAAGTGGCTTAGTCATGCTGGCCACATGACCCGGAAGCTGTATGCTAGCTCCCTCGGCCAATAAAGCGAGATGAGCGCCGCAACCCCAGAGTCGTCTGCGACTGGACCAAATGGTCAGGGGTCCCTTTACCTTTACCTTTACCTCCAAATAGCAGGAGTTGGACACAAGGAAAACAGTGATACCTCGGGTTAAGTACTTAATTCGTTCTGGAGGTCTGTTCTTAACCTGAAACTGTTTTTAACCTGAAGCACCACTTTAGCTAATGGGGCCTCCTGCTGCTGCCGCGCCGCCGGAGCCCGATTTCTGTTCTTATTCTGAAGCAAAGTTCTTAACCTGAAGCACTATTTCTGTGTTAGCCGAGTCTGTAACTTGAAGCGTATGTAACCCGAACTACCACTGTATGGGACAATTGCTGCTTCCTGCCTCCCGTCTTTGACCTTCCCAGAAAAATGCAGCGGGATACTATTGGAAACCTAGAACTTCTCTTAGGTCCTTGATAATGAGCTGTGATTCGGGGCTGGACTTGATGACCTTTGGGTAACCTTCCAGCTCGATGATAACCGAATCTTACAGTTCAACGAATCATGGAATCTTGAACTCAAATCCATCTGGACTGCGGAAGAGGCATCTTTTCCCCAGACTCATCACCCCCCCCGCATCATAAATCCACACGTTGTTGGGGGGTGGGGTGGGCTTGAGCGAAATCAATTAACCGCCTTGTGTTGTTGGTTATAAACCAACTATTTACATATTTAATGATTACACCTTTAATAAATCCCCCAAGAAGGAGAGCCGAGGCGGCTGGTTTCTGAGCTATTCTCATGGTGTCATCAATTATCGTGAAAGCCAGGCAATCATATTAAATCTTCTCTCCTACCGATGACTCTTGTCAAAGCAAAAATTGTTTCCCGCCCCCCCAACCCGGCACCCTCCCCTCCGCATAGCTGCAAAAGCTCTGGAACAGGGCCACCGACATTACATTAGAAAAATTGCTTGAGCAGCATTTTAACTAAGGGGGGGGGGGAGGCAGCTTTTAATTTTTGCCAGGCATGGAAATCAATATGCTGTCCTTCAGCTCTTTGGAGTGATTGGGGAAGGCCTGGCTAATACAATCCCCGGGTCTCATTCTGACGGCACAAGAGCCTTCAGAAATGATGGCGGAGGCTTTAAGGACCCATCTGGGACTTTGGCAAGGAATTCCTTTTATTAGATTAGTTCCTCTGTCCCTTTCGGAGAGGAAGAGAGAGGATATGTCTCCCTTTCATTATTTTGTAGTTAGTCCATGATCAATATGCGCGGCTTGTATTTATAGCTACCCTGGTGGTTACAACCTTTTGAATGTAATTTATGGTGACATGGAACCCAATTATTATGGGGGAAATATGCATGACATTTTGGAGAGGGTTTCCTCCCATGTTCCTCTTTAGACTCGTCAGTTCAAGAACTCACACACGAGAAGAGATGGCAATTCTTTAATAGTTTTGTGCTGGGAGGAGCACTTGGGGGGGTGAGCTCACACAAGCAGCTCAGGGTGGTTTTCCAGATCAGGGATGGAGAACCATCATGCTTGGGCAGAATGCGGCCCTCCAGGCCTCTCTACGTGGCCCTCAAGATTCTCATGCCCCCCATCCCAAAACACACCCCTCTCTAGAGCCCTCCTGGCTCGAAGGTAACCCTAATCTGTTGCACGAGTGGCCATCTGTCAGGGATTCTTTAGCTGTGATTCCTGCATTGCTGGGGTCAGACTAGATGGTGTTTGGAGTCCCTTCCAACTCTAAAATTCTACGATTCTCTTCCGGGTTAGCGCCATCGGCTAATGGCGGATTCCCTCCGAGCTCCGGAGGGAATCGGCTCCGCAGGATCCAGGTCTTGCCGCTGCGGCGACACGGGGACCCTCAGAAATCACAGGCGCTGAAGCCTGTGAACCTGGTGACTCGGCGGGCACCATTTGCGCCCCCCCGACCCGCGAAGGAGCCTTTTTAAAGGCTTCGGAACAGGGGACGGGGTGAGCGGCGCGGTGCTGAGAGTCGACTGCTTCTCCTGGGGAGTGAAGCCGCATGCCATGGTCGGAGAGCACTGACTTCTTCTTGTGAACAATTGGACTCTAAAAGCAACAACCCGTGAGTAATACGGAAATTGGATTTGTAAAGAAAAAAATTTTTTGAATTAGGCACAATCGGGGAAGGCGCAAACAGGAAGTCCGTCTCCCCGTCTTATAAATAATCTAAAGCAAGGACTAGCTAACTAAGGTCGAGAGAATTTCTTCTTCTTTATTGGGTAAAAGACATTAATTTCACGATTTGGCAGTATAAGTAATTTCACTGGAGGATAAGAGCTAATTTTGAGAGCTGAAGTGCCACCCCCCCCGGACCCGGGAGTGATCCGCGAGAGAGCCTGTTGAGGAGATATAGAAGAGTTTGACAGCTGTCAAATTAGCTGTCAAGAAGGAAAAAGAGAACTTTGTTTCTGCTGTCTCTGCTGGATATATTTGCTACAATTTGGTTATATTTTGTTGAAAACAAGGAAGAACTGATACAAACTAACTTGATTTTTGGATTTGAACTGGAAGGAAGATTAAGTAACCAAAATCCCTCTAGAGGGGGTTTTGGGACATTACAAGAATGGCTGAAGGAGGAAAAATTCAAGCTAAATTGGACAGAGTTTTTCTTCTCTTGGGAAAGTTACAAGGCCAAATTGATGTTTTGGCTACAAATGTTGCAACTCTGGACTTAACAGTAAACAAATTCATTGAATTTGATAAGGACTTGACTCATGAAGTCCATGCAGCTGGACAAGAAGAGAAACTTGAAAGATTTGAGAGTGTGGAGAAAGAGATATATGTTGTTTCTGAGGAAAAGGAAGGAGGAGATGTAATGCTGCAGATGACAAAGGAGAGCCAGAGGCCTGACATGATGGTTACAAAGGAAAATAAGTACTGGATGATGAAAATCTGGTCTGAATTGGAGATTGAAGAATGGAGAGATCTCCTTATGTGGAGATCTGAAGACCTATGGATTACAAATTTGATTAAGGTGAAAGTTGGAGCTTTCGGGACATTTGGACTTAAAAGGAGTAAGAAACAAGATTCGGGTTCCACTTTTAAGTATGGAGGTCTGGCTGGAAGAAATATGGACCCTATTGGGACAGAGCTTCTCCGAGATCTGGTGTTTAATATTAAGGACTACCAAAAAAACCGGCAGAGAGGAATTGAGAGAGAATTAAGAGCCTCGGACGTGAGGTCTCCAGGCTGATAGTAGACTAAGACTGATGGACATTTCTTGGGGTTTGAAACCGGGAAAGGGGGGGTGGGGTTTGGGAATCCAAAGGGTGCATAATTATAATCTGTTTTTCCTATTTTGTTTTGTTATTAGTATGAAAATTGGGGAATTCGTGGAAGGGAATTTGGGTCGACTTTAGAAAAAAGTTTTAAGAATGAGCACTGATGTTTAAATACTGATGTTTATAAGTTAAAATTGGTTTTTCTAAAATGAATTAAATATAAAAAGGTCAAAAATTGGGGACAAGAACTTGTTGAATTAACAATTTGAATTGGAATATAAGAAGGGGAGGTGTGGGGAAGTCAGGGAAATATGTTATTGAAAATAAGGATTGTAAACTTTATGTGTTTTTAACTTTTTTGTTTTTTCCTTTTTTTTGATTTTTTAATGTATAAAGGTGGAAAAACTCAATAAATATCTTAAAAAATAATAATCTACGATTCTGTGATTTTCTTGCTCGCCTGGATGGAGGATGGAGAGATGAGCATCCCTGTCTCCAACGTTTGCATGGCTAGAATGTACAAAGGTAAGAGCTGCAAAAGTAGAGACATCACCTTGCCAAGAAAGGTCCGTATAGTTAAAGCCATGGTTTTCCCAGTAGTGATGTATGGACGTGAGAGCTGGACCATAAAGAAAGCTGATCGCTGAAGAATGGATGCTTTTGAATTCTGGTGCTGGAGAAGACTCTTGAGAGTCCCATGGACTGCAAGAAGATCAAACCTCTCCATTCTGAAGGAAATCAGCCCTGAGTGCTCACTGGAAGGACAGATCCTGAAGCTGAGGCTCCAAGACTTTGGCCACCTCATGAGAAGAGAAGACTCCCTGGAAAAGACCCTGATGTTGGGAAAGATGGAGGGCACAAGGAGAAGGGGACGACAGAAGACGAGATGGTTGGATAGTGTTCTCAAAGCTACCCAGCATGAGTTTGACCAAACTGCGGGGGCCGGGGAAGACAGAAGTGCCTGGCGTGCTCTGGTCCAGGGGGTCACGAAGAGTCGGACATGACTAAACGACTAAACAACAACAACAAGAGCTGCATCCATTGACCAGACCTCTTTTGTCTCCCCCATGGTTCGCCATGGGAGACTGTGTCCTGCAAAGGCTTCCCTTCAGTTGTCTCCTTACCTCTCTCGCCCTGACCTTGCCACTGTGATCCACACGACAGTCACCTCCAGACTGGATTATTGTAACTCGCTCTATGTGGGGCTGCCCTTGAGACTGACCCAGAAACTCCAGCGGGTGCAGAATGCTGCAGCGAGACTCCTTACGGGGTCTTCGCTGCGAGATCACATTCACCCGATGCTATACCAGCTGCACTGGCTCCCGGTGGGGTACAGGATCAGGTTTAAGGGGCTGGTTTCAACCTTTAAAGCCCTATATGGCCTAGGGCCCTCGTACCTACGGGACCGCCTCTCCTGGTATGCCCCGCAGAGAAACTTACGGTCTTCAAATAAAAACATCTTGAAGGTCCCGGGCCACAGAGAAGTTAGGCTGGCCTCAACCAGAGCCAGAGCTTTTTCGGCTGTGGCTCCGACCTGGTGGAACACTCTGTCACAAGAGACCAGGGCCCTGCGGGACTTGACATCTTTCCGCAGGGCCTGCAAGACAGAGCTGTTCCACCAGGCCTTTGGCCAGAGCACAGCCTGACTCCCTCCCTCGGCAATCTTCGCGGAGCTCTGGCCCAAGGGTTGCCAGTGGCTTGAATTAATTAATTTTATAATGAATGATTTTAGAGTGTTGTTTGTGTTGTACTTTTGTACTGTTTTATTGTTGTTAGCCGCCCTGAGCCCGGCTTCGGCTGGGGAGGGCGGGATATAAATAAAATTTATTATTATTATTATTATTATTATTATTATTATTATTATTATTCCTCTGCCCTCAATTATACCATGCCTATGATGGAGAAGCCATGAGAGCTTATTGGCTAGACTGGGTTGTGGCTGCAGAATGTTGATATTTGCAACTGCTCAGGGAACCCCAGCTGGCGGAATGCTTGCAGTTCTCCTCCTGTGAGGGAAGGGAAGAAGATATTTCGACTTGGCAATGCTAAAGGAGAGGGGTGTGGAACTGAAGCAAAGGGGATGCTGGATTGAGGCAGGACCAGTGCTTTTTTTCCCCAGCCGGAGCACAGTCCCGGCACCTCTCAGGTGGGCGCCTGCTTCTTGTGTTTATGTACTTCTGAGAAGTCCAAAATGTGCAAGTCTAGACATTTTTTTTCCAGATCTAAGACTCCACCTAGCTCCTAGCCATGGTTAATTGAGCTACGTCGCAGGCCAATTCGTATTTCCTTTTCTCCAGTCCGTCTCTCATGTAGTGGCAGCGGGCTTTGAGCCCGTGCTAAGAGGAAGGCAAGTGAAATATACTCGGAGTCGAGTGTGAATTTCATGCTCTTTATTCAGCTCATAGTAGCAATGAATGAAACTTTCCCCAAAACGTCTAGCTATGTATACATTATTTAAACAACGGGCCCTGTGTGATTGGCTAATTCTGGGCTGCTCCTGTAGGCCAATCAGGTTGCAGATTCACCTCCTCCAGAAGTCTGATTGGCTGCTCCTGCAGGCCAATCAGGTTGCTGATTCACTTCATCCAGGAACCTAATTGGCTGCTCCTGCAGGCCAATCAGGTCGCTGATTCACTTCCACCTGGAGCTGGATTGGGTGGCCCCTGCGGACCAATCAGACTGCTGCATTCTGGATCCTGTTGTTCTAGGATTCAGCTCAGTACATAACAGTAAGCTTGGCAAATCCTCACCGTGATCAACTCGGAAACCTATGTCCCCACTGTGGAAGGACGTGTGGATCCAGAATTGGCCTCCACAGTCACTTACGGACTCACTGTTAAGACAGTGTTCATGGAAGACAATCTTACTTGGCTACGAGGGATCGCCAGAGAAGAAGCACAAAGGAGCCCTTTCAGGAATCCCCAGATGGCAGGCTCCCCCCCAAAAAAAACCCCCAACCCCAATCACTTTCAAATGCCACCAAACCACTCATTTATCGAGGAGAGATTTTGAACGAAATGCAATTGTGCACACTGTCTGTTTTGATCGCCCTCAAAAGGTAGTTTATGAAATTATTAACAACTGAAAGCATCTCTTGCCATTTATATCCAATTAAGAGATAAGAACAGAAGCCACATCTGTGTGTGTGTGTGTATTGGTGTATGCATGCGTGTGCGTGTGTGAGAGAGAGGAGATTGCTATCACTCCCGGATTACGGGCGCAATAGCACCGATAATGGGAGCTGCTGTTTTCTAATTTTTGCGCCCCTTGAGAGGCTGCCTCAGATCATTCCTCATCTTGGAAGAAAGCAGAGCAGAGAGCAGTACAAAAGCAAGAATGATCTCAGTGGTGTCTTCGACAAAACACGCTTTAAGGAGCCTTACAAAAGCGCCGCTGATAACTAGGGGAGAGAGAAGATGAAAAGAAGAGAGGATGGCCCTGGAGAAAGATGTCAAGGGGGATTAATTTGAGGCTGGGCTGAGCCCCGGGAAAGATGTTCTGCTCAGGTTTCAGCCTCATCTATCTCTTTCCTTCACAAGAGGGAAATAGGGTGGGGGCTCTGGCCTTGCAGGACTACAAATCCCAGCAGCCTCAACTTCTGGCATGGTCAAGGGTCAGGGCTGAGACATGCCGTGATAGTTCAGTCGCTAGAGTAGGAGACTCTTGATCTCAGGGTCCTGGGTTCGAATCCCACATTGGGCAAAAAGATTCCTGTATTGCAGGGGGGTTTTGAGGGATGCGGGTAGCGATGTGGGTTAAACCACAGAGCCTAGGACTCAGGAGGTCGGCGGTTCGAATCCCCGCAACGGGGTGAGCTCCCGTTGCTCAGTCCCTGCTCCTGCCAACCCAGCAGTTCGAAAGCACGTCAAAGTGCAAGTAGATAAATAGGTACCTCTCCGGTGGGAAGGTAAACGGCGTTTCCGTGCGCTGCTCTGGTTCGCCAGAAGCGGCTTAGTCATGCTGGCCACATGACCCAGAAGCTGTCTGCAGACAAACGCCGGCTCCCTCAGCCAATAAAGGAAGATGGGCGCTGCAACCCCAGAGTCAGCCACGACTGGACCTAATGGTCAGGGGTCCCTTTACCTTTTTATTGCAGGGGGTTTGGAGCTAGATGACCCTCAATGGTCCTTTCCAACTCTGCGATTCTGCAAACGTTAGTCCACAACATCTGGAGAGCTATACCTTCCTGCTTTGCCCTGTGTCTACAGCACACATTAACTGAATTTTTCTGGGCCTGTTCCCAGAGATGAATGGATGGATGCAGATGAACAGAGAAAGAGGAGAGCGAGATTAGAGAACAGGGTCGGTGCAACCAGCACTAGAACAGTAAAAACAAAACAAGCAAACCCCGTGAATGCTGAATTTATTGTTATTCACGTTTTATACTGTATTTTATGCTGTTTTTTTGTTGCATCAGAAAGTGTTTTAAATTTGTTGTTAGCCGCCCTGAGCCCGGCTTTATGAACCGGGAAGGGTGGGGTATAAATAAAAATTTATTGTTATTATGTAAAATGTGTGTCATTTTAAAAGCACTGGAGGAACCTTGAAAAAGCCTTCACCTGATTCCCAGCAGACAAGGACAGTTGGCTTGCCAGCAGTACATGTGAAAAGGATCTTGGGGTCTTAGTGGATCACAAGCGAAACGTGAGTCCACAGTGCGAGGCAGCAGCAAAAAAAAGAGAAAGAAAAAGGCTAATGCTCTCTTTCCTATGGTGTTTTGTAGCCATTGGTATTCAGAAACACGACTGGCACCAACAGTGGAGGCCATCATTGGCTAGAATGCTCCAACCCTCTTTTAAAACCTTTCAAGTTCAATGGCCATCACTGCCTCTTGTGGCAGGGAGTTCCGTAGTAGTGTGATGGCCTGGGACTCAGACTCGGAGCCAGAGGAGTCTCAGTCCGCGCCGGATCCTTTGCCACAGGCATCACCTGAACTGAGTCTGGGGCCTGATCCTGAAGCGTCCCAGTCTGCACAGGTTCCCCTGCAACAAACACCAGCTGGGCCGAGTCAGGGGCCTGAGCCTGCCCTGGCTCCAGATGCGGGGATGACCTCGTTGCCTTCAGCTGGGCCATCGCTTACAGCTGCTCCACTACTGGTTGAGTCAGGGGAGGCTGAGGTGGCCCCTGGGTCTAGTAACCCACCGACGTCTCCCAAGCTGCAGAGACTCAGATCTGAGAGAAGGAGAGACCTGAGTACTCGCAGGAGGAGTGCTTGCCTTCAGGCGAGACAGGGAGGTGAGTCCCCGGGGGATCAGGACCAGCCGTTACCCCGACAAAGATAAAAGGCTGTCGGACCCCGCCCCAGGTTGCGGGAGCAACATTGCTGTATGCTAGATCCTGTCTGAGATCCTGTACCTGTCCTTGCCTGGTTTCCTGCCTTGACCCTGTTGGACTGACTCCTAGCGGAACCTTTGGAAATGTGTGTGCGTCTTATGGAGCGAATGCAGGCTGTGCAGCTATCACAGAAGCCAGAACAGCAAGAGGGATTGCTGCTTTCACTGCGCAGCGATCCCTTTTGCTGTTCTGGCTTCTGAGATTCAGAATATTTTTTTTCTTGTTTTCCTCCTCCAAAAACTAGGTGCGTCTTGTGGTCTGGTGCGTCTTATAGAGCGGAAAATACGGTACCTATGCCCTGCAAGTAAGGAGGCAAATCCACTGCACTGCCACCCATAATGTTGGAAGGAAGTCGTACTCTGAGTAGGGATCCGTGGGCTGAAGTCAGCTGTGTCCATCGATTCCCTACTCTGGGTTCGTCTTGGGATACGACCAAGAGCCTTTCTCCCCAAAGGAGCTGCACTGACCTTCGCGGGCACAAGACTCTATTACGCTCAGGCCCATTTTGTCCCTTTGATAACTTCTGTGGATTTTGTCCAAGTGTAAATCTCCCTTGACATGTCCAAGGGCCTTTTGACCTTCAGCTGAGTCTCATCCCAGAGAAGAGCCAGCTGAAGTCTCAGTTATTAATTGGAAATCCAATTTCTGGAGGGTGGCCAATGGAGGAGAGAGAGAGAGGCAGAGGCAGAACAGCAACCGCTATGAAGTCTCTCCACTTGGAAGCAGGCACCACTGATTTTGACAGCACTTACTTTTGAGTAAGGGACGCGGGTAGCGCTGTGGGTTAAACCACAGAGCCTAGGACTTGCTGATCAGAAGATCAGCAGTTTGAATCCCCGCAACGGGGTGAGCTCCCGTTGCTCGGTCCCTGCTCCTGCCAACCTAGCAGTTCGAAAGCACGTCAAGGTGCAAGTAGATAAATAGGTACCACTCCGGCGGGAAGGTAAACGGCATTTCCGTGCTCTGCTCTGGTTCACCAGAAGCGGCTTATTCCTGCTGGCCACATGACCCAGAAGCTGCACGCCGGCTCCCTTGGCCAATAAAACGAGATGAGCGCCGCAACCCCAGAGTCGTCTGCGACTGGACCTAATGGTCAGGGGTCCCTTCACCTTTACCTTTTATGATCCCCATATGACCCCAGGTTTGAACCCCTGGGGTGCCTTGAATGATGGTCAGGCGTGCTGCGGTGAATAAATTGTGCAAAATGGATGCAGATTTACAAAGCTTCCCCAACTTCAGGGACTGGGAGCCCTTGGCCCTCTCAGATGGACTACAACTCCCATCATCCCTGAGTGTTGCCCATGCTGGCTGCGGCCGATGGGAGTTGGAGTCCAAGGACATCCCATCTGATGCCTGCAGCTTACAGAGTTTCACATGGGTCACATAATTATGGTCTGTGTGTGTGGTTTGGGAGCTGCGCGGTCAGGGAAAAAACAACGCTGTCCAGGGTTGTAAAGACTGCGGAGAGAATAATTGGGTGCACTCTTCCCACCTTGGATCAAATCTATGCTTCCAGGTGCCATAAGAAAGCTGCAGAGATAGCGCAGGATAGTGCGCACCCCGGAAATGTTCTCTTTCAGCTTCTGCCTTCTGGAAGAAGGTCCAGGGTTATGAAGACTAGGACTAGCAGCCTGAGAATCAGTTTCTATCCAAATGCGATTTGGGTTTTAAACGCAGTGTAAGGTAGTCTCTATGGGAGTATATTGTATTTAATTATGGGGTATCAGAGTTTGTAGAGGGTTAACCAGGCTGGGATAGCTGGGATAGCAGGCTTGTTGGTTTTTGAATGTCTGATGTAGATTTTTTCAATTTCGTTGTTCTGTATGGGACAATGACAATAAAGATTATCGTATTGTATTGTATAATGTTTGGATGGATGGATTTTAGCCCAGCCTGCACTGATGACCCTGCTGACCTTCCCGCAGGAGAGCCAGGTTCCTCTTGCCACGGGTCCATCATGCAACCAGAGGTATGCATATCTAAAAAAAATATTTTATTAACATATAAAACACATACATATACATACACGTACACAACACACTACCTAATTTTCATCACATAAAACATACCCACATTACTCTATATAATACCTACCTATACTATACATATCAACATACTTACACACCTACCCCACACAGACACCCACCAAGTGACTTGACTTGCAGCTATTCTTGTTACGCTACTTTATTTTTCCAACTAGCTTAAACACATTTCATTATTTCTTTAATCTCTTCTTTTACCTTAACTTTACTCTTCTTTCACTCTAATCATGTTCTGGATTCACTCAGTATCTGTCAGAAATTCTACTTTTTCCACATAGATTTTATGTATTCCTTAAAGATGTCGTTGTTGTTGTTTAGTCGTTTAGTCGTGTCCGACTCTTCATGACCCCCTGGACCAGAGCACGCCAGGCACTCCTGTCTTCCACTGCCTCCCGCAGTTTGGTCAAACTCATGCTGGTAGCTTCGAGAACACTGTCCCACCATCTCGTCCTCTGTCATCCCCTTCTCCTTGCGCCCTCCATCTCTCCCAACATCAGGGTCTTTTCCAGGGAGTCTTCTCTTCTCATGAGGTGGCCAAAGTCTTGGAGCCTCAGCTTCAGGATCTGTCCTTCCAGTGAGCACTCAGGGCTGATTTCCTTCAGAATGGAGAGGTTTGATCTTCTTGCAGTCCATGGGACTCTCAAGAGTCTCCTCCAGCACCAGAATTCAAAAGCATCCATTCTTCGGCGATCAGCCTTCTTGATGGTCCAGCTCTCACTTCCATACATCACTACTGGGAAAACCATAGCTTTAACTATACGGACCTTTGTCGGCAAGGTGATGTCTCTGCTTTTTAAGATGCTGTCTAGGTTTGTCATTGCTTTTCTCCCAAGAAGCAGGCGTCTTTTAATTTCGCGGCTGCTGTCACCATCTGCAGTGATCATGGAGCCCAAGAAAGTAAAATCTCTCACTGCCTCCATTTCTTCCCCTTCTATTTGCCAGGAGGTGAGGGGACCAGTGGCCATGATATTCCTTAAAGATAGCCCACTCCTTATTCACTTTTTGTACCATATCTCCTCTTATCCTCCCTGTTAGTTCGGCAGTATGGAAGTATTGCATTTTTGCACACAATCAGCAACGATGATTTCCGCCCCCTCCGTCTCCCAGGGACTTGACATGACCCTGGCACGGTCCGAGCTTTATGGCCACTCCTGCCGTGGTGCCTGCTGAGGCTGCTCTCAATTTGTTTTATTTACAACCCAGTAAAGTGGGGAGAAGAAGGGTTCCTTCCTCTCCAACCCCCCCCCCCAAGTCACTCTCTCTCTCTCTCTCCTCCAGCACCCCCTCCCAGGTCTGAGTCAGCAGACGGTTCCCTTGAAAGGAAAACCAGTGAGAGATATTGCTGGCTTTGAGTGCTTAGATTAAGGGGGGGTGCAAAAGCATCTCCCACTCCCCACCCTTTCCTGCTCAATCTCCTCTTCCAGAAGAGCATCCTTCTTTGAGGACTGAACAGTGTCCTTGTCTGAAACCCTGGCCTGTCGTACTGACTTCTCTTCCTGCCCCATGACTGAATTGCTGGATGTTGTTACAGGCGAGGATGGGGGCATATGGGCCACTTGGCCAAGGCCTCCGATTCCAAAGGGGGCCTTAGTCAGCATATTCACAATTCAAGCCTTGGAATACCGTATTTTTCGCTCTATAAGACGCACCAGACCACAAGACGCACCTAGTTTTTGGAGGAGGAAAACAAGAAAAAAAATATTCTGAATCTCAGAAGCCAGAACCGCAAGAGGGATGGCTGCGCAGTGAAAGCAGCAATCCCTCTTGCTGTTCTGGCTTCTGTGATAGCTGCACAGCCTGCATTCGCTCCATAAGACGCACACACATTTCCAAAGGTTCCGCTAGGAGTCAATCCAACAGGGTCAAGGCAGGAAACCAGGCAAGGATAGGTACAGGATCTCAGACAGGATCTAGCATACAGCAATGTTGCTCCCGCAACCTGGGGCGGGGTCCGACAGCCTTTTATCTTTGTCGGGGTAACGGCTGGTCCTGATCCCCCGGCGACTCACCTCCCTGTCTCGCCTGAAGGCAAGCACTCCTCCTGCAAGTACTCAGGTCTCTCCTTCTCTCAGACCTTAGTCTCTGCAGCTCGGAAGACGTCTGTGGGCTACCAGACCCAGGGGCCGCCTCAGCCTCCCCTGATCCAACCAGTAGTGGAGCAGCTGTAAGCGATGGCCCAGCTGAAGGCAACGAGGTCATCCCCGCATCTGGAGCCAGTGATCCCAGTTGCTGTTCTGGCTTCTGGGATAGCTGCGAGAAGCTTCTTCAGGGCAGCGGGATGAAGGCTCCCCCTGCCCTGAAGAGGCTTCGCGCAGCTAAACCAGAAGGCAAAACAGCAAGAGGGACAGCTGCGCAGCCTGCATTTGCTCCATAAGACGCACACACATTTCCCCTTACTTTTTAGGAGGGGAAAAGTGCGTCATAGAGCGAAAAATACTGTAATTCAAGCCTTGAAATAAAATTATTTGTCAGCATAACTTTTGTGAAAATTATTTATATACTTATTTATAAGACTTCAGTTATCCCCACATTAAAAAAGATGGGGGCACATTATCTACCTGACCCCCGGGCCTCTGCCTGGGTCTGCAAGGCCCTGGATTCAGGCCCTGCTGATCTTTGCCGAGCAGTAGTAAGATCCATAGCTGTCAGCTTTCAGATTTGAAAGTAAGGGATCAGCAGCCTCAAAAATAAGAGATCAGCAGCCTCAGCTGTCACAGGGACAGTCTACGGGATATCTAACAATCCGGGATAGCAGCGGGAAGCAGCACTGGAATAAGGGAATTTCCTGCAAAAAAGGGGAAGGTTGACAGCTATGGTGAGATTCAGGGGTCTTGCATGCCCTCCAATATTTCTCAGCACTGGGGGAGGAAGGAGGGTGCGGGAGATGCGGTGCGCACCAGGTGACAGCTGTGAGGGTGGGTGACATCGCCGCGCCACCCCAAACCCCACCCCACGCTCGCTGCATGGTCGTTGAGCCACTAGGGGCTATGCTGCCGTGGGCAGCTAGCAGCGCCCTCCCCCCACGCTCACCCTAGGGGCGGCTGGCCCCGCCCCCACGCCACTCCAGGTGCCGGGGCAGGTAGCTCCGCCCCTGTTCCTCTCGCTCTCTCTTTTTGAATTTGCATTTTATTTATTTGTTAACATTCTTACATTACATCGGTAAACGTTGCCATATTAAGACGTGGAGGAAGAAGGAAAAGCGGGGCTTTCAGGGATCAAAACAGAATCTGGGATGGCTGATGAAATTCCAGGACTGTCCCTGGAAAAAAGGGACACTTTGTGCCTTCCTTTGGAAAGAGGCACAGCGGAGACTGCAGTGACTTTAAGAATTATGGCTTATTTCCACCTTAGTTTTTGCAGCTGGAGCACAGAACATCACACCCGAAGAGTGCTGTCCTCATAGCTTCAGCAAGCTTGTGTCCACTAAAGCCAGCCATGCTCCCTGGTCTCTCAGTGCAGCCTCTCGCAAGGAGCTCCAGCTCTCCCTTCTTCTTCCCCAAAACCCTTGCTCCAAAGCACAACTCGAGCCTTGTGTAAAAAATGCATCTTTTTTTTCCCCTGTGGCGACATCACACTCCCTGGAACCCTTGGCAACTTTCCCCTCTAGGCTCTGCTGTTGTCTTCTTCTAACTAGCACCCAGCTTGGGAAGGAACTTCTTCTCTGGCACTGAATGTCTCGCCTTTTGTCCAGGTAATGACTCTGTCCTCACCTGTCTTTGCTCTTTGATGGCATTTCTGTAAGAGCCAAGCTCCAGAGGAAGCTGGCTTGACTTGTTTCTTTAAAGGTAAAGGGTAAAGGGACCCCTGACCATTAGGTCCAGTCGTGACCGACTCTGGGGTTGCGGCGCTCATCTCACTTTATTGGCCGAGGGAGCCGGCGTACATCTTCCGGGTCATGTGGCCAGCAGGACTAAGCCGCTTCTGGCGAACCAGAGCAGCGCACGGACATGCCGTTTACCTTCCCGCCGGAGCGGTACCTATTTATCTACTTGCACTTTTTGGCGTGCTTTTGAACTGCTAGGTTGGCAGGAGCAGGGACCGAGCAACAGGAGCTCACCCCGTCGCGGGGATTCGAACTGCCGACCTTCCAATCGCAAGTCCTAGGCTCTGTGGTTTAACCCACAGCGCCACCCGCGTCCCTTTTTGATGGCATCTCTGTAAGAGCCACGCTCCAGAGGAAGCTGGCTTGACTTGTTTTGTTAGGCCTTGATAAATCCTAGAATTGTGGGGTGTAATCCATTGGAACAGTCAAATACAACATGCCTTGTTTCCGTAGAGTGGGCTCAGGCAGGTGGATGTTACTCCAGCCAGTATGACTTCCTATTACACTGGTCTGGAGTGTTCTCCCGCTGCATGTGACCACAGAGATGGGCAAGGCTCTGGTTGACTCCATAAAACAGCCGAGTCACGCAGCCAGTTTCTCTCTCTTGCTCTCATCTCTTGCTTGCTGCTCTCCTGCAGCCATTTTCTTCTCTTAATGTAAATTTTGCTGTCTGCTGGCTCTCAGCCAGCCGCACATGAGCTCAAGCTCCATATGAGATAAACTCACTGTTTCTTTGTGTAACTACCAAGTAAAGTCTGCCTTTCAGGGATCCAATCATGAACGGAAATGTGAGTACCGTATTTTTCGCACCATAGGACGCACTTTTTCCCCTCCAAAAATGAAGGGGAAATGTGTGTGCGTCCTATGGGGCGAATGCAGGCTTTCGCTGAAGCCTGGAGAGCGAGAGGCATCGGTGCGCACCGACCCCTCTCACTCTCCAGGCTTCAGGAAGCTATCCGCAAGCCTTGCAAGTCCGGCGGGAGTTCCCGCGGGCTCACAAGGCTTGCGGGCAGCAGCCTGCAGCCCCGGCGAGTGTCCGCAAGCCTTGCGCGCCCGGCGGGAGCGCGCGAGGCTTGGCGCGGCAACCTGTCGCCCGAAGCACGGGGAGCCCTCCGGAGGGCTCCCCGGGCTTTGGGCGAGTGTCCACAAGCCTTGCGCGCCCGGCGGGAGGTCCCGCCGAGCGCGTGAGGCTTGGGGCGGCAGCCTGTCGCCCGAAGCACGGGGAGCCCTCCGGAGGGCTCTCCGTGCTTCGGGCGAGTGTCTGCAAGCCTTGCGCGCCCGGCGGGAGGTCCCGCCGGGCGCGCAAGACTTGGGGCGGCAGCCTGCACCCCGAAGCATGCGGAGCCCTCCGGAGGGCGCCCCGTGCTTCGGGCAGGTGTGCGCAAGGCTTGGGGCGGCAGCCGCGGCTGGGGGGGGGGGGAATAATTTTTTTTTATTCATTTCCCCCCCCCCCCCAAAAAAACGAGGTGCGTCCTATGGGCCGGTGCGCCCTATAGAACGAAAAATACGGTAAACTTCTTGTTATTTTCAAGCAAAGACTCTTGTGTCTTTATTCTTTTAAGAGGGATAAAAGGGGACACCAGGAATAACCCATCTGAGCAGGCCACATTGGAGTACTTAACTAAAGAGATTCAAACGAATCTGCAAACTGGCTTCCAGCTATATTGAGGGGAATGTGCTCTGCTACATCACCCAGTAGTGTGAGTGAAGGAAGGATGATTCTTATTCAGTATATCCTTTTTTCCAAATAATATTTATTATATTCAGTAGGTAAACATACTAAAAAAGAAGAGATTAACAATAATAAAGACAAACAAAAAAGAGGAGAAAAAGGGAAAAGAAAAAAAGATACATACAACATATTGCCACTTAATTAATTAAAATTAGAATCATAGAATCATAGAATCATAGAGTTGGAAGAGACCACAAGGGCCATCGAGTCCAACCCCCTGCCAAGCAGGAAACACCATCAGAGCACTCCTGACATATGGTTGTCAAGCCTCTGCTTAAAGACCTCCAAAGAAGGAGACTCCACCACACTCCTTGGCAGCAAATTCCACTGTCAAACAGCTCTTACTGTCAGGAAGTTCTTCCTAATGTTTAGGTGGAATCTTCTTTCTTGTAGTTTGGATCCATTGCTCCGTGTCCGCTTCTCTGGAGCAGCAGAAAACAACCTTTCTCCCTCCTCTATGTGACATCCTTTTATATATTTGAACATGGCTATCATATCACCCCTTAGCCTCCTCTTCTCCAGGCTAAACATGCCCAGCTCCCTTAGCCGTTCCTCATAAGGCATTGTTTCCAGGCCTTTGACCATTTTGGTTGCCCTCCTCTGGACACGTTCCAGTTTGTCAGTGTCCTTCTTGAACTGTGGTGCCCAGAACTGGACACAGTACTCCAGGTGAGGTCTGACCAGAGCAGAATACAGTGGCACTATTACTTCCCTTAATCTAGATGCTATACTCCTATTGATGCAGCCCAGAATTGCATTGGCTTTTTTAGCTGCCGCGTCACACTGTTGGCTCATGTCAAGTTTGTGGTCAACCAAGACTCCTAGATCCTTTTCACATGTACTGCTCTCAAGCCAGGTGTCACCCATCTTGTATTTGCCTCTCATTTTTTTTGCCCAAGTGCAATACTTTACATTTCTCCCTGTTAAAATTCATCTTGTTTGTTTTGGCCCAGTTCTCCAATCTGTCAAGGTCGTTTTGAAGCGTGATCCTGTCCTCTGGGGTGTTAGCCACCCCTCCCAGTTTGGTGTCATCTGCAAATTTGATCAGGATGCCCTTGAGTCCATCATCCAAGTCGTTGATAAAGATGTTGAATAAGACCGGGCCCAAGACAGAACCCTGTGGCACCCCACTAGTCACTCTTCTCCAGGATGAAGAGGAACCATTGATGAGCACCCTTTGGGTTCGGTCAGTCAGCCAGTTACAAATCCACTGAGTGGTTACAAAGTCGACCGCATTTTACCAGCTTTTAAGTACCATCCATCTTCATAAACATAGTATTTGACTTCCTCGAATCTCTTCCATCCGAATTTCTTAGTAATTATATGTAGCAGTTTCCAATATCGGTGTTTCAAAAGACCATATCACAGTCCTAATCATATTACATAACTTTCCTTATCGTACATTTTCTTATTTATAAATTTAATTCCATTTTAATCCTAGGCCTAATTGTTTCTTTCAAGTGATTGAAAGAATACAATATTACAATATTTATTCAAATAGTCTTTAAATTTCTTCCAATCTCCTTGGTGTTCCTCTTCTTTCTGGTCGCGGATTCTCCCGGTGAGGTCAGCCAGCTCCATAAACTCCATCATTATTCAGTATATCCTTTCCTGCTATCCTTAACATTCCCACAAGAATCATGTTGGAAGAGACCCCAAGGGTCATCTAGTCCAACCCCCTGCGATGCAAGAATCTCAGCTGATGGAAACTCAACTAAAGCATCCATGGCAGATGGCCATCCAGCCATCTGATCAAACCCCACACAGAATCACAGAATTGGAAGGGACCATCCAATCCTCTGCAATGCAGAAATCTTTTGCCCCGTGTGGGGCTCAAACCCACGACCTTGAGATTGAGAGTCTCGTGCTCTACTGACTGAGCTATCCCAGGCGATGTATGTATTTTAGACATTAAGGGGAGAACCAGGGACCCAGCAGTTATAGGGGATCCTTGTCCTATAATTCTGCTTTGAATGGGTTTTCCAGATTCACAGACAAGCTCCTCAAAATGGCAATTTGCTCCCCCCACCTAAAAAAAAATTTTTTTAAAAATGTTATCCTCTAGGCAGGTACAGAGACAACAGCTCATACGCTTCAGTGGTCCCTGTTTAGCAGAGTGTTGTCCCACTTTACTGGTAAGCAACTGTCCCCGTTTTTTTAGGCAAACGCTTGACTATGAATATGAATGTGTGCATTTGCAATGGGAAACAGCCCTTCTAAATCCATTGCTCCATTTGCAAGGGGGAAATTTGAGGGGAGGGGCAGCCAGGGGAGGGCTCATACGGTGTAAAGATTAGTGTGTTGGACTAGGAACTGGGAGACCCGGGTTCAAATCTCCTACTCAGCCACGAAGCTCATTGGATGAGCTTGGGGGGCCAGTCACTCCCTCTCAGCCTAACTCTCCCTCACTGGCTTGTTGTAAGGGTAAAATGGGGGGTGGGGTAAAATGGGGGGTGTTATGTACTGAAGTTCTCACCCTGGGCCAGCAGGGGGATACTGTAGATAGTTATGCAAATGAAGGATCGAAAGTGACGTTCAGGGATTGGATAGTTTTAGAAAGTTGCTACAGTAACGTTGTACTGGAGCTCTATATAAGCAGGCTGGCTGAACCCTTCAGTTCAGTTCTGTCCTGGCCTGTGAATAAACAAGAGCTGTTTGAAGAATCGCTGTGTCTTCTGATATGTTCACCCACAACTTAACGGGGGGGGGCTACGTTAATCTCTTTGGAGAAAAAGGTGGGGTGTAAATGTAATTGACAATTAAATATACAGTCATACCTCGGGTTACAGACGCTTCAGGTTGTGTTTTTTCGGGTTACGGACCACCGAAACCCGGAAGTACTGGAGCTGGTTACTTCCGGGTTTTGGCACTCATGCAAGCGCAGAAGCACTAAACTGCACTTTGCACATGTGCAGAAGCACCGAATCACAACTCAGGTTGCGAACGTGCATCCCGCACGGATCACATTCGCAACCTGAGCGTCCCATGTAATTAAGCCAAAGCACATCCTTCTCCTACCTCCATTCCTCCCCCTTTCTCTGCTGTTTCCTTGAGCCTGTTTTAGACTGTAAGCCCCTTGGGGCAGAGACTGGTTCTTTTTCAAGGCATGTGGGACAATGGCAATACCATAGTCAACAAAAAGAACCACAAATCATCTCATTGCAGTAGTGCAGTCATAAAACCCCTAGCTGCACATTTGCCAAAGCTAAGCAGGGTCTGGTATAGTTTCAGACTGGGTGGAAGGCTGGGTGTTGTGATTCCTGCATTGCAAGTGGTTGGACTAGAGGATCCTTGAGGGGTCCCCTCCAACTCTACGATTCTGTGATCTGCTCCACAACCAATCCTTGGTTTCCTTCTAGCAAATGGGCATGTTTTTACGTCACTCTCATCCATTAAAATCCGTTCCTCATTCCAAAGCTCCTGGAGGCTGCCATTTTCCTTTCCCAGAATGCCCTGGGTGCTCTCTTGTCCCACTGCATTTAGTATAGGGGCCATAGCTGTCAAGCGTCCCTTATTTGGCGGGACAGTCCCTTATCACAGCGCCATGTCCTGCTGCTGTCCTTTACTGATGATGTCCCTTAAATAAGCTACTGAAGGTAATGGGGCCCTTTCTATGTCCAGCTGTCCTTTGTCAACAACAAATTGTTGCTGTTTTTTGTGTTGAATATATGCTATATGGTAATTTATGGACCTAATAGGTATCTAAAGCCATTTGCACGCAACAAAATATGTATTTTATCAAAGTAATTGTTGATCCCTGATTTTGGCTGCTGATCCCTTATTTTCAAGGCTGCTGGTCCCTTATTTTCAAATCTGTAAGTTGACAGCTATGATAGGGGCATGGCAGTCACCCGTGGGTGGGGTGCAATTTCCTTTCCCTACAAAGACCAGGAGCGCCACTTGTGTTACATCACGAACATAGGTAGTTGCCCTACTCCGAGCCAGACCATTGCTCCACCTACCTCATCACTGTTCTACATGGGCTGGCAGCAACTCTTTCCGGAATTTAGCCTGGACCTCCCACCCACCCCTAATAATGTCAAGGAAAGATAAACACAGACCAAAATTTTGCCGAAATGAACACCATCGCCTCTGTAATGAACAAGCAACGAACCACATGTCATCTTAGAGAACAAATAACCACACGAGAAAGGTCTACGAGAAGGAAGAAAAATGAATGTAATGCTATATAATATTTTTAGAGGGGGGGGAGAGAAATCTTGCACACTTGCAAGGCCAAATGTATTCGGGAACAGACTAGTCAGCTTTCTTTGTAACCGAAAGCGTTGGGGAGAAGAGGCGGGGAATCTTCCTCCATCTCGGGAGAAAACTCATTTCCAGTCGGCTGCGGCTGCTTCCCTGGGAGATAAGCGAACGCTCGCCAAGTGCCGTCCCTAATGGACTTTGCTAAATTTCTGATAGACTCTCATTTGTTTTTATTATCTCCCTCTTTGTGGGGAGGGAGGGTGGAAACCAGAATTTGCGCATGGCGACGCATTCCGATCAGACAAGGACCCAAGATCGCAGCAGTAATTTGAAGCTGGCGATGTCCTTGGCTGCTCCGATGGGGACAGGCCTGACCTCTGGGTGAACCTCGGTGACCACGTCGGACAGCCAGCCGTGTGTGTGTGTGTGTGTGTGTGTGTGTGTGTGTTTGTGTGTGTGTGTGTGAATACTGCTCTGGGGGTCATGGAGCAGTTAGGGTTGCCAAACCTGCAGCTCTAACCTGAAGTCCCCAGGTTTCCCCAGCCACCTCCAGGTGCCCGGGGGCAGGGGGAGGGCCTGAATCTCCAAGGCTGCCCTTATTTTAAAATATATATGTATATTTAACAATATACATATATCTGCTTGTGCAGATTGCAAGCTTCAACCTGGCAGGAGCTGGCTGCAAATTGTAGCATTCCCACCCTGGGTGACGTCTGCCTTCCTCTGCTCCCCTCTCCCAATTAACCTCCGTCTCCAGGGCTTGGCACATCTTTTGCAGGCAGAAGGCCACAATCTCTGGCATCTCCAGGTACAGCTGGAAAAGACTCATGGAATCAAAGTTGGAAGGGATCCCAAGGGCCAACTAGTCCAAGCCCTTGCAATGCAGGAATGTTTCGCCCAACGTGGGGTTCGAACCCAAAACCTGGCCTGAGTTTAAGAGTCTCATGCTCTACTGACTGAGGGCTTACCTCAGCAGAAGGCAGCGTCCTATGCTCTTTAACTATAACCCACAATCAGTTTCTGGATTAAAGGCACCCAATTCACAACCACCCTCCTCTGCTCCCCTCTCCCAATTAACCTCCGTCTCCAGGGCTTGGCACATCTTTTGCATGCAGAAGGTCCCAGGTTCCATCTCCTGGCATCTTCAGGTAGAGCTGGGGGTGCCCCCTGTCTGAAACCGTCAAGAACCACTGCCAACCTTGAGCTGAACACACCAGCGGTCTGACTTTGCAACAAGGCATCTCTCTGCGTACGGCGCGGGACGGGTCCATGGAGTCACAGAAGACATTAAATCAGTCCCTTCTCCAAAGGCACGTAGGCTGTGTGTCAGAGGAGAGCTAAACCGATTGTAAACTCATCAGCAGCGAACAAAAGATCAAAGAAGAGAAAACAATTACAAGGAGATTGAAATGGACAAGCGAGCTGGGCTCCAGGGGAAACAAGGCTTAACGGCCTGGGGTCAGGGGATTGTTTGGGGGGGGAGATAAGTGGGCAGAATGAATTAGCATTGGGGGAGATGTGTGTTAGGAGCAGGCTGGCTCTGGAAACATGAGCTTCATTGGGGCTGCAGCCTTTCCCTCAAAGAGTGCTGGGCAATGTAACTGGTGCCTTGCAGAGCTATACTTCCCTGCCATCCTTCACAAACTGCAGTTCCCAGCATTCCTGTAGGGGAAAGAGATGTACTTCAAATGTACTTTACAGTGTGTGTGCAACCTTAGTTTAAGGCATTCCTCATAGAATCATGGGTGGCACTGTGGGTTAAGCCACAGAGCCTAGGACTTGCCGATCAGAAGGTCGGCGGTTCGAATCCCTGCGACGGGGTGAGCTCCCGTTGCTCGGTCCCTGCCAACCTAGCAGTTCGAAAGCACGTCAAAGTGCAAGTAGATAAATAGGTACCACTCCAGTGGGAAGGTAAATGGCATTTCCATGCACTGCTCTGGTTCGCCAGAAGCGGCTTAGTCCTGCTGGCCACATGACCCGGAAGCTGTACCCCGGCTCCCTCGGCCAGTAAAGCAAGATGAGCGCTGCAACCCCAGAGTCGGCCACGACTGGACCTAATGGTCAGGGGTCCCTTTACATAGAATCATATGGAAGGGAACCCTAGGGTCATCTAGTTCAACCCCCAGAAGTGCAGGAATCACAGCTTGAGAATCCCTGACAGATGGCCACCCAACCTCTCCTTAAAAACCTCCAAGGAAGGAGAGTCCACCACCCTCCGAGGGAGTCCGTTCTACTTTTGAATGGCTCTTACCAACAAAAGTTTCTTCCTGATGTTCAGACAGAATCTCATTTCTTGCGATCTGAATCCACGTATTGCAAGAGTTTGAAACAAGGACTATGCTACCACTCAGTGGATTTGTAACTGGCTGACTGACCGAACCCAAAGGGTGCTCATCAATGGTTCCTCTTCATCCTGGAGAAGAGTGACTAGTGGGGTGCCACAGGGTTCTGTCTTGGGCCCGGTCTTATTCAACATCTTTATCAACGACTTGGATGATGGACTCAAGGGCATCCTGATCAAATTTGCAGATGACACCAAACTGGGAGGGGTGGCTAACACCCCAGACGACAGGATCACACTTCAAAACGACCTTGACAGATTAGAGAACTGGGCCAAAACAAACAAGATGAATTTTAACAGGGAGAAATGTGAAGTATTGCACTTGGGCAAAAAAAATGAGAGGCACAAGTACAAGATGGGTGACACCTGGCTTGAGAGCACTACATGTGAAAAGGATCTAGGAGTCTTGGTTGACCACAAACTTGACATGAGCCAACAGTGTGACGCGGCAGCTAAAAAAGCCAATGCAATTATGGGCTGCATCAATAGGAGTATAGCATCTAGATCAAGGGAAGTAATAGTGCCACTGTATTCTGCTCTGGTCAGACCTCACCTGGAGTACTGTGTCCAGTTCTGGGCACCACAGTTCAGGAAGGACACTGACAAACTGGAACGTGTCCAGAGGAGGGCAACCAAAATGGTCAAAGGCCTGGAAACGATGCCTTATGAGGAACGGCTAAGGGAGCTGGGCATGTTTAGCCTGGAGAAGAGGAGGTTAAGGGGTGATATGATAGCCATGTTCAAATATATAAAAGGATGTCACATAGAGGAGGGAGAAAGGTTATTTTCTGCTGCTCCAGAGAAGCGGACACGGAGCAATGGATCCAAACTACAAGAAAGAAGATTCCACCTAAACATTAGGAAGAACTTCCTGACAGTAAGAGCTGTTCGACAGTGGAATTTGCTGCCAAGGAGTGTGGTGGAGTCTCCTTCTTTGGAGGTCTTTAAGCAGAGGCTTGACAACCATATGTCAGGAGTGCTCTGGTGGTGTTTCCTGCTTGGCAGGGGGTTGGACTCGATGGCCCTTGTGGTCTCTTCCAACTCTATGATTCTATGAAGGAGCAACAGTTTTCCCAACATCGCTGTCGTTATCTCTTTTTTTAATCAAGTGCTTTTTATTGAGATTTAAGAACACCAACACCAACCAACAAAAACATCAAATCTTGTTACATGTTACATATATCCTACTTTATGCTCCATAGAGCCGTTGACTTCCGTCCTTCCCTTCCGCAAGTTTTCTTCTTCCAATCTATAATTCACAGTTTCATTGGTTAAAAATTACTCCGTGACATAAGATATAATTCAATCCTGCCAATGTTTTCATATTTCTACAGTTCTCACTCAAGCCGAAAAGGGTACCTCGCCCTGTTCTAGTTTCACAAAAGAAAGAGGAAGTTTGGGGGATATTCTGTTTCCAGGAATGTCAGGAATGTAGGGGAATCACAGAATTGTAGAGTTCTCCCCCTCATTAAGTCCCCACAAGAACCCTGTGAGGTAGGTCAGGCCAAGAGGCAGCGACTTTGCCCCCAAGGTCACATCCGGTGAGTTTCATGGCTGAGTGGGGATTTGAACCCAGGTCTCCTGGCTCTTAGTTTAGCATTCTAACCACTGTACCACGCTGGCTCTCTTGGCACCATGGAGCCACGGGGAAGAATGTGGGGGCCTTGCGTTGATGTGAGTATTTCCCACTGCAGGAACGATGTGGGTGAAGACGCTCCTTCAGATATACTGGACCGAGGCTGTTTAGGGCTTTAAAGGTCAGCACCAACACTTTGAATTGTGCTCGGAAACGTACTGGGAGCCAATGTAGGTCTTTCAAGACTGGTGTTATGTGGTCTCGGCGGCCGCTCCCAGTCACCAGTCTAGCTGCCGCATTCTGGATTAGTTGTGGTTTCTGGCTCACCTTCAAAGGTAGCGCCACATAGAGCGCATTGCAGTAGTCCAAGCAGGAGATAACTAGAGCATGCACCACTCTGGCGAGGCAGTCTGTGGGCAGGGAGGGTCTCATCCTGCGTACCAGATGGAGCTGGTAGACAGCCGCGCTGGACACAGAACTGACCTGCGCCTCCATGGACAGCTGTGAGTCCAGAATGACTCCCAGGCTGCGCACCTGGTCCTTCAGGAGCACAGTTACCCCATTCAGGACCAGGGAGTCCTCCACACCTGTTCGCCTCCTGTCCCCCCGAAACAGTACTTCTGTCTTGTCAGGATTCAATCTCAATCTGTTAGCCGCCATCCATCCTCCAACCGCCTCCAGACACTCACACAGGACCTTCACCGCCTTCGCTGGTTCCAATTTAAAAGAGAGGTAGAGCTGGGTTTCATATGATACGATACAATAATCTTTACTGTCATTGTTCCATACAGAACAACAAAACGGAAAATTTCGTTCACCACCACCACCGAGCCTGTATGTCTCAGCGAAGGTGTCGTTTGCCTTTTCTGTCTTGTTGTGCAGAGAGAGAGGAGAGAGAGGCAGGCATCTCCCCCCCCCCCCCCCGATTAAGCATGCAGGAGACGAGATTGCTCTTCCAATAACATACAAGTTTTCAATCTTTTTTTATGTACACAAGTAATTCCATCTAAATGGAAGGTTGCCCGCGCTGGACCCCCGTCCATAAATCTGATAATGTTGATTTGCTAATGAATTAGGGAGGCTTCCTCCTTCCTGCCTTCACAGCTCGCTGTACCAAAAAGAAGGAAAGGAAAGGAAAAAACCTCACCCAGATTTATTCTTCGCTTCCTCATCAGTTATTTGTACTGTGTTCGTGTGTGTGTGTGTGTGTGTGAGTGTGTGATTGTTGTGACTTTTGCACATCCATGGGGAAAGGTGAGCATTTGGATAAACTGCCAACCGCTATCAGAAGATTAGAACTGCTCACCTTTCGAGTCACGTAAGACCTAAACAACAGGAAGCCCTTCGTTCAAATCTTGACATTTCATATTCATTCCCTGAAGTGGCCCTGGGCAAGAACCTCTCTCTCTCTCTCTCTCTCTCTCTCTCTCTCTCTCTCTCTCTCTCTCTCTCTGATTCAGCAACCTGTATCTGAACTAAGAGGCTGCCAATACGCACCTACTTTGCAAGGTTTTTGTTAACTTGTGGGTGAACACAAGCGATTCTTCAAACAGCTCTTGTTTATTCACAGGCCAGAATAGAACAGAACTGAACTGAAGGGTTCAGCCAACCTGCTTATATGGAGCTCAACTACAAAGCAACAGTAACCACTTTCTGTAGCTACCCAATCACTGAACGTCACTTTCAATTCCTTATTTGCATATGCAGACCTGAGTGAAAACTATCTACAGTATCCCCCCTGCTGGCCCAGGGTGAGAACTTCAGTACATAACAGTTATTATAAGGCAGAGAGCCACTGAATGATGGAAAAGTCAGTTGGGGGACGCAGCATGCGCCTTTGGGCGGAGCTAGATCTGATGGTGGGTGGAGCCAGAGTCAGAAGTGGGTGGAGCCTGCCTTGCAGAATTGTGTGTGTGTGTGTGCGTGCATTCAGGAGGGAATGCACACACGCGCACATGCAATTCCGCAAAACAGCTCATGATGATTTCTAACTGTCCCCCACATTTCTCTCTCTCATCACCAAGGATCTGAACTGATTCCTTGCAGAGGTCCAGGAAGTGCTGTATGTTAAGTCAGGCTCTGACTCTGAATCCCGGAAAGAGGTTGCAGGTTTTACACAGCAGGGATGGCTGTTGTTGTTTAGTCATTTAGTTGTGTCCGACTCTTCATGACCCCATGGACCAGAGCACGCCAGGCACTCCTGTCCTCCACTGCCTCCCGCATCTTAGTCAAACTCATGCTGGTCTCTTTGAGAACACTGTCCCACCATCTCGTCCTCTGTCGTCCCCTTCTCCTTGCGCCCTCCATCTTTCCCAGCATCAGGGTCTTTTCCAGGGAGTCTTCTCTTCTCATGAGGTGGCCAAAGTCTTGGAGCCTCAGCTTCAGGATTTGTCCTTCCAGTGAGCACTCAGGGCTGATTTCCTTCAGAATGGATAGGGTTGATCTTCTTGCAGTCCATGGGACTCTCAAGAGTCTCCTCCAGCACCAGTTGTTTTTCTCTTTGACATCTGTTGGGAGGGTGTTCCACAGGGCGGGCGCCACCACCGAGAAGGCCCTCTGCCTGGTTCCCTGTAACTTGGCTTCTCACAGCGAGGGAAACGCCAGAAGGCCCTCTGCGCTGGACCTCAGTGTCCAGGCAGAACGATGGGGGAGGAGACGCTCCTTCAGGTCTACTGGACCGAGGCCGTTTAGGGCTTTGAAGGTCAGCACCAACACTTTGAATTGTGCTCAGAAATGTACTGGGAGCCAGTGTTTGCCTATGCAAAACCTGACTTTGGTCTGCTGTGACTTTGCTTCTCACCTGACTCTTTGCTGTGACTTCTGCTTAACTGGACTCAGATGAACTTGGGCCAGCTCCGGATCCTGGCCCGCCTTGCTACTCATCTTGATTTTGCAAGTCACCTGAGTTACTCAGGGGAACCCATTGAGAACAGGACATTATTATTACAGGAGGAGGTTATCTTCCTCCCCCCCCCACCCCGGCACAGTCCCTGCTGATGCACAACGGTGTCTAGTTTATAAGGCTCTTGTTTAAATGTCATGGAACGCAGAACTAAAATATGAAAATTTCTTGGCATTTTCTGAGAAATTACAGAAATCCCCAAGTGCTATGGCTACGTGCGATGGAACGGGGGGGGGGGACAACATGATCGCTGAAGGCTTCTGGTGAGCTGTGGATGGGACACAAAAAGCCAAGGAGGTTCCAGCTGGGCAGAGATCGTAGAATCGTAGAGTTGGAAGGGACCCGGGGGTCATCTAGTCCAACCCCCTGCTATGCAGGAATATCAACTAAAGGAGTCTCTATTGCTTCTTTAAATGTAAAGGTTTTTACATTGCAGTGATAACCAGGAGAACAGAGACCTGAAAGGCACAGGGACTGCCTAATTATTTACAGTGGTACCTCGGGTTACATATGCTTCAGGTTACAGACTCCGCTAACCAAGAAATAGTACCTCAGGTTAAGAACTTTGCTTCAGGATGAGAACAGAAATCGGGCGGCGGCAGCAGCAGGAGGCCCCATTAGCTAAAGTGGTGCTTCAGGTTAAGAACAGTTTCAGGCTAAGAATGGACCTCCGGAACAAATTAGGTACGTAACCAGAGGTACCACTGTATTTTTATTTAAGGAATTTAACTATCACTTAACCATTCATAGGGCCCAACTCCCTGGGGCCCTGGGTGCTCGAGCACCCACAAATTTTCCCCTGCAGGGGCCCGGCATCCACAAATTTCCCCATGCAGGGGCCCGGCATCCACAAATTTCACCATGCAGGGGCCCAGCACCCACAGATCTCTCCACGCAGGGGCCCAGCACCCACAAATTTCCCCATGCAGGGGCTCTGTACCCACAAATTTCCCCACGCAGGGGCCCAGCACCCACAAATTTCCCCATGCAGGGGCCTAGCAGCAACCTGTCTACACCCTCTCAGCCCCCAATCATCCATAGATACCTGCCCTCCAGGTTGCAGAGGGTCAGGAGTTGCTGGGTCCAAATTCAGCTTCCTCACGTGGTGAACAACTGAAGTTCAGGTGGCTGGTCTTGGTGAAGGACCTTGACTCAGGCTGGCCATTGGATCCTCCTGGACAGGAGCGGGCACAAAAGGACTTCCTGTTGCAGTTGTGTCTTTCTGGTCCTTCTAGTCTCTGTTGTCTCCTTGCATCTGTGGACATTCTTTACCCTCTGGCTCCTGACTTGCTCTTCATTCCTGCTTCCTGGTTTCTCCTGCAGTTCTGAGTTGGACTTCTCGGTCCTAAGTACTCTTCTGGCTCTTTGCTCCTGGCTCAGAATATCTCCCAGTCGTAGCTGTCAACTTACAGATTTGAAAATAAAGGACCAGCAACCTTGAAATTAAGGGACCAGCAGCCAAAATAAGGGACCTGCAGCCGCACCTCTGCCAGGCACTCCACTCTTCCTGTCCTCCTGCAGTCTGGTCAAACTCATGCTGGTAGCTTCGAGGACACTGCCCAACCAACTTTGTAACCAGAGCTTCAACTGAATAGAATCTGAATCACATGCACCACAAGGCCTATGCAGCCTCAACTTAAGATGGCTCCCCGGCCTGGCTTTGCACTGCAAAGTTTGCAGCAGCACGTGCAACAAAATGGCGTCCAGCATTCAAAAACCCCCTCAGCTTGCATTAACTAGCCACACACAAGGCATGCAGGCTCCACCCCCAGTCGTTCTTAGACTTCTTATTGGGTGAGCAACACAGCCAAGCAACACAGTTGGAGCCTCCCTCCTCCCTAGCCGGCAGGGAGAGAGGGAGAGGAGCTGCTTCCTTTGAAATTTAAGGGACATCATTTAAGGGACATTTAAGGGACATCCATCAATAAGGGACAGCAGCAGGGCATGGCGCTGGAATAAGGGACTGTCCCTTCAAATAAGGGACACTTGACAGCTATGCTCCCAGTCCTTTTTCAGCCCCCTCAGGGCGAGATGGTCCTTGTGATGATGGCAGTTGGGATGCGGGAAAGGTGCTGCAATGGGAGCTGGAGGATGACTGTCCCTCGCTTTCAAAATTACTGTATTTTTTGCTCTATAAGACTCACTTTTTCCCTCCAAAAAAGTAGGGGGAAATGTGTGTGCGTCTTATGGAGCGAATGCAGGCTGCGCAGCTATCACAGAAGCCAGAACAGCAAGAGGGATCGCTGCTTTCACTGCGCAGTGATCCCTCTTGTTGTTCTGGCTTCTGGGATTCAGATTTTTTATTATTATTATTGTTTTCCTCCTCCAAAAACTAGGTGCATCTTGTGGTCTGGTGCATCTTATAGAGCGAAAAATACGGTAAGCGCTGGAGGATGTCAAAGAGAACAACAACTGCCAGACTTTTGGAAGACATCTGAAGGCAGCCCTGTTTAGGGAAGATTTTAATGTTTGATGCATTATGGTATTTTAATATTTTGTTGGAAGCCGCCCAGAATGGCTGGGGAAGCCCAGCCACATGGGCAGGGTATAAATTATTATTATTATTATTATTATTATTATTATTATTATTATTATTATTTTGTATGCTTTTTGAAATATAAGTGTGAATTTCAAGCTCTTTACTCAGCTCATAGTAGCAATGAATGAGACTTTCCCCAAAATGTCTAGCTATATATACGCTATTTACACAATGGGCCCCACGTGATTGGCTAATTCTGGGCTGCTCCTGTAGGCCAATCAGGTTGCAGATTCACCTCCTCCAGAAGCCTGATTGGCCGCTCCTGCAGGCCAATCAGGTTGCTGATTCACTTCATCCAGGAGCCTGATTGGCTGCTCCTGCAGGCCAATCAGGTCGCTGATTCACTTCCACCTGGAGCTGGATTGGGTGGCTCTTGCGGACCAATCACACTGCTGTATTCTGGATCCTATTGTTTTAGGAGTCAGCCGAGTACATAACACTTTTATTGTACACATCGAGAAACAAAGAAAAAAGAAAAACCATACATCTACATCACCCGCCACCTCAAATACAAAATAAACAAAAAAGTAAATTCTTATGTTTTGTCAGTAAGTCTTCTTAGGGAACATCCTTTTGTCCTCTTTCTATATTTTGTCCTCTTTCTATATTTCTATATTGCATAAATCTACAGTATATGTTCATTTTACAATACAATATTACTCTTCTGTGTCTTTATTTCTTATTTAGAAATTAGAAATTATTCAAAGGCAGTGACCCAGTTCATACTGCCACAGTATGATATGTTTTGAAAACTTCCCATTTTGCAATAAATAATTGTTTTGACTTATCTTTCATTTTTTTCAGATAGTCGGGCCAGCTCTGTATATTCAGCTGGTTTTTGTAACCATTCTGATCAGGAAGGAATTTTATCACTTTCCCAGTTAGTCGCTATTAAGATTCTCGCTGCGACTGTGGCATATATAAAAACTTCTTTTGCATTTCTAGGAATGTCTGGTGCTGTATTTCCCAGTAGAAAAGCTTCTCTCTTTTTTTGGTTTTTTTAAAATGAGACCCTGAACATTTTCTTAAGTTCACTATAAATGTCGTCCCAGAAAATCTTAATTTTTTACATAGCCACCACATATGAAACATAGTACCAATTTCTACTCCACATCTCCAACAAGTATTAGGTATATTTTTATACATTTTTGAAAGCTTCCATGGGGTCAAATACCAGAATACCAGCAGTATTACATTTTTTGAAGAAAAAATTCCCTCAGAGTATAACACGCTGTGAATTTCCAATTCACTTTCCGTAGATTTTCCCATTTCTTTATTTCTATTTTATATCCCAAGTCCTGGGCCGATTTAATCATAGCAGCTTACATTTTTGAAAGAGTTTTTATTGTTGAATTGACCAAATTGACATTTTTGAAAGAGTTCTCATGGTTGAATTGACCAAATTGACATTTTTGAAAGAGTTTTCGTTTTTGAATTGACCAAATCTAGATATCTCTGGTGCATAGCTGTCAACTTACAGATTTGAAAATAAGGGGCCAGCAGCCTTGAAAATAAGGGATCAGCAGACAAAAAAAGGATTTTCCGGGCACAGGTATGTTCAACTTCTGAGCCCCTCCGAGCCAAAGGCAGAAAGCCCAGCCAGCAGCCAAACAAAGCCTCAAGC
This sequence comes from Podarcis raffonei, assembly GCF_027172205.1. Taxonomy (NCBI): domain Eukaryota; kingdom Metazoa; phylum Chordata; class Lepidosauria; order Squamata; family Lacertidae; genus Podarcis; species Podarcis raffonei. The sequence continues at coordinate 4,154,801 of NC_070619.1, read as the reverse complement.
AGTGGTTCCCACAGCGCAGCAACCCGGCAAAGGGGATGCAGCAAGGAAAACCACCGTCACCTCTCCGCTGGGAAGCGCTGAGCAAAGGCGAGTCCCCAGGCAACGCGGCCGATTTGATTGGCACAAGATATGCAAACTCCACCCCTCAGTCGTTCTTAGACTCCTTATTGGGTGAGCAACGCAGCCAAGCAACACAGTTGGAGCCTCCCTCCTCCCTGGCCGGCAGGGAGGGAGGGAGAGGAGCTGCTTCCTTTGAAACCTGGGAAATTTAAGGGACATCATCAATAAGGGACAGCAGCGGGACATGGCGCTGGGATAAGGGACTGTCCCGCCAAATAAGGGACGCTTGACAGCTATGCTCTGGTGCAAACCCCCTTTTGTTTGTGTCTGTTTTAAATGTTTCAAACAATTGATAATAATGGAAGCAGTCTGCTACCAGCCTTCTTATCTCTTCAAAACTTTTCCATTTTAATTCGTTTTTTTCTTCCTTTACTAGAGTTTTGTATATTGGCCAGTTTCTGCGCATGTTCTTCCTTTTCACCACAGCTGCTTCAAATGGTGATATTTGAACCAGGCTTTTTTGCGCTCCAAGAGATCTTTATATTTCTTCCAGACCATATGCAGGGATTTTCTTATAATATGATTCAAGAAGCTCTTATGGATTTTAACTTTCCCGTACCACAGGTACGCGTGCCACGAAGGAAGGGGTTTTCAAAAGCAGTCTTCCTTCCCCCGGGGAATGAATCTCTTCTTCTCTGCTTGCAGGAACAAATAGATGTTTAATAAGGCAAATCTAATTCTGGGACTATTCCAATGTTGGCAGTATCCCTGTTATGTGCTGAGTTGAATAGGATCCAAAAGGCAGCAATCTGATTGGTCCTAGAACAATAGGATTCAGAATGCAGCAGTCTGATTGGTCCTAGAACAATAGGGTCCAGAATGCAGCCATCTGATTGGTCCACAGGAGTCACCCAATCCAGCTCCAGGTGGAAGTGAATCCACAACCTGATTGGCCTACAGGTGAATCCCAGAATTAGCCAATCACGTGGGGCCCATTGTGTAAATAATATATATAAAGCAGGCATTCTGGGGGAACTTCCATTCCTCCTCACCACTATGAGCTGAATAAAGAGCATGAAATCCACTCTTGACTCCGAGTATATTTCATTTAATAAGGCAAATCTAATTCCAGGACAGCTCCAATGTTGGCACTGTCCCCTCTTAGCCCTCCTTCCCCAAGATAACATCTCCCAGGAAGGCACCAGATAGAGTCCTCCTTCTCCTCTGAGGGCTCCCTGACACGTTCAAATTAATTACTGCGAGCTTTGAGGCACAGCTCCATTTGCATGAATCTGCATTTGTCAGTACATGTGAATTTAAGACGACCCCAAGAGAATAGGGAACAGCTGGCTAGAATATCCTCCTGCCTGCCTCCCTTTCTCCCCTCTCGTTTATGATTCCGGTTAATGAAGTTATGAGGCAGATAACATTATTAAAAGCAGGGAGCGGGAGATGTTGCTTCAGAAGGGACAGCCTTGCGTCTTTTGTCTCTTCCATGGCCATGCATCCTTCCCTCCAAATAGGAGTGCTCCTCCGTGAGCAAGTGAAGACAGCGATGGTTAAACCACAGAGCCTAGGACTTGCCGATCAGAAGGTTGGCAGTTCAAATCCCCGCGATGGGGTGAGGTCCCGTTGCTCGGTCCCTGCTCCTGCCAACCTAGCAGGTCGAAAGCACGTCAAAGTGCAAGTAGATAAATAGGTACCACTCCGGCGGGAAGGTAAACGGCATTTCCGTGTGCTGCTCTGGTTCGCCAGAAGTGGCTTAGTCCTGCTGGCCACATGACCTGGAAGCTGTATGCCGGCTCCCTCGGCCAGTAAAGCGAGATGAGCGCCGCAACCCCAGAGTCGGCCACGACTGGACCTAATGGTCAGGGGTCCCTTTACCTTTACCTTTATTATGATTAGCCAATGGGAACGGCTGTGGAAAAGAGATATCAAATTTACGGCATGCTATAATTTAAGAGAGAATGTAATGAAAATGCAATGCAGATGGTACCTGACCCCGGCCAGACTGGCAAAAATTTACAAAAACTGTAGTGATGTCTGCTGGAGATGCAACAACAGGTACGTTTCGGAGCACAATTCAAAGTGTTGGTGCTGACCTTTAAAGCCCTAAACGGCCTTGGTCCAGTATACCTGAAGGAGTGTCTCCACCCCCATCGTTCTGCCCGGACACTGAGGTCCAGCTCCGAGGGCCTTCTGGCAGTTCCCTCATTGCGAGAAGCAAAGCTACAGGGAACCAGGCAGAGGGCCTTCTCGGTGGTGGCGCCCGCCCTGTGGAATGCCCTCCCATCTGATGTCAAAGAGATAAACAACTACCTAACATTTAGAAGACATCTGAAGGCAGCCCTGTTCTGGGAAGTTTTTAATGGGTGACATTTTAATGTATTTTTTATCTTTGTTGGAAGCCGCCCAGAGTGGCTGGGGAAACCCAGCCAGATGGGTGGGGTACAAATAATAAATTATTATTATTATATTATTATTACCTTCCCCAAGCCATGCATAATTCTACTTGCTTTTTCTCAGGAATTAAAAAAAGAATGATAGATTTGGAAGGGACCCACAAAGGCCATCAAGCCATCCCCCTGCAATGCGAGGTCCTCGACTAAATAAACTGGTGGCTATCCAACCTACCAACGAAATGTCACCTTTCCTCACTTCCACCCTCTTGATCACACTGCCTGCCCTTTTCCGAACCTGCACAGCTTCCACAATCACGTTTTCGGAATTGATTTACCCAGTATTTTGAGTGCAACTGCACCATAGATCTGCAGCTTCAGAGGCTTTTTGGATCTTGGAAGAAGCAGCAGCAGATGAGATACTTAAACCAAGTCACTCACACACAAATGGAAGTGAAAGCTTTAGCCCTAAATCAAACAGAGCAGGGAAGAAGGAAAAGACAACTAAAATTAGTTAAAAGGGAAAGGAAATATAACCACAAAGCGTTGCGTACAGGGCTCCGAGAAAACCAATAATTCCACAAGGGTGAGCCATTCAAAGTTTCCATGGAAATCAGACAAATCACTCTGTGCGCTGGAAGCAGCAAGCGCCCATATTTCATTGGCTGCAGAATACTCACCTTGAGATTTACAACGCGCCGTCAATTCCACCAGTAAAAGTGTCTCCTGCCATTTTTTCCCAGGCCTTTCCTGTTAAAAAGTCTTAGCGCAGCATTTCCAACATCTGGCAAACGTAGCAATGCAGCGGCAAAAGCCACTTGGCTTGGTGTGAAATTAAGCAAAGGGATAGTGCAGGCCTGATGCATCTCTAATAATAATAATAATAATAATAATAATAATAATAATAATAATAATTTATTATTTATACCCCGCCCATCTGGCTGAGTTTCCCCAGCCACTCTGGGCGGCTCCCAATCAAGTGTTAAAAACAATACAGCATTAAATATTAAAAACTTCCCTGAACAGGGCTGCCTTCAGATGTCTTTTAAAAAGAAGATAGCTGCTTATTTCCTTCACATCTGAAGGGAGGGCGTTCCACAGGGCGGGTGCCACTACCAAGAAGGCCCTCTGTCTGGTTCCCTGTAACCTCACTGTAACCTCTTTGAAAAATCAAACAAACCACCACTATAAGATACAAGAAGATTAATACAATTATCATCATATATACTCCTGATACGGAACACAATTATAAAACTTATAGAGAAGAAATTTAAAACTGTACTTTATCTATCCATTACTTTATACAGTTACATATTTCTTATATAATTTCTTTTTACCTCCCTACGAACTTATGTTTATACAATACAGGCATCAGTCTAATTCTGCCAAGATGTCTCCTTTTATTCCATAGTTTTCTAAATATTCTTTAAAGATTCCCCACTTTTTGTTTTGTTTTGATTGGCCTCTTCCTCTTCCCATCAGAAAGTTATTCACATACAGTGGTGCCTCGCAAGACGAAATTAATTTGTTCCGCAAGTTTTTTCTTCTTGCGAGTTTTTCGTCTTGCGAAGCACGGTTTCCCATAGGAATGCATTGAAAATCAATTAATGCGTTCCTATGGAGACCGCTTGCCAGGCTGGCGGTGCGGAGAAGGGCTTTTCTCCCCACCGCAAGCCTTCAGGACAGGTACAGGAACAGAGGGGAAGGCGCGCAGCGCTTCTCCTCTGTTCCCGGGGCTTGCGGTGGGAGGAGGGTTTTTCCTCCCCACCGCCAACATTCAGAACAGCATTCTGCAATGTTGGCGGTGGGAAGGAAAACCCTCCTCCCACCGCAAGTCTTCAGGACAGCCATCTAAAGGCTGGCACGGGGAGAAGGTCTCTCCGCCCCACCGCCAGCCTTCGGAGGAGGTCCGAGGACAGTGGGGAAGACGCGCTGCGCTTCCCCGCTGTCCTGGAGATTTCCCTATGGGCTTTTGTCTTGCGAAGGAAGCCCATAGGGAAATTTGTTTTGCGAAGCGCCTCCAAAACGGAAAACACTTTCGTCTAGCGGGTTTTCCGTCTTGCAAGGAGTTCGTCTTGCGGGGCACCACTGTAGTCACTGCTGCCTACAAGACCTCCTGGGAGCTCTAGGAACTTGCCAAGATTGCTGAAAGTTGTTGGGAGAAGCCTATTGCCCTCACAGAGCTACAATTCCCAGAGTTCCCGGCATCCTTAGCAAACTACAGTTTCCCCAGATCTTGGCTGTTAAAAGGGACAAAATCCTGCTTTTAATGGCTGGTGCAGATACAACCTTGTTATCTCTCTCTCTCTTTTGCAAATAACGCCTTGTAACGTCTCTTAAAGAACCTTTTAATGAGGGTGAAAGAGGAGAGCGCAAAATATGGTCTGAAGCTCAACATCAAAAAAACGAAGATCATGGCCACTGGGCCCATCACCTCCTGGCAAATAGAAGAGGAACAAATGGAGGCAGTGAGAGATTTTACTTTCTTGGGCTCCATGATCACTGCAGATGGTGACAGCAGCCACGAATTTAAAAGACGCCTGCTTCTTGGGAGAAAAGCAATGACAAACCTAGACAGCATCTTAAAAAGCAGAGACATCACCTTGCCAACAAAGGCCCGTATAGTTAAAGCTATGGTTTTCCCAGCAGTGATGTATGGAAGTGAGAGCTGGACCATAAAGAAGGCTGATTGCCGGAGAATGGATGCTTTTGAATTGTGGTGCTGGAGGAGACTCTTGAGAGTCCCATGGACTGCAAGAAGATCAAACCTATCCATTCTTAAGGAAATCAGCCCTGAGTGCTCACTGGAAGGACAGATCCTGACGCTGAGGCTCCAAGACTTTGGCCACCTCAGGAGAAGAGAAGACTCCCTGGAAAAGACCCTGATGCTGGGAAAGATGGAGGGCACAAGGAGAAGGGGACGACAGAGGACGAGATGGTGGGACAGTGTTCTCGAAGCGACCAGCATGAGTTTGACCAAACTGCGGGAGGCAGTGGAAGACAGGAGTGCCTGGCGTGCTCTGGTCCAGGGGGTCACGAAGAGTCAGACACAACTAAACCACTAAACAAGAACAACAATGTCTCAATTAGCAACACAATACCTCTACAGTTGAGAAGGGGGAAATAATGAGTTGAGCAATGCAACAATCCTTTAATTCTTCAAACTTCCACAGAGGACTGTTTTGGGGGTTTTGGTATTTTTTTTAAAAAAATGAAATTATAGCAACAACCAATTCAAGCACAAACCTGCCAAGATCTATGTTAGAGAAGGTCGGCATTTGTGGGCGAAGGGTGGAAGAGATGGGGGGGCAGAATCTGTCAAGAGTTCAGGCATCCTCAAGTGAAGGGAAAAGTTTGCCACGAGATCCCTGTCTTCCATGGGAATGGATTCCCCTTGAAGTAACAGCCTTTTGACGGATTCCTTCCTGTTATGTACTGAGCTGAATAGGATCCAAAATGCAGCAGTCTGATTGGTCCTAGAACAACAGGGTCCAGAATGCAGCAGTCTGATTGGTCCTAGAACAATAGGATTCAGAATGCAGCAGTCTGATTGGTCGTAGAACAATAGGATTCAGAATGCAGCAGTCTGATTGGTCCGCAGGAGCCACCCAATCCAACTCCAGGTGGAAGTGAATCCGCAACCTGATTGGCCTACAGGAGAATCCCGGAACTAGCCAATCACGTGCGACCCATTGTGTAAATAATGTTTATAAAGCAGACATTTAAGGGGAACTTCCATTCCTCACTACTATGAGCTGAATAAAGAGCATGAAATCCGCACTCGACTCCGAGTATATTTCACTACCTAATCTGGACAATCCATTAAATAACCCGGTTAATTTGTACCATTTAAATCCCATCAGGGCAGCGTGTAATGCTATAAAACTCTAAACATAATCCTGGCTGCATGAATGGGGTTTAGCTCTCACAACAAAGGCGCACAGGGATGAAGGAGGTAGTGGCTTTCCCGCCCGACACGAGTTAGGCTCCATATCAACCTTTGTAGCCTTTAAATGTTGTTTTTCCGACACTTGCATAGAACATTCTGAAATCCGCTTGTGAGTATTACGCCCACAAGCCATAGCTGCATTCTCATGGTATTCTGCATTGCTTTGCACCAAAGCACCCCATTTGAGGCAGTGTGGTGCAGTGGTTAGAGTGCTGGACTAGGACCCAGGAGACTAGGGTTCAAATCCCCCCCTCGACCGTGAAGCTAGGTGACTCTTCGGGGGCCATTTGCTGCCTCCCAGCCCACTGGCGTATGAAGGGGGGGCAGGGGAGCGCACCGCCCTGGGACCATTTGGGGAAAGGGTGCCATCGTGGCCAGCCACACCCCCCCAGGACACGCAACACACCCCCACGGGTGACACATCATGCCCCCGGGATATGCGCCAGCCACACCCCCACCTGTTCTCCACTCCGGAGCTGCACCATGTTGCTCCGCCACTGTCTCAACCCAACCTGCCTCACAAGGTACCGTATTTTTTGCTCTATAAGACTCACTTTTTCCCTCCTAAAAAGTAAGGGGAAATGTGTGTTCATCTTATGGAGCGAATGCAGGCTGCACAGCTATCCCAGAAGCCAGAACAGCAAGAGGGATTGCTGCTTTCACTGCGCAGAGATCCCTCTTGCTATTCTGGCTTCTGGGATTCAGAATATTTTTTTTCTTGTTTTCCTCCTCCAAAAACTAGGTGCGTCTTGTGGTCTGGTGCGTCTTATAGAGCGAAAAATACGCTACTTGCTCCTAGGAGCTGACTTCCTTTCTTCCTTCCTTCCTTCTTCTGACTTTTTTATATCACCTCTCAATGGACTTTGTCCATTTTGTATATTGTTTTGCTTCTGCATTTGTCCGTAAAGTGTCTGCAAACAAATAAATCCTTCTATATATGCAATTCTTATTGTCTATCTATATATCATTTGCAACTACTATTGGTTACATTCATCCCATTATACATCTTACTTCTTATTGTTAAAATGCCAAACATTTAGGGTGTTGGAACAGCGCTGGAAGGGGGAGTCTCTGTTATGGAAATTATGGGGGGGCACATCTTTAAAGTTAAATATTACAAATATTATGCCCGAGTGTATCCTTTCAACTTGACAGCTCAGGGAAGTTACCTAGCTTTAAAAATAATATAAAATCATCTCCTTTGCCAGTTTCCTCCATTCCAAAGCTATTTTCCCCTTGAAAAAGGACTCCAGGAAGTTCCCAGAGGTGACAATTGCTGGGCTCATTGTTAGCCAAAGGAAGCCAAATCTCATCCCCTGACTCGCCTCAGGCTCCAGACATGCAAAGGAACTTCTATTGTACTTTTGGGTGGTGGGTACTTAAGACATATTTGTCTATGCTAATCTTATACCTGAGTCTTGCCCTGCCATGTCTGCTTATGCTAATCTTGTACCAAGGACTTGTCTGGACATGTTTGCCAAGGTTAACCCCTCTCCTTTTGTGACATGTCAGTGATGTAGCAATGATGCTGTACGAACTGTATTCTGGGATATGGTGGGAAAGTTTTGAAAGTCTTTGTTTTTTTTTCAAATATTTTTTATTAAACAGTTTTTATAATCACACAAACATAACATAAAAACAGCAAATACATAAACAAACAGAAACAAAAACAAAATAAAAAACAAGTACCATTTCATATCTTAATTTCATATACCTTTCTTCCCCGACTTCCTCATGCCTCCCTTTTCTGTATTCCAGATTCTAATCAATTATTCAGCAAATCTTCCCTTATTTTACTTTAAGTTTAAATTAATCTTCCTTATTCTCCTTGTCTTAACCATTGCTAATAGTAACCATTTACTTTCCAGTCCAACATCATTCTAACTTTCATTAATTTTGTAATATTTCTTTAGATAGTCCTTGAACTTTTTCCATTCTTCTTCCGCTGCTTCTCTTCCCTGGTTTCGGATTCTGCTCGTCATTTCTGCCAAGCCCATATAGTCCATCACCTTCATCTGCCATTCTTCCAGTGTGGGTAGATCCTGTGTCTTCCAGTACTTTGCAATGAGTATTCTAGCTGCTGTTGTAGCATACATAAAGAAAGTTATATCCGTCTTTAACACCCCTTGGCCGACAATGCCCAAGAGAGAGGCCTCTGGTTTCTTAGGGAAGGTATATTTAAATACCTTTTTAAGTTCATTATAGATCATTTCCCAGAATGCCTTAATCTTCGGGCACGTCCACCAAAGGTGAAAAAATGTACCTTCCTTTTCTTTACATTTCCAACATTTATTATCAGGCAAATGGTAAATCTTTGCAAGCTTGACTGGGGTTATGTACCACCTATAAATCATTTTCATAATATTTTCTCTTAAGGCGTTACATGCCGTGAATTTCATCCCGGTGGTCCACAACTTTTCCCAATCAGCAAACAAAATATTATGACCAATGTCCTGAGCCCATTTAATCATAGTTGATTTAACCGTTTCATCTTGTGTATTCCATTTCAGCAGCAAGTTGTACATTTTTGACAAATTCTTAGTACTGGATTCTAACAATTCAGTCTCCAATTTTGATTTTTCCACCTGGAAACCAATTTTACTGTCCAATTTAAACACTTCATTTATTTGGTGATAGTGCAACCAATCTCTCACCTTCCCAGTTTTGAAAGTCTTTGTCACCCCATCCTCGGGGTTCAAATTTGCTCTTTGAACCTTTGTTGTTGTTTAGTCGTTTAGTCGTGTCCGACTCTTCGTGACCCCATGGACCAGAGAACGCCAGGCACCTCTGTCCTCCACTGCCTCCCGCAGTTTGGTCAAACTCATGCTGGTAACCTCGAAAACACTATCCAACCATCTCGTCCTCTGTCGCCCCCTTCTCCTTGTGGCCTCCATCTTTCCCAACATCAGGGTCTTCTCCAGGGAGTCTTCTCTTCTCATGAGGTGGCCAAAGTACTGGAGCCTCAGCTTCACAATCTGTCCTTCCAGTGAGCACTCAGGGCTGATTTCCTTCTCTTTGAACCTATTGCGCAATAAACTTTGGTCTACAGCTATTTGCTCCAGTTGGCTGGACTCCTTCCTTTATTCCGCAGGGACCCGTGGGCTCTGCCCAACGAGATGGGTGACTGAGCAGCCTCGCACCTAGATTTTTCTGAAACACCTCGCAGACCACCCCTCTCTGCCGCAGCTCCCTAGTCCTCTGCCCTCAAAGTTCTGTTTCACTTTGTCTGGTTTTAAGGCCACCTCTGATCAGGCCATAAGGCTCCCCGTTTATTTAATTGTACACTCAGAAAGTCAACAGAGAGCTTTTCCCCCTCTCTTTTTCAAAGAAATGACTCATGGGGGTGTTCAGGGATGGTTTTAGTGTGTGGCGGGTCTTCCCTTGAAACGATTCATTTAAATGTAGAATCACATTAGCCATTATTGCTCCTCTCTGCAGACTCGGCCGGCGTGCTTGAGATCTAAACCTCGACGCGCTATTAATCTTCCGAGCATTTGGCGCGCTTCCTCCGGTGTCCGCGACCTTCAAAGAGAAGTCTTCTCCGCGGCTGCAGGCAGAGGCTCCCAACGCGAAGCCTGTTGCAAAATGTTCGTAGCAGCAGCTGGCTGGGTCGCATTAATGAACTGGGGAGAAAGAGAATAAAGATCTTCTTTGCCGCATGCTAACAGAGGAAGGCCCTGTCGAATTAATAACGGGCCGCGAATAAGGAAGAGGTGTTGGAAGGATTCTGAGCTGGGATTAAAGGAGGTCAGGTTCAAGGAAAGGGGATGGTCTGCATCGCCTATGGTCTCACGTTGAGGAGTTTGGTAGCTGCTGGATGTTTGTGTGTGGCTGCCCCTTGTGGCGAGCCGCTGAACCACAGGTGGGCAGAATCGCCAAAATTCAGGCTCTGGGCTGACTTGGCGGTTGGGTCTTCCTGGACAGGAAGGAATATAAGTGTCAGATGAGCCAGGAGAAGGTCCGCAATAAATCACACGGCGTCCATGAGGCATAGCTGTCAACTTACAAATTTGAAAATAAGGGACCGGCAGCCTCGAAAATAAGGGATCAGCAGCCAAAATAAGGGATTTTCCAAGCACAGGTAGGTTCAACTGCTGAGCCCCTCTGAGCCAAAGGCAGAAAGCCCAGCCAGCAGCCAAACGAAGCCTCAAGCGGTGGTTCCCACAGCGCAGCAACCCAGCAAAAGGGATGCAGCAAGGAAAACCACCGTCACCTCTCTGCTGGGAAGCGCTGAGCAAAGGCGAGTCCCCAGGCAACGCGGCCGATTTGATCGGCACAAGGCATGCAAGCTCCACCCCCCAGTCTTTCTTGGACTCCTTATTGGGTGAGCAACACAGCCAAGCAACACAGTTTGAGCCTCCCTCCTCCCTGGCCGGCAGGGAGGGAGGGAGAGGAGCTGCTTCCTTTGAAACCCGGGAAATTTAAGGGACATCATCAATAAGGGACAGCAGCGGGAAACGGCACTGGGATAAGAGACTTTCCCACCAAATAAGGGACGGTTGACAGCTATGGAGGTGACGCACACCCCTTGGCTTGCTTTGTCTCCTTCCATCCCAGTTCCTCTGTCACGAATCTCCATCGCATAGCATGGCAGGATTCAAACAAAACCCATCTATGCTTCACTGGCTCTTCCCTTCCTTTGCAGAGAGAGTGCGGGTTTCTGTGAATGCACTATAGACAGGCACAGCTGTTCTCATCCGTGACCTCATATGCCACCGGAGTGTTCACAAGTTATCCAGAAGAGCTTCAAAAGCCGTTACTAAGCAACAGCCTCACTGTAGACGGCAGACTTCCCCCTGCATTTTTCTCATTCAAGGAGTGGGGGAAAGAGGGAAGAGAAGGGGAGGGGGAAGTGGGGTGGTGGTGGTCCTAGCTCAGGGGCGAAAGGATTGTTTATCCTGGAGAAGAGGAGACTGAGAAAGGATGCAATAGCCATCTTCAAATATCTAAAGGGCCATCACATGGACAATGGAGCAATGCTTTTCTCCTGCTCTGGAGCATAGGACTCAAACCATAGGCCTCAAGTCACAAGAAAGGTGTTATGTACTGAGTTGAATAGAATCCAAAATGCAGCAGTCTGATTGGTCCTAGAACAATAGGATTCAGAATGCAGCAGTCTGATTGGTCCTGGAATAATAGGATACAGAATGCAGCAGTCTGATTGGTCCTAGAACAATAGGATTCAGAATGCAGCAGTCTGATTGGTCCTAGAACAATAGGATTCAGAATGCAGCAGTCTGATTGGTCCTGGAATAATAGGATCCAGAATGCAGCAGTCTGATTGGTCCTAGAACAATAGGATCCAGAATGCAGCAGTCTGATTGGTCCTAGAACAATAGGGTCCAGAATGCAGCAGTCTGATTGGTCCTAGAACAATAGGATCCAGAATGCAGCAGTCTGGTTGGTCCTAGAACAATAGGATCCAGAATGCAGCAGTCTGATTGGTCCTAGAACAATAGGGTCCAGAATGCAGCAGTCTGATTGGTCCTAGAACAATAGGATCCAAATTGCAGCAGTCTGATTGGTCCTAGAACAATAGGATCCAGAATGCAGCAGTCTGATTGGTCCGCAGGAGCCACCCAATCCAGCTCCAGGTGGAAGTGAATCCGCAACCTGATTGGCCTACAGGAGAATCCCGGAACTAGCCAATCACATGGGGCCCATTGTGTAAATAATGTATATAAAGCAGACAGTTTTGGGGAATTTCCGTTCCTCACTACTATGAGCTGCATAAAGAGCATGAAATCCACACTCCGAGTATATTTCAAAAGGAGATTCCAACTCAACGTCAGGAAGAACTTTCAGAGAGTAAGAGCTGTTCGACAGTGGAACGGACTCCCTCAGGAGGTGCTGGACTTCACTGGAAGTTTTTAAGCAGAGGTTGGATGGCTACCTGCCATATATGATTGAGTTGAAGTTCCTGCATTGGAGGAGGTTGAACTAGATGACCCTCAGAGTCCTTTCCAACTCTACAATTCTGTGATTTATGCAGAAGGTCCAACCATCTCTAGGTTGGAGGTACTGAACTAGGTGGACCAGTTGCTTGGTGTAAGGGAGCTTTCCTGTTTAAAGCAGCCCTTTCTTTGGAAACATGAGGACTAGGATCTTAACTTGATTTGTTGGGGAAGAACCATAGCTTTGTGGTAGAGTCTTCTTTCCATGCAGGTGGCCCCGGGTTCAGTTCTCAGCGTCTCCGGTTGGGGCTGAGAAGGCATAGGATCAGGGGGCAGCGAGCAAGTTGGCAACTCCATTCCCAGCAAAGCCAACTGCTCTGCCAGAGGGTTACCCATATATATTTTGGAATCAGTGCCTTTCAATGTTGGAAGCACATCCCAGAGCCGAAGCTTGCCCCTCTTTGAGATGTCCTTCTCTGTCATTCCTGATTCTGATTCTGCTATGCGGGACCTAGGATTGCCAACTGACCGGGAGGGGAGAGCAGCTTAAACAGCCAAAATCAGCACGTGAAGGGGTTTCCCACACACACACAAAGAGGCTGGAAGTACATACAGTGGTACCTCGGGTTACATACGCTTCAAGTTACATACACTTCAGGTTACAGACTCCGCTAACCCAGAAGCAGTGCTTCAGGTTAAGAACTTTACTTCAGGATGAGAACAGAAATCGTGCTCTGGTGGCGCAGCGGCAGCAGGAGGCCCCATTAGCTAAAGTGGTGCTTCAGGTTAAGAACAGTTTCAGGATAAGAACGGACCTCCAGAAAGAATTAAGTACTTAACCCGAGGTACCACTGTATTATCGTTTCTGTTAACAGCAGAGTGGCAGGGCACAGCTGGAAGTTGGCATGAAGAGACATAGCGCAGAGGCACAACCCTTTCTGGCTGTCAGTTCATTCCATTCCATTCAGCTTGAACATCCGTGGGCAACACCTGACCAAATCTCAGAAGTCAGTGTTTGACACGGGGACAAATAGAAGACGATACCTTCACCCCAGTATGGCTCCCCTTCATCACACAGCCCAACAAGACAACGACAAGAATCCACCAACAGCATATGAATCAATATGGCAAACCTGATTCAAAAACACCCACCCACCCCACTCACACACAAAAACAAAGTTCACCACAGCCAACCACAAACAAACAACCGCACCCTAGGCCAACCCCAATTTCTCGCACCACCAAAAGAAGACAAGCGAACAGCAAAGAGAACCTGCACAAACGACGCCGACACAAAAACCCACACGTACATTAAGCAAAATAGAAATACAGTGGTACCTCAGGTTACATACGCTTCAGGTTACATATGCTTCAGGTTACAGACTCCGCTAACCCAGAAATAGTGCTTCAGGTTTGCTTCAGGATGAGAACAGAAATCATGCTCCGGTGGCGCAGCAGCAGCTGGAGGCCCCATTAGCTAAAGTGGTGCTTCAGGTTAAGAACAGTTTCAGGTTAAGAACGGACCTCCGGAACGAATTAAGGACTTAACCTGAGGTACCAGTATATTGCCTCCCGACCCCACCCCTACCCACCATGGCCCCCTCCACCTCTTCTCCCCTTTTTCTTCCTAATGTAACCCTAATGTCTCAACATTAGGGACGCGGGTGGCGCTGTGGGTAAAAGCCTCAGCGCCTAGGGCTTGCCGATCGAAAGGTCGGCGGTTCGAATCCCCGCGGCGGGGTGCGCTCCTGTCGTTCGGTCCCAGCGCCTGCCAACCTAGCAGTTCGAAAGCACCCCCGGGTGCAAGTAGATAAATAGGTACCGCTTTATAGCGGGAAGGTAAACGGCGTTTTCGTGTGCGGCTCTGGCTTGCCAGAGCAGCTATGTCATGCTGGCCACGTGACCCGGAGGTGTCTCCAGACAGCGCTGGCCCCCGGCCTCTTGAGTGAGATGGGCGCACAACCCCAGAGTCTGTCAAGACTGGCCCGTACGGGCAGGGGTACCTTTACCTTTAATGTCTCAACAAATAAAACTGACCTATGGAAAATGTAACTTGAAAAAAGAGACATTGTGCATACCTTTGTAAACCAAGAAAACTTTTTTAAAAAATATTTTTTTAAAAAGAAGTCAGTGTTTGCCACCTTGAGGCCTAGCGGCTTGGGGTTTTGTTTTGTTTTGCTTTTAACGCAACGGAAGCTCTGCGGAAGAATCCCATCACCAGCTTCTGCTAGAATGGGATGCCCTGCCAGAATGTGTGGGTGCCTCCATTTCTAATCACAGCTGGAGGACTTTCCAGATTCCCCCCCCCACTCCATCCTCACCCCCCCTCCATCTGCAGAGAAGTCAGCTTTTTCTGGCAGCGCAGTCCCCTCGGCTGACACCACTCACGAAAACCCCTGTTGCAAAGAATTTGGCCTTGCGGCACCCGCGGTTGACGGTAGTTTCCACTTCCAAGGAAATTTCATTAACCTTTGAAACCCCCTTGCTAGAAATCAAAGCTGGTGGCAGGTTCCGTTTTGTGATTAACAGCAGCCCCCACCACGCCTGCCCCCCCCTCACACACACAGTGCAGTGGGAGAGATTGTTAAGTCTGAAAGGTTTCCCACATTTTAAAAAAACCACACAAACCCACGGAATAATTCTGGGGAGGTGTGGCTGATTCAAATCATTCTGTTTCTGGAGCAACAGGCTAGGGCTTGTTTCTGGGATGACACGACTTTCACATTCCACGTATGGATGATTCATTTCTCTACCCTCGTAGCAACTGGTAGGGCGCAAGAGAACGGTGCGTCTCTCGCATGGCAGGGTGAGTCACCAGCCTGTTGTCCTCCCAGCACCCCGGATTCCCAAGCTGTGCTCCCACACCGCAGGTTGGGGAGCAACTGTGAGCATCAGATGGAAAAGAGTCCACTGAGGAACACACATCCCAGCGTGCGCGTGGCTACGGCTCACCGCCACAATTTCACTGAGGTTTGTGCTTAATTGGCTTTCAGCGTGTGAGAAGCGGGCGCTGCTGCGGTTGTAAGATGGTTGCTGTACATAGCTGTCAACTTACAGATTTGAAAATAAGGGACCAGCAACCTTGAAATTAAGGGACCAGCAGCCAAAATAAGGGACCTGCAGCCTCACCTCTTCCAGGCACTCCAGTCTTCCTGTCCTCCTGCAGTCTGGTCAAACTCATGCTGGTAGCTTCGAGAACACTGTCCAACCAACTTTGTAACCAGAGCTTCAACTGAATAGAATCTGAATCACATGCACCACAAGGCCTATGCAGCCTCAACTTAAGATGGCTCCCCGGCCTGGCTTTGCACTGCAAAGTTTGCAGCAGCACGTGCAACAAAATGGCGTCCAGCATTCAAAAACCCCCTCAGCTTGCATTAACTAGCCACACACAAGGCATTCAAGCTCCACCCCCCAGTCGTTCTTAGACTTCTTATTGGGTGAGCAACACAGCCAAGCAACACAGTTGGAGCCTCCCTCCTCCCTGGCCGGCAGGGAGGGAGGGAGAGGAGCTGCTTCCTTTGAAATTTAAGGGACATCATTTAAGGGACATTTAAGGGACATCCATCAATAAGGAACTGCAGCGGGACGTGGCGCTGGAATAAGGGACTGTCCCTTCAAATAAGGGACACTTGACAGCTATGTTGCTGTATTCAGAACTGGGAAGGAATTTCCCCTGCAGGTTTCGCCTTCCCTGTAACAATTCCGTCACAACTTTGGTGGTTTTTAGGCCTTGACAAGGTAGCCTTAAGTCTGGCATCAAGTCGGGGGGTGCATTCATGCTCCCTCCCCATGTGGCGGCACTTGCAGGGCCAATTAAAGGGCAAAAACTGGGAGTCCCTGGCCCTAGAGTGGCGGCATGTAGGTCAAACTCCCGGGACGAGGTCGGTGGAAAGGCATGCTGTATAAGTTTGCGCTTTGCAGTCCCCTCTCACTGGATCTCACTGAGAGGGTTACCTGCCAAGGCCTGTGCCAAGTTTCCCACTTCTGAAGTTCAATAAAGTTGTGGCCAATTTGAACCCGTATTCTGGTCTCTTGTCTCATCATTTGGGGAAAAGGGGTAGGCACCACAGACAGGGTTTAGCACGTGTGCTCGCGAACATTTCCCCCAGAAGGTCTTCTCCGGCTTGGATTTTCTGTTCTCCTCTCCTGCCCTCATCCTCAAGCACTGTGATGGAGGAATCAGAGGTCCCTGGGAGATTTAGCATGCTCAACAGCATTGCAGGTGCAAGGAGACCTGGGATATGCAGTTACCAAGGCACCCTCCTAAGGACTCGGGTGCTCTGGGAAACTGCATTTCCCAGGGCCCCAAAGAACATGGAGGCTGCTGTTTCAGCACTCAGGGTACCAGAAAGAGAAGGAAGGCATGGAAGTATGGCCACTTCAATGTCGTCATCGTCATCATCATCATCACTTTTTGAAATATACTCGGAGAGTGGATTTCATGCTCTTTATTCAGCTCATAGTGGTGAGGAGGAATGGAAGTTCCCCCAGAATGTCTGCTTTATATACAAGCGTACAGCTTCCGGGTCATGTGGCCAGCATGACTAAGCCGCTTCTGGCGAACCAGAGCAGCGCATGGAATCTCTGTTTACCTTCCCGCCGGAGCGGTACCTATTTATCTACTTGCACTTTTTTAAAAAAAATGATATTTATTCAGAGTTTCAAGAATACAGAAAAGAGAAGGGGGAAAAAAGAAGAAAAAATACATAAAAACCAATACAACAACACCACAACAAAAAAGAAAAATACAAATCCCATATTACATCTTTCTTTTGCTTATTTCCTTGACCTCCTCACACCTCCCTTTTTGTGTTGTAGCTTAATTAGTTATTTCAGCAAATTCTTTCCATCTTTCTCAATTTTTATTTGAATAATTTATCTTGACAGTCTAGCCTATTAATTAACTCAGCCAATCCTTTCCATCTTTCAGCATATTCTGTTATTCAATTTGCCTTAATTTGTTTAACCTTGTCTTACCATAAAATACCTTAAAGCTTAAAACTTAATACTTATTTATACATAACTCCTTATATCATTTCTACTAAAGCCAGATAGTTTCATTCCAACATTTTCCCTAATATTCATTAATTTTACACTAATTCCCAAAATAAAAGTTTTTCTTTATAGACTTTCTTCTAATTTTCATCCAACGTCCCTTCTTCCTGGTCTCGGGTTATGTCAGTCCTTACTGTCCATTCCATCCAGTCCATCAACCTGGTGATCTTATGTCCGAGGCCCTTAAGTCTCTTCCATGCCCCTTCTACAGATTTTCTTGTTGTTGTTTATACTTGCACTTTTCCTTGTCTTTTGTTGGTCTCTTTCTTAATTTCTTTCCTTTCTCCTTGAGGAGTAGATCTCTGGGGGGTTCCAGCCAATAGTTATTTCCATCTCCCCTCATCAGACCAGCCCATTCCCCACAGTCCCACTCCCCGCAGTCATCAATGTGATCCAAAAAATAGTTAACAGCATATTTCAAAGTCCCTCCAAAGTTAAGAGCCTCCTCAGCTCCAGGCTCCCCCTGGCCCACTCCAAATTCAATCTTCAAAGACAGCAGCTTATGCTCCTGCAGGGCCTCGGATCTCTCCATTTGCATTACTTGAGGTGCATCCACCACCTCCTCCATTATCATCTGCCCTTGCACTTGCCCAGTCGAACCAGTTTCCTGAGTTGGTCCCTGTATGATTTCTGTGTCAGTATTCCCTGTTTGTCCGCATTTACTGACTACAACAGTCATCAAGTCCAACTTCTCATTCATCAGATCCATCTTCTCATGCAAATGCTCCAGCAAAGCATTTGTTTTACAAAAAGCCAGCACCAAGACTTCCTCCCAACACATTTTTATTCAAGGTCAGAAGACTGGTCCCACGATCTTAATCTCACAGCTGTAAAGTCCCCTAGTGGACTGCAGCAACAATTTAACAAGCTCCCTCTAGAGGAGACAATTTCTATTTGTGTCCATCTTTTTAAAACATATCCAACAAAGGAAAGTTACTTTCATTTTTCAAATATTTTGTTTCTTTAGGATGCAAAAGGCAACATTGGAATCAGTTTGTTTCTCTTTTTTTTTAAACTATCTGTCAAAATGTTCCATTCACAGTCAATGAACGTCTCCGACAATTTCTGTCTCTGACACCCCGTTCCCAGGTTTGAGACGGTGGAAACTTACTTTTCTTATGCTCTTTCTCCTGCAGGCTTGAACAGTCAAAATTTCCCCCCCTTTTCTCCTGCTTCCAAGGGGGTTTTAGTGGTTATAAATGAAGGAGATTTCGACCTTTACAAACGACTTTCCAGGCTATTAGCTTACAGGGTTTGTGCTTCAGTCTATTTACAAAAAGCGGAAGGCGGACTTCCTGTTTTAAACCTTCCCGCTTTGATGCCAAATTAGAATGTTTCTTGATCCAATTTTCCGTTTCTACTCACGGGTACTTGTTTAGAGTCCAATTGTCCACAGGAAAAAGTCAGCACGCTCCGGCAATGGCTATGCGGCTTCCCTCCGTGAAAGTAGCAATCAGTTCGCAGCACCGCGCCACTCACCCCACTTCGCTCCGGAGCCCCAAAATGGGGTTCCCCGCGAGTAGGGGAGGCGCTCCTGGTGCCCTGCCGAACCCCACGTTCCCAGGCTTCCTCCACCTGGGATTTCTAGCGGGTCCCCACCTTCGCCGCGGCGGGAAGACCCAGTTTCCACGGAACCAGTTCCTCCAGTCGGAGGAACTCCGGCCATTCGCCAATGGCGCTAACCCGGAAGTCTATTTATCTACTTGCACTTTGACATGCTTTCAGACTGCTAGGTTGGCAGGAGCTGGGACAGAGCAATGGGAGCTCACCCTGTCGCAGGGATTCGAACTGCCGACCTTCTGATTGACAAGTCCTAGGCTCTGTGGTTTAACCCACAGCGCCACCTGCATCCCGCTTCCAACAAATAGAAAAGCATAACAGAACATCAACCTTTAAAAACTACCCTATACTTCAGATGTCTTCTAAAAGTCATATAGTTGTTTATTTCCTTGACATCTGACAGGATGGTATTCCACAGGGCGGGCACAACAGCCTCTCTTGGTGAGGGAACTGCCAGAAGGCCCTCAGAGCTGGACCTGCGTGTTTGGGCTGGACGACGGGGGTGGAGACTCTCCATCAGGTGTATCTAGGTATACAAACTCATAGGTATATGAACTTCTACCCTTTCTCTCCATGGTAAAACGGTGTTCTGTATTGTCTATAGTACTAACTGGCAGGGTCTTTCCCAGCCCATTGGTCCACATAGCTCAGTATTGTCTACACACCAGTCTTGAAAGACCTACATTGGCTCCCAGTACATTTCCAAGCACAATTCAAAGTGTTGGTGCTGACCTTTAAAGCCCTAAATTGCCTTGGCCCAGGATACCCAAAGGAGTGTCTCCACCCCCATCGTTCTGCCCAGACACCGAGGTCCAGCGCCGAGGGCCTTCTGGCGGTTCCCTCATTGCGAGAAGCAAAGCTACAGGGAACCAGGCAGAGGGCCTTCTCAGTAGTGGCGCCCGCCCTGTGGAACGCCCTCCCACCAGATATCAAAGAGATAAACAACTACCTGACATTTAGAAGACACCTGAAGGCAGCCCTGTTCAGGGAAGTTTTTAATGTGTGACATTCGTTGGAAGCTGCCCAGAGTGGCTGGAGAAACCCAGGGTTTACAAATAATAAATTACTGTATTTTTTGCTCTATAAGACTCACTTTTTCCCTCCTAAAAAGTAAGGGGAAATGTGTGTGCGTCTTATGGAGCGAATGCAGGCTGCGCAGCTATCCCAGAAGCCAGAACAGCAAGAGGGATTGCTGGTTTCACTGCACAGCGATCCCTCTTGCTGTTCTGGCTTCTGAGATTCAGAATATTTTTTTTCTTGTTTTCCTCCTCCAAAAACTAGGTGCATCTTGTGGTCTGGTGCGTCTTACAGAGCGAAAAGTACGGTATTTTTATTATTATTACACTGACTGGCAGCAGTTTTCCAGGGTTTCAGAGGGCGTCTTTCCCAGTCCTACCTGGGAACTGCACCACAGACCTTCTGTAGGCAAAGCTGGAGCTCCCACTCTTCGCTCTTGGCTCTCCTTTGCAAAACCACTTCTGACACCCAGGCGCAGGTCTCAAATCCTTTCCACCAACTTCTTTCATTCAAGGCTGAAGAATGCCTTGGGGCCAACTGCAGCCCTTCAGACTTGACTACCTGGCCCTAAGAACTCTCCCAAGGCCACACATCCACGCAGCCCTGGTTTGCGCTTGTTAAGTTGTGGGTGAACATATCAGACGACACAGCGATTCTTCAAACAGCTCTTGTTTATTCACAGGCCCAGAACAGAACTGAACTGAAGGATTCAGTCAGCCTGCTTATATAGAGCTCCAGTACAACGTAACTGTAACAACTTTCTGTAACTATCCAATCACTGAACGTCAGTTTCGATCCCTTATTTGCATATGTGGACCTGAACTATCTACAGTATCCCCCTGCTGGCCCAGGGTGAGAACTTCAGTACATAACAGTGCTGGCTTGAATATGTCCTTGAACTCTGTTCATGCCTCTTGCTTGTCTGAATGGAGGACAGAGAGCTGCGTTAGAGTGCATGTGTGTAACCCAGCCTACTGCACAAAGGAAAAGAATTGCACCCGTTGCTCCACCCACTTTTGCCTCTGGCCCCGCCTACCACTCGCATGTGGCCCCCAGAACCTCATCCAGAAGGAAATCCGGCCCTCGGAAGGTTCATACCCCCGTGCAGGAAGCATTTGTTTGCCATCTCTTAGGCTTTTGAAGAAGCTCCCAGCAACAAAATGTGTTTTGTGTTTATTTTCTTAAGTTGTTGACAGAAGAGCAGGAACATATCCCAGGCGAGGTGGCAGCACTGGAGGGGGAGGGTTAGATAACTTCGAACGAGGGTCTTTTAAAAATAAATAAATGTAGTGCTCCCATCCTGACAATATTTATCAAGATGGCGCTGCTGCCGCCGCTCAGCAACCCTTTCCTATCTTATTTGGTTTGCCGTTCAAACAACGGCTCAGGAAATTGGATGCTCTTGCCGCCTCTGATGATATCGTCTAAACAGCCTCATCTGGGCCTCGTTTTCTCCTGCACTGGCGAGGTAGAGCCATCATCACGGCTGCACAGTCAATGGTGGTGACAGTGGCAAGTGATAGCCTCCCATCGCGACAGCGTCTGAACGCAAGCAGAGGGCAGATGTGGAAATCAATTGCCCTTCATTATAGCCCCAGGACTCAGTGACGGCCACCAGCCTTTGAAAGAGGGTTGATGGAGGAGAGGTGTCAGGTGTGCGTGCAGGAGCCAGGCCCTGTGACCAGTAGGGCTTCGCAGCACTGGGGCCTTCCTAAGTTTGTTCTGAAGAGGCAAGCTGCGGCCGCACAGGTGAGGCCGATTAGTAACTCACAGCACCTGGTGGCAAGAGCCGGGAAGGGATATAAGGTCAGCATTTCCCTTCGGCTCTTCGCCACAGCAACACGTTCTCTGCCTTGCTGCGTTTGGCTTCTTGACTCCTTGCTTCTTGATCCTCGGACCCCTGACTTTGTAACTTCCTGCTCCTCGGACCCCTGACTTCATGACTCCTTGCTTCTTGACCCTCGGACCCCTGACTTCTTGACTCCTTGCTTCTTGATCCTCGGACCCCTGACTTTGTAACTTCCTGCTCCTCGGACCCCTGACTTCATGACTCCTTGCTTCTTGACCCTCGGACCCCTGACTTCTTGACTCCTTGCTTCTTGATCCTCGGACCCCTGACTTTGTAACTTCCTGCTCCTCGGACCCCTGACTTCATGACTCCTTGCTTCTTGATCCTCGGACCCCTGACTTCGTGACTCCTTGCCTCCTGACCCTCGGACCCCTGACTTCTTGACTCCTTGCTTCTTGATCCTCGGACCCCTGACTTCGTGACTCCTTGCCTCCTGACCCTCGGACCCCTGACTTCTTGACTCCTTGCTTCTTGATCCTCGGACCCCTGACTTTGTGACGCCTTGCTTCCTGAACCTTGGACCCCTAGCTTCTGGACTTCCTACTTCCCCCCCTCCATCTTGCCCCCAGTCCCGACATCCTCAGCTGGGACTTTGATCACCCGTAGACCGGACCATGACAAGAGGGCTTTCGATGGCTTCTAGCCACAATGGCTCAGCTCAGCCTCCACGGATGAAGGCAGCAATGTTTCTGCATACCCACCTGGAAGTCACACAGGGGGAGAGTGGCTCTTGTGTTCAAATGCTCAAAACAGATTGAGGTTGAATCCTGACAAGACAGAAGTACTGTTTTGGGGGGACAGGGAGCGGGCAGCTGTGGAGGACTCCCTGGTCCTGAATGGGGGTAACTGTGCCCTTGAAGGACCAAGTGCACAGCCTGAGAGTCATTTTGGACTCACTGCTGTCCATGGAGGCGCAGGTTAATTCTGTGTCCAGGGCAGCTGTCTACCAGCTCCATCTGGTACGCAGGCTGAGACCCTTCCAGCCCGCAGACTGTCTTGCCAGAGTGGTGCATGCTCTGATTATCTCCTGCTTGGACTACCACAATGCGCTCTACGTGGGGCTACCTTTGAAGGTGACCCAGAAACTGCAACTAATCCAGAATGCAGCAGGTACACTGGTGACTGGGAGTGGCCACCAAGACCATATAACACCCATCCTGAAAGCCCTTCCTTGGCTCCCAGTACGTATCTGAGCACAATTCAAAGTGTTGCTGCTGACCTTTAAAGCCCCAAACGGCTTCGGCCGAGTATACCTGAAGGAGCATCTCCACCTCCATCGTCCAGCCCGGACACTGAGGTCCAGCTCCGAGGGTCTTCTGGTGGTTCCCTCCCTGTGAGAAGTGAGGTTATAAGGAGCCAGGTAGAGGGCCTTCTCGGTGGTGGCACCCCTGTGGAGGCTTCACCCGGGGCAAAAGTTGACACCCAGCTATGAAATTGGGTTGGCTGATGTAAGAGGACTAGATGGGTCATTGGCCTCTGTTTTGTTCTTATATCAATGACAAACCTAGACCGCATCTTAAAAAGCAGAGACATCACCTTGCCAACAAAGGTCCGTATAGTTAAAGCCACGGTTTACCCAGTAGCGATGTATGGAAGTGAAAGCTGGACCATCAAGAAGGCTGATCGCCGAAGAATTGATGCTTTTGAATTATGGTGCTGGAGGAGACTCTTGAGAGTCCCATGGACTGCAAGAAGATCAAACCTCTCCATTCTGAAGGAAATCAGCCCTGAGTGCTCACTGGAAGGACAGATCCTGAAGCTGAGGCTCCAAGACTTTGGCCACCTCATGAGAAGAGAAGACTCCCTGGAAAAGACCCTGATGCTGGGAAAGATGGAGGGCACAAGGAGAAGGGGACGACAGAGGATGAGATGGTGGGACAGTGTTCTCGAAGCTACCAGCATGAGTTTGACCAAACTGCGGAAGGCAGTAGAAGACAGGAGTCCCTGGTGTGCTCTGGTCCAGGGGGTCACGAAGAGGCGGACACGACTAAACAACAACATGTTCTTATATTCTAAAGCAGTTCCAGAGCCTTCTCTGCTCTAGAGAACCTCATTCAGAATTCCTGAATATACTTAACAGGAAGGCTTGACAATAGAGTGCCAAGGTGGGCCAATGGCCCTAATCCAGCAGGCTCTCCTTATGCTCTTATGTTCTTAACCTGGCCCAGTAGTGCATAAGCAGCCAGTTCAAGCTTTCTGCGCCGGCCTTACATGCTCGAGGTAGCCAGCTGTTGCACCCTGTTACTGCAGCCTTGGCCCCCAGCCATCTTCGAAAAGGACAAGTCCGGAAACGAAAGCATCAAAGGACGGCAATGATCGTCGTCTTCATCATCACAACATATGCTGCATCATACAGACATCAGAGCAGTGCGTCGTGCATGTGCGTTGGGAGGAGAAGAAAGGAAGCCTGAGCATCGCCGCAGCAGCTCCGAGCGAGAAATGTTGGCTTTGCACAGACAGTAAGAGAATTTGCAGCTCAGCCGAGAGAGCGCACAAAGGATGAAGTCAAAGGCTTTTTATGAGCTCATTGGCCGTTCCGTCAAAGAAACAGCTGCCAATTAAGTATGGTAAACTGAGTCACTCCTTCCCACCGTCCCTGCATTTCTGATCTGATCTTTCTTTCTCTCCTTGCCCTGAATGGCAGTCCAGAGTTCACTTCTGATGACTTTCAGCCAAAAGGGAAGGCAGGGAGGTCAACGGTGGAAGGAGAGCAACTCCACAGTTGACTTTTCTGGGGAGCAGGGGTGAAATTGGGGTGAGGGGCAGGAACTCACCCATTTAGTGTGAAGCTCATAGAGGATGCTCGGGGAACTGGTTCGCTTGGAATGTCCACGGCAAACTGATCTGATCTGTACTTCCTAGAATAGAGGTTGGAACTATAAACATCCTTTGAGCTTTTTTAGATTTTTGACAGCCCTTTGAACTTTGAGTGGTGCCTCCAAGGTCACTGGCAGGACAGCTGTTTTGCATACAGAAGGTCCCAGCTTCAACCTTTGACTATGTCCTACCTGAAACCCTGGAGAGCCATTGCCAGTCAACAAGCTTGATGAACCCAACAGGTATTATAAGTTGGCCCCCCATGGAGAAAAGTTCTCCTGAGCCAGGATCAGAAATCGAAATGGCGTGGGGGGCATAGCTGTCAACTGTCCCTTATTTGGCGGGAAACTCCCTTATCCCAGCACTGTGTCCCGCTGCTGTCCCTTAAATTTCCCGGATATCAAAGGAAACAGCTCCTCTCCCTCCCTCCATGCCGGCCAGGGAGGAGAGAGGCTCCAACTGTGTTGCTTGGCTGCGTTGCTCACCCAATAAGGAGTCTAAGAACGACTGGGGGGTGGAGCTTGCATGCCTTATGCCGATCAAATCGGCCGCGTTGCCTGGGGACTCGCCTTTGCTCAGCGCTTCCCAGCAGAGAAGTGACGGTGGTTTTCCTTGCTGCATCCCCTTTGCCGGGTTGCTGCGCTGTGGGAACCACCGCTTGAGGCTTCGTGTGGCTGCTGGCTGGGCTTTCTGCCTTTGGCTCGGAGGGGCTCAGAAGTCGAACATGCCTGTGCTGGGAAAATCCCTTATTTTGGCTGCTGATCCCTTATTTTCGAGGCCGCTGGTCCCTTATTTTCAAATCTGTAAGTTGACAGCTATGGTGGGGGGTGGGGGCCAGTCAAGAAACCCATGTCTGATGAACTTTTGAAGGCCCTGAATTATTTTTGGGCTTAGATCAAATTATTCTTGGGCTTAGATCTCTGGTTTCCCCAACCCCAGAAAACATCCATGATAGCCCCAGTCTCAAAAACATGCTGCCTTTTCTCCCCTTTATTTTAACCAGGAAAGGAAAGGCATTAGCCTTTGGGAAAATTACCTTTCCCGTGGCCACTACACCTAAGCGCACCGCTGCCTAGCAAATCAGAGCCATATGGAATAGTCCCACTGGTACCAGTTACAGAAAAAGGATTATTCTCCGCTGCGTTTACATGCTAATCAACAGTGCACCAAGATATGGGAGCCACAGGAGATGCAGTTTTCCCAAGGGCCCCTGGCGGTCATCTTGTGCATATTTTGGAGTGTGGATCTGACAGATAAAGCTTTTCAGGAAAAAGGTGGATAGATGGCCAGATGATTCTTTTCTTTCCTGGCTGTGCTGTGTGGGATGGCCAGTTGTATATCACTCCCGCTTGAACTACTGCCATGCGCTCTACGTGGGGCTACCTTTGAAGGTGACTTGGAAACTACAACTAATCCAGAACGCGGCAGCTAGACTGGGGACTGGGAGCGGCCGCCGAGACCACATAACACCGGTCTTGAAAGACCTACATTGGCTCCCAGTACGTTTCCAAGCACAATTCAAAGTTTTGGTGCTGACCTTCAAAGCCCTAAACAGCCTCAAAGGCCCATTATACCTGAAGGAGCGTCTCCACCCCCATCGTTCTGCCCGGACACTGAGGTCCAGCGCCGAGGGCCTTCTGGCGGTTCCCTCACTGCAAGAAGCCATGTTACAGGGAACCAGGCAGAGGGCCTTCTTGGTGGTGGCGCCCGCCCTGTGGAACGCCCTCCCAGCAGATGTCAAAGAGAACAACAACTACCAGACTTTTAGAAGACATCTGAAGGCAGCCCTGTTTAGGGAAGCTTTTAATGTTTGATGTATTACGGTATTTTAATATTTTGTTGGAAGCCGCCCAGAGTGGCTGGGGAAACCCAGCCAGATGGGCGGGGTGTACATAATAAATTATTATTATTATTATTGAAAGGGTTAATCTCAATACTATCTGCACCTAAGCTAACTTCTGCAGTTGTGGTTAAGCAGCTAGCAAAAAACCGCAATTGCAAGCTGGGAGCTACTTCCTCTTTCTGCCGGCTAGCAGAGAGCGAGCAGCGGCTGGCAGGGAAGAGGCCAGCTTCCTCTTTCTGCAGGCTAGCAGGGAAGCCCATTTCCTGTTTTTTCTCTCAGCTAAGTAGAAACTGCAGTACTCTCTGCACATGCTCTCTGATGCAGTAACGCAAGAGAAGAACACACGAACAAGGGAAGGAGGGGCGTTTAGATAGCCATATGCCATATAAGGAAGTAAGCTAAAACTTGCCAGCTGATTGGAGAAGGTTTTGGGGAAGCTTGGGGGAGGGAAGGGTGTTTTCAAGGTATAAGAAAGTTTGCAAATGTGAAATTGGGCGTAGCCAGTCTTTGGAGAGGACTCCACTGGCTGCCTCTGCGCAGATCTCAATAAATCTCTTTTCTCTGACCAAGAAGTCTCTGGAATTGTTTTTCCCCTCTGGCCACGGGGTTGGCGGACCGCTGGACCTCCGGGTACTGCTAATCTAAGGCTTCATTTTGGGGGCTCGTGTCCGGGATGGGTCCCCACCCCACGAAAGGTGGACCGAGGGGCCAGACTCGACCGGGTGAGCAACCGGGACCAGCGCTCGCAATCTCCAGCGCGCACCCTGCCAGTTTGTAGGGGGAGATCGCCACGCTGTGCCTGAGCCGAGACACCCAGTCGGGAGAGAAAAGAGGACGGCCGAAGGAGGGGTCCGCAGCGGAACAGGTAAGCCCAAGGGAAAGGGCGTGGTAGGAAGCCCGATCAGCTTCCTCTGGCTGTGAGCAGTAGAGTGCCGCCAGAAAAGGGATAAAGGGTCTGGCTGTGAGCAGTAGAGTGCCGCCAGAAAAGGAACAAAGGAACTGGCCGTGGCAATAAGGTGCCGCCCCGCCAGACGGGAAAAGGGAAAGGGGAAACAGAGGGAAAATTATTTTGGTGTGTTTTGTGTGTTGCATGTTGGAATTATATTGGGGTGTGTTTTGTGTGTTGCATGTCAGATACTCCAGTGGCTGAATTGTCAAGTGTGGGCCGGGGCTTAGCGTCCCCTTGGCCGAGCGATTGCAGGGCTGTGCATTTCTTAGCAACGCGAGTTCGCCAAGTCACAGCCTGTAGTGGTTGGTGTGTGAAAGGATCTTAAGCCCGGTTAGGAGCGGAGTATCTGAAGAAAAATGGGGTCTGGGGCAAGCTAACGTAGTCCTCTGAAATGTTTTTTAACCAACTGGAAAGCAGCTACGAAGCATGATGATTGGGTTCAAATTGAGAAGAGAGAGGATGTGAGGTTGATTGGCCCACCCAAGGAACTAATTAGCCCTTGGAGGGCAGATTTAATTTGCAACTAATCAACCCACTATATCAAAATATCTTGAACGTCCACCCAGACCAGATCCCTTATATTTCTACCTGGAAAATCAATGTAGAAAAGAATCCACCGTGGCTGAAAGCCTGCCGAGGCGACGCCCCACAAAATACAATTTGTGCAGTCCAACCGGCAGGGAAGTCAGAAAAGCCCCCGGTGATATCAGAGCCGGAAGGAGAGGAAGGAGAAGAGGGGGAAGTCATTAAACCGCCGCCACCCTATGCTCCACCAACTGCCCCTCTAGCGAATCCCCCAGGCCCAGGGCCCCAGGACCAGGGAGGAGCCGGCCCTCAGCCTGAACCCTCCAAGGTTGATGAATTAGAGAGCAAAGAGGAAGAGGATGATGAGGAGTTTATGAAGGGACTAATTGAGTTAGCAAAGAAAGGAAAAAATGTGGACACAGTATCAGACAATTGAGATTGCAACAGTATGTACAACCCTATGCGAAAGAAGTGGATGTTAGTTCCCATTTGTTGGCAGCAGCAGGATGCTCCCCAACACAAGGGAAGAAATGCCAGAAGAAATGGATAGAAGCAGCAACCAGGGCGTCCCTCCATAAGTCCCATAAGGCACAGAAAAAGGGTGGGACTGCAATGATGCCTCTACGCAGAGTGTATGACCCACCAGCCCCCCAGGACAGGGTGGGGAAGCACCACCATGCACTTATACAGTCCAACATGTGCCTTTTTCAAGTGCTGATGTGTGCAATTGGAGAAATTAGAACCCTACCTTTGAGGAGAACCCAGATGATATTGCCAACGCCCCATTATAAAGGCTGCCTTTGTAGCTCAGGCAGCGTCCGATATTCGCCAAAAGAAAAAATCCAGAAGCCTGAGGGGTTCATCGGCCATGGGCTGGAATAGATGTTGGAAATAGCTCAAACCACTTACAATCAGAGAGATGAGCAGGCCCAGAGAAAAAAGGAGAAGTATCAAACAAGGAAGTTGATGGCATTACAGGCAGCCACACCCACCCCTCAGGAAAGAGGAAGTGCCCGGGGAGGAGGGCGAAGCCGTCTGGGGAGGAATCAGTGCGCCATCTGCCGACAGGAAGGGCACTGGAAGAGAGAATGCCCTATTCTATTATTAGGAAGAGATTTGTTGGTAAAGTTGCAAGCCCAAATTACCTTTAAGCCATCGGGAGAAGCCACATTGTCCACTATGTCACTTGGGGAACTGGTTGTGGAGGCACCCCTGAGGGAGTACTGGCGCCTCATGATGGTAAAAGAAGAGGAGGGACCCATCCCCGCCAGTATTCTGGAACAAGTGAACCCCGCGGTATGGGCTGAAGGTAACCCCCCAGGAATGGCAAAGAATATCCCACCAATAATTGTGAAGCCCAAGCCATTTGCCAATCCTGTTGCAGTAAATAAGTATCCCATCCCACGAAGGGCGGCTGAAGGAGTGTGGGTGCATCTAGAGCGACTGCTCCAACATAGAATCTTGAGGCAATGCCAATCACAGTGGAACACCCTTTTGTTACCAGTGAAGAAAGGAAGCAGGCTATTATCCTGATACCAGAGCCAAAGAACTGCAGAGAACTCCGTGGCTTTCTGGGGTCTGCAGGATTTTGTAGGATATGGATATTTAATTACAGCATCATTGCCAAGCCTCTACATGAGTCAACCAGAGGAACTGAGAGAGACCCCTTTGTTTGAGGCACAGGACAACAGCAAGCCTTCGTGGATTTGAAGAGGGCACTACAGCAAGCCCCAGCGCTTGGCATCCCAAACCCTGAGAAACCCTTTACTCTATTCGTGGATGAGGACCAAGGGACAGCGAAAGGGGTTTTGTGCCAAAAATTGGGAAGCTGGCAACAGCCAGTGGCATACCTATCTGAGCGCCTGACGCCTACAGAGCAAGGTTTACCGCCGTGCATGAGAGCAGTTGTGGCAGTAGCCACCCTACTGAACAAAGCAGACAAATTTATTTTTGGCCAAGACACTGTTTGTGTGACCCCGCATGCAGTCCCAGCTCTGCTTGACATGAAGGGTACCTATTTCCTCTCCCAAGCAAAGATGATGAAGAATATTTTAGCAGGCCTGACCTCAAAGAGGAGGCAAACCCCCATTGGCCTTCATGGTTTGTGGATGGAAGCAGCTTTGTTGAGGCTGGACAACGAAAAGCAGGCTATGCAGTGGTAGCCTTGGAAGACCAGGTGATCGAGGCAAAGGCACTCCCACCTGGAACATCGGCCCAGCTAGCAGAGCTAGTTGCACTCACCAGAGCCCTGAACCTGGCAAAGGGACAGAAGATAAACATTTATATTCTAAGTATGCCTTTCTGACTTTACATGCCCATGGAGCCTTATGGAAGGAAAGAGGTTTGCTTACCTCCAGAGGAAACCAGGTGGCCCACCCACAAGCCTTATTGAACCTTCTGGATGCTGTATGGGAGCCCAAGGCAGTGGCAGTTATCCATTGTTATGGACACAAAACTGGACTAGGAGAAGTGGCCAGAGGAAACCGACTAGCAGACAGAGTGGCCAAGGAAGCAGCCCGGGAACCAGCTCCCGCGTCAGTTATTGGAGCACTGGTCCCTGGAAGGATCTTGAACACCGCTGATAAGCCAATATACACCAAAAGGAGAGGGACACTGCAGATGCCCAGGGGCTGACCATGTCCAAAGAAGGATGGTACCTTACTCATGATGACAGAATATGGATTCCAGAGTCCCTTTCTTGGCAGATTACTCAGAGATACCATGAGTCCACCCACATGGGACCAGATGCC
This sequence comes from Podarcis raffonei, assembly GCF_027172205.1. Lineage (NCBI taxonomy): Eukaryota > Metazoa > Chordata > Lepidosauria > Squamata > Lacertidae > Podarcis > Podarcis raffonei. The sequence goes on along the minus strand of NC_070619.1, from coordinate 4,124,131 downwards.
ACAACCAGACAGCTGAAGCAGTGCTTCTACATAGCCCACCTTTATCAACTGGCAGCCCAGATTTCCAGGAAGTGCCCGCTATGTCAAAAGAATAATCCCAGAACCGGACCCTTGGCTCCCCCGGGGATTCAGCATAGTGGAACTGCACCCATGGAAGACCTTGTTGTGGACTTCACTGAATTGCCCTGCTATGGACTACCTAGGTCAATAGGATCTGACAATGGACCAACCTTTGTCCACTCAGTTTTGCAATAACCCCCCATGCTAGTCAAAATGTGCAGTTTAATAATTATGTGCAGTAATTCTCCCGAGATTTTCTCTCTTTCTTAACAGGTGGACCCAGGCCCACTGCTGACCTCACCCCTTGGGTCCACCACACTTAAGTGAAGAAGGCTATTTTAGATTGGACAGTTACACCAAATCCTGATGATCCTCTGAAGCTAACCATCTCCAGAAGAGCGCCAGACAACCGCCCTGCTGGACAAGTGGATGGGAGGGACGCCCGCGGGCAGCGTCCCCAACGTAGAGACTTTTTTCCAGCAAATTCTGAGGCACCGCCAGGACTTTTGATATTGGGGCCAGAACTCTTTGATATGGTCACTCCGTGTGTCAGGCCTCTGCAAGGGTGGATATATATTCCTGTGGGTATATGTTAATATATGTAGAGGGAGAAGCCCCTTTCGGATACAGTATGTTGGGAGGAAATCATGAGAGTATTAAGCATCCACAAGGACAGGTGGGAAAATTGGTTAAGATAATAGGCTCCTCCTCAGAGAGGTGGGACACAACCTCCCAAAAAGCAAGGCAGCTGATAGAGCACGAGTATCAGTGGGCCCTTCAGCAATAAAATAGATATGTCCTAGATAATATTTCAGCCACCATTGATCACATGGAAACAATGATAGCCAGGAACCCGCTGAAAACTACAGGAGGTGATCTATGGGGTTGGTTATATTCCTGGCTGCCTCATGGCAGTTGGCTCAGGCATATTGTGGTATTATTAGCAGGGCCGCTGTTAATCCTTCTGCTTCTTTGCTTCTGTATACCCTGCTTCGTGCAATGCTTACAAGGTGTGATGCAAAAAAGAATCATGGCCCTTATTGCTCTTCCCCAGGATTATAAACCCGAGAGACCAGGACGAACCTAGGAGATAGGTTGTCCCAAAAGAAGAGGAGGGAATTGAAAGGGTTAATCTCAATACTATCTGCACCTAAGCTAACTTCTGCAGTTGTGGTTAAGCAGCTAGCAAAAAACCGCAATTGCAAGCTGGGAGCTACTTCCTCTTTCTGCCGGCTAGCAGAGAGCGAGCAGCGGCTGGCAGGGAAGAGGCCAGCTTCCTCTTTCTGCAGGCTAGCAGGGAAGCCCATTTCCTGTTTTTTCTCTCAGCTAAGTAGAAACTGCAGTACTCTCTGCACATGCTCTCTGATGCAGTAACGCAAGAGAAGAACACACGAACAAGGGAAGGAGGGGCGTTTAGATAGCCATATGCCATATAAGGAAGTAAGCTAAAACTTGCCAGCTGATTGGAGAAGGTTTTGGGGAAGCTTGGGGGAGGGAAGGGTGTTTTCAAGGTATAAGAAAGTTTGCAAATGTGAAATTGGGCGTAGCCAGTCTTTGGAGAGGACTCCACTGGCTGCCTCTGCGCAGATCTCAATAAATCTCTTTTCTCTGACCAAGAAGTCTCTGGAATTGTTTTTCCCCTCTGGCCACGGGGTTGGCGGACCGCTGGACCTCCGGGTACTGCTAATCTAAGGCTTCATTATTATTATTATTATTATTATCCCTAAACCCCCAAAAGGCCCATGCTGGGATAAAATCTGCATGGATTTAAAAAATGGATAAATGCATGCCTGGATAATAATCACATTCATTTCATCTCTCTATCACAGGGGAAGGCTCTGAGCAGGTGACCAGTTACCATGGCTGTATGCGGCCTCCAGGATCAGGGGCAGTCTATCTCTGAATCCCAGTTGTTGAGAATCATGAGTGGAGAGAGCTCAGGACCTGCCTTCAGGCTTCCCATGCGGGCATCTATCTGATCAGCCACTATGAGAACAGAATGCTGGGCCTTTAATCCAGGAGACTCTTCTCGTGCTATCTTTAAACTGGGCTTAAACCAGACATTTATTCAAACAGAGGATTCCTTCAAAGAGAGGAGTGTCCAGGTCATATGGCCACCCTCATCCTGAACCCATCACCAGTCCACTTCTCCAATTGACCCCAATCGCAAGCTCTATGGGGAGAGGGAATATATTTTTTTCCTTTACCCTCCTCATTCATTTTTCCTCTACTCACCTCACTCATAACTACAGTGGCACCATTTTATGGCCTACCTACACAATCAACCCATATTTGTTTGTAGCAGTATAAGTGCCCTTCAGAAAAAATAAATTTGTGTGATGTGCAGGTCTTGGGAATACTACACCAGCACTCCCAGGGTCCCCTGGCAATTCCCAGGCTTCCCTGCCGTGAAATTACTATTTAGACCCTTTTAACTCCACTGTGTAGAGACGCAGGTGGCGCTGTGGGTTAAACCACAGAGCCTAGGACTTGCCGATCAGAAGGTCGGCGGTTCGAATCCCCGCAATGACGGGGTGAGCTCCTGTTGCTCGGTCCCTGCTCCTGCCAACCTAGCAGTTCGAAAGCACGTCAAAAGTGCAAGTAGATAAATAGGTACCGCTCCGGCGGGAAGGTAAACAGCGTTTCCATGCACTGCTCTGTTTCACCAGAAGCGGCTTAGTCCTGCTGGCCACATGACCCAGAAGCTGTACGCCGGCTCCCTTGGCCAGTAAAGCGAGATGAGCGCCGCAACCCCAGAGTCGGCCACGACTGGACCTAATGGCCAGGGGTCCCTTTACCTTTACCTAACTCCACTGTGTAGCTATGTCCATATGATTGAGCTCCATTAGGCCTTGAAATAATACCTTCATAGTCTGATTAATGAGTAAACACAGACCATTCCTCCGCAACTCTGTCCCTCCTCACAACCCCCCCGGGCTCCCGCTTTCCCCCTCCTCCCTTTACTTGCAAGCAGACAGAGAAACCACAAACCCTCCCATCTCCTTTTCAATTTAAGGCAGATTTAAGGATCCCCAATTCTAAGGGGACTAATAGCATGTAATCTCCTTTCCCACTTCTCCTCTTCCCTTTATGAGCCGGAGTTTATTGGAATGCTGCCCTTTTCATACGCCGGGTCTGATATTTCAATTTCCTGCCTAAGCGGTATAAATATATATATATGGGATATACCGTACCTGGGAACTGATGCGTTCCAGCAACTAATTATTCACGTTGATTGACATTATTCTAATCGTTATTATTGTTTTTTTCCATTTTGTTTCTGTGCCGCTTTAATTCCACCTGAATGCTGTTATTGATTAAAAAGCAGCAGGGTTTTTCAGGGTTTGTTTGTTTTAATACAGTCCTACCTGTGGCCTCCTCTAAGCACCTTTGCAGAGGATTTGAAGGGGTCCTGCACCCAGAGAAAAGAGGGCGGAGATCTGCTGCTGTTCTTCCACGCTAGCTGCCCCAATCCACCAAGCTCTACCGCTCCCTCAAAAGAAGGAATTCAGTACCTGCCAGAGTTAAAACTCTTTCCGCAGCTGTTGAGAGACTGCAGAGACTCCATAATTGTTTACGGATAGCTTTTGTACCCCCTGCGTCAGCCAAAAAGGCTCCCAAGAGTGGCTCACACGCAGCCCATTAAAACGAAAACAGTCCCTGCCTGCAGCCTTACAACCTAAAAGACGCAGTATGAAAGGAAAATCAGGCAGGGAGGGAAGAGGAAGGAAGCAAACTCAGATACCCATTCTTAAAGTTAAAGAGCAGCTCTGGTAGCACGAATCCATCACCACCAGGCCCCAACCCTCTAATACCCGAATTGGAAAGACGATGTGAAATGTTTTGGGGAGGTCTGTCGCAGGAGCCAGCACCCCAATCTCTTTTTTTTTTATAAAATATTTATTAAAGTTTTACAAAATGAAAAAATAAAAATACAAATACAAATAAAAAAGCAGTTCCATCTTTCCATTACATTCTTTCATTTACTTAATTTCCGTACCTCCTCTAACCTCCCTTTTTGTATTCCAGTTTAATTTGTCAGTTCAGCAAATCCTTCCCCTCTTTGCTTATCCTAATCTTTAATCTTAAAATAATGTAACATTAGATTTTTGCTTATTAATAGTCCATTTTTTCATACTCCTTATAGCATTATAGCTAAAAACCACATAACTTTCATTCCAACATCATTCTAACATTCATTAATTTTGCAATATTTCTGTAAATAGTCTTTAAATTTCTTCCAATCTTCTTCCACCGACTCTTCTCCCTGGTCTCGGATTCTGCCGGTCATTTCTGCCAATTCCATATAGTCCATCACCTTCATCTGCCATTCTTCCAGGGTGGGTAGGTGTTGTGTCTTCCAATACTTTGCGATAAGTATTCTTGCTGCTGTTGTGGCATACATAAAAAAAGTTCTGTCCTTCTTTAGCACCTGTTGGCCGACTATGCCCAGAAGAAAGGCCTCTGGTTTCTTCAAGAAGGTATATTTAAATACCTTTTTCAATTCATTATATATCATCTCCCAGAAAACCTTAATCCTTGGGCACGTCCACCAAAGGTGAAAGAATGTACCTTCTGTTTCTTTACATTTCCAACATTTGTTATCAGGCAAGTGATAAATTTTTACCAGCTTGACTGGGGTCATGTACCACCTGTATATCATTTTCATAATATTCTCTCTTAAGGCATTACATGCCGTAAACTTCATACCTGTGGTCCATAACTGTTCCCAGTCAGCGAACATATTATGTCCAACATCTTGTGCCCACTTAATCATAGCAGATTTCACTGTTTCATCCTGAGTATTCCATTTCAACAGCAAGTTATACATCCTTGACAAAATCTTAGTTTTGGGCTCTCACAGTTCTGTTTCCAATTTTGATTTTTCCACCTGGAATCCAATTTTTTTGTCCTGATTATATGCCTCCATTATTTGATAATAATGAAGCCAATCTCGCACTTTATTCTTTAGTTTTTCATAACTCTGCAATTTCAATTTATCTCCTGCTGCTAGCACCCCAATCTCAAGAACCTAGCTAGCACCCTAGCAGAGGCCCACGCTAACTCTTGCCCTAACCCCAGCCCCTTTAAAAAGCAGCTGGACTCTTGTTGTTGTTTAGTCGTTTAGTCGTGTCCGCCTCTTCGTGACCCCCTGGACCAGAGCACGCCAGGCACCCCTGTCTTCCACTGCCTCCTGCAGTTTGGTCAAACTCATGCTGGTAGCTTCGAGAACACTGTCCCACCATCTCGTCCTCTGTCGTCTCCTTCTCCTTGTGTCCTCCATCTTTCCCAACATCAGGGTCTTTTCCAGGGAGTCTTCTCTTCTCATGAGGTGGCCAAAGTATTGGGTACCACTCCGGCGGGAAGGTAAATGGTGTTTCTGTGCGCTCTGGTTTCCATCACGGTGTCCCGTTGCACCAGAAGCGGTTTAGTCCAGTGGCGTAGCGTGGGTTGTCAGCACCCGGGGCAAGGCAAGTAATTTGCGCCCCCTAACCCGTGGATTTTAGCACTCGAGTGTGAGCGCGCCCGCCCCCGATGTTGCGCCCGGTGCGGCCGGCCCCCCCTGCACCCCACACGCTACGCCACTGGTTTAGTCCTGCTGGCCACATGACCTGGAAAGCTTTCTGTGGACCAACACCAGCTCCCTCAGCCTGAAAGCGAGATGGGCGCCGCAACCCCATAGTCACCTTTGACTGGACTTAACCGTCCAGGGGTCCTTTACCTTTACCTGCCTATCCCTCCTTAAAACAAAGAAAATGTCGTGCGCAGTGAACCTGACGCAGGCAGCGTTGTGGTGGGGAGAAACCCATCTATTTTAAACAGGCTGCTTTCCTTTTCCTGCACTGCATAGATCTATTGGTTTAAACGGATGGCACACGCTCTTTCCCTCTGGCGATTTGTGATGGAGACTAAAGAATGCCGGCAAGGTTGCAGCTATATATAAAGAAGGCACAAGATGTTCTCCTTTTAGCTAATAGAGGTGGTTCAGGGGTTTGGTGCGCTGAGCATCATTATTCCTGCTCCACAACAGCCCAGGATCCTGAAACAGGCTAAGGGTTTTAATGAGCAATTTAGCTGAGCTGCTGGCCTGTAGAGTCTCTCTCAATCTCCCTCTCTGGCCTACAAAGGTCAAACCAGCAGTCTGCTTAATTGGGACAGTTAGAGGCAGGGGTGATGAACCCGTTCCCCCCTGTCGGGGGCCGCATTCTGTCTGCCCAGGGCCGCATGTCGAGACTGGACAAGGCCAATGGCCATGCTGGGCAGCTCCAGAGAGGATGGGGCGAAAACCAGAAGCGTGGCTGAGGCCCCCTAGGTTTTAGAGAATTAAATTGGTTGGGTTTGTAGTTTATGCAGTGTTGTCAATAGCTTGGAAGCTGAGTCTACCCAGTGTTTCATTGCCTGTTCCTACCTGCACATCGTTAGCATTGCTTAAAATAAGTTAAGTGCTTCCTTGCCAACAAAGGTCCGTATAGTTTGTCAATGACAAACCTAGACAGCAGCTTAAAAAGCAGAGACATCACCTTGACAACAAAGGTACGTATAGTAAAAGCTCTGGTTTTCCCAGTAGTGATGTATGGAAGTGAGAGCTGGACCATAAAGAAGGCTGATCGCCTAAGAATTGATACTTTTGAATTCTGGTGCTGGAGGAGACTCTTGAGAGTCCCATGGATTGCAAGAAGATCAAACCTCTCCATTCTGAAGGAAATCAGCCCTGAGTGCTCACTGGAAGGACAGATCCTGAAGCTGAGGCTCCAAGACTTTGGCCACCTCATGAGAAGAGAAGACTCCCTGGAAAAGACCCTGATGTTGGGAAAGATGGAGGGCACAAGGAGAAGGGGACGACAGAGGACAAGATGGTGGGACAGTGTTCTCGAAGCTACCAGCATGAGTTTGACCAAACTGCGGAAGGCAGTGGAAGACAGGAGAGCCTGGCGTGCTCTGGTCCAGGGGGTCGCGAAGAGGCAGACACGACTAAACAACAACAACACTGGTAGATAAGAAAAGGTTCTTCATTTCCAGCCTCTTCATATTTTTTTACAAGGATGGCTTTGGATTCTAAGCCTACCTAGTTGGAGCACATTTTACGGCTGTCTTGCGCAGGAAAGGCAGGGAGAAACAGAGAGGAGGGGGGGAGAGGAAGAGCTTGGGCAAAGTGTATCTTACCCCCGACTGCCTTTTAGCCTCGACACAGCCTTCTGCTAACAGGAGGCATGCAAAGCTGGTTATACAGTGCAGTGGCGTAGCGTGGGTTGTCAGCACCCAGGGCAAGGCAAGTAATTTGCGCCCCCTAACCCGTGGATTTGCGCCCCCTAACCCATGGATTTGCACCCCCTAACCCGTGGATTTGCGCCCCCTAACCCTAACCCCCAGATGTTGCGCCCGGTGCGGCCGGCCCCCCCTGCAACCCCCACACTACGCCACTGATACAGTGGTACCTCAGGTTGCATATGCTTCTAGTTACATACAACAAGCAACAAGAGGCACTGACATGCCCCCCCCCTCCAGCCCCTGATCAATCCTTCATCAGTGACGACTTCCGTTTGGTGGGGAGAGGGCGCCAGCAGAGGTTTTGCAACAGGGGCACAAGCAAGGCAAGACCACAAATGCTTGAGACCTGGGTGCGAAAGGCGGCAGTGAGCAGCTTGTTGATCAGAGTTACAGATAAGGGACACTGGGGAACAATTTTTTTTCCATTTTCTGTTGCATGAGATTTTTCAACTGTTCTTAAATGTTCTTTCAATACTGATTTCAAATCCGAAATCGATTTTCGTGTACGTGATATAGTTATCTTTCAATTTCCAGCTTTTGCCAATATGTCATATTCACACTGGGGATAAGTGGACACCGACACGTTGATCTACCCTAACCACATGGTAATTATTGTTTTGCAAACTTAATTTTTCTTTATTTTTATAGTATAGTTTTGTCCCCCAGTATATTGTGTATCCCAAGGGAATACATTTTTTTGCATACCTCCAACTGTACATAGATATACATCTCATTTTCAATGCTATATATGTCATGTTCAATGCTATATGCCACTTACATTTATACTCATATTGTACAGTGGTACCTCAGGTTACATACGCTTCAGGTTACATACGCTTCAGGTTACAGACTTCGCTAACCCAGAAATAATACCTCAGGTTAAGAACTTTGCTTCAGGATGAGAACAGAAATCGTGCTCTGGCGGCAGCAGGAGACCCCATTAGCTAAAGTGGTGCTTCAGGTTAAGAACAGTTTCAGGTTAAGTACGGACCTCCGGAACGAATTAAGTACTTAACCCGAGGTACCACTGTACCTCACAAGACCACCCCCTGTTCTTCCTGCCCCCATGCAAGTACTGGACCCATTTCTCTTGCAAGAGATCTGAATGGATTGCTTCCTTTGTTCTTCCACCCAGAACTTTTCTTTTCAGCTGGAAAACACTGGGACTCAGGTCCGACACCTCTCGGGTGGGATCCATTGCCATTAGAAGAGAACAAGGGAGGCGTTCATCGTGAGTTCCAGCACCCCTTTTTCTAGAAAAAACACTCTGTCTCCACCCGTGGGTGTAGCCATGATTTTTGTTGTGTGAGGGTAGGCAGCCAAAGTTGTTGAGCTCATTTTAGGCACCCCCAAACTCGGCCCTCCAGATGTTTTGGGAGTACATTGTAGCAGGAACCCCCCCACCCCAATCATTCTGTTTGTACAAACTTCACACACACACACACTCACACACTACATACGCCACATTTCTGTTATAAATTCATAGAAAATCAACCATACATCGGATTTGCACTGTTCCATTTTATTTTACTCCATATGACAAGAACTATCAAAGGGGGGTGGCTTGTTCCTGGTCAGCCATAATCCCTTCACCGTCTCAGCACATCCACAGGAGCCCTGCCCAGTTGCTATGCCAACCCCGATGATCCCAGACAGAAGACAATCAAGATCACAAAGAAGTTGCATATGGGAGTGGATTCAGCATGGACTGAAACAAAGGACAATGATCAGATCTTCCCTCTGGGGGCAGGAAACTGCAAACTCCCCTTTGTCTCCTGGAAGTGACTCATGGGGAGGGGGGAAAGGAGGAACCAGCCAGGTGACAAGACACTCAGGTTACCACCAACTCCTCCCTCAACCCCTCCTTTCTGTAATGTATGCATGATGTTTCTGGGGGTGGGCTTGACCTAGAGGAGGGGAATTTCAAAAAGTTTTTATAAGACCTTGCACACTATTTTTCTGGGTCTTTCCTCTCACCTGCAAGTGAGGGGAGCACCCTGTCGCGACAGTCTTTCTTCAATAAAGACCAAGCCTACAGGCTGCTGATTTGCTTCAATTTACTCTGGTTGGTGTCTTTACTTTTTGTCCAAGGGAGCCCTCAGATTTTTCCGGTAACAACATACAACTCCCATCATCCCTAGCTAACAGGACCAGTAGAAATGGGATGGGAATTGTAGTCCCAAAACATCTGGAGGGCCAAATTTGGGGGTGCCTGTTTTAGGGTATCCACCCAAGTTATTTGCCCCCCCCATGTCTCCACCCTGCCCAATTTTCCATATATCACTTCATCTTGGCTCCTAGCATACCTTTGGGTTCCCCCAACCTGCGCGGAATTCGGCGCAGCAGCCAAACGCCGCGTTTCCTCTGCCTTCCATCACCAGCAAACTCCCATCTTCTCATAATTAGCCTGTATGTATTATTCATGGAGGTCAATGTCTCCGTCAGCCCTGAAAGCAGCAAAGCTTTTCCGCCAGGAAAATAACCAGGGGGGTTGTCTTATTTGTAAGAATGATTCAGACACTGTTGTTGTTGTTGTTTTAAAAAAATAAAAAATATTTAAAAGTGCACCAAATCAGAGCAAATGAATGCACACAGAGCCTCTGGAAAGAATGTTGCTATCAGCAGGTAGATGAAGGAATTTGTTTTTCTGATATGCATGTCTCGGTCCCCTTGATAGCTGTTTGGTTCGCACCCTGCAGGGTGTCGAGGCGAAGGGCGTTTTGTTTGCACTCGAAAAGATAGCACTTGGTTTGCGACTAGGATGGGGCTGGAGAGTGCAGCTCCCCACGCACTCCTCTCCTCTCAAGGCAATCCAGCGAACATGCGGAACTGACTTCTGACACGCAGCTACCCATGCAGAAAATGAGGTTGTGTTGGGTGCCAAAAAAGCTAAAACGCAGACGGCGCCGTTGCAACTGCCGGATAGGAAAGTGCGTTTTGCCCCATTTGGAATGTACAGGGTGAGAATTTAACGTTTCCCCCTCTGCAGCCAGCTTCATCCGACACTCATCCACGCAAATCCACGGAAGAATCCGTTTACCTGCGAGGGCGTCTTGCCCCCAATACACCCAACTCAACGCTTTCGATTGGCAGAACTGGCACTGTTACGTGCACCACATAATAATACCTGTTCCACATTTGTAAGACATTGATCTTTAGGTGTGGCAGCAGCAGCACCTAAACTTTGGAACTCCCTGCCTCTTGATAGAGGCAGGCACCTTCACTGGGCTCTTTTCAGTGCCTGCTAAAAACGTTCTTGTTTAGACAAGCCTTCCCGGGGCGCTCAAAGAGTTGGTGCAAGCTTTAATTTTCGTTTTTTCTTTTTTTTGGCCTACAGTCATACCTCGGGTTGCAGACGCTTCAGGTTGCGTTTTTTCGGGTTATGGACCCGCCGAAACCTGGATGCACCAGAATGGGTTACTTCCAGGTTTTGGTGGTCGCGCATGCGCAGAAGCGCTAAATTGCACTTTGCACATGCACAGAAGCGCCAAATCGCAACCCGCATGTGTGCAGATGCACCACTGCGGGTTATGAACACTGCAGGTTGTGAAAGCTGCAGGTTGCGAACATGCAACCTGCACAGATCATGTTCGCAACCCAAGCATCCATTGTATTGTTCTTTTAACTTTTTGGAAGTTCTGTTGTGGTTGTTTATTTTTCTCCTTGACGATCTTGTGGTTTCATCTTTTTCCCCAAACTGCTTCGACGTGGTTGCTTTTTACAATCCAGTGGTCTATAAACAGGGGCAGAGAAAGGGGGGTGCGGTGGATGTGGGCCGCCCCGGGTGTCACCACTGAGGGGCGTGACAAAATGCCAGGTGGCACTCACCATGGGGCCTGCAGCGCATCCAAGCCACGCATCTCTCCTGGGGGAGACCTGGTGGCTTGGGCACGCGCAGGCTCCGCGCTGTCCAAACTGTCCGCCTGCTGCCTCCCCCCCCCCCAGCTGTAGGGCACCTGAGTGGGAGGAGGCAGGCAGACTCCGGAGGCCCCGCCCCTATGGGCGGATTGTCCCGCCTTCACCCCACCCCTATGGGAGGATCGCCCCACCCCTGGACGCATCGCCCCAGGCGCCTGAGCAGCTTCCTCCGCCCCTGTCTATAAAGCTGTGTTCACTGTCCTAGGCAGTATGCATCTGAACTGCAGCCACCTGGATACGCAGGTGCGGAGAACTCCCATCGCACTCGGGTCCGGCTTGGGGCTTCCCAGAAGAGGCATCTGGTTGGGTGCTGTGAAAAAGAGGGTGATGACCCAGATGGGGCAGCCTTTGTCCTGATCCAGCAGGACACCAGTGTGGTGTAGTGGTTAAGAGCGGTAGTCACGTAATCTGGGGAACCGGGTTCGCGTCTCCGCTCCTCCACCTGCAGCTGCTGGGTGACCTTGGGCCAGTCACACTTCTATGAAGTCTCTCAGCCCCACTCACCTCACAGAGTGTTTGTTGTGGGGGAGGAAGGGAAAGGAGATTGTTAGCCGCTTTGAGACTCCTTAAAGGGAGTGAAAGGCGGGATATCAAATCCAAACTCTTCTCTTCTTCTTCTTACATTCTTAGAAAGTGTCGTGATAGGAATTTTACGGTCTTAGATATCTGGTAATGTTCATAAGTGTACCAACCAAGCACATACATAGATCAGCACAGGAAGACCGACCTGGAACCATTTTGATTCCTAATCTGGCCAAATGTTTTCTCTGCAAGCCTCCCCATTGTCTCTTTCCTCACACATTTAAGATATGAATAGGGTGTGAGCCTGTGACCTGGCCCAGGAACTAAGTATTTATCACTACAAAAGAACGGCCAGGCTCCCCAGGCAATCCAATCAAGTAACCTGCCAAACAGGAGATAAACAACAACAGGAGAAAAACAATATTCAAATTTCTGTTTTAGACCGCCTTTTCTGTGATGTAGCTGTGATGTATCTGAGGGGTGGTCTTAGTTTACACCCCTTCTGTGATGTATGTATGATGTTTCTGGGGGTGGTCTTGATCTACAGGGTGGCAATTTCAAAAGTCTTTATAAGGCCTTGCACGTCATTTTTCTGGGTCCCTCCTCTCTCCTGCGGGTGAGGGGAGCACCCTGTTGCAACAGATCAATAAAGATCAGGCTTACTAGCTGCTTTGCTTCTCAATATTCTCTGGTTGGCCTCTGTTATTTTCTCCTACCAATAGGGAACCCATGTAAGGACTCTATATGGGCTCTTGGATACCCCATAAGGGAAAAGGGCAATTTTTATTTACAGCAGTGTGCACGAGTTTTAATCTGCCTTAGTGCATTCCATTACGGTTCTAGCTTTCTGCATTTTTTTTAAATTAAGGTTGTCATTTTTGAAGCAATCATTTTATAGTTTTATCTTTCTTGTAAACCGCTTTGAGGGTTCCCTCCCCCCCCCCATAATCAAATGATATATAACTTTTATGAAATAAAAAGGGGGGGATAAATTTGGGCTTGTACCCAATGATGTTCCTACTCAAAGAAGACCCACTGAGAGTAATGCACATTATCATTATTCATTTATGTGTCTGTAACACAACGGAAAACGAGAAAATAAAACAATCGAAATGAGAAAATCTACCCCAAAGTGTGCAAATCGCTTCTTCATTTCAGTGGTCCTGCTCTGTGTGAAACCAAACTGGTGACAGTCCTTGGTGCTTTGAAAAGGGTCTTTTTTGTTCCAGGGTAAAAGGAGTGTTTGTGTGAAGAGGGGAAGGGCAGAGAATGCGGTTCAGGGCGATCTTTGGTTGGATAGCGGCAGCTGCAGCTGGGGGAGCGGGGAGCAAATGGCTATTCCTGAACGGCCAGGTTAATAAACAATGCATTGCGCTGGGGCCGAGGTGGCGTGTCCTGTCTCAGCCGGCGCTTAAATGCCACCGCAATAACAAACAAGATGCATTATTTAACAGCTGCTGTGCCTGACCCAACAAGGGTGCTTTTCAACTGCCTGAATGTCAGGAAGAGAGATGTTGCTGCTTTGGTGATGGCTGGCGGGGCAAACGTGCCTCTGATTTTCAGCATGACCAAAGATTCAGCAGCCAGAGCGGAAGGGGGGGACTGGAGCAAGCCAAGAACGGAGGAGGGTAGCTTGCATGCAGCCAGGCCACTGCTCCTTCTGGCGGCAGAGGCTCTGGTCCTGAATGGGGTCACTGTGCCCCTGAAGGACCAGGTGCGCAGCCTGGGAGTCATTTTGGACTCACAGCTGACCATGGAGGCGCAGGTAAGTTCTGTGTCCAGGGCAGCTATCTACCAGCTCCATCTGGTACGCAGGATGAGACCCTACCTGCCTGCGGACTGCCTCGCCAGAGTGGGGCATGCTCTGGTTATCTCCCGCTTGGACTACTCCCATGCGCTCTCCGTGGGGCTACCTTTGAAGGTGACCCAAAAACTACAACTAATCCAGAATGCAGCAGCTAGACTGGTGACTGGGAGCGGCTGCCAAGGCCACATAACACCGGTCTTGAAAGACCTACATTGGCTCCCAGTACGTTTCCGAGCACAATTCAAAGTGTTGGTGCTGACCTTTGAAGCCCTAAACGGCCTCGGTCCTGTATACCTGAAGGAGCGTCTCCACCCCCATCATTCTGCCCGGACACTGAGATCCAGTGCCAAGGGCCTTCTGGTGGTTCCCTCCCTGTGAGAAGTGAGGTTACAGGGAACCAGGCAGAGGGCCTTCTCGGTGGTGGCGCTCGCCCTGTGGAACGCCCTCCCACCAGATGTCAAAGAGAACTCCTGGTTTCCGAACAGAGTTCTCTCCTGCCCCCTACCTGCAGTCGCCGTTGGGGTCGGGCCCGGGACCTCATGCTCTACCCCTGAGCTTCTGCCTATTCCCTAAATACAACCTGCAAAAAGCTGCTTCGTGCTGAGTCACACCTTTGATCTCTCCCAGCTCTAACTGGGGGTGCTGGGAACGGAAGCTGGGCTCTCCTGCAAGCAAGGCTGATCGACAGTCCTTACCCTGCAGTAAGGTTCTAGTCCTCAGGTTTCCGAACAATGGCCTGATTTAAATGGGAACATAGGAAGCTGCCGGTCAATCTGCCTCAAGATCATCTAGCTAGCCTAATCATCATCATCATCATAATTTATTATTTATATCCCGCCCATCTGGCTGGGTTTCCCCAGCCACTCTGGGCGGCTTCCAACACAATATTAAAATACAATACTCTTGCTGTTGTTTGTTGTTGTTTTGTCGTTTAGTGGTGTCCGACTCTTCATGACCCCCTGGACCAGAGCACGCCAGGCACTCCTGTCTTCCACTGCCTCCCGCAGTTTGGTCAGGCTCATGTTTGTAGCTTCGAGAACACTGTCCAACCATCTCGTCCTCTGTCGTCCCCTTCTCCTTGTGCCCTCCATCTTTCCCAACATCAGGGTCTTTTCCAGGGAATCTTCTCTTCTCATGAGGTGGCCAAAGTCTTGGAGCCTCAGCTTCAGGATCTGTCCTTCCAGTGAGCACTCAGGGCTGATTTCATTAAGAAATAATCTATTAAACATTAAAAGCTTCCCTAAACAGGGCTGCCCTCAGATGTTTTCCAAAAGTTTGGTAGTTGTTTTTCTCTATGACATCTGGTGGGAGGGTGTTTTCCACAGGGCAGGCGCCACTACCAAAAAGGCCCTCTGCCTGGTTCCCTGTAACTTGGCTTCTCGCAGCGAGGGAACCGCCAGAAGGCCCTCGGCGCTGGACCTCAGTGTCCGGGCAGAACGATGGGGGAGGAGACGCTCCTTCAGGTATACTGGGCTGAGGCCATTTAGGGCTTTCAAGGTCTGCACCAACACTTTGAATTGTGCTCGGAAACGCACTGGGAGCCAATGTAGGTCTTTCAAGACCGGTGTTATATGGTCTTGCGGGCTGCTCCCAGTCACCAGTCTAGCTGCCGCATTCTGGATTAGTTGTAGTTTCCGGGTCACCTTCAAAGGTAGCCCCACATAGAGCACATTGCAGTAGTCCAAGCGAGAGCTCCCCTAGTCCTCCTCTGCATCAAGGCCCTCAGCTGGCCAGGTGGCTTACTTTAGCAGGGGACACCCCTCTGTCTGAAGTCCAAATCTGGTTTAGGCGGGGTGCGGGCAGGTGAGAGAAGAGGGCAACGGTTGGAAGAAGCAGGCACACCTGGCCTCGGCCTTCCCCGCTGTCAAGAGACGCCTTGTGTTTCTATTTAAAGCCTCGTAATTATATCTAAATCCGCAGCCATGCATAGACATCAGCATATGCATGCTTTATGCAAATCCGTGACCTCTTCTTTCAACAGAAGAACATTAAGAAGAGGCCTGCAGCTGAATCAGGCTGCTGAATGAGGTAGCTTCTTGCAAGAACTGGTGCCGCGCCCCCAAACCAGGCTTAAACCGTAGCATTTCTCAGGAGTGGGTCTGCAATAAATCACACGAAGCAAGTGAAGTTGCTGTTAGAATTCCTGCTCCATGATTGCAGTCATGGGATTGTTGTCTATCACATGACGGTATTTGTTTTGACTCCACAGAGTGGGAAGTGACGGAGACAGGATGTTGGTGTTACTGTGTTCCGTGAAGTGGGACTATTGTCCTTTGTTCTTTTTCTCTTTGCTGTATGATGCTAGAGAGAAAGGGAGCCATGTTGCAGTGCTCCATGCCTGTTTATATGTAAATAAAGTAGATTAGCCAAAATGCTGAGTTGCTGAGGTCTGTCACGTGAACTGCACAGACTCTATGGCTCCCTAAGTGTGCCGGTGTCTGTTGGCATCGGTCGCTGTGATGTTTGGGCAGAAGAAAGCTTTTAAAGCTCCCGAACAAATGACCAGGAGGGAGAGAACATGCCAGCTGTCATGGATGCTTTCGTTGAGATTCCTGCATTGCAAGGGGGTTGGACTAGATGACCCACGATTCTATGATTCTGTGCTTCTAAGCCCCAATTCTGGTGCCCAGAGTACCTAGCCCTGGCTCCCCACGCCACCTGGTGGTCAGTAGAGGGAACTGCCAGGTGTTCCAGCTTGGCGTTCACCCCAGCAGGCCATGATCCGCCAAGTGCAGGAGTCATCAGGTGATGCTAGAGGGCCAATCAGGTGTGACTGTCTGCAACAAAGGCTCACAGAGAGATCAGCTGCTTTTTCTTTTGCCAAAGTCCTGCCTCTATGTCTTCCAGAGACTGTCCCAACATCCAGCTCATCTGGCATGTCCATTTCCCTCTGTCCAGGAAGGTATTGCTAGAGAGCAGGAAGAGGGAACTGTGTTCAGTCCGAACAAGCTTCCCGCGGGCAGGGCCACAAATGTAAATGCTATCTTTGAGTCAGTCGGCTAGTTTCTGCACACATGCACAAACCCTTCTCTATCTGTCAGGGACTAGTTGGATTTAGAGGGAGAAGACTGGGAGAAGGAGGAGGTGTTGGAAGCGGAAGAGGTAACAGGGCTTAGTGAGCTGGGAGAGTCTGTGGCAGAGAGAAGTGCAGAATCGGAGGCAGAAGCTGGAGCAGAAGAGGCAGCGATGAGCAAGGCTGGTGAAGAAGTCAAGGAATCTCCCCCTCCTTCTGCAATGAGCTTCCCTCCCCGCTGGTCACCCAGAACCAAGAGAGGCATGAAAAGAGCAGAGGAGAGACTGGCTTCATGCAGGCGCAGTCTCAGATTGTTGGGGGGGGGGAATCATAGAATCATAGAATCATAGAGTTGGAAGAGACCACAAGGGCCATCGAGTCCAACCCCCTGCCAAGCAGGAAACACCATCAGAGCACTCCTGACATATGGTTGTCAAGCCTCTGCTTAAAGACCTCCAAAGAAGGAGACTCCACCACACTCCTTGGCAGCAAATTCCACTGTCAAACAGCTCTTACTGTCAGGAAGTTCTTCCTAATGTTTAGGTGGAATCTTCTTTCTTGTAGTTTGGATCCATTGCTCCGTGTCCGCTTCTCTGGAGCAGCAGAAAACAACCTTTCTCCCTCCTCTATGTGACATCCTTTTATATATTTGAACATGGCTATCATATCACCCCTTAACCTCCTCTTCTCCAGGCTAAACATGCCCAGCTCCCTTAGCCGTTCCTCATAAGGCATCGTTTCCAGGCCTTTGACCATTTTGGTTGCCCTCCTCTGGACACGTTCCAGTTTGTCAGTGTCCTTCTTGAACTGTGGTGCCCAGAACTGGACACAGTACTCCAGGTACTGTGACTCTGTGACTCTGTGACACAGACTCCAGGTACTGTGACTCTGACCAGAGCAGAATACAGTGGCACTATTACTTCCCTTGATCTAGATGCTATACTCCTATTGATGCAGCCCAGAATTGCATTGGCTTTTTTAGCTGCCGC
The DNA here is from genome assembly GCF_027172205.1 of Podarcis raffonei. NCBI lineage: Eukaryota > Metazoa > Chordata > Lepidosauria > Squamata > Lacertidae > Podarcis > Podarcis raffonei. Next base: position 4,106,553 of record NC_070619.1, on the reverse strand, counting down.
GTCACACTGTTGGCTCATGTCAAGTTTGTGGTCAACCAAGACTCCTGGAGAGAAGACTTATGTGGCTGTGGAGAGGCAGGGACTTTCACTTCCGGCAACTCATCCACAGGTCGGACACTCCGCCAAGTCTGTGCAGATTGTGTTCTTGCTAATAAGGAATTAACTCCAACTTGCACAGTGTGATTTACTACTGGATCTCTCCTCTCACCATCCTACAGTCCTGCAAGCAAGAAGCCTGATCACAGCCTACTGCACCAAGGTATAACATTTGCATTTGATGCCCCGCCCATGTTTGCCTCTGGCCCCTCCCACCACTGGCATGTGGACCTCAGAAGGCTTCCTGGAAAGAAAGGCGGCCCTCAGGCTAGGAAAGGTTCCCACCCTTGCTGTGAGAGACGCACGCCCAACCAGAGAAACTCTAGGAAAGCCTTTCGTGCACAGCTGCTCCGATCTAATACAGCTGTAATTTCCATTGATGAGGGATAATCAAACCCATAATTGCCTGTTTAAATTTCCATTCAAGATTAATCTGTCCTTTCGCGGGGAGAGGAGGGGAGCAGAGCAGGGGGTGCGGGTGGTAGAGAAAGACTTGCTTATTTCATTCAAGGAGAAGATGCCCCCCTCGCTCTGATCTATGGGTGGTAATGGAGCTGCCCAGCTTGGCAAATAGCCTGGCAGTAGGGCAGGAGTACCCTTGAGGGCCACATCCGCCTTCTGGGCAACCTTCCAGGGGCCACATATACAACAACACATGTGAATACCTCCACTGCCTGGGGCTCCATGGGGTGGATGCGAATTGCAAGCCAGCAAAATCTAGGGCAGGGTTAGGCGACCCATTTTCAGACTGAGGGCCACGCTCCAAGGGCTTTGGCTCCTCTAGTTCCAATGCCAGTGATGGCCAAACTTGGCCCTCCAGCCGTTTTGGGGCTACAATTCCCATCACCCCTGACCACTGGTCCTGTTAGCTAGGGATGATGGGAGTTGCAGTCCAAAAACAGCTGGAGGGCCAAGTTTGGTCATCACTGTCCCACGCAGACTCAGACACACCTCTCTGTCTTCCAAGAAAGCAGTGAGCGTTCTCAGAATTGAAGGTTACATCCTGGCCCCAGGGGAAAACACTAGAGCAAGGTGCGAAGGAAGGGCAGTGAGGGGCATGGGCTGCAGAACATTGCGAGGGCCAGGAGGAGACCAGAGAGCCACATCTAGCCCCTGTTGTTCAGGGATGGGGAACCTGGAACTCTCTAGATACTGGGCTCCAGCTGTCAACTGCACCCAGCAGCCAGCATTTCCAGTGTTTAGGGTTGATGGGGGATGGAATCCAACAACAACAACAACAACAACAACAACAACAACAACAATAATAATAATAATAATTTATTATTTGTACCCCGCCCATCTGGCTGGGTTTCCCCAGCCACTCTGGGCGGCTTCCACAGAGACCAAAAATACACTAAAATGTCACACATTAAAAACTTCCCTGAACAGGGCTGCCTTAAGATGTCTTCTGAATGTCAGTTAGTTGTTTATCGCTTTGACATCTGCTGGGAGGGCGTTCACAGGGCAGGCGCCACTACCGAGAAGGCCTTCTGCCTGGTTCCCTGTAGCTTTGCTTCTCGCAATGAGGGAACCGCCAGAAGGCCCTTGGCGCTGGATCTCAGTGTCCAGGCAGAACGATGGGGGTGGAGACGCTCCTTCAGGTATACTGGGCCGAGGCCGTTTAGGGCTTTAAAGGTCAACACCAACACTTTGAATTGTGCTCGGAAATGTACTGGGAGCCAACGTAGGTCTTTCAAGACTGGTGTTATGTGGTCTCGGCGGCCGCTCCCAGTCACCAGTCTAGCTGCCGCATTCTGGATTAGTTGTAGTTTCCGGGTCACCTTCAAAGGTAGCCCCGCGTAGAGCGCATTGCAGTAGTCCAACAATATATGGGGGAACAGATTTCCCCATTCCTGCTTCACAAAATAAGACACAGCCGGGGCGTTGCATCTTTTTCTCTCCCACTGTTTGTTTTCTAGATACATGTAGGGCTAATGCATTCTGCTGTTTCAGTGTGGACAGCTAGTTTCTTGAACCTCAATTTTCTGCTGTCCTCAAACTGCTTTGGCAGCCATGCTAAGTGCAGAGCTTGATGACAGCCTTACGTTTCTATGTATATAGTAGTTTTTGTTCTGGTTTATGAAATTTGTATACATGTTTGCCTATGCTAACCTTACACTTGGGTGTTGCCCTGACATATCTCGTGTAACCCTCCCCTTTTGAGACATGTCAGTGATGTTCCAATGATGTATTGATGATGCTGTGCGAACTGTATTCTGGGATATGGTGGGGAAGTTTTAGAAGTCAACGTTGCCCCATGCTCTGGGTTCACTCGCTGCTGTTTGAACCTGTTGTGCAACAATAAAGGATCTAAGTTTACTGCAGGCTTGTCCAAACCAAAGTCCGTTTCGGGGGCCTAATCCGGCCCGCCGGTTGGTTTGATCCGGCTCCTGTGGCAGTTTATTTCCTGGGGTAAAATCCTTTAAAAAACCCTCAAAAACTTACTTCAATCCTAAAAAAAGGTCAACAACTTTGGTCGACCCCCACGGCCCTTCACTTCATCAAATCTGGCCCTCTTTTTTGGACACCACTGACTGCTGTTTTGCTCCAAATTGCTTTGCTGGAATTTCCTTCTTTTACTGCCTGCATGGACCCGCAGGGGACTTGGACCCCGATGAGCTGGGTTGCTGAGCAGTCTCTCAACCCAGAATTTTCCTTAACACTGTGAAGGGCAGGAGCAATGCTCTCTGCTCATGGTCAAATGTTCCATCACTTATTCGAGAACATGTCGGTTGGAAGCAGAGATTAAATTTGTGGGTTGGATAATCCGCAATAAGAGAATAACTGGGCTCTTTCTTCTGAATCCATTGCAATCTTTGCACGCTGGCACTTTGGAGGGGCACACAGACATGTTTTTCCCCTCTTTACTTTTTTTCCTCCAGAAATGATGATTACCATGGAAGCAGAGGAGGAGTGGGGATGGGCGTCAGAAATTTCTCAGAACAATGAACGCATCCGCCTCCCTGCATCTTGTTGCTGTGTAACCTCGTTAATTGAAAAAGTAATTAAAAATCAACAGTTTGTTGGTTTACTGAAAGAGAAAGGGAACAGGATTATTTTCCCGTTGAAAAAGAAATTAAAATAAAGCAAACCTCAGGCCAAAAATAAAAATAAAAAATGTTTGGGATAGATGGAATTAAAATGTGTGGTCCCCCCCCCACTTCCCTTTAAAGGCAACATAGAAACCACTGACTGGTAGTGAGCCTGTCAACAGTTTAAATATTCTTGTCCGCACAGCCTTCAACGCTTGCCCCTTTCTGGCGAAGAATAAGGGCATGTTCGTAATTTGCATTCTCTTATATTTCTTCATTTGCCACTTCTACATGCGAACACTTAACACGCAAAAATAAGCCAGACAGTAAATCACCGGTGCCAAAACATTCTTTAATGAGTGCCTGTGTCGGCCAAGATGCAAGTATGCCCTACTCACGAGTAGACCCATTGACGTTAATGGGCCAAAGTTAGCCGTGCTTATTGTTGAGATGTATGGAAGTGAGAGCTGGACCATAAAGAAGACTAATCGCTGAAGAATTGATGCTTTTGAATTCTGGTGCTGGAGGAGACTCTGGAGAGTCCCATGGACTGCAAGAAGATCAAACCTCTCCATTCTGAAGGAAATCAGCCCTGAGTGCTCACTGGAAGGACAGATCCTGAAGCTGAGGCTCCAAGACTTTGGCCACCTCATGAGAAGAGAAGACTCCCTGGAAAAGACCCTGATGTTGGGAAAGATGGAGGGCACAAGGAGAAGGGGACGGCAGAGGACGAGATGGTTGGACAGTGTTCTCAAAGCTACAAACATGAGTCTGACCAAACTGCGGGAGGCAGTGGAAGACAGGAGTGCCTGGCGTGCTCTGGTCCAGGGGGTCACGAAGAGTCGGACACGACTAAACGACTAAACAACAACAATTGTTGAGAAGTGAATAGGTGCTAGGAGAGGATATATTTGTTAGACATTATCCTTCCTTCCTCACGTTTGTGTGTTCAGCAGAGCTTGCCACCCCTTTGCAGCTTAAAAGGAATCTTAGATAGGCTAGTTTCAGCCTTTTCATTTAAGTAATCCAGGATACTTTAAGGCAGACTGGAGTCTCCTGGTATTTTCCTCTTTTCTCCCCCTTAAAATAACAATTGCACACAAACAGTCTTGTAAAAGGATTTTTTAAAAAAACAAAAAAACCAGCCACACGTCACCACAGAAATGCATGTGAGAGGTTGGCACTTGGCAGCGCCACTGGGGCAGGATTGCCAAAAACGACACCCTTCCCAGCCACTTCTGTAGAACCCATGATGCAGTGCAATGCGAGCCGAGGCCTAAGCATTGCACTGCATCATGGGCACAGTAGTATCCTAATGCAAACCAGTCTGCTCCAATCTGCTGCCCATAACCTATTGGCAAAACCTGTTGGTGTTTCTCAACTTTCTGACTAGTTGTAGGACCTTAGCCAGACCTAGCAGAGTAAACGCAGAATCCATGAAAGCAATTTGCAACTTGGCTGCAGACAGGATGGACGAAGCAGGTGGACCAGGAACTCATAGTTAGGTGTTTATTATATACAGTGAACTGTTTACAGGAACAGAACAGAACACGGATCTTTGACTTGCTCTCTCTCACACAACTCTCAACTCTCAACCACTCGTACTAACACATTCCAGTTAGTAGGCCATTAATCATTATTCCCGTGAGAGCGCTTGACCAATCAGAGAGCTCTCTCCATGCCTCTGTACCACCAGGCACATTGCCTTGGCTGTCTGCCAAACCCTAATTGACTCTATGTGAGTAGCTGCACGTATTCAGATTCCCAACAGTATGCATTTTCTACTTGTTTACCTTGTCCGGTTTCACCTCTGACATGTGGCCTTCGGAAGCTTGCCCAGACAGGGATGGAAAATATTCCTCAATCCTGATAAATCAGTGAAGGCTCAGGTGTATTCCCAAGACACCTCCAACCTTACAAAGAGAAGGAAAAGAGGGAAGCTTTCAGGTGGTTCTTAATGCAAAAGGTCTACCCCGATTCCAGAATTACCGTATTTTTCACTCGATAACACGCACCTGACCATAACACGCAAATAGTTTTTAGAGGAGGAAAACAAGAAAAAAAATTCTGAATGAAACAGTGGATATATCATTTTTGTGCTTCATGCTGCGGCCACAGACATGTGATTTGACGGTGAGTTTGGGGTAGCCCAATGCAAAGATCCTGAGGATCCGTGTGGATCCATGCTTTGTAACCACGTTTTTGCACCATTGCAGCCCTGTTTTTGCATCAGATCATTGCTATGTGATCTGATGATGAATTTGGGGTGACTCAATGCAAAGATCCTGAGGATCCATGTGGATCCGTGATTGGAACCATGTTTTAAGTGGGGAGGGAAGGAAAAACATAGAAGGGACAAGGAGCACTGAGAGGGGTGTGCGGAGAAGCAGCTGGCTAAGAATGCAGGAGAGGGGTTTTACCGGAGGGAGGAAAGGAAGGCAAAAGTTCCCCCCACCCACCCACCGAAGCCAGCCAGCTCTCTCTCTCTCTCCCCGCCCCCACCTGCATGTTGCCTGCGAGTCCCTAGACGCACGGAGAGGAATTAGAAGGAAGGACGCTCTGCTTTCCCCTCTGCTTGCCTGGAGGGGAGGGGTTTTCTCTGCTCTTTGTTCCGTTTGAGCAAACACAGTAAGGAAACAGAAGCAGGTGGGCAGTAAGACCCTGAGGCAGAATGCAGGAAAGCAGCAGCTTCCTCTTTTCAAGGCTTCCCTTCTCCGGACGATTTGATATTTGCCTGATTTTTGCCTTCACTCGCTCCTGTCAGCTCCAGGGACCACACATTCGCTCAATAACACGCACAGACATTTCCCCTTACTTTTTAGGAGAAAAAATCTGCGTGTTATAGAGGGAAAAATACGGTAATATTTGTTTCAGCAAATCCCTAGATGGTCATGATTTCATTCATTGGGTGGCCATCTGCCATGGATGCTTTAGTTGAGATTCCTGCATTTCAGGGGGTTGGACTAGATGACCCTTGAGGGTCCCTTCCAATCCTATACAGTGGTACCTGAGGTTACATATGCTTCAGGTTACATACGCTTCAGGTTACAGACTCTGCTAACCCAGAAATAGTGCTTCAGGTTAAGAACATTGCTTCAGGATGAGAACAGAAATCGTGCTCCGGCGGTGCGGCGGCAGCAGGAGACCCCATTAGCTAAAGTGGTGCTTCAGGTTAAGATCAGTTTCAGGTTAAGAACAGACCTCTGGAATGAATTAAGTTCTTAACCCGAGGTACCACTGTATTCTAATAATTTTGATGGTTGCGTTACTGAACCTTGTTTGATTGGGTATGATTTTGCTTTTACAGTGGTACCTCGGGTTACATATGCTTCAGGTTACAGACGCTTCAGGTTACGGACTCCGCTAACCCAGAAATAGTACCTCGGGTTAAGAACTTTGCTTCAGGATGAGAACAAAAATCGTGCGGTGCCAGCAGGAGGCCCCATTAGCTAAAGTGGTGCTTCAGGTTAAGAACAGTTGCATGTTAAGAACGGACCTCCAGAACAAATTAAGTACTTAACCTGAGGTACCACTGTAAATCTATGATAATCCAGCATCTGTTGATCCTCCCACCATAATACTTTTCCTGTGGCTGCTTGCTGGAAGGAGGAATGTGGGAGATTTGGGACTGTCATCGCCGCTCTCCCCACACCCCTCCGAATGCCTGGATTTCTGCAACTCCATCGAGATCTCTCCTCCACACAGTGTGCCTCTCAGATCTCCAAACTTCCCAGCTGCTACTTACATTTAGCATGGCTGGAAGGCACCGAATTGTATGCACACAGCTTGTGACATATTTGCTCCTGCTGCTTGTGTGCTTTTTGGACGCGTTCCAGGTGGAAAGAAAGCCAATTTCTACCGCTGTTGCATCTTTGGGAATGTTCAATATCCATGCCCTCCCCCAAACTCACACACATACACACATCAATGTCAGGCCATTAGGGGGTTCGGTCTTTAAAGAGATACACAAAACCTACAGAGCTGGTTCTTTTAATTTCTCTCTGTAAAATAAATTTATTTGCTACGGCCTGCCGCCCCGATTGCATTGCTTGCCAACCCGCCCCCCCCAGACCCTCGCCCCTCCCTTTAGACTTCCCCCAAACCCTCATCTCTTTCAAGTTCCTTCTAGGATTGTGCGGCAGCGCTGCATATCCTCCAATGGGGCCTGTGCGATGACAGCCTTGCATTTTTATACATATAGGGAGATAGCTCACCTTTGTACACATAGCAATGGTAAGGTGTGTCTGATGCTGCATGGTAATTATTATTATTATTATTATTATTATTATTATTATTTATACCCCGCCCATCTGGCTGGGTTTCCCCAGCCACTCTGGGCGGCTTGCAACAAAACACTAAAATACAATAACCTATTAAACATTAAAAGCTTCCCTAAACAGGGCTGCCTTCAGATGTCTTCTAAATGTTTGGTAGTTGTTTTTCTCTTTGACATCTGGTGGGAGGGCGTTCCATAGGGCGGGCGCCACCACCGAGAAGGCCCTCTGCCTGGTTCCCTGTAACTTGGCTTCTCGCAGTGAGGGAACTGCCAGAAGGCCCTCGGCGCTGGACCTCAGTGTCCAGGCAGGACGATGCGGGTGAAGACGCTCCTTCAGGTAAACTGGGCCAAGGCCGTTTAGGGCTTTAAAGGTCAGCACCAACACTTTGAATTGTGCTCGGAAATGTACTGGGAGCCAGTGTAGGTCTTTCAAGACTGGTCTTATGTGGTCTCAGTGGCTCCGAGTCACCAGTCTAGCTGCCACATTCTGGATTAGTTGTAGTTTCCGGGTCACCTTCAAAGGTAGCCCCACGTAGACCGCATTGCAGTAGTCCAAGCGGGAGATAACCAGAGCATGCACCACTCTGGCAAGACAGTCCGCGGGCAGGTAGGGTCTCAGCCTGCGTACCAGATGGAGCTGATAAACAGCTGCCCTGGATACAGAATTGACCTGGACCTCCATGGACAGCTGCAAGTCCAGATCACAAGATTTTATTCTGGAATCAGTGGGCGATATTAAGATGGGTGGTTTGACTCTGTATAAGGCAGCCTCCCTGTTTTGGAAAAGGTAAAAGGTAAAGGTAAAGGGACCCCTGACCATTAGGTCCAGTCGTGGATGACTCTGGGGTTGCAGCGCTCATCTCGCTTTACTGGCCGAGGGAGCCGGCGTACAGCGTCCGGGTCATGTGGCTAGCATGACTAAGCCGCTTCTGGCGAACCAGAGCAGCGCACGGAAACGCCATTTACCTTCCCGCTGGAGCGGTACCTATTTATCTACTTGCACTTTGACTTGCTTTTGAACTGCTAGGTTGGCAGGAGCAGGGACCGAGCAACGGGAGCTCACCCCGTCGCGGGGATTTGAACCGCCGACCTTCTGATTGGCAAGTCCTAGGCTCTGTGGTTTAACCCACAGCGCTACCCGCGTCCCCATTTTGGAAACAAAATGCTAAAGGGGGCTTTCTTTGGTCTGATCCAGAGGGCTCTTCTTACTGTTACATGTTGCCCCAATCTCCAAGGGGGGAGAGATTCTGGGGGTTCCACACACTTAAGGAAGCAGATCTCCTTTGTCAGTGATGTTGACTCTTTATTGGAGGAAAACAAATATACAACTCGGCCTAGAAGTGTCGGCAACCATTCCCAGCAGGTCTTGCCCCTATGGAGCAGTGGCCAGGACTGAAGACCCCTGCCTCAGCGGTGCTGCCTCTGTGGGGCCCTGGGTGCCCAGGGACCCACAAAAAAATTTCAATGGGGGGCCAGGGCCCCTCAACATTCCACATTGCTCGTTTTTTGGAGTGCTGCTGAGGTAGTCAGACAAGTTTCCTTGTAAGACAATGGCCAGCTCAGGTCATCGTCTTATAAGGAAACTTGTCTGGCTAGTTCAGCAACCTCCTCCATATGATTCTAACTGAAATATATTCAGAGTCGAGAGTGGATTTCACTCTTCATTCAGCTCATAGTGGTGAGGAGGAATGAAAGTTCCCCCAGAATGTCTGCTTTATATACATTATTTACACAGTTGGCCCCAAGTGATTCCGGGATTCACCTGTAGGCCAATCAGGTTGTGGATTCACTTCCACCTGGAGCTGGATTGGGTGGCTCCTGTGGACCAATCAGACTGCTGCATTCTGGATCCTATTGTTCTAGGGCCAATCAGACTGCTGCATTCTGGATCCTATTGTTATAGGACCAATCAGACTGCTGCATTCTGGATCCTATTGTTCTAGGGCCAATCAGACTGCTGCATTCTGGATCCTATTGTTCTAGGGCCAATCAGACTGCTGCATTCTGGATCCTATTGTTATAGGACCAATCAGACTGCTGCATTCTGGATCCTATTGTTCTAGGACCAATCAGACTGCTGCATTCTGGATCCTATTGTTCTAGGGCCAATCAGACTGCTGCATTCTGGATCCTATTGTTCTAGGGCCAATCAGACTGCTGCATTCTGGATCCTATTGTTCTAGGGCCAATCAGACTGCTGCATTCTGGACCCTATTGTTCTAGGGCCAATCAGACTGCTGCATTCTGGATCCTATGGGATGCAGGTGGCGCTGTGGTCTAAACCACTGAACCTTCTTTTCTGAAGCCAAAATGACATGGACTCGGATTGACCAAATTTGGGTGACTAGCAGTATGGCGTCGAATATAAAGAAAGTGGAAATCTGCCCAAAAACTCTCTCCGACCATAACGCAGTAAAGATGGTGATGAAGCAAACAACAACTGGTTCCTTCAGATGGAGAATGAATGACACCTTATTTAGAGACGAGGAGATCTGTAAAAAGGCCCAAAAAACTCTGAAAGATTATTTCGAAATCAATTTAAGGACTAAAGTAGAAAAAAGAATAGTATGGGACGCAAGTAAAGCCGTGATGAGAGGGTTTTTGATACAACAAAATACATTAAAGAAAAGAAAGCAAAACGAGAGGAAAGAGAAAATTTTGGAAAAGATAAAAGAAGGGGAAAGGAAATTAAGACTGAAGCCAAAATCGCAAGAGATTTTGAGAGAAATTAAACTGTACCAAACACAATATATGGAACTGATGAATCAAGAAATAGAATGGAAAATTAAACAAATGAGACAAAAGACTTTTGAATCTGCAGATAAATGTGGCAAGTTATTGGCTTGGCAAATAAAGAAGAGACAAAAACTCAACACGGTAACAAACTTAGAAGTGGAGGGAAAGAATATATGCAACCCAGTGGAAATTAGGAACTGTTTTCAGAGCTACTTTAGACAACTGTATACACAAGGGCCGCAGAAAGAAACAGATATACAACAATTCCTCGAGAAAAATGGGCTGAAAAAGATTTCGCAGGAAAGTAAGACAATTTTGAACCAGGAGATATCAGCACAGGAAATAGAAGATGCCATTCAAAACACGACGCTGGGCAAATCACCTGGACCGGATGGATTGACTTCCAAATATTACAAAGTTTTGAAGGAAGGACTTATACAACCTTTGAAGGAAGTCTGCAATGAAATCATTGAGGGGAGAAGGGCACCAGATACGTGGAGGGAGGCTTACATCACACTTATACCAAAGACAGAGACTGAAAAGACCCAACTTAAGAACTACCGACCCATCTCGTTACTAAATGTGGATTACAAAATTTTTGCTGATGTTTTAGCAAAGAGATTGAAAAGAGTTTTGATGGAGGAGATTCATGGGGACCAAGCGGGCTTTCTCCCGAAAAGGCATTTGTCGGATAATGTAAGGAATATAATTGACATTTTGGAGAAGCTGGAAGTGAATATAAATACTAAGGCTGTTTTGATATTTGTGGACGCCGAGAAAGCCTTTGACAATATATCTTGGAGTTTCATGTTGAAGAACCTTCGGGGGATGGGGGTAGGCCAAGGGTTTGAAAATGGTATAAGTGCAATATACTCTGAACAGAAAGCAAAATTAATTGTAAATAATGTGGTAACAGAAGAGTTCAAGATTGAAAAAGGGACACGTCAGGGGTGCCCTATCTCCCCATTACTTTTTATATCGGTCCTGGAGGTTTTGCTTAATATGATTAGGAAGGACCAGTTGGTCAAAGGGGTTCAGGTCGGAGCTAAACAATACAAATTGAGAGCATTTGCAGATGACCTAGTACTTACTTTACAAGAGCCAGAAGCTAGTACGAAAAGAGTTTTGGAAATAATTCAAGAGTTTGGTCAAATGGCAGGATTTAAATTGAATAAGTTAAAAACTAAGGTATTGGAGAAAAATTTAACACAGATTGAAAAAGAAAGGTTTCAGAATGAGACGGGGTTGACTGTGGTTAAAAAAGTGAAATACCTGGGTGTGAATATGACAGCTAAGAATGTGAATTTATTTAAAGACAATTATGAAAAAACTTGGACAGAAGTGAAAAAAGATCTGGAGATTTGGTCAAACTTGAAGCTTTCCTTGTTAGGCCGAATTGCAGTTATAAAAATGAATGTATTGCCAAGAATGTTGTTTTTGTTTCAAGCATTACAAATAATGGATAAAATGGACTGTTTCAAGAAGTGGCAGAAAGATATATCTAAATTTGTCTGGCAGGGCAAGAAGCCCAGAATAAAATTTAAGATATTAACGGATTCAAAGGAAAGAGGGGGGTTTGCCCTGCCAGACTTTAAATTGTACTATGAAGCAGCAGCTTTCTGCTGGCTAAAAGATTGGCTGCTTCTTGAAAACACAGACATTTTGGATTTGGAAGGTTTTAACAATATTTTTGGGTGGCATGCATATCTGTGGTATGACAAGGTTAAAGCGCACAAAAGTTTTAAAAACCATATTGTCAGAAAAGCACTATTAAATGTCTGGGTCAGATATAAAGATTTGCTGGAAAATAAAACTCCAAGGTGGTTGTCGCCAATGGAAGCTAAGGCAGTTAAAAAGTTAAATATGGAGTCGAAATGGCCAAGATATTGGGAAATTCTGGAAAAGGAAGGGGACAAACTGAGATTGCAGAGTTTTGAGAAACTAAAAGGGAAGGTGAGAGATTGGTTGCATTATCACCAAATAAATGAAGTGTTTAAATTGGACAGTAAAATTGGTTTCCAGGTGGAAAAATCAAAATTGGAGACTGAATTGTTAGAATCCAGTACTAAGAATTTGTCAAAAATGTATAATCTTCTGCTGAAATGGAATACACAAGATGAAACGGTTAAATCAGCTATGATTAAATGGGCTCAGGACATTGGTCATAATATTTTGTTTGCTGATTGGGAAAAGTTGTGGACCACCGGGATGAAATTCACGGCATGTAATGCCTTAAGAGAGAATATTATGAAAATGATCTATAGGTGGTACATAACCCCAGTCAAGCTTGCAAAGATTTACCATTTGCCTGACAATAAATGTTGGAAATGTAAGGAAAAGGAAGGTACATTCTTTCACCTCTGGTGGACGTGCCCGAAGATTAAGGCATTCTGGGAAATGATCTATAATGAACTGAAAAAGGTATTTAAATATACTTTCCCCAAGAAACCAGAGGCCTTTCTCTTGGGTATTGTCGGCCAGGGGGTGTCAAAGACAGACATAACTTTCTTTATGTACGCCACAACAGCAGCTAGAATACTCATTGCGAAGTACTGGAAGACGCAAGATTTACCCACACTGGAAGAATGGCAGATGAAGGTGATGGACTACATGGGCTTGGCAGAAATGACGAGCAGAATCCGAAACCAGGGAAAAGAAGCGGCGGAAGAAGAATGGAAAAAGTTTAAGGACTATTTAAAGAAATATTACAAAATCAATGACAGTTAGAATGATGTTGGACTAAAGTAAATGGTTACTATCAGTAATGGTTAAGACAAGGAGAATAAGGATGATTAGCTTAAATTTATAGTAAAATAAGGGAAGATTTGCTGAACAATTGATTAGAATTTGGAATACAGAAACGGGAGGCATGAGGAAGTCGAAGAAGAAAGGTTTAAGAAATTAGGACATGAAATGGTACTTGTTTCTTGTTTTGTTTTTTGTCCATTGTTTGTTTATGTATGTTTTGTTTGTATGAATATAAAAATTGCTTAATAAAAATATTATAAAAAAATAAATAAATAAACCACTGAGCCTCTTGGGCTTGCCTATCAGAAGGTCAGCGCTTCGAATCCCCAGCTCCTGCCAACCTAGCAGTTCAAAAGCACACTGGTGCAAGTAGATAAACATGTACCGCTCCAACGGGAAGGTAAACGGCGTTTCCGTGCGCTCTGGTTTCCGTCACGGTGTCCCATTGCACCAGAAACGGCTTAGTCATGCTGGCCACACAACCCGGAAAAGCTGTCTGTGGACAAACACCGTCTCCCTCGGCCTGAAAGTGAGATGAGCGCCGCAACCCCATAGTCGCCTTTGACTGGACTTAACCGTCCAGGAGTCCTTTACCTTTTTACCTTACTGGGTACAGGATCCCAAGCATTGGAAAAGGACTCAGGCATCCCCCCCCAAAAAAAAACCCTCACAACATCATGTTCTTATGAGCCACAGTTTCTTTTAAAAAATACCTCCTTCCTGGCCCTACAAAACTTCCGCATCAGGGAACAGAAATTCCTCCTAGACTAGCTGCTGAAAACAAAGGCTGCACCTTCCTCCCTTCCCAGCTCCTGGGGAGGCGATGTCTGAACTTTTGACATCGTGAGCGGCTAATGAGTGACGCGCCAGCCTCTCACCTGAGCTGCTCATCTGTCAATCCACGGCGCTGTCCGAAGGCATCAAGCGGGCGGCGATGGCAGCCCAAGCAGGCAGCAGCGTCGCCCGCACAGCGGGAGCCGTCTCCGAGCATCTCAAAGATCATGCCACGGAAGACTGGATAAAACGGTCAGGAAGGGGAAGGCAGGCGTTGGCAAAGCATTTCCTCGCTTATACCTTGTTATGTACTGAGTTGAATAGGATCCAAAAGGCAGCAGTCTGATTGGTCCTAGAACAATAGGATCCAAAAGGCAGCAGTCTGATTGGTCCTAGAACAATAGGATCCAAACTGCAGCAGTCTGATTGGTCCTAGAACAATAGGACCCAAAAGGCAGCAGTCTGATTGGTCCTAGAACAATAGGATTCAGAATGCAGCAGTATGATTGGTTGGCAGGAACTACCCAATCATGCTCCAGATAGAAGTGAATCCACAACCTGATTGGCTTACAGTAGAATTCCGGAATTAGCCAATCATGTGCAGCCCATGGTGTAAATAATGTATATAAAGCAGATACTTTCAGGGGACATTCATTCATTCCTCCTCACCACTATGAGCTGAATAAAGAGCATGAAATCACTTTGCGACTCTGAGCATATTTCATACCCAGAACGTAAATGTGGAGATGGGGGGAGTGGGGGCTTCTCTTCAAAGCCTGATGAGCAAGAGGCAGGAGACAGGAAGTGGTGGAGATGGGGAACAGATGGGGATGGTATCACCAATAAGGTCTGACCCAAAGTCTCCAGGTGAGCCTGCCAGGTGGAGGGCTTGAATTTCTAGGTGGGGCTGGTTGGATGTAGAGGGGAGGGGGAATGAACGAATTCCTATGCCCCACAAATACCCCAGAGATGCATTTTAAATAAAAGGACACCTTCTACTCATGTAAAAACACACTGATTCCGCGTTATTTATACTCTGCATAAGTCTGGTCTCACAATGCACAGTTGTGGGTCCAGTGCACTGGGACCTGTTTTCCAGAATTGGAAGGTCTTTGAAAGTGCTCCAGTCGCCTAGCCCAGTCGGGGCAGAACCAGTTATTGAGCCCGGTCGCTGACATTGGTTGAAAGGCGTACTGACAAGAACAGGATACTGGACTAGATTCCCTTTATGCTGAAGAAGCTCCCCCACCCCCCACCCCGCGGGGGGTGGAAATGCCTGGATTTTCAAAGCTCAATAAAATAAAATGCTTGCATTCTTTTGGGAAGTCAATTAAAAGAAGAACTTGCTCAATTTATCATGTAATCTGTCACCCAAAGAAACCTTAGCGACAGATCTATGCTGTTTTTGTAGAATTATATAGTTGGAAGCAGACTGCAAAGCTCATTTTTTCCACCCCCACCCCCCCCCCTGCAATGCAGGAATCGCAGCGAAAGGATCCCAGACATGTGGCCAGCCAACTTCTGTTTAAAAAACTCCAATGTAGGAGAGACCACCACCTTCTGACAGAGGCCACCCCACTGCCAAGCAGCCCTTACTGTCAGAAAGTTCTTCCCTTTATGATTGAATCTAGAAAAAGTCAGATTTTGAGGATCGGAGCCCTGCTTGGAGAAGGAAAGTTGGATAGATCCCTTCATGCAGGGATTTACTGACCTTTGGGACCTGGATTTGGGTCAGGAGGTGATTGGAGTTCTGGGGGCCTTTGGATTTGGAGGAATTTTGAAACATGTCCTGAAATATTATATGGACCTTAGTTTTAACTATGGAGAGTTGGCTGACCTGTCGAGAAGGAATGAAAGCATTGTTAGGTTGGAGTCTCCCCGAGATCTGCTCTTCAGCATCAAAGAATATGAAGACGACCTGCAGAAGGGACTTGGAAAAGAGTTAAGAGCCTCGGACAGAAGATCTCCAGGTTGATGGACTATATGGAATTGACGGAAATGACTGGCAGAATCCGAGACCAGGGAGAAGAGATGGTGGAAGAAGGTTGGAAAAGTTTAAAGTTTATATAGAGAAATACTGTAAAGTTAATGTGTGTTAGAAAAATGTTGGAATGAAATTTTATGGCTTTAGTAGAAATGTTATAAGGAGTTAAGCATAAATAAGTACTTTAGCATTAATGGAAAATAAGGTTAAAAATATGTTAAGACATTTATATGACAAAAAATAGAGAAAGATGGAAAGGAATTGCTGAAACAATTAACAGAAGTGGAATACAGAAAGGGAGGTGAGAGGAGGTCGATGAAACAAGGGAATGAAAGATAGAGTATTGAAATGGTATGATGTATGTTTTTAAACTGTTGTTGTTTTGTTTTGTTTTGTTTTGTTTAATGTGTTAAGGTTGCGTTTTGTTTTTTTAAAAGATATTTATTAGGGTTTTACAAAATGAAAAAAGGAAAAAAAAGAAAAAATACAAGTAAAAAACAATTCCATCTTTCCATCACATTCTTTCATTTGCTTGATTCCCGGACCTCCTCAAACCTCCCTTTTTGTATTCCAATTTAATTTGTTAGTTCAGCAAATCCTTCCCCTCTTTACTTATCCTAATCTTTAATCTTAAAATAATGTAACATTAGATTTTTGTCTATTAATAGTCTAATTTTTTCATACTCCTTATAGCATTGTAACTAAAAGCCACATAACTTTTCATCCAACATCGTTTTGTATTGTTTATATATTGTATTGTATTGTTTTTGTTTCTCTCTTTTGTTTTTTCTTCTCGTCTTTTTCTTCCCTTTTTTTTTTGTAAGCTTTAAAAGTAATAAATTTTTTTTTATTAAAAAAAAGAAAGTTCTTCCTGAAGTTTTAGCTGGAAGCTCCTTTCTTGTGACTTGAATCCATGGATTCGAGTCCTACCATCCCAGAGCAGTAGAAAACAAGCTCACTCCATCGTCCACGTGGCAGCCCTTGAGATATTTGAAGATAGCTATCACGTCACCTCTCAGCCTTTCAGCTGCCTGCCTTAAATTTCCATGTTTGTTGCGGGCGGGGTGGGGGACGGACAATTTTAAGAAAAAAATGTTAAGGGTTCTACTTTATGGTTACCAGATTTTTTTCTATGAATCCGGGGACCCTTTTTTTTTTTAAGCTGAGTAGCAACAGGGAGTCAGTAGTGGGCACGGTGAGGCAAAAGACCCTGGGCCCAAGTGAACATGCATATTCTATAAAGGTGCAAAGCCCCTCTTTCACACCCTGTGAAACATAAATGTGGAGAGTTTTTAAAAAACTGGGCAATGCCCGCCTGCAACTCCTGAGCCTCCCCCGATCAGTCAAAACAAAGGGGGAAGAGGGCAGGAGATCTGTACCGCTGGACGTCCCTGGTTCCCCTTTGGGAGTGGCAATCAGAAGCCCGGAGCCAGCCTGGTAGTGCACTTGGCTCTGGCTGGCTTCAGGAGCTGCTTGCTGCCGTGGCCCTGCCATTTTTCCTCGCTGCAAGTCCCCATATGATTTGTTGTGCACAAGACACATCATATAGGGACTTCCGGCGAGGAAAAAATGGTGTGCACTGAGGCTGCCACTGCCACATTTCCCAGGGACAGATTTGCAAATCAGGGGACATTCCAGGGACGGAATTTGTCTGGGGACAGATTTGCAAATCTAGGGACTGTCCCCGGAAACCGGGGACGTATGGAACCCTATTCTATTTTATTTTATTGAAGCTTTGGAGCTAAACTTCTGCCTGCATCTGCCAGGCTGTGCCACAATCTGGGTGTGAATGCACAGGACCCACTCCAGGGATCCTGAAAGGACTGTGCCGTATTTCATCCCTGTAATAAGGCAGAGGGAGAAAAAGCGGCTGCTTGCTGATTTTCCCAAAGGCTTTTGTTCCTGCCTTAGGATTTACAGCTTTCTAGGCCTGGGTGGAGAATTACAGTTCAAAAGGATTGCACCGCCTGCAGTTTCCCATGCGTGTGTCTCTGATAGCAAGAAAACAGGCAGGATATACAGCCTTCATTGTGGAAGGTGGACGAAGCACACTCAGTCAGCCTTGGGCAGAGGCAACCTATTTTTACAGGCAGCCAGGAGACACCTAGCGGCAGACCTACGATTTGGGGGCCTTGAAGCTTGAACTGTGTTGGGAGGTGTAGCAGAAAAAAAATTGGGGCTGGATTTTGCAGCCCTGTTCCCCAAAGGACTGGGAGCATAGCTGTCAAGTGTCCCTTATTTGAAGGGACAGTCCCTTATTCCAGCGCCATGTCCCGCTGCTGTCCCTTATTGATGGGTGTCCCTTAAATGTCCCTTAAATGATGTCCCTTAAATTTCAAAGGAAGCAGCTCCTCTCCCTCTCTCCCTGCCGGCCAGGGAGGAAGGAGGCTCCAACTGTGTTGCTTGGCTGTGTTGCTCACCCAATAAGAAGTCTAAGAATGTCTGGGGGTGGAGCTTGCATGCCTCGTGTGTGGCTAGTTAATGCAAGCCGAGGAGGTTTTTGAATGCTGGACGCCATTTTGTTGCACGTGCTGCTGCAAACTTTGCAGTGCAAAGCCAGGCCGGGGAGCCATCTTAAGTTGAGGCTGCATAGGCCTTGTGGTGCATGTGATTCAGATTCTAGTCAGTTGAACCTCTGGTTACAAAGTTGGTTGGACAGTGTCCTCGAAGCTACCAGCATGAGTTTGACCAGACTGCAGGAGGACAGGAAGACTGGAGTGCCTGGAAGAGGTGAGGCTGCAGGTCCCTTATTTTGGCTGCTGGTCCCTTATTTTCAAATCGGTAAGTTGACAGCTATGACTCCGAGTCACAGTGGAATTTGCTGCCACTCTGAGTCAGTGGAATTTGCTGCCAAGGAGTGTGGTGGAGTCTCCTTCTTTGGAGGTCTTTAAGCAGAGGCTTGACAACCATATGTCAGGAGTGCTCTGATGGTGTTTCCTGCTTGGCAGGGGGTTGGACTCGATGGCCCTTGTGGTCTCTTCCAACTCTATGATTCTATGATTCTATTCCTCAAAGTCCATGATTGGACAGAGGTGAATGGATGGAGGCAGCAACCAGTATGGAGAGACTGTCGATGCCCTATTGCGATAAACAAAGCCAGGAAACTATTGGACTGTTCGGTGGCTCGTAGAGTGGCAGCGCTGGGGGGTCGGGTCATCGACCACCCCACCATTCAGTTCAGCAAGGTGGCCCTCTACCAAGAGGATGGCGTGCATCTTTCTGATGCGGGAAACGGTGTGTGGTTGGCTGAAATAATTTGTGGCGTTAGGGATTGGTTGCAGGTTTGAGGGTACAGTGGTACATCGGGTTAAGTACTTAATTTGTTCTGGAGGTCTGTTCTTCACCTGAAACTGTTCTTAACCTGAAGCACCACTTTAGCTAATGGGGCCTCCTGCTGCCGCCGCGCCGCCACAGCACAATTTCTGTTCTCATCCTGCAGCAAAGTTCTTAACTATTTCTGGGTTTGCGGAGCCTGTAACCTGAAGCGTATGTAACCCGAGGTAGCACTGTATTGGCGGAGAGCCTTTTGCTCAAGTGGCGGTTAGCCATTGGTTTAGTTCTGTAGATGGAAGAGGGCAGGTAGCACCATCACCTGCCCCGCATATTGAAGGGTAGTCCGATAAAGGATTCTGGGGGGCGTGGCCCTGTCCGAAGCCTAGGGAGGTGTGGGCCTAAGGCACGCCCCCCATCAGTGACTCTGGGGGGATTCCTAGTTGATGTGCATCAGCAGGACTCCCCCTACTGGTGGTTAACCCTTCCCGGACTTCAAGCAGATGGGCTGGAGTCAGATATAGTCGGTTAGGACCAATGCCTAAGCCAATACCGCTCATCACCTGTAACCAATAAAGTTGTGGCCTTTTTTAGCCCATTAACCTTAATGTCAGAGCTGCCCAAGGTCCAAGCTCACAAAGGACCAACGCCGCTTCGTTGTTAAGTACAAAAGTCTTTATTGAAGTTCAGTTTCACTTTCACAGCCATAGCGTGCAGCTCTATGTCTCAAACTCTAGACCGCTGAAGCTCCGTCTGAATCTCCTCCCCCAGACACCAGTTTAAGACTCTAGCCTTGCTCCACCTCTTCCTTTGCTCTCTCCTCCTCTGGTTCCGCCTGTCCGTCGGGGTCTCGCCCTTCCTAGACTCTTCTGGCGCTGAGTCCCCTGACTCTTCCCCCTCCCTCCGGCGGGCTTTAGGACCTGGTTCCCAATCCGGGTTTTCTGCTGTCCCGCGCGCCTGTACATTCGAACTTGGCGCGCGCGCCCAGCCGGCAACCTTCCTCCTGACCGTTGCACTACTGCTGTCACTGCTTCCCCCTTCGGGGAGGCTAGCTGGAACTGACCTCCCCTCCGTTCCCCCACTCTCCGATGGAGGCGTGGTCAGCCCTGACTCATCTTCTCTCCCCGCTGGAGGAGACGCTGGTCCTGACACATGTGACTCTTCCCCCCCACTACGCTCTGGTGGGGAAGCTGGTCCTGATCTCCCGCTGCTGCTTTGGGGGTCCCCGCTGGCCCCTTGTTTCTGGTGCGTCCCCCCTGGGACCCCCCTTGTCCTGACCATCGGCGCCCCCTTCTGGGAATCTTCTGATTCGCTGGAGAAGCTCATGGAATCTCTCGGGTCACTGTCATACTCCCCTACGCTGCCCTCAGATTCTTCCCCTTCGCTCTCCATTTCCTCTCTCCCTTGTGCTTCTGCTCTTGAGCCCCTGACACTTAATAATTGTGTCATGTGTCATTATTTCCACCTGGGGGGGTCAGGAACTCTCCACGCAAACACTGGCCTGCGAGTGCTCCAGTTGGAGAACAGCCTTTACCAAAGGTGTCGTGGGCTTTGAAGATGCTCAAACTCAGGACGCAAGGGAGAAACGTGCTAAGAGGAAGGCACAACTGGCAAACCCTCACTGTGATCAACTCCTGCCCAGAAACCTATGTCCCCGCTGTGCAAGGATGTGTGGATCTAGAAGTGGCCTCCACAGTCACTTACAGACTCGCTGTTAAGACCGTGTTTATGGAAGACAATCTTACTCAGCTACGAGGGATCGCCAAAGAAGGAGAAGACAGCAACCGGCTTCCCCCAACCCCTTTCTTAGGAAAACCCGGACAATTTAATAAAAAGGGATGTTCTTATTGCTCACGCATAGGCTCGCCAGCACAGATAACAAACCGTAATACTGAGAGGGTTGCTATCCTGCTTCAGTAAGTAAATAGATAAATTATTTGACTTGCCAGCACCAATAACAAAGCTGTAGTGGTGCAATAAAAAAGTGTTGTTGTTGTTGTTTCTTGCCTTGTTGTAGTTCATCAGCAACTCTGTTGAACAATTGTTAATTGATTAATAATTCTCCATTGGACTCATCGATGAAGAAAATGAACTGTTATCCCTTACTGTAAATTCATATAATTATTATTCTGTATTGTTATTATTCATTAGAGTCACCAATGAAGGGGGGAAATTGCTATTATCATTATTAATAATTAATAATTGCCCATTAGACTCAGTAATTAAAAAAATGAACTGTTATCCATCACTATAAATTACTACAATAGTAATTTATTAGTGGCAGTAGTAGTATTCATTGGACTAAGCAATGAAGAAAATAAACTGTGATCATTATAAATTAACAGGATAGTTGCCAGTTAGACTCCCCAATGAAGAAAATGAACTGTTCTCCATCACTGTAAATTAAAATAACATTATTATTACTACTAGTAGTAGTAGTAGTACTACTATCACTGGGCACACCAATGAAGACACCACATGCCCGGACACTGAGGTCCAGCTCCGAGGGCCTTCTGGCTGTTCCCTCCCTGTGAGAAGCGAAGTTACAGGGAACCAGGCAGAGGGCCTTCTCGGTGGTGGCGCCCGCCCTGTGGAATGCCCTCCCATCAGATGTCAAGGAAATAAACAATTACAGTGGACTCTCGGGTTGTGAACGTGATCCATGCGGGATGCACGTTCGCAACTCGCATCTTGCGCGTGCGCGGGTTGTGATTTGGCGCCTCTGCGCATGCACAAAGCTTGATTTAGCATGCGCAACCGCCGAAACCCGGAAGTAACTCTTTCCAGTACTTCCGGGTTTTGGCGGTCCGCAACCCGAAAAAACACAGCCTGGAGCGGCTGTAACCCGAGGTATGACTGTATCTGACTTTTAGAAGACAAGGGAAGCTTTTAATGTTTGATGTTACAGTGGTACCTCGGGTTAAGTACTTAATTCGTTCCGGAGGTCCGTTCTTAACCTGAAACTGTTCTTAACCTGAAGCACCACTTTAGCTAATGGGGCCTCCTGCTGCCGCTGCTGCACGATTTCTGTTCTCATCCTGAAGCAAAGTTCTTAACCCCAGGTACTATTTCTGGGTTAGCAGAGTCTGTAACCTGAAGCGTATGTAACCCCAGGTACCACTGTATGTTTTTATGTGTGTGTGTTGGAATCTGCCCAGAGTGGTTGGGGCAACTCAGTCAAAAGGGGGGGGGTACAAAAAAAAACAACAAATAGTTGCTGCTGTCATTAAAAAGGAGAGTTTGGGGAGACTGAAATGAGCTCATCCCTATATTCGTCAGGTGAAGCCAGCCCTCTCCCTGCCTGCCTGCCCTCTCGAATCTTCCTCCCTCATCATCCAAGGCAAGAAGACATGGTAGTATCCAGATGGCACAACCCCCCCCCCCCCCGTCCTAAAACTCAGCTCTGCACAGCCGATTAAATTCCTCTTGTTGTAATTAAGGCAGACACAATTAGCTGTCAGGGAGGGCACTCATCTGTTTTATGTTGCAATCTCCTCAACAGGGCCCGGTTGTTCGAAGAGATTGTCAGTTTCCGAAAAGAATTTCATTACTTACCCTGGTCTCCATGTCAGGCGGTGAAATATGAAAAGAGAGAGAGAGAGAGAGAGGGGGGGGGGGGAACTAGCAGAATTGCAAACAACCAGCCAGCTGAGAGAAGAGGGGGGGAATTCTCAGTGAATGCACCTCTCCAATATTACTAAAGTAATGTACTCTGAAAATGAATGCATTTTGGAACATTTCGGGAGAAAAGTAATTTGTCTGCTAAGTAATAACTGCATGTCCATGAATTTAGTGATTTCTCCAATATGCCTTCTGTAAGACTGGTTATGCCTTTGCTTTGGCCCAGTGTGTGTGAGAGAGAGGGAGATTGTTTGGGTCGGTATTCACTCCCCACTGTCTCAAAGCACTTTAAAAAAAAATATTGATGGAGGGTTTTCTTTTTTCTTTTTTAAAGATATTTATTAAAATTTCCAATTTTTATACAAACAAAGAGAAAAAAGCAAAAAAGTTTTAAAACACATGAAATTCACAATACTTAGTTTTCAATGACATATTTCCCTGACCTCCTCATACCTCCCCTTCTTGTATTCCAATTCAAATTATTTATTCAGCAAATCCTTATCTCAAAGCATTACAGCTAAAAAACCCTTAATTTCTATCCGACATCATTCAACATTCATTAATTTTACAATATTTCTGTAGATAGTCCTTGAATTTCTTCCAATCTTCTTCCGCCGACTCTTCTCCCTGGTCACGGATTCTGCCAGTCATTTCTGCCAATCCCATGCAGTCGATCATCTTCATCTGCCATTCTTCCAGAGTGGGTAAATCTTGCGTCTTCCAGTACTTTGTAATAAGTATTCTTGCTGCTGTTGTTGCATACATAAAGAAAGTTCTATCCTTTTTTGACACCAACTGGCCGACCATGCCCAAGAGAAAGGCCTCTGGTTTCTTCAAGAAGGTATATTTAAATACCTTTTTCAATTCGTTATAGATCATTTCCCAGAAAGCCTTAATCTTAGGGCACGTCCACCAAAGGTGAAAAAATGTACCTTCATTTTCTTTGCATTTCCAACATTTATTGTCGGGCAAATGGTAAATTTTTGCAAGCTTGACTGGGGTCATGTACCACCTGTATATCATTTTCATAATATTTTCTCTTAAGGCATTACATGCCGTAAATTTCATCCCAGTGGTCCACAACTGTTCCCAGTCAGCAAACATAATGTTATGTCCAACATCTTGTGCCCATTTGATCAGAGCAGATTTGACCATCTCATCCTGAGTGTTCCATTTCAGCAGCAAGTTATACATTTTTGACAAAATCTTAGTTTTGGGTTCTAACAGTTCTGTTTCCAATTTAGATTTTTCCACCTGGAAGCCAACTTTCTTGATGGAGGGTTTTCTTTTGTCCCCATGTTGATTCCGCAGCAAAAATTAATAATTATCTGACTGAAAGAGAATCTGTGTTCTGAAAGATCCCAGCTTGACAGGGAATGCTTGGAACAGACAAGGTTGGGGGCAAATAAACAAATAATATGTAGCACGAGGGGGGGGGAGAAAGAGAAGAAAAAGGAGGTCATCTATAAATGAGGAATCTGTGCTTTGCCTTGAAAGTTACAGACTCGAAAACTCCTTGCCAAAGCCACAGAAGTCACAGCTAGCAAATCGAGATCAAGAAGCAATTGTTCTTCCCGTGAACGATGGGGATCTCGTGGATTTCCGTGCGTTTCTGCTGTCGGAGATCAAGTGGGGGGAGGGCGTGACTCTCCAGGAAGTGTCAGTTTCCTTTCCACCGGGATGTTGCAAACTCTTACCAAGAACAGGAAGAACAGTGTGCAAGGCCAGCTCCAGGCATTTTGCTGCCGGAAGAGAAAATAAAGTTTGGGGATGTGATGGGGGGCGTATAAAATTGCACACTGAATAGGCCATTTGGCAGTTTTAATTATGATGTTTACCTTCTTATTTGAGTCGTCGCATCAGGGTTTTATAGATTGCAATGCTTTTACTGATGATTTGTTAATTTGTTGGCATCTATCTGTCTATATCAGGACACAGGTGGCGCTGTGGGTTAAACCACAGAGCCTAGGACTCGCCGATCAGAAGGTTAGCGGTTCGAATCCCCATAACGGGGTGACCTCCCGTTGCTCGGTCCCTGCTCCTGCCAACCTAGCAGTTCGAAAGCACGTCAAAGTGCAAGTAGATAAATAGGGACCGCTTACTGGCGGGAAGGTAAACGGTGTTTCCGTGTGCTGCTCTGGTTCGCCAGAAGCGGCTTAGTCCTGCTGGCCACATGACCCGGAAGCTGTACGCTGGCTCCCTTGGCCAATAAAGCGAGATGAGCACCGCAACCCCAGAGTCGGCCACGACTGGACCTAATAGTCAGGGGTCCCTTTACCTTTTTATCTGTCTATATCAGGGGTCAGCAAACTTTTTCAGTAGGGGGCTGGTTCACTGTCCCTCAGACCTTGTGGGGGGCCGGACTACTTTTTGGGGGGGGGGTGGATGAACGAATTCCTATGCCCCACAAATAAACCAGAGATGCATTTTAAATAAAAGCACACACTCTACTCACGTAAAAATACCAGGCAGGCTCCACTAATATTTAAATGATCCATAACAAATTGGGGGGGGGGATTTTAAAAGTACTCCCCCCCCCAGGCTCCTTTCTTTTGGGAATAATTCAGACTGAAATTCCCAGGTGTCAAAAAAGGTTATTTATGTATGCCACTATTGCAGCCTGTGTTTTGTTAGCCCAAAAATGGAAAACAAGCAAGGACCAACGAAGAATGACAACTTAAGTTTGACAGAATATGCGCAGCTTGCAGACTTCATATATAGAAAATAAGAGGACAAGAAGAACATACGTTTAGAGAAGATTGGAAAACGTTTATTGAATATATGGAAAATAACTGTGTACAGCTGAGAACGCAGGCAGCATTAAGATACATTCAACAGTGTAAATAAGTTATGATGCATGTAATCATGGAAAACTGAATGGTATAGTTTCTGTAAAATATGCAGGGATTTATGATTTGCAAAATGAACCATGGAAAGAGAAGGAGGGAAGTCATTGATATTTTAAGGTTGTTTAAATGAATATTCTGAAATGAGTGCTTTAAATTGTAAAACAGAGAATTTAATTTTAAAAAGTGTGTGTGTGTGTGTGTGTTTGTGTGTGTATCTTGGTTTCTCAACTCTGCACACTTTCCAGCTTGTCAATACCCTTCTTAAATTGGGGCGCCCAGAACAGTTGCTTGGGAGACACAGAAGCGGAGAGTGTCGCTCCTCTGCTGAGGTCCAGCTTCGGGGTTTCCCAGAAAAGGCATCTGGTTGGCAACAGTGAGAAGAAGGTGATGGACTAGATGAGGCCGTGGCTGAATCCAGCAGGGAAATCCTTGCATTCAGGGCTTTGAAATTAAGATGATATACATGACCCCAGTCAAGCTTGCAAAAATCTATCATTTGCCCGACAATAAATGTTGGAAATGTAAGGAAAATGAAGGTACATTCTTTCACCTTTGGTGGACGTGCCCTAGGATTAAGGCTTTCTGGGAAATGATATATAATGAATTGAAAAAGGTATTTAAATATACCTTCTTGAAGAAACCAGAGGCCTTTCTCCTGGGCATGGCCGGCCAAGTGGTGCCAAAGAAAGACAGAACTTTTTTTATGTATGCTACAACAGCAGCAAGGATACTCATCGCAAAGTATTGGAAGACGCAAGACCTACCCACTCTGGAAGAATGGCAGATGAAATTGATCGATTGTATGGGACTGGCAGAATTGACGAGCAGAATCCGTGACCAGGGAGAAGAGTCGGCTGAAGAAGATTGGAAAAAATTCAAGGACTATTTACAGAAATATTGTAAAATTTAAGAAAGTTAGATGGTGTTGGATTGAAATTGAGAGGTTTCTAGCTGCAATGATATATAAGAACATAGATGGGGGGGGGGAAAGGGTTTGAAAAATAAGGTAATGTTACAAGCTGTAATGCTTTAAATGAAGGATTTGCTGAACAAATAATCTTAATTGGGATACAAGAAGGAGAAGTATGAGGAGGTCTGAGAAATTTGTTATTTAAAAGTATGGTTTATGAATTTTTATGCTTTTGTTTAATGTTTCTGTTTGCTTTGTTTGTTTGTTTGTTTAAAAAATTGGAAAACTTAATAAATATTCTTTAAAAAAAACAGAAATGCAAAAAAAAATATGAAATTAAGATGAGGACCTTGAACTTGGCTTGCTAGTAGATGGACAGCCAATGGTGTCTCGTGTCCATGTCAATGAGCCCCTATCAGCAGCCTGGCCACTGCATTCTGTCCCCCCCCCCACACACACACCATAATTTTTATTAAATTTTCTGTTTTACATTTTAGAATATTAATTTAAACAACATTAAAACATCAATGACTGCCCTTCTCTCTCTTTCCATGGTTTATTTTGCATAACATAAATCCCTGAATATTTTATATAAGGGTGGCGCTGTGGGTTAAACCACAGAGCCTAGGACTTGCCGATCAGAAGGTCGGCAGTTCGAATCCTCGCAACGGAGTGAGCTCCCGTTGCTCGGTCCCTGCTCCTGCCAACCTAGCAGTTCGAAAGCACATCAAAGTGCAAGTAGATAAATAGGTACCACTCCAGAGGGAAGGTAAACGGCGTTTCCGTGCACTGCTCTGGTTCTCCAGAAGCGGCTTAGTCATGCTGGCCACATGACCCGGAAGCTGTATGCCGGTTCCCTCGGCCAGTAAAGCGAGATGAGTGCCGCAACCCCAGAGTCGGCCGCGACTGGACATAATGGTCAGGGGTCCCTTTATTTATTTTATATAAACTAAACCAGACATAGGCAAACTCGGCCCTCCAGGTGTTTTTGGACTACAACTCCCACCATCCCTAGTCAACAGGACCAGGGAGTTGTAGTCCCAAAACATCTGGAGGGCCAAGTTTGCCTATGCCTGAACTAAACCATGCAGTATTCCATTATTACATCCATCAAAGCTTGTTTACACCGTCGAATTTATCTCAATGCTGCCCACGTTTTCAAGTGTACACAATTCCCCCCCCCATATATTCAATAAACATTTTCCAGTCTTCTCTAAACATATGTTCTTCTTGTTATATATATTCTATATGTTAAATCTGCAAGCTGCGCATATTCCATCACCTTAAGTTGCCGTTGTTCTTTTGTTGGGACTTCAGCTGTTTTCCATTTGGGGGTTAACAAAACATGAGCCGCAGTAGTCGCATACATAAATAAATAACCTTTTTTGACATCTGAATTATCCCCAATGAAAAGGACTCTGGGTTTTTTTTGGGGGGAAAGTACTTTTAAACATTTTTTTTCAATTCATTATGAATTATTTCCCAATACCCTTTTACCCTTTACAAGTCCACCTGTTGCAGGAATGTATGTATAGGGGGGGTTGCCCCTCCAGCAGATATCATGTACATGCAGCCCACTACCAAAATCAGCACAATCACTTTTGTGACTTGTCCCCACAAAACACTTCATCACAGTTTCTTATCAGGGCCTCTGGTGCACAGTACCAAATGGAACAATTCACTGATCAAAGTATCTATGTACTGGCTCACTGGGAAAACTTCAGAAATTCATATAGACATGTGAGCTCAGCTCCTCCGCAGCCCCTCTGCCTGAGTGATGATCCCTGGCCTCCTGATACCTGAGTGCCAGACAGGTAGCCATTCCAGAAATAACAAACCCAGATGAAGACAAAAGGGTGTGATGAACTTGGCTGGGAAACAGGGAAATGTAAATATCTCTTTTGTTACACTTGATGGCAAGGAGAACCATGGGGCAGGGTCCAGGATGCTCAGATTCCTGCCACCAGACCTCCCCTTTCATGATGTAACCATGATGTAATAGTGATGTAGTTTGGGAGGGTGTAACATGGGGATTAGCAGGTAATAAAAGTTCGGGTTCTCTTTTGTTCGGGGCTTCCATCTTATTCCACCTGGTGGCAGGTGGGAGTCCTGTCGCGACAGTCTTCAATAAAGACCAAGTCTACTGGCTGTTGTTTTGCTCTGGTATTCCTGGCTGGTGTCCTTGTTTTTTGTCCAAGAGAGCCCTCAGCTTTCTCCATTAACACACCGCATATGAAAGAACGTTCCCTTAGCACATATCTGATTCAGTCTTAGACATCTTAGCAAGTCTCCTCAGAGTTAAATACGGCCACCACATTCTTCACCAGCTGGCGCTTCTGTACCAGCTCAAGGTGTCTCGGGGCTTTTAAGAACGTTTCCAAGTGGAAACTCTTCCCCCTGATTATCTCGGCGATGGATGAGTCGAGCAGGGCAGGAAGCATTTTCCGCCAACCCACCAGAACTGACAGAGACAGGGGTCAGGCCAGGTCATCAGGAGACAGGGGGTCTGTAAGCGAAAGCCGAAATGGAAAGCATTACTCACACACACAACTGGAGAAGGCTCCTGCTGCTACCATGGGAAGGGAAGGGAGAGGGATTTTCTTTGCAATTTGCACGTGACAAAACTGTAATCCGAAGAAGCAGCTCTCCTTCGAGATTTGTGCATCGCTGAATTCTTGCAGACACAGTTTTCCAACTACAACAAAACACATCTGTTAGGTGGAATATATGTGCATATATTCCGTGGCTTAGCACAAAAAACAACAACCAAAAAACACACAACATAAAAAAACATTTAAAAATGCATTGTATTAAGGAGAATTGTTTGCAAAAAAAAAAGTGCAACTTGGGGGAAATGTGTGTTTTAAGAGAAATTGCAATAAAATCCAGACCGTTTTTTGGTGATGACTTTGAAAAAGAAAAAGAAGAATTTGCAGTCTGGTGAGGAAATGTGGCCGGTTAAACTTAAGGTTGCAGGGAAATAGAAAAACGGAGAATTCAGCCAGCCTTAGTTGTGACCCAGGTATCTTGTGGCATGCAGAAGAGCATTCAGGTGAGGAGGATGCTATGTGGTGCATGAGAAAGATGTTCCGCCCACTAGGCATCCCTCAGATCTGTCCAAGGTCCTTGTTTCTTGTTGGCTCCTGAAATTTTAACTTGGACGCTGCCTGCACTGCCTTGGGTCCCCGACCCCCCCCCCCAGAAGCGGGCAGTGGGTCATTATGGGGCAGTCAGAGGAGATGGTTTTCATCAAGCAGGGCTTGTGTTTTACACAATAGCTAAATAGAACCTCCAGGACTAAGGGCAGTTTACCCCTGAATACGAGCAGTGAGGGGAGAAGGCTGCTTTTCCCCTGCTTGTGGGTTTTCCAGAGGCAGGAAGCCGGAGCTCTTCCTACTGTATGTTCTAGAGTAAGGTAGAGGTAAAGGGACCCTTGACCGTTAGATCTAGTCGTGACCGACTCTGGGGTTGCGGCGCTCATCTCGCTTTATTGGCCGAGGGAGCCGACGTACAGCTTCTGGGTCATGTGGCCATATGACTAAGCCGCTTCTGGCGAACCAGAGCAGCGCACGGAAATGCCGTTTACCTTCCCACTGGAGTGGTACCTATTTATCTACTTGCACTTTGGCGTGCTTTCGAACTGCTAGGTTGGCAGGAGCAGGGACTGAGCAACGGGAGCTCACCCCGTCGCGGGGATTCGAACCGCCAACCTTCTGATCGGCAAGTCCTAGGCTCTGTGGTTTAACCCACAGCGCCACCCGCATCCCTTGTGTAATGTTTACAATCCCTTTATAAAGGCTTCTGGATCAGGCAATACATAAATCAAGCCTATAAACCCACCATGCTGGTTTTGTTTTTTGCAAATACTTCCAAAATCTTTCCCATTATTTATTTACAAGCATGCTGGACTTGCAAAACGGTTAACTGTTCGCTTCTGCCCATGTTAATTCCTCCTCCTCTCCCTCTTTCTCTCTCTCTCTCTTTTAAAAAAAAGACCAACCCCTGCCGTCCCTCAATCTAGTAAAATGTTTTATTTCGGCACTCCGGGCACCTTGGACAGTGCAGGATCAAGAAAAACTATAAAAGCTTTTATGAAAATCATCAAAAGAGAAGGTTTTTTTAATAGAGAAGCAGGGTGGATTTGTCATTCTACCCCTCCTTCGCCTTCCATAAAGATATCAAGATGAGCAGGCCTTTAAAAATAAAAAATTAAAAGGATTCAGAATGCTCCCGGAGCATAAGCAGTGGAAGGCAGTCCTTTGGGGCAAGTGGGTCACTGCCCCATCTATCTCAATTTCCACCCCCCAGCCAGCTTCCTTCCTTACAGGGCTGGAGGTGGCGGTGCTCGCTATCAGGAACCAGTGTCCAGAATAAATTGCACAAAGTTAAGTCTTTATAACCTTTTAATGAGGGTGAAAAAGGAGAGTGCAAAATATGGTCTGAAGCTCAACATCAAAAAAACGAAGATCATGGCCACTGGTCCCATCGTTTGTTTGTTTTGTTTGTTTAGTCGTTTAGTCGTGTCCAACTCTTCGTGACCCCCTGGACCAGAGCATGCCAGGCACTCCTGTCTTCCACTGCCTCCCGCAGTTTGGTCAGACTCATGTTTGTCGCTTCAAGAACACTGTCCAACCATCTCGTCCTCTGTCGTCCCCTTCTCCTTGTGCCCTCCATCTTTCCCAGCATCAGGGTCTTTTCCAGCGAGTCTTCTCTTCTCATGAGGTGGCCAAAGTATTGGAGCCTCAGCTTCATGATCTGTCCTTCCAGTGAGCACTCAGGGCTGATTTCCCTAAGAATGGATAGGTTTGATCTTCTTGCAGTCCATGGGACTCTCAAGAGTCTCCTCCAGCACCAGAATTCAAAAGCATCCATTCTTTGGCGATCAGCCTTCTTTATGGTCCAGCTCTCACTGGTCCCATCACCTCCTGGCAAATAGAAGGGGAAGAAATGGAGGCAGGGAGAAATTTTATTTTCTTGGGCTCCATGATCACTGCAGATGGTGACAGCAGCCACAAAATTAAAAGACGCCTGCTTCTTGGGAGAAAAGCAATGACAAACCTAGACAGCATCTTAAAAAGCAGAGACATCACCTTGCCAACAAAGGTCCGTATAGTTAAAGCTATGGTTTTCCCAGTAGGGAAAGTGAGAGCTGGACCATAAAGAAGGCTGATCACCAAAGAATGGATGCTATGAGGCAGTTGCGGAGGCTGGAGGTCCCTGCCTTCCCAGAGCTGCCTTCCCAGAGCTGCCTAAGTCTCCTCCTGTCCAGATCTTCCCCAAGCAATCTGAGACTGTGCCTGTGTGTCTGCCTTTGCTCTTCCCTCTTCATGCCTCTCTTGGTCCTGGGAGACCAGGAGGGAGGGGAGCTTGGCTCAGCCGCAGGCTTGTTCACCAGGCTGACTCCTCTCTGCCTCTTGGCTTCCTCTTCCAATTCTAGACTTCTCTCTGCCACTGGCTTCTCACACGCTTGTTGGGAGAGCCATGTATGCCATCTTTGGATGAAAGGCAATAAATAAATATGTAAAATAATAAACTAGGAATTTCATGCCCACTGAGCATGCTCAGTTCCCACTGGGCTGTTTGGGGGAATGGATTCTACAAATGCAATTTTTTTTAGCTACTTTTTTTTATTCTACCACATATGTAGAAATGCACCCCTACTCATACAATCTCTCCAGCACATGGGGTTGAGAGAGATCTATTAATACAGTGCACCTACACTGGGGTGGTATGCTACCTATGACTCAATTTAAGTGATGAGTCATTTATTTTGACTGATGTTCTTCTTTTTTTAAAAAAAAATTATTAACAATTTCAACATAACAAATTATCAAAACATCTTCATTATTTTTCCCCTTCCCCCCCAACTCCCCAACAAACCCTCCCTCCCCGCCAAGCCTTCCCTCAGCTCCTCTCTCTGATTTCTCAACTCATGTTATTCTCTGCATACTGCAAAATTGTATACATCCTTTTATTATCTATCTACTATATTAACCCTCAACAAAGGTCCGTATAGTTAAAGTTTTGGTTTTCCCAGTAGTGATGTATGGAAATGAGAACTGGACCATCAAGAAGGCTGATCGCTGAAGAATTGATGCTTTTGAATTCTGGTGCTGGAGGAGACTCTTGAGAGTCCCATGGACTGCAAGAAGATCCAACCTCTCCATTCTGAAGGAAATCAGCCCTGAGTGCTCACTGGAAGGACAGATCCTGAAGCTGAGGCTCCAAGACTTTGGCCACCTCGTGAGAAGAGAAGACTCCCTGGAAAAGACCCTGATGTTGGGAAAGAAGGAGGGCCCAAGGAGAAGGAGACGACAGAGGACAAGATCGTGGGATAGTGTTCTCAAAGCTACCAGCATGAGGTTCACCAAACTGCGGGAGGCAGTGGAAGACAGGAGGGCCTGGCGTGCTCTGGTCCAGGGGGTCACGAAGAGTCAGACAACAACTAAACGACTAAACAACAACAACATATTAACCCTCACTAAATTTGTGTAAGTTTATTCAAAACCTGCCAAAGAGTCCAGTTCATTTTGTTGTCTTTTTAAATAATTTGTAAAAAGTTCCCATTCTTCTTTGAAGTCACAGTTGTCCTTATCTCACAATTTGTATATCAGTTTCGCCAGTTCTGCTTAGTTCATCCATTTCTCTTGCCACTGTTCTTTTGTTGGGGTTCCCTCATTCTTCCATCCTTGTGCTATCAAGACTCTTGCCGCTATTGTTGCATACATAAATAAATTCTTTATTTTCCTTAGCAGGTCTTGTCCTACCACAAATGCAATTCTAGGCTGCATCAATGGAAGTCTAGTGTTCAAGACCAAGGGAAGGAAAAGCACCGCTCTCTTCTGTTTTGGTCAGGCCACACCTGGAGTCTGGTGTCTGGTTCTGGACATCACAGTTTTAGAAGGATGTTGACAAGCTGAAAGGGTGTGCAGAGGAGGGCGAACAAGATGATCAAGGGTCTGGAAACCAAGCCTGATAATAAATAATATTTTTTTATTTATACCCCACCCTTCCCAGTTCAGAAAACCGGGCTCAGGGCGGCTAACACCAAATTTAAAACACTTAATTGATGCAACAAAAAACAGCATAATATACAGTATAAAACGTGAATAACAATAAATTCAGAATTTGAAAATCAATTTAGGGGGGGAAATCCATCCAATAAACATTAGATGATCACCAGGGCTAGCTGGCTAAATTAGTCCTGTTTCGGCCAGTGGGGAGACCAGGGGAGAATTAGCTGTGGGATCCCAGAGCGGGTAATCTTCATAAAAAGGGGAGGGGGAGGGAAGGAAGGGCATTCCACCAGGTCGGAGCCATCACTGAGAAGGCCCTGGCCCTGGTGAAGGATAGTCTGACTTCCTTAGGGCCTGGGACCTCTAAACTATGGTTATTCATGGACCTTAAGGTCCTGTGCGGGGCAGACCAGGAGAGGCGGTCCCGTAAGTACAAGGGCCCTAAGCCACAAAGGGATGAGGAACAGTTGAAGGAGCTGGGTATGTTTAGCCTGGGAAAGAGGAGACTGAGATATGATAACCATCTCCTAATATCTCAATGTGCTTTTGAATTCTGGTGCTGGAGGAGACTCTTGAGAGTTCCAGAGACTGCAAGAAGATAAAAATGATCCATTCTGAAGGAAATCAGCCCTGACTGCTCACTGGAAGGACAGATCCTGAAGCTGAGACTCCAATACTTTGGCCACCTCATGAGAAGAGAAGACTCCCTGGAAAAGAACCTGATGTTGGGAAAGATGGAGGGCACAAGGATAAGGGGACGACAGAGGACGAGATGGTGGGACAGTGTTCTCGAAGCTACCAGCATGAGTTTGACCAAACTGCAGGAGGCAGTGGAAGACAGGAGTGCCTGGTGTGCTCTGGTCCAGGGGGTCACGAAGAGTCGGACACAACTAAACAACAACAACAATATCTCAAGGGCTGCCCCATGTTTCTGCTGCTCCAGAGGGTAGGACCAGAACCAGTGGATTCAAATGACAGCCAACCAAACATCTGGAAGACCTTTCTGACAGCAAGGGCCATTTGACTGTGAATCGGGCAGCCTTGGAAGGCGGTAGACTGTCCTGCATTTGGAGGTTTTTTAAACGGAGGTTGGACGGCCATCTGTCAGGGATTCTTTAGCTGTGATTCCTGCATTGCAGGGGGTTGGACTAGATGACCCTTGGGGTCATCCAAATCTGCAATGCTATGGTTCTATGACTTCCATCCCCAAACACAGACAGCTGCCTCATGTTGAAAAATCAAGGAGTGGTTCAGAATTCCTCTTTTACTTCCTCCTCCTTTCCTTCCCCTACATTGTCTGTTTGGCTAGGCAGCCGTTTGGCTTTGATAATTTACTTTTAATAAGCCAGAGTCAAATGAGACGTGGATGGAGAACCGTCTCCTCCCGAACAGCGCAGAGCTCAAAGCATCCCATAATCGCATCGCCTTCTCTCTCTCTCTCTCTCTCTCTCTCTCTCCACCCGCCAATCTGCCTCGCAGGCATCTCGTAAACCGTAAAGAAACGTTGAGGAAAAAACACTAAAAACTCTTTATCTGTCAAGATTCAAGGATCAGCGCCGCGAGCGAGTCAATAATTAATGGGGCATGTTTACAATACATCATTACAGCTGAGAGTGTGAAATTCTTACTGGAAGAATTTCCAGGTTTTTCATGGGAGGGCATGGCGGAGAGGCAAACAGATTGTTCTGTTCGTCCTTTGGGAGAGCCCGGAAGAGAAACCAAGCCCGGTCTTGTGGGTAGGCTGCAGAGAGCTGGGTTCAAATCCCCGTTCAGCCGTGCCACTCGCTTGACATCAGGTTCCCCATCCCAAAACACAGTAACTCTTAGGTTACCTCCACACATTCAACACTTACGATACAGCTTTATAAATGGCCCTGGCTACCGGCAAATAATTCTGGGACCTGTAGTTTGCACCCGTAGCAAACTACAGCTCCCAGAATTATTTGCCGGAGGCCAGGACCATTTATAAAGCTGTATAAAGGGCTGTATAAAGGGGCTGGCCTGTGTGGCTAAGTCTCATTTATATCTTACTAAGGAGACAGAGTCGGAAGGGTCCACCAAGGGTCATCTAGTCCAACCTTGGGCAATGCAGGAATCTTTTGCCCAACACAGGGCTCGAACCCACAACCCTGAGATGAAAGAGTCCCATACTCTGCTGACTGAGCTATCCCAGAACTATCATGCCACATTAAACAGTCATAAGGTAAAGGTAAAGGGACCCCTGACCGTTAGGTTCAATCGTGGCCGACTCTGGGGTTGCGGCGCTCATCTCACTTTAGTGGCCGAGGGAGCCGGAGTACAGCTTCCGGGTCATGTGGCCAGC
Organism: Podarcis raffonei; assembly: GCF_027172205.1. Classification (NCBI taxonomy): domain Eukaryota; kingdom Metazoa; phylum Chordata; class Lepidosauria; order Squamata; family Lacertidae; genus Podarcis; species Podarcis raffonei. The sequence continues at coordinate 4,070,918 of NC_070619.1, read as the reverse complement.
ATGACTAAGCCGCTTCTGGCGAACCAGAGCAGCGCACGGAAACGCCGTTTACCTTCCCGCCGGAGTGGTACCTATTTATCTACTTGCACGTTTTGTGCTTTTGAACTGTTAGGTTGGCAGGAGCTGGGACCGAGCAACGGGAGCTCATCCCGCTATGGGGATTCAAACCGCCAACCTTCTGATCGGCAAGTCCTAGGCTCTGTGGTTTAACCCACAGAGCTGTAGTGTGTTATGGGTGCAGAGAGATGCTATGAGACCCCTCTTCCCTCCCAGAGAGCCACAACTCCCAGAATTTCCTGTGGAGAGGGATTGCTCTGAAAATTGGACCTCTGTGCATGGTATTGGGTGTGTGTGTGTGTCTTCTAACTACTAAAAGCACCCTTAGCAGACTGCAGGTCCCAGTTTTTTGGGGGGTTTAAATGTATGGGGAGATAAAGAAAGCCCTTGTACACAGTGCATGGCCTGTGGAACTCCATCCCACAGGAGCCAGTGATGGCCACCAACTTTGATGATGAGGAGGATGATGATGATGATGATGATGATGAAATTTATTATTTAAACCCCACTCATCTGGCTGGGTTTCCCCAGCCACTCTGGACAGCTCCCAACAGAATATTAAAAACATTATAAAACATCAAACATTTAAAACTTCCCTAAAATGGGCTACCTTCCGATGTCTTCTAAAAGTCAGATAGTTGTTTATTTCTTTGATATCTGGTGGGAGGGTTTCCACAGGGCGGGCGCTGCCACCGAGAAGGCCCTCTGCCTGGTTCCCTGTAACTTGGCTTCTCGCAGCGAGGGAACCGCCAGAAGGCCCTCGGCGCTGGACCTCAGTGTCTGGGCAGAACGATGGGGGTGGAGACGGTCCTTCAGGTATACTGGACCTTTGAGGCCGTTTAGGGCTTGAAAGGTCAGCACCAACACTTTGAATTGTGCTTGGAAATGTACTGGGAGCCAATGTAGGTCTTTCAAGACTGGTGTTATGTGGTCTCGGCGGCCGCTACCAGTCCCCAGTCTAGCTACTGCATTCTGGATTAGTTGCAGTTTCCGGGTCACCTTCAAAGGTAGCCCCACGTAGAGCGCGTTGCAGTAGTCCAAGCGGGAGATAACCAGAGCATGCACCAGAGCGTGGTGGGAATGGGTGACATAAACGGACATAAATCGGACATCAAGAATCACAAGACAGAGAAACCAGTAGGAGAACACTTCAATCTCCCAGGACATTCTATACAAGATCTCAAAGTAGCTGTTTTACTACAAAGGAATTTCAGAAATAGACTGGAAAGAGAAGCTGCTGAATTGTAACTCATTACCAAACTTAAAACAATGGAGAAACCTGGTCTGAACAAAGACACTGGATTCTTATCTCATTATACATGACAAAGCCATTTTTCACCTTCTCACCCCTTGCTTTTTCCTGTAAGACCTATTGCAGTCGTTAAGAGTCGTCAGCAGGCTCATCACAGCTATCTGCCAATCACCCATTCCCACCACCCTTCTGAGTAATACCCCTCCCCACCTTCTCACTATATAGAGGGATCTGGCAACTTCTGTTTCAGTGTATCTGAAGAAGTGTGCATGCACACGAAAGCTCATACCAAGAACTAACTTAGTTGGTCTTTAAGGTGCTACTGGAAGGGAAAAATTTTTTTGTTTTCACTGTATTATGGGAAACTTTAAAATACTGATGAAACCATTGTCTGGAGCTTCTGGCTGCTTCTTCTATGTGGTAATTTGAAGTCTTGTTGCAACAATAAAGATCAGGCCTATGGGCCGCTGTTTTGCTTCTATCTCCTGGCTGAAGTCTCTTGCTTGTGACCACTGACCTGAACCTATGGGAGCCAAAGTTAGGCAGTTGCAGTGTGCTCCAATGACACCCTTATACAACATTGTTGGGAGTCCTGCCATCTTCCTTTCTGCCTACATAGCCAAGCCAGCGAAGACATCACTGAGACAGGAGTGTGGGGATGTGGGTTTGGGGAGAGCACATCCTCGCTTAAGACTCTGCCCCTGCAATGTGGTGCCCCAAATCTTCCAGACACAACGCATGTAGAAGGCATTGAGGCATCACTCCTGACAGTTGTAACTTGCCCACAACTCACTTTCACAAAGCAGCGTGCTCAACGCACAAGCCTGGCAGGCCTTCATCTTGATATCGGTCATTAGCATCAAATTCTCCCATACCTTTTGGGAGATTGCAATCCTCCTTTATTCCTGCTGCCGCCGCCAGCACATTTACCTGGCCAAGAATGAGGCATGCGATGCAATACGTTTAATCAGCTCCATCTGGTACGCAGTCTGAGACCCTACCTGCCTGTGGACTGTCTCCCCAGAGTGGTGCATGCTCTGGTTATCTCCCGCTTGGACTACTGCAACGCGCTCTACGTGGGGCTACCTTTGAAGGTGACCCAGAAACTGCAACTAATCCAGAATGCGGTAGCTAGACTGGGGACTGGGAGCGGCCGCCGAGACCACATAACACCAGTCTTGAAAGACCTACATTGGCTCCCAGTACATTTCCGAGCACAATTCAAAGTGTTGGTGCTGACCTTTCAAGCCCTAAACGGCCTCGGTCCTGTATACCTGAAGGAGTATCTCCACCCCCATCGTTCAGCCCAGACACTGAGGTCCTGCGCCGAGGGCCTTCTGGCGGTTCCCTCGCTGCGAGAAGCCAAGTTACAGGGAACCAGGCAGAGGGCCTTCTCAGTGGTGGCACCCACCCTGTGGAACGCCCTCCCACCAGATGTCAAAGAGAAAAACAACTACCAAACATTTAGAAGACATCTGAAGGCAGCCCTGTTTAGGGAAGCTTTTAATGTTTAATAGGTTATTGTATTTTAGTGTTTTGTTGGAAGCCGCCCAGAGTGGCTGGGGAAACCCAGCCAGATGGGCGGGGTATAAATTATTACTATTATTATTATTATTATTATTATTATTATTATTATTATTATTTCATTAAACAAAAATAACAAAAACAGAGGCTGTGTGATTGCTTAGCGTTCCTCAGTTTCCTTATCTTATCCATGGCTTTATTACAGTTACAACAATGGCCAGTTGCTCAGGCAGGCCTTTGTTAACAAAGGTGCAGGCTTCTCTCAGCTCATGATGGGATTTGACTGCTGGTTCCAAATGTGTTTCAAGGCATTTTAACTCTTGCTTCTCCCCCCCCCCACCTGGGTTGCTACTGGCTGCAGAGAGGGGGGGCAAATGAGGTCAGCTCAAGAGGTGAAGCATGTAAGCGGAAGATCGGAGGACAGGGAGGTGGAGCGGGGAGAGGAGAAGAAGGAGAGTTACAGATTGAAGAAAGCTGTTCACAGACTGCTATTACCACCAAATTGGAGGCCAAGGCTTTCGGTGCGGAATAACGCAGGGAACATTTCCCAAGGGGCTTCTGAGGAGAGAGACGGAGACCTTGCAATTTCCCTCTTTGCCAAGCCAAGCAACTCCAGAACCTGCTCTTCAGACGCTGAGAGCAAAAGGCAAAAAGGGGGAGAAAGGTCACCCTTTTCTGGGGGTGGCGGAGGCCGGAAGAGACGTAATCTCTCCTCTTTGAAAGCAAGCTGGTGGTGAAATATTTGAGGAGCGAAAGGGGAGGCTCCTGTTGTGAATTTGCTTCTGCAAAACCTATTCTGTTGCATTTCATCTCTCTGCCTCCAGATGTTTGCATAATTTCCTGGGTATCGCCAGTATTTGGCTGGGTGAGCTTCTGTCCACCAAGGGCCATATTCCCTCTGGTAGAACCTGCCGGGGGCCACATCCTGGGATTGGGAGGGGCCCAAGCCAGCAGTGGGGCCTAAATTATCAGAGGATGATGGGAAGCCTCTGTTACTTGGCAAAGCCCCAAACCCGCCTAGATCTGAGGACAGCAGAGAGTCATTAATCTGAGACCAGATATCTAAATGCAGATGTCATTGTCACTAATATATGTGGTTATATGCATATTAAAGGTAAAGGTAAAGGGACCCCTGACCATTAGGTCCAGTCGTGGCCAACTCTGGGGTTGCAGCATTCATCTTGCTTTACTGGCCGAGGGAGCCGGCATACAGCTTCCGGGTCATGTGGCCAGCAGGACTAAGCCACTTCTGGCGAACCAGAGCAGCGCAAGGAAACGCCGTTTACCTTCCCTCCAGAGCGGTACCTATTTATATACTTGCGCTGGCGTGCTTTCAAACTGCTAGGTTGGCAGGAGCAGGGACTGAGCAACGGGCGCTCATCCCGTCACGGGGATTTGAACCGCTGACCTTCTGATCGGCAAGTCCTAGGCTCTGTGATTTAACCCATAGTGCCACCAGCGTCCCTTTATATGCATATTAGTACACATTATTCGGGTGGAGGTCTGGACTGAAAAATTCAGAGCAGTGCAGATGTTTCCGGATGACAGCGTTTCAGTTCAGTTCCGTTCCAGAAAGTATGAACCGGGTAGGTGTTGCCTTTAAACGTGAACTGAATCAAATTCAGGTTCCTCGATTTCCGAACGTCCTACAAGCCAGCCTTATGCGTTGCTGCAGGGTCTGTGAGCGATGCTGATTGCAATTTTCCTATTAGTAGTTCGGCCGCTCCTGCTACTATTTCTGATCACGGCATTCCGAGCAAAAACGCTTCAGATTGCCAGGGGGAAAGTCCATCTAGAAAAATCACCTCAACCTAGTTAGCATCTTCTTTTTAAGAAAGAGGTTCCGAAAAGCTCCGCCAGGTCTGTTTTTAACAGCACCAGCTGTTTATATCGCAAATGGATGGGGGTGGTGTTTAGATTAATCCATATGTGAGCAAATCGCTTGCTGTTTGAAACCTCCGCATGCTTGAGTCAGAGAATTTTCTATATATGACTGTGTTTTTACATACACACCCACAGTTCTGTTTGCTTTCGGTGTGGGATCAATTGACTGAGATGCGTTAATGTGTCATAGGAATGGATATTACCACACTGACAGCTCTGCAGCTTCGCCGTCAGAAGCGGGAGCGATGAACTGCATTGTGCGCACGCACGCACACACCCCAATTTGGTTCCAGGCCCCGTTCCAGATCTGTGGGAGGCCCCTGATCGACCCCTTGAAGGGCTGCCCCACAAATGATGGAGCAAGCTTGTTTTCTGCTGCTCCAGAGGCCAGGACCTGAACCAATGGATTTTAGTTACAAGAAAGAAGATTCCCGCTCAATGTTTCGTTAGCCCAAAAATGGGAAAGGAGCGAGGTCCCAGCCAAAGAAGAATGGCAACTTAAACTGATGGATTATTACACGCAGTATGTCTAAAGATGACTGGAGGATGTTTACGGAACATATGGGTGAAAACTGTGCTCATTTTAAAACCTTGGTAGCATTAAAATTCAACAGTGTAAATAAGTACTGATGGCTGTAACAATGGATTACTGAATGGTTTAGTTCAGGGGTCAGCAAACATTTTCAGCAGGGGGCCGGTCCACTGTCCCTCAGACCTTGTGGGGGGCCGGACTATATTTGGGGGGGGAATGAACGAATTCCTATGCCCCACAAATAACCCAGAGATGCATTTTAAATAAAAGGACACATTCTACTCATGTAAAAACACGCTTATTCCGGGACCGTCCGCGGGCCAGATTGAGAAGGCGATTGGGCCGGATCCGGCCCCCGGGCCTTAGTTTGCCTACCCATGGTTTAGTTCATGTAAAATATGCAGGGATGCATGGTGTGCAGAATAAACCACAGAAAGAGAAGAAAGGAAGTTATTGATTTAAGGTTGTTTAAATGAATATTTTGAAATGTAAATTAGAAATATATATATATATTTCTTTAGCCAGGAGATAGATGATAGATAGATATAGATGATAGATGATAGATGATAGATAGATAGATAGATAGATAGATAGATAGATAGATAGATGATAGATAGATAGATGATAGATAGATAGATAGATAGATAGATGATAGATAGATGATAGATAGATAGATGATAGATGATAGATGATAGATGATAGATGATAGATGATAGATAGATAGATAGATAGATAGATGATAGATAGATGATAGATAGATAGATGATAGATAGATAGATAGATAGATAGATAGATAGATGATAGATAGATGATAGATAGATAGATAGATAGATAGATAGATAGATAGATAGATGATGATAGATAGATAGATAGATAGATAGATAGATAGATAGATGATAGATAGATAGATAGATAGATAGATGATAGATAGATGATAGATAGATAGATAGATAGATAGATAGATGATGATAGATAGATAGATAGATAGATAGATAGATAGATATAGATAGATGATAGATAGATGATAGATAGACGATAGATGATAGATAGATAGATAGATAGATAGATAGATAGATAGATAGATGATAGATAGATGATAGATAGATAGATAGATAGATAGATAGATGATAGATAGATAGATAGATAGATAGATTAGATAGATGATAGATAGATAGATAGATAGATAGATAGATAGATAGATAGATAGATAGATGATAGATGATAGATAGATAGATAGATAGATGATAGATAGATGATAGATAGATAGATGATAGATATAGATAGATAGATAGATAGATAGATAGATAGATATAGATAGATAGAAAGATAGATAGATAGATAGATAGATAGATAGATAGATATAGATAGATATAGATAGATAGATAGATAGATAGATAGTTATAAAAAACAAAGGAGAAAGAAAAGGCCTGTACAATATCAAAGGAAGTTGTTCACCCTTTTGTTTATCAATATGAGCAACGAAGGGGTACCAAGTATCGTAGAAGTGTAGAGTTGGAAGGGACCACCAGGGACATCTAGTCCAACCCCAGCAACGCAGGAATCTTTCACCCCACGTAGGGCTCGAACCCATAACCCTGGGAGAAAGAGTCCTGTTCTTTACTGACTGAGCTATTCCAGTGGGGAGAGAGAGAGAGAGAGATCTCCCCATTTGAGCTCCTCTATTTTTATTATTCATTTATTTATTAAATTTGTATACTTCCATATAACCATAGATGTCAGGGTGGCTCACAACCTAAAATTACGAAATGAAGCCTGTCTGTTGCACCCTGTCACTTTCTCTGCCCCAGCTAATTCCCAGGTTTGGCTCCACCCAACGCTGAGAAGCAAAACACATTTTTTGTAAATGTCTGGGGAAAACTGCACCGCAAAATTCGGGTAAGCGCAAAGTTTTGAGTTTAAATGCGAGATGAATGGAGCATCTCTCCCATCCCTGCTTAAAGGTAAAGGGACCCCTGACCATTAGGTCCAGTCGTGACCGACTCTGGGGTTGCGGTGCTCATCTCACTTTACTGGCCGAGGGAGCTGGCATACAGCTTCCGGGTCATGTGGCCAGCAGGACTAAGCCGCTTCTGGCGAACCAGAGCAGCGCACAGAAACGCCGTTTACCTTCCCGCCGGAGCGGGACCTATTTATCTACTTGCACTGGTGTGCTTTCGAACTGCTGGGTTGGCAGGAGCAGGGACTGAGCAACGGGAGCTCACCCTGTCGCGGGGATTCGAACCGCTGACCTTCTGATCGGCAAGTCCTAGGCTCTGTGGTTTAACCCACAGCGCCACCTGCGTCCCTTCATCCCTGCTTAGGGGTAGGCTAAAGACAGTTGCCTCCAAAAGGGGCATAGGGGAAGTTCACCAGCCCTGACTACTTGCAAGAGTTGAAGGTCAATCCAGCAGCTGAGATGGAGGAGGAAACTAGAATTCAGGAACGAAGGGCAACCAAGACCCAAGACAATCTTGTTCCTCATTCAGTGTTCACCTGCAGGGAGCCTGCTCAGACCCTTAGTTTGCCTACCCATGGTCCAAATCCTGAAGGAACTTCACTGAGGAGCTGCAGTTTGAAGGTTTGCCACTTGGGGGTGCTGCCAGCCATTCTTTTTCAGCCTGTCCTACCTCACAGAGCTGTTGTGAAGCTGGAGAAGTGGGCAGAGCCACAGACACCTCCCAGAGCACCTCACACAGAAAGGGCAAGCTATAAATGCCACACACATTCCTGTCCTGTGGGACAGGAAGCTCAGTAGGTAGAGCACGGGGGCTCTTAATCTCAGGGTTGTGGGTCCCTTCCAACTCTATGATTCTAATGTACTTCTGTGATGCATCAGGGAAGGGAGGGAATTCAGTTCTGTTCGCATTTAAGTGTAAACCCACCTAATCTGATTTTTTCAAAACAACACATGGGCTGAAACGCAGCCTTCCTTCAAAACTCACACGCCTCTGAATTTTGCAGCTCAGTTCTGCAGCAAAGTACAAAATGAACATGGTAAAGCATGCACCGAAATGCATATATTCATGAAAGTGTTGTTGCCAAAAATAAACAAATCATTATTGGGGGGGGGGTGTCGTTGTGCAAAAATGTGTCCATCAGGCAAAAAAAATGTATACAAATGTGTGTATATTGGGAGAAAACGCTGGTGAATTTTCACAAGGACCTTTGAAAGGGAAAAAATTGCAAGTGTAAATATGGTGAGAGGGGTTTAACAAAAGAAACCTTTTGGAGGTCCCAAGTCGCAAGGTGGTTAGATTGGTCTCAACTAGGGCCAGGGCCTTTTCAGCACTGGCCCCGACTTGGTGGAACGCTCTGTCACAAGAGACCAGGGCCCTGCAGGACTTGACATCTTTCCGCAGGGCCTGCAAGACAGAGCTGTTCTGCCTGGCCTTTGGTTTGGACTCAGTCCGACCCTTATGTTTCCCTCCCCTTATGGTCTTGATCTATGGGCTATTATTAAAATGAGGCTGCATTTTAAATTGTACTTTTAACCTGTATTTTAAATTGTCCCCCCCCCCTGAGTTGGGCTCTGGCTGGGGAGGGGGAGTATAAATAAAACGTTGTTGTTGTTGTTGTTGTTGTTGTTGTTGTTAATATTATTATTATTATTATTATTAAATACAGCAAACTGAAAGCAATGGTCCACATCTGCAGCACACAATGGTACCTTGGGATACAAACACTTTGGGTTACAATCTCCGCTAACCCAGAAGTAGTACCTTGGGTTGAGAACTTAGCCCCAGGATGAGAACAGAAATCGTGCGCCGGCGGTATGGCGGCAGCGGGAGGCCCCATTAGCAAAAGTGCGCCTCAGGTTAAGAACAGTTTCGGGTTAAGAACGGACCTCCGGAACGAATCAAGTCCGTAACCCGAGGTACAACTGTATATTTAAAGCAGTATCATATTGCTTTAAACCGTCATGGCGGCTTCCCACCCCCCCAAAGGATTCTGGGAATTCTGGTCATCTAGCCTAACCCCCTGCAATGCAGGAACCTTTCTGCCCAGCGTGAAACTCGAACCCAAGACCCTGGGATTAAGAGTCCCATGCTCTCCCGACAGAGCTAGGGAACTGTGCTGTGGGAGCTGTAGCTCTGGGAGGCGACGCCTAGCCACTCCCAGCGCCCCTTCAGCAAACTAAGATTCCCGGCGCCGGTGCCAACCTTCTCATCGCAGACCCGTGTCCAGAGGAGGGCAACCAAAATGGTCAAAGGCCTGGAAACGATGCCTTATGAGGAACGGCTAAGGGAGCTGGGCATGTTTAGCCTGGAGAAGAGGAGGTTAAGGGGTGATATGATAGCCATGTTCAAATCTATAAAAGGATGTCACATAGAGGAGGGAGAAAGGTTGTTTTCTGCTGCTCCAGAGAAGCGGACACGGAGCAATGGATCCAAACTGCAGGAAAGAAGATTCCACCTAAACATTAGGAAGAACTTCCTGACAGTAAGAGCTGTTCGACAGTGGAATTTGCTGCCAAGGAGTGTGGTGGAGTCTCCTTCTTTGGAGGTCTTTAAGCAGAGGCTTGACAACCATATGTCAGGAGTGCTCTGGTGGTGTTTCCTGCTTGGCAGGGGGTTGGACTCGATGGCCCTTGTGGTCTCTTCCAACTCTAGGATTCTATGATTCTATGACCCACTGAAGTGAATGTTTCGGGGGGCCTGCTTTGAGGAGAGCTGGCACCGGATGCCGCCCGTGATTCTCGACCCCAGAAACGAAGCATGTGCCGAATTCTCCCTTTTCTGCCACGGAGCCAGCCTTCGTTTGCGTGTTCACCTTCAAGCGTCCCCTCTTGCTATTATTATTCTTCCCAGGCCTGCTAATTATCTCCTCTCTTTGTGTTTCAGAAACTGCATCCGCGTCCTCCCACAATCCCCTCCTCCTCCCCGGGTTCCATCTTGTTTGCTCTGCCCCTGCCTCGTTAAAATAAAAACAGTCTTTTGCTAATTATCGGGGGAGCAACGTAGCTCTCAAGGAAAGGGGACGCGGGTGGGAGAATATCGCGTTTGGCTGAAGAAACAAAAGCATCTCCTCACTACGATGCACCGAATTCTGCTGAGGATCGTGTCCACGCCCTGGGTCCGTGGGGCGGATGGGGTGGTCAGGGGTGGCCCAAGACACCCCCAATGCCATCCCCACAACTGGGGAGGGGGGTGAGGTTCATAGAATCATAGAATCATAGAATCATAGAGTTGGAAGAGACCACAAGGGCCATCGAGTCCAACCCCCTGCCAAGCAGGAAACACCATCAGAGCACTCCTGACATATGGTTGTCAAGCCTCTGCTTAAAGACCTCCAGAGAAGGAGACTCCACCACACTCCTTGGCAGCAAATTCCACTGTCGAACAGCTCTTACTGTCAGGAAGTTCTTCCTAATGTTCAGGTGGAATCTTCTTTCTTGTAGTTTGGAACCATTGCTCCGTGTCCGCTTCTCTGGAGCAGCAGAAAACAACCTTTCTCCCTCCTCTATGTGACATCCTTTTATATATTTGAACATGGCTATCATATCACCCCTTAACCACCTCTTCTCCAGGCTAAACATGCCCAGCTCCCTTAGCCGTTCCTCATAAGGCATCGTTTCCAGGCCTTTGACCATTTTGGTTGCCCTCCTCTGGACACGTTCCAGTTTGTCAGTGTCCTTCTTGAACTGTGGTGCCCAGAACTGGACACAGTACTCCAGGTGAGGTCTGACCAGAGCAGAATACAGTGGCACTATTACTTCCCTTGATCTAGATCCTATACTCCTATTGATGCAGCCCAGAATTGCATTGGCTTTTTTAGCTGCCGCGTCACACTGTTGGCTCATGTCAAGTTTGTGGTCAACCAAGACTCCTAGATCCTTTTCACATGTAGTGCTCTCAAGCCAGGTGTCACCCATCTTGTATTTGTGCCTCTCATTTTTTTTGCCCAAGTGCAATACTTTACATTTCTCCCTGTTAAAATTCATCTTGTTTGTTTTGGCCCAGTTCTCCAATCTGTCAAGGTTGTTTTGAAGTGTGATCCTGTCCTCTGGGGTGTTAGCCACCCCTCCCAGTTTGGTGTCATCTGCAAATTTGATCAGGATGCCCTTGAAGAGGGCACCCTCCTCTTGCAAAACTTGGTGCTGAAACTTGTGGCGCTTTTCCAGTGAAGGCGGTGAAGGTCCTGTGTGAGTGTCTGGAGGCGGTTGGAGGATGGATGGCAGCTAACAGATTGAGGTTGAATCCTGACAAGACAGAAGTACTGTTTTTGGGGGACAAAAACAGGCCTCTGCCCTCTGCCTGGTTCCCTGTAACTTTGCTTCTCTCAGGGAGGGAACTGCCAGAAGGCCCTCGGAGCTGGACCTCAGTGTCTGGGCGAACGATGGGGTGGAGACGCTCCTTCAGGTATACTGGGCCTTTGAGGCCGTTTAGGGCTTTAAAAGTCAGCACCAACACTTTGAATTGTGCTTGGAAATGTCCTGGGAGCCAATGTAGGTCTTTTAGGACTGGTGTTATATTGGCTTGGCGGCCGCTCCCAGTCACCAGTCTAGCTACCGCATTCTGGATTAATTGTAGTTTCCAGGTCACCTTCAAAGGTAGCCCCACGTAGAGCGCATTGCAGTAGTCCAAGCGGGAGATAACCAGAGCATGTACCACTCTGGCGAGACAGTCTGCAGGCAGGGAGGGTCTCATCCTGCGTACCAGATGGAGCTGGTAAACAGCTGCCCTGGACACAGATTTGACCTGTGCCTCCATGGACAGCTGTGAGTCTAAAATGACTCCCAGGCTGCGCACCTGGTCCTTCAGGGGCACAGTTACCCCATACAGGACCGGGGAGTCCCCTACCCCCGCCCGCCCCCTGTCCCCCAAAAACAGTACTTCTGTCTTGTCAGGATTCAACCTCAATCTGTTAGCTGCCATCCATCCTCCAGCCGCCTCCAGGCACTCACACAGGACCTTCACCGCCTTCACTGGTTCTGATTTAAAAGAGAGGCAGAACTGGGTATCATCCGCATACTGATGTACACCCAGCCCAAATAAAATCGTCTTCCCCCTCAGCCATGCTAATTGGGTCAGGAATCATGGGAGCTGTAGTCCAATAATATCTAGAGGGTCGAAGGTTACTCTCCTCTGTTAGGCACTGAATGCAGTGAGATTTACTTCTCTGTAGAGACAGGCGCAGGATGATATCGTCACACAATTCCAATTGCATTCAAATAAATACCTCCGATATATTTCCAGTGCTCAATTCATTTTTGAGATATTGAAAGAAATGTAACGCAAAAATGAACAACCCAAAAAAACATTTAATTTAACAAACTGCTAATATTCATCGCTAGAAGGAAGGATAGATACCATCTCTCATATATACATAGTGACAGACTGACATGAAAACAGGAAAGACAGATTGTTCTCAACTTGGAAACTTGCATTCTGTATTTGTGTGTCTGTGTGTTTAATATATATAGAGAGAGGGGGGGAGAGGAAGGCCATTGGGCTAATAAAGGGCCCAGGAAATATAAAGCATCAATAAATACAATAAATACATTAATACGTGTAAAAGTGGGCTTCAAAACAATTGGGATCAGCTAGCTTCACCTCAAACACATCTTATTACCGCACCCTGTTCCCAAAATTTCAGTTTGGGAACAATTTTAATACTGCTCTGGATATTCCTGAGATGATAGACATGGGGGGGCCTTAAAACAGTCCATATTAATAATAATAAACACCATACAAAATTACGATTGCACAAACGGGATCTGCAACGAAATGTTGCAGCGTGTGGCGCGCTATCTGGTTCTGGATTTGCACCTGCTTTGTCCCCTTCCCCTTCTCTGCCTGCTTCCTGCTTGGGGTGTTGCCCCAAGTAGCACAGCATGGTTGCATCTCGTACGGAAATTGTGCGTGCCCAGTGCCCCCCCCCATGCCAGGCAGGGGTGGGTTGGAGGGAGAAACACACACACACCCCGCCCTCCCAGAGAAGCCTCACCCACCCCAAGCAAGGCAGAGAGCATATAAAGCTCTTTTTGCACCTGATCTGCTTGGGTTACCCCAGGCAGAGGCAAACTCGGCCCTTCCAGATGTTTTGGGACTACAACTCCCATCATCCCTAGCTAGCAGGACCAGTGGTCAGGGATGATGGGAGTTGTAGTCCCCAAAACATCTGGAGGGCCGAGTTTGCCTCTGCCTGGGTTACCCTTTTAAAGCAGAGAAGCCAGGGATTGGACCTCTGTCTCTGAGCAAAATCTCCCCCTTCGAGATACAGGAACATAAAGGTAAAAGGTAAAGGTACCCCTGCCCGTACGGGCCAGTCTTGACAGACTCTGGGGTTGTGCGTCCATCTCACTCAAGAGGCCGGGGGCCAGCGCTGTCCGAAGACACTTCCGGGTCACGTGGCCAGTGTGACAAAGCTGCATCTGGCGAGCCAGCGCAGCACACGGAACGCCATTTACCTTCCCGCTAGAAAGCGGTCCCTATTTATCTACTTGCACCCGGGGGTGCTTTCGAACTGCTAGGTTGGCAGGCGCTGGGACCGAGCAGCGGGAGCGCACCCCGCCACGGGGATTCAAACCGCCGACCTTTCGATCGGCAAGCCCTAGGCGCTGAGGCTTTTACCCACAGCGCCACCCGCGTCCCTTACAGGAACATAGGAAGATGTTTTTTGCAGATTGAGGTCACTGGTCCAGGGAGGGCAGTGCGCACCAACTGGCCCAGAGACTGACTGGTTTAGCGCTAGCAGCGCTAGTATATAAATGTGTGTGTGTGTGTGTGTTTTAACATATCATTTTCAACAATTATTAAACATACTTTTATAACTTATACAATTTTTTTTTACTTCCATCAATCACATCTGAAAATTTTCCAATCTTTTCACTTAATTTACGTTTCTTACTTTCACTATTACATTCAAATCTCGTAACTAATATATCTCTTCTTTCTCTTCTTTGCAATATTTCATATATTTCTCCTTACAAAACTTCTTGTAATCCTACTAGTGTAATTAGATAAAATGACAGGAAGGATTCGAAACCTGCGGGACCAGAGATTCGCAGAAGATTGGAAGAAATATACGAACTATTTGAAGAGCAACTGTCATCAACAAACTATGCCAGTCGGACTACAAGAAGTTTTGTAAGGAGAAATACATGAAATATTGCTAAGTAGAGAAAGAATAGAGATATTGGTTAAGAGATTTAAATGTAACAGTGGAAGTAAGAAATGTATATTAAGTGAACAGATTGGAAAATTTTCAGAGGTGATTGATGGAAGTCAAGAAAATAATGGTATAAGATATGAAAATATGTTTAATGATTGTTGAAAATGATACGTTGCAAAATCAATAAAGATTTATATAAATTTTTTAAAAAGGAATACATGTGGCCCTCTGGACCTCCCCGCCTGGCCCTCGGAACATTCCCCAGGCCACACTCCTCACTGCCTTTGCTTCACACCCTCCTCGCGTGTTTTTGCCTGGCCAGGCAGGGTGTGGCCCTCAAATCTGACCCTGCCTCTCGCTCACCTGGTCTGAGAGGGCAGAATTTGGGCGTAAGAACTTCCTGTGCAATGCAAGCATTGCTCCGCCCCCTTTTTCCTTCTGCCCCCGCCCACCACTGGGCTCCAGCACTGACTGGCAGCCGGCAGGGAGGTTTTCCCGGCGCTGCCTGGGTATCGAATTGCAGAATTGGGAGGGATCCTGAGGGTCACCTTGGTCCAACCCCCCTGCAAGGCAGGAATCTAGGCTCTGTGTGTGCTCTAACCACTGAGCCGCACAGCCTCTCCCCAAGGAAGTTGACCTCTGCTCTCCCAGCGTGGGTGACTGAAACCCTCTGCCGCCTCCGCCGCTGCCACCCCACCCCTCTCGCCTTTCCGGCAGACAACTAGGCTAGGCTGTCATGTCTAAACCTGTCTGAAGTATCACCCAGCGCGGAGGCGCCATGAGGGAGTGACTGAAGGCAGAAACTCTCTCTTTCTCTCTCTCTCAGGTCACCAACTCAAAATGCCCAAGAGTCATGGATCTGAAGCGCCGTTTTCTGGTTCTGCCAACGCCTCCGTTCCTCTCCGGATCCATCTTTCTTCCCCTCCTCTTCCTCGCTTGGAGACCTGCAATTTAGCAAGGAGCGACAGGGAACACAGAGGGGAAGATTTAGAACTGATAAAAGACAGGACTTCTTCAAAGCAGCACCTAGTCAAACTGCAGAACTCCCTCTCCCTTTTTTTAACCAAAAAAAAATATATATTGTTTATGCCTATCAAGTTTATAAAGGTAAAGGGACCCCTGACCATTAGGTCCAGTCGTGGCCGACTCTGGGGTCGCGGTGCTCATCTCGCTTTATTGGCCGAGGGAGCCGGCGTACAGCTTCCGGGTCATGTGGCCAGCAGGACTAAGCCGCTTCTGGCGAACCAGAGCAGCGCACGGAAACGCCGTTTACCTTCCCACCAGAGCGGTACCTATTTATCTACTTGCACTTTGACGTGCTTTCGAACTGCTAGGTTGGCAGGAGCAGGGACCGAGCAACGGGAGCTCACCCCGTCGCGGGGATTCGAACCGCCGACCTGATCGGCAAGTCCTGGGCTCTGTGGTTTAACCCACAACGCCACCTGTGATCAAGTTTATACATTTCACTAATTTCGCTATCATTTTAACATTTCAAAACTTCACTTCCTTCCCCCTTTTTCTACGGCCCCTTAAATTTATTTTTAATATCTTCTGCATATCCAAATTGACTTAATTTGGTCATTTATGCATCTGCTTTAAATATATACGCTTCTCAAACTGCAGGTTATTACAATAATCTTGCCAATGTTCTTATCTGTTTACACTTTATCTGTAAATATTCAATAAGCCATTTCCATTTTTTAAAAAAGTTTATCTTGATTTCTTATTCTTCCGGTAAGTTTCGTAATTTCTGCATATTCCATAAGTTTTTGCATCCATTCTTCCTTTGCTGGGGCTCCTTTCCATTTTGGGGTGAGTAACATTCTTGCCGCTGTAGCCGCATACAATCATACCCTGTTTTGCAGCCGAGATCCATTCCGGAGCCCTGGGCCACTAGCCAAAAAGCGGTTTGCGCTTCTATGCATGTGCAAAGTGCAATTTAGCGCTTCTGCACATGCATGAGCGGCAAACCCGGAAATAACGCAATCCTGTACTTCCGGGTTTGCAGCAGACGTTCGCCGGAATGGACGCTAGACAAGGCAGATGTTCACGGAGGTATTACTGTACATGAATAAGTTTCTGTACATTGTAGGTACCGTATTTTTCGCCCTATAAGACGCACCGGCCCATAGGACGCACCTAGTTTTTTGGGAGGAAATAAAGGGGGGGAAATTATTTCCCGCCCCCAGCTGCGGGGGAAGCCTGAGCTTTTAAAAATGCACCTACCATAGTTTTTAGAGGAGAAAAGGATATCTGCCCGAAGCGCGGGGCGCTCTGCTTCAGCACGCCCCACGCTCTGGGCAGCAGGCTGCTATCCGCAGCCTAGGGAACCTTGCGGGAACTCCCGCCGGACTCCCAAGGCTTGCAGATAGCTTCCTGAAGCCTGGAGAGCGAGAGGGGTCAGTGCGCACCGACCCCTCTCGCTCTCCAAGCTTCAGCGAAAGCCTGCATTCGCCCCATAGGACGCACACAGATTTCCCCTTCATTTTGGGAGGGGGAAAAGTACGTCCTATAGGGCGAAAAATACGGTAGTTCTGTCCCTATAATTCCCAAAAGAAAAGCTTCTGGGTGTGTGTGTGTGTGTTTACAAACATTATTTTAAACATCTTTTTCAATTCATTATATATCATTTCCCAGTAAGCTTTAACTTTACCACAAGACCACCCATCCCAGAACTTCCTCCCGCAGGAGGCAAGGACGACGGCCAACTTAGGTGGCTCCTGAAGAGAATTGGACCAATTCAAGGAAGGAGGAGGACGGATTTGTCGCAGAATCATAGAACGGCAGAGCTAGAAGGGACCCCAAGGACCATCTAGTCCAACCCCCGGCCCCTGCCAATGGCTACGAGCCATTGCTTACATTCTTATGGAACCTCCCAGTCCAGAGGCAGTCTATTTGGATCTCTAAGCCAGGGGTCAGCAAACTTTTTCAGCAGGGGGCCGGTCCACTGTCCCACAGACCTTGTGGGGGGCCGGACTAGATTTTGGAGAAAAAATGAACGAATTTCTATGCCCCACAAATAATCCAGAGGTGCATTTTAAATAAAAGGACACATTCTACTCATGTAAAAACATGCTGAAAATCCGTCTGTGGGCCGGATTTAGAAGGCCATTGGGCCGGATCCGGGCCCTGGGCCTTAGTTTGCCTATCCATGCCCTAAGCTCTGTCTGTCCACTGTGAGAACAGGATACAGTGGTACCTCGGGCTAAGTACTTAATTCGTTCCGGAGGTCCGTTCTTAACCTGAAACTGTTCTTAACCTGAAGCACCACTTTAGCTAATGGGGCCTCCTGCTGCTGCCGCACCGCCGGAGCACGATTTCTGTTCTTATCCTGAAGCAAAGTTCTTAACCTGAAGCACTATTTCTGGGTTAGCGGAGTCTGTAACCTGAAGCGTATGTAACCTGAAGCATATGTAACCCGAGGTACCACTGTATTTTAATATTTGGTTGGAAACCGCCCAGAGTGGCTGGGCCACTGGTTTGATCCAGCATGTCCGATTCGAGCTAGTGAGCACATACAGGGTTAAAAACGTGAGAGGCGATGAGCCCAGGTGTGGCCAAGCAGGTGTGCAGATGGCGATCATTTAGAAAGATGCTTTCAAGAAGTTAAAATAACAATAATATCCTGTCTTGGGTCAGCATCCGCATCCTCAGCTTTGGGGCCAAGCATGGTGTCACAGAATGTTTACGAACACTCAAATAGCTCTGGGAGAATCATCTGTTGGTCCGGAGGGATGTCACAAAATGCTGAAGAACATTCCAACAGCTCCAGAGGAAGTGTTGCTCACAGGATGCTGGCGATTAGCAAAATTGCAGGGATGAATTGGGAAAACATCAGGAATGCCGGCAAGGGGGAGGGGAAATGCGTATCAGGAGCTCAGGAAAGCTTTCCGTCTGGGTTTGGGACGGTGTACCTGTTTGTGCTCTCTTTCCACAGCTTACCTTTGGATATCTGCTAGCCGCTGTGATTTGCTCATGTGAGAGAGAAGAAAAACAACAACGTCCTTCTGAATGATGGCGCCATGCCAGGCAGTTCCTCAGCCTCTCAAAGCAAGCATCACCTGCGTCGTTTTTTAAAAAGAAAGGGAGAGAATTGTCAGGCTGCATGCAAACGTCAATCAAGTCAGTGACTGCCAAGAGGGGAGGGCGGTCAGATCAGACCTGTCCCAACAGAGAGAAATTGCCACCGCCTCATATTTATCTCCCCAGTGAGGAAAATAACACAAATAACGGAATTAAAAAATTTAAGTAAATCTTTATTCTCCCAGAAATGGAAACAAGAATTACTGACGGAAGAAAAATGGCAGATGAAATTAATGGACTATGCAGAATTAGATAAGATGACAGGAAGGAGGACCAGAGATTCTCAGAGGACTGGAATAAATATGTGAACTACCTGAAAAGCAATTGTAATTAACAGATTACGCTAGTAGGATTACAAGAAGTTTTGTCAGGAGGAAAATATGAAATATCGCAAGGAAGATTATGAAGAGAGTGATTAGTTAAGATAATTAAAAGTAATAGTGAAATTAAGAAATGTAAATTAAGTGAAAAAGATTGAGAAAATGTCAGATGTGATTGATAGAAGTCAAAAAAATTGTATAAAATATGAAATTGTGTTAAATGATTGCTGAAAATGATAGGTTAAAAAATTAATAAATATATATATAAATAAGATAGTCTTTCCAGCTAAAATAAATAAATAAATTTAAATAAATCTGCATGGGTATGATTCCCCAGCTGTGAAGAACCTCCATACTATTGCCTTGGCTGAAAGATTAAAAATAAATAAATACCTAGCAGCTGCCCTATGGGAGAATCCTTCTCCGCCCCAGCTATTGACTGACATGCTGTGATGTCACAGAATGTTCACAAACATTCCAACGACAGGGAGGGAGGGAAGGGCGAGGTGTGGAATGTTGTCAGGGGTCAGGGGAGCCATGGAAAGATGTACAGGCAAGCTCATCGTTTGGCAGGTGCCATTCAATTGTGAAAGCTCTGCGGACAGTTGTACGTTTTAAATGCACATTGTGTCTTGTGTTGCAAACCCCTAAATTTGTTTCCCCATGGAGGCCAGGGAGCTGCGGGGGTTGCAGCGACCCCGCAACGGGTCACGCAAGCAGATAATCAATAGCAACCGACCCACCTCGCGGTGTCGTCGCAAGGATCACAACCGACAACCTCCCCCGCAAAGGTCTTGTGCAAACGCAAGTTATAATCCGGACATGTTCTTGCAGGGGGGAAAGTCAACCCTCCTGATTAAAAAGCAGAGTTTGCTCCGCTGCCCCTTCTGGAATCGCACCGAGGTGACCTCTTTCCGCCAGCAAAACACACACACACACACACAGCAAGCAGTTTGCTCAGAAAGCATACAGATAAATAAATTTTGCATATTAGCCAGGGCCATAAGCATCGCTACCACCCCCAAATCTGCGAGGCTGAGTCTTAAGTGAATTTTTATGGCCAACATTATCAACCCCCCAAGGATGCCAACATGGAGGAGAGGCTGACTCCTTCTCCCGAACACTGCCAATTATCTGCCGGCGCATTAGGAAAAGGGGGCAGGAAGAAAAACAGGGTCTTTTATGCTGTTTTCTTTTGCGTCGGGTGGAAAACCACCAGGACACAGTCCCGTGCCCCGGATGTTTCCATCAATATTCATGGCTATGACATACAGGTCACCAACTCTGCAAAGGAAAGCATTGTGGCATCTGCAATTAACACACCTCTTTTGCGTGTGTAGGTATGTGGGTGGCACTGTGGGTTAAACCACATAGCTTAGGACTTGCCGATCAGAAGGTCAGTGGTTCGAATCCCCGCGATGGGGTGAGCTCCTGTTGCTTGGTCCCTGCTCCTGCCAACCTAGCAGTTCGATAGCACGTCAAAGTGCAAGTAGATAAATAGGTACCGCTCTGGCGGGAAGGTAAACGGCGTTTCCGTGCACTGCTCTGCTTTGCCAGAAGCGGTTTAGTCCTGCTGGCCACATGACCCGGAAGCTGTACGCCGGTTCCCTCAGTCAATAAAGCGAGATGAGCGCCACAACCCCAGAGTCGGTCACGACTGGACCTAATGGTCAGGGGTCCCTTTACCTTTACCTTTGCGTGTGTAGGGGGTCTTTCTCAGTTCCTCAAATGTGGGGCACGCAGGGCTGCCCCCTCGAGGCCGAACCAGGAGCTGCCAAACACAGCAGCTTGGCTAACTGCTCGCCAGGGACCACTGGCAGCTGATTAGCTGCCGGCGTCCCGTCAAGGTGGTGGTACCGGACAGTATCAGCCCGCTCACGGGGGACAGTGTGGCAGTTGCCTCAGGCGGCAGACTGGGGGCAACCAGGAGGAGTGGCAGATAGGGCCCTCGTATCTACGGGACCGCCTCTCCTGGTCTGCCCCGCAGAGGACCTTAAGGTCCATGAATAATCATAGTTTAGAGGTCCCGGGCCCTAAGGAAGTCAGACTATCCTCCACCAGGGCCAGGGACTTCTCAGTGATGGCTCCGACCGAGACCAGGACCCTGCAGAATTTAACTTCCTTTCACAGGGCCTGTGTTGTTGTTTAGTTGTTTAGTCGTATCCGACTCTTTGTGACCCCCTGGACCAGAGCACGCCAGGCACTCCTGTCTTCCACTGCCTCCCGCAGTTTGGTCAAACTCATGCTCGTAGCTTCGAGAACACTGTCCCACCATCTCGTCCTCTGTCGTCCCCTTCTCCTTGTGCCCTCCATCTTTCCCAACATCAAGGTCTTTAACAGGGAGTCTTCTCTTCTCCTGAGGTGGCCAAAGTCTTGGAGCCTCAGCTTCAGGATCTGTCCTTCCAGTGAGCACTCAGGGCTGATTTCCTTCAGAATGGAGAGGTTTGATCTTCTTGCAGTCCATGGGACTCTCAGGAGTTTCCTCCAGCACCAGAATTCAAAAGCATCCATTCTTCGGTGATCAGCCTTCTTTATGGTCCAGCTCTCACTTCCGTACATCACTACTGGGAAAACCATAGCTTTATGGACCTTTGTAGAACAGAGCTATTCTACCTGGCCTTTAATTTGAATTCAGCCTGATCTTTTATTTCCTTTCTCTTCCCTCCCCCTCCCCTTTTATGAAGATCACCTGCTCTGAGACCCCACAGCTAATTCTCCCCTGGCCTCCTCGCTGGCCCAAGTAGGACCAATTCAGCCAGCTAGCCCTGGGGATTATCTAATGCTTATTTCCCCTAAATTGATTTCTGAATTTTGAATTTTATTGTTATTCATGTTTTTTATACTATCTTTTATTCTGCTTTTACAATTAAGTATTTTAAATTTGTTGTTAGCCACCCTGAGCCCGGTTTCTGAACCGGGAAGGGCGGGGTATAATTTTTTAAATATTATTATTATTATTATTATTATTATTATTATTATTATTATTATTATTATGGACCCCAAGGAGAGGACCACTAAGCGCAGGAGACAAGGCAAGCACTGCCTGCTCCTCTCTGGCCCCCTTCTTCCCCCAACACCTCAACGCCTTCAGTGTTTCTCTGGTCTGCATCCCGTCCACTTGGATGGAGGCGGTGGTTAGGATCAGAAGGTTGGAGGTTCGAACCCACCCCGGAGCAGCTGTGGGCAGGATTCCTGCATTATATGATTCTGTGAAATGAGGAGAGGGAGAACAGTGCTTCTTTATCTTTTTCTTTGGTGATCCCTCGTAGCCAAGGAAGATTGTCTTCCATGAACACAGTCTTAACAGTGAGTCCAATTCTGGATCCACACGTCCTTCCACAGTGGGAACATAGGTTTCCGGGCGGGAGTTGGTCACAGTGAGGGTTTGCCAAGCGTGCCTTCCTCTTAGCACGTTTCTCCCTTGCGTCCTGAGTTCGAGTGTCTTCAAAGCCCACGACACCTTTGGTAAAGGTTCTCCATCTGGAGCACTCGCAGGCCAGTGTTTCCCAGTTGTCGGTGTTTATACTACATTTTTAAATATTTGCCTGGAGAGAGCCTTTAAGCCTCTTTTGTAGACCACCAGCATCACGCTTTCCATTTTAAAGTTCGGAATAGAGGAGTTGCTTTGGAAGATAATCATCAGGCATCCGCACAACATGACCAGTCCAACGAAGTTGATGTTGAAGAATCATCGCTTTGACACTGGTGATCTTTGCTTCTTCCAGTACACGGGCATTAGTTCGCCTGTCTTCCCAAATGATATGTAAATTTTTTCGGAGGCACCGTTGATGGAATCTTCTGAGGAGCTGGAGATGGCGTTTATAAGTGGTCCATGTTTCACGTGCATACAGTAAGTTTGGTATTACAATAGAGAACAATGCAGGCCACTTTGAGCCACTTGGAGTGCTTTATATACATTATTTACACAATGGGCTGCACGTGATTGGCTAATTCCGGAATTCTCCTGTAGGCCAATCAGATTGTGGATTCACTTCCATCTGGAGCTGGATTGGGTGGCTCCTGCAGACCAATCATACTGCTGCATTGTTCTAGGACCAATCAGACTGCTGCATTTTGGATCCTATTCAACTCAGTACATAACATGGAGGAAAAAAGGAATATGGATATATTTGCAGCAAAAGCAAATAAGCCATTGCCAAAGCACACCTGCCAGTCTGTTGGTCTTGCTCTTTCTCAAAAAAGGAAGATTAGCAGTGACAAGATCCACCGAAGGCACAAAGGGGAAACAGGTCACCCTGGAAAAACAGGCTTTGCTTCTGTACACAACGTGTCTGAGTCCTGACTCAGGAGAGGTGCAGCACATGACCGGCAACCATAATTATTGTTTATCCAGATGCCTGCCCAGTGATCACACTCAAAGATCCATGAAGGGGACTGAGCAAAGATTATTATTATGATATATTATGTATTATATTAATATATTGTTTTAAATAGTAATAGTAGTAGTCAATGACAAACCTAGACAGCAGCTTGAAAAGCAGAGACATCACTTTGCCAACAAAGGTCCGTATAGTAAAAGCTCTGGTTTTCCCAGTAGTGATGTATGGAAGTGAGAGCTGGACCATAAAGAAGGCTGATCGCCTAAGAATGGATACTTTTGAATTCTGGTGCTGGAGGAGACTCTTGAGAGTCCCATGGACTGCAAGAAGATCAAACCTCTCCATTCTGAAGGAAATCAGCCCTGAGTGCTCACTGGAAGGACAGATCATGAAGCTGAGGCTCCAAGACTTTGGCCACCTCATGAGAAGAGAAGACTCCCTGGAAAAGACCCTGGTGTTGGGAAAGATGGAGGGCACAAGGAGAAGGGGACAACAGAGGATGAGATGGTGGGACAGTGTTCTCGAAGCTACCAGCATGAGTTTGACCAAACTGCGGGAGGCAGTGGAGGACAGAAGTGCCTGGCGTGCTCTGGTCCAGGGGGTCACGCAGAGTCGGACACGATTAAACGACTAAACAAGTAGTAGTAGCAGCAGTAGATATGACTATTTATACCCTGTCTTTTTCCCTGATGGGACCCAATGCAGCTTCTAAATAGATAGAGCACAAAACTATCAATCTCAGGGTTGTGGGTTCGAGACCCACATCGGGCAAAAGGTTCCTTCCGACGCTACAATTCTATGAAAACATAGGAAAACCAACCCTTGCAATACCATGAAACATCCATAGGATTAAAACTATGCACATCACTTTGCTGGCAGTGTTTGCCGATGGATCTGGTTGGCCGCTGTAGAAGCGAGGAGGCGGATTGGAGCGGCCTTTGGTCTGATCCACCAGAGCTCCTTCTTACGTTGCTTTTTTTAAAGGAAGATTGGGCACAAGAAGAGCCCAAAGGGGGGTCATCATGGCAGGGGGTTGGGCTCCACGGGATGGGGGACCACATGTTGAGATTCCTGCATTGCAGGGGGTTGGACTAGATGGCCCCTGGGGTTCCTTCCAAGTGTAGAATTCTGTAATTCCAGTCCTCCTCCCATAGCGGCCAGCCAACTGCAAGCAGGACCAGGGTGCAAGAATGTTCTTCCTTCCTGTGGTGGCCAGGAATCCATAGAATCGTAGAATTGTTGACTTGGTGTGATGGCCTGGGACTTGGGCTCGGACTCGGAACCAGAGGAGACTCAGTCCGCACCGGATCCTTTGCCCCAGGCATCATCTGAACCAAGTCTGGGGCCTGATCCTGAAGAGTCCCAGTCTGCACAGGTTCCCCTGCAAGAAGCACCAGCTAGGCCGAGTCAGGGGCCTGAGCCTGCCCTGGCTCCAGATGCGGGGATGACCTCGCTGCCTCCAGCCGGGCCATCACTTACAGCTGCTCCACTACCGGTTGGGTCAGGGGAGGCTGAGGCGGCCCCTGGGTCTAGTAACCCACCGACGTCTCCCAAGCTGCAGAGACTAATATCTGAGAGAAGGAGAGACTTGCAGGAGGAGTGCTCGCCTTCGGGCAAAACAGGGAGGTGAGTCACCGGGGGATCAGGACCGGCCGTTACCCCGACAAAGATAAAAGGCTGTTGGACCCTGTCCCAGGTTGCGGGAGCAACATTGCTGTATGCCAGATTCTGCCTGAGATCCTGTACCTGTCCTTGCCTGGTTTCCTGCCTCGCGTCCTGCCTTGACCCTGTCGGACTGACTCCTAGAGGAACGTTTGGATTCTGGACCGGTCCTGGGCTGCGTTGCATGGGTTACCCCCTGGCCCAGCACAGTTGGAAAGGGACCCCATGAGTCATCTAGTCCATGCAGATCCTCCCCCCCCCCATTTCAATCCATGCTGGGCCCTGCTTAGCTCTGCAAATGCGTTTGGCAGTTTTCCTTCTGTGTTCCACTTGTGCACACCTATTAACCAGCATTCACATGAGAGGCAGAATCCACCCACCAGGTAGACATGTAACTGTTGGCAAGCAACTAAGGAAACGGGGGCAACTGACAGGCCCCCAGCTGGTGTGCCGGGCAAACTCCAGTCCTTGGTGCAGCATGAATCTGCGCCCTGAGCTTCAGAAGTTGGGGCACGCTACTCAGCAGAGTAAACGCTGCACAAACGGAAGGGGCAGGAAAGGCTGTGTGAGCATATTTGCAAGCAGTTTATTCAGCGTAGTAAAGGTAAAGGGACCCTTGACCATTAGGTCCAGTCGTGGTCGACTCTGGGGTTGCGGTGCTTATCTCGTTTTATTGGCCGAGGGAGCCGGCGTACAGCTTCCGGGTCATGTGGCCAGCATGACTAAGCCGCTTCTGGCGAACCAGAGCAGCGCACGGAAACGCCGTTTACCTTCCCGCCGGAGTGGTACCTATTTATCTACTTGCACTTTGACGTGCTTTTGAACTGCTAGGTTGGCAGGAACAGGGACCGAGCAACAGGAGCTCACCCTGTTGCGGAGATTCGAACTGCCGACCTTCTGATTGGCAAGTCCTAGGCTCTGTGGTTTAACCCACAGCGCCACCCGTGTCCCTTGCTTATTCAGCGTACAGCAGGACAAAAGGAAACATGTCTGACCTCCTTCGTGTCCAAAGCAAAACGGCAAAAGCAAAAACTGTACCCAAACGGAAGTTCCCAGCAAGCTGTGCTGGAGTGTAAACAGGCACGTGACACACAACAATCATGCCTGTTCCTTAAGGTGGAACGGAATATCCTATCAGTAACTTCTTGAGATCTGGAAGGAGCTAAACTCTGAAGGACAACAAGGCCTGTAAATGGCTGGGGCAGTGGAGTAGGAATATAAGAAGCTGCCTTATACCCCTGACCAGACCACCGGTCCCTCTCGCCCAGGAATCACAGAATCTTAGAACTGTAGAGTTGGGAAGATCATCTAGTGCCAGGCATGGCCAAACATGGCCCTCCAGCTGTTTGGGGACTACAGTTCCCATCATCCCTGACCACTGGTCCTGTTAGGTAGGGGTGATGGGAGTTGTAGTCCCAAAACACCTGGAGGTGTTTGCCTATGCCTGGGTTAGACCTCCAGGTCTGCCCTGAAGCCTCCAGGTTTTCGTGGCAGGTGGAGGGCCTGAATTTTCAAGCAGGTGAAGGAGCCTCTGGTGGTAAAAAGAAAAATAAGCAACAACAATGACTGTTGATGCAGCTTGAAAGCTTCAGCCTGGCAGAAGCGGTGTGCAAATTCTCACGTAGACACTCGGGGGTGGGGGTCTTCCTTCTTCTGCCCCCCTCTCCTAATTGATCTTCACCTCCAGGGTTTGCCTCTGTGCCATCCTATGGCATAGATAGCCCATGAGCTTGCATGCCCTCCAACATTTCTCTGATGAACACCTAGGGCACACATTCCCACCCCCTCCGACATTTCCCCATTGAAAATAGGGGTGTCCTGTTGAGGATAAGCAGGGCAGTCCGGGATCAAATCAGAAACCTAGGTAGCTTCTGTTATTCCCGGACCGTCCCTGGAAAATAGGGACATTTGGAGAGCCTCAGCTTGCCCCTGGAGATATGACTGTGGCAGCCCTTGGAGACGGAGGTTAATTGGGTAGTAGCAAAGGGCAGGACTAGCCCCCCCCCTGTTTCTCATATATATAGCCCAATCCCCCTGCAATGCAGCTGTCCCAAGCAGGTATCGAACCTGCAACCTTGGCGTTCATTGGCAGCACGCTCTAACCAACTGGCTTACCTGGAGATGGCAGGGCTTGAACCTGGGACCTTCTGAGTACAAGGCAGATGTCCTACCATTCATCTATGGCCTTTCCCCTAAAAATAGAAAGAGAGATACTAGTCCTCAAGGTTCCGGATCAGGGGCTGATTTAAACAGAAACACGGGAAGCTGCCTTATAACATGGCAAATCGTGGTCCGGTTACCTCTGTAGTACCGCCTGCCCCAAGAATGGGTCACTGGTTGCCCTTCAGATGTTGCCGGCCTCCCAGTCCTATCAGGCTCAGCCAACATGACCAGCGGTGGCGGACAATAGGAACTGTAGCTTAAGAGGACATACCCAACACATGGCAGAACTCCCCCTCCCAAGTCATAGGTGACCCTGCAATCCTAACCGCATCTACTCAGAAGTAAGACCTGGTGACAATTTTTGATGGTGCTTACTCCGAAGGTAAGCAGGGTTAGGTTTAGGTAAGCAGGGTTAGGTGTTTTGGATCAGGTTCGCCATATTGATTTGTATGCTGTTGGTGGATTCTTGTCATTGTCTTGTTGGGCTGTGTATGTGATAAAGGGGAGTCATACTGGGGTGAAGGCGTCTTCTTCTGTTTGTCCCCATGTCAGTTTCAGTTTATTGGTTAATTTTTCTAGTAGGGCTGTTTCCCATACTATGTGGTACCACTGGTCCATGCTTACTCCTGACAGGTCTCTCCAGTGTCTGGCTATGATGCTTCTGGCTGCTGAAAGTAGGTGGGTAATGAGTGCTTTGTGGTGTAAATGGGCATTATTGTCTTGGAAGATGTTTAGTAGGGCCAATTCTGGGGTGATGTCTAATACTTGCGTAGTTATTTTACATATTTCTCATGTGGCTGTTGTCCAGAATAGTTGGATTTTGGGGCACTCCCACCACATGTGGAGGTATGTGCCTGTAGAGGTGCACCCTCTCCAGTATTTTGGTGAGGTTCCTGGGCATATTAGCACTAGTTTTCTTGGTGTTAGGTACCACCTGTAGTGGAGTTTCAGAGTGAGTTCTTTTCTTTTCATTGATATGGATTTAAAGGGGGGTTTAGACCACATTCTGGTCCATTGAGTGGGGTTAATCTCATAGCCTATGTCATTCTCCCATTGTTTTTTGATTGAATTTGTATACCGCCCTATACCCATAGATCTCAGGGCGGTTCACGTCATAAAAATTGCAATTTTCCTGATTATAATGCTGGCACTTCATGTTGTGCAGCTGTGGCTTTGGGGGCCGATATGCCAGCATGCCAAGCTAAATTTCATCTACATGGTATGACACAACAGGAATGCCATCGGACCATGTCGCCATTATCCCACTCTCTTGGCCCATGTGTGCTTCCTTTGCCCCACGAGTCTGCCACAGAAACAGCGGGAAAGAACCATAGGCCAGTAAGGTAAAGGTAAAGGGACCCCTGACCGTTAGGTCCAGTCGTGGCCAACTCTGGGTTTGCGACGCTCATCTCGCTTTACTGGCCGAGGGAGCCGGCGTACAGCTTCCGGGTCATGTGGCCAGCATGACTAAGCCGCTTCTGGCGAACCAGAGCAGCGCACGGAAACACCGTTTACCTTCCCGCCGGAGTGGTACCTATTTATCTACTTGCACTTTGACGTGCTTTCGAACTGCTAGGTTGGCAGGAGCAGGGACCGAGCAACGGGAGCTCACCCCATCGCGGGGATTCGAACCGCGACCTTCTGATTAGCAAGTCCTAGGCTCTGTGGTTTAACCCACAGTGCCACCCACGTCCCTTATATGTGCATTACGAAGACAATAAACGGAGCTTGATCCGGGTTTTGCTCACAGCAATTTCACATCCTCAAGGACAGGGTGTGAGACATGGCTCTGTGTGCCCAAGATTTGCTACTGTAGCTGCATCCACAAGGCAGAATATTCCTTTTCCTCCTACGTTTCCCTATCTGCTACGGTAATTTCCACATTGCATCCAGGCTTCCACACAATGTAAGAAAACCCATGCGTCATCGCACATGCTTAGTGCTCTTTCCCCCCATTATTCAGTTCCCTGTTATAGTTGAGCCACTTCTGGAAATCTAGCAAAATACAGTGGTACCTCGGGTTAAGTACTTAATTCGTTCGGGAGGTCTGTTCTTAACCTGAAACTGTTCTTAACCTGAAGCACCACTTTGGCTAATGGGGCCTCCTGCTGCTGCCGCCCCGCCGAAGCACGATTTCTGTTCTCATCCTGAAGCAAAGTTCTTAACCTGAAGCACTATTTCTGGGTTAGCGGAGTCTGTAACCTGAAGCGTATGTAACCCGAGGTACCACTGTATAATGGATGTTTAGCATGCTCCTGGCTTCTGGGGAAAGCCTGTTGCAGCCCACTTTAAGCGGGAGCAAAGGATATATCGGCCAAAATTCCGCAGGAACTGCAGCGTGAAATGAACATTCGAAAACAAGACGGATAGGGAAAGTCATACAATATTCCCCCATATCCGAATGCAACACACAGCCAGTGTACACAGCAGAGATGGCGAACCTGCGGGCCTCCAGATTCTGGTTGAACTCCAATTCCCATCATCCCCAACAGCTGGGGTTGATGGGAGCTGTAGTCCTCCGACATGTGGAAAGTCACAGGTGTCCTGCAGGCCGGTGATCATAGAACCCTACGGGGTCATCTAGCCCAACCCCTTGCAAGGCCGCAATCTATTGCCCTACATGGGACTTGAACCCACAACCATAAGAGTCTCATGCTCCTAGGTGGTTGTCCCCAATGGAGGCAAAGGCTGTGAAAAAACTTAATATGGAGTCTAAATGGCCGAAATATTGGGAAATTTTGGAGCAAGAGGGGGATATACTGAAATTGCAGAGTTATGAGAAATTGAAAGATAAAGTGCGAGACTGGCTTCATTATTATCAAATAATGGAGGTTTTTAAGTTAGACAGGAAAATTGGTTTCCAGGTGGAAAAATCAAAATTGGAGACAGAATTGTTAGAATCCAAAACTAAGAACTTGTCAAAAATGTATAACTTGCTGTTGGAATGGAATACACAGGATGAAACAGTTAAATCAGCTATGATCAAGTGGGCACAAGATATTGGTCATAACATTATGTTTGAGGACTGGGAACGGTTGTGGACCACTGGTATAAAATTTACGGCATGTAATGCCTTAAAAGAAAATATTATGAAAATGATTTATAGGTGGTACATGACCCCAGTCAAGCTCGCAAAAATTTACCACTTGTCTGATAATAAGTGTTGGAAATGTAAAGAGACTGAAGGTACATTCTTTCACCTTTGGTGGACATGCCCAAGGATTAAGGCTTTCTGGGAAGTGATTTATAACGAAATGAAAAAGGTATTTAAATATACCTTTCTGAAGAAACCAGAGGCCTTTCTTCTGGGTATGGTCGGCCAATTGGTGTCAAAGAAGGACAGAACTTTTTTTATGTATGCCACAACAGCAGCAAGAATACTCATCGCAAAGTATTGGAAGACAGATCTACCCACCGTGGAAGAATGGCAGATGAAGGTAATAGATTATATGGGACTGGCAGAAATGACCGGCAGAATCCGAGACCAGGGAAAAGAGACGGCGGAAGAAGATTGGAAGAAATTTAAGGACTATCTTAAGAAACATTGTAAAATTACTGAATGTTAGAACGGTGTTGATTTTGAAATTAAGGGGTTTTTAGCTGTAATGATTATGTAATTAAGAAAAGAAAGGTCAAAAACTATATAGAAATTAGGGGAAGGATTTGCTGAATTGAACTAATTAGAGATTGGAATACAGAAAGGGGAGGTATGAGGAGGTCGGGAAAGTAAGTTTTATGAATATTGGGGCTTGAAATTATACTTGTTGTTGTATGTGTTTTGTATGTATTTTTGTTGTTTCTGTTTGTTCTTTTGTTTTTTCTATTTTATATAAATCTTTAAAACCATAATAAATATCTTATTAAAAAAAAGAGTCTCATGCTCTACCGACTGAGTGATGTGCAGTATCACTGGGGTTGTGGCTCCCGCCCTGTGGAACGCCCTCCCAACAGATGTCAAGGAAGTAAACAACTATCTGACTTTTAGAAGACATCTGAAGGAAGCCCTGTTCAGGGAAGTTTTTCATGTTTGGAGTTTTATTCTGTATTTAGTCCTCTGTTGGGAGCTGCCCAGAGTGGCTGGGGAAACCCAGTCAGATGTGCGGGGTATGAATATTATTATTATTATTACATGTTTGAAGTTTTATTCTGGGGTTGCGGCGCTCATCTCGCTTTACTGGCCGAGGGAGCCGGCGTACAGCTTCCGGGTCATGTGGCCAGAATGACTAAGCCGCTTCGGGCAAACCAGAGCAGCGCACGGAAACGCCGTTTACCTTCCCACCGGATTGATACCTATTTATCTACTTGCACTTTGTGCTTTCAAACTGCTAGGTTGGCAGGAGCAGGGACGGAGCAACGGGAGCTCACCCCGTCGCGGGGATTCGAACCACCGACCTTCTGATAGGCAAGCCCAAGAGGCTCAGTGGTTTAGACCACAGCGCCACCCGCGTCCCTCAATATGCAGTAGTAGATGTTTAAAACAGGACTTATGGAGGGTATGGGGTGAAGTCCCGAGATTCAGAGAATCTTTATATAGTTTTTTAAAAAGAAATCTCTGTTTATGGGTACTTGGTATTTGTAAAACCAATAAAAACGAATAGTCCTCTGTTGGGAGCCGCCCAGAGTGGGGTATGAATATTGTTGTTGTTGTTATATTATAGATAGTCTTTGCGTATCCGGAAAAATGACAGGCAAATGCAAAAATAGCACAGCTTGAATTCTGAATTCCACCACCTCCAATAACCCTCCATTCACTGGGTCAAATCCTGCTCTGCCTTTGCCCTCTGCCCCAAGCTTGTTCTGACCCTCAAAGTTGGCTTTGCACTCACTTGAGCAAAGAGGACTTTGGCTCCTGATTTATTTAGCCGCAGAGGAGACAGCACCAAAGGGATGGCTCTACATAAAGGCATAGACAAAGTGGACTGTCCTCCACTGGAGGTTTTGAAGCAAAAGTTGAGGATTCTTTCCCTGTGATTCCAGCCTTGCGGGGTTGGACTAGAGGACCTTTGGAGACGACGGATTCTACGGTAAGTCTTTGCTCTGCAAATAATGCTCTCTGCTCTCCCCCAAAACCAGGCGTCTTGCAATAACGGCCGGCTAAAGAGCAGGCTTTTTGCTGCGTTTTTAAAACGAGTTCGATCAACATTTCTGCAGTTTCCCCTGAATTAAGCCCAGAGTTGTAGGAACTTAGGAATTTGCCTTATGCAGGGCTCAGCAATGCCTGCACTGACTGGCAGAGGCTTGAAGCTGGCATTTCCTGCATGCAAATGAGGCGCTCAATGGCTGAACTGATGTCCTTTCTTTCCATGCAAAGCAAGATTCTAGTCCTCATCGATTCAAACCAAAAGGGCCGATTGAGATGAGCGCATAGGAAACTGCCTGATACAAAGGTTTGCTCCACTTAGCTACACTGACTGGCAGCAGCTCCCCAGCATTTCGGGCAGGGATCCCGTTCTTTAATGAAATAATTTTTATTGGTTTTACAAATACTAAGTACAAATAAACAGAGATTTATTTTTTAAAGACTATATAAAGATTCTCCGAATCTCAGGACTTCCCCCCCATCCCCTCCATAAGTCCCATTTTAAACATCTACTACTGCATATTCAGGGACGCGGGTGGCGCTATGGGTTAAACCACAGAGCCTAGGGCTTGCCAATCAGAAGGTCGGCAGTTCGAATCCCCGCAATGATGGGGTGAGCTCCCGTTGCTCGGTCCCTGCTCCTGCCCACCTAGCAGTTCAAAAGCACATCAAAGTGCAAGTAGATAAATAGGTACCGCTCCGGCAGGAAGGTAAACGGCGTTTCCGTGCGCTGCTCTGGTTCGCCAGAAGCGGCTTAGTCCTGCAGGCCACATGACCCAAAAGCTGTACGCCGGCTCCCTCGGCCAATAAAGTGAGATGAGCGCCGCAACCCCAGAGTTGGTCATGACTGGACCTAATGGTCAAGGGTCCTGTTACCTTTTTACTGCATATTCATCCATTCTCCAGTTTCTATATCCAACCATATTATCCATGGTCATTTTTACACTACAAGTGAAATCAAAATCCTGCTTTTGTTTCCATCTCCTTACAGCGGTCTCCTGAATAACTTATAAATTACAGTGGTACCTCGGGTTACATACGCTTCAGGTTACACACTCCGCTAACCCAGAAATAGTGCTTCAGGTTAAGAACTTTGCTTCAGGATAAGAACAGAAATCGTGCTCCGGCGGCACGGCAGCAGCAGGAGGCCCCATTAGCTTAAGTGGTACTTCAGGTTAAGAACGGTTTCAGGTTAAGAACGGACCTCCAGAACGAATTAAGTACTTAACCCGAGGTATCACTGTATTCCCATTCTTTTATCAAGTTTTTGTCCTCTTGGTTTCTGAGTTTTCCAGTCGGCTTCGCCATCTCGGCATAGTCCGTCAGCTTGGTTTGCCATGGGCAGGGGTCCCTCTCAGTCTTAAGGTAAAGGTAAAGGGAACCCTGACCATTAGGTCCAGTCGTGGCCGACTCTGGGGTTGCGGCGCTCATCTCGCTTTATTGGCTGAGGGAGCCGGCGTACAGCTTCTCAGTCTTACTCGGGGGTTAAAACCGGGAACCTTCATCTCCAACCGGGAACAGCCTTTCTCAACCTGTGGGTCCCCAGATGTTGTTGAACTACAACTCCCATCACCCCTAGCTAGCAAGGCTCAGGGATGATGGGAGTTGTAGTCCAACAACATCTGGGGACCCACAGGTTGAGAACCGCTGCCCTAAAAGCAGGGGCTCTCCCACTGAACTACAAGAGACAGCCACTGCGATTTCCTTGCATTGCCGCGGGTTGGTCTGGATGACCTTTGGGGGTACCTTCCAACTCTACAGCTCCCCAAACCAACCCAAACTTCCTAAGCATCTGGCTAAGCTTGGCTGAGGAGCAATGCCCAGGGAACCCACCTCTTGTCGCTGATGAGCAGGAGGACGGACCCGTTCTGGATCTTGGCCTCCTTCACCGTCTCGTGCTCCTCAATCACCCGGGCGTTGTAGAAGAAGGTCTTCTTCCACGAGGTCACCCCTTCCCGCACCAGGTGGGCTCTCAGGTCCATCATGGTGTCGGTGGACCTCACCGTCAGAGGCAGCAGGAGGTCTTCGTCGGCCAGGTGGACCTTGATGTGGTACTTCTTCCACCGGGACAGGCTTCTCCGCAGGGTCTCCATCCCCTCCGGCTCGGCGAGAGAGGCAGGCGAGAGAGAGGCCAGCGAAAGCATGAAGCCGAGAGCAGGGAGACCAGGAACTCCCAGGGAGGTTTCGGAAAGGGAACGCCAGCCTGCCAGGCTAGACAAACCGGTCCGGCCTGAGCCCGTCAGGTGGCATGTTTCGCATTCCAGGCAAGATCTTGCCCTGTCTCTCATCCCAAGGAGTGCAGAGGCAGAGATCAGGGGCTTGGCGTGCGTCACAATATGGGGAGACCTATCACCACCACTTATTTCATAGAATCGCAGGATCGCAGAACGGGAAGGGACCACAAGGGCTATCCAGCCCACCCCCTGAAAAGCAAAGGTTTTTCTTTCTTTTTTCACAATAATATTTATTATTTTCCATACATAAACATAGCAAAAGAAACGATTAACAATAATAAAGGGGAAAGAAGAAAAAGAAAAAAGAATATAGACTATAAAATAGAACAAATCATCACTACAATAACACTTAATTAATTACTCCAAATCCATCTTCATAAACATATTATTTGACTTCCTCAAATCTCTTCCATCTGAATTTCTCAGTAATTATATGTAGCAGTTTCCAATATCATTATTTCATAAAACCATGTCACAGTCATAATCATATTTCCTAACTTTTCTTATCATACATTTTCTTCTTTATTTATTTAATCCCAATTTAGTCCTAGGCCTAATTGATTCTTTCAAGTGATTACATATCTTTAATATTACAATATTTATTCAGATAGTCTTTAAATTTCTTCCAGTCTTCTTGGTGTTCCTCTTTTTTCTGGTCGCGGATTCGCCCAGTGAGATCAGCCAGCTCCATAAACTCCATCACCTTCATCTGCCATTCTTCTACCGATGGTAGTTCTTGTATTTTCCATTTTTTGGCTAGTAAAATCCGTGCAGCAGTGGTGGCATACAAAAATACATTTACATCTTTTTTGGACAATTCAGAACCTGTTATTCCAAGGAGAAAGGCCTCTGGTTTCTTCATAAAAGTATATTCCATCTTTTTTTTTTAATTCATTATAAATTTTTTCCCAGAAGTCTTTAACCTTGGAGCAAGTCCACCACAAATGATAGAAAGTACCTTCCTTTTCTTTACATTTCCAACATAAATTATCACAATTGTGGTAGATCTTCGCCAATTTAACAGGAGTTAAGTACCATATTGTAATGGCTTTAGGGGTTGCTCGTGCGTAAGTTACCGCCGCTCTGGGCTAGGTTGCCTGGTTAAACCATTTCTCCCTGGACAGCCATCCACTCCGTGGCTGTTCAGTTGCTAGCAGAATCCGTCAGTGGGCGTTTCTTGAACCTCTTCCAGCAAAGAAGTTCTTTGACGCCAAGTCGCCGCCTACTTTCCCTGCGCAGAAGTCTTCTGTGCAGGGTGGGTGTGGGCAGCGGAGGACCTGTACTCTCCTTGCTGGTCTCCTGTGAAGAGTCCTGGAGCCTCCTCTCTGCTTCCTCCCTCGGCCCCCCTCTATCCCTGGTGTTGCGCTGATTTTCTTCCCCAGCCGGAGACGTGCCTCTCTCCCTGCTTGGCCCCTCTCCAGCATCGTTGTGGGGGCTCGCCTCCTCCTCTAGTTCCGATGGCAGTTCCCTGACATCCATCTCCCCCCCAGAACCCCCTCCACCCCCAGCCCGACCTTTGGATCCAACTTCGTCCCTGTCCTCGGCCGACGATGCAGGGAATCCCCGGAAGGAGCTGTCGCCATCCTCAGAGGATTCAAAACCCACTTCCCACCCGCTCTGATCTCTCTCCGCGGGTGGGCCTCCCAGTCTGAATCTTCCCTCTCCTACGCTTCTCCTCCCTCCTCTTCAGAGGCAGGAAAACCCTCAAAGTCCTCCTCGTCGTCGGTGGTGCCAAATTGCTCCTCCCAGAATCTCGCTGGTGGTTTTGGTTTGTGTGGGAACCAACTGTGGAACTCTTCCACTAGATACCCGTCATTGATTGCCTCCGCGGGAACCCACGTGTCTTCTAACCGGGCTTCTCCCTCCCAAGTGACCAAGTACTCTACCTTGCGCCCCCCCCCCCCGCCACCTGGAATCGAGTATTTCCGTAGCTTGGTTGTGGTGTTCCCTCTCCTCTACTTGCGGGTGTGTGGTGACTTCTCCCTCCCGTCCCGGGAATTCCCGCCCCTCCCAGTACGGAAAGAGTAGGGACCTATGGAACACCGGGTGTAACTTCATGCTGTCCGGCACCATTTTCATAACATTCTCCTTTAACATTGTACATGCAGTAAACTTAACCCCTTTCTTCCAAAGCTTCCCAATCCTGCAAAGCAAAGGTTTTTCACCCAACTCGGAGCTTGAACCCAAAACCCTGAGATTAAGAGTCTCTGCTCCACCCCAGAGCTTTCCAAACGTTTCGTGCTGGCGACACACTTTTTTATTTCATTTTTATTAAATTTTCTGTTTTACATTTCAGAATATTCATTTAAACAACCTTAAAATGTCAATGACTTCCCTCCTTCTCTTTCCATAGTTCGTTCCTCATAACATAAAGCCCTGCATATTTTACAGAAACTATACCATTCAGTATTCCATTATGGC
Source organism: Podarcis raffonei (assembly GCF_027172205.1). Classification (NCBI taxonomy): domain Eukaryota; kingdom Metazoa; phylum Chordata; class Lepidosauria; order Squamata; family Lacertidae; genus Podarcis; species Podarcis raffonei. Next base: position 4,034,252 of record NC_070619.1, on the reverse strand, counting down.
ATCCATCATAACTTATTTACACTGTTGAATTTATCTTAATGCCGCCGGCGTTTTCAGCTGTACACAGTTATTTCCCATATATTCAATAAACGTTTTCCAACCTTGTCTAAAGGGACGCGGGTGGCGCTGTGGGTTAAACCACAGAGCCTAGGACTTGCCGATCAGAAGGTCGGCGGTTCGAATTCCCGCCACAGGGTGAGCTCCCGTTGCTCGGTCCCAGCTCCTGCCAACCTAGCAGTTCGAAAGCACCTCAAAGTGCAAGTAGATAATATATTAATATTTAAATCTTAGAATAGCTTTGGAAGTGGATATAGGCTGTAGGGTTAGAAGTAGAAGATAGTGTATTTTAAAATAGTATTATTTGCAAGTTACAAAATGTGAAGATTTTTATGGTTAAAGTAAGCGTGATTTTAAAAAAAAACGGTCAGTAATTATGATATAGGTAAACTGCTAAAGATGAGGTAAAATGAAAATCAGATGGGGGGACTTGGGGAAGCCCACCTAACAATGTTTAGAAAAAATAAGGACAAGACAAGAATTTGTTTGTATTGGTTTGTTTTTCTGTTTGTGTTGTTTATTTGTGTTATAAAATGAATATTTTTTTTGGAAAAAAACAACAACAGAAAGTTCTTCCTGATGTTGAATCAGAATCTCCTTTCATCTATTTTGAATCTAATGGGTTTGGGATGTTGCAGGACTACATCTCCCATCATCCTTAACTGTTGGCTCAGGCTGATGGGGCTGGAGTCCAGCAAGATCTGGAGAGCCACAGGGTCCCCCCCCCCATCCTGAAGTCCCACGGTTCTCATGTTATTCTGACAACAACCCTGTGAGGTGGACTAAGCTGAGAGTCAATGACTGACTCCAAGATTACCCTGTGAGCTTCAGGACCAATTGGGATTTGAACCCAGGTCTCTCCCAAGTCCTAGACTCTAACCACTGCATCACACTGTATTTAGAGCTGACCCGATTGAAATGAATCGGACTAACTTGTTGTTGTTGTTGTTTAGTTGTTTAGTCGTGTCCGACTCTTTGTGACCCCCTGGACCAGAGCACGCCAGGCACTCCTGTCTTCCACTGCCTCCCGCAGTTTGGTCAAACTCATGCTGGGTAGCTTTGAGAACACTATCCAACCATCTCGTCCTCTGTCGTCCCCTTCTCCTTGTGCCCTCCATCTTTCCCAGCATCAGGGTCTTTTCCAGGGAGTCTTCTCTTCTCATGAGGTATTGGAGCCTCAGCTTCAGGTTCTGTCCTTCCAGTGAGCACTCAGGGCTGATTTCCTTCCGAATGGAGAGGTTTGATCTTCTTGCAGTCCATGGGACTCTCAAGAGTCTCCTCCAGCACCAGAATTCAAAAGCATCCATTCTTCAACGATCAGCCTTCTTTATGGTCCAGCTCTCACTTCCATACACCACTACTGGGGAAACCATGGCTTTAACTATATGGACCTTTGTTGTCAAGGTGATGTCTCTGCTTTTTAAGATGCTGTCTAGATTTGTCATCACTTTTCTCCCAAGAAGCAGGCGTCTTTTAATTTCGTGACTGCTGTCACCATCTGCAGTGATCATGGAGCCCAAGAAAGTAAAATCTCTCACTGCCTCCATTTCTTCCCCTTCTATTTGCCAGGAGGTGATGGGACCAGTGGCCATGATCTTCATTTTTTTGATGTTGAGCTTCAAACCATATTTTGCGCTCTCCTCTTTCACCCTCATTAAAAGTAATGACTCCAAAAGTAATGACTCTGTGGGTTTTACTCTGAGGAAAACTTAGCTGGATAACAATGCAGAGGATCTGTAGTTGTAAGCAGCAAAAATTGGGAAGCAAACGCAATCCCTGTAATATTTCACAGACACCAAACACAGTAGGCGAAATAATCTTTGGGATAACCTTTGGGATAAACAGACTCCCTGCAAAAACGAAAACAATACAAAGATAGATTTCTGAACATTCTCAGCTGTTCTTCAGCGGCGAGGCTGTGAAAGGAAGGGCACCCTTGTTTTACACCGCGAAGGCTTGTTTTAGTTTGGCTGCGCTTCCAAAATATGCAACAAACACAGAGGAACTGTTAAAAGATGTTGCCGTTTTCCCTTCAGGTAAGAAACCCAGGTTTCTGAAAGCATATCCAAAGGGCATCTCCACAAAGGTGCATATTTTTGCCATGGATTTGCTTTACACTGTGCCGCCAACAAGAAGGGGACGGCAGTGGACGAGATGGTGAGACAGTGTTCTCGAAGCTACCAGCATGAGTTTGACCAAACTGCAGGAGGCAGTGGAAGACAGGAGTGCCTGGCGTGCTCTGGTCCAGGGGGTCACGAAGAGGCAGACACGACTAAACAACTAAACAACAACAACAAAGTGCCACCAACATAGACGGGAAATGTAGGCAGGGCTCTGCACCCAAGGAGCTTACAAAATAAGACTGACAGCAGAGAAACAGAAGGAAGGAGGCGAAATGCGAAGCTGGCTGCAGGTTTGTGGGTGTTCTAGGTAAAGTGTCTTCAGATAGCTCTTTGTAGGCCTGGTGGAGGCTAAGGACATAAGACTAGCCTGTTGGATCAGGCCAATGGTTAGGAATGGGCCGCCCACCCATGAGGCAAGTTGAGACGACCGCCTCAGGCAGTGCCTCAGAAGAGAAGCAAGAGATAATGCCAGTGGCGGTCAGAAGGTCGAACTAGGACCTGGAGAACTGGGTTCAAATCCTCCACTCAGGCATGAATTTCACTCTCAGCTTAAACTATGCCGCAGCTTGGTTGTGGGGATTGAATGAGGAGAAGGAGAACCACTTACACCCCCTTGAGCTCCTTGGAGGAAAGGAGGGGGGCACTAATGCAATAAATGAATAACTTAAAGGTAAAGGGACCCCTGACCATTAGGTCCAGTCGTGGCCGACTCTGGGGTTGCGGCGCTCATCTCGCTTTACTGGCCGAGGGAGCCGGCATACAGCTTCCGGGTCATGTGGCCAGCATGACCAAGCTCGCAACTGGCGAACCAGAGCAGCACACGGAAACGCCATTTACCTTCCCGCTGGAGTGGTCCCTATTTATCTACTTGCACTTTGAGGTGCTTTCAAACTGCTAGGTTGGCAGGAGCAGGGACCGAGCAATGGGAGCTCACCCTGTCGTGGGGATTTGAACCGCCGATCTTCTGATCAGCAAGTCCTAGGCTCTGTTGTTTAACCCACAGCACTACCTGCGTCCCTAAATGAATAACTAAAACATGGCAAATGAGCGCATGCTGGAGGAAACAGCACCTGTTGGATTTCTGCCACGAAGCTGTTTCAAAGCTCAAAAGGTCCTCTGAATTCCTAAACGCTCCACCACCTTACTTCTCTTCCCGGCGGTGCAGCAATAAGACCGCTGGCGCTATTGCAAAGCTAAGCAGGGTCCTGTGCGGTTTCAAATTGGACGGGGGACCGCGTGTTGAGGTTTCCTGCATGGCAGGGGGTTGGACTAGATGACCCTCGGGGTTCACTTCCGATTCTGCGACCCTGTGATTCACCACAGCCAAGCGCAGCCTTGAAATATTAAGGCTCCCAAGCCCCTGTGCGATCTCCGAACGCCAGTTCCAATTAATTTTGAATTTTTCATTAAACCATTATTAAAAAGCAAGAGGGTAGCCGAAGGAAGGGGGGGTTGGGTTTCAACTCGGTCGGTATATTAACTGCCTTCGTTTTGCCTAAGGACTTTTTATTATCTGTCCCAAGCAATTATGTCAGGAAGTTCTGATGCCTCTTTGCAGGTTAACTGCGAGGATGTGCATGAACCTGGATCTTTAAAAAAATGATGGTTTCAGGGGAATCCCCAGGAATCCCTCGATTGCTCACTGGGGACGGGGCAGGGTTGCCAACAGCTATTTCTCAATGGGAAAATGGGGGGAAGTCTGGGGTCACAAAGGGAGAGGGCTCCTTCCTACAAGGTCCTTTTCTGGTGGAGAAATGTGGAGCCCCAAAAGCGAGATCTTAAATATGGGGGCAGCAAAAACTGATAACGGAATTTTATTTCTCCCTCTCTCATAACTTGTGGGCATTCAGTGAAGCCGAGCGATGGCCGGTGATGGGAATTAACGGAGGTACGCCTTAATAATAATTTTTAAAAAACTGGGATTCCCCCTTGGACTTCTCATGGGAGGATGAAGCGAATGAGACAGCAATACTAAAAAGACATATGGTCTGACAGAAAGTGAAGAAGGTGGATATTAACATGAACTGGACGCTTTAAATAGTCGTTTTCTTTCATATTTGGTGAATGGGTAATGGAGTATTGGGAAATGATTTATAATGAATTGAAAAAAAACTGTTTATAATTACTTTCTGCAATAAACCAGAGTCCTTTCTGCCGGGGATAATTCAGGCTGAAATTCCCAGGTGTCAGAAAAGGTTATTTACGTAGGCAACAACTGTGGCCCATGTTTCGCTGGCTAAAATTGGGAAATGAGCGATGCATATTCCGTCAACTTAAGTTGCCATTCCTCTTTGTAATAATAATAATAATAATTTATTATTTATACCCCGCCCATCTGGCTGGGCCTCCCCAGCCACTCTGGGCGGCTTCCATAAAAACCAAAAATACAGTAAAATATCACACGTTAAAAACTTCCCTGAACAGGGCTGCCTTAAGATGTCTTCTGAATGTCAGGTAGTTGTTTATCGCTTTGACATCTGCTGGAAGGGCGTTCCACAGGGCGGGCGCCACCACCGAGAAGGCCCTCTGCCTGGTTCCCTGTAGCTTTGCTTCTCGCAATGAGGGAACCGCCAGAAGGCCCTCGGCGCTGGACCTCAGTGTCCAGGCAGGACGATGGGGGTGGGACTTTGCTTGTTTTCCGTTTTGGGGCTAACAAAACATGGGCCGCAGTAGTGGCATACATAAATAACCTTTTTTTTGACACCTGGGAATGTCAGTCCGAATTATCCCCAAGGAAAAAAACTCTGGTTTGTTTGTTTTTTGGGAAAGTACTTTTAAACGTTTTTTTCAATTCATTATATATCATTTCCCAATACTCTTTTACCCTTTTACAAGTCCACCACATGTTGAAAGAATGTCCCCTCCGCTTTCTTGCATCTCCAGCACTTATCTGATTCAGTCTTATACACCTTAGCAAGCCTACTCGGGAGTTAAATACCACCTGTAAATCATTTTCAAGTAGTTTCCCTTCAAAGAATGTTGTTGTTGTTTAGTCGTTTAGTCGTGTCCGACTCTTTGTGACCCCCTGGACCAGAGCACACCAGGCCCTCCTGTCTTCCACTGCCTCCCGCAGTTTGGTCAAACTCATGCTGGTAGCTTCGAGAACACTATCCAACCATCTCGTCCTCCCTTCTCCTTGTGTCCTCCATATTTCCCAACATCAGGGTCTTTTCCAGGGAGTCTTCTCTTCTCATGAGGGGGGCAAAGTATTGGAGCCTCAACTTCAGGATCTGTCCTTCCAGTGAGCACTCAGGGCTGATTTCCTTCAGAATGGAGAGGTTGGATCTTCTTGCAGTCCATGGGAGTCTCAAGAGTCTCCTCCAGCACCATAATTCAAAAGCATCCATTCTTCGGCGATCAGCCTTCTTTATGGTCCAGCTCTCACTTCCATACATCACTACTGGGAAAACCATAGCTTGAACTATACGGACCTTTGTTGGCAAGGTGATGTCTCTGCTTTTGAAGATGCTGTCTAGGTTTGTCATCACTTTTCTCCCAAGAAGCAGGCGTCTTTTAATTTCGTGGCTGCTGTCACCATCTGCAGTGATCATGGAGCCCAAGTAAGCAAAATCTCTCACTGCCTCCATTTTTTCCCCTTCTAGGGAGAGTCTGTCTCAGAGTGTCACATGCAGTGACAAGGGACTGGCCTGTATCCCTGGCCATTGGTCCTTCTGGCTGGGGCTGATGGGAGATCAACAACCTGGGTTGATGCTGGGGAAAACTTTGGAAAAGCGATTTGAAATTTTACAGCATGTTATTCTTTGAAGGAAATCTTTTCTTAAGCAAACCAAGGAGAAGGGGACAACAGCGGACAAGATGGTGGGACAGTGTTCTTGAAGCTACGAACATGAGTTTGGCCAAGCTGCAGGAGGCAGTGGAAGACGGGAGTGCCTAGATGTTCCATCTCTCTCTCTCTCTCTCTCTCTCTCTCTCTCTCTCTCTCTCACACACACACACACACACACACACACACACACGCACACACACACACACACACACACACTGTGAGTCCCCAGCCTGCTTCGGAATCAGAAGGACGAGCCTAACATTAGTGCAAGTGAACCTCTCTCTCCCCACACTGCGCCTGGGCGTTATTTACAAATCAAAACCAACCTTATTGACTTAATGCTTTTTCCCCATCAGGAAGACAAACAAGAGACAGGTCTGCGCATCGCAGGGGGAGCATACATTAGGAAAACAAGGGAAGCAATTTAAAAAGGAGGCAGCCGGTGAGAGATAACACACCGATATCTCTAGCGGGGGGGACACACTGCATCAATATTAATAAAGGCGCCATCTCGATACCCCAATTTTTTTCCTCGTTCTTCATCTCCAAGTCCTGGAAAGGGCAAGGAGGGGGAGGGGGCGGGAGCCCTCCCTGAGCCACACATCGGCCCGCAGGGTGGAGGCAATGCTAAAGTGGAATCCTAGACTTGTGGAGTTGGAAGGGACACCGAGGGGTCATCTAGCCCAACCCCAACTGGAGGGGTCACAGAGCTCAAGAATCCCTGACCAGCCGGACTCCGACGAAGGAGAAGACCACCACCTTCCGAAGTCGCCTGTTCCGCTTGTCAAATGGCTCTTACAGCCAGGAAGTTCTTCCCAAGGTTTAGTGGGAATCTCATTTCTTGTCAGGACACGGGTGCCACTGTGGGTTAAACCACAGAGCCTAGGACTTGCCGATCAGAAGGTTGGTGGTTCGAATCCCCGCGACGGGGTGAGCTCCCGTTGCTCGGTCCCTGCTCCTGCCAACCTAGCAGTTCGAAAGCACGTCAAAGTGCAAGTAGATAAATAGATACCACTCCAGTGGGAAGGTAAATGGCATTTCCGTGCGCTGCTCTGGTTCGCCAGAAGCGGCTTAGTCATGCTGGCTACATGACCCGGAAGCTGTATGCTGGCACCCTCGGCCAATAAAGCGAGATGAGCGCCGCAACCCCAGAGTCGGTCACAACTGGACCTAATGGTCAGGGGTCCCTTTACCTTTACTTTACATTTCTTGTCACTTGGATCTGTTGACTCGGGGCCTACGCTTCGGAGCAGCAGAAAACAAGCTTGCTGTCCGGCTTCCATGGAGAGCCACTGACAGAGTAGTGTTATAAGAATTTTAAAGTCTCAAATATAGAACGAATATTCATAAATGCACATATATCTAAATATATGAACCATGTGTCTGAAATAGTAACGGTAAAAGTAAAGGGACCCCTGATCATTAGGTCCAGTCGTGGCCGACTCTGGCGTTGTGGCGCTCATCTTGTTTTATGGGCCGAGGGAGCCGGCGTACAGCTTCCGGGTCATGTGGCCAGCAGGACTAAGCCGCTTCTGGCGAACCAGAGCAGCGCACGGAAACGCCGTTTACCTTTACACCGGAGCGGTACCTATTTATCTACTTGCACTTTGACGTGCTTTCGAACTGCTAGGTTGGCAGGAGCAGGGACCGAGCAATGGGAGCTCACCCCATCACGGGGATTCGAACCGCCGACCTTCTGATCAGCAAGCTCTAGGCTCTGTGGTTTAATCCACAGCGCCACCTGCGTCCCTTATATATATATATATATATATATATATATATATATATATATATATATATATATATATATATATTAAAAGGATCACCAGCGGGCCTGATTTGGATGTGGAAGCTATTTCCACCCCCAAGCGACACACACACCAAAAGCCAGGTTTGCAAGGTGCTTGCAAGGCTCCGTGCCTTTTGCCCATGCAGTTTGATTTCAAACTGCACTGGCAAAAGCAACTGGCAGGTGACTGGCGGTGATTGGCAGGTGTGAGGCTCCACCCCTTGCCTCCCAGGCTCCACCCCTTAAGTCAAGAGGCCCCCGAATCCAGGCAGACTGAGCCAGGAATAAACCCGGCAATCTCCCACACCCTTCGGATGGCACCTTGTCAAGGAAGCCTGCTTTCGTTTAAGTTCATTTACCGCATCTATCAACAACCTTTCCAAACAGGTTCACGAGGCAAATGTAAAAATAATGATAATAATGCCAAAAAAAATCCAATTAAAACAGTTGTCAGCAAGTGCAAAACTGAGTTTAAAGCTGCTGTATAAAAATAGTCAACAATTGTCAACACCGACAGAGCGTTGTTGGGGCCTGTTTATATTTTTTAAAATTTCGCCTAGATCTACCTCCCACATTTCTTAGCCCCAGAAGGCCCTCCAAGGTAGCTGACGATAAAAAACCCATGGTTTATCAAATATAGCACATATATCACTAAAAACAAGAGCCACCTTAAATAGCAGAGCCTCCTATACGGGATCAGGACTGTCAACATGGGCTGGCAGCAGCTCCTTCGGACGGGTATTTTACAGAAGAAGGGGGGAAGGCAGATGTCAGAAGGGAAACTGAGGTAAAGGGAAGGAAAAGAAAGATAAGGGCTCATCCATATCTCATCTTAATGCAGATTAGTTCGCCTGACTTCCCAAGTGATGTGTTAAAATTTTCAGAGACACTGTTGATGGAATCTGTCAAGGAGCTGGAGATGGCGTTTATAAGTGATCCATGTTTCACACGCATACAGTAATGTTGGTAGTACAATAGCTTTGTAAACAAGCATTTTGGTTTCCCTGCAAATGTGCCCATCCTCAAACACTCTGCACTTCAGTTTACTTTCTTAACCAAACCAAACCATAGCACAGAGTCTTAAACCTGAGGACAGTACATTGGTCTAACTCCATAGCGTAAGATGGCCAAGCTAATATGATCAAAGTGCTTTAACTGAAGTGCTATAGAATAAAAAAAGGGGGGAGTAAGTAGAATGGAGATTAGGACAGCGTATTTTACCTTGACTGCAACAGAGAATGAATTAAGAAGCTTACGCCTCTTACATCGCTCGTTCTGACCGCTTTGGGGAGCTTCCTTGAATGACTGCTATTCTTGCAGTTAGATGGAGTAGCTTAGCTGCTTAATTCATTTGTGCAAAGGGTGTGGGGGGGAGGGATAGGGAGAATTCGATTGCAACACTCCTTGCAATAAAAGATAAGATATATGCAAGTCAAGAAGCAGATTTGTTAATCCACACTGACATCTGGCGGTGGGTCTGGAAATAGCTGGATAGGGTGGGGGGAATCTCAGGAGTCGATGAGATCACCCGATCTCAAGCTTCCCTCACCCCACTAAATATTTTGCAAATGAAAACAGGGAGGCTGTTGCAATGGATGCAGCAGGGAGGGCCGTTAAGTTAGGAGCAGAGCAAATGCAAGATTAAAGAAACTCTCAAAGCCTAGTCCAGATCATTCTGTGGGAGTGGACCCTTCTGGACTGCATTAGGGGGGTGCAGGTGGCGCTATGGTCTAAACCACTGAGCCTCTTGGGTTTGTCGATCAGAAGGTCGGCCGTTCAAATCCCCGCGACGGAGTGAGCTCCTGCTGCTCTGTCCCAGCCCCTGCCAACCTAGCAGTTCGAAAGCATGCCAGTGCAAGTAGATAAATAGGTACCGCTCTGGCAGGAAGGTAAACAGCATTTCCGTGCGTTCTGGTTTCCATCACGGTGTTCCATCTGCGGACAAACACCGGCTCCCTCGTCCTGAAAGCGAGAGGAGCGCCACAACCCCATAGCTGCCTTTGACTGGACTTAACTGTCCAGGGGTCCTTTACCTTTCTACCTTTCTCCTTTACCTGTCTAGATGAGCATCCACAACTCAATTGTTTTGCGTTTTTCCAACGGAGGAAAAAACTGATAATATTATAATTTTAGAATATCTAACTGTGAAGATACACAGAATGAAATCATTTAAGGTCAGTGAGAAAGGGGAGAATTGGTTTGAGAAGATATTGGATTATTTGGGTAGGTTTGAACAATTTGGGGCAATTAAAATGTTAAAAGTTAAATAAACCTTGTGGATGGAGGAGTGTTAACGTATATAAAACTGTACATATGGTTGATTTGAATATGTTATTGTTGATTATGTATACCCAATGTATCAGTCGCCTGGGGGAGTTTCACTGTTTGTGTTTTGGTTGTTGGTAAAAAAAAGAAAAAGTATAAGTGAATGCAGTTATATGTAATCCCAAGTAAACATGCATGGGTTTGTGGACTTGTCGCCCTATGAATGGCAGTTGGCCCACAAAGTGTGAGTCTATTAGAAAGCCCCAGCTACTGTTGGGTGGACTGTCTCTCCCCAACCGCCCCCCCCCGTGCCACCCCATCTCTCTTTGTACCACCCCTCCGCCTTCCTCTCACCCTCTCTGCTGCTGAATCTCCACTTGAGGAATGAGCCCCACAGGTTCTCCACCGCAAGCTGCCCTCAGCAGTTCAAAAATAAACATCACTAGCTGCATCCCAAGTAGCAAGCTGTGCACACTGGCAGGCCCTAGCATCCATGCACATGAATCGGAACAGGAACATACACACATGCGCAGCATCAGAAGCGGGCAGTGGGGGGTTAAAGGTAAAGGTACCCCTGCCCGTACGGGCCAGTCTTGACAGACTCTAGGGTTGTGCGCCCATCTCACTTAAGAGGCCAGGGGCCAGCGCTGTCCGGAGACACTTCCGGGTCACGTGGCCAGCGTGACATCGCTGCTCTGGCTAGCCAGAGCCGCACACGGAAACGCCGTTTACCTTCCCGCTAGAAAGCGGTCCCTATTTATCTACTTGCACCCGGGGGTGCTTTCAAACTGCTAGGTTGGCAGGCGCTGGGACCGAGCAACGGGAGCGCACCCCGCCGCAGGGATTCGAACCGCCGACCTTTCGATCGGCAAGCCCTAGGCGCTGAGGCTTTTACCCACAGCGCCACCCGCGTCCCTAGCGGGGGGTTAGCACCCTGCAAATGAGAAGCTGCAAATGAGAAGGCACTTTCACCTGTCAAAAATGTAACTGAACAAATTGCAACACTCAACACACACAGACCCAAAATCCTTCTTTTGCACATTTCACACAGCTCCACCTGAGACGCCACAAGGTGATTTATTTTTTTTGCAAGAGTGGCCTTTTGTGCATTTTGACCGCCTGTTTCTTCCAAGCGGCTCCACTTTTCACTTCCGCTTAACGTGGAGAATTGGAGCATAAAGAGGTTTAGGATTTGGGGGTTTGCTTTTAATCTCGTACAGGTTAAGTCGTAACCAAGTTAAGAAGTAATCCGACAGCACAGACAATTCTACTTTTATATGTGTATTATTAAGCGCTTAGTGGAGACGAGGAGTCTTACCAAGAATTTTTAAAGCAGGTGAATCCCTACTGGCAGGTTTGCAAATTGGGTGGGGGGAGAGGAAAAGCCAAGGTAACAGTGAAAAAGGAATAGAGGGTATGGATTGCTAGCTGCCCAGGGGAGGTGCTGTCAAAACCCTTGCCCTTGTGATGGCTTCACTAAGCTGGGGGTTGGTTCCCCTGACCAAGCTAGATCAGACTCAGGGGAAGGGAACTCAGAAAGCCATTTTGTTCACTCGAACAAGGAGTGGGGGAAATGCACAAAGCACTGCTCCTCAACCTCCTGTAGAATGGTGGTCGGAAGCAGGGAGCCTCCCCTAATTTAGGGTGGCACACCGTGCAGTTTGGAACCCAAATAATCCAGGCTTCCAAATAATGCACTGAGGCTCTACCGGGTAGTTCCACAAGTCGGACTTTCAGCCTCTGACCAGGCAACCAGGGTGGCAGCAAAGGGGGCGCGCAGAGGTCTGTGCATTCTTCCCCACTCACACAGGCTTTACTTGCAAGCACAGCACTAGAAGAGGCACTTATGCAACCAAAATTACCAGCAAGTAACAGGGACGCGGGTGGCGCTGTGAGTTACACCACAGAGCCTAGGACCTGCCGATCAGAAGTTGGGCGGTTCGAATCCCCGCAATGACGGGGTGAGCTCCCGTTGCTCGGTCCCTGCTCCTGCCAACCTAGCAGTTAAAAAGCATGTCAAAGTGCAAGTAGATAAATATGTACCGCTCTGGCGGGAAGGTAAACGGCATTTCTGTATGCTGCTCTGGTTCTCCAGAAGCGGCTTAGTCATGCTGGCCACATGACCCGGAAGCTGTATGCCGTCTCCCTCGGCCAGTAAAGTGAGATGAGCGCCACAACCCCAGAGTCGGCCACGACTGGACCTAATGGTCAGGGGTCCCTTTACCTTTACCTTACCAGCAAATACACCCTAGTCAAACCACAGTTCTGTCTTGTGTAGCACTAGGCAAACCCTTTTGCAAAGAACAGAATATTTGGGATGCGTCTTTCAATCCTTTTCCAGAAAAGGACCACCTGCCTAACACTAAACTTTCTTTAGAGACTTCAACTTTTTGTTTAGAGCACTGCTTAAACCTCTTCCACATTCCCTGAGGATTAAGATTTCTGTTGTTGCTAGCTTCATTTTTTCCCCCTCCCCAGAGAATTTTAGATTTTGCTTATTGCAAGCAGCTTCCAAAGTAGGGTACAGGTGGGGCAAGCAGGACACAGGCTTGCAAATCAAATCCAAACAGTGGTCTGGTCTGGCTTGGTGTCCCGTCCCCCCCCCCCCCAGTTCCACAAGCAGATATAAATAAAATTAGAACCATCTCACAGAAAAGGCTTCAGAGGCCTGGAGCTTTCACAGCTAGGATGTTACATCTGGTATCCCAAATGGAAGAGGTTATGTTAAAACCAAGAATATTCTCACAAGTTTGTTTTCCCCGTTCTCTCTTCCTCACATAGGCAACCAAGACTTGATATTCTGCAACGCTAGAAACCACCAGTTTCCTCCAATCCCTACAGGGGATGTACCGTATTTTTCGCTCTATAAGACGCACCAGACCACAAGACGCACCTAGTTTTTGGAGGAGGAAAACAAGAAAAAAAATATCCTGAATCTCAGAAGCCAGAACCGCAAGAGGGATCTCTGCGCAGTGAAAGCAGCAATCCCTCTTGCTGTTCTGGCTCCTGTGATAGCTGTGCAGCCTGCATTCGCTCCATAAGACGCACACACATTTCCCCTTACTTTTTAGGAGGGGGAAAGTGAGTATTATAGAGCAAAAAATACGGTAACTTCTCCTGATCTTGAATGGCTGCAAAGTTTCTTCAGGGTCCTGCGTTCCTAAACACTCCTCTAATTCTCAAGCTCCCGTCTGCCTTTGAGCTCTCCTTCACTCTTCCCAGACTTCTCCCTAGTCCTCACTGCCGTGCCATGCAAGTTTTATTCCCAACCATACTGACCACCCTCACAGAGGCTGGACTGGGAAGAAACTCCTAAAGCTCTCTGAACCTTCTGAGCTATGGCGGCGGCTCAGCCAATCAGAGTTAGAGACTTCACAAGTGCAATACAGATTTATTGTTCATGGAAAATGGAATGTTTCCTCCGAAACAACTGACTGGTGTCCTGCTAAGAACACGTTGGGGGGGGATGGGAGGCAACAAAACACACTTGAGTTCACGTCATACGCAAGCTTTAAGATAGGGCGCTGTGGTTTCGTTTCAGTTGGCAAAAGTTCAAGGCGATGACCAGGAATCAAAATTCGATGCAGTTGCCGCGCCGTGGCGAAGAAGCAAAAAGTCCTCAATAGCGCCGGGTGAATCGAGGGTCGCTGGGGCGGCTTGTTCTATCTGGGCTGGCAAAACTGCTTGGCAGACTGGCTCCCTGTGCCACTGGAGCTGGGGCGGCACCCTGCACGAACCCTCCGCGCCTGAGGACAAGAAGCAGAAAGTTGACTTCCTGCTCAAGGGCTCAGTGCAACACCCTGCACCCTCCTTAATTAATTTTGTTTCTTTATTAAATTTGTATACCACCCAATACCCGCAGATCTCAGGTCGGTTCACAACATAAAATTCCAATATATATAAGAAACACAGACTACATAATAAAAATAAAAACAACCCAAGAAGCCCCCATTCCACTGTTCAAAGGGCAGTCTTTAAAATCCTGGCCTCCAGGTTTCTTAATCCATACATTTTTCCTGACCAAGCATGCGTGCTAAGAGGCCACTGGGTCATCGCCACCCACCCCAAAGTCTTTTGCATGTGCACACAAACCTATCTATTACCTAACAAAGAGAACAACTATGACTTAAAATATTTCAACCACAATCCAAAGCCCCTTCAAACTCTCGGCAGAAGTAATGTGGGGTTTTTGCAGGGCGGGGAGAAGCAAAACCCTTTCAAGTAACTCTTACCCCGACATTCCTCCTCTGTTTATCACATGGCCAGGCCCTGACTGAGCAGGGGCACTCCTCTCACCAGCTAAGAAATGAAAAGAATGGGGCAGGGAGGCGGGAGGGAACAAGTCACTAAGGAATTATTGTATTGTTTAATTTTTTTAACAAATGCCTGCAGTCCCAACCACCCTTGCCCTTACCCTGAATTCAGTAGGACTTACTTCTGGGTAGACATGGTTAGGATTGCGTTGCCATGTTTCATTTATTTGTGCTTTTCTATACCCCCAAGGCTCCTGCCAAGCTAGCAGTTCGAAAGCACAAAGTGCAAGTAGATAAATAGGTACCGCTCCGGCGGGAAGGTAGACGGCGTTTCCATGCGCTGCTCTGGTTCGCCAGAAGTGGCTTAGTCATGCTGGCCACATGACCCGGAAGCTGTATGCCGGCTCCCTCGGCCAGTAAAGCGAGATGAGCGCCGCAACCCCAGAGTCGGCCACGACTGGACCTAATGGTCAGGGGTCCCTTTACCTTTTATACCCCCAAGGCAGCATTCGTGGTTCTCGTGCTTAGGTTACGCTATGAAACGGCGACAGGCCCAAGATCACTCAGTGTGCTTTATGGCTGAGGAAGGATTCAAACTCTAATCTTCCCATGTCTAACCAGGATGATGCTCTGGTATTCAAGCTCTCTGCACACTGGCTTTCCAGCTGACTTCTGCACACAGTTCAAGGTTTGGCTCATACACCTGTGGTCAATCTCCTTTCGTCTCCAAGAGAATGCAGGAAGCTGCCCTGTCGATTAATTTGTCCATTTAGCCTAGTGTGGCCTGACTCTGGTGGCCAGCAGATGGCCAGGGTCTATCTCAGGGAGTCTTTCATCACCAGCTGTCTGCCCTTTAAACCTGGGGCCTCTTTTGTGCATTTAGAGAGGGGGTCTTCCACCTGTCGGTTTGCATTTCTTAGTACAGAAAGTATTGATCTGATGTGTTGAGATCTTTCCTATTCTGCTTAATTCAAGAGTGTTCTAGGTGGTTTCTTTCTATGTGAAAGAAACAGGCAGGAAGTTCTTGTCTGGGTTATTCCTTCTGGGAAGCCAAGTACAGCTGGTTGAAACTGGTTCTGTTATCCTTTCTGTCAAGGTCATGCTGACTATAATAGTCAGGGCTGGAGGAGGCTGGGTTTCTCATTTCCTCCTTCTATCTCTTTGTTCTGGTGCAGTGTTCTGTTCTGTATGTAGTGTTAAGGTTTATATAAGCTGTAAGTTAAATTTAAGATAAGTCTGCTGCAACTGAGTTTCTGAGAGCCAGTGTGGTATAGTGGTTAAGAGCGGTAGACTCATAATCTGGTGAACAGGGTTCGATTCCCTGCTCCTCCACCTGCAGCTGCTGGGTGACCTTGGGCCAGTCACACTTCTCTGATGTCTCTCAGCCTCACTCACCTCACAGAGTGTTTGTTGTGGGGGAGGAAGGGAAAGGAGATTGTTAGCTGCTTTGAGACTCCTTCGGGTAGTGATAAAGCGGGATATCAAATCCAAACTCTTCTTCTTCTTCTTATGGACTGTGCCAATCTTGAATGTATTGGATTTGTGACCTCTATGCTCATTTGCCTTCAGCAGTAGTAAAACTCTGCTGAATGAAGCACAACTGCCTCTGGTCTATGTTGGGGGGAACGCTGCAGTGTGTTTAAGTTTTTGCTCCACACACGTCACCACCCAACTCCAGCCCTAGGCTCTTGGGAGCCGTTAGCGGCGCGCCTACAAATGGGGCTTGTTACAATTAACTTTTTTTCAATTACAGGCCTGAATCAGACATGCTGAGCCTCAGGAAGTGGGAAACCCACCAGGGAACACTTCGCTCCCCTGACTGTGCCACCCTTGCCCTTGGTTCTGAAATGCACCGCTGAACTGTGCTTGTTGGAAACAAAACATTTCGAAGGTAGAGAGGGGAGCGCCCTGCAAAGTTTCCTTTGATTTCTTTTTACCTTGCCACCTTTCATGCTCCCGGCCGATGATCCCTTCTTCCACACTGCCCTGCCAGGAACGGTCTTGGTGACCTTCAAGTTTGCGGCTGTGATCTCCCCAGTCGCGCCCGTCTCTGGATGAGGGAGCCGCCCACCCAAAAGAGAGAAGAGTGCCATTAGCAAGCATGGAAGGAAGCTAGTGACATTTCCTCGTAAATATGACTAGCCTTGACAGTGTACTTAGGTTACCTCTGGAGGGGAACCTCAAAGAGGGAGTCCAGCTCCCTTATGACAGAACATAAGACCTCCACTGGTGATCTTAGGGTGTGGGCAGAGGCCAGCCTTAAGATTTAAAATGGTTTAGTGAAATCCAATTTTAACATTCAGAGGCAGTCTACCTCCGAGTACCAGGCGCTGGGGATAAAACAAAAGGGGAGCCATTGTGTCTCCCTTCAATGACTTGTTGGCTTCCCAGAAGCATCTCCTGCTGGCTAGCAATACCACTCCTGTGCCCTTAGACCCCAGTTCTCTACCATCCAGACACTGCTTGGATTTTTCTGGCTTACCAGGGGCTAGAAAACCAAGGTTGCCTGTTCTGTGCTGCCCAAGCACACAAGAATTCACACACCACTTCCCAGCACACTAGCAGAGTGTTCAAAATTCCCCAGGTGCCAAGCGCGTTTTACTACCAGTGCAGGTGTCCAACTGCAGCCCCAACTACATGGAGATTTCTGGGCAACTGACAGCTCCGTCAAGCCTGGCTGACTCACACACAGACCTCCATCATCGCATCAAGGAAAATTAAGTGAAGGGCTGAGTACAGATATATTTGACTGTGCTGCAGGCTTTCCACAGGCATCCAAAACAGAACTCACAAAGCACTGTTTAGTCCACAGTTAATACCATTTCCATTTGTGTTTCTCCTTCTGGGGCCAGACACTGAGATCCAGCGCCGAGGGCCTTCTGGCGGTTCCCTCGCTGCGAGAAGTGCGGTTACAGGGAACCAGGCAGAGGGCCTTCTCGGTAGTGGCGCCTGCCCTGTGGAACGCCCTCCCATCTGATGTCAAGGCAATAAACAACTATTTTACTTTTAAAAGACGGCCCCCTTTAGGAAGTTTTAAATGTCTGACGCTGTATTGCTTTTAATATTTGGTTGGAAGCCGTCCAGTGTGGCTGGGGAAACCCAGCCAGATGGGCAGGGTATTAATAATAAATTATTATTATTATTATTATTATTATTAGAGCAAGCAGTGCAGTTGAGGCAATAGAATCGCAGAATTGTAGCACTGAAGGAAGAGGCCCCCAGCGACATCCGGTCCAATCCCCTGGCGAAGATATTCTGTTGTGGTGACTGCAACCTAGGTTTAAGGCGCCACCTGGTGCCCGGCTTCTATATCCAAGTTTCTAACACGGCACCGGCGTGCGACAGCTCTGCTGTACGGACACTCACCGGGACGGCAGAGGCAACCCTCGCCCTTTGCTGAGCCTCCTCTCCGACCCGTAACTTCCCCAGCTGTCCCGCGAGTGGCGGTCAGGCCCTCCGTGCCGCTCGTCAGAGTAGTGCTGAAAAGGCAAGCCCACACAGTTGGAGTAAAGCACAAGGCATTACCATCTGCAAAAAATGGGGGCAGGTGGATAGCTCCAGCCTATAGGCCACCGGTGAACCATCCTTGCCCTAGCCTGGTCACCACAATGGCTCAGAGAGCGCACCACCCGACTACAAGGACAGAGATGCACCAGCGGGGTTTTCTTGTACTTCTTGGGAAGGCTGCAGTGGATCTTCCTACAGCATCCAGGAGCTTTCCCTATTGGCCTTCAGCTTTAATCCTCCTTTCTCTGCCTTGCCCGCGATGGCTCTTCCGCAAAACCCGAGATGACGCTTCAGCAATCAAGCAATGAAGAAGGACATGAAAGAGAGTCCGTGGTGCTGAAGCAGCCGATGAGAATTTTGTGGCAGGGATCCGGATAAAGGGATCTTAGACCCTGGCTTGCCCAAGGTGTGAGCAATAGCCAACCTGGCTATGCTTCTCATGTGCAAATTGAGACAAATCATCTGCCACTCTTGTCTGGCCTGCTGCACTTCCAGCATATTTATAATGTCATGTTCTTATTGCTTTTAATTATTGCTGCTTTTTCATATTGTGGCTGCAAACCGGCCAGAGCAATTTTTTTAGCTGGAAAAACAGAGGTAGAAGGTATTTGAAATATATGTTTTTCTTCAAGAACACATGAAGCCAGAGGTTCGCGGTCTCTCTGCTACGAACAGTTCACTCCACTGCCAAGAGAACAGACCATTATCCAGGTGTAGGCTGTCTTTGGTAAAGGTAAAGGTACCCCTGCCCGTACGGGCCAGTCTTGACAGACTCTAGGGTTGTGCGCCCATCTCACTTAAGAGGCCGGGGGCCAGCGCTGTCCGGAGACACTTCCGGGTCACGTGGCCAGCGTGACAAGCTGCATCTAGCGAGCCAGAGCCGCACACGGAAACGCCGTTTACCTTCCCGCTAGTAAGCGGTCCCTATTTATCTACTTGCACCCGGGAGTGCTTTCGAACTGCTAGGTTGGCAGGCGCTGGGACCGAACAACAGGAGCGCACCCCGCCGCGGGGATTCGAACCGCCGACCTTTCGATCGGCAAGCCCTAGGCGCTGAGGCTTTTACCCACAGCGCCACCCGCGTCCCCGGGCTGTCTTTGGTTCTTGTTTAAAAAGGCTTGCCTCTTCAGCAGTGGGAATCGCTGAAGAGACACAAGTAGAATGTTAGTGCCTGTCTCTTATGGATAACAGGCTGGTGTTTTGAGTCTGATTTTCCAGGTATTTGGGATGTGGTGCAGCCAACAGGAAGCGATCATGCCTGGAAAACATGGCTCGAGAACAGTTCTTCTTAATCTGTCCCTACGCAGGAAGACACGCAAAAGCTCTCACGTAGCAGCAGGTAGTCCCTTCGTTTTACTTGTAATCTGTTTCTCTTTCCAAGAATCCAAATCGCCTTTCTTGACCAGGATCCCCAAATCTCTGACAGCCGAGGCTGTCATCAAGAATGTGGAGTTACACTTCATACGAATTCCTAATGGGATTTATTCTCAGACTATGTCAGGATTATCTGCTTTCCAAGGATCCCACCCCAGAAACAAATTGAGTGAAATGATCCCAGCGATGCTCACATGTGTGAGAATTGCACACACCCCTGTTGCATGGAGTGAGGCAGTGCCAGAGCAGGAATCATGCAGAGTTGCGACAGTTAGCTCTCTGTGGCTGCCGTATTTTTCGCTCTACAAGACGCACCTAGTTTTGGAGGAGGAAAACAAGAAAAAACATATTCTGAATCTCAGAAGCCAGAACAGCAAGAGGGATCGCTGCGCAGTGAAAGCAGCAATCTCTCTTGCTGTTCTGGCTTCTGGGATAGCTGCGCAGCCTGCATTCGCTCCATAAGACGCACACACATTTCCCTTTATTTTTTAGGAGGGAAAAAGTGAGTCTTATAGAGCAAAAAATACGGTACTTGTCTCCCGCTTGCTGCAGCCTTTGCCTGAATTAAATTGCTTGTGGCACTGCCTCAGCCTACTGCTCACAGCCTGGGAATTCCCAACCCATACCGTAAGACCATAAACCATTGTGCAAGCTTTTTGGACATCAAAGTATTTTTTATAACAATACTGCTTCGCATGGGCATACCTGTCCATCCCGATCTGGCACAGTTCTTGAACTTTCTCTCCTGGTTGGGAGGGAAGAGGAAATCCGTGTTAATGCACATAGGTGGGTAAGCTTTGGAAACAAGCAGGGGACAGGCTGCCACCTAGTGGTAGAGCCACTGGTTTGCATGCAGTTGCCCTGGTTCGATTCCCAAGGTGGGCCGGGAAACTCTGGAGAGCTGCTGGCAGTCAGCGCATTCAGTATTGAGATGCATGGACCATAGTCTGACTCAGGGACAGTTCCCTATATTCCTAAATTCTGCTGCTGTGCATCTTGTTAAAGGTAAAGGCAAAGGGACCCCTGACCATTAGGTCCAGTCGTGACTGACTCTGGGGTTGCGGCGCTCATCTCGCTTTACTGGCCGAGGGAGCCGGCGTACAGCTTCCGGGTCATGTGGCCAGCATGACTAAGCCGCTTCTGGCGAACCAGAGCAGCGCATGGAAACGCCATTTACCTTCCCGCCAGAGTGGTACCTATTTATCTACTTGCACTTTGACTTGCTTTCGAAATGCTAGGTTGGCAGGAGTGCATCTTGTTACTTTGGGATTAATCAATAGGAAATTACGATAACCACTGGCATCTTTTCAACTTCTTACAGGTCATGGCCAGGAGAAACCAACTTGGCAACTCTTAACTGGTCTGCTATCTGCCATGTGCATGGTGACTCAAGGTCGTTCCACACATTACAAAGCAAGAAACTGAACCGTTTTGGGTTCTGAGGTCAGTATACCAGTACAGCACGCTTGTCTTCAAACGCCAAAACGTCACCTTTGCACTTTACATTTTTGGGTGAACAGCGAAAACTGTGAAACAGCCAAAACCCAAAGTGGCCTAGGAGCAGAGGAAGCCGCCTTTATCTAAGTCAGACACTTCATCCGCCTGGCTCCATACTGCTTTCTCTGACTGGCAGCAGCTATCCAGGATTTCGAGCAGAGAGTGGTCTTTCCCATAACCTGCTGATGCTAGGGTTGGGCCTGGGACTCTAAAAACATTCTAGTTCTGAATGAAGGGTTGGCTTAAAGAGGAAGACAGGAAAGGGCCTTAAACAGAGACAGATCTTTGGTCCATCTAGTTCAGCACTGTCTTCCCTGACTGGCACTGGCTCTCCAGGGTTTCAGACAAGGGTATCTCTCCCACTCATACATGCAGGTGCCAGGGCTGGAACTGGGGAGTTCCTGGTCTGTCAACTAAACTATGCTCACTTCCTTAAAGAGCTGCGTATGAGTGAGGAAGAAGAGCACGAAAAGTTTCCATTGCTCATTTGAACCACAATGAGCCGTGCAGTTATTTCCATGGTCAGAGGCAGTAAACGCTTTTGAATACACAGGAAGCCGCAGGAGAGGGCGCTCTTGCGCCCGGGCCTTGCTTGCAGGCCCCCACAGGCTTCCCTCCCTGTGAGACGCGAGGGTACAGGGAACCAGGCAGAGGGCCTTCTCAGTAGAGGCGCCTGCTCCCAACAGATGTCAAGGAAATAAACCACTATCTGACTTTTAGAAGATGTCTGAAGGCAGCCCTGTTTAGGGAAGTTTTTAATGTTTGATTGTGTTTTCAATATTCTGTTGGGAGCCGCCCAGAGTGGCTGGGGAAACCCAGCCAGATGGGCGAGGTATAAATAATAATAATAATAATAATAATAATAATAATTATTATTATTATTATTATTATTATTATTATTACAGTGGTACCCCGCAAGACGAACGCCTCGCAAGACGGAAAACCCGCTAGACGAAAGGGTTTTCCGTTTTGGAGGTGCTTCGCAAAACGAATTTCCTATGGGCTTGCTTCGCAAGACGAAAATGTCTTGCGAGTTCCTGCGGGGGTTTTTTCCTCCCCCCCTTTTCCCAAGCCGCTAAGCCGCTTAACAGCTGATCCGCTAAGCCGCTTAACAGCTGATCCGCTAAGCCGCTTATCAGCTGATCCGCTAAGCCGCTTATCAGCTGATCCGCTAAGCTGCTAAGCCGCTTATCAGCTGATCCGCTAAGCCGCTTATCAGCTGATCCGCTAAGCCGCTTATCAGCTGATCCGCTAATCCGGCTAAGCCGCTAATAGCGCTAATCCGCTAATCCGCTAATGGGCTTGCTTCGCAAGACGAAAAAACCGCAAGACAAAGAGACTCGCGGAACGGATTCTTTTCGTCTTGCGAGGCACCACTGTACATAGGCATCTGGTCAGCCACAATGAGAACAGGGAGCTGGTCTGGATGAGCCACCAGCCTGACCTGGCAGGCCCTGCGTGGCCTTGGGTTTCTGACAATGTAAGACACAGGAGGGAAGATTTCGCTACCTGTCTACCGAGTGGTCCTGGTACCGGCTGCGGTCTCTGTGGTCAAAGCCATGGAAGCGATCTGGTCGACTGAAGTCAGAGTGGTACCCATCATCCAGGGCCACCCGCTTCGCTTCAGGCCAATACGAGTCGTCCCGCCTGCAAGGGAAACAGATTCAGCAACTCCTTGACTCCGTCACCCATATCCAGAGAAGCTGGCCTGCCGATGGTCATTAGCCTTCCAGCACCAGGAAGAGACCTTCTGCTTCTCCCATAGTTCTTGAAATGGCAGCTCTGGGTTGTTGTTTTTTTCAGGCTGCTTTTACTGGCACTCTTTTTTTTCATTTGTATTTTTTAAAATTAAACTTTTTTAAAAAAAACTCAGCAATTCTGCAAACCTGAAATTAAAGGGTGGCGTAGAATTTAAGAATATTTAGGTTTTTTAAAAAAATCCATATGAAAAAGAACCATATTAAGAGACACGAAGAGGCAGAAAACAAGAAAAGTGAATAAAAAAAATATTATCATCACACTGTTGCTAATACAACATGTGGATGAATTGCATCCTGCACCTTATCATTCCAAAACTGGATAAAAAAATACCCCGCTTTTCAAGACATAATCCATCACAAAGATATCTCTGCTAACATAAATAAGATTATTTATTTATTTATTTTTTAAAAAGTAAAAATCCAGTAAAATCCAATTCCTGAAGTGCTTTTTAATCTCCTCCTCCTAAAATAGAGGATGGGTGCATAGGGGTCTGTAAGCAACTGGGCACATCTCCAGCACAAACTGATAATGGTTTTATACTAGCAGTGGCTTTCCCAGGACTTTTCTTTCTGCTGCCAATCTCCCCGGGAGGAACGTAGCAGGGGTCAGGTAGGATAAAAAATCAGCCTGGCAAAGAGTTCTCTGAGCTGTACTTAAGTCAGGCTGACTCCTTTGGAAAGCAGCAAGACTAGAACCAGCCGTGCATCTTGCCTTCAGTCTTACGTCTTTATCTTTATTGAATATAATTTATATTATATTTATATTAAATTTTCCATTTTACAATTTAGAATATTCATTTGGACATCCTTAAAATATCAATGACTTCCCTTCTAATCTTTCCATGGTTCATTTTACATAGCGTAAATGCCTGCATATTTTATATAAACTAAACCATTCCGTATTCCATTGTTACTTGCATCGAAACTTATTTACACTTTTGAATTTATCTTAATGCTGCCCGCGTTTTCAAGTGTACACAATTATTCCCCATATATTCAATAAACATTTTCCAATCTTCTTTAAACAAATGTTCTTCTTGTTCTCTTATTCTGTAAGTTATGTCTGCCAGCTGCGCATATTCCAACTGTTTAAGATGTTTTGTTGGCCAAAAATGGAAAACGAGTGACGCAAATTCCGTCAAATTAAGTTGCCATTCTTCTTTGGCTGGGACCTCGCTCGTTTTCCATTTTGGGGCTAACAGAACATGGGC
This sequence comes from Podarcis raffonei, assembly GCF_027172205.1. Lineage (NCBI taxonomy): Eukaryota > Metazoa > Chordata > Lepidosauria > Squamata > Lacertidae > Podarcis > Podarcis raffonei. The sequence goes on along the minus strand of NC_070619.1, from coordinate 4,010,629 downwards.
CACAGTTGTTGCATACATAAATAACCTTTTTTGACACCTGGGCATTTCCATCTGAATTATCCCCAACGAAAAGGACTCTGGGTGTTTGTTGGTTTTCCCCCCAATACCCTTTTACCGGTCCACCACATTTGAAGGAACGTTCCCTTAGTCTCATTGCATCTCCAGTACGTACCTGATTCAGTCTTATACATCTTAGCAAGTCTGCTTGGAGAATCAGCCTTACGTCTTCATTTATTGGGTCATTGATTTCTATTCTGGCTCCGTACCTGCGGGGCTTCCCAACCACAAGCAGCCCTCCTCCCTGCTCCCCGTATGACCAGGAGGAGACCCCAACCCTCAATTTAAGGGGCGGCTCAAATGACTGACACGCTTTGCTGCATTTGGGTAAAAAGCGGGGTATTCGCGATTTGCTGCAGGGAAGCAGCCTTTAGCACAAGCTCTACAGTTCCCCGAGGCACAGCTCGGCCGCCTCACCTCCCGTCCGTGTCGTACGGCCGCCTCAAAGCCGAGCGGCGCTCCTGCTCGTAGCGCAGCTGTTCATGCTGCCGGCGCAGCTCCTCCCTCTCGCGCTGGATGCGCTCCTGCTCCCGCCTCCTCTCGTGCTCGATGTGCATCCGCTCCCGCTCCAGCCTCTCCCGCTCCATCCGCTCCCGCTCCAGACGCTGCCGCTGGAACTGCAGCCGCTCCCGCTCCCACTGCAGCTTCTGCCTCTCGTCCCGCTCCCGGACGGCCTGGATGTGCTGCTCCCGCTCCCGGCGCTCCCGCTCCCTGTTCGGTATTTAAAATACAGGTTGCGCTCAAGCAGAAACATGAGTTGTACGGTCATACCTCCGCGCTGTGGGTTAAACCACAGAGCCTAGGATTTGCCGATCAGAAGGTCGGCGGTTCGAATCCCCGCGACGGGGTGAGCTCCCGTTGTTCAGTCCCTGCTCCTGCCAACCTAGCAGTTTGAAAGCACGTCAAAGTGCAAGTTGATAAATAGGTACCACTCCGGCAGGAAGGTAAACGGCATTTCCGTGCGTTGCTCTGGTTTGCCAGAAGTGGCTTAGTCCTGCTGGTCACATGACCCGGAGCTGTACGCCGGCTCCCTCGGCCAATAAAGCGAGATGAGCGCCGCAACCCCAGAGTCGGCCACGACTGGACCTAATGGTCAGGGGTCCCTTTACCTTTACCTCCGCTTACGTATCCCTCTGGATACGTAAACTTTGGGATGCGAACGCAGCAAACCTGGAAGTATTTTTCTGGGTGTCGCCGTGCATGCATACGCAGAAGCGCTTTACGCGCCATGCACATAAGCGCTAAATTGTGCAGCGCTCATGCACAGAAGCGGTTCTCTGGTTGCGAATTCCTCGGGATGCAGCCGGACCTCCTGAACGGATTCTGTTAGCAACCGGAGGAAACGCTGAACACCCAAGAATCATACGCAAAGTTAAAGACCTGGACCTCTACAATGAATAAATCATATGTTAAAAAAACCAGAATCTTCGATCTCAAGGGAGGCTGCATGGCTTTAGGCAAGCTGCGCAGCAGTCTTCACTGAGAATTAATTAAGTTGTTGTTGTTGTTAATTATTTAATTATATACCGCCCTATACCCGGGGGTCTCAGAGTGATTCACAGAATTAAATCAAGATATAAAACCACAAAATGCATAATAAAAATAAAAACAACAACCCAATAGCCTCCCCACACACAAAAAAAACACATTTTAAAAGGGCATAGGGTGCAAATCAGATCAACCAAAGGCCAGGTTAAAAAGAAACATTTTTGCCTGGTGACTAAAGTGTACAATGAAGGCACTAAGTGAACTTCCCTGGAGAAAGCATTCCACAGACGGGGAGCCACTACAGAGAAGGCCAGATCTCGTGTAGACCTTAGCTGCATTATATGTTGCAGACCTGCCCAAATGAAATAAGGTATTTAATCTTACCCATATTCTTAGGGTAGCAACCACTACTATGCACTTCTCCAAATATTTATGCCCAAGTGTTTCCTACAATTTATAGAACCGCATATAATATATGGTGTCCTCTCAACAATACTGCATAAGCCCCCAGCCGCCGTCCTCCAGCTTTTTTAAAGTTAAAAAGTGCTTGTATAGGGTAGACCCCCCCAGGGATCCTTGCAGTGGTGGACCGGTTTCCCCAGCAAGAGGATCAGTAAGGGCAGTGTGCCAGGCTGCTACTGAACTCTGCCTCCCCAGCCCCAGCAGCAGGAAGTCACCTGAGTGCGCTGGCTGTGTCCCAGGGCAGGGAGACTGCGTAGATCGCTAGGTTGTCATCTCACTTTATTGGCCAAGGGAGCCTGCGTACAGCTTCCAGGTCATGTGGCCAGCATGACTTCTGGAGAACCAGAGCAGCGCACGGAAACGCCATTTACCTTCCCGCCGGAGCGGTACCTATTTATCTACTTGCGCTATGACTTGCTTTCAAACTGCTAGGTTGGCAGGAGTGCATCTTGTTACTTTGGGATTAATCAATAGGAAATTACAATAACCACCGGCATCTTCTCAACTTCTGACAGGTCATGGCCAGGAGAGACCAACTTGGCAGCTCTTAACTGGTCTGCTATCTGCCATGTGCATGGTGACTCAAGGTCACATTACAAAGCAAGAAACTGAACCGTTTTGGGTTCTGAGGTCAGTATACCAGTACAGCACGCTTGTCTTCAAATGCCAGAACGTCACCTTTGCACTCAAGAATCATACGCAAAGTTAAAGACCTGGACCTCTACAATGAATAAATCATATGTTTAAAAAACCAGAATCTACTGAACTCTGCATTCACAGCCCCAGCAGCAGGAAGTCACCTGAGTGTGCTGGCTGTGTCCTAGGGCAGGGAGACTGCGTAGATTGCCAGGTTGTTTGCAGTAGATTAGGAAGGGCTTTTGACTCCCAATAGGCTTCCTCAAACTCGGCCCTCCAGATGTTTTTTGGCCTACAACTCCCATGATCCCTAGCTAGCAGGACCAGTGGTCGGGGATGATGGAAATTGTAGTCTCATAACGTCTGGAAGGCCGAGTTTGAGGAAGCCTGGTTTAAGCAATAGAAAGTCCCTCGCACGTGCAAAGCATGAGTACTGATTGGCTGCCCCTGGGCATATCTTTGAACAGTTCTGTCGGCTAGTGATGAAAGCTCAGGCTTAAAATGCTCAGCCTGTGGAGTTGTGCTTTCCACTCCATCCCCAGCACATAGGTCATGGGGTGCACTGAGTAATACAGATATCTCTCTTTAAAGCCAACATTTTGTAACTGGCTGCACAAACACACACAGAGCTACTATTCTGTTCCTGGGCTAGGGGTTGTCGCAAAAGCATTAAGTAGGTTCTGAAACAGTCCCATTCCTGTTTCAAGGCACTGTTCCAGCGGCTGAGTGGGAAGCCTCAAAAGGTTTGGCTGCCCCCCCCCCGTACTGGTTGAGCTGGTTGCCCACCAAAAAAGGCTACTGGCACACTGGAGATTTGTGGCAGACCCTTCGGCATATGAGCTGCTGCAGTGAGGATTCCTTGAATGTGGAAATCAGTAAAAGTCCTTGCCCCTGAAGAAGCAAAAGCGGAAACCCAGGATCCTCCACACGTCTAGAAACTCTGGCAGAGAACTTGCAAGACCGATTGAGAAAAAATAAAATGGAGGGAGCAGGGAAGGGAAGTGACAGAGACCTATAGAGAAGTGAATATATGAGCGCTGGGGTGGGGGGAGGGAGGAGAAATGTAATAATTACGTGTCAGAAAAGACAAAAAGGTACTCGGGCAGCGTTTAATCAGCGGAACGGGAAAGGAAGAAAGAGTTTCACCAGTCAGGCTACGAGCACCCGTCTAAGAGGGAAAATGTGTCAGGCTCTTACATAACAAAGAGCCCTTTAAAATATCCACTTGGAAGAATGGGAGCGGCAGGGGGGAAATATGCAGGAGGCTTCACTCGGGAGCTGAACAATCCCCATTAAACTGAAGCAGATAGCACAGATGCCGAGGCAAGTGACAACTGCATAATAGATAATGTCAACGGAGCACAAAGTCATCACTGGATAATGATCTCTGGCTGCTGTGCCAAGGCAGAAATATTTCAAAGCCGGGGGGGGGGAACGGGCGCAGAGAGAGAGAGAGAGAGAGAAAACGAATCCTCTGGGGCGCTCGTGCCATGCATGGAAACAAGGGTGAAACAAATGAGAGTCAGCCCGTATTGGAGTTCCACTCCATTAGTGTAAAAAGCCTATCAGTTCCTTTCTTCCTCCAGCCGCAGACTTGAACCTAGCATAAGCACACGGCTATCAAGCGATAGCTGCCTTTAGCACTGCCTTATTTTAAAAAAGGACAACAGCGCCTTCTTAGCACCAGCAACCAAGTGGGCAGCCCTTAAGCTGCACAGGAGATCCAGAAGCAGTTTTGGGGCTCCCTCCAGTGGTTCTGCTGAAAGTCACCCTGTGGTAAACGCTTGCCCCACACTTTTACTCCGAATAGGAGAGGGGGAGTTTTAAGTGGCAGAGTAAGCCCACACATAAACATCCTCTCTCTCTCTCTCTCTCTCTCTCTCTTTGCTACTGCCTAACCACAAAGCCCTGACAGCTAGGGTGGCCCCGGTGAAGTGCTCTCAGGAATGCAACCGAACAAGTTCAACCCAGGGAAATGGACGAACCTAAGTTAGCTACGTCCATTACATATCACTGGGTCTGCTCTAAGCGGGGTTAACAGAACAGATTACTTCAATACGCAGAGCTGCCTCTGAAGACGGTTCGGAAACTTCAGCTAGCGCAGAATTCACTGGCCAAGTCGCTCACTGGAGCAAGACAGTTTGAGCATATTACACCGATCCTGGTCCGACTGCACAGGCTACCAGTTAGTTTCTGGGCCCAATTCAAAGTGCTGGTATTGACCTATAAAGCCTTAAACTGCTCAGGACTGCAATACCTCAAGGACCACCTCTTTCCATATGAACCTACCCAGACCCTGAGGTTCTTTTGTTTACCTCCTCCTTGAGAGGTCCGGAAGGTGGCAACACGAGAACGGGGCCTTCTCTGCAGTGGCTCCCCGTCTGTGGAATGCTCTCCTCATGGAACTTCGCTTGCTCATCATACACCTTTAGGCACCAGGCAAAAACGTTCCTTTTTAACCAGGCCTTTGGTTAATCTGAGTGACATCCTATGCCCATTTAAAATGTGGCTCTTTTGGTGGGGGGTGTTATTGGGCTATTGTCTTTTATTTTGATTTTATATATTGTGATATTTTCTGTGAACCACACTGAGACCTGCGGGCATAGGGCGGTATATAATTTCAATAAATAATTCATTATTATTATTATTATTATTATTATTATTATTATTATTATACCCTATGCAAGGTATGTCACCATTCCAAGGCTCACCACCCAGAAGACTTTGCTGGTGGACAGCATATAAATAAAATGTCTGGAGATGAGAAGATGGATTTGATGACTGTTGCAGTTAAAAACTTTGGACAAGCGGTGAATACCTATATAGAAACCATTCAGGAACCAACTCAGGAACCTGTTGCAAGTGCAAGTGCAGAAGATAATGGAGGAGGTTGCTGTTGAACCTCAAGTAACACAAATGGAGAGACCCGAGGCCCTGCAGGAGCATAAGCCACTGTCCTTGAAGATTGAATCTGGAGTGGGCCAGGGGGGGTCTGGAGTTGTGGGGGCTCTCAATTTCGGAGGGACTTTGAAATATGCTTTAAAATATTTTCTGGACTCCACTGCTGACTGTGGGGAGTGGGACTGTGGGGAATGGGCTGATCTGCTGAGGGGAGATGGAGATAATTTTGGGCTGGAGTCTCCCCGAGACCTACTCCTCAATGAGAAAGGAAAAAAATTAAGAAAGAGATCAACAAAAGACAAGGAAAAGTGCAGGTATAAACAAGAAGATCTGCAGAAGGGACATGGAAAAGACTTAAGAGCCTCGGACATAAGACTACCAGGTTGATGGACTAGATGGAATGGACAGTAAGGACTGACATAACCCGAGACCAGGAAGAAGAGACGTTGGATGGAGATTGGAAGAAAGTTTTTTAAAAAATTTATTTGGGGAATTAGTGCAAAATTAACAAATATTAGGGAAAATGTTGGAATGAAACTATTTGGCTTTAGTAGAAATGATATAAGGAGTTATGTATAAATAAGTATTAAGTTTTAAGCTTTAAGGTATTTTATGGTAAGATAAGGTTAAAATAAAACAAGGCAAATTGAATGACAGAATATAGTGAAAGATGGAAAGGACTTGCTGAGTCAATTAATAGGTTAGATTGTTAAGATAAATTACCCAACAAAAATTGAGAAAGATGGAAAGAATTTGCTGAAACAATTAATTAAACTAGAACACAAAAAGGGAGGTGTGAGGAGGTTGATGAAACAAGCAAATGAAAGATAAAGATATGGAATATTGGATGTGGGTTTTTGTGTGGGTTTTTTGCTGTATTGTTGTATTGGTTTTTATGTACTTTTTTCCTTTTTTATGCATTGTAATGTATGTTTTGCTATTTTTTTTGCTGTTTTCTTTTTTTTCCTTTTTTCTGTAATCTTTAAACTTTTAATAAATATCATTTTTTTTAAAAAAAATGTCCGGAGATGCAAGCACACCTGCGCTTAAAACAGATGATGACGAGAGGTCCCTGTTTTAAGGCTGAAGATGGTTGGAAATGCCTGCTGGTGTTTATCTCAGAAGCAGGGACACCCTTTTCAGGCTGAAAGCTACATTCCCTCTTGGGTGAGCTTCTGGGGGGCCACAGGCTGGTGTTGTGGGCGTGGCCTGGGGGCCAGAAGTAGGAGTGGCAACAGCTAGGACTCTGTGCAGGAGGATACATTCCACCCACCCACAAAACCCAGAGGTTTCTCCGCCACCAGCACCTCAACACCTCTCCATCCCGGCAAGGAAGAGGAATCACAATTTGAGGACACATTTCAGTCAGGTAAAAGCACTCAGGGGTGGCGCAGGGTGCAGCCAATGAAAAGAGAAGGGGGGGACCGAAGAGAGGAGGGAGGGTCGTCTTAGGTCCACAGGTCAGAAATTGTGTCGACGCCAATCACCTGTCATTCTGCGGAGGGCAGAATTCCGCAGGTGAGGCGAGGGGGATCCCAACCTACCTCCTCCGCTCGGTCTCTCGGATTTCTCTCTCCCGTTGCCTCTGCCGCTCTCGTTCACGCTGCTCTTTGATTTTGTCAAAAGACAGAATGTCCTGCTTCTCTTTGCTCTCCGACTTGCGGTCGTGGCTTTTTGTGCTCTGGAGTCGGGAAGCGGGATGAAAGGCAAGGGTTAGAAAGATCGACACAAAAGAATGGGGAGATGTCCACTTTCTTGCCGAGAGGACAAGGAGAGAGATTACCACCACCACCCCAATCGTCTCTTCCTCCCAACACAGCGCTGGTGTAATCCTGTTAGGAAGGGCCCACATCCCTGGCTCAAGGGGCACTTTTGGACAGATCACATTTGAGAACGTAAGCCCAGCCCTACTGGATAGCACACCAGAGAAGTCCATCTAGCCCTGTGAAAAACAGGGGTGCTCAAGTAAGCTGAGGAGCTTTAGAACACAGGTAAGGAACTGTTTTTCCCCCAGTGAAACATGCCAGGGCTGTACACTGACAGGAGGGCAGCAGCACAGGCAAAAGTGGGAAGACAGACTCTTTTATTTCTGGTACCTCCCTTTCCTCTTTCTGGCACCCGTGTGAAATTGGGCTGAGAGCCATAGGTTGAACACACCCCTGCTTTAGAAGCAGAATGATGCCTCCTTAAACTTAAATCTCTGGGTCCTCCTCTCGCTGCCCACACAGGCTCAGTTGAAACCGTTCCAACTCCCGTGACACTATTCCATTACACAAAGGGCGAGAGGACTTCTCTGCACATCCAGGGACTGCTGGGTGTGACGATTTATTGGGACTACGAAAGAGAAGGGTGTGGCCTCCTCCCCTGGCCTTCCTTTCTTTGCACCATCTACTTTCAAGACACCAAAGCTAAAACCAAGGGCTTACTCTCTCTTTTGATGTGGTTGTAGTTTTCACACTAATCACCGGCTCTCCTTTGGACTTGTCCATGACCACCGTCCGCTCTCTTCCTCGGCTTTCTGCAAGGAAACAATGGGCTTAAGGCACTTCAGATCTCTGGAACAAGTGCAAAAATCAGACTAGTCATTGCTCTTTACTGGCAGGCAACTCCCCATTTACAAAGGAGTTGCGTTCTAAGGCAGCGTGAACGTCAGGACATGCGTGAGCCAGCCATGCCCCGTTCTACCCCCTTCTGGTGCTGAAAATGGCGCACGCCAAGAGTCGCGCATGTAACCATCATGCAGAAATGCGGAATACTGACCACATTGGCTGGGACTGATGGGAGCGGGCGTTCAGCAATATGGGAAGGAAGCTGCCTTATACGGAATCAGACTATTGAGCCATCTATCTCAATTCTGCCTACACTGACTGCCAGCAGACCTCTGGGGTTTCAGACAGGGGGAGGGGGGAGTGTCTTTCAAAGCCTTACTTATCAGAGAACTGAAGCTGATAAGTTCTTTAAGCAAAGTAGATGCTCTGCTACTCAGCTGTAGCCCTTCCCCTAGCACATAGGCAAACTAAGGCCCAGGGGCAGGATCCAGCCCAATCGACTTCTAAATCCGGGCCGCGGACGGTCCGGGAATCAGCATGTTTTTACATGAGTAGAATGTGTGCTTTTATTTAAAATGCATCTCTGGGTTATTTGTGGGGCATAGGAATTCGTTCATTTTTTTTTTCCAAATTCTAGACCCCACACAAGGTCTGAAGGACAGTGGACCGGCCCCCTGCTGGAAAAGTTTGCTGAACCCTGAGACAGAGGGCCACTGGTCCCTATCGCTTGCTGTTTGACACTTAACAAGACAGAAGTCCACCGATGCTACTGTTTGCCGAAGAAAATGGGGCTGGGGGGGGATGGAGAGAGAACAATTCAAGCAAGGTAAAATTAGAGGAAAAACAAAACAAAAAATTCCTTCCAGTAGCACCTTAAAGACCAACTAAGTTAGTTCTTGGTGTGCTTTCATGTGCATGCACACTTCTTCAGATACCCTATCTGTAACTAAAATTAGAGGCTGAGAGATGCCTTCTTGTTCTTATCCTTGATAGATCAGGCAGGTTGATTTGTGTCTAGTGAGGAAACCATCACAAAAGCAAATTGAACAAAGGGAACGACATATCCATATGAAACAGGATACATCACAGAGGGTGGAGACAAAAGCAATTGCTCTGAATAGGTCAAAATGTACTTCCAAGGTACCCCTCTGAGACACACCAATGAACACAAGCCTAGCATTTTCCAAAGCAAAGGTGCATTTCCCCCTCTGAATGAAAACGGAAGGCATGTTTCAATGCTGTTCTTGAAAAGTTTGCCTTCATCAAATGAGTCTATGCTCTGTATGTTTATCTGAGTCACTGTTCTGTCCAGAGTAAGCCGTCGTGTGGAGGAACGAAAGGCAGGCTCCTCTGAAGACAGGTCATTCTGCTGCACCAGGAGCAACTGAATGATCCCATCACACCAAGTGCAGTCACATGGGCTATCAGCACCCACTAACCCAACTTAGGCCAAATGGAAGCAGGCAAGACCAGAGTTGCAGATCATGCAGAGAAGCAGCCAGCAGCCTCGTCTGGGGCTGTTTTGGGCTCGAGGAAGCTTTTCAATTTCTTTATTTTATTCCCTACAGCACAGCAGCCGCTCTCACTGCGCACAGCAATTTGGGAATGACTGGTTTTAAGCAAGCCTCTTCCGAGAGCATTTGTTCAGCTGCCAGGATTGAGCCTTCTACAAGAGCTTCCCCTTGACGAAAAGGTTCAAACTGGTTAGTGAGAGCCTCTCTGCCAATACAATCCCACACACACCTTTCCTAAGGGTAGTGTGATATTATTCAGAGGCCTTCTATATCGGATACAAATGTCCAACCCACTCACACACCCCTCACACGTATGAATCAAGCTCTCAGCAGGGCCATAAATCACACTAAAAAAGGCCACCCACCCCCCACAGCTTTTGTTACCTGATTTAATCGATCGCGAACGGTCAGAGGATCCCTTTTTTTGCTCCTCCGTTTCAATCCCCTCTTTCCCGTCTCCCACCCCTTTCTCTTCTGACTTTTTGGGGTCATCCTTTTTCTCCAGTTTTTCTTCTTTCTTAAGGCTAGGAGACCTACAAGTAGATTATAGCACACACAAAAAAACTTAAAATACACACACACCTTTGCCGTAAAGCTACGGGATTCTAAAGGCGCAGCTAAGATGTCCTTGCAGATCAGACCATCCCATCCATGTTAACAAATAAAGTGGTCAGCAAAAAGCTTTTAAGAGGAAAAAAAGAACTGAGCACCTTTAAAATAAAATCTGAAACGCTTCCTTTGTTTGCTAGTTTAATTGTATTTTCTGTTTCCTTTCCTTTTTCATTTTATTTATAAGCAGACCTAGAAACTGATTCTGAAGGGCAGCAGAGAATTTCCTTCATAAGAAGTCAAAGCTGCAGAAACCAGTTTTGAGGAGTCTAGCGCAATGAGATTCCCATTCTTGACCATTGACTGCACACATCCACAACCCTGGGCTGGAAAAGGAGGAGGCAACGTGCTTCTCTGTGTGCACAAAACACAGCTGCATCGACCAAGAGCCCTGACCTCTTTTCCTTCAACTCCTCCCAAAACAGCTCCACTGCCCCCAAACCTGGAGGGCAGCAGAGAAAACACACACACAGGCTGTCCACATTTCTGGCTTAAGAGTGGCAGTAACCTTCATTCTCTCGGTGCTAGAGCTGAGCCTGGCCCAATGCTTCCAGCAGTAGCAGCCAGATCTTGGCTTGTTCAAGCAAGTTTGCAGCCCAGAGGTGAAGAACCTCTGGACCGCAAACCAATCATAGCAATTTCCCCAAAGCCACACCCACCCACCCAGTGACATCACTGGTGACATCACCGGATGGGCAGGAAGACCCTGTTTAATTCTTCATTGGCTGCTTGCCCTAGTCTCAGTAAGGAACAGGAACGTGCAGCCTAGGCAGCAGGATTTGATCGCCGCTCATCACCTAATGAAGCCCTGTGCAGAAGCATGCTCGGAAGCAGCTGTCACGTCGCAATGGCCATTAATTTCATGGGGTTCTACTCCAAACATGACTGAAGTCCCAGTGTCCCAAGCAGGCCGCAGAATGCCAAACTGCTTTCCCTGGTGGAAGGGCTGAGCCAGCAGCAGCCCTTTGCAAGGAGGTAAAGGTACCCCTGACCATTAGGTCTAGTCGCGGAGGACTCTGGGGTTATGCGCTCATCTCACTCTATAGGCCGAGGGAGCCGGCGTACAGCTTCCGAGTCATGTGGCCAGCATGACTAAGCCGCTTCTGGCGAACCAGAGCAGCGCACGGAAACGCCGTTTACCTTCCCGCCAGAGCGGTACCTATTTATCTACTTGCACTTTGACGTGCTTTCGAACTGCTAGGTGGGCAGGAGCTGGGACCGAGCAACGGGAGCTCACCCCATCAGGGGGATTCGAACCACCAACCTTCCGATCAGCAAGTCCTAGGATCTGTAGTTTAACCCACAGCGCCACTCGCATCCCTTATTTGCAAGGAGGTAGGAAATAACATAATGCAGAACAATGTGAGAACAGAAAGACAGCCTGCCAGATCAGGCCACTGGCCCATCTAGTCGAGTATCGTATTCTCACAGTGGCCAAACTAAATGCCTGTGGGAAGTGTGCTAGCCAGACCCAAACAAAAGAACACTCTCCCCTCCTGCGGTTTCCAGCAACTGGCATTCAGAAGCATTCCTGCCTCCATTTGCTCTGCTCACTCATGCTTTGTCACGAAACGGCTTCAAAGCCCGACACACAGGGGATTATTAAAACTCCCACTTTACTTTTCCGATTTGGAGTCCGTTGAGTGACGCCTGTCCTTCTCCTTCTTGGCTTCTGTTTCTTTCTTGTCTGATGATGCTTTTTTCCCGGCAGGTTCATTTTTGGCCTGGAATGATATTGAGGAAATTGCTTAGAGCCGGGGCATGCGTGTACACGAGTCAGTAGGATCGCACAATAAGCTGCTGTTCCTGGGATGAACCACTTGCAAAATAGGGGTGGAAGAAATTTTCAAATGCTTGTCCCCACCCCTGAAACCCAAGGCGGTACACGTGGTTCCCGCTTTCTGAACACAATGCTTTCCCAGAAAATCGTTCATAAGGCATGCATTCGCATAATGTGCTGATGATTTCCATTATTCTCTATGGGAACATTTCTATGATTTGCTCAATTTCTTTCCCCTCCCCCCATGGTTCCGTCCTGAAATGGCTGCAAGCAAACCAACAAGAGGGAAACAAAGGAAAAATGATTTGCCTGATCTCTCTTGCTCCCTGATTTGTCCCATCTCCATCTCTCCCTAAATGATTTCTGCCCCAAAATATCTGCCAGTGACCAACAAAACACAAACAAGTCAGGAAGTGGGCAAACCCTGGCTGTTCGGATATCTGAATTGTGAGGTTTGGGCATAATTCTTTACGTTCAGATAACTGAATTTGTGAATAGCAAGCATTCTCACCCTGGGACCTGTGCGTACGTTTCAGGGTAAAGTTTACCACGAAGGAGTGGGCTGTTTTCGGTCACATTTCTCGTGGGTAGCAAAAAGAACTCACTTTTTCAACGGAAATCATTTTCCCATGCAGTTCTGTCCGATGCAGATGGTTGATGCATTTAGTCGCTTCCTCGGATGAAGACATGGTGACAAAGCCATAACAGCGAGCGCCGGGACTGCGGGCATTGGTCACCACTTTTGCACCCACCACCTGCCAGGGAGACAGGGAGCAAAGGGACATGGGCAACTCTGGCACAGCAATGCCGGAGGAAGCAAAATTACCAAGGGGGGGGATCCGTTCCAGGAGTCCATTCAACTCCCGAAACGGTTCGAAAACCAAGGCGCGGCTTCCGATTGGCTGCAGGAGCTTCCCGTACTCAATCGGAAGCCGCAGAAGTCGCATAAAACATTCACAAACCCGGAACACTCACTTCCAGGTTTGCAGTGTTCGGGAGCTGATTTGTTCGGGAGCCAAGTCGTTTGAGTACCAAGGTACAGTGGTACCTCAGGTTACATACGCTTCAGGTTACATATGCTTCAGGTTACATACTCTGCTAACCCAGAAATAGTGCTTCAGGTTAAGAACTTTGCTTCAGGTTGAGAACAGAAATCGTGCAGCGGGGGCGCAGCAGCAGCAGCAGGAGGCCCCATTAGCTAAAGTGGTGCTTCAGGTTAAGAACAGTTTCAGGTTAAGTACGGACCTCTGGAACGAATTAAGTACTTAACCCGAGGTACCACTGTACAGTTACGAACTTAATTCGTTCAGGAGGTCCACTCCTAACCTAAAATCGTTCTTAACCTGAGGTACCACTTTAGCTAATGGGGCCTCCCGCTGCTGCCAGCACACGATTTCTGTTCTCATCCTGAGGTAAAGTTCTTAACCCGAGGTACTACTTCTGGTTAGTGGAGTTTGAAACCCAAAGTGTTTGTAACCCAAGGTGTTTGTAACCCAAGTTACCACTGCTTTGCAATATTAGAAGCAAGTTTCTGCCAGCTGTCAGCAACTGGATTAATGCCTTCTAAAATTACCATAGGGCTGGGGCCTGGAATAAACCATAATTTCAAGCACCCGGAGTTTCCCAATCCCCCCTCCTTTTTTGCCTGTCAACAGTGCTCCCTGTTTAGGGGGTTGGTTCCTAAATGTCTCATACAGTGAAACCTCAGTTTTCAAACGTGATCCATTCCAGAAGACCATTCGACTTCCGAAACCTTAAGAAACCGAAGATCAAAAGGTGGTTGGCAAAATCCATTGATAAAATGGAGCAACGTGCCTCAGTTCAAACGGTTTTCGGCGTTTGGGTTCCGAATTGTCTGTCAACGGAGACATTCAAGAGCCAAGGTTCCACTGTATTATTACTGTATACAACACTAAAGACAATGTATTGCAGAAACAGTTTGGGGTGCCATTCAGCACCAAATATTTCTGCCAAAAAGTTTCATGATTAAATCAGACATCATTAAGGGACAAATTACAATTTTCTTCACATTTACATTTGAATGAAAGAGTGCAGGTGTGCTGGAGGGGGGGTAATGCAAGTCTCACGCCACCCCTTTGCAGGAAATCAATGTAATGTAGCCAATGTGATCATCAATATAATTGATGCATGAATAATACACTGATAGACCTTCGCTGTTTTGGTTTCTTGGAATAAGGAGCTAACTTCACTGGCGCCAGTGTTAGTTTACTGCTGACATACACTTGACAGCTAGATCATTTGCAGAGGCAAGGTGAATGAAAATCCGTTACAAAGCGAATAGGTGTTTTCAGCTTAGAATGGTTTCTTCAAAACTAGTTGCAGCTTCCAGCCTGAAGAAAGCCCAGCCTGTTTATGTTCCAGAGCTATTTATTTGGGTTGGTTTTTAGTGATATGGGTTAAATCCAAGAAGGGTAGGGGCAGTGGAAGGGAGGGAGGATGAAAGACACTCACCCTGGCATGTACAAAAGGACAACTTGAATAAAAGACTGACGAGCTCAATACTTTCAGCCTTGTTTGTTTCTGGAAAATGCTTACCTTTCCATATTTGCTAAATAGGTTCTTCAGATCTGTAGCTCTGGTTGAAGAGGAAAGACCACTAACCCACAGATTTCTGCTAGAACTACCACCAGCCCGACCTAAGTTGGAAGGGGGGAAAGGAGAGAAATGGTAAATATCTACATCCAAAAAGAAAGGAAGACAGCATCGCAGAAGCAGACAGACTTGGAAGTTTTCTTTGGTTCCAGCCCACTTGAGAGCTCATGAGGGATTCTGATCTAACTTCAACAATACTATATCAAGATGTGCTTGAACTATGACTTCCATCGGCGCCAATATATGGCCATGCAGCCGATGGGAGTTGTAGTCCCAAACCAATTTTTTCAAACCCATGTGGTGTTTTAATGCGTTTCTCTCCACAGGGGCTGAAAATGTTTAAAAGTGCTTGTTTGGGTAGAAGCAACTATAGCTAAGAACGTTGGACGAGAGCCAGAAACACCATAACCAGACACTGGAGAGACCTGTCAGGAGTAAGCATGGACCAATGGTACCAAATAGTATGGGAAACAGCCCTACTAGAAAAATTAACTAATAAACTGAAACTGACACGGGGACAAACAGAAGAAGACACCTTCACCCCGGTATGGCTCCCCTTTATCACATACACAGCCCAACAGGACAATGACAATAATCCACCAACAGCATACAAATCAATATGGCGAACCTGATCCAAAACACCCACCCACCCCACTCACACATGAAAACAAAGACCACCACAGTCAACCACAAACAAACAATCACACCCTAGGCCAACCCCAACCTCTCTCACCACCAAAGGAACACAAGTGAACAACACAAGCAACGCTGACACCAAACTCTACATACATTAAGCATAATAGTAACACCGCTACCCGACCCCACCCCCATCCATCTCCCCTCCCTCCACCCCCCTTTTTTTCTTCTCCCCCTAATGCCTTAACAAATGAAACCGATTTGTAAAAATGTTACATGAAGGGGGGGGGAATACGAGGCATTACACTTACACTGTAAAAGAAGAAAACCCTTAATAAAATATTTCTTTAAAAAAAAAGAACGTTGGACGAGCATCACCTGAAGACTTATGGAGTAGACAAGAAGGGCTAGAAAGACGAAGAGCATAACTAAGCATCACAGGAATGACCGAGGACAATGCCAAAGATACCTTATTTCGTTGGGGGGCAGGAATGCCATTGTTTTTCATCAAGTTCACAGAGGTCACTTTTCTCATTTTTTTTCCCTTGGGGGGCCCAAATCAAGCTCACAGCAGGGCCTTAAATCACACTGCTGGTTTAGGCAAATTTGACCCCCCCCCTTAATTTCAGTGTATCATGTCATACGCGCAGAAGACCCACGGATATGGCTAGCTTTCAATGTGTCTATTCCATGTTTAGCTTAGTGATACTACCCACTATGTGCAAAGAGGATTGGAACCTTTGTAGGCATTTACATTTTAGAAACCATCTTTCTTTTTTTTACTGTCTATGTGTGTGGGAGTGAGCTTTATATAGCAGGGGAATGTCCCATTATCTTCCACCCATTCAGTAGAAGCGCTGATTCAAGTTAGAAATTACATTCAAGACCATTTAATATTACCCAAATTACTCTTCCAGAGAAACTTGGGTGTCCCACTTGGTCACACTTGGAAGTAGACCTGCTGAAATTAATGGAAATTCATTTAGATCCGTTAATGTCAACAGGTCGATTCAGAGCTTAGTTGGATTCTGGTCGCTACCTGCAAGTAGGATCTGAGGATAACTATGAACGACGACAGCAAAGAATCGTTGTTACAGCTTACCTTTCTCATCCTTTGAAACACTTTTAGCCTCTGAATCCTTATTAGAGCTAAAGACAGGGGGGGAAACGAAGAACTTTACTCAACAAGAATGAGGCCGTGAGAAAAAGAGCACGCAAGGCTGTGTCTGCTATGATCAGGTACCTACCAGAAAAGTAATGTGAAAGGAATTAACCCTTTTTAAGGGGTATCTTTAAGAACTCAACAAGGAGGGTCAGAGGTGATGAAACAGAGCTACCACTTAGAGTGGACAAAGGCCAACTTGCAAAACTGAGAAATAAAATAAATGCTTAATGAGAAATGGGCTGGGGGGGTGGGGAACATAGCGAACCACGTTCTACAAAAAAGGTGCGCAAGGACAACTAAAAAAAAAAGGAAAATATTAATATTTGGAACAAGCTATCATCAGGTTAAGGCCCTTGCAACAGGGCCCCTCTGGAGGAATTCACAGCGCATTTGCATTCATAAACGAACCAACAGGGAAGAAAAAAAGAGAGCATCTGGTCTAAAACGGAGAAAAAACAAACCTCGTGTTCTGATCACCACCCTCTTGGGCAGAGGACTCTTCCTCACAATTAGCCTTGGCTTCCATCTTCTCGGCATCTTGGCTAACCACCTGGAAACCTGCGTCCTTCTCCGCAGTTTCCTCACTACTGGCTTCCAGACTTTGGGCTGCTTTGCTACTCTCACCACTTCCTTCTCCTCCTCCTCCTCCTCCTCCACCACACCTGCTCTCTACCGCTAAAGAGTCAGAGTCCAGGTTAGCTTCCTCTACTGTCTCTTCGCTCGGCTCCCCTTTCGCTACCACTAAGTGCTTCGCTTCATCCTCCTCGCTCCTGGCCGCAGCCTGGCCTGACTGGCTGTCCGTATCTAAAAGCTCTTCGTCCGACTGAGCGACGGCAGTGGCAAGTGTGTCTTCCTCTTCCTGGGCTTCCTGTTTGACCGGCAACGAGATATTCTCTTCCTGTGCCTGCTCTGCTTCAGGAGCTTCTTCTTTAAGGGGCTCAGATTTACAAGTGTCACCCAAAATGTCGAGCATTTTCTCATTTTCTATGGATTTAACAGGAATAGAATGGCACAAGGTTTAATCACCAGGGAAACACAGCAAAGACAAATGCGGAACGGGCATGGCTGCCAGACTTAACACTGAGAGAACGGCTAAGGCTACACAGAGATTGGAAAACCCCTTGGGTATACCACATTCAAATGCCTAACGCTAACTTCAGTCTTACATGGCTATCAAGGCAACGCCTGGAAAGAGAGAAGGAAGAAAAACCTTTATGTGCGGCGTTCCCAGCTTGCTCCTCATTTGTCTTCACGCGGTTGTGCTGCTTTCCGTTTTTCCGCATTTTTTTCTCTCCCCGGAAATGAGCTTTGAAAGTCCATGATGCTTATACAGACCGCACAGATTCTCTTTCAGACAGTTCAACTCCCGGATTTTATTTATTTATTCTACTGAAATTCTTTCAAGGAGACCAGTCCATACGTGAACACCAAGAACAACTTCAGGTGGGAATGAGAAGACATTCATAGTCCAGAAAAGCAAGTGATGGGAATTTCCATGACCGACCCATCTTCCGTCTTTCCAAGTATCCACTTTGCAATTTTGGTCCCTGCCTTTGCTGTACACCTCTCTAGTCAAAGTTACAGAACCAAGGCACTGGGTAATATCACAAGATCTGCTCCGCACACAGGAATTGCTCTTTAGGCTCAGAGTACTCCCCAATTAAGGGATTTAAAAGCAAACTGCTGTCTTGAAAGACTGGTCTTGGGCCATATTAATAATAGGATGCTGTTGCAGATCTGGTGATATGACCATATTTCCAATCTCTGTGGCTTTTTCTCCCTTTTTTTTTTTTGGTGTGTGTGTGTGATCTGGACTGTGCGCCAGTTACGAATAAGTGAACCACAGATACTAGTGGAATAAAACCTAAAAAAAGTAACTAAAGGGATTTGTGTGCAAAATCTATGTGGAAGGTTAAGGGCCGGGGAGAGCAAGGTGTTTCGTTTTGTTTTTAAGTATCAGTACCTGATTCCAAGGGAAATTCTTCGAGCTCCTATTAAAATAATAAACAGGGGGAGGGTGGAAACAAGCAAAAGTTACAAAACTCCATTGTACGGCAAGGTGAAAAGTCAACGCGACGCAAAATCTGCCGCAAAAGCGTAACACCTTCCCTAGCGGTGACTCGGCGGCTAGCGTGAACCATCTGTATGCTTTGTCCCATCTCTGGGTTGTCTGAAACTATGTAGGTTCATTTAAATTAATGTAACCCAAGTTAGTCCTGCCTATCAGCTTCAAGGAGCCTAGTCTGCGTCAGGCAAGCTTCGGGTACAGCCCATAATCTCAATGCCACAATGATGGCTGAGGAGCAAAGGCAAAGAGCTACCGCAAATGTTTTTAACCCAATGAACCATAGTTCGTTAGCTGAATGAATCCCACCCTACCTATTTGCCGCCACCAGAATGTATGGCTCTTTCTTTCTACATATCTACTCTCCGTCTATTCTACATCTATCTATCTAGACACACACAGAGAGGAAAGAAAAAAAGTTACCTTCACGTCTGTAAAATCAGAGGGCACCAGATCAGAGGTGTTTCTGGCCTCTTCGCCTTCCACCTATAAGTAGTGAAGAACAGCGTCAAACTTCCTGAAACACCAGTTTCTTCACTGAAAACCAATAATGAATCGGAAATAGGGAGACCCCCTCCAACTGCCCTTTAGTTGCAACCTCATCCCCCCAAACCAGCTGGTAGTTAAATAATATTTTCTACCTCTTTAAGAACAGTGGTAAACGAAACTGGGCGAATTTAAAAAAACAACAACAATGAAAAATGACAGCAAATTCTTTGAGAGTGATGTTGCTGCAATGGTTAATGGTTTTAATGGGGTTAATGGGGAAGGGCCATAGCTGAGCAGTAGAGCGTTCCAGGTTCAATCCCAGGCAACTCCAAGTCTAGCAAGGAAACTCTAGGGAGCAGCTGCCAGTCAGTGCAGGCAATTCTGAGCTAGATGGGTCAAAGGACTGACTCAATATGAGGCAGCTTACTGAGTTCCCATGTTCCAGGGCACATCATGCCTTCAGATTCCTCCCTCTTACCTCCTCTCTAAGTCACCTGTTATATACACAGTAAGAGGATGTTGCTTAGAACGGAAGCAGACCGCTGGTCTCTCCACCCACACAAAAAAAACTAAACTAAACGGTGTTACACTAAAGAAGCAGGACCTAAATGTAGCCCCGGTAGGTTTTGTCTAAACCACTAGCAGTGCTACCCCAAACTGCAAGGGACATGAGACAATGCTATTCTATCCAGGGTGAGGCTGGGGAGGGAAGAGAAGAGAAGCTTGGCCTCCAGGCGGTCAAGCTGGACTCTGAAGTAAAAAAATAAGCCCTAATAAGCCTTTAGGTTTTAAAACCAGTGCTCCAGAGTGTGGGCAGGTGCACACGTTTTGCCACAACTGAACTGGGGATCACATATACTAAGGCCCGGCCTCAGCATTTCATGCACACACATACACCCTAAAGTAACGATTCCCCAGCACGTTTCCTTTGCACAGGTAAGCCCTTGCAGAGGTAGCATTCAAGCCCGCGTCTCCCAAATGCAAGCACTCCCTGAACTAAGCTAGCTCTTGCCCTTCCCCAAGACCTCAGGGAAGTTAAGATGCTTCACAAATGAAATCATCCCTGGCACCCCAATTCTAAACACCTGGCTTTGGAATCCGCTCACAAATTCCTTTTGAAGTTGGCGGGCCTGGCGTTAGATTCAGTGTTCGAAACTCTCATTGTTCTAGGCGCATTTTGCGATAGGGAATTTCATTAGCATGAGCAGTTTCTCAGCTCTGGGTGCAGTACTGTGCATAAGATTTCAGATTAAAACTGCAGAGTAGAAGGATAGGAGGATCTTTTTCTGCCTCCCCACTTCCAGCTACTCTCTGAAGACTGGAGAAGAGATCCTCTTAAGAATATTGGGGGGGGGGGTGGGCAGGGGAAGGACTAGACCATGTGAAAAATGAATGGAATATTTTAGCTGCAGTTCATTCATTTTCAGCTTTGTATTCTTGTTATTAAAAAGTGTGCCTAGACATTCCGTTGTTGCGCCCATATGCCATTTAGCTCCTAGCTTCCATATCTCAGTTTCTAACAATGGTTAGATCCCAAGCTAGCTTAAATCTGCACAGAATGACAGGTTAGGCTTCTGGGGTTGCATCCAATTAAGTTCAGCAAAGAGGAGACGCACTAAAACGAACAAGATTTAAGCTGGCCATGTGCGTTCATTTCACCGGATCTACTCTGGAGTAGAACAAACATAGGATACAACCCCTGATTTCTTTTGTTAACTACAAGTATAGAGGAGCTAAGCTGGCTATCAATTCTCGATAGATTCAAGTGTCCTGATTCTAAGAACAACAAACGGCTTGCTCAGAACCATTTTGCTTCAAGCAAAACTTGAGCTGGGCTGCATTCGGCAAAGGCCTCCAGACACACAGGAAGATGAGCAAATGGAAATGCATGTGAAAAGAAAAAGGAAAAAAAAATAACTATTTTTTTTTAAATAAAAACTATTTCTGGAATCTTTCTACTGCAACGTTTTTGATGCATGCATTTAAAGCTTATAGGTTTTAGTAAAAAGAAATTGCAACGGCTTTGGACAAACACGAGGGGGGGCAAGAATCAAATGGGATATTTAAAAAAAAACCCAAATTATTTCCACTTTAAGAAAATTAATGGAAGTTGTGGCGATTATTCAGACGGCATGTATTTTTTAAAAGAGATGCATACCATGGCTACTGGTATTTCTCTCGATTCTTCTTTAATGTCTGACATGTGTGGAAGTGCCTCCATGTTACCTACAGGACATCCTGAAAGCTGCTCTGGAAGTTCTCTCCTTTCTGCACCAGCATTTTCTTTACTATCAGACTCAGAGGAGGAGCCAAGTCTACTATCAGCACAGTCATCTACACCACTGCCGTTATCTATTTCAGCTTCATCTAACAAATTAATATCCATCTTGTCAATATCCTGCAAGTTATCCAAACTTGCTTCAATATCCTCCTGTGAAAAGAGAAAAAGGCCGCATATATAATTGCTGTCGGGACTCCAAGGCAGAACTGTTACTGTGCAGCTGCAAGGCTAGTTGTACCTGCCCATCTCCAGAGTCCTCCTCAAGCCCGTTGTCTTCAACTCCCTCTTCCTCTGGTCTACGCCCTAGTAAGATAAGGGTTATTAAAACGCATGCATGCATACATACAGACAGACAGACAGAATAATCTTTATTCAGGGCCCATTCTGCAATGCAAATGAAAAATGTAAATAGAATCAGGTTAAACTAAGGCCTAGTCCTCACTAACAACTCTGGATCTAAGCAGAAAGCCAGGGCAGTGTAATGATTAAAGAATGCTGGACTACGTTAAAGGTAAAGGTAAATGCTGGACTTGGGACCTTGGAGACCAGGGGTCAAATTCCCGATCAGCAACGAAGCAAACAGGGTGGCCTTCAGCCAATCACTCACTCTCAGCCAGGTTTGCTTTGATGATAAAAATGGAGTAAAGTATGTATGCCACCAAGGGACGCGGGTGGAGCTGTGGGTTAAACCACAGAGCCTAGGACTTGCCGATCAGAAGGTCGGCGGTTTGAATCCCTGTGACGGGGTGAGCTCCCGTTGCTCGGTCCCAGCTCCTGCCAACCTAGCAGATCAAAGTGCAAGTAGATAAATAGGTACCGCTCTGGCGGGAAGGTAAACGGCATTTCTGTGCACTGCTCTGGATCGCCAGAAGCGGCTTAATCATGCTGGCCACATGACCCAGAAGCTGTCTGCGGACAAATGCTGGCTCCCTCAGCCAATAAAGCGAGATGAGCGCCACAACCCCAGTCAGCCACGACTGGACCTAATGGTCAGGGGTCCCTTTACCTTTACGTATACCCCCTCAAGCTCCTTAGAGGAAAAGTGGAGTATAAATTTCACAAATAAATAAGGCCCACAATGTTGTCAAGACGGGTCGATGTAATGTCTACCTCAGTACCCTTTGCCATTTTTCACTACGATTCAAACATCCATTTGGAGATCCGTTGCTAAATGCTTTGCCGTATGTACGGCAAAGTGTGCTACTGCTGCCACCCAACCTAGATCAGGCTGCAACACAGCAGCGGGTCCTGAACCACTGGTTGATGATGAACAGCCTGCTCCAAATCAGCAGCCTTTTAGGCTAAAGGGCGATATCTAAATGGCATAAATGAGTAATAATTAAATAAATGCATTGCCCCAATAGGAAAAGGAAAAACCCACCAGAAAAATCAATGTATCTGCAAAACTCTGGGGGGGTTTTTTGGTTTGGTTTTTTTTAGTTTCCGCTTTGTTAAATATGCTGTTTGGCATTTTCATTTGTTTTGGTGTAAGTTGCCTAGAAGGTATAGATTAGGCAGGTCATAAATTGAATACATACAGCAAATGAAGCAGTAAACATATTTCAATGCTGCTTCAGACTAAAGGGGAAGGGGAGGGTGACTGAGTGCTTGATATAGGAATTCTTGAGCACAACTCTGTGATTTGTCCAGACACTCTGTCTTAAGCAAATGCTCTTTCTCAGCATTTTGGGGGAGGCACAGCTATAAGCAAGTTAACCCTACACATGCAAGCAGAACTCCTCCCCTATTCCCCGGCATACCTTTGCTGTTCCTCTTGGGCGTCTTCTTTGTGGTTATTTCTGTCACTACTGGAATCTCTTCAGGGTCTCCCCCCTCCTCCTCAACAGCCTGTTAAAAAGAACATAGGGTTAAGCATTTACTTTACAACTCACTCTTCAGGACAATCCCATGGCCCTTCTCTGGACAAAATAACTATACTGCAAGATTTTGAAGCAGGAATGATTAGATCTCCGGCGGGCTAGCGACAAAGGTGAAAGCTGTTTTCTAGTTCTGCTGGATTTCTCAGCGGCCTTTGATACCATCGACCATGATATCCTTCTGGACCATCTAGAGGAAGGGGTTGGGGGCACTGTTATACAGTGGTTCCGCTCCTTCCTCCTGGGCCGTGTTCAGAAAGTGGTGTTGGGGGATGAGGGTCCTGTCCTCTCCCCCATGCTTTTTAACATCTATATGAAGCCGCTGGGAGAGGTCATCAGGGGGTTTGGGCTGGCCATTCATCAGTATGCGGATGATACCCAGCTCTACCTCTTTTTCAAATCAGGACCAGTGAAGGTCCTGTGTGAGTGCCTGGAGGTGGATGGAGGATGGATGACAGCTAACAGATTGAGGCGGAATCCTGACAAGACACAAGTACTGTTTTGGGGGTACAGGGGGTGAACAAGTGTGGGGGACTCTCTGGTTATGAATGGGGTAACTGTGCCCCTGAAGGACCAGGTGCGCAGCCTGGGAGTCATTTTGGACTCACAGCTGTTCATGGAGGCACAGGTAAGTTCTGTGTCCAGGGCAGCTGTCTACCAGCTCCCGGACTGTCTCGCCAGAGTGGTGCATGCTCTAGTTATCTCCTGCTGCTTGGATTACTGCAATACGCTCTACATGGTGCTACCTTTGAAGGTGACCTGGAAACTACAATTAATCCAGAATGCGGCAGCCAGACTGATGACTGGCTGCTGAGTCCATATAACACCGGTCCAGAAAGACTACATTGGCTCCCAGTACATTTCCGAGCACAATTCAAAGTGCTGACCTTTAAAGCCCTAAACGGCCTTAAAGGCCCAGGATACCTGAAGGAGCATCTCCACACCCATCGTTCAGCCCGGGAACTGAGGTCCAGCTCCAAGGGCCTTCTGGCGGTTCCCTCCCTGCGAGAAGTGAGGTTACAGGGAACCAACTGAGGGCCTTCTCAGTAGTGGTGCCCGCCCTGTGAAACACCCTCCTGTCAGTTGTCAAGAAAATAAACAACTACCTGAATTTTAAAAGACATCTGAAGGCAGCCCTGTTTAGGGAAGTATTTAATATTTGAAGTTTTATTCTGTTTTTAGACCTCTGTTGGGAGCCACCCAGAGTGGCTGGGGAAACTCAGCCAGGTAGGCGGGGTATGAATAATAAAACTACTATTGTTATTATCATTATTATTATTAACTGTCACAAATTACTGTTGTGTTAACTGTCACTTATCAGACAGTACTTTTGCATTATACACACACACAAATGTACAGAAAAAATGCACTAAGCTCTACATATTATACTTTCTGCATTTCATTGCCTGTTGACTTCTGTTTTTATCACTTTTCCTTCTATGTATGCGTATGTATAAATACACACAAATATGTATGTGTATATACGTTGCTACAACACACACTATTAAATATAACATTTCATGAGCTTCAGTGAAACCATGCAGGGAGGGCTTTGTCTTTTTTTACGATAGGTTCGCGTCACAATACTGCTGCCATTATGAGCCATCTTAAGCTCAAACTGCGGCCCATAACTATGTCCTGTTTCAAAACCAAGACAGACCACAAAAGCTGTAGAAATAAAGCTTGAAACATTTCCACATCATGGGTTTGGGATGATGGGCAGAGCTGGTAGGTGCAATCAAGGATACTGTGAGAGTACAGCCCACAGTTCTTACAAGGTCCCCTTGTCCCACTGTCAAACTGCTCTTATTGCCAAAATGTTCCCCCTAAAGTTTAGTTTGGTTGAGAGACTTTTGATCCAATTCACTTTTTGTACGCTTGTGTAAGCATGGCTGTGAATTTTTTTCCGGCTTTTTCATGCTTCTACCTCTTTGCAAGCAGCTTTGAAGTCGCCGTTTTGTTTGCCTGCGAGCAGGCGGTGTGTGAGATTTTATTAAATCAACAGAGAACCTCCTTTCTTTTCGTTTGAACCCATTCATCTCCTTCCATTTTGGAGGAGGAACGGCAGCAGCAGCAGCAGGATAGTAATCGTAACAATTATAAAGCTTGCTAATGTTTTACAACTTTCTATGTATTGTAAGCCGCCCAGAGTGGCTGGGGAAACCCAGCCAGATGGCCGGGGTATAAATAATAAAATTACTATAATTATGAATGATTGTTGTCATCTTCCACGTGACAGTGCTTCGGATACCAGTAGATTGTAGCCTCTTCGGGGCAGGAGGACCTAGTGCCAACGCTCGACTTTCTACAGGCAACCAGTACGTTTCCGAGCACAATTCAAAGTGTTGGTGCTGACCTTTAAAGCCCTAAACGGCCTCGGTCCAGTATACCTGAAGGAGCGTCTCCACCCCCATCATTCTGCCCGGACGCTGAGGTCCAGCGCCGAGGGCCTTCTGGCGGTTCCCTCATTGTGAGAAGCAAAGCTACAGGGAACCAGGCAGAGGGCCTTCTCGGTAGTGGCGCCCGCCCTGTGGAACGCCCTTCCAGCAGATGTCAAAGCGATAAACAACTACCTGACATTCAGAAGACATCTTAAGGCAGCCCTGTTCAGGGAAGTTTTTAACGTGTGATATTTTACTGTATTTTTGGTTTTTATGGAAGCCGCCCAGAGTGGCTGGGGAGGCCCAGCCAGATGGGCGGGGTATAAATAATAAATTATTATTATTATTATTATTATTATTATTATTATTATTATTATTATTATTACCAGCGATAGATACCTAAGCGGACTCGGAATACCGCGCTCCCAAAGGGCATCTATCTGCTCTGAGTCTACAGATCCACAGGAGGGAGGGGGAGGGGAGGGCAAAGGCCACCGGAGGCGCATGCGCAGTACCCAGTTAACCTCTTGCACGCCGGCGCGTTTTTAATCTCCCCCCCCCCGACGCTTCTTCACCTTCTTGAGCCGCTCGAGGAGGACGCTCTTGATGCCGCTGCTGTCCAAGCTGCGCCGCTTCAGCTCGGCCCGCAGGTCGATCACCCGCAGGTCGCTCAGGCGACGCGTCGCCCCGAAGGAAACATCCGACTCGCCGCCGCTGAGGGGAACCGCCGCTTCGCCGGCCAGGTTCTCCGCCGCCATCGGAAGGAACTCGCCTCCTCGGCTCTTTTCTTTTTCTTTTTTAACAAAAACTGCTTTTCTTTAGAAAGGAATATTTAAAATATACAGTAATAATTTTTTTAAAAAAATAAAGTGGCAGTTTGCGCGGCGCGCGCCTCCTCTCGCTACGCACAAAATGGCGGCCGCAGCTCTACGCGCAGGCGCAGAGCAGGCGGGGCCCGCTGCGACGCATGCTCAGAGTGCACGATCCGCTCTGGCGCATGCGCCATTGGCTGAGCGAGCCCAGGCGGGAAGGAAAGTTGCTGCTTTGCGCGCATGCGTAATAGGCAAAGTGGTGGCGGGGGGTGATTTAAGGGACAAGAATTCTCAGTAGCATTTTGTCCTGGAAAAGCCAAATGGGTGGGCAAATCACTTTTCTCTCAGCCTCAGTTCAACAAAAACAACCACAACCAAATATGCCGAAATAATAATAATAATAATAATAATAATAATAATAATAATAATTTATTATTTATACCCCACCCATCTGGCTGGGCTTCCCCAGCCACTCTGGGCGGCTTCCAAAAAAATATTAAAATACTGCAATACATCAAACATTAAAAGCTTCCCTAAACAGGGCTGCCTTCAGATGTCTTCTAAAAATCTGGTAGTTGTTGTTCTCTTTGACATCTGGTGGAAGGGCATTCCACAGGGCGGGTGCCACCACCGAGAAGGCCCTCTGCCTGGTTCCCTGTAACTTGGCTTCTTGCAGCGAGGGAACCAGAAGGCCCTTGGTGCTGGACCTCGGTGTCCGGGTAGAACGATGGGGGTGGAGATGATCCTTCAGATATACTGGACCGAGGCGTTTAGGGCTTTAAAGGTCAGCACCAACACTTTGAATTGTGCTCGGAAACGTACTGGGAGCCAATATAGGTCTTTCAAGACCGGGGTTATATGGTCTCGGCGGCTGCTCCCAGTCACCAGTCTAGCTGCCGCATTCTGGATTAGTTGTAGTTTCAAAGGTAGTCCCACACAGAGCGCATTGCAGTAGTCCAAGCGGGAGATAACCAGAGCATGCACCACTCTGGGATTATAATGTTAATAGCACATGTCAATCTCCTGAAAGGGCGTTTCCCCTGCAGATAAAACAATAGTTTATTTTGCACATTACAATACTTATGCAAGGAAAACTACATTCGTAATATGGCTTGGCTATTGCAAAAAATGGGGAATTATATGTGGCCCTTAGGGTCTATGTGGCCCTCGGGGCTCTTCCCCAGGCCAAATCCCTCACTGGCCCTGGTTGGCTTATTTACTAAATTTGTATACCACCCTTCAT
This sequence comes from Podarcis raffonei, assembly GCF_027172205.1. Taxonomy (NCBI): domain Eukaryota; kingdom Metazoa; phylum Chordata; class Lepidosauria; order Squamata; family Lacertidae; genus Podarcis; species Podarcis raffonei. Next base: position 3,983,071 of record NC_070619.1, on the reverse strand, counting down.
TGAATGGCGGTTCATAACATAAAAATACAAAATGCAAATGCAAAATAAAGCGCCTTCTCTTCAGTGTTGGGGTTTTGTTTTTTGCTTAGCTGAAATCAATATCCTTATTTTATTTATTAAATGTACATACCACTCTTCAAAAGCTTACAGGGTTCTTAAAAAGCTCTTAAACTCGGAAAATCTTTTTGCTTGCCTGGATGGAGGATATGGAGGGAGGGTGTGGAAACTAGCCTATTGTAGGAAGGTAAAATTAACACCTGTTGCTCCGCCTACTGTTGCCTCCAGCCCCGCCCATCATGCGTGTGTGGCCCTCTCAGGAGGGAATGTGGTGCTCATGCTGAAAATGGCTTCCCATCCCTGGTTCAGGATCCTTAGTTCAGGATCTGGCAGACCAGGGTTCAAATCCTTGGTCAGCCATGAAGCTCCATGAATGACCTTGACCTGGGCGCAGTCCCTCAACATTACATTACCCTTAAATTACTGTTGTGATGATAAATTAGAGGAGGGAGAGGACCTCCCTGACCTCCTTAGTAGGAAAAGTAAGATATTAATGTCATAACCAGATGAAATAATGCAATAAGTAATATAATAAATGATGTACGGAAGTGAGAGCTGGACCATCAAGAAGGCTGATCGCCGAAGAATGGATGCTTTTGAATTCTGGTGCTGGAGGAGACTCTTGAGAGTCCCATGGACTGCAAGAAGATCAAACCTCTCCATTCTGAAGGAAATCAGCCCTGAGTGCTCACTGGAAGGACAGATCCTGAAGCTGAGGCTCCAATACTTTGTCCACCTCGTGAGAAGAGAAGACTCCCTGGAAAAGACCCTGATGTTGGGAAAGATGGAGGGCACAAGGAGAAGGGGACGACAGAGGACGAGATGGTGGGACAGTGTTCTTGAAGCTACCAGCATGAGTTTGACCAAACTGCGGGAGGCAGTGGAAGACAGGAGTGCCTGACGTGCTCTGGTCCAGGGGGGTCACGGAGAGTCGGACACGACTGAACAACAATACAGTGGTACCTCGGGTTAAGTACTTAATTCGTTCTGGAGGTCCGTTCTTAACCTGAAACTGTTCTTAACCTGAAGCACCACTTTAGCTAATGGGGCCTCCTGCTGCTGCCACGCTGCCGGAGCATGATTGCTGTTCTCATCCTGAAGCAAAGTTCTTAACCTGAAGCACTATTTCTGGGTTACCGGAGTCTGTAAGCTGAAGCATATGTAACCTGAAGCATATGTAACCCGAGGTACCACTGTATAATAAATGTAATCAGCTATTTGTTGGGAGGTGTTTTACTCCTGACAAAAGAGACTCTGAAAGTAGTTTGCAATGATCGTTCGCAATACAATTCCTGCCCTGCGGTGTACAGTCTAGAAGACATGACTAGGGCTGGCCCACCCATGAGTCAAGGTGAGGCGGCTGCCTTAGGCAACAGGATGTAGAAGGCAGCCGATTCTGGCCTTTAAAGAATGCATATTATGTAGATAAACTAGCAGGAAGGATTCGAAACTGGCGGGACCAGAAATTCACGGAAGACTGGAGTAAATTTACGGACTACTTGAAAAGTATTTGTGAAGATCAGACGACGTTTGTAGGGTTGCAAGAAGTTTTGTGAGGAGTATTATTCGAAGTATTGTAAAAATGGACAAGGGGGAGGAGGATTTGTTACGAGATGTAAAGGCAATATAAAGTTAAGAAATGCATAAGAACTGGTTAAAACGGTGGATCATCAGAGGTGCTGATGGAAGTCTAAAAAGATTGTATAAGTGATAAGTTTTGTGGTACATTTTATAATTTATATGTTAAAATCAATAAAATAAAAAATGCATATTATGCGCTACTGCTACAGTGGCGGCAGCGCCAGTCGTGCTCCTTGGAGGCAACTTTTTCTACAGCGGCCTCTGGACAAATAGGAGGTGCTGCTGGTCTCCTCCCACCCTCCACTCACCCATTCTTCCCTGGTCTTGTGGGTGGGAGGTGGCACCATTTGTGACTCGCCTCAGGTGCCAAAATGCCTTGGGCCCACCCTAGACAATGCACACAACGAAGAGGCGATTGGGAGGGAGAAGGATTGTGTCCCAGACTACACAGAAGTAAGGCTGCAATCCTAGCCCCATCTACTAAAGAGTAAGCCCCACCAAGTTCAAAGGGACTTACTTCTGAGCAGATATTGTTAGGATTGTGAAGTTAGCCAAGTCCAATGGTATCGGTAGGCCTGTTATGAACTTTATTAGTCGCATACAACCCAAAATAAAAAGATATCAGCACAGAAGTAATAAATACTATGTAAAGTTCTACTGAAACCAGAAATAAAAAATATAAAGTTTGTATCCAACTAAGTGGTATTAAGGGCAGACCCAATGAATTTGATGGATCTAAGTGGTAACCTTATTTATTCATTGGATTATGTATTTAACTTTATCCATTCATTTGATTATGTATTTACAGAGTTGTATCCAACTGCAGTGATGTACGGAAGTGAGAGCTGGACCATCAAGAAGGCTGATCGCCAAAGAATTGATGCTTTTGAATTCTGGTGCTGGAGGAGACTCTTGAGAGTCCCATGGACTGCAAGAAGATCAAACCTCTCCATTCTGAAGGAAATCAGCCCTGAGTGCTCACTGGAAGGACAGATCCTGAAGCTGAGACTCCAATACTTTGGCCACCTCATGAGAAGAGAAGACTCCCTGGAAAAGAACCTGATGTTGGGGAAGATGGAGGGTACAAGGAGAAGGGGACGACAGAGGACGAGATGGTGGGACAGTGTTCTCGAAGCTACCAGCATGAGTTTGACCAAACTGCGGGAGGCAGTGGAAGACAGGAGTGCCTGACGTGCTCTGGTCCAGGTGGTCACGAAGAGGCGGACACGACTAAACAACAATACAGTGGTACCTCGGGTTAAGTACTTAATTCGTTCTGGAGGTCCGTTCTTAACCTGAAACACCACTTTAGCTAATGGGGCCTCCTGCTGCTGCCACGCTGCCGGAGCATGATTGCTGTTCTCATCCTGAAGCAAAGTTCTTAACCTGAAGCTACAAACATGAGCCTGACCAAACTGCGGGAGGCAGTAGAAGACAGGAGTGCCTGGCGTGCTCTGGTCCAGGGGGTCACGAAGAGTCGGACACAACTAAACGACTAAACAACAACAAACATCTAACTGCACTCGGAGCACTGAATTTAAAGGACCTACATATTTTAGTGCTGTCCATTAATTTCTGAGGCTCTGCTCTAAATCTGGTTGCAATCCCATTAAATGTATAATAGATATACTGTGGAAAGTTCTACTGACACAGTGTTTCCTCCTAACAAGCAAATTTTAGTTAAGAGAGCAATTTACGTCACAAAATTAATTGTGTATAAGCCGTTTACAAGAAATGCTCAAAGTGGTTAGAACCCTTTGCAAATAATTAGCAATAAAAGATCGATACACCTTAACACCTACGTGTATTTTTATCTATTTAACAAAAACAACAAAATCACCCCACCCAAGTATAAGGAAAGTTGAGAACCACTATATGACCTTAGGGGCCAGTCACTGCCTCTCAGCCCTACATACATACATAATTTCTTTGTATGCTGCCTTTCCACAGTTCAAACCATGCTCAAGGCGGCTTACGACATGAAAAAAATACATAACCACAAAATAACATACTCTCCCTGTCACCCTCTTATGCAGGACTCCCCCCCCCCCATCTTGATCTCACTAGAAGAGGGTTTGGGAGAATGTGGTGCTAATGTAATGTCGCCCCAACCTGGCCACAGTGATCCATACGATGGTCACCTCCAGGCTTGACTACTGTAATTCGCTCTATGCGGGGCTGCCCTTGAAGCTGTCCCAGAAACTCCTGCGGGTGCAGAATGCTGCAGCGAGGCTCCTCACGGGGTCTCTGCCATGGGAGCATATTCACCCGGTGCTTTTCAAACTGCACTGGCTCCCGGTGGAGTACAGGGTCAGATTTAAGGTGCTGCTTTTGACCTTTAAAGCCTTTCACGGCCTAGGACCCTCGTACCTATGGGACCGCCTCTCCTGGTATGCCCCACAGAGAGCCTCAAGGTCCATGAATAGCAACACCCTAGTGGTCCCGGGCCCTAAGGAAGTTAGATTGGCTTCAACCAGAGGCAGGGCCTTTTCAGTGATGGCTCCGGCCTGGTGGAACGCTCTGCCTCATGAGACCAGGGCCCTGCGGGATCTGATTTCTTTCCGCAGGGCCTGTAAGACAGAGTTGTTCCGCCTGGCCTTTGGCTTAGAAACAATTTGACTCCCTCCCTCTCTTCCTCTTTTTTCCTTTCTCCTCCTGTGATGAGGCTGCATTTTAATACTTTAATGTTTCAATATTTTAATGTTGTATTTTAACCTTGTTTTTAAGTTGTATTCATTCAACTTGTTTTTTATTATTGCTTGTTAGCCACCCTGAGCCTGGCCTTGGCTGGGGAGGGCAGGGTATAAATAAAAATTATTATTATTATTATTATTAATGACCAATACCAAGATGGTCTACTAGGCACTGCTTTATGGAAGTGAGACGAGGGCACCACAGAAGCGACGCCTCGACGCCTTCCACATGCACAGCACCAGCAAGACTTGGGGCATCACATGGCAGGACAGAATCTCAAAATTCTGCATGTGCTCTTCTAAGCCCACATTCCCAGCACGTTCACACTTGTCTCAGTGACATTTATAATAATAATAATAATTTATTATTTATACCCCGCCCATCTGGCTGGGCCTCCCCAGCCACTCTGGGCGGCTTCCATAAAAACCAAAAATACAGTAAAATATCACACGTTAAAAACTTCCCTGAACAGGGCTGCCTTAAGATGTCTTCTGAATGTCAGGTAGTTGTTTATCGCTTTGACATCTGCTGGAAGGGCGTTCCACAGAGTGGGCGCCACTACCGAGAAGGCCCTCTGCCTGGTTCCCTGTAGCTTTGCTTCTCGCAATGAGGGAACCGCCAGAAGGCCCTCAGCGCTGGACCTCAGCGTCCGGGCAGAATGATGGGGGTGGAGACGCTCCTTCAGGTATACTGGACCGAGGCCGTTTAGGGCTTTCAAGGTCAGCACCAACACTTTGAAAGGTGGCTTCAGGCACTAGGCCTATTGCCAGACCAACTCTGCATTACAAATATGTTTGCAAACGTGATAAGGCTGGCAACATCAACCTTGCCATGTGGGAATTCCTTGCAAACAATCCCAATGCCTGGAGTCAGTCAGGTCCTGTATCTGCAGTAGAGAGGAGGAATGACAGCTGGGAGGAGTGCAGAAAGAAGAAAAGTCACGGTGCATCTGCAGCAGCACAGGCAGATGCCTTCGTCTGCCCCAGCTGCAACAAAACATGTCTCTCCCCCATCTGTCTCCACCCCCACAGCAGGCGCTGTAACTCTCCAAAGGTTTGACTTCACCCCTGTAATAAATGAAAATCTGGCCTTATTCCCTTATGGGGGACACAAGGGCCCTTATAGAGTCCTTTGTAGGTTCTCCATCAGTAGGAGAAAATAACAGAGGCGAACCAGAGAATATTGAGAAGCAAAGCAGCTAGTAAGCCTGATCTTTATTGAACTGTTGCAACAGGGTGCTCCCCTCACACGCAGGAGAAGGAGGAGGACCCAGAACAAAGGTGTGTCCACCCTTAAATTGCCCACCTTGGGAGTCAAAGACTACCCCCAGAAACATCATACCTACATCACAGAAGGGGTGTAGCTCAAGACACACACCCCCCGATACATTATACCTACATTACAGAAAGGGTGGGCTAAAGCAGGAATCTGAGTGGGTTGCTTACCTCCTGTCTGGCAGGTTACCTATTAATGCTCACTTGATTGGATACCCTAGGGAGCCTGGCCAGTCTTTTGTAATGATAAGTACTTAGTTCCTGAGCCAAGTCACAGGCTCCCCCTATTCATACACAGACATACTCTTATGACAGGATTTGTGAAGGAAAAGACCTTGGGGAGGCTCGTCCATTTGACCTTGCAGAGAAAACACCTGGTCAGTTTGGGAGTCAAAATGGCTCCATGGCTGCTCTCCTGTGCAGCTTCAGACATGTGGCCTATACAGTGGTAATAATAATAATAATAATAATAATAATAATAATAATAATAATAATAATTTTTATTTATACCCCGCCCTCCCCAGCCAAGGCCGGGCTCAGAGCGGCTTTCAAGCAATAATAAAAGCAAGTTAAATGATTACAACTTAAAAACAAAATTAAAAAATACAACATTGAGTGGTACCTCAGGTTAAGTACTTAATTCGTTCCGGAGGTCCGTTCTTAACCTGAAACTGTTCTTAACCTGAAGCACCACTTTAGCTAATGGGGCCTCCTGATGCCGCCGCAGCGCGATTTCTGTTCTCATCCTGAAGCAAAGTTCTTAACCTGAAGCACTATTTCTGGGTTAGCGGAGTCTGTAACCTGAAGCGTATGTAACCCGAGGTACCACTGTATATCTATGTACGTGTTTGCTTGGTACCTTTATTATATACATAAGACCTTAATTTATTTATTTCACCCCACAAATGCACACTCTTCCATTGTCTCTTGAGAAAAGATGGCTGCCAAGAAGGCAACTGAGAAACCCATGGAAAGGCCAGCTCAGAGCCGTGCACCTTGTTGAGCACGGGAAGGTGGGACCAGGTGCTCCACCTTGGAAGAAAAAAAGTGGGAGGTAAACGGAATCCATTAATCAAGTTGCCGCCTTAGTGTTTTTTTCCCCCCCTGGACTACAACTCCCATCAGCCCCAAAGCCAGTGGCCGCAGGAGGGGCTGATGGGAGTTGCAGTCCAAAACCTCCCCGAAGCTACCAGATTACGGGCGGGAAGGCTGGCGGCGGCATACAACCGGAAGCAGCCGCTCTAGGAGACGCCCTTCCGCGGGAATCTATGGCGTGTTTCCCCGCCCGCCTCCTTACGCGCGCTGCTCTATAGCGACGTCTCCTCGTCCTCTCCCCCCCCCACCGACGTCCGTGCGCGTCCTCCGCGCGTGCGCACTCGCCCTCTTACGGCGTCGTCGTCGGGCCTTCCCGCCATTTTGTCTGACGGGACGCGGCGCCCGCATCTCCTACCCCCGCGGCTCCCGCTTTTTTCATGAGGGGAAAAGCGGCGGCGGCGCCGCTGCTCCTCCCGTCGCGCTTCGCTTCAAGGCTCCATGGCAGCTGCGGCCGCTGAGGGGAGCGACACCTCGGCTGCGGGGGGAGAAGACGCAGCGGCGGCGCTCCTCCTTCCTTCGTGCCCCCTCAGCGCGGGCAAAGCGGCGGGGGCCGCCTCGCCGGCGGCGGGGGCCGCCTCGCCGGCCGGGTCGACGCGTCGCCTGAGCGACCTTCGGGTGGTCGACCTGCGGGCCGAGCTGAAGCGCCGCAATTTGGACACCGGCGGCAACAAGAGCGTCCTCCTCGAGCGCCTCCGCAGCGTGAGTTGTGAGGCGGGGGGGGGGGCTCTTTTTCTCCCTCGTCTGAAAGGGTTGTGTGAAGGCCGGTTGGGGGGGGGACGAAAACATGGAGGGGGAAGCACAAACCACCCCCGTCGTGTGTTACCCCCCCCCCCGGTTTGCTTCTGAATAACGGAGAGAGGAACCCCCCCCCCACCCGACGATAATACTGAGACCTCTGGCTATATAGGCCGGTGTATAAATTCAATAAATAAATAAACGGAAATATAGAAGGGGGGTCCAGGTTCTTGCCCCTCCCCCGTATTCCTGTGTGCCCCCCGCATATAAATTCATTGAATAAATAAAATATAAACGGAAACATGGAAAGGGGGGGAGTCCAGTTTCTTGCCCCTCCCTCGTATTCCTGTGTGTCCCCCCCCGCATGTAAATTCAATGAATAAATAAAATATAAACGGAAACGTAGAAGGGGGGTCCAGGTTCTTGCCCCCCCCGTATTCCTGTGTGTCCCCCCCCCCCGCATATAAATTCAATGAATAAATAAAATAGAAACGGAAACATGGAAAGGGGGGGAGTCCAGGTTCTTGCCCCTCCCTGGTATTCCTGTGTGTCTCCCCCCCCCCCGCATATAAATTCAATGAATAGATAAAATATAAACGGAAACGTAGGAGGGGGGTCCAGGTTCTTGCCCCCCCCCGTATTCCTGTGTGTCTCCCCACCCCACCACCCGCATATAAATTCAATAAATAAATAAAATATATGCGGAAACATGGAAGGTGGGGGGGAATCCAGGTTCTTGCTGCTTCCCCCTCCCCCACTTTACTGTGTGTCTCCCCCCCCCCCGCATATAAATACAATAAATAAATAAAATATAAACGGAAACATTGAAGAGCAGTGGGGGCGATCCATTTTCTTGCTCCCCCATTTTACTGTGTCTCCCCACCACCCACCACATTTGCTTCTGGGAAAAAGGGTGTTGGGGGGAGGGTTTTTTCTTTTATTTTCCCCTCTCCCCCCCCCCCGCCCTGATTCTTCTTGTTTTTCTAGTGGCGCAGCTGTTTTTGTTTTTTTCCGCCTTGGGGAAAAGGCTACAGATGTGAACTTGTTTTCCTTGACTCTGAAGTAAATTGGGGGAGGGGGGAGCACCCCCCCTATTTTTTTGTTTTCACACCCGCACATCATCATCATTGCTTCGGGGTCCGTAGTGATGTGAAGACGCCAGGGGTTTGGGGGGGGATTAATCCTGTTTTTTGTTTTTAAGTTTAAAAAACCGTATATCTCTTTTGAAGCCTTGGGCTCTAATAATCACAGTAGTAATTTTATCATTTATATGCCGTCCATCTGATATGGGTTGCCCCAGCCACTCCAGGCCACTTCCAACGAAATATCAAAACACAGAAAAACCCTCAGACATTTTAAAAACCTCCCTGTACATGTTAAATATAAATGCTAACACTGTATTACTGGTTTTTCCTGCTGCCCACGTCCCTAGTTCCCCTTAAGCAAATGAGAGGTTGTGGGTGTCCCCCCTCTCCGATATTTGCTTTGTTTTTATTTTTCAGTTACGTACCTTGTGTGCCTCCCTGGGGGTGTGTGGAAATATTAATTGTAAACACTTAATATTATTCTTTTCCCAGGTGCTCACACCCCCAGTGCCCCTTAAGCAAATGATATGTGGGGAGGGGGACTGTTTATCCCCCTCCCCCACTTATGTGCTTTAATTTTTTTAATCATGCATCTTGCTTGCCACCCTGGGCTCGTTGGGGAGAAGTAAAAATTAAATGCTATTCATACTGTGTTGTTGTTATTCCGGACCTTCACATCCATATTGACCCCTGAAGTAAATAAGATGATGGGTTGGGGGTGGAATTAGTAAATGGGTGAGATTATGATGATGGGATTTACTGGCTGGATGTGGGGAGAAGGAGGCTTCTAAACCTGGTGCAGCATTACATGATGGTAACGTAAATGAGATGGAGTTTGCCGGGAAGGGGGCGATGATAATGATGATGACAGGGTTTGGATTTTGGTGAGGATGGAGAAGATGGTGATGGGATTTGGGGGGGGGTGCAGGAGGGAGTCTCCTTTTTAGAGAAAACCAGATGTCCGTAAAGTAAATGAGGCAGGTTTGGGGTTGCTGCAGGGGGCAGGATGGGATTCAGGAATGGAATCCTAGAGTAGAATGAAGGTGATGGCCTTTTGATGGGGGGTCCTAAATGTGGGCTTGGATTATGGCAAATGAGATGAGGGAGTATTGGGGTTTCGGGTAGGATAATGGGGACAAGAGAAGGAATAAAAAAAGAGGGAGAGTTATGGGTTCGGTTTGGGGAGGAAAGTTAGGATGTTGGGCTTTGGTTTCCTGCAAGGGGGAGCCGGAAGTAGACATCTGAATAGGTGATTGGAAGATTCAGAAGTAAATATGTGATTGGGGTTCTTTCAGGGCAGCAGGGATTGAGGGGAATCAAAGGAAGGGCGGTGGGGTTAAGGATTGATAACAGTGAAATAATAATTTATTAATTTATTTATACCCCACCCTCCCCAGCCAAGACTCAGGGCAGCTAACACCAGGTATAAAAACAATTGATTAAAATACAACTTAAAAACAAGATTAAAATACAACATTAAGATGCAGCCTCATTTCAGTAGAAACTCAAATCAAAAACTTTTTGGGGATAAAAACCTCAAATCTTCACCAAGGCCAACTATCCAGACTGGTCTTACGTGGGCCAAAAAAAAAAAGCCAGGGAAGTCCCCAGATAGGAGTTCCATCACAGAAGAAGAAAAGGAAAACGGGGGGGGGGGGGGAGAGGAGGGGACCAAGTTGATTCCAAGCCAAAGGCCAGGTGGAACAACTCTGTCTTACAGGCCCTGCGGAAAGAAATCAGATCCTGCAGGGCCCTGGTCTCATGAGACAGAGCGTTCCACCAGGCTCTGGTTGAGGTTGACTTCCTTAGGGCCCAGGACCTCTAGGGTGTTGCTATTTATGGACCTTAAGGTCCTCCGCGGGGCATACAGGGAGAGGAGGTCCCGTAGGTACCGTGAAGGGTTTTAAAGGTAAAAACCAGCAAATTGAATAAGAAAGGATTGTGGTTTCTGCAGGGGGAGAAGATGGGATTGAGGGGTGGAATTAAAAGGAGGGAGGAGGTGGTGGTGTTGGGGTTTGTCAGTTGTGGGGCGGGGGGGGGCTCCTTCAGATGATGGTGATCCTATGCTGCTTGTCATCAAGGATCACAAGGCGACTTACAATATAAAAACACAAAAGTTCACACCACAGTAACAAACGAAAACAATACCCGCAATACAGTCATGTGAAGGATGGGAGAGAACTGGGGAGGGGATTGAGGGTTGAATGACAAGATAGAAAGGGGAAATAGGCAGGTGGGGGGGGAGAAGTAGGTTGAATGATGGTGAAGTCAATGAGATGATAAGGAATTGGGTAGAATTAAAGGGCGCAAGGTGCTGGTGATGGGAGTGGCTGGGGTGGAGAAGGCTCCATTTAAAAGACAGATTAGATGACCCAGAGGTAAATGAGATGAGGGGCACTGGGGTTGCTGTGGGGTAGATGATGAGAGAATGAGGTCATACAGTGGGTGGAATCACAAGGAAGGAGAAAGTAATGAAGAGGGGATTTGCTATGGGAAGAAGGTGCCTGAAGTTGGGATTGGATGATACTGTACTGAAATAACTGAAATGAAGGGGGGATTGGGGTTACTCCAGGGGGGAGAGGGAGGAAGAAAAAAGAATTTGGGAGGGGGAAGACAGGAGGGGATTAAGGGGCGGTTTCAAAGGGAAGAAGACAGTGATGGACAGAGGGGATGTGTTTGGGATCTGTTTGTGGCAGGGGCGAGAAGAGAGAAATAGGGAGTGGGAGAAGTGGGGTGGCAAGTAGGAATGGGCTGTGAGGAAGGCCAGATGATGGAAGGAGGAAGAAAAATGGCATGTTGAAATGGAAAATACAGAAGGTGCTGTGGGGGTAAAGGTAAAGGGACCCCTGACCATTAGGTCCAGTCGTGACCGACTCTGGGGTTGTGGCGCTCATCTCACTTTACTGGCCGAGGGAGCTGGCGTACAGCTTCCGGGTCATGTGGCCAGCAGGACTAAGCCGCTTCTGGCGAACCAGAGCAGCTCACGGAAACGCCGTTTACCTTCCCTCTGGAGCGGTACCTATTTATCTACTTGCACTTTGACGTGCTTTCAAACTGCTAGGTTGGCAGGAGCAGGGACCGAGCAACGGGAGCTCACCCAGTCGCAGGTCCTAGGCTCTGTGGTTTAACCCACAGCGCCACCCGCGTCCCTTGCTGTGGGGGTAGGAAGTGGTTAATTGTCCTGAGTAAGAGTGGTGAAATTTAGGGATGCAGTGAAAGGTGTACATTGCGAAGACAGAATGAATACTGCCTTTCTTGAATGCAGGGCAGACTTGGCGTTGCTGAGCTTCCTTGCAGAGAATCATACAAAATATGCAAGTAATATAAAATAAGAAATTTGCTGTTTCTGAAATGCGCACAATCTTTTCTTCCTAACAGACCATTGAGGAAGAAGGGGGAAATCCTGATGAAATTACTGTGGTGGCAGAGAGCCCCGGCAAGAGAACTCCCAAAAGAACAGTGAAAGGTACGGAATGGGATGGCTGTGCTTGCACCCTTGGCCCTCTTGCAGATTGAATTTGCTTTTTTATCTTGTGAACAGCTGTTCTCTTTCTAGACCAGTTCGTTAGCGTGTGCAGATTTTGTGCTAGTTTGGATTTTCTGGGTCAGCTGTACAAATATTTTATTTAGTTATTTGCAAAATGGGTAGCATGTATAAGTTTGGGCACCTAGATATAAATGTTTTCCACTTCCCCCACCTCATATCTCTCTCTGTTTATGCGGTGTCTATTAGATTGTAAGACTTGAGGGCATGGCCGTGTGTGTGTGTGTGTATAAAAACTTTGCACAGTGCCTGGAAAACACCTGTTGAGCCTCCAATCTGTTTGCTGGTTTTTAGGGCGTAAGCCAGAGGAAGAAGGTGGAGAAGATAACGGGTTGGAGGAAAACTCGAGAGATGAACAGGTATGGGGAAGGAGAAAAGTGATTTAGTGTTCCTTACAAGCTCTGTTTTCAAGCTACAGGCATTGCAGTTTCCTTTTTTATTTACCCCCACCCCCCCACCCCCTTTACAGGAGGACATTGAAGCAAGTTCAGATAACATCCAGGATATGGATGTGATGGATATTAGCATTTTAGACGAAGCCGAAATAGATAACACCAGTGCTGTTGATTGTGGAGATGACTATAGCTCTGAGAACCTTCTCGACTCTGACAAAGATAACATTGATGCGGAAATGAAAGAACTTCCTGAACAGCTAATGGAAAGCGAGGTCAGTAATTGGTTGGTGGCATCTCCTCTTGTGGTGCAAACCCAAGATTTGTGCTGGTGAATTGTGTGGAAAATTCAGCCCTGCACACCCCAGTCTAATCACTATTCTTCCCTTGGAGTGTTTATTGTTTTGTTTTGTGGTTCAAACAACACAAGCCCTCTTAACCTTCACAGGTAGTCCCTCTTCCTCACTTTGATTCCTTATGTGTCAGCATTGTGTTGCCCACACCTTCACTTCAGAATTTGGAATGTTTGCAAACATTTTGTGGTTTGGTACAGAAGGGAAGGCTGGCTGGTAACAGTTAACTCTCTGTGTGACTTCTTATATCATCGCTTCAAGCGCTGGTAGCATTTTTAGTCTGTAAGGAATAACTTTTTTTCTTCTCTTAGGAGAATGGTGAAGAACTTGATGATCTGCTTGACGCTACTTCACCTGGTTTAACTGCAGTGAAGGTAATGTACCTGTCTCTTGATCAACACCTGTCAGCTTGATCATATTCTGGAGCCCTGAGCTAGCAAATTACTTTGCTGTAGTTGTTGTAATAGAGACTGTGTTTTGATGTTGGCTTAACCTAATATTTAGCTTCCATGCAAGCCGAATCAAAAGGTTTCTGAGCTCCCCATTTCCTAGTGTGAATGGTAACCTCAGTGCATAAACAGCTGGGACTGATTTAAATCAAGGCAATGCGTTGTACCCAACATTTGTCAATTCAGAATAGACCTGTTGAAATTAAGGCACATGACCAGCAGCCGTGACCATTTGTGACAATAGCTATGAGAGTATAGGAACTTTCAAACTTGGCAAATTGGCCTTTGCTTCTTTTTTCATTGTTCTTTTCTGCTTCCCTATCTTGACCCAACAGACAATAATGAAATGTTTGTGACTGATAGTTTGAAGCAAGATCTGATAGTGACTAGATAAACTAGAGCAGACTATTTTCACAAGGTGAAAATTACATGTGCCTAACAGGTAAAATTGTAAACATTGATATTTTAAAAGCTATCAGATTGGCTTTTCCTTGATATAGAAAGTATCTTATCCCCATTAATGTGGTTGGGGTACCGATTCAGGTTAGAAATTATCTGCAGAGCTAAAAAATACATGCTTATCCTCATTTTCGTGGGGGTTACGTTCTGGGCCCCCACACGTTGGCGAGGCCCACGTAAAGCATTTCGGCACTGCACAATTCTGCATCAATCAGACATGCATAAATCGGTCATTGCCTATATTCAACATTATTTGCTATTAACCAAATTATTATTCGAGAGAAACTTGTTATCTGGTGTAAGCCATGCTTGGAGTTGGCCAGATAGAATCAATGGATGTGACTAACTCGAATCTATGCTGAATAGAACCTAGTTGGATTGAGCCCTCTATATTTTTTATTGAGTTTTTATTTTCTGTCCTGTTTAAAGCTGGAAGCTGATGGCCCAGAAGGATAATTTTACTTGCCACAGCAAAGATCACATACTTTTTTTTTCCTGTCTATGATAATTGTAGAGAGGAACACAAAAAGTAGTAGGACCTCAGAGCCGTTGCTGCTTAACTACTGGAAATCTTATTCAGAGATTTTTAACAGAAGTTTCCCCACACAATTCATGTAAGTTGTAGTATATTCATATCCATAAGGCCTAGAAACATCCACACAGTTTTAAGCACCGTATTTTTCGCCCTATAAGACGCACTTTTTCCCCTCCAAAAATGAAGGGGAAATGTGTGTGCATCCTATGGGGCGAATGCAGGCTTCAGGCAGCTCTGCGCAACCCTAGGGAGCCTGGCGCGAAGTTGTGCCGGTCTCCCAAGGGTTGCGCAGAGCTGCCTGCATTCCGAAGCCTGGGGGGCGCTGAAGAGCGTGCCCGGGCTTCGCGCAGCTCTCCGTAAGCCTGGGGAGACCGGGACGACTTCCCGCCGGGCTCCCAAGGCTTGCGGATAGCAGGCTGTTCTCAGGGCTGGGGTCGGGGGAAGCTCGGGCTCCCCCCGCGCCAGCCCCGCGCCGGGGGGGGATAAATTTTTTTTCTTTGTCCCCCCCCCCAAAAAAAACCTAGGTGCGTCCTATGGGGCGAAAAATACGGTAATAGTCCCGCTTCATTCTACCTTGGTCAGCCCACACCTAGAATCCTGTGTTCCGTTCTGGGCACCGCAATTTAAGGATATCCACAAGCTAGAACATGTGCAGAGGAGGGTGACCAAGATGAGGAACAGAACAGTTCGGGGAGTTGGGTGTATTTAGCCTTAAGAGGAGACTGATAGCCATTGTCAAATACAGCGGTGCCTCGCAAGACGAAATTAATTCGTTCCGTGAGGCTCTTCGTATAGCGGTTTTTTCGTCTTGCGAAGCAAGCCCATTGACGGATTAGCGCTATTAGCGGTTTAGCGGCTTTTAGCAATCAGCTGTTAAGCGGCTTATCAGCGGATCAGCTGTTAAGCGGCTTAGCGGCTTAGGAAAAGGGAAAAAAACCCGAAGGAACTCACAAGACTTTTTCGTCTTGCGAAGGAAGCCCATAGGGAAATTCGTTTTGCGAAGCGCCTCCAAAACGGAAAACCCTTTCGTCTAGCGGGTTTTCCGTCTTGCGAGGCGTTGGTCTTGCAGGGCACCACTGTATCTAAAGGGCTGTCCCGTGGAAGATGGATGGGACCCAAACTAAGCTACAAAAAGGAAGATTCCGACTAAATATCAGGAAGAACTTCGTGACAGTAAGAGCTGTTAGACAGTGGAACAGACTCCCACAAGAGGTGGGGGCTTCTCCTACCTTGGAGGTTTTTAAGCAGAGGTTGGGTGGCCGTCTGCCATGAATCCTTTAGTTGGGATTCCTGCGTTGCAGGGGGTTGGACTAGATGACCCTCAGGTCCCTTCCAACTCTATACAGTGGTACCTCGGGTTAAGTACTTAATTCGTTCCAGAGGTCCGTTCTTAACCCGAAACTGTTCTTAACCTGAAGCATCACTTTAGCTAATGGGGCCTGCTGCCACGCCGCTGGAGCACAATTTCTGTTCTCATCCTGAAGCAAAGTTCTGGGTTAGCGGAGTCTGTAACCTGAAGCGTATTTAACCTGAAGCGTATGTAACCCGAGGTACCACTGTACCAGCTTTGCAGAAACCGTAGGCTCTTTGGAAATTATAAATTTATTTCGCAGCTGAAATAAATTACTGTTTTGAATTTGCTTTCTGTATTGGGGACAATAGTTCTGGGCCTAAATCCTATCCACAATCTTTGACACACACTCTAGTTTCCATCTCCTAAGCCTGAAATAATTACACATTATACCCTTATTTGCCTCTCCCTCCCCTCCCTCTGTTACTTTTCTAGAGCTAAAATTTAGGTTGGAAGCTTCTTGGGCCTGAGGCCATTCATGTTTATACTCTATAAAGTAAGGTGTCTAACTTTGTGGCAGTTTTTAAGACACTGAAAAATGTAATGCGGGAAACTGGGGAAACCTTTAAAGACTCATGTAACCTTTGTGTTGGGCTTTTTCCTTTTGTTGCAACAAATAAACCAGGGGTCAGCAAACTTTTTCAGCAGGGGGACGGTCCACTGCCGGACCGGGGGCGGGGAATGAACAACTTCCTATGCCCCACAAATAACCCAGAGATGCATTTTAAATAAAAGGACACATTCTACTCATGTAAAAACACACTGATTCCCAGACCGTCTGCAGGCCAGATTTAGAAGGTGATTGGGCCAGATCCGGCCCCCGGGCCTTACTTTACCTACCCATGAATTAAACTATCAGGCCTACTGGCTGCTGATTTGCTTCTTTGCTTGGCTGAAGTCTCTTGTTTTGTGACCAATCAAAGATCTGCGGGGCTAGACTGTAGCTAAGTTGGGAAACGCTTTAAGTAGCAGACCCCCAAGATTTGTCCTTTTCAGCCATCATTCCTCTGCTGCCTGGGGCTGTTGGTACAGTCGTACCGTTCGACTTCCAAAACGTTCAGAAACCAAAGCATGGCTTCTGATTGGCTGCAGGAAGATCCTGCAGCCAATCGGAAGCTGCGGAAGCCCTGTCGGATGTTCGATTCCAAAGAACGGTCGCAAACCGGAATACTCACTTCCAGGTTTGCGGCGTTCAGGACATAGCTGCCAACCTTCCCTTTTTTGACAGGAAATTCCCTTATTCCAGTGCCGTTTCCCGCTGCTATCCCAGATTGTTAGATATCCCGTAGACTGTCCCCGAGTGAGGCTGCTGATCCCTTATTTTCAAATCTGACAGCTATGGTTCGGGAGCCAAAACGTCTGAGTACCAAGGCGTTCGGGGTCCAAGGCATGGCTGTAATTGGAAGTTCAACAGCATCTGGAGGGCTACAAGTTCCCTGCAATAGGGCATTGCCTTGCTTGGATTCAACCGTCTCTATGGTGCAGAACTGTACATATTAATGCATAGTATTGCACTTTAACGCAGCACAGGAAGCCCTCAACTTACAGGGGCGTTACATTTTGGGGAATGGCGTTGAAGCGAGAATTTTTTATAGTGAAAACACATTAGGTGCCATGGCAGATGGGATTGCTGAAGTCTTTCCCCACCATCATTTTTATTTCAATATTATTTTTTTGCCAAGTGCATAATACTGAGTGTGCACAAGTTAAATGTGCACAGATTGCGGGCTTACTGTATGACCTACTTCAGGCCTTTTTTTTGCGCCATTTAACACCACACCCTTTTCTTCTTTCAGGACTTGGGAGAGCAACATTCAGAGCCAGGTACCTTTCGATTAATTTCTTCTAGCTGATTTTTAAAATGAGGTGGAGAAAAGGCCCAGGACTTTAACTAACTAGACTTCTTACATTACTGAGTAGTCAACAATCCGCGTCATTCCAAAGCTCATAAAGATTTTAAGCCTACGGTAACCCTTATTGCTAGCTCTGAGAAGTAACGCCTTTCGTTTCGCAGTTGCTCTAGACCTGAAATGTTCTTTTTTTTAAAAGAGAAAAATAATAATAATCTCTATTTAGCTTCACAAATGCACTAGAAGAAATGTTAGCATCGCGTATGAAAGCAAAAGATTTCTACCTGTAGCACAGGTTGTAATATATGATTGTGTGATCGGGGAGAATAGTGAAGGCAGTTTAAAAGTTATCATAGGGGAAATACAGTGTTTTTAAGTGAGTTACGGCGTAACAGAAGAAGGAAGACAAGAGGTTCTACTTGGAAATTCCATAATACTGTTTCCTTTCTTGGACTTTCACATGTTCACACCATCAGAAGATGTTCCAGTTGACATGTTGGACCGCCCTGCCTTAAACAAAAAGAGAGAAAGCAATTCAGAATTTGAAATGGAATTTTGTGTTCTTTGATTCATTTCTATTTAAGCCTCTTGGAATTTGGGAAGAACAAACCTCTTGAAGACTTGTCAAGAACGAGCCAGAAGGTTTTCATTAAACTAATAGGGTCATTTTCTTCTTCATAACTTATGATCTTGCTATAATAAACCATGTCTAGTTAGCGTTAGGCATTTGAATGTGGTATACCCAAGGGGTTTTCCAGTCTCTGTGTAGCCTTAGCCGTTCTCTCAGTGTTAAGTCTGGCAGCCATGCCCGTTCCGCATTTGTCTTTGCTGTGTTTCCCTGGTGATTAAACCTTGTGCCATTCTATTCCTGTTAAATCCATAGAAAATGAGAAAATGCTCGACATTTTGGGTGACACTTGTAAATCTGAGCCCCTTAAAGAAGAAGCTTCTGAAGCAGAGCAGGCACAAGAAGAGAATATCTCGTTGCCGGTCAAACAGGAAGCCCAGGAAGAGGAAGACACACTTGCCACTGCCGTCGCTCAGTCGGACGAAGAGCTTTTAGATACGGACAGCCAGTCAGGCCAGGCTGCGGCCAAGAGCGAGGAGGATGAAGCGAAGCACTTAGTGGTAGCGAAAGGGGAGCCGAGCGAAGAGACAGTAGAGGAAGCTAACCTGGACTCTGACTCTTTAGCGGTAGAGAGCAGGTGTGGTGGAGGAGGAGGAGGAGGAGGAGAAGGAAGTGGTGAGAGTAGCAAAGCAGCCCAAAGTCTGGAAGCCAGTAGTGAGGAAACTGCGGAGAAGGACGCAGGTTTCCAGGTGGTTAGCCAAGATGCCGAGAAGATGGAAGCCAAGGCTAATTGTGAGGAAGAGTCCTCTGCCCAAGAGGGTGGTGATCAGAACACGAGGTTTGTTTTTTCTCCGTTTTAGACCAGATGCTCTCTTTTTCTTTTTTTAAAAAAATCTCGTTGGTCTGTAAGAGATCAGGGTCACTGTTTTTCTTCAAAGCGTACTGAAATTATGTTACCTTATTATAAAAGCCATCTTTTAGGTTTTGTTTTCCCCATTCCCCATGTACAATTTAAAAAAAACAAAACCCAGAAAGGTTTGATTTCTTTTTTACAACCTTCAGAGGTTGTTTTCTTAAATCTTTGCCTTTAATTGTCTGTAAGATGTTCTGTCTTTAAGGTTTACTTCCCATACCTATCTTAGCAAGATGTTTTTCATTGTTGGCTTTCCTTATTTTTATTTTCTTTTTTTACAACTAATTCTGGTAGGTATTGAGTTCTAGTGTGCTATATCTATCTATCTTTTGTATTAATTTGCCTTGTTTTCTTTCCTGATTGGTTTTTCTTTTCTTTTTCTCCTTCTTTCTCCTTTAGTTCTGAGGAGATCAAAGAGGAAAAGCCAGCTTCCAAAGAGGAGAAAGGTAATATGTTTTTAAATATTGGTGCCTGTGCATAGGCAGAACTCAGCCTTCCTTTGAAGCTGTTTGATTTATTTATTTAGAATAACGGACATGATTTCGTCTTTCTTGACGTGCTTAACGTGAGTCATGCAATAGCAAAAAAAAGTTAATGCAACTCTGGGCTACATCAACAGAAATCTAGTGTCATAGTACTGCTCTATTTTGCCTTGGCTAGACGCCCACCTTGGATTCTGGGTCCAATTCTGGGAACCCCTTACATAGAATATTGGCAAGCTGGAATGTGTGCAGAGGAGGATTATCAGAGTGATCAAGGGTCTGGAAACCAAGCCTTATGAGGAACACTTGAAGGAAAAGCCATCTTCAGATATCTGAAGGGCTGTGACTTGGAAGATGGAGCAAGCTTGTTTTCTGCTCCGGAGGGGATAGGACTGGGACCAATGGATTCATATGAAAGAATATTCTGGCTAAACATTGGGAAGACCTTTCTAACAGTAATAGCTGCATGTCAGTGAAACAGAACTCCCCTTTACTGGATGTTTTCAAGCAGAGATTGGATGGCCATCTGACAGGGATTCTTTAGCTGTGATTCCTGCATTGGACTTGGAAGGTACACAAAGGATAATCCAATGCCACAAAAATTCTGTGATTCTACTCCTGAGTATGACTGCAACAGCAACGAAAGATGGCGCAGGCTTCTTCCGGTCGCCCAATACCAGATGCTAATTGTTTATTTTCAGCCGTCAAAGGCTATCATGAAACTGAAATGCAACCTTGGGACCAGATGCATCTTGTCCGAGCTACTGTTGCACTCTGAAATATCTAATTTACCTGCCTGCCTTCCCATAATACTAATATGACTAGAAGGAGCCATTCCCAGAGCCCCTGGCCATAACTCACATAGTTTAGGTGCTGTTTTCCCTGTCATGAAAGAGGAAGGTTAAGGGCCAAAGCTCAGTGACAGAGCACCTCTTTTGAATGCAGAAAGCCCCAACTGAATTCATGACATCTCCAGTTGGGTCTGGGATAAACTCCTGGTCTGGAGCCCTGGAAGGCTGTTGCCAGTCAGTGTAGGCAACACTGAGCTAATTGGACCAACTTCCTATGCCAGGCTTGCTAAAAAGGAGCTGTGTCCACCCAGTGTGGCTGGGGTCTATGGGGACTTCAAGTGTATCACCTGTTGAGAAACTGGCCCCCAAAAAGGCATCAGCTGGAAGCGTGGGATCCCCTGGGGAGTTTTCCGATCCTGCCAGTTGTTTTGCCTCTCTAGATGTTTTCTCTAGAGAGTAGTTGTGCTGTGCCTTATGTTACAGGATTTCTCATTAACTTGGGAAAACTAATAGCTCTTTTTTTAACTCACTGTATTTTAACTCACTTTTTTTTTAACTCACTGTATGTAAAAGAAGGGACGCGGGTGGCGCTGAGGGTAAAACCTCAGCGCCTAGGGCTTGCCGATCGCATGGTCGGCAGTTCAAATCCCCGCGGCGGGGTGAGCTCCCGTCTTTCGGTCCCAGCTCCTGCCCACCTAGCAGTTCGAAAGCACCCCTAAGTGCAAGTAGATAAATAGGTACCGCTTTATAGCGGGAAGGTAAACGGCGTTTCCTTGTGCTGCGCTGGCTCGCCAGAGCAGCTTCGTCACGCTGGCCACGTGACCCGGAAGTGTCTCCGGACAGCGCTGGCCCCCGGCCTCTTAAGTGAGATGGGCGCACAACCCTAGAGTCGGACACGACTGGCCCGTACGGGCAGGGGTACCTTTATGTAAAAGATAATGATAATAGTAATAATAGATTGCCCTTAGAAGAAGCCACCTCAGAATAGGCCCTGTTGAATATTTTCCAAGACAATAATGCTCACACACTATCAAAGAGCTTATAACCCACCTACTCTCAGCAGCCAGGAGCATCATAGCCAGACACTGAAGAGACCTGCCAGGAGTGAACATGGACCACTGGTACCAAATCGTATGGGAAACAGCCTTACTAGGAAAGCTAAGCAACAGATTGAAACTAACACGGGGACAGATAAAAGAGGATGCCTTCGACCCAGTGTGGGTCCCCTTTATTATGCACACACCCCAACAACAAGAACCCACCGAAAGCATACGAATTGATGTGGATAACTTGACCTAACAACCCCTTCCCTTTCAGCTGCAGTCAACTGAAGGCAACCCCAGCCTCCCCCTCCCGACCTCTCTCACTGCAAATGAAAACTAATGAATGGAAAGAGAACCTACCCAAGTGACGCTGACACAAAAAGCTCACACATACACTAAGTAAAAGAATGCAGGTTTACCACCACACGTCCCACTACTCACTCTCCCCACCTTCTCTCCCGACCTTATACTATACAGTGGTACCTCAGGTTAAGAACTTAATTCGTTCCGGAGGTCCATTCTTAACCTGAAATGGTTCTTAACCTGAAGCACCACTTTAGCTAATGGGGCCTCCTGCTGCTGCCGCGCCGCCGGAGCAGGATTTCTGTTCTTATCCTGAAGCAAAGTTCTTAACCCAAGGTACTATTTCTGGGTTAGCGGAGTCTGTAACCTGAAGCGTATGTAACCCGAGGTACCACTGTATATGACATTAACACCTTGCATCAAATGAAAATGACTTGTAGAGAAAACTCTGAAATGGAGACAAAGCATGTACAATTGAAACACAAGAAAATCCTTTAATGAAAACTCTTAGAAAGAAAGAAAGGGACTCATCAAGTCTGAGAACGAAGTACAAAATGACTTTTGGCCACATCAGTCAAGCCACTTCTTCCTCGTGGAAGTGACAATGTAGCTATGCCTCCCTCTCGTGGGGAAGAGCCTGATTTGGACGCACTGTGTGTGTGTGAGAGAGAGAGAGATCCAGAGACTCCCAAGTTTTTGAAATTCTGCTCTAGGCTTCCTCCAGAATTCCTCTTAGCAGCTCTACTCCCCGACCAGCAATTTCCCCCCCTGCTATAGCCATCGAAAAAGTGGCTTGGAATCCTGCAAAAACAGTGAACCCCAGCAATAACAAAGTGAGAAACTGGACACGTGGAATTGGCCTAGTGGTACTTCCCACCAAACAGTTTGCACGTTGCCGCGAATGAATGTTGACATACAGAGCTTGAGTGTCGGCAATCCCAGGCACATTTTGTAAATGTCCAGAAACCCATGGCCAGTCCTCACTAGCGAGTATAAACGAGGCTGTCAAGTGTTTGCAGTGAGTATCTGACAAGCGGGGATGTACATCGGTGAAGGCGGTTCTTCTGGGATTACTATCAGATTTTTGGATGTTGGGGTCTTAATGTGCCTTTTCTCCAGGTTAGATTTCCTAGGGCTGCATTTCCCCTTCCAGAGGTGGGGTGGGCTGCCTTGTCGCGCTAAATATGCTATAAACACTTCCTGTTTCCACGTAGGCCGCAGTGCTACCACAACTGGTCGGAACTTCTGGGTGAGCGGCCTCGCTTCCACCACCCGAGCGACAGACTTGAAGAACCTCTTTAGCAAATATGGGAAAGTAAGGCTGCATTGATTATTGTTGAAGCCTTGTGATGGAGAGACAAGTTGAGGGCCTGTAATAAAACGGTGCAGAGTATCGTTATCTCTTAACGAGAGTGACCTTGTTCAGGGTTCCTGCCAGCCATGTCCTTTCCCCAGGATAAGTTACAGGGAACCAGGCAGAGGGCCTTCTCGGTAGTGGCGCCCTCCCTGTGGAACGCCCTCCCACCAGATGTCAAAGAGAACAACAACTACCAGACTTTTAGAAGACATCTGAAGGCAGGCCTGTTTAGGGAAGCTTTTAATGTTTGATGTATTACAGTATTTTAATATTTTTTTGGAAGCCGCCCAGAGTGGCTGGGGAAGCCCAGCCAGATGGGTGGGGTATAAATAATAAATTATTATTATTATTATTATTATTATTATTATTATTATACATTCATCTTCTATTTTCCTGTTTTTTTCTTACATTTGGAGTTTCTGGCTACTTTTAAAAGATTTTTTTTAAAAAATTGAATTTGTTATAAAAATGTAAAGGAAACGGCAGTAATATAGAGGACATTTCATGAAGCATAGCAATATCAGCAGGCCCAGCAATGAATATAAATTTTATTAGATGATTCCGACACTACAGTTTTTGTCCCAAGGTGGTTAGCTAGGTGGCCAGCATGTGGCCTGTAATTGTTTTCTTCATCAGAAGCAAACTTAATGAAGGTGTACCATGTGTCCCAAAATTTGTCTAGTCCAGATCCCTTTCCCAGAGGTTTTAGGTTTTTGTGCTAGCTCTTGGTTCAGCACTATAGGGGATTCTGGCTACTTAGCACGAAGTCCTCATTGGGTTGGTTTTTGTGGGGGGGTGTCCCTCTTAGACTCTTCTTTTTAAAAATATGTGTTTGCTTCGGCCAACTCCAGATCGTGCTGATATCTCTGTTTCTCCGAGCCCCACTGGGGTCCATTCAGTACTCCCCACTTGCATTTACTATTACAATGAAGGCTGTAGAAAATTGCTACTTGCAAGTGAACAGAGTTATGCCTGTGAGTTATGCTACTGCATACGACAGAACGGAATAAGTCACACTGTCCTATTACAGGCTGCTTGCTGTTGAGTCTTTGGCAACCCCCCACTTTCCCTTTGTGTATGTACCAAGTAACCCAACTGGCTTTTCTTTCTCCAAAGCGAACTGGTCACTTGACACCAAGCTGTGGCTAAGTCTATTTTAAATATATGTCCTTCCTTTCTTCAAGGTTGTTGGAGCAAAAGTGGTGACTAATGCTCGGAGTCCAGGAGCGCGGTGTTACGGTTTTGTGACAATGTCCACAGCTGAAGAAGTGACAAAATGCATTGCCAATTGCCACAAAACAGAATTACATGGGAAGATAATATCTGTTGAAAGAGTAAGTGGTGGTTCTCTCTTTCCCTTCACGCTTAAAACAAAAATAACCTAAGGGATGTTTTCCCAAATGTTACTTCTTTTTCTAACAAATAAACGTAATTTCAGGCAAAAAATGAACCTGCTACAAAGAAGCTATTGGAGAAAAAGGATAGTGAGGTGAAGAATGAAGCTTCAGCCACTGATAGGTAATATGCTTTACACTTGTTTTCCTTTCATTTTAAAAACATGTTTTCAGGTTGTTTTTTTAACAGTGTGAACTGCTTTTCCCCTATGTACTTTTTCTGTTTGAAGGAATAGTTGCATTCTTAACTTAGAAACACACACAACTTCCTGAGTGAGGATGCAGTACTGGAAAACCTGCCTGAAAGTGCAGGTGCTGGAGCTACATACCTGGTGTGAAAGGACTGCATTTACAGTCCTCCCAAGATGTGTGCCATTCGGAATTCTCATCAGACTCCTTTCCTCCAAAAATTTACCACGTTGGGAAGATGAGAGACAGCTTGGCACTCTGTCTGTCCATCAGGAGAGACCATTCATACATATAATATTCTTATATTCTGAATTTTTGCCTTTCCAGAAGAAACTTAATACATGGGTGTATTTTATTGATGTAATATACATTGCCATTTCAAGGATCTATAGACTTAGCCTGAGGTTTCTTTGGGAGACTCTTGATAGGAGCAGCGAAAAACAGGAGTGCGGCCTCTGTATATATTTCACACCCACCCACACACATACACACACACACACACCCATGGCCCAAGTGTAGCAGGCAGGCAAGACTAGCTGCTTGTCAACCAACTGATTCAAGAGACCCATTTTCACTCCCTGTATTGCATCCATTTCAAAGCCCCAACAATCAGTCAAGGCTTCAGAGCAGTTTACAGCTCTGTGCAGGCTCTGGTGAAAAGCTGATAGTTTGGGTTTGCTGTAGACATGGGATTTCAAAGTGCCATACAAGCACACACACACACCCCTTTTTGGCCCAGCTCCGTCTTTGCCTATTGCACACCTGACAGCATATGAGACAGCAGGTGGGCATGGCTTGGCCAAATGGGGAGCATAATGGCCAGAGACCTGCGGCCAGAGATTAGTCTGACTCAGACCCATGTGTCAAATTGAGCCTTATTGCCCTGTTGGGTTTCCTTCCCTCTTAGTTTTCTTTCTTGCAAACCTCCCTTTATCATTGTCCCCTACTGCCCCTACCACCAAAACAGCAGACACTCCAGGGATTTGGTGTGGTTTTTCTGTCTTCAAAATTGACCGTGAAAATTGTCCTGTTTGTGGATTTTTTTTACTGCTGATACAGTCACCCTGGGTCATTTAAAAGGTGTTCTCAGGTATGCCATAGACATTGCCACAACCAGGAGAGGGATTGCGTTGTTGCCCTGCTTTTCCTTCCTGCGTTTTGAACACGCTGGTTTTGCAGGTCTGCCAGTGTGAAGAAGAGCGAGAAGGCTGACCCAAAAGAAGATGCTACAAAAGCAGAAGAAAAAGATGAGAAGGGGAAAGAGGAGTCAAGATCTGGATCGGTGGATCAGTCCAAGACACCAAAATCAGGTAAATTTACTAGGCTGCCGCATTAGGGGAGGGGGAAGAGTGTAAATGGCTGGTCACTGTCATGTTTAGAACATCAAAACCAGATTTTGTGTTGAGTATCTTAATTCCCACCCCTGTTTTTATGTAGGAAGCAAGGGTACAGAAAGGACTGTGATAATGGATAAATCCAAAGGCGAACCAGTTATCAGTGTGAAGACAACAACTAGGTCAAAAGAGAGGGTAAGTGGAACCAGAGCATTTCCCTTGATATGTGTAACTATATAAAGGTTTAATGAAACATTCAACTTGGCTCAAAAAGTTTTAAGCTTCAGCTGATAAGAAGTACGTAGATCCTAGTAAATCTTAGACAATAGAAAGGGCAGAAGTTTAGATTGGGTTTTCTCCTTCTTTTAAATGCCTCCCAAATCTTGTCAGAAATTACCTTCATTTACGACTCCCTTGCTTCAGTTCTTTAAATTTTTTGTCCAGCGGGAGAAAGAGGCATCCAGTTATCAGTTGCCTCCCGCAACTACCTTGCAGAACCTTGCGACACAGGTTCAAAGAATTATGATAGTATCTTCATTTCTACTCAGAATAGACTCATTGGATTAATGCACTGAAGCTAGTTGTGTCTGTTAATTTCTGCTCTATGATTTACGCGTATATCATTATTATTTATTTATATGCCGCCCTATACCCGTAGATCTCAGGGTGGTTCGCAACGTAAAATTACAATATAAAAAACAAGCTATCGTTAGCTTACCAGCGCTGCCTAAAATTGCAGCATGTTCTACCAGGGCTGCCTCTACCTCTGCGGCCTTTTCTACTAATGCTCCCTTAGCTGAGCTTGCAGGGCTGCAGTGCGATCTTCACCAGACATCGTTTCCAGGTACTATAAAGATGAAGGTGGCTCTTCGCAGGAGAGTGCTGTCCCTCCCATTGAATAGAGAATAGAATGGGATGCATCTAACCCAACCTAGGGCTGGGCAATGTCTGCTTTTCAACAGCTTGATATATCGGCAGCTAAGTATTGTGATATGCTGATATATCACAATATCTGCAATGGATGTCAGTTGCTTCTTCCTCAACACCTTAGCCAGAAGGTGTGAGTACGTCCTTAAACTGCTCAGCTACAGGACAGGAAGCTGTGTTATTGTGTTTTAATGGAATTTTTTTATTGTTTAGTTAAGTTACAGATATTTTGTTTATAGTTGAAGAGATAGCAAGTCATACTTGGCCAGGATTTTGGAAATTTGTTCTGTATAGAAACATGAAATAATCACTTATTTTTAAAATTAAGTCCCTCTAAGTAAATTGGAACCAGATTTGGTCAATTTGAGTTGCCTTTAAGATCCCTTGTTGGAAGCCGATTCAGACTGTTAAGAGTATATCATTTTCTCATAGCAACTGGGCCCGCATTCCTTAAGCCCACAAACGGCACAGGACACATTTGTGAAGGTTGTGCAGTAATTCTAAAATTTTTGTGTACTGCTCAATACCCACTACCTCATGTTGAAGACTACTTTGGTGCTTATAATGCTGGGAAATGTTTCCGTAAATTAGACATTTAGGAAATCGATGATCTCACTGGCATTCTGAAATTCAGCAAGAACAAATATGGGCCACAGCTACTGGTCTTCTCAAAAATGGATATCAGGAATTCAGATTGGGGAAGAGCATCTCTTTCATCTGTAAAAGCATCAAATGGCTGATTCGGTTGGGCAGTCTGCGAATTGAAGGAACATATTGGGGTTGCTGAAGTCTAGTCTTTGTCAGTTGTCTTCTGAAGAACTTTTGGAGTTTGCCATTTTTTGTGGCAACTGGATGTCATTTATTCTGGTGGTATCCTTACACGGGGAGCTAGCCAGGCGTTCAGTGATTTTGGACGGTAGATGTAAGATGCTCACATTAGTAGTCATAGGACCTTTGTTTTGCAAGGATGTTCTGTCTGGTTGAAACCTAGTTCCTCCTCATCTAGATATCTCATTTTAGTCCAAAAGCCCAGAGAGATCTCCCTGGGGGTGGTTTTCCTTTTAGGGAGCAATATACTGCCCTCCCTTATGTGTTGTGCTTTCATAATTAAAGGCGAGTTTATCTCTACCTTTACCTGGAGGTTATGTGGACACCAATCTGCTGAGTCATATTCCTGTGTAGGAATCATTTTGGAGGAAATCTGGCCCTTTTTTAGATCACCCTCCTTGGTATCGTTATATGCGTCTTTCCCAGTCAGTCTGATTCTTAATGTTTCTGGTCTTTCTAGAATTTCAGCTTGGACTGAGGACGAGAATGACCAGAATTGACTTATTAGAGTGTTTTCTTCTGTAGAGAAATTGTCCTTTCACTCGCTCACAGGGCATTCATATTGGGGTTGGGTCCCCCCCCCCCAGAGTGAAATTGCCCTAAAATCATACTTTTCTGTTAACTTTTTACAATTCTGGGTGTTTTCATTTAGAGCGTCAAGAGCCAGGATCGCAAATCGGAGAGTAGAGAAAAAAGCAGAGAGAGGCCCTTCAGCAAAGGCAGAGATCAGAAACGGCTGAGCGAAGAGCCACACCGGTAAGATCCTGTTTTGGCAAAACAAAATTTGCTTCTCAAACAAATTTTCTCCACCACCACCCTTCCTTTCATCCTTCCCTTTTCCCTAAATGGTAAGCATGTGATATATATTTCTGTACTTGGATCAGCACCTCACAGGCTAACAGTGAACAAATAGGGTGTGCACACACCCCGGTTCAGCAGCTAGTTTTGCTGGTGATCTACTATGGATGGACCTAGGGGTCAAGACCCCAAAGTACCCTGCCTGCAGAACCACCCAGCCACAATCCATCACTTTCTTCAGCCTGCTGGATTGGCAGTTGGGGCAGGCAGGCAAGCAGTGCTACTCGTGGAGACAGATTTGTTCCTAGAGGCCCTGTGCTTGCCTCACCCTAATGGCTCATCTGTTAACACTTAACTCCTCCTACTCCAGGTCTGAAGTAGCCTGCATCTTATTTTTAAACCTTGGCTCTGGTGGCTCTCTGCGGCAGGAGCCTAGAGAGCCAGAGGCAGCATCCATCGCAGTAGATGTTTCCTCACCACCTGCAGAGTGAGGAATAAAAGGGATATCATGTCCATTCTGCCTTCAAATGTAGAACAAGGAGGTTCTGCCCTTGAGCTCTAGCCTGGACCACAACCTGCGCGTGTGTTTCCTGTCTCACTCTGGCATAGGTAAAGAAAGACTTTGCTTGATGCTGGCAGAGCCTCTTGGTTGGCACTGACAACAGAGCCATTCCTACCTAGTAACAGCCTGATGATCTTCTGTTCTGCTCACGATCATCTAGCTCTGGAGAGGAAAGGAATAAGCCGTGGGAATTCTGATACTTTCCTGCCAAATCTGGATCCTTTTTGGCCACAGGCCTGGAGAAAGGACAGCAGTGGGTCACCATGGCAGCCCTGTGTCAGATTGCTCAGGGAGAGAGTTTTCTGGAACTAAGAACCAGGAACAACCAGCATCTTAGATGCAGGCTCCACCTCTGTCTGAGGCCCTCCTGACTCTTGGGACATTAAGCTGGTCATCCAGTCCTAGAGATTCCCGCAGAGTATTTCCCAGAAGATAACCAGATGCCTTGATTCTGTAAAATATCGCTCTCAAGAATCCAGGAAAAGGGAATTGATCTATGTTGGCTCAGGGAAGCCGGAATTCCAAATACACAGTTCCAGCACCATTCCCTCCAGTTGTAAGGTGCAAATGACTCCAGAATTCAGCAGTGACAAGGACACGGAGTCGGAAACTACAGTATTGCAAATTGCCTTCCAGGCTGCCACGTGTATACTTGAAATCTCGTGTAATGGAGAACACTGTCTGAAAATCCTGTAGAGGTAAAGGGACCCCTGACCATTAGGTCCAGTCGCGGACGACTCTGGGGTTGTGGCGCTCATCTCGCTTTATTGGCTGAGGGAGCCGGCGTACAGCTTCCGGGTCATGTGGCCAGCATGACTAAGCCGCTTCTGGCGAACCAGAGCAGTGCACGGAAACGCTGTTTACCTTCCCGCTGGAGTGGTACCTATTTATCTACTTGCACTTTGATGTGCTTTCGAACTGCTAGGTTTGCAGGAGCAGAGATGAAGCAACAGGAGCTCACCCCGTCGTGGGGATTCGAACCACCAACCTTTGGATCGGCAAGCCCTAGGCTCTGTGGTTCAACCCACAGCACCACCCGCGTCCCTTCAAAAATCCTGTAAGCGCCCTATAAACCTTGAAATCCAAAACCAAAAAACACCAAATTCCACCACAATTGTTCCTTCCAAACCTCCTTTCTCAAACTCCCAACTCTCCACAGGTTGCAAAGGTCAGCATAAAAGTTCATGGGATTGGTAGCCGTTTCTCACTCTTTTCGGGCCATTTTTGCACCTTTTCGCAGTGTGTTTATTTTCCAGTGCACGCAGTTGCACGCAAATTGAACGCGTGTAACTGGAGAGACACCTGTAGTAGCAAAAGAGCCAGGCTAGGTTTCTGGCTCATAGCCTGGGCATTACTAAACCTGAAGCTGCCAGGCCCGCTGATGGAGCAAGACCTGAAGAAGCAGAGCCAAGATCCCTCACCAGGTGCCTTCCCTGGGCTGGAGAAGCAGTGCCTCCCTTGATAACATTGCAGGTCTGGTAGGAGAGGGAGCAGTGGAATGCAGGAGAAGTGCCCATCTTTCAGGCCAAAGAATTGGCCATTTTGAGTACTCCGAAAGGGAGTGGACTGGAGTCCAAAAGGGCTCAGCTCAGAGCAAGATTCTCCCTTGGAGGCATCCTAGGTGCTGCAACAACAGACCTGCCTTGGCCGTTTGCTCCTCCACAAAGTCAAGGTATGTCCTCTTTGCTGATGCTCCAGCAGCTGCATGTTAATCTCTGGATCCTGGGGATAAGAATGAACAGTGCAGAATTCATTAAAGGCTTGGTGATGGGACCCTGCAGAGCCCCTGTCAGATAATGGACCAGATGGGCAAATAGACTGGCCTGGTATAAATCAGCTTCCGGGTTCTCATCAGATCATGTTCAGCCAGAGGTTATACTCCCATGTCTACAGCGTCTCAGGTTCATGGTTTTCAACAGCTCTTCTCTATCTACAGACCCCAATGTCTAAAACTGTGTTGAAAGGGCTCTTTCTGTCTCCAAATCCCCTTCAGCTGTGTCCAAAGTCTGCAAACCTCATGCACCAGGCTCACAATTCTGTTCGATTCCATAGCACCCTGAGGAAGCAAGGAGGACTTCCACACACGTAATAAATCATTTCTTGGGGAGGGGGGTCTGCTTTATTTATGTTCCTGCTGCCCACATATTCCCCAGCTGAAACTCAACTGTAGCTTAAAGATTTCCCCCAGCCCAGCCCGAAAACCCTTGGAACGCCACCTCTGACCTGTTACAGCGCACTTCTAATCATGTCTACTCAAAAGTACTGTTGAAATCAATCCCAGGTAAGTGAGGCTAGGATTGCAGCCTTTGAGAACTTACCCAGCAAGTGGTGGTTTTGGTGCACCTCATGCGCAAGGATGTGGGGAAAGCATCTCACATTAGCCAAGCAGGAAGAAAGAAGAGGTAACCTGGCCGCTCACTGGCACAAACAATCTCTCATGCAGTTCGACATAAAGACAAAGCCTTCCTTCTGGAGCTTGAAAAACCTGGTGGTTCTTCAGATTCTTATCTATATTTTTATATGTAATTGTATTTTTGTAATACAGTGGTACCTCAGGTTAAATACGTAATTCATTCCGGAGGTCCGTACTTAACCTGAAACTGTTCTTAACCTGAAGCACCACTTTAGCTAATGGGGCTTCCTGCTGCCAGAGCACGATTTCTGTTCTCATCCTGAAGCAAAGTTCTTAACCTGAAGCACTATTTCTGCGTTAGGGGAGTATGTAACCTAAAGCGTATGTAACCTGAGGTACCACTGTACTTTTAAGAGGTCTGTTGTTGCTTCAGTTCTTTGTACGCCACGTTTTAAATATATCAAGTGGCATAGAAATTAAATAATAAACGATGCTTCGAAGAAGCGGCTTGAAACGTTATTTTCTCTTTCCGCCCCCCGCCAGGTGCCAACTTGAATAAAATGGGGGGGTTAATCCCCACCCTGCATAATTGATCACAACGCACACCCACACCATTGAATGGCAAAGCCCATGAACTTTGGCCTCAAATATTTTACTGAGGGGGTGGAGGGATCTCGGCCCCTAGGAGTTTGCTCCTATGCCCCCTGTCCATCTTTAGTTTGACAAGGGTTTGTGCTGATTTCGTGATGACACTTCTGTTCGCAGAGCCATCATTTTGCCCCCATGGTGATCAGTTCTCCCTTTGCCTAAGGGTTTTCCCAGTCCTTCCTATCTTAAAGAGTAATCTTCATTTATTATGTATTTGCATATATTTATATCTTGCCTTTTCTCCAAGGAGCTCATGGCAGCAACATCCTCTGCTCCTTTTTATCCTCTGTGAGGACCATGCTGGCAAAACCTAGGTATTCAACGTGTCTCCAGGACATATATGTTGAAGGCATTTGGTGCATTAAGACATTCTGACTGTATCCTGTCGTTCTTTAGTTGCTGTGTTTGTGAAGGCTGTAGAAGGATTTTGTTGAGTACTTGGTTTAAACTGTGTAAATTTTGGGTTGTGTTTCAAGCGTATGCTGCTTGAAGAAACTTAGTCGCATGCACCATATCCAAATGTGGTAAATAAAATTTTTAAATACAAGCCTATCCCTCAGGAGTTGAGGCCCCTTAGGTCCAACCTCAGCAGGCAGATTGGTATAGCGCAAGAAGTCAGTAGGGGGAAACGCCACCAACAGAACTGCTGTCCACCCAGTGCGCCTCACAACCACTTTGACCATGGGTAGGTAAACTAAGGCCCCGGAGCAGGATCCGGCCGAATCGCCTTCTCAATCTGGCCCGCGGACGGTCCGGGAATCAGCGTGTTTTTACCTGAGTAGAATGTGTTCTTTTATTTAAAATGCATCTCTGGGTTATTTGTGGGGCATAGGAATTTGTTCATTTATTTTTTAAAAATATATTGTCCGGCCCCCCCATGAGGTCTGAGGGACAGTGGACCGGCCCCCTGGTGAAAGTTTGCTGACCCCTGACTTTGACCATTTGGGTGTGCTGCTGGAAGGACTCTGCACAGGACTGCTGCCTTGGCTGCACCCCTCCTTGCTTCAGGCATCACATTATCTCCCTCTTGCCCCTTCGGATCCCTTCTTCAGCAGGAAGGGTCCTCCTAACAGGTTCTCTTTAATTCCACCCTGTGATGTAGACGCTTTTCTTGTACATCCCTTTTCTGCCTCTTCTGCTGAGCAAATGTGAATGGAGGTGTATGGCATGAGGATCTCTTCTGAACAAACAGGAGAGCAAGCAGACCTACAACTACCATCACTGCCAGCCATCATAGAGGGCTGTGCTGTGAGGCTTACGTAGGCGTTCATGTGAGTGTGGAGGGGTTTTGTTTTTGCCACATACAACACCTTTTTTAAGGGTCACCTGGGAGTCCTTTAATTGTTAATGGTTATGTGAGGACTTTTGTAAAGTCCTACACCTCCTCCACATCCTGAAACAGAAGTTTCACTCCTGGTTTGGGATGTCAAAGTTTGCTGGCTCTGCTTTTTGATGGAAGCAGAGTTTAATCCTTTTACTACCTGAGCTCCCACTTGCTGGAAAGAAGGAAACAGAATGGTAAGTCTCTTTACCTTTACAGATTTAGGCAGCTATTGAAGACACACCTCTTCTCCTTGGACTGTCAACGATTAGGCTCTTATTATAGTCAAAGCCTCTCATTTTCTGAAACTTGGGAAGCCACAATCTTGGCAGGTTTGAAAATAGATCCTTTATGTGCTCTGCCTATTTAATTACATAATCTGTGCATCAAGAAAAATAAGTAAATCATGTGGTCTGATGTTAAGAACGTTGTACAAACTTGGTTTGTGCAAATATTTTGTTGCTGCTTCTGCCTGAAAATGGAAGGTGGCTCAAATTACTTCTGCTGTTTGTACAATTCCTCTTGTTTGGAGGGGGGTGGCTTGTACAGTTAAGCTCTGGCTTAAGAAAATAGGCCTTCCTCGGACCATAAAGACTCAAACTCATGTGAGTTCTATCTCATGTGAATTGAACATAGTAGGAAATCATCTTCAGTGAGGGCTAGAGAGAATGAAAGGTGTTTGGTATTACCATTTTAGAACAGTTTGTTACAAGACAAATAGGCACCCCCCCCTATATGTATGTGGTTAAAAATAAATCGAAGTGGGTTGTTGTTCTTCCATCAAAATAATGTAGCTGTTCAGCTGAAACCACAGCAGTACAAAACAAACAAACAGATGGAGCAGTTGAATAAGCATCCATTTAAAGGTACAGGTGTTTTGTTCCCAAAGCAGCTAACCGCAGAAAGAAAGCAGCTCAATCAATAAAAAATAGCAGAATACTGTAATCAAAATATCAGAATAATGCTTTGCTAACCAAACTTAACCAATATTCAGATGTAAAACAAATCAAAGCCACCTTTTTGTCAAGCGCAGTAATACAATAAATAACGACAACAGCCTTCCCTTCTGGCCTCGATGTCCCCAATGTTACCTTCGTTCCCATGATGTTGGGAGCTTGTGTTCCACGGAGGTGATCCCATGCTACCTGTGGGCTGAATATCTTCAAGCCTGTGCTCTTAAGTTTCTGCCCCCTCCCCATGGGCGTTGTATAAGGCAGGTGAAGCAACGATTGGACCTGTTAGAGGGGCGCTCTAGACACTGCTCTAGATAGCCCCAGTCAACTGGCTGCTCAGTGCCAACGGGAGTGAGAGGAGCACTGGGAATGATGCAAAATAAGTAGCAGCCTTAGGCCCTTGGGTTTCCAGCTCCTCATCTTGCCAGTGTCAGCATTCCACTGCTTCCACCATTGCTAGAACCCCCGCTGCAGGCTGATGGTCTCTGCTTGAAGGCTGCAAACCACAGGGCAAGAGCCAAAGGGCTGGTGAGCCCAGGGGGTTTTTACCTGTAGAGGAGAGGAGACAAGACACACCCTCGGAAGCTACCCCACTTTCCCTCTCGGCCTTAAACCTTTACATGGGCGCTAAGGCTCCCATCTGTGGGGGGTGGGCCTTCATAAAATTTCACCCGCCTCCTTTTAAACCAGGAACCGTGATCGGCAGAAGCAGCGCTTGCACTCCATCTGGGAGCAAGAGGAGCGCGAGAGGCTGGAGATCACCCGGGAGAAGCTGGAGTTTGAGCGGTCACGCCTGGAGAGAGAGCGGATGGAGAGGGAACGCCTGGAGAGAGAGCGGATGCACATCGAGCGCGAGAGGCGGCGGGAGCAGGAGCGCATCCAGCGCGAGAGGGAGGAGCTGCGCCGGCAGCACGAGCAGCTGCGCTACGAGCAGGAGAGGCGGGTGGCCCTGAGGAGGCCGTATGACATAGACGGGAGGTAAAGCTCGTCTCTCCCCATGAGCAGACTTCAGGAAATCCCTCTGGTTGTAGAGGGAGGCGTGGGGAACTTTTCATAGTCCCAACAACATCTAGAGTTGGATTCAGTGTGGTGCCTTTAGCTAGGCAAGCACTGCCCTTCTACCAGCCTGCAAACTGCATATATGTGCTTTTGGAAATTGGAAGGAGGGGTGTAGGTGGGTTTCTTTGGTGACCACACCACTGTGATCTTTGAGACAGATTTACCCAACGATTTACTAATGATTTTAACTGTTTACAATGGTTTTTAAGATAAATTATAAATTTTCCCCATTCCTTATTAAACATTTGGGTCTTCCTGATTTCCGATTCTTCCCATCGTTTTAGCCATTTTAGCATAATCCATCAACTTAGTAGAATTGGTGGTTTAATGGTGAATTTTGGACACAATGGAGAGGTTAAAAGATTTGGAGTATCATAAAAGGTGCAGGAGGAAATGATTAATGATAGGACCCACAAAGGAGGAGGGAAGTCCAGGAGATTCTTTAGAATCTTGTTATATAACTTTACGCATGCATAGAAATTCTATTTCCCATTCTTAGAGGGAAAGTATACCTGCGAGAAGGAACAGGATGCTTCCTGTCTATCAGACTAGCTCCAGGACATGTTTTTCCTGCCTGAACATTTTTGGCATCTTGAATCAGCAGATTTCCCTAACAATATCCTTTCATGCTCTTTTTAGGCTTTCTTATCAAAGCATATACTAGGGGTCTGCAGGCATTTGAAGAGCTGTATCGGTCTCTTCATCTATCCTAGCGAGTCAGGACATTCCACACAGTTTGCACTGCTGCAGAGTGGGAAACCTAGAAAACGGTCTTATAACTGATCAGGCTATTGGTTCATCTTTGCTGTCTCATGCCAACAAAGGTCTGACATTGAGGGAAACGGACCTTTTTTCCCTGTGAAGCTGTCTCTTTGCCACAGCAGGGGCTTTTATCATCAAATTGTAACAACCGGTGCATAGCCTGATGAAACGAATAACAAAGGATTGGGAGGAGCTGCCCCTCAGTTAAAGCATTCAGTTAAGTGAAGATCGCCCCGGGACAGCGGAGAAGTCTCCGCTGTCCGGGGGCTTTTAAAATGCTGGCGGGCGGCAGCGCAGCCTTCGCTGCCGCCCGCCAGCATTTTCAGATCGCCCCGGGACAGCAGAGAAGTCCTTGCCCCCCCCCCCAGCCTTCTGAAGAGGTCGGGGGACAGACTGTCCCCGGACCTGGTCTGAAGGCGGTTTCCATAGGAACGCATTGATTGATTTTCAATGCATTCCTATGGGAAACCGTGCTTCGCAAGACGAAAAAACTTGTGGAACGAATTAATTTCGTCTTGCGAGGCACCACTGTATGTACTTTAGCGATTGAGGGGCAGAGTACGGTAATTTCTTCTTTATCAAAGCTGTTTTATTGTCCATGGGATGTCTTTATTTCTTTCAATCTTGTTTTGTCGTGTTGGTATATCAAGAACACGGAGTGGCTAGAAATCCCCTGTCTTGACCTCTTCCTCTACCTCCTTCCTGCCCCCCTGCAGGAGAGACGAACCATATTGGCCAGAGGCAAAGCGGATGGCTTTGGATGACCGCCATCGCTCGGATTTCAGCCGCCAGGACCGGTTCCATGACTTTGATCACAGGGATCGTGGGCGGTACCAAGACCATTCCCTGGACAGGTGAGCCAGCAGAGTGACGAGCTTTGCCTCCTGCTGGGGGAGATGCTTATTTATAATCATTTATATGCCTTCAGCGGGTGGCACTGTGGGTTAAACCACAGAGCCTAGGACTTGCCGATCAGAAGGTCAGCAGTTCGAATCCTCGCAACGGAGTGAGCTCCCGTTGCTTGGTCCCTGCTCCTGCCAACCTAGCAGTTCGAAAGCATGTCAAAGTGCAAGTAGATAAATAGGTACCGCTCTGGCGGGAAGGTAAACGGCGTTTCCGTGCGCTGCTCTGGTTCGCCAGAAGCAGCTTAGTCATGCTGGCCACATGACCCGGAAGCTGTACGCCGGCTCCCTCGGCCAATAAAGCGAGATGAGCGCTGCAACCCCAGAGTCGGCCACAACTGGACCTAATGGTCAGGGGTCCCTTTACCTTTACATATGCCTTCAACAACAAAAATTCCCTAAGCAGGTTATACAGCTCAATTTCTGAATTGTGTCTTACCCAGACAGAAATTTCTGGGAAGGATTGTCTGGGGCGGGGGAGATGTGAAGAATACAGTGTCATTCCTACCTAGGGCATCCTAGTTAAAAGGTGTGGGATTTATTTGGGTACCCGCAAAATGAGCCAGTGTTCACTAGCAAAATGCCTTCTGTGGGGAAGGGAGGCGGGGACCTATTTTGCAGACTGGGTGGCTCTCACAAGCCTACACTGAGATGCTAAATCAGTCACCCCTCGAGTCTACCTGTAACTCCTCTGGAAGGGAGAGCCTTTTCACCAACTGCTGGAGAATCTACACACCTCGTTTCAGCTTTCTGTGTATTGTAACAGTAAGCTGCTTTGGGAATCAGCCTTGGATTTAAAAAGCAGTATATAAATCTGGGAAGAGGACTCTTCAGGTGTTGCTAGGCTACAATTCTTACAATCCCTGACCTTGACTTTTGGGGCTGGAAGGAGTTAAAGTCAGCTTGGGGGGGTACAGTTTCTGCACCCTAGGATAAATATGGATTCTATCCTTAAGCAAATGTTGCAGTTGAGTGAGTGTAGCATGAATTTCTTCCTCTATCCAAGAGGAACAGGTTGCCGGTGCTCCTTTAACCTTGAGCCTGATGTCGATTATATTGTTCTTTCCAGGAGAGAAGGGTCACGAGGAATAATGGGAGAGCGAGACGGACAGGTGAGCTGCATTGGTTGTGAGCCTGGTAGTGCCAAACCACTTAAGACAAAACGCTGCTTGCTTTCTTCGAGTGCATGACACCATTTCCTGTCTCTGCTCCTGCAGCATCACACAGATGACCACCATGGGGGACCAGAACGCCACTCACGGGATGGCTGGAGCAGCTATGGGTCTGACAGGCGCTTGAGCGAGGGACGGGGAATAACCCCACATTCCCGGTGAGTGTACTCAGGTGGTGGTGGTGGAGCAGCTGCCACACCAGCGCTAAAGTCTTGGTGTCCTTGCAAATATGGAGCAGCTTAACTGTTTTTCTTAATAGTTCTGTCGCCCAAAAGGCTCACAGTTGAAGAAAGGAGTGTGTTTTCAGCGGGGCAGAATAATCATAAAATTTCAGAGTTGGAAGGGTCTAGACCCGTGGTTCCTAACATGGGGCACATGTCCCACAGGGGGGCGATTTTTATTTTTAAGGGGGGCAGTTTGAGAATGAGTTATTAACAGTTAATGGCCTTTTAGGCTCCCTCCACATGAATAGTTCACTTTTTGAATAATAAGAATTACCGTATTTTTCGCTCTATAACACGCACCCGACCATAACACGCACGTAGTTTTTAGAGGAGGAAAATCCGTAGGCATGCCACCCGTAGGCATTCCCTCCATAACACGCACAGACATTTCCCCTTACTTTTTAGGAGGAAAAAAGTGAGTGTTATGGTGCAAAAAATACGGTATATGTCACGGGGGGTGGGGGTGCAGTGCATCAGGATTTTAGAGGTGCTTAGGTGAGGCATGGCCAAAGAAAGGTTGGGAACCACTGGTCTAGACCCAAGGGTCATCTAGTGCAACCCCTTGCAATGCAGGAATAAGAGGTTGGGTAAATAATGTTGCTGAAAACACAATCAGCTTTAAAAGAAATATTGGATCTTCATTACCAATCTGCATTTGAAACAAAAAGCAGTCTTGTTTTTTAGATTACTCCTGCTGACATAACAGGCAATCTTAGAGGGTTTGATCCTAAAGGGAGGGTGTTTTTCAAGATAGTGCTTGCCATCTACATTTTTCTTTTTTAAGTACTTGTATCTGTTTAAAAAAAAAAGGCCACTGTAGCATAAGGTGTTTGTTTTTGTTTTTTAAAGTTGATTAACTAATTAAAAGCCTTGCTTTTATTCCACCTTGAGAAGACACTCAAGACTTGCTCTTTGGCGAGTTGCTGAAGAAAGTGTATTCTGCAACTGAGGGGGTCAGGCACTAGGAATGTCACTGTGGGCGCTTGGCAGTCCTGACTCAGCCTAAGTGGGAACTTACGTTGAGCCTTCATTGTGGCAGAACATGAAGGCTTCGGGGCTGCTTTAAAGCTTTATAGGTCATCAGCACACTGAAGTGAGCCCAGAAGGAAACAGGGAGGCCGTGTTGGAGCTTTGATACATTCTGCCCAAGCACCTTCCGAATGAAGAGGTGCAAGATCCTGCAGCAGCTAGTGATTCTGAGCCATCATAATAGAATTTGATTTTCATGATCTTACCTAAGGACATTAAAAACTGCCTTACAGCAGCAGGGTTTGCCAAGCTTTTTGGACCAGGAGGCACATTTGGAATTTTGAGGGGGGGCTATGGGTGCCTGTCACAAAATGGCTAGAGTGGGGGCTGCCACATCTAAAAGAGCAGCAAAGTGAACTGAACCATGAAGTGGTTTTGGCATGCCTTTACCTGGTGCAGTTTTTCTAGAAAAAGAGGTGCCAGAACTCTCCATGGACACCTCCCTTGTTCTCTTACAATGGCAGTGGCGCTTACCTGACAGATGCTGGAACTGAGTTCTGGCTGGGGGGGGGAATAAGCGCTGCCCTTGCCCCATCAGCTGTCCCGTTAAATGGGGACAGGGAGGGACAGATGGGAGAGGGGGCATCCAGTCCTGGCCTGCAGTGAAATGTGGGCTTGTTTCAAGGTGTGTGTTTGGTATCGAAGAGGCCAATCCAGTGCAAACAGGAACTGAGCAGGAATTGCAAAACGGCCTCTCATTTTGGATGGGATACCCAGAGAAACCTTTCGTGGGCAGCCAGGGACGCGGGTGGCGCTGTGGGTTAAACCACAGAGCCTAGGACTTGCCGATCAGAAGGTCAGCGGTTCAAATCCCCGCAACGGGGTGAGCTCCTGTTGCTCGGTCCCTGCTCCTGCCAACCTAGCAGTTCGAAAGTACATCAAAATGCAAGTAGATAAATAGGCACGGCTCCGGCGGGAAGGTAAACGGCGTTTCCGTGCGCTGCTCTGGTGCGCCAGAAGCGGCTTAGTCCTGCTGGCCACATGACCCGGAAGCTGTACGCTGGCTCCCTCGGCCAATAAAGCGAGATGAGCGCCGCAACCCCAGAGTCGGCCACAACTGGACCTAATGGTCAGGGGTCCTGTTTAGGAGGCAGCAGCAGACCCACAGACGCCACTACAGTCACCTCTGTCTTGATGGAGTGAGGGTCCGCCTAGTCCCATCATCCCGTTTCCAACCGCTGGCAGCTACGGTACTCCCAAAAAGTATCCCAAGCA
Organism: Podarcis raffonei; assembly: GCF_027172205.1. Classification (NCBI taxonomy): domain Eukaryota; kingdom Metazoa; phylum Chordata; class Lepidosauria; order Squamata; family Lacertidae; genus Podarcis; species Podarcis raffonei. The sequence continues at coordinate 3,942,490 of NC_070619.1, read as the reverse complement.
TAGCACGACGGCAATGCTGTCCTCCACTGCCTGTCCCCAAAATCTGGTATTCAGTGGTGGAACACAGAGGCTTCATTTTTCTATCATGGCCCAGAGAGAGAGAGAGAAAGAAACTTTCAGGAAATACAGCTATCAAATTTGAGAATTCAAAATATTTGTCTGTGTGTTTTGAAGGGATTTAAGTGTTTTCTTCTGCAGGTAGATTAAAAAAACCAGTGTCTTTAAAATAAAATAAACCTCGCACTTCTTTTTTCCCAGAGATGGGCGTGACTGGGGACATCATGGTAGAAAATTTGAAGATCGCTCCTGGCAGAGTAACAATGGAGGTGCGATGGGGCGAGATCATGACCGGTGGCGAGGTAACTCTCTTCCTGTTCAGCTGCTGGGTTCTCTCTCTCTCCCCGCCACCAGGGATGCGGATGTTAAGCTCTACTCAAAAGTAGCCACATAGAAATCAGTGGACCCAAGTTGGTTGTGTCCTTCACTAGGCCCAGTGGTGGGTACTTGTCCGAAGAGCCTGTTAGATAGACAAGGGAAGGGTGGAAGAGAGAAATCCATTAGAGCAGTGTTTCTTCACCAGGGACGATATCTGAAGGTTGGGAAGAGTGTTTCCAAAAACATGTACTGCAGAAGTAAGAAAAATTAAAAGTCGTGAAATTTCAATCCATTCGAAAACTGAAATAAAATACTTAGGAGGAGCTAAGTTTTAAGGGGGACGTGGGATTTTTATGTTGGCGAAAGGGGCACATGGGCTTCAAAAGGTTGGGAGACACTGAGCAGCAGGGCATGTTTGTTGTTACAGTGGTGCCTCGCAAGACGAAATTAATTCGTTCCGCAAGTTTTTTCTTCTTGCGAGTTTTTCGTCTTGCGAAGCACGGTTTCCCATAGGAATGCATTGAAAATCAATTAATGCGTTCCTATGGAGACCGCTTGCCAGGCTGGCGGTGTGGAGAAGGGCTTTTCTCCCCACCACAAGCCTTCAGGACAGGTACGGGAACAGAGGGGAAGGCGCGCAGCGCTTCTCCTCTGTTCCCGGGGCTTGCGGTGGGAGGAGGGTTTTTCCTCCCCACCACCAACATTCAGAACAGCATTCTGAATGATGGCGGTGGGAAGGAAAACCCTCCTCCCACCGCAAGTCTTCAGGACAGCCATCCGAAGGCTGGCGCGGGGAGAAGGTCTCTCCGCCCCACCGCCAGCCTTCGGAGGAGGTCCGAGGACAGTGGGGAAGACGCGCTGCGCTTCCCCGCTGTTCCGGAGATTTCCCTATGGGCTTTCATCTTGCGAAGGAAGCCCATAGGGAAATTCGTTTTGCGAAGCGCCTCCAAAACGGAAAACCCTTTCGTCTAGCGGGTTTTCCGTCTTGCGAGGCGTTCGTCTTGCGGGGCACCACTGTACTTGGAATCCTGTGGAATTTGCCAAGCTGCTGTCTCTGCCTCAGTTCCTGCTCTGTAAAATGGGAACATTTATTGCCCTACTCGATAGGGGTACCACCAGGACTCTTTAGCCTTGCAGGCTCACAATCACTCTGCTTTCAAAGCTCTTGGGGGGGGGGCATTTTTTTGGCCTTTTTGGTGTAGTTCTAGGGAGAAAAACATGATAAACTAGGCTGAGAGCATCTCAGATGTATTTAGTGTGCCCTGCACTTAAACTTCCTCTTGGTTTTTCCCCCAGGTGGGGGCAGAGGGAGGCGTGGCCACATCTTTCATCGAGGTGGAATGTCTGGGTAAGAACCCTCTTTCAGCCTTGCCTTCAGAATTACTTACTGCGTAAAATTAATAATTGTTGTTGTTATTACTGTTCTGTATTTATATATACCCTGCCTTTTTCCCTGACAGGGACTCAAGAGACTTACACACAGCTTGATTGTAAAACAAAAACCCTCAAATCAGGTTTAAATAATAATAATAATAATAATAATAATAATAATAATAATAATAATAATAATAAAAAATGATTGGTTAAAACAAGTTTTAAAAAAATCAATTTAAAACATTAAAAAAATTAAAATAAGTAATAAAGCAACTACATTTGTCTTTTTTCTTGTTCTGTGTTGCATCCGACTGCTCTCCCCGCCCCGATCTCAGAACAACTCTTTCCAAATCTACCTCCCGGCTTCACTAATAAGAGTGACTATTTTTTGGCATTGCGTTACCTAATTGCTGCCTTACACACACATCCTGTGAGGTCTGGTGGCACTAGAGATGCCACTGCCATTTAATTTCCTGTTCTGTCTGAGCGTTATCTAGTTGACGGTTCTTGTTGCATAACCTCCTCCTCCAGCAAGGCCAAACAAACCCACAGCCCCATTGCTGCTGTTGCTCCTTTCGAGTTCCGCAGTGTTGCTTTCTCTTTTTTTAAAAAAAAAGTTCAGTTTTAACTATTTCATGTCCACCTTGGCTTAACACACCTTTATTTAAAGAAAAGAAAAATATTGTGCACAAGCGCAGGTCAAAAACTTGATTTCCAGGTGCGGGAAACTGCAGTAGGGAAGAGAGGGCTCGATTCATGTTCGCAGGTTTCCCACGGGTGTCTGGTCGGCCTCTGAGAACAGGAGGCTGGACTAGATGGGCCCATTGGCTTGATCCAGAAGGTTCATCTCATTCTGTTAAGTGTTTGACCCAGTCTTGCTCACGAGGGCAAGAGTTCCCTTACCACTTTCCCTGCACCTGGGGCTCAAATGGACCCCTGCCACACAACCCCCAAAGCTTCAGGACCCCGCTGCAGATTTGAGTCCTGGCAAACTGAGATGCAAGGCAATATGCAAAAACTTTTCTTAATTTGTTTTTCCCCAACTTTTTTTATTGATTTTCCAAACATTTAAACAAACATAAATCTCAGCCATATTTAAACCAATTTTGGTGACATTGTTAAGTGACTTCCTTGAATCCCCCTAGTTGAATTTCAGTGTACAGTGGTGCCTCAAGTTAAGTACTTAATTCATTCCGGAGGTCCGTTCTTAACCTGAAACTGTTCTTAACCTGAGGCACCACTTTAGCTAATGGAGCCTCCCGCTGCCGGAGCACGATTTCTGTTCTCATCCTGAAGCAAAGTTCTTAACCTGAGGTACTATTTCTGGGTTAGAGGAGTCTGTAACCTGAAGCGTATGTAACCCGAGGTACCACTGTATATCATTTTAACAGTTTTCAAAACCAATTTTTTCATAAAATTAACTTAATCACTTAACATCTTTCTTTCTATTTTAGCTTTAAACATATTAATTCCTAACATTACATATTTAAATCCTAAGCCTATTTGATATTTGCAAGCTTTTCCAATTAAGTTATTTTAACATATTGAACTAAATAGTCTTTGAATTTCATCCATTCCTCCTGGTGGTACTCCTCCTTCTGGTCACAGACTCTTTCAGTCAGGTCGGCTAGCTCCGAAAAATCCATCATCTTCATCTGCCATTCCTCCACTGTTGGGACTTCTTGTGTTTTCCAATTCTTAGCTAACAAAATTCTTGCTGCAATTGCGGCATACAAAAATAATTTAACATCTTTCTTGGGCAATTCCAAACTTGTTTTTCCAAGAAGAAAGGCCTCTGGTTTCTTAATAAATGTATACTTCAACATTTTTTTCAATTCATTATAAATCTTCTCCCAGAAGTCTTTCACCTTGGGGCAGGTCCACCACATATGATAAAAGGTACCCTCCTTTTCTTTACATTTCCAACATCACTGTTGTGGTAAATCTTTGCTAATTTTACAGGGGTTAAGTACCATCTATACATCATTTCCCATAATATTTTCCTTTAACACCGTACATGCAGTGAACTTGACCCCTTTCTTCCTCAGTCTTTCCCAGTCTTCAAACATTATGTTGCGTCCCACATCTCTTGCCCAATCTATCGTCACAGATTTATCGTATTTTTGCTCTATAAGACGCACCAGACCACAAGCCGCACCTAGTTTTTGGAGGAGGAAAACAAGAAAAAAAATATTCTGAATCTCAGAAGCCAGAACAGCAAGAGGGATCGCTGCGCAGTGAAAGCAGCAATCCCTCTTGCTGTTCTGGCTTCTGGGATACCTGCACAGCCTGCATTCGCTCCATAAGACGCACACACATTTCCCCTTACTTTTTAGGAGGGGAAAAGTGAGTCTTATAGAGCAAAAAAAACGGTAACTTGTTCAACCTTTGTATGCCATTCCAACAATAAATTATAAAAAAAAATTGGCAAATTTTTTAACTTTAGACAACTCCGTTTCCAACTTAGTTTTTTGAAACTTTTGTTTGTTTTATGTTGGTTTGTGATTCCTTCCTTAGGCGGGGAGGATTCTTGCCCAGTGCCCCGCCAGCCCAGGCGTCTCACAGCGAAGAGTCACAAGGAGAAGTCTTCTCGGGAGAAGACAGAGGGAGTAGGCCTGGCGACCCTCGCTTCAGCCGCCGCTACTGAATGTTCCAGCGTTGTTGTTGTTTTTTTTAACTGTACAATTGGCAACAGATGGGGGAAGACACACACACACACACACACACACACACACACACTACTGCTACTCCTCCCCACCCCACCCCCAGTGTACCACTGACTGTGACTTTTAAGTTAACCTTCATTCTTTTACTTCATAGCTCAATATGTGAAAGAAACAAAAGCCATTCGGGTTTTTTGGTAACGTGTATTTTCTGTATGTGGACCCCCCCCCCCCTCCTCGCACACACACGCAAACTTGCCCTCCTCTCCCCCCCTCATTAAAAGAAAATGTTTCTTTTACGGGGCATTCCATTTTCTATAAATAAAGAAACCCAGTTTACAATTACGTGACAGCTGCTTTTTTTGGTAGTCTTTTGCGTGATCTTGGTTTTCCCCCCCAAATTGCATATTTTGAGGAGGGGTGTTGGAATTGCAATCAAAATTAGAGAATAGGAGGATGAATGGAGCGGTCTTAAATTTGAAATCAGTTTTTTGCTCCTGATGGAACTGGGAATAGATCTTCTGTTGAGTAACAAGTCTTATATATTGCTTATCTTGTGACATGTTCAGCAGGCAATAATTTTGAATGCATACACAGTAGTGGTGTGCTTCAGATTCAAGTGGGCTGCTTTGGGTAATTGTCCTCATACTGCATCACGGTGTGGTACGCTGCTTTGACATCATCTGATAGGAAGTGCCTACAGAGGGTGGTGAATACAGCACAAGATACTATGGGCTGTCCCGTAAAGCCACTGGATGAAATAGCGGAAGAAGAGTGAAGAAAATTCTCTGGGATGATTTACACCCTGGCCAGCACTTTCTTGATCTCCTGCCTTCAGGCAGAAGATATAGAAGCACAATTAGTCACACCAACAGGGTAAATAAGAGCTTCTGTCCATGGGCTGTTAGGCTGCTGAATGAAAAGATAACAACAGGGCAACTGACTTTCGGGTTTGGTGGGTGTGCGTCAGTAAACGAGGGGAATTAAGACTTAAGCTGAGTGGGGGGGGGGGTGCTCGTGTAATCTCACTGTATACAAGTTGTACAAGTGACAATAAAGTATTTCAATTTGGGACCTGTGGAGCTTGTCTAAAGCAGGATCTTTCTGAAGCGCAGACCTCGATAGCAAGTTGAAGACCGTGTCTAGTGTTACTCCTGCCCAGAAACAGACCCATGGAAATTGATCAGCACAACTAACTCAAATCCATTCCTTTCAGTGGTTCTATTCTGAGTATCCATTGAAATTGGTAGACCTAAGTCAGGTGTGTCAATTTTAATGCTTACTCTTCAGTACGGCTCATGTTGGATACAGTTTGCATGTTTCTCCTGCTTGGCATGTAAGGAAAAGACCAGGTTGGGTAGATTTGGGGACAGGTTTGGTGGGGGGGAGTGACCCTCAGAAACCAAGCCCAAACCCCAATCCTATAACAATACATAAAACATGCCAGAGAAGCACATACGGTAGGGGGTGGCAAATATGCTCCGCCTCCAGGACCACAGTCTTAGACTTTACCGACTGGTGGGGTCTGCATTGCTCCCGGGAGAGAGAAAGGAAGTCAAATGACACTGAGGTTGATTCAGAGAAAGAGTTTATTCTGCTCTCCGGGTAGCAGAAGGCACTTGCGTGGTCCGTCCACAGCAAGTCCAAAGAAATGAGAAATTTCATGCAGTATATATATCCTCCAGGCACCCTCTCCCCCCTTCCCCAGGAATCCAACCACGTCAGCTTATACACGTAAGTTGACATCCATGACCATAAACAGATATTCCTGTTCCGGTACTCTTGACCATAAAAGGTTCCTGTTCCTATACTCTTATCTTGGGGCAGGAAGGTCACTAACTCCTGGCACTGTTCCCAGGTCTCTTGTCAAACCTGACAAGGTATGTGCGTCAGTGTGTAAGATAAGACCCCGATGTGCCATCCCTTCTCCACTCGGAACTGGCAAGGCCATCCATTGCCGTCACAGACCGATAAAGGAGAGGGCTTTGAGCACTTGTTTATACAGCTGGGTTTCTGTTTATACATTGACTCAAGTGCTTAAGTTAATGCATTTTAGAAATGCTCCCTTGGAAAAGGAAAAAAGTGGATTTTGGGTCCCGTTTCAGACTGACTGCACAGAAACCCATTCCATCACTTCGTGGGGAACCTTCCAAAGGCCACATGTCAATCAGGGCCAGAAACAACATCCCAGACACTGGTCAGAGGTTTCTACGGGGCAGAGAGTGTGTAGCAGTCAGGTGCAGCTGGGGGAAGTAGCATTGCTCACCTGGCTTCCCAATGTGCTGCAAAGAGCCGGAGCAGCCAGGCTGTGGAGAAACTGGTGCTCGGTAGGCTAAGCAGTGGCACCAATCCGACACTCGTGCTGTTGCGCTGCTGCTGGTGGTGTCACTGTTTAAGCCATGGGTAGGCAAACTAGGGGCCGGATCCAGCCCAATCGCCTTCTAAATCCAGCCCGCAGGCGGTCCGGGAATCAGAGTGTTTTTACCTGAGTAGAAGGTGTCCTTTTATTTAAAAAGCATCTCTGGGTTATTTGTGGGACCTGCCTGGTGTTTTTACATGAGTAGAACGTGTGCTTTTATTTAAAATGGGTTATTTGTGGGGCAAAGGAATTCATTCGTGGGGGTTCTTCAAATATAGTCATGCCCCCCGACAAGGTCTGAGGGACAGTGGACCAGCCCCCTGCTGAAAAAGTTTGCTGACCCCTGATTTAAGCACACATTGCAGCCAGGCGCATGAGATGGGGATGTGGCAATGCCACTGAAGGGTGTGGTCTTGTGGGAATCCTGAAGGGCCACATTTCACCATAACGGTGAAAGACAAGGCAAAGCTGAACAGTGCAGTGCTTTGCACACACAATAGTATTGTTGCCCTCCCAAGCAGTGCCTGCACTTTCCCAGGTTCTGTTTCCTTGGAATGAAGGTCAATGGAGGCTGACCCAAAGTCAATAAGACCACCTGGAACCGCCCCTATCTTAATAGGCTCTGGAGAGGTAATGCGAGACTTCTGGGAAGCTGTGAAAGCTTTCCAGAGGCCTCACACAATCTTCCGAAAGCTCAGTAAGCAAGGCGGATAGCTCAAAAACTTTCCTTACCAGGAAAACAGCACAGGGAGAGCTTTTTAAAGCCTTTCTTACCGGGTTCCAGACAGGTCATAAGAAATCTCAGGAGATCTTGTAAACAGAAATTGCCCTTTTCCCTTACGGGGTATCCAAGAGCCCATATAGAGTCCTTACATAGGTTCCCAGAGAATATTGAGAAGCAAAGCAGCTAGTAAGCCTGATCTTTATTGAACTGTTGCAACAGGGTGCTCCCCGCACCCACAGGAGAGAGGAGGGACCCAGAAAAATGGCGCGCAAGGCCTTATAAAGACTTTTGAAATTGCCACCCTGTAGATCAAGACCACCCCGTCGCGGGGATTCGAACCACCGACCTTCTGATCAGCAAGTCCTAGGTTCTGTGGTTTAACCCACAGTACTGGAGTACTGTGTCCAGTTCTGGGTGCCACAGTTCAAGAGGGACACTGACAAACTGGAACGTGTCCAGAGGAGGGCAACCAAAATGGTCAAAGGCCTGGAAACGATGCCTTATGAGGAACGGCTAAGGGAGCTGGGCATGTTTAGCCTGGAGAAAAGGAGGTTAAGGGGTGATATGATAGCCATGTTCAAATATATAAAAGGATGTCACATAGAGGAGGGAGAAAGGTTGTTTTCTGCTGCTCCAGAGAAGCGGACACGGAGCAATGGATCCAAACTACAAGAAAGAAGATTCCACCTAAACATTCGGAAGAACTTCCTGACAGTAAGAGCTGTTTGACAGTGGAATTTGCTGCCAAGGAGTGTGGTGGAGTCTCCTTCTTTGGAGGTCTTTAAGCAGAGGCTTGACAACCATATGTCAGGAGTGCTCTGATGGTGTTTCCTGCTTGGCAGGGGGTTGGACTCGATGGCCCTTGTGGTCTCTTCCAACTCTAGGATTCTATGAACCCACAGCGCCACCCGCATTCCTTCAAAAATAGTATGCAGCTCATAAAACATTTTTACTAGGAGAAAGCAATACAGCTTTTGAAGAGAAATGGCGGGACAGCTCAGGCCATGCTCTTGCAAAGGAACTTCGTTCAGATGCCTCTTATACTAGAATCTAAACATCCTAGGACGAACTGAGGCTGCCCTCACCTGGTTTTGCTGGCCAGTCAAAGCCATTTCTTGGGACTGTGGCCGCTGTCACCTGCTGACAGCTTCTAGGAGCCACAGGTGAGAGCTGAGTGCAGGGTAGGGACCAAAGGTGGACAAACTGCCCCCCCCCCCCACCAGAGGTACTATCCCCTCCCCTAACACCCCATACATTATGTTTTTAATGCTACACCACAGTTGCCCAGTACTGGCAGCAAGGAGCTGGAACTCAACTATCACCAGCCCAAGCTGCAGCCTTCGAATTCAACAAGTCCGTGCAGGACCCTTCCTGTGTTGTGATACCTTTGCCTCAAATGACGAACCTTCTCTGAATTCCGGCACGCCCTAATCGGAAGAAGGAAAAGAGGTCTCTTTCGCGCCATGCTGGCCTTCTGGTATTTAAGTTTCCCTTTTTGGAGAGTGATTCTTTCCCAAACGCCTGGCTCAGGTAGGATTCTAATACCATTTTTCTTTTCCCACTTGCTCTCTTCCCTTGGATTATGTCCCACGAACCTCTGGTTTTTTTATTATGCTCTCCATGAATCAAAGATATTTCACATTACTTCAATAGTCTGTACCCCTGCCAAAAAAAACACCCCTCCATGTATGTTTACATAGCAACCGCTATCAAAGTTCAGGCAGAAAACTTCCAATAGCCATTTTTTTTTCTTTGTTTTTAAAGATATTTGAGACAGCAGGAAGTTGTTGCAGGAGTCATGTATATTAGAATAGGGTAGAATAAGGTGGAATAAGGGGCACAGGTGGCGCTATGGGTTAAACCACAGAGCCTAGGACTTGCCGATCAGAAGGTCAGCAGTTCGAATCCCCGCAATGACGGGGTGAGCTCCCGTTGCTCGGTCCCTGCTCCTACCAACCTAGCAGTTTGAAAGCAGAAAGTGTAAGTAGATAAATAGGTACCACTCTGGTGGGAAGGTAAACGGCATTTCCATGCACTGCTCTGGTTCGCCAGAAGCAGCTTAGTCCTGCTGGCCACATGACCCGGAAGCTGTACGCCGGCTCCCTCGGCCAATAATGAGCGTGGCAACCCCAGAGTCGGCCACGACTGGACCTAATGGTCAGGGGTCCCTTTACCTTTACCTTTAAGGTGGAATAAGGGCTTAACTCCATCCAGAGTTTAACATGAAACTCCCCCTCCCTGGGCCTGCTCCACACCCTCCCATGGAAGGTTGCCTGGAAGGAAATAAAAATAAACAATTTATTGTACCCCGTCCATCTGGCTGGGTTGCCCCAACCACTCTGGGTGGCTTCTAACAGAACAACACAACGCACCACCAACCATTAAAAACGTCCCCATACAGGGCTGCCTTCAGATGTCTTCTAGAAGTTGTGTAGTTCATTATCTCCTTGGCATCTGATGGGAAGGTGTTCCACAGGGCAGGTGCCACTACCGAGAAGGCCCTCTGCCTGGTTCCCTGGAACCTCATTTCTTACAGTGAGGGAACCACCAGAAGGTCCTCGGAACGATGGGGGTGGAGATGCTCCTTCAGGTATACTGGGCCTTTGAGGCCATTTAGGGCTTTAGAGATCAGCACCAACACTTTGAATTGTACTCGGAAACATACTGGGAGCCAATGTATGTTTTTCAAGGCGGGTGCTATGTGGTCTCAGCGGCCGCTCCCAGTCACCAGTCTGGCAGCCACATTCTGGATGAGTTGTCATTTCCGAGTCACCTTCAAAGGTAGCCCCACAGAGAGCGCATTGCAGTAGTCCAAGCAGGAGATAACCAGAGCATGCACCACTCTGGCTTGACTCAGCCGACGTACAAGATAGAATGTGGCCCTCAGTCTGAAAAGGAGAGAGACCCTTGGTGCTATCAGCAGCAGGGATATTGATGGATGTGTGGCAACCAGCTGACTGAATTCTGACCCTCAGTTCCTGCCGTCCCAACAAAGCCCCCTTTGAGTTTCTCCCTCTCCGTTTAAGCAAGCGGGGTCACACACCCAAGAGCCTACGTCAAGCGCCACGAGAGGCTGTCTTACGACAGAGGAGCTTTGGAGAAGATGCATCAGGAGTCAAGGAAGGAAGGAGACGGGAGATCGATCTTGCTCGAGTTCCAAGCCTACCAGAGGTACAGTAACACCATCCGTTCTGTTACGGAAAGGGGGGGGGCATGTCTTCTTCACCTTCTTCTTCGCTACAATATATCCATTTATTCCCAATTGTCAATGTCAAAAGGGACTAAAATCTATAAAATCCATAGAAAATCAACGTGCCAATTTGCTCAATTTCTCTAGGACTCTATGACACCTCCCCTGTCCTCCATAATCCCTCAAGTAAGGTGCTCTGCCAAGCCTTTCCTCCGGGCAATGCCAGGTGGCAGACTATGCATACATGGACCATTGTCTTCCCATCACCGGCACTCAGGAAGCGCTTATCTGCGCATATCTCCAGCTCTGCATATTCCCCCCTCCCTCCTCCATATGTTAATCCGGTGTAACCCAACCTCTCCTTAATGTATTCATGATGTAACTGGGGTGTATTTTGCACTGTATTCTGGGACATGGGGGGGAGTTTCAAAAGTTCATGTCACCCCTTTCTCGCTGTTCAATCTCGTCTTGAACCTGTTGCGCAATAAACTTGGATCTTCTGCAGTTTGCTCCTGTCCGGCTGAGCTCATTTTCTTCCGCAGGGACCCGCGGACTTAGTCCAATGAGCTGGGTGGCAGAGTAGCCCCGCACCCAGATTTTAGCCGTAACAGTTCAATGTAGGGATTGCTATGGGATTGCTATGAGGAATTATAACAAATATAGAGTAAGCCATCTGTGTCAGCAATGAAAGCATTGCGTTGACTGGGTTTAAACTATTTTGATATGATTCTTGATCAATCCACACCTCTGCATCCCTGTTCCATTTTTCTTTTTTGACAAGTCAGGCATCCTGGGTCATCAAAGACAGTGGGCAGTTTCTTTGATGTAGCTTTTCTGATATGTTAATCTCAGGATGTTAATCTTAGGGCCAGGAAACAGATCTCACCTGAAGGTGATAATGATGCTGTCCTTCTTATCATGTATATTGCTTGTTTATCACCTCTGGGGTTGCCCAACGACACTCCTTTTGTAGTTCTGTTTTGTTTACCCCAGAAATATGTGCTTAATTGGTTTTGGTAGTTTAACTTTTCCCCACGTGGGGTTTGTTGAAATGCTCAGAAGAAATCTGATTGGTTCTTACGAACACTCTGTAAAAAGTTCTTTTGTGAATAAAACGACCTGGGCCAGGGGGTGGAGACAAGAGATTATTATAGGCACCCTTCCCAGAGTCTTGCTGGTTCAAGCCTCTGTGTGTATTCTTATTAATCAGAGTTCAATCCTTCCTTTACTTTGTGAACAGCCTAACTTTTGCATAAGTGGGGCAGGTATCTGTGGGTGACGCTCAGTCAGCACAGCATGAGACTTGATCTCAAGGTCATGAGTTCGAGACCCATTTCGAGCAAAAGATTCATGCATTGCAGGGAGTTGAACCAGACAACCCTTGTGGTCCCTTCCAACTCTACAATTCTGTAATAATAATAATAATATTTTTTATTATCTATACCCCACCCATCTGGCTGGGTTTCCCCAGCCACGCTCCCAACAGAATTAAAAGCACAGTAAATCATCAAACATTAAAAACTTTCCTGAACAGGGCTGCCTTCAGATGTCTTCTAAAAGTCAGATAGTTGTTCATTTCCTTGACATCTGGTGGGAGGGCGTTCCACAGGGCGGGTGCCACTACCGAGAAGGCCCTCCGCCTGGTTCCCTGTAACCTCACATCTTGCAGGGAGTAAACCGCCAGAAAACCCTCGGTGTCTGGGCTGGATGATGGAGAGACCCCACAATTTGTCCCTTTAAAAAAAATGCAACAAAAGTATTCACTCTGGTGTCCACATCAAGCAATGAGTTCCGCAAGCTAAAGGCATGTGTCGAAACTGTGTTTCAGGGTCTTCAGACTGAGACTATGGAGGGACAGGAGTGTTTTTGCAAGAGGCATTGAGATCACCAGGAGAAACGGTGACGCCGGGCCCACGAACCTCTCTTTCATTTACACTGGCATCCTGGAAGGTGACAATTTATTTATTTTTTTAAAAAAAGGTCTGGAAAGATGTCAGCATCTCACAAAGGGGGATAGAAAAATAATATATTCTCTGTGTCTCCCACCTGCCTTTCTTTCTCTCTACCGGAACAGAATTCCAGACAAGTCTGCTTTCCACATAACTCCTATTCAGAGCAGACACTCTGAAATTAATTAATTTGAGCTTTCATTTTAAAAGGAGGGGGAGAACAAGCTTCGGTAGTCCTTAAGGCAGTGAAACTGTGCTTGCAAAGTCCTGGGGCAATGGCTGGGAAAATCCCAGAAGGAAGGGTGAATGAATCAAGATGAATAAATTGTGCAAAATGGATGCAGATTTACAAAGCTTCCCCAACTTCAGGGACTGGGAGCCCCTGGCCCTCTCAGATGGACTACAACTCCCATCATCCCTGACTGTTGCCCATGCTGGCTGCGGCCGATGGGAGTTGGAGTCCAACGACATCCCACCTGATGCCTGCAGTTTACAGAGTTTCACATGGGTCACATAATTATGGTCTGTGTGTGTGGTTTGGGAGCTGCGCGGTCAGGGAAAAAACAACGCTGTCCAGGGTTGTAAAGTCTGCGGAGAGAATAATTGGGTGCACTCTTCACACCTTGGATCAAATCTATGCTTCCAGGTGCCATAAGAAAGCTGCAGAGATAGCGCAGGATAGTGCGCACCCTGGAAATTATCTCTTTCAGCTTCTGCCTTCTGGAAGAAGGTCCAGGGTTATAAAGACTAGGACTAGCCGCCTGAGAAACAGTTTCTACCCAAATGCGATTTTGGTTTTAAACGCAGTGTAAGGTAGTCTCTAGGGGAGTATATTGTATTTAATTATGGGGTATCAGAGTTAGGACTTGCCAATCAGAAGGTTGAATCCCCGCGACGGGGTGAGCTCCCGTTGCTCGGTCCTTGCTCCCGCCCAACCTAGCAGTTCGAAAGCACATCAAAGTGCAAGTAGATAAATAGGTACCGCTCTGGCGGGAAGGTAAACGGCGTTCACCAGAAGTGGCTTAGTCATGCTGGCCACATGACCCGGACGCTGTATGCCAGCTCCCTCTGCCAATAAAGCGAGATGAGCACCGCAACCCCAGAGTCGGCCAGGACTGGACCTAATGGTCAGGCGTCCCTTTACCTTTTAACAAGGCTGGTATAGCAGGCTTGTTGGTTTTTGAATGTCTGATGTAGATTTTTTTCAATTTCGTTGTTCTGTATGGGACAGTGACAATAAAGATTATCGTATTGTATTGTATAATGTTTGGATGGATGGATTTTAGCCCAGCCTGCGCTAATGACCCTGCTGACCTTCCCGCAGGAGAGCCAGGTTCCTCTTGCCACGGGTCCATCATCAACGGCCTCTTTGAGGGATTCATCCGGACGCAGAACGGCACCTATTATGTCGAATCTGCTGGGTCGCCTTCCTCCAGCCAGACCTCTCCAACTCATTCATTCATCCATCATGAGAGTGACTTAGGTCAGTGGCTTTCAACCTGTGTGCAGTTGCACCTTGGGGTGCCTTGAATGGTGATCGGGGTGTCACAGGCAACACTGACCTCTGCCCTTATTCCCTTATGGGGTATCCAAGAGCCCATATAGAGTCCTTACATGGGTTCCCTATTGGTAGGAGAAAATAACAGAGGCCAACCAGAGAATATTGAGAAGCAAAGCAGCTAGTAAGCCTGATCTTTATTAAACTGTTGCAACAGGGTCCTCGCCACAAGCAGGAAAGAGGAGGAACCCAGAACAAAGGTGTGCAAGCTCTTACATAGACTTTTTAAATTGTCCACCCTCAAACTCCAGACCACCCCCACAAACATCATACCTACATCACATATTTTAGAATCAGAGAGTTGGAAGGGACTCAGAGGATCAGATTGCGTTATCATATTCCTTAGTGGCAGTGGCGTTGCGTGGGTTGTCAGCACCCGGGGCAAGGCAAGTAATTTGCACCCCCTAACCCGTGGATTTGCGCCCCCTAACCCGTGGATTTGCCCTAACCCCAGATGTTGCGCCCGGTGCGGCCGGCCCCCCTGCACCCCCCACGCTACGCCACTGCTTAGTGGGGGGTCATGTAAACTGGTCTGATGAATTATGCTTTTTATGGAGTAGGGGGGCACTGGGGGTGATGGGTGGTCAGAGACCCCCTGGTCTAGATTGATTCTAGATCCTGCCGTGTGGCTGGTGGATTGAAAACCCTCCTCTTGGCGAGGTTATCCACACCTTTTCCTCTGCGCATGCCCAGGTGAACGAAGGAGCATGTGGCGGATCTTGGTACAGACCCACGCACAACATCGCTGGGCAGGTGTGGTGACATAACACTCCTCAGGTGGGAAAATGCAGCATCAGTCTGCAGCAGGCTATACCGTATTTTTCGCCCCATAAGGCGCACCGGACCATAGGGCGCACCTAGTTTTTAGAGGGGGAAATCAAGGGGGAAAAATCTTATTTCCCCCACAGCCCCAAAGAGCAGCGTACAGGCTGCGCACAACCTCTCCCTGCAGGAGGGGTTGCGCGCGGCTATGGCACAAGCCATATGGCACAAGATCCATCCTGCTCGCTGTCTTGGCTTGTGCCATAAAGAAGCCATAGCCGCATGCAGCCTCTCCCTGCCGGAGGGGCTGCGCGGGGCTATCCCTGAAGCCTTCTGAGCGCAGCGCAAGACTCTCCTGGCTTCAGCGAAAGGAACCTGAAGCCTCCAGAACGCAGCGGGAACTCACGCTGCACTCCGAAGGCTTCAGGCGGTTATCCCTGAAGCCTAGAGAGCGAGAGTGGTCGGTGCGCACCAACGCCTCTCACTCTCCAGGCTTCAGCGAAAGCAACGCGAAGCCTCCAGAGCGTGGAGGGAGCGCTCCCTCTGCGCTTCGGAGGCGTCGCGTTGCTATCGCTGAAGCCAAGGAGCCTGCATTCGCTCCATAGGACGCACACACATTTCCCCTTAATTTTTGGAGGGGGAAAAGTGTGTCCTCAGAGTTCCCCACAAAGCACTTTTCAGGGGCCAGAAAGTCTGCTTTAAATCTCGACTGTGTGTGAGGAAAACAAAACCCAAGTGCTTGTTGGACTTCGAAAACAAAAATCCCTCAGGGGAGTTCCGCTGCATGAAAAGATTTCCTCTTGTCTTGAGACTCTGCAGCGCCATTATGGATTTTTTTTTCTTCCCCACTGCTAGACTATCAACTCTGGGGAGATTCTGAATCTGTGACTTTGGCTCGGCAGACACACCAGCGCATGCAGGATTTCCAGCAAAAGCTCGCAGCAAAGGTGAGCGTTAAAAGCTGAGAAAGGGGGCTTTTTAGTTTTGGGGAAATGAGAGCAAGAGGTGGCAGGGTGGACGTTGATAAAAGTACCGTATTTTTTGCTCGATAAGACTCACTTTTTCCCTCCTAAAAAGTAAGGGGAAATGTGTGTGCGTCTTATGGAGCGAATGCAGGCTGTGCAGCTATCACAGAAGCCAGAACAGCAAGAGGGATTGCTGCTTTCACTGCGCAGCGATCCCTCTTGCTGTTCTGGCTTCTGAGATTCAGAATATTTTTTTTCTTGTTTTCCTCCTCCAAAAACTAGGTGCGTCTTGTGGTCTGCTGCGTCTTATAGAGCAAAAAATACGGTACTTAAAAAAACAACAACAACTAGAGTCCTTTTTGTTGGGGATAGCTCAGACGGAAATTCCCAGGTGTCAAAAAAGGTTATTTAGGTATGCAACAACTGTGGCCTGTGTTTCGTTAGCTCCAAAGTGGAAAACAAGTCTCAACTGAAGAAGAATGGCAACTTAAAATTGATGGAATATGCGCAGCTTGTGGATCTAACACATGGGTAGGGAAACTAAGGCCCGGGGGCCGGATGTGGCCCAATAGCCTTCTAAATCTGGCCTGCGGACGGTCTGGGAATCAGTGTGTTTTTACATGAGTAGAATCTGTGCTTTTATTTAAAATGCATCTCTGGGTTATTTGTGGGGCATAGGAATTCGTTCATCCCCCCAAAAAAAATATAGTCTGGCCCCCCACAAGGTCTATCTCCCTGCTTCACCTTTTCTCCACAACAGGATCCGGAGCATTTGCTGCGGCGGAAGAGAAGCCTGGATTATTCAAAGACCTCTTGCTTGCTGCACATTCAGGCTGACCACCTTTTCTACCGAAGGTTTGGCTCCATCGAAGCCGTGATCGCCCAGGTACCAGAAGCTACAAAGGAAGCCTCTTAACCAGGGGCGGGGGGTGGGTAGGGAAAGTTGATTCCATTCTCATTTAAGGATGGATTGATCCAATTTGCAATTTCCCAAATTGCATGATTTCCCTCACAGACACTCAGAAAATTGGAACGAATCTCACAGGTTTTGGAGAGTTTTTCCTTTTCTTTGGAATGATCCTAATTTTTGACAAAGCACTTTTGGCTATTGGGAATGTTTTATTCGTGGCTGGCCTGGCTTTTGTGATTGGTTTAGAAAGGACTTTCAGATTCTTCTTCCAGAAACACAAAGTGAAAGCCACAGGTTTCTTTCTGAGTGGTGAACTTATAGTTCTTATTGGCTGGCCCTTGATAGGAATGGTCCTTGAAATTTATGTCTTCCTCTTATTCAGGGACTTTTCCCCTGTGGTGGTTGGTTTTATTAGAAGAGTGCTGGTCCTTGGCTATCTCTTGAATTTACCTGGCATTAGCTCACTTGTAGTTAAAGTTGGAGGGACGCGGGTGGCGCTGTGGTTAAACCACAGAGCCTAGGGCTTGCCGATCAGAAGGTTGGCGGTTCGAATCTCCGCGCGGGGTGAGCTCCCGTTGCTCGGTCCCTGCTCCTGCCAACCTAGCAGTTCGAAAGCACCTCAAAGTGCAAGTAGATAAATAGGTACCGCTCCGGCGGGAAGGTAAACAGCATTTCTGTGCACTGCTCTGGTTCACCAGAAGCGGCTTAGTTCTGCTAGCCACATGACCAGAAGCTGTACGCCAGCTCCCTCGGCCAATAAAGCGAGATGAGCGCCGCAACCCCAGAGTCGGCCACGACTGGACCTGATGGTCAGGGGTCCCTTTACCTTTACCTAGCTGATACCGAGCGAGACAATACAGGTCATTCGTCAGCAGACCATGCAACTCTTCATCTCAGGGAAGCGTAGGGCAAAAGATTCCTGCATTGCATTCGGTTGGATTAGATGATCCTTGGGATCCCTTCCAACGCTACTATTCTGTTATTCTATGGCTAATATGGGCTATTTAGAGTCTTTCCTAGCCCTCCCATCTCTCTCTGTCTTTCTCTCCCACCAGATTGCCAGCTACGTAAAAGCTGTAAACGCCATTTACGAAGGGGCAGAATTTGATGGAATCAGGAACATCGACTTCAAAGTTAAGACCATCAACGTAAGCACAGCTGTCTTCTTCTTCTTCTTCTTCTTCTTCTTCTTCTTCTTCTTCTTCTTCGTCATGTGATTATTTATACATTTTTATTGTTTTTTTACATATCATTTCCAACAATCATTTAACATAACTTCTTATCTTACACAATATTTTTAGACTTCCGTCAACAACCTCTGAATATTTTCCGTTCTTTATCACTTATTCTGCATTTCTTAATTTCTCTATTACTCTTAATTATCATTAACTAATAATTCTCTTCATAGTCTTTCTTGCAATATTTCAAATAGCCCTCCTTACAGAACTTCTTGCTGTCCTACTAGCGTAATCTGTTCCCTACAATTGCTTTTCATATATTTACTCCAGTCTTCTAAGAATCTCTGATCCCGCAGGTTTCAAATCCTTCCTGTTAATTTATCTAATTCTGCATAGTCCGTTAATTTCATCCACCATTCTTCTTTCGTCGGTAATTCTTCTTGCTTCCATTTTTGTGCCAATAATATTCTTGCTGCTGTCATTGCATATATATATATATATATATATATATATATATATATATATGCGCACACAGCTGTCTTCTTAGTAGAGTTTACAAAAAAATAATAATAATCCCGGGATGAGTGCCCTTAAGGCTTTCTTTAAAAAGAAAAAGAAAACACCTTCCTGGTAAAGAACAGATAATATTATCCTTTGCATGAGGATTTATTTACAGGAAGATTGGACTCTTCCTGAGTCCATATAGCTTAGTCTTGTCTACACTGACAGCACCTGCAGAAGGATTGTGTCCGTCCATCTGGTTTCTTCACACCAGGCGTTGATTTTTCTGCACCGCAAAATATCGCCTCTTCCTTGCCTTTTCTCTCAAGTAAAAAAATCCCAGACACCACAACGTTTCCTCATAGGGAGTTACTCCACCCCCTTGATTATACGGGCTGCCCGTTTTTGAATCTTGCCTAGCTTCACAGCACCCCCTTTCTGAGACAAGGCGGACAGAACTGCACATAGTATTCCAAGCCTGGTCTCGCCAGCAATTTGTATAATAATGGCATCAATGTCTTGGCAGCCTTATTGTTCTGTCTCTTTCCTGGTGATGCCCAAACGGTGGAGTTTGTCTCTTACCCTTGCTGCATGGGGGGGGGGTCAGCTAGCGGTGAAGACATTAGTGTTGGGGTGGAGAAAGCTTTGGCCTGGGGACCACAATGTGGCCCTCGGGGGCTTCCAATCTGGCCCACGAGGCAACTCCATCTCAGTCTCACCTTCTTTCTCTGCACCTTGGATTCTGACTCTTCCTCCTTTCCTGCCTGACTGGGAGACACTTCTTGGCTTGTTCTGTTTCCTCCAGAATAGCACTTTTCCTTGTTTTTATACTTATTGATTTATTGGAATATACATAGGCTGCTAATTCAAATAGAATAATAATACAGTGGTGCCTCGCAAGACGAAATTAATTCGTTCCTCAAGTTTTTTCTTCTTGCGAGTTTTTCGTCTTGTGAAGCACGGTTTCCCATAAGAATGCATTAAAAATCAACTAATGCATTCCTATGGAGACCGCCTTCAGACCAGGTCTGGGGACAGTCTGTCCCCGGACCTCTTCTGAAGGCTGGCGGGGGGAGAAGGACTTTTCTCCCCACCGCCAGCCTTCAGAACAGCCTTCTGAAGGCTGGAGGGGGGAAGAAAAGCCCTTCTCCCGCCGCTAGCCTTCAGAAGAGTTCCCCAGGGCTGCCTAGGCTGAGGATAGCAGCCTGCTGCCCGGTGTGAGGGGCGCTCTGCTTCAGAGCACCCCTCGCGCGGGGCAGACATTCGCAGCTTGGGGAGCCCTGCAGGACTTCCCCGCAGGGCTCTCCAAGCTGCGGATAGCAGCCTGCTGCCCCGCACGAGGGGCGCTCTTAAGCAGAGCGCCCCTTGCACGGGGCAGACATTCGCAGCTTGTCCCCGGAGATTTCCCTATGGGCTTTCGTCTTGCGAAGCAAGCCCATAGGGAAATTTGTCTTGCGAAGCCGCTAAAAATCGGAAAACCCTTTCGTCTTGCGGGTTTTTCGTTTAGCGAGGCATTCGTCTTGCGGGGCACCACTGTACAATAATAATTTATTATTTATACCCCGCCCATCTGGCTGGGTTTCCCCAGCTACTCTGGGCAGCTCCCAACAGAATGCAGTGGTACCTTGGTTCTTGAACTTAATCCATTCCGGGAGTGCGTTCGACTGCCGAAACCATTCACAAGCCAAGGCACAGCTTCCGATTGGCTGCAGGGGGTTCCTTCACTTGATCAGAAGCCGCGGAAGCCGCGTCGGATGTTTGGCTTCCGAAAAATGTTTGCAAACTGGAACACTTACTTCCTGGTTTGCAGCATTCCGGAGCCGATTTGTTCGACAACTTAGCCGTTCAGGAACCAAGATACAACTGTATTAAAAATGCAATAAAACATCAAACATTAAAAACTTCCCTGAACAGGGCTGCCTTCAGATGCCTTCTAAAAGTCAGATAGTTGTTTATTTCCTTGACATCTGATGGGAGGGCGTTACATAGGGAGGGCGCCACCACCGAGAAGACCCTCTGTCTGGTTCCCTGTAACCTCACTTCCCGCAGTGAGGAAACCGCCAGAAGCAGCAAGAATACTCATTGCAAAGTATTGGAAGACACAAGAATTACCCACCTTGGAAGAATGGCAGATGCAAGTAATCGACTATATGGAAATGGCTGAGATGACTGGCAGAATCCGGGACCAGGGAGAAGAGTTGGTGGAAGAAGATTGGAGGAAATTTAAAATTTATTTACAGAAGTATTGTAAAATTAATGAATGCTGATGACATTGAAATAAAATGAAGGGGTTCTAGTAATAAGAGATAAAAATTTGAAATTTGGGAGGTAAAATGTATAAGGACAAAGTAGTAGGATATGAATTTGCTGAACTAATTGTTAAAAAGGGATATAAAAAAGGGAGGCGTGAGGAAGTCAGGAAAATAAGTTAATTGAAGATAAATAATTAGAAAAGAGTGATTTGTGTTTTTTCCTATTTTATTTTGTGTGTGTTGACTGTTCTTCTTTTTTTTCTTCTTGTTAAATGTTTGTATTTTATGTATTGTGAAAGTTTGTATTGTTGTGTTTTATATTGTTTTTCTGTGTTTTTATTGTCCTATTTTTCTATTGTTAAACTTAATAAAAATATTATTTATTTTTTTTAAAAGAGGGAACCGCCAGAAGGCCATCAGCCCTGGACCTCTGTGTCCGGGCAGAACGATGGGGGTGGAGATGCTCCTTCAGGTCTACTGGGCTAAGGCCGCTTACGGCTTTCAAAGTCAGCACCAACACTTTGAATTGTGCTCGGAAACGTACTGGGAGCCAAGAAATAAACCAACAGAACAGGTTAACACTTATACATAAAACCATTCAATGAAAACCATATTTTAAAAGTTGAAATCACCAGATTACGAGTCCATCGCTCTTAACCACCACACCACACTGTCTCTGTGCAGGGTTTCAGGCAGTCCCTGAGGTGCCCTGGGTCAAAGTGGTTTCTAGACTTTGTAAATCAATGCAAAATACTAAAGCAGCGTCACGTGCCCAGGTGTGTCTTATCCTTCTTTCGCAGATCGTGGAGGAGGAGGACCACTCAGAGTCGCCCTTCATCAGTCCAGAGATGCTCCTGATGATGCACTCTAAAGCGAACTGGAACAGTTACTGCTTAGCTTTCCTGCTCACCGACAGGGATTACAGCGGAGTTCTGGGCATCGCTTTCAACGGACAACCTGGTGAGTGAGCGGTGTGGCGGTTCAACAGCCCCAGTCCTTATCTTTGGAAGGAAGAACATACAGCCACAGACCGACCTATGGGGGTAATTTTTTATTGCTCTGTTAATAACTCGCCACCCATCACCAAATAAATCTTAGATAAATACCGTATTTTTCGCTCTATACGACACACTTTTCCCCCTCCAAAAATTAAGGGGAAATATTTGCGCGTCCTATGGAGTGAATGCAGGCTCCTTGGCTTCAGCGATAGCAACACGAAGCCTCCAAAGCGCAGAGGGAGCGCTCCCTCCGCGCTCCAGAGGCTACACATTGATTCAGGGATAGCCGCCTGAAGCCTTTGGAGCGCAGCGGGACCTCTAGTTTGGGGATGGCTGCGCAAAGCCTCCGCAGGGCAGCGGGATGAAGGTGTCGGAATCAAGCCTTAGTCTGAGGAATTTGCCACTCTCCAGGCACCCGGCTTGAGTTCCTTGTTGACCTCCCCGTCTGCGACTCCCGGCAAGATCAGGCGAGGTCTCAATCGGCGATCCTCCTCTAACGTGAGAAGAACACACCACTCCTCCTCTGCCATCCCCAGGGAGGGGAAAGAGACAGACAGAAATGTATTTACATGCCTTTATTTCTGTCCTTCCAGCAGTACAGAGAAACGTGTCTGCACTCTCTTAACACCAACAGCAGAGAGAGAATAAACTCCTCCCCTGTACTTCCAGTACAGGTCAGATGACACTCTGAGCTAACATCCGGTGCTCAGTGGTGTGAATAGACTGTCCCTTTGTTCCCACGGTACAGTCATAAACATCAACATCCTGTTTGGCTTTCCAGCCACCTGGAGCTCGCTGCTGCATTGCTCCTTTTTCGTAACAGAAGGCACCCCGCTGTCCTGCGGAGGCTTCAAAGGCTGTCCCAGAAGCCAGAGCAGCGCTCCGTCTCGCTATTCTAGCTTCGGGGTTAGCGGCGCAAAGCCTCTGCAGGGCAGCGGGGTGCCTTCATCCCGCTGCCCTCCGGAGGCTTCGCAGGCTGTCCCAGGAGCCTCCACAGGGCACAGGGATGAAGGCTCCCCTTGCCCCGCAGAGGCTTCGCACGAAGCTAGACCAGCTATCCCAGCGGCTATCCCAGAAGCCAGAACAGCAAGAGGCTTTCCCAGAAGCCAGATCCCTCTTGCTGTTCTGGCTTCTGGGATTCAGAATTTTTTTTTCTTGTCCCCCCCCAAACTAGGTGCGTCCTATCATCTGGTGCGTCCTATAGAGCGAAAAATACGGTAATATAAGCCAACAACACGTCCAAAACACTGGCGACACAAACGTGAATAAGTTAACAATAAATAAGAGGATAGGGTTTTAAACACATACACACATTTAGAACCACAAAACAGGTTGGGGTTTTTTGACAGCTGCTCAGAGAACAGGGGGACATGATAAGTCTTTTCTCACACACACACACCCCAGACCCTGCTTTTGACGTATAAGGCCACTTTCCATGTTTCTTTGATTTCTTCTGCCTCACGAATCTTGTTGTTGTTGTTTAGTCGTTTAGTCGTGTCCGACTCTTCGTGACCCCCTGGACCAGAGAACGCCAGGCACCCCTGTCCTCCACTGCCTCCCGCAGTTTGGTCAAACTCATGCTGGTAACCTCGAAAACACTATCCAACCATCTCGTCCTCTGTCGCCCCCTTCTCCTTGTGCCCTCCATCTTTCCCAACATCAGGGTCTTCTCCAGGGAGTCTTCTCTTCTCATGAGGTGGCCAAAGTCTTGGAGCCTCAGCGTCAGGATCTGTCCTTCCAGTGAGCACTCAGGGCTGATTTCCTTCAGAATGGATTGGTTTGATCTTCTTGCAGTCCATGGGACTCTCAAGAGTCTCCTCCAGCACCATAATTCAAAAGCATCAATTCTTCGGCGATCAGCCTTCTTTATGGTCCAGCTCTCACTTCCATACATCACTACTGGGAAAACCATAGCTTTAACTATACGAACCTTTGTTGGCAAGGTGATGTCAAGGTGACGAATCTTACATTATCTTTAAAGAAAGAACCTTAGGTTTGTTCCCTGCCATCTCCAGGCAGGGCTGGAACAAGACCCTGGAATCCTGGAGAGTCGCTGCCAATCCATGTTGACAATATTGAGCTCCGTGGCCTCATGGTCTGACCTCCAATGTCCCTGATCTCTCAAGTTTGGGTTTTTTTCCTTGTTAATATCTACCTCCTGGGATGCGGGTGGTGCTGTGGTCTAAACCACTGAGCCTCTTGGGCTTGCCGATCGGAAGGTCTGTGGTTCGAATCCCCACAACAGGGTGAGCTCCCGTTGCTCGGTCCCAGCTCCTGCCAACCTAGCACTTCGAAAGCACACCAGTGCAAGTAGATAAATAGGTACTGCTCTGGCGGGAAGGTAAACGGCGTTTCTGTGCACTGCTCTGGTTCGCCAGAAGCAGCTTAGTCATACTGGCCACATGACCCGGAAAAACTATCTGTGGACAAACGTCGGCTCCCTCAGCCAGTAAAGCGAGATGAGCGCCGCAACCCCAGAGTCGTTTGCGACTGGACTAAACTGTCAGGGGTCCTTTACCTTTTTAAATCTACCTCCCAGGTGATTCTGGAGGGATTTGCTCGAAGCAGCGCACTTTCCAAGACAAGGAGGTCTCGATGAACACAGGGCTGATCACGTTGCAGAAATATGGACAGCTCCTTCCTCCGAGGATGATCCACATCACGCTTGCCCACGAGCTCGGACACAGCCTGGGCGCCTACGTAAGTTTGTTGCTTTTCTGGCATGGAAAAAGCCAGCTTCCCACACCGTTTCCTTTTGTGATGAGTGCACCGTCCTGGGTGCTGAGCTCAGATAGAACGGGCAATGCTGTGTCATCCGAAAAGGAAAGAGCAAGCTGACTTTTTACTGCTGATTCAGGCTCCACGCCGTGGCAACCCTACAATAAATGCATTTATTATACGTTTCCGAGCACAATTCAAAGTGTTGGTGCTGACCTTTAAAGCCCTAAACGGCCTCGGTCCAGTATACCTGAAGGAGCATCTCCACCTCCATCATTCTGCCCGGACGCTGAGGTCCAGCGCTGAGGGCCTTCTGGCGGTTCCCTCGCTGCGAGAAGTGAGGCTACAGGGAACCAGACAGAGGGCCTTCTCAGTAGTGGCGCCCGCCCTGTGGAACATCCTTCAGATGTGAAGGAAATAAGCAGCTATCTTATCTTAAAAAGACATCTGAAGGCAGCCCAGTTTAGGGAAGTTTTTAATATTTAATGCTATACAGTGGTACCTCGGGTTGCATACGCTTCAGGTTACATACACTTCAGGTTACAGACTCCACTAACCCAGAAATATTGCTTCAGGTTAAGAACTTTGCTTCAGGATGAGAAGAGAAATCATGCTCCGGCGGCACGGCAGCAGTAGGAGGCCCCATTAGCTAAAGTGGTGCTTCAGCTTAAGAACAGTTTCAGGTTAAGAACGGACCTCCGGAACGAATTAAGTGCTTAACCTGAGGTACCACTGTATTGTTTTTAACACTCGATTGGAAGCTTCCCAGAGTAGCTGGGGAAACTCAGCCAGATGGGCGGGTATAAATAATAATAATAATCACATGGCTCAAAGTCGGAGTTAACTCTTTATTAGCAAGGACACGATCTGCACAGACTTGGCAGTGTCTAATGAGGAAAGCAGCTCATCCCTCGTAGATCTTGCCCCATGGAAGTCCCCACCTCCCCACAGCTGCCTAAATCCCCTGCTCTCCAGGGCTTCCCCAAGCAATCGGAGACTGCGCTTGCTTGCATGCAGCCAGCCTATGCTCCACTCTTTTCATGCCTCTCCTGTTTCTCGCACACTGCAAGAACACAATTGAAGAGGGTGTTTGACAATGACAATGAACTTTATTACGGTCACAGACCAGGATAAAAAGCAATAACATATAAATAAAATGGCAGTTAGGATTTTATTTTTTTTAACTAATAAATGTTGGAGCAAATACAGTGGTGCCTCGCAAGACGAAATTAATTCGTTCCGCAAGTTTTTTCTTCTTGCGAGTTTTTCGTCTTGCGAAGCACGGTTTCCCATAGGAATGCATTGAAAATCAATCAATGCGTTCCTAGGGAAACCGCCTTCAGACCAGGTCCGGGGACAGTCTGTCCCCCGACCTCTTCTGAAGGCTGGGGGGGGGGCAAGGACTTCTCCGCTGTCCCGGGGCGATCTGAAAATGCTGGCGGGGGGCAGCGAACGCTGCGCTGCCGCCCGCCAGCATTTTAAAAGCCCCCGGACAGCGGAGACTTCTCCGCTGTCCCGGGGCGATCTGAAAATGCTGGCGGGCGGCAGCGCAGCCTTCGCTGCCGCCCGCCAGCATTTTCAGATCGCCCGGGACAGCGGAGAAGTCTCCGCTGTCCCGGGAAGGCAGGCGGGGGGGAGCAAAGACTTTTGCCCCCCGCCGGCCTTCAGAAGAGGTCCAGGACCTCTTCTGAAGGCCGGCGGAGATTTCCCTATGGGCTTTCTTCTTGCGAAGCAAGCCCATAGGGAAATTCGTTTTGCGAAGCACCTCCAAAACGGAAAACTCTTTCGTCTTGCGAGTTTTTCGTTTTGCGAGGCGTTCGTCTTGCGGGGCACCACTGTAAGGACAAAGAAACAAGCACAGGGTAAAACATCTGAATAAAATACAAGATTAAACACGGATAATGGATGGATAAAAACTGATAATTAAAACAGATAAGAACTAAAAAAACAAATAAAAACATGCAGTTAAAACTTAACTGTAAGAGCGTAAGAACTAAAAAACTTGCAGTTAAAACAACTACAGTGGTACCTCGCAAGACGAAATTAATTCGTTCCGTAAGTTTTTTCTTCTTGCGAGTTTTTTGTCTTGCGAAGCACGGTTTCCCATAGGAATGCATTGAAAATCAATTAATGCGTTCCTATGGAAACCGCTTGCCGGGCTGGCGGTGCGGAGAAGGGCTTTTCCCCCCACCGCAAGCCTTCAGGACAGGTACGGGAACAGAGGGGAAGGCGCGCAGCGCTTCTCCTCTGTTTCCGGAGCTTGCGGGGCTTGCGGTGAGGAGAAGGGCTTTCCTCCCCACCGCCAACATTCAGAACAGCATTCTGAATGTTGGCGGTGGGAAGGAAAACCCTCCTCCCCCTGCAAGTCTTCAGGACAGGTCCGGGAACAGAGGGGAAGGCGCGTTGCGCTTCTCCTCTGTCCCCAGACCTGTTCTGAAGGCTGGCGGTCCACCGCCAGCCTTCAGGACAGCCATCCGAAGGCTGGCGCGGGGAGAAGGTCTCTCCGCCCCACCGCCAGCCTTCAGAGCAGCCTTCCGAAGCCTGGCGGGGGGAGGAGGTCTCTCCACCCCACCGCCAGCCTTCGGAGCAGCCTTCCGAAGCCTGGCGGCGGGAGGAGGTCTCTCCGCCCCACCGCCAGCCTTCGGAGGAGGTCCGAGGACAGTGGGGAAGACGCGTTGCGCTTCCCTGCTGTCCCCGGAAATTTGCCTATGGGCTTTCGTCTTGCGAAGGAAGCCCATAGGGAAATTCGTCTGGCGAAGCACCTCGAAAAACGGAAAACTCTTTCTTCCTGCGAGCTTTCTGTCTTGCGAGGCATTCATCTTGCGAGGTGCCACTGTATAAGAGGCTGCAGAGTAGAAGCCTCTGAAATAGAGGACACTCACAGCATTAGAGACTGATGTGCAAATATGGTTAAAACAGACAATTAAAACAATGTACAACAATAAATTTAGAAACAATGTGCAACAGTAAACTATCCCAGGGAGTTGACTCGGAGTCACCAATGGAACCGAGTTTGGGGATTTTCATGCCAGACTATTTTGAGTTGGGCGATGGTCTGCGCCTACAGATTTGTACACAGAATCTGGCGACCATCCAGGTCTTCTTCTGATCTCTGCCTAACAGCAAAAGGTTAAATTTTTGCTTTTGCGGGAGGTCGGTGAGCCTCACCAGTAGGGGATCAATGAACTTACTACGAAGAGGGTGTTTGTTTTTCAGCACGACGAAAGCAAAGAGTGTTCCAGTTTCCACATCGACACCACCAAGGGGAAGTACCTGATGTTCAGCTACGCCACGGATGGGGAAGAATTCAACAATGACAAATTCTCCCCATGTAGCCGCGCCTACATTGCAAACCTCCTGAAGCTCAAGAAGGACAACTGTTTTGTTGGTGAGAGCGCCTGACTGTCCTTGGGTGCTTGTTTAAACCCGCTGCCTTATATTGGCTGAATTGGTAGGGGAATGAGTTATTTAGGGCTGTCAAAAGTAGGAAGGGATGGATCAGACTATTTTCCTTCCACGGGGCCCAACAGAATCTTCAGTCCACTTTTCACTGTCTGCAGAATTATTAATTTCTTAAACACATAAAAATTTGCATTTAAATCATTGCAATTTTCCAGATGCACTTTCCATAATAATAATAATAATAATAATTTTTATTTATACCCCGCCCTCCCCAGCCAAGGCCAGGCTCAGGGTGCCTAACAAGCTATAATAAAAACAAGTTGAATGAATACAACTTAAAAACAAAATTAAAATACAACATTAAAATATTGAAAGATTAAAATATTAAAATGTAGCCTCGCAGGAGGAGAAGGAAAGGAAAAAAGAAAGAGGGGGAGGGAATTAAATTGGCTCCAAGCCAAAGGCCAGGCGGAACAACTCTGTCTTACAGGCCCTGCGGAAAGAAATCAGATCCTGCAGGGCCCTGGTCTCATGAGGCAGAGCGTTCCACCAGGCCGGAGCCAGTGCTGAAAAGGCCCTGCCTCTGGTTGAGGCTAATCTAACTTCCTTAGGGCCTGGGACCTCTAGGGTGTTGCTATTTATGGACCTTGAGGCTCTCCGTGGGGCATACCGGGAGAGGCGGTCCCATAGGTACGAGGGTCCTAGGCCGTGAAGGGCTTTAAAAGTCAAAACCAGCACCTTAAATCTGACCCTGTACTCTACCGGGAGCCAGTGCAGTTTGAAAAGCACACAGCATTATATTGAACTAAAGCCCTACTCAGAGTAGACCCATCGAAATGACCAAACTTCAGTTAGCCACGCCCATTGACTTCAATGGGTCTACTCTGAGTAGGACTTACTGATAAGCTCAGTAAGCAATATCTTTTCCAGCATAGCAGGAGGTTGGATTAGATGCCCTTTGGGGGTCTCTTACAACTCTATGATTCTATATCTCTTTGGATTTCCTGCACATCCTATAAGATCCAGTTCTGCAGGTACGATCCAATTTTCGCAAGGCACAGCTGTGAAACGAAAAGAAAAGCTCTCGGACCCCTGGGAATTAATCAGGACACAATCCAACCACAATATGGGTCAAGCAAAAGTGTGGATGAATCCTAAGAAAGCAGGCAATGTGAGAACCAATGTGTTAGTTAATATTTGGTTAAAAGTAGAAATACTATAGATTATGGTAAAATAAAAGGAGAATTCTCTGGATATCCAGGTTTGGGGCAAGTTTTCTTTTGTGAGAGAGCTCCAGCAGAGATTTAAAATATGCAGCAAAGTAAATTGTGGAAATATAGGTTGTTAGACTTTTAAAATATCCCCTCTCAAAGTTCCTCCCCTTCCTTCGCCATAGAAAGAAACCACTTTTGGTAAGTTACAAATGGTTTACTTACAAAGTTTCCAAAGGTCAGATTCACGTGTTTTTCCATATAGCAGCAGCAAAAAAACGCAGGCAGTTTAATTTAGGTTCCCAAAATGGTAAAATGTTTCTAAATCATATGTATAAAAACACAAAGATGGCTTGCTAAAGCCAGGTGGTTAGAGCCCCCAGCTTAGACCCCTTATTGGTAGGGTTCACATGGTGGAAGCGGGAGAACAAATAGTTTGGTAAGGTACGTAGAAGAGTTTGGATTTGATATCCCGCTTTATCACTACCCGAAGGAGTCTCAAAGCGGCTAACATTCTCCTTTCCCTTCCTCCCCCACAACAAACACTCTGTGAGGTGAGTGGGGCTGAGAGACTTCAGAGAAGTGTGACTGGCCCAAGGTCACCCAGCAGCTGCATGTGGAGGAGCAGGGAATCGAACCCGGTTCACCAGATTACGAGTCTACCGCTCTTAACCACTACACCACGCTGGCTCTCGAGGGGTGTGTGACCTAGCTAAGCCTGGCAGGACAGCTTACTCTATGGTCTTAACCCCTTCATGCATTAATTAGGATTAAGCACGTTGGTTACATGAGGCTGGATATATCCCAGAACTGCATCTTTTCTCCACAACCTCTTCTTTGGCATTTCCCTTCTAGAAACAGACCGCCCCATCTGCGGGAACCGGATTATGGACCCAGGAGAGGAATGTGACGTTGGCAATGATGCCACAGACCCCTGCTGCTATGGTGCGGCAGAGCCCAGTGGGATCCGTTGCCGGTTGAAACCGGGAACTCTGTGCAGGTAACGGTAGGGACATGTGGCTCGCTTTGCCCTCTGCTTTCACAAATTTGTGCTTATAGTACTCACCGTTAAATCTCTCCTCCATCCTCTCTCCGTACTCCACGAGCTCACCTGCATAGCTGTCAACCGTCCCTTATTTGGCGGGAAAGTCTCTTATCCCAGTGCCGTTTCCCGCTGCTGTCCCTTATTGATGATGTCCCTTAAATTTCCCGGGTTTTAAAGAAAGCAGCTCCTCTCCCTCCTTCCCTTCCTGCCAGCCAGGGAGGAGGGAGGCTCCAACTGTGTTGCTTGGCTGCGTTGCTCACCCAATGAGTCTGAGAACGACTGGGGGGTGGAGCTTGCATGCCTTGTGCCGATCAAATCAACCGCGTTGCCTGGGGACTCGCCTTTGCTCAGCGCTTCCCAGCGGAGAGGTGACGGTGGTTTTCCTTGCTGCATCTCCTTTGCCGGGTTGCTGCGCTGTGGGAACCACCGCTTGAGGCTTCGTTTGCCTGCTGGCTGGGCTTTCTGCCTTTGGCTCGGAGGGGCTCAGAAGTTGAACCTAGCTGTGCTTGGAAAATCCCTTATTTTGGCTGCTGATCCCTTATTTTCGAGGCTGCCGGTCCCTTATTTTCAAATCTGTAAGTTGACAGCTATGCTCATCTGTTCCTTTGCCCTGTTTTGCCTCTTCCTCTTATCCCCCCCCAATAATTTTTATTAAGTTTCATACAAATATGACACATACTGTAAAACAAGTAACACAAAAATTAAAAAAACAAATAAAACTAGTAAGACGAATAAAAACAAAAAATATAACAACAAACACATAAGCAACACAGATTAATTAATTAATTAAACTTCCAATCTCTTAAACTTATTATTTGACTTCCTGTAGTCCCTCCCATCTGAATTTCCTTGTATCTGAATGTAACAGTTTTCCAATATCATAATTCCAAAAACAATATTCCATTTATAATCAGATTTCTTAACTTTCCTTGACATTCTAAATCTCATTTCTTTAACTAACTCCTAATTTAATCCTAGGCCTGTTTGGTACTTTCAAGTAACTTCTAGTTTTTAACATTACAATATTTATTCAAATAGTCTTCCAATCTTCTTGACATTCCCCTTCTTTCTGGTCGCAGATCCTACCGGTAAGGTCAGCTAGCTTCATAGTAAAGGTAAAGGGACCCCTGACCATTAGGTCCAGTCGTGGCCGACACTGGGGCTGCGGCGCTCATCTCACTTTATTGGCCGAGGGAGCCGGCGTACAGCTTTCGGGTCATGTGGCCAGCATGACTAAGCCGCTTCTGGCGAACCAGAGCAGCACACGGAAACACCGTTTACCTTCCATCCGGAGCGGTACCTATGTATCTACTTGCACTTTGAGGTGCTTTTGAACTGCTAGGTGGGCAGGAGCAGGGACCGAGCAATGGGAGCTCACCCCGTTGCGGGGATTCGAACTGCTGACCTTCTGATCGGCAAGTCCTAGGCTCTGTGGTTTAACCCACAGCGCCACCCTCAGCTAGCTCCATAAAGTCCATCAAAATTCAAGCAGCGGTTGTGGCATACAAAAATACCTTTATATCTTTCTTGAGCAATTCAAGACCTGTTATTCCGGGGGAAAAGGCCTCTGGTTGTTTTGCCTCCTCCTCTTAGGGTCTGCGTGCTGCACCCTGAGAATCTCAGCTCTCTTTATTTGTTTTTAAAAGAGAATGTTTCGGGCCTTAAGGTTCAATAGGTAGATCAATTTGAAAGCAGACAGAGATAATCCTGGGTGTTCATTTTCCTCTATGGTTTGGTAGAAATTCTGGGCTGTCCATTACATGTGTGGATGACAAAGGCGTTGAGTGTTTTTTTTAATCCTCCGGCTTGTCAAGAACTCATCCCATCCTGAAAAAATGAGAATGGCAGGAGAGAGAGGTTTAGCACAATCCTTTTCCTCGGGTGCTTTATCTCTACATTGTTTCGGGTTTTCTGATTCAAGTATGACACACAAACATCCACGCAGGGGTGTCGTTGCCCAGGGTCACAGTGGTGTGTGTGTGATAGACCCATTAATTTTTGGGAGGTGGGTTCCAGCAGATTATCTATGTCAGCATCCTACAAATCCAACTCCCTCTAAGTTACCGTATTTTTCGCTCTATAGGACACACCGGACCACAAGACGCACCTAGTTTTTAGAGGGGGAAAGCAAGAAAAAAAATCTCCCAGAGCTTCTCGGGGCTGCGGGGGAAGCCTGGGTCCCCCCCCCAGCCCCAAAGAAGCCAAGACAGCCAGCAGAATCCATCCCGCTGGCTGTCTTGGCTTCTGCCATAGCCGCGCAACCTCTCCAGCCGGGAGCTAAACCTCTCCAGCGTGGCTAAAGAAGCCAAGACTGCGAGCGGGATGGATCACGCTTTCTGCCTTGGCTTCTTTAGCCTTGCGCAGCCTCTCCTGGCTGGAGAGGCTCCGCGCGGCTATGGCAATTCCCCCACCTCCCGCAAAAGCCCATAGTAGCCGTGCACCCTTTAAGGAGCATGTGGCTCCTGCAGGCTTTTCTACGAGGAGGGAGAAGGGACTAACTGGCCGCATCAGTCCCTTCTCCCTCCTGGGGAAAAGCCCGCAAGAGCCGCGCAAAGCTTGTGTGCGGCTCTTGGGGGCTTTTCCTGCCTGCCTCCCCCCTGCATTCGCTCCATAGGACACGCAGACTTTCCCCCTTAGTTTTTAAGAGGGGAAAAGTGCGTCCTATGGAGTGAAAAATACGGTACATTTTGCACCAGTTCATGCCTTGCTGCTGCAAATTTCTGGGGTTAATTGCCCTCTAAGTAGCTAAAGAAGGAGCCTAATAGATCATCAGATTCCTCACCCAACTTAGATTTGTAGTTTTGCAAGAGAACATCCATAGCTAAGGGTAATGGCTCTGCTTTCTGCTTCCTCCTCTCCCCAACTTCCATTCTCTGGAGAAGAGCTTGAAATGGGCTTCATATGAACTCCATTTGAACAGCCATAATAATAATAATAATAATAATAATAATAATAATAATAATAATAATAATAATTTTTATTTATACCCCACCATCCCCGGCCAGAGCCGGGCTCAGGGCGGCTAACACCAATAAAATTCCAGTAAAAACATAATAAGAAAAAAAGAAAAAGAAAAAAACAATTTAAAATACAGGTTAAAATGCAATTTAAAATGCAGCTTCAATTTAAAAGTCAAAACCATAAGGGGAGGGAAACATAAGGGTCAGACTGAGTCCAAACCAAAGGCCAGGAAGAACAGCTCTGTCTTGCAGGCCCTGCGGAAAGATGTCAAGTCCCGCAGGGCCCTGGTCTCTTGTGACAGAGCGTTCCACCAAGTCGGGGCCAGCACTGAAAAGGCCCTGGCCCTAGCTGAGACCAACCTAACCACCTTGCGACTTGGGACCTCCAGAATGTTGTTATTTGTGGACCTTAAGGTCCTCCGCGGGGCATACCAGGAGAATGTCATTAGAGTGGAAATAAGTCCGCAGAGTGGTCCAGTTGAGGATTTTGCAGAGCATGTTGGATGGTTCTTTCATGTATGTGTGTTGTTGTTTTTTAAGCCCTAGCCAGGGACTCTGCTGCAGCCACAAATGTGCCCCCAAACCCCGAGGGGAGCGATGCCAGGCGGAGACTGACTGCGCTTCAGAAAGCACCTGCTCTGGGACAGCAGCAAAGTGCCCGGCACCCCTTCCGAAAGCAAACTTCACCCTCTGCGGCATGCAGTCCCGGGTGTGTCTGAACGGGGTGAGTTTTCACAGAGTTGGAGGCTATTGGCCATTGGCCGTGACGTCCAGGGGGATATCTCCAATTTCCTGGTGCACTCTGCCTTCCAAATACTGGCAACTGAGAGCCTTCCTTCCTTTGTCTCTTTCAAGCTCTGTGTGGGTTCCCTCTGCATGCGCCACGAATTGGAGCAGTGCGATTGCGTCACCGATTCCCTGAGAGAGAGGTGCCAGCTCTGCTGCCAGCTTCCAGGTCCTAATTCATTTTTTATTCTTTAAGCAAATGTATTATGGTGATAGCGTTGCAAAAACCAAACTCTACAAGCATCTCTTATTACAAAGAAGTGTGTGTGGCGGGGTGTAAATCCTGGATAATTTGTCTTCCTTGCATCAGGAACAGGAGATGGATCTTCATTTCACTTGGTCCCCTGGCCACCAGCGAGAGAGAAAACTGGATGCTTATAATCCATAGGAAAATAACTCCAGAGCAGAAGAGGCACTAGAGCCATGTGGATTTTTTTGGGGGGGAGAACACCCTCTAATGCACAATTCACAGTAAAGGGACCCCTGGCCATTAGGTCCAGTCATGGCCGACTCTGGGGTTGCGGCGCTCATCTCGCTTTACTGGCCAAGGGAGCCAGCGTACACTTCCGGGTCATGTGGCCAGCATGACTAAGCCGCTTCTGGCGAACCAGAGCAGCACACAGAAAAGCTGTTTACCTTCCCTCCGGAGTGGTACCTATTTATCTACTTGCACTTTGACGTGCTTTTGAACTGCTAGGTTGGCAGGAGCTGGGACCGAGCAACGGGAGCTCATCCTGTTGCGGGGATTTGAACCGCCGACCTTCTGATCGGCAAGTCCTAGGCTCTGTGGTTTAACCCCCTAGGGAACCCCCAAAGGAAAACTGCTCAGAGCCCAGGGAGGGGTGGTGGGATGACAATGAGTGGTCAGAAGGAGAAGACTGGGACGAGGAGGAGGTGTCGGAATCTGAAGAGGCAACAGGGTTTACTGAGCAGGAAGAGTCTGTGGCAGAGAGAAGTCAAAAATCGGAGGCTGAAGCAAGAGAGGTGGGAGGCCAAGAGACAGAGAGGGGTGGAAGGTCAAGAGGCAGAGAAGAGTCCAGCTGTAGCCACGGGTGTCTTCTCCTTCTGCTGCAACCAGCTCTTCTTCCCCCTGGACTCACAGAATCAGGAGAGGCATGAAAAGAGCGGAAGAGAAGTTAGCTTCATGCAGGCGTAGTCTCAGATTGCTGGGGAAAACCCTGGAGAGGAGGGAACTTAGGGAGCTGTGGGAAGGTGGGAGCCTTCAGTCTTGGCAACTGATCCATGGGGGCAAGACCTGCCAGAAGATGAGTTGCTGTGCTCATTAGGCCTGACACCCCTGTGCAGATCGTGCTTTTGCTAATAAACAGTTAATTCCCACTTGCATGGTGGCTCACTCCTGACAGTTCCCCATCTCTGATTGTTGTTGTTGTTGTCGTTTAGTCGTATCCGACTCTTCGTTACCCCCTGGACCAGAGCACGCCAGGCCCTCCTGTCTTCCACTGCCCCCCTCAGTTTGGTCAAACTCATGCTGGTAGCTTCGAGAACACTATCCAACCATCTCGTCCTCTGCCGTCCCCTTCTCCTTGTGCCCTCAATCTTTGGACGCCTTCCGGCCTGAGGGGCTCATCTTCCAGCGTCATAACTTTTATATGCCTGTTGTCTTTGTCCATGGAGTTTTCTTGGCAGGGATACTGGAGTGGCTTGCTGGTTCCTCCTCCAGGTGGATCACGTTTGGTCAAAACACTCCACTATGACCTCTCCATCTTGGGTGCCCTGCTCGGCATAGTTCATAGCTTCTCTGAGTTATTCAAGCCCCTTTGCCACGGCATGAATCCATGAAGGGGTCCCCATCTCTGATAGAACATGTAAAATCTACACAGAGGACAACTGCCCCTGCCCAGTTTTCATTGATTCAAAATATTTCCAACACGACTTCTGAGTCTATTCATTTTTTTTAAAATAAATGTTTATTAAGGTTTTACAAAACATAAAAATCATAAAATCACATAAATCAAACAATCACATATAACAAAACAGAGAACAGAAAACAAAAAACACACAGATAGCAAAGAAGAAGAAAAAAGAAGAAAAATCCACTTTTAAATTTCAAAATTCCATATCCCTCTGTCCTGACCTCCTCACATCTCCCTTTTTTGTGTTCCTCTTTATTCCGTCAAATTCAGCAAATTCTAGCCCTCTTTCAAGCCTCATTTATAATTATATGTTTCCACTTATTATGTCTCTAATTTCCCTTATCTTGGTCCTTTACTCCACCTTGTATACTTTGACATAATATTGTTCTAGTCATACCCCCCTTCTCCTTTTTAAGATTCTTCTTTTCATAGCTCTTTTAACCATATCCCAAATGCCGTGTTACCTTCACATCCCACATCATATTAACACTCAAACATTTTACAATATTTCTGTAGATAGTCCTTGAACTTTTTCCAATCCTCTTCCATACTTCTGAGTCTATTCAGCTCTAATTTATTGAACAGCCTCCAAGGAACTGAATGCAGGCAGGCAAGAAAAGGAAAATTGAATTTAGACTGCCCCTGAGCCTTATTGGTCTTGGCTAACTCTCTTTTCCTAAACCACTTCTGCCAGGGAGAGCCGACACGTGTGCCAGCACTGCCTCTGCCACCTGGGGCCGTTTCTTCAACGGCTCCGAAATCCTGCTGATTCCGGGTTCGCCGTGTGGGGGCAAGGCCGGCTACTGCGACAAATTCCACATCTGCCGATTCGTCGATGAGGACGGGCCCGTCGCGCGGGTGAAAAACTTCATCCTGGACTTCATCGAGATGGAAGACGTCGCCACCTGGATGAAGGTGAGGCGCAGGTTTCAGAGACCCTCCGTGGCTCGGTGAGAAGATAGCTCAGTCGGTAGAGCGTGGGACTCTGAATTTCTGGGTCGTGGGTTTGAGCCTCACGTTGGGCAAAAGATGCGTGGCAAGGGGTTGGACTAGATGTCCCTCAGGGTCCCTTGCAACTCTACAATTCTATGCAGGAAGAGTCCCAGCTTCAGTCTCCAGTTGTTGTTGTTGTTTAGTCGTTTAGTCGTGTCCGACTCTTGGTGACCCCCTGGACCAGAGCACGCCAGGCACTTCTGTCTCCCACTGCCTCCCGCAGTTGGGTCAAACTCATGCTGGTAGCTTCGAGAACACTGTCCCACCATCTCGTCCTCTGTCGTCCCCTTCTCCTTGTGCCCTCCATCTTTCCCAGCATCAGGGTCTTTTCCAGGGAATCTTCTCTTCTCATGAGGTGGCCAAAGTACTGGAGCCTCAGCTTCAGGATCTGACCTTCCAGTGAGCACTCAGGGCTGATTTCCTTCAGAATGGAGAGGTTTGATCTTCTTGCAGTCCATGGGACTCTCAAGAGTCTTCAGTATCTCCATACAATTATAGATGTGATGGCCTGGGATTCGGACTCAGATGTTGAACCTAAGAGATCCCAGCCTCCACAGGATTCCCCGCCTCCAGAACCAGCTGTGCTGGGTCCCCAGGTGCAGGCACCAGCTGAGTCTGCTCTGGCTCCTGAGGTGATGGAGACCCATTGCCTGCAGGTGCTCCACTCTCAGCCCCGTCAGAGGAAGCTGAGGTTGCCTCTGGGTCCGGTAACCCTCCAGCCTCTCCTGAGCTGCAGAGGCTCAGGGCAGAGAGGCGGAGGGCTCGCCTCCAGGCCAGGAGAGGCGAGTCACCAGAGGATCGGGGCCGCCCTATGCCTCAGGGCACATAAAAGCCAGCCAGCCCCAGTCCCAAGTTGTGGGAGCAACATTGTTGGTTGCTAGTTCCTGCCTGAACCCTGTCCTGCTTTCCTGCCTGAGCTCCTGACCTGCCCTGGCTCCCTGCTTGCAAGCCTGTTCCTGACTTCACCCGACTCCCTGCCCTGCACCCAGCTTCAGCTACTACGGACTGCCTCCACGTTGCACCTTTGGCCACGGACCGGACTTGGACCTCGCCTCTCGGGTAACCCACGGGACCAGCACAATAGAGTTGGAAGGGATCCCTAAGGATCATCCAGCCCAACCCCCTTTCAACACGGGAGGGAGGTGATGGCAAAGACCCATGCCCAGACCCATAGCAAGGAGGGCTTATGAAAATCAGAGGCCCCTCCTGTTGTGGTTCAGTGATGGAGGGCATCCTTGAGCCTGCGGATTCAATCTATCTCCAGTTAGGTGCGAGGAACGTGCCTCTGACACCCAATTTAAGATTTTGACCTTGGCTAGGAGAACACGGCCGTCTGGATTTGGAAACCATGACCTACTGGCTTAGCAGTGGCTTCCCCTTCTCTCTCCGCAGACACGCTGGTGGGCCATCCTTCTGATGGTTTTGACTTTGGCCGCGATGATGGCAGCAACCATCTTCCTCTTTGGGAGGACGGTTGACACTGAAACAGGTACTTTTGGGGGGAAAGGTGCATTTCAGCATTTTAATTCCCACCCCATCCTGTGGCCTGTCTTGCAGTGTCAGAACCCTTTTGAGATCTTTACCGACCGTTGGCAAGGTAAGGCGAAGCGAGTTGCAAAATTCAGAGACGTTTTCAAACAAAGGGTGTACTTTAGTTTGGCTATTTCAAATGATAACTTTAATAATAATAATAATAATAATAATAATAATAATAATAATAATAATAAATTTTTAGTTACAGAAAGGTAGCCTGTAAGACCTATTGCAGTCGTTAAGAGTCGTCAACAGGCTCATCACAGCTATCTGCCAATCACCCATTCCCACCACCCTTCTGAGTAATACCCCTCCCCACCTTCTCACTATATAGAGGGATCTGGCAACTTCTGTTTCAAGTGTATCTGAAGAAGTGTGCATGCACACGAAAGCTCATACCAAGAACTAACTTAGTTGGTCTTTAAGGTGCTACTGGAAAGAATTTTTTTTTTTTGTTTTGAATAAATTTTTATTTATACCCCGCCATTCCCGGTTCAGGAAACTGGGCTCAGGGTGGCTAACAACAAATTTAAAACACTTAATTGTAGAAGCATCATAAACGACAGTATAAAAACATGAATAACAATAAAATTCAAAGTTCAGAAATCAATTTGGAGAAAATCCATCTAATAAGCATTAGATAGTCACCAGGGCTAGCTGGCTGAATTGGTCCTACTTGGGCCAGCGAGGGGAGAATTAGCTGTGGGGTCTCAGAGTGGGTAATCTTCATCATCATCATCATCATCATCATCATGCTGCTGCTGCATCCAACTATGTTCTACTCAAAGTAGAACCCATTTAAATTAATAGACCTAAGCTAGTCATATCCATGTATTTCAGTGGGGCTATTCTACATAGCAAGAGGGCCGCGGGTGGCGCTGTGGGTTAAACCACAGAGCCTAGGACTTGCCGATCAGAAGGTCGGCGGTTCGAATCCCCATGACGGGGTGAGCTCCCGTTGCTCGGTCCCTGCTCCTGCCAACCTAGCAGTTCGAAAGCACGTCAAAGTGCAAGTAGATAAATAGGTACCGCTCTGGTGGGAAGGTAAACGGCGTTTCCGTGCGCTGCTCTGGTTCGCCAGAAGTGGCTTAGTCCTGCTGGCCACATGACCCGGAAGCTGTACGCCGGCTCCCTCGGTCAGTAAAGCGAGATGAGCGCCGCAACCCCAGAGTCGTCCACGACTGGACCTAATGGTTAGGGGTCCCTTTACCTTTACCTTACTCTACATAGCACATGCAAAACATGGCTTGCTTTGGATGAGCACTTCTGAAATCCAAAAAATCCAGGCAGCGCGCACCTCTCTATCCCTCGCCTCTTATGAGAGAGAAGCTGAGTGATTTCCCCCTCATTTCCTGCAGATGAGAGAGCGACGAGGGCTTCCGATAAGAAGATTTCCCTCAACCAGCACCCAGAGAACCAGCATGCTTTCTTCTACTGGGAACACGAAGAGATCTATATCGAATCCCTGCGGCAGGAGTACGAAACCGTTATATAGAGCCCCCCACTCCTTCAAAAGGCTATGTTTGAATCTCCTGAGCCTGCAGCTTCTCAAGGAATCCTAGAGTTGGAAGGGACACCGAGGGTCATCTAGTCCAACCCCGCCTGCAATGCAGAAATCTCAGCTAAAGCATCCATGACACATGGCCATCCAATCTCTGATTAAAAACCTCCAAGGAAGGAGACTCCACCACCTCTCGTGGAGGTCCGTTCCATTGTTGGGACAGCTCATACTGTCAGTTTTTCCTGATGTTTAGTTGGAATCTCCTTTCTTGTAGCTTGAAGCCATGAGTTCGAGTCCTACCCGCCAGAGCAGGAGAAAACAAGCTTGCTCCATCTTCCATGGGGCAGCCCTTGAGATATTTGAAGATGGCTATCATATCTCCTCTGAGTCTCCTCTTCTCCAGGCTAAGCGTGCCCAGATCCTTCAACCGTTCCTCATCAGGCTTGGTTTCCAAACCTTTAATCATCTTGGTTGCCCTCCTCTGCACACCTTCCAGCTTGTCAACATCCTTCTTAAGTTGTGGTGCCCAGAATTGGACACAGGACTCCAGGTGTGGTCTAACCAAGGAAGAAGAGTGGGACTATGACTTCCCTTGATCTGGACACTAGACTTCTGTTGATGCAGACTAGAATAGAATCATAGAATCATAGAATCATAGAATCATAGAATCATAGAGTTGGAAGAGACCTCAAGGGCCATCGAGTCCAACCCCCTGCCAAGCAGGAAACACCATCAGAGCACTCCTGACATATGGTTGTCAAGCCTCTGCTTAAAGACCTCCAAAGAAGGAGACTCCACCACACTCCTTGGCAGCAAATTCCACTGTCAAACAGCTCTGACTGTCAGGAAGTTCTTCCTAATGTTTAGGTGGAATCTTCTTTCTTGTAGTTTGGATCCATTGCTCCGTGTCCGCTTCTCTGGAGCAGCAGAAAACAACCTTTCTCCCTCCTCTATGTGACATCCTTTTATATATTTGAACATGGCTATCATATCACCCCTTAACTTCCTCTTCTCCAGGCTAAACATGCCCAGCTTTCTTAGCCGTTCCTCATAAGGCATCGTTTCCAGGCCTTTGACCATTTTGGTTGCCCTCCTCTGGACACGTTCCAGTTTGTCAGTGTCCTTCTTGAACTGTGGTGCCCAGAACTGGACACAGTACTCCAGGCGTTAGCTTTTTTTGCTGCTGCATCACCCTGTAGGCTCATGTTAAGTCTGTGATCTACTAAAACCCCTAGATCCTTTTCACATGCACTGCTAGTATGCCAGGTGTCCCCCATCTTATATTTGCGCAGCAAGCTTAGATTTTTTCTCCCTTGTTAAGATTCCTGCTCCGTGATTGCAGTCATGGGATTGTTGTCTACCACATGATGGTGTATGTTTTCATTCCACAGAGTGGGAGACAGGATGTTTGTGTTACTGTGTTCCGTGAAGTGGGACTATTGTCCTTTGTTCTTTCTCTTTGCTGTCTGATGCTAGAGAGGGAGCCATGTTGCAGTGCTCCGTGTGTGTTTATATGTAAATAAAGTAGATTAGCCAAAATGCTGAGCTACTGAGTTCTGTTACGCAACTGCGAAATACTCTGTGGATCTGTAAGTGTGCTGATGTTTTTTGGCACCAGTTGCTGTGATGTTCGGGCAGAAGAAAGCTTTTGAAGCTCCCAATCGACCAGTCAGGCATGTGTCTCTGCCAGGGTCCTAATCGAGAGTTGGGGATCCTAACATTCCTTAGTGTAAAACATTACATTTATCTCCACTGAAATTCTTTTTGTTCATTGGGGTCCAGTTCTAACTGGGGTCCAGTTCTCTTATCTGTTAAGGTCACACTGAATCCAGATTCAATCTTCTCCATCCTTGTTGATAAGACTCCTGCAAAGAATTGCTACCAGCTACCAGGAAGCACGTCATCGTTCCGTCACACTCTTGTGTGACCAAGAAAACAGGTTGTAGGGGCGTGGCTATGCAAATCAAGGGGCAAAATGCCCCGGGGAGCAGCAGCCTTGATGCTTAGTGGATGGGGGTTGTGGGGTCACCACCAAATCTGTGTAGACCAGGGGCGCCCAAACTTTTTTTTTCAAAGAGGGCCAGATTTGTTGAAGTGAACATGTGTGAGGGCCAACCAAAGTTGATGATCAACAGTTTTTCTTACAGTTTTCCCCCAAAGTTGATGGGCTTTTTTTCGGATCCAAGTTGCTGAGCTTTTTAAAAAATTTAACCCCAAAATTGTTGAGTTTTCTTTAGGATTTAACCCAAAGTTGTTGAGTTTTCTTTAGGATTTAACCCAAAGTTGTTGAACTTTTTTTAAGATTGAAGTTGCTGAACTTTTCTTAGGATTTTACCCCAGGACATATACTGCCACAGGGGCCTCATTAAATCAACCGGCGGGCCGGATTAGGCCCCAGAAACAGACTTTGGCCATGCCTGGCGTAGACCCTTTCCCTTTTCCCCACACAGGCAAACAGCAGCCCAGAACTACTTTCATTCTCCCCTGCTCTGTGGTGCGCATTGGGTGCCACCCACCCAACTGCTGTCCCATTGCCCTCACACTTCTACAATTCCCAGAGTTCCCTGCAAAGAGTAAAAGCACTCTGGGAATTATAGCTCTGTGAGGAATAGGTGTGTGTGTCTCCTAACGACTATCAGCACCCTTATCAAACTACAATTCCCAAAATTCTTGGGGGGTTTAGTTTCCCCACAGAAACTAAAGCTTAATTAACTAGGCGCTGAACACACAGCAGGTCCGACGCTACCCGGGTGCAGTTGAAAGTACTTGGACTACTGCAATGCACTCTACATGGGGCTACCTTTGAAGGTGACTTGGAAACTACAACTAATCCAGCTAGACTGGTGACTGGGAGCGGCCGTCGAGACCATATAACACCAGTCCTGAAAGATCTTCATCGGCTCCCAGTACGTTTCTGAGCACAATTCAAAGCGTTGGTACCGACCTTGAAAGCCCTAAATGGCCTCGGCCCAGTAATTACGGCGGAGGATCCAAAAAATTCTCTTCCTAGAGTGATAGAAAAGATTCAAGAATTTGGGGAAGTGGCAGTATTTAAACAGAAACAAAACTAAGCTATTAGTAAAAAATTATATATTCTGGACAGTCTTTTCTATCCACGGTCAATGTTTGCCTCTTTATATTTAACATAAATAAAAATATTCAAAATCTAACAGGAATTGGGTTCATGTATCCATTTCTGAGCACAATTCAAAGTGTTGGTGCTGACCTTTAAAGCCCTAAACGGCCCAGTATCCCTGAAGGAGCGTCTCCACACCCATCGTCCAGCCCAGACACTGAGGTCCAACTCCGAGGGCCTTCTGGCGGTTCCCTTACTGCGAGAAGTGAGGTTACAGGGAACCAGGCAGAGGGCCTTCTCGGTGGTGGCGCCCGCCCTGTGGAACGCCCTCCCACCAGATGTCAAGGAAACAAACAACTATCTGACTTTTAGAAGACATCTGAAGGTAGCCCTGTTTAGGGAAGTTTTAAATGTTTGACGTTTTATCGTGTTTTTCATATTCTGTTGGGAGCTGCCCAGAGTGACTGGGGAAACCCAGCCAGATGGGCGGGGTATAAATAATAAATTATTCTTATTCTTCTTATAAAGTCTTTTATTGCAGCCCTTGAGAAACAGGGGCCAGACTCTGGTGCTGAACACCTCCCCATTAAAGGCGACAAGAGGGGGCCTTATCAGAGAGGCTTCATTTGATGAGGTCCTTCATGTACTTCCATCCATTCTGGGTATATTCACTGGCCCTGGTGGGGGCTACGGAGAGAGCGCCGATTGTCGTCCGAACCCCTGCAGAAAAACAACAACAAGAAGAGCAACAAGAAAATTAAAGCAAGAAACTGCAACGGAAAGTTGCAGCATGGATGCTTTCCCTGCTGAGAATTCCATTCCCCCACTGCCAGTCAAGTTAGCAATCTGCAGCCACTGAGCATGCTCAGTACCCATCAAACAGTCGGTGTATCTTTTCCCCTGTTTTTTGCAGGGGGGGGGGCATGTTTCCATTTGTTTGTTTATTGCATTTATCCCACCTTTTTCCCCCTCCAAGGAGCTTGGAGGTGGCGTGTGTTAGAATTCCTGCTCCGTGACTGCAGTCATGGGATTGTTGTCTATCACATGACGGTGTATGTTTTGACTCCACAGAGTGGGAAGTGACGGAGACAGGATGTCTGTGTTACTGTGTTCCGTGACGTGGGACTATTGTCCTTTTGCTGTCTGATGCTAGAGAGAGAGGGAGCCATGTTGCAGTGCTCCGTGTGTGTTTATATGTAAATAAAGTAGATTAGCCAAAATGCTGAGTTGCTGAGGTCTGTCACACGAACTGCGCAAACTCTGCAGATCCCTAAGTGTGCCGGTGTCTGTTGGCATCGGTCGCTGTGATGTTTGGGCTGAAGAAAGCTTATGAAGCTCCCGAACGATCGACCAGGAGGGAGAGAACATGCCAGTTGGGCATGTGTCTCTGCCAGGGTCCTACTCGAGTGTAGGCTGAACTCCTGACAGCGTGTACACAGTTCTTCTCCCCATTTGATTTCCCCGCATGGTAGGTTAGGCTGAGAGAGGCAGCGACTGGCCGAAGGTGGCCCAGTGAGCTTTGTGGATGAGCGGAGGATTTGAAC
Source organism: Podarcis raffonei (assembly GCF_027172205.1). Lineage (NCBI taxonomy): Eukaryota > Metazoa > Chordata > Lepidosauria > Squamata > Lacertidae > Podarcis > Podarcis raffonei. The sequence continues at coordinate 3,898,089 of NC_070619.1, read as the reverse complement.
CGCTCAAAATGACGTCACGCACATGCGTAGAAGTGGCGAATTGCGACCCGTGCATGTGCAGACGTGCGGTGCATTCTGCTCATGTTGCGAACGGGGCTCCGGGACGGATCCCGTTCGCAACCAGAGGTACCACTGTATCCTTAACCTCTATCAGGGATTTTAAGCACTGAGGTTCTGACCCACTTGGAATTTTCTGTATAACAGGGGTGATAAAGACCGAGCATACAGCCTCATAAAAACGACATCGTAGCAAGACGTGAGAGACGGTTTCCACATCTATCAGGCCGCAGGGGCAGACTCGCTCTGCGTACAGTTTACCCACATATTTGCCCGGGGGGAAGAAGATAATAGGAATTGGCGTGCGTCAGGGGTTGAATGTATGGAAGTGAGAGCTGGACCATAAAGAAGGCTGATCGCCAAAGAATGGATGCTTTTGAATTCTGGTGCTGGAGGAGACTCTTGAGAGTCCCATGGACTGCAAGAAGATCAAACCTCTCCATTCTGAAGGAAATCAGCCCTGAGTGCTCACTGGAAGGACAGATCCTGAAGCTGAGGCTCCAATACTTTGGCCACCTCAGGAGAAGAGAAGACTCCCCGGAAAAGACCCTGATGTTGGGAAAGATGGAGGGCACAAGGAGAAGGGGGCGACAGAGGACGAGATGGTGGGACAGTGTTCTCAAAGCTACCAGCATGAGTTTGACCAAACTGCGGGAGGCAGTGGAAGACAGGAGTGCCTGGCGTGCTCTGGTCCAGGGGGTCACGAAGAGGCGGACATGACTAAACAACTAAACAACAACACCAGGGGTTGAATTAAAAAGCCTTACCTGAGTTCCAGTAGCTGCAGAGAGAGAATTCAGTCTTTGGGACAGCCGGGAGCTGGAGGAATGAAGAACACAAGGGAGGCATATTAAAAAGGCTAGTGGCTCCTTCGAAAACAGCTTGCATTGCAAAAGGTTCTGGATTCATTTTTTTTTAAAAAAAGTAATATTTATTAAGAGTTTAAAGATTACAAAAGAAGAAAAAGAGTTAAACAAAGCAAAACAATACAAGAAAAACAAAAACACTACTTATCTTAACAAAACAAAAGCAAAAACAAAAACAATTAAAAACACATCCAATATTTCCATATCTTGTCTTTCATTTACTTGTTTCAACGACCTCCTCACACCTCCCTTTTTTGTATTCCAGTTCAGTTAGCTATTTCAGCAAATCCTTTCCATCTTTCTCAGTTTTTATAATTTATCTTAACCCAATCTAACCTTATTTTTTCCCCTTTGGCCCATTAACAATCTATTTTTACTTAATTCTTTATAACATTTCTGCTAAAGCCATATAACTTCATTCCAACATCCTTCTAACATTCATTAATTTTACAGTGTTTCTGTAAATAGTCTTTAATTTTTTTCCAATCTTCTTCCACCGACTCTTCTCCCTGGTCTCGGATTCTGCCAGTCATTTCTGCCAGTTCCATGTAGTCCATCAGCAAAAGGTTCTGGATTCAAGACCTAGGAATCTCTGTTTAGAGCAGGCGTAGGGAACCTGTCAGCCATCAATGCCACTGGATTCCACCAGCCCCAAAGAGCATTCGTGCAATGGTCAGGGATGCAGGAGGCCGCCTGGAGCTCTCCAGATGAAGGGCAATGTATAAATTTAATGAATAATAATAATAATAATTCTTATTATTTATACCCCGCCCATCTGGCTGGATTTCCCCAGCCACTCTGGGCAGCTTCCAGCAAAACACTAATATACAATAACCTATTAAACATTAAAAGCTTCCCTAAAGAGTAATAATAATTTATTATTGGAGTAATACACACACACACACACAATTTATATATGAATAAAATAAATACAATACGCTTGTGATGCTGCTTGCTAATTATGTCCTTTTAAACGTGCATTTTATACCTGACTTCCTTCAGTAAGGTTTTCTTTTGAAACGTTTAAGATCTTTTTTTTAAAAAAAAAATATTATCTTTACTGGGTTAAATGCACATTATGCAGTTGGCCTCCTCTGTCATTCTTCCTTTTGAAATCTTTTAGAGTATTTTAGTTTTCTGTTGATTTCTTTGAATACCTTTCAGGTTGCTCGTTCTTCCTCCGCCGCTGCCGCCACCACCAGGTTTGTGGTGTGGTGAACCAGCTTATACTCGAGTCAATAAGTTTTCCAGGTTTTTTTTGTGCTAAAATTAGGTGCCTCCGCTTATATTTGGGTCGGCTTATACTCGAGTATATACGGTGTGTACACACACACACACACACACACACACACACACACACAGATATATATACACACACACACACACACAAACAGATACACACACACACACACACACACACAGATACACACACACACATACACACACACACATATACACACACACACATACACACACACAGAGAGAGATATACACACACACATACACACACACACACACACACACACACACACACACACACAGATATACACACACATACACACACATACACATACACACACACACACACACAAACACACACAAACACACACAAGTTTGCATTCATTACATAGGTTTGGGCACCAGGAAAAAACATTCCTTCTTTCATAAAACCTTTGGATTTCAATTATCCATGGGCTTACTGCATGGGTGGGGTGTTTCAATCTAGATTTATTTTTTTTAAAAAAAGAGAGAACTGCCTTTTGGATTTATTTATTTTTACAATGCTAGTTCTAAGGTGTGCATGCGTCGGCTTTTTGCTTAAAATATGTGTCAGCTGGTTTGAGTTGCTGTGGCAAAAAAACAGAGCAGATACTAAAATTTAATAAATAATAATAATCCCCACGAAATTAAAAGACGCCTGCTTCTTGGGAGAAAAGCAATGACAAACCTAGACAGCCTCTTAAAAAGCAGAGACATCACATCACCTTGCCGACAAAGGTCCGTATAGTAAAAGCTATGGTTTTCCCAGTTGTGATGTATGGAAGTGAGAGCCGGACCATAAAGAAGGCTGATCGCCGAAGAATTGATGCTTTTGAATTCTGGTGCTGGAGGAGACTCTTGAGAGTCCCATGGACTGCAAGAAGATCAAACCTCTCCATTCTGAAGGAAATCAGCCCTGAGTGCTCACTGGAAGGACAGATCCTGAAGCAGAGGCTCCAAGACTTTGGCCACCTCATGAGAAGAGAAGACTCCCTGGAAAAGACCCTGATGGTGGGAAAGATGGAGGGCACAAGGAGAAGGGGACGACAGAGGACGAGATGGTGGGACAGTGTTCTCGGAGCTACCAGCATGAGTTTGACCAAACTGCGGGAGGCAGTGGAAGACAGGAGGGCCTGGCGTGCTCTGGTCCAGGGAGTCACGAAGAGTCGGACACAACTAAACGACTAAACAACAACAACAAAAATAATAATCCTCAAGAGGTCTGGGAAACCACAGCTCAGCCAACGCTCCCATGAGCTCTTACCTTCCAGCCGAAATATTTCGCCCATTCTTCCACAGCTGGGGGGAGCGCTTCTTGGGCTTTTCGGAGGGCTTGGGCCCCCTCCTCGCCCCCGCTCAGCAAACCTTGGCTGTAAACCACGTAGATGGCTCCCCCTGCCAGGCCGCCTTTGACCAGGAACCTGAGCAGAAAAATCATAGGATCACAGAATTGTAATAATAATAATAAAATTTTATTTGTATCCTGCCCCCCCTTGCCAAGGCCGGGCTCAGAGCGGCTAACATCATAAAAACAACACAATATGCATAAAAACAGACATCAATTAATTGTAGAGTTGGAAGGGACCCCGAAGGTCATCCATCCCAACCCCGTGCAATGCCCAATGCGGGGCTCAAACCCGCAACCGTGAGATTAAGAGAAGGTTACCAGATTTTTTTCAGTGAATCCAGGGACACTTTTCAATTTCAAAAAATTTTCTATGGGGACTGATTTGGAAATCCAGGGACTGTCCCTGGGAAACGGGGACGTCTGGTAACCGTGGATTAAGTCTCACGCTCTATCTACTGAGTCATCTCAGGAAAGGGATGAGACTGGCAAAAGATATATAAACGGCTTTGCAGTTGCAACCAGGAGACTGTTCAGGCCCACAGAAGGCACAATTTGAGTCTCTCGCTTTCTCTCGTCTATAGCCGTAGTCTACCTTGCCAGGGTGCTTGTGAGGACAAAGTATGCAAAAGTCTCACACCTCCAGAGGACATAAAATATGAGAAATACAACACTTTGCATGGAAGAGCCAGTTCAGGTCAGAAGTAGTGCAAGAGGATTCTTGGGTAAAGTTAATACAGTGGTGCCTTGCAAGACGAAAAGAATCCGTTCCGCGAGTCTCTTCGTCTTGCGGTTTTTTCGTCTTGCGAAGCAAGCCCATTAGCGGCTTAGCGCTATTAGTAGTTTAGCGGGCTTAGCGGATCAGCTGATAAGCGGCTTAGCTGTTAAGCGGCTTAGCGGATCAGCTGATAAGCGGCTTAGCGGATCAGCTGTTAAGCGGCTTAGCGGATCAGCTGTTAAGCGGCTTAGCGGATCAGCTGTTAAGCGGCTTAGCAGCTTAGCGGATCAGCTGATAAGTGGCTTAGCGGCTTAGGAAAAAGGGGGGGGGAGGGAAAAAACCCCGCAGGAACTCGCAAGACATTTTCGTCTTGCGAAGCAAGCCCATAGGAAATTCATTTTGCGAAGCACCTCCAAAACGGAAAACCCTTTCGTCTAGCGGGTTTTCCATCTTGCGAGGCATTCGTCTTGCGGGGCACCACTGTAATGAGTTATTGGCTTGGGGTTTTTCTTTTTCGTTATGTATTTTGTGTTTTTATGCCGCAACCCGCCCTGTGATCTTTGGACGAAGGGCAGTATAGAAATTTAATAGATAATAATAATAAACTTCCTTCCTCAGCGGGAGGGGATGAACTCTGCATATGCTCAGAGGCACCAGAGAATTTGCTTAACAAAGGGCAGCCAAATGTCAAAGAAACTTGTGTTGGTCACGGGACAGGCAGAATTCCAACAGGTAAAGCTTCCTCTTCTGCAGCCCATAGACACAATGAGAGGGGCTGATTTTTTTTGGGGGGGCACAGTATTCATAGGCAGAGGGCAGCCCTGGAAAGAGAGGGAGCAGGTGCAATATAAGCCCCCAAATCATGGGCGTAGCCAGGGGGGGCAGAAATCAATAAAAATACATAGCAAAATGAGGTTCTGCCCCCCTCAACAAAAATCCTGGCTACGCCCCTGCCCCAAATAAATTATCAAGCTTATGTACAACAATCAGAACAGGTGGAAGTTGAATTAATAATAATAATAATAATAATAATAATAATAATAATAATAATAATATTTTATTATGTATACCCCGCCCATCTGGCTGGGTTTCCCCAGCCACTCTGGGCAGCTTCCAAAACAATATTAAAATACAGTAATGCATCAAACATTAAAAGCTTCCCTAAACAGGGCTGCCTTCAGATGTCTTCTAAAAGTTTGATAGTTATTTTTCTCTTTGACATCTGCTGGTAGGGCGTTCCACAGGGCGGGCGCCACCACCGAGAAGGCCCTCTGGCTGGTTCCCTGTAACTTGGCTTCTCGCAGCGAGGGAACCCCCAGAAGGCCCTTGGAGCTGGACCTCAGTGGCTGAACGATGGGGGTGGAGACGCTCCTTCAGGTATACTGGACCGAGGCCGTTTAGGGCTTTAAAGGTCAGCACCAACACTTTGAATTATGCTCGGAAACGTACTGGGAGCCAATGTAGGTCTTTCAAGACCAGTGTTATGTGGTCTCGGCGGCCGCTCCCAGTCCCCAGTCTAGCTGCTGCATTCTGGATTAATTGCAGTTTCCGGGTCACCTTCAAAGGCAGACCCACGTAGAGCGCATTGCAGTAGTCCAAGCGGGAGATAACTAGAGCATGCACCACTCTGGCGAGACAGTCTGTGGGCAGGGAGTGTCTCATCCTGCGTACCAGATGGAGCTGGTAGACAGCTGCCCTGGACACAGAATTGACCTGCGCCTCCATGGACAGCTGTGAGTCCAGAATGACTCCCAGGCTGCGCACCTGGTCCTTCGGGGGCACAGTGACCCCAGTTAGTTTTTGCCAGTGAAATGGGAGGGACTGTTTGGACCCAACAGATTACAGTGGAAAGAGCTCACAAAGACATATTTTGCAAAATGTGATCGCTTTTGGCATCAGGATTTGCTTGGGGGGGAGGTGATGAAATAAATATTATGACAGTGAGATCAGCACCAACATTATTACCCCAAGAAAAATCAGAATAATCTTTATTTGCATCAGCCTCTAGCCATTGCAACCAAAGAAGGAATAAAAGCTGTTTTAATATTTCTGGGCACCAGCATATGGAAATGCACAGGGAGGTTTTTATTTCATTTTAAAATGCACATTTCAGCTCAGAACATGCCAAAATAAAATGGGGGTGGAACAGAAGGCTTGTTCCTTTCCTCTTTTTTTGCTGCTGGGATTTGCAAAAGCTCCAAAAGAACCAGGAGGCATTTGCCACCTGGTCATCCTTGCTCCCCATTGAACGTAAGGAGAAAAAGAAATTAAAAGACAAAGAAAGCAAAGGAGGCCCGCCCGCCCGACTCACTTGACAATGGGGAAGATGCGGGGAGCCATGACTGGGCGACGTCTCCGCGCGCGGCGCAAGGGCAGCTCGGCGCCCGCCCGCACCGTTTCCAGAAAACCCAGCCAGCCAGCGACGCCTCTCGCGGGACTTTTCGGGAATTGCAGTCCGAAGGCGGGCGAGTCACATGCCCTCCCGCTGAAAGTCCGCTCCAGCCTTGCGACTCGTTGGTTGCACCTCCAAGTCAAGGTTTTCTTCTTGGTTTAAAGGGAAAGGCGCCTGGCAGCCTCTGTGTTTTGTGTTTGTTTTTTTTAAAACAGAACATTTATTCGGGAGTAAGTCCCAAACATAAGCATTTCCCCGTTTTTTATTTTGCAGATTTAGTGGGGGGGGGGGGTTGGGGGTGCGGATCATGCTGCAACATTTCGTTGCAGTTCCCGCTCATTGGGAAAAGTCCCTACCAGAGAAGAATGGAAAATCAATTTGATGGACTATGCCGAAATGGCCCGAAATGACCGGAAGAATCAGAAATCAGGAAGACCAAAATTTTAATAAGGAATGGGGAAAATTTATAACTTCTCTTAAAGACCATTGCAAACAGTTAACAGGACTGGAATATCACTTGTACAGTGGTACCTCGGGTTACAGACGCTTCAGGTTACATACGCTTCAGGTTACAGACTCCACTAACCCAGAAATAGTACCTCGGGTTAAAAATTTTGCTTCAGGATGAGACATAGCTGCCAAGTGTCCCTTATTTGAAGGGACAGTCCCTTATTCCAGCGCCATGTCCCGCTGCTGTCCCTTATTGATGGGTGTCCCTTAAATGTCCCTTAAATTTCAAAGGAAGCAGCTCCTCTCCCTCCCTCCCTGCCGGCCAGGGAGGAGGGAGGCTCCAACTGTGTTGCTTGGCTGTGTTGCTCACCCAATAAGAAGGCTAAGAATGACTGGGGGGTGGAGCTTGCATGCCTCGTGTGTGGCTAGTTAATGCAAGCTGAGGGGGTTTTTGAATGCTGGACGCCATTTTGTTGCACGTGCTGCTGCAAACTTCGCAGTGCAAAGCCAGGCTGCAGAGCCATCTTAAGTTGAGGCTGCATAGGCCTTGTGGTGCATGTGATTCATATTCTATTCAGTTGAACCTCTGGTTACAAAGTTGGTTGGACAGTGTTCTCGAAGCTACCAGCATGAGTTTGAGCAGACTGCAGGAGGACAGGAAGACTGGAGTGCCTGGAAGAGGTGAGGCTGCTGGTCCCTTATTTTCAAGGCTGCTGGTCCCTTATTTTCAAATCTGTAAGTTGACAGCTATGGGGTGAGAACAGAAATCGCGCTGCGGCGGCAGCGGGAGGCCCCATTAGCTAAAGTGGTGCTTCAGGTTAAGAACAGTTTCAGGTTAAGAACGGACCTCCGGAACAAATTAAGTACTTAACCCGAGGTACCACTGTAGTTTAATGGTGAATTTTAGACACAACAGAGAAGGTAGAAGATTTTGGATCATCATAAAAGATGAAGGAGAAAATGATTAATGATAAGACCTACAAAGGGGAAGAGGGAAGTCCAGGAGATTCTTCGGAATCTTCTTTTCATGTTGTATGTTCGATGTGCAACTGTAAAATTTTAATTTGAAAAAACAAATAAATAAATTATATATAAGGGACGTGGGTGGCGCTGTGGTCTAAACCACTGAGCCTAGGGCTTGCTGATTGGAAGGTCAGCAGTTCGAATCCCCACGACGGGGTGAGCTCCCGTTGCTCGGTCCCTGCTCCTGCCAACCTAGCAGTTCGAAAGCACACCAAAAAGTGCACGTAGATAAATAGGTACCACTCCGGCGGGAAGGTAAACGGCGTTTCCGTGCGCTGCTCTGATTCGCCAGAAGCGGCTTAGTCCTGCTGGCCACATGACCTGAAAAAACTGTCTGCAGACAGACCCCTGCTCCCTTGGCCTGAAAGCAAGATGAGCGTGCAACCCCAGAGTTGTCCACGACTGGACCTAACGGTCAGGGTACCGTTACCTTTACCTATATACTGTGGTACCTCGGGTTACAGACGCTTCTGGTTACAGACTCTGCTAACCCAGAAATATTACCTCAGGTTAAGAACTTTGCTTCAGGATGAGAACAGAAATCGTGCTCCGGCGGTACAGCAGCAGAAGGAAGCCCCATTAGCTAAAGTGGTGCTTCAGGTTAAGAACAGACCTCCGGAACGAATTAAGTTACCACTGTATATAAAAGAAAAAGCCGCTTACAATATAAGAATAATCTGAACGGGCCTCTGTTTCAGGGAAGGTCCAAAGCAGGCATCCCCAACCTTCGGCCCTCCAGATGTTTTGGACTACAATTCCCAGCATCCCTGACCACTGGTCCTGTTAGCTAGGCATCATGGGAGTTGTAGGCCAAAACATCTGGAGGGCCGCAGGTTGGGGATGCTTGGTCCAAGGTGACGTTGCATCAGTCTAAGGTAAAGGTAAAGGTACCCCTGCCCGTACGGGCCAGTCTTGACAGACTCTGGGGTTGTGCGCCCATCTCACTCAAGAGGCCGGGGGCCAGCGCTGTCCGCAGACACTTCCGGGTCACGTGGCCAGCGTGACATCGCTGCTCTGGCGAGCCAGAGCCGCACACGGAAACGCTGTTTACCTTCCCGCTGGAGTGATACCTATTTATCTACTTGCACCCGGGGGTGCTTTCGAACTGCTAGGTTGGCAAGCGCTGGGACCGAGCAACGGGAGCGCACCCCGCCGCGGGGATTCGAACCGCCGACCTTTCGATCGGCAAGCCCTAGGCGCTGAGGCTTTTACCCACAGCACCACCCGCGTCCCACCCCAAATGATCAGGTTGTTGGGTCTCTGGAGTGGTTTGTCCCAGGGGGCCAGAGAGGCAAGCAGGGGGCCGGTTCAAAGGCTGAGCCTGAGAGATGGATGGAGAGGCCCCCATCCCACAATTTTAACAAGTCCCCCCTCTTTTCCACCAAAAGCCATATAAGATCACTTCTGCCACCACCATCACGTGGTGCCAGTATCCGGCCCGATTCACATGCAGCACAGCACAGAGACAAAAATCTCCGTGGAAGGGGCTCCTCCAGCGCTCTTCTAGAAGTTTCCACTGGGATAGCGCACGGCTGCCGCCATCTTGTGGCCATCAGGAATAGCAGCTAGAGCAGTATCTTTAAAACTGGATTTAAAAAAAAAATACATTTCACACACCTGACATGCACATTCTTAACTCTTGGTTTGCAGCCCATGAGTTTATTATTATTTCAAATTTGCACATCTGAAAGGAAGTCCTTTCCTCTGCACTTAAACAGCCATTTTATAGGATCGGCTACGATTATTTTTAGATGCGGCCCTCGTTTTATTAGGGAACATAGCCGTTTCCTGGCATATTGGGAAGAATTGGAATGTTGGGATAGGCAAATTGCAATTCATTGGCACCCACGAATCAAATTCCGATGAAGAGCGCAATCCCATTGGGCCCAGTGGGTAAGCGTGCTCATTGTATTAGTTGTCTTATAATAATTTTGCCCTGGTTTTCTAGCAAAAGGGGGGGGGGGGACTCCCAGAGTGGCTTGCAAAGGTCAGTGGCAAGGCAGCTCCTGCAGTCTAAAAGGCTTGTGGTCTTTTTTCTTTATTTAATGACACAACACACAAGGAAAACGAGAGGAGGAGGGAGGAGGAAAATGCAAACACAAGGCATCAGTGCTTAAACTTTTGCAGGGGTCAGCAAACTTTTTCAGCAGGGGGCCGGTCCGCTGTCCCTCAGACCTTCTGGGGGGCCAGACAATCCTGGGAATCTCAAGCCCTCAGTGAGTTAGGGGCTTCCCCTGCATGTGAAGACAGGCTCTGGCGGACAGAATGGAAGAGACCAAGAATGGGTCCAATGGTCAAGAAGGCGGTTTCTGCCTGTGCTGCAGAGGGAAGCAAAGCACAGTTGGGGCTCATCCACCTGGGAAGGTAGCTCATCTAGAAGAAGGAAAACTCTGATCCCAAACCTCCATTGTCTTGCAGGATATCTTTGGGAGAAGAAAAGACTCAGGAGTAAACCTTACACAAATCTACAACGGAGTCCCTAAGGCGCTTTGCACTCCTCCTTCCAGCCAAGCTGGTGCCCAACGTCTTGTTCTGCTTTTCCTTTGGCAAAGCCGAGAGGGGGGGGTCTTGTTGTCTGGGCAGCTCAGGACCTCCAGACACCTGGCCAAGGTCTGTGCCCCAGGGAGGTCACTACAGTCATAAGGTAAAGGTAAAGGGACCCCTGACCATTAGGTCCAGTCGTGACCGACTCTGGGGTTGCGGTGCTCATCTCACTTTATTGGCCGAGGGAGCCGGCGTACAGCTTCCAGGTCATGTGTCCAGCATGACTAATCCGCTTCTGGCGAACCAGAGCAGCGCACGGAAACGCCGTTTACCTTCCCGCCGGAGCGGTACCTATTTATCTACTTGCTGACGTCCTGCCCAACTGCTAGGTTGGCAGGAGCAGGGACCGAGCAACGGGAGCTCACCCCGTCGTGGGGATTTGAACCGCCGACCTTCTGATCAGCAAGTCCTAGGCTCTGTGGTTTAACCCACAGCACCACCCGCGTCCCTCACTACAGTCATACCTCGAGTTAAATATGCTTCGAGTTGAGCGCATTTGAGTTGCGCTCCTCGGCAACCGAGCGCATTACTTCCGGGTTTCGCCACTTGCGCATGCACAGACGCTCAAAATGACGTCACATGCATGCGCAGACGCGGAGACGCTAGTTACGTTTACCTCTAGATGCGAACGGGGCTGTGGAACGGATCCCGTTCGTGTCTAGATGTACCACTGTAATGCTTCACTGCCAAAGGCACCCTCCGTTGTCCCTCAAGACAGTGCCTGATGGATTTTCTGTAGGGCACCCAATGTAGGGTGATTGTACATGCTCAAAACATCCCTTGTGGGTGAATGGTTGTGTTTCGCCTCTGCGCGTTCTCCGTCTGCTTTGTATAATTAAATCTGCATCAGACCACAAATCCTCACGAAAATCCATCAGGGTGCGACTTTCAGCACAGAAGTGCTGCGGTCCTTAATTTTACATTTACCCCCCAAACACACCACCTCCACCCTGAGTTATTCCCTGCCCCAGGGCAACTCTGATCAGTGGACTCGGGTTCTAGTAAACACACAAAAAACTACACTGGATCCTGCAAGCCCTTGAAGTCTGTAAACCCTGGCATGTAGAGTCTCCAGGTACAGAGGCACTCTACCATAGGATGCCAGGAGCAGCACGACGGAGGCCTCTCGTGCCCTGTTTGTGGCCTTTTTGGAGGTACCCGGTCACTGTCGAAAATGCGGTGCTGGGTTAAATGGAACAGATCCATTTATTGTGGTTCTCAGTTTCCAAAACAGCCTTTTGGTATGCTGTCTTCACTGAAATTTGCATTTTAACGCACACTTTCTCCTCTACTTTGTGCAATTTTGCACACATTATTTGGCTGGAAAATTTAGCATTGAATTACTCAAGATAATGTGCAAATTTTCAAAGGGTGGCTGCATTTCGGTTCTTGCGGGGTTTCCGAAACTGCAAACTGAATTTAATCCCCCTCTCCGCCACCTTGTCTTTGAACTCTTCTAAGGGGAAATCAAGAAGATCAAACCTCTCCATTCTGAAGGAAATCAGCCCTGAGTGCTCACTGGAAGGACAGATCCTGAAGCTGAGGCTCCAAGACTTTGGCCACCTCATGAGAAGAGAAGACTCCCTGGAAAAGACCCTGATGTTGGGAAAGATGGAGGGCACAAGGAGAAGGGGATGACAGAGGACGAGGTGGGGGGACAGTGTTATCAAAGCTACCAGCATGAGTTTGACCAAACTGCGGGAGGCAGCGGAAGACAGGAGTGCCTGGCGTGCTCTGGTCCAGGGGGCCACGAAGAGTCGAACACGACTAAACGACTAAAGAACAACAACAAGGGGAAATCAAAACACAGCAACACTCTCTCAAGAGAAAAATATAAGTCTTTCACCTGAAGCAATTGAGACTCCAGTCCGGTCCCTATTTATTCAAATAAATTCCATTTGCTTGGTTTTTTTTTTTGGTTTTTTTTTATTCAATAAAAGTCATAAGATTCTTAAGACCACAGCAAGTTGCTGGACACTCAAGTCTATTGGTATGATTTCACCTGCAAACATTGGAAATTCTTGCAGCAGTCATTGTCAATGGAAAAGTTGGTGGGTGGGGGGTGAACGGGGAGAAGAAGGACGAGGATACGCCCCCCTCCCCTCTTATTTTCACACAGTACTTCAAAATGTCCTTTTAAGGTGGAGAGAAGGAATGTGGTTGGCAGGTGGGGGGTTATAGGTATATATTTATATTTATATATATATATATTTAAATATATATATATTTCTTTTTTCAAGTTCAAAATTAAGGTTCAGCCATCATGAAACCACTCCATAGCAGAAATAGAACGACATTGTACAAATCACATACGGAATTGATGGTTTTTAAGTATTAAAAAAACCTGTATTTACAGCTGTAAACGTGGACTTTAGAAAAACAACTCACAAATCATTCACACTGTTCCAGGCACCCTCCGTACGCTCCCTCTGTTCCGAGAGGTGCCACACACACACACACACACACACACACCTCCCAAAGCTCTGGAAAAGCAGTAGGCAATTCTGATGGAGCCCGCGGCAGAACTTGGAAATTCCTCCTCGATGAGATATAGCCACTTGAGATGTCAACCCTGCCTGGAATTTACTTGGCTTTGTTGAAGTGGGCCTGGGCAAACCCAGTGTTTGTCCTGCAAACGGGCTCTTTGGCAGCTGACTTGGAAAATGGTGTTGGCTTTTCAATAACGCAGAGAATTTCATTTCAGTGTTCTGTGTTGTTGGTTTTTTGCATCCAAAGCGCCTTGTGGACATTATTTCACCCTTAACACCAACCCTTTAAAGCGGGCCAGTATTAATTCCCTCTCTGCACGTTGCAGATATCGGAGGGCGAAGAGAATACTGGTTCGCTAAGGCGAAATTGAGGTCCATAAATGACAGCGCAACCTTAGGCATCTCTCTACTCAGAAGTAAGTGCCACTGAGGTTCAGACGACCCTCTGCCTGTCCTCCTCAGACGCAACACCCCGCTGTGCTGCATGGGGCTTACCTCTGAGTAGACCTGCAAAAGGTTGCATCGAAAGCCTCCAGACCTGATGCACTTCCTGGGGCGAAGGAGGCAGAGCTTTGTACTTAGAGAGGACAGTTCTCTGTTAGAGGACTGCGTCTGGGCAAAGTTTAGTTTGAAGATGAAGAATCCTAAAAAGGGACAAGAGGAAAATTGGCCCATCAACTGCACCTGGTCTGCAGAAGGAGCTGCTACACACCTGGGACTCAGCTACACTCAACAATTACCGCATTTTTCGCTCTATAAGACGCACCAGACCACAAGACGCACCTAGTTTTTGGAGGAGGAAAACAAGAAAAAAAATATTCTGAATCTCAGAAGCCAGAACAGCAAGAGGGATCACTGCGCAGTGAAAGCAGCAATCCCTCTTGCTGTTCTGGCTTCTGGGATAGCTGTGCAGCCTGCATTCGCTCCATAAGACGCACACACATTTCCCCTTTCTTTTTAGGAGGGAAAAAGTGAGTCTTATAGAGCAAAAAATACTCTATATTTTGTAAACATGTGACACTAGATGCCGCTGCAGAGCACTGATCTGTCACCAAAGGGATTTTGCATTGAGAGCTTTTATAGCTTTTATTTTTCAATAGCGGTTTGTTGTGTTTTTTTAAATCGGTGTAGATCCAGCCCTGGAATGAGATGCATTTCTGTTCGAACTAGAGCCATTACTTCTTGATTTGCATCCGGCCATATGTGCAAATTTGTGGGCAGTGGTGAAAATCCTAGGCAACGCCTAACAGGGCAGACCTCCCCAGGAGCAAGTCCCATTGAATCCAGTGAGTCGAGTGTGAGGATTGCAGCTTTTGTCTCCCTCGGGTGCTCTGCTGTACCAGATACTAAACCGGCAACTAGCTTTCGGTGCATGCCTGACAGGACCCTGTAATTTAGTGGCCAAACACCTGGTTTGCATGCAGGAGGTTCCAAGTTCAAGTCCTGACATCTGCACTGGGAGAGACCCCTTCCTAAAACCCTAGAGGAGTGCTGCAGGCCAGTGTAAACAATACCGATGTCCTGACTCGGTTTAAGGCAGTGTCCTATTTAAGTTGGCCTCAGAACGGTGAGGACAAGAGTCGTACTTTTATTTCTATGGGAAGGTTGGTAGCAGCTGCTCTCCAGGTAAGTGAAACCCTGGGGATCCAGTGGACGGAACAGAGATCTGATTGGGTGCAAGGCTGCTTCCTGTTCTCCTCCGCCCAAAAAGGGGGCAGAGACCAGTTCCTTTGGAATGGGCGTTTCCTGAAAAGCTAAAGAGGGCAGTTTGGTTCCTTGGCAGAGAGAGGCAATTCCACTGGCAAAGCCTCTTGCGCCAGAAGTATATTATCCCAATTTTGCAGATGGAAAAACTGAGGCTGGGAGAGCAGAGGTCTTGTCCACTGAGCAAGAGGACTTCACAGTTCCTCAGGCTCCTGACTGCTGTGCTACGCCAGCCCTGAAAAATCAACGAGGCCGGGGGGTTAAGGTGGCCTAAACTGCTTTTGCAATTTTGACCCCATGAGAAGCTGGGTTCTGTTTGGGGGGCAGGTGCAAAGACTTCGCAAGCTGTCTGAGGCTTCGCCCCGCCCCTCCCTTAGTTGTTGCTGTTTGCATAGGTAGTTTTTGCAATGTTTAAAGCTGTTTTGCATATTTTGCTCTGAGGGGCGAGGAGGCAAAGCGGAAATCCTGAACGGGCACTTTTCCTTTGACGCCAGTCAAAGCAGGGGTGTGTGTGTGTTTACTTCTGAGTAAATGCACACACCTAAGATCACTCTGCAAAGTGCCGTCTCTCCCACACCACCAAACTACACTGGAACTGGCTCCTGAGACTTTGCCAGGCCTTGCCCAGGTGATCCCAAGAACACCTTGGAAACAACAGGGGCTAGAAGCTTGCTCTGTTTGTTTGCTTCTTTAAAACAAGAAATCAAGATTCTCAAGAAGCCTCATCCTGAGGCTCAGCCTACCCTCTGCAGCCACCGGAGAATCGTGCACTAGCCTGAGGCCTGCTTCTATTTGAAAAAGCCAACTTTTTTAAAAATTAAAAATTAAAAAAGCTGTTAAATGCAGCTGCAATTTTTTAATAAGGCTCTGACGGTAGAAAAGAAGAGAAGCTTCCATCTTCCAAGTTATACACAACTCTCCCACGAACCATCTGTTCATTGGCAATCGTATGTGTTTAAAATCCTTTTTTAATTTACTTCTTTTTTTGGGGGGGGGGGTGATTTTTTAAAAAACGAATTTGCTGGACTTTCAGAGGAGGCTGGCAAGGTGTGTGGACCAAATTACTTGTGCCCAGACTTTATAAATACACAGGGGGGGAGGGGATAGACTGTGACCCTCCAGATGTTGAGTTCCAGCTGCCATCAGTTTCAGCCAGCATGCCCAATGGCCAGGGCGAAGGGCGGCAACATCTGGCGAGCCAAAGTTTCTCCATCCCTCTGTTACGCCGCAAGTACCACACCTGGGCTGCAATCCTAGACACTCCCACTTATTGTCCAATTCAATGGCATGCGCTCCTGGGGAGATGCCCTCAATTGGGGCGCGGCAAGGGCGGGGTGCCAGGGAGAAAGAGTTGCCTTGCTCTGAGTCTAACAGCGCAGCTATGCCTCTTCAGTGAACATGGTGCTTTCAGACGAGGGCTTTCTTACCTAGTTCAAATGCATCTGAAAGTGGGGAGAAGGCTGTTGTTAACAAGGAGAGCATGTGTTTCGAACGAGGGGCCCGGACGCAATCTCCAGAATGCTCGTCTCTTTTTTTTTACACAATCTTTTAAATTTAAATCCTTTAAATTCCCAGGAGTTTATCTCAGTGAAGACCTTACTTGGAAAATCAGTACAACCCAGGTGGTTAAGAAAGCCCAACAGAGACTCCGTCTCCTCAGAGTATTGCGGAAGAACGATGTCAATCAACATTTGATGACCTCCTTCTACCGGTCCACAATAGGAAGTGTCCTTTCATACTGTATCACGGTGTGGGACGCTGGTTTGACATCATCTGATAGGAAGTGCCTACAGAGGTTGGTGAATACAGCATGAGATATTATGGGCTGTCCCGTGAATCCGCCGGATGAAATTGCGGAAGAACATTCCCTCACGAGAGTGAGGGAAATTCTCAGAGATGAGTCACACCCTGGCCGGCACTTTCTATACAAGTTGTACAAGTGACAATAAAGTATTTCAATTCAATTTCAGTTTCCCTTTTGCCCAGTTCTGGGAGCTGTTGCCCTGTTCATTTCCTCATCCGGCGCATGTTATTCACCATCTTTTTCGCTCTATAAGAGACACCAGACCACAAGACACACCTAGTTTTTGGAGGAGGAAAACAAGAAAAAAAATATTCTGAATCTCAGAAGCCAGAACAGCAAGAGGGATCGCTGCACAGTGAAAGCAGCAACCCCTCTTGCTGTTCTGGTTTCTGGGATAGCTGTGCAGCCTGCATTCGCTCCATAAGACGCACACACATTTCCCCTTACTTTTTAGGAGGGAAAAAGTGAGTCTTATAGAGCGAAAAATATGGTTATGTGGTTGGGATAGCTTTTCTTAAAAAAAAAACACCTCTACATGGACAGAAGAAGCCCTGAATTGCTTGTTAGATAGCCAGCTGTTGAGGACAGGCTAGTTTGCCTTGGGATATTGCCAAAGTCACCGCTGCAGGAACATGCCCACTTCTGACACCAGGTTGCCCCCACTCGCAATGCTGCTTTAGGCCAGGGTGGGGACCCTCTGTGCCCTTCCAGATGGCGCTGGACTCCAACTCCCAGGAGCCAGCAGGGGCAGTAGTCAAGCATGATGGGAATTGTAGTTCAGCAACTTTTGGAGACCCATAGATTCCTCTCTCTCTCTCTCTCTCTCTCTCTCTCTCTCACACACACACACACACACACACACACACACACAACAGGAATGTTTAAGTATATAGTAAAATTCTGGCATATTTCAGACTAGCCTGCCGCAGGAGATCTTGTGTAGCAATACATATACATATATATAGATATATCTCTATGTTTAAAAAGATACGTTTTTTGGTCAAATCGCTACCCTTGGCATGTTTGGCTCTCCTGCCACCGAAGCTAAGCTATGGGGTGTGAGTGTTTTAAAATGTGCTTTTAAATCTGATATACGCCCGGGATCAAGGGTGGGGGTGGGGGGGTGGAAGGGTGGCTGAGAGCGGAGGCAATGGGTGGGATGAATCTAGGGATAAAGTGCGGCGTAATGGTTAGAGCGTTGGACCTGGAAGGGCAGAGTTTGAATCCCCCACTCGGTCATGGAGCTCACCGGGTGACCTTGGAGGATGAAACGGGGGACGGGGGGACGGGACTTTTTGCCCCACCTAGAGATCCATGGAAGATAAAGGTGGAATATAAATGAAATAAATAAACAACGATAATAAGTAAGAGCCAGAGAAACAGAGCTTGGGCTTCTGGATAAGGCAGGGGTAGCAGCCTGGGGAGAGACAGATGTTTCTGGGTGACAAACTCCACAAAGGAGGCTGGGGCAGATGGGAGTTGGGGGTTCAGCCATATCTGAAGGGCCCCGGACATCCGTCTGTCCCCACAGCAATGGGGTAATGGGGGGTGGAAACAGGGGTGGGGTGGGACAGGGGTAAAGGACTCCTCCAGAGGCTGGGGAAAGGGGTGGTTGAGAAAAACTCCTGGGACAGACAATGCGCTCTACGTGGGGCTGCTTTTGAAGGTGACTCGGAAAATGCAATTAATCCAGAATGTGGCAGCCAGACTGGTTACTGGTAGCGGCCACTGAGACCATATAACACCGGTCCTCAAAGACCTACATTGGCTCCCAATACGTTTCTGAGCACAATTCAAAGTGTTAGTGCTGACCTTGAAAGCCCTAAACGGCCTCGGTCCAGTATACCTGAAGGAGCGTCTCCACCTCCATCGTTCTGCCCGGACACTGAGGTCCAGCTCCAAGGGCCTTCTGGTGGTTCCCTCATTGCGAGAAGTGAGGTTACAGGGAACCAGGCCGAGGGCCTTCTCGGTGGTGGCGCCCGCCCTGTGGAACGCCCTCCCAGCAGATGTCCAGACAATAAACAACTATTTTACTTTTAAAAGACAACTGTTCAGGGAAGTTTTTAATGTCTGACGCTGTATTGTTTTTAATATTCGGTTGGAAGTCGCCTAGAGTGACTGGGGAAACCCAGCCAGATGGGCGGGGTATAAATAAATTATTATTATTATTATTATTATTATTATTATTATTATTATTATTATATCAGGCCAGTGGCCCATCTAGTCAATGCAGAACAGCAGGCTGCTCTCAAGGCAACCTGAATTTCAATGCAGGTTTGGCGCGCATTCTGTTCTCTTTAAACCAGTTTTGCTTTCAATTGTATGCTATAATGATGTTATTAACATGCTGCAAGCTGCCTTGAAATCCCAATTTGGGGAAGGGGGAAAGGAGGATACAAATATAGAGAATTGTAGAGATGGAAGGGGTCTCATGGGTCATCTAGACCAACCCCCTGCAATGTAGGTAATAATAATAATAATAATAATAATAATAATAATAATAATTTCAGCATCCTGTTCTCACAGTGGGAAGCCTACAAGCGGGATTCGAGCACAAGAGCAACTCTCCCCTCCTGCGGTTTCCAGAAACTGGTTTTCAGAAGCATTTATACCTCCAACTGGGGAAGGGGCAGATGGCAACAAGGCCCTGCCAGGCCCTCCAGTGCCCCCTGCGACAGAGATGCACTTAGATGCAGCCGGTTGGTAACTAAGAATGCACCAGCCGACACTCTCAGACTCTCATTCTGATGCAAGAAAACCAATTCTGAATGCCCCACCCCTGCAATTAAGACACTCTGAAGGGCGGATAAGACTGCTAGATCAGCTGGCTTTTAAAAAATAAAAACAAAATAAATAAGCAGTTTGTCATGCCACCGTCCCCTCTAAGAATGAAACAAATTCGCAGGAGGATTAATAAGCAGCTTTTTTGGACATGGCAGCCAAACAGAACCTCCAAAGACAAAATTAATGGGAGAAGCTTGCAAACACAAGATAGGCTTAGGGTTTAAATATGTAATGTGATGAATTAATATGTTTAATGCTGAACTGGAAAGGGGAAAAAAAGATGTTAAGTGATTAAGTTAATTTTATAAGAATAACGGTTTTGAAAACCATTAAAATGATATACAGGTGAAACTCGGGAAATTAGAATCTCGTGGGAAAGTTCCTTGATTTCAGTAATTCAACTTAAAAGGTGAAACTAATATATGAGATCGACTCGTGACATGCAAAGCGAGACGTGCTTCTACTTCTCCGAGGTCCAATCCTGCTCGATTTGCAATCCTTGTTTTGCTGATTTCCTTGAATATTCTAATTTTCTGAGATTGTTAATTTGGGGCTTTCATCAGCTGTACGCCATGATCATCACAATGATAACAAATCAACGCTTGACATATCTCGCTTTGCATGTCACGAGTCGATCTCATATATTAGTTTCACTTTTGAAGTTGAATTAGTAAAATAAAGGAACTTTTCCACGATATTCTAATTTTTCGAGTTTCTCCTGTACACTGAAATTCAACCAGGGGGATACGAGGAAGTCACTTAACAATGTTTCTGAGTTTGGTTTAAATCAGGTTGAGATTTATGTTTGTTTGTCTATTTGTTTGTTTAATTTTGGGGGGGGAAATCAATAAAAAAAATTGGAAAAAAAGAACCTCCAAAGAGAGGGGCAGTGTACAGTGGTGCCCCGCAAGACGAACGCCTCACAAGACGGAAAACCCGCTAGACGAAAGGGTTTTCCGTTTTGGAGGCGCTTCGCAAAACGAATTTCCCTATGGGCTTCCTTCGCAAGACGAAAGCCCATAGGGAAATCTCTGGGACAGCGGGGAAGCGCAGCGTGTCTTCCCCACTGTCCTCGGACCTCCTCCGAAGGCTGGCGGTGGGGCGGAGAGACCTCCTCCCGCCGCCAGCCTTCGGAAGGCAACGCGCCTTCCCCTCTGTTCCCGGACCTGTCCTGAAGACTTGCGGTGGGAGGAGGGTTTTCCTTCCCACCGCCAACATTCACAATGCTGTTCTGAATGTTGGCGGTGGGGAGAAATACCCTCCTCCCACCGCAAGCCCCGGGAACAGAGGAGAAGCGCTGCGCGCCTTCCCCTCTGTTCCCGTACCTGTCCTGAAGGCTTGCGGTGGGGAGAAAAGCCCTTCTCCGCACCGCCAGCCTGGCAAGCGGTCTCCATAGGAACGCATTAATTGATTTTCAATGCATTCCTATGGGAAACCGTGCTTCGCAAGACGAAAAACTCGCATGAAGAAAAAACTCGCGGAACGAATTAATTTCGTCTTGCGAGGCACCACTGTACCTCTCAGCAACCAAAGGGAGTTGTGTGTGTGTGTGTAAGCAAGTCTTTTCATGCCCTGCTGCTTGTGAGTGCTCTTAGGCTGGACACTGTCAGAAACAGTCCACTGGGCAGATGAGGTTTTGGTCTGATCAATCAATGCACAACAGATTTTTTTGGGGGGGGGTTGGAATGGTTGAATGCAGATAGAATGGGAAGTGGGAAGAGGGTCTGGAAAGGCAGTGTGCTATTGGGTGGGGAGGTGGGGGGGCTGGCGTTCCAGATCTCTGTTTCCAAGAATCAGCCATGCCTTTGGGCTGTGCAAAGTCTTTAAGCTGCATTGTGTATACAGAATCATAGAGCTGAATAGTCCAATGTAGGAATAACCCTCTGCAATGCATATATATATATGTATATCTATACACACACACACATACACACACACATAGATACGTGTATCAGTTGCATACTGTTTGATTTGTTCCCCTGAAGAGAGAACTCTTCTGCAATAATATTTTGCTTGCATCTTCTTGGGTTAGCCAGTTCACACACACACACACATACACGCTGGAAACATCGGCTATCTGCAGAACAGTAAAAAATAAAATAAAATTCAAGTCTGTTGCTGGAGGCAGTGTTGTAACCCTTATCAATAGGTTCCTTTCCTTTTCCTTGCTTCTTTTTTTAAAACAGTTAGCCCTCCATATGATCAGGAATATTTGGCTGTTGAGGAAGGGGGCGAGGAGGGGAACCTCCCCCCCTCGCCCCGCTGCGCTCTTTCGTCTTTCCGTTCCGGCGCAGCCACGAAAATGCCACCGCGAAGGCACTTCTTGTACCTGCCCTCATTTGCGGAGCCTTCTTCAGAGACGCGCCCCAGCATCCGAACGAGTCGTCCTTCCCCTGGCCCTTCGTCCGCACTCCGTCCCGGACGCCAAGGCGGAAAAAGCTTCTCCTTTTGCACCCAGCAGTGCTCTTGGGGGGCGGGGAAAGACCCAGGCCCTTTCCGACGCCATTTGAGGATCAGGCACTATCTGTCGTCTCGCATCGACTCACCCGCCGTAGAAAGGAAGAAAAATTTGGTCCTGTGGTTTTTCTTTTTCTCTTCTTCCGAACGTTTTAAAAAAAATAGAGTTGCTGTAATATATATTTATATATCCTTATATATATATATATCTTTCTCTTTCTCTCTCTTCTATTTATATACACAACACGGTTTAAATTAGAAAGCCTGCTGTTAAAACGATGTAACCAAGTCTTCAGGTTGGTCCATTGGCTAACTGGGGGCAGCTGTCCGTGGTGCTGAAATCCCCCTCTCACACACACACACACCCTGTGAATCCTTTCAGGAGGACATTGTGAAAGGTGTTGTCGTTGTTGCGGGATGTTGGCTGGGTTTGTTTGTTGTCGTTGGCTTCCCCCTGCCCCCCACTCCACCCAGGGAAGGTGGGGAATTGTTCAGGGGCGGGGGATCCCTTCTTTAAAACGAAAGAATGAAATCAACTGGAAGAGGGGATGCTTAACTTCACCTAAAGGAGAAGAAGAGAGAGAGAGAGGTTGGAATGCAAGGTTGCCAAAGTCACACACCTGTCGTCGTCCCCCCCATATGATAAAATACAGCATGCTCACATTGTGCATGGGGGGGGCGTGCGCGTTCAGATCAGATCAAGGATCGAAACCGTTAGAGGCTGCAAGCACTTAAAATATTTTGGCGCCCCATACATATCTAATTCAAAATATAAAACAATAATAAACTATGAACTGAAATTTTATTTTGTTGAAATGAAGCCTACGGTAAGATGAAAGGGTGATGCTTATTTTTGTATACTTCCACTTTATTTGAATCCCCCCCCCTTTTTCTAAAAGCCTTTGATAAGATCCTCAAAACTAATCTGGTGTCTATACCTAGAAGAAGAAGAAGAGTTTGGATTTGATATCCCGCTTTATCACTACCCAAAGGAGTCTCCAAGCGGCTAACATTCTCCTTTCCCTTCCTCCCCCACAACAAACACTCTGTGAGGTGAGTGGGGCTGAGAGACTTCAGAGAAGTGTGACTGGCCCAAGGTCACCCAGCAGCTGCATGTGGAGGAGTGGAGACGCGAACCCGGTTTACCAGATTACGAGACTACCACTCTTAACCACTACACTACACTGGCTCTCATGGAGATCAGGCCCCCAGCCTGCCTTAATAATAATAATAATAATAATAATAATAATAATAATTTATTTATACCCCGCTCTCCCCAGCCAAGACCGGGCTCAGGGCAGCTAACACCAGGTAAAAACAATTGATTAAAATACAACTTAAAAACAAGATTAAGTACAACATTAAAATGCAGCCTTTTTCAGTAGAAACTCCAATCAAAAACTTTTTGGGGATAAAAATGTCAAATCTTCACCAAGGCCAACTATCCAGACTGGTCCTAGGTGGGCAAAAAAAAAGCCAGGGAAGTCCCCAAATAGGAGTTCCATCACAGAAGGAGAAAGGGAAAAGGAAAGAGAGGGAGGGGATCAAGTTGATTCCAAGCCAAAGGCCAGGTGGAACAACTCTTGTTGCATGGTTGTTGTATTGGGATTTTTAATAGATTCCAACAGAGAAAATGAACGATCAGTCGAGCAACTGGAGAGCATTAATGTTAAAAATCAGGCAAAGGGAATTTTTTTGAGGTGCCCACTTCGCTTGATGCCCCAAGCATGTATTTATTTTGCTTAAGGGTTCATCCAACCCTGGAATTTTTTTTGAGGTACTTCCCTTGTTGCCCTAAGCATGTATTTATTTTGCTTATTGTTTCATCCAGCCCTGGTTCAGATCCAAGGGGTCCAAACCCCTAGAGGTGCCCCATGGCTGGCGGGTGAGAAAGAGAGGATCCCCACGACTCTCCGAGGGAGCCTTGCCCAAACGCTGCAATTTTTCCTCTGAGTTCTTTCAGTCCCTTGTATCGCTTTGTTTCCCCTTTTGCTGTAGCTTTCCAGACTCCGTGACATCCTTGCATTTACATACTGCGGGACTGCAGTTTCCATCGCAGGGACGCACAGTTCAGTAGGGGTGGCTGGCGTCCTTAGGCCGCTTCAATTGCACCTTCAATCTTTTCATGCCGATCTGGAACCCATTCATAGCCTGGATGGCTGTCTGGGCACTGGATGGGTTGTCGAAACTCACAAAGCCTGAATAAAAGGGGGAGGCAAAGATACGACATGATGCGATACGATAATCTTTATTGTCATTGCCCCATACAGAACAACGAAATTGGAAAAAACTACACCAGACATTCAAAAACCAACAAGCCAGCTATCCCAGCCTGGTTAGCCGCCTAAAAACTCTGATACCCCATAATTAAATACAATATACTCCCATAGAGACTACCTTACACTGTGTTTAAAACCAAAATCGCATTTGGATAAAAACTGTTTCTCAGGCAGCTAGTCCTAGTCTTTATAACTCTGTACCTTCTTCCAGAAGGCAGAAGCTGAAAGAGATCATTTCCGGGGTGCGCACTATCCTGCGCTATCTCTGCCGCTTTCTTATGGCACCTGGAAGCATAGATTTGTTCCAAGGTGGGAAGAGGGCACCCAATTATTCTCTCCGCAGTCTTTACAACCCTGGACAGCGTTGTTTTTTCCCTGACCGCGCAGCTCCCAAACCACACACACAGACCATAAGTTAATACGCTCTCCACAGTACAATGGTAAAATGCCATCAACAGGTCCTTTGAGAGATTATTTTTCTGGAGGATTCTCAGAAAATATAAGCTCTGCTGTGCTTGAGTGCTTCCATTGAGAAAGAGAAGGAAGGAAGGAAATAAAACACAAGCGAATTTGCCGTAAGAATGTAAGCAAAGCTCAGTCGGTAGATTAGGATCTCTGGGTTGTAGGTTTGAGCCCTGTGTTAGGGGAAAAACTTCCTGCATTGCAGGGGGGTTGGAATAGATGACCCTTGGGGTCCATTCAAACTCTGCAATTCTATGATTGCATGACTATGAAATAAATCATGATGATGACAGGCTCCCTTATTCCTGATGCACATCAATCCCCTGAGCTCTGCTTAATAGCTCAGTCGGCAGAGAAGGAGAAGCTTAATCTCAGGGCAGTGGGTTCGAGCCCCGTGTTGGGCAGGGGGTTGGACTAGATGACCCTCGTCTCCCTTCTAGATCAGGCCAATGGCCCCTCTTCGTCCAGCGTCCTGTTCTCACAGTGGCTAACCAGATGCCCCCAGAGGGAAGCCCACAGCCAGGATTCGAGCACAAGAGCAACTCTCCCCTCCTATGATATCCAGCATCCCATATTCAGAAACAGCAATGACAAACCTAGACAGCATCTTAAAAAGCAGAGACATCACCTTGCCAACAAAGGTCCATATAGTTAAAGCTATGGTTTTCCCAGTAGTGATGTATGGAAGTGAGAGCTGGACCATAAAGAAGGCTGATCGCCGAAGAATGGATGCTTTTGAATTCTGGTGCTGGAGGAGACTCTTGAGAGTCCCGTGGACTGCAAGAAGATCAAATCTCCATTCTGAAGGAAATCAGCCCTGAGTGCTCACTGGAAGGACAAATCCAGAAGCTGAGGCTCCAATACTTTGGCCACCTCATGAGAAGAGAAGACTCCCTGGAAAAGACCCTGATGTTGGGAAAGATGGAGGGCACAAGGAGAAGGGGACGACAGAGGACGAGATGGTGGGACAGCGTTCTCGAAGCTACCAGCATGAGTTTGACCAAACTGTGGGAGGCAGTAAAAGACAGGAGGGCCTGGCGTGCTCTGGTCCAGGGGGTCACGAAGAGTCGGACACGACTAAACGACTAAACAACAACAACATATTCAGAAACATCACAGCTAGTCACCTTATCCTCCGTGAATTTGCCCAATTCTCTTTTCAAGCCATCGTTCATAAATGGCCTCAAGTCAGGCATATGAGCACAGAGAGGGTCAGGTTTGCTGACGAGACTAAAACGCTCAGGTTTGTTAAAACAGAAGGAGATTGCAAAGGACCTCTCCAAACCGAGGGCTTCAAATTGCCCGTCCTGTACCTGCCCCTCTTCCCTCCCTCCCTCGATCGCTCACCGAAACATTTGCTCTGGTTTGTTGCGCGGTCCATGAAAACTTTGGAGGAGATGATGTTCCCAAAGGGAAGGAACATCTGCATGAGTTCATTGTCGCCAAACTCCTGGGGGAGGTGGTAGATGAAAAGATTGCATCCTTCGGGGCCTGTGGTCAAAGAGGCAGCATGGCATAGTGGTTAGAGCATCAGACTAGAAGCAGGGAGGCCTTGGGTTCAAATCCCCCCCCATTCAGCAATGAAACACCCTTGTGTGACAACAAGTCTGTTGCATTATTTGGCTTGTATCCCACTAAGTGGGGGGTGGGGAAACCTCTGGCCACCGTGAAGGAATCCAAGTGGTCCTCCTGCAAGCAATTTCTGCCAAACTGAAGGAATGGGTTTCCCAAATCTAAAAACCTGACTGTGCAGTCAATCTGAAACGGGCCCCAAAATCCCATTTTTCCTTCTCCAAGGGTGCATTAGCTAAAAACCCTTAACTTGAGCTCTTGAGCAAATGTATAACAAAAACACAGCTGTGTAAACAAAGCTCTTTCCTTTATCAGTCCGTGACGCCTAATGAATGGCCTTGCCAGTTCCAAAGTGGAGCAGGGATGACACATTTGGGTCTTATATTACATCCTGACCACAATGAGGCACAGACCTTGTCGGCCCCCCAGGAACGGCGCCAGGAGTGCTCTTAGAGGTGGTGACCTTCTTACCCCAAGATAAGGAATACAGGAACCCTTTTATGGTCAAGAGTACAGGAGCAGGAACATCTGTGATGTCAACTTACGTGTATGAGCTTACGTGTCTGGATTCCTGGGGAAGGGGGGAGAGGGTGCCTGGAGGATATATATATTGTATGCAATTTCTCTTGTTATTGTGCTTGCTGTGAACCGATTCACGCAGTGCATTCTGCTATCCGGAGAGCAGAATAAACTCTTTCTCTGAACCAAATCTCGGTGTCATTTGACTCCTTCCTCCCTGTTCTGGGAGCAACACTCACCCTACCAATCGGTAAAGTCTAATAAGGCTACAAAACTATGCCCTCCCATCAGCAGAAGACGACTTACCTTCCCGTTGCTGCTGCTGGATTATTGGAAGGGGCTGAGGGATGGGTTGAGCTACCGGGGTGATGGTAGTGGCTGGGTAGACAGCTGGGCGGGGAAAGAGAGGGGAGACAGAACGTTCGTTTGATTATTTTTCATGTATTTTGGTTTTTCAAAATATATTTGTCTTTCTTCAAATTTCGTTGGCTGGAAACCAAAATGCGAAATGCTTCAAATCAGAGCAAAACGCTGTCAATAAATTCAGCCTAATACTATATTCAGTTTGCATTTTAAAAAAACACACAAACAAATAAAATAATCAAATTAAGGAAAGGAAAAACCAACAAATAAGGCTGCTAACATACAGATTCAAGTTAGAATTTCAGGTCGCTGCAATGCAAATATCTATCCCTGTCCATTTTACTCATGGAAAGCCCCTATAGCTCTGCAATCTTATATACTTCAAACACACTTGCCTTTGTGTGCATTCAGGTGGGCTACTAGTTTAAGAACTGAGTCAAACTCTACTGTATGTGTATCGGTTTTAAAGCATGAAACTCTTAATCTCAGGGTTGTAGGTTTGAGCAAAAGATTGCAGGGGGTTGGACCAGATGATATTACCTTTATTGGTGCAAAAACATTTACAGTGAAGAACGTCTCAATTCCATGTCTTGCTCAGTCACTAGCAGAATCTGAGAGTGGGCGGTCCTTAAACTTTCCCCAGCAGAGTAGTCTCATGACCCCCAGCCGACGCCTCCCCTCTCTGCGCGTAAACCTACTGCGCAGAGAGGGCGTGGCTAAAGGGGAACCTGCCTCCCCCCGCTTTGTTCATGCACGGTGTCTTGGCTCTCCCTCACATCCTCCGAACCCTGCATCCCTTCCCCACTGGAGGCGGGGCTTCCCTCCTCCGCGGAGGAAGTGCTGCTTCTCACGATCTTTGGAGGCTCCCTGTAACCCAGCTGCTCTTCCACCTCTTGCCTCTGAGCTGATGGCAGTTCCTGACAAAACCAAAACAGGTTGCAACCCAAGGTGCGCTTTCGCCATTGGGGCCTCTCCAAAAAAATTGTTCATAATAAAAAAAAAGGTAGGGGTTGTGTCAGGTGCTGGTGGTGGTTGCTCGTGAGTAACCAGGCAGGACTCCGACCTGTCTTTTACAGGTTTTATTGGTGCAAACTATTTACAGAGCATTACCACAAAGTTCATGTTCGTCTTAGTCACTTGCAAATCCTGGGAGTGGCCCCTTCCGGTTCCCCCCTCCCCCAGCATAAGAACTTAAGGTAAAGGTAAAGGTACCCCTGCCCGTTCGGGCCAGTCTTGCCAGACTCTAGGGTTGTGTCACTCTATAGGCCGGGAGCCAGCGCTGTCCGCAGACACTTCCGGGTCACGTGGCCAGCGTGACAAGCTGTATCTGGCGAGCCAGTGCAGCACACGGAACGCCGTTTACCTTCCCGCTGGTAAGCAGTCCCTATTTATCTACTTGCACCCGGGGGTGCTTTCGAACTGCTAGGTTGGCAGGCACTGGGACCGAGCGACGGGAGCGCACCCCGCCGTGGGGATTCGAACCGCCGACCTTTCGATCGGCAAGTCCTAGGCGCTGAGGCTTTAACCCACAGCACCACCCGCGTCCCGCGTAAGAACTTAGACACCCCAAATCTCCGCCTCCCCGCCTAACATTTCACCCCTCTGTGCAAGGTGGGCGACGGAAACTGCATGTGTGCCTCGTGGCCAGCCAGGCTAGGTGAGGCGCTTGGGCTCTCAGCAGCATCTTCGAGCTCTCTCCGCACCTGGCTGCCCCCTTCCTTCTCTTCTCCACTGGAGGCGTGGCTTTCCCCACTGGCGTCGGAGGCTCTCTGTATCCCCCTGCCTCCCTCCCCTGTTCCAATGGCAGTCCCCTGACAGGTTGTAATCCAAAAAAGGTTGCAAACCAGGACACACACTTCCAGGTTTGACATGTTTGTAATCCAAAACGTATGCAAAACAAGACGTATGCAAACCAAGGTACCACAAGACAGAGAAACCAGTAGGAGAACACTTCAATCTCCCAGGACATTCTATACAAGATCTCAAAGTAGCTGTTTTACTACAAAGGAATTTCAGAAATAGACTGGAAAGAGAAGCTGCTGAATTGCAACTCATTACCAAACTTAAAACCATGGAGAGACCTGGTCTGAACAAAGAAATTGGATTCTTATCTCATTATACATGACAAAGCCATTTTTCACCTTCTCACCCCTTGCTTTTTCCTGTAAGACCTATGCAGTCGTTAAGAGTCGTCAACAGGCTCATCACAGCTATCTGCCAATCACCCATTCCCACCACCCTTCTGAGTAATACCCCTCCCCACCTTCTCACTATATAGAGGGATCTGGCAACTTCTGTTTCAGTGTATCTGAAGAAGTGTGCATGCACACGAAAGCTCATACCAAGAACTAACTTAGTTGGTCTTTAAGGTGCTCCTGGAAGGAAAAAAATTTTTTTTGTTTTGACTATGGCAGACCAACACGGCTACCTTTCTGTAACAAGGTACCACTGTAATTCTGTAAGTTTTCAAAAGCAGTGAGCTTAAGGTGAGTCGTTCTACATATTTTGAAACTGCTCTTCATCCTTGCTGTCCCCTCTGGCCCTGATCAATGCCATACACAAATCTTGAAATTAGAATATAATCTATAACGCTTCCACCAGCCTTAGAAAAATGTGTGTATTCCCCAGGTCAAGTTCCACTCTCATGCACACGGTACCTGCATACTGCTGGACTCCGGTGAAGGCTGGGTGCATAGTCTCTGCTACCGATGGGTTCTGGGCTAAAAGAGGAGAGATCTTATTTTATTTTTCTAAAGGAATGGACCTGTTGAGAAGAAGGGAAGTCCTAAAATGTGAACGAGCCAAAAAAATAATAATGAATTGGAGTTGGGAGTGGAAATTGGGAGTGGCAACAGCATTTTGAACCATTGCTCAAAACAGACATCAGAACGAAACAGCCAGCAACCAACTCAGAACCTTGAGGACTAGAATGAGCAGGTTTACTGAAGATGGTAGTCGGGAGAGATGAGAGTTGGAGCCCACCATCATCTGGGAAGAGCATAGGCTGCCCATCCGTATCCTCCTCTCTGTGCCTGTTTCCCGCACCCCACCTTTCCCCTTTCCTACCTGTGCAGGGAAGAAGCCCATTCGTATAAACTGCCTCCAAGGTGGGATGGCTGCTGGGAATCGGGACCACTCCTGCGAAGCTGTTGCTGATGGGGGCCACCAGTCCCGGGATGGCAGTCGTGCCCAAGAGAGGAGGCGAGTGTAACCCTGCAGATCAGAGGCAGAAAAGCGGGTGGATGTAACTTTCCTTTTAACAACAACAACAACAACAATCTTTATTATGGAGACCCAACAAATCGTTACAAAGCAATACACAATTCATACAGTCTGCCTCCAGGTTAAACAAGCATTTTGTTCAGAATATAGGGATCATTGGTTCTTGCAACCACCGATAAAAACTTTGCCACTGCTAATGTTCTAGCGTTTGTCCGGTCTTCCAATAGGAACCTGACATAGTGAGCCTCTGATTTTCCCGGGTACCAGCAAGGGTAGTATCAGTTCAGCCCTGGCTTGCTCATATTTTGCACAGTGCAACAAAATATGTTTTATGGGATCGATATCTTAAGCACACGAGCAAAGTCTGTCCTGGTAGGGAAGTCCTCTCAACCTGCCATCCAACACTGCAGAAGGAAAGACGTTTAGTCTGGCTTTGGGGAAAAGCCTTCGATAGTTTGGTACTGTCAGGTTTTTAATGTAAGATGTTAACTTAAAGACATGCCCATATTGTACCCTTTTAACAGCTCTGGGGACAGCATTGGAGCCTGCCCCTCCGTGCATCCAGATGTGCCTTCCCCCCTCAGAAGCATTCTTAAACCAGGTGCTTGTTTGTCTACTGTTTACACTGAGCGGCATCTTTCGTGCACGCTTTTCAACCGGGACCGTCAGGAATCAAACCCGGGACTAACTGCATGCAAAAACAGATACTCTTCCCACCAAACTAGCTCTCCAGGAAGAAAAAAAAGGAGAGGAGCTGCCTTGCACCAGGTCAGAACATTTACCTGTCTGAAGTCCTGCATTCTCTACCATGCATGGCAGAAAATATAAAATTAACCGGCAATCCGCCTCCATCTGGATTGTGGAAAATATTAAAGTTTGTTGGATTGAAGTCAGAGCTGGTCATGTAGTGGAGAAGTACAAACCTACTAGATTTGGCTTGCATCCTAGCCAGGGCCAGCCCTATCATTAGGTAGCTGGGGCTGAGGGAGGGGAGCAGCGTACTGTAATAGAATTTTAAGGTCATATATATATAATAAATGTTCATAAATGTACCAATGTCTGGAGCAGCACAGGAAGACCTCCTTGAAACCATTTTGACTCCCTGAAACCATTTCGACTCCCAAGCTGACCAAATGTTTCTCTGCAAGGAGGGAGGGGGTGAGGGAACCTACCCATTGTCTCAGGAATTAAGTAATCACCATTTCAAAAGGAATGGCCAGACTACCAGGAAAGGCAATCAGATAAGGCATTATCAGAAAACCTGGCAGACAGGAAAAACAACAACACACTCAAATTTCTGTTGTAGACCACCTTTTCTGTGATGTAGATATGACGTTTCTGGGGGGTGGTCTGGGGCTACACCCCTTCTGTGATGTATGTATGATGAATGGAGGGGTGGTCTGGAGCTCCGGGGCAGGGAATTTAAAATGTCTATATAAGGGCAGGCACACCTTTGTTTGCGGCCCTCTTCCTCCTCCTGCGTGTGAAGGGGGCACCCTGTAGCAACAGCTTTAATAAAGATCAGGCTTACGAGCTGCTTTGCTTCTCAATATTCTCTGGTTGGCCTCTGTTATTTTCTCCTACCAATAGGGAACCCACGTAAGGACTCTATATGCGCTCTTGGATACCACATAAGGGAAGAAGGGCAGATTTTGTTTACAACAGTACAAAGGCAAAAATCATGTTGGCTGCTCTGTCCCCTTTTCCCTCTGGCTTGCCCAGAAGGCAAGGTGGCCCCCAGGCTGGGGAAACTTCTCCACCCCTGATACCACAGTGATCCATGCGATGGTCACCTCCAGGCTTGACTACTGTAATTCGCTCTACGCGGGGCTGCCCTTGAAGCTGTCCCAGAAACTCCAGCGGGTGCAGAATGCTGCAGCGAGGCTCCTCATGGGGTCTCTGCCATGGGAGCATATTCACCCAGTGCTTTTCAAACTGCACTGGCTCCCGGTGGAGTACAGGGTCAGATTTAAGGTGCTGCTTTTGACCTTTAAAGCCCTTCATGGCCTAGGACCCTCGTACCTACGGGACCGCCTCTTCCGGTATGCCCCACGGAGAGCCTCAAGGTCCATAAATAGCAACACCCTAGTGGTCCCAGGCCCTAAGGAAGTTAGATTGGCTTCAACCAGAGCCAGGGCCTTCTCAGTGATGGCTCCGGCCTGGTGGAACGCTCTGTCTCTTGAGACCAGGGCCCTGCAGGATCTGATTTCTTTCCGCAGGGCCTGTAAGACAGAGTTGTTCCGCCTGGCCTTTGGCTTGGAGCCAATTTGATTCCCTCCCTCCCTCTCTTTCTTTTTTTCTTTCCTTCTCCTCCTGCGTTGAGGCTACATTTTATTTTAATGTTGTAATATTTTAATGTTGTATTTTAATTTTGTTTTTAAGTTGTAATCATTCAACTTGTTTTTATTATTGCTTGTAAGCCGCTCTGAGCCCGGCCTTGGCTGGGGAGGGCAGGGTATAAATAAAAAATTATTATTATTATTATTATTATTATTATTATTATTATTATTATTACCAACGATACGCACCTGAGGTTTGTGCAACAGGAGTGGCTGGCAAGCCATTTAGGCTGACAGTGCCGATTTGCTGGATGTGGCAGGGGGAGAAGGTGAGGCTGGGGCTAACGAAGCTTCCATGAGATGCCGAGAGGACGGTCTGTTGCTGCATCAGCTGAGAAAAGAAAAGAAACATGCAGTCAAGTCTCCAGTGTGTAAGTGAAGTCGTGTCTACTGGGAAACACCATTGAAAAAGCCTGCAAACACACTCTAAATCTGAACCAGGCTTCCTCAACCCTCCAGATGTTTTGAGACTACAATTCCCATCATCCCCGACCGCTGGTTCTGCTAGCTAGGGATCATGGGAGTTGTAGGCAAAAAAACATCTGGAGCAGGCATCCCCAAACTCGGCCCTCCAGCTGTTTTGGGGACTACAACTCCCATCATCCCTAGCTAACAGGACCAGTGGTCAGGGATGATGGGAACTGTAGTCCCCAAACAGCTGGAGGGCCAAGTTTGGGGACGCCTGATCTGGAGGGCCGAGGTTGAGGAAGCCTGTTCTAAACCTCTGGAAACCCTTTAGAAAACCAAAACTCCACCGCAATCGCTCCCTCCAAACCTCCTTGTTCAAACTTTCCATAGGATCCTGGGATTGCACAACGCTGTTTTTGCACCATTTTCACTCTTTTGGGGTGCCGTTTTTGCCCGTTTACGTGCCACTTCCTGGTTGGTGTCGTGCCTTAAAGTAAAGCAAAGGTAAAGGGACCCCTGACCATTAGGTCCAGTCGTGGCCGACTCTGGGGTTGCGACGCTCATCTCACTTTATTGGCCAAGGGAGCCGGCGTACAGCTTCCGGGTCATGTGGCCAGCAGGACTAAGCCGCTTCTGGCGAATCAGAGCAGCGCACGGAAACGCTGTTTACCTTCCCGCCGGAGTGGTACCTATTTATCTACTTGCACTTTTTGGTGTGCTTTCGAAGTGCTAGGTTGGCAGGAGCAGGGACTGAGCAACGGGAGCTCACCCCGTCGTGGGGATTCGAACTGCTGACCTTCCAATCAGCAAGCTAGGCTCAGTGGTTTAGACCACAGCGCCACCCACGTCCCTTATATATAATTTATTTATTTGTTTTTTCAAATTAAAATTTTACAGTTGCACATCGAACATACAACATGAAAAGAAGATTCCAAAGAATCTCCTGGACTTCCCTCTTCCCCTTTGTAGGTCTTATCATTAATCATTTTCTCCTTTCTGCTTTCGAACTGCTGGGTTGGCAGGAGCAGGGACCGAGCAACGGGAGCTCACCCCATCGCGGGGATTCGAACCGCCGACCTTCTGATCGGCAAATCCTAGGCTCTGTGATTTAACCCACAGCGCCACCCGCGTCCCGCGTCATGCCTTGAGAGTGTGCAAATAACAATCTGCAGCAACGATACCACAGAGAGAGATCTATCAATGGCTCGGCTAGGCCTCTACAGCTGAAGGCCGCAACGCTTCTTTGACTTCCTTCCCCCTCCTTCTGCAGTTCCTTAAATTTATTCTTTCATATATTCTGCATATCCAGATTAACTTAATTTGCTCATGCGTTCATCTACTTTAAATCTATACTCATAAAACTGCAGGTTATTACAATAATCCTGCTAATGTTTTAATCTGTTTACAATTTATGTGCAAATATTCAATAAACCATTTCCATTCTTTTATAATGAATTTGTTATCTTGATTTCTTATTCTTCCGGTAAGTTTCTGCATATTTCATAAGCTTTTGTATCCATTCTTCCTTTGCTGGGACTTCTTCTTTCCATTTTGGGGCAAGTAACATTCTTGCCGCTGTAGTAGCGTACATAAATAAATTTCTATACAACTTAGGTAGTGCTGTCCCTATAATTCCCACAAAAAAAGCTTCTGGATTTATTTGTTTTTAATAAAAGCTATTTTGAACATCTTTTTCAATTCATTATATATCATTTCCTAGTAACCTTTAACCCAGTAAGCTACAAGACCACCACATATGATAAAAAGAACCTTCCTTCACTTTACATTTCCAAAATTTGTTTGATTTAGATTTATACATTTTTGACAGTTTACTCGGTGTTAGATAGCAATGATATATTATTTTTATATAATTTTCTCTTAGAAGAAGAGTTTGGATTTGATATCCCGCTTTATCACTACCCGAAAGAGTCTCAAAGCGGCTAACAATCTCCTTTCCCTTCCTCCCCGACAACAAACACTCTGTGAGGTGAGTGGGGCTGAGAGACTTCAGAGAAGTGTGACTGGCCCAAGGTCACCCAGCAGCTGCATGTGGAGGAGCAGGGAAGCGAACCCGGTTCACCAGATTACAAGTCCACCGCTCTTAACCACTACACCACGCTGGCTCCTAGACCAGGGCTCAACAAACTTTTTCAGCAGGGGGCCGATCCACTGTCCCTCAGACCTTGTGGAGGGCCAGACTATATATATATATATTTGAACGAATTCCTATGCCCCACAAATAACCCAGAGATGCATTTTAAATAAAAGCACACATTCTTCTCATGTAAAAACGTGCTGATTCCCGGACCATCCATGGTCCGGATTGAGAAGGTGATTGGGCTGGATCCGGCCCCCGGGCCTTAGTTTGCCTACCCATCCAGCCTTTCTCAACCTGTGGGTCCCCAGATGTTGTTGAACTACAACTCCCATCCCCCCTAGCTACCAAGGCCAGAGCTCAGGCATGATGGGAGTTGTAGTCCAACAACATCTGGGGACCCACAGGTTGAGAACTGTTGTCTTAGACCATAAAGGTAAAGGGTAAAGGCGACCCCTGACCATTAGGTCCAGTCGTGACCGACTCTGGGGTTGCGGCACTCATCTCGCTTTATTGGCCAAGGGAGCTGGCTTACAGCTTCCGGGTCATGTGGCCAGCAGGACTAAGCCGCTTCTGGCAAACCAGAGCAGCGCACGGAAACGCCCTTTACCTTCCCCCCAGAGTGGTACCTATTTATCTACTTGCACATGACGTGCTTTCGAACTGCTAGGTGGGCATAACATGCTGCAAATTTTATATCCCGATTCTGTAGTCCTTCCCATGTTGCTCTTCTTCCGTTCTTACGGCCGTGTTGTGACGGGTGCCCTGCTGAATACAGGCACACACAAACACGCACCCCGAATTCACACACACCCCCAGCCCTCCCTCTGCTGTCTCACGTCCAGGCAGATACTCACAGCCTGAGCATATGTGCTGTACGGGGTGAAGGGCAGCGCAAACGAAGGCGTGAGGATCCCCAGTTGCCCCACCATCTGTTGCATGCGCCGGAGGGTCCTTTCCTTGTCCGTGTCAGCAAATTTCACCACAAGGCTGGAGGAAGCGCCCTAGTTCGCAGGAGGAGGAGGAAAGGTCAGCCGGAGTGAGATGCGCATGTGAGGAAGGGAAAGGGGGAAATGGGTTGAGAGGCACAGGAGCCGTGAGGTGTTCCCAAAGTAAAGGAAGGATTGAACTCTGATTAATAAGAATACACACAGAGGCTTGAACCAGCAAGACTCTGGGAAGGGTGCCTATAATAATCTCTTGTCTCCACCCCCGGGCCCAGGTCGTTTTATTCACAAAAGAACTTTTTACAGAGTGTTCGTAAGAACCAATCAGATTTCTTCTAAGCATTTCAACAAACCCCACGTGGGGACAAAGTTAAACTACCAAAACTAATTAAGCATGGGGTAAACAAAACAGAACTACAAAGGAGTGCATTTGGCAACCCTGGGAGGTGATAAACAAGCAAATTACACAATAAGAAGGATGGCCAGGAAGACAGCGATCATCATCACCTTTAGGTGAGATCTGTTTCCTGGCCCTAAGATTAACATCCTAAGATTAACATATCAGAAAAGCTACATCAAAAGAAGCTGCCCGCTATCTTTGATGACCCACTACAGAGTCGGACTCTTTAGCCATGACTCTGGCATTACGGGGGGTTGGACTAGATGACCCTGGGGTACCCTCTAACTATGCAGTTCTATGGTTCCATCACTGGCCTGTGGGGCTTCGGGCAGCCTCCTGCTTCCTGCCACTCCTCTCTAGCACAGCGGCAGCCAAGGAGGACTGGGCGCGACCCCCTGCAGAGCTGCTGCAGTCCGTGCAGACAACAGCAGCCAGGGAGGACCAGCAATTTAACATTGCACAAGGCAGTTCTGATTTAAATCAGCCCTTTATTCCAAATCATGTGGACTGGAGTCTTGTTTTCGGCGAGCGCAGCTCGGTAGCCAATCTGGTTAGAGCTGCCCAGAACCCTACAGAGCCCCACTGACAGTCATTAATGGTTCCTTCCCCCCAACCCTCTCTGTTAAAACCTGCCTGGAAAGAGAGAGATGTCAATAAATTGAGGGTAGCCAAAGAAGGAAGAGACAGAATAAAAATCTCATCAGACCAGCACCTGAGAGCCTCACCAGGCCGAAATGAATGTGAATGTTTACTTAATCCCACCTTCCCTCCCAGGAACTCAATGTGAGATACACAGTTCCTCCCTGCCTTATTTTCTCCTTACAATAACCCTGAGAGGTAGGTTCGTGTTGCGAGAGGCTGTGACCGGTCACCCCTATGAGCTGCGGGGGGATTCGAATTCGGCTCTCCCAGTGGTCCAACACTGCTACAACCACAAAATGTGGCCACATCATATAAAAACCCATAACGGTTCGGAAAGCAAAATTTAGTGGATGAATTGGTTCGATTAAATAACTTTTTTTAAAAAAAATGCTGTCGGTTAATTAGGGAACTTGGGAAAAAGTATATTTTTAAGCACAATAACTGTAGGTAGCAGCCATCATCTTTAAAAAAGCATTTCGGAACCACCACACACCCTGAGCAAGACAGGAGCTCTAAGATGGAGCTGGCTGCAACGCACAGATTAATTATTTTTAATTATTGCATGTACATCCCACCGTTTCCTGCAAGGGCTTCAAGAAAATGGTATCTGCCCCCTCCTTCCTCATTTCATCCCCAATGACGACCCTGAGAGGCAAGTTAGGCTGAGAGGCCGTGACCTACCCCCAAGGGTCACTGAGTGAGGATTTGAACCCAGGTCTTTCGCACGTCCTTGTCCAACGCTCTAACCCAGCCTTTCTCAAGCTTGGGTGCCCAGGAGTTGTTGCAATACAACTCCCATCAGGACCAGTGGTCAGGGATGATGGGACTTGTGGTTCCGGGGCATCAAGATTGAGGAAGGCTGCTCTAAACACTGCCCGTGGCTTTTGAATAAGTTCTTTTATTACAAAGCGAGAGACCAGGACAGACGCGGCCTGGACTACAACTCCCATAAGCCCCAGAGAAACAGGGCAAAGGGGAAGCAGAGTCTGGCATAGTGAGGTCTCCTTCATCGGATGGGAGCCTTATAGTTTGGCATCCATCTGTCTCAAGAGACTATGGACCGGAGTGTGTGTGTGTGTGTGTGAAGTCGAAACGCTGTGTTAGCAGCACTGAAGCGACCGCCTGGGCAGCATGTCTGGATGTGCTGGGCCCGGGGGTAACCCATGAAACGCGATCCAGGACTGGTCCAGAATCCAAAGGTTCTGCAACAGCAGCAAGAATACTTCTCGCCAAGTATTGGAAGACACAAGATCTACCCACCGTGGAAGAGTGGCAGATGCAAGTGATTGACTACATGGAGATGGCAGAAATGACCGGCAGAATCCGTGACCAGGGAGAAGAACTGATGGAAGAGGATTGGAAAAAGTGTAAGAACTATCTACAAAAATATTGTAAAATGTTTGAGTGTTAAAATGATGTGGGATGTGAAGGCAACATGGCATTTGGGATATGGTTAAAAGAGTTATGAAAAGAAGAATCTTAAAAAGGAGAAGGGGGGTATGACTAGAATAATATTATGTCAAAGTATATAAGGTGGTGCAAGGGTTCAAGATAAGGGAAATTAGAGACATAATAACTGGAAATATATAATTATAAACGAGTTTGGAAAAAGGGTTAGAATTTGCTGAATTTGACGGAATAAAGAGGAATACAAAAAAGGGGGATGTGAGGAGGTCAGGAAAGAGGGATGTGGATTTTTGAAATTTAAAAAGTGGAATTTTTCTTTTTTTTCTTTCTTCTTTTCTTTTTCTTGTTAAGTGTGTATTTTTTGTTTGTCGATGATGTTTTCGTTTGGTTATATGTGATATATGTTTTGTAAAATCTTAATAAATATTTTCAGAATCCAAAGGTTCTGCTAGGAGTCAGTCCGACAGGGCCAAGGCAGGAAACCAGGCAAGGGCAGGTGCAGGATCGCAGGCAGGATCTAGCACACAGCAATGTTGCTCCCGCAACCTGGGACAGGGTCCGACAGCCTTTTATCTTTGTCAGGGTAGGGCCGGTCCTGATCCCCCGGCGACTCACCTCCCTGTTTCGCCCGAAGGCGAGCACTCCTCCTGCGAGTACTCGGGTCTCTCCTTCTCTCAGACCTCAGTCTCTGCAGCTCGGGAGACGTGGGTGGGTTAATAGACCCAGAGGCCGCCTCAGCCTCCCCTGACCCAACCGGTAGTGGAGCAGCTGTAAGCGATGGCCCAGCTGGAGGCAACAAGGTCATCCCCACATCTGGAGCCAGGGCAGGCTCAGGCCCCTGACTCGGCCCAGCTGGTGCTTGTTGCAGGGGAACCTGTGCAGACAGGGACTCTTCAGGATCAGGCCCCAGACTTGGTTCAGGTGATGCCTGAGGCAAAGGATCTGGTGCAGACTGAGTCTCCTCTGGTTCAGAGTCCGAGCCCCAGCCCCAGGCCATCACACTGGATGTCCTGGGCTGCCCAGACGACAAGAGCCCCATCTCGGTCTCACTGAGATGGTCGAAAGGGAAGCAGAGCAAGACACTTGGGACCAGCTTGGCTGCAGGAGTTTCTGGAAGGTGGTTTACAGGGCACTATCCAACCACCTTAGGGATTTCACTCTGGATTTGTGGAGAGTTTACAAGTGTCCCTATTTTCCAGGGACAGTCCTGAATTTACAGAAGCCACCTTGGTTTCTGATTTGGTGCCGCTTTTTCTTGGGACGTCCCTATTTTCATATGTTGGAGGGGATGGAGTTATGCGACCCCTGAGCCAAGCAGATAAGTAACTATAAAGGTAAAGGGTAAACGACCCCTGGATGGTTAAGTCCAGTCAAGGGCGACTATGGGGTTGCGGCACTCCTCTCGCTTTCAGGCCGAGGGAGCCGGCGTTGGTCCACAGACAGCTTTCCGGGTCGTGTGGCCAGCAGGACTAAACTGCTTCTGGCACAACGGGACACCATGACGGAAACCAGAGCGCATGGAAATGCCATTTACCTTCCCGCTGGAGTGGTACCTATTTATCTACTTGCACCTTGTGGGATATCCGAAAGAAGAAAAGGCTCCGGAGCGAACCCGACACAAATCCGGAGCAGAGTCCCTAAGGTATGGTTACCAGATTTTCTTCAATGAATCCAGAGACATATTTTTTTTTTGAAGCTGAGTAGCAACAGGGAGTCAGTAGTGGGGATGGCGAGGCAAAAGATCCTGGGCCCAAGCACACATGCATATTGTATAAAGGTGCAAAGCCCTTCTTTCATACCCTGTGAAACATAAATGCGCAGAGTTTTAAAAAAACTGGGCAACAGCACGCTGCCCACCCATGACTCCCGAGCCTTCCCTGATCTCCTGCCCCCTTCCCCCTTCGTTTTGACTGATGCGGGAGGTTCGGGAGTCATGAGCAGGCGGCTGTTGCCCAGGAGGCGCGCAAGGAATGCGATTTCTCTGCCAGACAAGGTGCAAAGCCCTTCTTTCGTACCCTGTGAAACATAAACGCTCAGAGTTTTTTAAAAACTGGGCAGTGCCCGCCTGCAACTCCTGAGCCTCCCCCGATCAGTCAAAACAAAGGGAGAAGGGGGCAGGAGATCTGTACCGCTGGACGTCCCTGGTTCCCCTTTGGCAGTGGCAATCAGCAGCCCGGAGCCAGCCTGGTAGTGCACTTGGCTCTGGCTGGCTTCAGGAGCTGCCTGCTGCCGTGGCCCTGCCATTTTTCCTCGCCGGAAGTCCCCATATGATATGTGCACAAGACACATCATATGGGGACTTCTGGCGAGGAAAAATGGCGGGTGCTGAGGCTGCCGCTGCCACATTTCCCAGGGACAGATTTGCAAATCAGGGGACATTCCAGGGATGGAATTTGTCTGGGGGCAGATTTGCAAATCCGGGGACTGTCCCCGGGAACCAGGGACGTATGGTAACTCTACCCTAAGGTGGTTAGATGGTGCCTTGTCTGCCTCCTTCCGGCAACTCCTGCTGCCCAGCTGCTGCCAAACATCTGGCTCTGCTTCCCCATCAGTGAGGCCGAGAGGGGGGTCTCAATGTCTGGGGTGCCCAGGACTTCCAGACACAATGCCCAGGCTTGTGCCCCTGGGAAGGCACTTTGCTGCCCCTCATGCAGTGGTTTGACTTCACCCCCAGAGGTGCACTCCATTGTCCCTCGAGACAGACGGATGCCAACGACGACAAATTTCTGCGTAGACATTCATAGGGTTGTGTGTGTGCTGTAAGCTGCTTTAAGGAGGGGTGAAGAAACTGTAGCCCTCTGGAGGGGATGCTGACTACGATTCCCATCATCCTAGACTGACTGCTGGGTCTTCTGGGAGTTGTAGTCCAACAATATCTGGGTGGCTGCAGGCTCCCTACCCTATAGTAGAACCCTCCCTAAGGTCCCTTTCTCTTGTGTCTGCTTAAGTCTCCTTCACCACCACAATGTCACGCAGCAGCCCAAGCTTTAAGCCAGGTGGAATCTACACACATATTAAAAAAAACGCTGCAAAAACGCTTTTTTTAAAAAAAAAGTTTTGAAAAATAAATTGAATTTTGCATAGCTCCCTGTCGCCACCTAGTGTTACATTTGTACATTGCACTTAAAACGCTTTATTTGCAGCTCTATAGCTGAGTCCTTGGATAGGGAAGCACTGGTACCCCCACAAACCTCCCACACGGATCCGCCATATCGTGACTCGTTTTCCCATCGGCTGATCCCCTCTGGAGGATTTCGACTCGCCTTGGGCAAATGGCCGGTTTGCGACGCTGGCTCGCACCCCAAAGGAACCCGACCACCCACCCACCCCAAATTCTGATGGCACCTTACTCACAGGCATAGTTTGGCTGCCATGAAGGGCGTGGATCGCTGCCTGGGCCTCCGTGTGAGAAGAGAATTTAACAAAGGCACAGCCTGGAGGGTGTCAGAGGAGACAGAGAGAGACAGAAGAGGAGGACAGAAAGGAAAGCTGCAAGTGAGAACAGAGCTGGAGGAAAGTATAGTTTATGGAACATTGCCTGTTCAAATGGAAGGGGAAAATCCCATGGGCCCCTCTTTGTGCAAAATTCCCATGGCTCCCCACCCTACTTAATTTCCCATGGACCCCTCTTTGTGCAAAATTCCCATGGCCCCCCGCCCTACTTAATTTCCCATGGACCCCTCTTTGTGCAAAATTCCCATGGCCCCCCGCCCTACTTAATTTCCCATGGCCTCCATTCATCCCAGGAGCAACTCCACATTACAAGCAAGCATATGGCATGACTTTTGAGCCATAGGTGACCTTCCAGCCACACAAAGCTTATAAGTTTTTACACAGAGAGATAGAGAGAGAGAGAGAGAGAGTGTGTGTGTGTCAAGGTAGAGTCATTATCACAGTTCAAATACTAGGTGTGGTTTTGAGGGCCAGGCAGAGAGCCCTGGGGGCCACATTGGGTTCTCGAGCCCGAGGTTCCCAACTCTTTTCACACACCATAATAACATGCAACCCTGCACAGCACATCAAGAGGGTGTTTTTCCCCCTTTTACATTAGCCGATAGCCTTGCTGAAGGTATAAGAGCACTGCCAACAATTATTTATTACAATGGCTCTCCAAAACTCTCCAATCAAACCTGGCAAGGCATAAATGCAAAAGCAAGAGGCTAGTCCTCTTGGTAAATGCCTTTTTGCTATTGTTCCCCCCCCTGCCGCTGCCGCCCCCTGTGAGAGATGCTGTGAGGCACCCGAGTGCAAAGAATGTAATAATAATAATAATAATTAATATTAATAATAATGCAGCCTGAGGACAGCCAATTCCCAGAGTTCTTTGCGGAGTGCTTTGGGAGTGAAACCAGTTTCAAAACGGATTGAATTTGCAATCAACTGTTCCCTTCGAGAAGAGGTCAAGTCTGTTCTTGAAGGGACAGCTCAGCTAGTAGAGCACAAGACTCTTAATCTTAGGGTGGTGGGTTCAAAACCCACATGGGGCAAAAGATTCATCCC
The DNA here is from genome assembly GCF_027172205.1 of Podarcis raffonei. Taxonomy (NCBI): domain Eukaryota; kingdom Metazoa; phylum Chordata; class Lepidosauria; order Squamata; family Lacertidae; genus Podarcis; species Podarcis raffonei. Next base: position 3,855,041 of record NC_070619.1, on the reverse strand, counting down.
CCATCCTAGATGGACGGAGGACCAGAGACTGACCTTTGCTGTTTCCGTCGGGCCCTCTGAGCACCGTGCACTCGTCAATGACGCCAAAAGGTTCAAAGAGGCGCAGTATGTCTTCTTCCGATTGCTGCTTATTCAACATTCCCACAAAGAGCTTTCTGTCCCCTAGAGAGGGAAAAAGAAAAGAAAACCACAGAACCATCAACTTTCTGTGGGTCTCTCAGGATGGAGGGGGGAAAGATGGGGCAATCTGTAGGAGTGCAAATATCCAGAGTGTGGGGTCAGGTGGGATTACTATGAGGAATTATAAAATATGCATCAAGCCATTGTGTCCACGATGAATGCATTGTGTTGACTGGGTTTGATACATTGACAATAATTTCTGATCAAATCCTACAACCCTCTGCACCTCTGGCCATTTCCTCTACTGTCCATTTCTCTTGCTTGACAAGTCACATACTGCAAGTCACATACAGGCTCCTGGGTCATCAAAGACAGTGGGCAGTTTCTTTGCTGTAGCTTTTCTGATATGTTAATCTTAGGATGTTAATCTTTGGGCCAGGAAACAGATCTCACCTAAAGGTGATAATGATGCTATCCTCCTGGCCATCCTTCTTATCATGTATTTTCCTTGTTTATGACCTCAGGGGTTGCCAAATGCACTCCTTTGTAGTTCTGCTCTTTGTTTACCCCAGAAATATGTGTGCTTGATTAGTTTTGGTAGTTTAACTTGTCCCCACGTGGGTTTGTTGAAATGCTCAGAAGAAATCTGACTGGTTCTTACGAACACTCTGTAAAAAGCTCTTTTGTGAATAAAACGACCTGGGCCGAGGGGCAGGGAGGGATTACTATACGCACCCTTCCCAGAGTCTTGCTGGTTCAAGCCTCTGTGTGAGAGTTCAATCCTTCCTTTACTTTGGGAACGCCTCAGCAATCCACTACCCCAAGGAACCCCAAAGATACTAGTTTTGCAAAGGTGCCACCATTCTCTTTATCTCAGGGTCTTGGGTTCAAGTTCTCTATATTCTGAAGGGGGGGGTAGGGATGTGATGGAGATCCCTAGTCCCCTGTATAGAACGACAGTTTCCAAGGTGGAAAGGAAGGACACAACAATCATGTACATTTAGCAGCATTTAATGATGAGATTTTGCAGCAGCTATGAAGCCACACAATGTGTGCGCCTGTTTTTAAAATTGCGGGTGTTTCTGGCGCTTATCGATTTGAAGGTATGTTTCAAAGGACATGGCACGAAAGCATTGTGATATCTCAGAAACCAGAGGGATGGCTTCAGTGCCCTTTCCTTAGGCTTGCCATACGTTCATTCGGAGCTAGAATACGGCAGTCTGAAATTGTCCAGTTAGCAATCGTTGTAATGTCTTGGAAAATCCAGACGTGTTGGCAAACGTCCTAGACAATGTTTGTGTCCGAATGTTCACTTTTTGAAATATGGCAATCCTACCCTTCCTGCACAGGGGACGCGGGTGGTCTAAACTACAGAGCCTAGGGCTTGCCGAACAGAAGGTCGGCGGTTTGAATCCCCGTGACGGGGTGAGCTCCCGTTGCTCGGTCCCTGCTCCTGCCAACCTAACAGTTTGAAAGCAAGTCAAGTGCAAGTAGAGAAATAGGTACCACTCAGGCGGGAAGGTAAACGGTGTTTCCGCGCGCTGCCCTGGTTTCGCCAGAAGCGGCTTAGTCCTGCTGGCCACATGACCCAGAAGCTGTACGCCGGCTCCCTTGGCCAGTATAGCGAGATGAGCACCACAACCCCAGAGTCGGCCTAATGGTCAGGACCTAATGGTCCCTTTACCTTCACCCTTCCTACGATTACCAGAAACAGAGGTAAAAAGGTAAAGGTAAAGGACCTCTGGACGGTCTCACTTTCAGGCCAAGGGAGCGGGTGTTTGACCACAGACAGCTTTCTGGGTCATGTAGCCAACATGGCTAAAACGCTTCTGGCACAACGGGACACCGTGATGGAAACCAGAGCGCATGGAAACACCATTTACCTTCCTGCTGGAGCGGTACCTATTTATCTACTTCCACTTTTGGTGTGCTTTCGAACTGCTAGGTTGGCAGGAGCTGGGACAGAGTAACGGGAGCTCATCCTGTCGCGGGGATTCGAACCACCGACCTTCCAATCAGCAAGCCCAAGAGGCTCCATGGTTTAGACCACAGCATCACCCGCATCCCACCAGAAGGAGAATACATCATGCAGCATAGTAAATGTTATTATGCAAAGTAAGAGAAGTCCTATACAGTGGTGTTAAGAATTTAATTCGTTCTGGAGGTCTGTTCTTAACCTGAAACTGTTCTTAACTTGAAGCACCACTTTAAATAATGGGGCCTCCTGCTGCCGCCGCACGATTTCTGCTCTCATCCTGAAGCAAAGTTCTTAACCCGAGGTACTATTTCTGGGTTAGCGGAGTCTGTAACCTGAAGCGTCTGTAACCTGAAGCTTCTGTAACCCGAGGTACCACTGTATATGGGTACATCTTCCATAATTCATTATAGGTCAACAAACCCACAGCTTTTCTTATGGGAGAAAGTGGGTTATCTTGCACTGAATATGCCAATGGCTGCACTTAAAAGCTTTGCAAGAGCTGAGCTGCCTGATTGAACCGCAGCTCCTGGCAGGGACTCTTCTTCACTCTACTAATAAAGAGGGAGAGTGTCTTTGCATTCCTTCTGGGCTGTTGTTTCTGGGCTTCAGAAGACACTGCAACCAGTTATCAGCAGGGCGGATTTAGGTAAAGTGTTTTGGGGGCATATTTCTGGAGATGGCAGCTCCACGGGGTATATTGCATCCTCTCTCTTTTTTTAAACCCATAAGAGGAGTCATCTTGGCAAACGGATAAAAAAATGTGACATTCCCCCAGTGGGGTGCCGCACAGATGCCCACGGGGGCGTTGACAAAGGAAAGGAACGTGTTGAGGAACCATGGAAGGAATGCCTTATTGCAAGCGACAGGATCAGAGGGTCTGCCTTGGAAGGGGAGCAGATCGGAGGCGACGTGTGTCAGGAGGAATTGCAAAGGGGGCAGGATCTATTGGAGGACGCAGTGACCTGGAAAGAGATTGCTTCTGTTTTGATTTTTGGAGATGGGCTGTGAGGCACGGGGTTTCCTGTCCGCAAGCTGCATGCTGAGAGGTCCATCGCAGGCTGGGCACCTGCCCTGCATGCAGAAGGTCCCATGTTTACTCCCCAGCAGTTTCCCCAGGTAGGGATGGAAAGGCTGCCTTGCCTGAAAGACTGGACAGCTGCCAATCAGTGTAGACAAGAATGAGTTGGGCGGACCATTCATCTGACTAAGAATATTGCTATTTTAACTTGGGGAGGGGGCCCACAACAACAAATAAATTACAGTGGTACCTCTGGTGCTTCAGGTTACAGACGCTTCAGGTTACAGACTCCGCTAACCCAGAAATAGTACCTTGGGTTAAGAACTTTGCTTCCGGATGAGAACAGAAATCGTGCAGCGGTGGCCCCATTAGTTAAAGCGGTACCTCAGGTTAACAGTTTCAGGTTAAGAACGGACCTCCGGAACGAATTAAGTACGTAACCCGAGGTACCACTGTATTGTTGTTATTTCTTTCTTATTAGTAATTTTATTCCTTTAGCTTTTTTTGAAAACTGCAATCAAGCAGCGTATAAATTTTATGAAATGCTTTTCAGGGGCCAAAAAAACCCACAAAAATGCAGCACAGACTATGCACAGAGCACTCTATCTCCATGCATTCCAGAACAAAATGTTGTGCGTGCGTGCAGGCCTTAGGAAAATACAACTAGACTCGCATTTTCAGCATTTAACTATTTCAGTTTCTATTTTTGGTTTATGTAGCCTTTTGCACTATTATATCCTCACCGGAGCTCAGTGTTTCTGAGAAGCGAAGGCCTGCCGCTGAGAGCACAATCCCATTCTTGAGATTTTTAAAAAAAGGAATGGATCAACAGGTAGGGACTCAGGAGAGGGCCTCCTAGAGACAGTCACCCTCCTTGCTCTCCTGCCGGCAAGGAAGAAGAATCTTGTTCCAACAGGCTTTGTGGAACCGACTGCTTTCCACGAAAGGGCTGGAGCAGTGCTGTTTTTATTGTAATCGTTTGCATGGTTTCTGGCCGCTGAGAGCAGGTGGGTTATGAGTTCTTTGTGGTGTAAATGGGCATTGTTGTCTTGGAAGATGTTTAGACACTGGAGAGACCTGTCAGGAGTAAGCCTGGACCAATGGTACCAAATAGTATGGGAAACAGCCCTACTAGAAAAATTAACTAATAAACTGAAACTGACACGGGGACAAACAGAAGAAGACGCCTTCACCCCGGTATGGCTCCCCTTTATCACATACACAGCCCAACAGGACAATGACAATAATCCACCAACAGCATACAAATCAATATGGCTAACCTGATCCAAAACACCCACCCACCTCACTCACACATGAAAACAAAGATCACCACAGCCAATCACAAGCAAACAATCACACCCTAGTCCAACCCCAACCTCTCTCACCACCAAAGGAACACAAGTGAACAACACAAGCAACGCTGACACCAAACTCTACATACATTAAACATAATAGAAACACCGCCCCCCGACCCCACCCCCATCCATCTCCCCTCCCTCCACCCCCCCTTTCTTTTTTCTTTCTTTTTTCTTCTCCCCCTAATGCCTCAACAAATGAAACCGATTTGTAAAAATGTTACATGGAAGAAGAAGAAAAAATACGAGTCACTACACTTCTGTAAAACAAGAAAATCCTTAATAAAAAATATTTTTAAAAAAATCGTTTGCATAGTTTGAACAGATTTTTAGATACAGGCAATGGCTGTTTTCCATTGGGGGGGTTTATTCATTCCTGACCCCAACCTTACATCAATAGTGATTATGCGAATCTCCTCTGTCTATAGCATTTATTGGCTTTTCAATGACCAAGGCAGCCAATTAGCGGACCCCAACAGCAGATCAGGCATAAGCCCGCTACACTATGGTTACCAGGTTTTTTTCAATGAATCCGGGGACCCTTCAGATTCCCCCCCCCCAAAGCTGAGTAGCAACAGGGAGTCAGTATTAGGGATGGTGAGGCAAAAGACCCTGGGCCGAAGCACACATGCATATTGTATAAAGGTGCAAAGCCCTTCTTTCGCACCCTGTGAAACATAAATGCGCAGAGTTTTTGAAAAAACTGGCCAATGGCTGCCCCCCCTGCGGCTCCCAAGCCTCCTCCGAGGGGGAAGGAGATCGGGGGAGACTTGGGAGTCATGGGCAGGCGGCGCACCGTTGCACCGTTTTTTAAAAAACTGCGCATTTATGTTTCACAGGGTGCGAAAGAAGGGCTTTGCACCTTGCCTGGCAGAGAAACTGCGCACCTTGTGCCCTTCCTAAGCAACGGTCATCGGCCCACAACTCCCGAACCTCCCGCATCAGTCAGACAAAGGGGGAAGGGGGGCAGATCTGTACCACCGGACGCCCCGGTTCCCCTTCAGCAGCGGCGACGGCAGCAGCAGTCAGCAGCCCAGAGCCAGGCAGAGCCAGCTGTGCTACCAGGCTGGCTCCAGGCTGCTGAGGCTGCAGCCGCCACGTTTCCCGGGGACAGATTTGCAAATCTGGGGACATTCCGGGGACAGAATTTGTCCAGGGACAGATTTGCAAATCCGGGGGCTGTCCCCAGGAACCGGGGACGTCTGGTAACCCTACGCTACACCCCCTTTCCCGGCCACTTCTGGGTTTGCGGCGATGCGCACAAGCGCACATAAGTTGGATGTATGTACATTGGTTGTTGCCTGTATATATGCTCTTAACTCTATCAATGTTTAATTTTTAAAAATGATTGTGCGCCCCCCCGTCCATGTTTTTAACTGTACTTTTAAAAAATAAAATCTGTAAGCTGCTTTGAGTCCGTAGGTGCCAATTCCCTGGGTACACCCACAAAATCCCCCATGAAGGGGCCAGGCACCCACAGATTTCGCTGCCAGCGCCATGCGCGGCGCATGGCACTCAGAGCCCTGGGCACCCACAGTCGCGGAGCCAAGCTGGCACTCCTGCTTGAGTCCTTGCCAGGGGGGGAAAGGTGGGGTATAAATATAACAGCAACAACTGGGGATAACCTGCTGCACATCTCCCTCTCGCTTGCTACGCCAGTGGGAGCAGGAGAGGGGGAAAGGAGGCCCCTCCGCAATGAGTAAGCCACCAGAAGCACACAAACCCTCGCTCTGGGATCTCGCTTTCTGCATGTGACGCAGGCAGCCCCGAGCGGAAGCCCTGCCTGAACCGATTAGTCTTGCCAGGCTGGGCAGCCACACTGCTTGCAACAAGCGCCGTCATGGAAAGCCACATGCCCGCATGAACACAGTTGCAGAGTGGGGAGGAGAAGGGGGGAGTGCATGTGGATAGGGTCTGCTGCTGTCCCCTCCTAACCTCACCCCCCTCCACCCCTCCATCCTGCTCCTTTATTTATTCATCTCTAGCAAAGCGCCTGTAATTATGATTGGCAATGTGTGGGTGCCGATATGTACCGTATTTTTTGCTCTATAAGACTCACTTTTCCCCTCCTAAAAAGTAAGGGGAGATGTGTGTGCGTCTTATGGAGCGAATGCAGGCTGCGCAGCTATCCCAGAAGCCAGAACAGCAAGAGGGATTGCTGCTTTCACTGCGTAGCGATCCCTCTTGCTGTTCTGGCTTCTGAGATTCAGAATTTTTTTCTTCTTGTTTTCCTCCTCCAAAAACTAGGTGCGTCTTGTGGTCTGGTGCGTCTTATAGAGCGAAAAATATGGTAATATTTGCATGAAGCAAAGATGCTGGGCAGCGGCAAGGAGCTTGCAGTTGCTTCGTCTTGCGGGGTTTACTGAGATGCACAGGGCAGAATTATCCCCCCACAGTGACAGAAGTGTGGGGCAGAGATTAATCCTCTCCCCCAGGTGAATGAATCGTGTCTGGGGGAAAGCAGAGGGCTGCTTTCTTGGGTTGATTGAATGATGTTGGATTGAAATTAAGTGGTTTCTAGCTGTAATGGTATAATAATGGTATATAAAGGAATACGAAAAAATGGTTTTTTATAAGTAAAAATTTAAGGTTATAATAATCTAAGATGTTGGATAGAAAATAAGGTGTTTTTATAAGCTGTAATGCTTTGAGATAAGGATTTGCTGAACAAATAATTTGAATTGGACTACAAGAAGGGGAGGTATGAGGAGGTCAGGGAAATATGTCATTGAAAATCAAGTATTGTGAACTGTATGTGTTTTTAAATTTGATTTTATGCACAGCAACTGAGATATGTACAAGGGGGCTCACTTTTAATGGCCTTGTTGGGAATCACAAGTCCCAAGAAGTCCAACAAAGGCATCTGGTTCGCCACTGTGAGAGCAGGATGGTGGAAATAATAAATAATAATAATAATAATAATAATAATAATAATAATAATAATAATAATAATAATAAATTTATTTATTTATACTCCGCCCATCTGGCTGGGCTTCCCCAGCCACTCTGAGCGGCTTCCAACAAAATATTAAAATACAGTAATGCATCAAACATTAAAAGCTTCCCTAAACAGTCCCGTGGCCCTCATCCAGCAGGATCCTCTTATATTTGTATGCTCCCTTTGGAGACCGGGGGGGGGGGGGCTTGTCATCCTGGCAGCCCAGGATCTCCATATACAGTGGTGCCTCGCAAGACGAACGCCTCGCAAAACGAAAAACTCGCAAGACGAAAGAGTTTTCCGTTTTTGAGTCGTTCCGCAAGACGAATTTCCCTATGGGCTTGCTTCGCAAGAAGAAAGCCCATAGGGAAATCTCCGGGGACCTCTTTTAAATGCTGGCGGTGGGGAGCAAAGCCTTTCGCCCCCCTCCGGCCTTCAGAAGAGGTCCAGGAAGGCCGGCGGGGGCCGAAAGGCTTTGCTCCCCACCGCCAGCATTTTAAAAGTGGCCTGGGATAGCAGGGAAGCGCTTTCCCGCTATCCCGGACCGCTTTTAAAATGTTGGCCATCGGGAGCAAAGACTTTTGCCCACTGCCGGCCTTCAGAAGAGGTCCTGGACCTCTTCTGAAGGCCGGCGGGGGGCAAAAGTCTTTGCTCCCCCCTGCCTGCCTTCCCGGAATAGCGGAGAAGCGCAGCGCGTTTCTCCGCTATCCCGGACGGCTTTTGAAGGCAGGCGGGGGGGAGCAAAGACTTTCGCCCACCGCCTGCCTTCAGAAGACCTCCGCTGTCCCGGGGGCTTTTAAAATGCTGGGGGTCGGCAGCAAAGCCCTCCTGTCCCAGGAGCTTGCGGGGCGGGAGGTTGGGAGATGGGCTTTTCTTCCCACCGCCAGCCTTCAGAACAGCCTTCTGAAGGCTGGCGGTGGGAAGAAAAGCCCTTGTCCCCCCCCCAGCCTTCAGAAGAGGTCGGGGGACAGACTGTCCCCGGACCTGGTCTGAAGGCGGTTTCCATAGGAACGCATTGATTGATTTTCAATGCATTCCTATGGGAAACCGTGCTTCGCAAGACGAAAAACTCGCAAGAAGAAAAAACTTGCGGAACGAATTAATTTCGTCTTGCGAGGCACCACTGTACTTGGCCAGCTTTGTTTACTATGAAATTTGGGGTGCTGTCTCAACCCGTGCCAAAGTTTTGCAGCCTTTCTCCAGCAGTTTGCAGCGGAAAAAAACCAACATTTTGCAGCGCCCCTCCAAACTGATAAGTAATTGATACATTAAGCCGGGGTTCATACCCAAACATTGTCTGAATCGCTTCAAACTGCTGCCAAAGTTTGGCAAGAGTTTTGTTGTGTTTTGAAGCCAAAACCCCACGTTTTACAGCACCCCCCCAACTGAGTAATTGAAACTGAAGCCGGGCATCACAGGTATCACCCCAAGACCCAACATTTTCTGATCTAATAATAATAAAAATAAAAATAAAAATAAAAATAAAAATTTTTATTTATACCCCGCCCTTCCTGGTTGAAAAACCGGGCTCAGGGTGGTTAACAACAAATTTAAAACACTCAATTGATGCAACAAAAACAGCATAAAATACAGTATAAAATGTGAAAACAATAAATTCAGAATTCAAAATTCAATTTAGGAGGAAAATCCATCCAATAAACATTAGATGATCACCAGGGCTAGCTGGCTGAATTAGTCCTATTTGGGCCAGCGAGGAGGCCAGGGGAGAATTAGCTGTGGGATCCCAGAGTGGGTAATATTCATAAAAAGGGGAGGGGGAGGGAAGGAAGGGGAATAAAAGATCAGGCTAAATTCAAATTGAAAGCCAGTCGGAATAGCTCTGTCTTACAGGCCCTGCAGAAGGAAGTTAAATCCTGCAGGGTCCTGGTCTCATGGGACAGAGCATTCCACCAGGTTGGAGCCATCACTGAGAAGGCCCTGGCCCTGGTGGAGGATAGTCTGACTTCCTTAGGGCCCTCTAAACTGTGATTATTCATGGACATTAAGGTCCTCTGCAGGGCAGACCAGGAGACGTTCACAATAGTTTTGCTTGCAGCAAAACACTGCAAAATGAGCGAGTGCCAGTGCCACAGATCCTCTATCAAAAATCCTCCAGGATTTCAGAAAGATATTTTGTGACCCTGCAATTGCCAGACACCTGGAAGAAATGTGCTTGAGATCTCATGGGAAACAGGGGATCAACCCAGGGCCTTGGATCTTCTGCTGCAGGGGTCCGCAAACTCTTTGAGCAGGGAGCTGGTCCACTGTCCCTCAGATCTTGGGGGGGGCTGGACTATATTTGGGGGGGGGATGAACGAATTCCTATGCCCCACAAATAAACCCAGAGATGCATTTTAAATAAAAGCAAACATTCTACTCATGTAAAAACACCAGGCAGGCCCCACAAATAACTCAGAGATGCATTTTAAATAAAAGGACACATTCTACTCATGTAAAAACACACTGATTCCCAGACCTACCGCGGGCCAGATTTAGAAGGCGATTGGGCCAGATCCGGCCCCCGGGCCTTAGTTTCTGGTGCAACAGAACCTTTTGACTCCACATTCACCTCCCTGGTCAGCTAACCTGTTGATCGAAAGAGCACCTCATTTGACACGCTCAAAATCTACGAAAGGGATGAAGACGAGCAATACGCTCTTCCCTTTATCCACAGGTGCTGCTTGTGGCAGTGAATATGGGATAGCTCAGCTGGCAGAGCACGCGGCTCTAAATCTCAAGGTAGCGAGTTCAAGACCCAAGTTACGCAAAAGATCCCTGCATCGCAGGGGGTTTGGACTTAGATGCCCCTCGTGGTCCTTTCCAGCCCTTCGATTCTATGACTTTGGCACAGGTTTGGAGGGGATCCCAACTTCTGGGGTTCATAGTTGATAATAATAATATAATAATAATTTATTATTTATACCCCGCCCATCTGGCTGGGTTTCCCCAGCCACTCTGGGCGGCTTCCAACTGAATATTAAAAACAATACAGCATCAGACATTAAAAACTTCCCTAAAGAGGGCTGCCTTCAGTTGTCTTTTAAAAGTAAAATAGTTGTTTATTGCCTTGACATCTGGTGGGAGGGCGTTCCACAGGGCGGGCGCCACTACCGAGAAGGCCCTCTGCCTGGTTCCCTGTAACTTCACTTCTCTCAATGAGGGAACCGCCAGAAGGCCCTCAGCGCTGGATCTCAGTGTCTGGGCTGAACGATGGGGGTGGAGACGCTCCTTCAGGTATACAGGACCGAGGCCGTTTAGGGCTTTCAAGGTCAGCACCAACACTTTGAATTGTGCTCGGAAACATACTGGGAGCCAATGCAGATCTCTCAGAACCGGTGTTATGTGGTCCCAGCGGCCACTCCCAGTCCCCAGTCTAGCTGCCGCATTCTGGATTAATTGCAGTTTCCAGGTCACCTTCAAAGGTAGCCCCACGTAGAGCGCGTTGCAGTAGTCCAAGCGGGAGATAACTAGAGCATGCACCACTCTGGCGAGACAGTCTGCAGGCAGGTAGGGTCTCATCCTGCATACCAGATGGAGCTGATAAACAGCTGCCCTGGACACGGATTTGACCTGCGCCTCCATGGTCAGCTGTGAGTCCAAAATGACTCCCAGGCTGTGCACCTGGTGCTTCAGGGGCACAGTTATCCCATTCAGGACCAGGGAATCTGAAGCAGAGGTCATTTTGCTGCTGCAAATGCAGCGGTTTGACCCCTGGGAGCACACTCCATTGTCTCTCGAGACAGATGGATGCCAGCCAGCTGGTGGGCCACTGTGAGAGAAGTTTGCAGGACTTCCCGTTGGGCCTGATCCAGAAGCAGGGATGTTCTTACGTAGGGGAGGAGAGTCAAACGAGTAGCTCTGATCAGATGTGAGCAGACACACCGCTCCAAACTCGAGCTTGGCTACAACTTGCAGCTACCCACATAAGAGGATAAGCCAAGGTGCGTTTCGCGGCCGGTTATCTGCGTGACCTCATTTATTTAACAACAAACACAGCCATTTCTCCCTGCTCCCCCCTTTTGAAATGCTCTTTATCATCTTATCCTGAGTTACTCCCCACATCTCCCTCCCCCACCCCCTTCCTCTTACATCCGAAAAGCCCATCTGGCCCTGAGTTATAGCAGCCTCTGGGAAATGATGGGTTTCCATAGAAACGCTACTCCAACAATGAGAGCGCGAGAAAGAGGAGAGAGTTCACTTTCTCCGCGCCCCCCCCCCATAACTGTAGCGGGGGGATGGTCAGAACCTATGGGAAACAAAACTGGAGGGTGCTATTCTGCTCTTCGGCTGGGAGAGTGGAACAAAATCTTATTATCTACTGAAATTGTGTAACTCTCCATCCTTGGAGCTTGGGTGGGGGGGTGATTTAAGGGAGTCATTCAGAATGAAGTCAAGGATCAGAGGTTTAAATGCTCCTTCTCCCTCTCTCTTTTTTTAAAAAAAAATGCAAATCAGGCACTGCCCTATACTTAGACAACTAGCTCTTCAGGGGAAGGGCTAAGCTAGGACTCTGGGCCCTGAAATGTTAACCTTCTATATGCAAGGGTTTGTTTGTTGTTGTTTTTTGCATATAGATCAGACATATACCGTATTTTTTGCTCTATAAGACTAACTTTTCCCCTCCTAAAACGTAAGGGGAAGTGTGTGCGTCTTATGCGGCGAATGCAGGCTGCGCAGCTATCCCAGAAGCCAGAACAGCAAGAGGGATTGCTGCTTTCACTGCACAGCGATCCCTCTTGCTGTTCTGGCTTCTGAAATTCGGAATATTTTTTTTCTTGTTTTCCTCCTCCAAAAACTAGGTGCGTCTTGTGGTCTGGTGCGTCTTAAAGAGCGAAAAATACGGTAGTCATGGTCATCCCAGGTGGTGTGCGTATGACAGGACTGTGCTGAAGTTTCTGCGATGAATACTAACAGAATAAATATATTTATTTTATTAGCAAAGACCCCTAACCAAAAAACCAAAACAAAACCTATGCGAGCAAATGCATTGCAACACACCCAGCATTTTGCACCATCGGGGTAAGAGATCTGACATTGCTAACCTTGACGTAACAACAAAAAAGTAAACCATTGTTCTTTTTCTCCTTCCCCCTTCTGAAAAAAAATATGCAATGAATGAAGAATATGTGCAGATTAGGTGCAAACCAGAACGTGCTGGGAGGTTTATAAGATTACAAGCAGCAGGTAGAAAAAGAGGAAACGATGATATCAGAAACCAGAAGGTTTCTGGACAGCCTTCCAAAAGCATCTCTCACCCTTCCACAATAGGCTAGTTTCTACACACAGACACACACCGATCTCCAGCCTCCACACAGGTGAGCAAGGGGCAGGATTCAGAGTTCCAGGCCACTTTCCAATTAGGCAAAACCAAGGCTCGTGAGGGCTGTGGCCTGGGTAAGAGTTATGGGGGCCAGATGCAGGGCCTTGGAGAGCCGCATTGGGAGGTTTCCTGCTCTACACCTAAGTTTCCAGTCTTGCACAGATCATTATTGCTAAGATTTGAGTTTGGTAGACCACAAGCTCAACCAGAGTCCACTGTGTGATGTAATAATAATAATAATAATAATAATAATAATAATAATAATAAATTTATTATTTATACCCCACCCATCTGGCTGGGTTTCCCCAGCCATTCTGGGCGGCTTCCAACAAAGTATTAAAATGCAGTGATCTGTTAAACATTAAAAGCTTCCCTAAACAAGGCTGCCTTCAGATGTCTTCTAAAAGTCTGGTAGTTGTTCTTCTCTTTGACATCTGGTGGGAGGGCGTTCCACAGGACGGGTGCCACCACTGAGAAGGCCCTCTGTCTGGTTCCCTGTAACTTGGCTTCTCGCAGTGAGGGAACCGCCAGAAGGCCCTCAGTGCTGGACCTCAGTGTCCGGGCAGAAAGATGGGGGTGGAGACGCTCCTTCAGGTATACCGGGCCTTTGAGGCTGTTTAGGGCTTTAAAGGTCAGCACCAACACTTTGAATTGTGCTCGGAAACGTACTGGGAGCCAATGTAGGTCTTTCAAGACCAGTGTTACAGGGTCTCGGCGGCCGTTCCCAGTCACCAGTCTAGCTGCCGCATTCTGGATTAGTTGTAGTTTCCGGGTCACCTTCAAAGGCAGCCCCACTGATGCAGCAGCAAAAAGAGTTAATGCTATTCTAGGCTGCATCAACAGAAGTCTCATGTCCAGATCAAGGGAAGTCATAGCCCCGTTCTCTTCTGCCTTGGTCAGACCACACCTGGAATACTGTGTCCAGTTCTGGGAACTACAATTTAAGAAGAATGTTGACAAGCTGGAAGTTGGGCAGAGGAGGGCAACCAAGATGATTTGGGGTCTGGAAACCAAGCCTGATGAGGAATGGTTGGGGGAGCTGGGTGTGTTTAGCCTGGAGAAGAGGAGACTGAGAGGAGGTAGAAGAAGAAGAAGAGTTTGGATTTGATATCCCGCCTTTCACTCCCTTTAAGGAGTCTCAAAGCGGCTAACAATCTCCTTTCCCTTCCTCCCCCACAACAAACACTCTGTGAGGTGAGTGGGGCTGAGAGACTTCAGAGAAGTGTGACTGGCCCAAGGTCACCCAGCAGCTGCATGTGGAGGAGCGGAGACGCGAACCCGGTTCCCCAGATTACGAGACTACCGCTCTTAACCACTACACCACACTGGCTCTCTAGGAGAGCCATCTTCAGATATCTCAAGGGCTGCCCCACGGAAGAGGGAACAAGCTTGTTTTCTGTTGCTCCAGAGGGCACGACTCAAACCAAGGAATTCAAGTGACAAGAAAGGAGATATCGACTAAATATCAGGAAGAACGGTCTGACGGCAAGAGCTGTCCAACAGTGGAACAGACTCCCTCAGACCTTAAGGTCCATGAATAATCATAGTTTAAATGTCCCGGGCCCTAAGGAAGTCAGATTATCCTCCACCAGAGCCAGGGCCTTCTCAGTGATGGCTCCCACCTGGTGCAATGCTCTGTCCCATGAAACCAGGGCCCTGCAGGATTTAACTTCCTTCCGCAGGGCCTGTAAGATGGAGCTATTCCGACTGGCTTTCAATCTGAATTTAGCCTGATCTCCTATTTCCCTTCTCTTCCCTCCCCCTCCCCTTTTATGAAGATTACCCGCTCTGGGATCCCACAGCTTATTCTCCCCTGGTCTCCTCGCTGGCCCAAACAGGACTAATTTAGCCAGCTAGCTCTGGTGATCATCTAATGTTTATTGGATGGATTTCCCCCCTAAATTGATTTTTGAATTCTGAATTTACTGTTATTCACATTTTATACTGTATTTTATGCTATTTTTTGTTGCATCAATTGTTTTAAATTTGTTGTTAGCCGCCCTGAGCCTGGGTTTCTGAACCAGGAAGAGTGGGGTATAAATAAAAATCTCTATCTATCTATCTATCTATCTATCATCTATCATCTATCATCTATCTATCTATCTGTAGCTGTGAATCCTATAATGCAAAGGGCTGGACTAGACAACGCTTGGGTTCCTTTGCAACTTTACAATTCCGTGATGCTGTGATTCTATCTATTGATACACCTTCGTATTGCAAAAAAAAAACCTTGCATTTATATGTTTTCCTAATATGTCTCCCCACCACCACCAACATTCCTGATTACAGAGGTGGGTGGCTTTTGAGATTTTAAGGGGAGGACAACACTGTAGGAACCAGAAGCTAATATTTGATTTTATGCACAGCAACTGAGATATGTACAAGGGGGCTCCCTTTAAATGGCCTCCCTGAGTAGGGTGGTAGGACAAGGGGTTGCGGGGGGGGGGACAAAAACAAACAAGGAGAGATGACAACTACCTCCACGGCTCTCGCTGTCCGCCGGCTTTACCTGGATTGGCCGCGCCATCTGGAGACAGAGAGAGAGAGAGAGAGAGAGAGAGAGAGAGAGAAAATTGCCAAATGTTAGCAAAGCCAAACTCTGAGCACTCTGTCGTGCTACGAAGGGAGGGGGTAAGAGAGTGATAGCAACAAGAACATAAATACAGCCAAATCCAGCCATAGGCAAACTCGGCCCTCCAGATGTTTTGGGACTACAACTCCCATTGTCCCTAACCACTGGTCCTGTTAGCTAGGGATGATGGGAGTTGTAGTCCCAAAACATCTGGAGGGCCGAGTTTGCCTATGGCTGGCCAAATCGTTGCAGCGTAGAATGCTCCCGTGAAGGTCCTGAGTCAGCTACACCTTCAGAGGAACCGTTAGCCCTCCAGATGTTGCTTGAACGACAAAAAGGTAAAGGTAAAGGACCCCTGGATGGTTAAGTCCAGTCAAAGGTGACTATGGGGTTGTGGCGCTCATTTGCTTTCAGGCCAAGGGAGCCGGCGTTCGTCTGCAGACAGCTTTCTGGGTCATGTGGCCAGTAGGACTAAACCGCTTCTGATGCAACGGGACACCGTGACGGAAACCAGAGCGCACGTAAACGCCATTTACCTTCCCGCCGGAGCGGTACCTATTGATCTACTTGCACTGGTGTGCTTTCGAACTGCTAGGTTGGCAGGAGCTGGGACAGAGCAACGGGAGCTCACCCCGTCACAGGGATTCAAACCACTGACCTTCTGATCGGAAAGCGGTTGTTCGGCAACATCTGGATGCCAAAAGCTGACCACATCTGGGTCTACATACTGACTGGCAACGGCTCTCAGACCCCTACTGTTCTGTGGTGCCAGTTCCGTTTCCCATGTCTCTGCATCAGTTTGTGACCTATTTGGGTTTCGTCGAAAAGGTCGTCGTGAAAACCCGCCGTCATTTTAGTGCTAATTTCCCTTCGTATAGATTCATAGAATTGGAAGGAGCCCCAAACATCATCTAGACCCCCCACAACGCAGGAATCTCTGCTAAAGAATCCATGGCAGATGGACACCCAAATTCTGCTTAGAAATCTCCAAGTAAGGAGAGCCCACATCTTCCAATGAAGTCCGTTCCACTGTCGATCTGCTCTTACTGTCAGAAAGTTTCCCCTGATGTTTAGTTGGAATGTCCATTCCAGTAACTTGAAGCCATGGGTTCGAGTCCCACCCTCCAGAGCAGGAGAAATCAAGCTTGCTCCATCTCCCACATGGCAGCCCTTAAGATGTCATGCATCTGTGTGCAATTTTGCCCAAAATACACGTCGTCTCCCTTAATACAATGCTTTTTAATTTGGGGCATGTTTTCGCTAGTGTGTGCTCTTTTATGCATCCTTACCCATGAAACACAGGGACGCGGGTGGCGCTGTAGGTTCAACCACAGAGCCTAGGACTTGCCGATCAGATCGGCGGTTCGAATCCCCGCGACGGGGTGAGCTCCCGTTGCTCAGTCGTGGCCGACTCTGGGGTTGTGGTGCTCATCTCGCTTTATTGGCCAAGGGAGCTGGCATACAGCTTCCGGGTCATGTGGCCAGCATGACCAAGCCGCTTCTGGCGAACCAGAGCAGCGCATGGAAACGCTGTTTCCCTTCCTGCCACAGCGGTACCTATTTATCTACTTGCACTTTGATGTGCTTTCGAACTGCTAGGTGGGCAGGAGCTGGGACCGAGCAACGGGAGCTCACCCCATCACGGGGATTCGAACCGCCGGCCTTCTGATCGGCAAGCCCTAGGCTCTGTGGCTTAACCCACAGCGCCACCCATGTCCCCAAGCAGGGCCAGTGCACAAGAGCAACTCTCCCCTCCTGCAATTCCCTGGTATTCAGAAGCATCGCTGCATCGGACTGCAGAGACAGAGCATAGCCTCCATGACTCATAGCTGCCGAGAGCCCCAGGACCTCGCATTTGTGCGCCTGGCTCCGAAGCAAAACCGCACCACTTTGCGGCTGTTTATTCCCACATCGCATCTGGTGGCAGTTACGGCGGGATAACCAACCCTGCAGGCCAGCACAAAGGGCGGGGCAGGGAGCTGCGCACTGGGGGCCTTGGTTCGCAGTGCATGTGTGCGCACGCCTGGGTCAAAATTTAATCCGCTCCCCCCCCGCCACCTGCTTCCAAGGACTGGAATTCTGTTGGGACCAAAGGCCGGACTTGGGAGTTTGGGTGGGTTGCGTAAGCAACTCGTATCAGGGAGGATGTCTCTGGCATCTTCCCAGAAAGCAAAACAACCATTGTTTTTGGCACTGCAAGGCCTTTCTGCTGCCCCTAACTGCCTCCTCCATCCTGGACCGGACCAAGCCCATCTCCACCAACATCATTGCACACACTGGTGTCCGTCCGTCCCCCAACCCCGTCCTCTCCATCTCGGTAGCCCTGTGATTCTGCTTGGATTTTTATTATTATTTTTTGTTAAGGAAGGGGGGGGAAGGAATGTTCATTGCCATGGCAACGACCGTGCGCCACATGGAACCTGACATTTGTGGTTGCCGTAGCAACAGGCTCTTCTCCGGGTTGGGGGGGGGCGCTGCCTTCCTTCTATTTTGGAGACAGCAGTGGGAATTTAGTGTGCGCGTGCTTGTGTGTGTGTGCGCGCGGGTGGGCGGCTATTTAAGATTTGCCTACGTGTGGCGCTGAGGGGATGGAAAGGGAGAACGGAGATCCAGTCAGAAAAGCGGGTGGGAAAGGGAGGGGAATCAACCCGGGCCGTTTAGCATTTTGCTTCCAGGGAGATCACGAGAAAGCAAAAAGACATCATCGTGCTTTGGAGTTTTTCTTTAGGGGTGGGGTACCGTCGGCCTCCAGATGTTTCTGCGCTCCAGCATCCCAGCGCGTCAGGAGCTTTAATGCAGCAACATCTGGAAGGCCTTAATCTTTGCTCCGCCCTGGACATGTCACATGATTGATAGGCCACGCCCTGGTCCTGCCTCTCCCCCGCCCCCAAAATACACTCTGTGCAGGTTCTGAAATACTGGACTGAGCCACAGTTCTTCCTAAGGGCTTGCAGCTAAATGTCAGGGCAGCAGGGAAGGCGCAGCGTTTACTGAACGAGATGCATAGAGCACTAGATCAAAAAATGAGAATAGTGTTTCTCTAAGAGGCTTGCATGCAAACCATGTCAAATATTTATCAAAATCGGCTATAGACAAGTAGGCAAGATAATATGACGTGGTGCAGGCAGGCTTGCCGAAACAAAATAGCTTTTAACAGGCCTTAGGAACGGAACTGGGAAGGCAGCTTCCTATATCAATAAGCAGGGAGTTCCAAAGGAGGAAGGGAAAGGGCTTTCGCACTTGGCATCTGGCCACCGTGAGAACAGGATTCTGGAGTGGGTGGGCCATTGCCCTGACCCGGCAGGGCTTCCTGTTATGTACTGAAGTTCTCACCCTGGGCCAGCAGGGGGATACTGTAGATAGTTATGCAAATGAAGGATCGAAAGTGACGTTCAGTGATTGGATAGTTTTAGAAAGTCGCAACAGTTACGATTGTTCTGGAGCTTTATATAAGCAGGCTGACTGAGCTCCTCAGTTCAGTTCTGTTCCAGCTTACAAATAAAGATCTGCTTTGGAAGAATCGCTGTGTCATCTGATATGTTCGCCCACAACTTAACACTTCCTATATGTTCTTTTTAAAAATTATTATTATTTATGCTTTTCAGATTATTGTTGTTGTTGTTTAGTCGTTTAGTCGTGTCCGCCTCTTCGTGACCCCCTGGACCAGAGCACGCCAGGCCCTCCTGTCTTCCACTGCCTCCCACAGTTTGGTCAAACTCATGCTGGTCGCTTCGAGAACACTGTCCCACCATCTCGTCCTCTGTCGTCCCCTTCTCCTTGCGCCCTCCATCCTTCCCAACATCAGGGTCTTTTCCAGGGAGTCTTCTCTTCTCATGAGGTGGCCAAAGTCTTGGAGCCTCAGCTTCAGAATCTGTCCTTCCAGTGAGCACTCAGGGCTGATTTCCTTCAGAATGGAGAGGTTTGATCTTCTTGCAGTCCATGGGACTCTCATTTCACTAATTTTACAATCATTTTAACATTTCGAAACTTGACTTCCTTCCCCCTCTTTCTGCGGTTCCTTAAATTTATTTTTAATACCTTCTGCATATCCGAATTCACTTTTATTCATCTACTTTGAATCTATACTCTTATAAAACTGCAGGTTGTCACAATAATCCCGCCAATGTTTTTATCTGTTTACAATTTATCTGTAAATATTAAACAAACCATTTCCATTCTTCTATATAAAGTTTACTGTCTTGATTTCTTATTCTTCTGGTACGTTTTGCCATTTCTGCATATTCCATAAGCTTTTGTATCTATTCTTCCTATGCTAGGACTTCTGCTTCTTTCCATTTTGGGGCGAGTAACATTCTTGCCAGGGAAGACGGGTGGTGCTGTGGGTTGAACCACAGAGCCTAGGACTTGCCGGCTCCCTCGGCCAATAAAGCGAGATGAGCGCTGCAACCCCACAGTCGGCCACGACTGGACCTAATGGTCAGGGGTCCCTTTACCTTTACCTAACATTCTTGCCACTGTAGAAGCGTACATGAATAAGTTTCTAGACAGTTTCAGTAGTTCTGTCCCTATAATTCCCAAAAGGAAAGCTTCTGTGTTTTTGCAAAGGTTATTTTAAACATCCTTTTCATTGCATTATATATCGTTTCCCAGTAAGCTTTAACCTTACTACAAGACCAGTAGTAACATGAGGACTAGAATCTTGCTTAGGGTATGGGCTGTAGCTCAGCAGTAAAACACTTGCAGGCAGACAGGACTTGGGAATGTCGCCTGCCTGAAACCCTAGACTGCCTCTGCCAGTCAGTGTTGACAGTACTAAGCTAGATGGGTCAATGGCCTGCCTCAGGCAGACTCCTATGTACCCAGTCTAGAGTTGTAACACTTAGCTGTGATTCCTGCGTTGTAGAGGGTTGGTCTAGATGACCGTTGGGGTCCCCTTCCACAATTCCCCAACAGAGGGATTCCCTTCCAGCTCATTCATATATGTAGCTGTGTTTTAATTCTTACTGCTGTAGTAAGGTAAAGGTAAAGGGACCCCTGACCATTAGGTCCAGTCGTGCCCGACTCTGGGGTTGCGGCGCTCATCTCGTTTTATTGGCCAAGGGAGCCGGTGTACAGCTCATGTGGCCAGCAGGACTAAGCCGCTTCTGGCAAACCAGAGCAGCGCACAGAAACGCCGTTTACCTTCCCGCCGGAGCGGTACCTATTTATCTACTTGCACTTTGTGCTTTTGAACTGCTAGGTGGGCAGGAGCAGGGACCGAGCAACGGGAGCTCACCCTGTCGCGGGGATTCAAACCGCCGACCTTCTGATCGGCAAGTCCTAGGCTCTGTGGCTTAACCCACAGCGCCACCCGCGTCCACTGCTGTAGTAGCATACACAAAAAAGTTTCTATACAGTTTCGGTAGTTCTGTCCCTATAATTCCCAAAAGGAAAGCTTCTGTGGGTTTTTTTGTGTTGTTGTTTGCAAAGGTTATTTTAAACATCCTTTTCAATTCATTATATATCATTTCCGAGTAAGCTTACAGCAAGATCACCACATATGATAAAAATAACCTTCTTTCTCTTTACATTTCCTTTGGGGGGGAACCATGCGCTGTCAATGTATGGTGCAGATGTGGCCCAACTGATCCCATTAGGGATCTCCTTCCATTTTGGAACAGCGGGGGGAACCAGACCATTGAGTTCGCGTAAGTTGAGACAAAGTTGACCAAAGCAAGGGGAGGAAGCACATAAATGCATCTTCCACATGGCGTCATGCCCTGGTGCGCCCCCTAACTCAGCAACCCTCGCCCCCTTCCCTACCATGATTTATGCAGCGCTCGTGATTTATGCAGACTAAGCCATAAATGATTTAAATGAGCATGAAAGATTCACTGCTCCGTTCACTGTCGGGAGGCCATGGCAGGACAGGATCCTGCAAACACGCAATTGCAGCCTGCCCCAACGTGGCTTTTTGCATGGGACTTTTGCCTTTGGCTAGGCGGAACTTCTTGCATCTCAGGAAGAACATTGCACCAGGGTGGGGCCCAACCAGCCCCTCCATTCGTCGGCCAAAGAAACGGTAGCTGCTAGCAGACCCCTGTCCACCCACCACTCCCTCCAGGAAAGGAACACCTCAACAATAAACGGCAGTTGCTATTCAAGGCAGGACAACCATGGTGTGGTCTACATGGCTCTGCCTTTGGAAAACGCTGTTTCACCTGGTCCAGAATGCTGCGGCCAGACTGCCAACTGAAGCCGGTTACAGGGAGCAGGTTAAAGGTAAAGGTAAAGGGACCCCTGACCATTAGGTCCAGTCATGGCCGACTCTGGGGTTGTGGCGCTCATCTCGCTTTACTGGCCGAGGGAGCTGGCGTACAGCTTCCGGGTCATGTGGCCAGCAGGACTAAGCCGCTTCTGGTGAACCAGACCAGCACACGGAAACGCTGTTTACCTTCCCGCTGGAGTGGTACCTATTTATCTACTTGCACTTTGAGGTGCTTTCGAACTGCTAGGTTGGCAGGAGCAGGGACCGAGCAATGGGAGCTCACCCCGTTGCGGGGATTCGAACCGCCGACCTTGTGATCGGCTAGTCCTAGGCTCTGTGGTTTAACCCTCAGCACCAACCGCATCCCAATTCTATTAATAAGAATAAGAATAAAAATAAGGATGGTGATGATGATGATGATGATGCGCTATAAGCCACTTGGAGGAAATTCTGCTTTGAAAGGCAGCATATGCATTCAACAATAATATATATATTCTAAAAACAAACAAACACATTTTCTGGTACACTTGCTGGTATGGGGCAGTCCTTAGCCCTACCTGGAGAGGCTGAGGGCAGAACCTGGGACCTTTATTAATAGAATTTATATACTGCCTTATACCCGGGGGTCTCAGGGTGGTTCACAGAATAAAATCAAGATATAAAACCACAAAATACATAATAAAAGTAAGGACAACCCAATTGCCTGCCCCCCCACAAAAAAACACATTTTAAAAGGTTATAGGGTGTCAAACTGATCAACCAAAGGCCTAGTTAAAAAGGAATGTTTTTGCCTGGTGCCTAAAGGTGTGTAATGAAGGCGCCAGGCTAACTTCCCTGGGGCAGCATTCCACAGATGGGGAGCCACTGCAGAGAAGGCCCTGTTCTTGCGTTGCCACCCTCTGGACCTCTCAAGGAGCAGGCACATCAAGAAGGGCCTCAGAAGATGATCTCAGGGTCCATACCTGTTCTGAACTCCCACACCTGTTCACTGCACTCCCCAACCTCACTTAGTCCACCTACTGTTTGCAACCCCACCTTCCTCTCTCACCTGACCACCCCCTCCTGCCTTTACACCTGACATAAGCTATCAGCAGCCACACGCACTACAGCGTGACGACAGCATCGCATTTCAATGTATATAGGAAGATATAAAAAGGTAAAGTAAAGGGACCCCTGACCATTAGGTCCAGTCGTGGCCGACTCTGGGGTTGCGGCGCTCATCTCGCTTTATTAGCCGAGGGAGCCGGCGTACAGCTTCCGGGTCATGTGGCCAGCATGACTAAGCCGCTTCTGGCGAACCAGAGCAGCACAAGGAAACGTCGTTTACCTTCCCGCTGGAGTGGTACCTATTTATCTACTTGCACTTTGAGGTGCTTTCGAACTGCTAGGTTGGCAGGAGCTGGGACCGAGCAATGGGAGCTCACCCCGCTGCGGGGATTCGAACCGCCGACCTTCTGATCGGCAAGTCCTAGGCTCTGTGTTTAACCCACAAGCACCACCCGCGTCCCTTTATAGGAAGATATAGCAAAACTTAAAACCGACATTTTTAAAACAAACACGCATTTAGCTCAAAAGAGCGGCAGAGAGCAGTTTCTACTAAGATCGGCATAAAGTTCAGAGGCCCTGGCTCCAATCCTTAACCTCGGCTAGAGGGAGAAGACAAGGCAAAGAGATGTTTCAGAGAAGGCAGATAGTGACAGCAAGGGAGTGTCAGGCTGTGAAAGGGAAGGCTCAGCCATAAGCCCCCTTATGGGGCAATGACAGTCTTGGAAAGACGGGGCAATCCACTTTGCATACCGAACAAGGCTGGTGGAGTTTCTACTGTTTACGGATTTCCAATTGGCACCTGCCTGGCCACTGTGAAAACATGACACTGGATTAGATGGGCCCCGCTTTGGTCGGATCCAGCAGCCAAGCTCTCCTTACATTCTCTCTCTCTCTCTCTAATTTTATTATTTTTTTAACATATCATTTTCAACAGTAATTAAACAGACTTTTACATCTTATACAATTTTTTTTTACTTCCATCAATCTCATCTGAAAATTTTTCAGTCTAATCTCTTAGTATACATTTCTTACTTTCTTACTTACGGTAATTTGTTGATTACAATTGCTCTTCAGATAGTTCATATACTTCTTCCAATCTTCTGGTCCCGCAGGTTTTGAATCCTTCCTGTCATTTTGCCCAATTCTGCACAGTCCATTCATTTTATCTGCCATTCTTCTTCCGTCGGAATTTCTTCTTGCTTCCATTTCTTACGTTCTCACGTGTGGGTTGTCCTCCTATCGGCAGATCAACGCCAAGCAACGGCCGTGCTGCCCGAAGGGAGTCACAGAGAGGGATGGTGACAATCGCCAGCTTCGGCCTCATCACCGGCCCTCGGTACGCCACAGCGCTTCGCTTCGCCGCTGACTAGCGGGCCAGAAGGGTCTCCTCCGCCCATCGGACGCCATGACACCACCGAGCGGCCGTGCCATCGCTGCCAGAGCTCGTCTCTCTGCATGGGAGCCCTGAAGTGATGACAAGGGCCATTACGCCACATTAGCATCACCAAGCTGCAGGAAGTGAGAAGAAGAAGGCAGCAGGGAGACTCAGGCCATCACAGCAATTACGGGTTCTCTGTGGAACGACGAAGCTTTGATGGACACATGAGATGCAGAGCAAGCTCCTCAGGGTGGGTGTGCTGTGGCCTCTCCCCGCTTAAGAGATATCCTTCCTCCTCGTCTTTATTTACGATTTGATTTCCACCCTCAGGGGCTGCTTGAGACCAAACGGACGCCACCACTGTCTTCTATGTCCAGTTCTGGGCACCACAGTTCTGGGCACCACAGTTTCTCAAGCTGGAAGGTGTGCGAGAACAGCTCTTGCTGTCAGAAAGTTCTTCCTAATCTTTAGCCAGAATCTCCTTCTTTGTTGTTTGAATCCATTGGTTCAAGCCCTACCCTCCAGAGCAGCCGAAAACAAGCTTGCTCCCTCTTCCATGGGACAGCCCTTGAGATATTTGAAGATGGCTCTCATATCTCCTCTTCTCCAGGCTAAACAAACCCAACTCCTTCAACCGTTCCTCATCAAGGTTGGTTTCCTGACCCCAGCGCTTTTTTCCTAAAAAATAATAATGTATAGGGGTACAGTGGACGCCCAGGTTGAGAACGTGATCTGTGCGGGGTGCAAGTTCACAACCTGCAACGTTCGCAACCTGCAGCGCCGCGTCTGTGCACGTGCAGGTTGCGATTCGGCGCTTCTGCGCATGCGCAAAGCGCGATGTAGAGCTTCTGCGCATGCGTGACCGCCAAAACCTGGAAGTAACCTGTTCGGTACTTCTGGGTTTCGGCACGTCCGTAACCTGAAAAAACGCAAACTGAAGCGTCTGTAACCCGAGGTATGACTGTACTCTCATTTTGACTCAAGAAAACCACCATTTTGTAGTTCTAATCGGGAAAAATAAATACAGTAAATGGACAAAAGTACGAAGATTCACAAAATGTTTAGGGGTATGCGTACCCCTGTGTACCCCCAGAAAAAAAGCACTGCTTGACCCTCCATCATCTTGGTTGCCCAGGACCGGTCCACTGATGAGGCAGGACCAAGGCTGTTTAGGGCTTTAAAGGTCAGCACCAACACTTTGAATTGTGCTCGGAAACGTACTGGGAGCCAATGCAGATCTCTCAGGACTGGTGTTATGTGGTGCCAGTGGCTGCTCCCAGTCACCAGTCTAGTTGCCGCATTCTGAATTAATTGCAGTTTCCAGGTCACCTTCAAAGGTAGCCCCACGTAGAGCCCATTGCAGTAGTCCAAGTGGGAGATAACCAGAGCATGCACCACTCTGGCAAGACAGTCCGCAGGCAGGTAGGGTCTCAGCCTGCGTACCAGGTGGAGCTGGTAGACAGTTGCCCTGGACACAGAATTGACCTGTGCCTCCATGGACAGCTGTGAGTCCATCCATCCTCCAACTGCCTCCAGGCACTCACACAGGACCTTCACCGCCTTCACTGGCTCTGATTTAAAAGAGAGGTAGAGCTGGGTGTCATCTGCATACTGATGAACACCCAGCCCAATCCCTCAATGATCTCTCCCAGCGGCTGCATGTAGATATTAAAAAGCATGGGGGAGAGGAGAATCAGGCATGCAAATCATGCTCTAAATAAATAACTAAATGAGGTATTCAAAGGTTGAGCCAATGGAGCTGGGTGCCGAGGGAGCTTATCAGCCGGCCTGTCGTCTTGTCCAGGGTCAAAGTGACTGCCTCTGTTTATCTTCAAGGCCGGCTGCCATTGCATTACTGCCCATTGCTTTGTCAGGGGCGCCACTCTCAGCTCGAGAGAGGAGATGTCAGCACATTGCCATATTTTTATTTATAAAAATATCCTTGGCATTGTGGGCTTCCTCTGAGCATGTGCAGAGTCTTTTGCTATGAATCAGTCTCTCTCCCCCCCCCCCATATCCATAGAAAAAGGATCTTAGGGCAAAGTTGCCCCTGGACATATGCAGAATAGCTTTCTTGTTGTGAAGGGATCCTTTGTGTCACCTATCTTGTTACAGGGGGTTGGACTAGATGACGCATGGGGTCCCTTCTGTAAAAATAAATTTAAGGTCTTATATATATAATAAAAGGGACGCGTGTGGCGCTGTGGGTTAAACCACAGAGCCTAGGACATGCCGATCAGAAGGTCAGCGGTTCAAATCCCCGTGACGGGGTGAGCTCCCATTGCTCGGTCACTGCTCCTGCCAACCTAGAAGTTTGAAAGCAAGTCAAAGTGCAAGTAGATAAATAGGTACCACTGTGGCAGGAAGGGAAACGGCGTTTCCATGCGCTGCTCTGGTTCACCAGAAGCGGCTTAGTCCTGCTGGCCACATGACCCGGAAGCTGTACGCCGGCTCCCTCGGCCAATAAAGCGAGATGAGCGCCACAACCCCAGAGTCGGCCACGACTGAGCAACGGGAGCTCACCCCGTCGTGGGGATTCGAACCGCCGACCTTCTGATCGGCAAGCCCTAGGCTCTGGGGTCTTTGCTAATAAAATAAATGCATTTCTTCATCGCACAAACTTCAGCACAATCCTGTGATACGCATACTGCCTGGGATGATCATGAGTATATGTTTGATCTATACGCAAAACGGGACACGGGTGGCGCTGTGGGTTAAACCACAGAGCCTAGGACTTGCCGATCAGAAGGTCGCGGTTCGAATCCCCGCGACGGGGTGAGCTCCCGTTCCTCGGTCCCTGCTCCTGCCAACCTAGCAGTTTGAAAGCACACCAGTGCAAGTTGATAAATAGGTACCGCTCCGGCGGGAAGGTAAACGGTGTTTCCGTGCGCTGCTCTGGTTCGCCAGAAGCGGCTTAGTCATGCTGGCCACATGACCCGGAAGCTGTACGCCGGCTCCCTTGGCCAATAAAGCGAGATGAGCGCCACAACCCCAGAGTCGGCCACGACTGGACCTAATGGTCAGGGGTCCCTTTACCTTTTTTATATATAATAAACGTTCATAAATGTACCAACCAAGCACGTACATAGATCAGCACAGGAAAACCATCCGGAAACCCTTTCAGCACAGGAAAACCATCCGGAAACCCTTTTTTGACTCCTAAATTTAAATTTAAAATGTCTATATAAGGGCAAGCACACCTTTGTTCTGGGTCCTCCTCCTTTCCTGCGTTCAGGGGAGCACCCTGTTGCAACAGATCAATAAAGATCAGGCTGACTAGCTGCTTTGCTTCTCAATATTCTCTGGTTGGCCTCTGTTATTTTCTCCTACCGATGGAGAACCCATCTATATGGGCTCTTGGGTACCCCATAAGGTAAAAGGGGCAGATTTTGTTTACAGCATTTCCAACTCCACAATTCTATGACTCTATGAATCTGACGTGCTCTGCCTCACCCTTAAACCTTCCTTCCTAATGCCCCCTCAAATGCTGTTTTATCCAAGAGATGGTTTGGGGGACGGGGGTAAGATGGCAAAAAGGCACATAAGAGAGGGAAGAGAGTCCCACATTTTCGGCGCTCTACAACCCACCTGCTGCCACTGTGATCAAACCAGCACTACGACGGCGCATGCGTGAACATGCCGTCGCATCACAGCCACCAGCTTTGGTCTGCCTTCATGCACCACCAGCACTAGAAGGGCAAGTGCGCACTCAGCTGTGACAGCATGCACATGAATGCTACACTTCAAAAGGCAGCCACCAGCCCACACACTGCCTTCTTATGAAAGCCAGCACTAGGACAGCGTGCACGCAGACACACACACACGTTCTGCAACAACAAAACGCAGTCACCGCCCCATGTGCTATGACGAGACATGCGCTACGTTATGAAACACAACCACCGCCGGTGTGCAGCGTTAAAGCACAAACCGGCACTACGGCAGCACATGAACTCAAACACACACTCAGCGAGAACTACCGTATTTTTTGCTCTATAAGACTCACTTTTTCCCTCCTAAAAAGTAAGGGGAAATGTGTGTGCGTCTTATGGAGCGAATGCAGGCTACACAGCTATCCCAGAAGCCAGAACAGCAAGAGGGATTGCTGCTTTCGCTGCGCAGCAATCCCTTTTGCTGTTCTGGCTTCTGAGATTCAGAATATTTTTTTTCTTGTTTTCCTCCTCCAAAAACTAGGTGCGTCTTGTGGTCTGGTACGTCTTATAGAGCGAAAAATACGGTAAGTGCTGCCAACCTCCCACAAGACAGCACTGTGGTGGCAAAAGCATGTGCGTCGCACATACAAAGCTCGGGCCTCTGTCTTTCTACACAAACGCTCTAGGATGGGAAATACATGTGGCCCACAACTGCAAAACACAGCCGTTGCCCGGCGTTCCAGCTTAGCGCACAACGCCGACCCTATGGCAGCGTGGCAGCTACAACACAAAATGCAGCCTTCCCCGCGTTTGGGCTGGATGTGCAGAACCACAACGTGCAGAACCACAATGCGTGTGTGCCCCACAACTGCAGAACGAAGCCCGCCCCCAACACTGCCTTGGTGAAGATGGCAGCGCTATGACAGCACGCAGAGCCCCACAGTGCTGACTTTGGGCAAGGCAAGGACCGAGTGCAGCTCAAACGGGATATAAAATTGTCCTCTGTGGTCCAAACAGGCCATTGCAAGCCCATGTGCCGAGCGACTTTCTCTCCGCCTGCCCCTCCAGCCCCATAGCACACTGTAGGTTTGTGGCGCTCCAAAATAGATGCTCCAGCAGCTCTGGCTGGAGAGGAATCCAGCAGCATCGGGAGACGTTGCCATGGGAACCGTGAGTTAATTAAGGCCTACATGGAGCCGGTGAAGCCGGGGTGCGGAGAGGCCCTCTCATTACAGCGCAAATCAGCAGCCGCCTGTTCCTTGGGACAACAAAAGAACATTCAATTAGCAGAGACCTGCTTTGTCTGTAATTAAGAGTGCGGTTCTCCTCCGTCAGATCCTCTCTCTCGGCAGACAGGGTCGCCATATTTCAAATAGTCCAAACCAGGACTCCCCGAAAGTTGAGCTTTGATGTTTAGGGAAACCTAGGGTTGCCATACATTTCCCAGACATATCCGGAATACTGCAGCTGCGAGCAGCGTCAGGGCGGAAATCGGCGCAGTATTTTGCAATCGGCGAAATGTCTGGACGTGCAGCGGCCCAGTGTCGTTTTTGTCAATTTCCCGCAGAAATAGCGCAAAAAAAGTCCGATTTCTTTGCAAAAAAAGCTCAGTCCAAAAGGTGGTGGTTGTTTTTGACACAAAAACGCCAAATAAACGCAAGTTTTCGATTGACTGGCCTAAGATCCAGGACAAAGCTCCACCTTTCGGAAATCCCCCCCCAGACACCTGTGATGTAGGTATGGTGTTTGTGGGGGGTGGTCTTGGGTTACACCACTTCTGTGATGTATGTATGATGTATGGAGGGGTGGTCTGGAGCTCTGGGGCAGGGAATTTAAAATGTCTATATAAGGGCGGACACACCTGGGCTCTGGGTCCTCCTGCTCCCTCCTGCGTGTGGTGAGTGAGGACCCTGTTGCAACAGATCAATAGTAGCATCCGCACTGACTGGCTGCAGCTGTCCAGGTTTTCAGACGGGAACATCAGGGATTGAACCCAGACCCTTCTGCATGCAAAGCTGCGGCTCAGCTCTCCTCCCACTTGCTCACTGGGTGCTCTTTGGGTCAGCCTCGTGTTAAGTTGTGGGCGAGCATATCAGACGACACAGCAATTCTTCCAAAGCAGCTGGAACAGAACTGAACTGAGGAGCTCAGCCAGCCTGCTCATATAGAGCTCCACTAGAATGCAACAATAACCATTTTCTGTAACTAGCCAATCACTGAACGTCCCTTTCGATCCTTCATTTGCATAGAAACTATCCAATGACTGAACGTCCCTTTCGATCCTTCATTTGCATAACTATCTACACTATCCCCCTGCTGGCCCAGGGTGAGAACTTCAGCACATAACACCTCGCAGGGCTGTCGCGAGGATGAAACGGTGGCAATGGAAGCCCTGCGTCCTCCACTTAACTCCTTGGAGTAAGGGGAGCAGCGAAAACAACACAACTCACTCAGCAAATCAACATCCTGCAATGGTCCAAAAGTGCGGGACGGCTGGCTGTTTGCTCCAGGGAACTTCAGCACAGACAGAGACACACACACACTTAGTCCCCCTTGCATTTCAGAGCCAGCAGTCTCCCCAAATAGAAGAAGACACCTTCACCCCGGTATGGCTCCCCTTTATCACATACACAGCCCAACAAGACTCCATCAGGCAAGCCCTCCTTCCACCTGCCTTGCTCTACCCTCTAGTCTCTGCTTCCCAAAGTGTATTGTATTGTTTTATGTACTGTGGCTTGCCGTTGTTTTATTGATTATAGTTTAGATATTATTTATTGTAACCGTTGACTGGATTTCTTTTTAACTTTTATATGTTCATTTTTTTTATACTATTCTAATGATTGTTGAATGTTCTTTTTTGATGTAGGTTGCTTATTTTAAAGTTTTGTTTTATTATCACAATTTTGTATTGCATTAGATTGTTCTAGGTAAAGGTGAAGGGACCCCTGACCGTTAGGTTCAGTCATGGCCGACTCTAGGGTTCATCTCGCTTTACTGGCCGAGGGAGCTGGCGTACAGCTTCCGGGTCATGTGGCCAGCAGGACTAAGCCGCTTCTGGCGAACCAGAGCAGCGCACGGAAACACCGTTTACCTTCCCGCCGGAGCGGCACCTATTTATCTACTTGCACTTTGACTGCTTTCGAACTGCTAGGTTGGCAGGAGCAGGGACCGAGCAACGGGAGCTCACCCCATCGCGGGGATTCGAACCGCCAACCTTATGATCTGCATGTCCTAGGCTCTGTGGTTTAACCCACAGCGCCACCCGCGTCCCGTTTAGATTGTTATAAGATGTACCTTTTTCGTTTCTTCAGCTTGTAAACCGCCTTGCGTATTGTAAGATAGAAAGACGGTATACAAATTAAAATTGATGATGACAAAAATCCACCAACAACATACAAATCAATATGGCTAACCTGATCCAAAACACTCACCCACCCACCCCACTCACACATGAAAATAAAGACCACCACAGCCAACCACAAATGAACAACCACGCCCTAGGCCAACCCCAACCTCTCTCACCACCAAAGGAACACAAGCGAACAGCAGAGAACCTGCACAAGCGACGCTGACACCAAACCCCACATATATTAAGTAAAGTAGAAAGATCGCCACCTGACCCCCCCATCTCCCCCCACCTCTTTCCCCCTTTTCTTCCCAATGTCTCAACAAATGAAACTGATTTGTAAAAATGTTGCAATGGGGGGGGGGGATACGAGAGAGAGAGAGACATTGCACACACTTTTGTCAATCAAGACAATCTTTAATAATAATAAAAATTACTGTCCCTTTTCCCAATGAAAAAGATAAATAAAGAGTTTCTGCTCTTAACTTTAAAAAAAAGAACCAGCAGTCCCCAAGCTCTGCAATGTCAAAGCAGTGTCTGAAATTAGCCAGGTGCGTTTGGCGACTGGCGGGAGTCCAAGCGCAACCACCTGGAGATCTCTGGTTTGGCAGGTGGGCAATGGACATCTCCACCTGGCTGGCCCCTCCAGCTTTCTTACACAGGAAAGCAGAAGAGCTTATTTGTTGTGTTTAAATCCCACCTTTTCCCCCCAAGGAGTACCTGGTTCACAGCCCTCCTCAGCTAAGCTCTACAGTGACCCTGCAAGGTAGGTGAAGAGGCTGCGACGGGCTCTAAGGTCATGCAGTGAGCTTGATGGCAGAGTGGGCATTCAAACCCTGATCTCCCAGGTCCTTGTCCAACACTCTAACCACTACAGCACCCTGCCTTCCTAGAGTCTGTTACGGCTAAAATCTGGGTGCGGGGCTACTCTGCCACCCAGCTCGTCGGACTAAGTCCACGAGTCCCTGCAGAAGAAAATGAGCTCAGCCGGGCACAGGAGCAAACTGCAGAAGATCCAAGTTTATTGCGCAACAGGTTCAAGGCGAGATTGAACAGCGAGAAAGGGGTGACATGAACTTTTGAAACTCCCTCCATGTCCCAGAATACAGTGCAAAATACATCCCAGTTACATCATGAATACATTAAGGAGAGGTTGGGTTACACCGGATTAACATATGGAGGAGGGAATATGCAGAGCTGGAGATATGCGCAGATAAGCGCTTCCTGAGTGCCGGTGATGGGAAGACAATGGTCCATGTATGCATAGTCTGCCACCTGGCATTGCCCGGAGGAAAGGCTTGGCAGAGCACCTTACTTGAGGGATTATGGAGGACAGGGGAGGTGTCATAGAGTCCTAGAGAAATTGAGCAAATTGGCACGTTGATTTTCTATGGATTTTATAGATTTTAGTCCCTTTTGACATTGACAATTGGGAATAAATGGATATATTGTAGCGAAGAAGAAGGTGAAGAAGACATGCCCCCCCCCCTTCCGTAACAAGTCTTTCTGCTACAGGGCAGCTCTATAAATCAAGGAGGAGAAATAAATGCGGCAGCTAGACTGGTGACTGGGAGCGGCCGCCAAGACCACATAACACGGGTCTTGAATGTCCTACACTGGCTCCCAGGATGTTTCTGAGCACAATTCAAAGTGTTGGTGCTGACCTTTAAAGCCCTAAACGGCCTTGGCTCAGTATACCTGAAGGAGCGTCTCCACCCCATCGTTCACCCGGACACTGAGGTCCAGCTCCGAGGGCCTTCTGGCGGTTCCCTCACTGCGAGAAGCCAAGTTACAGGGAACCAGGCAGAGGGCCTTCTCAGTGGTGGCACCCGCCCTACCACCAGATGTAAAAGAGGGGAAAAAACTACCAGATTTTTAGATGACATCTGAAGGCAGCCCTGTTCAGGGAAGCTTTTAATGTTTAATAGACTATTGTATTTTAATATTCTGTTGGGAGCCGTCCAGAGTGGCTGGGGAAACCCAGCCAGATGGGCGGGGTATAAATAAATTATTATTATTATTATTATTATTATTATTATTATTATTATTATTATTTAGGGGGAAAGCCAAATGTCACTTAGAGAAGGTTCTGAAATACTTTCCTTAAAGCTTGAATTTTGTTTTATTCCAGATTGTTCAATCGGGTGTTTTAATGGGTTTAAAATCGCTTTGAGATTTTTTTCCTTTCACTGGGGGAAAAAAGGTACCTAGACATTTCATTGGGGCAACCTTAACCTAGGTTTAAGGTGCCATTTGGCGATTAGCTTATATATCTGAGTCAAAGTTAACCTTTCAACTGCTGAGGAGGAAAACCAGCCAGCCACGGGATATTAAGGAGCAGCGCAACTTTTGGGGTGGAAGCGAAAGGTCAGGTGAGCTACAGCTTCGTCAGCTCAAAGCAATGCATAGCACTGGCGTTTGAAAAACAAACTAAAAGGCAAAACAGCCAGGATATACTGGAAGCCAAGGGTATCGCCCAGATTCTCCCCGACTCTTCTTATAAGTCTTAGACGGCGCTCTCCTCTTACAGAATTTATCTTTAGGTGAGCGCTGGCGATGGCACATCTTGGCAGCTCCTGCCTTGGAAAAGCAATTCCTGAGGAGGGTTATTAACAACCTGCCATAATCGTACAGAGGAGAAGTTGAAATGTGAGATTCGAGGTGTTGGGGGGAGGCGGGTTTGTTTTGGGAAGGAGGCTGCTTTTTGATATTTCAGAGTGCGATCCGCCCCCCACATTCACATTCACCTTTCTTCCAAGCTGGGGCTAAAGGCATTTTTGTGTGTGTGTTTGGCCACCCTCTCTCTCTCTCTCTCTTAATTACACCTCACAGGGTTGTTGTGAAAACAAAGCGTGTGGGTGTCTTGCATTCTGCTGTGATAGGAATTTTATGGTCTTAGATATATGGCAACGTTCATAACCACACGTACATAGAACAACACAGGAAAGCCAACCTGGAACCATTTTCATTCCTAAACTGAGCAAATGTTTCTCTGCATGGTCAAAATGGAAAAGCCTCCCCATTGTCTCTTCCTTCACAAATCCTGTCTTAATCTGTCTTTGAATAAGGGTGTGAGCCTTATCATTACAAAAGACTGCCCAGGCTCCCCAAGAAATCCAATCAAGCAACCTGCCAGACAGGAAATAAAGCGACAGGAGAAAACAACATGCAAATGTTCTGTTTTAGACCGCATTATCTGAGGGGTGGGCTTAGGTTACACCCCTTCTGTGATGAATGCATAATGTTTCTGGGGGTGGTCTGGATCTAGAGGATGGGAATTTCAAAAGTCTTTATAAGCCCTTGCACAGCATTTTTGGGGGTCCTCTTCCTCTCCTGCGTGTGAGGGGAGCACCCTGTTGCAACAGATCAATAAAGATCAGGCTTACGAGCTGCTTTGCTTCTCAATATTCTCTGGTTGGCCTCTGTTATTTTCTCCTACCAATAGGGAACCTATGTAAGGACTCTATATGGGCTCTTGGATACCCCATAAGGGAAAAGGGCATATTTTTATTTACAACACTGCCTCCTAGCCCTTCTGCGAGCGGGCAGGAAGAAAACGGTAATCATTAATTTCTGCAAATCTACACTTTCCCTCTTTATAACACTGCAGGTGAAATACAAAATTTAAGGTCTTATATGGGTTAAACCACAGAGCCTCTTGGGCTTGCCGATCAGAAGGTCAGCGGTTTGAATCCCCGCGACGGGGTGAGCTCCCGTTGCTCGGTCCCAGCTCCTGCCAGCCTAGCAGTTCGAAAGCACACCAGTGCAAGTAGATAAATAGGTACCTCTCCAGAGGGAAGGTAAACAACGTTTCCGTGCGCTGCTCTGGTTCGCCAGAAGCGGTTTGGTCATGCTGGCCACATGACCCGGAAGCTGTACGCTGGCTCCCTCGGCCAATAAAGCGAGATGGGCGCCACAACCCCAGAGTCGGCCACGACTGGACCTAATGGTCAGGGGTCCCTTTACCTTTATATATAATAAATGTTCATAAATGTACCAACCAAGCACGTACATAGATCAGCACAGGAAAACCGACCTGAAACCATTTTGGCTCCCAAACTGACTAAATGTTTTCTCTGCAAGGAGGGAGGGGGTGAGGGAACCTTCCCATTGTCTCAGGAATTGGGAAATCACCATCTCAAAGGAATGGCCAGACTACCAGGAAAGGCAATCAGATAAGGCATTATCAGAAAACCTGGCAGAGAAGGAAAAACAACAACATTCAAATTTCTGTTGTAGACCGCCTTTTCTGTGATGTAGGTATGATGTATCTGGGGGGTGGTCTTGGGTTACACCCCTTCTGTGATGTATGTATGGTGTATGGAGGGGTGGTCTTGAGCTCCGGGGCAGGGAATTTAAAATGTCTATATAAGGGCTTGCACACCTTTGTTTGGTGTCTTCCTCCTTTCCTGCGTGTGAGGGGAGCACCCTGTTGCAACAGTTCAATAAAGATCAGGCTTACTAGCTGCTTTGCTTCTCAATATTCTCTGGTTGGCCTCTGTTATTTTGTCCTACCGATGGAGAACCTGCA
Source organism: Podarcis raffonei (assembly GCF_027172205.1). NCBI lineage: Eukaryota > Metazoa > Chordata > Lepidosauria > Squamata > Lacertidae > Podarcis > Podarcis raffonei. The sequence continues at coordinate 3,819,580 of NC_070619.1, read as the reverse complement.
AAGGACTCTATAAGGGCTCTTGTGTCCCCCATAAGGGAATAAGGGTATATTTTGTTTATTACACAGGGCAAAGGCCCACATTTAGAGAAAATCTCTTGCTTTTCTGTTCAAAGGAACAGCCATTCTGATTTTCAATTGCATAAAGTTGTTGCAGGCCCAGAAAGCTGTCTTATTATCAGGTTGGATTCATTGTCTGTGTTATAGATGGGGGTACTCCCCCTAAACCCTAGAAAGTAATAAATGGTAGGATCTTGATTATTTGGAGTATTGAAGGGAAGAATGCAGGCCAGTGGGGGAAAAATACAGGCTAAGCTTCCTTTTTGAAGCTAGAGCCTCACCTGGGAGACAGGTGTTAACATGACAAAATGTGTTGATGGCACATCTAAGAGAAATCTTGGTCCTGGACAGACAGAAAGTTGACAGGTCAGCTGGGTGTGAAGTCAGAGGAAAAGAGAGTCATCATCATCATCATCATCATCATCATCATCATCATAATATCTTTATTGTCATTGCCCCCTCTCAGGGACAACGAAATTACTTGACTGCTCCATAAAAACACTAATTAAAACAATACAGTATAGTACAGCAAGGAAGATTAGATGACTTTCAAAGTCCAGGCTTCCCATTCAGGGCCGAGATCGCTCTGGAGAAGAAGCTGTTCTTAAGACGGCTGGTTCTTGTCTTCATCGTCCTGTATCTCCGTCCCGACGGCAGGAGCTCGAAGAGACAGTGACCAGGATGCGATGGATCTTTTACTATGTCCAGTGCCTTCCTATGGCACCTTGTGGCATAAATCTGCTCTAAGGTGGAGAGTGGGCAGCCAACAATGCTCTCTGCTGCCTTAACAACTCTGCACAACCCCATCCTGTCCTGGGTAGTACAGCTTCCGTACCACACACATAAGCCATAAGTGAGCATGCTCTCAATGGCACAGTGATAGAAGGCAAGCAGCAGTTTCTGCGGAAGATGGTTTTTCCTTAGAATTCTCAAAAAGTACAGTCTCTGCTGCGCCTTCTTCACAAGCCCCCTTGTGTTGACACTCCAGGACAGATCCTCTTGTAATTCAATGCCCAAAAATCTGAACGTTAGAAAGGTGTGATGGGAAGAGGAAGGGAAGAAGAAAGAATGGGATCCATTTTGGGTAGGCTGGCTGAAGTCTGGCTGGGAAAGATGCCTTGGACTCCAGTGCTGCAGGGAACAAGCCCTATATTCCCTCCTAAAAGCTACAACAACCTCCATTGCATCTTCAGTTCTCCAAAGGAACACAGACCCTAGACGACTGTCTGGAACCCTCTGCTTAGAATCTTGCTACTGCTCAGCAGAGAGAGGGGTGGGGGGGCACCCAACTTTTGCAGCATCTATTTACTCCCATGTTGCCTACAGCAGAGTTCCCTGACCATTGGGTGAAGCTGTCTGGGGAGCTGATGGGAATTGTACTCCCATCCACTCACCCATCCGGCCAAGGCTGGTCTTTTGGCGGTGGTAGTTTTCCAGGTTCTGAGGCAGAGAAAGCTCCCTTGCTATTCTTGGTATTGCAAAGAGGTGCGGTGTTGTAAATATAAATATAAAGGTAAAGGGACCCCTGACCATTAGGTCCAGTTGTGGCCAACTCTGGGGTTGCGGCGCTCATCTCGCTTTATTGGCCGAGGGAGCCGGCGTACAGCTTCCGGGTCATGTGGCCAGCAGGACTAAGCCGCTTCTGGCGAACCAGAGCAGCACACGGAAACGCCGTTTACCTTCCCGCCAGAGCGGTACCTATTTATCTACTTGCACTTTGACGTGCTTTCGAACTGCTAGGTTGGCAGGAGCTGGGACCGAGCAACGGGAGCTCACCCCGTCGTGGGGATTCAAACCACCAACCTTCTGATCGGCAAGTCCTAGGCTCTGTGGTTTAACCCACAGCACCATCCTGTTATATTTGTGGTATCAAAATGTTTTGCATTTGAGATTGTGTTGCCGCTTTGTTGTGAAATTGTTTTTGCAGTGTTTGGGTTTCAAGACGCATTCCTGCATTCCCTTTCTGTGAGATGTTTTGAGCACAATTCTTTTTGTGGAAAAGCAACGTACAAATAAAATAAGGAAGGAAGGAAGGAAGGAAGGAAGGAAGGAAGGAAGGAAGGAAGGAAGGAAGGGGGATAGTTTGATTTCATATATTTCCCGCCAGGTGTTGCTGGACTCCCAACTCTTGTCATCCCTGACTAGAGAAGGGCAAACCTGTTTTTGGTTCCCTTCCATTTCCATTTCTCCCCAGTGCTAAATTCGGTCTGCATAGACATCTCTGCTTGCCCTGAATCCAGCGTTTGACATTAGCCACAATCCATAGGATTCTTGAGAAAACACTCTCGGCTCGTGTGCTTTCCCCCAAGGCAGCTTCCGTCCGATTTGAAAATGCAGTTAAGTTGAGGTGTGTCCATTTCAGGCAGCCATCAGGCATGCGCAGAGGACAGCTTCTGCGGAATCAGAGTTTGGCGCAGGGAAACCAAACAAGTCGTGGGCATTGGGTCAAGACCTCCTCACTATCTCTCTGGTGTGCACAGCAAAGTAAGAGATGTAGTGCTGGGAGAAGCATCCTCCACTGCCAATATGTACATGGTCTCAATGTGCCACATTTCTGCATTCGTTTGTGATGGATATACAGTCATATCTCGGGTTACAGACTCTTTGGGTTGCACATTTTCGGGTTGGGCACCTCGCCGAACCCGGAAATACCGGAACAGGTCGTGCATGCGCAGAAGCGCTAAATCACACTTTTCACATGCGCAGAAGCACCAAATCGCAACCCACGCGTGCGCAGAGGTGGTACTGTGGGTTGCGAACGTGCCTCCCACATGGATCACATTCGCAACCCGAGCGTCCACTGTACAGTCAGGGGCATACAAATTGGGGGGGGTCTGCCCCGGGTGCCACTCATGGGGGTGACAAGATGGCCCCTGCCTCCCCCTAGCTACAGAGTGGCCGAGGGCACAGGCAGTCCGTATGGGCACCGCTCACACGGTGTCCGTACGGGCTGCTGCTCTTGTGCGCTGTTCATACTCGCATCCGTACAGGATGCTGCACATGCGTAGTCTGTACGGACGTTGCGCATGCGCCATCGGGCGGTTCGCCCTGCCCTTCGGTGTCCCGCCCTGGGTGCCAGAGAGGGTTCCTCCGCCACTGTATATAGTTGTATCTTGGAAGTCGAACAGAATCCGTTCCATAAGTCTGTGCGACTTCCAAAACGTCCGGAAACCAAAGCGCGGCTTCCAATTGACTGCAGGAAACTCCTGCAGCCAATCGGAAGCCACAGAGGACGTTCAGGTTCCAAAGAACATTCGCAAACCGGAACACTCACTTCCGGCTTTGAAGCATTCAGGAGCCAAAACGTCCAAGTATCAAGGCATTTGGGATCCAAGGTACGTACGACTATACATTTTAAAAAACAAATCCTCACGGAAACTTGTCAAGCGTTTCTCCTAATGCACACATATTTTTGCACACAATTTCTTCTAATATTGTGTGTTTTTTGTAGGTTATTTTCAACAACGTATGCATTTTTTAAATGCCCTCTTTCCCCCTTAAAGCAGTTCCGATGCAATTATTTCGCTTGGAGCGCTTTGTCGCAGAATTCAGATACAGTGGTACCTGCACAGGTTACATACGCTTCAGGTTACAGACTCCGCTAACCCAGAAATATCGCTTCAGGTTAAGAACTTTGCTTCAGGATGAGAACAGAACTCGTGCTCCGGCGGCGTGGTGGCAGCAGGAGGCCCCATTAGCTAAAATGGTGCTTCAGGTTAAGAACAGTTTCAGGTTAAGTATGGACCTCCAGAACGAATTAAGTTCTTAACCCGAGGCACCACTGTAACTGTAAATTTGGAAGCATATCAGTTTGCATAGGTTTGCAAACTATGAAGGTGTCTGTTCTGATGTGAACTAAACCGGATTTTCTTCCTCATATGTGTTCGAACAAATATGTCACTGGTTGGAAATTAAGCAAGAAACTGGAGATTTCAGCTCAGTGCTGGCAGACTCCTAGCTGGAGTCTAGCAGCATCAGGGTGTGGGCACAGGTCTGTTTATTGCAGCCAAACCAACAATTTATGCTTTGCCAGGTGGGCACATGAAGGGGCTGATGCTCACAGAGCTTTCCTGTAAAATTTGCTTCAGAGAACTCTGGACGTCACTTCCTTTGTCTTCCTTGGCCAGCAGCTATAACATCTCTCTCTTTCTTCATCATGCCTCCAAGCTGAGCACACATGTGCATGTCCGAGCTTTGCAGCTCAGACACCATATCGAACTTCCATTTCGCACTTTAGTAACGCGGGTGGTGCTGTAGGACTTGCCGATCAGAAGGTCGGTGGTTCGAATCCCCGCAACGGGGTGAGCTCCCGTTGCTCGGTCCCTGCTCCTGCCAACCTAGCAGTTCGAAAGCACCTCAAAGTGCAAGTAGATAAATAGGTACCACTCCGGCGGGAAGGTAAACGGCGTTTCCGTGCGCTGCTCTGGTTCGCCAGAAGCGGCTTAGTCATGCTGGCCACATGACCCGGAAGCTGTACGCCGGCTCCCTTGGCCAGTAAAGCGAGATGAGCGCCGCAACCCCAGAGTCGGCCACGACTGGACCTAATGGTCAAGGGTCCCTTTACCTTTACTTTTAACTTAGATATAAACCTGCCTTGATTTAGCACCTAGGACTGCTGCTACTTCAAGGCCTCGGTTATGTAAGTAAACACTACTTTTACTTCTTCGCAGAACAGTGCGTGTGTGTGTGTGTGTGAGAGAGAGAGAGAGAGAGGTTGTTCTTTTTAATGGGGAGAAAGGGGGAAATACCAGGGAAAATCCTGGATTATTGCTTCTAGAAGGTTAAATTAACCTTGTCTTAGCTTCCACGTTTAAGCTGCAAAGGATGGTATTCTGCTGATCTCAGTCACATGTGCAACGAAAGATGATAACCAAATAATATATCCTCTCCCAGTGCCTAAATCCACTCCTACTCCCCCCCCCCCGGCCCCTTTAAGCATTCACACACTTACTGGAAGGCACAGACTGACATTTGATTTCTCACTTCAAGGCAAGGTGCGAAACTGCGCTTCTCTGAGCGAAATACACCTCTATTGAGGAGCCTCCGGAGCCGACCCACAGCGATTCCAAACAGCCAAGACTTACCCCAGGGAGTGTCTTCTGTTCATGTAGCGCTGTCTGAGCTTTGATGGCCGAATCTCGGGCGCAGTACGTAAGGAAGGCGCAACCTGCAACAGAGAGGGCGTGCACTGGTATCAAACACGTGAACATGTATGAGCAGAATGCACGCTTATACGCATGAATGCACCAAATGTACTTCATGCGCTGTTACATTAAGGGCTCTCACTCCCTTCTCTGCCCCACTCAAATACACACACACACCAATTCCATGCACATTTTTTACCAAGAGCAGGCACAGCAATCCTGTCACCTTGTCGCATTTCCTGTGGGAGAAGTACAGGATCAAGTGGGGAGATTAAGGGGTTTAAGAACACAAGTTGAGCTGTGGGAAGGCAAGGCCAGTGTGCAGCAGCTGTAAAAATTTTAAAAAGGCAAGTTCCATGCTAGCGATCATTAGGAAAGGGGTTTAAAATATGGTAGCAAGGAACTGGAAAAGCGAAAAGACTCCTACTATAAGTGAATGGCAGGTCCAAATGATAGAATATTTACAGTTGGCCATGATGACAGGGAGAATCAGAGGATATCCGACGCAGAAGCTACATAAAGAATGGGAAACATTTAAAGATTACTTGAAAAATTACTGTGACGACAAAAATCTCCTGGCAGACCTTTGACTGATTCTTGTAAGAAGAATGTGATAAATAATCATGTACTTTGGATAAGAATTAGGAAAACAAAATAACAGCATGGTGCTGTGTGTAAAACAATCAAAATAAGTGATAGTACAACGGGTTTAATTGGAAGTCAACTTTATATTCTTTTAATTTTCTTTCTTTTCTTCTTTCTTCTTTTTTCCTGTAATGATTGGTGATGTATATACTGTATAGTTGTGTGATGTTGTATTCTATAGTATATTATGGTGTGATGTGGGATGATGTGTAATTTAATGCTCTCTGTCAAATAAAGTTAACTTTTTTAAAAAAAAGGAAAGAGGTTTAAAATAAAATTGCCAATATCATCATACAGATCTGTGGTGCAACCATGTTTGGACTGCTGTGTAAAAGAAGAAGAAGAAGAAGAAGAAGAAGAAGAAGAAGAAGAAGAAGAAGAAGAAGGGGAGGAGGAGGAGGAGGAGGAATTTATTACTTATACCCCGCCCATCTGGCTGGGCCTCCCCAGCCACTCTGGGCGGCTTCCAAAAAAATATTAAAATACAGTAATACATCAAACATTAAAAGCTTCCCTAAACAGGGCTGCCTTCAGATGTCTTCTAAAAGTCTGGTAGTTATTTTTCTCTTTGACATCTGGTGGAAGGGCATTCCACAGGGCGGGCGCCACTACCGAGAAGGCCCTCTGCCTGATTCCCTGTAACTTGGCTTCTCGCAGTGAGGGAACCGCCAGAAGGTCCTCGGAGCTGGACCTCAGCGTCCGGGTAGAATGATGGGGGTGGAGACGCTCTTTCAGATATACAGTGTACAGTTCTGGTTGCCTCCCCTCGGAAAGGATAATGTGGAGTCAGAAATAGACAACCAAAATTATCAAGGGAGTGGAGCAGTTGACTTGTGAAGAAAGGTTGCTGTGTTTGAGACTTCTTAGTTAGAGAAAAGGCAAGTACTGTAAGAGGTGACCTGGGCATGGAGAAAGCAGACAAATGGTTTTCTTCCTCTCTCATAACACTGGGACATTGATGCCAATCTCTTCTGCAAAAGGCAAGGGCATCAACCAGAATAAACAGGAAAAAGCAGCAGTAAAATGTGAATTCCGTCTCCCCTGGCACTTTTTCAAAGGCCTTCCTTGCCATTTGCCTCCTCCAACTGGCAAACAGGGGTAGACTGCTGCTGCACCAGGAGGCTCTGTGCTTATCTGCCCACAGCTAACTTCACGAGCGAGGCCTGGAACTCGCCAACAACAGCAGCAGCGCTTGTGCTCGCTGGCACTCACTGCACATGGCTCCTCCATTTAACCTTTGTACCACAGAGACGCCCACGGCACAGTGGTTTAAATTTTTAATTCTAATTAATAGGGCCCCAGAGCAATGGCACGTCAAACAAGCTGGTTGATCGGGTGTGTTTTTTTAATCGTAAGTTTGCATCTGCAACCACACAGGGAGAGGAACAGGCGGGGGGGGGCGAAATCCGTACACATCATCTCGCTCTTGTGATTATTTTTAGCCTTCAGCAGAGAGGGAAGGAGAAATAATATGTGTGGAATCTACAGAATGTATTTCTGAATCCGGCCACTCCTTCCCCCAAGAGACAGAAAAGGACGAGGAAGAGAGGGCCAGATCCTGAATGTGGAGTGGAGCCAAGACAGGCCAAAGGAATCCCTAGGTGAACACACCTTATTTTGTTCCTCTGAGCTGCTAGCTTAAGGTTCCCAGACATCCCCGTTTCCCGGGGACCGTCCCCGGATTTACAAATCAGTCCCCATAAAAAATCCACTGAAGTTGAAAAATGCAAGATAGTGCGCACCCCGGAAATGATCTCTTTCAGCTTCTGCCTTCTGGAAGAAGGTACAGGGTTATAAAGACTAGGACTAGCCGCCTGAGAAACAGTTTCTATCCAAACGCGATTTTGGTTTTAAACGCAGTATAAGGAGTCTCTAGGGATGCAGGTGGCGCTGTGGGTTAAACCACAGAGCCTAGGACTTGCCAATCAGAAGGTCGGCGGTTCAAATCCCCGTGACGGGGTGAGCTCCCATTGTTCGGTCCTTGCTCCTGCCAACCTAGCAGTTCGAAAGCACGTCAAAGTGCAAGTAGATAAATAGGTACCACTCCAGCGGGAAGGTAAACGGTGTTTCCATGCGCTGCTCTGGTTAGCCAGAAGCGGCTTAGTCATGCTGGCCACATGACCCGGAAGCTGTCTGCGGACAAACGCCGGCTCCCTCGGCCTATAGAGCGAGATGAGCGCCGCAACCCCAGGTAGTCTCCATGGGAGTATATTGTATTTAAAAATGGGGTATCAGAGTTTTTAGGTGGGCTAACCAGGTTGGGATAGCTGGGATAGCAGGCTTGTTGGGTTTGAATGTTTTATGTAGATTTTTCAATTTTGTTGTTCTGTATGGGACAATGAGGGACGCGGGTGGCGCTCTGGGTTAAACCACAGAGCCTAGGGCTTGCCGATCAGAAGGTCGGTGGTTCGAATCCCCGTGATGGGGTGAGCTCCTGTTGCTCAGTCCCAGCTCCTGCCAACCTAGCAGTTCGAAAGCATGTCAAAGTGCAAGTAGATAAGTAGGTACTGCTCCGGCGGGAAGGTAAACAGCGTTTCCGTGTGCTGCTCTGGTTCGCCAGAAGCGGCTTAGTCATGCTGGCCTCATGACCCGGAAGCTGTACGCCGGCTCCCTCGGCCAATAAAATGAGATGAGTGCCACAACCCCATAGTTGTCCGTGACTGGACCTAACGGTCAGATGTCCCTTTACCTTTAAGCAAGGAAATATTAAAAGAATCAATTGAATAATTATTAAACTAAAACAACACAACAAAATGGAAGAAGTAAAATAATAATATTATTGACATCACACATGGGAGTGGGGGGTATAGGGGAATTTATAAAAAAATTCTAATATAATATTTCTAATTGCGCTGCATTTATATACAATGGTACCTCAGGTTAAGTACGTAATTCGTTCCGGAGGTCCGTACTTAACCTGAAACTGTTCTTAACCTGAAGCACCACTTTAGCTAATGGGGCCTCCCGCTGCCGCCACGCTGCCGGAGCACGATTTTTGTTCTCATCCTGAAGCAAAGTTCTTAACCTGAAGCACTATTTCTGGGTTAGCAGAGTCTGTAACCTGAAGCGTATGTAACCTGAAGCATATGTAACCTGAGGTACCACTGTATAGCAAAGGGAAGACTATAGCAATTAGGTACATTTTAATCAAGTCAACTATGTAATAGGCCTATGTTACAAAACGAATATGGATTTTGAATTTGATGATGGTAATTCTTTTTCGGTTTTGGAATAAAGTTAATAAATAAATAAATAATATTATTATTCAACATTTTACTTGCAGAGCTTTCTCCGAAACAAACCAGAAACATCAAACGATGTATCCAAAAATATTCATACAGTATCTTAAGCTGTCCAGCACAGTCTGTAACCTGAAGCGTATGTAACCCGAGGTACCACTGTATACCTAAGAGGCCGCAGCCAGCACGCCTAGTGGCCGCTGAGAACCGTATTCTGCACAAACCTCCTGCAAAGAGGTTTGCAACACATTTCATAAGAAGTTTTTTTTGGGGGGAAGCAGCCATTGCCACCCTGTCCATTTCCGATTTCTCCGACTCAGGGATAAAATAAAACGGGGGGGGGGGAAGGATCTCCACTTCACCCGTTCCATCCACACTTCTCATTCCTCCCTCCCTGAATCCTCACCATTTCCTGAACAAGGACAGTTTGCAGACACGAGGAGTGAAACAGGTTTCCCCCCCCTCCCGGTTCCCTGTGCTTGGCGCCATCTGGGCGCCTGCGGCCCACTCACCAGCTGGAACAGGCAAAGCAGGCAGAGAGGCTTCAAGCAACCCCAAAGGAAAAAGAAAAGGAGAGGGGCAGGCATCCAGTGTATTCTACGTACCTCATTTGGGCTTAAATCAAGACTCATCTACTACAACAGGCTTCCTCAACCTCGGCCCTCCAGATGTTTTGAGACTACGGTTCCCATCATCCCTGACCACTGGTCCTGCTTGCTAGGGATCATGGGAGTTGTAGGCCAAAAACATCTGGAGGGCCGAGGCTGAGGAAGTCTGTACAGTGGTACATTGGGTTACATACGCTTCAGGTTACAGGCTCCGCTAACCCAGAAATAGTACCTCGGGTTAAGAACTTTGCTTCAGGATGAGAACAGAAATCGCATGGCGGTGGCGCGGTGGCAGTGGGAGGCCCCATTAGCTAAAGTTAAGGTTAAGAACAGTTTCAGGTTAAGAACGGACCTCCGGAACGAATTAAGTTCTTAACCCGAGGTACCACTGTACTAAGGAAATCAGCCCTAAGTGCTCACTGGAAGGACAGATCCTGAAGCTGAGGCTCCAAGACTTTGGCCACCTCATGAGAAGAGAAGACTCCCTGGAAAAGACCCTGATGTTGGGAAAGATGGAGGGCACAAGGAGAAGGGGACGACAGAGGACAAGATGGTGGGACAGTGTTCTCGAAGAGACCAGCATGAGTTTGACCAAACTGCGGGAGGCAGTGGAAGACAGGAGGGCCTGGCGTGCTCTGGTCCAGGGGGTCACGAAGAGGCGGACACAACTAAACGACTAAACAACAACAGCTTCTTGGGAGAAAAGCAATGACAAACCTAGACAGCATCTTAAAAAGCAAAGACATCACCTTGCCAACAAAGGTCCGTATAGTTAAAGCTCTGGTTTCCCCAGTAGTGATGTATGGAAGTGAGAGCTGGACCATAAAGAAGGCTGATCGCCGAAGAATGGATGCTTTTGAATTCTGGTGCCGGAGGAGACTCTTGAGAGTCCCATGGACTGCAAGCAGATCAAACCTCTCCATTCTGAAGGAAATCAGCCCTGAGTGCTCACTGGAAGGACAGATCATGAAGCTGAGGCTCCAAGACTTTGGCCATCTCATGAGAAGAGAAGACTCCCTGGAAAAGACCCTGATGTTGGGAAAGATGGAGGGCGCAAGGAGAAGGGGACGACAGAGGATGAGATGGTGGGACAGTGTTCTCAAAGCGACCAACATGTGTTTGACCAAACTGCGGGAGGCAGTGGAAGACAGGAGTGCCTGGCGTGCTCTGGTCCAGGGGGTCACGAAGAGGTGGACACGACTAAACGACTAAACAACAACACCAACACTGTACTGCACTTAGCCCTCCCTGAAAGCGGTGCCGACATTTTTAAATGCTCCAAAGTCGAGGGAGGGAGGGAGAGAAAGTGAAGCAGCAACGAGGAAAAAGCCACGAACCGCGCAGAGGATTTCACTAGAGGGGAAATTACTCATGCTTCTCCTTGCCCCAACTCCCCCCAATGCCTGCGGAACTGAGCCACGTTCAACCCACCACGTAGCGTGGCGCCCTGCCCTCAGCAGAACCAACTCCAGGCCCACGGCAGAGATATCGGTCCCTTGGCAAGCGGCTCCACAGGACAGATTGGGAGGTCCGTAGCTTGTGCTGCCAGGACCCCGGCTCTCCTCAGCCCCAGCCGGGTCAGGAAGAGGGATGGAAATGAGCCAGTGCGGCGGAACAGTTAAGAGCATAGGATGAAGGTCTGGGTTCGAATCCCCGCTCAGCCACAAAGCTCCCTGAACAACTGCCTCTCAGCCTTAACTGACCTCGCAGGGTTGTTTTGAGGGGGGACTGGGGAGGAAGGAGAGTACCGTGGGCACCACCTTGAGCTCTTTGGAGGAAAAGGTGGTTTGGAGACGCAACAAACAAATAAATCCAGTAAGCGCTTGAATCGATCTGGTTCGCACTATCCGAAACGGTCTGCGAACTCTTCCTTTGAAAGCTGCATTTCTCCGAAATTTGGCAACGCTGTTTTCCAGCCATGCAGCATTTAGAAAATAAATAATAATAATAACATAATGCATCTGTTAGGGGGAAACATGCCTGAACATGGAGATGTCAGTGAAGATAACAATACAAATTCATTTTTTTTATTTGTCTTGTGATTTAGTATATATTATTTGCATTTATATATTATTTATATTATATATATATATATATATATATATATATATATATATATATATATAATTTATATATAATATATATATCGTATATATTATTTGCATCTTGAGAAGTAGAGACGTCACCTTGACAACAAAGGTCCGTATAGTTAAAGCTATGGTTTTCCCAGTAGTGATGTATGGAAGTGAGAGCTGGACCATAAAGAAGGCTGATCGCCGAAGAATTGATGCTTTTGAATTCTGGTGCTGGAGGAGACTCTTGAGAGTCCCATGGACTGCAAGAAGATCAAACGCATCCATTCTTAAGGAAATCAGCCCTGAGTGCTCACTGGAAGGACAGATCCTGAAGCTGAGGCTCCAAGACTTTGGCCATCTCATGAGAAGAGAAGACTCCCTGGAAAAGACCCTGATGCTGGGAAAGATGGAGGGCACAAGGAGAAGGGGATGACAGAGGACGAGATGGTGGGACAGTGTTCTCGAAGCTACCAGCATGAGTTTGACCAAACTGCGGGAGGCAGTGGAAGACAGGCGTGCCTGGCGTGCTCTGGTCCAGGGGGTCACGAAGAGTCGGACACGACTAAACAACTAAACAACAACAACAACATTTGCATTTATGATTTTGTATGTAATGTTGGCTTAACACTCAAATCAGTTACTCTGCATGCTGATGTTGAGTAAATTCAACTTTTAGTGTTTTATAGCTCCTATTTTGGAAAAGCGACGTTTGTCGTTCTGATTGTTGAAAAAGTAATTTAAAAAATAAAAAACGTGTTAAGGAGAAACCACTTGCCAGAAATGGATGCACTGGTCAAAGCGGCATATTAAAAAATGTGTTCGTTAGGAGAAATCCACTCTAGGATGCTGATGAATTTTCATGAGGATTTTTTAAAAATAAAAAATAAAATCTTTTAAATCTCAAACTGCTGCAAAATGAGGAGAAGAAATGGAGAGTCAAAACTAACAGATTCTTCCATCCCTAGTTAGGGATGGTTGCAGCATTAGGCCAGGATTGCACCTTTCCTCTCTCCTGATTAAATAATAATAATAATAATAATAATAATAATAATAATAATAATAATAATTTATTTGTACCCCACCCATCTGTTGGGCTTCTTCAGCCACTCTGGGTGGCTTCCAACAAAGATCAAAAATACATTAAAATGTCACACATAAAAAAGTTCCCTAAACAGGAATGTTCTTAAATTCCTCCTGAAAGCCAATAGCGAGGGAGGGCGCCGCACCTCACGAGGGAGGGCATTCCCCAAATGAGAAAAACCCACCAAAAAAAGCCTTGTCATGGGTCAGTGCCAACTGGGCAGCCGCCAACTGGACCCCATCATCCTCTCTGCCTATCATGGGGCCTGAGACGGTGGATACAGGGAAAATATTTGGGTCCCAAGCCATTTAGAACTTCATACACTGGTACGAATGCCTTGAACTGGCAGATACCGTATTTTTCGCTCCATAAGACGCACTTTTTTCTTCCTAAAAAGTAAGGGGAAATGTCTGTGTGTCTTATGGAGCGAGTGCGTGGTCCCTGGCGCCGAATTGCCCAGGGGCAGAAAGCAGATCAGGCTTTTGTTTTTATGAAAGAGGGAAGTGGGTGTTGAAACAAAGCCACTAATTGGCAAGCGATCAGGGAGGGAGATAAGGGACGCTAGCAATAAAGGTGGCTTCCTGGGAGAGGGGAGGTAAAGACAGCAAACTTGCAAGGAGAGGAGACTAAATCAATGAGGAGAGAAATTAGAAGAAAAGGAGGAGCAAAAAACTGCTCCAGCTAAGGAAGAGACACCAAGGCAAACAGGAGGGAAGGGAGTGTTGAAAGGAAACAGCTGATCGGCAAGCGATCGGGAGGTGGATAAGGGAGGCTAGCGAAAAAGGAGGCTGCCTAGGAGGGGGGAGGTAAAAGCCCATGGATCCTCAGGATTTTTACATTGGGTCACCCCAAATTCACCATCATATCACATAGCATGTCCATAGCTACAGCCTGCACCAAAAAAACCACGCAATGGTGCAAAAACGTGGTTACAAAGCATGGATCCACATGGATCCTCAGGATTTTTGCAGTGGGCTACCCCAAACTCACCATCAAATCACATGTCTGTGGCCACAGCGTAAACCACAAAAATCATACATCCACTGTTTTGTTCAGAATATTTTTTTTTCTTGTTTTCCTCCTCTAAAAACTAGGTGCGTCTTACGGTCAGGTGCGTCTTATGGAGCGAAAAATACGGTAACACAAGGCATGGTCTCCCACCAGGCTACCCTTCTCACCAACCATGTTCTGCAAAGGCCCAGCATCCTGTTCTCACAGTGGCCAAATACCCCTAAGAACCTAGGAATCCAGATTATAATAATTATTATAATGTTAATTTTATTTGTATCCCGCCCTCCCTAGCCAAAACAGGGCTCAGAGCGGCTAACAGCAGGTAAAAATAGCAGTGTACATAAAATCGCACAGTCAATTAATTAAAATACATTCTAGAATCAGTTCAGAATCAAATTAATGGCAACCATTGGGCTAGAGTTCTATGAGGATTACCAAAGGACTGTGCCTTGGCCAAAGGCCTGGCAGAACAGCTCTGTCTTGCAGGCCCTGTGGAAAGATGTCAAGTCCTGCAGGGCCCTAGTCTCTTGTGACAGAGCATTCCACCAGATGGGGGCCACGACCGAAAAGGCCCTGGCTCTGGTTGAGGCCAGCCTAACCTCCCTGTGGCCTGGGACCTCCAAGATGTTTTTGTTTGAAGACTGTAAGGTCCTCCGTGGGACATACCAGGAGAGGTGGTCCCGTAGACGCAAGGGTCCTAGGCTGTATAGGGCTTTAAAGGTTAAAACCAGCACCTTCAACTTGATCCTGCACTCCACCGGGAGCCAGTGCAGCTGGTATAGCACTGGGTGAATGTGATAGACTATCTCTGGACTGGGAGGTTCCGTCAGAGCCCATTAGGGGGAACCCGCAAGCAGTATCCGAGCACAAGAGCCACTCTCTCCCCTCCTGTGGTTTCTGGAGACTGGTATTCAGAAGCATGGCTGACTCCAACTGTGCACTGAAGACAGCCTTCAAGGGCAGCCCCACGCAGAGCATTGCAGTAGTCTAAGCAGGAAGTCCTTAGAGCAGGGGTCCCCAAACTAAGGTCCGCGGGCCGGATAAGGCCCGAGGGACTCGTTTATCCGGCTGGCGGCAACCCCCGCCGCCCACTCTTACCGGTGCTGCACTGCGCCGCTGCCCACTTCCAGGTCGGAGGAGCACCGGAAATAGCTTGTGCGCATGCGCAAGCGTTATTTGCGCATGCATAAGTGTTATTTCCGGTGCACATCCGGGTCGGAGGAGGCCCGTGCACATGAGCACAAGCTATTTCCGGTGCTCCTCCGACCCGGAAGTGTGCCAAGAGAAATGCCAGTTCATTTCATATGAGATTCAGTTCCTACGAGATTGGTCTAGGATTTAAATATGTTAAGGATAGGAATTAAGATGTTTAAAGCCAGAATAGAAGGAATGAAAGATGTTAAGTGATCAAGATAATTTTTCTTTGAGAAGATAGATTTTGGAAAACTGTTAAAATGATATATAATGAGGCGAAAGATTTATACGATCTGAAGAGAAACCAGAGTCAAATACTATGTTTATGAAGATGGATGGTACTTAATTTTAATTAATTAAGTGGTAATATGTTGTATGTATCTTTTTCCTCTTTTTCTTTTCTTTTTTGTTTCTCTTTATTATTGTTAATCTTTTCTTTCTTTACTATGTTTATCTACTGAAAATAATAAATATTATTGGGGGGGAAATATAGAATGATATATAATGAAATTCAACCAGGAGGATTTGAGGAAGTCACTTAACAATGTTACCAAGATTGGTTTAATTACAATTAGGATGTATGTTTGTTTGTTTTAAAAAAAATTGGGGGGGGGATTAATTTAAAAATTTGGGGGGGGGAGGAGAAATGCCAGTTCATTTTTGGGCCCAATTCAAAGTTCTCACAGTAGTATTTAAAGCCCTGAACGACTCAGGCCCCAAATTCCGAAGGAGACCGCCTCCTTCCCTACAGACCCCCTTGGATGCTAAGCTCGGATTGTAAATTGTTTTAGGCTGTTTTCGATTTTGCATTTTAATTGCTGGGACCATAGGGTGGAGGCGGGAAATAAAAATATATCCTTGTTGCAGCGGGTTGGGCTAGATGACCCATGGGTTCCCATCCAGCTCTACACTTCTGTGATCCTATGGCCATCATCGTCTCTGCCCCCGACCCTGTAGCCATCCCTCCGGCACAGCACAGACGGAAAGCTCTATTGGGGAAAGGCTCACGCTCTTTGCTTAAGTCGCTTTGCAAAAACACCCTATGAATGTTTTTTTTTTTTAATGCATATAGTTCTGGATGGATTATATGGATTAAATGCCTATAAGGCGAGATTCTCTGGAGCTGCTGTGCGCATGGATAACTCCTCTTTATCTCTCTCTCACACACAGAGACACATGCCATTTCTCAGAAACCAACAAGACATATACTCCACAGGGTTGCTTTGCAAGAGACTCTCCAGATGTTGCCACATGAAGTTCCCATCATCCCTGACCAGCTGCTTGTGGCTCTTGGAAACTGAAGAGCAGCAAACACCTGGAAGATGTTATCAAGACTGCCTCTGAACAAGGGTCAATCGCCTTTTCAGCCCTCATTTGCAATTTTAAAACCTGGATTATTTGTCTCTGATCACTAGCCTTTTCAAGCAATGTTTGTTTAGAAATGCAGGTTGCTAAGGCTGGTGAGAACATTGTATACTCCTGTAGGGAGTGTGTGTGTGTTTTTTACATATCTCTTTGGAAGACAGGCGAACTACGTAATGCCAATGTACTAGAAGAAGCAAAGATCACAAGTGTTGAAGCAATGATTCTTCAACATCAACTTCGTTAGACTGGCCATGTTTTTCGGATGCCTGATTATCGTCTGCCAAAGCAACTACTCTATTCCGAACTTAAAAGTGGAAAGCGTAATGCTGGTGGTCAACAAAAGAGGTTCAAAGACTCTCTCAAGGCAAATCTTTAAAAATGTACAGTGGTACCTCAGGCTAAGTACTTAATTCGTTCTGGACGTACCACTGTAGTATAAACATCGACAACTGGCAAACACTGGCCTGCAAGCGCTCCAGCTGGAGAACAGCCTTTACCAAAGGTGTCATGGGCTTTGGAGACATTAGAACTCAAGACAAAAGGGTTGTTGTTGTTGTTGTTGTTTAGTCGTTTAGTCGTGTCCGACTCTTCGTGACCCCATGGACCAGAGAACGCCAGGCACCTCTGTCCTCCACTGCCTCCCGCAGTTTGGTCAAACTCATGCTGGTAACCTCGAAAACACTATCCAACCATCTCGTCCTCTGTCGCCCCCTTCTCCTTGTGCCCTCCATCTTCCCCAACATCAGGGTCTTCTCCAGGGAGTCTTCTCTTCTCATGAGGTGGCCAAAGTACTGGAGCCTCAGCTTCACAATCTGTCCTTCCAGTGAGCACTCAGGGCTGATTTCCTTCAGAACGGAGAGGTTTGATCTTCTTGCAGTCCATGGGACTCTCAAGAGTCTCCTCCAGCACCATAATTCAAAAGCATCAATTCTTCGGCGATCAGCCTTCTTTATGGTCCAGCTCTCACTTCCATACATCACTACTGGGAAAACCATAGCTTTAACTATACGAACCTTTGTTGGCAAGGTGATGTCTCTACTTCTCAAGATGCTGTCTAGGCCTGTTATTGCCCTTCTCCCAAGAAGCAGGCGTCTTTTAATTTCGTGACTGCTGTCACCATCTGCAGTGATCATGGAGCCCAAGAAAGTAAAATCTCTCACTGCCTCCATTTCTTCCCCTTCTATTTGCTAGGAGGTGATGGGACCAGTGGCCATGATCTTCGTTTTATTGATGTTGAGCTTCAGACCATATTTTGCGCTCTCCTCTTTCACCCTCATTAAAAGGTTCTTTAATTCCTCCTCACTTTCTGCCATCAAGGTTGTGTCATCTGCATATCTGAGGTTGTTGATAAAGGGAGAACTGTGCTAAGAGGAAGGCACGTTTGGCCTTCCAAATCAACTCCTGTCCAGAAACCTATGTACCCACTGTGGAAGGACATGTGGATCCAGAATTGGCCTCCACAGTCCTTATGGATTCACTGTTAAGACCGTGTTCATGGAAGACAATCTTACTAGGCTATGAGGGATCGCCAAAGAAGAAGAAGAAAAAGAAGAAGTGTGTGTTTTAATACAATTACCGTAATTTTTGCTCCTTAAGACTCACATTTTCCCTCCTAAAAAGTAAGGGGAAATGTGTGTGCGTCTTATGGAGCGAATGCAGGCTGCGCAGCTATCCCAGAAGCCAGAACAGCAAGAGAGATTGCTGCTTTCACTGCGCAGCGATCCCTCTTGCTGTTCTGGCTTCTGAGATTCAGAATATTTTTTCTTCTTCTTTTCCTCCTCCAAAAACTAGGTGCGTCTTACGGTTTGGTGCGTCTTATGGAGCTAAAAATACGGTGCCTGTTTACGCAGAATGCAATCGACTCTATAGAATGTAGAGCCTAAGCCCATAAAAAAAGCCTTTTGGATCAGACTAGTGGCCCATCTCGTTCTCACAATGGCCAACCAGATGCCCCCACAAGGAGGGCCTGAGCACAACATTAACTCTCCCCACTTGCTGTGTCCAGCAACTGGTCATCCAAAGCATCTCTGCCTCCAACTGTGGAGCCGCAGCAGAGCCATCAATGACCTTGTCTTCCACAAATTCATCGGATCCTGAGAAAGCAGAGAGATGGGGTTCCTGCAGAGCTCTAGATGTTTTGGGAGCCCAACTCCCAGCATCCAGCTTGGCCAACGTCCAGTAAGATGGAGAGTTATAGACCATCAACATTGGGGGCGGGTCAAAGGTTCCCCATCCCTGACGTAGGGGATGGAGATACTGGCAGGCCTACATTTTTGGGGTACCCTGAAGCTTGAACGGTCATGGGAACCCCAGTGCAACCAGCAACAAGGTCTGGGTGACTACTGTTATCCTCTTTGTTTTTGTTTTTTTAAATAAATGTTTATTGAAATTTTACAAATCAAAAAGTTCATCCTTTCACATAGATCAATCCATTAGATAAAGGCCACAGAAAAAACAAAAAACAAGAATACATAACAAAAAAGAAGAAGAGAAAAAAGAAAAATCCACTTTTTAAATTAAAAATTTCCATGTCCCTCTGTCCTGACCTCCTCACATCTCTCTTTTTTGTGTTCCTCTTTATTCCAAATCAAAATCAGCAAGTTCAAACCCTTATTCAAACCATCCTTAAAATTATATTTTTCTAGTTATTATGTCCCAAATTTCCCTTATCTTAGCCCATTCCTCATCTTATATACTATGACATAATATTATTCCGTTCATAACCCCCTTCTCCTTTTTAAAATTCTTCTTTTCATTCACTTTTAACCAAATCCCACATGCCCTGTTACCTTCACTTCCCACATCATGTTAACACTCAAACATTTTGCAATATTTTTGTAAATAGTCCTTAAACTTTTTCCAGTCCTGTTCCATCAGTTCTTCTCCCTGGTCACGGATTCTGCCGGTCATTTCTGCCATCTCCATGTAGTCGATCACTTGCATCTGCCACTCTTCCACGGTGGGTAGATCTTGTGTCTACTGTTATCCTCTTTGGTGCGTTTGCTCCACAACACATTGCCACTTTTTTTATTTAAAAAAAATAATAGCTACCACATCTCAGATTTTGATTAAAATTGTTGTACTGGATTATCTCACATGCCAAAACCACTGGAGTCAATAAAAACTCCCCCTGTCTTGTAGTTTTCGAGGTCTGCTCAGTTGGTAGAGAAGGAGAACTCAAGGGTTTGAGCAAAATATTCCTGCATTGCTGAAAGTTGGACTAGATGACCCTCGTAG
Source organism: Podarcis raffonei (assembly GCF_027172205.1). Classification (NCBI taxonomy): domain Eukaryota; kingdom Metazoa; phylum Chordata; class Lepidosauria; order Squamata; family Lacertidae; genus Podarcis; species Podarcis raffonei. The sequence goes on along the minus strand of NC_070619.1, from coordinate 3,799,924 downwards.
TCCCTTCCACGCTTCTATGGGGGTGTAATTTAGGGAAATGTCATATATGTGCATGATGCATTTTTTAAAAGCAATTTTTTAAAGCAGTATGGGGCCCTCAACCTTAAGCTTCTTTAGTTTCATAGAAGGTTTGTCCCTGGATGAAGAAGACTCTATGTTTCTTCTTCAGTAGGATCCTCTCAGGGCTCCCAGTGAGGTCGCAGAATCAAACAATTGCGTTCCCCACGCAGCTTGAGACATCATCATCATCATACGGTGGTGCCTTGGTTCTCAAACATCGAAAACCCAGAAGTAAGTGTTCCAGTTTTCGAGTGTTTTTCGGAAGCCGAACATCCAATATGGCCGTCAGCTATTGTTTTCGAGGTTCCTGCACCTATCAGAAGCTGCACCTTGGTTTTCGAACATTTTGGAAGTCAAACAGACTTCCAGAATGGATTACGTTTGGTGCTTTTGTTTTTGCTATTTATTCTGCATTTTTGTTTTTGAGGCTTTTTCAGTACAGCTACTGATTGATTGATTGATTGATTGCGTGACTGCGGAAATGGATAAAAGCCCCCCATCCAAACAATGACTAACATCAGTGAAGGTAAGAATTTTTTTATATATATCATCTACAATACCGTCTTATTTATTTTACAGTACAGTACATTGATTATTGCTTTCATTTTATGGATCAATGCTCTCGTTCAGTAGTAAAATTCATGTCAAATTGCTGTTTTAGGGGTTGTTTTTAAAAGTCTGGAACGGATTAATCTGTTTTGCATTACTTTCTATGGGAAAGCGCGCCTTGGTTTTGGAACGCTTTGGTTTTGGAACAGACTTCCGGAACAGATTAAGTTGGAGAACCAAGGGACCACTGTAATAATGTTGAGAACCCCCAACCAGTGGCTGTCTAGCCCCCCACCTGAAGACCTCTTCCTGAGCGAGAGACCACCCACCCCACTGGGTCACCAACTCAATCATCAAACTCCTCCTGCCAATGTCGTTCATCCCCGTGGCCAGCCAAAGCCGCCATTGAGTCATTCCTTCCAAACACACAACCAAAATCTACCCTCCTGACTCTTGAGCCCATTAGACATTCTCGTGGGCAACAGAGAACAGGAGACATTCTCCTTCCACCAAACGGCATGTTCTAATCGTCCCTCCACATACAATACCAGCTAAACAATTCTGTGTTTCCTCCCAGGAGAGAAGGAGAAGGGGGCTCCGTTCAGTGGCAAGACACCTGTTGGCTTTGCGGGTCCAGCTCTCAACATCACCAGGCAGGGCTCCCTTTGAAACCCCACAGGGATGCTGTTGGCCAAGCTACCGTATTTTTTGCTCTCTAAGACTCACTTTTCCCCTCCTAAAAAGTAAGGGGAAATGTGTGTGCGTCTTATGGAGCGAATGCAGGCTGCGCAGCTGTCTCAGAAGCCAGAACAGGAAGAGGGATTGCTGCTTTCGCTGCGCAGCGATCCCTCTTGCTGTTCTGGCTTCTGAAATTCAGAATATTTTTTTTCTTGTTTTCCTCCTCCAAAAACTAGGTGCGTCTTGTGGTCTGGTCCATCTTATAGAGCAAAAAATACGGTAGATGGACCAATGGGCTGACTCAGTACAAAGCAGCTACCAATTTTTGAGGGTTTCTGCTGCATCATGAGGACTGGAAACTTACATTATTATTAGGGGAAGAACCACCAGGTTTTTTACATGTAAAAGGTCCCAGTTTCGATCCCAAGCATCTCCAGGAAGGGCTGGAATAAGACCCCTGCCCAGGCACCCTGGAGAGCGGCTGCCACTCATTGTATAGGGACCCCTGACCGTTAGGTCCAGTCGTGGCTGACTCTGGGGTTGCAGCGCTCATCTCGCTTTCCTGGCCGAGGGAGCCAGCGTACAGCTTCCAGGTCATGTGGCCAGCAGGACTAAGCCGCTTCTGGCGAACCAGAGCAGTGCACGGAAACGCCGTTCACCTTCCCGCCGGAGTGGTACCTATTTATCTACTTGCACTTTGACGTGCTTTCGAACTGCTAGGTTGGCAGGAGCAGGGACTGAGCAACGGGAGCTCACCCCGTGGCGGAGATTCGAACCGCCGACCTTCCGATTGGCAAGCCCTAGGCTCTGTGGTTTTACCCACAGCGCCACCCGCGTCCCACCAGTCATTGTAGATAGTGCTAATATGGATGGGCCCACATAAGAACAGAAGAAGGCCCTGCTGGATCAGGCCAATGGCCCCACCTAGACTAATAATAATAATAATAATTTTTATTTATACCCCGCCCTCCCCAGCCAAGGCCGGGCTCAGGGCAGCTAACAAGCAATAATAAAAATAAGTTGAGTGAATACAACTTAAAAACAAAATTAAAATACAACATTAATATATTGAAACATTAAAATATTAAAATGTAGCCTCATCGCAGGAGGAGAAAGGAAAAGAAAAAAGAAAGAGGGGGAGGGAATCAAATTGGCTCCAAGCCAAAGGCCAGGCAGAACAACTCTGTCTTACAGGCCCTGCGGAAAGAAATCAGATCCTGCAGGGCCCTGGTCTCATGAGGCAGAGCGTTCCACCAGTCCGGAGCCAGTGCTGAAAAGGCCCTGGCTCTGGTTGAGGCTAATCTGACTTCCTTAGGGCCCAGGACCTCTAGGGTGTTGCTATTTATGGACCTTGAGGCTCTCAAGACTAGTATCCTGTTCTCACAATGGCCAGTGCAAAATCCACAAGATTTGACCACAAGACCTCACTCCTTTCCTGTGGTTTCTGGAAACCCTTCCAGTCCGACTTAAGCCCGCCGCAAAGCGCGTCACGCAAAAATTGGCCACAGGCAGGTGCAGGCGCAAGACCACGTGCCTCTTGAAAGTAACACACAAACCAACAAGGTGATTCAGTCTCGCCCCTGGAAAGTTTGGGGCGGGGAACCTGCCGTTTTGCAGAGTTTGCCGCTGGTCTCCGATTCCCCCCAGCCCCCCAGCTCCCCCCCCCATGGGATAGTCAAGGGTCAGGGATGATTCCAACCTTGTTCGGAGGGTCCACCTGAGGTAAGGGCCAGCTTAGGCCCACAGGCCTTCAACTATCTGCAACAAAACATTGCCGTTTCCGTACATCGCGAGGCAGCAACAGGCCAGGATTCGCCACTGACTGTGCTGTCCACACGTAGCCCCATCTCAATGCCTTTTGGGGGGGGGATATTTGTTTTCAAGCACATATAACACACACACACACACACAGCCCACCCCTCTCTCATACACACTATGGGTTTGCATCTGCCAGTGACCCATGAAATGTTAAAGGCACCCAAGACCTTTCGTCTGGAAGTTTAAATGCTGGGGAGCAATTGCAGGCAGCTTTTAGGGTCTAGCCTCAGAGAAGGCGGTCAAGAGCCATTTTGGTTAGCATAGCATGCATATATATATATATATATTTGTGCCCCCCACCCCAGTGTTCCTGTCAAAAGCCTTTTTTTCCAGAAAATGAAAAGGGAGTAAAGGAAACAGGGGGTGGAGGTGGGGGAAGGTCCCTGAAGGGTAGAAACACACCATAAATGATATGAAAATGGGCTTTTTTTTAGGACGGGGTGGTGGTGCTGGTGGTGGGTGAGTTTTGGATGGAGGGTGTGGGAAGAGAAATGGGGAGGTGTCTGGGAATGGGGTCTGGAAAGAACAGGAGGAAAGGAAGAGAAAATGCACAGAGGAGGAGATAGGGGGGAGGGAAGCCATATAGGCTCCAAGGCTCCTGAATGAGCACCTCCCCACCCCCACCCCCCCAGTTTAACCTGCAAGGAGGTGGGTCACACAGGTGTCCAGGCAAGAGAAGGTGAGAGGATGCCAGCACCAGCCTTGAAGCTCGGGCTAGCAGTGGGCCTGGGAACAGAGTGAGGTGCTTTTGGAGGCTGATCTGGTGATGGGTTAAGGGGAGGGAAATTGGGGGGGGTGAAAGGGAGGAAGGGGGCTAATGGAGCAGAATGAGAAAGAGAGAGCCTGCGGGGGGGGGCGCCATTAAAGAGCAGATGGAATAAAACACAACTATATAAGGGGTTTATAGAGCAGCAAAAAAAAAAAAAATAGGGGGGGGGAGAGAAACAGGCTTGATGTGGAGAGCTAAGGGTGAGACGATGAGCAAAACGCTTCCCGCCCCCGCTTCACCTGCCCGCCCAGATAGAATGAAGATTATTGTTTTAAGGGAGGGAGGTGTAAAAGAATGGATGGAGGGAAATATTGCATGCAGGGTGGGAGAAAGTGGTGGGGTGGATGAAAATGACAGGATGGAGAATGTAGTGGGGGCGGGTGGAGAGATTGGTAGAAAGGGAAGAAAAGGTTGAGCAGGATGGATTAGGCGGGGGGGGGAATAGGGTGCGCGAGGGAGAGGAGCGGAGAGGAAAGGCGAGCGGGCAACAGAAGGGGAGAGAGAAAAGGATGGATTAAAAACATAAGGGCGCACCTTTGTGCATGCCAGTGTACCGGTCCTTCAGCACCGTCAGCTCGTAGATCTGCCCGAACTGCTCGAAGAGGGGCTTGAGGTCCTTCTCCTCGAGGTTCCGGGGGATCTGCCCCACAAAGAGCTTGATAGCATCTAGGTCCTTCATGCCCTCGGGCTCAGAGATGCTGCCGCCGCCGCCGCTGCCGCCGCTGCTCATGGGGGAGGCGCGGGGCGGTTGCTGGGATTGCGCCTTCCGCCTGGGCTCGCTCGCCGGCAGTCTGGCCATCCCCCGAGCCCCCAGCGCGGGCTGCGCAGTGGAGGATGCTGCGAGAAGGAAGGAGGCGGCGGCGCGCAAGATGCCACTGGAGGGGGAAAAGGATGCTGCCGAGCGCAGCATCAGGACCACAAAAAGCAGCTGCTGGGCAGCGACACCGCCTGGCCGTTCCAGGGAAGTGCAGGGGGGGTTTCGGGGAGCTTAAAAGCGGGGTGCTACTGGGAGCGGGATTGGGAGCTTGGAAGCGTGGCGCGGGGGGGGGGAGGACGGGGGGTTATGTCCCAAACTAGGCAGGGCTGCAAAGGCAAATATTATTAACCCAACGAACCGGGAAGGGGAGGGCAAAAAAGGATGCAACAAGGTGTTTGGTGAATTTGAAGAACCGCTTTGTTGAATTAAACAAAGGATGCAATTCAGCCAGGAACCTGTTCCTTAAAGTAGACAGATCCACACACACACACACCGCCATGCTTTTTTGCTCCCCCATCAGCTGCCAAAATAGACTGCCTTTACCCTCGGAGGTTCTGTTATAAATACTTTTAGACGCACATAAAGGGTCAAGGCGATGTGTTGCCGTCCAAATGTTGTTAGACTACCGTTCCCATCATCCCTGACCACCAGCCAGGCTGACAGGGGCTGACGGGAGCTGGAGTCTAGCAAAATCTCGATGGGCCACCAGTTCTCTGAAGCGGGGATTGTGAAGTCAGTAACAGCCATTATTGGTTACTAATCACATTTATTTTTAGCAAAACGCCTCTTTGCATTTGTTAAATCCTCCCAGGGTGATTATTTTCTGGGATTTGTTTCCAAAGAACCGCAAGCACATGCACACACACGCACACAATCTCAGGAGCGGTTATATTTATTCGCTAACCACAACCACGTTTTGTGTGATCCCTCTCTCACACTCACACTACCACAGCAAATCTCAAAGTGATTTTTCAAAGTAGCTTGTCTCTTAGAATTTCTGGATAGCTGCGTCGATTGGCAGAATGACTGCCTTCAAGTTGAACCACTGTTCAGTAGACAGGGAAATCCCTGAGTAGCAGAGAGAGAGGGGGGAAAATATTGGTTAATTGTTCGCAGGAGATACCCACCAAGGGTGAAATTAAGAATTTCCTTCCGTCAGCTGTGCAAGATAACCTTTTGTTCCTTTTCTCAAAGTTTTGAACCTGCTCCTATTTCTACATTTAGTCAGGTTGCGAAGAAAGAAAGAAAGAAAGAAAGAAAGAAAGAAAGAAAGAAAGAAAGAAAGAAAGAAAGATTGTGGACTAGAATCATCGCGAGGCACAGTTGGTGGGTGAGTCAAACCCTGTGCCCTGGCGCCACCTCGAGGCCACACAATTTTATACCTCTCCTCCCAGGTTTCGCATTGCCAGTCTTCTAGAATCTAGCGTTTCAGGTAGGTAGCCGTGTTGGTCTGACGCAGTCGAAATTAAAAATAAAAAAAATTATCCAGTAGCACCTTAGAGACCAACTAAGTTTGTTCTGGGTACAAACTTAGTTGGTCTCTAAGGTGCTAGTGGACAATTTTTAAATTTTTAATTTATATCACCAACCTTGTCGAAGATCTACCAGAAACTTTCCCCTGGAGAAGGGAAACGCCATCGTACCAAAGCTGGAATCCAGGGGTACCTGCCTACTTTAATAAAATATTGGGGGCGGAGGTAAGTCCCCCCCCCCACATAATGGATCACAAGATGCAGTGCATGCACACCATTTGAATGGCAATGTTCATTAATGGGGGGGAAAGCCCCCTTAAATATTTTATTGGGGGGGCGAAGGAACCTTGGCCCTAGGAGTTGGCTCCTAGGCTTGACCCCATTCTGGCAAGAGGGAGGCACAGAAGGCGAGTGGCCCCCGTGTCCGAGGAACTGGTCAGTCGCCTACTGTGGATGGGTTTGTTGTTGTTGTTGTTTAGTCGTGTCCGACTCTTCGTCACCCCCTGGACCAGAGCACGCCAGGCCCTCCTGTCTTCCACTGCCTCCCACAGTTTGGTCAAACTCATGTTCGTAGCTTCGAGAACGCTGTCCCACCATCTCGTCCTCTGTCGTCCCCTTCTCCTTGTGCCCTCCATCTTTCCCAACATCAGGGTCTTTTCCAGGGAGTCTTCTCTTCTCATGAGGTGGCCAAAGTCTTGGAGCCTCAGCTTCAGGATCTGTCCTTCCAGTGAGCACTCAGGGCTGATTTCCTTCAGAATAGAGAGGTTTGATCTTCTTGCAGTCCATGGGACTCTCAAGAGTCTCATCCAGCACCATAATTCAAAAGCATCAATTCTTCGGCGATCAGCTTTCTTCATGGTCCAGCTCTCACTTCCATACATTACTACCGGGAAAACCATGGCTTTAACTATACGGACCTATTTTGGCAAAGGTCCTTTGTGGATGGGTTTACCTTCCAGTATGTAGCCTGGAGACGCTTCTGGATCCGGTTCTATCCCTGATCTGCAGGGTTGGGGATCCCTATCCCTCTGTGATGTCACAGCAGCTTAGCCACTGACAGTGGCGTGTGCCCAAGATATGCCCCCTCACAGGTCTGTGCCCTGCGCTCTCCTGGAAAACTTTAGCCTGCCTGGACTCCAAACTCTGAAAACCCATCTTGTTTCCCTGGGTAGGTGCAGAAACTAGCCTCCTACCCAGATGCAAAACGGGCACCCATTGCTCCGCCCACTTCTGCCTCTCTCTGCCCACCCACACCTGCCACTCTTGGCATGTGTCCCCCCCCCCCATCCCCCCAGGCTGAAAGCGGCTCCCAATGTCCCTCAGCCATTAAGAGCTTTGCAAGAAGAAAAGCAGAGACATCACCTTGCCAACAAAGGTCCGTATAGTTAAAGCTATGGTTTTCCCAGTAGTGATGTATGGAAGTCAGAGCTGGACCATAAAGAAGGCTGATCGCCGAAGAATTGATGCTTTTGAATTATGGTGCTGGAGGAGACTCTTGAGAGTCCCATGGACTGCAAGAAGATCAAACCTATCCATTCTGAAGGAAATCAGCCCTGAGTGCTCACTGGAAGGACAGATCCTGAAGCTGAGGCTCCAAGACTTTGGCCACCTCAGAAGAGAAGACTCCCTGGAAAAGACCCTGATGTTGGGAAAGATGGAGGGCACAAGGAGAAGGGGAAAACGGAGGACGAGATGGTTGGACAGTGTTCTCGAAGCTACCAGCATGAGTTTGACCAAACTGCAGGAGGCAGTGGAAGAGAGGAGTGCCTGGCGTGCTCTGGTCCAGGGGGCCACGAAGAGGCGGACACGACTAAGCGACTCAACAACAACAAGAAAACCTTCATGGCAAGATGCAGCTTGGCTGGAACTGCCTCCAGTCCTCTCTGCACATCTGTTAAAGGGGGATAGGAATCCTGCCCTCCCTTGCATCTGGACTTCGGGGAGCGACGACCCCTCCTCAGTTGCCATTGACTATAGGAGACTGAATGGGACGCAGGTGGCGCTGTGGTCTAAACCACTGAGCCTCTTGGGCTTGCCAATCAGAAGGTGGGCGGTTTGAATCCCCATGATGGGGTGAGCTCCTGTTGCTCAGTCCCTGCTCCTGCCAACCTAGCAGTTCGAAAGCACGTCAAAGTGCAAGTAGATAAATAGGTACCACTCCGGCGGGAAGGTAAACGGCGTTTCCGTGCACTGCTCTGGTTCGCCAGAAGCGCTTAGTTATGCTGGCCACATGATCCGGAAGCTGTACGCCGGCTCCCTCTGCCAATAAAGCGAGATGAGCGCCGCAACCCCAGAGTCGGTCACGACTGGACCTAATGGTCAGGGGTCCCTTTACCTTTATAGAAGACTGAAACTGGCACTTTCCGTATGCCAAGCAGGCACGGCCCTCCTCTTAAAAAGAACGCAAGCGTCTAGTCCTCATCATTTTGATCAATTTACCCTGAGGCAGGCCTTTGATCTGTCTGGCTCAAGGTTACCTCTCCACTGACAGGTAGCAGGTCTCCAGGGTTTCAGGTATGGGGCAGTCCTTAGCCCTGCCTGGAGCCGCTGAGGACAGAACCTGGGACCTTCTGCATGCCAAGCATGTGTCCTACTGCCATTAAGCTCAGGCCATAGTCAACCCAAAATGAAGCAATGGGTCAGTGCATCCAGCTGTTAACCAGAAGGTTGGTGGTTTGATGGCTGTGAGCAGGACTCCGGCATTGCAGGGGGTTGGACTAAATGACCCTTTGGTGTCCCTTGCAACTCTTTTTTTAAAATCTTATTCTTTTTACAGTCGAGCGGCATGTACAATTTATGAATTATTCCCCTTCCACTACACACCACTGATCATCAACACAAGGGCAATTCTGGCCACCAGGAAAGCTTCGCTGTCTTACTTGTTTTAGTGACTCAAAAAAAAAAAACCCAAAACACACACACACACACACACACACCCAGCCCACCATTTAAAATACTTTCCTGTCCATTAACAAAATTTGATGCAAAATAAACCCATTATTTAAAGAGCAGAAGTTTGTATACACTGCTGTTCTACATCCAATTTGCTAATGGGAAGGGGATTTGCAATAGGCTGGCAACCTTCTACAGACTTGCTCTCTTTATTTCAGGAATGTTGGTGCAAGCTTTCGCAAGTATTAAATGTGGCCGGCCATTTATGAATGTTGCGTGAACACAGGAGACATGGAAGGCAAATTTTCTATGTGCACTTGTGGAGTGGGGGAAATACAATTTTATGGATTTGATGCAAAAAGAACGCCAAGCCTTCTGAACTGTCTCCCAACTTAGAAATAAGCTATCTTTTTCAATGGAGTTTTCACAGAAATGACAGGAACTTGCCTCTTTGAACAAAGCCCCCGACGGAACTGAGCTTTCCCACTATAGCTTATTTTGTATTCCATGCTATATGTTTTGTTGTTTTTACACCGGGGCTCCCATGGAAATCAATCATGGTGAGGAAAATGCGTGTTCACTTTCTAGTCTGCCTCTATGGGTTTCTAGACTTCTCTCAGAATGGAAACATGCTGGGGATTAAAATGCAGAACTCTGTACCTGGGTGGCCCAATGGCTGCCATCTTGGCAGCCTCTGGGGGCCCTTGCGGCAACGGCAAAAGTCTGGCTGCAGGAAATGAGTGTGAGGAGGAGCAGGGACACCATCCTCACTCCAAACTCAAAACAGGGTTGAGTCAGGGGGAAGTTCCTCGCTGTTTCTCCATTAGTAAAGCTAAGGCAAGTGGTGCTGTGGGTTAAACCACAGAGCCTAGGACTTGCCGATTAGAAGGCCAGCGGTTCGAATCCCCGCGACAGGGTGAGCTCCTGTTGCTCGGTCCCTGCTCCTGCCAACCTAGCAGTTCGAAAGCACCTCAAAGTGCAAGTAGATAAATAGGTACCGGTCCAGCAGGAAGGTAAATGGCGTTTCTGTGCGCTGCTCTGGTTCACCAGAAGCGGCTTAGTCCTGCTGGCCACATGACCCGGAAGCTGTATGCCGGCTCCCTCGGCCAATAAAGCAAGATGAGTGCTACAACCCCAGAGTCGGCCACGACTGGACCTAATGGTCAGGGGTCCCTTTACCCTTTACCTAAAGCTAAGGCAACACTGTGCACTGCCACCCTAAGATTAGTAATGTGCCTTATTGGTGCTGTTAAGTTGGGGCGATAAACAGGGATGTGTTAACGCCTGACCCCACCGTGAATGATTCACTTTGAAAGCCCTTGTTACGCGCAATTGTTGCCGTCGTATTACTGCGGAGGAACCGAAGGATGTTCACATTTTCTGGAGGACAGTCAACAGGGCAGTACGATTTACAGTGTCAAAGGCCTTGGTCAGGTCAATAAACGCCATTTGGCTATGAGTGATTGCCAAAGAAGCAACAGCTATTAAGAAGTCAAAAGTGAGCATGTGGAAAAGTGGGCCTCAGCCTGGATTTGGTTAGAGCGTGCTGCTGATAATGCCACGGTTGCAGGTTTGATCCCCGTATGAGACAGCTGCATATTCCTGCACCACAGGGGGTTGGACTGGATGGTCCTCAGGATCCATTCCAATTCTATGTTGCAGATTCTATGTCGCAGGGCCGTGGGTTAAACCACAGAGCCTCTTGGGCCTGCCGATCAGAAGGTCGGCGGTTCGAATCCCCGCGACGGGGTGAGCTGCCGTTGCTCTGTCCCAGCTCCTGCCAACCTAGCAGTTTGAAAGCACAAAAAGTGCAAGTAGATAAATAGGTACCACTCTGGCGGGAAGAAAAAAGGGACGCGGGTGGCCCTGTGGGTAAAAACCTCAGCGCCTAGGGCTTGCCGATCGAAAGGTCGGCGGTTCGAATCCCCGCGGCGGGGTGCGCTCCCGTTGCTAGGTCCCAGCGCCTGCCAACCTAGCAGTTCGAAAGCACCCCCGGGTGCAAGTAGATAAATAGGGACCGCTTACTGGCGGGAAGGTAAATGGCGTTCCGTGTGCTGCGCTGGCTCGCCAGATGCAGCTTGTCACGCTGGCCACGTGACCTGGAAGTGTCTCCGGACAGCGCTGGCCCCCGGCCTCTTAAGTGAGATGGGCGCACAACCCTAGAGTCTGTCAAGACTGGCCCGTACAGGCAGGGGTACCTTTACCTTTTTACCTGGCGGGAAGGTAAACGGCGTTTCCGTGCGCTGCTCTGGTTCGCCAGAAGCGCTTAGTTATGCTGGCCACATGACCCGGAAGCTGTATGCTGGCTCCCTCGACCAATAAAGCGAGATGAGCGCCGCAACCCGAGAGTCGGCCACGACTGGACCTAATGGTCAGGGGTCCCTTTACCTTTACCTATATTGCAGGTTGTGAATCAGAGGTGGGTTTCGAGTCTGGACCAGGTGAGCTAGGACAGCCTTCCCCAGAAGCCCTGCTAGCTGCAGCTGATGAGAGCTGGATAGGCCAAGCCTTGCGGTAGGGACCGGCCACAAACTCGTGAAAACTCACTGAGTAACTCTTCCTGGAGGTGCCCAGAGAAGGAAGAATAGGCAGAGCTGAGTAAATATTGAACATGACAGCTCTGGCCGCTCTACCAAAGAGCTTCCCGTTCTCAGCATCCGCGTTCTCATCACCCTCCCCACCAAAACGAGGTATTAAGCACCCTTACTCCCCACTCACCCAGCTGCCACATCCATGTGGCAAACCCCACTTAACAAACAGCGCCCTAGATGTCAGAAAGCTGTGATATCAAGAAAGCTCAGGAAGAAACTTCGCAGTAGTTCTCTTTTAATTTACATGTGCACATCTTTTTTTAAAAAAACGAAACAAAACACAAACTGACCCCCCCAAAGCAGCCCCTTCAAGTTCTCCATCTGACAGGCAGGCAGGCCCCCGCCCACCCCAACAGCCCAAGGCTTCCACCCCCAAAGCTTAAAACCTATGGCACATGTGTTGCCTGCTTCTCGTACAGCAGCTTCGCACTTATGGAAATGTCTTTTTGCTCAGAGGAAGATTTCCAAGGGAAGGCGGGAGGAAGGAGAGAGAAGACAAAAAAGAAGAAGACACCCATTGTTCAGTTTGGAAGCAATGGTGTGTGTGTGTGTGTGAACGCCTGGAGCTCTGTCTCAAGGAAGGGGGTGGGGGAGCGAGAAGGGAGAGCAACGCAGGCCCGCGAGACGCAAAGGAGGGGAAGGGCGTTTTCCGTCTCGGCTTCTGCCTCCTGCTCCAGTGTCACGAAACGGAACAAGGAAACGAGCAGCAGCAGTAGCATCCAACGCAGCGCTGGTCCGGACGGGCTCATTTCCAATGGTGGTGCCTCTGGAACCCTTTCATTGTTGCTTGGATTTCAGGGACAGTCTCTGCACCAACCTGTAAAGCAGACTGAAGTGCTGGGGGGGCAGGGAAGGGGGGCACACAAGCAGAGAGAGAGAGAAACAGACAGTGAGTGGGTGGCTCTGTATCATCAAGATGAATGCTGAAACGGGCAGAGGGGGTGGGAGAAGTGTTTTCGAATCTGGCATGCTGCAGCCACATCTGCAACAGCGGTACCTTAAAAGAGGAGAATGTCTGTTGTGCCACAATGAAACGTCCTATGGGGGGCGCAAGGCTTTCTTTGCTATAGCTCAATTCCCCACCCTTGGCCAGCCCACCCACCCGTATCAAGTTAGGGAGGCGGCTTCGGTTGGATCACACCCATTGTCTCAAAAACCTGATTTTTAAGCCAGGATCTGGAGCACTGTGAAAGTGGTTCCATAAGGCCAATGGGAACCTATTTTCTTTCTCTAACAGTAGCCAGCACCTGGGCACCCCACCCCAAAGAAAAACAATGCCTGGCAAATAAAAAATGGAGGCGAGTTTTAAAAAAGCAATTTGATATAGAAGAGTCAGGGGAGAATAATCTGTTGAGAGTTTAAAATTCTCCTCGGTTAAGTTGCAATCCTATTTACACTGTGCACACAACTCAAAATTTGTTCCGATTTCTGTGCATGAAATGAAATGAAATTAACGGGATGGACAAAAAATGTAGCCCCTGAATAGTTTTCCTTTCTGTCTGCAAGTTTTCAAGTTTCCTTGCAAACGTGAGGATTCGAAAGGTTAAAAAGGACTCTGTCCACATTAATCTGGCTTAATGAACTGCTAACAGAAAAGGCATGGAAGCCAGCACCTATTAAGAGGTGAAGGCAAAACTCAAAAATGTGGCAAAAGAAGCTTCTGAACAGACTTTGCCCCAACTCAGACAAGCCCTGGGGAAAAGAAAAAGCAGCTGCCTTGATTTCCTCCTGAAATTTGCTTGAGAGAGGCCACCACGGTCTGTTGCACACTCACCTGGACAGCAACATAGGCTACCCCGAGATAGGCAGCAATGCAGAGAGCCAGGAGGAGATCAAAGATGGCAGGTTTGACCCTGGAAAACAAGCCAAGTTTAGACGTGCACACATTACGGAGTCCCTTAAAGCGCACACTTCACACCCTCCTGCACCATTTCCACAGAAATTGGTGGATTACGAAGTGAATGAGTAACAGGAATACAAAGTCACCCTTTGAAGAGGGGAATGTTTTCTACACACACACCCTGCTGGAGTTGCTCATGTTCAGGTGGGTGCTACTCAGAAAGGCCCGTTCCAGCTCCTCTCCCAGGGCGCCCTCCCCGCTTCTCCCTCTGGAAAGAAGAGTGTCCAATTTGCAGCGTCTGCCCCTCCCCACACGCTCTCCCTCCTGCTCAGGGTCAGGTACACGACCAGTCTGAGAAGGCTTGCTTCTGACCACTCTCTGTTGGGTGGGAAACAGGTGGTGCCTGGGAGGGGGCACCCAGCCCCGTCTGCTGGATTTAACCCCTATTTAACCCCTTCTGCAAGCTGTTGGCTGGGGATGATGCCATCGCAGGCCATAACATCTGGCGAGTCCCAAGTTTGAGAAGGCTGCCTTGATAGGTTGGAAACACAGAGTGAGTGTGTGTCAGAGAGAGGAGCATAATGGCTGGGCAGGAAGGAGGAATCTCTTGACGTTTCCTCCTTGGTTGGCAGATCCTCAGAGCCTGTGTATTCAGAGCAGGGCAATGCCAGCACCACAAGGTGGGAGAAAAGGCTGACCATATTCCTGGGCAAGAGCCCAAGAGGAATCTGCACAGAACATTTCCCAATTCTTTCTGTGGGGCAACAGGTTGATATTAAGATTTCTTCCTCCCCACCCCACACAGGCCAAGCCCTAGAACACAGGCCTTTGAGGGGGCCTCTGATCTCAGGGCAAAGAAATACAAAACAAGGTTGCCTGCACTTACCTATAAGCATTCATTACTTGCTTCAACTGGTCGTAGAAAACAAACTCGGGGTCCCTGCATGGGGTTTAGAAAAAGAGGGGTGCCGAATTAACTTGTTAATGTTTTTAAAACAGTTGTGCCTTTGAAAGTCACAACACAGTAAGCTGTAGAAATACATGGGGGTGCCTTATGTACAGAGTCTGATCTAGCTCATCCTAAATCCTAATAATCCAGCTAAGTTGCCTGAGGGAAGAGCTGCGTGGCTGGAGCTGCCTTGCCCCCCATTGCCAGCTCTGCTGGATCTGACCTGAGAGGAAAAGCGCTCCCAGGGAGGACCAGGCAACCAGCCCCACCATGTTCCCACCCTCCTGCTGCAAGGATTCCAACGGCCCTCAAGACTCAGACAGTGCGACAGAATCTGCTGTGGCGTCCCAGACTGGGTACGGTCACCTGCTTAGCCCCTGGGTCTCGTCTGTGGAGGACAAATGCTTCCAGGGGTGTGGGGAAAAGAGCTCGTTATCGGGGCAGGAGATCCAGAACTGCCACAGACATCGGTGGGGAGCTGCTGCTCTTAACCGTGGTAGAAGAAGTGGAACTTTAATAACTCGGGCTTCAGACTGCTCTTTCTTCCTCCCTTCTATTCATTTCTCCTTGCGTGCCATGCCTTTTAAATATGATTTTTATTAAATTTTCTGTCTTACAATTTCAGATAAACATTTTACATACAAAAGATATCAGTGACTTCCCTTCTCTTTCCATGGTTCATTCTGCATATCATAAATTCCTGCATATTTTACAAAAACTATACCGATCAGTTTTCCATTATTACATCCATCAAAACTGATTTCTACTGTTGAATTTATCTGAATGCTACCAGCGTTTTCAGCTGTACACAATTATTTTCCATATATTCAATAAATGTTTTCCAATCTGCTTTAAATGTATGTTCTTCTTGTTCTCTTATTCTATGTATTAAGTCTGCAAGTTGTGCATAGTCTGTCCACTTAAGTTGCCAATCTTCTTTGGTTGAGACCTTGCTTGTCTTCCGTTTTTGGGCTAACAAAACACGGGCTGCAGTAGTAGCATACATAAATACCGTATTTTTTCGTTACAGAAAGGTAGCCGTGTTGGTCTGCCATAGTCAAAACAAAAAAATTTTTTCCTTCCAGTAGCACCTTAAAGACCAACTAAGTTAGTTCTTGGTATGAGCTTTCGTGTGCATGCACACTTCTTCAGATACACTTGAAACAGAAGTTGCCAGGACATTCTATACAAGATCTCAAAGTAGCTGTTTTACTACAAAGGAATTTCAGAAATAGACTGGAAAGAGAAGCTGCTGAATTGCAACTCATTACCAAACTTAAAACCATGGAGAGACCTGGTCTGAACAAAGACATTGGATTCTTATCTCATTATACATGACAAAGCCATTTTTCACCTTCTCACCCCTTGCTTTTTCCTGTAAGACCTATTGCAGTTGTTAAGAGTCGTCAACAGGCTCATCACAGCTATCTGCCAATCACCCATTCCCACCACCCTTCTGAGTAATACGCCTCCCCACCTTCTCACTATATAGAGGGATCTGGCAACTTCTGTTTCAAGTGTATCTGAAGAAGTGTGCATGCACACGAAAGCTTATACCAAGAACTAACTTAGTTGGTCTTTAAGGTGCTACTGGAAAGAAAAAAAAAATTTGTATTTTTTTGTGTATAAGATGACCCCTATTTTTTTAACCGAAAATTAAGAAATTAAGCTGTTTAGCTTTGCTGGGGGAGGGGGAGGAGGTGACTTCCACCAATCGCTCATCCGTCTGCCACAGCCACTGCCGATCGCACACCTCGTCTGCCCGCTCACCGCCACCAACAGCCCACCTGCCCACTTGCCGCAGCCGCCAATCGTCTGCCTCGCCACAGCCATCTTATCACCTGCCCAATTGCAGCAGCCACAACTAATCGCCAGCAGGCCTTGCTGCAGCCACCAATCACCCACCCAATCGCCGCTGCCAATCTCCTGCTTGCTCCTGCCAACAAGCACATGTCTCCCCTCTGCATTCTCTATCCGTGTATAAGACGACACTCAATTTTTGCCTTTTTTTTTTTTAGCAAAAAGCAACGTCCGATACACAGAAAAATACAGTAACCTTTTTTGACACCTGGGAATTTCAGTCTGAGTTATCCTTAACAGAAAGGACTCTGGTTTGGGGGGGGGGAAGTATTTTAAAACCTTTTTTTTCAATTCATCATGGATCATTTCCCAATACTCTTTTACCCAAAAGCTCCTACACCACTTTGTAGTTTGTGTAGGAATACCTGTTGAGTGCTAGATGCACAGGTGTTGGTTCAGTCACACACCTTGTGAGAGAGCAAGCTTTGTTTCCTGCTACTCCAGAGGGGAGAACCTGAACCAGTGGATTCAAACACAATGAAAGGAGATTCCAGCTCAATATTAGGAATAACTTCCCAAGGGTTAAGAGCTTCCTTCATGGGAGGATTTTAAGCACAGGTTGGATGGCCACCTGCCAAGAATTCACTAGCTATGACTCCTGCATTGAAGGGGTTGGCCTAGATGCCCTTGGTAATTTCAAACATTTATTTCAATTCATTATAAATCATTTCCCAATACCCTTTTACCTTGTTACATGTCCATGCCATGCTTTTCTAAGGGAGTGTCTGAATGCTGATTTTTGTAAGCCACTCTCAAAGCTTTTCTGGCTAAAGAGCAGAGTATAAATGCCATCAATAAATAAGTAACCAGTTGGGCCCTGAACCAGGACCACCCGGAGTCTTTCCTGGAGATGCTTTTTACTAGTTCACCTCTCTATGCCACCCTGTCTCCACCCACGTCAAAAAAGGGTGTGTGTGTGTGGATATTGAGGGCAGTTAACAGCACAAAGGACACGGGTGGCGCTGTGGGTAAAAGCCTCAGCGCCTAGGGCTTGCCGATCGAAAGGTCGGCGGTTCGAATCCCCGCGGCGGGGTGCGCTCCCGTTGCTCGGTCCCAGCACCTGCCAACCTAGCAGTTCGAAAGCACCCCCGGGTGCAAGTAGATAAATAGGGACCGCTTTCTAGCGGGAAGGTAAACGGCGTTTCCGTGTGCTGCGCTGGTGCCGGCTTGCCAGAGCAGCGATGTCACGCTGGCCATGTGACCCGGAAGTGTCTTCAGACAGCGCTGGCCCCCGGCCTCTTGAGTGAGATGGGCGCACAACCCCAGAGTCTGGCAAGACTGGCCCGTACGGGCAGGGGTACCTTTACCTTTAATAGCACAAAAGAGCACCAGAGCAGAACA
Source organism: Podarcis raffonei (assembly GCF_027172205.1). Classification (NCBI taxonomy): domain Eukaryota; kingdom Metazoa; phylum Chordata; class Lepidosauria; order Squamata; family Lacertidae; genus Podarcis; species Podarcis raffonei. The sequence continues at coordinate 3,782,348 of NC_070619.1, read as the reverse complement.
GGGGAAAGAGCAAAGGGCAGCCCCGCTCTTACCGCTTGTCTGCCTTCACGTGATGCTGCTTGACATCTTTCAGGTAGCGGCTCATGTAATATTCCAGAGTGTTGATGAAAGTGCTGTCTTTGTCGACCAGCTGAGCGGCCCTTGGCTGACTGGTGAGCCAGTCCATCACAGACTCCATCTGTTCCTGCTGGATCTGCTGCAGAGGCAAAGGGGTGGGGAAGGGAGAGGGGCAGTCGGTCTGCTCTGCAGATTAAAACCCCCACCACCCTCAGGCTTCCCCTTCCCTGTGCGGAAGAGACCCCACTAGCAAGGCATGCTTACCATCTGTTCTGTGAAGATCTGGAGGTCAACAGGAACTCCCTAGAGGAACAGACACAATGGAGAGTTTTCATCTATAAAACACACTGGGAATTTTAGGCATCCTGCTATCTTTTTGTCTTTTGAAAGCAGCCCCTGCTCACGGGCTTTCAATGCAAGAGACACAACCCGAAAGGGGAGAAGGATGGGGAGGGAAGAGAAAAACAAGCACGCTCAGGCACCAATTCTTAAAGTTATGTGATGTGGGAGCAAGATGCTCCCCGTTTCCTAATTTTGTCAGCAGCAATGAATGAATACCAACCGCAAATAAAGGTAAAGGTAAAGGGACCCCTGACCATTAGGTCCAGTCATGACCGACTCTGGGGTTGTGGCGCTCATCTCGCTTTATGGGCAGAGGGAGCTGGCATACAGCTTCCGGGTCATGTGGCCAGCAGGACTAAGCCACTTCTGGCGAACCAGAGCAGTGCATGGAAACGCCGTTTACCTTCCCGCCAGAGCGGTACCTATTTATCTACTTGCACTTTCAACGTGCTTTCGAACTACTAGGTTGGCAGGAGCAGGGACCGAGCAACGGGAGCTCACCCCGTTGCGGGAATTCGAAACCACAGCCCTAGGCTCTGTGGTTCAACCCACAGCGCCACCCGCGTCCCTACCAACCGCAAATAGTGTTAGGCAAACCTGGCAGCGTCAAGGTTTTTGGCCTTGATCGCTAAATACAAGTCAAACAAGCGTGCTAAATTAGACCACTCCCTGGGAAAACAGAACAAAAAATTCCAGTGCAATTCACCCAGTTCAAAATTTTCTGGGAAAGCACACGTCACTGCTCATACTATAAGAGCAAGATCATGTGGGGCACTCCTGACCCTGGGTTTCAAGCCAGGCAGGCATGGCTTCTTCCAGAATAACCTTTCTGAACAACCTCGCAGCCCTCAATGGTCAGTTCAGTGGCTGCTGAGCACACTTAATCCATGTTGTGCTGTCTTGGGTTGGGTTTTTCTGGTCCCCCCTCCCCGCAAGCATAAAATTTCTTTTGCTCCCCATGGAGCATGCTAATATTCCCTCGTTTCTCAAGAGCCTTGTTTTGGCAACATGCTCCTCGTAACTCAGCACCTGAGTGCGATGTTAGTGTATCTGATAATCACCACCAAGACCAGGGATGGTTTAGGGAAGGAGCCAAACGGAGCTGGTCTTTCAAAATGGCCCCGTTGCCCCTTCTTTCCAGCCCAGTCAAGTGGCAGCTAACAGCTAACAGTTGATAGAGTGGGGCCTGCTGCCCTATCAGCCACTCGGCTGCAATCGGTGGAATGGCTGCTAACAGATCTTGGAGAGGGAGAGTCAAATGAGGAAATGTGATGGGGCCACACTGAGCCTCTTCCTCTGCTGTGGCTGGCGAAAACTGCCTGAGGGAGAGCAGATGTAGAGAAAAACCCTCACCTTTTCTGTTAGGTTGTAGATAACCCGTGTCAAAGCCTCCACAACAATGCGGGTGTTGCGGGTTAGAATTTTGGGGTCGACCCGTGCCCTGCAAAGGGGAAAGGCAATAGCGGTGTCAAGAACATCTTTTCCTGGGAGGGAGGGAGAGCAGGCATTTGAACGACCGCCTACCAAGTTTCTCATTTGGGCCCCGTGTCGTGCAGTCTTCCGCCAGCAGTCCCACTTGGGCCTGAGGTCTTTAAAAAGGGACAACCAGCCCATGGTCCTCATAAACGTGGAAGGGAGCATGCAAACCAATGTCTTCCTTCAAAAAAGGGAGCAAGGCCCATACGACACAGTTCATACAGCTGGCTATCCCACCCCCCTCCTTAACAGCAAACCAATCTGGAGATGATGAAGCCTTGGGGCAGAATTCTGGGGGAGATACTCCCAACTGCAGTGGTAACTTCCAAGAACTGATGGCTGGCTGTGCTTGTTTTCCTCCTCCCTTTCCAACCCTTTCCCCTTTCAGCAAGGAACCATTTCAGATAACCAGGTGGCTGGGAAGGGTGCGCATGCTGAATTTTAAAAAAATGCTCCTCCACATTAAGAATGCTATATATTGATTGAGGCACGCGGGTGGTGCTGTGGGTTAAACCACAGAGCCTAGGGCTTGCCGATCAGAAGGTTGGCGGTTCAAATCCCCGCGACAGGGTGAGCTCCCGTTGCTCAGTCCCTGCTCCTGCCAACCTAGCAGTTCGAAAGCATGTCAAGTGCAAGTAGATAAATAGGTACCACTCCGGCAGGAAGGTAAACGGCGTTTCCATGTGCTGCTCTGGTTCACCAGAAGCGGCTTAGTCATGCTGGCCACATGACCCGGAAGCTGTACGCCGGCTCCCTCGGCCAATAAAGCGAGATGAGCGCCGCAACCCCAGAGTCGGCCACGACTGGACCTAATGGTCAGGGGTCCCTTTACCTTTACCTTTATATATTGATTGATAATCTGGTTGTTAAATTTTTTCCTCTCTCTCTCTCTCTATATATATAGTGGTACCTCAGGTTAAGTACTTAATTTGTTCCGGAGGTCCGTTCTTAACCTGAAACTGCTCTTAACCTGAGGTACCACTTTAGCTAATGGGGCCTCCTGCTGCTGTGGCGCCGGAGCACGATTTCTGTTCTCATCCTGAAGCAAAGTTCTTAACCCGAGGTACTATTTCTGGGTTAGCGGAGTCTAACCTGAAGCGTCTGTAACCCGAGGTACTACTGTATATATATGAATGCAAGTATAGCCCTGTTGGATGTGGTAAATGGCCCATTTAGTCCAGGAGCCTGTTTTCGCAGTGGCCAACCAGAAGCCCCAACAGGAAATCTGCAAGCAGGACCCAAACACAAGAGCATTCTTGCCTCCTGCCGTTTCTAACAATGGTTATTCAGAAGCATTATTGCCTCCAACCACGGTCTAACTCTCTTTTAAAGCCGTCCAAGTGGGTCCCTTCCTGCTGTGGGAAGGAGTTCGACAGTTTAACTATGTGCTATGTGTTAACTACGCGCAGTAGGAAAGCTAGGACACCAGTAAGAATTGATAATTACATGCAGGGCGTTTGCCACCCCAAACTGGTGTTAACAAGAAGAGGAGGAGTTTGGATTTGATATCCCGCTTTATCACTACCCGAAAGAGTCTCAAAGCGGCTAACAATCTCCTTTCCCTTCCTCCCCCACAACAAACACTCTGTGAGGTGAGTGGGGCTGAGGGACTTCAGAGAAGTGTGACTGGCCCAAGGTCACCCAGCAGCTGCATGTGGAGGAGCAGGGAAGCGAACCCAGTTCCCAAGATTACGCTCTGAACCACTACCCTGCAGGTGTTGCTGGACTACAACATCCCATCATCCCTGTTGGGGGCTGGTGCTGACAGCGGGTTGAGTCCCAACAACATCCAGAGGGCCAGAATGGCTTCCTCACCCCTGCTTCATACCAAGACTGAGGGCCAAACTGGAAGTCACCACTAGCACACTTTTCACACACAACGGAGGGCATGCTACTGGACTTGCGCAAGGAATTCTGGTTCCAGAAAAACATGCAAAGCTTTTCGTACAAAATGCCTCCACACCCACCCACTGCTATGTTGCAGTAAGGCAGGGAGGGAGACAGAGACAGAAAGAGAAAAGATAGGAAAGGCTAAGCCTGCCCTGCCAGATCATAGAGCATTCCGACATGCAGGCTCTTTGCCTCCCAGCCAGAACTCGTGGGATTCGTGTTTAGAAGACGTGGCAACAGCTTACGTGGTTTAAGAAAGGGAAAATGGCTACACTTCCCCCTGCATAACTTTTGTCTGCCAACAGGTAATATTAAGTATCCACTGCTAAATGCAATCTCACATGTTCAGCTCCTGAGCCAAGTGGCAGCCCTCCAAGTTTATGCCCTATGGAATGGCTGTAAGCTTGATGACAGAGCACTTGCTGTGCCAGCAGAAGGATCCAGGTTCAAACCCTGAATCTCCAGTTAGGACTGGGGGAAAAGGTAAAAAGGTAAAGGACCCCTGGACGGTTAAGCCCAGTCAAAGGTGACTATGGGGTTGCGGCGCTCATCTCGCTTTCAGGCAGAGGGAGCTGGAGTTTGTCCACAGACAGCTTTCCGAGTCATGTGGCAAGCAGGACTAAACCGCTTCTGGTGCAACGGGACCCTGTGACAGAAACCAGAGTGCATGGAAACGCTGTTTACCTTCCCGCCGGAGCGGTACCTACTTATTTACTTACACTGGTGTGATTTCAAACTGCTAGGTTGGCAGGAGCTGGGACTGAGCAACGGGAGCTTACTCCGTTACGGGGATTAGAACAGCCGGCCTTCTGATTGGCAAGCCCATGAGGCTCAGCGGTTTAGATCACAGTGCCACCCACATCCGTGCTGGGAAAGGGCTCCAGTCTGAACCCCTGGAGAGCTACTGCCAGCCAGTGTGGGCAATGGTGAGTTAATGGGCCCAAATGGTTTGACTCAGCGAGAGGCAGCTTCATGTTCCCTAATGGGTTCAAGGTTCGTTTTCTGATAATGATCCTCAGCTCATAGGTGCAAGTAGACCAGCATTTGAAAGCTACCGCCATCCCCTGCCAGCCCTTATTGCAGCCTCCTCACCCAGCGGCTGACCTGACGTCCATGATGCTCTTGCGCAGGCCGTCTCGGTGGCTCTCCAGGTGGGAGACGGTGAAGGCTGGGAGGCGTCGGATGGCAAAGCGCTCATGCTCCCAGGCCAGCATGTCTTCGGCGAGGTTGATTTTCTTGTGCACCATGGAGAACCTCACCTCTGGGAACTGGCTGGCAACCACCTGGGGGAGAAGTCACCAGAAAGAGAGGGGTGAGGAGGCGCCAAGCAACTCGCCTCCGGGGCACAGTTAGCAACTCCCTCACAACCCTGCTTTTCTTAAAAGAGGGTCTGCGCCTTTGCCATGCTGCGCAACCCCAATCCTTCAAGAAAGGGGAAGAGTAGTAATAGTAGTAGTAGTAATAATAATAATTTATTTATACCACACCCAGCTGGTTGGGTTTTCCCAGCCACTCTGGGCGGCTTTCAACAAAGATTAAAAATACATTCAAACAGCAGTCATTAAAAACATCCCTAAAAGAGGGCTCAGTGAGAGAGGGTCTGCTTTTCATCTCCAGATAGGACCGGGAGAGACTCCCTGCCTGACACCCTGGAGAGACACTGCCAGTCAGTATGGGTGATGCTGAGCTAGATGGACCAATGGACTGTTTTAAAACAGTCATGAGTGAAGTGAAGGCACAAGACTGGGGGTTGGTCATCAGGTGAGCTGCGCATAGGTGAGCTGCATGCAAGCTGCTGGCTAGCCCTGTGGAGCCTCCTTTTATTGAGACAAATATGCAAACCAGGCAGATACATTTTGGGCTATGACCTTTACACATCTTCCGGTCCCGAGATCGTGGGGTGGTACAAAGTTATTTTGGCACCTGTTTCCACCGCGTCATTTTCCCCTTGCACAGTGTATGACGAAGGAGACAAAAGATCTCGGGGACAAAGGTTACAGACAGGGCACCGCAGACTGCTGAGACCACAAAAGGTCAGACAGAGGGAACGATGTTCAGACAGCTGTGGCTTGTCTGGGGGGGGGGAGTATGCTACGCACCCCAGGGTCACGCGTGCAGGCAGACTGTGGCTGCCTGCTGGTGGGGAGTGTGCTCCCTCCGGGCCCCACTGCCCACTCCACGATATCCCTACACATGAGGACTAGAATCTTACTTCAATTTTTAAAGGAAAGGACCGTGCCTCAGCGGCAGAGCACCCGCTTCACATTCAGCTTTCAGGTTCAGTCCTCCGCATCTTCAGGTAGAGATGGCAACTGCCCCCTGCCTGAAACCCTGTAGTTGCCAAGTCACCTTCATAGGTAGCGTGCACTGCAGTAGTTCAAGTGGCGGATAACCAGAACATGGACCACTCTGGCGAGACAGGGCACAGGCAGGTAGGGTCTCAGCCAGTGTACCCAATGCAGCTGGTAGACAGCTGCCCTGGACACAGAACTGACCTGTGCCTCCATGACTCCCAGGCTGTGCACCTGGTTCTTTTAGGTGTTCAGTTACCCCAACAGAACTGGGGAGTCCTCCACACCTGTGTCCCCCAGAAACAGTCATTCTGTAGTAAGGACAGCTGCCTTATTTTCTCCAGAAAAGGGGGAAGAGGCATCCACATTAGCCGGATGTTCTGCCAGGGAGGCACACTGAGTATTCAACTGCTGCTGCCCCCCCATCTTGCCCAACACAATCCAGCCTGCCCCCCTTTGTTTACCAGCTCCAGCTCCTTCAGAAAAGCATGCTGAAGGGTCCCCTCTTTTGGAGGCTTTGAGACGTGTAGGTGGAGACTGTTCCCTCTCCCCAGAGTGTCCAGACAGAGTACAAAGGCCACGTTGTCCTGCAGCAAACTGGAATCTGAAATAAGGGACAGTCAGGGATATGAAATGGCCATCACCCTACAAAGAGTTATGGGGTGGGGAAGGAGGTGGAAGAGACACGCTTTGCATGCTCTTAATGCAACATGAAAAACCACAGATTGTCAGCTAAGACCAGGGATAAAAGGTAAAGGTAAAGGTATCCCTGACCATTAGGTCCAGTCGTGACCGACTCTGGGGTTGCGGCGCTCATCTCGCTCTATGGGCCGAGGGAGCCGGCGTTTGTCCGCAGACAGCTTCTGGGTCATGTGGCCAGCATGACTAAGCCGCTTCTGGCGAACCAGAGCAGCGCACGGAAACGCCGTTTACCTTCCCGCCGGAGTGGTACCTATTTATCTACTTGCACTTTGACGTGCTTTCGAACTGCTAGGTTGGCAGGAGCAGGGACCGACCAACGGGAGCTCACCCCATTTCGGGGATTAAAACCGCTGACCTTCTGATCTGCAAGTCCTAGGATCTGTGGTTTAACCCACAGCGCCACCCGCGTCCCTTAAGACCAGGGATAGTTGCAAGCTATTTATTGAGAGCTACACGCTCCGATTTCTAAAAGTGAGAAAGTTAGGCCCATGGCTTCCCAGTCATCCTCCTGATGCCTGCTCTCCCCTCCTGGCCAACTCATAACCCAGGTCCTCCACCTGGCTGTAGAACCTCCAGGTTTATGGGGAATATCAAACAATAAGCCTGCAGCACCTGTGTGATCCAGGTTGTCTTCCAGCCACCGCTTGGTCCCTTGATAGTTAAACTTGCCACCTCCAGACGCAAAGAACAGCAGATTATACCTGGGGGGCAGAGAGAAGGGTTAGGCTTACATTCTGGCCATTGCACAACCGGTTTGGGCAAAAGGCCTCCCAGAAGAGAAATTCAACTTACCCGGCGTGTGTCCGTTTGTACGTGTAGAGGCGAGAGAACAGCCTGGCCAGTTCCAGGAGCATGGCGACCCCACTGCCATTGGAGTCGGCGCCATGGGAGAGCCACTGGGCGGGGGGGGGGGGGAGAATATCCAATATTAAGGGCAACTCTGGGTTTCGGGACACACAAGCAAAGGGGGGGGGGGCGGCAGCAAGCCAGATCCTTGCAGAGTAAGCCAAGTCATTGCCACACATTGCAGCCAGCAGGAAGCTGGGATTTTTTTTGCCACTGAATGGCGCAACAGCCACCAACATCTGCAGCTTGTTTTTAAGAATAGAACAGCTGTGATCCACAAAAGGGAAGGCCAGCCGGGTGCTGAGGACAGCCAAGGTGGGAGGAAAGCTTGCCTTCCAGCCCTGCTTGTGAGCTCCCTCCTCAATAAACACATGAGACGTAACCAGCTGTGTTCTTAGATAAATAAGATATACATTTCACAGTATCAAATTGTAAATTTCAACAGAAGTTAACTCATAAAGTTCAACAAACAAACAAAGCAGAAGACCCAGTGGATCAGATCATTCTATAGTCAGTTCATGCATAAGGTCTGTCCAAATTTAAAGGAGCTGTTAGTGTATAACAACGTAGGTGGCTTGCATAAATGAGCCATGCTGCATTATACAGAAAGGCCAAAGCAAGCATGGGGCAACAGCCGACAGAAACTTACCGGTGCCACTCCAAAAGAGTCGTAGTGAGCGACTACTACAATAGTAGGCAAGTCCTCTCCTCCCAGACCAGTCAGCCGACCCTAACATGGGGAGCAGGGGAGGAATCATTACATCAAGGTCATTTCTGTCGCTGTGTCAATGCAAGACACCACACATCACCTCTGCCTCCTCATGAAATCTAGGGAATTGTAGAGTTGGAAGGTGTCCTGAGGGCTATCTAGTCCAACCCCCTGCAATGCAGGAATCTCAGCTAATGCATCCTTGACAGGTGGCCACCCAACCTCTGCTTAAAAACCTCCAATGAAGTCCGTCACCTTCCAAGGGAGTCTGTTCCATTGTCAAACAGCTCTTACAGTATTATTGCTATTGTAAATCACTTTCTAAACACCTTCAGAATCTCTGCTGTAAATCATTTCTGAACACTTTCAAAATCCCTACACCGACTTCTCGTCTGCTCCCTTATCCAGCGTAGGCTCCTTGGTTTGGTTTTTGGTTCCTTCCCAGCCCTTGTTACCTATGCCTGTTGCTCATGACCTTTACTCCTGGAGCGCCACAGGCCTCGACCGTCCAAAGGTCTCCAGCTCCACTCAAAGACTCATGTGTCACCTCTTAAACTCCGAACTGCCTCCCTCCTCCTTTCAAATCTCTCTTCACACCTTTTCTGCAAAGCCTTTGGCACCGCTGCCCATGCCACTTTGTGCCCTGTCGCAACCTGCCAGCCTGTAACCAGGCCCATGAAGATGTATTGATTTTATTAATAATTCGGAAGAGTTTTTTTGGGGGAAGCCCTATAATAATATCATGGCAGTGTGCAATAAAATACGTAAGACAAATGGCAAACAATGAATCTTCTTAATTCTCTAAGAATGCTTGGCGGAAACAAACACACCAGTAATAACATGCAAGGATTAGATATTCTTTCTCTGCCTTATTTACTGCATCCACTTCCCTTGCATTTCCTTGTCACCCCTATGTCAAAATTTAGACTGTAAACTCCTCCAGAAAGAGACTTTTCCTCCAGAAAGAGGCCTGTCTGCTTCTAATCGGCAGAAGCATGATGCACACTGACTGAACAATAATTTTAGTAAAATGAATTTTTTAAAAGCAGGGTTAAGAGTCAGGCTTGTGAAAAGTAGTTAAGACTAGACTCTGGAAACTTGGTAGCCCAAAACAATGCCTCCTTGGCCCTAGCAAATATGCCCCATCTCTTCCTGAGTTTGCAAGGTTACATTTGTGCCCATTTTATTTTATTTAACAAGTTGCATTTGTGCCCATTTTATTTGATTTAACAAAAAGCACGTACCATATTCACTGTGGTGTTTTTTAAAAAACAACAACTTCTAAGCAGCTTACAATAAATATTAAAGATTACCAATTTTAAAAAGTAAAAATCAAAAATAATTAAAATCAACAGCAAAAAGATGAAAGCACGTCAACATTTGTGTATCTGGACAGACTTGCCTAAAAAGAAAAATAATGTTTTAAGCAGACACATAAGAGTGTACAGCAAAGGTGCCCACCCGAGGTCAATGGACAAGGAGTTCCAAAGTGTAGGTGCCACCATACTAAATGAATGATTTCTTACAAGGGCAGAATGAGCACTTACTGCGGCACCTGTAACAGTGCCAGCTCTGCAGGTCGACGCAGTTGAGTGGGCACATACATGGTTAAGGCAAACTTGCAGATAACTGGGCCCAGGCAGTTACTGTGTACCAGAAGTAAACGTTAAGAATTCTGCTCATATTGATCCAGAGCAGATTCCAACGTATAGTTAGCAGAGCAAAATAAACTTAGCACGTTGTAGGATTCCCATACAAAATAGACCAGAGGCAATTAACATTCCATCCAGCAGAGCTTTACTGCTACTGAAGGCAAATGAGCATCTTGGTCACAAATCCAATTCATTCAGGATTGGCCCCGTCCATAAGAAATCCAGTTGCAGCAGACTTAACCTAAATTTACAATAACTCATAATAAGACTAAAACTAAGCACTTAAGCATACTATGTACAGAGCACCACACCAGAAGGAAAGAAGGACAGAATGTGAAACTCAGGCTCCTTCTGGCCTATTATTATAGTCAGCATGACCTTGGGTGAAAGAGATAACAGGACCAGTTTAAACCAGCTGTTCAGCTTCTCTGCAGGTATAAACCGAACATCAGGAACCTTTTGCTTGTTTCTAGGCAGAACAGAAGCCTGCTTGTTAGCTAGAAACTTCAGTTTGTATCACACAGGGAAGCTTACAGAACCCTCTTGAATCAATTAGTATAGACAAGATCTCTGCACCTTAGATCTATTTCCTTCTGCACCAAGAAATGCAAACTGACAGTAACACCTTGAAGTTGGCCTGGCAGGAATATGGCAACCAGTGCAGACTTGGTTTTGGTTGGCTTGCTTGCTGGTTTATTAAATTTGTACACTGACCTTCAATGAAAGATCACAGGGCAGTTCAGCCCTCTGAGCGGAAGTGTTACAAGCTGATAGGGTCTCTCACTCCTGTCAGCAACTGCGCTACAGCACTCTGCCCTAACTACAGTTTCTGGGTCAAGTGCAAAAGAAGCCCTGCACAGTGCATTACGGTAATCCAACCTTGGAAAGTCAGTATGACAGGAAGTGCTCCCAAACTCACCTCCACACTGGTGATGAGCCAGTCACTGACTGCTTTGCTTTGAGCCCCACTGGTCACCATCTGGAAGCCGTTGGCAGTTGCTGTGTGTAAAAGTACTAGGAAGAAAACAGGGGCACAAAGATAAGAGTACACAGCTACACTTTGCCTCCATTCACAACAGCATCAGAAACCTTGCAAATTGCTCCCCATGTAGAAGACACACATGGATTTGAGCCGGTACGCTTTATATATTCTGGACAGTCTTTTCTATCCACGGTCAAGGTTTGCCTCTTTATATTTAACATAAATAAAAATATTCAAAATATAACAGGAATTGGGTTCATGTGTACATATCTGAGCACAATTCAAAGTGTTGGTGCTGAACTTTAAAGCCCTAAACAGACTCTGCCCTGTGGACCTGAAGGAGCGTCTCCACCCCCATCATCCAGCCTAGACACTGAGGTCCAGCTCCAAGGGCCTTCTGGCAGTTCCCTCACTGTGAGGTTACAGGGAACCAGGCAGATGGTCTTCTCGGTAGTCATGCCCGCCCTGTGGAACGCCCTTCCACCAGATGTCAAGGAAATAAACAACTATCTGACTTTTAGAAGACATCTGAAGGCAGCCCTGTTTGGGGAAGTTTTTAATGTTTGATTGTGTTTTTTATATTCCGTTGGGAGCCACTCAGAGTGTCTGGGGAATCGCAGCCAGATGGGCGAGGTATAAATAATAACATTATTATTAATAATTATTATGAATTTCAATGGGTCTGTTCTGAGTAAAACTTAGCTGGAAACAACCCATTGCCTCAGGCTTCTTCATGATGTAATCATGTAATCCTATGCCTGTCTAATAAAAAACAAATCCTACTGAGTCCCATGGCGTTTAATCCCAGATATGAGGGTATAGTATTCTAGAGCTAGATCTTTCCCAACACCTGCCAAGCTTTTTTTTTTTTTATGATCCCTCTCTTATACCAGTAGCAAAGCCTGTTGGATCTATCTGGAGTTGCTGTTCCAAATACAAGGTGCCACCTCTGAAAAGGCCCTTGGAAGATGGTCTTAAACGGAGGCAACCCCTGAAGCTAATCCCAGTGGGTTTTTTTGAAAGAGGCCTACCTTCAGCAGCTGAAGCTGAGCCTTGCGACGCAGAAGCCGCCTGCGTTTGCTCGTAGATGGAGAGGAGATCATCATCTTCCTCAGCAAAGTAGACCGGCACAATGGTTTCCATCGCCAGCATTTCTGGCTCAATCTCCATGAATTGCTGAGGAGGAGCAGATAAAAGACTCAGTGACTTGAAGAGGAGGACTCCGCTCACCCTCCGGACCTCACTTGGAGGAGGCACACAAAGAAGGTACTCAGAGGATGATCTCGGGGTCCAGGTAGAAGCCATAATATCAGCTTGATTACAGGTAGCATAAGGATTTCTGGAATTAAGCAGGGGAGGCAGTTTCAGCATGCTGAAGCACAATTATGAATGTAAGGCAGGGGCCTCAAAGGGATGCTTACCCGGATGACATCCTGAGGCACCGAATACATGTTCTGTGGCAGGATGATCACCACGGCACCGGCCGACTGGCGAAGCGCCTTCTGGTACTGTTCGTAGGAGAAGTCCATCAGCCGCATCATCACACAGCGGCGGCTCAAGACATCCGCCTCAACTGTGCGAGCCTCTGTATTTAGCACGGCATTCCGAGTGCCTGTCAAAAGCAGAGAAAGGGGCCTAGTACGTAGCCATGAAGGTACTTTAGATCCACAGATAGGAGGCCTCCCCATGTCCTAAAAGAGAATGTGAATGCTTAATTGCCTGTTTCCTCCTCCCTCTTAATCTGTTCCTTTTCTCGCATGTCTTTTTTGGAATTTTAAGTTTGTGGACAGAGACTGTGCCTTTTTAGGGGAGTGGAGTGATTACTAAGCTGTTCTGGGAGTCTTCACTGGCTGGAGAATGGGATTTTTTTTTAAAAAAAAGGTCTTTAAATCAATAACAACACCTTTCCAACTCTTTAAGGTCAATTCTCAGGTTGTGCAGTACTTGACTATGAAGGGCTGGTACCATCAGGAACATTCAATGATCAGTTCTGAAGATGCTTTGCCAACGTTGGCAGGTGTAGATCTTGCCAAGAGAGCAGAGTTGAAAAAGCTTAGTAGAAACCACGCAGTGGGAACGCCACATGCCTTTGTTGTGGGGGCTCATGCCATGAACTGTCAACTCCCAAACTCACCGTGTGACACGATTTGGAAAGGAAGTGAGCCGCGACAGCATGTGAGCCACAACTCTAGTGTAGAGCTACAATTTAATGCACAGCTTCTCCACCCGCTGTGACTGGGGTGCATTTTGGTGTCAAAGCAATTTTATCTGTACGATTTTATTTTAAACTACTTTAATAACTGCACTGCCTTTCTTTATTGCAATCTGCATACTTGCTTATTTTAATGTTTCGCTTTTGGGTCTATTACACCAAATCACACAGGGTGGTAAAAACAAAAAGTTATAGTAGCAGCAGCAGTTTCAAAAAGGTCTCTCCAAACCATGCAGAAAGGAAGTAAAATGGCAAATGCAATTCAACGTAAGCAAGTGTAAAATGACGCACATTGGGGCAAAAATTCCTAACTTCACATATACGCTAATAGGGTCTGACCTGGTGGTGACTGACCAGGAAAGACATCTTGGGGCCATGGTGGATAGCTTGATGAAAATGTCGACCCAGTGTGCGGCAGCTGTGAAAAAGGTGAATTCCATGTTAGGGATCATTAGGAAAGGGACTGGAAATAAAACGACTACTACGATAATGCCATTATACAAATCTACAGTGAGACCACACTTGCGATACTGCTGTACAGTTCTGGTTGCCTCACCTTGGAAAGGTTACTACAGAGCTGGAAGAGATCCACAAAAGGGGAACCAAAACCATCAAGGGACTGGAGCAACTCTCCCATGAGGAAAGGTTACAACATCTGGGACTCATTAGCTTAGAAAAAAGGCAGGTAAGTGGGCAGAGAACATGATAAGAGGTTATGCGTTGTGTGGAAGAAGTAGATTCTGAATACGATAACTTGGGGACATGCAACAAAGCTGAAGCATGGAAGGTTCAGGACCGACAAAAGGAAAACCTTTGTCACACAGGGCATAAACTGTGGCTACCAACCTTACTGTATGCTTGTGAAACATGGACCACTTTTAAACGACATCTCCAACTCCTTGAAATATTTCAGCAATGGTAAAATTCCATTCAATTTTACAAATCACTTGGGAAGACAGGCGAACTAATGCCAGTGTACTAGAAGAAGCAAAGATCACCAGTGTGGAAGCAATGATTCTTCAACATCAACTTTGTTGGACTGGTTATGTTGTCCAGATGCCTGATTAACGTCTTCCAAAGCGACTACTCTATTCCAAACTTAAAAATGGAAAGCGTAATGCTGGTGGTCAACAAAAGAGGTTTAAAGACTCTCTCAAGGCAAATCTAAACATGTAGTCTAAACACCGACAACTGGGAAACACTGGCCTGCAAGTGCACCAACTGGAGAGCAGCTTTTACCAAAGATGTCATGGGCTTTGAAGACTCTCGAACTCAGGACGAAAGGGAGAAACGTGCTAAGAGGAAGGCACATTTGGCAAACCCTCACCATGACCAACTCCCACCCAGAAACCTATGTCCCCACTGTGGAAGGACGTGTGGATCCAGAATTGGCCTCCACAGTCACTTACGGATTCACTGTTAAGACCGTGGTCATGAAAGACAATCTTACTCGGCTAAGAGAGATTGCCAAAGAAGAAGAAGAAACAACTATGGAATTCACAAACCACAATGGCTACCAACTTAGATGGCTTTAAAAAGGAGATCATAAAATTCATGCAGGATAAATCTATCAATAGCTACTTGATGGCTATATATTACTTTCAGAATTAAGATATGCCTTTGAAAGCTAGTTGCCTTTGAAAGCTAGTTTCACAAGCAGATATGCCTTTGAAAGCTAGTTTCACAAGCAGTTAAGCGCCTGACTGACATCTGACTGACAAACGGGAGAAGAGAATGCTTGACTAGAGGGGTCTCTGGCCTGATTCAGCAGGACTCTTTTTGTTTGGGGGTAGGGGGAAGCAAATAGGTGTCCACCTTTCACCTGTAGGGAGCAGGAATATTGTCTTTAGATTGGAAGAGTAGTGGATGATTCCGTTACAGCTCACCAGTTACTTAATCCAGGCTGTGCAATACAAAAATATGTGTAGGATGCTAACTTTGTGAGACATGTTTTCAAGAATGGGAAACAAGGCAAAATATCTAGGTACCACTGAGGGCTCTGCAGCTGTCTTTGAAATCTTCCCTCCAAAATTTTCCCCAGATTATAGCTCATTTTTGGTGTCTGCTCATTGCCACTCAGCGTACCTGTTTTGAGTGGTTGTGGAAATGTACATAGTTCCCTAGTGCCATCACAGTGAACCCTTTTAATCCTAATGTAACTTATTTGCACAGCAGTTTGACAATATACTGCATTTTTTGCTCTATAAGACTCACTTTTTCCCTCCTAAAAAGAAAGGGGAGATGTGTGTGCGTCTTATGGAGCGAATGCAGGCTGCGCAGCTATCCCAGAAGCCAGAACAGCAAGAGGGATTGCTGCTTTCACTGCGCAGCGATCCCTCTTGCTGTTCTGGCTTCTGAGATTCAGAATATTTTTTTTCTTGTTTTCCTCCTCCAAAAACTAGGTGCGTCTTGTGGTCTGGTGCGTCTTATAGAGCAAAAAATAAGGTAATTGTAAAAAAAAAATCAAAAAACCCAAAAAATCTCCAGCTGTCTCCTTGACAATCCTTCCCTAGAAACAGGAAGGGGGTGTCAGCCAGTGATAAAACACGTGCTTTTTCATGCATAAGGTCCCAGGTTGAATCCTGACACCTCCCATTAAAAGAGAAACACCTCTGTCCAGAGCCCTGTTCTAAGCTATAGGCCAGAGACCACTGAGATAAAGGGACGGGTAGCACGACTCAATATTAAGCAGCTTTGTTAAACCATGTTAAAACCCTGCCTGTCATCATCCCTCTCCAAAGGCTCTCCCTCCCTTGCAGATCCTCACAGAGCAGCTGCATGAAACCAGGCACTTGCTTCCAAGACTGGTGGTCTTAGCTAAATATGGGTAGGAACCTGCCTTGATTTACAGCAGCCCCAGTAAGGAGTCGGTCACGCACTGTGAGAAGTGAGTGACTGGAAGCGCTGGAGAGGGGAAATAAGACATGAGCCTGGTGCGTGGAAATACGTTTTAACTAGAGCAGCTGCTTAGCCTGTAAAAGTGGGCACAAAAATACCAATTGCTGCCTCTTGCAAGGCAAGTGTGTCTAGTTTCTCCTTGCCAGTCGGGCAGGAGCTGAACTTATGAAGGGAAGCACAGTGGGGAGACCTCTTAACTGCTGCCCTATTGTGCCCAAAGATGTCTATAAAGCCACAGGATGGAAATTTGGAGTGGGCGGGGCAAGTTAACAGGACAGCTGATCTTAACTCTGCTCCCATACCAAGGAATATATATATTACTATTATTATTATTCTAGCTCTCACGCACATAGTGTGCTCACCTACCTGTACACAGCCCTATGAAGTGGAAGTGCGGCAGAGACGTTTCCATAAAATCTTAGCACTACAATTCCCATCAGCCCCAACCAGCATGAACAAAGAATCTGGGATGATGTGAGTCGCAGCTCAACAACATCTAAAGGCCACACTTGTGTGTTCCCTGCACCGCCCAATTAGCTGAGCAGACTGCTGCTTTCCTATATTTAAAGGTATTTCTTGTTTTCATGCATACAAAAAAAAAAAAAGCAGGCATGCTTAGAAAAGGCATGTCGTCTTGTCTGCCTCTCACACATAGGACAGAATGCCTATTTGACGGCAGCACCTGCTACAACATATGCATGTGTCACCCAAGAGCAGGGAAAAATACTTGCCCTTCCTTCAGAAGGATTTCTTCACACCCAAATTTTCAACACAACCCTAAGCTTGATTGCACAGAAGCAAGCCCACTTAGTTCAATGAGGCCTTACTCTTTTGCAAGAGTGGTTTTGGATTGCAGCCTTAGTCAATTATTCATTTAGAACTCAGGTGACTAATCATCTAAGGCTGAAATCCTGTTCTTGCTTATCTCTGTGCCAGTTACACTCAACAGAGCAGGCTTTACTTCTGAATAGACTTGCACAGAATTGGGGTGCAGCTTCTTTTAAACTGCAAGTTTCAACTGCAGGTTTTTCTTAAACTTCCCTAATGCAGAGTGGTACAATTCAGCATGCATGCATACATACATAAATCTCTATATTTACATATGGGAGACTTTACAGGATTAGTATTATATTCTTTATTACAAAGCTTGCAAAAATAAATGCTATTTTCTTACACCACCTTGCATATCCAGGCAGGGCTGAGAATGACTCTTGCCTGCAACGCTGGACAGCTCTTGTATAAGGCCAATTCCTGTTCCTAATAAATTTCAGTCTTATAAATATTAATTACATCTTTCGACTCGCTACACAGCACAGAGAATTCGGGTGGTGACTTGAGAGGACTGCAACCAAAATGTAGCCACAGAAAAACAAGAGGGAGGCGTCTGCATGCTGTGGAGAACAAGTTTTGCCGAAACACAAAAGGTCTTTAGAAGAAGGAAAACTAAGGGAGGCACCCAGGGATAGATCAACTGGTAAAGTATGAAACTCTTAATCTCGTTGTGTGTTCAAGCCCCATGCTGGGCAAAGATGCCTGCATCACAGGGGGTTGGACTAGTCCAACTCTACAATTCTAAGTTGATTAATTTTAATCTGTTTTGGTATTAGAACTTTTTGCATGTTTTGAAAGTATGATTGCAATTTCTTCTTAATTTTATTCTTTTACCCTTTTGGTAAACTGATTTGAGGGTTGGTTGGGGTGTTTTTACAATCAAGCGGTGCACGAATTTTACAAAACAAAAATAAATTTTGACTTGTGAGTTGGAAGAGGAAAAAGAGGGCTGGTGGCAGAGTTCTGCTGCAGGAGAGTACGGCTGGCTAGAAACCTTTAAGCAGGAGAACTCCCTTGTCAGGAAATCAGAACACACTGCACGGTTTCATCATTTTATATTGCTACACACATACTGTTAAAACTGATCCACCTACATTATTTAAATACAATACACAAATGTAGGGAGCTGTCTTATACTAAGTCAGACCACCTGCATTGCCCCTCCCTGGTCATTCTACCGCTAAGCCATGGTTTAGTTTCAGCTTAGCGTATCATCTGAACAGAGCTTTGTCGGATAGCTCCTACCCGACAAACCACAGGCTGTGAGCCATAGAAGCCGCAATCGGTGCAGAATGCTGCAGCACGGTTGCTGACAGCAGTGAGGCCTTGCCAGCATGTAACACTTGCGCTCAGAGATCTGCACTCATTGCCAATTTGCTACCAGGCCAAATTCAAGGTGTTACGATTAACATATAAAGCCCTTAGCAGCTAAGGACCAGTTTACCTACAAGATTGTCTTACCCTGCATACCCACATAACGCCCATTCCACATAACGCCCATTCCACGCTTGTAAGAATGAGATTGTTTACTGCGGCAGCACCTACACTTTGGAACTCCCTGCCTATTGAGAACAAGCAGGTGCCTTCACTGTACTCATTGCAGCGCCTGCTAAAAAACATTCCTGCTTAGACAAGCCTACCCACATGCTTAGACAGTTGAGGTATTTTTAATCTGTTTTAGCATTTTAACTTTTGTACGTTTTGAAGTACAACTGTGATCCTCCCCTTGATTTTATTGTTTTATCTTTTTGCAAACCGCTGAGATTTATTTTTTTTTACCATCAAGCTGTGTATACATTTCATGCACCTCCACCGAAACAATGCAGACACTAAATACCACAATCTCCTATTTTTACATTAACATACTTAATCTAACACTATGTATGCGTAAAGTTTTAAAATGTTTAAATTTATTATAATCCTTTATTAAATTTGTATCCCACCCTTTCTTCGAAGATCCCAGGGCAGCCGCAACGGAAAAATTGTATTTTAATTATTGCTCTCCCTCGCCCCATGGTTTTGAGTAGCTCTTGTTTCTACCTTTCAAGTCCCTGTCGGCAGAAAAGGTGGGGGATAAATAATAATAATATGTTGGACAGTAGTTACCACTAATAATAATAATAAATAATATTTTGGGCAGTGGTTCCCACTAAATAATAATTATAATAATATGTTGGGGCAGTGGTTCCCACTTTGGGGGGGCTCTGCAAAACCCACCCAAGGGGGCCCGTGGCACATAGCAAAAACTACCACAGACATCATTGCGAGAAATGAGGTTACAGAGAAACAGACAGAGGGCCTTCTCAGTGGTGGCGCCCGGCCTGTGGAACGCCCTCCCACCAGATGTGAAGGAAATATGCAGCTATCCTATCTTTAAAAGACATCTGAAGGTTTAGGGAAGTTTTTAATATTGAACGCTGTATTGTTTTTAACCCTTGATTGGGAGCCGCCCAGAGTGGCTGGGGAAACTCAGCCAGATGGGCGGGGTATAAATAAGAATAATCAAACTGTTCAAAAGTAGGGGGGGGGCATGGCTTAGCTTTATGAAAAACAAGGTGGGGGGGAATCTTAGCTAATGAGGAACCACTGACGTTAAGGGGGCTGTCAGCACGTGGATTTCCCCCCCCGCAAAGGATCCTGGGAACTGTAGTTCTGTGAGTGTGAGGAGAAAACTACAGTTCCTTGGAAACTCTGTACCTGTGTTGGGGGGGGTGTTGGGGGGGGTTATTTAAGCGCCTCATGAGAGGCGGGTGGGGAGAGCGTCGTCGTCTCCCGGGCCTTCCCTGTCAGCGCCGCCGCCGCCACCCGAACCCCGCCCGAACCCCCTTTGGCTGACTGACCGTAGGGCTGCCCTCCGAGCTCGTACTGCTGCATGCGGTAGACGGTGAACTCGTGGGCGGCCGAGGTCGGAGGCGGGCCCAGCAGCAGCAGCAGGACGGCCGGCACCACCAGCAGGAAGCTGAGCGGCAGGCACGAGGCCTTCAGCAGCACCGAGCCCAGCACCTCCTCGCCGGCCTCCTCCAGCATGACGGCGAGCGGCGGCGAGAGCGACCGTGAGGCGAGAAGGGAGGAGGAGAAGGAGGCGCTTCTTCGCCTCAGCACATCGCCTCAGAGACAGCGCGCGCGCGAGGCACGCTGGGAAATGGAGTCCGCCGCCGCCGCCGCAAGGAGCGCCGGGAAATAAGGCGCCTGATAGGCGACTCGGCTTTTAATAGGCTAGGGCCGCAAGGCACGCTGGGAAATGGAGTCCGCCGCCGCCGCAAGGAGCGCCGGGAAATAAGGCGCCTGATAGGCGACTCGGCTTTTAATAGGCTAGGGCCGCAAGGCACGCTGGGAAATGGAGTCCGCCGCCGCCGCCGCAAGGAGCGCCGGGAAATAAGGCGCCTGATAGGCGACTCGGCTTTTAATAGGCTAGTGCCGCAAGGCACGCTGGGAAATGGAGTCCGCCACCGCCGCAAGGAGCGCCGGGAAATAGGCTTTTAATAGGCTAGGGCCGCAAGGCACGCTGGGAAATGGAGGCCGCCTCCTCGCAGTTTACTCGGCTGTCCTAAGGCCGGAACCGCAAGGCACGCTGGGAATTTGAGCCCGCCGCCGCAAGGAGCGCCGGGAAATAGGAGTTAAGGCGCCGGGGCTCCCTGCGTTCCCTCATGGGGCTAATTCAGGCCAGGACCGCTGGGAAATGAGTTCAAAGAAGCGAGGGCCTGCCTCCTTCCCTGACAGTCGACTCGGCTTTTAATAGGCTAGGGCCGCAAGGCACGCTGGGAAATGGAGGCCGCCGCCTCCTTCTCGCAGTTAACCCGGCTGTCCTAAAGCCGGAACCGCAAAGCACGCTGGGAAACGGAGTTAAGGCGCCCTGTGGTGAACCGCAAGGCATGCTGGGAAGGGGTGGACTGCGTATCCCAACCGACCGCGCGCGCAAGGCACGCCGGGAAATGGCCCCCGGGATCGTCCCTCAGTGATTGCCCAATCTGTGTTGTTTTATCTGTGCGTTTCCAAGGTGCCTTTCCCTCAGACGGCAAGTCAGAGGCCTCCTTCCTCGGCTCTTTCGGTCATAAATAACGGAGAGGGAGAGAGGCTGGCGCGCAAGGCACGCCGGGAAGTGGAGTTGCCTATGCGAACTTCCTCAGCGGGGGTTTCTCTAGCGCATGGCATGCTGGGGCTTGAAGTACCCAGCCCGCAACGACCGACAGGGGAGGGCACAGCAAGGCACGCTGGGAAATGAGAGCGCGGCTTCGCTCTTACCACGGTGATTTATGGAACTCCTCAGAGCGCATGCGCGGAGCTGAAGGCACGTGGGGCAATGGAGTATTCCTTTAGAGGGCGCACGTGTGTAGGGCATTCTGCATCTTGGTGGCATCGAAGTAACTGGTGTCATTTATAAAATATATATTTAAAATGCAGCTTAGGTCCCTCTCTGTTTTATAAATGCTGCATTTAATTTATTGTAGATTATTGCATTTAATTTATTGTAGATTAATTCATACAGTGGGACGCGGGTGGCGCTGTGGGTAAAAGCCTCAGCGCCTAGGGCTTGCCGATCGAAAGGTCGGCGGTTCGAATCCCCGCGGCGGGGTGCGCTCCCGTCGTTCGGTCCCAGCGCCTGCCAACCCAGCAGTTCGAAAGCACCCCCAGGTGCAAGTAGATAAATAGGGACCGCTCCCTATTTATTTAAACGGCGTTTTCGTGTGCGGCTCTGGCTCGCCAGAGCAGCGATGTCACGCTGGCCACGTGACCCGGAAGTGTCTCCGGACAGCGCTGGCCCCCGGCCTCTTGAGTGAGATGGGCGCACAACCCTAGAGTCTGTCAAGACTGGCCCGTACGGGCAGGGGTACCTTTACCTTTACCTCTAATTCATACAGTATATAAAATGTATAAATGTTGTTGTTGTTTAGTCGTTTAGTCGTGTCCGCCTCTTCGTGACCCCCTGGACCAGCGCACGCCAGGCACTCATGTCTTCCACTGCCTCCCGCAGTTTGGTCAAACTCATGCTGGTAGCTTCGAGAACACTGTCCAACCATCTCGTCCTCTGTTGTCCCCTTCTCCTTGCGCCCTCCATCTTTCCCAACATCAGGGTCTTTTCCAGGGAGTCTTCTCTTCCCATGAGGTTGCCAGAGTCTTGGAGCCTCAGCTTCACGATCTGTCCTTCCAGTGAGCACTCAGGGCTGATTTCCTTCAGAATGGAGAGGTTTGATCTTCTTGCAGGCTCTGGAACTCTCAAGAGTCTCCTCCAGCACCAGAATTCAAAAGCATCCATTCTTCGGGAATCAGCCTTCTTTATGGTTCAGCTCTCACTTCCACACATCACTACTGGGAAAACCAGAGCTTTAACTATATGGACCTGTGGGTGCTAGACACCCTAAATTCCTGGGTCTAATAGGTGTGAGACTTTAATCGATGCTTGGAGTGTTAAAACCAGGAAATAGCCAGACCCTGTGTATTAGGCTCAGAGACCAGGGGCTGCCTTGAAGACCCCCAAAGAGAGGGGGGAGAGGAGGTTGAGGGAGCACTCCACAAGTGAGGTGTTCAAAAAGGGCTGAGGGGCTACTGGCTCTGCAGTCAGTGGCTGACATAATTGGGCTCCTGAGCCCCACAGGGGTGCCAAAGTAGTTGGTCAAGGGAGCCATGGACTCAAAAGATTGAAAACCCCGCTCCCAGGTTCAAGACGGTGGAAAATTACTTTTCTTTACACTCTCTTCTGCAGGTTTAAACAATCCGGAAAAGACCCCCCCCTCTTCTCCTGCTTCTGAAGGGGGTTCAGTAATTTTAGATGATGAAAGTTGATCCTTTACAGACGATTTTCTAAGCTCTAGTTTGCCATGTCTTTGCTTTAAACTATCTACAAGAAACGGAAGGCTGACTTCCTGTTTAGACCTTCCCACTTCAGTGCCAAATTAAAGGAGATTTCTTAATCCAATTTTCCGTTCTACTCACAGGTCGTTGTTTAAAGTCCAGTTGTCCAAATTTAATCTACTCACGGGTAGCTGTTTTGTAGCCAAATTGTCACAGGAAAAAGGTAGCGCTCTCCAGCAATGGCTGTGCGACTTCGCTCCACGGAAGAAGCAGTTGACTTCCAGCACCGCACCACTTGCCCCTCTTCACTCCGGAGCCCGTAATTGGGTTCCTTTACGAATTGGGGGGGCGCGAAAGGTGCCCGCCGAGTCCCACGGTCACAGGCTTCATCCGCCTGTGATTTTTTAAAAGGGTCCCCGCTTCGCCGTAGCGGAACAGACCCGTTTTCCGTAGAGCCAGTCCCTCCGAATCAGAGGGAATCCGCCATTACCGATGGCGCCACCCCGGAAGTACAACTACCAGACTTTTAGAAGACACCTGAAGGCAGCCCTGTTTAGGGAAGTTTTTAATGTTTGATGTATTACAGTATTTTAATATTTTTTTGGAAGCCGCCCAGAGTGGCTGGGGAAGCCCAGCCAGATGGGCGGGGTATAAATAATAAATAAATTATTATTATTATTTATTTTGTGGCTGAAAGTCTGGACTCCCACAAGGTTTTCTTCTCCCAGCCCAACCTCCTTTAAAATGCTTTTGAGTCGCCAGTTGTTCTCTAGTTTAAATCAGTCAAGTGGCCAATTTTGTTTTGTTTTCCAGCAGAAAGCCCATACTTCCACCAGGTTTCCTTCTTTTTTCACATTAGAACAGTTAAAGAGGTCAGTTTTCCTCCTCTTTGCAGCTTAAAACACTTAAATGGCCAGTTCAGATTCAGTTTGTGGTTGAAACTCTGGACTTCTGCCAGGTTTCCTTAAAAAACAACACCCTTTGAAATAGTTCTGGTCACCCGTTTTCCTTCTCCTTGAGGCTTTAACCATAGCTGTCAACGTTTTCCTTTCCTGGAAGGCCAGATCCTGAAGCTGAGGCTCCAAGACTTTGGCCACCTCATGAGAAGAGAAGACTCCCAGGAAAAGACCCTGATGCTGGGAAAGATGGAGGACACAAGGAGAAGGGGGCGACAGAGGACGAGATGGTGGGACAGTGTTCTCGAAGCTACCAGCATGAGTTTGACCAAACTGCGGGAGGCAGTGGAAGACAGGAGTGCCTGGCGTGCGCTGGTCCAGGGGGTCACGAAGAGACGGACACGACTAAACGACTAAACAACAACAACAGCTTCTTGGGAGAAAAGCAATGACAAACCTAGACAGCATCTTAAAAAGCAAAGACATCACCTTGCCAACAAAGGTCCGTATAGTTAAAGCTATGGTTTTCCCAGTAGTGATGTATGGAAGTAAGAGCTGGACCATAAAGAAGGCTGATCGCCGAAGAATGGATGCTTTTGAATTCTGGTGCTGGAGGAGACTCTTGAGGGTCCCATGGACTGCAAGAAGATCAAACCTCTCCACTCTGAAGGAAATCAGCCCTGAGTGCTCACTGGCAGGACAGATCCTGAAGCTGAGGCTCCAAGACTTTGGCCACCTCATGAGAAGAGAAGACTCCCTGGAAAAGACCCTGATGTTGGGAAAGATGGAGGGCACAAGGAGAAGGGGACGACAGAGGACGAGATGGTGGGACAGGGTTCTCGAAGCTACCAGCATGAGTCTGACCAAACTGCGGGAGGCAGTGGAAGACAGGAGGGCCTGGCGTGCTCTGGTCCAGGGGGTCACAAAGAGTCAGACACAACTAAACGACTAAACAACAAAGCACCCACAGACTCATAATAACATGTTAGAAGATCTATACTGGTGGGTAGTCAGTAGCAGGCGTGCAGAGCTGGGTCCTGCATGAGGGGGGAGGAGCTGTTGCATGTGCATGACATCACACACATGACTTCCCACCCCCCCCACCCCCAAATCCAGCCAGGCTTGCAGGGACGTGTGAATGTCTTTGAGGATCGCCAGAGCGCCTTCCCAGATCACGGTGTGGAAAGTGGAGGGTGAAAATTGCCATGCCTTCCTCCCCACCTCATCCTCATGACGGGCTGGTGCTCACCAGAGGGGTGGGGTATGGGGGGGTCCCTCAATTTTGGGGGGACTCATCCCCTGCCTAGAAATATTGAGGGGTCTGAAGCCCCTTCCGCCCCCATAGCTGGCTCCCCAGGTCAGTAGATGGTCAAAAGGGGAACGGAATGCCGACAGTAGAAGAATGGCAGATGAAGACGTTGGACTTTTTGGAGCCGGCCGACCTGACTGGAAGAATCCGTGACCAGAAAGAAGAGATACGAGAGGATTAGGATTGGAAGAAATTGAAAGAATATTTAGCTAAATATTGTGATATAAGATAAAGAGAAATTTATTGGAGGTAATAAATAGGCTTACGAGTAGAATAAGAATATGTGGTAGTAAATATGAAGGATTAGAATATTAATAAAGGAGAAGAGATTAGTAAATGAAAGGAGTTAATATTATTAGAAATATGAACTTGGAGAACTGTTACACAGGTGATATAATGAAATTCAGTTAGAGGGGATTGGAGGAAGTCAGTGGTCAGTGTAATGAGAATTAGGCATTTAAAGATACAAATTTTCTTTGTATTTAGCTTTGTGTATTGTAGTGTTTTTCTTTCTTGTGTGTTGTGTTATGTCTTTTTTGTGATAAATGTGGAAAATCAATAAAAAATTTGGGAAGGAAAAAAGGGGGGGAACGGAATGGAAAGTTGAAGGCTGTTGATCATAAAATGGGGAGCAGGGGTGGGGAGATTGGATTGAATAGGGGGATTGTTTTCCCAAAATCGCAGCCCTTTGAATACATATGTGCATGAAAGGCCCTTTGATAATGTGTGGTGTCCTGCTCTCAGATGGTTCTAAAAACGGATGCTTCCTATGTTCCCCTGGCAGAACTTCCCGGTTCTGAAAGACAAGGGCTGTTCTTTGCGGCGAACCAACTTGGCTATTTCCCTCTCTGTCTGAAATGTCAAAGGGGCGTTGTGGCAGGGCTGGTGAGATAATCACGTTTTCTGTTCCCCAAAGGCAGTGCCTTTCCCAGCGTTGCACATAAAGCGCAAAAGCTTTCAGAGCCTGGATGAAGACGCAAAGCAACGTAGAAGAGATGGGGAAAGTCCATAGCTCCAGTCCCAGGTTCACCATCAGGAAGACCCCTTTCTGAAACCTTGGAGAACCAGATGTGGAGAGGTCAGATCCACATCCAGATCTTTAAAGCATTGGTTTTAGGGCCGCACAGCCACACACAGAGCCATAACAATAATAATACTAACAGGTACCTGCTGAGAACATCCATAAAAAAGCAACTGTACCCATTCAGGAAGCGGAAATATCATCTCAGCAATGCATACCTGAAAAACATTGTTTGCTTGGGTGTATGATTTACCCAGGGACGCAGGTGGCGCTGTGGGTTAAGCAGAAGCAGCTTAGTCATGCTGGCCACATGACCCGGAAGCTGTACGCCGGTTCCCTCGGCCAATAAAGCAAGATGAGCGCCGCAACCCCAGAGACGGCCACGACTGGACCTAATGGTCAGGGGTCCCTTTACCTTTTTATGATTTGCCCAAGACCTGAAGCAGCCTTTGGGGTGGGAACCATCAGCTATTTCCTGCTTCCTTCCTATACAGTTTGGACGCGGGTGGCACTGCGGTCTAAACCACAGAGGCTCTTGGGCTTGCCGATCAGGAGGTCGGCGGTTCGAATCCCCGCGACGGGGTGAGCTCCCGTTGCTCAGTCCCAGCTCCTGCCAACCTAGCAGTTCGAAAGCACGTCAAAGTGCAAGTAGATAAATAGGTACCACTCAGGGGGGGAAGGTAAATGGCATTTCCGTGTGCTGCTCTGGTTCGCCAGAAGCGGCTGAGTCCTGCTGGCCACATGACCCGGAAGCTGTACGCCTGCTCCCTCGGCCAATAAAGCGAGATGAGCACCGCAACCCCAAAGTCGGTCACGACTGGACCTAATGGTCAGGGGGCCCTTTACCTTTTAAGTAGGCTGAAGCCTAGGGCCTCTAAATTTAGGGGGCCTCACCAGCCTGCCTGCTCTCTAGCAGGCAGAGGCAAAGCAACCTGCTCCAAGACCCAAAGTGGCACTTGTTCCAGGGGGCGTGGCACACATCCCAGGGGTGTGGCGTGCGTCCTGGGGGCGTGGCATGCATCCTGGGGGCGTGGTGCACGTCCTGGGATGTGGTGTGCTGCCCAGGTGTCGCACGGTGAGTGGGACACGCCCTGAGGGGTGCCGCTGATCGGGGGTAGCATTTTGTCCCCCGCCTTGGAATGGCACCTGGAGCGGACTGCCCCCAACCCCCTCAGAATACCCCTGCTAGCAGGCAGTCTCCCCTCTTCCAAAATTGCAAACTCAAGACTTAATGCGAGGGCAGGGTCTGGTCCACAGAGGATGTCCGTGGGAGTGATCCGGCCCATGCCTGGTAAGCCTTGCTGATCCCTGCCCTAGGGCCTCTCTTGATCTATATCCCGCCCTGAATTCCCATCATCCCTGACCACTGGTCCTGTTAGCTAGGGATCGTGGGAGTTTTTTTTTTTAATAAACTTTTTTATTTATACAACAAGAAAAAAAACACAAATACCAAATTACACACAAATTACAAAAATAACCATAGAAACATAATTTTCTTAGCAAACAATAAAACATCTATTGGTCTTAACACTAAAGACCCAACCTCCCATCTATTCCATATTTCAAATTCATATTACTTATTGCCAATACACACTTTTATCATAATTAAACTTATTCTCAATAAATCTAATTTCTTATATCTACCTTGCAACTATTACTAAAGTTCCTCAAATGCTGCAACAGAATTTAAACGACTATATTTATTTTTCAGATATTCTTTGAAAACCTCCCATTTTGAAACCAATTCCTGTTTTGATTCATTCTTTATTTTTTCTGATAAACCATCTAATTCGGCATATTCTGTCAGCTTTTGGATCCAATCTTGTATAGAGGGGATTTCATTACTCTTCTATTTTGCTGCGATCAAAACTCTTGCTGCCGCCGTCGCATATAAAAAGATACCCTTCCTCTTTTGTGGAATATCCAAATCTGTTATTCCGGGATCGTGGGAGTTGTAGTCCCAAAACAGCTGGAGGGCCAAGTTTGGCCATCACTGATTTAAACATTTCAGTATGGTGTAGCATAGCATACTATCCAGATCAGAAAAGATAAAGGCTACTTTGTCTTGGGGAGGAGATGAGAGTTTGCTTGTCTCAAATCAGATTCAGTCTCCAAATGAGATTACCCTGCAAAAGCAAGCAGACACCTCTCATTGAGTTTGCATACATACTTAAGGCACATATGCAAGAAAAATTATATTTTGGGAATGATTCCTGCATTGTTTTAAGCTTTCTGGGTATCCCATGATCACATAAAGAAGGAGTGTTCCAGTTTTAAATCAAGCAGTGCAAGGAGTTATTTCTGTTTGTTTTCCAATGTATTGTTGTAAATAAAAATATGCCCTTTTCCCTTATGGGGTATCCAAGAGCCCATATAGAGTCCTTACATAGGTTCCCTATTGGTAGGAGAAAATAACAGAGGCCAACCAGAGAATATTGAGAAGCAAAGCAGCTAGTAAGCCTGATCTTTATTGATCTGTTGCAACAGGGTGCTCCCCTCACACGCAGGAGAGGAAGAGGACCCCCAAAAATGCTGTGCAAGGGCTTATAAAGACTTTTGAAATTCCCATCCTCTAGATCAAGACCAGCCCCAGAAACATTATGCATTCATCACAGAAGGGGTGTAACCTAAGACCACCCCTCAGATAAGGCGGTCTAAAACAGAACATTTGCATGTTGTTTTCTCCTGTCGCTTTGTTTATTTCCTGTCTGGCAGGTTACTTGATTGGATTTCTTGGGGAGCCTGGGCAGTCTTTTGTAATGATAAGGCTCACACCCTTATTCAAACACAGATTAAGACAGGACGAAAAATTTTTTTCCTTCCAGTAGCACCTTAAAGACCAACTAAGTTAGTTCTTGGTATGAGCTTTCGTGTGCATGCACACTTCTTCAGATACACATGCACACGAAAGCTCATACCAAGAACTAACTTAGTTGGTCTTTAAGGTGCTACTGGAAGGAAAAAAATTTTTTGTTTTGACTATGGCAGACCAACACGGCTACCTATCTGTAACTAGATTAAGACAGGATTTATGAAGGAAGAGACAATGGGGAGGCTTTTCCATTTTGACCATGCAGAGAAAGATCAGCTTTCCTGTGCTGATCTATGTACGTGTGGTTATGAACGTTGCCATATATCTAAGACCCTAAAATTCCTATCACAGTATCCATAAAAAAAACAAACTCGGTGCGGTGAGAGCCAATTTTTATTCTGAAAGTGTGGCCCAGAAGGAGGAGTGAAGAGAGCCAGTGTCTTAGGCTGAAAGCCTCCACCTTTCTCCAAAAAGTCCCCCTTTGGGCCAGGCAGTCTCCGCCCTCCATTGTTAATTGGCCAGATGTTCTCGCAGCCCAGCCGCTGCCTCCTGCGCGTCTTGCGTCCCGGGTGGCTCCCGGAGCAGCTGCGCGACGCTGCGATGCGCTGAGCCCGAGGCGGCAGGTAAGGCGGAATGCGGAAGGGGGAAAGGCGCACTGGCGCAACTCCGGCGAGGATGGGTCTTCTGGGCGCAACTGGTCCTGGGATCCTGGCCCAGGTCAGCCAGCGCTGGTCTACTCGGAAGCCCATCCCACTGTCTCCAATGGGGCGCTGGACAAAGCGCGATTTCCCAGCCTTAAAGCCGTTGCGCTCGGTGGGTTGACTTGGGAGTAAAGCCACCGAGTTTGCCGTGCGCACAGCGGGGTCGACGACAGACACGGCTTGCTTCCCGGCCTGTCAATTCCAGCGGGTCTCCTCTGAGCAAGGATGAGCTCGGTGGAACTTGGAACTTTTTGGAGACGGCGCTGCATAGGATCTGGCTGTGAGCCACCGTAAGCGCATTGAACGTCGAGGGTTTTGATTCTGGGTATAGAACAGTGCTGGGTAGATGAAACTCTGTCCACACATACATCTGTAGTGTTGGATTCCTCGCAACGCAGGAATCTCACATCCTGAGACTTGGTTTTGAGCGTCTATGACTGGACTGCCTTCTTAAATTAGTAGGACTCTGAGGTGGGATTCTGGTACTACCACCAGTCACCCTGGCATTTTTGCAAGTGGAGTTTTAGAATCACCACTCAAACCACCTTTTCACTTCTGAGTTGAAGAGAGGTTTCTGGACTCAAGTTATTCTGGGAACAGGACCAAACCAGGACAGCTGCGTTGAGTGGCTGGAGTCTCAGAAGAGCACCTGATGGTTAGCCCAACATTTCAGGGGGTCAGACTAGATGACCATTGGGGGTCCCTTCCAACTCCACAGTTCCATGGTTCTATTAATATTCAGCCAGCCCTGAACTCGGGTAAAAGAGTCACACGGGAGTGTGTGAGAGAGCTTTAAATTATTCCGTTTTTCCTTCTTTCTCTCTGGCACCAGATGGTTTAATTGCCTTGGCAGCTTTCCACACTGGTTCCTGACTGCTCACTAGAAGAGGAAGCCAGTTTCCTGTCCGCCTTGGACCCCAAGGCTGATAAATTAAGAGTTTTAGCGCTCAGGGGAAAGTGTTGCAGGGAGGCAAGAGAACTTGTCCAAAGATAAAAGCTGAGATTGTCATCTCTCCGGATGGGAGCTGGGAGGGGTGTCAATTTCTCACATTGTCTCTTTTTAAAAAAGAAATTTATTTATTTGGGTTTCAAATTTTTACAGAGATATACCCAACATTAAAACAAAAAACAAATTTCCAATGAATCTCCTGGACTTCCATCCAGGTCCTATTGTTAATCATTTCCTCCTGCATCTTTTATGATGGTGCAAATCTTTTACATCTCCACTGTGTCCAGAATTCACTCTTAAATGACAAGTGCTATTCCAACCCTACTAACGATTTTAACTGTTTACAATGGTCTTTAAGGTAAGTTATAAATTTTCCCCATTCCTTATTAAAATCTTGGTCTTTCTTCCTGATTTCTGATTCTTCCAGTCATTTTAGCCATTTCAGCATAGTCCATCGACTTCATCCGCTATTCTTCTCTGGTGGGAACTTTATCTTCTTTCCATCTCTGGGCCAATAACATCTGCACAGCCGTGGTTGCATACATAAATAGTCTTTTCTGCTCCCTTGGGATTTCGGCACCTAGAATTCCTAAAAGGAAGGCTTCAGGTTTCATAACAAAGGTTGTTTTAAACATTTTTTTTCCAACTCATTATATAAAGGACTCCTGACCATTAGGTCCAGTCGTGGCCAACTCTGGGGTTGCGGCGCTCATCTCGTTTTATTGGCTGAGGGAGCCGGCGTACAGCTTCCGGGTCATGTGGCCAGCAGGACTAAGCCACTTCTGGCAAACCAGAGCAGCGCACGGAAATGCCGTTTACCTTCCCGCCGGAGCAGTACCTATTTATCTACTTGCACTTTGACGTGCTTTCGAACTGCTAGGTGGGCAGGAGCAGGGACCAAGCAACAGGAGCTCACCCCGTCGTGGGGATTCGAACCACTGACCTTCTGATCAGCAAGTCCTAAGCTATGTGGTTTAATCCACAGCGCCACCTGCATCCCTAACTCATTATATATCATTTCCCAAAATCCTTTTACTACCTTACAATTCCACCACATATGATAAAAGGTGCCTTCTTTTTCCTTACATTTCCAGCATACATTTGAGCATGTTTTATACATTTTTGCTCATTTGCTAGGAGTTAAATACAGTGGACACTCAGGTTGCGAACATGATCCATGCAGGATGCACGTTCACAACCCACAGTGTTTGCAACCTGCGTCTGCGCATGCGCAGGTTGCAATTCGACACTTCTGCGCATGTGCAAAGTGCGATTTTACCGCTTCTGCGCATGCGTGAGCACCGAAACCCGGAAGTAATCCGTTCCGGTACTTCTGGGTTTCGGCGGTCCGCAACCCGAAAAAATGCAACCTGAAGCGTCTGTAAGCTGAGGTATAACTGTACCACCAGTACATCATTTTCATAAAATTTTCTTTCAACATATAACTTCCTCACATTCTCTGTGATGCTTCCCACGTTAGAACGCATTGGCGTCAGACCTTCCGATGACAATTGTGCAGAGATAAAGCAGTTTAATATTTAGAAATGACAGTAATCGTCGGATGGTAGCGTTGCAAGGGACCCCAGGTGTCATCCAGTCCAACCCCCTACAATGCAGGAGTCACATCTACAGAAAATCCCCGACAGACAGCTTCTCAACCTCTGTTTAGAATCATCCAGCGAAGGAGAGCTCACCGCCTTCCAGTGGAGTCTGTTCCATTTTCAAACAGCTCCTCCTCTCAGCAGGGAGATTTTAACATTTTATCATTCCTGAAAAGCTGTGCGATGCAGCAGCAAAAAAGGCTAAGGCTATTCTAGGTTACCTAAAACGAGTGCACAGATCAAGGTGTGGTCAGACCACACCTGGAGTCCTGTGTCCAGTTCTGGGTGCCACAATTTAAGAAGGATATTGACAAGTTGGAAGTTGTGCGAAGGAGGGTGAACAAGATGATCGAGAGGTCTGGAAACCAAGCCTGATGAGGAATGGTTGAAGGAGCTGGGTATGTTTAGCCTGGAGAAGAGGAGACTGAGAGGAGATGGGGGGTTGTGGGTCTGAGCCCTAGTAAAGGTAAAGGGACCCCTGACCATTAGGTCCAGTCGTGGCCGACTCTGCGGTTGCGGCGCTCATCTCGCTTTATTGGCCAAGGGAGCTTCCGGGTCATGTGGCCAGCAGGACTAAGCTGCTTCTGGCGAACCAGAGCAGCGCACGGAAACACCGTTTACCTTCCCGCTGGAGTGGTACCTATTTATCTACTTGCACTTTGACGTGCTTTTGAACTGCTAGGTTGGCAGGAGCAGGGACCGAGCAACGGGAGCTCACACCGTCGCGGGGATTCGAACCGCCGACCTTCTGATCGGCAAGTCCTAGGCTCAGTGGTTTAACCCACAGCGCCACCCACGTCTGAGCCCTACCTTGGATAAAAGATTCCTGCATTGCATGGGGTTGGACTAGTCACTAGAAAACCCTTAGGGTCCATTTCAACTCTACAAGTCTATGATTCTATGAAAAGCTGAGGTGAAGGACATCTCTGGAGTGAGTTTCCTTTGCAGCTTCTAATGAGCTTCTAATGAGCACAATTGGTGAATTTTATTATTTCGGTCGCAGACCAGTTCCAGCCCACATATCAAGGAAGTCATAAAACACAATAGGGATACATTTGAATTTGCAATTTTGCTTTGCAAAAGCTCCCAATTTGTTGTAAGATAACACTTAACAATTTTAGTATAAATAAAGCTGTGGGTTAAACCACAGAGCCTAGGACTTGCCAATCAGAAGATCGGTGGTTCGAATCCCCGCGACGGGGTGAGCTCCTGTTTCTCGGTCCCTGCTCCTGCCAACCTAGCAGTTCGAAAGCACGTCAAAGTGCAAGTAGATAAATAGGTACCGCTCCGGTGGGAAGGTAAACGGCATTTCCGTGCGCTGCTCTGGTTCGCCAGAAGCGGCTTAGTCATGCTGGCCACATGACCCGGAAGCTGAACGCCGGCTCCCTCAGCCAGTAAAGCGAGATGAGCGCCGCAACCCCAGAGTCGGCCACGACTGGACCTAACGGTCGGGGGTCCCTTTACCTTTACCTGTATTTTATTTAAAGCCGTTTACCAAAAACAACAACAACACCCCATTAAACTTATCAATAAAAGACTGTTAAAAACTGGTGTCTTAAAAAAAATTCAAAACTAATTAAAACCAACCATAAGCTAGAAGTTTGTAAGGCATGGAACTTCTGTGCGTCAGGGCAGATTTGCCTAAACAAACAAAAAAAGATTTAAGCAGACCCCGGAAAGTGTGCAACAATGCCATGTGTACTCTGATGTCAGAGAACTGTAGAATTGCAGAGTTGGAAGGGACCTCTGAGAGTCCTATCCCTGCAATGCAGGAATCTCAAATGAGGAATCCGTGGCCCATCTCAATCGGCAGGGAGTTCCGAAGTGTGGCCGCTGCCACACTAAAACTCTCAACTTCAATCCTCCCTGGCCATTGCTGGCTGGGGCTGTTGTGAGATGTAGTTCATCAAGAACCTAGACCAGGGGTCAGCAAACTTTTTCAGCAGGGGGCCGGTCCACTGTCCCTCAAACCTGGTGGGGGGCCGGCTATATTTTTTTGCGGGGGGAATGAACGAATTCCTATGCCCCACAAATATGCCAGAGATGCATTTTAAATAAAACGCTTGGACTACTGCAACGCGCTCTACGTGGGGCTACCTTTGAAGGTGACCCGGAAACTGCAATTAATCCAGAATGCGGCAGCTAGACTGGTGACTGGGAGTGGCCGCTGGGACCACATAACACCGGTTCTGAGAGATCTGCATTGGCTCCCAGTACGTTTCCGAGCACGATTCAAAGTGTTGGTGCTGACCTTTAAAGCCCTAAACGGCCTCGGTCCTGTATACCTGAAGGAGCGTCTCCACCCCCATCGTTCTGCCCGGACACTGAGGTCCAGCGCCGAGGGCCTTCTGGCGGTTCCCTCATTGCGAGAAGTGAGGCTAAAGGGAACCAGACAGAGGGCCTTCTCGGTAGTGGCGCCCGCCCTGTGGAACGCCCTCCCATCAGATGTCAAAGAGATAAATAATTACCTGTCATTCAGAAGACATCTTAAGGCAGCCCTGTTCAGGGAAGTTTTTAATATGTACTGTTTTTAACACTGATTGGGAGCCGCCCAGAGTGGCTGGGGAAACTCAGCCAGATGGGTGGGGTATAAATAATAAATTATTATTATTATTATTATAAAATAAAAGGACACATTCTACTCATGCAAAAACACGCTGATTCCCGGACCGTCCATGGGCCAGATTGAGAAGGTGATTGGGCCGAATCCGCCCCCCGGGCCTTAGTTTGCCTACCCATAACCTGGAGGGTCTAAGGCTCCCCCCCACACACACCTGCACTGCACCCTTAAAGGTGGGAAGATGGGGACCTGCAAAATGGGGAAAAAAGCAAATATATGTGGCAGCGTTCTGCTCGCACCCGTGCTTTTCAGTAAGGGTGTGCTGCTACAGATTACGAGCTTGGCCCAGCTGGCGGTTAGTCTGCTGTCTGTTACTCTCCAGGAAGCCTGCGATGTCGCCCGGCCGCTGATCTTGGCAGTCGTGCCGAGCAAGACAATGGCTTTCTTCCCACAACGGATGGAGGCCCTCTGTAATTTCCCTTCTCTTACGGAAGCTGGGATTCTTCCCACCCCTGTCCAACTTCCTTTCATGGGATTTATTTTCCATGTCCCCCACTCCTCCTCCCTCTTCTGGGAAGCCCATACTGCCTGGGGGGTTTCACAGCAGCTGCGCTCCTTATTCTCCCCCATTTGTTTTTATTCCTGACATTTTAGACCCCATCAGTTTTCTCCAAGCAGCCCAATACAGTGGTACCTCGGGTTAAGTACTTAATTCGTTCCGGAGGTCCGTTCTTAACCTGAAACTGTTCTTAAACTGAAGCACCACTTTAGCTAATGGGGCCTCCTGCTGCTGCTGCCGCGCCGCTGGAGCCCGATTTCTGTTCTCATCCTGAAGCAAAGTTCTTAACCTGAAGCACTATTTCTGGGTTAGCGGAGTCTGTAACCTGAAGCGTATGTAACCTGAAGCGTATGTAACCCGAGGTACCACTGTACATGATTTTTCCACCTCTTTGTTTAATTCCCACAAAAACCCTGTGACGTAGCTTTAGGCAGAGAGACAGTGACTGGCCCCTAAGGTCACACCTGGTCTGTCCCAGTAACAACAACAGCAACTTATTTATACCCCGCTGCGTTTCCCCAGCCACTCTGGGCAGCTCCCAACAGAATATTAAAAACATGATAAAACACCAAACATTAAAAACATCCCTAAACAGGGTTGCCTTCAGATGCCTTTTAAAAGTCAGATAGTTGTTTATTTCCTTAACATCTGATGGGAGGGTGTTCCACAGGGTGGGCACCACCACCGAGAAGGCCCTCTGCCTGGTTCCCTGTAATCTCATTTCTCGCAGGGAGGGAACCGCCAGAAGGCCTTCGGCGCTGGACCTCAGGGTCCGGGATGGACGATGGGGGTGGAGAGGCTCCTTCAGGTATACTGGGCCATTTAGGGCTTTGAAGGTGAGCACCAACACTTTGAATTGTGCTCGGAATTGTGTGCAGTCGGTCACTCTGACCACTATGCCACTCTGGTTCGGACAAGCAAAACAGTTTCAAAATTGGTGCAAGACGTGAGCTGGTCCCTGGAGATACAAGCTTCCATGGGAACTGGGCTACTCGTGCTGGAAACATGAACTGGGTTGCAAAAGGGTGATGGGTCAATATATCTGTCTGCTTAAGAGACCACATAACACCGGTCTTGAAAGACCTACATTGGCTCCCAGGACGTTTCCAAGCACAATTCAAAGTGTTGGTGCTGACCTTCAAAGCCCTAAATGGTGCCCCATGATCTCCTGTAGCTGGCCACTCAATTTAGCAATCTTCACTCCCCGCCTCTCCACAACATACACACTGCCACACATTGGATGATACCCCAAGCCACTTCCAAGCCTGTGATCTGTATCCAGTGATGCTCAGTGAAATTTGCTTTGTGAGGGGCTGTCTGGGCGACGTGGGATCTGGACCCGGCTTGTGTTTTCATTGGCCCAGGAGTTATCTAGAAAGTAACCCGCTTTGGACCTGATAAGGTGGGACTGGCTTTCGGCTGGCTTCTCCCCACCCATTTCTTTTGGCTCACAGCACCGGGGACACTTATTTTCCCACCCGCACCGTTTTTTGCTGGGGGAGAGGTCCTGCTCCATCTGGACTCAACGCTTGCAGCTCCCACAGACAATGAGATCACTTCCTGGCCCAGATCCAGTCCCAGAATCTTGCTCCCTGCGACTTCCTGTCGTTCCCAGAGAGCTCTGCCGCTTTGAATGCTTCCCAGGGTCCCCATGTTTCTAAAACGATTTTTTTTAAATATACTTTTTATTAGTTTACAGCCAGAATTATACATTTTTAACCAAATTTTCACAAATTATACTTTTGAGACTTCCTTCGATTTTTCTGGTAATCATCCATATTTACTCCTAACTAAAACGCATTTCCTTTTTTGCATTGCCTTTTACCTTTCACCTTTTCCAATATATATTTTCCCAAACAATACATCTTAACCTTTACAGTGCTTCTTGGAACCCCACTAGCGTTGTTTGTAAATCACATACATTTTTCAGATAATCTACAAACTTTCCCCAATTTTCGATGAACTTTTGATTTTTGGAATATCTTATTTTTCCAGTCAATTTATCTAGTTCCGCATAGTCTGTTAGTTTCATTCTCCAATCTTGAATTGTCGGTGTTTCTTCCTGTTTCCACTTCTGGGCTAGTAGAATTCTTGCTGCCGCAACTGCATACTGGAATAGCTTACAGCCTTTCCTTCTTATTTCTTTCCCTGTGATTCCTAAAAGAAAAGCTTCTGGTTTCTTGACAAAAGTATATTTTAACATTTTTTTTAATTCATTATATATCCCTTCCCAGAAGTTCTTAACTTTCTTACATTCCCACCACATGTGATAAAATGTTCCCTCTCTTTC
This sequence comes from Podarcis raffonei, assembly GCF_027172205.1. NCBI lineage: Eukaryota > Metazoa > Chordata > Lepidosauria > Squamata > Lacertidae > Podarcis > Podarcis raffonei. Next base: position 3,744,972 of record NC_070619.1, on the reverse strand, counting down.
TTTGCATTTCCAACACTTATTGTCTGTTTTATACATTTTAGCTAATTTAACAGGTGTAATATACCATCTATAGAACATTTTCATCACATTTTCCTTCAATCCCATGCATGCAGTGAATTTTAAATTTTCCTTCCATAATTTTTCCCAATCTTCAAATTGGATATTATATCCAAAATCTAAAATGATTTTGAATTCTGCACTGACAACCCAACTCAACGATGTTGTTGTTTTCACAATGGGGAAAATTCCGAAACCAGTACAATGCCAACTGAGCCGTTTTGCCCAATTTGGGGCATGCCGGTGATATTGGGGGGCAGGAGTTTAGAATCATAGAATTATTGGAAGGGGTTCCATCTTGTCCAGGGCTAGGCAACCTAAGGCCCGTGGGCCAGATGCAGCCCAATCGCCTTCTCAATCCGGCCCACGGACGGTCCGGGGATCAGCGTGTTTTTTACATGAGTAGAATATGTCCTTTAATTCGAAATGCATCTCTGGGTTATTTGTGGGGCCTGCCTGGTGTTTTTACATGAGTAGAATGTGTGCTTTTGTTTAAAATGCATCTCTGGGTTATTTGTGGGGCATAGGAATTCGTTCTTTTCCCCCCAAAAAATATAGTCTGGCCCCCCACAAGGCCTGAGGGACGATGGACCGGCCCCTGCTGAAAAAGGTTGCTGACCCCTGGTCTAGTCCAACCCCTGGCAATGCTGGAATCTCAGCGAAAGCATCCCTGACAGATGACCATCCAACCTCTGCTTAAAAACCTCCGAGTAAGGAGAGCCCACCACCCTCTGAGGAAGACCGTTCCACTGTTGAACAGCTCTTACCATCAGAAAGCTCTTCCTAAGGTTGAGTTGGAAACTCCTGTCTTGTAACTTGGACTCACCAGTTTAGGTCCTGCCCTCTGGAGCACCAGAAAACATTTTTGTTCCACCATGGTGGTAGAGCATAGTTGTGGCTGGTGGCCCTCAATAGCCCCCATGAATTTGTCTAATCCTCTTTTAAACCCATCTTTAGGGACATGGGTGCCACTGTGGGTTAAACCACAGAGCCTAGGACTTGCCGATCGGAAGGTCAGCGGTTTGAATCCCCGCGATGGGGTGAGCTCCCATTGTTCGGTCCCTGCTCCTGCCAACCTAGCAGTTCGAAAGCACGTCAAAGTGCAAGTAGATAAATAGGTACCGCTCTGGCGGGAAGGTAAACGGCGTTTCTGTGCGCTGCTCTGGTTCGCCAGAAGCGGCTTAGTCATGCCGGCCACATGACCTGGAAGCTGTACGCCGGCTCCCTCGGCCAATAAAGCGAGATGAGCGCCGCAACCCCAGAATCGGTCACGACTAGACCTAATGGTCAGGGGTCCCTTTACCTTTACCTTTAGGCCAGTGGCTGTCACTGCCTCCCGTTCCACTCGTGTAGAAATTTAATTGACAGGTTAATTAATTAAAGCATCCAGCCCTCAAAATGCCACCGAACCCAGAGGCTAGGGGTACCAGAAAGCAGATAATGCTCCATTTCCCCGTAAATAAGGTCAGAAGGGCACAAGGTGTACAGATAAAAATGGCTGGGTCAAAATACCTGACAGCGGCTATTGTCACATAAACGGGGAGGGGGCTGTGTGACTTTTCCTCTTGGGATACTGCCATTCCCATTTGCCTTCAAAGGAACTTGCGCATCCTCTGACATTTCTCCGATGAAAATAGGGACATCCTTTCCCACATCAGAAAGCTTCTCCTACGCACATCAACATCGGTCACCTTGAGCAAATTGCAACTTTTCTGCCATGGGCAACACCTTCCACAGATAAATGGAATGAAATAAAAACGGTAACTGCAAGCTGCCTTGAGTCCCTGTCATGGAAAAAAAGGTGGGGCGGTAATATTATGGAAACTCTGAGAATGATCTGGGACATAGGTAAAGGGACACCTGACCATTAGATCCAGTTGTGGCCGACTCTGGGGTTGTGGCGCTCATCTCGCTTTATTGGCCGAGGGAGCCGGTGTACAGCTTCCAGGTCATGTGGCCGGCATGACTAAGCCACTTCCGGCGAACCAGAGCAGCACACGGAAACGCCGTTTATCTTCCCACCGGAGCGGTACCTATTTATCTACTTGCACTTTGACGTGCTTTCGAACTGCTAGGTTGGCAGGAGCAGGGACCGAGCAACGGGAGCTCACCCTGTTGTGGGGATTCGAACTGCCAACCTTCTGATCGGCAAGTCCTGGGCTCTGTGGTTTAACCCACAGCGCCACCTGCGTCCCAAATCCTATTGAACTCAGTAGGACTTAGTTCTGAGTAAAAATGCGTAGGATTGCGGTATGAGGCTGCCCAGTCTTGACCCACTTACCCAGGAGTCAGCTCCATTGAATACCAGTGTAAGGCTCCATTTACAATAAAGGAATCCATGCATTTCCTAAGAAACGGAAGCACTGCAATGAAATAATTTAAGGTGGATGGGTGACTTTTCCCTTCAAAATTATAGGAAGGGCTTTGTATGCCCATTTCACCATTCCCTTCATTTGGTCAGGGATTTTATCTTCAGGATAAAGAGCGCTCCGTTTTTGCCCCTACACAGACAAGCGCCAACTTTTAATTGTTCTCCGAGACGCGGAGGGAAAGGTCAATTCAGGGACATTCAGGGATCAAATCGGAATCTGTGATGGCTCTTGTAATTCTAGGACTGTCCCTGGGAAATCGGGACACTTGGAGAATATCAGCTTAGGCAGAAAGGTATCTGTCTCAAGGAAGTTCTCCAGCTGAGAGATGGTTCTCTGTCCTGTCCATCTTATTATTTTCCTTTTGCTGTTTCCCCTGGTCTGGGGATTTTGAAAAGGCCTCATTCCTGGCCTTTCGAGGGGAAGAGGCAGGCAGCGCTGTTTTCAAAGGGCCCTTCATCTCCGCAAGGGAAGCTAATTTTAGAACATGTGATTGATTGATGCTGCCCAGCCAAGAAGCAGCAGCCAGCGTCTGAAAGCGCTCCAAAGTGGCAGGAAATGGTCCCAGAGACCGCTTTGGAGAATGCCATCACGGTTTGTGCTGGCGTCCCAAACATGTCCGCTGTTCTGATTCATGCAAGCATGCAAGGCGTACTTTATTTTTATTTTTTAAAAGATATTTATTGAGATTTTCCACCTTAATACATTAAAAAATCAAAAAAGAAAAAAGAAAAAAGTTAAAAACACATAAAGTTTACAATCCGTATTTTCAATAACATATTTCCCTGACTTCCCCACACCTCCCCTTCTTACATTCCAATTCAAATTGTTAATTCAACAAGTTCTTATCCCCAATTTTTGACCTTTTTATATTTAATTCATTTTAGAAAAACCAATTTTAACTTATAAACATCAATATTTGTACATCAGTGCTCATTCTTAAAACCTTTTTCTAAAGTCGACCCAAATTCCCTTCCACGAATTCCCCAATTTTCATACTAATAACAAAACAAAATAAAAAAACAGATTATAATTGTACACCCTTTGGATTCCCAAACCCCACCCCACCCTTTCCTGGTTTCGATCCCCAACAAATGTCCATCAGTCTTAGTCTACTATCAGCCTGGAGACCTCACGTCCGAGGCTCTTAATTCTCTCTCAATTCCTCTCTGCTGGTTTTTTTGGTAGTCCTTAATATTAAACACCAGATCTCGGAGAAGCTCTGTCCCAATAGGGTCCATGTTTCTTCCAGCCAGACCTCCATACTTAAAAGTGGAGCCCGAATCTTGTTTCTTACTCCTTTTAAGTCCAAATGTCCCGAAAGCTCCAACTTCCACCTTAATCAAATTTGTAATCCATAGGTCTTCAGATCTCCACATAAGGAGATCTCTCCATTCTTCAATCTCCAATTCAGACCAGATTTTCATCATCCAGTACTTATTTTCCTTTGTAACCATCATGTCAGGCCTCTGGCTCTCCTTTGTCATCTGCAACATTACATCTCCTCCTTCCTTTTCCTCAGAAACAACATATATCTCTTTCTCCACACTCTCAAATATCTCAAGTTTCTCTTCTTGTCCAGCTGCATGAACTTCCTGAGTCAAATCCTTATCAAATTCAATGAATTTGTTTACTGTTAAGTCCAGAGTTGCAACATTGGTAGCCAAAACATCAATTTGGCCTTGTAACTTTCCCAAGAGAAGAAAAACTCTGTCCAATTTAGCTTGAATTTTTCCTCCTTCAGCCATTCTTGTAATGTCCCAAAAACCCCTCTAGAGGGATTTTGGTTACTTTATCTTCCTTCCAGTTCAAATCCAAAAATCAAGTTAGTTTGTATCAGTTCTTCCTTGTTTTCAACAAAATATAACCAAATTGTAACAAATATATCCAGCAGAGACAGCAGAAACAAAGTTCTCTTTTTCCTTCTTGACAGCCAATTTGACAGCTGTCAAACTCTTCTATATCTCCTCAACAGGCTCTCTCGCGGATCACTCCCGGGTCTGGGGGGGTGGCACTTCAGCTCTCAAAATTAACTCTTATCCTCCAGTAAAATTACTTATACTGCCAAATCGTGAAATTAATGTCTTTTACCCAATAAAGAAGAAGAAGTTCTCTCGACCTTAGTTAACTAGTCCTTGCTTTAAATTATTTACAAGACGGGGAGACGGACTTCCTGTTTGCGCCTTCCCCGATCGTGCCTAATTCAAAAAAAAAATTTCTTTGCAAATCCAATTTCTGTACTACTCACGGGTTGTTGCTTTTAAAGTCCAATTGTTCACAAGAAGAAGTCAGCGCTCTCCGACCATGGCATGCGGCTTCACTCCGCAGGAGAAGCAGTCGACTCTCAGCACCGCGCCGCTCACCCCGTCCCCCGTTCCGAAGCCTTTAAAAAGGCTCCTTCGCGGGTCGGGGGGCGCAAATGGTGCCCACCGAGTCACCAGGTTCACAGGCTTCAGCGCCTGTGATTTCTGAGGGTCCCCGCGTCGCCGCAGCGGCAAGACCCAAACCCTACGGAGCCGATTCCCTCCGGAGCTCGGAGGGACTCCACCATTAGTCGATGGCGCTAACCCGGAAGTCTGCAAGGCGTACTTTAAAGACACAGACACACGTATTAATTCCCGTCTGTGTTCTGTTAACGGAAAAATCCGAGGGCTCCCTTGGACAAAAACAAAGACACCAACCAGGATAACTTGGAGCAAAACAGCAGCCTGTAGGCTTGGCCTTTATTGAACTGTTGCAAGAGGGTGCTCCCCTCACTTGCAGGAGAGAGGAGGGACACAGAAAAAAATGGTGTGCCAGGTCTTATAAAGACTTTTGAAATTCCCATCCCCTAGGTCAAGCCCACCCCCAGAAACATCATGCATACATCACAGAAAGGAGGGGTTGAGGGAGGAGTTGTGGTGGTAACCTGAGTGTCCTGTCACCTGGCTGGTTCCCCCTTTCCCCCTCCCCAGGAATTATTCTCTGAAGACAAAATGTAGTCGCAGTTTCCTGCCCCCTGAGGGAAGATCTGATCATTGTCCTTTGTTCCAGTCCAAGCTGAATCCACTCCCATATGCAAGTTCTTTGTGATCTTGATGGTCTTCTGTCTAGGACCATCAGGGTTGGCATAGCAACTGGGCAGGGCTCCTGTGGATGTGCTGGTATGGTCAAGGGATTATGGTTGCCCTGTATCAAACCTTCCCCATTTTGTAGTCCTTCCTTCATGGAGTAAAATAAAAGTGGAACAGTGCAAATCCGATGTATGGTTGATTTTCTATGAATTTATAACAGAAGCGCAGCGTATGTAGTGTGTGAGTGTGTGTGAAGTTTGTACAAACTGAATGATTGGGGGGGAGCGGTTTCCTGCTACAGTTCTCTGCACTAAACTAAAAACACTCCACCCTTTGGCCACATGAAAATAGCTGGACTCTGATTTGCGTCTCGGACGCTTGCGGAAAAAAGCAACAAGCTGAACATCTTGTAGCCGTTTGGGACAAGCCGGCAATTCAGCCAAGGCAAAAGCTGCAGAGCTGGACTTGCGGGTGTTACTGGGGGGGTTGCTGTCGAGAAAACCCGCACGGTCCCGGGGCAGGAATGAAGCTGTGCTCCGAAAGGCAGGCGTCTAGGACGCGAGCCAATGCAGAGATGCTGCCAGAGGAGGCAAGGAAGAATGTGTGCTGATTCCAGGCAGGCAAGTCCTAACAAGGAGGGATTTTTCAATTTATCAGCCTGGAGGCCTGGAAGACTCGTGCTTCTAAACCCCAGGTGGCTTTCTTGTCGCTTGTCTCCCGGGGTGCGCGTAGTCTGCACGTTCTCAGAGGCTTGTTGTCGCTCGGGGACAGCCGCAATGGGGAAAGTCCTGACTCTGTGACTTTGCCATATTTGTTGAGAGCAAAACAAGGGTGTTCAGAACTGCTGCTGGTGAAAGCAGCTGGAAGTGGGAAGGGAGACTTCTGGGTGCTGGAGATGGGTTTATAAACTAGGGGGTGCATCTTCTGTGATTCTGCACAATGTGTGTTTGTTCGGTGGGTCGGGGGGGGCATGAGAATGTTTTATTGGGCTCCGGATTCAGTTTCTTGACAATTTCAGCTGTCAAAAAAAAGTCCTCCTTGTTGCCGAGTTATGAGGTTCTCAGAAGTCAGCAGGGGCTACGAAGGGCTCATTACCTGTTTTAAGACATATTGTGGTGGGGCAAGCCTAAGAAGTAAACCCCACCAATTCAATGGGGCTTACTTGCAGGTAAGGGTGCAGGACATTGCCGGCCATGCAGGGGAACCCAACACTTGCATACTCCAGTAACTCCTGCGGCGTTTAGTGGTGCATCTTTACGCGGCTGCTGCACAGATATCACAGAAAAATAATATATGAGTCTTAACTCCCAAGTGTTCCTCTTCTAGGTTCCCATTGCCTTCTCAGAAACTTCGGGAGGACCCAGCAGAGGAAAATGGCCCAGCCTGCACACCTGAATCAGAATCTCCCAGGTAATGAGAAATTTGCAGTTTATTTCACTCTCCTTATGATAAGGACCTTGGGTCGCATGCCATGCTAGGTATTCCCAGATCCTCTGAAACAAATGGTTCTAAGTTCGTCATGGCCTTTAACTACAATGGGTCTACTCTTGAGTAGAATTTAGTGGGACCTCTCCCATAGGGTGCTAGCTGCCTTCTGCAAAATCATACCATTAATCCATCTAGCTCAGTATATCATCTAGATTCTAGAGTGACGGCATCTCTGTGGGCGGTTTGGAACAGACCTTTCCTAGCCCTGCCTGCGTTTCCTGATGATGGACCCTAGAGTCTTTTGCACATAAAGCATGGTTAGAATCTCAATCTGTGCTGGTTCCGTGGGCTAACCGAAAGGCGAGGTCCGAGTCCAGTCCGAGGTCGAAGGTGCAGTATGGAGGCAGTCTGTAACAGTTGAAGCTGGATGCAGGGCAGGTAGTCAGGTGAGGTCAGGAGCTCCGGCAGGAAAGCAGGACAGGGTTCAGGCAGAAACTGACAACCAACAATATTGCTCCTGCAACTCGGGACTGGGGCTGGCTGACTTTTAGCAGCCCCGTTCCTCAGGTGACTCGCCTCTCCTGGCCTGGAGGCGAGCCCTCCTCCTGCGGGAACTTGGTTCCCTCCGCCTCTCTGCCCTGAGCCTCTGCAGCTCAGGAGGGGCTGGAGGGTTACCAGACCCAGAGGCAACCCCAGCTTCCTCTGACGGGGCTGAGAGTGGAGCACCTGCAGGCAATGGGTCCTCGATCACCTCAGGAGCCAGAGCAGACTCAGCTGGTGCCTGCACCTGAGGACCCAGCACAGGTGAGGACCCTTCTGGCTCAAGCCCCAGCCCCGGCTCAGCTGGTTCTGGAGGCGGGGAATCCTGTGCAGGCTGGGACTCCTCAGGTTCAGCATTTGAGTCCGAATCCCAGGCCATCACACAATCTCATAAAATCACGGAGTTCAAAGGGACCCTGAGGATCATCCAGCCCAGGGGTCAGCAAGGTTTACCTCGCCTGGGCCGGTTCACTCCAGCGGAGATTGCTCCATGGGCGGAATCGCATCTGTGCAGATGTGATTTCTGATGTTGCAGAAGCGAGTCTCCACTCCGCGCTGCTCCAGTTTAGCACAGCGCATGGGGACTCGCCGAGTGAGTGGCTCAGTTTAAACCAGGCATAGGCAAACTCCAGCCCTCCAGATGTTTGGGACTACAATTCCCATCATCCCTGACCACTAGTCCTGTTAGCTAGGGATGATGGGAATTGTAGTCCCAAATATCTGGAGGGCCGGAGCTTGTCTATGCCTGGTTTAAACGACCTCCATGGGCTGCAGGTTGCCGACCCCTGATCTAGCCCAACCCACTGAAATGCAGGAATATGCAGCTGCATTGATCGAACCTGCAACCTTGACATTGCCAGCACCACATTCTCACTTTGGAAAGGATGATTCTGTGATTCCAGGATTCTATATATCTGTCTCTGCAGCCAAGAGGAGGAAACCTCTCTGGGACACAATGGGGTAGAAGACTTTATCCCTTCTCTGTGTGTGTGTTTGTGTGTAAGACTCCACCCCTGTCCAGAGGAAGAAAGCCTGTACATGAAACTACAGGAACCTACAATTTCCTCTCTATGGCAAATTGTTATAGAAAAAAACTGGGGTTGGCATATACAGCCCAATTCTCCATCGAGGGACTCCTAAGTGTCTCCCTAAGTCAGGGGTCGTAGGCATGTGGGTGGCGCTGCGGTCTAAACCACTGAGCCTAGGACTTGCCGATCAGAAGGTCGGCGGTTTGAATCCCTGCGACGGGGTGAGCTCTCATTGCTCAGTCCCTGCTCCTGCCAACCTAGCAGTTCGAAAGCACCTCAAAGTGCAAGTAGATAAATAGGTACCACTCCGGCGGGAAGGTAAACGGCGTTTCCGTGCGCTGCTCTGGTTCGCCAGAAGCGGCTTAGTCAAGCACTGAGCAACATACACTCAAAGTGAACGAGCAACAAATCGATTTGCGACTGGCCTAGCCCCTCCCCCTGTGGCAGCCATCTTGTTCTGGCAACCACAATATGTTTAGGAAATTCCAAATGGGCCCACGGACCCGGAAAGGTTGGGGAGCTCTCGTCCTAGGCTGGGCTGAAGAGTTCATACTGCCTTGACGGCTCTTCTTTTGATACATGTTTGTGTCCATCTTGCTTTCAGATCTTGGGGGACCTTTCTTGTACCGCGACCAGGAGGAGGAGGAGGAGGGTGGAGACAAGGCGTCCTACTCTCTGGAGACCCCCTATGGCTTCCTGCTGGATCTAGACTTCCTCAAGTACGTCGACGATATCGAGAAGGGCCAAAGCTTCCGGAAGCTTCTGCCGCAGCGCAAGTCTAAGGGGGCCAAGCAGGCCCCGAACTCTTCCCGGGGCCAAACCAGCGGCTGGACCTCCACGGAATCTCTTTCGTCGACCACCAGCGTGGATCGGAAACCAGCCTTCTCCCCACGCCACAGGCTGTGGGGTAGTTCCTCCGACATCAAGGAGCCCGTGAGCAAACAGGCCTCGCTCCCCGCGTCTCCATCTCCCATCATCCATCTCCTTCCTCCTCCCAAATCGCTGGCGAGGAACACACGTGTGGAAGAAACCTTGCAGGAGACGAGCAAGCGGTTGGAAGAACAGCAGCTGGGTCTGCGGGCAGGGGGACCCTCTGCAGCCATCGGGGTGCCTGGTAGCCTCCCCAGGATTGTGTCTCCTCAAGATCACTCTCTGACGGGGGAAAGCCTTGCAGGCTCCGTCAAGTTAAGCCCCTCCAATTCAGGAAGGAGCACGCCAGCCACTGCCGTCGGTCCTGCCCATCTCCAACATGTTCGTGAGCAGATGGCCACAGCCCTCAAGCAGCTGAAGGAGATGGAGGAACAAGTGAAGACCATCCCCGTTCTAGAAAAGGAGGTTTGCAGGTTGAAGGAGGAGAAGGAGCAGCTGCTGGCCGGGCTCTGGGAGAAGCTGGAGATGGACGGAGGCGAGGCTTGTGTCTTCAACTTCCCCCCCAAGTCTCCAAATTCAGGGGCTCCCGACGAGGGCAAGGAAGACTCTCGGGTCAGTCCCGAGGTTGAAAATGATGGCGAGCCTTCGAAAGCAAGGACAAGTAAAATCACCGAGCTGAAGAGACTGACGGAGAAACTGTCTGGTTCGGAAAGAGCCAGGAAGATGAGCAGAGGAGCAGCTCTGCCTTCCAAAACCGGAGAGCCCACGTGCCGGTCTGTTGGCGTCGGAGAAGAGGTGGACATGAACGAGGTGGTCTTCTACTACCGGTGCCAGAAGCCGAGCCGAGAGGCGGCCGCCGGCCGCAAAGCTGAGACCAAGGACGCAGAGGTGTGGGTCATGGAGTCCTTACTCGGGGTTTCGTCGGAGGCCGAGAAGGAAATCCAGCTGCTTCAGCAGACGGTCCAGCATCAACGAGAGGTCATCTCCATGTTGGAGGGACACCTGCAGGAGGCCAGCGATGAGCTCGAGGAGCTACGGGTGGAAGTTTGCTCAAGGTTGCCAAAGAGTTTGACCAGCAAGGAGACGATGGCCCGGCCGCTGACAGTGGAGGCCAGCATGGAAGCTGCTCCATCCATGCGGTCTCAAGCTGTGGGCAACCACATTGAAATGGCAGACAAGGCCGTCCACTGCTGTCCGCAAGTGACCAGTGTCGAAGTTGGCTGCAGCCCGCAATCTCCAGATCTTGCCCCTGTGCAATGTGAGGGGAAAGCTGCCCAGATTGTTCTGGAGGCGGAAAGCAAAGCCCCAAGGGAGGACGGCAGATCCGCTCCTGCAGAGCTAGACCGCGGTACAGCTACAGACGCGTCTGTACCGGAAGATGCAAAACCCGGAAAGCTGCTGGAATGCGGAGTTACTGAAGCATCCCTGCAAACAGAGAGTTTGGGTGCGGATCTGGATTTGCTCCCTCAGTCCGTGACGAGGGACCAGGAGGATGTTTGTGTGCAATGGGATTCCGGAAAAAACCCCACAGGCGCTGGTGAGCCTGGAGCTTGGGCTGGGTTTTACTTAGTTATTTCAGACCTCTGAGGATGTGCAAAGTGTGCTTCCCTCCACACTGGGAGACCGCAGCTGGAGATCTGGAGATTTTGGGGGGGGGAGGCTTCCCTGTGTTTTTCAGTAAAGGACCCGTTCCCCACCAGTCATGCACTTCAATGTGCTTCAGGGCGGTTCAGTTAATTCTTGTGCATTTTGTTCCTGTCAGGGAAGAACAGCTAGAGCATGGGTAGGCAAACTAAGGCCCGGGGGCCGGATCCAGCCCAATCGCCTTCTAAATCCGGCCCGTGGATGGTCTGGGATTCAGCATGTTTTTACATGAGTAGAATGTGTCCTTTTATTAAAAATGCATCTCTGTGTTATTGTGGGACATAGGAATTCATTCGTGGGGGGTTTTCTCCCTTCAAAATATAGTCTGGCCCCCTACAAGGTCTGAGGGACAGTGGACCGTCCCCCTGCTGAAAAAGTTTGCTGACCCCTGAACTAGAGGGAAGAGGGCTGTGGTTCTTGAGGGAGCCTGAAGTATAGCCTAATGGGCAGATCTTTTACCACCTGGGATCAAATCTATGCTTCCAGGTGCCATAAGAAAGCGGCAGAGATAGCGCAGGATAGTGCGCACCCCGGAAATGATCTCTTTCAGCTTCTGCCTTCTGGAAGAAGGTCCAGGGTTATGAAGACTAGGACTAGCCGCCTGAGAAACAGTTTCTATCCAAATGCGATTTTGATTTTAAACAAAGTGTAAGGTAGTCCCTATGGGAGTATCTTGTATTGTATTGATCTTTATTACGGCCATTGGCCCATCACACGACAGTTTCCCATACCAACATAATGTACTTAAACCTCCAAATTTAAAACCGCCAAAACTTACAAAGAACAGACAAGAACCAAAGCAAAACAAAAACAAAAGACCAACATCATACATTACAATAAATTTGTAACATAAACATCGCCCTCTACTCATAAATTAGTAGAAGACATCAATGGTGATATCACCTAATTACATCCTAAAACATAGATCATAGTTTAGAGGGATTATCCGAGCCGCACAGGAGTCCGTTTCTCTTCTTTAGGGATAGGACGCTGATCAAGAATCTGGCAACCATGAGTGATCTTAGGGGGTCATCATCATTTAATAGATATCTCAGTTTGGCTTCATTCGTATCATCGGCAATTCCCTTTAGATATTGAGCAAGAAACTTGCTCCTGGGGGAGTATCTTGTATTTAATTATGGGGTATCAGAGTTTTTAGGGGGACAACCAGGCTGGGATAGCAGGCTTGTTGGTTTTTGAATGTCTGGTGTAGATTTTTTCAATTTCGTTGTTCTGTATGGGACAATGAAAATAAAGATTATCGTATCGTATCATAGGAAGACTTGAGCCATACAATAACTGCAGCTCTCCCTAGGAAGAACCCTCAAGGTTTTCCCACTGGTCCCATAGCTAGATTTCACCCTGCAGCTTAAAAAAAACCATGGGGTCTGGATAGGTACAGTCCCCCCCTACCAGCTGCTCAAAATGGCAGAGTTTCTGCAAGTGCCTAAAGAACGTTCCTTCCTTCTTCTGCTTCTTCCCCCCACAGGAGCCCTCAAATCCATCATGAAGAAGCGAGGCAGCCCTGCCAAGACGGAGGCAGGTAGTGGGAGGAAAAGCCTCCAGTTTGTGGGATTTCTGAATGGCGAGTACGAGTCTTTTTTGCTTCCTCTCTTTTTTTTGGGGGGGGGTCGGGATGGCAGAGGAGACCCAGGTGTCTTCGATGCTGAAGTTTCAACTACAGTGGTTAAGTACTTAATTCGTTCCGGAGGTCCGTCCTTAACCTGAAACTGTTCTTAACCTGAAGCACCACTTTAGCTAATGGGGCCTCCTGCTGCCACCGCACGATTCCTGTTCTCATCCTGAAGCAAAGTTCTTGACCCGAAGTAATATTTCTGGGTTAGTGGTGTCTGTAACCTGAAGCGTATGTAACCAGATGTACCACTGTATTTGGAGCCTGGAGAGATAGCTGTGGGATTATAGCAGAGGTTGGGAATCTATAGCCCTACAGATGCTATTTAGTTAGATAAAGGTAAAGGGACCCCTGACCGTTAAGCCCAGTCGTGGATGACTGTGGGGTTGCGGCGCTCATCTCGCTTTACTGGCCAAGGGAGCCGGTGTACAGCTTCTGGGTCATGTGGCCAGCATGACTAAGCCGCTTCTGGCGAACCAGAGCAGCGCACGGAAATGCCGTTTACCTTCCCGCCGGAGCGGTACCTAGTTATCTACTTGCACTTTGACGTGCTTTCAAACTGCTAGGTTGGCAGGAGCTGGGACCGAGCAACAGGAGCTCACCCCATCGCGGGAATTCGAACCTCCGACCTTCTAATCAGCAAATCCTAGACTCTGTGGTTTAGACCACAGCACCACCCGCGTTTTAACACTGCTTGATGGTGCTGGTTGTTTAAAAAAAGTGGTTCACAAAGAGACTGAGTGAATCCTCAGTCTGTTAAATAATAATAATAATAATAATAATAATAATAATAATACTTTTATTATTTATACCCTGCCCATTTAACTGGGTGGTGAGATGACAATGAGTGGTCAGAGAAAGGTGCCTGGGAGGAGGAGGTGTCAGGAGCTGAAGGGGCAACAGGGTTTAGTGAGCAGGAAGAGTCTGTGGTAGAGAGCAGTCCAGAATCAGAGGCAGGAGAGGAGGGGGAACCAGGAGACAGAGATGAGGCAGGCTGCTGAAGAACCCAGGGAGTCTCCCCCTCCTGCTGTGACCAGCTCCCCTCTCCCTGGTCTCCCAGAACCCACAGAGGTATGAAGAGGACAGAGCAGAGGCAGACAAGGCGGAGAAGTCTCAGGGTGCTTGGGAAGGACATGGAGCAGGAGGAGACTTAGCGGTGCGACGCTGGGGACCTTTAATCCTTGCAACTGCCCCATTGGGGGCAAGACCTCCTGGGAAGAGTTGCTGTGCTCTCTGGGCCCGAGGTGTTTCATTTCTTGGAATAAAGACTTAACATCGCTAACATTGTGAGTTATCACTTACCCAACCCTGGCACCCAGCTCTGACAACCAGTTAAATAAAGTCTGTGGGGTGTGAATCTGTCAAGCGCTATAATAATAATAATAATAATAATAATAATAATAATAATAATAATAATAATTATTATTATTATTATTATTATTATTTTATTTATTTATTTGTACCCCGCCCATCTGGCTGGGTTTCCCCAGCCACTCTGGGTGGCTTCCACAAAGACCAAAAATACACTAAGATGTCACACATTAAAAACTTCCCTGAACAGAGCTGCCTTCAGATGTCTTCTAAATGTCAGGTAGTTCTTTATCTCTTTGACATCTGATGGGAGGGCGTTCCACAGGGCGGGCGCCACCACCGAGAAGGCCCTCTGTCTGGTTCCCTGTAGCTTTGCTTCTCACAGTGAGGGAACCGCCAGAAGGCCCTCGGCGCTGGACGTCAGTGTCTGGGCAGAACGATGGGGGTGGAGACGCTCCTTCAGGTATCCTGGGCCGTTTAGGGCTTTAAAGGTCAACACCAACACTTTGAATTGTGCTCGGAAACGTACTGATATAGAACGTAGATACCTCTGAGGCAGGAAAGCCAGTTGCCAAACACCAGGAGTACCTGGCTGTGTGCCTGCCTACGAGTTGCATCCCTCAAGACCCCCGTTTTGATCCCCCACAATCTGTCCTGGCAGGTACGAGAGCACCTCGAGTGAGGAGGAGGAAGAGGAGGAAGAGGAAGAGGAGAGGTCCCCCAGGAAGGGCTCCCCGCTTGGCTTCGGCAGTGACACTCCCAGCACCACCGACGACGACGACGACTTACCTTCCCATGTGGACAGTAGCGGCAGTGATTCAGAGACTCCTGTTTCGGGGGCCGCCCAGGAGGGCCACGATCCGGAGGAAGCCGAAGATGCAAACATCTCGGGAGAAACTCCCCCGGAAGTGAAGGAGAAGTAAGTCCTAGAATCCAGGACACAACAGCTCCACTTGCTACCGATCTGTTTCGGGGCCTCAGTTAAAAGTGCCCCACAAATCCCTACAAGGTGATCGGAAATACCTTATTCCTTCAGGCGAGCCTGCCCCGGGCTCTGAGATCTCCTGGGGAGGCTCTGCTCTCGGCCCCTCCACCCCCACAGGCCCTCTTGGTGGGGACACAAGAGAGGGCCTTCTCGGTGGTGGCTCCTTGCTGTTCTTTTGCCAGCAGGTGAAGCACCTTCTTCTCCAACAGGCTTTTGGGAGCTGGCTGCTTTTAAGGAAGGGGTTGGTGCCGTGCTGTTTTTAATGTAATTGATCTGTATGTTTTTAATAGATAGACTGAGTGAGCAAGCGAGTTTTAATTCTGTCAATGTTTTTCTACATTTTTAGCTGTTCTTGTTTTTAACCGTAAGCCGCCTTGGAGTTCCTGTCAGGGGAAAATCGAGGGCACAAATAAATATGTAATCATCATAACTCCCTACACACGACTGAGAAAGGGTCAGGGGGAGGCATGAGTTTTCTCTTCTGATTTAAGGTCCGTCCACGGGGGGCGCTGTGGGTTCAACCACAGAGCCTAGGACTTGCCGATCAGAAGGTTGGCAGTTTGAATCCCTGCGACGGAGTGAGCTCCCGTTGCTCTGTCCCAGCTCCTGCCAACCTAGCAGTTCGAAAGCACACCAGCGCAAGTAGATAAATAGGCACTGCTCTGGCAGGAAGGTAAACGGTGTTTCCGTGCGCTGCTCTGGTTCACCAGAAGCGGCTTAGTCATGCTGGCCACATGACCCGGAAGCTGTACGCCGGCTCCCTCGGCCAGTAAAGCGAGATGAGCGCTGCAACCCCAGAGTCGGCCATGACTGGACCTAATGGTTAGGGGTCCCTTTACCTTTACGCCTCAGCTTAATGTAAATTGCAAACCCCTCACACCTCTTTTTTTTGTTTTTTTGTTTTTTGCTTTTTATTGGTTTTCTTACTTGATGAAGAAATACACACAATAAAATAACCAAAATAATAAAATGGCAACAACAACAACCAAAAGGGAATATATATATATATATATATATATATATATATATATATATATATATATACAAAAAGCATACATACAACCATAAATCCATAAATTCTTATGTACAGACTTATGCCACCATATTCTTTAATTCCAATTCCTTCTCTTCTCTAATAGACTTCCGTCCTCCTCAACGTGGGTCTATTTTGTCTATTTGTTAAACTCCTTTTATCCTTTCTTCATTTCTACTGTTTTCCACATACTACACTTGTCATCCATGTTGTGGTTTGCGAAAATCAAAGCAAATCCAGGTTTTGACTTGGGGACACTGTTTTGTTTTAGATAATCTCTGTAAATATCCCATACCTTTTGGAATTTTTGGTTAGGCCGTCTCCTAATCGCACCTGTCATTTTTGCCAATTCGAGATATTCAAATAATTTATCCTGCCGTTCCTTTTTTGGTTGGTACTATTTCACTTTTCCAATTTCTAGCTATTAATATTCTTGCTGCCGTTGTAGCATATAAGAATATTCTCTTTTTTTCCTTCTCTCATGCCTCTTTTAGTCCCCTCTCACTCATGCTATCAGGAGCGGACGGGGATCGTGTGTATCTTCTCAATGATGGGTCTTCAATTTTTGCACCCCGTGGGGGGGAAAGCCCCCGCACCAGCCAAAATCTGGCACTGGTCCTTCAACGAATGCTCTCGTCCACGCTTTCTTCTCCCTTAATCCAGGGACGCCCTTGTTAGAATTCCTGCTCTGTGATTGCAGTCATGGGATTGTTGTCTTTCACATGGCAGTATATGTTTTGACTCCACAGAGTGGGAAGTGACGGAGACAGGATGTTTGTGTTCCTGTGTTCCGTGAAGTGGGACTACAGTGGTTTGTTGTTGTTTAGTCGTTTAGTCGTGTCCACCTCTTCGTGACCCCCTGGACCAGAGCACGCCAGGCACTCCTGTCTCCCACTGCCTCCCGTAGTTTGGTCAAACTCATGCTGGTAGCTTCGAGAACACTGTCCCACCATCTCGTCCTCTGTCGTCCCCTTCTCCTTGCGCCCTCCATCTTTCCCAGCATCAGGGTCTTTTCCAGGGAGTCTTCTCTTCTCATGAGGTGGCCAAAGTCTTGGAGCCTCAGCTTCAGGATCTGTCCTTCCAGTGAGCACTCAGGGCTGATTTCCTTAAGAATGGATAGGTTTGATCATCTTTCAGTCCATGGGACTCTCAAGAGTCTCAATTTGTTCTGGAGGTCCATTCTTAACCTGAAACTGTTCTTAACCAGAAGCACCACTTTAGCTAATGGGGCCTTCTGCTGCCGCCGCGCCGCCAGAGCACGATTTCTGTTCTTATCCTGAAGCAAAATTCTTAACCTGAAGCACTATTTCTAGGTTAGCGGAGTGTGTAACCTGAAGTGTATGTAACCTGAATCGTATGTAACCCGAGGTACCACTGTATTGTCCTTTGTCCTTTTTCTGTCTGATGCTAGAGAGAGAGGGAGCCATGTTGCAGTGCTCTGTGTGTGTTTATATGTAAATAAAGTAAAGGTAAAGGGACCCCTGACCGTTAGGTCCAGTCGTGGACAACTCTGGGGTTGCGGCGCTCATCTCGCTTTATTGGCCGAGGGAGCCGGCGTACAGCTTCCAGGTCATGTGGCAGCCTGACTAAGCCGCTTCTGGCGAACCAGAGCAGCGCACGGAAACGCCGTTTACCTTCCCACCGGAGTGGTACCTATTTATCTACTTGCACTTTAACATGCTTTCGAACTGCTAGGTTGGCAGGAGCTGGGACTGAGCAATGGGAGCTCACCCCGTCACGGGGATTCGAACCGCTGACCTTCTGATCAGCAAGTCCTAGGCTCTGTGGTTTAACCCACAGCACCACCCGCGTCCCGTAAATAAAGTAGATTAGCCAAAATGCTGAGTTGCTGAGGTCTGTCACACGAACTGCGCAAACTCTGCAGATCCCTAAGTGTGCTGGTGTCGGTTGGCAACGGTCGATGTGATGTTCGGGCTGAAGAAAGCTTATGAAGCTACCAAATGATCGACCAGGAGGGAGGGAACATGCCAGTCGGGCATGTGTCTCTGCCAGAGTCCTACTCGAGTGTAGGCTGAATTCCTGACAGCCCTATGCTTCAAAAATTCCTATAGGAGAGCTACTTTGATCGCGTTGGGGATTATAAAACATGACCGTTGCGAGAAGACTCCCTTGGAAGGTGGTGGATTCTCCTTCCTTGGAGGTTTTCAAAGCAGATGATGGACGGCCATCTGTCACGGATGCTTCAGCTGAGATTCCTGCATTGCAGGGGGTTGGGCTGGATGACCTCTGGGGGTCCCTTTCAACTCGATGGAAGCTCTAAAGCTGTTTCCTTTGACAGGTTTGAGCTGAGTCCTCGGCTGAGGGACGCTTGTCTCCTGGTGAGGAGCCACCTGGCCAGAGATGGCGCCGCTCCGAAGAGCAAAGAGGTGGTGAGTTGGGGCCGATTGACCACTCGGAGGGAGCATCAACATTAACTTCTTCTTCTTCTTCTTCTTCTTCTTATTATTATTATTATTATTAGCATTAAATAACACAATCGCCCTCCGAAGGTGGTGTACGGAGCTTCGTAAGGCTTCCATAAGCTAGCGTGGTGTGGTGGTCAGAGTGTGGGGGCTAGGAGCCGAGTTTGAATCCTCACTCCGCCATTAAGCTCACTGGGTAACCCCTTGGGTGCCATTTGCTGCATCTTTCCACCTACCTCACAGGGTCGTTGCGAGGATAAAATGGAGAGCGGACAAGCTAGGTATGTCACCTTTCGCACCTTAGAGGAAAGGTGGAATGATTTGTTTATTGTCATTTTAATTAGTTTTAAAGGTAAAGTAAAGGGACCCCTGACCATTAGGTCCAGTCGTCGCCGACTCTGGGGTTTCTGCGCTCATCTCGCTTTATTAGCCGAGGGAGCCGGCGTACAGCTTCCGGGTCATGTGGCCAGTATGACTAAGCTGCTTCTGGCAAACCAGAGCAGCGCACGGAAACGCCGTTTACCTTCCCGCCAGAGCGGTACCTATTTATCTACTTGCACTTTGAGGTGCTTTTGAACTGCTAGGTTGGCAGGAGCAGGGACCGAGCAACAGGAGCTCACCCCATCGCGGGGATTTGAACCACTGACCTTCTGATCAGCAAGCCCTAGGCTCTGTGGTTTAACCCACAGCACCACCCGCGTCCCATAATTAGTTTTATACAGCAACAATTAAATTCTGGGTTATATCCAATAGCGCCTGTCAGCTGACTGTGGAATGAGGATCGGATCTCTCTTTCCTCTGCATCAAAGCTCCCCACTTCCCCCAAAAATGCACCCCTAAAACCTGCTCCATAGAGTTATGTGGCTGGGGAAACCCAGCCAGATGGGTGGGGTGATAATAATAATAATAATAATAATAATAATAATAATAATAATATTGGAAGGGAGGGCCTTTTCCACTTGTATTTTTCAAAGGATCGGGGCCACTTAAGAGCAGTGCGCACTCTCGGAAACCCACACAAGTGTCCAGCCAAGATGGGGGTCCAGATCCGTGCTCGACTGCAAGTCTTGCTGGGCCTAGTCTACCTCACAGGGTTGCAATGAGGATTTTTTGGGGGAAAGGGATCGAAACCGCTCCTCTGTTTTGGCTTCCAGCTTTCCAGCACTGGCCTCATCCTCCAGGAATGGTTCCGCCTGTCCAGCCAAAAGGCCTCTCTGGCCAGAGAGGTGGCCGAGCACCTGATGGCATTTGCCGAAATCTCACCCGCGCTACTGACGCACGTCGTCAACCTCTCCGACGGCAATGGCAACACCGCTCTCCACTACAGTGTCTCGCATTCCAACTTTGACATTGTCCAGCTTCTGCTGGACACAGGTGAGTGGCCCTAAGGTGAGAGGTCGCCAAGGTAGTCTCTGTTAGCACCTCCTGCAGCTAGGAATGGATGAGAACTATATATATATAGAGAGAGAGAGAGAGTTTCCCTATAAAAAGTTGCATTTGTTATTCAGCAAAACTAGTGTGACTTCCCACTCACCCAGCATCGATGTTCACAATTCAAATTACATGCAATTGCTCCATCTTATCTAATTTCATCCTCTCTAATGTGTTTCTTGGAACACAGGTGGCGCTGTGGGTTAAACCACAGAGCCCAGGGCTTGCCGATCAGAAGGTCGGCGGTTCGAATCCCCACAATGATGGGGTGAGCTCCCATTGCTCGCTCCCTGCTCCTGCCAACCTAGCAGTTCAAAAGCACGTCAAGTGCAAGTAGATAAATAGGTACCGCTCTGGCGGGAAGGTAAACAGCGTTTCCTTGCGCTGCTCTGGTTCACCAGAAGCGGCTTAGTCATGCTGGCCACATGACCCAGAAGCTGTACGCCAGCTCCCTCGGCCAATAAAGCGAGATGAGCGCCGCAATCCCAGAGTCGGTCATGACTGGACCTAATGGTCAGGGGTCCCTTTAAAAAGGTAAAGGTACCCCTGCCCGAAGGCCAGTCGTGTCCGACTCTAGGGTTGTGCGCCCATCTCACTTAAGAGGCCAGGGGCCAGCGATGTCCGCAGACACTTCCGGGTCACGTGGCCAACGTGATGAAGCTTGCTCTGGCGAGCCAGCACCAGCGCAGCACACGGAAACGCCGTTTACCTTCCCACTATAAGGCAGTACCTATTTATCTACTTGCACTTTGACGTGCTTTCGAACTGCTAGGTGGGCAGGAGCTGGGACTGCAGACGGGAGCTCACCCCGTTGCGGGGATTCGAACCGCCGACCATGCGATCGGCAAGTGCTAGGCGCTGAGGTTTTACCCACAGCGCTACCCGTGTCCCATCAAGGGTCCCTTTACCTTTACCTTAATGTGTTTCTTAATTCATTCTGCCATTTTCTTACACTTCAAACCCCCCTGGGGTCTTCGCATTTATAGGAAATAACTTTTTATATACACTAGAAAGGGTTTCCAGCCTTCTTTAAAAGATTCTGAATTTGTATCTTTTTATCCATGCCATTGGGACACGGGTGGCGCTGTGGGTTAAAGCCTCAGCGCCTAGGACTTGCCGATTGTCAGGTTGGCGGTTCGAATCCCCGCGGCGGGGTGCGCTCCCGTCGTTCGGTCCCAGTGCCTGCCAACCTAGCAGTTCGAAAGCACCTTCGGGTGCAAGTAGATAAATAGGGACCGCTTACCAGCGGGAAGGTAAACGGCGTTCCGTGTGCTGCGCTGGCTCGCCAGATGCAGCTTGTCATGCTGGCCACGTGACCCAGAAGTGTCTGCGGACAGCGCTGGCCCCTGGCCTCTTGAGTGAGATGAGCGCACAACCCTAGAGTCTGGCAAGACTGGCCCGTACGGGCAGGGGTACCTTTACCTTTATCCATGCCATCAATTTTGCCATCTCTGCATATTCCAAGATTTTCACCAACCGTTCTTCCTCCTCCCATTTCTGAGCATAGAGAATCCCTGCTGCTGTAGCCACATACATAAATGCCGTCGATTTCGCTGTTTAGTATCCCCAGCAGGAAGAATTCTGGCCTCTTGGGGGAAAAGTCATTTTGAAAATTTTCTTAATTTCATTATACTGCATATCATGTCCCCAAAGGCCTTTGCCTTCACACTTCTTAAATCGATGCACAAACTGGAATACAGCCATAACTCTGGAATTTGCACATCTCCAAATTCTGCAACACCATTCTCCAACCCAAGTAATGGGTGTGAAAGTTTACTAGGGTTGTTGTTTAGTTGCCTTAGTCGTGCTCGACTCTCCGTGACCCCATGAACCAGAACATGCCTTGGAAACTCTCACTTTCTTCTCAAAGCTTCTCCCTTTTTATGTCCATGGAGTTTTCTTGGCAAAATACTGGAGTGGATTGCCAGTTCCTTCTCCAGGTGGATCACATTTAATCTAAACCAGGGGTAGGGCTGGCTCTGTGGGTTAAACCATAGAGCCTAGGACTTGCTGATCCGAAGGTCGGCGGTTCAAATCCCTGCGACGGGGTGAGCTCCCGTTGCTCAGTCCCTGCTCCTGCCAACCTAGCAGTTCCAAAGCACACCAGTGCAAGTAGATAAATTGGTACCGCTCCGGCGGGAAGGTAAACGGCGTTTCCGTGCACTGCTCTGGTTCGCCAGAAGCTGCTTAGTCATGCTGGGCACATGACCCGGAAGCTGTACACCGGCTCCCTCGGCCAATAAAGCGAGATGAGCGCCACAACCCCAGAGTCGGCCACGACTGGACCTAATGGTCAGGGGTCCCTTTACCTTTACCTAGGGGTAGGCCACCTAAGGCCCAGGGGCCGAATGCGGCCTAATCCCCTTCTAAATCTGGCCCACGGACGGTCTGGGAATCAGCATGTTTTTACATGAGTAAAATGTGTCTTTTTATTTAAAACGCATCTCTGGGTTATTTGTGGGGCCTGCCTGGTGTTTTTACATGAGTAGAAAGTGTGCTTTTATTTAAAATGCATCTCTGATTCCCGGACCGTCCGCAAGCCGGACTTAGATAGCCATGAGTAGAGTACTTGCGCCACTTTCTTGCATTTTTTCTCCTCGTCTCCCCAGGGATCTGTAATGTTAACTACCAGAACAAAGCTGGCTACACAGCTCTGATGTTAACTGCCCTAGCAACTGTAGAGCAGGAAGAGGAAATGTCTGTTGTCCGGAGACTTTTCGGCATGGGGAATGTCAATGCCAAAGCTAGCCAGGTATGTATGGGGTTTGGGGAGAGGGGAGCAGCCCCCCTGCTATTGGGCAGCAGGGAACTAAGAAGCCTAGGCGGTCGGCGCATGCTCAGAGGCGCACTGGAATACCGCACATGATCATCATTATTGCATAGTATTATTATCATCATATTGTAGCTAGGAAGTGGAAGGGGCATGTAGAATATAAAACGGAAGACTGGTATAAAGAGGCGTACAATATAGCTATTAGTGATAAATCAACAAGTTCGATTAAGGTTAAGACGGGGAATACGCAGGAGAAATGATTTGGAGGAGATATGGAAGGTGTTTGCAGAATTTGTACTGTCGAAACAGAAAGGGGTCAAACCATCGCCAGAGGTGTTGAAATTTTGGGAGGCTGGATAGTTACAATGGAACGGTTTTGAGGGTGGGGTGCACATTTTTATTCTAATCTATTTGTGATTATTACTTTGTCAAAACAAAATTGGAAATTGGAAAAAGAAAAGAAAAAGATAGGCAAATGAAAGGGAAAAGGCCAAAATGTCACTGGCAATTACTGTATTTTTTGCTCCATAAGATGCACTATTTCCCTCCTAAAAAGTAAGGGGAAATGTCTGTGCGTCTTATGGAGCGAATGCGTGGTCCCTGGAGCTGAATTGCCCAGGGGAGAAAAGCAGATCATGCTTTTTGTTTTTTTAGAAAGAGGGAAGTGGGTGTTGAAACAAAGCTGCTGATCGGCAAGTGATCGGGAGGGAGATAAGGGAGGCTAGCGAAAAAGGAGGCTGCCTGGGAGGGGGGAGGTAAAAGCCCATGGATCCTAAGGATTTTTACATTGGGTTACCCCAAATTCACCATCAGATCACATAGCATGTCCATGGCTACAGCCTGCACCAAAAAAACCACGCACCCACTGTTTCCTGGGGCTGCAGTGACGCAAAAATGTGGTTACAAGGCCCGGATCCACATGGATCCTCAGGATTTTTGCATTGGGCTACCCCAAACTCACCGTCAAATCACATATCATGTCTGTGGCCACAGCATGAACCACAAAAATCATACATCCACTGTTTCGTTCAGAATATTTTTTTTCTTGTTTTCCTCCTCTAAAAACTAGGTGCGTCTTATGGTCAGGTACGTCTTATGAAGCAAAAAATACAGTAATTATACCGTGCACTATGTTATGTACTGAAGTTCTCACCCTGGGCCAGCAAGGTGATACTGTAGATAGTTTTCACTCAGGTCCACATATGCAAATAAGGGGTCGAAAGTGACGTTCAGTGATTGGATAGTTACAGAAAATGGTTACTGTTGTGTTCTAGTGGAGCTTTATATAAGCAGATTGGCTGAACCCTTCAGTTCAGGTCTGTTCTGGCCTGTGAATAAACAAGAGCCATTTGAAGAATCGCTGTGTCATCTGATATGTTCACCCACAACATAACACACAATTTATACTGTGAATAATTATTACTAGAATAAGAAAGTGCTTTTGTGGTTGAGAATAAAATTAAACAAGATCGGAGGAATCTCACTGGACACCCTGTGCTGCTCATTGGGAAAATCCTGCGTTTTGAGCTAACGAAACGGAAGATTTGAGAACGATAAGAAAGTGCTTTTCAACATTTTTTTGTCTGTCTTGCTCCAGGCTGGCCAGACGGCCCTGATGCTTGCCGTCAGCCATGGCAGGCAGGAGATGGTGGAAGCCCTGCTGTCCTGCGGGGCAGACATCAACCTTCAAGATGAAGAGGGGTCCACGGCACTCATGTGCGCCTGTGAACACGGGCGGGCAGGCACCGTCAGGCTGCTGCTGACTCAGCCGGACTGCGACGCTTCCATCGTGGATAACGTAAGCATAGCTGTCAACCGTCCCTTATTTGGCGGGAAAGTCCCTTATCCCAGCGCCATGTCCCGCTGCTGTCCCTTATTGATGATGTCCCTTAAATTTCCCGGGTTTCAAAGGAAGCAGCTCCTCTCCCTCCCTCCCTGCCGGCCAACTGTGTTGCTTGGCTCCATTGCTCACCCAATAAGGAGTCTAAGAACGACTGGGGGGTGGAGCTTGCATGCCTTGTGCCGATCAAATCGGCCACGTTGCCTGGGGACTCGCCTTTGCTCAGCGCTTCCCAGCGGAGAGGTGACGGTGGTTTTCCTTGCTGCATCCCCTTTGCCGGGTTGCTGCGCTGTGGGAACCACCACTTGAGGCTTCGTTTGGCTGCTGGCTGGGCTTTCTGCCTTTGGCGCAGAGGGGCTCAGAAGTTGAACATACCTGTGCTTGGAAAATCCCTTATTTTGGCTGCTGATCCCTTATTTTTGAGGCTGCTGGTCCCTTATTTTCAAATCTGTAAGTTGACAGCTATGCGTAAGTGTTATGTACTGAGTTGAATAGGATCCAAAAGGCAGCAGCCTGATTGGTCCTAGAACAATAGGACCCAGAATGCAGCAGTCTGATTGGCCCTAGAATAGGTTTCAGAATGCAGCAGTTTGATTGGTCCTAGAACAATAGGGTTCAGAATGCAGCAGTCTGATTGGTCCACAGGAGCCACCCAATCCAGCTCCAGGTGGAAGTGAATCCTCAACCTGATTGGCCTACAGGAGAAACCCAGAATTAGCCAATCACATGGGGCCCATTGTGTAAATCATGTATATAAAGCAGACATTCTGGGGGAACTTCCATACCTCCTCACCACTATGAGCTGAATAAAGAGCATGAAATCCACTCTCGACTCTGAGTATATTCCAGTAAGCAGCTGGGTTGCTCTGCACAGGGAGCTTTGGGTTCCCCCCACTTCAAGCTCCTGGTCCTCATTGTCTCTTTCAACATGTATATTTTTTTAAAAAATTTTTTATTACTTTTCCATTTAATAATATGCAATCACATCATTGGTATTCACTTTACCTCTTTGGCTCTTAATTTTTTTTTTAAATGTATTTTTTATTAAACCATTTCAACAAAACAAATTATCAATCAAAACAACCAATTACATTCCCCCCCACCCCCTAAGGACTATCCCTCAGCTCCCCTCTCTGATTCATTTGCCCATATTATTCTCCATGTTAAAAATTGTACATATCAGTGCCTTATGTGTCATATATTCTACTAATAAATTTGTGGGTGTTTATTCAAAACCTGCCAAGGAGTCCAAATCATTTTGTTGTTGTTTTTTAAGATAGTTTGTAAAAAGTTCCCATTCTTCCTTAAAGTCACGATTGCCCTTCTCACGTAATTTATATGTCAACTTTGCCAACTCTGCATAACTCATCGGTTTTTCTTGCCATTGTTCTTTCGCTGGGGTTTCCTCCTTCTTCCACCCTTGTGCTAACAAGACTCTTGCCGCTGTTGTTGCATACATAAATAAATTCTTCGTTTTTCTTGGCGGGGCTCGTCCTAAAACCCCTAGCAAAAACGCTTGGAGCATCTGTGCCTCCCAAAATGCTGCCCGAAGAGGCTTACGTGCAACAACAACAAAATGACGCCTCAGAAAAAAACCCACACACAGCACACAAGGGGAAAGGAACAAGGAGGGAAGAGGAAAACTCAGGCACCCATTTCTTAAAGAGTTGTTCCCATCATGACCAGCTGGCCCAGTTCAGGGGCTGGGGATCCCTGGTGGAGCCAGGCAACCCCTAAACCTGAAACAATGAGGTTTTGATGCTTCCTATCTCTGAGGCGGCCATCTGAAGTGGCAGTTGCGGAGAGAGTGGATCTGCCACGTTTCGCCTTGTAGGTGGTTCTCTGTTTCTAAACAGGGCATCTTCCAGCCTTGTTTTACGTGTGTTCTGCCTCCCCTCCCGTCTGTAGGAAGGCAACGACGCTGTTTCCATCGCTCTAGAGGCTGGTCATCGTGACATAGCGGCGTTGATATCTACCCGTCTCGCCCAGTCAGCAGCCTGCTCACCTGGTGAGTCAGCCCTGTTCTCCCCCCATCCCTTCTGACTTCTTAATTCTATTAAATTTTCTGTTTTACAATTTAAAGTTTGTGATTTTGACTGCAACCCAGATGGGTGGCATGTAAGTAAATTAGTAAGAAATAATTATTGTTTCAAGGAATGCGGGTGGTGCTGTGGGTTAAACCACAGAGCCTAGGACTTGCCAATCAGAAGGTCAGCAGTTCGCATCCCCGCAATGACGGGGTGAGCTCCCATTGTTCGGTCCCTGCTCCTGCCAACCTAGCAGTTTGAAAGCACGTCAAAGTGCAAGTAGATAAATAGGTACCGCTCCGGCGGGAAGGTAAACGGCGTTTCCATGCGCTGCTCTGGTTCGCCAGAAGAGGCTTAGTCCTGCTGGCCACATGACCCAGAAGCTGTACGCCGGCTCCCTCGGCCAATAAAGCGAGATGAGCGCCGCAACCCCAGAGTCGGCCACGACTAGACCTAATGGTCAGGGGTCCCTTTACCTTTAATTATTGTTTTAGTAACTGCTGTGCGTTTCCCCCCCCCTTTTCTTTTTTTCTGCATACAGATTGATTTGATTTGATTATATTTCTACAGGACAGGGACAGGAAGATTCCCAGCAGTGACATGCTACCTTTGGCATAATTCACTGACCCAAAATACCAAACAAATACTGCCCTTCCCGTCACTTTTTTAAAACAGCCTTGCTTTGGGGCTGTCCAGCCTGTTTTCCACATGGAAGAATTAAGAATCCACAGCTGTACAACGCTATGGCTGCCAGGAGGAATCCGCCAATCCTTCCCCTCGGTGGGGCCCTAGTCCTCCTGAAGTTAAAAATGGAAAGCGTAATGCTGGTGGTCAACAAAAGAGGCTTAAAGACTGTCTCAAGGCAAATCTTAAAAAATGTAGTATAAACACCGACAACTGGGAAACACTGGCTTGTGAGCGCTCCAGTTGGAGGACAGCCTTTACCAAAGGTGTCATGGGCTTTGAAGACACTCGAACTCAGGACGCAAGGGAGAAACGTGCTAAGAGGAAGGCACGCTTGACAAAACCACACCATGATCAACTCCCACCCGGAAACCAATGTCCCCACTGTGGAAGGACGTGTGGATCCAGAATTGGCCTCCACAGTCACTTACGGACTCATTGTTAAAACTGTGTTTATGGAAGACAATTTTGCTTGGCTACGAGTGATCGCCAAAGAAGAAAAAGAAGGTCAACCTGTTTCAGCGTTACTTTAGACTGGTGGGGGGCAGTTCAATCCATACTTTTTGTTGTTGCCTGTTTTCTGTGAGGAAGGGGGTTTATATGCCGCTTCCCGCAAAATAATCGATATATACGGGACCTGGCATTGCCCAGGAATGTGAAGAACCCCCAGAATATTGTGTTTTTTAGTGTCATTTGTGAGTTTGAACCTGTCACACCAAAGCCACGTTTTGTTCTGCCACCTTGGTTTAAAATGGCGCCTGGTGTCCGAATGTCGACAAAGGCTGCCATCCTCAGCTCATGAGGTGGCCAAAGCTATGCAAAAACAAATAAGAACTAGCTGAAGTGGCGCTGAAGTCAGATTTCAGTCCGCCACCTGGAAACAAAATGGCACCCGGCATTCAAACATTCGACGGCTGCTGCTCAAACCTCAGGATCTGTCATGCCCAAGGCTGCTGAGAGTATCTCAAGAGGCAGGGAACCCTAAAGAGGACTGACAACCTACTTTCCAAAATATATAGATGATTCAACTTCAATTCCCCAACCTGGAGTCTTCTTGCTGTTGTACCGACTCCATCAGCCCGGCCCATGATGGGAGTTGTAGAGCAAAATATTGGAAGAGCACCCAGTTTTCGAAGGGCAAGCTAGCTTAAGAACCCTTCTTGCCCGTTTCTCAAAAGCAACGGATTTTTAGAGCGGTCGAAACATCCATTGCCCGAAGGCACTTTTCTTATCCAGCATACCTTCCTGCTTTTAGCAACAGACGTGTTTCCTCTGTGAAGGATGGAGGTTCTCTGTATCAGAAGTGATGGATCTAATCTTTTTATGCTCCAGACTGCTGGTTTTTCTTTTTAAAGAGCCACTCCAAAGATCCAGCGCATCGTTTCATATGCAAAGCTCCTTTTTAAAATAATGTCTTCCAATGTTATTCACCAGAATAAAGAGACACTCACACACAACACTTGTCCTTGGAAATTCCAACAGGCAGGGTTAAAAAAAAAAAGAGGGGAAAGTTGTAGAATTTTGATGGCATGGTGCAGGAATAGTTAAGCCCCTTTTACTGTTAATAAAGTCTTTATTAAAGCTTTTCACCCAGGGAATTGCACCAAATAGCCTCCCCAGTTGTTTCCCCGTCAACACGACCAAGGGTCTGGAAACCAAGCCTTATGAGGAACGGTTGAGGGAACTGGGTGTGTTTCGGTTGGAGAGTCATGTGTAATGTATGATCTAGTTGAGATTCCTTCATTGCAGGGGGTTGGACTGGATGACCCTCAGGAGCCCCTTCCAACTCTCTGAGATGCCAGGGATGGACCCTGAAGCCTTCTGCATTAAAAACAGATGCTCTTACATCTAAGCCACAGCCATTCATTGCCCACCTTACATGCCGCAATGCTGGTTTCAAATACGCAGCCTGACTGTCAGGGAACTGCCATCGGAGCCTAGAGTGGAGGTAAGGCTCCCTAACGATGCAGGAGAGGGGACCAGCAGGGAGAGAGAGCAAGCTTCCTTTGAGGAAGGAAATAGGAGGGACACCAGGAAGCAAGAGGAGACTGCGGAGGGAGGGCTCCGAGGCTCTTCCACAGAGAGCAGCGGGGAGAGCCCAGGACCTCCGTTGGGCACGCCCACTCTGCGCAGGAGACTTCCACGCAGGGAGGCTAGGAGGAGACTTGGGGTGAAGGAATTTTTATGCTGGAAGAAGTTCAGGAAACGCCCACTGACGGATTCTGCCAGTGACTGACACAGCCATGGAGAAAGGGCTGTCCAGCCAGGGAAAGATTTAGCCAGGCAACGTTGCCTAGAGCTGCAGCACCCTTTACGCACAAGCAACCCCCAATTCCCTTTACACTGACCTTATATGAAAAATGCACCGGCCTCTCTCCACGAAGTTCCTAGCTAAGCAGCTGAGATGCATCCCCTCCCCACCCCATTCCCCGTTGGGGAAGTAAAATGGATCAGTAAAAGAACTTTACAGCTTAGGAAAATCTTCCCAGGCCCCGATGCTTAGACATCAGTCTAAGAACACACACAAAAACTGTTGTACAGAGAATCTGTGCACACACCCCATCGATTTAATGCAGATGACTTCTACCAAAGACTCCTGTGAACTGTAGGGCTGGGAATTATAGGAACTTGTTGTTTAGTCGTGTCCGCCTCTTCGTGACCCCATGGACCTGAGCACGCCAGGCACCTCTGTCCTCCACTACCTCCCGCAGTTTGGTCAAACTCACGTTAGTAGCTTCGAGAACACTGTCCCACCATCTCGTCCTCTGTCATCCCCTTCTCCTTGTGCCCTCCTTCTTTCCCAACATCAGGGTCTTTTCCAGGGAGTCTTCTCTTCTCATGAGGTGGCCAAAGTACTGGAGCCTCAACTTCAGGATCTGTCCTTCCAGTGAGCACTCAGGGCTGATTTCGTTCCGAATGGAGAGGTTGGATCTTCTTGCAGTCCATGGGACTCTCAAGAGTCTCCTCCAGCACCAGAATTCAAAAGCATCCATTCTTTGGCGATCAGCCTTCTTTATGGTCCAGCTCTCACTTCCATACATCACTACTGGGAAAACCATAGCATTAAATATACGGACTTTTGTTGGCAAGGTGATGTCTCTGCTTTTTAAGATGCTGTATAGGAACTACAGTTCACAGTATTGGGTGGGTGGGGGGAGACATGGGCTTCAGATGTGTGGTGTCTGCAGAGAGTCAATCTATATCTATGTCATCTACAAGGCAGAGAAACTTGTTGATCCCGAGGACTGCATTTCCTCGTGGTCAACCTTCCAGAGGGCACCAGTCCCTTGGTGGGCAGAGGTTTCCAATGGCATATTCTAGACAGGCAAAAGCGGTTAGGAGTGGAGCATGACCTTGGAAAGATAAGACAGGCTTAGAGAGCTGCAGCCATGCCTCCATGTGTAGACACCAATTGGGAATAGCCGGGCAACGCTTCAGACACAGGTCTGCCCCAGTCCTGAAACTGGGACCTTTGAATAATACTTCAGGAGCCAAGAGGATTCAAGCTGCTGCAGTAACCAGCAAAGGTACATGAATAAATGAGAGGATACAGGCAAACCCACACTATAATCAGTGTCCCATTAATACGATACGATAATCTTAGTCATTGTCCCATACAGAACAATGAAATTGAAAAAAATCTACATAAGACATTCAGAAACCAACAAGCCTGCTATCCCAACCTGGTTAGCCCCTAAAAACTCCGATACCCCATTTTAAAATACAATATACTCCTATAGAGACTCCTTACACTGTTTAATTTTTTTAAAAAATAAATTTTTGTTATTAAAATAATTCAGCATTAATACACACGTAACGGATATACAAACATACATTTCATACAATCCTTAAAAATATTCATACATACCCACACTCAATCCCACAGATACTTCTTTTCCCCACCACCATCCCTTACCCCTCACCCCACCCTTGTGCTAAACTTCAAATCTACTCAATTGCAATTTCTTTCCACTTCTATTACTTTCTTTCACACTTTTAAACCATTTTTCTGCTTCTTTTTCTGTTACACATTGTTATCCATCTTATTTAGTATTTCAGTGTTTATAACAGAACTTGTTTCTTCTAAAAGGAGTTCTGATTCAATATACTTTTGCAAGTATCCTTTAGACAAGGACTGGAAGGTGTTTAAAGGATACCGTATTTTTCGCACTATAGGACACACTTTTCCCCCTCCAAAAATGAAGGGGAAATGTGTGTGCGTCCTATGGTGCGAATGCAGGCTTTCGATGAAGCCTGGAGAGCGAGAGGGGTTGGTGCGCACCGACCCCTCTAGCTCTCCAGGCTTCAGGAGAGCCCCACCGCCAGCCCCACAAGCTCGGGGGACAGCGGGGAGGCGGAACGCCACCATCCTGCTGTCCCCCGACTTGGCTAGAAGGCTGGCGGGGGGGGGGGAGAAGCCTGCTCCTCCCCGTCGCCAGCCCCGCAAACTCGGGGGACAGCGGGAGAGGCGCAGCACGCCCTTCCCGCTGTCCCCCGACTTGGCTAGAAGGCTGGCGACGGGGAGAAGCCGGCTCCTCCCTCTCGCCAGCCCCACAAACTCGGGGGACAGCGGGAGAGGCGCAGCACGCCCTTCCCGCTGTCCCCCGACTTGGCTAGAAGGCTGGCGACGGGGAGAAGCCGGCTCCTCCCTCTCGCCAGCCCCACAAACTCGGGGGACAGCGGGAGAGGCGCAGCGCGCCATCCCGCTGTCTCCCGACATGGTTTGGAGGCTGGCGGAGGGCTTCCTCCTCCCCCAGCCCCGCAAGCTCCCAGAGCGATGCCAAAGCTGCGCGCAGCTTCGGCATGGCTCTGGGTCCCGTTCTGGGGGAGGGGGAAGCTCGGGCTTCCCCCGCCACAGCCCCGCGCCTGGCGGGGGGGGGGGGAATAATTTTTTCCCCTTTATTTCCCCCCCCAAATCTAGGTGCGTCCTATGGACCGGTGCGTCCTATCGTGCGAAAAATACGGCACTTGCAAAACTATATAGAAAAATCTGAACTCCTTACACTGCGTTTAAAACCAAAATCACATTTGGATAGAAACTTGTTTCTCAGGTGGCTAGTCCTAGTCTTTATAACCCTGTACATTCTTCCAGAAGGCAGAAGCTGAAAGAGATCATTTCCGGGGTCTGCAGCTTTCTTATGGCACCTAGAAGCACAGATTTGATTCATCCCACAAGAAACTTTGGGAACTGTGGTGTTCTAAGGGTGCTGGGAATTGTAGCTCTGCAAAGAGGCGCTAGTTCTCAGAGTTCTTTGTGTGAAGCCGCATGCTTTGAATGTATGGCGTGGAGAGGTGACCTAAGAGCTGGGGGGGGTGTGCAAAGAAAATGGGGAGGGCTGAAGAAAGCTTGCAGGCTCCTACGCCACCTTGAGATAATGGAGTGTGCCTCCGGGGGTGAAGTCAAATCATTGTATGAGCAGCACCGATGTGATTCCCCCCCCCCCAGGGCACAAGCCTGGGCAGCGTGTCTGGAGGTCCTAAGACAACAAGACCCCCATCGTGGCCTTGCTGATACAGTCCAGAGGAAAGCAGAGCAAGACGTTTGGCGCTGGCTTCGATGCAGGAGTTGCCATAAGGCGCCACTCGCTCATCTCCAGTATAGAATCATAGAATTGGAAGAGACCACAAGGGCCATCGAGTCCAACCCCCTGCCAAGCAGGAAACACCATCAGAGCACTCCTGACATATGGTTGTCAAGCCTCTGCTTAAAAACCTCCAAAGAAGGAGACTCCACCACACTCCTTGGCAGCAAATTCCACTGTCAAACAGCTCTTACTGTCAGGAAGTTCTTCTTAATGTTTAGGTGGAATCTTCTTTCTTGTAGTTTGGACCCATTGCTCCGTGTCCGCTTCTCTGGAGCAGCAGAAAACAACCTTTCTCCCTCCTCTATGTGACATCCTTTTATATATTTGAACATGGCTATCATATCACCCCTTAACCTCCTTTTCTCCAGGCTAAACATGCCCAGCTCCCTTAGCCGTTCCTCATAAGGCATCGTTTCCAGGCCTTTGCACTGCCTTTTCTTCTCCCGAAAAAATATCCCATAATGCAGCCAATTTAGGATCAGAGTTTTCCTTCTCCTAGATGGGCTACCTTCCCAGTGGACAAGCCCCACCTGCCCCTCAGATATAACTGCAGTAATGAATAAGGATAAGGGATGCGGGTGGTGCTGTGGGTTAAACCAGAGCCTAGGACTTGCCAATCAGAAGGTCGGCGGTTCGAATCCCCGTGACGGGGTGAGCTCCCGTCGCTCAGTCCCTGCTCCTGCCAACCTAGCAGTTCAAAAGCACGTCAAAGTGCAAGTAGATAAATAGGTACTGCTCCGGTGGGAAGGTAAACGGCGTTTCCATGCGCTGCTCTGGTTCGCCAGAAGCGGCTTAGTCATGCTGGCCACATACCCGGACGCTGTACGCTGGCTCCCTCGGCCAATAAAACGAGATGAGCGCCACAACCCCAGAGTCGGTCACGACTGGACCTAATGGTCAGGGGTCCCTTTACCTTTACCTAATGAATAGGGATTGGGCTTAAATGGGGCAGGCAGCGAGAAAGGGCTGCGTATGTACCCATAACACCATACAAGTATTTCGACCATTACGAAATATTTTGCTATGGTAATTTAAAAACACTGCACACAAGTTTAAGTGGTGGAGGGCAAAGGAAGTTTATTGGAAGGACCGAGAGTAGCTCATCACTCTTCAACCAGGCTTGTACAAACACATCGCATGGGAGTTTTGACCCAACCTAGAAAACAAAACAAACCGGGATTTAGTTGCATGCCTCAGCCCTATCGACAGGCAGCTGAATTTCAGAGCGCCAGAAAGATTAGGGGAATGATCAGCACTGCACAATCTGGACCTGCAAGTGGGGCTGGACTCCCCCAACTGGTGGCTGGGGTGAACAGGAATTGGAATTCTGAGCACATTTAAAATCAAGTCAGTCATTTTTTTCCTTCTTCTGAAAGGTGGTTATAAGTTCATTACTCGTTTCATATTTGTTTTTGTACTTTCTGTTTAAGCCCCCCCCCCTTTTTTAGTGTTGTGTGTGTGTTGCAAAATAAAATAATTTATCGGCAATAAAATATAAAGTCAAACAAAACAATGTAATAAAAATAATGAATCACAAAAGCAGCACAGTACATCCAATAGAATAGGAAGCTTCTATGGCCTTTTAAATGTGCTGGGGGGAGTGTTATTGGTTTGTTTTTGTTTTATTATGTATTTTGTGCTCCTATTTTGTATTTTTATGTTGTGAACCACCCCGTGATCTTCCAGTGATAATATTATGTTGCTGAATTCCTTCAAAACCATTAGGAAAACCAATTTTCACTCTGTATTGTGGAGAGCTAGTCCTGTGTGCCTGTATTGGTTGCAGATAAGATAAAATTCCACCAAACAGCATTGGGTCCTCCAAGCCTTTGACAAGACACAATTTACGAGTTATTATTTTTACTCCAAAGCAAAAGTTGCATATCCTGCAAGGTTTTCCATTTGGGGGGGCAACTGAGGCTCTGAGCAAGTTTGAACGCAAAGGTTTTTCCTTACGCCCAGGGAATATTTTCTAGCGAACTGCAGTAATTCAAAGCCAGTTGCTAGGTCGTTTAAACGCATCCTAAGTGAAGAGAACCAACATCTCAGTTTCAATCTTTCAGCATGCCTATGGACCACCAAATATTGATCAGATAATTGCAGGCATGAGAATGCCCCAGGAGGATTTTTAAAAGGCTTTGTTTATGACTAGGTGGGTAGAAAGGGGAGGCCTGCCAAAATCCTGGCCAGGAAAGCAGACTGAAACTAGAATGTTAGCACCTGTAATTGACGATGTGTTCAATGGACCAGAGTATGGGAGTTGGGATTTAAAAAGCATCCTTCTCCTGCAAGTTCCAAAGATCTGAGGCCCACTCCACGTCAACTCAGAGCAAGGCTTTTAATTTGGCGGCCCGTTCTATGAAATAGCATTCCTGTTGAGATATGGCAGGTGTCTACTCTCTGGAGAACAACTGAAGGCGTTTTTGTTCCCAAGGGCTTTTCCCAGCTGGGTCAATAAGTCTCTACCGTGAGTGTTGTAGTGGATTCTATCCAATGTTACTCCTATTCAGAGACTCCTTAATTTCAGTGGGTCTAATTTCAGTGCAACTCAGATAGATGCAACCACTGGGTTGTAGTCAAAGAAGCATCAACACTAACACTGAGGTCCCACTCTGAGGGCCTTCTGGTGAAGTATACTTGCAGGAGCGTCTCCACCCCCATTGTCCAGCACAGACATTGAGGTTCTCCTCAGAAGGCCTTCTGGTGGTTCCCTCACTGCGAGAAGAGAGGTTACAGGGAACCAGGCAGAGGGCCTTCTAGGTGGTGGCACCCACCCTGTGGAACATCCTCCCTTCAGATGTGAAGGAAATAAATAGCTATCCTATCTTTAAAAGACATCTGAAGGCAGCCCTGTTCAGGGAAGTTTTTAATGTTTGAAGTTTTATTCTGTTTTTAATGTTCTGTTGAAAGCCACTCAGAGTGGCTGGGGAAGAAATAATAAATTATTATTAGATTATATATTTCTCCTTGCACAACAGAACATTCTCCTGTCCTCCCTGTGGATTTTACATGTATCTGCTGCTTTCCTTCCCACCAGTATTGCCTTCAGCTGCTTTTATTGTATTTCGTGCACTGCTTTTTTCAAACACAGATTAAACGATAATCTGGAAGACATCAGGGTTGAGCAAGGCTGAACTGCGCACTGCTCGAGAGAGGATGGGTAATTAGAAGAAGACTCACTTGGCTACAGCTCAGCGCAACCGCCGGGC
The DNA here is from genome assembly GCF_027172205.1 of Podarcis raffonei. Taxonomy (NCBI): domain Eukaryota; kingdom Metazoa; phylum Chordata; class Lepidosauria; order Squamata; family Lacertidae; genus Podarcis; species Podarcis raffonei. The sequence continues at coordinate 3,709,049 of NC_070619.1, read as the reverse complement.
CTCGCGTTCAGACTCCAACAGCGTGAGCACATCCCCTTCCCGGACTGGGCCTTTCACGTTGCGGATAATCGAACGGCTGGTGTCATCCATGAATTCCACACGGACCTATGAAGGAGACAAGGAGGCATCAGCAGGATAAAATTAGCAGAGGAGCTGGGTTGCAAAAGACAACCAAAAATTGAACCTGTTTTGAAAGCAAGGCTTCAAATATTTATGGCAGGGTTCCCCTGAGGATGCACAGAATACATTTTCCTTTCTACTGCAGGACTACATCATCCTCATTAGAGCTACCCAGCCCTGCCACAAATGTCACCTGCAAAAGAGCCTAGCGTTGCTAAGTTCATTGCATTTTTATACCGCTTAATTGTCTTTTTTTTTTAATTTATACACTGCACTTCATCCAAGGATCAAGGTGTTAGGAGCTGTTTAGTTTGTGCAGGAACTACACTAACCATTCTGCAAGTGAGGGAAACCCATTTTCGTAACAACGACTCACATTTGAAGGGGGGGCGTTATTGGTTTGCTTTTGTTCATTTTTAAATGAATCTATTTATTTTTATGTTGTGTACTGCCCTGAGATCTACAAATGAATGGCAGTATGTACACATTTAATAAATAATAATAATAATCACTCACAGGGAGGTTTACAAACCTACCCAGATGCTTCTAGGAAAGTCAAGGTGGCATTAATGGGTTTAGGGAAGCTTTTAATGTTTGGTGTCTTATTGTGTTTTTAATACTCTGTTGGGAGCTGCCCAGAATGGCTGCGGAAACCCAGCCAGATGGACGGGGTAGAAATAATTTTTTATTATTATTAGCATTTTGAGTAGGGCTGCAAACTTTTTTCTCGATTGGACTTTACAGGGGAGCGCTTTGAGGTTTGCGCTCCCCCTGCGCAACCGCATTTAAACTTTGCAAAACGAGTAAGGCTCTTCAAAGGGTTTCGTTCCTGGAACCTTTTTACGAAATACTTCTACCCCAAGAGTTGTAGAGTGGGAAGGGACCCCCAGAAGATCATCTAGTCCACAGGTGTCAGACACAAGGCCCGTGGGCCGAATCCGGCCCGCGAGACCTCGTCATGTGGCCCGTGTAGCCTGGTCTATATATATCTGTGAGGGAAGCTTGGGGTGCGGCGCGCGCAGGTCGCCTCGGGTCCCTTCTGCGCAGGTGCAGACCTCCCCCTCCTCCAGCTACCTAGCCGAGACTTATTTGACATGGCGAGGGCGGGGTTGGATATGGGAGGCTGCCGCCGCTGCTCTCAACTTCTTTTCGGGCTCGCCGGGATGAAATAAGTCCCGGCGGGAGCGCAGCGCGCCTGCGCGAGGTGGAACGCGGAGAAGGGCAGAGCCGGCTTCGCGCGCGTTGGAGAGAGGGAGACTGAGAGCGCGCTTGTGTTTCAGGAGCGCGCCCTGTGAATACTCGGGGCAGCGTGCTTTTGCTTTGCTTTTCTTTATTTATTTCTTTAGGCGCGTTTCCGCGCTGCCCAATGAGCAGCATCCTCTGCCTCTGGGGATTCGCGATTCAAAAGCAAATTCGATACGTAAATAACGTCAGGCGCGGCTTCCGCAGGGTGCGTGTTGCAAAAATTTATATATGGGGAAAAAGCTGATAAGGAATTTGTTTATATTGGTTTATATATGGGAAAAAAGCTGATAAGGAATTGGTTTATATATGGGAAAAAAGCTGATAAGGAATTGGTTTATTTCATGCAATTTTTTCCTCAATGTTATTACAGGGTCCGGCCATCAGTTCCCGCCCTCCTCAAAGGTTTAGGGTAGGTAGCAAAGGGGAAAAAATCCAAACAAATGCTCGATTAAAATTTGGGGAATGAGAAAAATTAAAACCTGCACATCTTGTGTAACTTAAACACCAAGCCAAACAGGAAACAATTTTTATATTCATATATGTATTCAAATGAAATCAAGGTGTAGTGTTCCATGAGCCAGAAGCTCTGCATTACTTACAGTATTTTTCGCCCCATAGGACGCACTTTTCCCCCTCCAAAAATGAAGGGGAAATGTGTGTGCGTCCTATGGGGCGAATGCAGGCTTTCACTGAAGCCTGGAGAGCGAGAGGCATCGGTGCGCACTGACCCCTCTCGCTCTCCAGGCTTCAGGAAGCTATCCGCAAGCCTTGCAAGCCCAGCGGGAGTTCCCGCGGGCTCACAAGGCTTGCGGGCAGCAGCCTGCAGCCCCGGCGAGTGTCCGCAAGCCTTGCGTGCCCAGCGGGAGCGCGCGAGGCTTGGCGCGGCAACCTGTCGCCCGAAGCACGGGGAGCCCTCCGGAGGGCTCCCCATGCTTTGGACGAGTGTCCGCAAGCCTTGCGCGCCCGGTGGGAGGTCCCGCCGAGCGCGTGAGGCTTGGGGCGGCAGCCTGTCGCCCGAAGCACGCGGAGCCCTCTGGAGGGCTCCCCGTGCTTCGGGCGAGTGTTCGCAAGCCTTGCGCGCCCGGTGGGAGCTCCCGCCGGGCGCGCAAGACTTGGGGCGGCAGCCTGCAGCCTGAAGCATGCAGAGCCCTCCGGAGGGTGCCCCGTGCTTCGGGCAGGTGTGCGCAAGGCTTGGGGCGGCAGCCGCGGCTGGGGGGGGGGGGGAATAAATTTTTTTTATTCATTCCCCCCCCCAAAAAAACGAGGTGTGTCCTATGAGCTGGTGTGCCCTATAGAATGAAAAATACGGTAATCCAGCTTTTAAAGGTGTCATGGGCTTGGAAGACACTCGAACTCGAACCGGCCCTTTGAGGGTGACCAAACTGCTGATGCGACCCCCAATGAATTTGAATCTGACACCCCTGATCTGGTGGCGTCGCCGAGGCCCCTCCTTCACCTTGAAGAGGACCAGACTCAGGCACCGAGACGAGAGGAGGAGGAAGGGGGTGGTTAGCCTCTGAGGGCGTGCAGAGTGCAACCCCCCCCGCAAGGATCATCTAGTCCAACCTCGAGTGAGCTCAAACCACCACACTTTTCTGATGCCCTGGCCCACGAAATTTGATGGCGAGGTAGTGTGTGTGTTTGTGTGTCTGGTGGCGTCACCAAGGCCCCTCCTTCGCCTTGAAGAGGCCCAGACTCAGGCACCGAGGCGGGAGGAGGAGGAGGAAGGGGGTGGTTAGCCTCTGAGGGCGTGCAGAGTGCATATCCCCCCCCCGGAAGTGGAGGAGCAGGATGCGGGGAGGCCTTGTCCACCCCCACCCCTCTCCCGGGCTTACCTGGGTGCACTGCCCCTGCGAGCCTGTCCGGCCCAGCACTTTGGTGACTCGGGCCAGCTTGATGGGCTGCACGCGGCTCGTGTCCATGGCGGAGGCGAAGGCAGCAGGCGGAAAGGGTCACGTGGCCCGGGACGGGCCTTTATATACCCTCGGAGGGGACGAAGCCACGCCTACCAGCTCCCGGAGCGGTGTGTGACGTAAGGACTTCAACTCCCGTCAGCCTCCGCCGGCGCTGTCAGCGTTCGTGGATGGCGGGAGTTGTAGTCCAGAGTGGGGGCTGCTTCCCAGCATGCACAGCGAGCACCGTCAGGTCAACAGTCGATTCCCGGCATGCCCCGCGCTGAGGGGTTTCTGTTGAATGTGAAATTTACTCGTTTCTCAATGTATCAGTAAATAAATCACACGTTGTCTTTGGTTAGAGTTCACTTCTTAACTTTATTAATAAATTATCCTCTTTTGGGTTTCATTTATTTCCACAAATACACACTCGGTCCCTCACGTCCTTCTTCCCAGCATGCTTTGCTACACCCTTCTCACAAAAAAAGTAAAGTATCCTGTTTCCTATAACTTTATTTTTCTCTAGACGGATTTGGATTCTTCCATTTAGACTTAATGGAGAGAGAGGGAGGGAGAAAGAGAGACAGCTGGCCTTTCCTCACAGCGTTTCCCTCACCACTCCCAGGGTGCACTGCGCGACCTGCTTCCTGCCGCGCGGGACTCCCTTCCTCCCGGCGTGCCACGCGGCACTAATGAACCCCCACATAACTACGGAAGCCCCGAAGAGACTTTTTCCCGAGGTGCCCCGCGGCTCCCGTGCCCTTGACAACACAGGCCAAAATGGCGTCGGCCACCCGCCTCATCCAGAAGATCCGCAACCTTGCGGCCGGGGTAAGAACCGAACCGGGCTGGGAACCGGCAGGCAGACTCTAACGCAGGCGTAGGCAAACTCCGGCCCTCCAGATGTTTGGGACTACAATTCCCATCATCCCTGCCCACTGGTCCTCCTAGCTAGGGATCATGGGAGTTGTAGTCCCAAAACAGCTGTAGGGCCAGGTTTGCCTATGCCTGCTCTAAAGCAGCCTTTCTCAACCTGTGGGTCCCCAGATGTTGTTGAACTACAGCTCCCATCACCCCTAGCTAGCAAGGCCAGAGCTCAGGGATGATGGGAGTTGTAGTCCAATAACATCTGGGGACCCACAAGTTGACAACTGCTGCTCTAAAGGATCCCTGTGGCAACGGTGGTGGGAAATTCTGCTGCGTGGTTTTAGGTTTCCCCCCCCTGCACGTATTCCCATCCGATAGCCTAGCCCCGTCCCCTTTCTGCGCAAGGGATCATGGGGGTTGTAGTCCTACTCCTGGGGAGACCCCCTAAATATATATTTTTTTAAAGGCAGTTATATGGCAATCCAATTAATTAATCAAACTTAATTCCATTTAAAGCATATGGCTTCTTCTGCAAAACTATAGGATCCCCCACAAAACTAGAATTCCCAACACCATCAAAACTACAGTTCCCAGGAGTGGGGGGGGAGAGAATCATGTGCTTTAAATGGGACTAAGTTCAGTTGTTTTAACTGCAGTTTAAAGCCACATACTCTAAATATGCTTTAGATACATGTTGTGACTGTGACTTTTCATTCATCGCCTTGCTTGCAATGAAACCTAAAACAGACCCATTGAAATACATTTATTTATTTATTTATTTATTTATTCATTTATTCATTCTTTTCAAGTTTATACATTTCACTAATTTTATATATTTCACTAATTTTACAATCATTTTGACGTTTCAAAACTCAACTTCCTTCCCCCTCTTTCTGCAGTTCCTTAAATTTGTTTTTAATATCTCCTGCATATCCAAATTAATTTAATTTGCTCATTTATTCATCTTCTTTAAATATATACTCTTATAAAACTGCAGGTTATTACAATAATCCTGACAGTGTTTTTATCTACTGTATTTATAATTCATCTGTAAATATTCAATAAACCATTTCCATTCTTTTATTTTAAAAAATTGTTATACTTATGGTAAGTTTCGCCATTTCTGCATATTCCGTAAATTTTTGTATCCATTCTTCCTTTGCTGGGACTTCTGCGTCTTTCCATTTTTTGGGCAAGTACCGGTAATATGATTTCTGCTCATTGAAATGCTATTACAGTGGTACCTCGGTTTTTGAGCATCTCAGAAACTGAACGTTTCGGTTTTCGAATGCCAGATACCCAGAAGTAATTGCTTCCGTTCTGAACACTTTTTGGAAGTCAAACGTGTTGAGTTTCTGTTAATTGGTTCTCATGGGAAACTTACAGATTCTGGCTTCACACAATTAACTCAAGGCAGTGTCAATTTACTCTTGGCAGAAAGCCAAGGTCAGCTTGACCTAGAAACTACTTACTCTGATTGGTTAACGACCAGCACTCAACTCTGTTATCTAGGGATTGCTAGCACAGTGTGTGTGGGGTGTGTTAGGAGTAGGAGTGCTGTGTGTGGTTAAGAGAGAGAGAGAGAGAAAGAAAGGATTTATTTTGCTTTGTTTTGTATGCAGAAACTCTGCTGGTTTTATTTTTTCCTTTTAATAAATCCTGTAAATAGTTATTCTGAGTCTAGCTGACTAGTCATTTCCACCTCAACTAGCTTCTTCGCTGTGCAGGAAAACTCTGCTACGTTTGGGCTAAAGCCATTAGAGCTATGCCTGACACTTCAAAGTTCCATGAAAACGGTCTTCCGGAACGGATTATGTTCGAAATCTGAGGTACCACTGTATTAACTTGGTTTCAAATTGATGCTAAGCGACAGGTATTCTTGCCACTTCTTGTTGCAGTTTAGCTTTTAAGAAAACACAGGCTTCCTGCCCTCCAGGTGGCACACTTGACTTGAGCCTTGTTCCTCTTTTGTCTTTCTCTTTTTTTTTTTTTAACAGCGAGATCTCCAAGCGAAACTTCAGCTTCGTTACACAGAGATTGCCAAGAGGTAAGGGGGGAGTGTCAAGTGTGGGAGGGGTTCCTTTGCTGCCTTTCCCCTGGAAGGGAACCAAAGCCCTGGGTTCAGATCTCAGCCGCAGGCCTCTCTCCCCCAATGAAACAAGTTTTGAACTACGCACATGATGGACTTTCAGGAGAAAGTCAGAGCTGGGACAGCTCAGTCAGCAGAGCACGAGACTTTCCATCTCAAAGTCATGGGTTCGAGCCCAACGGCGGGCAAAAATATTCTTCCGTTGCAGAGGGTTGGACTACAAAATGCCTTTGTGGTCCCTTCCAACTCTACAATTCTATGAAATGCTAAAACGTTTCTGTTTGCCCAGACATTTGAAAGACACTGTTCCCAATAACCCTGAGATAATGGTTTTTTTTTAAAAAAAAAAAAAACACTAACATGTTTTATTAGAGGGACACGGGTGGCACTGTGGGTTAAACCACAGAGCCTAGGACTTGCCGATCAGAAGGTCGGCGGTTCGAATCCCCACGACGGGGTGAGCTCCCGTTGCTCGGTCCCAGCTCCTGCCAACCTAACAGTTCAAAAGCACAAAACGTGCAAGTAGATAAATAGGTACTGCTCCAGCAGGAAGGTAAACGACATTTCTGTGCGCTGCTCTGGTTCACCAGAAGCGGCTTAGTCATGCTGGCCACATGACCTGGAAGCTGTATGCCGGCTCCCTCGGCCAGTAAAATGAGATGAGTGCCGCAACCCCAGAGTCGGCCACGACTGGACCTAACGGTCAGGGGTCCCTTTACCTTTACCTTTAACATGTTTTATTACTGCTGTCGGGGGCTCCTTCATGTGGAAGGGTGGGATATAAATCAAATAATGGAGAAGAAATTTAGAGTATTGAGTAAATTTATTGATGAATAATATTTATTTTGTACATTATATCCCACCTTTCCTGCAAGGAGCTCAAGGTCATGTAGGTGGTTTTCCTCCTCATTCTATCCTCACAGCAACCCTGTGTTACGGCTAAAATCTGGGTGCGGGGCTACTCTGCCACCCAGCTCATCGGACTAAGTCCGTGGGTCCCTGCGGAAGAAAATGAGCTCAGCCGGACAGGAGCAAACTGCAGAAGATCCAAGTTTATTGCGCAACAGGTTCAAGGCGAGATTGAACAGCGAGAAAGGGGTGACATGAACTTTTGAAACTCCCCCCATGTCCCAGAATACAGTGCAAAATACATCCCAGTTACATCATGAATACATTAAGGAGAGGTTGGGTTACACCGGATTAACATATGGAGGAGGGAGGGGGGAATATGCAGAGCTGGAGATATGTGCAGATAAGCGCTTCCTGAGTGCCGGTGATGGGAAGACAATGGTCCATGTATGCATAGTCTGCCACCTGGCATTGCCCGGAGGAAAGGCTTGGCAGAGCACCTTACTTGAGGGATTATGGAGGACAGGGGAGGTGTCATAGAGTCCTAGAGAAATTGAGCAAATTGGCATGTTGATTTTCTATGGATTTTATAGATTTTAGTCCCTTTTGACATTGACAATTGGGAATAAATGGATATATTGTAGCGAAGAAGAAGGTGAAGAAGACATGCCCCCCCTTTCCGTAACACCTGTGAAGTAGGGCAGCCTGAGAGTGAGTGAACAACCCAATGATCTTCCAGGCTGGGTGTGAGTTCCATTATTACTGTGAATAAAGGCTCTATATTGTCTTCAAACAAGCCAGACATTTACATATGCCGATGGCGCTTGAGTGGTCATGTGCCTCAATATCTGTGTAAGAAATAAAATCATGCCATATTATGGGGGGGGGGAATGTCATTTGAGCTCAGCCCTTTAGATAATTTCAATTTATGGGAGATCAATCCTGTTCTTTGCTAATGGCTTGTCAGATAACTGAACTTCTTAGATTTCCCCTTTCCATTGCTTGACCTTCTTCAATGTCTTGTTCTTTAGGACTCAGCCACCTCCACGCCTCCCTGTCGGCCCCAGCCATAAATTTGCAAACAATTACTACTGCACCCGTGACGGACGCCGGGAGACTTTCCCTCCCATTGTCCTTGTATCAGCTCAGAAAAGGTTGGCTCCGGGAGGGCAGCAGCATGGCAGGTAGGTTTTGTGTTCCTTTTGGTCTACACCCACTTCAGCCTAGCAATCTTGGAAACTAATTGGGGCCAGGTCTGGCTGTTATTTGATTTAAGAGCCTGCAGAAAACACTCACCTACTGGACTGGGGCAGACAAGGTAAAATGGTAGACAGAAGGCTGGCACAGATTCATCCCAATGGCTCCTTTCGTTTCATTTTGAGCTGTCAATGGATTACAACTCTCTGGTCAGCCTGAGATGTATCAAATTTAATGAAGTATTTTGGTGGAAAACTCTGCAGACTTCAGCTTCTATCATGTGCCTGTCTGGCAAGACATGAATTGTTGGTTTTTGACCACGTTTTAAATTTCCCACATTCAATAACAGAGTAGAATCATTTAAATTAATGGGCGTTACTAATTTTGGGACTCTCCTTCCTTGGAGGTTTTTAAGCAGAGGTTTGGAATTGTTTACGTGCGATTCCTGCATTGCAGGGGGTTGGATTGGATGAGCTTTGGGGGATCCTTCCAACCGTACAATTCTGCAATTCTACTGTATGGTTCTAATACAAAAACAAAACAAAAAACAACCAGTTAAAACAGGGGTGTCAAACTCAAATTCATCGGGGGCCGCATCAGCAGTTTGGTCACTCTCAAAGGGCCGGTTGTATCTGTAGGACTCTGTGTCCACTCTTTATTATCATAAATTATTGTCACTGCATTCAATTATTACTGTTTTTTGTAATAATGTAAGTAATAACTAGCTCTGAAAGCAGAAACATAGTCAGAATAATGGCAAGTAGATCTGTCACATCACAGGATGGCATGCGCTCAATATAAAAACAAGTGGAGGTTTCCTGAATGCATGTAAAGTGGAGGTTTCCTGTGTAGAACGGCCGGCGCTGCTAGAGGGCAGACGTTCTCTGGCTTGTAGGCTGCCGCGCATGCGCTGAAGAGGTGGCTTTCTTGTGTAAAAAAAAAAGCGAGAATAAAAGGTGAAGGCTGGCGGCCGGCGGCGGCTACACGGGCCACATGACGAGGTCTGGCGGGCCGCATTCGGCCCGCGGGCCTTGTGTTTGACACCCGTGAGTTAAAACTATAAAATAAAATATCAACTAAAATGCCTAAACTAAACATACAGCTCCTGGTGGATCTGAGCCATGGGGAACCATTAAGAGTGACTCCTCTGACAACCTGTGACCAAATTATTCAGGGCCTTGTAAATTAATGCTAACACCCTGAACATGTAAGTATGACAGAGAGAGAAATGTGTCTCTTTCCACTTCATGTATAACTTTGTGAATCTCTAGTCATCCTCATCCCTTTGTTTTCCTGCTCCAAATATTTAATATTTAATATTTTTCTTCAGATCTTCATAGGGATTTTCACACCATACAGTATCTGCCCTCTGAGTGGGCTTGGCTTAAACGCCTCAGTATTCCTTTGATCGAGCAGTGCTAATATTTGCTCTGCTTAAATTGCATTTCAACCTGTATTTTAAATGTGTGGTTTTTTCCTGTTATGTTTTTATTGTATTTTTACTGGTGTTAGCTGCCCTGAGCCCGGCTCTGACTAGGAAGGGCGGGGTATAAATAAAATTTGTTGTTGTTGTTGTTGTTAATCTTTCCACCAAAGCTGGAAGCCTTATTGAGTAAACTTAACATTCTGTATTCAAAACTAATATGAAATCAATTTAAAAATAGTTTTATTTTTCAGGGGTCCTCCCTACATTCTTGTATTTTTTGAGGATTTGGAAATGTAACCATCTCCTGTTTCTCTTCCCCTCCAGCTCAGAATCTTCTATTGCACCAACAGAGAGAAAGCCAGTGAAACCTGGCCCTGCGCCACGGAAATGGGAACTGTCGAAAGATGAGCCCTATTTGTGAGCTGCCAGGCAGATGGGGAGGAGAGCAGGCAATGGTGCAAAACTCAGTGGAAATATTTTCATGTGTGGACGTTATTTCTGACCATTCACATTGTTCTGATTGGTACCTGACTGATTAAACTCAATCCCTAACGTCATCTGAATCTCTTGCTATTTGTTGTTGTTGTTTAGTCGTTTAGTCGTGTCCGACTCTTCGTGACCCCCTGGACCAGAGTACGCCGGGCCCTCCTGTCTTCCACTGCCTCCTGCAGTTTGGTCAAACTCATGCTGGTAGCTTCGAGAACGCTGTCCCACCATCTCGTCCTCTGTCGTCCCCTTCTCCTTGCGCCCTCCATCTTTCCCAACATCAGGGACTTTTCCAGGGAGTCTTCTCTTCTCATGAGGTGGCCAAAGTCTTGGAGCCTCAGCTTCAGGATCTGTCCTTCCAGTGAGCACTCAGGGCTGATTTCCTTCAGAATGGAGAGGTTTGATCTTCTTGCAGTCCATGGGACTCTCAAGAGTCTCCTCCAGCACCAGAATTCAAAAGCATCCATTCTTTGGCGATCAGCCTTCTTTATGGTCCAGCTCTCACTTCCATACATCACTACTGGGAAAACCATAGCTTTAACTATACGGACCTTTGTCGGCAAGGTGATGTCTCTGCTTTTTAAGATGCTGTCCAAGTTTGTCATTGCTTTTCTCCCAAGAAGCAGGCGTCTTTTAATTTCGTGGCTGCTGTCACCATCTGCAGTGATCATGGAGCCCAAGAAAGTAAAATCTCTCACTGCCTCCATTTCTCCCCCTTCTATTTGCCAGGAGGTGATGGGACCAGTGGCCATGATCTTCGTTTTCTTTTTTGTTGAGCTTCAGACCCAACTATTGGTTTTATATATATATATAAATTTAAAACATTGTTGTAAAGTTAAAATAACATTCCAGTAAGAAAGATAAAATAACCAAAAAGAAAAAAAATGCGCCAAGTCTAAAGTCAAAGTCTAGTTTAAGGGGTTCCTAACATAAAATACATTCTCAAGAGACTATACGATGTTCCAAAAGAACTGACCTGATACAAAGAGAATACAAAACAAAGGTTGTGAATACCACCAAATTAAGCCATTTTTCACCAGGACCTGCCACCCCTATGAAGGATTTGACATATAAACATAATCTGAATCTCTTGTTGTTATAATCATTCACAGGGATTCCCAAACGCTGCCCCTCCATCAAGTCTAAATGAAAGAATCCAAATACGTCTAGTGAAAAATAAAATGATAGGAAACAGGATACTTGTGAGAAGATGGGAGTAGCAAAGCATGGTGGATGTGATGGAAATGAAATGAAACTAATAAAGGATAATTTATGCATAAAGCTAATAAGTGAAACCTAACAAAAGACAATTTGGGATTAATTTGTTTAGTTATACATTGGAAAACAAGTAAATTTCAATTGTAGGAAACAGGATCCTAGTTTGTGAGAAGAATGGGCAGCGAAGCATGCTGGGAAGAAGGACGTGAGGGAAATGAAACCTAATAAAGGATAATTTATCCATAAAGCTAGTAAGTGAAACCTAACAAAGGACAATTTGGGATTAATTTGTTTAGTTATACATTGGAAAACAAGTAAATTTAAATTACAGGAAACAGGATCCTTGTTTGTGAGAAGAATGGGCAGCAAAGCATGCTGGGAAGAAGGACGTGAGGGAAATGAAATCAACCCTAACAAAGGATAATTTATCAGTAAAGCTAATAAGTGAAACCTAACAAAAGACACCTTGGGATTTATTTATTCAGTTATACATTGGAAAACGGGTAAATTTCAATTATAGGACACAGGATCCTTGATTGTGAGACGGGGCAGCAAAGCATGCTGGGAAGAAGGATGTGAGGGAAATGAAACCTAATAAAGGATAATTTATCAATAAAGCTAATAAGTGAAACCGAAGAAAAGACACCTTGGGATTTATTTATTTGGTTATACACTGGAAAAAAACGGTTAAATTTCAAATTAATATGAAACCCCGCAGCAGGGCATGCTGGGAATCGACCGTTGGCCTGAGGGAGCTGGCAGTGCATGCTGGGAGCTAGACTGCAACTGCCACCACTCAGCAGCTTGGACGGCGCCCACGGCGGAGGCTGGCGGGAGTCGCAGGGCCTTATGAGGGTGGCCCCTTCCCCTCCGAGGGCAGAGAAAGGCCCGGCCCCATGGCCCTCCTGCCTCAGCCTCCGCCAGGGACACCAGCGCCTGCAGCCCATCCAGCTGCACTCTGCACGCCCTCAGAGGCCGGAGAGGCTGGCAGGGGCAGGGCCCCAGGTGAGCCCAGGAGAGAGAGGGGCCCCTGGGGGGGTTGCTCTCTGCACGCCCTCAGAGGCCGGAGAGGCTGGCAGGGGCAGGGCCCCCAGGTGAGCCCGGGAGAGAGAGGGGCCCCTGGGGGATGTGCACTCTGCACGCCCTCAGAGGCCGGAGAGGCTGGCAGGGGCAGGGCCCCCAGGTGAGCCCGGGAGAGAGAGGGGCCTCTGGGGGATGTGCACTCTGCACGCCCTCAGAGGCCGGAGAGGCTGGCAGGGGCAGGGCCCCAGGTGAGCCCGGGAGAGAGAGGGGCCCCTGGGGGATGTGCACTCTGCACGCCCTCAGAGGCCGGAGAGGCTGGCAGGGGCAGGGCCCCCAGGTGAGCCCGGGAGAGAGAGGGGCCACTGGGGGGATCTGCACTCTGCACGCCCTCAGAGGCCGGAGAGGCTAGCAGGGGCAGGACCCCCAGGTGAGTCCGGGAGAGAGAGGGGCCCCTGGGGGGATCTGCACTCTGCACGCCCTCAGAGGCCGGAGAGGCTAGCAGGGGCAGGACCCCCAGGTGAGTCCGGGAGAGAGAGGGGCCCCTGGGGGGATCTGCACTCTGCACGCCCTCAGAGGCCGGAGAGGCTGGCAGGGGCAGGACCCCCAGGTGAGCCCGGGAGAGAGAGGGGGCCCTGGGGGGATCTGCACTCTGCACGCCCTCAGAGGCCAGAGAGGCTGGCAGGGGCAGGGCCCCCAGGTGAGCCCAGGAGAGAGTGGGGCCCCTGGGGGATCTGCACTCTGCACGCCCTCAGAGGCCGGAGAGGCTGGCAGGGGCAGGGCCCCCAGGTGAGCCCAGGAGAGAGAGGGGCCCCTGGGGGGATCTGCACTCTGCACGCCCTCAGAGGCCGGAGAGGCTGGCAGGGGCAGGACCCCCAGGTGAGCCCGGGAGAGAGAGGGGGCCCTGGGGGGATCTGCACTCTGCACGCCCTCAGAGGCCAGAGAGGCTGGCAGGAGCAGGACCCCCAGGTGAGCCCGGGAGAGAGAGGGGCCCCTGGGGGGATCTGCACTCTGCACGCCCTCAGAGGCCGGAGAGGCTAGCAGGGGCAGGACCCCCAGGTGAGTCCGGGAGAGAGAGGGGCCCCTGGGGGGATCTGCACTCTGCACGCCCTCAGAGGCCGGAGAGGCTGGCAGGGGCAGGGCCCCCAGGTGAGCCCAGGAGAGAGAGGGGCCCCTGGGGGGGTTGCACTCTGCACGCCCTCAGAGGCCGGAGAGGCTGGCAGGGGCAGGGCCCCCAGGTGAGCCAGGGAAAGAGGGGGGCCCCTGGGGGATCTGCACTCTGCACGCCCTCAGAGGCCGGAGAGTCTAGCAGGGGCAGGGCCCCCAGGTGAGCCCGGGAGAGAGAGGGGCCCCTGGGGGGTTGCACTCTGCACGCCCTCAGAGGCTTTGTAGTCTAAGCTGGGGGGTGAGGAGTTTCTTCCCATTTGTGTTTGTGTGTGTGTGTAATATGTATATGTATATGTTATGTACTCTTAACAGTATATATTTGGTTTTACACAATATGTATACATAACAATTATTCCATTCAATTAAAAACAAGATAAAAGGTTACCCAAACCTTAGGACCCCCCTCCCTGGGTTCAGATAGATAGATAGATAGATAGATAGATAGATAGATAATAATAATAATAATAATAATAATAATAATAATAATAATAATAATAAAAATTTTATTTATATCCCGCCCTCCCCAGCCGAAGCCGGGCTCAGGGCGCCTAACAACAATAAAACAATACAAAAATACAACACAAACAACACTCTAAAATCATTCATTATAAAATTAATAGATAGATAGATATCATTCCTGCATCTTTCATTGTAATCTATCTAGTATATATCCTCAATTTCCAAAGTTCACATTGCTTTGCAAGTGTTGGTTATATACCTGCTGCTTTTTTCAACTGCTTACTGCGGTCTCCCAAAAAGGTTACAAAATCATTCCAGTTCAGACAGGATTGATGGAAGTAAAAAATTTGAATGAGATGTAAAAGTATGTTTAATTACCGTTGAAAATGATACGATAAAAAAAGTAATTAAAAATTATATATTAAAATCAATCAATCAATCAATCATTCCAGTCCATTGTAAAAATAGGATCTTCCTGATTGCTGATCTTTCCCGCCAGCTTTGCCATTTCTGCGTACTCCTTCCATTTGGTCTGCCCTTCTCTGGTCGGTTTTTGTCTTCTTTCCACCTCTGGGCTAGGAGCAGCCATGCTGCTGTCGCCACATCCATAAACAGTCTTTTCTTATCTCTTGGTAGTTCGGCACCTCTCATTCCTAATAATAAAGCTTCTGGTTTTTTTAACAAAAGTTATCTTAAACATTTTTTTCCATTTCATATCATTTCCCAGAATTCTTTTACCACCCCATATGTCCACCACATGTAATAAAATGTACCTTCCTTCTTCTTACATTTCCAACACGTTTCAACCTGTTCTGTACATTTTTGCTAGTTTACTGGCTGCTGGGTACCAACAATTCATCATTTTCATGTAATGTTCCTTCAACGTACAGCAAGCTGTAAATTTTAAATCTTCCTTCCATAACTATCCCCATTGTGAAAACTATAACCAAAATCTCTCTTTTTTTTTAATTCAGTTTTTATTGATTTTCATTATTACACATACACATAGAATACATACACTCATTATACATTTATCCACCCACCTAAGCCTTAAGCTCTGCCGAGCTTCCGACTTCCCTCCGTCTCTTCGGTAAGTATCATATAGTTATAACATCGCGTAATCTATCTAATACTATTTTGTCTTATGCTGTTAGAGTTACTCCAACCCTGCCAGTGTCTTTAAAGTTTTACAATTTTCTCTTACATATACCAAATATTTACTCCAATTTTCAGCAAACGTCTTTTCATCTTGATCCCGGCGTATTTTCCCCGACAATCTAGCCAATTCTGCGTAATTCATCATTTTAGTCTGCCATTCCATGATTGTAGGTATAGTATCAGTTTTCCAGTTCTGGACCAACATAGTTCTAGCTGCTGTCGTGGCGTACAGGAAAAGATTTTTATCCTTCTTTTTAATTTCCTTCCCTTTCAATCCCAATAAAAAGGCTTCAGGGTGTTTTTTTAGAAAAGTGTACTTAAAGATTTTTTCCAGCTCATTATATATTGATTCCCAAAAACCCTTCACTTTCCCACAAACCCACCACATATGATATAAATCTCCTTCTGCCCCACCACACTTCCAACACTTCCTATTTTTTATTCTATACATCTTTGCCAATTTTAGGTAAGGTACCCCTGCCCGTATGGGCCAGTCTTGACAGACTCTAGGGTTGTGCGCCCATCTCGCTTAAGAGGCCGGGAGCCAGCGCTGTCCGGAGACACTTCCGGGTCACGTGGCCAGCGTGACGAAGCTGCTCTGGCGAGCCAGCGCAGCACACGGAAACACCGTTTACCTTCCCGCTATAAAGCGGTACCTATTTATCTACTTGCACTTAGGGGTGCTTTCGAACTGCTAGGTGGGCAGGAGCTGGGACCGAAAGACGGGAGCTCACCCTGCCGCGGGGATTCGAACCGCCGACCATGCGATCGGCAAGTCCTAGGCGCTGAGGTTTTACCCACAGCGCCACTCGCATCCCTTCCAATTTTGCCAATTTTACCGGCGTGATAACCAAAATCTCTTGCCCAGTGTATCATTACAGATATAACTTCTTCATCGTTAGTATACCATTCTAAAATCAATTTATACATTTTAGATAGTAATTTCACATTATTTCCCAACAGATCTCTTTCGAATTTTGATATCTCCGTTTTAAGACATATTTCTTTTTTTTTTTATAATATTTTTTATTACGTTTCTTTCCAAATTTTATACATTACAAACAAATAAGGAGTTTACAAGAAACCATTTTTTTTTTTTTTTTACAGAAATCCCAACTTGGACTTCCCCACCCCTTCCGATTCTGCGTTCTTTATATTAACAATGTCAGCAATTTGTTACCTTATGTCATACCTTATTGTAACTTTTACATGTTATGTATCTATATTCAATGTATTATGTCACAATTTTTATACCTTTAAAATAAACGTAACATGTTCAATTTCATATTATCTCCTTTTCTCTTTTATCACTTAGTTTACTATTTACTTAATCATAATTGCTAAAGCGTATCATTTCCAAATCATGCACCGTCTTAAGATTCATACAGTTTGTAATACTTTTGCAAGTAGTCTTTAAACTTTTTCCAGTCCACCTCAATTGTTTCTACATCCAAATCTCGGATTCTGCCGGTCAGTTCAGCTATCTCCATGTAGTCCATCAACTGCATCTGCCATTCCTCCAGCGTGGGTAAATCTTGTGTCTTCCAGTTCTTTGCGATGAGTATTCTTGCTGCTGTACTAGCATACATAAACAAAGTTCTGTCCTTCTTTAACACTTTCTGGTCTACCATGCCCAACAGGAAGGCCTCTGGTTTCTTGGGAAAGGTATACCTAAATACCTTTTTCAACTCATTGTAAATCATTTCCCAGAAAGCCTTAACCTTTGGGCATGTCCACCAGAGGTGAAAGAAAGTCCCCTCTGCTTCCTTACACTTCCAACATTTATTGTCAGACAGGTGATGTATCTTAGCTAACTTGACTGGGGTCATGTACCACCGGTATATCATTTTCATAATGTTTTCCTTCAAGGCCGTACTGGCCGTGAATTTCATTCCGGTGTTCCATAACCTTTCCCAGTCTTCAAACATAATGTTGTGTCCAACATCCTGTGCCCATTTAATCATAGCAGATTTAACTGTCTCATCCTGTAAATTCCACATAAGCAGCAAGTTATACATTCTAGATAACAGCTTTGTCTTTGGTTCTAACAGTTCTGTCTCTAGTTTCGACTTTTCCACCTGGAAACCAACTTTTTTGTCCATTTTGAAAACCTCTTGAATTTGAGCATAATGTAGCCAATCTCGCACCTTATTTTTTAGTTTGTCCTGGCTCTGCAACTTCCAATTGTCTCCAATTTTTTCAGTCAATTCCCAATATTTCGGCCAATAGGCCTCCATATTGGGTCTTTTTCGGGCCTTGGCCTCCACTGGTGATAGCCACCTCGGAGTTTTACTCTCTAGTAAGTCTTTATATTTCATCCAGACTGCAAAAATTGCTTTTCTGACAATGTGGCTTTTAAACAATTTATGTGCTTTAACCTTGTCGTACCATAGGTATGCGTGCCATCCAAAAGCATTATTAAAACCTTCCAGATCTAGGACATCGGTGTTTTCCAACAAAAACCAATCTTTCAGCCAGCAGAAGGCTGCAGCTTCATAATACAACCTCAAGTCCGGCAGGGCAAACCCCCCTCTTTCTTTCGAATCTGTTAATATTTTAAACTTTATTCGGGGCTTTTTGCCCTGCCAGATAAATCTAGATATATCCTTCTGCCATTTTCCAAAGCAATCCACTCTGTCCACGATCTGTAAGGTTTGAAACAAAAATAACATTTTCGGCAACACATTCATTTTTATAGCTGCAATTCTTCCCAACAAGGAAAGTTTCAATCTTGACCAAATTTCTAAATCCTTTTTAACTTCCAACCAACATTTCTCATAATTATCCTTAAATAAATTCAAATTCTTGGAGGACAAATAGATCCCAAGGTATTTCACTTTTTTAACCACATTCAGTTCTGTTTCTCTCTGAAACCCCTCTGTTTCTGTAATTGTTAAATTTTTGGTCAGAACCTTAGTTTTTTGTTTATTCAACCTAAATCCCGCCACCCGACCAAATTCAGATATAAGTTCGAGAACTCTTTTTGTACTGGATTCTGGCTCCTGCAGTGTCAAAACTAGGTCATCTGCAAAAGCTTTCAGTTTATATTGTTTCACTCCGACCTCTATCCCTTGTACCAACCGGTCCTCTCTGATCATATTCAATAGCACCTCCAGGACTGAAATAAATAACAGAGGGGATAGAGGGCACCCTTGTCGTGTCCCTTTTTCAATTTTAAATTCCTCCGTCACCACATTGTTCACTATTAATTTAGCTTTTTGTTCTGAATAGATTGCATGTAATCCATTCTCAAACCCCCGTCCCACTCCCATCCCTTCCAAGTTCTTCTTCATAAACATCCAAGATATGTTGTCAAATGCTTTCTCCGCATCAATAAAGATTAACACCGCCCTTGTGTTCCTGTTAGTCTGCAAAAGTTCTAAAATGTCAATGATGTTTCTAGTGTTCTCATATAAATGTCTACCAGGGAGAAAGCCAGCTTGGTCTTTATGAATTACTTCATTTAAGACTTTTTTAAGTCTATTTGCCAAAATGTCTGCAAATATTTTGTAATCCACATTTAGGAGTGAGATGGGACGGTAGTTTTTAAGCTGAGTCTTTTCAGATTCTGACTTAGGTATCAATGTGATGAAGGCTTCTTTCCACGTTTCTGGTGCCCTCTTCCCATCCATAATCTGGTTACATACCTCCAACAAAGGTTGTATCAAATAGTCCTTCAGAACCTTGTAATATTTGGAGGTAAGTCCATCCGGGCCTGGAGATTTGCCTAGTTGCATATTCTGAATGGCACCTTCAATTTCCTGTAAGGTTATTGTAGAGTTCAAGATTGATCTTTTATCTTGAGTTATTTTTGATAGTCCATTTATCTTTAAAAATTGATCTATCTCTGATTCTTTCTGGGGCCCCTGTGCATACAGTTCTTTAAAGTATCTGTGGAAGCACCTCCTAATTTCTTCTGGTTTCTGTACGATCCTTCCATCAATCTCTAGATTTGTTATCGTGTTTAGCTTTTGTCTTTTTTTCAGCTGCCAAGCTAGCAGCTTTCCACATTTATTTGCTGATTCAAAAGATCTTTGCTTCATCTGTTTTATTTTCCATTCAATCTCCTGATTAATCAATTTTGAGTATTCTGCTTGGTGGAATTTAATTTCTCTCAGCACCTCCTTGGACTTTGGTTTGGTTCTCAGTTTTTTTTCTCCTTGGTGTATTTTCTCCAATATTTTGTCCTTCTTTCCGTTCCAGAGTTTTTTCTTGATTGAATTCTGTTGTATCAGAAACCCTCTCATAAAAGCTTTGCTTGCGTCCCAGATCGTTCTTTTTTCAACTGTAGTATTCAGATTTATCTCAAAATAGTCCTTTAATGTTTTTTGGGCCTTTTTCACAATCTCTTGATCTCTTAGTAGTGTGTCATTCATTCTCCATCTGAAGGAACCGGGTTGAGTTAATCTAAGTTCTATTTTCAAGGCGTTGTGGTCGGAGCATGTTTTTGGGCAGATTTCCACCTTTTTAGTCTTGGGTGCCAGCCCCCTGGAGGTCCAGATTTGGTCGATCCTTGACCAAGACAGGTGGGCCTCAGAGAAAAAAGTTCCTTCTTTACCTAGGGGGTTCTTTGTCCTCCATATGTCAATCAAATCCAGATTGTCAGTCAGTTCGAAAAAAGTTTTGGGCAGTCTGCCGTCTGATGTTAAGTTTTGGTTGTAAGACTTATCCATATGTGTAGACACCACTCCATTCATATCTCCCATCATTATGATGTTAGCATAATCCAGATAGTCCAGCAACGTCTCATGCAGCTTCTTGAAAAATTCTGATTTCCCGTCGTTTGGGGCATAAATTCCTAATATCAATATTTTTTCTCCTTGGGTTTGAATTTCAATTGCCAAAATTCTTCCTTGTTCATCCTTAAATAGAAATTTGGGTATCAGGCTCTCCTTAGCGTAGATCACCACTCCTCTTTTCTTTACTTTGTCAGACGAAATAAATTCTTGGCCTAATCTTTTATTTACCAAAACCTTCCTGTGGAGCCTGGTCACATGGGTTTCTTGTAGGCAAATAATGTCCAATTGTTCTTTCTTCAATATGTGAAATAACCTCCTTCTTTTCTCCGGGGAATTTCCGCCATTTATATTCCAACTGAGTAGCCGCAGAGACATCCTGAACTATTCTGCTACACCTAGAGCGGTGTATCTTCTTTCTCCTCTGGTTCCGAAGGTGCAGGTATTGCTCCACCTGGGTTGGGTATAGGCCAATTAGCTGCTGCTTCTTTTTGGAGGTCTTCTCCGTGATCGTGCTGGAACTTTTGTAAGTCCTCTGGTGATCTTATTTTAACCTTCTTCTGTTTGTAAGTGAATGATAGCCCTTGTGGGAACTCCCACCTGTAAGGAATTGTGTTGAGTCTCAGCAACTTAGCCAAATCTGAGTAGGTGGCTCTCAAGTCCAATAACTGTTTAGGAATATCTCGGTAAATTTCCACCCTTTTCTCTTGTATCACAATTGAGTTTTTGAAGTGTAGGCCTAGTATTTTGTCTCTCTCCTCCCTTGATCTCAAAGCTATTAAGCAGTCTCTGGATCTATCTTTTCTTACTAATCTTCCCAACCGAAAAGCCGATACAATTTTGAAATCAATTTCTTCTTTTAAGTCCCAGAACTTTGTAAACTCTGTTGTCAAAAGTCCTTTCAAATCTTCTTGTTCAATTTCTGGGACTGCCCTTAGTCTGAGGTTGGTCTCGCGATTTTTCAATTCCACCAACGAGAGATAGGTTTGTTGGTCCCCTATCTGTTTATGAAGAGGCTTGACTTCCGCTTTAACTTCCTCGACTTCTTTTTTAGCTGATGTTGCAATTTGAACGGCTTCCCCTGCCAGTTTACGATTCTCTTCTGTTGCTCCTTGCAATTTTTCAATTGCTTGGGTATGTTGGGAAACCTGATCTGTCAATTTCTGGATCGAGGATGTTGCTTGGTCAATTTTTGTTGATTGGTTATCAATTTTTTGATTTATTGCTGACAATTGTTCCAAAACTTGTTTCAGTACTGCCTCAGCTCCTCCTGCTGCCATATCTTCCTCTTCAGATTTTTCAGGCTTTTCGGTTTCTACTTTTTGTGTCGCAAGCACAGCTGGAACTGATAATCTACGTCCCTGAGTTAAAGTTGTTTGCAAAAGCTGTGCTTGCTTTTTTGCTTTCTCTTTCTCCTTAGCTTCCTTAGCTTTGGCTGCTCTTGTCTTTCCTGTGCCACTCATCAGTCAACGTTCAAGGTCAAGTGTTGTAATCCCATGGGAAAGGCAAGTCCAGAATTAAAAACAGTCTATTGAGAGAAGGTAAACAGAGAAACTTTCCCAGGCCTCTATATTCCCAATGTCCTCTAGGGGGAGTGCCACCAAAGTTTTAGTAAGAAGAAGGTAACTTTCCACAATTAAAGTCTCTTTGTTCCAACTTTAAAAACAATTTTAAAAGCAAATTAGTTCCAGCACGCTAAAAGAAAGGTCCTGCAGAGCCCTTTTAAACATATAACAAAGTTCCAGCAAGGTGCCTGCAATTGTATCCACTTCAGCTAGGTGAGCTCAAAATTACACTATCCAGTTACAAAAGTATCTGGAAGCTTGCAACAGTTCCGCAGTTTAAACAACTTTACCCGGCCACCCGGGAATTTGGGGTTAGAGTCTTCCCTTGCCCTTGGGGTGTCCACTCCAGGTCAATTTTATGCTGTATTTATTCTTTAAAAGTAAAATTCAAATGTGCACGAAAGTCCCGATTTAAAGCTTCAAAGCTTCCCTGTTCACAGCGCTTTCCGCTCTTTAGACCATCTGCTTTGATCTTGAAAGCAGTGTCGGAAGACGGACTTCCTCTTTCTCGTCTCCCGTTTTTAGCCAAATTTTCCGATTTGATTTGTAGAATCTTAGGTCCTTACTCACGGGTTTGATGTTTCAGCCCGATGTTTCTTGGAAGAAAGGTCAGCGCTCATCCGTGACAGCCGCGCGGCTTCGCCTCCGCAGAAAGAGCGATGAACCCACAGCACCGCTCCCCCTCCTTCACTCCGGAGCCCCTTACGGGGTTCCTTTTGTGATTTCGGGGTCGCTCCAGGTGCCCGCCGGGTCCCACGGCCACGGACTCACTCTGCCCGTGGTTTATCTTGATGGGTTGCCGCTGCGCCGTCGCGAGCAACCCTTTTCTGCGGTGCCCCTCTTCAGAGCTCGAAGAGGTCCGCCATCACGGTTTTGCGCCGCCTCCGGAAGTCCGTTTTAAGACATATTTCTTAATCAAGTTTGAAAACATCATTTAAGTGATAATCCTGTAACCAATCTGTTAGTAAATCTCTGATATATTCAAACTTTTTCAACTTCAACTGATCTTCTGCTTCTGTTAACAGCTCTTTGCAGGTTGCCTCCTCTGTCTGCCACGTCCCTCCTTGAGGTCTACGGAGTCCCAGAAGGTGTCGCTCTCTTCAGCTTCGTGGTCTAAGCTCAGGGAGCTGTCTGAGCCGATATCCATTTCGGGGAACCGTGGAGGAAGAGGGAGAAGACCTGTCAGCAGCGCAGGGAAGAGGGGACAGACTTCCCAGAACCCTCTGCAACCTGGCCTGACGCTACCAGGATCTCTTTGGCCACTCTGGCTTCCCTGCCTGGGCTTCCCTCCTCCTCTGTCACTTTGTCATGGGATATTTCGTCCTCAGAGGATAACTGTTGGCCCGGACAGGATGGAGGAACCAGCCCAGAGGTGGTGGCAGTGGTGGTGGGGAGAGAGGAGAAAGAGAGCAGCCCAAAATGAGACAGGAACCCAGAAGGCAAACTCTCCTGCCCACATTGAGTCAATATCTGACTTTTAGAAGACATCTGAAGGCAGCCCTGTTCAGGGAAGCTTTTCATATGTCATGAATGAGTGTATGTTTCGTCTGACCTCGATTACGCTTGCCTCCAGGTGTTCTTCAGGTGGGGGGCACGCCAAATCAAGGGCCTCCCCGTCCTCCTTGTCCTCCCCATCCTCCTCTGGGGGGCTCCCTGGTTCTTCTTGTGGCTCTTCCTCCTTGAGAGCCACTTCAGAGGCTGACTGCTGGCAGAGACAGGACCCCAGAGGTGGTGGCAGTGGTGGAGGGGAGAGAGGAGAAAGAGAGCAGCCCAAAATGAGACAGGAACCCAGAAGGCAAACTCTCCTGCCCACATTGAGTCAATATCTGACTTTTAGAAGACATCTGAAGGCAGCCCTGTTCAGGGAAGCTTTTCATATGTCATGAATGAGTGTATATTTCGTCTGACCTCGATTATGCTTGCCTCCAGGTGTTCTTCAGGTGGGGGGCACGCCAAATCAAGGGCCTCCCCATCCTCCTTGTCCTCCCCGTCCTCCTCTGGGGGGCTCCCTGGTTCTTCTTGTGGCTCTTCCTCCTTGAGAGCCACTTCAGAGGCTGACTGCTGGCAGAGACAGGACCCCAGAGGTGGTGGCAGTGGTGGAGGGGAGAGGGGAGAAAGAGAGCAGCCCAAAATGAGACAGGAACCCAGAAGGCAAACTCTCCTGCCCACATTGAGTCGATATCTGACTTTTAGAAGACATCTGAAGGCAGCCCTGTTCAGGGAAGCTTTTCATATGTCATGAATGAGTGTATGTTTCGTCTGACCTCGATTATGCTTGCCTCCAGGTGTTCTTCAGGTGGGGGGCACGCCAAATCAAGGTCCTCCTTGTCCTCTCCGTCCTCCTCTGGGGGGCTCTCTGGTACTTCTTGTGGCTCTTCCTCCTTGAGAGCCACTTCAGAGGGTGACTGCTGGCAGAGACAGGACCCCAGAGGTGGTGGCAGTGGTGGAGGGGAGAGAGGAGATAGAGAGCAGCCCAAAATGAGACAGGAACCCACATTGAGTCGCTAGCCAGGGAAGCCCTACAGCCCTGGCGCCATGGGGGGCTGGTCCATCAGGACAAGTGGGGCAGCAAGCACAGCCTGCCCCCAGCAGCCCCCTGCCTGTCTGCCCCCTTGCTCACAACCGGCCCAGAAGATGGCCTGGCTGGCCGGCCATCTTCCTCCTCTTTTCCCCTAACCTCAGGGTTGCCCTTGTGCAGCTCAGCAGGGCTTGTCTCCTGCTCTGTCTGCTACGTACCTCATTGAGCGAGTCCCAAAGGGAATCCAGGGAGGACACGGAGGAAAGGCTACTAAACGGGGACAGACTTGGAACCTGCAAGGAAAAGATGCAAAAAATGAGCAATTAAAAAACACAATCAAACATTAAAACTCAAGGTATCCATAACTGAAACAACAGCTTCATTCTGCGGTTGATATGCCCCCCTCCCCTTCTGCCAATCACCGCTTAGGCCACGGCCACCTACCCAGTCGGGACTCAGGAGATCCAGATGTCTCGGGGTCTCCTTGTCTTTGCCTACGTCTCCTTTTCATCGAAATCGTCACACTCGATGGCGGACTGCTGGCAGAGACAGGACCCCAGAGGTGGTGGTGGGGAGAGGGGAGAAAGAGAGCAGCCCAAAATGAGACAGGCAGGAACCCAGAAAGCAAACTCTCCTGCCCACATTGAGTCGCTAGCCAGGGAAGCCCTACAGCCCTGGTGCCATGGGGGGCTGGTCCATCAGGACAAGTGGGGCAGCAAGCATACCCTTAGCAGCCCCCTGCCTGCCTGCCCCCTTGCTCACGACCAGTCCAGAAGGTGGCCTGACCGGCCAGCCGGCTTCCTCCTCCTCCCCAGCGTCAGGGTTGCCCAGCTCAGCAGGGCTTCCCTCCTGCTCTGCCTGCTACATACCTCATTGAGTCCCAAAGGGAATCCAGGGAGGACAGGGAGGAAACACTAGAAAATGGTGACATACTTGGAACCTGCAAGGAAAAGATGCAAAAAACGAGCAATTAAAAAACGCAACCAAACATTAAAACTCAAGGCACCCATAACTGAAACAATAGTTTCATCCTGCGGTTGATATGCCCCCCTCCCCTTCTGCCAATCACCGCTTAGGCCACGGCCAGCTACCCAGTCAGGGCTGAGGAGATCCAGCCGTCTTGGGGTCTCCTCCCTTGCCTTTGCCTTTGTCCTCCTTGCTAGCTGGGAGGAGGGGCGAGAATGTGTGGCATCAGCCCTGCAGGCAGGTCTCTGCCCCAAGGAAGCTACAGTCGGAGTCGCTCTCGTAGGCTTCGTAGTTGAAGCTCAGGGGGCTGTCCAAGCCGGCGTCTCTCTGGGGAGCAAGGATTTTCTTCCAGCTTGGGGTCTTCCAGTACACAACGTCAGAGTCCCCGATATCCAACTGGCTGGTTGAAACGCTGATACAGCTACCGCAAAGCATTGTTGGGTTAATTTGTACATCGCTTAATCATGTGCCCCGGCCCCCAAACTCTTACCTCCGCACCCCCCTTCCTCTGCCACTGCAACAGAATAAAAGAAGGACTTAATGGAGAAGCAAGATCTGTTGGGTCGTGGATCCTCTGCTCAGGTTGTACTTGTGCAAGTCAAACCATGCCTCCTGAAGACACCACGGTCTCCGCTGTCCTTCATTCCAAGGAAACTGAACCTGCGCCGGCACCTGGAACCCTGGAAGATAGGGGCATGCACATCCGCATCTCTGCATTTATTTGTGGATTTATTTGACTTTCTAAGTAACAACTTACATTGTTAGTTCTCAGTCCTCCTGAATGTGGAGTGATGGCTTGTCTTTCCATTGAAATTTCATTCCTTATTCCGAAATCTGTGGAGAGCTTGGATCCTGCTTGGAGGTTCCCCCTTTGGACATCTGGCCGGACACAGGGAGAACAGGATTCTGGAGTAGGTGCGCCATTGGCATGAGTGTCCATTTTTTTACTTTTTGAAATATGGGAACCCTAGTTAAGGGCCCACCGCCTCCAATTTAGGCGTCTCTTCCAGGCCATTCCTGGAGGGACCCCTCTTCCTCTTCCATTTCCTGAAGCTATGGGACAAAAACAACAAAAATTGCAATGTGAAGACGTCTGAAGGACAGAGCAGGCCAAGATGTCCTCAGAGGCTCTCTATTTCCTAAATAACTCATAGGATAGATCTGCCTAGTCCAGCCTCTTCCCTCCTCATCCCTCTTTCCTTTTGTGTTGCATCTTTCAGTTTGACAGGCTGAGGGCAGGGGAAGTGTCTTGCATTTTACTGAGCTGCAAGCTGCTCTGGGAGCCTTTTTACTGAAGAGGGGGGTAGAAGTGATTGTGAGAAGAATGAACAGCAAAGCATGCTGGGAAGAAGCAGGTGAGGGAAATGAAGTGAAACCTAATAAAGGATAATTTATCAATAAAGCTAATAAGTGAAACGGAACAAAAGACACCTTGAGATTTATTTATTTGGTTATACACTGGAAAAAAGTGTAAATTTCAAATTAATCTGGAACCCTTCCGCAACACCTTCAGATTTCTTTATTCAGTTATACACTGGGAAATGGGTAATTTTCAATTGCGTGTTCAGACCCAGAAACCTCCCCCCCTAAATAAATTCACACTTGACTCAGATTTTTTAGTTTGGTTTTTGGCAGAATTTAGGCCACAACTTTATTGATTACAGAAAGTGACTGGTTGCATAGGCTCTGGTCTGACTAGCTCCCTGCCATGCAGGTAGCGCTGACCCAGGGTTCCAGCATAGGTCAGCCAAGGGTGAACACCTGGATAAGTGGAAAGACAGGAACGGGCTAACTCCGCCACCCAAATGTCCCCCTGGACTCAGGCACGGGCACAACCCCCTCTCAGGGGTTGACCAAACCATTGAGTCCCTGGATTCCTTTAACGGAATACCCTTCACATAGGGATGGCGAGAGCGTTCTCCCATCCCTATCATCTGAACCAGAGCCTGGTTTGGGCTGGGTGTTCATCAGTATGCAGATGACACCCAGCTCTACCTCTCCTTTAAATCAGAACCAGTGAAGGCGGTGAAGGTCCTGGAGGCGGTTGGAGGAGGATGGTGGCTAACAGATTGAGGTTGAATCCTGACAAGACAGAAGTACTGTTTTTGGGGGACGGGGCGGGCGGGTGTAGGGGATTCCCTGGTCCTGAATGGGGTAACTGTGCCCCTGAAGGACCAGGTGCGCAGCCTGGGAGTCATTTTGGACTCACAGCTGTCCATGGAGGCGCAGGTTAATTCTGTGACCAGGGCAGCTGTTTACCAGCTCCATCTGGTACGTAGGCTAAGACCCTCCCTGCCCGCGGACTGTCTCACCAGTGGTGCATGCTCTAGTTATCTCCCGCTTGGACTACTGCAACACGCTCTACGTGGGGCTACCTTTGAAGGTGACCCGGAAACTGCAATTAGTCCAGAATGCGGCAGCTAGACGTGACTGGGAGTGGCTGCCAGGACCACATAACACCGGTTCTGAGAGATCTGCATTGGCTCCCAGTACGTTTCCGAGTACAATTCAAAGTGTTGGTGTTGACCTTTAAAGCCCTAAACGGCCTCGGTCCTGTATACCTGAAGGAGCGTCTCCACCCCCATCGTTCAGCCCGGACACTGAGGTCCAGCGCCGAGGGCCTTCTGGCGGTTCCCTCATTGTGAGAAGTGAGGTTACAGGGAACCAGACAGAGGGCCTTCTCGGTACTGGCGCCCAGCCTGTGGAACACCCTCCCTTCAGATGTGAAGGAAATAAGTAGCTATCCTATCTTTAAAAGACATCTGAAGGCCCTGTTCAGGGAAGTTTTTAATATTTAACACTGTATTGTTTTAAATACTTGATTGGGAGCCGCCCAGAGTGGCTGGGGAGACTCAGCCAGATGGGCGGGGTATAAATAATAAATTATTATTATTATTATTATTATTATTATTATTATTATTATTATTATTATCTGCAACCTTACAAGCTGTGACGCTTTGCTACACGGCAGGCGAAACCCAAATGGCAACAGCCAATCAGTCAAATGGGGGAATTTCCTGCCATGGCCCTGTCCCAATGACAGATGACACACGACGGCATAGCAAGGTCAAGCGCAAAGCCCTAAAAGTAGGGAGAGGTGGGCGGGTGTTCCGAATGCACGCGCCAAAAGAGGAAGCTCTGGGTCACATGCAAGGGCATAAATAGGTCCCCCGAACCGTTTGGACTGCGTCCCATTGGCCAGATTGTACCCAGCTTCGAGGGGCCTACCAATCGGGTGTTGTGGCTGACCAATCGTACCCACCCACAACACAGGGTTTCGGTTTACCAGGTCTCACCGCAATACGTGCCCTCTTTAAGGGAGGACCCGATTTATAGGAAAGAGGATACTTGTTTGTGAGAAGAATGGGCAGCAAAAGATGCAGGGAAGAAGGAACGGAGGACGAGAGAGAAACCCTGTCAGCAGCACCTGGGAGAGGGGAGAGAATGTGTGGCATCTGCCATGCAGGCAGGTCTCTGCCCCAAGGAAGCTACAGTCGGAGGCTGACAAGAGGGAAGGTCTGGAGATCCTGCACTGATTGCCTTCTCTGCTTCCCCAAGTTTGCCTGGTACTCTTTACAGCCACCCAGGCTGGCGGTCACCACTCCTTTTCACAAGCCTCCCCACCGGGGAAAGTATTGTATTGTATTGATCTTTATTACGGCCATTGGCCCATCACACGACAGTTTCCCATACCAACATAATGTACTTAAACCTCCAAATTTAAAACCGCCAAGACTTACAAGAAACAGACAAGACCCAAAGCAAAACAAAAACAAAAGACCAACATCATACATTACAATAAATTTGTAACATAAACATCGCCCTCTACTCGTAAATTAGTAGAAGACATCAATGGTGATATCACCTAATTACATCCTAAAACATAGATCATAGTTTAAAGAGATTATCCGAGCCGCACAGGAGTCCGTTTCTCTTCTTTAGGGATAGGACGCTGGTCAAGAATCTGGCAACCATGAGTGATCTTAGGGGGTCATCATCATTTAATAGATATCTCAGTTTGGCTTCATTCATATCATCGGCAATTCCCTTTAGATATTGAGCAAGAAACTTACTCCTGGCCGACGAGTGAAAAGCACAATCAAAAATTATGTGATGCAACGATTCCGGTGCCCCACAATTACAATCACATAAGAGCGATATCTGTCCATTGGAGAATCTATTTCTCAGCACGTTCGATGGGAAGGTGTTGAATCTTGCCTTTACAAAGGCATATCTATGAGCCGAAGAAGTTAAGGAATTCAAATAGTTTGGGAGCCTTAAGAGGGGTAATAAACCAAGGTTTAGAGGTGAGCAGGTACCATTGCCCAAGACCGTTTTCTGCTGCAAGTCCATCTCCTCTAGTTTACAGCACCGGGGAAAGTCATCTCTTGCCTCTGAAAGAGGACCTTCCTCCAAGCTGGGCTCCCGATAGCTCATGCCAGCTCCCCTCAGCTTGAACCCCTCTATGTGCTCTCCCCAGCCTCAGCCAGCATACAGTCCAGAACATTTAGAGGGCACCAGGTTGGGAATCCTGGTTCTCACTGAGTGTTCTGCCTGCCCTCCGCAGGTGATGGCTTCACCAGCAGCGGAAAGACCTTTGATGTTCTTCTCCGGAGCTTCTTTATTAAGGAAGCCATCCTGCAAGAGAGGAAATGGCCTGCTGGTTGCTTAGCTCATTTGGAGCCCCTTTGGACAATAAGGGCATCAGAAGAGCAACTCAGCAAAAGGAACTCACCATGAGGTCTGGAGAACTGAATTTTGTCAGGGGTGACGATCATGCTTGACACTGAAACGTGCAATCGGTACCAGTTGTAGAGCTCAGCCTTAGCCAGAGGATAGTGTAATCCGATTAAGCGCAGGCAACCTGGGTCAGTTCTGGCCTTGGGTAAATACGGATAGGACGGAGCTCTACAACTGGTACCGATTGCAAATTTCAATGTAAAGCATGATCATCACCAGCGACAACATAAGATTCTCCAGACCTCATGGTGAGTTCCCTTTGCTGAAGTCTGAGTTGCTAGAGTGAAGGGGATCTCAGCGGCCACCAGCCACAACCACCATACAGCCCAGAACATTTAGAGGTTGGGGAATTCTGGTTCTCGCTGCATAACATCACCCCCCCCCCCGGGGAGGTGGAAGGAGATCCTGGAGGATGGAGTCCAGGACCTCCCTCTCTCCCAGAGTCCTCCATCTCAGCATCCCCACGGAGACCTGCCACAGCTGTTTCCTCCTGGCCTCTGCAGGCACAGGAGAAGACTTCCCCAGATGTGGCAACAGGGTCCTGGGCGCCGCTGGGTTGGAGGCGCCAGCCCTGGTTGTTCTCCAGATCCTGGAGCTTCATCCTGCAGAAGAGGAAATGGCCCACTGGCTGGTTTGCTCATTTGGAGCCCCTTTGGACATAAGGACATCAGAAGAATCCGGCTGGATACGGCCAACAGCCCGGAGTAGGATCCTGCTCTGATGCCTGTGGGAAACCAGCAAGCAGGATCCAAGCAAAGGGCAATTCTCCCTGTGCTCCCGAGCCATTGAAGGCTTTCTCAATTAAACGCAGCACAATGCATTGGGCCCAGCTGGCGCAGTCAGGCCAGGATCAGGGTCAGAACCCATCTTGCCCTGGTGAGCAACCTTCAGAGGCAGCCCTCCATACAATGCATTGCAGGATGCGGACCTTGAGGCTACCAGAGCAGAGACCACAGAAGTCAGGCTGCCCCTGTCCAGAGAGGGGAAGCTGAGGGAAGGCCAGGGAGGACCCCCAAGCTAGAGACCCCCTCCTTCAGAGGAAGGGTCAGCCGAGGAAGAGCAGGCCACCGGGGTCCCTTCAGGCCTTGGGATTGGCAAGATAGCAAATCATGCCAGGATGAGACCTTCTGTAATACTTCTTTATAGTGTTGCCAACTGATCAGGAAAGTGGCCGGGCCTGCTCCTGTCCCTCTAATAGCAGCCCGATCTGCAGAGGAGAGAAAACAAAGCTTTTACTGGCTATAGATTATTGGGTTGTCTTTGCTTTTATTATGTATTTTGTGTTCTTTATTTTGTTTATTTGATGCTGTGAACCGCCCTGAGATTTATGGGTATAGGGTGGTATACAATTTATTATTTATCTATTCAATTTCTATACTGCTTTATTAATTATTATTATTATTATTATTATTATTATTATTATTATTATTATTTAATTATTTTGTAAACCACTTTGAGGCTCCCCGCCCCCCCATCGAAAAAGAAGGCAGGGCAGTTTGATAATAATCTGCCAGAATGAAGGTTAGCAACCAGAGGCAGCCAGTTTGAATGGTCTTTCCTGACCTTCATCTCCTCCATCTCTTTCAAATCTTTCTAACCCTCGGCGGGGATAAGGAAATGAAAGCTCCCCTCGCCAGTGTTGCTCCAAGCCCCTGGAGACATGAGGTCACAGCATTATTGATGACATCATCATGGGTGAAATGATGTCAGTGGCAAGGAGACTTCTTGCCTCAGTCCAGAAGCCATGCGAAATTTTTCAGCCAAGCAGGCCAAGGCAATATTATTATTACATGTATTAAAGTAACTTAATTTTATTAAATTTCTATGACACCCTTCATCCGAGGATCATACGCTTGCTCCACACTCAAAGTTATAAGGTCCCGGTAAACATGGCTTGATTTGGTGGAATTCACAACCTTTGTTCTGTGGGTTTATGAGTGCCTGGGAATGGCGAGGGAAAGGCTGTGAGGAAAAGCCTTCTCTCTTTCTCCATCACTCCGCCCCTTCGACAAGCCTAAATGGAAGAATACAATTATGTCTAGAGAAAAATAAAATTATAGGAAACAGGATATTTGTGAGAAGATGGGGTAGCAAAGGATGCTGGGAAGAAGGACATGAGGGAACTGAAATGACACCTAATAAAGGATAATTTATCAATAAAGCAAATATGTGATACCTAACAAAAGACACCTTAGGATTAACTTATTTAGTTATACATTGGAAAACAAGTAAATTTCAATTCTATAATTGAGGATCCTTGTTTGTGAGAAGAATGGGCAGCAAAGCATGCTGGGAAGAAGGATGTGAGGGAAATGAAATGAAACCTGATAGAGGTTAATTTATCCATAAAGCTAATAAGTGAAATCAAACAAAAGACACCTTGGGATTTATTTATTTCGTTATACATTGGAAAATGAATAAATTTCAATGATAGGAAACAGGATACTTGTGAGAAGATGGGGTAGCAGAGCATGCTGGGAGGAAGGACGTGAGGGAACTGACATGACACCTTTTTTCAATTTTTCAATAAAGTTAATATGTGGCATCTAACAAATGACACCTTGGGATTAATTTATTCAGTTATACATTGGAAAAAGGGGGAAATTTCAATTATAGAACACAGGATTCTTGTTTGTGAGAAGGGGCAGCAAAGCATGCTGGGAAGAAGGAAGTGAGGGAAATGAAATGAAACCTAATAAAGGATAATTTATCGATAAAGCTAATAAGTGAAACCTAACAGAAGACATCTTGGGATTTATTTAGTTAGTTATACATTGGAAAAAGGGTAAATTTCAATTATAGGAAACAGGATCCTTGTTTGTGAGAAGGGGCAGCAAAGCATGCTGGGAAGAAAGACATGAGGGAACTGAAATGACACCTAATAAAGGATAATTTATCAATAAAGCAAATATGTGATACCTAACAAAAGACACCTTAGGATTAATTTATTTAGTTATACATTGGAAAACAAGTAAATTTCAATTCTATAATTGAGGATCCTTGTTTGTGAGAAGAATGGGCAGCAAAGCATGCTGGGAAGAAGGATGTGAGGGAAATGAAATGAAACCTGATAGAGGTTAATTTATAAGTGAAATCAAACAAAAGACACCTTGGGATTTATTTATTTCGTTATACATTGGAAAATGAATACATTTCAATGATAGGAAACAGGATACTTGGGAGAAGATGGGGTAGCAAAGCATGCTGGGAGGAAGGACGTGAGGGAACTGACATGACACCTTTTTTCAATTTTTCAGTAAAGTTAATATGTGGCATCTAACAAATGACACCTTGGGATTAATTTATTCAGTTATACATTGGAAAAAGGGGGAAATTTCAATTATAGAACACAGGATTCTTGTTTGTGAGAAGGGGCAGCAAAGCATGCTGGGAAGAAGGAAGTGAGGGAAATGAAATGAAACCTAATAAAG
Source organism: Podarcis raffonei (assembly GCF_027172205.1). Classification (NCBI taxonomy): domain Eukaryota; kingdom Metazoa; phylum Chordata; class Lepidosauria; order Squamata; family Lacertidae; genus Podarcis; species Podarcis raffonei. Next base: position 3,675,900 of record NC_070619.1, on the reverse strand, counting down.
GATAATTTATCGATAAAGCTAATAAGTGAAACCTAACAGAAGACATCTTGGGACTTATTTATTTAGTTATACATTGGAAAAAGGGGGAAATTTCAATTATAGGAAACAGGATCCTTGTTTGTGAGAAGAAGGGGCAGCAAAGCATGCTGGGAAGAAGGATGTGAGGGAAATGAAACCTAATAGAGGTTAATTTATCCATAAAGCTAATAAGTGAAACCGAACAGAAGACACCTTGAGATTGATTTATTTGGTTATACACTGGAAAAACCAGTAAATTTCAAATTTATTGATGCTGGGAATCGACCATTGGCCTGACGGAGCTGGCAATGCATGCTGGGAAGTCTGCCCCCCCCCCAGTGTGGACCGTGCTGGCAGAGGCTGGCGGGAGTCGCAGGGCCTTTTGAAGGTGGCCCCTTCCCCTCCGAGGGGATCTCAAAGCCTGGCTCCATGGCCCTCCTGCCTCTGCCTCCGCCAGGGACACCAGCCGCCTGCAGCCCATCCAGCTGCACTCTGCACGCCCTCAGAGGCCGGAGAGGCTGGCAGGGGCAGGGCCCCAGGTGAGCCCGGGAGAGAGAGGGGCCCCTGGGGGATCTGCACTCTGCACGCCCTCAGAGGCCGGAGAGGCTGGCAGGGGCAGGGCCCCCAGGTGAGCCCGGGAGAGAGAGGGGCCCCTGGGGGATGTGCACTCTGCACGCCCTCAGAGGCCGGAGAGGCTGGCAGGGGCAGGGCCCCCAGGTGAGCCCGGGAGAGAGAGGGGCCCCTGGGGGATGTGCACTCTGCACGCCCTCAGAGGCCGGAGAGGCTGGCAGGGGCAGGGCCCCCAGGTGAGCCCGGGAGAGAGAGGGGCCCCTGGGGGGTTGCACTCTGCACGCCCTCAGAGGCCGGAGAGGCTGGCAGGGGCAGGGCCCCCAGGTGAGCCCGGGAGAGAGAGGGGCCCCTGGGGGATGTGCACTCTGCACGCCCTCAGAGGCCGGAGAGGCTGGCAGGGGCAGGGCCCCCAGGTGAGCCCGGGAGAGAGAGGGGCCACTGGGGGATCTGCACTCTGCACGCCCTCAGAGGCCGGAGAGGCTGGCAGGGGCAGGGCCCCAGGTGAGCCCGGGAGAGAGAGGGGCCCCTGGGGGATCTGCACTCTGCACGCCCTCAGAGGCCGGAGAGGCTGGCAGGGGCAGGGCCCCAGGTGAGCCCGGGAGAGAGAGGGGCCCCTGGGGGATCTGCACTCTGCACGCCCTCAGAGGCCGGAGAGGCTGGCAGGGGCAGGGCCCCAGGTGAGCCCGGGAGAGAGAGGGGCCCCTGGGGGATGTGCACTCTGCACGCCCTCAGAGGCCGGAGAGGCTGGCAGGGGCAGGGCCCCCAGGTGAGCCCGGGAGAGAGAGGGGCCCCTGGGGGGTTGCACTCTGCACGCCCTCAGAGGCCGGAGAGGCTGGCAGGGGCAGGGCCCCCAGGTGAGCCCGGGAGAGAGAGGGGCCACTGGGGGATCTGCACTCTGCACGCCCTCAGAGGCCGGAGAGGCTGGCAGGGGCAGGGCCCCAGGTGAGCCCGGGAGAGAGAGGGGCCCCTGGGGGATCTGCACTCTGCACGCCCTCAGAGGCCGGAGAGGCTGGCAGGGGCAGGGCCCCAGGTGAGCCCGGGAGAGAGAGGGGCCCCTGGGGGATCTGCACTCTGCACGCCCTCAGAGGCCGGAGAGGCTGGCAGGGGCAGGGCCCCAGGTGAGCCCGGGAGAGAGAGGGGCCCCTGGGGGATCTGCACTCTGCACGCCCTCAGAGGCCGGAGAGGCTGGCAGGGGCAGGACCCCAGGTGAGCCCGGGAGAGAGAGGGGCCCCTGGGGGATGTGCACTCTGCACGCCCTCAGAGGCCGGAGAGGCTGGCAGGGGCAGGACCCCAGGTGAGCCCGGGAGAGAGAGGGGCCCCTGGGGGATGTGCACTCTGCACGCCCTCAGAGGCCGGAGAGGCTGGCAGGGGCAGGGCCCCCAGGTGAGCCCGGGAGAGAGAGGGGCCCCTGGGGGATCTGCACTCTGCACGCCCTCAGAGGCCGGAGAGGCTGGCAGGGGCAGGGCCCCCAGGTGAGCCCGGGAGAGAGAGGGGCCCCTGGGGGATGTGCACTCTGCACGCGCTCAGAGGCCGGAGAGGCTGGCAGGGGCAGGGCCCCAGGTGAGCCCGGGAGAGAGAGGGGCCACTGGGGGATGTGCACTCTGCACGCCCTCAGAGGCCGGAGAGGCTGGCAGGGGCAGGGCCCCAGGTGAGCCCGGGAGAGAGAGGGGCCCCTGGGGGATGTGCACTCTGCACGCGCTCAGAGGCCGGAGAGGCTGGCAGGGGCAGGACCCCTAGGTGAGCCCGGGAGAGAGAGGGGCCCCTGGGGGATGTGCACTCTGCACGCCCTCAGAGGCCGGAGAGGCTGGCAGGGGCAGGGCCCCCAGGTGAGCCCGGGAGAGAGAGGGGCCCCTGGGGGATGTGCACTCTGCACGCGCTCAGAGGCCGGAGAGGCTGGCAGGGGCAGGACCCCTAGGTGAGCCCGGGAGAGAGAGGGGCCCCTGGGGGATGTGCACTCTGCACGCCCTCAGAGGCTTCGTAGTCTAAGCTCAGGGGGCTTTCTGAGCCGGCATCTCTCTGGGGGGTGAGGGGTTCCTTCCCATTGGTCAACATCCTTCTTAAATTGTGGTGCCCGGAATTGGACACAGTATTCCAGGTGGCGTCTGACCAAGGCAGAATAGAGCTCAGTCTTGTAAGCCACTGGGATTAGTAGCAATATAAGTAATAATAATCACAATAAGAAAGATAGTAATATTAGACTTGGTTAACAAATGTTTTTAAGAACATTGTTCACACATACGGTATTTTTCCCTCTATAACACGCAGATTTTTTCTCCTAAAAAGGAAGGGGAAATGTCTGTGCGTGTTATTGAGCGAATGTGTGGTCCCTGGAGCCGACTAGGGCGAGCGCAGGAACAAAAATCAGGCAAAAATCAAATCGCGCTTCACGGAGAAGGGAAATCTGAAAAGAGGAAGCGGCTGCTTTCCTGCATTCTGCCTCAGGGTCTTACTGCCCACCCGCCTCTGTTTCCTTGCTGTGTTTGCTGAAACGGAACAAAGAGCAGGGAAAGCCCCTCCCCTCCAGGCAAGCAGAGGGGAAAGCAGAGTGTGTTCCTTCTAATTCCTCTCTGTGCTCCGGTGCTGCTGGGGGAGAGGGAGAGAGGGGGGGGGAGGGAGAGAGAGGGGGGGAGAGAGAGACAGAGAGAGAGACAGAGAGAGAGAGAGAGAGAGAGAGAGAGAGAGAGAGAGAGAGAGATGGCTGGCTTGGGTGGGGGGAAACTTTTGCCTTTCCTCCCTCCCGTTAAATCCCTCTCCTGCATTCTTAGCCAGCTGCTTCTCTGCACACCCCTCTCATGTCCCTTCTTTGTTTTTCCTTCGCTCCCCACTTAAAATGTGGTTACAAAGCATAGATCCACATGGATCCTCAGGATCTTTGCATTGGGTCACCCCAAATTCACCATCAGATCACATAGCATGTCCATGGCTACAGCCTGCCCCCCCAAAATCACGCACCCACTGTTGCCTGGGGCTGCAATGGTGCAAAAACGTGGTTAAAAAGCATGGATCCACAGGAATTCTCAGGATTTTTGCATTGGGTCACCCCAAATTCACCATCAGATCACATGTCTGTGGCCACAGCATGAAGCACAAAAATGATACATCCACTGTTTCATTCAGAATGTTTTTTCCCTTGTTTTCCTCCTCTAAAAACGATGTGCGTGTTATGGTCAGGTGCGTGTTACAGAGCGAAAAATATGGTATTTATACTGCTTCACTATGTGTGCATTGCAATCACTTATTCATTGTTGTGCATAGTAATTTTAAGTGCATTCTTAATATTACAATCAAGGTGCAATACTGTTAAAATGCATAATTTCTTTAAATATAAACACAGAAATAAATGACGCTCCCAATTCATCGGATGATGACCTGTGCCACAAAGCGGGAACCAGGCAGAGGGCCTTCTTGGTGGTGGCGCCCGCCCTGTGGAACGCCCTCCCAGCAGATGTCAAGGAAAGAAACAACTACCTGACTTTTAGAAAACATCTGAAGGTAGCCCTGTTTATGGAAATTTTTAATGTTTGATGCATTTATCGTGTTTTAAATATTCTATTGGCAGCCGCCCAGAGTGGCTGGGGAAACCAAGCTAGATGGGTGGGGTATAAATAAATTGTCATTGTTGTTGTTACACTAGATTTAATGAACATTAATATCAGAGTGGCCTGTAAACTGAAAGCCATAGTCTTTTATATACTAACCTTTTATGCTCTTCCACATCCGTTTAATGCTCCAAAACCCTTCTTTTAGCTTCTTTTAGACTTTTATGTATACTTTGTGTTTTAATACTTTTTAGCTTTCCAAAACGTTTTACACCCTACTGATGCTGGTCTACTACCGTAATAAAGATTTGATTGATTGAAATGAAGTATCCTATAGTAATGCAGTGATTGGACACAAAACAATATAATACGGGGTAATTCATAATGAAATATACAGTTTCCAGATCCTGTAAGACAGGTGCCGACATGGACCAGGTGCCTGCGAACCGTGAGGCAGATGTACTCATAAAGTTTGTGTTCCGTGACTGAGGGAAGTGATGGAGGTGATAGTGCGCGTGTCACGTGACTAGTCAGGCGAAATGGCTGCGTCTGCGGTGGAGAAGGCGTTTTGTGTTCTTGAACTGAGCAAAACGGAGTTTGTTGTGTGACAGCAAATGATGACAGTGTCATGTGACAAAGGGTGCACACACAGAATATCTGTGACTGTTTCTAAAAAAAGTTAAACAATCCTGTTACAGATAACAAAAGATATTACATTCTTCTTTTTTGTAGTGTGTTCAAACTGTATACTTCATTATGAATCACCCTGTATAATTATAATATAATATAATATAATATAATATAATATAATATAATATAATATAATATAATATATTACATTCCCCCAAATTAATATTTCCTTACTAATTAATATTGGTAATAATAATGAAATAAGTCAGCTTTGCCTTGCCCTGCCTGGTGGGCGTGACCACTCCCCACTAAACCCCGCCCCGCCTCTCCCCGCTTTCCACTGCTGCCTTTCGCGACCCATTGCCTTCCCCAGCTCTACTCTCCCCACCTCCTTTCACAATGACTCTTCCAGATTGGCGTAGGCGGCCCGCCACTCCCGTGAGCCACTCCCATGAGAGTTCCCTCTCCCCTCTCTTCCCGCTTGCCTCGCCCCTAACCCTATTCCTAACCCTGGTCAGTGCAATAAAATTCATTGGATCCCAGTCAAGGCTTGACTAAGGTCAGTTGCTACTCTTTGGAACAGGGAGCAGAGCTTGCACAATACAGAAATTAAAACAACAGACTACGGAAGATAACTTAAATGAATTTCTCAGTTTATTACCATACAAAGCTTAGGAGAACGAAATGAGATGGAGTGCGCTTATGAATGATCCAGCATACCTGTAGAAAATGGAGCACAGATATTTGAATATCTAGAAATGACATAACTAGAAAGTATTGTTGAATATCAGAATTGATATGGTTAATAGTCATAAAAAAGCAAACAGACTAAAAAACCTAACTGCCATCTCCCTAACTGCCATCTCCCTCTAAACTATCTTGTTGTGAGAGAAATATAAGTTTCCAAAACACAAAATTATTAAAAGATAATAGTTTACAAACTAAGGGCAGTAGACCAGGACTCATTGTAGTCATTGGCAAAGCAAGGTAGCAAAACATTTCCTCCCATCTTACTGTTCATGTCAACAAGACTTCCTAAAACCTAAGCTAAGAATGAACACAATCTCTTTCAGAGATGGAGAATAAGCAACATGGAGGAATAGCATGGAGGGCATTGGGAACATGGACTATTTTAAGAATCAGATGTCCCCTTAATTCCTTGTTGTCAGGTGCTCCTTTGTGTTCAGATCAGGCCTCAGCACAATAATGTAGCACTTGGGAAGGAAGATGCAGCCCAGAAGCCCAGCGCTGGAGGCCAACATAGAGAAGATCTGCACGGCCACCATGTACTTGCCCTTGGTGCTCAGGTAGGTGGGCACAAAAGACGCCCAAACACTGCAGAAGACCAGCATGCTGAAGGTGATCAGCTTGGCTTCGTTGAAGGAGCCAGGCAGCTTCCTGGCTAGGAAAGCCACCGTGAAGCAGGTGGCAGCCAAGAAGCCCATGTAGCCGAGGGCAACGTAGAACATGGCCACAGACCCTTCGCTGCATTGCAGGATGATCTCTTCCACCTGGGAGCGCATGTCGGGCTCTGGGAATGGGGGAGAAGAGCCCAGCCAGATGGTGCAGATGAGAACTTGCCCCCCAGAACAGGAGATGACAATGGAGTTGGCCAGACTCTTGCCCAGCCATCTCCTCACCCTGTTCCCGGGCTTTGTGGCCAGGAAGGCCAGCACCACCGTGATGGTCTTTGCCAAGACAGAAGAAACAGCAACTGAGAAGATGATGCTGAAGGCCGTTTGTCGGAGAAGGCAGGTCTCTTTCCTTGGGCGCCCGATGAAGAGGAAGGAGGACAAAAAGGAAAGCAGGAGGGAGACAAGCAGGATGTAGGAGAGGTCCCGGTTGTTGGCTTTGACTATGGGAGTTTCCTTGTATTTAATGAAGATTCCCAACACAATGCCTGCTGTTAAGGACAAGAAGAGGGCAACGGAAGCTAACACCATTCCTAAATATTCTGCATAAGCCAGGAAGGTGGTAATCTTGGGGACACATTGATCTCTGTCCTTGTTTGAATGGTGATATTCTGAGCATTTGGTGCAATGTTCTGCATCTGGGGAAGAGAGTAAGAGTGGCTGCAGCATCACTTACAATCCTAATTTTTGAAAACCTAAGTTTCAAAACCTAAGTTTTCAAAAAGTATGTGGTGGACCTCAGGAAATAAACATGTTAAAAGCAGTATAGAGAGGCAAAAAAACCCGTTTGTTTCTTTAAAAAACCACTTTACTCTTCTATTATTCCATTCTTCCAAGGAGACAGAGGTAGTGAAGAAGGTTTTTCTAATTTTGATCCCCAAAGCACCATGGTGATCTAGAATAAACTGAGAGGCAGTGAACACTCCACTTCTGTTAACTGCATTGTTTGGACCCTGCCTTATCCTGAAGAAACACCTCTTTGTTTGAACCTTTTAAATGCAAACACTTTTCTGTTACTTTCATGCAATGTTTAAAATTTGCTACTTTTCATTATCTGTCCATTATTTCTGATAAATGTGAGCATTATTTCCTTTTTGGTGTGACTTGGTATAAAAAATAAAAAAGGAATGTTTGTGGGAATTCCTCTCATAGGTGCCCACTTTCAACCCCAGAGATTTCTTCCTTATGATCATTCCTTTCAACTCACTTCCAGGATGTAATAAAGGTGATTAATCCAAAAGAAGTTGAGGAAGGAGCCACATTCCACAGTGTCTGCAGAAATCTCACAAAAAGTGTGTGAGACTGAATTTCTGCCCTGTGTTTACTCTCTCTAGAAATACCTTCCCCCTTGGCGTCACCCACCTTCCTGGGCGGAGAAGGTCCCTTCTGCATACCGAGCACAAGCATAGCAGCAAATGGGCTTTCCTTCTAGAACTACCTTGGCATATCCAGGTCGACATCTTTTTGTACACCTGGAACGAGGTACGGCCTAACCAGAAAGACAAGAAGGTGCAACAAAGAGGAAGAGTTAGGAGTATTTGTGAGTGTGTAATTCACTCATAGAATGAATTCAAACGGATCTCTGGACTGCAGCCTTTGACCCCCTCATCAGGGTCCTTTCAACCCCCCCACCATTGGGGTGACCAGAATATCATGTTCTTCATAATTAGTTCAGGACAACTGAGGTTTGCGCCACAGAACTCTGATTCCTCTTCTCCGTTTACCTGCTTGCCTGCTTAATAAATCTTCAAAGAAAATGGCATTGGAGTCTGAAATGTGATTTCCCAAATAATCTTTCAACCACTAATTAAGATAAATTTAATATGACTTTTCCAAATGGTTTCCCTCACTCTGTTCTTGAGGCATGCAAGGTTTCCTCTCGTCATTGATGTATTTCCCTAATTATTTCTAGTTCATGTGCCATTCCTTAACATTAAACTTACATTACAATAGGGTTGGGTTTTTTTAACTTCTCATCCTTCACCAACAGCTGTGCACTTCTCAATTCCTGCACATTCTATAGTTTAACATTTGCAACATCTACAAGTGAGCTTACTCCACAAATTAAAAAATTAAAAAAATCCACACTAAATCAGTAATTATCATTTCAAAAATAAATTCCTTTCCATCCTTCTGCATGTATGAAAACCCAATAGTTCACTTTTACTAGGTGTTTTCCCTTTTTATCTACGTAGTATTTCTGTTGAAGATTCTGTCCAGAATTCTTAAATTCTCAGTATGGCTCGGAAATAGATGGTGTCTTCTCTGAGGACCTCTGGGCTCTATCCTTTCTTTGAGCACCCCAAATTCCCCTCCTATCTCAGCTGCTGTGGATGTTGCAGCTGTTATTGGACGGTCAAGACATCATTGGTCAACCTGATATGGTCACTTTGCAGCGGTTGCTCAAGGAAAAGCATATTCAGGATCTCCTAGCCTCCCCTCTCTGTGATTTCCTTCTACCTTGTTGAATTTCTTGGGCCACTCAATGGCTTCTGGGTTAATGGTGAACTTTATGCCAGCAGACGTCTCCCTCCTTATATTCCCAATTTTCACAAGGTCATGAGACTTATTGGGATAGATCGCCCAGTTCATAATATCGAAGTCCGCTGGTAGCTCCCAGTTCTCATCCAAGCATAGCCTGCCTCTGGAAGTATTCAGACACCGGATTTCTCTTAAGAAAGGGTGAAGCTGGAATGACAAGGGAAAGCACCAGCACTGAGAAACCTTGAAGCCAAGATGGATACCTCAGTCCTACTCACTTCAGCCTCTTATGATTTGGGGCCTGCTTGTATCTCATGTAGACTGGAATTCCTATTCAGCTATTTGTATTACTACAGACCCTGCAAGTGCCCCAATTTTCCAGGGATGTCCCTGAATTAGAGACAGTTTTTCATTTGATACCAAAATTCCCCACTTTTCCTTAGAATGTCCATATGTTCATTGGAGAAATGTTGGCGGATGTGGAGTTTTTCAGCCCACAAGCCGTCCAATCCTATATCAGGAATTTTTAAATGTTTAATATTTTAGTATGAATTTCTTTATGTTGGGAGGTGCCCAGAGTGCTGAGGCAACCGAAGAAGATGTATAAACAGTGCTGTTTTTCTAGAAAAGAAGGTGCCGGAAATCACCATGAACACCTCCTTCTTAGAATGGCAATGGCACCCACCTGAGAGGTGCCAGAATTGAGTTCCAGCGAGTTCCCCCCTGAAAAAAAAGCCCTGGGTATAAACAGTAAAATTATCGTTATGGAATGGGATGGTTCTATTTTCATCAGAGTAATGTTGGGTGGTATGTTACTATTACTAATACTAATAGTAACTGATATTTTACAGGTCTATCCACAGTCAAGATCAGCATCTGTGTGGCCTGCAGTTTGCAAAAAGGGGAAGGAAATACCTGCCACGGCTGTAGCCTTTGGGGTCCCCATTGCTCTCCTTCCTCCACCATCAGCCTCCTCTGGGATCTCGATGAAAGCGAAGCATGCAAGGCCTGAGCCACAGCTTGAACATTGATGTAAGTGCTATAGCTGTCATAAGACAGGGCTCTCTCATACTCCTCTTGGGGTAATGGCTGCAGCTTCTCCTCCTCTCTGCATCTTATCCTGCCTTTCACGGACAACAGGTGCTTTGAATTTGAACACTGAAATGCTTGATTGAAATAATCCCCAAGATTGGTCTGCAATTTATATTTCTCACCTTTGCTGCTCCTTATTCCAGTCTGAATTGCAAAGGACAGAGAACCATGGAGGTTCTGGAAGTAATATGAAGGGAGGAAAAAGCCAGTTCTGATTTCTATCAAAGCTGTTGTGATCCAGACTTTCGCCCCTATTTCCTTCTCATAGATATTGTTTATTACCATGAGTATTATGATACCCAGTGCATTGGTTATATAGGAAACAAATACCCCAACTTGTCTCCATAGGAAAAAAGGTTCCCCAGGCCTGATAAATTTATTTGGATCATTTTCTGGTACACTTTTAGATAAAGCAATGCAGATCCCTCTGCTGAGCATCAGAGGTTTGACAGCGCTCACAAATCTTTCTCCACCTTCATTGTCTGGAGTGCAGAGGCCAATCCACGTCCATCCAAAATGCAGGAGCAATTCAACAATCCCCTGGTACTGACTTTCCTCTTTAGGAGTCGTCCGGTATATAAAAGGGAACAGGGTTTTACCTTCGAGAACCTGGGCAGTGAAGCCATAACTGATCTAGCAAGGAAAGCAAAAGATCAGCAATTTATTTTACTTTCAGCATAACAGATATTTAATTATCTGAAATGACTGATATCTATCTAAATCTCTGCTGGCTGAGGCTGATGGGAGTTTTAGTCTGAAACATCTGGAGGTCTCAAGTGGTTAATGGTCAGTTTTAAAAAAAGGATGTTGGATCCATAGGTCAGAATTTTCCCATTTAAAAATATTCCACCTTGACCCCTCCAAAGAGAAAGTAGAATCTTATGCAGTTGAACTTCTCTTTCCCTCTATGTTCTCCCACTACTTACCTGTGGGATTTTGTAGATGCCTGACAAGGCTGAAATCACTTTTGAGATGACAGTATTGCCTCTTTCAAGAACAGCCAGCAGGTGATTCTGTTCTCCACAGTGATAATTGGGAATATTGCATCCACTGCCTGCAAGCAGCTCTAGCATGGCGTCCAAAGTCATCCTTGCATCGAAATAGTTCTCATAGATGTTGTAGCCCAGGGTGATGTTGGGTAAGAGGCTGAGATCCTGGTTGATCTCTTGGAAGGTGAACAGGAAAGACAACATGTACCAGTAGGACCTAGTTGCCACCCTGCAATAAATGAATCCTTTAAAAAGAGTGAAACTGATATTCATATGAATGTGGGTGGGGATGTTATATTATCCACAAAAATTAGTATTTATTTATCCTATTGCATTAATATCAAACCTTTTGCTTTCTAGCATAGAACAAAAATTTGGAAATCTCTGCTTTGATGCAAACAGCACACAGAGCTGTACAGCAGTGGAACAGACTCCCTCCGAAGGTGACCATGTGTCATGGATGCTTCAGGTGTGATTCCTCTGGGTTCCTTCCATCTCTGCAATCTATGATTCTATTCTACTCTGGTTCTATGAGTAAGAAATGAAGGCACCCCTCAAAATTTGTGATATACTGGGAAGTTGCTGCAAAGGCTGCTTTTGCTGCAGTGGTCTTTGGCTTCTTCCAAGGGGCTAGAGTATAACTAGATAAGAGACAATTTTATTGAAGGAGGAAAAGCACCAAATACCTCAGTTCCCTTTTAGATACAAATGAGGCCTGATGGCTTTCAGGTTTGAGTGTGTGGTAAAATTATAATTTTGCCCATGTTTGGATCAGTGACTTCACCAGTGAGGACACCCCCTGGTTATTTTATATAACCATTTTATTTGAAGCATATCGTTCCTGCTTTCACCCATAAAAATCCACCCATTTTCAAGAGTTTCTTAAAGGTAAAGGGACCCCTGACCATTAGGTCCAGTCGTGGCCGACTCTGGGGTTGCGGCGCTCATCTCGCTTTACTGGCTGAGGGAGCCAGCATACAACTTCCGGGTCATGTGGCCAGCAGGACTAAGCCGCTTCTGGCAAACCAGAGCAGCGCATGGAAACGCCGTTTACCTTCCCGCCAGAGCGGTACCTATTTATCTACTTGCACTTTGACGTGCTTTTGAACTGCTCGGTTAGCAGGAGCAGGGACCGAGCAACGGGAGCTCACCCCATGGCGGGGATACGAACCGCCAAGCTTCTGATCGGCAAGTCCTAGGCTCTGTGGTTTATCCCACAGCGCCACCCGCGTCCCTCAAGAGTTACTTAAGACACTTCTAATTTTTTTTAATCAGCCACTAAACGTCACGCAGAGGGTCTGGTCTTAAAAATCCATTTGTAAAACTAAGATTCCTTAACGACAGTTGCTAAATTGTCCAAATGAAATAATATTGAATAAAGCCTTTGAGCCTTGGAAATTGCCTGAGTTTTATGGCATCCTGCAGGTGAGGAAATTCATTGCATCCTTTTACCCCTGACCAGATTCATTGGCATCCTTGCATTCTACTAAAAGCAACACAGTTTCACTAAGGAAGACCCAGAGAACATTGAAATAGAAGAGGTTTGTGTGGAATCTTTTACTGGACTCCCCAGCTCCCATCACCCCCAGCCAGCAAGACCAGTGGTCATGGCAGGGTAGTCCTGCAACATCAGCCCTTGGTCCCCAACCCTGAGATAGGGGCTATTTCCTTGATATATAGGAACCACTAGAAGGACTGGAGGACCATGAAACTGTGAAGTACATACACTTCAGTGCTGGCGAAGGGTGTCTGAGAAAAGACGTATGGAGTTTCCTTAAGGTATTTTGGAGAGATGATCCCACTGATGAGAATGTGTCCAGGCCGGTAGTAATTGCGAGCATCCGTTTGATCCCTGACCAGATTCAAGGGGCATTTTGCCTTGTGGTTCCTGCAGACTCCAAAGGGCACCATGAGCAGCAGAAGCTGCAACAGAAGCAGCAGGGATCTCATTCTGGCTCTGCCTCCTCCCCTAATCTTGCAAGTGGCTCCTCTTACCTGCCAAGGAGGCAAAGCAGAAGAACCCAAAGACTCTTGCAAGATCAGACTGCCTGGGCTTTCCCAATCTGGGTGGTTTTCAACTCTACCTTCAGAGCTAGGAAGCACAAGGCAGGCACACCCCTCTTTCGCCAGTTCTACAGCTTGACTCAGTCTGTCTCCAACACAGGAAATATTCTCTGCACTAACTTTTTCTTTCCCAGACACAGCGCAATTAATATTGTCATGCTGTTGTTGCTTTCCGAGGCTCATGCAATTTCCAGAAACATCTCCTGAGCATTTAGAAGATGAGATCACTATAATTTTGATTATTCCAAGTCGAATAAGTTTCATGACACTAACTTTCCGAAGTCTTGAATGGCTCTGGCAGCAGGTGCAGAGCTGGAGAAAAACATGATGGAGAAAAGTCCAAAGATGTGTTTGGGAATTGGAAGTTTGGCCTGAACTTTGCTCCCAAGGACCATAGAAGAGCCCTGCATCTGCATCCGACCATCGACTCTCCTTCCTTGGAGGTTTTTAAGCAGAGTTTGGATGGCTATCTGTTAGGGATGCTTTAGAGAGCCAGTGTGGTGTAGTGGTTAAGAGCGGTGGACTTGTAATCTGGTGAACCGGGTTCGCTTCCCTGCTCCTCCACATGCAGCTGCTGGGTGACCTTGGGCTAGTCACACTTCTCGGAAGTCTCTCAGCCTCACTCACCTCACAAAGTGTTTGTGGTGGGGAAGGAAGGAAAAGGAGATTGTTAGCCACTTTGAGACTCCTTAGGGTAGTGATAAAGCGGGATATGAAATCCAAACTCTTCTTCTTCTTCTTCTAGTTGGCCGCTTTGGATGGATTTGATTCCTGCCAATCCCTTCTGGTTCTCCCCCGTCTTTGAGCAGAAACTTCTCTACTCATAAACAAATTTTGTGCGCAGAAGCCAGGCTAGCATTCTAGCAGCTTTATTATTCTTTATGAATTTATTTATTAATACTTATTTACTTTCTTACTTAATTATTTAATCTTTCATAAAATCCATGCACTATTTTGGCCAATCACCCCTAGAGCGCTTTACGTCAAGGTAAGTCAGGACGATCATAACAAAGTTTACAGTCTTACTTTAGAACATTCCAAAAGTTAAAATAACAAAACAGAATCAAATTACCTCAACTTCCTAAGAATCTGGGTGGATGCTTTCTTTATTACATTAAAAATAAATAAATTATTAAGTCTCCACAGATATTCCAATCGCTTGTCTTCGTATACAGTTGAAAAAAACAAACAAAAACCCCCACACAATTTCTTCTTGACTCCCCACCCTCCCTTCTCTATGTTTGTTTTTAATTACTTCTTTTTATCAGATGTTTTTAAAAACATGTTTTTATTATCAAAGCCCCAATGTCGTATTTCAGTAATCCGCTGCTTATATTTCAAATCCCGCCTTCGACTTCATGTATGGATGATAGTTTGACAAATAAGATATCAATGGTCTCCATTCTTCCTGAAACGATTCATCATCACGTCCTCTTAGTTTAGCAGGTAATTTCACCATTTCAGCATAGTCCCCCAGTTCCATAAGCCAATCCTCCCTCTTTCCACTTCTGTGCATATAAAGTTCTAGCTGCTGTGGTTGCATACATAATAATAATAATAATAATAATAATAATAATAATTATTATTATTATTATTATTATTATTTATTATTATTTATACCCCGCCCATCTGGCTGAGTTTCCCCAGCCACTCTGGGCGGCTCCCAATCAGTGTTAAAAACAGTACAGCGTTACATATTAAAAACTTCCCTGAACAGGGCTGCCTTAAGATGTCTTCTGAATGTCAGGTAATTATTTATCTCTTTGACATCTGATGGGAGGGCGTTCCACAGGGTGGGCGCCACTACCGAGAAGGCCCTCTGTCTGGTTCCCTGTAGCCTCACTTCTCGCAATGAGGGAACCGCCAGAAGGCCCTCGGCGCTGGATCTCAATAAATAACCCAGTCAGCTTTCTCGGGACCTTTAATTATTAAATTTATATAGGAGCCTTCATTGGATTGCTACAGGTTGAATTGCTATAAGACTGAGAGCTTAGTAAGCTTTCCACCAATTTGAAGTGTTGAAAGTTTAAGTAGGATGCAAACTTGGCTAATTAACCTATTCTAAATGCTTCATCAGTGGCTGTTCTGTCAATTATTTTCACTTGCCCATCTGATCTTGGTTTTGCTCTATAAATGGGGACCTGAATGGGAGGATCCTGACTTGGAGGAGGAGGCCTCTCGCTCTTCCTTCCTGACTGAGCATAAGATGCCTCCTCTTAAAAGGTTTGGCAGGCAGGGAATACAACTATCTGGCTTCGTCTCATTGATTCCCTCCAATGCTAAACTTGTTGCTGGCTCACTCGTAATCTGGTGACCCACTCAACATCAGTGCACAAGGTGTCAGATCCAGGCCAGTGTAATAAAATCCATTGGTCTCCAGTCAAGGCTTGGCTAAGGTCAGTTGCTACTTTTTGGAACAGAGAGCAGAGCTTACACAATACAGAAATTAAACCAACAGACTACGGAAGATGTCTTCAATGAATTTCTCAGTTTATTGATATACAAAGCTTAGGAGAACAAAATGAGATGAAGTGTACTTATGAATGATACAGCATACATGTAGAAAATGGAGAAAATTCAAT
Organism: Podarcis raffonei; assembly: GCF_027172205.1. Lineage (NCBI taxonomy): Eukaryota > Metazoa > Chordata > Lepidosauria > Squamata > Lacertidae > Podarcis > Podarcis raffonei. Next base: position 3,660,523 of record NC_070619.1, on the reverse strand, counting down.
AAATAGAAATGACATAACTAGAAACTATTGTTGAATATCAGAATATCCGATCATGGACTCTCCCTCCTTGGAGGTTTTGAAGCAGAGTTTGGATGGCCATCTGTTGGGATTCTTTAGCTGAGCTTCCTGCATTGCAGAGGGTTGGACTAGAGGACCTTGGGGTCCCTTTCCAAGTCTCCCATTCTATGATTCATATGAGGTGGGAGAGTCAGGGATGGACAACAGCCAGATGTGGGAGTCCCAGCTTTGTATCCCAGGCATCCTAAGCCCTTTTAAAATGTGGGGGTTTTTGGGAGGGCAGAGGCTGTTATTGGGTTGTTGTTTTTATTTTGATTATATATATTGTGGCTTTATATTTTGATTTTGCTCTCTGAACCGCCCTGAGACCTCCAGGCGTAGGGCTTTATATAGAGTCAATAAGTAAATTTTAAAAAATAAAAAAAAATGGAGAATGTTGAGAAATGCCACCCCCATTACTGTGAACGGGAAACATGGTGTTGATATCTTGTTTCCTGGAGGCTGCGGGAGACTGAGACTGGTGGAGCCTGCGATGAGGAGGGTTTTCTCAAGCCCACCCTCTGGCCACTTTGGGTGGGTCTGGGCTGCTTGATTTCTGCCACTCCCTTCTGGTTCTCCCCCGGAAGGGAAGTAGCGCCTTGGTGGCTTCGAAGCCACTTCAAGTGAATTTCCACCCCATCTTTGAAAGGCTTCTCCAACAGAGGGGAGCTCTCTGGGGTTGGTGGAGGGGAGAAAGGTTGTCCTGAGCCTTAAACCTTTTGCCCTTCGACATGTTGTGGGGAAGGTGAGCTTCTGTTGCACATGGAACCAACTTGCTCCCCGTCTTTGAGCAGAAACTTTGTGTTGTACTTTTGTATTGTTTTATTGTTGTTAGCCGCCCTGAGCCCGGCTTCGGCTGGGGAGGGCGGGATATAAATAAAATTTATTATTATTTATTATTACTCATAAACAAATTGTCTGTGCACAAGCCAGGCTAGCATTCTAGCAGTTTTATTATTTTTTATCAATATTTGTTTGTTTGTTTGTTTGTTTATCTGTTTCATAAAGTCCATGCCCCACTTGATTGGGCAAATAACTCCCATCTCTAACGATGTAACTCCATTTAAGTCTCCCATTAGTATACAGTGGTACCTCTGGATGCGAACGGGATCCGTTCCGGAGCCCCCTTTGCATCCTGAAGCGAACGCAACCCACGTCTGCACGTGTGCTGGTCGCGATTCGCTGCTTCCACGCATGCGCTTGACATCATTTTGAGCGTTTGCGCATGCGCGAATGGCAAAACCCGGAAGTAATGCATTTTGTTACTTCCAGGTTGCCGCGGAGCGCAACCTAAAAACTCTCAGTTTCCTTCTTATTGTAATTTCTTTGACCCCCAGAAGGTCTCACTGTCTCTTTTCTCAGTTCTTTCTTTAGCTGTCCCTTCTTGCTCGCTTGCCTTCCTCCTTTCCTTCCTCCTCCTCCTTTGGGCGTGGGCAGCGTGAGCTAGCAGTTTTCCTACGCCATTTTGCCCTTTCTTTTCAAGCCACCTTCCAGGATCGTTCCCCTCTCAGTCCTGCCTTCTCCTTCTCCTCCACCACCGCAGACGCTGTCGTTCTCTCGCACTTCTCCTTCGCCGTCCCCCCTTTGCCCGCTGTCTTCTCTGTTCCGCTCCACAATCTCAAAAGGTGACAGGCTCTAGGACTGGGGCTGGCCATGTGGGACGCCGGCGTAGGGCCACGAGAGTTTGGGTTTCTCGCCCCGCTTGCCTCCGCGCTCAGATCTTTTATTCCTCCTCTCCAGTTTGGACCACAAGGATTAAGACCTGTGCAAGGACAACAAAAAGGAAATGTCCCTTAAGGACTCGCGCGCCTCCAGGTGCTACTTCCCCTGCCACCCCTGGCGGAGGAAGGTGGGGTGCAGGGGGGGTATTGCCCCGAGTGTCATCCCAGGGGGGTGGCAAAATCCCCCCGGGCAGATCGGTGCAAGTCTCCCAACTCCTCCTCACCTTGGTTCAGGGTGGACACAGCTGCGATGCTGCCGCATCCAGCGCTTGAGCCGCGTGCAGAGTGGCCTCCTTTCTCCCTGCGCTGCACTGCTGCCTCTTGTACTGGGTTGCCCCGGTGGCACTGGTGGTGTTGGCGGCGGCGCTCTTCTGAAGATCTTGCGAATCCGGGAGATGATGGAAGCCAGGCAAGTGGGGGTCTTCGGGGGCCTCTCTTCCTCGCAGTCCTGTGAGGAAAGTAAACAATTCACCTCCAGATTCTGGGGAAATGCCGCATTCATTAATCAATCAATCAAACAAACGATTGATTGATTAAATCCGTATGCCGTCCTTCATCTGAAGCTGTCAGGGCGGCTTACACCATAAAAATACAAAATAAAAACACAACATATGCATTAAAAACAAAAACGAACTCAGAAGCCAACCTCCCAATCCACAAGCATGTTGGAAAGGCCATGCATTGTTCAATTAGCCAAAGGCTGGTTCTAGAGCAGAACGTTCCATCTTGGTGACACACTTTGGAGACATGCCTCATTTCGCAACACAGGGATTCAGTTCAACTAGCCCTTTTCCAGCCCTGGCAGGAGCACACAGTTTGGAAAGCTCTGTTCTAGAGAAACGTCTTTGCTTGGCACCTAAAGATACATAATGAAGATGCCAGATGAGCGTCCCTGGGAAGAGCATTCCGCAAGTGGGGAGCCACCACAGAAAAGGCCCCTTCTTGTGTTGCTGCCCTCCAGAGCCACACGAAGAAGGGCCTGTGTGGTGGCAGGCTGTCATAATCCCTCCTTTTTTGGGGGGCGAGGCGTTATATGAAAGGGTTGTAGTCAGGAGGGAACACTCCTCTCCCAAGTTCTCATGTGGTCAGCCTTGGAGAGATCTGAACGAGACACAAAACCAAGAACAAGCGGGTGGGGGGAAGGTATAGGAGGCAGGAAAACCCCAGAGAGAACCGGCTTTGCAAAGTGCCAACATGGTTTTATTATCGCCAAACCCACTTTGCAATTAAGAACTTCATTTGGCAGGAGCCACCTGGAAACGCATTCAAAAGAGTTATCTTACAAAACAAATACCAAACCAAAAGCAACCCAGGAGAATTATCTCCACCCCCCATCGTTCTGCCCGGACACTGAGATCCAGCGCTGAGGGCCTTCTGGCGGTTCCCCACTGCGATAAGCGAAGTTACAGGGAACCAGGCAGAGGGCCTTCTCGGTAGTGGCACCCGCCCAGTGGAACGCCCTCCCGCCAGATATCAAAGAAATAAACAACTATCTGACTTTTAGAAGACATCTGAAGACAGTTCAGGGAAGCTTTCATATGTCATGAATGAATGTATGTTTCGTCTGACCTCAATTATGCTTGCCTCCAGGTGTTCTTCAGGTGGGGGGCACGCCAAATCAAGGTCCTCCCCGTCCTCCTTGTCCTCCCCGTCCTCCTCTGGAGGGCTCCCTGGTTCTTGTGGCTCTTCCTCCTTGAGAGCCACTTCAGAGGGTGACTGCTGGCAGAGACAGGACCCCAGAGGTGGTGGCAGTGGTGGAGGGGAGAGGGGAGAAAGAGAGCAGCCCAAAATGAGACAGGAACCCACATTGAGTCGCTAGCCAGGGAAGCCCTACAGCCCTGGCGCCATGGGGGGCTGGTCCATCAGGACAAGTGGGGCAGCAAGCATACCCTTAGCAGCCCCCTGCCTGCCTGCCCCCTTGCTCACGACCAGTCCAGAAGGTGGCCTGACCGGACGGACGGCTTCCTCCTCCTCCTCCCCAGCCTCAGGGTTGCCCAGCTCAGCAGGGCTTCCCTCCTGCTCTGTCTGCTACCTACCTCATTGAGGGAGTCCCAAAGGGAATCCAGGGAGGACAGGGAGGAAACGCTAGAAAACGGGGACATGCTTGGAACCTGCAAGGAAAAGATGCAAAAAACGAGCAATTAAAAAACGCAACCAAACATTAAAACTCAAGGCACCCATAACTGAAACAACAGTTCCATTCTGTGGTTGATATGCCCCCCTCCCCTTCTGCCAATCACCACTCAGGCCACGGCCACCTACCCAGTCAGGGCTGAGGAGATCCAGCCGTCTTGGGGTCTCCTCCTTGCCGTTGGCTTCCTCCTCCTTTTCATTGAAATTGTCATCCTCGATGGCTGACTGCTGGCAGAGAACGGACCCCAGAAAGGAAAGGAGAAAGAGAGCAGCCCAAAATGAGACAGGACCCCAGAAAGGAAAGGAGAAAGAGAGCAGCCCAAAATGAGACAGGCAGGAACGCAGAAGGCAAACTCTCTTGCCCACATTGAGTCGCTAGCCAGGGAAGCCCTACAGCCCTGGCGCCATGGGGGGCTGGTCCATCAGGACAAGTGGGGCAGCAAGCACAGCACATTAACTCTCAAGGCACCCATAATTGAAACAACAGAACAGCGGCATAGCCAGCCGCTCGGGTGCCCGGTTCAACATGGGGGTCATTGGCCGGGGGGGCAGGGGGCAGACGCAAGCCCCACGCTGCTGTTTCAGGCAGCGCCCAGCCTGCAGGGGCCCAAGCCACCAAGTCACCCCCAGGAGAGATGCGTGGATCAGGCACTCTGCACCCCCCCCCCGGTAAGTGCCAGCCCCCACGGTGTGGCGCCCAGTGCCAGCCGCGTTTTTTAACTCAACTAAAAGGTTTGGTGAGCCGAATTATTATTTTTATTTTAAACTTGCCTTTTTGTCCTTTTGCCACCCCCCTCAGGGATGACACCTGGGGCGGCCCCAACCCCCCACCCTCTTTTCTCTGCAACTGCAACAGAATAAAAGGACTCCAAACTCCCTTAGCAGTTTCCTGCTGGTCCCCTCACCATTTTCCCAGACGTCAGTCTTCTCTCTTTGCAGTTGCAGATAAGGCACCCAAAGGCAGGGCAGGGGTTGGCCTCAACTGCAAAGTGAGGTTGGGATTCTGAGCCGATGTCACAGGCAGGTTCCGATCAGTCCATTTCCTCCGGGGGGGGGGACCTGTTTCCTCTGAGGGCGACCGCTGAACACACCACCCAAGAGAAAAAGAAGGAGAAAAGCGGAGAAAGCTTTTAATTCCGTAGCAAGAAAGAATGAGTGCCAGGAGTTTTCTTTTTCTTACACTCCTCCATTGCAACAGCATCATCATCATCATTTATTATACTAGATTTAATGAACACGCATATCAGTGCTCTGTAAATTGATGGCCATAGTCTTTATATATACCAACGTTTTAAGCTCTTCCACATCCGTTTAACGCTCCCAAATCCTTTTTTTAGCTTCTTTTAGACTTTTATATATACTTTGTGTTAAATACTTTTTCGCTTTCCGAAACGTTTTATGGGCTGTAAATGATTGTACCCCACTCTATTGATGCTGGTCTACTACCGTAATGAAGATCTGATTGATTGAAATGAAGTATCCTAGTAATGCAGTGATTGGACACTGATGTAATTTAATGTATTCCTCTCCCTCCAAATTCATACTTTATTACTAATTAATATTAGTAATAATAATGAAATAAGTCCAGCCAGTGGCTCCTCCCAGCTTTGCTTTGCCCCACCCAGTGGGCGTGACCACTCACCACTAAGCCCCGCCTCTCCCCACTTTCTGACACCTATTGGCTTCCCCTGCTCCACTCTCCCCGCCTCCTTTCACAGTGGCTCGCCCGGATTGGCGTAGGCCGCCTGCCACTCTCGCGAGCGCAGGAGCTCCCCCCTCCCCTCTCTTCCCGCTTGCCTCGCCCCACGCTGATTGGCCAAGATGGGGGCCCGTAAGGGGCGTGGCCTGGCGGAGGGAGGCGGGGCGAGGGCGTCAGAAGCAGATGGAGGAAGGAGGCAGCTGAAGGGGGGGGCTGAGTCCTCAGCGCGGTCGGCAGCGGGAGGCGCATGGGGCAAGTGCCCCCTCCTCACCTAAGGGGGAAATGGGGGGGGAGTAACAGAGTTGGACCCCCCCCTTTTAAAGACAAACAGATAAAAGTATCTTTATTGTTATTAAGGAGTTACATCTAGCCTATCTACTCCAGGACATTGACTCTTATAGAACATTACAGGTTGCCAGATTCCTGAATTCAGTTCTTTCATATAAAAGACTTCATGGAATGCTGCATGACTATTAAAACTCTAGTAAACTCTATCCACCATCTTTATATTCAAGGCCACAATATGGTACATCTAGAGATTGTATGTAACGTGAAGGAGATTATGCGTTGAAATATTTTAGTTGATATTTTAGAATGTAAAATGCTATTTTATTTATTGATTGGTTTTACTTTGTGGGCCTATAGCCGAATAAAGTATTATCTATCTGGGTGGGGGGAGTTGAAAGCTTCTTGCTCCCCCCTCCCTAGTTTGTCTCCAATAGCTTTGTTGTTGTTGAGTCGCTTAGTCGTGTCCGCCTCTTCGTGACCCCCTGGACCAGAGCACGCCAGGCACTCCTCTCCTCCACTGCCTCACCCTCTGTCGTCCCCTTCTCCTTGTACCCTCCATCTTTCCCAACACCAGAGTCTTTTCCAGGGAGTCTTCTCTTCTCATGAGGTGGCCAATGTCTTGGAGCCTCAGCTTCAGGATCTGTCCTTCCAGTGAGCACTCAGGGCTGATTTCCTTCAGAATGGAGAGGTTTGATCTTCTTGCAGTCCATGGGACTCTCAAGAGTCTCCTCCAGCACCAGAATTCAAAAGCATCAATTCTTCGGCGATCAGCCTTCTTTATGGTCCAGCTCTCACTTCCATACATCACTACTGGGAAAACCATAGCTTGAACTATACGGACCTTTGTCTTCAAGGTGATGTCTCTGCTTTTTAAGATGCTGTCCAGGTTTGTCATCACTTTTCTCCCAAGAAGCAGGTGTCTTTTAATTTCGTGACTGCTGTCACCATCTGCAGTGATCATGGAGCCCAAGAAAGTAAAATCTCTCACTGCCTCCATTTCTCCCCCTTCTATTTGCCAGGAGGTGATGGGACCACTGGCCATGATCTTAGTTTTTTTGATGTTGAACTTCAGACCAATAGCTTAGGGGGCGTAAAGTCTGTGGCTCTGACCCCTCCCCATTTTAAAGGCCCCTTCCACCTGAGGGGAGGGGGCAGCTTGCTTCCTGGCCTCCCCTCCCCTTGTTAGGATATTTCCGTTCCACCTTAAAAAGGGAGCAGGATGTTTGTGTCACAGCCTGCGTATTTCCTGTTCACAGGATGTTTATGTTTTCAGTTGCTTTCGTTTCTCTTCTGTTTGCCTGAGCAGCCGGAGCAGGCGGTCATGGTTTCTTTGTTCTGACCAACGCTGAATAAACTGTAAATATGCTCTCCTGCTGTGCATCTTTTGCTGTGTGAATTCTGCTGATAGAGTGTGCACCAGCCTAAGAATGTGGCTATCTATTCTTGAGGCTTCGTGTCGCTATTGCTGATACTGCGTGACTACGGGAGATCGATGGAACGTCCGGCAGCCGGCTTGGGGGCTCAGATGGACTTTGTCTCCCTGGCAGTATCCCAGGGTTGAAATTGGTGGGGGGCCTGATGCCCTTGCTGATCCATGGGGGGGCTTATAAATGTGACCCTCCCCCCATTCTGAAATCAGGGAGGTTGTAACCGGAGAAAAGAACGGAGGACGGACTTCGCCGGTGGCGCCCTGAATTTTGATCCTGTGTTTTGTTCGCCGACTCTTTGCACGTGTTGCAGACATGCACGTCTGTAGCTCAAACCCGTGCAGCGTAGCGTGCAGCGATCCCCTTCGTTCCCTCCTTTCCCCCATCCATAAAGTGCTCGACCAATCAACAAGCGCCCTTCCTGACAGCGCCCTCTTTCCTTCGGCAATCCGAAGCGCGGGATCAGGAGAGGCTGCGAAACATCGCCCTCTAGCGACGAGAGCGCTGGTACTGCAGCTGCCAAAGCAGGGAAAGGCGAAGAAGCCATTGACACGAACGGGCTGCATTTGAGCGACCCTCCATTTAGTAGGAATCTTTAGAAATTCATAATAAATCATTCCAGCGACGGGTTTTGATCCTGCCAAGGTTGCTTTATTCAGGGGAAAGGTGGCCATCCGAGATGGGGCTTGGGGCTGAGCCTGGCATTGCCCTAATCTCTGAAGCTTATGGTCACGTCCCCACCTGCCCTATTGCATAAGGGTTAAGCCCTCCATCCTGACTTTGGAGGGTCGGACACAAACCCATCCAGGAAACCATCTCCTCCCGGTCTCAGTGTATTGGAAAGACAAGGGGGGGGGGTACTTGACATTGTCTGGAGGGTCAGAGGTGGCAGGTATTTATTTTTGTCTTACATTTTTGATTGACACGGCATCAGTTTTCACCCCAGTACCACACCTGTTCTATGACATGTTCATGGCATGTGTGTGATGCTTCCAGCAAGGAGTTGTGGGAAACCTGGAGAAACTTTGAAAAAGGAGGAGCCCCCATTGTTCGGGGCTTCTCTCTGCATCTTCTATGATGTATTCGGGAGTCGCTGTTATCAGAAAGTTTTTGCTGATGTTAGTTTGGAATCTCCTTCCTTGTAACTTTACAATAATGTTCTGACTTTATATACCAATAATATAATAATATAATATAATAATATAATATAATATAATATAATATAATATAATTAATATACATTCCCCCAAATTAATATTTCCTTACTAATTAATATTAGTAATAATAATGAAATAAGTCAGCTTTGCCTTGCCCTGCCTAGTGGGCGTGACCACTCCCCACTAAATCCCACCCCGCCTCTCCCCGCTTTCCACTGCTGCCTTTCGTGATCCATTGCCTTCTCCAGCTCTACTCTCCCCACTTCCTTTCACAATGACTCTTCCAGATTGGCGTAGGCGGCCCGCCACTCCCATGAGCCACTCCCATGAGAGTTCCCTCTCCCCTCTCTTCCCGCCTGCCTCGCCCGCCCCTAACCCTATCCCGAACCCTGGTCAATGCAATAAAATTCATTGAATCCCAGTCAAGGCTTGGCTAAGGTCCGTTGCTACTCTCTGGAACAGGGAGCAGAGCTTACACAATACAGAAATTAAACCAACAGACTACGGAAGATGTCTTAAATGAATTTCCCAGTTTATTGATATACAAAGCTTAGGAGAACGAAATGATGTGAAGTGAGCTTATGAATGATAGCACATAAATGCGGGAAATGGCGCATAGAAAATTGATTACATAGAACTGGCATAACCAATCAGTATTGTTGAATATTAGAATTGATATGGTTCTATTGACTTCCGGTTTGGAATCGCAAGCAGCAGGGAGCACAGAGAAGCCACTGAGAGCTTTTCCGAGCTTCACGGGGACTTGGGGGCAACGCAAAGGCACCGCGACCCCCAAAATCTCAAGGGGGACACCCTTGAGGGATAAGCTATCCAGCAGCGTTGGAGTGGTTCCGATGTTTTTTCGGGGTTTTTTTTTAAGGACTCGAGAACGACGGGACTGAGAAACGCGAATGGTAAGCTCTGCGGACCCCGTGTTGCGATGCCTCTAGCTCCTACTGGAAAAGCGACAAACCTCCGTAACTTTAAGAGCAGAACCCTTAGTGTTTTTGGAGTAATTTTGCGCTAAAATTTTTTGATTGTACACTAAGTGAGATCTGAATGTAAAAGGATTTAACTGAGGAACCCGACCCGTTTTTCGGAGTTAAAATGGCGCAGGATACATAGTTGTAAGAGTGAAGAAAGGAAGTGGCTATTCACCCGCTGTAGAAACAGAAAAGTGAAAGTCCTCAGCAATCTTTAAGCGAGGCGAAGGAAACTAAGTAACATAAAAGTAACAAAAAATACCTTTAGAGACTTTGTATCTTTTTTGGGGGGAAGGCACTAAAAATAAGAGAATCAACTGAACAGAGTGGTTACAAAGAGACAAATACTCTGAAGCCTTAAACTTCAATATGGAAGCACAAGGGGGAAGGAGGGGAGAAGAGAAAGGACGAAATAAAACAAAGGCTTTAAAACAAAATAATAACTTCCACTCATTGCCCTTTTTGTCTTAAATCCTGAACCCTCTATAGTACAGCTTGGGCAATTGATTAAGCAAGAGTGTAAACTTCTGTTTCCCTTTTCTTAAACCTCAACTCTGGACTCTAACCCCCTCCCCCCCAAAAGAACTTGGATTTTTGACTTCTTTTTTACTTCTTTTCTCTGAGTTGTTGGAAATTCTACATGAACTGAGCTCACAGGGATATAGACATATTTTTATTTGAACACCTACTTCCTCCTTTTGACCGATTGGATTAAAGTTTGAATACTCCGGACTCTTAAAGGTTTGGAGATTTGGATCTTTCTGGAACTGAACTATACTTGAACTGAGTCAGAGAGGGGTGTACTTAAGATTACTGGGGGATATATTCCTCCTCATCTGATAGACTGGATTTGATTTTTGGATTTTTGGACCTCTGGATCTTCTTTAATTACAGCCCAATATTGGATTAAGCCAGCAAGTGGCTGAAGAGCATAGAACTTAGAACTTAAGTAAAAAACTCTCTTCTCTTCTTTTTCCTATTTGTGGAGGCCTAACTGTGTGGATCCCATCAGACTGTATATTAGAGATTGTGTTTATTTCTTATTTTTTATTTATCCATATTTTTTCTCTCTACGAACTGCTTTGATGCTCTTTGGCCTCAGAGATTTATTTATTTAGACCAATCTTTAAATACTGACGCACTCTCCTGGCGAAATATTGGAATCGGACTAAGCTGACCAAGTGGCTGAAGTTCAAATAGAAGAAAGAACAGAGAGCCTCTATATAAAACAAAAATCAGATATTTTATGTTGCTGGTTTTTGTTTGTTTGTTTGTTTTTGCTCTTTCCTTCATTATAAAGGCTTCCCTGTAAGATTAATAAGTTATTAACGGTCTTTATATAAGGCCTTTATCTCTCCATAATTAATCTCCTAATAAGTTTATCACTGAATTAATTTGGATTAACTTGTATTAATTGTGAAGTTATGTTGGATCTTATCCAAATTTGGAGTTTATAGACTGTAAGTTTACCAATTGGGTCTTTAATTCGGGAAATTAACTGATATCTGGGATCTTAGAATTGGAGTTGGAAATTTTATAAGTTAATTTTGCATGAATAACATCTTAGTGTATTTGTAGGAACCTAAAGGGACTGAGAATAATTTGATTTATTACACTTACAGAGTCATTCTATATGTATCCTTTTTGACTCTAAATGGTAAAAATTTGCAATTTGAGTGTTTAAGAAAGTGCCCTTGAACACACTGTTTGATAATTAATTAGAATTGGTTTAGACTGTGCGCCTTCTAGGGGAGAGAACAAATATTGCAAGAGATTTAATTAAAAAACTGGAGAAGGAGAAAATGTCTGGGGAAAATGGAAAAAAGATAGGAGGAACACCATCGGATAGGAAAACATCCCGACAAGAAGAAATTAAGGACCTAGATATTCTATGGTTAAAAATAAAGGAGGAATTCAAACAGAGTGAAATACATATGGAGAAAAAACTAGGAGAGATGCATGAGCTGATAGATAAGTAAATAGAGGGAGCAGTAGGAGAACTGTCAAGTAAAATTAAAGACTTGACAGTTTGGTCAAAGACTATGGAAGAAAAAAATTAAAAATACAAAAAGAAATGAAAGAACAAAGAAAGGAGACAGATAGGATAAAGGATGAGATAGAAGAACTGAATAGAAATCAAGATCAAGTTTTGGACAATTTAGCGATGATTGAAATGAAACAAAAACAGCTAAATTTGAAATTTAGAGGAGTAGGAGAAGAAATAAATGAAAATATTAAAGAAAAAATGACTAAAGAGTTAGCGAAATGGTTAGAACGGAAAGAAGAAGAGGTTGCATATACGATGGAAAACGCTTTTAGAATAAAAACAAGGGCCAAACAAGTAAAATCAAAAAAAGTCGCAGGAGACTGCCTAGTTATATTCAATTCGATAGAGATGAAAAATATGATATTAAGAATAAGCTATCAAAAGAAATTAATAATTGATGGCAGACCAATCATCATCTTTAAAGAGATACCAACGAGACTCCTGCACAAAAGAGAAGGTTATAAACAGCTGGCAAGTGTTCTAAAAAAGAATGGCATACAGTACAGATGGGAGTTCCCTGAAGGGATTTCCTTTTTTTACAAAGATAAAAGATTTAGGAAGAAATTTTTGCATAGATATGAGAAAGACCTTGGAAAAGTAGAGCAGAGATATGAAGGAAGAAATGGAGATCCAGAGGCGAGAAGGAAAAAAGAGAAAGAAAAAGAACAAGAAGATAAAGGAAGGGAAGAAGGAGTAGACGAAGAAGAAGAGGAAGAGGTAGCAGTGGAAGAGGAAGAAGAAGAAGAGGAAGAGGATATAGAAAACAAAACCACTCGAATTTAAATTATTAGTTGTCTGTAAATTGGAAAGTAGTCATAATAATGAATTTGAAAGTTTTGTCGTGGAATGTGAACGGTTTGAATGAAAAAACCAAAAGGAATAAAATTGTGAATGTTTTGAAAAGAAAGAATCTTGATTTAATTTGCATACAGGAGACACACGTGACTAAAAAGCATAAACATATTTTGATACACAAAAAGCTGGGGGTCGAGTTTATAAACTCTATTGCGGAAAAGAAAAGAGGGGTAGCGATATACGTCAAAGAAAAATGGGAACCCAAAGTGATCTGTAAAGATGATGATGGAAGGATTTTGGGGGTACAAATTAACTTCCAGGGTGAAAAACTTAATGTGATAAACATATATGCCCCGAATCTGAATAAACCGGAGTTTTTTAGGAAACTGGAAGAAATTTACTGGAGTTAGAGTGTAACAAGACGATATTATTGGGAGATTTCAATGGAGTGCCGAAACCAGAAATAGACAGAGAATCAGAAAAGAAAAACGTAACCAAGGGAAACTGCCAAGATCCTTTAACAATTTGGAGGAAAATTTAGATTTAATAGACATCTGGAGATACAAACACCCAATAGAGAAGCAATTCACTTTCTTTTCAGAGCCACATAAGAGTTGGGGCAGAATTGATCAAATCTGGGTCTCAAGGTGTAATGGTTTAAGGGGTTGCTCGTGCGTAAGTTACCGCCACTCTAGGCTAGGTTGCCTGGTTACACCATTTCTCTCTGGACAGCCATTCACTTCGTGGCTGTTCAGTCGCTAGCAGAATCCGTCAGTGGGCGTTTCTTGAACCTCTTCCAGCAATGAAGTTCTTTGACGCCAAGTCGCCGCCTACTTTCCCTGCGCGGAAGTCTTCTGCGCAGGGTGGGTGTGGGCAGCGGAGGACCCGTGCTCTCCTTGCTGGTCTCCTGTGAGGAGTCCTGGAGCCTGCTCTCCGCTTCCCCCATCGGCCCCCCTTTATCCCTGGTGTTGCGCTGATTTCCTTCCCCAGCCGAAGAGCTGCCTCTCTCCCTGCTGGGCCCTTCTCCAGCATCGCTGTGGAGCCTTGCCTCCTCCTCTAGCTCCGATGGCAGTTCCCTGACACAAGGGAACTTACATTAAGAACTATAAAGTGTGAAATCCAACCTAGAACCCTCTCTGATCATAACCCGATAGTTTTTGAAATAAAAGGCACATCACAGGGCGGGTTCAGATGGAGAATGAATGAATATCTATTGGAGAGTGAAGATGTTGTTGAAAAAGCCAAAGCCACCTGTAATGGGAATTGGGGGTTGCTCGTGCGTAAGTTGCCGCCACTCTCGGCGAGGTTGCCTGGATAAACCTTCCCCTGGCTGGACAGTCCTGATTCCGCGTCTGTCTCAGTCACTGGCAGAATCCGTCAGTGGGCGTTTCCTGAACTTCTTCCAACATAAAAGTTCCTTGACGGATAGTCTCCGCCTAGACTCCCTGCGCGGAAGTCTTCTGCGCAGGGTGGGTGTGGGCAGCGGAGGACCCGTACTCTCCTCGCTGGTCTCCGGCAAAGAATCCTAGAGCCATCTCTCCGAAGCCCGCCTCTGCCCGCCTTTCTCCCTGGTGTCACGCTGATTTCCTTCCCCGGTCGCTGAGTCCCCTCTTTTCCTGCTGGGACCTTCTCCGGCATCGCTTGGGAGTCCTTCCTCCACTCCTGGCTGCGATGGCAGTTCCCTGACAATATATAATCAAAATAAAAAGAACAAGCCAATAATACCCCCCCCCAAACTCCCACATTTTAAAAGGGCTTAGGATGTCTGGGATACAAGGCTGGGACTCCTTCATCTGGCTGTTGTCCATCCCTGACTCTCCCCCCTCTTCTTAAAAACCTCCAATGAATCATAGAATGGGAGACTTGGAAAGGGACCCCAAGGTCCTCTAGTCCAACCCTCTGCAACGCAGGAATCTCAGCTGAAGAAACCCAACAGATGGCCATCCAAACTCTGCTTCAAAACCTCCAAGGAAGGAGAGTTCATGGTCGGATCCAGCTCCTTCTTTGGTCCTTGGGAGCAAAGTTCAGGCCAAACTTCCAACTTCCAAACACACCCCTTGACTTCTGTCCAACATGTTTTTCTCCAGTTCTGCACCTGCCGCTTGAGCCATTCAAGACTCCAGAAAGTTATTGTGCTGAAACTTATTCCACTTAGAATAGTCGAAATTATAGTGATCTCATCTTCTAAAAGCTCAGGAGATGTTTCTGGAAATTGCATGAGCCTCGGAAAGCAACAACAGCATGGCAATATTAATTGTGCTGTGTCTGGGAAAGAGAAAGTTGGTGCAGAGAATATTTCCTGTGTTGGAGACAGACTGAGTCAAGATGCAGAGCTGGCGAAAGAGGGGTGTGCCTGCCTTGTGCTTCCTAGCTCTGAAGGTAGAGTTGAAAACCACCTAGACTGGCAAAGCCCAGGCAGTTTGGTCTTGCAAGAGTCTTTGGGTTCTTCTGCTTTGCCTCCTTGGTAGGTAAGAGGAGGAGGAGGCACAGCCAGAATGAGATCCCTGCTCCTTCTGTTGTTGCTGCTTCTGCTGCTCATGATGCCCTTTGGAGTCTGCGGGAACCACAAGGCGAAATGCCCCTTGAATCTGGTCAGGGATGAAACGGATGCTCGCAATTACTACCGGCCTGGACACTTTCTCATCAGTGGGATCATCTCTCCAAAACGCCTAATTGAGACAACTCCATACAACTTTACTCAGACACCCTTCGCCAGGAATGAAGTGTATGTAAAATCATACGCGAATGGGTTTCATGGTCTTCCAGTCCTTGTAATGGTTCCTGTTTATCAAGGAAAGAGTGCCTTTCTCAGGGTTGGGGAGCCAAGAGCTGTCCTCATGCCCTGAGGCTGGGGGTGATGGAAGCTGGGGGGTCCAGGACAAGCCTCTCCTATTTCCTTCTTCCCTCTGTCTTCCTAAGTAAAACAATCCTGTTCCTATGCGTCTGTGCTGCTTTTAGTAGAATGCAAGGATGCCAGTGAATCTGGTCAGGGTTCAAAAGGATGCACTGAATTTCCCCACCTGCAGGATGCCATGAAACTCAGGCAATTTCCAAGGCTCAAGGGTTTCATTCAATATTATTACATTTGGACAATTCATAAACTGTCATTAAGGAATGCTACAGTTTTGCAAATGGAATTTTAAGAGCCTCTTGGTGACCTTTGGTAGCTGAAGAGCAGGAAAGATGTGCTTTAATTGAAAGGATAAATAAAATAATATGTCAGGGGAGTTCCTTGTAAATGGACTTAGATCTCTAAAATGTGAAAAGGAATTATTCCTTTTTTGACCACACACAACTGGCCTCATTTCAAAGTATTGAGGTGTTTGAAGTTTCTTCCTAAACCAGAGGGTGGCATGAAACTCAAGCAATTTCCAAACTGCTAAGATTCTTTTATGTTTATTCTATTGGCATCATTTGTGAACAACCTTATCACAGTTCTCTTTACACAATGCAACGGGAGACCTACAGCCCATCTTGGAGAAATCCGTCTCAGATACATTAAAGGTTTCCTCCTCCAATCCCAGCACTTTCACCTTTCTTTCATTTTTTTAAAAAAAATTAGAAGCGTTTTAAGAAACTCCTGAAAATGGTTGGATATTTATGGGTGAAGAGCAGGAATGCTATGCTTCAAATAAAATGATTATGTAAAATAATACAGTACAGGGGGTGTCCTCATTGGTGGAGTCACTTATCCAAAATATGGGCAAAATTATAGATTTTACCACACACTCAAACCTGAAAGCCACCAGGCCTCATTTGTAACTAAAAGGGGACTGAGGTATTTGGTGCTTCTCCTCTTTCAATCAAATGGCCTCTTATCTACCTATAGTCTAGCCTCTTGGAAAAGCCAAAGACCACTGCAGCAAAAGCAGCCTTTGCAGCAACTTCCCAGTATATCACACATTTTGAGGGGCGCCTTCATTTCTTACTCACAGAACCACTATATAATAGAATCATAGAGTTGTAGAGATGGAAGGAACCCGGAGGAATCACACCTGAAGCATCCATGACACATGGTCACCTTCGGAGGGAGTCTGTTCCAATGTTGAACAGCTCTGTGTGCTGTTTGCATCAAAGCTCCTGTCATGGAGCAGAGGTCTCCAAATTTTTGTTCTATGCTAGACAGGAAAAGGTTTGATATTAATGCAAAAGGATGGGTGGGTGGGTGGGTGGGTGGGTGAGTGAATGAATGAATGAATGAATGAATGGATGAATGAATGAATGAATGAATGAATGAATGAATAAATAAATAAATAAAATATACTAATATTTGTGGATCATATAATGTTTCCTTCCTCTCATTAATATGAATATCAGTTTCACTCTTTTTAAAGGATTCATTTATTGCAGGGAGTCAACTAGGTTCTTCTGGCACATGTTGTCTTTCCTGTTCACCATCCAAGAGATCAACCAGGATCTCAGTCTCTTATCCAACATCACCCTGGGCTACAACATCTATGAGAACTATTTAGATGCAAAGATGACTTCGGACGCCACGCTAGAGCTGCTTGCAGGCAGTGGATGCAATATTCCCAATTATCACTGTGGAAAACAGAATCCCCTGCTGGCTGTTCTTGAAAGAGGCAATACTGTCATCTCAAAAGTGATTTCAGCCTTGTCAGGCATCTACAAAATCCCACAGGTAAGTAGTGAGAGAGCATGGAAGCACAGAGAATTTCAACTGCGTAAAATTCTACTTTCTCTTTGGAGGGGTCAAGTAGGGATATTTTTAAAAATGGGAAAATCCTGAGCTATGGATCCTACATCCCTTTTTCAAAGCTGAGCCTTCACCAACTTGTCACCTCCAGATGTTTCCGACTAAAACTCCCATCAGCCAGCAGAGATTTAGATATCAGTCATTTCATATAATTAAATATCTGTTATGCTGAAAGTAAAATAAATTGCTGATCTCTTGCTTCCCTTGTTAGATCAGTCATGGCTTCACTGCCCAGGTTCTCGAAGGTAAAACCCTGTTCCCTTTTCTCTACCGGATGACTCCCAAAGAGGAAAGTCAGTACCAGGGGATTGTTGAATTGCTCCTGTATTTTGGATGGACGTGGATTGGCCTCTGCACTCCAAACAATGACAGTGGAGAAAGATTTGTGAGCGCTGTGAAACCTCTGATGCTCAGCAAAGGGATCTGCATTGCTTTATCAAAAAGAGTACCAGAAAGTTATTTTGATGAATTTATAACACGTGGGGAACCTTTTTTCCTATGGAGACAAGTTGGGGTATTTGTTTCCTATATAACCCATGCACTGGATATCATACCACTCATGGTGATACACAAAGAATATGAGAAGGAAATAGGGGCGAAAGTCTGGATCACAACAGCTTCGCAAGAAATCAGATTCAGCTTTTACATCCCTACAAATTACTTCCAGCACCTCCATGGTTCTCTGTCCTTTGCAATTCAGACTGGAATAAGGAGCAGCAAAGGTGACAACTATAAATCGCAGTCGGAAATTCTTT
The DNA here is from genome assembly GCF_027172205.1 of Podarcis raffonei. Taxonomy (NCBI): domain Eukaryota; kingdom Metazoa; phylum Chordata; class Lepidosauria; order Squamata; family Lacertidae; genus Podarcis; species Podarcis raffonei. Next base: position 3,642,744 of record NC_070619.1, on the reverse strand, counting down.
GGGGAGTGGTGTGGGATGGAGTGTTTCAGTGTTCATATTCAAAGCATCTGTTGTCTGTGAAAGGCCGGATAAGATGCACACAGAAACTGGAGATGGTGTCCCAAAGGGTTTGTGAGACAATGCTGTCTCAAGACAGCTATGGCACTTACATCCATGTTCAGGCTGTGGCTCAGGCCTTGCATGCTTCGCTTTCATCGAGATCCCAGAGGAGGCTGATGGTGGAGGAAGGAGAGCAATGGGGACCCCAAAGGCTACAGCCGTGGCAGGTATTTCCTTCCCCTTTTTGCAACCTGCAGTCCACACAGATGCTGATCTTGACTGGGGATAGATCTGTAAAATATCATAGTTACTATTAGTAATAGTTATGGCAGCATACACTCCAACATTTCTCTGATGAAAATAGGGATGTCTCATCCCATAACGATCATTTTACTATTTATACCCAGTGCTTTCTTCAGGGGGAACTCTCTGGAACTCAGTTCTAGCACCTCTCAACTGGGTGCCATTTTGACCTTCGGAGAGTCTGTAGTAATAATATTAGTATTATTTGTGTTTATATATCAACTTTCATCTGAAGATCACAGGGTGGTTTACAGAATAAAAATACAAAATGAGAATAGAAAAAGCAAACGAAAGAAACAAAACAAGCAAACCAAAAGCACATTAAAATGCCCAGAGATGATTTAATCCACCCAAATCCTGGTTACAGAATAACTTTCTCGCCTGGCACCTAAAGATTTGTCACACAGGTGTCCAGGAAGCCTCCCTGGGAGAGCATGCCCCAAGCGAGGAGCCACCACAGAAAAGTCCTGTTGTCGTGCTGCCACTCTCCAGATATCTCTATTTTTTATATATATTTTTAATTTAAGTTTTTCTTCATTTCTCTCCAAGCTCCTGTATAGTTATTCTTAAAAATATTTATGTTTGTAGCTGTTATCCATACTCCTAAATATTAAACTTTCTTCTCAATCATCAGTTCCGTTACTTGTTGTCTTTTTTATATTGCTCTGTCACATTTTCCACCAATACTTTTGTTCTACCTTTATTTAGTTTAAAACCTGCTACTTCTCCAAACTTGTGCATCTGTTCAAGACCCTTGGTTGGCTAGCCATGGGGTCTCCTACAGTTACCACATAGTCATCTGCAAATGCCTTGAGTTTATATGCTTTGTAACCTACTGTTGGGACGCGGGTGGCGCTGTGGGTTAAACCAGAGAGCTTAGGACTTGCCGACCAAAGGTCGGTGGTTCGAATCCCCGCGACGGGGTGAGCTCCCGTTGCTCGGTCCCTGCTCCTGCCAACCTAGCAGTTCAAAAGCACGTCAAAGTGCAAGTAGATAAATAGGTACCACTCCGGGGGGAAGGTAAACGGCGTTTCCATATGCTGCTCTGGTTCACCAGAAGCGGCTTAGTCATGCTGGCCACATGACCCGGAAGCTGTACACCGGCTCCCTCGGCCAGTAAAGCGAGATGAGCACCACAACCCCAGAGTTGGCCACGACTGGACCTAATGGTCAGGGGTCCCTTTACCTTTACCTTTAACCTACTGTTATCCCTTTTATTTCTTCATCTGATCTTATACTTCTGACCAGGGTCTCTAAAACTAAAATAATAATGGTGACTGGGGATATCCCTGTCTTGTCCCTTTCATTATTTTGAATTTTTCTGTTATTACGTTGTTTACTATCATCATAGCCTGTTAGTCAGAATAAATTGAGTCAATTCCTCTAAGTACAGTGGTACCTCGGGTTACAGACACTTCAGGTTACAGACTCTGGCAACCCAGAAATAGTACCTCGGGTTAAGAACTTTGCTTCAGGATGAGAACAGAAATCATGCGGTGGCAGCGGAAGGCCCCATTGGCTAAAGTGGTACCTCAGGTTAAGAACAGTGTCAGGTTAAGAACGGACCTCAAGAACGAATTAAGTTCTTAACCTGAGGTACCACTGTAATGACTCTCTGAAATTCATCATTTCTATAGTCTTCTTCGTAGAAGTCCATGAAACATGGTCAAAGGCCTTCTCTGCGTCTATAAAAATCAACACTGCTTGTTTATCATTTCTAACCTCCAGATCTTCTATTATATAAATTATATTCCCTATATTATCCTTCATCTGGCGGCCTGGTAAAAAACCAGCCTGGTCCTGATGAATTAAATCCATTAATAGCACTTTGCCAATAGGTCTGCAAACAGTTTATAGTCATTATTTAATAGAGAAATCAGTCTATAATTTTTGACTGATAATAGATCTTTTTTCAGAATCAGCATAATGTAAGTATCTTAAATCTTTTAGTGGTTGTGCCAAATAATCTTGCAATTTCTTATAGTACTTTGCTGATAGCCCACCTGGCCCTGGTGTTTTTCCCATTTTGGCTTGATTAATTGCCTGTTGTAGCTTCCCAGTTTCTTAATGCTGGTGCTTTCCCCTGCCATTCCAGCTTCACCCTTTCTTGAGAGAAATCCGGTGTCTGAATACTTCCAGGGGCAGACTGTGCTTGGATGAGAACTGGGAGCTGCCAGCGGACTTCGATATTATGAACTGGGCGATCTATCCCAATAAGTCTCGTGCCCTTGTGAAAATTGGGAATATAAGGAGAGAGACGTCTGCTGGCATAAAGTTCACCATTAACCCAGAAGCCATTGAGTGGAACAAGAAATTCAACAAGGTAGGGGGAATAATTGGGGGAGGGGGGCTAGGAGATCCTGATTGTGCTGTTCCTTGAACAACCACTGCAGAATGACCATGTCAGGTTGACTGTCCAGTAACAGCTGGAACCACCACTCCTTCTTTCTACAGCAGCTGAGATAGGAGGAATTTGAGATGCTCAAATAAAGGATATTGACATTTCATACATGCAGAAGGATGAAAAGTAATTTATTTTACAAATGATAATTACTGATTTATTGTATATTTTTTTAAATTTGTGAGTAAGCTCACTTGTATTAAATTTGTCTTAATTTGTGGTTGATGGGGTGAAATTTGGAAAATCAATTAAAGCAATTTGGCAAACCCCCCCCCCAAAAAACCCCCAACTCTCCTTTCAGTTGGGCATTGAACAGCAAAGCGCTTTCTCTCTCTCTCTCTGACACACACAAACACAAACACGAGAATGAACCGTGTGAGAGATTATTCGAATCCTGAAATTTGGGGGAATCACATATCAGACCCATTGTCATTTGCTTTGAAGTTTTTTTAAGAAGGGAAACAGGTAAATGGAGAAGAGGAAACAGAGTTCTGTGGCTCAAACCTCAGCTGTACTGAACTAAATTTAAAGCACAAGATATTCTGGTCACCCCAATGGTCAGTGGGGGGTTGAAAGGACTCTGATGAGGGGTCAAAGGCTGCATTCCAGAGATCATGTTCTGCAGCTAAAGAGAACTGACCGCATTAAGGGAATGGGGAGATGGCAGGCAACTGGGGTTCTTGGTTGCTGGAAACGGCAACTGGGATCTCTCAGGATTCCCTGCCAGACAGAACCCTCCCTAACCTCTATGTGATTGATGTAGAGCTGTGATGATTTCCTGAATGGTTCATTGGGGGCCACAACTGCGAATCTTTGTGTAGATCACGGTTTCCCAAACTTGGGTCCCCAGCTGTCTTTGGACTACAGCTCCCATCATCCTGAGCTGGCAAGACCGGTTGTCAGGGATCACCACCATGCTATAGAGATTGCGTTGAGTGAATTACATACCCACAAATACTCCTAACTGTTCCTCTTTGTTGCACCTTCTTGTCTTTCTGCTTAGACTGTACCTCGTTCCAGGTGTACAGAAATATGTCGACCTGGATATGCCAAAGTGATTCTAGAAGGAAAGCCCGTTTGCTGCTATGCTTGTGCTCAGTGTGCAGAAGGGACCTTCTCTGCTCAGGAAGGTGGGTGACTCCAAGGGGAAAAAATTCCTGGAGAGAGTAAACACAGGGTAGAAATTCAGTCTCACACACTTTTTGTGAGAATTCTGCAGACATTGTGGAATGGGGATCCTTCCTCGACTTCCTTAGTATTAATCACCGTTATTACATCCAGGAAGTGAGTTGATAGGGATGACCATAAGGAAGAAATATCTGGGGTGCAAACTGGGCAGCTGTGAGAGGAATGCCCGCAAAGCATTCCTTTTTTATTTTTTAAACCAAGCCACACAAAAAGGAAATGTTGTTGACACTTATCAAAAATAATGGATAGACTATGAAAAGGAGCAAAATAATTAACAGCAAAAGCACACTAAAAAATAAACAATACTTCATGTGAAAATTATTACAATATAATCTATGGACCGTTTTGATCTCACTGCTATGAACATTGCATGGAAGCAATGTCTGCATTTTAAAGGTTCAAAGAGGAATAGGCAGCATCCAAACAATGCAGTTAACAGAAGTGGAGTGGTCACTGCCTCTCAGTTTATCCTAGATCACAACGTCAATAGAGCACAGATCATTAGGGATGTAAGTGATGCTACAGCCACTCTTTTTCTCTTCCCCAGATGCAGAACATTGCACCAAATGCTCAGAATATCACCATTCAAACAAGGACAGAGATCAATGTGTCCCCAAGATTATCATCTTCCTGGCTTATGAAGAATATTTGGGAATGGTGTTAGCTTCCGTTGCCCTCTTCTTGGCCTTAACAGCAGGCATTGTGATGGTAATCTTCATTAAATACAAGGAAACTCCCATAGTCAAAGCCAACAACCGGGACCTCTCCTACATCCTGCTTGTCTCCCTCCTGCTTTCCTTTTTGTCCTCCTTCCTCTTCATCGGGCGCCCAAGGAAAGAGACCTGCCTTCTCCAACAAACGGCCTTCAGCATCATCTTCTCAGTTGCTGTTTCTTCTGTCTTGGCAAAGACCATCACGGTGGTGCTGGCCTTCCTGGCCACAAAGCCCGGGAACAGGGTGAGGAGATGGCTGGGCAAGAGTCTGGCCAACTCCATTGTCATCTCCTGTTCTGGGGGGCAAGTTCTCATCTGCACCATCTGGCTGGGCTCTTCTCCCCCATTCCCAGAGCCCGACATGCGCTCCCAGGTGGAAGAGATCATCCTGCAATGCAACGAAGGGTCTGTGGCCATGTTTTACGTTGCCCTCGGCTACCTGGGCTTCTTGGCTGCCACCTGCTTCACGGTGGCTTTCCTAGCCAGGAAGCTGCCTGGCTCCTTCAACGAAGCCAAGCTGATCACCTTCAGCATGCTGGTCTTCTGCAGTGTTTGGGTGTCTTTTGTGCCCACCTACCTGAGCACCAAGGGCAAGTACATGGTGGCCGTGCAGATCTTCTCTATGTTGGCCTCCAGTGCTGGGCTTCTGGGCTGCATCTTCCTTCCCAAGTGCTACATTATTGTCCTGAGGCCTGATCTGAACACAAAGGAGCACCTGAGAACAAGGAATTAACAGGCATCTGATTCTTAAAATATTCCATGTTCATGATGTCCAGAAGTGCATAAAGGAAACACAGCTACTCATCCATGCTGTTTATTCTCCATCTCTGAAAGAGAATGTGTTCATTCTTAGCCTAGGTTTTAGGAAGTCCTGTTCACATGAACAGTAAGTTGGGTGGAAATCTTTTGTATGCGGTATCATTTACAAGTGCACTTCATGTCATTTCGTTCTCCTAAGTTTTGTATATCAATAAACTGAGAAATTAATTTAAGTTATCTCCCGTAGTCTGTTGGTTTAATTTCTGTATTGTGTAAGCTGTGCTCCCTGTTCCAAAGAGTAGCAGCTGACCTTAGCCAAGCCTTGACTGAAAAGAGGTTTTATGTAGATGCTAAACAATGTGGGGGATAGGATTGAGCCCTGTGGAACCCCACATTCAAGGCTCCCGGAGCTGAAAAACATTCCCCAAGTAACACCGTCTGGAAATGACCATCCAAGTAGGACTGGAACCACCGCAAAGCGCTGCCACCCACCCCTAGTTCGGAGAGTCACTCTAGAAGGATACCATGGTCAATGGTACCGAAAGCCAGTGAGAAGTTGAGAAGAATTAACAGGGACATGTTTCTCTCTCTCAACAGAGGTCACCATAATGGACGACCAAAGCAGTTTCTGTGCCAAAACCAGGCCTAAACCCCACTTGAAATCCATTACCAGGGCAAGACACTGGTCCAGCACTTCCACGGCCTCACCTGTAGATGTGAAGGAGAAATAGAGCAGAGTGTTATCAGCATAATTCTGATAACATATTCCAAACCTCCGCATAACGCCACCCAGCGGTTTCATGTAGATGTTAAACAATGGGGGGGGAGAAGAAAAAGAAAAAGAAAAAGAAAAAGAAAAAGAAAAAGAAGGAGGAGGAGGGGGAGGAGGGAAGGAGAGAAGGAGAGAAGGAGAGAAGGAGAAGGAGAAGGAGAGAAGGAGAAGGAGAAAAGGAGAGAAGGAGAAAAGGAGAAAAGGAGAAAAGGAGAAGGAGAAGGAGAAAAGGAGAAGGAGAAAAGGAGAAGGAGAAGGAGAAAAGGAGAAGGAGAAAAGGAGAAGGAGAAAAGGAGAAGGAGAAAAGGAGAAGGAGAAGGAGAAGGAGAAGGAGAAGGAGAAAATTTTATTTATCCCACCCTCCCCAGCCGAAGCCGGGCTAAGAGCGGCTAAGAATAAAAGTAGCACAGCATTCTAAAATCAATTCATTCTAAAATCAATTCAAAATCAAATTAATGGCAACCATTGGGCTAGAGTTCTGTGGGGATTACCAAAGGAGGGGGTCCGACTGTGCTCTGGCGGAACAGCTCCGTCTTGCAGGCCCTGTGGAAAGATGTCAAGTCCCGCAGGGCCCTGGTCTCTTGTGACAGAGCGTTCCACCAGATTGGGGCCACAGCCGAAAAGGCCCTGGCTCTGGTTGAGGCCAGTCTAACCTTCCTGTGGCCCGGGATCTCCAAGATGTTTTTGTTTGAAGACCGTAAGCTCCTCCATGGGACATACCAGGAGAGGCAGCCCCATAGGTACGAGGGTCCTAGACCGTATAGGGCTTTAAAGGTTAAGCCAGCATCTTAAACCTGATCCTACATATTACTATTGAAGGGGCCATTAGAATATTGTTCTCTATATGATCCCAAATCCCTATGTGGTATTCTATTCTGCAAATCTATACAAAGGGGGCGCACCCTGACTTATCGCCCTGTAGCTTTGTTCTGCATATGCACTTCAAATAAAATCCTGTTAATAACCTGCAAGGGCGTTTTGCCGCTTTGTGTGAATCTGTGCTTCGGGGACCCAATAGCAGATGTGGTTGGTCCTTCACTATTATTCAACTACCAGACTTTTAGAAGACATCTGAAGGCAGCCCTATTTAGGGAAGCTTTTAATGTTGGATGTATTACAGTATTTTAATATTTTTTTGGAAGCCGCCCAGAGTGGCTGGGGAAGCCCAGCCAGATGGGCGGGGTATAAATAATAAATCATTATTATTATTATTATTATTATTATTATTATTATTATTATCCTGTACTCCACCGGGAGCCAGTGCCCTGTGGATAGGATTGAGCCCTGTAAACCCCACATTCAAGGTTCCTGGGCCTGAAAAACATTCCCCAACTAAGACCGTCTGGAAACGACGTCAGACCTAAACTGACGCGCAGCGTAAATGAATAATGCAGAGTTTTTAATTGACTTTACTGAGTTAAAATAAACTTCTTCCTAAACAACATGGTTCCAAACAGTCTGACTGAGATTCCATACTGCTCACAACTGAGGCAGACTGACTCTGACTGAAACCTTACAGAGAAGACAGAGAGAAAATGGCGGCCAAGTCCCATACCAGAACTTGACTAGGTCCAAATGACTGGACTCCCAGCCTGCTTGGCTGCTTCGGCTCTCAGGTGTCTTTGTCACAAAAACCCCACTTGAAATGGATCCAGAAAATCAGTTTCTTTCAAAAGCGCCTGGATCTGGTCCAGAACATTGCTCAGGAAAGGGAGATGAGAAACTGGCCTGCAGTTAATTAGGTTTTCTGAATGCAACCACAACAGCTAGGACTTTATACACACGGAAGTGGAAAGAAGGAGAATTCCCCACCAACGAGGAATGGCTTATGAAGCTGGTGGAATATGCTGAAATGGAGAAATTCCCTGCTAAACTAAGAGGACATAATGAAGAATTGTTCAAGGAAGAATGGAGACCATTGTTATATTATCTGTCATACTAACATCCATACCTGAAGTCAAAGGCAGGATTTGAAATATAAGCAGAGGATTACTGATATACGACTTCGGGGCTTAGATAACTTAAACATGTTTTTAAAAACAGCTGATAAAAAGGAGTAATAAAACAAACATCAAGAGGGGTGGGGAGTCACGAAGCAATTATGTATTTAGTTGTTTTTTTAAAAACTCTGTAGGTACACAAGTGTTTTGGGATATCTTTGGAGACTTAATAAAAAATATTTTTCAAAAAATAAATTTAATAAATATAGCATCCACCCAGATTCTTAGGAAGCTGATACAATTTCAGTCCATTTTGTTATTTTAACTTTTTTAATGTTTAATGTTTAACTTTTTTTAATGTTTGTAAACTTTTTTCTGAATGTCTTGCCTTATCTTAAAATAAAGTGCTTTAGGGGTTATTGGCCTAAACAAGCGCTGCATCGATTTTATGAAACAGATTAAATAAGTAAATAAATAAATAAGAATAAATAAATTGATAAAGAATAATAAAGCTGCTAAAATGCTAGCCTGGCTTCTGCACAGACAATTTGTTTATGAGTAGAGAAGTTTCTGCTCAAAGACGAGGAGCAAGTTGGCTCCATGTGCAACAGAAGCTCACCTTCCCCAGAACATGTCGAAGGGGAAGGGGCGTCTAAGGCCCAGGACAACCTTTCTCCCCTCAACCAACCCCAGAGAGCTTCCCTCTGTTGGAGAAGCCTTTCAAAGATGGGGTGGAAATTCACTTGAAGTGGCTTTGAAGCCACCAAGGCGCTACTTCCCTTCCGGGGGAGAACCAGAAGGGATTGGCAGGAATCAAGCAGCCCAGACCCACCCAAAGCAGCCGGAGGGTGGGCTTGAGAAAACCCTCCCCATCGCAGGCTCCACCAGTCTCTGTCTCTAGCAGCCTCCAGGAAACAAGATCTCACCATCATGTATCCCGTTCACAGTAATGAGGATGGCATTTCTCAGCATTCTCCATTGATTGATTTTTATTTATTCATATTTATTCCTTTATTTATTGATGTACTGAATCTATATATCGCCCTACCCCTGGAGGTCTCAAGGCGGTTCAAAATATAAAACCACAACATATATAATCAAAATAAAAACAACAAGCCAATAATGCCCCCCACCCCCACATTTTAAAAGGGCTTAGGATGCCTGGGATACAAGGCTGGGACGCCTTCATCTGGCTGTTGTCCATCCCTGACTCTCCCACCTCTTCTTAAAAACCTCCAATGAATCATAGAATGGGAGCCTTGGAAAGGGACACCAAGGTCCTCTAGTCCAACCCTCTGCAATGCAGGAATCTCAGCTAAAGAATCCCAACAGATGGCCATCCAAACTCTGCTTAAAAACCTCCAAAGAAGGAGTGTCCATGGTTGGATCCAGCTCCTTCTTTGGTGCTTGTGAGCAAAGTTCAGGCCAAACTTCCAACTCCCAAACACACCCCTTGACTTCTGTCCAACATGTTTTTCTCCAGCTCTGCACCTGCCACTTGAGCCATTCAAAACTCCAGAAAGTTATTGTGGTGAAACTTATTCCACTTAGAATAGTCGAAATTATAGTGATCTCATCTTCTAAAAGCTCAGGAGATATTTCTGGAAATTGCATGAGCCTCGGAAAGCAACAACAGCATGGCAATATTAATTGAAGTGTGACTGGGAAAGAAAAAGTTGGTGCAGATAATTTTTCCTGTGTTGGAGACAGACTGAGTCAAGATGCAGAGCTGGCGAAAGAGGGGTGTGCCTGCCTTGTGCTTCCTAGCTCCGAAGGTAGAGTTGAAAACCACCCAGATTGGGAAAGCCCAGGCAGTCTGGCCTTGCAAGAGTCTTTGGGTTCTTCTGCTTTGCCTCCTTGGCAGGTAAGAGGAGGAGGAGGCACAGCCAGAATGAGATCCCTGCTCCTTCTGTTGTTGTTGCTGCTTCTGCTGCTCATGATGCCCTTTGGAGTCTGCGGGAACCACAAGGCGAAATGCCCCTTGAATCTGGTCAGGGATGAAACGGATGCTCGCAATTACTACTGGCCTGGACACTTTCTCATCAGTGGGATCATATCTCCAAAACGCTTATATAAGGAAACTCCATACGTCTTTTCTCAGACACCCTTCGCCAGGACTGAGAGGTATATAAAATCATATGTGGGTGGGTTTCATGGTCCTCCAGTCCTTGTAATGGTTCCTATTTATCAAGGAAAGAGCGCCTTTCTCAGGGCTGGGGAGCCAAGGCTGTCCTCATGTTGCAGGTCTACCCTGCCCTGACCATTGGTCTTGCTGGCTGGGCTGATGGGAGCTGGGGAGTCCAGTAAAAGATTCCACCCAAACCTCTCCCATTTCCTTGTTCCCTGGGTCTTCTTTAGTGAAACACTCTCCTACCTATGGATGCACTGAGTTTCCCCACCTGCAGGATGCCATGAAACTCAGGCAATTCAACCTTTGAGCTCTGGAAATTGCCTGAGTTTCATGGCTTCCTGCAGGTGGGGAAATTCAGTGCAAACTTTTGAACCCTGACCAGATTCATTGGCATTCTTGCATTCTTCTATTATATCCTTATAATGATATAATATTATAAATGACCATCAACAAATTGTTGTTAAAGAATGCTATAGTTTTAAAAATGGATTTTTAAAATCCTACAGGTTAACGTTTGGTGGCTGGAGAGCAGGAAATATGTGCTTTAACTGAAATGATAAATAAAATAATATGAGTGAGGAGACTTCCTTGTTAGTGGAGTCTAAAATGTGAAAAGGAATCATTCCTTTTCTTCACACACACACAACTGGTCTCATTTCTAACGATTGCAATGGTTGACAAAGTAGGTACCTGTTTCCTAACCCAGAGGGTGGCATGAAACTCAAGCAATTTCCAAGCAACTGAGATTAATAATTTTATGTTTATTCTGTTTGGATCACAGTTCTCTTTATACAACACAACAGGACACCTACATCTCAGAATGAAAAAATCTCTCTTGAAAATAGGTGGATTTTTATGGGAGAAGAGCAGGAATGATATGCTTCAAATAAAATGATTATATAAAATAATACAGACCAGGGGGTGTCCTCATTGGTGGAGTCACTGATCCAAAATATGGACAAATTATAAATTTTACCACACACTCAAACCTGAAAGCCACCAGGCCTCATTTCTAAGTAAAAGGGGACTGAGGTATTTGGTGCTTCCCCTCCTTCAATAAAATTGTCTCTTATCTACCTATAGTCTAGCCCATTGGAAGAAGTCAAAGACCAATGCAGGAAAAGCAGGCTTTGCAGCAACTTCCCAGTATAGCACACATTTTGAGGGGCGCCTTCATGTCTTACTCATAGAACCACAGTAGAATAGAATCATAGAGTTGTAGAGATGGAAGGAACCTGGAGGAATCTCACCCGAAGCATCCATGACACATGGTCACCTTGGAGGGAGTCTGTTCCACTGTTGAACAGCTCTGTGTGCTGTTTGCATCAAAGCTCCGGTCATGGAGCAGAGATTTCCAAATTTTTGTTCTATGCTAGACAGGAAAGGTTTGATATTAATGTAAAATGATAAATAAATATTAATCTTTGTGGATCATATAATGTTTCCTCCCTCCCATTAATATGAATATCAGTTTCACTCTTTTTAAATAATTCATTTATTGCAGGAGGGCAATTAGGTTGTACTGGTACATGTTGTCTTTCCTGTTCACCATCCAAGAGATCAACCAGGATCTCAGGCTCTTAGACCATGACACATGGTCACTTTCGGAGGGAGTCTGTTCCACTGTTGAACAGCTCTGTGTGCTGTTTGCATCAAAGCTCCGGTCATGGAGTAGAGATCTGCAAATTTGTATTCTATAGGTAAAGGTAAAGGGACCCCTGACCATTAGGTCCAGTCATGGCCGACTCTGGGGTTGCGGCGTTCATCTCGCTTTATTGGCCGAGGGAGCCGGCGTACAGCTTCCGGGTCATGTGGCCAGCATGTCTTTATTCTATTTATTTTTATTCTATACTAGACTGTAAATGGTTTGATATTAATGCAATAGGATTAATCAATAAATACTAATCTTTTTGGATCATATAATGTCCCCCCCCCCCATCATATGAATATCAGTTTCACTCTTTTTAAAGGATTCATTTGTTGCAGGGAGTCACCTAGGCTCTATTCGTACATGTTGTCTTTCCCGCTCACCATCCAAGAGATCAACCAGGATCTCAGGCTCTTACCCAACATCACCCTGGGCTACAACCTCTATGAGAACTATTTAGATGCAAGGATGACTTCGGACGCCATGCTAGAGCTGCTTGCAGGCAGTGGATGCAATATTCCCAATTATCACTGTGGAGAACAGAATCCCCTGCTGGCTGTTCTTGAAAGAAGCAACACTTTCATCTCAAGAGTGATTTCAGCCTTGTCAGACATCTACAAAATCCCTCAGGTAAGTATTGGGAGAGCATGGAGGGAAAGAGAATTTCAACTGCGTAAAATTCTATTTTCTCTTTGGAGGGGTCAAGTGGGGATATTTTTAAAAATGGGAAGATCCTGAGCTATAGATCCAAAATCCCATTTTCAAAACTGAGCCTTCACCAACTTGACACCTCCAGATGTTTCAGACTAAAACTCCCATCAGCCTCAGCCAGCAGAGATTTAGATAGGTATCAGTCATTTCATATGTTTAAATACCCGTTATGATGAAAGTAAAATAAATTGCTGATCTTTTGCTTCCCTTGCTAGATCAGTTATGGCTTCACTGCCCAGGTTCTCGAAGGTAAAACCCTGTTCCCTTTTGTCTACCGGATGACTCCCAAAGAGGAAAGTCAGTACCAGGGGATTGTTGAATTGCTCCTGCATTTTGGATGGACGTGGATTGGCCTCTTCACTCCAGACAATGACAGTGGAGAAAGATTTGTGAGCGCTGTGAAACCTCTGATGCTCAGCAAAGGGATCTGCATTGCTTTATCAAAAAGAGTACCAGAAAATGATCCAAATCAATTTATCAGGCCTGGGGAACCTTTTTTCCTATGGAGACAAGTTGGGGTATTTTTTTACTATGTAACCAATGCAATGGGCATCGTTCTACTCCTGGCAATAAACATAGTATATGAGAAGGAAATAGGGGCAAAAGTCTGGATCACAACAGCTTTGCGAGAAATCGGAACTGGCTATTACATCCCTCCAAATGGCTTCCAGTACCTCCATGGTTCTCTGTCCTTTGCAATTCAGACCGGAATAAGGAGCAGCAAAGGTGACAACTATAATTCACCGTCCAATCTTGTGGATTCTTTGGATGAAGCGTTTCAGTGTTCATATTCAAAGCATTTGTTGTCTGTGAAAGGCAGGATAAGATGCAAAGAGGAGGAGAAACTGGAGCCATTATCCCAATGGGAGCCTGAGAGAGTCCTGTTTGTAGACAGCTATGGCACTTACATCAATGTTCACACTGTGGCTCAGGCCTTGCATGCTTCACTTTCATCGAGATCCCAGAGGAGGCTGATGGTGGAGGAAGGAGAGCAATGGGGACCCCAAAGGCTACAGCCGTGGCAGGTATTTCCTTCCCCTTTTTTGCAAACTGCAGTCCACACAGATGCTGATCTTGACTGTGGATAAACCTGCAAAATATCATAGTTTCTATCAGTACATAACACTATTAGTATTAGCAATAGTAGCATACCGCCCAACATTGGTATTCAACTCTGTTGAAAATAGAGACGGCCCATTCCATAATGATAATGTTACTGCTTATAAAGGTAAAGGGACCCCTGACCGTTCGGTCCAGTCGTGGCCAACTCTGGGGTTGCAACGCTCATCTCGCTGTATTGGCCGAGGGAGCCGGCGTACAGCTTCCGGGTCATGTGGCCAGCATGACTAAGCCGCTTCTACCGAACCAGAGCAGCGCACGGAAACGCCATTTACCTTCCCGCCAGAGCGGTACCTATTTATCTACTTGCACCTTTGACGTGCTTTCGAACTGCTAGGTTGGCAGGAGCAGGGACCGAGCAACGGGAGCTCACCCCGTCACAGGGATTCGAACCGCCAACCTTCTGATCACCAAGTCCTAGGCTCTGTGGTTTAACCCACAGCGCCACCTGCGTCCTTTACTGCCTATACCCAGGGCTTTTTTTCAGAGGGGAACTCACTGGAACTCAGTTTTGACACCTTTCAGGTGGGTGCCATTGCCATTCTCAGAGGGAGGTGTTCATGGTGAGTTCCGGCACCTTCTTTTCTAGAAAAATAGCACTGTTTATACATCTTCTTCAGTTGCCTCCTCACTCTGGGCAGCTCCCTAAATAAAGAAATTCATACTAAAATATTAAACATTTAAAAATTCCCGATATAGGATTGGACAGCTTGTGGGTTGGATAATTCCACATCCGCCAACATTTCTGAAATGAAAATAGGGACATTCTAAGGAAAAGTGGGAAATTCCAGGATCAAGTGAAAAACTGTCTCTAATTCAGGGAAGTCCCTGGAAAACTGGGACACTTGTAGGGTCTGTAGTAATAGAAATGGCTGAATAGGAATTCCAGTCTACATGAGATACACGCAGGCCCCAAATCAGAAGAGGTTGAAGTGAGTAGGACTGAGATATCCATCTTGGCTTCCAGGTTTCTCAGTGCTGGTGCTTTCCCCTGTCATTCCAGCTTCACCCTTTCTTAAGAGAAATCCGGTGTCTGAATACTTCCAGAGGCAGGCTGTGCTTGGATGAGAACTGGGAGCTGCCAGGAGACTTCGATATTTTGAACTGGGTGATGTCTCCCAATAAGTCTCATGTCGCTGTGAAAATTGGGAATATAAGGAGAGAGACGTCTGCTAGCATAAAGTTCACCATTAACCCAGAAGCTATTGAGTGGCCCAAGAAATTCAACAAGGTAAGGGGAATCACAGAGAGGGGAGGCTAGGAGATCCTGAATATATTTTTCCTTGAACAACTGCTGCAAAATGACTATATCAGGTTGATCAATGATGTCTTGACCGTCCAATAACAGCTGCAACCGCCACTCCTTCTTTCCACAGCAGCTGAGATAGGAGGGGGATTTGGGGTGCTCAAAGAAAGGATATAGCCAAGAGGTCCTTAGAAAAGACACTATCTATTTCCGAACCAGACTGAGAATTTAAGAATTCTGGACAGAATCTTTAACCGAATGGACTACGTAGATAAGAAGAAAAGGGAAAACACCTAGTAAAAGTGAACTACTGGGTTTTCATACAAGCAGAAGGATGGAAAGCAATTTATTTTTGAAATGATAATTACTGATTTATTGTGGATTTTTTAAATTTGTGGAGTATGCTCACTTGTAGATGTTGCAAATTTTAAACTATTGTACGTGCAGGAATTAAGAAGTGCACAACTGTTGGTGAAGGATGAGAAGTTAAAAAAAAACAAACCCCATTGTAATATAAGGTTAATGTTAAGGAATGGCATATGAACTAGAAATAACTAGGAAATTCATCAGCGATAAGAGGAAGCCTTGCATGCCTCAAGAACAGAGTGAGGGAAACCAATACTTGGAAAAGTCATATTAAATTTGTCTTCATTAGTGATTAAGAGATTATTCGAATCCTGAACTTTGGGGAAATCACATTTCAGACTCCCTTGCCATTTTCTTTGAAGATTTATTAAGCAGGGAAGCAGGTAAACGGAGAAGAGGAATCAGAGTTCTGTGGCGCAAACCTCAGTTGTCCTGAACGAATTATGAAGAACAAGATATTCTGGTCACCCCAATGGTCAGTGGGGGGTTGAAAGGACCCTGATGAGGGGGTCAAAGGCTGCATTCCAGAGATCCGTTTGAATTCACTCTATGAGTGAATTACACACTCACAAATACTCCTAACTCTTCCTCTTTGTGGCACCTTCTTGTCTTCCTGGTTAGGCCGTACCTCGTTCCAGGTGTACAGAAAGATGTCGACCTGGCTATGCCAAGGTGGTTCTAGAAGGAGAGCCCATTTGCTGCTATGCTTGTGCTCGGTGTGCGGAAGGGACCTTCTCCGCCCAGGAAGGTGGGTGACTCCAAGGGAGAAAGTAATCCACAGGGCAGTAATCCAGTCTCACACACTTTTTGTGAGAATTCTGCAGACATTGTGGAATGTGGCTCCTTCCTCAACTTCTTTAGGATTAATCACCTTCATTACATCCTGGAAGAGAGTTGAAAGGAATGATCATAAGGAAGAAATCTCTAGGATTTCTTCAAATCGTAATCAAGTTCAGATCATTAGGGATGTAAGTGATGCTGCAGCGACTCTTTTTCTCTTCCCCAGATGCAGAACATTGCACCAAATGCCCAGAAGATCAACATTCAAACAAGGACAGAGATCAATGTGTCCCCAAGATTGTCATCTTCCTGACTTATGGAGAATATCTGGGAATTGTTTTAGCTTCCATTGCCCTCTTCTTGTCCTTAACAGCAAGCATTGTGTTGGGAATCTTCATTAAATACAAGGAAACTCCCATAGTCAAAGCCAACAACCGGGACCTCTCCTACATCCTGCTTGTCTCCCTCCTGCTTTCCTTTTTGTCCTCCTTCCTCTTCATCGGGCGCCCAAGGAAAGAGACCTGCCTTCTCCGACAAACGGTCTTCAGCATCATCTTCTCAGTTGCTGTTTCTTCTGTCTTGGCAAAGACCATCACGGTGGTGCTGGCCTTCCTGGCCACAAAGCCCGGGAACAGGGTGAGGAGATGGCTGGGCAAGAGTCTGGCCAACTCCATTGTCATCTCCTGTTCTGGGGGGCAAGTTCTCATCTGCACCATCTGGCTGGGCTCTTCTCCCCCATTCCCAGAGCCCGACATGCACTCCCAGGTGGAAGAGATCATCCTGCAATGCAACGAAGGGTCTGTGGCCATGTTTTACGTTGCCCTCAGCTACATGGGCTTCTTGGCTGCCACCTGCTTCACGGTGGCTTTCCTAGCCAGGAAGCTGCCTGGCTCCTTCAACGAAGCCAAGCTGATCACCTTCAGCATGCTGGTCTTCTGCAGTGTTTGGGTCTCTTTTGTGCCCACCTACCTGAGCACCAAGGGCAAGTACATGGTAGCCGTGCAGATCTTCTCTATGTTGGCCTCCAGTGCTGGGCTTCTGGGCTGCATCTTCCTTCCCAAGTGCTACATTATTGTGCTGAGGCCTGATCTGAACTCAAAGGAGCACCTGACAACAAAATCTTAAGATTTCTGGTCTTTAGAGAAGTCTTTACCAGCCATTTTGCATACAGCATGAAGGCTGAAAATGAATTTAAAGTAGCAGCAACATCCACAAAACCTCTGGGCTTGATTTTCAGCCGGTATCCCATGGGATACCTGATCAAATGTGTTGGTCTTTATGCCGGTATTTTATTTTCAGAATAACCAGGACTCTGTTTTTGCACCACATAGACAACGCACCACAGGAAAAAGCAAGGGGTGAGAAGGTGAAAAATGGCTTTGTCATGTATAATGAGATAAGAATCCAATGTCTTTGTTCACACCAGGTCTCTCCATGGTTTTAAGTTTGGTAATGAGTTGCAATTCAGCAGCTTCTCTTTCCAGTCTATTTCTGAAATTCCTTTGTAGTAAAACAGCTACTTTGAGATCTTGTATAGAATGTCCTGGGAGATTGAAGTGTTCTCCTACTGGTTTCTCTGTCTTGTGATTCTTGATGTCCGATTTATGTCCGTTTATTCTTTGGCGTAAGGTTTGGCCTGTTTGTCCAATATAGAGAGCTGAAGGACACTGTTGGCATTTGATGGCATATACAATGTTAGACGATGAGCAATTAAATAGTCCCGAGATGGTATGTGTGATGTTGTTGGGGCCAGTAATGGTGTTGTCCGGGTGTATGTGGCAGCAAAGTTGGCATCTGGCATTTCCTGTAAGACCTATTGCAGTCGTTAAGAGTCGTCAACAGGCTCATCACAGCTATCTGCCAATCACCCATTCCCACCACCCTTCTGAGTAATACCCCTCCCCACCTTCTCACTATATAGAAGGATCTGGCAACTTCTGTTTCAGTGTATCTGAAGAAGTGTGCATGCACACGAAAGCTCATACCAAGAACTAACTTAGTTGGTCTTTAAGGTGCTACTGGAAGGAAAAAAAATTCTTGCTTTGACATGCCGTTGTATTTGATGTGATTTAAGATTGTGACTGCTGAAGGTTTGGTATTTAGCTGGAAGCTTACTGAATTATTTGTCTTATTGAATTCAATGGGACTTGCTCCCAAGGATAGATGATGATAGATATAGATAGATAGATAGATAGATGTGTAGTTGCCTCATAACATGTTTACCCTGATTATTCTCAAGTGCAACACATATAAAGCAAGTCAAAAACACAAGTAGAAAACCATCAGTTGAGCCCTGAGTCCAAACACATCACAAAAGAATAAACAAATTACTTATTACTTTGACTTGCTATGGATTGAAAGGTAAAACAGAAAAACAGGAGCAGAAATCTCTAGCCCCAAAGCATCCCTATAGTGCAATCTTAAGGGTCAAGAGACTTTTCCCCTGATGCATAAGAACAAGGGAATTGAGCCGAGTTACAACTTGCAATACATTTCTTTGTTTTTAGCATGGCAAATTGAAAGACACCTCCAGGGAGCAAACATTACTGTAATTGCTGTGGCTTTGAAAGCTGGAAAAGTAAATAATTATATTCCTGTAAACGTTGAGTGAATCTCAGCAGGAGGAGAAACACGTTTGCAATGCTCTCCGTTTGTCTGCTGAGCTCAGGGATTTAGATTTAGTTCAGGTTCTGGTCTAGGGCTTGTGAGAAGCTGAACTCCTAAATCCAAAATGGAGGCTGGACTCCAATGGCGGTCTACCCAGAGCGGTGCCTGAGGACCAGGCAGAGTTTCATAAGGCGGGTGGGGAACTCGGTTATAACAGGGCAGAGTCATAGAATCATAGAGATGGAAGGGACACTGAGGGTCATCTAGTCCAACCCCCTGCAATGCAGGAACCTCAGCATGTGGTCCCCCATCCAATTTGAAATCACACCAGACCCTGCTTAGCTTTGCAAACGTGTGAGCAGTTTTATTGCTGCATCACCAGTGGCGGACTGGCCAGGGTGTCAGCTTGCCCAATGGCCAGTTGGCCCCCTTAAGCATTAGAAAATATTATCTATTTGCCCAGTCATCTAGTGAATTCAACCAATTGCTCTTAATGTAGTCGACTGCATGGAATATGGTTTTGAACTACGGTACCTGTTAATGTGTAAAATGTTCATTTACTAGCAAACTATTTAAAAATATCCACCATTTATTTAATATTAATTTTAAAAAATAAATTATAACCACCTGTATTTAATAGAATAATAATAATAATAATAATAATAATAATAATAATAATAATAATAATAATAATTTATTTATACCCCGCCCTCCACGGCCGAGACCGGGCTTAGGGCGGCTAACACCAAATACATAATACATTAAAAACACAACATCAAATGATTAGTTTAAAATACAATTCAAATCACATTTAAAATCAAAATAAAATTAAGTGGGAACCCACGAATCATAACCATAAGGAAAAAATTTTTTTTGTTTTGACTATGGCAGACCAACACGGCTACCTATCTGTAACCATAACCATAAGGATAAGGAATTAAAAGTTCACCAGGCCCGGCCACCCATGCTGGTCCCATAGATAGAAAGAGCCAAGGAGGTCACTTATATACGGGGTCCCGTAGAAAGAAGGGGGTCAGATGTACAATATATGCACACTGTGATTACTTTAAAAAAAATTCATTCATTTCGCACAAATTTTAATTGTACCTTTTCCCACTTATGTGTTTTTTGAAATTTTCCATTTATTTCTTATAAAAATTAAATGGTAGCCTCGTAGTTGTGTGTGGGCCCCTTTTAACTCCTGACAAGCAATATTTTTAGACCCAGCCTAACATTGTGCATCAATAGGAGGGCAGTCATAGAATCCTAGAATGGGAGAATTGGAAGGGACCTCAAGGGTCATCCAGCCCAACCCCGGTGTTATTGGCACACCGTTCTAGGCACTTGGGCTAATTCCTCTCTTGAAAAGGAATAGCCAGGAAGAAGGATGAACCATTGCAGCAGGCTTTGTTCCTACTGCATGGCTCAGTGCCGGCTCTCTCATGAGGCAAGGCAAGGCGACTGCTTCGGGCGGCAGGATCCATAGGGGCAACAGAAGATCTCTATCCCCTGCTGCCTTGTTTCTGATGTAGAATTTTCCCCACATATTTTGTGGTGTGCCTCAGGCGCCAAAATGTCTTGGGCTGGAACAGGAGGGCAGAAAATGGCTGCTGGCAGGAGTGTGGCAAGGAATTGTGGGAAACTGCTAACTGGTCAGCGATTCATATACATGAACAAGACTGGACATCCCACTGGGGCAACTCAGGCAGACAAGCAGCATAGAAATAATAAAATTATTATTAAAACTGTTATTATTAGCCAGAATAAGGAGGCGGATTTGGTGGGAGGCAGAAACCTACCGAGTCACTTATTTATTTGGTGGATGTGCAATGATGGAAGATCCACTAACCCGGGTAACTGCCTGTTCCAGTAAATACGTATAGGGAAGCTTTTTAATTATGTTTTTATATATGTTGGAAGCCGCCCAAAGTACAGTGGTGCCTCGCAAGACGAAATTAATTCGTTCCGCAAGTTTTTTCTTCTTGCGAGTTTTTCGTCTTGCGAAGCACGGTTTCCCATAGGAATGCATTGAAAATCAATTAATGTGTTTCTATGGAGACCGCCTTCAGACCAGGTCCGGGGACAGTCTGTCCCCGGACCTCTTCTGAAGGCTGGCGGGGGGAGAAGGACTTTTCTCCCCACCGCCAGCCTTCAGAACAGCCTTCTGAATGTTGGCGGTGGGGAGGAAAGCCCTCCTCCCACCGCAAGCCTTCAGGACAGGTCCGGGAACAGAGGAGAAGGCGCGCTGCGCTTCCCCGCTGTCCCCGGAGATTTCCCTATGGGCTTTCGTCTTGCGAAGCAAGCCCATAGGGAAATTCGTCTTGCGAAGCCGCTAAAAATCGGAAAACCCTTTCGTCTTGCGGGTTTTTCGTTTAGCGAGGCATTCTTCTTGCGGGGCACCACTGTACCTGGGGCAACCCAGTCAGATGGGAGCGGTACAAATAAATAAAATAACAACAACAATCACCAGCATCATTATTTTATTATTAAGGATTGCGGCCTGAAGATCCATAGTTTGGAATTGGGGTTCGAGGCGAGTGGCGAATGGAGATGTGTGTGTGGTTTCGGTTTGCAAATCAGGATAATTTGACATTTGAACTTTGTTTGTTGTTTTATTATTCGCGCAAACGTGCTGAAGTTTGCAGGGATGTGACGGAGGAAAAAGCACCTGAAATTAAACTGGTCTCTCAGACCACCCAGAAATACTTTTTTTAAAAAAAGCGGGGACCAATTAGCTAAACTTCATTTTTTTTATAAGATATTTATTAAGATTTTTTATAATATCACAATAAAAGAAAAAAGAAAAAACAGAACAACAGAAATACAGAGTAACAAAACTTTTTAAAAAAGAAAAACACAGATACATTTTCAATTACTTATTTTCTTTTAACTTGTTTCCCGGACCTCCTCATACCTCCCTTTTTTGTATTCCACCCCAAATTGTTAGTTCAGCAAATCCTTACCATTATATTATTACCTATTTATAATCCTTTTTTTTTCATATCTCTTAAAGCATTACAGCTGGAAACCACTTAATTTCAATCCAACATCATTCTAACACTCATTAATTTTACAATATTTCTGTAGATAATCTTTAAATTTCTTCCAATCTTCTTCCACCGACTCTTCTCCCTGGTCTCGGATTCTGCCAGTCATTTCTGCCAATCCCATATAGTCCATCACCTTCATCTGCCATTCTTCCAAAGTGGGTAGTTCTTGTGTCTTCCAATACTTTGCAGTAAGTATTCTTGCTGCTGTTGTAGCATACATAAAAAACGTTCTGTCCTTCTTTGGCACCAATTGGCCGACAATGCCCAGAAGGAAGGCCTCTGGTTTCTTCAGAAAAGTATATTTAAATACCTTTTTCATTTCGTTATAGATCATTTCCCAGAAAGCCTTAATTCTTGGGCACGTCCACCAAAGGTGAAAGAATGTACCTTTAGTTTCTTTACATTTCCAACATTTATTGTCAGGCAAATGATATATTTTTGCAAGCTTGACTGGGGTCATGTACCACCTGCATATCATTTTCATAATATTCTCTCTTACAATTAGCTAAACTTCATAAGGTGTCCTAAGATTGCAACCAAAAGTGCATTGAAGGTTGCAGCCTTGCAATGCAATCCCTATGCGTGACTACTCAGAAATAAGACCCATTTGGGTCCAGCTGCAACATGCAGGATTGCAGTCTGTTAGTATTGCCAATGCTGGGGGCTGCTTTCCATTACTGAGCCCCAAACCTTCCTTGCTTTCGCCCTGTTTTCTTTTTCCTGTGGTCTCGGGTTTGCCATTAAAAAAAACAACAAAAAAAAACGAGACTTTTGAAAATCATAATAAACCAATGTGGTTTTTGTAGCCGAATCCGCCATCTTTGTGGTGTGATAGGAATTTTATGGTCTCAGATATATGGCAATATTCATAACCGCACGTACATAGATCAGCAGAGGAAGGCCAACCTGGAACCATTTTGATTCCTAAACTGAGCAAATGTTTTCTCTGCAAGGTCAAACTGGAAAAGCCTCCCCATTGTCTTTTCCTTCACAAATCCTGTCTTAAGGGTATGTGTTATGTACTGAGTTGAATAGGATCCAAACTGCAGCAGTCTGATTGGTCCTAGAACAATAGGATCCAAAAGGCAGCAGTCTGATTGGTCCTAGAACAATAGGATTCAGAATGCAGCAGTCTGATTGGTCCTAGAACAATGCAGCAGTATGATTGGTTGGCAGGAACCACCCAATCATGCTCCAGATAGAAGTGAATCCACAACCTGATTGGCTTACAGTAGAATTCCGGAATTAGCCAATCATGTGCAGCCCATTGTGTAAATAATGTATATAAAGCAGATGCTTTGAGGGGGACATTCATTCATTCCTCCTCACCACTATGAGCTGAATAAAGAGCATGAAATCACTTTGCGACTCTGAGTATATTTCAGTATGTCTGTGTTTGAATAAGTATTTATCACTACAAAAGACTGGCCAGGCTCCCCAAGATATCCAATCAAGGAAACTGCCAGACGGGAGATAAACAAGGAGAGGAGAAAAACAACATTCAAATTTCTGTTTTAAGACCGCCTTTTTTGTGATGTACGCATGATGTATCTGAGGGGTGGTCTTAGGTTACACCCCTTCTGTAATGTATGCATGATGTTTCTGGGGGTGCTCTTGATCTACAGGATGGGAGTTTCAAAAGTCTTTATAAAGCTTTGCACACCATTTTTCTGGGTCCTCCTCCTTCTCCTGCATGTGAAGGGGGCACCCTGTTGCAACAGATCAATAAAGATCAAGCTTACTAGCTGCTTTGCTTCTCAATATTCTCTGGTTGGCCTCTGTTATTTTCTCCTACCAATAGGGAACCTATGGAAGGACTCTATATGGGCTCTTGGGTACCCCATAAGGGAAAAAAAGGGCAATTTTTTTTATTTACAACAAGCTTCCCCCCCCCCAAAAAAAGTTTATAAGTTTTCTCTTATAACACACAGACAAAACCACAAAAGAAAAACATTACATTTAACACAACATAAAAACTTACACAAAGCTTCTTAGGCCCCAAAACAGCTGGTACAGCCGTTTCCAAGGCGACGGGTCGGCCATCATGGCAAAGGGCAGCGTGAAGCCGATTGCTGCCATGTTTGCTTCGGGCGAGGTCCCGCGGCCATCTTGGATTCACCCATAGAGCTAAGAAAAGCCTATAGAGGGTGAGAGCAGGCGCCATCTCGGAACAGGTCACGCTTTCACGTTAAGGAGCCAGCGGCCATCTTAGTAGTGGGCATACTGCTCCCTTTTGCTCCCGGGCACTTCCGTGTCGTGGCCGACGCCATCTTTGTATCGGGCAACATGAATTCGAAATGCTGCTGAAGAAGTGGGGAAAGGGGGGCCGTTTCTTTCTT
Organism: Podarcis raffonei; assembly: GCF_027172205.1. Lineage (NCBI taxonomy): Eukaryota > Metazoa > Chordata > Lepidosauria > Squamata > Lacertidae > Podarcis > Podarcis raffonei. The sequence continues at coordinate 3,618,632 of NC_070619.1, read as the reverse complement.
TCCCTTCCCCACACATCACTGGCCCTACGGTCTGCCGTGAGGAAGCGAAGGAAAGGCAGGGGAAGAAAAAAATGGAGAATGGAGGGGGGAAATGCTGGCTTTGCCCTCAACAAACATGGAAACCGCCCTCAACAAAAATGGCGTCAAAAGAGGCGGCGGCGGAGACGACGAGACTATTCCCCCCCTTTTCCGCGCCCCATGGAGGGGTGGCTTTCGAAAAGGGAGGCGGGGGCGTGACGGACAAAGGCTGCGACGGCCGGAGGTGGAGGCGGCAGGTAAGGGGAGGGCTGGGTGGGGCAGGATGGCAGGGGATTGCGAGACCCCCCCCTTCCCCGTCTTATTATGGGGCAAGGGGCTGCCTTCAGGGGGGAGGGGGAGGCCCCCAAAGCCATGGGGTGGAAAGAGAGAGAGAAAGGGGAAGGAGGAGAGAGAAGAAAAGAAATAGCTCCAGCCTTGCAATGCATCTTATCAGCTCTTCTTATTAATCTCCATTGAATAAAATGTGCCCTTTAAAAATAAATAAATCAAGCCCTTTGTTTACTTCGTGCCAGCTGCTTCTTCTGTATCCTCAAATGACATTATTATTGTTATTGTTATTAATTGTGAAAGTGCTCTTGTGTGTTTGGCTTTTCCTTTCTTCGTTTCAGCACACTTTTGCATACAGCTCTTAAATTTTGATTTTTTTTTTTGTTACTAAATTATCAGATTTTGCAAATTCTTTGAGGCAACACTCAGAACAAATCTCTCATCTCCCAGCCACCCTTTCCATGGTGTTCTTTCCTTACTGTATAAAGCTGCTGTATTACTTATATTTTACCCATTATATACATTAATTCGAACTTATTAAACTACCGTTTCTCATCTGTTGCTATGCTTCAAGTCCTGCATATGTTTTAACATGACCATGATATATATTTTTAAATAACCCACAAAATATTTCCCTTCTTAAAGAAATTTTTCCTCATTTTTTTCTTTAATTCTAGCAGTCTACCCACCTCACCTTAATTTTGTTTTTTATCCCCTAATTGTGATTTAGAGTTTTTTAGTTTTATTTTCAGTCGCCTGGTGGTCACTTTCCATTGGAAATAAGTTGCTTTACCATGTTTACACGCACGTCCTCTGGGATCATAGTTTGCATGCAGTGTTGCAAGATTTTTTAGCATTATTACACACAAACTGTAGCTGCATACAAACACGCCATAAAATTGTTTGGGTTTAATTATTTACTTGTGTTTTATCTTGCATTTTATACTGCGAACTGCCCTGAGATCTTTTGATGAAGTGCGGTATATATTTTATTTATAATAATAACAATAATAATAATAACTTTTATTTATACCCCGCCCTCCCTGGCCAGAGCTGGGCTCAGGGCGGCTAACACCAGTAAAATTACAATAAAAACATATTAGGGGGAAAAAACAATTTAAAATACAGGTTACAATGCAAGGGATCCTTGGAGCAAAGTCGTGTACTTTAGATCAGAGGTCCCAAAATTGTGGTCTGGAGATGGCGTGTCTATAAAAATAAAATTTAGAGCCACACAGCACATCACCTTCCTCGGAGGTTTTTAAGTAGAGGTTAGATGGCCACCTGTCAAGGAGGCATGAGCTGAGATTCCTGCATTGCGGGGGGGCGGGGGTTTGGACTGGATGACCCTTGGGGGCCCCAACCCTCTGATTTGATGGTTACAGTGGTTGCCACAAGCAGAGAAAACCATTAAGTGGTTCCACTTCCCAAAGACCTTCAGCTATTTTCAAATGATTCGGGGGGGGGTGGGTGAGTGTGGCATCCAGTGCCCCAAATATGGGGTGTGTATGCGGCCTGTACCTATACCTTGGTGGCTTAGGGCCCTCGTATTTATGGGACCGCCTCTCCTGGTCTGCCCCACATAGGACCTTAAGGTCCATGAATAACCATAGCTTAGAGGTCCCGGGCCCTAAGGAAGTCAGACTATCCTCCACCAGGGCCAGGGCCTTCTCAGTGATGGCTCCGACCTGGTGGAATGTTCTGTCCCATGAGACCAGGGCCCTGCAGGATTTAACCTCCTTCCGCAGGGCCTGTAAGACAGAGATATTCCGCCTGGCTTTCAATTTGAACTTAGCTTGATCTTTTATTCCCCTTCCTTCCCTCCCCCTCCCCTTTTTATGAAGATCCCACAGCTGCTCTGGGATCCCACAGCTAATTCTCCCCTGGTCTCCTCGCTGGCCCAAATAGGACTAATTTAGCCACCTAGCCCTGGGGATCATCTAATGTTTATTGGATGGATTCCCCCCCCCCCAAAATTGATTTTGAATTCTGAATTTATTGTTATTCACGTTTTATACTGTGTGTGTGTGTATATATATATATATATATATATATATATATATATATATATATATTGCATCAGTTAAGTGTTTTAAATTTGTTGTTAGCCGCCCTGAGCCTGGTTTTCTGAAACAGGAAGGGCTGGGTATAAATAAATTTATACTTCCAGGTCATGTGGCCAGCATGACTAAGCCGCTTCTGGCGAACCAGAGCAGCGCACGGAAACGCCGTTTACCTTCCGGCTGGAGCCGTACCTATTTATCTACTTGCACTTTGAGGTGCTTTCAAACTGCTAGGTTGGCAGGAGCAGGGACCGAGCAACGGGAGCTCACCCCGTCACGGGGATTCAAACCACCGACCTTCTGATCGGCAAGTCCTAGGCTCTGTGGTTTAACCCACAGCGCCACCCACGTCCCCTTATAGAATTACCTATGCTGTAATTCTATGATCTCAACTATGTTGCTCGCTCTTACAGCAATTCATTTGTCCTAGTTTGCAAGAAGGAGGAACACACACAGTGTGGACTAAGGCGGAGGTTTTTAAACTGTGTCTGCCAACCTGGTGCCCAGAAACCTCCATGTAGAACCATAGATCTGTAGAGTTGGAAGGGACCCCCTGGTCTGACCCCCTGCAATGCAGGAATCTTTTGCCCAACGTGGGGCTCGAACCCAAAACTCTGGGTTAGTAGACCTCTTCATCTCAGGGTCGTCGGTTTGAGATCCACGTTGGGCAAAAAGGTTCCTGCATTGCAGCGGGTTGGACTGGATGACCCTCAGGGTCCCTAAGAGTCTTATGCTCTACCGACTGAGCTATAAGCCTTTTAGTGCTGGGGGTACGGCTGCTTTGTTGGCTCCTTACCTCTCTCACCCTGACCTAGCCACTGTGATCCACGCGATGGCCACCTCTAGACTGGATTATTGTAACTCGCTCTATGTAGGGCTGCCCTTGAGACTGACCCAGAAACTTCAGCTGGTGCAGAATGCCGCGGCGAGACTCCTTATGGGGTCCTCGCTGCGGGATCACATTCACCCAGTGCTATACCAGCTGCACTGGCTCCTGGTGGAGTACAGGATCAGGTTTAAGGTGCTGGTTTTGACCTTTAAAGCCCTATATGGCCTAGGACCCATGTACCTACAGGACCGCCTCTCCTGGTATGCCCCGCGGAGGACCTTAAGGTCCACAAATGACAATATTTCGGAGGTCCCAAGCCTCAAGGAGGTTAGATTGGTCTCAACTAGGGCCAGGGCCTTTTCAGCACTGGCCCCAACCTGGTGGAATGCTCTGTCACAAGAGACCAGGGCCCTGCGGGACTTGACATCTTTCCGCAGGGCTTCAAGACAGAGCAGTTCCACCAGGCCTTTGGCCAGGGCACAGCCTGACCCCCTCCTTTGGCAATCCTCACAGAACTCTAGCCCAATGGTTACCATTAATTTGATTTGAACTGATTTTATAATGAAATGATTTTAGAATGTTGTATCATTTTACTGTTGTTAGCCGCTCTGAGCCCGGCTTCGGCTGGGGAGGGCGGGATATAAATAAAATATTATTATTATTATTATTATTATTATTATTATTATTATTATTATTATTATTTGTTCTGCCTGTAGCATCTCCGTATGGGACGCGGGTGGCGCTGTGGGTTAAACCACAGAGCCTCTTGGGCTTGCCGATCAGGAGGTCGGCGGTTCGAATCCCCGCGACGGGGTGAGCTCCCGTTGTTCGGTCCCTGCTTCTGCCAACCTAGCAGTTCAAAAGCACGTCAAAGTGCATGTAGATAAATAGGTACCACTCCGGTGGGAAGGTAAATGGCGTTTCCATGCGCTGCTCTGGTTCGCCAGAAGCGGCTTAGTCCTGCTGGCCACATGACCTGGAAGCTGTACGCCGGCTCCCTCGGCCAATAAAGCGAGATGAGCGCCGCAACCCCAGAGACGGCCACGACTGGACCTAATGGTCAGGGGTCCCTTTACCTTACCTAACATCTTTGTGGCTTTGCTTTTACGGCGCAGGTCGCTCTGAGTGCAAAATTGCAAATAAAACAAAAATCACGTTTGCGAACCCCTCTCTTTTGCCCCCGCCAGGCCAGAGGACCCTGAGGGATGCCCAAAAAGTTCCAAGGGGAGAACACCAAGTCGGCAGCCGCCCGGGCGAGGAAGGCGGAGGCCAAGGCCGCAGCTGATGCCAAGAAGCAGAAAGAACTGGAGGATGCCTTCTGGAAAGACGAGGACAAACACGTCATGAGGAAGGAACAGAGGAAGGTGAGCGGGGAGGGGCTGGCCGGAAGGGGGGGCGGGGGTCCCCCCCAAATTCTCTGCCAGGTTGCAAAGGGATGAGGAGCAGAGGGAGCTGCCTTAGAAACTCAAACGTATATGCACCTTAAACCGAGCTTGCGGTCGCCACTGCAGAATGTCTAGGCGCCTTTTAAATTTGTGTCTTAATTTTATTTATTAAATTAGCTATATAAATTAAATCGGGAAATAAATACGGGCAAAGCCTAACGCCACTGAGAAGGCTCTGAAATATAAGCTTGAATTTGTTTCGTTCCAAATGGTTTGATTTGATGTTTTCAAGTGTGGTCAACTGCTTCAGGGTTATTGTTTTTCTTTAAAATACAAAGCGGCATAGGAATGAAAATGTTCGTTATTGTTTTGTTATTATTTGTTAAATTTGTATGCTGCCCTATACCTGCGGCTGCAGCAGGAAACCGCAAAATGAAAACACAAAATACGTCATAAAAACAAACCCAAGAACAAATGAATGTGTTGCCGAAAATGTTATTTTTGTTTCAAACCTTACAGATCGTGGACAGAGTGGATTGCTTTGGAAAATGGCAGAAGGATATATCTAGATTTATCTGGCAGGGCAAAAAGCCCCGAATAAAGTTTAAAATATTAACAGATTCGAAAGAAAGAGGGGGGTTTGCCCTGCCGGACTTGAGGTTGTATTATGAAGCTGCAGCCTTCTGCTGGCTGAAAGATTGGTTTTTGTTGGAAAACACCGATGTCCTAGATCTGGAAGGTTTTAATAATGCTTTTGGATGGCACGCATACCTATGGTACGACAAGGTTAAAGCACATAAATTGTTTAAAAGCCACATTGTCAGAAAAGCAATTTTTGCAGTCTGGATGAAATATAAAGACTTACTAGAGAGTAAAACTCCGAGGTGGCTATCACCAGTGGAGGCCAAGGCCCGAAAAAGACCCAATATGGAGGCCTATTGGCCGAAATATTGGGAATTGACTGAAAAAATTGGAGACAATTGGAAGTTGCAGAGCCAGGACAAACTAAAAAATAAGGTGCGAGATTGGCTACATTATGCTCAAATTCAAGAGGTTTTCAAAATGGACAAAAAAGTTGGTTTCCAGGTGGAAAAGTCGAAACTAGAGACAGAATTGTTAGAACCAAAGACAAAGCTGTTATCTAGAATGTATAACTTGCTGCTTATGTGGAATTTACAGGATGAGACAGTTAAATCTGCTATGATTAAATGGGCACAGGATGTTGGACACAACATTATGTTTGAAGACTGGGAAAGGTTATGGAACACCGGAATGAAATTCACGGCCAGTACGGCCTTGAAGGAAAACATTATGAAAATGATATACCGGTGGTACATGACCCCAGTCAAGTTAGCTAAGATACATCACCTGTCTGACAATAAATGTTGGAAGTGTAAGGAAGCAGAGGGGACTTTCTTTCACCTCTGGTGGACATGCCCAAAGGTTAAGGCTTTCTGGGAAATGATTTACAATGAGTTGAAAAAGGTATTTAGGTATACCTTTCCCAAGAAACCAGAGGCCTTCCTGTTGGGCATGGTAGACCAGAAAGTGTTAAAGAAGGACAGAACTTTGTTTATGTATGCTAGTACAGCAGCAAGAATACTCATCGCAAAGAACTGGAAGACACAAGATTTACCCACGCTGGAGGAATGGCAGATGCAGTTGATGGACTACATGGAGATAGCTGAACTGACCGGCAGAATCCGAGATTTGGATGTAGAAACAATTGAGGTGGACTGGAAAAAGTTTAAAGACTACTTGCAAAAGTATTACAAACTGTATGAATCTTAAGACGGTGCATGATTTGGAAATGATACGCTTTAGCAATTATGATTAAGTAAATAGTAAACTAAGTGATAAAAGAGAAAAGGAGATAATATGAAATTGAACATGTTACGTTTATTTTAAAGGTATAAAAATTGTGACATAATACATTGAATATAGATACATAACATGTAAAAGTTACAATAAGGTATGACATAAGGTAACAAATTGCTGACATTGTTAATATAAAGAACGCAGAATCGGAAGGGGTGGGGAAGTCCAAGTTGGGATTTTTGTTAAAAAAAAAAAAATGGTTTCTTGTAAACTCCTTATTTGTTTGTAATGTATAAAATTTGGAAAGAAACGTAATAAAAAATATTATAAAAAAAAAAAAAACAAACCCAAGAACAACCCAAGAACCCACAACAAGTTCTTCTTTTTTTACATTGAACCTTATAATGATTATGGTTCTTATTCGCTTCATTTCTATACTGCAATAATAATAATAATAATAATAATAATAATTTGTTATTTATACCCCGCCCATCTGGCTCGGCTTCCCCAGCCACTCTGGGCAGCTTCCAACAAAAATTAAAATACAGTAATGCATCAGACATTAAAAGTTTCCCTAAACAGGGCTGCCTTCAGATGTCTTCTAAAAGTCTGGTAGTTGTTTATCTCTTTGACATCTGGTGGGAGGGTGTTCCACAGGGCGGGTGCCACTACCGAGAAGGCCCTCTGCCTGGTTCCCTGTAACCTCACTTCTCGCAGGGAGGGAACCAGCAGAAGGCCCTCGGAGCTGGACCTCAGTGTTCAGGCTGAACGGTGGGGGTGGAGACGCTCCTTTAGATATACTGGGCCTTTGAGGCCATTTAGGGTTTTCAAGGTGAGCACCAACACTTTGAATTGTGCTCGGAAATGTACTGGGAGCCAATGTACGTGTTTCAGTATATGGTCCTGGCGGCCACTCCCAGTCACCAGTCTAGCTTCCACATTCTGGATTAGTGTAGATTCCAGGTCACCTTCCAAGGTAGCCCCACATAGAGCGCATTGCAGTAGTCCAAGCGAGAGATAACCAGAGCATGCACCACTTTAAATGGGGGGGGTCTCAAAGCAGTTGACAATGCATTAAAATAAGTCCAGAATAAAACAAATTCAGGCTTCCAGAATCTTTTAGATCCTTCTTTAATTGGCATTTTGCCTTCCCCTTATTTATTTACCGACTAGATTTTTAAAGCTGCCCCATGGCAGAAGTGGGGTGGTGAGAGTGCTGGAGTAGGACCTGGGAGATCAGGGTTCGAATCCCCACTCCATCATGGGCAAACTTGGAGTCGGTGGGCATCTTCTGGCATTCTTAAGCAGACCAGACACTCTGAATTTCCCAACCTGAGACAATAATGTGGTTTTGTGACTCTTCTGACCGGGCTGACTTCCTCCTTCTGAGCACTTCAGGGCTTAATCACCTCCCAGGAATCTGGAAGGGCAGGATCCGATCTGGGGTGTGTCACCCTTTCTTGACCTGAAGCCTGTGACTGCTGCCTCCTGTGTTGTTTTTGCCGGGCCAGCAGCACTGAACTGGCCTTTCTGGGGCGACAAAGCCTGGGCCGTGGAGGTGTGTGTCCTGGGCTACCCAGACATTGAGACCCCCTCTCAGCCTCACTGACAGGGTCCAAAGGAACGGGAAGCAAAACGTTTGGCACCAGCTTAGCTGCAGGAGTTGCCAGAAGGAGGCGTACAAGGTGCCATTCAACCACATTAGTGTCTCCACTGTGGATTTGTGTAGGGTTTTCTCCTGAGCCTTTTCTTCTCCCAAATATATCCCGCAAGGCAGCAGAGATTTGGGGTCACAGTTTTCCTTCTCCTAGATAGGAGACAAGCCCCACCGGCCCCTCACTTCCCTCTACAGCACAGGCAGAAACCGCCTTCTTGACCATGGGACCCACTCTTGGTCTTGTCCATTCCGTCCGCTGGAGCCTGTCTTCGTATGCAGGGGAAGCCCCTAACTCGCCGAGGGTCTGAGACCCACCGGCTCCCCTCACCTGGTTCAGCCGGCCAGTCGAAGCCGTTCTGGGATTGTGGCTGCTGTCGCCTGCTGACAGCTTCCAGAAGCCGCCGGTGAATGCTGAGTGCAGGTGGGAAAACAACCCCAGAAGGAGCACAACATGTCCCCCGCCAGAAGTACTGTCCCTCCTCTAACGCCCTAGCCAAGACCTGTAGCTCACAGGTAGAGTGCCTCCTTTGAGTGTGTGAAAGGTCCCTACTGCAATCCCCAGGTATAATAATACCACCACTAAAAAGGTAAAAGGTAAAGAGACCCCTGACCATTAGGTCCAGTCATGGCCGACTGGGGTTGTGGCGCTCATCTCGCTTTATTGGCCGAGGGAGCCGGCGTACAGCTTCTGGGTCATGTGGCCAGCATGACTAAGCCGCTTCTGGCGAACCAGAGCAGTGCACGGAAACGCCGTTTACCTTCCCGCTGGAGTGGTACCTATTTATCTACTTGCACTTTGACCTGCTTTCAAACTGCTAGGTTGGCAGGAGCTGGCACCGAACAATGGGAGCTCACCCCGTTGCAGGGATTTGAACCACCGACCTTCTGATTGGCAAGTCCTAGGCTCTGTGGTTTAACCTACAGCGCCACCCCTTAGTACCACCACCAATAATAATAATAATAATAATAATAATAATAATAATAATATACTTATACCCTGCCCATCTGGCCCCTGCAAAAAACCCTGGAGAGCTGCTGCCAGCCAGTGTAACCAACACAGGCCTAGATGCATGGATAGCCTGCATTGGTGTCCATCAACTTGCTACGATCCCAGTTTAATCCAGGCCCTTTGTTTATACCTTTGAAGGTGACCTGGAAACTACAACTAATCCAGAATGCGGCAGCTAGACTGGGAGTGGCCGCCTGGACTATAGAACACCGGTCCTGAAAGACCTCCATTGGCTCCCAGTACATTTCCGAGCACAATTCAAAGTGTTGGTGCTGACCTTTAAAGACCTTTAAAGCCCTAAACGGCCTCAAAGGCCCAGTATACCAGAAGGAGCGTCTCCACCCCCATCGTTCTACCTGGACACTGAGGTCCAGCACCGAGGGCCTTCTGGCGGTTCCCTCCCTGCGAGAAGCCAAGTTACAGGGAACCAGGCAGAGGGCCTTCTCGGTGGTGGTGCCCACCCTGTGGAACACCTTCCCTTCAGATGTCAAGGAAATAAACAACTATCAGACTTTTAGAAGTCACCTGAAGGCAGCCCTGCATAGGGAAGTTTTTGATGTTTCATCGTGATCTGTTGGGAGCCGCCCAGAGTGCCGGGGGAAACCCAGCCAGATGGGTGGGGTATAAATAATAAAATATTCAATCAATCTTTATTACGGTCCAGAGACCCAACAAATTGTTACAAAGCAATGCACAATTCAGACAGCCTACCTCCAGGTTAAACAAGCATTTTGTTCAGACTTAAAGATAGGGATCATTGGTTCTTGCGACCACCGATAAGAACTTCGCCACTGCTAATGTTCTAGCGTTTGTCCGGTCTTTCCAATAGGAACCTGACATAGTGAGCCTCTGATTTTCCCGGGAAAGTTACCAGCAAGGGAATATCAGTTCAGCCCTGGCTTGCTCATATTTTGCACAATGCAACAAAATATGTTTTATAGAATCGATGTCTTGAGCACACGAGCAAAGTCTGTCCTGGTAGGGAACTCCTCTCAACCTGCCTTCTAACACTGCAGAAGGAAAGGCATTTAGTCTGGCTTTGGTGAAAAGCCTTCGATAATTTGGTACTGTCAGGTTTTTAATGTAAGATGTTAATTTAAAGACATGCCCATATTGAACTCCGACTGCCAGTGGACTACACACTGTGTGTGATCGAGATCACAAGTCACTGTGTGTATTAACCCATAATTTGCTTAACATCTTTAGGGCACCTTCAAAACCCAGGTAATAAAGTTGGGAGGGTGACAGAGCAATAGAGCATAGCTTTTCTAGCCATGGTTTTCTGCCATTTGCTGACAAACTCCTCATTGGCCAGGTGTTGGAACAAACCCTTCCCTAGATCAAACACTGAAATCCTGAGCCAAGGTTTTAGGGCTGCCCACCATGCTTTAGTTGAAATTGGGCATTCACCAGCTTCTAATAGAAGTATAAGGAAGTGGGTGGCGCTGTGGGTTAAACCACAGAGCCTAGGGCTTGCTGATCAGAAGGTCAGCGGTTCGAATCCCCGAGACGGGGTGAGCTCCCGTTGCTCGGTCCCTGCTCCTGCACACCTAGCAATTCGAAAGCACATCAAAGTGCAAGTAGATAAATAGATACCGCTCTGGCGGGAAGGTAAACGGCGTTTCCGTGCACTGCTCTGGTTCGCCAGAAGTGGCTTAGTCCTGCTGGTCACATGACCCGGAAGCTGTACACTGGCTCCCTCGGCCAATAAAGCGAGATGAGCGCCGCAACCCCAGAGTCGGTCACGACTGGACCTAATGGTCAGGGGTCCCTTTACCTTTTAACAGAAGTATGGAGTTGGGGACACAGTTGGGTACCTGCAGCAGAGATCGTAGAAATTTTGCCTGAAAGCCATCTAGCTTAGGCAGTTCCCCATTATAAATTATTGTTATTATAACCATGAGGACTAGATAGAATCTTGTTTTATCTTTTGGGGATGGGATGGAGCTCGGGGGGCAGAGAACCTGCAGGAGCCCCCAGGTTCATTCTGCAGTGGCGTCTCCTGGAAGGGCTGGGGAAGACTCCCCCGAGTCAGAACCGCCCCCCCAGCAACTGCTGGTGCCAACCAGTGCTAGCCAATAGCTGAGCCAGGTGACCCAATGATCTGTGTTACTTGGGTAGACACGGGAGTCTTCTAAAGCAGGCAAACAACACCTTTCAGGCTCCATTCGGTGAAGGGGCACTTCTCTTTTCTGCCCAGGAGGTGGCAGCAATGGATAGATCTCTCTAGCTGGTTTGAGAGCTTTTGGAATCACAGTGCAGGTTTGTCCCTCTCTTCTGTCTCTTTGGATGAATCCTATAGTGTTTCGTTTCCCTTTTGTGGGGTGGCGAGGGGAGAAAGGGGCGCCAAAGACGCTTGCTTTGCGTGCTGAAGGTCCCAAGGGGGAGGACCAGAGAGCTTAATTAAAGGCACCTCTGTTATTTGGGAGCCTTGAAACTGCGCCAGACCAAGGGCAACATTGCTCCCGTCTTGTTGAGGTTCCGGTTTCAGCCCTGCATCTCCGTGACATCGACCTGTCCCCTGGGGCGGGACACATCCTTTGGATCAGACCAGCTGGGTTAATTTGATCATGCTTCCATGGTGACACGAACCCGCTGGCTCCAGGGATGCAGAGTGTTCTCTGTCTGTTTCCATCCTCTCTCTCCCTCCCTGGCCCCAACACTTCCATCTTCTGTGTGGCAGGAGGTTGGACTAGATGGCTTTGGGGGTCCCTTTGAGCTCTATAATTCCGTGATCTCGCTCTCTCTGCTTCCTAGCCACTGTGATCCACGCGACAGTCACCTCCAGACTGGATTATTGTAACTCGCTCTACGTGGGGCTGCCCTTGAGACTGACCCAGAAACTCCAGTGGGTGCAGAATGCCGCGGCGAGACTCCTTACGGGGTCCTTGCTGCGGGACGACATTCACCCGGTGCTATACCAGCTGCACTGGCTCCCGGTGGTGTATAGGGTCAGGTTTAAGGTGCTGGTTTTAACCTTTAAAGCCCTATAGGGCCTAGGACCCTCGTACCTACGGGACCGCCATAGGTATCTCCTGGTATGTCCCACAGAGGAACTTACGGTCTTCAAACAAAAACATCTTGGAGGTCCCAGGCCACAGAGAGGTTAGGCTGGCCTCAACCAGAGCCAGGGCTTTTTTGGCCGTGGCCCCGATCAGGTGGAACGCTCTGTCACAAGAGACTAGGGCCCTGCAGGACTTGACATCTTTCCGCAGGGCCTGCAAGACGGAGCTGTTCTGCCAGGCCTTTGGTCAGGGCGCAGCCTGACTCTCTCTCCCCTTTCATAAGAACTTGCATGAAAGTGGCCTCCCAATTTTTCTCACGGGCCCATATAAGTTCAGCACAAACAGTTGGGCCTGGTGAGCATTTAAGGTCCCCAACCCTAATCTGCGGGTTGCCATCTGATTGGATTTTATTCTGATCCTGATCTGATTTGCGGATGTATTTTAATTGATTGTCTGATTTTTTGTTAATGTGTTATACATTTGACGTTAGCCACTCTGAGCCCGGCTTCGGCTGGGGAGGGCGGGATATAAATAAAAAAATTATTATTATTATTATTATTATTATTATTATTATTATTATTATAATATTATTATTATTATTATTATTATTATTATTATTATTATTATTTATTATGCAAGAGCACCTTCCTCTTTCTGGTGAGGATTCAGCCTCGGCCACAACGGCCAATTTCTCCTCCGCCATTAAGTTTGAGCACGATGCCGTTTTGAGACGCTCTCAAATCTTTAATGGGATGCGAACCTATAAGGCCAGCTGCCTCACCTTGAGCCAGATCCATTGGGGTCTGTCTAGCCCAGTATTGCCCACACTGGCTGCCAGCAGCTCTCCAGGGTTTCAGGCAGACCATAGAAAATCATAATAAAAACATAACTTCAAAAAAAGCACAACTTGCTGTATATCAAATTAAGCACCATCCCATCATCCATTAGAATATAATGGTAAGCAGTAAAATTAAATACGTATTAATAAATAACGCTTAAACAATTTGCACCTAGCAGTTACAATAAAGAATTGCTAAACTATGATCAATTAAAAAAATGGCGAATCACAATGCATAAAATGAAACATACAAAACTACAAATACCACAAAGCACAAAAAAAACCATGTAAAGCGATCAAATTGTTTGTATTATAACATAGATAGATAGATATAGATATGATTTTGTTTGTATATCTGAAGGAGCGTCTCCACCCCTATCGTTCTACCCGGACACTGAGGTCCAGATCCGAGGGCCTTCTGGCGGTTCCCTCATTGCGAGGTTACAGGGAAGCAGGCAGAGGGCCTTCTCGGTAGTGGCGCCCGCCCTGTGGAATGCCCTCCCATCAGATGTCAAAGAGAACAACAACTACCAGACATTTAGAAGACATCTGAAGGCAGCCCTGTTTAGGGAAGCTTTTAATGTTTGATGCATTACCGTATTTTAATATTCTGTTGGAAGCTGCCCAGAGTGGCTGGGGAAGCCCAGCCAGATGGGTGGGGTAGAAATAATAAATTATTGTTGTTATTATTATATTATTACTATGTGATTTTATATTGTGAACCTCCCTGAGACCTGCAGGTGTAGAGCAGTATAATAATAATAATAATAATAATAATAATAATAATAATAATATAATTATAATATAAAACAAGGGCACACAGCTATTGTTGTTTTTTTAAAAAAATATCCCTGAACTCCTCTCCTCTCTTCCTGGCTCCTCCTGCAGTTCTCAAAGTCATGGTCTTCACTTCCTCCTGTGGCAGGGAGTTCCACAGTTCAACTCTCCGCCACAGAGGGGAAGACCTTTCTTTCATCTGCTCTGAATCTTCAAATGTTAAATGATCTGATGGTTCATCTGGGCGAAATGCACGGGGAGGGGCGCTTTGAGACACAGCTTTTCCAATTCGAAAGAGTCTCTGGCCTTATTGACTCCTGGTCTTAATGCATCTCCTGGGATTTTGGATTTGTTGATTGCTATTGACCAGATCCAAAGTGCAAATTGCTTTCTGTACCACCTCGGCCAGCTGGGAGGTGTTAATGGGCATGTTGGACTTTCTGCGCCGTTGATCTTGGGCTTAGCTGCGCTTCTTGACGAATCGTTGAATGGATTGCTGTCTTTGATTATTTAGGAAGGTTTGTATTGCAGGCCAACTTTCCCCAAACTTCAGATGTTTTGGGCTTACAGATACCATCCTCCCTGGTATCATGCAGCCAGGCTGGCTGGGAGTTATGGGACTTGTAGTCCATGCACAGAGGGAGGGCCATAGCTCAGTGGTAGTGCTCAAAATCCCCCAGGCACGTTTTGCGACTGGCGCGGGTCCAGTTACAGCCATGTGGAAATCTCTTTTATATATATATATATATATATATATATATATATATATATATATATATATAAATAAATATAAATATAAATTTTTATTAATTTTCCAACATAAATTAAAACACAATACAACTGACAGTACACAGACAAACAAACATATAAACACGTATAGTTTCATAACCTCTTTTTCTTAAACCTTATTTCAACGACTTCCCCATACCTCCCTTTTCTGCATCCCTATTTTAAACTTTTTCAGCAACCCCTAATTCCAATTACTTATAATTCACTTTCTTTAATCCTTTTTCTCTTACCCAATTATTTATCACTGCAATTTTGTTTCACATTACCCATGACATTTTAGCACTCATTAATTTTATAACAGTTCTTAAGATAAACTTTAAATTTCTTCCAATCTTCTTCCACCGTCTCTTTTCCTTGGTCGCGGATTCTGCCAGTCATCTCAGCCAGTCCCATATAGTCTATCACCTTCGTCTGCCACTCTTCCAGCGTGGGTAGTTCTTGTGTCTTCCAATACTTTGCTAAAAGAACTCTTGCTGCTGTTGTAGCATACATAAAGAACAGCCATGTGGAAATCTCTGGGCGGCAGGTTTGTGACTGGCATCACCTGGCTGGCCCCACCAGCTTTCTTAAGCCGGTCAGCATTTATCTCCCACCTTTTTCTCCAAGGAGTACATGGTTCACCCCCCCTCCTCCCTTAATCCATACAACGACCCTGTGATGTGGGCTAAGAGGCTGGGACTGACTCCAGGGTCGCCCAGTGAGCTTCAGGGCTGAGTGGGGATTTGAACCCTGATCTCCCAGGTCTGACACTCTAACCCTTACACCACCCTGCCTTCCTAGAGCCCTTCTGCTGTGGGGCAGCTCTATAAATTAAGTAGGTAAATAAATATGGGGAAAGCAAAATGTCACCTGCCGAAGGATCTGAAATACTTTCCTGGAAGCCTGAATTTCTTTTATTCTGGATTGTTTTATTGGAAGTTTTAATGTGTTGAAAACCTGCTTTGAGGTTTTTTCCCCATCTTTCAAATAGAAAGCATTATAGAAATAAAGTGAATAATAATAAAATAAAATCCTTTGCCAAAAAAAAAAAAGGCTCCTAGACATTCCATTGTAGCGACGACAGTAACCTAGGCTTAAGGTTAAGCGATATATTGGAGTTTCTAACACTGGACTTTGCATTCTGATTGTCCCAAACTCAGTCCCCAAAGGCATCACCAGATTAGGGGTGGGAGAGACCCCTGAGTTGGAAACCCCAGAGAACCATTGCTGCCAACCAGTGTAGACAATGTTGAGCTCAAGTGTCTCTGACTCCGTATGAGGCAGAACATGGTGCTCCTATTCAACTCCATCCTTCATTCAGAATCATGAAGAAGAAGAAGAGTTTGGATATGATATTCCACTTTATCACTACCCGAAGGAGCCTCAAAGCGGCTCACATTCTCCTTTTCCCTTCCTCCCCCACAACAAACCCTCTGTGAGGTGAGTGGGGCTGAGAGACTTCATAGAAGTGTGACTGGCCCAAGGTCACCCAGCAGCTGCATGTGGAGGAGCGGGGAATCAAACCCGGTTCACCAGATTACGAGTCCACCGCTCTTAACCACTACACCACACTGGCTCTAGACTGAGGACTAGACTCTTTTCTCTCTCTCCCTCCCGCCCTCCGGTCACTTTAGGAAGAGCGCGAGAAACGACGCCTGGAGCAGGTGGAGCGCAAGAAGGAGCTGCAGCGCCTCCTGGAAGAAGAGGATGCCAAGCTGAAAGGGAAGACGCCCAAGCCGCTGCCCCCGGGCAAAGTCACCCGGGCTCAGATCGACGAGGTGCTCCGGAAAGAGCAGCAGAAGGAGAACGGGGAACCCGGTGAGTGGGAGACAATGGGCTAGCGCGGGCATAGGCAAACTCCAGCCCTCCAGATGTTTGGGGTTACAAGTCCACCATCCCTGACCACTGGTCCTGGTAGCTGGGGTGATGGGAATTGTAGTCCCAAACATCTGGAGGGCCGGAGTTTGCCTATGCCTGGGCTAGCGGGTGCTGGGAGTCCAGGTGAAAAAAGGTAAAGGACCCCTGGATGGTTAAGTCCAGTCAAAGGCGACTATGGGGTTGTGGTGCTCATCGCGCTTTCAGGCCGAGGGAGCCGGAGACATACAGCTTTCCGGCTTATGTGGCCAGCAGGATTAAACCGCTTCTGGCACAATGGAACACTGTGACGGAAACCAGAGCGCACGGAAACACTGTTTACCTTCCCGCCACAGTGGTACCTATTTATCTATTTGCACTGGTGTGCTTTCGAACTGCTAGGTTGGCAGGAGCTGGGACCGAGCAACAGGAGCTCACCCCGTCATGGGGATTCAAACTGCCAACCTTCTGATCAGCAAGCCCAAGAGGCTCAGTGGTTTAGACCACAGCCACATCCAGAGCAGAGGGTGACTGACAGAATGCAGGGCGTTAAAATGATGGAGTTAGAATGGACTCTGAGGATGGTCCAGTCCAGTCCCCTGCAATGTATTGCTGCATTTTTCAAAAAAAGCTTGGCCTCCAGCTAACCTGTGCTTCCATTTGCCCCCTTCTCTGCCAGGAGAGAAGCTGAAGAGTCACCTTGAGATGCCCTTGGAAGAGAACATCAACCGCAGGGTCCTGGAGGAAGGCGCTGTAGAGGCACGGACCATCGAGGATGCCATTGCGGTGCTCAGGTAATCCACGTGGGAGCTAAGAGCCTAGGAGGAGTCCTGCAGCAGCTGGATGAGGACAAAGAGGGGCCCGTCTAGTCCAGCATCCTGCCCGCACAGGGGCTAGTGGGATGCTCCAAAGCAGGGTGCCCAAATTTTTTCCAAAGAGGGCCAGATTTCATGAAGTGAACCCCCCAAGGGAGGAAGGCTCAGAGTCCAGAGAGGGGTGGTGGGGCAACGATGAGTGGTCAGGGGGAGAAGAGGGACGAGGCTGGGAGGAGGAGGTGGCAGAAACTGAAGAGGCAACAGGGCTTAGTGAGCGGGGAGAGTCTGTGGCAGAGAGCAGTCCAGAATCGGAGGCAGGAGCTGAAGCAGGAGAGGAGGGAGGCCAAGAGGCAGAGATGAGTCCAGGTGGTGAAGAGTCACGGATGTCTCCCCCTCCTGTTGCAACCAGCTCCCCTCCCTGCTAGTCTCCCAGAACCAGGAGAGGCATGAAAAGGGCGGAGGAGAGGTTGGTTTTGCGCAGGCGCAGTCTCCCATTGCTTGGGGAAAACCCTGAAGGGGAGGAGACCTAGGCAGCTGTCATGGACTGACTGGATGCAGAAGAATGGTGGGAGGAAGCTGCTGGGGGCAAGTCCGGAATCAGAGGTGGAAACTGAAGCAGGAGAGAAGGGAGGCAGGAGGGAGGCAGAGATGAGTCCGGCTGGGGAAGAGTTGCTAAATTTATTCAGAGAAAAAGAAGGCTGAGAGGTGATATGACAGCCATCTTCTAATATCGAAAGGGCTGCCCCATGGGAGATTGAGCAAGTTTATTACCTTCTGATCTGGAGGGTAGGGTCTGAAGTGATGCATTCAAATGGCAAAAAAGAAGAATCTGGCAAAACACTGGGAAGAACTTCCTGAGGGTAAAAGGAGTTTGACCCTTGTGGAATTGACTCAATTGGGCGGTTGTGGGTTCCCCTTCCTTGGAGGTTTTTAAACAGAGCTTGGATGATCAGCTGTCATGGATGCTTTAGCTAAGATTCTCCCATTGCAGGGGGTTGGACTAGATGACCCTTGGGATCCCTTCCCATGCTACTCTTCTATGAATGCAGGAATCACAGCCAAAGAATCCCTGACAGATGAGCACCCAGCCTCTGCTTAAATCCCTTCCCTTCAATGAAGGAGAGTCCACAACCGCCCAAGGGAGTCCATTCCACAGCCGAAAAGCTCTTAATGTCAGAAAGTTCTTCCTGATTTTTAGTCGGAAACTCCTTTCTTGCATTAAAGTCATAGAATCATAGGACGGTTAAGGTCACTTCGAATCCCGGTTCTGTTTTCTGCGGCATTAGCTCCCTCTCCCAGTTTGGTGCCACCTGCAAATTGGATGAGCATCACCTCAATTCTTTCACCCAAGTCGTTTATAAAGACGTTGAACAACAATGGGCCCGGGAAAAATCCCTGCGGCACCCAACTGGTCACTTTTTCCCAGAATGATGGATAACCATTAATGAGTACTCTCATTAATGAGAACTGCCAACCTAGCCGTTCGAAAGCACGTCAAAGTGCAAGTAGATAAATAGGTACCTCTCTGGCGGGAAGGTAAACGGTGTTTCCGTGCGCTGCTCTGGTTCGCCAGAAGCGGCTTAGTCATGCTGGCCACATGACCCGGAAGCTGTACGCCGGCTCCCTTGGCCAGTAAAGCGAGATGAGTGCCGCAACCCCAGAGTCGGCCACGACAGGAACTTTACCTTTAGGTTCGGTCTGTCAGCCCGCCACAAATCCACCTAACAGTTCCCTCGTTCAACCCACATTTCACCAGCTTCCTCGCAAGAATATCACAGGGGACTTTGTCAAAAACCTTATTGAAATCAAGTTATACTATGCCCTCAGCAGGGACGCGGGTGGCGCTGTGGGTTCAACCACAGAGCCTAGGACTTGCCGATCAGAAGGTCGGCGGTTCGTATCCCCGTGACGGGATGAGCTCCCGTTGCTCGGTCCCAGCTCCTGCCAACCTAGCAGTTCAAAAGCACAAAGTGCAAGTAGATAAATAGGTATCAATCCGGCGGGAAGGTAAACGGTGTTTCCGTGCGCTGCTCTGGTTCGCCCGAAGCGGCTTAGTCCTGCTGGCCACATGACCCGGAAGCTGCACGCCAGATCCCTCGGCCAGTAAAGAGAGATGAGCGCCGCAACCCCAGAGTCGGTCACGACTGGACCTAACGGTCAGGGGTCCCTTTACCTTTAGGTTCGGTCCATCAACCCACTACAAATCCACCTAACAGTTCCTCACCAGCTTCCTCAAAGAATATCATAGGGGACTTTGTTAAAAGTCTTGTTGAAATCAAGTTACGGTATACTACGTGCAGCATTCCCCTGATCCACTAAGCTTGTAACTAGATAACCCTTCCAGCTCTGCAGTTCTGCCATTTCTATGTTTCTCACTTCTCTCCCCCACCCCCAGCGTTGCCGACGACCTGGACCGCCACCCCGAGCGCCGGATGAAGGCCGCCTTCACGGCTTTCGAGGAGGTCCAGCTGCCGCGGCTGAAGCAGGAGAACCCCAACATGCGCCTCTCGCAGCTGAAGCAGCTCCTCAAGAAAGAGTGGATGAAGTCGCCCGAGAACCCCATGAACCAGCGGCACACGGCTTACAACAGCCAGAAATGAGACTGGTGAAGCCCCCCATGTGTGGGCCCGGGAAGTGGTGCAGGGAGAAAGAGAGAGAGAGACCACCTCCTTTTTCCGCCCCCCAACACTGAACCGCCTTTCAAGAACAGCCAAGGCCACCGTGGTCCCTCCAAGCTCCGCTCTACGGATTAAAATTAAGGTGCAACTAAATATTCCCCCTTGCTTTCGTTGACCTCCCCCGTTGGACTCGAAAACCTCCCCCCTCCCCAGACCCACCCCTTAAAATTGGGTTTCCTGATCTCCTGCAGAAGTAGGTTCAAATTGGCTCCGGAACTTTTCCTCCGGGGCCAGATGGGATTGCCCCGGGTACCTAAACTTCTTCCTCTCTCTTGGGACGTTGCCCTCTTCACCTGCCTCTTTGTGCTTTGGTTTGGGGGGCGGGGGGAGACTCAGGTGCAGCAAAAATCTGTGCCACCCCCTTCTCTTCCTAACCCCAGAGCGCAACACTTTTCTCTGCCACGTCGCGTCTCAAGACGGGAGCTAGTTCTTCTTTAGAGGTCATTAAGTCTTCCAAGATTGGGTTGTGGGGCAGGCGTGAAAGCCCTTGCAGGTGAAACAGCAAAGAAATACCGCCCCCCAGCATTGCAGAAGCGAGAAAAAGCGAGGGCAGATCACTTTGCTAGCTTTCTGGGTGCAAGAAAGCCATGCAAAATTAAAATAGCCACTTTAGGGAGAGGAGTTCTTCCTTAGCCTTCCAGTTCTCCAAACTGGCCTTTTACTCTGTTTGTGGAGGGCGGTTTGGTGCAGAGGATCCATTCAGCAGCAACCGCGCGCCCCCCCCCAATCCTGCAAGCCTCTACTCGCGGCACAAAGTGGGGTGCCCCCTCTGCAAGGAGGAGGCCGAGGCTGCTCCTTGCCAGGACTTGCTGACCCCCACTTAGTTCTTGCTCTGTTTGTTTATTCGGTGCCTCTATCCCTCCAAATACTGCTGCCCTCCGTCTCTTGCCACTGCCGTCCCTGACCATTGACCCTGCTGGCTGCTGGGGGTCCAGTCGTGTCTGGAAGGCCGCAAACGTCCCTCCATCTCCGATTCATCTAGCAGCCATAAGCTGCTTCGTAGGTCAGGAGGGCTGGCATCGCACTTGGGTCTTGGGGGCAGTAAGGAGGAGGCGGGGGCGAAAAATCCTCACACATGCATCTCAGTGAAGCCTCCGAGCTTGGCATCACCTTTTCGCATTCTTGCCGTGCAATCGGCGCCCCTCTCTTGACTCTCTTAACAACAGAGGGTTTCTTTGGGGGGGTCTTTTAAAATCTGCAGGGAGCATGCACCTCTCATCTCGCCTCCCTTTACCGCTGCCCCCCTTCTGGCATGGGGTTTTTCCTTGCTCAGGGGAATTTGGAACAAGGTGCAACTCAGTGACGTCTTCCTGTTGTTGAGGAGGCCTTTGCACGATGAGGGACAGCCTCCCTCATTCTCGTTGTGCCACAGGTCAGCGGCAGCAGAGCTCTCGCCTTGCCAAGGCACGAACTGACCGCTCAAAAAACAGCGTGTTCCTTTTTCCTCTTTCCTCTGCCGAATCCAGGAATGCTTGCTAAGTTTCAGATAGGGGTGTCAGAGCAGCGGGGGACACCCATCTTTCTGTGTGTGTGTGTGTGTGTGTACACAAACTGGGCTACTAATTTGGCATCATCTTCCTCTCTGCCCAGTTTTTAGCACCAGGGCCTTCCCTTTTTGCTCGATGTGATCCCATCTGGCCCCCAAGAACAATTATGAGCCCCCCCAACCCCAATTCGCCGGACGTACCCCAGTGTTGCTGCTCTTCTCTGCAGAGAAAAGTTTCAGCATTAAAAGCAAAAAAACATATATACATATTGCCCCAAATTTGTAAACCCAACTTCTCAAAAGGAATAAAGTGTTTGAACTGTGCCATCATCTGATTTTCCTCTCTTGCTTCTTCTTCAAAAGGTGGTGTAATTGGATATCTCTTTGACGTCTTCTAAAAGTCATATAGTTGTTTATCTCCTTGACATTCTGATGGGAGGGCGCCACCACCGAGAAGGCCCTCTGCCGGGTTCCCTATAAACTCACTTCTCTCAGTGAAGGAACTGCCAAAAGGCCCTCGGAGCTGGACCTCAGTGTCCGGGCTGAACAATGGGGATGAAGATGCTCCTTCACGTATACTGGGCTGAGGCCGTTCAGGGCTTTCAAGATCAGCGCCAACACCTTGAATTGTGCTCAGAAATGTACTGGGAACCAATGTCGGTCTTTCAGGACCAGTACTATATGGTCCCTGCGGCCACTCCCAGCCACCCGTCTAGCTGCCGCATTCTGGATTAGTTGTTATTTCTGAGTCACCTTCAAAGGCAGCCCCACGGAGAGCTCATGGCAGTAGTCCAAGTGGGAGATAGCCAGGGCATGTAGGCAGGTAGGGTCTCATGTGCAGCTGGTAGACAGCAGCCCTGGCCGCAGAATTGACCTGCGCCTCCATGGACAGCGATGAGTCCAAAATGACTCGTGTGTTCTTTTGAAAGGCTCTCCAGCCTGTAAATTGATGTGGCGCACACAAAAGCTCACCTTGACCTGTGGTGGAGGAGCTGTCTCCCCCACCACGGATGAACTGGGGTTCTCAGCCCTGCAGCAAAAGGCTTAGCCAGAGGATCCCATCTAGAGACATCCCCCAGACGCCTCTTTCTAATTATCATTAGCTCTGCTGAGCCTTTCCTGGGGGGGAAACGAGGCCTCCTAATTAGGTGGGGTCTGGAGCGGTAATTGCAGCATTTACAGAAAGCAGGAAAACAGCAAGCCTTGGAAAGGGGATGGTTAACCCTTTAGAAGCCAAATGTATCACACTCCTAGTAATTTGGGGGAGCTGGATCTCCCTACCTGGAAGCAGCGCCCTAACTCCCAGGTGCGCCAAGACCACTTCGAAAAGCCATATTCACCCATTCCTAGGTTTCATCGAAAGCAATGGAGGGCCGGGTTAAAACCTGCTGCTTTCCCTGCATGCAAAGACAGGCTCCCACCGACTGAGTGGACGAGCCTAAGAGTAGGTCAAGCGGTCAAGAAGGCAGTTTCTGCCCTTGTTGTAGAGGGGGCAGGTGGGACTCACCCACCTGGGATTGGAGCCAGTCTAGGAGAAGAAAAACGCTGACCCTAAACCTCCACTGCCTTGCGGCCGGGATATCTTTGGGAGAAGAAAAGGCTCAGGAGTAGACCCTCTGTAAAAATGGAGCGGAGTCCCTAAGGTGGTTGGATGGCGCCTTCTACGCCTCCTTCCATCAACTCCTGCAGCCAAGCTGGTGCCAAACGTCTTGCTCTGCTTTCCTTCGGACCACATCGGTGAGCCCAAGAGGCGGGTCTTGTCGCCTGGGTAGCCCAGGACCTCCGGGCACACTGCCCAGGCTTGCGCCCCGGAGAGGTCCCTTTGGTGCTGCTAACACAGCAGTTTGCCTTTACCTCCAGAGGTGTAGGGACGCGGGTGATGCTGTGGGTTAAACCACAGAGCCTAAGACTTGCCAATCAGAAGGTCGGCAGTTTGAATCCCCGTGACGGGGTGAGCTCCTGTTGCTCGATCCCAGCTCCTGCCAACCTTGCAGTTCGAAAGCACGTCAAAAGTGCAAGTAGATAAATAGGTACCACTCCGGCAGGAAGGTAAATGGCATTTCCGTGCGCTGCTCTGGTTCGCCAGAAGTGGGTTAGTCCTGCTGGCCACATGACCCGGAAGCTGTACGCCGGCTCCCTCGGCCAATAAAGCGAGATGAGCACCACAACCCCAGAGTCGGTCACGACTGGACCTAATGGTCAGGGGTCCCTTTACCTTTACCAGAGGTGCACTCCGTTGCCTCTTGAGACTGACAGATGCCAACAACAACAGCAACAAAATAGG
This sequence comes from Podarcis raffonei, assembly GCF_027172205.1. Classification (NCBI taxonomy): domain Eukaryota; kingdom Metazoa; phylum Chordata; class Lepidosauria; order Squamata; family Lacertidae; genus Podarcis; species Podarcis raffonei. The sequence goes on along the minus strand of NC_070619.1, from coordinate 3,595,060 downwards.
GCTAGACCTGAAGACAACCCAGTGTCCTAATTCCGCCAGGAGGAGGGAGCCAAGGGAACTGAACAGAGATAGGCTGCCTGGGGCGGCATTGAGCACATAGAATCATGGAACTCAGGAGTCGCAAGGGACCGCCAATGGCCATCTAGTCCAACCCCCTGCAATGCAGGAATCGCAGCTACAGAACCCCCACCAGGTGACCATCGCGCTCTCCATTGTTTTTTCCCATTTGTCTCTGGCATCGATCTCCTTTTCCTGGCCATCATCCAGCCCGAGCGTCTTCTGTTATCTCTCCCTTCCTGCCCCGATGTTCCTGCATCCTCTCAGCAGATATGGCGTGTCTTAGCATCGCTCCCCACCTCTGCGGGGACCGAGATAACCAGAGCAGAGGCTGATGCACGAGCGATAACGGTCCGCCGTGCCGCAGAAGCGCCAACCCCTCCAAGGTCGCCCGAAGGACACTGGTTCCGTTCTCCTTTTAATTTCCTGGTTAAAAATAAATAAATTGGAAAGGGAGGTTTGGAAGCCAGTGCATGGGCTCCATCCAGACCTTCTGAGGACCCGAGCCCTGCATAGATTACAGTGCTCTGCCTCCATTAAAAGAGCAAATCAAAATGTTTCTGGAATTATGCAAAACCCAAGACAGCTTTAAAAGAGGATTAGACAAATTCGTAGAGAGGGCTATCCCAGGCTACTAGCCACTGTGACACCAGTGCTTTTCATAGACTGTAGAGTTGGAAGGGACCCCGAAATTCATCTAGTCCAGCCCCCTGCAATTTTTGCATACTGGCTGTTGGGAAACTATGGAACTCCATCCCGCAGGCCACCCATCTTGGGTAGGAAGTCGACAGAAATAAGAGAAGAGACGGAACTGTTGGAACTCAATAAAACACTGAAACTTAATTAAATGGAAACGAGTTTGTGAGTTCAGCAGAGTGCATCCCTTTGCAGCTTAAAAGGGAAGCTTAGATAGTCTGCTTTTAGCCTTTTAGTTTAAGTAATCTGGGGTGCTTTAAGGCAGACTATAGATTTTCCTGGTATTTCTCCCCTTCCCTCCCGCCCCCTTAAAGTAATAATCACAAACAGTCTTGTAAAAGGTGAAAACAGCATTTGCTGCTTTCTGTTGCAGAATAACAAATCACAGCAGCTTTGTTCAGGCAGGCTTAAAATAGTAATTCGGTTGCAAAGACACAGAATCATAGAATTGTAGAGTTGGAAGGGAAACCGCACCCCGAGGATCCCCTAGTCCATGGGTCAGCAACCTTTTTCAGCTGTGGGCCGGTCCACCGTCCCTCAGACCATGTGGTGGGCCGGACTATTTTTTTTTTGGGGGGGGAGGAATGGACGAATTCCTATGCCCCACAAATAACCCAGAGATGCATTTTAAATACAGTGGTTACATACGCTTCAGGTTACATACGCTTCAGGTTACACACTCCAGTAAGCCAGAAATAGTGCTTCAGGTTAAGAACTTTGCTTCAGGATGAGAACAGAAATCGTGCTCCGGTGGTGCGGCAGCAGGCCCCATTAGCTAAAGTGGTGCTTCAGGTTAAGAACAGTTTCAGGTTAAGTATGGACCTCTGGAACGAATTAAGTACTTAACCTGAGGTACCACTGTAAAAGCACACATTCTACTCATGTAAAAACACACTGATTCCTGGACCGTCCGTGGTCCAAATTGAGAAGGCGATTGGGCCGCATCCGGCCCCCAGGCCTTAGGTTGCCTACTCCTGCTCTAAGCCAGCCCCCTGCAATGCAGGAATCTCAGCTAAAGCATCCATGACAGATTGCCGTCCAAACACAGCTTAAAAGCCTCCAAGGGTGAGCCCACAACCTCCCCTCTTAAGTCTAGCTTAGGGTGGTGTCTGAGCAATAGAACACAGGCCCATATGGAGACGGTTCTCACATTTCTGGTTTGGTGATGAGACGGGTCAGGCTGACCCCTTGGGGGGCACATGGGGCGTGTCCCTCAAAGTTCTCACTAGCAAACTTGCAGGAAAACTTTGACAGCTTCAACTCCTATCGTGTGCCTTTCCAGCAAACATGCATTGTTGTTTTGGCTGCATTGCAAATATCCCACAGGCTTCTAGTTGGCTGCTGCGAAAACAGGATTCCCGGCGAGATGGACCTCCTTGGGCCTGATCCTGCAGGGTCTCCTTACCTCCTAAAGCTTAAATGCATGCTGAAATCAGCAGTAGCTTCCATCTGTATTTTCCCTGTTGCTAAATTCTGGACGGGTTAATTAGAGCCGACTTGATAATAATCATCAGATGTCAGATTCTTACATCTGAAATCCTGCAGAGTGCTAAAAATCCAGATTATGAGTAATGCCATCCTGACTCACCCAGAATAAACACACGCGCACACTCCTTCCTTCCTTGAATATCACGCTGCCCCACGGCAAACCGTTTGCCGCCATGTGAGGCGTCATAGTCAAAAGCTGGCGTTGGAAGACTGCAGGGGAATTTATATTTGGGAATCCTTGAGAAGGACAAAAGGATGGGTGGGTTTTGTCTGGGGTGGGCTTGGCTACCAGGGAGGGGGTGGATCCATCTATTTTTCGCATCTTCACATCCGCCTCCGGTTTTTATTTCCGCAAGTCGCCAAGGAAATTTGCCAGCCTCTTAGCGCAAATTTCTCCTTAACGTACACATTGTTTGGGGGTATTTCAATTTCACTTTTCTTTGCAGAGCAACCCCCCCCCCCCGTGAACGTCCGCCTTTGTACACATTCCTGCCCCTACTATATGCATTTTGCTGACCTGGCTGCAGAAATGTGTCTGTGCTCGGTGTTTTATTATGTTTTTATATCTGTTGGACGCTGTCCAGAGGGGCTGGGGAGACCCAGTCAGATGGGTGGGTACAAAGAATAAAATTATTATTATTTATTAAGTGGTGCCTGACTGAGCAAGAGAGGTGGCTAGTTAGACTCTCTGCTGTGGCATCCTAAATTCTGATGTTCTGCAGAGAATGGCACACACATTTCGTTGAGGGATGAAATGATTTTGCTACATGCATCAGGCAAAAAAAAGCAGGCACTGACTTTCTAAGGAAATGCTCACTAGGGAGGTATCTCAGCGAGCATTTCAATTTCAAATATTATGATTATTTCCACTTTTTGTATTTTTACTTGTTTGCTTGATGGGGGGGGGCAGCAGCCTTTGCCCATGCCTGACCCTCAGACTGCGTCTACTAGTCCCGTTTTTTAAAGCAGCGTGGACTCCAGTCGCTTCATCTGTTTGATAGTAGTTTTTCCTGGGCTGCCTCCTTCTTCCCCCTGCATTTTATTTCTCCAGCACAGCAGCTCTTCCGAGGCTGGATCCTGCCTCCCTAGCCGCCTCGGTGCCCTTTGGCTAGGGGGAGACCCCATTACGGAGTCCCCGCACGTGCGCCAGGCTATTCATAGCGCAGTTCCTCTCCACCTGCGCTTCCTCCAGACGCCCTGCGGCGCTCCCTCCCTCCCTCCCTCCCCATGATGCAGTCAACCGTGCGGGGAGCTGTGCGGGGGTGGCCAGGCGCTGGCGGGGGCGGGGAAACCCTCTTGACACCCCCCCCACAAGCCTGGGTGCGCCTTTCTTTGGGTGGGCGCACGGCGCGCTCTCAGACGCACCGCATGCAAAAACCATGCCCTCTCATTTTTATCTGTGCATCTGAGGCTATATATAAATGCATATGTGTGCAGAGGGAGGGGTTTCCCTCCCTCCCCCGAGCTAATGCAGGTTATTTTTGGAGCAGGGGATTCCCTCCTCCCTCTGCACCAAAGCGAGGGGAGGAAAAGCCAGGAGGCTTCGCCAATGAATTATAGATTCGCTGCATCTGGGCTGTTGTTTGTTGCTGATGCTGCCTCTTTTTTAGATAGATATTTTTTATTTTTGCAACCATCCAAGGAGGGGAGGGGAAGGGGGGACGTGGTCCAGGCCTGCCTCGTTGCCATGGCGACGGGGCATCTCTCTGCAGAGCCCCTGGAGCGAGGAGGGGCGCAGGAGATGAAGCGTGGGCCGGGAGGAGAGGGGTGGGAAGAGGGAGAGAGAGAGAGATAGAGACAGAGGGGAGGGAGAAAAGAGCAAAGGCAGAGGGAGGGAGAAGGGGGGGGGAATCCGTGTTAGGGATTCGAGTCACGAGGCCCTCTGCCTACGAGGAATCCTCCGCTTAGCCGGGCTTCCCCCGAACCGTTTGCTGCGGGGGCGTTTGCTGGCTGGGCTGAGCTCAGGCGTTCCTGAAACGCAGGCGAGAGGGAGAGCCAAACTGAGGAAGGGGTGGGCAGGAGAAGGAAAAGAAGGAAGGAAGGCACAAGAGAGCAGGAGAGAGGCCATTTTTCCTACACCTCTCTTCTTCTCCCGCCTTGGGGGGGGGGGAGTGTTCACGCCGTCGTTCCCGGGGACACCCCTGAAAAAATGTTGGGCAGGAGGCTAAGCAGATGGGCAAAATTATCAGGAAAAGGGGTTCTGGGTTTGTTAGAACAGGGTGGCTTTTTTGGGGGGGGGGAGAAAAATCGTGGCAGGCAGAGGACCGCACCCCCTGAGCTCAAGGGTGATGGATCCCTAGGGCCATTTACCCAAATCAAAGAACTAAAAGTAGATATAATCTGAATATTTGAAACTGGAATGCTCGCTGAGATACACAATCTTCCTCTCTGGCTAGCATTTCCCTAGGAAAAAAATTCAGTGCCTGCTTTTTTTTTTTACGCTTCTGCATGTAGCATATAATTTCATCCTTCGTTGAAATGTGCGAGCCGTTCTGTGCAGAACACCAGAATTTAAGATGCTGCAGCCGTGGGTCTAACTTGCACCGTAGAACAGTCGTTCAGTACCTTGTATAAAGACCTGGCTAAGGTCGACCATGGCAGGGGAGCATCTCATAGAATCAAAGAATCGCAGAGTTGGAAGGGAACCCAAGGGTCATCTAGTCCAACCCCCTGCAACGAAGTAATCTCAGCTAAAGCATCCATGACCGATGGCCTCCATGGGCTCTGCAATAGAGGGGAGGGGAGGAATTTGAGAAGGAACTGCTGGCAAAGGTCTTCAGCAAATCCAAGAAAAACTTACTTTAGTTTACATTTTTTTTAAAAAAAAGTAAGATAAAAAAATGAGTGTTCTTTGTGATTTTGCTAATCGTTAACCACATGAAAGGTACTCCCTGATGTTAATTTCCCATTTAACTTCCTAGTTTTCAAATGAATGAATATCTCGACAGATTTTTCTGAGCACTTGGGATCGAAAGAAAGCAATTGAAAACAACTGTTGTTAGCCATTTCATTCACAATCTGATGACAGGTGCCCCCCCCCAACATAATTCCTGGCTACACCTATGTCCACATCCTTCTTTGGCGTAATAATCTTCAATAGACGCCCCCATGACTTTGTCCAATCCAATTTTAAATGGTTCCTTTTTAAGTTTCAGTCGTCCAGAATATTTTGCCCAGAATGTGTTGTCTTAAAATGCCTGTTCAGTTTTTAAAGACCAGAACCCCCTCCCTTTTAATTTCTAATATGTAGGGGATGTTTTGATAATGCATAGTAAGGTAAAGGGTAAAGGGACCCCTGACCATTAGGTCCAGTCGTGGCCGACACTGGGGTTGCGGCGCTCATCTCGCTTTATTGGCCGAGGGAGCCGGCATACAGCTTCCGGGTCATGTGGCCAGCAGGACTAAGCCGCGAACCAGAGCAGCGCATGGAAACGCCGTTTACCTTCCCGCCGGAGCAGTACCTATTTATCTACTTGCACTTTTTGGTGTGCTTTCGAACTGCTAGGTTGGCAGGAGCAGGGACCGAGCAACGGGAGCTCACCCCGTCGCGGGGATTCGAACCGCTGACCTTCTGATCGGCAAGTCCTAGGCTCTGTGGTTTAACCCGCAGCGCCATCTGTGTCCCCAGAGACTACCTTAAAGGTAAAGGTAAAGGTACCCCTGCCCATACGGGCCAGTCTTGACAGACTCTGGGGTTGTGCGCCCATCTCACTTAAGAGGCCAGGGGCCAGCGCTGTCCGGAGACACTTCCAGGTCACGTGGCCAGCATGACGAAGCTGCTCTGGCGAGCCAGCACCAGCGCAGCACACGGAAACACCGTTTACCTTCCCGCCGGAGCGGTACCTATTTATCTACTTGCACTTTGACGTTCTTTCGAACTGCTAGGTTGGCAGGAGCAGGGACCGAGCAACGGGAGCTCACCCCGTCATTGCGGGGATTCAAACCGCTGACCTTCTGATCTGCAAGTCCTAGGATCTGTGGTTTAACCCACAGCGCCACCCACATCCCTAATGCATACTAGTGGTGGTCAAAAATGGAAATGGGGGAAACTTAAATGTGAAAATAAAGTTTAGTTTTTTAACAACAACAACAAAAGCCAGTGATGTTGGTGGCCAGGACTTTCCCTTCCCCGGGGTTTCCAGCAAGTTGGGTTCAAAGCAACAGCTGGGATAGCTCAGATGGCTGGAGCAGGAGACTCTTAATCTCAGGGTTACGGGTTCGAGTCCCACGTAGGGCAAAAGATTTCCCGCACTGCAGCGGGTTGGACTTGATGATCTTTGTGTTCCCTCCCGACTCCACAACGCTATGATCTCGTGTCCAAGCAAAATAAAGCAAAATTGCACAGCCAGGATGGATAGTAGCCATCTATAGTGCTTCCTCCATGAATTGGTCTTTGGTTGGGTGGAGCACCCCCACACCCCACCCGCAAGAGCTGTGGGAGTTATAGCCCCAGATATCCGGAGGTCACCAGCTCGGGGGAAAGCTGGCCTTGAAAAATCTGCCTTTCTCTCTCCTCCTCCTATCCCCCCCCCCCCAACCCCCCGGCAGCTGTTTCCGTTCCACTTCAGGGGTTTTCCAATGGCTTCTGTGCTAAGCGAGGCAATTATTGGGGGGGGCGTTGCGCGCGCGTGTTAAGGGACAGAACCGCAGTGCCGAAGGTTGGCTTTGTTCTCAACACCCAAGACGAATCGCAGAAGGAAAGAGGCAAGGTTTGGTTTGGAGAAAGGGGGGGGGGGGCGCTCGTTGATCCATGCCTCACGCGGGCAGACCTGCCAACAGCTCCCCAGACAGCCTCTCCTGCGGAATCCAACATTTCCAGGGAACGAGAAGCGTGCAAAGCGCAAGATAGATACCTTAGGGGTGGTTTGGCATCTTTGCTCCTCTCCCGCCCCTAATTTTTTCTAGGTTTCTTTCCTCGCCCTTCCCATCTCTAGTGACACTTCTTCCCATCATAGGGTTGTGGACGCGTCTTCGGCTGCGTAGGAGCCAGGCACGCACTAGGGGCCGAGGTCCCTTCAGCTGAAATATCTGAGGGGTCCAGGGCCCCCCAAAGTTGATGGGCGTTGCCATTCCAATGGTGTACATGTGATGGATTGTGCAGGATGGGGCTTACCTGCCCTCCTCTATATTTTATTCAAGTTGGCGCCCCTGTTTCGGCGCCATTCGCGTTTGACTTGGTTCTACCCCAATACGCAAGACCTGTAATACGCAAGATTCATGCACCTGTCCTTTGAAATTCACGCTTCTCCGGATCTTGTGATGCCGTTTCCCCAACCAAAAAAGAAGGAAGGATATTCTTGTGTTTATGATTTTTGGACATGGGCATGAATTTGTGCAGATCCCCTTGCACCGTTCCTCAACTGCCTGTCCTCCACCCCCCCAAAAAAAACCCTGGTTAGATTGCAAGCACCTAAGACTTGCCTCCTCTCTCCCTCACCCCCCCCCCAGTTCCCAGAAACTAGAGGGTGGCCATGTCATTCTTTTATTCCCAGGGACTTCCGTCTGTTGACAGGGTTGCCCTTTTTTCGAATCTGGAACATTTTATCCCCGCCGAGCAGAACGGATGTTCCTCCTTTCAACAGACACACATACACAAACACGTCTCGTCGCCTTGCCATCAAACGCCCTGTGATATGTTTCCCGACCTTTGGAGACCTTGTCACTGCGGGGCATCGGAAAAGGACTGGTGCCACGTTGGCACGGCGCGCCGTGGCGAGGGGGGCTCCTGTTTTTCTCTCTCCAAAGCGGTCAGTGGCTTGCAAGGGGAGGGAGGGAGAGGGGGGCATCAAAGGGCGTCCCCCAAAAAGCCATTCACCAGGGCTTAAATTTGAGACACCGTCCTTTGTCACGCGGCGCTTGGAAGTGGCTGTAATGTGATCGGCCGTCCTGGCACAGCCGTCGGCTCGAACCAACCCACCGTGCCAGGCCGCAGGGAGAAAATTAAGAATATAAGAAACAATGTCAGGTTACCAGATAGGCAGAGTAGGCACCGGCCTATTGGCCCCATGCCTTTTCGGGGCCCTGCGAAAACGCATCAAAACAATAATGTGTCATAAAATGTACTTATTTACATTTTTGGTTGGTGGAATAAAAAACGCATTAGGAGATAATTTGCGATGCTCCCCTTCCCCAGACTTCGCCTGCCCAGGGGCCTCCACAGGGTTTCATGCAGCACTGATAGGAAGAGAATGTTCTTCCAAAAATGAAGTCTCCCAAAAGATGGTTGTTTGTGTATGTTACAACTGCAGCTAGGATTCTCTACGCACAAAAATATGGAAAGAAGCAGAACCCCCCGCTAAAGAAGAATGGATAAGCAGAACTGGCACAGTTAACAGTTAACTTAAGAGAACCAAGGCTTTGTGGAAGACTGGAAACCCTTTCGGGATAATTCAAAGAGGTGTTATGATACCATGAACCCGCAAGCAGGATTCGAACTATGAGCAACATAAAGGGAGTAAAGATTACAGCAGCTTTGTTTAGGTTTAAGAGATAGAAGACAGGGTTCAACAGAGGGAGGGAAACAGAAATCTCGGGACGGGGTGGGGGCTCGCAAAGCATCTCCTAATACATTTTTTATTTTACCAACCAACAATTTTAATAAACCAATACTCTGCCTATTTGATAGTAGTAGTACTTTTATTATTTGTAACCCCCCCATCTGTTGCCCCAGCCACTCTGGGCGGCTTCCAACATAAAACATAATAAAACATTACACATTAAAAAGGATTCCCTAGACAGGGCTGCTTTCAGATGTCTTCTAAAGGTTGTATAGTTACTCATCTCTTTGACATCCGACGGGAGGGCGTTGCACAGGGCGGCACTGGGTCTGCCCCCCTCAAATATTTTATTGGGGGCAGGCAGCAAACAAAGAGACCCCAAACATATAGCAAAGAGTTGCTATCGCTTTGGGGTTTTTTTGGGGTTGGCGAGCGAAGGCGCCCGCGGTGTTCTTCCCCGAAAAATTAAAACATAAAAACCACCCAGCTTTGGGTGCCTCTGTTTGGGAAGGTGACTGGAGTGTGTTGGGGGGGGGGCGACAGCCGCACCAGCAGCTCCGCCCGGTTCTCTCCCCCCGCCCCGCGCCTCTCCCCGTCTTCCAGGAGCGGATTCCCTTCCTCTTCCATCATCTAGGGATCCCCTTCTGCCAGGGAGCTGAGCTGCTCCAATTAAGAGAGAGAGGCGGGCTGGCAGCTTTTGTCCTTCGCTGGCGAAGGGAGCGCGAAGGGAGCGCCAGCCAGGGCGGTGTCAGGCGGACACCCCCCACCCCAATCCACCCTCCCAGGAGCTATATTGTTTGTGTATTTATAGAAGGGGTCTTTTTGGACCCAGAGGGAGGAGGAGAGAGGTGCAGTTATCCAGGAACCAGGAGAAGAGGCAGGTGCGCCTTAGTCTCTCCTTCCAAAAAGGACGAAGAGAGATGGAGCAGCTCGCTTTTTCTTCTTCTCCTCCGGGTAAGTGCGCGCCTCTATCTCTCTTTCCCCCCGGTGGCAGCTGCGCCCTCCCTGCAGGGATGGGGAAGCCTCGGGGTGGCCGCCTGGACGTCTCCGAAAAGTCCAATAGTTCTGGCTTAGCAACCCGGAGAGGTCTGCCGCGGCTTCCTCCAGCTCAGGCGGCGCGTTTCAGGTGGTATGTTTGCGTCTTTGCTTGAAGATGTCCAGGACTGGGTCTCCTGCGCGCAAAAGTGTCGGGGCTCGAGGGTCCGTTTCCTAAGCTTGTAGTTCTCATGGGGTCCCAAGATAAGGCGGTTTAAGGAGGGGATGGACACCTCGCCCTTTTTGGAGATCGCCAGGGCTGAATACTACTACTACTTCTTCTTCTACTACTAATAATAATAAACATTAAACCTTAAGAAGCTTTCTTATACAGCGCTGACTTCAGATATCTTCTTGTCTCCTTGACATCTGGGGTTATATAGTTACTCATCTCCTTGAACCCTGGAGCGCAAAGGTCTCCCTCCCTCAGGATGTTGCGTGCTCTCCTTCCTTGGAGGTTTCTAAGCAGAGGTTGGCTGGCCATCTGTCACTGAGGCTTCAGTGGAGATTCCTGCATTGCAGGGGGCTGGACTAGAGGACCCTGGGGCTTCCCTTCCAACTCCATCATTCTGTGATTCTATGAGCCTTCTGTGTGCATAGCGTGTGCTCTGCCACTGAGCTGCAGTTCATTTCCCAAGCATAGGGGGGGAAAGGCGCTAGTCCTCATGAATTTGAATACAAGGCTGATTTAAGGAGGGGGTGGGTTGCTGTTTGAAGATCCCCAGGGCTTGTGCATGCAATGTGTGTTCTCTGCCACAGGAGATATGGTGTGGTGTGTGTATCCAAATCACAAATCAGAGGGTCTAGTCCTCATCGATCTGAATATAATGGTAAGTTTAAGGAGGAAATGGGGCTGTGGCTCAGTGGGTAGAGCCCTTGCTTTGCTTGAAGAAGGCCTCAGGTTTAGTCCCCAGTGGCAGCGCTGGAGAAAACCCGCATCTGAAACCTGGCCAGCCAGTGACGACAATAACTGAGACAGACCTGAGATTTTTGCAGCTTCATGTATTCCTGCCATATTGGTTTTGGAGGAAGGGCAGATGGCTCAGTGGCCTTGGAACTGGAAGGTCCCAAGGAATGTAAGACACAGGCTTGGCCCAAGTCAGACACATTGGCCTAGCTCCATGTGGCTGGCACTGACCGGCAGCAGCTCTCCAGGGGAAAAAGCTCTTTCCTGCCTGGAGAGATGCCACTGGAGAGCAAATCTATGGCCTTCTGCATGCAGAGCAGGTGTTCTGCCACTCAGGCAGGTGGTTCCCTGGAAGGCTTGGGCAAATACCTGGGGAAATATTGTCACCTCTGCCCCAAAGCCCAGCCCCCACTCCCATCTCCTTGCCTATCCAAGACTCATATGTTCATTAAACGCAGGCACCTCAGATCTCCAGGCCATCTCTGTATCTGCACCAAATTGCTGATATGAATGTGAGAAGCTGCTTTGGGGGCTTGTGAAGTAGTGTGGGGAGAGAGAGGTCAGGATGCAGTGCGAAGGAGGAAAAATTGCTGGGGGAGTTAGAATTGGAGGGGGCTGGACGGCTGCGCCTCTTGCCATTGGACCACTCCGCAGGTCTCTTTTGGATCAAGAATGTCCGCCAGGTCACACGCACCCCTTTAGAGGCAGTTGTGGGGGGCTGGCCCTGCTGCCTGCGGTCTGCCTCCCTCTCCCCCACCTCCCCAGCCGAATTTTACACAGCTGTCGATCTGCTTTGGCTCTGCCCTGGACAGAGTTCGGTTGGTTAGAGTGTGGTGCTCCCAGCGCCAAGGTTGCCGGTTCGATCCCTGCATGGGACAGCTGCAAATTCCTGCACTGTAGCGGGTTGGACTAGATGACCCCAGGGTCTCTTCCAAATCTGCAGTAGACCTTTGGAGCTTGATTCGGTTAGCATGCATCTGTCCTTGGACATGTTTTGCATTACCAGAATCAGTTCACATACATTAGAAAGGCCTTAACTATTGCAAGATCTTCCTTCTCGCTCTGTAAGGTTAAAGGGTTTGGAGCTTAGATGCAGAAGTTGGTCTGTTTTAGCTCTGTTGGGGTATCCAATCACCGCTGCACCAAATCTTGATTTTCTTCGTCTAATAATTACTTGCCCCCTGATACATCTGAGGAGTTCTCTGTCTCTTTTTCCTGTCTGTTTTTCACGGCACCATGTGTAAGGTTATCCAAGCCCTCTCTTGTTCAGTCAATACAGCATCTAATTTTTTTTTTAAAAAAAGAAAGCAACAACAGATATTTAAGTTGGAAAACTGCTCTGCGGAGAGGCAAGGCTGCTTCTTGATGTTATTGGCACCCTGGGGGTGCAAGGCTGCCCCATGGCGTCGCAGGCAACCATTCTTGGGCCTCCTGGGTAGCTCCACCCTGACTCACACAGGCAGAAAGAGCTCTCTGCAGGTCGAGTGAGTGGCTTTTTATAAATTTCTATCTAAACACTTCCCCAAAACATGAGAGTGGGTTGTGCAAGATAGGTGTTGCACCAGCCACCCTTAGCGACAGGAGTTTGGGTGGTCACATTTGGGCAGGGTATAAACAATAAAATCATTATAAATTATTATTATTATTTCCACGTCACATACACACCCTGCAAAGGCAAATGGAAAGCGTCTTCCGTGACGTCTTCAGAACCATCAAAAGCATTTTGTCACTCTCTCCCAAAAGCTGTCAGACCTCAGTGTGAGTTTTACAGCCCCCTAAACTGATAGGATTAAGGGGGGGGGGATCATTCCAAAATGATTGTTTTTAAAGAGAACGTTGATATCAGTTTCTCTCTCAGTTTCTCATTTCCCCCCCAGCCTCGGTCCTCCTCATTTTCACATCGCTTCGGAACTCACTATTATTATTTAAAAAGTCCCCGTGAAAATTCACCAGCCTTTTAGTGTGAATTTCTATGTGTAGACAAAAGCATCTTTTCTGAACACATTACCTGGCTGGAGAACGGTGTTGCAAAATTCAGAGTAGTGCAAATTCCCGAGCCCTCAGTGTAAGATTTGGGGCTGTCTTCCACTGAATAGCAATTACTATGTGAGCTGCCAAGATCATATATAAGACCATCTATTTTGACAATATATATACCCATCAGCAATGCTAAAGTATTCTGGTGATACATCATTTAAAGGGATGCACTGGTATCTGAATGCATCAGGGATGGCTAAATTTCTTTGTAATCCCAGTGAAACGTAGGAAAATAGGAATAGCTTTATGCTGAATCAGACCATTTTTTGATACATGGACAAACCCACCCAGCCAGTCCTACATGGAGATGGAAGCTGGGATGTTCTGCATGCACCAACATAACATAGCTGTCAACGTTTCCCTTTTTTTAAGGGAAATTCCCTTATTCCGAATAGGATTCCTTGCAAGAAAAGGGAAAGGTTGACAGCTATGCATCATAATCATTATTGATTGTTAAATTTGTACGCTGCCCTTCATCCGTAGGGCAGTTCGTAGATCGCAGCAGCTCTGTTGTTGAGTTGTTGCTGTTGTTGTTTAGTCGTTTAGTCGTGTCCGACTCTTCGTGACCCCCTGGACCAGAGCACGCCAGGCCCTCCTGTCTTCCACTGCCTCCCACAGTTTGGTCAAACTCATGCTGGTAGCTTCGAGAACACTGTCCCACCATCTCTTCCTCTGTCGTCCCTTCTCCTTGTGCCCTCCATCTTTCCCAGCATCAGGGTCTTTTCCAGGGAGTCTTCTCTTCTCATGAGGTGGCCAAAGTACTGGAGCCTCAGCTTCAGGATCTGTCCTTCCAGTGAGCACTCAGGGCTGATTTCCTTAAGAATGGATGTGTTTGATCTTCTTGCAGTCCATGGGACTCTCAAGACTCTTCTCCAGCACCAAAATTCAAAAGCATCCATTCTTCGGTGATCAGCCTTCTTTGTGGTCCAGCTCTCACTTCCATACATCGCTACTGGGAAAACCATAGCTTTTACTATGCGGACCTTTGTCGGCAAGGTGATGTCTCTGCTTTAAAAGATGCTGTCTAGGTTTATCATCGCTTTTCTCCCAAGAAGCAGGCGTCTTTTAATTTCGTGACTGCTGTCACTATCTGCAGTGATCATGGAGCCCAGCTCTCACTTCCATACATCACTTGTGGGAAAACCATAGCTTTAACTATACGGACCTTGGCTGGCAAGGTGATGTCTTTCTGAAGATAAAGTTGCAGTCCTCATTATTCCCAAACAGGGCTTGTTTAAACAGGAGCGTTTCCCTATCCCAAGTCAGATTGTGGGTCTATCTGTTGTTTACCCTGACAGGTAGCTGTGGGTTTCTAGGGCTTAAGGAAGGGGCATAATACTCATAGCTCAGTCAGTAGAGCTCAAGACCCTTAATCTGAGGGCTGTGGGTTCAAGCACAGGGTATGAGTAGAGGTGAAAATTGGGTAGGGGGTGAAAATTAGGGAGATGCTATATACCCAGGGTCATCTCAACGCTCTTGGAAACAATGGCGAGTTCAGTTGGTAGAGCATGAGATTCTTATTCTCTCTTTTTTTTAAAATTGTCTTTCTCATTCTCTCAGTTTAACAAAGAAAAGCAAATGTATACGAAAACCACCTACATTTATTTCAGCTTCCCTCCCCTCCTTTCTGCCATTACATATTTTATATCTTTCCTCCACTGCATATCAAATTTATATCCAAATACTAATATCTCATTATTATTCTTTTTATTTACCTCTAGCTGTGCCAGTTTATGGCAACCCTGCTAACTTTTTTTTTACAGTTTTTTTACAGTTGTATCTTCAAATAGTCAATATATTTTCTCCACTCAGTCATAAAAAAGGTCTCTCTTCTTGATTTCTTATTCTTCTGGTAAGTTTCGCTACTCCTGCAAAATCCATCAATTTTAATTGCCAATCCTCTTTTGCTGGAGCTGTTTCTTCTTTCCACCTTTCCTATTCTCCAAGGGCATTGGTTTGAATCCCACATTGGGTGAAGGATTCCTGCATTCCAGGGGGTTGGTCTAAATGACCCTCAAGGTCCCTTCCAACTCTACAATTCCATGATTCTATGGAAGTTAGACTTGGGAGTCCATCTAGATTTTCCCACCAATCAATTTTACTAAAGTTTGAAAGAAAACATACAAAGGTTTGCAACAAATATCCATTTTTTAAGAAATCCAACTTAAAACACCGATCAAAGCAAAAGAGGAAAAGGGGGGGAGGAAAGAAGAAGAGAAAATAAAAAGATAATGAACTGCTGATTCTTGGTCTGTCTGCTATGTATAGAAAAATATTCAAGCCATCCACTCCAACAATTCCACTTTCTATAAACCAATATTTTCTTCAATCCGCACCGTAAGTTCCTTTTCCTTTCCACGCAAGAAGTCTATAAGGAGTTCCCAATCTTTAGTAAACATTTGACAGTGATTTTACGGCATAGGGAAGCTTTTAAAGGTGTGATGTGTTATGATGTTTTTATATATGTTGGAAGCGGCCTAGAGTGGCTGAGGCAAACCAGGCAGATGAGCGGGGTACAAATAATAAAATTATTGCTATTAGTGCTCTGATTAAACATGCCAGCCTTGCCATCTCAGCTAAGTCCGATAATTTTAGCAACCTTCTTGACACCTGCAATTCTGTGTCCTTCTGCAAGCTTGAAAGCCAGAGGTCCTATGTGGGGCAAATCAGTGTTCTCGGGGAGGGTTGCCCCTCCCACTGGCCCCGATCCTGGTGACATCACTGCACCTCTTCCCTAAAGATAGGAGGCCGGTGTTGGGTTGGAGAGGCGTGCGCCTTTGACATTCCTGGGTCACCCTGCCAAAAGATGGCATTTTGGCCCGCATTTTCCCTCTCCAGAGGGTCGATTCCAAAAGATCCCACCTGAGAAACATCTTTACCCCTGTGGAGATGGTAGCACCGAAACAGCGGCACACGTCCTCCTGTCCTGCACTCTCTACAAAGACCTGAGGAACGAGAGCATCACCCCGCTTGTCCTAACCACCCCAGGGCGCTCAACCACTGCCACAATGTCCTTTCTTCTATCAGATCAAAATGAGCAGGTAACAGCAAAGGTTGCTAGGTTCATAGCAGGGGCAATCAGAATAAGGGCTGATTCAGAACTTTAAATTGTGCTCTTATACCAAATTTCCTTTTCTGCATATACTGTAATGTTTTACTGCTACTATGGCCATTGGCTAATGCAAATAAAGTTTTATCTTATCTTGCTTAATCAAATCATGATTGGCAAGGCAAGAATAAATCCCTCTCTCCCTCTCCATCTAAGGAGAGAGGAAGCGTCACCTGCCAGCCCTCTACTCTCTGCGGGGGCCCAGACTCCCACCACCGCATTTCCGAAGCGTGCCAGCGCTTGCAGGTCTGGCAAGAAGGAATTTTGCCTTATGGCTCTCCTCCACCACCTCCCTGCCCCCCTCCATTTCACACAAACACATACTAATCAGGTCACATTTATTTATTTTGGAGAAACGTCTTTGTTGTCCGGCCTCACCAAAGGGCATGGGAACCCTATACCCAAACGCATGCAGCATTTGAGCAAGTCGAGAGAAACGTGATAGTCCTGAGTTGAGGAGCAGAATTCTTCTGCAGGGGGAGTAGGAATTCAAGGCTAGTGGGTGGCAACACGCCTCTTGCAAACAGCAGATTTGGAGGGTAAGGCCCTGGGGCGCTCACTCCCACCTGCTTTCGTGGTCTCTTCGCTCAGGACACGGCTGGGGTCTTTTAGCAGCGAAACGTGAGGTTGCCGAGGTCCAAATTTCCAGGAAAGCTTCTGGGCTGCAGCTCAGCACGCTCACTTTGCATGCAGAAAGCCGAGGGTTTGGTTCCCAGTGCCTCCAGTTTGTGCTGGGAGTGGCCTCTGTCTGAAAGTGCAGACGCTCCTCAGCTAGCTGGGCCAGGAAGTCTGGCTGTGGCATAGGCCCATTTCCTGCATTCCCATATATACCGAATTTTTTGCTCTATAAGACGCACCAGACCACAAGACGCACCTAGTTTTTGGAGGAAAACAAGAAAAAAATATTCTGAATCTCAGAAGCCAGAACAGCAAGAGGGATCGCTGCGCAGTGAAAGCAGCAATCCCTCTTGCTGTTCTGGCTTCTGGGATAGCTGCGCAGCCTGCATTCGCTCCGTAAGACGCACACACATTTCCCCTTACTTTTTAGGAGGGAAAAAGTGAGTCTTATAGAGCAAAAAATACAGTATTTCACAACAATGAGGACTAGAAACCTACTCTAGTTTTGTAGGGTAAGGTTAATAGCTCAGTGACGGAGTACCTGCTTTGCACATCAGTTGGGTGGCATCTCCTGCCTGGGACTAGAAAGGACTCCCTTGCCTACAAAACCTGCAGAGAATCGTAGAGTTGGAAGGGACCATGAGGCCATCTAGTCCAACCCCCTGCAATGCAGCTATGTTTTGACCCAATGCGGGTTTCGAACCCACAACCTTGAGTTTAAGAGCCTCACGATCCACAGACTGAGCTATCCAGCTAGGCTTCCAACCACAGTCGATGTAAACAGTGCCCATCTTGGCAGACACACCCCGAGGCAGCTTCCTCTTTAACAATAAGGACTAGAATGTTGCTTTCTAAGGGAAGAGCTGTAGCCCAATGGTAGGGCAACCTCCTGCATGCAGAAGGCATCGGGTTCAATGCCCTCCAGGTAAAACTGCAAATACCCCTTGCCTGAAACCCTGGAGAGATGCTGTTAGTCTGAGTAGGCACTATTGGGCTCGATAGACCTATTAGTCTGACTCAGTTATAAGGTGGGAGTTCCTGGGAGGCTGGCTTGAAAGGATTCAAGGGCCTTTGGGGACGTGAACTCGGAAGAGCATGCGACTCGTAATCTCAGGGACATGGGTTCGAGTGCCACATGGGGGGGGCTGCATTGCAGGGAGTTGAACCAGACGACCGTGTGGGTCCCTTCCAACTCTAGACTTCTGTGATTCTATGAACTGTAGACTATCCTGATGGCCAGAACAGTTGTCATTCAGTATGGAGCAGCAGTCTATGGCCATAAGAGACGGAAAGCGCTTTGTACATGCCTCAGAGCTTCTGTTCCATGGCCAGCTTGAGAGAAAAAACCCAAAAAACCCCAAACCCAGCGAATGCTTGAAGAAGGGGATTCAAACCTGGCGTTGAATTGAAAAACAGCTATAGGTGAAACTCGAAAAATTAGAATATCATGGGAAAGTTCATTGATTTCAGTAATTCAACTTAAAAGGTGAAACTAATATATGAGATCGACTCATGACATGCAAAGCGAGACGTGCTTCTACTTCTCCGAGGTCCAATCCTGCTCGATTTGCAATCCTTGTTTTGCTGATTTCCTTGAATATTCTCATTTTCTGAGATTGTTAATTTGGGGCTTTCATCAGCTGCACGCCATGATCATCGCAATGATAACAAATCAAGGCTTGACATATCTCGCTTTGCATGTCACGAGTCGATCTCATATATTAGTTTCACCTTTCAAGTCGAATTATGGAAATCAAGGAACTTTTCCACGATATTCTAATTTTTTGAGTTTCACCTGTACTTGCTGCCCTGCTATATTGAAAGCATACAGGGTTTTTAAAAACATAATAATAATAATAATAATAATAATAATAATAATAATAATAATATAAATGCATTTGCAAAGAAAAACTTAACGCCGGCTGGGTGTGTTTTCCTAGGGTTGGTGCCCAACAATACGTTCCTCAGAGGGGTTTATTAATAGCACACTCCTTTGTTTTGGGAATGAATGGCTGGCAGATGGTTTAGATCAGAGCCACGCAGGATTTGGCAGAGGCTCTGGAAAGCGGACGGGAACTCCCAGCCGGGACCCACTCCTGACATTGGGGTGGGGGGGCCGGGCAGCAATCTCCACCTTCCCCCCCCCCGAGAAAGGTGACCTTTGCTTGTGGGTTTATCTGGTGGTGCCAGACGTGGTTGTGCTAAACCCACAAAGGCTATTATTGTTTATGTGGAACATTTTTACCCTCTGCTTCCTGCATCAAGAAAACTCCCAGAACGGCTCACATGCAATCAGTTAGAACAAGGCAGTCCCTGCCCACACAGGCGTACAATCTAAAACTGATGCAACACGCAAGGAAAATGGACAGGGAGGGAAGAGGAAAGCATCAAACTCAGGCACCTTTCCCCCCCACCAATAATTTTTTTATTCGTTTTCAAATTTATAACACGTCAAAACCAAATTAAAATTAATTTAGTACAATTTGTTCAAAACTGGTTTCTCAGTTTCTCAGATGTATTCCAATTTATCCCCCTTTACATGCTCTTCCTTTACAGATTTATCTCCAATGGACAGTTTTGGTTTTTTTTAAGCAAATTCCTCGTCCTTCGGCTGTCCATTTACAAACTCCTGCAAATAGACAAAACAAAATTATATCAAATAACAGCAAGTGAGGTTATAGTAATTTAAATCTTTCATTCTTCTTTCCAACTTGCATGCAATTTCATTTTTTTAACATTTTTGCCTCGCTTAGATCCATTAATTTCAGTGGGCTTACTCTGCGTAAAATGTAGTTGGCCATGATCCGTGATAACTCGTAACACAAACTCCCAAGCTCAACCTGTCATGCTATCCTTAGCTGATTCTAATTGTTTTAATTACAGGTTTTTTGTTACTAATTTTGAGCGTTTCTTGCAAACTGCTTTAAGCTGTAGTCGCAATCAGGCAGCATGTAAATCTGGCTAAAATGAACAGGAAGGCCAGACTCTCACATAACAGCAGTTAGTTATAAGAAAGAGAAATTGGGGCTTGAGAGCATATTCATTTAAAATATGAGTTGGGCAAAATAAATTTCCTTGCGAAAACATTAATTTTTTAGAAACATTGTAGTCGTGTTTTGTTTTTAAAGGACATTCACAACCCAAGGCTTTGGTCAGTCACAAGTGCTTTGTCAAACTTCAGCATAAGTATGCCAGGACTGGTCTGCTTATTTAACTTATATGCAGAATTCATCATGCGAAAGGCTGGGCTGGATGAATCCCTAGCCGGAATTAAGACTACCGGAAGAAATATCAACAGCCTCAGATATGCAGATGACACAACCTTGATGGCAGAAAGTGAGGAGGAATTAAAGAACCTTTTAATGAGGGTGAAAGAGGAGAGCGCAAAATATGGTCTAAAGCTCAGCATCAAAAAAACCAAGATCATGGCCACTGGGCCCATCACCTCCTGGCAAATAGAAGGGGAAGAAATGGAGGCAGTGAGAGATTTTACTTTCTTGGGCTCCATGATCACTGAAGATGGTGACAGCAGTCACGAAATTAAAAGACGCCTGCTTCTTGGGAGAAAAGCAATGATAAACCTAGACAGCATCTTAAAAAGCAGAGACATCACCTTGCCAACAAAGGTCCGTATAGTTTTCCCAGTAGTGATATATGGAAGTGAGAGCTGGACCATCAAGAAGGCTGATCGCCGAAGAATGGATGCTTTTGAATTCTGGTGCTGGAGGAGACTCTTGAGAGTCCCATGGACTGCAAGAAGAGCAAACCTCTTCATTCTGAAGGAAATCAACCTTGAGTGCTCACTGGAAGGACAGATCCTGAAGCTGAGGCTCCAAGACTTTGGCCACCTCATGAGAAGAGAAGACTCCCTGGAAAAGACCCTGATGCTGGGAAAGATGGAGGGCGCAAGGAGAAGGGGATGACGGAGGACGAGATGGTGGGACAGTGTTCTCGAAGCTACCAGCATGAGTTTGACCAAACTGCGGGAGGCAGTGGAAGACAGGAGTGCCTGGCGTGCTCTGGTCCAGGGGGTCGCGAAGAGTCGGACACGACTAAACGACTAAACAACAACAAACAACAACAAAAATGCCTGGACTGGGAACCAAGTATTGCTGATGTGTCTATGAAGACCTTTATTACAATGGGTTGGTTCACACTAGATTTCTTTTCTTCCATGTGAGTGCTCCAGGCTGTCACCATCACCATGTTCATACGGACAAATAATGTGTAAAAATAACCAATTATACAGTCAGCAGCATTTAACCTAATGTGATTTCCGCCCTGCCCCCCAACAGCTATACAATAAGGCTGAAACTGTGATTGCTTTTATACATTGTTTGTCTTCATAAATATGCACTCTGGAATGATCATGATAACTCATGCAGCTAAAAATGTATTTTGTGAACCAGCCCTAAGATTCTTTGTGGTATAGAAGAATGCATTTATGAAGCCATGGAATAAAAATCCATCCATGGAATAAAAAACTGGGGACCAGCTAGAGGTTTTGCGCTACAACTCCCAACAGTTCTGGGTTCATTATATATATTTTTTCTCTCCAAAATTTTTATTAATTTTCACAAAATTATAAACAAACAAACAAACATATTAACATATAAACAAACAAATATAAATCATAACCTTATTAAAGTTATACTTATTAACATTGTTAAGCGACTTCTTCGCTTCCCCTTGGTTGAATTTCAATGTATATCCTTTTAACGGTTTTCCAAATCAGAGTTCTCATAAACTTAACTTAATCGTTTAACATCCTTATATCTTTTCAGTTTGAAATTAAACATATTAATTCAACACTTAACTTATATAAAATCCTAAGCCAATCTAATACCTGCAAGCTGTTTCCAATTAATTTAACTTAACAAATTTAACTAAATAATCATTAAATTTCTTCCATTCTTCGTGGTGTTCCTCCTCCTTCGGGTCGCGGACTCTTCCAGGTAGGTCGGCTAGCTCCGAAAAATCCATCATTTTCATCTGCCATTCTTCCACAGTTGGTAATTCTTGCGTTTTCCACTTTTTAGCTAGTAAAATTCGAGCAGCAGTTGTGGCATACAAAAATAATTTAATATCTTTCTTGGGCAATTCCCAACCAATTATTCCAAGAAGAAAGGCTTCTGGTTTCTTTATAAATATATATTTCAACATTTTTTTCAATTCATTATAAATCTTTTCCCAGAAGTCTTTCACCTTGGGGCAGGTCCACCACATGTGATAAAAAGTTCCTTCTTTTTCTTTACATTTCCAACATAAGTTATCACAGTTAGGATAAATCTTAGCTAGTTTAACAGGGGTCAAACACCATCTATACATCATTTTCATTATATTTTCCTTTAACACAGTACATGTGGTGAACTTAACCCCAACAGTTCTGGCTTCATTATAAAGACATGCTTTGCTAGTGTTGGTGGGAGTTAATGGATGACCCTTGGGGTCCCTTCCAACCTCTGTTTTTTTAAAAGGTCATCTGTCAGGGATTCTTTGGCCTCGATTCCTGCATTTGAGGGGGCTGGACTAGATGGTCCTGCGGGGTCCCACCCATCTCTATGATTCTATAAATGCAGCCTGGAGTCATACGTCTGGCAGGCTCAACAGGAGAGAAGCTTGAGGCTGTCAAACAGGTGACTTTGGATGGTGGTACCTCGGCAAACTATTTTTACCAGGGCATTGGCAGAGCCCTCTGGGATTAGGTCCCCCAGGCCTTGAGCCCAGAGTCCTGTTTTGGGATGCACCCAATCAGCTGCTCCAACAGGAAGGCCAAAAAATGACCAGCCTGCACCTGTCCCATTCCCCCCCCCCACCTATTTCAAGGTATGCTGCGCGACGAAACAATCAGGTTCAGTGTCAGAGCACGTCGGCAGTAATTCACACAGCGTCAGTTAACTCTCTTTATGCCAAGAAATAAACAGCTCTGGAGGCCAGGCCTAGTGAGCACAGCAATTCTTCCTGGTAGATTAGGGGTCAGCAACCTTTTTCAGCTTTTCACCGTCCACCGTCCCTCAGACCATGTGGTGGGCCGGACTATATTTTGTTTTTAATAATAATAATTTATTATTTATACCCCGCCCATCTGGCTGGGCTTCCCCAGCCACTCTGGGCGGCTTCCAAAAAAATATTAAAATACTGTAATACATCAAACATTAAAAGCTTCCCTAAAGAGGGCTGCCTTCAGATGTCTTCTAAAAGTCTGGTAGTTGTTTATCTCTTTGACATCTGGTGGGAGGGAGTTCCACAGGGCGGGCGCCACCACCGAGAAGGCCCTCTGCCTGGTTCCCTGTAACTTGGCTTCTCGCAGCGAGGGAACCGCCAGAAGGCCCTCAACACTGGACCTCAGTGTCTGGGCTGAACGATGGGGATGGAGACGCTCCTTCAGGTATACTGGGCCTTTGAGGCCGTTTAGGGCTTTAAAGGTCAGCACCAACACTTTGAATTATGCTCGGAAACGTACTGGGAGCCAATGTAGGTCTTTCAAGACCGGTGTTATATGTTTTTTTATGAAAATTTTTTATTCATTTTATAACACAAATAAATAAACACGAACAGAAAAGACAAACAATACGAACATATTCTTGTCATATTCTTATTTTTCTAAACATTGTTAATTGGGCTTCCCCAAGTACCACCTATCTGATTTTCATTTTACTTCATCTTTAGCAGTTTACTTATATCATAATTTCTAACCATCTTTTTTTTAAAATCACACTTAAAATAACTTCACATTTTATCACTTACAAATAATACTATTTTAAAATACACTATCTTCTACTTCTAACCCTACAGCCTATATCCACTTTGAAAGCTATTCCAAGGTTTAAATATTAACATATTTTTTCAAATATTCCTTAAACTTCTTCCAGTTTCTTCTACCGTCTCTTCTCTCTGGTCTCGGAGTCTCCTGGTCAGTTCGTCAAGTTCCATATAGTCCACAGAGTATATTTTGAATGGGGAGGGGGAATGAACAAATTCCTATGCACCTCAAATAACCCAGAGATGCATTTTAAATAAATTACATGAGTAGAATTTACATTCTACTCATGTAAAAACACACTGATTCCTGGACCGTCCGAGGGCCAGATTGAGAAGGCAATTGGGCCAGATCCGGCCCCCGGGCCTTAGGTTGCCTACCCCTGTGGTAGATCTTGCCCCAGTGAGGACTGGAGGTCCCTGCTTCCCCACAGCTCCTTAATTTTCCTCCTTCCCAAGCAATCTGAGACTTTGCCTCACACCTGCCTTTGCTCCTCACACCTCTTCATGCCTCTTCTGGTTCTGGGAGATCAGCAGGGAGGGGAGCTGGTCACAGAAGGAGGGGGAGACCCCCTGGGTTCTTCAGCAGCCTACCTCATCTCTGACTCTTGCTCCCCACCTCTGAATCTGGACTGCTCTCTACTACAGACTCTCCCTGTTCTCTAAACCCTGTTGCCTCTTCAGCTTCCGACACTCCCTCCTCCCAGTCTTCTCCCTCTGACTGCTCATTGTCGTCCCACCACCAGCCCCCTGGCTCAGAGCCTTCTTCCCCTGGGGGTTCCCTTGGGGCTTCCCCAGCTGGTGCCTTCCACTGCTCTTCTGCATCCAACCAATCCATGACAACTGCCTGTCTCCACCTCTCCCAGGTCTTTCCCAATCAATCAGAGACTATGCCTACCTGCAGCCAACCTCTCCTCCGCCCTTTTCATACCTCTCTTGGTTCTGGCGGACAAGATGGGAAGGGAGTTTGTCACAGCAGACGGAAGAAACATCCATGACTCTTCACCAGGTGGACTCAACTCTGCCTCTTGGCTTTCCTCCTCTCCTGTTTCAGCTTCTGCTGCTTATCTGGACTTCTCTCATAAGGTCCAGTTGTGGTGTAGTGGTTACTGTGTCAATCTAGTACCTGGGAGAGATCAGGGTTCGAATCCCCTCACTCTGCCTTCAAGGTGTGACCTTGAGCCCGCCGACATCACAGGGCTGTTGTGAGGACAAAACAGTGCAGTGCCTCAAGATGAGAAATTAAACATTTTAAAAAAGTGGTAGAGTCCTCCCTCCTGGTTCAGGACTCTACCACCTCCTTTGAGCACAAGGCCAGGCCAGGCAGACTCTGGCTTGCCGTTGCGTCTTGCGCGGTGTCTTTTCTCTGTCTGGCCTGTCCATTCCCGGAGGGGAGGATCAAGGACCCCATGTGGAATTAATTCCTTCTTAGTCAGCCACACTCTGGCGAAGCTCATCCTGTTCTGAGTTCCTATTTAAAGAACATTTGACCTTTCTATGCATACCCTGGGAAGGAGGGAAGGCTGTCCCAAAGTGTTGCAGCGCAAGGCAGATTGTGATGTGTGTGTGTCTTGAAAAATAAGTATTTCCTCCTGGGGACAGGTAGCATCAGTCGGGGGAAGTCCAATTATTATTAAACTGTTTTGTTTCTTGTTCTTCTTGGTTGTTGTTGTTGTTTTGGCCAAATATATTTTTATTGCTTTTCAAAAAAGTTTACCACACTGACATCAAATTAATTCAAATTTAATACAAATTTAAAAGCTGACTCCCTGCCCCACCACTTCCCTACCCACCCTTATTTTCTGCCCAATATTACATGCATTTCCAAATTGCATTTTTAAAAACGTATTTTAGCATTTTATCCTCTCCCCCCCCGTTGTTAAATCTTTTACATGCCCTTCAAGAGCAGGTCTCGGGGAGGGTTGCAAGCGTTTAATAATCCAGAATTTTAAATGCTCCTGTTTGGGTCCTGTAATCTGATCGCCTGGGACGTTCCTGACCTGGCAATCCCTGGCAAACTCTGCAAGTGTCCATATTTTCCAGGAACAGTCCCAGATTCTCAGAAGCCGTCCCAGTTTCTGATCTGACCCTGGAACGTCCTGCTTTTCCTTAGGATGTCCCTGTTTTCCTCAGAGAAATGTGGGAGGGTCTGGAGTTATCCGACCTCTGAGCCAAGGAGATACGTAACTAGACAGCCTTAAGAAGATATCTGAAGATAGCCCTGTTTCATGTTTGATTGTGTTTTTATGTATGTTGGAAGCCACCCAGAGTGGCTGGGCAAACCCAGTCAGATGGGCAGGGTATAAATAAAACTGTTGTTGTTGTTGTTGCTATTATCATTATTATATTGAATAAAGGAAAAGGGACCCCTGACCATTAGGTCCAGTCGCGGACAACTCTGGGGTTACGGCGCTCATCTCGCTTTACTGGCCGAGGGAGCCGGCGTCCAGCTTCCAGGTCATGTGGCCAGCAGGACTAAGCCGCTTCTGGTGAACCAGAGCAGCGCATGGAAACGCCGTTTACCTTTCCGCCGGAGCGGTACCTATTTATCTACTTGCACTTTGACATGCTTTCAAACTGCTAGGTTGGCAGGAGCTGGGACTGAGCGACGGGGGCTCACCCCGTCGTGGGGATTCGAACCGCCGACCTTCTGATCGGCAAGACCTAGGTTCTGTGGTTTAACCCACAGCGCCACCCACATCCCTCCATTATATTGAATAAGACGTATTTTCATTGGGGAAATGTTGGAGGGTGTGCACTAGTTGTGACTGCCACAAAGGTTGTGCAGCTGTGTGTCTGTGGACACAGAGAGAGGACACAGACCTCTCCTCTCTCCCCCCTAACACTAGGTAAAGGTAAAGGACCCCCTGGAAGGTCAAAGGTGACTATGGGGTGCAGCGCTCATCTTGCTTTCAGGCCGAGGGAGCCGGCATTTGTCCACAGACAGCTTTCCGGGTCATGTGGCCAGCAGAACTAAACAGCTTCTGGTGCAACAGGACACGGTGACGAGTGCCAAAATGCACAGAAACGCCGTTTACCTTCCCTTCGCAGTGGTACCTATTTATCTACTTCCACTGGTGTGCTTTCGAACTGCTAGGTTGGCAGGAGCTGGGACAGAGCAACGGGAGCTCACCCTGTTGCAGGGATTCGAACTGCCGACCTTCTGACTGGCAAGCCCAAGAGGCTCCATGGTTTAGACCACGATGCCACCCACGTCCTGGGTGTACCCTCCAACGCTAGAACTGCTGGGCATCCACGAAATCCAAATTTCCAGGATTCTCGAGCAACGGTGTTGGGTGTCGCAAGGAGGCCCCTGTTTTCCTCCAATGAAAGTCAGGCTCCGAGTCTCCATGACACCTGTACCTTCTCCCCTTTATCATCCTCCATTGCCCAAGGGACGGGCGTAAATTCCCCCGGAGAGACAGATATGTTTATTGGCGTTCCCAGAGAGAGCAAGAGATTTAAGGCACCTCCTTTTGTGTTGGCATCAATATAACCTATTAGGGGAAACGACTCCTTAAGTGCTGATGAATGAAATATTTACCTAGCCACAGTGAGAGCTGGACCATAAAGTGAGAGCTGGACCATAAAGAAGGCTGATCACCGAAGAATTGATGCTTTGGAATTATGGTGTTGGAGGAGACTCTTGAGAGAGTCCCATGGACTGCAAGAAGATCAAACCTCTCCATTCTGAAGGAAATCAGCCCTGAGTGCTCACTGGAAGGACAGATCCTGAAGCTGAGGCTCCAGTACTTTGGCCACCTCATGAGAAGAGAAGACTCCCTGGAGAAGACCCTGATGTTGGGAAAGATGGAGGGCACAAGGAGAAGGGGACGACAGAGGACGAGATGGTGGGACAGTGTTCTCGAAGCTACCAGCATGAGTTTGACCAAACTGCGAGAGGCAGTGGAAGACAGGAGTGCTTGGCGTGCTCTGGTCCAAGGGGTCACGAAGAGGCAGACATGACTAAACTACTAAACAACAACAACAGAGCAGAGAGGGAACCGGCCGAGGTTGGGGTGACCTAGTTTCCGGAGTGTGTGTGTGGGCCATGGGCCAAAGCAGCCCCACCAGAAAGGCCTCGCTGACCCCTTTTCCATGCTCTTGGTATATAAAGCCAAGGAATCATAGAGTTTGGGAGATACACCCAAGGATCATCTAGTCCAACCCCCCGCCACGCAGGAATTTTTTGCCCAGCAAATTGAGCAACACCTGCAATTCGATGAGGCTGAAATTTGGACCGCATCCACAACTTCCAGTTCAAGTGCTATGGCGTTGCTTGAAGCAGACATGGCTCCTCTACCCCACCAGAATCCTGGGAGTTATGGTTTGTTGAGGGTGCTGAGAGCTGTTAGGAGGCTGTAAGAACATGAGAAAGCCTCACGTTTTTGGGTGGCATGCATATTTGTGGTACGACAAGGTTAAAGCACATAAAGCATTTAAAAACCATATTGTCAGGAAAGCACTGTTCAATGTCTGGATAAGATACAAAGACTTATTGGAAACTAAAACCCCAAGGTGGTTGTCACCAATGGAAGCGAAGGCTCAGGAAAAGCTCAATATGGAGGCCAAATGGCCGAAATATTGGGAAATGTTGGAACAAGAAGGAGATAAATTGAAATTGCAGAGTTTTGAGAAATTAAAAGATAAAGTGCGAGACTGGCTTCATTATTATCAAATAAGAGAGGCTTATAATTTGGATAAAAAAATTGGCTTCCAGGTGGAAAAATCAAAATTGGAAACAGAATTGTTAGATCCCAAAACTAAGATACTCTCAAGAATGTATAACTTGCTGTTGAAATGGAATACGCAGGATGAAACGGTTAAATCTGCTATGATTAAATGGGCACAAGATATTGGTCATAACATTATGTTTGCGGACTGGGAACAGTTGTGGACCACCAGTATGAAATTCACGGCATGTAATGCCTTAAGAGAGAATATTATGAAAATGATATACAGGTGGTACATGACACCAGTCAAGCTTGCAAAAATATATCATTTGCCCGATAACAAATGCTGGAAATGTAAAGAAAATGAAGGTACATTCTTTCACCTTTGGTGGACGTGCCCAAAGATTAAGGCTTTCTGGGAGATGATTTATAATGAAATGAAAAAGGTATTTAAATATACCTTCCTGAAGAAACCAGAGGCCTTTCTCCTGGGCATAGTCGGCCAATTGGTGCCAAAGAAGGATAGAACTTTCTTTATGTATGCAACAACAGCAGCAAGAATACTCATTGCAAAGTATTGGAAGACACAAGATTTACCCACCCTGGAAGAATGGCAGATGAAAGTGATGGACTATATGGAATTAGCGGAAATGACTGGCAGAATTCGAGACCAGGGAGAAGAGTTGGTGGAAGAAGACTGGAAGAAATTTAAAGACTATCTTCAGAAACACTGTAAAATTAATGTTAAATATGATGTTGGATTGGAAATAAGTGGCATTAGCAACAAAGTTACGAGAATATGCAAAAATGAATTGATAAAGGATGAAAATATAGAGGTACAATATGTTAAGATATAGAGTTAAGACAAATGAAAGAGGGTAAGGATTTGCTGACCTGATTATTTTAATTGGGAATACAAAAAGGGGAGGTGTGAGGAGGTCAAGGAAACAAGCTAACGAATTTAAAGTTATAAAAAATGGATTTGTTTTTAATTCTTTTTTATTTATCTGTCTTTATTTTGTATTTTTATTTTTTATTTTTTATGATGTTTTTGATCTCTTTATCTTTTTCTTTTACTATGTTTCTCTTTGTATTTTTTAAATCTATGTTTTTGTAAAATCTCAATAAATATTCTATATATATAAAAAAAGAACATGAGAAAGCCTGCTGGGTCATCTTTCAACTCCCATGGCAAAGAGAAAGCAGACAGGGAAAAGTATTTTCCCCCCTCCATCCCTCATAGCACCAGAATTCGTGGGCCTGCAGTGAAGCTGAATGTTGGAAGATTCAGGACAGGTAAAACCAGGGGCGGATCTGCTATGAATAGAATGGAACTTAAGCTTCAGGGCTCCTAATATACCTTAATCCTCATTGCTTAAAAATTTTGCTTTAAAAAGTGCATCCCTGGTTCCCCCTGATTTTCATCCACCCTCCCCATAACTCAAAAAATATAAGGCATAAGAATTTTTTCATTAACACCAGTGACTTTGACATGTGAGATAACCCAGTGCAGCAATTTAAATCAAAATCTGAAATGATGTAGATTATTATTATTATTATTACAGTGGTACCTCAGGTTAAGTACTTAATTCATTCCGGAGGTCCGTTCTTAACCTGAAACTGTTCTTAACCTGAAGCACCACTTTAGCTAATGGGGCCTCCAGCTGCTGCTGCGCTACCGGAGCACGATTTCTGTTCTCATCCTGAAGCAAAGTTCTTAACCCCAGGTACTATTTCTGGGTTAGCGGAGGCTGTAATCTGAAGCGTATGTAACCTGAGGTGTTGTTGTTTAGTCGTTTAGTCGTGTCCGACTCTTTGTGACCCCATGGACCAGAGCACGCCAGGCACCTCTGTCCTCCACTACCTCCCGCAGTTTGTTCAAACTCATGCTGGTAACCTCGAAAACACTATCCAACCATCTCGTCCTCTGTTGCCCCCTTCTCCTTGTGCCCTCCATCTTTCCCAACATCAGGGTCTTCTCCAGGAAGTCTTCTCTTCTCATGAGGTGGCCAAAGTACTGGAGCCTCAGCTTCAGGATCTGTCCTTCCAGGGAGCACTCAGGGCTGATTTCCTTCAGAATGGAGAGGTTTGCTCTTCTTGCAGTCCATGGGACTCTCAAGAGTCTCCTTCAGCACCATAATTCAAAAGCATCAATTCTTCGGCGATCAGCCTTCTTTATGGTCCAGCTCTCACTTCCATACATCACTACTGGGAAAACCATGGCTTTAACTATACGGACCTTTGTTGGCAAGGTGACGTCTCTACTTCTCAAGATGCTATCTAGGCCTGTCATTGCCCTTCTCCCAAGAAGCAGGCATCTTTTAAAGTGGCAGTCTGTCATGGAACAACCCCATTAAGAAGACAACGGTGGTTACCCAGACCTTGTTGCTTGTTGCAAAGGGATCCCCCCCAAATGTAGGTCTGCCACCGGGTAAAAGGAAGTCCTTCTTCGTGCAGTGGATTGTTAAACTGCGGAACTCACTGCCACAGGAGGCAGCGACGGCCACTGATCTTGATGGCGTTGGAAGGGGATTGGACTAATTTGTGGGGGAGGAGAGGGCTATCGATGGCTACCAGCCCAGGTGGCTCTGTTCTGCCATCACAGTCAGTGAATCCCAGTTGCTGGAAACCCCAGGAGGGAGAGCTGCTCTTGTGTTCGAATCCTGCTCGTGGGTTTCCATTAATGGGCATCTGGTTGGCCACTGAGAGAACAGGATGCTGGAGTAGATGGACCATTGGCCTGAACCAGCCGGCTCTCCTTTGTTCCTACGAACCGAGTGGAACGGAAAGGAACCTGAGTTCCTTTGGCGGCCTTAACCCTTTTCGTTCCCCAGGGACCAGCAGATTAATCAGGCTAATAAGAGTAATTTATCCAGCGGTGCAGCAGCCGGGAGAGCAGGGAAGCGACCCCATGAAATATTCAAGCCTGTGCCGCCGTAACAATAAATTAAGGAAAAGTAATTAAGCATCACAGCAGAGAGGAAACGAGAAATCAAGGTGGGGCAGGGGCACATATGACCACCTGGCTCTCTCCGTTTGTGCATGCAGAATCCTAGAATGATATAATTTTGCTCCAGGTTGGCTTGTGCCCTTTCAGGGCAAGAACTATAGAATTATAGAACTGGAATAGAGGAATATGCAGCTGGATCAAACCTGCAGCCTTGGCGTTATCGGCACCGCGCTCTAACCAGTTGAGCTACTAGCCAAGGCATTCTTAGAAGCCAGGGGGTGCCAGAACCATTGACAGGAGGAGTCAACCCATTATATATTTGTGCCCATACTCTTGCTCCTCAAGGGGAAAAACTGAGGCCTCGTCTGCACTCTGCATCTGAATAAGTATCCTAGCGATGGCTTCCCCCCAAAGAATCCTGGGATGTGTATTTCGTTCAGGGTGCTGAGAATCACTGGAACTGCTCGCAGGTACAAATATTTTGGAAATTTCTCTAGGCTACTATTTCTGATGTGCTAGGATATCACATACCCTTGTGGAACCCTAAACTATTTCCTACTCATTTTTCTGAAGGATGTTATCCCGGAAAATGATTGAGAAATAGCAGTCAGCCTTATAACTGCTACAAAGATTACTTGAAAAAATTAAAAAAAATGTCCAGTAGCACCTTAGAGACCGACTAAGTTTGTTCTGGGTATAAGCTTTCGTGTGCATGCACACTTCTTCAGATACACTGAAACAGAAGTCACCAGACCCTTATATATAGTGGGAGGGTGGGGTGGGGTTTTTCTCAGAAGGGTGGTAGGAGATGGGTAATTGACTTAATGGGTATGGTAAACCTGTTGACGACTGTTAATGACTGCAATTAGTCCTACAGGAAAAAGCAAGGGATAGTATGCAGAAGACCAAAAATAGCTTTAGCATATGTAATGAGACAAGAATCCAATATCTCTATTCAGACCAGGCCTCTCCATAGTTTTCAGTTTAGCAATAAGTTGTAATTCAGCAAATTCTCTTTCAAGTCTATTTCTGAAATTCTTTTGTAATAAGACAGCTGCTTTGAGATCCTGGGAGATTGAAGCTTCTCTTGTGATTCCGATGTCAGATTTATGTCCATTTATCCTTGGGCATAGGGTTTGACCTGTTTGTCCAATATAGAGGGCTGAAGGGCACTGTTGGCATTTGATGGCCTACACAATGTTGGAAGATGAGCAATTAAATAGTCCTGAGATGGTATGTTTGATGTTGTTGGGTCCAGTGATGGTCTTGTCTGAGTGTATGTGGCAGCAAAGTTGGCATCTGGGTTTATTGCAGGCTCTGGTACCAGTGTCTATGTTAAGTCTGCTTGCTGTATTAATGTGGGTGAGTTGTTGTTTAAGATTGGGTCGCTGTCTGTAGGCAATGAAACGTCTTCCTCGCAGAGCTTGAGAAAGAGAACTGTTGTTGTCTAGGAAAGGTTGTAGATCTCTGATGATGCATTGAACTGTTTTAACTTGGGAGCTGTGTGTGATTACTAGTGGTGCTCTGTTATTTTCTCTTTTGGGTCTGTCTGTTTTTTTCCTTTCAAAATGTTTTATTCATTTTGTAACACAAATAAACAATACAAACAGAAAAACAAACAATACAAACGAATTCTTGTCTCATCCTTATTTTTTCTAAACATTGATAAGTGAGCTTCCCCAAGTCCCCCCATCTGATTTTCATTTTACCTCATCTTTAGCAGTTTCATATATCATAATTTTTAACCATTTTTTAAAATCACACTTATTTTTACCATGGTCAGGGGTCCCTTTACCTTTACCTTTACCATAAAAATCTTCACATTTTATCACTTACAAATAATACTATTTTAAAATACCCTATCTTCTACTTCTAACCCTACAGCCTATATCCACTTCCAAAGCTATTCTAAGATTTAAATATTAACATATTTTTTCAAATATTCTTTAAACTTCTTCCAATCTTCTTCCACTGTCTCTTCTCTCTGGTCTCGGAGTCTCCCAGTCAGTTCGGCAAGTTCCGTATAGTCCTCTTTTGGGTCTGTCTCTGGCTTTCTTGACCTGTTGTTTAACTTACTTGGTTATCCAAAGGCCTGGTTAGACTCAGAGTTGGAAAGGACTTCAGGGCTCATCTAGTCCAACCCCCGTATTGCAGGAATCTTCTGCCCAACATGGGGTTCAAACCCACAACCCTGAGATTAAGACCCCGGGATTACCGTATTTTTTGCACCATAACACTCACTTTTTTCCTCCTAGAAAGTAAGGGGAAATGTCTGTGCGTGTTATGGAGGGAATGCCTACGGGTGGCATGCCTACGGATTTTCCTCCTCTAAAAACTACGTGCGTGTTATGGTCGGGTGCGTGTTATAGAGCAAAAAATACGGTAAATCTCATGCTTTACCAACTCAGCTATCTCAGATAAGTAACAATTGGGAGGGTGTGTGCAGAGTATATCTGTATGCTAATGGGTTTTGTGGGGGGTGGGGGGGTGGGATCCGGTCTGTAGGAACAATGATTAAGTAAACCTATTACACAATAATGCAGATAAATAAAGCTAACAGGTTTCTGGGGAAATGGTTTTGATTTTTTCTTTTTTTGCAATGCTTTTGGAACCATACCTTTAGTGCTAATGTTCAACCTTATGCTGCTTTCAATCTGATGTAACATTATTAATCCTTTTTATGGGTGTTTAGCAAATCATAAAAATGGGATGGGGGGGCGGATTTCCCAATTTAAGGATGGGGGGGTGCGGGAGAAGCCAGTTCCACGTTACGGTTTTTGCTGGGAAAGAGGCCGAACAACCGAACAGCCAATATTGCAAAGCGTTTATATAAATCTGTGGTCTCAGTGCGCTCATAATGTTGTGTTCTGCAGTCCTGATCTGATATTGCAGAGCTACAGAGTCGGTTCAGGAAAGGGCAGGCGAAAATGCTCAAAGGCGATGGAAACAAACTCCCTGTGAGGAGATGAGGGATTTGTTGTTTGCAGAAAGAAAGAAAAAAAGGCAAGTTA
This sequence comes from Podarcis raffonei, assembly GCF_027172205.1. Lineage (NCBI taxonomy): Eukaryota > Metazoa > Chordata > Lepidosauria > Squamata > Lacertidae > Podarcis > Podarcis raffonei. The sequence continues at coordinate 3,561,223 of NC_070619.1, read as the reverse complement.
GGAGGAACTTGACCAAGGTGTATTAAATGAAGCAGTGGTTGGAGAAAGTGGTTTTTTTCTTCTTCTTCTTTTCCTGTTTCTCCCAAAACACTGGAAGCCACTCAGGGATCAGCCAGAGAAGGAGAGCGAAGAGAAAAGACTTCCTCACACATGCAGTGCATAGGTTTAAAGAACTCTGGAGTTTTTCTGCCGCTGCCATGGGAGTCTGTCTGAGAACACCTAGGGAAGGAATGGCAAGGGGGACAAGATAGGAAGGTCTTGTTGGCTTCCTGGGGGAAATGGGTCGAGTGCAGGTGGAAAACCTGGATGTTGGCCTAGTGAGGTGGACTTTGTCATCTGAACTTTTTCTCTCTGCAGCAGCAGTTTGCTGCCTATTTGCTGATATATTTTTGGGGAAAGGCAGAACCCAGAAACCTGCCATCTGTCACGCTGTGCCAGCTCCCCAATGCTGTCTCATGCCAGCTGCCCTGATACCGAAACTGTACCTTGCTGAATGTCAAAGGATGGGCTTAGGATATTGGGGCAAACCCCCAGAGGAGACAGGCGTACGTGTTTTGTGGAGACCTTCAGGAACAGTTCACCCCAAGTTGGTCTTAGCTGTTGGTCTGAGTTCTGGTCAACTGTACGGTTGGTGGCAATGAGCAAGAGGTGGCACCCAACCTGTGGAACTCACTGCTTCGAGAGTCCAGCTCCCTCTTTATTTGCATTCTGCTGGCAATCAAACTGCTGAAACAAACAAAAAACAGCTTTTGAAATTGCTGCTGCTGCTCGTGAATGCTTTTGTTGTTAACCAGCTGTCTTTGCGTTTGGTTGGTTGTTTTTAGTAAGAGCTTATAAGGAAAGCTTGGCTGGATCAGCTCAGTAGCTCAGCTAGTTCCAGAGTCCTGTCTCACAGGACTGGAGCGCAACAAACAACAACAATGCAGGAGTCCAGGTAGACTGCCTCTGCAGCTGGAGGCTCCCTACAAGACTGTCAGAGCTTGGCTACAAGATCAGGCCATAGGGGACTCATCCAGCCCATCACCCTGTTGTCACAGATGTCCCAAAAGGAAACCCAGAAGCAGTAGCAGAGTGTTACATCATAGAATTGTAAAGTTGGAAGGGACCTCAAGGGTCATCTAGTCCAATGCAGGAATCTCAGCTCAAGCATCCGACCCAACCTCTGCTTAAAAACCTCCCAGGAAGGAAAGTCCACAACCTCCCAAGCTTGACCATTCCACTGTCAAATGGCTCTTACTGCTGGAAAGTTCTTCCTGATGTTTAGTCAGAATCTCATTTCTTGTAACTTGAAGCCATGGTTTCGAGTCCTACCCTCCAGAGCAGGAGGAAACAAACTTGCTCCCTCTTCCATGCGGCACCCCTTGAGATATTTGAAGGTGGCTCTCCTAAATCCTCTCAGTCTCCTCTTTTCCAGGTTAAACATCCCCAGCTCCCTCAACCATTCCTCACAAGGCTTGGTTTCCAGACCCTTAATCATCTTGGTTGCCCTCTTCTGCACACCTTCCAGCTTGTCAACATCCCTCTAGTCCAGGAACCTGGTGTGACCCATGAGGTCAGCCAGATATTCTCATCAAACCCACAAGGGAGAATGGGCGGTTTCCTTCCTTGTTCTATTGCCCACAAAGAAGGGTGTTTTGTTGTGTGCACAATTTTTCCAGGAACTTCCCCTCCCCTTGTCAAAAAATCCACCTTGCATTTCCAGGTGCTTCGATCCTAATAATGCGTTCTGACTTCGCACTTGCTGGACGGACTTTAAGGTTTCTTATCTCTAGGCCACAGACTTTCCATGCCCTACAAAGTGCATTGGTTTTTTTTTTTGCATGGGAGAAGAAGAAGAAGAAGAAGAAGAAGAAGAAGAAGAAGAAGAAGAAGAAACAACCCACAGATATTGGTAGAGCACTGGCCTAAGAGTGGCACACCTCAGTTTCCAGATTCGGAATTGGGCAGACCGTGTCATGAGCAGCCTTCTGTCATATCCTCAAGAAGGCTGAGTTGTCTTCAGAACACCAGTGGCTAGAGAAATCCAAAAGGAGGTTTGCACAGTCCACAAATGCCATTCCAGCTGGCCTGCCAGTCATGAGCATGCAATATTTAGGTGGCACCTGTCTGTCTTGAGAGATGGTGGAGTGCGCCTCTGGCCAAGCCCAGGCAGTGTGCATGGAGGTTCTGGGCTGCCCAGATGACAAGACCCCCTTCTTTTATTGGGCCTGATCTTTTATTTCCCTTCTCTTCCCTCCCCCTCCCCTTTTATGAAGATCACCCACTCTGAGACCCCACAGCTAATTCTCCCCTGGCCTCCTCGCTGGCCCAAGTGGGACCAATTCAGCCAGCTAGTCCTGGGGATTATCTAATGCTTATCAGATGGATTTCCCCTAAATTGATTTCTGAACTTTGAATTTTATTGTTACAGGGGAACCTCTGGTTACGTACTTAATTCATTCTGGAGGCCCGTTCTTAACCTGAAACTGTTCTTAACCTGAAGCACCAATTTAGCTAATGGGGCCTCCTGCTGCTGCCGTGCCGCCGAAGCACGATTTCTGTTCTCATCCTGAAGCAAAGTTCTTAACCCGAGGTACTATCTCTGGGTTAGTGGAGTCTGTAACCTGAAGTGTATGTAACCTGAAGCGTATGTAACCTGAGGTACCACTGTATTCATGTTTTTATACTGTATTTTATGCTGCTTTTACAATTAAGTGTTTTAAATTTGTTGTTAGCCGCCCTGAGCCCTGTTTTTGAACCGGGAAGGGCAGGGTATAAATAAAAAAATATTTACCGTATTTTTTGCTCTATAAGACTCACTTTTTCCCTCCTAAAAAGTAAGGGGAAATGTGTGTGCGTCTTATGGAGCGAATGCAGGCTGCGCAGCTATCCCAGAAGCCAGAACAGCAAGAGGGATTGCTGCTTTCACTGCGCAGTGATCCCTCTTGCTGTTCTGGCTTCTGAGATTCAGAATATTTTTTTTCTTGTTTTCCTACTCCAAAAACTAGGTGCGTCTTGTGGTCTGGTGTGTCTTATAGAGCGAAAAATACGGTATTTTATTTATATTCTCAGCCTGGCTGATATGGCCCAAAGGAAAGCAGAGCAAGACGTTAGGCACCAGCTGGGCTGCAGGAGTTGCCAGAAGGAGGCGTAAAATGCACCATCCAATCATCTTAGGGACTCCAGATTTGTGGAGGGTCTACTCCTGAGCCATTGCCTCCCTGAAGAGACCCCACAAAGCAGCGGAGGTTTAGGATCAGAGTTTTCCTTCTCCTAGACCAGAGGTCAGCAAACTTTTTCAGCAGGGGGCCGGTCCACTGTCCCTCAGCCCTTGTGGGGACCCGGACTATATTTTGAGGGGGGAAATGAATGAATTCCAGTGCCCCACAAATAACCTAGAGATGCATTTTAAACAAAAGCACACACTCTACTCATGTAAAAACACCAGGCAGGCCCCACAAATAACCCAGAGATGCATTTTAAATAAAAGGGCACATTCTACTAATGTAAAAAAACACTGATTCCCGGACCATCCATGGGCCAGATTGAGAAGGCAATTGGGCTGCATCCAGCCCCCGGGTCTTAGTTGACCCCTGTCCTAGATTGTCTCCCTTCCCAGGTGAATGAGCCCCACCTGCCCCTCGTCTCCCTCTACAGCAAGGGCAGAAACTGCCTTCTTGACCACTGGGCCCACTCTAGGTCTCGTCTTCTCTGTCCGCCAGAGCCTGTCTTCACACACAGGGAAGCCCCTAACTCACCAAGGGGTTCAGACCCATCGGCTCCCCTCACCTGCTTTAACTGGCCAGTCAAAACTGTTTCCAGGATTGTGGCTGCTGTCGCCTGCTGGCAGCTTCCAGGAGCCACAGGTGGGAGCTGAGTGCAGGTGGGGGACCCAAGATGGACAAACGACCCCAGAAGGAGCACAACATGTCCCCTAGCGGTGGTACTGCACCTCCCCTAACACCCCATACAACCCCATATATATGTGTGTGTGAATATAGATTCCTATATTTTCCACAGACAAAAGCAGAGACATCACCTTGCCAACAAAAGTCCGTATAGTTAAAGCTATGGTTTTCCCAGTAGTGATGTATGGAAGTGAGAGCTGGACCATCAAGAAGGCTGGTGGCCGAAGAATGGATGCTTTTGAATTCTGGTGCTGGAGGAGACTCTTGAGAGTCCCATGGACTGCAAGAAGATCAAACCTCTCCATTCTGAAGGAAATCAGTCCTGAGTGCTCACTGGAAGGACAGATCCTGACGCTGAGGCTCCAAGACTTTGGCCACCGCATGAGAAGAGAAGACTCCCTGGAAAAGACCCTGATGGTGGGAAAGATGGAGGGCACAAGGAGAAGGGGACGACAGAGGACAAGATGGTGGGACAGTGTTCTCAAAGCTACCAGCATGAGTTTGACCAAACTGCGGGAGGCAGTGGAAGACAGGAGTGCCTGGCGTGCTCTGGTCCAGGGGGTCATGAAGAGTCGGACACAACTAAATGACTAAACAACAACAACATATTGTCCTCTTGGTTTGAGTTGAGGCTGGGGTCCCTCAAATGCATGTCAGCTTAGCACAGCTGTGTCTGTTCATTCTTCTTCCTGGTGCATTCCTTGCCTCTGATTGTGGAGGCAGAGCGTAGCCTTTGTGGCTATCCGTCGCTGACATCCTTTTTCTCAGTGTTGTCACCTTCCTGACAGTGCATCATGCTCCCTGATTTTAAGCCATTTCCAACATCCTTTTCCCCCTGTCCCCCTGTACACAAAAGGAACTCCAGAGCCAGAAAAATATATCCCCTCAAATTCCACCTGAATTTTTTGTATTTGGGGTCCTCCCTTCCCCATTCAATGTAACCATGGAAGCGTAGCCAGGGAGGCAGGGGGGCAGTTGCCCCCCCATCAAATAAATAAACGGCCTTGGTCCAGTAGACCTGAAGGAGTGTCTCCACCCCCATCATTCTGCCCGGACATTGAAGTCCAGCGCCGAGGGCCTTCTGGTGGTTCCCTCACTGCGAGAAGCAAAGTTACAGGGAACCAGGCAGAGGGCCTTCTCGGTGGTGGCACCCGCCCTGTGGAACGCCCTCCCATCAGATGTCAAACAGAAGAACAACTACCAGACTTTTGGGAGACATCTGAAGGCAGCCCTGTTTAGGGAAGCTTTTAATGTTTGATGCATTACTATATTTTAATATTTTGTTGGAAGCTGCCCAGAGTGGCTGGGGAAGCCCAGCCAGATGGGTGGGGTATAAATTATTATTATTATTATTATTATTATTATTATTATTATTATTATAATAAAAAGTAATACTTAACTAACTGACCAATTGCGTCACAGATAACTTGGTTCTGCCCCCCCAACATAATGCCTGCCCCCCCCACTGTAAAATTAATCCTGGCTACACCTATGAATGTAATGTATTCGAGGTAAACATTTCTCAACAAATCTGCAGGTTGAAGAGCCCACAGAGAGTTTGCTTCCTGAAAACTCAAAACAAGCCTTGGATTCGCAGTCCTGGATCCCATTAGTTTAATTGACTGATCCCTTCCTCGGTGGCAGTGTTTCCTGTGTTTGTTTCTGGTGCTGCTGGAAGGTTTCCCACCGGGGAGGAATCTGGCTGGTCACTGTGAGGATGCTGGACTAGATGGGCCAAGGGCCTGATCCTGCAGCCAAGCTCTTCTGATGTTCTGGTGTTTAATGGAAAGCATCGGATACAGAATGCCACATTGGTTTTCCATCAGCACCACCAAACCCCACAAAAATCTATCCAGAGAAGCAGGAATATGTTCCCTTCTTCTGACACAACACTCTCTTTGCTTTGTTTTCACACATTAATGTGTCCCCCCCCACCCCAAAATATGTTGGCTTTGGTGTGCAGTAGCAAAATGCCTGGACGCGGGTGGTGCTGTGGGTTAAACCACAGAGCATAGGGCTTGCAGATCAGAAGGTCGGCGGTTCGAATCCCCACAACGGGGTGAGCTCCCGTTGCTCAGTCCCTGCTCCTGCCCACCTAGCAGTTTGAAAGCACATCAAAGTCCAAGTAGATAAATAGGTATCTCTCCAGCGGGAAGGTGAACGGCGTTTCTGTGCGCTGCTCTGGCTCGCCAGAAGCGGCTTAGTCCTGCTGGCCACATGACCCAGAAGCTGTACACCGGCTCCCTCGGCCAATAAAGCGAGATGAGTGCCACAATCCCAGAGTCGGCCGCAACTTGACCTAATGGTCAGGGGTCCCTTTACCTTTACTAGCGAAATGCCTCACCAATTCTTTTTTCGTTCCTACGTTCTTTGGAAAGCTGGACTATAACCCACCTGCTTGACACCTGCCAGGGAGTCTGTATACTTGTATACTTGTATACGTATAACCCTTGCAACATAGAAAGATAGCATGTCAGGGAGGTGATGAATAGGCAAGACCTCTTTTCCCCGGCATGCTAGGTCTGTCTGCATGCGGGTAGAGAATTTGAACACTCCTGTATTTAAATACATATTCCTCACCCAGAAAAAGCTAACTGGAAACTTTTTTCCTTGACATGCTACATTTCTAAATGCAGGGAGAGATATAGATAGATAGATGATAGATGATAGATAGATAGATGATAGATAGATGATAGATATAGATAGTGTGTGTGTGTGTGTGTGTGTGTGTGTGTGTGGTCTGGAGGTGTACTCAGTCACATCCAGGAAAATATGGCAAGTCCCCAGCCACAGGTTCCATGAAGAAAGAACTAGGCTTGTGTGTTTGTGAACCCAGACTCTTTCATTTTCCATACACGGAGCAAGTGTAACCTGCTTTTGAAATATAGTACATTCAGTTCTCCTCCTCCTTCTTTTATGATTATTTCATGAGGCCCAAGAGAACCTTCATCTTTGTAGTGTGGATTCAGCCTCAGCCGGAACCACCAATTCCCCCTTTGTTGAGTTTGAACACAATATTGCTTTGAGATTGCCTCAAATCGAGCACCTCAGATACTGCGTCCAGTTCTGGGCACCACAATTTAAGAAGGATGTTGACAAGCTGGAAGGTGTGCAGAGGAGGGCAACCAAGATGACCAGGGGTCCGGAAACCAAGCCTTATGAGGAACGGTTGAAGGAGCTGGGTATGTTTAGCCTGGGAAAGATGAGACAGAGAGGAGATAACCACCTTCAAATATCTCAAGGCCTGCCACATGGAAGATGGAGCAAGCTTATTTTCTCCTGCTCCGGACGGTAGGAGCATCTAACTAAACATCAGGCAGGACTTTCTGACAGTGAGAGCTTTCCAACAGTGGAACGGACTCTCTCGAAAGATAGTGGACTCTCCTTCCTTGGAGGTTCTTGAGAAGAGATTGGATGGCCTTATCTGTCCTGGGTGCTTGAGCTGAGATTCCTGCATTGCAGAGGGTTGGTCTGGATGACCCTCGAGGTCCCTCCCGAGTCTAGGATTCCTATTCTTGAACCTGGAACCTTTCTGCTACGCCACTGCCTGTACCAGCGAGTCTGGGAACCTCCCTTTAAAAACAGAGCGAAACCCCAGTCCTGACGACCCTGGGGGATAAGGCGCTTTGCCCCCTTGGGGCCTAAAACCTCCCCATTGGCAGTGCAGAAAGGGACGAGGGCAGACTGAGCGGAAGGGGTGGGGGAGACAGCCGCCGTCCTGCGCCAAGAGTAATTACCCCGGATTACCTAGAAAGGGAGAGACGGAAAGAGGAGGGGGAGGGAGGGAGGGCGAGGAGTCGAAGGGGCGGCGCAGCGGAGGGGAGGCGGGTGGTCTGCGCGGCGAAGGCTGGGGAGGGGCTGGGGGAGGGAGCCCACCAATGGGAGGAGAGGGTCCCTTTCCCGGATTCCGCCGGAGAGCCGGGCGAGGGGAGCCGCGGGTGGCGCGCCAGGCGGGCGAGAGGGGCTTGACTCGGCGCCCGGGAGATGCCTTGGCAGGCGCCGGGAGCTGTCCTTCAGCACCACCCGCCGCCGCAGCAGCAGCGCGCTAGCGGCAGAGGCGGCGGCCGCTCTGCGGTCCGGGCTGCTGCTCCCTCGTTTCAGCACCCGGACAGCTCCCTGGGCGCCGTCCGGCCCGGCGCGGCCCCCGACCCGCGTCTCCTGGCCCCCGGGCGGCCCTCGCCCAGCCAGCTGGTCTTCCTCTCGCTCTACCCCTTGCTCCAGAGGGCCCGGGACCCCGGCCGCCTGCCCTCCGGTTGGCACTCCCCCTGCCCCCACCAGGAGGGCGGCGCTTGGCCCGGATCGGGGCCCGGCCACTGGGCAGCCCCCCGGCTCCTGCCGCCGCCGCCGCCGCCTCCCCCCCGCCAGCCGTGCTCGTCCGCAGCGCCGGGAAACGCAGGGCAGCGCCGGAGCGCGCCCGGGTGCCGCTGGTGCCCGCCGACGGGCGAGGAGCGGGCTCTGCCTGGCCGCTCGCCTCTGCAGGGAAAGTTGGCTCCCGAAGGCAGCCTTGGCCACAGCCGCTCCGGGAAGCAGCCGCCAGGAACCTTCGGATGGCAGAAGGTAAAATCAGCCCTCCCCCGAAACATAAACCCCTCCTTTGGTGTTGGTGGTATCGAAGAAGGTGGCAGATTTGGGGGGGGGTGGGATCTAGGTTCTTAGCCACGCACCCAGGGGTCACGGCTGCAGGCTATGAGGAGGGATGGGCAGTTCCCCCCAGTAAGTAAGTCCCCATCGTTATAAGTAGCTGAGCACCCCTGCCCGCCCCCATAAGACCGTAGCCAAGCTCCAAGACTCATTTGCTCCTAGACATTAAAATGCACTCATTCTCTCTCTCTTCGAATGCGTGTTTATGCTGTTCAATTTCCCCTTGCAGCCGGTGTGTTTTCTGTAACCTGGTGCCCAACTTCAAGACCCAATCCCATTTGCTCCTAAGCAATTAATATGCATGATCTTTCTCTGTCTCTCCGTCTCGCTGTCTCTGTCTCTCTCCATGCGTATTTATTCTGTTTAATCGCTCTGCCTCATCTGACGCTCACCTTCGATATATGCACAGGTACAGACCCTGTTTAATTCTCCCTTTGCAGCTGGTGTGCCCTGTTCAGCCAGAATCCCAACTTCAAGACCCGACCTCACTGGCCCCTAAGCAATTATTTGCAATTGTCCATATATATATATATATTGTCCATATATTAATGAATTGTTCCTTTGCAGCTGGCGCGTTCGGTTTCATTGCTTCCTCTGATGCGTTTTTTTTTCCCTTTTTAAATTGCCTTTATCCATTTTCTGTGCACCTACATATATCTGTGGGGTGGGGATGGGGAACGGACTCCCTCCGTCCTCGTGCGGTGTTGTAGCAACCTAGGAAAGAGGATCGATAGCCATGAGAGAAATAAATAAATCAAGGGCACTATCCAACCCCCAAACACCAACATCACACACACAAAATTATCCCTCCATCTGTGGAAGGTCAGCCTATTTGTGTTTTTAAAGGGGGGGATACTATGTGTTTTTTAAAATACACACACACACAACACAACATACAACACCATCTCGGTGTCTCTGGCACCTGTGTGGAGACTGCTGCAGAATTTGAGGAGGGGGTTGAGAAAAGGAGGAACTCACCTCAGCGGTTCCTTTCGCTGCAATCTCATTGATGTCCAAATTCTGCGTGTGCGGAGAGAGAGGGGGGCGGCGGCATATTTGGGGTTTGTACCACCATCCACCTCCTTCCCAGTTATTTAGCAACTGCAGAGTCCTTTCCACTCTAGAAACCCTTTCAGCATTTGTAGTAGGGTGCCGTTGCTTTAGTATTATTTTAAAAAGTCTGCACAGCAAGGCTTCGTCCCTTGGAAAGGAATGTTGCGGCAGGGGTCCTGTGATTTAAGAAGCTCCGAAGGAACCAGGCCAATCACCCACCGATTTGAGAAACCCGCAATTTGTGGGGTGGGGAAAACGACCCCCAGGCACTCTGTGCGCGCGCACGTGATCCATCCCATTCAGACCCGAACTTTGCCTACCAGGGATCCGTAGATGATTTCATTGATACGGAAGAAGGGGGTGAGGCCGAGGAGAGCATTTCAGAGCAGAGAGTTCTCTTGGAAAGGTTCCTTCTCTCCTCCTCTTCTCCCTGGGAGATGGGGAGCAGGGGAGTCTTCTATTGCACCCCCCCAGTATCTATGTGAGGAGAGGAGGCAGGCGGCTCTCTGCCTCTGGTAGGAACCAACTCCTAGGGGCCAAGGTCAACGCCCCCTCCAGTAAAATATTTGAGGGGTCACGGCCCTCAAAATGGATGGCCATTGCCATTCAAAGGATGTGCGTGTTCCCATGGGCGTAGCCAAGGGAGGAAGGGGGCAGCTGCCCCCCTAAATCAAGCAAATCATTAAAAATGAGGTTCTGCCCCCCTCCAAACAAGGCCTGCCCCCTAACATAAATCCTGGCTACCTGAGCTGTGTCTTGTGATCAGTTAGGCAAGGTGGGGCTTACCTGTACACCCCCCCCATTTTTTATTCAAGTTGGTACCCTTGTGGGTTCTTCCAGAAACCACTTCTGGGTTTCATCGTCAAGACCACCGATTTCCCTTCTCTCTCTCTCTCTTTCTCTCCCCGGGTGTGTTTGTGTTTGTGTGTTTGTGCGTTTGCACTTTGACACGACATCCCTGCCCTGTAGAAGCAGCCTTCTCCCGACACCCCCTCCCCCCATTTATTTATTTATTTGAAAATGGTTTTCCTCTTAACGGAGAGCAAGGACTCGATATAAGCAGCTGATATAACACAGTTAAACTATGGAACTCACTCCTGCAGGGGGAAAGGACCGCCGCCAACCTGGATGGTTTTAAGAGGATTGGACAAATTTGTAGAAGAGGAGAAGGCTTTTGATAGCTGCCAGCCACAATGGCTAAGCTCTGTCTTCACGGCCAGAGGCAGTAATGCTTCTGAACAGCAGTTGCTGGAAGCCACAGGAGGGAGAAAGAGCAGGTCTTGGGTTCAGGTCCTGCTTGTTGGGTTTCCCATGGGGGGGGGGCAACTGGTTGGCCACTGTGAGAACAGGATGTTGGGCCACATGCGCTATTGGCCTGACCTAGCAGGTTTGTCTTATGTCTTTTAAATAATAATAATAATAATAATAATAATAATAATAATAATAATAATAATTTATTTATACCCCACCCATCTGGCTGGGCTTCCCCAGCCACTCTGGGCGGCTTCCAAAAAAATTTTAAATACTGTAATACATCAAACATTAAAAGCTTCCCTAAACAGGGCTGCCTTCAGATGTCTTCTAAAAGTCTGGTAGTTGTTGTTCTCTTTGACATCTGGTGGGAGGGCGTTCCACAGGGCGAGTGCCACCACCAAGAAGGCCCTCTGCCTGGTTCCCTGTAACTTGGCTTCTCGCAGTGAGGGAACCGCCAGAAGGCCCTCAGTGCTGGACCTCAGTGGCTGAACGATGGGGGTGGAGACGCTCCTTCAGGTATACAGGACCGAGGCCTTTTAGGGCTTTAAAGGTCAGCAGCAACACTTTGAATTGTGCTCGGAAACGTACTGGGAGCCAATGTAGGTCTTTCAAGACCGATGTCTTGAAAATTTAAATTTTGCCTAACATTTAGGACAGCTCTGTTGGCGGAGCATGAGATTAATCTCAGGGTCGTGGGTTCAAGCCCCACCTTGGGGGGAAAACTTCCTGCATTGCAGGGGGTTGAACTAGATGACCCTCAGAGATCCAACTCTACAATTCTATGATCTTCTGTTTTAACAACAACAACAACACCAACATCCATTGATAAATAGGAAGGTTTCAGAAACATCCCTGAGCCAGACAGATTTAGCTTGGCACCTACAAACTGAGAATTAAGGAAGGAATTAGTCTAGAAATTATGGAAGGAATTAAGTCTAGGAAGGATGAAAGTTCTGCAGTATTTCTGGGGAGCTCAAGGCCATAGGATAATAATAATAATAATAATAATAATAATAATAATAATAGTAATAATTTATTTATACACCGCACTTATCAGTTCAGAAAACCGGGCTCAGAGCAGCTAACAACAAATTTAAAACACTTAATTGATGCAAAAACAACAACAACAAAACAGCATAAAATACAATATAAAAGGTGAATAACAATAAATTCAGAATTCAAAAATCAATTTAGGGGGGAAATCCATCCAATAAACATTAGATGATCACCAGGGCTAGCTGGCTGAATTAGCTCTATTTGGGCCAGCGAGGAAACCAGGGGAGAATTAGCTGTGGGATCCCAGAGCGGGTAATCTTCATAAAAAGGGGAGCGGGGAGGAAGGGGAATAAAAGATCAGGCTAAGTTCAAATTGAAAGACAGGCAGAATAGCTCTGTCTTGCAGGCCCTGTGGAAGGAAGTTAAATCATGCAGGGCCGTGGTCTCCTGGGACAGAGCATTCCACCAGGTCGGAGCCATCACTGAGAAGGCTCTGGCCCTGCTGGAGGAGAATCTGACTTCCTTAGGGCTCGGGACCTCTAAACTATGATTATTCATGGACCTTAAGGTCCTCTGTGGGGCAGACCAGGAGAGGCAGTCCTGTAAATACGAGGGCCCTAAGCCACAAAGGACTTTAAAGGTCAAAAGCAACACCTTAAACCTGACCCAATACTCCACTGGGAGCCAGTGCAGCTGGAAAAGCACTGGGTGAATATGCTCCCATGGCAGGAACCCCGTGAGGAGCCTCGCTGCAGCATTCTGCACCCGCTGGAGTTTCTGGGACAGTTTCAAGGGCAGCCCCGCGTAGAGCGAATTACAGTAGTCAAGCCTGGAGGTGACTGTCGCATGGATCACTGTGGCCAGGTCAGGGCAGGAAAGGTAAGGGACCAACTGTAGAGTTGGGAAGGGACTACAAGGGCCATGTAGCTCAACCCTTTGCACTGCAGGAGTCTTTCAACCAACATGGGGCTTGCCCCCGACAAGGTAAAAGGACCCCACATCGCTTAATTTGGGGGGCCTCATAGACCCAATTAGAGCCGTGTTGGTTTGAGTAAAATGTATTGATTTATTATTATTATTATTATTTTCCTGTATATATTTCAACATCCCCAAAGTTTGGCATCAGTAGTCTAGATGCTGTAAAGCTCTGGTGATCTGCTGTGGAAGGTACCCCCTTGAAGAAGATGGTTTCAGTGGCTGCCCAGATTTCATTGCCAGTTGAGAAGGGGCCCCAATGACAGTTTGAGCTTCAGGGCCCCCAAAATATAGGTCTGCCCCACCCCCCAACATTGATGACTAGCGTCTTTCTTTGAGGAAAGGCCATAACTCAGCATCAAAGCATTTGCCTTGTGTGCAGAATAAGCCACATTCAATGCCTGCCAGTCAGTGTAGACAATGCTGAAGTAGATGGAACAGTTGCCTGTCTCACCTTGAAACAACTTCCAAACCAGCCCGTGAAAGATGCATCAAGAGGGGGTGGCACAGCTGCCCTGGAGCCCTATCCAAATACTGTACCCAGCACATTCACTTATACGCACAGGGATGAGGGCCAATCACCTGGGTTTTCCTTGAAAGCTCATTGGCTTTATAACTCAACAATTCCACCCCACCCCATTTAAAAGAAATTGTTAAAAGTGGTGGGGGTTTTTTGACGGATCATGTATAATAATAATAATAATAATAATAATAATAATAATAATAATAATTTTTATTTATATCCTTCCCCAGCCGAAGCCGGGCTCAGGGCGGCTAACAACAATAAAATAATACAACATTCTAAAATCATTTCATTATAAAATTAATTCAAATCAAATTGATGGCAACCATTGAGCTAGAGTTCTGTGAAGATTGCCAGAGGAGGGAGTCAGGCTGTGCCCTGGCCAAAGGCCTGGTGGAACAGCTCTGTCTTGCAGGCCCTGTGGAAATATGTCAAGTCCCGCAGGGCCCTGGTCTTTTGTGACAGAGCGTTCCACCAGATTGGAGCCACAGCCGAAAAAGCCCTGGCTCTGGTTGAGGCCAGCCTAACCTCCCTGTGGCCTGGGACCTCCAAGATGTTTTTGTTTGAAGACCGTAAGGTCCTCCGTGGGACATACCAGGAGAGGCGGTCCCGTAGATACGAGGGTCCTAGGCTGTATAGGGCTTTAAAGGTTAAAACCAGCACCTTAAACCTGATCCTGTTCTCCACCGGGAGCCAGTGCAGCTGGTATAGCCCTGGGTGAATGTGATCTCGCAGCGAGGACCCCGTAAGGAGTCTCGCCGCGGCATTCTGCACCCGCTGAAGTTTCTGGCTCAGTCTCAAGGGCAGCCCCACGTAGAGCGAGGACATAGGACATAGAAAGAGACTGCTGGATCAGGCCAATGGCCCACCTGTTCATACAGTGGCCAACCAGATGCTGAAACAGGAACCTTGCAAGTGTGGTAGGGCAATGTCCCAACCATTATCTTGCTCTATGAGGATCCTGCTCCATCTGGAACGCCGGTAGTGGCTCTCCCTGCCTGTGGACTGTCTCACCAGAGTGGTGCATGCCCTGGTTATCTCCCGCTTGGACTACTGCCATGCTCTCTACGTGGGGCTACCTTTGAAGGTGGCCCAGAAACTGCAGCTAATCCAGAATGTGGCCGCCAGTCTGGTGACTGGGAGCAGCCACCAGGACCATATAACACCGGCCCTGAAAGACCTACTTTGGCTCCCAGTACATTTCTAAGCACAATTCAAAGTGTTGGTGCTGACCTTGAAAGCCCTATAAACGGCTTCTGCCCTGTGTACCCGAAGGAGCATCTCCACCTGCGTCTTCCAGCCCAGACACTGAGGTCCAGCTCCGAGGGTCTTCTAGTGGTTCCTTCACTCCGAGGAGTGAGGTTACAAGGAACAAGGCAGAGGGCCTTCTCGGTGGTGGCACCCTCCCTGTGGAATGCCCTCCCATCAGATGTCAATGAGATAAGTAACTATATAACCTTTAGAAGACATACAAAGGCAGCCCTGTATAGGGAATCTTTTAAAGGTTTTATTATGTTTTTATATATGTTGAAAGCCACCATGAGTTCTAGTATTACACGAGAGAGAGAGAGAGAGAGAGAGAGAGAGAGAGAGAGAGAGCCTCTATCTGCTTTCCCCATGTGATATATGATTTTGTAACCCTCTATCATATACCATCTAAACTCCACCATCCCCTCAATCATTTGAGTTGTCCTTTCCTGAACCATTTCCCACGCTGCCATCTCCTTTTGGAGGTGAGGCGACCAGAACGCTACATAGCAGCAACACTTTGCAAAGCAGGCAGGTGAGAAACATCTACAGCACCCTGAACGGGATAAGTAATAATGGTGTTCTTCCATTCTGATCCTTCCACCTCTAGTCGTAACTCCGGAATGAGCTGGTCATTTCTTGCAAGGCCCCAGTCTCTTCTCCTGAGGCTACTATTTCCCGGTGTCATAGAACTGTAGAGTTGGAATGGTAAGAATTGAATCCCCTGCAATGCAGGAATCTCAACTCAAGCTATAATGCCATCCAACCTCTGCTTAAAAACCTCCAAGGAAGGGGACTCCACGACCTCCCAAGGGAGTCCTGTTCCACTGTTGAACAGCTCTTACTGTCAGAATGTTCTTCCCGGTGTTTAGTTGGAATCTGCATTCCAGCAACTTGAAGCCAATGGTTCGAATCCTACCCTCCAGAACAGGAGGAAAGCAAGCCGGCTCCACCTCTCAGATCACACACGTATTCCTTCCCTCTCTTCCCTTCCTTGGGAGCCACTGAGTCACCTTGCCTTGCAATTAGCCTGCCAGTCCCGGGAACATCTCGGAGGGCGTCGGGACGGGAAAATATTGGTGCCAAAGCTTTTGAGCCCTGCAGGGTGTAATTAGCCACACCGGGAACATTGCGCCGAGGCTGCAAGAAACCTCTTGGCAGGGGAACAAAGCCGCCGTCTCAGGGGAGAGGAGGGCCATCACAAAAGCAGGACTCGGCAGGTACAATTGCAGCCTGGCAGAGAGGGTGCTATGCCTGATTGGCACACAGGACCCTCCCAGAGCCGCTAAACGCTCACGACTGGGGGAAGGGGTTGGGTAAAGGCGTCCATGGATGGGTAAATTGGGTGCCTGTCCAAAGCGAGCACAAGAAGGTAGTACGCTGAGTCAGTCCATTGGTCCAATGCCTTGACTGAACCAGCTACATTGCTCACTCTGGATAGAGGAAAACACGCATGGAAGGCAGAATATTTCCAGAGGACTTTCTTTGCTTCCTCTGTCATTACTCTAGAACTCGAGGGCATCCAGTGGAGGTGAGCATTGGAAAATTTGGGGCAGATAAAAAGAAGACCTTCTTCGTGGAGCACAGAGCTGAGATGTGGAACTCCCTGCCACAGGAACCTGCAGAACTGGCAAAATCAACAACAAAATTAAGAGAATCTAATGATGAGTGTCAGTCCGTCAGTTTTATTGCACATAGGCAAAGGCCACCGCAATGTACACAAGAATCATTCAACAATTAAAAGAAAATACACTGGATTAATACAAAAAACTTAAAACATTTATATTACCAAGACATTACCTACTCTAAACAGAGCTATAAAAGCACCTTAATATACAAGTTAAGACATTAAACAATAAAATTTACAAGGTAAAATTATCACATGGCCACGGATATATTAAAAAATAATGTTAATTGATACAGTGTGCAATTATATTCGGAGTTTGATGATAAAGATAGAATATAGCTTGATGTAGATAGGATCAAATAAATTCATCTCCTTTACAGTTGGTGGCTACCTTGGCTATATAATTTGCTCTCATTTTCTTAGCGGCAGTTGCAAAGAGTGCTACACGCCAGGTCACATACTTATCTGTGTCTGTGAGGAGATATAAAATCATGTCAGAGGGGTTCTGGCCAGGGGACCTTATGATGAGTGTTTTATGGAAGAACTGGTGCCTGTTTTTGGGACCACTTAAAGAAATTTTGTAGTATGATGAACTCGCAAGCAGGATTTTAGATACGAGCATCCGAAGTGATTAGAGTATACTATTGTGGGTCTGATTTGATAGATAGAAGCAACAGAAGGAGGGAAACGACAACTCTGTGGAAAACAGGAAGGTGACAAAAATAAGAGAAAATGCAAAACTGTGTTTTGACTGTGTTAAAAATGTTGAAAATAAAATGGAATTGGGGAGAAAGGAGGCAGCGACAGCCGCCGACTTAGATGGATTTAAAAGAGGATTGGACAAATTCATGATGGAGCAATGGCTATGGTCTGCAATCAGGCACAGGCTCCAATTGCTTGGGGAAAACTCTCCTGTACAGGTGAAACTCGAAAAATTAGAATATCGTGGAAAAGTTCCTTGATTTCACTAATTCAACTTCAACGGTGAAACTAATATATGAGATAGACTCGTGACATGCAAAGCGAGATATGTCAAGCCTTGATTTGTTATCATTGTGATGATCTGATGAAAACCCCAAATTAACAATCTCAGAAAATTAGAATATTCAAGGAAATCAGCAAAACAAGGATTGCAAATCGAGCAAGATTGGACCTCGGAGAAGTAGAAGCACATCTCGCTTTGCATGTCATGAGTCGATCTCATATATTAGTTTCACCTTCTAAGTTGAATTACTGAAATCAATGAACTTTCCCACGAGATTCTAATTTTTCGAGTTTCACCTGTATATGATCAGGTCTCTGGGTATCATAAGGTTAATAGGAACCAGTAACTGGTTGGAGGCAGAAGAATGGTGGGGGGAACCAACTGGGGGAACCCCAAGGAAGGAAGGCTCAGGCCCAGGGAGTGGTGGTGGGACAAGAGTGAGTGGCCAGAGGGAAAAGCCTGGGGGGAGCAGGTGTCAGAAGCTGGAGAGGTAACAGGGCTTAGTGAGCAGGGAGAGTTTGTGGCAGAGAGCAGTTCAGAATCAGAGGCAGAACCTGAAGCAGGAGAGGAGGCAGGCCAAGAGGCAGAGATGGATCTGGCTGGGGAAGAGTCATGGATTTCTCCTGCTGCAACCAGCTCATAGCTGTCAACCGTCCCTTATTTGGCGGGAAAGTCCCTTATCCCAGCGCTGTGTCCCGCTACTGTCCCTTATTGTTGATGTCCCTTAAATTTCCCGGGTTTCATAGAATCATAGAGTTGGAAGAGACCCCAAGGGCCATCGAGTCCAACCCCCTGCCAAGCAGGAAACACCATCAGAGCACTCCTGACATATGGCTGTCAAGCCTCTGCTTAAAGACCTCCAAAGAAGGAGACTCCACCACACTCCTTGGCAGCAAATTCCACTGTCAAAGGAAGCAGCTCCTCTCCCTCCCTGCCTGACGACCAGGGAGGAGGGAGGCTCCAAATGTGTTGCTTGGCTGCATTGCTCACCCAATAAGAACGACTGGGGGGTGGAGCTTGCATGCCTTGTGCCGATCAAATCGGCCGCGTTGCCTGGGGACTCGCCTTTGCTCAGCGCTTCCCAGCGGAGAGGTGACGGTGGTTTCCCTTGCTGCATCCCCTTTGCCGGGTTGCTGCGCTGTGGGAACCACTGCTTGAGGCTTCGTGTGGCTGCTGGCTGGGCTTTCTGCCTTTGGCTCGGAGGAGCTCAGAAGTCGAACATATCTGTGCCCCTTGGAAAATCCCTTATTTTGGCTGCTGATCCCTTATTTTCGAGGCTGCTGGTCCCTTATTTTCAAATTTGTAAGTTGACAGCCATGAACCAGCTCCCCTCACCCATTGTCTCCCAGAACCAGGAGAGGCATGAAAAGAGCAGAGGAGAGGTTGGCTACATGCAGGCATAGTCCCCGATTGCTTGGGGGAAAGCCTTGGAGAAGAGAAGGCTTAGGCAGCTGTGGGGAGACAGGGACCTTCTCTCTCAGCAACTTCTTCATGGGGCTAAGACCTACCAGAGACGGGCTGCTGTGCTCATTAGGCCTGACACCCCTGTGCAGATCGTGTTTTTGCCAGTAAAGAATTGACTCCAACTTGCACGGTGCGATTCACTGCTGGCACCTCCTCTCCCCAGGTGAATGCTGATTCCCAAATTCTGAGCCATGCTGGGTCCAGGAGCACGGTCAGCGAGCCCAGCCCTTTCGCCGAGATAGCCATGAACAGCTGCAAATACAACGGCGGCGTCATCCGGCCCCTCAGCAGCCTGAGTTCCTCCCGCCACAACCTCCACGACCTAGACGCCGAGACCCAGCCCCTGCAGACCTTCCACGACTCCGGCCTGGAGGTGGTGGTCTCCAAGTCTGAGCGCAGCAAGGGGTCGGACCCCCACCTGGACAACGACCCCGAGGCCGAGGAGAGGCCACGCAGCCACAAGAAGAACCAGAACATCGGCTACCGGCTGGGCCACCGGAGGGCGCTGTTCGAGAAGAGGAAGCGGCTGAGCGACTACGCCCTGATCTTTGGGATGTTTGGGATCGTGGTCATGGTGACGGAGACGGAGCTGTCGTGGGGGGTCTACACCAAGGTAAGTGGCCCCAGATTCCTATTATTGTTAATTATTATTGTTACAGCTTACAACCTGGCCATAACGCTAACGTCCCAGGGCAGGCTGCAACAATAAAGCAATTCAAAGTGACTTACAGAAACAAGGTAGATCCTTTTTTAAAAAAAACTTTTTTTTATTCAAAATTAAAACAGCACATATTATCCAGAATCCCCCCCTCCCACATCCTTATTCCCCCCCCCATTTTTCCTCCCCCCTCCCACACAAAACCCACCCACCCCCCTCCCACCCTCCGGCTTCCCTCAGTTCCAGTCTTTGGTTTCTCTAAGAATGCTGTTTTCTGCATGTTACACAGTTCTATAGATCCTCAAACTATTTAGCTGATTATTATCAATAAAAGGTTTGCGAATGTTTATTCAAAACCAGCCAAAGAGTCCAGTTCGCTTTGTTGCGTCTTCAAATACTTTGTAAAGGGTTCCCATTCATCTTTATAGTCACAGTTATCCTTGTCCCATAGCTTATATGTCAGTTTTGCCAGTTCTGCATAGTCCACCAATTTTTCCTGCCATGATTCTTTAGTTGGGGTTTCTTCAATCTTCCAACCTTGTGCTATTAGAACTCTCGCGGCCATTGTTGCATACATGAAGATGTTTTTCAGCTTTTTGGGCAGATCTTTCCCTACAATCCCTAACAAAAATGCTTCAGGTTTTTTAACAAATGTTAAATGGAACATTTTCATCAATTTGTTGTATATCATTTCCCAAATTTTTAAAATTACATTACAATCCCACCACATATGATCCTAATGATATGCATACCAGTTGCCAAAGGATAAAGAGATGCATCTTGGGTTCTGGGCACCCCACTTTAATTTAGAAATCGACAAGCTGGAATTCTAGTCCAGGGTAGTCCATATTTTCATACCGCGCGGTCTGCAGTTGAACTTCCGACACAGAACCCGTGGTCCATGCCACTGAATTAAAATTTCACATTGTGAATTAAAGTGTTTGCAGTATATTTAATATGATTTAATATAGACAATTAAAAGATTTAATTAAATTTTCATGAGGGGGGGTGCTCATCCAGTTTGCAGACAACACCAATCCGGGGGAGGGGGGTAGCTAATGCCGCAGAAGGCAGAATCAGAATTCAAAATGGCTCATCTGGCCTAGGAGGGAAGCCCCAAAATTAGCACAACTCTCTTCCCAGCAACTGCTATTATTCCAATGCAGGGGGTGGAACATAGCAGCTGTTGATAGCCCTCTCCCTTGTAGATTCCCACCCCCCTCCCAAATCCTCTTCTAAAGCCATCAAGTTGGTGGCTATCCCCACATCCTGTCTCAGTGAGTTCCTCAGTTTAACAATGCACCATGTCTCGTCTCCCTTCGCCCCTCCAGGAGTCTTCATATTCATTCGCCCTCAAATGCCTCATCAGCCTGTCCACAATGATCCTTCTGGGGCTTATCATCATGTACCACGCGAGAGAGATCCAGGTGAGAATCCAGGTTTTGTACGAAAGCCAAAAATATATTATTATTGTTAACGCAGGGCTGCCCTTGAAGCTGACCCAGGAACTCCAGCAGGTGCAGAATGTCGCGGCGAGGCTCCTTACAGGGTCCTTGCAGTGGGATCACATCCATCCAGTGTTTTACCAACTGCACTGGCTCCCGGTGGAGTACAGGGTCAGGTTTAAGGGGCTGGTTTTGATCTTTAAAGCCCTATGTGGCCCAGGACCCTCGTACCTATGGGACCACAAATGACAACATTTTGGAGGTCCCAGGTCGCAAAGTGGTTTGATTGGTCTCAACTAGAGCCAGGGCCTTTTCAGTACTGGCCCCAATCTGGTGGAACGCTCTGTCACAAGAGACTAGGGCCCTGCGGGACTTGACATCGTTCCGCAGGGCCTGCAAGACAGAGCTGTTCCGCCTGGCCTTTGGTTTGGACTCAGTCTGACCCTTATGTTTCCCTCCCCTTATGGTTTTGATTTATCAGCTACTTTTAAAATGAGGCTGCATTTTAAATTGCATTTTAACCTGTATTTTATTATTTTTTTCTTTTTCTTTCCCCTATTATGCTTTTACTCTGATTTTATTGGTGTTAGCCACCCTGAGCCCGGCTCTGGCCAGGGAGGGCAGGGTATAAATAAAATTTATTATTATTATTATTATTATTATTATTATTATTATTATTATTACCTGCCCTCCTCCCTGTGGTCCAAGAGCAATTGAAACACGATGTTAAAAATGGTTTTAAACGACTTGCAATCCCAGGAATAAGGTGGGTCCTAAAAACATAGAATCACAAACTGTAGAGTTGGCTACAAGGGTCATCTAGTGCAACCCCGTGAAATGCAGGAATCTTTTGCCCAGCATGGGGCGCGAACCCACAACCCTGAGATCAGGAGTCCCACGCTCTGCTGATTGAGCCTCAAATGTCAAAAGCCAGAGTTAAAGAGGGGTGTCTTCAGGATTCTCTGGAAGCTGTGCAATGTAGATACCAGACACACCTGGGGGTGGAGAGTCCCACACCTTGGGGCCACCACAAAGAAGGCCCTCTCCTGGGCTGCCACCCCTCAAGTCTCTGAGGGTGGAGGAACTTCCAAAAGGGCCCCCTCTTCTGATCTGTCAGGAAGGGGCCTGAGACATTTAGGGTTGTTTTTTTTATATACATTTTTATTGGTTTTTTAACATATCATTTCCAACAATCATTTAACATAAATTCTTATCTTATACAATATTTTAGACTTCTGTTAACAACCTCTGAATATTCCCCGTTCTTTATCACTTATTCTGCATTTCTTAATTTCTCTATTACTTTTAATTATCATTAACGAATCGTTCTTTTCATAGTCTTCCTTGCAATATTTCACATAATTCTCCTTATAGAACTTCTTGCAGTCCTACTAGCGTAGATACATTTAGGGTTTTGTATATACGCCTTGCTTGGGAGAATCATGGAGTTGCAGTGAAACTTCGCTGGAGTTGATGCCTGATGGCCTCACCCAATTGTAGACCTACTGACATGACTGGGCTGGAGTTAGACATTTCAACGGGTCTACCGTGAGTAGGGTTAGCCTTGAATATATATCACCCAGGGTTCTTAAATCGCAGAGTTGGAAGGGACCACAGCGCTCACCTAGTCCAACCCTCTGCAATGCAGGAATCTTTTGCCCAACATCATGGAGACAGCAACACAGCAAACATCATGGCTACTTGCCATTGGTAGTCTTCTCCTCTGTGAATTTGTCTAATCCTCTATTAAAACAGGGACGCGGGTGGTGCTGTGGGTAAAACCTCAGTGCCTAGGACTTGCCGATCGTATGGTCGGCGGTTCGAATCCCCGCAGCGGGGTGAGCTCCCGTCGTTCGGTCCCAGCTCCTGCCCACCTAGCAGTTCGAAAGCACCTCTAAGTGCAAGTAGATAAATAGGTACCGCTTTATAGCGGGAAGGTAAACGGCGTTTCTGTGTGCTGCGCTGGTGCTGGCTCGCCAGAGCAGCTTCGTCACGCTGGCCACGTGACCCGGAATGTCTTCGGACAGCGCTGGCTCCCGGCCTCTTAAGTGAGATGAGCGCACAACCCTAGAGTCGGAACCGACTGGCCCGTACGGGCAGGGGTACCTTTACCTTTACCTTTACTATTAAAACAATCTACGTTGGCAGCCATTACGGCCTGCAGTTCCACAGTTTAACTACGCCCTGTGCCTATGTGAAGAAGCATTTTCTTTCGCCTACCCTGAACTGTCCAGCATTCAGCTCCTCCTTGGATAACGCCGTAGAACTCTAGTAACATGATGGAGGAAATCTGTCTGCGACAGTCATTTGCAGCAGCAACAACAATCTTCCTTCATCGCAGGGGGTTGAGCTAGATGACCCTCTGGGGACCCTCTTCAGCTCTATAGTTCTATGAAACAATATACTAAGCAAAATGGCAACAGGAACCTGCCTGTATTAGGAGAAAGGTGGCTGTGGTTTTCAAGAATGCTAAAACAGAGCGAGCAAAACGGTATACCCTCCCAAATTTCTCTGATGAAAATAGGGACGTCCTAAGGAAAACTAAGGGGCGCGGGTGGCGCTGTGGGTTAAACCACAGAGCCTAGGGCTTGCCGATCAGAAGGTCGGCGGTTCGAATCCCCGCAACGGGGTGAGCTCCCGTTGCTCAGTCCCTGCTCCTGCCAACCTAGCAGTTCGAAAGCACATCAAAGTGCAAGTAGATAAATAGGTACCACTCCAGAGGGAAGGTAAACGGCGTTTCCGTGCGCTGCTCTGGTTCGCCAGAAGCGGCTTAGTCATGCTGGCCACATGACCCGGAAGCTGTACGCCGGCTCCCTCGGCCAATAAAGCGAGATGAGCGCCGCAACCCCAGAGTCGGCTATGACTGGACCTAACGGTCAGGGGTCCCTTTACCATTAAGGAAAACTGGGACATTCCAGGATCAAATCCGAAACCGGGACGGCTTCTGAAAATCTGGGACTGTCCTTGGAAAATAGGGACACTGGGAGGGTCTGGAATGGGAGAAACCAAGAAGGTCATCAACGGATTTTCTTGTCCATAGGTGGGAGCAATTCGGAAGGGTTTGCTTTGGGTGCTGTTGCTGTTTTCTCTGAACAAGGAACAGATGGGGCAGGTCTGACTTTGGGGCTGCTGTAGCCTGGAGCTATTACTCAGTCAAGCAGACCCAGCTGCCGCCAGTGCCGTCGCTGAACGGAGAGGCGCCCGCTTGTGACACCTCACAGGCATCTAGCACCCGCTGCTGAACAGCAGGGAGAGTTTTCCCATTAAAATGTTTTTATGGGCTGCGTCAGAGGGCGGAGGAACTGACCCTCAGCCCTGCAGAGGTGAGGCGGAAGAGGAGGACAGTTTCAAGGGGATGCAGGTGGGCCCTGGAACGAACAGATCCTGGGTCAAGAGCTGAGAGGGTCTTTGACCTTGCTTTGCCCTTCACTGATAGATGGAGAGAGCACAACACTGCACTCGACGAAACTCAATGTTCTGAGGTGCCAGGCAGACCTTGAAAACCACACACACTAAACAATATTATTCCATCTTGGTTTCTGTTTGCGTTCTTAAAATCCCTTCAGTTTCATGCTTCTGCGTGTCCAAAATTTGCACAACCAGACCAATAAAGGTTTTTTTAAGTGAACTGATCATCCATCCCTTCCCAGTCCTGTCCTGATTTACGGCTCCATCCTTTCCACACCTGCTCAGGTGGACATCCCTCGGAATTCAATGGATCTCACTCCCAGGTTAATAGTGGAAGGATTGCGCCCTTAACAAACAAATCAATGAGATTGTGATGAATGTGAGCGTCTCAACCGCATAGAAAGAAGAGAATGGTGTCTTGCAGTTATTAATATTTGGGGGGGAGTAGCAGGAAAAGTTTGAGGGATGCCAATGCCCCCCAATCCAAATCACAAAATTGTAAGTGTCACTCTTGGCGGAGGGGGATATCTATTTAATATCTATCAATCATCTGTTGTTGTTGTTGTTGTTGTTGTTGGTCTTGTTCTTGCTCTTCTTCTTCATTCAGCCTATATTGGCATAATTTAGACAATTTAGATGCAGGTTACGCTGTGGTCCAAACCACTGTGCCTCTTGGCCTTGCTGATCAGAAGGTTGGCGGTTCGAATCCCCGCAATGACGGGGTGAGCTCCCATTGCTCTGTCCCTGCTCCTGCCAACCTAGCAGTTCAAAAGCACGCCAGTGCAAGTAGATGAATAGGTACCGCTCCAGCGGGAAGGTAAACAGTGTTTCCGTGCATCTGGTTTCCGTCACGGTGTCCCATTGCACCAGAAGCAGTTTAGCCATGTTGGCCTCATGACCCGGAAAGTTGTCTGTGGACAAACGCCGGCTCCCTCGGCCTGAAAGCGGGATGAGCACTGCAACCCCATAATCGCCTTTCACTGGACTTAACCGTCCAGGGGTCCTTTACCCTTTTTCTTTGTTAGACAATAGAATCATAAGAGGGGGAAGCAATCATCCGCAAAACTTTGCTAATCAATGCCTATTAAACACACAAAATGTATAAAAGACTCAAGAGCCACCATTAAGTAAGAATTGGCTACCTGCCATGTGCGTTCCTTTGGCTGGGAGGGGTCCTTGCCAAGTAAGTGCCCACCCTCCTTGTTTTGGACCATGACGGGTGTGTGGTTTCTGTACCCGCAAACCTGGCCTGAACACTGTCCCTCCCTTTTCACAGCTGTTCATGGTGGACAACGGAGCGGACGACTGGCGCATCGCCATGACCTACGAGCGCATCTTCTTCATCACCTTGGAGCTCCTGGTCTGCGCCATCCATCCCATCCCGGGCCAGTACTTCTTCACGTGGACGACCCGCCTGGCGTTCACGTACGCCACCTCGGAGGCCAACACCGACGTGGACATAATCCTCTCCATCCCAATGTTCCTCCGACTCTACCTGATCGGGCGGGTCATGCTCCTCCATAGCAAGCTCTTCACCGACGCCTCTTCACGGAGCATCGGGGCCCTCAACAAGATCAACTTCAACACCCGCTTCGTCATGAAGACCCTCATGACCATCTGCCCCGGGACGGTCCTCCTGGTCTTCAGCATCTCCTCCTGGATTATCGCCGCCTGGACGGTCCGTGTGTGCGAGAGGTAAGTCCCGGTTCTTCTACTCCCGCCGAGGAGGGCATAGCAGGGGAAAGGATGGCACTTGCTGAGGGGGTCTTTGGTGCCCCCTTTCGCAGCCGAGGGGAAAACCAGGTTCCTGCACCCGTTGAGCTCGTTGGGTTTGCTTGGTGCTGAGTTCGAGTCTCTCCGCTTTCTCCAGGATGGAGATATCCCATCATTTCCCCCTTCCTTTCACTTTTTACTGATTTGTTAACCCAAAAATCCCAAGTGCAAGCATAACAAAAAAGAAAAAAGGCCATGTGGAATAACGAAGACTAAAAAATGCAAACCACAAAGCATTATAGCCTGGAAGTACAAAGATGCAGCGTGGCTGCAAAGGGATAATAAGACATTAATTCACTCAAAGACCTGCAAAATAGACAAGCAAAATAGAATAATAATACCACTATCATTAGTAGTAGGAGTAGACGCAGTGTGTGTATAATATTAAATGTCCACAAATTTCACGTAAAGTTCCAATGCAAATTAATTTCTCCTTTTGTTTTATCAACATTGCATTCCATTTTCTGTAGGGGGTTTTCATTCTATCTCAATCCTGCGTCTTTTATATCCTAACCATAATACAATAATGTCTAATTATTTCTGTTGCTCATAGTTCAAAT
Organism: Podarcis raffonei; assembly: GCF_027172205.1. Lineage (NCBI taxonomy): Eukaryota > Metazoa > Chordata > Lepidosauria > Squamata > Lacertidae > Podarcis > Podarcis raffonei. The sequence continues at coordinate 3,534,726 of NC_070619.1, read as the reverse complement.
CCTGCTCACGAATTCATTGAATTATAATATTTCTTTGAATAGCCTGGAAAATGTGTGTATAATTCCACAAAGCAGTCGTCGTTAAGTTCTCTTAGCTGTTGGCTTTTCTGATTCATCACAAACCATCACTTTTCTTATCCATTTTTATTCTGTGGGAACTTCTTCATCTTTCCATTTCTGTGCATAAAGAATCCTAGCTGCTGTAGCTACCTACATAAACAACTCAACCATCTTTTTTGGGGGGAAATTCTCTCCCTATAATCTCCAGAAAAAAAGCTTCAGGGTTGTTGTTTTGGTATAATCAAACATTTTTTATTATCTCATCATATATCAATTTATTACCACCCTTCTCCCTAAGGTCCCAGGGCAGGTTATAACAATTAATACACAACAGTAATATTAAAATGCAATATTAAAAACAGTTTAAAGCAATACAACTATAGGAAAGGCCCCCCAAACCCCCCACAAAGTTTGTCCCATAGATTAAAATTTGTGATGCTGTTCAAAAATAACAGGCAACGCTGCCGGATGGAAGCCGAGGTGAATTTGGCACATTTCAATATATTCAGCCTATTTTCAAATGCACACAGTAGCAGTGGGTCAGAGGAGGAATTTTGGTGCTGTTAGGCTTTTAATGCAAGCCTATATCTAATTCATACTTTCGGAAACAGTAAGCAACCATTAGCACAGAACCAACCTTCAAAACTTGCACTTATCGCAGTTTTGCAGTGAAGCTCTCCAGCCAAGTAATGCATGCAAAAGGGGGGGAAAGAAAAAGTTAGTGAAAATAATAAATAAGATTCATTAATATCGCAGGAAAGTCCTCTCAAAAACATTTGTGGATCAGGCAAAAATTGCATTTAAGAAAATGTGTATAAGGAGAAATTTGCACTAGAGTACTGGCAAATTCTAGTGCAAATTTCTCCTTATACTAGAGTACTGGCAAATTAGGGACGCGGGTGGCGCTGTGGGTTAAACCACAGAGCCTAGGACTTGCCGATCAGAAGGTCAGCAGTTCGAATCCCCGCGACGGGGTGAGCTCTCGTTGCTCGGTCGCTGCTCCTGCCAACCTAGCAGTTCGAAAGCACATCAAAGTGCAAGTAGATAAATAGGTACCGCTCCGGCAGGAAGGTAAACGGCGTTTCCGTGCGCTGCTCTGGTTCGCCAGAAGCAGCTTAGTCCTGCTGGCCACATGACCCGGAAGCTGTATGCTGGCTCCCTCGGCCAGTAAAGCGAGATGAGTGCTGCAACCCCAGAGTCAGTCACGACTGGACCTAATGGTTAGGGGTCCCTTTACTGGCAAATTGGTATGAGGGCATTAAAAACAAGATAAAAACAAAACTATTACTACTAGTAGTATATTAATAGTGTTTATTTATTTCCTGCCCTTTACCAGCAAGTTCCAGGGCAGGTTCCAGCCATTTAAAATTCAGAAATATTATTATTATTATTATTATTATTATTATTATTATGCCACCCACCTGACTGGGTTTCTCCAGCCACTCTTGGAATCTCCAACAAAATATTGGAAACACAGCAAAAGCTCAAACATTAAAATCTTCCCTGTGCAGGGAAGGTGTCTTCCAAAAGTCATATATTGTTTATCTGTTTGACATCTGATTCAAAACAGTTAAATCTGATTATGGTCACAGGAATGAGGTCCTGAAAGCACACATCTCAGGCGTCAAATGCCTGGAGAACTGAGCTTAAGTCTTGGGAGAAATCGAGGGAAACAGAAACAAATTCACCCCTCCCTCTTTGCGCCAGATCTGGGCTTTCCCCTCGGCTGTGTCAGACCCAGGAGAGTGCCCCACACTTTCCGGCAGCCCCCCCCCCACTGTGTTTGTCTCTGTGCCATTCGTGTGTGTCGTTTGCTTTCTGGACCTTTTGCCCTGTTTTTCCTCCGGCCTGGAAACTGCTCAATAACGTGCTATTGTTGTTGTTGTTGTTTTTCCTCCTCTCGAAACCGCTGTGCTTCTCGTAGGGACAAACTGTGAGTTCCGATTGGCTAGCAGCCGGGTAGACGCAACCCTTGCACGGAGGCCAAGACTTGCTCAGAATTTAAGATTAGCTGCAGCTTGTGGGATTGGCAGTTTGGGGTGTCGTCTGGGGGGGGGTCTGGGGTAGAGGAAACCCTGGGTGCTGCTGGTGGTTGCGAACTTTGAACAGAATCCCAAAGCTAATCTAGCTTTCGGAAGGAAGCTTTGTCCATCTATCCATTCATCCATATGTCTGTCTATCCTTCCTTCCTTTCTTCTTTCCTTCCTTCCTTCCTATTTTCACATCACCACCTCAACCTTCCCGTCCAGAGAAATTACTCCTCCCAAAAGCTTTATATCTTCCAAAATTCTCCCCATCCAACCCTCTCCCATCTTAAGATGTTTGCATTCCTAGAAGACCTGTCCTTCTTTCTCAAGAGGAAACAATGCATGCATGCAAGATCTTGCCCGTGTCGTCCTTCACGTCTAAATTTTGCACGGCACACACATGCAATTTACTTAAAGTGTTTCGTCCCCATCTTCCTCATTTATGATGTGTGCAATAAAGGATCTGTCCCAGACCCTCTCCCTTCAAAATTGCATCGTGGTGAAACCTTTCAGAACACTAGAAAGTGATAGATCTCCATCAGGTTAGGAAACCTTACTGCAAAGGCAGTGAACCTTAGGCCTGGGGATAAATGCCTCTCTGTCTGACCCTCAGGACAATCTCTAGGCCACATCCTCCTCTCCTCAGACCACTCCAATCACTCACCACTGCTTTTCTCCCTCCCTTGGGTGTTCTTGCCTGGCTGGCTGTAGGGATGGGAACTATAGAAACTAAGAGAGGATATATTTCTTAGGTATTATCCATCTGGAAGAAACAGATGCACAAATACAGGATGGGGGATTCCTGGCTGTACCTGTGGAAAGGATCTGGGGTCTTAGTGGGCCACAAGCTGAATATGAGTGAACAGTGTGATACAGCAGCAAAAAAAGTGAATGCTATTCTAGGTTGTATAACGAGAAGTCAAGTGTCCAGATCAAGGGAAGAAACAGTACTGCTCTATTCTGCCTTGGTCAGACCACACCTGTGTGGGAACGTTCAGGGATGCAGGAGAGGATATATTGTTTGATTATAGCCTTTCCAACTTGTGTTAACAAGTTCCACAATTTAGCAGAGTAACATTCCCCTCTTCTAAAATTTGCAGCGGATGCGTTTGCTCAGGCTCGCTAAAGCCTCTATAATAACTGTTCTGGTATTTCCCCCTTATTCCCTCATAAAAGATAAGACACAACACAGTCTTCTATAAAAGTATAAAAAGAGTTTACTCACATTCTGTTTACAATCGGATCCCAGAAGGCAGACTTAGCTTAGAAAAGTAACATACACCTGGAAACTATCCCATAAGGAGACAGTCCCTTTGTCCTCTCTTGGTCAGGAGAGCATCTTTGGTTGCTTCTTCGATGCATGTAGTCATAGAGAGAGAGATGGCTGCCCTGCCCTGTGCTTTTGTCATTACCTGTACAGGTGAGGCCACGCCCACCTCTAGTCACATGCAGAGGAAGTCTGTCCCAGCCCAGAAGGAAAAAGGAAGTTGACCTGCTGGCTGGACAAACATTCCTCCCCATGCGCAAACATGTTCACTCTAGGAATGTTGTACTTGACTGCTCTTGTGTTTCACATCCCACAACCTGGAATCCTGTGTGCAATTCTGGGTGCCACAATTTAAGAAGGATGTTGGCAAACTGGTAGGTGTGCAGAGGAGGGTGGCCAAGATGATCAAGGGTTTGGAGACCAAGCCTTATGAGGAATTATACCCAATGCAGCCCAATAAAGAGAAGACTGAGAGGAGATATGATGGCCACCTTCAAATATATTCAGGGCTGTCACATGGAAGAGGGAACAAACTTGTTTTCCCCTGCTCTGAAGGGCAGGACTGAAACAACGGATTTGTGTTACAAGAAAAGACATTCCAACTAAACATCAGGGAGAACCTTCTGACTGCAAAAGCTGTACAACAGTGGAACGATTGCCCTTGGGAGGTGGTTGACTTTGAAGGTTTATAGGCAGAGGTGGGGTGGCCATCTGTGATGGATGCTTTTGCTGAGATTCCAGCATCCTTTCCAACTCTACGAGTCTATGAAAAGAGGATTAGACTAAAATCACAGAGCAGGAGATGGCTATTGCTGAACCCTTGCCATGTTGGCAATGTTCTGTGTTCAGTGTCGGAGCTCCTGAATACCAGATTCTGGAAACTGCCGCAGGGGAAGAGTAGCCACGTCAATGGGCCTACTCTGAGCATGGCAAACATTGGCTAAAACCCAGTTCCCCCTTCCTGCCCACCTCCTCCAAACTCATCCCACATGCTTTCGTCCACAAAAGCTGGTGCCCCCATAAATCCTCAGCCTTTAAGCTGTCCCGAGGAGTCGTTGTCATTTCCTGGAAATTTATCACGGCTGCCAGGCAGGCGTTCAACCTTGAGAGGGGAGCGAGGAGGGGGGTGGCCCTGTCTCCTGCACCCTCGTTCTCTTCTGGGCGCAGCAGGACGGGTGGCTGGTAACCCCCTTAGATGCCAAGATGGAGAAACACCCCTGAAGCCCTTTTGTGAGCACCAGGAGCTCAGCCAGGGTGCCACGGATTTTTTTCAGGGCTGCCAGGTTTTCTGTGTGCGAGGAAGCAGTGAGTCAGGCCACACTCAGCCGTGAAGGGAACCGAGAAGGCTGCATGATTCAAGCGCACATGCACACCCACTGCCAGAGGAGAGCCAGAGGAGACTTCCATCCCTTCCTGGCCCAGTGATGCCCGCTTTTCACAGAACCATAGAACTGCAGGGACCCTTAGGGTCATCTAGTCCAACCCCTGACATGCAGGAATCACAGATTTGGAGGGGGGTTGGGGGGGGGAGAGAGACAGAACTGCCAGGCAGCTAAATCTTGCCACCCCTGTTTATCATCATTGTCATTGAATCATAGAATTGGAAGGGGACTCCAAAGGTCATCTAGTCCAACCCGCCTGCAATGCAGGGATTAGATCATGTCACCCCTGTTTATCATCATAATCAAATCATAGAATTGGAAGGGGGGTCCCAAAGGCCATCTAGTCCAACCCGCCTGCAATGCAGGAATCGCAACTAAAGCATCACCATCGTTATTTATGACCCACCTTTCCCCCTGGGAACGGGACTCAAAATTAAAACCAACGCAGAGAAAATGCAGAAAGCTAAAGATCTATCGGAGATAGCAGTTGAGGGAAAAAAGCAATTAAACTATAATGGAACTGAGAACAATATAAAATTGAATCTTTGCAAGCTAGCAAAGCTGATCTAGCGAAAGCAACACAGCGCCATTGAAAGTCCTTTCCTGGGAAGCAGTCAGATATTCCACGATGTGCATCCTGCATTGCAGTTGCGGGGTTGGACTAGATGACTCTGGGGTGACCCCCGCTTCCAACTCTGCAGATTCCCTCGCCACCCCTCGCATCCTTTTCCGATGTTCCGAGCAAAATGTTCAACGGTTCACAACCGCCGCTACCCTTCCCTGGGCAAGGAGGGCTGGATAGAGCTGGGGGCGGAGGTCTGGGGGTCCACCAGCTCTAGCTGTGCAAGGTGAATAGAAAGAAAGAAAGCAGCAATCCTAAATTCCTCCTCTTAACATTGCTTGGCATAGTCAGGCTTGTCTGGGTCTTTCTGTTCCTTTAGTTTTTTCCCCTCCTGGGGGGCAAATTTCTGCATTCCTCTATCCCAGTCTTACCCCCTGCATGTCACTCCAAAGCACCCTCTTCTCCGCATCTCCCAAAATCCACCACACTCCATGCCGGTTCTTTTCCAAGGTCGGGGAGGAGGTTATTCTCTCTCTTTTCCTTTCCTTCTCTCCCTCCCTCCCTTCTTTTTTGCCTGCAGAGATTTGCACTGAAGGGTTTTGCTGAAAACCGTGAACTTTCTTTACTCAGGCCACACAGTTCACCTGTGGAACTCAGTGCCACAAGATGTGGTGGTGGCCACTGTTTTAGTCAGCTATAGAAGCAGGGCGGGCAGCAGGCAGATAGGTATTTGCAGGGGGCACTGCAATTCGTGCATTGATTACAGATTACAAGTGATTGGATAAAATTTTGCCAAGCTGAATTGATCTCTTCGGAAAAGCCGTACAATTTAACAAGGCAAAACTCAGAGAGCACAGTTGTGGGCCTTATTTTAGTGGAAATTGGTAGACTATTGAAGAGGAGGAATCAACTGCTGGTAGCCATGGTGTCTTAATAGAACCTCCTTGATCAGGAACAGTCTATCTCTAAATAGTAATTGCTGGAACAAGCAGGTCTGGCATGCAAGCCCAGTTTTGTCGTCCCCCCTCCCCAAGGCTATCAGAAGTTAACTATTGGATTGCCAGGTGGTTTGATCCAGCCAGGCTCCCTTGTATTAAAGACTCGTCACACTCATTGAACTTAATGGACCTTTCTAATTTAGGCCACATTCGTAAAATCCTTTTAAAGCACCAATTTAAACATTCATGACTCCCCCCCCAAAAAAAAAAAAAATCAGTGTGTGTACTAGCAGGAAGGTGTGCAGAGTAGGACAACCAAGATGACCAGAGGTCTGGAAATGAAGCCTTATTAGGAACAGTTGAAGGAGCTGGGTATATTTACCCTGGAAAAGATGAGACTGAGAGCAGCTAGGATAGCCATGAAAAATGGGGGTGGAGACATTCCTTCAGGCATATGGGGCCAAGGCACTTCAAACATTTAAAACTTCCCAATAGAGGGCTGCCTTCAGATGTCTTCTAAAAGTCAGGTAGTTGTTTATTTCCTTGACATCTGATGGGAGGGCGTTCCACAGGGCGGGCACCACCACTGAGAAGGCCCTCTGCCTGGTTCCCTGTAACCTCACTTCTCACAGGGAGGGAACCGCCAGAAGGCCCTCGGAGCTGGACCTCAGTGTCCGGGCTGAACGATGGGGGTGGAGACGCTCCTTCAGATTTACAGGGCCAAGGCTGTTCAGGGCTTTAAAGGTTAGCACCAACACTTTGAATTGTGCTCAGAAATGTACTGGGAGCCAGTTAAAATCCTTTAGGACCAGTGTCATATGGTCCTGGCGGCCACTCCCAGTCACCAGTCTAGCTGCTGCATTGTGGATTAGTTGTTGTTTCTGAGTCACCTTCAAAGGTAGCCCCACGTAGAGCGCATGGCAGTAGTCCAAGAGGGAGATAACCAGAACCATAGCTGTCAACCTTCCCTTTTTTTGTGGGAAATTCCCTTATTCCAGTGCTGTTTCCCGCTGCTTCCTGCTTCTATCCCGGATTGTTAGATATCCTGTAGACTGTCCCTGGGATAGGTGAGGCTGCTGATCCCTTATTTTCGAGGCTGCTGATCCCTTATTTTCAAAACTGAAAGCTGACAGCTATGACCAGAACATGGACCACTCTGGCGAGACAGGGATCAGGCAGGAAGGGTCTCAGATGGAGCTGGTAGACAGCTGCCCTGGACACAGAATTGACCTGTGCCTCCATGGACAGCTGTGAGTCCAAAATGGCCCCCCGGCTGCGCACCTGATCCTTCAGGGACACAATTACCCCACTCAAGACCAGGGAGTCCCCCACACCTGCCCGCCCCCTGTCCCCCAAAACAGTCCTTCTGTCTGGTCAGGACAGATGCATTATTTCCCATTTCTTCTGAATATACCAACCTTATTTCTACAACATTGCAAGTCCTGCGCATTCGTTGCCCGCTCTGGTGAGAGGAGCCCTGGGCGCGAATCAATAGCGATCCTAATTAGCACCACGAGCAATTAAGTCACACTCTTCCCCCATCCCCCCCATAGCGCTTCTTCAAAACTAATCTGCGCAGCTTTAAACGCTCCTTCGCTTTCCTCCAGTCTCCGGAGAGGAGTGACGCTCAGCTCGGCAGAATAAATCCCTCTGCGGGTATCACTGCACTCATCTCACATTAGCGCTAATTTGCTGTGTGCGTCTGAGTCGGGCGTTAAATTGCAAAGCCCTTTCCTTTCTTCCTTTCTTTCGCAAAGCGTTGTTGACATTTCCCTGTTCCCCCAGGACCCTACGAATATTCACAGGGGGGTTTTCCGCTTTTTCCTTACTGGCTTGTAGGTTTATTTGCTCGGGATTGGCACTCAACAGCCGCTGGTTGAAACAAAACAAAGCAGCCTTTCTTAACAACCCAGAAGTGTTACATCACAGAATCTTAAAATTGTAAAGCTGGAAGGGAACCCCAAGGGTCATCTAGGCGAACCCCCTGCAATGCAGAAATCTCAGCTTAATCATCCCTGACAGATGGCCTTCCAACCTCTGCTTAAAAACCTCCAAGGAAGGAGACCCCATAATCTCCGGAGGGAGACCATTCCACTGTAAAATGACTCTTAAACTGCCGGAAACTTCTTCCTGATGTTTAGTCGGAATCTCCTTTCTTGTAACCTGAAGCCATGAGTTCGAGTCCTACCCTCTGGAGCAGGAGAAAACAAGCTTGCTCCATCATCCATGTGGCAGCCCTTCAGATATTTAAAGATGGCTATCTCTTGGGATGTGGGTGGTGCTGTGGGTTAAACCACAGAGCATAGGGCTTGCCAATCAGAAGGTCAGCGGTTCGAATCCCCGTGACGGGGTGAGCTCCCGTTGCTCAGTCCCTGCTCCTGCCAACCTAGCAGTTCGAAAGCACGTCAAAGTGCAAGTAGATAAATAGGCACCACTCTGGCGGGAAGGTAACAACCCCAGAGTCAGTCACGAGTGAGCGCCACAACCCCAGAGTCAGTCACGAGTGGACCTAATGGTCAGGGTTCCCTTTACCTTTACCTCGTATCTCCTCTCAGTCTCCTCTTTTCCAGGCTAAACATCCCCAGCTGTTCCATCCCCAGCTGCTCCTCATAAGGTTTGGTTTCTAGACCCTTGATCCTCTTGTTTGCCTTCCTTTGCACACATTTCAGCTTGACCTAAAAGCATTCTGGGTCTTCCAAAAGAAACACACAGTTTGCATGTATTCCCCACCCCCAGTAGCTAAAGTCCATAAGCCAAATGCAGATTTTTTGAGGTTTTTCCATTCCCGGGCTCCTAAAATCCTAGCTGCAGCCGTGTCACAACCTCTTCAGAGTGACAAGCGTTCATGCCATCCATCGACAAAGGATAGCTCAGTTGGCAAAGAGTGAGACTCTTTATCTCCGGTCTGGAGTTCGAGCCCCAGATTCAGCAAAAGGATTCCTGCATTGCTGGCTGTTGACCCTTGTGGTTCCTTCCATCTCTATGATTCCACTGTTGTGAGTCGAGGACCCGCCACCCGCTTGAGGATAAGAAAGACACCAGGATGCAGTATATTAGGTTAATGGGCTAAAAAAGGCCACAACTTTATTGATTACATCATGTGAGTGGCATTGGCAGTTAAAGGTAAAGGGACCCCTGACCATTAGGTCCAGTCATGACCAACTCTGGGGTTGCGGCGCTCATCTCGCTTTATTGGCCGAGGGAGCCGGCATACAGCTTCCGGGTCATGTGGCCAGCATGACTAAGCCGCTTCTGGTGAGTCAGAGCAGTGCACGGAAACGCTGTTTACCTTCCTGCCGGAGTGGTACCTATTTATTTACTTGCACTTTGACGTGCTTTCGAACTGCTAGGTTGGCAGGAGCAGGGACCGAGCAACGGAAGCTCACCCCGTCATTGCGGGGATTCGAACCGCCGACCTTCAGATTGGCAAGTCCTAGGCTCTGTGGTTTAACCCACAGCGCCACCCGTGTCCCGGTATTGGCTTAGGCATTGGATAAAACAACGGAGCGTGACTCCACCCCCTCAGGGAGGGATGAGTCTAACAAGGGTTAACCACCAGTAGGAGGAGCCTGGTAATGCAAATACAACTGTAAGCTCCCCCTGATGTCACTGGGGGTCGTGCCATGGTCCTAGCCACCAACAAGGGCATCAGACAGGATCCACGACCACCGGATTCCTTTAACAGAATACCCAAAAAGTGGAGGGGTAGGCGATGGCCACACCCTGCCCTCCAATACACAAACATATTCCAATGCCTAACCGCCAATACCCGAAAAGTTGTGACGATTTGCTACGAGGTAGGCGAAAAACGCGGGTGGCGGGACACGGGTGGCGCTGTGGGTTAAACCACAGAGCCTAGGACTTGCTGATCAGAAGGTCGGTGATTCAAATCCCGTTGGGGTGAGCTCCTGTTGCTCGGCCCCAGCTCCTGCCAACCTAGCAGTTCAAAAGCACATCAAAGTGCAAGTAGATAAATAGGTACCGCTCCAGTGGGAAGGTAAACGGCGTTTCCGTGCGCTGCTCTGGTTCGCCAGAAGCGGCTTAGTCCTGCTGGCCACATGACCCAGAAGCTGTACGCAGGCTCCCTTGGCCAGTAAAGCGAGATGAGCGCCGCAACCCCAGAGTCGGCCATGACTGGACCTATTTATCTACTTGCACTTTGATGTGACAGCAGCCACGAAATTAAAAGACGCCTGCTTCTTGGGAGAAGGGCAATGACAGGCCTAGACAGCATCTTGAGAAGTAGAGACGTCACCTTGCCAACAAAGGTCCGTATAGTTAAAGCCATGGTTTTCCCAGTAGTGATGTATGGAAGTGAGAGCTGGACCATAAAGAAGGCTGATCGCCGAAGAATTGATGCTTTTGAATTATGGTGCTGGAGAAGACTCTTGAGAGTCCCATGGACTGCAAGAAGATCAAACGCATCCATTCTTAATGAAATCAGCCCTGAGTGCTCACTGGAAGGACAGATCGTGAAGCTGAGGCTCCAGTACTTTGGCCACCTCATGAGAAGAGAAGACTCCCTGGAGAAGACACTGATGCTGGGAAAGATGGAGGGCACAAGGAGAAGGGGGCGACAGAGGATGAGATGGTTGGATAGTGTTCTCGAAGCCACAAACATGAGTCTGACCAAACTGCGGGAGGTAGTGGAGGACAGAGGTGCCTGGCGTGCTCTGGTCCATGGGGTCACGAAGAGTCGGACACGACTAAACGACTAAACAACAACAACAACAACACTTTGATGTGCTTTCGAACTGCTAGGTTGGCAGGAGCTGGGACCGAGCAATGGGAGCTCACCCCATCGCGGGGATTCGAACCGCCGACCTTCAGATCGGCAAGTCCTAGGCTCTGTGGTTTAACCACAGCGCCACCCTCTTGGTATTTTAGGGGACCAGAATAATGAGACCCGAAGGCATTTCCGCTAAAGATGGGGAGAATGTTCCTCAGAGCTCACAAGCCCACCAGCAATCCTGGCTTGATTGTGATGAGATATATACAATGACATCTGTAAAGATCACTTGACCTTGTGGGGGACGCGATGGAGCTGAATGTTGGGACATCCAGGACAGGAACGATGGAGAACTTATTCACGCAGTGCAGTTAACCTGTGGAACTCCCTGCTACAGGAGGCGGTGACGGCCATCAAACTTGGATGGCTTTAAAAGAGGATTGGACAGATTCATGGAGGGGGGGGCTATCGAGGGCTACTAGCCAGGACCGCTATGCTCTGCAGGAAGGGAGACAGAAACTGCAGGAAGGGAGACAGATCTGGTGCTAGGATCCTGTTTGCAGACTTCTCATTGGGGAATCTGGTTGGCCACTGTGAGAACAGGATGCTGTTGGGCCACTGGCCTAATAATAATAATAAAAAAAATATATAAAAAAAATAATTTATTATTTATACCTCGCCCATCTGGCTGAGTTTCCTCAGCCACTCTGGGCGGCTTCCAATCAAGTGTTAAAAACAATACAGCATTATTATTATTAATATTATTCCTAGCCGAGACCCTTCTTATGGAAAGCCACTTCCGCGATAAACAAGGAGGTGGGGTTGCGGGCGTCACGCCCTTCCCCACATTCGCGGAGGCTGGCTCCAGCCACCGCAATACCTAAGGGAATCCCCAGCCACATCATACCCCGGGCCAGCCAATCAGCTGGCTCCGGGGGTGGGGCCTCGGCTATTTAAACCGGCTACAGCCGAGGCTCCTCCTCTTTTCTCCCGCTGCAGCTGACCCGGTTTTCCCGCCCATCCCACCCTCTTTTTAGGCTAGGTTCTCTGCCATTGCTATGAACTCCGGTTGGTCGCCGTCAAGGGGCCTGGTAGGAATTTTCCCGAATGACGGATTGGCTCCGGCCATTTGGTTTTCGCCTACCTCGTAGCAAACCATCACAACTCTTCGGTATTGGTGGTTAGGCATTGGTGGGAGTACTGTCCTATTGTTATGCAAATGAAGGGGGGGAAGGAGCGCTATAACCTTCCCCCAAGCAAGGGTACAGGATTCTGGGGGGCGTGGCCTTGTCCTAAGCCTAAGGAGGTGTGGGCCCATGGCACACCCCCATGCGGTGACACCTGGGGGAGGTCCTAGTTGACGTGCCTCAGCAGGACTCCTCCCACTGGTGATTAACCCTTCTGGCCTCTAGCCAGTTAGTAGTTAGGACCAATGCCTAAGACAATACCACTCAATTCCTGTAATCAGTAAAGTTGTGGCCTAATTTGACCCATTAACCTGAATTCTTGTGTCCTGTGTCTTTATTTCCTCGGGGGGGGGAGGCAGGAACTCGCCACACAATATTCCCTTGCGTATGAAGACACAGATGGAAAAGGCTTAGGGAAACAGTATTTTGAGGAGGAGAAGGAACAGTAGGACTTTCTTTCGAGTAAACTTGCATAGGATCCAGCTTCAAAGAGAATGGAAGTAAAAGAATTACCGTATTTTTTGCACCATAACACTCACTTTTTTCCTCCTAGAAAGTAAGGGGAAATGTCTGTGCGTGTTATGGAGGGAATGCCTACGAGTGGCATGTCTACGGATTTTCCTCCTCTAAAAACAACGTGCGTGTTATGGTCGGGTGCGTGTTATAGAGCGAAAAATACGGTAAACATACTGATTGGGGGGAAAGCCATGTTGTACCCAAAGAGGAATCTTGACTTGTTTTTTTTTTATGAAACAAACAAAACCCTTCAGTCTTTGAGCTGCAAAAAAAAAAAAAAAAAAGTTAGCGGGTGTTCATACAATGGAGTTCTCTGCTTGGAAACCCAGAGAGCAATCTTGCAACCACAGCTTTGAGAATGCAGGAATGGACACTTTGAATGGTGCTGCCAGTGCTCCGAGGCTGCCACAGGGATGGAATGAGAAGCCATATTTAGAATCAATGCAAAATATGGGCAGGAAAGGGGTTCCCCGGGTCTGCAAAACTGAATTTCCAAACCACTGTTGGCTACGATCAATGCTTCATTCACAGTCCTGGAGCAAATATGCATTGTGAAATAACAGCTATCCTTCAAACAGGGAGGGCAGGAATTGCCCTTATCTGAATTTTGCAATGCAGTTGGCCGACTGAATATTGTGTGCAAAAAAAATTAGGGCAGTGTGCGCTTTGTGGTGCATGCACTGGTGAAAACAACCTGACGCCCTATCATATTAAAAAATGTTGCTTTGCAAGAAAATGTGTTTGTTAGTCAAACCCAATGCAAACATTTGTATATTAGGAGAAATTTGCACCAGAAATGCTGCCCAGTTTTCACGAGGATATACATATTTCGCTGGGCAGATGAGGAGAACTGAATTTAAAATGAGAAACCAAAATCAACAAGTTCTGATGCATTTTGGATCCACATTTAAGGCGACAATTTACAACTGAAATACACCCAGTCCGATGCAAAACTCTTCCATCCTCTGTGGCAGCCTGCAGTGGGCAGAGATTGGGCACGTGGGGGTGTGTGTCCTGCTATAGCCCCACCCTCACCCACTCCGGTTATGTGTGGGGCAGGCCTAGGGCGGAAGGGGAAGAAGCCAAGAAGGTTTTGATGGAGACTTTTCCCCCCCTCTCCTTTTACTCTCTTTCGGCCCAGATACCATGACAAGCAAGACGTGACCAGCAATTTCCTGGGGGCCATGTGGCTGATCTCCATAACCTTCCTCTCCATCGGCTACGGGGACATGGTCCCACACACTTACTGCGGGAAAGGAGTCTGCCTGCTCACTGGGATTATGGTAAGGTACCATCTTTCCTGCAGGTGCACAGATTACCCTTTGTTTCTTACATTTCCCTGTTCTTCCTTCCCTGTATGTTCTGCCTTTCAGCTTGTAAGTCTTCTTTTTTCCTCTTCCCTCCCTGTACCTCTTTCCTTTCATGCCATGCCTTTCAGAGACTGCCTAGCTTTAATTTAAGGTGTAGGTCAGTGATTTAAAACAACAACAACAACAACATGGTGCCTGTGAAGTTAACTCTTTATTCAAAACAGCGCAGGCTTGGTGACCCAAGCAACTCTTCCCAGTAGGTCTTGCCCCAATGAGGCAGTTGCAAGTAATGAAGGTCCCCACCTTCCCACAGCCACCTGACTCCTCTCCAGGGTTTTTCTCAAGCAGTTGCAAACCGAGGCTGGATTGACACTGACCTGTCATTAGAGATGACTGGGTTACAGACGCTAACCCAGAAATAGTACCTCGGGTTAAGAACTTTGCTTCAGGATGAGAACAGAAATCACGCAGCAGTGGTGGCAGCAGGAGGCCCCATTAGCTAAAGTGGTGCTTCAGGTTAAGAACAGTTTCAGGTTAAGTACGGACCTCCGGAACAAATTTCTTAACCTGAGTTAACGAAGTTCTTAACCCGTGGTACCACTGTATAAGATTTACAGAAGATTGGAAGAAACATACGAATTATTTGAAGAGCAGCTGTAATCAACAAATTACGCTAGCAGGACTACAAGACGTTTTGTAAGGAGAAATGTATGAAGCATTGCAAAGTAGAGGAAGAATAGAGATATTAGTTATGATCTAAATGTAATTGTGGAAGTAAGAAATGTGTATTTAGTGAATAGATTGGAAAATTTTCAGATGTGATTGATGGAAGTAAAAAAAATACGATATAAGATATGAAAGTATGTTTAATTACTGTTGAAAATGATATGTTGAAAAACTAATAAAAAATTATTTTAAATATATATATATAAGTCCACCCCTTAGAGATTTTGGTAATTGGATGGCATGTTACTAATTTAAATGAAAATATGGAGCACACTGCAGTGTCCTTGGATATGGCTTACTTCTCCCGCCTCCTTTAGCAGGCAGGCATCCAACTGGTTTGGCTTTCCCTATTCTAACCCACCCTCTTCCTTGTCTTGCAGGGTGCGGGCTGTACAGCTCTCGTGGTTGCCGTGGTCGCCCGAAAGCTCGAACTGACCAAAGCGGAAAAGCACGTCCACAACTTCATGATGGATACACAGCTATCAAAGCGGGTAAGAGGTGCAGCACCCTTGGCCCCGATCCTCAACATAGGCAGAGTGTGGGTCAACCCTTGTTCTGCTCAAGAGTAAATCCATCAAAGGTCATGGACATGAATAACGTGGGTCATCTCCAACGCTGGCCATACTCAGAGTAGACCCATTGAATTCAATGGGCATGAGAACCTGAGGACCATGAATTTCAATGGGTCTCTACACAGAAGATCTTTACTTAGAGGATAATGTAAGGAACAATCTCCTCTACCGCAGTTTTATAAAATGCACCGGATTGTGGTTCCAAAGGTAATTCCTTGTAGCGGCCATTCAGAGAATCAAGACTTGACTCTGTGAAAACAGTAATATTTATTTATTTCATAATATGCATGCACCTCTTAATTGTTTGTTTAAAAGCCCTCAAAGCAGTGTGAGGTGTGTGTGTGTGTGTGTGTGTGTGTATCACAATAAAATGATCCAATAAGGAAAATTAATAGCAATGATTTAAAGTTAAAAATAAATTAAAAACAGATTAAAACTCGCACCACCTTTCTAAATATCTGGATGGCAAAAATCTCTTTAGCAGATGCCAATAAGGGAACTAGGATATCAAAAGGCAGGGAATTCCAAAGTGTAGATGCTGCCACACAAAGAGACCGAGTTCTTAATTAACTCCGAATAGTTAGCTTTCTTAAGACACGGGTGCAACTTAGCATCTTCACAAACAATCCTTCACGGGGTCAAACTTGGATTGGTTGGTGATAATTGAGAGCTATCGCAATGGGAGCAAGGTAGGATTGGTAAGAGACTGTGTCGTCACGAACTCCAGAGAGCCTGTTTTTTGGAAGAGCGCCGCTCACCACCTCAGACTTCTCCTGCCTGTCTGATGCCCATCTCCTTTTCTTTCCCCCTTAACCTCTTTCCCTCCCCAACCCCCCAGGTGAAGAATTCTGCCGCCAACGTACTCAGGGAAACGTGGCTGATCTACAAGCACACCAAGCTGGTGAGGAAGATTGACCATGCCAAAGTACGGAAACACCAGCGTAAGTTCCTCCAAGCCATCCATCAGTAAGTCAAACATGTTTACCTGCTTCAACCCCCCCCCCAGTGCCTGCTGCTTCCTGCTCCCACCCACCCACCCTCCATCCCCCTGTTTTGTTGTCCAGGTCTCTCCCTGATTTGGGGGTCCCTGCCTGAAAGGAGGAGAATCCGCTCCACTAATTACAATCCACCGTTCAATCGTTGCAAAAATCTGCTGCTAGCTGGGGGTGGCATTGGGTTGTTATACAAAACCTACCCATATCGTGTGGGAATGTTCAGGGATGCAGGAGAGGATATATTGTCTGATTATAGCCTTTCCAACTTGTGTTAACAAGTTCACAATTTAGCAGAGTAACATTCCCCTTTTTAAACTCGCAGCGGATGCGTTTGCTCAGGCTCGCTAAAGCCTCTATAATAACTGTTCTGGTATTTTCCCCTTATTCCCTCATAAAAGATAAGACACGACACAGTCTTCTATGAAAGTATAAAAAGAGTTTACTCACATTCTGTTCACAATCGGATCCCAGAAGGCAGACTTAGCTTAGAAAAGTAACAGACACCTGGAAACTATCCCATAAAGAGACAGTCCCTTTGTCCTTTCTTGGCTGGAGGCCAAGAGAGCATCTTTGGCTAAGCAGATGTTACTTCTTTGATGCATGTAGTCAAAGAGAGAGAGATGGCTGCCCTGCCCTGTGCTTTTGTTGTTACCTGCACAGGTGAGGCCACGCCCACCTCTAGTCACATGCAGAGGAAGTCTGTCCCAGCCCAGAAGGAAACAGGAAGTTGACCTGCTGGCTGGACAAACATTCCTCCCCAGGTGTAAACATGTTCACTCTAGGAATGTTGTACTTGACTGCTCTTGTGTTTCACATCCCACATATCAGAGGTCTGTGTGGGAATGTTGTGGCTAGTAGGAGAGGATATATTGATTAAATATTATCCTTCCTCACTCACGCTAGTGAGTCAGTAGCAGAGTCCATTTTCCCCAGTATATTGCAAGAAGCTAGTTGGTAGATTTGTTTGGATCTCTTTAAGCAGTCCAATCTGGCTTGTCCAGACTGGGTTCAATCCTGGTAAATTCCCCTTTATTCCCTCTTACAACAATAAGGACCACAACAGTTCTTTTAAAAGTAATGATAAGAAGTTTACTTACATTCAGTTCACTGTATGATCCTGAAGGCAGGCTTTAGCTTTTAGCTGCAGAAGAGAGTTTATCCCATATGTGCTGCTGGCTGAGAGCCAGCAGAAAACAAAAAGACATCAAGAGAACATCATCAAGAGAAGCAAGAGAAGGAAGATGGCTGCGTGACCAGCCCTTTTATGGGGTCTCCTAGAGCCACGCCCATCTACCTGGTCACACGCAGGGGGAGGAAGCTCCAGACCAGGTCACAGGAAGTCCTCCTGGCTGGAGCAACATCCCCCTGTGTGTCCACTCTGGGCATACAGGAAGTGTTGTATTTGACTGCTTTCTGTGACGTTACATCCCACAGTCTGCACTGCTTTGATTTGGAGCCACATACTGGCCTTGTCCACATCCAGGTATTGCCGTTGCTCCCTTGGAGAAGACTCAAGAAACCATAACTGTTATGGGAAAGGTTAGGTTCATTCTGTGGGAATGTTCAGGGAGGCAGGAGAGGATATATTGCTTAATTATTTCCTTCCCAACTTGTGTTAACAAGTTCTATCATTTAGCAGAGTAACATTCCCCCTTTAAAATTTGTACAGCGGATAACGTCTTTGCCAGGCTTGTATAAGTCTCTAAAATAAGTTTCCTTGTAATTCCCCTTTATTCCCTCATAAAACAGACATGACACAGTCTTGTATAAAAGTATAAAAGAGTTTACTCACACACATTCTGTTCACAGATGGATCCCAGAAGACAGACTTAAGTTACAAAATATATACACCTGGAATCTATCCCATAAGGAGATAGTTCCTTTGTCCTCTCTTGGCTGTAAGCCAAGATGCCAAGAGAGCATCTCAGGCTAAGAAGATGTTGCTTCTTCAAGGAATGGAGTTAGAGAGATGGCTGCCTCCCCTGTGCTGTTTTGTTACCTGCACCGGTGAGGTCACACCCACCTCTGGTCACATGCAGAGGAAGTCTGTCCCAGCCCAGGAGGAAACAGGAAGTTCCGACTGGCTGGTCCAGACATCTCCTTTTAGGTTCACTCTAGGAATGTTGTATTTGGCTGCTCTGTGTTTCACATCCCACACATCCGAATATAACAATGTAGAGCAACGGTTGCCATACTTTTGTGGGGGGGACCTCACCCACTTGCTTCCACAAATGCACCCTTAAAGCCTTCTACCTCTACCATACAAAAAGCAGAACAGCGCTTTGCACAAACCACTAATAGCGGGGTGGGAGAGTTTAAAAATAAAATCACATCTGGTAAGCAATGTGTCCCTTTGGTTCCCATAGTACATGGGAAGACGAGTCTAAAAAGTCCAGGACACAAATTTTCACGGCCCTCTAGTGAATACGATGGCTCATTTACCAGAAGCAATGCATTTCACATGCTCCGATATTTCTCCCGTGAAAATAGGGACGTCCTAAGGGACGTGGGTGGTGCTGTGGGTAAAACCTCAGCGCCTAGGACTTGCTGATCGTATGGTCGGCGGTTCGAATCCCCGCGGCGGGGTGAGCTCCCATCCTTCGGTCCCAGCTCCTGCCCACCTAGCAGTTCGAAAGCACCCCCAATTGCAAGTAGATAAATAGGTACCGCTTTATAGCGGGAAGGTAAATGGCGTTTCCGTGTGCTGCGCTGGTGCTGGCTCGCCAGAGCAGCTTCGTCACGCTGGCCACGTGACCCGGAAGTGTCTCCGGACAGCGCTGGCCCCCGGCCTCTTAAGTGATATGGGCGCACAACCCTAGAGTCGGACACGACTGGCCCGTATGGGCTGGGGTTTCTTTACCTTTAAGGGAAAACGGGGCATTCCAGGATCAAATCAGAAACCAGGGCGGCTTCTGTAAATTTGGGACTGTCCCTGGAAAATAGGGGGACTTGGAGTGTCTGATGTTTGGTGTTAACTTTGGAAGTATCTACTTGATTCTGACCAAACATAGCCTCTCAGAGCAAAATATACATAGGAGACTTGGTTTGGGAAAGTAGCTGTATCTGGGGTAAGGCAATATTGCCGCTGGTTGTGTGACATTAGACAAGGATATAGATACATGCAAGAAATTGCAAGCTTCTTCTGCATCATGGTCAGCGAGTCTGATAAAAAAAACACATGCCCCATATCTAGATTTCCTAACCCAACCCAAGTCTAGAAGAGCAGCTTCTGTTTACCTTCCAAGATCCTGGACAGCACCTTTGCCAGATTTTCGGTCAAGGACAGCTGCCGCCTTCGCCACACAGACTTTCATGTGTTTCAAACCATTTGTGTTTTTCAAATCCCCCTCCCATATCCGTGTTAACCATCTGCTTGTGTGCATCGATGCAACATGGGAAGAAGAGGGAGATGTGTTGGTGTGGTGGCACGCACAATTGCACGTCAAGGTTCCCTCGCTTCCCCTTGCGTCGAAGGCGATCTACGATGAGATGGTTTGCCAGCGAACCAGAGTGTGTGAACTTGCAGAGTTGTGCCGTCAAAATAACCTTGAGGCGACAAGATTGTGGGTCCCTGGCTTTCGTTTACTGTGTTTTACATGCAGTGTGTTATCAGTAATGTTAAGTTGTGGGTGAACATATCAGACGACACAGCGATTCTTCAAACAGCTCTTGTTTATTCACAGGCCAGGACAGAACTGAACTGAAGTGTTCAGCCAGCCTGCTTATATAGAGCTCCAGTACAACGTTACTGTAACAACTTTCTAAAACTATCCAATCACTGAATGTCACTTTCGATCCCTTATTTGCATAACTATCTACAGTATCCCCCTGCTGGCCCAGGGTGAGAACTTCAGTACATAACAAGTAATGTCGGGGCAAGGGTGGGTGGCTGAGGGAGAGAGAGAGAGAGAGGTGTAACCAAACTGACAGAGCCGGAATTGGTGGCGCTCTCAAGAGTTTAACGCTTTTCCCAGCTCAGCCAACCAGTGCCGGTGATACTGACCTAGACGGATTGGTGGTTTAGCTCACTGGAAGGCAACTTCCTTTGTGAACAAAGGACCTGAATCTTACTTGGTCCCCCAGCTCAGTAGTCTTCCATACAGTAGGATGCAAGTTCAATCGCATGCCTTCCAACATTTCCCCGATGAAAACAGGGACGTCCTAAGGGAAAGCGGGACATTCCAGGGTCAGATCAGAAACCAGGACGGCTTTTGTAAACCCAGGACTGTCCCTGGAAAATAGGGACACTTGGATGCTTAAATATACATTCCCAAAAAAGCCTGAAGAACTATTGCTAGGTTTGATAGGAGAAGATATTAAGAAGATGGACCAAAGATTATATACCGTATTTTTTGCTCTATAAGACGCACCAGACCACAAGACGCACCTAGTTTTTGGAGGAGGAAAACAAGACAAAAAAATTCTGAATCTCAGAAGCCAGAACAGCAAGAGGGATCGCTGCACAGTGAAAGCAGCAATCCCTCTCACTGTTCTGGGTTCTGGGATAGCTGC
The DNA here is from genome assembly GCF_027172205.1 of Podarcis raffonei. Classification (NCBI taxonomy): domain Eukaryota; kingdom Metazoa; phylum Chordata; class Lepidosauria; order Squamata; family Lacertidae; genus Podarcis; species Podarcis raffonei. Next base: position 3,513,943 of record NC_070619.1, on the reverse strand, counting down.
GCAGCCTGCATTCGCTCCATAAGACGCACACACATTTCCCCTTACTTTTTAGGAGGAAAAAAGTCTTATAGAGCAAAAAATACGGTATTTATGCTACGACAGCTGCCAGAGTTTCGATAGCCCAAAAATGGAAAACGCAGGAGATACCAACTGTGAAGGAGTGGCAGACAAAGTTGGTCGAATACGCGGAATTAGCAAAACCGACCCATAGGATTCGTAGTCAGGAGGAAACAAAGTACCAAAAAGAATGGAGTAAATTTACGGTCTATATAAGTGAGAACTGTAGAAATTTGAAGACGTTAGCAGGACTGAAATAAATCTTATGTCATGGTTTAGTTATCATTAAGGAACTGTGGATTAGTGATTGGAATAAGAAAACCTGCGGAAGGGAAGTCAACTGCTGTACGGAGCGTAAAGTAAGGCAGATGTAAAAAGATTTGAAATATTTGTGTATTTTGTTGGTGTTGGTGTATTTGAAATGAAAACTTGATTTAAAAAAAGCATTTTTAAAAAAGGAAAAGGAAATAGGGACACTTGGAGGGTCTTCATGGCATCGCCATGGAGAGATGGAAATCTCTGGCTGCCAGTCAGTGCAGGCAGTATTGAACTAGATGGAGTGGGGAAGCGGGTCTGGCTCTGTATAAGACGAATTCCTATATTCCTGTGCATAAGAGGGAGTCGCTGGCAGTGCCCCCCCCCCCCCGGTTAGTGTGTGCTGGGTTTTCGGCTATTCTCACAACTTCAACCCACAATTTGACCACTCCGGGGTGGGAATCTGTGGGTTCTGGGGAGCAGAGGAGGCAGTGTCTGTCTGGCGGTGTGACCCCCCCTTCCTATCTCTCATGTTTATTTAAACCTGTGCTGTTGTTTTGTCTCTGTTCCCCCCCCCTCCTCCACCCTGCCCCGCCCTTGCAGAGCCCAGAAGTAAGTTACTGTTCCGCCAGAACTTTTGTTTGAATGCATGGTTTGCCCGTCTTTGTCTCCACCCCTCCGGGAGGCCACAACGCCGGCCCCATTCAGACACACACGCATGCCCAAGTTACGCACGCAAAGGTGCACATCCCAGCCGCGCTTCACCCCGGCCAGCCCTCGGCTAACCCAAATTTCTCTCCATTTCGAAATGTGGACAGCGAGAGAGAGAGAGAGAGAGAAAAGAGAGAGAGAGAGAGTCAGAAATTTGGGGGTTCGTAGCATGCCAGTCCACTGCCAACTTGCAAATGCCGTGTTTCTCTTCCCTCCCATCTATCTCTCAGCACAAGCTGTTTCCATCTTGCCTGTTGTCTCGCGACGTTGCTCTGATTTAGAGGCCAAGCAACGCGAGGGCTTTCTGGACCCATCCATAAGTGGGAGTGTCATTATGTCTCCATCTCACAGCACCCACATAGACCCTCCTGCCTGTATCGGGAAGTTTTCAATGTTTGACGTTTTACTATGTTTCCATAAGTGCTGTCAGCAGCCCAGAGCAGCTGGGGGAACCCAGCCAGCTTGGCAGGGTATAAATAATAACATTATTATTATTAAACTGCTCCCTCCAATGTCATCATTGCTCTGCCCATCACAGCCTGGCAGATCCCATCTGAATTATTATTATTATTATTCTGAAGGTAAACGGCATTTCCGTGTGCCCTGGCGCTTGTCATGGTGTCCTGTTGTGCCGGAAGCGGTTTAATCCTGCTTGCCACATGACCTGGAAAAGCTGTTTGTGGGCAAACACCGGTTCCCTTGGCCTGAAAGCGGAGATGAGCGCCGAACCCCCTAGTCGAATTGGACTGGACTTAACCACCCAGGGGTGCTTCACCTTTAGCTATTGCTATTATGATTATTATAGCCCTCACTTCCGCAGGCCACAACCATGTAAACTCAACATTTAAAAAAGCACAATCAAAACCGCAACAGGTGTGTCGAGATAATGCAGCACATTTTCCACATGTGACAAAAGCTGCGCAATGAAGGTGCCTTGTAGATCTCTGTGGGGAGGGAGATACGCAGTGCAGGGGCCGCCACAGAGAAGGCAATCTTTCTCCCCAAACTGCCACCCCACCAAAAAAAAAAAAGACTTCTGCAGGCAAGAGGGCCACCTGTGCTGTGTTTTCCATTAGCAACAATGGCTATGCACTGTCTAGACAGTAATGCTAGTTGCTAGAAACCCAAGGGAAGGGCGAGTTGGTTCTGTGTTTGAGTCCTGGTTGAGAGTCTCCCATAATGGGCATCTGGTTGGTCTCTTCTTATGTTCTTAACACATGAGAGTCCTCAGTCTCTCAGATATTTGGGACCTGAGTCGTTTAAGGGCTGTAAACATAGTGTGAGCATCTTCAAATAACTCAGGGAATGTGAGATGATTCTCTCTCCCGCCCCACCATTGCTTTCCCAATTTCCTGATAAGCCAGGCTGGGAAAAATCCATTGAATCCATCCTTCGGGCTGCCACAGGAGTGTGCCAGTCAGTAATCACACAGTTCAAAGGTGGAGTTAACTCGTTATTAGCAAAAACACCATCTCTACAGACTTGGCTGAGTTCCAGGCCTGATGAGGAGAGCATCTCATTTCCGGTGGTCGTCCTCCATAAAATTCAGTTGCTGAAACTGAAAGTCCCCACCCCCTCCTCTCCAGGGCTTTCCCTCCAAGCAATCAGAGACTGCTCCTGTCATCAGTCAACCTCTTCTCCACCCTTTTCATGCCTCTGCTGGTTCTGGGAGACAAGCAGGGAGGAGATCTGGTTGCAGCACCTTCCCTGCCCTGATGCCCTTTAGAAGAGACATCCATCCAGTTTGCATTTTCATGCAAATATGACCTGATCCGTGCCCCAAAACCAATATGCGAGCCAAGAAGACAGCTCTCAGGTTGAATCAAACTAATATTTAAAAGTCCCTAAAAGTGGTAAGGGGCCTCTAAATTTTCTAGTGGGGTGAAAACCCAACAGGAGTTCTCAAAAGCTGAGTAGCTGACCTCCGAGGCTCAGCTGAGACAGGAAGGTCTTCTCCAGTCCCCCAAAAACCTAGAGGTGGAGGGTCACTCCATGCTGAGAGAGGGCTCTTCTCTAAGCTGTCTCCACCCAAGCCAATGGCCTCGTGTCATTGGCTCCCTGCATGCCTGGGTGTGTGTGTGTTTGGATCCAGCAAGGTTGGATCTGGAATTGTGTGCATGTCTGTCTACGGTGATGGTGGGATCTCTTTCTCTCATCTCCTGTCTGTTCCACCTGCAGACCGCTGCTTCGTGCAACCCCAACCTCCTGCCCGCCTCCCCACATCTTTAATTCCCGCTATCGTTTTTGCTTTCCAGATTGAGGAGCGTGAAAATGGAACAGAGGAAGCTCAACGACCAGGCAAACACCCTGGTGGATTTGTCAAAGGTGAGCCACGCCTGGGTGACGGAAACATCAAGCAATTTTTGGGTCTCTGCTTGAAGTAGTCACCTTGGATTGGGGAAGGGGCTCAATGCCAGTGGTTGGCAAGGTTTATTCCGTCTGCGCAGACACAATTTTTGGCATCTGCACATGCGCAGATGCGCTTTCTGGCACTGCGGAAGCGAGTCCTCATGCCACAATGCGCCGGTTTAGCGCAGCACGTGGGGACTCACCAAGCTGGCGGCTCAGTTCGGGGGTGGCTCATGGGCCAGTTAAACGACCCCTGTGGGCTGCTTGTGGCTCACGGGCCTTAGGTTGCCTACTACTGTTCAATGCAATTCTTATCAAAGGTAAAGTGATCCCTGACCACTAGGTCCAGTCGTGACCGACACTGGGGTTGTGGTGCTCATCTCGCTTTATTGGCCAAGGGAGCCGGCGTACAGCTTCCGGGTCATGTGGCCAGCAGGACTAAGCCGCTTCTGGCGAATCAGAGCAGCGCACGGAAACGCTGTTTACCTTCCCGCCGGAGTGGTACCTATTTATCTACTTGCACTTGGTGCTTTCGAACTGCTAGGTTGGCAGGAGCAGGGACCGAGCGACGGGAGCTCACCCCGTCATTGCGGGGATTCGAACCGCCGACCTTCTGATCGGAAAGTCCTAGGCTCTGTGGTTTAACCCACAGCGCCACCCGCGTCCTCCTTATCAAAGGGAGCCAGCCCTTTATTCAGAACCATGAAGACTAGGCTCTTGCTTTACTTATAAGGGGAAGTTGCAGCATCTGTTCTACAGGGAAAAGGTCCCAGGTTTAATCCCTGATATCGGAAGGGTCTGGGAATGTCCCCCTGCTTGAAACCCTGGAGAGCTGTTACCTGTCAGTGGAAATATTGAGCTGGATCAGTGGTTCCCAAAATGGACAGAGGAAGGACAGAGGTACGAAGGAAGGAAGGAAGGAAGGAAGGAAGGAAGGAAGGAAGGAAGGAAGGAAGGGGATGGGCTGGATGAGAGGCACCAGCTTTGGAACACCCTAGGAAACCCTCAGGATAAGAAGGCTCATAGCCAGGGGGCAGAAGAGGTAACAGGGCTTAGTGAGCGGGGAGAGTGTGGCAGAGAGAGGGCCAGAATCAGAAGAAGAAGCAGAGGCTGGAGAGGAGGGAGGCCAAGAGGCAGAGATGATTCAGGTGGATGAAGAGTCCTGGTGGTCTCCCCCTACGGCTGCGACCAGCTCCCCTCCCCCCTGGTCTCCCAGGATGTCAGAGAAATAAGTGGCTAGAGCAACCCATTCAGATGGGTGGGGTATAAATAATAATAAATTATTACTATAAACAAGCAGGACCGGGGTGCTGGTAAGGATGAGGTTTTGGAGCCATCCTGCTCTCTTCCGGTGCAGCGACCACCAACCCTTTCCCCCTTTCCTCTCCCTTCCCGCCAGACGCAGAACGTCATGTACGACATGGTGTCCGAGCTGCAGGAGCGCAACGAGGACCTTGAGAAGCGCATCAGCGCCCTGGAGGGAAAGATCGACATGCTGGGCCTGACTCTGCATGCGCTCCCCAGCCTCGTCAGCCAAGCCATACGCCAGCAGCAGCGGGCCCTGCCCCGCACCTGCGGCACCTCCAACAGCTCCGAACGCTCCTGCTGGACTCCCACCCGCCGGCGGAAGTCTCCCTCCACTGCCCCTCACACATCCTCGGACAGCGGGTGATTCGGGGGGGCGGGCTCGCACACCGGGGGCACCCATGGACTCATATATGGCCATTGTGTGGCCGATTCCCCTCTGAGCTTTTTTCTGGAAAGCCCTGTACACAGACCTCCCCAAGTCCGCTGAGATGGGCCCGTGCCGCGGAAGACTCGTCGGGCACAGAAAACGGATTCCGAACCCGGTTCCAATGTAACATTATGCAAAGCTGGGGATGTTTCTTTTGTTTGTTTGTATGAGGAGAGGGTGGGAGCAGGGCTTTCTTTTCCTCAGCCGGAATTCGCTGGAACTCAGTTCCGGCACCTCTCAGGCGGACGCCATTGCCATTCTAAGAAAACAAAGGGAGGCGTTCATGGTGAGTGCTGGCACCTCTTTTTCTTGAAAAATAGCACTGGGTGGGAGGGGAATCCCATGTAGAAATTGCTCAAATTCACAACAATCCCCTTTTTAAAAAAAGAATCACTTTTCTCCCTACCAACGTCAGCCGTTTGGTCCTTAGCCATGCCCTCCACGGGAGCCATCTTGTTCCACGGTCTCAACATTCAGCCTGGCAAGGGGTGAGACTAGATGGGCCTTTGGTTCCCTTCCAACAGTACGGTTCTATCGTCCTGTGATTCCAAATAGGGACCTCTTAGGCGACAGTCTCCCACTCCACTCGCTCGTTTGCCTTTTCTCTTCCCAAACTGGAGAGAAATGCAGGCAAATGCCCATTTCTCATAAAACTATATATGGATTTAACATGTTTTGGAGCCATACATAAGTGCAAGGGGGTCTGAGGCAGTTGGGACCAGTGGCACATGTGTGCTTTTTTTTTTGCTCTCCTTCCAAATCCCGTTCTGTTTCCTGGAAGAAAGAATAAGACCTGTTTTAAAGCAGGAGCAGAGACCTCATCCCAAGGGCCCCATTTGCTGCTGGTAGGGCTTCCGGGGGCCACATGCCACTGTTGGGTGAGGCCAGGGGAGGAGTGAGTGGATAGAGCAATTGATGCAAAGTTTACTTTTATGCAATTTGCTGGTTTCTACGCACACTACATCCAGACATGCAAGGGGCATCATCAAAATTAAAGGATGTATCCTGGGCAGACAAAAACACTCAAGCAAGGTGCAGAACGAGGGTCAATGAGGGGAGAGTTCCAGGGGCCAAATGGAGAGGCTTGGAGGGCCACATCCATCCCCTGGACCAGAGGTTCTCCACCCCCTGTTATAAAGAAATAAATATTGTGGGCTGTATCTAATGTTAATCCAGCTCAGAGTAAACTCACTGAAATTAATGAGCAATGAGCAAGCCCATTCGCTTCAAGAGGTCTAGATAGTTGGAGCCAACCCAGGGGTGCAGCATGGAGGTGCATTTGCCCCAGGCGCACAATTTTTGAGGGGGCACAAACGAGGCACCCCCATGCAGGCAGTGTGGCCTGGCCCAGCACTCCTCTGTGCCTGCCATGGGCTGTGTCATCTGGCTGGGCTCCCCACTGCATGGGCAGGCAGGCGGCTCAGTGTGACCCGGGCACTGGCAACTGCCACTACGCCACTGAGATGTCCCACCAGGCACCTATTGGCTAGTGCCTGTAACATCAATAGTGGCACACAATTCCTAACCTGATCCCCACATCCGCACAATAGCAGGTTTGTTAACAGCTTTTAAAGGGTTCTTTTATTATTACTTAATTATTATTTTTTTAAAAAGTAAGGTGATACTGAAAAGGGGGGGGGGGAATCTAATGTCAGAAAGAGACAGAACATTCCACTTTCCCCCAATAATAGAGCAAATGGCTTCTGGGTTCGAAAAACCTGTAAAATCAAATAATAAGGCTACAGGCCTCTCCTTACTCACCCAAGCAAGCTCACTGTCTCCTGTAAGATCCTATAAAATCCGTGGCACCAACACACCAAAGGGAGCTCTTGCTGATGCAATTCCAAATGTAATTTAAAGGGGGGTGACAGCAGCCCTTTGCACATGGGCAGTTGAAGCGATGTTACATTGGAAATCAGCCCATCTCAACTGGGCGAAGTCATGTCTCCTGTCTCCAATACAAGGTCATTGGGCAGAAATCGGTGGGTGTGGGGCTTTGGTGTCCTGCCTTTGTGACTCAGTGGACGCACAAAACGTTTCTGGGGTCTTCCAAACATGTGTTCTCCTCCTCTTTTGTAATCTAACCGCCCTGTTTCCTCTCATACGCACACAAACACATTCCTCCTGCTTTTGTTTCGAAGACTTCCGGTTTGATCTCTTAAAACACTGTGCTTCTTTCTAGCTCTTGAATCGATCGATCGATTGTGAGTGTGTGTGTGTGTTTTGCGGGGAGGGTGGGGAGAGGCTGAAATTTGGTGGTGGGGGGGAGGAGGATTGCAACCCAACCTATTTTATAAGAATTAGGAAAGCACGGAGGATGATCGAAGTTTTGTTTTGTTTTGTTTTTCTATTAAAGGTTCTCTTGATTTCAAATTGGGTTTGGTTTTTAAGGATAGCTTTAAGAACATAGAATCATAGGGGAAATGTAGAGTTGGAATGGACCACGAGGGTCATCTATTCCAACCCCCTGCAATGCAGGAAACCGGCCCAACATGGGTCTCGAACCCACAACCCTGAGATTAAGAGTCTGCTGCTGAGCTACCTGGAGAACATACGACAAGACTTTCTGGTGTGGGGCAAGGCACACGCACATCAGTCTTCTCATGTCCCACCGGTGGGATCTGGGGAGGTTCACAAAGGTGATAAACCTCCCCTTTTATCCCAAGGTAGACCCTTTCTGGATAAAGAGGCTCTACTCAGCTGTCACGGCTGGCAACCATTGCAAGACTTTTCCTGCTCTGTGATATTGTGCACTCCCCTTTTTGGAAAGACGAGTCCTGCAGGATCAGACCATTTGCTCTGGAATCATAGAATCACAGAATGGTAGAGTTGGAAGGGACCACGAAGGTCATCTAATCCAGCCCCCCGGCAATGCAGGAATCTCAGCCAAAGCATCCATGACAGATGGCCATCCAACATCTGATTAAAAACCTTCAAATAAGGAGAGTCCACAAGGGAGTCCAGTCCACTGTCAAACAGCTCTGACTGTCAGAAAGTTCTTCCAGATGTTTAGTCAGAATCTCTTGAAGCCATGGGTTCGAGTGCTACCCTCTGGAGCAGGAGAATCAAGCTTGTTCCCTCTTCCATGTGACAGCCTTGAAGATATTTGAAGATGGCTCTCAGTCTTCTCTTTTCCAGGGTAAACATACCCATATCCTTCAACCGTTCCTCATCAGGCTTGGCTTCTAGAATCCTGTCCTCCAAAGTGGCCTCAGGGCAAATGCAGGCAGTAGCCCTCCCTTCCTGTTGTCCTCAACTCATTCCAGCATCAGTGGTAGACTACTTATAAACAGGGAGTAGTGGCAGACTTGGGGTCTCAAATTTCAGTTGTGCCCCTTGTGACACCAAGGTTCAGGGCTCCCCTACACACACACACCTCTCGCCTTTTATTCTAGACATCATAGTTGCAGCAGCCCCTTTTATTCTTTGTCATGGGCTAACACAGTGACCCACTTGGAAAGGAAGACTGGAGATTTCCATGTTTTTAAGTATCCTTGGAAAGAGCTTTTGCCAACCTAAACCACATGGACCATTTTCTGCCCCAGTGCGAGTGCTAGAAAAGAACGATTCAGCCTTATAGGCTTCTCCCATCAGGGAAAGGTTCGTAGCTCAGTGGCAAATCACCCGTTTGGCATGGCAGAAGTTTTCAGGCTCAATACCTGGTAGTAGGAGTGGGAGAGACAATCCTGAGCTAGATGGACCTGTGCTCTAACAGCTTCCTGAGTTCATTTGAAGAGCGGGCAGAGCTCAGCACATCATGGCTAGTACCTGTAACATCACCAACCCACCTTCTCTCACCCACCATTGATCTCCAGAGCAATTTTGCCACTGGTGGAAAAGGGGGCAAAGGTGTGCAATGAACAACCATTAATATAACCAGTGATGGTTGTTGTTGTGGTTATTATTATTATTATTATTATTATTATTATTATACCCCGCCCATCTGGCTGGGTTTCCCCAGCCACTCTGGGCGGCTTGCAGCACAATCTAAAAACACCAAGCATTAGAAACCTCCCAATACAGAGATGCCTTCAGACGTCTTCTAAAAGTTGTGTAGCTCTTTTATCTCCTTGGCATCTGAAGGGAGGGCGTTCCACAGGGAGGGCGCCACTACCAAGAAGGCCCTGCACCAGGCTAATAATGAAACGAGAGGGAGAACGCGGCAACAAGCAGGTGACGTCCATTAGGAGCAACTGCCACAGAGGCACAGCGAAGCCCACCTGTGCAAGGAGCTTGAACACCACTAGGGCTGAGAGACGCTCTTGTCTGAAACTGTAGCCACTCAGACAGTGCAGTCCGTGCTGGAGCTGGATGCAACAAGGGCATCGAAAGAATAAGCCAGTTTCCAAGGTCCCTATTGCACAAGAACACCATTGAGAACAGAAGCCCTGCATGATCCACAGCTTTTCGTCAAGGCTGAAGGTGCACAACTTTTGTCCAGAGTCATGCAGTCCATAAGAACATGAGAAGAGCCTGTTGGATCAGGGCCCATCTATTTTGGGGAAAAAAACATTTTAAATTAACTTTTCAAATTTTACAAATTCTTTTACACAACCGTCAGAATACATATCTCATCTCCGTTGACCTCCCACCCAACCATCAAGCATACGCTTTAACATAACCGTGATGTTTTTTCCAAATATTCCACAAAACATTGCCGTTCTTCAATAAATGTTTTCTTCGTTCTGTTCTTTAATTCTCAGAGTTCGTCTAACCATCTCAGCATATCCTGTCGTCTTCATAAGCCATTCTTCTTCCATTGGGCTTCCTGTTCTTTCCAATTTTGTGCATGGACTATTCTTGCCGCTGCGGTGGCATACATAAACAAATTAAACAATGCCCTTGGAAGTTGTGGTCCAATGGTACCTAACATAAAGGCCCCAGGTTTCTAGGGGACCACCGCTTTAAACTAGTCTAGCATCCTCTTCTCAGAGTGGCCAGTCAGAAGCCTGTAGGAAACTGTCAAGCACGATCTGAGCACAGGAGCAGCTCTCTCCTCGTGAGGTGCAGAGTGAGTGGTCTTCAGAAGCACTGCAGAGCACAGCTGTCATGGCCAGGAGCCTTCTTTGGGCCTCTCCTCCCCCTCCTCTGTCTGTTGTTGTTTAGCCATTTAGTCGTGTCCACCTCTTCGTGACCCCCTGGACCAGAGCACGCCAGGCACTCCTGTCTTCCACTGCCTCCCGCAGTTTGGTCAGACTCATGTTTGTAGCTTCGAGAACACGGTCCAGCCATCTCATCCTCTGTCATCCCCTTCTCCTTGTGCCCTCCATCTTTCCCAACATCAGGGTCTTTTCCAGGGAGTCTTCTCTTCTCATGAGGTGGCCAAAGTCTTGGAGCCTCAGCTTCAGGATCTGGCCTTCCAGTGAGCACTCAGGGCTGATTTCCTTCAGAATGGAGAGGTTTGATCTGCTTGCAGTCCATGGGACTCTCAAGAGTCTCCTCCGGCACCATAATTCAAAAGCATCCATTCTTCGGCGATTAGCCTTCTTTATGGTCCAGCTCTCACTTCTATACATCACGACTGGGAAAACCATGGCTTGAACTATACAGACCTTTGTTGGCAAGGTGATGTCTCTGCCTCCTCTGTCTAATCCACTTTTAAAGCCATTTGATGGGAGCTGTAGCCGAACCATTTTGGGAAGATGCCATATTGGCGATCCCTGCACTCGTTTGGCATCTCGGAGTTCGCCAGCTCTGTGGATAAACTGATGTTCCCAAAAAAATTTAGTCATAATTGCCCAGGGTCCTCTAAAATGAACTGGGAAGAATTTTGATATGATCCTTAGAAGAAGAGCTCTGTTTAGACCTGTATGCTTGCCTGCCTGCCTGCCTGCCTGCCTGCTTGCTTGCTTGCTTGCATGCGAGAGAGCATAGCTGCCAACGTTTCCCTTTTTTAAAGGGAAATTCCCTTATTCCGAATAGGATTCCTCGCAAGAAAAGGGAAAAGTTGACAGCTATGGAGAGAGAGAGAAAGAGAGACCGTGGAAAGCTGTTTTGGTATTAAGGGCTACCAACTTCAACTTCTTCTTCTTCTTCTTCTTCTTCTTCTTCTTCTTCTTCTTCTTCTTCTTCTTCTTCTTCTTCTTCTTCTTCTTCTTCTTCTTCTCCTCCTCCTCCTCCTCCTCCTCCTTCTCAGTGCTTTTTTTCTGGGGGGTACATAGGGGTAGGCATACCCCTAAACATTTTGTGAATCTGCGTTTGGCCTCATTGAGGGGCAGTATTTCAATATGAGTAGGAAAATGAGAGTACCCCTAAACATTTTTTAAGAAAAAAAGCACTGATTATTATTGTTATTATTATTATTATTATTATTATTATTAAATTTGTATACTGCCCTATACCTGCAGGTCTCAGTGCAGTTACAACATAAAACCACAACATAAAACCACAAAATAATAAACCATATGAAATGACACCCCATCCAGACTTCTCCAGTATTTAGCATTTAACACTGTGGTTTAGTTCATAGGGCTATTCTTAGATACGTCAAGGAGATTTTCCTTCACATTTTTATTCTTTCCTGCAAACGGTGTTGCAAAACAGTTGTTTTGAAAGCTGGGTGTAGCATGGTGGCAAAAAAAAAAAAAAAGAATCAGTTGCCTGAGTGGCCCCTGTTTTGTCCCTGCTCTGCTATGCATTCAGCTCCTCCGCAATTCGGAACTGGGACCAGTGCATCTTTAAGCTCACCCCAGTTTATTTGCACCCCTTCCATGAGACATTGCAGAGGAGTCGCGAGTGCCGTTGCACTGAGATGGTTTTCGGTGCAGCGGTTTTCTAGTGTGCTCAGACTGCACCTGCGTGTCAGTAAGAGGAGAATCAGCCCCCCCAAAAAAGGAGCAGCACACAATTGCATCAGGATTGCTTTATTGTAGTGTTTCACGATCAGTGTGCGTGGAGAAGGGAGGGATGAACCAGGCAGGAAAGAACCAGACGTGGTTGCAAGCAAGGCACACGGAGAAACTCTGGAAATAGCAAAGAAGGGACGTTCCAGGCTTGTTCCACTTTGGAAACGAGGCCAGATCATCTGGGACTCCAAAATCTGAGGCAAATGTCAAGGGAGCATCCCTAGATGAGGCAGAGATCAGAAAAGCCTCATGACTGAATCTTAGCCATGCCGACTCAAGAAGCGTGTCCTACTGAATTTGGTGGGGTGAACATTCAGGTCAATGGGGCTTAGGGTGGCTGTCTCATCTGCTACCTTTTCCAGAGGTGTTGAACTACAATTCCCATCATCCCTGGCGCCTGATGCGAGCCATGATCTACAGCACCTGGAAAGGAGCCACATTGGCAAGCCACGTTCTCTCAGCCTCTGTTTCCCCTGAGCATATTATGGGAGTGATAGCACCAGGCTACCTTGCAGGACCAGTGTAATGATTAGAACAAGAGAATATGTGTGACGAAGCACTTTCATCGTCATTGTCATTGTGTGTGTGTTGGGGGTGGGGTTGTTTCTGTCTTTTATATTTCATGTATGCAATTTTGGGGGACGCCTTTTTAAGGGCTCAGCTGTGGGGATATGGATACTTTTGTATTAGGCAGACAATTAAATAAAACGTTTGAAAGATAAATGGATAAAAGGGTTGGTCATTTATTTAGGCTGCAAACTTTCCATTCATTTCTCTTGTTTGCTCATGGAGCGTTCCCCAGTCTCGCTTTTAGTTAAGGAGAGTTTCAGCAAAACTCAGAGCAAGGGTGGACTTCGCCAATTTTTCAAAATATAGCACCTAGGTAAAGGTAAAGGGACCCCTGACCGTTAGGTCCAGTTGCGGACGACTCTGGGGTTATGGCACTCATCTCGCTTTATTGGCTGAGGGAGCCGGTGTACAGCTTCCAGGTCATGTGGCCAGCATGACTAAGCCACTTCTGGAGAAGCAGAGCAGCGCACGGAGACGTCGTTTACCTTCCCGCCGGAGCAGTACCTACTGTATTTTTCACCCTATAGGACGCACCGTCCCATAAGGCGCACCTAGTTTTTTGGGGGGGAAATAAAGGGAAATAAATTTATTTCCCCCCCAGGCCCGGGCTTCCCCCAACCCCAGCCCCCAGAACAGGCAACTCTCTGCAAGCCGCAGGAGCCCAGCGCCGGGCTCCCGCGTCTTGTGGAGACTTGCGTGAAGCCTGGGCGCGCTGAGCTCAGAGCGCCCAGCCTTCGGCATGCAGGCAACTCTCCGCAAGCCATGGGAGCCCAGCGCCGGGCTCCCGCGCCTTGCGGAGAGCTGTGCGATGTCTGGGCGCGCTGAGCTCAGAGCACCCAGCCTTCGGCATGCAGGCAACTCTCCGCAAGCCACGGAAGCCCGACGTGGGCTCCAATAATAATAATAATAATAATAATAATAATAATAATAATAATTTATTATTTATACCCCGCCCATCTGGCTGGGCCTCCCCAGCCACTCTGGGCGGCTTCCATAAAAACCAAAAATACAGTAAAATATCACATGTTAAAAACTTCCCTGAACATGGCTCGCGGAGATCTGCGCGAAGCCTGGAGAGTGAGAGGGGTTGGTGCACACCGACCCCGCTCGCTCTCCAGGCTTCAGCGAAAGCCTGCATTCGCCCCATAGGATGCACACACATTTCCCCTTCATTTTTGGAGGGGGAAAAGTGCATCCTATGGGGCGAAAAATACGGTATTTATCTACTTGCACTTTGACGTGCTTTCGAACTGCTAGGTTGGCAGGAGCTGGGACCGAGCAACGGGAGCTCACCCCGTCACGGGGATTCGAACCGCCGACCTTCTGATCGGCAAGTCCTAAGCTCTGTGGTTTAACCCACAGCGCCACTCGCGTCCCTATAGCACCCTATGCTAGCCCAAAATTTGGTGAGCCCCAATGGATCTTCTCAATTATAGATCTTCTCAGTTTTGGGACCCTCATGGTCCCTTCTGACTCTATAAAATTCTATGATCAGATGATCCTTGGGGTCCTTCCAACTTCTAGGAGTCTATTATTCCAGACTTCACCATTCCTAAACCCAACCACACCTGAAGGGCACCAGCCTGATGCAGGCTGCTATACAGATGGTAATGTGTATTACTTTGCTCTACTTCCAGACATGGTTAAGCCAAATTAGTGGCCATTTTGATGAACGGGACCTTAGAGGTCTCTCCAGACATTCTCCCCACCCTTGTGGCCTATTGTGGTAATAGTGAGAATTCCTCCAAACTCACAGAGAGGGGAGACCAGGGAAAGGATGCTGTAGAATTTAATCCTCCAGGTCTGCAGGTCTCAATCGAGGATGGTATCTTGGAAAGGCTTGAAAAGCCACCAGCCTTTCTCTTTTCTGCCATCTTGTGGTCTAACCATATCAGAACAGCCTTTTCCTCTAGGTTCCCAAAGTTATTTGGCTAACTGCCTCCTTTTCAGAAAAAAAAATATTACTCAGCGCAACTCCCCCCCAAAATCTACCTTCTTTACGAGAACAAGCAGAAAGATGCAGTGGCAAATTTGTGTTCTTTTACGCATCTATATTTCTACCTACGTCCTGAAACATAGTAAAGAAAGACCTTGAAGCTTGAAATTATGAGGAGAGGCAGGATTGAGATGTGGAGATATGCTTCAGAGATCCAGAGTGTGCGGAGCCCCAAAAAATTAATAATTATAATTTGGACTATAATTTGGTCTTTTTTATTTTAGTTTTTTATTTTAATTGGACTACAGTGGTACCTTGGGATGCAAACGGGATCCGTTCCGTTCGCATCCTGAATGGAACGTAAGACACGACGGCGCACCTGCGCATCCGCGGGTCACATTTTGGCGCTTCCACGCATGCGTGTGATGTCATTTTTAGCGTCTGCACGTGCGCGAACGGCGAAACCCAGAAGTAACATGCTCCGTTAATTCCGGGTTGCCGTGGAGCGCAACCCGAAAGCGCTCAACCTGAAGCACATTCAGCCCGAGGTATGGCTGTATTATGATTGGATATATTAATTGGACGTTTTTAATTGGAAAATCAATAAAAAATATTTTTAAAAAAGAAGCTTGAAATTAAAAATCAACCCTGATAACATTCACATTACATGCAAAAAATTAGGAAAGCAAAGGATCATTTTAAAATGAACGTTATGAATAACCTTAAAAATAATCCTAAAGAGAAGGATTATGAACCTGCTGTGCAGCTATCAGCTTATTTTGGAAGGTAATTACTGCGACTTTAACTCTACGTTACACCAACAGATGCAACATGTACGAATGGTTTTTCAAAATTCTCTTCTCTTCTTTATGCTTCCACCGCCCCATTATTTCTATTCAACGCCCGCGAATTGCACCCGAGGAGACCATCGACCCTCTGGATCGTTCCAGCACACACACTACCACAGGGTGGTATCGCCCAATTTGGGAAACACTGTTCTAGACTGAAAGATGGGGAACCTCAGGCAAGGATTGGGGGTCAGAATGTGGCCCTCAGAGCCTTTTCGCCTGGCCTCTTACACCCGCCTTGCCGGGATGCGTCCTTTAACTCTGACCAGTGGGGAAAGCTGAGAGGCGAGTCACATGGGAAGCCTGGGGGCGGGGCACATTCCAGAGTGGGTGTGGCCTGAGGGGGAAGTGGGCGGGGCATCACAGGTGAATTTCACTTTTGTACAATGAACTGGGTTCTACTCTCAACACACCTGTATTCTGCATCTTCACAAGCAGGAGGCATCATCAGAATTCATTTTGTTATTATATTTTATTAATTTTTTTTTCAAAAAATCCCCTCCTGTTCTCCCTTGCCGCACACAGTTTTCTGTCTCTTATATCATAACCACCATACAATAATCTCTAATTCCTTCTGTTGCTGATAGTTCACATCCTGCTCATGAATTCACCAGACTATATTTCTTTGAATACAGTCATACCTCGGGTTACAGCCGCTTCAGGTTGCGTTTTTTCAGGTTATGCACCTGCCGAAACGCAGAAGTACCGGAAAGGGTTACTTCCGGGTTTTGGCCGTCGCGCATGCGCAGAAGCGCTGAATCGCAACCTGCTCGTGAAGAGACTCACCGCTGAGGGTTGCAAACGCTGCGGGTTGCGAATGTGCATCCCACATGGATCACATTCGCAACCCGAGCGTCCACTGTATTCTGAAAAAAGCCTTCCCATCATCAAAATTCAAGGGAACTTCCCAGCCAATGGAATGCACACGGCAGATAGTTAAGAATTTATTACCAAAAATAACATATACAGAGGTACCTCTAGATACGAACGGGATCCGTATAAGACGCCCCCTATTTTGGGGGACTCAGATTTAAGAAAATGGGGGGAGGCGGCCCTGTGTATGAGGAGAGCGCAAAATATGGTCTGAAGCTCAACATCCGAAAAACGATGATCATGGTCACTGGTCCCATCACCTCCTGGCAAATAGAAGGGGAAGAAATGGAGGCAGCGAGAGATTTTACTTTCTTGGGCTCCATGATCACTGCAGATGGTGACAGCAGCCATGAAATTAAGAGACGCCTGCTTCTTGGGAGAAAAGCAATGACAAACCTGGACAGCATCTTAAAAAGCAGAGACATCACCTTGCCAACAAAGGTCCGTATAGTTCAAGCTATGGTTTTCCCAGTAGTGATGTATGGAAGTGAGAACTGGACCATAAAGAAGGCTGATCACCGAAGAATGGACGCTTTTGAATTCTGGTGCTGGAGGAGACTCTTGAGAGTCCCATGGACTGCAAGAAGATCAAACCTCTCCATTCTGAAGGAAATCAGCCCTGAGTGCTCACTGGAAGGACAGATCGTGAAGCTAAGGCTCCAATACTTTGGCCACCTCATGGGAAGAGAAGACTCCCTGGAAAAGACCCTGATGTTGGGAAAGATGGAGGGCACAAGGAGAAGGGGACGACAGAGGATGAGATGGTGGGACAGTGTTCTTGAAGCGACCAGCATGAGTTTGACCAAACTGCGGGAGGCAGTGGAAGACAGGACTGCCTGGCGTGCTCTGGTCCAGGGGGTCACGAAGAGACACAACTAAACGACTAAACAACAACAAAAATTTTGACATTATTCTTTAGGGAAAATACCATATTTTTCGCTCTATAAGACGCACCAGACCACAAGACACACCTAGTTTTTGGAGGAGGAAAACAAGAAAAAAAATATTCTGAATCTCAGAAGCCAGAATAGCAAGAGGGATCGCTGCGCAGTGAAAGCAGCAATCCCTCTTGCTGTTCTGGCTTCTGGGATAGCTGCGCAGCCTGCATTTGCTCCATAAGACACACACACATTTCCCCCTTACATTTTAGGAGGGAAAAAGTGAGTCTTATAGAGCAAAAAATACGGTACCTAGTCTTATACACAGAAAAATACGGTATATCCCGCCTGATAGATATCAGAAGCCATTATTCCAGGTGACCCTGTAGCTTGAGCTATTAGACATTTGTCGCAAGACAGCCGGCCGGCTGGGTATCTAGCCTTACTAATAATGCGATCTGCGTGTGACATTTTTCTCCTCCTGCCCGCTCCACCGTTAATATTTAACCGTGCCAGGGGCTGATAACGTGCTGGGTTGGGAGCCTAGAGCCTTCCGTACGCCGCAGATCAGTTCCCCCGCCCATCCGTGGTCATTTGCAACCTCCCAGCAGAGGCCGACCAAGATCCCGACGTCTTTTGGAGACCATGCTGTGACCAGCCAGAGGAAATGACCTGCTTCCTTCGACAGAGGCTTTGAACCCGGCCGAGCCAGATTCCCCTCTCTGGAAGGCAATCTACGCTGCGGACTCCGTGGCCGTTGAAGGTACCGTGGAAAGCATTTCTGGGGAGGGCGAGAGATGTGTGACGATCGAGAACTTCCATCCAGATTGTGGACAAGGGCCAACGCCTTGGTTGTGCGGGGTTCGTTGGGAAGGAAGCACAAGGGAGATGAAAAGATGGGGTGGCAGAAAACAATGCAAGGGTTTGGGGGATTCAGTAGGTGACTTTTCCAGGCATCAGATGACTGCTTGTGGAGGCAGGATTCGGGTGTCGAGAATGCCTGAGATGGACAAGAAGGACCCTTGTTGGCTAACAGAGTCTCACCACTGGAGAGACTTCTTCTTCTTCTTCTTCTTCTTCTTCTTCTTCTTCTTCTTCGTCTTCGTCTTCGTCTTCGTTTTCTTCTTCGTCTTCTTCTTCTGGCTTTTTTTCCAACCAGAATTCACTGGAATTCTGTTCCAGCACCTTTCTGGTGAGCACCATTGCCATTATAAGGGTTCGTGGTGAGTTCCAGCTCCTCTTTTTCTAGAAAAATAGCCATTATTATTATTATTTATTACAGTCATACCTTGGGTTGAAGTTGCTTCAGGTTGAACATTTTCGGGTTGTGCTCCGCAGCGACCCAGAAGTAACAGAACGTGTTACTTCCAGGTTTCACCGCTCGCGCAAGTGCAGGCGGTCAAAATGACGTCACGCGCATGCGCAGAAGCGGCGAAGCGCGACCCACGCATGCACAGACGCGTGTATCCAGAGGTACCACTGTATTATTATTTTATCCACCCTTCACCCCAAAGTCCCAGAGTGGGTTACAACAATCAAAACACAGTTAAAAGACAGTTTAAAACAACTCAGAACTACAGGAATGAGGTTCGTCCGAAAAATATGCATCAAAAGTCAGGGTGAAGGGAAGTTGAAAAAAAGGGTGTGTGGAACATTTCAGGGTGGGACTGTACCACCTCAAACCATTTTCGGTTGTTCCCGCCATGTTAAGCTCTTAAGTTACATTGAAGGAAATAACCTGTTCAAAATGTTTCTTGAAGATGACATCACGTCTTGTACAGATTAGTTTCTGCGCTGTTGGGTTAGACTCTGAAGGTGGGAGAGGCATGAAAGGTCTCATTGATGTGGTATAGTCTCTTCCTAAAGTGCTGTAGACCTCTCCTCTCACCACATTTCATTACTGTGAAAACTAAACTGCTGTCGATTTTCTCTGTTAAAAAAAATAGGGCCCCGTTTATTCTGAAACGCTTGATTCTCTTCCACCTTCAGTTCCCAAACGTTCAACAAACAGACTTGTCAAAATGGCAAAGAGGAGAATGGGGGATGCCCCTCAATCACCCACTCAAGAGGTGCCCACAGGAGGCTGCAGATAAGATTTTCTCTGCCAACCATTTGAGGACATGAGCTCTGAGGAGACATCAGTCAGAGAAAAGAGGCCTCCTGAGATGTATGGAGGTGAGGAACTTCTAAACAACTCCAGGCAGCTTCATCCAATGAGAACCTGGTCAGAGAATTCTGAGAAGTCATTGGGTTCTAGGTCTTCAGGTGGCTTCTGCTCATCTCCATCAGCCAAACCAGCCTTCACTGGCACACCTCAGGACCAAGAGTCATCTTCCATGAAGCCCATTAGACGCTTCATTCCTCCATCTTGGAAGAACTTCTTCCACCGCTGGCAGAGACAGCCCTGGACTGAGACTTCTCTCTTGACCTACGCTCCAGAAGACTTCAAACACACCCAGTTTTCTGAGCACCCTCAAAGAACCACCTTCGATGGTGAGGGGAGCTCCACTGACAATGGAAACGATGGCGATTTTAAGGAACCCCTCTCAGCTCCCGCCACCCCTTTGGAGCCTGGGAAGACGCTGGCTGCTGAGAGGCAGGGTGCCTTGTCGAGTGGTCCACCCAGCTATAAGGAGAAGTTGGAGACCTACGACCACAAATATTCCTACATGAAGTCGTGGCCTGGTCTCCTGAGGCTGATGGCAGGCCTGGAGCTGATCTTAGGTGGGATGGTTTTCGCCTGCACAGCCGCTTACATCCAGAAGGACTACCAGTGGTCGGCGCTTTATGGTGGCAACTCTCTGCCCTACAATGGTGTCTTGGGCGGAGGGTATGGATACAATTACTACGGCCCGATGACCCCATTCGTGCTTGTGGTGGTCAGCCTGGTGTGGCTGGTGACCGTGATCTTGCTAGGCCTGGGGGTCACCATGTACTACAGGACGATCCTTCTTGATTCCCACTGGTGGCCTTTGGCAGAGTTTGGCCTCAACCTCGTCATGTCCCTCCTATATATGGCTGCTGCAATCGCCTACGTCAACGACGTCAACCGTGGAGGACTCTGCTACTCCGTATTTGCCAACAATCCGCTTGTTGTTGCCTTGTGCCGAGTCGAAGGGGGGCAAGTGGCCGCCATCGCCTTCCTCTTCCTCACTATGCTGCTCTATCTGGTCGGCTCCCTTGTCTGTCTCAGGATGTGGAGCCATCAAGCTGCCCAGAAGAACGCAAGAGCTCTGGTAAGACCCCACCATTGGGAGAAGGCAATGTTGGCACGCAGGGGCTCCTTATGACCTCCCCTATAGTCATGGCCTCCAGAACAGTTGAGAGCAAGGGTCAACAAACTTTTTCAGCAGGGGGCCGGTCCACTGTCCCTCAGACCTTGTGGGGGGCTGAAGAAGAAAAAAATGAACGAATTCCTATGCCCCACAAATAACCCAGAGATGCATTTTAAATAAAAGCACGCATTCTACTCATGTAAAAACACCAGGCAGGCCCCACAAATAACCCAGAGATGCATTTTAAATAAAAGCACACATTTTACTCCTGTAAAAACACACTGTCCGTGGGCCAGATTTAGAAGGCCATTGGGCCGGATCTGGCTCCCAGGCCTTAGTTTGCCTACCCATGGTCAAGAGTTATGACCTATGAGAGAGTCAAAAAAAGGCAGCTGTGTTGAATAAAATATTGGGGGGGGCAGGTAAGTCCCACCTCACATAATGTGTCGCATGACACGGCACACCCACGTCATTTGAATGGCAATGCCCATCAAATTTGGGGGGATCTGCCCCTCAGATATTTTATGGGGGGGCAAAGGGACCTCGTCTCCTAGGAGTTGGCTCCTAAGTTTGTGTTGTGTTGATCCTGAACTGCAACTCTTCCAACTCTACAATTCCATGCTCCAACTCTCTCTCTCTCTCTCTCTCTCTCTCTCTCTGTGTGTGTGTGTGTGTGTGTTGCAAAACACAATGGGCAGGATTCACTGAACAAGCCCCACCAGCAGAATCTCTGTGCAAGGATACTTGCACAGTGGGACTTTCCCCCCTCCTCCCCATGCTTCACCCCACTGAAAATTCACTAATGGGACAAAAGAGTACCCCCCCCAGTACAGCACCCTGGAGGAGGAGAGAGGAACCGTTGCACCTGACCAGCTGAAATGCTCGTGCGGGCGAAATGTTTTGCCATAGTGTGATGTTGAATTCCAGTGGGTTGTCTTTGGCTAAGTCAAACTCAAAGTAGACTTAAGTCCATTGATTTCAATGGGTCTACTGTGAGTCTGACTTTCACAAAATATCTTCGGCAAGCTGGAATGCTAACTTTGGGCCTTGTTTGTTTGTTTGTTTTAAAATTAGAAATGCAAGCCACCTTGCTGCCATTCAAACTGCTAGCATGAAGTGGGAACCGCATCAAAGAAAAGGAAGGACGTACCCAGCCTCTTCTAGATTATTTTTCTCATTCATTGGCTAGGGCTGGTGGGAGCTGTTGTCCTGCAACACCCAGAGGGCATGAGATTGGGGACTGCTGGGATACTTGGACCAATCATGGGATTAATAAAAGGCAGTTTCTTGCGCTCATGACATGTTGAGTCCCTCAACAATAATGATGTCCACAACACCCTCTTTCCCCATTGAAGGTTGGGCAAATGAACTACGAGCCTCCCTCTCGCCTTGTCTCCTTCCCTTCATCTCAGCGAAAGCCCATCCTCTTACGAGGTACCCCTCAGCAAGTCATAGACCAGGATGAAGTTACTCCCAAGGAGAAGGTTGCAAGACGCGTTGAGTTCTCAGAGAAAGGCGGGGACCCAGAGGTGTTAAACTTCGCCATTCCGACAGGCCACCACCCCAAACCTCACATTGTCCCGGATTATGTGTCGTAAGTAAGCAGCAATGGTCCAGGAAGGCTAAGGAGGTTTTTCTGCACCCTTGTTTGGACAGGGATATCTTAACTTCTGTTGTCTATGTTCCGGGAACCTCTAGGTTAGATTACTGCAATGCTTTATACATAGGGCTGTCTCTGAAGACGCTTTAGAAGCTTCAACTTGGACTACTGCAATGCGCTCTACGTGGGGCTACCTTTGAAGGTGACCCGGAAACTGCAATTAATCCAGAATGCGGCAGCTAGACTGGGGACTGGGAGTGGCCGCCGGGACCACATAACACCGGTCTTGAAAGACCTACACTGGCTCCCAGTACGTTTCCGAGCACAATTCAAAGTGTTGGTGCTGACCCTGAAAGCCCTAAACGGCCTCGGTCCTGTATGCCTGAAGGAGCGTCTCCACCCCCATCGCTCAGCCCGGACTCTGAGATCCAGCGCCAAGGGCCTTCTGGCGGTTCCCTCATTGCGAGAAGTGAGGTTACAGGGAACCAGACAGACGGCCTTCTTGGTAGTGGCACCCACCCTGTGGAACGCCCTCCCTTCAGATGTGAAGGAAATAAGCAGCTATCTTATCTTTAAAAGACATCTGAAGGCAGCCCTGTTTAGGGAAGTTTTTAATATTTAATGCTTTATTGTTTTTAACACTCGATTGGGAGCCGCCCAGAGTGGCTGGGGAAACCCAGCTAGATGGGTGGGGTATAAATAAATTATTATTATTATTATTATTATTATTATTATTATTATTATTATTATTCAGCTGGTGCAGAATTTGGTGGCCAGGTTTGTCACCTGGCCAAGACGGTTTGATCCTGGTCTGACTGCACTGGCTGCCAATGAGCTTCCAGGCCCAATTCAAAGTGCTGCTTTTGACCTATAAAGCCTTAAACAGCTCAGGACTTCAATCCTGCAAGGATCGCCTCTCTCCATATGAACGTACCTGGATCCTGAGATCCTCCAACACCCTTCTTTGGGTGCCTGTCCCACAAAAGGTCTAGATCAGCCTTTCTCAACCGGTGGGTCCCCAGATGTTGGTGGACTACAACTCCCATCACCCCGGCTAGCAAGGCCAGAGCTCAGGGATGATGGGAGGTGTAGTCCAACAACATCTGGGGACCCACAGGTTGAGAACCGCTGTAATAATAATAATAATAATAATAATAATAATAATAATAATAATAATAATAATAATAATTTTATTTATACCCCGCCCTCCCCAGCCTCATCACAGGAGGAGAAAGGAAAAAAGAAAGAGGGGGATTGAATCAAATTGGCTCCAAGCCAAAGGCCAGGCGAAACAACTCTGTCTTACAGGCCCTAGGGAAAGAAATCAGATCCTGCAGGGCCCTGGTCTCAGGAGACAGAGCGTTCCACCAGGCCAGAGGTCTAGAGGGTGGCAACACGATAACAGGGCCTTTTCTGCAGTGGCTCCCCGCTTGTGGAATGCTCTTCCCAGGGAGGTTCACCTGGTGCCTTCATTATATATTCTTAGGTGCCTGGCAAAAACGTTCCTCTTCAACCAGGCCAAAGAGAATTGTGCTCATTCATTTCACTGGGTCTCCTCTGACTGAGTTGGACACAATACATTGAAGTTAACAGGCCCAAGTGAATTGTGTTCATTCATTTCAGTGGGTCTACTCTGAGTCTGGCTTTGATTCTCCTCCCCACTTCTTTCCTCCTTCTTGACTTTTTGCTGCACGACGTAGAAAGTACCCAGCCATCGGAAGCAGGGATGAGCGTGAAAAATACAAGGCTGTCTTCAATGACCAGTATGCAGAATACAAGGAGCTGTACGATGAAGTCCGCACAGCGCTGGGAAAATTCAAGGAACTGGAGGCGATGCTCTCCAAGCTTCCTCGCCACTATCAGAACCAGAAGGTAGTTCTTAATACACATTGATGCATTTTTAATATATATATGTATAAACAACAAACCTTAACCAGGCATTAAGTTTGCAAAGTACGTCGAACAACAACCCCTTTTTCTGAATTTTGCAATGCAGTTCTCCAGGCAAATAATGAGGACAGGAGTGTATCTACTGGAGCAAAACATCCATGAAAATGAATTTATTAATGAAGATAACTTACTGCAAGTGCATTGTATTGGTGGAAATGTGCATAGGAGGAGAAATTGCATGCAAACTTTGCACTTAAATGATGGCAAACTTTCATGAAGTTTAAAATATATATATGCACCTTGTTGATGCAAACGCAGAGAGCTGAGTTTAAGTTTGTGGAGGGGAAGAAAAACCAAAACTCAGAGATCCATCCATTCTTAGCTTGGAGCAATGGTTCTGAGAGGTTCCTTTGCTGGCTTGTTTCAGTGAAGGGTTTTAAATGCTTCTCTTTCCTCTGCAGGAGGAAAGCCGGGTTTCCACTGTTTGGAGAGATTACCAAAGCAAGAAGGAGGTAAATAAAAGTCAGAAGTGAGTGTCGTTTCAAGATTTCCCTAAGGCTGCAAATGAATCCCTAAGTCCTATTTAAAGCCGCCTCACACCACTTTAAACAGCAATGGCTTCCCTCAAAGTATCCTGAGAACCAGTTGTGGCAGCAGAATTTCCTGAGCCCAGCACACCGTATACCAATGGTGCTGCCTGCCAAGTGCCAAAGCATTAGTGTTTTCTCCACCTTTTGTTTTATAACTTTCTTTAAAGGTAAAGGTAATGGTACCCCTACCCGTACGGGCCAGTCGTGTCCGACTCTGGGGTTGCGCGTCCACCTCGCTTAAGAGGCCGGGGGCCAGCGCTGTCCGGAGACACTTCCGGGTCATGTGGCCAGCATGACGAAGCTGCTCTGGCGAGCCAGAGCCGCACACGGAAACGCCGTTTACCTTCCTGCTATAAAGCGGTACCTATTTATCTACTTGCACTTAAGAGTACTTTCGAACTGCTAGGTTGGCAGGAGCAGGGACCGAGCAACGGGAGCTCACCCCGTCGCGGGGATTCGAACCGCCGACCATACGATCGGCAAGTCCTAGGCACTGAGGTTTTACCCACAGCACCACCCGCGTCCCATAACTTTCTTTAGAAGTGTCTAATTAATATAGTCATAAAATTGGAGAGTTGGAAGGGATGTCAAGGGTCATCTAGTCCAACCTCCTGCAATGCAGGAATCTCAGCTAAAGCACCCCTGACAGATGCTTAAACCTCTGATTAAAAACCTCCAAGGAAGGGAGAGTCTGCCCCTTTTCCGAGAGAAACCGTTCCATTGTTGAACAGCTCAGACCACCAGAAAGTTCTTCCAGATTTTTATTCGGAGTCTCCTTTCTTGTAACTTGAACCCATCGGTTCAGGTCCTCCCTCCAGGGCAAGAGCAAGCAAGCTCGTTCCATCTTCCATGGGACAGCCCTTCAGGTATTTGATTGAAAGATAATAATCGTAGAATTGTAGAATTGTAAGGGACCACAAGGGTCATCAAGTCCAACCCCCTGCAATGCAGGAATCTTTTGCCCAATGTGGGGCTCGAACCCACAACACTGAGTTTAAGAGACTCATGCTCTACAGACTGAGCTATCAGTTTGGGGCCCCAGCTGGAATGGGGCCCTATACATGTGTACATTCCTCCCTGTCAGCAGCCCTGGTGGGAACTGTAAGTTGGCAAGGATGCTGAGATTTGCTAGGAGACCCTCATTTCTGTTAGAATTCCTGCTCCGTGATTGCAGTCATGGGATTGTTGTCTATCACATGACACTGTATGTTATGACTCCACAGAGTGGGAAGTGACGGAGACAGGATGTTTGTGTTACTGTGTTCTGTGAAGTGGGACTATTCTCCTTTGTTCTTTTTCTCTCTGCTGTCTGATGCTAGAGAGAGAGGGAGCCATGTTGCAGCGCTCCGTGTAAATAAAGTAGATTAGCCAAAATGCTGAATTGCTGAGGTCTGTCATGCGTGATGAGCAAACTTTGCGGATCCCTAAGTGTGCCAGTGTCTGTTGGCATCAGTCGCTGTGATGTTCGGGCAGAAGAAAGTCTCCAGGGCCAGATGAAATGCATCCAAGAGTATTAAAAGAACTGGCAGATGTGATCTCAGAACCACTGGCAGTCATCTTTGAGAATTCCTGGAGAACAGGCGAAGTCCTGGCAGACTGGAGAAGGGCAAATGTTGTCCCTATTTTCAAAAAGGGGGAAAGAGAGGACCCAAATAATTACCGCCCAGTCAGTCTGACATCAATACCAGGGAAGATTCTGGAGCAGATCATTAAGCAAACAGTCTGTGAGCACCTAGAAAGGAATGCTGTGATCACCAATAGTCAGCATGGATTTCTGAAAAATAAGTCATGTCAGACTAACCTGATCTCATTTTTTGACAGAATTACAAGCCTGGTAGATGAAGGGAATGCAGTGGATGTAGCCTACCTTGATTTCAGCAAGGCATTTGACAAGGTGCCCCATGATATTCTTGTAAAGAAGCTGGTAAAATGCGGTCTTGACTATGCTACCACTCAGTGGATTTGTAACTGGCTGACTGACCGAACCCAAAGGGTGCTCATCAATGGTTCCTCTTCATCCTGGAGAAGAGTGACTAGTGGGGTGCCACAGGGTTCTGTCTTGGGCCCGGTCTTATTCAACATCTTTATCAACGACTTGGATGATGGACTCAAGGGCATCCTGATCAAATTTGCAGATGACACCAAACTGGGAGGGGTGGCTAACACCCCAGAGGACAGGATCACACTTCAAAACGACCTTGACAGATTAGAGAACTGGGCCAAAACAAACAAGATGAATTTTAACAGGGAGAAATGTAAAGTATTGCACTTGGGCAAAAAAAATGAGAGACACAAATACAAGATGGGTGACACCTGGCTTGAGAGCAGTACATGTGAAAAGGATCTAGGAGTCTTGGTTGACCACAAACTTGACATGAGCCAACAGTGTGACGCGGCAGCTAAAAAAGCCAATGCAATTCTGGGCTGCATCAATAGGAGTATAGCATCTAAATCAAGGGAAGTAATAGTGCCACTGTATTCTGCTCTGGTCAGACCTCACCTGGAGTACTGTGTCCAGTTCTGGGCACCACAGTTCAAGAAGGACACTGACAAACTGGAACGTGTCCAGAGGAGGGCAACCAAAATGGTCAAAGGCCTGGAAACGATGCCTTATGAGGAACGGCTAAGGGAGCTGGGCATGTTTAGCCTGGAGAAGAGGAGGTTAAGGGGTGATATGATAGCCATGTTCAAATATATAAAAGGATGTCACATAGAGGAGGGAGAAAGGTTGTTTTCTGCTGCTCCAGAGAAGCGGACACGGAGCAATGGATCCAAACTACAAGAAAGAAGATTCCACCTAAACATTAGGAAGAACTTCCTGACAGTAAGAGCTGTTTGACAGTGGAATTTGCTGCCAAGGAGTGTGGTGGAGTCTCCTTCTTTGGAGGTCTTTAAGCAGAGGCTTGACAACCATATGTCAGGAGTGCTCTGATGGTGTTTCCTGCTTGGCAGGGGGTTGGACTCGATGGCCCTTGTGGTCTCTTCCAACTCTATGATTCTATTCTATGAAAGCTTTTGAAGCTCCCGAACGAACAACCAGGAGCGAGAGAACATGCCATGGGTCCTACTCGAGTGTAGGACAAGCTCCTGACAACTTCTCCTCCCAGAGCTACGATTCCCATAGTGGTTTAACAGTCAATCCCACTTTCCCAGGCAGCGCTGGGAATTGTAGTTCTGTGAGAGGACTCTGACCTGACTACAATTCCCAGGATTCTTGGGGGGGGAGCATGAGTACGATCTGCCCGAGGGAAGAGGCTGGCAGCAGCAGCCATGGAGAGAGAAACAAGGAGGTGCTCCCTTGCAGCCGCAGCTTTCTCATCCTCCTCCCCAAGCTTGGCACTGGTGGGAGAAATAATAATAATAATAATAATTTTTTATTTATACCCTGCCCTTCCCAGTTCAGAAAACCGGGCTCAGGGAAGCTAACAACAAATTTAAAACACTTAATTGATGCAACAAAAAAACAGCATAAAATACAGTATAAAACGCGAATAACAATAAATTCAGAATTCAAAAATCCATTTAGGGGGGAAATCCATCCAATAAACATTAGATGATCACCAGGGCTAGCTGGCTGAATTAGTCCTATTTGGGCCAGCGAGGAGACCAGGGGAGAATTAGCTGTGGGATCCCAGAGCAGGTAATCATCATAAAAAGGGGAGGGGGAGGGAAGGAAGGGGAATAAAAGATCAGGCTGAATTCAAATTAAAGGCCAGGTGGAATAGCTCTGTCTTACAGACCCGACGGAAGGAGGTTAAATCCTGCAGGGCCCTGGTCTCCTGGGACAGAGCATTCCACCAGGTTGGAGCCATCACTGAGAAGGCCCTGCCCCTGGTGGAGGATAGTCTGACTTCCGAGGATCCTGCTGAATCTTGGGCGCCAGAGATGGAGGGAGCTGCAGACCTGCAGGAACATGAGCTTTTGGATTTGACAAATGAACTTGGAAAAAACCAGACTTGGAAAGATAAAGTTTGGACTGGATTGGAAATGGGGGGTTGGATTGATCCCCCTGTGCAGGGATGTTTGGACTTTCCGAGTTTGGCAATGGGCCGTGAGAGGTTTGGAGCTGTGGGGGCTCTCAATTTTGGAAGGATTTTGAAACATGTTTTTAAATACCACATGGAGTTTAGTTTGGACTATAGAAAAGGGGCTGATTTGTTGAAAAGGGCCAAAAACATTAATAAGCTGGAGTTCCCACAAGTGAAAGGAGAATATGAAGAAGAGCCACGGAAGGGACATGGAAGAGACTTAAGGGCCTCGGATATAAGGTTACCAGGTTAATGCGCTAGATCATTGGGATAAAAAGGACTGACAAAACCCAGGACCAGGAGGAAGGGACGCTGGATGAAGATTGGATTGTCTTTATTTCTTTTTTTGTTACTAGGATTGTTTTATAAAATTGATGAATGTTAGAAAGATGTTGAAATGAAATTGCTTGGCTCTAGTAAAAATGTTTAAAGAATTAGGTAAGAATATTATGGTTATGAGAAGTTGGTAAAAATAAGATTTAAGCTTTAAGTTTTCAAGGTTTTCTACAAGATAAGATGAAAATAGATTAAGGTAATGCAATGAAAGATTAGGATAAATAAAGAGGGAAAGGATTTGCTGAATTAATAAATTGATACAAAAAAGGGAGGTGTGAGGAGGTCCGGGAAATAAGCAAATGAAAGATAAGCAAAGGAAAGATGGAATTGTTTTTAATTATTTTTATTTTGTATTTTTCTTTTTTCATTTTGTAACACTTTAAAAATCTTAATAAATATCTATAAAACAGAGGATAGTCTGACTTCCTTAGGGCCCGGGACCTCTAAACCGTGGTTGTTCATGGACCTTAAGGTCCTCTGTGGGGCAGACCAGGAGAGGCGGTCCCATAGATACGAGGGCCCTAAGCCACAAAGGGCTTTAAAGGTCAAAACCAGCACCTTAAACCTGACATTCTGGGATCAAATCAGGAGTCAGGATGGCTTTCGTAACTCCGGCGCTGTCCCTGGAAAACTGGGTGGGTATTTGGTTCCCACTGCAAATGCATTTTGACGTGTTTCCATTTTCCCCATCTCTCTGCCCACCCTGCATATTTCAGGACCCGGCTTTCCTGGAGAAGCAGGAGCGCTGCGAATACCTCAAGAGGAAACTGACACACATCAAGGCCCAGATCCAAGCCTACGACCAGAAGACCAGCCAGGGCTCTGTGTACTTCTAAAGAGAGTGTGAAGATGCCTACTAGCTGGCATCTTTGACTTGCAGTTTCTTCTGCAAGGAAACGGCAGCATCCCTTGGGTGTGTTTTTTTTTGTTTGTTTTTTACAGGGGTGGTCCAGGTCTTCTCCTTGGTCTCTTGCAAAATCCCTGGACACCCCACGAAACTCCACAAGGAGGAACACGGGCTGAACTGGTTAGCGTTCCTAAGTTTTTGCTGAAAAATAACACCTGCTCTGAGGTTTTCCAAATAGGGTGGCAATTTTATTTGGCCTTTAATTTGAATTCAGCTTGATCTTTTATTTCCCTTCTCTTCCCTCCCCATCCCCTTTTATGAAGATCACCCGCTCTGAGACCCCACAGCTAATTCTCCCCTGGCCTCCTCGCTGGCCCAAGTAGGACCAATTCAGCCAGCTAGCCCTGAGGATTATCTAATGCTTATTAGATGGATTTCCCCTAAATTGATTTCTGAACTTTGAATTTTATTGTTATTCATGTTTTAATACTGTATTTTATGCTGCTTTTACAATTAAGTGTTTTTAATTTGTTCTTAGCTGCCCTGAGCCCGGTTTTTGAACCGGGAAGGGTGGGGTATAAATTAAATTTTTTATTATTATTATTATTATTATTATTATTATTATTATTATTTCTGGGGATCATAGAATCAGAGAGTTGGAAGGGACCCCAAAGGTCATCCAGTCCAACCCCAATGCAAGGATCTCTGCTAAAGCATCCATGACAGATAATGCCATCCAACCTCTGCTTAAAAACCTTCAAGGAAGGTAAGGGAAAAGGTACAGGACCCCTGGATGGTTAAGTCCAGTCAAAGGTGACTATGGGGTGAGGTGCTCATCTCGCTTTTCAGGCAAAGGGAGCTGGTGTTTGTCCACAGACAGCTTTCTGGGTCATATGGCTTTGTTGTTGTTTAGTTGTTTAGTCGTGTCCGACTCTTTGTGACCCCCTGGACCAGAGCACGCCAGGCCCTCCTGTCTTCCACGGCCTCCCGCAGTTTGGTCAAACTCATGCTGGTAGCTTCGAGAACACTGTCCCACCATCTCGTCCTCTGTCGTCCCCTTCTCCTTGTGCCCTCCATCTTTCCCAACATCAGGGACTTTTCCAGGGAGTCTTTTCTTCTCATGAGGTGGCCAAAGTCTTGGAGCCTCAGCTTCAGGATCTGTCCTTCCAGTGAGCACCCAGGGCTGATTTCCTTCGGAATGGAGAGGTTTGATCTTCTTGCAGTCCATGGGACTAGCATGACTAAACTGCTACTGGAGACTCCACAAGAGAGTCCATTCCTGAGGGAGTCGGGTCCATTGTCAAACAGCTCTGACTGTCAAAAGATTCTTCCTGATGTTTAGTGGGAATCTTCATTCTTGTAAATTGAAGCCACAGGTTCGAGTCCTACCCTCCGGAGCAGGAGAAAAGCTGGCTCCCTCTTCCACGTGGCAGCCCTTGAGATATCTGAAAATGGCTTTCATATCTCCTCTCAGTCTCCCCTTTTCCAAGCTGAACATCCCCAGCTCCTTCAACCCTTCCTGATCACGCATGGTGAAGATCACGCACGATCGTCTTGCTTGAATCCTCTGCACACCTTCCAGCTTGCCAAGATTCTTCTTAAATCATGGTGCAGTGTGTGATTCAGAACCAAGAGGACTAGAATCTTTATTTGTGGGGGCTTCATTTTGAAGGGAAAGTTTGGGCGGCATTTGTTACGCTCAGGTGAGAGGCTGTCTCAGGAATCGTGGGGAGGGCTAAAAGCTGAAAGCTAAAAGCTACCTTTTCAGCCTTTGGGAAACAGAATGCCGCCATCTTGCTTGGCAGAGAGCCTTGGCAGGGTCAGTGCCTCCCCTGCCAAATTTCTCTCTCCAGTCTTCAAAGCTGGTGCCCCGCAGAGAAGGTACATTCCAGCTTTGAAGTCACAGAGCTTACGGGGCAGGAATGATCTTGGCAAAGGCGCTGGGGGCCTCCTTCCTGAGCAAGGGGCCTCGGTGGAGCCCTGTTCCCACATTGGCTCTGAAGGCGCCGTTATTGGAAGGGGGGATCCGCTGCAGTTTCAGACCTCTGAACATATTATTATTATTATTATTATTATTATTATTATTATTATTATGCTTTAATGCAGGGATCAGCAAACTATTTCAGCCATGGGCCGGTCCCCCATCCCCCAGACCATGTCGGGGGCCGGAATATATTTTGGGGGGAAATTGAATGAATTCCTATGCCCCACAAATAAGCCAGAGATTAATTTTAAATAAAAGGACACATTCTACTCATGTAAAAACACGCTGATTCCTGGACCATCCGCGGACTGGATTTCTAAACATCTGGGAAGGCTTGTCTATATAAAAACATCTTCAGCAGGCACCAAAAGGAATATAGGGAAGGTGATTGCCTGATGGTATAGAATTATAGAATTGTAGAGTTGGAAGGGGGTCAGGGGGTCATTTAGTCCAGCCCCCACAAGGCAGGAATCTTTCACCCACTGTGGGGATCGAACCCATGGCCCCAAGATCACACACACACACACACACACACACACACATTTTCTTATCTTATACAATGTTTTGGACTTCCATCAACCACATCTGAAGATTTTTCACTCTTTATCACTTAATCTGCATTTCATTAATTTCACTATTACTTTTAATAGTCCTTCACTAATAGTTCTCTTCATACTTTCCTCTGCAATATTTCGCATAGTCCTCCTTACAAAAGTTATTGCAATCCTACCAGCGTAATCTGTTGATTACAATTGCTTTTCAAATAATTCACATATTTACTCCAGTCCTCTGAGAATCTCTGATCCTGCAGGTTTCGAATCCTTCCTGTCATCTTATCTAATTCTGCATAGTCCATTAATTTCGTCTGCCATTCTTCTTTCGTCGGTAGTTCTTCTTGTTTCCATTTCTGTGCCAATAGTACTCTTGCTGCCGTTGTTGCACATAAAAACAGTTTATTATCCTGTCTGTTAATATTCTCCCCTACAACGCCAAGTAAAAATGCTTCTGGGTGTTTTTTTAAAGGTATATTTCAACATCTTTTTCATCTCATTATATATCATTTCCCAGAAGCTTTTCACCGAGATCTCATGCTCTAAAGGTAAAGGTAGAAGTAAAGGGACCCCTGACCATTAGGTCCAGTCGCGGCCAACTCTGGGGTTGTGGCGCTCATCTTGCTTTATTGGCAGAGGGAGCCGGCGTACAGCTTCCGGGTCATGTGGCCAGCATGACTAAGCCACTTCTGGCGAACCAGAGCAGCGCACGGAAACGCCGTTTACCTTCCCGCCGGAGTGGTACCTATTTATCTACTTGCACTTGGATGTGCTTTCGAACTGCTAGGTTGGCAGGAGCTGGGACTGAGCAACGGGAGCTCACCCCGTCACGGGGATTCGAACCGCCGACCTTCTGATCAGCAAGTCCTAGGCTCTGTGGTTTAACCCACAGCACCACCTGCATCCCTCATCTCATGCTCTACATTGCTGCTAAACTAAACTATCGAGTTCTTACTTATGCAGTTGTGTGTATCAACAGTAAAAGTGCCCGTTTCCCGCTGATCAAAGCAAAGGGTCATTTAAACTTTTCAAACGCCATGAATTCATTCTTGTTCATTTTAAATTATTGTGATCGTTTCCTTGTTTTATCCCTTTTGCTAAAACAAAAAGCAAAAAACAAACAAGCTATGTGCCATGAAAGAAAACAAATCCGATCCGATCCTGAGAGCGCTTCTTGCACTTGGGGAGTCTCCCGAATCCTAGGCTGCAATTTTTGGGCACTTAAATGTTAAGCGTACAGATTGTTCCGGTTGACGCAGGTTTCTGGGACCCCACCAGCCTGTCATGTTGCTGAAGGCTTGCAAGGAACAGGCGTTCAGGGAATTAAGAAGCCTGGAATCCAGTCACATTATTCGATAACACCTTTCTGGGGGGAAAGGAAGAAGAATAACGATAACTGGGCAGTGGTTTGGCAGACCTTCGGCTTACATTTTTTGCCATGACCGATTTGCAGAGACAGGAAGGTGGAATCGGGTCGCCAGGGTCACCTTAAGCGGTTGAAGCAGAACCCAGTGAGGTCTGGAATTGGCACCGGGCCCTGGAAAACAGTCTGCAGAGGGAGTGGAGATTTAAATCCCTTTGGCAGCAGGCCTTCCTGCGTCCAGTCTTGTACCAAGCACCACTCGGAGTCTGAAAAGTTGGCTCGGAGCTTGAGGAAGCAGGCAAGCGGTGTTTCTGGGGAGGGAGAAGGGGGGGTGTTGTTGTACACACACGGGAACAGATTTAACAACTGCACAGAGCTGGCAATGATTAATCTGTTCCTTTTCGGAGGAGCGAAGGAAGGGGCAGAAAATAAATAGAAAGGTGTGTGCTTCGGGGAGCGGGCAGGGTGGGGGCACTTCTGCAGCCAACACCTTCTGGTTGGGGGGGGGAGAGGGTCACATGACTCACTGCTCCAAAGGTAACAGGAAGTTGTGGTGATTAAGGTAACCTTTGCAATCATGAGCTCCCCGGAGGCAAGGGAATAGGAGCCGTCCAGGGATCCAGGAGGGACGAAAATCAAGGTAAGAGAGAGAGAAATAACTTGTGTTGTGGGTGCCCCTCCTGCCCTTCTCACCCTTGATGAAATGATCCAGAAAGGGAGGGTTGGCTTTTTGCAGCGAAAACGTTGCGGGTCCTGGTGCACAGAGGGGTGCGTGCCATTAAGCCCTACTCAGAGTAGACGCTTTCGAATAAGGGTGTAGCTTAGTCAGTGTGGACAAGGCTGGGTTAGATGGACCGAGGGTCTGTCTCTGTAGAAGGAAACCTCCTAGGTTCCTGTTCAAACCAGCCCTTTGTTTAGAACAATGAGGACTAGGACCTTGCTTTATTTTTTAGTGGTAGAGCACCCATAGACAATGGCATTGCAAAACTTGGTTTTTAATTTTGAAGGGCAGCTGTGATTCGGTTCAAGCATTTTTTAAAAAAGCGAAAATTCAGTAGGTTCCTCTTTAAATGCAAACTGAGATTCCTCACCCATCCCTAGTGGTCAGAGCAATGCGTTTCCTCCTCTCCTCATCATGCTACAATTTGGGGAGCATCCGAGGGAAGTAAGCAGAACACCTGTTTCGCATGGTCCCGGGTTCAAATCCTCCGAATTTTGCAATGCAGTTCTCCAGCTGAGTTGTTGTTGGCATCTAAGAGACAATGGAGTGCGCCTCCGGGGGTGAATTCAAACCACTCAAGTGATGTCCCTGGGGTGCAAGTCTGGGCTGTGTGTCTGGAGGTCCTGGGCTGCCCCAGGTGAAAAGACCCCCCTCTCAGCTTCACTGATGGGGTCCCAAAGGAAAGCAGAGCAAGACGTTTGGCACCAGTTTGGCTGCAGGAGTTGCCGGAAGGAGTTGCGTACAAGGCGCCATCTAAACACTTTAGGGACTCCACTCTGGATTTGTGGGGGTTTAATCCTTTGCAGCAGAGGTTGAGGACCAGAGTTTTCCTTCTCCAGCTGAGTAATGCATATAAAAAATGTGTATATGAGGGCAAAATGCACCAAAGATTTTTTTATTTTATTTTTTTTAAAAAAGCATTAGAATTCATTCTATTAAGGGAATTGCTTTGCACAAAAGTGTCTATGGGGCAGAAATTGCATCAAAAATGTGTATACAGTGGTACGTTGGGTTACATACGCTTCAGGTTACAGACTCTGCTAACCCAGAAATAATACCTCGGGTTAAGAACTTTGCTTCAGGATGAGAACAGAAATCGTGCTCCAGCGGCGCAGCAGCAGCAAGAGGCCCCATTAGCTAAAGTGGTGCTTCAGGTTAAGAACAGTTTCAGGTCAAGAACAGACCTCCGGAATGAATTAAGTACTTAACCTGAGGTACCACTGTATTGGAAACAATTCGTGCTTTAAAAAATGCTGTTGAGTTTTCACAATGACTTATACAAATATATCACAATCTGAGTCTGAAATGCTGGAAAGCTGCTGCCAGTCAGTGTAGGAGGGCAAAGAGCCCTGTTTAAACTCAATGAGGACTAGAATCTTGATTTTTCTTTAGGGCGAAGGACCCTAGATCAGTGGGAGAGACTCCAGCTTGAAAATAATCAGGGAAAGTGCTTTACACAATCCCTAAACAGAGCAGCCATGCTCTGAGTTGCAGCCACCCAAAATCCGATTTTGCCTCTTCTTCGCTCTGAGCGACTTTTTAAACTGGGGAGTTTTGATTATCCTTTTCTCGTTTTCTTTTGCCAAACTTGACTCTGAACCACAAAGCTCTCATGCGGCTCAGAAATCCAAGGGCCGCAAAGCAGAATGGGAGGCATCTTTTAAAAAAAATTAAATTTAAAAAACCCATGCATGCACATACACAAGGAAAATTCCTTGCAACTGCAAGTAATGCAGCTTTCAAACTAGCTCAGGGAGCGTATCTCAAGCTCCCAGAAATGCACCCATTGTTTGGCAAATCACTCCCTTCTCTGAGCAATGATTGTTGCCTTTTCGGAACTCGGGCCTCAGCCAGACAGCCGGGGAGAGCCCAGCTTGCAAGGTCTGAAAAGAAACATTCCTTATCGCCAGTTTGCATTCGTGGAGGAAATGTTCTGCGCTCTCTCTCTCTCTCTCTCTCTCTCTCTCTCTCTCTCTAACTGAAAAAATTCTGAACGCCAGTAAATTGGAAGCCTCAAGGCTGGGAGAGAAATGTGGCCTTTGGAACTGGGAGAGCTGAAAGTGACAGATCCATCCTAAGCGCTAACCATGGGAAAGATCATCAGGAGGTTTGGGCTGGGTGTTCATCAGAATGCGGATGATACCCAGCTCTACCTCTCTTTCAAATCAGAACCAGTGAAGGCGGTGAAGGTCCTGTGTGAGAGCCTGGAGGCAGTTGGAGGATGGATGGCGGCTAACAGATTGAGGTTGAATCCTGACAAGACAGAAGTACTGTTTTTGGGGGACAGGAGGCGGGCAGGTGTGGAGGACTCCCTGGTCCTGAATGGGGTAACTGTGCCCCTGAAGGACCAGGTGCGCAGCCTGGGAGTCATTTTGGACTCACAGCTGTCCATGGAGGCACAGGTCAAATCTGTATCCAGGGCAGCTGTTTACCAGCTCCATCTGGTACGTAGGCTGAGACCCTACCTGCCTGCGGACTGTCTCGCCAGAGTGGTGCATGCTCTGGTTATCTCCCGCTTGGACTACTGCAATGCGCTCTACGTGGGGCTACCTTTGAAGGTGACCCGGAAACTACAACTAATCCAGAATGCGGCAGCTAGACTGGTGACTGGGAGTGGCCGCCGAGACCGCATAACACCGGTCTGGAAAGACCTACATTGGCTCCCACTACGTTTCCAAGCACAATTCAAAGTGTTGGTGCTGACCTTTAAAGCCCTAAACGGCCTCGGTCCAGTATATCTGAAGGATTATCTCCTCCCCCATCGTTCTGCCCGGACACTGAGGTCCAGCTCCGAGGGCCTTCTGGCGGTTCCCTCACTGCGAGAGGCCAAGTTACAGGGAACCAGGCAGAGGGCCTTTTCGGTAGTGGTGCCCGCCCTGTGGAACGCCCTCCCATCAGATGTCAAAGCAATAAACATCTACCTGACATTCAGAAGACATCTGAAGGCAGCCCTGTTCAGGGAAGTTTTTAATATGTGACATTTTAGTGTATTTTTCATCTTTGTTGGAAGCCGCCCAGAGTGGCTGGGGAAACCCAGCCAAATGGGCGGGGTACAAATAATAAATTATTATTATTATTATTATTATTATTATTATTATTATTATTACTCATAAATCATATTTAATTCAGTGAGGCTTGGTCTTAGGTAGCAGTGGAGAGACTCCCCTATGAAGAAAGTTGGCAGTGTTTATGTTTTATTGCTTTATTGGCCAAGAGAGCCGGCGTACAGCGTACATGTGGCCAGCATGACTAAGCCGCTTTTGGCAAACCAGAGCAGCGCACAGAAACGCCGTTTACCTTCCCGCTGGAGCGGTACCTATTTATCTACTTGCACTTTGAGGTGCTTTCAAACTGCTAGGTTGGCAGGAGCAGGGACCGAGCCACGGGAGCTCACCCCTTTGCAGGGATTCGAACCGCCGACCTTCTGATCAGCAAGCCCTAGGCTCTGTGCTTTAACCCACAGCGCCACCCGCGTCCCCGGGAACATGATAGAAGTATGCAAAATTGTGTGTGGCCTGGAGAAAGCAAATAGGGGAGAGTTTTTCTCCCTCTCTCATAAGACCAGAGCTGGTGGGCATCCAATATTGGAAGATCAAGGCAGGTGAAAGAAAGTGCATGCAGAGCATGTTAAACTGTGGAGGCAGTGATGGCCTGGGCGGCAGTAAAAGAGGAGTAGACAAATTCACATACCCTCTAACATTTCGGGCAGGCAAAGTCAGACACACACACACACCATCAGGATCTCTGCATTCTTTCTCTGGTATGTTCCTGGTCATTCTCACAATTTCTGCCATTATTATTATTATTATTATTTCCCGCCTTTTGACCAGGACTCAGCTTACCGCTAAAATTTTATTTCAATTCTGTTTATCTGTGGGAGGCGTTGCACACGATCCCTTCCCTCGCAGGTTATTATTTTTTCCTTTGCGACAACCCTGCAAAGTAGGTGAGGCGGAGAGGTTGCCATTGGCTCAAGGTGACCGAGGTTGATGGCTACAATTTTGCAAATGGCCTTTAATTGCACAGCCTCACTTGACGAAAACCAGGCCCCGGAAGACGAATTGTCTGGGGGCCGAATTCGAGGATTCGGTGGAAGGCCACCGTTGTGCCTCCTTCCCTTGGTGAAGGGTTGGGAGAGAGAGAGAGAGAGAGAGAGAGAGAGAGAGAGAGAGAGAGAGAGGAAGGAAGGAACTTCTGAATGCTGGGAGGTGTCGCTGGCCGCTAGTCCCTAGGGAGGAAGCTTCGTCCCATTCAGAGACGGCTCCTGTCCTGGCATGCGCTGGGCGGACGACAGCAGGGGACGCAAACAAGAGCAAGCGGATCATTTATTTAGCAGGCGAAAGGCGAGAGCCGGGCTCCGGTGTCCGGCTTTGTCTTCGCAAGAAACGGCCTTGAAATCCAGGTGCCAGAGAGAAAGGAAGGAAAGGGACAACAAGGGGGTGACCCAACTGGCGCTCTGGGGCTGAGGTCGCCGGCGGGACGGCTGGCAGGGGTAAGAGAGACTGCAAACAACTCTTTTGTGAGGCTGGGGAGGTCTGGGCTGCCGCAGGGGGGGAATCGACCCCCTTCTTGCAACCATCAGACTCAGCGTTCAGGATTTCCGTTCAATTCTTGGCGGCTTCTGTATTCCCACCTTTTTCTCTCTCTCCATGAAGTTGGGCTGGACGTGGTTTTCTCCCTCTCCTCGTTTCATCTCCACAACAACCTTGCGAGGTAGGTTAGGCTGTGAGAGGCACTGTGAGCCAGTGAGCTTCATGGCCAAGCGAGAGGATTTGAACCCTGGTCTCCCAGGTCTTAGTCTGTTGTGGGGGTGGGGGGGAGGCAATGGCCAGAGTCTGAAGGGTCTCAGGGGAGAAAAGGGTCCTGAGTCTGATCTCTGGCATCTCCAAGCAGAGATTTGGGGGTGGGAGGAGGGACTCGATTCAGTTCGCATTCAAAGGGCCGCCAACTCACCTCGTTTTTGAAAGAATACACCAACAGCAACACCACCATCGTTGAGAAGTTGCACCTCTCCAAATTTGCAGCAAAGCGAGGTGTACAAAAATGCATCGTATGTATATGTATGTACGCACACAATATATCAGTGAAACTGAAAGATGAATTGGAGTAGCAGGCAACTGCCTTGCAAAAAGAAAACATGTTCGCCAAGCAAAATTGCATGTGCTAAAATAAAAAATTGTCCAGTAGCACCTTATAGACCAACTAAGTTTGTTCTGGTATAAGCTTTCGTTTGCATGCACAATTCTTCCAATGCATGCACACAGAAGCTTATACCCAGAACAAACTTAGTTGGTCTCTAAGGTGCTACTGGATAATTTTTAATTTTTTTATATTTCGACTGTGTCAGACCAACACAGCTACCTATCTGAATCTAGATGCATATGCTAAAATGCAGATGAATTTCCATAAGTGTGTTTCTCCCTCATGAAAGTTCAGCTACCCACGTTTCCACATCGGTTCGTGGTTTTTTTCTTAATTGAAACATAGGATTGTAGAGTTGTGAGGGATCCAGAGGATCATCTTGCTCAACCCACTTCAATGCAGGAATCCTGCCCTTGTGCTCTTATAATGGCAATGGCACCCACATGAGTTCCAGCGACTTCCTGCTGGGGAAAAATCTATTGTTAATATTAGACTGTGTATTCAAATACACTTTTGTAATCGATTGCCATTATTATTATTATTATTATTAGGCTGTGTACTCAAATACAGTGGACGCTCGGGCTGCGAATGTGATTCGTGTGGGATGCACATTCACAACCCACAGCTGCATGTTTGCGCATGCACGGGTTGCAATTCGGTGCCTCTGTGCATGTGCAAAGCGCAATTTATCGCTTCTGTGCATGTGCAACCGCCAAAACCTGGAAGTAACCCGTTCCTGGGTTTCGGCAGCCTGTAACCCGGAAAAACGCAACCTGAAGCATCTGTAACCCGAGGTATGACTGTATGCCTTGGTAACCACTTTCACTTGCCCAAATGAAAAGCTCTCAGAGATGCTCAGCATATCCCTTTGTCTTCCTTTCCAGGTCTCCTCTTTGAAGGTCCTTCCCAGGGGTGTGTGACGCTCTGGCCGCCAGCCCCCCCCCAAAGCATGTATAGCACCAAGAAGCCCTACAACAGCCCTCCCACCGGTTATGGGCCCCCCGGCGAGGACTATGGCTATGACATCCACTCCCCTCCACCGGGCTCCTACTACATCGAAGACGTCCCACAGCACTTCTACAAGTGGAACTCGCCCCCCGGGATCGTGAGGATCTTGGAGGGCGTGGGGGTCCTTCTCTGTGTCGCCATCTTTGCCTGCGTGGCCTCCACCCTGTCCTGGGAGTACGGCTACGGCTATGGCTACGGGGGCTCGATGGGCGGCTACTACGGCGGAGGCATGGGAGTCTACGGCGGGAGCACCTACGGCGGGATGGGCATGGGGTACTACGGAGGCATGGCCAACCCGCGCTCGGCCAACGGCTTCATGCTCGCCATGTCGATCCTCTGCTTCATCGCCCTGCTGGCGCTCGCTATCACCAGCCTCACCAAGTCCAGCGGCTCTCGCTCCCGGAGGTTCTACCTGGTGGTGTTGGTGTTGTGCGCCATCATGGCGTTCATCATGCTGATTGCCTCCATCGTCTACGTCGTGGGGGTCAACCCGCGGGCTCAGATGTCCAGCAGCTACTACGTCAACCCCATGCTGGCCATGTGCAACTCGGTCTACACCACGGGGGTCTACGCCAGCCAATATCTCTACCACTACTGCATGGTGGACCCTCAGGAGGTAAGGGAGGTTCTGAGGGCGGCAACGCGGAAACAGGGCCTTTCCTGTAGAGGTTCCCCACTTGTGGGAAACTCTCCCCGGAGTGGCTTGCCTGGCGCCATCCCGTCAGCAGCCAGAGCCAGGCCAGCAATTAAAAAAAAACTCCACTCTCGGTGAATTCTTTCATTCAAAGAAACCAAAACAGTGCAGGCCTAGTGATCACAGCAGCTCTTCCCAGTAGGTCAGTTGCAAGAACTGAAGGTCCCCGCCTTCCCACCACTGACTAAATCTCCTCCTCCTCCTCTCCTGGGTCTTTCCAAAGCAATCTGAGACTTCTTCACTTTGCTATTCTTTCCTCCGCTCTTTTCATGCCTCTTCTGGTTCTGGGAGAGCAGAGGGGAGGGGAGCTGGTTGCAGCAGGAGGGGGAAACCCCTGACTTCTTTGACAGCTTGTCTCATCTCTGACACTTGGCCTCTGTCCTCTCCAACCTGCCTCTGATTCTGGACTTCTCTCTGCTACCAACTCTCCCTGCTCAGGAAAACCTGTTACCCTTTCAGCTTCTGACACCTCCTACCCCGGTAAAGGTAAAGGTAAAGGGACCCCTGACCTTAGGTCCAGTCGTGACCGACTCTGGGGTTGCAATGCTCATCTCGCTTTATTGGCCAAGGGATCCGGCGTACAGCTTCCGGTTCATGTGGCCAGCATGACTAAGCCGCTTCTGGCGAACCAGAGCAGCGCACGGAAACGCCGTTTACCTTCCCGCCAGAGTGGTACCTATTTATCTACTTGTACTGGCGTGCTTTGGAACTGCTAGGTTGGCAGGAGCTGGGACCGAGCAACGGGAGCTCACCCCGTCGCGGGGATTCGAACCGCTGACCTTTTAGATTGGCAAGTCCTAGGCTCTGTGGTTTAACCCACCTCTGACCACTCGTTGTTGTCCCACCACAAATCCCCTGGCTCTGAGCCTCCTTCCCCTGGGGGTTCCCTAGCTGGTGCCTCCCACCCCTCATCCAAACAGCCCCTGACGCAATGCTAGATATCTTCAAGCACCTAACATTTCTAACACCTAACATTTCCTTCCATTTCACACCGTCCTTGGGCTTTTAGCTAT
The DNA here is from genome assembly GCF_027172205.1 of Podarcis raffonei. Classification (NCBI taxonomy): domain Eukaryota; kingdom Metazoa; phylum Chordata; class Lepidosauria; order Squamata; family Lacertidae; genus Podarcis; species Podarcis raffonei. Next base: position 3,471,844 of record NC_070619.1, on the reverse strand, counting down.
CTACATGGCCCTTTAGAGTGGGTGGGCTGTTTTGATGTACTCCCCCCACCCCCGCTTTTAAGGTGTGTATGTTGTTGTTGTTTTGTAAGTCGTTCTGTGAGTCACCACGGCAGAAGCAGCAACCAATAAAATTAGCTAATAATAGTCATTATAATTCCCAGCAGAATGAGCTGGTGTGAGCAACAGACAGAGAGGGGCCCCTGGAGGATGACCTCGTTCAGGATTACCAGCCATGCTGGACCCAGGGGTTTCTGGGAGCCTCCATCCCTGCTCTAAGCAAACTTCCCTGACCCTGATGGCCTCCAGATATGCCTGGACTTCTTCCATCATGCCTGACCCCTGGGGACAGCTGGCTGGGGCTTCTGGGAGTTGCAATCCAACAGCATCCCTTGGGGCTGCTGGTTCCTCCTCCATTAATTCTCCTCAGTCTTTTGGTGCTCGTCTTGGCAAGTTGCTAGACCTCATGACTGCTTGGATGGCACCTGTAGGATTTCAGAAGCCCATTTTTCTGACTGGAGGAAGATTCCCAGGGAGGAAGGATTGGGGGGCGGGGAGTTGGGTATGTGGGGAGGCCTTGTTTGACCACAAACTTGACATGAGCCAACAGTGTGACGCGGCAGCTAAAAAAGCCAATGCAATTCTGGGCTGCATCAATAGGAGTATAGCATCTAGATCAAGGGAAGTAATAGTGCCACTGTATTCTGCTCTGGTCAGACCTCACCTGGAGTACTGTGTCCAGTTCTGGGCACCACAGTTCAAGAAGGACACTGACAAACTGGAACGTGTCCAGAGGAGGGCAACCAAAATGGTCAAAGGTCTGGAAACGATGCCTTATGAGGAACGGCTAAGGGAGCTGGGCATGTTTAGCCTGGAGAAGAGGAGGTTAAGGGGAGATATGATAGCCATGTTCAAATATATCAAAGGATGTCACATAGAGGAGGGAGAAAGGTTGTTTTCTGCTGCTCCAGAGAAGCGGACACGGAGCAATGGATCCAAACTGCAGGAAAGAAGATTCCACCTAAACATTAGGAAGAACTTCCTGACAGTAAGAGCTGTTTGACAGTGGAATTTGCTGCCAAGGAGTGTGGTGGAGTCTCCTCCTTTGGAGGTCTTTAAGCAGAGGCTTGACAACCATATGTCAGGAGTGCTCTGGTGGTGTTTCCTGCTTGGCAGGGGGTTGGACTCGATGGCCCTTGTGGTCTCTTCCAACTCTATGATTCTAGGATTCTATGATGCCTTCTGCCCCAGTTGCCTCTGCTCTGTTGCTTTTCTGTATTGCTCAGAGGTTCTGGCCCCAGGAAAAAGGCAGGCTGGTTGAAAAGCAAACACCAGGAACCTATTTTGTTTCAAAGCAAAAGGACAAATCGGAGAGGTCGGTTTCAGGGCTGGGTAGCAAAACAATCGGTCCATTAAACTGGGCACACCCAGAAACTGCCCAGCAGATAAGATAAGAGCGTCTGGGTGCGATCCGCACCCAGTGCAGGGCGAATGGCCATGGGGGACTCGTGAGTCGCCTAGTAATTTCGCACAGTCCAGATGGAGCTGAACCATTAGGGCGAATGGGGCTGTGTCCCAAGCGTCTGCTCTCAGCCAATCAGCTCCCTCCTCTTCAACCCGGAAGGAGTGAGGGGGAGAAAACGAGTGTCATTTGGCTCCGCCCTTCGCAGGCTCTGGCTCCGCCTTTCATTGACTCTGGCTCCGCCTAGTATTGGGCTCCTTTGCCTTCCATCCTTCCAATCACGGAGGGTACCAGCTACACTCTGGTCCAATCAGAGCTTATCACATTCCCATGAGTCATGACCTCGTTTTGTTTACCTGTGAGGTCACCTTGCCCATATTTGCCCCCTTGGCCACTTCATTCTGCGGAACCGACCCTAAAATACCTATTTCACAATTGTAAGCACTCGGCCATTGAGGACGGCAACAGCCAAACTTTGAAACTCCCTGCCGATTGATTTCAGTCTTCGCTGTTCTCTTTTTGGCGCCTAAAAACATTCTTGCTTAGAAAAGCCTGCCCATATATTCAGAGAAGTTGATGTGAGTTCTAATCTGTTTTTAGTTTATTGTCATCTCAACTTCCTGAAAGTCTTAGGTCATTATTATTATTATTATTGAGGTTTTAATTGCATCTTTTTTTGCGCTGCTTTGAGATTTGCTTTGTTTTTTCACAATCAAGTGGGGTGTACATTTTAGCAAGCAAAAGAATAGCCGCGCCTCCACATCTATGTGCATCCCATATATGGAGGGGGGAGTGAAATGCGCTCTGCACATGCTCAGAGACCAATGTACTGTTATATCTCCCAGGCCTGAGAACCTTGGTGTTTGATGCTATACACACTTTTTTTCCCACCCCACAAAAAAAACCACACCAGGCAATCGCCATCGTCTGTGGCTTCCTCCTCGTGATTCTCCTGTGTGTCATCTGCTTCTTCGCCCACAAGACGCGTCAGAAGATCTGGCAGTACGGGAAGCCAAACGTCTACTGGGACAAGCCCTTGGCATTCCACGAAGGACCCAACGTGGAGGAATGGGTGAGTGTGGGGCTGTGTTTGGGGCAGTGGAGCTCTTCCACGACCCCACGATCCAAGCATTACCCTCCTCTCTCTATGTCTCCCCTTCCTCTTCCAAAGGACAGTGGAGAATTCAAGTGGAGAAAAGCTGGAGAGGAACCATAGAATTGTATAATAATAATAATAATAACAATAATAATAATAATAATAATAATTTATAACCCGCCCTCCCCAGCCGAAGCCGGGCTCAGAGCGGCTAACAACAGCAAAACAATAAAACATTCTAAAATCATTTCATTATACAATTAATTCCAATCAAATTAATGGCAACCATTGGGCTAGAAGTTCTGTGAGGATTGCCAAAGGAGGGAGTCAGGCTGTGCCCTGGCCAAAGGCCTGGTGGAACAGCTCTGTCTTGCAGGCCCTGCGGAAAGATGTCAAGTCCCGCAGGGCCCTGGTCTCTTGTGACAGAGCGTTCCACCAGATCGGGGCCACAGCCGAAAAGGCCGTGGCTCTGGTTGAGGCCAGCCTAACCTCCCCGTGGCCTGGGACCTCCAAGGTGTTTTTGTTTGAAGACCGTAGGTTCCTCCGTGGGACATACCAGGAGAGGCGGTCCCGTAGATACGAGGGTCCTAGGCCCTATAGGGCTTTAAAGGTCAAAACCAGCACCTTAAACCTGATCCTGTACTCCACTGGGAGCCAGTGCAGCTGGTATAGCCCTGGGTGAATGTGATCTCGCAGCAAGGACCCCGTAAGGAGTCTCGCCGCGGCATTCTGCACCCGCTGCAGTTTCTGGGTCAGCTTCAAGGGCAGCCCCACGTAGGGCGAGTTACAATAATATTTGGAAGGGACCCACGAGGGTCATCTAGTCCAACCCTCTGCAAGGCAGGAATCCTACCCACAGCCAAACCACCAACCTTCTGGTCAGCAGCGAAGCGTACTGACCCATTCCGCCGCCGCAGCATTCTTAGGAGGGCGGCTCTTTTGCTCTTTAAAATGTGGCCCTCCTGGCCTCTCCATCTGGCCCTCAGAAGCCTCCTCCAGTCACACCCCTTCTCCTCAGGCCACACCCCCTCTCCTCAGGCCACACCCCTCCCCAGCCCTCTAGAGCTTCTTTCCCAGCCTAGAAATGCATCATTGAACTTTGATCTTCCCGCTGGCTGGCTAGGATGGAGGAGAGAGAGCGAGAGTTGCTTGTCTGCAGAAACTAAAGGCGAAATTTAGCTTCATTGCTCCGCCCATTTTCCCTTCTCACCCCGCCCACCAGTGGCATGTGACCTCTGGAAAGCTAATTGGACGGCTTTCATCAGCAAAGCTGAGCCTGATAGATCCACTTGGCCACTGTTCCTATTAAATTTCCAATGAGGGCTAGAAGCTTATGTTGTTTTAACGTAGGGTTACAGCTCCACAGTCGATCGTGCACAAGGTCCTACGTTCAACCCCCAAGACTCGCTCTTTGAAAACCAATCCTGTTTAAAAACCATGCAAGTGGCTGTCCTCTTGTTAAATTGTCACTACCTCTTGTTAAATTGTTTTGCAAAGGCGTCACCTGGTGGGATTTCGGCCTGCGACGTTCAACAGGGAGGGAAATCTGTGTGTCTCTGAAAGAGACTCTCGCTCTGCGCTATTTGCTTGCGATACCCTCTGGTTTCGGTTGCGTCAATGATTAACCAGGCTCCCGGTGCCCATTTTACGCACAATTTCATGCTCTGAGAATTCACGCCTGCCAAACACCTTACAGTTCGGGGCACCCCCAAAGCGGAGAGCAACTCTGAGAAACTTTTCCCCATTTCAGAAGGGGTGGGGAGGCGGAACACACACACACACAAACACACACACACACACACACACACACACACACACAGTTGCTGAGATCCTTGCAGCAAATTGCTGGACGAGACAGACCTCAAACTTCTGGAGCCTCAAGAGTGCTGAGTCAGGATTACAGCGTGTAGATCAGCCAAACCAAAGCAGAGAGGCCTGTACCATAGCTCTCGAATGGTACAGCCCCCACCTGGCATGCAGAGTGCCACAGGTTTACGCTCCCCCAGGGATCTCCTTTGGAAATGTAATAAACAGAAACCCTAACCCTTATTCCCATATGGGGTACACAAGAGCCCTTCTAGAGTCCTTTGCAGGTTCTCCATCAGTCGGAGAAAATAACAGAGGCCAACTAGAGAATATTGGGAAGCAAAGCAGCTAGTAAGCCTGATCTTTATTGATCTGTTGCAACATGGTGCTCCCCTCCAGAAAGGAGGAGGAACCCAGAACCAAGGTGTGTCTGCTCTTATATAGACATTTTAAATTGCCTGCCCTGGAGTTCAAGATCACCCCCAGACACGTCATACCAACATCACAGAAAAGGTGGTCTACAACAGAAATCTGAGTGCATTGTTTACCTCCTGTCTGGCAGGTTACCTCTTAATGCTCACTTGATTGGATACCCTGGGGAACCTGGCCAGTCTTTTGTAATGATAAATACTTAGTTCCTGAGCCAGGTCACAGGCTCACACCCTATTCATATCTTAAATGTGCCCTTAAGACAGGATTTGTGATGAAAGAGACAACGGGGAGGTTTCCCACTTTGACCTTGCAGAGAAATATTTGAGGTCAATTTGTTCAGGACTTTTTTTCTGTGGGGTTTCAGACATGTGGTTTATATATTTATGTATGTGTTTGCTTGGTACATTTATGAACATTTATTACATATCTAAGACCTTAAAATTCTTATAACAGAAATAATTCCAGGCAGTGAGTTGCTGAGTGGCCCCCAGAAAGATTTCCTCAAGGGAATGTGGCCCTCATGATGGAGGGTTGGGAAAGCCTCCTTGTCCCCACTGTTCACAGCACAATAATAAACCTCACAGTGCATAATTAGACTGTGGAACTCCCTCCCACAGGAGACTGAAATGGCCACCAAGCAAGATGGCTTAAAAGAAGATTGGAGGAGGAGAGGGGTATTGATGGTTAGTGGCCGCAATGGCTCTAGAGGAGGAAAATAGTGAATCCTTGTGAAATGGGGGGGGGGGGATGAGAAAAGGATTGGTTGGGTGCCTGGATTCATAATTTACTTAATTTACTCACCAGCAGGAGCAGCGTTTAAACTCACAAAAGCTGTATAGCATGGGAATACTAAGCCCTTTTCATATCTTGTTTGGATACATGCAAACAAAGCTCCCCTCTTTCTCTTGCAATGAAAAGACCACAACGGTAAAGTAAGTTTAAAGCACTTTACTTACAAAACGTCAGATTTGTGCATTCATCCAAGCAGCAGCAAGGAGAACACAGGCAGAATACTCTTGGGTAGAAAAGACAGACGGAGAGCTTCAAACGGATGCTCAAAGCTTGGAGCTCGCTTAGGCGCGTCTGCCTTGGCCAGTTCGGTGAGAGAGGGGGAACAGGAAGAGAAGGCTACACTTCCTCCCTCATTGGAGAGGAAGCTGAGTCTAGGACTCTACCTCTGTGGTCTTAACCTCTTCACGCACTAACTAGTGCTTGTGTATAACTATGTTTGACTGCAGTTTCCCACAGGCTCAGCAGAAATAATCATAGAATCCTAGAGTTGGAAGAGACCACAAGGGCCATCGAGTCCAACCCCCTGCCAAGCAGGAAACACCATCAGAGCACTCCTGACATATGGTTGTCAAGCCTCTGCTTAAAAACCTCCAAAGAAGGAGACTCCACCACACTCCTTGGCAGCAAATTCCACTGTCGAACAGCTCTTACTGTCAGGAAGTTCTTCCTAATGTTTAGGTGGAATCTTCTTTCTTGTAGTTTGGATCCATTGCTCCGTGTCCGCTTCTCTGGAGCAGCAGAAAACAACCTTTCTCCCTCCTCTATGTGACATCCTTTTATATATTTGAACATGGCTATCATATCACCCCTTAGCCTCCTCTTCTCCAGGCTAAACATGCCCTGCTCCCTTAGCCGTTCCTCATAAGGCATCGTTTCCAGGCCTTTGACCATTTTGGTTGCCCTCCTCTGGACACGTTCCAGTTTGTCAGTGTCCTTCTTGAACTGTGGTGCCCAGAACTGGACACAATACTCCAGGTGAGGTCTGACCAGAGCAGAATACAGTGGCACTATTACTTCCCTTGATCTAGATGCTATACTCCTATTGATGCAGCCCAGAATTGCATTGGCTTTTTTAGCTGCCGCGTCACACTGTTGGCTCATGTCAAGTTTGTGGTCAACCAAGACTCCTAGATCCTTTTCACATGTACTGCTCTCAAGCCAGGTGTCACCCATCTTGTATTTGTGCCTCTCATTTTTTTTGCCCAAGTGCAATACTTTACATTTCTCCGTGTTAAAATTCATCTTGTTTGTTTTGGCCCAGAATACTTGCTCAGCCATGCACTGCTTGTACCGTAGAGCGGTCACTCAGTACCTTGCGGAGAGTAAAGACCTCAATGGGCTATCCTTACTGAGTGTGCATGGGGGGGGGGGCAAAGGAGGAATTTGAGAAGGAAGTGCTGAACAGATTTTTCAGCAAATCCAAGAAAACCTGCTTTAGTTTAGATTGTTTAAAAATGCAAAAGGTGCATTCTTTGTAATTTTGCAAAATCGACTCATTAACGGCATGAAAGATACTCCCTGATGTTGATTTTTAAATTTTAATTTCCTAGTTTTCAAATGACTGCAGATTTTGACGGCTTCTACTGAGCACTTGGGGGTCAAAAAAAAGAAATCGAAAGCACCTGATGTTGAGATATTTCATGCCAGATCTGCTAGACAGAGCTTGCAACATTCCTGGAGGAGAGCGGGACAGGGGAGTCCCGCCTCATTTTTTGGGGAAGGGGCTCAGTCCCAGAGTCCAGCGGGCAAGGAGCCGGTTAACCCTTTCCTCCCTGCCAAAGGGGCCTCCTTGTGGTTCAAGGATGTCCAGGGGGACACGGAACAGATAATATAATAATAATAATTTATTATTTGTACCCCGCCCATCTGGCTGGGTTTCCCCAGCCACTCTGAGTGGCTTCCAACAAAGATGAAAGATACACTAAAATGTCACATATTAAAAACTTCCCTGAACAGGGCTGCCTTCAGATGTCTTCTGAATGTCAGGTAGATGTTTATCGCTTTGACATCTGATGGGAGGGCGTTCCACAGGGCGGGCGCCACTACCGAGAAGGCCCTCTGCCTGGTTCCCTGTAACTTGGCCTCTCGCAGTGAGGGAACCGCTAGAAGGCCCTTGGAGCTGGACCTCAGTGTCCGGGCAGAACGATGGGGGAGGAGACGCTCCTTCATGTATACTGGGCCTTTGAGGCCGTTTAGGGCTTTCAAGGTCAGCACCAACACTTTGAATTTTGCTCGGAAACGTACTGGGAGCCAAAGTAGGTCTTTCAAGACCGGTGTTATATGGTCTCGGCGGCCGCTCCCAGTCACCAGTCTAGCTGTGGCATTCTGGATTAGTTGTAGTTTCCGGGTCACCTTCAAAGGTAGCCCCACGTAGAGCGCATTGCAGTAGTCCAAGCGGGAGATAACCAGATAAGGCACGCATTGGGGCATCCTGTGACACCTTGTACAACAAGGGCAGAGATAAGCAGGGAGTCAGGGACACGGTCTGCACAGCGCAGGCCAGCAGGGTGCAGCGTGCAAGGAAAGGGGTTGCATGTGTCAAAGATGTTTCAGAACTCAAGGGCAGACGGGTGGAACAGACTTCACACGCTCTTTGCTGGAAGATCTGGTGATCTGCAGCCTTTGAAAATGTACCTCTGGCTTGAATTTTCATAGTATCCCAGAACTGTGGAGCTGGAAGGGACCCTCTGGGTCATCTAGTCCAGCCCGCTGCAAGGCAGGAATATGCAGCTGTCCCATACGGGGATCGAACCTGCAACCTTGGCATTACCAGCACCACGCTCTGAGCGACTGAGCTATCCGGCCTCTTCATCCGATTCCCAGAGCTCCCTAAGGAGCCCTAAACTTTTTGTGAACCTTTGTACTTTTGTCCATTCACTGTATTTATTTATTTAATCATCATCATCATCATCATCATCATAATTTATTTATACCCCACCCATCTAGCTGGGTTTCCCCAGCCACTCTGGGCAGCTGCCAACAAAACACTAAAATACAATAACCTATTAAACATTAAAAGCTTCCCTATTTTTCCCAATTTGAACTATAAAACGGTGGTGTTCTTGAGTCGAAATGAGAGTCGCCCCGAAGCATTTTTTTTAAAGAAAAAAAAGCAGTGGTTTAACCGTTCTGGGAACTGTAGCTCTGGGAGGCAGAAGAGGAGTCTTCTAGCACACTTTAAGGAAACTACAGTTCCCAAGATGGTTTGCGGGGGGGGGGGGAGCCATGTTTAAAGTGGTACAATGCTTCTTTAAATGCAATAGGGCAGTTGGGGCCTGAATAATGTCTGTCGGTTCCGCTGGGTCTTCTCTGCAACATGATTTCTGCTTCGACAGACGGCTTCCTTAGACTGGCAGGAGATCCTTTGAAGCCTCTGGAGCCCCAGGTGGTCGTGGCTCTGAAAAAAGCCCGGAAGGAAAGGAGGAAAGGCGTGAGGGGGCGGGGGAGAGAAGCAGCTGCACCCTCTTCCTCCAGTTGAAGTCATCTCTGAGCAAATAGTCTGCCCCCCAGATGCAGATCTCTGCCTGGTCAGGGAAGTCCAGCACAAGACTTGAAATGCACCCACGCCTCCCCCCAGCCCAGGCCGTTCCTCGTGAGGAAATGCCACGGGTGTGATCCGGCCTGCAGGTTTTCTAGCAAAAACCCTGGCATGTGTAATAAACAAAAATCTGCCCTTACAGTACAGTCATACCTCGGGTTACAGCCTCTTCAGGTTGCGTTTTTTCAGGTTAGGTAAAGGTAAAGGTACCCCTGCCTGTACGGGCCAGTCTTGACAGACTCTAGGGTTGTGCGCTCATCTCACTTAAGAGGCCAGGGGCCAGCGCTGTCCGCAGACACTTCCGGGTCACGTGGCCAGCGTGACAAAGCTGCATCTGGCGAGCCAGCGCAGCACACGGAACGCCGTTTACCTTCCCGCTGGTAAGCGGTCCCTATTTATCTACTTGCACTTAGGAGTGCTTTCGAACTGCTAGGTGGGCAGGAGCTGGGACCGAAAGACGGGAGCTCACCCTGCTGCGGGGATTCGAACCGAAGACCACCACCCCACAAACACCATACCTACATCACAGAAAAGGCGGTCTACAACAGAAATCTGAGTGTGTTGTTGTTTTTCCTTTCTGCCAAGTTATCTGATAATGCCTTATCTGATTGCCTTTCCTGGTAGTCTGGCCATTCCTTTGAGATGGTGATTACCCACTTCCTGAGACAATGGGAAGGTTCCCTCACCCCCTCCCTCCTTGCAGAGAAAACATTTGGTCAGTTTGGGTGTCAAAATGGTTTCAGGGCGGTCCTCCTGTGCTGATCCAGACCTGTGGTCCACACATCTATGTATGCACTTGGTTGGTACATTTATGAACATTTAATATACCGTATTTTTCGGCCCATAGGGCGCACCGGCTCATAGGACGCACCTAGTTTTTTGGGGGGGAAATAAAGAAAAAAAATTATTCCCCCCCCAGGGGCTGGGGTGGGGGAAGCCTGAGCTTCCCCCAACCCCAGCCCCCAGAATAGGCAGCTTTCCACAAGCCGTGGGAGAGCTGCGCGAAGTCGCGCCGGGCTCCCACCGCTTGCGGATAGCTTCCTGAAGCCTGGAGAGTGAGAGGGGTCAGTGCGCACCGCCCCCTCTCGCTCTCCAGGCTTCAGCGAAAGCCTGCATTCGCCCCATAGGACGCACACACATTTCCCCTTCATTTTTGGAGGGGGAAAAGTGCGTCCTATAGGGCGAAAAATACGGTGTATATATATATGACCTTAAATTTTTTATTTCACATGGAAGAAGCAGCTAAAAAGCGGGAAGAAGAAAGGGACCCTCAAGGGTCATCCAGACCAACCCGCTGCAGTGCGGGCACTGCAGCTAAAGAATCCCTGACAGAGTTGGACCATGCAAACCAGTCCCTGTCACCTTTAACCCACCTTGCAGGGGCGTTGAAAGAATTAAAACGAGCAAATCCACACGTCTCCAGATTTTGTCATGCGGTTCCACAGCCACGTAATCTGTACGGAAATGCATACACTGAGGGGAAGTGTGTCTAAGAATGCATTTTTAAACAATTTTTAAAAAAATATGCATTGTATTAGGGAACTTGTTTTGGAAAAACGAAAAACAAGTGTCTGGATACAGAGAACTCTGCACCCAAATTCTGGTGAATTTTCATGACAACTTTTTATTAAAAAACAACCAGAAGCAGCGATGGTAATTTTATTTTATCTATTTGTTGCATTTATATCATGGTTTTCCCTTTCCTCGTTTGATCCCCACAACCACCTTGTGAGGAAGGTTAGGATGAGAGTCAGGGACTGCTCGCACCCAGGTCACCCAGGGGCCTTTATGGCCGAGTAAGGATTCAAACCATGGTTTGCCAGCTCCTTAGTCCAATACTCTAACCAGGTTGTGGCAGGGAAATGTGAAAATTTGGAATTATTCACCCATCCTACATTGGCTCCCAGTACATTTCCGAGCACAATTTAAAGTGTTGGTGCTGACCTTGAAAGCCCTAAACAGCCTCAGTCCAGTATACCTGAAGGAGCGTCTCCACCCCCATCGTTCAGCCACTGAGGTCCAGCGCCAAGGGCCTTCTGGGGGTTCCCTTGCTGCGAGAAGCCAAGTTACAGGGAACCAGGCAGAGGGCCTTCTCGGTGGTGGCGCCCGTCCTGTGGAACGCCCTCCCATCAGATGTCAAAGAGAACAAGAACTACCAGACTTTTAGAAGACATCTGAAGGCAGCCCTGTTTAGGGAAGCTTTTAATGTTTGATGCATTACTGTATTTTAATATTTTGTTGGAAGCAGCCCAGAGTGGTTGGGGAAGCCCAGCCAGATGGGTGGGGTATAAATAAATTATTATTATTATTATTATTATTATTATTATTATTATTATAGTGGTACCTCAGGTTACATACGCTTCAGGTTACAGACTCTGCTAACTCAGAAATAGTGCTTCAGGTTAAGAACTTTGCTTCAGGATGAGAACAGAAATCGTGCTCCGGCAGCAGGAGGCCCCATTAGCTAAAGTGGTGCTTCAGGTTAAGAACAGTTTCAGGTTAAGTACGGACCTCTGGAACGAATTAAGTACTTAACCTGAGGTACCACTGTATTATTATTATTATTATTATTATTATTATTATTATTATTATTATTACCTGAGAGGCAAAACCACGTCCCAGAAGGGCCCCGATCCAGGGGAAGGTTTCAGCCGGCACCAAAACGACGCCTTTCGTTCCTTTCGCAGGTGAAGAATGTCACCGACGGGGCCAGCACCCACGATGAGACAGCCACCCTGAACTACTCTGAAAAGCCGATGAGCCCCAGCCATGCCCCAGCCAGCCCCTACAACTACAAGGTCTCCGGGAATGGCTACTACCCAGGTGAAAGCCAGAGCAGGTGAGCAGAGAAAACGGAGTTGTTTTGAGTGGTGCATTGTGAAGAAAAGAGGTTGTTTTTCTCCCTCTTGCATAATGCTAGATTTGTGGCGGAATAACGGGGTTAACTGGTCCCATCACCTCCTGGCAAATAGAAGGGGAAGAAATGGAGGCAGTGAGAGATTTTACTTTCTTGGGCTCCATGATCACTGCAGATGGTGACAGCAGTCACGAAATTAAAAGACGCCTGCTTCTTGGGAGAAAAGCAATGACAAACCTAGACAGCATCTTAAAAAGCAGAGACATCACCTTGCCAACAAAGGTCCGTATAGTTAAAGCCATGGTTTTCCCAGTAGTGATGTATGGAAGCGAGAGCTGGACCATAAAGAAGGCTGATCGCCAAAGAATGGATGCTTTTGAATTCTGGTGCTGGAGGAGACTCTTGAGAGTCCCATGGACTGCAAGAAGATCAAACCTCTCCATTCTGAAGGAAATCAGCCCTGAGTGCTCACTGGAAGGACAGATCCTGAAGCTGAGGCTCCAAGACTTTGGCCACCTCATGAGAAGAGAAGACTCCCTGGAGAAGACCCTGATGTTGGGAAAGATGGAGGGCACAAGGAGAAGGGGGTGACAGAGGACGAGATGGTTGGATAGTGTTTTCGAGGTTACCAGCATGAGTTTGACCAAACTGCGGGAGGCAGTGGAGGACAGAGGTGCCTGGCGTGCTCTGGTCCATGGGGTCACAAAGAGTCGGACACGACTAAACGACTAAACAACAACAACAACAATGGGGTTAAACACGTATCATTAAACTGTGGAACTCTCTGCCACAGGAGACAGCAACCGGCCACCGATCTTGATGGCTGTAAAAGAGGATTGGACAAAGCCTTGGGGGAGGAGGGGGCTATCGAGAGCCACTAGCCAGGATGGCTCCACCGTCACAGCTGGAAGCAGCGACGCTTTTGAATCGCAGGCATAGGAAGGGAGTGTGTTCAGGTCTTGGGTTCAGATCCCGCTTGCAGTTTAACTCTGCGCTTAAAAAACGCTTGTAGGATTTGTTATCGTTATTAGCTGGGTGGCTCAGTGGGTAGAGCACAAGACTCTTAATTTCAGGGTTGTGGGTTTGAGCCCCTTGTTGAGGAAAAGAATCCTGCATTGCAGGGGGTTGGGATAAATGACCTTCATGCGTCCTCTACGATTCTACGATATCAAGAACAATGGAAATTGTGAGAATAAATCTAATTTACCTGAGAGTAAGTCCTATTGAACTCAGTGAGACTTAGTTCTGAGTAAAAATACTTTGGATTGCAGCACAGTCTTTACCCAGTTACCTGGGAGTAAAGGTAAAGGTAAAGGGACCCCTGACCATTAGGTCCAGTCGCAGACGACTCTGGGGTTGTGGCGCTCATCTCGCTTTATTGGCTGAGGGAACCGGCGTACAGCTTCCAGGTCATGTGGCCAGCATAACTAAGCCGCCTCTGGCGAACCAGAGCAGCGCACGGAAATGCCGTTTACCTTCCTGCCAGAGCAGTACCTATTCGTCTACTTGTGCTTTGACGTGCTTTCGAACTGCTAGGTTGGCAGGAGCAGGGACCGAGCAACGGGAGCTCACCCTGTCGTGGGGATGCGAACCGCCGACCTTCTGATCGGCAAGCCCAAGGCTCTGTGGTTTAACCCACAGCGCCACCCATGCCCCTACCAGGGAGTAAGCTCCATTGAATACAGTGGGACTTACTTCCGAGTAGGCAGTGTGAGGCTCCATTTCCAATAAAGGGATCAACACTCCACATGTTTCCTAATAATTGGCTGGCTGCGGAAGCATTGCAATGAAATATGTCCGGTGGATTTGTTCCTTCAAAATTATAGGAAGGATATCGTATGCCAGCTTCAACATTTCCTTCATTTGGTGCAGGGATTTCATTATCATTATAAATAGGACTCTGTTTCTGCACCTTCACAAACAAACACACACCAAAGACTCCTGTTTCCAAAAAGGACAGGAGGGGACGATCTGATCTCTCCCCCACTTTCCGAGATGGGGAGGGGATAAGAAAGGAAAACCGGGACATTCCTGGATCAAATCACAAACCGGAACAGCTTCTGTAATTCCGTTACCGTGCCTGGAAAATCGGGACACTTGGAGGGTATGGGATGGGAATGAGAGCAGAATTAAATTGGCTCAGCCTGTCCTAAGCTCTGGTGCCCCCTGCTGTTGAGCTCCCTTCCTTCTGCCCTAAAGGTAAAGTTAAAGGGACCCCTGACCATTAGGTCCAGTCGTGGCCGACTCTGGGGTTGTGGCGCTCATCTCGCTTTATTGGCTGAGGGAGCCGGCGTACAGCTTCCGGGTCATGTGGCCAGCATGACTAAGCCGCTTCTGGCAAACCAGAGCAGCGCACAGAAACGCCGTTTACCTTCTCGCTGGAGTGGTACCTATTTATCTACTTGCACTTTGACGTGTTTTCAAACTGCTAGGTTGGCAGGAGCAGGGACTGAGCAACGGGAGCTCACCCCGTCGCAGGGATTCAAACCACCGACCTTCCAATCGGCAAGTCCTAGGCTCTGTGGTTTAACCCACAGCGCCACCCGCGTCCCCAAAGGGCAGTCACCGTTTCTAAACTACTCTTTATTTACACTATACAGTGGTACCTCGGGTTAAGAACTTAATTCGTTCTGGAGGTCCGTTCTTAACCTGAAACTGTTCTTAACCTGAAGCACCACTTTAGCTAATGGGGCCTCCCACTGCCACTGTGCTGCCGCTGCGCGATTTCTGTCCTCATCCTGAAGCAAAGTTCTTAATCCAAGGTACTATTTCTGGGTTAGCGGAGTCTGTAACCTGAAGCGTCTGTACCCGAGGTACCACTGTATTACACAGAAACAGAATCATGGTGCTCTCTCATCCAGCTCCGAGAGAGAACAGGCAAAAGTGAAAGTACATCACATAATACATACAGATAGGACTATATCTGGTTCTCACGCTTCCTCTCAGACAGACCGTGTGATTTCCACAAATCACAAAATACAGGCTCGAAGGAGTGAAATTGCTAACAAGCCTGTCGTAAGCGCTGGCGCCCCCTGCTGTTGAGCTCCCTTCCTCCTGCCCTATGAGTCCCCAAAGGGCAGCCGCCGTTTCCCAGCTGACTCGAGCTCTACTCATGTGTAACCTTGGGGTCTCCTCTCCAGCCCGCCTTCCTACACGCCAACCGCCAACCCCGCCTGGACTTTCAGCTCCAGCACGCTGGAAGGGAACGCCAGGGAGAGCGCCAACAAGCCCTCCGGCCGCAAAGGGCGTAGGCGAAGGAGGAACCCCGAACTCGAGGAATCGCAGTACGAGACTGACTACACCACGGCCGTGGAGTCCGGAGACGAGCGGGACCAGGACGACTGGAAGAAGTAAGCCACAATATCTATTTGCTTCAGAAGTTCTCAAAGGGTGCGGCACCCAGGGGTGGGTTTGGGGCTTCCGAATTCCGGCAGCACCCAGCACAACGCCAAAATTCACCTGCCTCTAGACTTCCATTCCAAGTCATTGTTCACTTCCAGTGATGTTTCCACCCAGTACATTTCCAGGCACAATTCAAAGTGTTGGTGCTGACTTTTGAAGTCCTAAACCAGGGGTCCTCAAGCTTTTTAAACAGGGGACCGGTTCACTGTCCCTCAAACACTGCCGGGGGCCGGACTATAGTTTTTTAAAAATGCGTATTTACGCGGAAGTCGCTCCCCTATTTTTTTACTCAAGGGTAGACCCGTTGACATGCGTGGCCAGGCCTAACCCGGGTCCGTTCATTCCAACGGGCCTGCCCTCTGCGTGAAAGTTAAGTTGACATCACATCCCGACAGAGCGCAACAACTCCTGGGTAAGTGCGCACCATGCAGAGGTCACAATATTGTGGCAAGGTCTCTGCGTAATCGCCGGCAAGCGCCACACAAATCTTCTTGCGACGATCATCCCCTCCACTTTGCATGCTCCGCGCACCGCCTCTGCTCTGCTCCACGCCGTCACCTCTCCTGAATCCAAACGTCGCAGCTTCGGATTGGCTGCAGGAACTTCATGCAGCCAATCCAATGCTATGGCAGCATCACCGCCCGCCCAGATGCCATGCCAGCTTCACAAAAGTCAGTCCCTGCGCGGTGAGGCATCTGCAGGGCGTGGGGACTGACTGAGCGGGCAGCAGGGTCCGCGGGCTGGATTTGCAAGCCTGGGGGGCCGCATCCGGCCCCCGGACCGTAGTTTGCCAACCCCTACCCTAAACAGCTTCGGCCCTGTATACCTGAAGGAGCGTCTCCACCCCAGAAACCAGGGTCCGTCTCCGAGGGCCCTCTGGCGGTTCCTTCAACTGGCAGAAGTGAAGCTACAGGGAACCAGACAGAGGGCCTTCTCAGTGGTGGCGCCCGCCCTGAGGAATGCCCTCCTGTCAGATGTCAAGGAGATGAGTAACTACACAACCTTTAGAAGACTTCTGAAGGCAGCCCTGTATCAGGAGGTTTTTTATGCTTGCTGTTTTTATTATGTTTTTAGATTATTCTGTAAGCTGCCCGGAGTGGCTGGGGAAACCCAGCCAGATGGACGGAGTATTATTATTATTATTATTATTATTATTATTATTATTACCCTCACCGGTTATATGAACGGTTGTTCATTGCACACCTTCGCCCCCTTTTCCACCAGTGACAAAATTGCTCTGGAGATCAAGGTGGATGAGAGAAGGTTGGATTGGTGATGTTACAGGTACTAGCCATGATGTGCTGAGCACTTTCTGCTCTTCAAATGAACATAGGAAGCTGTTAAGAGCACAGGTCCAACCAGCTCAATATTGTCTACGCTATCTGGAAGCAGCTCCCAGCCCTACCACTGGGGATTGAGCCTTCTGGAGAAGCTTATAAAGCTGGATTCTTGATGTTTTTATACGTGTTGGACGCTGCCCAGAGTGGCTGGGGCAACCCAGTCCGGTGGGCGGGCTACAAATAATAAAATTAGTAGTGGTGTGCCCCCATCAAGGGAAGGAGGGCACTGAATCATGGGTAGGCAAACTAAGCCCCGGGGGCTGGATCCGGCCCAATCGCCTTCTCAATCTGGCCCACAGACGATCCCGGAATCAGTGTGTTTTTACGTGAGTAAATGTGTGCTTTTATTTAAAATGCATCTCTGGGTTATTTATGGGGCATAGGAATTCGTTCCTTTTCCCCCCCTTCAGAATATAGTCCGGCCCCTCACAAGGTCTGTGGGACAGTGGACCGGCCCCCTGCTGAAAAAGTTTGCTGACCCCTGCACTAAATTAAAGTTTTCCTCTGTGCTGGCAAAGACTTTGCTGTTCCCAGAGGGTCGCCACACCACAATAGGGCCACGTGTATGTTTTAAAAGCAAGGCATTCCTCATCAACCCCCCAATTCCGGGTGGGTTTCTCTACTGTCCCCCATAGCCTCTATCCGCCAATCACGTCAGACAGCGTTCGCCAGGACTACAAGCAAGAGTTTGACGCCGACCTCAAGCGCTACAAGGTGCTGTGCGCCGAGATGGACGCCATCAATGACCAGATCAACCAACTCAGCAAACAGCTGGACCATCTGCCCGAAGACAGCCTGCAGTACCAGGTAGGTTGTCCCGTCCCCCATCCCCCCCGGGTACCCAGAGCAAAGAATTGTGGGTAGAAATAAGGAAGAAAGGCAATATGGGCAAGCACTCAGCTCTGCAGAGACAGAAAAGGTAGGGGTATACCGTATTTTTCGCTCTATAAGATTCACCAGACCACAAGATGCACCTAGTTTTTGAAGGAGGAAAACAAGAAAAAAAATATTCTGAATCTCAGAAGCCAGAACAGCAAGAGGGATCTCTGCGCAGCGAAAGCAGCAATCCCTCTTGCTGTTCTGGCTTCTGGGATAGCTGCGCAGCCTGCATTCGCTCCATAAGACACACACACATTTCCCCTTACTTTTTAGGAAGGAAAAAGTGAGTCTTATAGAGCAAAAAATACGGTAAATGCAGACAAGGAATAAATTCGTATATTCGTGAAAATGGCAAAGGTGGATTATACAGGGGCAGGTTGCCTTGCGAAACAGGGTCTGTTGGGTGAAATTGCTTTGCAGAAATGTGTGGAGCGGGAGGAATCGTAGAGCTAAAGGGGACCACAAGGGTCATCCAGTCTAACCCCCTGCAATGCAGGAATCTTAATGGGGCTTGAACCCTCAACTCTGAGATTAAGTCTTGTGTTCTACCAGGGATACTGGGACCCGACACCTTCCCACCAGGGCTTCCTTTAGAACAGGCATAGGCAAACTCGGCCCTCCAGATGTTTCAGGACTACAATTCCCATCATCCCTAGCTAACAGGACCAGTGGTCAGGGATGATGGGAATTGTAGTCCCAAAACATCTGGAGGGCCGAGTTTGCCTATGCTTGCTTTAGAATAATGATTGCAGACTGACATGGAAATGTGGAGAGCTGAACTTAGGATGGTGAAAACAGAGAGAGACCGAGAGTGCGTTACCAGGGATGCCCTGAGATAGACTGCTCATGAACAGGGAGGTTCCACATACAGGACTCTCCTGACTTTGACATCTTTCTCCCGCAGGGGGTGGCTGAAGAATACAACCGGCTGAAGGACCTGAAGCGCGTAAGTGACACGTTTTCCTGCCTCCCAAAAGGGGCCGGGGAAAGAGTTGCAGCTCTCTGCATGTTGGAGCGGCCAGCATGCCCAATGGTCAGCGACGATGGCAGAGTGGTGGAGGTGGAGGCCAGCAATACCAGGAGGACAGTGGCTTCACCACTCCTGATCTATGCTTCTTAGGGCCAAATCCAGATTTGTGCGTGGCCCCTAAACACCCACGGGCCCCTTGTGCGCTAAAGGAGGATTGGGATGTAGGGGGAAGACAGAGCCTTTGTTTTTGTCCTCACGGTGGCCAAATACCCCAAAGAACCTAGGAATCCAGGTAGACTGCACCAGGACCTGGAGGTTCCATTAGAACGTCAGAAGGCTGCTGGATTCAGCTCCCACAATAGGCCAGCGCCCACAGTGGCCAAATACTCCTGAGAAACTGAATCCACCCAAGTTGGTGGCCTCCTGGAATTTGGTTTTATAGATGCTTTAGCTGAGATTCCTGCATTGCAGGGGGTTGGACTAGATGACCCTTGGGGTCCCTTCCAACTCTACAATTCTATGACACTAGGAAGGTCTATTCCAACTCTACCATTCTGTGAAAAGCTGGGTTGAGAAATATATTTTAATCTGAGGCCCGAGCGAGAACACTGCGAATTGTGTTTTGTTTCCTAACGCGTTTTCCTCGCAAATTCACGCCGCAGACTCCCGACTACCAGAGCAAGAAAATGGACAGCAAGTCTCTGCGGAACAAGCTCTTCCACATCAAGCGGATGGTCAGCGACTACGACAAGAGTCGGGCGTAACCTGGACAGAGGGACGAGGCAGGCAGCTGCGGAGGCAGATCAACGCTCCCGTTTTCTGCAGAATTTGACCCCCGAAACAAGACAAGCAGGGATGCTTTCTTCGAGCTGTACATATGTCAAGATGACCTCTTTTATCCATTCCTGTGCCAATTTTGCAAAAACAGCTCCGTTTTCTGGGACCCTGGAACTCTGAACATGCATGGGGGGGAAATCCAGGAAGTAGAAGAAACCAGAACTTACAAATCTTCATTTAGACAGAGCACTTTCTTATTTTGGGTGCCAAAGAGATTTTTTTTAAAAAACCGTGGGTTGCACCCAGCTAAGCCCAGGGAACATCGGGCGCTGCCTTCCCACCCCCCGCCCCAAGTCAGGCCAGGGGAGTACATCTAGTTTAGTATTGCCTACTCTGACTGGCAGCAGCTCTCCAGGCCTTTAGGCAGGTGCCTGGGTATGCCAGGAATTGAGCCCGGACCCTCTGCAGGCAAAGTGGGTGCTCTGTAACGTAAGAGGTAGCCCTTCCTATAAAAGCGAGTTTTTCGTGGGAGCTACCTTCTCATGAGCCAAGCCGCGGCAGCCCGTCTAGTTTAGCGTAGCCTACACTGACTGGCAAGGGACGTGGGCAGCGCTATGGGTTAAACCACAGAGCCTAGGGCTTGCCGATCAGAAGGTCGGCGGTTCGAATCCCCGCTACAGGGTGAGCTCCCGTTGCTTGGTCCCAGCTCCTGCCAACCTAGCAGTTCAAAAGCACGTCAAAGTGCAAGTAGATAAATAGGTACCACTCTGGCAGGAAGGTAAACGGCCTTTCTGTGCACTGCTCTGGTTCGCCAGACGCGGCTTAGTTCTGCTGATCCCAATGATCATCTGATCATAGTATTATAGAATTTTATAAAGTCGTAAGGGACCACGAGGGTCACAAAACTGAGAAGATCTATAATTGAGAAGATCCATTGGGGCTCACCAAATTTTGGGCTAGCATAGGGTGCTATAGGGACGCGGGTGGTGCTGTGGGTTAAGCCACAGAGCCTAGGACTTGCCAATCAGGTCGGCGGTTCGAATCCCCGCGATGGGGTGAGCTCCCGTTGCTCGGTCCCTGCTCCTGCCAACCTAGCAGTCCGAAAGCACGTCAAAGTGCAAGTAGATAAATAGGTACCGCTCCAGCGGGAAGGTAAACGGCGTTTCCGTGCACTGCTCTCGTTCGCCAGAAGCGGCTTAGTCCTGCTGGCCACATGACCCGGAAGCTGTACGCCGGCTCCCTCGGCCAGTAAAGCAAGATGAGCGCTGCAACCCCAGAGTCGTCCGCAACTGGACCTAATGGTCAGGGGTCCCTTTACCTTTTACACTGACTGGCAGAAGCAAGGGTCTAACTCCAGGCCTGCCAGGAAACTTTTGCATGAAAAGCACATGCTCTGAGCCACAACCCTTTCCCATCGCCCACGTATTCAGAGTAGACCCACTGAAATCAATGGTCCTACATCGACCATGCCCATCCCTTTCACAACGGAGGCATAGCTGGACGCAACCCTGAACCTGTGCAAAATTACTTTAAACAAGGGTTGCGTAGCCATCGGTGCACTGCTTGCGCAGAACGCAGCCCAGGGGTGAAGATGGAGGCTCACTGATCTCCCATGCCTGGGTTATCAAATGATAAGAGCATGGGTTTGTGGGTTCGAGCCCTATGTTGGGCAAAAGATTCTTGCATTGCTGCGGGTTGGACTAAATGACACTAGGGTTCCCTTCCAGCTCAACATTAGCTGAATCTTGAATCAGCTCCCACCCACCCCAAACGATAGGATTTCATGCCATTGTGTGTGTTGCACTTCCCTGAGGGGCAAAGGAGTTAAACAGCAGCCAAGAATAATTCTTAAACTTTTCGCCAGTGTTTCTGCCGCGTTTTCATCTAATTTGTTCTCCCTTCCCAAGTGAAGCCGGTGTGCTGATAAACCCATCACCCGTCTTCCTTAGGAAACTCCCAAACATCTTGGCAGTTTCATCATTATCTCCGCACACCAATATAAAGGTAAAGGGACCCCTGACCATTAGGTCCAGTCGTGGCTGACTCTGGGGTTGTGGCGCTCATCTCGCTTTATTGGCCGAGGGAGCCGGCGTACAGCTTCCGGGTCATGTGGCCAGCATGACTAAGCCGCTTCTGGCAAACCAGAGCAGCGCACGGAAACGCCGTTTACCTTCCCGCCGGAGCGGTACCTATTTATCTACTTGCACTTTGAGGTGCTTTCAAACTGCTAGGTTGGCAGGAGCTGGGACTGAGGAACGGGAGCTCACCCCTTTGCAGGGATTTGAACTGCCGACCTTCTGATCGGCAAGTCCCAGGCTCCGCAGTTTAACCCACAGTGCCACCCGCGTCCCTTCCGCACACCAATATACCTGCCGATAAAACTTTTGGGGGGAACGGGACGTTCTTGACGCACGTCCGAAAACGCCGAGTGGCGTCGCGATTTCACATGCACAGAAAATCCAGAGAGGGGCTTTGCTTAGCCAAGTTTCAACTCAGCGGGAAAGATCGGGTTTTGGCAAGGCACGCAGTGAATGGCAAGAAAACCTCTCAGACCCGGGGGAATTAATTGGCACACAAAAGAGTAAAAATATAGAGAAGTCAAAGTGTGAATAGTGGATAGGGGGGGGCGTACGATCCCAAAACAGAGAGACACCCCCCAGCTATCAGGCGGCAGACTCCCGAATACTCACTCCCATTGATGCAGGTTCAAAACCAACCGTCCAGCGACCCATCTACCGACTCATTCAGCACTGTAAATATACGACCCCATTTATGCATGTTTGGGGGTTTATCGATTTGTGTGTGGGGCAGCTGGGGGTTTCGGAGGGGCTGGGGAGGGGGGTAACCAGTTGTGTGTATGTGTGTGTTTTTAATTGTTCCTTTAATAAAAGTGGGGAATGCTGGCTGTGGAGATCCAGGTGTGTTTTGTAGCCATTTGAGATAAAATTGCAGAGCTGAAAGGGCCCCCTGGGGGTCATCCAGACCAACCCCTCACCCTGCGATGACAGAGGATTCCCGATAGATGTCAGCTTTCTCTGGATTAAACTTAGTAAGTGGGAGTGCTGGTTGAAACATCGCTGTCTCCAAATAGCTTTCTCCTCTGTGAATTTGTCCAGTCCTCTTTTAAAGCCTTCTAGCCTGCTTCCTGTGGCAGGACGTTCCACAGTCTAACTTTGTGCCGCAGGAAGGACTTTACCTGTGCTGCATCGTCTTAAAACAATGACACCACTTCTCCCCACCCCTTTCCGCTCCAATAAACACAAACCAACCACTGCCTTCTTTTTTTTCCCCTAAGAAAAACAATATTTATTGTTTCATTGGCTGTGCATCAAATCAGAAAAGGAGGCGTCTGCAACAGAATCAAACCCGCCAGCCGTTCCTTCCCCCCTTTTCGACATTTTGGTTGGCACAAGTCACCCTCTCCATCCATCCGGACACCCAAATCCGGCTTCCACGAACGGGGGGGAAGGAGAATTATTGATTAGGATTTGCATCCAAGAGACCTTGAACTCGGGACCACTAGCCACAGATGCCGGACATGGCCCCACTGAATCGAAACTTTGGGGGGACATTTCTCTCTCTATGGCTTTTAATTAAGAGCGGTACCCAAACTCCCACGGAAATCAGAGAGACCTCAAAGTGCATAGTTTTTAGTTTTAAATTGGGTCCACTCAGGTCATTACTGCCTGTGAGTTTCAGACAGAGAATAAACCTGGGATTTAATGGAACTGAGGAAGGAGGAACCTGGAAACTTCTTGCTATAGAGAGACCATGCTCTGACCTTTTTCTCAAAAGAGACCATTAAGTTTATAGACCTCATGGTTCTGGGCTAAGGGCTGGTTCACAACTGAACACAGGCAGGCAGCAGCAATCTGCCCACCCTCTTCAGAGACTGGACCAGGCAATTTCTGCATGGAGCCCCTGGCAAAACTTCCTCTTAAGTTCTTTGCTTTCAAGGGGGGTTTGAAGAATAAGAGGGGCAATATAGCAGCAGCTCTAAGCCATGGTAGTTCAATGGAGCCTCCAGTTTGAAGCGCAGTCTACCTCCGATGCTCAGGGGCGCGGGATTGGCCAGTGTGGGTCAGGTGACAGATTCAATACACCCAGCCTGGAAGGGCCTAGGTCTGCTCAGGTTAGCTGCAATTCTTGCATTGCAGGGGGTTGGACTAGATTGCCCTTTGGTTCCCTGCCAACCCTACAATTCTATGAAAAAAGCAAATTTCTTTACACCTCACCTGTGTCCTTCCCCACCCAGGACGTTCTTCAGAAACCTCACATCATACAACTGGGATTTTTTTAAAAAAAAGCACATCCGATTTTCACCATTTTTTTAAAAAAAAACAAAAACATAATTTTATTCCAAGCGCAGAATCTGAATTTCCTTGATGCAGAATTTGGGGATAGATTGCATAGATTACAACCGGTACTTTGGATCTGGGAGACCTGAGTTAGAGGCACATCACTCCCATGGACTTGTAGAATGCAGGGGGAAATAGTCCTCTGGCCTCAGTTTTCCCCATCCGGAAAATGGGTTTGAGGGCAATTCATACTGGCGCCACTGAGAGGACACCCAAGCCAAGCGGAGATCCTTAGAGCAGGTCTGCAGGCTGGAGGAAAAAGAATGATCCATGAGAAAAATAGCAGCGGGGGGGTTGTTTTCGTTTTTTAGTGTCTCAGTCGAAACTGATCCGACCAGCAAAGGAAGCCGGAATCCCGTTGCAAAAAGAGTAAGATTGCTGTTTTTCCAAAGTCGTCAGTATATTTCAAATTGCATGCAGCTCAAAACTATTTTTGCATAGCATCTTCAACAAACATGGAGGGCCCCCCAGCCAAGGCGGATTTCCCCCACTGTGGCGGAGGAAGTGGGGCAGGCAGGTTCCATCACAAGTAAGCGGGCAGCGGTGCTGAGCATGTCGAAATGTGGCTCGTGTTTGTGGTGGACGGAAACCTGCCAGCGACCAAGTCCACCTCTGTGGGGTTCTTGTCCAAGTGTTGTCCAAGCAGCTTGTTTATCCAGCCTGGTGTTTTACGCACTGACCGGGAGCCCCTGAGAAGAGACAGCTCACAGCACACCCCCCGTTTGAGACCCCTGGGTCTTTCTGAGTTTTGGTCCTTGCCCCTAATGTAAAATTCTAGTCCTCATGGAGTCTAAATCAAGAGCCGATCTGTAAAAGCAGGAGCAACTGGAGGTGTCTTTCTCTGAGCCACACCCAGCTCTATGTTCCCTTACACTGGCTGGCAGCTTCTCCCCAGGGTTTGGGGGCAAGGGGTCGTTTGACCTGGAGGAGCTAGACACTGTGTGAGTGCCTGGAGGCGGTTGGAGGATGGATGGCGGCTAACAGATTGAGGTTGGATCCTGACAAGGCAGAAGTACTGTTTTGGGGGGACAGGGGGTGGGCTGGTGTGGAGGACTCCCTGGTCCTGAATGGGGTAACTGTGCCCCTGAAGGACCAGGTGCGCAGCCTGGGAGTCATTTTGGACTCACAGCTGTCCATGGAGGCACAGGTCAATTCTGTGTCCAGGACAGCTGTTTACCAGCTCCATCTGGTACACAGGATGAGACCCTCCCTGCCTGCGGACTGTCTCGCCAGAGTGGTGCATGCTCTAGTTATCTCCCGCTTGGACTACTGCAGCGCACTCTGCGTGGGGCTACCTTTGAAGGTGACCCGGAAACTACAACTAATCCAGAATGCGGCAGCTAGACTGGTGACTGGGAGCGGCCGCTGGGACCACATAACACCGGTCCTGAAAGACCTACTTTGGCTCCCAGGACGTTTCCGAGCGCAATTCAAAGTGTTGGTGCTGACCTTGAAAGCCCTAAACAGCCTCGGTCCTGTATACCTGAAGGAGCGTCTCCACCCCCATTGTTCAGCCCGGACACTGAGGTCCAGCGCCGAGGGCCTTCTGGCAGTTCCCTCATTGAGAGAAGTGAGGTTACAGGGAACCAGGCAAAGGGCCTTCTTGGTGGTGGCGCCCGCTCTGTGGATGTCAGATGTCAACAACAGCTACGTGACTTTTAGAAGACATCTGAGGGTAACCCTGTTTAGGGAAGTTTTTAATGTTTGATGTTTTATTCTGTTTTTAATATCCTGTTGGAAGCCGCCCAGAGCGGCTGGGGAGGCCCGGCCAGATGGGCAGCGTATAATAAATTATTATTATTCAGGGTGCAGAGGGGGTGCTCCATCACTGAGCTGTGCCCCCACCCTGGAAGACTGGCAGTACCCGGACAGTAATGCAAGATTCTAGTCCTAGTGTTACTGGCAGTGAATCAAGACTCTGGTCCACATGAGTCTGAACTGCAGGCAGATCCAAATAGGAGCACAGGAAATTATACTGAGTCCGCGTAACCTGGGGGAGCAACTTCCTGGGTCTTCTGAACCCCCCCAAAAAGGTCCTTTAAGCTGAACTTGCCTGAGGCTGGACCTGGGGGCTTTCTGCACGCGCCTAGGGGCGCTCTCTGCTTGCGGGAAAGAAAATTCTCCTATCTGCCTTTGTTCCACACAGGGTTGCACCCAGACATCTGGGAAGTTTGCACGTTAGGTGCACCCCAAACTAACGCGCCCCCACACACCTCGCCCCATTGCAACAAAAAGTTTTCTCTCTCAAAATACCTCCCCGCTTCGAAGTAAGCGGGAATCTGGCTTGCTTCCAGGCGAAACGGCTTGCAAATTCGCACTGGGGACCCAATCCACCTCAATCACGGTTCACGGCTGCTTTGGGGCTCCCCGTCACCCCAGACCCCTTGGCCACACTGGCTGGGGGGGGGTGTCCCATAACATCTGGGGAGGGGCATCAGGCGGCAGAAGGCGGATCGAGAGAAATGGGGGTGAGAGGGGAGGTTGGGAGAGCGGTCAGTCTCCCCTCTCTCTTGAGGCCCAAGAATCAAGGAAGTTTTGCCCCCCAGCAAAACCTCCGGGGGAACTGTCCGTCTGCTAGAAGCCGGAGTGGATAAACGAAACGAAACCAGGAAAACGAAACCAAGGACGCTACATTTCCCGCGCCCAGAACGGAAAAGGAGACCTTCCCAACGGACGCCCGCCCTGCCCCTCTCTTGGCACTGGGGTGGTGGGGGGTAGAGGCAGTCACAGCAGGGAGGGTGGCCCCCCACCCCACCCCCCGAAACGGAAAAAAAATTGCACAGAGTTCGCCGCCTCGATCCGGGGGAATCGGGTGGTGCCGGGGGACATCCAGGCTGTCGGTGCGGCGGCCGCAGGAACGGACAGGGCAGATGTGTGGCGGGAAGGCAGGTCCCAGCAACTCCGCGCGCTCGTCGTCTCCTCACTGCCCCGTCCCGTAGGGCCAGTTGAAGGTGCTTCCCGAGAGGAGCATGTCCCTGATAAGCGTCTCAATGGGGGTCTTGCCCACCAGTCTCATGAAGAAGAGCTGCGAGATGAGGGAGGCGGGGACGGCCCGCAGCGCAGGGAGGCGCAGCAAGAGTCTGCCGAAGCGCTGGGGCTGCGAGGGGTACTGCGAGCGGACGTACTCCGTCAGCGCCACCTGCGCCTTCTCCTGCAGGCTCTCCACGTGCGCGGGGTCCGAGAGGCCGCAGGCGTCTGAAACAGAGGAGATGGTTATAATATTAATAATAATTTATTATTTGTACCCCGCCCCTCTGGCTGGGTTTCCCCAGCCACTCTGGGCGGCTTCCACAGAGACCAAAAATACAGTAAAATGTCACACATTAAAAACTTCCCTGAGCAGGGCTGCCTTAAGATGTCTTCTGAATGTCAGGTAGTTGTTTATCGCTTTTGATGGGAGGGTGTTCCACTGGGCGGGTGCCACCACCGAGAAGGCCCTCTGCCTGGTTCCCTGTAGCTTTGCTTCTTGCAATGAGGGAACTGCCAGAAGGCCCTCGGAGCTCAGCATCTGGGCAGAACGATGGGGGTGGAGACGCTCCTTCATATATACTGGACCGAGGCCGTTTAGGGCTTTCAAGGTCAGCACCAACACTTTGACTTTTGCTCGGAAATGTACTGGGAGCCAATGTAGGATGGGTGAATAATTCCAAATTTTCACATTTCCCTGCCACACTTCAAATGGTCAGCACCAACACTTCAAATTGTGCTCGGAAACATACTGGGAGCCAAAGTAGGTCTTTCAAGACCGGTGTTATATGGTCTCAGCGGCCGCTGCCGGTCACCAGTCTAGCTGCCGCATTCTGGATTAGTCGTAGTTTCCGGGTCACCTTTAAAGGCACCCCCACATAAAGCGCATGGCAGTGGTCCAAGTGGGAGATAACCAGAGCATGCACCACTTTGGTTTGACAGTCCGCGGGCAGGGAGGGTCTCAGCCTGCATACCAGGTGGAGCTGGTAGACAGCTGCCCTGGACACAGAATTGACCTGTGCCTCCATGGACAGCTGCGAGTCCAAAATGACTCCCAGGCTGCGCACCTGGTCCTTCAGGGGCACAGTTGCCCCATTCAGGACAGGGAGTCCTCCACACCCGCCCGCCCCCTGTCCCCCAAAAACAGTACTTCTGTCTTGTCAGGATTCAACCTCAATCTGTTAGCCGCCATCCATCCTCCTTAGCATTCGCGAGAGCCCCATCCTGTCCCCAAATAACCCTGAGAACCGAGGAACGCAGATAGACTGCCCCTAGACCTGGAGGCTCCACAAGGACAGGCCTGGCTGCTGGATCAAGCCAAAGTGTGTGACCAACAGGAAGAAATATGATTTAGAATAAGATAGACAAAAATGGAGTGAAGAGTTAGGGGCACAGATAACAAATGATTTATGGGAGTCAAGTATAAAATCAACAGAAATAGCCTCTGTGGATCTAAGACTAAGACTTATTCAGCAGAAAATAATATTCAGAGTCCACTGGACTCCAGCAAAACTATACCAGAGGAAAATAACAAGTGCGGACGACAGCTGGAGATGTGGGAGTAAAAGTGCGAACTTGGTACATATGATGATGAATTGCCCGATGATAAGATCATTTGGTGCGGGGTGAGGACATTTATAGCAAGAGTAATAAAAATAAATTGTTATATAGGAGAATTGAATTTAATTCTAAATTATATTCCGGAAATGTGGGAGATTACAAGGGGTCAAAAAAATTGGATGTACCGTGCCATATTAGAAGCAAAAAAACTTGTTTTGATGAATTGGAAGAGCCGCAAAAAGATTCCATTGAGCACATGGATTGGTGATATGTACAGACTAGCTACATACGAACAAATTGCATGTCGACGCAAATTAAAAATGGATAAATATGAGGAAATCTGGAAGGAATATTTAAGTGATAAGGTGGACAGTGGTGGGAAGTAGGGGGAAATATTGTTAAAAAGGTGTAGTCATAGGTATATCAGTATTCAAATCTGAATTGTTAAATTGTGTTATTATGGTTTTTGTTGTATGTGTTTTTTGCAATTGTTGTTTGTATTGAAAAAATGATTAAATAATTATTTTTTTAAGTCAAAGTGTGAGGGGGGGATAGAAACACGTCTCTACTCCTGATAAGCTCTGACAGTAGAGACTCTCTCATGGTGGCGGGTTCGAGTCCTACGCTAGGCAAAAGATTCCTGCATTGCCGGGGGTTGAGCTAGATGACCCTTGGGTCCCTTCCAACGCTACAATTCTATGATCCTGTCCTCACAGTGGCTAAATACCCCTGAGAAACTAGGAACCAAGATAGACTGCCTATGGACGTGGAGGTTCCACAAAGATACCAGAAAAAGCTGGCTGCTGGATCAAGCTGAAGAGAGCGGCTCATCTAATCTGGAATCCTTTATGCACAGTGTACAATTACCCACAGCATCTTAAAAAGCAGAGACATCACCTTGCCAACAAAGGTCCGTATAGTTAAAGCTCTGGTTTTCCCAGTAGTGATGTACGGAAGTGAGAGCTGGACCATAAAGAAGGCTGATCGCCTAAGAATTGATGCTTTTGAATTCTGGTGCTGGAGGAGACTCTTGAGAGTCCCATGGACTGCAAGAAGATCCAACCTCTCCATTCTGAAGGAAATCAGTCCTGAGTGCTCACTGGAAGGACAGATCCTGAAGCTGAGGCTCCAATACTTTGGCCACCTCATGAGAAGAGAAGACTCCCTGGAGAAGACCCTGATGTTGGGAAAGATGGAGGCACAAGGAGAAGGGGACGACAGAGGACGAGATGGTTGGATAGTGTTTTCGAGGTTACCAGCATGAGTTTGACCAAACTGCGGGAGGCAGTGGAAGACAGGAGTGCCTGGCGTGCTCTGGTCCAGGGGGTCACGAAGAGGCGGACACAACTAAACGACTAAACAACAACACAATTACCCATTAGGAACCCAGATAGACTGCCACTGGGCATGCAGGCTCGCACTCTGCCTCACCACAAGGTGGTGCTGCCTCCATGCGCGGCACTCGCAGACGAGAAATGACAAAGAGGGAGCATGAACCACAAGCTCTGTGGCTGGCAGGGGGTCCCATTGCTCCTCAGCGTCCTTGCGGCCTCCACAACTGTCATCTAAGCACCGGGATTTTGCCAAAGCCAGTGAGCCGGCGAAGCAAAAAGCTTTGTAGAAGCTGAGCTGCAGGGAGCAAACTCACCATGACCCCAGTCGCCTCAAAGAACACCTCAAAACACCGGTAGCTGAGACTGTTATTCTCAGGGTTGTGGGTTCGAGACCCACATTGGGCGCAAGATTCCTGCACTGCGGGCGGGTTGGGCTAGATGACCGTCAGGGTCCCTTCCGACTCTTAGGATTCTATGGTCACACATTAAAAGCTCCGTGACGCAGGGCTGCCTTCAGAGGTCTACTGAAAGTCGTATAATTTATATCCAATAATAGTAATAATAATTTATTACTAATAGTTCATTTGTGGTCTCATTGTTTTATTTTCTCCTTCAGTGGCACCTCCCCTGTGGAACGCCCTCCCATCAGATGTCAAGGAGATCAAAGAAAGACACAACTTTTACAAGCTATCTGAAGGCAGCCCTGTTTAGGGAAGCTTTTAATGTTTAATAGGTTATTGTATTTTAATATTCTGTTGGAAGCTGCCCAGAGTGGCTGGGGAAACTAAGCCAGATGGGCGGGGTATAAATATGGAATGGAATGTCAGGGTATAAATATGGAATGGAAGTCAAAGGATATGAGAGATTTGTTTAGATGTTTAAAATAATTTCCAAAAATTGAAAAGTTCATTTAATTTTTTTAAAGAAATAATCAAATAATATCTTAAACAACTATTATATAATTATTACCTAATAATTATAACTAATTGCACAATTATGAAAATAGTTATAAGATAATAATTATATAATAATAATAATGCTATACAATAAAACTGTTGTTGTTGTTACCGCTCTGCTTTTTAGTACTTCTGTGATTTTATGCCATTTTGATTTACTTCAACAAAGCATTTTCATCCAGAGAGAGAAAAACCTCCAAATCCAGGGAGAAACAGGGGCAATTCTGCAACAGCCAAACACGCGGCTTGGCTCATTCGCTTGAGCCGCCTCAATACAGCCGGGAATGGCTCCGGCCGGTGTGCTCACCTGGGGTGAAGAGGGCGATGGCTTTGAGGCAGCTGTACTCCGCCAGGTCCACCTGCAGCCGGTTGAGCTTCTCCACCTGGTCCTGGAAGATGCGGATCTGGTCCATGAAGGAGACCACGCGGTCGGCCGACATGGGAGCCGCGTGGAAACCAGCGGCAGCCAGCAGCGGCGCCATGTGCAGCGGCAGAGCAGACTGCGCGGCGTTGAGGACGAAGAGCTCGCTCCAGCTGAGCCTCAGCAGTGCCACCTGGTCCGAGACGGGCAGGTCGGGGAAGAAGGGGATGTTTCGCGCCCACTCCACCGTGCTGAAGAGGAGCCGCGCCGCCAACTCGCAGATGTTATCGATGCCCATCACACTGCCTTGCTGGGCGTACTGGGAGCTGAAGCGCGCAGTGGGGTAGGGCTCAGCGCGGAGGAGCTGCGAAATCAGCTCCGAGACAGGCTGCCCATTGTAGTATTCGCCGCTGGGCAGGGCGTTGGGGCTGGCGCTGGAGTGGGTGGGAGGGATCCGGCCCCTCTGGACGGCTGAGGGAAGCAAGCAGAGAGAGCTGGTTAAGGCCAGAGTGGTGCATGCTCTGGACTACTGCAATGCGCTCTACGTGGGGCTACCTTGGAAGGTGACCTGGAAACTACAACTAATCTACCTCTCTTTCAAATCAGAACCAGTGAAGGCGGTGAAGGTCCTGTGTGTGTCTGGAGGCGGTTGGAGGATGGATGGTGGCTAACAGATTGAGGTTGAATCCTGACAAAACAGAAGTACTGTTTTGGGGGGGACAGGAGGAGGGCTGGTGTGGAGGACTCCCTGGTCCTGAATGGGGCAACTGTGCCCTTGAAGGACGAGGTGCGCAGCCTGGGGGGTCATTCTGGACTCACAGCTGTCCATGGAGGCACAGGTCAATTTTGTGTCCAGGGCAGCTGTTTATCAGTTCCATCTGGTATGCAGGATGAGACCCTACCTGTCCGCAGACTGTCTCGCCGGAGTGGTGCATGCTCTAGTTATCTCCCGCTTGGACTACTGCAATGCGCTCTCTGTGGGGCTACCTTTGAAGGTGACTCGGAAACTGCAACTAATCCAGAATGCGGCAGCCAGACTGGTGACTGGGAGCGGCCGCTGAGACCATATAACACCGGTCTTGAAAGACCTACATTGGCTCCCAGTACGTTTCCGAGCACAATTCAAAGTGTTGGTGCTGACCTTGAAAGCCCTAAATGGCCTCAGTCCAGTATATATGAAGGAGCATCTCCACCCCCATCGTTCAGGATCTAGGGCAGCGGTTCTCCACCTGTGGGTCCCCAGATGTTGTTGGACTACAACTCCCATCATCCCTGAGCTCTGGCCTTGCTAGCTAGGGGTGATGGGAGTTGTAGTCCAACAACATTTGGGGACCCACAGGTTGAGAAAGGCTGATCTAGGGGTCTTGGTGGGCCACAAACTGAACATGAGCCAACAGGGTGATGGAGCAGCAAAAAAAGCGAATGCTATTCTAGGCTGCATCAGCAGAAGCCTAGTGTCCAGATCAAGGGGGGAAACAGTCCCAATCTTTTCTGCCTTGGTCAGGCCACACCTGGAATACTGTGTCCAATTCTGGGCGCCACAAATTAAGGAGGGTGTTAACAAGCTGTTTTCTGCAGCCGTCAGTGGAAAAAGGACAGTCACGGAACCAAGAAATTACACAAAACAAATGAAATGCCGTGAAAATCCCTGAAACGAGAAGTAATCAACTATGGAGTTAAATTAAATAACAAAAATCAAAAAGTTTAAGGAAAATATTAACCTAGAATTAAACAAAGACTTAACGAGATGCCGGCTACAAAACTCTGGGAAGCATTTCAGCCTTGCTCTTGTTTAAAATCATTTAAGGTTTATAATTTCTTTATTTCCTTCTGAGGAAACTGATTACCGTATTTTTCGCACCATTGGACGCACGGGAGCAAAGGATGCACCTAATTTTTAGAGGAGGAAAACAAGTAAAAGATATTCTGAATCAAATGTTGTATAAACTACTGTATTTAATAAACAACCAGTATCTCAGAATCATATTACAGCCATGTAAAGTGAACAGCAGTCAACAATGGCATTAAGAACCATCATCACTGTCATTAACAAATGAAGAGAGACTTTAAAGTTTGAGTACTCTTCTAGTCTTCTGTGAACCCCAAGAACTCATCCCTGCTAGAGTCAGAATTTGTGGAGCTCAGTTGCTCACAATCACTGACATCACTTTCTTCGCTATCTTCATATAAGATACCATCTTCGTTTCCATCCAAAGCATTGCTAATGCCACATTTTTTGAATGACCGGACAACGATTTCCTCCTTCACGGAGTGCCATGATGTTTTCACCGTTCAATGGGGAAGCCGGGGGCTGCCCCCAGCCAGAACCCTAGAGCGGCTCACAGGACGGAGGGCAAGTTACAGGCAGCCTCTCCGCTGCGCGCTGAATGCCCTGAGCTTGTAGCACTGAATGGGGAATCCCGGGCTTCCCCCAGCCGCCCACGCAGCCTCTCCGCTGCTTGTCGGGCTGAATGGGGAAGCCCGGGGTTTTCCCAGCCGCCCACGCAGCCTCTCCGCTGCAACCGGAGCATGGAGGGGCTGGAGGGGAAGTCCCAGGACCACACATTCGCTCCATAGGACGCACAGACTTTCCCCCTTAGTTTTTAAAGGAAAAAATGTGCGTCCAATGGTGCGAAAAATAGGGTAGTTCAGTGAAACGAGTTTTGTAGCCGGCATCTCGTTAAGTCTTTCTTTAATTCTAGGTTAACGTTTTCCTTAAACTTTTTGATTTTTGTTATTTAATTTAACTTTATCGTCGATTACTTCTCGTTTCAGGGTCTTCTGCAGCAGCAGTAGCTACCCTTCCCACGAACCACAGAATCACAGCGTTGTAAAGTTGTAAGGGACCCTCAAGTCATCCTGCCCAACCCCCTGCAAATGCCAGAATCTTTGGCTCTGTATGATTCTCTGGGCCAAAGGGAACTTTCTGGGGTCCGATCCAGCAAAGGCAGCTAAAGGTTCTCCAAATGCATCGCAGGGGGGTTGGACTGGATGACCTGTGGGAGGCCCCTCCAACGCTGCAACTCTATAACTCTACAGTGGTGCCTCGCAAGACGAAATTAATTCGTTCCGCGAGTTTTGTCGCCTTGCGATTTTTTTCGTCTTGCGAAGCACAGTGTCGGGAAAGTTTTGGAAAAGCTTCAAAAATCACCAAAGTCTTCAAAAACCTCAAAAAAGGCTACCACACCGTGAGCTATGAGTTGCTCCTCGACGTCAAGTCGCAACTGTATTAACGGTGTTAAGAAAAAGGAAAACTTGCAAGACGTTTCCGTCTTGCGAAGCAAGCCCATAGGGAAAATCGTCTTGCGAAGCAGCTCAAAAAACAAAAAACCCTTTCGTCTAGCGAGTTTTCCGTCTTGCGAGGTCTAATGGTTATGGGGGTTGCTCGTGCGTAAGTTGCCGCCACTCCTGGCTAGGTGGCCTGGTTAAACCTTTCTTGGCTGGACAGCCCCTCACTTCGTGGCTGCTCAGTCGCTGGCAGAATCCGACAGTGGGCGTTTCTTCAACCTTTTCCAACATAAAAGTTGTTTGACGCCCAGTCTCCTCCTACTCTCCCTGCGCGGAAGCCTTCTGCGCAGGGTGGGCGTGGGTAGCGGAGGACCTGTGCTCTCCGCGCTGGTGTCCAGTGAAGAGTCTCGGAGCCTGCTCTCCGCTTCCCCCATTGGCCCCCCTCCATCCCTGGTGCCGCGCTGAATTTCTTCCCCAACAGGAGACCTGCCTCTCTCCCTACTTGGCCCCTCTCCAGCATCGTCGGGGAGCCTCTCCTCCTCCTCTCGCTCCGATGGCAGTTCCCTGACACGAGGCATTCGTCTTGCGAGGTACCACTGTATCCTGTTCCCAATTAAAGGAGGAGCTCGTAAGCAGGATCAGAGGGCAAGATCACCCCCGGAGACCTTAGAAACCCAATAGGGTGGCGAGTGAGGGGCACAATCACGAGACCTGTGGAAACAGGGCCGAAAATCCAAACAAAGGAATAATTTGGTGCTCGCTGGCTCTCAAGATGGTAGTTGGTTCTCCAGCTGTGACCTTTGCTGCTACTGAGTCATATGACCTGCCAGCCTGCAGGCTCCTTTCCTCACCCGCCTGTAAAATCCTGCACTCTCCAAACAAACACCACCGGTTTTACCGGTTTGACAGCGACCCGCTAGGCCCTCCAGGAGCCTTGAAGGCAAGCAGCTCGCTCTGCCAAAGCCAGGGCCTCTTGACTCCGCACCAGGTCCCACATTAACCTGCCTCCCCAGCCATCTCACACCGCTAGTCCTCAGCTTCCCCTTTGCTCTGGGCTTGCTGATCAGAAGGTCGGCGGTTTGAATCCCCGCAATGACGGGGTGAGCTCCCGTTGCTCGGTCCCTGCTCCTGCCAACCTAGCAGTCCGACACTGGCACAGATAACCCTGGCTCAAAGTGCCTGGTGCCAGCTGGAACGCAGCAGAACCAGGGTTCAAAATAAGCCAGGAGCCAAACGCCTTTTTCGAACCTGACTATCAGCCATTTGAGGGACGCGGGTGGCGCTGTGGGTTAAACCAAAAGCCTAGGACTTGCCGATCAGAAGGTCGCGGTTCGAATCCCCGTGACGGAGTGCGCTCCCGTTGCTCGGTCCCTGCTCCTGCCAACCTAGCAGTTCAAAAGCACCTCAAAGTGCAAGTAGATAAATAGTACTGCTCTGGTGGGAAAGTAAACGGCGTTACTGTGCGCTGCTCTGGTTCGCCAGAAGCGGCCCAGTCATGCTGGCCACATGACCTGGAAAATGTACACCGGCTCCCTTGGCCAATAAAGCGAGATGAGCATCGCAACCCCAGAGTCGGCCACGACTGGACCTAATGGTAAGGGGTCCCTTTACCCTTTACCTTAAACAGACTGGTGCAGCTTTCTAAGATGCAGGCAGTTTTAGAAACTCAAGATAGATAAGCTAAGCGCCAAATGGCTCCTAAAACCAAGGTTTCAGTCGCCAATACATGTGAAATTTGTGGAAATATATATTTGAAGAATAAAATAAAAAGTGGTGAGGATATTAATAGGCAAGATGTTAAATTGTTTTTATATGCAACAACAGCGGCAAGAGTATTGTTAGCCCAGAAATGGAAGCGAGAAGAAATTCCGACGAAAGAAGAATGGCAGACAAAATTAATGGACTACGCAGAATTAGATAAAATGACAGGAAGGGTTCGAAACCTGCGGGACCAGAGATTCGCAGAAGACTGGAAGAAATATATGAACTATTTGAAGAGCAACCGTAATCAACAAATTACGCTAGTAGGACTACAAGACGTTTTGTAAGGGGAAATATATGAAATATTGCAAAGTAGAGAAAGAATAGAGATATTAGTTTTGAGAGTTAAATGTAACAGTGGAAATAAGAAATGTATATTAAGTGAATAGATTGGAAAATTTTCAGGTGTGATTGATGGAAGTCAAAAAAATGGTGTAAGAAATGAGAGCGTATTTAATTACTGTTGAAAATGATATGTTGAAAAATTAATAAAAATTTGTATCAAAAAAATAAAAATAAAATAAAAAGTAAAACGTATCACGTCTTTTAAATGGCTTCTTAAACTGAGGTTATAGGCGCCAAAACGGAATTTCTAGTTGGCATTTTGGGACAAGTCTCATTTTCCAAATGATGGACTGACTGTGATTGATTCTCAGTTAAACATCTGCCTAGTTCAGAGGACAACTTTGAGCCAGGTTGAGAACTTTGGGAGCTTAAAAAAGAAAAGTCACTTGGTCCAGGGACAATCCATAACACTATATATTGGCTTATTCAGATCTCTTTTTCTTAATGGTGACACGGACCATTCGTAAGGTAGGAATATCCTTCCGAACTCTGAGCAGGGCAGTGGGGGAAGCGAAGACAAGCAACAACAATTCACTGTAACGCTGTTCAGTGCGCCTGCTCCTGCTGCACAGAAAAAATGTTTTGGTTCCTGAAATTCATTCTGATTGTGCAACCTGGCTCCCAGGCATCTTCACTCAGTCGCAAGTGGATGAAAGGTAAAGGGTAAAGGGACCCCTGACCATTAGGTCCAGTCGTGACCGGCTCTGGGGTTGCGGCGCTCATCTTGTTTTATTGGCTGAGGGAGCCGGCGTACAGCTTCCGGGTCATGTGGCCAGCAGGACTAAGCCGCTTCTGGCGAACCAGAGCAGCGCATGGAAACGC
Source organism: Podarcis raffonei (assembly GCF_027172205.1). NCBI lineage: Eukaryota > Metazoa > Chordata > Lepidosauria > Squamata > Lacertidae > Podarcis > Podarcis raffonei. Next base: position 3,434,804 of record NC_070619.1, on the reverse strand, counting down.
CGTTTACTTTCCCGCCAGAGCAGTACCTATTTATCTACTTGCACTGACGTGCTTTCAAACTGCTAGGTGGGCAGGAGCAGGGACCGAGCAACGGGAGCGCACTCCGTCACGGGGATTCGAACCGCGACCTTCTGATCGGCAAGTCGTAGGCTTTGTGGTTTAACCCACAGCGCCACCCGCATCCCTCAAATGGCTGATAGTCAGGTGCAAAATGCGTTTGGCTCCTGGCTTTTTTTGAACCCTGGTTCTGCTGCGTTCCAGCTGGCACCAGGCACTTTGAGCCAGGGTTATCTGTGCCAGTGTCGGACCTTTGACCCCTTTGTAATGCTGGCGTACGGCAGCTCCTAAGCATTGATTCTCTGACACAACTCTTTCTCAGGTTGGGGCTGTGTGTGGCTGGCAGATTTCACCAAAGTTCAGACCGTCTACAAAGTTGAGTCCTGCCAGTTGAGTCCCCTTCTGCCATCCAGCGGGTACTGGGTGCCAAAAATTAAAAAAATAAATAAAAAATACATTATGGTAGACAGAATGGTTGGAACTTAAAAAATTTATTTAAGGTAGATGAGGTATTTAAGGTAGATAAGGACAAGATGAAATTATACAATTGAATATAAATATACAGTGGTGCCCCGCAAGACGAATGCCTCGCAAGACGAAAAACCCGCTAGACGAAAGGGTTTTCCGTTTTTGAGTTGCTTCGCAAGACGATTTTCCCTATGGGCTTGCTTCGCAAGACGAAAACGTCTTGCGAGTCTTGCGATTCCCCCCCCCCTTTTTCTAAGCCGCTCAGCCGCTAATAGCCTTTTAGCTGCTAAGCCGCTAAGCCTTTAATAGCAGCTAAGCCGCTAAACCACTAATAGGGTTGCTTCGCAAGATGAAAAAACCGCTAGACGAAGAGACTCGCGGAACGGATTATTTTCGTCTTGAAAGGCACCACTGTAGATGGGAAACGGCTATGTATTGTGAGTACTTATCTACTTTTAAAAATTTTCACTTATGATCTTTTTCTTTTACTTCTTTACTCTTTCTTTGTTCTTTTTTCTTTTTTCTGATATCTTATCTTTCATTTCACTGCTTTATTGTGAATAGTATTTTATAGAGGTATAAATAACTGTAAATATGAAAAGAGACAAAATATTCTCTAATTCTTTTTCCTTGGTTAGATATATTTTCTTTTTCTTTTGTATTTTCTTTTGCTGTGAATATGTATGTTTTCTAATTTGTACTTAATAAAAATATTAATAAAAATTAAAAAAAAGATTTTTTAAAAAAATGAACATCATATGTAGCTGCAGAGAGCCAGGACCTTTTACTCTAACTTTTTTCGTTTTTTTCCTTCTCTTCCTTTTCTCTTGCTTTCTCCTTGGGGGCCGGCAGCTACCTCTCAGCCTAACCTACCTCACAGCGTTGTTGTACGGATAAAAATGGAGAAAGAGAAGATAAAAAATCCCGAAGCTTATCTGTTAGGGTTGATGGGCACAGACATACCACGTATGAAAAAAAAAACAATCTTTTTATATGCAACAACAGCTGCCAGGGTAGCATTTGCCACTAAATGGAAATCTCAGGACAAACCAACAAAGGAAGAGTGGATTTGTAAATTGAGCAGATAGAATTGGCAAAATTAACTTCAATTATAAGATATCAATCAAATCAAAAGTTAAGAATGGAGTGGAAGTACCGTATTTTTCGCCCTATAGGACGCACTTTTCCCCCTCCAAAAATGAAGGGGAATTGTGTGTGCGTCCTATGGGGCGAATGCAGGCTTTCGCTGAAGCCTGGAGAACGAGAGGCGTCGGTGCGCACCCACCCCTCTCGTTCTCCACGCTTCAGGAAGCTATCCGCAAGCCTTGCGCGCCCGGTGGGAGCTCCCGCGGGCTCGCAAGGCTTGCGGGCGGCAGCCTGCAGCCTGCAGCCCGAAGCACGGGCACCCTCCGGAGGACGCCCTGTGCTTCGGGCTGCTGTCTGCAAGCCTTGCGCGCCCGGCCGCCTGTTCTGCAGGCTGGGGTCGGGGCAAGCTGCGGCTGGGGGGGGGGAAATAATAAAACCCGAGGTGTGTCCTATGGGCGAGTGCGCCTTATAGGGCAAAAAATACGGTATTTCGAAGATTGTATGTCAAAATATTGTTCTAAAAATGACACGCTAATAGGCTTAGAATAAAAAGTGTAAGCAATAACAAAACCAATAAAGAAAGAAGGAAAAATCAGAACGTAACAAGAATAATTTATCATAGAATGCAAGGGGAAAGGGTATAAAGAAATATAAAGAAGTCGAATTGCTGTGGAGGGAAGTAGCGGGTATGTGATGGGTTTTATAATTAAGTAGCTGATTTAATCTAGGTACTGTGGTACCTCGGGTTAAATACGCTTCAGGTTACACACTCCGCTAACCCAGAAATAGTGCTTCAGGTTAAGAACTTTGCTTCAGGATGAGAACAGAAATCGTGTGGCGGCAGCAGGAGGCCCCATTAGCTAAAGTGGTGCTTCAGGTTAAGAACAGTTTCAGGTTAAGTACGGACCTCCGGAACGAATTACATACTTAACCCGAGGTACCACTCTATTATGTTTTATGTGAGGGCAGTGGCGTAGCGTGGGTTGTCAGCACCCGGGGCAAGGCAAGTAATTTGCGCCCCCTAACCCGTGGATTTGCGCCCCCTAACCTGTGGATTTGCCCTAACCCCCAGATGTTGCGCCCGGTGCGGCCGGCCCCCCCTGCACCCCCCATGCTACGCCACTGCATAGATCCCATTTAGAGCAGGGTCCTTATAGATCCCCCTTTACAGCAGGGTCCCCCCATAGATCCCCTTTAGAGCGGCCAGGGCAGGTCCCCCTCCACAGTGGGCGGCGACCCGGCAGCTCAGATCGGATTCGCACAGCCAGCACTGCAGTGAGAGTGAGTGAGCCAGGTAGGGGCAGAGAGCTGCGAGTGAGAGCGCGCAGTGGCGTAGCGTGGGTTTTCTGAGCTTGCACAGAGTGCTTTTCCTCCCTATGGGCAGAGCCAGCTTGCTCCTAAATACCTGAGCTCTATAGTTCAGGAAGGAAGAGCGCTCTTGTGCCCCGGTCCTGCTTTGAGTGCTTCTCATGGACGCGTCTGCTTGGCCACTCTAGATGGGCCCTTGTGGCCTTGATCCAGTAGCCGGGTCCTTCTTCGGAAAGAGCGAGCGCCTCCTAAGCATGTGCAGAGCGCCTCCCTCCGCCCCCGCCACGCGGAGCTCAGCCTGCGCGTGGGCAGGCCCTTTGCGTCACGCGCGCTTGGCAATCCCCGGCACCTCTCCTCTCCTCTCTCTCTCCCTGGAGAAACGAAGCAGTGACCCGACAAGGAGTAGCGAAGGATGGGCGTGTTTCGTCCCTGATCCGGATGAGATCAAGGCGCCGGCAACGGGAAGGAGGCGGGGGAGAAGCAGGAGCAGGCCAGCCGGGGCTGCTCCAGACCCCCCCATCTCTCCCATCGCCGCTGGAGGGGTCATGGAGGCACTGAGCCCGGGAGGCGGGGAGCCAGCCAGGGCGCACCTACCCAACCTCGCCGCGCGCCCAGGCGCGCTGCTCTCTCCAGCTTCCTCCCGGCCGGGCCAGCGGCTCCACCTCTTCCTTTGCCTCTTTGAGGCGCTTAATTCCCAGCAAGCGATGAGCAGGTTCGGATCGGATCCTGAGGCAGGCGGCGCCTCCACCTCCTCCTCCTCCCGGCTTTGCTGCTGCGCGGCTCTTTTCCCTCCACCGACGGCGCGCTGCGCCTTGGAGAGGTTCCCGCTTCCTCGGGGGGGGGGGGGGCGGCCAAACGGAGACGAGGACCCCCCACCCCAAACAAGCCTCGATTGCTTGTCCCTTCCCTCTGGACTCGCGCCCCCCCAGATGTTGCGCCCGGTGCGGCCGGCACCCCTGGCACCCTCCACGCTACGCCACTGTGTGAGGGAATCACTGGGAATTTTGGTTATTATGGTATATATGTTAGGTTTCAATAAAGATCTTGGGGGGGAATGGAGAAGAGGGGAGGAAAGATGGGATGCAGAAACACGAGGATGAAAATACCGTATTTTTTGCTCAATAACACTCACTTTTTTCCTCCTAGAAAGTAAGGGGAAATGTCTGTGCGTCTTATGGAGCGAATGCCTACGGATGGCGGGGGGATCTGCTGCAGTCGTGAGCAGAGGATCCATGGTTCCCCTTCCTTCACTCCTCCGTGGCTCGCTTTGAAACAGCAAAGCGGGAGAAGAGCCGCTTAGTGGGGAGAAGAGAGGGACAGAGAGCCTGGTTACAAAGCACGGATCCACATGGATTCTCAGGATTTTTGCACTGGGTCACCCCAAATTCACCATCAGATCACATAGCATGTCCATGGCTACAGCTTGCACCCAAAAAATCACACACCCACTGTTGCCTGGGGCCGCAGTGGTGCAAAACGTGGTTACAAAGCATGGATCCACATGGATCCTCAGGATTTTTGCATTGGGCTACCCCAAACTCACTGTCAGATCACATGTCTGTGGCCACAGCATGAACCACAAAAATCATACATCCACTGTTTCATTTAGAATATTTTTTTTCTTGTTTTCCTCCTCTAAAAACTATGTGCGTGTTATGGTCAGGTGCGTGTTATAGAGCGAAAAATACGGTAAACCCCAAAATAAGTGATACATCTGATGACATGAGTTGGGTGATGTACTGCGAAATAAATTCAGCAACTTTCAAGGTCCTGCAAGGGACCTCGGTTAACAGACATATGCGTCGTCCTCTTTGGAGTTTGTATCTTTCCAAATATCACACACACACACACACACACACACACACCCCAGAGAGTACCTTCTTTCCTCATCCCGACGCGGAAACACTTTTTCAGACGGCAATACTGGCATTGATTGCGGTGGTGCTGGTCGATCTGGCAGTCGCGGTTCGACCTGGGTTAAAACAAAAAAACATGATATAAGCTGCCTCCTTCCTCCTGTTTACACACACGGCCGTCCCGTCTCTTTAAGGAAATGCACATATTGTTAAAAAATAAAAGTAAGATAAACCTCTCCGTAAGCCACCCAGTGCTAGAAATTCCCCAGGCGCATTTTGCAACCGTAAACAAAGCAGCAGCCACAAGAAAATAAGCTAAGCACTACAATTCAAGCAAAAGTTGTGTTATATGATTGACACATCAGTGCAGCATTTATAATCTATGAAACGACATTAGCAACGTTAGCCAAATAGCCGCAGAAAAATAAACTGAGTGGACGTGGTTCAGGGTTTCGGACTTGGGGAATCTCTCCTATTACAGTGGTGCCTCGCAAGACGAAATTAATTCGTTCCGCAAGTTTTTTCTTCTTGCGAGTTTTTCGTCTTGCGAAGCACGGTTTCCCATAGGAATGCACTGAAAATCAATCAATGCGTTCCTATGGAAACCGCCTTCAGACCAGGTCCGGGGACAGTCTGTCCCCCGACCTCTTCTGAAGGCTGGGGGGGGGGGACAAGGGCTTTTCTTCCCACCGCCAGCCTTCAGAAGGCTGTTCTGAAGGCTGGCGGTGGGAAGAAAAGCCCTTCTCCCCACCTCCCGCCCCGCAAGCTCCGGGGACAGGAAGGCTTTCCTCCCGACTGCCAGCATTTTAAAAGCCCCCGGGACAGCGGAGACTTCTCCGCTGTCCCGGGGCGATCTTAAAATGCTGGCGGGTCCAGGACCTCTTCTGAAGGCCGGCGGTGGGCCAAAGTCTTTGCCCCCCCCGCCTGCCTTCAAAAGCCGTCGGGATAGCGGAGAAACGCGCTGCGCTTCTCCGCTATCCCGGGAAGGCAGGCGGGGGGGAGCAAAGACTTTTGCCCCCCGCCGGCCTTCAGAAGAGGTCCAGGAACTCTTGTGAAGGCCGGCGGTGGGCGAAAGTCTTTGCTCCCGATGGCCAGCATTTAAAAGAGGTCCCCGGGGATTTCCCTTTGAGCTTTCTTCTTGCGAAGCAAGCCCATAGGGAAATTTGTTTTGCGAAGCACCTCCAAAACGGAAAACTCTTTCGTCTTGCGAGTTTTTCGTTTTGCGAGGCGTTCGTCTTGCGAGGCACCACTGTACTACCTTGGAACAGTGTTAGAAATTAGGCAGGTGCCAGGCGCGTTTTGCAACTGCCGTGGGTCCCATTGAAACCACATGGAGATCTCTGGGTGCCCAGCCTGGCGACTGACATCTCCACCTGCCTGCCCCCTCCAGCTTTCTTAAGCAGATAAACAGAAGAGCTGATTGATTGCATTTATCTCCCCCCTTTTTCTCCAAGGACTACACAGTTCACCACCCCCCCAGGTTAATGCCTACAACGCCCCTGAGAGGTAGGCTAAGATGCTGGGACTGATTCGCAAGGTCACGCAGTGAGCTCCATGACTGAGTGGGGATTCGAACTCTGGAACCCTGGTCTCCCAGGTCCTAGTCTGCCATTCTCACCACTACGCCACCCTGCCTTCCTACAGCACGCCTGCTAGGGAGAGGCTTTATATATTAAGCAGGTAGGTAGGTAAGTAAGTAAGGGACGCGGGTGGCGCTGTGGGTTAAACCACAGAGCCTAGGACTTGCCGACCAGAAGGTCGGCAGTTCGAATCCCTGCAACGGGGTGAGCTCCCGTTGCTCGGTCCCTGCTCCTGCCAACCTAGCAGTTCAAAAGCAAATCAAAGTGCAAGTAGATAAATAGGTACCACTCTGGCGGGAAGGGAAACGGCATTTCCGTGCGCTGCTCTGGTTCACCAGAAGCGGCTTAGTCATGCTGGCCACATGACCCGGAAGCTCCCTCGGCCAGTATAGCGAGATGAGCGCCGCAACCCCAGAGTCGGCCACGATTGGACCTAATGGTCAGCGGTCCCTTTACCTTACCTTTTAGGTAAATAAGTAAGTAAGTAAGTAAGTAAGTAAATGGGAATCAAAATGTCACTTAGAAAAGAATCAGAAATATTTCCCCGGAAGCCTGAATTCGTTTTATTCTGGATTGTTTGACTGGATACAGATAGAAAATTTATTACGGTCGGAGACCAGCTTATAAAACACACTTTGGGGTACAATCCCAGAAGGAAAACAATCATTTAAAACAATGTACAACAGTAGCTTTAAAATTTATAAATTTGATAAGCGTATAGACACTTAAAACTTTCAGATAAGCTATCGCAGAGAGAGGACCAGAGTCACCCATGGAACAGAGTTTGGGGATTTTCTTAATGAACTAGTTTGGGTTGGGGGATGGTCTCCGCCTACAGATCTGTACACAGAATCTGGCGACCATCCGGGTCGTCTTATGATCTTTGCCTAACGGGAAAAGGTCGAATTTTTGCTTTTCCAGGTCGTCAGCGAACCTCACCAGCAGGGGATCAATGGTCTCACTCCGTGCCGCTTCCTAAAAGGGACATCTAAAGAACAAGTGCTCTGGGCTTCCTATCTCCCCCAACGAACAGGCGCAAAGTCTCTGAGCATAGGGGACTTTTTAAAACGATCCGGCGAGGGCAGAGCTGAGCTTCTGGCAAGTGTAAAAGCCCTTCTTACATTTTTGGATACGAGAAAGAAGAGATATGCTGCCGGTGCGGCTATATCTCTCTCGATTTCTCCAAGTTTATAGCAGGGGCACCTTGAGCAGTCCTGTTGTCTCTCGGTGCCTATGTTGATTGGATATTTTAATGTGTTGTAAACGACTTTGAGGGTTTTTCTTTCTTTAAAATATAAAGTGGTATAGAAATCATCGTCGCCATCCCCCACTATCTATTGTGGCAACTATAACCTGGGTTTAAGGTGCCATTTAGGGACACGGGTGGCGCTGTGGGTAAAAGCCTCAGCGCCTAGGGCTTGCCGATCGAAAGGTCGGCGGTTCGAATCCCCACGGCGGGGTGCGCTCCTGTTGTTCGGTCCCAGCGCCTGCCAACCTAGCAGTTCAAAAGCACCCCTAAGTGCAAGTAGATAAATAGGGACCGCTTACTAGCGGGAAGGTAAACGGCGTTTCCGTGTGCGGCTCTGGCTCGCCAGAGCAGCTTCGTCACGCTGGCCACGTGACCCGGAAGTGTCTCCGGACAGCGCTGGCCCCCGGCCTCTTGAGTGAGATGGGCGCACAACCCTAGAGTCTGTCAAGGCTGGCTCGTACGGGCAGGGGTACCTTTACCTTTACCTTTTTAAGGTGCCATTTGGCGACTGGCTTATATATCCGAGTTTCTAACCACGGGGAGAAGAGAATTCTGGACTCCGCATAGGTTGCGATGAACCTCTTCCAATTCCTGCCTATTTGGACACTTGCCTTCTGCACCAGCAAAGAATTGAAACCCTCTGGCTTCTCCAAATGCACACAGACCATTTCTCTCTTTGGGGCCCATCAGGTCAATGCGCACGAGCAGGCAAAGGAGTCAGGAATCCCAAAAATCCCTTCCTCCCCGGACAAGGGACTCTGAGGAGAGGGTTGCCAAGGCAGGAGGGAGGAAGCAGGCAGGCGGGCGGGACTGCCTCAGTATCTCCGGAAAGACGTTTTACGCCGCATCACAACGCTGGTCCACTGAAGCTCAAGACTGCCTGCACTGACTGGCAGCGACTCTCCAAGGCAGGGGTCAGCAACCTTTTTCAGCCGCGGGCCGGTCCACCGTCCCTCAGACCATGTGGTGGGCCGGAATATACAGTCATACCTCTTGTTACGTTCGGTTCAAGTTATGTCTTTTCAGGTTGCGTCCCGCGGCGACCTGGAAGTACCAGAAAGGGTTACTTCCAGGTTTCGCCGCTCGCGCAGACACGCAAAATGACGTCGCACGCATGTGCAGAAGTGACAAATCGCGACCCACACATGCGTAGACACGCAGGCGCGGGTTGTGTTCCTCTCAGGTTGCGAATGGGGCTCCAGAACGGATCCCATTCACAACCAGAGGTACCACTGTATTTTGAAAAAAATAATGAACGAATTCCTATGCCCCACAAATAACCCAGAGATGCGTTTTAAATAAAAGGACGCATTCTACTCATGTAAAAACACCAGGCACAAATAAACCAGAGATGAATTTTAAATAAAAGAACACATTATACTCAGGTAAAAACACACTGATTCCTGAACCGTCCGTGGGCCAGATTGAGAAGGTGATTGGGCCGCATCCGGCCCCTGGGCCTTCGGTTGCCTACCCCTGCTCCGAGGTTTCAGGACCCTGGGCGCAGCATTGGGGACATGCCATTGGGGACTGAGCCCTTAAGCTGTGGTCCTTTTATTTAGAAATGAAGCAGGGATCTAGTCCTCATGATTTAAAACTGGTACACATGAAGGTGGACAGAGGAGGATGGCTAACAACTTCCTGACATTGAGAGCCGTTCAGCTGGGGAACGGTCTCCCTTGGGAGGCTGTGGACTCTCCTTCCTTGGAGGCTTTTAAGCAGAGGATGGAGGGCCACCTGCCAAGGATGCTTTAGCAGAGATTTCTGCATTGCAGGGGGTTGGTTTGGATGACCCTCTGGGGCCCCTTCCAACTCTACTATTCTATAGTCTCTTCCAGCTCTGTAATTCTGCACTGAGTGGCTGGAGATGCTCTCCAGGGTTTCAGCCAGGGTCTTCCCCAGCTGTACCTGGAGACATCAGGGAGTGAATGTGGGACTTTCTGAATGCCCATAATAATAATAATAATAATACTGTAATAATAAATTTTTATTTATACCCTGCCCTTCCCGGTTCAGAAAACCGGGCTCAGGGTGGCTAACAACAAATTTAAAGCACTTAATTGATACAACAACAAAAAGCATAAAATACAGTATAAAACGTGAATAGCGGTAAATTCAGAATTCAAAAATCAATTTAGGGAGAAAATCCATCCAATAAACATTAGATGATCACCAGGGCTAGCTGGCTAAATTAGTCCTATTTGGGCCAGCGAGGAGATCAGGGGAGAATTAGCTGTGGGATCCCAGAGCTGTGGGATCTTCATAAAAAGGGGAGGGGGAGGGAAGGAAGGAAGGGGAATAAAAGATCTGGCTAAGTTCAAGTTGAAAGCCAGGCGGAATAGCTCTGTCTTACAGGCCCTGTGGAAGGAAGTTAAATCCTGCAGGGCCCTGGTCTCGTGGGACAGAGCATTCCACCAGGTGGGAGCCATCACTGAGAAGGCCCTGGGCCCTGCTGGAGGATAGTCCCAACACAATTAAAAGCACAATAAAAAAATCAAACATCAAAAGCTTCCCTAAACAGGGCTGCCTTCAGATGTCTTCTAAAAGTCAGATAGTTGTTTATTTCCTTGACATCTGATGGGAGGACGTTCGACAGGACGGGCACCACCACTGAGAAGGCCCTTTGCCTGGTTCCCTGTAACCTCACTTCTCGCAGGGAGGGAACCGCCAGAAAGCCCTTGAAGCTGGACCTCAGTGTCTGGGCTGAACGATGGGGGTGGAGACGCTCCTTCAGGTATACAAGACCGAGGCCATTTAGGGCTTTAAAGGTCAGCACCAACACCTCCATCGTCTTTTAACCTCCCTTTTCCCTCACATGCCATGTCTTTATTTTTTACTTGTTTGCTTAAAAGCAAAAAACTTCTGCAAACTCCGGGTTTGCAGAGGGGGCAAAAGCAAGAGCCCTCGATACCTATAAATGCCAGAAACAGAAATATATTTTATATGCAGGAAAAGACCAGGGAGACAGGATGGGGCTCCTCTACACACATTGGAACAAAGTGGGGGGGGGTGTAAACAGCCAGGTCCAAAGTCTACGCGACGGAAGGGCCAGAGCAAAGGTGAAGGCGCAAAAGTGCCCAGCCCCATGGATGCTTTGCAGACATCGGGCCATGCTCATCAAACCCACAAAAGGCAAAAGATCTGTAAAATCTGAAGATTCAAGTTTGGCAACTCGGATGCGCCTTAAGCAACAGCCTCTTCCACACTTCCTTATGCACTTTCCCCTTTTCCTTCACGGAAACGTGGAGCTGGAAGGGACCCCCAAAGCTCATCTAGTCCAACCCTGCCCCCCAGCAATGTGCAAGAATCCCTGACAAGTACGGCCATCCAAACTCTGCTTTAAAAACTGCAAGGAAGGAGCGTACACCACCTTCCTAAGAAGTCCGTTTCACTATCAAACTTTCCTTTCTTGTCATTTGAAGCCATTGAGCTGAGGATCTGGGTAGCCATCGCAGCGAGTCGATAACCCTCCCTTCCTCCTCCTCTTTCATGAGAAAGCCATCTTGGTTGCCTCCAGTGGGAGAAGGTTCCGCAGTTTAACCACGTGCCAAATGAAGAGGAGGGTGTGCTTTTTTAATTAAAAGAGGGAAAATCTGCCCTGAATCTCCTAATGTTCAGCAAATACAGTGGTACCTCGGGTTAAGTACTTAATTCGCTCCGGGGGTCCGTTCTTAACCTGAAGCACCACTTTAGCTCATGGGGCCTCCCACTGCCGCCGCACCGCCGGAGCACGATTTCTGTTCTCATCCTGAAGCAAAATTCTTAACCCGAGGTACTATTTCTGGGTTAGCGGAGTCAGTAACCTGAAGCGTATGTAACCTGAAGCGTATGTAACCCGAGGTACCACTGTAAGAGAAATCTGCAAATTAGAGAAATCAGCTTCTGAGTACGGATACCAATATCCGTGTGAATGAGCTCTGATGGGCCGGGCGATGGTCCCGCTAATTATGTCATTAGGGGGCCAGTTAATTTGCCACCAAAGTGGAGCAGCGTGTGTTAAATAGGCAAATTTGGCCGGCTTTGGGCGCCGTCCAACTGTCGAAAGAATAAGGCATGAAAGGTTCCCTTGTGGAGGCTCCAGAGACACACAAACACACCCCGTTTTATACAAGGGAAATAAATAAATTACGGGTTCAATTACTCCGGCCACAAAGAGCGTGAGGCACAGAGAGAGGCCGTCGCAAGTCCTCCTAATGTCACACAAAGGGCCTGGCTGCCAGGGGCCGGGTGCGAGTCCCTGCGTCTTTCTGCATTAATTGAACGAAGGGGTTTTAATTGGATTTGGAATAAGCGCGCGATTAATTGCTGCCGCTCGGCACTTTCTTCGCACTCTTATCTTCCTGAGCGGAACAACTGCTTTTTGTAACGGAGGACACCGGGGAAACGTTTATGGAGGCGAGGTGTGGTGGTTTGGCTCCAAAGAAAGCTAGGGAACCACAGGGCTAGGACTAGAGTTCCAGGCAGTGTTAGAAACTCAGGTGTATAAGCTAATCGCCAAATGGCAACCTTAAGCCTGGGTTACGGTCATCACAATGAAAAGTCCTGGCGCTTAAAAAAAACACAAAATGAGATGTGCTGGTGATTGGCTGTGGCGTGGTATATGCGGCACACAGCAAATAAAACCGCAATCAGATCAATAAAAACATCAGCGAAGGGCTTAGAATTTTGCTAAATAAATACACGGTCAATTGTACTTATCATCTGATCAAATAAAAAATACCGGTTTCAACTGCTTTTTGTTGATATTTTGTTCTTTAAGTAAATACACTGTCGATTTTTAAATACCTCCTGAATGTTTTTTAAAATACCTGTTTGGAACTGCTTTTTTGTCGCTAATCTTATCCTTTTCGTGAGTTATCGGGTTTCTTTTTTATTTGTTTTTATTTTGACTATGCTTTTCATGTTTTTAAATCGTTATTTTTTCCTGTGAACTGCCCTGAGACCTGGTGGGTGGTATACAAATTACAACAACTACAACAACAACAACAACAACAACAACAACAACAACAACAACAACAACAACAACATTAATAATATATGGTCATTTTCCAACTGTCTTTTGGATTTTTAAAAATACTAACTTTTGACTGTTTCTGCTGATAGTTCTCCCCCCCACCCCCAAATCAATAAGAGGTTTTATTACGGAATCCGTTCCGGAAATACGTTCAACTTCCAAAACACTCGAAAACCAAAGCACGGCTTCTGATTGGCTGCAGGAAGCTCCTGCAACCAATCAGAAGCCGCGGGACTCACTTCTGGGTTTGTGATGTTTGGGAACGAAATGTTTGAGAACTAAGCTGTTCGAATTCCAAGGTACGACTGTATACATTTGGTTAAATAAGCCCCCCCCCCAATAAACAAATAAGTACAGGTTGGTAAGAAAGAAAATCCACACTGAGGAGGCCCATCTGACTAACGCAGCTTTTAGGAGATGTAAAAAACAAAAAAGGCAGATACAATTCCTTCCCAGCCTCCAGTAGCAGTGAGTTACACAGGGCACAAGGCTCAGATGCCAGTAAAAGTGGGCCGGAAGAAATAAGGTCGTCCTGCAGGTACTTTGAGCCAGAGTTACTTTGGGCTTTGTGGGTTAATGCAAAAACCTCGCGTTGCAGGGAGTTGGGTCCCTTCCAACTCTACAATTCTATGACTCTTTATGACTCAAACCCGGATGGCAGCAGTGTTCAAAATATCGGCCACCTGTGACCAAGTGAAGATCCATAGCTGTCAACTTACAGATTTGAAAATAAGGGACCAGCAGCCAAAATAAGGGATCAACAATTACTTTGATGAAATGCATATTTTGTTGCGTGCAAATGGCTTTAGATGCCTAGGAGGTCCATAAATTACCATATAGCATATATTCAACACAAAAAAAAGCAACAATTTGTTGTTGACAAAGGACAGCTGGACATAGAAAGGGCCCCATTACCTTCAGTAGCTTATTTAAGGGACATCATCAATAAGGGACAGCAGCGGGACGTGGCGCTGGGATAAGGACTGTCCCGCCAAATAAGGGACGCTTGACAGCTATGTGGAAATCCCTGGCTGCCGGGATGACGCCTGACGTCTCCCCCATCTGGGGGATCCTTGGATCTGGACCGTTTTCACACACTAAGCCCCCATCCTGCCATATTTGATTGACACAATCGGAATGAATTTCAGGAACCAAAACGCTTTTTCTGTGCAGCCTGAGAAAGAGCAGTGTAGAGCGTTCTAGTGACTGGTTGTCGCTTGTCTTCAGTTCCCCCACTGCCCTGCTCAGAGTTGGGAAGAATATTCCTACGTTAGGATGGTCCATGTCACTGTTGATAAAAAGAGGCTGGAATAAGCCAATATTTGTGGACTGGATCAAGGGACTTTTCTTCTTTAAGTTCTCAAGGTTCTTAACCTGGCTCAAGGTTGTCCTCTGAATTAGCCAGACGTCTTAACTGAGAATCCATCACACTCAGTCCATCATTTGGAAAATAAGACTTTAGAGCCATCTTGACCAAAAGGGGCAACGAGACATTATGTTTTGGCGACTGTAACCCTGGCTCAAAGAGCCATTTGGCCTCTAGCTTATTACCGTATTTTTCACTCTATAAGACTCACTTTTCCCCTCCTAAAAGGTAAGGGGAATTGTGTGTGCGTCTTATGGAGCGAATGCAGGCTGCGCAGCTATCCCAGAAGCCAGAACAGCAAGAGGGATCACTGCTTTCGCCGCGCAGTGATCCCTCTTGCTGTTCTGGCTTCTGAGATTCAGAATTTTTTCCCCTTGTTTTCCTCCTCCAAAAACTAGGTGCGTCTTGTGGTCTGGTGCGTCTTATAGAGCGAGAAATACAGTATATATCTGAGTTTCTAACACTGTCTGGCAGCCTATTTGCAACTGCTAGAGAAGTGTTAGATCCGAATCACAGAATTATAGACGTGAAGGAACCTCCAGGGACATATAGCCCAACTTCAGATTGGGGGGGAACATGGGCTGCCCCAAACTAAGGGAAAGCACCTGTCAGTCTCTGGTACTGGATTCGAATCACCTGCTAGGCATGACTCCGGATCACAGGAAGTTCACACCACCAACCCCCAAAGGAGGATTTATACATAGACGCCAAAGCCCCAAGCCGCAGGATTAAAATCCCGACTCCCAGTGAGAAAACTGGCCAGGTGTTAAAGGAGGCAGCCAATATTTCACACCCAACCTCTCTTCCCTGAGGGCTGCAGCAAATTTGGCAAGGATTTGGCAACGGATCGTCTGCTTTTTCCCACTCACGGGGAAGGGCAGAGCACTGAGTGCGGTGGAGACGGCCAACTCTCAACAGCCTTGAGGGCTTGTAACTTGAGCGCTTGTTTTGAACGGAGCAAAAATCCAAGGTTATCGCAACAGCGCACAGGCCCCAACATGGGCGATTCACACAAGCCTCGGCTTGACTACCTCTCACGGATGTCACAAAGGGGATGATGAGGCACACACATACCCCGTCGCCAGTTCAGGATCCGTCCCAGAGTTCTTGCAATAAATCTCATTCCAAGGATTCCTGGAAAGCAGAGCTGAGAACAAATCCTGTTTATGATTCTGAACACTTCCTCAACACTCCAAGGACTGCTGAAATCTTTGCAACGTCAACGTTTAGGCAACACGATGACCATATGCATACATAATAGACAATCTTTATAGAATAAAGAATATTCTTTATTCTAGTGAATATAGAATATTCAAACAATAACAAGTTCAAAATGAAACCTTAGTCTCAAAGTCTCTGAAAATCTTTAAATGAAGCAAGGTACCAAACTTTGTACGATGGAAGATAAGCTGTGAAGCTTTGTGTATTCAGCAAATATAATGTCCAACACTGAACAGAGATTCCGGATATTGACTGCTGTTTCATAGATCTTCGTCAGCACTGCTCCACAGCATTTGATATTTTCATTCACATATATTCATTTGAAATAAGATGGGTTTATGAAACAATTCTATATTTTCCCGCCACGCTGAAGGAATTCTATAAAGATTGTCTATTACGCATGTCAACTTGTTGCCTAAACATTGTTGACGTTCTCTTTTGCAACACAGGGGTTTGTTTGAAATCTTTGCAACAGCAGTCCTGCAAGACAGACCATTAGCATCCTTGCAGAATCCTAGCATTGTAGAGTTGGAAGAGACCTCTGAGGGTCATCTAGCCCAACCCCTTGCAATGCAGGAACAGCAGGGAAAGAATCCCTAACTGACCTCTGCTAGGAAGGGGAGTCCTTGGGAGCAACTGTCCCGAGGTCACCCAGTGAGTTTCATGGGCTGGGCAGCAAGATTTGAACCCTGGTTTCCCATGTAAGTATTGGTCCAACGCTCTAACCACTATCCCCACTGCCAGCTCTCATTCCCAGGCCCATTTCAAAGCTGAATCTCTTAAGCAGGACTGAGGGAATCTGCAGCTAGCTGGTTTCACTGACACCCGGGACCGAGGGAAGGTGTGGGGGAACCTCCCGAAGGGGGGGGGTCGTGGTGAACAGGGCCAGAGGCAAAAAGTGGGGGGGGGGCAGAAGGGGCTCTCAACACTCAAGCCAGGAAAAAGTTGCTGATTTCTATGGACTATGCAGAACTGGATAAACTAACAGAAGGATTCGAAAGCTGCGGGACCAGAGATTCTCAGAAGACTGAAGTAAATATACGAACTATTTGAAAAGCAATTGTAATGAACAGATTACGCTAGTAGGATTTTGCAAGGAGGACTTTTTGAAATGTTGCAAGAAAGACCATGAGGAAAATTATGAGTTAAGATAATTAAGTGTAACAGAGAAATTAAGAAATGCAGGATAAGTGATAAAGAACGGAAAATCATCAAAGGTGTTGACGGAAGTCTAAAACATTGTATGAGATAAGAAGTTATGTTATATGATTGTTCGAAATGATACACTAAAAAAACTAATAAAATATATATTTTAAAAAAGTTGCTGATTTCTACACACCCACACACAAGATCTCTCTTTCTCTCTTCAGGTAAAGCAAGGGATTCGACACACTCCAGCCAGTGTTCGAAATTAGCCAGGCGCATTTTGCACCTGACTTTCGACCACTTTTAACCAAGTGAAGGTGCCTGGGAGCCAGGATGGCGCCTGACCTCTCCTCCACCTGGGGATCCTTGGATCTGGACCGTTTTCACACACTAAGGCTCCATCCTGTAAAATTCTATCAGTTATATTTTATCTGCACAATCGGAATGAATTTCAGGAACCAGAACGCTTTTTCTGTGCAGCCTGAACAGCAGCAGTGAACAGCGTTATAGTGAATTGTTGTCGCTTGTCTTTGCTTCCCCCACGGTTGTAAATAATATCCCTACGTTACGAATGGTCTGTGTCACCATTAAGAAAAAGAGGTTGGAATAGGCCAATAGAAGTGCGGACTGTCCCTGGATCAAGTGACTTTCCTTCTTTTAAATTCTCAAAGCTCTTAACCAGGCCCAAGGTTGTCCTCTGAACTAGCCAGATGTTGAACTGAGAATCCATCACAGTCAGTCCATCATTTGGAAAATAAGACTTTAGAGCTGTCTTTCCCCAAAAGCACAACTAGGCATTGTGTTTTGGCAATGGCAACCTTGGTTGAAGGAGTCATTTGGCCCCTTGCTTATATCTTTGAGTTTCTAACACTGGAAAATAAATTTTAAAAAATAAGAATGAACAGGACGCAATACTATATAACCCTCGGGGTCCCTTCCAACTCTAAAATTCTGCGATTCTATGACTCTTAAAATGCAAGACTGCTGCATAAAACCCAATCCGCCTGCAGAAACATCAAGCGCAGGAATGACCGCAGGGGGTTGGACTAGATGACCCCAGGGTCCCAACTGTACGATTCTACGATACGATTGCCACATAACATCAGAAGGAACCGTATTTGGTCTCCTGCATACACACAAGTGCTGTGCATTGTTAAAATGTTCTTTTCGCCACCTCTCCTCTCAAAAGGGGACACCCAAAGTATGACAGAGCCTCAACTCTGAACCATTTATAAACTCTGAGCGTTTATATGCTCCGGCGAAAGCCACAGCCGCCAGAAGCAAGGGTGGCAAGGAGACAGGGGTGGCACTTGAGCGGGGCACCCCCTGGCCAGCTCGCCTGCAACAGCAAAACATCTCAGGGCACCGCAAAACCAGACGGCAAGTCGCACTCACAACTCCAGACATCTCGAGTCAGCGAGCCAAGCTGCGTTCTCAAGGCGGAGGGCTGATTTTCACCAGACTGACTACACAGGTTAACCAGAGCCTTGAGTGTCAGGCTAGGCTAGGGCCTTGGAAACCAAGGTTCAGATTCCACCACGCGCCCATCTTACAACCTCGTAAGGTTGTTGTGAGGATTGCATAGGGAGGGAGAGAATCGTGCCCACCGCCTCAAGCTCCTTGAAGGAAGGGGGTGGATACAAGCGAAGGAAATGAAATAGGATACAGAGGCGGATTTGGGAAAGGAAATCCGAAATAATTTGGGGTGTGTGTTGGCAGTGAGGGGGGTGCCTAGCCCTGCACTGGGAGATGGGGGGCATGTTTCCTGGCACCCAGCTCCAGCAACGCCAGCAATGAGAATCGAAAGATGTCCCTGACTCCATCTCAAAGCAAGAAGGCCCAGTCCGAGAAGGAGCAGGCAGAGGAACAGACCCCGAAGGCGGCCTGGATTTTGAGGCGACTCCAAGGCTGTAAGTCCAGAGAGCAGAGAAGGCCCCGACTCCCCAGAGGCGGAACAGGGGTCAGCCAGCGCCCCTTCTCACAGACACAGCACCCTCTCCCGCAAATGGACAGAGGGAAGGCACAGCACCCCTCCTCACCCATGGAGAGAGCACCCCCTTTTCACAAGCAGAAAGGGCACCCCTTCTCACCCATGGGCACAGCACCCCCTCTAACGGTCAGAGCACCCCCATCTCACAAACAGGCAGACCACCCTCTCCCAGCCATGGGTGCAGCAGCACCCCTTCTCCCAGTCTCATGCGTAGAAAAGGACCCCTGCTTCTTGACTTCTCCGGAAAGGCCAGGCCGGACAGAAAGAAAGGGGGGTTTAGAGGGGATTCGGAGAGAAACGTGATGTTAAAAGAAATGGATGAATGGAGGTGATGCCCAGGTGTGCCCCCTTTCCCCCCTCCCCAGCCCCCCCCCGCCCCCCAAAGATTTATTTTTTTTAAATTAAAATCCCAGGCCCACCTGCAAGTGTAGCTGAGGTTCCTGCGTATGCTGCGCTTGAAGAAACTCTTGCAGCCTTCGCAGGTGAAGACCCCGTAGTGCTTCCCGCTGGATTTGTCCCCGCACACCACGCAGTCCACCTGGATGCCCGGCTTGTCGTCGTCGAGGGGCTCCTGGTCGCTGGTGCCCCCCTGGGGGGAGGCCGAGTCGTCCTCCGAGTGCCGGGGGTAGCCCTTCTCCAAGCCGTTGGCCTCGCCTCCGTTAGGGTCGCCCCATTCCCCGGTCACCATGGCCATAGCGCCCCGGAGGGGGGGAGAGGGGTGCGGCGGGGGTGTCCGTGGTGGGGGGCCGGAGGGGTCGGGGTGGGGGCCAAGCACGGCTCCGGCCGCCAGCCGCGGGTTGGGGGCGCTCTCTCCTTCCAGACGGCAGCGGCGGCGAAGTCAGGCACAAAAATGTCTCCTTAATAGATCGCCAACAGTATTATGATGATTATCGTTGTTATTAAGCCTTGGCTTCCCCCCCCCAAAGCGGAATTTCAGGGAGGGCAATTTCGTGGGAGGAGGGAGCCAGGGGTCAGCTACCTGGCGCCCACGTTAGGGGGCTCAAGGTGGAAAGCGCAAAAAGATAAAAAAGTTAAATCCAGGTCACTTCGGGCTGGTAAATAATATTCCTTAAAATCGGGGGGGGGGGGCAAGAAGGGGGTCGCGTTTGGGGAGAGTCTTAGGAGAGGGAGAACTGGGACCCTGAAAAAAGACACCCTCCCCAAAGTTGTTTTGCAGATCGAGGGGGGAAAGTGTTGGAGAGGGGTTGGGGGTATCCAAGTTTTGGAAAGGTTTTGTTAAAAAGGGGATCCTGGAAAGAAACTCCCCCAGAACAGGAAAGAGGAAAGGGGGGGGGGAGAAAAAAGCCAGGCAAGTTTTTTCCGGGGCGGGATTTCAGGAGGGTCGCCCGTGCGGAGAGGGTTGGGGGGCCCTGCCTGGCGCGCTCCGGAGAGGGTTGGGGGCGCTCCGGGGCTCCCCGGCGGCCATGGCGGGCGGGCGCGACGTGAAGCGGTGCGGGGGCTTCTCGGGAGCTCCAGGTGGGGGGCTGGTCTCCTGCGAAGAGCCGTGGGGCGCCGATCTGTGGCCGGGGAGGCTGCCAAGGGGGCGCCCGCCGTGCGCAAAAATGCCTTAGCGCATCGCGGCGGCGCGCAAAGTTCAGGCCCCGGCAAGGAAGGACTTGGAGCGGCTGGCGCGGCGGCGCTCGCTCGCTCCGTGCCTGGCTGCTGGCTCGCTCCTCCCTCGCCGGCCCTCCCCTTCCGCCGGCCGGCCCGCCTGCCGAGGCCGCCTCCCTCTCGCCCGCCGCTTCCTGCCCAGCCCCGAGGCGCGCCAGAGGGTCTCTGAGCGCGCGCAGAGGGCCGCGTCGCCACCCAGCGGGCAGGGCGCGCCGGGGGCTTTTGGCTCTCCCGGTTCCCAGCCTCACAACAACAGCCCTGCCAGGACGGATGGGCAGAGCCTGCAGGAGCTGCCTTCGACAGAGTTGGAGTGACTGCGCTGCTGCATTAATACAATTTATATACTGCCCTTTATCTAAAGATCCCATTAAAAAATGTTGCTGGAGCTCAGGACTGCCTGCTGTGGCCGGCTGCGGGGTCTCTAGGGTGTCAGGCTGAAGCGGAGAGTCTGAAAAGCGTGCCCATTCTATAATTCTAAAAAATTAAACCCGCGCACCCAAAGGAAAATCACTCCTGAAATGGAGGGCCAGAAAAATTAGTTCTGTTCTTGACTCCGCCTCACCCTGCTGTGTTGTTTTTAAGGGTCAACTGGTTGTTTCCTTGCTTGGGTGATTCAGCAGAAAGCGCTGAGACTGGAGAATCTCGTAAAAAGACCTTTGGACACACAGAGTGACACACACCCATCTGAAACGGGAAATAATGATCCCATTGTCGCTGGTGATTTCCTGGAAAAAAGTATAACCAAAGTGCAAGCCGTCTCTCTATATTTTTGTTTCTTGCTTTATTTAATAGATAATAGCTCCCCAGTCTCACCTGGGGATGGGAAGACTTGAACCCAGCACCAGACAAAGCAGGGGCTGTGCCGCTGAGCCTCAGCAAGAAAGCAAGGCCCTCTGATGTTTCAGGCTGCAAGTCTTTGCTGGGGAAGCCAGAGACTGAACCAAGGACCTTCTGCACACATCCGGTTGATGCTCCAGCACTGGGCCACGACTTGTCCCCTGTTCACACATTACCTGGCACACACTGCAATACGGGCAGACCACAGACAGCCCTGTATGCCTCTAAAACTCCTGCAAGAACAAATGAGACCGCAACCACAGATGTTTTCAAACACAGGTTTAATGTTTTTTTAGTGTAGAACAAGCAGGCACATTTTTTGTGCCTACCTAGAATCAAAGAATCATAGCGTTGGAAGGGACCTCGAGGGTCATCTAGTCCAACCCTCTTTTTGCACAACGTGGGGCTCAAACCCACGGCTCTGAGATTAAGAGCGTTGTTTGGGAAGCCTAGGGACGCGGGTGGCGCTGTGGGTAAAACCTCAGCGCCTAGGGCTTGCCGATCAAAAGGTCAGCGGTTCGAATCCCCGCAGCGGGTGCGCTCCCGTTGTTCAGTCCCAGCGCCTGCCAACCTAGCAGTTCAAAAGCACCCCCGGGTGCAAGTAGATAAATAAGGACCGCTTTCTAGCGGGAAGGTAAACGACGTTTTCGTGTGCTGCGCTGGCTTGCCAGATGCAGCTTTGTCACGCTGGCCACGTGACCCGGAAGTGTCTCCGGACAGCGCTGGCCCCCGGCCTCTTGAGTGAGATGGGCGCACAACCCCAGAGTCTGGCAAGACTGGCCCGTACGGGCAGGGGTACCTTTACCTTTGGGAAGTCTGCCTTGGGTTTCATTTGCCGAAGGTGGCCTTAAGAACGTAGTCCAGCATGGATGGTTATTATGTTTATATGTATATTCTTCCCACCTGACTGGGGTGCCCCAGCCTCTCAGGGCGGCTTCCAACAAATTAAACATGTTGAGCACAGCAAAACATCAAACATTAAAAACTCCCCTGTCTTCTAAAATCCAGATAGTTATTTATTTCCTTGACATCTGTTAGGAGGGCATTGGAGGGTAATAATAATAATAATAATAATAATAATAATAATAATAATAATAATAATATATTAGTTGTGCCCCGCCCATCTGGCTGGCTTTCCTCAGCCACTCTGGGCTGCTTCCAACAAAGATTAAAAATACATTAAAATATCACACATTAAAAACTTCCCTAAACAAGGCTGCCTTCAGATGTCTTCTAAAAGTCTGGTACTTGTTCTTCTCTTTGACATCTGATGGGGGAGCGTTCCACAGGGCGGGAGCCACTACCAGGAAGGCCCTCTGCCTGGCTCCCTGTAGCTTTGCTTCTTGCAATGAGGGAACTGCCAGAAGGCCCTCGGCGCTGGAACTCAGCGTCTGGGCAGAACGATGGGGGTGGAGACGCTCCTTCAGGTATACTGGACCAAGGCTGTTTAGGGCTTTAAAGGTCAGCACCAACACTTTGAATTGTGCTCGGAAACGTACTGGGAGCCAATGTAGGTCTTTCAAGACCAGTGTTATGTGGTCTTGGCGGCCGCCCCCAGTCACCAGTCTAGCTGCCGCATTCTGGATTAGTTGTAGTTTCCGGGTCCCCTTCAGAGGTAGCCCCATGTAGAGCGCATTGCAGTAGTCCAAGCAGGAGATAACTAGAGCATGCACCACTCTGGCGAGACAGTCCGTGGCCAGGCAGGGTCTCAGCCTGCGTACCAGGTGGAGCTGGTAGACAGCTGCCCTGGATACAGAATTGACCTGCACCTCCATAGACAACTATGAGTCCAAAATGACTCCCAGGCTGCGCACCTGGTCCTTCAAGGGCACAGTTAACCCATTCAGGACCAGGGAGTCCTCCACACCAGCCCACCCCCTGTCCCCCAAGAACAGTACTTGGGGGTGTGGAAGGATGTTCTTAGGTGGAACAAAGCACCTGAGAAGGTGGGATGACAAGGTCACCCAGGCCACCGTGGGTTCCCCGCCTGTGAGTGTGTACGTATAATTGCTCTGTCTCCCTGCAGCCATTCTTGCGGCGATCAATCAAGGCCCGCATTGATTGGCCTGGAAGTGTCTCCCCATCCAGGAGGCCAGACAAGGCCAGACGAGCCAAACACATCCCTGGGGACTCAGGGCGGGGAGAGGTCTGACATCCCACCACCTGGTGACAAGGCCCCCGTAGAACTCTGCTGTTCTTCCCGATACACAAACACACAGAGTTGCACCTTAATGATTAATAATCCAATGAGAACCCTGACTCAGCAGCACAAATATAAGATGGGGGACAGCTGGCTTACTAGCAGGACATATGAAAAGGATCTAGGGGTCTTGGTGGACCACAAGCTTAAAGTAAAGGTAAAGGGACCCCTGACCATTAGGTCCAGTCATGGCCGACTCTGGGGTTGCGGCGCTCATCTCGCTTTATTGGCCGAGGGAGCCGGCGTACAGCTTCCGGGTCATGTGGCCAGCATGACTGAGCCGCTTCTGGCGAACCAGAGCAGCTCATGGAAATGCCGTTTACCTTCCTGCCAGAGCAGTACCTATTTATCTACTTGCACTTTGACGTGCTTTCAAACTGCTAGGTTGGCAGGAGCAGGGACCGAGCAATGGGAGCTCACCCCGTCGCGGGGATTTGAACCGCCGACCTTCTGATCGGCAAACCCTAGGCTCTGTGGCTTAACCCCAGCGCCACCCTTACCATGAGTCGAGTGTGATGCAGCAGCGAAAAAAAGCTAATGTTATTCTAGGCTGCATCAACAGAAGTCTAGTGTCCACAACTCCACATCGAGGGAAGTAATAGTACCACTCTGCCGTGGTCAGACCACACCTGGAGTCCTGTGTCCAGTTCTGGGTGCCATAATTTAGGAATGATGTTGACAAGCTGGAAGGTGTGTAGAGGAGGGCAACCAAGATGACCAGGGGTCTGGAAACCAAGCCTGATGAGGAACGGTTGAAGGAGCTGAGTATGTTTAGCCTGGAAAAGAAGAGACTGAGAGGAGATATGAGAGCCATCTTCAACTAACTCAAGGGCTGTTGTGTGGAAGGTGGAGCAATATTGTTTCCTCCTGCTCTGGAGAATCAGTGGCTTCAAGTTTACAAAAAAGGAGATTGTGGCTCAACATCAGGAAGGATTTTCTGACAGTAAGAGCTGTTGGACAGTGGAACCGTTTCCCTCAGAAGGTGAAGGACTCTCCTTCCTTGGAGGATTTTAAGCAGAGGTTGGGTGGCCATCTGTCACAGATGCTTCAGCTGAGATTCCTGCCTTGCAGGGGGTTGGACTAGATGACCCTCAGGGGTCCCTTCCGACTCCACAATTCCATGATTCCACCCAACCATAGTGCATTAGCGGCAGATTTATTCTGGACCATCTGCATATAATTCTGCTTGATTCATTGTTCTGCGATGCTTCCCCAATATTATTGCGCTCTTGCGTTAATAAAGTAAAGGGACCCCCGACCGTTAGGTCCAGTTGTGGCCGACTCTGGGGTTGCGGCGCTCATCTCGCTTTATTGGCCGAGGGAGCCGGCGTACAGCTTCCGGGTCATGTGGCCAGCAGGACTAAGCCGCTTCTGGCGAACCAGAGCAGCGCACGGAAATGCCGTTTACCTTCCCGCCAGAGTGGTACCTATTTATCTACTTGCACTTGGACATGCTTTCGAACTGCTAGGTTGGCAGGAGCAGGGACCGAGCAACGGGAGCTCACCCCGTCGTCGGGATTCGAACCGCCGACCTTCTGATCGGCAAGCCCTAGGATCTGTGGTTTAACCCACAGCGCCACCCACGTCCCTTGCTCTTGCGATACACCCCAACAAAATCGGGAGACACATATGAAGTGTATAAGGAAGATGGAATTAGCCGTACTAGACAATATGGGAGTCGGTGATGGTTTTCAGGGTGGGGAGTGCACCTAACCAGTTCGCCCCACGCATTCCTTGCTTTCCCAAGCACTTTTCCTTCTGAGCTCATCCATTTCCCACAAAAACATCTGAGCCACTTCCTGGAGTCTATATTTCTTTTCCCTTGGCATATATAAGTATTTGTTCATCCGCCTCTCGGAGGAGAAATCCGCGGCTGGGAAACAGACGAGGTCAACAGTCTGCTGAGTCAGGGGGGAAATAAATAAATCTGGAGGCGTGGGCAGACCAGACAAAAGGAGGGCTGGGCCAGCCGCGCGCCCAACGCCTCCAGAACGTAAATTTTAAAGATTCCCTGTCAGCTCAACCCAGAAGCCTTTGCATCTGCGGAGGGAGGGGGGAGTGACCTCTGTGCTGGCTTCAGATTCTGGAGGGAGATGTAAGTAGCCCTGAAGTCACTTATTAAGGTAGCCTCTGAGCAAAGGCCAGACGTTTTCTAGGGTGTGTGCAACATGGCAACATGACATTGACACACACACACGCCCGCTTTTGGAGACACCCTTCATGCTTCCAGTTAAAGAGGTCAGAAAATTCCGATAGGCACTTTCTTACAGATGTTGCATAGCTAGAGTAAACAAAGTTCAGTCTCTGAATAAAGGAGTGTCCTGCATTCCTACCTAAAGCAACTATTTATGCAGATCCATGAGGACCAGAATCTTACTTTGCCTTTAAAGGAATGGCCAGAGCTTGGTGGCAGATCTCAGACTTTGCATGTAAGAAGTTCCATCCCACTGACATTTCTGGTTATCTCCCGCTTGGACTACTGCAATGCGCTCTATGTGGGGCTACCTTGGAAGGTGACCCGGAAACTGCAACTAATCCAGAATGCGGCAGCTAGACTGATGACTGGGAGTGGCCCCCGGGACCACATAACACCGGTCTTGAAAGATTTACATTGGCTCCTGGTACATTTCCAAGCACAATTCAAAGTGTTGGTGCTGACCTTTGAAGCCCTAAACAGCCTCGGCCCAGTAGACCTGAAGGAGCGTCTCCACCCCCATCGCTCAGCCCAGACCAGCTCCGAGGGCCTTCTAGCGGTTCCCTCACTGCGAGAAGCAAAGCTACAGGGAACCAGGCAGAGGGCCTTCTCGGTGGTGGCGCCTGCCCTGTGGAACGCCCTCGCAGCAGATGTCAAAAAGAACAAGTACCAGACTTTTAGAAGACATCTGAAGGCAGCCTTGTTTAGGGAAGCTTTTAATGTTTAACAGACCACTGTATTTTAATTGTTGGAAGCTGCCCAGAGTGGCTAGAGAAACCCAGCCAGATGGGCGGGGTATAAATAAATTATTATTATTATTATTATTATTATTATTATTATTATTATTATTATCTGGGATGGGAACAAGTGTGATACAGCTGGGAGTGGGGTGGGGGCAAAGCTAATGCTATTCTAGACTGCATTCACAGCAGTCTAATGACCAGATCAAGGGAAGTCATAGTCCCACTCTGTTCTTCCTTAGTCAGACCACACCTGGAGTCTCGTGTTCGGTTCTGGGCACCACAATTTAAGAAGGATGTTGACAAGCTGGAAGGTGTGCAGAGGAAGGCAGCCAAGATGATCAAGGGTCTGGAAAGCAAGCCTGATGAGGAACGGTTGAAGGAGCTGAAATATAGTAATAGTAATATAGTAATAGTGCCACTGTATTCTGCTCTGGTCAGACCTCACCTGGAGTACTGTGTCCAGTTCTGGGCACCACAGTTCAAGAAGGACACTGACAAACTGGAACGTGTCCAGAGGAGGGCAACCAAAATGGCCAAAGGCCTGGAAACGATGCCTTGTGAGGAACGGCTAAGGGAGCTGGGCATGTTTAGCCTGGAGAAGAGGAGGTTAAGGGGTGATAGGATAGCCATGTTCAAATATATAAAAGGATGTCACATAGAGGAGGGAGAAAGGTTGTTTTCTGCTGCTCCAGAGAAGCGGACACGGAGCAATGGATCCAAACTACAAGAAAGAAGATTCCACCTAAACATTAGGAAGAACTTCCTGACAGTAAGAGCTGTTTGACAGTGGAATTTGCTGCCAAGGAGTGTGGTGGAGTCTCCTGCTTTGGAGGTCTTTAAGCAGAGGCTTGACAACCATATGTCAGGAGTGCTCTGATGGTGTTTCCTGCTTGGCAGGGGGTTGGACTCGATGGCCCTTGTGGTCTCTTCCAACTCTATGATTCTATGATTCTATGATTCTATGATTCTATGATATGTTTAACCTGGAAAAGAGGACATTGGGGACCCTTACAATTCTATGATTCTATGATTGTAGGCAAAGGTGATGTGCTGGTCCCGTGGGTTACCCGAGGGGCGAGGTCCAAGTCCGGTCCATGGTCAAAGGTGCAACATGAAGGCAGTCCATAGTAGCTGAAGCTGGGTGCAGGGCAGGGAGTCGGGTGAAGTCAGGAACAGGCTTGCAAGCAGGGAGCCAGGGCGGGTCAGGAGCTCAGGCAGGTAAGCAGGACAGGGTGCAGACAGGAACTGGCAACCAACAATGTTCCTCCCGCAACTTGGGACTGGGGCTGGCTGGCTTTTATCTGCCCTGAGGCATAGGGCGGCCCCGATCCTCTGGTGACTCGCCTCTCCTGGCCTGGAGGCGAGCCCTCCTCCTGCGGGAACTTAGTTCCCTCCGCCTCTCTGTCCTGAGCCTCTGCAGCTCAGGAGAGGCTGGAGGGTTACCAGACCCAGAGGCAACCTCACCTTCCCCTGGCGGGGCTGAGAGTGGAGCACCTGCAGGCAATGGGTCCTCCATCACCTCCGAAGCCAGAGCAGACTCAGCTGGTGCCTGCACCTGAGGATCCAGCACAGGTGAGGACCCTTCAGGTTCATGCCCCAGCCCCGGCTCAGCTGGTTCTGGAGGCGGGGAAACCTGTGCAGGCTGGGATCCCTCAGGTTCAGCATCCGAACCCCAGGCCATCACAGGTGAGGCCTGTGGGTCGGTGGTTTCTCTAAGGGCCCTGCCCAATAAGGCCTTCATGATTCATACATATTCACCCTTGACTGATCGACTGCATATCCTGTCTTTCCTCCAAGGAAAGAGGACATACATACATAGTTCTTCCCATTCTGTCTTCATGGCTGAGTGGGAGGATTTGAACCATAGGCTCTCTAGGGTCCTGGTCTGACATTCACCCATCAGCTCCCCTCACCAGGTTTATATGTATACAGTGGTACCTCGGGTTACGGACGCTTCAGGTTACAGACGCTTCAGGTTACAGACTCCGCTAACCCAGAAATATCACAGCTTTGCTTCAGGATGAGAACAGAAATCGCGTGGTGGCAGTGGGAAGCCCCATTAGCTATAGTGGTACCTCAGGTTAAGAACAGTTTCAGGTTAAGAACGGACCTCCAGAACGAATTAAGTTCTTAAGCCGAGGTACCACTGTATATGCGAACAAAACATATATCTCAAAGTCACTACGATTTCTGCTGTGTCTTGATTCTAAATGAAAACATGAACATCTGGAACCTCTTGGAATCTTGGCAGAGCTTGGGAGTTGGTGTGTATTTTTCGCTCTATAAGACGCACCAGACTACAAGACGCACCTAGTTTTTGGAGGAGGAAAACAAGAAAAGAAAAAATTCTGAATCTCAGAAGCCAGAACAGCAAGAGGGATCGCTGCGCAGTGAAAGCAGCAATCCCTCTTGCTGTTCTGGCTTCTGGGATAGCTGCGCAGCCTGCATTCGCTCCATAAGATGCGCACACATTTCCCCTTACTTTTTAGGAGGGAAAAAGTGAGTCTTATAGAGCAAAAAATACGGTAATTAGGACACGAGTCTGCAAAATTATTCCTCCTCCTCTTCTCCTCTCTCTCTCTCTCTCTCTGTGTGTGTGTGTGCTGTATAGATGAGTCAGAAAAATGACACATACTTTTGTGGACTTTCACACCAACTCCCAAATTCTTGCACATTGCTGCAGAGAAATCTCACTACCATCTGCTGTCAACATTGCATTGATTTTTACGGTCCTACCCACGATGGCCCTGCCAGTTGCTTGACCCACTCTTAAGAGGCTTAAAGGAATACAGTGGTACCTCGGGTTACATACGCTTCAGGTTACAGACGCTTCAGGTTACAGACTCCAGTAACCCAGAAATAGTACCTCGGGTTAAGAACTTTGCTTCAGGATGAGAACAGAAATGGTGCTCTGGCGGTGCGGTGGCAGCAGGAGGCCCCATTAGCTAAAGTGGTGCCTCAGGTTAAGAACAGTTTCAGGTTAAGAACAGACCTCCAGAACGAATTAAGTACTTAACCCGAGGTACCACTGTAATAAAAACATAGAATTGTGGAGTTGGAAGGGACCCCCAGGGGTCATCTAGTCCAACCCCCTGCAATGCAGGAATCTCAGCTCAAGCACCCAGGCCAACCAACCTCTGCTTAAAAACCTCCAAGGAAAGACAGTCCACAACCTTCTGAGGGAGACCGTTCCACTGCTGAACAGCTCTTACTGTCAGAAAGGTTTTCTGTATATTGAGGTGGGATCTATTTCTTGTAACTCGAAGCCATGGGTTCGAGTCCCACCTTCCAGAACAGGAGAAAACAAGCTTGCTCCATCATCCATGTGACAGACCTTGAGATATTTGAAGATGGCTCTCATATCTCCTCCCGGCTAAACTTACCCAACTCCCTCAACCGTTCCTCATAAGGCTGGTTCCCAGACACTTGGTCATCTGGGTTGATCATCTTGGTGGCTGCCCTCTGCACATGTTCCACCTTGTCAACATCCTTCTTGGATTGCGGTGCCCGGAAATGGACACAGGACTCCAGGTATGGTTAGACCAAGGAAGAACAGAACAGGACTATTACTCTCTACAATATAGAGAACGCGCTACAAAATACTTCTAAGGCAGCTCTGCTGCAATGGACCAAAGGATCCTGTCTCTGTCAGTGCACAGCCTTCAGGAGGGAGCTGGATGTTTCAGCAGCCATCCTCTGTGGGAATAAATCTTGTGCATGTGTGTTGGAAGGGATGGAGGCGACTGTCTTCCACCGAGTCCCATCCAGCTCAGAAATGGAAGCAGGATGGTGTATAACTGCCCTGATAACATTGTGCATGCAAATAATATTCTGCATGCATAATCTGTTTATTATGTAATTTGTGCTTTTCTTACAGTGGTACCTCGGGTTAAGTACGTAATTCGTTCCAGAGGTCCGTTCTTGACCTGAACCTGTTCTTAACCTGAAGCACACTTTAGCTAATGGGGCCTCCCACTGCTGCCGTGCAATTTCTGTCCTTATCCTGAGGTACCACTGTATTGCGGTTTTATGCTCTAACCGCCCTGAGACCTGTGGGTCTTGGGGCAATGTACAAATTGAATGAATAAGCAAAGAAGTGATCAGAAGTGATCCTGGAAAAGACCCTGATGCTGGGAAAGATGGAGGGCGCAAGGAGAAGGGGACGAGGAGGACGCGATGGTTGGATAGTGTTCTCGAAGCTACCAGCATGAGTTTGACCAAACTGCGGGAGGCAGTGGAAGACAGGAGTGCCTGGCGTGCTCTGGTCCAGGGGGTCACGAAGAGGCGGACACGACTAAACAACTAAACAACAAATTAATAACAATTCATTATTATTAATTGCAGCTCCGTTGGTTAGTGCATGGCGCTGATAATGCCAAGGTTGCAGGTTTGATCCCCGTATGGGACAGCGGCATATTCCTGCATGGCAGAGGGTTGGACTGGATGATCCCTAGGGTCCCCATATGATTCCACGATCCTATGAAATAGGAAAAGACACCCAAAGACAGTGAGCAAGGAGATTTCCAAGACTGAAGGCGCCTCGGGGAGACTCGGTTCCACAGCAGCAATGCCACGGCCACTTCTTTCTGGAGAATTCTGCTGGAAGAGCGTAGCAAGGGGGAGCTGGCGGGCACCCCCCCACCCCACCCCCAGCATCTGGCTATTCTCCTCCCAGCCTTGCCAGCGTCTGATTTATGACTCTCTCCCTCTCCTTCCCACTCCTTTCCCATCGCAGAAGCTGCGCCACAAAGGAGGGATATCGGATCTGTCTGCTGCGAGCCCAGTTGCTCCCCCGCCCCACCCCAAGACTCTCCCCCCCCTCCCTGGCCAGACGCCCTATTTGTTTTGACATCTCTTATCCAGCTGGCGAAGGGCGTTTGATCTCTGAAGGAATTTGGGGGCTCTTCTGCCCCGGCCTGCTTGGCTGGATTCAGAGATACAAAAGAGGCCTCTCGGCCGTCTCCCTCCCCCCAACTCTCCGTCCTTGTTGTTATTTTGGCTTTCAAACAGGTCTGCATTCTCTCACTCTCCACCCCCAACCCAGTCCCCTCCAACTCCAGCGTTTCGTCATTTCATGGATGGGAGGGCACGATTTCATGGGTCTCCTTCAGGCCCCGGCCTATTTTCTGCTTTGGAAGACAAGATGTGGGGAACCAGGTCATTTTTAAGACTCAGTGTGGCCCCAGTAGATCCCACTGCTGACACCAAATTTAAAGGAAACTGGTTTTGGCAGGCCACCTTGTGCCTGTCACTTCCTGGGACTCTCAATGGGAATTCAAGCCTCACTGCAGACAGAACACCAGCTTATCTTTTATATCTCCGTGTTGCCCCAGTAAATTTCATCCCACTTCTAACACCAGCTCTAAGGAAAACTGGTCCTAGTGGGCCACCTCGTGCCTGCTACTCCCTGGGATCTTCACAGAGAATGAAAGCTTAGCTGCAGAACGGAAACCAGGTCGTTTATTGATGTCCTGGTGTGGCTCAGATAAATTTTATCCGACTTCTCAAACCACTAAAAGGGAGATTGGCTGTGCTGAACCACCTCGTCTGCCAATTCAAGTTTAGGTAGATGAAGGATAGATTTGAAGGTTCTTTAAGTTGGTTTTTTAAAAAAAAAAACATGCAGAGAGGCACTCAGATTAGTGGCACCTCCAGAGGTTCTGAATCTGACTTTTAAGACATAAGATAAAGTTGGCAGAGAATGGATGTTCTGCTTTGGGCCCAAGTGAGGAGTTCAGATCTGGGCAAACAGATGGCAGCAAGGGAAAATTGGGCAAAGTCTGCGTTAGAGCAATGTGCAGCAAGATCTGGCTTGAGGCAAGTCAGCGGCTGAGGGGAGGCAAAAGTTTTCAGGTCCAGCGGTACCTTGGACAGCTCCGCTCAGCAGAGCAGAGCTCAGGTGTTGTTTCAGCACCAGCCAGTCTCAGACTGAACCTTAAATAGGAGTTGTAGCTCCACCTTCTGAGGGAGGGGTCTCTTCATTTTAAGGGCCCCACCCTTCTCCATGGACCCCCTCCACAGGAAAGTGGCAACACGAGAATGGGGTCTTTTCATTGGTGGCATCTCCCGCTTGCAGAATGCTCGCCCCAGGGAAGCTTGCCTGGTACCATCGGTAAATATCTCCGGGCGCCAGTCAAAAACATTTATTTGCAGCTGGGACTATGGTTTTTAATCATCTGTCGCCTCCTTCAGGGGGCAGGATGTTTTCTTCCTGCTTTTAAAAAGTAGGTGTGGAGGACTCCCTGGTCCTGAATGGGGTCACTGTGCCCCTGAAGGACCAGGTGTGCAGTCTGGGGGTCATTTTGGACTCACAGCTGTCCATGGAGGTCCAGGTTAGTTCTGTATCCAGGGCATCTGTCTACCAGCTCCGTCTGGTACGCAGGCTGAGACCCTCCCTGCCGGCTGTCTGTCTTGCCAGAGTGGTACATGCTCTGGTTATCTCCCGCTTGGACTACTGCAATGAGCTCTATGTGGGGCTACCTTTGAAGGTGACCCGGAAACTACAACTAATCCAGAATGCGGCAGCCAGACTGGTGACTGGGAGCGGCTGCCGAGACCACATAACACCGGTCCTGAAAGACCTACATTGGCTCCCGGTATGTTTCCGAGCACAATTTGAAGTGTTGGTGCTGACCTTTAAAGACCTAAACAGCCTCAGCCCTGAGGTCCAGCTCTGAGGGTCTTCTGCTGGTTCCCTCACTGCGAGGAGTGAAGCTACAGAGAACCAGGCAGAGGTGGTGGTAGCACCCTCCCAGTGGAACGCCCTCCCATCCGATGTCGAGGAGATGAACAACTATACGACTTTCAGAAGACATCTCAAGGCAGCCCTGTATAGGGAAGTTTTTAATGGCTGATATTTTACTGTGTCTTTAATATTTCGTTGGGATCCGCCCACAGTAGCTGGGGCAACCCAGTCAGATGGGCAGCATATAAATATAATAATCAGTGCTATTTTTCTAGGAAAATAGGTGCCGGAACTCACCATGAACTCCTCTCTCATTCTCTTATAATGGCAATGGCGTCCACCTGAGAGGTGCAGAGTTATGGCTGAAAAATGTTGTTCTTCTACTTTCAGCAGCCAGAAGCATCATAGCCAGACACTGGAGAGACCTGTCAGGAGTAAGCATGGACCAATGGTACCAAATAGTATTGGAAACAGCCTCCCTAGAAAAATTAACCAATAAACTGAAACTGACATGGGGGACAAATAGAAGAAGACACCTTCACCCCGGTCTGGCTCCCCTTTATCACATACACAGCCCAACAAGACAAGGACAAAAATCCACCAACAGCATACAAATCAGAATGGCTAACCTGGTCCAAAACACAATCGACTATATGGAAATGGCTGAGATGACTGGCAGAATCCGAGACCAGGGAGAAGAGTTGGTGGAAGAAGATTGGAGGAAATTTAAAATTTATTTACAGAAGTATTGTAAAATGTATGAATGTTGATGACATTGAATTAAAATGAAGGGGTTCTAGTAACAAGAGATAAAAATTTGAAATTTGGGAGGTAAAATAAATAAGGATAAAGTAGTAGGATACGAATTTGCTGAACTAATTGTTAAAAAGGGATATAAAAAAGGGAGGCGTGAGGAAGTCAGGAAAATAAGTTAATTGAAGGTGAATAATTGGAAAAGAGTGATTTGTGTTTTTCTTATTCTACTTTTTGAGTGTTGATTGTCTTTTTTTTGTTTTCTTGTTAAATGTTTGTATTTTATGTATCGTGACAGTTTGTATTGTTGTGTTTTATATTTTCTTTGTGTTTTTATTGTTCTACTTTTCTATTGTTAAACTTAATAAAATATTACTTTAAAAAAAAATAACCTGGTCCAAAACACCCACCCACCCCACTCACACATAATAATAATAATAATAATTTATTATTTATACCCCACCCATCTGGCTGGGCCTCCCCAGCCACTCTGGGCGGCTTCCATAAAAACCAAAAATACAGTTAAATATCACACGTTAAAAACTTCCCTGAACAGGGCTGCCTTAAGATGTCTTCTGAATGTCAGGTAGTTGTTTATCGCTTTGACATCTGCTGGGAGGGCGTTCCACAGGGCGGGCGCCACTACCGAGAAGGCCCTCTGCCTGGTTCCCTGTAACCTTACTTCTCGCAGGGAGGGAACCGCCAGAAGGCCCTCGGCGCTGGACCTCAGCATCCGGGCTGAGCGATGGGGGTGGAGACGCTCCTTCAGGTATACTGGACCGAGGCCGTTCAGGGCTTTAAAGGTCAGCACCAACACTTTGAATTGTGCTCGGAAACGTACTGGGAGCCAATGTAGGTCTTTCAAGACCAGTGTTATGTGGTCTCGGCG
Organism: Podarcis raffonei; assembly: GCF_027172205.1. Classification (NCBI taxonomy): domain Eukaryota; kingdom Metazoa; phylum Chordata; class Lepidosauria; order Squamata; family Lacertidae; genus Podarcis; species Podarcis raffonei. The sequence continues at coordinate 3,400,551 of NC_070619.1, read as the reverse complement.
GCCGCCCCCAGTCACCAGTCTAGCTGAAAACAAAGGCCACCACAGCCAACCACAAATGAACAGCCACACCCTGGGCCAGGGGTTCTCAACCTGTGGGTCCCCAGATGTTGTTGGACTACAACTCCCATCATCCCTGAGCTCTGGCCTTGCTAGCTAGGGGTGATGGGAGTTGTAGTTCAACCACATATGGGGACCCACAGGTTGAGAGAGGCTGCCCTAGGCCAACCCCAACCTCTCTCACCACCAAAGGAACACAAGCGAACAGCAGAGAACCTGCACAAGCGACGCTGACACCAAACCCCACATATATTAAGTAAAATAGGAACATCGCCACCCGACCCCCCATCTCCCCCCCACTTCTTTCCCCCTCTTCTTCCTAAAGTCTCAACAAATGAAACTGATTTGTAAAAATGTTACATGGGGGGGGGGGGGAATACGAGAGAGAGAGGCACTGCACACACTTTTGTAAATCAACAAAATATTTAATTTTTTAAAAAGTTGTTGTGATTATTATTATCTCTTTTAATATGCATTATAAAATAAAAGAATAAATCTTTCTCACACACACCCAACACACACTGCCTCTCATCCGTCACATTCAGGGGACCCCACAGCACACTTCACACACACACCCCAGGCAGGGGAAAAAGTCATTTCTGTTGCAACACAGAGGATTCAGTCACTCGTGGCTTCCCAGGATACAAGAATATTTCAGCTGCTTGGAGGAGAGAAAGAGAGAGACTCTCATTCCAGCAGCAGTTCCAAAGTTTGAACTCACGCCCCCTCGCCTCTTTCTCCATCGCGTGTGGCGACCTCTGCCCTCTTGCCTTGCCAGCGGAGTTACCATTTGACCTTCCTGGACTCTGGAACGCAGGCGAAGGAAGGGGGTGAGAGGCGCCCGATAAAGGGAGGGGGCACCCACCCACCGGGCTGGGCAGTTGTGGAGAAACATCTGTTGGGATGTTGCCAAGCAGGGGAAGTTGCTGGGCGGGGGGGGGGTGGACACACCAGGCACTAGGACGAAGAATGGCAAGTAGCCTGCACCCCTCTGCAGAACGTGGCCTGCCAATGCAAAGGTTTCCTTCTGCAAAATGGGCTCATTGGGGAGCAGAAAGACAGACTCAAAAACCCCATCTGCACAACCATGCAGCTTTTGACAGCCATGGCTTCCCCCAAGGAACCACGGGAACTGTAGTTTGTCCAGGGTGCTGAGGGTTCTTAAGGTAAAGGTAAAGGGACCCCTGACCATTAGGTCCAGTCGTGGCCGACTCTGGGGTTGTAGCACTCATCTCGCTTTATTGGGCGAGGGAGCCGGCGTACAGCTTCTGAGTCATGTGGCCAGCAGGACTAAGCCGCTTCTGGAGAACCAGAGCAGCGCATGGAAACACCGTTTACCTTCCTGTCGGAGCGGTACCTACTTATCTACTTGCACTTTGACATACTTTCGAACTGCTAGGTTGGCAGGAGCAGGGACCGAGCAACGGGAGCTCACCCCGTGGCAGGGATTCGAACTGCTGACCTTCTGATCTGCAAGTCCTAGGCTCTGTGGTTTAACCCACCGCGTCACCCGCGTCCCTTAGGAGACCCTTAGGAGGGTTCTTAGTGCCCTCCGACAGCTACAGTTCCCAGCGTCGTCTAATACCTGGATTTGGCAAAATACTGGTTTGCAGAAGGCAGAATGGTTGGCTTTTAATACTATATTTAGCTGCAGGACAGGGAACCGGAAACATTTCTCTCTTTTTCTCTCTCTTTCACTTTTTACTTTTCTTCCTTCTGCCCCTGTTCCTTTTCAGACTAAGTAGCTGTTTTATTTCAGTGTGATGTTATTATTAGAGACTCTCCCGTTGTCCGTATTTTCCAGGGGGCAGTCCCAGATTCGCTGAAGCCATCCCGGTTTCTGATCTGATCCAGGAACGTCCCTCTTTCCTCAGGATGTCCCCATTTTCATCGGGAAAATGTTGGAGGGTCTGGAGTTATGCGACCCCCCGAGCCAAGGAGATAAGCAACTATACGACCTTTAGAAGACATCTGAAGGCAGCCCTGGGCAGGGAAGTTTTTTCATGTTTCATGTTTCCTTATGTTTTTTCATTTGTTGGAAGCCGCCCAAAGTGACTGCAGCAACTCAGTCAGATAAGCAGGGTATAAATATTATTATTATTATTATTATTATTATTATTATTATTATTTTCATTAAACAAATGTTTGAGGCATTCCCAGTCCTACCAGAGAGAAATGCACGCTCTTCAAGGCGACCCATCAATGTTTGTATTTTGGGGGGGGGCACAATTAAAGGGCATCCCACATAAGGACTGGGGGCCGTTTTGTGGGCTCCTCCACCCTTATTCCGAATAGGATTCCTCGCAAGAAAAGGGAAAAGTTGACAGCTATGAAGAGCAGAAGCTGGATGTGGGGGGGACTGGTCGCCCTCCCCCTTTTCCACCGCAAACCCCTTTTCATCAGCGCCCCCCCTCCTCGCTCAAGCTTGACCTCCCCACACAAAGCTCTTGCCCCCAATTTGAATCAGAAAAGGGAGCTGGAGCAGAGAGCAGTGACCTTCAACCTGGGGGTCAAACCCTCCATCCCGGCTGTCAGGATGGGGCGGGGGGGGGAGACCCAGGCCACGTTCCCCTGGGAAACCTACTGCGGAGAGGGGGGTGTTGTTTGGGGAGGGGGGAGAAGGGGCCTGGGGATGGGGGGAGGAAGGGCAATGGGGAAGTAACACCCCCCCCCCAGCCTCCTTCCGTCCCTCGCAAAAGCCAGGATGAGGGGAATAGGGATGGATCAAATGGGGGGAGGGAATGCAACAAGCCCCCAAGGATTGGTGGCTGTCGTGTCTGAGCTGGGGAGTCCACAGGGAGCCTGGCTTCTGCAGAGGGGGTGGAATGAAGGATCGCTGGGGGGTGGGACAGACAGACAGATAGCCGGAGGGGCAAGGATCAATCGATGTGCGCCCATGTGGCCGATGTCTAGGGGAAGGAGGGAGACAAAGGAGCGCTGTGCGAATTAGAGGAGGGGCAGATATCTGGGGAATGGAGGGGGTTGAGAATGCAGAGACCCCCAAAGAGATAGAGGAAGACATACAATCAGAATGGCTGTTGGATCAGGCAAATGGCCCACCAAGTCACAGAACGGTAAAGGTAAAGGGTAAAGGGGACTCCTGACCACTAGGTCCAGTCGTGACCGACTCTGGAGTTGCGGCGCTCATCTCGCTTTACTGGCCTATGGAGCCGGCGTACAGCTTATGGGTCATGTGGCCAGCATGACTAAGCTGCTTCTGGCGAACCAGAGCAGCGCACGGAAACGCCGTTTACCTTCCCGCCAGAGTGGTACCTATTTATCTACTTGCACTCTGAGGTGCTTTTGAACTGCTAGGTTGGCAGGAGCAGGGACCGAGCAATGGGAGCTCACCCTGTTGTGGGGATTCGAACCGCCGACCTTCTGATCGGCAAGTCCTAGGCTCTGTGGTTTAACCCACAGCACCACCCATGTCCCTCACAGAATGGTAGAGTTGGAATAATTATTATTATTTATTTATACCCCGCCCATCTGGCTGGGCTTCCCCAGCCACTCTGTACGGTTTCCAACAAAATATTAAAATACCGTAATACATCAAACATTAAAAGCTTCCCTAAACAGGGCTGCCTTCAGGTGTCTTCTAAAAGTCTGGTAGTTGTTGTTCTCTTTGACATCTGGTGGGAGGGCGTTCCACAGGGCGGGCGCCACTACCGAGAAGGCCCTCTGCCTGGTTCCCAGTAACTTGGCTTCTCGCAGTGAGGGAACCGCCAGAAGGCCCTCGGTGCCAGACCTCAGTGTCTGGGCTGAGTGATGGGGGTGGAGACGCTCCTTCAGAAAGGGACCCCCGAGGGTGATACAGTCCATCCAGTTGGGCAAGAATCTCAACTCAAGCATCCATGACAGATGGCTATCCAACCTCTGCTTAAAAACCTCCAAAGATGGAGAGTCCACAACTTTCTGAGGAGGACCATTCCACTGTCAAAAGGCTCTTGCCGCAGTAGAAAGTTCTTCCAAATGTTTCTTCAGAATCTCCTTTCTTGTCACAGGTTCGAGTCCTACCCTCCAGAGCAGGAGGAAACAAGCTGGTTCCCCCTTCTACACGACAGCCCCTTGAGATATTTGAAGATGGCTCTCAGTCTCCTCTTTCCAGGCTAGACACCCCCAGCAAACTCTTCTCGCAGCGGCCAAAGAGATGTCTGCAGAAAATCAGGAAGCAGGATTCGAACCCTCTCCCGTTCCGTGGCTTCTGGCAAGTGACCCTCACTCCAACTCTCTGGTGAATCTTGAGCATAGCTAAGAGAGCCATTAAGGCAACATGATTAGAGGCTAGGTCCTGGAGATTAGGGTTCAACCCCCCATTTGGACATGAAGCTCATTGGGTGAAGCCCAACAGGGTTGTTGTGGGGGCTAAAGAGGGTTGCCATTTGCCTGGAATTCCCCAGACATTGCCAGGATTAGACCGTCGGAAACAGTGTCCCGGCGGAAATCGCTGAAACGTCCCAGAAAATCCGGATGTATGGCAACCCATGTCATAAGTGTTGATTTAGACGAATTTCAATAAAAATAGCTCAAAAAATTATATTTATTTAGGGTTGGGCGGGGAGGAAGATCAAGGGCTAAATGAGGAGGAACGAACCATGTGCACCACCTGGAGCTCCTTTGAGAGGAAGGTGAGGTACAAATGCAAGTGAACAAACAAGAGTCAGAGCTCAAGGAGCTCAAGTTCAGTGTGGCAGGAACTCTCTGCCAGGAGCCAGCCAGCAGCAAATCACACCATGCAAGTACAATCTGCACAGATGCAGAGAAGCTCATGCGCATGGATCAGTTGCTGGGGATGAAAGTCCCTGCCTCCCCACATCTGTCTAAGTTCCCTGCTTTCCAGGGCTTTCCCCCAAGCAATCAGAGACTATGCCTGCCTGCAGCCAACCTCTCCTCTGTCCTTTTCATGCCTCTCCTGGTTCTGGGAGACCAGAGGGGAGGGGAATTGGTTGCAACAGAGAGAGAGATAAAACTTTATTCGCATTAGCCAATGGCCATAGCAACAGTAAAATGTCACAGTATACGCAGAAAAGGAAATTTGATATAAGAGCACGATTCAAAGTCCTGAATCAGCAGTCAGTTAGTGGCCCTTATTCTGATTGCCCCTGCTATGAACCCAGCAACCTTTGCTGTTACCTGCTCATTTTGATCTGATAGAAGAAAGGACATTGTGGCAGTGGTTGAGCGCCCTGGGATGGTTAGGACAAGCGGGGTGATGCTCTCGTTCCTCAGGTCTTTGTAGAGAGTGCAGGACAGGAGGACGTGTGTTGCTGTTTCGGTGCTACCATCTCCACGGGGCAAAGACGTTTCTCAGGCGGGATCTTTTGGAATCGACCCTCAAGTACCGCAGACGGCAAAACACCCAGTCTTGCAAGTGTAAAAGCACGTCTGTATTTTGGGATACTAAGTTTGTGCAGATATGGGGCCAGAGAATCAAAATGGAGAGGTGGAAAATGAACATACCAAGGGCAGAATTTCCTTATAGTGGCCAGGTTGTTCTGATGCTCGATATCTTTTAGACGTCGACCAATTAGACTGTTTGCTTTAGTGGGGCCCATAGCGAGTAGGTGTTGTGGGGATCAGCCACAAGAGGGAAGTTTTTGATAGCGGGTTTTAAGCCAGGCACTTTTATGGGAGTCTTGAAGTACTAGGGATAGTAAACCGGGGGGATTTGAGTTTAGGCGGAGCCAGAAGTTAAGAGTTCTTTGCCAAGTCCGTACTTCTACTGAAGGGAGTCTTGCCTCCAGTCTCAATGATGCGTTTGGGATGCATGGCGGTACAGAAAAAATCCTGGTTGCAGCAAAATGGGGAGACATCTTTGACTTTTTACCAGCCAGACTTCCTCTCTGCCTCCTGGCCTCCCTCCTGTCCTGCCTCAGCTTCTGCCTCCAATTCTGGACTGCTCTCTGCCACAGACTCTCCCCACTCACTAAACCCCGTTGCCTCCTCAGCTTCCGCCACCTCCTCTTCCCAGTCTTCTCCCTCTGCCTACTCATTGTCGCCCCACTACTAATCCCCGGGCTCTGAGCCTTCTCCCCTTGGGCATCCCCCAGCTGGTTCCTCCCACCATTCCACTCACCCAGCAGTTCCCTCTCCCAGCCTCAGTCTTCCGACCTGCAGTACGGGTATAATGGGCCTGCGGTGCCTTGTTGTTGCAGGACTGCAGCGCTGCACATAACTGCTTGGAACATTTTAAGTGCTTTTAAGTTACAGGTGTAAGTCACTGAAACCGGTTTAATCTGCAAGGGTATAATCCAGGCAGCTGTTCCCAATACAGGCCCCGCAGCTGAGTTTCTCCTGAGCCTAGAGGGAGAACGGGTGCTCTTTGCTGCTCTCGGGAAATGGCAAAGTTAAGCCTTGCTGGCATTTTTGCACCTTCCATCAGAAACGAAATCTAACCCACAAGCCCTGCTCTCTGTAGACCATCAAAGGGGGTGGGTGGGGTGGTTCACCACACAATCATGTCCCACGCATGCACACACACACACACACACACGCTTCCCTGCCCACATTTCCATCTGAAAGCCACGCCATCCTCGAATCAGCTGCCCTTTGACACTTGGACCCTGGCTGGCGACAATGAAAAGCTTCAAAGAATGTTTGCAGGAAGGAAAATTAATAGCTTTTTGTCCCGTCCCCGCTTCTCTCCTCGAAGATGGATTTCTCTAGCCCCCCTAGCCAAACAGAGGGAGTGTCAAGAAAACATGACCGCCGGCCAGATTCCATCCTAACGTGCAGGGATGATGGTCTGTGTGCAATTTCCCCCTGTATGCACTGTTCATCCCTGTATAATTCCATTCCCCAACTCTTTCCTCCTCCTGCATTCCTTTCCCAAAAGCCGCCTAACCTTCCCAGGCGATGCAAAAGTTTACAACTGCCCTGGGAATTCGGAAAAGGCCAAAAATTTTGGGTTTTCTTTGTTTGGTTTTGATTAATAAATAAATGAGGGTTTGCAAATGCAGGAAAAAAGGAGGCGAGGGTATTTCACGGCCTACAGAAACGTCCCACAGAGTTTTGCCAAAGCCGTCGTGCAACGCCTTGCCAAATTCATAGGCAAAACAACACAAAGATGAAGCATTTATGAGGCCCGACAGCCAGGAATTTCTCATCCAGCCTTTCCTAACATCAGCAGCCGGGGGAAAGAGTGTTGCATTTCACATTTCCTTCAAGAAGCGGTTAATTTTATTTTATAATCGATACTTTTATTATTGCTGATCATTTTTGATTATTTGTCATCGTTTAAAATGATCACCCGCCCTTCACCCAGAGTTCCCTTTTAAAAACGTGGCGTTAATATTAAAGCAGAATCTTAGAAACAGTTTTGCAATTGCAAAACTTAGAAGCTGCACCTTGAGGGTGGAAAGGCAAAGCAGGGGGGAGCTGCATCATCAAATAATTAATAATAATAATAATAATAATAATAATAATAATAATAATAATACCCCGCCCATCTAACAGGGTTCCCCCAGCCACTCTGGGCAGCTTCCAACATATATAAATAAAATAAAACATTAAACATTAAAAATCTTCCTTCTACAGGGCTGTCTTCAGATGTCTTCTAAAGGTTGCCTAGTTACTCATATCCTTGGCGCAAGGATCGCATAACTCCAGACCAGGCAACCCCAAACCCAGCCCTCCAGATATTTTTGGGACCACAATTCCCATCATCCCTGACCGCTGGTACTGTTAGCTAGGGATGATGGGAGTTGTAGTCCCAAAATATCTCTGATGAAAATAGGGACACCCTAAGGGAAAGCAGGACGTTCCGGGATCAAATTCTGGGATGCGGGTGGCGCTGTGGTCTAAACCACAGAGCCTAGGACTTGCCGATCAGAAGGTCGGCGGTTCAAATCCCTGCGATGGGGTGAGCTCCCGTTGCTCGGTCCCAGCTCCTGCCAACCTAGCAGTTCGAAAGCACGTCCAAGTGCAAGTAGATAAATAGGTACCGCTCCGTCAGGAAGGTAAATGGCGTTTCCATGCGCTGTCCTGGTTTCGCCAGAAGCGGCTTAGTCATGCTGGCCACATGACCCAGAAGCTGTACGCCGGCTCCCTCGGCCAATAAAGCGAGATGAGCGCCGCAACCCCAGAGTCAGCCACGACTGGACCTAATGGCCAGGGGTCCCTTTACCTTTACCTCCTATCTCCTCTCAGTCTCCTCTTTTCCAGGCTAAACATACCCAGCTTCCTTCAACTGTTCCTCATCAGGCTTGGCTTCCAGACCTCCAAAATCTTAATATGTGTATCGGGAATGTTTTGAGAATGTGAAATATCCCTTTCGGCTGAAAGGCAGTCCCTATCGTGAGATCTTAAACACGCTTTCCCAAGGCCTCCATCCTGCTCCAACCCCCCCCAACCCCCCCTACCCCTTCACTCTTGGCCTGACCTCCAAATTTGGGGTTGGGGGGAGAGCTTGACCTCTGCTATCAGATTCCCTATATTTGGGTGTGTGCGTGGAATTTTAATTAGCATAAGATAAATCAGCCCGGAAGGGGGGAATCAAGTCTAGCAGCGTGGGAGGAGGGGACAAAAAGGCAGACTGGGGTTTTTTGGAGGGGGGGTCAGTTTGGCCACGACCCCTGGATTTGGTACCCAGCCAGGAGTCTGGTTTCGAAAACTTCTCCTTTGTGGGGGTCACTGACTCCGTTGTCTAGCGAATATTTATCAAACCCCTGGCTCTCACCTTTGATCTTGCTGACAGCGGTGAACATTTTTTTTTTTCAAAAAAGAGGGTTGTTTGGGGGGGGGGAGAAGGGGGTTGTCCGAGAATTCAGATGATAAGGGTCAGGAGCTATGAAGGGAGGCTAAGGGTCACCTCCTAGGAAGCAAGAAGAAAAAAAATCAAACCAAGGGTTTGATTGATTTATATATTGTTTTTTATTATTTTCTCTGGACTTCAGGGTTTTATTTGCATTGGGTCACATCCAGCAAAGCTTGGGTCACATCCAGCAAATCTTGACTCACAGTAGAAAAATGGACCTAAGGCAGTCCGTTTGTCATGGATTCTTTTGTTGAGATTCCTGCAAGGCAGGGGGTGGAATAGATGGCCCCCGGAGGTCCCTTGCAACTACACAATTTCTATGATTCTAGAATTCTAGGGCCTACTCTAAGTAGGACTTAGGTGTGTGTGGGTTTAAGCCTGTTTTTTCTCAGTATGGTTGCCAGAAAAATAAATTAAGAGTGGCAGAAGATGGGGGGGGCACCAACAAAGCAATGTTTTGTGTGATGTTAAAAAAAAACCATAGTGTTGGAAGGGACCCAAAGGTCATCTAGCCCAACCCGCTGAAATGCAGGAATCTTTCGCCCAACATGGGTCTCGAACCCACAACCCTGAGATTAAAAATCTCACGCTCTACCAGCGGTTATTTCTGTATTCGCCTGCTTTTGCCAACGTTTGTGCGGTTTTATTTCTGTGTCTTCGCTTGCCGACTCTTGATTGCAAATCGCTACGGGATTCACACGTTCAGTAAACCTGAATCTCTATGTCCTCATCAGCAACCTCAATCTTTGTTCTTGGTTAATGACTGAACTGGCGATTGCGTAGAAGGTTGTCCACACTCTGAGTCCGCCTATTGAAATTGGAGGACGGGATTCATTCAAGGCCCATTCATTAAAATGCTTAAAAACCTGGTGACTTCAGTAGGTTTACATGGAGTATGACTCTTGTGCAAAGGCGCCCCCCGGTGGATGTCAGCAGTCTGGCTTCTTCCTCCTCCTCTCTTTATTATTATTATTATTTATTGAATTTATATACTGGTTTTCGAAACCAGACCCGGAGGTCTCAAGGTGGTTCAGAGAACAAAATCAAAACGTAAAATCACAAAATATATAATCAAAATAAAAACAACAACCCAATAACTCCCCCCGCCCTCATTATGACGATCCTGTGAAGCTTATACAGTGGTACCTCTGGTTGCGAACAGGATCCGTTCCGGAGGCCCATTCGCAACATGAAAAGCACGCAACCTGAAGCGCCGTATCTGCGCAGGTGCGCGGCGCGATTTGGCGCTTGTGCACATGTGCGAAGCGTGATTTAGCACTTCTGTGCGAGCGGTGAAACCCGGAAGTACAGTGGTACCTCGAGTTAAGTACTTAATTCGTTCTGGAGGTCTGTTCTTAACCTGAAACGGTTCATAACCTGAAGCCCCACTTTAGCTAATGGGGACTCCTGCTGCTGCCGTGCGATTTCTGTTCTCATCCTGAAGCAAAGTTCTTAATCCGAGGTATTATTTCTGGGTTAGCGGAGTCTGTAACCTGAAGCGTCTGTAACCTGAGGTACCACTATAACCCTTTCCGGAACTTCCAGGTCGCCACGGGACGCAACCTGAAGAAAGTAACATGAAGCAAACGTAACATGAGCTATGACTGTATGGGAATTTTTTTGTGTGTATTTGGGGGAAATTTGGGGCAGTTTCTGCACATGCCGTAGAGGGACGTGAGAGACAGGTGGGGCTCATCCATCTGGAAAGGGAGCCCATCTAGGAGAAGGAGAACTCTGACCCTAAACCTCCGCCGCCTTGCAGGATATTTTCAGGAGAAGGAAAACCTAAACCTACACAAATCAGGAGCGGAGTCCCTTTCATTATTTATTTTTTAAATAATCTTTATTAATTTAAATTACAAATTTAATTTACAAAGAATTTACAACCTGATACTACAAAAAGAAAATTAAAGAAAAAACAATTAAGGAAAAAAGAAAAGAAGAAAATACAAAAAAAGAAAGAAAAAGCAAATTTACGTAGAAAAAAATTAATCTTCCTAATTAATACTTAATTAAACACTTAAAAGAAAAAAGACTTCTAACAAAACGAGTCTTCCAGTCATTCTCACTGTACTGTTTATACTGTCGTTTTTGCCGCACAGTTTTATATTCTTCAGTATTGTTCCCGTCTACTCCGCAAACGGTATTTGTGTATACATGTGTCACTCAAGTTCGGCTAATATGGTGTGATTGGTACAATATGATCTGATATAATCCTTAAATATTCTCCATTCTCCAAATATTTTCTGGTTCAATACTAGGAGCGGAGTCCCTAAGGCAGTTGGATGGCACCTTGTACGCCGCCTTCCGCCAACTCCAGCCCAGCTGGTGCCAAACATTTTGCTCTGCTTTCCTTGGGACCACATCAGCCGGACCAAGAGGGGGGTCTCAATGTCTGGGTAGCCCAGGACCTCCAGACACACTGCCCAGGATTGTGCCCAACGGAGGTCACTTCAGTGCTGTGAAAGCAGCAGTTTGGCTTCACCCCTGAAGACGCACTCTGTTGCCCCTAGAGACAGACAGATGCCAATCAGAAAACTTTGTTAGCATCCCCAAACTCGGCCCTCCAGATGTTTTGGGACTACAACTCCCATCATCCCTAGCTAGCAGGACCAGTGGTCAGGGATGATGGGGATTGTAGTCCCAAAACAGCTGGCGGGCCGAGTTTGGGGTTGCCTGGCTTATACCTTGGTTCTCAAATGCATTGTTTCCCAAACGCCAAAAACTCTGAAGTAAGTGTTCTGGTTTTCGAACGTTTTTCGGAAGCCAAACATCCAATGCGGCTGTTGGCTATTGTTTCCGGGGCGCCTGCACCAATCAGAAGCTGCAGCTTCGTTTTCGAACATTTCAAAAATCAAACGGACTTCCAGAACGGATTAAGTTTGGCGCTTTTGTTTTTGCTGTTTATTTAGCGTTTTAGTTTTTGAGGCTTTTTTGGTTAATTTGTTTTTGTGACTATGTGCAACCCTACTGATTGATTGATTGATTGATTGTGTGACTGCGGAAATGGATAAAAGCCCCCCATCCAAACAATGACTAACATCAGTGCAGGTAAGAAAAAATAAGAATTTTAATTTGTATCATCTACAATACTGCCTTCTTTATTTTATAGTGCAGCACATTGATGGTTGCTTTCATTTTATGGATCAATGGTCTTGTTAGATAGTAAAATCCATGTTAAATTGCTGTTTTAGGGGTGCGTTTTTTAAAGCCTGGAATGGATTAATCTGTTTTGCATTACTTTCTTGGGAAAGTGCGCCTTGGTTTTGGAACGGACTTCTGGAACAGATTAAGTTTGAGAACCAAGGTACCACTGTACGCCATGCTTCCATTTGCATCAGGAAACAAGGGGAGAATTGGTAGTAAAGTCATACCCTCCAACATTTATCCGATTAAAATAGGGACATCAATAATAATAATAATAATAATAATAATAATAATAATAATAATAATAATAATACCTTGCCCATAAGGGTTGCCCCAACCACTCTGGGTGGCTTCCAACAGAAATTTAAACAGAAGAGAACATTAAACTTTAAAACTTCCCTATCCAGGGCTGCCTTCAGATGTCTTCTATTTTTATTTTTATTTTTATTATTTTTTTTATAAATATTTATTGAAGTTTTCAAAAAATAAAGAAAAAACAAAAAAAAACAATTAAAAACACATAAAATTTACATCCTTTCTTTCAATAACCAATTTCCTTGACTTTCCCACACCTCCCCTTCTTGTATTCCAGTTCCAATTTTTAGCTCAGCAAGTTCTTGTCCCCAAATTTTACCTTATTATATTTAATTCATTTTAGTTAACCAATTTTAACTTATAAACCTCAGTCTTTATACATCAGTACTTATTCTTAAAAGTCTTTTTCTAAGGTCGACCCCAATTCCCTTCCACGAATTCCCCATTTTTATATTAGTAGCAAAACAGAATAAAAGGAAACAGAGTATAATTGTACACCCTTTGAATTCCCAAAGCCCCCCCCCTTTCCCGGTTTCGAACCCCAGCAAATGTCCATCAGTCTATCTGCTGTCAGCCTGGCGACCTCACGTCCGAGGCTCTTAATTCTCTCTCAATTCCTCTCTGCCGGTTTTTTTGATAGTACTTTGTATTGGAAACCAGATCTCGAAGAAGCTCTGTCCCAATAAGGTCCATGTTTCTTCCAGCCAGACCTCCATATTTAAAAGTGGAGCCGAAATTTCTATTTTTATTTAATAATTTTTATTGGAATTTTATTTACAACATAACATAACCCCCCCACCCCACCCCCAATACACAATCCACCCTCATTAAATGTGAACATAACATACAATGAGCATAACATACAGCAATACAAACAACCAAATAAAAGACTTCCTTTATCCCGTATCCGGCTTCCTTATTTACTTCTTATAAACTGTTTCCTTAATGAATAATTATTAAGATTTTTCTAATTATAACTTAAATATCCACAAAGTCTCCTGCAGACATTAATCGAAACAAGTCCAGGTATGTATTTTAGGGCACTGTTTTGTGAAGTATTCTCTGAACTTTCCCCATGCTTTTTGAAACTCTTGTCAAGTGTGATCTCTAATTGCCTCTGTTAATCTAGCCAATTCAATATACTCTAACAGTTTGTCTTGCCATTCCTTATTTGTTGGCACAGTTTCTTTTTTCCAGTTTTTAGCAATTAGGATCCTTGCTGCTCCTGTGGCATAGAGGAATATTTTATGATCTTCTCTTGCTATACCTGTGTCCATTCAGATTTCTATAATAATAATAATAATAATAATAATAATAATAATAATTTTTATTTATACCCCGCCCTTCCCAGATCAAAAACTGGGCTCAGGGCAGCTAACAACAAATTTAAAACACTTAATTTATAAAAACAGCATAAAATACAGTATAAAAACATGAATAACAATAAAATTATAAAATCAATTAGATAACCCCCAGGGCTAGCTGGCTGATTTGGTCCTACTTGGGCCAGTGCGGAGGCCAGGGGAGAATTAGCTGTGGGGTCTCAGAGCGGGTGATCTTCATAAAAGGGGAGGGAAGAGAAGGGAAATAAAAAATCAGGCTGAATTCAAAGGCCAGGCGGAATAGCTCTGTCTTACAGGCCCTGCGGAAGGAAGTTAAATCCTGCAGGGCCCTGGTCTCATGGGACAGAGCATTCCACCAGGTCGGAGCCACCACTGAGAAGGCCCTGGTGGAGGATAGTCTGACTTCCTTAGGGCCTCTAAACGATGGTTATTCATGGGGGCCCACTAGGGGGCGCATAGGAAGATGGCCGACAATAACATCTCTCCGACCCACAGGAGGTAATTTGGAGGCTATGTTGGGAGTAATTAGCCTCCCTACCCACTCAAGACGGTGAGTGGGGCCGTTTGCCTGCTGTGCCCGATACCACCCCCGAATTTGTGAGGGGGATGGGGGCACTAGGCACAAAAACCCTCCCGTGGGTTCTCGGCACTCCTGGACGCTGTCTCTGATCTGCGCCACTAGCTGCAAGAACTTCAAAAGAATTAAATTGGCACGAAGGAAATGCACATACTTCAGGAAATGAGGAGGAGTGAAGGCTGCAACAGAAGAGGTCTCTGGAAAAACAAGATTTAATTTATGAGAAGATACGTCAAGATACGGTACGGCAAATGACCGATGGGGGAGGGGGGGAAATGTTTTATTATTTTTTTTACTTATGTGATTAAACCCAAGAATCCCCTCCCTTCAAGAGTCAAAAGCCAGAAATGAGTAAGGACTTAAGCTGTGAATTTAAGGCTGTGTGGAGATAAACTTTCGAACCAAAGCATGTTTATAGAAGACTGTGGAATGTATAAGAGCTTTGTTATGACGCAGTCAAAAATTCCGACGCCATTTTGGGAAGCTCTGTCGGAGGACTAAGACCGGGGGGAGAAAGAGTGAAAGAGAGCCTTTTTAAACTCCTCAAAGAGGTCTTAAGATCGACAGAGCTATAAATCTACGATGGAAAAAGTGATCTTATCTCCGAAGGTGACGATTTATGGGAACTATCTGGACTTGAGGAATGACGACGGGAAATTCACACAGGAGTATTATTGGCGTTTATCAGCTTAAGGAGACCATCAGAAGAGACCATAAAGGATTATAAAGGACAAAGAGAAAATATAAGAATAAGAAGTGATGTGGAAACAGCAAGAGAAGATTGGAAAGAACTATGAACATGTGTTTGGACTGTTGGAACATCTATTTGGACTGATTTGGACATTAATGCAGAAGTAAGGATTTAGATCAGAATCCTTCCTCGGATCTGGAAGTATGGGACCCCCCAACAAAATTTAAAAATTCGACTCTGTAATTTGGAATTTATGTGGTTTGATTTGATGTGATTGGCCGGTTAATAAAATTTATTTAAAAATAAATAAATAAACGATGGTTATTCATGGACCTTAAGGTCCTCTGCGGGGCAGACCAGGAGAGGCGGTTGTTTAGTGACATCTCCTTGGCTTGGGGGACGCATAACTCCAGACCCTCCAACATTTCTCCAATGGAAATAGGGTCATGTTTAGCTGCCCTTTCCCCCTCCTCTCCCGACAGGACAGGGAGCCTCCTGCCCTTCCTTCCTGAGCAAGGCTTGTGCTAAGTGGAGGCTGGGCTGCCCGCTCTGCCCTCCAGCCTGCGGAGGGTTCGCACCAGCGACTGCAACTGCCCAGCTTGGCGTTGACCCATCAGACTGATCTGCGTCTCCAGCTGGTGCAACTGGGCTTCCTGCTTCTTGCGGCCGTTCTGGTAGGCAAGGACGAGGGCACTGGAGGGGAAGGGGGAAAGGAGAAAACAGTGGAGCCAGGCGGGATGGCATATAATAATAATAATAATAATAATAATAATAATAATAATAATAATAATATATTATTTGTACGCTGCCCAGCCAGGGACGCGGGTGGCGCTGTGGGTTAAACCACAGAGTCTAGGACTTGCCGATCAGAAGGTCGGCAGTTTGAATCCCTGCGACGGGGTGAGCTCCCGTTGCTCGGTCCCTGCTCCTGCCCACCTAGCAGTTTGAAAGCATGTCAAAGTGCAAGTAGATAAATAGGTACCACTCCGGTGGGAAGGTAAACGGCGTTTCTGTGTGCTGCTCTGGTTCGCCAGAAGCGGCTTAGTCATGTTGGCCACATGACCCAGAAGCTGTCTGCGGACAAATGCCGGCTCCCTCGGCCTATAGAGCGAGATGAGCGCGCAAACCCAGAGTCGGGCACGACTGGACCTAATGGTCAGGGGTCCCTTTACCTTTACCTTTACCCTGCTCAGCCAGATGGTCCTCCCCAGCCACTCTGGGCGGCTTCCAACAAAGATTAAAAATACATTAAAATGTTACACATTAAAAACTTTCCTGACAGGGCTGCCTTCAGATGTCTTCTAAATGTCAGGTAGTTGTTTATCTCTTTGACATCTGGTGGGAGGGCGTTCCACAGGGCGGGTGCCACTACCGAGAAGGCCCTCTGCCTGGTTCCCTGTAGCTTTGCTTCTCGCAGCGAGGGACTCACCAGAAGGCCCACGGTGCTGGAGCTCAGTGTTTAGCCCCTGCATGGTCCGCCCTGGCCGGCAGCACGAGCTCTATGCGGTTTCAGGGAGGGAGTCTTTCTCCCCGTCCCCACCTGGGACCTTCTGCAAGCAAAGCAGGTGTCCCGCAGCTCAGCTGCAACCTTTACCAGGAAAAAAAGCAAGCCAGTTTCTAGTCTAGTCTAGAATCATAGAATCATAGAATCCTAGAGTTGGAAGAGACCACAAGGGCCATCGAGTCCAACCCCCTGCCAAGCAGGAAACACCATCAGAGCACTCCTGACATATGGTTGTCAAGCCTTTGCTTAAAGACCTCCAAAGAAGGAGACTCCACCACACTCCTTGGCAGCAAATTCCACCGTCAAACAGCTCTTACTGTCAGGAAGTTCTTCCTAATGTTTAGGTGGAATCTTCTTTCTTGTAGTTTGGATCCATTGCTCCGTGTCCGCTTCTCTGGAGCAGCAGAAAACAACCTTTCTCCCTCCTCTATGTGACATCCTTTTATATATTTGAACATGGCTATCATATCACCCCTTAACCTCCTCTTCTCCAGGCTAAACATGCCCTGCTCCCTTAGCCGTTCCTCATAAGGCATCGTTTCCAGGCCTTTGACCATTTTGGTTGCCCTCCTCTGGACACGTTCCAGTTTGTCAGTGTCCTTCTTGAACTGTGGTGCCCAGAACTGGACACAGTACTCCAGGTGAGGTCTGACCAGAGCAGAATACAGTGGCACTATTACTTCCCTTGATCTAGATGCTATACTCCTGTTGATGCAGCCCAGAATTGCATTGGCTTTTTTAGGTGCCGCGTCACACTGTTGGCTCATGTCAAGTTTGTGGTCAACCAAGACTCCTAGATCCTTTTCACATGTACTGCTCTCAAGCCAGGTGTCACCCATCTTGTATTTGTGCCTCTCATTTTTTTTTGCCCAAGTGCAATACTTTACATTTCTCCCTGTTAAATTTCATCTTGTTTGTTTTGGCCCAGTTCTCTAATCTGTCAAGGTCGTTTTGAAGTGTGATCCTGTCCTCTGGGGTGTTAGCCACCCCTCCCAGTTTGGTGTCATCTGCAAATTTGATCAGGATGCCCTTGAGTCCATCATCCAAGTCGTTGATAAAGATGTTGAATAAGACCGGGCCCAAGACAGATCCCTGTGGCACCCCACTAGTCACTAGAGGAAGCTGCCTTCTCCTGAGTCGGACACTTTGGGTCTTTATAGCTCAGGTTTGCCAACACTGGCCGGCAGTGGTCCGTCTGGGTTTCGGGGTAACATCCCCACCAATGCTTGACCTTCTGCATTCAAAGAGGTCTTTCCCTTTCAGACAAAGCAAGATTCAAGTCCTCAGTGGTTCTGAATAGAGGGCTGGTTACCTTTTGTGGGGATTTCCCGCCCTGACCTGGCCACAGTGATCCACGTGACGGTCACCTCCAGTACTTGACTACTGTAATTTGCTCTACGCGGGGCTGCCCTTGAAGCTGTCCCAGAAACTCCAGCGGGTGCAGAATGCTGCAGCGAGGCTCCTCACGGGGTCTCTGCCATGGGAGCATATTCACCCAGTGCTTTTCCAGCTGCACTGGCTCCCGGCGGAGTATCGGGTCAGATTTAAGGTGCTGGTTTTGACCTTTAAAGCCCTTCATGGCCTAGGACCCTTGTACCTACGGGACCGCCTCTCCTGGTCTGCCCCACGGAGAGCCTCAAGGACCATAAATAGCAACACCCTAGTGGTCCCGGGCCCTAAGGAAGTTAGATTGGCTTCAACCAGAGCCAGGGCCTTTTCAACGCTGGCCCCAGCCTGGTGTAACGCTCTGCCTCATGAGACCAGGGCCCTGCAGGATCTGATTTCTTTCCGCAGGGCCTGTAAGACAGAGTTGTTCCGCCTGGCCTTTGGCTTGGAGCCAATTTGATTCCCTCCCTCTCTTTCTTTTTCCTTTCTCCTCCTGTGATGAGGCTGCATTTTAATATTTTAATGTTTCAATATTTTAATTGTTGTATTTTAATCTTGTTTTTAAGTTGTAATCATTCAACTTATTTTTATTATTGCTTGTAAGCTGCCCTGAGCCCGGCTTTGGCTCCGGAGGGCAGGGTATAAATAAAAATTATTACTACTACTACTACTATTATTATTATTATTTCAGAGCAGCCGCTGGCTAGCTCGGACCAGATAAGGGGGTACCAGGAGTCTCTTGGGGTTCAGAGGCCTTTTTGGGGAGAGGGGACCCCCCCCCACTCCAAACTTACCTGTGTGCTTTGAAAAAGTCCCTCGTGAGCTCCATCTGCTGTGCCTCCTGGGCTCTGCTGTCCTGGCTTCTCTCTTCCAGCTCAGCCAAGAGGGAGCTGATCCGGTCTTTGAGCTCCTCGATCCTGCCGTTTACGCTAGAGGAGAACATGGAGGGAGTTTTGTACCTGCTGCTCTCTGCAAGCAGAGCAGGCCGGCAGGAGATGCCCGTAATAGCAGGAAAATCTGGGGTTGTAAACCCACTATGCCTGGCTCAGAGTAGACCCATAGATTTCAATGGGTTGGCACTCAGTGGCAGGGGGAGTTATTGGTTTGCTTCATTCTTGCTTTCGTTATGTATTTGGTGTTTTTCTCTCTCTTATTGTTATGCTGCAAACTGCCCTGAAATCTACAGATGAAGGGCGGTACGCAAATTTAATTAATAATAATACTATTATTATCAATGCTTTAGCTGAGATCCCTGCATTGCAGCAGGATTAGACCCTTGGCGTCCCTTCCAACTCGATGATTCAATGGTTCTAATAATAACTGGGATAGCTCAGTTAGCAGAGTGTGAGACTCTTAATCGCAGGGTTGCGGGTTCGAGTTCCACATTGGGGAAACGATTCTTGCATTTCAGGGGGTTGGACTAGATGACCCTCTTGGTCCCTTCCAATTTTACAATTCTATTGATGATGTTGATGACGATGATGATGATGATGGACAGTGAGGCTGGGCAATTTGGGCAGAGGGGCTCCTGCCCCCCCAAAAAAATTTCCACCGAGACAGCTGCGGTGCCCTCACGGAGGACTAGGCACCTTTTTGCCTACAATACATTTATTATTATATATTTATTCACGCATTATTAATCACAATCCTCTTTGAACACAGTTTCCTCTTGATCTCTCATTCTACTGGTTAGACTCGCTGATTTCCCAGCCTGTAAGATTCGGCCACCAGTAAGGTAAAGGGACCCCTGACCATTAGGTCCATTCGTGGCCGACTCCGGGGTTGCGGCACTCATCTCACTTTACTGGCCAAGGGAGCCGGCGTACAGCTTCCGGGTCATGTGGCCAGCAGGACTAAGCCGCTTCTGGCGAACCAGAGAAGCATGGAAACGCAGCTTACCTTCCTGCCAGAGTGGTACCTATTTATCTACCTGCATTTTGACGTGCTTTCGAACTACTAGGTGGGCAGGAGCAGGGACCGAGCAACGGGAGCTCACCCCGTCATTGTGGGGATTCAAACCGCCGACCTTCTGATCAACAAGTCCTAGGCTCGGTGGTTTAACCCACAGCGCCACCCGCATCCCCTTCGGCCACCAGTAGTTGCATATAAAAATAAATTCTTTCGATTCTTTGGTACATCTGACTCAATGATTCCTAAAAGGAACGCTTCTGGTCTTTTTGGCAGGGGGGAACGTCCTTTTAAACATTCCTTTTCCGCAAAAAACCTTTAGCTGCTTTGTACGCCCACCACACAGGAATAAGCGCTTTGTGGACCCTCAAAACCGGGGAACTGCAAGCGGTGAGCTGAATCGCACTCACCGTGTCAGAGTGTTAAGAAGCTTCAACGCCTCCGTCTTGCCTTCCTTGCCGGATTGCTCTACTCCACCATCGTCAGAAGACCGGGAAGCGTTCCTCTTGGAAGTGCAGATGGAGGCAAAATCCTGCAGCGCCACAGAGAGGAAACAGGAATGAAAAGAAGCGCCCATTTTTGTCTTCCATTCTTTGAGGATGAAACTGATGGACTATGCAGAATTAGTTAAAATAACAGGAAGGATTCGAAACCTGCGGGAGCAGAGATTCTCAGAAGACTGGAGTAAATTTACGAACTATTTGAAAAGCAATTGTGATGAACCGATTACGCTGGTAGGTTTGCAAGAAGTTTTGTAAGGTGAATTATTTGAAATATTGCACGAAAGATAATGAGGAGAATTATTAAAGGTAAAGGTAAAGGTACCCCTGCCCGTACGGGCCAGTCTTGACAGACTCTAGGGTTGTGCGCCCATCTCACTCAAGAGGCCGGGGGCCAGCGCTGTCCGCAGACACTTCCGGGTCACGTGGCCAGCGTGACAAAGCTGCATCTGGCGAGCCAGCGCAGCACACGGAAACGCCGTTTACCTTCCCGCCAGTAAGCGGTCCCTATTTATCTACTTGCACCTGGGGGTGCTTTCGAACTGCTAGGTTGGCAGGCGCTGGGACCAAACGACGGGAGCGCACCCCGCCACGGGGATTCGAACCGCCGACCTTTCGATCGGCAAGTCCTAGGCGCTGAGGCTTTTACCCACAGCGCCACCCACGTCCCAAGGAGAATTATTAGTTAAGGACAATTAAAGGTAATATGAAATTCAGAAATGCATAATACAGTGGTACCTGCGAGACATAAGTCAAAGTCTCTGAGTTTAGACTTTGGGATTCTCAGACATTTCCCCATCTTCCCCTTTTCTGCAATATGGCAATGGAGGTGATGCTATTACAATTCCAAAGGGAATGTCAAGCAGGGAGGGAGCAGGAGGCTTCTTCCCCCGTCAAAGGAAGTCACATCCTGCCCTCCTCCTGGAGCATGGGGGGGCAACTGGGTGCTGCCTGCCCCCCCCGACTCCCAAGCCTCCCCCCAGCTGTCAAAACGAAGGGAGGAGGGGGGAAGCCGCTGGCAAAGAAGCACAGCTCCCCCCCTTAACCCGACGGCTTGGGGAAGGCTTGGGAATTGCGGGGGGGGGGCACTTTGTCGCTCTTCCAACTTGCCGCAATGAGAACTCTTGCTGTGACCGTAGTGTATAAAAAGATTTCTCTTACCTTTTGGGGCATCCTTATTTTTGCCAAAAAGGAAAAAAAATAA
This sequence comes from Podarcis raffonei, assembly GCF_027172205.1. Taxonomy (NCBI): domain Eukaryota; kingdom Metazoa; phylum Chordata; class Lepidosauria; order Squamata; family Lacertidae; genus Podarcis; species Podarcis raffonei. The sequence goes on along the minus strand of NC_070619.1, from coordinate 3,379,164 downwards.
GCACAATCTACTGACCAGTTACAGAAAGGTAGCCGTGTTGGTCTGTCATAGTCAAAACAAAAAAATTTTTTCCTTCCAGTAGCACCTTAAAGACCAACTAAGTTAGTTCTTGGTATGAGCTTTCGTGTGCTTGGTATCTGAAGAAGTGTGCATGCACACGAAAGCTCATACCAAGAACTAACTTAGTTGGTCTTTAAGGTGCTACTGGAAGGAAAAAAATTTTTTGTTTTGACTACTGACCAGTTGTGAGCCTTACCTCTGAGGAGTCCTCTCCACTGCTGCTGCTGCTTCCTGTCGATGCCGTTTGCTGCCCACAAAGCTCATCGCGCTCCCCTTGCAGGATCCGGGCCATCAGCAGGCAGGCGGCTTCCTGAGCCCGAAAAGTGTACATCTGCAGCGCCAGTCTATGCTTCTCCTTCTCCGTCAGGTGCAAGCGGGTGTTCAGGTCTCCCAAGGCCTCCTGAGATCAGAACTGGGAGCTGTCGTGAACTGGCAGGATTAGTGAACTAAACAATTCAACCCCTGTGTTGCAAACAGTAGTCAGTAATATCTAAGGCAACACAATGACCAAATACAATGATACGATATCAATACACTCATAAAAAGGTAAAGGGACCCCTGACCATTAGGTCCAGTCGTGGCTGACTCTGGGGTTGCGGCGCTCATCTCGCTTTACTCGCCGCTTCTGGCGAACCAGAGCAGTGCACAGAAACGCTGTTTACCTTCCCACCGGAGTGGTACCTATTTATCTACTTGCACTTTGAGGTGCTTTCGAACTGCTAGGTTGGCAGGAGCAGGGACCGAGCAACGGGAGCTCACCCCGTCGCGGGGATTCGAACCGCCAACCTTCTGATTGGCAAGTCCTAGGCTCTGTGGTCTGGTTCGCCAGAAGCGGCTTAGTCATGCTGGCCACATGACCCGGAAGTTGTACGCCGGCTCCCTCGGCCAATAAAGCGAGATGAGCGCCACAACCCCAGAGTCGGCCGTGACTGGACCTAATGGTCATGGGTCCCTTTACCTAACTTGTTAAGATACAGCTGTACATTTATCCACTCCATGTTTACGGTATCTCCAGCCTTTGTTTTGCACATGGCACTTTAGTATATTTGTTGCTTGAATGGTTACAAGTCTATCTCTATTCTACTTATAATTCTAGTAAATTTGGTTTTATACTTATAAGCCAGTTTGTGGTGGTGTTGTTTTGAGGGCCATAGAATAACAGAGTTGGGGAATTGGAAGGGATCCCGAAGGTCATCCAGCCCAACCCCACTGCAATGCACCTGCCTCGTCAAGCCCAGTTGCTTGAATTGGCATGCAAAGTGCAAAAGCAGGCATAGGCAAACTCGGCTCTCCAGATGTTTTGGGACTACAACTCCCACCATCCCTTTCTAACAGGACCAGTGGTCAGGGATGATGGGAATTGTAGTCTCAAAACATCTGGAGGGCCGAGTTTGGCTATGCCTGTACAAAAGGGAGCAGAGGGGCTGTGTCTGCTCATTTGCCAGACATTGATGGATCTTGTCTTGAATGCTCCAGGATCCACTTCACTTTGGACTTTGGACACGTGGCTTGACGCCGGATTGGGGGCTGGACCTACTGACTTGCCGCCAGGGAGGCCAGGGGTTCAGGACAGGAGGAGAGATTCAGCCCCACCTACTGCGGGGGGAAAGGCTGAAAAAATTATCAGACTCAGCTGAGACACAATTGGTTAATGGGATAAAAAAATCACTAAGGTCTAGAAACATATTGCGGACTATTTTGCACGGAAGAGTCCAATCTCCCATCGCTCACCCTCGCCTCCTGCAACTCCTGCAGCAAACGTGTCTTCTCCATCCTGGGTGGGGCTGCCTCGGAGGGAAGCGTCTCCCGCAAGGCTTTCTGGACCGCGGCCACCTTGGTCCCGATCCGGGAGCTGATTCTGGCTGCGGCAGAATCAGGCCCGGGAGGTGGCCGGCAAGGTGGGAGCTTCAGAGAGGCCTGTTCCTCTCTCAGGCGCCAGATGTATCCCCGCAACACGTTCCTGTCGCCCTCTTCCGAACGGCACAGCTCTGAGAGCCTGAAGGGGAAAGGGGGGGGGGAATCAGGTTCCCACGACCTGGCACCCTCTAAATATTTCAAACTATTTTTTTTAAAAAATAATATTTTATTAAGTTTAACAATAAAAAAGTAGAACAATAAAAACACAAAATAAATATAAAACACAACAATACAAACTTTCACGATACATAAAATACAAACGTTTAACAAGAAAACAAAAAAAGACAATCAACACTCAAGAAGTAGAATAAGAAAAACACAAATCACTCTTTTCCAATTATTCATCGTCAATTAACTTATTTTCCTGACTTCCTCACGCCTCCCTTTTTTATATCCCTTTTTAACAATTAGTTCAGCAAATTCGTATCCTACTACTTTATCCTTATTTATTTTACCTCCCAAATTTCAAATTTTTATCTCTTATTACTAGAACCCCTTCATTTTAATTCAATGTCATCAGCATTCATACATTTTACAATACTTCTGTAAATAAGTTTTAAATTTCCTCCAATCTTCTTCCACCAACTCTTCTCCCTGGTCTCGGATTCTGCCAGTCATCTCAGCCATTTCCATATAGTCTAAATATTTCAAACTATAACTCTCATCAGCTCCAGACAATTACAGATTGAGCCCAGGACTCTCAGTGCCACAGAAGACAGAATCAGAATTCAAGATGACTTCCACAGATTGGAGAACTGTATGCAAACTAACAAAATGAATTTCAGCCAGGACAGATGTCAGGTTCTGCACTTTGAATCATCAAATTGTAGAGTTGGAAGAGACCCTTCAGTGCAGGAATCTAAGCTAAAGCATCCCGGACAGATAATAATAATAATAATATTATAATATTTTTTTATTTATACCCCGCCCGTCTGGCTGGGTTTCCCCAGCCACTCTGGGCGGCTTCCAACAGAACACTAAAATACAATAACCTATTAAACATTAAAAGCTTCCCTAAACAGGGCTGCCTTCAGATGTCTTCTAAAAGTCTGGTAGTTGTTTTTCTCTTTGATATCTGGTGGGAGGGCGTTCCACAGGGTGGGTGCCACTACCGAGAAGGCCCTCTGCCTGGTTCCCTGGTTCCATCCAACCTCTGTTTAAGTGGTTCTCAACCTGTGGGTCCCCAGATGTTGTTGAACTACAACTCCCATCACCCCTAGCTAGCAAGGCTAGAGCTCAGGGATGATGGGAGTTGAAGTCCAACAACATTTGGGGACCCACAGGTTGAGAACCGCTGGAAGGAGAATCCACAGCCTTCCAAGGCAAACTCTTCCACCGTCAGGCAGCTCTTACTGTCAGAAAGCTATTCCTGATGTTGAGTTGGACTCTCCTTTCCTTGAAGCCATGGATTCGAGCTGAACATGAGTCAACAGGGTGATGCAGCAGCAAAAATAAAAAGCTAAGGCTATTCTAGGCTGTATCCACAGAAGTCTAGTGTCCACATCAAGGGAAGTCATAGTCCCACTCTGTTCTGCCTTGGGCAGACCACACCTGGAATACGGTGTCCAGTTCTGGGCACCACAATTTAAGAAGGATGTTGACAAGCTGGAGTGTGGGCAGAGGAGGGAGACCAAGATGATCAAGAGTCTGGAAATTTATGGGGGAAATTTGTTTAGGACAGCCCTGTTTAGGGAAGCTTTTAATGTTTAATAGGTTATTGTATTTTAGTGTTTTGTTGGAAGTTGCCCAGAGTGGCTGGGGAAACCCAGCCAGATGGGCGGGGTATAAATTGTTGTTGTTGTTGTTGTTGTTGTTGTTGTTGTTGTTGTTGTTGTTGTTGTTGTTGTTTTCCCCTTTTATTTATTTATTATTAATGTTGCAATACATATATGAAATCTTTACATAATGATACATATACATTATATTCGTAAATTCACATTTTCCCATTTCATTATGTACCAACTTTTATCCATTTCTTATTTCTCTGCCCTCCACCCGTGCGTGACTTCCTTGTTATTATTTTGCAACTTTATTATTGAGATTGTAATTTTGTATCTTAATAATTAAATATTCAATCTTATATATCTACTTAGCTTAACTTAACTTTGTGAAATCAGTCTATACATATCAATAAATTCTTGCTGGAGCATCTTGTGGTCATGTAGTCTTCTACACCTTTCCATTCCTGTTTGAGATTTTGATTAGATTGCATTCTAATCGTTAACGTCATTTTTGCTAATTCAATCATTTCAAAAAACATATGTTGCCAAGCTTTCAATGTTGGTGCTTCTTCTGATTTCCAATTGCAAAAAATTGGGGGGGGGGATTATGGGGAAAATTTGTTATCTATTTCCCTTATGTACGGAAAGAAGGAGGACCAAGTTTCATCAAATTTAATAAATAATAATGATTGGCCTCGCGGGTGGCGCTGTGGGTTAAACCACAGAGCCTAGTGCTTGCTAATCAGAAGGTCGGCGGTTCGAATCCCAGCGATGGAGCAAGCTCCCATTGCTCAGTCCCTGCTCCTGCCAACCTAGCAATTCGAAAGCATGTCAAAGTGCAAGTAGATTAATAGGTACCACTCCAGCGGGAAGGTAAACGGCGTTTCCGTGCGCTGCTCTGGTTCTCCAGAAGCGGCTTAGTCCTGCTGACCACATGACCCAGAAGCTGTACACTGGCTCCCTCAGCCAGTAAAGCGAGATGAGCGTCGCAAACCCAGAGTCGTCCGTGACTGGACCTAACGGTCAGGGGTCCCTTTACCTTTACTAATGATTGGCCTCACAGCTCATTCTCCTTCTTCACCATCCCATGCAAGGCTGTTTATCTGAGCTCCCTTTTCCTCACCTCTGCTCCAAGCAGCTGAGACCAGGCCCCCCAGAGACTTCCTTGCCGCAACGTCGCAGAGACCGATAGGCTTCACCCAACACTGCCAATTTCACCTCCGACAACCGCCCTGCGATAGGGAGGAAGGGCGGAAAGAGGGTTAAGCGTTTTACGTCGACAGCTGCCCTCCAAAAATCCGTTAGAGAGCCAGGAAGCAGATGTTTCTGGACACAGGAAGCTGCCTTGGCTTGCACAAGTTCCCAGTCCTCATTGTTCTGCATGGCGGTTTAACCGTCAATCCCTGTTTGCAGGGAGCGCCGGGAACTGTACCTCTGTGAGGGGGGCGTCTCCTAACAACCCTCTGCGCCATTAACTCACTACAGTTCACAGGTACCTCTTCTGTCAACATACAATGGACACCTGTACAGGTAAGGTGAGAACATTGAAAACAGGGTGATATATGCGCAGAAACATACCCTACAACATGTCTCCGATGAAAATAGGGACGTCCCATTCCATAGTGATAATTTTGCTATTTATACCCCACGCATCTGACTGGGCTGCCCCAGCCGCTCTGGGCGGCTTCCAACATATATAAGAACATAATAAAGCACTAAAATAAATAAATTTAAACTTCCCTAGACAGGATTGCCTTCAGGCGGCTCAGGGGTCAGATAACTCCATACCCTCCAACATTTCTCCAGTGAAAACAGGAACATTCATATATATATATATATATATATATATATATATATATATATATACTCACACACACACACACATACATATATATATACACACACACACACGTATAAATTCCAACAATCATTTAACATAACTTCTTATCTTATGCAATATTTTGGACTTCCGTCAACAACCTCTGAAGATTTTCCGTTCTTTATCACTTGTTCTGCATTTCTTAATTTCCCTATTACTTTTAATTGTCCTTAACTAATAATTCTTTTCAAATTCTTCCTTGCAATATTTCACAAAGTACTCCTTACAGAACTTCTTCCAGTCCTACTAGCGTAATCTGCTTATCACAATTGCTTTTCAAATAATTCAAATATTTGCTCCAGTCCTCTAAGAATCTCTGACCCCGCAGGTTTCAAATCCTTCCTCTGAATTTATCTAATTCTGCATAGTCCATGAAAACAGGAACATTCTAAGGAAAAGTGGGACATTCCGGGATCAAATCAGAAACTGGGACGGCTTCTCTAAATCAGGGATGTCCTTGGAAAATAGGGACACTTGGAGGATCTGCAGAAATGGAGATATGAGGGGCTACCAACAAAAAAAAGAGTGGCCGTTAAAATTGATGGAATATGCTGAATTGGCAAATTTAACCATGAAAATGAGAGGTCCAGAAGAGACAGTTTTTAAGAAGGATTGGGACCCTTTTGTAGAATAAGTTTATTGTATTATTGTATTATTTTGTAGAATAAGTTTATTGCAAAAATGTAAAAATGCAAGTAGGATTTGAATGAAGAAAAACAGAAAAAAATATCTGGGAACAAGCGGAAAGGATAGGGCATAATTAAAAGATGCGGTAATATTAGAAAATATGGGGAAACCATGGAGAGGGGAGAGGGAAAGTCAATTGATAAATGAGTATTAATTGGAAAATAGTATTGTGTATTAAGTTTAAGTTTAAAGGGACGCGGGTGGCGCTGTGGGTTAAAAAACAGAGCCTAGGACTTGCCGATCAGAAGGTCGGTGCTTCGAATCCCCGCGACGGGGTGAGCTCCCGTTGCTCGGTCCCTGCTCCTGCCAACCTAGCAGTTCGAAAGCACCTCAAAGTGCAAGTAGATAAATAGGTACCACTCCGGCGGGAAGGTAAACGCCGTTTCCGTGCGCTGCTCTGGTTCACCAGAAGCGGCTTAGTCCTGCTGACCACATGACCCGGAAGCTGTACACCGGCTCCCTCGGCCAATAAAGCGAGATGAGCGCCGCAACCCCAGGGTCGGACATGACTGGACCTAATGGTCAGGGGTCCCTTTACCTTTTATTAAGTTTGTAAACTTTTGAAAAAGAACATCAAAAACCTCCACGGTGACTCACCTGCATGGCACAGACCTCCATCTTCTCCTCCTTCCTCTGTTTTGGGGTGAAGTTTTGTTGCTGTCAAGGATAGCAGCACCTCGTAGGCCTCCAAGCAGCGTTCACTGAGAAATCCAGGAAATGCAAAGATCCTTGCATTAATTTGCAAAGCACCCAAGCAACTTGGAAAATTCCGATATTTGCTCTTTTCTTGGTTCTACCTTTTCTGCAAACTGCTTTGGGGGTTTTTGTGAGTCTTCCTTGACCAGCGAGCGGCACTGTCAGGAGCGCTCCAGCAATAAGTTGAAGCCAGCTCTTTATTAGAGGAAACAAGGTCTACTCAAGAGGTTTTTCTCAGAAAGCCTTGCCCAGTGGATCAGTTGCTGAAAGTCCCCACCTCCCCACAGCCATCTAAGCTCCCTGCTTTCTGGGGGTTTCCCCAAGCAATGGGAGACTGCGCCTGCGCAAAACCAACCTCTCCTCCACCCTTTTCATGTCTCTCCTGGTTCTGGGAGACTAGCGGGGAGGGGAGCTGGTTGCAACAGGAAGGGGAGACATCTGTGACCTTCCTCCCCTTCAACAGCGGCCACCAGCTTGCCATTAAAAAAGGACTGGACAAATTCACGGAGAATAAGGCTTATTAATGGCTTATAGCCACAAACTCCTCCTCCCCTCCTTCAGCTTCCACCTCTGATTTTGGACTGCTCTCTGCCACAGACTCTCCCCACCTCTTCAGCTTCTGACACCTCGGCTTCCCAATCTTCTCCCTCTTGTGGGAATGTTCAGGGGTGCAGGAGAGGATATATTGTTCGATTATAGCCTTTCCAACTTGTGTTAACAAGTTCACAATTTAGCAGAGTAACATTCCCCTTTTTAAACTCACAGCGGATGTGTTTGCTCAGGCTTGCTAAAGCCTCTATAATAACTGTTCTGACATTTTCCCCTTATTCCCTCATAAAGACACGACACAGTCTTCTATAAAAGTATGAAAAGAGTTTACTCACATTCTGTTCACAATCGGATCCCAGAAGGCAGACTTAGCTCAGAAAAGTAACATACACCTGGAAACTATCTCCTAAGGAGACAGTCCCTTTGTCCTCTCTTGGCTAAAGAGAGCATCTTTGGCTAAGCAGATGTTGCTTCTTCGATGCATATAGTCAAAGAAGAGAGAGATGGCTGCCCTGCCCTGTGCTTTTGTCGTTACCTGCACAGGTGAGGCCACGCCCACCTCTAGTCACATGCAGAGGAAGTCTGTCCCAGCCCAGAAGGAAGCAGGAAGTTTACCTGCCGGCTGGACAAACATTCCTCCCCAGGTGTAAACATGTTCGCTCTAGGAATGTTGTACTTCACTGCTCTTTTTTTCACATCCCACACCATCGACTTGCCACCCCTCCCCCGGCTCTGAGCTTTCTTCCCTTGGGGGTCTCTCAGCCGGTGCCCCCCACCATTCCCTTGCCTCCAGCCACTCCACTAAAGGTGCACAAATTTCACGAAACAACGATTTCGCAAGCCGTTTTGAAAAGCGCACGCTCCTTCGCCAACACCCCTGCTCACCTGCACCGGACAGCCAAGCGCAGGGCGGTCTCCTCAGATTCCCGTTGTCCCAGCAGCAAACTGATGCCCTCCATGTCGCCCTTGGACTCCTGCAGCGTTACTGAGAGGAGCTGGTTGAGGCCTTGGAGCTTCTCGGTGAATCTGGATGGGGGGGAAGCAGACGCTCAGCACAATTCTGCTGTCCCCGCAGCTCCCGCTAATAGCAAACTCAGGCGCTGAGTGCCGATAGAAATTGAGCCAAACACTTTGAAAAAGGTGGGGGAATTTGCATCCTTGGGAAGGTGTACGTTTCAGGGTTTCGCAGAAGAAAGCTCGGACTACTGCAATGCGCTCTACGTGGGGCTACCTTTGAAGGTGACCCAGAAACTACAACTAATCCAGAATGCGGCAGCTAGACTGGCGACTGGCAGTGGCCGCTGAGACCATATAACACCTTCTTGAAAGACCTACATTGGCACAATTCAAAGTGTTGGTGCTGACCTTGAAAGCTCTAAACGGCCTCGGCCCAGTATACCTGAAGGAGCGTCTCCACCCCCATCGTTCTGCCCGGACACTGAGGTCCAGCGCCGAGGGCCTTCTGGTGGTTCCCTCACTGCGAGAAGCGAAGTTACAGGGAACCAGGCAGAGGGCCTTCTTGTTGGTGGCGCCCGCCCTGTGGAACGCCCTCCCACCAGATGTCAAAGAGAAAAACAACTACCAGACTTTTAGAAGACATCTGAAGGCAGCCCTGTTTAGGGAAGCTTTTAATGTTTGATGCATTACTGTATTTTAAGATGGGCGGGGTATAAATAATAATTATTGCTATTATGAAAAAACAATCTGAGTCAAAACAAAAGGGGGCAAGTCCTTCAGCCCCAAAGGGACTGAGCAGGCTCTGCAGCCAACTCTGTGGTTCAGTGTTGAGATTCCTACATTGCATGGGGTTGGACTAGATGACCCTTGTTTTTCCCTCCAACTCTACAAGCCTGCGATTCTGGGAAAGCAGTGTCTGAGCCCCAGGAGGCTGAACTTTGCTGGTTCATGAGGGAATAAGGGAAGAGTTGTCTCATTTTGTGGTGGACGTGGTGAAGGACTTTGGGGAGATTATTTATAACAAGATTTTTAATTTTTAAAAGGTATTTAAGGTAACTCTCCCCAAAAGACCAGAAGGCAAGGACAACCCATACAGGTGTCCGCAATAGAAACAGGTAAATTGATTTCTTTAATGCAAATATTATATGCACAAAAATGATGTGAAGAGATGGTACCAAATATTGCATCAGCTGAAGCTGACACAAAACATAGAAGTTTGACTCGCAATTTTCCCCCCTAAATATAATGATTTAAAAAAGAAAGCGAGAGAGAATAGTTGGGGCACCCTTACCCACGCAGCTCCTGCCTTTGATCTTCCATGCCTTTCGCGGGGGTCTCCTCAGGAGGTGGGCCTTGCCCGGGGTGCAGGCAGCAGGCGGGGTGGGCACTGGGGGCGCCTCGGAAACAGCAGGCAAAGTTTTGGGCTGTCATGAGTGGGTCCTGCAGGGCAAAGCAAGACAGCCTGAGGCAGAGTCCTCTTTGTGATATATATTCAAAAAGGAAGAGTAAATATGTACAGCAGGAAGGGAAGGGAGGCTCATAAAAAAAAAAATATTGAGTTTTCCATATTTAATTACATAAGGTAAAGGTAAAGGGACCCCTGACCATTAGGTCCAGTCGGTGCTGACTCTGGGGTTGTGGCGCTCATCTCGCTTTATTGGCCGAGGGAGCCGGCATACAGCTTCCGGGTCATGTGGCCAGCAGGACTAAGCCGCTTCTGGCAAACCAGAGCAGCGCACGGAAACACCGTTTACCTTCCCGCCAGAGTGGTACCTATTTATCTACTTGCACTTTGACGTGCTTTCGAACTGCTAGGTTGGCAGGAGCTGGGACCGAGGAACGGGAGCTCACCCCATTGCAGGGATTCGAACCGCCGACCTTCTGATCAGCAAGTCCTAGGCTCTGTGGTTTAACTCACAGCGCCACCCGCATCCCCATTTAATTACATATCATGACACAAATCTAGAACATAAAGCATTGCTCAAACAGAGCACCGACTTCCTTCCCTCCCTCTTTCTGACTTCCAAACATCTTTTAATAAATTCTCACATTTTTATAGCCACTTTTTAACTTTAAATCTTCCTTTATCATAAAAATTACCTCCTTATATGTAAACCGGTCCCTTATTTTCACAAGACAAAGCATTTCAATTCAAACCTACAAACGTTTTCAAATCTTTACAGTTTTCTTTCATATGAAATATAAATTTGCTCCAGTCCTTCTGAAACAGTTCGTCTCGCTGATTCCAAATCTTCCCTGCCAGCTTTGCCATCTCCACATATTCTACCATCTTTATCTGCCAATCTTCCAATGTAGGAAGCTCCTGCTGCTTCCATTTCTGGGCCAGGAGTATTCTTGCAGCCGTTGTGGCATACATAAACAAATTTACATCTTTTTTTTCTGAATTTCCTTAGAATCTGTTTGCCCGTGATCTGTAAAGTATCATCAAGTAAAGTATCTGATGATACTGTAAAGTATCATCAGAGGAGGTTAAGGGGTGATATGATAGCCATGTTCAAATATATGTCACATAGAGGAGGGAGAAAGGCTGTTTTCTGCTGCTCCAGAGAAGCGGACACGGAGCAATGGATCCAAACTGCAGGAAAGAAGATTCCACCTAAACATTAGGAAGAACTTCCTGACAGTAAGAGCTGTTTGACAGTGGAATTTGCTGCCAAGGAGTGTGGTGGAGTCTCCTTCTTTGGAGGTCTTTAAGCAGAGGCTTGACAACCATATGTCAGGAGTGCTCTGATGGTGTTTCCTGCTTGGCAGGGGGTTGGACTCGATGGCCCTTGTGGTCTCTTCCAACTCTATGATTCTATGATTCTATGATCACACTGCTTTAACCAGCGAGAGCTTCCCCCAGAGAACCCTGGAAACTGTAGTTTTTTCAGGCTGCTGAACGTTCTTAGCAGACTCCTCTTGAGGCAAGAGAGCTACAATTTGCAGGTTTCCCCTGCGAAAGAGGGACTGGTAGTTAAACCACTCAGGAAACTGCATTTCTCCGAGGGGATCAGGCTTCTCCTGACAAGACGCCTTGAGGAAACTATAGTTCCCAGTCCTTTCTTCGGCGCATCCTGAATCTTTTTGGTTCTCTGCAAGTTCTAGTTTCATGAGAGAGCAGTGGCATAAGGCAAAGGCAAAGGACCTCTGGACGGTTCAGTCCAGTCAAAGGCGACTCTGGGGTTGCGGCGCTCATCTCGCTTCAGGCCGAGGGAGCCGGCTTTTGTCAGCAGAGAGTTTTCTGGGTCATGTGGCCAGCAGGACTAAGCTGCTTCTGGCGCAACGGGACACCGTGACAGAAACCAGAGCGCATGGAAACGCCGTTTACCTTCCTGCCACAGTGGTACCTATTTATCTACTTGCACTGGCGTGCTTTCAAACTGTTAGGTTGGCAGGAGCAGGGACAGAGAAACGGGAGCTCACCCCGTCGTGGGGATTCGGACCGCCGACTTTCCAATCGGCAAGCCCAAGAGGCTCAGAGGTTTTGACCACAGCACCACCCGAGTCCCAGTAATGGTGCAGAGTCTAGCAAGGAAGGTTCTCTTTTAAGCCACCTGAATTGGTGATCATCAATACAGTCATACCTCGGGTTACAGACGCTTCAGGTTGCACGATTTCGGGTTGCGCACCGCGCCAAACCCGGAAGTACCTGAATGGGTTACTTCCGGGTTCGGCGCTTGCACATGTGCAGAAGCGATAAATCATGCTTTGCGCATGCGCAGAAGCACCGAATCGCGTCCCGCGCGTGCGCAGGCATGGCACTGTGGTTTGTGAACGCTGCGGGTTGCGAACGTGCCTCCCGCACAGATCACATTCACAACCTGAGATGCCAAAACACTCACCTGCAATCCCAAGGACTCTTTCTCCCTGACCGGGCTGGTGGCTCCGTAGGGAAGTGCTTCCATCTCGGAGAGGGCCCCTTGGAGATCTTTGACCTGGAGGGAAACACGAGACAAACACTCGCCATGCGCATCGCTGCGCTACCTGAGTCGCCCCAACACCTCGCATTGCTCTGCGGCATCGCGAGGCATTTGGGGAGGCTAAAGAGGCAGGGAGGTGGTTAACTTGATGGTACAGTTTTTGCGAGAACTTTAAAAAAAACAGAACGGAATAGAAGGGGGTTTGGGAAAGGATACATAATGAGTTGAAGAAAATGTTAAGATTGGTAACCCCAAAAAACCTGAAGCTTTTCTCCGAGGTGTAAAAGGGATGAATGTCCCAAAAAGGATGACTAAATTATTTGCCTACGCAGCAACAGCGCAGAAATGAAAAGAAGGAAGAATACTGGGCAGGGTAAAGTAATTAATAATAATAATAATAATAATAATAATAATAACAACAACAACAACAACAATAATAATAATTATTCTCAGCCCAGGAAGAATGGCTCTTAAAATTGACAGACAGTGTGAGAGTAAGAGATCAATGTGATGAATTTATTGAAGGGGGGGCAGCGGATGGGAAAGGATGAAAATAATTGTAATAGAGGAAATATGTAATAGGTAAACAGGTAAAGGGACCCCTGACCATTAGGTGCAATCATCACCAACTCTCGGGTTGCAGTGCTCATCTCGCTTTAATAGGTAATAGGTAAAAAGCATGCTATATAATAGAATTTGAAAAGGGTGGGAATAAAAACAGCATGGGAGTTGTTCTTCTTCTTATTATTATTAATAATAATAATAATAAAACCCCATCTATCTGGCTGGCTTTCCCCAGTTACTCTGGGCGGCTTCCAGCACATATGAAAACATAATAAAGCATCAAACATTAAAAACTTCCCTATATGGGGCTGCCTTCAGATGTCTTCTAAAAGTTGTGTAGTTCTTAATCTCCTGGACATCTGAACGGGAGGGAGCTCCACAGATTTTAACAGATTAACTTCAAGGGTGGGAAGTCAAAACGTCAAGGGAAATAGGTGGTGAAGTCGAAATTAATTTGTTATATAAAAATAAAAGAGTATTCTTGAACGGATGTGGGAATGCGGAGGAACGAACTCAAAGCTGGAGCGCACCTTCCTGTGTAGCTTATCCCTCTCTTCCTGGTAAGAGCAGAGGGCAGCTTTTGATCTGTCGATTTCGCCGTCCCTGCCTTCCAACTCTTCACGGAGCACAGCGTTCCTCTCTTTGTACAAGGCGATTTCTCTCTCGTAGATGCTCATCCCATCTGCCAGGAACCCTGCTCCAGACATCTGGGCTTCCGGGTCCGGCTGGGGCCAGGGATCTTTCTCGCCTCCTTGGAATCTCCTCAGGCTTTCTTCCAGGCCCTGGGAAATTAGAATGCATAATAATAATAATAATAATAATAATAATAATAATAATTTATTTGTACCCCGCCCATCTGGCTGGGTTCCCCCAGCCACTCTGGGCGGTTTCCAACAAAAATTAAAAATACATCAAAATTAAAACTTCCCTGGTGTAAATGTCAGGCAGTTGTTCTTCTCTTTGACATCTGGTGGGAGGGCGTTCCACAGGGCGGTGCCACCACCAAGAAGGCCCTCTGCCTGGTTCCCTGTAACTTGGCTTCTCGCAGTGAGGGAACCGCCAGAAGGCCCTTGGAGCTGGACCTCAGCGTCCGGGCAGAACGATGGGGGTGGAGACGCTCCTTCAGGTCTACTGGACCGAGGCAATTTAGGGCTTTAAAGGTCAACACCAACACTTTGAATTGTGCTCAGAAACGTAGAATACAGCATAGAACTGTAGAGCGAGAAGGGAACCCCAAGGGTCATCCAGTCCAACCCCCTGCAATGCTGGAATCTCAGCTAAAGTATCCCTAACAGATGACCATCCAACTTCTGTTTAAAAACCTCTAAGGAACAAGAACCCACCGCCTCCTTTCCATGGTAGAAAAGCTCTTACTGTCAGAAAATTCTTCCACGTGTTTGGTTGGAATCTCCTTTCTTTGTCACTGGAAGACATGGGTTCGAGTCCCAACCTCCGGAGCAGGAGAAAACAAGCTTCTTCCTGCCTCCATTTGGCAGCCCTCGAGATATCTGAAATATCTCTTTTCCAAGCTAAACATCCCCAGTTCCCTCAACCGTTCCTCATCAGGCTTGGTTTCCAGACCCTGAGGCAGGAAGAACCAGCCTCACAAATTGCAGCTGGCTTACTAGTAGTAAATAATAATAATAATAATAATAATAATAATAATAATAATAATAATAAATTTTATTTATACCCCGCCCTCCCCGGCTCAGGGAGGCTAGCATCAATAAAATTTCAGTAAAACATAATAAGGGGGGGGAAAGAAAAAGAAAAAGAAATTAAAATACAGGTTAAAATGCAATTTAAAATGCAGCATCATTTTAAAAGTCAAATCCATAAGAGGTGGGAAACATAAAGGTCAGACTGAGTCCAAACCAAAGGCCAGGCGGAACAGCTCTGTCTTGCAGGCCCTGCAAGGGTCCTGCAGGATCCTGGTCTCTTGTGACAGAGCGTTCCACCAAGTCGGGGCCAGTACTGAAAAGGCCCTGGCCCTAGTTGAAACCAATCTAACCACCTTGTGACTTGGGACCTCCAGAATGTTGTCATTTGTGGACCTTAAGGTCCTCCGCGGGGCATACCAGGAGAGGTATGTGAAAAGGATCTAGGTGTCTTGGTGGCAGCGGTGGAGGAAACTGCTCGGCCGCCTGGGGTGGTGCGCCCAGAGGCGGAGCAAGCCACCCATAGGGTTGGAGCGAGGGCAGGGTGCACCGTGGGGCCTCCAGAATCTGCCTGCCTCCTCTCACTCAGCTGCCCTACAGCTGGGAGGGGGGGAGGCAGCAGGCGGACCCTTTGGGCAACGTGGAGCCTGTGCACACCCAAGCCACCAAATCTCACCCAGGAGAGACGCGTGGCTTGGGCAAGCTGCAGGCCCCACGGTGAGTGCCACCCGACATTTTGTCACCCCCCTCAGTAGTGACACCCGGGGCGGACCATACCCCCCGCACCCCCCTTCCTCCACCCCTGCTTGGGGGACCACAAGCTTAACATGAGCTCACAGTGTGATGCAGCAGCAAAAATGGCTAACGCTATTCTTGGTCGCATCAACAGAAGTCTAGTGTCCAGATCAAGGGAAGTCATAGACCCACTCTGTTCTGCCTCGGTCAGACCACACCTGGAATACGGTGTCCAGTTCTGGGCACCACAATTCAAGAAGAATGTTGACTTCGACTCTCACGGGTTAGAAGATGGTGCCTGAAGCAAGTCTCCTGTGAGCCTCAGCAGAGTGAATAGGAGTTTTAAAAAATATTAAGGGAGGAAGATATACTCCCGGAAAACAAGCTTATATCCCTGCCAGATAAGGACTCCGGGAGTTGCCGGACGGCATTTTAAGCATCCTCCCTTCCTTTGAGGCTCTTCTAAAGTCCTTTGAAATCCCGCTGAAGCCACCCAAAACGGCTGGACGGCAACTGTCGACACCCGAGATAGTCCCCTGCCTTTGGCCACCGCCCCTGAAACCCAGCAAAGGCTATTCTTCTGCCTAGAGACGCCAAAGAACCTTGGATGTTAGCCTGAGATTTATGGTGGAGTGGAGTGATGTAGTTTAAAGTCTCCAAGCAGCCATTGAGAAGTGAAGGTAACTTTGCTAAGTCTGACCAGCTTGCTGAATCAACATGTGGATTAATTATACAGCCCCAGGGGGAGGTAAGCCTTTAATGTTCCATTTCTTGAAATTTGGATTCCCAGTTATATTTGATAAAGTGAGAGATTTTACTTTCTTGGGTTCCATGATCACTGCAGATGGTGACAGCAGCCACGAAATTAAAAGACGCCTGCTCCTTGGGAGAAAGGTGATAGCAAACCTGGACAGCATCTTAAAAAGCAGAGACATCACCTTGCCAACAAAGGTCCGTATAGTAAAAGCTATGGTTTTCCCAGTAGTGATGTATGGAAGTGAAAGCTGGACCACAAAGAAGGCTGATCGCCGAAGAATTGATGCTTTTGAATTATGGTGCTGGAGGAGACTCTTGAGAGTCCCATGGACTGCAAGAAGATCAAACGCATCCATTCTGAAGGAAATCAGCCCTGAGTGCTCACTGGAAGGACAGATCCTGAAGCTGAGGCTCCAAGACATTGGCCACCTCATGAGAAGAGAAGACTCCCTGGAAAAGACCCTGATGCTGGGAAAGATGGAGGGCACAAGGAGAAGGGGACGACCGAGGAGATGGTGGGACAGTGTTCTTGAAGCTCCCAACATGAGTTTGACCAAACTGCGGGAGGCAGTGAAGACAGGAGTGCCTGGCGTGCTCTGGTCCAGGGGGTCACGAAGAGGCGGACACGACTAAACGACTCAACAACCACAACAACCCAGAAAGGCTACTACTTAAAAAACAGCTGGTTTAGAAAAGCATTTGGTAGCCGCTTTGATGTGTTTATATCTGAACTGAGGGTATCAGAACTGTTGATGAGCAAGCCCAGGTGGCGGCTGCAGAGAGTCTGCAAAACTGGATGGCACTGACTTTGGTCCTGTAAACTCAAGGCTGCCACACTTGGAGATAATTGATTTCTGCAAACTGCTGACAAATAACCATAATTATTATGGTACTTACTAGAGAGAACTTCCAATAACCTTTCAACCCCCTCGGGGACACCAAATGGGTGCTGGCCTTTGGTGATGCCCTCCCACCCCTCCCCTGAAAGGGAATGTGGACCCCTCAGGCTGGCAAACAGCCCCTGCCCCAGGAGGAGGAGGAATGTGGCTTTGCCAACCTCTGCAGGCTCCAGGCATCCTTCCAGCTCTGCCTTGGCGCTGGGGAGGCGGCTCCGGTGGGCAAAGACGGTGTTCTCCAGGGACGTGACGGCCTTGTGGACATCAAGGAAAAGGTCGCCTGGAAAAGATACGGGAGGAGGGAATGGGTGTTTAAAAATAATAAAAAGTATTCTTTTTCCAATTATATTTTACTAAGTTTAAACATTTTTAACATATGCAGCCAGAACGCAATTTTGTATTTTCTTATTTTTATCGAATTCCCACCCCGTTTTCCACTGAGCTGTTGTTTCTTCCCCTTCTTTCTTCCATCTATCAAATCATGACCACAATATTATATCTAATCGCTTCTGCTGCTCAAAGCTCAAATCCTGCTCACGAATTTGTCCGTCGGGAAGGTCAACGGCGTTTCCGTGTGCTGCTCTGGTTCGCCAGAAGCGGCTTAGTCCTGCTGGCCACATGACCCACATGAGCTGTACGCCGGCTCCCTCAGCCAGTAAAGCGAGATGAGCGTCGCAAACCCAGAGTTGGCCACGACTGGACCTAACGGTCAGGGGTCCCTTTACCTTTACCTTTAATATTTCTTTAAGTAGTCCGAAAAAAGGCATCCATTCTTCCTTTTTTTAAATTTTAATTTTTATTGAAATTTTATTTGCAACATAACATAAACCCCCTAAGGTAAAGGTAAAGGGACCCCTGACCATTAGGTCCAGTCGTGACCGACTCTGGGGTTTACAGGCCGAGGGAGCCAGCGTACAGCTTCCGGGTCATGTGGCCAGCATGACTAAGCCGCTTCTGGCGAACCAGAGCAGCGCACGGAAACGCCGTTTACCTTCCCGCCGGAGTGGTACCTATTTATCTACTTGCACTTTGACGTGCTTTCGAACTGCTAGGTTGGCAGGAGCAGGGAGCAGGAGCAGGGACCGAGCAACGGGAGCTCACCCCGTCGCAGGGATTTGAACCGCCGACCTTCTGATCGGCAAGTCCTAGGCTCTGTGGTTTAACCCACAGCGCCACCCGCGTCCCCCTACCCCCCAATACATAAATCCATAGCTGTCAACATTTCCCTTTTTTTAAGGGAAATTCCCTTATTCCAAGTAGGATTCCTCGCAAGAATAGGGAAAAGTTGACAGCTATGCAAATCCACCCTCATTAAACGTGAACATAACATACAATGAGCATAACATACAACAATACAAACAACCAAATAAAAGACTTCCTTTATCCTGTATCTGGCCTCCTTATTTACTTCTTATAAACTGTTTCCTTTATGAATAATTATTAAGATTTTTCTAATTATAACTTAAATATCCACAAAGTCTCCTGCAGACATTAATCGAAACAAGTCCAGGTATGTATTTTAGGGCACTGTTTTGTGAAGTATTCTCTGAACTTTCCCCATGCTTTTTGAAACTCTTGTCAAGTGTGATCTCTAATTGCCTCTGTTAATCTAGCCAGTTCAATATACTCTAACAATTTGTCTTGCCATTCCTTTTTTGTTGGCACAGTTTCTTTTTTCCAGTTTTTAGCAATTAGGGTCCTTGCGTTCTCCTGTGGCATCCATTCTTCCATAAAGCTCTCATCATTAGATTTTTTAAAAAAAGTTATTGCACCTTTAAAATGGAAAGCAACGACCAGGCTCCAGTTAAGGACACCCCCCCCCAAATGCATAGAAAGATGGCTTCCAAGGGAGCATGTCCCCAAAATGGGGGGCCAAGATGCATCTGGTCCAGGAACAGCTTGCAGGTTGCTAGAGTATATTATGTAAGGAGAAAAGGTCAGGACATTCTCAGTGGTGGCTCCTTAGCCCTAGAATGCCAGCCCTGCCAAGGGAGATAACCCTGGCACCAATGCCATCTCCTTTTCGGACCCACATCCAGACCTCTCTGGTCTTAACCCCTTCATGCACTAACTAGCACTCGAGCACAGTTACATTTGACTGCAATCTCTTTTTTTTTTAAAGATATTTTTTGAAATTTTCAAAAAAATAAAAACAAAACATAAAGAAAAAAGAAAAAAACAATTAAACACACATACAACTTACATTTCTTACTGTCAATGACCAATTTCCTTGACTTCCCCACACCTCCCCTTCTTGTATTCCAGTTCCAATTTTTAACTCAGCAAGTTCTTGTCCCCAAACTTTACCTTATTTTCTCTAATTCATTTTAGTTAACCAATTTTAACTTATAAACCTCAATCTTTATACATCAATACTTATTCTTCAAAATCTTTTTCTAGGTTCACCCCCTCAATTTAATTAACCAATTTTAACTTATAAACCTCAATCTTTATACGTCAATACTTATTCTTAAAAGTCTTTTTCTAAGGTCGGCCCCAATTCCCTTCCCCGAAATCCCCATTTTTATGTTAGTGGCAAAACCAAATTAATTAAAGCAGAATATAGTTATACACCCTTTGGATTCCCAAAGCCCCACCACCCCCTTTCCCGGTTTCGAACCCCAACAAAAGTCCATCAGTCCATCTGCAGTCAGCCTGGCGACCTCACGTCCGAGGCTCTCAATTCTCTCACAATTCCTCTCTGCCGGTTTTTTTGATAGTCCTTTATATTAAACTCCGAATCTCGAAGGAGCTCTGTCCCAATAAGGTCCATGTTTCTTCCAGCCAGGCCTCCGTATTTAAAAATGGAGCCAAAATCTTGTTTCCTACTTCTCTTAAGTCCAAATGTCCCAAAAGCTCCAGTTTCCACTTTAGCCAAGTTTGTATTCCATAGGTCTTCAGATCTCCACATTTGACTGCAATCTCCTGCCATCTCTAGGCTGGGGGACGGCTCCCTCCTTAAACCCCAGGGTGAGTTCAGCTTTTCATTCAAGAACAAGGAGGACAAGGAACCTGCTTTGGTCTTTGAAGGAAAGACCATAGTCCTGCACAGACTCAGCAAAGCCTTACCTCTTTCAGAATGGGCTGCCGGAGGAGGCAGGGCTGCGGCTGGATTTGGGAACGGCAGAGAACATCGTGGGAGACTTGCTGTGTACTCAGAGCACAGGTCAGAACACAGGTCGTCGTCCTCCCTGCAAGGAAGGACGTTTCAGTCCAGATCCAGCCAAAAAAATAAATAAAATCCCTCTGTTCTTTCTCTTACAACCCCCCTCCTAGAAATGGTCTAATGTCATCATTTCATGGACTAGATGATACGTGAGGCCCCTTCCAACTCTACAATTCTGTGATTCTAGGTTAGTGGCCATCACTGCCTCATGGGGCAAGGAGTTCCACAGATTCCCAACAACTGAAATTCGGAAGCATTGTTGCCTCTGAACATAGCCATTATGACTAGTAGCCATGGATAGCCTGGAGTGCAGAATCCTTTTAAGGCAGGGGGCTTTTGTGCCAGAGAGAATTATTGCCCCCCTGTACCCCGATTTATGATAATACGATAATCTTTATTGTCACTGTCCCATAGGTAAAGGTAAAGGGACCCCTGATCATTAGGTCCAGTCGTGGCCGACTCTGGGGTTGTGGCACTCATCTCGCTTTATTGGCCGAGGGAGCCGGCGTACAGCTTCCGGGTCATGTGGCCAGCAGGACTAAGCCGCTTCTGGCGAAGCAGAGCAGCGCACGGAGACACTGTTTACCTTCCCGCCGGAGCGGTACCTATTTATCTACTTGCACTTTGACGTGCTTTCAAACTGCTAGGTTGGCAGGAGCTGGGACTGAGCAACGGGAGCTCACCCTGTCGCGGGGATTCGAACCGCCGACCTTCTGATCGGCAAGTCCTAGGCTCTGTAGTTTAACCCATAGCGCCACCCGCGTCCCTCATTGTCCCATACAGAACAACAAAATTGAAAAATCTACATAAAACATTCAAAACCCAACAAGCCTGCTATCCCAGCTATCCCAACCTGGTTAGCCCCCTAAAAACTCTGATACCCCATTTTTAAATACAATATACTCCCATGGAGACTACCTTAAGGTAAAGGTAAAGGGACCCCTGACCATTAAGTCCAGTCGTGACCGACTCTGGGGTTGCGGCGCTCATCTCGCTCTATAGGCCGAGGGAGCCGGCGTTTGTCCGCAGACAGCTTCCGGGTCATGTGGCCAGCATGACTAAGCCGCTTCTGGCTAACCAGAGCAACGCATGGAAACACCATTTACCTTCCCGCTGGAGCAGTACCTATTTATCTACTTGCACTTTGATGTGCTTTCGAACTGCTAGGTTGGCAGGAGCTGGGACCAAGGAACGGGAGCTCACCCCGTTGCGGGGATTCGAACCGCCGACCTTCTGATCAGCAAGTCCTAGGCTCTGTGGTTTAACCCACAGCGCCACCCGTGTCCCGGAGACTACCTTACAATGCGTTTAAAACCAAAATCGCCTTTGGATAGAAACTGTTTCTCAGGCGGATAGTCCTAGTCTTTATAACCCTGTACCTTCTTCCAGAAGGCAGAAGCTGAAAGAGATCATTTCCGGGCTGTGCACTATCCTGCGCTGTCTCTGCAGCTTTCTTAAGGCACCTGGAAGCGTAGATTTGATCCAAAGGCACCCAATTATTCTCTCCACAGTCGTTACAACCTTGGACAGCATTGTTTTTCCCTGACAGTGCAGCTCCCAAACCACACACAGAGACCGTAAGTTAGTGCACTCTCCACAGTACAATGGTAAAATGCCATCAACAGGTCCTTTGAGAGATTGTTTTTCCGGAGAACTTACCTGGCCTTGCTCCGCTGCAGGCTCTCAATTCGGCCGTGGAGATGGGCAATAGTGACCAACAGCCCTGTGATATGCTCTTCGTAGCGGAGGATTGCTCCTTCGTCGGGCGCATCACCCCCAAACCTCTCGCTTGCAGGGTCCTCGTCCCCCTGGCTCCCAGAAGGCAGGGACGCAAGCAAAATCAGAAAGGATATTGTCAGCGCTGTTGCGGGATGGGGGCAGTGTCGGGCTGCAATTCAACAGGTGCAGCCCACGCTTATCCAGAAAGGCCAGTTCATATAGTGGGGGAGATCCTTACCTTGTAAGTCTATTATTACAAGAGCTTAAGAAGAGACCTGACAAGGCAGCGTGGTGCAGTGGTTAGAGTGGTTCTCAAAGGCTGCAGCGCACCACTCCAGTGTGGTAGGAGAGGATGGCAAATTTGGAAGGAAGATTCAAGGACGATCAAAGATGCGGGGTGTGAAAAACAAGAGCAGTCAAGTACAACATTCCTAGAGTGAACATATTTACACATGGGGAGGAATGTTTGTCCAGCCAGCAGATTCAAAAGCACGTCAAAGTGCAAGTAGATAAATAGGTACCACTCCAGCGGGAAGGTAAACGGCGTTTCCGTGCGCTGCTCTGGTTCGCCAGAAGCAGCTTAGTCCTGCTGGCCACATGATCCGGAAGATGTATGCCGGCTCCCTCGGCCAATAAAGCGAGATGAGTGCCGCAACCCCGGAGTTGGCCACAACTAGACCTAATGGTCAGGGGTCCCTTTACTTTTTTTTAAGGTAGTCTCTATGGGAGTATATTGTATTTAATTATTGGATATCAGAATTTTTTAGGGGGCTAACCAGGCTGGGATAGCTGGGATAGCAGGCTTGTTGGTTTTTGAATGTCTGATGTAGAATTTTTCAATGTCATTGTTCTGTATGGGACAATGACAATAACGATTATCGCATTGTACCGTATCGAAAGCTGGTTTCCCTGGATCAAGTTTGTCCGCTTTGTCAAATGAATGAAGCCACATGGTTTTAACTGGATTTTAAACCCGTGTGCAATTCATGGTTACGGTGTCACATTTTGTCGTGCTGTTACCTCCCTTGGTGTGTAGTGCAAACCGCTATTCTGAATAATGCTTTTTATGGGGCAGTGGTGAGTTTGTGGTCCGGAACAGGAAGAGCAGCACAACGGACTGACCCTTCCCAAGCCGGCGTCAGGTCAACTGCAGACCTTAGTCAGAAACAGCGATCTTTTGTGGTGAGCTAAGGAGCTTTCATGCGCGAGAGAGATTTAGTAGGGACAAGCAAGTCCATTGTTCCCGTGGAAAACAGGAAAGGGAGCCTTGCATCCTGCTGGCCAAGGCTTCCTGCCTTCAAATGCTTCCCATTTAAGTCCATTAAAAAGATAGAAAAGGGGATGGATTGTCGTCAGTTGCCTGAGCAGGTGGGGTCCAGCAAGGACAGACGCTCCTACATTTCTCCGAGGAAAATAGGAACATCCTATTCAATAATAATAATAATTTTATTATTTAAACCCTGCCCCTCTGACTGGGTTTCCCCAGCTGCTCTGGGAGGCTCCCTATATATATAAAACAAAACATTAAACATTGAAAAACTTCCCTATACAGGGCTGCCTTCAGATGTCTTCTAAAGCTTGTCTAATGACTTATCTCATTGGCTCGGCGGTTGCATAATTCCATACCCTCCAACATTTCTTTGATGAAAATAGGGACGTCCTAAGGAAAACCGGGGGATGCGGGTGGCACTGTGGGTTAAACCACAGAGCATAGGGCTTGCCGATCAGAAGGTCGGCGGTTCGAATCCCCATGACGGGGTGAGCTCCCGTTGCTCGGTCCCTGCTCCTGCCAACCTAGCAGTTCGAAAGCACGTCAAAGTGCAAGTAGATAAATAGGTACCGCTCCGGCGGGAAGGTAAACGGTGTTTCCGTGCGCTGCTCTGGTTCGCCAGAAGCGGCTTAGTCCTGCTGGCCACATGACCCGGAAGCTGTACGCTGGCTCCCTCGGCCAGTAAAGTGAGATGAGTGCCGCAACCCCAGAGTCGTTCGCGACTGGACCTAACGGTCAGGGGTCCCTTTACCTTTACCTTTTAGGGGAAAGCGGGACATTCCAGAACCAAATCAGAAACCGGGACGGCTTCTGTAGATGTGGGATTATCCCTGGAAAATAAGGACCAATGGAGGGTCTGAGACAGACTGTTGCAATGAGCAGACATGGCAAAAAAAAAATCCAAGGTCCCTGTTTGTTTCGGCGGGTCTACTCGCAAGTAGTTGGGATTGTTCCTGCACTTTTCCTTGCTTGGACAGGAAGGGAAGCGACAGAGGAAGTTGTGGAGTGGTAGTGGCAGGATGAAGGGGCTGAGAAGACTCAGGACCCCCAAACACCCCAAAAAACAATAATCATACAGTGGTACCTCGGGTTAAGAACTTAATTCATTCCGGAGGTCCGTTCTTAACCTGAAACTGATCTTAACCTGAAGTACCACTTTAGCTAATGGGGCCTCCTGCTGCCGCTGTGCCGCCGGAGCACGATTTCTGTTCTCCTCCTGAAGCAAAGTTCTTAACTCAAGGTTAGTGGAGTCTGTAACCTGAAGCGTATGTAACCTGAGGTACCACTGTAATAATAATAATAATAATAATAATAATAATAATAATAATAATAATAATAATAATAATTTATTTGTACCCTGCCCATCTGGCTGGGCTTCCCCAGCCACTCTGGGCAGCCTCCAGCAAAATATTAAAATACCATAATACATCAAACATTAAAAGCTTCCCTAAACAGGGCTGCCTTCAGATGTCTTCTAAAAGTCTGGTAGTATTGTTCTCTTTGACATCTGTTGGGAATGCGTTCCACAGGGTGGGCGCCACCACCAAGAAGGCCCTCTGCCTGGTTCCCTGTAACCTCACTTCTTGCAGTGAGGGAACCGCCAGAAGCCCTTGGCGCTGGACCTCAGTGTAGAACAATGGGGGTGGAGACGCTCCTTCAGGTATAAAACAAAACCTTCTGCACTCACCTTGTCCATTCCAGCTTCTCCTGCCCTCTGGCTAAACTGGAGGATGGCAAGAGAAAAACCGTCTGCTCTCTGCAGGTCCAGCCGGAATGGCAGGCAGCCGTCCTTTCCTGTTTCAAAACTCCAAACAGCCTGGACATGTTTCCTGTCCTCAGCAAGAGGGAGGAGTTGAGCTGGGAGAAGCAGGAGGCAAGTTCCTTTTCCTCTGCTTCAGCCTCAAACTGGCGGGTGGCGAATGGAAAAACAACAACGTGCAACTCAGTCCTGCTCAGAGTAAACACGTGGCAATGAATGGACCTAAGGCTGCTTTGTCTCGCTAGATCAGGAGTGAGGAATCTCAGCTTCAAGGGACACATGTAACCCTCCAGACCTCTCGATCTGGAGCCATGTCACAGGCAGGTTGGACGCAGAGGAACGGCGGGAGGAACTAGCTGGGGGACCCCCAAGGGAAGAAGGGGAAAATGTAAAGTATTGCACTTGGGCAAAAAAAATGAGAGGCACAAATACAAGATGGGTGACACCTGGCTTGAGAGCACTACATGTGAAAAGGATCTAGGAGTCTTGGTTGACCACAAACTTGACATGAGCCAACAGTGTGACGCGGCAGCTAAAAAAGCCAATGCAATTCTGGGCTGCATCAATAGGAGTATAGCATCTAGATCAAGGGAAGTAATAGTGCCACTGTATTCTGCTCTGGTCAGACCTCACCTGGAGTACTGTGTCCAGTTCTGGGCACCACAGTTCAAGAAGGACACTGACAAACTGGAACGTGTCCAGAGGAGGGCAACCAAAATGGTCAAAGGCCTGGAAACGATGCCTTATGAGGAACGGCTAAGGGAGCTGGGCATGTTTAGCCTGGAGAAGAGGAGGTTAAGGGGTGATATGATAGCCATGTTCAAATATATAAAAGGGTGTCACATAGAGGAGGGAGAAAGGTTGTTTTCTGCTGCTCCAGAGAAGCGGACACGGAGCAATGGATCCAAACTGCAGGAAAGAAGATTCCACCTAAACATTAGGAAGAACTTCCTGACAGTAAGAGCTGTTTGACAGTGGAATTTGCTGCCAAGGAGTGTGGTGGAGTCTCCTTCCTTGGAGGTCTTTAAGCAGAGGCTTGACAACCATATGTCAGGAGTGCTCTGATGGTGTTTCCTGCTTGGCAGGGGGTTGGACTCGATGGCCCTTGTGGTCTCTTCCAACTCTATGATTCTATGATTCTAAGGCTCAGAGCCCAGGGAGGGGTGGAAGGAGAAGACTGGGAGGAAGGGAGTGTTGGAAGCTGAAAGGGTAACAGGACTTTGTGAGTGGGGGGAGTCTGTGGCAGAGAGCAGCCCAGATTTGGAGGTAGGGGAGAGGGGACAAGAGACAGAGGTGGGTCAGGCAGGTGTCTTCCTCTCCTGCTACAATAAGCTCCCCTCCCTGCTGATCTCCCAGAACCAGAAGAGGGCTGAAAAGGGCAGAGGAGAGGTTGGCTGCATGCAGGCATAGTCTCCGATTGCTTGGGGGGGAAACCTCCATGTAAATGTTCAGTCTCCAGGTTAATAGGAACCATTAAGCCAGGGGTCAGGGACTGGTTGGACGTACAGGAACGGTGGGAGGAACCAACTAGGGAACCCTGAAAGGAAGAAGGCTCAGAGCCTGGGGAGGGGTGGTGGGATGATGATGATGAGTGGGAAGAAAGAGACGAGGGAGAAGGCTGGGAAGAGGTGGTGTCAGAAACGGAAGGGATAACAGGAGTTGGTGAGCGGGGAGAGTGTGCGGCAGACAGCAGTCCAGAATCAGAGCTAGAAGCTGAAGCAGGAGGGAGGCCAGGAGGCAGAGAGGTGAAGAGGCCCTGTAGAAGCTCTCCTTCCTGCTGGTCTCCCCGAACCAGAAGAGGCATGTATCTCCCCTTATAAAATCTAATAAAATTTATTCAAAAAGAAATAAGGGGGTTGGGAACCCCTCTTAAATTCCCAGAATGCAAATAAATCTCCGGAGACGGGCCGCTTTAACCATTGGAAAGGCCTTTTTAATCAGTTGACATTCAACATCTGTTTCTCCCTTCCTCTCTGCCCACTTCACTACGGACCACGAAAAAGGAAGGTAGCCAACTTGTTACACCCCTAAGTCGTTCCCCCAGCCCCCCCCCAGCAATATCTGGCAACTGCTTTGGGGGGGGGGAGAAACTGACAGACAGCTTGCATTTACGGAGAAAACACACAGAGAGTTAAATCCCCAACAACGCCAAGGACATGAGGAAGGTGGGTTGCAGGGATACGTTTGCTGGCCTGCCAGATGTTTTGCAAAGACAGAGAGTGAGTGTGTGTCCTTCGGGTCTGCGTCTCCCCCCCAAGTCAGACGACGGCCTCAATCTCCACCGCCTCCTCTTCCTCCAGCATGCTGTAGGAGGCGTGGGTCTGGAAGGGTCTCTGCAGCGGGTGGGCAAGGAGTTTGGCCATGCAGTTGTGCAGCTCCACGGCCGGGCCGGTCAGCGACACTTCGTACTTGTAGTTGGTGCCTTTGCTGTCCAGGTTGCTGAAGAAAGCAAAGGTCTCCTGGAGAGGAGAGAGGAACCGCAAAGGTATAGTGATGGCAATAATTTTATTATTTGTACCCCGCCCACAAGACTAGCTTGCCCCAGCCACTGGGCGGCTATACATACAACATAGCATAATAATATTCGTTTTTCCATATAGAAAGCTACATCTGTTACTCAACAATTATATTCTAATTCAACAGAATAGCAACTTCCCGCTCACCCAACATCAATGTTTATAGCCCAAATTGCATGTCAAGGAGATAAGTAACTCTGCAACAGAAGCCACCTGAAGGCAGCCCTGTATAGGGAAGTTTTTAATGTTTCATTATCTTTTCGTATAAGCTGGAAGCCGCCCAAGAGTGGCTGGGGCAACCCAGATGGGCAGGGGTACAAATAACATCATCATCATCATCATTATTATTATTATTATTATTATTATTATTATGTTTTACAATTCTGTTTTATCTAATTTCATCCTCTCTAACATGTTTTGTAAAAATATTTTCTGCTATTTTCTTACACTTCAAACCCCACTGCACAGGGGAAAACTTTATATATATAGGCTAGAAAGGGTTTCTAGTCATCTTTGAAAGATTCGAAATTTGTATCTTTCATCAGCACTGTCAATGTTGCCGTCTCTGCATATTTCAAGGTTTCCACCATGATGATGATGAACAGTCTGGGCTGCTCACAGCATATATCAGAATATATATATCAGAACCAGACAGAGGGCCTTCCCGGTAGTGGCGCCCACCTTGTGGAACGCCCTCCCTTCAGATGTGAAGGAAATAAGCAGCTATCTTCTTTTTAAAAGACATCTGAAGGCAGCCCTGTTTAGGGAAGTTTTTAATATTTAATGCTGTATTGTTTTTAACACTTGATTGGGAGCCGCCCAGAGTGGCTGGGGAAACTCAGCCAGATGGGCGGAGTATAAATAATAAATTATTATTATTATTATTATTATTATTATTATTATTATTATTATTATTCTAAAACATCAAATATTACAAACTTCCCTATACGGGGCTGCCTTCAAATGTCTTCTAAAAGTCAGATAGTTTTTTTATCTCCTTGACATCTGCTTGGAGGGTGTTCTACAGGGAGGGCACCACCACCGAGAAGGCCCTCTGCCCAGTTCCCTGCAACTTCTTTTCCCGCCTGGAGGGAGCCCCCAGAAGACCCTCGGAGGTGGACCTCAGTGTCTGGGCTGAACGAAGGAGGTGGAGACGCTCCTTCAGGTCTACAGGGCTGAGGCCATTTAGGGCTTTAAAGGTCTGCACCAACACTTTGAACGGTGCTCGGAAAAGTACTGGCAGCCAGTGTTGTATGTTCTCGGCGGCTGCTCCCAGTCACTAGTCTGGCAGCCACAATCAGCGCGTCTCTCTCAGCAGAGGAGTGAGATCTTGCAAGCAATCTCCTCCTGAACTTGGCCAAGCTGGCTGCTGAGGGATGACTGGCAACATCGAGGGGACATCAATGTCCCTGCCTACTTCCTGGCCCAGTAATTCTGTTTACCTTCCAGCTGGTTTCCTCCTCTTTGTCCTCGAAGCCGTTGTGGATGTAGAGCACGTCAAAGTAGTAGTAAGGGCACTGCAGCATTTTCTGTGCGGAAAAGACAACAGCAGCAGCACGGTCACAAATGGAAGCATGGTATAGATGCCAGCGAAATTTACTAGTTGGCATCCATCTGTCTCAAGATGCTTTTGAATTCTGGTGCTGGAGGAGATTCTTGAGAGTCCCATGGACTGCAAGAAAATCAAACCTCTCCATTCTGAAGGAAATCAGCCTTGAGTGCTCACTGGAAGGACAGACCCTGAAGCTGAGGCTCCAATACTTTGGCCACCTCATGAGAAGAGAAGACTCCCTGGAAAAGACCCTGATGTTGGGAAAGATGGAGGGCACAAGGAGAAGGGGACGACAGAGGACGAGATGGTGGGACAGTGTTCTTGAAGCTACAAACATGAGTTTGACCAAACTGAGGGAGGCAGTGGAAGACAGGAGTGCCTGGTGTGCTCTGGTCCAGGGGGTCACGAAGAGGCGGACACGACTAAACAACTAAACAACAACAACATCTATCTGTCTCAAGATGCAATGGAGTGCACCTGAGAGGGTGAAGCCAAACTGCTGCACTAACAGTACCCAAGTGACCTCCCTGGGGCGCAAGCCTGGGCAACGTGTCTGGAGTTCCTGGGCTGCCCAGGCGACAGGACCACCATCCCCTCTTGACCTCGCTGATGGGGTCCGAAGGGAAGCAGAACTAGACGTTTGGCACCAGCTTAGCTGCAGGAGTTGCCAGAAGGAGGCGTACAGGGCGCCGTCCAACAGTCTTAGGGACTCCACTCCAGATTTGTGAAGGGTCTACTCCTAAGCCTTTTCTTCTCCTGAAGATGTCGCATGAGGCAGCGGAGGTTTAGGGCCAGAACTTTCCTTCTCCTAGATGGGCTCCCTTCCCAAGTGGATGAGCCCCACCTGCCCTTCACTTCCCTTTATTTACAGGACCGCCTCTCCCGGTCTGCCCCACAGAGGACCTTAAGGTCCATGAAGAACCATAGTTTAGAGGGCCCTAAGGAAGTCAGACTATCCTCCACAGGGCCTTCTCAGTGGTGGCTCCGACCTGGTTGAATGTTCTGTCCCATGAGATCAGGGCCCTGCAGGATTGAAGTTCGTTTCCGCAGGGCCTGTAAGACAGAGCTATTCTGCCTTGCTTTCAACTTGAACTTAGCCTGATCTTTTATTCCCCTTCCTTCCCTCCCCCTCCCCTTTTTATGAAGATTACCTGCTCTGGGACCCCACAGCTAATTCTCCCCTGGTCTCCTCACTGGCCCAAATAGGACTAATTTAGCCAGCTAGCCCTGGTGATCATCTAATGTTTATTGGATGGATTTCCCCCCTAAATTGATTTTTGTATTCTGAATTTATCGTTATTCACGTTTTATACCGTATTTTATGCTGTTTTTTGTTGCATCAATTAAGTGTTTTATATTTGTTGTTAGCCGTCCTGAGCCCGGTTTTTGAACCGGGAAGGGCGGAGTATAAATAAAACTTTATTATTATTATTATTATTATTATTATTATTATTATTATTTATGGCATGGGCAGAAACTGCCTTCTTGACCACTGGGCCCACTTGGTCTCATCCGCTCCATCCACCAGAGCGGATCTTTGCATGCAGGGGAAGCCCCTAACTCACTGAGGGTCTGAGGCGCATAGGCTCCCCTCATCTGGATCAGTCAGCCAGTCAAAGCCAATCCTGGGATGTGGCCACTGCCGCCTGCTGGCAGCTTCTAGGAGCCACAGGTGAGAGCTTTTGCATTCTGGTGCTGGAGGAGACTCTTGAGAGTCCCATGGACTGCAAGAAGATCAAACCTCTCCATTCTGAAGGAAACCAGCCCTGAGTGCTCACTGGAAGGACAGATCCTGAAGCTGAGGCTCCAAGACTTTGGCCTCCTCATGAGAAGAGAAGACTCCCTGGAAAAGACCCTGATGTTGGGAAAGATGGAGGGCACAAGGAGAAGGGGGACAACAGAGGACGAGATGGTTGGATGGTGTTCTCAAAGCTACCAGCATGAGTTTGACCCAACTGCGGGAGGCAGTGGAAGACAGGAGGGCCTGGCGTGCTCTGGTCCAGGGGGTCACGAAGAGTCGAACACGACTAAACAACAACAAAAAATAAAATAATTTTTTTTAAAAGAAAGGGGAAAAAAGGAACAGGCACCTTCATCTGTTCCGTGATGGTGACCGGGGGATGGCAAGCTGGCCGGCTATAAACCAAGATGGTTCTGACCACGTACGGCGGTGGGATGCTCTGCACATTCTCCGTCACGGGCAGTTCTGTCTTCTGCTGTCTGCGTAGATGAGGGAGAAGGAGAGAAATTTGGGTCCAGGGACCTGGACTGATAGCAGGTTTCCTGCAGGCTCCCCTAGCCCAGCGCCCGCCCCCTGAGCTAGAGGGAGCGACAGGAAAATCCCACTTCCCCTGTTCGTGAGGCAACCAGGATCCTTCCTGCTCGACTCAGCAGTCCAGGCAGGAACATGAGGACTAGCGCCTTATTTTTAAGGGGTGGGTCACAGTGCGGTGGTGCAGAAGGTCCCAGGGGTCTAGTCCCCGCTGGCATCCCCAGGGAAAGGGTTTCTTGTCTGAAGCCCTGGGTCTGAAACATCCCAGGAACAACCCAATGCCCGTCCCACCGGGAGAAACTTACATGAGGCTGAAAAGACCTTCGAGATCTTCAAGGAGGGAGAAACGTTAAGGTGGATAACTCTCCGCAGTGTGCTCTTGCCCCAACTGGTATCCAGCCCCTCCCAGTCTAGATTCCTAAATCCCCTAAATCAGGGACCCCCAAAGGTCATCTAGCCCAACCCGCCGCAATTCCGCCGGCATACGGCCAGAAGGATACTGAAGGACTTGCACACCACTGTCTCCAGGTCATACAAACAGCTGCAAACTTCTCTAGGATCAGAGGTGAATCCAGAGAGCTGGCGGGGTGGGGGAAGAAAACCAGAAAGCAGGTGATTATTCATCTTCATTTCATTTCACTTTTGATTTGTGTTCCGCCTTTCTCTGCTACTACACACAAGGCTGCACACAAACCTGATCCACTACAAAAAGTCGCAATAAAAACATAACTTTAAACTAAACAGCTTATGTCGAATAAAGCAAAATTCAGCTACCCATTAGAATACACCAGTCAACAGTGAAATTAAAAACCAGCAGTTAATAATTAAGCCGTTTACACTTTACAATTGCCATAAAGGATTACTAAACTGTAATCAGTAAAAATAATGGCAGGACCCACAATGCACAAAATACCACCAAACACACACAATCACACACAAAGGATCAAACTGAGAAAGAAGGGCACACAACTTTTAAAATTGTTTTTTAAAAGTATCCTTGAACTCCCTGAGCATCGCAAGACAAAGGAAAAGTTACAAGTAGGAAGGTTATTTACCTCCCTGCAAAAAAAGGGGGGGGGAGATTGAGAAGCTGGGAAGGGCATCCAAACTGTCCAAGAGGATGGAGTAGAAAACATGAGATAGCTCTTTTTATAAATGTCATGTTAAACATTTTCTTCAACTCATTGTATATCATTTCCCATTTTTTTTTAATTTCTCTGCATTCCCACCACATATGGTAAAAGGTCCCTTCCTTTTCTTTACATTTCCAACATATATTTGACCCAGTTTTATACATTTTTACTATCTGTACTGGTGTCATATACCATCTATACATCACTTTCATGTAATTTTCTTTCAGAAGAGAACAATCTGTAAATTTTAAGTCTGTTTTCCACAGTTTTTCCCAATCTTCGAATTGTATGTTATGTCCTATATCTTGCGCTCATTTGATCATGACCGATTTCACTTCCTCATCTTTTGTTTCCCATTCTAGCAGAATACTATATGCACCCGTTCAGCAACTAAACTTTCCCTTCTATGACTTCCTTTTGAAATCTAGAAATGGTGTAACTAAATCCTTTCTTGTTGTCTTCTTTAGACATCTCATATAATTGCCTATAATGTAGCCCCACGTCAGGCGAAAGATTCCTGCCTTGCCATGGGTTGGACCTGATGACCCTTAGGCATAGCTGTCAACTTACAGAATTGAAAATAAGGGACCAGCAGCCTCAAAAATAAGGGATCAGCAGCCAAAATAAGGGATTTTCCAAGGGGGCACAGGTATGTTCAACTTCTAAGCCCCTCCGAGCCAAAGGCAGAAAGCCCAGCCAGCAGCCAAACGAAGCCTCAAGCGGTGGTTCCCACAGCGCAGCAACCCGGCAAAGGGGATGCAGCAAGGAAAACCACCGTCACCTCTCTGCTGGGAAGCGCTGAGCAAAGGTGAGTCCCCAGGCAACGCGGCCGATTTGATCAGCACAAGGCATGCAAGCTCCACCCCCCAGTCGTTCTCAGACTCCTTATTGGGTGAGCAACGCAGCCAAGCAACACAGTTGGAGCCTCCCTCCTCCCTGGCCGGCAGGGAGGGAGGGAGAGGAGCTGCTTCCTTTGAAACCCGGGAAATTTAAGGGACATCATCAATAAGGGACAGCAGCGGGACATAGGGCTGGGATAAGGGACTTTCCCACCAAATAAGGGACGGTTGACAGCTATGCCCTTAGGGGTCTCTTCCAGCTCTACAATTCTACGATTCTAGCATCTCCTCCAATTCCAGGGCTAAAGGACTTGGGCAAAGAAACACAACCACCGTGCGAAATGTGACGGGGCAGGTCAGAAGCTGCCACAGTTGGGGGGGGACAGTAAAAACCGCAACCCCTGAGCAGTCTGCAGTCCAATGGGTGGTCAGAGAAAAGAGACAGAAACGTACCCAGGTGACGTCGTTGTTGACCACCACCAGCGCAAACTCATGGCTCTTGTCGATTTTGTGCTTGGTCCGGACGAACATCTCTATCATCTTCTGGGAGATGTTCAGAGCGTTGGTTTTCGACCTTCCAGAGAGACAGAGAAAGAGAATATGCCCACATATAAATTGTGAGATAAGGACAACTGTGACTTCTTCGAATGGGAACTCTTTACAAATTACTTAAAAAGACAACAAAATGAATTGGACTCCTTGGCAGCTTCTGAATAAACATACACAGATTTATTGATTGTTAACATAGCAGATAGATAATATAAGGATTTATACAATTTTATAGTTGGCCACCTCATGAGAAGAAAAGACTCCCTGGAAAAGACCCTGATGTTGGGGAAGATGGAGGGCGCGAGGAGAAGGGGATGACAGAGGACGAGATGGTGGGACAGTGTTCTTGAAGCTACCAGCATGAGTTTGACCAAACTGTGGGAGGCAGTGGAAGACAGGAGGGCCTGGCGTGCTCTGGTCCAGGGGGTCACGAAGAGTCGGACACGACTAATCGACTAAACAAATAGTATGCAGAGAATAATATGTGTTGAAAAAGGAGAGAGAGAAGCTGAGGGAAGTCTTGGGGGGAGGGCTTGATGGGGAGGTGGGGGGAAAGGGGGGGAATAATGAATATGAGATGTTTTGATATTTTGATATGTTGAAATTGCAAATAAAAAAAACTTTTTTAAAAAAGAACTTCCATCACAATGTGAAACAGAAACAATAATATTAATAATAATTTCTTATTTATATCCCGCCCATCTGGCTGGGTTTCCCCAGCCACTTTGGGCAACTCCCAACAGATTAAAAACAGAATAAAACAGCAAAAAACATTGTAGTTCCGCAACAGAAAAATGTCGGCCGACCAGAAGGGAAAAGGCCACTCACCCGTTGAACGACTCCAGTTTCGAGTGGGACATTTCCTCCGAGAGGTCAAGGCAGATGATCTGAGAGAAAGAGAGAATATCAAGGTCATGTTCCATAGAACAATAGAATTGCAGAGTTGGAGGGGACCCCGAGGGTCATCCATCCCAACCCCGTGCAATGCCCGGCGCGGGGCTCAAACCCACGACCCTGAGATCAAGAGTCTCATACTCTACCAACCGAGCTATCCCAAACTGTCCATCAAATCTCTAAAACCGCCTCTTCTTGGATGAGCTCATGGGACCAAGTTGGGGCTGTCC
The DNA here is from genome assembly GCF_027172205.1 of Podarcis raffonei. NCBI lineage: Eukaryota > Metazoa > Chordata > Lepidosauria > Squamata > Lacertidae > Podarcis > Podarcis raffonei. The sequence continues at coordinate 3,344,267 of NC_070619.1, read as the reverse complement.
CGAAAATGTCGAGGACAGAATAAGCTACTCACCACTTTTTCGGGGCAGTTGACCCGTGGCGTCCTGACCTGGAACTCGGTGGGCGGGACTGTGGGAGGCCAGCCTTTCCCATTGGTGGCCGTGGCGCTCTGGGGGCTGTCCCCCGTGCTGGCCGCCTCCCCTTCCCCCTCGCTGCGGCTGCCCACGCTCGCCTGGGCGCTCAGGGTCCGGTCTTCAGCGCCCTCAGGGTTGGAGCGGGTCCTGGGGCGCTGCTCGGCCGTCGCTTTCTCCTCCTCCTCCTCCGTCGCGCTGCTGGGCTCCGAGGTGTCCATCAGGGCCCCACGGTCAAGCGGGGAGTCCAGGTTTGCTGTTCCGGAAGGCCTTCCTAGAAAGGGGAGACAGCAACATGGTTTTGGGGGTGACAGCTCCACTTGGGGGGGGGGCAACGGATCCAGAATGGGGGGGGAGCCCTGATCAGGAGCATAAGGACATCGGGCCAAAGGGCCTCCTGTCCTCACAGTGGCCAAATGCCCCTAAGAAACTAGGAATCCAGATAGACTGCCCCTGGACTTGGAGGTTCCATAAGGATTACAGCATTAGACATTAAAATTTTCCCTAAAGAGGGCCGCCTTCAGTTGTCTTTTAAAAGTAAAATAGTTGTTAATTGCATTGACATCTGGTGGGAGGGCGTTCCACAGGGCAGGCGCCACTACCGAGAAGGCCCTCTGCCTGGTTCCCTGTAACCTTACTTCTCGCAATGAGGGAACCGCCAGAAGGCCTTCGGCGCTGGATCTCAGTGTCCGGGCAGAACGATGGGGGTGGAAACGCTCCTTCAGGTATACAGTGAAATGAGTTCGTGCTTTTCTACAGCGATAACATTTATGTTGTCCATCCCAATAGGTTTTCTTCAGTCAAAATAGTAAGATGTATCCGCAATATAAATTTGAGACAGTTTACATTTTGCTTAGGAATGTAAACAAGGTGATGTTGCTGGGCTGTCTGTTTGAAACCCAATGTAACTTCTTGATTATGTACGAAATGTAAAAAGTAGAAGGAAAACCAACAGGCAAAAGATTTGTGGTGGATCTGGTAAAGTCCTTCTTGAAGCAATGCAAAATTAACTTATGCACACAGTGACTTGCGAACTCAGTAGGAGTACGATATGGGCATGTCTTTAAGTTAACATCTTACATTAAAAACCTGACACTACCAAATTATCGAAGGCTTTTCACCAAAGCCAGACTAAACGTCTTTCCTTCTGCAGTGTTAGAAGGCAGGTTGAGAGGAGTTCCCTACCAGGACAGACTTTGCTCGTGTGCTCAAGATATCGATTCCATAAAACATATTTTGTTGCATTGTGCAAAATATGAGCAAGCCAGGGCTGAACTGATAATACCCTTGCTGGTACCTTTCCTGGGAAAATCAGAGGCTCACTATGTCAGGTTCCTATTGGAAGACCGGACAAATGCTAGAACATTAGCAGTGGCCAGGTTTTTATTGGTGGTTGCAAGAACCAATGATCCCTATATTCTGAACAAAATGCTTGTTTAACCTGGAGGTAGGCGGTATGAATTGTGCATTGCTTTGTAACGATTTGTTGGGTCTCTGGACCGTAATAAAGGTTGATGATGACTTATGGAACTCCCTGCTGCAGGACCATTTACGGCTTTAAAAGCAGATCAGATAAGTTCATGTACAGTACAGTTAACTTTCTTTATCTCTGATTCTACCGCATATCCTATCCATTTCTTCACTCGGTTGTCTGTTGTTCCTGGCAAGACCAGCTCTGCAAAAACCGAGCTGCAGCGTTGAAAACAATGTCCCTTGCAAGAGCTAGGCTGTCATGCTCTGATCCCGGCTTTTATCATTCAGCTAGCATGATAGCTTGGTGTAGTTTGCAAAGCTAAGAGAGAGATTTGCAAAAATCATGACAACTTGACACACACACAAAAACTGAAATTGGCTGCACAACTCATAGGGTCACCATCTTTCTTGTTTTCCTTTGCAACCAGAAGAATAAACTTATATGAATTATCTTTGCATGGCTTGGCACCTCCTCCCCATCCCCATAATAGCTGAGTTTTCCAAATACTGTACAAAAACGAGGTTTTATACCAAATATTATCCGCTTAGCATCCTTTATCCTCCCATCCAAAGCAACTACATTGCATCCCATAAACGACCTCTCCCTTTTCCTGGAAAACCACTGTAGCAGGAACCCCCCCACCCCATTCAGTTTGTACAAACTTCACACACACTCACACACTACATACGCCGCGCTTCTGTTATAAATTCATAGAAAATCAACCATACATCGGATTTGCACTGTTCCACTTTTATTTTACTCCATGAAGGAAGAACTACAAAATGGGGAAGGTTTGATACAGGCCACCATAATCCCTTGACCATCCCAGCACATCCACAGGAGCCCTGCCCAGTTGCTATGCCAACCCTGATGGTCCTAGACAGAAGACCATCAAGATCACAAAGTTACAGATAGGTAGCCGTGTTGGTCTGCCATAGTCAAAACAAAAAAATTTTTTCCTTCCAGTAGCACCTTAAAGACCAACTAAGTTAGTTCTTGGTATGAGCTTTCGAGTGCATGCACACTTCTTCAGATACACTGAAACAGAAGTTGCCAGATCCTTCTATATCGTGAGAAGGTGGGGAGGGGTATTACTCAGAAGGGTGGTGGGAATGGGTGATTGGCAGATAGCTGTGATGAGCCTGTTGACGACTCTTAACGACTGCAATAGGTCTTACAGGAAAAAGCAAGGGGTGAGAAGGTGAAAAATGGCTTTGTCATGTATAATGAGATAAGAATCCAATGTCTTCTGTTTCAATGTATCTGAAGAAGTGTGCATGCACACGAAAGCTCATACCAAGAACTAACTTAGTTGGTCTTTAAGGTGCTACTGGAAGGAAATTTTTTTTTTGTTTTGAAGATCACAAAGAACTTGCATATGGGAGTGGATTCAGCTTGGACTGGAACAAAGGACAATAATCAGCTCTTCCCTCTGGGGGCAGGAAACTACCTTTTGTCTTCAGAGAATAATTCCTGGGGAGGGGGAGAAGGGGGAACCAGCCAGGTGACAGGACACTCAGGTTACCACCAACCCCTCCCTCAACCCCTCCTTTCTGTGATGTATGCATGATGTTTCTGGGGGTGGGCTTGATGTACAGGATGGGAATTTCAAAAGTCTTTATAAGACCTTGCACACCGTTTTTTTCTGTGTCCCTCCTCTCTCCTGCAAGTGAGGGCAGCACCCTGTTGCAACAGTTCAATAAAGGCCAAGCCTACAGGCTGCTGATTTGCTCCAATTTACTCTGGCTGGTGTCTTTGTTTTTGTCCAAGGGAGCCCTCGGATTTTTCCGGTAACACCACTTACCTCGACCCCTTTTGTTCCAAACGCAAGCAACCTGGAAAACCTGTGATCGTTCCCAGATACAGACAAAACAACCCAGCTGCGAAATTAAGACTCCTTGCAAACTAGACCGGAAGGGAAGAACCATATGGCTGCCCCTCTCCTCGCAATGGATGCTGGGATTTGTAGTTCTCGCTTCCAAACCTCTTGCAAAAGAGAAGCTCTGGTTGTTGAAAGATGCGATTCTGCAATAGATGGGGGTTTTTGCTTGTTTTCATTCCAGACAGCTGGAATGCAACTGATTCACCCTGGTTGGAGTAGATATAAAGAAGGCTGGCATAGAAAAGGATCAGTTACAGAAAGGTAGCCGTGTTGGTCTGCCATAGACAAAACAAAAATTTTTTTTCCTTCCAGTAGCACCTTAAAGACCAACTAAGTTAGTTCTTGGTATGAGCTTTCGTGTGCATGCACACTTCTTCAGATACACAGATATCTGAAGATATTCAGATATTCTTCAGATATTCTTCAGATATTCAGATATTCTTCAGATATGCACACTTCTTCAGATACACAGATATCTGAAGATATTCAGATATTCTTCAGATATTCTTCAGATATTCAGATATTCTTCAGATATGCACACTTCTTCAGATACAGATATCTGAAGATATTCAGATATTCTTCAGATATTCAGATATTCTTCAGATATGCACACTTCTTCAGATACACAGATATCTGAAGATATTCAGATATTCTTCAGATATTCTTCAGATATGCACACTTCTTCAGATACACAGATATCTGAAGATATTCAGATATTCTTCAGATATTCTTCAGATATTCTTCAGATATGCACACTTCTTCAGATACACAGATATCTGAAGAAGTGTGCATGCACACGAAAGCTCATACCAAGAACTAACTTAGTTGGTCTTTAAGGTGCTACTGGAAGGGAAAAATTTTTTTATAGAAAAGGATGTCGATGCAATCAGGAAATAAGAGGCTGGATAATGAACACAAGAACTACCTACAGTGGAAGATTGGCAGATGAAGATGATGGACTTTTCGGAGCTAGCTGACCTGACTGCAGGAATCCGCGACCAGAAAGAAGAGGAGTTTCAAAAGGACTGGAGGAAATTTAAGGACTATTTGAATAAATATTGTAATATAAAAAATTAGAAATAAATTGAAAGAAACAAATAGGCCTAGGATTAAGTGACAATTAAATAAATGGGATTTAGAATATTAAGAAAAGTGAGTGAGATGGACTATAATTGGAAATTGTTTTAGTTTAAAAATGATATTGGAGAGCTGTTACTTTTAACTACGAGAAACTCAGAAGGGAGGGACTAGAGGAAGTCAACCAAGATGTTTAAAAGGTTGGATTTGTAAAAAATTAAGTTTGTTGTTATTGTTTATCTGTTTATTGTTCCTTTTTTCTTCTTCTTTCGTTCATTGATGTATTTTTCTTTTTTTTCTGTTTTTGTGTGTCATTCTGCTTTGTGTTTTTTGTTATAACTGTGGAAAATCTAATAAAAAATTTTTTAAGAGGGGGTGGATAATGCACCTCTTAAACTGAATGAATAAATAAACGGTGGAAATGCAATGAAGGGTAAAGCAGTCAGTGAATTTTAATAGAAGGAACGCAAAATAAATCAATGGATGGATGCAAATAAATTGCATGAATAAATAGATGGATGAATGAATGCAAATAGATGGCATGAATAAATAAAGTCAGGGTGTAAATGCAAAAAGAAAAGAAAAACTCTATGGGGTTTAGCCAAGCCGCCCAAAATAAGCCGGAAATCTTGTCTGCGGACAAAAGTACCGAGTCCTCTATGTCTTTCTTAGGCTGAATAGGGGAAGCGGACAAATAGAGCCAACGACACCGTCAATCAAGTGACGTAAACATCAACTCCAGACCAATCAACAGGGCGGGCGGGTAAAGGAACAGGGAGACACGCCTCATGCCCCTTTCCAACCTATCCACAGAGAGGATTCTCTTTTTCCCCGCCTACCAGTCCCTCCTCGTTCCTCTTTTTACTGGGCAACCGGGCAGTCAGTCATTGCGACGGCCAGCCAATGAGAAACCCAGGCAGGCCTTGAGAGGGAAGCTTCAAACTTTAAAAGCAAGATGGCGGCGGGGGCGGCGTTGCTGCCGCGACAGCGGCTGTGAGGGAGCCGCGGCGGGCGCGCGGCCCTCGGCCGGGGCTGCGCGGGCGGTTCTTCGGCTGCGTCTCGAGGCGACCCCGCCGGGCCGAAATCCCGCCGCCGCCGCCCGCGCGGGGATGGAAGTAGCCGCTGCCTCCTGTGGGAAATCTGCGCATGTGCGGGCGGAGTGAGCATGCGCAGACGCGCCTCCTCGGCCGCCCTCTAGTGGCGGAATGGAACCAGGCTCCCTGCCGCTCTCGGTCCGGCTGCGCGAGGCTCTGTCGGGCGGAGAGTGCGAGTAAGCGCATGTGTGAATGCACCTGTTCACGTGTACACGTGAATTTCTCTAGAGGCTTCTCCCTCTTTTCTACGCTTGTTCCCTTTTGGCTTTGCAAAAGCTTTCTTATGTAACATAAACTACCCCTGAAATTATTATTATTATTTTATTTTTATTATTATTATTATTATTATTATTATTATTATTATTAATAATACCACCAGTGCTTTTCTTCTAGGGAAAAACGGTGCCAGAACCCTGGAGAACCCCTAGAAAAAAGCACTGATTATTTTGTTGTTGTTGTCGTTTAGTCGTGTCCGACTCTTCGTGACCCCCTGGACCAGAGCACGCCAGGCACCTCTGTCCTCCACTACCTCCCGCAGTTTGGTCAAACTCATGCTGGTAACCTTGAAAACACTGTCCAACCATCTCGTCCTCCGTTGTCCCCTTCTCCTTGCGCCCTCCATCTTCCCCAACATCAGGGTCTTTTCCAGGGAGTCTTCTCTTCTCATGAGGTGGCCAAAGTCTTGGAGCCTCAGCTTCAGGATCTGTCCTTCCAGTGAGCACTCAGGGCCGATTTCCTTAAGAATGGATAGGTTTGATCTTCTTGCAGTCCATGGGACTCTCAAGAGTCTCCTCCAGCACCATAATTCAAAAGCATCCATTCTTCGGCGATCAGCCTTCTTTATGGTCCAGCTCTCACTTCCATACATCACTACTGGGAAAACCATAGCTTTAACTAGACGGACCTTTGTCGGCAAGGTGATGTCTCTGCTTTTTAAGATGCTGTCTAGATTTGCCATCGCCTTTCTCCCAAGGAGCAGGCGTCTTTTAATTTCGTGGCTGCTGTCACCATCTGCAGTGATCATGGAGCCCAAGAAAGCAAAATCTCTCACTGCCTCCATTTCTTCCCCTTCTATTTGCCAGGAGGTGATGGGACCAGTGGCCATGATCTTCGTTTTCTTGATGTTGAGCTTCAGACCATATTTTGCACTCTCCTCTTTCACTGATTATTACAAAACGTAAATCTCTCCAACTGGTTTTGGGGGCTTCTTGGCTTGCAGATCTTAATTCCTGGAATTTTATCTCTTAGTCGCTGTTTTCTTGCTTCCCAGAATGGTCGAAGCCCTTCTCCAGCAGGGAGCAGACCCCAACTTGGTTCTGCCTGAGGGGATTGCTGGCATCCACCTCGCCGCTGGGATGGAGCAGGAGAGTGGGATCCGGTGCCTTGCCCTCATCCTCCGGTATGGCGGAGACCCCAATATCAGGTATTCTGCAGGGTCCTTCTGCTACATCCATGGAGAAATGAGCTCTGAACCCACCAGCGGCCATCTAGTGTGAGCGAACGTATTTGGCATCAGATTATTTGCATACCCTGTAGCATTTCTCCGGTGAAAATAGGGACATCCTATTTAATAATAATAATAAATAAATTCACTATTTATACCCCACCCATCTAACTGGGTTGCCCCAGGAATTCTGGGCGGCTTCCAACATACAGTGAACGCTCGGGTTGCAAACATGATCCGTGCGGCAGGCACGTTCGCAACCCGCATCTGCGCACATGCGGGTTGCGATTCGGCACTTCTGTGCCATGCGCAAAGCACGATTTAGCGCTTCTGCGCATGCGTGAGCACAGTAACCCGGAAGTAACCCGTTCCGGGTTTTGGCGCGTCCGTATCCCGAAAATGCGCAACGTGAAGCATCTGTAACCCGAGGTATGACTGTATATAATAAGATAAAACTTTAAACTTTACAAAAAAAAAATCCCTATACATGGCTGCCTTCAAATGTCTTCTAAAGATTATATAGTTACTTTTTTCTTTGACATCTGATGGGAGGGCATTCCAGAGGACAGGCGCCATCACCTGGTTCCCTATAACCTCACTTCTCGCAATGAGGGAACCACCAGAAGACCCTCGGAGCTGGACTTCCGTGTCTGGGCTGGGCGATGGGGGTGGAGACGCTCCTTCAGGTATACTGAGCCAAGGCCGTTTAAAAGTCAACACTGACACTTTGAATGGTGCTCAGAAACGTACTGGGAGCTAGTGAAGATCCTTTAGGACCAGTGTTATATGGTCCTGGCGGCCACTCCCAGTCACCAGTCTAGCTGCCGCATTCTGGATAAGTTGCAGTTTCCAGGTCACCTTCAAAGGTAGCCCCACAGAGAGCGAATAGCAGTAGTCCAAGTGGGAGATAACCAGAGCATGCACCACTCTGGCAAGACAATGTGCAGGCAGGTAGGGTCTCAGCCTGCGTACCAGATGGAGCTGGTAGACAGCTGCCCTGGACACAGATTTGACCTGCACATCCAGTGGTCTATAATAACAATAATAATTTATTATTTATACCCCGCCCATCTGGCTGGGTTTCCCCAGCCACTCTGGGCGGCTTCCAACACAATATTAAAATAAAGTAATGCATCAAGCATTAAAAGCTTCCCTAAACAGGGCTGCCTTCAGATGTCTTCTAAAAGTCTGGTAGTTATTGTTCTCTTTGACATCTGGTGGGAGGGTGTTCCACAGGGCGGGCGCCACCACCAAGAAGTCCCTCTGCCTGGTTCCCTGTAACTTGGCTTCTCGCAGTGAGGGAACCTCCAGAAGGCCCTTGGCGCTGGACCTCAATGTCCGGGCAGAACGATGGAGGTGGAGACGCTCCTTCAGGTGTACTGGACAGAGGCCGTTTAGGTCTGACCTCAAGATAATAAAATTTTAACGTCAAGAACCATGCAGATCCAGAGACCTGCTTTACTTTAAAGGGAAAGATCGTAGTTCAGTGACAGAGCATGCACACATCGCATGAATCTCGGGGGCTGAGGGTAAGGAGAGCTGCTGCCAGTGGGTGCTTGGCTGCCCGTCGTTCGCGACAAGACGCCAGGGCAAGAAATCGGGACTCTTGACGCCCTACAGGCCTTGGGCACCTAACGTTGTGCAAGGTGCAATCCCAGGTGTTGCTTGTGATTTAGGTCCGTGGACGGTCTCACCCCCTTGCATGTGGCAGCCGCCTGGGGGTGCTACACGTGCCTAAAGCTCTTGCTGATGGAAGGAGGAGACCCCCACCTGAAAGACCAGGTAGGCCAGAGAGTTCTTGCCATTGTGGGGGGGGGGCGGGGGGGTGACAGGGTTGCAGGGACTTCCTGTTGCTGTTGAGCTGAGACACTGCTTGCTGGTTTCTGGTTGGGCTCTGTGGTAAACGGGATGCTGTCTGGGCCCCCTTTGACCCGATCCAGCAGCTCTTTTTAAGTTCTTCCAGCCATAGGCTAGGACCCTTGTACCTACGGGACCACCTCTCCTGGTATGCCCCGCGGAGGATCTTAAGGTCCACAAATGACAACACCTTGGAGGTCCCAAGTCGCAAGGTGGTTAGATTGGTCTCAACTAGGGCCAGGGCCTTTTCAGTACTGGCCCCGACTTGGTGGAACGCTCTGTCACAAGAGACCAGGGCCCTGCGGGACTTGACATCTTTCCGCAGGGCCTGCAAGACAGAGCTGTTCCGCCTGGCCTTTGGTTTGGACTCAGTCTGACCCTTCTGTTTCCCTCCCCTTATGGTTCTGATTTATGGGCTACTTTTAAAATGAGGCTGCATTTTAAATTGCATCTTAACCTGTATTTTAATTTGTTTGTTGTTGTTTTCTTATTATGTTTTTACTGAAATTTAATTGATGTTAGCCGCCCTGAGCCCGGCTCTGGCCGGGGAGGGCGGCGTATAAATAATAATAATAATTATTATTATTATTATTACAAAGATAGTTAGAGTAGACCCACTGACGTCATGAGAAACCATTCCAGGGAGAACCAAAGCACTGGCGGTTGACGAGTTGAAGCTGCGAAATTCTTTCTTGGTTACCTGTCCCATGTTAATTGGAATAAGGAAAGGCAAGGAAGGGAACTTGGATGGAGAGAACTAGCAAGCCAGATTAGCTCGGGGGAGGGGAAGGCCCAGCTCCCTGGTCCTGTAGCCTCTTCTTTCTCCCAGGACGGGAACACTGCCATCGACCTGGCTTTGGAGGAAGGGAACGAGATGTGCCTCCGTATCTTGCAAGGGTTCCTGGACGAGGCTGCAGAGGAGCAGCGCCACTGGATGAGTAAGTAGGGAGAAGCAATCAAGCTCCCTGCCCCCCAATGCAATGCTATCTTCGTATCCTATCCCCCGATTTTAAACTTTACATTCTCATTTGTTTGCTATACCGTAACTGCGGCCGAAACAGAGCTTAGCAAAAAAATTCGGAAGTGTGAGCATGAGAAAACATGAACCTGTTTAAAATATTTAGTACAGGCTTCCTCAGCCTTGGCCCTCCAGATGTTTTGAGGCTACAATTCCCATCATCCCTGACCACTGGTCCTGCTAGTCAGGGATGATGGGAGTTGTAAGCCAAAAACATCTGGAGGGCCGAGTTTGAGGAAGCCTGATTTAGTAGTTTTTAAGATGAAACCACAGAGCCTCTTGGGCTTGCCGATCAGAAGGTTGGTGGTTCGAATCCCCGCGACAGGGTGAGCTCCTGTTGCTCTGTCCCTGCTCCTGCCAACCTAGCAGTTTGAAAGCACGTCAAAGTGCAAGTAGATAAATAGGTACCACTCTGGCGGGAAGGTAAACAGCGTTTCTGTGCACTCTGGCTTCCATCACGGTGTCCCGTTGCGCCAGAAGCGGTTTAGTCCTGCTGGCCACATGACCCAGAAAGCTGTCTGCGGACAAACGTCGACCTGAAAGTGAGATGAGTGCCGCAACCCCATAGTTGCCTTTGACTGGACTTAACTGTCCAGGGGTCCTCTACCTTTTACACTTATTTTCTGCAATTTTCAAAAATGCTTGAGATGTGTAGCAGGATGCCAGCAACTCCTGTTTCCCTAATTTCAGAGGCTCAAATTAAATAATCCTAGCCTCATTTGTCCCTCTCTTTCTTTTTTATACAGGCTACCGAAGAGAAGAAAGCTTCCTCTCCACCGTGACTGAAGACACCTTGAACCCTGGGCGGTCCTTGAGGCTTTACGACGCTTGCCCCATCGCCTCGGGAGGAAACTTGCGGCCTCCTCCGGATGAGAGCCTTCAGCATGCGAAGCCACCCACCTTCCTTTCTCGCCCTCCAAAGAGCCAAGATAAAACTTGTTCCTTTGAGGACAGGATCGCTTCTTCGTTCCTAACGGAGTGTTCTTTGGCTTCCAGCACTTTGTCCGATCAGGGAGACCTCTGTGCTCAGCCGGCAGCCTCAGCCGGCTTGGGCGGCGTGCTTGGGCAGCCAGCCCCCAGTCCCTTGGCAACACGGGGTTTTCACATCGGAGGACCCGAGCCCCTCAAACCAGATCTTGGCACAACCCAAACTCGTTGTGTCCAGAGCACTACAGCTAAGGGATCCCCTTTGCCTCCAGACAGCGCATTTCCCCCCTCCACTTTAATCGACAGCAAGCTGAGAGCGAGCCTCGAAATACAGAACGCTAACAGATCCTGGGAGATCCCCGGGCCCTCTCCCACCCATGCAGTTGTGTCCGAATGTGAAGCAGATCCCATTGCCAGCATGAAGGATCCAAACACCACCTTCAACCTCTCCCACTATGGCAGCTTTCTAGACCCAGACCTTGTGGTGAGAGCCACAGGCCACGAAGGGCTGGACGTCACCTCGCCTGATCACGCCTACCTGTTCACCCGGGAGAACGCTGCAGCCGTCTCGGACCTGGAAAAGACGGTCGTGGTCAATGCGGAGTTACTGCCGAGTGCCTGTGGTAATCTGGGCGGAGGCGCCGAACGAGCCGAATCATTTAGTCAAAGCTCAAGCAGTGGCCAGTATGCCTCGTGCGACAGCGAATGTTACGCAAGCACTACGGAAGCACTCCGCTGCAGCGAGGCTCAGAACCAGGAGGGAAGGAAGGCCAGCTCGAGCTGTTCCACGTGCATCTCCCACAATACTGGGAGCAACAGTTTAACGTCAGAATTGTCCTTAGGCCCATCTTCTAGAGGACCGGTAAGCAGCTCTGGAGAGCCAGTTGAGGCATTTAGCGAGAGGAATTCTCCTGCTAGGTCTGACCGCCTGAGACATTTGTGTGACAGAATTGGTTGTAAGGGGGCTTCTTCCAACACATGCGCTGCGAGGCAACCTTTGGACCTGTGCAGCTTTGGGAAGGATGAACGGCCCAAGAACGGCGGGCAGTCGGGTTTCTCCCAAACGTCCCAGGTTCTTGCAAAATGCCCTTTGCAGAAGTGGGGGAACCAAGGCACAAAGTCTCCGCCGTTCAGGGAAATGCAGAAGCCAAGGATTTCTGGAGCAGAGAACGAGCATCTTTCAGAAATTTCCTCTCCCATCGTTGGGAGAGTTGGTACCTGGAAACTACAAGGCAAACTAAAAGGAAGTGGTTCGCCTGAAGCTCAGGAGAGGTTGAGTACAGAGGAAAGGAGAGGATTTCACTCCACGAGCACCAAGGATGTAGAGGGGCACTTGTGGACTCCAGAAACGGTGCTCATACAGAAGGCATCTGAAGAGACATCTTCCCTAGAGAATGAGAGCCCTGTCCCTTCCGGTATGGTCTGGGATGCGGCTGAAACAATGGCCGTCCCTCATCAAACTCCTCCAAGCATCAAAGAAGAGCCGGCCGGCTTGCAGGCCAAGCTGAGGTCAATGATGCTGGCGACCAGGGTCTGCCATTCACCGCTGCTCCAGCCCCACCAAAGCCCCCGGCACGTTACACCCCGAACCAAAAGCCGCATGATGGCGTCGGCCACGCACAATGCCAGCTCTTCCTCCTCCCTCTTCGACGAGACCCTGGAGGTGCCACAGCGTCCCAGGCGGACGAGAAACCCCGGAGGGCAGGTTCCGGCCTCCGGCGATAGGCAAGATCGATCCGCTGGCCCAAGGAACAGCGGCCTGCCTGGTGCGGCTGGAGGCAAGAAGGGTGAACTCGATGACACCTTATTAATAGGGGCTGGTCTCAGCAGCTGTGATCCAGGCAGCTGCTCAGGGTCCCTCCCTTCGGGCTGCCCTCTCATCAGCCCGGATACACCAGGAAGTTCTGGGAGAGATGTTTGCAGAGGATGTGACCGTTCTGACACCAAACGTGGCAGCGACCGTGCGACAGATTCAGAGGAAGAGCTTCTCTTGAAGGAGGAGAAGCTGCCACCAGGGAATGGTGCCCAAGAAAGCCTGGATGCTGTGCTGCCTCGGGGTGAACCTGAGCGGCTAAGTGCCAGGCATGGTAGGACCAAGAGGCAGGCCAATCGCTCGCGAGTGAGCTTCAGCCGGCTGCCTGCAAGAGGGCCGCCGCCGCCGCCAACATCCACCTGCCCGTCCGGACGGATGAGTCCCATTGCCCAAGATGTCCAGCTGTCACCCGGTGGCCGGCCCGTGAACCTGAGCGCCACTGAGCCCGTGGAATACCTTTACGAGGATGAAGGGCACGCCCTCGTGGAGCGCCACATCCCTTGCACGGACGACTCCGTGGCCAACACCACCAGCTCCGAAGACACCGTCATCTACGACTGGCGGGCATACACCGGTCAAGCGGCCAGGCCGGCAGATGTGAGCCGCAGCTCTCCACCAGCTGCTTCTGAGCTGAGCCACCTCTCAGACGAAGCGCTAGTCCGGCAGCTTCGAGACTTCGGCGTCAACCCGGGTACTGTAACGGGACTCACCAGGAAAATTTACCTGGAGCTACTTGAGAAGCTGATGAGCGACCCGAAGACCAAGGCCCGGAAGGGCTCTGCAGGTGAGTGGCTGCTTTGCCTGGGGGTAGGGGAGGGCCTCAGCCCATTGATGGAGGCCTTCTTTGCATGCAGAAGGTCCCGGGTTCAACCCCTCCGGGGCATAGCTGTCAACGTTTCCCTTTTTTTAAGGGAAATTCCCTTATTCCGAATAGGATTCCTTGCAAGAAAAGGGGAAAGTTGACAGCTATGCTCCAGGGTCATCTCCAGAAAGGCCATCCCGTGTGCTTCTTTGCCTTTAACTGACATGTCTTTAAAGTTGGGGGGGAGTGGTTTACATATCTCCTTTGCTGATTCTAATTTGCAGGCTAGGGGGCTTAGAGCTCCTGTTAAAAATAATAATAGTCATACACGAATCCCCACCACCACACACACTTACACCTGTTCCGATCTAGGGCTGGGCGATACCTGGTTTCCAACATCGCAATATATCACCAGCTAAACATCATGAAACGTTGATACAGTGGTACCTTTGGTTGCAAACAGGATCCATTCCGGAGCCCCATTCGCAACATGAGCAGAACGCAACCTGCGTCTGCGCGGGTCACGATTCGCTGTTTCTCTGCATGCACATGACGTCATTTTGAGCATCTGCACATGCGTGAGCGGCGAAACCTGGAAGTAACCTTTTCCGGTACTTCCGGTTCACCGCGTGACACAACCTGAAAAGATTTAACCCGAGGTATGACTGTATATCACAACATCTGACATAAGAATGGAGCTGTGTAGAGGCACGAGCTGGCTTCACAGTTTTCCCCACATTGTGATTTGTGCATAACACACACACACACACGATTCGTTATATATTGCCAGGTCCAAAATTATGAAACCGATATCACAATGTGGACTTCAAACCAGTTCAGGATGATATATCAATCAGCCCTATTCTGCTCGTGCACGAGATAACAAAGTCTCTCTCCTGTGATCATATATTGAGATAATATTCCACCCTTCTTTCCTTGTTACGTGTCGTGTGCCACCATGTGTTAACAAACTTCTCTGTTTTGGTGGCGGTGGCGTTGTCTGTTCTTCACTTGCCTCCAGGCTACAGCCCGGAATTGTCTTCTGCCCTGGACACTTACCAGATCCCAGATGGCCAGGAGGACGAGATGGCTTTGTCCAGGCAGTTCGACCAGCCGGACAAGAGCCGCAAGTGGAGGGAGGGTCTTCTCAAGTCCAGCTTCAACTACCTGCTCCTGGATCCCAGGTGTGGAAGCTTTTCCCCGACTCTGCTGTCTCAGCTGCCCCTGGGGGGAAAGGAGGCAATTCCTGCCTTTTCAGACTCAGCTGAGTGTTGGGTGAAGACTGAGGGTATAGTTTGACAGTATGCCGTCTTTTCCACGGAACAGAACCCTCAGGGAGTTGTCAGGCCTCTCTGGCCATGCAAGGAAAGGGCTTGGAGACCCTCTCTCCTTGCCTCTGCTCCACAGCCTCACAGCCCCATCTGATCACCAGTTCAAACGGAGAAGAGCTTGTCAGCTGGTAGAGCACAAATCTCTCAACCTCAGGGTTGTGGCTTTGAGCATTGCAGGGGTTGGACTAGATCAGGGTTTCTCAAACTTGGGTCCCCACCTGTTTTCGGACTACAACTCCCATCATCCCTAGCTAGCAGGACCAGTGGCCAGCGATGATGGGAATTGTAGTAGTAATAATAATGAATTTTTATTTATACCCCGCCCTTCAAAAACCGGGCTCAGGGCAGCTAACAACAAATTTAAAACACTTTAAAACACTTAATTATAAAAGCAGGATAAAATACGGTATAAAAACATGAATAACAATAAAAATCAAAAATCAATTAGATAATCCCCGGGGATAGCTGGCTGAGTTGGTCCTACTTAGGCCAGTGAGGAGGCCAGGGGAGAATTAGCTGTGGGGTCTCAGAGCGGGTGATCTTCATAACATGGGAGGGGGAGGGAAGAGAAGGGAATAAAAGATCAGGCTGAATTCAAATTAAAGGCCAGGTGGAATAGCTCTGTCTTACAGGCCCGACGGAAGGAGGTTAAATCCTGAGAAGGAGGTCTCATCCTCAGAAAACAGCTGAGGACCCAAGTTTGGGAAACGCTGGACTTAGGTGACCCTCATGGTCCCTTTCAAATCTGCGGTTCTACGATTCTATGACCCAGGGGTGGGAAAGCTCAAGCCCAGATGTCCAAGGGCCAAATTCTCCCCAGGCCACACAGAACATCCTTGCCAGCCCTGCTTTGCCCGGTGTTTTGGCCTGGCAGGGATGCACCCTTGGAACTCTGATCACGCCACTAGGTTACCTGGATGGAAGTAACATTTTCATCCATCTCTCCACCTGCTTTTGCCTCCGTCCCTGCACGTCGCCTCTGGATGGGAATGCAGCCCTCGAGCTGAGGGACAGGGTTCCTGATCCCCGATCTAGGGGGTTGCATTTTGTGAGTGCATGTGTCTCACAGAGACTATATTGTGCCTCCTAATATCCCCCTAAGAACATAAGAAGAGCCTGCCTGTTTCCCCAGTGGCCGGCCAGATGCCTCCAAGGGAACGCGACAGGCAGGGCACGATCGCAAGGGCCGTCACCCCTCCTGCCGTTTCCAGGAGCTGGTGCTCAGAAACATGGCCACCGTCGACGATGTTGGCCATCATGGCTGGCAGCCGTTGTCAGCCTCCCTGCTCCTCCACGAATTTGTCCAGTCGCCTCTTAAAGCCCTCCAGGTTATATATAATAATAATAATTTATTATTTATACCCCGCCCATCTGGCTGAGTTTCCCCAGCCACTCTGGGCGGCTCCCAATCGAGTGTTAAAAACAATACAGCATTAAATTTTTAAAACTTCCCTAAACAGGGCTGCCTTCAGATGTCTTTTAAAAATAAGATAGCTGCTGATTTCCTTGACATCTGATGGGAGGGCGTTCCACGGGTTCCACTACTGAGAAGGCCCTCTGTCTGGTTCCCTGTAACCTCACTTCTAGCAATGGATCTCAGTGTCCGGGCAGAACGATGGGGGTGGAGACGCTCCTTCAGGTATACTGGACCGAGGCCATTTAGGGCTTTAAAGGTCAGCACCAACACTTTGAATTGTGCTTGGAAACGTACTGGGAGCCAATGCAGATCTCTCGGGACCGGTGTTATGTGGTCCCGGCGGCCGCCCCCAGTCACCAGTCTAGCTGCCGCATTCTGGACTAATTGCAGTTTCCGGGTCACCTTCAAAGGTAGCCCCACGTAGAGCGTGTTGCAGTAGTCCAAGCGGGAGATAACTAGAGCATGCACCACTGGCAAGACAGTCCGCGGGCAGGTAGGGTCTCAGCCTGCGTCCCAGGTGGAGCTGGTAGACAGCCGGTTGCTGGCCCATCGCTGCCTCCCGTGGCGGCGAGTTCCGCTGGTTAACTGCCCTTCTGCCTGTGCCCGACAGGGTGACCCAGAACCTGCCCTTCCGCAGCCAGTACATCAGCCGGGCCGAGTGTTTCCGGACATTCATCAGCGCCATCTTCTACGTGGGCAAGGGGAAGCGCTCCCGGCCATACTGCCACCTCTACGAAGCCTTGACGCACTACCAGCAGAGCCGGAGGAAGCAAGGCAGACAGGTGCAGGCAGAGCAAAGCCCAGGGTGGTCCCTTTACCTCTACCTAAGCTGATAAATAATGCTAGTGGAATCACAGTAAGGGCCACCCTGCTTGCTGTTATACAGTCTGCCCTGAGAGTATTGCATGAGTTGGCTGTTGAGTGGAGAGTTGGATATTTGCGGTCTTTTCTTTTTTGTAGCACCTCTGGCAATGGCGGATTTCCTCTGATCGGGAGAAAGTTTAAAAATTTATTTAGAGAAATATTGTAAAATTAATGAGTGTTAGAAAAATGTTGGAATGAAACTATACGGCTTTAGTAGAAATGTTATAAGGAGTTATGTACAAATAAGTGTTAGGGTTTTTTATGGTAAGATAAGGTTAAAATAAATTAAGACATTTAAACGACAGAAAATAGTGAAAGATGGAAAGGATTTGCTGAAATAATTAATAACTAGAATACAAAAAAGGGAGGTGTGAGGAGGTCGATGAAACAAGTTAATGAAAGATAAAGATATGGAAATATTGGATGTGTTTTTAATTGTTTTTGTTTTTGCTTTGATATATTGTGTGCTTTGTTCTTTTTTTTATATGTATTGATTTGTATTGTTTAATTTTTTCCCCTCTCTTTTTCTTACTTTTTTCTGTAATCTTAAACTTTCAATAAATATCATTTAAAAAAAGAAAGAAAGAAACAGACCTGAAAGCAAAGACTTGTTTTCTGCCGCTAACCAGCTCCCTTCCTTTCCTCCAGGCCTGCTCCAAAGTCCAGCATATCCTGGAAATCTGGGCCAGCGGTCAGGGGGTCATCTCCATGCATTGCTTCCAGAACGTCATTCCGGTGGAAGCCTACACCAGGGAAGCCTGCATGGTGGATGCCATCGGTAAGGCGCATGCCAGAGGGGGCTAAGGCTGAAGGGCAGGCTCCATCCCAGGATAGCTCAGTCGGTAGAGCGTGAGCCTCTTAATTTCAGGGTCATGGGTTTGATCCCCACATTGGGGGTGTGCCCTTTTAAAATGGGGAAGGGGGGATTATTGTGATGGTGTTGTTGTTATAATAACACTCTGGAGGTCCCAGGTCACAAGGTGGTTAGACTGCTCTCAACTAGGGCCAGGGCCTTTTCAGCACTGGCCCCGACTTGGTGGAACGCTCTGTCCCAAGAGACCAGGGCCCTGCAGGACTTGACATCTTTCCGCAGGGCCTGCAAGACAGAGCTGTTCTGCCTGGCCTTTGGTTTGGACTCAGTCTGAGCCTTATGTTTCTCTCCCCTTATGGTCTTGATCTATGGGCTACTTTTAAAACGAGGCTGCATTTTAAATTGCATTTTAACCTGCATTTTAAATTGTATCCCCCATTATGTTTATTTTACTGGTGTTAGCCGCCCTGAGCCCGGCTCTGCCCAGGGAAGGCGGGGTATAAAAATAATAATAATAATAATAATAATAATAATAATAATAATAATAATAATACTTTATTATTATTATTATTATTTATCGTTGTTTTTATTTTGATTATGCATTTTGTATTTTATGTTGTGATTTTGCATCTTGTGAACCGCCCTGAGACCTGTGGGTATAGGGCAGTTTAATTACTAAATAAATAAATAAGAAAGAGAGAGAGGATAGCTCATAGCTCCATAGGGTCAAGCAGCACTTCCTGGAAACCCTGCCCCCCCCCAGTCCTAATTCAGACATCCGCCTCGGGGAGGGGGCGGGGATACCGTGGTCAGTGGTATCGAAAGACACTGGGAGATCTAGGGAAATCAACCGGCTCACGCTCCCCCTGTCTTCTTCCAGGGCTGAAGATGCTGACCAATCAGAAGAAAGGGAATTACTACGGCATCGTGGCAGGCTGGCCTATGAGGCGGAGGCGCTGCCTGGGCACCCACCTCCTTCACAGAGCCATGCAGATCTTCCTGGCAGAGGGGGAGCGGCAGCTGCGCCCCGCGGACATCCGCACAGGCCAGTGACAGCTGCCTGGCTCGCGAGGCGCGGCCAGCCCCCAACCACATGGACCAGACACGATACCCATGGCCTGGTCAAGGCGGTCATCACATTATGCCCGAGGTCTTGGGCTAGGACAGGCTTCCTCAACCTCAGCCCTCCAGATGTTTTTGGCCTACAACTCCCATGATCCCTAGCTAGCAGGACCAGTGGTCAGGGATGATGGGAATTGTAGTTTCAAAACATCTGGAGGGCCGAGGTTGAGGATGCCTGGGCTAGGACTTGCCTTGTTGGCTCCCCGCCCCCCTCCGGCTCGGCTTGGAGTTGCGAGTTCGTGGGGAATGCGGAACTCCCTGCCACTGGATTCCCCAATGTCTCAACAGGAGAGAAGGACCAGTGTTGGACAAGCTTGAATTCGCTCTTGATGCACATTGACAGAACTGAATGTTCATCTCTCTCTTTAAACAGAGTCTCCTGTACCCTTCTCAGAAACACGTATATATGTAGCTGTCAGACATGTGCTTTTACTGTTTTTAATTCTGTAATTTATGCTTTTATACTTTTTTTATATGTAGCTTTCTCATTCAGTCCTCCTCTTCCTTCGGATCATGTAGAGTTGGTGAAAAATTAAATGTTTTTCTAGGATCGGGCAGAAACGCGTGGCCTCCTGTCCTCTTTCCTCACCCCCACCCCACTCCTCCTGCCCCTGGTGAGCGATGTGGCTTCCGGCTTCTGCTCTCGCAGCTCTTTTCAGAAGGGAGGAGGAGAACCTAAGAGTTGAAACGGGCCACTGTGAGGACATCCATTCCACCCTGGCACACACACACACCCCTGCTTTAATGCAGGACCTGCAGTTTATGGCTGCCCATCTTTTGCCCAACCACCACCTCTGAGCACGCAGACCTCAAAGCAGCATCAGGACCATGGAAAGCCTGGTCCCAAAAAGAGCTGGCTTCATAACAAATTTTTAAAATGATTAATTTTTTTTTAAAGTTCAGGAATAACCTTGAGGTGTGGATGAGCTCTTCCTTGATTTCTCCAAGCTGCACAGCCATCTGCACAGCCTAGATTTCCTTCCTCCAGTGGCGGGGTGGACTAGTTGACCCTCAGGAGTCCCTTTGCCAACTATGGTTTCCTCCTTCTTTCACTTGGAAGGGGCAAATTTCTAGTCTTGTGATGGCCTGGGATTCGGACTCGGATGTTGAACCTGAGGGATCCCAGCCTGCACAGGATTCCCCACCTCCAGAACCAGCTGAGCCGGGGCTGGGTCCTGAGCCTGAAGGGTCCTCACCTGAGCTGGGTCCTCAAGTGCAGGCACCAGCTGAGTCTGCTCTGGCTCCTGAGGTGATGGAGGACCCATTGCCTGCAGGTGCTCCACTCTCAGCCCCGTCAGAGGAAGCTGGGGTTGCCTCTGGGTCCGGCAACCCTCCAGCCTCTCCTGAGCTGCAGAGGCTCAGGGCAGAGAGGCGGAGGAAACTAAGTTCCCGCAGGAGAAGGGCTCGCCTCCAGGCCAGGAAAGGCGAGTCACCTGAGGATCGGGGCTGCCCTATGCCTCGGGGCAGATAAAAGCCGGCCAGCCCCGGTCCCAAGTTGCGGGCGCAACATCGTTGGTTGTCGGCTCCAGCCTGATCCCTGACCTGCTTCCCTGCCGGAGCTCCTGACCTCACCCGACGCCCTGCCCTGCACCCAGCTTCGACTTCTATGGACTGCCTTCCTATTGCACCATCGACCTTGGACTGGACTCGGACCTCGCCTCTCAGTTAGCCCACGGGACCAGCACAAGTCTGCTTTGTGGTGAAGGCTGAAGATGTCAGAAATGCTCAAGCGAACCTCCATTGCAGGGTCGTTATTACGAGGATGAGAGGGGCGACGGGAGAAACCTGAACTCAGAACCAGCCTCTTAACTGCCTGAAAGGAGACGCAAGAGGGTAGGAACCAGCCCTACTGCACAAAAGGAAATTTCCTATTTGTTCTACCTGCCGTTGGCCCCCAGAAAGTTTCTCAGAAGGAAATGTGGCCCTTGATAGGAAGGTTCCACAGCGGTGTCGGAGACTTCTCCTTCCAAGCCTCTATCGTCTCGACTCTTTCCTGCAGATCCAAGAAACGACTCCTTTATCTGTTGAGAATATAATACTTTTATTTGAGAGTCTAGGGTGACACTTATCGCACAATCCCGTTTCGTCTCCCGGCTGGAGAGAGCCTGGATCTGTGGAACTCACAGCAGCAGGCTCCCCCGCCCCTCAAAATAAATAAAAACAAAACCATGGATCAATTTCCAAGCTGGTTAAAACAGTCTCCTAAGAATACAGATTTTTTTTAAATAATAAAAAAGGTATTAAGCTGTTTATTATGGTTACGATGCTACTAAGGAGGCTCAGCACTGGTTTGCTTTGTGTGCTTGTAAACAAGCGAAGTCTGGCTGCCTGTCCGTGGATGCGCAACAAGGGTTTGGTCGTGGTGGGTATTCACACACATTCTGCCTTGGAACTCCAGAATCCCAAACTGCAGTCCCATACCCTCTGACATGTTGCAGGAAATGACCTTGCGTTGGATTAGGGTAGGCAGGTAATGGTGTAGAGTGGATGGAGATAGCATTCGAAATGGTCAGGGTGTGTGTGTGTGTGTGTGTGTGAATTGTTCCAACCAAATAATGGGTTTTTTTGAGCTGCTTATAGGAGTCCTGAGTCAGGGAGGCCTGCTCGCAGCAGGATCAAATAATAACTTTTTAAAATCTAATTTGGGACAAAAGAGGGTTATCAGGCAGGGCACCACTGCCAGCCTAAACTGATCTATCTCTGGCCACCCTCCCCGCCGCACTGTGGCTTGTGTGAATGTGCCCCACATTGGCAGGTTCTGGGCTGGTGAACAAAACCAACCATTAAGAAGAGCACATACGAAGTTAGGATTGGGAGAGGTGGCGAAGTCATTGCGAGTATAACGATTCAGACCCAGCAAAATGCTGGGATATTATTATTTTTTTAATGGCTGCAAATGTCTCTGTCCTGGGTGTGTTGTTGAGTAAGGCAAACACTTAGAGGTCAGGAATTCTCTGGCCTGTAGGCCTGTGCTGCCATCTTCCCCAAACCATGCCTTCCCCCTGCTCATCTGGGTCTAATCCTGCACTGGCTGTGCACCGTGGCTGGGAAGAGATCCTTATGGCAGAAAAGGCAGCGGGGCTTAATTCAAGCTGACAAGCGGCGCTTACAGCTGTTTGAAGCCGCTCATTTAAGCGAGTGGGGGAGAGGAAGAAAAAGGTATGTGCCAATTTTGAGGTGAGGTGTGGGGCTCACCTGTCTATTGTGCTATCATAGCGATGTCATGCGATTGGGAGGTCAAATTCAGCCTGCGAGGCCCGTCCAGGTTCCAGCCCAGGAAACCAAAACGGTCTCCCACCCCGGATCCATCTGGGTTTGTGCGCTTTTCCCCTAAAGCCTCGCCAGATTTTGGGGCGGCAGCGACGAGCAGCAGATTTTGAGAAGTCACCTTTCTCTGTGCCCTGCCACTTCCCTCTGATCCAAGCCTTTATCATTAGACCAAAGCAGCTGTTCCTAATTTGAACAAAATGAAACAAAAGCCCCATTCCCAGACAGAACTCTTTTTTTTTTTGCAATTCCTTTCCATTTCTCCTGGTGAATGGGGAAGGGAGGGGAGCGTTCCAAAGGTTTGATACGGAGCAAACGGGCACTGACAAAATAAGGAATTACTCAGTTACGGGGACTTTGCTCTCCCAACCAAAGTGCCAAAGATTGTGGAGAGGAGAGAGAGGTGCCTTTACCCTGAAATACCTTTGGGTCCTGCAATTTTTCACAGTACATTTACAAGCTGCCGAAGACCAGAAGCGAACCCCCAAACTCCAGAAGGGCTCCAGGACCTTCTGCCCAGAGAATGCGGAGGTTTGGAGGCGATGTGAAGAGAAGGGGAGGAGGTGTTTGATGGGTGAGTAAATACCGGGGAGCCCTGCCCCCTGAACCTCTTGGCAAGGGGCTTGGGAACGCCTGCCCCCATGGCAGAACCTAGCACTGATGCTCGTCTCAAGCAATGGGCAAGTGTTCGAATCTCCCCACTGCCTTCTCCTTCCTGGCTCAGCCAATGTGGAGAATTTGTTTACCACACCTTTGAGGGGCAGAGGGAATTCGGGGGGAGGAGGGTCGCCGATTTATTAAGCTGTGTACACAAATCCGGGTCGGTTCAATCGTGCCCGAGTCAGCTTGGCCGGCTCCCAAACGGAGTTGAGGTTGCCATCTTGGGACACGTCCTGAGGAAGCGCCACAGCCTCTTTTCTGCAGCCTTCCAGAGGCTGAGTGTGAAAAAACGAACGAGGACATTACAAGGGGGAAGGCGAGGGCAAAAGCTCAGGTAGCGGCCAACCCCTTCCCTCCCACCTGTCTTGAGGGTCCACCTCACTCGGCTGTGACCCTGCATGTGCCCAGCCCACGAAGGTCCAGTCTGCTTCTCTGCGGAGGAGGAGGAGGAGGAAAGAGGCTTTTCCGCCCGTCCCGCATTGCAGGGAGGTGTCCGCCGGCCACAGCCGCACCTTCTACTGCCGCAAGCTCCAAACCAGAAAAAAACATCCCTCTGGAATCAGCAACGTGAGCAGGCCGCTAGTTTCACGAAGTAGCTGTTAAGGGTTTTGGTTTTTTTATTTCTTATTTCTTCTCTGCTTCTGTTCCATCCGCGGCTGGGACAGCCTCCGGCTCCCATAACAGGAACTCGTGCAAAAGGGTGTTCACGGTTTCCGGACACTCCATCATGACCATGTGGCTGCCTTCGTCAATCACCTTCAGGAAAGCGATGAGCAGGATCTGGGGGGGAAGGAAAGGGGCAGAAGGTTTGAAAGGCAGTTCCCTGCTCCGTGGAAGCCTAGAGGGCTCATCTCACGACCCTCTTGTTATAACAATAATAATTACTATAATTACTTTTATTATTTCAATTTATATACAGTGGACGCTTGGGTTGCGAATGTGATCCATGCAGGATGCACGTTCGCAACCCGCAACGTTCGCAACCCGCGTCTGCGCACGCACAGGTTGCAATTTGACGCTTCTGCGCATGCACAAAGCGCGATTTAGCACTTTTGCACATGCGCGACCACCAAAACCCCTTCCGGTACTTCCATGTTTCGGCAGTCCGCAACCCGAAAAAACACAACCTGAAGCGGCTGTAACCCGAGGTATGACTGTACTGCACTTAAACAGAAGATTCCAGAGCGGTGTACAACGTTAAAAACACATTACAGAACTTTAATGATAAAAATATAATTTAAAAAGCCATAGTGACAGACAGCCTAATAATAAAATAGTCATAATAACAGTCCTCTGCCCCCACACTTTCACAGGCCACATTTAATGGCCACATGCCTTGCTAAAGAGGAATGTTTTTTGCCTGGCACCTAAAGACATGTAGTGATGGCAACAGGCAAACCTCTCCGGGGGGAGCATGCCACAATAGGGGAGCCACCACCGAGAAGGTCCCGCTCTCTTGTTGCCACCCTCCAAACCTCTCTAGGGTGGGGGGCATAAAGAAGGGCCTCAGATAACAAGCACAGGGTCTGGGTCGGTTCATACAGAGAGAGGTGATCCTTAAGGTATCCATCATTATTTACTATTATCGTTAAAAGCAGGAAGAAGGGAAGGGCACTCACTCAGTGGTAGATAATTCCAAACTAGGGGCTACTCTGCTCACCAATCTACCCATTTGCTCCCCACCCCACCTGCCCTTTTACACCTCACCCATCCCTCACCTGTCCCCACCAAAGGACCCTCCACTCTTTCCCCAAGCCCCACCCCAAGCTTTTAAAGGAGGGGAGGAAGTACACCCAGCAGTTTGCTAAACTGCAGTGTGAAGCACCTCCCAGCTCCCTTGTTATTTTTCTCCCTTTCTTTTTTTAAAAAATATTTTTATTAGTAATTTCAACGTAACATTTTATCATCCTTAAATTACCCCCTATTTTCCCCTCTCCAAAATATAGCCCACCCTCCCCCCAAGACTTCTCTCAGCTCCTCTCTCTGGTTTATCAACATATGTTATTTTCTGCATGTTACAAAACTGTACAGATCCTTAATTTATCTATCTATAAAGGTAAAGGTACCCCTGCCCGTACGGGCCGGTCTTGACAGACTCTGGGGTTGTGCGCCCATCTCACTCTAGAGGCCGGGGGCCAGCGCTGTCCGGAGACACTTCCGGGTCACGTGGCCAGCGTGACAAAGCTGCATCTGGCGAGCCAGCGCAGCACACGGAACGCCGTTTACCTTCCCGCTAGAAAGCGGTCCCTATTTATCTACTTGCACCCGGGGGTGCTTTTGAACTGCTAGGTTGGCAGGCGCTGGGACCGAGCAGCGGTAGCGCACCCCGCCGCGGGGATTCGAACCGCCGACCTTTCGATCGGCAAGCCCTAGGCGCTGAGGCTTTTACCCACAGCGCCACCCAGGTCCCACATTTATCTATCTAGATGTTATCAATAAGAAGTTTGTGAATGTTTATTCAAAACCTGCCAAGGAGTCCAGTTCATTTTGTTGTTCCTTTAAATACTTTGTAAAGGGTTCCCATTCATCTTTAAAATCACAGTTATCCTTGTCATGTAGTTTGTGTGTCCGTTTTGCCAATTCTGCGTAGTTTTGCCAATTTACGCAGAACTGGCATACGCCCCTCTGTTAAACAGCTTGCCTTAGGCTGCAGCTGGTGCAAATTTCAGGTTCTTATGACCCTCCAGGAGTTCCCCGTTTCTAGGCATATAACCATAGAATTGAACAGCACTCAAGTGCCCTGAGGCACACCAGAAAACTTTATCCCGTTTCTCTGGCCAGAGGTGAAGTTGCTACTTTTGCAGAATTCTACAGTAAGAAACACTCCCAGGCAAGGAGAAAGTCAGGGGATTGGAGTGGCATTTCCTTCTTCCTTTTCATCCCCCCCCCCATTTATTTATTTATTTATTTCATTTTATTCACATAATAGACATTCTTTACAACAAACAACTCCAAAATAAGCAGACAACTCCAAAATAAAACCATATGTAAGAAAACACAAGTCTCATGTTTTCATTTACACTGATCTCCTCTCTGCTACCTTTACTTGATATTTCTTGCTGCTTTCTGCTTTCCTTATAGAATCTTTATAAAAATTTAAATCTCTTAAATACTATGCCAATCTTTCAATTAATCCCTTCACCTCCCTCCCCTCCACCCGTGCGTGATCTTCTTTACCTACTATTATTGTTCTTATTGTTGCGTTATTCGCTTTATTTGTTATTCCATCCTTGATATATTATTATCCTATCTCCTTGTGCCTTTTAAACCTTTGCATATTAATTTTTAAATGGAGTGGGATTTCACAGGGATTCAGGGCATGTTTGCAAAAGCCTTACCTCAGCCATCCGCTGGTCCTCTTCCACAGGGACAAATTTGTCGTGCATGCCGTGAACGAGGAGGACAGGCACGGTCAGCTCCGCATGGTAGACCTCATCCCCCTCTGGCCAGTACTGGCCGCTCATCATGGCTCTCAGGACGAAAGATGAGACGTTGAAGGCGTTCCCTTCCTTCAGCAGCTGCTTCTCCTTGGCGCCTTGGCGGGCAAAGCCAGCCCTGCAAGGGGAACCAAGCGGGCAGGGTTAATTCAGCACGGATATTTATTTATTCATTTATTTATTTATTCATTTGTTTAATACTTGGGAGGATTTGTCATCATTCTCTTCGGCTTTTCAAACAAAGACTCCCAGGGCTGCTGAGAAATCAGTGAAAGAAAGAAAAGGAATGAAGGCAATATACAAAGACATGGCACAAAAGGAATATACTCCGGGAGGGAGAAGGAAATAAGCAAACCCAGGGCTTAGACTATAAAAAAGACATGACGCAAAAGGAAATTACTTTAAAAATAAAAGCTACACACACATATAACAACAGCCCAGTGAGGACAGATCATGCTCAGGAGCCGTGGAATGCAGAATGACAGGTCTCTTTTTTTAATTAATTAATTAAAGTAATTAATTAATCGGGGGGAGGGAGGGTTTGAGGGAGGGTTTGAGGGGAAGGGGGGAAATAATGAATATGACACGTTTTGATATGTTGTTATGTTGAAATTGCTAATAAAAACATTTATAATAATAAAAAATTAATTAATTAATTTGATTAGACATTCATACAAACATTAATATACATACACTTACAACCGTAATATCATAATAACAACAAAAAATAACAACAAAAAAGGATAAGAAGAAAAACGAAAGAAAAAAGTTAAGAAGTAAATAAAATAGGTGGATGATAATACACCTTTGTGACTTCCCTCTACCAGCGCTTGTCATTTTTTCATTCAAGTTCTTATTTACATTGCAAATCATGTCCCACTACATTATTTCTTATAATATACTATGATATTATCAAGACAGCTTTATGACCTTAGTCTAAACATATCAACATGCTATCTTTAGAGCAGTGTTTTTACTCATATACTCTTCAAACCACAACCATTGTGACCTTAATTTCTGATGTGTTTGATATCTTATTGCCGCAGTTAATTTTGCCAGTTCTATAAATGCTGTAAATTTATATAGCCAATCCTCTTTTGTGGGTATGTAATTTCCTTTCCGGGACGCGGGTGGCGCTGTGGGTTAAACCACAGAGCCTAGGACTTGCCGATCAGAAGGTCGGAGGTTCAAATCCCCGCGATGGGGTGAGCTCCCGTTGCTCAGTCCCTGCTCCTGCCAACCTAGCAGTTCGAAAGCACATCAAAAGTACAAGTACCGTATTTTTCGTCCCATAGGACGCTCCGTCCCATAGGACACACCTAGTTTTTTTGGGGGGGGAAATAAAGGATTTCCCCCCCTTTATTTCCCCCAAAAAAACCAGGTCTGGGAAACCGAACCAGGTCGAGGAACAGCGGGATGGCGGCGCTGCACCTCCTTGCTCTCCCCCGAGCTTGTGGGGCTGGCCGATGTCTGTCCGGCGGGACCTCCCGCAGGGCTGCTTAGGCTGCGGATGTGTTCCTGAAGCCTGGAGAGCGATAGGGGTCGGTGCGCACCGACCCCTCTCGCTCTCCAAGCTTCAGCGAAAGCCTGCATTCGCCCCATAGGACGCACCCAGATTTCCCCTTCATTTTTGGAGGGGGAAAAGTGTGTCCTATAGGGCGAAAAATACGGTAGATAAATAGGTACCACTCCGGCGGGAAGGTAAACGGCGTTTCCGTGCGCTGCTCTGGTTCGCCAGAAACAGCTCAGTCCTGCTGGCCACATGACCCGGAAGCTGTACGCCGGCTCCCTCGGCCAATAAAGCGAGATTAGCGCCGCAACCCCAGAATCGGTCACGACTGGACCTAATGGTCAGGGGTCCCTTTACCTTTAATTCCCTTTCCAGCTCTTTGCAAGGAATAACCGGGGCTGCTGCAGTTGCATAAAAGAACCATTTCTTTCCTGTCTTGTGGTATTTCATCTCCTGCTATACTCAGTAAAAATGCAGAGTGGCAGATCTGTGGGGCCTGGCATTTTGTCTTGGGGCCCCCAGAGACCCCCGAAAAGGAAGATGTCTACTCACTTGAGGAAGCTCCAGGCCAGACAGGGGGAGAGGCAGCGCAGGACACATGTAGGCATGTTGAAGATGGAGCAGAGACTGGGCTCCAAGGCCGTGGGGCCTCCGCCATTGATCATTATCACCTTGTGGACCAGATCTGGGTATTCGTGCGCCAGGAAGGTGCAGAAGGAGACTCTGTGGGAAGAAGCAAGCAGGGAAGTTGGAGGGTGCAATAAGTTGGAGGGTGGGGGGGATGAGTGTTCAGACCCCTGGGCTCTCACTTGTGGGGTGCCTCAGGGCTCTGTCCTCTCCCCATGCTTTTTAATACAGTGGCGCCTCGCAAGACGAAAATAATCCGTTCCGCGAGTCTCTTCGTCTAGCGGTTTTTTCGTCTTGCGAAGCAACCCTATTAGCGGATTAGCGGCTATTAAAGGCTTAGCGGCTTAGCGGCTAAAAGGCTATTAGCGGCTTAGCGGCTTAGAAAAAGGGGCGTTTTCGTCTTGCGAAGCAAGCCCATAGGGAAATTCGTCTTGCGAAGCAGCTCAAAAACGGAAAACCCTTTCGTCTAGCGGGCTTTTCGTCTTGCGAGGCATTCGTCTTGTGGGGCACCACTGTATCTATATGAAGCCACTGGGAGAGATCATCAGGGGGTTTGGGCTGGGTGTCCATCAATATGTGGGTGATACCCAGCTCTAACTCTCTTTTATTTTTTTATATTTTTTTCAAAAAAATTATTCATTTTATAAGACAAATAAAAACACAAACAGAAAAGACAAATAATACAAACAAATTCTTGTCATATCCTTATTTTTCTAAACATTGTTAAGTGGGCTTCCCCAAGTCCCACCTATCATTCTACTTCATCTTTAGCACTTTACATATATCATAATTTCTAACCATCTTTTTTCCCACACTTACTTTAACCATAAAAAAACTTCACATTTTATTGCTTATAAAATACACTATCTTCTACTTCTAACCCTACCGCCTTTATCCACTTCCAAAGCTATTCTAAGATTTAAATATTATCATATTTTTTCAAATATTCCAGCTCTACCTCTCTTTTAAATCAGAACCAGTGAAGGCGGTGAAGGTCCTGTGTGAGTGTCTGGAGGCGGTTGGAGGATGGATGGCGGCTAACAGATTGAGGTTGAATCCTGACAAGACAGAAGTACTGTTTTTGGGGGACGGGGCGGGCGGGTGTAGGGGATTCCCTGGTCCTGAATGGGGTAACTGTGCCCCTGAAGGACCAGGTGCGCAGCCTGAGAGTCATTTTGGACTCACAGCTGTCCATGGAGGCGCAGGTCAATTCTGTGTCCAGGGCGGCTGTTTATCAGCTCCATCTGGTACACAGTATGAGACCCTCCCTGCCTGCGGACTGTCTCGCCAGAGTGGTGCATGCTCTAGTTATGCTTGGACTACTGCAACACACTCTGCGTGGGGCTACCTTTGAAGGTGATCTGGAAACTGCAATTAATCCAGAATGCAGAAGCTAGACTGATGACTGGGAGCAGCCGCCGAGACCATACAACACTGGTCCTGAAACATCTTCATTGGCTCCCAATACGTTTCCGAGCACAATTCAAAGTATTGGTGCTGACCTTGAAAGCCCTAAATGGCCTCGGTCCAGTATACCTGAAGGAGCGTCTCCACCCCCATCGTTCTGCCCGGACACTGAGGTCCAGCTCCGAGGGCCTTCTGGCAGTTCCCTCCCTGCGAGAAGTGAGGTTACAGGGAACCAGGCAGAGGGCCTTCTTAGTGGTGGCGCCCGCCCTGTGGAACGCCCTCCCACCAGATGTCAAAGAGAACAACAACTACCAGACTTTTAGAAGACATCTGAAGGCAGCCCTGTTTAGGGAAGCTTTTAATGTTTAATAGACTATTGTATTTTAATATTCCGGGTTGTTTTCATTTTTATTATATATTTTGTGTTTTTATGTTGTGATTTTATGTTGTGAACCACCCTGAGACTTGCAGTTATAAGGTGGTATACTACTACTACTAATAATAATAATAATAATGGTGATGATGATGATGGAGCCCACCCTGGATGATAGAAATTGTAGTCCAGAACACCAAGTTATGAGTAAGCTGGGTCATATCCAAAGCCAGAAAGGAGGAAGCTTGCCAACAACTGCTATTCATGTGCGTTGAAAGAACCTCCATTTTCAAGAGCAGTCTACCTTCACGTTCCTGAGTGGGGGGAATAACAGAAGGTGCCCCTATGCCTGGCTTCCTGGGATGATGGTGAAGATAATAATAAACTGTCGTCTGCAGACTAACAATGGTCCATGAGCTTCATGCAGGTCACCTGCAGTGTACTTGTGAATTTGTGTCTGAAGTTGGGAGAGGACACATCCATTACATCAAATATTTTTGGCCACTGTGGGGGCAGGAGGCTGCATTAATATATTATAATAATTCATTATTTATACCACGCCCCTCTGGCTGGGTTTCCCCAGCCACTCTGGGCGGCTCCCAATCAAATATTAAAAACACAATACAGCATTAGATGGGCTCTTCTGGTTTTTCTCACATTGCAGCCTTTTTATCACTGTGCTGCCAAACAGCGTTTCCTCGCTTACATTTCCCAGTCTCCGTCTTCTTCCTTTCACTTATGTTTACATTTAAAAAACGGTTTCAGTGATGCGTCTCTTTTCTTTCGGTTCATACGCTCCGACCTACTGCTCCCTTCGAAATATACCTAAGCTAAATTCTCCCTCCTCTCAAAGGATGGTCTCCAGTTCTGGAATAAGCTGCAGAAATCCCCTACAGCAAAACCGACATTTGATGGAGGGCAGAGTGAAATGGAGTGTGCGGGGGGTGGTGAAGCTCATAAACGGCTCTCCCCTCCCTGCTCATTTAATCCCCAGAACAACCTTGCGAGGAAGGTTAGAATAAGCTTTAGAAATCAACACACACACACTCCCGGCCCGCTCCAATGAAACCAGCATTCAACGGAATGGAATGAACGGGGTTCGGGACCCTCCTCTCGTCCTTACCCGTAGGAGTGTCCGATGAGGATGTTCCTCTTCCGAGCGTAGCGCTTGAAGACGGCCCGCATGTCTTCCGCCAGGGCGTAAAAAGTGTAGGCGGCGGCGATTTGGGGGGCCGAACTGCACCCGTGTCCGGCCAGGTCGGGAGCCACCACCTCGTAGCCCAGCTTGGCGAAGAAGTCCAGCTGCTCCTTCCAGATGTCCAGAGAGCCCCCCACGCCGTGGATGAAGAAGAGGACCACGTCACTGTGGGTGCCCTTGCAGCTGGTGATGAACTTGGTGCAGTCGACGTTGACCACTTTCTTCGGCTTCCGCCGGCGGCGCTTGGCAGGGCCAGGACCGGGGGGGTTGGCCGAGGGGGTGGCTGCGCCGGTGCCAGCAGTGTCCAAGACCTCCAGCTCCATCGTGCCGTTGGCTTCGGAGCCGTTCTGGCAGTGGAGGATGTCGGCGCGGACGGCGTCGCCCAGGTTCTCGATGACCATCTGCCCGTTGCGGTAGACTGTGATGCGGCGTTTGCAGTGCACGACGCCCGCGGTCTGGGGCGTGTCCTCGGCCCCCGGTGGGCGTGCGGGGGCCAGGTGCTTGACCCGCAGGACCCGGCCGGGCTTCACCTCCACGAAGCTAAACCCGTCGCTGGACTCGACGCTCTCCAGGGGACCCACGGCATTGGGGGTCTTGCCCATCAGGCAACACAGGAGCCCGTCCGTGATGCTGGTGAACATCGTGATTCCTGCATCGAGAGGAGTTGGGGGGGGATGACACAATAGTGCGTGAGACTCTTTGGGGTCGTGGGGTCGACGTGGGTTCCCTGAAAGAGAATTCCTCTCAACAACCCTGCGAGGTAGACCAGTGTCATTATCCCCGGGTCCCCGATTCCTGTGCTACAGATGAAAAGACATGGAGCACATTCACCCCACACATTTAAAGCACTTTGATACCACAACAGTCATGGCTTCCCCCCAAAAAAATAATTGGGGAAACAGTAATTACTTAGAAGAGTCCTGAGAGTTCCTAGGGGATCCCCTCTTCCCTCCCCACAGTAAATAAAGCTGAAGGAAATAAATTAATATGTAAAAACTACTGTGGGTTTTTTTTGCAGGGAGGGTGTTCCGTTTTGCTTCCAAATTGATGGTGGGCTCTGAACCACTGGCGTTTGTCATTAGGACACGACGGCGCGCTGCAAAATTTTGCTGCAGTTCAGATATGTGTGCATGTGTATGTGTGTGTGTGTAACAGGATTGTTCATATATGTTTATATACACTCTCTCTCTCCTCTCTCTCTCTGTCTCTCACAGTGGTGCCTCTGGTTGTGAACATGATCCGTTCCGGAGGCCCGTTCGCAACACGGAAAGAGCGCAACCCGCAGCGGCGCGTCTGTGCACGCACGGGTTGCAATTCACCACTTCTGCGCATGTGCGTGACATCATTTTGCACTCATGCGCGAGCAGCGAAACCCAGAAGTAACCCTTTCGCTCTGTCCCAAGAGACCAGAGCCCTGCAGGACTTGACATCTTTCCGCAGAGCCTGCAAGACAGAGCTGTTCCACCAGGCCTTTGGCAATCTTCACAGAACTCTAGCCCAATGGTTGCCATTAATCTGATTTGAACTGATTTTATAATGAAATGATTTTAGAATGTTGTATCATTTTACTGTTGTTAGCCGCTCTGAGCCCGGCTTCGGCTGGGGAGGGCGTGATATAAATAAGATTTTATTATTGTTATTGTTATTCTGGTACTTCCGGGTCGCCGTGGGATGTAACCTGAAAGAATGTAACATGAAGCGGACGTAACATGAGATATGACTGTATTGCAATATCGTTCCAATAGCAGCCTCATTATAACAATACCAATTTTCTAATAGGAATGTTCTTGGTCCAGCTGCCAGCTAACCCTGCAGGAACATTCCATTCCATTCCACTTCTCAGTTTTCTTTTCTGACTGGATTGCGCTCAGATCTAGTGTCTGCTGTTGTTTTACTCCCTTGGCTTCTTAAATTATGATTTACTCCATTTGCACCTTTCCTCCAAGTAGCTCACGGTCGCAAGGCACATAGTTCTCCTCGCCCCACCACAACCCTGTGAGGAAGGTAAGGCTGAGAGACAATAACAAACCCCACCTTCCACCTGCAAGCGTCAGGGCTGAGTGGGAAGATTTGAACCCTGGTCTCCCCCAGTCCAGCGCTCTACCCACTACACCAGACTGCCTGTACTTCAAAACTTGCACTACTTAATGCTTCAAACATGGTGTGCGTGCCAATACGGCCCCATTCCTGTTTATCCCTGGTGCCAATCCTGTCTCCACCCACGACTTGAGTTTGCTGTTAGAGGGAGCCCAGAGGATTATGTTTATTATAAACTGTCAGAACACCAGAGTTTCTTGGGCTCCTAACGACGAGAGATTTTAAAAAATTAAAATAAAGCCAATGCAGGGGACTTTTGTTGAAAGAAAACAAATTGCACAGAAACCACAAAGAACACAAACCATCAGTCCAAATGCACTTTTAAAAAAACCTCCAATAAGAACAGATCCATTTGTATACAAGTCATCGGACCATCACAAAAGCTTTACGCAGCGTGGAAGCCGCACAAGGTCACGTCAAACAGAACTTAACTCAAAGCAAAAAAATATTGAAAGTATATACAACACTAAAATAAAACTCAAGTGCCAAATCTCCTGGGCAGACGGCAAAATGCCTCTTAAATAAATTAAAGGAAAGCACGAAGCAAACTTAAAATTCTAAATCTCTGTCTCAACACACAGAATGCTCTGAGGAGATTTCTCCAAACTTCAGCTCCTGCGGATAAGAGAAGGGGCATCTCTCTCCCCCAGGATGAGAGAGGAGCAGGAAACCCCAAATCTTTGGGGTGGGGGAATCCTAAGGCTGGGAGGGAAACTTGGGGGAGAAGAGGGGGAAGCCCTTGACAGAAGGGTATGTTGCCTAAATTACCTGTAATCTGCTATTCATTTTGGAAAGTTTATTTACAGTGGTACCTCGGGTACTTCTTGGTGGTGGCACCCGCTCTATGGAACGCCCTCCCGCCAGATGTCAGAGATAAACAACTACAGTGGTACCTCGGGTTAAGTACTTAATTCGTTCCGGAGG
Source organism: Podarcis raffonei (assembly GCF_027172205.1). Lineage (NCBI taxonomy): Eukaryota > Metazoa > Chordata > Lepidosauria > Squamata > Lacertidae > Podarcis > Podarcis raffonei. The sequence goes on along the minus strand of NC_070619.1, from coordinate 3,309,744 downwards.
TCCGTTCTTAACCTGAAACTGTTCTTAACCTGAAGCACCACTTTAGCTAATGGGGCCTCATGCTGCCGCCGCCACGCGATTTCTGTTCTCATCCTGAAGCAAAGTTCTTAACCCGAGGTACTATTTCTGGGTTAGTGGAGTCTGTAACCTGAAGCGTATGTAACCTGAAGTGTCTGTAACCCGAGGTACCACTGTACTTATCTTTTTATTTATTTCGTAAAAAAATTATTCTGCTAGATCGTGAAAAGAAAAACGACTTCGACTGGCCAGCTAAATCAGGCGAGGGGAGTCGATGGGTCTGAAACCCTCAGTGAGTTTCCCGGCATGCGAAGATCCGCTCTGGCGGATGGAGCAGATGAGACCAATAATAATAATAATTTATTATTTATACCCCGCCCATCCGGCTGGGTTTCCCCTGCCACTCTGGGTGGCTTCCAACAAAGTTTTAAAGTACAGTGGTCTGTTAAACATTAAAAGCTTCCCTGAACAGGGCTGCCTTCAGATGTCGTCTAAAAGTCTGGTCGTTGTTCTTCTCTTTGACACCTGGTTAGAGAGTGTTCCACAGGGTGGGTGCCACCACCGAGAAGGCCAAATGTCAAGAAGGCGGTTTCTGCCCATGCCATAAAGGGAAGTGAGGGAAAGGTGGGGCTCATCCACCTGGGAAGGGAGCCCATCTAGGAGAAGGAGAACTCTGGCCCTAAACCTCCACTGCCTTGTGGGACGTCCTGAGAAAAGGCTCAGGAGTAGACCCTCCACAAATCCATAGTGGAGTCCCTAAGGCAGTTGGATGGCGCCTTGTCCACCTCCTTCTGGCAACTCCTGCAGCCCAGCTGGTGCCAAACGTCTTGCTCTGGTTTCCTTTGGGCCACATCAGCCAGGCTGAGAGAGGGGTCTTATCAGAAGCGGAGGAAGGGGCCTGTCTCCCCCCACTCAGCCGCCCTACAGCTGGGGAGGAGGCAGCAGGCGGACCGTCTGGGCAGCGGGGAGCCTGCGCACGCCCAAGCCACCGCATCTCTCCCAGGACAGACATCGCAAAACTGAATTATGTGCGAATTTCAAAACATGACTTTCCGTTCTTGTATCATTTAAGAAAGTTCAAATTGGACAGATCCACCTTTCGGTGAGAATGAAATCAAATTTACCCCACAACCCAACCACTTCTGCTGGAATGTGGCCCCCAATGGGTTTCTACCAGGGCAATGTGGCCCTAGCTCCAAAAGCAGCGCTGAAGCCATCAAACAAGGCCTACCCAATACTCCCACGCCAGATTAACCTTTAGTTCAAAATCTGCAAAAGGACTGACCCCCCAACCCCATCTCCCATCCTTGCAAATCCACGAGTCACTTACGGAGGTGGCTTGGGCATGCTGCAGGCCCCGCGTTGAGTGCTGCCCGGCATTTTGTCACCCCCCTCAGTGATGACACCTGGGGCGACCTGCATCCACCGCACCCCACTTCCTCCACCCCTGCCTGTTGTCTGGGCAGCCCAGAGCCTCCAGCCACACTGCCCAGGCTTGGGCCCAAGAGAGGTCACTTTGCTGCTGCAAATGCAGCAGTTTGACTTCACCTCTGGAGATGTACCGCATTTTTCTCTCTATAAGAAGCACTTTTCCCCTCCTAAAATGTAAGGGGAAATATGTGTGCATCTTATGGAGCGAATGCAGGCTGCGCAGCTATCCCAGAAGCCAGAACAGCAAGAGGGATTGCTGCTTTCGCTGCGCAGCGATCCCTCTTGCTGTTCTGGCTTCTGGGATAGCCGAGCGAAGCCTCCTCGGGGACGTTCCCCCTGCCCTGAGGAGGTTTTGCATTGCTTTCACAGAAGCCGGAACAGCAAGAGGGATCGCTGCGCAGCGAAAGCAGCAATCCCTCTTGCTGTTCTGGCTTCTGGGATTCAGACTACCGTATTTTTCGCTCTATAGGACGCACTTTTTCCCCTCCAAAAATGAAGGGGAAATGTGTGTGCATCCTATGGAGCGAATGCAGGCTCCTTGGCTTCAGCGATAGCAACGCAAAGCCTCCAAAGCGCAGAGGGAGAGTTCCCCCCACGCTCCAGAGGCTTCACATTGCTTTCGCTGAAGCCGCCTGAAGCCCCCGGAGCACAGGGAACTCCCACTGTTATCCGGGGGCTTCAGGCAGCTATCCGCAAGCCTTCGGAGCGCAGCAGGAGTTCCCGTCGTGCTCCGAAGGCTTGCGGATAGCGGCCTGAAGCCTGGAGAACGAGAGGGGTCGGTGCACACCGATCACTCTTGCTCTCCAGGCTTCGCTTCACTGGAGAGGCGCTGCACAGTTTTCCCTCTCTGCACAGCGCCCCTTCAGCGAAGCAGGAGGAGAAATGGAAGGGGCTCCCTTTCTCCTCCCGCTTCGCTGAAGGGGCGCTGAGCAGAGAGAGGGAGAATTTTTTTTCCAGTTCTCCCTCTCCTATGGTCCGGTGCGTCCTATAGAGCGAAAAATACGGCGCTCCATTGTCTTTTGGGGGAGAGATGGATGCCAACCAACCAAGCCTTCAACCCCTTCTCTCCCTGCCCCATATAAAACATTCCCAGAAAATGGTGTGTCCCCACCCCCTGGTAGGAAAAACTGGCTAATCATCGAGTGGACATGGGATCCTTGCCAAACTGTGGCGAGAACACAGTCCCAGAGGCCCCCATCGAAACATGGTAGGGAGGCCAGACTTCTAGGAGACCTCCTTATTTAATTAACTAATTAGAGTCAACATGATTAGAAGCAAGCCGAGCAGAGCTGAGCAGAGGAGGGAGAAGGGCGGAGGTGGAACAGAACGCTCTGGACTTCCCCATCTCACAAGCACCAGACACACTGGAAAAAGCCAGGCAATATGCCCCACGGGCGGGGGGGGAAACCCACATTGCCAACTTATCACCCCAGCGGCGCTCTTCCGCCTTTCTCATGCACAATCCAGGAACACAAGGATCTGCTAGTTTTGGTTCTCTCAGGACACATTCACACCATAGAGGACATTTCTTTAAACACTCAGGTCTTCCTCCGAAGAATTTTGAGAACGGTCGTTTGTTACGGGTGCTGAGAGATGTTAGCAGATCCCCTATTCCTCTAAAAGGTAAAGGTAAAGGGACCCCTGACCATTTGGTCCAGTCGTGGCCGACTCTGGGGTTGCGGCGCTCATCTCGCTTTATTGGCCGAGGGAGCTGGCGTACAGCTTCCAGGTCATCTGGCCAGCATGACTAAGCCGCTTCTGGCGAACCAGAGCAGCGCACGGAAATGCCGTTTACCTTCCCACCGGAGCAGTACCTATTTATCTACTGGCACTTTGACGTGCTTTCGAACTGCTAGGTGGGCAGGAGCAGGGACCGAGCAATGGGAGCTCACCCCGTTGCGGGGATTCGAACCGCTGACCTTCTGATCAGCAAGTCCTAGGCTCTGTGGTTTAACCCACAGCGCCACCCGCGTCCCTAAAAGGTAAAGGTAAAGGGGCCCCTGACCATTAGGTCCAGTCGTGGCCAACTCGGGTTGCGGCACTTATCTCTAACAAAACTACGATTCTCAGGTTTTCCTATGAAGATGGATTGATGATTATACCACTCTGGGAATTACAACTCTCTGGGGGGAATTGGACTACTCTCAGCACCCTTCTAAACAAACTGCAGTTCTCATAATTATTTGGGAAACGCCGTATCTGTTTAAAGTGGAATGATAAAGCTTTAAATGCAAGGTGTAGATGTGGCCTGTTTCTCATTTATTCAATCTTCATTCCTCCACATTTTCTCCAGCAATATGCGAGCCTTTCTTTTAAATCCTCCTGAAAATTCAAATCAGCATTTAAGTACAAATTTATTCTAATGAACACATTTTTGCAAGCAGTTTTCCTCAACGTACTGCACGTTTTTGATGTTATTTGCACTGATATGCATTTTATGCACCATTTCCCACAATACAGGCATTTTTTGCATCAACTGGCTGGCTGGAGAAGATTACATCGCAAAATTGAATTATGTGTGAATTTCAAAACATGACTTTCTGTCCTCGTATCATTTCAGAAAGTTCAGATTGGACAGATCAACCTTTCAGTGTGAACTAAATCAAATTTACCCCACAACCCAACCACTTCTGCTGGAATGTGGCCCCCAATGGATTTCTACCAGGGCAATTTGGCCCTTGGTCCAAAAGCAGCGCTGAAGCCATCAAACAAGGCCTACCCAATACTCCCACGCCAGATTAACCTTTAGTTCAAAATCTGCAAAAGGACTGACCCCCCCGACCCCATCTCCCATCCTTGCGAATCCACAAGTCACTTAGGGAGGGAGCGATTTGAGTGTTGAGGAGCTGGGGAAATGGCTGCCAATTACAGCGTGCTGCTATCGACCCTTCTGTGTCAAGGGCTCCTTCTTCCACGGAGCAGAAAATAAGACTGAAAGACGAAGAAATGCAGGGGACCTTTGTTGAAAGAAAACACATTGCACAGAGAGAGAGAGAGAGAGATGCTGGTCACCATGGCAACCAAGGTGGAGTCGGGTACCACCATCTGAGCGACTCAGAGAACTAAGAGCCGGTTGCATAACGTTGCTTCTGAGTCCAGAAGGAACCGTGTTACATAAGCCACCACTGTCTCCCCTCTTTTCCACCAACCACCCAGTAAGGATGGGTTTGGGTGAAACATGGGGAAAAGGCGGACAGCAAAATTGCAGGCTTTGGCCTGCAGGAACCATTTCTGCTTCCGCTTATCAAAAGACACACATACACACACAGAAAAATAATTTAAGAATCGAAGCAAAAACAACACACACCACCCCTTGACTGCAGGTTCCAGAGGGAGGAAAGCAAGACAAACCCTCTTTTAAAGACATCTAGGTTGGTGGGAGGGACGCGGGTGGCGCTGTGGGTTAAACAGAGCCTAGGACTTGCCAATCAGAAGGTCGGCGGTTCAAATCCCCGCGACGGGGTGAGCTCCCGCTGCTCGGTCCCTGCTCCTGCCAACCTAGCAGTTTGAAAGCACGTCAAAGTGCAAGTAGATAAATAGGTACCGCTCCGGCGGGAAGGTAAACGGCGTTTCCGTGCGCTGCTCTCGTTTGCCAGAAGCGGCTTAGTCATGCTGGCCACATGACCCGGAAGCTGAACGCCGGCTCCCTCGGCCAATAAAGCGAGATGAGAGCCGCAACCACAGAGTCGGCCACAACTGGACCTAACGATCAGGGGTCCCTTTACCTAGGTTGGTGGGAGGGAGTTCCGCAGCCTAACAATGCGCCACAAGAGAGGTGAGGGGTTTTGGTTTTTTTAGGGTTAGGAGCCTGTGTCTATTTCTTGGGGTTCTACGCGGCTGATGAAGACTACCTTCTGCACTCAGTTCTCGGCTGCGGGTGCAGGATGTGGCCATCTCTGAGGTGCGTTCTGTAGTCTCCTAGGAAACTGGCCATGAATGGCTCTTTTCCCAATGGGACCCGTTTTTTCTGCAGGGAAAGCGCTGGCGTTGGCCAAATTGCAGGCATGGCACAGAGGAGGGGAGCTTATTCCAAATCTGTTCCGAAAGAGGCTTTGTCAAAAGCCGAGGCAGCAAACCTCTCCGCTCTCCTTTTCTCTCTTTCTCTCTCCCTTCTTTCAAATGCGACTAATTCTGAGGGGTCCCTCTGTCCCAGACAATACCTTGGAACTTGGCGGCGCTCGCATGCGCAGGCAGTTCCGAGGTTCCAAGCAGGTTCCGGAACATTCTTATGCAAAGTGGAGTCCGAGTTTGGAGGAGGACAAAAACCGAGGCAGAAATTGGGGAGTCTCCAAGTGTTAGAAACTCAGATATATAATCTCATCGCCAATTGGCGCCTTAAATCTAGGTTAAGATGTCTAGGCGCCTCTTTTTTTTTACGATGCAATTTGTTATCACCATCATTATTTATCGTTTCATTTCTATACCACTTTCTCTTTTAAAGAAAAAAGCTCAAAGCGGTTTTCAACACATTAAAACATCAAATAAAACATTCCAGGAAAAAACAAATTCAGGCTTCCAGGAAAATATTTCAGATCCTTTTCTCAGGGACATTTGGCTTCTCCCCCACTGATTTACCTACTTAATTTATAGAGCTGCCCTATAGCAGGAGGGCTCTAGGAAGGCAGGGTGGTGTAGTGGTTACAGTGTCGGACGAGAACCTGGGAGATCAGAGTTCGAGTCCCCACTCAGTCCTGAAGCTCACTGGGCGACCTTGGAGTCTCAGTCCCAGTCTCTTGGCCCACCTCACAGGGTCGTTGTGGGATTAACTGAGGAGGGGGGTGGACCATGGACTCCTTGGAGAAAAAGATGGGAGATAAACGCAATAAACGAGCTCTTCTGCTGACCTGCTTAAGGAAGCTGGGGGGGGCAGCCAGAGGGAGATGCCAGTCGCCCACCTGGCATCCAGGAATCTCTGCAGGGACCCACAAAACTGACTGTGCAGGCAGTTTGAAACTGCGCCAAAATCCCTATTTTTCCTTAGCTAAAATGCTTTAACTTGAGCTCTTGAGCCGAAACCCAGCTGTATAAACAAGTGCTCAGAGCCCTCTCCTTTATCAGTTTGTGACGGCAAGTATGGCCTTGACTGTACCAGAGAAGACGTGTCTGTGCCTTATCTTACGTCCTGACCACAAAGTCTGCGAACAGCGCCAGAGTGTGTTCTCGGAGATGGTGACCTCTTGCTCCAAGATAAGAGGAGGAATAGGAAGATCCTTTTATGGTCAGAAGTACAGGAAGGAATACCCTTTTATGGTTAAGAGTGCCGGAGCAGGAACATCTGTGATGTCAACCTGCGTACATAGGCTGACGTGGTTGGATTCCTGGGGAAGGAGGGAGAGGGTGCCTGGAGGATATATATACTGCATGAAACTTCTCATTTCTTTGGACTTGCTGTGGACTGACCACGCAAGTGCCTTCTGCTATCCGGAGAGCAGAATAAACTCTTTCTTTGAACCAACCCCGGTGTCATTTGACTTCCTTCCTCCTGTCCGGGAGCAACGCAGACCCAATCGGTGAACTCCAATAAGGCTACAGCCTTACACTGAGTCAGGCCATAGGGCTCCACCTGGCTTGGTACTGTCCACACTGACTGGCAGCATCTCTCCCAGTCCTACCTAGAGATGCCTTCGGGAGAGGGGACGTGGGACCTTTGGCATGCAAAGCTGACACTCTTTGGCTGAGCTGCGGCCCTGCCCTTTAAAAGCAAAGCAATGACCCATTTAGATAGGAAGCGGCCTTCTAGGTCAGTGCTGTCCACACGGACTGGCAGCAGCAGCAGCATTTCAAAACAAGGGTCTTTCTGAGATGCCAGGGGAGATTGAACCTTCTGCATGCAAAGCAGCTGTTCTGCCGCAGAGCCTTTCCCTATCTTAAAAATATAATGAGGTATAGGAACGAAATGAATATTATTATTATTATTATTATTATTATTATTATTATTAATAATAATAATAATTGTTGTTGTTGTTGTTGTTGTTGTTAGCCGCTCTGAGCCCGGCTTCAGCTGGGGAGGGCGGGATATAAATAAATTATTATTATTATTATTACTATTATTACTATTATTACTATTATTACTATTATTATTATTATTATTATTATTATTATTATTCTGCAAACTGAAGATAAATTTAGAGCTTCAGCCGGAACTCTGAATACGACAAACAGTGGGTGGAACCTAATGAATTGCCTGAAAAACCTTTTATGTTTCCTGCTTGCAAAATTGCACCTTCAAATTAAAAGAAAGAGAGAAAGAGGCAGGATTAAAAGCTTTTAGGAAGAAGCCAAGGGAGTAATCCTTCTGGGAAAGGAAGCTGGCCTTTCAGCCAGGGGCAAGCTCAGCTTCTAAGAGGGATGCTTTCAAATTATGGGCAACACAAACACACAAACACACACACCCCGCTCCAAAAGCTCACATCCCTTCGCCATCGCTTGAATCTTTAGAAGGAGAACAGAAGTGAGGAGGGGCGTCCACAGTTCTTCTTGACCTAATTCAAGCTGAGCGTGCCTGGATTTTATATAACGGGACTTCGGCTTGGAAAGAAGAGCGAGAGAGCACTGGTGGTTGAGAAGGGAAGGCGGAAAAAGGCACCCACAAAGGGACAGAGGGGTGTTTTGTTTGTTGAGTGAGGGATGAGACAGCTCATATCACTGACGCCCAAACTTTTTTTGGGGGGCCCTGCCATCTTGGTTCCACAAACTCATCCCCAGTGCCCCATGCCCACTAAAAAAATATTCAGACTATAATAATAATAATAAATTTTTATTTATACCCCGCCCTTCCTGGTTCAAAAACCGGGCTCAGGGCAGCTAACAACAGATTTAAAACACTTCAATGTTTGATAGACTATCGTATTTTAATATTTTGTTAGAAGCTGCCCAGAGTGGCTAGGGAACCCAGCCAGATGGGCAGGGTATAAATAATAAATTTTCTTCATCATCATCATCATCATCATCATCATCATCATCATCATCATAGCAGTTTGCACGACCCACCTAGAAAAATAATCATCGGCTTGCAGTGTTGGGAAGGACCCTAGGGGTCCACTGTCTGCAATGAAGGAATCTTGCTGCGAGAAGTGAGGTTACAGGGAACCAGGCATAGGGCCTTCTCGGTGGTGGCGCCTGCCCTGTGGAACGCCCTCCCAGGAGATGTCAAGGCACTAAACAACTATTTTACTTTTAAAAGACAACTGAAGGCGACCCTGTTTAGGGACGTTTTTAATGTCTGATGCTGTATTGTTTTTAATACAGTGGTGCCTCGCAAGACGAAATTAATTCGTTCCGCAAGTTTTTTCTTCTTGTGAGTTTTTCGTCTTGCGAAGCACGGTTTCCCATAGGAATGCACTGAAAATCAATTAATGCGTTCCTATGGAGACCGCTTGCCAGGCTGGCGGTGCGGAGAAGGGCTTTTCTCCCCATCGCAAGCCTTCAGGACAGGTATGGGAACAGAGGGGAAGGCGCGCAGCGCTTCTCCTCAGTTCCCGGGGCTTGCGGTGGGAGGAGGGTTTTTCCTCCCCACCGCCAACATTCAGAACAGCATTCTGAATGTTGGCGGTGGGAAGGAAAACCCTCCTCCCACCGCAAGTCTTCAGGACAGCCATCCGAAGGCTGGCGTGGGGAGAAGGTCTCTCCGCCCCACCGCCAGCCTTCGGAGCAGCCTTCCGAAGGCTGGTGGCGGGAGGAGGTCTCTCTGCCCCACCGCCAGCCTTCGGAGGAGGTCCGAGGACAGTGGGGAAGACGCGCTGCGCTTCCCCGCTGTCCCGGAGATTTCCCTATGGGCTTTCGTCTTGCGAAGGAAGCCCATAGGGAAATTCGTTTTGCGAAGCGCCTCCAAAACGGAAAACCCTTTCGTCTAGCAGGTTTTCCATCTTGCGAGGCGTTCGTCTTGCGGGGCACCACTGTATTCAGTTGGAAGCCGCCCAGAGTGGCTGGGGAAACCCAGCCAGATGGGCAGGGTATAAATAATAAATTATCATCATCATCATCATCAAACTAAAGCATACATACAGAACCATAGGAACAATAACATTCAAAGCAGCGACAATTAGTTGCCCACTTACTCAAAATCCATCTGAAACCTAAGTTTAATTAATTCAACAAAATTGATGAAACTGATCCAGTGATGCCAGCTTTTCACACGGTCCTTTACACTGCCAACAAACGCACCCTCCCCTGCTGCCACCTTACTTTTTAGCACCCCGCCTAGACAAACTGCCCCCATGGGGTGTTTCCACCCTGAGAAACTCACACACCTCCAAGCACCCAAATGACAAAAGCAACCCCCACCACCACCCCCACAAAAAAAGCCCACACCTCAGATATTATGGCTCTCTGAACACCACCCATATTGAGAGAGGAATGGGGCTTGTAACTAGTGTGCTACACACACAGGGGGGAAAACAACGCTGTCCAGGGTTGTAAAGACTGCGGAGAGAATAATTGGGCGCACTCTTCCCACCTTGGATCAAATCTACGCTTCCAGGTGCCATAAAAACCTGCAGAGACAGTGCACCCCTGAAATGTTCTCTTTTTTTATATATAAAAGATATTTATTAAAGTTTCCAATTTTTTATACAAACAAAAAACAAACAAAGAGATTAAAAAAAACCATATAGTTCATAAAACATACTTTTCAATAACAAATTTCTCTGACCTCCTCATACCTCCCCTTCTTGTATTCCATTTCAGATTATTTGTTCAGCAAATCCTTAACTTAAAGCATTACAGCTTATAATATCACCTTGTTTTCTATCCAAACCCTTTTTTCCCCTCCATGTTCCTTTATATCATTACAGCTAGAAACCACTCAATTTCAATCCAACATCATTCAGGATTCCTTAATTTTACAATATTTCTGTAAGTAGTCCTTAAATTTTTTCCAATCTTCTGTTCTCTTTCAGCTTCTGCTTCTGGAAGAAGGTACAGTGGTACCTCAGGTTACATACGCTTCAGGTTACAGACTCTACTAACCCAGAAATAATATCTCAGGTTAAGAACTTTGCTTCAGGATGAGAACAGAAATGGGGCAACGGGAGGCCCCATTAGCTAAAGTGGTGCTTCAGGTTAAGAACAGTTTCAGGTTAAGAACAGACCTCCAGAACGAATTAAGTACGTAACCAGAGGTAGCACTGTACAGGGTTATAAAGACTAGGACTAGCTGCCTGAGAAACAGTTTCTACCCAAATGCGATTTTGGTTTTAAACGCAGTGTAAGGTAGTCTCTGGGACGCGGGTGGCGCTGTGGGTAAAAGCCTCAGCGCCTAGGGCTTGCCGATCGAAAGGTCAGCGGTTCGAATCCCCGCGGCGGGGTGTGCTCCCGTTGCTCGGTCCCAGCGCCTGCCAACCTAGCAGTTCGAAAGCACCCCCAGGTGCAAGTAGATAAATAGGGACCACTTACTGGCGGGAAGGTAAACGGCGTTTCCGTGTGCTGCGCTGGCTCGCCAGATGCAGCTTTGTCACGCTGGCCACGTGACCCGGAAGTGTCTCCAGACAGCGCTGGCCCCCGGCCTCTTAAGTGAGATGGGAGCACAACCCCAGAGTCTGTCAAGACTGGCCCGTACGGGCAGGGGTACCTTTACCTTTACCTTTAAGGTAGTCTCTGGGGACACAGATGGCGCTGTGGGTTAAACCACAGAGCCTAGGGCTTGCCGATCAGAAGGTCAGCGGTTCGAATCCCGGCGCCGGGGTGAGCTCCCATTGCTCGGTCCCTTCTCCTGCCAACCTAGCAGTTCAAAAGCACGTCAAAGTGCAAGTAGATAAATAGGTACTGCTCTGGCGGGAAGGTAAACGGCGTTTCCGTGCACTGCTCTGGTTCACCAGAAGCGGCTTAGTCCTGCTGGCCACATGACCCGGAAGCTGTACGCCGGCTCCCTCGGCCAATAAAGCTAGATGAGCGCCACAACCCCATTGTCGGCGTAACCCGAAAAAACGCAACCTGAAGCAGCTGTAACCTGAGGTCTGACTGTATAAGGGGCAGCGCAAGATATAATGCATAAGGTCCTCTACTTCAGGGCATCTCCTAATGCACACATGTTCGTTTGTTGGTCTGCCTGTGTCCCCCCACAGTCGGACTCGGAGGCAGAAATGCTTTTGAATGCCACTATCTGGAAAACCGCAGGAGGGGAGAATGTTTTCTTCCCTTCTTTGTTAAAAATCACGCCAGCTATGTGCACCCACCCCCTCACAAACCTCCACCCCAGCCGATATTTTGCTGGGTGCATCGCTCTTGCCCCACCACAGAGCCCTGCCTCCTCTTGCATTCCACAGACTGGAAAGAGAGAGAGAGAGACGGAAGGAAGGAAAGGGAGAGAAAGAGGACTGCATAAACAGCTGCTGTGTGCATATGGCAGGGGAAGATTTTTGGGCAGGTGGCCAGGGCCCCACTCAGCAAAAGAAGCAGGAACCCCTCCAAGAAAACAGGGCTGTCTTGGTACGTCGGTTTTGATATATCTTTATTTATTCAGTAGATCCATATCCCTACCTTTTAGGAATCTTTCCTTACACGTGAAAACCACACCCACTCACCGGTGGATAGCAGCACGAGATGCTTGCCTGATGCTGTGCTAGTAATGTCCACACTGACTGGCAGCAGCAGCAGCATCACTCCAGGGTTACGGGGGGAAATCTCCTGGCGCCTGGCTAATTTCTAGCACTGTGGCCACTGTAAGGAGAGGACGTGGGACGAGATGGGCCCAATCCAGGATGACTCTTCTTCAATTATGCTCTCTTTTCTTGCAGCTCAATCCCCAGGAGGGTAGGGCTGAGAGATATCCCACCCCCCAAGTCTGAAATACTGGAGAGCTGTTCCCAGTGTAGACACAACTGAACTAGATGGATTAAGAGTCAGTGCCCTCAATTAACTTAGCTGTTTATGCAAAAGCATGAGGACCAGCTGGGTGATCCTCAGGGATCCTCTCAAATTCTGTGATTCTATGACTCCCCCCTGCCCACACACACACCTGTGGCTTGATCTAGCTGCTTCAGGGCTGTTCTCATGTGCTACAACCAACTCACAACTCCCCGCCTGTGGGATGCCCTCCCCAGGGAGGTTTGGCTGGTGCCTTCATTATACAGTGGTACCTCTGGGTGCGGGTGGCGCTGTGGGTTAAACCCCAGAGCCTAGGACTTGCCGATTAGAAGGTCAGCAGTTCGAATCCCTGCATCGGGGTGAGCTCCCATCGCTCAGTCCCTGCTCCTGCCAACCTGGCAGTTCGAAAGCACGTCAAAGTGCAAGTAGATAAATAGGTACCGCTCCAGCGGGAAGGTAAACGGCATTTCCATGCGCTGCTCTGGTTCACCAGAAGCGGCTTAGTCATGCTGGCCACATGACCTGGAAGCTGTACACCGGCTCCCTCGGCCAGTAAAGCAAGATGAGCGCCGCAACCCCAGAGTCGGCCACGACTGGACCTAACAGTTAGGGACGCTGTGGGTTAAACCACAAAGACTAGGACTTGCCGATTAGAAGGTCAGCAGTTCGAATCCCTGCATCGGGGTGAGCTCCCATTGCTCAGTCCCTGCTCCTGCCAACCTGGCAGTTCGAAAGCACGTCAAAGTGCAAGTAGATAAATAGGTACCGCTCCAGCGGGAAGGTAAACAGCATTTCCATGCGCTGCTCTGGTTCACCAGAAGCGGCTTAGTCCTGCTGGCCACATGACCCGGAAGCTGTACGCTGGCTCTCTTGGCCAATAAAGTGAGATGAGCGCCGCAACCCCAGAATCGGTCACGACTGAACCTAATGGTCAGGGGTCCCTTTACCTTTACCTCTGGTTACGAACGGTTTCAGCTTAAGAATGAACCTCCGGAACGAATTAAGTTCGTAACCAGAGGCACCACTGTACACCTCTAGGTGCCAAGCAAGAGCATTCCTTTCCAGCCAGCCCTTTGGCCAGTTGGCATCCGATGTCCTTTTCTATTTGTCGTGGGAGGGGACATTATTGGGGGGGGGGTTGTTGGTTCTTATTTTTATTTTGCAGTTTGTGATATTTTTTTAATTGTAATTTTATGTTGCAAACCACCCTGAGACCTACTGATAAAGGCCGATGTAGAAAATTTAATAATAATAATTGCAATGGGTCTACCTTGAGTAGAATCATAGAATCACAGAACTGTAGAGTCGGAAGGGACCCCAAGTGTCATCAAGGGCAACCAAAATGGTCAAAGGCCTGGAAACGATGCCTTATGAGGAACGGCTAAGGGAGCTGGGCATGTTTAGCCTGGAGAAAAGGAGGTTAAGGGGTGATATGATAGCCATGTTCAAATATATAAAAGGATGTCACATAGAGGAGGGAAAAAGGTTGTTTTCTGCTGCTCCAGAGAAGCGGACACGGAGCAATGGATCCAAACTGCAGGAAAGAAGATTCCACCTAAACATTAGGAAGAACTTCCTGACAGTAAGAGCTGTTTGACAGTGGAATTTGCTGCCAAGGAGTGTGGTGGAGTCTCCTTCTTTGGAGGTCTTTAAGCAGAGGCTTGACAACCATATGTCAGGAGTGCTCTGATGGTGTTTCCTGCTTGGCAGGGGGTTGGACGCGATGGCCCTTGTGGTCTCTTCCAACTCTAGGATTCTATGATTCTAAGTCCAACCCCCTGCAATGCAGAAATTATATTTATTTCTCTCTCTCTCTCTCTGTGTGTGTGTGTGTGTGTGTCTGTCTGTCTGTCTGTCTATCTATCTATCTCTCTAAAGGTAAAGGGACCCCTGACCGTCAGTGGACGCAATTTCCCCTCCAATCCCATTTCTTTAGGTTCATTGGATGCTGCTTTACACTGAGTCTGACCCTTCATTGGCCCACTGAGCTCAGTATTGTCTGCACTGGCTGGCAGCTGCCCTCCAGAGTTCCCAAGCAGGGCACCTCCTCCTGGTCTCATCTGGAAAAGCCAGGGATTGAAATATGGGACCTTGTGAACGCAAAGCAGATGCGCTATCTGTCTGCGCTTTTCCCTCTTGGGAATGTGGACTGGAAGAATGTGTGTGTTTTATGCTGAAACGGCAGAGCGATGCAGTTAGATAATGATAGACGCTGAGTTTCAAAGCCTTGCACACTTCCCTGCCCCCCCCCCTTTAAAATGGCAAGGGACATTTGTGGAAATCACAGCTGCATAGAACTGATGATGACACCCTCCCATCGAAAGTCAAGGGGAAAAGAAACTGTACAACCTGCAGAAAGCATATGAAGGCAGCCCTATATAGGGAGGTTTTTAATGTACTGTACAATGTTTTGTTTTGTTTTTTGTATATGCTGCCTGCCACCCAGAGTGGCTGGAGCAACTGAGTCAGATGGGTGGGGAATTATAGATGATAGATAGATAGATAGATAGATAGATAGATAGATAGATAGATGATAGATAGATAGATAGATGATTGATAGATAGATAGATGATAGATAGATAGATAGATAGATAGATAGATAGATAGATAGATAGATGGGATGCAGGTGGCACTGTGGGTTAAACCACAGAGCCTAGGGCTTGCCGATCAGAAAGTCGGCGGTTCGAATCCCCGCGACGGGGTGAGCTCCCACTGCTCGGTCCCTGCTCCTGCCAACCTAGCAGTTCGAAAGCACGTCAAAGTGCAAGTAGATAAATAGGTACCACTCCGGAGGGAAGGTAAACGGGGTTTCCGTGCGCTGCTCTGGCTCGCCAGAAGCGGCTTAGTCATGCTGGACACATGACCCGGAAGCTGTACGCCGGATCCCTTGGCCAATAAAGCAAGATGAGCGCTGCAACCTCAGAGTCATCCGCGACTGGACCTAATGGTCAGGGGTCCCTTTACCTTCACCTCTAGCCGAAAGTCTGCACAGAATGTACAAGGAATTTTATATGCTCGTTTGGGGCTACCACCGACAAGCCTCTGTTGTCACCTTCAGCTGGAAGCTTGGTTTCCAAAGCACTGACACACTCCTGCCCAATGAGCATGCACAAAGGGCTCTTTTGCTCAACCCTTCTCCCAGGCCCTGAAAGCAAGGGTGTGAAGCACAAGGCACAACAAAATGGCTCGGAGCACCGCCCACATCGCTGGGATGACGTCTGTATCCGAGAGAGGGGGTGACAACATTCCTACCCTGCTCCAGTTGGCAGTGGGAGGGTAAACCGGTTAAACGCCTTGTACCCTAAGCCAATGGAGGCGTATTGACAGGAGCCAGATGGCATCAGCTCTGCCAACTCACCACGAACCAGGGGGCAGATATTAAGGAGGCCACAATGTCTCCCCCACCAATCAAGATGATGTCCCAGCTGGAGATTCCCCTCCGTCTCAAGGGGTTGGCCAGAACAGGCCAAAGGGGGCCCATCTAGTCCAGTATCCTGTTCCCACAGTGGCCAAATGCCCCTAAGAACCTAAGATAGACTGCCTGTGGACATGGAGGTTCCAGAAGAAGAGCCCTGCAGCTGGGTGGCCCCATGGTCCAGTGTCCTGTCCCCTCAGCGGCCAAGCAAGTGCCCCTAAGGCAGCGGTTCTCAACCTGTGAGTCCCCAGACGTTGTTGTTGGACTACAACTCCCATCATCCCTATCTAGCAAGGCCAGAGCTCAGGGATGATGGGAGTTGTAGTCCAACAACGTCTGGGGACCCACAGGTTGAGAATTGCTGCCCTAAGGGATGTCCTCAAGCAGGACTTTCAATTAGTGTTCAGAATTAGCCAGGCACCAGGCACATTTTGCACCTGCCTATCTGCCAAGGGACGCAGGTGGCGCTGTGGGTTAAACCACAGAGCTTAGGGCTTGCCGATCAGAAGGTCAGCGGTTCGAATCCCCGTGACGGGGTGAGCTCCCGTTGCTCGGTCCCTGCTCCTGCCAACCTAGCAGTTAGAAAGCATGTCAAAAGTGCAAGTAGATAAATAGGTACCGCTCTGGCAGGAAGGTAACAGTGTTTCCGTGCACTGCTCTGGTTCACCAGAAGCGGCATAGTCATGCTGGCCACATGACCTGGAAGCTGTACACCGGCTCCCTCGGCCAATAAAGCGAGATGAGCGCCGCAACCCCAGAGTCGGCCATGACTGGACCTAATGGTCAGGGGTCCCTTTACCATTTTATCTGCCAAGTGAAGATGCCTGGGTGCCACAATCTAGGGATCCCTGGATCTGGACTGTTTTCAAACACCAATACCCCCTCCTGTAGAATTCTCTCCAATATATTTTATCTGCACAATCGGAACGAATTTCAGCAACCAAAATGCTTTTTCTGTGCAGCCTGAGCAGGAGCAGTGAACAACATTATAGTGAATTGTTGTCACTTGTCTTGGCTTTCCCCACTGCCCTGCTCAGAGTTGGGAAGAATATTACGAAGAACAGACATTACGAAAAAGAGGTCGGAGTAGGCCAATAGATGTGTGGACTGTCCTGGGATCAAGTGACTTTTCTTCTTTTAAATTCTCAAAGCTCTTAACCAGGCCCAAGGTTGTCCTCTGAACTAGCCAGATGTTGAACTGAGAATCAATCACAGTCAGTCCATGGTTTGGAAAATAAGACTTTAGAGCATTCTTGCCCAAAAGGTGAAACTAGGCATTGTGTTTTAGCAATTGCAACCTTAGCTTAAGCCTTAAGGAGCCTTGTTTGTTGTTTGTTTATCTGAGTTTCTAACACTGCTTTCAACCCAAACAAGTTCATATAGTTTTAGCAAACTCTGGCACGTTAAGCCTGCTGCTGTTACACCTAGTTTGATCCAAAGTCCTCTGGAAAGGGGGGGGTGTGTGACTGGGGCACAGAGTGAGCACCAAGTTGCAAGACAGGTGCAAACAAGGAAAATAAACATAATTTAGCAACTCTAAAACTTTGAGATATGGCCAGTCCAAAAATGTAAATGTTCACCCCTAAATACTGTTCACCCCTAAATACTGACAGGGACGTGGGTGGCGCTGTGGGTTAAACCACAGAGCCTAGGACTTGCTGATCAGAAGGTCGCGGTTCGAATCCCCGCGACGGGGTGCGCTCCCGTTGCTCGGTCCCTGCTCCTGCCAACCTAGCAGTTCAAAAGCACCTCAAAGTGCAAGTAGATAAATAGGTACCGCTCCGGCGGGAAGGTAAACGGCGTTTCCGTGCGCTGCTCTGGTTCGCCAGAAGCGGCTTAGTCATGCTGGCCACATGATCCAGAAGCTGTACGCCGGCTCCCTCGGCCAATAAAGCGAGATGAGCGCCGCAACCCCAGAGTCGGCCACGACTGGACCTAATGGTCAGGGGTCCCTTTACCTTTAAATACTGACAGGTCTCCCATCGGGCTGTCCTGCACTCTGTATTTAAGAAGAAATGCATCGGATTCCAACCCTACTCAATAAAATCTGAACCCCACAACAATATCTCTAAACAATACCCACTGTAAGCATTTTTTGCACTTGCAAAATACACACAACTTACTCCCATTTCTGCCAGCCTCCATGAATTATGGCACTGGAGCTCCACTCATTTGTGAGTTCTCCTGTTCCCACCAACCAATGCCAGCACTATGTGACTTCAAGTGTATTGGCTGCCTTGTGGTCTAGAAACTTGGGGTGTTTGGTATTTTTTTAAAAAAAAAGTGGGGGGGGGGTAAGGAAAACGGAGAGTTAATCTCCAGGGTGTGATTTCTCTTCTCAAGGCCAATTATTGTGTGGTTCTCAAATGTCGGCACAGAATCCACATCACCCTAGCTGCAATATTTATGTACTGCTTTTAAACATATAAATCTGGGTTTGTCTGGGGCCTTTTGGGAGGAGGGGGCTGCAACACGGCTGCCAAAGACACCATTCCTCTTGGGGGGCTGTGACAGGCCAAAGCCACACTCCCCCGCAAAGCCTTTCCTGTGCCCATTTTGCAGAATCACAGAAGCATCTCAGGTGATAGGAAGCCTCTTTGAATTGGGGGAGAGAGATCACAGAACAGGTTAAATCTCTGGTAGCATATCCAGGCGGGACGTGGGTGGCGCTGTGTGTTAAACCACAGAGCCTAGGACTTGCCGATCAGAAGGTCGGCGGTTCGAATCCCTGCGACGGGGTGAGCTCCTGTTGCTCTGTCCCAGCTCCTGCCAACCTAGCAGTTCAAAAGCACGTCAAAGTGCAAGTAGATAAATAGGTACCGCTCCGGCGGGAAGGTAAACGACGTTTCCGCGCACTGCTCTGGTTCGCCAGAAGCTACTTAGTCATGCTGGTCACACGACCCAGAAGCTGTACGCCGGCTCCCTCGGCCAATAAAGCGAGATGAGCGCCGCAACCCCAGAGTCGGCCACAACTGGACCTAATGGTCAGGGGTCCCTTTCCCTTTAGCATATCCAGGTAGGGCCAGAGACCCCAGCAGGACACTGCCGGTCAGTGTGGACAGTGATGAGCTTAGATGGAACAGTAGAAGGCTGCTTTCTGTTTAATTCAGTTCATGAGGACTAGAATCTTGATCTGGTTTTAAGCGAATGGCAGAGCTCTGGGGTAGGCCATCAGCTTTGCATGAAGTGGGTTTCAGATCCAATCTTGGGGGGAGGGGGAACCCCAGTCTGAAATTTAGACAGCCACTGCTGCCAGCCTGTGTAGACTGTACTGAAATAGATGTATCAATGGGTTTGTATATGGCAGCCGGGAAGATCCTCTGCCTGAAGCCCCGGAGGGCGGCTGCCAGTCAGTGCAGCAACACTGAGCCAAGATGCACAAGGGCCTGACTCCGCAAAAGCACACAGAGATTGAGCCCAGCGTCCATCCCAGGCCCTCCTGCACGCATCCTGACCTTGCTTGGATATTGCCCTTTCAAATGCATGCGTTGAAAACTGGAGGGGGGGTAATTCCCTCCCCCCCCCCTTAATGGATCCCCGGGCAGCTGCAGCAACCTCCTGCTGAAACGGCAACGCACCTAATTATTCTTATTTTTAGCAAGAACCGCGCGCAACCCGCAGAGGACAACCCTCCCGGTGCCTCCGGTGCCACCGAACCGACATGCAAACAAGCCCTTGTCGTTGCTATGCTTTCAAGAACTGAAAGGCTCGCCTGCAAAGCTCCTTAAAGCTTTGCAAATCCTGCCTGATCTCTTCGGCTGCTCCTTCTTTCTCCCAGGCTCCTTGGCCATTTCTCTTTGCACAGACCTCCCTATCACTACCTCCCCGCGCCTCCATTTCCCTTCCCTAGAAACGCATTCCTCAGAGGACTGGTGCAAAAAAACATAAACGCATAAGAGATCAAAGCATCCTCACCTCATTTATCCGCAAGGACCAGTCAGGCTCCGCGAGATGGCAAAAGATGGTTAAGAGAAGGAAGGAAGAAGGAAGGAAGGAAGGAGCAGGCTCAATATGTCTGGGAACCGCATGAAATCTTCCCCTTACCCCACCCCAAACCAACCCACTTTCTGCTGCTGTGATTCTGTCCAGCTGACACTCCCCCCCCCCCCCCGATGAGAGCTGGAGGGATTTCAGCCCAAGGTTTCCTTCCTGCCTTCAGAAATTCACCTCTGCAAACGGGGAGGAGGGGGAAGAGGAGCATTAAAGCCTTGCCTGCACATCAAATCCCTCCTTGTGAGAGGAGGGGTCTGGGGCACATGACGGACAGGTGGAGGAGGAGGAGGAAAAGCAGCGGGGGGAGGAAGAGGAGGAGGTTTATAGGACAACCCCCCACCCTGCAGGTGTGCTGGCGGGAGCAGGGCTGAGCAGAGGTGTCAAAATCATGTTTCCCCAGTTTAAAGCTGTTTGTTATGAGTTTTTTTTAAAAGGCCTGCATGAAAATTCTCATCCACATTGCACATGCAATTGCAATTTAATGCACACATTTTATTTTTAGAATTTTTTATTGATTATTTTCACATCACAAATTATTTCAGCAATTGTATCCCCCCCCATTTCCCCCCTCCCTCTCCCCTACGACTTCCCTCAGTTCCTCTCTCTGATTTATCATCACATATTGTTCTCTGCATATCATAAAAAGGTAAAGATCTCTAAATTATCCATCTATTATCTTAACAAATAAATTTGTGTATGTTTATTCAAAACCTGCCAAGGAGTCCAGTTCATTTTGTTGTTTTTTTAAGTACTTTGTAAAGGGTTCCCATTCTTTAAAGTCACAGTTGTCCTTGTCATGTAATTTATGCGTCAATTTTGCCAGTTCCACATAGTCCATCAATTTTTCTTGTTGCTGTTCTTTCTTCGGGGTTTCTTCATTCTTCCAACCTTGTGCTATTAAGACTCTTGCTGCCAGCGTCGCATGTTGTTGTTGTTTAGTCGTTTAGTCGTGTCCGCCTCTTTGTGACCCCCTGGACCAGAGCACGCCAGGCCCTCCTGTCTTCCACTGCCTCCTGCAGTTTGGTCAAACTCATGCTGGTAGCTTCAAGAACACTGTCCAACCACCTCGTCCTTTGTCGTCCCCTTCTCCTTGTGCCCTCCATCTTTCCCAGCATCAGGGTCTTTTCCAGGGAGTCTTCTCTTCTCATGAGGTGGCCAAAGTCTTGGAGCCTCAGCTTCAGGATCTGTCCTTCCAGTGAGCACTCAGGGCTGATTTCCTTCAGAATGGATGCGTTTGATCTTGCAGTCCATGGGACTCTCAAGAGTCTCCTCCAGCACCATAATTCAAAAGCATCGTGGATCACTGCCTTGCCGTGGCGAAGGGGCTTGAATAACTCAGAGAAGCTATGAGCCATGCCGTGCAGGGCCACCCAAGATGGACAGGTCATAGTGGAGAGTTTTGACCAAACGTGATCCACCTGGAGCAAGCCACTCCAGTATCCCTGCCAAGAAAACTCCATGGACAAAGACCACATTTGATACTTTGTGTATATACTGTTCCAAAGTTAAGACTACAATGGTACCTCGGGTTAAGTACTTAATTCGTTCCGGAGACAGAAGATCATGACACTCACAAAGGACCTTGCATATGGGAGTGGATTCAGCACGGACTGAAACAAAGGACAGTGACCAGCCCTTCCCTCTGGGGGCAGGAAACAGTGAACTCCTCTTTGTCCTCAGGAATGTAATCATGGGGAGGGGCGAAGGAGGAACCGGACAGGTGACAAGACACTCAGGTTACCACCACAACTCCTCCCTGAACCCCTCCTCTTTGTGATGTGTCAATGATGTAGTCATGATGTAGTTATGATGTAGTCTTGGGGGTGCACAGTGGCGTAGCGTGGGTTGTCAGCACCCGGGGCAAGGCAAGTAATTTGCGCCCCCTAACCCGTGGATTTGCGCCCCCAACCCGTGGATTTGCGCCCCCTAACCCTAACCCCCAGATGTTGCGCCCGGTGCAGCCAGCCCCCCCTGCACCCCCAATGCTACGCCACTGGGGGTGCAGCATGGGGGAGTAGTAGCTAATAAAAGTTGGGGTCTTCTTTTGTTCAGGGCTTCCATCTTGTTCCACCTGGTGGCAGGTAGGAGTCCAGTCTTCAGTAAAGACCAAGCCTACTGGCTGCTGTTTTGCTCTGGTATTCCTGGCTGGGGTCCTTGTTTTTTTGTCCAAGGGAGCCCTCAGTTTTCTCCGTTAGCAGTTCGTTGCTATAGGGATCGCTTTAGCTAAATGCTGATAACCGATAGTATCATAGTAAAGACTAACCAATGTGTTTGAAGTGTATAAATTTGTGATACCTGCTGTGTAGCTTTTGTACAGGACTTGATATCCCTCTGTGTTCTTACTGCAGTCCACTAGTGTGATCATTTGACTGGTCACCCCAGCTCTGGACCTTTATTCGTAACAACGATGTCTGAAATGAGGCGGTTAGGGAGAAATTTAGATGGTTCTTAAAGAAGCAAGATGGTTTCCAAATAAAAAGTCCCCAACACGTTTGAATGGTCTTTTCCTGACCATCCTCTCCAGGTTGCGGTCACCCCTGCTGCTTGTGCACCTTTTTCTTCCGCATAACTTTCCATTAATGTGCTTCGATACAGCACTTTGGGAACATCCAACTTCTTCTGCAATTACCTTTTGAGGCTTTCCCTCCTTATGGAGGGTCTCAATGATGGCTTTCTGCACAACTGTCAGGTCAGCAGCCTTCCCCACGACTGTGCTTCCTACGGAACCAGACTGAGAGACCATTTCAAGGCTCAGGAACCCATTGCAGGTGCTATGGATTGAATAGCTACTGCACCTTTTCACAATATTCTAATTTTCTGAGATTGTTAATTTGGGGGGTTCATCAGCTATACGCCATGATCATCACAATGATAACAAATAAAGGCTTGACATATCTCGCTTTGCATGTCATGAGTCTATCTCATATATTAGTTTCACCTTTTAAGTTGAATTACTGAAATAAATGAACTTTTCCACAATATTCTAATTTTTCGAGTTTCACCTGTAATTAGTGCATGAAGGGGTTAAGACCATAGAGTAAGCTGTCCTGCCAGACTTAGCTCAGCTTGGGAGGGACCAGGTAATCAAGGCTTTGTTCCCTTCCAGTCTACCTGACTCAGCTAGGCAGGTTCCTCCAGCTTAGCCCTATGGATCTCACAAACTGTTCTTGTGTTTCTATACAAACAATTCAGGAACTTTCGCCACTAAGCCAAGTATTGCCTGTGCAACTGTTTCTGAATGCTGTATGAAATCTGACCTTTGAAGAATTTGTAAGTAAACCATTCTTAACTTACCATCATGCGGTCTTTTCCTATGCTGGGAGAAGAGGGAAGCATTGACATTCACAAGGGCGTATTTTAAGGGTCTAACAGTCTATTCTTCCACATACGTATTTTGTGTACACACACACGGGTTGTTAGGGACGCGGGTGGCGCGGTGGGTTAAACCACAGAGCCTAAGACTTGCCGATCAGAAGGTCGGCGGTTCGAATCCCCACGACGGGGTGAGCTCCCGTTGCTCGGTCCCTGCTGCTGCCAACCTACCAGTTCGAAAGCACGTCAAAGTGCAAGTAGATAAATAGGTACCACTCCAGCGGGAAGGTAAACGGCGTTTCCATGCGCTGCTTTAGCTCGCCAGAAGCAGCTTAGTCATGCTGGCCACATGACCCGGAAGCCGTATGCCGGCTCCCTCGGCCAGTAAAGCGAGATGAGCGCCGCAACCCCAGAGTCGGTCACAACTGGACCTAATGGTCAGGGGTCCCTTTACCTTTACCTTAACACGGGTTGTTCCCTCATATTTGAGAAGGCAAAATCTAACAGTCCCTTGGCTCTGTCTCTGTCTCTGTGGTGATGTGGATCCATTGTTGTTGTTTAGTCGTTTAGTCGTGTCCGACTCTTCGTGACCCCATGGACCAGAGCACGCCAGGCACTTCTGTCCTCTTCTGTCCACTTCTGGATCCATTACAAGTCAGAAATAAGATGTGAAGTGAAGTATGTCCAGCTGGAAAAAAGCCAAGAGAAGCCAAGGTGAGTAGAATTACCTGGGGATTGGGAAAGCTTTGCAAATCTATCCATTTCTGTTTTTCTCTGTTTCTCATTCTTTCATTTTCAGAGCTCCACATTTCCACCTCAGTTTGCGATTTTGAAGTGGAGCAGAGGAAATCCTCATGAGACCCCACCAGCGTTTTGTGTGAACCAGTCCATTCTCTCTAAATCTACTGTCGATCTCACTGGGGCAGATCCTGAGTTTTAGTGCTATTTGGAAATGGAGAAAAATGTCCATTTCATTCTTCTTCCACCAGAGGGCTGTTGAAGGACATTCTATTTTCTCTGCGATTCGGTATAAACATCCAGCAGTCAGCAGCTGCTTTTATGCTAAGTGGCCTGGGGGGACGAAAAATGAAAATAAGATAAATGATCCTGTAATTCTGGATTGTTTCTCTCTTGCTCCTTTCCCCCTTTCTTTCCACATTCAGCCCAAAACCCAGGATCACAGCAGCAGAGGGATGAAACAGCTGGAACCACAATTGAACTGTAAAATGGTGGTTTACTTGAGTCAAAACAAGAGAACCCCCAAACACTTTTAAAAGAAAAAATCTCTCACTCTCTCTCTGTTTTTATTAAATTTTCTGTTTTACAATGTAGAGTATTCATTTATACAGACCTTAAAATATCAATGACTTGCCTTCTTCTCTTTCCATGGTTCATTTTACATAGCAGAAATCCCTGCGTATTTTATATAAACTAAACCATTTGGTATTCCATTATTATTACTCACATCAAAACTTTTTAACACTGCTGGATTTACAGTCATACCTCAGGTTGAAGTCGCTTCAGGTTGAGCAGTTTCGGGTTGCGCTCCGCGGCGACCCGGAAGTAACGGAGCGCGTTACTTCCGGGTTTTTTCACTCGCGCATGCGCAGACGGTCAAAATGACATCACAGGCACGCGTGGAAGTGGTGAATCATGACCTGCGCATGCACAGACGCAGGTTGTGTTTACTTCAGGATGCAAACGGCTCCAGAATGGATCCCGTTCGTATCCAGAGGTACCACTGTATACTGTATGCTGCCAACGTTTTCAAGTGTACACAATCCCCCCCCCCATATATTCCATAAACATTTTCCAATCTTCTTTAAACGAATGTTCTTCTTGTTCTCTTATTCTGTACGTTAGATCTGCAAGCTGCGCATATTCCATCAGTTTAAGTTGTCCTTCTTCTTTGGTTGGGACATCGTTCATTTTCCATTTTTGGGCTAACGAAACATGGGCCGCTGTAGTGGCCTACATAATAACCCTTTTTGACACCTGGGAATTTCCACCTGAATTATCCCCAACAAAAAGGCTCTGGTTTTGGGGGGGGGAAGTGCTTTTAAACATGTTTTTTCAGTTCATTATGGATTATTTCCTAATACTCTTTTACCCTTTTACATGTCCACCACATATGAAAGCATGTTCCGTCCACCTCATTGCATCTCCAGCCCTTATCTGATTCAGTCTTATACATCTTAGCAAGTCTACTCAGAGTTAAACACCATCTGTAAATTACATTTTCAAGTAATAATAAATAATAATAAATTTTATTTATACCCCGCCCTCCCCGGCCAGAGCCGGGCTCAGGGCAGCTAACACCAGTAAAATTACAGTAAAAACATAACAGAGGAAAAAACCAATTTAAAATACAGGTTAAAATGCAATATAAAATGCAGCCTTCTTTTAAAAGTAGCCTATAGATCAAAACCGTAAGAGGAAGGCAACTTAAGGGTCAGACTGAGTCCAAACCAAAGGCCAGGCGGAACAGCTCTGTCTTGCAGGCCCTGCGGAAAGATGTCAAGTCCCGCAGGGCCCTAGTCTCTTGGGACAGAGCGTTCCACCAAGTCGGGGCCAGTACTGAAAAGGCCCTGGCCCTAGCTGAGACCAACCTAACCACCTTGTGACTTGGGACCTCCAGAATGTTGTCATTTGTGGACCTTAAGGTCCTCCACGGGGCATACCAGGAGAGGCAGTCCCCGTAGTTACGTGGGTCCTAGGCAGCATAGTTCCCCTTCAAGGAATAACATGATGTAAACTTCAGATCGATCTGGACTCCAGTTCTCATCAACCACAGCCAGGGTGACCAGTGCTCACAACAGGATTGATGGGAGTTGCAGTCCAACAGAATCTGGAGGGAAGCACACCAGATGCCCTTGGCATAAATGTCCATGCAGAACAGTCCACTCTTGTCACATGCAGCTTGATGCTACAACAAATTCATTGGCCTTTAAGGTGTTGCAAGAGATTCTTTTTTTTTCTGCAGCAGACAACCAGGGCCAGGAGATTCCGGCTAAACATCAGGAAGAACTTCCAGGACATTAAGAGCTGTTCAGCAGTGGAACGGTCTCCTTCGGGGGGTGGCGGACTCACCTTCCTTGCAAGTTTTTAAGCAGAGGTGGGATGGCCATCTGTCATGGATGCTTAATAATAATAATAATAATAATAATAATAATAATGACCCCCTAAGATCACTCATGGTTGCCAGATTCTTGATCAGCGTTCTATCCCTAAAGAAGAGAAACGGACTCCTGTGCAGCTCGGATAATCTCTTTAAACTATGATCTATGTTTTAGGATGTAATTAGGTGATTTCACCATTGATGTCTTCTACTAATTTATGAGTAGAGGGCGATGTTTATGTTACAAATTTATTGTAATGTATGATGTTGGTCTTTTGTTTTTGTTTTGCTTTGGTTCTTGTCTGTTTTTTGTAAGTCTTGGCGCTTTTAAATTTGGAGGTTTAAGTACATTATGTTGGTATGGGAAACTGTCGTGTGATGGGCCAATGGCCGTAATAAAGATCAATACAATAATACAATAAATAATAACCCAGCCGAAGCCGGGCTCAGAGCGGCTAACAATATTTAGTTGAGATTCCTGCCTTGCAGAGAGTTGGAGTAGAGGACCTTTGGGTCCCTTCCAACTCTATGACTCTCTATGCTGTTTGATGGGCTCATCCACATTCCTCACTCCTCTCACCCTAAACACATATTGCAATTCCAATCAACACTGGGCAAGCAGGCAAAGGGATTTTCCGAGACCCGGGAGTTTAAACCCAGGAAAGGGGTCCAGTAGAAAGGGCATTGTGAAACACATGTTATTCATGCTTACTGGCGTGCTTTGTTTTTGGGAAACGGTTGCGCTTCTTGGCCCTGATCTTGCCCCAACCTTTCACAAAGTGGTGTCATCCAGATGTTTGGGGTCTTTCCCAGCCCCTTCGTGGCGATGCAAAGGACTGAAGCTTGCAGCGCCTGAGCTCTTATCACTCGACTGTCCCTTAAAAATTAAATTAAGACTTTAGTCCTGCTTGTGGTTTGTACGGACAACGGGAACTGCCTTAGAATTAATCTAGCCCAGGACTGTCTGCCCTGACTGGCAGCAGCTCTCCAGGGTTTCAGGTTCTCTCAGAACTAAAAAGGTAAAGGGACCCCTGACCATTAGGTCCAGTTGTGGCCGACTCTGGGGTTGCGGCACTCATCTCGCTTTACTGGCCGAGGGAGCCGGCGTACAGCTTCCGGGTCATGTGGCCAGCACGACTAAGCCACTTCTGGCAAACCAGAGCAGCGCACGGAAATATCATTTACCTTCCTGCCAGAGCGGTACCTATTTATCTACTTGCACTTTGACGTTCTTTCGAACTGCTAGGTTGGCAGGATCAGGGACCGAGCAACGGGAGCTCACCCCGTCGTGGGGATTCGAACCGCTGACCTTCTGATTGGCAAGTCCTAGGCTCTGTGGTTTAACCCACAGCGCCACCTGCGTCCCTTCTCTCAGAACTACCTGTAGATTAATCCCTGGATGTTCTGCATTCAAAGCAACTGCTCTGCCGCCGAACAACGGAACTTCCCCATTTATGAAAGATTTAGAAAACTTAATTGATTAGAATATTTGTGTGAGATTGTATAGGAAAAATACGGAATAACAGATACAATATTGCTTAAAGTGTATATAGGAAGTGCAGTGTATGCGATGGAAGTCAATCAATGAAATTTTATTATTGAGATATTTGTAGGATAAATCTGGAAGAAATTCTTCAAACTTTTCTTCTTCTTCTCTATTTTTTCTTTTTCTTTTCTTCCTTTTTTCCTCTTTTGTTCTTTTTTATATATGTGTGCTTATCTGAAATATATATGTATGTATTTGCAATATTTTGCTTATATTTTGTAATAATTACGTTAAATAAATTAATAATAAAAAAACAACAAAACTTCCCCATTCTGAATAAGGTTATCAATAAAGGGTTGATTTAAATAAGAAGGTGCTTCATACACTGAATTGTTCACACAAACTGGTAGTGACTCCACCCACAAGGTTTTCCCCAGCCAGGGACTGAACCAAGCTCCCACTGAGCTGTGGCGCTTCCCTTAAAATTAAATGTGGAAATACAAAAGGGAAACTATTGCAGGAATTTATTTATAGGTTGGGGGTTGCCCCTCCTGCAGATATAATGCACATGCAGCCCACAACCAAAATCAGCACCATCACTTTTGTGATTTGTCCCCGCAAAACACTTCATCACAGTTTCTTCCTATCTATTCAAAGGGCCTTTGCTGCACGATACCAAATGTAAGAATTCACTGATCAATGTATCTCTGTACTGGCTCACTGAGAAAACCTCATGTTATGTACTGAGTTGAATAGGATCCAAACTGCAGCAGTCTGATTGGTCCTAGAACAATAGGATCCAAAAGGCAGCAGTCTGATTGGTCCTAGAACAATAGGATCCAAAAGGCAGCAGTCTGATTGGTCCTAGAACAATGCAGCAGTATGATTGGTTGGCAGGAACTACCCAATCATGCTCCAGATAGAAGTGAATCCACAACCTGATTGGCTTACAGTAGAATTCCGGAATTAGCCAATCATGTGCAGCCCATTGTGTAAATAATGTATATAAAGCAGATACTTTGAGGGGACTTTCATTCATTCCTCCTCACCACTATGAGCTGAATAAAGAGCATGAAATCACTTTGCGACTCTGAGTATATTTCACCTCAGAAATTCATATAGACGTGTGAGCTCAGCTCCTCAGCAGCCCCTCTGCCTGAGTGATGATCCCTGGCCTCCTGATACCTGAGTGCCAGACAGGTAGCCATTCCAGAAATAACAAACCCAGATGAAGACAAAAGGGTGTGATGAACTTGGCTGGGAAACAGGGAAATTGAAAGATCTCTTTTGTTACACTTGATGGGTGTTTGGTGGAGGGCAAGGAGAACCATGGGGCAGGGTCCAGGATGCTCAGATTCCTGCCACCAGACCTCCCCTTTCATGATGTAACCATGATGTATGGGGGGGGGGTAACATGGGGATTAGCAGCTAATAAAAGTTTGGGGACTCTTTTGTCGGGGCTTCCATCTTTTTCCACCTTGTGGCAGGTGGGAGTCCTGTCGCGACAGTCTTCAATAAAGACCAAGCCTACTGGCTGCTGTTTTGCTCTGGTATTCCTGGCTGGTGTCCTTGTTTTTTGCCCAAGGGAGCCCTCAGTTCTCTCCGTTAACAAACCAGTGGGGCACTGAAGCCCCCAGCAGAAACGGACGTACAGCCCCTCTCCCCCAGTGCCTGAGTGCTGCTTTGACACTCCGTAGAGCGCCTCTGTAGAGAGACTACATGTCAAAGGGGAGGAAAGTCCCCCTAAACCCCTGTCTTGGTGAGTGGGAGAAGACAGGAAGGCGATGAAGAGAAGCCTGGAATTCAGTAGCCTGGCGGATTCTCCCCTATAATAACTTGTGCAAATGAATTGCGTCAATTCCGTAGAAAAGGACTAGTGTCGCCGAAGCAAAAGGGCAGCAGTTAACTCAGTAGGCAAGGAGGAACGGAAAGGTAAGCTGGACCACCACTGTCAACCGCAGGCAGCTATACAAAGAGAAGCCTTGTGTAAAACTCCTCCTTCAGCAACAGAAGAGTTTGGCCAGAGAGAGAGAGAGAGACCTTTGCAGAGTCTGGGGAATCTGTACAATCCACCCATCTGTACAGCATTAACAATGTTCAGCTTATGTGGACGGAAGCGAAGCATCGCTCAGGGCCCAAGGCTAAATTTGGGAAACCTTTGCAGGCCGCCATATGGCTGAAGGAGCAAATGAACCAACGAACGGGCAGCGCTTGTGGAAAGAAGATCAGGCAGCCCCGAGTCGTCATCCTAAGACACGCCTCACTGGGATGAAACCCTATTGGAACCTGATTTGGGGGAAGTGGAGATTATAATAATGATTTATTTTGGTGCCAGCTATAAAGCTTGCCCTTCTGCCAAGCACTTTGAGGTGGGTTGAGTGTTTTTTTGGAGGCGATGGCTGGCATTGCCGAAGAAACAAACTGAGTGAACTTTTCACTGAAGCAGATTGTTTCGTTTTAACTGATGGGTTTTTTTAATTTGTGCATTGCATGTTTTGGATGGTAGCCAACAAAGTCTTATTCTTCTTCTTCCTTATTAAATTTCTATATCGCCCTTCATCCGAAGATCACATAGCCATTTACAGTATAAAAACACAAAAATACGTAACATAATACCAAAAAAAACCCCCTCCCCGTCCCACAAACTTGTTTAAAAGGCCACAGATTGTTTAATCAGACAAAGCCTGGTTCTAGAGAAACGTTTTCGCCTGGTGCCTAAATACATGTAATGAAGGGGCCAGGCGAGCTTCTCTGGGGAGACCATCCCACAAGTTGGGAGCCACCACCGAAAAGGCCCTTTCTCACGCTGCCACCTGCACAAAGACTTTTGGCTGCACAACAGAACATATGTACAGAAGATGAGCTAGCTGGATCAAGCCCATCTAGTTTAGTACCTTGTTCTCACAGTGGCCAACCAGATGCCCCTGTGGGAAGCCCCCAAGCAGAATCTGAACCCAAGACCACTCTCCCCTCGTTCAATAACTGGTATTCAGAAACATCACTTGGAGCCACTAGCCATCAACAGACAACCTTATCTTCCATGAATTTGCCGTGTGCCCTTTTAAAGCCATACAAGTTAGTGGACATTGACTCTATGTTGTGTGAAGGAAGTCCTGGCTTGTAGACTGTCTTGAACAGGCTTCCTCAACCTCGGCCCTCCAGATGTTTTGAGACTACAATTCCCATCATCCCTGACCACTGGTCCTGCTAGCTAGGGTGTGGGGCTACCTTGGAAAGTGACCCGGAAACTACAACTAATCCAGAATGCAGCAGCTAGACTGGTGACTGGGAGCGGCCGCCAAGACCACATAACACCGGTCTTGAAAGACCTACATTGGCTCCCAGTACGTTTCCGAGCACAGTTCAAACTGTTGGTGCTGACCTTGAAAGCCCTAAACGGCCTCAGTCCTGTATCCCTGAAGGAGCGTCTCCACCTCCATCGTTCTGCCCGGACACTGAGGTCCAGCGCTGAGGGCCTTCTGGCGGTTCCCTCCCTGTGAGAAGCCAAGTTACAGGGAACCAGGCAGAGGGCCTTCTCGGTGGCAGCGCCCGCCCTGTGGAACACCCTCCCACCAGATGTCAAAGAGAACAACAACTACCTGACATTTAGAAGAAGACATCTGAAGGCAGCCCTGTTCAGGGAAGTTTTTAATGTGTGACATTTTAATGTATTTTTAATCTTTGTTGGAAGCCGCCCTGAGTGGCTGGGGAAACCCATCCAGATGGCCAGGGTACAAATAAAAAATTATTATTATTATTATTATTGGAGTTGTAGGCCAAAAACATCTGGAGGGCCGAGGCTGAGGAATCCTGGTCTTAAATCTTCCAAACAAGCCAGAAATCTGGACAAGGGCTGTTAAAACAACCAGCACAAGCACAACCTTCTTATCCAGTTCACCCATCTGGCTGGGCCACTTGGTTGCTGATCTTCCGGTGGGCTTCATTTACTTTGGCCACAGAGGATGCTGATTCCTATGTGTTTGTCCGTTCTTTTCTCCACCCCCACCCCCTCGGCTTCACTCTCCAAATGGTTCGTTGTGATGAGGTTTGCAGGCGGCCCTGCCGGGGCTTGCCAGAGCTTGCTTCTCTTACCGCCACCCAACGCAGCGCATGGCGTAATCGCTCGCCCAGAGGAGCTGTTAAAAGGGCCTGGCAGGAAACTTCAGACATTTTTTCCTTTGCTACTCATGTCATTTTCAATTAAAAGACAATCGCCTTCCCCTCCCCTCCTCTTCTTAGAACCCTGGGCTGAGTTCCTAGGCGGTAGCTGAGCTGCTGGTTGAAAAAGGAACCGATGGAAAGGAAACACTCCGTGGGACGAAGAGGAGGAGATGGAAGGAACACGGATCAGGTGGGGATGAAGTCATGAAATGGACCCGTGCTGGACAATAGGAGCGAGAAGAGATGGCAAAAACCAGCAACTCCTGTGGCTGATGTTTGATATTCCCCCAACACACACACACAACCACGGGACTTCTGACCCAATTGCGGGAGGTCACAAAAACACACACTTTGGCATCACGTTTCTCATTTGGATCCCGACTTTTTACCAGAAATCAGCCTTATGGTAATAATACTGTTTTCAGTTCCTGGCTCGCTTTATGCCCTTGACTCAATTCTTCCTTCCTTGCCCTCCATCTTGAATATATAGAGAGAGATTGGCATTTTGATTAAGCAAACAACTTCTTTTTAAGAAGGAAAAGAAGTAGAATAGAGGTGGACATCACCAGAGACCAACCAATAGCTGGGGAGGGGGGAGCTTGTTATACAGAAAGCACCCCCCAGGAAGGGACGCGGGTGGCGCTGTGGGTTAAACCACAGAGCCTAAGACTTGCTGATCAGAAGGTCGGCGGTTCGAATCCCCGCAACGGGGTGAGCTGCCGTTGTTCTGTCCCTACTCCTGCCAACCTAGCAGTTCGAAAGCACGTCAACGTGCAAGTAGATAAATAGGTACCGCTCCGGCGGGAAGGTAAACGGCATTCCGTGCGCTGCTCTGGTTCGCCAGAAGCGGCTTAGTCCTGCTGGCCACATGACCCGGAAGCTGTACGCCGGCTCCCTCGGCCAATAAAGTGAGATGAGCGCCGCAACCCCAGAGTCGTCCGTGACTGGACCTAATGGTCAGGGGTCCCTTTACCTTTACCTTATCCCCCAGGAATACACTTACAAGCTTTCTGAAAGGGAGCTAGTTGTGCTGCAGAGGTCTAAGAACACTGGCCATTCTCCATGACTGCCAGGTAGAGGACCAGATGTGGTTAGCTGTGTTGGCTCCGGGTTTCGGAGGACCCTCCTCCCTACGTGAACTTACCCAGCACACACACACACTCTGCAACAGAGGTTTGTCGTGTTCTGGTCCAATGCCAGAACCACTGGAGGAAAGCGGCAAGGCTGGACAAAGGTTGCTGAACCACGGACAGTTCCAAGCAAACCCCATGCTCTGACAGAGTCTGGGAGTAGACTGAGGCCAGGGCCTTCTCAGTGGTGGCTCCGACCTGGTGGAATGCTCTGTCCCAGGAGACCAGGGCCCTGCAGGATTTAACCTCCTTCTGCAGGGCCTGTAAGACAGAGCTATTCTGCCCGGCTTTCAATTTGAATTCAGCCTGATCTTTTATTCCCCTTCCTTCCTTCCCTCCCCCTCCCCTTTTTATGAAGATTACCCGCTCTGGGATCCCACAGCTAATTCTCCCCTGGTCTCCTCACTGGCCCAAATAGGACTAATTTAGCCAGCTAGCCCTGGGGATCATCTAATGTTTATTGGATGGATTTACTCCCTAAATTGATTTTTGAATTCTGAATTTATTGTTATTCACGTTTTATACTGCCTTTTATGCTGTTTTTTGTTGCATCAATTAAGTGTTTTAAATTTGTTGTTAGCTGTCCTGAGCCCAGTTTTCTGAACCGGGAAGGGCAGGGTATAAATAATTTATTATTATTATTATTATTATTATTATTATTATTATTATTATTATTTTGTACCTCTGTCCGGACTGCTGCCCCGAGGCTAAACTCACCTGTGGAGACCTTCAGAGCCTTAAAGGACCAACCTTCAGGCCTGAAGATGAACACTCCTCCCCCATTCCACAGCCTCCCTCCTGAAGAGCTCCTGAACAGGTGATGTGTTGGGAAAGGAAAGGTGCCCACCAGGGTCCAGTCTCCAGCCTTATAGGTCCTGGTGGCCTGGGAGGTTCCCCTGGGGAGTCCTGCTCAACCACCGCAGGTGCGATGGTCTCCCTACTGTGATGGCCTGGGACTCGGACTCGGAACCAGAGGAGACACAGTCCGCACCGGATCCTTTGCCTCAGGCATCAACTGAACCAAGTCTGGGGCCTGATCCCGAAGAATCCCAGTCTGCACAGGTTCCCCTGCAACAAACCCCAGCTGGGCCGAGTCAGGGGCCTGAGCCTGCCCTGGCTCCAGATGCGGGGATGACCTCGTTGCCTTCAGCTGGGCCATCACTTACAGCTGCTCCACTACTGGTTGGGTCAGGGGAGGCTGAGGCGGCCCCTTACTTGCAGGAGGAGTGCTCACCTTCAGGTGAAACAGGGAGGTGAGTCGCCGGGGGATCAGGACCGGCGGTTACCCCGACAAAGATAAAAGGCTGTCGGACCCTGCCCCAGGTTGCGGGAGCAACATTGCTGTATTCTAGATCCTGTACCTGTCATTGCCTGGTTTCCTGCCTCGTGTCCTGCCTTGGCCCTGTCGGACTGACTCCCAGCGGGACCTTTGGATTCTGGACTGGACCTGGACCACGTTTCACGGGTTACCCCCGGGCCCAGCACACCTACCTTCTGTAATCATCTCTGAGCCCTGGCCCAGACCCAGCTCCCCACCTGGCGCTCCTACAGCCTCTGACTATGTGTGCAGATCACTGATGGAGACACAGGGGTCATAACCTTGTTAGAGTGGGCAAGAGATAGCTTTCTCAACTGCAGGGTCTTCTGCTGAACTGCTGAAGGCATCTGGCTGGCTGCAGTTAGAATGAGAATGATGGGCTTTGTGGTTTTTGAGTCTCGGCTTTGTGATCTCTCTAGGTACCTTCTCAACCCAAGCCAGTGTTGGTCACAGGTTTTGGCAAGCGGTGGGCAGGGGCTTTTGCCTTCTTGCCCTCCCTGTGGTCTTTCCAGAAGCATCTCATTAGCCATGGTGGGAGGCCGGACGTTCGATTAGGTGGCTACAAATGGGGCCTCCACACACAGAGGCAGTCTACCCCTGAATTACCTCTGTCCCCTTGCTCGCCTTCCTGAAAGCATTCCACTGCATGAATCAGGATAAGAAGAAGAACGCAAGGAGTTGCCTTATACAGAATCAGGCAGCTGGTCTGTGTGGCTTAGTTTGGTCTGCACACACTGACTGGTAGCAGCTGCTCTGGAGATTCAGATAGAGCACATTCCTTAGTAATAATAATAATAATTTATTATTTATACCCCGCCACCCTGGGCGGCTTCCAACAAAGTATTAAAATACAGTGGTCTGTTAAACATTAAAAGCTTCCCTAAACAGGGCTGCCTTCAGATGTCTTCTAAAAGTCTGGTAGCTGTTTTTCTCTTTGACATCTGGAGGGAGGGCGTTCCACAGGGCGGGCGCCACCACCGAGAAGGCCCTCTGCCTGGTTCCCTGTAACCTCACTTCTTGCAGGGAGGGAACCACCAGAAGGCCCTCGGCGCTGGACCTCAGTGTCCGGGCAGAACGATGGGGGTGGAGATGCTCCTTCAGGTATCCTGGACCGAGGCCGTTTAGGGCTTTAAAGGTCAGCACCAACACTTTGAGATGCTAGGAACTGAACACAGACCAGGCACAGCTTTGGTCCAAACCAACACATTTCTTTCTACATCCTTTGCCCAAGCAGAACTTCCATGTCCAGGGCAGTCTACCTCTGAGATAGGGCTAGGGAGCAACCATGGGAGAGAGCTGTTGCCTCCCTGTTTGTGGGCTTCCCTGAGCCATCCAGTTGGCCTCTGTGGGGAACAGGATTGTGTTGGGAGTAGACCCACATCCTTAAGCTTCCCAGCATCTTTTTCTTCCTCCTGCTCCCAAGACTACCTCTTCATTAAGTCAGAGAGGAGCCACCTGGCCTGCTGAGGTGTGTTTGTCCTCAGCTTCTGTGGGTAAAGGCTTTGTTTTGGGGAAAACAGCAAGCTTTGGAGAGAGCCACAAGTTCCCCGAACCATCAGAGGAATGGCTCAGGGTGTGTGTTTTTCCAAGGAAAATAAAGGAAAGGAGTGATCTCACCCTGTTGGGACGCCGTGTGCTCAGCAAAAGCATCCCCAAAGGCCATCCGCTGGCTACCGGGTCTTGCATGCTTCTGCCACGCACAAAAAAAAAAAGAAAGAAACGACACACACAGAGAGAAAAATAACTTCCAGACCCCGTCCAGGAGGCAGGAGAACATCACCTCCTCTTACCGAAAAAGCAGAGTCTTGGAATTCTCTTTCCTGGCTAAACTAATTTGTCCTGCGACCAACTGGCAGCTTAAGAGGGGCCAGTGATGCAGTTCAGTAATTTTAGACTTTGGCCTTACTGGAGAGGGGAGGCTTTTTTATTTGTTCGCTGACCTAAAACATTGCAAGCCGTCCTTCTGCCCCCTGGCACAGAGCTACAAGGGCCCAGGAGATAAGGGCACCTGCTCTGCATGCAGAAGGGCCCACGGTTCACTCCCCAGGTGGGGCTACCTGAAATCCTGGACAGCTGCTGCCAATTGGACAAATGGGGCTCATTAACCTGGGAAGGTAGCCCACCTGGAAGAAGGAAAACTCTGTTCCTGAAGCTCCGCCGCCTTGCAGCAAAATTGTAGTGTTGAAAGGGACCCTGAGGGTCATCCAGTCCAGCCCCCTGCAATGCAGGAATCTCAGCTAAAGCATCCATGACAGGTGGCCGCCCAACCTCTGCTTTAAAATCTCCTAGGAAGGAGAGTCCACAGTCTCCAGAGCAGGGGTAGGTAAACCAAGTCCCGGGGGCCGGATCCGGCCCAATTGCCTTCTAAATCCGGTCCACAGACGGTCCGGGAACCAGCATCTTTTTACATGAGTAGAATGCATGCTTTTATTTAAAATGCATCTCGGTTATTTGTGGGGCATAGAAATTTGTTCATATATTTTTTTCCAAAATACAGTCATAACTCATGTTACGTCCGCTTCATGTTACGTTCTTTCAGGTTACGTCCCGCAGCGACCCGGAAGTACCAGAAAGGTTACTTCCAGGTTTTGCCACTCGCACATGCGCAGAAGCACAAAATGACGTCACGCACATGCGCAGAAGCGGCGAATCGCAACCCATGTGTGCGCAGGCACACCACTGCGGGTTGCGCTCTTTTCATGTTGCGAACGGGCCTCCGGAACGGATCCCGTTCGCAACCAGAGGTACCACTGTATAGTCCTGCCCCCCACAAGGTCTAAGGGACAGCGGACCGGCCCCCTGCTGAAAAAGTTTGCTGACCCCTGGTCCACAGGGAGACCATTCCACTTGCCAAACAGCTCTTACTCATTTGTGAGAAAGGCTTTGGGAGTAAAATCCTTACCCAGCGCCTTGCAGAACAGTGTAAAGAGAAGGAAAAGCTAAGGAGCAGATCTTCGGATCTTGAGTGGACTCCCAAGACAATTCAACAGTACCTGGTACACCTCCTTCTGGCAACTCCAGCAGCTAAGGTGGTACCAGACATCTTGCTTTGCTTTCCTTTAGATCACCTCAGCGAAGCTGAGAGGGGAGTCTTGTGGTCAGGGCAGCCCAGGACCCCCAGAAACACGGCCCAGGCTTTTGTGGGGTGCCTCAGGGTTCTGTCCTCTCCCCCATGCTTTTTTACATCTACATGCAGCCGCTGGGAGAGATCATCAGGGGGTTTGGGCTGGGTGTCCATCAGTATGCAGATGACACCCAGCTCTACCTCTCTTTCAAATCAGAACCAGTGAAGGCGGTGAAGGTCCTGTGTGAGTGCCTGGAGGCGGTTGGAGGATGGATGGCGGCTAATGGATTGAGGTTGAATCCTGACAAGACAGAAGTACTGTTTTGGGGGGACAGGAGGTGGGCGGGTGTGGAGGACTCCCTGGTCCTGAATGGGGTAACTGTGCCCCTGAAGGACCAGGTGCGTAGCCTGGGAGTCATTTTGGACTCACAGCTGTCCATGGAGGCACAGGTCAATTCTGTATCCAGGGCGGCTGTTTATCAGCTCCACCTGGTACGCAGGCTAAGACCCTACCTGCCCGCGGACTGTCTCGCCAGAGTGGTGCATGCTCTGGTTATCTCCTGCTTGGACTACTGCAGTGCGCTCTACATGGGGCTACGTTTGAAGGTGACCCAGAAACTACAACTAATCCAGAATGTGGCAGCGAGACTGGTGACTGGGAGCAGCCACCGAGACCACATAACACCAGTCTTCAAAGATCTACATTGGCTCCCAGTACATTTCCAAGCACAATTCAAAGTGTTGGTGCTGACCTTTAAAGCCCCAAACGGCCTCAGTCCAGTATACCTGAAGGAGCATCTCCACCCCCATCGTTCTGCCCGGACGCTGAGGTCCAGTTCCGAGGGCCTTCTGGCGGTTCCTTCACTGCAAGAAGCCAAGTTACAGGGAACCAGGCAGAGGGCCTTCTCAGTAGTGGCACCCGCCCTGTGGAACACCCTCCCACCAGATGTCAAAGAGAAAAACAACTACCAGACTTTTAGAAGACATCTGAAGGCAGCCCTGTTTAGGGAAGCTTTTAATGTTTAACAGACCACTGTATTTTAATACTTTGTTGGAAGCCGCCCAGGGTGGCTGGGGAGACCTAGCCAGATGGGCGGGGTATAAATAATAAATTATTATTATTATTATTATTATTATTATTATTATTATTATTATTTGCCCCAGGGAGATCACTTTGATGAACAACACAGGAGGCAGCAGCTACGAGTTGCCAGTTTCTGCAGCCACAGCAGGCACTGTGATTCTCCAGCAATTTGACTTCGCCAGCAATGCTACTAATCGATGCAGACAGTGCTATTTATTTATTAAATTAGAGGCTTTGCAACCCTGCTTTTCAGCCAGAAAAAACCCCCAGAGCAGCTTACATACAGTCAAAACAAGACAGCCCTGACCTGCAGGCTTACAATCTTTAAAAAAACCCAACTCACAACACAACACGCAAGGGGAATGGGAGCAGGGGGGAAGAGGAAAATTGAAACTCAAGCATCGGTTTCTAAACGACGGCTCCTAATATTGACCAGCTGGCAACGTTCAGAGGCAGGAGATGCCTGATGGAACTTGATGGAATGAGCCTTCTGCTTCTGATCTCTCCCACAGTGGCAGCCTGATGAAATGGGTCTCAGCAGAGCCGATGGACAGTGGCTCTGTCCCAGCCCACAAATATCAAAAATAATCAGCCGCAGCAGGGTCCAAATTAGAAGCAGCCAAACAGAGGTTCTGCACAATGTTCTCATTTTTATTTCCCTTTTTGAGGGGGGTGGTCCTGAAACTTCACCATGTGAATATTTGAGCCTGGTCAGGGTTATTGTTCCTGGCAGTTTCTGCTTCCTCCGCCTAGGTGGTCTCCCACATAAATCAGGACTCGTGGATCAAAGGGAACATTTTCATGATGCTCTGCAGCTGACCAGATCCACAGAACAGGTCTCCTTTTGCCCACTTGCGTGATTCTCACCAGAGTGGTAGCTTTGATTTGCCTTCCTGTGACTGATCCATGCACACGGCTTTGTGTTTCCAACTCAAGACCCATTGAAGAAAAATATTATGAAAATGATATACAGGTGGTACATGACCCCAGTCAAGCTTGCAAAAATCTACCATTTGCCCGACAATAAATGTTGGAAATGTAAGGAAAATGAAGGTACATTCTTTCACCTTTGGTGGACGTGCCCCAGGATTAAGGCTTTCTGGGAAATGATATATAATGAATTGAAAAAGGTATTTAAATATACCTTCTTGAAGAAACCAGAGGCCTTTCTCTTGGGCATGGCCGGCCAAGTGGTGCCAAAGAAGGACAGAACTTTTTTCATGTATGCTACAACAGCAGCAAGAATACTCATCGCAAAGTATTGGAAGACGCAAGATCTACCCACTCTGGAAGAATGGCAGATGAAACTGATTGACTGTATGGGATTGGCAGAAATGACGAGCAGAATCCGTGACCAGGGAGAAGAGTCGGCAGAGGAAGACTGGAAAAAATTTAAGGACTATCTACAGAAATATTGTAAAATTAAGGAATGCTGAATGATGTTGGATTGAAATTGAGTGGTTTCTAGCTGTAATGATATAAAGGAACATGGATGGGAAAAAATGGGTTTGGATAGAAAACAAGGTGATATTATAAGCTGTAATGCTTTAAGTTAAGGATTTGCTGAACAAATAATCTGAAATGGAATACAAGAAGGGGAGGTATGAGGAGGTCAGAGAAATTTGTTATTGAAAAGTATGCTTTATGAACTATATGTGTTTTTTTTAATCTCTTTGTTTGTTTTTTTGTATAAAAAATTGGAAAATTTAATAAATATCTTCTAAAAAAACAAACAAAAAACAAGACCCATTGAAGAACATCTCATCCAGTTCAATCTTTGAAAAACAGCTTTGAAAAACTTTTTTATATTCTCCAGTGTGCTACCCTTGCCACTGTGGCAGCACGGGGTTGCCATTCTGTGATTGGACTTGCGCTATTTGTTGAACGGTCCATTTTACTGCACATGTAACTTGTTAAGATAGAGTTGTACATTTATCCACTCCATGTTTACAGTATCTCCAAGCTTTGTCTTGCACATGGCACCTTGGTACAGTGGTACCTCGGGTTACAGACGCTTCAGGTTACAGACTCCGCTAACCCAGAAATAGTACCTCAGATTAAGAACTTTGCTTCAGGATGAGAACAGAAATCGCACAGCAGCAGTGCGGTGGCAGCAGGAGGCTCCATTAGCTAAAGTGGTACCTCAGTTAAGAACAGTTTCAGGTTAAGAACGGACCTCCAGAACAAATTAAGTTCTTAACCCGAGGTACCACTGTATGTTTGTTGTTTGAATGGTTACAAGTCTATCTCTATTCTAGCTATTATTCTAGTAAATTTGGTTTTATACTTATAAGCCAGTTTGTGGTGGTGGTGGTTTGTTGTATAATTAGTCACCACGTTTTATACTTTGTGTACAGCCTAATGACACCAACAAAGGCAAATGAGGGCAGTTGAGGGCAATGACAACAAGCAAACTGCAATTCAAGCAAAAATGCCATTCACCAGGAGTGCCCTTCAAATGCCCCCTTTAGGGACCTTTTTGGTACTCCCCCCATCCAAATTTACTTGTTTAAATAGCCTTCACTGGCCGTCACTTTCCATTACTTTCTGTATAAAAAGAAGGTGTTTGGGGCGACTGGGTAAGGCAGTGTTTCTCCACCTGTGGGTCCCCAGATGTTGTTGGACTACAACTCCCATCATCCCTGAACTCTGGCCTTGCTAGCTAGGGTTGATGGGAGTTGTAGTTCAACAACATCTGGGGACCCACAGGTTGAGAGAGGCTGGAGTAAGTGCTACAACCTTTTGGAAATTCAAGTTTTAGATACCAAGCCCATCTACCCGCCATCCTGAAACCTCTGCAAAGTGTTAAAACTTAAAATCTCATCAGCAAACCTAGCTTGGCTGCGTAAGGAATTATAGAACGATGGGGCCACCACTGAGGAGGCCCCGTCTCCCAGTCTTGCCTCCAAAGACCGGGAGGCCCTTTTCGTAGACCACCAAGACAATTCTCTTGTCAGGACAGCTTAGAAACATGTTGTTCTAGGCAACTCCTTGGAGAAAGGGTTGCCAACTTTCCTCCACAGCGCCTGCTCCTGTGGCTCAATTATTGGCAAGACTCACATTGACATGGGACGCGGGTGGTGCTGTGGTCTAAACCACTGAGCCTTGGGCTTGCCGATTGGAAGGTTGGCGGTTCGAATCGCCGCGACGGGGTGAGCTCCCGTTGCTCGGTCCCTGCTCCTGCCAAGCTAGCAGTTCGAAAGCACATCAAAGTGCAAGTAGATAAATAAGTACCACTTTACGGGAAGGTAAACAGCGTTTCCGTGCACTGCTCTGGTTCGCCAGAAGCGGCTTAGTCCTGCTGGCCACATGACCCGGAAGCTGTACGCCGGCTCCCTCGGCCAGTAAAGCAAGATGAGCGCCGCAACCCCAGAGTTGGCCACGACTGGACCTAATGGTCAGGGGTCCCTTTACATATTGACATAGCAGCTGAACTTTGACTCTCTCCGTCCACCGTGGGGAAGAACTTTTATCTGCTACGTTGGAAGCGCTGCTGTTAAAGGCGCAGGAGCTGTTCTGGTAAATAGAAGTTTGCAACAGAATGGGCACAGCCTCCTGTCTTTACAGTGGGGGGGGGGAGCGTTGAACAAAGCATAACCACAAGGTGACCCTTGCTCTGCTTTTGCAAGGTGCCTGGCCTCCAATATTTGGGGGAGGGGCTCCCCCACTCCAAAAAAACAATCCATTAACACCTCGCTTGGATGAAGAAAACCACTTTTTCCATATGGCCTCATTTTTATTGGTGTTGGATCGGACATTTCTAGGCACAGGGGTTTTTCTTTAAAAAAAGAAGAAGAAGAATGTTGGGCTTTGAGGCTCGCCTGCCCCTATGCTATTGCTCCATATTCTAAGTCCAGCCCTCTTAATGGCAATTCCTGGCGGGATGGTCAAACAAGAGGCGCTTGTCTGCTCCTGCAGCTCCAACCCATGTTCCACGAATTCCCTTCCCCAACACCAACAACAAACCTCTTTAAAGAAGAAGAAGAGGGGAAAAAATCACATACATAAGACTTCTTTTGAAGTGACGCCCCTGTTGGGGGAAAAACGGCTCGCCGGCTGGGCTGGGAAGACATCTGTCAAGCTGTCATGTTTGCCTGGAGAAGAGACTGTAACTTTGCCTGCAGAAAATTCCCAGTTCAGGCCCTGGCACTTCCAGTTGGAGCTGCAAAGGCCCCCCCGTTTGAAAACCTGGAGAGCCACTGTTGCCAGTCAGTGTACTGAACTGGATAGAGTGGTGCAATATAAAGGTGCAGTGTAAATTCACCCTTTTTTAATAAAAATAACTTTTTATTCAAAATTAAAACAAAACATATCATCCTTATTTTTCCCCCATTTTCCCTCCCTCCCTCTCCCTCCCCCCACAGAACCCCACCCCACCCCACCCGACTTCCCTCAGTTCCAGTCTTTGATTTCTCTAAAAATGCTGTTTTCTGCATGTCACACAGTTGTATAAATCCTCAAACTATTTAGCTGATTATTATCAATAAAAAGTTTGTGAATGTTTATTCAAAACCAGCCAAGGAGGCCAGTTCGCTTTGTTGCGTCTTCAAATACTTTGTAAAGGCTTCCCATTCATCTTTAAAGTCACAGTTATCCTTGTCCCGTAACCTATATGTCAGTTTTTCCAGTTCTGCATAGTCCACCAATTTTTCTTGCCATGATTCTTTAGTTGGGGTTTCTTCAGTCTTCCATCCTTGTGCTACCAAAACTCTCGCGGCCGTTGTCGCATACATGAAGATGTTTTTCAGCTTTTTGGGCAGATCTTTCCCTACAATCCCTAATAAAAATGCTTCAGGTTTTTTAACAAATGTTAAATGGAACATTTTCTTCAATTCTTTGTATATCATTTCCCAATTTTTTAAAATTACCTTACAATCCCACCACATAAGATAAAAAGTCCCCTCCTGCAAATTCGCCCTTTATTCACAACCGGAGTCTTGATTTATTTTTAGGGGAAGGGCTGCAGTTCTGTGGTAGAGCGCCTGCGGAAGGCCGCTAGTTCAATCTCCAGCAGTTAAGACTGGATGGACCACAGGCCTCACTCAGAATAAGGAAGCGTCCAAAGTTCCTATTTCAATTACAGTCATACCTTGGAAGTCAAATAGAATCCATTCCAGAAGTCCGTTTGACTTCCAAAACGTTCGTAGACCAAAGTGCAGCTTCCGATTGGCTGCAGGAAACTCCTGCAGCCAATCAGAAGCCCCATCTGACATTCGGCTTTCAAAAGAACGTTCGGAAACTGGAACTGTCACTTCCAGGTTTCGATCGTCCGGGAGCCAATTCGTTCGGGAGCCAAGGCGTTTCAGATCCAACGTATGACTGTACTCCATTGTTCAGAACAGTGAGGACTAGAATCTTACTTCGTCTTTAACCGAAAGTGGTAGAGGATATACTCTGAATTCAAAGGGCCCTGGATTCAATCTCCAGGTTAGGGCTGCGAATGTCCCTGCCTGAAATGGTGCAGAGCAGCTGCCAGGCAGTATTTGAGCTGGATGGACCGATGGTCTGGTGCAGAGAAAAGCTTTTCTCCCTCTCTCATGCTACAATTAGCAGGTGTCCAAAGAAGCTGGGTGCTGGAAGATTCGGGACAGGTAAGAGACAGTCCTCCTTCACGCAGCACAGAGCTGAACTATGGAACTCCCTCCTGCAGTGGGGGCCACAAACTTGGGTGGCTTTAAAAAAGGACTGGGCAAATTCACGGGGGAGTGGACTGTGGATGGCTACTAGCCGATCTGGTTGGCCACTAGGATAGATAGATAGATAGATAGATAGATAGATAGATAGATGGAAGACAGGATGCTGAACAGTGCCGGATTTACATATAAGCTAAACAAGCTAAACAAACCTAGGACTTGCCAATCAGAAGGTTGGCGGTTCGAATCCCCACGACGGGGTGAGCTCCTGTTGCTCGGTCCCTGCTCCTGCCAACCTAGCAGTTCGAAAGCAGGCCAGTGCAAGTGGATAAATAGGTACCACTCCGGCGGGAAGGTAAACGGCGTTTCCGTGCGCTGCTCTGGTTCGCCAGAAGCGGCTTAGTCATGCTGGCCACATGACCCGGAAGCTGTCTGCGGACAAATGCCGGCTCCCTCGGCCAATAAAGCGAGATGAGCACCACAACCCCAGAATCAGTCACGACTGGACCTAATGGTCAGGGGTCCCTTTACCTTTACCTTTATCCCCCAGGAAATGGGTTCGATGCACAACCTATGGAAGGAAAACCTAATGGTCCGGGGTCCCTTTACCTTTAAACAAGCTATAGCTTAGTGTCCCACTCTCTTGGAGGCCCCCATAAAATTTAAAGGGGAAAAAACTGGTTGTACATTTCTAGAATATAAGATAAAACACAAAGAAAATAAAACCTACATACAGCAACAGTGTTTTGTGTTGTGTAGGCTCCTATTTGCTATGTGCGAATGGCTTTAGATACCTATGAGGTCCATAAATTACCATATAGCATATATTCAACACACACACACAAAACCAGCGACAATTTGTTGTTGACAAAGGGCAGCTGGACATAGAAAGGGC
Organism: Podarcis raffonei; assembly: GCF_027172205.1. Lineage (NCBI taxonomy): Eukaryota > Metazoa > Chordata > Lepidosauria > Squamata > Lacertidae > Podarcis > Podarcis raffonei. The sequence continues at coordinate 3,264,883 of NC_070619.1, read as the reverse complement.
CCCATTACCTTCAATAGCTGAGGGCCTCATCAAACTGAAATCCGGCCCTGATGCTGAACTCAGATGGGGGCCCCTTTGGCTGTTCATCTGTTCTTAAAAAGTAGAAAGAAAGCCTGCAATTTATCAAATCGCAGGATACCAATTGCTAGCACCCACAAAAAAAGAAAGTCCTGTATGGTTTTTGTGGGGGACTTGTGTTATGTACTGAAGTTCTCACCCTGGGCCAGCAGGGGGATACTGTAGATATGCAAATGAAGGATCGAAAGTGACGTTCAGTGATTGGATAGTTTTAGAAAGTTGCTACAGTTACGTTGTTCTGGAGCTCTAGATAAGCAGGCTGACTGAGCTCTTCAGTTCAGTTCAGTTCCAGCTTGCAAATAAAGAGCTGCTTTGGAAGAATCGCTGTGTTGTCTGATATGTTCGCCCACAACTTAACAACTTGGAACCTACGGCAATCCAGAGGCGCTTGCATTCCAGTGCCCACCAACCAGCCCAGTCAATGGTCAGAGAGTTTGAGTTGAACATCTGAAGGGCACTGTTAGCTACCCCTTTGTGGAGGGCCACTGGCCAGGCCTTGGACCCCCCTGACCCCCCTCCCCCCCCCACAACTGAACGTTGGAGGGGGCAGTTCAGGAGTGGGGGGCACAAGCTGTCTGGGGTGGTTGAGCCTCAGCTAAGCACAACACGAAGCATGAACTTCTGCTGCCTCGCTGCCAAGCGCAAGATGCTTCTTAGGCAATTTACAAAACCAAAGCAGAGTAGCTCTCTGCCCTCAAAGAGCTTACAGTTGGAATTTCAGCAGCGGTGGGAGAGGAAGTGGCAGGGAGAAGGAATGTATGTAAGGGGCAACTTTTCACCAACTAAAGTTTCACAGGGACAGGGGAAGGTGAGTTTTGAAGAATGCTATGGAGGAAATCATTCCTCCAAACATTTTAATCCCGGAGTTGTTGTTTTTCCCCGATTTCATTAGAAAATAAAAACATGCCAATCCACCACCGCAAAGTAAGCAGCCGCCTTGATGGTTTTCTCATACACTGTTTGTTCTCCTAATTTAATTTATCTCGCTCTCTCCCGCTGGACCAGGAGCCAGGGATGACGTCTCCTGTGAGCATCTGAGCGAATAAAAACTTCAGAGGGCAGAAATGAAGCTTCATAAACAGCAAAGCCCAGGCGCTCAGCAGGGGGAGCAGAGCAGAGGTTCATGAGTTCCCCAGCCAATTTTTTTATATATACAAAAGACTCTTAAAAGGGGGGCAGGCTGCCGGCTCGGGCATCACCATCAGGCTTTGAGAATGACTGTCGCTCCGAGGTTAATTCTTCTTCTGAGCCTTTGCTCCTATGGCTCAGGCCAGATGCCTGGAGGCAGAGGTGAGTTAAGATTCCCTTTTGCAGTCTCGTTCTTTCTCAAGAAAGCCAGGAGGGGTTTGTAAAACAAATCATACAGGTTGGTTTTTTTATTCTTTAAGTCAGCCCCTTTAAGGCTCCTGTGTGATCAGTTCCCTTCTGTTTCAGCAGCATATCCTGGTTTTCTTATTAAGTCTTGATAGCATGGTTTATGTTTGCCTAGGTAGCTGGCTGCTAACTGCACCTTAAAGACAAACCAAGTTTCGCAAACAATCAATTATTTTACATGTAATCTTAACTGGGTTTTGCCCCTCAAGCCCTTCTGAGTCTGGGGTTGGGCCAGGCAAAAGCTGCAGTCAGGCAAAGAATCATAGATACCAAGAGACAACAGGACTGCTCAAGGTGCCCCTGCTATAAAATTGGAGAAATCGAGAGAGATATAGCCACACCGGCAGCATATCTCTTCTTTCTCATATCCAAAAAATGCAAGAAGGGCTTTTACACTCGCCGGAAGCTTGGATCTGCCCTTGCTGGTCCTGGAAGGAGCCTTTTAAAAAGTCCCCTATGCTCAGAGACTTTGCACCTGTTCATTGGGGGAGATAGGAAGCCCAGAGCACTTGTTCTTTAGATGTCCCTTTTACGAAGAGGCACGGAGTGAGACCATTGATCCCCTGCTGGTGAGGCTCGCTGACGACCTGGAAAAGCAAAAATTGACCTTTTCCTGTTAGGCAAAGATCAGAAGACGACCCGGATGGTTGCCAGATTCTGTGTACAGATCTGTAGGCGCAGACCATCCCCTGACTCAAACTAGTTCGTTAAGAAAATCCCCAAACTCGGTTATATGGGTGATTCTGGGTCATCTCTCTGCGGTAGCTTATCTGAAAGTTTTAAGTGTCTATATGCTTATCACATTTATAAATTTTAAATTTATTGGTGTACATTGTTTTAAATGTTTGCTTTCCTTCTGGGATTGTACCCCCAAGTGTGTTTTATAAGCTGGTCTCTGACCGTAATAAATTATCTGTCTATCTATCTACATGTAATCTTTAGCACCCTCGAATTCTAGAGTTGGAAGAGACCCACAAGGGTTGTCTAGTCCTAATCCCCTGCTGTGCAGAAATTAGCACTAGAAAATCCATGGCAGGTGGCTATCCAACCTCAGCTTAGAAACCTCCAAGGAAGGAGAGTCCGCCAGCTCTGGAGCGAGACCGTTCCACATCAGAAAGTTCTTCCTGGTGTTTAGTCCGAATCTCCTTCCTTGTCGTTCGAATCCGAAGGTCCAAGTCCAGCCCCCTGGGGCAGCAGAAAGCAAACTTAGTCTTAGCTCAGTTGTATTTGCCTTTGAGAGAGAGAGAGACACACACATTTCCTCATGTAAAGATGGACGGATCTGTCAATCTTATCCCCCCCCCCTTTATTGGTTTTTTTTTTTTTTAAAAAAGAATTTTGGTTAATGATACAGAGGAAAAGAAAAGTGAGAGGGAAAAGGAGATGTGTAGAATACGTCTTACAGGTGTAGGCTTTGTTTGGATAAATATAACAATATTTGTAGTTACAGCCATGGTCTGCCGTAGTTGGAACAAAATAAATAAAATAAAATAAAATAATAAAAAAATTCCTTCCAGTAGCACCTTAGAGACCAACTAAGTTAGTTATTGGTATGAGCTTTCATGTGAAGAAGTGTGTATACACATGAAAGCTCATACCAATAACAAACTTAGTTGGTCTTTAAGGTGCTACTGGAAGGAATTTATTTATTATGATTTTTTTGTTTCAACAATATTTGGTATGAGTTTATATAGAATGCAGTAGGATTTTAACATCTACATACATATGTATTAGGATAATAAAGTCCTATCTATTTAAGAATTTATGGGAGTATATTACATTGCATCCTTTCATACGGTTTCTGTCTTTCTTCACTGAACCACCTTTTTCACATTAGTTTGCAAAGCTTTTTATTTTTTAAAAATAATAATCCTCCTGAAGATTCATCAGAATTTTGTTGTGCGGTTATCCTATAATTTATTTATTTATTTTGCATAATAAAATATATATATACCACTTGATTGTAGGTAAAAACATCTATGTGTCCTGCAGGAAATATTAAAAACATTAATGAAAGTAAGTTTAAAATGTTTGGAAAAAATTAAAATTAGCAGTAAAATATATTAAAACACGTCAAAATATCGACATGTCCAGCCCGGGTATGTTTGCCTAAACAAAAATGTTTTAAGCAGGTGCAGAAAAGAGTCAGCAAAGGAGTCTGCCTGATTTCAATTGGCAGGGAGTTCCATAAGGTATACCTTTTGGTATGCAATTTTGCATACTGTACAAACTTTGCAAGCAATTTAAAAAATATTTTCACTAATGCATGCATCTTTATGCACATACTATTTGCCTGGAGAACTGCACTGCAAAAGGATGATGATGGTGATTTAAATTTCCATACCACCCTTCATCTGAGGATCACTGGGTGGTTTACAATATAAAAACACAAAAATACATAATATAGTAGCAAATGAAAACAATACCCACCCCCAAGTTTAAAAGGGTTAAAAGGCTAGGAGAAGAGGAACGTTTTCCCCTATAATTATTATTAAGCCTAGTGTCTAAAGATATGAAGTGAAGGCACCAGGCGAGCCTTCCTGGGTAGAGCATGTAAGAAGTGTGTCCTTGCTTGCCTCCTAACAGTTGAGCCAGATCAGTGAAAAAACTGACCGGCAGGTATAGTCAGCTCACGGAACTCATTGCCACAAGAACCCACTGGCTGGCTGTGGCTCTCCAGGGTTTCAGACTCCGGGGTCTTTCCCAGCCTGATTTGGAGGTGTCCCTGGGCAACAGGCAAACCTCCCCACTTGCAAGTTGAATTAGCGCTTTGTCCCTTGACATGGAAACGAGAAAGGAAGATTTAGGGGCTGCATGACTTCCAACGGCAAGACAGGAGCACAGGATCCTGCGTGATTCCGGACCATTTTGAAAAAAGCATCGCCCCAAAAAATAAAGGGGGGGGATGGGAACACTGACTGGTGGCGAGGGGCAGAATACCAGAAAATAGGCAGAGTGTCCTTATTGAAAATGGGGCGGCAGGCAGTGTGTATGCCCTGAATGGGGGGCGGGGAGTATTATTAATTTTATATTTGTTTTAAAAGTTTTAAAGATGCTCCTCTCTACCAGTGGTTCAGTCAGGGTATGTGAGCAGTCCTCAGTGAGGAGGGCTCTTATCACACAAGGATGGATGAGCGATAATCAATAACGGTCTCGTTAGGAGCACAGTTCACTCCTGGGAAGGGTGGGCAGAACATGCCAGAGACTTTGTCAAGCCCAATGAGCAGCTACATTTCCGAGCACAATTCAAAGTGTTGGTGCTGACCTTGAAAGCCCTAAACGGCCTCGGTCCAGTATATCTGAAGGAGCGTCTCCACCCCCATCGTTCTACCCGGACACTGAGGTCCAGCGCCGAGGGCCTTCTGGCAGTCCCCTCCCTGCGAGAAGTGAGGTTACAGGGAACCAGTCAGAGGGCCTTCTCGGTGGTGGCACCCACCCAGTGGAACGCCCTGCCACCAGATGTCAAAGAGAACAACAACTACCAGACTTTTAGAAGACATCTGAAGGCTTAGGGAAGCTTTTAATGTTTAATAGACTATTGTATTTTAATATTCTGTTGGAAGCCGCCCAGAGTGGCTGGGGAAACCCAGCCAGATGGGTGGGGTATAAATTATTATTATTATTATTATTATTATTATTATTATTATTATTACTACATATAATAATAATGGCATAGATGCAGGTGGGAGGTCTTAGAGGCGCCAGGCTTTGGAGGAGAGTGAGTAGATCAAAGTGTTGGTGCCACTACAAAGAGGGCCCCCTGTCCAGCATCCTGGCAGATCAAAAGTGAGGGAGGGAGGGAGGTGGTTTTTGCTGGGGTGGGGGGAAGAGAGGATTAGCTCCTCTTCCCAAAACCAGAATGAAAAGCGGGTCTCCCTGAGGCAGCTCCTAGCCCTGGATTGCAATAATAATAATAATAATAGTACAAATCACTTTCAAGGGACGCATTTCATACCCTGTCTAGAAAGAGTCTCTGGGGCTCATTCAGCAGAGCTGTGACACCTCAGTCACAACCTGAAATGGCTGTTCTGCAATTGTGGGGGCAAGTCATTCGGTGGGGTTTGGAGAATATTTCCTGAGGTGTTTTTTTTTGGGGGGGGGGCATATGACCTAACACTGGAAGCTGCAACCTTTTAAAGTCTAAAAAACCCGAGGCTTTGTAAGTTTGAGCAGGAACGGACTTGTGGAACAAACTTCTGGACCATTTACCTTGCAGGGTGGGGTGGATGAAGAGCTGCCGGTTTCCAGGGCTTAATTGGGGTTGGAACAACTTGTGTAATTGCAATGACAGGCAGTCACACACACACACACACACACACCAGTTAACCCTGAAGTTTTAGCTCCACAGATGTGCACATACCAGAAGTTGTATTTTAATCAATTGTTTTTATACCTGGTGTTAGCCGCCCTGAGCCTGGTCTTGGCTGGGGAGGGCGGGGTATAAATAAAAATTATTATTATTATTATTATTATTATTATTATTATTATTATTATTATTACTGTATCTGATCGTGGGCACCCCAAACTGCCCTGTCTTGTCTTAAAAAAGGACCTTAAGGAGTTGTGGGGAAAGTGCAAAAAAGGGTGACCAAAGTTATCCTGGTTCTATTTGCACCCTGATGTGAGATAGCTCAGTCCGTAGAGTCCAACTCTGCAATTCTATTATTCCCTACACAGGAAGCTGCCATTAGCCCATCTAGTGCAGTCTTGTCTGCACTGACTGACAGCAGCTGTCCCAAGAGCTCAGTCAGGGAGAGATTCCTTGGAGGTGCTGGGTTTGAACCTGCTCTACCCACTAGGCTATAGGCCCTCCCCTAAAAAAAATGGAGGTTTTCGTTTAACTGGGAAAAGTGATTAAGAAGGTACTTGATAAAGTATAGATGAAGAAAAAGTGGATAGAAATGTGTGTGTGTGTGTGTTGCATAGTATTTCCTCACTTGGGTTCATCCATTTAATCTCAACCAATCCACAAAATGAATTTCACTATGTCACTCAGCAGATAATTTAACTTGTGGAACTCACTGCCACAAGATGTTGCTGCAGCGGCAGCCGGGTGGCTTTAAAGTGGGGGGGGGGATTAGATAAATTCATGGAGAATGAGAGGTCTATCAATGGCTGTTGGTCAAGATAGCTAAAATGGAACCTCCCTATTCAGATGCAGGCTACCTGTTGCTGGACAGCAATCGCAGCAGTTGATCGGTTGGGGCGGCTGGCTGGACAAAGAGCAGGGAGCAGGGGTTGGGTCTCAGGTGCCACCAAACTGAATTATCTCTGTGAATAGATTAAACAACTAAAACAAAAGTTGATTGAAAGTTTAACTGCAAGGGGGCAGATTTTAATTGTAAAAAGAGAGGGGGAACTGGTTTTGGAGCTTTACTTTCACAGAGCGTGATTGAAGATGGCTTCTCTGCTTAACTGCTATATACCTTGTTCCCAATTCATGGTTTCTCTGAAGTGACTCAGGCACAACCCCCTGCAATGCAGCTCCCCTGAGATTTCTAAATTGTCAGATATAAAGGTAAAGGGACCCCTGACCATTAGGTCCAGTCGTGGCCGACTCTGGGGTTGCGGTGCTCATCTCGCTTTATTGGCCAAGGGAGCCGGCGTACAGCTTCCGGGTCATGTGGCCAGTAGGACTAAGCCACTTCTGGCGAACCAGAGCAGCGCATGGAAACGCCGTTTACTTTCCCGCCGGAGTGGTACCTATTTATCTACTTGCACTTTGATGTGCTTTGGAACTGCTAGGTTGGCAGGAGCAGGGACTGAGCAACGGGAGCTCACCCCATCGCTGGGATTCGAACCGCCGACCTTCTGATTGGCAAGCCCAAGAGGCTCTGTGGTTTAACCCACAGCGCCACCCGCATCCCAACTGGTCAGATAATTGTGTTCAAAAGGCTGAATATGGGGCTGGGCAGGCGCCTTAGCTGAGAGTCAGCCCCGTGATTCTCTTGCGCCCTGAAGTAACAGGAAAATATCCAATGCATTCTCATTGCAGGCGGAGACCTTTCGCCCCAGATGCTCTCGGAGATGAGGGAGACAAACCAGGTTCTCCGGCAGATCACAGAACTGCTGAAACAGCAGGTAAGGGAGGCGCGATGCCAGTTTCACCCTCCTCCTTTTAAGTTAAAAAGGAGAAAAAGATTAAAACACCTGAACCCTACATAGCCATTCCCCACCATCAAATTATGTACTAATTGCACACAGGCTATTTGTACACCATATCTTTTTTAATAACAACAACAATGGTTATTCTTAAGCATGTATAACAATTATTTCAGTTCCAGGATTCTACTGTTGGTAGAGTAATAATTTGTTTTGCATGGGGTCACCTCTATCCAACAGCCAACCCAAGCGGCAGGGTTTTCCTCATGTGCAGTGTTCTTTAGTGCTTGCCAAGCTTTCATAAGGACTAGAAACTTGCAAAGAAACTGCAAGTGGAGGATGCAGGATGCAGGGTTTACCTGGCTTTAGGTAAAGGTTACCAGATATTTTTTTTCAATGAATCCAGGGACACTTTCAACTTCAATGGATTTTGTATGGAGACTGGTTTGTAAATCCGGGGACCGTCACTGGGAAACGGGGACGTCTGGTAACCTTACTTTAGGTGTTACACCTGGGGAACCCTCTTCCGCATTGCATCCACCTAAAGTAATGGACTGGAGTAAACCGTGTCCTATCTTTTCAGTGGATCTGTCTGAGCATGGCTACCGTTTGAGAACACCCCCAAGAACGGATTCTGTAGCCCTGATTATAATGGACAAGAAGCAATTACCATAGCTGTCAATTTTCAGATTTGAAAATTAGGGATCAGCAGCCTCACCTGTCCCGGGGACAGTCTACGGGATATCTAACAATCCGGGATAGCAGCAGGAAGCAGCGAGAAACAGCAGTGGAATAAGGGAATTTCCCGCAAAAAAAGGGAAGGTTGACAGCTATGGCAATTACAATATTGTGACCCGGGAGAACATGGCAAGGATCCTGAACCTAAAGAGTGAAAGTCTGGCCCAATCCAACCTCCAAAATCTCCTGAAATGGAGAGAGGAAGCTTTTAAAAAAATAAATAAAATCTATTGAAGGTCACATTCCCTTGGGGATAATGTGTCAGGGGCTAAAAGTGGACAGGGTCATTCTCTCATATATATATATATATATATATATATATATATATATATATATATATATATATATTTGTTGTTGTTGTTTAGTCGCTTAGTCGTTTCTAACTCTTCGTGACCCCCTGGACCAGAGCACGCCAGGCCCTCCTGTCTCCCACTGCCTCCCGCAGTTTGGTCAAACTCATGTTCGTAGCTTCAAGAACACTGTCCCACCATCTCGTCCTCTGTCGTCCCCTTCTCCTTGTGCCCTCCATCTTTCCCAGCATCAGGGTCTTTTCCAGGGAGTCTTCTCTTCTCATGAGGTGGCCAAAGTCTTGGAGCCTCAGCTTCAGGATCTGTCCTTCCAGTGAGCACTCAGGGCTGATTTCCTTCAGAATGGAGAGGTTTGATCTTCTTGCAGTCCATGGGACTCTCAAGAGTCTCCTCCAGCACCATAAATCAAAAGCATCCATTCTTCGGCGATCAGCCTTCTTTATGGTCCAGCTCTCACTTCCATACATCACGACTGGGAAAACCATAGCTTGAACTATACGGACCTTTGTCGGCAAGGCGATGTCTCTGCTTTTTAAGATGCTGTCCAGGTTTGTCATTGCTTTTCTCCCAAGAAGCAGGAGTCTCTTAATTTCGTGCTTCTTGGGAGAAAATCAATGACAAAACTAGACATATTCCTTCCCACTCAATAAGAGACAGACAGAGCACCCCTGATATGTGAAGAGGGCTCCACGCCATGCTTCTTTCCATCACTCCATTCATGGCACTGGAAATTAGGCTGTGGGTGCACCACAGTTCCCCACCCCTTATTTAGACCAATTAATTTATCCACCCCCAGGACTAGATTATTGGGACAGACCACAGGGCAGCGGCGAGTTTGGGAGGAGGTGCTTTTGCCTGACTTTGCCTTACTTGTCTTCTTGTCCCCAGAGGTGCTTTGCTGCACACGCATCGGAAACAAAATGCCGGGTGGAATTTCCCTCTGGCCCACCCAACAGATCTCTGCTTATGTCCTGCCTCTCCAGTTAGCAGCAAACAGATCTCTAGGGGGAGAAGGAAGGCTAGGTCTCTGATCATCAGATGCCCATTGCAGAAAACCCACAAGTGAGATTCAAGCCCCACTTTCTCAATGGTCCTTCTTTGGGATCCAGCCTCTGTTGGCACCCGGGTTTGGCATTACCAGGAATGTCAACATAACAGACTCTCTATGCCACATAGCAGAGGAGAAGCACATTGGCTTCCCAGAGGATTTTTTCCCCAGCATCCTAGGCCCTCCAAGTGCCCCTGTTGTAAACAAAATCTGCCCTTTTTCCCTTATGGGGTAGCAAGCTTGATCTTTATTGATCTGTTGCAACAGGGTGCTCCCCTCACTCGCAGGAAAGGAGGAGGAACCCAGAACAATGGCGCACAAGGCCTTATAAAGACAATATAAATTCCCTGCCCCGGAGCTCCAGATCACCCCTCCATACATCATACATACATCACAGAAGGGGTGTAACCCAAGACCACCACCCCAGATACATCATACCTACATCATAGAAAAGGCGGTCTACAGCAGAAATCTGAGTGCGTTGTTTATCTCCTGTCTGACAGGTTACCTGTTAATGCTCACTTGATTGGATACCCTGGGGAGCCTGGCCAGTCTTTTGTAATGATAAATACTTAGTTCCTGAGCCAGGTCACAGGCTCACACCCTATCATATCTTAAATGTGCCCTTAAGACAGGATTTGTGAGGAAAGAGACAATGGGGAGGTTTCCTGACCCGCTCCCTTCATTGCAGGGAAAACATTAGATCAGTTTGGGAATCAAAATGGTCTCAGGTTGGTCTTCCTGTGCTGATCTATATACGTGCTTGGTTGGTACACTTATGAACATTTAACATATATCCATGATGTGGGTGGCGCTGTGGGTTAAACCACAGAGCCTAGCACTTGCTGATCAGAAGGTCGGTGGTTTGAATCCCCGTGACGGAGTGAGCTCCTGTTGCTCAGTCCCTGCTCCTGCCAACCTAGCAGTTAGAAAGCATGTCAAAAGTGCAAGTAGATAAATAGGCACCGCTCTGGCGGGAAGGTAAACAGTGTTTCTGTGCACTGCTCTGGTTCGCCAGAAGCGGCTTAGTCATGCTGGCCACATGACCTGGAAGCTGAACGCCGGCTCCCTCGGCCAGTAAAATGAGATGAGCGCTGCAACCCCAGAGTTGGCCACGACTAGACCTAATGGTCAGGGGTCCCTTTACCTTTAAGACCTCAAAATTCCTATCACACCCCTATTTTCCAGGGACAGTCCTGGATTTACAGAAGCTGTCCCAGTTTATGATTTGATCCCAGAACGTCCCGCTTTTCCTTAGGACACCCCTGTTCCCACTGGAGAAATGTTGGAGGGCATGCAGCAAGATGGCTGCCCCGATGCTCTGAGGGCGAAGCATCGTCTGGGGGTCTTCTGCCCTTGGCCATCCAAAGTGTTCTTTGTCCGGCTGCCTCTCTCTTGTGTAACTCCACATTCCAGACGCTCTTTCCCTTCCACCCCCGGCTCCCTGGCCACCTCTCCCTGCCAGCAAACTGGAAAAGCAGACTGGCCCTCTCTGTGCCAGGACAAACTCTTGCGGAGCCGGGGGGGCCTCCGGGGGGAGTCGCCGCCGTGTGTTCCTCTCCGGCCGTCCTTGCCGAGATGAAGTCAGAGCTTCCCCAGGCAGCGCCACTCGCAAGCCTCTCATTAGAGACCACGCCGGGGGCCAGATGGACCTTCCACTCCAGTCCATTAGGGGCCTGTCTTTTCAAAAAGAAAGAAAGCCCTTTTATGAAGGAGGGGAGAGTGCTCTTGAACGCAGGTCTTGCTTATGGGCTTCCCATAACGGCATCCAGTTGCCCACTGGGAGAACAGAAAGCACTGGCCCTCTCCCCATCACTGACCCCCTATTCTCTATTCATGGAGGAAAAGGCTTTGATTTGAATTCAGCCTGATCTTTTATTCCCTTCTCTTCCCTCCCCTTTTATGAAGATCACCCGCTCAGAGACCCCACAGCTAATTCTCCCCTGGCCTCCTCGCTGGCCCAAGTAGGACCAATTCAGCCAGCTAGCCCTGGGGATTATCTGATTGATTTTTGAATGTTATTGTTATTCATGTTTTTATACCATATTTTATGCTGCTTTTATAATTGTTTTAAAGGTAAAGGGAAGGGACCCCTGACCATTAGGTCCAGTCATGGCCGACTCTGGGGTTGCGGCGCTCATCTCACTTTATTGGCCGAGGGAGCTGGTCATGTGGCCAGCATGACTAAGCTGCTTCTGGCGAAACCAGAGCAGTGCACAAAAACACCGGTTACCTTCCCGCCGGAGCGGTACCTATTTATCTACTTGCACTTTGATGTGCTTTCGAACTGCTAGGTGGGCAGGAGCAGGGACCGAGCAACGGGAGCTCACCCTGTTGATCGGCAAATCCTAGGCTCTGTGGTTTAACCCACAGCGCGAACCGTGTCCCTATAATTGTTTTAGAGTGTTTTAAATTTGTTATTAGCCACCCTGAGCCCAGTTTTTGAACCGGGAAGGTGGAGTATAAATTATTATTATTATTATTATTATTATTATTATTATTATCATCACAGTGGCTACCAGCTACATTGGCTATATGCGCTGCCTCCGCAGTAGAAGGCAGCGATGTTTTTGAGTACTTATCCCAGAAAACACTGGCCACTGCAAGAACAGTATGCTGGACCTTTGGGGCCCTGTTTGGCCCGATCTGCTTATGTTCTTAAGGCTTCGGGGGGGGGGGATCAACATGGGCAAAGTCTTTTGGCTGCTGTTTGCCTCAGTGGCTCGGTAGAGCCTCCAAGGTCAGAGGCAGGCTACCTCTGCACATAGCAGCTTCTGGGGAGGAACAAGAAGGTGTGGGCTGTCTGGTCGTATGGCTGGGTTACATAAAAGATTTGGGGTTTACGAGGACAATGAGGTCTGCATAAACTTAGCCGTTTCTTTTTTTTTAATTTTATTTTCAATGCAAAATTATAACAAAAATTACAAACATTAAATCCAAAATAAAGCAGTACAAACAAGAAAAAAAATGAGAAAAAACAACAAAAACCAAAAATCTACAAATCAAACCATACCATCATTCTAATCGTTACATATGTATACACATAAAAGACATCCTTCCTTTGTTCTAAGACCTCAAATTTTTTACTCTTTCTAAATTGTTGTGTCTAATGTAGATTACCTCTATCTTTATACTTTTTACACCATTTTTCTCTTTCTTTAACCCTGCAAAGCTTCATTCATTACATACCGATTTACTTACTTTAGAGCAATGTTTTTTTCATATACTCTTTAGCACATCCCCGTTCTTTTAATAATTTTTGGTCCGATTGGACCATAAACCTAGCCATTTCTATTGCCTGGAGTTAAAATTTGGATTTTCAGTGTCACGGAAGGGCAAACCAGGATAATCCCCCACCCACATCAGCCCAGATGAATTATTCAATGCATTTGCTACCCACACCTAGTTTGTTCTTCTTTTCATTTACACAAAGACACCCCCCCCCCAAATTAATTTCCCAACACTCCTTGCTTCAGATCAGTTCAATTCCCCGTCGGTCACATGCGCTCGCCTGCCCCAAGAAATCATTTCTACATAAAGTCATCTTAATTTATTGCCGCCCATCACATTCATTAATGTTGTTGTTGTTGTTTAGTTGTTTAGTCATGTCCGCCTCTTCGTGACCCCCTGGACCAGAGCACGCCAGGCCCTCCTGTCTTCCACTGCCTCCTGCAGTTTGGTCAAACTCATGCTGGTCGCTTCGAGAACACTGTCCCACCATCTCGTCCTCTGTCCTCCCCTTCTCCTTGTGCCCTCCATCTTTCCCAACATCAGGGTCGTTTCCAGGGAGTCTTCTCTTCTCATGAGGTGGCCCAAGTCTTGGAGCCTCAGCGTCAGGATCTGTCCTTCCAGTGAGCACTCAGGGCTGATTTCATTCAGAATGGAGAGGTTTGATCTTCTTGTAGTCCATGGGACTCTCAAGAGTCTCCTCCAGCACCAGAATTCAAAAGCATCCATTCTTAGGCGATCTGCCTTCTTTACGGTCCAGCTCTCACTTCCATACATCACTACTGGGACAACCATAGCTTTTACTATACGGACCTTTGTCGGCAAGGTGACATTCATTAATATCATACCTATTAAACCCAGATCACCCCCTCTCCAAAAATCCACTACACTTGAGGAAGACGAGGGGCTTATGGCAACTTATGGGCCCAGCACTAACAATTAATTTGGCACTTTGTCACTGTCAGTCGAGCCTCCACCATCAGGAACAGCCTACCTCCAACTAGAAGCATATTACAGGGGATAGTTTTCTTTATTGTGCTGTTGGGTGGAGGGCATCATGGTTGCTCACTGTTGGGTCTAGATTGATATCACAAAGCAGTTCCCTTGATCCTTCTGTTTTGCCATTTCTTTTCTTTTTTAAATAATAAATTTTATTAGTATTTTCCACACAACAATAATACAAAAAATATCGAAAAATAACAATACACAAAACACAAAAACCAGCATACAAAAAAACCCACAAATCCATATCATACAAGTTAATAATATAAACACTAAAAATAAAAACAAACATTGACTTCCACCAATCCCACAGCACCTCCTTTACCTCTCATTGTGTCTTCCTGTTTTCCTGTTTTCCTTATCCTCTCTATCCTAGCATCTAGATATAAATAATAATAATAATTTATTATTTATACCCCGTCCATCTGGCTGAGTTTCCCCAGCCACTCTGTGTTAAAAACAACACAGCATTAAACATTAAAAACTTCCCTAAACAGGGCTGCCTTCAGATGTCTTTTAAAAAGAAGATAGCTGCTTATTTCCTTGACATCTGGTGGGAGGGTGTTCCACAGGGCAGGCGCCACTACCGAGAAGGCCCTCTGCCTGGTTCCCTGTAACCTTACTTCTCGCAATGAGGGAACCGCCAGAAGGCCCTCGGTGCTGGACCTCAGTGTCCGGGCAGAACAATGGGGGTGGAGACGCTTTTTCAGGTATACTGGGCCGAGACTGTTTAGGGCTTTAAAGGTTAGAACTAACACTTAATTGTGCTCGGAAACATAACTGGGAGCCAATGTAGGTGTTTCAGGACCGGTGTTATATGGTCTTGGCGGCCGCTCCCAGTCACCAGTCTAGCTGCCACATTCTGGATCACCTCCAAAGGTAGCCCCATGTAGAGCGCATTGCAGTAGTCCAAGCGGGAGATAACTAGAGCATGCACCACTCTGGCAAGACAGAGTTTCTTATCCTTTCACTTCACAAGGTTATTCCTCTGCTCTGCCATTTCTGGGGGGAAAGAAAAGGAACTTTTCACAAGCTCTTGCGCTGCTCTCTTCTAACTGCACACCCATCCATCTTCAGCCTCTGCCCTTTCGAAATACATGTATTCAAAAGGGGGCATATCTTCAAAATAAGGTCGCGCATACCCTTGTCACTTTGAGGTTGGGTGGTGTTTGTCAGTTGCTCCTGAAATATACAAACCATCCACCCACAAAACGCAAAAAGAAATTAAAATAAATAAAGAATCTGGCAGTGGAAGCTAAAACCACCATGGGTCCCTTTAGGCTGCACTGTCCAGGTTTACAGGAAGGTCTGGGTTAGATTAAAGCTTCTTAAAAAACCGCAACCCATTGGCAACAGTTTAATTGCGAGCTGGAAAGCAAACGGTGACCCTCCAGCCTTGTGCCGGATGAGGTGATTACCTCAAGTAGACCTTCTGCTGTTCCCCGGCTGGGGAAGTTCTTCCTGCCTTCGAGGCCAAATCCAGACAGGAACGAGGTCCAGACTTTATCTACCAAGCCAGTTTTAACAGAGAGTCCCTCGTTTTTTTCAGGAATGCCCCTAGGAAACTCAAAACGGCAAAACGGCACACACTGGGCAATACATTAATTGGCATTTGGCCTCATTACCTCCACCCTGGGCAAAAAGCAGGGGCGAAACTAGGCTTTATTTCACTCGGGTCAAAGACCCAGATTGGCACCCACCCCCATGCACATTTGTGTACACACACACAAACAGGTTGGGAGCCTCAATGGCGCCCCTCTGGAGGTTTCACCCGGCGCAAAAAAAAACAACTGGCCCCCTGCCCCTGTAGCTAAAGGTTAAGGTAAAGGGACCCCTGACTATTAGGTCCAGTCGTGACCGGCTCTGGGGTTGCGGCGCTCATCTCGCTTTATTGGCCGAGGGAGCCGGCGTACAGCTTCCGCGTCATGTGGCCAGCATGACTAAGCCGCTTCTGGCGAACCAGAGCAGCGCACGGAAACGCCGTTTACCTTCCCGCCAGAGTGGTACCTATTTATCTACTTGCACTTTGATGTGCTTTCAAACTGCTAGGTTGGGAGGAGCAGGGACCGAGCAATGGGAGCTCACCCCGTTTGGGGATTCGAACCGCCGACCTTCTGATCGGCAAGTCCTAGGCTCTGTGGTTTAACCCACAGCGCCACCCCCCTGCCCCTGTAGCTATGGCTCTGCAAAAAGGGCACATCTTCAGCTGGTGCCAGCAAATTATTATTATTAGGTTGCACCAGCCACTCTGGGCAGCTTCCAGCAAATTAAAACACAGTAAGATATCATGAAAACATTTAACAGTTTTTATCTCTATAGTTCCTTATGATGGGAGGGTGTCCCACAGGGCAGGTGCCACTACCAAAAAGGCCCTCACAGTGAGGGAACTGCCAGAAGGCCCTGGGAGCTGGACCTCGGGGTCCGGGCTGAACAATGGGGGTGGAGACGCTCCTTCAGGTCTACTGGGCCGAGGCCATTTAGGGCAGGCTTGCTCAACCTCGGCCCTCCAGATGTTTTTGGCCTACAACTCCCATGATCCCTAGCTAGCAGGACCAGTGGTCAGGGATGCTGGGAATTGTAGTCTCAAAACATCTGGAGGGCCGAGGTTGAGGAAGCCTGATTTAGGGCTTTCAAGGTCAGCACCAACACTTTGAATTGTGCTTGGAAACGTACTGGGAGCCAATGCAGGTCTCTCAGGACTGGTGTTATATGGTCCCAGCGGCCGCTCCCAGTCACCAGTCTAGCTGCAGCATTCTAGCATCATCCCAGGGCATCATGGGAGAAAAATGGCAGCCCCCTCCCCTCCAAAAATTATGTTCTGGCCTCATCAATATAGTCTGCAACTAAAGACAGCAAGGCCAGAAAGAGGGGGGAAATTGGGGTGGCGGATTCTAAACAGGATTAGATATTATTATTATTATTATTCCACATAGGAATCACCAGTCAATGCTGAACGCAACAGTCAATTGCTCTTCCCAGGGAACTCTTGGAATTATAACTCTGTAAAGGAAATGGGACCATTCTCAGCACCCTTAACAAACTACAGCTCCCAGGAGTCTTTGGGAGGGAAGCCATGACGGTTTAAAATGGTATAAAACTGCTTTAAATGTATGGTCTGGATATTTAGTTGGGTACATCCCAGAAACCATGGGTGGTACATGACAAGTAAAGGCAGGAAGGTAAAGGACCTCTGGATGGTGAAGTCCAGTCAAAGGCGACTCTGGGGTTGCGGCGCTATTCTCGCTTTCAGGCCAAGGGAGCCAGAGTTTGTCCACAGACTGCTTTCTGGGTCATGTGGCCAGCATGATTAAACCACTTCTGGCGCAACGGGACCTTGTGATGGAAGCCAGAGCCCACGGAAATGCTGTTTACCTTCCCGCCACAGTGGTACCTATTTATCTACTTGCACTTTTTGGTGTGCTTTTGAACTGCTAGGTTGGGAGGAGCAGGGACCGAGCAATGGTAGCTCACCCCGTCGTGGGGATTCGAACCGCTAACCTTCTGATCAGCAAGCCCAAGAGGCTCAGTGGTTTAGACCACAGCGCCACCCGCGTCCCTATTAGTAACACAACACACATTTGGAGAAACAGATGGAAATCTTCAGAGAGACTTATTAGTGTGAAGTTTAAATTCAATTTTACTACAACCCATCTGGCTGAGTTGCCCACCTAAAAGGTTAGGATCCACCATACTGCATGTCTGGATTTCATCAGGACTGTTTCCAATCTTGATGGAACAACCATCATGTTGCATTTTGTTACATCTGTTGACTGTATTTTTTGTTTCTTTCAAGAAGTTAATAAAAGCTTTTATAAAATAGGACTAACTTAGCCAGCTAGCCCTGGTGATCCTCTAATGTTTATTGGATGGATCTTCCCACTAAATTAATTTTTGAATTCTGAATTTATTGTTATTCACGTTTTATACTGTATTTTATGCTGTTTTTGTAGCATCAATTAAATGTTTTAAATTTGTTTTTAGCTGCCCTGAGCCTGGTTTTCTGAACTGGGAAGGGCGGGCTATAAATATTATTATTATTATTATTATTATTATTATTATTATTATTATTATTATTATCAAAAGCAACAACCACCCCACAAGGTTGGGACAGAACAATATTGAGAGCAACTTTTGCTAAGGGCTTTCTTTTGTTCCAGGAGGTTCAGAAGAAGAAAAACCTCAGAAATAATTTTTCTCAGAAGCATGTCGCCTGGGACATTTCAGCTCGGCTCTGCTTTCGTATACTTGGCCTTTGGGTCGGAAACTGAGCTTTCCTCACCCCCCCACCCCCCCCCACCCCCAGTCACCAAGGAAGGGGCTGTAAACTGGTGTTTATTTTCACCATTGTTTTGCAGATCAAGGAGCTCACCTTCTTGAAGAACACGGTGATGGAGTGCGATGCTTGTGGTAAGTCGCCTTGTATCGAAGGTATCTCCATACAGACCCAACAAATTGCAGCCCATTTCTTGGAAGAGTTAAAAATGAAATGCATTCCTTAAAAGCTAGCAATTGGAGTGAATGGCGCTTTGTGCATGCCCAGAGGCATCCTGGCCCCCAGGGCGTCCCCTCCTGCAAAAGAGGGAGAGGACCATAAGGTCCTTATTGCAACCAGATTTCATCTCAGCTACCAGGTGCAACCAGCCAGCCGTAAGGGGCCTGAGAGCCCCACCCAAGGCGTGGCCCCTAATCGCCTAATAGCGCATGGCTGGGTGTGCACTGCAATTTCTGCCTGGCTGCAGCTGAAGGACAACCAGCTCGGCCTTTCTCCCTCTCCCTTGCTCCCTGGCAACCCACTAATGGCAGCTGCTAGTCCTGCTCCAGCACATAGCAACTCTGAGCATCATCTCGTCCAATCCCCTGCAAGGCAGAAATAATGTGCAGCTGCCCCATGTGGGGATTGAACCTGCAACCTTGGTATTATCAGCACCACACGGGTAAAGGGACCCCTGACCGTTAGTTCCAGCCGTGGCCGACTCTGGGGATGCGGCGCTCATCTCGCTTTACAGGCCAAGGGAGCCGACGTTTGTCCGCAGACAGTTTTTCTGGGTCATGTGGCCAGCATGACTAAGCCGCTTCTGGCGAACCAGAGCAGCGCACAGAAACGCCGTTTACCTTCCTGCAAGAGTGGTACCTATTTATCTACGTGCACTGGCATACTTTCAAACTGCTAGGTGGGCAGGAGCAGGGACCGAGCAACGGGAGCTCACCCCGTCGTGGGGATTCGAACCGCTGACCTTCTGATCGGCAAGTCCTAGGCTCAGTGGTTAGATAAAGGTTCCCTGGATGGTTAAGTCCAGTCAAAGGGGTTTATGGGGTTGTGGCGCTCATCTCGCTTCAGGCCATGGCTGTTTCAAATGGCGCCATAATGCTTTAAATGTATGGTGTTAACGTGGTTTGAGAGGAAGGAAGAGGAATATGGCGGCCAGCTGGCTGTGAGGGAGAGGGCAGACAGGAGGGAGATGACTGTGGTTGGTGGGGCAGTGCCCTATTCGCCCCTAACAGACCAGCCTCCAGTGGGGGCAGCCCAACTCCGTTGTTTCCTTGTCTTCCAGGGATCGGTACAGGAGCGACTGGCCCCGGCATCAGCGTGGCGGCTCTTAATCGCTGCTACCCGAATCCTTGCTTCCCCGGCGTCACATGCACAGACACCCCCACCGGCTACCGCTGTGGGGCCTGTCCTCTGGGCTACACGGGCAACGGGACCCACTGCACTGACATCGACGAGGTCAGGAGGGTCCCCCTCTCCTTCTGCGTAAAAGATGGGAGGCAGGAGGAGAAAACCATGGATCTCTTCTGTTTTTGTTTTTTCAAAAAAAAAATAATGGTTTTCCAATTTATAACATACAAAACACATCAAAAACAAACAAACAAATAGACAAACATTTATCCTTGCTATAATGATTTCACTTTTGTTAACATTGTTGAATGACTTCCTCGAATCCCCCTAGCTGAGTTTCCCTATACTCCACTGTAACAGTTTTCCAAAACTATATTCCCATAAAATTTACTTAGTCAATTTACATCTTTCTTTCTTCTCATTTTAACATTAACGTACAGTGGTGCCTCGCAAGACGAACACCTCGCAAAACGAAAAACTCACAAGACGAAAGAGTTTTCCGTTTTTGAGTCGTTCCGCAAGACGAATTTCCCTATGGGCTTGCTTCGCAAGAAGAAAGCCCATAGGGAAATCTCCGGGGACCTCTTTTAAATGCTGGCGGTGGGGAGCAAAGCCTTTCGCCCCCCTCCAGCCTTCAGAAGAGGTCCAGGAAGGCCGGCGGGGGCCGAAAGGCTTTGCTCCCCACCGCCAGCATTTTAAAAGCGGTCCGGGATAGCAGGGAAGCGCGCTGCGCTTTCCCGCTATCCCGGACCGCTTTTAAAATGCTGGCCGTCGGGAGCAAAGACTTTCGCCCACCGCCGGCCTTCAGAAGACCTCCGCTGTCCCGGGGGCTTTTAAAATGCTGGCGGTCGGCAGCAAAGCCCTCCTGTCCCTGGAGCTTGCGGGGCGGGAGGTGGGGAGAAGGGCTTTTCTTCCCACCGCCAGGCTTCAGAACAGCCTTCTGAAGGCTGGCGGTGGGAAGAAAAGCCCTTGTCCCCCCCCCGCCGCCTTCAGAAGAGGTCGGGGGACAGACTGTCCCCGGACCTGGTCTGAAGGCGGTTTCCATAGTAACGCATTGATTGATTTTCAATGCATTCCTATGGGAAACTGTGCTTCGCAAGATGAAAAACTTGCAAGAAGAAAAAACTTGCGGAACGAATTAATTTCGTCTTGCGAGGCACCACTGTAAAGGTAAAGGCAATTCCAAACCTATTATTCCAAGTAGAAAGGCTTCTGGTTTCTTAGTAAATGTACATTTCAACGTTTTTTTCGATTCATTATAAATCTTCTGAATCTTTTTTCCTCAGCTGGCTTGGGAGTGGAGGGCAAGCACTAAGATTGGCTTGGGTTCCCCTGCCCCGCAAACACACACAGTTCTTCTCAGAGCAAAAAGATTGGGCCCCCACCCCCATACCAGATTGTCTGCTTTCCGTGTGAAGGCCGGTGTTACAGAACCCCATAGAATTATGGGAGGTGTTCATGATTCACACAATGGGGGAGGCATGTTGGACAAGTTCACTGGCCTCATTTTCACCTTGCTCCAACTAAGAATGTGACGGTGGGGGAAGGACCCGATCCAAGGAGATTGCCATGGGAGGGGGTAGTGGTGCAAAGGAGGGAATGCAAATGGTGTTACCAGAACCGCAAACACACACACACACACCCGTTTGAAAGCCACTGTTATAGTGATGCTATAAAGGTTAAGGGACCCCTGATTAGATCCAGTCATGGCCGACTCTGGGGTTGCGGCGCTCATCTCGCTTTATTGGCTGAGGGAGCCGGCGTACAGCTTCCGGGTCATGTGGCCAGCATGGCTAAGCCGCTTCTGGTGAACCAGAGCAGCGCACGGAAACCCCGTTTACCTTCCCGCTATAAAGCGGTACCTATTTATCTACTTGCACTTTGACTGCTTTTGAACTGCTAGGTTGGCAGGAGCAGGGACTGAGCAATGGGAGCTCACCCCGTCATTGCGGGGATTCGAACCCCGACCTTCTGATCGGCAAGTCCTAGGCTCTGTGGTTTAACCCACAGCGCCACCCTCGTCCCTTAGCGATGCTCTAATCATGCACAACTAAGCGAAACCTTTTCTCCTTGCAGTGTGCAGCGAACCCCTGCTTCCCCAGAGTCCAGTGCGTCAACACAGCCCCCGGCTTCCACTGCAACCCCTGCCCTCCCGGCTACACTGGCCCCATACTGGAAGGAGTCGGTCTGGCTTTCGCCAGGGCAAACAAGCAGGTAACTCCTCGGAGGGTAGGATCTTCTGCCCTCTGATCGAGGCGGTGAGCACAGCTGCGGAAAGAGAAGGGGGTGGAGCAGGGTTCTTCCCAGTTTTCCATTTCTTTGCCATTCCTTGAAGTCAGGGCCAGGCAGCCTGTTTGTGCTCCTGAGACCTGCATGTAGAAGGGTTGATAGGAACAGGGATGGAAGAAGGCATCACCTGATGTTCCGCCCAACATCCTGTTTCTCTTCTGCTGCGGTTCGTCTCCCGCCCAAGGCCATGTCATCCGCCTCTGTTGTCTTCTCTGGTGAAATTATGTAGCCTACAATCCATTTTGTAAATTAAACCATAATGAGTTTAATAACAGGTGGAGATGAATCAGCGTATAGAGGGGAGGTCCAAAATATATCTTCATGGTGCCTAGGGAACAACTTGCACATTAATATCAGCAAGACAAGGGAGAAGGTGTTGGAATTTCAGAGGAAGAGAGGAGAACTAGCCCCGCTGTACATCGGGGAGGGCTGTGTGGAGAGAGTCTCTTCCTAGGAGTTTATCTCAGTGAAGACCTTACTTGGAAAATAAACACAACCCAGGTGGTTAAGAAAGCCCAACAGAGGCTCCATCTCCTCAGAGTATTGTGAAAGAAGGATGTCAATCAACATTTGATGATCTCCTTCTAAAGGTCCACAATAGAAAGTGTCCTTTCATACTGTATCACGGTGTGGGACGCTGGTTTGACATCAACTGATAGGAAGTGCCTACAGAGGGTGGCAAATACAGCACAAGATATTATGGGCTGTCCCGTGAATCCGCTGGATGAAATAGCAGAAGAACCGGCATTTTCTTGATCTTCTGCCCTCAGGCAGAAGATATAGAAGCATGATTAGTCGCACCAACAGGGTAAAGAACAGCTTCTATCCTGGGCTGTTAGGCTGCTGAATGAAAAGATAACAACAGGGCAACTGACTTTGGGGTTTGGTGGGTGTGCGTCAGTAAACGAGGGGAATGAAGACTAAGAGAGCTGAGTGGGGGGTGCTCGTGTAATCTCACTGTATACAAGTTGTACAAGTGACAATAAAGTACCGGTATTTCAATTTCAATTCAATTTTTAAAAAAATTCAATTTGCCATTGCATTATTCCAACCCCATTCATTTCAATGAGAATGGGGATGGGTGTATGTAATCGTTACGAATCGTTTGTGAACTGACAGCAGAAAACAACAGCAAATACCATACAGTATTTGCCAGGTTGGTTTTGGTTCCGGGGTGAATAAATGGATACCAGCAATTTCTGCTCCTGTTTCCATTTTTGAAGCTGTGCTGCAGAGCAGCTGGAGGGCACCACTGTGGTTGCAGGAAGGCTGCCATGGCAGCAGCAGGCTGGAAGGGTCCTGGCCCTGGGTCGTAGTCCCACTAAGTAAAAGTGAAACGAAAGAAGTGCCATGGTCAGATCACTTCCTGGTGCAACTGGACTTCTCCGTGACCCTTCCCCTCTGCAGGGAGGTGGGACCAATTCGGATGGTCCGCCCCCGCCACTTAATGGATCCAAATGGTTTCCAGAGAGTGGTAGGGGATGCTTTATCCCATGTTGATGGCCTTTCAGCTGATTCCCTGGTGGCCCGCTGGAATGTGGAGTTAACCAGGGCTATTGACTGTTTGGCTCCGAAGCGCCCTCTCCGATTGCATGGAGCCCGGACAGCCCCGTGGTTTTCCACGGATCTGAGGACAATGAAACAATCGTTGAGATGGTTAGAGCGCCGGTGGCGGATAACTCATTCGGAATCTGACCGGACACAGGTTAGAGCTCAACGTCAAGCCTACCAAGTGGCGATAGCGACGGCGAAGAAGACATTTTTCACCGCCTCTATTGCATCTGCAGAAAACAGCAGCAGGAGACTTTTTCAGGTGGTTCACAATTTAGTGGAACCACCTGCGACATCGGGGCCCAGTACGGGCCACATGATCTCCTGCAATGATTTTGCAAAGTTTTTTGCAGATAAAATCGCTCAGATTCGGGAAGAAGTAGACTCCACCGTGGGAGCAGGGCCAGGGCGGGAGAGTGCTAGAGTCCTGTCTAGTCAAGTTGTGTGGGATCAATTCCAATCTGTTACCTCCGAGGATGTGGACAGGCTGCTTGGACGAGTGAAGCCAACCACCTGTCTCCTGGATCCTTGCCCATCCTGGCTTATAAAAGCTAGCCGGAAAGGACTGGGCAATGGGCTTCGTGGGGTGGTGAATGCTTCCCTCCGTGAGGGAGCCTTCCCAGACCCGCTGAAAGAGGCGGTTATTAAACCGCTTCTTAAAAAACCATCTTTAGATGCGGCCACGATGGCCAATTATCGCCCAGTCTCAAATCTTCCATTCTTGGGCAAGGTGATTGAGCGAGTGGTTGCTGAACAACTCCAGGCACGCCTGAAAGAAGCGGACCATTTGGATCCCTTCCAGTCGGGATTCAGACCTCATCATGGGACTGAAACTGCCTTGGTCGCACTGGTTGATGATCTCCGGCGGGCTAGAGACAAAGGTGAGAGCTGTTTCCTAGTTCTGCTGGATCTCTCAGCGGCGTTTGATACCATCGACCATAACATCCTTCTGCACCGTCTTGAGGGGCTGGGAGCTGGGGGCACTGTCATACAGTGGTTCCGCTCCTTCCTCCTGGGCCGTGTTCAGAAAGTGGTGGTGGGGGATGAGTGTTCAGACCCCTGGGCTCTCACTTGTGGGGTGCCTCAGGGTTCTGTCCTCTCCCCCATGCTTTTCAACATTTACATGCAGCCGCTGGGAGAGATCATCAGGAGGTTTGGGCTGGGTGTTCATCAGTATGCGGATGATACCCAGCTCTACCTCTCTTTTAAATCAGAACCAGTGAGGGCGGTGAAGGTCCTGTGTGAGTGTCTGGAGGCGGTAGGAGGATGGATGGCGGCTAACAGATTGAGGTTGAATCCTGACAAGACAGAAGTACTGTTTTTGGGGGACAGGAGGCGGGCAGGTGTGGAGGATTCCCTGGT
Source organism: Podarcis raffonei (assembly GCF_027172205.1). NCBI lineage: Eukaryota > Metazoa > Chordata > Lepidosauria > Squamata > Lacertidae > Podarcis > Podarcis raffonei. Next base: position 3,240,186 of record NC_070619.1, on the reverse strand, counting down.
CCTGAATGGGGTAACTGTGCCCCTGAAGGACCAGGTGCGCAGCCTGGGAGTTATTTTGGACTCACAGCTGTCCATGGAGGCACAGGTCAAATCTGTGTCCAGGGCAGCTGTTTACCAGCTCCATCTGGTACGTAGGCTGAGACCCTATCTGCCTGCGGACTGTCTCGCCAGAGTGGTGCATGCTCTGGTTATCTCCCGCTTGGATTACTGCAATGCGCTCTACGTGGGGCTACCTTTGAAGGTGACTCGGAAACTACAACTAATCCAGAATGCAGCAGCTAGACTGGTGACTGGGGGCGGCCGCCGAGACCATATAACACCGGTCTTGAAAGACCTACATTGGCTCCCAGTACGTTTCCGAGCACAATTCAAAGTGTTGGTGCTGACCTTTAAAGCCCTAAACGGCCTCGGTCCAGTATACCTGAAGGAGCGTCTCCACCCCCATCATTCTGCCCGGACGCTGAGGTCCAGCACCGAGGGCCTTCTGGCGGTTCCCTCATTGCGAGAAGCAAAGCTACAGGGAACCAGGCAGAGGGCCTTCTCGGTAGTGGCGCCCGCCCTGTGGAATGCCCTTCCAGCAGATGTCAAAGAGATAAACAACTACCTGACATTCAGAAGACATCTTAAGGCAGCCCTGTTCAGGGAAGTTTTTAACGTGTGATATTTTACTGTATTTTTGGTTTTTATGGAAGCCGCCCAGAGTGGCTGGGGAGGCCCAGCCAGATGGGCGGGGTATAAATAATAAATTATTATTATTATTATTATTATTATTATAGTCCTGGCAGCGCCTCTATATAAGGCCGCTCAGATGCAAGCATACCTCTGGTCCATCTTCCCCCAGTATCTTCACCCTAGCACTTGGTCCAATTACTTACTGAAGCCCTTTTGGTGTGCAGAGTGAGCAGCGCTTAAGCTGGCGAATCTCCCTTAGGGAGCAGACTTTACCTATTGCGGTCACACATGCAGAGTTGCTTATTGCAGGCCAAGTCTGTATTTCCCTGTGGAGCTATTGATCCTCCCAAATACCTGACCACCCAAAAATGCCTTTGAAACAGCCAAAAGGTCTTGCGGCACCTCTGAGGACAAACAGATTTATTGTCGCAGAAACTCAGGAAGCTTATGACATAATAAACGTGTTGGCCTTTAAAGTTGCCACAACAGGACACTTTGCTGGTTTTTGCTGCAACAGGCATGCAGGCATGAATCTTCCCCCTCTGTTCTTTCCTGCTCAGGTCTGCAATGATGTCAACGAGTGTGAGACAGGGATGGGCAGATCCTGTGTCCCCAATTCCATCTGCATCAACACTCGGGTAATTATTGGCAGTTGCCTCAGACCAGACCTTCCTTCGATCCCGCCACAAAAGGCAACCGCCATCCCTCCTTTCAACAAAAGCAGAAGCAGCTCAAGATGTTAGATTCCTGACTAATGTATTTTAGTTTCGCTGCAGACAATTATCCCAAGAGAGCCTCTCACCTGGCTCTGTCTATCCATTTAAATTATGCCAGGTGTTAAGTTGTGGGCGAACATATCAGATGACACAGCGATTCTTTTATTTGTAAGCTGGAACAGAACTGATCTGAGGAGCTCAGTCAGCCTGCTTATATAGAGCTCCAGAACAATGTAACTGTTGCCATTTTCTGAAACTATCCAATCACTGAACGTCACTTTCGATCCTTCATTTGCATACAAACTATCCAATCACTGAACGTCACATTCGATCCTTCATTTGCATAACTATCTACAGTAACCCCCTGCTGGCCCAGGGTGAGAACTTCAGTACATAACACCAGGTAACAGCCAGATGCATCAACAGTGTCTTGTTCATCTTTAGAGGTGCAAATGGCACCCACCTTGGGGTGCCCAGACCACCAAAAGCAAAGCAAAGAGACCTGCATTTGCACACTGAGAATCCCGTTGAAAGCAAGACGAATCACACGGTGTGATAGGAATTTTGAGGTCTTAGATATATGTTAAATGTTCATAAGTGTACCAACCAAGCACGTACATAGATGAGCACAGGAAGACCGACCTGGAACCATTTTTGATTCCCAAACTGACCAAATGTTTTCTCTGCAAGGTCAAAGGAAAATGGAAAAGCCTCCCCATTGTCTTTTCCTTCACAAATCCTGTCTTAAGGGCACATTTAAGATATGAATAGGGTGTGAGTCTGTGACCTGGCTCAGGAACTAAGTATTTATCATTACAAAAGACTGGCCAGGCTCCCCAGGCAATCCAGTCAAGTGACCATTAAACAGGTAACCAGTCAGACGAGATAAACAACGCACTCAGATTTCTGCTGTAGACCGCCTTTTCTGTGATGTAGGTATGATGTATCTCGGGTGGTGGTCTTGGGTTACACCCCTTCTGTGATGTATGTATGATGTATGGAGGGGTGGTCTGGAGCTCCGGGGCAGGGAATTTAAAATGTCTATATAAGGGCAGGCACACCTTTGTTCGGGGTCCTCCTCTCCTGCAGGTGAGGGGAGCACCCTGTTGCAACAGTTCAATAAAGACCAGGCTTACGAGCTGCTTTGCTTCTCAATATTCTCTGGTTATTTTCTCCTACCAGTAGGGAACCTACGTAAGGACTCTATATGGGCTCTTGGATATCCCATAAGGGAAAAAAGGGCAGATTTTTGATTACAACAACGGTACACAAAGGCCTGTGTTTCCCAAAAGCAAGGATGTCCCAGGATTGGTGGAAGGGAAAGAGAAAGCACCACGAAACAGCAGGGCAGCTTTCACGCATCCAGGGAGACAAGAGGACATCCTTTCGGCTGCTTGGCCATCCCTGCAAATGCCCCACTGCAAACCACCCCATTTCTTCTCCCTGCAGGGCTCCTACAAGTGTGGGGCGTGCAAGCCTGGCTTCACAGGGGACCAAGTTTCCGGCTGCCGCAGCAAGATGGAGAGAAGGTGTCCCAATGGAGATCTCAGCCCCTGTCACGAGAAAGCGGACTGCATTGTGGAACGCGATGGAACACTCAGCTGTGTGGTAAGTTCAAAGCCTCCTTTGGGCTCCTCCTTCTCCTCTTCACATCCCTCCCTAAGCATCTCCAGATCTAGCCAAAGGGGAAGCTGCAAAGTCCTGCAGACTAGAGGAGATCGGGGTGGCTGGTATGTTTTTCTCCCCCGGCTCACGCTTAGAAATGTGAATTTCAGGTTTCTGCACGTCCAGAATAAACAGAAAAGCGAATACTCCATCCAAAACCATTTCTAAATATTTCCCTCACCAAATTGGGGGGGGGGAGGGTTTCGCTGATGCAAAAGAACAACAAAATAGGCCTGTTCTAAAACTGATGCTTTAAGGTTCAGAATGTATGGGTCATTTTTTGCAATTGGAACAGCAAAGTTTTCTACAGCTCAAAGCCTTTGTTTTGTTTAGTCTCTGTTGCCCCCTAGTGGCCGGACAGTCAGACACGCGCCCCTCCAGAAATTAATACCCTTCCTTCGCTCACACCTTAATCTGCGTTGATTTAAGGGGAGACCTTTGTGCAGCACTGAACCTTTTTGTTCTTGTTGCTGTGCGTGAAAATGCATTGTGTTGATTCAAAACCGCACTGTTTCAGGAAATTGCTTGCAAAAAAAAAAATGTGCATAAGGCAAATTTAAAGGACGCACAGCGACTTTACTGGAGAACAAGTTTTTAAAATAATAATAATAACCGCATGAATTGGAAGAGCCGCAAAAAGATTCCATTGAGCACATGGATTGATAATACAGACAGACTAGTTACATACGAACAAATTGCATGTCGACGCAAATTAAGAATGGATAAACATGAAGAAATCTGGAAGGAATATTTAAAGCGATAAGGCGGACGCTGGTGGGAAGTAGGGGGTTGAGAGGTGGGGAAATATTGTTAAAAAGGCGTAGCCATAGGTATATCAGTATTCAAATCTGAATTGTCAAATTGTGTTATTTGTGTCATGGTTTTTGTTGCATGTGTCTTTTGCGGTTGTTGTCTGTATTGAAAAAATGATTAAATAAATTTAATAATAATAATAATAATAATAATAATAATAATAATAATAATAAATGTGTGCAGAAGTGTGGTGAAGACGAGAAAAGTGAGGAACCAGTGTTAACAGGTCTGCCTTCCTTGGTTAATGCTTGTACCACTCTCTGCTTTCAGTGCATGGTTGGGTGGGCCGGTAATGGCTTCATCTGCGGCAAAGACTCCGACATTGACGGCTTTCCTGATGAGAAGCTTCGCTGCACAGATAAGAAGTGCCGCAAGGTAAGAAGAGACTCTCAGTGCCCAAGGCCCTCTCCACCCTAGACTATGCCTCTCCTTGTCTGAGCGCAGCCTAGGCAGACTTAAGAGTTGCATCCCTTTTACTCTTGTAAAAGAGTATTGGGAAATGATCCATAATGAATTGAAAAAAATGTTAAAAAGTGCTCCCCCCCCCCAAAAAAAACCCCAGAGTCCTTTCTGTTGGGGATTATTCAGACTGAAATTCCCAGGTGTCAGAAATGGTTATTCATGTCTGCCACTACTGTGACCCGTGTTTCGTTAGCCCAAAAATGGAAAACGAGCGAGGTCCCAAGCAAAGAAGAACGGCAACTTAAGTTGACAGAATACGCGCAGCTTGCAGACTTAACACATAGAATAGGAGAACATGAAGAACGTACCTTTAGAGAAGACTGGAAAACGTTTCTTGAATATATGGGAAATAACTGTGTACAGCTGAATACGCTGGCAGCATTAAGATAAATTCAACAGTGTAAATAAGTTTTTGATGGGTGTAATAATGGAATACTGAATGGTATAGTTTTTTTAAGAATACTCAGGGATTTATGATTTGTAAAATGAGCCATGGAAAGAGAAGAGGGGAAGTCACTGATATCTTAAGGATGTAAAAATGAGTAAATTGCTATATATATATATATATATATATATATATATATATATATATATCCTGGCTGGCAGCTCCCCGTAAGGCACGCACACAAACATCTTAAAAGCCTAACCATTGTCTCCCATTCCAGGATAACTGTGTGACGGTCCCCAACTCCGGGCAAGAGGATGCGGACAGAGATGGAATAGGAGACGCCTGCGATGACGACGCAGACGGCGATGGGATAATAAACACTGAGGTTTGAATTCCTGTCTTGGGTGCATGTCAAGTAGACAAGCGCCCTTCCGATTTTGCTTTCAGGACCAAGGAAAGCTGTCTTTTCCCTGTCGAGCACAACAGAGAGGGCAGTTTCCTATAAGCAACGTGATTGCATGTGTGTGTTAAAATCGGAATCCGCACCCATCATCCAGACACTGAGGTCCAGCGCCGAGGACCTTCTGGCAGTTCCCTCGCTGCGAGAAGCCAAGTTACAGGGAAGCAGGCAGAGGGCCTTCTCGGTGGTGGCGCCCGCCCTGTGGAACGCCTTCCCACCAGATGTCAAAGAGAAGAACAACTACCAGACTTTTAGATGACATCTGAAGGCGGCCCGGGTGGCGCTGTGGGTAAAACCTCGGCGACTAGGACTTGCCGATCTCATGGTCGGCGGTTCGAATCCCCGCGGCGGGGTGCGCTCCCGTTGCTCGGTCCCAGCGCCTGCCAACCTAGCAGTTCGAAAGCACCCCCAGGTGCAAGTAGATAAATAGGGACCGCTTACTAGCGGGAAGGTAAACGGCGTTTCCGTGTGCTGCGCTGGTGCTGGCTCACCAGAGCAGCTTCGTCACGCTGGCCACGTGACCCGGAAGTGTCTTCGGACAGCGCTGGCTCCCGGCCTCTAGAGTGAGATGAGCACGCAACCCTAGAGTCTGGCAAGACTGGCCCGTACCGGCAGGGGTACCTTTAATGTTTAACAGACCACTGTATTTTAATACTTTGTTGGAAGCCGCCCAGGGTGGCTGGGAAAACCCAGATAGATGGGCGGGGTATAAATAATAATACAGTGGTACCTCAGGTTACAGACGCTTCAGGTTACAGACGCTTCAGGTTACAGACTCTGCTAACCCAAAAATAGTACCTCAGGTTAAGAACTTTGCTTCAGGATGAGAACAGAAATTGTGCTCCAGTGGTGCTGCAGCAGCTGGAGGCCCCATTAGCTAAAGTGGCGCTTCAGGTTAAGAACAGTTTCAGGTTAAGTACGGACCTCTGGAATGAATTAAGTACTTAACCTGAGGTACCACTGTAAATAATTATTATTATTATTATTATTATTATTATTATTATTATTATTATTATTATTAGAGACAGGCTCAGGGTTCCAGTCCAGCGGCAAACTCTCGCCCTCCAGTATCTCTTCGGCCCCCCTCCCCTGACTCACCCCTCCTCTCCTCTCCCTACCCAGGACAACTGTGTGTTTGTGCGCAACTCAGACCAGCGCAACAGCGACCAGGACAGCTTTGGTGACGCCTGTGACAACTGCCGGAACGTGAAGAACAACGACCAGCGAGACAGTGATGGAGACGGCCGGGGGGACTTGTGTGACGATGACATGGACGGAGACAGTGAGTGCCTGCAGGGCCCCTGAGCGATTTCAGGATAGATGATGATGAGCGGGTGGATTAACAGCAATAATAGTCACAAATTATTATGGTGATGAACATAAGAGCAGGCCTCCTAGGTTGGGCCACCCTCTTCTCACAGTGGCCAAATACCCCACAGAGCCTAGAAATCGAGATAGACTGTCTCTGGAACTAGAGGTGCTGCAAGAATGTAAGAAGAGCCTAGCTGCCGGATCAGGCCCGGACCTTTAACGGTCTGGACAAGGGAATGGTCAGGAGAAGGCAAACGTAGCTGCTCCACCCCGGCATCTCACAGACAACACCTGTCCTGTCATCATTCCACGACATGACCGAGAAAGCTCATCTCCGTTAGAGTGGAAAGATGGACCATTTAGTCAATTAAAACACACACCTTCTGAATTAATCAACAAAGAGACACACAACTAATTGGCCAGGAGGCTTTTTGAAAAACATTTTATTTATTTTTAATGTAAGCTCCCAGAAGAACTGTGGATCGGGCATTCAATTTTTGTGAGAGCCAGTGTGGTGTAGTGGTTCAGAGCGGTGGACTCGTAATCTGGTGAACGGGGTTCGCTTCCCGCTCCTCCACCTGCAGCTGCTGGGTGACCTTGGGCCAGTCACACTTCTCTGAAGTCTCTCAGCCCCACTCACCTCACAGAGTGTTTGTTGTGGGGGAGGAAGGGAAAGGAGAATGTTAGCCGCTTTGAGACTCCTTAGGGTAGTGATAAAGCGGGATATCAAAGCCAAACTCTTCTTCCTCACTTTGGCATAAGCACTGATGCCTCTTCCAGGAGGAGAAATCCTGCCTTGCCCCCTCCCTCTCCTACAGCTTTCCAGGCAAGGCAAGATGCCGCACTCTTGATGACTCTTTTTACCTCCCGCTTCTTCAGAGGTTAAAAATGTCCTGGACAACTGCGTGAGGACCCCCAATCCAGACCAGAGGGACAGCGACGGTGACGGGGTTGGAGACGTTTGCGACAGCTGCCCCTTGATCAGCAACCCGGACCAGGTAAGCGCTTCCTGGGGAAATGAATGAGTTGGTGGCGTGTGGTGCAAATGGGTCTTTTCCCAAGGGTGGGAGAGCAAATTGAAGGATGCCTAGAGACTGACCTTGAAGGTGAATGTCTGTATGGCTTAGATCTTTCAAGAGAAGGTTTGAAATAAGGGCTATTAAGTAGACATGGTTCCCTACCCCCTGCAGTTAAGATATGGTTACCAGATTTTTTTCAATGACTCCAGGGGCACTTTTTCTTTTCTTTTCTTTGAAGCTGAGTAGCAACAGGGAGTCAGTATTAGGGACGGTGAGGCAAAAGACCCTGGGCCCAAGCACACATGCATATTGTATAAACGTGCAAAGCCCTTCTTTCGCACCCTGTGAAACATAAATGCGCAGAGTTTTAAAAAAACTGGGCAACAGCACACTGCCCACCCATGACTCCCGAGCCTTCCCTGATCTCCTGCCCCCTTTGTTGTGACAGATCGAGGGAGCTTGGGAGTCGCGGGCGGGCGGGCGGCCGTTGTCCAGGAGAGGCGCAAGGCACACAGTTTCTCTGCCAGGCAAGGTGCAAAGCCCTTCTTTCGCACCCTGTGAAACATAAATGTGCAGTGTTTTTAAAAAACTGGGCAAGGACCGCCTGCCTGCGACTCCTGAGCTTCCCCCAATCAGTCAAAACAAAGAGGGAAGGGGGCAGGAGATCTGTACCGCCGGACATCCCCAGTTCCCCTTTGGCAGTGGTGGCGGCAGCAGTCAGCAGCCCAGAGCCAGCCTGGTAGCGCAGTTGACTCTGGCTGGCTTCAGGAGCTGCTTGCTGCCGTGGCACCTGCCATTTTGCCTCGCCAGAAGTCCCCATATGATGTGTTGTTGCTGAGGCTGCCCCTGCCACATTTCCCAGGGACAGATTTGCAAATCTGGGGACATTCCAGGGACAGAATTTGTCCAGGGACAGATTTGCAAATCCGGGGACTGTCCCCGGGAACCGGGGACATCTGGTAACCCTAAATTAAGAGTCACGGATTTCAAAGTCTTGTTTTGCTCCTGTAAACTTTTTTATTTTATTTTAAGCAAATAATGCAGCTGTTGCTTCCTGTTATTTAGAAAGACACTGACCACGATCTCGTCGGGGACCTGTGTGATACCAACCAAGACCGGTAAGTTATAGAAATGGCTTGTCTGGTTTCACCTGTTGGGGGGTAGGAGCTAGGGAGCACCTGTCCTGAGACCTATCATGACACCCAAAAGTAAGCGCAACTGAGAGAGCATCTTTATCTCCCCCCAGGGTAGCACACGCCACTGGATTTGTGGCATAATGGCCTCTTCTGACAGGCAGAGCACCCAGAGCAGGGAGTCATACAGAGATGCGACAGACAGACGCCTTCAAGGGCACTTAGTTCTACTACATCTTAAGATCCAATCGCACCCAACTTGGCAGATTGGATGGATGGAGGACAGGAGGGCGGGGGATGGTTGAAGGACAAGACTAGCTCATGCAGAGATACAGCAGGCAGCCTCCTGTGGAGTGTGTGGTCCGGATTCACCTTGAAAGAAACCTGGGAGTCTGGGTCCAGAGTCAGGGCTAGAGCTCAGCCGAGGAATTTCAGAGCTGGGAATCGGTTTACTTTATTTATTTATTTTTTCAATTAATTTTCACAAAATTATAAACGAACAAAACACACAAACAAACATAAATCATAACCCTATAAAAATTACACTTATTAACATTGTTAAGTGACTTCCTCGCATCCCCTTGGTTGAATTTCCATGCAAATCGTTATAACAGCTTTACAAATCCTAATCCTTATATACTTTACTTAGTCCATTCACATCCTTATATCTTTTCAATTCAAAATTGTACATGTTAAACATCACTTAACTTACATAAATTCCTAAGCCAATCTGTTGCCTGCAAGCTATTTCCAATTAGTTTAACTTAACAAATTTAGCTAAATAATCGTTGAATTTTGTCCATTCTTCCTGAGGGAATCGGTTTTCTTTAAAGGGACCTGTTAAAAAGGAGACATAGAAAGAGACCTAGGTAAAGGGTAAAGGGACCCCTGACCATTAGGTCCAGTCGTGGCCAACTCTGGGGTTGGGGCACTCATCTCGCTTTATTGGCCGAGGGAGCCGGCGTACAGCTTCTGGGTCATGTGGCCAGCATGACTAAGCCGCTTCTGGGAACCAGAGCAGTGCATGGAAACGGCGTTTACCTTCCCGCCGGAGTGGTACCTATTTATCTACTTGCACTTTGACGTGGTTCCGAACTGCTAGGTTGGCAGGAGCAGGGACTGAGCAACGGGAGCTCACCCTGTCTGGGATTCGAACCACCGACTTTCTGATCATCAAGTCCTAGGCTCTGTGGTTTAACCCACAGCGCCACCCGCGTCCCTAGAAAGAGACCTAGCCACTGCCAATTCCTCTTCTATCTTCTCCTTTGCTGGGTCATTGCTTGCCGTTGGGTCAAAGGGGCAACCCTGAGCTTCCCCTTTTTTCTTGAAGCCTCAGTTCCCATACCCTAAACTTGCAATCTTCCCTTCCTCTCTCTCTGCACAACAGAGATGGGGACGGCCACCAGGACTCCAGGGACAACTGCCCCTCGGTGCCCAACAGCTCCCAGCTGGACTCTGACCAGGACGGGATCGGGGACGAGTGCGACGAGGACGACGACAACGATGGCATCCCTGACCGCAGGCCCCCCGGACCAGACAACTGCCGCTTGGTCCCTAACCCTGGGCAGGAAGACACAGACAGTAAGGACGGAGAACTGGCCTTGCAAAAAAAGCAAAAACCTCACCAGGCCACCTCTCTGGTTTTGTCATTGGCCACAGCCTCACCTGGAGCGGTTCGTTAAGTGCTGTCCCCTCTCAGAGTGCTGAAAGGCTGCAAAGGTGTTTCCTCAGAGGAGACTGTGGTCTCTTTTAGCATGTATGGTTTTATTTACCTGAGCGTAGGGCAGAGAGGCTCACAGCATTAACGCCCTGGCAGATCTTGCTTCCCCAATTGGAGACCCAAATCCTGCACAGAGCGAGGCATGTCTCTCTCCCCTCCCCCCCCCCAAGTCATCAGCAAAACTTGTACACACCCCTCTGGCCACCTGCTCTCCATCCTACGATGGTGTGGCATCCAGCCAGGTGATGTGGGAGAAGGACCACCCACACGTCTCTATGGCAACAGGGCACCCTCTCTGGATCTGTAGAATTGCAGGTCTCAGCTGGCCTGCCAAAGGCATGGCCTTGACAAATAACTAGTTGGTCAGGCTTCCTCTTGTACATTCTTCCCCCTTTCCTCACCCACTGCAATACAGTCATACCTCAGGTTACAGACGCTTCAGGTTGTGTTTTTTCGGGTTACGGATGCTCCGAAACCCAGAAGTACCAGAACAGGTTACTTCCGGGTTTCGGCGGTTGCGCATGCGCAGAAGCGCTGAATCACACTTTGCACATGCACAGAAGCGCCGAATTGCAACCTGCGCGTGTGCAGACGCGCCGCTGCGGGTTGCGAATGTGCATCCCGCACAGATCACGTTCGCAACCCGAGCGTCCACTGTATACAGGATTGGAAGCGACCCGGGGTATCATCCAGACTGACACCCCTGCCAAACTCATAACAATAACTTCGAATCCATGAGATCCATCAACTTGCTGTTGTTGTTTTTAATTAAAAAATGATTTGTCTTCCAACTTCAGTAGCTGCCTTGAACGCCTGTGGGCAGAAGAGAGACCTAGAAATGTAAATAAATAGCCATACCTTGGGTTACAGACACTTCAGGTTGTGTTTTTTTGGGTTACGGACGCGCTGAAACCTGAAAGTACCAGAACGGGTTACTTCTGGGTTTCGGTGGTCACGCATGCGCAGAAGCACTAAATCGCATTTTGTGCATGTGCAGAGGCACCAAATCACAACCCGCATGTGTGCAGACGCAGCGCTGTGGGTTGTGGACGCTGCTGGTTGCGAACGTGCATCCCGAGCGTACACTGTATAAAATAAGTAAAAAAGGAAAGTCCCTGAATCCTAACTTTTCTTCTAGCAGCCTCTGCCTGCAGGGAGGGGGGCATGGCATTGTGACCTTCCTGCCCCACCACCCCCTGCCTGGGTACTTCCATGACCCAACTGGAACCCCCTGGGGAGGGTAGAGCTGCTCTTAGGAAACTGAGCCTTCTTCCCCCTCTTCCCGCTGCAGGAGACGGCACTGGGGACGCCTGCCAGGGCGACTTTGATAAGGACCTGGTGGTCGACCGCATAGACGTCTGCCCAGAGAATGCCCAGGTGACGCTGACTGACTTCCGGGCGTTTCAGACGGTGGTGCTGGATCCCGAGGGAGATGCGCAGATTGATCCCAACTGGATCGTCCTCAACCAGGTCAGCTGGCAAAGGAGCAGCTGGGGGCTTTTACATACCCCATTTCCTGCTGTAGTCCGAAACAGAAGGAAAAGCTTTCCACAGAATACGCTTTTTTCCGTGTCCCTGTTCAGTTATGCCCAGGTGTGGAGGGGGCTGTCCAGAAGAGGGGTGCAGACGTGGCCCTCCAAATGTCTCTGTCTGGCCCTGGGAACTAGTAATAATAATAAAAATGATAATAATATTTATTTATTTATTTATTTATTTATTTATTTATTATACCCCGCCACTCTGGGCGGCTTCCAACACAGTATTAAAATACAGTAATGCCTCAAACATTAAAAGCTTCCCTAAACAGGGCTGCCTTCAGATGTCGTCTAAAAGTCTGGTAGTTGTTCTTCTCTTTGACATCTGATGGGAGGGTGTTCCACAGGGTGGACGCCACTCCCGAGAAGGCCCTCTGCCTGGTTCCCTGTAACTTGGCTTCTCGCAACGAGGGAACTGCCAGAAGGCCCTCGGCGCTGGACCTCAGTGTCCGGGCTGAACAATGGGGGTGGAGACGCTCCTTCAGGTATACTGAGTCGAGGCCATTTAGGGCTTTAAAGGTCAGCACCAACACTTTGAATTGTGCTCGGAAACGTACTGGGAGCCAAGGCACAGGGAGATGGATGTGAGGGAGCTGTTCCCCAGACATTTAGTTTCCAAGTTGCGTAGCTACTAAAGTTTTGTGATCTACCACTGCCTTGGCTTTGAGATGCAAGCAAACAGGGACCTTGCTCCACCCAGTATTATGTTTTCTGAACGGCTGAAAAAGCTCCCCAGCTGTTCTACACCGGATGTAGCTTCTAGGTGGTCTTCAAAGGTGGCCCCACACTGAGCACTTTGCAGTAGTCCAGTTCGTGCTTTCAAACCACCTGTGCTTCTGGAACGATGCTCTCAGACTGAAAAAAGCTCCCACTTCTTTCTTTCTTTCTTTCTTTCTTTCTTTCTTTCTTTCTTTCTTTCTTTCTTTCTTTCTCTCTCTCTCTCTCTCTCTCTCTCTCTCTCTCTCTCTCTCTCTCTCATCTGCAGGGAATGGAGATTGTTCAGACCATGAACAGCGACCCAGGTTTGGCAGTCGGTAAGTGATATTTTTCACACCTAAATCCCACATCCTTTCCAAACCATTATTAATATTCTTTTGCAAAGTCTTCATGAAAACCAACCAGCCATAAAGAATACCAGTGAATAGCTGTGTCATCTGAACATAAAGGTCATGGGCTTGTTGATAAAAGTGATTGTCATGGACTGGTTGGATGTGGGTGAGTGGGGGGGAGGCACTAGCTTGGGGGACCCCCAAGGGAAGAAGGCTCAGAGCTTGATGAGGGGTTGTGGGGTGACAATGGGCAGCCAGAGGGAGAAGGCTGGGAGGAGGGAGTGTCAGAAACTGGAGGGGCAACAGGGTTTAGTGAGCAGGGGGAGTTTGTGGCAGAGAGCAGTCCAGAATCAGAGACAGGAGCGGAGAGGAGGGGGCACAAGAGGCAGAGATGAGGCAGGCTGCTGAAGAGTCCAGGGGCCCGTTTCCATTCTATACCCACGGCCTTCTTGCAGGGGATTTACTTTAAGACCCCCATTACTCAGCGTCTATGTCCATGCACAATGAATGAAGTAGAGGACTTCATACACTTCTTTTTCTACTGCCCTATTTATGAGCTAATAAGAACTAAGCTCCTCCTCTTGATCCCGCCCACCATCACATCTAAGGAAGACTGTTTGAAATTCCTTCTTGTGGACGCAAATCCCCAAATTTCACGTGGGGTGGCAATCTTTATAGTGCAGGCTTTGAAACTCAGGGCTACACTGACTGGGTAGTGTGTCCCAGACCTGGACCTGTTTTAATTCTTTGTATTACCTTTTTAACCTAATGTGCCGAGCCTATTTTGGGGCCATTATATGTTTTATATACATCTGCATTTTAGATTCCTGGCGCTGGCAACTAAATTTTTACATTATTGTTTTAGGGTAATTTAAATGTCACAATGCCAGTAATATCGTTTGAATTTTGTTTTGTTATGTTGCTTCTCTCTAGCATTTTTGTCTTATCCTGCTATGGCTGTATGCTAATGCAATAAAGGTTTGATGATGATGATGATGATGATGATGAGTCCAGGGGGTCTCCCCCTCCTGCTGTGACCAGCTCCCCCCCCCCCAGTCTCCCAGAATGTGCAGAGGGCAAAGCAGAGATAGCCAAGGAGCCTCAGGTCGCAATGGAAGAACTGGGGGGGGGGCGACTTAGGGAGTTGTGGGAAGGTGGGTACTTCAGTCCTCACAACTGCCGCACTGGGGCAAGACCTACTGCTTCCCAGTGGAGTACAGAGTCAGATTTAAGGTGCTGGTTTTGACCTTTAAAGCCCTTCACGGCCTAGGACCCTCGTACCTACGGGACCGCCTCTCCCGGTCTGCCCCACGGAGAGCCTCAAGGTCCATAAATACAGTGGTACCTCGCAAGACGAATGCCTCGCTAGACAAAAAACTCGCTAGACGAAAGGGTTTTTTGTTTTTTGAGCTGCTTCGCAAGACGATTTTCCCTATGGGCTTGCTTCGCAAGACGGAAACGTCTTGCAAGTTTGTTTCCTTTTTCTTAACACCGTCAATACAGTTGCGACTTGACTTCGAGGAGCAACTCATAGAACACGGTGTGGTAGCCTTTTTTGAGGTTTTTAAAGACTTTGGTGATTTTTGAAGCTTTTCCAAAACTTTCCCGACACCGTGCTTCGCAAGACGAAAAAATCGCAAGACGACAAAACTCGCGGAACGAATTAATTTCGTCTTGCGAGGCACCACTGTAGCAACACCCTAGTGGTCCCGGGCCCTAAGGAAGTTAGATTAGCCTCAACCAGAGCCAGGGCCTTCTCAGTGATGGCTCCGGCCTGGTGGAACGCTCTGTCTCATGAGACCAGGGCCCTGCAGGATCTGATTTCTTTCCGCAGGGCCTGTAAGACAGAGTTGTTCTGCCTGGATCTTTGGCTTGGAATCAACTTGATCCCCTCCCCCTCCTTCCTTTTTCCTTTCTCCTTCTGTGATGGGACTCCTATTTGGGGACTTCCCTGGCTTTTTCTGACCCATGTAGGACCAGTCTGGATAGTTAGCCTTGGTGAAGATTTGACATTTTCATCCCCCAAGTTTTTGATTTGAGTTTCTACTGAAATGAGGCTGCATTTTAATGCTGTATTTTAATCTTGTTTTTAAGTTGTATTTTAATCAATAGTTTTTATACCTGGTGTTAGCCACCCTGAGCCCGGTCTTGGCTGGGGAGGGCAGGATACAAATTATTATTATTATTATTATTATTATTATTATTATTATTATTATTATGAAGAGTTGCTATGCTCACTGGTCTGAGTTAAAATCATAGAATCCTAGAGTTGGAAGAGACCACAAGGGCCATCGAGTCCAACCCCCTGCCAAGCAGGAAACACCATCAGAGCACTCCTGACATATGGTTGTCAAGCCTCTGCTTAAAGACCTCCAAAGAAGGAGACTCCACCACACTCCTTGGCAGCAAATTCCACTGTCAAACAGCTCTTACTGTCAGGAAGTTCTTCCTAATGTTTAGGTGGAATCTTCTTTCTTGTAGTTTGGATCCATTGCTCCGTGTCCGAGTTGTTTCCTTTGAATAAAGTGTTAACTTCACTGGCATCTTGAAAGTTGTTGGCTGACCTGACCCCAGCACTTGCCCCGATAGTGATGTGGGATGGATGGGCCATGGCTCAGGGGTAGAATAAGAGTAGTAGTAGTAATAATAATAATAATAATAATTTATTATTTATACCCTGCCCATCTGGCTGGGTTTCCCCAGCCTCTTTGGGCGGCTTCCAACAAAGTATTAAAATACAGTGGTCTGTCAAACACTAAAAGCTTCCCTAAAGAGGCTTCCAACAAAATATTAAAATACCGTAATACATCAAACATTAAAAGCTTCCCTAAACAGGGCTGCCTTCAGATGTCTTCTAAAAGTCTCTGGTAGTTGTTCTTTGACATCTGGTGGGAGGGCGTTCCACAGGGCGGGTGCCACCACCGAGAAGGCCCTCTGCCTGGTTCCCTATAACTTGGCTTTTCACAGTGAGGAAACGGCCAGAAGGCCCTTGGTGCTGGACCTCAGTGTCCGGGCAGAACGATGGGGGTGGAGACGCTCCTTCAGGTATACTGAGCCGAGAACACCTGCTTTGCATGCAGGAGGTCCCAGGTTCAGTCCCTGGGCGCTTCTCCAGCTAGAGCTTGGGAGAGGACCCTTCCTAAAGCCCTGGAGATCTGCTGCCAGTCAATGCAGACAGTACTGAGTTAGATGGGCCAAGGGCCT
The DNA here is from genome assembly GCF_027172205.1 of Podarcis raffonei. NCBI lineage: Eukaryota > Metazoa > Chordata > Lepidosauria > Squamata > Lacertidae > Podarcis > Podarcis raffonei. Next base: position 3,224,039 of record NC_070619.1, on the reverse strand, counting down.
GAGACAGGATTCCCATGCTTCAGGGGGGCCACCTCTGCCCCTCAAGGTGCTGCTGGACTGCAACTCACCACCCCTAGCCATTTGGGGGCTCCTGCGGGCTGGCCAAGACCACCAGCTGCACCCCACCCCCAGATTCTGTGGCGGTGACCCCTCTCTCCCTTGCTTGAGGGTACACCGCATTCAACGGGGTGGACTTCGAGGGCACCTTCCACGTGAACACGGCCACGGACGACGACTACGCCGGCTTCATCTTTGGATACCAGGACAGCGCCAGCTTCTACGTGGTCATGTGGAAGCAGATGGAGCAGACCTACTGGCAGGCGAACCCCTTCCGGGCTGTGGCGGAACCGGGGATCCAGCTCAAGGTAGGTGGCTGAGAAGCCCAGGGGGAGCCCAGATGCCGCGGGCCAAGCCAGGAAAACAGGAGAAGAAACAGCCCACACAAAATCTCCAATCTCTGTTTCTCCTCTCTGGCAATGAGAGCGGGGAAACAGGGATGTTTTCCCCAACGGCTGACCTGCATCTCAATTAAAGGTAAAGGGACCCCTGACCATTAGGTCCAGTCGTGGCCGACTCTGGGGTTGCGGCGCTCATCTCGCTTTATTGGCCGAGGGAGCCGGCATACAGCTTCCGGGTCATGTGGCCAGCATGACTACGCCGCTTCTGGTGAACCAGAGCAGCGCACGGAAATGCCGTTTACCTTCCTGCCAGAGTGGTACCTATTTATCTACTTGCACTTTGACGTGCTTTCGAACTGCTAGGTGGGCAGGAGCAGGGACCGAGCGACGGGAGCTCGCTCTGTCGCGGGGATTCGAACCGCCAACCTTCTGATCAGCAAGTCCTAGGCTCTGTGGTTTAACCCACAGCGCCACCCGTGTCCCGTATCTCAATTGCCTTCTCCCAAATCTCGTCTGCATTTTGGCTCCGCAGGCTGTTCAAGCAGTTAAGAGCCAGTTCTCCTGCGGACACAAGGCAAAGGCTCTGGTCGGCCACCAGGAAAGAGGCTAAGGCAGCCTTTGGTGCAGATGTTGTCCTCCAGATGTCCTAGACTCCCATCATCCCCTACCAGGGCAGCCATCTGACGCCGGGGCTGATGGGACCATGGCCAAGCGCTCAAATCAGAATGGAATGCTTCTAGCAAACAGATCAGGTCATCTGGAAGCTCCCCTAGGCAGCCTTTCATCACCTCAACCACGTCCTTCTGCTCTTGGTAGTCTTTTTCTCTAGGAAAAGGCTTGCCTCAAGATCTCCTGTCTGTGTGTGTGTGTGTGTGTGTGTGTGTGTGTGTGTGTAATGAATGGCGTAGTTGAGGTTCCTGCATTGCAGGGGTTTGGATTAGAGAGCCCTCAAGATCCCTTCTAACTCTATTATTATTAAAATTTGTATACCGCTGTCAGGGGCTCAGGAGCAGAAGCACAGGGGAGAGAGGAAATGGAGAGTGAAGGGGAAGAATCCGAGGGCAGCGTAGGGGAATATGACAGTGACCCGAGAGATTCCATGAGCTTCTCCAGCGAATCAGAAGATTCCCAGAAGGGGGCGCCGATGGTCAGGGCAAGGGGGGTCCCAGGAGGGACGCACCAGAAACAAGGGACCAGCGGGGACTCCCAAAGCAGCAGCTGGGGATCAGGACCAGCTTCCCCACCAGAGCGTAGTGGGGGGGAAGAGTCACATGTGTCAGGACCAGCGTCTCCTCCAGCGGGGAGAGAAGATGAGTCAGGGCTGACCACGCCTCCATCGGAAAGTGGGGCAACGGAGGGGAGGTCAGTTCCAGCTAGCCTCCCCGAAGGGGGAAGCAGTGACAGGAGCAGTGAAACAGTCAGGAGGAAGGTTGCTGGCTGGGCGCGCGCGCCAAGTTCAAATGTACAGGCGCGCGGGACAGCAGAAAACCCGGATTGGGAACCAGGTCCTAAAGCCCGCCGGAGGGAGGGGGAAGACTCAGGGGACTCAGCGTCAGAAGAGTCTAGGAAGGGCGAGACCCCGACAGACAGGCGGAACCAGAGGAGGAGAGAGCAAAGGAAGAGGTGGAGCAAGGCTAGAGTCTTAAACTGGTGTCTGGGGGGAGGAGATTCAGACGGAGCTTCAGCGGTCTAGAGTTTGAGACGTAGGGCTGCACGCTGCGGCTGTGAAAGCGAAACTGAACTTCAATAAAGACTTTCGTACTTAACAACGAAGCGGCGTTGGTCCTTTATGAGCTGGGACCTCGGGCAGCTCTGACAACCGCCCTCCATCCATAGATCTCAGGACCGTTCACAACATAAAAATACTGGATAAAAAACACAAAATACAGTTCTATGACAAGCAGGTTCTAAATGTGTTCGGATGCATTTTGACTATACTGGTACACATTCCACGGCGTTTGTTTCTTTGATTTCATAAGATCCACGTGCCTGAGTGTTGAAAAGAAAACCTCAAAACTGCTTTACGAATGAAAACGATCGCCAAAAAAATGTTTACAACCGTTATTTTTAAAATGCCAGAAGCCGCCTCGAATCCCAGCTTGCGAAAAAGGCGGGTTATATAAATAGGAAAGGGGCAGGTTGCTGACACTGACAGGTTGTGGGTCTCCAACCACATCTGGGTGGGGGGCTCAGGGAAGCCCCCACAACCCACTCCTGCTTTCTGAACTTCGCTGCCCTTCCCTCCAATCCCAGGCAGTGAAGTCCAAGACGGGCCCTGGTGAATACCTCCGCAACTCCCTCTGGCACACTGGGGACACGGCCAACCAGGTCAAGCTGCTCTGGAAAGACCCTCGCAACGTCGGCTGGAAGGACAAGACCTCCTACCGCTGGTTCCTGCAGCACCGGCCCCAGGTGGGCTACATCCGGTAAGTGGCAGGGACCAGGTGCACAGGTGCGCCAGGGATGGGTGCCAGGCGGAAAGGCCTGGCTCAGTGGTGGTCCTGTGAGGCACTCCCAAAGCAAAGGAAAGATTTGTTGCTGTTTAGTCACTTAGTCATGTCTGCCTCTTCGTGACCCCCTGGACCAGAGCACACCAGGCACTCCTGTCTTCCACTGCCTCCTGCAGTTTGGTCAAACTCATGCTGGTAGCTTCGAGAACACTGTCCCACCATCTCGTCCTCTGTCATCCCCTTCTCCTTGTGCCCTCCATCTTTCCCAACATCAGGGTCTTTTCCAGGGAGTCTTCTCTTCTCATGAGGTGGCCAAGTATTGGAGCCTCAGCTTCAGGATCTGTCCTTCCAGTGAGCACTCAGGGCTGATTTCCTTCAGAATGGAGAGGTTTGATCTTCTTGCAGTCCATGGGCCTCTCAAGAGTTTCCTCTGGCACCAGAATTCAAAAGCATCCATTCTTCGGCGATCAGCCTTCTTTGTGGTCCAGCTCTCACTTCCACACATCACTACTGGGAAAACCATAGCTTGAACTATACAGACCTTTGTTGGCAAGGTGATGTCCCTAGTTTTTAAGATGCTGTCTAGGTTTGTCATTGCTAAGGAAGGATTAGACTCTGATAATAAAATACACACAGAGGCTTGAACCAGCAAGACTCTGGGAGGAGTGCGTGTAATAATAATTCCTGTCCACCCCTTGGCTCAGGTCGTTTTATTCACACAAAAACTTTTTACCCAGTGTACGTAAGAACCAATCGGATTTCTAGGAATTAAGATGTTTAAAGCTAAATTAGAAAGAATGAAAGATGTTAAGTGATCAAGTTAAATTTTTTTGAGAAAATTGATTTTGGAAAACTGTTAAAATGATATACAATGAAATTCAACCAGGGGGATTTGAGGAAGTCACTTAACAATGTTATTAAGATTGGTTTAATTACAATTAGGATGTATGTATGTTTGTTTGTCTTAATTTTTTTTTTTTGGAAAATTAATTTTAAAAATTGAAAAAAAACAAGAACCAATCAGATTTCCTCTGAGCATTTCAAAAACCGCACGTGGGACAAAGTTAGATCAGAAGAAATTAACTTTTAACTACAAAGACTACTCTGAGCATGCATACATAGCTGAGAGTAAATGCTTTTAGGAAACTCTGGAGGTCATAAACAGCAATAAACAGTATTTACCATCTCCTTGTGAACTCTCTTCCTGGCCCTAAGATTAACAAAACTAACAATAGCTACATCAAAGAAACTGCCTACTATTTTTTATGGCCTAGGATGCCTGGTGCAGCAACTGGCAACTGACCTGTGTCAAGCAAGAGGAATACCGTATTTTTCGCTCTATAAGACTCACCTTTTCCCTCCTAAAAGGGGGAGATGTCTGTGCGTCTTATGGAGCGAATGCAGGCTGCGCAGCTATCCCAGAAGCCAGAACAGCAAGAGGGATTGCTGCTTTCGCTGCGCAGCGATCCCTCTTGCTGTTCTGGCTTCTGAGATTCAGAATATTTTTTTTCTTGTTTTCCTCCTCCACAAACTAGGTGCGTCTTGTGGTCTGGTGCGTCTTATAGAGCGAAAAATACGGTAGGACAGGGATGCAAAGGCGTGGGTTGATGAAAAATTGTTATCAAAATGTCTCAAACCCAGTCAACGCAATGCTTTCATTGCTGACACAAATGGTTTGCTCCTTATTTTCTATAATTCCTGATAGCAATCCCACCTGATCACTACAGTCCTGTAGCTCTGGGATTCCCTCCTCAGCAGAGCCCAACAGCCTTCCGACTTCCTGCTTCTATGCAGGTTTTGACGGCTCTTGATGCCTATTTTTATTGTTTGGGGCTGGTTCCCTCCGCCTCGTGTTGGTGCATGAATTTGAATGCGACCTGTTTTTAAAAAATAAAATAAAATACTGCATCTTCTTGTTTTCTGTTGTCGCTGAACGCAAAACACCCTGCAAAATTTATTTCAAACAAAGCAAGAGGTTATAAGCTCCCTTTTCAGTTTCCAATTATTTGTCTTGTTTTGTGAAATGTGTATTTAAAAATAAAACCAGATAAGGCAAGTTCCTAAGGTACAAAGGGGCCTTCATTTGGGGTTATTTCCAAAGAGATTTTGTGTTATTATTTCAAAAAATCATCTTGGAGGCAGGAACCTACATTGGCTCCCAGTACATTTCCGAGCACAATTCAAAGTGTTGGTGTTGACCTTTAAAGCCCTAAACGGCCTCAAAGGCCCAGGATACCTGAAGGAGCGTCTCCACCCTCATCATTCAGCCCAGACACTGAGGTCCAGCTCCGAGGGTCTTCTGGCGGTTCCCTCACTGCAAGAAGCCAAGTTACAGGGAACCAGGCAGAGGGCCTTCTCGGTGGTGGCACCCGCCCTGTGGAACGCCCTCCCATCAGATGTCAAAGAGAAGAACAACTACCAGACTTTTAGAAGACATCTGAAGGCAGCCCTGTTTAGGGAAGCTTTTAATGTTTGATGTATTATGGTATTTTAATATTTTGTTGGAAGCCGCCCAGAGTGGCTGGGGAAGCCCAGCCAGATGGGTGGGGTATAAATAATAATAATAGTAATAATAATGATTTGTTATTTTCAAGCAGAGGCTCCTGCCTCCTAGACCCTCACATTTTTGCCACAAATATGCTGGCATTAGAATCCTTGATGGTTTTCCTTGCCTCTCCAGGGCGCGCTTCTACGAGGGCCCTGAGCTGGTGGCCGACACAGGCGTTGTCCTCGACACCACGATGAGAGGCGGGCGCCTGGGGGTCTTCTGTTTCTCCCAGGAGAACATCATCTGGTCCAACCTGCGGTATCGCTGCAACGGTGAGCAGGCCCCACTCCCTCCCGCCCAGCCCCACACATCCTCTCTCCCCATCCCTGGGTGCAGCCTTCAAAGCCATGCCAATTTTAATGCCAAGGGGAGGAGCTAAAACAGATTTAGTGACAGGTTTTCACACACAAGCAAAAAGAAAGCGAGTTTCAGTTGCTTTTGCGGACTCCGGCAAGCTGTGAGTCTTGGGGTCGTATTTCCTTTGTGACTCACCTGTTGGAGGCAGTGATGCTTCTGGAAACCCCAGGAGGGGAGAGGGCTCTCGCACTCAGGTCCTGCTTGGGGGCTCCCTGTGGGGGTATCTGGATGCTGGGCCCTTGGCCTGATCCAGAAGCCAGGTTCCTTATGTTCTTGTGGAACCTCCAGGTCCAGAGGCAGTCTACCTGGATTCCTAGTTTCTTATGGATATTTAGCCGCTGTAGGAACAGAGTGCTGGCCAGGGATGGGTGTACCAAAGCGCTTTACTCCCACAGTCCCATCATCAAGTCTCTTACTGGGTGGGACTCTGTTACTCCCTGCATTGAAGGGGGCTGGACTGGATGACCCTCAGGACCCCTTCCAACTCTACCATTCTAAGATAAGCTTACCTGAATATTTCCCAATTAATCCGGGGACACTTTAATTAATTAATTACTACACGTTTGGGACAGTGGCAGAGGGGCAGCCTTGACCTCAATCACCACGTTTCCCCTTCCTCCGAGGCTTCTATCTCCTTTCTCCATGAGCCTTGGCAGCCCCTGAGGTGTTGGTTCTTTGGTGGTGGGGGGGAAGCAATGCGTGGTGGGTCTGGCATGGGAGGCGGAGAAGGAGGGCCGAGAGCAGCGGTGGTGGTCAGGCTCAGGCAGTGCAATGCCTCCCTTCCCATCGGAGCAGCCCCAATCCCATTCCTACTTGGCAGGGATCCCTCAGCTAGGAAGCAAGGCTTCACACTTGCCTTTCAGAGCAGCCCCAGCCCAACTCCTACTTGCGTGCAAGGAGGGGACGGGGATCCCTCAGCTGAGAAGGGAGGCTTCCCTTTGCCTAACTGAGAGATCCCTGCCCCCTCCTGCTTGCACACAAGTAGGAGTTGGGAAGCTGCTCCAATAGGCAGCACGAAGCCTCCCTTCACAGCTGAGTTGCTGGGCTCAGGGAAGGTGGAGGCAGCCCGGAAACTGCATTTTAGAGCCCCTGCACCACCATCATATGGGGGACTTCCCAGCAGCTCCTGAAGCCAGCCAGAGCCAACTGCTCCAGGCTGCTGAGACTGCCCCTGCCGCGTTTCCCGGGGACATTAGATGAAATCCGGGGACATTCCGGGGATGCAATTTGTCCGGGGACTTATTCGCAAATCCGGGAAACGGGGACGTCTGGTAACCCTATTCTAAGACCCCTGCCTCCTGTTCTCTCATTCACAGACACGATCCCAGAGGACTACGAATCTTACCGGAACCAGCAAGACTACTAAGCGCCTTTTAGGGTTGGCCCGAGACTCACATACTCACCCCTCTGCTTTCTGCTCTTTTTACGATATATCAGATTATGGACAGTCCTGCAAAACCTTGCAGCAGCCGCCCAGCCGCCCTCTGGCATCGCTGCGCCTCCCTTTCCCTAGTAACCGGAAGCCCCCTTAGAATCCCTCACTGGCCACGAATCTGCTGAATGTTCTGCACCATGCAGAAGAGCAAAAGCTAATCCAGCTGTTCCAGCGGAGGCGCTTGAGAACATGGAGGGGAGAGGCTGGCCAGGAGAAGCTCCCCAAGCACTCGCCAGCAGAGGGAGGCTGCTTCCTTCTGCTCCAGCCCTAGGTAGGGGGTTCGGGTCTGATGTCAAGGAAGTGGGGCTGACCGTTGCACCCCTGCATGAATCACTGTCCAGGCACAGATCAGCGATTCATGCAAAAACGGGGTGATGCGGTGCGACGTCCCTCTTGAGAAATGGTCGTAGTCTTGCAAGTAACCAATTTTGAGAAATGTAAATTAAATTGGACAGGGAGGGAAATGTGTGCTGAGCTAATCCAATCTGGCCTGCTCTGGCATCCTGCAAGAGAGGTGCCCCTGCTTTGGTTCGATCCTCAGCCCCTCAAGGCTCAGGTGGCAAGAAGCCTGGTGGGCGGCTGCCAGTCTGAGCAAGTGACCCTGGGTAAACGTGGCGCATGGCTTCCTCCCAAACCCAGTTACATGCTCATTCCTCGGCCCTGAATCCTTGGCGCATTAAAGGCAGGTAATGAAATGCGCACCTTCTCGGAAGCAATAAGAAGAAACGCAGAGAAAGCACTTTTTAAAAAATATGTATGTATAGAGAATTTGGAGAATTAAATTACTTTGTCTTAAGGACAAGAAGGTTGTGTTTTGTTTCTTGATGCTGCCCGCAGGGCAGGCTCTCTGAAAGCCAGGAGAGATCCCAAAAAGCAAAACTGCTGTCTGGCTAGGGAAGAGGAAGGCATTTTGCAAAAAAACCACCCCTTTTTAACCCATTGCAAAGCAGCTTTGCAATTAACAACAATTATTCAGAAAAGCAGAGCTGAGCAGCCAGAGAGAAAAACAGCTGAACTTTATTACATTTCATTTACAAATAATGCAAAGTTACAAAGACAAAAAAAGCCTTCACAGAGAAAAGAAAGAAAAAAAAGGAAACGATCGAACCAAAAAAAGAGAGATCAAAAAGAATGTACACAGAGTTTTGCCGCTTTTTCACATCATTGTCATGTTCTTAAGTTTGCAAAAAGAAGAAAAAAACACACACACGCTTACAAAGCCACCTTCAGGGTTCCTTTTTTTTTTGCCAAGAAAAAAGCCACAATAAATTAAGCTTCTATGCTCCAGAGTTCCTGTGCTGCTGCTGCTGCCCCCAAGTAACCCCCCTCCCCACCCCCCAAGAAAACCTGTAACTCAATGGTAGGATTTGCATATATCAGTAAAGTCATTCCACTAGTCCTCATGTTTTTGTTTTTTTAAAAAAAACTATAAAGAACAGGATGTTACACAGTCCAAAAATACAGAAAACAAAAGACTGTTCCCTTCCCACCCTTTTAATCCGCCTTCCCCCCCACCCCAAAATATAATTTTTGTGTTACTGTTTTTTAGCTGCCTGTCTGTAAGGGAAGCTGCCAAACACAGCTGAATCTACCTTATTCAGATAAAACCCACATTCCCCCTGGTGTTCTTTTACACTTTCAGGTGCCCCAAAAGAAATGGGGGGGGGAGAGAAAAATTTAATTTCCTCCCTGCCCCCAAAAGAAAGCCATGTATTGAAAAGCTACCACCCGACTAACTGCTAGAACTAAGCACATTTTGTTTACTTGCTAAGTTGCGTTAATGTTCTGGATGTCTCTAGCAATATGGTTATTATAATATGGATAATTACGTTTAATGTGCAAGTGCTCATGCCCATATAGAGTTAGGAACTATTTAGGATCGAAGGGGGAAATAACGTTTAGGCATGGTCTTATCCCCCCCCCCAAAAAAAGAAAGTGATGTTAGGGTTGCAGCCCAATTAAGTTCTGCTCAGAGTAGATCCACCAGACCAGTTTGGCCACATCCGTCTGTTTCAATAGGACTACTCAGAGTATGGCCGACCGCGGACACAACCTGCAAAAGCTTGCGGAATTAATCCTGGTGTTTCTGTTGCGTATGGCAGGGCAGCCAAAGAGATGCGATTGCATTTGCAAGCCGTGCCTTAGCTAAGTGTTCTCCAAATCAAGGATCTTGAGTAGGGATTAAGCCATTCCCTCTCCTGGCACAGAGAGTTTTGAGCGGCTTCTGCAAAAGGGCTGATTTCTACGCAATGGTTGGTTAGGGTTTCCCGAAGTGAAACAGAGGTGCCGCCTCAAGAGGATTGTGAATCTCCCCACACCGAGGATAATGGCTTTTAGTAGGGATTCCTGATACCGCCATTTCTCTTTTTAAAAAACACACCATGCAGCTAGTCCCTGTGGTCTTTCTAAAAACTATCAGCTGCAAATGAAGGCTTATGAAACTAACAGAACTGTAATCTAGAATTGAGAGGTATCCCCAGAACTGGGGGGGGGGGGGGTTGCATCTAAAACAGCACCAGGACCCCCCCAAAAAAACACTTAACCCTCCCACCCAATTTGGCAAAAACAAACAAACCCTAAAACAACCCTCCCTCCTTTTATTTCAGCAAGTCGTGTTTATTTGCACTGAATTCAATTTAATCCTACTTGCTGTTCGTGGGATTTTTAAAGTGGGGGACATGTCAAACTTCACACCCCACCCACAATCACACACACTTGCAAAGGGGTGGAGGGGGTTATGGGGAGAAGTATTTTGACCCATTCATTTTTGGGAAGGGGGGGGGGTCAGGCATTAGGCCTCTGCTGATCTGCCCAGTTAAGTTTTAAAGCTCTGCTGGTGCTTTTTTTTTCAGAGAAGCTTCTACTGCGCACCCAGCCCCAGCCTCCAGAAACCTGCCTGCCCACCCCATCCAGCATTTAAGGGGGGGTGGCGGCGCTAGGTTGGTGAAGCCTGGGCCAGGAGAAGACACGTCCGGCTCAGGTCAGCCGTGCCATACAGTAACAGAACACCGTTTGGATGTGGCGGCAATTGATAATAATGGCGATAATCATTTTATTATTTGAACTCTGTCCATCTGACTGGGTTGCCCCAGCTTCCCAAACATATATAAGTTGCGTCTGGGGGGGCGGAAAGAGAAGGCATCTCAGAGCCCATCTCCCACCCACCCCTGTCCCAAAGATGGGGTTTCCACCGTTTTTTGACACGCCTGAAAATTGGGGCTGGGTGGGGAGAACGATTAACGCTGGGAATTTTGTCATTGTTATCGATATACCGAGAAGGCTTTGGGGTGGAGGGAGGGGGGGAAAAGGAGAGGAGAGAAGGGAACCAGGCAAAAAGCAAAAGAAGGCAATGATGCTCAACTACGGGCGTGAGATCGTCCAATTTGCAGGTGGAGAATGGGGACATTGAGCCAAGACAGCCTTTGCTTCAATACACATGCTAAGATACAGCTATTATACATTTTTTTTTGCTTTCGGTTCTTATGTAAAAGGGGGATGAAAACCAAAACCCAACACCCCAAAGGAAGAAAATACCAAGCTGTTGCTGCGGCCGCCTCAAAGCATCTCCCCCCCCCCCAGACTGCGTTCCCCTCCCCAAAAAAGCCACGCCTTTCCTTTATAAACACAGTAGAAACTGGCCAAGCTCACATTTATTTATATATACTTTTTTAAAATATATATATATATTTATATACACACACACGCACCATGCCCTCCTCCCCAGAAGGAAGTTGTTTCCCCCTTTTTAAAAAAAATAAAAAACAATAATAATAAATACAACGAAAAGCACAAAGATATCGACCGAAGTTCCATAAACGTAGTGTGTTGGTTATTTAAACCCTCCGCACCCACCCCCAATTCACATATTGCAATATGGGAATTCTGCACAAAGCCTACAAGTTTTCTTTTGGAAATAAAAGGAAGGTTAAACCGGTTCGTTAAAAAAGAAAAGTTACAACACAAAAACACTTAACTTTTTGTTTGGGTTCCCCATTTTCCCCCCCTAAAAAGAAGAAGAATGCATACTCAGATATTCAACTGCTCTTTCACAGATGTTTTCACAGTGACAAGGGAATTTTTTTAATTAAAAATAAATAAATCAAAGTGCCTTCTTTCCTTTTTCAAAAGCCATGGGTGTAGTATGTAGGTCTCTTCTGGAGAGGAATTCTACCTAAGAAAAAAAGGGTGGGGGGGAAATGGCTGCCTTGAAAGGATGGAGGCAGGAAAGGGAGGATGGAAATGGGGCGGTGGAGGGAGAGAAAGAAGTAGCTTTCCTTTTTCTTTTCTATTTAAAAAAGGGACAGTTCAGTCTCTTGCTGCTGCCTGTCAGAGATAGATTTCCAAGGAGCCCCCAGCAAGACTCCTGCAAACATGCAGAAAAGCCACAGCAATAACAAGACTCAGTTTTCCCTGGCCATGCAATGGGCAGAGGCCGCCCCCAAATTTGGCCTTTTTTGGCAGGGATGGGGGTGGGGGTGTCTTATCCTACCCGCCCCCAATTTGTGCATAGCTGGGTCTGACCACCTCCGAGCCCAGCATCCTGTATCCGAGGACATCCGGACAATTAGCCCCCTGCTTGCTGGGGGTCTGGTTGGCCGCTGTGGGAAGAGGGGGCTGGGCCTGACCCAGTTGCTGGATCTGTACCCCGCTCCCTGTGCCACTTTAAGTCTTGCTTTTTTTACACTTCCATCTCAGTCTGCATACACATGCGCGCGCACACCCACACCCACCCCAATATATATGTATTTATAGTCATTCACTCTGGCCCCTGCTTTTGCAAGACATTTTTCGAAGCTGACGGAAAGCATTGTGGATTTAAAACACCAGCACCCGGCCTGCCATCCCCGCAATTGCTTCTGATACCCATCCTGGCCTCTCGACAACCGCTGGCTGCCAGAGCCCACCCAAAGAACAGGTGGGGAGTCACACACCCCCTTAGAAAACCGGGACCAGGTCCATCGGGGCGTGGGGGTTACAGGGGGAGAGGAGGAGGGGACAGCGGAACTCTGCATATGCTCAGGAACGCTTCTCCACACAGCTTGCAAGGATGGAGATGGAGCAAGGCCCTGACAATGAGGATGACAGTCCTCATTGTCATTTAATTCATTTGGCACTTGATGCCAAGGGGGGCTTTTGGGGGCCAACTTCCATTTTCAAAGACCAACAATGGCAGCTGTTGGGTGGGGATTTAAGGAATGTGGTGTGGCATTTTTCCAGAATAGAGCCTTGTTTATTACAAAGATACTCGAAATCTGCAGAATTGGACTAATTGCCCCATACCCCCCAAACAGCTCTAGGGCTCTAACATGCCTTGCTAATATTTTGGGCTGGCAGCAAAGCTCCTGCTAGGAATCACAGACTTGTAGAGCTGGAAGGGACCCCAAGGGGTCATCCAGCCCATCCCCCTGCAATGCAGGAACCTTTCGCCCAACATGGGGCTCGAACCCACAACCCTAAGATTCAGAGTCCCATGCTCTTACCAACTGAGCTATGGAAGCCTGTACTGCCTGGCAGCCAGTAGCCTCTGTGGGTGCACCCAAGCGCCTGAGGCGGCAGACCAGAATTGGCAATGAAAGGGGACCCTCCTGGCTCCTGGGACTCCCACTGGGATGAGAAGGCGCAGTACCCCTCCTGGCCTGTTCCAGTGGAGGTGCTGTGGAGCAAGCGGAGCCTGATGGAAACTGGAGGGACGTCGACTTCTGCGCTCCGTTCCTCACTGGGAACTTTTTCTTGCCAAATTGTAAGGAGAAAGGGCACTGCTTATGTAAGTTCAGGGGCTCAGACTGCACTGCAGGGGTGAAGCTGGTCTCGTTTACACAATATTATTAGCTGGTGCACACACACACAGAGCAACACTGGGCCAGGCTGGTGTCAGATTAAGGCCCACAGAGACCCAGGATAAAATGACCACTCAGCACAGGCACTCCCTGGGCCAGCTGCCATCTCTTGGCCTAACCTACCTCACAGGGTTGTTGGGAAGGTAAGGGGGGGGAGGAAAGGAGAATACAGAAAGAATGGCTTAAGACAAACGCACCACTGTGCCCATTCAGATGCAAGCCAGGCACCTAAGCGAAAGAGAGCTGTTCTTTTAAACCTGACCCGAACTGAGCAACGAACAACACTCCCGCTTTTGAACCAAGCAGGACTTCCTCTCTGCTCAACGACGGCAACAAAGCATTCTCCCCTGGAACAGAATCATGGTGGCTAGAATCCCCCAAAAGGATATGGGGAGCTTTCAGCTCCGCCCCTTCAAAATAAGCAACTTTAAGCAAGCTTCGGATGCAGACAGAGCATGTATCTCAAAACCTCCGGGGGCCTGGCCTTAAACACAGAATTGAGGGTGGGGGTGAGGATAGAAAGCCCCCTCCCCATGATGAAAAAAAACAGAAAGAAGCAGAATATAAGGTGCATTAAGGGAGGAAGTAATTTGCCGCTGTGCTAAAGTCATCGCTTGGCTACTCAACATGATAAATTAAGAATGACGCTGCCCCCTGCTGGGAGAGAGATATCGAGCACATCGAAAAATCTCGCGCTACGATCCTGCCATCTTTAACAACCGTTTCCAGCAACAGCAACAAATGAAACACAAACCAGAAATTTTAACAGTGCAAATGGTCCCTAATCCTCAGTGACCCTCAAATCCAGAAAGTGTTTTTTTTGTGTTTGTGTTTCACGTGTGTATACAGATATATATATATATATATATAGATAGATAGATATATATTAAGGCCATTTTTGTAAAACTACTTACAGTTTATCCGCACTCAGGCTCTCCTATGTACATGTGTAATTTAGAAAAGGGGAGGAGGAGAGATTTTTACATCTCCCTATAAAACTGTCCGGTTCGAGAGCTGCGTGTGTTTACCAAGACCAGGAAACGAGTCTTCCGATTCCACATCCCCAAACGGCAGGCCAAAGACTGAAGAGGACTGTGCACATGTTGAGATCTGAGGGAAGGGCATCCCAGAGAGGCGGACCAGTGAATTCTGACAGGATCGCTGGAGGCCAAAGGACGAGGTCCCTGCTTTCCCCCTCCGGAGCAGGAGAGTTAGCACCTCCTGTTGGTTTTTTTTTTAGCAGACGGGATTCCTCCTCGTGCGGGAGAGGGATCCAGAGCAGGCTTGAAATGGGCAGACCATGGCGAGTACTAGAGGCTAAAATACTGATACGGGTTATATAACAATGGGAGAGGCCACTTCTTGGAAGTCGAAAGGGTTGGGGGAGAAGCACTGCATCGAAGCGCCCACACAGAACGCCTAGGAGACAGCACAGTTTTAGTGCAAAAGTCGGAAAACAAAGGATGGCACAGGCGGAGTGTAAGCAGACATGTACTCAGAACGGGACTTCCTAGCGGCACATGCAGGGGCCCAGGGGCCCAGCTGTAACTCGCCGGGGGGGGAGGCATTCGGGGAAGGCTATGGCAGGACTCAAACCCAGAACCTGAGGGACAACAAGGCAGGGACTCAAGTTGAACGCTGCCCGGCCAACTCAGAGCAGAAGAGGGGACGGCAGGGAGGTAAGCTCTGCTGCGCCAGCCAGGAAGGCCCAGGGGACTTAAGATATCGCCCAGCCAGGCCAAGGGAGCCACAGGAGGCTACCAGATTAGCATTTTCGGCAAATGGGAGGTTCACTTCCTCCCAAGCAGCCCAGAAAACCAGGGACCTGACCTGGAGAATGGGATGCCGTAAAAGAAAAGTGTTTGGGGGGTGGGGAGCAGGGAGACCCTGCCTGAAGCATTCAGACTCACAAACATGCCTGCGAGAGGATTTCTGAGCTCCAGACATGTGTTTCAGGGACCCACCAACACCCCAGGGGCACTTGGCACGAGATTCTGCCAAGGGAAAGTGACAAACGCATTGGAGTCAGTCCAAAAAACTGCCCCACGCCAAAGAGCGCCTTCCGCTCGGGACGTCGAAGGAGAGAACATCTCTGTCCACTTTGCAAGCAGGAGACGTGTGTGTACATCTTGGGGTCCCCTTAAACGATTCCCCACTGAACCCCTCTGATTCTGCCACCCTCAGCAACCATTTGGGGGCTCAGTCTGGCCCGGCGCCCCTCCAAGGCTGACCGGATTTTCCTCGCTATTCCCTGCTAAAAAATAACAAATCATGCACGTGAGATATTTTCCTTTAATACTGGGCGGGAACTGTCTTTGCCATGCAAAAAGGGGAGGGGAGACCTGCACGCTGGACAGCAATAATCCCGCAAGCGTTCAACCAAGAGGAAACCGTAGCTCCTTCCTTTAGGTAACGGAAGTATGCGACATAAATAAAATTGCCCCTCCTCTTCCTCTACCTGTCCCCCACCCCCTGCCAAAAAAGTCCTTTGAATCGGAAAGAGGAGTTAGGCGGCTCGTGCAACTAAATCCCCTAAACTAAATTTTTGGTGTTGCCCCCCAAAAAGAGATGTTTCTGCAACTGTTGAGCAAGGAGGCAAACGGGGGAACAGGCAGCAATAGAGTTTTGGATGAGAGTCAAGGCTAGCGAAAAGGGGGGGGCACAGGAGATCACTAACCATTTACACCCCTCTCCCCATCCTTCAAAGCCAAGCATCTGCCTCAGGAAATTATTCTGGAGGGCTCACCGGACTCTCCCCACCAGCTCCTATACTGAAACCCCACCCACCCCATTTCCCAGAAGGAAAGCAGCAATATCCACAATGTAGCTTTTGGACTCAGGGGTGGTGGGGCTTCACGTGTCTGTCGCGCAACCCCCAGCACCCCCCCCAAGCTCCCGGCTTCATGCAGAAGTGGCTGTTTCTGTAACCGAAACCGGAGACTCGGTAGTTTTGACAGAGGTGGGGGGGGGGATAAGAACTATCTATTTACCTTTTCAGAGCGCTTTGCCCAGCCACCGGGGCGGGGGGGGGAGAGGAAGAGAGGGAGCAGCCTCCTCTACTGCCACCCCACTCCCTGCCTTCCCAAAAACAAAGACGGAGAAACCATTTAGTGCAAAGGAGAACAAGGACCGAACTTTGGTGGCAAGCAGAGGGCGAGAGAACGGAAAGGGCGCAAGGGGGGCATATGGATAAAGAGGTCCTCTCCCAAACCAGTGGCCTCTGGAGGGCGGGGGGGGAGACGGGGGGGTGGGCAGCTGCTCTGTGAGGGTGGAACGAGCCCGGCTCTCAGGTGCGACGGACCCGAGGTGGGCCGGTCCCTGCCTCTGCGGGCGCCGAGACTTGGTACACCTTTTATTTGCGATTTGGCATGCGCTCTCTCACTCTCGGCGACGCGCCCCCTCTTCCCCTCTCCCCTACAGCCGGTCCATCCGGAAAGTGTCCTCTGTGGCGGGGTCAGCGAGGACCATGTCAGGGTCGTTGAGCATGTGCAGCCCGTCCAAGGTCAGGGGGTCGATTTTGAGTTCGTCCAGGGGGAACTGGGAATCAGAGTCGAAGCTGACATCCCCCACGCCGGCCAGAGAGCTGGTCAGGTCCTTCGACAGGCTGGGAGGGGACTCCCCGGTCACTGGGAGTGGCAGGGTGGAGGGAGAGATGAAAGAAAGAAAGAAAGAAAGAAAGAAAGAAAGAAAGAAAGACCTTTGGTTAGGATCAGCCTCCGCTCCTCTTCCACCTGACACACTCCTTGGGGCAACCCAGGAGCTAACTTCAGACGTTAGCAACACACGAAGCTGTTCAGACAGTCAGACCCAGCGTGGGGGACATTCCCAGCCCGACCCAAAGGTGCTGCAGGGGATTGCACCTGGGGAAAGCTGCATGTGAAGCCCTGGAGCTAAGCTGCAGCTCTTCCTAGAAAAACTATGTTCTAGTCCTCCTGGTTTTCCAAACAAGGAAAACGTAGGAATTCGCCTTGTGCCAAGTCCGACCCTTGAGTCCATGTAGCTCAGTTCTTTCTACACCGTGGGTAGGCAAACTAAGGCCCCGGGGCGAGATGCGGCCCAATCGCCTTCTCAATCCGGCCCACGGACAGTCCAGGAATCAGTGTGTTTTTACATGAGTAGAATGTGTCCTTTTATTTAAAATGCATCTCTGGGTTATTTGTGGGGCCGAGGAATTCATTTTTTTAAAAAAAATAGTCCGGCCCCCAACAAGTTCTGAGGGACAGTGGAATGGCCCCCTGCTGAAAAAGTTTGCTGACCCATGGTCTACACTGTCTGGCCCAGAAACAATGGAGTCTGCTCTGCAAGGGCATAATGGGCACTGCCCCACCAGCCTCTGTCTGCCCGCCTTCTGACCTGCAACCAGTCTGGGGGGTGGCCCTGCCTGCCTGCCTGCCAGCCTCTTCCTCCTGATTCTCACTGTCTCCCCTTGTAAAATCCAAGACTTGGAGGTCACCAGGCCCGTCAGGAAATTCTGTTTTATGGCAACAAGGCCAGGCCACGCCATGGTGACAGTGATGGTCAGCGAACGAATAAAAATTTAAACTCTGGTTCACATACTGTAGCTGACAGAGTGTTGCTTTTAATGCAAATAAGCACATGTGAAATTCTCAGCTCTGCCTACTTCTTCTGCCCCTTGGGGCTGAAGCAGTTATACCTGTTTTTATTGCTCTTTTCACCAGCTGGTCTTTGGCTGTCATAAAGACTGGTTGATCGATTGCTCCTTGTGGGAGGAAATCAGCAGGGAGGAGGAGAAAACTATCATTTGTGGGCTCTGTCTCTCGCCAGCCGCAGTGCCACCTGCTTGCTGGGCTCCCTAAAGGTAAAGGTAAAGGTACCCCTGCCCGTACGGGCCAGTCTTGCCAGACTCTGGGGTTGTGCGCCCATCTCACTCAAGAGGCCGGGGGCCAGCGCTGTCCGGAGACACTTCCGGGTCACGTGGCCAGCGTGACATCGCTATTTCTGCCCTACCAGCCGCTGCTGTTCAGAAATTCAGCAGCTGCAAAGGTCCAAAGGGTGGCGATGCGCAGCCAGTCCCACCCCCCAGGCGCCAAACCACGGACGCACCTGTGAGGATGATGTTGGGGATGTTCCCGTGGCTGGCGTAGCTGAGCTGCTGGGCGTCCTGGAGGCTCCCGTGGCTTCCGGTGAGGCCCATCATGGCTGCCTGGGAGTAATTGAGGGTGGAGCAGGGGCTGTAGAGGCTGTTGGAGCTGATGGCGTTCTCAATCATGTTGAACTGCTCAAGCTGGAGGAAGGAATCCTGGAGGTAACAACTTAATAAAAGAGCCTTGCTGGGCTGGGCTGAAAAGCCGGCTGGGTTCATAACCCACCAGTCAGATGGGTGGGGGTACAAGTACAGTGGTGCCCCGCAAGACGAATGCCTCGCAAGACGGAAAACCCGCTAGACGAAAGGGTTTTCCGTTTTGGAGGTGCTTCGCAAAACGAATTTCCCTATGGGCTTGCTTCGCAAGACGAAAATGTCTTGCGAGTCTTGCCATTTCCCCCCCCCGCTTTCCCCCCCATTTTTCTAAGCCGCTAAGCTGCTAATAGCCTTTTAGCAGCTCAGCCGCTAAGCCTTTAATAGCCGCTAAGCCGCTAAACCGCTAATAGCGCTAATCCGCTAATGGGGTTGCTTCGCAAGACGAAAAAACCGCTAGACAAAGAGAATCAAGGAACGGATTCTTTTCGTCTTGCGAGGCACCACTGTAATACATCATCATCATCATCATCATCATCATCCCAAGGGCATACTGCTCTGAACTGGGCTGGGCTAGATGACCCGTGGAGACCCTTCCTCCGAGTCTACAATCCTATGATTCTACGTTCCACTTTGCAACCATGGCTAAAATTGTGATTTAGCATTTTGACGCTGCGAACCGCCCCCAGATCTACGGACGAAGGGCAGCATGCAAATTTAACAAGTATTTTATCTGGCCGCCCGATGAACCAAACTTCGCTGGGTGGTGAAGAGTCGAAACCACCAATCCCATTTGAACCTCCACTCAAGGGGTGCTTGGGAGTCACAGAAAGCGCTCTCACCTGATGAGATAAAGCGTTTGCCTGCCTGGCCGTCATCTGTTGGTCGTAACAGGAATCCCCAAAGACGCTCCCCAGGATAGATGTTTGCTGCAAGAAGGAGGAGGAGGAGGAAGGGGTGAATCAGTGCAGAGAAGAGCCCTTTGCTGAAATCCAGAATGGGGGCAGCAGACAGTCTGCCAAGAACGCCCTTGAGGATGCTGAATTGAAGGCTGCGTGGTGAAATCCCCACCCCACCCCACTGGCTAACTACCAACCAGCCCCAGAATGATGAATTCAAGAGCAGAGCAGAGCTCTAGAGGAGGAGATGGGACTTGGGGGGGGGCACAGTAACCTGGTTTCCACCTTAGATGAGGGCTATGCCACTGCCACCACCATGCCAGAAACACACAGGCCGGAAAGGGGGAGAGGGGACAAAAGTGAATGGGTCGCACATGGTTTGAAGAAGCATGTCTGCCCCAGAGGGTGGGAGAGGGGTAGAAAGGCTCTGATGGATGAGATAGCTTGCAAACTGTCCTGACCAACATGACTGCATGCCAGTGGAGCAATGGGGAGGATAAGGGGCTGTGCTACCCAAAACAGCAGCAACTGAGATGCCCCCCCTCCTTTGGTTAGGAAGTTTGCTTGGAATGACGACAAGATTTTTATTCCTACTACCACTGCACTTATGACTCGTATCCAACGCTCATCAGACGCTGATGAGATCCGCTTGGTTGTGGCCCAATAATATTTTTATTTGTACTCCTACTCCTACGGCTGTTATTACTATTTCCATCCAACGCTAGTCATGCGCAGATTAGATCAGCTTGGCAAAGCCTGATTGAGAAGCTCCCGAATGCTACAATTCCCCAAACTGCTTCAAAATGAAGAAGGCAAAGCAAAGCGAATCTTTCGAGTTCCTTTTACCCTGCCTTCTAGAGACCTTCTCACAAGGTCTCTTATAAAGTAGGAAAGACCTAAAGAGGTTTTTTTGCAAAAAAAAAATCCAACCAAGTTGATTCTACAAGCCTGGTCCTGCGCTTAAAAAACAGCCGAGACAGGCAGCAGCAAGCAAGCCTCCTCCCCCATTATCAACCTAAATTCAGGAATCCCTCTGCCCTAACCTTTCTCTGCTGGGCTATTATAATCTGACCACCTCCTCCCCACCAGCAGGTCTATGAGAAACCACTCTCATTTTACAACTGTGCAGCAGTGCAAAGTGATACAGATGCATTTTTTTAATAAAAAAATTGCTCCCCTTGAGGATCCTTAACTGCACTGTTTTTAATAACTTTGCCAGCAGAGACCGGGGAGGTGGGGGGTGGAGGAGACGTGATTAAAGGGGAAGGGCTTTTTTTTTCATCGCTTCAGCACTTTGGGATCCAAGACCTGGCCTCTTCCGCTGGCTGCGGAAGCCAAAGGCTCTCTCTGCAGAACTGAAGAGGGAGAGGGGCTTGCTAGCTTTCGTTAACTGAATGGCTGAGCGCTGCGGCAAGGAAGGCCAGGAATTCCCCTCAATGCCCACGAGGTCCAGCACCTTGTGTGAGGGAGAAAAATGTTTTCTCCGGCCACTTTCTCGTTTTGTATAGGCTTCTATCCCATCGCCTGTTCCTCGTCTTTTCTCAAAACTGGAAAAAAAGACGAATGCACAAACTGGAACCTTTCCTCATAAGGCTGGCTCAGTGCTTTGTTCTTCCTGCATGAACCTGTCGCATGCAAACTGTGCTCCGAGTCTTCTCAGCCTTCTGAATCAAGGAAGGCAGAGAGAGGGGGACGAGGCCACATGGCCTGGCACCCTCCTTTCTGCAGATGCCCCCTAAACCTGGCAGGAAGGAAATGGCAGCAGCCCCGTCGCCACCACCTGGTGTTTGGTGGCAGCGAACAAGGGTTCCGTTTTGCTATGATGGCCGACGGCCGCTGGTTCTCTCTCCAGCACACCAGCAGCAGGTGGCATTCAGAGGTAGAGTGTGCCTGAGCAGGGAGGCCCCACATAGCTAATGTGGCTAGGTGCCGGTGCTCAGTCTACTCCTCCCCTCTGTAACAACCAAGGGCTGTAGCCAGCATGCAGTCGTCCTCAGAGCAGACCTGGGGAAATCAAAGGGGCATGACTCGCTTGGGTATACTGATTTCAGTAGGTCGTGCTCAGGGAAAAACTTGCTTGGACACGACCCCCGATTGATTTACAAGGCTATCGAATCAAGTGGCCAGACCCGTACATTAAATTTAACGTAGGGATGGGGGAAAGGCGGTGGCCCTCCAAGGCGCTGCTGGACCTCAACTCCCACCTCCCCTTGCTGTTGCCTATACAGGCAAGGGATGATGGGAAGTGTAGTCCAGGAACTTCTGGAGGGCGGAAGCTTGGCCTTCCCTGATTTTCTCCACACAGAAGTTGCACTGATGGCTTACAGGTTACAAGAAAGGAGGTTCATCAGGAAGAACTTTGACAGTGAGAGCTGTTTGACAGTGGAACAGTCTCCCTTGTTCTCCTTCCTCAGAGGTTTTTAAGCAGAGGTTGGATGACCCCTCTATCACGGATGCTTTGGTTGAGATTCCTGCATTGTGGGGGTTGGACTAGATGACCCTCAGGGTCCCAACTCTACAATGGAGGGCGTGAAAGGTTGGCCACCCCTGATTTTCCCACTAAGCAGCAGCAGCAGCAGCACCCAAGACTGCCTGAGGTCTCCCGCTCTGCGCTGCTTCACCCTTTTAAAACCCTTTCTAACTGCTGCTGATTGTTTCAACTGCTCCCACGTTGTGGGATGAGAGCTGGGAACGAGCGGTGCTTTGCTTTCCCTGAATACGAAAGTACTAAAAGGTTTCATGTGCTCCGGCTGCCGTCAGCTGTGTGGGCAATTAACATGACGCCTACGGCGGGTCTTTGCTGTGCGCTGACTTCGCCGACTCGTTCCGGCTGTGTTAGCAGGCCTCCAAACCCACTATTTGCCGTTTGGGTCTGATTATCTTCTAAGGTACCACAGGACAACAAAGTCTTTATACGAACACTTAAGTCTCACAGTTTGATTCTTCTTTTGGTCTTTCAATTCAATTTTTAACTAACCCTCTTCTTCCTATGGATTTTTGAAACTCACTTTTGGAACTCGGACTGTGTGTGATGGATTAAGAGCTCTGTGTTAAGGGCTGGAGATTCTTTCCCCTCTTCTTCTTACTTGGCCTGTTTTAAACCTAGCAAACATGCTTATTTGGTGTGTGGGTGGGTGTTTTTTCTTTTAAAGAACCTGCGCTCTCCAGCCCAGCCACCACAGGGCAGCTGAGAGTTTTAGTCCAAAACATCTGTATACATGTCTACTCAAAAGTAGGTCTCTGTGTGTTTAATGTAGGACAAAGCGCAGGAAATTCATGCCACTAATAATATTAATAGTTATTATACAATATTGCTTCCAGTGACCACTGAGAAGCCAAGTAAGATTTGTACTTAGTGCAGAAAACAGTGCTGGACAATACTGAAGAAAACCAGAAGCTGCACCTTGTACTCTGAAGTGTGTTGTTTACAACTTAACAGCAGAAAGTAGCCACCTTTCAACTCATGTCATCTCAAACCCACTTATATAAATCAGTGTGTGCTTTAAGGGGGGAAAACCTCCTGGATTATCAAAACAGTCTGCACATTTAGAAAAACCTATGTGATAGCTGAAGCAGTATGAATCCACCAGCATTGTACAGGTTCAGTGCAAACCCTGTTTTTACGCCTTATTTAAAAACAGGCAAGCACTCATCTAGACATAGCTGGAAGTGAGGGGGGGTTGTTTTTGTCTATTGCT
Organism: Podarcis raffonei; assembly: GCF_027172205.1. Lineage (NCBI taxonomy): Eukaryota > Metazoa > Chordata > Lepidosauria > Squamata > Lacertidae > Podarcis > Podarcis raffonei. The sequence continues at coordinate 3,201,220 of NC_070619.1, read as the reverse complement.
ATGTGTATTTGCGTTTTTTATCGTAAACCGCCCTGGGATCCTCAGACGAAGGGTGGTATAGAAATTCAATAAATAAAGATATACAGTGGTGCCCCGCAAGACAAATGCCTCGCAAGACGAAAAACTCGCTAGACGAAAGAGTTTTCCATTTTTTTGAGTCGTTCCGCAAGACAAATTTCCCTATGGGCTTGCTTCGCAAGACGTTTCGTTCTTGCGAGTTTGTTTTCTTTTTCTTAAAGCCGCTAAGCCATTAATAGCCGCTAAGCTGTTAATAGCCGCTAAGCCGCTAATAGCCTTGCTTCGCAAGACGAAAAAAACGCAAGACGAAGAGACTCGCGGAACGGATTAATTTCGTCTTTCGAGGCACCACTGTATATTTAAATTGGACAATGTGACATTAAGAGGGATTGGGGAGAGAGAGAAAATAAGACGGACCCATTGAGAAGCATGGAAGCGAAAGGCCTGGGGGGGGGGAGAGAGAGAGAGAGAGAGAGAGAGAGAGAGAGAGAGAGAGAGAGAGAACACACACACACACACACACACACACAGATGCAGTCAGTCCCTTACTTGAGGGGAGCTGCCAGGAGAGAAAGCTTGATTGGAGACAGGAGAGGTGGGAGACTGGTTGGCTGGGGAGCCAGCATTGTTGCGGTACTGCTGGAGTGAACCCTACAGAAGGACATAGAGTTAGAGAAAGAAAGAATAGGGTAGGGGGAAGGAGAGAAGGCAGATGAAATCACAGGGTTCTTTCGTGGAGAGAAAGAGAGAGAGAGAGAGAGATGGGAGGGAAGAAAAGCCCTTGTATGAACACCCAGGGAGTCAGCTAGTACCGGTTAAACAATGCCCCGAGAGAGCATGGACAGAAAAAAGTGGGGGGGTACAATCATTTCTGGACTTCCTCCCCGGCTTCCTGGAGAGCAAGGTGCAGCCAGGAACCATACGCTGTATTCCAAATGCCTCTGCTCCTTAGAATGACAGGAAAGGCATTGAGGAGACACAGCTGGTTTTTAAACATCCCTTTCCTAGTCAGGCTTCCCCCAAAGCTCCTGGAGGGAAAGGACCCGCGTGGGCGTAAGAAGAGCGCTGCCACTGAGTCAGGCCAAAAGCCCATCTAGCTTAGCCTCCTGTCCTCACCAGAAGCCACTGTGTCGGGTGGGGAGAGTTGCCATTCTGCTCAGGTCATGCTTGCTGGTTTCCCACGGGGGCATCTGGGTGGCCACTGTGAGTACAGGAAGCCGGGCCAAGTGGGCCCCCTTTGGCCTGATCCCACAAGCCAGACCTGAGCACAAGGACAACTTCCCCTCCTGCAGTTTCTCCCAGCAACAGGTACTTCTATGCATTTACATTGGAATAAATGTGCATACATTTATCTATGCAGGGCTTAATTTCAGCACGGCCGCCCCCCCCATCTACTAATGAACGTAAGAGTAGCCTGTTGAATCAGGCCATTGGCCTGATCCTCAAACAGGGTCTGAGTACCAGGTCTCCCCTCCTGCGGTTTCCAGCAACGGGGATTCAGCAGCATGGCTGCCTCTGACTGTGGAGGGGGAACACTGCCAGTATGGCTAGTAGCCATCAGTAAGTCCTCTCCTCCACGGATCCCGCTTAAGAGGTGTGGCTGGCACACTGCTTTTGCACCTGGCTCAGCCCACTCCGGAGAACACAGCCCCTTCTTTCGCTTTCTCACACCTGCATCTAAAATTGGGGACATCTGTGCTCAGTGAACTATCCACTCCTGTCTTGCAGCAAGGTGCTTCTCCCCTGCCTGCCCCTGACTTGTCCAGGGGATGTAATAATAATAATAATAATAATAATAATAATAATAATAACAACAACAACAACAACAACAACAACAACAACAACAACAACAACAACAACAAATAGTAATAGTAATAACTGAAATCCCAGGAGAAAAAGGACAGGGTGTGCGTGCGATTTCGGACTTCCTGGGAACCTCAGTGTCAAACGTTAAACACACAGACCTCGTTGGTGCAAAGGGTTGCTTGGAACAGTGTGTGAACCTAAGAAGAGCCCACCAGATCAGGACAGTGACCCATCTAGTCCAGCGTCCTGTTCTCACAGTGGCCAACCAGATGTCCCCAAGCAAAACCTGCAAGCAGGATCTGAGCACAAGAGCAACTCTCTCCTCCTGTGGATTAGACTCCCAGGCCTGAGGGTCGGGGCTGGGGAGGACCCCTAGCCAATTCAGAAGCAGGGTGTCAAGAAGTTGGCATCGTTTAGAAAGGCTGCAGAATTTTCTGGTCCCCTGCCTTTAAAGAAGAAAGAAAAGCCACACATACACAAGCTCTGCTTCGTAACACTAAAAAGAGTGAACGCTTCCGCCAACCGCTCCAACGCGTGAAGAGGAGTTTGGAGAAGACAGAAAGGGGGCAGAAGGGGAAGGCTGCAAGCTCAAACCTTAGCAAAGCTGCTCCTGCATCCTGTATGGTCAGTGGGGGCTCAGTGGGAAGCTCAGGTGAGGCAGGTGAGACACCTCCATCCACTGAGGACCCTGAGGCTCGAAGCCGGGAACTAAACCCAGCCTTTGTCATTCACTGCGCAGCGACTCCCAAAACCACCCCACCCTCCCAGCTAGCATAACTGTAGGATGCCAGATCAGTGAGAGGGCCTGGTGTTGGCAGAGGCTGAGGTGGGGGGCTCCCCAGGAGAAGCTGCCTTTGATCAAGCCAAAAGCCTGGGGTCGAGGGCATGACAGTTTCCTGTACATACTGATAATCCGCTCAGGCTGATGTCCCGAGAAGCCAGCATCCCCATTTCCTTTTGCCAAGACAAGGAAACATACGGGTGCTGGCAGCTCTCAAGGGCTCCCCGAAAGTCACCCTGAGCAGAACGACAGAGCGCACGGCCGGACTTGGGAGGCAGGCCTGTCCTCTGCCTTGAAGCTGTTACCTAAAAGCCTGCTTAGGAACGCCCAACACAGACCCCTTGAAATTGCAGTCCTTTCTCCTAACATGCACCCTTTGGAGAAATCTCTGTAGCAACTCAATTCCCAGGGGCCCCCGGGAGCAGGAGCAGTGACTGACAAAATGGGCTTGGAAGCCATCTGCTTTGTCTACAGAGCAGCAGTTCAAGTTCTAAAGAGGTCAGGCACCTGTGAAGTAGAAGGCAGACCAACACTTCTGCAAAGGTGGTTGTGCACCAACTTCTCGCTGCCCTATTCCTGCATGACCCAGGAGATCTTGCAAGTCCTCCGCGTGCACACCCACCCAGACCTAGACCCACACCCCACAGGGCGCCCTACCTTGCCCGCCCAGCCCTTCCCCAGTCCAGCTTACCGAACTGATGTCTATCCCCATGGAGGTCTGGCTCTGGCTTCCCGGCGGAGACTGTGGGATTGTGGAAGGGACGGTGACGGAGAGCGGGGGCAGCTGCACCCCTCGCTGCAGGCCGGACGTCTGCATCAGGGAGGCATTGGGCGGGAGAGCGCTGGCGACCTGGGTCTGCTGTTGCTGCTGCTGCTGGGCGCTCGTCTGGGTAAAGAAGGGGTAGGGCGGGAGCTGCTGCTCCAGGGAGAGGGCGTCCATTGCCACGGCCTGGGGAGGGGGACAGGGCAGGAGAGGGCAGTGAGGAACGGCCTCCCCTGGGTCACATGACAGGCAGGGAGGCCAGGGCGCTCTCCTTCAGATGACCCAGTCTGAGAGCAGGGGTCCCTACTAGTGGTCTGTGGAAACAGCCAGCACCTGGCAGAAATAAGTGATGCTCAAGCGTATGTGTGCTTGTATGTTTAAAATGTTCCAAAGTGCCCAGAGGTCTCTTAATAAACTTTGAGAGTCTTAATCTCAGGGTCGTGGGCTGGAACCCCACGTTGGGCAAAAGATTCCTGCATTGCAGGGGGTTGGTCTAGATGACTCTTGGGGGTTCCTTCCCAATCTACAATTCAACGATTCCAAGGCTAGGATATAAAGAGCTGGGATATGAGACAGCCAGTAGTGGTGCACTGGTTGGAGTGTTGGACTGGGACCTGGGAGACCAGGGTTCAAATCCCCACTCGGCCACAATGTTCGCTGGCACCAGTAACTCAGAACAACATCAGATCTTTTCTGCCACCCCTCTTCAGAGCCAGCGTTTCTGTCAAAACTAGCACTGGATTATGGAAACCGCAGACCCAAGCCTCGTCCGCCTACCCCACAGCATGCTCCCAATAAAAGCGTCCCCCATCGCATGCCTTGCGTACCTGAGTGATTGGCGACAGAGGCGAGAGCGTGGGGGAGACCTGCTGGGGCTGGTTTCTCCTGGAGTCTGCGTTCAGCGAAAGGGGGCCAGTGGGTGGCTGTCGGTGCTGCTGGGAAGAGGCCTGTGTCGTTGTCATCCCTGCGGCAAATGGAGGGAAATGTCAGCACACGGGCTCCCGCGGGGGTCTTCCCGTCACTCGCTCCCATGCCAAAGGGTAGTTCTGGCAAGGCTAACCCTGAATACGCTTATTTCTCCACCACATCTCCGACACAGGTTGGATTTCAGATGTGGTGGAGGTGTGAGGAAATTAAGAAATTTTGGGTGGTAGTACATGAAGAACTAAAGGAGATGTTGAAAATATCAATAACAATGAAACCAGAGACATATCTCCTTGGATTGATAGATGAAGAGATACCACGGGGGGGAGAATTTTTCTATATGCAAGTACAGCTGCTAGAATAGTGATTGCTGCTAGGTGGAAGTCACAAACTATACCCACAAAGGAGGAATGGATTTGTAAACTAAATGAATATTTAATTTTGTCAAAATTAACTGCTATAATAAGAAATCAGTCGAATCAAAAATTTAAAAAGGAGTGGAAATGTTTTGATGAATATATGGCAAAATATTGCTCAAAAAAAGATACGCTAATATGCCTAGATTAATATGTGAAGTACTGGATGGTAGAAAAATTAATAAGCAAAGATAATAATATATAGATGATTTGAGAAGACTGTAGAATGCAAAGATTATTGTAAATTGCATAATGTGGAGGAAATTGAGTGGGGGCGGAGGGAAGTAGAAGGAAGGAGAAAAGAATAATATGATGACTGAGGAAATGTAAATGTATGGGGAGATGGGGAGGAAATGGTGTTGGCTTTGGTACATTTGTAATGTAATATGTGAAAACAAATAAAATAAAATAAAATAAACCCCGAACACGCTTCAAAATACACAATCTGGACTCCCTCGGAAGGCGGTGGACTCTGTCACTGCAGGTTTGGGTGGCCATCCGTCAGGGATTCTTCAGCTGCGATTTCAGCATTGCAGGAAGTTGGGCTGGATGACCCTTGAGTCCCTTCCAGCTCCTAACATTCTACGATTCTATGGGCTCTGTATAAGGCAGCTTCTTCAGAACTGCCTACAGTGACAGATATTCTAAGAACTCCCATCACTCTTGGCCACCGCCCACAGGGACTCAGTCAACTGGGTCTAACGACTTCTAGAGGGCAGCAGGTTCCCCCAGGCCTGGTCTGCAATGACTGGCAACAACTCTACGATCTCCCTCCACCCGCATGGGCTGAGAACTATTACCATGCTCAGCTGTCCTGGCAACCTAATAAACTCAACTCCCAAACAAGATGACCCCCTGGGCAGCGGGAGAGGGGCTAAGTCAGGTTACATCTGAGGCTGCAGCTTCATTTCCATCCCGCTGCATGCTGAACGTGCCAGGTGTAGACAGGGCATCTTACGCATTCTGAGATGAGCTACAGGGTTTCCATCCTATGTTATACTCCATTATATCCTAACGTCCTGGAACTTGCATGCGTTAGTGGCTCCCAGTATGTTTCCGAGCACAATTCAAAGTGTTGGTGCTGACCTTTAAAGTCCTAAATGGCCTCGGCCCAGTATACCTGAAGGAGCGTCTCCAACCCCATCGTTCTGCCTGGACACTGAGGGCCTTCTGGCGGTTCCCTCCATGTGAAAAGTGAGGTTACAGGAAACCAAGCAGAGGGCCTTCTCGGTAGTGGCGCCCGCCCTGTCTTCCCACCAGATGTCAAGGAAATAAAGAACTATCTGACTTTTAGAAGACATCTGAAGGCAGCCCTGTTTAGGGAAGTTTTTGATGTTTGAAGTTTTATTCAGTTGTTAGTCCTCTGTTGGGAGCCACCCAGACTAGCTGGGGAGACCCGGCCAGATGGGCAGGGTTTAAATAATAAATTATTATTATTATTATTATTATTATTATTATTATTATTATTATTATTATTATTGGTGGTGGTTTTGGAAGGACTAGCCAACTCCTCCAATAGCTGATTGGTTGAAGGGCCTTTCCTATCTTGCAGTGTATGAAAAAGGTACTTTTGCCCAGAGATGAAAAAAGCACACCTTTCCTGAGATTTGGGCCCCCTCTTCAGAGCTGTTTACATGATATGCACACCATGTGGGCTTTGCCAGTCTTCTCCCCCCTTCCTCACTGCTTCTCTCCTTTTCTTCTTTTTCTTTTAAATTCTTGGTTTCGACCACATATCCATGATCTGTATTCTTGTTTTGTTATTTTTCTGTTGTGAACCTCCCTGGGATCTTTGGATTAAGGGTGGTATATAAATGTAATAAACAAATCATCATAATCACCATCTTTCTAAGGAGCTCAGGGGCTCTCTTCCCTCTACCCCAAAAGTTTGGGTTTCGTAGGTTTGCCGTGATGAGGGGACAAGGAGAAAGAAACTGAACTTTTAAACAGCGATTTGCAAAATGGGTATAAGAGGCACAGCCAAAAAGGGGGCTGAAAGTTGTCTTAGAAAATTAAAGCACTGTATTTTGGAGGTATCTGATGCTCTGCTACCCTCAGAGGAAACAGGCTCTGCCCAACATCGTCCAAGGGGGTTGGACTAGATGACCCTCTAGGTCCCTTCCAACTCTATGATTCTGTGGGCCTCCGCCTGCTAACTGCCGCTCCCTATCGCCAGATACGCTTGGCCTTCTGTAAAATGGAATTACTTCACAAAGACAGGGCTTGGTTTTCAGATCTCCCTCCACCCAGAACGACAAACTAGACAAAGGAGGTTTGCAACAGTGAACAGCGAGCTTAGACAGGAAGTGGCATTGCAGGACAGGAAGTGAAGTCACACTGTCATTCTGGGCAGGTGCAGCCGCAACACCCCTTACCCTGATTGGCTGTGCTGATGCCCATATGCGTCAAGTTGGCCGCAAGGTTCCCAGTGCTGTTGGAACTGCTGAGGGACGGGAAAGGGGATTCTTCTGGGTCCAGCGGCGTCGGGAGAGGAGAGGGGAAGTGGATGTTTGTCAGGTCCGGCAGGGAGCCACCCGTGTTGTGAGTGGCGGGGATAAGTGTGGTAGTGTTTTCCTGGTCAGCTGACGGAAAGATGCTGTGCTCAAGAAGAAACCAGGAGGGAGGGGAAGAAAACTGAACCATTTGACAGACAAAAATACCCCAAGACCACATAGTTATCTCAGTTCAAGCACCGTGCCACACCACAGTTAGGCTTTCCCAGGATGTCTCAACTAAGCCTTGCCTCCCATTGTTCTTAGGACTCCCCAATGAGTTGCAACTACAGTGGTACCTCTGGATGTGCACACCTCCGGTTGCATATCCTTCAGGATGTGAATGTGGGAAACCTGGAAGTATTTTTTGGGGTTTCGCTGTGTGCGCATGCACAGAAGCGCTTTACCACGCTGCACGCATGTGCAAAAGCGGTCCCTCCAGTTGCGGAAACCTCGGGATCCGACCGGAGCTCCAGAACAGATCCTGTCCACAACCAGAGGTACCACTGTACCTATTTCCTAGAGTTGCTAAAGCAACGACACTGTACTTTCTTTGTTGTCAGTTACATAGGAGATACAATAGCCATCTTCGAAAATCTAAAAGGCTGTCACATGGAAGACAGAGCCAGCTTGTTTTCTCCTGCTCCGGAGGGTAGGGACACAACCAATGGCTTCAAGTTACAAGAAAGAGGAGATTCCAATTAAACCAGGAATCAACAACCTTTTTCAGCCGTGGGCCGGTCCACCGTCCCTCAGACCTTGTGGGGGGCCGGATCATTTTTTTGGGGGGAAATGAACGAATTCCTGGGCCCCACAAATAACCCAGAGATGCATTTTAAATAAAAGCACACATTCTACTCATGTAAAAACACGCGGATTCCCGGACCGTCCATGGGCCAGATTTAGAAGGCGATTGGGCCGCATCCGGCCCACGAGCCTTAGGTTGCCTGCCCCTGGATTAAACATTAGAAAGAGCTTTCTGATGGACAGTGGGACAGACTCTCTTGGAAAGTGGTGGACTCTCCTTCTTTGGAGGTTTTTAAGCAGAGGTTGGTCATCCATCCAAGATGCTTTAGCTGAGATTCCTGCCTTGCAGGGGGTTAGGCTAGATGACCCTTGGGGTCCCTTCCAACTTCACGATTCGACATGACTCTTCCCAGCACACCCACAGGAAGGGACAACAGACGACGGGGAAGGATCCAACTAAGTTATACTCACAGCAGAGCCCTCTGAATTTAATTCAGCCTAGGATGTTCACCAATTACAGTGAGTCTGCTCAGAGTATGACCACCGGGGGAATATAACCCTTTGTTTCTACAAAAAGCCAGCCAAAGTGTCCTACCAATGCAGAAACCAAACAACCCCGACTCTTTCACGTACTTGATTCCTGGGACCTCACAGGATTTGGGCCTTGAGGATCCGGTCTGAAAGAGAGAGAGACAGAGAGAGAAACAGAGTCATTCCTTTTCTGCATCATTTATATAGGCTGCAGAATCTAATCATGAGCTGTCAGGACACCTTGTTTTCAAAAGAGAGCTTATAAGCCAAAAGGTACCGCCACCCTGAACGCACTTAATTAAGCCTTAGAAGCAAACCCAACTTTCCCCGGGGTTGGAACAAGTTTATGTAGCTGTGTAGCAGGTCACACTGGGGCAGAATCAGTGCCTTTACCTTCTTAGCTTCCCACCCTTGCTTTGCGAGGTTCTTCTCTGTATCCGCTGTGTCTTCCTCCATGCCTGGGACGGCCAACAGTAAGACTACAAGAAATTAATTTAAAGGGGGGGGGGGAATCTCATTATGGATCAGCAAAAGGTGCCCTGAAAACAAGACTCCGTTGGACCCAAGCGGGTAAAACTAAACTGCATTTTTTTAAAAAAACAACAAATTGAAAGTCTATGCATATTTGTTGCTTTCCCTTGTTCTTCCTTTTTCCTAAAAAAGGTCCTTTATGTGTACTGACCTGACTTTCGATATGTATATTTTTAGGACCAACCTTATTTCTGTGGTTGTAAGTTGCATTGTGTAATTTACAGCTTTTGGGGGGGGGGGTTGAAGTTTCAGACTGTTCATTAAAAGCCCTTTCCGCCTCCCTCCCATGTTCAAAGACAAAGCAGATATATATACTTCACCTCTTTTTTGCTGCATGTCCTGTGACCCAGCTAAAAAAGGCTCCGCCTGAGCGGGAGTCATCGTACTCTGGTGCAGGGCAGAATCTGAATTGGTCCTGGTTGAGAAGGGGCAGACAAAAACTATCAGAGCTGGAAAGTGGCCAACCTCCCACCCGGCTTTGAAAAGGAGTGCAGGAAATCACTAGCTTGACGTCTGTCTGGATTTTGGCTAAATGTTAGAGGAAACTTCCTAATGAAAGGAGTTGTTCGACAACAGGACAGAGGCTGCCTTGTGGGCTCTCTGTGGTTGGAGATATATAAGGAGCAGCTGGGCAGAAATTTGATGAAGGGAGCTCAGAGCAGGATCTTGCAACACCAGCATCCCTAACTGGCATTTTCTGAACACCAGTTGCTGGAAACCACCAGAGGAGAGTGTGAACTTGTGCTCAGGTCCTGCTTGTGGGTTTCCCATTGGGGCTTCTGGTTGAGGATGCTGGACTCAATGGGCCAATGGCCGGATCCTGCAGGCTCCCTGTTTGCAGTTCTTTCTCCCCGCCTGCCCACCCCTGTCCCGACAAAGAACTGCAGTTTTTAAATCAGGACCGTGCTAGACAGGAGGAGGATCAACGGGACATTTTGCAAACGGAATAGCCCGAGTCCAAAAATCAGCACTTACGTACCTCCTCCAGCTTGTGTCTGAAGGAGGCGACAGGTAGACGGTACCATACGGACAGCTGTCCACGTGAGTCGGGCAGTCAAGGAAGAAGGGAAGGTATCCAGAGCTTCTTGGGAAAGTTTCAGCAATAAAAGTTTTAAGTGTTCGACAGGCCTTGTTGGGCGTCATATATTTACACACAGACACCACATGGTGTTTGGTCAGCACAGGGCAAGAGAAAATGCCTACTTCACCAAGCCCCCAGTTTTGCAAAGAAACCCACTGCACTTAATGGGGAAGAGCTACAAAACGGTGTTCGGAGGGTGTTTGCTTTCTGTTCTCTCTCCCTCTCTCAATGCCTTGCTTCCTCTTCTTTCCTTTCACCTGACATTTGCCTTCACCTCTGGCTAAAGCTGATCTCAAAGCACTGCTTCATCCTTCTCTTACGGATGGCTTCATGGCCTTTCAGATGAAAATTAACTAGGGCTACGCCACATCCCACCTCAGAATGAAAGGGGGGCTTCTAGAGGGGCCCTAAATGTGGGAGAGATGGGAAGCAGGGCACGTTAAGTCACCTCTGCTGAAAGACCAGCTTCATCAGGTGCCTCCTGCCCCTGGGCTGCTTCTAGGCCAGATAGCCATTCTCAGAACTACTTTTTAAAGAACTGACGCCTGAGCCTGCTTTTTTCCTCTTCCTTCCTGGTCTCTCTTTCCTTGTGCACAGTGTATTTTTAATGTGTTACCAGTTCAGGTTTTCGTGTGTTCCCAGCAGCTACTGATAAGCTGCACCTTCCTAAACATCTCCCAGGCACATGCATCCCCTCCTATGCTCTAGGCCGCAATGCTGAGCCAAAGGATATCTGCCTGCCGTGCTTATCCACGGACAGCGGGCGCCGGTGGGGCGAGCCAAGGCGGTTCCGGTCGCGATACACCCTGTCTACCAGCCCATGGTGCCGGGTCGTCCTGCTGGTGTCCAATCCTGATGACTGAAACGGAGTCTAAAGAGAAAGGCAAATGGGCGTTGAAAGGGCAGGGAAAACAACCCTGTGACAACATTGCAGGGGATTCGGCCAGATGACCCTGGGGAGGTCTCTTCCAATTCTACCAGTGTGGCAAATTGCCTTCACTGGAGAGCCAGTGTGGTGTAGTGGTTAGAGTGGTGGACTCGTAATCTGGTGAACCGGGTTCGCGTCTCCGCTCCTCCACATGCAGCTGCTGGGTGACCTTGGGTCAGTCACACTTCTCTGAAGTCTCTCAGCCTCACTCACCTCACAGAGTGTTTGTTGTGGGGGAGGAAGGGAAAGGAGAATGTTAGCCGCTTTGAGACTTCTTCGGGTAGTGATAAAGCGGGATATCAAATCCAAACTCTTCTTCTTCTTCTTCTTCATGCATATGGTTAGCAAAGTTTAACCTGGCTTCACAGGAATAATTATGTGCTTGAAGTCCATCAGTTTCAATGATACTACAAACGCTTTCAAATCTTTTATATAGTATTTCAAAACTGAGAAACAGGCTTGGCCTCTCTCCTGCATAGTAGCTAATAATTTCCTACAGACCAAGCAAGAATATTTGTGGGGTATTATTCATAGAATCATAGAGCTGGAAGAGATCCCCAGGGGTCATCTAGTCCAACCCTCTGCAATGCAGGAATCTCAGCTAAAGCAGCCAGGACAGGTGGCCATTCAAAACTGAATTACTCATATTACTAGTAATATTGGCATGCGCACAAACACCAAAAAACAAAACAAAACACCTTTGAAGACTGATATCAATTTATGGGACCTGAATACAGGTGTCTGAACCAATTAGGTAGGTTTTTAATGTTGGAGGTTTTTTTGTGTTTTGATATTTTGTTGGAACCCACCCAGAGCGGCTGGGGCAACCCAGTCAGATGGGTGGCATATAAATATTATTATTATTATTATTATTATTATTATTATTATTATTATTATACACAATGTCTTGGGTTCTTTTGGAGGAAGGTGCAGGATACACATATATCTAGATATATATATATAAAAAATTTCCTTCCAGTAGCACCTTAAAGACCAACTAAGTTAGTTCTTGGTATGAGCTTTCGTGTGCATGCACACTTCTTCAGAGTGTATCTGAAGAAGTGTGCATGCACACGAAAGCTCATACCAAGAACTAACTTAGTTGGTCTTTAAGGTGCTACTGGAAGGGGAAAAATTTTTTTGTTTTGACTATGGCAGACCAACACGGCTACCTATCTGTAACTAGATATATATAGATATAGATATATAGATATCTATGAATGAATGACAAAATAATGTATACAGCTCCTTTTAGTGCAGCATTTGGATACTGCTTTTTAGATGGAGGGGGGAAAGAAATTAAGAGAAATATCTGCCGATGCTCTCGGGCAGAAAGGGCAACCCTCACCTGGAAAGGTAGGTCCATAGCACTGCTCCCAATCTGATTGACATTTGGCAGGGATCCTCCATAGTACTGGCCACGGGTCTGGCCCAACTGCAAATACTGGTTTTTCTGTAGCTGTAGCTGGAAAACAGAGAAAGAGGAAGATTAATTAAGCTGTGCAGGTTCCAGATGGAGAAGGAACAATCCTGGGCTGGCCAGGAGGAGATATGGAACCCAAGCACTTGGCAAGGTTGTACCCAACTAACCTCACAGTTGGATTTCTGCAATAGATTTACCTTTGGGATTAGTTCAGAAGATGCAACTGGTGCAGAACGCAGGGGCTAGGTTGCTTGTAATGCTCTGCTCGCACTGGCTGCTTCTGAGCCAAGTTCAATGTGTTGATACTCAAGATCCTACATAACTGAAAGACCAGATTGCTTGAGAGACTGTCTTATCTCTTACACAAGCAGTAGATCACTGAGGACTGCCGGGAAGCTTCTCCCGTGTGCTCCAAAGGTCTGAGAAGCCTGCTCCATACTAACTTGCAGCCGGGCTTTTAGTGTTGCGGCTCCTGCCCTGTAGAATAGGATGCCCGTTGAGATATAGCAGGTGCCCACTAGCTGTGCTTTCTGGAAGTGACTGCATTTCTTTGCTTTGGAATCTTGTAAACATCTTATTGCAATCAAGTGGCATATAACCTATGTTAAATAAGTGATTAGCAGATTTACGTATTTATTTTTTAAAAAAAAAGGAAGCCAACCTCAGGCCAACTTGAAGAAGACATGCCCATGGGTATCTGGTCGCCATGAGGGCTGGTACAGATGCAACAGCCACATTTCCGAGGCAGCTTGACTCTGAATGCCCATTTAACAAGAGGAGGGGGAGTCCTGCCTTCTGGTCCCTGAGTTTGTGGGCTGCATGGAGGCATCCAATTGCGCAGAGCAGGGGAAAGAAGGCGCTGGTCTAGACAGCTACCTCTGGCCTGACCCAGGCATGAACAGGAAGGACGGGAGCAAGGAGGCATTTTCAGTGTGTTCCCGCGGTTCCCCAACTTTTTTTTGGGTCCCACCCCTCAGCTCCACAAACTCATCTCCAGTAAACCCCTACCCTACACAAAGCATAATTAAGAACAGCAGTTTGCACTAAGGAAACAACCCACTAAGGAAGATAAGAAAACAATAAAATTCAAAATCAATTGCACATGTATTCAATATCCAATCAAAACAATTTCATTTTATTAATTCAACAAAACTGATGAACTTGATCCAGCTTTTCAAAGTCCGATAGGCATTTACACCCCACAGAGCCCCCTGCCTCTTAGGGTCCCCCTAGATAACCCCACTGCCCCCCAGGGGAGGTACTGCCCACTTTGGGAAACATTAGCCCATGCTGAAAGAAGCATCGCCATTCCCAACAACCAAATCCTGACGCCAAGTTCCTGACTAACTGGACAAAAAAGGAAGGGGAGGGGATATTATACATTATTAAGATTTATCCCACAACCCCTTTTAAACACATCATCAGCTTCAACACACCAGTACGCAAATATAAGCTGGAAGCAGCAGATCTGGTGAAAGCAACACAAATATATACAGGTCGTGATAACACAGGTCAGTCTTTCCTGGTGCCTTGCAGAAGTCTCAGACTACAGTTCCCATCAGCCCTGGGGACACATGGCCCTGCTGGCTGATGGGAGCTGTAGTCCAAAACAGATTTCACATACTAACCACCCATTGAATATCAGACAGCCAGTGAACACAGAATGGTTACCATATTAGCTTTGTGGTCCCCACAGATGCAAAGAGGATCTTTTTACCCACTGCTCCAGAATCTGATCAAGAAAATATGAGCGTCTTTTTGAGTTTGCCTTGGGTTTTAATCCAGAAATTAAACCACACAAAAACAAACACCATTCCTGAAGTCTCAAAAGGTTTAGGAAGCACTTTGCTTCCCCTCCTTAAAATAGGACTAGTTGGTAACATTATCATGATGATGATAAATTGAAAAGACCCTGATGTTGGGAAAGACGGAGGGCGCAAGGAGAAGGGGACGACAGAGGACGAGATGGTTGGAAAGTGTTCTCGAAGCTACCAGCATGAGTTTGACCAAGCTGCGGGAGGCAGTGGAAGTCAGGAGTGCCTGGCGTGCTCTGGTCCATGGGGTCATGAAGAGTCGGACACGACTAAATGACAAAACAACAAAGGGTAAAGGGCAGGCTAACAATAATAATAATAGAAAGAAAGAGTTGTAAGCTGTCTCCTTTAGGGTAAAGGGCAGGATAACAACAGCAATATCCAGCCCTGCTTAAAGATGAACTGGGACCATTTGCATGCAAAGCTTGTGCTCTGCAGCTGAGCGACGGCCCTTCCATATGGAACATGCTGAAATCAGCAGACCATTTTTACGCAGGATCTGTAAGCAAGCCATTTAAGCAGACATAACCAGGAGCTCTACTAAAACAAACACGCACAGACCAGCAGCCCCCTGCCAATTACACCCAGAGCCTAGAAACGTCCTAAGAGCTTTTACATTATTAATGCAGCTTAGTTAAAAAAGAAAAAGAAATGAAATGTAATCAATACGGGCCGCTGGAAGTCAGGGCGGAACGGACCGGGAGCCAGAAACATTTTATCAATCAGCAGATGCGCTGCTCTTGCCAGGCCGGGCCCTGGACCTAATGAGGCAGCCGTGGCGCACCTTCCCATCCCAGAGCAAACAGAAGACTCCCGCCGCCCCATCGATCCGCACAGCCAATTGCTGAGGGCTAGGCGGCGCAGAGAACCCTGTAGGCGGACGAGAACAGCAGCCCGTTGCTGGCTCAGGCCGGCCTGTTCCAGCAATCTGCTTCCAAGAGCCACAGCGTGGGGAAGTCTCACAAGAAAAGAAGGCATTCTCTTTTTGCTGGGGCCCAGCGCCTGTAACTCCCCGAGGTAAACTGCCTTGGGAGGAGGAGGTTCTACTTACAGGTGGTTCTGCTGCAACACTTAGGGATGGGCAGAGCACATTCACGGCATGCCTCTCTTATTATTGCTGTTGTTGTTATTTATTGCATTTAAATATCACTTATTTTGTCCAAGGAGCTCCAGGTGGCATGCATGGTCCTCCCACTCTTCACTGACCCACGCGACAACCCTGTGAGGTAGGTTAGGCTGAGAGAAGCCTTGAGGATCATTACCCAGAGAGCTGCATAGCCGAGTGGAGATTTGAACCCTCATCTCCCAGGTCCTAGTCTGGAACTGTAAACGCTACCTGAGCGCTGGCTCTCTTCTGCGACAGGAGTGCAGACGGCGCCCCTCCAGGCATGAAGTGTGCACAGGTCTGCTTGGCTCCAGCAAAAAATGGCTGCATCTCAGGCCTTGAGGCTATGCCCTGGGGCTTAGGCGTAGAGAAGGTCCCAGGGCCTCCTATCGCAGAGAGAGATGATAGCAGGAGTGGGCCACATTCCCTCAGAGGGAAGCATCTAAGGGGCTGTATCGCAGTGACAGGCAGGGGCCGAGGAAAAGGAGACAGAACAATGCATGACACTCTTACCCAGGGGTCAGCACACTTTTTCAGCAGGGGGCTGGTCCACTGTCCCTCAGAACTTGTGGGGGGCCAGACTATATGGGGGGGGGGATAAGAACGAATTCCTATGCCCCACAAATAACCCAGAGATGCGTTTTAAATAAAAGCACACATTCTACTCATGTAAAAACACCAGGCAGGCCCCACAAATGACCCAGAGATGCATTTTAAATAAAAGGGCACATTCTACTCATGTAAAAACACACTGATTCCCAGGCTGGATTATAAGGCGATTGGGCCCCGGACCTTAGTTTGCCTACCCATGTTCTTATCTGTGCATCTGAGGCTGCACTCCAAGTGTGCAAAAGACCAAAGTGTCTATGCATCCCTTCAATCCAGGCAACCAAGAGGCATCATCAGAGACCAAGGACACAGTCTAGTCAGGCAAAAGCCCTTGAGGAGAAGAGAGATGAGGGACGGTGAGAATCCCAAGGGCCATACAGAGAGGATCGGAGCAGCACATATGGCCCCCAGGGCCTAAGATTTCCCACTCCTGCCAGTCAGTCAAACAATTTAGGTTAGACAATATGCCGAATATTGATGTGTGTTTTAGCTTATTGCCCTGTTTAATTTTTTCCAGTGCTTTAAATTGTTGCTTCTGATTGTTTTTATCAACATACTCTTTTTGTAAACCGCTTTGAGGCATTTTGCATTTTTTTGTTTCACAATCAAGCGGAGCATACATTTTATCGTAGAGTTGGAAGGGATGCCAAGGGCCATCTAGTCCAACCCCTTGCGATGCAGGAACCTCAACTCAAGCTTCCATGACTGATGAAATAAATGGATTTAGCTAAACGCCTACTCCGGAGATGAAAGGAGTGACCAAAATAAAGCGTCGACGCACATGCAGAGAGAGAGACACACTCACACAAAAAGCAAGAGATGCCCACTGCCGAGCGGGATAAAAATAGCTTTTTCTGTTCCTGGTGTTTTTTAAATTATTTTTAGCTGCAGCCATGAATATGCAGTTATGTAACCGGGCACAGCTCCTGATAAATCAGAAAGCAAACAGGAGGGAATGTTTACATTCTTCGCGGAAAAGCGTAGTGGCTGGATGGCAGGAAGGCAGCACGCGCAGGCAGGTAGTGGCGAGGGGGGAGCAGGAGAGAGAGGGAGGGAGGGACGTGCCCAATGCCAGTCTGGTGCTGATTGGCAGCCAATGGGCGTAAGATAAAGCTGCCAGGGAAGCACTCCAGGGAGGAGTAGGAAGATGCTGGCCTTGCCAAGTGGCCAAAGAGAGCTAAGGTGGGAAAGGACCTTTTAGGGGAGGGATAGCCTAGGACTTGCCAATCAGAAGGTCGGCGGTTCGAATCCCCACGACGGGGTGAGCTCCCGTTGCTCGGTCCCTGCTCCTGCCAACCTAGCAGTTCAAAAGCACGTCAAAGTGCAAGTAGATAAATAGGTACTGCTCCGGCGGGAAGGTAAACGGCATTTCTGTGCACTGCTCTGGTTTGCCAGAAGCAGCTTAGTCATGCTGGCCACATTACCCAGAAGCTGTGCGTCAGCTCCCTCGGCCAATAAAGCGAGATGAGCACCGCAACCCCAGAGTCAGCCACGACTGGACCTAATGGTCAGGGGTCCCTTTACCTTAAGAAAAGGAGGTGCCCCTTCCCGCCAACAAACTCCCCGAAATGTCCCCCCTTCCCACCCTGACATCTGCTGGGTTGCTTGCTTTTCCCCTAGGAAAGGGGCCTTGCCTAATGTTAAAGCAGTGTTGCCTGCACTGGTAGGCAGCAGCTCAGGCTGAGAGGTCTCACTGAGAGGAGCTGGAGACCTTCTGCACGCAGGTGCTGTGCAGTGGGGTTACGGACAGCGCCTGCCAAAGGGGATTCTTGCATTACTTAAGAAAGGAGGAAGGCTGGCTCTGATACCTGAAGCCCTGCTCTGTGAATGCGTCCATTTCCAGGAAATGAGCCTGTTCAGGAAACTCTCTGCTCTAATCTCTGAAGGCTGAATGAGAAGCAGCCCAAAGCAGTGTTAGAAACTCCCAATATATAAGCTAGGTGCCAAATGATTCCTTAAATCAAAGTTGCAGTCGTCAAAACAGAATGCCTAGTTGCTATTTGGGGGCCAGACGGCTCTAAAGTCTTATTTTTCAAATGACTGTGATTATTAGTTAAACACTGGCTAGATCAGATGACAACCTTCAGCCAGGTTAAGATCTTTGAGAACTGAAAGAAGAATAATCAACTTTATCCAGGGACAGTCCACACATCTATTGGCCTATTCCTACCTATTTTTCTTCATGATGACATGGACCATTCAGAATGTGAGAATATTCTTCATAACTCTGAGCAGGGCAGGGCAGGGCGGGAAGTGAAGACAAGCAATAACCATTCACTATAACAATGTTCACTGCTCCTGCTCAGACTGCATGGGGAAAGCATTTTGGTTCCAGAAGTTCATTCAGATTCTGCAGATAAAATATAACTGATAGAATTCTAAAGGACTGGGCATTAGTGTGTGAAAACAGTCGAAATTCAAGGATCCCCAGATGGCGGAGATGTCAGGCTTCACTTGATTGCAAGTTGCCAAAAGCCAGGTGCAAAATGTGCCTGGCTGATTTTGAACACTGGCCCAAAGACTGTATGAAAGAACAAGTAAAGGAACTTTTTCACATCTTAGGCCACTCGTCTGCCTGTTCTCTCAACCTGCAGCTCCAGCGCTGCAAGCACCAATCACCAAGGTACCATGCAAAGAAAACTCACATCTATGTCCTTCTAATTATACTGCACCACTGGGAGGCTATCTTGGCTGGAAACTGGGCATAAATCTGATAAATTTAGGCAATCAGCCATACAGCTTTGAGAACTTGAGGTCTGCAGTTGGAGATGTCATTCCAGTTCCAGCCAGAGACTCAAATTTAGACGTCTGACTCTGCTAACAATGCCTCGTTTCTGGAGAGTAACATGAAGGGTGGGTGGATAAATCCATTCACCACGTTCGCTTGATCTGTTCCCTCACTGATCAAGGAAGAGCAAGCAGCCAGGCACCATAAAACAGGAACTCTTTATACACTCCCGAGTACTTAAACTGCTACGCTCCGTTTAGTGAGCCATACATTAAGAGTCTCAAATAAGAAACACACAGCTCAATTAAGGCAGCCTGTTTAATTCAGTGGGTTTGCCCAAGAAGAACAGCTTGTTCTCAGCCCCACGGAGCTGTGGTCCTGTGGCTGCAAAAACACACCTGGTCCCAGTTCAAGCAAAAGGCAATGCAATTGGTTTCTGGACTAACTGACCTATAAAGCATTATATGGATCAGAACCCCAGGACCTCAAGGACCACCTCTCCCAACAGGAACTGACCCGAACCATGCGCTCATCATCTGAGGCCCTTCTTCACATGACCTCTCCAAGGGAGGTCCCAAAGATGGCAACACAAGAGGGGGTTCTTTCAGTGGTGGCTCCCTCTTTGTGGAACGCTCTCCCCAGGGAGGCTCACCTCCCATTACACAGGTTTAGGCACCAGGCAAAAAGCTGCATTTCCACTGGGCCTTTCATTACCTGTGGCCTCCCAGAGTGCGGGGGATGTTTGAAACTCCCCAGGTTCCAGGCACATTTTGCTACTGTGCAAGTCCAATTGCGACTACATGGAGATTTCTGGGTGCCCGGTTTGCGACTGACCAACCTGACCATGTCCATCAAGACAGCTGACTCATGGGCAGCTACAGTAGCGCATCCTGTGCTTCTGTGTTGCCACGCAAATCAGGAACCCCTTGCTGGGCACCTTAGTCCTCCATCATCACATCAAGGAAAGTAAGTGCAGGGCTGGGTATAGAGATATTTGACTGTACTGCAGCCTTTCCACAGGCCACCCAAATGGAGCTCACAGGCCACAGTTTAAAAACCTCTGCTTTAGTCCATCGTTAATGCCATTTCTATTTCCATTGTGCACGTTTCTCCTTCTTGCATATGGGGACAAGTAAATTGTTGTAAGAACAAGCTACAGTCAAGCAATGTACCGTATTTTTCGCTCTATAAGACGCACCAGACCACAAGACGCACCTAGTTTTTGGAGGAGGAAAACAAGAAAAAAAATATTCTGAATCTCAGAAGCCAGAACAGCAAGAGGGATCACTGCACAGTGAAAGCAGCAATCCCTCTTGCTGTTCTGGCTTCTGGGATAGCTGCGCAGCCTGCATTCGCTCCATAAGACGCACACACATTTCCCCTTACTTTTTAGGAGGGAAAAAGTGAGTCTTATAGAGCAAAAAATACGGTAGCTAAGATCACAGAACCATAGACTTGTAGCATTGGAAGGGACCCCAAGGATCATCTAGTCCAACCCCTGGGCAAATTACACATTCTGTTGTGGTGACCGTAACCTAGGTTAAAGGTGCCATTTGGCACCTAGTTTATATAGCTGAGTTTTCTAGCACTGTTTTGGACTGCAGCTTGCCTTGTTCCCAGAGGTAGCATACAGCCATCGTGACTAGTGGACCCTGACAGCTTTATCCTCCATAAATGAGTGTAATCCCCTTTTAATGCCATCTAAATTGATGGCTGTTGCCACATCTCGTGGGAGTGGGCTTCATAGCTTAGATATGTGCCGTGCCAAGTCCTTTCTGTTGCCTGTCCTGAATTTTCCAATATTCAACTTTTCTGGCTCCAAGTTCTAGCACTGCATGAGAGAGGGAGAAAAGCTCTTTATTTTCGGACAGTGGTCCAAAACATCTGGGGGCCACCAAACTGGGGGAGGTTGCAATAAGAGCAACCACAGCAGGCTAATTCTGCTTTCCGTTAGCAAATGTATAATGCTAAAGATACATAGCAGCAGCAGCAGCTACAGTGGTACCTCGGGTTAAGAACTTAATTTGTTCCAGACGTCTGTTCTTAAGCTGAAACTGTTCTTAACCTGAAGCACCACTTTAGCTAATGGGGCCTCCTGCTGCCACCGCACCGCCAGAGCACGATTTCTGTTCTCATCCTGAAGCAAAGTTCTTAACCCGAGGTACTATTTCTGGGTTAGCGGAGTCTGTAACCTGAAGCGTATGTAACCTGAAGCGTCTGTAACCCAAGGTACCACTGTATTGATATTCCAACAGCTGCTGCTGCAGCGGCCTTCTTGCTCTGAGCAAGCTGCCCTGGACGGCAGATTAAAAAGTGGCAGATTCAATGGAATTATTAAGGCTTCTGGAACAATGAATCTGCCTTTCCTGGTTGCCAACAAAACACTGTTCTTAGCCACTGTGGTGTGAAAGAGTTAGTCATTTCAAGGCAGCAACACACACATACACACGCCAGTTCGAAAGGCCTAGCTCAGCACCACCCGACTGCAGAGGACAAAATATCCCTTTAATATTGTGCTTGCAGATCCATTTACAAGGATTTACGGGGAGGAGAAATTCAATCAAGGAGAAAGTAGCCAGCCACAGCACTTAGGAGAAAGTTGACCTGTTACTTGCTATTTCTGGACTGTTTGAAGAAGAAAGCCTCTGCATGTCAGTTCACTTGGCATCACAGAATCTAGCTCTAGAACAACACACACACGGATGTTGAGGCAGCCCATAACTTAACTGCAGGCTCTGCAATGAGGTAAGTCTTGCCAGGCTCCTATTTGCATACAGTTAAAAGTACATTTTGTTCTCCGCTGGCTTTACAGGCAATTGTATCTACACGCACTCACCTCCTTGGCGGAGATGCACCTCCACTCAAGTTTCATTTCCATCACCCACACGGTGGGCGTTGCTTTCAATCTGCCTGTGCCAGAGTTTGGGGGGGGGGAATTTCCCAGACTTCACATAAACCGTATCAACACAAACCCAGTTTACAGTCTGAGCTGCACATGGCAAGAGTCCACTCTGGGGACAGTTAATATTTTCCTTCGATGACACAGATGTTTTGTAACCCGGCTGAGTTGCCTGGTAGCCACAGGCGATCAGTGATTCCATGCAGGCGACCGAGGGAGCTGGTGGAGGGAGGAAGGATTCTCCGCACTCAGCATGGAAGTCAAGTAGGTTGGCATGCCCCACTTCTGCCAGTTCACATGGTAAAGTCTATTCTTTTTTAAAAAACTAGCCTCTTCTAGCCTTCATCTCAAAGCTGACCATCAAGGATTTCCGTTTCTCTGTAGCCAGCACAGAAATTACTTGTTTCTGTTGTTGCTGTTGCTGTCAGTGGTGTGGTGTGGGAGGTGGCAGCAAGGCCGTTGCCCCAGATACGCAATGGGGGGGGGAGCATGAACCAGGCACCCCCCAAAAAAAGATCCCCATTGCACCCTGGGGAGCAGAGGGTAAACAGCACCCTCTGTGCCTTGCCCAGCACTCAAGCACCTGCCCACCACTGGCAGGGGTTGGGGAGCACAGAGTATGAAAGGAATCCTATGCACTCCCCAGCCCCTGCCAGGCGAGCCCTCGAGCCCTGGAATGCCCAGCCCCTGCCAGGCGAGCCCTGGAGCCCTGGAATGCCCAGCCCCTGCCAGGCGAGCCCTCGAGCCCTGGAATGGGGTGCAGAGGGTGCTTTTCACTCTCTGCACCCGGCAGTGAGGGCAAGGGCTGGACGAATGAACTCTGCCCCCATCTGGGGCATGTGCAAGCACACCTGCCCCAGGTACCGGCAAACGGCGCTATGCCACTGGTTGTTGTAATTTCTTAACCGCAGCAATTTAAAAGGACAATATTAAAATCAGTTTAAAACAAATTACAATTAAAAAGGATGGGGTGGGTCCACTGATATAGATAGTGATGCAGAGCTATATATATCAGGTGTCAAGGACCGGCGGGGTGGGGGAGGCTGGATCTTCAGAATACACATACAACCGCCCTCTAACAAACTAGAAACTAGCAGGTATGTTTGTAGGCTGGCAACTTTTGAAGGCTTACTAGAAAGCTGTTACAGGACCACGTTCATTCTCCAAAGCCGCTTAGAAACTTGGAGAGAAGCTGCCAATCAGCATCATGTTAGGTCCTTGCGCTTCGGGCTGCAAATTGCTCAGCACCATATAGAAACAGTCACCATTGTTTGCCAGCAAGCCGATGCAAATGAATGGCAGCCCCAGCTGAGCCACGGGAGGAACGAACCCGATTCAAAAGTTCTCTACAGGCCCCAAATGGCATTTCCCAAGGCTAGCAGTGACTCCTAATTGCAATTTCTTTAGTAGTAGTTGTTGTAGTAATAATAATAGAAAGGATCTGCAATTAAGAGGACATTTGTTGAGGATGGGGAAGGAAGGAAACACATTCACGTAAGAACTTAAGAAGATAGAGTATCTGCTGGATCAGGCCAGTGGCCCGTCGAGTCCAGCATCCTGTTCCCACAGTGGCTGGCCAGATGCCAATTATGGGAAACCCACAAGTAGAACCTGAGCACAAGAGCAACACTTTCTTCTCCTGGGGCTTCCAGCAGCAGGCATTCAGAAGCATTAATATCTCTGACCGTGGAGACAGAGCACAGCCATTGTTGATAGCGCTCTCCTCCATCACACACAAAGCCCTGAATGTTTGACACGGCTGACGGCGCAGCCCATGAGAATAGAGGTTTGCACATGGCTCACACCTGAAGAGGCAGCGCAAAAACTGGGTGGGTGGGACAGGCAGCACTGGAGCAGGGAGGCTCTGCCCAGTCTGGCAAGGCTGGTGAGGACGAAGAGGCATGCTATTTCTGAGTGAAATCAGCTCTTCCTCTCACCCCAACTGCTTACAAGCCGTGACGTTCCAATCACAAGGGAACCACTAAGTTGTACTCTTGAGTAGGCCTACTGAAATTAATGGGCCTCGGTTAATCACGCCAATTAATTCCAAAGGATCTACTCTGAAGAAGACTAACGCTGGATACAACACCCCTAGAGCCTACTCATCGTAGTGTGTTTTAAAACAACGCCTTTCAGTTCTTCATTTCCCAGGGTGGGCTTGCGAGCAAAATTAAAGCAATCAGCGTATCACAGAAACAAAACAAAAGAGAAAACCTTTGCTAACAAATCCTTACTAGCAATTGGCTCTACCTCCTCCTTCCCACCCCAGATTTCTTCACAACAAAGCAACTCACCAGTAACTACTGGAGATAGGAAAAGGTGCCTGGCTTCTGGAAGACCTTCACCCCAATCCACTTTACCAGTCTATCACTTCCTGTCTGGGTGTTGTGGCTTATTGGTGCCAGCCTGCAATAGCCATTCTTGGTTTTGACATCAAGAGGAGATTCTTCAGGCTTAGGGAAGATACTCACTGCCTGGGATGTCTCTTTGCCAGGACCATCCAGGGAAACACTCAGGGAGTCTGTTCCACTCTAACACCGCTCACTATCAGAAAGTTCTTCCTGATGTTTAGTCAGGATCTCCTTTCTTGTAACCTGAATTCATTGGTTCAGGTCCTACCTTCCAGAGCAGGAGAAAACAAGCTGGCTCCATCTCCCATCTGACAGCCCTTTAGATATTTGAAGATGGCTATCATATCTCCTCTCAGTCTCCTCTTCTCCAGCTCCCTCAACCATTGGTTTCCAGACCCTTGATCATCTCAGTCACCCTCCTCTGCATACATTTCGGCTTGTCAACGTCCTTCTTAAATTGTGGTGTCCAGAACTGAACACAGTATTCCAGGTGTGGTCTGACCAAGGCAGAATAGAGCGGCACTATTTCTTCCCTTGATCAGGACGCTATACTTCTGTTGATGCAGCCTAGAATAGCATTCACTTTTTTTGCTGCTGCATCACCCTGTTGACTCATCTTAAGCTGGTGGTCCACCAAGACCCCTAGATCCTTTTCACATGTACTTTTCTGAATGCTAAACAGAGCTTTAGATTAGGGTGGGGAATCTTTTCCAGCCCAGGAGGCCACACTCCACCCTGGGAAACTTTCCCGGGCAGTGGGGCAATGATGGGTGGGGCCAGAGGCAAAAATTGGTGAGCAGGCTCAAGACGCAGCTCTGCATAACAGGCTACATTCCAGCCATGCAGGTAAGTCACTTGTGCACCTCTCTCGATACAGGCAAACAAGAGGGAATATCACAAATCCAAGATGCGTTCCAAAAGCACTTGAAGACAGCAAGGCCTGTGACGCGTGTGGCTTAGGGAGAGGAGGTGTGGTCTGAAGAGAGCCTTAAGGACCAGACAGAGAATTCTGGAGGGTTGCATGCAGCCCTTCGAGCCTGATTGCTTAACTAAGCTCTGTCACACAAGAAAAAACACTACCACCATTTTATCGTTTACAATTTTTTAAGAGAAGTGAAAAGATGTGAGGGGTGAGAGAATAAGGAAAAGAACAAGGAAGAGGAGGAAGAAAACAGAGACACCTGTTTGCAGATAATAAAACTATTGTTAAAATTAATGATGGTTTGGCAAGAACACATGGTGTGCTGGTGGATACTGTTCAGAAGTTTGCTAGTGGCTCTTTCCTTTCACACGCAGAGGAGGCAGCAAACCAGTGGCTGGCTTGCCGTTGCACACAAAAAAGCCACAATTGCGGTTTGTTTCTCTGCTAGCAAACCACAATGGTAGGCCAAGAACAAACCTTGGTTTACCATCATGGTTAGTTAGGAGAGAAACAAACTGTTATTATTTATTAGATCCCTTACCTGCCCTTTGTGGTGAAGACTCGGGGCAGATTGCAGCCATGAGTGCAAAAATCAGAACAACTGACAACTGGAATAAAAGGGTGGGCACTTTCTTTCTTTCAGGGGAAGGGCACACACTAGCTCAGAAAACCAAGTATGCAAAGTGCTGTATTAGTTTGCTGTATTAAGTGATGTATCAAACAGCAAATGTCAACGCTCCCTTTACTATGCCATTAACCAAAGAGCTGAAGTAGAAGCACAGCAGGTAGCAGGTGCTGATCAAGCTGGGGCAACTGGCATCACGGACAGAGCAGGAGGTCCCAGGTTCAGCTCCTGGCAACATATTCAGGTAGGGCAGGCAGAGAATCCTGCCTGGAACCCTGGAGAGCTAATTGCTGCCAGTCAGTGCATACAGCAGTGAGCCAGGTGGTATAAGGCAGCTTCCTTTGTTCATTGTGGGGAAGTGTGGGGGGGGGGAGAGATACTCTCGAAAGCAGTGTTTCTCAATGTGGGCGATATCACCCCCGGGGAGAGGGCTGGAACGATCCAGGGGGGCGGCAGTCACATCAGGTGCAATGGGGGGGGGGTTTGAATAGAAATAAGGAGGCGGTGAAAGCATAAAGAAGAAAATTTTGAGAAGCCGTTTGTCTATGTTTCATATGTTGTGTTATTGCCAGGTCGGGCACCGTTGTGGGACAGCGACAATGCCTCCCCAGGATGTGGTGGTGAAGCTGGAGGAAAGGGTTCTTTCTGGGCTTGGGGGAACTCTTTTTGGCTCCACCCAGTCCCAGGATGTGTTAGTGATTTTTATTTTAATATTATCCTTTGTTATCTCGAGTTTCTGTGCGCAAAGTGAATGCTACTAGGGTTGATTTAAATAAATACTTTTATAATTTCAAGCTTCAAGGTGTTTTATTTACAACGACATTTTCTTTACTATGCTGTAGGGCACAGGTAGAAACACAGGTGCATCAAAGAATGCAAATTTCTCACTGCATCTTTCTGCTCGTTCGCTTAAAGAAGGCAGCTTTTGGGGGTGGGGCTGAGTAACTGTTTTCTGAAAGGGGTGGTAGGCCAAATAAGTTTGTGAACCTCTGTTCTAAAGGAACAACCGTTTCACCCTCCTGGCAAGCGCTCCCCCTTCGCCAATTTAAGCAGAATCTTCCACCACCCCAGACTGGCAAGATGGACTCCCCACCACCCTCTCCCACTTATGAGATGCGCATCACAGAAGCACATCCTTTCAGGCATCTCTGGTGGCGCTGCTGCATGGTCCCCTTCATCAACCATCTGCCTCCCACTCTCAGCATTACAGCAGAAATGTCAGAATACTCCCTGCTAACTGCGAAAGGCGCCTCCCCTCCGCCCCCTCAATCAGAGGCTTATTCGCTCTTCACGCTGAAATTGTTTCCAGGGGAGGAGGATCTGAGAGAATAAGAGCTCCGCAAGCTCAGATTAAAAAAAGGGGGGGGAATAAAGAGGAGGTATCATGGGCCGCCAACACAAGGCTATACACCAAACAATCGTAGGTGTTTATCCATGTGTGCGATTTGGAAGGGGGGGGGGGTTGATCACAAGAAAATAAAAAATGGTTTGACATCCAAGCGGGGGCACAGCACAGCCAACAAGCTGTGGAAAAGCAGCGGCTCACAGCCTCTGCTGCAACCAAGGAAGAATGTGAGAGAGCGAACGTGACGGTGAACGCTCCCAAATATTGTGGTGGTGAGGAAGGGGAGGAATTTAGACAAGAGGGGGGGGCACACAATTGCTAACAATGTGGGAGGGGGGCATTTTGCCTCCACAGAAGCAAAGGGATAGCCAAGGTGCTGGTTCCAAAACAAATAAATAAATAAATAAAAATTTAAAAAGGAAGGCGCAGAAGAGCAGAAGAAAAGAAAGCACCAACTCCGTCTAATTTCATATACAACCAAACAACACAGGAGGGTGTTGGGGGCGGGGAGGGGGGAGAAGTAGCAGCAAAATGGCTGATGGTGCTGTGCATTAAAGATTGCCATTCATCTCTCCATGAACACCATCATGAAAGCTTGGTCCTGCAGGTGCTGAACCATACACAGCAGGAGGGGTGTCTCTCCAGGTGTGGAACTGCCTTCCCTGGGACACTCAAAAACGTGGCAGAATCATGCCCTTTTTGGCTTGCAGCTGCCAGCAGCCAGAGGTGAGGGACGCATCACACCCTACCCATCTGAAAGGCACAGTCTGTGCACAGATTCTACTGCCTGGCGGCCCCCGCACACTATCAGTCAACTCCCCCTGGAGCAGAGGATGGGGAGCCTGCATACCTCAACCTCCAGCAGTCCCGGGAGCCAGCCAACAGTCACTTCCCTATCACTTCCCCAGGACATTAGAGGCACACCCAGCTCTGATACACTTGTTATACGTTATTGGGAGCCAGTGAAATGTCGAGATTGAGAGAAGCATAAGATGCAACAAACTCACTTGGTGGGTTTTAAGTCAGCTCGAGTACCACATTTCCTTCTGGGTGACCTTCCGGGGGGCACAAAGCAGTGGCGAGCAGGGCCATAGGCCAAGGGGGGATGGAGCAACGGATGTAAAAGTTATGCTTGTACAGTAGGCTAGGTTCTACACACACCCTCTCTGTTCTCCATCCAGAGAAGAGAGAGATATGTTCAGGGGCACATCCCAACCAGGTACAAATGTTCCAGATATGCAGCAGGGCTCATTATGGGCTGTGGGCCCAGCATACGAAATCTGCCATGCACATTTTGCAACTGGCTTTTGGCCACTTGCAACCAAGTGGATGCTATGATGGCATCTGATGTCTCCACCATCTGGAGGTGCATGCCTGGAGATCCTTGGGTATGAACTGTTTCCACACACTAATACCACACACACCTGTTATATTTTATCTGCACAATCAGAATGAATTTCAGGAACCAAAAAGTTGTATTGAAAAATATGACTTTCGAGCAGTCTGGCCCCGAAATGGCAACCAGGTATTCCGTTTTGGTGACTATAACCCTGGGTTAAGGAGCCATTTGGTGTCTGGCTTATATTATCAGAGTTTCTAACACTGAGTGTTAGAAAGGACCAGATAGAGGCTTGGAAAGCACACAATCAGCCCTCAGTCTCAAGGTTGAAAAGCCCACAGCGCTTTAAGTCAAATCTCCCTCTCTCAGCTCCCATAAACCAGGACCTTAAATTCTGAGATAACAACAAAAGAAGTTACTTTATACCACGACAGACTACATCCACCTAGGCCAGTATTGTCTACTCTGTTAGCCAGGGACACGAGGGGAGGGGAGGACTTCCTCCATCATCATTTACCTGAGAGATCATTTCACTGGAATTGCTAAGGAACAATTGAAGCTGGAGCCACCTGTATGCAAAGGCATTGTTCCTACAACTGAACTACAGGTTCTCCTGAAAAACACTACAGTGGTACCTCGCAAGACAAATGCCTCGCAAGACGAAAAACTCGCAAGACGAAAGAGTTTTTCGTTTTTTGAGTTGCTTCGCAAGATGAATTTCCCTATGGGCTCGCTGCGCAAGACGAAAACGTCTTGCAAGAGCAACTCAGAGCACGCGGTGTGGTAGCCTTTTTTGAGGTTTTCGGGAAACCGTGCTTCACAAGACGAAAAAATCGCAAGACGAAAAAACTCGCAGAACGAATTAATTTCGTCTTGTGAGGCACCACTGTATTGCGTGGCAATGCCTTTGCCAAGCTGGTGTCCTGGAGACCTTTGGCAGGGGGTGATGAGATCAGGGAGCTGAAGGCACCTGCAGGGCACCAGGTAGCAAAGGATGTTGTACAGAAATAAGATCATGTCCATGATATGAGAGCCATCTTCAGATGCCTGAAAGGCTGCTACACAGAAGATGGAGCCCAACTGTTTTCTGCTGCTCCAAGAGGGGAGAACTCGAGGCAATGGATTCAAATGACAAGGAGATTCAGACTCAACATTGGGAAGAACTTTCAGACAGCAAGAGCTCTTCAACAACAGAACTGACTACCAGGGAAGGTGGCGAATTCTTCTTCACTGAAGGTTTTAAAGCAGAAGTTGGATGGCCATCTGTCAGGTCAGGGATTCTCTAATTGTGATTCCTGGATTGCAGGGGGGTTGGACTAGATGAGTCTTTGGGTCCCTCCCAATTCTACGACTCTATGGTTCTTTGAAGTGCCCTGGAATTAGTGCTGAGTTGAAATCTGTTGATGCTTTGTGCACTCCCCACTGCCTCACATGGAAGACACCTCCCCTTTCTCTCTGGTATTTTTTGCACCCTCTTGGCAAAAGTGTACAGAACTGTTCACAAGGCTGTAGCTGTTAAAGAAAATAGAAAGCAACCCTCCCCCTGCACTGCTGAGACAATTGCTGCCAGCCCTCCCAATCTTGCCAGGCACGAGTCGATAAGAGCTATGGCAGAACATAATAATAATTATAATATAATAAATTTTTATTTATACCCCGCCCTCTCTAGCCAGGGCCAGGGCTCTGGGCGGCTCACACCAAATATAAATTACAATAAAACATAATAGAAAAAACAACAACAACAAATAGTTAATTAAAATATGGCTTAAAATACAGCCTCATTTTAGTAGTAGCCTATAAATCAAGACCATAAAGGGAGGAAACATCAGATACTCACCCGAGCCAGCTATCCATGCTGGTCCTACATGGGACAGCAAAAAAGCCAAGGGTCAGAGTGAGTCTAAGCCGAAGGCCCAGTGGAACAGCTCGTTCTTGCAGGCCCTACAGAAAGATGTCAAATTCCCGCAGGGCCCTAGTCTCTAGATCAAGGGAAGTAATAGTGCCACTGTATTCTGCTCTGGTCAGACCTCACCTGGAGTACTGTGTCCAGTTCTGGGCACCACAGTTCAAGAAGGACACTGACAAACTGGAATGTGTCCAGAGGAGGGCAACCAAAATGGTCAAAGGCCTGGAAACGATGCCTTATGAGGAACGGCTAAGGGAGCTGGGCATGTTTAGCCTGGAGAAGAGGAGGTTAAGGGGTGATATGATAGCCATGTTCAAATATATAAAAGGATGTCACATAGAGGAGGGAGAAAGGTTGTTTTCTGCTGCTCCAGAGAAGCGGACACGGAGCAATGGATCCAAACTGCAGGAAAGAAGATTCCACCTAAACATTAGGAAGAACTTCCTGACAGTAAGAGCTGTTTGACAGTGGAATTTGCTGCCAAGGAGTGTGGTGGAGTCTCCTTCTTTGGAGGTCTTTAAGCAGAGGCTTGACAACCATATGTCAGGAGTGCTCTGATGGTGTTTCCTGCTTGGCAGGGGGTTGGACTCGATGGCCCTTGTGGTCTCTTCCAACTCTAGGATTCTATGATTCTTGTGACAGAGTGTTCCACCAAGTTCTGAAAAGGCCCTGGCCCTAGTTGAAATCAATCTAACCTTCTTTGAGGCTTGGGACCTCCAAAGTGTTGTTGGAAAGGGGATGCCTAACCCCAAACCTTCCAACCAGAGGTAGTCCTGTATCAATTGGACACAGCCAGGGTTAGAGTACAGCAAGGTAGGGAGCAATAACTTTTCCAAAACAGAGGATTTTCCAGGGCTTTAATTTCCTCATAGAATTTCTACCTTTTTCTAACTTCATGAGTAACAATGGACAGACAGTGCCCACTTCAAAGACGCTATGAGGCAAGCTTGGCGGTTTTGAAGGCCATAGCTTTCCTTTGCTAAAGACAAGTAAAATAAATGTACTAAGTTAGATTGCCCTCAAAGGCTTCAGGAAAATCTTCCAATGCAAATTACTCTATGCAAGTTACTTGGATATGCATGAGAAAGTTTACCAAAAAAAAAGCCACCACATCCCTGGCGAGGAGTGTACCTCAGATGCCTAGACAAAAGGTGTGTAATCTCTTCTTGCGTTCAGAATGAGGCTTCCTTTGTCATCAATGGCACCATCATGTTACAAAATGAATCAAGCCATAGGAGGCCCATTTAGTCCAGAATCCTGTTCTCACAGCAGCCAACCTGCTGCCCAAATAGGAAGCCCTCAAGGTAGACGAGCTCAACAGCAGTGCTCTCCCCACTTGTAAGTGTCAGCCATTGTGGTTAATAGCTATTGATAGCCTTGTCCTCCATGAACATGTCTAATCCTCTTCGAAAGCCACACAAGTTGGTGCCCGTTGCAAGAACAAATTCCATAGTTTAGCGATGAAGAAGTTATCACTTCTTCCAGGAGGCAGGGCGGGGGGGGGGAGGCAGGCAGATTTTTGCCTGCCCCGAGTCCACTTTTTGAAAACTGAACCTCACATATAATGGCACAGCACTCCTTTCCATAGAATCACAGTTGGAAGGGACCCCTAGGGTCCTCTAGTCCAATGCGCTGCAATGCAGGAATCTCAACTAAAGCATCCATGACAGAGGGCCACCCAACCTCTGCTTAAAAATCTCTAACGAAGGAGAACAGGGGAGACTGTTCCACTGTCTAACAACTCTTACTGTCAGAAAGTTTTCCTGATATTTAGTCGGAATCTCCTTTCTTGTAGCTTGAAGCCATTGGTTTGAATCCTACTATCCAGAGCAGGAGATTTTGACTTGCTAATTACCATTGTTATTGCTTTTTATTATTAGCACGCTGATTGGTCGCTCTCCGTTGACCATCGTTATTTGATACCATTAAAATATTCCCAGAGTGCTAAAGCGTACGTGGTTGCTCCCTTTTAAATGATTGTTATTATTTTTCTTTAAATTAAGGGCAAAGCTAGCAGCACAGCAAAGCTTCTCCCACTAGCCATCTGCTCTGCCTGCAGACATCTCAAACAGGAACAGAACATAAGCAGTCATCAGTGACAAAGACTATTTTGCCTAGATGAACCGTCCCCAACCAGGTGCCCTCCAGATGTTCCTGGCATTTATTTTATTTTGTGTGTGTGTGTGTGTGTGTGTGTGTGTGTGTGTATACAAACACACACATTGGGAAAGGCTACTTTGAAGGGAAAGCAAGCTACATACTTCATCCATGATGTTTCCACAGGTATCAAGACAAAGAAACCAGCCTCCAGAGTGAAAAGCTAGCTGGAAAATATAAGCAGCCTGGGCAGAATATCTGTAAATAAGGGGTCTGCAATAGGAAGCTACTGTCCCAGAAGAACATAGACAGCAGTGTTAGAAATGCAGCTATGTGTGCTAATTGGCAGCTTAAGCCTAGGTTGCAGTCGCCACAATGGAATGTCTAGGCACCTTCTCTTTTTTTGGCAAGGAGAATCATTTTTATTTATGTTATTTTTATTATCTAGCTCATTTCTCCTGGCACCTGGGAAATTCTTAACACTGACAGGAAGCTGCCTGATACAGAGTCATCCATCCCACTCAGTGCTGTCTCCACTGACTGGCAGCAGCACATCTCCAGGGTTCCAGGCAGGGAGTCTTTTACCAGTCCTACCTGAAGATGCTAAAGATCAAAGCAGGGAAGTTGTGCAAAGCAGAGACTCCACTGAGTGGCAGCCTCTCCCCTTCAAGCCCACCAGGCTCCCTTCAACTGCCAAACATAAGAAGAGCCTGCTGGATCAGACCCCACTGCCCACTTAGTCCTGCCTCCTCTTCTGACAGGGGCCAACCAGGTGACTTTTCTGGGAAACCCACAAGCAGGATCTGAGCATAAGAGCAACTCTCCCCTCCTGCATTTCCCAGCTGCTGGCATCCAGAAGCATGTTGTTGTTGTTGTTGTTGTTGTTACTGTATTATTATTAGTTATACCCCGCCCATCTGGCTGGGTTTCCCCAGTCACTGGGCAGCTTCCAGCACCAGTGATTAAAAACTTCCCTAGTTCGGGTGGAGAGGAAGTCCACCATGTGACAACTTTGGAGGAGGGCTTGGCCCTCTATGTCCCTAACCCTCCTCAGAGTGTGTCTCTGGCAAAACTAACAGCTGATCAAGACGACTGAACCCCTGGGGCACATTTGGGGGGGGGGGTGCAGCGTGGAATTCAATGATGGAGCTGACTCTTCAAAAAGTTCTGCTATCAGAATAACAACAGATCCAAAGTCAACAGAAGGGTTAGGCCACTTCAGTCACCGAACACCTGATACCACCCAGGTCCATCCAC
Source organism: Podarcis raffonei (assembly GCF_027172205.1). Taxonomy (NCBI): domain Eukaryota; kingdom Metazoa; phylum Chordata; class Lepidosauria; order Squamata; family Lacertidae; genus Podarcis; species Podarcis raffonei. The sequence continues at coordinate 3,167,782 of NC_070619.1, read as the reverse complement.
AATTTCAGCCAAAGAGCCATTGACAAAAAAATATAGAAAAAAGTAAAATGTAATCTTTGTTCCTTATCTAGGCTTATCTCCGAACCTCTGAAAAGCAAATATTGACACTATCCCAACACCAGGAAGTCAAAAGAGGAAACTTCTTTTTGACAGAATCAACACTATGCTCAATTGTTCCTGGCCTATTATAATTTCATTTTGCGCGCTCTCCCTCCCTCTCTCTCTCTCTCTAACACACACACACACACACACACACACACACGTACAAAAGCACCTGCGATTCCTTGCATCTGCGAATGGCAGATGAAAGAGGGGTGATTTCGTTTTTTAAACCACCTATGACAGATAGTGCCTTGGTAGAAGACCAGGCCGGAGGCACAACCTCCATAATCACACTATAATTTGTAGTTACGTGTTTTTGCCCAAACCGCAAGAGACTAGGCAGAGCTGGAAGAGGTGTGCTTTAGAGCCCTTGGTGCCAATTAAGGTGCAGCAGGGACATTATCCATGGGGCATTTGCCACCACAACCCCCACCTCTTGACTCAATGTACAGGTGGGAAGAATGAGAACAGATTGCTAGGCAGAAGAGACCCCTGTCACGCACTGGTTCTGCAAATGCAGGAGAATTTCACCGGGTCTCTTTTGGTACCACATTTGTAGATGCAAGAGAGAGAGAGAGAATACTACAGGCTCAAGGGTGCATAAAAAAATATTCTTTCCATGTACTGGCACACTGAAACGGAACACGCACCACTATACTGTCAGCCCACTGTGAAAACATCACCCAATAAACACTCACCTCCTGCAACAGAACATCACACCACAGCTCCTTTTAAAATCTCTTATATCTATCACACCTGCTTTTCTGCAATAGTCTGCCCCAGTGTGAGGGCAGTGAGAAATTCAGAAAGAGACACCAGCTATTAACTTGTCTGCATCAAGTTCACACCCTTTGGGTGATTTGGACTACAATTCCCATCATCCACAGCTGCACAGCTGATGGGTGCTGCAGTCCCCGAGCAGGCAAAGGCCACTCTGCCGACCCTTGGCCCTACGTAGCAAAAGCCCCTTGAACCCAGACCCTCTGAGACGACATGACATTTCCACAAAGCTTTACAAGGCAGCACCTGTGACAGAGACAGCAGCGTTAAAGGGAGCGTGCTTAGACTGCCGATCCTGCCCAGCAGATGAAAATGAATTTAGAGAGAATATGTTAAACGGGTATTACGCTGCATCAGCCGACTAACACATATTCCCAAGGGACACCCCCACACACTCAATCAGCAGTGAAGATTGAGCTTCATTGCTACCCTCACTGTTTCTCCTCCTGCCCCAAAATGTTATCTCCCAAACTCAGCCATCCCATCCTCAGTGCCTTAATCTGGATTGGCCCCAATTTTTTAAAAAAGAGATGTAATGATCACCAGCAGCCCAAGCAGAACAAAAGCCTGGCTGCCCACTTGACCCAAATACAGGCCAACGATTGTATGCTTGGGGGGAATCCAAGAGACAAATTCATGCTGTGATGGCTATGCTGTGCCTCTACAGTCGGAGGCTCTGAGGAATCCTAATTGCTGAAAACCATTGGGGGGGGGCTTGTTTGTGGCCTTCCCACTGAGGCATTTGGTTGGCCACTGTGAGAACAGAATACTGGACTAGTTGGGCCACCAATCTGACACATCAGGCTAGTCTCCTGTTCTTAGGAGCCCCTTTTTCTACCCTTAACTGGAAAGATTTGAGACCGCACCCAACCCTGCTGCAGTGTCAGTCTGTTTCGGGGTGACCCCGACTAATACAGGGGGTGCCTAAGCATTAGATACTGAAAAGCAAGCCTTGCATTCCATCAAGAACCAGACCATATGCATAATCAACTGATGATGATCCCTATGCCAACTAGGGTATTGTCAGGGATGGGGGAACCTGTGGTCCTCTAGATGGTGTTTGATTCACGGCAGCCAGTGTGGGAGGCAGAGATATAATCTAACAGGTTGCAGTCACCGCAACAGTATGTCTTGGCACCATTTCCCCCCCAATGGTGGCTATTATTGGTAGTAGTATTATTCATTTCATTTCTATACCCCTTTATATTTTAAAAAAACAAATCTCAAAGCAGCTTACAACACATTAAAACATCAAATCAAATAAAACAAATTCAAGCTTCAAGGAAAATCTTTCAGATCCTTCTCTAAGTGACATTTTGCTTTGCCCAGTCACCAGAGATCTTCACTTGGCCAAAACTGGACCTGCACCAGTCGCAAAACGTGCCTGGCACCTGGCTAATTTCTAGCACTGGCGGGAAGTGGTCAGGGTAGACGGACAAAGAAATCTAACACATCTGGAGGAAGGCAAGTTGGGGAAAGGAGCTCCAGGCGGTGAGGTCTCTATTGCTCTCTTGCCATGGTGTGTTTGTGTGTTAACAGTGCCATCAACTTTGCAAGAGCACAGTGGCTAACACACTCTAGTACAACTGACTCTCCTAACCCCAGAGGTAGCTCTTAACTTTCCACCGTTTGTAAGAAAATGCCAACAATGCCATATTACTAAGAGAGAACATTATAAAATGAATTGTAGGTGCATCATTACTGTTGTTACTTATTAGTAACAGCCACACCACACAAGCTAAATTCAAATTCCACAGCACAGAAAGCCCACACTAAACCAGACAACTTAGTGCATTAAAGAATTGTGCGCACCGCACATTTTTAGCAATGCTGAAGTGCTGTGATGAGGAGCCCGTATCGGCCTTCAACTGCTCTACACATAGAGAAAGGCATGAGGATGTGCTGCTCAAATCCAGCCCCCCCCCAACCTGGTCAAATAAAGTGGCATTATTGCAGAAGAAATGTAATGCTTGTGCCCTCCTACTCTTGGATAGAGGCAGCAACTTGATCGCAATCCATGTGCACTCATGGGCATTACGATAACCGGTCATAGCGCAAGCACACATATCAGAGAAGGCACCGAGTCCGCAAAGCACTCCCACCATAACTCCTCAACCTTACACAATATTAACTGCAGCAGACTCACCCCCACCAACAAACAGCATCTATGCTAACAGGAGTCATATGTTATCTCTTCATTGCGACTGAGCATTTAAAAAAAAAAAAAGGTTCGCATTGGCTTTACTGGACAGCTGCAAGTTCTCAAATTAGTAAATATTATTAATGATTTCCCCTGTTCTGAACACATGCACAAAGACATGTTCATGGATTTAGAAACAAACCTTTCGTTTACCGGAGGTGTGGCTAACCCGTGGCCCTCCAGATTCCATCGTTTGTGGCTGATGGGAGTCATCGGACTATAGCATCTGGAGGGCTACAGGTTAGCCACCCCCCTCGGAACAATTTACACACACATTATTAAGCTTTTCTCCTTTCCCTCACATGCACACAAGGGAACTTTATCAACACCTGATATTCAAATACAGTGAGGAGGGGGTTACATAAACTCCCCGCTCTCACAATTCTCCATGTTAAATTAGAAATCCGCACACCCTTTTATTCCACAATCCCCTGCAAATAAAAACACCCCTTAGGTTTCTTTGGGTGGAAGGGTGGGCTATAAATTTAAACGCAAGATAAATTATTCATATCCCCATAACAAAACACACAAGCACTGGGAGAATAATTCAGAACCCCTCCCTCACAATTCTCTCCCACACCCTTATAGGGAGAATTGATTCATTTGTTGCTTTTGTATTTTTCACTGTTTTTAATTATCTTATGTGTAAATCACATTGAGCCAATATTTTAGAAGGTGATTAAGAAATACAGGATAGCAGAATAAATAATGATAATAGAAAATGGGTCATTAAATCCTCAACACAGACATGAACTGGAGAGCTCATTAGCAGTTCCCACTCCCCAAAATAATCCCCAATGGTGACCTCCCCACATGCAAATAAATGGAAAGGGCTCCTTAATCTCCCTTAAGAATTTTCATTATACTGTACAGATAACAAGAAGAGAGTAAATTATCCACTCCCACTCACAGCATAATAACGGGAGAATTTAGTTAACCCCATATATGCAGCATTGGTTTGTTTTCATCCCCAATTCATAAACTGGGACGGGGGTTATTAATGCTCCCCCTATACAGCAGGGAAGGAGAGCATCTTCACAACTTTCCCACATTCCTCATAAGGGAGTAGAAATGAGCAGACCTTCCCTTACCTGTCAAAAAGGAAGGGATGCACCAATAACGGTCTACTTCACGTATTTGGGGGGGTAATTAACCTGCTCTCAATATTCCCCCGCAATATATTAATTCCTCAAACCTTCAGAGAAGGGAAAGTTATTCAGGTCCCTCTCCCATCAGATCCCACTTACCTCTACCCTATCTTTTTAATGTTTATCTTCCCTATCCCCCAGTTTAAGAGTTCCACTGAACTGGTGGTGTACTCTGTCCCAGACTTTCTACTGGGGTGCAAGGGGGCAAGTGGAGTTGACCCACCCTGCTTGCTAGAGTCACCCAACCCATTTCCGCCACAGACAGAAAAAGGAGAGGACATAAAGAGCCACCCCCTCTGCAAGTAGTTGGAGGGGTCCTTTCCACTCACTCCCCATTGTTTTTATTTCTCTTCTGCTCCCCTTCATTTAATAATTCCAAAGCATTGGCGACATGATGGTCACTGCCCCCCTTATTTCCTTCGGGTAAGGTGTCAACCCATTCCTATGGGTGCCCTTCATCTAATCCCCCTCTTTAATTTTTCAGACCCCTCCACTATAATTTGAGAAGGGGGGGGTCCTTAATCCCACACACACAACCTTTCTGAGCAGGGAGAAAGAGGGGAGACAGCAGTTCTTCCCCTTTTGTGTATTAATCCCCCATTTCAATTCCTGACCCATGGGTTTGAGGAAGGCCGATTCTTGTTCCCCTCTCAACCTGGCACACATTTCTGAATTCAGAATGTGGGAAGAGGGGGTTCTGTTTGCTGCCCCGCTACATTTAGCTACAACCTTCCCCCCTTCTAATCACACCCATAAATTGGGGCAGCAGTCCTTTAGTCCCTTACTGAAGGATGGGAAGGGGGATATCACACCCTAAATTCTCTCTCTCTCTCTCTCTCACACACACAGACACACACACACACACACACACACACACACAAACGTGTCAATACTGTAACCTCAAACCACCAAACAGGCTTTAAACATCTTTTCTGAGAGGAGAAGGAAAATAGGGTGTCACTCCCCCCAATTTATCCCACCCTCAGAACAGCCCCATTTTCCTCTGTTGTAAAACTGAGGCCACTTAATTCTCTTTCTAAGGAAGTGGAGAAAGGAAACGGGGGACAGGACATCTTGTTGCCCCCTTAACCCCGTTTCCCCAAATAGCCAATTTTCCTTCACATCCGCCAATAACCCTTCCCCTCGCACCCATAAATGGGGTGTGTTTGTGTGTGGCCTTTTAAAATCCTGAAAAATGGGGTAAGTAACCAGTTCCCTAAATTCAAAGCACCCCCATTTGCCTCAAAATGTAAACTACCTTTTTAGGAAGGGGGGAAGGGACAGAGAAAATAGGGATCCTGTGTCGACCTCTCAGCACCCCCCAATAGGATATAATTGAAAAGGCAGTCCTTCAACTCTCCTTTCTGAAAGGGGGGAACAAGGAAGAGGTGCCACTTTGAGGGTATTCTGGGTTCCCTCCCTAAGGGGGTGTCAACCGGTTAGGGCATCACCATTTCCTCCATCTTCCTCCTCAGCCCCCCAAACCCCACTACTACCATTCCCCCCTCCCTCACACCAGAGGCAGAGGAAGGGGCCCATTCTGGGCTCCCTAAGGAGATGTCAGCTGGGATGCCTGCCACATCCCTCTTCCCTCCTCTTCTCTCTTTCCTCCATCCTCTTCCTGGCCCCTCAAGGACTTCCCCACACCAATCATTTCACCTCTCTCTCACACACACACCCTTGAGGCATAGCTGTCAACTTTTCCCTTTTCTTGCGAGGAATCCCATTCGGAATAAAGGAATTTCCCTTAAAAAAAAGACAGCTATGCCTTGAGGAGAGAGTATTCTGGGCTTCCTAAGGAGGGGGGTATGTCAGCCAAGCGCATCCAACCCCCACCCCGTTTCTCACCCCCCTCCCTCGGCCTTCTTCCTCCCCCACCTCTCTCCTCTTCTTCACCCCTCAAAGACACCCAGATGGGCAGTATGCCTGTGTGCGCGTGTATATGTATGTATGTATGTATGTATGTATACTTTTCTTCACACACACAGATGGGGTGATGCTGAGCTTCCCTCCTTGGGGGGGGGGTGTCTTCCTCCTCCCCTCTCTCCTCTTCTTCACCCCTCAAAGACACCCAGATGGGCAGTATGCCTGTGTGCGCGTGTATATGTATGTATGTATGTATGTATGTATACTTTTCTTCACACACGCAGATGGGGTGATGCTGAGCTTCCCTCCTTGGGGGGGGGGTGTCTTCCTCCTCTCCTCTCTCCTCTTCCTCACCCCTCAAAGACCCCCCTCCCAAATACACACACGCATAATATTCCCCAAACGTATGAAGTGATGCTGAAGCTTCCCTCCCCTCAGTCAGTCAGCCAGGCGCCCCCATCCCATCCCTCCCTCTTTCCTTTCTCCTCATCCCCCCCCACTCCCCCCCCCACGGCGCTTAATTTCCCCTCACGGACCTGAGGCGAGCGCGGGCTTCCTTCCCTGAGGGGCTGCCAGCCTCCCCACCGCCTCCATCCCGCGTCCTCCCTCCTGGCGACCCCCGAGGTGGCCGTGAGGGGCTTCCGTGCCTCCCTGAGGGGGCGTCCGCCCTGCGCCTCCACCCCTCAGCCCGGGCTCACCCGGTGGGCGCGCGTGAGGCTGAGGTCCTTCATGACCTCCTCGAAGGCCGCCGTCTCCTCGGCCTGCTTCTGGTTGTGCAGCGCGATCTTCTCGCTGAATTTCCGCGGGTTGTTCGACGAGGCCGCCATCTTCCCCCGTCCGCATCCCTCCCGCCGCCGCCGCCGCCGCCCCCTCCCGCTCCGGGCGCCAGTGCGCCTGCGCACCCGCGCGCGTCCTCACTCCCTCTCTCCCTCCTCCCCCACCCGGCCGCCGCGCCGCCAACCAAACAAGCAAAATCTGGGCCACTGCGCAGGCGCGAAAAGTCGGAGAGGGCTGGCAGGAGAGGCGGCGCGGCCGACTGCGCACGCTCCGCCCACAGGCGCGCGACTGCGCAGGCGTAGGAACGGGCAGAATAGAAGGAGGGGGGGGGAGGAGGAGGAGGACGGCTTGCGGATCGGCGGATCGGACGCAGCGCGCACGCGCGAGCGAGAAGTGGGCTGGACGGAGAGAGAAAAGAACTCGGGATGCAACAACGCGCACGCGCAAAATACAGTAGAAAGAAAGGGAGAGGGGATGGAAGGGGAGGCTTGCGGGAGGACTGGAGGAGGCGCAGCGCGCATGCGCGAAACAAAAGGTGGGTGGTGAGAGGGAGAGATTGGTTTTGCGCATGCGCAAACTTGGAAATGGGCAGAATAGGTGGGAAACGAGGAGGGGATTGGCTCGCGAGAGACGAGTAGAGAGAGCCGCAGCGCGCAGACTCGGCAGCGGAGGGGGGGAAATGAAACGAGGCGACAAGGCGCATGCGCTGCGCTTCCTCATCTCTTATCACACACATCCCTCCGTTGCTTTTCGCCGCAGGCGCAGAAAGGTGTTTTTGTGCCCCCTCCTCTATCTCAAGCAGGCTTCGTAGCGCATGCGCAATGCTTTATCTCCTTTCTCAGACCCTTCTTGCTTGGTAGGCCGCCCCCCCCATATTTAAACCTCCCCCTCTCTCAATTTCTTGATTAGTTTAAGCCTCCAACACACACAACCTGCTCTTGTTGCTCCACATCTGACAAGAGATAGCCATACTAAATTATGAGGAAAAAATGGAGCCTCCACAGCCAGGAGCAGTCTACCCCAAAATGATGGCACTAAAATGAAAAGCCACAGCAGAGGGGAGGCTGCTTATTCTGATGTTCAGTGACAGGCTGCCTCTGATCATTTTATCGTTTTATTTAACAATATATGTTGTTGTTTAGTCTATCTTCGTGACCCCCTGGACCAGAGCACGCCAGGCACTCCTGTCTTCCACTGCCTCCCACAGTTTGGTCAAACTCATGCTGGTAGCTTCAAGAACACTGTCCAATCATCTTGTCTTCTGTCGTCCCCTTCTCCTTGTGCCCTCCATCTTACCCAACGTCAAGAGTTTTTTCCAGAGAGTCTTATCTTCTCATGAGGTGGCCAAAGTATTGGAGCCTCAGCTTCAGTATAACAATATATAAAGGTAAAGGGACCCCTGACCATTAGGTCCAGTCGTGTCCAACTCTGGGGTTGCGGCGCTCATCTCGCTTTACTGGCCGAGGGAGCCGGCGTACAGCTTCCGGGTCATGTGGCCAGCAGGACTAAGCCACTTCTGGCGAACCAGAGCAGCACACGGAAACGCCGTTTACCTTCTCGCCAGAGCGGTACCTATTTATCTACTTTCATTTTGAGGTGCTTTCAAACTGCTAGGTTGGCAGGAGCAGGGACTGAGCAATGGGAGCTCACCCCATCGTGGGGATTCGAACCGCTGACCTTCTGATCGGCAAGTCCTAGGCTCTGTGGTTTAACCCACAGCATCACCCGCGTCCCTATAACAATATATAGATAGATATAAATATGTGGATTGAAATCAACTCATTTCTGCTCAGTCAGACCCATTGAAATGAATGGACCTAAGTTAGTCCTATCCAGGAATCTCTGAGCAGGGCTAGTTCTGGATGAACCCCGCATCTCTTAAATCGTTTACATAACATGGTGCAAAATAGTCATTTTAAAAATAAAAATTAGAAACATACAAAATTATCAGAATACAGATAAATCCTATGAAGTCTCTCTGCAGAAACAAGACATTTCAGATATTGGTCTCTGGTACCACCATGAATTTCCCATAATCCTCTTTAGGAGCCATCTCATCTGAAAAGACCATGGCGACATGCAGTGGCGGAGAGTTCTGAAAGTCAACCTTTCTGTGTATTTGAAGCAGTTGCCTTCATCGATGCAAAGCACACCTTGTATAAGGACTCTAGTCCCATGTTAATGGAGCATTAATTTAAGTGGGTCAGATCCATGGGCTTGTTAGCCATGCCAATTCTCTTTTAAATGTGTAAACTCAAAGCATGACTAATTTTGGAGACAACTCCATGTTTTTATTTCTAGCAACCTTCCATCTCTTCGTGTTTTGTCATGTTTTGGCCAGTCTCCACAATGGGGGGGACGGGACCATATGCAGTTTTGTTTTTCACTAGGAGTCAGCCCTCGGCCCAAATGGCACGGAGGAGGCAAGACAGGCTTTTTCAGTGCCACAAATCTGACAGAAGCACAAGCACACTTTTGTACCCCTTCTGCGCTGAGAACTTAAGGAGAGCGCTGCTGGACACCACCACCACCAAGAACGAAACTCTGGCAGAAAACACCCCAGGTACTTTTCACAGAGCAGTATCAAAACTCATTTTTATTGTAAATAAAGACCAGCGAGTTCTTGCAGCATGGAGGTTGCAGTTCGAAAGGAGGCGAAGTGGTTGTAGACCCACAAATGAGTGCGCAGGCACGCTGTGTGAGAGAGAACAAGCACACCCCTCCTGGCCAACCTAAACTGACTTAGATCTTATCCTCCCGTCCCATTCCCCAAATCCAGAGAAGGATACCCAGGAAAGCAGGATTGAGGCAGTCACAAAGCTACGTGAGAAGTACCTTACACCTGCAATTTATGTTCCTTTTGACACACTGTTGTTAAGTGCTGCAATTTCCCTGCAGTAACTTACCTCTCTTTTGCACAGGCTTCCTCAAACTGGTGTCCACAGGTTGAATTTTTTACTACCGTCAGCTCCAGCCTGTGCTGGTTGGGTCCAGTGTTTGATATTCCCCAGAACTTTGAAGTGGGGTGACTTTTACCCATCGCAACCATGTGGAGATCTCTGGGTGCCAGACTGGCAACTGACATCTCCCTCTGACGGGCCCCTCCAGCTTCCTTAAGCAGGTCAGCAGAAGAGCTGAATTATTTTGCATTTAACTCCCACCCGCTCCCATTAATCCCTAAACGACCCTGTGAGGTGGACTAAGAGGCTGGGACTGACTCCCGGGTCGCCCAGTGAGCTTCATGACTGAGTGGGGATTTGAACCCTGATCTCCCAGGTGTGACACTCTAACCACTGCACCACCCTGCCTTCCTAGAGTCCTCCTGCTAGGGGGAAGCTCTATAAATTAAGTAGGTAAATAAACAGAGGGAAAGCAAAAGGGACGCGGGTGGCGCTGTGGGTTAAACCACAGAGCCTAGGACTTGCCGATCAAAAGGTCGGCGGTTTGAATCCCCGCGATGGGGTGAGCTCCTGTTGCTCCATCCCTGCTCCTGCCAACCTAGCAGTTCGAAAGCACATCAAAGTGCAAGTAGATAAATAGGTAGCACTCTGGCGGGAAGGTAAACGGCATTTCCGTGTGCTGCTCTGGTTCGCCAGAAGCGGCTTAGTCATGCTGGTCACACGACCCAGAAGCTGTACGCCGGCTCCCTTGGCCAGTAATGCGAGATGAGCGCCGCAACCCCAGAGTTGGACACGACTGGACCTAATGGTCAGGGGTCCCCTTTACCCTTTACCTAAAATGTCACTTACAGAAGGATCTGAAAGATTTCCCTTGAAGCATTAATTTGTTTTATTCTGGATTGTTTCATTTGAAGTTTTCATGTGTTGCAAACCATTTTGAGATTATTTCTTTGAAATATAAACCGGTATGGAAATGAAATGAACAGTAATAATAAATCTCATTGGAGTAAAAAAAAATAATTGTGCGTTTTAAAACTCTCAAGTTAAAACCACACAAAAAACAAGTCTTTCGGTTAGAAATCTCATCCCACTTCAAAGTTCGGGACCACCGACACATGCAGAACACATCCTCTGGAAAAAATGCTGCATTTCAAATAAGTAAATCTCTGCATCTTCCCTCCCCCTTACTTTACTTTCCTGTGAGAGGGGAGAGGAGGGGAGCCTCCCGCTCGAACATTTTTAAGTGCATCAAAATAATTTGGAACGTCAACGCATCGAAACGTGCTTAGAAAAGCCTGCTTTAATTTCACATCTTGGCAGGGAGGGGTGGGAATTTCTCCAAGAGTTTGTTAAGACAGAAGCGAAAAAGCTGACTAGCAAAAGGCATGAGCGGCCAGGGATGCATTCTTGCCCGTTCCAAACAGCTCGCTTTGTTTTGTGGGTTTGTAGCTTGTTCCATCCTATAAGCCGAGGCTCAGGCCTGTGCGGTTAAAATGCATTAAGAGAGTCTCAGATGCAGCCAGCAGCAACACTACAGCACAGGGGCTACTATAGCTCTGGGAGCAACTACAGAGGAGGAGCTGTGCTAACTCCATGGAATATAATCATGGAGGATAAGGCATGGCAACCTCTGGCCAGCTCCACTACCCAGCAGGACCCCTCTAGAAACATAGGAAACTAAGTATAGAGTAGGACGCTTGGTCCATTTAGGTTGGTATTGTCTACTCTGACCGGCAGAAACAGCTTTCCATGGTTTGAGGCAGGGAGTTTTCCCTAGCCCTACCTGGAGTTTCCACTGGGATTGAACCAGGGACGCTTTAGTGGAGACTTCTGCACTGCAGGGGGTTGGACTAGATGACCCACAGGACCCCGTCCAACTCTACAATTCTGTGTTTCTACAATCTACGTGCAAAGCACAAAAATGTTTCCTGTCTTTTGAGCAGCAAGCTTGCCACCAGGCACAAATGTTCCCATGATACCGCAGGGCAGCAGTGCACTATAGGCATTGTAGGAAATTAAAAATGGCAGGTTCAAGGCCAGTTTAAAAATGAAAGGGGAGGTCGCCCAAGGGTGCAGGGTGGACTGTCAGGGGCTGGCAGTTGCCCAGGGGCAGTGTATGGTGATGTGAGACCGGGCAGAACGGGGTCTTGTCTACAGTGGCTCCCTGTTTGTGGAAAGCTCACTTGGTACCTTCATTATACACCTTTTAGGCACCAGGCAAAATTGTTCCTCTTAAACCAGGCCTTTGGCTGATTAACAATGCCCTCCCTTTTAAATGTGTTGCGGGAGGGGAGATTATTAGATTGTTGTTATTATTTTTATTATGCGTTTTGTGTTTTTTATGTTGCAACTTTACATTGTGAACTGCTCCAGAGATCTTCAAGCAGAAGGCAGCATACAAATTTAATAAATAATAATCTACACTTATTCGGAATCAGTCCAACCCAGAAAGCACCTCCTTGGCCCATCTTTGGCCCAGACCAGAGTTACTCCTACAGCAACAGAGTTAAGGTGTGTTGCAGCGGGGGGGGGGGGGGGCAGCCAGCTGACTTGGGAAAAGCAGCCCCAAGCAACTTAAAACTGGGAAATCTGGGGGAGCATTGCTGTCCTGCGAGAACAACATGGGGAAGCAGGGTGGCAGCACCAACCTTAAGCTCAATTTCTTTTTCTGCCCGTTATCGTGCTGTGCTAGGCGCTGCACAATTGCTAATTGCGTTTGAATTGCTTTATTCCTTACATGTTGTTTTGAATATCCCAATTCTAGCTTCCTGTTCCATTTTGGTGCTAATCCTCTCCACTCCTCTCAGGCCACTTAAGGCGACAGAGCAGCAGCTTCTATTGCCGTTCCTTCAGGGACACGCAGCGGACCACCGGGACAAAGCTCGTGGGCCGCCGGTGGTCCACAGAACGCGGCTTGGGAACTCCTTCTACGGTTTTTGAGAAAGAAGACTGCCCAAACTGGTGTGTGATGTACTTGTGTTTAAAATGTGCTTTTCGGGGGGGGGGGGGGATGAACAGGCACACCTGCTAGGATGAGATCACACATTTTTCATCTCCTCTGTGAGTTCCTCCACCCCAGCCAGCCGCCTCATCCTCCTTTATTGCTTTTTTGGAAGTTCAGGATGTCCTTAGTTTTTTTTTCCCTTTTCTTTTAAACTGTCCAGACCAAACAAACTCACATGCACCAATGCTCTGGGGTGCAGTTCATAATTTTGGGGGGTGGAGGGGAGGAGAAAGGAGCTTCTTTTTAAAATAAAAAAATACCTGCAAGAAGGGGGGGAGGAGTTAATGGGGAGCAGCACCCATCCCTTCTTGTACAAACCCCACCACAATCCTAGCTCAGTCTTCCTTAGAACCTCCTCCAACCCAGCAGGGACGGAACACAAGTTGTCGAAAAGTTATGGAGGACAAGAGGGTAAGGTGGAAGACCTTGCTCGCCTGCCATGGACACAAAACATTTTATTTTCCAAAACGGGGCAGGCCAGAATGTATATCTTTGATGGCATGCGATGCCTCGGGAGACTGGGCTGAAGTCTCAGGGTGGTCACCTCCGAGCTGTGGTCTGTGGCAGGATGACCGGCACGCAGGCAATGCCAGCGAAAGACTCTGGGAAGTGCAAGTCCCTCTCCCACTCATCCGTCTCTGTGTTGTACACCTGTATGATGCTGGTCACGTTGTTCAGGTGCCAGTTGTACCCCCCGACAATGTAGATCTTTTTCTCCAGCAGGCAGCAGCCCGCCTCGGACTGCCCCGCCCGCATGGGGCTAACCGTCGTCCACTGGTTGGCTTCGGGGACGTAGTACTCCACCGCCAGGACATCAAAGCAGCGGTCGACGTGGTCCATGCGGCCCCCGAGCGAGTAGATCCTGCTGTTGGCGCTGACCATCGCATGCAGGACTCGTGGCTCGTTCATGGGGGCCTTGAACTCCCACTGGTCCATGGCGGGGTCGTAGCAGTGCAGGGCCTTCTTGTCCTCGACCGAGATCCCGTAGCCGCCCGATATGTACAGCCTGCCCCCCACCGCGGCCCCAGCGTGCCCCCACGTCCTGCGCTTGAGCGAGCACACGTAGCTCCACTCGTTGGTCCGCGGGCAGTACCTCTCCACCGAGGCCAAGCTGCCGGAGCGGTTCCTGCCCCCCGTGGCGTAGACCATGCCGTGCAGGACATTCAGCTGGAACTGGATCCGGCTCTCCTGCATGGCCTGGATGCGCAGCCACTGGTTCAGGTGCGGGTCGTAGCGGTAGCAGGCGTCGACCGCCCCCTCACCACTGCGGTACTGCAGGTGCTGTCCACCAACCACGTAGACAAAGTTGTCCAGCAGCGCCACGCAGGTGTGGCTGCTGCCCACTTCCATTTCCGTCAGCTCCTTAAACTGCCGGGCGCTGCCGTCCGGCAGGTAGTAGACCTTGCTGCTCACGGTGCGGTCGTTGTCCGTGTAGGGCGTGCCACCAAAGGTGATGAGGGAGAGCACGTCCGAGCGGATGGCGGTGCGGGGAGACTGCATCTCGTGCTGCCGGAAGGGCAGGATCTGGTAGTTGAAAGCCTCCAGGAGGTACTGCCGGCACAGGACGTCTTCCACCATGATGTCCAAGGTCTGGACGTGGTCCACCAGCTCGGAGGACTTCATAAGCGGGAAGCGGATGTGGCAGAGGACCTGGCTGGCGTTGCCGCGGCGCGCTGGGTCGTACTGCAGCCAGCGGATGGCGGCCCGGAAGAGGTCGATCTCGCTACAGCTCTTGAGCTTGTTGCTCTGGAGGAAGAAGACAAGGCGCTCAAGGGGAAGGTGGAGGAAGTCCTCCTCCTCGGAAATCTGGAGGAAGTGGCGGAAGGTGAAGGCGTCCACCGACTCCTTCAAGGAAGCAAGGCTGAAGGTGGTGGCCATCTGCCCGATGTTGAGGCAGGTCTCGACGCTCATGGCAGACTTGAGGAACTCCTCGCACAGCTCCACCACTGGCACCATCTGCAGGAAGACGGCCGCCCCGAGGACATCCTGGATGCAGTCCAGGTCCAGCGTCACTTCGGCGCTGTAGGCGAACTCGATGATGTGCTTCAAGCCCTTCGCAGAGACGCCTTTCAGCTCAATCACATCCTGGTTGGCTTCCCGCATTCCGCCAGTGAACATGGCCCTAGATGTCAAAGAGCCCAAGAGAGAGAGGAGAGTGTTCAGATTCACCATTCCTAGCTGTCAATACAGGCAGCTTCCCTAAAGGCTGCTGAGTGACTCCCGTTTCCACCAAGTTAAAGTTATCCTTTTAACCCATCAACCAACTCTAGTAGTAGTAAAGGGTAAAGGGACCCCTGACCATTAGGTCCAGTCGCAGACGACTCTGGGGTTGTGGCGCTCATCTTGCTTTACTGGCCGAGGGAGCCGGCGTACAGCTTCCGGGTCATGTGGCCAGCAGGACTAAGCCGCTTCTGGCGAACCAGAGCAGCGCACAGAAACACCATTTATCTTCCCACCAGAGCAGTACCTGTTTATCTACTTGCACTTTGACGTGCTTTCGAACTGCTAGGTGGGCAGGAGCAGGGACCGAGCAACGGGAGCTCACCCCGTCGTGGGGATTCGAACCACCGACCTTCTGATCAGCAAGTCCTAGGCTCTGTGGTTTAATCCACAGAGCCACCCGCGTCCCATAGTAGTAGTAGTATTTAACAAATAAGCAATTCAGTAACATTTTAAATTTACCAATCAATCATTCCAGCTATGACTTCCCCTCCCACCCTCCCTGGTTCCCTCAAAATTTGAATTTATGTGGCATATTATAGTTACTCTATATGTTCACCCTATCTCACAAGTGAAAGAAAAAGTTCGCTGTCACTGCTATTCTTACTCAAATCCTATTTGCGTTTTAACATCTTTACACTGAGTTTTTAAGTATTCTGCAAAATATTTTCCAATTGTTGCATATTATTTAGGCGCCAGGCAAAAGTATTCCTTTTCTACCAGGCCTTACTTTGACTTTTAATTATCCATAGCCTCTTTGATTGGATAGGATGGTTCACTCCTACCTTTGTGTTTTCTTTTGTGCTGTACATGTATGTGTTTTAAGTTACCTTGGTAAAGAAAGTGGCCAATAAATTTAATAAATAATAGCAAAAAATAATAAAATGTAAGAATCTTTGCAGCTGCCTCCCTCCCTAGAGAAATCAGCCCTGACCCTTCTCTGATGGCTTTTCACCACTTTCTATTCTGACCAGCGTTCAGCTTTTCTGGAGCCCTGAAATTGTTGGCATATTTAGGCGAAATGTCGGCGAACTGTCCAAGCATCCTCTTGAGATGCTACCAGACAGGAAAGGGCTTGGCAGACAGGTAAATGAAAAGGGAGCCGACTAACAACAGGGGTCTGTGGGAAGAAGAGAATTTGTCGCTCTTTTGTCTAAGCTCAGCCCAGATGTAGGTCAATTTTATTCTTCAATCGAAGCGCTGAGTTCCCTCCCCACAGCTCAGTGACCGGCTAAGCCACTAAATGGTTATTGTTCATCAGGGGCAACAAATGGAAGCTTTATGCATTATGACGCCGGCATATCTTAAGCTGCTGTGGAGCGGGAGGAAGGCTTTTTATCAACAACGGCAAGCTAAAAGTCCAGAAAGGCACGGTCAAATAATCCTGGTGTCGTTAGAAGACGACACTTCGTAGCCCTGAAATCCAGATTAAAGAAACAAGAGGCGAAAAGCTTTTCAGAGCCGCCTCTCCCTCGCCCCCTTGCCCTAAATTGGGGCAAGGCGGGGGGACAGAAAGGGAGGGACATGCTACTACTAGATCCTCTACATACCCAAGTTATCAAGGAAGCTCTTGATGCACTTATGGCCCAGCACCGTAAGTGCACAAATTCAGTCGGACAAGAGCCATTAGCCGCTGCCTCCGATAATCACTCGCCTGTTAGGAAGAGCAATAAACCTCTGGGGTTTGATGTTACTAGGGAAACTAACGCCAATAAAGTTAATAATAATAATAATAATAAACCCACACACAAATCTCGGAAGGTAGCCAAAAAAGCAAGGAGGGTGTTAACACCAGCAGCTGCAAGAAGGCGGAGAAAGGGTGGTGAGTGCCAAGTATGGAGTGGCCAGTGTGGGAGATGGGTATTGGGGCTCTTACTCGCCACTTCTGTATGCTCAGAACAACACACACACACCCAGCAGGGACGTGGCCAAGGCTTTGAGCCTAGTAGATCCTCTGCCCCAATGGTGGTGGTAGTTTTCCCCAGCCCCACAGATATCAAGTCTGAAGGGGGAATGCAAAGCAAGCCGCTGTGTGGGTGGGGAGGGGTGAGTCGCCAGGCTGAGAAGCGGGAGCACAGCTGAAGGAATAATAATAATAATAATAATAATAATAATAATAATAATAATAATAATAATATGCTGGGCTGCCCCACCACTCTGGGATGCTCCCAGCAAAATACTGAAAACACAATAAAACAGCAAACATTAAAAACTTCCCTTCAGGTGCTTTCTGAAAGTCAAGATAGTTCTGATTCAGCCTTCCCCAGCCTGGTGCCCTCTGAACTACAGTTCCCACTGCGGCAGCCGCACAACCCTATGGAACCCACAGCCTGCCACTGCAGAGAATCAGGGGCCTCCAGGAAGTTTACAGAATGCCAGCAGCCCTCCGCAGAGGCTGGGCCAAAACGTTCCTGGTAACGCTCCTAAATATCACAGCTAATCATGGGTGCCTCTTTGCTCCTCTTCCACGAAACTCTCCAAGCCCCCTTTTTAAAAGCCATCTAAACTCACGTCCATCGCCACACCTCTGTGAAGATGTGTTCCGTGGAGCACTTTATTTTGCCAGCCATCTTAAAAAGGTAAAGGTACCCCTGCCCGTACGGGCCAGTCTTGACAGACTCTGGGGTTGTGCGCCCATCTCACTCAAGAGGCCAGGGGGCCAGCGCTGTCCGGAGACACTTCCGGGTCATGTGGCCAGCGTGACAAAGCTGCATCTGGCGAGCCAGCGCAGCACACGGAAACACCGTTTACCTTCCCGCTAGTAAGCGGTCCCTATTTATCTACTTGCACCCGGGAGTGCTTTCGAACTGCTAGGTTGGCAGGCGCTGGGACCGAGCAACGGGAGCGCACCCCGCCGCAGGGATTCGAACCGCCGACCTTTCGATCAGCAAGCCCTAGGCGCTGAGGCTTTTACCCACAGCGCCACCCGTGTCCCATGCCTGCCATCTTAGTCGGTGCCAATTCAGTTCTTAAAAGGGGATTAGAAAAACAGGGTGGTGTTCAATTCAGTTTTAATTACAGAGTAAACCTGTTGAAAGGGATGCAGGTGGCACTGTGGGTTAAACCACAGAGCCTAGGACTTGCCGATCAGAAGGTCGGCGGTTCGAATCCCCACGACGGGGTGAGCTCCCGTTGCTCGGTCCCTGCTCCTGTCAACCTAGCAGTTCGAAAGCACCTCAAAGTGCAAGTAGATAAATAGGTACCGCTCCGGCGGGAAGGTAAACGGCGTTTCCGTGCGCTGCTCTGGTTCGCCAGAAGCGGCTTAGTCATGCTGGCCACATGACCCGGAAGCTGTACGCCGGCTCCCTTGGCCAATAAAGCGAGATGAGCGCCGCAACCCCAGAGTCGGTCACGACTGGACCTAATGGTCAGGGGTCCCTTTACCTTAAACCTGCTGAAATCACAGGGCCTAATTTCAATGGCTACTAGCTGGGATGGCTGTGCTCTGTCTCCACAGTCGGAGACAGTAATGTTTCAGAATAGCAGTTGCTGGCGATTGGGGTGAGGAGAGTGTTTTTGCACTCGGGTCCTGCATGTAGGTTTTCCTTCCAGATGTTGTAGGACTACAACTCCCATCATCCCTGGCAATCCCTGGCCACACAGCGGCTCCACATGGGCTCCAGCTGCCTTCTCAGGGACACTGGAAGCTGCCTGACACGGAGTTGGATTATTGGCCCATGTAGCTCAGTAGTGTTCACACTGATTGGCAGGCGCTCTCCGCTGTTGCAAGCAGGAGCCTCTCGCAGCCCTGCCTGCAGGCTGTCCCTGGGACCTTCCGCATGCAAAACAGATGCCCTGCATACCACAGATTTAGGGGCCGTTCTAAGAAGAGAGGTGGGACGCGGGTGGCGCTGTGGGTTAAACCACAGAGCCTAGGACTTGCCGATCAGAAGGTCGGCGGTTCGAATCCCCATGATGGGCTGAGCTCCCGTTGCTCGGTCCCTGCTCCTGCCCACCTAGCAGTTTGAAAGCACGTCAAAGTGCAAGTAGATAAATAGGTACTGCTCCGGCGGGAAGGTAAACGGCATTTCCGTGCGCTGCTCTGGTTCACCAGAAGCGGCTTGGTCATGCTGGCCACATGACCCGGAAGCTGTACGCCGGCTGCCTTGGCCAATAAAGCGAGATGAGCGCCGCAACCCCAGAGTCGGCCACGACTGGACCTAATGGTCAGGGGTCCTTTTACCTTTACTAAGAAGAGATAGTCTCCCTCCCTCCCCCCCTTCACCTAACACCAACAGGGACGGTTTCCTGCACTGTTTCCAGAGAAGACAGTCTGCCTCCTCTGGTGGAAGAACAGTTTTTGAAATTCCCCGGGAGCTAGTCACAGGTCCAACTGCGCCAATGTGGAGATTTCCGGCAACTGACCACCTCTCCATCAAGACAGCTGACTCATGAGCAGCAACAGACACACGTCCTGTGCTTCTGTGCTGCACGATTCATGGACCCCTTTTCTGGGCACCTTAGTCCTCCATCACCACATCAAGGAAAGTAAGTGCAGGGCTGAGTACAGAGATAGTTGACTGTGCTGTAGCCTTTCCACAGGCCACCTAAATGGAGCTCACACACCAGTTTAAAAACCTCTGCTTTAGTCCATAGTTAATGCCATCTCCATTTCCATTTCCACTGTGTGTGTTTCTCCTTCTTGCATATTGGGACAAATGAACTGTTCTAAGAGCAAGCTACAGTCAAGCAATGAAGTGGAGATCATAGAATTGTAGCGCTGGTAGGGACCCGGAGGGCCATCTAGTCCAACCCCCCCAACATGCTGCAATATGTGATAAAGGGTCTTTTTAGTTCTTCTCTCTCTATTCTTTTTTTTCCTTTTCTTTCTCCTTTCCATACAATTGTGTTTTGTATTTTCTAACATGCGAGTTTCAGTGTTATTGTTTTATATGTTTTAAAACTTTCAATAAAATTGTTTTGTGGTTTTTTTTTAAGTATCTCAGTCAGGGTTGGAGATTGGGAGAAGAGGTAGGCACCCAGGTGAGAGATGGGGGAGCCTGCCTTTCAATGTGTGGGTAAATGATAAGATATGCATAATATAAATGTGATAAAGGGTCTTTTCAGTTATTCTTCCAGTCTACTCTTTTTTCCTCTTTCTCTTTTCTGTACAATAGTGTTCTGTATTTTCTTATAAACGAGTTTCAGTGTTATTGTTTTTCAATAAAATTGTTATAAAAAGAAAGAGACATTCCGTTGTGGCAAGCGTAAGCTTGGTTTAAGGTACCATATCTGAGCTCCAGGGACATGGGTGGCGCTGTGGGTTAAACCACTGAGCCTAGGACTTGCTGATCAGAAGGTCGGCAGTTCGAATCCTGGCGACGGGGTGAGCTCCTGTTGCTTGGTCCCTGCTCCTGCCAACCTAGCAGTTCGAAAGCACGTCAAGCTGCAAGCAGATAAATAGGTACCACTCCGGCGGGAAAGTAAACGGCGTTTCCATGCGCTGCTCTGGTTTGCCAGAAGCGGCTTAATCATGCTGGCCCCATGACCCGGAAGCTGTACGCCGGCTCCCTCGGCCAATAAAGCGAGATGAGCGCCGCAACCCCAGAGTCGTCCGCGACTGGACCTAATGGTCAGGGGTCCCTTTACCTTTACTATCTGAGCTCCTAACGCTGGAGCAGAGGTGAGGGGGTGCTCCGGGTCTCTCACCTGAAGTAGTCACTGCAGGCAGCCAGGACAACTTTGTGGACCTGGAACACCTCGTTGTTGATGGTGAGGATGACATCCAGCAGCTGGGCCTGAGCCCGGAGGGAGGCCAAGCCGTGCAGGAGTGTCGCGCTGTGGCCCGGGGCGGAGAAAGTGCATTTCAAAGTGCTGCTCTTGTCTGCCGTGCTGCGAGGACGAGGGGGTGATATGGGTGGAAAGAGGAAACAAAGAGAGAGGCTTTCAAACTGCTGGCCTGTATAACTGACACAATCAGGGCTGCAGGAAGGTGAGCAGAGCTCGGCAGCACGCCTGTATCAGGCCAAAGGGGGCCCATGCAGCCCAGCATCCCCCCTCCCACAAGGCCTATGATGCCCTCCTGGAATTGTAGAGTTGGAAGAGAGCCCCAAGGGTCATCCAGTCCAACCCCCTGCAATGCAGGAATCTCAGCTAAAGCATTCAGGACAGATGGCCATCCAACCTCTACTTAAAAACCTCCAAGAAAGTCCACAGCAACCCAGGGAGACCATTCCACTGTCAAACAACTCTCACCGTCAGGAAGTTTTTCCTGATGCTTACTCGAAATCTCCTGTAACTTGAAGCCATGGGTTCAGGTCCTACCCTCTGGAGCAGGAGAAAACAAGCTAGCTCCATTTTCCATCTGACAGCCCTTGAGGTAGTTGAAGATGGCTATCCTATCTCCTCTTAAGTCTCCTCTTTTCCATGCTAAACATACCTAGCTCCTTCAACCATTCCTTACAAGGCTTGATTTCCAGACTCTTGATCATCTCCTCTGCACGACTTCCAGCTTGTCGACATCCTTCCTAAATTGTGGCGCCCAGGACTCCAGGTGTGGTCTGACCAAGGCAGAACAGAGTGGTCTATTCTGAACATCTGCCTTGCACTCAGAGGGTCACTGGTTCAATTGCTGGTGTCTCCAGGCACAGCTGGCAAAAAACTTCTGCCTGAAACCCTGGAGAAGTAGTGGCGCCTGCCTGTGAAACACCGTCCCATCAGATGCCAAGGCAATAAGCAGCTATCTTACTTTTAAAAGACATCTGAAGGCAGCCCTGTTTAGGGAAGTTTTTAATGTTTAATGCTGCAAGGTAAAAGCAAAGGGACCCCTGACCATTCGGTCCAGTCGTGGCCGACTCTGCAGTTGCAGCGCTCATCTCTCTTTACTGGCCGAGGGAGCCAGCGTACAGCTTCCAGGTCATGTGGCCAACATGAGTAAGCCGCTTCTGGCAAACCAGAGCAGCGCACGGAAACGCCGTTTACCTTCCAGCTGGAGCCAAACCTATTTATCTACTTGCACTTTGAGGTGCTTTCGAACTGCTAGGTTGGCAGGAGCAGGGACCGAGCAACGGGAGCTCACCCCGTCGTGGGGATTCGAACCGCTGACCTTCCGATTGGCAAGTCCTAGGCTCTGTGGTTTAACCCACAGCGCAACCCGCATCCCGTTTAACGCTGTACTGTGTTTTTAATATTCGGTTGGGAGCCGCCCAGAGTGGCTGAGGAAACCCAGCCAGATGGGCGGGGTATAAATAAATTATTATTACTACTATTATTATTATTAGAACTGCCACTGCCAGTCAGTGTAGATGATCTTGAGCTGGAGGGACCTGGTATAGGGCAGGTATCCCAACAGATTGCTAAGTAAAGCTTGGTTCCCAAGCCTGCTCCAACCAAAGAGCAAGCAGGGGTCTTTTCACAATTCAGCCACAACTTCTCAGACTGGCACCTACCTGAACATTCTGGGACCACCAGCATTAGGTGCCATGAGAAGAATGAAAGCAAACTGCAGCTGCCAGCTGAGGCAGATGGATTCCCCCTGCCCCCTGAGCTGGGCTGAAGTGGCCATTATGACAGCGTCCAGGTGAGGTGCCCCTGGCTAGCTCACAGGACTAGGGCTTGGAAGCAGGAAGCAGGGTTCCCAAATCTCTCCCGCTGAATATGCTGGGACATCCACAACCCCTTGCATCGGCTAGCTTTTTTGTAATCCTTACCAGAACCTTCTCTCCTAGAAGGTCCATTTGGCCTCCTCTTTTCTGGAACATTTAGTACCCAGGGTTTCCCAAACTTGGGTCTCCAGCTGTTTTTTAAAAACTACAATTCCCATAATCCCTGCTAGCTAGGGATGATGGAAGTTGTAGTTCAAAAACAGCTGGAGAAGCGCAAGTTTGGGAAGCACTGATTTAGGCACATGGTAAGCAACTTTTCTGGATTGTTTTAATTCAGTGACGCTGAACTCTTTTTTTCTGGGGAGGGCCACATTTCCTTGAGGTAACTAACGGGGGGCAGTAAAAAAAATAAGCAGGACACACAGTTCTCCCACACACACTCTCTGCCACCCCATGTCCCTTGCTAGCGCCCAGAATGAAATTTGATGCCCTGTTAATTTGGGGGGGGGGCTTTTAAATCAAGTTTTCGAAACACAGTAAAAGAAACAAACCAATCTACAGGAAATACAGTAAAGAGAATAAACTAAAGTAAGAAGAAACAGAAAAAGAAAGGACCAGATCCCCCTTATCACTATATCTTAACTTTCATCCCCTACAGAGGAATGGCTCACCCCATTTCAATTAACTCTTGATTGATAGGTTGTTCTGTTAAAATTGTTTAGTAAAAATATTTTTTTAAAAAACAACAACTCTTTCTTCCCTGCTGCTGTTGGATGGTATTACAGTAGTGATGTGTCCATTTTCCCCTCCCAGTTATTAATCGTATTCTATTGATTTTACTGTACTGTGCACTGCTTACTGTTTTGGGTTTCCCCCATGGGGCCTTTGTGGCTGAAAGGAGGCACAGAAAATCCTAAACAGAACAAGTTCAACGAACAAACTCATAAGACAGATCAGCACTGAAATGATCCCATTATGATACAACAAAGCTATGATGACGTTTGTGAACAAGCTATTCTTTCTGATTCCTTTTGATTCGAGATGTGCAGAAGCAGTTAGAAGACTAAGGGAAATTGTTTATAGAATCATAGAGTTGGAAGGGACTACTAGGGTCATCCAGTCCCACCCCCTGCAACTCAGGAATCTTTTGCCTGAGGTGGTGCTTGAACCCATGACCCCGAGATTAAGAGTCACAAGCTCTACTGACTGAGTTCTCCCAGCTGCTTGGTAGAATGAACTGTGGTTTGGCTTAATGCACATTTCGTGTGTATGTGGAAAATAATCCTAATCCTACCCTACGACCCTTAACTTTTTTCCATCAGAGGCTTTGATGAGCACAAGATGCATCATTCTAGATTTGTACTGCAGCAGCAGCAGCAGCAGAAGTAGTCTTAAACTTTATCCCAGGCACACAAACCGGAAAATAAAGGAGGGAAGCATTACGCATACTTAAAACCTAATGCTATTCTACTAAACGCTGCTCACTTAGTGCCTCAAGTTACATGCCTGCACAGAAGGCACATTTTCCGCTTCTAAAATGGCAATTAGAATTTTTTTATAAAGCATATATACATATAATACAGTCAGCCTCCTTCAGATAAATTAGCGGTATCCATGGTTACTGAAACAATTCAGATCTTTCACCACCGTACAAAACAAGAGCACACCACCTCTCTTGAGCAAATGCACGGAGTGAGGAGATTCTTAAATCTGGAAAGGATATTTGAAGCCCTATAGGCTAAAACTTAAGTCCTGCAGAGTCTCCCCTTTGGCAGGTGTGTGGTTTTTTTAATGTCCACCAATATGTTTTAAATTGACAAATCGAGAATGCAGCACACTCAGGATCTCTTAAGAGCTAAAGCACAACTGACCTGAGTTAGGAGGCTGCAAGTTTTCACTCTTGCTCAGGAGCAAATACCTGGCTCCACAGATCAGAATGAGACCCATCTACTCTGGTACGTGCCCTAGCTATCCTCCCACTTGGACTACTCTCCGCGGGGCTACCTTTGAAGGTGACTCAGAAACGACAACTAATCCAGAATGCAGCAGCCAGACTGGTGACTGGGAGCGGCTGCCGGGACCATATAGCACAGGATCTATACTGTGCTATATAGTAAAGGATCTATACTGGCTCCCAGTACTTTTCAGAGCACAACTCAAGTGTTGTGCTGACCTTTAAAGCCCTAAACGGCCTTGGCCCTGTATACCTGAAGGAGCGTCTCCACCCCGTCATCCGGCCCAGACACTGAGGGCCTTTTGGTAGTTCCTTCACTGTGAGGAGTTAGGCTACAGGGAACCAGGCAGAGGGCCTTCTTGGTAGTGGCGCCCGCCTTGTGGAACACCCTCCCATCAGATGTCAAGGACATAAAGAACTGCCAGACTCCTAGAAGACATCTGAAAGCAGCCCTGTAGTAGGAGGTCTTATAATGTGTAATGTTTCATTATGTTTTTATATATGTTGGAAGTGTGGCTGGACAACCCAGTCAGATGGGCAGGGTGCAATAAAAATAATTATTATTATTATTATTATTATTATTATTATTATTATTACTACTACTAAGCAAAACTTATATACCACTTGATCATTTGTTTTAAAAAACTAAGAAGCTCTAAGCAGTTCACAACAATATAAAAGAAAACATTAAACACTGTCGATTTTTTTTAAAAAGCAGGTATTAAAAATATTTAAACAATGATTAAAACAAATGGTAGTGCGTTCTCTCTCTAAGTCATCATCTACTTGTCTAGATAGGCTAGCCTAGAATAAAATGTTTTAAGCAGGTGCCGGAAAGAATACAGAGAAGGCGTCTGCCTGATGTCAGCTGCCGGTCAACACAGAGCAGGCAATACCCTGAGCGAGATAGACTCATTATCTGACCTGGGATATAAAAGGCCATTTCCTGTGTTCTGTCTCTCAAGCAGGAGACTGGGGCTTTTGCAACATGGTGGAGGACAACTATCTCCACCTCCAACATCCAGCCTGAAGAAATACTCTGTGAAACCGGAAAGCTTGCTCATTTTTTAGCAAAATACACATAGCCATTCAACAAAGCACTTGAATTTACATACAACAAGCTTACTTGTAATACCTGTCAGAATCCTTCAGCTGAATCGTCGAGGGGTGGGGGGGTAGCTCAGTTGGTAGAGAATGAGGCTTTGAATCTCAGGGTTGTGGGTTCGAGTCCCACACTGGACAAATGATTCCTGCATGGCAGGGGGTTGGACTAGATGACCCTAGGGATCCCTTCCAACCCTACAATTATATGACTCTATGTTGTTTCATGGGCTGTGTTTTAGGAAGGGGGAGTTTATATACATTATTATTATTATTATTATTATTACAGTCATACCTCAGGATGAATACGCTTCAGCTTAAATATTTTTGGAGTGCGTTACTTCCGGGTTTCGCAGCTCGCGCATGCACAGACGGTCAAAATGACGTCACGCGCATGTGCGGAAGCGGCAAAACGCAGCCCACGCACGCACAGACTCATCTTACGTTCGCTTCAGGATGCGAACAGGGCTCCGGAACGGATCCCGTTCGCATCCAGAGGTACCAATGTATTATAATTACAACACCTACTACTACTACTATTCTGTGGTTGATACAACCACAATGGTCAAAATGACAATAAATGTAACATACTAAAATAAAATAGAATTAGTAGCACTAATAATAATATTAATAATAGTAATAATTTATTTATATGCTGCCCCATCTGACTGGGTTGCCCCAGCCACAAATTAGACACGGTAAGTAACAACAACACAACACAACAAAAATATATTGTGATAAAATAATAAATAATATAAAGTAATAATGATAGGAATAAAGCAGTAACAATGATACGATGATAAGGATAATAAATGTAAAATAACAATGATAGGAACAGAATAAAATAAAACTAACAAAGATATAATCAATATGATAACAATATAAAATAATTATGCAAGGCATATGATAAAATAAAGCCGTGAAAATGATATAAATATAATAACGATAAGTGATATAAAATAGTAACGATAGTAACAGGATAAATTCAGAATAGCAGCGATATAATAAATTGCAGAATTGCAGGATCGTGGCGTTGGAAGGGACCCTGAGGATCATCTAGTCCAACCCCCTGTAATGCAGGAATATGCAGCTGCCCCATACGGGAATCGAACCCACAACCCTGGCATTACCAGCACCAGGCTCTAACCAACAACAACCAATACTGCAAAATAACGATATGCATGTGATAAAATAAAAGAGCAACAACGATACCCCAAAGACTGGGACAGCTCAGCAGAGCATGAGACTCTTAATCCCAAGGTTGTGGGTTCGAGTCCCACACTGGGCATTGCAGAGGGTTGAACTAGATGACCCTCAGGGTCCCTCCCACTTCTACAATTCTATACTAAATATGATGATAGCAGCAAATAACGCAGAATAATGACAGAACAGCAACATGCTAAATGCTATGATAATAACAAATAATGCAGTAAAGCAACAACTAACCGATGCACTAAGCATGACAATAATAGCAAAAACGGCGCTAAAAAATATAAAGAAAAATCTTAATAAATGGTGTCCTGCGAGGAAAGCAGAGCAGCAAGAATAACGGGTACCAAATAGTCAAGTGCAGGGAGTTTCCGCATCAAGAGCGGGCGCCCCTCTTCTTCCTCCTCCCTCCTCCTCCCTCTTTCCTCACCTGCTGCTGCCGCCGCCTCCTCCTCCTCCTCCGCCGCTCCCTCCGCCTCCCCCGGCGACGCTGGGCGTGGGCGGCCGCTCGGCGGAGGCGAAGGCTTCGGCCCCTCCGGACTCCGCCATCCTGCCCGGCCCGGCCGCCTCAGGCCTTCGCCAGGCCCGGCTTCCCCTTCCAGGCGACGCCGACGCTGCGCCTCAGAGCAGGCCGGAAGGCGGGACGTGATGACGCGACGGAGGGGGCGGGGCGAGGGGATGAGGGGCGGGACAAGGGGCGGAGTCAAGGCCAGCCCGCCTTTTTCTCGTTTTACCTCAGGAGGAGAGAAAGCTGGACAGCTCGCCTCAGACACGGGCCTCCTCACGTCTCTCTCTCTCTCGATATATTTCTATAAATACCAGTTAAAAAACACACAGGCGCAGGCTTACCTATCACTCTCTCTAATATAAAATATAAAATCTCATCTCTCTAGAGAGATACCCTATATAATATGTAAATATGGCATGTTCTTAAAGAAATGGTGAAGGGACAGGATACCCAAATCCTGTCTGAAATCACCCCAGGCTTCAATAATCACACCAGGCCTCAAAACTGTCCAGAATTCCTTTTGTCTTCTAAAAATCCAAAACAGTTTTTCTCTGCTCTATCACAAGATGCTGTGCAAAAGGCAAAATGTTACTTTTAAAGGCTAATGAATAGGCGCTGTTCATAGCAGGCCTGAGACTGAATCTTATCTCATTCTAGTTGCAACTTCTTGGACATGCTGAACCACTCTCATTCCCCTTTCCTGGGAAGAGTCCCAAGATAGCTTTCTGTTCATGCTCAGAGGAACTCATGGGGCAGGACTCTGGAGAAAGGGGGAGGGAAGGGGTATATATGCTTGTGCACATGACTGTGAATTTCGTGCATGCTTTTTGCGACTTATCACACTTGCTCCTTCTACCAGTTCATGGATGGTAGAAATAAAAGCCTTTTCTCCGAAACTATTCCTTGAGTGTCTGTTGACTCCCCTTTCCCAGGTGCAATATTTTTCCCACCCGAGGGCAAAGCCTCATAAGGCTACAATGGGAGTGCCTGATCACCTCATCTGTCTCCTGAGAAATCTCTATGTGGGACAAGAACTGGATATGGAACAAGTGATTGGTTCAAAATTGGGAAAGGAGTACGGCAAGGCTGTATATTGTCTCCCTGCTTATTTAACTTATATGCAGAATTCATCATGTGAAAGGCTGGGCTGGATGAATCCCAAACTGGAATTAAGATTGCCGGAAGAAATATCAACAACCTCCGATATGCAGAAGACACAACCTTGATGGCAGAAAGTGAGGAGGAATTAAATAACCTTTTAATGAGGGTGAAAGAGGAGAGCGCAAAATATGGTCTGAAGCTCAGCATCAAAAAAACGAAGATCATGGCCGCTGGTCCCATCACCTCCTGGCAAATAGAAGGGGAAGAAATGGAGGCAGTGAGAGATTTTACTTTCCTGGGCTCCATGATCACTGCAGATGGTGACAGCAGCCACGAAATTAAAAGACGCCTGCTTCTTGGGAGAAAAGCATTGACAAACCTAGACAGCATCTTAAAAAGCAGAGACATCACCTTGCCGACAAAGGTCTGCATAGTTAAAGCTATGGTTTTCCCAGTCGTGATGTATGGAAGTGAGAGCTGGACCATAAAGAAGGCTGATCGCCAAAGAATGGATGCTTTTGAATTCTGGTGCTGGAGGAGACTCTTGAGAGTCCCATGGACTGCAAGAAGATCAAACCTCTCCATTCTGAAGGAAATCAGCCCTGAGTGCTCACGGGAAGGACAGATCGTGAAGCTGAGGCTCCAAGACTTTGGCCACCTCATGAGAAGAGAAGACTCCCTGGAAAAGTCCCTGATGTTGGGAAAGATGGAGGGCACAAGAAGAAGGGGACGACACAGGACGAGATGGTGGGACAGTGTTCTTGAAGCTACCAGCATGAGTTTGACCAAACTGCGGGAGGCAGTGGAAGACAGGAGTGCCTGGCGTGCTCTGGTCCAGGGGGTCACGAAGAGGCGGACAGGACTCAACGACTAAACAACAACCACAATCAGTTTAAAAGCACACAGGCACAGACCTCTCTCTCTCGATATATTTATATAAATATCAGTTAAAATGCACACAGGTGCAGACTTGCCTGTCCCTCTCTCTAACATAAAATATAAAATCTCATCAGAGAGATACACTATGTAATATATAAATATCAGTTTAAAAGCACACAGGCGCAGACTTGCTCTCTAATATATAAAACATAAGTTTGAAAGCACACGAACACAGACTTGCCCATCTATACACGATATATAATATGTAAATATCCGAGAAAGGCGCATTGCCTTTCTCTCATAATATAAAATATAAATGTCAGTTTGAAAGCACACAGGCGCAAGTTTGTCCATTCTCCCTACACAGCAATATATAAAATATAAATGTCCGTTTAAAAGCACATCTACTTGTCTCTCTTAAAATATATACTGTATGTTCATTTTTTATAATGAATCTTATCTATATCTCTCATCGCAATAAGCAGTGCAAATACCAAATGTTTCCTTTAAAACACAATAAGCATGCAAACGCCGCTATTCACAAAAGGCCACCTTTTTATTGCAATCTCCTTCAATTTTAATTCTGTTAAGATCAATTCAGCCTGTTTCAGTGTTGCTGTTGTTGTTTTGCATGTATTTAAATGAGGGTTGTGAATTTTTCCTTGAGAAGAAGAAGATAATGGAAGACGATAGCAGAGTTGCCTTTCTGGGTGACATAGTTATATTGTTATAGACAGCTTACCTTATAAACGAGTTATATATTACAGTATCTATCTATAGCACAATGCACATAAGTGCTATAAGCAGAGACACTGTATCACAGGGGTAAGCAGAATGCACTATATATATTTTCCATTCAACATAAAGCATGCTATCTTACCTTAATGTTCTTATACATATAAGATAGTTTATTTTATAAATTATTTAGAATCAGAATCAGAAGAATCTTTATTTGCATCAGCCACTAGCCCTAGCAATAAAATAAAATAAAATGTACTGAAGATAGAGGTTTTCTATATTAAGTATAGAAAATACATATAAACTATTTATTTATAGCCAAATAGAGAGAGCACATAAGGAAGTATAAATTATTGCTTCCTTTAAACATACGCTATCTTATATGTGGTATAGTTTATCTTACAAACTACTCCTGTAAATATCCAGATAAATATATTGGGCTGTGCAGTGCAAATAAATGTTTGCTTTAAAAGCGCCGTTTCCTAGCTAGGTAGAGTTCATAAGGTAAATAAGATAAGATACAATGCTTTAAAAAAATATTATTCCTTACCATGTGACAGCTCAATAAATTTCATAAGATAAATGAAATATCCCAGATACACTGTATGAGTAAGCGTTCACTTTGAAAACTCACAGACTTGAGACAGAGAGATATCATGTTTTGGAGAGGGGTATTTATTGTTTATTTAAAAAGTTTGTCTCAGGGTCATGGGTTCGAAATATTCCTGCATTGCAGGGGGTTGGACTGGATGACCCTTGGGGTCCCTTCCACTCTACAATTCTTTGATTCTATGATCCATGAAAAGTCTTTTGTGGGAGGGATACATGAAACGGCATTTCCTATACTGTAAAAAAACAAAGGTGTGAATGGAACAAATGTGATTTTGCTTAAAAATAAAACAACCACGAGGTTAGTTTTGAGGGGGCAGGCAAAAATAATGGGGGGCATTTGATATGTCCACACGTACACTGAGAAGGAGTTCAAAATGGGGAGGTTTTGAGTGGCCTCATTCAGAGAATGTGGATCTATGGGGATAGAGACACCCAGAGTTTGGAAGGCGTGCATCCCTTTGGTGGGGTAGATTAATAATAATAATAATAATAATAATAATAATAATAATAATACCCTGCCCTCCCCAGCCAAGACCGGGCTCAGGGCTGCTAACACCAGATATTAAGCAATTGGTTGAAATAAAACTTAAAAAACAAGATTAAAATACAACATTAAAATGCAGCCTCATTTTGGCATAAACTCAGATAGGATCAGATATTCCCCCTTCTGCACACAGGGAACCCCTGAATTATGGGTCTCCCAGTAACACCAGTCCTCTAGATCCTGACAACCCACCCACACCATATACATACGTATAGAATCATAAAATTGTAGGGTTGGAAGGGATCCCGGGGGTCATCCATCCCAACCCCCTGCAATGCAGGAATCTTTGGCCCAACATGGGGTTCGAATCCCGGCCCTGAGATTCAGATCCTAATATTAATATTGGGCTGATTAATAAAGTGGGGTTACAGGTGTTGCAGGAAATTATGTATAGGTTGGGGGGGTTGCCCCTCCAGCAGATATCAGGCACATGCAGCCCACTACCAAAACCAGCACAATCACTTTTGTGACTTTTGTGATTTGCCCCCACAAAACATTTTGTCACAGTTTCTTCCTATCTATTCAAAGGGCCTTTGCTGCACAATACCAAATGTAAGAATTCACTGATCAATGTCTCTATGTACTGGCTCACTGGGAAAACTTCAGAAATTCATATAGACATGTGAGCTCAGCTACTCAGCAGCCCCTCTGCCTGAGTGATAATTCCTGGCATACTGATACCTGAGTGCCAGACAGGTAGCCATTCCAGAAATAACAAACCCAGATGAAGATAAAAGGGTGTGATGAACTTGGCTGGGAAGCAGGGAAATGTAAATATCTTTTTTGTTCCACTTGATGGGTGTTTGGTGGAGGGCAAGGGGAACCCTGGGGCAGGGTCCAGGATGCTCAGATTCCTGCCACCAGACCTCCCCTTTCATGATGTAACCATGATGCATTAGTGATGTAGTTTGGGGGGGGGTGTAACATGGGGATTAGCTAATAAAAGTTTGGGGGCTCTTTTGTTGGGGCTTCCATCTTGTTCCACCTGGTGGCAGGTGGGAGTCCTGTCGCAACGGTCTTCAATAAAGACCAAGCCTACTGGCTGCTGTTTTGCTCTGGTATTCCTGGCTGGTGTCCTTGTTTTTTGCCCAAGGGAGCCCTCAGATTTCTCCGTTAACACAAGGAACCAGGCACAGGGCCTTCTCAGTGGTGGCACCCACCTTGTTGAATGCCCTCCTGTCGGATGTCAAGGAAATATACAACTTTTAGAAGGCATCTGAAGTTTTTAATGTTTGATGTCTCACTGTTTTTATATATGTTGGAAGCTGCCCAGTCCTATGGATGGAGTATAAATAATAAAATTATTATTATTATCATCATCATCATCATCATTATTGCTTTATATGTTCAAAACCAGCACTTTGAAGCCGATAGGCAGCCTGTGCAATTCGGCCAGGATCGGTGCAATATGCTCAAACTGTCTTGCCACTAAATTCTGCACCAGCTTAAGCTTCCAAACTGCCATAAGATCTAATCTCAGGGTCGTGGGTTCGAGCCCCAGCTTGGGCTAAAGATTCCTGCATTGCAGGGGGGTTGGACTAGATGACCCATGGGGTCCCTTCCCACTCTATGATTCTGTGATTCAGAATTCAGATAGCGCGTTGCAGTAATCTAACCTAGAGGATTCCTAAATCAATAGAAAAACAAACTGCTATAGGAAAGAGCTGGGAAATTTTACCGGAACGGAAAGGGTTAACGAGCTGCCGTAAGTCCCGACACTGTCGCAAAGCAGCCTCCTCCGCCTTGTTGCCGCAAAACCTCATTTCCTTCCCAGCCCCTCCCACTTTACGTCGTCTCTTCCGCCTCTTCCTCAAAAGGAAAGAGATATAAAAAGGAAGCGAGGATTTCCCAGCAGCCATTACACCGGGATCCGATGGGACGCCTCCCATAGGAGAGTGGAGAAAGCAAAATTTTGCCTAGTGTTAAGTAAAGCAGGCGGAATGAGACATTACCTCTTGTTGCAGACATTAAACCGTATCACACCTTCTAGCATTTTTTGGCAGGGGGGCAACTTTGCTGATGGAGTAAACCAAGGTTTGCTTGTTTTTGAATGGGTTTTAAAAGAATTTTTAAAATTAGCAGATGCTTAAAAGAGTGCAAAGAAATGGTAATTTAAAAATTGTATAAGGAACGCTTCTCTGGAAGTAAATCCCCCAGGTAAAGGTAAAGTGACCCCTGACCATTAGAATCATAGAATCATAGAATCATAGAGTTGGAAGAGACCACAAGGGCCATCGAGTCCAACCCCCTGCCAAGCAGGAAACACCATCAGAGCACTCCTGACATATGGTTGTCAAGCCTCTGCTTAAAGACCTCCAAAGAAGGAGACTCCACCACACTCCTTGGCAGCAAATTCCACTGTCGAACAGCTCTTACTGTCAGGAAGTTCTTCCTAATGTTTAGGTGGAATCTTCTTTCTTGTAGTTTGGATCCATTGCTCCGTGTCTGCTTCTCTGGAGCAGCAGAAAACAACCTTTCTCCCTCCTCTATGTGACATCCTTTTATATATTTGAACATGGCTATCATATCACCCCTTAACCTCCTCTTCTCCAGGCTAAACATGCCCAGCTCCCTTAGCCGTTCCTCATAAGGCATCATTTCCAGGCCTTTGACCATTTTGGTTGCCCTCCTCTGGACACGTTCCAGTTTGTCAATGTCCTTCTTGAACTGTGGTGCCCAGAACTGGACACAGTACTCCAGGTGAGGTCTGACCAGAGCAGAATACAGTGGCACTATTACTTCCCTTGATCTAGATGCTATACTCCTATTGATGCAGCCCAGAATTGCATTGGCTTTTTTAGCTGCCGTGTCACACTGTTGGCTCATGTCAAGTTTGTGGTCAACCAAGACTCCTAGATCCTTTTCACATGTAGTGCTCTCAAGCCAGGTGTCACCCATCTTGTATTTGTGCCTCTCATTGTTTTTGCCCAAGTGCAATACTTTACATTTCTCCCTGTTAAAATTCATCTTGTTTGTTTTGGCCCAGTTCTCTAATCTGTCAAGGTCGTTTTGAAGTGTGATCCTGTCCTCTGGGGTGTTAGCCACCCCTCCCAGTTTGGTGTCATCTGCAAATTTGATCAGGATGCCCTTGAGTCCATCATCCAAGTCGTTGATAAAGATGTTGAATAAGACCGGGCCCAAGACAGAACCCTGTGGCACCCCACTAGTCACTCTTCTCCAGGATGAAGAGGAACCATTGATGAGCACCCTTTGGGTTCGGTCAGTCAGCCAGTTACAAATCCACTGAGTGGTAGCATAGTCAAGACCGCATTTTACCAGCTTCTTTACAAGAATATCATGGGGCACCTTGTCAAATGCCTTGCTGAAATCAAGGTAGGCTACATCCACTGCGTTCCCTTCATCTACCAGGCTTGTAATTCTGTGAAAAAACGAGATCAGGTTAGTCTGACATGACTTATTTTTCAGAAATCCATGCTGACTATTGGTGATCACAGCATTCCTTTCTAGGTGCTCACAGACTGTTTGCTTAATGATCTGCTCCAGAATCTTCCCTGGTATTGATGTCAGACTGACTGGGCGGTAATTATTTGGGTCCTCTCTTTTCCCCTTTTTGAAAATAGGGACAACATTTGCCCTCCTCCAGTCTGCCGGGACTTCGCCTGTTCTCCAGGAATTCTCAAAGATGACTGCCAGTGGTTCTGAAATCACATCTGCCAGTTCTTTTAATACTCTTGGATGCAGTTCATCTGGCCCTGGAGACTTGAATACATCTAGACTAGCCAAGTATTCTTGTACTATCTCCTTAGTTATTCTGGGCTGTGTTTCCTCTGCTGAATCATTTGCTCCAAATTCTTCAGGTCGGGTATTGTTTTCTTTATCGGAGAAGACTGAGGCAAAGAAGGCATTGAGGAGTTCAGCCCTTTCTGTGTCCCCTGTTTGCATTTCACCATCTTCTCCTCTGAGTGACCCCACTGTTTCTTTGTTCTTCCTTTTGCTACGAACATACCCATAAAAGCCTTTTTTGTTGCTTTTAACCTCTCTAGCAAGCCTGAGTTCATTCTGTGCTTTAGCTTTTCTGACTTTGTGTCTACACGTGCTGGCTATTTGTTTGAATTCCTCTTTGGTGGTTTCCCCCCTTTTCCATTTTTTGTACACATCCTTTTTTAATCTTAACTCAGTTAAAAGTTCTTTAGATAGCCACCCTGGCTTCTTTAGGCACCTTCCATGTTTCCGTCTCATTGGTATTGCCTGAAGTTGTGCTTTTACTATCTCCCTCTTAACAAACTCCCAGCCATCATGAACTCCCTTTCCTTTTAGTATTACTGTCCATGGGATCTCACCCAGCACTTCCCTAAGTTTTATGAAGTCGGCTTTCTTAAAGTCGAGAAATTGAGTCCTAGTATGCTTGGCTGCTCCTTTCCGCTGTATAGTAAACTTCAGAAGAGCATGATCACTCGCGCCTAATGATCCTTCCACTTCTACCCCACTAACCAGGTCATCAACATTGGTTAGGACCAGATCTAAAATGGCTGTTCCTCTTGTTGCTTCTCCCACTTTCTGGACAATGAAGTTGTCTGCAAGTCCAGTGAGGAATCTGTTTGACCTTATGCTCTTGGCTGAGTTTGACATCCAACAAATATCCGGGTAATTGAAGTCCCCCATTACTACTATCTCCCTTCCTTTTGCATGTTTGGCCATCTGTTCCAGGAAGGCATCATCTATGTCCTCCGTTTGGCTTGGGGATCTATAGTAAACTCCCACAATGAGGTCACTGTTATTCTTCTCTCCCTTAATTTTGACCCAAATGCTCTCACTTTGGCTTTGAGGTTCTAAATCTTGGATCTCTTCACAGGTATACACATCCCTGACATATAACGCCACTCCTCCTCCTTTCTTGTCTGGTCTGTTTCTCTGAAATAGATTGTATCCCTCCATTATTACATTCCAATCGTGGGACTTATCCCACCAGGTTTCAGTGATTCCTATTATGTCATATTTAGTTTGCTGTACCAAGAGCTCAAGCTCATCTTGTTTATTTCCCATACTTTGCGCATTAGTGTACAGACATTGAAGTCCATTAATCATTCCCCCGTGTCTCTTATTTAAGGATTTTTTCCTCCCACCACTAGGTCTGCGTGCTGTTTGCTCCATTCGGTCTATGACATTTGGATGATCATCTTCATCAATTGATAGACTCCTACCTTCAGGAGCACTGTCTCCCTCCCCCACATTAGTCAGTTTAAAGCCCTCCTGATGAGGTTTCTGAGGTTTTTGGCAAAAACATTCCTCCCAACCATTGTGAGGTGCAGCCCATCGCTTGCCAGAAGTCCATCTTCAAGAAACTGCATTCCGTGATCTAAGAATCCAAACCGTTCCTGTTTACACCATTTGCGAAGCCAGTTGTTCACTTCCACTATTTTTCCCTCTCTCCCTGGGCCACGTCGTTCAACTGGGAGGACAGATGAGATGACAATTTGTGCATTTAATTGCTTCAATTTCCTGCCCAGAGCCTCGTAATCTCTTTTGATCTTCTGGAGGCTATTGCTTGCAGTGTCATTGGTTCCCACATGAACCAAGAGGAAGGGGTATTTGTCAGTGGGTTTTATGATTCCTTGCAGTCGTTCAGTTACATCTTGGATCTTAGCCCCGGGGAGACAGCACACTTCCCGAGACATCTTGTCAGGCCCACAGATCACTGCTTCTGTTCCCCTCAGTAGGGAATCCCCTATCACCACTACACGCCTCCTCTTAG
Source organism: Podarcis raffonei (assembly GCF_027172205.1). Taxonomy (NCBI): domain Eukaryota; kingdom Metazoa; phylum Chordata; class Lepidosauria; order Squamata; family Lacertidae; genus Podarcis; species Podarcis raffonei. Next base: position 3,130,882 of record NC_070619.1, on the reverse strand, counting down.
GTCTGGTCGGGGTTCTTCCGTGAGCTGTCCGTTCCAAGGTCGCCTGCACATTCCCTGAGGACTGCCTTTGCTGCTTGTCTTCATATACCTGATCGACTGTAATGAGGGAGAGATCCTCAAATGGAGTCTGCTCTTCGTCTTCCATGCTAGGGGAAAGGACCTCAAAGCGATTGCGTATTTCTAAACAATCAGAGCGAACCCTGGGCCTCCTACTTCTTTGAGTCACGTTTCTCCATATATCTGGCTCCTGTGTTGGTGAACTAGCCTCCTCAGGGGAGTCCCCTGACTCCTCCTTGGTGGAGACGGTGTGCTCTGTTGCTTCCAAGAAGAGCTCCAGCTCTCTAATTCTTTGGAGCGTAGCTACACGTTCCTCCAGTTGCTGGACTTTGTCTTTTAAGAGGGCAATCAACATGCAATTGCTGCAGGTAAAGCTGCCTGCAACCTTTGGCAAGATGGCAAACATTGCGCAGGAACCACAGGCGACTGCAGCTGTTCCCTCACCCTCCATCTTGAGAAGGTGTCGTTGGGGGTCCAGTCGTAGCCGACTCTGGGGTTGCGGCGCTCATCTCACTTTATTGGCCGAGGGAGCTTCCGGGTCGTGTGGCCAGCATGACTAAGCCAGAGCAGCGAACCAGAGCAGCGCACAGAAACGCCGTTTACCTTCCCACTGGAGTGGTACCTATTTATCTACTTGCACTTTGACGTGGTTTCGAACTGCTAAGTTGGCAGGAGCAGGGACTGAGCAACGGGAGCTCACCCCGTCGCGGGGATTCGAACCACCGACCTTCTGATCGGCAAGCCCTAGGCTCTGGGGTTTAACCCACAGCACCACCCGTATCCCTGGACCATAGGCTTATTCCCAAATCAAGAATTGCAAGCGCAGTTTCTAACGGGCATTAGCGAGCAATTCACACTTTTTCAACTTTCTATCCTGTGGAGTTTGGGTAGCTCACTGGCAGAACACCTGCTTGGCTTCCAGAAGGTCCCGAGTGCAAACTCTGATCATTGCCAGGACTGGGAATGCCCCTCATCTGAAATCCTGGAAAGCGGCTGCCGATCAGTGTAGACAGTACTGATCCAGATGGGACCAGCAGTCTGACTGTATAATAAGGCCCCTTCGCAGGTTTCCGCTTAAAACCACCTCTTTGTTTAAGATCATGAGGAGCAGAGTGTCCTTCCCCCCCAATTCTCTTTTGTTAAGTTTCAACATTCTTCACATATACAGTCAAAACACAAATTCATATTTTATCTTATTTTTATCAACTTCGCACCCTGTTTTCCATGGAGTTGTTGTTTCTCCCCTTCCTCTCTTAATAGTTATTAAATCATAACCACAGTATTGTAATCTAATTACTTCTGTTGCTCATAGCTCAAATCCCACTTGCGAGTTCAGCATACCATAATATTTCTTTAAATAATTTTATCAACAAGTGTTATCAGGTACAGTGGCACCTTGTTTTATGAACTTAGTCTGTTCTGGAAGTCGGTTCTTAAACCAAAGTGTTCTTAAACCAAGGCCTGCTTTCCCATAGCAGCAGGGTACTCAATTTACAAATGGAACACACTCGACATGTTCTACTTCCAAGGCAAAGTTCACAAACCAAAACACCTACTTCCAGGTTTGCAGCGTTCTTAATCCAAGTTGTTTATAAACTAAGCTGCTCTGAAACCAAGGTACCACTGTATCTTGATGAACAGGAGACAAGCTACACTCTCAAATTTTTGCTATAGACTACCTCTTTCTGTAGACTACCTCAACATCAAAAAAACTAAAATCATGGCCTCTGGTCTCATCACCTCCTAGCAAATAGAAGGGGAAGAAATGGAGGCAGTGAGAGATTTTACTTTCCTGGGCTCCATGATCACTGCAGATGGTGACAGCAGTCACGAAATTAAAAGACACCTGCTTCTTGGGAGAAAAGCAAAGACAAACCTGGACAGCATCTTAAAAAGCAGAGACATCACCTTGCCAACAAAGGTCCGTAGAGTTAAAGCCATGGTTTTCCCAGTAGTCATGTATGGAAGTGAGAGCTGGACCATAAAGAAGGCTGATCGCCAGAGAATGGATGCTTTTGAATTCTGGTGCTGGAGGAGACTCTTGAGAGTCCCATGGACTGCAAGAATATCAAACCTCTCCATTCTGAAGGAAATCAGCCCTGAGTGCTCACTGGAAGGACAGATCCTGAAGCTGAGGCTCCAAGACTTTGGCCACCTCATGAGAAGAGAAGACTCCCTGGAAAAGACCCTGATGTTGGGAAAGATGGAGGGCACAAGGAGAAGGGGACGACAGAGGACGAGATGGTGGGACAGTGTTCTCAAAGTTGCCAGCATGAGTTTGACCAAACTGCGGGAGGCAGTGGAAGATAGGGGTGCCTGGCGTGCTCTGGTCCAGGGGGTCACGAAGAGGCGGACACGACTCAACAACAATAACCACCTCTTTCTGTGATGCTTGTATGATGCTTTTGGGTGGTCTTTGGCTAAGGAGCTGGGCAATTTCTAAAGTCTTTAAAATCTGCTACATACCTTTGTTGGGGGGGGGCAGGATCTCTTCTCACTTCCCAGCAAAGGGGGGGGGGGGACTGTTGCAACTGGAAAATAAAGATCTGCCTTGATTCAACTGTTTCCTGCCTCCATCCATCCTTCTCTGACCGTTAATGGACTTCAGGGGACACTGAATCGCTTGGTGATGTGTTGCGCTGTAAAACCAGCCCCAGTTTTACATATAATATCTAACACAGGAACTCGTAGACACTCAGTGAACCTGCATGTTGGGAGACACAGGACAGAGAAAAAGAAACAACTTATTCACACAGCGCAGAGTTAAACTGCAGAAAAGGCTTAGAATTTATTATTATTTCTTGGCAGAGTTATCATATTTATTTCTTCTTACACCCATGGCATTTTTTTCTTTTTTGGTAAATGCTTTTTATTTCATTTTATCGCTTATTATTATTATTTTAAATATTCAATATTTTCTTAGGTCACAAAAGTACGCACTTTGTCATTTTTTTCAGGTCGCTGAGTCTTTTCTACAGATCAGTTACGTTTGATGTGAGACGTTTTATCGCTTATATAAAACAACTACAGTATTTTTCGCTCTATAAGACGCACCAGACCACAAGACGCACCTAGTTTTTGGAGGAGGAAAACAAGAAAAAAAATATTCTGAATCTCAGAAGCCAGAACAGCAAGAGGGATCACTGCGCAGTGAAACCAGCAATCCCTCTTGCTGTTCTGGCTTCTGGGATAGCTGCGCAGCCTGCATTCGCTCCATAAGATGCACACACATTACCCCTTACTTTTTAGGAGGGAAAAAGTGAGTCTTATAGAGCAAAAAATACGGTATATATAACATGAGAAAACACACACACACATATATATAGGCAAAGGGACCCCTGACCATTAGGTCCAGTCGTGGCCGACTCTGGGGTTGCGGCGCTCATCTCGCTTTACTGGCCGAGGGAGCTGGCGTTCAGCTTCCGGGTCATGTGGTCAGCATTCTCAGTGGAGGAACCAGGTTCATGAGTCGGTTATAAGCCGGTTTATTACAAAACCGACTAAGAATTTGTTTTTAAAACGATCTCTGCTTGGTACATGAGGATGCTTTGAAAGTGAAGCCAAACTCGGCCGTTCTCCCAGCACTGTGGCTCATCCACATGGAGACTAATCCTGTACATAAGATTTACGTTGTCTGCTTCATGTTGCATTGGTGATGTTCTATTATGTCATTTTTATTTATTGCTTGCAAGCTGCTTTGCGATTCACGCTTGAGTTGCACTGAGTTGCTGGGTCATGTTGGTTAGCTATGCTGGTGAATCTTGTCACATTGCTGCCTAGATGGGCAGTGGGCTCCGATGACCATTGGGTCATAAGCGCTGGACGTCATAAGAGGGCACACAACTGTTTGTATGTTTCTCCTATTTACTGTTAATGAGACGGGAGTCGTGTTCATTTGAGTTACGACGTCCTGGTAAATGGATGTTCAGCCAGCCTAGGTCAGAAACAAGGAGGTGTACAAGTGGGACTTGCAAGTCAGTGTTGCAGGGTGCTGTTCAGGGTGCCAGCCAGCTATGCTTTTCCCCTAGGATAAATCCTCCATGGTATTTCGTTGTGCCAAGCCACCCCCACCCTAACAGATGCTCAGTGTTCTGTAGTAGCTTCATTGGGCTTTAGGGAGTGTTACGGCTAAAATCTGGGTGCGGGGCTACTCTGCCACCCAGCTGATCGGACTAAGTCCGTGGGTCCCTGCGGAAGAAAATGAGCTCAGCCGGAGACAGGAGCAAGATGCGGAGATCCAAGGTTTATTGCGCAACAGGTTCAAGGCGAGATTGAACAGCGAGAAAGGGGTGACATGAACTTTTGAAACTCCCTCCATGTCCCAGAATACAGTGCAAAATACATCCCAGTTACATCATGAATACATTAAGGAGAGGTTGGGTTACACCGGATTAACATATGGAGGAGGGAGGGGGGAATATGCAGAGCTGGAGATATGCGCAGATAAGCGCTTCCTGAGTGCCGGTGATGGGAAGACAATGGTCCATGTATGCATAGTCTGCCACCTGGCATTGCCCGGAGGAAAGGCTTGGCAGAGCACCTTACTTGAGGGATTATGGACGACAGGGGAGGTGTCATAGAGTCCTAGAGAAATTGAGCAAATTGGCACGTTGATTTTCTATGGATTTTATAGATTTTAGTCCCTTTTGACATTGACAATTGGGAATAAATGGATATATTGTAGCGAAGAAGAAGGTGAAGAAGACATGCCCCCCCCCTTCCGTAACAGGAGAAAAAGGCTTTTTTGTTTTTACTTCTGCAGACCCCAAGACTGCTTGATACCTCTCTGTTTTGGTGTTGCTTTGGTTTGATGTTAGCATATAGGATTGCAGTATTTATCCTTTGGAAGCATGGTCCAGGTACTCTCCATCACTGCAGAGGAAGGGGGGGCGGTCTGCCCGTCCCGTCCATGTCCCGCCCTTGGGGGGACCCTGCCTTGCTTCATGAGCAGAAATATCCAAGGCACCCTCTGCAAGACCAAATAAACAGAAATCTTCTAAATCTATGAAAGTCACAAAGTCACAAAGCGTTGGACATCATAAAAAACAAAGCTTTACGGCTTGTTTTCACCAGAACAGAATCTGACCCATTGCTTCTTTCAGAGACTTGCATAGTCTACAGACACTTTCAGAGACTTATTATAAGACTTACCGTATTTTTTGCTCTATAAGACTCACTTTTTCCCTCCTAAAAAGTAAGGGGAAATGTGTGTGCGTCTTATGGAGCGAATGCAGGCTGCGCAGCTATCCCAGTAGCCAGAACAGCAAGAGGGATCATTGCTTTCACTGCGCAGCGATCCCTCTTGCTGTTCTGGCTTCTGAGATTCAGAATATGTTTTTTCTTGTTTTCTTCCTCCAAAAACTAGGTGCGTCTTATGGTCTGGTGCGTCTTATAGAGCGAAAAATACGGTATGTTTATTTGGTTCTCTGTTTTCAAGAGAATCCACCAAGAGTGCACCTTTTGTGACTTTCATAGATTTAGAAGATTTGGTTTTGCACAGAATGCATATTTCACATATTACATGTTGTTCAGTGTTCTGTACTGTATATATATATATATAAAGAGTTTATATTGACATCGCATTGTTGTATTTGGTCATTGTGTTGCCTTGGACGATTGTTTGCAACACGGGGATTTAATTCTTTGGTTACTTATTGCCTCCTGAGCAGCAGCACATCTTTGAGCACAGCCACACACACACACACAGAGGGGGGTGACATTCAGGGGCCCCCGCAACTCCCAAGCCTACCCCAAGCTGTCGGGGTAAGGGGGGGGAGCTGTGCTGCTTTGCCGGCAGTGGTCCTCCCTCCTCCATTCATTTTGACAGATCGGGGGAGCCTTGGGAGTCGTGGGGGGGGGTAGCACGCCATTGCCCCCCCCCGTGCTCCTGGGGGAGGGAAGGATGTGGCTTCCTTTGACGGGGGGAGAAGGCTTGATCTACATCGGATGGCTGCCTGTGCGGCTTTCTTTGATGGGGGGTAGAGGAAGGGGGAATTTCAATGTGTGTGTTGGGGGATTCCACACCAGGTACCACCTGACCTTGTTACGCCACTGCCCGCAACCCTGGAGGTTGAGAGCATCATGCTCTACCGACTGAGCGATTTCACCGGTAAAGGACCACGGGGAACCAGAACAGTAAAATTCTCCCTTGGTCAGAGACTGGAGCACCATTGTTCACAGCAATGTTATACCGAGGTGGGGGGAACCTTTAAGCCCTGCAACCAACCCACCCGGACCCTGCACTTGCCACCTGAGGCCCTTCTCCATGTCCCCAATAAGGGAGTTTTGGAGAAAGGGCCTTTTCTGCAGTGGCTCCCCGATTGTGGAATAGTCTTCCCAGAGGCTGGCCTTGGCACCGTCATTACACGTCTCTTTACCGAGGCCTTTGACCATTAAACATTCTATGGCCTGTGAAAGGGGGGGGGGGAGAGGATTGTTTATTACTATGAACTATTTTTCTATTAGGCTGTATGATATTCACTATGCTATCCAGTTATTCCCAGACACCATCTTGGCTCCCGGGCATCACCAGTGGCCAACAGGCAGGTGCAAAATGCGCCTGGCTAATTTAAAATACTGGCATGAAGCTTCTGCCCACAAATCAGTGTTGCAAAATGCGCACTGACAACCAACACAGGACTCTTTGTCAGCCACAAGAGAACACTTTTAATATAGACATCGACTTCATACAAGACATGTGGTTTTGGTTTGACTCATGGTCTAGTTGTACATTTTCCAAGAAAAAAACTTTTCAGAAATTCACCGAAGTTTCCAGGTGGAATATTTCCCATAGAAGAAACAGATGCAGAGTTATCTTTATTTTTTTTCCTTTATTTTTTTTCGGTTCTAACAGACATGTTTACACAAAATTCCCCTTTTAAGTTAATGATTCATACTTCCTGCAATAAACTATTTTAAGGAGCCGCTTTGGCAAATAATGGAATGAAACAACCAATAATAATAATAAAAACAAAGCCAAATATATACCACAATCACAGCCAATTTTCAAACCAACACATTTCACCAAAATTGGGGGATGAAAAGGAAAAGGGAAAAAAATCCACCAAGTCGTCATTTTCTCAGTGCTTCAAAAAGTGACCTATCTTCACCATCCCTTTTCAAGTCTGTGCAGGTGCCAGAACGAGTTGTCTTGCTAGAGAACAGAAAGCCAGATTTACATGCTCCGCAGCCCCTGGATCGAGGACTCTAATGTCTTGAAGTCCCAGGTGGTCATTGCTCCATCAATACCAGTGGTGCAGAACTTGCGGCAATCTCGTTTGTCCACCTCATAAATAGACACTTGGGTGATGCTGTTCTGATGCAGCGTCTCCAGAGTAGTGTTGAGATCCTCCGTAGTGGCTCTCTTGTCCATGTTGCAGAAACGTTCCATGGCCGAAATATTGCGTTGTATGCTCTGCTTGGGAATGTCCAGCTTGGAGACATAGGTGAGGGTACCATGGTCATCACAGTTGAAGAGCATCAGGCAGCAATCATGGCCAGCGGCAACCACACTGTTCTCCGAGACGAACGACACACCCAGCAATGGGAGGAATTCTGTTTTCAATTGCGAGATCATGTTTTTGGAGGCATCTGCAACCGACACAGTGCTATCATGGCTGACCCAGGCCAGGCGGTTGCCACGGGTGGAAAAACTGATGCTGGCCAGTCAACGCGACTCCGCTCTGAGCGGCGCTCTCTGAAGGCAGCACGACTGGCCTGTGGGAGAAGAAGACTTGCTTTAGCCCAGGTCTGTCCTCCTTGCCCAAACCTTGAGCATTGCATTCCTTATCAGCTATAGCTCCGTCTTATCCATTTCTGTACTGCATCCATGTTATTTTGATACCAGCTCTCGTAGGAACGCCATGATTTTAAGTCAGAGAGTTGGTCGGGAAGTCTGGAGCAGGGTGTTCTCCCCGCTCCATGCAATTTCTCCCTTCTCCCTCTTACCTGCATTATTTGCGGGGAGGGGGCTTCAGCAGCAGCCACAGCGGTGCAGAAGACATACCCTGCAAGAAAGAAGGAATCCCTGAATGTGTGAATGGTCTGTTACAGACCAAACGACCAGGGAGGGGCTTCAAGAAGTCGTTGCAGGAAGTCCCAGATGAGCAGAGGGCTCTGGGGCTCAAATCCTCTTTCTGGCGAGGGGCGTCCTGATGGGAGACGGGGGGCGGGCTGCCCCAAGTGCCATCCTGAAGGGGGGTGACATTCTGATGTGCCACCTGCCCACGCCCCCCAAACCCGCAAATCACGAGCGGCAAAGCATAGAGCGGCAAAGCAATGAAATCCCCCTGTCCCCTTACCTGTGAGGCGAGAGGCCGTTGTCTCGGCTCCAGGCCCTCCCGGGATGCGGCGGCTCCCAGGCTGAGCCTTCTCCTCGCTGCAAAACAAAGGGAGACATCAGCCGGGTGCCTGGCTCCCAACCACGCGAGCCCCAGCCTGGGGCAGGAGGGTGGGGACCTGGGAAGGGGGCATTTCATCCTACCTGATCTTATTAACTGCCCCACCCTGAACCCCTCCGTACGGGCGTCTGGGCTCCGCCCCGACCAGCCTGGCACAGAGGCAGCAGCCAAAGTCTCCCCCGGCTCCGGAATCACCCTTGAGGCATTTTTGATAGGGGGAAACCTTGGCTGCTGCTTCTGCGCCAAGTACGGCCAGGAAGGAGCCATGCCCGTACGGAGAACCGACGGAGGGTGAGGCAGACGAGGATCAGGATCAGGCGCTGGGAACCGCCGCGATGTTCTGTCATTCTTGATCCCGGGAGCAGGTGCTGGAGCCTCATCCCTGGAGGTGTGGTCCTGTGGAGGAAGCAGAAAGCATCTGATGAGAAGGGGCTGGGGCGGATGAAAAACTACTGCCCCATTTTTGATTACCCCCCCAAAAGAAGTTCCACAAGGACTCCTTCCTTCTGTCCCAGTACCTGATGTTTGCCACGTTCGCCACGTCCCTCCAGGGATTTCGCCAGCACGAAGTAGACGTTGGGGAAAGGCTCCCTCCCTGCAGAGAAAACGGAGGAATCAGCAAGCGCCTGGATCCCAGATGATAGCACCAGTCTGGCGCGTGAGGGAGGGGGGACGCAGGAAGGAAACATTCCTAAAATATGGGGCACTCTGTTGGCATTTCCACTTACCTGAAGTGGGAGCCTTTCCCCCCTCGTACTGGCGGGCCTCTCGCCTAAGGAAGAAACAAGTTCTGTTAGTCTGATTGCTTGGAGGAGTTGGAACCAAATAAATATACAGACGATAATATTCATTATTATCACCTCTATATTTAGACATGTTGATGGACATCTTTTGGAGCCGATTTTGTGCTCCACCCCTCACCTGCACCCCTGGCGGGGGCCCACCTCACCACCCGCTAGCTAGGGCCCTGCCTGGACCACAGAGAAACCCTCTTCATAAAAGTACAGGATCTCTAAATCTGGCCTGGGATCACTGGGAAACACTTCCCCTGCCACACAAGGTCACAACATACCTCTGGATTTTGCTGGGTTTCCCTGCACCGCTGGGCTGCTGCTGGTTCCCCAAACCACGGCCCTGCAAAGGAAGAAGGACATTGTGCTCTCTAGGGGGGCAGAGCAAGCACCCCTGCCAGGCTGCCCATGCCCACATCACCACAGGCTGCCAGCCTGCTCCTGCCTGGGCGCCTGACCCCTGGCTTGGAAGGAGGGGAGCGAGGGGCTGGGGCGAGACCAGCCTGCAACCCCCCAACCCAGCCCTGTTTCACGCAGGTCAGCGCCATGACCTCCCTGCACATGTGGGGAATGGATTCCCCATGGAAGTAACTTACCACAATCTCCAGTGGTTGACTCCAGTTCACTCCAGCCTCCATTGTTTGCCGTCTGAGCAATCTTTTATGTCCTAGGAGACAGAAAGGAAAATAAAAAACAGAGGAAGAGGTTACAGGTGGGAAATGTCCGGGAATCCCAAAGTTTAAATTCAGAGACCTAGACTCAGGATCCAGCCTGGACCTCAACCTTTCTCTGTTCCCTCCCTGTGTCCTATTAAAGATTGTAAGCCCCTTGGGGCAGGGACCTTTTGATCAAGGGTCACGCGCAGTGATGGTGCAAAGAAATAATAGGAAAGTAATTTCACCAGGCTCCTGCCCCGTGCAAGCTGAAGCCCCCTAGGCGCCTTTCCCTGAATACTCCAAATCGTCCACATCCTACCATTTCTTTCTTTCTAGGGTTTAGAGGTGTCCCCTACAAATTCAGAACAGTCTTTTGCCAACGCATGATAATAGAGTGAATAAGTTTGGAACAGAGTAGTTGCTTTGGGCTCCTTTATGGATCACTGCCTTGCCGTGGCGAAGGGGCTTGAATAACTCAGAGAAGCTACGAGCCATGCCGTGCAGGGCCACCCAAGATGGACAGGTCATAGTGGAGAGTTTTGACCAAACATGATCCACCTGGAGCAGGAACCGGCAAGCCACTCCGGTATCGCTGCCAAGAAAACTCCATGGACAAAGACAACAGGCATATAAAAGTTATGACACTGGAAGATGAGCCCCTCAGGTCGGAAGGCGTCCAACATGCTACTGCCGCCAAGTTGGGAGAGCATTGAACGGCCACATTCTCACAGCCATGGCGGCTGTTCTGCTGCTTCTTAGTCCAGCTTAGCTCCAGCCCCTCGGGCCCCCTTCTAGCCATTTCTGTCCTCATCCTGAAGCATCCTGAAGCAAAGTTCTTAACCTGAGGTGCCATTTCTGTAGAAGCCAAGCCCTGGCTCCGTGGCTCACCTGAACAAAGCGAATCCTCCTGCCGCCACATTCTCACAGCAATGGTGGCTGTTTCTCAGTCCAGCTCAGCTCCAGCCCCCCCCTCGTGCCCCCTTCTAGAACCCTCCGCTCTCAACCGACTCTCACCTGCCCCCCCCCCGTTCAAACTCCCTTTCCAAGCCTCCTACCATCTTCCGTCTCATTCCACTCTCTCTCTTCCTCCTCCCTCCCTGCTTGACATTCCCTTTGGAACTGTAATAGCATCACCTCCATTGCCATATTGCAGAAAAGGGGAAGAGGGGGCTGATGGGGAAATGTCCGGGAATCCCAAAGTCTAAACTCAGAGACTCTGACTTACGTGTCGCAGGAGGACTCAGGATCCACCCTGGACCTCAGCCATTCTCTGTTCCCTCCCTGTGTCATACAAAAGATTGTACGCCCCTCGGGGCAGGGACCTTTTTGTCAAGGTTCTAGTTACAGGTAGGTAGCAGTGTTGGTCTGCAATAGTCAAAACATAATAAAAAAAATTCCTTCCAGTAGCACCTTAGAGACCAACTAAGTTTGTTATTGGTATGAGCTTTCGTGTGCATGCAGATATCTGAAGGTATCTGAAGAAGTGTGCATGCACACAAATGCTCATACCAAGAACAAACTTAGTTGGTCTCTAAGGTGCTACTGGAAGGAATTCTTTACTTTTTATCAAGAGTCACATGCAGTGATGGTGCAAAGAAATAATAAAAAATAAATCTCACTAGGCTCCTGCCCCGTGAAACCTGTAGCCCGCTAGAAGCCTTTCCCTTAAAACCAAAGGCTGTGTACACACCATCCATTTGGGGCTCCTGCAGCGTGAAAAGGGGCTAATTCTGCACAGCTGCATTGCTGAGAGGCAGGGACCTGGCAAGCTATCGACAGCTGTCAACAAGTCAAGCCAAGGAGCCAAGCCCCGTGCGCCAGTGACGGGTGACGCTAATAATAATAATAATAATAATAATAATAATAATATGCCCCTCTTCTCCTCTGGGCCTCCTACCTTCAGCATTCATTTTCTCTACAAATCTCTCACCATCATCTGACAGGCATCCCCCTTGCAGGGCATTATAAGGCTTGCTTGCAAAGCAGCACTTTGTGACATCAGCTGGCAAACAGGGGCCAGGCTGCTGGGTTGTCTGGCAGCTGAATGAAGAAAAATAAAACCGGGGGGGGGGGGGTCAAAGTGTGCTGGGATGAGGCCCCCGTGGGTCAGGCCAGAGGGGGCTGGTGGGGTGTGTGGCTGTGCCTCCCCTTCTTCTGCATCTTGCTCCCCTGCCCGTTCCTTCTGTTGCTCGAGAGAATCAGAGCATGGCAGAGTTGGAAGGGGTGCCAAGGGGCATATAGTCCAACCCCCGGCTGTGCAAGGATCCTGCCCACAGCCAGCTCCTGGCTGGGCTCCACACTCCCACCACCTTCTTCCCAGCCCCCTTGCCATTCTGCATGGGGTGGGGAAATGGGAGAGATTGATGTTTTGCTCCCTGTCCCTCCAGATATGGATATGAGAGCCACAACCTGCAAGCCCTGTCAATATCTCAAGGGCCGGCGGCATTAGAAGACATAAGAAGGCAGCCCTGTTTAGGGAGGTTTTCAACGTTTGGTGTTTTATTGTGCTTTTATTATCCTGTTGGAAGCCGCCCAGTGTGGCTGGGGAGGCCTGACCAGATGGGCAGGGTATAAGATCGTCATCATTACTGTTATTGTTATCGTTAGCACCACACTCTATCCAACCGATCTATCTAAAAGCCCTGGCTTCAAGCGACCAGAAAGGAGGTCCCAACTCCAGGAAGAACTTTCTGACAGCAAGAGCTGTTTGACAGCGGGAGGAAATCCCTCGGAAGGCGGTCGACTCTCCTTCCACAACTAAACAACAAGAACATTTGTTATGTATTGAAGTTCTCCCCCTGGCCACCAGGAGTTTGTGTGTGTGTGTGTGTGTGTGTGTGTGTGTGTGTGTGTGTGTGTATAGTTTTCACTCAGGTCCACGTCAGTTAATTTAGGCAGGAAACCCTGGGTTGTTGTTGCTACAATGTTGACAGCCGGCTGCCTATAAAAGCAGGCCGGCTGAGCTGTTTGCTGTTCAGTTTTCTGTTCCAGCTTACAAATAAAATAGCTGCTTTGAAGAATTGCTGTGTCGTCTGATATGTTCACCCACAACTTAACAATATATATATATATACACACACACATAAAGAGAGAGATGGGGGAGGGAGATAACAATAAATAACAAGAGACATTCATTCATTCATTCATTTTCAGGTTTATACATTTCAATAATTTTACAGTCATTTTAACATTTCAAAACTCGACTTCCTTCCCCCTCTTCCTGCCGTTCCTTCAATTTATTTTTTAATATTTCCTGCACCTCCAAATTAACTTAAATTTGTTCATTTATTCATCTACTTTAAATATACACTCCTACGAAACTGCAGGTTGTTGCAATAATCCTGCCCATGTTCTTATCTGTTTGCAATTTGTTTGCAAATATTCAATGAATAAGAGGCAACTGTATGACAAGAGATGGAAGTTTTAAAATAAAATAACCCATAAGATTTGGCGCGTATAAAATAAGCCCAGTTACATATGGGTTAAGTTCTGGTCCTGGAATTATTCCGAAGGCCGAATGGTCCAGATTTTGCCCCGCACATGGACGATCCCCCCCCACTGGAATCCGGAACTGTCTCTCAGGAAGCACAGATCCCTCTCCTCTTTGCCCACCGGCCTCTTCCTCTTCCCCTCCCTCCCGCCCCTCTCTGCGCCTGCGCAGAGGGCCCCCCCCCCCGGAGGGCCAGCGAGCGAGCGAGCCCGAGTCGCCTAAGCCAGCTGCGGAGCGGAGCCCCGGATTCACCAAGGCGGCTTGCGCCGGCGGCGTGACGTCAGCGCCATAGAGCGCCGCCGGGCCTTACGCCGCTGGCGCCCCGGCCGTCCCTTCCCTGCTTGGCTTTGCTCAGAAGGCGAAAGAGCTTGAAAGGGACCGGAGCAGCAAATGGGGCGCCTGGAGGGGGGCAGGCCCGGGGCCCCCCACCCCTGAGGAGCCAGGGGGAGGGGGAAGAAAGCCAGGTGAGTCTTGGGGGGGGGTTAATTTGGGAAGGGCTTTGGAGGGGGGGCTACTGCCCAGTCCCCCCCATTTGCATTGCTTTATATAGCTGCAATTTTTTTTTGGGGGGGGGGCAGAAAAAGAACCAGCAATGCAATGTTTTTTCGAGGGGGTAGGAAAGAGGAAGCTGCATTTTGGGCCAGGGGGGTCTTAATCTTTTTGCACCTTGAACCAGACCTATTGCAACACATTTATAGACATTTTATTAGGAATTTATTGGGGGGGGGGGAGAAGGAAGGAGGCTTAGCTGGCTGTGAGTTAAACTTGGAAAAGGGGGGGGGGAGAGAGGCCTGCTGGCCCTGTTGCATTTCTCTCCTCCACACCCCCCAATTTCTCTCTTACACCCAAGGAATAAATTCAAGGAATAAATAAAGCACCCTCGCAGCCTCCCCTTTTTATTTTTATTTTTTTGTAGGGGGAGGATTTGCATTTAGGTTGGAGGGAATTCCATAAAATACCCACCTCCTTTCCACAAGCCTTTCCAACTTGAAAGGAGGGGGATGGACCAGTTTTTTTAAAAAGTGGATTTTGGTTGTGTGGGACAGAGACATGTGTTGGTGTGAATTGGAAGAGAGGCTTGTTCTTCGTTTTTTTTTCTTTCCCCCCAAAAAGAAACAAAAAGAAGTAACTGTGACCTAGGCCTACTTATTTGTTTTGCTCTTAACTTCCCTTGTCTTCCCTTTTGCAAAACAAAGAGCAGCGCTTGAGCTGTATTATATTTTCAGTGCTTTTTTTGGAAACCCCCTCCCCCCAAAAAAAAACTTTTTGAATTTTCTTCCCCAATTTGAAGAGCGGAGGAAAGTGGCTCCTGAACTGTGGTGGTTTCTAACTTGGAAGGTTATCTTTTGAAACAGAAATGAGATGATGGTGGTTGCAACTGAAAGGAAAGAGTTCCTGGTAAACAGTTGTTATTCTGAGTCTGCTTTTATCATTTCCCCCCTTTCCTCCCTGTGGGAACTGGGCCTCTTTCTCAACACCCCCCCACAAAAGTCCTTTTCCCCAAAACAGTAGGTTAGCAACATCCATAGCTTGGGTGTGTTCATGGAAAAGGAAGGGAAAAATAGAGGGGCAGGATAGACAAAAGGAGGAAATGAAAGGAACCTTTAACAAAAAAGGGAGGTTTTTTTGGGGGGGGATGAGGGTCAGTGCAGCTGTAGCTGAGTGCCTTTTAACCCCCACGTTGGCAAATCCACCTCATTTTCCTTTCCACTCATCTCAGACCAGGCCTTGTCTTTTCTCTTTCATCCCTCCTTAGTAGGAAACCAAACACACACCCCCAAATTGCAAAAAGAAAAAGTGAAAATCTAACTGTTGCAATACTGGTTTGTTTTCCTCCCTGGTTGGTACCTTCTGTTATCTGTAGCATGTCTTTTGTTTTGTTATTAAAGCAAATAACTCCTTTATTTGCATCTTTTCTTCGTCCTGCCACTTCCCAACTTCCCAAAAAGAACCCCCCCCCAAATCGTTTTGATGTGAAACACATAAAGGGATTTGGAATCCTTGCGGTTTTTTTATGCAGGGAACATCTCTTCTTTCCCTCTCTCTCTCTCTCTCTCTCTTTCTTTCTTTGCTTATCGTCCTAAATTGCCCCCAGACAGTCAAAAATCAAAATGTCTCGTGGGTTTTGGAGATGGGGGAGTAGGGAGGAATTCCTTCTGGGGGCAGGCCTGCGGCGCTTTGAGCGAAGGGGACCACCTATTTGGAGTGATTCTTGCTCTCTCTGTAATTTTATTTTCCAAGCACTAACCTGTTATGTTTCTGCTTGTGTGTGTGTGCGTGCAAAGTGTCTTCGTGGCAGGTTTTTAAAGCAATCTCTTAGGCAGGCTGTATATATAAGAACCCTGATTTATTTGCCCGGAACTGTGTTTGCAAAGTCACTATCTTGGGTCTTGTTGTATTCTGGCGAGGCCTTTCTGGAACGGATAAACCAAAGCGTGCGAATCCTTCTGGCAGGAGAACATTTGACCAGGAAATACATCAGATTCTCTCCTCCCTCCTCCTCCTAGGGAGTGAAATGCCGAGAAACAGCTTCGAAAATAAAATGTGGTGTTTAGGAACTTCTGAAAGAAAGGGTTGGCTTATGAGGCCAGTCGTGTTCAGTTAGGAACATTTATTTATTTATTTCTGAACAGCTTGACAAGACACTGGAGAAGTTTTGTTTTGTTCCCATGCAGGCTAAGGGAAATTGTTTATAGAATCATAGAGTTCGAAGGGACCACGAGGGTCATCTAGTCCAACCCTCTGCAATGCGGGAATCTTTTTGCCCAGTGTGGGACTCGAACCCACAACCTTGGGCTTCAATATTTGCATTACACAGAAGAATAGAAAATGCATTTGGAGGAGCGGGGACGCGAACCCAGCTCACCAGATTACGAGTCTACCACTCTTAACCACTACACCATACTGCCTTTGACAGAGTCGAACCATTCACCTGCTGCACTGACTGGCAGCTGCCCTCTGGGCTTTTAGGCAAGGGACCTCTGCCAGCTGAGCCTGGAAATGCCCTTTTAGATGCAAAGAAAGTCCTCTTACCACTGAGTTACACCACTTCCTTTGAAAATAAGCTTAAGACTCTAGTCCTCAGGGTTTTTGTGGTTTTAAACAGGAAGTTGGGGGCTGAACTCGCCACCCTGTTGCAGAGCTACAGCCTTTCCCATCAGCTAAGCCTCTTCCCACTCCTTATGTTTTCCCATGGTTCTTAAATCTCCTGACAACTCTGCAATGTAGGCTCAGTCTGAGAGGCGCATTTGAATCTCCTGCTCCACAGTGGTTAGCTTAAAAGCACTTGCGCATGGGAAACAGTGACTTGCTTCTAGTGCTGTGGCATCAGCTGATACAGGCTTGAAAACGCCAATATATTAAAGGTAAAGGGACCCCTGACCATTAGGTCCAGTCGTGGCCGACTCTGGGGCTGCGGCGCTCATCTCGCTTTATTGGCCGAGGGAGCCGGCGTACAGCTTCCGGGTCATGTGGCCAGCAGGACTAAGCCGCTTCTGGCGAACCAGAGCAGCGCATGGAAACGCCGTTTACCTTCCCGCCGGAGTGGTACCTATTTATCTACTTGCACTTTGACGTGCTTTCGAACTGCTAGGTGGGCAGGAGCAGGGACTGAGCAACGGGAGCTCACCCCGTTGCGGGGATTCGAACCGCCGACCTTCCGATCGGCAAGTCCTAGGCTCTGTGGTTTAACCCACAGCGCCACCCGCGTCCCTGCTGATATATTAGCTTATCTCCAAACGGCACCTTAAACCTAGCTTGTTGTCGCCACAACAGAATGTCCAGGCACCATCTTTTTCTTTCTTTTTTGCAATGGTACATATTATTATTACTTTCATTTCTGAGTGGTTGACAACACATTAAACTGCATGGAGATCTTTCTGGGGGCCAGCCTAGCGACTGGCATCTCCCTCTGGCTGCCCCCTCCAGCTTTCTTAAGCAGAAGAGCTTGTTTATTTCATTTATCTCCCATCTTTTTCTCCAAGGAGTCCATGGTCCACCCCCCTCCTCAGTTAATCCCACAACGACCCTGTGAGGTGGGCCAAGAGACTAGGACTGGGACTCCAAGGTCGCCCAGTGAGCTTCAGGACTGAGTGGGGACTCGAACTCTGATCTCCCAGGTCCTCGTCCGACACTCTAACCACTAGACCACCCTGCCTTCCTAGAGCCCTCCTGCTATGGGGCAGCTCTGTAAATTAAGTAGGTAAATCAGTGAGGGGGGGAGCCAAATGTCCCTGAGAGGAGGATCTGAAATATTTTCCCAGAAGCCTGAATTTGCTTTATTCTGGAATGTTTTATTTGATGTTTTAATGTGTTGAAAACCACTTTGAGGTTTTTTCCCTTTAATACAAAAAGTGTTTTACGATTGACTATTACATTCTGATGTGTTGTTGAATATTTCTTTATTTGACATTGCTTTGTTTTCTGTAAGTTGTTTATTCTGTAAAGTCATTGCGACTTTGTCTTGGATCAGATGCTTATTAGTGTGTGATCTTTGCTGTCTGTTCTGTGGTTTCTTCAGCTCATAAACCACTTTCTGTATAGTAATATGGAAAGGAGGTATACAAAATGAAATGAAATGAAATTTAAATGAAAGCAGTATAGAAGTGGAATTTTAGTATTGCAGTGGTACCTTGGAAGTCGAACTGAATCCATTCTAGAAGTTTGTTCGACTTCCAAAACGTTCGGAAACCCAGATGCAGATTCCGATTGGCTGCAGGAAGCTCCTGCAGCCAATCAGAAGCTGCGGAAGCCACATTGGATGTTCAGGTTCCAAGGAACGTTCACAAACTGGAACACTCACTTCCGGATTTGCCGCGTTCTGGTGCCAAAACATTCGACTTGCAAGCCGTTCGGGATCCAAGGTACAACTGTATTATTATTAGTAGTAGTAGTAGTAGTATCAGTGCTTTTTTTCTGGGGGGAAACAAGGGTACGCATACCCCTAAACATTTTGTGAATCTTAAGTTTGGCCTCATTGAGGGACAGTATTTCAATATGAGTAGGAAAACGAGAGTACAGTGGATGCTTGGGTTGCGAACGTGATCCATGCGGGAGGCACGTTCGCAACCCGCAGTGGCGCGTCTGCGCATGTGCGGGTTGCGATTTGGCGCTTCTGCGCATGCGCAAAGCATGATTTAGCACTTCTGCACAAGTGCCAAAACCCATAAGTAACCTGTTTCGGTACTTCTGGGTTCGGCGTGGTTGCGCAACCTGAAACGTCTGTAACCCGAGGTATGACTGTACCCCTAAATATTTTTTTTAAGAAAAAACAGCATTGATTAGTATTATTTGATTTGGGGGAGAATGATGCCTAGACAGTTCAGTGTGGCGACTGTAACCTAGGTTTAAGGTGCCATTCGGCGGTTAGCTTATATATCCGAGTTTCTCACCCTGTCCAGAGGGTCCCATTTATCTCCCCAGGTAGTGCTGGGAAGGTTCCCTGCCCAAAACTCTGGAGAAAGCTGCTGCTGGTCAGTGTTGACAATATTGAATTAGACGGACTAACTCGTTAACGCAGTTCCTTTTCTCCCAGTTTGTTAGAACTGCCAGGCCTGGAACCTTAACAGTGCAGTTGGTGATAATCATACAGTCATACGTTGGAAGCTGAAAGGAATCTGTTCCGGAAGTCCGTTTGACTTCCAAAATGTTCAGAAACCAAAGTGCGGCTTCTGATTGGCTGTCCTGCAGGCAATCGGAAGCCGCGTCAGACGTTCAGGTTCCAAAGAATGTTCACAAACCAGAACACTCACTTCCGGGTTTTGGTGTTTGGGAGCCAAAACAACTTGCAAGTCGAACGCTTTGGCTCCCAAACACCGTAAAAGTGAGTGTTCCGGTTTGCGAACATTCTTTGGAACCCGAACTTCCTGATACAGGGCTGTTTTCTTATGCCTTCTGATACTCTGCCAGTCAGTGCAGAGGATCTGACTCTGTATTTATAAGGAGCAGCTGGCTTTGCAGCAGAGACTCCTTGGCCGAAAGTTTGAAAGCCTCTCCACGCCTCCAGCCAGCTGCCCCGAGTTTTGTAAAGCCGCCTCGGCCAAGTTTAATAAATGAAGTGTCCCGGATGAGTTTTTTAAAATTACAATCACCAAAAAGCTGAAAAACCAGGTTAAAGCACATGTCTGCATTGCCTAAACAAAACTGTTTTATCAAGCGTAGGCAGGGAGTTCCAAAAGTGGGGAAGGTACCACACTAGAAGATGAATTTATGTTGTCAACAAATAGCAACTTAAAGGCCCTTCCCAAAAAGCCTCCAAAAGCCTTTCTCCACGCCTCTCCATTGATGGTTTGCTTAGTGGTTCTTGGTGAATCTGTTCCTTCTGTTACTTTTGTACTGTACCTAAAATCAAGCCAGGAAAGGACGCAAAACCCAGTCGTCATGGCCAAGTCCCTGTTTTCAGAGCCCTTGTCTTAGAATCATAGAATCTTAATTCAATAATAATAATAATAATAATAATAATAATAATAATGATAATAATATAATATCATTATTATTTATAACCCACCTCTCTGGCTGGGCTTCCCCAGCCACTCTGGGCGGCTTCCAACAAAATATTAAAATACCGTAATGCATCAAACATTGAAAGCTTCCCTAAACAGGGCTGCCTTCAGATGTCTTCTAAAGGTCTGGTAGTTGTTCTCTTTGATATCTGGTGGGAGGGCGTTCCACAGGGCGGGTGCCTCCACCAAGAAGGCCCTCTGTCTGGTTCCCTGTAACCTCACGTCTCGCAATGAGGGAACCGCCAGAAGGCCCTCGGCGCTGGACCTGGCTGAACGATGGAGGTGGAGACGCTCCTTCAGGGATACTGGGCCGAGGTCGTTTAGGGCTTTCAAGGTCAGCACCAACACTTTGAATTGTGCTCAGAAACGTACTGGGAGCCAAAGTAGGTCTTTCAGGACCGGTGTTATATGGTCTCAGCGGCCACTCCCAGTCCCCAGTCTAGCTGCCACATTCTGGATTAGTTGTAGTTTCCAGGTCACCTTCAAAGGCAGCCCCACGGAGAGCACATTGCAGTAGTCCAAGCAGGAGATAACCAGAGCATGCACCACTCTGGCGAGACAGTCCGCGGGTAGATAGGGTCTCAGCCTGCATACCAGATGGAGCTGGTAAACAGCTGCCCTGGACACTTGCAATGCAGGAATCTCATCTGAAGCATCCATGACAGATAGTGCCATCCAGCCTCTGCTTAAAAACCTCCCAGGAAGGAGAGCCCATCACCTCGTAAGGGAACCCGTTCCACTGTCAAACAGCTGGTACACTCAGAAAGTTCTTCCTGATATTTAGTCAGAATATCCTTTCTTGTCAATTGAAGCCGTTGGTTTGGGTCCTGCCTTCCAGAGCAGGAGGAAACAAGCTGGCTCCATCTTCCATGCTCTCCTGTCTTCTCTCAGTCTCCTCTTCCCCAGGCTAAACATACCCAGCTCCTTCAACCGTTCCTCATCAGGCTTGCTTTCCAGACCCTTGAGCATCTTGGTCACCCTCCTCTGCACACCTTCCAGCTTGTCCACATCCTTCTTAAATTGAACCATCTGGAATTTGCGGACACTCTCTTGAGGGCTGCCCCACACAGTACAGTGATCAAGCTTGACAAAGAACGGCGGCAGTATTTCTTTGGCCAATTTATTTTTTAAAAAGATCTTATTTTATGGGGGATGCGGGTGGCACTGTGGGTTAAACCACAGAGCCTAGGACTTGCCGATCAGAAGGTCAGCAGTTCGAATCCCCGGGACGGGGTGAGCTCCCGTTGCTCGGTCCCTGCTCCTGCCCACCTAGCAGTTCAAAAGCACACCAAAGCGCAAGTAGATAAATAGGTACCACTCCAGCAGGAAGGTAAACGGTGTGTTTGTGCGCTGCTCTGGTTCGCCAGAAGCGGCTTAGTCATGCTGGCCACATGACCCGGAAGCTGTACGCCGGCTCCCTCGGCCAATAAAGCGAGATGAGCGCCGCAACCCCAGAGTCGGTCAGGACTGGACCTAGTGGTCAGGGGTCCCTTTACCTTTATTATTTTAGGGATAGGTCGGGAGCAACCTAGCAACCTCCTTATGCCGCGTCAAGAGCTTAGAAAAGAAAAGGGAGTGCCAATCTTCTTCCACTTCAACGTTGCCAGGAGGTAGACCTGACATGCTGCAAGGCAGACAGCTATTTATAAACCTGGTCTAGGAAAACTTAGTGCAGAAAGCGAGAAAAGAGAAGTGGAATGTGTGCAGGGTTTTTTTTTTTGGGGTGGGCAGGTAAGGTATTCACAGGAAGCACCTGGAGGCCTCCACCTGTTTGCAACTGGAAACACACCAGGCGCCTGGGGGAATTCTAGCACTGCCCTGAATGGCGCAGATACGTTCGGATGTGCTGGGCGCCAGGATGAACCAAGATGGCAGACTTTGCTCCTTCGAAAGCGGCGCTGCCAGTTTGAGAATGGCACTGGGCTTCTTTTTCCCTTTCTCTAGTTTCTTAAACTTCCTGATTGGCTCTAGCCTGTTTGGAGAGACCAGTAGCATATCTGTGTGTCCTGCAAATCGTTGTTTTTCTTTCAGGAGCGCAAGCACACAGGCATGTCTGTCGGCTGCTCTCCTGCACGGAGAGCATGCATGAAACGCCTCATTCACAGCCGCCCTGAGCCAAATTGCAGGCATCGCATTTCTCCCGGGGCGGGGGGGCGGGGGGCTGCAAGCGCTCCTGCAAAAACAGCTGGGGAATGAGGGCTGCAAAGGGGCAACATGGTGGAGCTGCCCCTCCGACCCTCCCTTAGTCCTCTTTTACGATGGCGGAGAGAAAGCTTTGTGGTGCGGAGGGGATGGCCGGCCTCTCCCAAAAGAATGCGTCACCCCCCTTTAAACACCTCCACTGACGGGTTTGCAAGAGCTAGACTGGATGCACAAAACTGGCTTGAAGTCCAGTGGACACTCGGGTTGCGAACATGATCTGTGCGGGATGCACGTTTGCAACCCGCAGCGGCGCGTCTGCGCATGCACGGGTTGCGATTTGGCGCATGCACAAAGAGCAATTTAGCGTTTCTGCGCATGCACGACCGCTGAAACCTGGAAGCAACCCATTCCAGTACTTCGGGGTTTCGACAGTCCGTAACCCGAAAAAATGCAACCTGAAGTGGCTGTAACCCGAGGTATGACTGTATTCATTTTGTAGTTTTTGACCTGGCAATATATCGCGAATGGTGATGTGTGTGTTTTTGTGTGCTGTGCAGCCAGTGCCTCTACATAACTCCATCCTTATTTCAGGCATTGTGATATATTCAGATATTGGTAGATTGCAATGTTTAGCTGGTGATATATTGCAATGCTGGAAACCAGATCTCACCCACTGCATTTTTTACGCCTTTCTTAAAAACTAGCTTTCTTAAAAACTAATCTCCTAGGGTTGGGCTAGACTAGACAATGATGCTTGGGGTTCCTTTCAAACCCACCGTTCTGTGATTCCTCCGTTCTCCACCTTCCTGTGTGTAGAGCTCAAATACAGGTGGTTCAGTATTCAACGGGGCCACAAGGGAACGGGGGAAATAACGGGGGAAGAAATAATTGAATGAAGGCAAAGGTAAAGGGACCCCTGACCATTAGGTCCAGTCGTGGCCGACTCTGGGGTTGCGGCGCTCATCTCGCTTTATTGGCCGAGGGAGCCGGCGTACAGCTTCCGGGTCATGTGGCCAGCATGACTAAGCCGCTTCTGGTGAACCAGAGCAGTGCACGGAAATGCCGTTTACCTTCCCGCCGGAGTGGTACCTATTTATCTACTTGCACTTGGACGTGCTTTCGAACTGCTAGGTGGGCAGGAGCAGGGACCGAACAATGGGAGCTCACCCCATCGCGGGGATTCGAACCACCGACCTTCTGATTGGCAAGTCCTAGGCTCAGTGGTTTAACAGAGTATTGCTCAAATGCTTAATCAAAACAGACACATGATTTGTTCAGGATAAAGGAGAAACAGTCATACCTCGGGTTACAGACGCTTCAGGTTGCGTTTTTTCGGGTTACCAACTGCCGAAACCCGGAAGTACCAGAATGGGTTTCGGCGGTCGCACATGCTCAGAAGCGCTAAATTGCGTTATGCACAGAAGCGCCAAATCGCAACCCGTGCATGCGCAGACGAGCCGCTTTGGGTTAAGAACGCTTTGGATTGTGAACGTGCATCCTGCATGGATCACGTTCACAACCCGAGCGTCCACTGTACTTCGGAATTTGACACAGGGGAAGCAACCCTGGTTTTGCCGGTTTCGAGGCAACTGGGCACCCCTTGTGCAGCGTCATGCCTAGTTGCACATAAGAGCGTCATAAGAGACTGTCGAATCGGACCAGTGGTCTGTCTAGTCCCCCAGTGGCAAAATACCCATAAGAAGCTATGAATCCAGACTGTCTCTGGCTGTGGAGGTTCCACAAGAGCGCAAGAAGATCCTAGCTGCTGGAGACCAGGCCAACTGACCCATCTAGTCCATCACCCTCTTCTCACTGCAGCCAACCAGATGTCTGTGGAAAACCAATGAGAAGGATCTGAGCACCAGAACACTGGCTCCGTCGGACGCCCAGGGTTCTAGCGTTGGGAGGGATGGAGGAAAACCATTCTGCATTCTGTTCATAATTTTATGAACTCGTGTACCGTGTCGCCTTTATGTTCAGAGGAAACTTAAAAGCCGCCGTCGTTCCTTGCAGGGGAGTCGCAGAGAGAGTGTGTCTTGCGCCAGCTGCGACCCAGGATCCCGGGGCAACTTGTTTTGCTCCTTCGCTTGATCTCACGGAGGAGAGAACCTCTGATTCTTCGTCCCGGGAGATCTGGGGAGCGGAGATTTGCCGAGCCTTGTTTAAAAGACTTGCCGACTTCTCCCCTGGGTTGGGAGAACCTGAAACTCTCCTGGGACGATAGGATCCTGCGCACGGCATCTTGTCCTCACCACACCTTCCCCCCAAACCCTCCTCTTCCTTTATTTTTCCAGCATGGGCGGGGAAATGTTTTATTTAGACCCCTGGCTTGTGCAGTGCTGCAAAAATCTGTGTGTGCTTGTTATTTTTAGTGCTTTCCTGTTTTCTTTGTGATTCCCACACGGCGCTGCTTAAAGATTTGTGTGTGCTTTTATTTTTTTCCATTGTGACATCTCGTCACTCCCTTCGGTATTGCGCTGCATAATATATAAATATCTGTATATTCCAACCAGGTGTGTGCTGGCTTGTCTAGAAAAGGTGGAGCCCAGGAATCATGGTAGGCGGGGAGTTAGAGCTGGCCTGATTTTTAGCATCTGGAAGAGACAGAGGCGGCATTCATGCCTCTCCCTCCCCTCTTGCGGCCGTCGAGAGTTTCTGTGTCGTCCTGTTTTTGCAAGGTTTGGGGGCGTCAGGGATGTTCCTTTGGGAAAGGTAGCAGAACGTTTGGCTACAGCGCAAAATACAGAAGCGTTGCAGTGAGTTCCGTATTTGTTGCAGTGAGTTCAGTGAGATCAGGCATAGGTAACCTCGGCCCTCCAGATGTTTTGGGACTACAATTCCCATCATCCCTGACCACTGGTCCTGCTAGCCAGGGATGGTGCGAGTTGTAGTCCCAAAACATCTGGAGGGCCGAGGTGGCCTATGCCTGGACTAGGTCATGGGTTGGCAAACTAAGGCCCGGGGGCTGGATCTTGCCCAATCGCCTTCTAAATCCAGCCGCAGACAGTCCGGAAATCAATGTGTTTTTACATGAGTAGAATGTGTCCTTTTATTTAAAATGCATCTCTGGGTTATTTGTGGGGCATAGGAATTTATTCATTTTTAAAAATATATATAGCTCGGCCCCCCACAAGGTCTGAGGGACAGTGGACCGGCCCCCTGCTGAAAAAGTTTGCTGACCCTTGGACTAGATGATCTCTGGGATCTCTCTCAACTTCAGAATTCTATGATTCTGTCAGTCATATGTCGGAGGTCGAACAGAATCCGTTCTGGAAGTCCGTTCGACTCCTGAAACGTTCGACTTCCAAAGCGCGGCTTCTGATTGGCCGCAGGAAGCTCCCATCGGACGTTCGGCTTCGAAAAAGACATTTGAAAACCGAAGCAATCACTTCCGGTTTCCGAATGTTCGGGACCTGGAATGTTCGACTCCCAAGGTGTTCAGGAGCCGAGGTATGACTGGCAGGAGGACCACGTTCCCTACTGCAAAAATATTATGGGGGCCACATGCTTACTGGTGGGTGCAGGGTTAGAAATTCAGATATATAAGCTAGGAGCCAAAGGACTCCTTAAGGCCAAGGTTGCAGTAGCCAAAACAGAATGTCTAGTTGCCAGTCTGGGGCAAGACTGGTCTAATGTCTTATTTTCCAAGTGATGGACTGACTCTGACTGATTCTCAGTTAAACATCTGGCTACTTTAGAGGACAACCCTGAACTCGCTTAAGAGCTTTGAGAACTTGAACAGAGGAAGAGTCAACTTGATCCAGTGATAGTCCGCATATATATTGGCCTATTCCAACAGGATGAACAGGAAAAGCATTTGGCTCCAGAAATTCATTCCGATTGTGCAGATAATAGATAACGGATAGAATTTTACAGGATGCGGATTAGTGTGCTAAAACAGTCCAGATTCAAGGATTGTGGAGATGACAGGAGTCATCCTAGTGTCCAGGCATCATAACTTGGTCGCAGGTGGCCGATAGCCAGGTGCAAAATATGCCTGGTGCCCGGCTAATTCTGAGCAGGTTGGAGGCGGGCAGAGAGGTGGCCCCCCTGAGGAATACGGGGTCCTGAGCCATCTAGGGCTTTGAGAGGTTGAAACCAACCAGAAACTTAACTGGGTAGCCAGCGCAGTTCAGGCAAGAACTGGTGCAATACACTCAGACCTTCTGATCCTGCTTGTTAAGCCCGGTGGCCGAATTCTGCGCTATCGGGTTATCTCCAAGGGCAGCCCCACGGAGAGTGATCTGCAGTAATCTAGCCAAGAGGTTACCAGAGCATAGGCACTGGAGGTTAGGGTCAGTGGTGGTGGAAGGCACAAGTGGGTCCAGAAGTACTTGTCCTCCTCTGAAGAAAGGCCCTCCATTAATAACAACATCATCATCATCATTTTGGAGGTCCCAGGTTGCAAGGTAGTTAGACTGATCTCAACTAGGGCCAGAGCCTTTTCAGTACTGGCCCCGACTTGGTAGTTAGACTGATCTCAACTAGGGCCAGAGCCTTTTCAGTACTGGCCCCGACTTGGTAGTTAGACTGATCTCAACTAGGGCCAGAGCCTTTTCAGTACTGGCCCCGACTTGGTAGTTAGACTGATCTCAACTAGGGCCAGAGCCTTTTCAGTACTGGCCCCGACTTGGTGGAACACTCTGTCCCAAGAGACCAGGGCCCTGCGGGACTTGACATCTTTCCGCAGGGCCTGCAAGACGGAGCTATTCTGCCTGGCCTTTGGTCTGGACTCGGTCTGACCCTTCTGTTTCCCTCCTCTTATGGTTTTGATCTATGGGCTACTTTTAAAATGAGGCTGCATTTTAAACTGCATTTTAACCTGTACAGTCATATCTCATGTTACGTTTGCTTCATGATACATTTTTTCAGGTTGCGACCCAGAAGTACCGGAAAGGGTTACTTCCGAGTCTCGGCGCATGCGCAGATGCGCAAAATGACGTTATGCGCATGCACAGAAGCGGTGAATCGCAACCCACGCGTGTGCAGCCGCACCACTGCGGGTTGCGTTCTGCTCCTGTTGCGAATGGGCCTCTGGAACGGATCCCGTTTGCAACCAGAGATAGCACTGTATTTAAAATTTGTTCTCTCCCCCCATTACGTTTTTACTGTAATTTTACTGGTGTTAGCCGCCCTGAACCCAGCTCTGGCCGGGGAGGGTGGGGTATAAATAAAATTATTATTATATTAATAATAGTAATACAGCGGTACCTCGGGTTAAGTACTTAATTCATTCTGGAGGTCCGTTCTTAACCTGAAACTTGTTCTTAACCTGAAGCACCATTTTAGCTAATGGGGCCTCCTGCTGCCGCCACGCCACCAGAGCACAATTTCTGTTCTCATCCTGAAGCAAAGTTCTTAACCTGAAGCACTATTTCTGGGTTAGCGGAATGTGTAACCTGAAGCGTATGTAACCCGAGGTACCACTGTAATAATAATAATAATAATAATAATAATAATAATAATAATAATAATGATGTACCCCACACATCTGACAGGGTTGCCCCAGCCACTCTGGGCGGTGGATGACCAGTTTAACCCAGAAACGCTGGATAAACGTTTCTGTGTTTTTAGGTGGCTGGGGAATTAGGGAAGGAGGGTTATCTGCTGGTCTGCTGCCAAAATTCTGGCTTTTGGAGAAGGGACTTTTAATATTTATTGGCTGGGTGGTGAGGGGGGGGCGGTCTGGCAATGCTTGCTTTATAGACACAACAGGCTGCGGGCAGGAAATTATTCCAGTCAACACACAAACATTTGAATTAGTCCTGGAAAAAGATCAACTGTGCTAAAGGCAGCTCCAGAACCTCCCCACCGGCTGAAATGCACAATTTCAAGTGTGCATGAACACACACAAAACACAATCGTGGCACATTTTTTTATTCCTCTGTTCATTTTATATATAGCACATTTTTAGCCAAAGCTTTCTTTAAAGACTATATATGGTCGTTTCCCCTGCCTGTATATTTTTAAATCCTTAACAACAGCCTTGCGAGGTGGGACCAGGTGGAAAAGAGCTGTTTGCCCCCCTGCTTTTGCAGCCGCAACACTGAAAACAAAACAGTTGGCTGTAAGGATGGCATGAAAAATTGTCAGTTATTGGAAGCCCGGTAAAACAGATAAGAAATGCGTAGCCTAGAAATAAGGCAGCAATCCATCAAAGGAGTGTTAGAAACTGCGGTAGAAAAGCTGGGAGCCAAATGGAGTTGTGGGTGCCAAAACAGAATGTCTAGTCACCATTTTTTTTGGGGGGGGGGCGACAACACTTTTTAATTATTATTTTGATAAGCATGAACTAATATACAGTTCATGGACACCGTGGATTAAACCACAGAGCCTAGGACTTGCCGATCAGAAGGTCGGCGGTTCGAATCCCCGCGTCTGGGTGAGCTCCCGTTGCTCAGTCCCTGCTCCTGCCAACCTAGCAGTTCGAAAGCACCTCAAAGTGCAAGTAGATAAATAGGTACCACTCTGGCGGGAAGGTAAACGGCGTTTCCGTGTGCTGTTCTGGTTCGCCAGAAGCGGCTTAGTCATGCTGGCCACATGACCCGGAAGCTGTACACCGGCTCCCTCGGCCAGTAAAGCGAGATGAGCGCCGCAACCCCAGAGTCGGCCACGACTGGACCTAATGGTCAGGGGTCCCTTTACCTTTAACATACAATTCACATAAGTGACACATTGTTAATATCATTGTTAATACAGTGGTACCTCGGTTTAAGAACAGTCCTGTTTAAGAACGATTCGGTTCATGAACTCTGCAAAACCAGAAGTAGTGTCAGGTTTGCAAACTTTACCTTGTTCTAAGACCGGAATCCAAACGGTGGAAGGGTACCGGCGGCGGGAGAGCTCATTAGGGAAAGCGTGCCTCGGTTTAAGAACAGTTTCGGTTTAAGAACGGACTTCCGGAACAGATTAAGTTCGTAAACCAAGGTACCACTGTATTGCATTAGAACAATTTGGTGTTTACAATGAAAATATTGATACCATACTTCTTTTTATTGTCAAACTCCTTAACATACTGTCTATTTTTAACATATGTTTCGAGGCTTCAAAGCACATACATTTTAGTCATCATTGAGTGTCAGCCAGACGAAAAAAATGGCACCCAGGCTTTTGGAGGTGCTTGGAAATGGAGACTCTTTAGGCGCAAAAGGCACCTGGTGCCCTGCTAATTTCAAACCCTGCGTCAAAGCAATTAATTGCAGCACAATGCGAACTCGGTAGTGATTTGGAATAATCTGGAATGGCTCCTGAACACCAACTCAGTCAGGAGAGCATGAGACGCTGATTTCAGGGTCCTGGGTTTGAGTCCCACATTGGGCAAAAGATTCCTTCATTGCAGGGGGCTGGACTAGAAGACCTTCGTGGCCCCTTCCTACGCCACAATTCTGTGATCTGCACTATGCATGTAAAGCGGGATCACGCCACGTTAAAGAGTTGCCGCTTCCTGCAAAGCATTCTGGGAGCTGTAGTTTGCTAAGAGAAGCAGAGAGTTGTTGAGAGACCCCATATTCCCCTCCATGAACTACAACTCCCAGAGTTCCCAGTGAAGAGGGAACGATTCTCAAATCACTCTGGGAACTGTAGCTCTGGGAGGAGGATAGAACGTCTCCTGTCAACACCCACAGAGCTACAATTGCCAGACGATTAACTTATACAGTCATACCTCGGTTACCGACACTTGAGGTTGCGTGTTTTCGGGTTATAGACGCGCCAAAACCCAGAAGTAGCGGAATGGGTTACTTCCGGGTTTTGAAGCATGTGCAGAAGCACTAAATTGTGCTTTGCGCATGCGCAGAATCGCAACCCACGCGTGCTCAGACGGCGCACTGCAGGTTGCGAATGCTGCAGGTTGCGAACGTGCCTCCTGCACGGATCACGTTCGCAACCCGAGCGTCCACTATATCCGTGCTCCTTACACCGGACGGCTGATACGATTACAGTGGTACCTTGGCTTAAGAAGGTAATTCGTTCTGGAGGTCCGTTCTTAACCTGAAACTGTTCTTAACCTGAAGCACCACTTTAGCTAATGGGGCCTCCCGCTGCCACCGCACTGCCGGAGCACGATTTCTGTTCTCATCCTGAAGCAAAGTTCTTAACCCAAGGTACTATTTCTGGGTTAGCGGAGTCTGTAACCTGAAGCGTCTGTAACCCGAGGTACCACTGTACTATTAACATTTGTGGACCGCCTTTCACTGGCAGATTTCGGGCCGATTTGCAACATAAAAACACGCAAACCTGGCTCCATGACTGTTGTACTTTTTGTGTTGAAAACAGGAAAAAAACGAAAGAAAACGGGTTGCTGGGGTTTTTTGCTGGTGGAGGGGAGAAAGTGTGTCTGAAACTGGACGGAGACTTTTGCAAGAGTCGCAGCTCCCTACAAGCTCTTGGGGACAGCAGATATATTTTACGTTTCTAACACAGTACTGAACGTGGCACATATTAGCCGTGTGCGCATGGATTTGTGGTGGGGGCAATGTTCCCTTCTGGGCAGCCCCACTCTTAGCCAAACCTTCGCCGCCAGCGCTGCCGTGGTTCTGCCGGCACCGTGGTCCCGCACGTCTGTTTATGATGTGGCTTCCTTTTCCCCCAGAGCCCGGCCTCCTCCTCCTCCCCTTTTGACGTAGAGTCGGCCGATGCGCTCGCTAGGTCTCTGAGAACTTGCTTGGTGGCGCTTCCTCCCTCCTCTCCCAGCCTGCTTTCGGCAGCCAAACCAGGAAATAGAAAAAGAGTCTCCTTTTGCTGGGTTGGAGAGACAGAGAGAGAGTCACACGGAAGCGTTTCTCCAGAGCTGTTCTACGGAAAGGTTTTTCTTTTCCCCCTTCCTAAGAAAAACCACGCTTGTGCAAATCAGGAGATAGAGATATATATTTGGGGGAATTGCAGCCGCCTCTCTGGAGACAAGGAAGCAGGAGGGTAAGGAAACTGGCAAATGTGTTAAACACACCGTGGGAACAAGTTGGACTTCTGGTGCTGGTTTGGAGTCCCAGGATCCTGCTCCCAGTGGCACCACTGGGTGCCTTGGGGATGCTTGAGAGGAGACCCCCGGCCCTTTCTCCTGTCCTCTGCTTCCTCCCAGCGTCTTGGAGTGTAGGATATGCACCCCCTTCCCGTTCTGTCTGTGTTTACTGAGCTCAAAAACTTGGCAGTTTCCTGGTATGGTGAATCTTGGGGAGAACTTTGGACGTGCAAGGCTATTGGGCGGCAACAGCGTTTGTTCACAGGATCTGAAAAGCTTCCCTTCCGCATCGAAAACTAGCCCATCAGCATCCCTTTGTCATGCTAGCTTTCCCCTGGCGAGACGTTAGAATGTTATTTTATTCCTGGGCTTCACCTCATCTTTATTTCCATGCGTGTAGAAAGCTAGTCCTTCAGCAGCCCTGTCTCCTTGACACGCCGGCTTTCCACTGGCAAGACGTTAGAACTTTATTTAAGAACAAAATTAACCCTCTTTAGCTCCCTCTTTAATTAGGATGATCCCGCCTTCCTACGCCTCTCTGGCAATCGCTTGGGAGTTTGCTGCCATTTCTCCCCTCTTCAAGAGAGGCCTCCTAATCCAGATTAACAGGGCACCTTTTTAAAAACTGGGTGTTTTGGTTCTTTGGGGGGGAAGTTTCCCCCTGCCCCTTCCACCAGCCACAATCCTCTTCACTTATTCTTATTATTGATTGTTAAATGCTTCCCTCAGGGAGAAAACCAAAACTGCAATTCTGGACCATAGTTTCCCGGGATCGTGAGCACAGTTGCATTCTGAGGGGCTTCTTGAGAAAGCAATGGCGCTGTGAGACGCTTAGCGCATGGCTTACCTGTGGAACTCTCTGCTGCAGTGGTCAGCAGTGAACACCAACCTTGGATGGCTTTGCCAGAGGGTTGGACAAATCTGTGGCGGAGGAGAGGACTGTTGATGGCTACTAGCCACAAGGCCTCTGCTCTGCCTCCAGGGCTGGGGGAATAATGCTTCTGAACGCCAGTTGTTGTGGGACGGAAGAGAGCTCTTGCACCCAGGTCCATTTACGCCCTTCAACCAAGGTTTCAGGGGCCATTTGGCAATGAGCTTCTATATATGAGTTCCCAGCTCTGCTCATGCTATTTGCTGTTGTTTAGTTGCTTAGTCGTGTCCGATTCTTCGTGACCCCCTGGACCAGAGCACGCCAGGCCCTCCTGTCTTCCACTGCCTCCCGCAGTTTGGTCAAACTCATGCTGGTAGCTTCAAGAACACTGTCCCACCATCCCGTCCTCTGTCGTCCCCTTCTCCTTGTGCCCTCCATCTTTCCCAACATCAGGTCTTTTCCAGGGAGTCTTCTCTTCTCATGAGGTGGCCAAAGTCTTGAAGCCTCAGCTTCAGGATCTGTCCTTCCAGTGAGCACTCAGGGCTGATTTCCTTCAGAATGGAGAGGTTGGATCTTCTTGCAGTCCATGAGACTCTCAAGAGTCTCCTCCAGCACCAGAATTCAAAAGCATCCGTTCTTCGGCGATCAGCCTTCTTTGTGGTCCAGCTCTCACTTCAAAACATCACTACTGGGAAAACCAGAGCTTTAACTATATGGACCTTTGTTGGCAAGGTGATGTCTCTGCTTTTTAAGATGGTGTCTAGCTCATGCTCTACCAGCAGATAATGACTCGGCCGCTAAGCTCACTTGCGGGCTGCCTCTCTGCCCAGTCTACCTCACAGGGCTGTCGTGGGAGATTGAACATGGAGGGGGAGAGCCACATACATGCCACAGTAGGAATGCAATAGAACAGGGACGTCCAACTCCCAATAGATTGTGATCTGCTCACAGTATGAAAAAATGGGCAGTGATCTACCCAAAGTTGGTTGTTTTGTTTTTTGCAAGGAGATCGCTGAGGGGCCAGAGGTCAACCAGGAACGCCCTGTGATCTGCCAGTATATCACAATCTACCCGTTGGACATGCCTGCAATACAGTGGTACCTCTGGTTGTGAACGGGATCCGTTCCGGAGGCCCGTTCGCAACGTGAAAAGAGCGCAACCCGCAGCGGTGCGCCTGGATGGGTTGCAATTCGCCGCTTCTGCGCATGTGCGTGACGTCATTTTGTGCTTCTGCGCGAGTGGCGAAACCCGGAAGTAACCCTTCCCAGTACTTCTGGGTTGCCGCAGGATGTAACATAACGTGAAACGGACGTAACATGAGGTGTGACTGCAGAATTAACGGCTCTCATGATGGAGGATATGTAACTTGCCAAACTGACTGGGAGACTCCAAGACCAGAGAGAAGAGACGGTGGAAGAAGATTGGAAGACATTTAAGGAATATTTGAAGAAATATGTTAATATTTAAATCTTAGAATAGCTTTGGAAGTGGATAAAGGCTGTAGGGTTAGAAGCAGAAGATAGTGTATTTTATAAGTGATAAAATGTAAAGTTTTTTATGGTTAAAGTAAGTGTGATAAAAATATGATTAGAAATTATGATACAGTGGTACCTCGGGTTACATACGCTTCAGGTTACAGACTCCGCTAACCCAGAAATAGTACCTCGGGTTAAGAACTTTGCTTCAGGATGAGAACAGAAATCGTGCAGCGGCAGCGCAGCAGCAGCGGGAGGCCCCATTAGCTAAAGTGGTGCTTCAGGTTAAAAACAGTTTCAGGTTAAGAATGGACCTCCAAAACAAATTAAGTACTTAACCCGAGGTACCACTGTATATGTAAACTGCTAAAGATGAAGTAAAATGAAAATCAGATAGGTGGGACTTGGGGAAGCCCACTTAACAATGTTTAGAAAAATAAGGATAAGACAAGAATCGGTTTGTATTGTTTGTTTTTCTGTTTGTGTTCTTTATTTGTGTTATAAAATGGATAAAAAAATTGAAGAAAAAAGAAGAATTAACGGCTCTCGTGACGAATCGGCTTGTACCTGAAATATAACTCTGCGAATGCTTGTTTCGTATGCTAACCTGCCCTCTGTTCCCCCTCCAGCTCGGACGTGAAGCGTTGCCGCAAGACAGCCGCTCTCAATCTCCCCCTTGCCGCCATGTCGCCGTTTTCGGAGACCAGCCTGCTGCAGGCGCCGGAAGGAACCCCCACGGCCCCTTTGAGGAGAGGACCCCCGGCCCACTAGCGCGGCACATGCGGGTGACGGTCTGCCCCCTGGCGCCCTCCCCTCCTCCTCTACCCGGGATGGTTTACTGACCAAGAAAAGAGAAGCGGCGTTTTCAACCTCCTTTTCCTCTTCTCTCGCTTTCGTGCTCCCCTTCCCCTCCTTCCCCCGACCCCCCTACCCCGCCCTCTCCCCGCCCTGACCCCCCCCCAGCCGGCCCCCGCAAAGTTTCGGCCCTCGGATTTGCATGGCAGCAGCGTAACCGTGGAGAGGCCAGGGTACCACAAACTTATGGATTTTGATAAGAGAGGAGGCAAAGGGGACGCGGAGGAAGGGCGAAGGATGTCTAAGACAGGGAGCAGCCGCAACACGCACGGGAGCCGGACGTCTGGGACCAACTCTGGAGTCTTAATGGTCGGCCCGAACTTCCGTGTCGGGAAGAAGATCGGGTGCGGGAACTTTGGGGAGCTTCGACTAGGTGAGTCTCTGCACCTTCCCGTCTGTGGCCTGTTTTCGAATTCCAAGAAAAAAGCACACCAAGAACTCAGGCCGATGTAAGTTTCAATAGTGGAAGTGGTCCCTACTCTCAAGTCAGTGTTGTTGTTGTTTAGTCATGTCCGACTCTTCGTGACCCCCTGGACCAGAGCACGCCAGGCCCTCCTGTTTTCCACTGCCTCCCGCAGTTTGGTCAAACTCATGCTGGTAGCTTCCAGAACACTGTCCCACCATCTCGTCCTCTGTCGTCCCCTTCTCCTTGTGCCCTCCATCTTTCCCAGCATCAAGGTCTTTTCCAGGGAGTCTTCTCTTCTCATGAGGTGGCCAAAGTCTTGGAGCCTCAACTTCAGGATCTGTCCTTCCAGTGAGCACTCAGGGCTGATTTCCTTCAGAATGGAGAGGTTTGATCTTCATGCATTCCCTGGGACTCTCAAGAGTCTCCTCCAGCACCATCACAAGTCAATAGTCAATAGTAACAAAAACTAATTCATTCAAAAGTATGTAGGATTACAAACTCAAATAGAGATTACAAACTCAAACTCGTAAAAATATGTATAACCCTTTGAAAATTAGGTAAGGAACCAAATGTTATATAATTCTGTTTTATAAATTATAATTTATGATAATTTAGGATTTAAATGTATTTTCATGTAATGTTTGATACTTCCAGCCGATGAAGGTGAATACATCGAAACAGGGCCCTGTCCTGGTTTCTGATCCATAATTGACTTCTGACTTCTGCTCAATGATTGAAACTAAGATTTTCAGGTCGAATCTGACTATGGACTAACATGAACTTATCATAGAATCATAGAATCATAGAGTTGGAAGAGAGCACAAGGGCCATCGAGTCCAACCCCCTGCCAAGCAGGAAACACCATCAGAGCACTCCTGACATATGGTTGTCAAGCCTCTGCTTAAATACCTCCAAAGAAGGAGACTCCACCACACTCCTTGGCAGCAAATTCCACTGTCAAACAGCTCTTACTGTCAGGAAGTTCTTCCTAATGTTTAGGTGGAATCTTCTTTCTTGTAGTTTGGATCCATTGCTCCGTGTCTGCTTCTCTGGAGCAGCAGAAAACAACCTTTCTCCCTCCTCCATACTTTTGAATGGATTAGTTTTTGTTACTATTGACTATTGACTTGCGAGTAGGGACCACTCCCACTATTGAAACTTACATTGGCCTGAGATCTTGGTGTGATTTTTTCTTGGTATATTTAATATCAAGAACTCCCAACTGTTTTCAAATTCCGCCCTGCTTTCTGAACGCAATGCATTCCCAGGAAATGGTTTGCTGAACGAGCTGGCTGACGATCCCCATTCTTTATGGGGACATTTCTGAACCCTAATTCATTTGATGCATGCTTTCTGTCCCAGACTGTTGCAGACCCCCCAGCAAAAGTCAAACAAACAGGGGAGGAACCTGGTACAGTGGTGCCTCGCAAGACGAAATTAATTCGTTCCACAAGTTTTTTCTTCTTGCGAGTTTTTCGTCTTGCGAAGCACGGTTTCCCATAGGAATGCATTGAAAATCAATTAATGCGTTCCTATGGAGTCCGCTTGCCGGGCTGGCGGTGCGGAGAAGGGCTTTTCTCCCCACCGCAAGCCTTCAGGACAGGTACGGGAACAGAGGGGAAGGCGCGCAGCGCTTCTCCTCTGTTCCCAGGGCTTGCGGTGGGAGGAGGGTTTTTCCTCCCCACCGCCAGCATTCAGAACAGCATTCTGAATGTTGGCGGTGGGAAGGAAAACCCTCCTCCCACCGCAAGTCTTCAGGACAGCCATCCGAAGGCTGGCGCGGGGAGAAGGTCTCTCCGCCCCACCGCCAGCCTTCGGAGGAGCCTTCCGAAGGCTGGCGGCGGGAGGAGGTCTCTCCGCCCCACCGCCAGCCTTCGGAGGAGGTCCGAGGACAGTGGGGAAGACGCGCTGCGCTTCCCCGCTGTCCCGGAGATTTCCCTATGGGCTTTCGTCTTGCGAAGGAAGCCCATAGGGAAATTCGTTTTGCGAAGCGCCTCCAAAACGGAAAACCCTTTCGTCTAGCGGGTTTTTCGTCTTGCGGGGCACCACTGTACGTCTTGTTTCTCCTGCTTCCTGGTTTGTTCCATCTCTTTCCCTCCCTCTGTGGTTTTTGCCCGAAAATGGCTTCCACTGACCAGCGAAACACAAGCAGGTGTGGAAGTGGACACACTCTGGCGGTTCGGGTATTTGAATCAGCCACTCATGTATCAAGGTTTGGGTATAATTACTTAACTGAGATTTTGGATAACGGGCCTTTCCTGCTAGCGGGAGCTGTGCATATATAAAATGCGGAGGATGATTAGAACAACAGGTGAAAATTAAAAGTGAGAGGCAAAACTATGAAGCAGGTACGCAGAATGAGTACAGTTGCACATGGGTTGAAATAGAATCTCAACGTAATGTGAATGGTAAAGTATAAATCCCAATCTGGCAGGCTTACAATGAGGGTTATCTTGGAAATTATGGTTCCACAGTGAATGCCAGGTTCTAGGCCTTGCTGAAATCTCAAATTGCGCATGATTTTCTCCATTACGGCTACATCAATAATAATTATTTTTTTATTTAAATGCTGCCCATCTAGTGTTGCTCCAACCACTCGGGGGGGCTCCCAACTAAGTATTAAAAATACAATAAAACATCAAGCATCAAAAACTTCCCTATACAGGGCTTCCTTCTGGTGTCTTCTAAAAGTCAGTTCTTTTATCTCCTTGACATTTGATGGGAGGGCGTTCCACAGGGTGGGCGCCACCACCGAGAAGGCCCTCTGCCTGGTTCCCTGTAACCTCGCTTCTTGATTGGGGTGGAGACGCTCCTTCAGGTATACTGGGCCGAGTACGTTTAGGGCTTTAATTGTCAGTACCAACAATTTGAATTGT
Organism: Podarcis raffonei; assembly: GCF_027172205.1. Lineage (NCBI taxonomy): Eukaryota > Metazoa > Chordata > Lepidosauria > Squamata > Lacertidae > Podarcis > Podarcis raffonei. The sequence continues at coordinate 3,093,408 of NC_070619.1, read as the reverse complement.
GCTTGGAAACGTACTGGGAGCCAATGTAGATTCTTTAGGACTGGAGTTGTATGGTCCCAGTCACCAGTCTAGCTGCCGCATTCTGGATTAGTTGTAGTTTCCGAGTCGCCTTCAAAGGTAGTCCCACATAGAGCGCATTGCAGTAGTCCAAGCGGGAGATAACCAGAGCATGGACCACTCTGGCGAGACAGGGCGCAGGCAGGGTCTCAGATGGAGCTGGCAGACAGCCACCCTGGACGCAGAACTGACCTGCGCCTCCATGGACAGCGGTGAGTCCAAAATGACTCCCAGGCTGCGCACCTGGTCCTTCCGGGACACAGTCACCTCATTCAGAACCAGGGAGTCCCCCACAACTACCTGCCCCCCCCAGAAACAACACTTCAATCCGTTAGCCGCCATCCACCCTCCAACCGCCTCCAGACACTCAAACATCCCAGAGTGAGCCTCTGTTGCAAGATTTCGGGCTGTTTCCCTGTTGAGTTGCAATTGCCAGTCAAACTGCCCAGATCATTCTGTTGCAGCCACCGCAGCAGAGGTTTCAGGTGGCATTTGGCAATTAGCTTACATATCTGAGTTTCTAACACTGTGATCCTGCCGCCTAGCTGAGCACCAGCAATGTTGGCAGACCCTGGCAGCACCAGTCTGCTTCCCTGGGAGTATACATCCCTGCTGCCAGCTGGAGAGTAGCCCCTCTCCATTGCTCTGCTGCTAAGGCTATATTTTCCGCTACATCCTCCCACATGCCAGGGATTATGTCTCCTCCTTTATCCTCCGCCGCCCGCAGGCCAAGCCTCTCGTTCCGGCCACCCCCTGGCAGACAGACAGATCTCCGCTCAGCTGGAGCTCCCACCCTCTGATTTATTTATTTTTTGCTCCTGCATTCACTCCACCCAAGCCCAGATCCATAGCTGTCAACACTTCCCCTTTTTTCAGGGAAATTCCCTTATTCCGAATAGGATTCCTCGCAAGAAAAGGGAAAAGTTGACAGCTATGCCCAAATCAGATTTCCTTTTCTGGGTCGTGTTCCTCAGAGACGTGGTATTTTGAATGTTACAACCGTCAATTCCCCAACCCCGCAAAACCCCCAGCTTCCAGACTTGAAAGCAATCATAGAATCAAAGAATCATAGAGGTGGAAGGGAACTCTGAGGGTCATCCAGTCCAACCCCCTGCAACGCAGGAATCAACAGCTCAAGCATCCGTGACAGAGGGTCACTGAGACATCTGTGGCCATGGAATTGAGAAGGATTTTTCAAAAATCGGGGGTGCCTTGGCAGAGAGCGTTACTATTCTCTGTGCAGATTAAATTTCTGCACACTCAAAAAGTTTGTAGACCTTAAAATAAGGCAGCCCACTGTCAATTGAGCTGAATTTTACAGAAAATGAGTTCTATCTGTGTGTGTCAGGAGGTGTCGGTGAACATATGCAAATTAAATTTATACAGAATCAAAAGTTTCTGGAGCTTTTAGACTAAAGGCGCGTTCCACACAGTGAAGTAGCAGCTGCTGTGGAATTGTGTAGGATTTTTCAGAAGGGTGTCTGTGTTTGCAAGGAACACGGCTGTCTCTGCGTAAATTAAATTACTACAAAAGTTTTTAGATCTTAAGACTAAACGCACGTGACCCAGCAAAACATCCACAGGACTGAGCAGAGGAGTTGTAGTCGTTAATAATAATTTTTATTTACTTTTAACCATTTTTTGAAGGTTTTTAACATATTGAGCACTAAAATCCTAACACGTTTATAAAAAGATAATAAAAAGCAATACGTCCAAATAGAATTGAGAAAGAGAGTGTGAGACTCTTAATCTCAAGGTTGTGGGTTCGAGCCCCACGTTGGGTGAAAGATTCCTGCATCTCAGGGGGTTGGACTAGATGACCCTTGTGGTCCCTTCCAAATCTACATTCTCTGGTTCCAGTACCTGCTCTGCACCCAACCTGAGAGAACCATACTCTCCTGCCTCTCTTGCAGGTCCCTCCAACCTCCGGCTGCCCCCTTCCTGAGTGTCCCCTCCGTAATTCAAAATAAAAGGAATCCCAATATAAAAGAATAAAAAAAAAATAGACACGATGTGATGTGATAATCTTTGTTGTCATTGTCCCATACAAAACAACGAAATTGAAAAATCTACTTAAAACATTCAAAACCCAACAAGCCTCCTATCCCAACCTGGTTAGCGCCCTAAAAACTCTGATACCCCATTTTTAAATGCAATATACTCCCTTAGAGACTCCTTAAAGGTAAAGGTAAAGGTACCCCTGCCCGTACGGGCCAGTCTTGACAGACTCTGGGGTTGTGTGCCCATCTCACTCAAGAGGCCGGGGGCCAGCGCTGTCCGGAGACACTTCCGGGTCACGTGGCCAGTGTGACAAAGCTGCATCTGGCGAGCCAGCGCAGCACACGGAAACGCCGTTTACCTTCCCGCTAGTAAGCGGTCCCTATTTATCTACTTGCACCTGGGGGTGCTTTCGAACTGCTAGGTTGGCAGGCGCTGGGACCGAACAATGGGAGCGCACCCCGCCGCGGGGATTCGAACCGCCGACCTGCGCTGAGGCTTTTACCCACAGCGCCACCCGCGTCCCAGAGACTACCTTACACTGTGTTTAAAACCAAAATTACATTTGGATAGAAACTGTTTCTCAGGTGGCTAGTCCTAGTCTTCATAACCCTGGACCTTCTTCCAGAAGGCAGAAGCTGAAAGAGATCATTTCCGGGGTGCGCACTATCCTGCGCTATCTCTGCAGCTTTCTTATGGCACCTGGAAGCATAGATTTGATCTAAGGTGGGAAGAGTGCACTCAATTATTCTCTCCGCAGTCTTTACAACCCTGGACAGCATTGTTTTTTCCCTGACCGTGCAGCTCCCAAACCACACACACAGACCATAAGTTAATACACTCTCAACAGTACAATGGTAAAATATATATATTTTAGAAAGCATAGTTGCTTTCCCTGTGCAAAACAAACTTTATGCAAACGGACGGCGTCATGCATGTTGCAAATACAGGTTATGACCCCTGTACTTTTAATTCCATTTCCCTTTTAATTTGCATACCGCCTTTCTATATTGCCCGGCCTATAGATTTGAGTTTCTAACAGTGCGGGCATCATATTTTTGTCCTATTTATTTATAAACACACACCCACACCCATTTTTTATTGGAAAACCTGCTCTCTCCTCCTCTTGTGCTTGTTTCCAGTCTGTCTCCAAGGGCGGCCCCACGGGCAGAGCATTGCAGCAGTCCAGCTTGGAAGCGGCCGGGTGGCAAACCAGATGGCCCCCTCCCAGCGCTGCTGGACTACAACTCCCACCATGCAGTGTGGGGGAAAATAGCAAAGGACAATGGGAGTTGTAGTCCACCACCATCACCAAAACCTCCATGCCAAGCGCCCGAAATCCGTTTTCCCCCCAGGAATGGGCAGAAACTGGCGGGTGCCCCAGAATCCTTTGCAACACAGAGAGGTTCTGTGGCTGTTTTATGGGTCGGATTGGGATGGGCGAGCAGGCAAGCGAATGTGGCAAAGTTATTTTGCCGCGTGGGAATTTCTTTCCGGAGAAGACAGGGGGCACACGTCATATTTCCGCTTGGCGGCAGCGATGAGCCCTAGCGCAAAAGCTTCCCTCTGTTGGACGCCCTTGAAATCGGACCCTCGAGGTCCGTATTCTTTCATTTCCTTTATTTTTATTTTTTAAATTAAATGCTTGGAACGCCTCTGGAACAGGAAAGGTCAGGAGGGATGCAAAACCCTGATGTCTGGGAGCAGGTGCGAGAGTGGAGGGGAGAGCTTTGCACGTACGAAAGCCACAAGGACAAATTGTTTTGAGGGGGACAGCGAAGGAACGTTCGGCTTTTTCACCGTGACCTCATAGCATTCCTTGCCCTCTGCTCGGAAAGGGACAGGCTGCCAGCTTTCCATGGGGCCAGCGGAGAACTGGAAATTTGTCCCCCACCCCTTGACACATTGAGAAGCATCTGTTGACCGTGCAAAGCCTTCCGCTCTCTAGCAGAGGAGGCTGCGCGGAGCGTCTCTGTGTGAGTTGCTGTTCCTGAGCTGTTGCTCCTCTAATTAATCAATCAATTTCACTGCTTTAAAATGTGGAATTTTTTTTTAATTAAAAAATTGTATTTATGCAGTTATTTTTGTAACCCTGAAAAACGATTTGTATACTTATTTATTGCATGGTATATCAATAATAAGGGACGCGGGTGGAGCTGTGGGTTAAACCACAGAGCCTAGGACTTGCCGATCAGAAGGTCGGTGGTTCGAATCCCTGTGATAGGGTGAGCTCCCGTTGCTCGGTCCCTGCTCCTGTCAACCTAGCAGTTCGAAAGCACGAAGTGCAAGTAGATAAATAGGTACTGCTTTGGCGGGAAGGTAAACGGCGTTTCCGTGCGCTGCTCTGGTTCGCCAGAAGCGGCTTAGTCATGCTCGTCACATGACCTGGGAGCTGTACACCGGCTCCCTCGGCCAATAAAGTGAGATGAGCGCTGCAACCCCAGAGTCGGCCACGACTGGACCTAATGGTCAGGGACCCCTTTACCTTTACCTATTTGTTGTTGTTTAGTCATTTAGTCGTGTCCACCTCTTCGTGACCCCCTGGACCAGAGCACGCCAGGCACTCCTGTCTTCCACTGCCTCCCACAGTTTGGCCAGACTCATGTTCGTAGCTTTGAGAACACTGTCCAGCCATCTCGCCCTCTGTCGTCCCCTTCTCCTTGTGCCCTCCATCTTTCCCAACATCAGGGTCTTTTCCAGGGAGTCTTCTCTTCTCATGAGGTGGCCAAAGTCTTGGAGCCTCAGCTTCAGGATCTGTCCTTCCAGTGAGCACTCAGGGCTGATTTCCTTCAGAATGGAGAGGTTGGATCTTCTTGCAGTCCATGGGACTCTCAAGAGTCTCCTCCAGCACCAGAATTCAAAAGCATCAATTCTTCGGCCATCTGATTTCTTTATGGTCCAGCTCTCACTTCCATACATCACTACTGGGAAAACCCAGAGCTTTAACTAATTGGACCTTTGTTGGCAAGGTGATGTCTCTGCTTTTTAAGATGCTGTCTAGGTTTGCCATCGCCTTTCTCCGAAGGAGCAGGCGTCTTTTAATTTCGTGGCGGCTGTCACCATCTGCAGTGATCATGGAGCCCTATACCAATAATACCTATACCAATAATAATAATAATAATAATAATAATAATAATAATAATAATAATTTATTTTTCCCCGCCCATCTGGCTGGGTTTCCCTAGCCGCTCTGGGCGGCTTCCAACTGAATATTAAAATACAATAATCTATTAAACGTTAAAAGCTTCAATTGCCTAATAAGTATTTTTTTAATTTTACTTTATTTTTTAAGCACGTAAACTGCTTGGAGACGCCTTTTAGTTGCACTGTGCATACACTATCTTTTTTAATTTTTAAAAATATGCCATGCTGTCTATTCCTATGCTTCGTTTCATGTTTTGATTACTATGCTTAGTAAAATGTGGTTTTGATGTTGTACACCACCCTAAGATCTTTTGATGAAGAGTGGTATAGTAACAATAACCACAACAATAATAATGGATGATGATGATGATATTTTTTATACCCCACCCATCTGACTGTATTGCCCCAGCCACTCTGGGCGGCTTCCAACATCTATAAAAACGTAATAAAATATTGCAAAACTTCCCTATACAGGGCTGCTTTCAGATGTCTAAAGGTTGTATAGTAACTTATCTCCCTGACATAAATCTCCTTGAATAAATTATTACAATTTATTTGATTTATATATCCCCCTTTTAAATCCCATGACGGTGTACATTAAAAACGCATACCGTATTTTTCGTTCTATAGGGCGCACCGGCCCATAGGACACACCTCTTTTTTGGGGGGGGGGGGAAATGAATAAAAAAAATTTATTCCCCCCCCCCCAGCTGCGGCTGCCGCCCCAAGCCTTGCGCACACCTGCCCGAAGCACGGGGCACCCTCCGGAGGGCTCCGCATGCTTCGGGCTGCAGGCTGCCGCCCCAAGTCTTGCGCGCCCGGCGGGAGCTCCCGCCGGGCGCACAAGGCTTGCGAACACTCGCCCGAAGCACGGAGAGCCCTCCGGAGGGCTCCCCGTGCTTCGGGCGACAGGTTGCCGCACCAAGCCTCGCGCGCTCCCGCCGGGCACGCAAGGCTTGCGGACACTCGCGGGGGCTGCAGGCTGCTGCCCGCAAGCCTTGTGAGCCCGCGGGAACTCCCGCCGGGCTTGCAAGGCTTGCGGATAGCTTCCTGAAGCCTGGAGAGCTAGAGGGGTCGGTGGGCACCGATGCCTCTCGCTCTCCAGGCTTCAGCGAAAGCCTGCATTCGCCCCATAGGACGCACACACATTTCCCCTTCATTTTTGGAGGGGAAAAAGTGCGTCCTATGGTGCGAAAAATACGGTATGATGGAATCGTGATGTTTGTGTGTGTGTGCGCGCACGCTATGTAAAAATCATAATGTGGAACAAACTGTGAAGCCAGCCAATGCCTCTACGTAGCTCCATCCTTATTTCAGACATTGTGATATATCAGTATATCGGTCTATTGCGATGTTTAGCTGGTGATATATCACAATGTTGGAAACCAGATATCGCCCAGCCCTACCACTACCCCCCCCCCAGCTTTAACAGGCCATGGATTAAGTAAAGGCAAAAAAGGACTGCTTTTGCTTGGTACCTAAAGACATGTAATGAAGGCTCCAGGCAAGCCTCTCTGGGGAGAGCATTCCACAGACAGGGAGCCACCACCAAAAAGGCCCCGCTTTCGTGTTGCCACCCTCTGAACCTCTTGGGGAAGGAGGACATGTGTCTTGGGCTTGGACTCGGAACCAGAGGAGACACGGTCTGGACCGGATCCTTTGCCTCAGGCATCATCTGAACCAAGTCTGGGGCCTGACCCTGCAGAGTCCCAGTCTGCACAGGTTCCCCTGCAGCAAACCCCAGCTGGGTCGGGTCAGGGGCCTGAGCCTGCCCTGGCTCCAGATGCGGGGATTCCCTCCTTGCCCTCTGCTGGGCCATCACTTACAGCTGCTCCACTACCAGTTGGGTCAGGGGAGGCTGAGACGGCCCCTGGGTCTAGTCACCCACCGACGTCTCCCGAGCTGCAGAGACTGAGGTCTGAGAGAAGGAGAGACCCGAGTACTCGCAGGAGGAGTGCTCACATTCGGGCGAGACAGGGAGGTGAGTCACTGGGGGATCAGGACCAGCTGCTACCCCGACAAAGATCAAAGGCTGTCGGACCCTGTCCCAGGTTGCGGGAGCAACATTACTGTATTCTAGATCCTGTACCTGTCCTTGCCTGGTTTCCTGCCTCGTGTCCTTCCTTGGCCCTGTCGGACTGACTCCCAGCAGGACCTTCAGATTCTGGACCGGACCTGGACTGCAATTCTCGGGTGACCCCCGGGGCCCAGCACAACATGTTATTATTGTTCATGGGATTTAGATTGTCCCCTTCCTCCCCAGGGAGCCCAACAGGGGCAAGCGGACACGCCGTATAAAAGCGAAAAATGCTCAAAACATTGCAAAAGCCATTTGCCGTCTGCAGACATTCCAAAATCAGGTTGCAGTGAAAAGCATTTTCCCCTTGGATGATCTCGGGGGGTTCCAGGAACAGGCTTTCCTCCACCATCAAATGCCTGGGTTGAACTGGAATGTTTTCAAATTCCCACGCTTCTTTTTTCTAAGTCTGGGGTTGTTCTGCTGTGCTGTGCTCAGCTCTGTTTAAGGGATTTCACGGACCACCACCCCCCCCAAAATAGATGCTGCAAAATACTTGCTCACGGCTTGTGTAAAATTGCCAAATATCGTTTAAAGTCTGGCAGACTTTAGACTTTAAACTTTACTATGAATCAGCAGCGTTCTGCTGGTTGAAAGACTGGCTGCTTCTTGAGAACACAGACATTTTGGATCTAGAAGGTTTTAACAATGTTTTTGGGTGGCATGCATATTTGTGGTATGACAAGGCACATAAAGCATTTAAAAACCATATTGTTAGGAAAGCATTGTTTAATGTTTGGATTAGATATAAAGATTTATTGGAAAATAAAACCCCAAGGTGGTTGTCACCAATGGAAGCGAAAGCTCAGAAAAAGCTCAATATGGAGGCCAGATGGCTGAAGTATTGGGAAATTTTGGAACAAGAAGGAGATAGACTGAAACTGCAGAGTTTTGAGAAACTAAAAAACAAAGTGCAAGACTGGCTTCATTATTATCAGATAATGGAGGCTTACAATTTGGATAAGAAAGTTGGCTTCCAGGTGGAAAAATCTATTTTTTATTTTTTTTTAAATATTTTTATTAAACATTTTTTATATTCATACAAACAAAACATACATAAACAAACATAAGACAAAAAAAGAAACAAAACAAGAAACAAGTACCCTTTCATGTCCTAATTTCTTAAACCTTTCTTCTTCGACTTCCTCATGCCTCCCGTTTCTGTATTCCAAATTCTAATCAATTGTTCAGCAAATCTTCCCTTATTTTGCTATAAATTTAAGCTAATCATCCTTATTCTCCTTGTCTTAACCATTACTAATAGTAACCATTTACTTTAGTCCAACATCATTCTAGCTGTCATCAATTTTGTAATATTTCTTTAAATAGTCCTTAAACTTTTTCCATTCTTCTTCCGCCGTTTCTTTTCCCTGGTTTCGGATTCTGCTCGTCAATTCTGCCAAGCCCATGTAGTCCATCACCTTCATCTGCCATTCTTCCAGTGTGGGTAGATCCTGTGTCTTCCAGTACTTTGCAATAAGTATTCTAGCTGCTGTTGTGGCGTACATAAAGAAAGTTATGTCTGACTTTAACACCCCCTGGCCGACAATACCCAAGAGAAAGGCCTCTGGTTTCTTGGGGAAAGTATATTTAAATACCTTTTTCAGTTCATTATAGATCATTTCCCAGAATGCCTTAATCTTCGGGCACGTCCACCAGAGGTGAAAGAATGTACCTTCCTTTTCCTTACATTTCCAACATTTGTTGTCAGGCAAATGGTAAATCTTTGCAAGCTTGACTGGGGTTATGTACCACCTATAGATCATTTTCATAATATTCTCTCTTAAGGCATTACATGCCGTAAACTTCATCCCGGTGGTCCACAACTTTTCCCAATCAGCAAACAAAATATTATGACCAATGTCCTGAGCCCATTTAATCATAGTTGATTTAACCGTTTCATCTTGTGTATTCCATTTGAGCAGCAAGTTGTACATTTTTGACAAATTCTTAGTACTGGATTCTAACAGTTCAGTCTCTAATTTTGATTTTTCCACCTGAAAGCCAATTTTACTGTCCAATTTGAACACTTCGTTTATTTGATGATAATGCAACCAATCTCTCACCTTCCCTTTTACCAGGTGGAAAAATCTAAATTGGAAACAGAACTGTTAGAACCCAAAACTAAGATTTTGTCAAAAATGTATAACTTGCTGCTGAAATGGAACACTCAGGATGAGACTGTCAAATCAGCTATGATTAAATGGGCACAAGATGTTGGACATAACATTATGTTTGCTGACTGGGAACAGTTGTGGACCACTGGGATGAAATTTACGGCATGTAATGCCTTAAGAGAAAATACTATGAAAATGATATACAGGTGGTACATGACCCCAGTCAAGCTTGCAAAAATTTACCATTTGCCCGATAATAAATGTTGGAAATGTAAAGAAAATGAAGGTACATTTTTTCACCTTTGGTGGACGTGCCCTAAGATTAAGGCTTTCTGGGAAATGATCTATAACGAATTGAAAAAGGTATTTAAATATACCTTCTTGAAGAAACCAGAGGCCTTTCTCTTGGGCATGGTCGGCCAGTTGGTGTTAAAAAAGGATAGAACTTTCTTTATGTACGCTACAACAGCAGCAAGAATACTTATTGCAAAGTACTGGAAGATGCAAGATTTACCCACTCTGGAAGAATGGCAGATGAAGATGATTGACTGCATGGGATTGGCGGAAATGACGAGCAGAATCCGTGACCAGGGAGAAGAGTCAGCGGAAGAAGATTGGAAGAAATTCAAGGACTATTTACAGAAATATTGTAAAATTAATGAATGTTGAGTGATGTCGGATAGAAATTAAGGGGTTTTTAGCTGTAATGCTTTGAGATAAGGATTTGCTGAATAAATAATTTGAATTGGAATACAAGAAGGGGAGGTATGAGGAGGTCAGGGAAACATGTCATTGAAAACTAAGTATTGTGAACTATATGTGTTTTTAAACTTTTTTGCTTTTTGTTTGTATAAAAATTGGAAATTTTAATAAATATCTTTTTAAAAAAATTGCCAAATATCTTAATCCCGCGTTTGCTTCTTTTCTCCTCCTGCCAAATCCATTTTCCTTTCATGCTGTGTACTTTTAGATTGTAAGCCCCAAAGGCAGGATCTGTTTCTCTCTCCTCTTTTAAGTGGTCTGTAATCAACTTTGGGAGCCTTCCTTGGTGGGAGGAAACTATTTAAATAACTGAATTGGGCACACATTGGACGAAGGAGAAGAATTTTGGTTTGGGGAAAAGCAATTATGGGTTGCAGCGCTGGCATACCAGTTCCTTAGATGCCCGTTTTGTTTGATGACAACCAAATATTGTAAAATATTCCATGATGTCAAGAGTTTTTTCAGGCAGAACACTCAGTGCGTCTGACGAGTTACTTTTAAGGCAATTATGCCACAGACCAAATGAAACAGAGGTATCAATCACACCCTTTACCTCTTGCAAGGGTTATGTAAACTGAGGTGCAGAAGAACAAGAAAAGGAAAACCTGGATATAATCAGGAAATTATGAAGGCAATTGAATATGATGATGCTAATGTGTTCTTGGTGCAGAATGTGAATAAATATGTCAGCTGGATTTAGTAACTGGAAACCTTTTTTTAAAAAAAGAATTAGGAATATCAGGAGAACGTGTTGCACTTTATACGATCTTGAAAAGATTATTTATATGAAAATACTTATACTTTCTTTTTCATAAAAAAGCAGTTTACAACAAAAATACAGTAAAAGCATACAAAAAAACACCCACAGTGGTTAAAACACACATCAGTTCCACCTAGACACCATTTAACCATTGTGGAAAAGATGTATTCTTAACTGCCTACATAGGCCTGGCAGAATAGACAGGTTTTCAGGAGGTGTTTAAAAGTTGAATCTCAAGTGGCAGAGAGTTCCGCAGGGCTGGGCTGATAACACTAAAGGCTCGGGTTCCTTGTTGTCAAATGAACCTCAACAACCCTGGGAACGATCCAGCGACGCTCCTGCAGGTAGTCTCAGCGATCAAGCTTGGTCTACGAGGGTTCAGCCGAGTCCTGAAAAGCTTAAATTTTCAACCATCTTTTTTGGAATGGTTGTTAAGTGTCGATAAACATTGTGATGAAAGATCTTTCCCCATAAACTTCCATGAGGTTTTTTTTTGGTGGTGCTGCAAATTATGGGTTGTCCTGGCTCTAAGTAGACCCATAGGACCAGAGTTGAGTCACACCCACCCAGTTTCAATGGATCTGAGCAGGATTTAGTTGGGCACAACGCTAGCATGGTATGTTTTACCTATTGATAAGTCGTATATTTAAGTATCGATTCAATTAAATTTGCACATTTTTTTATAGGATACCTCTGTAGATGAATTTTTCAACTGCTTTTAGGATCTGCCTTTGACAATATTCCTCCTTAGCTATTTTCAAATGCATTTGAGAACAGCCACCACCTTCTGTGATTAGATGTGATTGCTGTATTTCAGGGGGTTAGACTAGATGACTCTGGGGCTCCCTTTCCAGTTTTACAATTCTGTGATTCAGTGACGAACAAATTATTAACTGTAGGATAATCCTGGCATTCCTGGTTATTAAAAGCCAGCAAAAAGAAAAAGGCCCGTTTCACAAATCGTTCACACTTGATAGACTGCGTAACCAACTTGGTTAAAAGTTGTACTGAATTGTTAAAAGTTAGTCATTATATCAGCTAATTTGTATGTAATTAGCAAGAGGTGCAATACAGGAATACGCAGCTGTCCCTGACAGGGATCGAACCTGTGACTTTGGCATTTATCAGCACCATGCTCTAACCAACAGAGTTGTTCCCTTGGGCAAGAGACATAACACAACAAATAGAACAAATTCAAGCCTGTCGGATACTTTAGAATGCTGCTGTGTATTTTAATTTGTTTTTTAGTCTGTTGTCCATTTTAATTTCTTGAACGTTTTGAATTATATTTTGTTCATTATGTTTTATCAATGGTTTTATTGTTTTGTCTTCTTTTGTAAGCTGCTTGTTTATGAAATACTGTATTTTTCCGTGTATAAGACTATATCCCCCCCAATTTTTTAAGTTTAAAATTGTGGGGCGTCTTATACACGGAATGCTGCGATTAATTAATTCTTAATTTTGGGCTCCAAAAATAGGGGGCGTCTTATACATGGAAAAATATGGTAATAATAATAAAACTTCCTCAGAACCGCAAGGGGAGAGGCACTCTGTACATGCATGGCAACACCCTTATCGTACAATAGGCTTTTCATTCCTTTGAAAGAGAGAGAGAGAGAGATGCAATGGTTCCAACATTAGTACTTGATAACCATGGTTTGGAAGAGAATACTTTTTGTTTATTGGATGTTAAAAAAGTGGGGGAGGACCATGGTACAGTGGATGCTCGGGTTGCGAACGTGATCTCTCTGGGATTCGGTGCTTCTGCGCATGCGCAAAGCACGATTTAGCGCTTCTGCGCATGCGCAACCTCCAAAACCCGGAAGTAACCGGTACTTCCGGGTTTCTGCTTTCTGTAACCCGAAAAAACGCAACCTGAAGTGGCTGTAACCTGAGGTATGAATGTATTTGTGGACAGAATATTATACTGTCATATCTCATGTTACGTCTGCTTCATGTTACGTTCTTTCAGGTTACAGACCGCCGAAACCCGGAAGTACCGGAAATGGTTACTTCCGGGTTTCACTGCTCGCGCATGCACAGAAACGCAAAATGACCGCATGCGCAGAAGCGCCGCTGTGAGTTGCACTCTTTTTATGTTGCGAACGGGCCTCTGGAACGGATCCCGTTCGCAACCAGAGGTACCACTGCAATCAAAACAGACAGTGACACTTAAATTGTAAATTCCCCTTTTAAAAAAAGCATTCGTAAGTGGGCTTATACCATCTTTTGCAGACATCCGTCTCTCACAAAGAATCACGCAGTCGGAAGAGGGTCCTCCAGTCATCTAGTCCAACCCTCTGCAAGGCAGGAATTTTTTCACCCAAAAAATTCTGGGATTAACTGTCATGGAATTTTCTAGTGTGGAGATCCTAAATTAGGATTTGCGTGTGTGTGTAATTTTCTCCTTTTTTGACTAAATTCTTGTCTTTCTTTTTTAAAAACCTTTCTTATAGGGAAGAACCTCTATACGAATGAATATGTAGCGATCAAGTTGGTAAGTGATCTTCTGATAATAGGTTGGTTCTCTGGGTTTGTCTGTTTTTAAATGAGCCTGTCTCTTCTTTCTCCCCATCCTCATCTTTAGGTAGGGACCACTGTTTTTCAAAATATTATTATTATTATTATTATTATTATTATTATTATTATTTATTATTATCTGGTTGGCCACTGTGAGAGCAGGAAGCTGAAATAAATGATCCACTGGTCTGAGTAGGAAGACTCTGATGTTGCCCCATTTGCACCGGAAAATAAAGGGGTTTTTCCAGCTCTGCATTCTCCCTTCTTCTCTCCCTCTCTCCAGGAACCCATCAAGTCCAGAGCTCCGCAGCTCCACCTGGAATACAGGTTCTACAAACAGCTGGGAAATGCAGGTGGGTAGCAGGCTGGCCAGTCTTGCGTGCAGAACACACTCCCCAGAGGGGCTTCGGAAGAAACTGTAATAAACGAAAATCTGCCCTTATTCGCTTATGGGGGACACAAGAGCCCTTACAGAGTCCTTTGCAGGTTCTTCATCGGTCGGAGAAAAGAACAGAGGCCAACCAGAGAATATTGAGAAGCAAAGCAGCTAGTAAGCCTGGTCTTTATTGAACTGTTGCAACAGGGTGCCCCCCTCACACGCAGGAAGACGAGGAGGACCCAGAACAAAGGTGTGCCAGCCCTTATATAGACATTTTAAATTGCCCGCCCTGGAGTCCAAGACCTCCCCCATATGCATCATACCTGCATCACAGAAAGGGCGATCTACAACAGAAATCTGAGTGCATTGTTTATCTCCTGTCTGGCAGGTTACCTGTTAACGCTTACTTGATTGGATACCCTGGGGAGCCTGGCCAGTCTTTTGTAATGATAAATCCTTAGTTCCTGAGCCAGGTCACAGGCTCACCCTATTCATACACAGACATACCCTTAAGACAGGATTTGTGAAGGAAAAGACAATGGGGAGGCTTTTCCATTTTCCTTGACCTTACAGAGAAATCATTTGGTCAGTTTGGGAGTCAAAATGGTTCCAGGGCTGTTTTCCTGTGCTGCTTCAGACATGTGGTTTATATATTTATGTAGGTGTTTGCTTGGTACATTTATGAACATTTGTTATATATATAAAAAGGTAAAGGGACCCCTGACCATTAGGTCCAGTCACGGACAACTCTGGGGTTGCGGCGCTCATCTCGCTTTATTGGCCGAGGGAGCCGGCGTACAGCTTCTGGGTCATGTGGCCAGCATGACTAAGCCGCTTCTGGGGAACCAGAGCAGCGCACGGAAATGCCGTTTACCTTCCCACCGGAGAAAGGCGTTTGTTAAGCGTTAATAATATTGACAGTCTCTCTGCTGCTGTTCTTCTCATCGACGCCAGGCAGGGACGTTCCCTGAATTCAGTTCCCCCCGAAAATACGTTTGCTTAGGCAAGTCAACCCAGACCCATGTCAGACGTTGACATGTTTCAATCTCTCGTTAATTCTGCTGCTAATTTTAATGATCTCTTAAAGCTCAAAGCCGACTTTTCACTCTCTTTCTGTTGGTAATTTTATTGCTCCTTACGAAACTGCTCAGGTTACGTTACAGCCAGCGGTGGGTGAATTCTGTTAGGTAGAAGATGTAAGTAAAAATGAAAGAAGTCAATACAAATAAAAGAAGTCAATAAAAATGAAACTGTGAGTTGATAGCCCTTAACCTTTTCACAACAGCACTTGGGGAACACACTGAGATAATGGAACTCAGTTGTTAGTGAGATTACTATTTAACTTTTAAAATGGGACTTAAAAGCCCATTATTTTTACATTGTGGTCCTGGGGGCTGAATCTAGGCAGCGTTATAAACTCAGATATATAATAAGCTAGGTGCCAAACGTCTCCTTGAACCAGGGTTACAGTCGCCAAAAGAGAATGTCTCGTTGCCCCTTTTGGTCAAGATGGCTCTAAAGTCTTATTTTCCAAATGATGGACTGTGATGGATTCTCAGTTCAACATCTGGCTAGTTCAGAGGACAACCTTGAGGCAGGTTAAGAACTTTGAGAACTTAAAAGAAGAAAAGTCACTTGATCCTAAGACAGTCCGCCTATCTATTGGCCTATTCCGACCTCTTTTTCGTAATGGTGACTCAGTCCATTCATAACATAGGAATATCCTTCCCAACTCTGAGCAGGGCAGTGGGGAAACTAAAGACAAATGACAACAATTCACTATAACGCTCTTCACTGTTCCTTCCCAGGCTTCACAGAAAAAGTATTTTGGTTCCTGAAATTCATTCCGATTGTGCAGATAAAATATATTGGAGAGAATTCTACAGGAGGGGGTATTGGTGTTTGAAAACAGTCCAGATCCAAGGATCCCCATCCTGGCGCCCAGGCATCTTCACTTGGTCGCCAATTGTTGTTGTCGTTTAGTCGTGTCCGCCTCTTCGTGACCCCCTGGACCAGAGCACGCCAGGCCCTCCTGTCATCCACTGCCTCCCCCAGTTTAGTCAAACTCATGCTGGTAGCTTCGAGAACACTGTCCCACCATCTCGTCCTCTGTCGTCCCCTTCTCCTTGTGCCCTCCATCTTTCCCAGCATCAGGGTCTTTTCCAGGGAGTCTTCTCTTCTCATGAGGTGGCCAAAGTACTGGAGCCTCAGCTTCAGGATCTGTCCTTCCAGTGAGCACTCAGGGCTGATTTCCTTCAGAATGGAGAGGTTTGATCTTCTTGAAGTCCACGGGACTCTCAAGAGTCTCCTCCAGCACCAGAATTCAAAAGCATCCATTCTTCGGCGATCAGCCTTCTTTATGGTCCAGCTCTCACTTCCATACATCACTACTGGGAAAACCATAGCTTTAACTATACGGACCTTTGTTAGCAAGGTGGCTGATAGCCAGGTGCAAAATGTGAATCTCAAGCGCTGCTCACGAGGAAGCGTGCATCATAATGATTGCTCAAAAAACCAGAAAGTTCTCAGCCACAAGGAGTATCCTGGAAAGTCAACTGATCTTGCACTGAACCAAAATTGTCCCTGACTCCACTTTACGATATTCGTTTGAGGAGTTCTAGATCTGTCCTCTTAACTGCCTCCCCCTTTTCTCCACAGAAGGGATACCTCAGGTCTATTACTTTGGGCCCTGCGGGAAATACAACGCGATGGTCTTGGAGCTGTTGGGGCCCAGCCTGGAGGACCTCTTTGACCTCTGTGACCGGACCTTCACCCTCAAGACGGTCCTTATGATCGCCATCCAACTGGTGAGCAGAGAACAACAACGACACCCTTTTTGGGAATGACCTGTGCAACACTCCCCAACTGTGTAGAGGAAGTAGTACAACTCATGCAACACGTTGGCGACTAATATACATACAATAATTACCAAAATAATTACACATTCTTTATCAGTCTTCTGAGAAAAATACAAAACCTTGTGTAAAGCCACAGAGACTTAAGATGGACTTACCGTGTCTGGTTTCAATGGATTTTTCAAAGGCTGAACTCAGTCTTTTGTTTTCTTTATCTTTTTAGGTAAGTTCATGAAGATACCAGCAAATACTCAATACACAATACTGAGAGATGCTAGTGAGGTTGTAGATGGATGTTAATGAAGTTGTAGACAGGGTGATGGCATTTTGCATCCATCTACAACCTCACTAGCATCTCTCAGTACAGTGGTACCTCGGGTTAAGAACTTAATTCGTTCTGGAGGTCTGTTCTTAACCTGAAACTGTTCTTAACCTGAAGCACCACTTTAGCTAATGGGGCCTCCCACTGCCGCACAATTTCTCTTCTCATCCTAAAGCAAAGTTCTTAATCCGAGGTACTATTTCTGAGTTAGCAGAGTCTGTAACCTGAAGCGTCTGTAACCTAAAGCGTCCGTAACCCGAGGTATCACTGTATTGTGAACAACACTGATCTTAACCCTTTGTTGGTATCTTCATGAACTTACCTAAAAAGATAAAGAAAACAAAAGACTGAGTTAAGCATTTGAAAAATCCATTGAAACCAGACATGGTAAGTTCATCTTAAGTTTAGGTGTCTAATGAAGGCGCCAGGTCAGCCTCCCTGTGGAGAGCATTCCACAGACGGGGAGCCACTGCAGAGAAGGCCCCGTTTTCCTGTCGCTGCTCTTTGGCTCTCATGCAGAGGATTCTGCAAACGGGGAGCCGTTGCAGACATGCGACCCCTGGGATGTTGCCCAGTCTAAAAAACAACAGATTCCCCTCCCCATGAAAATGCATACATGTGGAAGAATGGAATCCTTTTTCGGACACGAGATATGAGCAACAGAAGGAACTGGAGGTTATTGAATTGTTTTTATGATATGGGAGTTAGAAGATGGGAGAAATGAAGTATAGCAGGGGTAGGCAAACTAAGGCCCGGGGGCCAAATCCGGCCCAATCGCCTTCTAAATCCGGCCCACGGACAGTCCAGGAATCAGCGTGTTTTTGCATGAGAAGAATGTGTGCTTCTACTTAAAATGCATCTCTGGGTTATTTGTGGGGCATAAGAATTCGTTCATTTCCCCCCCAAATAATATAGTCTGGCCCACCACATGGTCTGAGGGACGGTGGACCAGCATACGGCTGAAAAAGGTTGCTGACCCCTAAAGTACACTAAGGAAAACAGGAGGGGAGGTTGACAAAAAGAAAATAAAAACGCACCATATTTTTCGCTCTATAGGACGCACTTTTCCCCCTCCAAAAATTAAGGGGAAATGTGTGTGCGTCCTAGGGAGCGAATGCAGGCTCCTTGGCTTCAGCGATAGCAACGTGAAGCCTCCGAAGCGCAGAGGGAGCGCTCCCTCCGCGCTCTGGAGGCTTCGTGTTGCTTTCTCTGAAGCCTGGAGAGCGAGAGGGATCGGTGCGCACTGATCCCTCTCGCTCTCTAGGCTTCAGGGATAGCCGCCTGAAGCCTTTGGAGCGCAGCGTGAGTTCCTGCTGCGATCCGCAGGCTTCGAGTTCCTTTTGCCGAAGCCGGGAGAGCAAGACTCTCCCGGCTTCAGCAGAGAGGGAGAGCTGCGCAGCGTCCCTTCAGCCAAGCGGGAGGAGAAATGGAAAGGGCTCCGTTCCTCCTGCCGCTTTGCTGAAGGGGCGCTGAGCAGAGAGGGGGAGAATTTTTTTTTGCTTGTTCTCCCCCTCTAAAACAAGGTGCGTCCTATAGAACGAAAAATACGTTGTGCATCAGAGTGCATATGTGAAACGTTTGAACATTTAATAAAATATAACTGGGGGGAAACTCATAAACCTACAAGAAGCCCCAGTTTTCCTGGACGCAGAACCTCAAGTGCTCCTTTGCGCATGGCACAGAGGCTCTGGCGGTTTTTCCTTCCGCAGATCACTCGCATGGAGTACGTCCACACCAAAAGCCTGATCTACAGAGACGTCAAGCCGGAGAACTTCCTGGTGGGTCGCCCTGGGAGCAAGCGCCAACACGTCATCCACATCATCGACTTCGGCCTGGCCAAAGAGTTCATCGACCCCGAGACCAAAAAGCACATCCCATACCGAGAGCACAAGAGCCTGACCGGCACCGCGCGGTACATGAGCATCAACACGCACCTGGGGAAAGGTGAGCAGGAGGAGGCAGCGGAGGGGGAGGGGGAGGCTGTGAGGAGGGCAAGGAAAGGCAGATTGGGTATGTGTGGCAGAGAGAGAGAGAGAGAGAGAGAGAATGTTGAAGATAGCAGAGAGTTGTAGATGAGCCTTCTTGTGTTTTGCCTCATCTTCCTCTTTCCCCACTTTTTTTTTCTTTTTCCCCTTTTTTTCTTTTTTCTTTTCCCTCCTCCTCCACCTTTCCTTTTTCTTTTTTCTTTTTTCTTTCCCGTAATGGCTTATGTTCTATGCCATGTACTTTGATATTTTTTGTAGTTTTTTTAGCTTTTTTCATCATCATCATTATTATTATTAAGGATTTTCCTTTTGTAATTTTGGTTGTTTATATTTATCTGTACAGTGATACCTCTAGATATGAACGGGATCTGTTCCGGAGCCCCGTTCGCATCTAGACGTAAACGTAACTAGCGATGGCACGTCTGCGCACATGCGCGTCGCTTTTCGCCGCTTCTGCGCATGCGCGCGACATCATTTTGAGCGCCTCCGCATGCGCAAGCAGCGAAACCCGGAAGTAACGCGCTCCGATATTTCCGGGTTGCCGCGGAGCGCAACTCGAACGCACTCAACTCGAAGCATATTCAACCCGAGGTATGACTGTATTTGTTTAAAGCAAAATAAAAGTATTTTTTTAATAAAAAAAGATGCAGAGAGAGAGAAGAGAGCCTAGCTCTATGAATGGTGCAGCTATCTCTGAATCTCTGCATCCGTGCCAGACACAAAAACTATTATTTTAAAAGGGGTGTGTGGAGGGAAGCCCAGGCAGCCAGTGTAGAGATACAGTGGTACCTCAGGTTATAGACACTTCAGGTTACAGACTCCACTAACCCAGAAATAGTGCCTCAGGTTAAGAACTTTGCTTCAGGATGAGAACAGAAATAGTGCTCCAGCAGCAGGAGGCCCCATTAGCTAAAGTGGTGCTGCAGGTTAAGAACAGTTTCAGGTTAATAACGGACCTCCAGAACGAATTAAGTTCTTAACCCGAGTTACCACTGTATTCCGTGTTGATCTTTGGGTTTTATTTAATTTTTAAAATAATTTTTACATATTAATTATCATTCATACAGTAAAACTTCACTTCCTATACAATCTTTTTGGACTTCCATCAGCTCCTCTGATGGTCCTCCGTTCTTATCACTTATTCTGCATTTCTTAAATTCCTATTGCCTTTAATTATCTTAACTAACTGTCCCCCTCGTTACCTTTTTTCTTGCAGTATTTCAAATAGTCCGCCTTACAAAACTTCTCGCAAACCTACAAGCATAATCTGATCATCACGATTACTTTCCAAATACCGTATTTTTTGCCCTTTGGGATGCACTTTTTCCCCTCCAAAAATGAAGGGGAAATGTGTGTGTGTCCTATGGGGCGAATGCAGGCTTTCGCTGAAGCCTGGAGGTTGGTGCACACTGACCCCTCTCGCTCTCCAGGCTTCAGGAAGCTATCCGCAAGCCGTGGGAGCCCGGCGCGACTTCCCGCTGGGCTCCCAAGGCTTGCAGACAGCAGCCTGCATCCTGAAGCCTGGGGCACGCTGAGCTCAGCGCACTCCAGGCTTCAAGTTCACGCAGCTCTCCGCAAGCCGTGGGAGAGCTGCGCGACTTCGGGCAGATATCCGCAAGCCTGGGGAGACTGGTGCGACTTCCTGCCGGGCTCCCAAGGCTTGCGCATAGCAGTTTGTTCTGGGGGCTGGGGTTGGGGGAAGCTCGGGCTTCCCCCGCCCCAGCCCCACGCCTGGGGGGGAAATAAATTTTTTTCTTTATTTCCCCCCCAAAAAACTAGATGCGCCCTGTGGGCCGGTGCGCCCTATGGGGCGAAAAATACGGTAATCCCTAAGTTTATACCAGTCTTCTGTGAATCTCTGATCCCGCAGATTCGCATTCTTCCTGTTAATATATCTAATTCTGCATAGTCCATCAATTTCATCCTCCAATCTTCTTTTGTTCTTTGGGTTTTAAAAAGAAAAAAAGTTTCTGAAATGATGACAAAGCAGCAACTGAAAATGTCCACTGTTGTCTCTTGCACAGAACAAAGTCGCAGGGACGACCTGGAGGCGTTAGGTCATATGTTCATGTACTTCCTCCGGGGGAGCCTGCCCTGGCAGGGCCTGAAGGTGAGTTTCACTGTGGAAATGGAAAAGCTTTTTCTCAACCGCCACTGAGCCTCTTGGGCTTGCCGATCAGAAGGTCGGTGGTTCGAATCCCCGTGACGGGGTGAGCTCCCGTTGCTCGGTCCCTGCTCCTGCCAACCTAGCAGTTTGAAAGCACGTCAAAGTGCAAGTAGATAAATAGGTACCACTCCGGCGGGAAGGTAAACGGTGTTTCCGTGCGCTGCTCTGGTTCGCCAGAAGCGGCTTAGTCCTGCTGGCCACATGACCCGGAAGCTGTACACCGGCTCCCTCGGCCAATAAAGCGAGATGAGCGCCGCGATCCCAGAGTCGGCCACGACTGGACCTAATGGTCAGGGGTCCCTTTACCTTTACCTTACATATTCCCCCCCAAAGAATCTTGATCTTTCCACATGTGGATCATGTCACCATTATTCCCTCCACATCTCCAACAAGCACTCGCCAAATTCTCATTCCCCACCCCAAATTCTCATTGCAGGCGGACACGCTGAAGGAGCGATACCAGAAGATTGGCGATACCAAAAGAGCCACCCCCGTCGAAGTGCTGTGCGAAAACTTCCCTGGTAAGGACTGGGTGGGGGGAGGAATGACCGCTGGCTTGGGTGCGATTCCTGAGTCGAAGCGGGTCAGACTGGATGACCCCCTGGGTGGGTGTCCCCCTTTCTGAGTCTACAGCCCTATGATTCTGCATCCTTTCTTAGAGTAACGTCATGGAGGGAGTGGGAGAACCCAGGCGTGCCACAAAAACCAGCCTCTGAATAGAACCTCCATATTCAGGAACACTCTACCACAATCAAACAGTTGGTCCCTTACCTCTCCCGCCCCGCCCTGGCCACAGTGATCCATGCGACGGTCACCTCCAGGCTAGACTACTATAATTCGCTCTACGCGGGGCTGCCCTTGAAGCTGACCCAGAAACTCCAGCGGGTGCAGAATGCTGCAGCGAGGCTCCTCACGGGGTCTCTGCCATGGGAGCATATTCACCCAGTGCTTTTCCAGCTGCACTGGCTCCCGGTAGAGTACAGGGTCAGATTGAAGGTGCTGGTTTTGACCTTTAAAGCCCTTCATGGCCTAGGACCCTCGTACCTACGGGACCGCCTCTCCCGGTATGCCCCACGGAGGACCTTAAGGTCCACAAATGACAACATTTTGGAGGTCCCAAGTCACAAGATTAGTCTCAACCAGAGGCAGGGCCTTTTTAGCACTGGCTCCGGCCTGGTGGAACGCTCTGTCCCAAGAGACCAGGGCCCTGCAGGATCTGATTTCTTTCCGCAGGGCCTGTAAGACAGAGTTGTTCCGCCTGGCCTTTGGCTTGGAGTCAACTTGATTCCCTCCCTCCCTCTCTTTCTTTTTTCCTTTCTCCTCCGGTGATGAGGCTGCATCTTGATGTTTTAATGTTGTATTTTAATCTTGTTTTTAAGTTGTATTCATTCAACTTGTTTTTATTATTGGTTGTTAGCCACCCTGAGTCCGGCCTTGGCTGGGGAGGGTGGGGTATAAATATTTATTATTATTATTAAGTCCCTGCTTCTTCAGGGTGGCATGTGTTGGGTTTTGCCTTTTGGGTTCCTCTGTAAGGCTTCCTCAGGTGCGTCCAGGTGGCCACAAGGTGCCACGATGCCCCTCCAGGTGTGTTGCTGGACGCCAAGCCCTCAACAGCCCCTGCATCGCTGACGGCAAGGGATGTTGGGAGAGACCCTCCCAATATCCCTGGGGGAAGGCCACCCAGCAACCCCGTAAAAGTCTGCTTGGAATATCCCGTTGGCAAAAGTCTGATTTAAGCGCCACCCAGCACACAGACCCGGGTGGCGCTGTGGGTTAAACCACAGAGTCTAGGACTTGCTGATCAGAAGGTCGGCAGTTCGAATCCCCGCGACAGGGTGAGCTCCCGTTGCTCGGTCCCTGCTGCTGCCAACCTAGCAGTTCAAAATTACATCAAAGTGCAAGTAGATAAATAGGTAACGCTTTGGCAGGAAGGTAAACGGCATTTCCATGCGCTGCTCTGGTTCGCCAGAAGCCGCTTAGTCATGCTGGCCACATGACCCAGAAGCTGTACACCGGCTCCCTCGGCCAATAAAGCGAGATGAGCGCCGCAACCCCAGAGTCAGCCGCGACTGGACCCTTTACCCTTTACCTAGCGCACAGACCTCCCGCTTCCCCTCTCCCTGCAACAGAATTCCCCCAAACTTGGGTCTCCAGCTAGTTTTGAACTAGCTTGCAGGTCAGGAATGATGTGAATCGTAGCCCCGAAGCGGCTGGAGAACCGAGTTTGTCCTACAAATTTGCCCTGCTGATCCAGTTTAACCCTTTGGATTAGCTTCCCTTGGTGAGATTGCGTGTGCTCTGACCATTGGGCAACCGCTGCCTCTTCCACCTTCCTCCCCTTCCGCAGAGGAGATGGCCACGTACCTCCGATACGTCCGCCGCCTGGACTTCTTTGAGAAGCCAGACTACGACTACTTGAGGAAACTCTTCACGGACCTCTTTGACCGGAACGGCTACGTCTTTGATTATGAATACGACTGGGCAGGGAAGCCTTTAGTGAGTTGGGGGTTTTTTAGGGGGAGAGCGGCTGGCTTTGGGTTGGGGAACTGAGGGGCCGCATTTGCTCAAAGGCAGCCCTTTTGAGGGCCGCAGCAAATGCAAGCAGATGCAGCTCTTGACCATTAAAAACCACAGGGGGATTAAAAAAAATCAGCTATATTTTTCTCCTTTCTCCTCCTGTGATGAGGCTGCATTTTAATGTTTTAATGTTGTCTTTTAATCTTGTTTTTAAGTTGTATTCATTCAACTTGTTTTTATTATTGGTTGTTAGCCGCCCTGAGCCCGTCCTTGGCTGGGGAGGGCGGGGTATAAATAAAATTTTTTATTATTATTATTATTATTATTATTATTATTATTATTATTATTATTATTAATTTTGTAAAGTTGGTTGTTCATTCTGCATTTGAACACCTCTGGATATATCGGCGCCAAATTTTGCTGGACACAGGTGGACGCCACGTTGAATCAAGGCTACCTTTGTGGGCCTTTCAAAATGGCAATTATTTCCACCAGATTTTGCACAGTGGTTCCTAAAATCGAAGAGCAGGAGTTTTCCTATATGTGGTAGAACCTTTTGAAATGGTGATGATTTGAAGCTGCACAGGTTCTTTGATTTCTTAGAAATCTCAAGCGGGTGGGTGGAGAGAGGGAAAAGAAATTTCTCTCTTTTTAGATCATTGTTGAGTTGGAAGGGGCCATCAAGGGTCATCTAGCCCAACCCCCTGAAATATAGCAATTATCGAATTCCGAATGAACCTTTGCTTCAAGATGTCCAAGGAAAGAGAGTCCATCAGCTCTTAACACCTCTCAAATTTCTATTCTCTTCCCCCCTTATTCACCTTTCCCCCAAACTTCTCCACCTGTTTGGGAGGGTCCGTGGCTCTGTGACAGATCAGCTGCTTGGAATGTAGAAGGCCCCAACCCCTGATTTCTCCAAGTATGGCTGGGAATGCCCCCCCCCCGATACAGAAGAAAACATTTTGGACGTAGCGCCATCAATTAGGGGACGCGGGTGGCGCTGTGGGTTAAACCACAGAGCCTAGGGCTTGCCGATCAGAAGGTCGGCGGTTCGAATCCCCGCAACGGGGTGAGCTCCCGTTGCTCGGTCCCTGCTCCTGCCAACCTAGCAGTTTGAAAGCAAGTCAAAGTGCAAGTAGATAATTAGGTACCACTCCGGTGGGAAGGTAAACGGCATTTCAGTGCGCTGTTCTGGTTCGCCAGAAGCGGCTTAGTCCTGCTGGCCACATGACCCTGAAGCTGTACGCCGGCTCCCTTGGCCAGTAAAGCAAGATGAGCGCCGCAACCCCAGAGTCGGCCACAACTGGACCTAATGGTCAGGGGTCCCTTTACCTTTTACCATCAATTAGACCATCAGACTCTTAATATTGGGGTCGTGGGTTCGAATCTTGGCCAGAAGATTTCTGCATCGCATGGGGTTGGGCTGGATGACCCTCGGGACCCCTTCCAAGCCTTCGATTTGCAAAGGAGCGCGGTACCGTTGATGTTCCCGATCTCACACTCCCGTCTTCATTTCCTCCCCTCTTTGCAGCCGACCCCAATTGGCACAATTCAGAGTGATTTACAAGTCCAGGCTCCAAACAGGGAAAAGACTCAGCAGTACATTAAACAACAGGTAAGCGGGGTTCCTTCCCCCCCCTCCATGCCCCATATTGGGGTGTGGGGCAGTTAGAGGGCTGGCGATGGGGTGGGAGAGGAGGCCAGCCAGAGTCTGAGTGAGTTGTGGGCGAACCTGCAAAGTTCCTCCACTTCTGCCAAAACAGGGAGTGAATGGGGACCACAGAGGGGTCAGGCTGCCAAATTGGGCCTGCATGGGGCTTGGGTGAACAATGAGGACCAGCTCCTTGCGGAGGCTGGAGCAGAGGCTTGGCGCCACCTGGTGGGAAGAGACGGAGGCGCCTCGATGTCCGAGGAAAAGTCCTTCCTGAACAGGAGGGAGCGTGATGGTTGCCTGGGTGTGGTGGAAAAGCGTTGGTCCATAGATCTTAGTTCTGCCTACACTGACTGGCAGCAGCTCTGCAGGTAGAGAGGGCTGTTTCCCTTTCAACAACCGGAATTAATGGCTTGCTTTCAACGGGTATGCAAAGGATTGATCCCATGTTCTTCTGCATGCCAAGCAGGCGAGCTGGTGGCCCCTTCCATAAAAACAAAGGCAGATTCTAGTCCTCATGGTGTTGAACGATGGGCTGATTTAACAGAGAGGTGCGGAGCTGCCTTCTAGCAAAGTTTCAGGGGCTTCAGGACAGGATCAGACTTAACCTGGGATGCCGGGGTTTTGAACCTGCAACCTTCTGCATGCTGAGCAGGTGCTCTGACCCCTGAGTTGATTTGCTAGGGACATAGCCTTATTCTGAGTCAGCCCTTGGCTCTGTCTAGATCAGGCATGGCCAAACTTGGCCCTCTAGCTGTTTTGGGACTACAACTCCCATCATCCTTAGCTAACAGAACCAGTGGTCAGGGATGATGGGAATTGTAGTCCAAAAACAAGTTTGGCCATGCCTGGTCTAGAACAAGGTTTCCCAAACTTGGTTTTCCAGCTGTTTTTGGACTACAATTCCCATCATCCCTAGCTAGGCGGCATGCCGAGGGCCGGGAGGCTGGGCCGTCTCCATCTAGCGGCCCGGTGCAAAGACCATCACTTCTGCTCCGACATAAATCAGCAACCTGGGCTTCAAAGCTATCAGCAGATGGAACTGCGCACACAGAATAAGTGTGAGGCTTGGGGAAGCATACTGCAACTACAGATTTATTAATCATAAAGCAGGACAAATAAACATGTCGACTCTCTCTCATGTCTTCTCAGAGAGAAAAGCAAAAGCAAAAGCTATACACACAACGGAAGTTCCCAGCAGACATGTGACACGTAACAATCCTTTGTCTGTTCCTTAAGGTGGAATGGAATTCTCAACACTTTCATCATCCCTAGCTAACAGGACCAGTGGTCAGGGATGATGGGAAATGTAGTCCAAAAACAACTGGGGACCCAAGTTTGGGAAACGGTGCTCTAAATCCAAAGTCCTTTGGGGATCTTTGTGCCATTTCATTGAATCATAGGATCGTAGAGTTGGAAGGGACACCGAGGGGGTCATCTAGCCCAACCCCCTTGAAATGCAGGAATTCACAATGTGTGTTTTGAGTGTGACCTGGTGTGTGTGTGTGTGCCCCTGGCATCTCTTGAAGGCCGTGCCATTTGTCAAGAGTTTCCCAAACTTGGGTCTCCGACTTTTCTGGGACTACGATTCCCATCATCCATGACCCTGCTAGTAAAGCATTCTGGGATTTGTAGTCCCCCCAAAACAGCCAGAGACCCACGTTTGGTAAGCCCTGTGTTTGGAGGCACACCTGCCCTGCATGCGCTTAGTGAAACTCGGCAGCGGCTGTGACTCTAACAGGGTTTGGTCACGGGGGCTCTGATTGGCGTCCCCTTTCCCTTCCGGACGGCGCCGGTCACTCTCAGGGTTGGGGTACCTGTGGCGCTGCAGGTGTCAGGGTGCCAGCAACCAGCAGCCATTAGGGACACTGGGAGCTAGAGCCCAGCCAGGCTGGGAACCCCACCTGCAAGACAAGAAGGGGCAGTTTGGGGAGCAGGGGGGAGAACCATTATCCCTCCAGAGGTGCCTTCCTTTCCGAGAAAGTGGGGGACTTCTCTTTTCAATTCAGGGATGGAGGAGAGTGGAAGACCCCCAAGTGCCCTTGAGCCCAGTGGGCGGAGGAGATTGGGAGTTGTAGTTCAGCCGCACCCGGTGCCCCTCACGCCCCCTGCCCCCCTTTGGGGGAATTTGCGTCCAGGCCTGTTTTATATTCTTTCGTTTTGCATGCTTTTTCGTTTTGTTTTCTCTTCCTTTCTCTCTTTCCCTCTCCCCCCTTTGTCGCCTCTCCCCACAACCCCCCCATCTTTTTCTGACCCCTCTCTCGCCTTCGTCACCCCCCCTTTCGTCTCCTCCCCCCGTCGCTAGCAGTCCCCCGAGGGGACGGAGGTGTGGGACCCTCAGGCTGGCCAGCAGCCTGCCGAGGAAGCCCTAGGAACCCACCTTGCGGCCAGCAGGCTTGGGGGGTCCGTGCAGGTACATTAGAGGGGCGTATGGGGTGGGGGGTGGGGCTGGCAGGGGGGGCATGACCTGCAAACCGCTGTCCAAGCACCATTGGCACCTGCAAACATTGCCACCGTCCCAGGTGCAACTGACTTTGCCCCATTCACTTCAATGGCTCTCTTGGGGCTCGGCTTTCACCGGTTCATCCATGGCGGTGGGTCTACTCTGGAGTAGGAATTGGCGTGGGCTGCCACCCTCTCTTTAGCCCCTGCTGCTTTCTCTCACCTGTGTCCCCCAGTTTTGCTCGGAAAAAAGGAGTGCACAGCTCTTCCCTTGATGGTGAATCGGGTCCGCCTATGTCCACGCATGATGTCCCCCCCCATTTTTCTGGGGAGGGGGCTAGTGCAAAACGTTTCCAGAGCTCTAGTGGAAATATTGCAAGCCTACCAGGGGGGCGCATTACACCGATAAATCCTACTTGAATTCCCCCCGCAGAAATTACTAGGACTCGTGCCTGTTGACTCCAGTGTGTCTACTCGGAGTAGGACTACGGTTGGATGCAGCCCGGCATCTGTTCTCCTCCCCACCCCCCCATGGCAAACTTCTTTGGTGAAGACAGGGAGCGTGGCTGTGGGTATTTTTAATTTTTAAAGAAAACCTTGGTCACTCTCCTGTCTGTTTTACTTATTTCATAAAACCTGCATACCATTTGATAATTTAAAAAAAAAACTTCACAAAACTGTTTAGAAACAGAATAAAATTATGTATACCGTATTTTTTGCTCCATAAAGACTCGCTTTTTCCCTCCTAAAAAGTAAGGGGAAATGTGTGTGCGTCTTTTGGAGTGAATGCAGGCTGCACAGCTATCCCAGAAGCCAGAACAGCAAGGGATTGCTGCTTTCACTGTGCAGCGATGCCTCTTGCTGTTCTGGCTTCTGAGATTCAGAATATTTTTTTTCTTGTTTTCCTCCTCCAAAAACGAGGTGCGTCTTGTGGTCAGGTGCATTTTATAGAGCGAAAAATACGGTATATATTTACACCCCCCCACCCCCCAAGAATTCAGGGGTTCTCTCTCTGTCATTGCAAATCCACAGCAGGGTTTTTTGAAGGTGGGTTTCCTGTTGTGACAGCAACTGGTTCCCTGAGAGGCGTGATTCAGAAAAAAGCCACTATTTTTTACCAGCAAACCCAGAATGAGGGATAACATTTCAGTATCAACAGGGTTGATTTTCTTCCAGGATCGTGGTTTCATGACTTCAGCGAGACATCCTTCCAGCTTTTGCCGTTTATTACCGAATACATACGAAAAAGATTTCATTTTCTTATCACACCATGAATAATAATAATAACAATAACAATAATAATGATATATGACATTATTTGATAATAGTATTAACAATAACAATGTTAATAATAATAATATTTAACAGCCACAATAATAATATCCTGGTCCCCTGCAGAATCCCACTGTCGGCACAACCTTTTATGTAAGAGGCGAGAGCTCTGGAATTCTGTAAACGGCAAACTAAAATTGTCCTGTTGCAATGTTTTGGGATATTCCCATATTTTTTGCTCTATAAGACTCACTTTTTCCCTGCTAAAAAGTAAGGGGAAATGTGTGAGCGTCTTATGGGGCGAATGCAGGCTGCGCAGCTATCCCAGAAGCCAGAACAGCAAGAGGGATTGCTGCTTTCACTGCGCAGCGATCCCTCTTGCTGTTCTGGCTTCTGAAATTCAGAATATTTTTTTCTTGTTTTCCTCCTCCAAAAACTTGTGGTCTGGTGCGTCTTATAGAGCGAAAAATGTGGTAATTTGTTTGTGTTCGCAAAGGAATTTTAGAGACTGAAGGAAGCTGTTCTCAGATGAGGGGCTAGAGAAGAGAAGTTGGGGCGTGTAATGGGATATTGGGGGGGGGGGAATATTCGTGAACACCCAGAAAGTGCTAAACTTGGTTTCTGGCAGTGGTTTCTTAATCCTTACAGGTTTGCACATGAAATTCAGAATTTCTGACGTTAAGACTGAAAACTTGGGGTTCCGTTTGGTTTTCAGTTCATCTTCCGACGTTCTTAAAAGCCAGAACCATGTAATGCAGTTTAGCGAAAGCTACAAAAATGTTTTCTGGATAAAGCTAATAGCAAGGTGGTGTTGCTGGTTCAACGGGCAGCCTTGAGATGGATTTGAACCACCCACAGTTCTCTCTAAAAAGTGGACTATAAACCTGGTTGGTTGCAGGTGTCCTGTGATTCAGTATGTTCTTTGACGAACCCCTGTGTGGTACTAAGAATAATTATTTGAAAATGAGCCAGCCTTTTACAGTAATGTACCCTCTCCTCCCTCAGGTTCAGATCTGGGCTGCTTGCGCATTTTGCCCAGTGCAGCCTGGCTCAACCTGAATTGAATTTTATTATTACGGTCACAGACCAGTTCCGGCTCACTTACAATATCAGGAAAATCATAAAACACAACAGGAATACATTGAATTGCAATTGGGTATAACAGAGACAATACAGATATAGCGGCAGTTAAAAATATATATTAAATCTTGATCACTTGTCTTTTAAAACCTTAATCATTTTGGTAGCACAGCTTGTTCCCTAAGTTTTATGGCAGTCGCACAGAATTTGGCCACCCTGAGCGTGATCTATAGATCCTTGTCCTCAACCAGGAGTTTTAGACATTGAAGTTTCGGACCCATTTGGAGATTTTTGCGTAACAGGAGTGATAAATACCGAGCGTATATTGCCATAGAAACGGCAGCATAACAAGATGAGAGAGACAGTTTCCACCTCCATTAAACCGCAGGGGCAGATTCGTTGCAGGTACGGTTTACCCTCGAATCTGCCCAGCCTGGCTCAATGCCAACCAGGGTCTGTGCAGAGCGGCCGCTCTCCTGCCCCCCCCCCCCAGCAATCAGAAACCCTGGCTTGGCTTGCAAACGACAGATTCTAGGGCAGCAAGATTGCTCACCTCGCACCAGGCATCAAAGCGACTCCCGATTTCTTCCCCCGATCCACGGTTTGCAGGGAGTTGCCAAACCCTGTGGCTTGCAGTGCAAGCGGTTTCAAAACCTTGTGCGATTGCTTTGGTGGAAAATGTCTTTGGACTTTTTGACTCTGCACCCCACGTTTCTACCCAAATCGGGTCGCTGCTCATCTCCGAACCAAAGAGGGCTCAGCATTGGCCCTTGAATTCTTTGCTTTGAATCCCAACAAGACAGAAGTGCTGTTTTTGGGGGACAGGAGGCGGCAGGTGTGGGGGACTCCCTGGTCCTGAATGGGGTAACTGTGCCCCTGAAGGACCAGGTGCGCAACCTGGGAGTCAGTCTGGACTCACAGTTGTCCATGGAGGCGCAGGTTAATTCTGTGTCCAGGGCAGCTGTTTTATCAGCTCCACCTGGTACACAGGATGAGACCCTCCCTGCCCGCGGACTGTCTTGCCAGAGTGGTGCATGCTCTAGTTATCTCCTGCTTGGACTCCTGCAATGCACTCTACATGGGGCTACCTTTGAAGGTGACCCGGAAACTACAACTAATCCAGAATGCGGCAGCTACACTGGTGACTGGGGGCGGCCGCCAAGACCTTCATTAGCTCCCAGTACGTTTCTGAGCACAATTCAAAGTTTTGGTGCTGACCTTGAAAGCCCTAAACGGCCTCGGCCCAGTATACCTGAAGAAGCGTCTCCACCCCCATCGCTCAGCCCGGACACTGAGGTCCAGCGCCAAGGGCCTTCTGGCGGTTCCCTCGCTGCGAGAAGCCAAGTTACAGGGAACCAGGCAGAGGGCCTTCTCGGTGGTGGCACCCGCCTTGTGGAACGCCCTCCCATCAGATGTCAAAGAGAAGAACAACTACCAGACTTTTAGACGACATCGGAAGGCAGCCCTGTTTAGGGAAGCTTTAAATTTTTAATAGGTTATTGTATTTTAATATTCCATTGGAGGCGGCCCAAAGTGGCTGGAGAAACCCAGCCAGATGGGTGTGATATAAATAATAAATTATTATTATTATTATTATTATTATTACTGCTGCTTTTCATCGGAAAGGATTCGGCTCCAAATGCCAGGCTCAATGCACTACGTTTGGGGGAGTCCTGTCTTGAGGCCAATGCACCCTGACCTCTGCATTTATGTGCAAAACCCCAGAGGCAGAGGGGTGCAAGCACTTTCTCCCCATCACACCTGCCTCCTCTTCCTTCCTCCTCAGGTCATGAGTTCGACCAACGGGGAGCTGAACACAGATGACCCCACTGCCGGCCACTCTAATGCCCCCATCACCGCCCCCGCCGAGGTCGAGGTGGCTGATGACACTAAGTGAGTAAGCCAAGTCTTCTTGCGCGGAGGGGGGCACCCAGAGTCTCGCTTGGCCTGGGGGAGGAAGCTCAGGTCCGGCGCCCAAATCCAGCCCCCAAGTCCTGGCCCTGCTTTGCACCCCTGGATTTGAAGTGGGTTGGACTAGATGACCCTGGGGGGAGAGAGACCCTTCGAATTCTGCCGTTCTCTGATTCCACAAGTGCTTTTGCCTCCTTGGGGGCCTGTTTCTGCAAGCGGCAGGAGGAGAGTTTTGCTCTTGTGCTCAGGCCCCGTCCGAGGTGCCCCACTTGGGCCTGATCCGCCTGCAAGGCTCCTAACACCCTCCTCTCCTCGATTCTCAGGTGCTGCTGTTTCTTCAAGAGGCGGAAGAGGAAAACCACCCAACGCCACAAGTGACGTGATCCCCTTCCCCGCTCTGGCCGAGGCCGGCGTCCCCTCGGGACTACGTTTTCACCCTCCGCCCCTCTTCCTTTTCACTTCCTGTCTGTGGATAATGGATCTTGATCCTTTGGTCGGATGGGAGAGGACAGGGCTTCTCCCCTCCGCCTGCTCCAGAGTCGCAAGGGGTCCGTGTGGCGTGCAACCCGCCTTTGACTCCACTCGCAGGCTCACCCGGGGAGAGGAGGGGAAGCCTCTCCCCCACTCTCAGCCTGAATATATATATATATATTTCTTTTATTTTCTTTCCCCTTCCTCCAAGAGACACAGCAACAGAGGGAAGCGGAACCGGCAGGAGGAGGAAGAAGAAGCACGTCGCTGAACTTTCTTTGGAAGTGCCCGCGCCCCTCCTTGGTTTTGCAAAGAGAAAAAAGCATTAACTATTTATGCAGCTGCCCCCCTCCAAGGGGGGGAAAACCCCACACTTGTCTGGACTCTTCTCTCCCCGCTCACCTTGGTTTCACGGAATTATTTTTTTGGAAGCAAAAAAAGAACCCTGGGAATCAGTTCTTTGCAGAAGATTTGCTGGGGCGATGCTGGGAATGTCAGCTGCCGCTAATATTCCCTCCCCATCCCTCCTCTCCTCCCCCCCCCCCTTTTGCTGTTTCTTTGTCTCTTTAACTTAATTTAAAAATTGCATCTTAGTCTTTGCGTTTGTGGGACAGTCTCCTTATTTTCTTTCTCCCCCCCCCCCGTTTTTGTAGCGATGCAAACGTTTTTTGCATCATATTTTTTTTATTATTTCATAAAGTATCTTTGTTTTAGGTTTGTGCCCCCCCTTCCCAACTCTCGTAAGTTTCTCCCCGCAACCCCTTTCGATTTAGTTGTGGCCAAGGTCCTTTGGGGGAGTCAGGGGGAGGTCCCTGGGGTGCCCCCCCGTCTGGAGCACGGCGGGGGGGGCGCAAAGTGGGGTTTCGCGTCTGGGGAGGCTCGTTTACACTTCCGACTCTTCATTTCTCAATGCACTTTTTTTGGGTAGCAATACAAGGAGCACCTGCGTCTCGGAATTAACCGGGCTTTAGAGAATTCTTTGGGGTTCGTTTTGCGGAAAGCTAGATTCTCCTTTAACTAAAAAAAAGACCCACTGACTCGCTGGGGGTGGGGGGGGGCGCTTGGATCTCAGGAACAGCCAAGATGAGCCCCCAAAACGACTTCCGTTGCTATGAGAAATTTGGGGGGGGGTAGTTCAGAAAGGAGAGGGTTTGGGGTGGCCAAAGCCAAAAATCGAAATCTGATCTTCGGGGGTCAAGCCTAGCCCCCTAAAAGTTCCAACTGGAACAGATCTGTGGCAAAAGCTCCTTGGGAGGGGGTGAAAAGGAAACTTTGGCTGAACAAATTCATGTGAGGACAATCCACCCTGTTGTTTTTGTGCCCCCCCCCCCAAATACAGATCAGACACAGTGACGAATTCCCGTTTCTGCTAAATTGCTCAGCTACGGGATGTTGTCTTGAGAAGTCCGGCTCTCCGCTGCAGTTTTAAATCTTGTGCATTTTGCTGCAGGGAGCAAGGAAATGGGTAGAAGCAGATTTCTTCCTCGGGGGTTGTTTTGGGGCAGTAGGGAGCGGCCCCCCATTTTCTTCTGGGTTTCTTGGCCATCTTAAAATCCCACCAAGGGTGGACCACCAGTTAGGACCACATCTTGTGTTTGTGCCCCCCTCTCTTCCAGCCAACCGGACCCCCACCACAACCACCCTTCTAGGTCCTGCAGAGTTTCCGGGCACACTTTGGGGGGTGGGGGGGTCCGTTGCTTCCAAACAAGGACTGAGAAGGCTTGCTGCTTCTTTATAGACAAATATATTTTTATACAGAGAAGAAGGGGAGGGCAAAGCCTTCCCTTGCACCTATTCCAGAGTAGCATGTTCTGCTTCCTTTAAATAAATTTAAAAAGCCTGTCGTCCCCCCCCCCCACTTACAAATGTTGTAATCACAACACTTGTTAATGTCAGGCTATGGTTGGCTATGGGGGGAGGGCTGTGATTAGACAGGCAGGGAAGGTTTTTTGGGGGGGGTCCTTGGTCTCTTGCACTAAATGGCACCCACGTCGCCCAAATTCTACGTGTCTTAAAACTGCTGCACCTCCTCACCGCTAGTAATACCCCCCCCCCCGTTGCTTCAGTTCCCACTACATGTCTCCCCCCCACACGGAAAAAAAATACCCACCAAAGCTGTGTATGCTTGCCCTCGTCTTGTTCACTTGATTGTGCTAGAGTCAAATTGGTTAAAAGTGGGATCTAAGTTTCTAGTCCTCCTCGTTCCTGGACAGCAGGACCCCCCCCCCGGCCGACCCCAAGTTGTGTTGGAGGGAGTTAGTGCCAGAATGCAAGGCCCACCCTGACCACCCTCCATGCCTCTCTCTACATCGGACCCCTTGCAAAAAGCCGAACTTAAGTTTTCAGTTGTGTGTGCTTTTAAAGATGGGTGTTTTTTTGGGGGGGTCCCCTTTTTTTCTTTTATGGCTGATTTCTTTTACGGCTACTTGGAGAAGAGGCAAGGTGTGGGGAGGAGAAAGAACTATATAAAAAATTCATATTATTGTCTTGCTCTACCTGGTCTTAGGTTTATAAACTCAGTGCCTCAAAAGAGGGGTGTGTTTTTTTGGGGGGAAGAGGGCATCGGAATGGAAAGATGGGAGGAGGCGTTAAGGTAAAGGGCAGGAAAAAATAATAATCCTCGATTCTGGCGACTTTCACTAAAAATAGGGTTCCTTAGATACGTGCAATGTTTGAGCTTGTTCCCCAAACAGTGCAAACGAGGAGGGGAGGGAATTAAAAAATTCAGCCTTAAATGATATGCTTTGGGGGGGTGGTAATGTAGTTCCAGTCCCAGGAAGGGTGTAAAAGAGAAATTAAAATTAAAATGTTTATGTAAAAAGAGTGCATGTGAGTGTGCTTGGATTACCAGTTGCAATGTGGATTATTCTGGTTTTTGAAAAGGGCAGACTTTGAAAAGATTTACCTTGGCAGAGGTCGACATCAAGGTGTGGTTTTTGCCGTTCGGGCCCAGATTGTCAGAAGCTTGCATCAAAATGAATCTTGCAGACCCAGCAGTGGTGGTTTGTTTGGTTTTGTTTTAGAAAATTAAATTGCTTTTTTTTGCTTAACAAAACGGGGGGGCGGGGGGGTTGATCGATTTGAGTCTGCACAGAGACGAGATCTGTTGCCGATGCGATTCCAAAAACTCGAGGCAGCGAGAGACACTTTTGCGTTGTCAGTTTTTAGTTAACTGCTTTAAGCAAAACAAAAATGTACACAGGTAAATGGCATATAAAAGTTTCTCCGAAGCTTCTTTGAAAGCCATAGAGGTTTAGGGGCTTTTTTTTTTTAATTAAAAAAATTCAAAAAACAGAGGAAAAAAACCCTGAAAAACAAAAAAAATTAAAAAAAACTTGAAAAATAAATTCTGCAAAGATGTTTCTTTGGGTTTTGGCTGAAATAGGAGGGTGTGGTACTACTCTTAATGTTTTGTTTCCGAAAGTTCCTATAGCCCAGGGTGTAGTGTAGGTTAGAGCACTTTCCCAAACTTGGGTCTCCAGCTGTTGTTAAGACTACAACTCCCATCATCCATAGCTAGCAAGTCAGGGATAATGGGAATTGTAGTCCAAAAGCCGCGAAAGACCCAAGTTTGGGAAAAGCCTGGTTTACAGTGTCATACCAGGACCTAGAAGACCACACTGTTTGGGGTTTCAGGCAGCAGACATTCCTAGCCATGCTGGTCCTCGTGATTCTAAATAAAGGGCTGATTTAGCAGGAACCAAGAATTGCACCATTGGTGCAGCTAGTTTAGTATTGTCGACACTGATCGGCAGCAGGTTTCAGGTCTCTCCGAGCCTTGCCTGGAAACTGAAGCTGGGATCTTGCGTTTGCTCCTAAGCACTGAACCACAACCCTCCTCCCAATTAGGAGCCCCACAAGCACTGTGCATGAACCAGTCTTGCACTTGGTGGCGGCAATCCAAGGTAGACTGTGCTTGCGCATGGAGGTGCGCCAGCAAAGCACACAACGTCTGAGCTGCTTGCAAGAGGAATGGTTGGGCTCATGCCGCCATCGCTGCTTCCCGTTGGCCAGGAAATTGGGAGTCCAGTAACACCCAAGAGAGCTCCAATTGCAGAAAAAGGGGGGGGATTATTGCACCAGGGTTTCTAACACACATTTTCAGACAGGGCAAAAATCTGGCTACTTTTGTGAAGGCTGAAATGCTCTTTGGCTGTTAAAAAAAGTATCTTGAGAGGCCATTGATCCTGGTGCGCCTTGTACGTTCATAAAAGCTGTGTTTTGATTTAAAAAACCCCCAAAGATTAGGTCTTGCAAGCTTGAAGCTTGCCAACTTTGGACATTTACACCCAGCAAAGTGGATTTCCTTTGCAGTCGATGCTGAAAGTGAGGTGCTGCTGTGAAACTCCTTTCCCCCTCACCCCTATTTATTGCCAGAAAGAACGTTTCTCCTCTCCCACCTATGCCCCAGTTGATCTACTCAACTGGGAGCAGTCCCATGGCTTCTTAAAATATATTAATTCTTATTAAGGTTTTTCAAGGGTAGCAAATTTACATACAATATATATTCACTTACATTTTTGTTACTAACCCAGGTCTTGTCAATTTTCCCCCGCTGCTCCCTCGAATCCTCATGATTTCATATTGCTATAATACTTTTGAGATAGTCCCAAAAAGGCCTCCAATTTTTCCAGAAACACCATTTTCATCTCTTCATTTTACAGTCGATTCCTCATGCTTTTTAGGGCTATCAAGACAGGGAGCAGTGCACCTTCAGACCCCGCCAGCCAAGATGTGCAGGCACCGTTATTTTGCTTCCAGGGTGGCAAGAGTAGGGTGCCTGTGCGCATGTGGGCAAAATCCTGGATCACGCTTTCCAGCTCACAGGACAAAGCAAAAACATGCGGCAAAAAAATACTTTTTAAAACAATCATTTCATTATTTATACCCTGCCCACCTGGCTTTGGAGTTTTTGAGGCTGAGGTTTCCTTTTTTAAAAAAGAAATGGACACATCTTCCGTCCGACCTACCTTTGAAGGCAAACTATTCAGAATGAAGTTTCCCTCTCCCTATTGATACGCAAAGGACCAGGCCTGGTCTGCAAAAGAATCGCCCTCCGCCAGTTTAAAATTTCCCTGCTTTTGCATACCGCCCCCTTTCTCCTTTCGAATCACCAAGAATCCCTCGCTGAAAGACAACCTGCCTTTTATTGGATTTCCTATTTACAAATCAGAAAGAGAGAAACCAGGGTGAACACTGAAAATTATATATATATATATAATATGTATATATAGCACATCTGATACATTCATTATATTTCTGTCATAATTAACATGAGCAAATTTCCAGGCGTGTCGGACCTTCCAAGAGGTTGGGGGCTAGGCATGGTGGGCAAGCGAGTTTGTGATTTGCACCAGGGCCCAAGAACCATCAACCGGACAGGATTCTGCCTTCGACTGGTGTGAACAAACCACCACCATCCCAAGCGCATCCTATAACCAAGAAGGGCGCACTAGTGAGATTCCAAAGGGGAGGGGCTGCAACTGCAGTTAAATTTAAGCTACTCAGCCACCCAAAAAGTCAGTAGCTGTGTTTGGAACCTATTCAGTGATCTCTATATACAGACTGGGGGGCGTCTATGTACACAGCTCAAGAAAGGGAGGGGGTGGAGAGCAAATGAAGAGAGGCAGTCGAAAGCCCCTCCAAAATTGATGCGCTACTGCTGCAGCAACATGCACTAGCGCACTCTTCGGAAGAAGCCGGAGACATACAAAGGCTTTTGCACCGATGAGAAGCTTGTAGCTGAGGAATGGCTCCATTATCCATACTGGCCATATTGAGGCTCACAAGTGCAGGTAACAAACATAGGGACTTGCACTGGGTGCTCTACCACAAATAAACTTTTTGCATTTATTTTTTAAAAAAAGCTCAGCAGCGCCAGCTTTTGAGCACAGCTAGGGTTCAGGTGATGACAGCTGCGTACCCAAGGCAAATTGCTTGCAGGTTTCCACAGGCAGGAGATTTCACGGGGGGGGGGGGGGTGGAATGGGCAAACGAACTGTCCCATCAGTGCTGGTGGGGATCCCACCTTTAGCACAAAAGCCTTCGAGCTTTGATGCATTTCTGTCAGGTCACCAAGACGCCCAGGGTTTTCTAGGGATGGGGAATCTTAAACCTGTTTGGCTGCTGGGTTTTTGGGAAACGCAGCTCACCGTAGCCCCAGCTCGAAAACCAACCCCCAAACGAGCAAATCAGCAGTCACGGCACCAGCTTGTGAATGGGAACCAGACTCAAAAGGAGACCGTAGAAGAGTAAAATGCATTGTTGAGTTGCACTATATTATTATTATTAGCAGCAAGCAACATATTGACGATCAGAGTCCAGGGACTTCAGCCACTCCCAATACTCTTCAAACAAGGCAAGTCTTTTTGTGGCTGCGAATCACCCCCACTGCCTCGCGTTCAGGGATGAGTCCCTCCCCAAAAAATCTGTCCCGTGACACGATAAGGTAGTTGCCCGGCGAGGGCAGGAGCAGCCTGGGCTGGCCAGGGCGTTCTGGGTCAAGCCTTGCCAGGTGACCAGCCGTCAGAAACACATTTCCTCCTTGCCCTGCCGCATCCCCCTGTCCGGCCTGATCCTGGCACAGAGGGGGGCTTCCTTTGGCAGGGATTGTCCATCCGCAAGAGCGAGTCTGCCCCCGCCTCCCCACTGCAACAGCTGGATGTAGAAGCGGCTACGTTCACGATGCAATGGTAGAGCCGAGCTGCCGGCCTGGGCAGAAGGAATTGCTAGCCGCCGTCCCGGCCCGACTCAGGCCAGCGAATCGTCCCGTCAGTGGGCTCCCGGTGTCGGCCCCGCTGGGTCCCCAGCCCCGGCTAGCAGCCCTCCTGCCAGCACGGCAGAGGACGGCCTGCGGTTTCAGCTGGGAAGGACACGCAAGGGGTGCGCATGGAGGGGGGAGAGATGAGGCGGGAGGAGGGGGGGCAGCAGCACATGGCCGTCCGCCCGGCAGCGAGCTATCCCCCCGCGGCGGCCCCTATGTGTAGAAGATGATCTCTGGGATCTGTCCGTCCTCCACGGACGTGCCGTTGTTGTTGCCGGCGGCGTAGCAGAAGGTGAAGCAGGTCTTGGCGCCCGTCGTCGGCGACTCGTGGATCACTTTGCGGAGCCCTTTGGTGCCGTAGTGAGAATCGGGGCCCTGGGAGAGAGAAGGGAGAGAGCATGTCAGCAGTCTTGCAGTCAGGCCCCAGGCCAGCATCCTGCTCTCAGTGGCCGACCAGAGGCCCCAAGGGGTAAACCCTCACACAGGACTCAAAGCACAAGAGCAATTCTCCCCTCCTGGGGTTTTCGGAGGCATTTTCCGAGGCCATCAATAGATTTCTCTGCCACAAATCTGTCCAATCCTCTTTTTAAAGCCCCCCGAAGCTGAGGTGGTAATAATAATAATAATAATAATAATAATAATAATAATAATAATTTATTATTTATACCCCGCGCATCTGGCTGGGTTTCCCCAGCCACTCTGGGCGGCTTCCAACAAAACACTAAAATACAATAACCAACATTAAAAGCTTCCCTAAACAGGGCTGCCTTTGGACGTCTTCTAAAAGTCTGGTAGTTATTTTTCTCTTTGACATCTGGTGGGAGGGCGTTCCACAAGGCGGGTGCCACCACCGAGAAGGCCCTCTGCCTGGTACCCTGTAACTTGGCTTCTCGCAGCGAGGGAACCGCCAGAAGGCCCTTCGCGCTGGACCTCAGTGTCAGGGCAGAACGATGGAGGTGGAGACACTCCTTCAGGTATACTGGGCCGAGGCCGCTTAGGTTGGTGAGCTCCACAGCTGCGATTTTGACCGGAGCAATTACAAGGCTTTCAACCCCACACACACAAGAGACCTGTGTCTGATTTTGGGGCTAGCTGTAAAGCGTGGCCCATGTTGGAGGGGGGGACATTTAGGAACCACTGTTAGAAATTACTCAGGCACCAGGCCCGTTTTGTGACTGGCGCAAGTCCAATTGCGACCCTATGGAGATCTCTGGGCACCAGGTGGGCTACTGACACCTCCAGCTTCCTTAAGCAGGTCAGCAGAAGAGCTGGTTTTTTTACATTTAACTATCACCTTTTTCTCCAAGGATTGCATGCTTTAACCCCCCCCCCATGTTAATCCCCTACAACGACCCTGTGAGGTGGGCTAAGAGGCTGGGACTGACTCCAGGGAGCTTCATGACTGAGGGGGGATTTGAACCCCAATCTCCCAGGTCTGACGCTCTAACTGCTACGCCACCCTGCCTTCCTAGAGCCCTTCTGCTATGGGAAAGCTCTATAAATTAAGTAGGTAAATAAATAGAGGGAAAGCCAAATGTCCCTGAGAGAGGCAGCTGAAAAGATTTTCCTTGAAATTTGAATTTGTTTTATTCTGGAATGTTTTATTTGATGCTTTAATGTGCTGCCTACCGCTTTGGGATTTTCACTTTACAATATAAAGCGGTATAGAAATGAAATGCAAACAACTATTACCACTATACAAACACCATTGGGGGGAGGGGGTTAGGCACCTAGACATACCTCAGTTTAAGGTACCCTTTGGCGATTGGCTTATATATTCGAGTTTCTAACACCGTTAGGAGCCCACTTGCCATTCTACTCGCCCAAGACTATGAAAACAAGAACAAAACCACAGAAATGGGTGATTTGGGGCTAGTCACCATCTCTCAGCCAAACCTACCTTGCGGGCTTGTTGCGAGGATAAAATGGAGAGGAGCAGCAAGAAGCTTGTACAAAAGATGCGGATATAAATGGAATAATAAACTTTTAAAATAAAATAATAAAAGGAACAGGCAGCTAGTGAGCCACAAGACCAGCCTTGGTGACCTGTGGCGGTCCCCCTCCTCCTCACCTTCCCAAGCCAGGACAAAGCACGTCTTCAAAACCAAATATAAAAGGACCTGGAATGTTTTCACACTCTCCCTGAAGGGCAGAAAAAGCTGTGCAGTTACCTTCAAGGTGGCACAGGCTGTGTAGCTGACAGTGGGCAAGATCTCAACGGGCTCTTTAAACATGACCCGGAAAGTGCTGGAAGACCCATCGCAGCTGAAGCCGGTGTCATTCTGGCCCAGGATTGTGTTGCTGTCGGTATGAATAATCTGGGGGGCAGGCAGTGGACCAAGAGAAAGGGGAAAAGAGAAAGAAAGGGAAACCTTTTAAACTCACGACATCTCTGCAAATGAAAATGTAAACTCCTCTCCCTGGCCTACGGAACCAGAACTCCGAGTCCACCTAGCCCAGGGCTTCCCAAACCTGGCCCTCCAGCTGTTTTGGGACTACGATTCCCATCATCCCTGACCACGGACCCTGCTAGCTAGGGAGGATGGGAGTTTAGTCCAAAAGCAGCTGGTCTTGCCAATGCTGTCTGCTCTGAAGTATTGCGCTCACACACACAGTTGTTTTTAACAATATGAAATACTTTTAAAAATAAAAGTCAATCCACCCTGGATTTTCCAGGGTTTTTCCTTTGCTATGGGATCAGCCACTGGATGCCCCACTTTTCTTCAAAAACAAGCATCTAAAAAGTGTTAGTGTCCACCAAATCAGTTGGTGGACAGACGGAAAAGCAGATGGGAGCCAGTTACGCCCCTCTCCCTTCCTCTCTTTCTCAGCAGATCCCCCTTTTATCTGTACACCTGCCTGGCCCCTTTCACAGATCTTCATCTTTGCCCCACCTCGCCCGCCCCTGCCCCAAGTCAAAACCTGGAGAGTTCTCTACCTGTATATTTACTTGATAATCTGTTGGGCCGTGGATGGATCCGTACAACCCGAATCCGACGATAAATATCCTTTTGTTGACAGAGAACCTGGAGGGTTGGAGAGGGAAACCGAGCATCAAGCACAGAAGAATCCTGCTGGATACAGGCAAGCGAAGATTGCTCTGCGGGGGGGTGTGTGTGCTTGGGGGTCTCGCAGATGACACCTGCTCGCAGCATCCCTGACACGGCAGCCAAGGTGGTCAGGGGCCAGCGCAAGGAGGAACCCAGCAACTCATGGAGGCAGTGTTAGAAACTCAGATATATAAGCTGGGTGCCAAAAGGCTCCTTAAATCAAGGTTACAGTCGCCAAAATGGAATGTCTAGTTGCCATTTTTGAGCAAGACAGCTATAAAGTCTTGTTTTTAAAATGAGGGACTGGCTGTGGATTCTCAGTTAAACATCTGGCTGGTTCAGATGCCTTGAGCAAGCTAAAAAACATTGAGAACTGAAAGAAGAAGAACCCAGGGACAGCCTACATATATATTGGCCTATGCCGACCTCTTTTTCTTAACGGTGACATGGACCATTCATAACATGGGGATATTATTCACAACTGTGAGCAGGGCAGGGGGCGGGAAGCAAAGACAAGTGACAACAATTTGCTGTATCGTTGTTCACCGCTCCTGCTCGGGATGCACAGAAAAAAGCATTTTGGTTGCTGAAATTCATTCCAATTGGGCGGATAAAATATATCTGATAGAATTCTACAGGATGGGACCTTAGTGTGTGAAAACAGTCCCGATCCAAGGATCCCCGGATGGTGGAGACGTCAGAAGCCATCCTAGTGCCCAGGCATCTTCACTTGGTTGCAAACGGCCCATATCCAGGTGCAAAGTGTGCTGGGCACCTGATGAATCTCGAACACTGCCTTGAGGGTGACAGGTTTCCCCTCCCCTGGTCTAATAAGATGCATTCCCTGTTCTCAGGAGAGGTGCTCTTTCATCTCTTGCTTGCAGTATTATTATTATTATTAAATTTTATTTATACCCCGCCCTCCCCAGCCAAGACCGGGTTCAGGGCGGCTAACACTGGTATAAAAACAATTGATTGAAATACAACTTAGAAACAAGATTAAAATACAACATTAAAATGCAGCCTCGTTACAGTAGGAATACAAATCAAAAACTTTGGGGGGGATGAAAACGTCAAGTCTTCACCAAGGCCAACTATCCAGACTGGTCCTACGTGGGTCAGAAAAAAGCTAGGGAAGTCCCCAAATAGGAGTTCCATCACAGAAGGAGAAAGGAAAAAGGAAGAGGGGGAGGGGATCAATTTAATTCCAAGCCGAAGGCCAGGCAGAACAACTCTGTCTTACAGGCCCTGCGGAAAGAAATCAGATCCTGCAGGGCCCTGGTCTCATGAGACAGAGCGTTCCACCAGGCTGGGGCCAGTGCTAAAAAGGCCCTGGCTCTGGTTGAGGCTAATCTGACTTCCTTAGGGCCCGGGACCTCTAGGGTGTTGCTATTTATGGACCTTAAGGGAAATGCTGCTTTTTAAATGTGGGATGGAGAACCTCAGACGCTCCAGACGTTGGACTCCTGCCTCCCATCACCCTTGACTGCTGGGAGTCGTAGTCTGGCAATGCCTGGAAGGCGCCAGGACCTGGGGAACCCCGGTGCCTGCTCTAGGTGTTGCGGAAGCCTCCCTTCCAACCCAGCTGGACAAGCCTCTCTGCTGGGGAGCAGGCAAGTGGCGTCAGGGCCCCAGGTCTCACCTGA
The DNA here is from genome assembly GCF_027172205.1 of Podarcis raffonei. Taxonomy (NCBI): domain Eukaryota; kingdom Metazoa; phylum Chordata; class Lepidosauria; order Squamata; family Lacertidae; genus Podarcis; species Podarcis raffonei. Next base: position 3,049,459 of record NC_070619.1, on the reverse strand, counting down.
TCCGGTCGCTGGTCCCGCTGTACCCCCAACGGCTCTCCACCTGCTGGAAACGGTTGATGCTGCACTCCTTCCCCCGCAGGCAGCAGCGGGGGCGGTCGATGAACTCCACCCGCGGCTTGGGGTTGACGGTGAAGTGCAGGAACAGGCTGACCACTTCGCGGTCGGTCAAGATGCCCGACTGAGCTGGCCCTGGGGAAAGGCAGCAGGAAATGTCAAGAAGGACAGAGTGAGCTTCAATACCACGTTTACTGATTTTTTGATTTTTTTACTTGGTCCCTCCCTGACCGCCTACCCTTGTCCTTCTAATTTCATTTCGCTTTTAATTTGTACGCTGCCTTTCCATATTGCACGAGGCCATTTACAAGCTGAAGAAACAACAAAATGCACAACGAAGCTCACGCAGCTTCTAGCAACCCCGTCTGATGCAAGCAAGTCGTAATGAAAAATAAACAGCTTCTACCGAATAACGTAATGTTCGATAATCCATTTGGAATATAATATTACGCAGCAAAATGAACTCTCAAACTCTCACTAAATAATCACCTTCAATGATTGCAACAAATCATTACTAGACTATAATTGATTAAGATGACAGCAAGTCGCGAGATATAAAGCACTACATTTTTTAAAAAACCTGTAAAAATATTGAATTGTCACAACCAAGTCACATCCGGCCAAGATTACTCCGGAAGGGAATTTTGTAGTTTAATTGTGCAGTTTAAACTGTGGGATTTGCTCCTGCCAGGTGCATGGATGGTCACCAACTTGGGTGACTTCAAACGAGGATTAGAGGAGAAGGCAATTCATGGCTACGAGCTCCTGCATCCATACTCTCTCCCAACTGTCGGAGGAAGTAAATGCCTCCAAATACCAGGGTCTGAGAATCACGAAAGAGGAGAGTTGCTCTTGCGCCCGGGTCCTGCTTGAGAGTCCCCCTTGAGGCATCTGGTTGGCCAATGTGGGAACAGGGGGCTGGATGAGGTGGGCCCCTTGTCGCCCTGATCCAGCTGCAGGACTCTTTAGGATGTTCTTACCCGAGAGAAAAAAAGGGAGAACATGTCTGGGCAACTGTTCAGGGTCACGGAGCAGATTGCTATGGGGAGCTAAGTCCAAGTATAGTCGTAACTGCCCTGACACCTGCGGGCATACGGCAATATACAAATTAATAATAATAATAATAATAATAATAATAATAATTCCCTGTTTCTAGGAAAGAGCTTACAAAGCTGACACACGACATGAAGAAAATAAGGACAGGAGAAATGACCCTCTCCTTTTCCCACAATACTAGAAATCAGGGTCATCTAATGAAACTGAAAGTGCTGGGTGTTAAAGCTCTGAACGGCCCTGTATCCCTGAAGGAGCGTCTCCACCCCCGTCGTCCAGCCCAGGCACTGAAGTCCACCTTGAATGTCTTCTGGCGGTTCCCTCACTGTGAGAAATGAGATTAAAGGGAACCAGGCAGAGGGCCTTCTCGGTGGTGGCACCTCCTGTGGAATGCCCTCCCAGCAGACATCAAGGAAATAAACAACTATCTGACTTTTGCTGGAAACTGCCCAGAATGGCTGGGGGAACCCAGTCAGATGGGTGGCATATAAACTTAGTAGTAGTAGTAGTATGCACAGGCACTAGCCTCTGGCCCCGCCCACCGCTGTCATGTGCCTCAGGTCATGTGGCCCTTGGCCTTATCAATCCCTGAATCAGATGTCCTTCCAACTTTGCTTCAGACAGAGGGCATTCTCATCCCACCTGGAGATGCTCTGCCACTGAGCAATGGCCCTCCCCCTCAACACTTTACCTTCTTAACGCAGAGGTGGAATGGCCCTCTGTCCCGAAGCTTTAGCTGAGATTCCTGCATTGCAGGGGGCTCGGCTGGATGACCTTTGGGGGGTCCCTTCCAGCTCTACCATTCTGTGATTCTATGATGGACAGTGTCCTCCTGCCCACATCATACACTCTCACACTTTATCCAAAATCCACTGCCTGGGGGGGGGGCAGTTGCTTCACAGCTTTTGTGTGCTGCCAACAGTTCCTGGCCGCAAAGCCCTTCAGCAAATATTTGCTCTGGAGGGAAAGGTGTGGCGGCAGCACAGCTGCTAGTCTGTTTAGAAAGATCCTGACCGCAGAGGCCGGATTCTCCGCCCCCAAGTAGTGTGTGTGAATGTTTGGCTGGAGAATGGCTGCCAAGGACGCCTCATCGCGTGCTGGCAAAATACCCGGTTAGAGCCAAGCCAGCGGGTGCTGCATCCACAATACAGTGGTACCACGGGTTACATATGCTTCAGGTTACAGATGCTTCAGGTTACAGACTCTGCTAACCCAGAAATAGTGCTTCAGGTTAAGAACTTTGCTTCAGGATGAGAACAGAAATCGGGCTCTGGTGGTGCGGCGGCAGCGGGAGGCCCCATTAGCTAAAGTGGTGCTTCAGGTTAAGAACAGTTTCAGGTTAAGAACAGACCTCCAGAATGAATTAAGTTCTTAACCCAAGGTACCACTGTATACATTTACAGCACTCTTATACCACTTTTTACCATCACAATTTTCCCCAGGTAATCCCGGGAACTGTGGTTTGCTAATAGTTTCCTCGCAGCAGCAGCCACTGTGGCCTAGTGGCTGGAGTGTTGCATAAGATCTGGGAGACCAGGGTTCGAATTTCCGCTTGGCCATGAAGCTCACAGAGCGACCTTGTGGCCAGTAACTGCTTCTCAGCCTAACCTTCCTTGCAGTTAATCCCCTGCGGGGATTAAATGAGGAGGAGGGAGAAGCATGTGCTTCTTGGGAGAAAATGTGGGATGTAGATGCAATAAATAGAACAATAGAATCGCAGATCTGGAAGGGACCATGAAGGAGATCAAAACTGCAACGTTGGGAGTTATCAGCACCAACTGTCCTACACATTCCTACATGTTCCAGCCACAAACCCCTTCACTTTTGCTGATGAACCAGTCAATGAACTAGTATCAACAACCAGGGATTTGGGGGGGGGGGGGAGAGAGAGAGAGAGAGAGAGAGAGAGAGAGAGAGAGAGAGAAGGGGGCGCTATGCTCAATCCGCTGAGCCCTCTGGTTCTTGCAAGCATCCTGAGCCCTTCTGTCACAGCACCTCAAGTTGCCCTCCAGAGCCAGCCCCACTGATGATGTGGGTTTTCAAGGAGGGGCGGGAATAAATTGGAAAACTTCCTGACGCTGCCTCAAAATCAGCTGGGACCTGATTCAGCATCCTGCCCTCACGCTGAGCCAACCAGGTGTTCATGAGAAGCCCACAAGAGATCTTTAAAAGATGCCGTTCATTAGAACATGGAAACTAACCAGTTTGACTACTGTAGTTTCCATTGTGTTACTAATCCGTTTTTTTAGAAACTGAATTTTCCCATGGGAAAAAAAACGGCAGCAGCAGAGGAATATTTCCTGCTCCGCATCACTGCCTGGCTTCCCCCTCGATATTTGCCATCCACAACAAGCGGCAAAAGTGCCTCTTTGTTCCCAGGAGGCATTTGTGGGGCTGCGCGAGCTGGCAGCACACGTAACTCTGCACATTTATTTGAATGGCTTTTATTTATCCGCAAGCAGCCTTGGGGAGAAGGGCAGGGGGCCGAAACAGCTTCCAGTGAAATAACCCACAGGGCGACTCAGGACTAGCCATTGCTCTGTGAAAGAGAGCAAGCACCCTGTTTGCATGCAGAAGGTTCAATCCCCAAAGACACCCTCAGGTAGGCCTGAGAAGGACTTCCTGCCCAAATCCCTGGAGAGCCACTGTCAGTCAGTGTGGACAATATTGAGCTGGATGGGCCAAAGGTCTGATTTGGCGTAAGACAATCCCCCCCCATGAGGACTAGAATCTTAATTTACATTTGGGGAAGAACCCTAGAGTTTGGCAGTACAGCACCTGATTTCCAGAAGGTCCCAGGCTCTTTTTCATATTACTTTTTTATTAAATTTCAGAATTTTGTTTAAAAAAAAACTTCAACTTTAATACTTATTTTCCTTAACCCTTAACTCCATGATGTTTTAGTTCCCACCCCTTTTTTCTGCTGCATTATGTGACACGTTTGCACCCCACAGTTATTTCCTCTATTGCAATCTGCACCTTTCCCTTCTGCTGCTTACATTTTGAATCCTGCTTGCGACTTCGTTCAGCTATGATACTCCCTGGAGTGGCCCAAAAGGGGAAAGTCCCGGGTTCAAGCCCAAGCATCTCCAGGCAGGGCTTGAAAGGGCTCCAGGGCTGACACCCTGGACTTGGGATATGGCAGCCGCTTAGGGTCCTGTGATGTTCACCTGCTAAGTCTCCAGACCCCCTGGATTTCAAGGGAGGGCTACCCGCTTACCCGCTGCGAACTCCTCGATGGTCATCAAGGGGAAGCGGATGAGGGAGAGGGCTTTGCCCAGGGTTTTCCGCTTGTTTTCTGGGACCACCTGCAGCTGCTGCCGCTGGCACTCGGCCTCGGACCACCGGACCACCGCGTTGAAGAGGCGCACCTCACGGATGCCAAGGGTGTCCCTCTCCAGGACAGCCACCAGTGTATCTGTCGGGCAAGGAGAGTGGGGCGTCAGCTGCAGGCCCTGGCAATACAGGGCTTGAGGGCAGGGAAGAGGGGCAGCCACAGCTCTCCACAATGTTGCTGGGCAGCCATTTCCACCAGCCACACCAGCTGCCAGCTCATGGTTGTTCCTCATCCCTGATCTGAGAAGAGGCATGCTCCCATTTCTTGCACACAGAAGGAATGCTGTATCTTTCTTGCAGCATCTAAGATGCTGACGGGACTCCAACTCCCATCATCCTGACCACTGACAACGCTGGGGCTTCTGGGAGCTGGCGCCCCCTGCCCCCTGAAGGGTCACAGGCTCCCCTATCCACACATCAGGGCAAACAGGGACGGCGTGGAGCTGTTTTTATTGCCATTTGTTCTTTCATCCAGGAAAGGAAGGAACCTGGGAGGTTCACCGGTTTTTGAAAGACAGCTTTGAGAAAAGTTTCACAAACTGAGCCAACTGCTCTGAGTCGCAGAGAATTCTGGGGCAAATGCAGCTCTCAGGTGAGGGCAAAGGCCAGGTCCTGTCAACCTCAGTGCTCAGACCTGAGCGCGTACTCTCCGCACCAGTCCCAAAACCCCACTGGGGGTAAAATTCCTGCCATCCCTGGGCTGGCTATGGACGATGGGAGCTGTAGTTCAGCAACACCCAGGGATACCCGAGCTAACATGTTAAGCACCTTGTTGGGTGAAATATCACCAGGTCAGTGGGACAGGAAGCTCAGAGAGTTGCAACAGCAACACTCCCGACACAGCAAAGGCTGGCTGTTCTAGCGGGGAGCTTGGCTCTCTCAATCCGATCCCCTTGCCAAGAAGACCAGAACTTTTCCCCAAAGCAGCCTGACGATCGCTGCCACAGATGAAGAACCAGGGCTCAAATCTGCCCTGATCAGTCTCTGCACGTATGCAGAGGTACGCCGTGACGGAAGGAGGAAGGCCGCACGTGGGGCAAGCCAGCCCCCGCTGCTACTGTTGGCTGCCCTGCCCTGTTCCCACTCGCCCTTTTCATCCTGCGAGGCTTGGGAGGAATGTAGCAGCACAAACGAGACCTCTGTTGGCAAGCATCCTGTGTGCGCCAGACAATGGGCATTGTGGCATTCGGCTGGTGGAAGACGGAAGGACAGAATGTCCTCTCTGCCGCCTGACAGAGAGAACGACTGAGCTGGGACACAAAATACCGACCAATGAGGCTTGTCTCCTGGCTTACGTGTCGTTTTGCTTCAAACTTGCATGCTTAAATGCCCCTGCATGCATTTAAAATATATAATAAACGAGACACACAATGCACATGGAAAAGTAGGGTGTAGGGATATGGCAAGGCCAAAACCCTTGATGCACAAGCTTTCTATGTGCAGGAATATGTACGGTGGAGCATTCAATCATGCTGAGTTTCCCCACCGGCAGCCCAAAGGGGTGCTTCAGCTCAGACGCAAATTGGCACAGCCTCAATCGGCTGTTTCTGGGATCAACTTGGGACCCTCAAAGGCTTGTATCCCAAACAGCAAATGCACACACACCAGCACACAACACAACAACCATGAACTGCTGTGCCAATCTGCAGGAATCAGATTTGTAATTATGCACATCTGCCCAGGGGCACAGCAAGAACTCCCTCCCCTTTGCCGGAAGTCTTACTTCTCCCTGCTGGGTGTTGCATGAACTGTTTGGCAGCATACTTTGCAGCCATGGGGACTAGCAACTTATCATGAATTTGAAAACGCTCAAGGAGGGTTCTGTGAATAGTACAGCGTCCCCTGCCTTTTCCTTTATTACACAGGCTCAGCTCCAGCCCTTCAGGAAGCCAGAACCCAAGCAGTACAGAGAATTAGCCAAGCAACCGACCGACACTACGATCCCCACTGAGCCTGCAAAGTGGACGACTCACCAAGGTCAATATCTGTGAAGCCTTCTGCGTTGATGGCGTCAGATGTGTTCTTATCTATGTTTTCCAGGCAAAGGCTTGCCAGCTGGGGCTCATCGAAGAGTCTGGCCTGAAAGACAGCCATCAGCCAGCAGGTGAAATAAAAATATACAAGGTTAATTAAAATGTGTGTGGAGGGGGTAACTCTAGGGAGGGCAGCAGCCAGAATGCGGCAGATAGACTGGTGACTGGGAGCGGCCGCCGCCAGGACCATATAACTCTGGTCCTAAAGGATCTTCAATGCCTCCTAGTCTGTTCAAAGTGTTGGTGCTGACCTTTAAAGCCCTAAATAGCCTCAGCCCAGTATACCTGAGAGTCTCTACCCCCATCACTCAGCCCAGACCCTGAGGTCCTCCTCTGACGGTCTTCTGGGGGTTCTCTCACTGTGAGAAGTGAAGTTACAGGGAACCTAAGCAAGAGGGCCTTCTCAGTGGTGGCACCCACCCTGTGGAACAGCCCCTCCCATCAGATGCCAAGGAGATAAAGAACTACACAATTTTTAAAAGACACCTGAAGGCAGCCCTGTATTGGGAAGTTTTAAATGTTTGATGTTTTACTATGTTTTCATATGTGTTTGAAGCCGCCGAGGGTGGCTGGGGCAACCTAGCTGGATGAGCAGGGTATAAATAATAAAATAATAATAACTGACATTATCTTCTCTGAACTAAGAAGTTCCCAATGGTGCAACCTTTCCCCATAGAGTTTGAAAGGCATTGTCTCAGCAAAGAACTGGGGGTCAGCTGAGGTCAGCCGGCATGGCCTACACCACCTTTTCCAACTTGGCGCCCTCCAGATCAGTTGGGACTACCACTCGCGACAGCCTCTGCCAGCACACAACCTCCTGTGCAAGCATACCTGCGTTAAGAGCATGAAGGCGTTATCTGCCCTGAGGTTCTTCTTGAGGAACTCCACACAGTGGGCTTCAAGCGCGGGGACGGCGTACTTCTTAGCGGTGTAAAGGGTCGTCATCACGGTCTCCGGGCCTATATGAACCTCATCCGAATAGAGAAACCTGGGAGCGAGAGCAGGGAGGGCAGGAAGAAAGCACGGCTGCAATTAAAAACAAGGATTTTGACTTAAGGTACAGCACTAGCATGGAATAAGCTGGCTGTTAGGGAGAAAGGGTTCTCCGTGCCCATAAATCGGAGGTTGGGGGGGGGGGTATGAGGATAATGTTAGCTTGAGAGGTAGTGACTTGTTCAACTGCACCTGGCAAGCTTTGTGACTAAAAGGGTGCGATGCAATTTGTACCTGGCTATCCTCAGACCGAGTTCGGCACTCTAACCACTACACCATACTGCATCTCAAACAAACCTGGACCTTCAATTTTTGTTTGTTTTTAAAAAGTATATTCATTAGATTCAGTCTGGCTTTCCATGGGTTATTTAAAAGCTTGGTTTCCACGAGCTACACAAACACACACACACACACACACACACTCCACCCCCTGGGAGTAACTTACTCTTCTTATTTGCTTTTATGCTGTACGTCTATGCTTGTTTTATTAGTTGGATTGATTTTAACAACTGTTACATTTTAAGGTGTTTATTGTACTTAGTGAGCTGTTGGAAACTGCCTAAGGGGGTCAGGTCGACATGACAAAGGAGGACCGACAAACTGCAGAAATAAACAATAAATGAAATAAAACAAACTCCTTGTGGACTGCAGCCAAAAACATTGGAGCTGAAATGTTCATTAAAACTCTCTCACCCACAAAAATCTCCGTTCTAGTAATGCAGGAAGCTACCTCATACAGAGTCAGGAGGCTGGTCCTGTCTAATTTAGCTAGGGTCTTTTCCTCACCCCCTGGCTGTAGATGCCATGGGATTAATCAGGGAGCTTCTCTTATCAGGAACGGTTGAGAGAGCTGGGCATGTTTAGTCTGGAAAAGAGGAGACTGAGAAGAGAGATGAGAGCCATCTTCCAATAGCTCAGGGCTGTCACATGGAGGAGGGAGCAAGCTTGTTTTCTCCTACTCTGGAGGGCAGGACCCAAACCAAAGAACCAAGAAAGGAGATTCTGACTCAACATCAGGAGAAACTTTCTGATATTAAGAGCTGCTCCACAGTGGGACGGTCTCCCTAGAGAGGTGGTGGACTCACCTTCCTTGGAGATTTTTAAGCAGAGGCTGGATGGCCATGTGTCCTGCATGCTTTAGTTGAGATTCCTGCACAGCAGGGGGTCAGACTGGAAGACCCTTGGGGTCCCTACAGCTCCCATCAGCCCCAACCAATGCCTGGAGCGCACCATGTTGGCGAAGGCAGGCCCAGGGGCAAAGGGACAACCTTAAAGACAAATCTCCCAGTCTCTTAAGGCTGCCCTGGTCTCAGAAGCACAGCCCTGCTGCCTCGTAAGAGAAAAGGGTTTAATCTGCTCAAGGACTTACAGAAAGGAGGGAGATGGAAAAGAGAACTTCAACAGAAAAGCAAAGGCCGGCTGTGGGGCAGGAGGCCACTTTAAGGTGTTGCACAGAATCTGAAGGCTTGGCGTCTGGAGTATCCTCCCCCCAAATTTCTCTATAACCATGAGAGCTAGTGCCTTTAAAAAATAATTTTTTAAAAAAGCAGAAGGGAAGCAAGCGCTCCACTCTTAGAACCCAGCCCCTGGAGAGCGATTGCCTGGTGTTTCTTTGGAGAACTGTGTTCCTCCTGAGGAAGCGGGGGCTTACTTCAGCAAAGCAAGGAAGGCAGCCGGTTCCACGTCGGGTAGTTCTATCTCGGAGGACGTTGTAGCCATCCCGCCATTGAACATGGCATCAAAGACCGCACTGCCCACAGCCAGCACAAACCTGACATTTGGGAAGAAGAAACAAGAAGGTTCCGGCATTGACTGGATTGCACTCTGATTCTCATCCATTCCCCACAACAAGAGCCACAAATTAAGATTTTGCTATAACCGTATTGCACAGTGTGCTGCCCTGAAGTTACTCTTCCTCCTCAGAACCTCTGGTGCACAGCTCACACAACAGAGCAACAAAAACAATTCTTAAAAAAAGGAACAGACTTAGATCAGGTTTCTTTACATTGTGGTTGTTATCAACTTATCAGGCACCCTAACAACCATGTGATACCTGGATGTTACACAAATGTATTGAAAACTACGCTCTTTAGCCCTTCAAACAGGCTGTCAAAAGGTGTTTTTCAACATAAAAGAACGAAGCACAAATAAAAACATGACTTCCAAATTCAGGCATTGTAATTAATGGCAGAATAAATTGTTTGTTTTACAGTGCAAGTTATGAGTATTTAGACTGCATTAAGAACTTAGGTAAAACCCAACAGGCTTTTACTTCATCTAAACACGGGAGCAACATCCAGCTGCCATGTGCAGCTACCAGCCTTTGCTTCTGCAAAGTTCTGGACCCTCCACCTTCAAGGCAATGGTCTTGCTTAGTGTCCTTAACACACGGAGGGAGAGGGAGAGAGAACCAGGCAGAAACCTTTCAGACCACAACTGCTGCCCTGACACTAAGCAGATATCAGTTCCCTAGTGTAAAAGGGCACAGGAGCTTGCAAGATCAGATGGGATTTTTTGATTACGCTCCTGGGTACTACAAAAGCTCTATTTGCAAACAGATATGCTTTTAACTGCTACAGCAACCAATTAGGAAACATGCTTGCTCAGAAAACGCATGACGTAAAACACTTGTAGAAATTAATCCATTCCACCTAAAGGCTGGATCATTTTTCTTGCCCAAAGCCAGGGACAACCAGACGCTCAGAATGAACATCCTTGTGGTTCGAAATCAACCAATTTATCTGTCCAATAACAAATAGTTCTGTATCAAAAGCAAGCAAGCCGAAAAGCCGAACGCAGACTGGCTGCATCTTTCCTGGGGCCTTTCTGCATGCGCCCTCCTAATAAAGCTATCAGTGGACCTAGGTAATTTAGAATTATGGTGGCATATTTCCAGGGCAAGTTTCCCCCTAGTTTTGGGTAGCAAGTGTGTAACCAGCCACAACTCGGAACCTCTAACATGCCAAAATTGGAGCTCACTCCTTGCTAGCTTACAGCTCTGCCTGCAGGTGCATCAGGAAAGCCAGCTGCGAATAAGCAAACTCATTTTGTTTCTAGTCTGCTTCCCATTAAATATAATCCCACAGCATAATGCAATCTGATAAATCCTAGTGAGATCCATAATTCATAAAAACAAAATCAATAGCATAAGACAACAACACAGTCCAGCAAGGAAGCATTTGCGACCTCATGGGAACCTAAGCATCAGCCTTATAGCTCAGTAGGGCCTACACGGGCTTGCAGCAGCTCTTTAGGATTCCAGGCAGGGAATATTCACAGCTACCTGGAGATGTCAGGAATTGAACCCGGGACCTTCAGCATCCTCTTTAAACCCCATCCCACAGATGCTTCCTTGCGGGTTGCACAGCCATTTGCCCTTCTCAGCAGCAAAAGCCTCCAGCAGCTGCCCTACCCATCACAAACACACACACACACACACCCCTCTCTCGGACCCACAACTGCCCCCCTCTCCCCAGCTTCCTGTCCCATAACTTTACCCATATTTTCATAACAAACAACAGCTACCGGTATAAAGAACAGCCAAGTCCATCACACCCAAAGAATGACAGCCTACGGAGGGGGGGGGTATGTGTACAGCACAGTTCTCTCCACCCCCCAATCATACTCAAAACCCCACTGTAACCTGCCCCCCCCAATAATAACTTGCCCTTAAGAGCCCACCAAATTTAACTGTTCTCAGCCTCCCCCTTGAAAAAGGCCCATGGCTCTGCAACAGGCCCCCTACTCCCCTCTTTCCACGCCCCTCTAAGTAGGTCAGCGGTGGGGGGGGTGTTCCTCCCTTCCTGCCCCCCAACCAGGGGTCCTAATTTGAATAAAACATGGGGGGAGGAGGCAGATAAGCCCTGCCCTGTATAACTGATCACAAGACATAGTGCACTCACACTATCTGAATGGCAATGCCCATTGACTTGGGTGCGGGTGGGTGCACGACCCCCCCCCCTCAAATATACTATCCATTCATTCATTCATTCATAAAATTTGCACACCGCCTACTCCCGCGGCCCTGGGGGCGGTTGCAACACAAAACCACAACATAAAAACGCCAATGCTGTGATCATTCATTTGTGCCCCACCCTTGCCCCCAAATACATAAACAACAACAACAACAAGCCCCCTCCCGCTGCTCCCCATTTCAAAAGGGCGTGGGATATTGGGGGGGGGGGCTCCTAGGCATGGGCCTGGCCAGGATTTGTTATTGGGGGGGGCGTTGTAAACAAAACCCTTTTTCCTTTATGGGGTACCCAAGAGCCCATAGGTAGGTTCTTATGCATTTCTATTGATTCGGTGGAGGGGGGGGCTTGGCTACGCCCACGCTCCTCTGCCCCCAACCAGGGGGGCTCCGACGTGAATAAAAATCTAGGGGGGGTTGCTTCTGCATGATCCAGGGGGCCGTGCTTTCCAATGACCCTTTTTGAGGTGGGCCCCCAACATGGGGGGGGGGGCGTTTGGATGGCGACTCGGGGGGGGGCCGTGCTTTCCAATGACCCTTTTTGAGGTGGGCCCCCAACATGGGGGGGGGGGGCGTTTGGATGGCGACTCGGGGGGGGCCGTGCTTTCCAATGACCCTTTTTGAGGTGGGCCCCCAACATGGGGGGGGGGCGTTTGGATGGCGACTCGGGGGGGGCGTGCTTTCCAATGACCCTTTTTGAGGTGGGCCCCCAACATGGGGGGGGGCGTTTGGATGGCGACTCGGGGGGGGCCGTGCTTTCGAATGACCCTTTTTGAGGTGGGGGGTGGCTGCCCTCCAAGATGGGGGGGGGGCGTTTGGATGGCGACTCGGGGGGGCGCCTTCCTTCCTCCTACCTGTGGGCGGGGAGGCGCTGGGCCCCCGCTCGGCCCTTCCCCACCAAGAAGTGGACGTCGCTGAGCACCTCGTTGTTGAAGAGGAAGGCGAAGCGCTCCTGCACCGTCGGCTTGGTGGCCTGCCAGTTGTAGGCCGGCTCGCGGGGGCCCAGCGAGCACGACGAGGCCGGCGGAGGCGGAGGAGGAGGAGGAAGGGGAGCGGGCGGAGAGGGCGGCGAAGCGGGAGACGCCGGGGCCGGGGCCGCCGGACACGACGACGACGACGAGGCCGGCAGAGGGTTCCCGACGCGGTGGTTGTGCGTGAGGGGAGAAGAAGAGGAGGCCGCCGCCGCCGCGGCTGTCGGGCCGGCCTGAGGCGGAGGAGGAGGAGGCGGCGGCGGCTGCTGCTGCTGAGGCGACGCCGCGGCTGAGGTAAAAGACGGCGGGAGGCCTCCGCCCGCCACGGGCCCGGCGCCGGCCGCCATTTTGCGAGGGGCGGCGGCCGGCGGAGGAGGAGGAGGGAAGAAGGGCCAAGAGGAGGCGGGGAAAGAGGAGGACGAGGGAGGCGGGGAACGTTCAGACGTGACGCCGGGAGGGTCGCCAAAGACACGCGCCCGCGGGGGTGGGGGTGGGGAGGGGCACCCCCAAGGTCATCCAGTCTGACCCCGGCGAAAGGCGCAAGGGGTGGGGGAGGCCTGCCTAAAAGGGCACCCCGCCCCCATGAATCGTCGAATGAGTTGGAAGGGGGGCCCCCAGGGGTCATCCAGTCTGACCCGCCCCACACACACAATGCAGCTGAAGCATCCCCGACCTCTGCTTAGAAACCGCCAGGGAAGAATGATGGGGGTGATAACGATGACAACTTTGTTCTTGATGCAGTGGTACCTCGGGTTACATACGCTTCAGGTTACAGACTCCGCTAACCCAGAAATAGTGCTTCAGGTTAAGAACTTTGCTTCAGGATGAGAACAGAAATGGTGCCACGGCAGCAACAGGAGGCCCCATTGGCTAAAGTGGTGCTTCAGGTTAAGAACAGTTTCAGGTTAAGAACAGACCTCCAGAACGAATTAAGTTCTTAACCCAAGGTACTACTGTATCATTATTATTTACTATTACTACTACTACAGTGGTACCTCGGGTTACATATGCTTCAGGTTACAGACTCCGCTAACCCAGAAATAGTGCTTCAGGTTAAGAACTTTGCTTCAGGATGAGAACAGAAATGGTGCTCCGGTGGCACGGCAGCAACAGGAGGCCCCATTGGCTAAAGTGGTGCTTCAGGTTAAGAACAGTTTCAGGTTAAGAACGGACCTCCGGAATGAATTAAGTACTTAACCCGAGGTACCACTGTATTCAGCTAAGGCCAGGGGTCAGCAAACCTTTTCGGCAGGGGGCCGGTCCACTGTCCCTCAGGCCTTGTGGGGGGGCCAGACTATATGAAAGAATTCCTATGCCCCTCAAATAAACCAGAGATGCATTTTAAATAAAAGCACACATTCTACTCATGCATAGCTGTCAACTTTCAGATTTGAAAATAAGGGATCAGCAGCCTCACCTGTCCCGGGGACAGACTACAGGATATCTAACAATCCGGGATAGCAGCAGGAAGCAGCGGGAAACAGCACTGGAATAAGGGAATTTCCCGCAAAAAAAGGGAAGGTTGACAGCTATGTACTTATGTAAAAACACCAGGCAGGCCCCTCAAATAACCCAGAGATGCATTCTAAATAAAAGCACACATTCTACTCATGCAAAAACACCAGGCAGGCCCCTCAAATAACCCAGAGATGCATTCTAAATAAAAGCACACATTCTACTCATGCAAAAACACCAGGCAGGCCCCACAAATAACCCAGAGATGCATTCTAAATAAAAGCACACATTCTACTCATGTAAAAACATGCTGATTCCCGGACTGTCCGTGGGCCAGCTTTAGAAGGCGATTGGGCTGAATCCGGCCCCCGGGCCTTAGTTTGCCTACCCATGGGCTACGTTGTCCCAGCCATTCTGGGTTGCTTCCAACAGAATATTAAAACACAATAAAACATCAAACATTAAAAAGCTTCCCGATACAGGGCTGTCTTCAGATGTCTTCTGAAATATAGTTATTTATCTCCTTGACTTCTGATGGGAGGGCGTTCCACAGGGCGGGCACCACCACCAAGAAGGCCCTCTGCCTGGTTCCCTGTAACCTCACTTCTCGCAGGGAGGGAACCACCAGAAGGCCCTCGGAGCTGGATCTCGTGTCTGGGATGGATGATGGGGGTGGAGACGCTTCTTTGGGCATAGATGGCCGAGGCTATTTAGGGCTCTAAACGTTATGTATGGAACATACTGGGATCCAATGAAGATCCTTTAGGACCTGTGGTACCATATTGGCCCGAATATAAGCCGCACCTTTAAAATTGGAGGGGGGGGGGAGAAAAGAAAAAAACACCTGAATATAAGCCGCTGCAGGCCTTTCCCCATCCTCGCTCTCCCCACCCGGCTTTGAGGGAGAGGGCAGGAGACTATGCACCGGGCAGGCACCACTTTGCTGCGCGCTCCTGGCTACATCCCATAGGGTCATGAATATAAGCCACACTTTAACTTTTCACAGTCAGAATTTGGGGAAAAAGTGAGGCTTATATTCAGGTCAGTACGGTATATGGTCCCAGTAGCCTCTTGCAGTCACCAGTCTAGCTGCTGCATTCTGGATTAGTTGTCATTTCTGAGTCACCTTCCACGGTAGCCCCACAGAGAGCACATGGCAGTAGTCCAAGCGGGAGAAAACCAGAGCATGGACCATTCTGGTGAGACAGGGCGCAGGCCGGGAGGGTTTCAGATGGAGCTGGCAGACACCCACCCTGGATGCAGAATTGACCTGCGCCTCCATGGACAGCTGTGAGTCCAAAATGACCCCCAGGCTGTGCACCTGGTCCTTTAGGGTCACAGTTACCCCATGAAGGACCAGGAAGTCCCACCCACCCACCCCTTGTTCCCCCAAATCAGCATTTGTCTTGTCAGGATTCATCCTCAATCCGTTAGCCGCCATCCATCCTCCAACTGCCTCCAGACATTTGGACCTTCACTGGTTCCGATTTAAAGGAAGGAGAATCCACCACCTCCCAAGGGAGAACGATCCGCTGTTGAACGGCTTGGACTGTCAGAAAGTTCTTCCTGATCTTTAGAGTTGGAAGGGACACCCAAACATCATCTAGTCCAACCCCCTGCGAAGCAGGGATCTCAGCTAGAGAGTCTCTGATAGGCAGGGGTGCCAACTTGAATAAAATATTGTCCTTTGGGGAGGGAGATGAGCTCCACCCCACATAATCACATAACATCACACACACACACACACACACTTTGTTTTTTTTAAACAGATATTTATTGAAATTTTCAACTTTAATACATTAAAAAAGAATCAAAAAAGGAAAAACAAAAAGGTTTAAAAACACATAAAGTTCACAATCCTTATTTTTCTATAACATATTTCCCTGACTTCCCCACACCTCCCCTTCTTATATTCCAATTCAAAATGTTAGTTCAGCAAGTTCTTATCCCTAATTTTAACCTTTTTCTATTTAGTTCATTTTAAAAAAGCAATTTTGCCTTATCCAAACTTAAACACAATACTTATGCATCAATACTCGTTCTTAAAACATTTTTCTAACGTCGACCCAATTTCCCTTCTACGAATTCCCCAATTTTCATACAAATAACAAAATAAAATAAAAATAAAACAGATTGTAATTATACACCCTTTGGATTCCCAAACTCCACCCCCCCCTTTCCCGGTTTCGATCCCCAACAAATGTCCATCAGTCTTAGTCTACTATCAGCCTGGAGATCTCACGTCCGAGGCTCTTAATTCTCTCTCAATTCCTCTCTGCCGGTTTTTTTTATAGTCCTTAATATTAAACACCAGATCTCGGAGAAGCTCTGGCCCAACGGGATCCATGTTTCTTCCAGCCAGACCTCCATACTTAAAAGTGGAGCCCGAATCATGTTTCTTATTCCTTTCAAGTCCAAATGTCCCCAAAGCTCCAACTTCCACCTTAAGCAAATTCACCTTAATCAAATTTGTAATCCATAGGTCTTCAGATCTCCACATAAGGAGATCTCTCCATTCTTCAATCTTCAATTCAAAACAGATTTTCATCATCCAGTACTTATTTTCCTTTGTAGCCATCATGTCAGGCCTCTGGCTCTCCTTTGTCATCTGCAACATTACATCTCCTCCTTCCTTTTCCTCAGAAACAACATATATCTCTTTCTCCACACTCTCAAATCTTTCAAGTTCCTCTTCTTGTCCAGCTGCATGGACTTCATGAGTCAAGTCCTTATCAAATTCAATGGATTTGTTTACTGTTAAGTCCAGAGTTGCAACATTTGTAGCCAAAACATCAATTTGGCCTTGTAACTTTCCCAAGAGAAGAAACACTCTGTCCAATTTAGCTTGAATTTTTCCTCCTTCAGCCATTCTTGTAATGTCCCAAAATCCCCTCTAGAGGGATTTTGGTTACTTTATCTTCCTTCCAGTTCAAATCCAAAAATCAAGTTAGTTTGTATCAGTTCTTCCTTGTTTTCAACAAAATATAACCAAATTGTAGCAAATATATCCAGCAGAGATAGCAGAAACAAAGTTCTCTTTTTCCTTCTTGACAGCTAATTTGACAGCTGTCAAACTCTTCTATATCTCCTCAACAGGCTCTCTCGCGGATCACTCCTGGGTCCGGGGGGGTGGCACTTCAGCTCTCAAAATTAGCTCTTATCCTCCAGTGAAATTACTTATACTGCCAAATAGTGAAATTAATGTCTTTTACCCAATAAAGAAGAAGAAATTCTCTCGACCTTAGTTAGCTAGTCCTTGCTTTAGATTATTTATAAGACGGGGAGACGGACTTCCTGTTTGCGCCTTCCCCGATCATGCCTGATTCAAAAAAATTTTTTTCTTTACAAATCCAATTTCCGTATTACTCACGGGTTGTTGCTTTTAGAGTCCAATTGTTCACAAGAAGAAGTCAGCGCTCTCCGACCATGGCATGCGGCTTCACTCCGCAGGAGAAGCAGTTGACTCTCAGCACCGCGCCCCGTCCCCCGTTCCGAAGCCTTTAAAAAGGCTCCTTCGCGGGTCGAGGGGGCGCAAATGGTGCCCGCCGAGTCACCAAGTTCACAGGCTTCAGCGCCTGTGATTTCTGAGGGTCCCCGCGTCGCCGCAGCGGCAAGACCCGGATCCTGCGGAGCCGATTCCCTCCGGAGCTCGGAGGGAATCCGCCATTAGCCGATGGCGCTAACCCGGAAGTCCACACACACACACACACACACACACACACACACACACACTTTGAATGGAAACTCACCTCAACTTTTTTGGGGGGGGCAGATCCCTCAAATATTTTATTGGGGGGACCAAAGGGACCTCAATCCCTAGGAGTTGGCTCCTATGCTGACAGCAGGCCGGCCAACCTCTGCTTAATAACTTAATAACTTCCATTGAAGGAGAGTCCACCATGTAAGGGAGGCTGTTCCATCATCAAAACTACACTTACCAGAATTCTTTAAAGCCATAACCGCTTCAAATAGTTTGATACAGCTTTCAGTGCATAGTGCATTGAAATTTCCACAGTGGAAAGGAAATGTAATGGGAGCGTCATCCTTCCTTCATTAAAGAAACACACCAAATGAACACTAGAGGTTGCTGCAGACCACAGGATGAACAGACGTGGTAAAGGAGAGCTAGCTTCTGCCTGCAGATTAAAAACAACTAAAAATAAATCTGGACCTGCCGAGTCCCCCGTCCCCCCCCCCCATACACAGAGGGACTATTACGTTGCAATCCCTATGCATACATTTCACTTGGAAGCAAGCCTTGTTAACTTCCCTGTTACTTGATGTACAAAATCTCACAGCCACGATTCAGCAAAGCTTCTTATGGCATTTTAGGCAGCGTGTGGTGTTTTTGTGTAGCTGCTCCCCCTTATTTTGACATCCATTGTTCTTCCTCCTCCCAAAGGGAGGTGCTTTGCCCCCAGTTTTGTTTGTGCGCATCGCCGAGAGCGCTTTCGAAGCATTATGAAATAAATAAATTACCTGTCCTTCTGTGTCGGCTCTGAAACTACCACCTCCAGAGTTGTTGCCACCCTAGGAGCAAAGGGGCGTTTTAAGGAAGTGCCCCCTTCCATCTGAGGCACAGTGGAAGAAGTGCCAAGACTTAGGAACAGTGAATCATTCCAATATAACGCTGGGAATCTTCTCCCAGTTCTGCAGTGTTCCTCTCCTGAGCCCAGGGATGGAACAAGCCAGCACCCGAAGGAATAGATCAGACTTAAGGGTTAAGGCAGGCAGCCAGCCCTACAAAGATGCGGATTTCTATGTGATTACGGAGGGTTATTTTCAGAGGATTTGTCAAAGGTTCTTCCCTGTCCCGGAGGCCCTCCTTGCCATTTGGAGAGGTGAAAGACACCCATCGTGACATCTAATCTTTCTGCCCAACTCCGCTTGCCTTTGGACAGTTTCTTTTTAAACTTTGTGATTCATGGGTGAACCCTCTGGTAAGCACAAGTTTGCTGGTAACGAACAAAACAAACAAACAAAAACCCCTCCAAATGTACTAAAGACACGCCCCCCCATCTCTCTTGAAGGCAGAGAGAAAAATAAGGTAAATGGTTTTATTACTAAGCAGAAAGCTGACAGTGAAATTAAGATATGAAAACGATGAACTTTTCATAGAAGAATAGAGGCCTTTCATGGACTTTGGAAAAGCATTGCAGACAAATGAAATCGTGGGCCGGATTCGAGAACAGCAATGGAAGAAAAATGGCAAAATAATTGTAATAGAGGATTTTTTTGCAATAAAGATATAATGCAGTAGAAAAGGTTTGAGTCAAAACACTGCGGATGAGGGTGGAAAGTCAACTCGTGAACCAATGCAATTATCTGATTTGAAGGTCATTGTGAAAACATGGGGGGGGGAATTAATATTGCACATAATTGTTTTATTTATTTGGTTTCTTACCCGCCCGTCACTCTAACCTCCCAGGGTAGCTTGCATATATTCAACAATTCAATATGAAAAATTCTAGTTGCAAGAATAGGGTGGGTCCTAAAAGATACTTATAGCGCAAACATCAAAAGGTCAGACTTAAAGAGGTGAGTCACAGAGAAAAAACCAGAAAGCAAAAACTCTTTTCGAAATGTGCCTGAAATAGCTGCATTCGCCTTATTTATAACCCGGGCCTCTTGCTCACCTGTATGGAAGCTTTGACTATCCAAGGCTGCGAGGCATGATGGCGGGATACTCTTGAGAATCACGGTCGCTGGGTAGGAGGATCAGGGAGGTTGCCAAGGTGATCATGCCCCGCTGGTGAGTTTCCCAGAAGCATATAGACAACTGCTGTATCCAAGATGTTGTTGGAGCAGATGAGTCTCTGGTCTGATCCTGCTACAGGGCTTGTCTGACATTTTTACATGCACCACCCTTTATCCAGCAAGCTGTACAAAGCTGCCACCACCAACACAATTCATTTTACCCCCTACAACAACCCTGTGGGGTGGGTTGCGCCAAGAGGTAGCAACTGTCCCGAGGTTACCTTGACATTCATTCATGGCCCTGAAATTATTTAACCAGGGTGTGTGGAGTGATGTGTGGAAGTGAGAGCTGGACCATCAAGAAGGCTGATTGCCGAAGAATGGATGCTTTGGAATTCTGGTGCTGGAGGAGACTCTGGAGAGTCCCATGGACTGCAAGAAGATCAAATCTATCCATTCTGAAGGAAATCAGCCCTGAGTGCTCACTGGAAGGACAGATCCTGAAGCTGAGGCTCCAATACTTTGGCCACCTCATGAGAAGAGAAGACTCCCTGGAAAAGACCCTGATGCTGGGAAAGATGGAGGGCACAAGGAGAAGGGGACAACAGAGGATGAGATGGTTGGACAGTGTT
This sequence comes from Podarcis raffonei, assembly GCF_027172205.1. NCBI lineage: Eukaryota > Metazoa > Chordata > Lepidosauria > Squamata > Lacertidae > Podarcis > Podarcis raffonei. The sequence goes on along the minus strand of NC_070619.1, from coordinate 3,029,265 downwards.
CTCGAAGGAGGCAGTGGAAGACAGGAGTGCCTGGTCTGCTCTGGTCCATGGGGTCACAAAGAGTCGGACACAATTAAACAACGTGTAATGTACCTTTGGTGGTGGGAGACACGTCCTGCTCCTTCTGGGGCAGTTTGTCCACCTTTGGTCCCCACCAGCACTCAGCTCTCAGCTGTGGCTCCTAGAAGCTGCCAGCAGGTGACAGCGGCCACAATCCTGAGAATGAAGCCACCGAGTGGCAGGGGCAACCCAGTCAAGATGGGCGGCGTATAAAATTCAGTGATGGCTAACACAGCGGTTTTTCACCCCCAGAACTGCATCCCACCCCCAAGGCTTGAAGTTCCCCACCCACCAGGCTTCGCGTGAACAACAGATATGCCCTTGGGGAAAAGACTGCAGCCACACTGCTCCTGTCTCCTGTTCCTGCTTTGCCACGCTACCTGAGGCTAAGCGATGATTTGGCTTAGCCTCATCACATGGGGAGGATCTGTGTAACAACCACACCACCATCCACTCTCGACTCATATGGTCGTCGTCATCACCATCCTTTTATTGTTTATACCCCGCCTGTGGCAGGGTATCCCCAGCCACTCTGGGTGGCTTCCAGCAAAATATTAAAAATAATGAAGCGTCAGGTCAGACATAAAAAACTTCCCTGAACTTTCTGAGCACAATTCAAAGTGTTGGTGTTGACCTTGAAAGCCCTAAACGGCCTCGGTCCAGTATATCTGAAGGAGCGTCTCCATCCCCATCGTTCTACCCGGACACGGAGGTCCAGCACCGAGGGCCTTCTGCCAGTTCCCTCACTGCGAGAAGCCAAGTTACAAGGAACCAGGCAGAGGGCCTTCTCGGTAGTGGCGCCCGCCCTGTGGAACGCCCTCCCACCAGATGTCAAAGAGAACAACTACCACCAGACTTTTAGAAGACATCTGAAGGCAGCCCTCTTTAGGGAAGCGTTTAATGTTTGATGTATTACAGTATTTTAATATTTTTTGGGAAGCCGCCCAGAGTGGCTGGGGAAGCCCAGCCAGATGGGTGGGGTATTAATAATAATAATAATAATAATAATAATAATAATGATGATGAACAGGGCTTCCAGTCCCAGATGCTTGCTGACCCTTCTCTTTAATGATGGTGAACTGGTTGCTAGAGAGATGACTTGGTGACTGGACTCCATGGCAACTTCCAGACTGGACTACTGCACACTGTCCGTGGGGCTGCCCTTGGAGGCAACTCAAACTTCGCTTTGGTCCAAAATGCAACAGCCAGATTGCTGGCTGGGGTTCCATTTATATATCAGCCCCAATTTTTTTTAAAAGCTGCGCTGGTTGCCCGTAGAACTGGGTGATATATCGTCCAATACCTGTTTGAAGTCTATATTGTGATATCGGTTTCATAATTTTTTCACCTGGCAATGTATTGCTAATCATGATGTGTCTGTGTGCTTTGCAAAAATCACGATGTGGGGAAGACCGTGAAGCCAGCCAATGCCCTTGTATAGGTAACCATTAGGTCCAGTCGTGACCGACTCTGGGGTTGCGGCGCTCATCTCGCTTTATTGGCTGAGGGAGCCGGCATACAGCTTCCGGGTCATGTGGCCAGCATGACTAAGCCGCTTCTGGCGAACCAGAGCAGCGCACGGAAACGCCGTTTACCTTCTCGCCGGAGTGGTACCTATTTATCTACTTGCACTTTGAAGTGCTTTCAGACTGCTAGGTTGGCAGGAGCTGGGACTGAGCAACGGGAGCTCACCCGGTTGCGGGATTCGAACCGCCGACCTTCTGATCAGCAAGTCCTAGGCTCTGTGGTTTAACCCACAGCACCACCCGCGTCCCTCCATGCACTTGTATAGTTCCATCCTTATTGCAGACATTATGATATGCCATTTCTTGTTCTGTCATTTCTAAGAGGATCTTGGGAAGTGTGGGAGACCTTAAGTAGCATTTTTAAAATTTCTATTTTGAAAAACAAACAGACCCCCAACTCCAAAAAACATTCAATTTGTTTATGTGTTTCAATGCATTTATTAAATTCTTACAAAACAGAATACAAAAAATTCTGGCATCAACAAGGTGTTACGAAGGAAAAAATTCCATCAAGCTGTATCAGTTAATAAAGTGCTTGGTTGCTGTTGTCTTATAAGTTTTTATTTTTTTATATATTTTTATGGTTGTTTTTTCTCTTTTTTATTCTTTTTTAAATTTCTCCTTTTTTTTTTTAAACCAGTCCCTTTCTGAAGGACTTGCTGCTCATAAGAGTCCCCAACGGTACATTAAGGTGACTGCATGTCCAAAATAAAATAAACTTAAATTTAAAAGCTCCACAAAACCTTTGGCAGTCTTTCTGATAACCAGAGGAAAATATTTCTCCTGGACTGAATCCCACCCCCGCAAAAAAAAAAGGGGGGGGGGACGTGAAAAGGAACAGATTTTCACAGTAAAATGTTGCTAACCAACATCTAAGGAAAAGTAAAATCTAGAGGAAGGAGACGTCGTTCAAAGCAATGACGTTCCCACCACCACCTCAAATTTGCAGTTAATACAACTCGTAATAAGGAGGTACAGAAAAAAAATATGCTTTCCAATAAAAGAATTTCACAAAATAAAACATTTTGGTGGGGAGGACTGGTGGAAGAAAGAGAAGTTTAAACTAAGAACTTTGGCAAGATAAGGGTTAAAAATCCATGCACAGTTTAAAGACTTTGTGGGGGGGAATAACGCAAACCAAAGATAGTATACCTGGAAAGCAACCTTGAGAAGGCTGGTTAAGAGGATGTCAAAAGGGTACACTGGATTAACAAGAGGTCCCTCATATCTCTTTGGGGGACAAGTAACTTTGAACTCAGTTTAAACTCTTCCGGCTTCCAAACCAGGGGGGTTGTGGGCGACTACTTCAAGGCGATCCAATAAAGGTATTCTTAAAGCCAAGGATGAGGGGAACCTGTGGTTGTGGAAGGACACAGGTTCACCTGGCCCCCGTTTCCAAAGCCCAGAATTCCTTGCATGTTAAAAGATCTGAGCTTTGGTGTGTATATTGTAGTGTGAGACTGTATGGTAGGAAGACTTATTTCCCAGTAAAGAAGGGAGGGAGGGAGCCTTAAAAAGAAGAGGAAGAAACCAAACGTTTTACCTCTGAATTGAGCGGTGGAAAAAAAGAAATCAAAGCACCACCAGTTTTGGTCACACAAACGAAAAGGTGCACGGTCGTGGGAGTAAGGAGAAGGATCAGGATTTTGCTCACGTCCTGAGAATAACCATTAAACAGAAGCAAAATTTCAACACACACATATGAAAGGCCTAAATATATTTAAGGGGGGGCATGGGGAGAAATTCCAGCTCACTTACTAATCGTGACTCACCCCATTGAAATGGGAACTAGACAAGTTAGCCGCAACTCTTGTTTTCAATGCAATTTATTGTGTGTCCCCGCTAGGACTCAAGCGGACTTCTTACCTCCCCAGTTTAAGCAAGCTGGGGAGTGGGAGCTCATCACTATGTTGGCAAAAGCCAACCCCAACCAAGCAAGGCTGGGTTCCTGATCTGACTTGGCAATGCAAGAAAGGGAAGGCAAGACTGTGTCTTCACAACAGCAGTTCTTTAAAGAGACAAAAATGACCACGTGCCAAACCATCACAATCGCCTGGCGTTTTCAAGCCACAAAACAATCATCCGATCAAAACAATCATCCGATCAGAAACTGGGGGAGTAGACTTTCAGCGACGCTCAAACCCAAACACAAAGATTCAAGTCATTCACCACTCAGGAGAGAAGAGGTGGACTTGATTAAACTTCCATTATGGGATTTGATTCCATTACGCTGAATGATTTCTAATGCTACCAAATCCAGGTACTTTGTGGTGGCGCGATCCTAGCACATTGCCCACTTGCACACACAAAATAATGCACAGCATTGCCCAGAGAGGGTATGCATATGAAGGTATATAAGCACAAAGGGGGAGCGAAGAACCGCAACAGCCACGTTAAAGCGCTCCAAATCATTTTATTCTGCAACAGTGCGCAATGATGCACACGCTCTGGCGTTTTGTTTTCATTAAACGTCGGGCAAAAGTCAAAAAGACTGAAGTTGGGAAAGGAAACCTTTGAGCAGTCCTTCACACGCTGAAATTATCCTGAGAAGTCCCCTTTATTTGAAGAGAGGAAGAGAGAAAGAGAAGGGAGTGGTTCTCGCCAAAGAACTTTGGTTCGAAAGCCAAACCACACAAGCTTAACCACAACCCTGCGAGTCGACAACTCAACATGGGCTTGTTGTTGAGGGAGTTTCCAGCACTCCTGAATTTTGGCCCTTCAGTAATGAACCGGGTGGGGTGGGTGGGGGCACTCATCCACCCACCTTCCCCAAAACAGGATCACTAACACAGAAGAAGAACATGATCCCATACAAATTATCTGGCCCTTGCAGAGGCAACAAGGATCACTCGCGGACCTTACGGTCGCCGCCACCTGAACAGGGTCAGCGGAATACGAGGACCACGCTGTTTCTGGAAGAACCGACACGGCTGCAGACCAGCTTACCTATCTGCAACTTCTACTGTAGAAACCACTATGTGTTTCTGAGATATTACATGCGTAGTACTGGTGTAGTACTGAATAAGTGGGCTTAAACAAAACCCCCAAAAAGTCACAGGTAGCGTTCCTGTGCTCAAAAGATCTGCTTTTAAAAACAAGGGTATGCTGTTTTTCAAAGGTACGCCCGGCACCCTGCCCCTGCCGCAAAAAAACAACAACCCACCCCAGGGAGAAATCAGCTATCATTTTAACGTTGCCACTGCAAACGTTAAAACCCGTTTCTGAACCATTGTATCTCCCAGTACTTCGGACACTGGGAACTGCACATCTACTTTGGCTCCCAATTGCTGGGAACTGTACAACTGTGCAGGATCTCGGGGACATTCAAGAGGACTCTATGCCCTCAGAAGTTGGCAATTCCCAGAATTTTTTAGGACAGGTAAAATAAGCCCAAAGAGGGAAGCTGTTCCCAAACAGATCAGAAAATCTGCTTAGATAATAGCTGAGAAAGGGGGAGAGAAACTCCCCTCTTTCCACCAAAGGAACTGAAGCTAACCTTGCAAGATCTTTTGCGAATGCTCTTGCAAGCAAAAGCAGCATAGAAACCGCCACTCTCAGTCCCAGATGCAAAGAGTTTCCTTCGCTTCTTGCCCTGGAAAGGTGAAACACACTATCCCAAAACAATTTCCCAGCCATCACCTGCAGCCTTGAGACAGCTTTCCTGACCAAAAGAAGGCATTGGTGCAACAGCCGTCCGATGTTCAAGTATTTCTTACCCTAAGATGAAACTCTACAACCAAATAACAAAATGTGATGTAAAACAAAGTTTAAAAAGAAAGATAAAGGGGGTCCCCACCCCTTAAAAAAAAAGAAAACCTCTCACTAACTTTACACAGTGAACCTCACATCCCAATCTGACCCCCCCCATCCCCCTTGAAAGGACATTTGCTAGATGCCGAATGTTCGTGAAAAGAAAGCGACAATAAATTTCACAGCCGGGGGGGGGGGGGGAGTGGAATCATACTCTGAGCAGAACCACTGAAATTGATGGACAGCACTTACATAGGTCAATCAATGCCAATCGGTCTAACTGCTAAGTATGAACGACTTTGGACACAACCCCAGATACCATATTCACTGTTTCTTTGGGGGCGGGGATCCAAAGTGGGAGGGAAGGAGTAGACCAGCCAAGCCAAACTATCTCATAACCCAATTACGCCTCTCACCCACAGCTGGAAGTTAGGGTTACCTGAAGAATTAAAAATAAAATAAAAAGATTTTTTTGCTATCATCTATCTCTACTTAGACAACTATTGCATAGTATTTCTTAAGTCGGTGGGGGGGGGAGAGAATAAGAGAAGAAATTATCACTCTGAGAACACAATCCTATCAAAATTCCAGATATGCACATCCGGACAAGAGTTTTAAGCAAGTTTAACAGCCGGGGGGGGGGGGGGGGGGAGCTGCCACACTGAAATAAAGCGAACTTAAAACAAAAACAACAAACCAGGGAGAATCCGCCAGTGCTGGTTTGTCATTCCTGGGCCCACTGGGCAATTCTTTAAATTTAATTTGAAACCGCTCGTCTGTGGCTACAACCTCCAAAGGGTTTTAGAAACCAATGAAGAGAGTCCTCAAGATGGAGCTTTGCCTCGTCCCATCGCAGGCTAGAGGAACGTCGCTTTGCACAATGCAAAGAGGGCAACACAGAGAGTCCCATCGCCCGTCACCCACCCAGCAAGGAGGGAAGAGGGTGGAAACCCCCCCAGCCCCACTTAAAGGGCCTGCGGTTTGGGCACAGCTATGCCATGACCTTGCAAGCAACGCTGGAAAGAGGGTCTCCCCGCAGACCCCCTCGGATGGAGGAACGACAGGCAAGACCACCCACCCCAAGCAAGGCGCATGTCAGAGACTCCCTCTGAACCAGACCCAACTTTTCGCTCAGAGAGGGACAGCTGCAAAACGGACGGGAAACAGCTGCAGCAAGAGACAGCCCCCACCCAGAACCTCCCAAAGGAGACCCTCTAGAACAATGTGCCCCAAACTTGGGTCTCTGGCTGTTTTTGGGACTACAGTTCCCATCATCCCTGACCAACGGTCCTGATAGAACAGGGATCATGGGAGTTGTTGTCCAAGAACAGCTGGAGTTTGGGAAACACGGCTCTAGAAGTTGTTGCCCCAGATACACAACGCCCATCTTCCTCTTGACCATTAGCTGAGCTGGCTTAGCATGGAGCCCAGTGGCGCCGGGGGTGGGAGCACGCGGTTGTGCAAATTTCGGGGCTGTTTTGGGTTTTTTTGCAGTGACTTTTCCATTAAACAAAACAAACCCATTTTGGGATGGGGGTGGCAGCGACAAACCCATCTTGATCAATGTTAATCTCTTTTCTCCCCATAGAAATAGGGGGAAACTGGGTTTGAAACAAAATGGGCTGTGTTATTTTGGGGGGCAAGGGTGGGGGTGGACAAGAACGCCCCCCTTGATACTCTGGGCCAGCTCTCTCGGGACAACTGCCGGAGAGCCCAAAACACTCCCACCCCAAATCTTACAGAATCGGCAGCTCTCGGGGGGGTATGAGGGGGAAGGGACTCTGCCCACGATCACCACCCCAATCAAATGGATCTTTACAAACCCGACCCCCCCATAAGCGCCCACAATGCCTTCTGGGGCAAAACCTAAATCCACACGCCACATCCCCTCAAACTGCAGCTGCTGTTTTCAGTTCTAGAATTCCAAAACAAAACATTTTTTAGAAATAGGGAGGGAGGAAGAGAAACGGCAAAGACACATAAAAAAAAGGAAACGGGAAGAAAAAAAAGGAATAATACACCAAAATACTTAAAATGCTACCTTTAAAAAGTTGAGGACTTTTAGGGGTGTGCCCCCCCAACCCCACCCCAATATTTTCACAGTATAAAAAGAGGCAACAGAAAACAGAGTAACAGTAGCCTGGTTTTTTTTTAAGCTTTTCCGGGGGGGGGGGGGGGGCGTGTCAACCTGGTATTTCCAAAGAAGCAGGAGGGAGTTGGGGGCGGGGAACTCCATTTATTTTTTGTTTTAAAAAAGCGAAAATATATTACATGTGTGTCAAAATGCAACCTTGGGGGGGGGTTAATAAAAAAAAAAAAGATAGGTGAGTTAATATGGAGGTTGGTTTTTCCTTTTTTTCCTTTAAGAGAGATTTATAAAGGAAAAAAGGGAGGAGAAGTGTTGGGGGGGGGAGTCGAGAGGAGCCCAGTGTTCAAAACAAGACCAGGAAACAATACAAAACGAAAAGAAAAATAAGAAGAGAATAGATCCTTGGAATCCAGCCAACTTGAAAGAGGGGGGGGTCTGATCTTGTTTTTCTCCCCCCCCCCAGCTATCAAAAACAGTATACATATATAGATATATTGTCCAAAATTGGGGAAGGGGGGGATGTACACGCAGCCGGGGGGAGGAGCGTTCACATGTGATCCCCCACCAGGACCAACGGGGTGACCAAATGCTGGCTGGCGTCCAATTTTGCCATGCTGGTCTTCTGCCGCCGCTTGGCCAGCTTGGACTCCGAAGGCGGGGAGAGCTGCATGGAGCGTGAGGTAGCTTTGATGATGATGGGGGAGTGCGACTCCACGGCAGCCTCGTCCTCCTCCTCGTCCCGCATCAGCTGGCGGTTGACGGCGATGGCTTCGGCCGCAAAGGACGTCAGCTCTTTGGCACAGCTGTTCCTGCGGAGATCAGGGGGTGGCGTGTTTAGGGAAAGAAGAGGAAACCTGCCGGATCGGGTCAGCAGCCCCCGCAAAGCCTAGCATCTTCTCCTAGTACGTTTTCGAGCACAATCCTGACCTTGAAAGCCCTAAACGGCTTCGGTCCTGTATACCTGAAGGAGCGTCTCCACCCCCATCGTTCTGCCCAGACGCTGAGGTCCAGCGCCGAGGGCCTTCTGGTGGTTCCCTCCCTGTGAGAAGCAAAGCTACAGGGAACCAGGCAGAGGGCCTTCTCGGTGGTGGCACCCGCCTTGTGGAACGCCCTCCCACCAGATGTCAAAGAGAAGAACTACCACCAGACTTTTAGAAGACATCTGAAGGCAGCCCTCTTTAGGGAAGCTTTTAATGTTTAAAAGACCATTATATTTTAATACTTAGTTGGAAGCCGCCCAGAGTGGCTGGAGAAACCCAACCAGATGGGCGGGGTATAAATAATAAATTCTATTCTATTCTATTCTCATGGTCCCAACCAGATGCAAAGCCCGCAAGCAGAATTCGAACACAAGAGCAGCTCTCTCCTCCTGTGGCTTCCAGCACCTGGGTTTCAGAAACACTGCTGCCTCCGACTGTGAAGTAGGGCTGGTCAATATATCGCTCAAAACCGGTTTCAAGCCCATATCATGATATTGATTTCATAATTTTTGACCAGGCAATGTATTGTTTATCATGGGCGTGTGTGTGTGCTAGGGACGCGGGTGGCGCTGCGGGTTAAACCACAGAGCCTAGGACTTGCCGATCGGAAGGTCGGCGGTTCGAATCCCCGCGACGGGGTGAGCTCCCGTTGTTCGGTCCCAGCTCCCGCCAACCTAGCAGTTTGAAAGCACGTCAAAGTACAAGTAGATAAATAGGTACCGCTCCAGCGGGAAGGTAAGCAGCGTTTCCGTGTGCTGCTCTGGTTCGCCAGAAGTGGCTTAGTCCTGCTGGCCACATGACCTGGAAGCTGTTGACCTCCCTCGGCCAACAAAGCGAGATGAGCGCCACAACCCCAGAGTCATCCGCGACTGGACCTAATGGTCAGGGGTCCCTTTACCTATGTGTGTGCTATGCAAAAATCACAACATGGGGAAAACTGTGAAGCCAGCCAAGGCCTCTACATAGCTCCATCCTTATTTCAGACATTGTGATATATCGGTATATTGTGACATTTAAAGGTAAAGGTACCCCTGCCCGTTAGGTCCAGTCGTGGCCGACTCTGGGGTTGCGACGCTCATCTCGCTTTACTGGCCGAGGGAGCCGGTGTTTGTCCGCAGACAGCTTCCAGGTCATGTGGCCAGCACGGGGATTCGAACTGCCAACCTTCTGATCGGCAAGTCCAAGAGGCTCAGTGGTTTAGACCACAGCGCCACCTGCGTCATGACATTTAGCTGGCGATATATCGCGATGTTGAAAACCAGGTATTGCCCATCCCTACTGTGGAGGCAGAACAGTCTCATAGAGTTGGAAGGGGCCCTGATTTCCCCCACAGCAGCTCAAAATTATGGGGTGGAGGTTCGGGGTTTTCCTCTTACCTTTGAAGAATGATTGGGGTTGGGAGAGTGTTATCCGGAGCACACTGAAAAGAAAAAAAGGAACGAGAGAGAACATGAGAGCTAATATTATATAATATTATTTTCTGTCTGCAACAGGGTTTCCCAAACTTGTGCCTCCAGCTGTTTTTGGACTACAATTCCGACCATCCCTGACCGCTGGTCCTGCTAGCTAGGGATCATGGGAGTTGTAGTGCAAAAACAGCTGGAGACCCAAGTTTGGGGAACTCTGGTCTGTGACTTCCCACACCCAAAAGCAGGGAGGGGAAAAACACAAATTTACTAAGGTACAACTTTCTCACACTGCTAAATTTTATCTGAAAGTCAGGGTTTTTATCAGAAGTGTTTTTAAACATTTTCTTTAACTCATTATATATCATTTCCCAGAAAGCCTTCACCTCTTTTACAAGTCCACCACAAATGGTGAAAGATACCTTCCTTCTCTTTACCTTTCCAACACTCGTTAGATCTTGCCCTATACATTTTAGCAAGTTTTGATGGTGTTAAATACCATCTATACATCATTTTCATCACATTTTCTTTAAGACTACTATGTGCAGTAAATTTAATACCTTCATTCCACAGCCTTTCCCAAGATTATAACTGAATATTATATCCAAAGTCTTTTGTAGTCTTTTGCAGAAGCCTTTTTACTGGGTATAGTAGGTGAAGAGATACCAAGAAAAGATAAAAGACTGTTCATGTATGCAACAACAGCGGCAAGAACCCTTTTAGCCCCAAAATGGAAACAAGAAGAAGTACCGTATTTTTTGCACCATAGGACACACTTTTCCCCCTCCAAAAATGAAGGGGAAATGTGTGTGCGTCCTATGGTGCGAATGCAGGCTTTCGCTGAAGCCTGGAGAGTGAGAGGGGTCGGTGCGCACTGACCCCTCACGCTCTCCAGGCTTCGCACACCTCTCCGCAAGCAGCGGGAGCCCAACGCTGGGCTCCCGCTGCTTGCAGAGACTTGCCTGCATGCTGAAGCCTGCGCGCGCTGAGCTCAGCGCGCCCAGGCTTCGCGGACCTCTCCACAAGCAGCGGGAGCGCTCCCGCTGCTTGCGGAGACTTGCCTGCATGCTGAAGCCTGCGTGCGCTGAGCTCAGCACGTCCAGGCTTCGCGGACCTCTCCGCAAGCAGTGGGAGCGCTCCCACGGCTTGCAGAGAGCTGCCTGTTTGGGGGCTGGGGTCAGGGGAAGCTCGAGCCTGGGGGGGAAATAATCCCCCCCCTTTATTTCCCCCCCCAAAAAAACGGTGCGCCCTATGGTCCGGTGCGCCCTATGGTGCGAAAAATACGGTACCAACGAAAGAAGAATGGCAGATGAAAATGATGGACTTTGCAGAACTGGCAAAATCAGAAACCAGCATAAACAAGTATTCCAAAAAGACTGGAGTCAATTTATACAACATCTGAAAGCTCATTGTATGCAATTAACACCACTAGTAGGGTTACCTGAAGACCTGTAATGAGAATTTTTTTTACATATTTATTTAAACTTTGAGGTATTTTGTGATGAGTCTTATTAGAATTGGAAAATATATAAAATGCTATGATATAAAGGTTAACTCTGAAAGCCAAGAGGTGGGAGGGAAGGAAGTCGATAGGCCCTGAAGAGCCAAAAAGGGAAATTGGATAATAATGATGTGATTATATATGTTTAAATGGAAAATTAATAAAAAATATTTATTTTTTTAAAAGGCCGGGTTTGAGGAACCTTCAGAGGATAGCTCCTCAGTGTCACCTAGAGCACCAGAGATTTTAAACCCACACTGTGAATCCTGATCAGACAGGTATCCTCTGTTATGCTTCTGATTAGCAGCCTTGTTTAGGGAAGCTTTTAATGTTTGATGTATTACGGTATTTTAATATTTTGTTGGAAGCCGCCCAGAGTTGCTGGGGAAGCCCAGCCAGATGGGCGGCGTATAAATAATAATTTTTATTATTTATTATTATTATTATTATTATTATTATTATGCATCCTCATTGTGATGGTTTTCTAACTTGTTAAACACAGAACTGTTAAGAACTAGGCTCTTTAAGTATAGTTCCCAGTTGCCCACAGAGACGGCAAAGGACCTCTGCCTCAACTGCAATCTTGGTTAAGTGCAGGCTTGCTCCGTAGTCAAGGGAATCTTTACAGGGGAAAGTCCCAGGTTAAGTCTGTAGTGAAGTTAGGAAATTTCAATAGACAAAACTTTGGTCAAGTAAGGAGCAAAGTATTATGGGAAGACCAAAGGCCATAGGATTTATGGGGAATGTGTTTTGTTATTTTAAAGATGCAGACTAACAGTCTCTGAAAGTGTGATTTGCTTATCTCAGGCATCTGAAGGAAGGAAACTCTCCAAGTTGATTAGTGGGGTTTTAGCACCTGGTACCAAAAAAGGCTGTCTGGGTGTGAATTAGTTATCAACCCTAATCACTCTGGGAATGTGTACCTGTTGTGGAAGCAACTTGCAAGGTGGGGCAGCCCTTAACTAGGAAGGATAACCTTCTCCCTTGGGTGAAGCCTTCTGGTGCCCCTGGTACAAGGGAGCGGTGGCAGAAACTACCTTTCTTGATGCGTTTTGTCCTAAAAAAGTATATGCCTCCGACTGCCCTTCCTCTAAACCTGATCCAGCTGGATGGTAGGACAGGAGAGGGAGGGGTAGAGTGGCTGGAGCATTACTCCATGGTGTCAGTGTGGTGGGATTAAACCTACCCTGACTTTACTACAAAGCCCCTCTCCAGAGAGGGCCTGCCTGAATCTCTGCGGAGATGCTGCCAGCCAGTGTACACAATACTGAGCTAAATGAACCAAAGTCTTGTCTCATTTCATGCAGAGAAGAAACGGGACAGGTTTATTGGGGGCTGCAAAAAACCCAGAAAAACACCCTAACCCCAAATCAACGAACCCCTCCCGCCTTTTTCTCCCCACTGTGCTCACCCCTTGCACCCACGAGTGCTTGAGAACTTCGGCTGCACTGAGGCGCTTCTTGGCATCCCTGACCAGCAGCTTGGAAATGAGGTCTTTGGCTCCGAAAGAGATGTGAGCCCAATCCTTGTCGGGGAATTCGTACTTCCCCTCCTGGATGCTTTCAAATAACATGTTCTGGAAGGAAGGAAGGAAGGGTCACGGAACCATACAAAATCACCTTTTCTGATTTACTGCTGCATTACACTGTTCACAAAAGGGACGCGGGTGGCGCTGTGGGTTAAACCACAGAGCCTAGGACTTGCCAATCAGAAGGTCGGTGGTTCGAATCCCCACGACGGGGCGAGCTCCCGTTGCTCGGTCCCAGCTCCTGCCAACCTACCAGTTTGAAAGCACGTCCAAGTGCAAGTAGATAAATAGGTACCGCTCTGGTGGGAAGGTAAATGGTGTTTCCGTGCGCTGCTCTGGTTCGCCAGAAGCGGCTTAGTCATGACCCAGAAGCTGTACACCGGCTCCCTCGGCCAGTAAAGCGAGATGAGCACCACAACCCCAGAGTCGGCCACGACTGGACCTAATGGTCAGGGGTCCATTTAACTGTTACACTGTTCACTCATGTGCTCTGCTAGGACCCCTAGATCCTTTCCACATGTACAGTCATACCTTGGGCTGAAGTCGCTTCAGGTTAAGCCTTTTCGGGTTGCGCTCCGCGGTGACCCGGAAGTAACAGAGCGCGTTACTTCCGGGTTTCGCTGCTTGCGCATGCGCAGATGCTCAAAATGACGTCATGCGAGGAAGCGGCGAATCGCGACCCATGCAGATATGGGTTGCGTTCGCTTCAGGATGCAAACGGGGCTCCGGAACGGATCCTGTTCACATCCAGAGGAATCACTGTACTATTTGTGCCCCCCCACCCAAAAAAATCTTATATTGGTGCATAGCTGTCAACTTACAAATTTGAAAATAAGGGACTAGCAGCCAAAATAAGGGATTTTCCAAGCGCAGGTATGTTCAACTTCTGAGCCCCTCCGAGCCAAAGGCAGAAAGCCCAGCCAGCAGCCAAACGAAGCCTCAAGCCTCAAGGAAAACCACCGTCACCTCTCCGCTGGGAAGCGCTGAGCAAAGGCGAGTCCCCAGGTAATGCAGCCGATTTGATCGGCACAAGGCATGCAAGCTCCACCCCCCAATCGTTCTTAGACTCCTTATTGGGTGAGCAACGCAGCCAAGCAACACAGTTTGAGCCTCCCTCCTCCCTGGCCGGCAGGGAGGGAGGGAGAGGAGCTGCTTCCTTTGAAACCCGGGAAATTTAAGGGACATCATCAATAAGGGACAGCAGCGGGACACAGAGCTGGGATAAGGGACTGTCCCGCCAAATAAGGGACGCTTGACAGCTATGTATTGGTGCAGCTGGTTCTTCCTGCCCAAGCGCAGAACCTGACCTTTGTGCAAGGGACAGAAGAAGAGGAAGGAGCCCGAGGCCTGCTCACCTGGCAAGCGGGACACGCTTCACCGCGGTCCCAGCCGCAGTCGGTTCCGCAGTGGCCCACAAAAGGCGGGTAGCCGCTCAGCATAATGTAGAGGATGACGCCCAAACTCCACAAGTCGCAGCGCTTGTCGTAGATCGAGGCTTCCTCGTTGAAGGCTTCCACAACCTCCGGGGCCATGTATTCAGCCGAGCCGCACTGGAATCAGGAGGAGAACAGAAGTTGGAAATGTGAAACAATAATAGATCGGCAATCACTCATGCTAGAGTACTTTCAATTAGCAAAGCTGACCGGTAAAGTCAGAGGACCCTCAAATCAAAAAATTTTCAGAGAATGGTGACTATTCAGAGAATATATAAGATTATATTGTAATAATGATGTGATCCTAGCAGAACTGAATGATACTGGTATATAATAAACAAATGGAACAAATATAGTAGAAAAATACACAGGAAAAGTTATAAATCAAACTGTGTGATAAAATTAAGACAATAGAAAAAGTACAAAGGGAACAATTGGAAGTTTCTTTCAGAAGACTTTATTAGAAAAGACAGGATATTATAACCAATATTCATTTCTTATTGTTAACTCTTTTTTGCTTTTTATTTTATCTTCTTTCTATTATATTTTTGTGTTTAACTTTGATGTAACTATTTGTAATATATATGTAAGATGATATTTTAAATTAATAAAGATGAATTAAAAAAAAAAGAGGAATCGGGCAGAGAAGGGGTTAAAAGCCGCAGGGTCACACTTTTGCTTTTCAAAATCTCCCCACCGCAAACAAAAAGGTTCTGGATTTCACATGCAGAAGAAATACATGTGATCTGAAACCACTAACTTTGCAGGAAAGAAACTCCAGTTTGCTCTTTCAGAAACACACACATTTTACACAAATGGAAAGTTGTTTTACTGTCTAAGATCTCTGGCTCCCACAATGAAATTATTTAGCAACAGATCTGGTTTGGCAAGGCAGGGGGGGGGGGAGCCTCAACGGTCTTTATGGTTTCCCTACGCTCAGAAATGGGAGGAGAGAATGGCAGCCTCCAAGGAAGAATGGCAGATGAAAAACCTTGAATATGCAGAGATGGCAAAACTGACAGCACTGATAAGAAACACAAATTTAGAGTCTTTTAAAGGAGGCTGTGACCCATTCGTAGTCTATTTATAAAAAAAGTTTTCCCCCCATAGGGGACGGCCCCAGTGGGGTTTGGAGTGTAAGAAGACAGCAGAACGTATTACAAATCACGTTAGAAAGGATGAAATTGGATAAGACACTGAGGACTGGAACCTTAAAACGCAATCGTAGTTTGGTCAAATTGGAATATAGCTGTTGAGTAGCAAATGTAACATTCTATGTGGAGTAAAGAATAAAATGTTATTAGATAGATAGATTTTCTTCTTCTTTAAAACATAAAGCGGCGCGGAAATGAATAATAATAATAATAATAATAAAATTCACCAAGGAAAAAATGGCGCCTGGACATTCCATCATGGCGACCACAACTGAGGTTTAAGGTGCCATTTGGCGATCAGCTTGTATATTTTGAGTTTCTAACCCTGCTGGGGGGGGGGCATCCTTCCTTGGAGGTTTTAAGCAGAGGTTGGAAGGTGATCTGTCCTGGATGCTACAGTTGAGACGCCTGCATTGCAGTGGGTTGATCTAGATGGCCTCTGGGGGGTCCCCATCAGACGAAGAAGCATTTTCTCTTTCGCCAAGTAGCCATGCTCTCTGGACGGCACCAGCTGAGTTTTGCTTCAGCTGGGGGGGGGACGTGATCACCGTGCCTCTGCCCCACATTTCACCCCTCATAAATAAAGCCCCCCCCCAAACCCGGGACATTCTTTCCCAGAAGCCCTCAGGGCCAAGAAGAGGGAGACCATCCAAGGTCTATAAAAAGCCAGGCAGCGTTTCCTGGAAAAAGGGTTTGCAATGTTCAGGGCACCGCTATAAACCTGCCAGAATAGTTCTGTCCGATGAAGAAGGGGAAGGGATTGCGCATGCGAGAGCTGGGATCTTCCCAAATACACAAACTGTGGGAATTATGTTCTTCTCCCCACCCCTTTAAAAAAATAAAATCCAATTGCACTTGCAAATCAGCTTGGTGCAAATATATGTGCAAATATTTGACCCAAAGTCCTTTGTGAGCAAATGCATTTTTCTCACACTAGCTAAAAAATAAAGCAAAAAACCTGTTCTGGGGCACAGAAATATCTCACAACAAAAAGGCTCAAGGGTTTGAAAATGTGGAAGTCCGTGGTTTTGAAAAGTGCAAACCAAGCTGCTAGACCTCAGGTTCTTGGGGAGAACATACTGCTCCAATGCTGGTGTTTCCCAGACTTTGGATATTGGTACAGATATCATTATTATTTTTATTTATTAAATTTGTAAACTGTCCTATGCCCACAGGTCTCAGGGCGCTTCACAGGATAAAATTACAATTAAAAACCCCTCAAAACACATAATAAATATAAAAACAAACCAACAACACCCCCCCCCCAGATTTTAAAAGGGTGGTGGGTGTCAATTAGCCCAAGGCCTGGTTAAAGAGTACATTTAACTTGTGCACATTTCTGCATAATATACGCTTGGTAATTAAATAATAATAATTAAGAAGCGGGCCAAAATGGGGGAAGACTTCCAGTGGGAATTCTCAAACAACATGTTTTGACTCTACACAGTTTTGGCTTCATGCTTTATCCCCAGAATTTATCCCCCACGAGAGATGAGCAGAGGCCTGTTTTTTTCTGGAATAAGATTGGGGGTTCAGTTAAGGGCTTGGGAAGAGAGCTGTAATTTGGGGGCAACCCCCCCCCAAGACCTTTGAAACAATCTGCTGGGACAGTTCTTGCATGGAAGAAGAAAATAAATCCATCTAGTTAGTGCCTGGAGAAAACAAAAATGGTGGGGGCAGATTTGGAGATCGGAGCTTCGAAGTCCATTCGTAAAAAAATCACTTGCAACCCCGGCATTATCAGCACCATGATCTAACCCAGGCATGGCCAAACTCGGCCCTCCAGATGTTTTGGGACTGCAACTCCCATCATCTGTAGCTAACAGGACCAGTGGTCAGGGATGATGGGAACTGTAGTCCCAAAACCGCTGGAGGGCCAATAGAGCTATTCAGGCTGACATTCATTTGATGTATTTATGGCAATAGTCAAAATTTATTATTTGTACCCCACCCACCTGACTGCATTGCCACTTCTCGCAGCTTACGGCGTTTTAAAAAAACATCCATTTTAAAATACCAATTAATTGAAACAAATCAGCTAAAAGTAATAGTCAAAATAGAATAAAACACATGGGGAGGCACAGGTTTAAAATTGCTGGTGGCCCTGATGATAGGAGCCAGTTAACTATACCAGCTTTTTGTGTTTCTATTTTAGTATCCTCAGCAAACTTAAAGACACCCTTCTTGGCTCTTAAAAAAATCACAGGTGCGTTATCGAGAGAGGGAAAAACTGGAGCTTGAAGTTATTCCATGCTAAATTTTAATTCCAAAACGACGATCAGTTTATATATTTCAGGATTATCAATCTGTCGTTTGCAGATTTTAAAAGGAGGGGAAACCGTGTGGTTGGTTCACCTGAGAAGTGGAAAGTGAAACTGGTTTAAATAGAACGCACCTGCCTTGAACTCTTCTGTTATACATACAGAAATCTTTAAAAATCCGTGAGAGTAGCAGGGAACCCCTGCTCACCGCCTGCTAAACCCTGTCCCTTAATCCCAGATACGCAGCAAAGGGAGGAGGAGGAGGAAAGGGTCCTGTGCTGGAAAGCGCACTCTGCACATGCTCAGAGGAACCTTTGACCGCAGCTACAAAACAAGACCCGCAGAAAACCACACAGCGCCAAAACCCTTCGCTTCTCGCCAGCCAACCGATGCAAACAGAGTTCACTCTTCACCACATCCTCCCTTCCCTGAACGAGACCGGATCAAACCAGCCGAGGCGCAATCAGCTGCCTAACCCTGCGCTTCCTCGAATTAATACATACGCAAATCCACATTATCCGGACTCAGGCAAATCCTCCAGAACAGGGGCAGGGCGCAGAGTCTGGGTAACTCGCCTAACCGGCCGGCTTACAAAAAGGGAGGAGGGAAGAGCTTCTCTGGAGCCGATCTGCCTCCGGGGCACATAAAGAGGGCGGGGGAAGGATGCACGCTTGGGGTTCACAGAGGGAACCCATGGGGTCATCCAGTCCAACCCGCTGCAGCGCAGGAACCCCAGCTAATGCAGGAACCGTTTCAATGGCTTTCGGGAGAGTTCATTGGCAGGGCACCTGCCTGGCATGCAGAAGGCCTCAGGTGCGTCTCCAGGTAAGGGTGGGGAAAAGACTGCCTGTCTGAAAGCACGGAGAACCGGTTCTGAGTTCGAAGCACTAGGATAACACACTTTAAAACAGTCGGCACTCCCTCCAGAGAATTCTGGGCGCTTTAAAGGTGCTGAGAGTTCGAAGAAACCCCGACTTATGGCAAGAGAAACTGATGGACTATGCAGAATTGGCAAAACTGACACATAAACTACGGGACAAGGATAACTGTGACTTTAAAAATGAATGGGAACCCTTTACAAAGTATTTAAAGAAGCAACAAAGTGAACTGGACTCCTTGGCAGGTTTTGAATAAACACTCACAAACTTTTTATTGATACTATTCAGTTAGATAAATTAAGGATCTATACAATTTTGTAACACACAGAGAACAGCATTTACAGAGAAACCAGAGATGGGAACTGAGGGAAGTCGGGGGGGTTGTTCTATGGGGGGGGAAATTAAGGATGATATGCTATAAGATAATATGTTCTGTTTAAATTCCTAATAAAAAATATATTTTTTAAAAGGTGCTGAGAGTAAAAGGTGCTGGGAAGAGGGACGGAGCGATAAACCAGTCTGGGAACTGTAGCACAGTTATTCGTCAAACAGCGCCCAGCACCCTGAACAACTTGCACTTCCCCGGGGGGGGGGTCCTTTGTGAGGGACGAAGCCGTGACCGTTCAAAGCGGCGTCACAGAGCTTTAAATGTAGGGTGTTAATACGATCTGAGAGCAGATGCACCCCGAGATCTACAGATGAAGGCCAGCATACAAATTCAATTAATAATAATAATAATAATAATAATAAACAGAACCCATTGACATGAATCACTTCATCAATTCCAATGAGTCAGCCCTCGAGTAACGCTGAATACAACCCTGGGCTGCAGAGCAAAGATTGCTTTTGTCGCTGCTGCAAAAATAGCAAAGGGTGTGGGGGTGGTTTTTTTGCATTTTTAAAAAAATTGCAAAAAGGTTTTTGTTTTTTTTAAGTTGCAAAAAAAGCAAAGGGTGTTTTGTAATCGTAGCAATATTTATAACCCTTTTGACACACATGGCTGGGATTTGATCTTACCTAAAACTCTATGTCCAAGAGTTTTATTTTAAAAAAAATCTGTCCCTAGCCAGCGTCTCCTTGCCCCGCCCCCCCACCGCAGAAATGGGTCAGAGCAGCCTCTACAAAGCGAGGGGAGGGGAAGAGAGAGAGAAACAGATGGAAGGAGGGGGGGAGAGGAAATCCCCAAACCTCAGGCCTGACAGCCAATCAGCCAAGCTGTTGCTAGGAGCAAATTTTACAGCATCTCAGAAGTGGTTTGGGGGGGGGGAGCAAGAGAGACCGGAGGCAGGTGGCCCCTTCTCTCTGCTTAGGGTGGGAAAACAACAGTTTTAAAAAGCTTTCGAAAGGAAGGGGAATAAATTAAGAGCACTATGGAACCCGAAACCTGGGATGTGGGGGGGGGCTGTGTCTTTGCAACATGCCCCAATTTCGTGCACTTCCTCCCCTCCCCGCAACACTTAATTTTTGCAAAACTTTGTTTGCAGACTGCAAATGGGAGCCCCTTGGCTGCTTCGCTTCTACCGGCAGATTTGCATTTCGCAGGTCTGTGCCCCACCCCAAAAAAGCACCCCAAACCTGTTTCTTTCATTCAAAAGACTTAGCCACAGCCAACAGAATGTGACCTTTCTCGATTCCGCACAGCCTATCAGAAAGAGCAAACTAGCCGAGGCCTCTGCATAGCCGAGATACAGAACAAGATGCGGTGTTCACATTCGTGACACAATTCTACGCCACAAGTTAATAATCTCATTGGCACCCCAGGAACGGACTGTCAAATTTGCAAGTTGACCACACAGGTCATTCCTCAATGCAGGAATCTTTTGCTTGAACCCACAGCTCTGGGATTAAGAGTCCCGTGCTCTACCGACTAAGCCAGGGGGTCCCCAAATGAAGGCCCGCGGGCCAGATAAGGCCCGAGGGACTCGTTTATCCGGCCCACAGTGACCCCCGCTGCCCGCTCTTACCAGCACTGCGCTGCATGGCTGCCCACTTCCGGGTCGGAGGAGCACCAGAAATAACTTGTGCGCATGCACAAGCGTTATTTGCGCATGCACAAGCGTTATTTCCTGCGCACATCCGGGTCGGAGGAGGCCCGTGCACATGCGCACAAGCTATTTCCGGTGCTCCTCTGACCCGGAAGTGCGCCGGAAATAGTGTGTGCGCACACATATGGGCATGCGCTCCCCTGCCCTCTGGCCCTGAAGACACCGGCCCGAGGCGCGGTAAGTTTGCTGACCCCTGGACTAAGCTATCCAGGGTTCAAATTGCCCCACCTGGCCATGAAACTCACTGGGGGTGATGTTGGGGGCCAACCTAATCTACGTCACAGGGGAGAAGCACATCGGCCATCCTTGGGAAAAATGAACACAATAAATAAAAGCATTAAAAAATAAGCCAGATGGAGCCAGAAACCAAATCTGACTATGGCAACACCCTAAATAAAGAAGGCATGCCAACAAGGTTGGAGAAACACGACCACACGAGACCAGTCTGCATTGGTCAGGGACTGGTCGGAAAGAACCAACATCCTCCCATTTTGCAAACATCTCCCTTCCTGGTCTCCTAGAGGGATCCTTCACTCGCCATAAGCCACCACGTTAGTTAAAGCCAGTTAAAGGAACACGCCCCCCAAAGCGCCGTTTTGTCCCGGCTGGATCTGGGAATGAACCTCACAATACAGGCCGGCTTGAAAGATAAAATTATAGAAATTACAGAGAGGGATTTTGGAAGGCCAGCTTGCAGCAAATTATGACCGAACCTACACACGGACAAGCCATACAAAGCCAAAAACCTCTTTCCACCAATGCCAAAAGATCAGCAAAACACACAGAGAAGGCTATATGGATCGGGGGGTGGGGGTGGAATCCATCCATCCCCAGTATTCTGATTCCAACAGGGGACAGCCAGACGCCCTCTGGGAATCCGACTCTGGGGTTGCGGCGCTCATCTCGCTTTCAGGCCGAGGGAGCCGGCGTTTGTCCGCAGACAGGTAAACTGCACCCAAGCATGCAGGCTTCCATCTGAGCCATCACGGTGAATTCCTGGAGGATTTTCCATTTTTAAAGCCTGCTAAACCTCAACACATCTCATGCCTTTGAATTCCATCGATTAAAAAGAAAAAAGCCTTCCTCCTCATTCAAAGCCTGCTGGCTGCCACTTTTGCTGGTTGAGCCCGAGTTCAGATTCTCCTTCCAAGCACCACTTTTAAAGCGTTTTATATAAATTAGGTTTTTCCACGCTTGGGGGAACTTACCGGGGTGAGCAACTCTGGAGTGGAGATTGGCGAGCAATCGCCGTTCAGCTTGATCCCGCTTCCTAGATCAAAATCGCAGATTTTCACGGGCGAAACCTGCATTGCAGGAAAGAAAGACAAAGAAGTTGTCAGTTGTTTTGTTTTTTTAAAAAACCCATAGCTCCAGAAAGAATTAATCAGACAAACCTGTGAATTCCAGTTTCTCATTTCCCCCTCCTCAAGCAGCACAAATTCAGTTCATTCCCCCCACCCACCTTTGCTTTCCACATCACCGTGAAAAATTTCGAAGCCCACATTAAAAATTCCTGCACATTTTCACATGCATTTATCTTAACTCACCCTTTTAACTAATATGCACAATTCTGCAAGGGGTTTTCTCCAGTTCAAAGCATTATTAGGCATTATTATTGGACATTAGTCACAGAGCCATTTTTGCATCTAATATCCTAGAATGGTAAAGTTAGGAGGGACCACGGGGGTCATTTAGTCCAACCCCCTGCAACGCGGGAATCTTTTGCCCAATGTGTAGCTCAAACCCAGAACCCTGAGATTAAGAGTCTTTTGTTTCATTGGAGAAACACATCGCAAAATCTGGAGAAGAGCAAATTGCAAAGGGCAGCTGTATGTTCGTCTGCAACCCCTTTATTCCAACATCCTGCAGACAGCAGTTCCACAGATCACACACCAAATGGACAAGACAAGACAAGAGGGAGCACCCTGCTAATGTGTTTGAAGCCACTCCTTACCTGATTGGAACTTTCACAAAGGATATTTTCTGGTTTTAAATCTCTATGTGCTATTCCTAAAAAGGAAAGAGAGAGGTTGCATCAGCAAACAAAAGCACAGAGGCTAAACTTCTTGCAAGATCAAAGAAACCTTTTCCGCACAGTGAGGAAATGAAAGCAGCAACTGGGCTGGAGTATAAATACAGGTTACGGAAGGAGAAAGCAAAGGCACTAGTCCCTAAGAAAACCAGCTCCCACCCTGTTGAACACCCTCCCATCAGATGTTGAGTTCAAAAGACGCCAGAAGCATTTTGCAATTGGCCATCGGCCGCTTGCGACCAAGTGAAAATTCCTAGGAGCCAGGATGGTGTCTGACGTCCCCACCATCTGGAGGTGCATGCCTGGGGATCCTCGGATCGGGACCTTTTCACACACCAATCCCCCATCCTGCAAAATCCTATTCATTATATTTTATCTGCACAATCAGAGGAATTTCAAGAACCGAAGTGTTGCCCTGAAGAATGGCCACGAGGCATTCCGTGTGGGCAGCTGCAACCCTGGTTCCTGACCTATATCTCTCTGCTTCTAACACCGGGTTGCATGGCAGGGGAGGGTTGGACTAGATGACCCTCGGGGTTGAAATAAAAAATTTAAGGTCTTATATATGTATAATAAATGTACCAAGCAAACACGTCCATAAATATATAAACCACATGTCTGAAGCAGCACAGGAAAACAGCCCTGAAACCATTTTGACTCCCAAACTGTCTGTGTATGAATAGGGTGAGCCTGTGACCTGGGTTCAGGAACTAAGTATTTATCATTACAAAAGACTGGCCAGGCTCCCCAGGGTATCCAATCAAGTAAGCGTTAACAGGTAACCTGCCAGACAGGAGATAAACAACGCACTCAGATTTCTGCTGTAGACCGCCCTTTCTGTGATGTAGGTCTGATGTTTCTGGGGGTGGTCTTGGACTCCAGGGCGGGCAATTTAAAATGTCTATATAAGGGCGGGGCACACATTGGTTCGGGGTCCTCCTCCTTTCCTGCGTGTGAGGGGAGCACCCTGTTGAAACAGTTCAATAAAGACCAGGCTTACTAGCTGCTTTGCTTCTCAATATTCTCTGGTTGGCCTCTGTTATTTTCTCCGACCGATGGAGAACCTGCAAAGGACTCTATAAGGGTTCTTGTGGCCCCCCATAAGGGAATCAGGGCAGATTTTCCTTTATTACAGGGTCCCTTCCAATTCTATTATTCTAAGATCCCTCTATCCTACAGGAGCTCCACGCTTTTCATCACTGAAGAAGCCTTTCTACCTTCGCCACACTTCCACAATTTCCAGTTGTTAGGAGGAAGGAAAAACTCCTCTTTCTGCTTCCTCCATGATTTCATAAAACTTCTCCCGTGTCGTCTCTTTGCTCGCCTTGTCTCTAAAATGAAAGGCTGCAAACTTCCCTCCCTTTGAGAGTTCAGACTGCCCTCTTCCAAACTTTCCCTGTGGGTCGCCAGACAAAATAACAGTGATAAGATCCAACAAGCCCCGTGGTATTCGCAGACTCGCAAAGGATTTCCTGACCTTTGTTGTGCAAGAAATTGAGGGCGCTGGCGATGTCGTTCACAACCATACTGGCCTCCAGCTCGTTGAAATGGCGGCGGCGATGGATGTGAGTCAGGATGGAACCTGGAAAAGATCGGAGAAAAGACGGCACAGCAATGTTAGCGATCTCAGGCAGCCAAAAATAAAAGTTTGCAGGCCTGGGTAACAATCAGCGCAGCAGGCAATGCCGAACTTGATGGTCTGACTCGAATCAGTTCTCGATTTGGAACCAAGAGGACTAAAAACATAACTTTTTAGGAGGAAGGCTGTTGCACTGCAGTAGAATGACTGCATTAACCATCCGTTAATTTAGCTGAGTAGCGTCTGAGAAGCAGCTCCATTCTTTGCAACTACGGCAGGTAAATCTGCAGGAAATTCGCTCCCCACGCAGGGCTGCCAACTCCGGGAGAGGCAGATATTGCTGGTTTTGACCTTAAACGGCTCAGCACCGCAATCCCTTAAGGACTGGCCTCTCCCCGTATGAACCTGCCCGGACCCTGAGATCACCCTCCAAGGCCCTTCTTTGTGTGCCTCCTCCTCAAGAGATCCGGAGAGTGGCAACACAAATACAGGGCCTTTTCTGTGGTGGCTCCCCGTTTGTGGGACGCTCTCCCCAGGGAGGCCTGCCTGGTGCCTTCATTATACACTTTTAAGCGCCTGGCTCAACCTGATGCCCTTTGCAGGGGTAGATTATCGGTTTGCCTTTGTTTTTATTATGCATTTTGTGTTTTTGATCTCATAATTTTCCGGATGAAGGGAAGTATACGGATTTAATAAATGATGATAGCAACAAGTCCTGCAGAAACGCAGACACCAGGCTTTTTCAGAGGACAAGCAGCCATCCTTCGCCCGAGAATAAAATCTTTTCACAGGTTCCAGTTCAATAATTTAATCCGGCCTGTGAGTTGGGATCCCTTTCCTCACCCACCTGCAGACAAAGTTGGACAGGCAGGTGGAGCCTGTCACCTGGGTGACCAACACCCAGGACAGGCAGGCACAGCTCAGCCAAAACTACCAGAAGGGCCAAAACAAGCTGGCCAGGTTAGGCCCGCGGGCCAAACGTTCCCGACCAGCAACATGCCAGGCACGAGCATCGCTACTTGCCTCCTCGCATCTTCTCGAAAACGAGATAGAACCGGTCTTCCTCCTCAAAGAACTCAATCAGCTCCAAGATGTTCCTGCCAGAGCAAGACAGGGAGGACATTTAGAAACGGGGGAAAGAGGAGATCTCCACTTTGCATGGTTTTCTCCTAGAATGAGGACGTCTCTCTTTCTCTCTCGCCCCCCTCCCCACTGCACAGACTTGCCAGGTCAGTCCAAGAAAGGTCCACACCCCGCCTCCCCACGTTTTCTTCCCCCAAACGGGATGCGTCTCCAGGAAGCCTGCAAAAGCAAGGCTGCAAGATAGACTGCTCTTGAGCATGGAGGTTTCACAGGGGCGAACCAGGTGCTGGCGGAAATCAGGTTTATCTGAGCCACTATCATGGGCACTGCCAGTCCAAGTTACCCCTTAAAAAAGCTTAAGCCACCAAAAAATAAAATTTAAAATACCTATGTCCTTGGCACTGATACAGCATCTCGACTTCCCGGAAGACCCTGTTCCGGATGTGTCCAAGACGCTTTTCGATAATCTTTAAAGAGAAACACACACAAAGGAGCGAACATCAGCGCAGAGTCGCGTCAGGGATTTGAAAGCAGCAAGTTGGGTGCAATCAAGAGTTTTGCACCCTTTTAACAGAGTTCAAGCTGTTCCCTCGTCTCTGCGGGAGTCTGTGTGCATAACAGGCACCATTCACGGCCACCCTTGTCCTGTCACAACTCCCTGCCCACCTTGAAAGGCTAGCTTTCTAGCTGCAAGGGTGCTGTTTTGCACAGAAGACCGTTCTCGTGCCTGAGTTCCCCCCCAAGCATCTTGCTGGAGAACAGCTTTTTAAAAACGGCATCACAATTCATCTGTTTGCACACAAAAGCCCCCCCACCCACCCAAAAAAGCAAGTTTCTCCGCAACTAGAAGACTCTGAGAGGCTTTGTTTTTACATGCAGGGATTTCTGTGCAAGTTCAGCCTCTCTCAAGCTAAGGTCATACCACAAAGCAACTGAAAATTTCCCCCAGCAAAGGAATTGCTCCCAGTTAGGCACCATAAACACACTAGCCCCCAATCACCACTTCCTTAATTTTTTTATTTTTTGCAAAACACAGCTGTTCCCTTTGCAGCTGTTTCCTTTTCAAAAAACGCATTTTACGAAGACATTCTTGGGCTCATCCAGGGACTTCCTTGTTTTGCTCCAGCCTCAAAAAAAAACCCCTATTTTGCTTTTCACGCCTACAATCGCAGATCACGAAAATGTCCTTAAAATCTAAGCAGCTCAAATAGGAATTGCAACTCAATGGGAAACAGCCCAAAATCTTACACTGGGAACTCGGTTCCACCACTTTGCAATAGAGTGATAATGGAGAAAATTGAGCACCTTTTGAGATTTTAACGAGGACTAAAACTTCCAGACACTTTACATATGATTTGAAATCCCTTCATTACATATGGGCAGTGAAGCCATCATTTTTGAGACAAGCCAGAAAACGAAACTTGAAAATCCAGTAACACCAATATCTTAATGCGAAGACTTTTATTCTTCTCTTTCTTTCTTTCTTTCTTTCTTTTCTTTCTTTCTTTCTTTCTTGAACTTGTTATTTCACCTGGGGGGGCATTTAGTTTCCTTTAAATTTTCATCTGTCGTTACAATTTTAATTTAAATTTAATTTTCATCTGTCGTTACAAAACTTACATGTTCCTAAGGCCAGAAAATAAATGGATTGTCTATTGCTTTATCTGTGTGCGTACACGCACACACAATTTTTTCTCTCCTGCTCCGGAGGGCGGGACTCGAACCCATGGCTTCAAGCTACAAGAAAGGTGATTCCTGCTAAATATCAGGAAAACTTTCTGACACTAAGAGCTGTTCAACAGTGGGATGGAAGGTGGCGGACTCTCCTTCCTGGGAAGTTTTTAAGCAGAGGTTGACTGGCCATCTGCCAGGAGTTCTTGAACTGAGATTCCTGCATTGCAGGGGGTTGGACTGGATGACCTTCAGGGGTCCCAACTCTACAATTCTATGAATGTGCTTAGAAGTGTGTGTGTGGCTGCTTTTGTGAGAGGAGCATTCCCTCCCCCCATGCACATACCCCCCAAATTGCTTCTCTCTCCCCTTCTAAAATCAGAGTTCGAAGGGACGCAAAGAGTAACCCTAGTACAATATTTCAGAAGATCACGCCTGCAGCTGTTTTTGCACTATAACTCCCACCCTCCCTAGCTAGGCAGGACCAGCGGTCAGGGATGATGGGAATCGTAGTCCCAAAACAGCTGGAGACCCAAGTTTGGGAAACGCCAACCAACTGTCCGCAACGCAAAATAATAATAATAAAAATTGTAAAATGAAAAACACCCGTGTTCGTTTTCACTCAACCCAAAGTTCTTAAGAGAAGAGAGGGAATACCTGCATTTTATGTTGGTGTTGGTGCTGATCTTTAAAGCCCTAAATGGCCTTGGGCCCAGTATACCTGAAGGAGCATCTCAACCCCCATCGTTCTGCCCAGACACTGAGGTCCAGCTCCAAGGGCCTTCTGGCGGTTCCCTCATTGTGAGAAGCAAAGTTACAGGGAACCAGGCAGAGGGCCTTCTCGGTGGTGGCACCTGCCCTGTGGAACACCCTTCCATCAGATGTCAAAGAGAACAACAACTACCAGACTTTTAGAAGACATCTGAAGGCAGCCCTGTTTAGGGAAGCTTTTAATGTTTAATAGGTTATTGTATTTTAATATTCTGTTGGAAGCCACCCAGAATGGCTTGTTTCCTGCTTGGCAGGGGGTTGGACTCGATGGCCCTTGTGGTTTCTTCCAACTTTATGATTCTATGATTCTATGAAATACAGTGGTACCTTGTTTTGATTCAGGATCCGTTCCGGAGCCCTGGAAGCTCAACAAAGCGCCGCTCTGCGCATGAGCGGTTTTGCGCTTCTGCGCATGCGTGAAGCATGATTTAGCGCACGTGTGCGAGCGGCAAACCCAGAAGTAACCCATTCCGGTACGTCTGGGTTTGCCGCAGACGTTCCACGAAATGGACACTAAACAGGGCAGACTCACAACGAGGTACTACTGTAATACATTATTATTATTATTATTATTAATTATTATTATTATTATAATCCCTCCCCAGCCAAGGCCGGGCTCAGGGTGGCTAACAACCAATAATAAAAACAAGCTGAATGAATACAACTAAAAAACAAGATTAAAATACAACATTAAAACATTAAAATACAGCCTCATCACAGGAGGAGAAAGGGAAAAAAGAAAGGGGTAGGGAATCAAAGTGAATTATTATTATTATATCCCCATCTGCACCCAAAATCTGGCTCCGGAAAGGGGCGAGGGGGTTCCTTTTGGGAGCTGCCATCACTGCTGCAGCCGAAACCCCCCAGTCATAAGGAGCGAGAATCGGATTATTTACGGAGCTCTAAACTTTTCTCCTCGCCCCGAGATGCCGCTTTGCAGCCAAACCCCGATGAAAAGGGCTGCTTGTTCCTCTCCCTTGCATGAAAGGGAAGGGGGCGAGGGGGGGCGGGATGCCAGCGCCAGACCAGCAGCTGTTCTCCTCCCCTCCGGCCAGGCAGGTCACAACCTCGGCCCTCCCCAACTTCTGCCTCCGCAAAACAACGCCAGTTTTGCCACCATCAACCGACCGCCCTCCCTCGCTCTACATCTCCCATGCGCTGGGAAAAAAACAGCCTCGTGCAAAACTGCAGAGAGGAATTTCTTCTTTGGGGCGGGTGGTGAAAAAAGAGGCAGGGGTCTGCAGAGGAAAATAAGGAAGCGATTGCAACTGGGTGGCAGACACGGCGCCAGCCGATGGAGAATAATAATAATAATAATAATAATAATAATAATAAATAAATGATTTATACCCCGCCCATCCACCTCTGGGTGGCTTCCCCAAAAATATTAAAATACTGTAACACACCAAACATTAAAAGCTTCCCTAAAAAAAAGCTTTCCTTCCTGTCTCACAAGACTCAAATCCGTGGGCATTCCTTAAAGCCGAATGCTAAGAGCTGGGAAAGCGCCTGAGTTTTTAAAATGTATTTTTATTATAGATTTTCTTGATTTACAAAAGTGTGTGCAGTGCCCCTCTCTCGTATTTTTTTCGCTCCATGTAATATTTTTACAAATCAGTTTCATTTGTTGAGACATTGGGAAAGAGGTGGGGGGGGAGATGGGGGGGTCGGGTGGCGATGTTTCTATTTTACTTAATATATGTGGGGTTTGGTGTCAGCGTCGCTTGTGCAGGTTCTCTGCTGTTCGCTTGTGTTCCTTTGGTGGTGAGAGAGGTTGGGGTTGGCCCAGGCCAGGCACCCCCAAACTCGGCCCTCCAGATGTTTTGGGACTACAACTCCCATCATCCCTAGCTAACAGGACCAGTGGTCAGGGATGATGGGGACTGTAGTCCCAAAACATCTGGAGGGCCGAGTTTGGGGGTGCCTGGCCCAGGGTGTGGTTGTTCATTTGTGGTGGGCTGTGGTGGTCTTTGTTTTCATGTGTGAGTAGGGTGGCTGGGTGTTTTGGGTCAGGTTAGCCATATTGATTTGTATGCTGTTGGTGAATTCTTGTCGTTGTCTTGTTGGGCTGTGTATGTGATAAAGGCGTCTTCTTCTATTTGTCCCCGTGTCAGTTTCAGTTTATTGGTTAATTTTTCTAGTAGGGCTGTTTCCCATACTTTTTGGTCCATGCTTACTCCTGACAGGTCTCTCTCCAGTGTCTGGTTACGATGTTTCTGGCTGCTGAAAGTAGGCTGGTTATGAGTTCTTTGCGGTGTAAATGGGCATTGTTGTCTTGGAAGATGTTTAGTAAGACCAATTCTGGGGTGATTTCGAATACTTGCTTGGTTATTTTACTTATTTCTCGTATGGTTGTTGTCCAGAATAGTTGGATTCCGGGACACTACCACCACATGTGGAGGAAAGCACCTCAACCCCAATTGTCCTTGCTCCTATTCCAACAGCACAAAGACCTACCTGTGAAGTGTTTCTCTCTCTCCCCCCCTCCAAATCCCGGCTAACCACACCAAACACTACCGCAGACGTTTCATGCTGGAAATTCCACACACACCCCCCAATTTTGGCCCAGGGAAGACCTTCACGCAGGGCCTGTGGAACGCCCTGCCACAGGAGGCGGCGAGGGCCACCATTGTGGAGGGTTTGGAGGATTGGATCATCAATGGCCGGCAGCCACAATTGGCTATGATCTGCACCTCTGTGGTCAGAGACAGCCATAAGAGGCACCAGTAAAAGCGCAACACAACCATCTCACACCCAAACCGCAATGCAGTTGTGGGAGGGGAGAGAATCCCGCTTGCAGGCTTCTCCCTGGGGCATCCGGGAGAATCACAGATTTGTGGAGCTGCGAGGGACCCCGAGGGTCATCCATCCCAACCCGCTGCCATGCAGAAATCTCTTGCCCGACCCGGGGCTCAAACTCCAAAGTCCCCAAGCTCCCTTACCTTCACTGCATACTCTTTGTTGGTAATGAGGTTAACACAGGCCTGGACTTTTGCATGAGCCCCTTCTCCAAGGACCTCTTCCTGGAGTTGGTAAACGTCTGAAGTTTTGTGGGGACGGAGGAGAGAGAGAGAAAAAGACAAGGAAACAGGAGAATTATGGGGGGGAATCAAAGTGCTATTTCCTGCGTCATTGCCTGAACTCTGTTTATTCCAAAAACTCTGCTTATATTCCAAAAGTTCCACATGAAAGTCCAATATATATTTTAAAAATGTTCTTTTTATATCACCAACTTCCCATCTCATTTTCCATGATGCTTTTCTTAGCTCCCCGCTCCCTTTGCCCATCTCCCCTCTTTTTTAGCAGCCGTAGCACAATAATCTTTTGTTCTTTCTGCTGCTCATAGTTCGAATCCTGCTCACGGATTCTTCATGCAGCCAAACGATCCGGAAAAGGCTTCCATTCCTCAAAACAAAATCCAATAACCAGATCATCTTATTTTAACTGATGGCTTTGTTGATTTGACATCGTCCATCTTTGCCTGAATTTTGCAGACGCCTCTCCCTGCTTTGCCTCAAATTACAGATCATCATCATCATTGTTCTTGCTGTTATTATTATTTCAATTTACATGCCACCCTTTAACGTTCAAAACACATTACAGAACATCAACGACAACAAAACCAAAGCATACTGACAGACCGCCTAATAGTTAAATAGCCCGTAGCTGCAGTCCCTGCCGGTTTAAAGTTCTAGACCTCCTTGCCTCTCACCGTTCCTGCAAAAATAAAACAAGGGGCTAGTCCTCATGATTCTGAACCAACAGGCTGGTTTAAAAAGGAAGGTCTCCTTCAAACAGCGTCACACCTTTGGGTCTCATCCAGCTCAGTGCAGTCTACACCAACCTTTCCCTAAATGCAAGGGTCTAATCCAGGGTTTCCCAAACTTGGGACTCCAGCTGTTTTTCAACTACAATCCCCATCATCCCTGACTGCCAGCCCTGCTAGTTTGAGATGATGGGAGTTGTAGTCCAACAACTGCATGAGAACCAAGTTCTCCTGGTCTAATCCATCTCCAATAAGCCTTTGGAAAAGCACCACTTCCTTTCCCAGCCTTTGCAGCAGATTTTATGCACTTGTATCGTCTGTTTAGATTGCAGGGTGGGCTTTTATTTTCTTTTTCGAAGTTTGCAAATTTGAATAAATAAACACACATCTCTCCTGAAACCCTCTTGGCTGCAGGCTTCTTGCGGCCGCAGTCCTTCTCACGAGGCCACAAGGACTGAGCGGAAAACGTTTTGCTGCAAAGGGAAGGCGGGAGGTGACGATTTCAAGAATAAACGCTGAGGACTAGCGACTTGAGCGGCTCACCTTCAAACCTTCCGGAAAAGCTATCCGTGGCCCGACAGCGTTTTTTCTTTTTGTTCCGTTTCTTCGCGTTGGGGATGTCGATGGGCTGACTGGAAGGCATGTCTGTCCCACGAGATTTGGGGGGGGGGGGGAGAATCACAGTTAAAAGCAGCATTTGAACCCAGGACCAGGCAGGCAACAACAATCCCTAAAGCCAGAGGCGTGCTGGGTTCTGAGGTCGCCCTTAAACTTTGCATTTTGCATGAAACAGCCAGCGGCTTATATTTCAAGGTAGACTCTCTTTGAAAAGGGAGGCTCCATTACAGGAGTTAAGACCAGGGTGGGGAAGCTGTTCCACATGACAGCTGTGGGCGGGGCCAAGGGGCAAATGTGGGCGTGGCTATTAATAGAAGCTTCACCTTTGTGCAGTAGGGCAGTGCTGCGCAGCGGATAGAGCAGTTTCCCAAACTTGGGTCCCCAGCTGTTTTGAGACTACAATTCCCGACCATTGGTCTTCCTAGCTGGGCACGATGGGAGCTGTAGTCCAAAAACAGCTAGAGACCCAAATTTGGTCAAGACCAGAGTTCAAATCCCGACACCTGTTCACAAAGCCAGCCACCGCTTCTTAACTGAACCCACCTCACAGGATGGGGAGGAAACCATGAACGCCAGATTAGACGAAAAAGGTGGCATTCTGAACCCAATAAATGGGAGAGTTATGAGGGCCAGAAGGAGAGGTCTTGGGGGCCGCACTCCTCTCCCCTGCAGTTCACAATCACTGGAATAGAGGTAAAAAGGTAAAGGGACCCCTGACCATTAGGTCCAGTCGTGGCCGACTCTGGGGTTGCGGTGCTCATCTCGCTTTATTGGCCGAGGGAGCCGGCGTACAGCTTCCGGGTCATGTGGCCAGCATGACCAAGCCGCTTCTGGCGAAGCAGAGCAGCGCACGGAAACGCTGTTTACCTTCCCGCCAGAGCGGTACCTATTTATCTACTTGCACTTTGACGTGCTTTCGAACTGCTAGGTTGGCAGGAGCAGGGACCGAGCAACGGGAGCTCACCCCGTCGCGGGGATTCGAACCACCAACCTTCTGATCGGCAAGTCCTAGGCTCTGTGGTTTAATCCACAGCACCGCCCGGAATAGACACGCCCTGCATCAAATTGTCTGAATCTCAAGAGGCGTAAACCTAGGACAATTCCCAGTTCAGGAACTGCTTTTCTCCTTCCTGACCCCCTTTCGGAAAGCAAAACAGAAATAAAATGGCGGTGCTCACCGGGCCGAGAGGGGCATTCGAAGTTGAAGACAGAATCCAGGTGAGCGGACTGGGAGAATTCGATGTCAAATGGGTTCTGGCCCTGGGAGTAGAGAAAAAAGGGCAAGGGAGAGAAAGAGTCACATCCAAAGCCAGAATTAAAGGGGGGAAATGGTGGTAAGAAGTTTCCGGGGAAATACTAGGGGTCTGCTAGACCTGAGCTACACACTTAGCCTCTCCTAGATCTGAGGTGCATATTCAGTAAAAAGCATTTGCTAGACCTGAGCGGCACATTTGGCCTCTGCTAGACCTGAGCTGCCAGCTTCTTAAAAGGCAGCCGCCATCAACGCCAACTTTTTCCGGCCAGCCACCCAAGCGCAGAAAACCTTCAAAGACGTTCTCCTGCCTCCTCCCAACGATATTTAATGGGCGCAGGCAGGCAGCCAAAATTTTGTACATTTTGAAAAAATACTTTGCCACTTAGGGGCTGGTTTTGCTTTTCCAGAGGCAGCTTCTGTGTGTCGTTCAACCCGGACGGAACCGGTTGATTAAAAAAATAAAAAGTAATTTGGACTTTTCTTGTGGACTAGAAACTTAGCAACCTGCAATTGCAGCTTTGCAGGAGCCGACTCCCTTGAAAGCGCTCAAACCGGTTCCTTCCCTGCTGCGTGACAGCCTGGCGAGGGAGAACAAAACCAGAAAACTGATTCTTCCCCAGTAGACAGTCTCCATGGACAGGTGTGACTGGTGGAGGCCGCAAAAGGAGGGCAATGGGGAGGAGAACCGCAGGGTAGCCTAACCAGACCCGGCCGGAACGCTGCCCCACCGGATCCAGCCCATAATGAGCAGGGAGGAGACTGCTTGTTTGGGAACGGCAGGGCAGGGCGAGGCAAGAAGCTTGCAGAGACACCAGGTGCTTCAAAGCAGAAAACACAGGAGGCGTCTGCTAGACCTGAGCTGCGCACTAAGCCTCTCCTGGACCTGAGCTGCGCATTTATATACCTGAAGGAGCGTCTCCACCCCCATCATTCAGCCTGGACACTGAGGTCCAGCTCCGAGGGCCTTCAGGCAGTTCCCTCACTGCAAGAAGCAAAGCTACAGGGAACCAGGCAGAGGGCCTTCTTGGTGGTGGCGCCCACCCTGTGGAACTCCCTCCCACAAGATTTCAAAGAGAACTACTACCAGACTTTTAGAAGACATCTGAAGGCAGCCCTGTTTAGGGAAGCTTTTAATATCTGAAGGACTATTGTATTTTAATATTTTGCTGGAAGCCGCCCAGATGGGCAGGGTATAAATACAGTGGTACCTTGTTTTGAGCCCTGGACGCTCGACCAAGTGCCACTCTGTGCATGCGTGTGAGCGGCTTTGTGCTTCTGAGCATACGTGAAGCATGATTTAGCGTGCGTGTGCGAGTGGACGCCACCCAGAGTGGCTGGGGAAGCCCAGCCAGATAGGCGGGGTATAAATAATAAATTTATTATTATTATTATTATTATTATTATTATTATTATTATTATTAAAAAGCATGTGGCAGATTCTTTTCTGGGCTGCCCCACAGGGGTGTGGGTGGCAAATGGACTTTGAATACACCCCCAGCATTTATATTAAGGAATAGAATCGTAGAATATTAAGAGTCAGAAGGCACCCTGAGGATCATCTAGTCTGACCCGCAATGTAACGCTGTCCCATACGGCGATCGAACCCGCAACCTTGGCATTATCATCAAGCACCACACTCCAACCAACAGAGATCTCATCCAGGCTCCTCAAGTCCACATTCTATATTCAGTACCTTGAGTGTAGAAGAGGAGCAGCTCAGGGAACAGTGCCTGTCGCAGAATCGGGGAATGGCTGGAAGGGACCCCAAGAGTCATCTAGTCAACCCTTAGAAACTCAGCTATCTAAGCTGGGCACCTTAAACCTAGGTTGTGGTCACCGCAACAGAATGTCTATTCGCCGGGGGGGGGGCGGCGGGTTGGACTAGATGACCGCTGGGGTCCCTTCCAACGCGAAAATTCAATGATCTCAGCTACATTGCTTGACTGCAGCTTGCTCTTAGGATAATTCACTCGTAAGGCGGAAAAACACGCACAGTGGAAACGGCATTGAATGTGGACTAAAGCAGAGATTTTCTTTTCTTTTATATACATTTTTATTATTTTTTTCACATATCATTTCCAACAGTCATTGAACGTAAGTTCTTATGTTATACAATATTTTAGACTTCCATCAACAACCTCTGAAGATTTTCCGTTCTTTATCACTTGGGGAAACTCAGCCAGATGGGCGAGGTATAAATAATAAATTATTATTATTATTATTATGCATTTCTTAATTTCTCTATTACTTTTAATCATTAACTAATAATTCTCTCCATAGTCTTCCTTGCAATATTTCACATAATCCTCCTTCTTGCAGTCCTACTAGCGTAATCTGTTTTATTACAATTGCTTTTCAAATAGTTCCAAGCATTTACTCCAGTCTTCTAAGAACCTCTTAGATTCTTAAAGCAGAGGTTTTCAAATGGCGCCCAGATATCTCCACGTCGTCGCAGCCGGGCCAGCGCCAGCAGCAAAACCAGCGTTTGAAATTCCGAGTCAGGCGCAATTTTCCGAGTCCTCTGGCCCCAACAAGGCGACCTGGAATTCCTTTCACCCAAAAGGAAACCCTAGTTTAAGATTTGGTGCCTGGCTTTTATATCTGAGTTTCCAAGCCTGCTCCTTGAGTGCTCTCTGCACATGCTCAAGAAACTCTTCCCTTGGGGGAAACTAGGATCCAAGGATTAAGCCCCCCGCTCCCATCCTAAACCCCATTATTAGCAGCCCCTGACCGCAAAGCAAATCCACCCCCATTTCATTCCAGGCCAAAAAAAGAGAGGGAGCGGCAGCCTTGCAACAAGCGGCGCCTTTTGAACCCGCAGCCTGGATAGGCTGTTATGAAATCTACTCAGGTGAAGGAGGCGGGCGCTTCCCACAGTAGAAATATTTTGTTCAAACTCTCTGAACACAAAACACACCCCTCCGTTGCATTGGTCCCTAGCAGAGAACAAGCTTGTTTCCTCCTGGATAAGACTCGAACCCATGGCTTCGAGTGACCAGAAGCGAGATTCCAACTCAACCTCAGGAAGAACTTTCTGACCGTAAGCGCCGTCCGACAGGTTGCAGACTCTCCTCCCTTGCAGGTTTTTGAAGCAAAGGTATGACGGCCACCTGTCATGGATGTTTGGCCTGAGATTCCTGCATTGCAGCGGGTTGGGCTGGATGAGCCCTGGGGTTCCCTTCCAGCTCACGATTCTATCCGCAGCCTTCAGCTCCTCTTTTGAAAGCCAGCCTTCTCCCATACCCCTTTAATCCATTCTCAATGCACGAGACTGGGCACATTGTGACTTTTTAGTATTAGATTGCGGCTATTAATAAAGAACAGCGGCAAGAGAAATGGAAGAACTACGCAGAATTGGCTAAACTGATATACAAACTGTGAGATAAAGACAACTGTGACTTTAAAGAAGAATGGGAACTTTTTACAAATTATTTAAAAAACAAAATGAGTTGGACTCCTGGGCAGCTTTTGAATAAACATACACAAATGTATTGATTGTTAACGTGGTAGACAGATAATGATTGGTATAATTTTACAACATGCGGAGAATAATATTTGCTGAGAAATCTCTGGGGGAGGGGAGGGGGGGTAAGAGAGAAAATAATGAATATGATATATTTTGATATGTTATGTTGAAATTGTTAATAAAAACATTTTAAAAGAAAGATTGCGGCTATTAATGTTTGACGTTTTATTGTGTTTTTCTATGTGTTGGGAGCCGCCCAGTGTGGCTGGGGAAACCCAGCCAGACTGGAGTGGGGAGTATAAATTATTATTATTATTACTTATTCTTTTCCGCTCTGCTTGCGCCAACCCCCGATCCCCTTTGTGCCTGCTTAATTTCCACCTATCCCTCAAAAAATGCAAAAAAAAAACAGGAAAACCCACAGACCCATTTCCGGGTTTCTCCTTCAACCTCTCTGGCTCCTGCCACTTTGGATTTTGCAAAACTCGGGTCTGGGAATTCCCCGTATGCGACTCCCTTGCGCCTTTGCACACCAAACGCACAGACTGCGGAGCCCAAGATGCGCTTACATAACCCATGCCCGCGCTGCGCCAAATATCCCTCCACGGGGCCTCCCAGCCGCGGAGAAGTTACATCATCCGGCTGCAAGCGAGTTTTGCAAATCGCAGGGTGCAAAAAGGGGGGGAACTGCAGGCAACTCTCCCGTCGCGCCTCCATTCAGCAGCCTCCTTCTTCCACCCCGTGAAACACACACTTGTGCGTGCACACAAACCCAGGTCTGAGGCTGCACACAGTCCTTTCATAGTCTTTTAAAACTGGAGAGTTGTGCAGCAATACTTATCGACTTAAGGACCCAGGATTTCATGACAAGCAATAAATGCAAGGAAATCTATTGTGCAGGCTGTGTGTGTGTGTGTCGGCATGTTTAAAAATAAGCGCAAGGGCATTAATTTGAGATTAGGCAGCAAAGTCACAGGGTGGCCGGGAGGCTTTGGCCATCGCCAACCCGAAAGGCATCTTGAA
This sequence comes from Podarcis raffonei, assembly GCF_027172205.1. Taxonomy (NCBI): domain Eukaryota; kingdom Metazoa; phylum Chordata; class Lepidosauria; order Squamata; family Lacertidae; genus Podarcis; species Podarcis raffonei. The sequence continues at coordinate 2,991,390 of NC_070619.1, read as the reverse complement.
AGAAATCTCTTGGAAAAATACTGGCAGGAAACGCAACGGGGGGGGGGAGCATGTTGTGTGCAAAATTGGGCGTTTGAGGCACACACCCGCATTCTAAATTGCAAAAAAAAAAGAAAGAAAAAGATTTTGCATTACATAAGGAGGAATGGAGTACGCGATCTCAGCATGCGCTGGAGAGGGAAACGAAAATAAGATTATTTCTAAGAGCAGCTGTTATCTGCAGGCAGAAAACCCCATGAGGTTGGCTGTAGGGCAGGGAATGGGGTTAATAGGGAATAGGGGATTTGGAGGCATAGATGGAGGCAGCCTATAAAAAGGTTCCCTCTCTCAACCCCATAGTTATCATAGAAGCATAGATTTTTGAGGGACACCAGGGGGTCATCTATCCCAACCCGCTGCGATGCAGGGAAGATTTGCATGCAGAAAGCCTAGGTGTGATCCTCAGTATCTCTGACTAGGAAACCCCGGATAGGCGCTGCCAGTTGGTTGCCGTTAATACCGAGCTACACGGACCAGCAAGGAAGCTTACTGTTTTATATTCACAACAACCTTGCGAGGCTGAAGCTGGGCAAGAGATATTCCAGAAATCAGCCAGGAAGTCCAGTGAGGGTTTGGAGTCGCAGACTCCTCGGTGCCCGACCTTGACGCCACACAGATTCACTCCGGAAGTCTGAGCACCGTTTCAAAACCGGCATCTCACAGCTGGTGCAGGCGAGACCTGGGTTCGAATTGAGCCACAAACTCAACTCTCCGGACTCTGAAACCTGCAAAGGACTGAAGAAGGCAGGCCTTTTGCAGGAGAAAGGACAGAGCAAAACCCTTTGGAAAGGTCACTTTTCTCGTCGGAATCGCCGCTCTGGCTAGGATGGCCTACCTTGCAGGGCTGTTGGGCTGATTCATAGAATCATAGAGTTGGAAGAGACCACAAGGGCCATCGAGTCCAACCGCCTGCCAAGCAGGAAACACCATCAGAGCACTCCTGACATATGGTTGTCAAGCCTCTGCTTAAAGACCTCCAAAGAAGGAGACTCCACCACACTCCTTGGCAGCAAATTCCACTGTCAAACAGCTCTTACTGTCAGGAAGTTCTTCCGAATGTTTAGGTGGAATCTTCTTTCTTGTAGTTTGGATCCATTGCTCCGTGTCCGCTTCTCTGGAGCAGCAGAAAACAACCTTTCTCCCTCCTCTATGTGACATCCTTTTATATAGTTGAACATGGCTTATATATATTTGAACATGGATTAATTGAACAGAACCAGGAACGGCGCCACCTTGAGCTCCGTGGACAAAGGCGGCGGGCTACAAACGAAGTAATTAATAGGGAGCCTCGCCGCCCCAGTACAGAAACAGCTCTAGGCCAAGGGAACCGCTGGGTTTTGCAGAACTACATATCCCATCATCCCTGACCATTGGGCTATGGTGGCAACTGGGAGCTGGAGCCCAGCACCGATGACCGGAGAACCAGAGGCCCCCCCCCCATGGCTGTGTTGTCTTGACCCACACGGCTACTCGTCCGCAATGTTTGCAGGATTATTCCAGCTGCAAAAAATCGTGCAACATTTGGGCCTTTTAATGTGGAGAAGAGGGAAGCAAGCACGCGTTTGTAAGATTACTTCTGCCGTGGGAAAAGAGTGAAAAGCTTTTCTCCCTCTATCACAGACGCTCACGGACGTCCCAACAAAGCTGGACAGTCGGGAGAACTGGGACGGACAGAGGAAAGCCCTTCTTGTGCACCGTTAAAACTATGGAACTCCTTGCTGCAGGAGACAGCCATGCCCACCAACCCAGAAGAGTTAAAAAAACAGGATGAAGCAACTTCACGGCAGATAGGGCTACTAGTAAGGAAGGCTAGAAGTGCTTCTGAAGACCAGTTGCTGGAAAGCATGGAATCGTAGAGCTGGAAGGGAACCCTCAAGGTCATCCAGCCCAACCCGCTGCAATGCAGGGATCTCAGCTCAAGCACCCAGGACAGACCCAACCCTGGCGTGAAGATCTCCAAGGAAGGAGAGGCCACAACCTCCAAAAGGAGACTGTTCTGCAGGAGGGGAGAGTGGCTCTTTTGGGTCAGATCCATGGGGGCATCCGGTGAGTCGCAGTGAGAACAGAAGCTGGGCCAGGTGGGTCACTTGGCCTGATCCTGCAGCAAAGCTCTTCTTATGTTCCTATGGAACCTCCCTGTCCAGCAGCAGTCTATCTGGATCCCTAGGTTCTTGGGGGTAATTTGGCCACTGGGAGAACAGGATGCTGCTAGGCCAGGTCTCATCCTGCACTCTTTCCAATGTTCTCCTGGCAAATCCAGCCCAGGCCTGAACTGCAATGAAACTCCAGGGTCGCGGGTTCGAGCTCCACGCTGGGCAAAAGATTCCTGAATTGCAGAGGGTTGGACTGGATGACCCTCAGGGACCCCTTCCAACTCTTATGATTCTGTTCCCAGCTTCTCTTCCGACTTGCCCAACCAGTCTGGCTCCGAGTCGCAGAGGACCAGCCCTCCCGCGTGGCCTCTGCCAACCAGGACGCCGGCATCCCATAATTAGGAAGAGCCCTCGGCAACCAGGGAGGGAGGGAGGGAGGGAGGCGGCGCATCGCGGGACAAACCCCATGACTCTGAGCGCAGGGTTGGCAGCCCTGCAGGGAGGAATTAATCTGCAGGCCCAAACAACCAACCGGGACTCAGCTATCCCGCCTGAGAAATGGGTACAAGACTGTTGAGACAGGCGTGGAAGCCTGTCTGGCCCCAGGACTCCTCCCTCCTTTTGCCTGTTCAAGAAAGGCAAAAATATTGGGAGCGTTTTCCAGGTGTTTTGCTTGAAATTGAGTGCAGCTGTCCCTGACGGGGACTGAACCCACAACCTTGGCAATATCAGAACCGGGCTCTAACCAACGGAGCTACGCAGGGTCCCCTTTGGGGTAGCAGGAACCCGTAATTTCACAAGCTAAAGGTCACCTGCCACTCAGCAGTTCAGACAATTGGAGCCACATTGCAGGATCCTGACTCACACCAGCCATGATCCTGTTTCGTGCAAATTACAAAAACAAAACACTTGTACGGCATTATCCAATTTGGCCTCATTTATTCAACCTGGGAGGCGTCCAACCAGGTTCTACTCAGAGGAGACAGGGCGCAAGCAACCATTGCCACACAAACGCACACACCTATAGCAACAACATCTCGGCCTCCATGAGGGCTAGAAACCTGGCTGCAACTAGCAGAGAGCATCTGAGGATCAACATGAACTGCAGAAAGCGTGCAGGCAATATCGCTGCCTCCATGGGGACTAGAAACCTGCCTATGGAGAGCAGAGAGGTCATGTTGCCACCAAGCAAGCCTGCCAAAGGGTTTTGGGGAACTGCCATCGGCTCATAAATCACGGAAGTTGAGGCGGCGCGTACACACGACTTGCATCACTCCCCAAACAATTCAGGCAACCAGTTTGGAAGGACAGGATTCCCTGACGCACTTGCACAACACAGAAGTCGGGCCCTGGCCAGCTCCCTAAACACACGTTCCGGCCAAAGGAACAGACACAACCCTCTTTTTGCTCATTCAGCAAAACACACACAAAAAGACACAAGAACCCCAGCACCATTGCATGTCAGGGCGCCAGCGAAACGGCAAGCAAGCCTTTATTAAATGCAAGCACCCGGCTGTCTCTTTCCAAAGAGCTTGCAAGCGCCAAAGGCTTCTCCTCTAGGCGGCCGACCCAGCAGCAAATTAATTCCTCTTAGGAAGCATAAATTAATCTCGCAAACAACTCAGAAAAGTAAAAATGTACGGCGCTCCATGCAGACGCCCGAAACTGCAACACAACTTGTCGCTAAAGCATTGCTTCTGACAACACCCACCCACCAAGACAAACCCTACGACTTAAGGTGTCGTAAGTCATTATTAATTATTATTTTTAATCGTTATTATGTCGGGTTCCTTTTATTCATTATTATGTCGGTTGGTTTCAGGTTGTATGTTGACAATAAAGGTATTATTATTCCTCTCTGGCTCCAACCACCTGCTACGTCCCCATGCTGATTTCCCCCCTTTGATTGTAATCTCCTCGGGGCAGAGACCCTCAAGTCATGATGATCCTTTCATGGACAAGGTCAAAAACTCGCTTTTTGGTGGGGCGGAGGGCAGGGAGAAGGTGGTCCAATCCTTAGCCTCTCTAAGTAGGGGTGAATAGGATTTATATTATATTATTATAATGCTTTTATATCTGCAGCAGGAAAAGTTTCAGGGTTAGACCTACTAAGGAAGTATTTTCCACTACTCTGAGGAAGACCACCTGTGCCACACAGGATCCCGAGTCAGCTCTCCTGACTAGGAGTCCCGTGTAGCTCAGAAGCTTGCATGCAGCTTAAAATAAAAATTAAGCCTTTTTATAATGGATATACGTGCTGCAAAAGTTTCAGTGCAAACGGTTTCACAGCACATATTTTGATTCCCAACATAAGTCTCTACATTTTTTTTTTACCAATGAGCAACAAAGGCATTGCAAGCCTAGGCCCACTTACCTGGGAGTAAGCCCTATTGAATTCAATGGGGCTTCTTTATATTTATATATATGCCTGGGACTGCATTGCAAAAACACAACTTTTTTTTTTAAAGGGGAAAAACGGAAAACGGAAGCAACTTTCAGAAGGCATTAAAAAAACCCAGACACATTAATTCCACAACACGACTTCTGTTAAATAATAATAGTTTTAATCTTACCTTGAAGGAACGGTGGAAACCTTTGAGTTCTGTTTTTTTCTGCACCATTTTGGAGGTTTGGAAGATGCAAATGAAGAGGGGGGAGTAAAGAAAAGAAAAGGGGGGGGCGAAGAAGGGGGAAAAACTGGGGTGAAGCTAGTCCGGGTCTGCCGAAGGAGACCCTGTAAAAGGGGAGAAAAGAAGAGAAAGGTTTTATTTTTATTTTTTAAAAAGTTCAAGACTCAGCCACTGGGTGCATAACCATAAAATAGCTGTTGGGGGTTTTTTTGGGGGGGGGGAGAGAATCTCATTTTTGACAAAGGAAATTTAAAAGCAAAGCACCCGACTCCTGGAAAAAGGAGAGAGAAATGAGAGCGACGGTTTGCAAATGACACACAACACAACACAACACAGGAACAGAGTGCGTCCCGAAATATAGAAAATGGCAAGCAGAGATTTTGCAAACACACAAAGAAGTGGGGGCTTCGGGGGGGGGCAAGTATTTTTCTCTGACAACAGAAGCCCTTTTGCACAGAAATCCTCGTATTTAATAATCATAATCATCGTCATAATCACAGTAATAATAGTTTGTGCGTTTAGGATTCAGCTCCGACACAAGGCCTTTATTACAAAAATATCTCCATCTCCCTCTGTGTGTTGCACCAGATTTTCGTCCCTTTGTGATGCAATGCAAAGCTTAGGAAGAACACCCCTTGTTTATTATTTGAAAGAAGTGTTGCTTTATTTTATTTTATTTTTCAAAGGAAGGGGGGAACAAAATTCTTGGAGCGAAGGCAGATGTTGGAAGTACAGGCCTCGGGGAAGGAAGGGGAAAGGGGGTGTGTACAAAGGGGGTGGGGAACCACACACACACACACACACACACACACACAGGCCTTTTGCAAAGCAGGAATTGTGCAGCCAACTCAAGCCCTACTCACAAGTAGACCCACTGAAATCAGTGGTCATTGCCCACAGATTTAAACAGTGGTTGCAGTTAGATGCAGGAGAGGAGTGTTATATCCCCCCCAACAACACAAAATTTTAATATTTCCTCCCCCACCCTGTCGACCCACAAAAACCATATATATTATTTTGCAGCTGATCTAGGAAACTCGCAGATTTGCAGTAAAATCATAATAAACCCAACGCTCTCTGGACTTTATTCTGAAAATCTGCAATTGGAGGGGGGGAATAACACAGCAAAAATACACACCCCTTTTTTCCAGGAGGGGTGGACTATTTCCTAAGTCACCCCCCCCCCCGAAAAAAACCCTACATCCTGCATAGCAAGAGCCCGGGGGGGGGGCGTGATCATTCGCGTGAGTTCATTTTCTATTATTGCATTGAGGAAGAAGGTAAAATGGGGGAGGAGAAAAAGAATCGCTCACTATTTTGGGGGGGGCGTGAAACGGATACGGCCCCGCAAAGCTTCCTCCCCCCCCCCCCGCAAACACACCTCCCCAGGCTTGCAACACAACAGCAACAACACCACAATCCGGCCCTTTTCAATGCTACCAGGTTTGCAAAAGGAAAAACATAGAATTGCACCCCCCCCCCATTTGCAAAAAATAAGTGGGGGCACCAAAACAGGGTAAAAAGGGGAGAGAAAGGGGAATAGCGGGGGGGGGGAGAGTGAAGGGCTGCCTCCCCAGCCCCTCCCCCTTCCTTCCCCACTGCAAAACCCCTCCCCCCCTTAAAAACACACACACACAAGACAGATTCAGCTGCGCGCGCCATGCAATGAGTTTGCAAACAAGGGGGGGAAATGCAATACTCCCGGCCTCCTTTATTTATTTGCTGGGGGGGGCATTCACCCCCCCCCATCTTAAGGCTTCTTCCCAACCATTCTCTCTCTCCCCCCCCCCAATTTCCATTGCAGAACTACGGAGATCCAGTCGTCTCTGGTTTTTACAAATCGCTTTTTGCAAATGCAATGGACGCGGCTCTGCAAAAGCGCCCGGGGATCGGGGGGGGGGATCTGATCCGGCCCCCGGCAGCCCTCCCCCCGGCCCGCGGTCGGTCCCCCTTACCGAGGCTCGGGCTCCGCAGTGCTGGCGCCACTGTAGATGGAAAAGGCACAGCCGGGCTCGGGAAGGGAGGTTGCGAGCAGGCGCCGCGCGGAGCCTTATATAGGCGGCGGCCCCCGCTTGCATCAGCTGACCCCCACCGGCCCGCCCCGGCCTCCGCCTCCGCCTGCCGGGCCGGGAAGGGAAGGGCAGCAGCCGGCAGAGGCCAGCGGGGAGGCAGAGAGGGCCTCTGCACATGGGCAGAGGGTTTTCTGCTCCTGCTGCCTCTGGGCATGGGCAGAGTGCCTCTGCAGCAGGAGAGAGGAGGTAAAGAGTACCTGAAAGCATGTGCAGAGAGTTTTCTGCTCCTGCCGTCTCCCCTAGGAAGGGAGTGCCTCTGGGCATGTGCAGAGTGCCTCTGCGGCAGGAGAGAGAAGGTAGAGCGCGCCTGTAAACATGTGCAGAGAGTTTTCTGCTCCTGCCGTCTCCTCTAGGAAGGGAGTGCCTCTGGGCATGTGCAGAGTGCCTCTGCGGCAGGAGAGAGAAGGTAGAGCGCGCCTGTAAACATGTGCAGAGAGTTTTCTGCTCCTGCCGTCTCCTCTAGGAAGGGAGTGCCTCTGGGCATGGGCAGAGTGCCTCTGCGGCAGGAGAGAGAGGGTAAAGAGTACCTGAAAGCATGTGCAGAGAGTTTTCTGCTCCTGCCGTCTCCTCTGGGAAAGGGGTGTCTCTAGGCATGGGCAGAGTGCCTCTGCAGCAGGAGAGAGAAGACAGTGCATGCCTCTAAACATGTGCAGAGAGTTTTCTGCTCCTGCCGTCTCCTCCAGGAAGGGAGTGCCTGGATTACTCCCTCACCTCCTGCGACCGACTCCCTTCCCCACCCCCAACTTTTACCATCTTTTCAGTGGGTACTTCTAAACATGCACAAATCCACAACCTGCAAACCTTCTTTTATGGGTGACCTCTGCAAAGCCTAGCCCCTTTTTTTCCTCCTGGAGACCAGAGCCCACATTGCAGGATCCGTCCCCCTGTCCAACCCTATCCGGCTTCCTTCACTTTTCCACCCTGCCCGCTGTGACAGAGGGTGTGCAAGCAGGCAAATGCGTATGTGCAATTTCACATGCCCATTGTTGTTAATAATAATAATAATAATAATAATAATAATAATAATAATAATAATTTATTGCATGACCAGACCACCCAATCCAGCCTCCAGAACAACCCAGGAGTGTAGAGGGTGCGAAATACGCCACGATTCGTCTACCACGTTCGCCAAAGACAGATGCGACCCCAGTCCTTATCCCACGGCATTCCTGGATTTCGGCGGGTTGGTCTAGATGACCCCTTGGGGTGCCTTCCCGGGATCTGTAACACCTTCCTCTCTACCCCAGGTTGGGATTCGAGGAGGCTTGCAGCGTTTGAAAAGCAACGTTCGGAAATGCAAAGTGACAAGGGGGGCAGGTTAATGAAAAACAATAATTAAAGCACATCGCAGCGCATTTGAAACCAGACATTAAAATCCTGTTTGCCCTGCCAAGCAGCCCAGTAATCGCCATTGTCCAAAGGCCTCTCCAAGCAAAGTCTTGGCCTGTTGCTGGAAGGAGAGCGAAGAGGGAGCCAGTTTAACCTCTCTGGAATGGGAATCCGCAATATGGGAGCCACCACAGAAAGGGCTCTGTCAAGCCCCACCAGCCGTTTCTCCATGATCAGTAAAGACAGCTTCTAAAAACCAGTGTCTTTCTGCAAACAGGCATCACTCTGTGCATGCTCAGAGACTACTATTTCCCCTTAAACTTCACATTGTTGTCATTTTAAAAGGCCGACACCTATCAAGAAGGGGTTGACAGGCCCTCCAAGTGTCCCTATTTTCCAGGGACAGTCCCGGGTTTTCAGAAGCCGTCCCAGTTTCTGATTTTCCTTAGGACGTTCCTGTTTTCATTGGAGGAATATACACCCTTTTAGAAGATGTCCTCAGAAGGCAGCCCTGCATAGGGAAGTTTTATAATGTTATGTTATGTTTTTCTTGTCAGAGTGGCTGGAGTATTATTATTATTATTATTATTATTATTATTATTATTATTATTAAACAGGACATCCCTATTATCATCAGAGAAATGTTGGAGGGTATGGAGCTCTGTGTATTCTCAGAGGTTAAGCCCACTGCTGGCAACAAAATGAAAGTTAGCAGTCCAAAGGTCGATAATGAGGGGCTGGACTCAAAAGCTGCTTGTGCATCCATAGCCTGATTCTTCTCCCTAGGTAAAGGTAAAGGGACCCCTGACCATTAGGTCCAGTCATGGCCGACTCTGGGGTTGCGGCGCTCATCTCGCTTTATTGGCCAAGGGAGCCGGCGTGCAGCTTCCGGGTCATGTGGCCAGCATGACTAAGCCACTTCTGGTGAACCAGAGCAGCGCACGGAAACGCCGTTTACCTTCCCGCCGGAGTGGTACCTATTTATCTACTTGCACTTTGACGTGCTTTCGAACTGCTAGGTTGGCAGGAGCAGGGACTGAGCAACGGGAGCTCACCCCGTCGCGGGGATTCGAACCGCCGACCTTCTGATCGGCAAGTCCTAGGCTCTGTGGTTTAACCCACAGCGCCACCCGCGTCCCATTCTTCTCCCTATAGGTATGCAAAGCGTCTTCACATGCACCGATCTGTCTCTGGAAAGTGAGTTTGCCTGTTGCATCCCTGCACGATGCGCCCGTGTGCATCCTTGGAATCATTCGCCAGAGTGGGAGAACCGGTTTTGCCACGCTTTTGCACTGGGCACAATTGAATGTTCCAAACTGCTCCAAATGCAGAGATGTATGGGACGGATGAGGCAGCCCGTTCTCTCTCTGCGTGAGTCACTGCTCTGGTCTTGCCTAAACTTGGGGGTAACTCTCTTGCTTATTTTTGGGGTAACTCTCTTAGCAAGCATCTTTAGCAGGCAAGGTAGAGTGGGGTAACTGGGCAGGGAGATTGGGAGGTGGGGCTTATAACTTCATTAACCCCCCCCCACTTCCTGCATCGCAGAGGGTTGGACTGGATGACCTTGAGGGTTCCTTCCAACTCTGCCATTATATGATTCAGCACACATGCACACACAATAGTTTGCCCACCAGACTACATATTTGGATTGAGTCAGCCGGTCCCAACAGGGAGCTAAGTCGTATCCCCAGGGAGATGCCTCCCTGTTGCCCCCCTGCCCGAGTCCCTGTTCTTCGTGCAACTCCTTCCAGTTTCAACACACAAGCAAAAGCTTGGAAAGCGAAAAAAAGCTCGTCATGGACACCCGAAGCAGTTCCAAGCAGCTCCGACCTGCTGCAAGGCCTGCTAAGATTGTGCAAGCAATTTGTCTCCCCTCCAGTGAAATTTTGCTCCCTGTCTGTAATCACGTACAGACTCACTCCTGTTCGTGTCACGTGTGCCAAAGCATTGTCTGTCCCTTCTGCCATCAGGTGACTCTCCAAATCCTTTCCTGGGGAGAGCAGGGCTTGGCTTTGTAAGACCAGAGAGGTTTCTGTTTTTAAAGGCCACCCCCTCACCCCAAAGAGATTCTTAAAGAGACACGCTTGGTTTAAAAATAAATAAATGAGGTTTATAAGAGAAAATACAAAGCTCTTATATCTTTCTCCCGCGTTTTTAACCAGACAAAGACTTTAAAAGAACAAAAGGGGGGGGGATAGAGGAAGAAAAAGAAAGTAAAGAGAGAAGCTTGCTTTCTCCTCCTCTGGAGGGTAGGACTCGAACTCATGGCTTCAAGCGACGAGAAAGGAGATTCCGACTCAACGTCAAGAAAAACTTTCTGACAGTGAGAGCTCTTTGATCGTGGGATGGAAGGTGGTGGACGCTCCTTCCTGGGAGGTTTTTAAGCAGAAGTTGGACGGCCGTCTGTCACAGATGCTTTAGTTGAAATTCATGCCTTGCAGGGGGTTGGACTAGATGACCCCTGGGGCCCCAAGTCTGCAATTCTTCGTTGTTTAATTCCGCAGACAGGGAGCTTTGTTAAAAGCGGGCTTTTGGTAAGGAAATTCACCGTGGCGGTGGTTCCTGATGCCCTGGCCTTCAGGAGCCATAACCAGTTGCCAATTAGCTACCAGGTCAAGTTTGCAGTGTTCCTATTAGTATATGAAACCCTTAAGAAGTTTACCTGCGAGAAAAACACAACAAGACGGAAGAAGTTAAACAAAAACCAAAAAACTGATATCATACATGGGGAAGGGGAGTGGGGAGTATAGGGGAATTTATAATATTATTTATAATATAAAATTTTTAATATAAAATTTCTAATTGCGTTGTATTTATATACAGCAAAGAGAAGTCTACAGCAATTAGATATATTTTAATTTAGGTAAAGGTAAAGGGACCCCTGACCATTAGGTCCAGTCGTGGCCGACTCTGGGGTTGCGGCGCTCATCTCGCTTTACTGGCCAAGGGAGCCGGCGTACAGCTTCCAGGTCATGTGGCCAGCAGGACTAAGCTGCTTCTGGCGAACCAGAGCAGCGCATGGAAACGCCGTTTACCTTCCCACCGGAGCCGTACCTATTTATCTACTTGCACTTGACATGCTTTCAAACTGCTAGGTTGGCAGGAGCAGGGACCGAGCAACGGGAGCTCACCACGTCATGGGGATTCGAACCGCCGACCTTCTGATCGGCAAGCCCTAGGCTCTGTGGTTTAACCCACAGCGCCACCCACGTCCCTATTATTATCCTAATATGTATGTAAATATGAATAACCTACTAAATTTTGTAGAAACTCATTCCAAATATTTTTAAATTTTAAATTATATTTTAATTATATATTTTATTATAATTTAAATTTTAAATTATAAAAATAGTTAGGCATCATTCCATGATGGGGATGCAAACCTAAGTAAGAAGATGAGCCTGCAAAGGGCTGAGTGGGGTGTCTCTCTCTCTCAGCACCATCTCGCTGAGCACCCAGAACGGGGCATCGTGCAGGGAAGCAATGGGAGGCCTCTTCTTTCGCCGCCCCAGGCCCAGCTCCTCTCTAATTGGCTGCCCTGCTCCCTGCCTCCTTCTCATGCGCCAAGGTTCGGCGATTGTTAATGTGGAGTGCGGTTGCAGATCGGAGGTGAACGGGGCCGCCTTGGCAGCAGCACCCAGGCTGAGGTGTGGCAGAGCAGGCTGACTCCCCGTAGCTCTCTTGAGTTTTATTGCTGCCTAAATTGCCCTCTGCTTGGCAGAGTGACCTCAATAACTTTCCCAGGTGTTCTTGCAGGCCTTATCTTTATTACATATAGATAGATATAATTTTTCATGCAATAACAGAACCGTAGCATTGGAAGGGACCCTCAAAGGTCATCCAGCCCAACCCCCTGCAATGCAGGAATTTCAGCTAAAGCATCCGTGACAAATAATGCCACCCAACCTCGGCTTCAAAGCCTCCGCTGCCTCCCAAGGGAGACCATTCATACTTCTACTGGGAGTGGCCACCAAGACCACATAACACCAGTCTTGAAAGACTTGCATTGGCTCCCAGTACGTTTCCGAGCACAATTCAAAGTGTTGGTGTTGACCTTTAAAGCCCTAAATGGCCTTGGCCCAGTAGACCTGAAGGAGCGTCTCCACCTCCATTGTTCTGCCCGGACACTGAGATCCAGCGCTGAGGGCCTTCTGGCGGTTCCCTCATTGCGAGAAGTAAGGTTACAGGGAACCAGGCAGAGGGCCTTCTCGGTGGTGGCACCCGCCCTGTGGAACGCCCTCGCACCAGATGTCAAAGAGAAAAACAACTACAGTCATACCTCGGGTTAAATATGCTTCAGGTTGAGCGTTTTCAGGTTACGAAACGTGTTACTTCCGGGTTTCGCCGCTCGCGCATGCGCAGATGCTCAAAATGATGTCATGTGGATGCGCGGAAGCGGTGAAACGCGGCATGCACAGATGTGCAGTCATGTGCTACGTTCTACTCAGGATACGAACGGGGCTCTGGAACGGATCCCGTTCGCATCCAGAGGTACCACTGAACCAGACTTTTAGATGAAGGCAGCCCTGTTTAGGGAAGCTTTTAATGTTTGATGCATTACTGTATTTTAATATTATGTGGGAAGCTGCCCAGAGTGGCTGGGGAAGCCCAGCCAGATGGGCAGGGTATAAACAATAAATTATTATAATTAGTAGTAGTAGTAGTAGTAGTAGTAGTAATAATAATAATAATAATAATAATAATAATAATAATAATAATATCTTTATTGTCATTACCCCCTCTCGGGGACAACGAAATTACTTGACTGCTCCATAAAAACACTAATTAAAACAATACAGCATAGTACAGCAAGGAAGATTAGATGACTTTCAAGGTCCAGGCTTCCCATTCAGGGCCGAGATCGCTCTGGAGAAGAAGCTGTTCTTAAGACGGCTCATTCTTGTCTTCATCGTCCTGTATCTCCGTCCCGACGGCAGGAGCTCGAAGAGACAGTGACCAGGATGCGATGGATCTTTTACTATGTCCAGTGCCTTCCTATGGCACCTTGTGGCATAAATCTGCTCTAAGGTGGAGAGTGGGCAGCCAACAATGCTCTCTGCTGCCTTAACAACTCTGCACAACCCCATCCTGTCCTGGGTAGTACAGCTTCCGTACCACACACATAAGCCATAAGTGAGCACGCTCTCAATGGCACAGTGATAGAAGGCAAGCAGCAGTTTCTGCGGAAGATGGTTTTTCCTTAGAATTCTCAAAAAGTACAGTCTCTGCTGCGCCTTCTTCACAAGCCCCCTTGTGTTGACACTCCAGGACAGATCCTCTTGTAATTCAATGCCCAAAAATCTGAACGTTGTTACCCTCTCCACATAGACCCCATCAATCAAAAGTGGCTAGACATTGCTCTTCTGTCTCCTGAAGTCCACCACAAGCTCCTTTGTCTTCCTTGTATTTATGAGCAAGTTGTTAGCTCTGCACCACTCTGTCAGCCGCTCCACCTCATCTCTATAATCCGTTTCACCCTCCCTTTCAGGGATGAGCCCAATCACGGTTGTGTCATCTGCAAATTTGACAACCCTATTACTAGGGTGAGCAGCGACACAATCGTACGTGTCGTAGTAATAATAGTTTTGCGTGCACAGGCTGGCAGCAGCGTTGTGGGGTTTCGGACAGCCAGTCTTTCCCCGGGTGCCGAACCCTGGACCCTAACCCCACAGCCACTCCCTAGTGCATTAGGGACCCTACTTTCCTGCATTAAGCTGCAGTTTAAAGAGACAGCTGGGCGAGAAAGCGAGAAACAGAGAGGACTAGAAACAGGAGTCCCCCTTTGCTGCCGCCCGGGCAGGTCGCTCCTCCTCCCCTGAAGGGTAAGGCAGGTCCCTGGACTCTGCGGAGTGAAGGGGAAGGGCGTTATCAGCACAGAAAAACAGTTGCAGAGCTCCTGCCAGGGATTACATAACTGCAAGGTTACCACGAGACGAGGTGCGCCTGACTCCCTAATAACCCCGATAAGCAGAGCGGCTGCTTGGCTTGCAGAAGGAGCTGGTTCCTTGATTGATTGACAAGAGCCTCTCGTCAATCAATGCAGGCAGCCCTCCCCCTCCCCCCCCACCCCAAGTTTCTTCTATTAAGTTTTCCAAAATTTCACACGTACATTTCTTATACATATATATAAGTTTTTATTAGTTTTTTTAACATACCATTTTCAACAGTAATTAAACACATTTTCTCATCTTATTCAATATTTTGACTTCCATCAGTCCAGTCTTAAAATTTTCCAATCTAATCTCTTAGTATACAGTTACATTTAAAACTCAACCAATATCTCTATTCTTTTTCTACTTTGTAGCACTTCATATATTTCTACCTACAAAACTTATTGTAGTCCTAGTAGCGTAATTTGTTGATTACAGTTGCTCTTCAAATAATTCATATACTTCTTCCAATCTTCTGTAAATCTCTGTTCCCGCAGGTTTCGAACCCTTCCTGTCATTTTATCTAATTCTGCATAGTCCATTAATTTCGTCATCCATTCTTCTTTCGTCGGAATTTCTTCTTGCTTCCATTTCTGGGCTAACAATACTCTTGCCGCTGTTGTTGCATATAAAAACAATTTAACATCTTGCCTATTAATATCCTGACCTATAATACCAAGTAAAATGCTTCTGTTTTTTTTAAAAAAATTATATTTCAACATCTTTTTCATCTCATTATATATCATTTCCCAGAAGTTCTTTGTTTTCTTACATTCCCACCACATATGATAAAATCACACATACATTTCAATGCACAATAAAAACTCTTTTTGTCCGACTTCCCACCTCCTTTTCCACAATGTTCCTGTTTCTCTCCTTCTGCTGCTCCCTATTTTCTGTCTCTCAAACCTTGACAAAATGACTGTAATCTTTAAACCCCTCTGTTGCTCAGGGTTCGAATCCTGATCCTGTGTTTGTCATGTAATAATATTTCTTTAAATAATTTGAGAAGGGTTTCCTCCTCTTCCACAAAAACCTTATTTTAGCCGCTAACTTTGCCCATCTGGCATAATCCATTGCCTTTCTTATTCATTCTTCTTTGGTGATAATTTCTGCTTCTTCCCATTTTTTTGTGTGTAGAGAATCTTAGCTGCAGTTGTAAACAACTTAATCGTCTTAATTGTCTTTTTGGGGTAATTTCTGTCCCTATAATCCCTAAAAGAAAAGCTCCAGGGATTGTTCTTTTTTTGGTATAGTAATCTTAAACATCTTTTTTTATCTCATCATATATCATCTCCCAAAATGCCCTCGACGGTGCAGATAATCACGGGCCACAAAAGGTCTCCGCTTCATAGGTTCCTATGGAAATCAGAGCTTTGTTCGCAGTCATGAGGACTACAACCTTACGTCGCCTTTAGGGAAATGATGATATAACTCAACAGTAGAGCAGCTGCTTTGGAGGCAGAAAGCTCTGGGGCCAATCCCCAGGATCCCAAGAGAGACCCCTTACGTGTAGCCCTTGGCTTTCTGCACATGGGCAGATGCACTCTTGGTTGCAATGGGCTCTGTCGCTCCCCAAGGGGCAGACAGCTGTTGTTTTCTTGCAGTCCAGGTCTGCCTTGCAAACCTCCTTCATTCCTGCAAAGAGGGGAGAGGTAGTATCACTTGCAAATTTTCTGCTTCTTGTGAGACCCTATCCATTATTTTTTTTAAAAAGAACCAGCTCAAAAGCCCATCATGAGGCAGGTGCAGAGTGCCTCCAGCCTCCAAACCCATGCCCTCCAACATTTCTCTGATGGAAATAGGGACGTGGGTGGTGCTGTGGGTTAAACCACAGAGCCTTGGACTTGCCGATCAGAAGGTCGGCGGTTCAAATCCCGGCGACGGGGTGAGCTCCTGTTGTTCGGTCCCTGCTCCTGCCAACCTAGCAGTTCGAAAGCACGTCAAGTGCAAGTAGATAAATAGGTACCACTCCAGCGGGAAGCTAAATGGCGTTTCCATGCGCTGCTCTGGTTCGCCAGAAGCAGCTTAGTCATGCTGGGCACATGACCCGGAAGCTGTACGCCGGCTCCCTCGGCCAATAAAGCGAGATGAGCGCCGCAACCCCAGAGTCGGCCACGACTGGACCTAATGGTCAGGGGTCCCTTTACCTTTACCTTAACAAAAAGTGCAACATTCTGGGATCAAATCAGAAACCGGGACCGGGCTTCTGACAACCCAGGAAAATAGGGATACTGGCAGGGCCTGCAAACAATGCACAAATTCTGCGCCCACCCAATATTATGGTTGCTGCACCCATAACAGCTTCAGGATCCAGCCGGTCGCGGAATGGATCAGAGGCAAGGAAAGGCACCTGGCGGAAAGTCTCGCCTGGGGCTCTTAAAGGCAGAAGAGCCCTGCCAGGGAGAAGCAGTTGGCAACTACGCACACTTGCAGGCCTGGTTGCACAAGACGCCGGTTGTGCAATATCCAGAAATGGAGCAGGATGCAAAACTGGAAAGGAGACCTTCCCCCCCCCCCCCGCCAGTGTTTCTCCTCCAGAAGTCCTCTCCCAGGGGAGAGACCCCAAGCGTTTATGAGCCCAAGCAAACTGCAGACGCCTCCCTCCCTCTCTCCCTCATTGGTTTCCTCCCCTCCCAGCCCACTGGACGATCCCCTTCCAGCCCAGCAAAACATGTTTTCCTCCGGAATCTGTCTGCTACGCAGGCCGGGAGACCGTCCCAGGTTTCCGAGAAAACTCTGGAGGCCTGGAATGGGTCTGACCTTCTTAAAAACCGCTGGAAGATCGCCTGAAAAAATGAGACCCTCGCTTGCTAGGTAGCTAGGCAGGCTGGCCTTGAAGAGAATGCCAAAGAAATCTGCCTTCTGTGTCTCTGTAGGAGCCTAGAATTGTAGAGTTGGAAGCGACCCTGAGGTCATCTCGTCCACCCCCCTGCAAGGCAGCACTCTTTTGCCCCACATGGGGCTCGAACCCGCAACCTTCCCTTTGCTCTTATTTAAACCGCTTTTGATTTTGAACTGTTGAGGACTAGAATCTGGCTTTCAGGGGAGGACAGCCGCAGGTCCGTGCTGGAGTGTGTCTGTTTTTGCATGCAAAAAGGTCCCAGCAGGAAAACCCTGGAGGGAAGTTTTTGGGACTCCAGCCCTCGCCTGCAGCTTCCTCGGTTCACCCGAGGCGAGCGGGCAAATTGCAAGGCTGGGTTATCTACATATATCCACACTGGCTCCACCCTGCTTATCTGCAGCTGTACTGGCCTCTCAGGGTAAACAAATATGAGTTGCAGACCACGTTTCTCTCTCTCTGTTTGTGTGCGTGTGCGCCTATTCCCCTGGAGTTAACCCAATAGTTCTTAAAGGTAAAGGGACCCCTGACCATTAGGTCCAGTCGTGGCCAACTCTGGGGTTGCGGTGCTCATCCAGGTCATGTGGCCAGCATGACTAAGCCGCTTCTGGCGAACTAGAGCAGCGCATGGAAACGCCGTTCACCTTCCCGCCGGAGCGGTACCTATTTATCTACTTGCACTTTGACGTGCTTTCGAACTACTAGGTTGGCAGGAGCAGGGACCGAGCAACGGGAGCTCACCCCGTCGCGGGGATTCGAACCGCCGACCTTCTGATCAGCAAGTCCTAGGCTCTGTGGTTTAACCCACAGCGCCACCCACGTCCCCCAATAATTCTTACAGCATTCCTAAAAGATTCCCACCCACCCTCTCTCATAACGCTAGACCGTGGGCATGCAGTGAAGCTGAACATTAAGAGATTCACTTCTTCTCAACAGAGTTAAACTGTGGATCTCCCTCCCACTGCAGGCAGTCAGGGCCACCAACTTGGACAGCTTCAAAAACGGATCGGACAAACACACGGAGGAGCAAAAGGCTTTTGACGGCTACTAGCCACGAAGAATACCCCAAGTATTGTTTCTAAAGTTTTCTGCTGTTGCCGGACAATTTTGACACGAGCTTTTCCACCGTGGAGGCGCAGAATTCCCCTTTGGATCAGCTGTGTGGGGTTCCAGGGAAGGGGGCGAAATTTGGGCGCAGTTTGCGTTTAGAAATTGCATTCCCAATTTCCCCAAATAGAGAACCAGCTAGCCTTCAAAATCCGTGCTGCTGCTGAATTTTGCAAAGGAGGTCTCCAACCCCCCTGAAAAGTGAACAGAAATGTGTAGGTAATGAAAGGAACATACAAGACTGCATCTTAACTTGTTTTTTTTTTTTAAAGCATCCTATTTTGGGAAAGTGTCTTCTAAAAATGTGTGTGTTTTACATAGAACTGAGCTATACAGATGTATATATCATATACACATTTTAAAATGCAATATTTAAGTGCAGGAGAGAGAGAGGAGTCATGGAAGTGTAAAGTTGGAAGGAACTCCAAAGGTCATCTAATCTAACCCCCCGCAATGCAGGAATCATAATAAAAGAATCCCTGACTCCTTATAAGCAAACACACACAGCTCATAGACACATGTACACACCCTAGAGTCTGCACCTCTTCTCACCAACCCCAGGACTTGCCCCCCCATCCAGGACTGTGATGATGCCCTACAAATCCTCCTATGGGAGCTGCATGATGACAGCATTACGTTTGTGTTTCTATAGGCGAGATAATAATGGCAGAAATGTGGAGGGAGATGCTTCTTGCAATTAAAAACCATTGCAATCTGGTGCGGAAATGGGCAAACTGAACTTTTGAGATGGGGGGGGGGCTGAGGGAATGAGAAACTGAGCAGAACCGAAAGGGGCAGCTGCCTGCTTGAGGGGGCTGCTTGGCGGTGGAAGAGAAGCGCTCTGGGGAAGGGGCTGACCTACCCCATAAGTAAAAAAGAGAGGGAAAAGACAGAGGAAATCTGAGGGGACAGCCACACAACCACTGGCCAGGTGCGCAGGTGGGGTGAGGCGGGGGCCTTCTGCGTCGTTGGCCAGGCCCCCAGGCCCCCATGCCAAGGTCACACTGTTGCAGAGCCAGAGCTTTCGAAGACGCGGGAGGGATCCTGTCCTCAAGACTTGGCCCGGCTCCCAGAACCAGGCCAAACAAGCCATCAATCGCGAAGAACCTGGCAGCTCCGAGCACATGATCCGAGGAGGAAAACAGAACGTCCTGGAGGGAAACACCACAGCTTGCGGGGGGAGGAGGAGAGGGACGCTAAGCTCCCTCAGCCGCTCCCCAGGCCTCCTCTGTGCTTTTCCCACACGCGCACCATGCGCAGACATGCGCACCCATGCGCCATGCGAGAGGGGAAAAGTCCCCTGACTTCGCGGTGACCTTTGTGGGAATTTCAGCAGGGCGAAAGTCACTCGGATTAGAGGAGCAGAAATTGCTGGCGTTTGCTTGCTGGTATGCGCGAGGCACATGCCCCACCCCACACTCCTGGCAGGCCTGCCAAAGGGGGTGGGTTGGGGGGTGGAGCAGGGAGAAAAGACGCCCAGAAACAAGGCAGTGCTCCAAAGTTGTGCATTATTTTGTTTTTCAAGCATTGTGGGCGGGAGCAAACTGGCACCAATTATGGGAAGCGATTTGTCATCTCGTCCCACCGCTTTGCACCAATAGGAAGACGTTCCCTTCTTCCTCTTCAGGGTCAGAGTTAAGCATATTTGTCAACAGAATAATGACCACGTTTGTTTTTGCTGGGCTTTTTTTTGGGGGGTGTGTGAAGATTTTTAAACTCATTTCGTTGTATGTATAAAACAGAGAAGACCTAACAGCAGGAGAAAAAATAAACAGAAACAAAACTATAAAACAGCCACGTTGAACGAGTAGGGATTAGGGTTAGAACTTTTTTTTTTCTTTTCCCAAAAAATTGATTTCCTGTATCCTAAGGGGATAAACTTTTGCTGAGATGCACTCAAACAGGGACTGGTTCTTCTCAGTTGTGAAACAAGGTCACCCTGAAATGAAAAATTGGAATCACCATTACTACTCATAAAGTATGAGCATTTTTGAAAACTTGATGGAACTGTTTAGAACTTTTACAGCTGTAGGAGAACTTTCAAAAGCATTGGAGAATCTCTCTTAACACCTGGAAGTAGGAGCAGGGCTGGATTTAGGTTTGATGAGGCCCTCCGCTCCTGAAGGTAATGGGGCCCTTTATATGTCCAGCTGTCCTTTGTCAACAACAAAGTTGCTGTTTTTTTGTGTCGAATATATGCTATATGGTAATTTATGGACCTCAGGTATCTAAAGCCATTTGCCACTGTTGCTGTATGTAGGCTTTATTTAATTTCTTTTTTATCTTATATTTTGGAAATGGACATCCAATTTCCCCCCTTTAAATTATTTTGGGGGCCCCCAAGAGAGTGGGGCCCTAAGCTATAGCTTGCTTAGCTTATACGTAAATCCAGCACTGAGCAGGAGCCCTCTGAACTCCAGATCCCAGGAAGTGCTCCATGCGCAGAACGCGCAACCAAAGTGATGTGGGAACATTTTGGTGCTTGCAGCAGAAACCAAGACCAACTGCAACCTCGATTTATTCTAAGCAATAAGAAGAGATGTGTGATGTACAAGCACTGGAAAGTTTGCAATCTCAATTTTTCCTGCGTCATAATGCATGTTATGCACATGACATAATATGTTATACAGTTACATAGACAAAATTTGATTTATTGTTTTTGCGGTGACTTTGTTTTTTGCAAAAGATTTTGCTTTTAGGCAAAAGTTCATCTAACTAAGCTACAGGAACGTGAGGTTGTAAAAAAGTTATAAACCTAATTGCCACTTGTCAGGGATGCTTCAGCTGGGATCCCTAAATTGCACTTTTAAAAAAAAATTATTAAGAATTTCAACATAACAAATTATCAAAACATATCGTCTTCACCCCCCCATTTTTCCCTCCCCAGAAGAAACCCCCTCCCTCCCCCCAATACTTCTCTCAGCTCGTCTCTGTTTTTTTCAACACATGTTGTTCTCTGCATATTGTCAAATTGTAAAGATCCTTAAATTATCTGTCTATTATGTTAACAATAAATAAATTTGTGTATGTTCATTCAAAACATGGCAGGGGGTTGGACTCGATGGCCCTTGTGGTCTATTCCAACTCTATGATTTGATGGTTCTATGAAAACCTGCCAAGGAGTCCAATTCATTTTGTTGTTTTCGTTTTAATTCATTTTAACTTAATTTCAATTCATTTTAAGTAGTTTGTAAAAAGTTCCCATTCTTCTTTGAAGTCACAGTTGTCTCGCAGTTTGTATGTCAGTTTAGCCAATTCTGCATAGTCCATCAGTTTCTCTTGCCACTGTTCTTTTGTCCGGATTTTCTCGTTCTTCCATCCTTGTGCTATTAAGACTCTTGCCGCCATTGTCGCGTACATAAATAAATTCTTTATTTTCCTTTTCAGGTCTTGCACAGGGTTGGACTTGATGTCCTTCGGGTGTCCCTCCCAACCCTAAGAACCGGGAAAGGGTTGCGAAATGGGGACTCCTGCACTCCCTGGCCTTTCCTCTCCCCCCCCCTTCCCGGCTCAGGCTCCGGCCAAATCCTGACCGGCCACACGCTGTTCCTGGTGTCCGGTGACCAAGAGACAGCTGTCGGACATGGCTCGGGTTTGGACGGGAGACAAGGGTGGTGCATGGGGCACATCAACAAGGGGGGAAAAAGGGAGACGGGGTGAGTCATCTCCATGGCAGATGTTCACTGTGAGAGGGGGGGGGCGCGGCACATTGCAGGTAAAAACAGGAGGGCTCGTAACGCCGTCCCGATGCTCGTATCCAGCGTCGTCTCCGCCTAAACTGCTCTTGCGCATCGCTAGAGACTCTCCTGCACATGAAGCTGTCTTATCCTGAGCCGGAACACTGGGCTGTCCAGGTGATGGCTCTGCATGGTGCCAGTCCTCATGGGGTCCAAAGAGCTGGCTTAAAGAAGAAGCAACCGGCCAGCGAGCCAGGCCACGGGTCTTCTTGGCTCTGTATTGTTCTCACTGGCTGGCAACGGCTCTCCAGGGTTCATTTGGGGCTCACCGCTGTCCATGGAGGCGCAGGTCAATTCTGCGTGCAAGGAAGCTGCCTACCAGATCCATCTTGTGCCCTGTCTCACCAGAGTGGCCTATGCTCTGGTTATCTGCCGCATGGACTTCTGCAATGTGCTCTATGTGGGGCTGCCTTTGAAGATGACTCAGAAACTACAACTAACCCAGGATGCGGCAGCTAGACTGGTGACTGGGGGCGGCCGCCAGGACCATATAACACTGGTTCTGAAAGACCTACGTTGGCTCCCAGTACGTTTCTGAGCACAATTCAAAGTGTTGGTGCTGACCTTGAAAGCCCTAAATGGCCTCAGCCCCGTATACTTGAAGGAACTTCTCCACCCCCATTGTTCAGCCCGGACACTGAGGTCCAGCTCTGAGGGTCTTCTGGCAGTTCCCTTGCTGCGATAAGCAAGGTTACAGAGAACCAGGCAGAGGGCCTTCTCGGTGGTGGCACCCACCCTGTGGAACGCCCTCCCAGCAGATGTCAAAGAGAAAAACAACTACCTGACACTTAGAAGACATCTGAAGGCAGCCCAGTACATGGAATAATAGAATCATAGAATTATAGGATTAGAAGGGACCCTGAGGGTCATCTAGTCCAACCCCCGCAATGCAGGAAACTTGTGGGGCTCAAACCCATGTCCTTGAGTCCCATGCTCTACTGACTGAGCTTCCTGTTTTATGTTTTTGAATATACTGGAAGCTTCCCCTCCCAGAGTAGCTGGGGCAAGCCAGTCAGATGGACAGGGTACAAATAATGACATAATTATTATTATCGTCATCAGTATCATCATTATTATTTAGGCAAGGAGTCTTTCCTGGCCTTCATGGAGACGCCAGACATAGAGCAGGTGTCCTGTAGCTGAGCTATGTTTCCTTTCCTTCAAAATAAACTCAAGGATCCAGTCCTCATGTTTCTGATTAGAAGTCTGGTTTAAACAGGAGCATGAAAAAGGGCGTTAAAGGGAGTCAGATGGCCCAGCCAGCTCAGAAACTATCTGCACTGGGGTTTTCCAAACTTATCTCTCCCGCTGCTTATGGACTACAATTCCCATCATCCCTGAGAGCTGGGACCTGCTAGCTAGGGATCATGGGAGTTGTAGTCCAACAACAGCTGGAGTCCGAAGTTTGGGAAGCGCCAACTGGCAGTGGGTTTCTAGACAGGGGACACCCCCAGGGCTACCTAGAGATGATTAGGGGTCAAAGCTGGCACCTTCTGCGTGCAGAGCAGGTGCCTGGCCACAGTAGAATGGTCCTCCTAGGCTCCTAGTCCTCATGGGTCCGAAGGAGAGCCTGATGTAATAAGAGCAGCACAGGCTGCCAGCCTGCAAGCGAACTGGCAGGCAAACGCGATTCGGACAACGGCATTGTGAAGTCTGCTGTTTTGCAACACAGGTGATCTGCTGCTGTCTGGGGTCATGATGTTGGCAGAGGGAGAACTTCCCTTCTGTGTTCCAGGGTTTCCTAGAACAGAGGTGGGATCAGGGCAGTGTGACCACTTCCCCTGCACTGGGCGCCAAGGGCACCACAACTATGACGTGGTTTGTATATTTTATCAACCTTCTATCGTAATCTTCAATTCACAAACAGAGATCCACGTCTTCCCAGTTCCCACCTGGGGCAGCTCCCATCTTGATTCCTGCCTTGCAGCGGGTTGGACTAGATGACCCCTGGGATCCCCTCCAACTCTCCAATTCTAGGATTCCATGTCTACTCAGCGAGTAAATAGCAGCCTCACCCCATCTCTCTCCCTATAATCCTGTCCCATACATTTCTCTCTCAAAGCATTGTATAGAGTCTTTCTGAAAATACGTGTATTATTTTACGCTGGTATTTACATTAAGATTACATAACGTACCATTTTCACCAAAATCTATTTATTTTTCTTGGCTACTTCCCATCGTTACATCCGTGATGGTCTAATTCTCTCTCTTCCCTGCGGCCTGTCCAATCCCTTAACCTTATCTTTTTACCTAAAACCTATATTGCAATCTCTTCTGTTTATCCCCCCGTTGCTCATAAGTCAAAACACATTTGAAATCTGGCTGCGTTGCGTTCTTATAGAGATTGAAAAAGAGGTCTCTAAAAAAGTTGGTAAAATGGTTTTTGTACTCACAAAAATGGAAAACACCAGAAATCACAACAAAGGAGGAATGGACATGCCCCCCAGCATTTCTCAGATGAAAACAGGGACGTCCTAAGGAAAAGCGGGACATTCAGGGATCAAATCAGAAACCGGGACGGCTTCTGTGAATCTGGGGCTGTCCCGGGAAAATGGGCACAATTGGGAGTACTCAGAAACGTTGGAAAGCCCAGCTAAAAAAAGGAATTCGAAATATGTGGAATTATGATTCTTTGATTCCAAAGAGCCCCTTGGGGAAAAAAATTAAGGTCTTATATATATAATAAATGTTCATAAATGTACCAAGCAAGCACATACATAAACATATAAACCACATGTCTGAAGCAGCACAGGAAAACAGCCCTGAAAGCAATTTATCTGCAAGGTCAAGGAAAATGGAAAAGCCTCCCCATTGTCTTTTCCTTCACAAATCCTGTCTTAAGCATATGTCTGTGTTTGAATAGGGTGTGAGCCTGTGACCTGGCTGAGGAGCTAAGTATTTATCATTACAAAAGGCTGGCCAGGCTCCCCAGGGTATCCAATCAAGTGAGCATTAACAGGTAACTTGCCAGACAGGAGGTAAACAACGCACTCATATTTCTGTTGTAGATCGCCCTTTCTGTGATGCAGGTATGATGTTTCTGGGGGTTGGTCTTGAGCTACACCCATTCTGTGATGTATTTATGTTTCTGGGGTGGTCTTGGACTCCAGGGTGGGCAATTTAAAATGTCTATATAAGGGTGGACACACCTTGGTTCAGGGTCCTCCTCCTTTCCTTTGTGTGAAGGGAGCACCCTGTTGCAACAGTTCAATAAAGATCAGGCTTACGAGCTGCTTTGCTTCTCAATATTCTCTGGTTGGCCTCTGTTATTTTTCTCCGACTGATGGAGAACCTGCAAAGGACTCTAGAAGGGCTCTTGTGTCCCCCATAAGGGAATAAGGGCAGATTTTCATCTATTACACCCTCCTATAAGACCCCACACACCCCAATCCTCAGAGTGGGAATGTGCAAGTCAGCTAAAAAGGTAAAGAGACCCCTGACCATTAGGTCCAGTCGTGACCGACTCTGGGGTTGCGGCACTCATCTAGCTTTATTGGCCGAGGGAGCCGGCGTACAGCTTCCGGGTCATGTGGCCAGCAGGACTAAACTGCTTCTGGTGAACCAGAGCAGCGCACGGAAACGCCGTTTACCTTCCCGCCAGAGCGGTACCTATTTATCTACTTGCACTTTGATGTGCTTTCGAACTGCTAGGTTGGCAGGAGCAGGGACCGAGCAACGGGAGCTCACCTCGTCGCGGGGATTCGAACCGCCGACCTTCTGATCGGCAAGTCCTAGGCTCTGTGGTTTAACCCACAGCGCCACCCATGTCCCGCAAGTCAGCAAGATCTGCTCTTAAACGCAGTCTGAATCTGAATCCCTGCATTTGACCACTGTCTCCTTCATCTCAAGAGCGAAGCCACAGACATAACAAGCTGCTTGCAAAGCCACCGGTCCGGCCAACGACAACAAACCTCACATGCAAGGCTCCTGTTTCTTCCGAGAAGGGAGGCCTGCCCCCCTGGTTCTAGGAAGCCCGGTCCCAGGGCGAAACACGGCGTGGAGTTCACATGAAACAGTGCCAGCGACCCAGGTCAGAGCCCTTACATGGGACTAAGCCCCACGTAGAGATGGGGAAAGAGGGTGGGGGGGCCTTTCTCTCCTGTCACCCAGGTCAAGGTAACCCACACCAAGGGGTCAGCCGCTCAGATAGTCCCGTAACAAGACTCTGGGGCCTGCGTCCAGCAGCCCCTCTCCCCCCGAAATAGCACACGGCTGTCAAAAATAGGAACATTCTTTGGGAAGGCTGAGAGTTGAACCCAGGACAGAACTGGGGCATACACACATTGATGCACGTATTGTTTTGCAAACAGATGGCAATCTTAGGTTTCAACCAACATGTGCCTGTTTTCTCTTTCTGCCAATAAAGATTGATTCATTGATTGATTGATTAGCTGTCAAGTCTTAATTGCTGCATCGGTGTGAGAGGTTTTTCCGGAGGGGGGGGCAGGAGGGGCTATTCACCGTCATAGGAGCCAATTCCTAGGGGACAAGGGGTCTTGAGGAGGACACAACCCCCCCCCCCAAGTTGCCGGGCATTGCCACTTAAATAGTGTGAGGGCACGGTGTCATGCGATCGATTATGCAGCGCAGGGCTTACTTGGAACGCTCCCATTATTTTGTTCAAGTTGGCACCACCCTTCCCTCCCCAGCTGTTAACTCCCCCCCCGCCCTGCACCCCCCCCAAAGAATCCAGTGACTACACAGAGTTTGAACTTCATTGCTGGACAGGCTGTGCATCTTCATGTGCGGATGAGGAAGCCGGATCCTGCCCATGGACTTGGGGCTCCTTTCTCCCCGCAAGCCTAGTCTCTTGGTGTGACCAGGACAAATAATAATAATAATAATAATAATTTATTATTTATACCCCGCCCATCTGGCTGGGCCTCCCCAGCCACTCTGGGCGGCTTCCATAAAAACCAAAAATACAGTAAAATATCACACGTTAAAAACTTCCCTGAACAGGGCTGCCTTAAGATGTCTTCTGAATGTCAGGTAGTTGTTTATCTCTTTGACATCTGCTGGAAGGGCGTTCCACATACATGCATACCCTCCAACAATTCTCCCTGTGAAAATAGGAGTGTCCTATTCAACAGCAACAACAATAACAATAATTACGCTGCCAATCTGACTGGGTTGCCCCAGCCACTCTGGGAGGCTTCTGTAATAAACGAAAATCTGCCCTTATTCCCTTATGGGGGACACAAGAGCCCTTACAGAGTCCTTTGCAGGTTCTCCATCGGTTGGAGAAAAGAACAGAGGCCAACCAGAGAATATTGAGAAGCAAAGCAGCTCGTAAGCCTGGTCTTTATTGAACTGTTGCAACAGGGTGCTCCCCTCACACGCAGGAAAGGAGGAGGACCCAGAACAAAGGTGTGCCTGCTCTTATATTTTAAATCGCCCGCCCTGGAGTCCAAGACCACCCCCAGAAACATCAGACCTACATCACAGAAAGGGCGGTCTACAGCAGAAATCTGAGTGCGTTGTTTACCTCCTGTCTGGCAGGTTACCTGTTAATGCTCACTTGATTGGATACCCTGGGGAGCCTGGCCAGTCTTTTGTAATGATAAATCCTTAGTTCCTCAGCCAGGTCACAGGCTCACCCTATTCATACACAGACATACCCTTAAGACAGGATTTGTGAAGGAAAAGACGATGGGGAGGCTTCCCCACCTCCTCCCTCCTTGCAGAGAAAACATTTGGTCAGTTTGGGAGTCAAAATGGTTTCAGGGCGGTCCTCCTGTGCTGCTCCAGACATGTGGTCCACACATATATGTATGCGCTTGCTTGGTACATTTATGAACAATATATATATATGACCTTAATTTTTTTATTTCACTTCCAACATAACAAGATATTAAACATCTTAAAACTTCCCTATCCAGGTCTGCCTTCAGATGTCTTCTAAAGGTTGTGTAGTTACTTATCTCCTCGGCTCGGGGGTCGCATAACTCCAGACCCTTCAACATTTCTCTGATGAAAATAGGGACGTCCTAAGGGGAAACGGGACATTTCGGGATCAAATCAGAAACCGGGACGGCTTCTGTAAATTCTGGACTGTCCCTTGAAAATAGGGACACTGGGCGGGTTTGCAAATGGATTTCCCTGGTGTTTCAAATCTCACGTGGGTTTCTGCGAAGGTGTTTTCTCAAAGGCAGCAGAAGGAAAGTGTGTTTTGAAAGCTTTGCCTAAATAAACAGGTTCTTATTCCCTTTTCCTGATGCTGCAAGAAAGAAAGAAACCTCTGAATTATGGTCTTGATCTTTGCCTTTGTTCTGTCACTACAATGAGCAGGACAAAATCTTCCCTTGCAAGTCTTGCAATCTTCACACCTGCATTTTCAAAGAGGCAGCAAAAAGTGTATTTGTATTTTTAATTCAGGATTCCTCCTTAAATCTCTTAGCCAGTTTCATCTTCGTTTCAGGGTTAGAAAACAGCACCCTCTAGAGGTGAAACATAAGTACTACCCACCTGGAAAATTTGTGTGTTATGATTGGCTAGACACCAAGCAGGCCACTCCTCATTGGTTGAGCTGCTGTGACGTCACAGAGTGGCTTTACCGCCTTCCAGATTCTTGAGGTTTTTCATCTGCTAGGTCACTTTTATCTCATATTTTATAACGTTAAGTATAAAGAACATCCGTAAATGAATTGAGGGGGAGGCAAAGCACCTAGAGAGAGGGTTGCATTTCTGCAGCCACAGTGGGAGCTGTGATTCTGCAATGGTTTTATTTCACCCCCCGAGGTGCACTCCATTGTTTCTCAAGACAGACAGATGCCAGCAACTGCTCCTAACCATGTAGCCTTGCAGCTAGTAGCCATCAGTGGCTATTTATCCTTCCTGAATCCATCCAGTCCTTTTTTCAAACCATCCTGTGGCAATGGGTTCCACAGTTTAACTGAAAAGGGTCATTTTTGGATAGGTCCCAAATCGCCCAGCATTCAGCTGCATTGGACGTCCCAGAGTTCCACAGAGTAGCCACTGTGGGAACAGAATATTATTTAAATTTTCCTATACGTATAGTTCAAGCTCTGGTTTTCCCAGTCGTGATGTATGGAAGTGAGAGCTGGACCATCAAGAAGGCTGATCGCCGAAGAATGGATGCTTTTGAATTCTGGTGCTGGAGGAGACTCTTGAGAGTCCCATGGACTGCAAGAAGATCAAACCTATCCATTCTGAAGGAAATCAGCCCTGAGTGCTCACTGGAAGGACAGATCCTGAAGCTGAGGCTCCAAGACTTTGGCCACCTCATGAGAAGAGAAGACCCCCTGGAAAAGACCCTGATGTTGGGAAAGATGGAGGGCACAAGGAGAAGGGGACGACAGAGGACGAGATGGTGGGACAGTGTTCTTGAAGCTACCAGCATGAGTTTGACCAAACTGCGGGAGGCAGTGGAAGACAGGAGTGCCTGGCGTGCTCTGGTCCAGGGGGTCACAAAGAGTCGGACACGACTCAATGACTAAACACCAACATACATCGTATATGGATTGATAACAAAGTGATGGTGAATCTCTGATTGGCGCAAGCTCTCTCTAGGGCCCAGGGGGAGCAAAGCTTGGATTGTAGAGGAACCAAAATATCAATTGTGGAATATATCCTATGGCATTGCTTCCAGGGAACACTTTTGGACTTGGAAATACCAGTTCACTAAAAGACCCTAAATTTCATCAAACAAACTTTAAACTTCATTAAACAAGAGAAAGCTGGAAGACAGCTGCGAATGTTAGAGAGATGACTGTGGGGGCCCCCAGTTGGGGGGACTGTGCCGAAAAACAAGAAGAATAAAATTTCCTCTTGCATGCCAACATAATATGGATTCGTTAAGCACGATGGAAAAGTCCCATACCAGGGACTGTGACGATAAGAAGGGGTTAACATCGGAACTAAGATATTGAGAATAAACAACAGAGAAAACACAGGAGCCAAAATAAAAGACTATCCGGATCAGCCAGAACATGGGAAGTCCCATTAAATTAATTAATTCAGAATGCATAATTGGCTTCTTTTTTTATTTTTTATTCGGATATGATGTTGATATTTTAGTAACTGGAATGTTATGAATGAAAAATTAATAAAAATTATTTTAAAAAAAGAATATTATTTAAATTTCAACAACAACAATGGGTCCAGAGGCTCTTTCTTTGCAAGACAGGCTTGTTGTAAACAAAATTTGCCCCTTTTCCCCTTATGGGGTATCCAAGAGCCCATATAGAGTCCTTACATAGGATCCCTATTGGTAGGAGAAAATAGAAGAGGCCAACCAGAGAATATTGAGAAGCAAAGCAGCTAGTAAGCTTGATCTTTATTGATCTGTTGCAACAGGGTCTCCACTCACACGCAGGAAAGGAGGAGGAACCCAGAACAATGGTGCGCAAGGCCATATATAGACATTTTAAATTCCCTGCCCTGGAGCTCCAGACTAGCCCTCCATACATCATACATACATCACAGAAGGGGTGTAACCTAAGACCACCCCCCAGATACATCATACCTACATCACAGAAAAGGCGGTCTACAGCAGAAATCTGAGTGCTTTGTTTATCTCGCCTGGCAGGTTACCTGTTAATGCTCACTTGATTGGATACCCTGGGGAGCCCGGCCAGTCTTTTGTAATGATAAATACTTAGCTCCTCAGCCAGGTCACAGGCTTACACCCTATTCAAACACAGACATACCCTTAAGACAGGATTTGTGAAGGAAAAGACAATGGGGAGGCTTTTCCATTTTCCTTTGACCTTGCAGAGAAAACATTTGGTCAGTTTGGGAATCAAAAATGGTTCCAGGTGGGTCCTCCGGTGTTGATCCATGTATGTGCTTGGTTGGTACATTTATTATATATCTAAGACCTTAAAATTCTTATCACAGGCTCACATCTCTCACCTGTCTGCAGAAAGGTGAGCGAGGGACACAGATTCATTGCATCTGCTTTGAGAAACAGCAAAACTTGGTCCCCTCAAAAAAAACCCCAACCACTCTATTATTCTTTTAGAAGTATATTTAAACAAGCACATTCACAATCCAGGAAATGGTCCTTGCAATTGATCTCTCTTTTTTTAAAAAGGGACTTCCCTACCCTCCAAAAGTCCCTTCTTGCCGGCACACTTGGAAATTGAGAGCTTTTCAGCATCAAAGTTTGTTGGCACATTTTGATAGGCTTCTGGGAACTCCTCTCTGGAATATCCCTCAGTCCGGGAAGGCATACGAGGAGGGCAAGGGAGAGGAGGAGGAAAAATATTTCGGAGAAAGTTAAGAGCATGTGGCTGTCAACAGCCAAATCCCATGGCAGCCGAGAATCCAGTTTCAACCAGGAATGGAAGCACAACGTTGGTTCCTATTGCATTTCATGGCAAATCCACACCGTACTTGTGTCTTCCTCCACAAAGAATCTGTAGTTCAGGGCACTGAGAGGGGTCAAGAAATGCCCTCGCTCCTCCTTGCTCCCCTCCTTGCAATCCGCAGAGTTCCCTGGGAAGAAGGATTAGCTGTTAAACCGGGAACCGCAGTTCCAAGAAGGGGAATAGGGGTCTCCGAACAACTCTCAACATCAAAAAAATGAAGATAATGGCCACTGGGCCCATCACCTCCTGGCAAACAGAAGGGGGAGAAATGGAGGCAGTGAGAGATTTTACTTTCTTGGGCTCCATGATCACTGAAGATGGTGACAGCAGCCACGAAATTAACAGACGCCTGCTCCTTGGGAGGAAAGCAATGACAAGCCTAGACAGCACCTTAAAAAGCAGAGACATCACCTTGCCAACAAAGGTCCGTATAGTTAAAGCTATGGTTTTCCCAGTAGTGATGTACGGAAGTGAGAGCTGGACCATAAAGAAGGCTGGTTGCCAGAGAATTGATGCTTTTGAATTCTGGTGCTGAAGGAGACTCTTGAGAGTCCCATGGACTGCAAGAAGAGCAAACCTCTCCATTCTGAAGGAAATCAGCCCTGAGTGCTCACTGGAAGGACAGATCCTGAAGCTGAGGCTCCAAGACTTTGGCCACCTCATGAGAAGAGAAGACTCCCTGGAAAAGACCCTGATGTTGGGAAAGATGGAGGGCACAAGGAGAAGGGGACGACAGAGGACAAGATGGTGGGACAGTGTTCTCGAAGCTACCAGCATGAGTTTGACCAAACTGCGGGAGGCAGTGGAAGACAGGAGGGCCTGGCGTGCTCTGGTCCAGGGGGTCACGAAGAGGCGGACACGACTAAACAACTAAACAACAACAACTCTCAGCGCCCGCAACAAACTACAGTTCCCCAGGATGCTTCAGGGAGGAAGCCTGGACTTTTCAAAGCAGAGCAAAGCTGCTTTAAATGCACAGTGAAGAAGGGGGCTTGATTCACAGCTGCCAAAACCGTTCTCTATGGGCGTTCCCACTTCTCCGAATTTTGCAAAGCATCTCTCCCATAAAAGGTTGTGTCCATAAAAACAGGTATCTAGGGCATGGGTAGGCAAACTAAGGCCCAGGGGCTGGATCTGGCCCAATGGCCTTCTCAATCCGGCCTGTGGACGGTCCGGGAATCAAGGCGTTTTTACATGAGTAGAATGTGCCCTTTTATTTTAAATGCACCTCTGGGTTATCTGTGGGGCATAGGAATTCGTTCATTTCCCCCCCAAAAAATATAGTCTGGCCTCCCACAAGGTCTGAGGGACAGTGGACCGGCCCCCTGCTGAAAAAGTTCGCTGACCCCTGATTTAGGATAATGTATGCATACAGATCACATATTCATGTTATTGTTAATTTCATTTATGAATTGCTTCCTCTGAAGCGATTTCACAACCCACACAAAAACTTTTGCATTAGGACCTGTATGGTGACGCAGGCAAAAATGTATTCGAGGAATGTAGCACATAAAATTTGTTAAAACACAAGAAATGGCTTGCCATAAATATGTTAGGCAGGCATATGAAGATATTTGTATTAAACATATGGGGAAGGTTTTTAACGTTTGATGTGTTTTAATTTGTGTGTGGGGGGGGAAGGAGTGTGGCCTGAGAAGTGTTCCGAGGGCCAGACCGGGGGTTCTGAGGGCCGCATCCGAGGTTCCCTTGCCAACCCAGCCAATCCAAGAGGACATGCTTCAGAAGACTTGGGACAGGACTCGCCGTGTCCCGAAATTGCTAAAAAATAATTAAAAAATCCCACCAGGATCCCATCAAAAGCACAACACTTTACGGTGGGAGAGTAGATTATCAAACAGAGGCAGTGCTAGAAAAGTTTATTATTATTATATTTAAAAAATACATGTATTTCCAGCTAGTGGTTTGAACAGAGTTCTGCACGTAAAAGTACAGGCAGATTTCGGCCAAGCGAAATATCTCCCCGTAAGATCCAGGCCCCAAACCACTTACAAAAAACCCCACAGAAGTTTCATGGCGGGCAGAGACTCCTTTCAACCCAACCCCCCAAATCACAAGTCCGAGAGAGTCCTAAAAACTGATTAAAACTCACATCGGTTTCTGAAGCAAGAATTTTTTTAGCAGGAACTGGAACAGGTAGGGCGGAGGCACATGCCCAATATCAAGTGGCAGGGAGTTCCAAATTATTGGGCAGCACCTGTGGCAGTGCCAGTTCCGCTGGTCAAAGTGGGAGGGGATCCCATGGGTGAGCCAGTTTCTGCGCACACTCAAACGGGTGCCCCTTTCCGCCCCCTCCTGGGCAAGGAAAAGAAAGGATCAGCCAGGCAGAAACACTTGGGTCAAGTGGCGTCTGTGAGGGCCGTGGCCTGAAGTTCAACACAGAATCCTAGAATCGGAAGGGACCCCTGAGGGTCATCCAGCCCAACCTGCTGCAATGCAGGGATCTCAGCTCAAGCATCCATGACAGATGGCCACCCAACTTCTGCTTAAAAACCTCCAAGGAAGGAGAGGACACAACCTTCTTCTTGTGGGATGTGATACACAACAGCAGTCAGGTACAACATTCCTAGAGTGAACATGTTTACACCTGGGGAGGAATGTTTGTCCAGCCAGCCGGTAAACTTCCTGCTTCCTTCTGGGCTGGGACAGACTTCCTCTGCATGTGACTGGAGGTGGGTGTGGCCTCACCTGTGCAGGTAACGACAAAAGCACAGGGCAGGGCAGCCATCTCTCTCTCTATGACTACATGCATCGAAGAAGCAACATCTGCTTAGCCAAAGATGCTCTCTTGGCCTCCAGGCAAAGGGACTATCTCTTCATGGGATAGTGTCCAGGTGTATGTTACTTTTCTAAGCTAAGTCTGCCTTCTGGGATCCGATTGTGAACAGAATATGAGTGAGTAAACTCTTTTTATACTTTTATAGAAGACTGTGTCGTGTCTTATCTTTTATGAGGGAATAAGGGGGAAATACCAGAACAGTTACAGTGGTACCTCGGGTTAAGAACTTAATTCGTTCTGGAGGTGCGTTCTTAACCTGAAACTGTTCTTAACCTGAAGCACCACTTTAGCTAATGGGGCCTCCTGCTGCCGCTGCACTGCCAGAGCACAATTTCTGTTCTCATCCTGAAGCAAAGTTCTTAACCTGAAGCACTATTTCTGGGTTAGTGGAGTCTGTAACCTGAAGCATATGAAACCTGAAGCGTATGTAACCTGAGGTACCACTGTATTATAGAGGCTTTAGCGAGCCTGAGCAAACGCATCCGCTGTGAGTTTAAAAAGGGGAATGTTACTCTGCTAAAATTGTGAACTTGTAAACACAGGTTGGAAAGGCTATAATCAAACAATATATCCTCTCCTGCATCCCTGAACATTCTGAGGGAGTCCCTTTCCTCTGTGGAACAGCTCTCACTGCCAGAAAGCTCTTCCTGATGTTTAGTTGGAATCTTCTTTCTTGCAACTTGAAGTCATGGGTTCGAGTCCTGCCCTCCAGAGCAGGAGAAAACAAGCTTGCTCCCTCTTCCATGGGACAGCCCTTAAGATCTTTGAAGATGGCTCCCATATCTCCTATCAGTCTCCTCTTTCCTAGGCTAAACGTACCCAGCTCCTTCAACCGTTCCTCATCAGGCTTGCTTTCCAGACCCTTGATGATCTTGGTCGCCCTCCTCTGCACACCTTCCAGCTTGTCCACATCCTTCTTAAATTGTGGCGCCCAGAACTGGACACAGGACTCCAGGTTGGGGGTCTGACCAAGGCAGAATAGCGTGACACTATGACTTCCCCTGATCTGGACACTAGATCACTTCTTTTTCTAAATGCTCACAGAAACCACCAGTTGAATTATCTGTTCTCGGACCTTTCCTGGTATCGACGGTCTTCTCCCCCCCCCCCTTTAAAAGATAGGGACAACATGAGACTCATGTTGTGGGTTCGAATCCCACATTGGGCAAAAAAAGTCTTGCATTGCAGAGGGTTGGACCAGATGACCCTCAGGATTTTTGGGTTCTATGATTCTATCCCTGATTATAATACATACAGGCACACACACAACATACACACACACTCTCTAACAAGGAAAATCATTGTATAAAACAGTTTTTAGTAGTCGTCATAGGATAACTCTCTCTCTCCCGCCCCTTCTTTGGCTTTGTTTTATAAAACAATATATTATTTTCTTTAAAGAGGGAAGGAAGGCGCT
Organism: Podarcis raffonei; assembly: GCF_027172205.1. Taxonomy (NCBI): domain Eukaryota; kingdom Metazoa; phylum Chordata; class Lepidosauria; order Squamata; family Lacertidae; genus Podarcis; species Podarcis raffonei. The sequence goes on along the minus strand of NC_070619.1, from coordinate 2,956,062 downwards.
CCAGATTCCGCTTGCCCTCCCTAGTGGAGGAGAGTTCCACAGTCCCAGGAGAGGCTCATATCTGGCGGGGGGAATCGCTCCCTGCAGGACGTCAGTGGCAAATCCTCGAGGTCATTTCCTTCTGTCGAATAAAAAAGGGAAGGGGGAAAGAACTGAGTGCTTTTCTGCCGTTCGAAACTGTGAGAAAGAATGAATATCTATCTATATCTATATCGGCTTGGCTGCATTTTAATGTTTCAATGTTGTGTTTTAATCTTGTTTTTAAGTTGTATTCATTCAACTTGTTTTTATTATTGATTGTTAGCTGTCCTGAGCCTGGCCTTGGCTGGGGAGGGTATATTATTATTATTATTATTATTATTATTATTATTATTATTATCATCATCATCATCATCAACATTGCACAGCAACAAAGGTAAAATAAGGTTCAAGACACCACTTTTTTATTAAAAAAACAGCAAGCTGCTAGACCTTATGGAGGTCTTGTAGGCAGGGTGGGTTAACGGCATATAAATATAATAATAATAACAGTACCAGTAATAATGCAGATGATGGTAATAATAAAAACGATTTCCAAACATTACTTGGCATTGCCATTTTCTTTTTCGAATCATCTTATTATGGAAATGACTTTGGAATTTTGCACACCAGGCAGTATATGAATGCTAGAAAAATGATGTTGATCATCATCATAATACGTGGGGTAGCTCAGTCGGCAGAGCATGAGGCTTTTAATCTCAGGGCTGTGGGTTCGAGTCCCATATTGAGCAAAAAGATTCCTGTGTGGCAGGGGGTTGGGCTAGATGACCCTTGTGGTCCCTCCTCGCTCGACGGTGCTGAATTTCCGTTTCCGATATTACTAATGACAATTTCCAAATGAGGCTTAGCCTTGGTCTTCCTCTTCTTTTCCAAAATGACCTCAGTGCAAGCCGCTTAGTGATTCTGCACGTTGAGCGGTATATAAATATCACTGAAATGCCATCACCTAAGTGGTTTTGTACATATAAATACAGTCATACCTCGGGTAACATATAATAATAATAATAATAATAATAATAATAGTAATAATAATAATAGTAATAATAATAATAATAATAATAATAATAATAATAATAATAATTTATTATTTATTATTTATACCCCACCCATCTGGCTGAGTTTCCCCAGCCACTCTGGGCGGCTCCCAATCAAGTGTTAAAAATAGTACAACGTTAAATATTAAAAACTTCCCTGAACAGGGCTGGCTTCAGATGTCTTTTAAAGATAGGATAGCTGCTTATTTCCTTCACATCTGAAGGGAGGGTGTTCCACAGGGAGGGTGCCACTACCAGGAAGGCCCTCTGCCTGGTTCTCTGTAACTTGGCTTCTCACTGTGAGGGAAACACCAGAAGGCCCTTGGGGCTGGACCTCAGTGTCCGGGCAGAACGATGGGGGTGGAGACGCTCCTTAAGGGATACAGGACCGAGGCCGTTTAGGGCTTTCAAGGTCAGCACCAACACTTTGAATTGTGCTCGGAAACATACTGGGAGCCAATGCAGATCTCTCGGGACCGGTGTTATGTGGTCCCGGCGGCCGCCCCCAGTCACCAGTCTAGCTGCCGCATTCTAGATTAATTGCAGTTTCCGGGTCACTTTCAAAGGTAGCCCCACGTAGAGCGCATTACAGTAGTCCAAGCGGGAGATGCTTCAGGTTGCATGTTTTCAGGTTACGGATGCACCGAAACCCAGAAATACCAGAATAGGTTACTTCCGGGTTTCAGGGCTCACCCATGTGCAGAAGCGCCAAATTGCAGGCCATGCGTGCGCAGATGCGGTGCTGTGGGTTGTGAACGTGCCTCCCGCATGGATCACGTTTGCAACCCAAGCATCCACTGTATTAAGAAAAGATTGGCAACCCTCTTCCCCAGAGGAGGCCTGGCCCCAGGGCAAGGGGCTCAGCCCGGCTGGGCACTCACCAGGGGCTCCAGCTCCTTGGTGTCGATGAGGCCAAACTCTGTCACAAAATAGTAAAAGTGCTTGTAGCAGGTGTTGACGTGGGCTTCGGAGCCCATCTGGGCGATGCGGTCAAAGTGGTGGATGTAGACGTGGACGAAGACTCGGAAGAGCCGCGAGAGGATCTTCTTGACGGACTTGAGGAAGTTCTTCTGGAACGGGGTACCTGGTGCGAGAAACGCACATGATGCCCAGGTCACGACGGGCAGCGGAGATGCCCAACACACACACACACTGCCCCTGTCTAAGGTCAATACTGTCCACACTGGCCGGCAGCAACCTTCCAGGAGCTTTTTGGACCTCTACGGCTGAGCTATGGCCTTCCCTCTAACAAAAAAGTTTCTAGTCCTCCTCGTTCCAAATACCGTATTTTTTGCTCTATAATACTCACTTTTCCCCTCCTAAAAAGTAAGGGGAAATGTGTGTGCGTCTGGTGGAGCGAATGCAGGCTGCGCAGCTATCCCAGAAGCCAGAACAGGAAGAGGGATTGCTGCTTTCACTGCGCAGCGATCCCTCTTTCTGTTCTGGCTTCTGAGATTCAGAATATTTTTTTTCTTGTTTTCCTCCTCCAAAAACTAGGTGCGTCTTGCGGTCTGGTGCGTCTTATAGAGCGAAATATACGGTATACAGCTGATTTAAGTAGCAAGCTTGCTTCCTATCAAGTCAGATGGGTCCATCCAGCCCCCTACTGATCAGCCTTCTTGCTCCTGATGTGAACCAGCTGACTCCAGCTTTCTTAAGCAGGGCTTCCAGCCTCAGTGAGTTGCTGGAAACAAACATTTGTCGTTCCTGACCAGACCTTGCTGCTTCTTGCGACTCATGGCTTTCTTGGCCCCCGGATCGTCCAACTACGTGAACTGAGATACACCTGACCTTAGGACTGGACTGGACCTTGTATACAGACTCTGCCTCTAGGCAAGAACCCCCCTGAGACTTGGCTGGTTTCTCCAATGGATCAGTTGCCAAGACTGGAAGTCCCTGCCTTCCCACAGCCGTCTCAATCCCCTCCTCCCCAGGGCTTTCTCCAAACAATTGGAGACTGCTCCTGTGTGCAGCCAACCTCTCCTCCGCCCTTTTCATGCCTCTCTTAGTTCTGGGAGACCAGCAGGGAGGGAAGCTTGTCGCAGCAGGAGGGGGAAACATTCACGACTCTTCCCCAGCCGGAATCATCTCTGCCTCCCTGCTCTCCTGCTTCAGTTTCCACCTCTGATTCCGGACTTCCCTTGGGGGTTCCCCCAGCAGGTTCCTCCCACACTCTTCTGCATCCAGTCAGTCCATGACAGCTGCCTAGGTCTCCTCCTCTCATGGGTTTTCCCCAAGGAATCGGAGACTGCGCCTGCGCAAAACCAACCTCTCCTCCGCCCTTTTCATGCCTCTCCTGGTTCTGGGGAGGGGAGCTGGTTGCAACAGGAGGGGGAGACATCTGTGACTCTTCACCATCTCTGCCTCTTGGCCTCTCTCCTCTCCTGCTTCAGCTCCTGCCTCCGATTCTGGACTGCTCTCTGCCACAGACTCTCCCCGCTCACTAAACCCTGTTAACTCTTCAGCTTCCGACACCTCCACCTCCCAGTCCTCTTCCTCTTCTCCCTCTGACTACTCATCACCGTCCCACCCCCCCTCCCTGGGCTCTGAGCCTTCTTCCCGTGGGGGCTCTCCAGCTGGTTCCCCCCCCACTTCCTCTGGGTCCAAATCACCCCACGACAGAGGATCTGTCTGGCACAGGGCAAAAACTGAACCACCACCTTCCCGTGACTTAGGAATGCAAGGTAATAATAATAATAATAATAATAATAATAATTTATACCCCACCCATCTGACTGGGTTTCCCCAGCCACTCTAGGCGCCATCCAACAAAGTATTAAAATACATTAATGCATCAAACATTAAAAGCTTCCCTAAAGAGGGCTGCCTTCAGATGTCGTCTAAAAGTCTGGTAGTTGTTTATCTCTTTGACATCTGGTGGGAGGGCGTTCCACAGGGTGGGTTCCACTACCGAGAAGGCCCTCTGCCTGGTTCCCTGTAACTTCACTTCTCGCAGCGAGGGAACCGCCAAAAGGCCCTCGGAGCTGGACCTCAGTGTCCGGGCAGAACAATGGGGGTGGAGATGCTCCTTCAGGTCTACTGGACCGAGGCCGTTTAGGGCTTCAAAGGTCAGCACCAACACTTTGAATTGTGCTTGGAAACGTACTGGGAGCCAATGTAGGTCTTTCAAGACCGGTGTTATGCGGTCTCGGTGGCCGCCCCCAGTCACCAGTCTGGCTGCCACATTCTGGATTAATGCAGCCTAGAATCCCATTCCCCTTTTTGCGCAGCCCCATCACGCTGCTGGCTGACGTCCGGTGGGCCACCCCCACCCCCCAAATCCCAGAAACGGACTCACCAACGTTGGTGGGGAAAAGGTCCTCGTTGTTGATCTGCACTTCGATCCAGTTCATCAGCAGGTCCATGTACTGCGGGGCCGAGAGGGCAGTGGGCTTGCGGGATTTCTCGTCCTGCCACCGGTACTCATATTTCGGACCCCCGGACATGACAGGGCAGCTCTGCTCCGTGCAGGAGTCGGCGATGGTCCCATAGATGAGGTTGATGCGGTTGAAGAAGTCCACCACGTGGACGGCCACCCAGTCGTTCAGCTCCTCACCCGGCGGCAGCTGCACAGCCACCTTCAAGTCCAGCCCGGCGTTGAGAGACGCCTGCGCCATTTTGTGCAGCTCGAAGCGCTGTGTCCCGGGTTCAAATTTCTTCTTTGGGCGGAACGTGCGGTCCTTGTTGAAAACTTGCCGCAGAGGGTTAGACATCTCCTGCTCGACTCGGCTGCCCCCCAAAAGTTACTGATAGCGGAGAGATTTGCCACTGCGACAGAGGAGTTTTTCGGACAACCGAATTTTAAAGTGTCAAGGAGTTCCACCGGTCGTTCAGAGGCTCTTCAACCTGCAGCAGAACGGATAGAGATGGTTTTTATATAATGCCTTTTCTTTTTAAAACAGAGGGGATTTTTTTTTTGAGGGGGGACACTTGACAGGGATTCTTTAGCTGCGATACCTGCCTTGCGATACTAGATGACTCTTGGGGTCCCTTCCAACTGTACAAGTCTATAATCCTGCGATCCAGTCCAAGCCTGGAATTAGAGGTGGTTGTATTATTGCATTAATAATAATAAATTATTTATCACATCACAAAACTAACACAGTATACAAAGAACATAAAAACAAGCAATCAATTAATTAAATACATCTTAAAATTAGTTCAGAGCAAATTAAAATCTGGACAGATGGCAGTGCACAGGTAAAATTGAGAGAGGTTAATATTCTCCAAGGGATGCGGGTGGTGCTGTGGGTTAAAGCACTGAGCCTAGGACTTGCCGATCAGAAGGTCGGCAGTTTGAATCCCCGCGACGGGGTGAGCTCCCGTTGCTCAGTCCCCGCTCCTGTTAACCTAGCAGTTCAAAAGCACATCAAAGTGCAAGTAGATAAATAGGTACTGCTCTGGCGGGAAGGTAAATGGCGTTTCCGTGCGCTGCTCTGGTTCGCCAGAAGCGGCTTAGTCCTGCTGGCCACATGACCCGGAAGCTGTACACTGGCTCCCTCGGCCAATAAAGCGAGATGAGCGCCACAACCCCAGAGTCGGCCACGACTGGACCTAATGGTCAGGGGTCCCTTTACCTTTTTAATATTCTCCAGGGCAAACTGTTACCACTGGTCTTTTAATGGACCCGTGAATGGGCTAAAAGGCCTCTTTAATGCTTATTCTTATACAGAAAGAAAAGAATCAAACTGAACCCCAACCAAAGGCCTGGCGGAAAGATGTCAAATCCCACAGGGTCCTAGTCTCTTATGAGAGAGCGTTCCACAAGGCTGGGGCCATGGCCAAAAAGGCCCTGGCTCTGGTCAAGGCCACTCTAATTTCCCTGGGGCGTGGGATCTCTAATGTTATAAGAGAGAGAAAATAGGGTGCAGCAAAGGGGAGAATTTTTTTTAAAAAACACCACGGAAAGTGGAGTGGGGAAAAAAAATTAATATGTATTGGAATGCATGTGTGAAATTTCTGGAAATTTAATAAAATATAACTGGGGGGGGGGGAATGAAGGTGCCTGCTACTGAATTAACTGCCTCCTTCTTCACTGTTAAAAACATGCAATGTGTGTGTGTGTGTATATATGATAAATGGTTCTTGAAGGACAGGAATCGAGGCCCCTGGGGTGTCTGTAACAGAAGAGAGGTGCCCCGTGAAGGGAAGTTGAGAGAGGAAGTTGAGGGCGGGGAGAGGGAGGGCAGGATCCGACCGTCCTCCTGCAGTGGTGCAAGCCCCATTTACAAAGAACCGAGTCCAAGCTTCGCTTAAATGCCACATCCTGTGTGCAGACACATGTCAGTTTTGGTGAAGAAAGCAGGAAGTGCAGAGCGAGCGAGCAAGAGAGAAGCTGCGTCTCAAAACAACACAAAAACGCCCATGAGAAGATATTGCTTCAAAGCTTTGGAGTCGTAGAGTCAGAAGGGTCCCGAGGGTCATCTAGTCCAACCCCCCATGCAATGAAGGAAACTCAACTAAAGCATATAGAATCTTTTGGACCACCCTGGAGAGAGGGGTTTTTCCTGTAAAAAAAAGGGGGGGATCTGCTTGGAATAAGCTGGTTAATAGTTGCCATTGACAGCCCACTCCTCCTCCACGAATTTCCCCATTCCTCTTTTAAACCCTGTGGGAGGGAGTTCCGCAGCTTAACGGGAAAAGTCTGCCTGGAATCTTCACATGATCAGCTTCCTTGGATGTCTGCAAGATCCAGCTTTAGGAGAGGAAGAGAGGAGGCCTTTTTCTCAATCCGCTTCCTCCAAGTCAGGCATCTACCCCCTCTTACGCCGCCCCCCAAACTCTCCTTGCCTGACTCAGACCCAGAGGCCCATTGAACCCAGGATCCTGTTTCTGACAAGGGTCAGCAAGAGGCCTGCAGGGAAGCCCACCACAAATGCACCAGCCTTTCCCTGTCCGCTTGTCGTTGTTTAGTCGTTCAGTCGTGTCCGCCTCTTCGTGACCCCCTGGACCAGAGCACGCCAGGCCCTCCTGTCTTCCACTGCCTCCCGCAGTTTGGTCAAACTCATGCTGGTCCCTTCAAGAACACTGTCCCACCATCTCGTCCTCCGTTGTCCCCTTCTCCTTGTGCCCTCCATCTTTCCCAACATCAGGGTCTTTTCCAGGGAGTCTTCTCTTCTCATGCGGTGGCCAAAGTCTTGGAGCCTCAGCGTCAGGATCTGTCCTTCCAGTGAGCACTCAGGACTGATTTCCTTCAGAATGGAGAGGTTTGATCTTCTTGCAGTCCATGGGACTCTCAAGAGTCTCCTCCAGCACCAGAATTCAAAAGCATCCATTCTTCGGCAATCAGCCTTCTTGATGGTCCAGCTCTCACTTCCATACATCACTACTGGGAAAACCATAGCTTTAACTATACGGACCTTTGTCGGCAAGGTGGTGTCTCTGCTTTTTAAGATGCTGTCTAGGTTTGTCATCGCCTTTCTCCCAAGGAGCAGGCGTCTTTTAATTTCGTGGCTGCTGTCACCATCTTCAGTGATCATGGAGCCCAAGAAAGTAAAATCTCTCACTGCCTCCATTTCTCCCCCTTCTATTTGCCAGGAGGTGATGGGACCAGTGGCCATGATCTTCATTTATTTGATGTTGAGCTTCAGACCATATTTTGCGCTCTCCTCTTTCACCTTCATTAAAAGGTTCTTTAATTCCTCCTCACTTTCTGCCATCAAGGTTGTCTCATCAGCATATCTGCAGCAGTTGCTAATTCAGAGGTAGACTGCCCCTTCGTGGGAAGATTCAGATTCTTAAATACAGGGAAAACCCTTCCTCTTTGGCAAGGCTTTAGCATCAAACTTTTTAGAAGGCAGACAGGAGGAAACAGTATACACTGTGCTTGGAATAAAAAAGGCGGAATTAATTTTACAGGTCTGGGATCCAGGTCTGATGAGGAATGGTTGAAGAAGCTGGGCATGTTTAGGCTGGAAAAGGGGAGACTGAGAGCAGATATGAGAGCCACCTTCAAATATCTCAAAGGCTGTGACAAGGAAGGTGGAACAAGCTGGTTTTCTCCTCCTCCGGAGGGTAGGACTCGAACACATGGCTTCAAGTTATAGAATGGAGACTCCGACTAAACATATGGTAGAAACTTTCTGACAATAAGAGCTGTTCAACAGGGGAAGGTTTCTAAGCAGAGGTTGGATGGACATCTGCCATGAGTGCTTTAGCTAAGATTCCTGCATTGCAGGGGGTTGGTCTGGATGACCCCTGGGGTTACCTTGCAATTCCACAATTCTATGATTCTATGACTCAATGAAATGCGTATTTTTATTTTTTAAAAAACAGGGAGCTAGAAAACAATGCTGAACTATAACTTTCACAGCCCTTCTCAAGTCACTCCAGAGAGTCATTTTACTGGAGGACGGTGTTTTATTTTTTGTTGCATGTAAGTCTGCTTTTGAAATCCACATGGACAAGACCAACTTTCACCCTCTATACATTATAAAATTAAATATGAAGTCTTTACAAAAAGGGGAAAAGTCTAACTTTGGTCCCTGCTTAAAACATTTTTGTTTAGCCAAGTAGAAGTTACATGTGTTTACTTCCACCATCCTTTGAATATTTCCACATAACTGCTTTTAACTGGGTCCCCCCCACTTAAAAAATGGCAATTTAAATATTTCCTATTGTCATTAAACTTCTTAGAGGCTCTTAAGCTGTATACAAAATTTGTGAATAAATACACAGATCCACTTATTTCAACAGGTCTACTCTGAGGAGTATTAACAACAACAATAGCTCTGTTTATATACCACCCTTTATAAAAGATCCCAGAAACAAATCAATAAATCAATATTTATTTATTGCATTCACAGCCCCCCTCTCCCCTCCCAAGATCTCAATTTAATCCCCACAACACGAGGAAGTTGAGCGGCAGCCAGGAAGCAACAGCTCAAACAAAACTTTTTGTTTTCCCCATATGTATCCCATCGAAAGGTATTCCACCACGATTCCCGCATTGCAAGAAATCTTTGTTTTGTTATTTATAAATAGCATTATTATTATTTATTAAACCCAGGTTCATGTTCTTACCGGCACCGCTTTCCGACCGGAACAAAGTGCAGAGCCTCAAGGCGGAATTGGCAATGGGTCTCCTTGTCGCTGTCTGCTTTTTTGAAAATTATAAGAAGAAGGGAGAGGAAAAAAGACGGAAGAAGGTGGATATTTTAAGAAAAGGCACCTGAACAGGATCCTGTGGTCACCCTACGGAGCTTGGATTGCAAGTCGGTCGCTCGGATCCTGACCCAAACCTCGGAAAACCTCTCCGCTTGAGGAAGATTCAGAACCCTGATGAGTAATGCCTGCTAAACTCACTTCCTTTTAGGGAAAGCGACACTCGTGCAAGAGGTTTTTTTCTTTCTTCTTTTTAAAAAACCCAAGGGCGACATTATTTATACGAAAATGACGTTTTTTGGAGGGGAGCCAGGAGAATACACCCCCCCCCAGTTCAACTGATCTGGGATTTCCAAAGTGGTTGGAACTGACACTTTCAGGAGTCAGTGGAAATGATTCTGGGGTGAATTATTTTATGTTTTGTAAAAATCTATGCACTTCTAAGAACAAGACCTAGACTGAATGATGCGTTCATGTTTTATTATAATATTTGTTGAGAGTCAGCCAGAGTGGCTGGGGCAGCCCAGTCAGATGGGTGCTGTATTAATAATAATAATAATAATAATAATAATAATAATAATATATGTATACCCTGCCCATCTGGCTGGGCTTCCCCAGCCACTCTGGGCGGCTTCCAACAGAATATTAAAATACCATAGTCTATTAAACATTAAGAGCTCCCTAAACAGGGCTGCCTTCAGATGTCTTCTAAAAGTCTGATAGTTATTATTATTATCTTTTCATTGGAGAAATGTTGAAGCATATGTTGCCTGAATGGTAAAAAAAAAGGCTGCAATAATACATTGGGTTAAAGATACATTTGTCTCTTTAATCGCTTTATTTTTGCTGTCAATTTTGGCATTTCAGCCTAGTCCATTAACTTTTGAATAGGTCAAGGGTGTGTGTGTGTCTGTCTATCTATCTATCTATCTATCTATCTATCTATCTATCTATCTATCATCTATCTATCTATCTATCTATCTATCTATCATCTATCTATCTCAGGGGTCAGCAAACTTTTTCAGCAGGCGGCCGGTCCACTGTCCCTTGGGCCTTTTGGGGGGCCGGACTATATTTTGAAGGGAAAAAATGAACGAATTCCTGCGCCCCGCAAATAACCCAGAGATGCATTTTAAATAAAAGGACACATCTTTGCCTACCCCTCATTTTGACGCCAATTAATAATATAAAGGGAGGGGGGAGAACCCTCTAAACTTCCAAATGAAAAAGACTCACTGATGATTTCAAAAATAAAAACCCAGAACTTTCAGGAAGCCAGAATCCCAATTATTCATAGTTCTTTGAAAAGAGGAATTCCCCCTGGCAGGAAATTCTTTCTGCATGCTTACAACGGGAAGATTGCCAGGAAAATCCATTTCCTGCATCTTTCCAGCAACTGGGCTCCAAATGCTGCTTTTGATCTGCCAGTTTCGAGTTTCCAGATCGTGAATATTTTCGGCTGAAATCCCTTCCCCACTGAACCGCCGCCCCCCACCCCCCACCCCGAGACACAGCTGCAAAGCAGGAAGCCCCGAGTTCGAATGCCGCCTCTGGCATGAGGCATGCGAAAGGCAAGCCACACCAACCGCCCGGCTCTCGGCCTCAGTCTTCCCCATCTGCGGAATGGGCTGAAGAACATGGGCAAACTTTGCAGCCCTGTCGTAAGGGACAAGATCCCGTGTGCAGAGTTCTTTGAACCCCATATGAAGAGTCCCATAGGAAGAGAGAATTTAGTTTTTCCTGTTTCATTTTTTTATCATTATTCTCTTTAGTTTAGCTTGAATTTTATGGTATATTAGGTTGAAAACCTTTAATAACATTGATTTTTAAAAATTCTCATAAAGGTAAAGGGCAAAGGGACCCCTGACCACTAGGTCCAGTCGTGGCCGACTCTGGGGTTGCTGCGCTCATCTCGCTTTATTGGCCGAGGGAGCCGGCGTACAGCTTCCGGGTCATGTGGCCAGCAGGACTAAGCCACTTCTGGCGAACCAGAGCAGCGCACGGAAACGCCGTTTACCTTCCCGCTGGAGTGGTATCTATTTATCTACTTGCACTTTGATCTGCTTTCGAACTGCTAGGTTGGCAGGAGCTGGGACCGAGCAACGGGAGCTCACCCCGTCGCAGGGATTCGAACCGCCAACCTTCTGATCGGCAAGCCCTAGGCTCTGTGGTTTAACCCACAGCGCCACCCGCGTCCCTCAAAAATAAAATAAAATAAAAATCTCATAGTCCCCCGCAATTCACATTTTGCTGCATTGATAAGATTTTGAAATAACAATTATAAGGTGAGCCCAGCTTCGGCTGGGGAGGGTGGGATATAAATTAAATTATTATTATTATTATTAATGATAATCCAGATCGAACGGGGGAAGTGGTGGAATTCAAATGAATCTGACAAGCATCTGAAAAGAATTAAGATGCCCCCAAGTCCCTAACCAGCACTTTAGGGGGCGGGGAGTTTTATTATTGAATTAAATTTTGATATTGTTTTGCAAGTAACAGTTATCAATGAGGGTGGGAATCGCCAGGAGCAGAAAGTCTCTGGAATTGCCGTCTTTTCCCGTGTATAAAACAATGTTTTCTGAAAAGGAAGGGGCCTTTTATCATATGTGGTGGGAATGCAGAGAAATTTTAAAAATTTGGGAAATGATGTATAATGAATTGAAGAAAATGTTTAAAATGACATTTGTAAAATAAAAACCAGAAGCATTCTTGTTAGGGATTGTAGGAAAAAACCTGCCAAGGAAATTAAATAACTTATTTATGTATGTGACAACAGTGGCAAGAGTCTTCATAGCACAAGGATGGAAACCCCAACGAAAGAATAATGGTATAAAGACTTGTTGGAAAATAAAACCCCCAGGTGGTTGTCACCAATGGAAGCAAAGGAAGTGAAAAAACTTAATATGGAATCCAAATGGCCAAAATATTGGGAAATTTTAGAACAAGAGGGGGGGAAAGTGAAACTACAGAGTTACGAGAAATTGAAGTCTAAGGTAAGAGACTGGCTTCACTACTACCAGATAAATGAAGTTTTTAAACAGGACAGGAAAATTGGCTTCCAGGTGGAAAGATCAAAATTAGAAACAGAATTGTTAGAACCCAATACTAAGAATTTGTCAAGAATGTACAACTTGCTGTTGAAATGGAATACACAGGATGAAACGGTTAAATCAGCTATGATTAAATGGGCACAGGACATTGGTCATGACATTATGTTTGCTGACTGGGAGCAGTTATGGACCACCAGTATAAAGTTCACGGCATGTAATGCCTTAAGGGAGAATATTATGAAAATGATTTATAGGTGGTACATGACCCCAGTCAACCTTGCAAAAATCTATCATTTGCCCAATAATAAATGCTGGAAATGTAATGAGACTGAAGGTACTTTCTATCACCTTTGGTGGACGTGCCCAAGGATTAAGGTCTTCTGGGAGATGATCTATAATGAAATTAAGAAGGTTCTTAAGTGTACCTTTTATAAGAAACCAGAGGCTTTTCTCCTGGGCATAGTAGGCCAATTGGTGTCAAGGAAAGATAGGACGTTCTTTATGTACGCTACAACAGCAGCAAGAGTTCTTTTAGCAAAGTATTGGAAGACACAAGAACTACCCACACTGGAAGAGTGGCAGACGAAGGTGATTGACTATATGGGACTGGCTGAGATGACGGGCAGAATCCGTGACCAAGGAAAAGAGACGGTGGAAGAAGATTGGAAGAAATTTAAATTTTATCTTAAGAACTGTTGTAAAATTAATGAGTGCTAAAATGTCATGGGTAAGGTAAAACAGATTTGCAGCGGTAAATGATTGGGTAAGAGAGAAAGGATTAAAGAAAGTGAATTATAAGTAATTGAGATTAGGGGTTGCTGAAAAAGTTTAAAACAGGGATGCAGAAAAGGGAGGCATGGGGAAGTCGTTGAAATTGGGTTTAAGAAAAAGAGGTTATGAAATTAGTAGATTTTCCCTATCACTGATAATAGGCTTGTCGGTCTATAATTCCTTGGTTCTTTTGGGTCGCCATTTTTAAAGATTGGGATAATTATTGATCTTAACCATATCTCAGGTATGATCCCATATTTATCTATGAGAGTAAACAATTGAGCTAAGGGTTCTGCCCACCAATCTATATAGGTCTTAAATAATTCTATTGGTAGACCGTCTGGCCCAGGAGATTTCCCCGATTTGAAATTTTTAACTATCTCTCTAATTTCCTCTTCTTCTACCCTTGGCCACTCCTGGAGTTTATTGATTTTATTTTTAGTGGTTTCATTTCCTTTAAGTTCACTGTGTAGATTGTTAAATACCGATGTAAAATATTGGGACCATTTGGATTCTGCAATTGGTGGTAGAGTTAGTTGATTTTCGGGTTTCAATCCTCCGTACACTAGGTTCCAGAACGCTTTGTTATTTTTACTCTGAATTGAGTCGAGTAATTGTAGCCATTTTTGGGTTGCATATTTCTGTTTCTTTTCGGCCAGAATGTAATGATATTTTCTTTTTTCATCAAGATAAGAGGGCTCTAGTTTAGTGCGATTATTTTTAAATGTTTGGCGCAGTTTTCTTTTTAGCTGGAAACATTCATCGTCAAACCAAGGGCTAGCGCTATGTTTAAGTACCCAAACTTTAGGTGGAGTACTAAGTTCTACGAACATTTGGAAGATCTCATTATAATTTTCGGAATATCGCTGTAGGAATTAGTGGTCTTTAAGTTGGATAATACTTGTTTTCTCAGGTTGGCTGTAAGTTTTTGCCCCACTACTGCACTCATTTCCTGGGACCATTTTAATTGGGTCATTTGTTTGTATTGAGAGGGTTCTATAATATTGTGCTTGGTTATCTTGGTTTCATCCTTTAAGTTAATAGACAACAATAATGGCTGATGGTCGCTTTCAGTACGCGTTCCAATTTTGAGGTCCATGATCGAATTTATAATATTATAAGGGACAAGAATATAGTCGATGACACTGCATCCTCGGGGGGAGAAGTATGTAAACTCCCCGCTTCTATCGCCTTTTGTTGAACCGTTCACGATCTGCAAATTAAAGTTGTTACATAATTCAAGTAGGCGTAAGCCTTCGTTGTTTACAACCCTATCTCTGGAGAATCGTCCTATTTTCAAGGCATGTGCGATATCATTATCAGTATTCCAATTTAGTTTGCTACATAGTTGTTCATTGTTGGTTCCCACTCTGGCATTAAAATCACCTGCTATTATCAATGAGGCATTTGGGTATTTATCGGTCAAATTTTCTATATAAAAGGTTAGTTGTGACCAATTTTCACTGTTGCTGTTGTTTTTGGATGGGGGGATATAGACATTTACAAGTAGCAAAGTATCGTCTTTTTGGGTTAAAAGTAGGGCTTGTGCAAGTGGCAAGCATTTTTCTAACTGCTTGATTTCAAACCCTAAGTTGTCTTTGATCATACAACAGAACCCTGCTTTCGGCCGGCCCTTCGTGTTTATTTTCAATGCGGGTTTCGTATAGGAGGAGAATCCATTGATTTTAATATCTCTAGTTGACCATGTTTCTTGTAGAAGTATTAATTCAAAATCTTTAAAGAAGTTCATTAGGTCTGGGTCTCCGTCTTTGTTTCCCCACCCTGCAATATTCCAGGACAGCAAGCGTAGGATCCGTTTTTGAGTTGGTGGCTGGAGCCCCTGTACAATTCTAATGAGCAATACATTTTCTATAATATCCTAACTAGACTAAAGGATGTCGAGAGGCAAAATATTATGGCAGCTGTAAACAAAATTTGTTCGCCCATATTCTATGATTTAAATATCTTAGATAGCAGAGCCAATTACGTCACCAAATTAATAATTCCAGCCCAACGTAGGGCTTTTATGCTGGCCCGTTTGAATGTTTTTCCCTCAGCATTTGTCAGGGGAAGATATCAAAACATCCCTAGAAATAAGAGATTCTGCAGATGTTCTATGAATGTCCCGGACACGGTAGAGCACATTCTCTTTCAGTGCCCATTGTACAGTACGCTCCGTCAACGCGTGCTGTCCCCTCTTCTGGGTGGTCTGGAGCCCCAACAAGGTGAATGTGTGGGATTCTGCCTATCCGACGTTGACCAAAGGGTAACGGCGGGGGTAGCCGAGTTTTTGGTAGTAGCCCTCCAAGGAGCGGGTTAGCAAGGAAAACCACTGATTTTATATGTATATATATATATATGTATGTAGCCAACTGCTGCCTTTCTGTTTATATCTCAAGGCTTTTATATGTTTCTTTCTCTTTTATCGTTTTATTTGCATAATGCCTAATAAAGGTTTGAATAAGTAGTAGTGGTTATGAAATTATACATGTTTATATGTTTGTTTGTCTTTGTATTGTAAGTTGTAATATGTTTTAATCTATGTTGGAAAATCAATAAAAAATTTATATAAAAAAAAACCCGAAAGAATAATGGCAAGAGAAATTGATGGATTATGCAGAACTGGCGAAACTGACATATAAACTGTGAGATAAGGACAACTGTGACTTTAAAGAAGAATGGGAACTTTTTACAAAGTATTGAAAAAGACAACAAAATGAGTTGGGACTGTTTGGCAGGTTTTGAATAAAATACACAAACTTATTGAATGCAAACATAGTAAATAGAAAATATAAGGATTTATACAATTTTACAGTACACAGAGAACAATAGGTGTTGAGAAATCAGAGAGTGGAGCTGGGGGGAAAGGGGGAAAATAATGAATATGATATGTTTTGATATTGTGTTATGTTAAAATTGTTAATAAAACATCAAAAAATAAAACGATGTTTTCTGCTAACTTTATTTAGTCAAAAGTTGGGGGTCGTCTTAAAAACCAGCTGTTCCTCCTCCCCTTTAGTTGGCAACCCACCGTGGGAAAAACAGAAGGAGAGGATCGCTTGGGGGGGAGGAAAGTTAATCGCCCCCAAACCTCTTGATCTTCCAAGGTAGAGGTCCCTACTCGCGAGTAAGAGAGGAAGCAGGCGTTTCCGGGGCGCGGAACACCGGAAATCTGCAATGCATTGCAACATCAGCCAGACTTTCATTTTTTCTTTTTGCAAAGGGGAACAAAGCTGCAATGCAAATTCGGCGGCCGATTTTAAAAGGGGAGCCGGACGCGCATCCCCGCATCCTCACGTGCGCCTTACCTGCTTTCCGGAGGGGCTCCCCAAAACGCGTGTCAAGCTCGGTCTCCCCCCTGGCCACGTTCTCGGATCGCTGGAAAAGAGGGAAACTCTCCGCACGTTACTCCACCCTGGAGGCAGGATCGGGGCTGAGCAGCACCACCCCTTCCGGGTCCCGATCCAGGCAGTGCCCCGGCGTGGTCCTACTCGAGAGTAGACCCGTTGAAATTGCAGGGCACCCGCATCTTAAATAATAATTTATAGCCCGCGCATCTGGCTGGGTTTCCCCAGCCAACTCTGGGTGTCTTCCAGCACGTAGAAAAACATATTTATTTATAAATATTATTTTAAAAACCATAATATAATTTTTGGGTGGGGAAGTTTTTCAAGCTGAAAAGTCTTGGCCGTCCTCTGCAATTGCTTCATCTCCATATTTGCAAGAAGGGGAGGGACTGGTGACTGGAGAAGCAACACCTCCTCACCTGGTTCGCCTGCGGAACTCACCGCAACAAGAGCGTCCTTTTTTGCCATATGTGGTGGAAGTATATAAAAGCTAAAGGCTTGGGGGGGAAAGATAGATAAGGAGTTGAAGAAAATGTTCCAATTGGATGTTCCTAAAAGCCCTGCAGCTTTTTTCCTAGGGTGGTTGTTCCCAAAAAAAGATGTTTAAACTAATTATGTCTGCAGCAACAGCAGCCATAATCCTGTACACTCAGAAATGGAAAGGAGGAGGAATGGCTTCAGAAGTTAGAGAATGAAAATATCCTGGAAGTATGGGTGGGGAGTCAAACTTTTAAGAAAAACATAAGTTGAAATATATGTAAACTGGCCAATCTGTGAAAAATCAATTAAAAATATCTCTAATAATTATATTAATAAAAATAAGCGTCCTGGCAGTTCCTAGTGGAAAAGGACTAAGGCAAATTCACAAAAAAAGCATACAATCTACGAAGGGTAACCAGCAACTATAGTCAGTGTGAAGCATTTCAACCCAGAGATAGTCTATCTGCATGTTTCTTTTTAATTTTTTATTAACACTTTCAACATAACAAATTATCAAAACATATCATATTCATTATTTCCCCCTTCAAACCCTCCCCCAGCTCCTCTCTCTGATTTCTCAGCACATATTATTCTCTGCGTGTTATAAAACTATACATTTCCTTACATTATCTATCTGCCATGTTATCAACCAATAAATTTGGGTATGTTTATTCAAAACCTGCCAAGGAGTCCAGTCCATTTGGTTGTCTTTTTAAATAAATTGTAAAAAGCTCCCGTTCTGCATGTTTCTTTATTTATTTGAAACTTTTACAAACCGCACTTTCATTGGGAAATAGCTGTCCCCTCTCTTTCCCCCCAATTGTACCTTTCCCTGCTTATTTGTCTGTTTTGTAACAAAAGGAAATACTTTTTTTTTTAAAAAAAGAGGAAAGTTAGCCAGACTAACTTGTGGAACTCCCTGCCACAGGAGCACTTAAGAGGAGATGGGAGAGTTGGCAACGCTGCCCTCAGAAGAGACCTCCCTCAGGAGAACCAGAACGCGCTCCGGAACGATCTAGAACCACCGGGGCTGTTCCGGAACGTTCCCTGGAAGCCAGAATGCCCCATTGTCCGATGCCCTGGAGATGCCAGGGATGGGAGATGGGTTGGCGGAGCCCATGCCTGGCCTTCGTGGCGGTTCTGATCCTGGGGCCGGGCCCCTCCTGGCTGTGCCTGCAGTGCGACCCCAACTTCGCCCTTCGCTTCGCCTCCTACGCCCCCCACCTGAGCCGCAAGTCCTGGGGGCTGGGGGACGTCCCGGCTGCCGGGCGGAGGCTGCGGGGCTGGGCCCAGGACACCCTGGCGGAACTGAACCTGGGGGTCCCGGCAGAGATCCGTGAGTCGCCTCGCAGGCCCAGGGTGCCGGATGTGGCCCTCCAAACCTCCCGATGTGGCCCTCGGGTCACAGCAACCCCTAAGCAATAACACCCCCTCTCTCCCCATGTCAAAGATGGGGAAATTCAGGCTTGTGTGCCAATGTGGCCCTCGAGACCTCTCCGCCTGGCCCCTGGAAATCTCTGCAGGCCACTCCCCCTGGCCCCATACATCCCTTGCACCACCCACTGTTGCCCCTGGGATGTGGCCCTGGGAAGGCCAGCTCGAAGGAAACGTGGCCCTCGAGCTAAACAAATAGGTTTCCCCCCACCTCCCACTTAGTCGAAGGAAGACAAGGCTTTCCTGCACTGGGTTAACCTGTGGAACTCCCTTCCACAAGATGTGGTGACTAAAAACCAGGTTATTCTTTTTTTAAAAAAATCAAAATGTCCCTTTGCCAAAACTCTTGACCCGTTAGGAGCGCAGCCTTGCATTTTAGGTCCATGTGGACTGCGGCTTCCTGGGGGGGCTTACGATTTTTTGTATGCTCTCTCTCCCCACATCCTGTCCTTTCACCATCTCTCCCCATCTTGTACAGCGATGGAGAAACTCCAGGCAATAGCTACAGTCGTCTATGGGAAGCTGGACACTCTCTTCAAAGGCAACACTTACAAGCCAGGTAAATAAATATAAATATAGATTATATAGAAAGGGTCTGCCTTTATCAGTTTGCCCGGATGAGGGTGACCATTTATGGCAACTAGAATCGCCCGGGGCTGTGATTCCTCTGCAAAAGTTTGCAGATGTTCCTAATCACAGAACTGTAGAGTCGGAAGGGAACCCCAGAGGCACCTAGTCTAACCCCCTACGACGCACAAATCTTTTGCCCAATGTGGGGCTCGAATTCACAACCCTGAGGTTACTTCAATAGATTTATTGCATTAGCCGTGTGGCCATAGCATGATATACATAGAAATAACAACATAAAATGGGGGTGGGGAGGTAAAGGTAGATATCGTCCTGGGCGAATACTTAAAGGGGAAAGAAAAAAAGGAAATAACAGAAGCAACAGGGGATTTAAAACATCGAGTGACCGATAGTACTAAAACAAAAAGACACAAAAACTGCTGAGGGTGGAGGAGGATCGTTAAAGGGGTCCTTCAGCTCCTCAGATTTGTCCTAGCTCCATTGTCCTTGTACAATAAAGCTACTTGGAACTTCATTCGATTGTGCAGCATATCGACTGCAGCTGTGGTGTTAAAAAGAAGTTAGTGCCGCTTTCCTCTTCATCACACTGAGCAGGAAGTTAGCTGTCATCTCGGTAATCCAACAATCAGAATCCTGCAAAAAAAGGAACACTATCCAGGGCTGGATTGGGAGATGAAGCTTGTTCATGAGAGGAGTTAAAAACCGAGATCTTTCATCTGTCCAGTTGGGACAGAAGAGCATTACATGTTCCATAGTCTCCAGAGCCGTGTCATTACAGGTGCATGTTCTGTTTGCGATGGGGACTCTGGAATAACGACCCGACAGAACAACCCTGAGGTTAAGATTCATGCTCTACCAAGTTTAAAAAACACACGCACATGCTGCCAGACCTTTCTCTCTCTTCTCCCCCCCAAAGGTGTCCTTCCGGAAATCCTGCGTTCCATTTTCGAGGAACAAGTCAAATTGCTACGGAATGCCATCATCGAAAGTGAGTGTTCCCTCCTTCCGTCGTTTGCCGTTTCTTTCCTGGATTATACATACCTGTGTTTCGGAGCAGGGCTTAGTTAAGAAGAGGCATGTTAAGAAAGCAGGGTGGCTCTTTCACGCAGAAGCCCCTTTCACAGGCCGGCTTGTGGGAATGCCTCTTTCAATATGGTGGGCAACGGGACTGCATCGCCTCTGGATAAAATGTTAAAGCGCGTTAATTCTATTTTTGAAATGTACTTTGGAAATGCATGTAATATTGAGCAGCAAAGGCCGTGGGAGTCAGCATGTAAATTTGTATTAAACTAGAATCAATTTGATATTCAATTGTTAAAGTTTTTGAAGAGCAATAGCAAGTGAATTGGCACAACAAAGAGGAATGCCTTTTCAAACAGGCAGCTGAAGGAAGTGCCTGTTCTACCATAATGGCTTGTGGGAATGTCTCATTGCAAAGTTCAGCTCTTGGGAATCCCTCTTCTAATATGGCAGCCAGTGGGAAGAACCCTTCTCAATTGACAGCTTGTGGGAAACTTTTTTCTTTTTCTATAATTTTTATTAATTTTCCAAATTTTAACAATTACTGTATACGATACCATTACATAACAACCGTTGTATCATTTGCTCTTGCAGAGCTTTTGACTCCCCTCCGTCCTTCTGCTACATTTTATTTTGCACATTTATAACATCTCCATCCTATATTTATCTTGTCTTAACATTCACTTTTGTCTTAAATAGAATGTTGATTCTTCTCACGAAGCGAGTCTTATTTCGGTCCTGCTAGTGTCTTTATATGTGTACAATGAGTCTCTATGTATAGTATAAATTTAGTCCATTCTTTCTGGAACACTTGATCACCCTGGTTCTGGATACGTCCCATCAGCCTTGCCATTTCTGCATACTCCATTGCCTTCATCTGCCATTCTTCTATTGTCGGTCGCTCCTGCCGTTTGCACTTTTGGGCTAGTAAAATTCTTGCCGCTGTTGCAGCATACATAAACAGTTTTTGATCTATTTTTGGTATTTCCAGTCCAACCATTCCTAATATAAATGCTTCAGGTCTCTTTGGAAAGGTGTACCTGAGCATTTTTTTTAACTCGTTATATATATCATTCCAGAAGACTTTAACCTTGTCACAAGTCCGCTTGTGGGAATGCATTTCAGCATAGTTTCATAATAAGCCATTCCTCCTTCGTTGGTAAACCTACTCCCCATCCATTTGTGCAAATAATTAAGAGGAATAAATTTGTGTTGGGGGGTTATTAGTGAATTTGCTTTTCAGTATTTCCCTTGTTTTTTGGGGGGGTTTCTTTTTGAGTAGTTTCTGCATTTCTCCTTGGGGCGGTTTGCTTGGTTTTCAAAATTATCAATGACAAAAAAAATAATGACACAATACCATTAGAAGCGCAGAAATTGAGATCAACAGGGGATGCATAACTTCTGGGAATGCCTTGCAGGAAATAAATCATAGCATTGTAGAGTTGGAAAGGGACACCATGGGTCATCTAGTCCAACCCCCTGCAATGCAGGAATCTCAGCTCAAGCACTGTTAAGTTGATTGAATGCAGCTGGTTAATCAACTGCCCGGCTGTGGCCCAAATTTCAGTTCATAGAATCATAGAATCCTAGAGTTGGAATAGACCACAAGGGCCATTGAGTCCAACCCCCTGCCAAGCAGGAAACACCATCAGAGCACTCCTGACATATGGTTGTCAAGCCTCTGCTTAAAGACCTCCAAAGAAGGAGACTCCACCACACTCCTTGGCAGCAAATTCCACTGTCGAACAGCTCTTACTGTCAGGAAGTTCTTCCTAATGTTTAGGTGGAATCTTCTTTCTTGTAGTTTGGATCCATTGCTCCGTGTCCGCTTCTCTGGAGCAGCAGAAAACAACCTTTCTCCCTCCTCTATGTGACATCCTTTTATATATTTGAACATGGCTATCATATCACCCTTTAACCTCCTCTTCTCCAGGCTAAACATGCCCAGCTCCCTTAGCCGTTCCTCATAAGGCATCATTTCCAGGCCTTTGACCATTTTGGTTGCCCTCCTCTGGACACGTTCCAGTTTGTCAGTGTCCTTCTTGAACTGTGGTGCCCAGAACTGGACACAGTACTCCAGGTGAGGTCTGACCAGAGCAGAATACAGTGGCACTATTACTTCCCTTGATCTAGATGCTATACTCCTATTGATGCAGCCCAGAATTGCATTGGCTTTTTTAGCTGCCGCGTCACACTGTTGGCTCATGTCAAGTTTGTGGTTTGTTATTCTTGAGAAGCGGCCAGAGAGCCACGCGGGAACCCTACTGCCTAAAAACCGACTCACTTTCTCTCTCTCTCTCGCCTTTCCTTAGGTAGAGTGAAGTGTGAACGCCATTGTGGTAAGTGGGCTTTGTGGGGAGGGGTGCCCCCATCTTGAATCATAGCAATGCCTTTTGTGTGCCTGAATGGAGAGAGAGGAACGTGTGTTGAGACCCTCTGACTTTTGTGGGGTCAAGACGTGAGCCTGTGGGTTTGCCAGCATCCATGATTGAAGGGTTAGCTGCAGGTATGAGTGGTTTATATAGGGACGTGGGTGGCGCTGTGGGTTAAACCACAGAGCCTAGGGCTTGCCGATCAGAAGGTCGATGGTTCGAATTCCCGCGACGGGGTGAGCTCCCGTTGCTCGGTCCCTGCTCCTGCCAACCTAGCAGTTCGAAAGCACGTCAAAGTGCAAGTAGATAAATAGGTACCGCTCCAGTGGGAACGTAAACAGCGTTTCCGTGCGCTGCTCTGGTTCACCAGAAGCGGCTTAGTCATGCTGGCCACATGACCCAGAAGCTGTACGCCGGCTCCCTCTGCCAGTAAAGCGAGATGAGCGCTGCAACCCCAGAGTCGGCCACAACTGGACCACTGACTGGTCAGAGGTCCCGCTAGGTTGGCAGGAGCAGGGACCGAGCAATGGGAGCTCACCCCGTCACGGGGATTCGAACCGCCAACCTTCTGATCGGCAAGCGCTAGGCTCTGTGGTTTAACCCACAGCGCCACCCATGTCCCCGATTGGCGGTTAGGCATTGGTTAAAACTAAAGGCTAGTGGCCCCTGGGTGATGGCCTGCAAAGGAAGGCGGCCCCTCGGCTGAACAAAACTGCCCCATCCTTCAAAACATGGGTTTGGACTTTGCATTGCAAATGATGCTCTGGTGTTTTAATCTCTGATGCAGAGGAA
Organism: Podarcis raffonei; assembly: GCF_027172205.1. NCBI lineage: Eukaryota > Metazoa > Chordata > Lepidosauria > Squamata > Lacertidae > Podarcis > Podarcis raffonei. The sequence continues at coordinate 2,933,029 of NC_070619.1, read as the reverse complement.
ATGGGTCCATCTGTGGCACTGGAAGATGCTGCGCCACCAGCCTCAGCCAGCCGGCCATCTGCCTGCCTCCCTCCATTCCAGGGGTTGCCACCTGCCTGCCATCTTCTTCCTTCTGCTTCTGAGCGTTGCCCTCATGGAACAGCAGGGAGGGAGGAGGAGAACAGGGACAAAACCAAACAGAGCCCTCTCTGCTTGTCATTGGCTCTGGCGCCACCTGCTGTTGGACTCCTGTCCTGATCTACCTGTCCGAAATAGGGCTTGTGGGAGTGGCCAGCACAGGGATACCAAAGGAGGATGTCAAAGACGTCCGCATGGCCGGTTCTAGTGCTTTATTACAACTGATCCAGAATGCGGCTGCCAGACTGATGATGGGGAGGGGCCGCTGGGACCATGCAACACCGTCTTATTTATACCCTGCCCATCGGAATGGGGTTTCCCAGCCACTCTGGGCAGATTCCAACACATAATAACATAATAAAACATTAAGCATTAAAAACTTCCCGATACAGGGCTGCCTTCAGATGTCCCCTAAAATTGTATAGTTGCTTATCTCCTTGACATCTAATGGAAGGACATTCCACAGGGAGGGTGCCACCACCGAGAAGGCCCTCTGCCTGGTTCTCCGTAATCTCACTTCTCACAGGGAGGGAACCACCAGAAGGCCCTCGGAGCTGGACCTCAGTGTCTGGGCTGAGTGATGGAGGTGGAGACGCTCCTTCAAGTCTACTGGGCTGAGGCCATTTAGGGCTTTCAAGGTCAGCACCAACACTGTGAATCATTCCCAGAAATGCACTGGGAGCCAATGTAGGTCTTTCACAGGCATAGGCAAACTTGGCCCTCCAGATGTTTTGGGACTACAACTCCCATCATCCCTGACCACTGGTCCTGTTAGCTAGGGATGGTGGGAGTTGTAGTCCCAAAACATCTGGAGGGCCGAGTTTGCCTAGGCCTGGTCTTTCAGGACCGGTGTTATATGGTCCCAGCAGCCGCTTCCAGTCACCAGTCTGGCTGCTTTGATGTCTTGTTTTTCTGTTTTTTTTACAGGAATAAAGCAATACGAAGCCGTTTCTTGCGTAACGTGCAACACCACCAAGCCAGCTTGCTTTGGATATAATTGCGAGTAAGAATTCTCTCTCTCATTCCCACGTTAGAAAAAGTACAATTACAAATGGCATTTGGGGGACACTGATTCCCATAGCAGAAAAGCTTCCAGGCCCTTTCCTGCGCTTATTCTCCACTGCGTGAAGTCTAAGTCAGAGGTTCCCAAACATTTTTATTTTTGCAGGGGTGTGGGGAGTACGTCTCCATTGGTTCCACCAACTCATTCCTCGGGGGGGGGGGGGAAAGCAGTATTCAGAATAGCAGTTTGCAAGGAAGATAATAACACCATGAAACTCAAAATCAGTAACAAACTGTACATTTATTCAAAATCCAATTAGAACAATTGAGTTTGATTAATTCAACAAAACTGATTTCCTTATCCATTCTTCATTGGCGGGAGCTTTTTCGTTCCATTTTTGTGCATTAAGAAATCCTAGCCGCTCTCTTTTTACTTACATAAACAGCTTAATCATCTTTTTTGAAATTTCTGTCCCTATAATCCCCAAGACCAAAGCTTCACTTCTTTCTTTTTTTGTATAATCACTTTGAGCATCTTTTTTATCTCATCATATATCCTACCCCAAAATACCCTCAGCTTTCTTACAAGTCCAGCACCTACATATGGGGAAAAAACCCAATTTGCTTGTTTACACTTCCAGCAGTTAGAACACTGTCCAACCATCTCGTCCTCTGTCGTCCCCTTCTCCTTGCGCCCTCCATCTTTCCCAGCATCAGGGTCTTTTCCAGCGAGTCTTCTCTTCTCATGAGGTGGCCAAAGTATTGGAGCCTCAGCTTCACGATCTGTCCTTCCAGTGAGCACTCAGGGCTGATTTCCTTCAGAATGGAGAGGTTTGATCTTCTTGCAGTCCATGGGACTCTCAAGAGTCTCCTCCAGCACCAGAATTCAAAAGCATCCATTCTTTGGCGATCAGCCTTCTTTATGGTCCAGCTCTCACTTCCATACATCACGACTGGGAAAACCATAGCTTTAACTATACGAACATTTCTTGGCAAGGTGATGTCTCTGCTTTTTAAGATGCTGTCCAGGTTTGTCATTGCTTTCCTCCCAAGAAGCAGGCGTCTCTTAATTTCGTGACTGCTGCCACCGTCTGCAGTGATCATGGAACCCAAGAATGTAAAATCTCTCACTGCCTCCATTTCGCCACCTTGTGTTTGCCAGGAGGTGATGAGACCAGTGGCCATGATCTTAGTTTGATCTTCCATTAAAAACTGCAAAAAAGACGATGAATTGAAAGTGCAGGCGATGGGGGTACCTTTCCCTCTTTATCTGTTTGTTTCATAACACAAAATAAGGGCAAGGTAACTGCAGCCAGACAGGTTATAGTGAGTAATTGGAAAAATGCAGAAGAGCTAGGGGTGAACCGATGGAGGAAAAAACTGAATAATATTATAATTTTAGAATATCTAACTGTGAAGATACACAGAATGAAAGGGTTTGAGGTCAGTGAGAAAGAGGAGGATTGCTTTGAGAAGGTAACGAATTGTTTGGGTAGGTCTGAACAATTTGGGGCAATTAAAATGTTAAAAGTTAAAAAAAAACTTGTGGATGGAGGAGTGTTAACGTATATAAATTTGTACATATGGTTGATTTGAATGTGTTGTTATTGATTATGTATACCCAATGTTTGTGTTTGGTTGTTGGTAAAAAATAAAAATTAAAGTAAATAATATAAACTAATAAGGTAAAGGTAAAGATACCCCTGCCCGTACGGGCCAGTCGTGTCCGACTCTAGGGTTGTGCGCCCATCTCACTTAAGAGGCCGGGGGCCAGCGCTGTCCGCAGACACTTCCGGGTCACGTGGCCAGCATGACGAAGCTGCTCTGGCGAGCCAGCACCAGCGCAGCACACGGAAACACCGTTTACCTTCCCGCTATAAAGCAGTACCTATTTATCTACTTGCACTTAGGGGTGCTTTCGAACTGCTAGGTGGGCAGGAGCAGGGACTGAACGACGGGAGCTCACCCCGCCGCGGGGATTCGAACCGCCGACCATACGATCGGCAAGTCCTAAGCACTGAGGTTTTACCCACAGCGCCACCAGCGGCCCTCATAAACTACCGTATTTTTCGCTCTATAACACGCACCCGACCATAACACGCACGTAGTTTTTAGAGGAGGAAAATCCGTAGGCATGCCACCCGTAGGCATTCCCTCCATAACACGCACAGACATTTCCCCTTACTTTTTAGGAGGAAAAAAGTGAGTGTTATGGTGCAAAAAATACGGTAATAATCATTAAAAAACAGGGGAGACTGGTTCATTAGGGGAAGTGGCTTCAGTCTGGCCCTGACACCCAGGAAGTCTCTCTAGCCACAACCCCACATTCTGACCCCGAGTTTCTGTCCCCTGTTTCCACCCCCCAGGTCCTCTGAAGACTGGGAAGATGCCTTGAAGGGACTCTACGAGTACATGTGAGTACTCCAGGGGCTGTGCAGGGTTAGCGGTGGTGGGCAGGCATTTGGGAGGCAAGAAAGGGGAGCAAGCAGTCCCTGGGCAAGTTTCTAGTCCCTGTGTTTATAGAGACAGGGTGAACGAAGCGAGACGGGGAGAGGGGCCACCTGGGACCCTCCCCAAGTTGTTGGACTCATCCCTGCCTTGGGGCCAGCGGGAATTGGGAGTCGGCAACATCGGGTGGGTCACAGGTTTGCCGTGGTCTAAGAAGATGCATTCTCTACTGCATGCAAGCGATGGAAGAATGCTTCTGTTCAGGACAGGCGCTTCCTTCTGGGAATGGGGAAATGCCCTCCTTGCAGCAGGAGCAGGCAGAATTTGCATCCCTCCATAGATCATTGGCGGAAGGCCTCTATTGGCAAGATGCAGTCCCTCCTGAGGAAGGAGACTGCCCCTTGGAAGATATCTTCATGCTTGCCGGGAATGCAAAATCGTAGATATATTTTGGACCGGGCTCTTCAATTTTCTCTCTGAAATTATTAAACAACCTCCTTTGCCAGTACCAGCCTTAGCTTTCACAAAACCCAGATTCCGACCCCACCACCCAGCATAAAGATTTACTGTATTTTTTGCTCTATAAGACTCACTTTTTCCCTCCTAAAAAGTAAGGGGAAATGTGTGTGCGTCTTATGGGGCGAATGCAGGCTGCGCAGCTATCCCAGAAGCCAGAACAGCAAGAGGGATCGCTGCTTTCACTGCGCAGCTATCCCTCTTGCTGTTCTGGCTTCTGAGGTTCAGAATATTTTTTTTCTTGTTTTCCTCCTCCAAAAACTAGGTGCGTCTTATGGTCTGGTGCGTCTTATAGAGCGAAAAATACGGTAATTCTTTTTCTGCTGGTAGCTGCACATCTAGTGATAGCAGATCCCTGGAAATCCCAGGTGTTGCGACTTCTTGAGATGTGGTTCAATAATATTAGTTCGGAACGTCTAACTGGGCTTGGAAGAGTTGCAAATGGGGTTATAAAGGAAAATAAAACCTGGTTTCCCTTCTTTTCATATGAAAGGGGGGGGGAGAAAATAAAGCTCTCCCCCCAGCCTCACAAACCTGTCTGTGGAGAACCTGCCAATGTTTCAAGACCATGTAAAATGACATTTGCCTGACACCTGCTTCATAGAATACAGGCAGGTGGTTGGAAAACTTTTGTAATGTCTCAGGTTTTAATCAAGACATTGTGGCTGGGGTTTTTTGAACCACTTTGGAACTGCTCTTGTTACTGTGTGTTGCTTTGTGCTGCAGTCTCTGCTTTATGGAATTTGTATGCAGCTATTTTGCTGCATTTTTAATAATAAAAAAGAAGAAGGGAGGGAGGGAGGGAGGGAATGCCTCTTCTTAGATCAAGGATCAGTGGCACTCTCATTTTTGCAGAGCTCCAACTCCTGCCATTCCCAGCTCTCGGCCATGTGGGCTGCTGGGGCTACTGGAAGTTGCAGTCCCGGCAATATAATGAGGGCCACAGGGCCCCATCTCGGCCCTTCGGACTTTCACCTTACGGAGGTCAACAATGCCATGTCCATGCACGGGCGACAAGCCCCAGGCTGTTTGGGGGAAGCAGAACGCAGCAGTCCTGCCCACCTTGAGAAAGAACTGGCTGGTGGGGGCTCTACAGGATTCCCATTAGGTGGTGGCACCAAGACTTGGGAACTCACTGCCACTTGATATCGGGCAGGAACTTCCGCGGTACCCTTTGCGGTGCCTACTTAAAAGATATTTGTTTAGGGAGGACTATCCAGACACATTATTTATTCATTGTTATTATTAATAGTAATAATAATATCCTGCCCATCTGGCTGTGTTGCCCCATAAACACTGATGTGTTTTGATCTCCTTTTAGTACTGTCGCTCATTTTAATTACCTTTCAAGTGCTTTTAGCCATTTTTAAAACTGTTTCTACCAGTAAAATTTAATGTTTCTTGCACACCACTTAGAGGTTTTTGTTACAACCCAGCGATATAAGAATTTGGTTGAAGAAATATAAAGAAATAAAGATGCCTGTTATATCCTGTTTTTTCCTTCTCTTCCTCTCTCTCTCTCTCTCTCTCTCTCTCTCTCTCTCTCTCTCTCTCAGATACAGTTTGACAACGTAAGTTGGGCATTTTCACGTGTGTTTTGGAGCAAAGTTTTCCGCAGCGACGAAAATTTGAGCGCGGGAAATGGAAGATTTTGCCCCTTTCTGCAAGGCCCCCTTGGCTGCGCCCCATGCGACACTCTTGCGAGGAAGGCAGTGGCAGGAGTCCCCCTGACGGACAGCGGAGGGGCAGCAGTTTTCTGAAATGACCAGCTGGGGGGGGGCTCTGGGTTGGCCCCCGAGGTGGAAAAAAACAAACAACACACCACTTTTGTCCAGGTTGCCAAAAGTGAAACATTGAGCAGCTGAATCCACATAAGGGAGACCCAGCCGGAGGGGCAAGATGAGCTGGGATAGCTCAGTGGGCAGAAGACGAGACTTAATCTCAGGGTTGTGGGTTCAAGTCCTGCACTGGGCAAAAGATTATTGCATCACAGAGGATTGGACTAGATGACCCACATTGTGTTGTGTGTGTGTGTGCAGAATATGACATTTGTGTGCGTGTGTGTGAGTTAAGATCCTCAGAAATGATTTTGCTAGGAACTCTTTTTTTTACTTAAGACTTTTAAATTAATTTTTCAAAACTTTAACCAATTAATTTCAATTTTCAAATTTGTTATACGTTTCTCTTTTGATTTGACTTTCCGCCTTTTTTCCATGCTGTTTTTCATACCAATCCCTTTCACAAATATAATATCACACATTTCATATTCCTCCATTTCATCTATTATCGCTATCTTCCCGTTGCTCAAATTTCAAATCCTGCTTGTGATTTCATTTGGTTACGATATTTTTTCCCCTTCAAATAATCCAAAATTTCAGAGTTTCTTTTTAAAAATTAGCTGGGAACTCTTCCAGGTGATTTTTTAACACCTGGCTGCTGTCTTCACAGGAACCCAGGCGAGTGGTCGATGGCACTGAAGCAACTCCCGGGATTTAGGTAGGTGCCCATTTCCTTGAAAGCCACTGGAAAAAACTGAGGTACTCCCCCACAAAACGTAGGGCAACAGTTGCGGGTGGGGAAACAGCGGCCGGGAGAATGAGTTTGTGGGAGAGGGGGGAGGCTTATAGATTAAATTAACGAATAGCTGCCGAGACGATATAGCAGGGACTCAGTCCTAGAAAGGAGTGGCCCCTTTCTGGGATAATTGTTCCGTCCCAGGAGGCGGCGCCAGAGCTGACAGGCCATCCTGTCAGGGATGTTGTGCTTTTCAGGATTTTACTCTGGGATTTTATGTTGCATCCTGCGTTCAGCAGGGGGGCTGGCACCCTTGAGGTGCCTTTCAACGCCTATCGATTCCTGCTGGTGCAGCATTGCAGCAGCTAAGCAGGTGTAAACCTGGAATAATAATAATATTTTTATTATTATTTATACCCCGCCTATCTGGCTGGGTTTCCCAAGCCGCTCTGGGCGGATTACAGCACCTACAGGGTCCACAAGAGGGAGGCAGATACAGGGGGAAGGAAAGGAATTGGGACCCACAGCATCAATGTGTTTTAAGAAACCACCAAGAACATTTTTAGAGCATTGCAGTGGGGGTCTCTTCCAGCTGTACAATTCTGTCTTTCTCTCCCCATCCCTTTATCTTTCAGCCACTGCACATCTACAAGGTAAACAACCAGCCTGGAGGAAAGATGGACGGGAGTTGCTGAGCCGAAAGTTGTTGTGGCTGCGCGCGCACGCGACATTTTCAAAAATGGATTCCCCCAGAGAGAGTCCCAAAGACAGCTGTAGTTTGCCCCTTGCAAAGCGACAATTCCCAGCGCCCTGATCCTAATGCCATAAAGCTGCAAGTCTGTGGTGTGGCCACGTTTTGAATGCCCTGTTCTGTTCTGGTCACCTCGCCTTGAAAAGGAGATTGTAGAGCAGGGGAAAATTCAGAAAAGGGGCAACCCGAATGATCAAGAGGATGGAGAATGGTTGCAGTATTTGGTGCTTTTTAGTGCAGAAAGGGGACACGGGTGGCGCTGTGGTCTAAACCACTGAGCCTCTTGGGCTTGCTGATCGGAAGGTTGGCGGTTCGAATCCCCGCGACGGGGCGAGCTCCTGTTGCTTGGTCCCTGCTCCTGCCAACCTAGCAGTTCGAAAGCACATCAAAGTGCAAGTAGATAAATAGGTACCACTCCAGCGGGAAGGTAAACGGCGTTTCCGTGCGCTGCTCTGGTTCGCCAGAAGCGGCTTAGTCCTGCTGGCCACATGACCCGGAAGTATTTTGTCACACGGCACAGTTGAACTGTGGAACTCGCTGCCACTGGATAGCTTTAAAGGAGGATTAGACAAATTCATGGCCATCGATGGCTGCTAGCCAAGAAGGCTATGCTCTGCCCGCCACGACTGGAGGTAGTAATGCTTCGAATAACAACTGCTGGAAAACACAAGAGAGGAGAGGGCTCTTGTGTTCGATTCACGCCTTTGGGTTTCCCAGAGGCATCTTAGTTGGCCACCGCAAGAAGAGGGTGCTGGAATAGATAGGCCATCTAATATTCTTAAAAGACAGCTCCCAGCACACTCTGGCAGAAAATCGTGCTCTTCCTTATTCAGTTCACTAATGAATTGCTTCCCACGAGGCATCTGGAAGTGATTCGCAATGCAATGACTGTTAACATATATAAAAACAGCTTAAAACAACCACACTTTGAAACTATGATAAATATTGTTACACGCCACTCCAATCTCTTGAGCAGCGATATTCCAGGGGGATTCCTGAATCTACCCAGGGCTGAGTTTCCCTGGAAAAGAGGTCAGTAGAATCCCACTTCTGACACCAGTGTTGTGCACACCCAAATCTCCAAGTGGCGAGAGACTCCAGGGGTTCTGGGCACTAACTCAGGGTTTGGCCTCCTTGAAATAAAGGCCAGGGTGTCTTTAGTAGTTTTGCTTTTTATCGACACATGTATACAACCGGCACATGACACTGAACTTAACTCTTTGTCTTCCTCTGTTTCCGCAGACCAGAGAACCTGAACTTTACGAGTAAGTTTCCAAAACTTTGTCTTGGGTGCTGCAGGGGGCATGGCTTCACGACTTATGGGCTGATGTGAAATAGAGGTATTCTCTTCCATTAGCAAGGAAGACCTCTTCTTAGATTAAGAAGGATGAAACATCTCTGGTCCATCCAAAGTTGCTGGACTCTCACCCCCTGTCCTTCCAGACCACGTGTGAGATGGGAGTAATGGTTCCATCTTAAAGAGGCATTCCCTTTTGAGGGATTGTGCCTCTTCTTCAAAAAGGGACATAGGAACCCCTGTGGCTGCCAACTCCTGGCAAACAGCCACCATGCCCCAAAATCAGGAATGGTCCTCCCAACATCTGGGGAGGCCACAGGTTCCTAATCTGTTATGCCACCATGTTACAGAGATGGAAAGGTGGAGTCAGAAGGGCACTGCATGCCGGTTTTAGGGACAGCAGCTACAAGGGGTGTCTCTAATGCCTGCTTTCTGTGTCCCCTAGGTATAGAAAGCACCCTCTCGAAAAACTGGCTCAACTTGATGGCGCTGAAGGAGCTTGAGGGAGAGACCCCCGTTCTCCAGCTCCTCGCCCCGATCTGCTGAATTCTTTCCTTTTCTGCAATGTTCTATGGAGAGCCCACTTTGATGTAATAAAATTATGGATAGAGAGACCCCTGCAGTTTGGTGCCTTGAAGCTTGGTTCTTATTGGAAAGATGGTCTCATTGGTTTTACAAACAGCCAGGAACCTGGTAGATCCCTCCCAACTACATATGAAATGGTCTGGATCTTTTGAAAGGGAAAATGGGATCAACTGAAAAAGGGGTTTGATGGCTCAAGAAAAAACGAAATGGTGAATTAATGGGTAAGTAACCAAAACTGACGTGGGTGGCGCTGTGGGTTAAACCACAGAGCCTAGGACTTGCCGATCAGAAGGTTGGCAGTTTGAATCCCCACGACGGGGTGAGCTCCCGTTGCTCGGTCCCTGCTCCTGCCAACCTAGCAGTTTGAAAGCACGTCAAAGTGCAAGTAGATAAATAGGTACCGCTCCGGCGGGAAGGCAAACGGCGTTTCCGTGCGCTGCTCTTAGTCCTGCTGGCCACATGACCCGGAAGCTGTACGCCGGCTCCCTTGTCCAATAAAGCGAGCTGAGCGCCGCAACCCCGGAGTCGGCCACGAATGGACCTAATGGTCAGGGGTCCCTTTACCCAAAACTGAAGCTTTTCCAAAGCATGGGGAAAGATGAAAGACCTTTCAAGAGTCAGCTGGTTTTGTAATTTTATTGGATCATCTCAACATACACACACGCACACACAAAAATTGGTACAGCAGCTTTGTGGCGTTTTTCTCTTTCGGGGATTTCAGGGGAAGGGGGGGAATGTCGATAGCAAATAAGTTTGATTTTCTTCTTCCTCCCAACCCCCCAAAAAAACACATCATACAGTTTTTTAAAGGTTCTAGAATCACCAAAAGGTTTCTGCAAGAGAACATAATCTACATGCTAAAGTGAGGGTTTTATTTTTCATCCAGGAATATATGTACACATATATAGATATATATATACTTCTTTTTTTTAATCCACTAATTCCAAGGAACCTTTGTCCTTTTTAAGACAAATTTAAAAGACGCCGTGCAGTCTCCCTCCCAACGCGCACGCAAAAATCCGGACTAAGCCACGGAAGGTTGACCAGGAGCTTCTCCCCGCCCCAAAGAACTTTTTTAATACTTTTATGGGCCCCGACGATAATGTGGGAGAGGGGAGACCTGGATCCATCTGATAAATCAAGTTCTGCCAGAGCAAAACGAACCCCTCTTTCCCCAAGCCGGCAAGCATTTTGCAAGTGGTTTTGGATTTCAAAAAACCCAAACCTACCCCTAAATTATGGGGGGGGGGGAGGTTGAGGCACCCGTGTCTTGAAACAAGCAGCACATCAAAAAGCAAGCCAGAGACCAGGGTTTTCATGCTTGTTTCTGTGCGCTCTCTCTCTGCATCCCACAAAATATACTTTATTTGGGGGTGGGGGTGAGGAGGTTCAAAAATGATATTTTGCGAAACAGGTGGGTTCTTTTTAAAAAATTGCTAAGTGCCATATTCCTTTCAACAGTGATCAAGCTGATTTCAAAATAAATAAGTCGCCGGCTCGCTTCCGTCTTACGGGACAGGCGCGTGGGGGAAGGTTTGTCGAAACTAGAGGGAAGAAGACTTGTTTCCAGCCAAGAATCTCCAAAAAACACAAGGAAGCCGTCCCACAAGCTGTGCGCTCTGCCAGTTTCTCGGACCAATGTCACGCAGCTGATCGATTAAGAGTCTTGATCTGGGAGTTCAGAAGCCCAAGGCACAGTTTATGGGAACGGGTGGAATATGGGGCGAAAAGGGATAACTGGGGTCATGGTGGGAGGACCATGGCCAGAACAGCAGCAGCAGCAGCCAAAGGGGTCAACCTCACATGGTAAGCCAAATAAAAATGTCAAAAATAAAGTGGGGGGGGGATCCACACACAAAACCAAGAGACAATGAACCTTTGGATTTCCAGTTTTCTTTTTGCTACATTCTAAACAAAATAAAAACTTCAGGAATGTGAAATTTTGCGCTCTCTCTCTCTCTCTAAGCGGATATCACAAAGACGCATGGGAAGGGGAAAGGGAATTGATTGATCTCGCAGAACAGGAATGAATCCCGTCCTCGGGAGGCAGAAGGGGAGGCAAACACAACTGGCTTGTGGTGGAGGGAAGCCAACGTAAAAAAACCCAAAACCCCAACAACAGCAACAACAAAACTAATTACAGGTACAGTCAGCCTGGATGTGGACCACCACACCAACACTATGGAGGGTGGTGACCCAGAAGAGCAACCGTGAAATTGGAGCCGATTTAAAGAGATGCGGTGCCTGCGATTTCTTGGGCCGCTCAGCACCACACCTCATGCGGCCATGGACTGTGGCAAGGATCTCTTGGGTGGCTGCGTCAACGATGGTAGGGAGCTTCTGTGGTACAGAAGAAGTTCCCCACCACGGCTGGTCGAAAAGTTCAAAATGGAATGTGAGGGAAGGGGGGAGAGAGAGAAAAGACGACAGCTTCGGGATGTGTAAACCGCCAGAACCGAAAAACAACACCCACCCCCACGTCCCAGGGCGGAGTGGGAGTGGGAAAATGCCCACCCCCAGGAGGGGCAGGTAGGGGAGGACCGTACGTGCGCATGGGAGAGAGAGGGGAGGTGAGAGAATTCTTCATCGCTCGGCCGGATTCAGTCTGTGTGAGCCTCACGACACTCCTCTCTTGGGGGCAGGCGGGGGGAGGAGAACGGATCGCACCAGTTTCTCGGGAGCAACTCAGCACTTTGACAAGGTCTCCTTGAGTTCAGACAGCAGGTTGCCCAGCAAGGTCAGCTCATTGCACTTGGCATCGACGGAGACGGAGTTCTCTCCCTTTGGAAAGAGAGCGGATTTTCATTTGTGGGTGCGGAGAGAGATGAGACAGCAAACACAGGTTGTGGCCAACCAACGCAATCAAATAATAATAATAATAATAATAATAATAATAATAATAATAATAATTTATATCCCACCCTCCCCAGCCGAAGCCAGGCTCAGGGCGGCTAACAACAATAAAAATAACACAGTATTCTAAAATCAATTCATTTTAAAATCAGTTCAAAATCAAATTAATGGCAACCATGCGCTAGAGTTCTGTGAGGATTGCCAAAGGAGGGGGTCAGACTGTGCCTTGGCCAAAGGCCTGGTGGAACAGCTCTGTCTTGCAGGCCCTGCGGAAAGATGTGAAGTCCTGCGGGGCCCTTGTCTCTTGTGACAGAGCGTTCCACCAGATCGGAGCCGCAGCCGAGAAAGCCCTGGCTCTAGTTGAGGCCAGCCTAACCTCTCTGTGGCCTGGGATCTCCAGGATGTTTTTATTTGAAGACCGTAAGTTCCTCCATGGGACATACCGGGAGGGGCGGTCCCGTAGGTACGAGGGTCCTAAGCCGTATAGGGCTTTAAAGGTCAAAACCAGCACCTTAAACCTGATCCTGTACTCCACCGGGAGCCAGTGCAGCTGGTATAGCACCGGGTGAATGTGATCTCGCAGCAAAGACCCCGTAAGGAGTCTCGCTGCGGCATTCTGCACCCACTGGAGTTTCTGGGTCAGTCTCAAGGGCAGCCCCACATAGAGCGAGTTACAATAATCCAGTCTGGAGGTGACCGTCGCGTGGATCACAGTGGCTAGGTCAGGGCGAGAGAGGTAAGGAGCCAATTGCTTAGCTTGGTGGAGATGAAAAAATGCCGCCTTTGTTATAGCTGCAATCTGTGCCTCCATGGAGAGGGAGGTATCGAAGATTACACCCAAACTCTTAACGGACGGTGCTGGCACTAATTGCACCCCCGCAAGAGATGGGAGTTGCCCCCCCAATCCCATATCGTCCCGTCCCAGCCAGAGGACCTCTGTCTTCGAAGGATTTAACTTCAACTGGCTCCCACGTAACCATCCAGCCACAGCTTCCAAACATCTGATCAGTGTGTCTGGGGCCGAGTCAGGATGGCCATCCATCAACAGAAAGGAGGTGGAGCGACTCCTCCAGGATGCAATCATCACCCCACTGTGTCTGCCCCCCCCCACTTACCTTTTTAACTAACAGACAGACATGATGGCCCTGGATAGAACGGCTATACATCGATGCGCAGGAGCCCACTCGCTCGACAACTGAAGGGGAAGGAAAGAGAAGGCGTTTAATAATAATAATAATAAAATTTTTTATTTATATCCCGCCCTCCCCAGCCGAAGCCGGGCTCAGGGCGGCTAACAACAATACAACAATACAAAAGTACAACACAAACAACACTCTAAAATCATTCATTATAAAATTAATTAAATTCAAGCCACTGGCCACCACTGGGCCAGAGCTCCGCGAAGATTGCCGAGGGAGGGAGTCAGGCTGTGCCCTAGCCAAAGGCCTGGTGGAACAGCTCTGTCTTGCAGGCCCTGCGGAAAGATGTCAAGTCCCGCAGGGCCCTAGTCTCTTGTGACAGAGTGTTCCACCAGGTCGGAGCCACAGCCGAAAAAGCCCTGGCTCTAGTTGAGGCCAGCCTAACTTCTCTGTGGCCTGGGACCTTCAAGATGTTTTTATTTGAAGACCGTAAGTTCCTCTGTGGGGCATACCAGGAGAGGCGGTCCCGTAGGTACGAGGGTCCTAGGCCGTATAGGGCTTTAAAGGTTAAAACCAGCACCTTAAACCTGATCCTGTACTCCACCGGGAGCCAGTGCAGTTGATATAGCACCGGATGAATGTGATCTCACAGCGAAGACCCCGTAAGGAGTCTCGCCGCAGCATTCTGCACCCGCTGGAGTTTAAGATGGGGCGTCTTCGTCCTCTCCCTCAAAAACAAGGCTAAGCTTTCAGGAGTGTGAATGAGAAGGAGGAGGAGGAGAGCTTACTCCCTCTGCCCATATCAGCAAGAAGCACTGGTTAGATCTCCTGGGGGGAAGAAGCAGAGCTCAAAGCAGGGACTCATGCTGAGAAGCGACAGAAGGCCTCCTCAGAGAGTGGGCAAGCTCACTCCTGACGCATCCAAACCCGGTGCAGAGAGAGATGACACGTAAAGGCAGCAAAAGCCCAACCCCCCTTACCTGCCAGTCATAAGGTCTTAAGCAGGGCGTGGAAACCCTCAAATTTGCCCCATAACAAATGCCAACAGCTGGAGGGGGGGAAATCAGGCCTGGCAACCAATCCATTGACATTATTTTCAGCTCTCCAACCCCACTATGACAGTCTATCCTGGGTTGTTGTTGTTGTTTTTTGAGGAGGAGGAACTTACTGCAGCAGGACCTCACCTGAGAAGTGATGGTGGAAGCAGATTTTCGCCAGGAGGTGGTGGAAAGGCATGGTGATGCTGTCGACTTTGAAGGATCTGGCGTGCAGGTCCCCCGACTCCAGCAACCTGGCATAAGCATCACTTGGGGGAGGAGAAATCAAGGTGAATTGAGCGGCAAAGGAAGCTGGGGGAAGAGGAGTGGGCCGGGACACCACCTCTGGCTTGGCCACTTCTGCCCAAGGTGGGCAGGAAAAGCCTTTTAATGAAATTGTTTATTATGATCTTGGGACCAACCAGCCCTGGCGAGCAAACGCACACTCATGCCGACACACAAAGAAGGGAGAAGCATCAAAGTAAGTACATTCAAATGACGTTGCAAAGAAATAGGGTTCATAAACAAGCTTGTTTCCCCCTGCTCTGGAGGGCAGGACTCGAACCCATGGCTTCAAGTTACAAGGAAGGAGATTCCAATTAAACATCAGGAAGAAGTTTCTGACGGTGAGAGCTGTGTGATAGTGGAAAGGGTTTACTTGGGAGCTGTGAACTCTCCTTCCTTGGTGATTTTTAAGCAAAGGTTGGGTGCCCACCTGTCATGGATGCTTGAGCAGATTTCTGCATTGCAGGGGGGTTGGACTAGATGGCCCTTGGTGGTCCCTCCTGACTCTACAATTTATGATTCTACAAACATTTTCTCATAAAAGCAGGCCAAGGGAGAAGCGTGTCAGGTCGATCTCTGCATCCAACAGTAGAAGTTCATCTGTCCGCTCCCAGAGTCTCAAGAGCTCACCTGTAACAGGGCGTCGTGATAAGGTAGGAGGCGCAGCTGAAATGCAACTTGAAGTCCAGCTTTTCGTGTGTTGAGCCTTCCTCGTCCTGCCAGAAAACAACAGAGGGTGGGAAGTGGGGGCAAAGGAAGCAGACGCCCCCCCAAATGCATCCCTGAAACAGCCTCTTCTCATGGGTCCCAATGGAGGAAGGAGGCAGAAAAAGCCCCGCCACGGACCCTCCCACATGCTCCATTTTTCACTCCAGCCAACCGCCTAGCTGTTCCTCTCCGATGCTTTGGAAAAAAAATCTGGCTTTACAGTCCCTTCTACCTGTAAGAGTCCCAAGGATGGGATAAAGCCGCACCCAATATATTAATAGAAAATCACCATTTATTATTTTTATATACTGCCCTTCATCTGAGGATCCCAGGGCGGTTTTCTGGCATAAAAACACAACAATACACAACGGAAAAGCAATAACCCCTCCAGGCCACAGATTTTGTTAGTGTAGCTGCACAGTGGATTTTTATATATCAAGCTGCCAGCCGGCTTTGTCTGCCTCCTGCACTCAACCTTGGCTGGAGAAGTAATAAACACATTTTTGTGGAGGACAGAGGGACCGAGGAGGAGAAAAATGAGGTCTATGTAGCTGCCTCCTTCTCCCCAGAGAGGGCGGTGCCTTCACCCACCCTCCTAGATGCCCACATATTGGCAGGATGCCCTGCGGGTGCTGCTAAACTCTGCCATGAGCCCCTGTGGCCAGCATGACCAATGGCCAGCGATGAAGGTGGAGATTGGGTGTTCAGCGTCGTCTTGAAGAGCCTTAAGTCCCCTGACTTATTTATTTACGAAACTGGTTCGGGGCTCTTTCATCCTTAATCTGTTTCAAACTTTAAAAAAAAAATACCGTGCAAAAATGAGTTTTAATGTTAACGGTGTGCTTTTGTTTATTCTTATTTTACTTATGAGATTTATAGGCCACCCTTCATCACAAGATCTTGGGGCGGTTCACGGAGTAAAAAAATAAAGGTTAAAAACATGAATTGGAATACAAGAAGGGGAGGTATGAGGAGGTCAGGGAAATATGTCATAGAAAATTAAGTATTCAGAATTGTATGTGTTTTTCTTTTTCTTTTTTCTTTTTGTTTGTATAAAATTGGAAACTTAATAAATATCTTTATAAAAACATGAAAGTAAGTAAAATTTAATTGTAACAGCCTGCCATAGGACCTTGGGGTGAAGGGCAGGCAATGAATTGTAATAATAATAGTAATATTAGTAATAAGAATAATAATAATAGAATTCAAGCACTGGGAAAGTGGAAGAGGCCCTTACTTTGACGATAAACGTGAGGGTTCCTTTTAGTTTCTGCGCCATGACAATACTTTGCAAGGTGAAGACAAACTGGGCTTCGTTGGACACCCCTAAATTGGGAGAATGGAGAAAATTTTAAAAAAGAAATAAATTCAAAAATATTCACTCTCTTCCATTTTGGCTCAAGCTTGATCGATTGGGGGGGGGGAGCCCTACCAAACCCACACAGAGGCACACTAAGAACACATAGTTTGGAAGTGTATGAAAATGAAAAGTATCAAAGACCCTCAGCAAAGTCACACAGCTACAGAGAAGACTGCCCCTCAACTACTATCAAATTCTGTCATTTGTATTAATGTAAACTTCCAGTAAACCTCCAGAACATATTCCCCAGTATATTTTATCTTATTGATATAGCTGGTGGCTCAAACATATGAAGTTTCTATCTATCTATTATGTGAAAAAAATAATAATAATCAAATATCCTTTATTATGCATAGCAAAACCACACATTATCAAATAGAAACTGTATACAAATTATGCAAAATACAAGCTCAACCTAACAAGGTTTGTCCCAGTCAGATCTTTAACTCCAAAGAAAAACAATTTGCATAAATAATACAACCACTAAATCTCTTTATAATGGCCCAGTCTTTCTACATGGACAGCACTCAAAAATTCAGCCACTATTAAAGTAATTTGATCATTACTGTCCGAAAGCAGGTTCTGAACCGTTGGTAGCATAGAAGTCAGCCTATTGAGTTGTAAGGCCTCTAATAATTGTCTTCTGGCATAATAATAATAATTTGAAAGGTTGCCCCTGGGCTTAATCTAGATATGACCCCTTTGATGCCATTAAACATTTGGTGGAAAGGGAGGCTTTCTTGACACTCCTTGACAACTCTGGCCAACCCTGCACCGTCCCCAGCAAAGACAGGACATACCAGGGGGCAGCTGGAAGGGGACAGGAATTCCGTCATGTATCGAGGAGCCTTCCGGCCGGAACATTTTAGTGTTGAGTGAGTCCAGGACATTCAGCTCCATGCTCTTCAGGAAGCTGCTGCTTTTGTTCTCGAAGATGATGGAGACGGTCACCTGGCTGTCGTTCTGCAGGTTCCCCTGGATGTCGTAGGTCTGCGGGAGGAGGCATTTGTGAAGAGGGAGCAGCAGCAGCGGAGCTGGAGACCATCGCTCAACCACTGCACACTTAAGGCGCTTGCACTCCACGGAGGAGCAGACCCAGCCCCACTCACCATTTTGATGTACGCGTTTTCGGCAAGGAGGGCGTAACTTGACATTGGCTGGAAGGCAGAAAGAAAAGGGCGTCATTCCTGAGCTGCGGCCAACTATGTGTGGAGAGGCAGCGTGGTTAGAGTGCCGGAAGAGGACTTGGGAGACCAGGTTCGAATCCCCACTCAGCTAAGAAGCTGTCTGGGTGGCCTTGGGCGAGTCACTCACTCTCAGCCTAAACTACCGTATTTTTCGCACCATAGGGCGCACCTAGTTTTCAGAGGGGGAAATCAAGGAAAAAAATATGACACCCCCCCCCAGCTCTGGGAGCAGCGGACAGGCTGCAGGCAGCCTGTGCGCTTCTCCCAGACCTTCTTCCTGCTTTTGCGGGAGGTAGGGGAATTCCCCCACCTCCTGCGAAACCTGCAGAAGCCGTGCGCTCTTTAAAGGGTGCGTGGCTCCTGTGGGCTTTTCTACAAGGTGGGAGAAGGGACTGATGCGGAGCTTGTGTGCAGCTCTTGGGGGCTTTTCCCGCCTGCCTCCCCCCTGCATTCGCTCCATAGGACGCACACACATTTTCCCTTGCTTTTTAGGAGGGAAAAAGTGCGTCCTATAGAGCGAAAAATACGGTACCTCGCAGGGTTTTTGAACGGACTAAATGTAGGCCACCTTGAGTTCGTTATAGAAAAAGGGAAGGTTATAAACGCAATAAATATATATAAAGTTCTGCTTGGGGTAAACCCACTGAAATTAAGAGAAGTTAGTAATGCCTATCAATTTCCGTGGGTCTACTCTGGGCAGGACCAACACTGGCTATGATTAAAAGAAATCTCTGTACAGGAGTGTTTCCCAAACTTGGGTCTCCAGCTGGTTTTGGGACTACAATTCCCATCATCCTAACCACTGGTGTCCTGCTAGCTAGGGATGATGGGAGTTGTAGTCCCCAAACAGCTGGAGACCTGAGTTTGGGAAATCCTGCAGAAGACCTCTCAAGTGGTTTGCCAGATGGCCTAAAATATTCATTTAAAATACCAATAAAAAACAAGTTAATAATAATAGCCAGAAAAAAAACCACAAAGAGGCAATTATAAGACCCTTGCTCACCGGTAACGGTTCATCCTCCAGCGTCCCGTTCTGCACCGATTCTGCAGGGAGCTCCTCTCCACTGTTGCCCTGGTGTTTTTTCGACTTCTTATCCTTGGACTTCTCCTCTTTCTTGTGCTTCTTCTTCTTGTGCTTGGAGGACTTTGACTGCGCCAGGGGGAAATCCAGGGGTAAGACACCTTCCTCCCATATCGCCCATTAAAAGCCAAGGTGTGAACCTTGGCGATCTCCGCCAGGCCCTGCCCTGTGCAACTCCCTGCCCATAGAGGGAACTGCCCCAGCCTTCCTTCCAAAGTCTCTCAAAAACCGCTTTTGGGACAGGCGCTTCGCACTACGGATGTTTCTCCTTAACCAAGCAACATCTGCTGCTGTCTTATTGTGCTTTTTAATTAATAATAACAAATGATAATCATATTATTTATATGCTCCCCTACCACGCTGGGCAGCTACCAACAAAACATTAAAAACACAATAAAACACTGAAGACTAAAAACTTCCCTATATGGGGCTGCTTTCAGGTGTCTTTCAAGTTGTGTAGTTGTTTATCTCCCTGACATCTGACGGGAGGGCGTTCCACAGGGCAGGCGCCACCACCAAGAAGGCCCTCTGCCTGGTTTTCTGTAACTTCACTTCTCAAAGGGGGGGGGGAGACTGCCAGAAGGCCCTTGGAGCTGGCCCTCTGTGTCCAGACTGGACGATCGGTTATATTGTATTCCATATTGCAAGCTGCCTTGACATATCATATGAAAGCACGGGGCGCAAATATTCAAGTAAACAATAAAAGAAGCCGACTCACAACCCCCCTGCTCCCCCCCCTTTTTGGCATTCAGGGACAGGGACTTGGCCACTCACCTTTCCTTCCTCTTCCTCCTCCAGCTCTTCTTCTCGCACTTCCTTCTGGGCCCCCACTGGCTCCCCAGCCCCTGCGAGATTCACGCTCGGCTCAGAAGGGCTCTAAAGGGAGGCGGCAAGATTGAAATTATTTATACCCTGCCCATCTGGCTGGGTTGCCCCAGCCACTCTGGGGCAGCTTTCAACAAATTAAAACACAGTTAGACATCAAACATTAAAAACTTCCCCATACAGGGCCACCTTCAGATGTCTTCTAAAAGTTCTAGTTTATCTCATTGACGTCTGGTGGAAAATGCTCAAAAAGCAAGCCAAGGGACTAAGGGACAGCTCTCCCGGAGGGGCAAGGAGGGGTCTTACTTTACAATGGCTCATGCCCTGAAACTGTGGGCAGCTCCCTGCTTGCACCCCTCCCCCAAGCCCACTGGCTGCCTGTTTACCAGGCCAGGCTCAGGGTTCTTGCGTTAATTTACAAGGCCCTTAACAACATGGCTCCAGGAGATCTTAAGATACTGCCTGATACCTTATATCCCAGTCTTATCGCTAAGATACCGGGGGCGAGGAGAGAAAACATGGGAGTAACAAGTTCCAAGGTCTTCGCCTAAACCAGCTGTTTTCAACCTTTTTGAGTCCACAGCTTTTTGACCAACTCCATTCTTTCTCACCCTTTTTTCGAACACCCTCCTTTGTGGAGTGTTCCCTCAGCTTCCTCTCTTCTCCCCTCTCCTTGGGAGTCTTCTGGGCAGTTGCTGCCCTTGGTTTCTGAGCTGCCTGCCCCAAAGAGAGGTGTCTCCTCACACTGCCCCACAGGGGCCTGGGAAGCACCCCCTGACCAGCCCCAGAGGCACCATTTGCCTAGGGAGCCTGTAGCCGGGGCTGCTGCAATGAACAGCCATGCAAGACTTTGGGAGGAAGACGCAAGAGGGCATCAGAGGAGGGAGGGAAGGAAGGAAGGAAAGAAAGAGGGACAGAGGCCATTGTTGCCTGCAGCACCCCTGACCAACATCCAGTGCACCCCAGGGTGCCACAGTGCACTGGTTGAAAACCACTGGTTTAAGGAGTCCTTTGGAGCCTGGGCTTACTGTATTTTTCGCTCTATAAGACACGCCTAGTTTTTAGAGGAGGAAAGGGGGAAAGCCCTGGTGTGTTTTTTTGGGATCAGCTCACAGTTGTGCAGCTTCTTTTGCAAAGGGGAAAAGCCCCCTTTTTGGAGGATCAGCTCAAAGTTGTTGATATTACTTTGCAAAGGGAAAAAAAAATCCTGTTTTTATGGGGTTCAGCTCAAAGTTCTGCAGCTTCCTTAGGAAAGGAAAGGGAGCCCTTTCTACAATTTCCAGACAAATCATCTAATCAGCCAGTCACATGTCGCTGGGGAAACAAACAGTCTCAGTCTGCAGAACATTCAACAATGGAGGCCTGGGCAAAGGGCCGGGGCTGGAAAGGGAGCCAGCGATTGACCACACATTCGCTCCATAAGATGCACAGACATTTCCCCTTACTTTTTAGAAGGAATAAAGTGTGTCTTACGGAGCGAAAAATACGTACCGTATTTTTCGCCCTATAGAACGCACTTTTCCCCCTCCAAAAATGAAGGGGAAATGTTTGTGCGCCCTATGGGGCGAATGCAGGCTTTGGCTGAAGCCTGGAGAGCGAGAGGGGGCGGTGCGCACCGACCCCTCTTGCTCTCCTGGCTTCAGGAAGCTATCCGCAAGCTTTGGGAGCCCGTGGGAGTTTCCGCCGGGCTCCCAAGGCTTGCGGACAGCAGCCTGCAGCCTGAAACCCGGGGAGCGCAGCGGAGCACACCCCGGGCTTCGGGCAGATATCCGCAAGCCTTGGGAGCCCAGTGGAAGTTCCTGCCGGGCTCCCTAGGCTTGCGGATAGCAGCCTGTTCTGAGGGCTGGGGTTGGGGGAAGCTCGGGCATCCCCTGCCCCAGCTCCACGCCTGGGGGGGAAATAATCCCCCCCCCCAAAAAAACTAGGTGCGCCCTATGGGCCGGTGCGCCCTATAGGGCGAATAATACGGTATATATCTGAGTTTGCAACACTTGCACGCACACGCACACACACATCATTTCGGAGCTCTGCAATGGAGATTAACCTTTGCTTCCGTAGCAGCTGCAGGCGGCGGACCGTCAGAAAGCCAGAAGTCCATGTCTTCCTGCTGGAATGAGAGAGAAGGGGAGCGAAAAAGGACTGTGGGTTACCTGTAGTGCACTTTCTTTTACAACATATTTAAATCTTACAACTAATAATAATAATAATAATCACCACCACCACTCCACCCCGATACACGAAGTGTGTATGAAAACAGCAAACCCCGTGCCCATTTCTGGGTGCTTTCGAACTATAACTCCCAGTATCATCTGCGACTGATGAGCCCTGCTGGAATGCAGCAGCTGAACTATAACTCCCATCAGACCTGGGTGCTGGGAATCAGAGTGCAATGGCTGGACCCTCCACGGGGCTCCCCGTCCCTGCTCTGAACGGACTCTAGGAGAGCACAGGTGTGTGGGTGTCTTACCTTCTTCTCCTCTTCCTCTTGCTCCTCCTCCACCTCCTCCTCGATCTTCCTCTCCCTCTCCTTCCTCTTCTCTTTCTCCCGCTCCTTCTCTTTGTGCTTCTTCTCCTTCTTCTTCGGTCGCTTGCTCTTCTTCTCTGCGGAGAGCACTTCCGCCTCCTGGGGCGACTTGAGGTCGTCGGCGTTCCTGTGTTTCTGCACCGGAAGCTTCTCGCTGTCCGCCAAAGGCCTTTTTAGTGGGAAGGAAGAACAGGGGAGGTTTGTTTGCTTTTAATTATGCGTTTCGTTTGCATTTTTGCATCTCTTTTTGCTTTTATATGCCGTGAACTGCCTTGTGATCTTCAGGTGAAGGGTAAATAAATATACAAATTCAACTCAGGCTGCAAAAAACACCATCTCGAGATCCAGCCTCCTGTTTTCCAACCCAAAAGCAAGATTCTAGCAGGGCCGGTAATATGGTGCCCATTGCAAGGCCAGAATTAACACCACACACTCTCTCATGCATAGCACACAGCTACACCGCTGAATGAACCCTCTGAAACGGCCTGAGGGCGACCAGAAGTTCCCCGACACTAGTCTTTGCCTTTCTGGTGCCCTCCAGCGGCCCTGGACCACAAGTCCCAGCAGCCCCCATGCTGGCTGCGGCTGTTGGGGAGTCGTGATGGCGGAAATTCCAGAACATCTGAAGGGCACCTGGGCTGCGGAAGGCTGTCCTGGAATAAGTTTCAGGAGCACTACAACAGGTTAACAGCGAGGTGGATTGCATACGGCTGCTTTCCTGGTCGCCTATGGCGAACGGAAGATTGGCTCCAGGCAAGCAAGCGACCAAACGCCATTCAGAGCATGGAACTCCCCGCCACTAGAAATCAGGCAGGCACCAGATGCAAGGCTGAAACAGGTTTATTCCAGGAGGCCTTTGCACCATAAATGCTGTTCTGGGATTTTCAGTTTTGCATACTGCATGTTTTTTATTTTGTAAGTTGCTTTAGTGAACACTAGGATTTTTTAAAAAGTTTCTTTTGTTCCAGGCCACAAACATGCAAATTTAGGTCTATGCAGGCAGAAGAGAGAGAGAGAATTGATTTTCCCCGCTAGACTCTCAAAATACGGAGAGTCTATTTTTTCTGCTGCAATTTGGGGTGGGGTGGCTGGGTCAGCAGCTCTCTTGGCCGTGTCGGGGTTTTACGACGTCAGGAAGGGAGCAGCCAACTTGTGGTTTTTGCATTGTAATTTTATGTTGTGAACTGCCCTGAGATCTATGGATAAAGGGGCAGTATGCAAATTTAATAGATAATGAAAAGAACAACTTCCCATACACTGGGGAGAGAGAGAAAGAGAGGGAGAAGGGAGCGCTTACCTCGCCGATTTCCCTGAAACCAGACTGTGTGTGAAAGACAGAGAGAAAGAGAGGGAGACAGGAAAAAAATAAAATAAAATACACATGACGACAGAATACAGCAACTGTGCGAATGGAAGAAGCAGGAGGGAAAGAGACAGAGAGTGAGAAATGCAAAATAATTCTGGTGATGCCTCACAGGACATACAAACAGAAGAGCTGGAAGAACCTGAGGAGCAAACCTAGCCTTTTAAAAGACGCAGTGGAAGTGTCCAAATCGATGGCTTCACCTCCTAAACTAAGCTAAGCCCACAAGGTGAAGACTGGGGGGGAGGACCTGTGACCCCTGGGTCTAATCTGGCCCACAAGGTCATTGCCCGTCCCAAACCACGCTCACCCCAGAGGTCGCATGTGACATATAGGAGGGCTTGCCATACTCGCAAGTGGACTATATTTGAATTGTTCTCATTCTCGGTAATGCTTTTCTTTTTTAAAAAACGACAACACCCACAATTCATGCGCAAGGCTTAGAAATCTGAATACAGTGGTACCCCGCAAGACGAACGCCTCGGAAGACGAAAAACTCGCTAGACGAAGGAGTTTTTCGTTTTCTTAGCCGCTTCGCAAGACGCATTTCCCTATGGGCTTGCTTCGCAAAACGAAGCTTGCCCCGCAAGCTCCGGGGATAGCGGGGAAGCGCAGCGCGCCTTCCCCTCTGTCCCCGGACCCCTTTTGAACCAAGGGGCGGCAACGGGGAGAAGCGATCTTCTCCCCTCCGCCCCTTGCTTCAAAAGAGGGGACAGAGGGGAAGACGCGCGCGCCTTCCCCTCTCTCCCCGGAGATTGCGGGGCAGGCAACGGGGAGAAGCAATCTTCTCCCCGCCGCCCCTTGCTTTAAACAGGTCCGGGGACAGAGGGGAAGGCGCGCGGCGCTTCCCCTCTGTCCCCGGACGGTCTCCATAGGAACGCATTGATTGATTTTCAATGCATTCCTATGGGAAACCGTGCTTCGCAAGACGAAAAACTCGCAAGAAGAAAAAACTTGCGGAACGAATTAATTTCGTCTTGCGAGGCACCACTGTATTAAGCCATCTCCATCTCTCCACCTAAACACCTGAAACAAATGAATGAAATATTGCTGAACTACAGCCAAAAGTAGGGAAACTATGGCCCTCCAGGCATTGCTGAACTAAAACTCCCACCAGCCTCCACAAGCATGGCCGATGACTGGGGGTGATGGGAGTTGTAGTTCAGCAAAATGCCTGGCTGGCCAAAGGATCCTTGCACTCGGATGCTGTTTTTTGTTGCATCAATTAAGTCTTTTAAATGTGTTGTTAGCCGCCCTGAGCCCGGTTTTCTGAACCGGGAAGGGTGGGGTATAAAGAAAAATAATTATTATTATTATTATTATTATTATTATTATTATTATTATTATCCCACAGAAGAGCAGCAAAGCAACAGGCCTCAGCTGACGTCAGAAAGGTTTAACGCTAGCCAGGAAAGCAGAAGAACGTCAGCCCAGCTTTTTCCTTACTTGTCAAGGTCAATGTCCAGGGCCTTGTAGGGGTCGTTGGGGTCCTTGTCATCCTCGTCGCTGGGCAGAGCATTCTGGGAAAAAAGCCAAAAGAGCAGAGGGTCAAAGAGGTGCTGACCTCCAAGGGCGGGGGAAAGGGGGTCTGGTGACTTACCCTCCATTGCCACAGCGACATAATTTTTTCAAAGTCAGAAATATGTTCCTACCACCCTGAACCAAGAGATACAGTGGTACCTCGCAAGTCGAAATTAATTCGTTCTGCAAGTTTTTTCTTCTTGCGAGTTTTTCGTCTTGCGAAGCACGGTTTCCCATAGGAATGCACTGAAAATCAATCAATGCGTTCCTATGGAAACCGCCTTCAGACCAGGTCCGGGGACAGTCTGTCCCCTGACCTCTTCTGAAGGCTGGGGGGGGGGGACAAGGGCTTTTCTTCCCACCGCCAGCCTTCAGAAGGCTGTTCTGAAGGCTGGCGGTGGGAAGAAAAGCCCTTCTCCCCACCTCCCGCCCCGCAAGCTCCGGGGACAGGAGGGCTTTGCTGCCGCCTGCCAGCATTTTAAAAGCCCCCGGGACAGCGGAGAAGTCTCCGCTGTCCCGGGAAGGCAGCCGGGGGGGGAGCAAAGACTTTTGCCCCCCGCCGGCCTTCAGAAGAGGTCCAGGACCTCTTCTGAAGGCCGGCGGCGGGTGAAAGTCTTTGCTCCCCCCCGCCTGCCTTCAAAAGCCGTCCGGGATAGCGGAGAAACGCACTGCGCTTCTCCGCTATCCCGGGAAGGCAGGCGGTCGGGAGCAAAGACTTTTGCCCCCCGCCAGCCTTCAGAAGAGGTCCAGGACCTCTTCTGAAGGCCGGCGGTGGGCGAAAGTCTTTGCTCCCAACCGCCAGCATTTTAAAAGAGGTCCCCAGAGATTTCCCTATGGGCTTTCTTCTTGCGAAGCAAGCCCATAGGGAAATTCGTCTGGCGAAGCACCTCGAAAAACGGAAAACTCTTTCTTCTTGCGAGTTTTCCGTCTTGCGAGGCATTCGTCTTGCGAGGTACCACTGTAACGACTGTGCTACTGTACTGCTGCAGCAGGATTTCATTTGCCAGATTAAGAATGTAAGAATCTGCCTGCTGCATCTGGCCAAAGGGGGCCCTTCTACAGTCCAGCCACCTGTCCCCATAGTGGCCCTCCCACCAGGGCTTACTTCTGGCATCTCCTCCGTGATGATGTCCACATGTTGTGCGGGCGCAATGTCCTCGTCGCTCTCGGTGTGCAGCGAGTTGTGGCGCCGGTGGTGCTTTCCCCGCTTCTCCTTCTCCTGTTTCTTCTGCTTCTTCTTCTTCTTGTCCTTCTCCAGCTTCTGCTGGTGCCGACGCTCCTCTTCCAGCTTCACATACTGGTCAGAAACCGGCAAGCCTGCGTTGATGGGCGGGGAGGGACAGAGCAAGTTCTCAAGAGGGGCAGTGGGCTGAGCACCAGCCTTGAAAGGAAATGCTGGCCAAGGTACGCAGCCTGGGAGTCATTTTGGACTCACCACTGTCCATGGTCAATTCTGCATCCAGGGCGGCTGTCTACCAGCTCCACCTGAGACCCTCCCTGCCTGTGCACCGTCTCGCCAGAGTGGTGCACGCTCTGGTCCCGCTTGGACTACTGCAATGCACTCTCCGTGGAGCAACTTTTGAAGGTGACTTGGAAACGACAACTAATCCAGAATGCAGCAGCCAGACTGGTGACTGGGACCATATAACACCAATCCTGGCTCCCAGTGTGTTTCCAAGCACAATTCAAAGTGTTGGTGTTGACATTTAAAGCCGTCAACAGCCTTGACCCAGTATACCTGAAGGAGCGTCTCCACCCTCAACACCCAGTCCAGACACTGAGGTCCAGGCTCTGAGGGCCTTCTGGCGGTTCCTTCATTGTGAGGTTACAGGGAACCAGGCAGAGGGCCTTCTTGGTGGTGGTGCCCTCCCTGTGGAACGTCCTCCTTTCATATGTCAAGGAGATTAAGAACTACACAACTTTCAGAAGACACCTGAAGGCAGGCCCCTATTGGGAAAACTTCAATGCTTAATGTTTTTACTCAGAGTAGACCCATTGAAACTAATGGACTTTAAAAGGCAGCCATGCCCTCTTTGTGTGGCTATTCCAACTTCAGCAGCTGGAGAAATGGAAGCCAGGTGTACTAGCCCTTTCAGGATCCCAGCATCTGAAGTGGGAAACAGAGACCAGGGCACAGAAAACATGATTTGGAAGCGCTGAGAATCAAGGCTGCTCATCTGCATAGCTCCACCCACCGGGCCCCGTTCATTGGTGTGGAATGCTGGGAAACTGGCAGAACTCTTACCAGGAACTTTCAGAGGAACGGAGAGGTCAATTTGCACCACAGGTATGTGCTCGACGCCGGGGCTATCTTGGTACCTCTGGACAAGGTGGGGGTGGAGGGAAGAAGATCAGGTGTGGAAACAAGAGGAGTCATGTGCCAACATTGCCCCCGTGTGGCTTACCAAAAGCAACAGCAGGATCCCTGCCATTAAGAGAGGGGCCCACCAGCACCCTTGCGACTACCAGGCAGGCTTACCTTCTGTGGGGAAGGAGAACTTTTGATGTAGAATGGGTTGTTCGCTTGTTCTTGCTTCCGGACTTCTCGGCGCTTAAGGGAGAGACAAGGGGCATGGCGGTGGGTTTCAATTGAGGATTATTGGAACATTTTTCTTCGCTTCTTTTATTTAAAAAAGGAGAATCCAAATGGCCTCCCCAACCCTGCTCCACACCAGCTTTGGCTGGGGGCCCAGATGTGCCTCTATCCAGACTTGTCTAGGCTCTGGGAACTTCCAGGTTAGATTACTGCAGAATGTTATATGTGGGGTTGCCTCTGAAGACAGTGCGGAAACGTCAGCTTACGTGGTGCAGGATTCAGAGGCCAGGTTGCTTGCTGGGACAAAACAGTTTGAGCACATTGCATTGCTCCTGGCCCAACTGCACTGGCTGCCAATCAGTTTCCGGGCCCACTTAAAAGTGCTGGCTTCTCATGTGAGCCAGAGGGGCCCAATGCCTACATGACGGGCATAATAAATTCCTGCATTGCAGGGGGTTGGCCTGGTCCCTTCCAACTCTACAGTTCTTTCACCCTATGACCTTCTGCAGCCAGCCTACCCTCTTCAGTTCCTCCTCGTCCATTTCAGGCTGCCGGTGCCTTGTGTGCCTCTGTTCCTCCTCATGGAAGATGGTCCGGGGCTTCTCGTCCTCAGACTCGCTGTCCGAGGGAGGCTCGTTGATCCAAGCGTCAAGGTCCAAGCTGGGAAAGGGAGAGAGCCTCTGCATCACTACCAAGCTGCCCTTGCTACTGATTACTCAAAAAGTTACTAATTCTAGTTAGATTAATATACAGTGGTACCTCGCAAGACGAATGCCTCGCAAGATGGAAAACCCGCAAGACGAAAGGGTTTTTTGAGCTGCTTCGCAAGACGATTTTCCCTATGGGCTTGCTTCGCAAGATGGAAACGTCTTGCAAGTTTTCCTTTTTCTTAACACCGTTAATACAGTTGCGACTTGACTTCGAGGAGCAACTCATAGCACACGGTGTGGTAGCCTTTTTTGAGGTCTTTGAAGACTTTGGTGATTTTTGAAGCTTTTCCAAAACTTTTCCGAAACCGTGCTTCGCAAGACGGAAAAAATCGCAAAACGACAAAACTTGCAGAAGGAATTAATTTTGTCTTGTGAGGCACCACTGTAGCTTCTTGTCAACAGAATAGACTCTTAAATCTCAGGGCCACGGGTTCAAGCCCCATGTTGGGCAAAGATTCTTGCACTGCAGGGGGTTGGACCAGATGACACCTGTGGTCTTTTCCAAGTCTATGATTCTATGACTCCATCTTATTTCTGTGATTTCAGGTTGTTTTGAGTGATTTTCTTAATTGTTGCAACCTGCTTTGGGTTCTTGGAGTGAAGGGTGGGCAAATCACCATCATCACACCCAGTCTCAAGTCAACATTATCATTTCTCCAGTTCGGGGCTGCGGAAACTCAAGGCTGGGCGATATCTGGTTTTCAATGTCAAACTATATCACCAGCTAAACAGTACAGTGGTACCTCGGGTTACATATGCTTCAGGTTACAGACTCTGCTAACCCAGAAATAGTACCTCAGGTTAAGAACCTTGCTTCAGGATGAGAACAGAAATCGTGCTCCAGCAGCATGGCGGCATTAGCTAAAGTGGTGTTTCAGGTTAAGAACAGACCTCCAGAACGAATTAAGTACTTAACCCGAGGTACCACTGTCTATTGCTGGGTCAAAAATGTCAGAACTGCTATCACGATACAGACTTCAAAACGGTTTTGGACGATATATCATCCAGCCCTACTCAGGACCCTCCCACAGGGCTACTCTGCACCCTCCTGAAGCGCTTTTGGATAGCTGGGATGTTTCCTTGAGTGGTTAATGTGCCTCTTTGCTCAGCTGAATGGGGAACAGAGAGGTGTTTATGGAGGCAGTGAGAGGGGAATGTAAGAACCTCTGCCTTTTGTGCAACTGGAATGTAACCTACTGTACAAAAGGTAAGAATTGCATCTGTTGCGCCCCCCTATCACTGTCCCTTTCCTTTTCCTCTGCTCCTCCCCACGACTTCTCCATGAGAGAATGCAGCACCCAGGTTCAAAAGACTCCCCCCCCACCTGCTTGGAACCAAACATGGTTTCTGGACCACCTTAAAAGGCAGCCCCATGCACAGTGCACTGCGGCAGTTCTGACCCTGCTGCGAACACAGAAATCGCACGGTCCCTCCTTGCCCTTTCTAAGACCCCTTTGCTCTGCCTTCCCCTGATCTCACTCCTCTCAGCCTGGCTGGGAGACAGGTGAGGCTGCAGGCCCAGAACCCCGGGATCCAATGCCGTCACCCGGGCGGAGAGAATCTTACCCTTCTGGAATGGGCACTTTCTTTTGGGCTTTGGGGGCGACGGGGTTGAGCTCCCCAGCGAACAAGGCGATCACTTCCTCGGCTACGGGGACCTCTTTGATCTGAAGCTTGTGGATGTATTTCATGAGCTGGAGGATGCAAGAGGCCTGACGAGAGGAAAGAAATTTATTAAAGTTAAGAGAGAAAAAGAGAGAGGGAGACTCTCGTTGATTTAGCCCAGTGTTTCCCAGACTTGGGTCTCTGGCTGGTTTTGGACTACAACTCCCATCATTCCTAGCTAGCAAGACCAGCGGTCGGGAATGGTGGGAATTCTGGTCTGAAAACAACTGGAGACCCAAGTTTGGGAAACACTGATTTTAGCCAGAGGGTTAAAATGTTGTGCAGGTGGTACCTAATGTCAAATAAATGAGCCAAAATGTATAAAAATGTGCCAGGTAAGTGCTGGGAACGGTAAGTAGACAGAAGGGTCATTCTTTCATATGTGGTGGACATGCAAAAAAGTTAAAGGCTATTGGGAAATGATATACAGTGAAATGAAGATGATATTTAAATGGATTGTTCCCTAAGATCAGAAGCTTTTCTTATAGGCATAATAGGGACAGACATTTTGAAGATGACCAAACTATTTACATATGTGACAACAACATCTAGAATATTATTTGCATAGAAATGAATAGAAGAAAAGGTTCCAATGAAGGAAGAGTGGTTTTTAAAATTAATAAGCTATGCAGAAATGGCAAAACTGATAGCAATATTAAGAGATCTAAATGATGAGCCTTTTACAGAAGAATGGAGGCCTTTCTTGCACTATTTGAAAAAGTATTGTAGTCAAATGAAATTGTGGGCAGGATTCTAGATAGGAGCAGCAGCAGCAGCAGAAAAACATACAGTAATTGTATTAGTGGGATTCTGCAATAGATGAGAGTTTGATATATCACAGTAGAAAAGGGTATGAAAAGGGCTGCGTTTTCTCTTTCCTTTTCAATATTTCTGACTTCATTTGTTCTAGATATGATCTTATTTTATTGTGAAAACTTTAATTTGAGCAAAAAGGAAAAAGCTTTGAACAGAAACACTGTGAAGTTGGGGGTGGGAAGACAATTTATGAATCGATGCAATTATTCGATTTGAAGTCTGTGAAATTTTAGAAATTCCATAGAAAATAATAATGTAAAAAGAGAGAGAGAGATGGGATCTTGGGAGGATTTTTGCTTACCCTTTCCTGGACCTCGAGGTCCGCACTCTGCACGAATTGCGGCAGGCGCTCAATCATCATCTGCGTCGCCTCCTGCGCCACCTCCTTCTCGCCAGCCTGCTCCTTCTGCTGCAGGATTGCGGCGTACAATTTCACCATGTTTTGGACGTACACAGCCTGGATGTGGCCGGGCAGCGTGGTGACCTTGGGCCGCAGCATGGCTTCCAGAGTCTGGTGAGGCTCCTCGAGGTGCCTGAGGAGGAGGAGGAGGTGGGGGAGAAGGTGCTTAGAGGCGGGGTGTCCCAAATCCTCCTTCCAGGAGGGAAAGTGAGGAAACCACAAGAGGGAGCAAGGGGAGAACTCGGCCCTCTCCCAGTTGCGAGGCCTCCCTGGTGGTTCGTGAGACAGCCTTTGTGGTGGTGGCCCCAAGGGCAAGGAACTGCCTCCCCACACAGGTGATACCAGCACCATGTCTTTACAGGTGTTGGCAACTGGCTATGTTGGTTGTTGGAGACTAGCAACATCTGGGAGGGCCCTGACAGATGTTCCCCATCCCTGGTCTAAGAGGAGGCATCCCCCACTGAGGAGAGAATGCCTCTTCTCAATAGAGACACTCCTCCATCTCAAGCATCTCATAGTGAACACTGCTTCTTAGAAAAGGGCTGGGGAACCTGTCGCTCTCTTGACTCCATCATGCAGGCCCACTGGTTGTCTGCAGGCTACCGCTTGGGAGCCCCTGTGTGAGAGATGCCACCAGGCAGCTGGGAACTTACTCAGAGAACTCCCCGCAGATCCAGGCTGCGGCATACAAGACCTCACAGATCCCGTTGCGCTGGGTGTTGCTGGCCAGGAGGTGGGCGTTGTCCAACAGCATGGCCATCTGGGAGACGGCGAACTTGCGGATGGCCTTGACGCGAATGGCCACGTCAAGCATCTGGGAAGCAATGAGGTGGCCGTGGCGGGTCCCCTCCAGGCGGGTCAGCTCCACCAAGATGCTGATGTACCTGGATCACGAGAACACAGGAAGGGGCCTTAGACCCAGTCAGACTATTGGGTCCCTCAAGCTCAGGACTGTCTACGGCAGGGTTTCCCAAACTTGGGAGTCATTTTGGAATCACAGCTGTCCATGGAGGCACAGGTCAAATCTGTGTCCAGGGCAGCTGTTTACCAGCTCCATCTGGTACGTAGGCTGAGACCCTATCTGCCTGCGGACTGTCTCGCCAGAGTGGTGCATGCTCTGGTTATCTCCCGCTTGGACTACTGCAATGCGCTCTACGTGGGGCTACCTTTGAAGGTGACTCGGAAACTACAACTAATCCAGAATGCGGCAGCTAGACTGGTGACTGGGGGCGGCTGCCGAGACCATATAACACCGGTCTTGAAAGACCTACATTGCCTCCCAGTACGTTTCCGAGCACAATTCAAAGTGTTGGTGCTGACCTTTAAAGCCCTAAACGGCCTCGGTCCAGTATACCTGAAGGAGCGTCTCCACCCCCATCATTCTGCCCGGACGCTGAGGTCCAGCGCCGAGGGCCTTCTGGCAGTTCCCTCATTGCGAGAAGCAAAGCTACAGGGAACCAGGCAGAGGGCCTTCTCGGTAGTGGCGCCCGCCCTGTGGAACGCCCTTCCAGCAGATGTCAAAGAGATAAACAACTACCTGACATTTAGAAGACATCTTAAGGCAGCCCTGTTCAGGGAAGTTTTTAACGTGTGATATTTTACTGTATTTTTGGTTTTTATGGAAGCCGCCCAGAGTGGCTGGGGAGGCCCAGCCAGATGGGCGGGGTATAAATAATAAATTATTATTATTATTATTATTATTGGTTCTTCGGCTAGGGATGATGGGAGTTGCAGTCCAAAAACAGCTGGAGAGTTTGGGAAGCCCTGGTCTACAGTGAATGAAAGTGGCTCTCCAGGATTTCTAGTTCAGACCTAACGGGAGTTGCTGGGGAAGGTACCCAAGACCTGCTGCACGCAAGGTGGACTGCTCTACTGCTCAGCTATGGTCTTTTCCTTAAAAAACAAAGTAATAAAAACAAAATGAAATGAAAAAGATATTTAAACTGGTTATTTCCCCCCCCCCACCAACCTGAAGCTTTTCTCCTAGGGATAATTGGGTCAGAGGCCACAAAGAAGATGATTAACTTATTTATGCATGCAAGAAACAACAGGCAGAACCTTATACAGTGGTACCTCAGGTTACATATGCTTCAGGTTACATACTCCGCTAACCCAGAAATAGTGCTTCAGGTTAAGAACTTTGCTTCAGGTTGAGAACAGAAATCATGCTCCGGCGGCATGGTGGCAGCAGGAGGCCCCATTAGCTAAAGTGGTGCTTCAGGTTAAGAACAGTTTCAGGTTAAGTACAGACCTCCGGAACGAATTAAGTACTTAACTCGAGGTACCACTGTACAAGCAGAACTGGAAAGAAAGTCCAGAGAAAGAAGAACGGCTCTTAAAATTAACAGACTATGTGGACCTGGCAAAGCTAACAGTGAAAATAAGAGGTCGATACAATGGGCAATTTATGGAAGAATATCATAATCAAATCGCCGGCAGGATTTAAAACTTGAGCAAAGAGAAGAAAATGGTAACATATGAAACAGAGGAACATGTATTAGATGAAATGTGTGAAGCCCTGTAGGTAAACAGAAATACTGACCATTCGAAATTGGTGATGTATTGGTAATTGGACTGGCTACATATGTCAATGATTTTGGTCAGCAGCTCGTCCCTGTAGGTTGTCCCTTCCGCTTTGTCCACGTGGATCATCAGCTTCTTCACAATCTCCATCAAGTTCTTCTTGGACACCTGAAGTTATAGAGGCCGGTTGGTGGGGAGGGAGGGGCAGGACATTAAGGAGGGTATTGACAAGCTGTAGCGTGTTAAGACGAGGGCGACCAACAGCGGAGTGAAGTTTTTTGTCGGGGAACAATGGTGCCAGCTTGTGAGGGCGATTTGGGGGGGGGGTGAACATCCATGTTGTGATGTCCCAACATGTTGATGTTGTGTGCATGACCATCGCACCTCCCTAAGTCGGGCAGAAGCATACATGAACAATTAACTGGGAACATAGCCTAGTTCCCCTAATCTGCACATCACTGGCAACCAAGATGATGAAGGGGCTGGAAACCAAGCCTTTTGAGGAGCAGCTGAAGGAGTTGGGGATGTTTTGGCTAAAGAAGAGGAGAAGTGAGAGGTGGGAAGATGGCCACCTTCAAATATCTCAATGGAAGGTGGAGCCACCTTCAAGTATCTCAATGGAAGGTGGAGCCACCTTCAAGTATCTCAATGGAAGGTGGAGCCACCTTCAAGTATCTCAATGGAAGATGGAGCCACCTTCAAGTATCTCAATGGAAGATGGAGCCACCTTCAAATATCTCAATGGAAGGTGGAGCCACCTTCAAATATCTCAATGGAAGGTGGAGCCACCTTCAAATATCTCAATGGAAGGTGGAGCCAGCTTGTCTTCTACTGCTCTGGTGGGGAGGACCCCAGACAATGGATTCAGATGGCAAGAAAAGAGAAACTAATGAAACATCAAGAAGTTCAACAGTATAAAGGGGGTGGACGCTCCTTCCTTGGAGGCATTTAAGCAGAGGCTGGGTGGCCATCTGCCAGGGGTTCTTGAGCCGTGATTCTGGCACTGCAGGGGGCTGGGCTGGATGAAGCTGAAGGTCCCTTTCAACTCTACAACTGCCTTCTATTGCTTTTGAGAGTGTTCTGGATGCAACATCTGTCACCCCATGAAGCACGGTTTGCTTTAGGAATGCAGGAAGCTGCCCTATGCAGAGTCAGACAGTTGGCCCCATCTAACTCAGTACGGTTGACACTGACCGGCAGCAGCTCTCTGGGGTTTCAGAAGGGGCTCTTGCCCAGTCCTACCTGGGAGTGGTCAGAAATTGAGCCAGGACCTTCTTCATGCAAAGCAGGCACCCTACCAATGAGCCATGGACCTTCCC
Organism: Podarcis raffonei; assembly: GCF_027172205.1. Classification (NCBI taxonomy): domain Eukaryota; kingdom Metazoa; phylum Chordata; class Lepidosauria; order Squamata; family Lacertidae; genus Podarcis; species Podarcis raffonei. The sequence continues at coordinate 2,897,947 of NC_070619.1, read as the reverse complement.
CAGCTTGATCTCCCTCCTGCCTCCAAGGATGGTGTTCTTGCTGCATTGCTGCTAAGGGTTTTCGGGTATGGTCTCTATATTTCTAAAAGTTAAGACCTCCGTTATGTTGCGGCGGCAGGTGAACGTACCATCCCATACAGAAGATCCAAGGCCCGGAGGCGGATGGACTCGTCTTTATCATCCAAGCACTGCAGGATGAGATCCTTGTGGGACTGGACCGATTTGGGGTGGGTTTTCAGGATCTTGGACATCGCCAGCAGCCCCAGATATTTCACTACGTGGGGAGGAGGAGACACAAGCACACACAAAGGCCAAATAAGATTTCCAGGGGCAGCGGTTGAGGCCAGGGAAGCTGAGCTGCACTCAAGAGCAGATTCCGTGAAATCAACGGACTCAAGTTGGGAAAGCCCAGTGGATTTCAACAGACCTATAAAGCCTTAAACGGCTCAGGACTGCAATACCTCAAGGACTGCCTCTTTCCTAATGAACCTACCCAGACCCTGAGATCATCTTCAGAGGCCCTCCTTCATGTGCCCCCTCCTCGAGAGGCCTGGAGGGTGGCAACACAAGAACGGGGCCTTCTCTGCATTGGCTCCCCATTTGCTCTCCCCAGGGGCGTTCGCCTGGTGCCTTCATTATACACATTTAGGTGCCAGGCAAAAACATTCCTTTTTAACCAGACCTTTGGTTGATTTGATTGACATCCTATGCCCTTTTTAAATGTGGGGTTTTTTGCGGGGGGTGTGGTTGTTATTGGGTTGTTGTTTTTATTTTGATTATGTATTTAGCGGTTTCATATTTTGATTTTATTTTGTGAGCTGCCCTGAGACCTCTGGGTATAGGGTGGTATATAAATTCAACCAATCAATCGTAATCATAAAATGACTAAGCCAATGCAACTGCTCACTCATATTAGTATTTAGCAGGATTTTAAGGGTGCCCCCTCCCTTGCCCCTGGTGCCAAGGACTTCCCCCCACCCCACAGGCCCGAGACTTACAGTTCTGGTCCGAATCTTCTATCAGTATCCTCAGCTTCTGAACGCAGAGCTGTAAAGAAATGACGCACAAGTTTTTTGCAAGCGGCAGAGAGGATGACACCTTCCACCTCCCTCTGCAATCAAGGAAAGCCCTCTGCGCTCCAGCAAAATTTCAGCTGCTGCCGCTGCGAGGGCTGGGAGGCCAAGGTGGGACTGTACCTGGATGCTGGCACTGTGGTTGGGCATCCCCGAAGAGAGAGAGATCAACACTGGAGGAAGGAGGGGGGAAAAAAGGGAGTTTAAATTGGTGCGGTGCAAAGCACGCAAGTCAGGAGGGGCAAACAGTAATGGCGTGCTTGGCAATGTCTTTCCTTACCTGCAATCACTGTGTTCACACATTCGTAAAGCAGCGACATGGCGGAAGTGCTGAGAGGGGGGAAAGAGAGAGTTATTGCACTCTGGAAAGCTCGCAGGAAAGTACTGCAGCATTGCACATTTATGGAGGAGAAAGGCTATGGGTGTCCACTAGCCGGCTGACCGGGTTTTACCCGTTTTTGGAGGCAGCGCGAGACGTTAGGACCATCAAGGCAATGGCTTTTTCCACCCACACTCCAGTCGTAGCAGCCTTCAGAAAGGAGTTGCTGCCACAAGCATCAAGTGCATGTGATGAACTAAGTGGAAGGTTGCGAGTCATAGGAGTGCACAAAGTCAACAGGGCTTAGTGTGATTTTGCCTGCTGGTTTGCTAATGCTGTTAGCATTGTTTTGTGGATTATGAGTGCTGCAGTGCTTTGTGAATCACATAGTATGACTTTTTTTGTTGTGGCTGTGCTGTTTAGCTTTTTAAAAAGTTCGTTTGTTAATAGTGATTTGTTAAGTATTCCATACGATTTATGTTGCATTTGTGGTTGTTCTATTATTTATCTGATTGGCATACCGCCCTTCATCGTAAGATCTCAGGGCAGGTCACAGAATAAAATACAGGATAAAACATGAAAATAAGTAAAACAAAACATCAAAACAGTAATACCCTCTCCCTTCTCACAAACACATTTAAAAGGCTGTAGAATATTAATCAGCCAAAGGCCTGGGAGAAGAGGAATGTTTTCGCCAGGCACCTAAAAATATATAATGAAGGCACCAAGCGAACCTCCTGGGGAGAGCATTCCACAAACAGGGAGCCACTCAGAGAAGGCCCTGTTCTTGTGCTGCACCCTCTGGACCTCACATGGAGAGGCACACAAAAAAGGGCCTCAGGTGATGAATGGGTCATTTTATACAGGGAGAGGCAGTACTCGAGGTATTGCGGTCCTGAGCCAGTTATTGTTGTTTATTGTGAGCCACTTTGTGAAACTGCCATCTTGACCGTTGGACCTGCCCTTGGTCTCGTCCGCTCCCTTCACTGGAGCCTATCTTCACATGGAGGTGAAGTTCCTAACTCACCGAGGGCTTGAGACCCATCGGCTCCCCTCGCCTGGTTCAGCCGGCCAGTCAAAGCCATTTCTGGGATTGCACCCGCTGTTGCATTTCTGACAGCTTCCAGGAGCCACAGGTGAGAGCAGAGTATAGGATGGGGACCAAAGGTGGACCTAGCACCCCAGAAGGAACATGACGTGTCCCCCACTAGAGGTGCAAACCCCTCCTGTTAACACCCCGTATTCCCCAGCTTCCAATATTACAGGTTCATTACAGTGGTGCCACCAGTTTTTTCTTCTTAATTCGTTAATTCGTTCCACCAGTTTTTTCTTCTTGCGAGTTTTTTGTCTTGCGAAACACGGTTTCCCATAGGAATGCATTGAAAATCAATCAATGCGTTCCTATGGAAACCGCCTTCAGACCAGGTCCGGGGACAGTCTGTTCTGGCTGTTCTGAAGGCTGGTGGTGGGAAGAAAAGCCCTTCTCCCCACCTCCCACCCCCGCAAGCTCCGGGGACAGGAGGGCTTCGCTGCCGCCAGCCAGCATTTTAAGATCGCCCGGGACAGCGGAGAAGTCTCCGCTGTCCCGGGGGCTTTTAAAATGCTGGGGGTTGGCAGCGAAGGCTTCGCTGCCGCCCGCCAGCATTTTAAGATCGCCCCGGGACAGCGGAGAAGTCTCCGCTGTCCCGGGAAGGCAGGCGGGGGGGAGCAAAGACTTTTGCCCCCCGCTGGCCTTCAGAAGAGGTCCAGGTCCCGACCGCCAGCATTTTAAAAGAGGTCCCCGGAGATTTCCCTATGGGCTTTCTTCTTGCGAAGCAAGCCCATAGGGAAATTCGTCTGGCGAAGCACCTCGAAAAACGGAAAACTCTTTCTTCTTGCGAGTTTTCCGTCTTGCGAGGCATTCGTCTTGCGAGGTACCACTGTATTTAGCAAAACACGTACCGTATTTTTCCGTGTATAAGACTAGGCTTTTCCCCTTTAAAATGTCCCATGTTATACATGGGACCATCTCCCCCCATTTTCTTAAATCTGAGTCCCCCAAAATAGGGGGTGTATTATACACGGAAAAATACAGCACACCACTTAAAGACTAGCTATAAAATCCACAGACATGATAAAACTAGCAAAATATAAAGGAAGAATGTAAACAGTTTCAAAAGCCAAGATGTGTAATGACTACATGTCAGGATGAAACATTTTTAAGCATGATAGAATGAAGGCAGAGAGCAGATGCTGTCTTGCTAAAAGATTGGAACGTGGAAGAAACATGGTGCTGCCCTGGGGAAAAAAGAGTCAGTTCTGCAGACCAAAGCAGTGGGAACACGATGGGGCAAGGCCCGTCCTTCTGATGAAGTAGCCCGAGTTGTGGGTGGGTTTCATGTGCCCCCTTGAATCTGCCCCACTAACAAGTCACCAGACAGCGCAGATCTTTGCAGATCTATATTACTGGAAGCCAAACAGTTGCTATTTTGTTGGGGACCAACACTTTTCAAATTCTCACAAGCAATCAAGCAATCAGCCTGCGTGCCTGTTCAGGAACCATATGAATTACAGCTTTAAATATCAGGATTTAGAAATCAAAATGCCCTGTGTTTTGTCAACCAAAACCCTGGCTGAAGGTCAGTTGCTTCCCCAGGTCAGCACATGGGCTGCCTGTTTCAGGAAGCGCAAAGCAGTTCTGACCGCTGGATTTGCAAGATCCACAGCACAGACAGCCCGCCCCAAACCATAGAGAGGTGAGGGAGAACGCAAGGGATGAAGAGCCACAACACGCTTTCCACAGAGCTAAGGAGAAAGGCCTAGAGCGACACACAAACAGAGGCAGAGCGCCCTCTTCTGGTTCCTGTTGGAAGGCGGCTATTTTAATGGGGTGGGATCATAGTGCTGATAGGGGAGGAGCCAATCTACCCTAGAGGAGTGGGGGGGGGGAGATGGGCAAGCTCCATAGGCCTGGTACCAATCGCCACCCAAACTGGCCGCATCTAAGGAGAATCCAGAAGTGGGGACCACGTGGGGATTTATGCAGCTTTGCACGCTTGAGAGAGGAATGGGATCGCCGTGAGGTGCGAGAAGTGGGAGGAGCACAAAAGCAAAAACGGAACAAAAGCAAAAAAACCACACCCCTCCACTGCTGCTGCTGCGTCAACATCCCAGGTGGCAACTCTCCCCCCCTCTTCCAGGACCACATCCCACAGAGCAGCCCCCAGGCTGAGGTCCACCCAGTGAAAATGGCGCTAGCTAGAGATACGCACTTCTCCTTTTTTAAAAAATAGACAACAGCAGCACCACCTAAGCAAGTGGTTCCCAAACTCCCTGCCCCCTTGAAAAGGATCGAGGGGGCTTGCTGGACTGCAGAATGATTTGTCAGCTGTGCTAGATGCTGGTCTGGTCTTTAATTGCTTCTTTCACATTTTGGAAGCCCTGATCTAATCCATGTTGCAGAACTGGCACCCATTTCCGACACCGTTCTGCAGGCAGCAAGTGAACAGCTCTGGGAAGCAGAGATTAGGTTTACGCAACATAGAGAATGCTGAGCCATTAAACTGTCCATGGTATAAAACCATGTCTTGATTCCCACCTAATGCTAAACCATGGTTTGTGCAGCTACAGTTTAGTAAAATATGGCTTGGCGTGCGTTCACGTGCTTAACTATGGTGTTTCTGCAGCCAACAAGCTACAATCTGAAACCATGTTCTACTGTTGGGTTGTGCACCTTGCTCTGTTTAAACTTCTAGGGCAGGGGTGGGAAACGGGATCCTTACCCCAGCACTTGTGGGCAGAGTTTGACAGGTGGGTGGGGCTGCTCAACCGCCAATCCCCTGACCTCCCAATAAAGCCAGGTGACCTTTTTTTCTCTGCACAGGTGAGAGCTGGCAGCCACTTGCAAAGCTCCTTTCAAAGGGCTATTTCTGCAAGGAGCTGCAGGGCTCAGCGGACACTCCCTGTCAGCAGGGCCCTCAAAAGTCCTCCCAGCTTGCTAAATGGTTAGAACACCTGTTTTGTGGGCAGGTCGTCCAGGTTCAATCTCTTCCAGCATCTCCAAGCAGGACTGGGAAGTGTCCCCTCTGGGGAGCCTGTGCCAACCAGAGCAGGCAGATGGAGGGATTAATGGTCTGGCTTCATATATAGCAGGTTCCTGTGTCCCTCACTCCCTGGCAAGCTAGCACAGCATAACAGTTAAAGGGTTACAAGGACCTGGGAGAGACCAGGGCTCAAATCCCCCACTCAGCCCCCAAGCTCATTTAGGGGAGCATTCAACCGTCTTAGCCTAACCTACTTACAGGGTGGTTGTGAGAATAAAATGGGAAGGGATTTGAGAACCACACTGGAGAAAAAGCTGGTATAGGAATAAAATATGCTGTGTTTTTAATAATAAAAAATTGAGCCAGAGTTTCCTCTGCTCCACACTTGAGCCAGAGTTTCCTCTGCTCCACACTTAACATTGCATATGGTGCCCGGTGCGAGGTGGGTGGCTGTGGCTTGGGCAAAATGGCTTTACTGGCCAAATTGGGGCAAAGGGGTGGGCCGTGGGACAGAGCCGCAGCCCCTTCTCTAAACCACTGGGTACTCACTACTGGCCTAATCTAAGGTGGGTTGCAGCAGCAGCACTCTGACCATATGAAATACATGGCCAAATAGAGAAAGGAAGGAAGGAAGGAAGGAAGGAAGGAAGGAAGGAAGGAAGGAAGGAGAATAAAATAATAAAAATAAAAAATTACTATTATTATTATTATTATTATTATTATTATTATTATTATTATTTATATGCCGCCCACCTGACTGGGTTGCCGCAACCACTCTGGGTGGCTTCCAACAAATTAAACACATTAATAATAATGATAATAATAATAAATTGGTCTCAAAACACGTCTGGGTTAAAAGGCAAGTCCGGGTCTGAAAAAGTTGAAGGCTGCTCATTCCAGACCAACCCCTGCCACCGCCATCTTCGAAGTCGGCCAGCTCCGCTCCCGTTAACACAGAATCAAAGAACGGTCAGAGTTGGAGCGTCAACTTGGGACCTCGCAGGGTTTTCTCGGCCAGTAGCCCCCCACCCGACCCCCACCCCTGGCCCCAACAGCTACTCAACTACAGCAGAATTAGGGTGAAGAAGAGAGGGAGGAGACCAGAGCACGGGGGTGGTGGAGTTTTGGGGGGGTGGGTTTGTGTTTGCTTTGAAGTATACATACTGTCCACTTGGGCGCATTTCTTGGAAGAGGACTAGTTTTTTATCTTTGGAGGGGCTGCCATGAACTCTACCCTCTTTGGGGAATTGGAAGAGGGCGCGCTGGCTGTTTGGGGAGAGAAAGGAGGGTTAAGTGGAACACTTCGCATGGGACCTACGTGTCCTTTTAAAAAACGGATGGGGGTGCTCCCTTGACAAAGGTGGAGAGGGCGTGCTGCACTTTTAACAAGACCCCGCCCCCCCAATGGTGACAGGAGGCTGGCTAAGGGGTGAAGAGTGTCCTGGCAACCCTGTCCCAGAGGCAGAAGTGTGTGCTTGAGTGGAAACACAAAGGCGGGGGGCTGGGATTCTTGGATATCAGCAGCTGAGGCGTGAGAGGTGCTTTGCACAAACGGCGTAAGGACTAGGATCACCAAAGAACTGACTGACTCACCTGTGGATGAGGTTGGTGAGGGGTTCAATGAGCTTCTTCCCTAGCCTGGGTTCCAAAGGAGTGAGAGCACCAAACTGCAGGAAGAAAGGAGAGAGAATGTTTGAATGGCCGGATGACAACAGCTGTCCTGCAGGACCTGAAGGAGCGTCCACTCAGGTCCAGCTCCGAGGGCCTTCTAGCGGTTCCCTCACTGCAAGACATGAGGATGCATGAACCCAGGCAGACAGCCTTCTTTGTAGTTGCACCCTGCCGTTAGATGTCAAGGAAATAAACAACTATCTGGCTTTTGGAAGACACTTGAAGGCAGCCTTGTATAGGGAAGTTTTTCATGTTTGATGCTTTACTGCGCTTGATGTTTTCAATTTGTTGGAAGCCGCCCAGAGTGGCTGGGGCAATCCAGTTAGATGGGAAGCAATTAACTAACTAATCCAGCCAGCCCGCCAGCCCTGGGGGGCGGTGCTTCTCCCCAGACCACACCCTCCTTGAGTTATTTTTGCCCTGTCGGAATGCGTGAAATTGAATGTAGCCCAATTTACACTGGTGAGTGTTGTGTCCGCTTTCTCCTCTGCTTTTGACAGCCTTCTCCTCCATTAATTTTCCTGATCCCTTTTGAAAATTGAACATAGGAGCAGTCCTGCTGGATGAGGCCCAAAGGGGCCCATGTAGTCAGGCGTCCTGCCCTCACAGGGGCTGAACAGATGCCCCAATGGGAAGCCTCAACAAAGCCCTGCTGCTCCTCCGGCTCACGAGGAGACCCTCTCCAGAGCCTGAAGAGGATGCCCAGGTGCTCCAAACCCGTAATGCAACTGGAGCCACCTGTAAATAAATAAAATCAGGGCCGCAACAGGGTATACGGCAGCTTCCCCCTGCACACTCTTGCTCACATTTCAGCCTCTCCCAGAATCCTTTGCAGCCTGAGTCAGACACTTCGCCGCCACCTCCCCGCGCAAACCAGTTAAGCAAGCTGCCTGCTGTGTCTGCTCCTTTCCTCTCTGTTTCACATCAACTCTTCACCTCTTAAGTGACAGAGTGTGTGTCTTCACACTACGAGCGAAGGAAGCCGCCTGTACTTGCCAGTTTGATAATTTTAATGAGGACCCAGTTGTTGGTGGACGACGTCATCAGCTTAAAAAAGAGCGGAGCAAGGGAAAGGTAGTTTTTCGGGTTGCGCCTGGCCAGCTCGCAGATGACGTTCACGGCGGCTGACTGGACACCTGGGGGAGAGGGGTGGAATAAAGGGAAGAGGGGGTCCGAGTGAGTTGTGGAGCAAAACGGCTGACGGATTTAAGACACATCTTCTCCAAAAACTTAAAGCACCAGGGTATCACTTTAAAGAGACATGGCTTCCCGCAAGGAGTCATAGAATCAGAGTTGGAAGGGACCCAGTGGATCATCTGGTCCAGATCTTTGTGTCGTGGCTCCTTAGTGTGTTGGCTGCAGTGTGCAGGTATGTCATGTGAACACGCCCTGTGCTCCCTGTGCTCCTCCCGGACAGGGGTTGGCTTAACCTCCAGTTTGCTAGTAAAACTGATGCATGTCTGAAAAGTGTGTCACCAACATTTAAAGTTTGGAAAGCTCTGATCTAGTCCAACCTCCAGCAACGCAGGAACACGCAGCTATCCCATACAGGGATTGAACCTGCAACCTTGGCGTTATCAGCACCATGCTCTGATCAACTGAGCTATCCTGGGGAAAGTCGTTTTTTCGGGGTGCTGGGAGTACTTAGGAGAGCCCTGTGCCCCTCGATTCATGTACCACCACAGGGTTTTTAAAAATTATTTTATAATTTGTATACCGCCCTATACCTGCAGGTCTCAGGGCGGTTACAGCACATAAGCACAATATAAATACACAACATTACGTGGTAAAAACAACCCAATGAAAGGCTACCTGGAGCCGCTCCCTTCCCCTCCCCACCCCAAACACACGCAGTCTTTGCCATCTTCTGGATCCTGTTTCATCCAGCTTACTAACCGGGATCTGGGTCTTCCAACTTCTCCTTAAGGCGAGGGAACGCAGGGCGAAGGGACTCTGGGTATTTCAAGAACACTTTGTACATGATTAACACTGCCTTCTTCCTGATGTAAGGCTTCGTGTGAGACATCTGTTGGGGAGGGCAGGGAGAGGAGAATGAGCTCACATTTTTTCCACAACAAGGGCATCAAGGTCTCTTTTTTTTGCACCACAGCAAACCAGCAGCACTGGGAAGGGCTGTAGCTCAGCAGTTGAGCTGAGCTGCATGCAGAAGGTCCCAGGTTCAAGCCCTGACAACACCTCCAGGTAGGAATGCGAATGCCCCCTGCCTAAAAACGTAGAGAGCTTTCGCCAGCCAGCGTGGGAAGTATTATAAAATCACAATACTATTAAATCAGGAGCTGGCTCCAGGCACCGGGCCCATGGCAGACCAACACTGCATTACAAAGATGTCTGCGAACATGACCTGAAGGCGGGCAGCATTAACCCCGCCATGTGGGAATCGCTTGCGGACGGCTACAGTGCCTGGAGGCAGGCAATGAAGTGGCACATCCATGGCAGTGACCAGAGGAGGAATGACCGCTGCCTGCCCTCCTCTGCACACCTTCTAGCTTGTCCACATCCTTCTTAAACTGTGGTGCCCAGAATTGGACACAGTATTCCAAGTGTGGTCTGACTAAGGCAGAACAGAGGGGTTCTATTACTACCCTTGATATGGACACTAGGCTTCTGTTGATGCAGCCTAGAAAGTGTTAGCTTTTTTTGCCATTGCATCACATGGCTGACACATGTTTAGCTTGTGGCTGACCAAGACCCCTGGATCCTTTTCACAGGTACTGCTAGTAAGCAAAGAGTGAGGTTGCAGTTCTCTCCTGCAGTTTCCAGAAACTGCTATCCAGAAGAATCTGGGGGCAGAGCATAACCATCGTGGCTACTGGACGTTGATGATCTTCTCCGGGGATTTGTCCAATTGTTGCCATCTACAGTTGCAATCAAAATTATTCAACTCCCACTGCAAATCAGGTTTATTATCAGACTTCCAGCTGTTTGCAATGAGCAAATAAAACAAAAGCAATTGAAACAGCTCAACACAATGGTTTCCCCAAATTCAGCTGAAAATGCAACTTATACTGGTTTCTCCAGTCTCGCTATTATTCGGTCCCCTGAATGGAATCCCTCACAACAGCACAAATACAACAGGTGTTGTCTCAAGCACACCTGACGTGCTTGAGCTGGAACACATGAAATACCTGAACCGGCTAGGGGTTTGCCGAGTGTCAAATTTGGCTGCATGTTAGAAATATCGCTAAGTCAAGAGAATGGTCCAAAAAGGTAAGAGATGAGAGCCCTTCACAAACAAGGAGTCTGTAAATTTTGATAATAAACCAGATTTGCAATGGGGGTTGAATAATTTCGATTGAAACCGTATGCTTTCGAGATGGTTCTTACGCACTCGAGGAGCAAAGCACAGAGCTCAGTTGTGGGACAAGGACTTCTGAACAGCTTTTAAACCCCCAATGACTTGGCAGAAGAAAGAGCGGACAATGCAACCATTGTAGACCAGGCGCTCCCCCCCCCCCGCCCAACTCACCAGGGTCATGATGTCGTTGGCCAAGTCTCTGGCCAGATCAGGAGTCACAAAGCAGGACAAACCAGTCAGTGCAACGCCGGTGTCATACTGGTTGGGGCTACTCAGGTCCTAGAATAGGAGGAGAAATGGAAAGGAGTGCCAGGGGGTGAGGGGGGGGGGAGAGGTGTGGGAAGAGGAGGGAGAAGAGTCCTTAGTTGAGTTCAACCTAGAAAGACGAAGTCTTTATATCCCACTTTTCCTCCAAGGAGTGGAGAACACAGCTCTCCCCTAACCCTTTTATCCTCACAATAGCCCAGTGCAATAGGCTAGGCTGAGAGTGAGTGACGGGCCCAAGGTCACCCAGTGAGCTTCATTGCTGGGTGGGGATTCAGACCCTGGTCTCTCCCAGGCTCAATGCTCTGACCCAGCGTTTCTGAAATTTGGGTCTCCAGATGTTTTGGGGCAACTCCCATCATCCCTAGCTAGCAGGACCATGTGGGGAGACCTGTGTTCTAATGCAAGTACAGTGGTACCTTGGTTTACGAACTTAATCCGTTCTAGAAGTCCATTCTTAAAGTGAAACCGTTCTTAAACCGAGGCGCGCTTTCCCTAATGAGGCCTCCCACCGCCGGTGCCCTTCCCACTGTTCGGATTCCGTTCTTAGACTAAGGTAAAGTTCTCAAACCAAGACACTATTTCCAGTTTTGCGGAGTTCTTAAACTGGCCTGCTCTTAAACCGAGGTACCACTGTAGTAGCTAAAGACCGCTGCTGTTAGATTTTTAAAAGCTGTTGTTTAAAATTGTTTTTACATGTTATTTTGATTTTTGTTATTTGTGGGCTGGAGGGCTGGTTAGGCGCTTTTGTTGGGGAGTGTGATTTCTGCAAGTTTGCACACATTAGTAATTATTTTCATTATGTATTTCGTGCTTTCGTATTGTAACTTTGTGTTGTGAACTGCCCTGAGAGCTATGGGTATAGGATGGTGTAAAATTTAATCAATCAATCAATCAAACTGAAGGGTGTGACCTACATTTCTTAAGTCATAAGGAAGAAAACAGGCCGGTGGTCTCGCAGGAGGAGGCACTAGTAACAGGCAGCAGCTCTTCTGGAATGGCGACACTCACCTTTCGGATCTGGTTCGTTGTCAGCATAATGACGTCGGTCCCTTCGTGAAAGCACTGCGAGGCTGCCAGGTACCCGATCCTCTGCAGGGTTAGGAAAGAGGGAAGGCGAGTCAGTATCGAAGGCTGAAAGGGACTCATTGCCACTGTGCACAGGAATGCTCAAAAAACATATTCACAGACTATTTTTAATGTTATTCGTAATTTTTATTTTAATGTTATCCTTAATTATCTTAATTTTTGGGGTGTAATGCGAACGTTGCTATGTTTGGTTTTAATAAATAATTGTATAATTTCAAGCTCTCAAGGTGTCTTATTTACAACAACGTCTTCCTTCGCTATGTTATAGGGGGTAGGTAGAAATATACATACAGTGATACCTTGGGTTAAGCACTTAATTCGTTCTGGAGGTCCATTCTTAATCTGCCATGCAATTTCTGTTCTCATCCTGAAACAAAGTTCTTCACCCGAGGTACTATTTCTGGGTTAGCAGAGTCTGTAACCTGAAGCGTCTGTAACCCGAGGTACCACTGTACATCAAAGAACGCAAATTTGTCACTGCATCTTTCTCTTTGTTCGCTTAAAGCCAGTAGGTTTCCAGAGGGGCGCTGAGTATATATATTTTTTCATTTTCTGAATGAATTTGGCAGGCCAAATAGGATTGGGAACCTCCGTTTTAGAGGAAATATGTTTCCACGGCAGCTGCCAGGAACCCCCTGGTGCCTTCCCCCCCTGGCAGCCCAGGTTCCCACGCAGGCCACTTACTTTGAAGGTGTACTTTGAGGCGCTCATGACTTCGATGATGTTGAAGGCTGCCCAGCTGATGTCGTAGCCCAGCATTTGCAACTGTGAGGGGAGGAGGAACAAAGGCCAGAGTGTGAGTCTTGGGACAGCAAGGGTGGGACATTATGATTAGCAGGAGAAAAGGCGTCTTGCCTTTGTACGTGGCACCCAAGATGCTTTTGCCCTAGGCCAAAAGTAGTTGATGGTACAGGATCACAGGATCGTAGAACTGTAGAGTTGGAAGGGACCCCAAGGGTCATCTAGTCCAACCCCCTGAAATGCAGGAATCTTCCCTTGGGGGTTTCCTCCCACCAATCCTCTGCGTCCAGCCGCCTATGGACAGCCAGATGGAGAGGACTGGAGGGCCATATTCAGCCCGTGCGCACACAGGCCTGAGATTTCTTACATCTGCCCATTTTGACACCCCTGCCAAGCTCAATGCCACGCCCAAGGAATAGAGATAAATCAAAAACTTGAGAATTCTGTATGTAGTTTATGCAAATTCATTAATAATGTGCGGCATTTCAACAATCTCTAATACATGAAATCTTAATTACCGTATTTACTCAAGTCTAACGCGCCATCGGATCTAATGCGCACCTTAATTTTCACAGCGTAATTTGGCCAAAAAAAGGTGGTACATACAATGGTAATACATACAATGACAAAATCAAAATGACAAGTGCAACAATGAGATATCCGGATTTCGATCTGTTTCATGGTCAGCCTGAAAACATGCTTGTATATGCAAACCTCATGCAGTCATACCTCAGGTTGAAGTAGCGTTGGGATGAATATTTTCGGGTTGCGCTCTGCGGCGACCCGGAAGTAACGGAGAGGGTTTCGCCGCTCACGCATGTGCTCAAAATGACGTCACGCGCAGTCGCATGTTACGTTTACTTCAGGATGCGAACGGGGCTCCAGAACGGATCCCGTTCGTATCCAGAGGTACCACTGTACAATGTCATTTTTATTTTGGCACTGTATATACTAAGGTTTTAAGAGTTGTCAAGTTTGCAATTTGACACCACCTCACGTTCCGTGGAAGTAACACTGATACAGGAACACAATGTATGTTCCGCAGCTGGAGGCAGCAGATACCACTTGCTGGAGGGGAAAGTGCTGCTGTGTTCAGAGCCTGCTTGTGAACATCTGGTTGGCTTCTTTTGAGAACCAGAAGCGCCACTGGCCTGATCCAACTGGGAAATTCTTCTGTTTACTCCCCACCTCTACTACGGGGAGACAGAGTTATGGGATGCAGTCGGAAACGAAGAGGGCTGCTTCGCCTTGGGAGGCTCCTCGCGGAACAGGCTCACTTGCCTGCCCCGCAGGCCGCATGGCAGAAACCTGACCCACAGGTGAGGGAGACACTTACGTAGGTGAGCTTGCAGACAGCATTGGCTTTCACGGCAATGTTATCCTGCTTCAGTTCCTGCTTGATCTCATCGATGCACTGAGAGATGTACTTTGCCTGGAGGGATGGAGAGGAAGGAGTTGTGGGTTAAGGAAGTCACTGGAAATCTCCTGCTCAGGCAAGATTGTCCCCAAAGGTCCAGTACCCAGCACACATTTCGTTCTTAGGCACGGAAAGTTTTGTCTGGCCTCCCCAAGCGCGCATGTCAAACAAAGGATGATGCCTTATGCCAGACTGGTCAATCTAGCATAGTACTGTCTGCACTGACCGGCAGCAGCTATCCAGGGCTTCAAGAGGACACACCTAGCTCTACCTGGAGCTGGGGATAGGCAGGTCACACTGCTGACATGATATAAATGTTAGGCACCCCTCCCCTTTGTGGGTCACTAGCAGATCTGGATGCAAAAGGCAATTAACATTCCCTCTCCAAAGGTGTTGCACAGTTACTGATTTAGACTTCGTTAATTAAGCTTGCTAAAAGCGAGCTTCGCATGATAAAGCAAAGTGCGATTTGGGAGGGGAGGGAATGGGAGACAGAAGAGAAGCAGAAATAATTTAGGAAGGGAGTCAAAATATCGCCCTCTGTGTACATGGATCCTGCCATGATGCTGAAGTCCACACCTCAAGGGGAGGTTTTGTGGGGTCCTGATTTCATCATCAATCATCATCATCATCATTTTATTACTTGTACCCTGCCCAGCCAACTGTTGGAAGCCCTACTCTGGGCGGCTTCCAACATATATAAAAACGTACTAAAACATCAAACATTGAAAAAACTTCCCTATACAGGGCTGCCTTCTGATGTCTTCTAAAAGTCTGATACAGTTGTACCTTGGTTGTCGAATGGAATTTGTCCCAGAAGTCCGCTTGACTTCTGAAAATGTTCGACAACCAAGGCGAGGCTTCTGATTGGCTGCAGGAGGTTCCTGCACTCAATCGAAAGCCGCGTAAGCCGCATTGGACACTTGGCTTCCAAAAAAGTTCGCAAACCGGAGCACTCACTTCCGGGTTTGCTGCGTTCAGGGGCCAAAACAGACGAGTACCAAGGCGTTCAACAACCAAGGTATGACTGTAGTTATTTATTTCCTTGACATCTGATGGGAGGGCGTTCCACAGGGCAGGTGCCATCACCAAGAAGGCCCTCTGTCTGGTTCCCTGTAACCTCACTTCTCTCAGTGAGGGAACCGCCAGAAGGCCCTCAGAGGAGGACGTCAGTGTCCAGGCTGAACAATGGGGTGGAGATACTCCTTCAGGTATACAGGACCCAGGCTGTTTAGGGTTTTAAAGGTCAGCACCAACACTTGGAAATGTACCGGGAGCCAATGCAGGTCTTTCAGGACCAGTGTTATATTGTCCCAGCGGCCACTCCCAGTCCCCAGTCTAGCTGTCGCACTCTGCATTAGTTGTAGTTTCTGAGTCACCTTCAAAGGCAGCCCCACACAGAGAACATTGCAGTAGTCCAAGCGGGAAACAACCAGGACATCATGTGAATGTGGGCTCCATATGCTTCTGGTGTCCTCAATTTCTTTTTCCCCTTGATTAAAAAGACCCAAGTTTGACGACGACCTCATTTGCATGACCAATGCTACTAAAAGTGGGCAGGGCAACTGATGTAAATTCTATCTGTGTGCTTTTTGTCCAGTTTCTTAACACACACACTCTTTATCCTTCATCCAGTCAATCAAGAAGCATCATCATATTTCAATGAAACATTCCAGCCCGGGGGGGGAGGCGGCGGCAGCCCGTGAAATGTATGACCTGGGCACAGTTTTGAGGGCTAGTCAGAAACGCATTCTAAAGTAAACTTCTCCATCCCTGCTCTAGAAAGTACTGTGGCTTTTAATAAACATTGCCAGATAATTGGTTTCTCTTGTCTTCCCCAGTTACCAAATCTTTAACCTGGCACATTTTTGTCCCTAGGTACTTCCCACTCTGCTCCCCACAAGTGAGCAGTGGGGCCTGGGAAATTAGATACGTGCCTGATGGATTCCATGACATCTGTCTTTTCCTGCCGCGACATGGCCATCAAATATTTAGTGCAAGTTAACAATGTGTTCAGAGATCCATTGCACAGCTGACAAGCGATGGGGGGGGGGCAGGGGGGAGAGAATAATTCAGCTCTGACTTATGGGACCCTGACAGCTCACTGGAAGACTTATCACCTTAGTTGCATCTTAACTGGGTTTTCTGCTCCATTATCCAGATTTTTTTTATTTTGCATAAATCAGTAGGCCAATCTGTTGCTGCTTTTGGTATCTGTTACCTGACCATGGGGCCAAGGTGGCCGCTTGCGCTGATGGGAGTTGGGGAGGGCAGTGAGATAACTAATTCGGACCATCTTCTGTGCCCCTGCGTGCTCTGCTCACCAACCATCCTGCCATCCACCACATCCACCTTCCAAAGCTTCTCCTTCTTGCACCATGCAACTACAAAGCTCATTTTTCACCTTCCAAAGCCACATTTCTTCAGGCAAATCCAGAGTTATGATGTGGCACTACAAATCCTCCCAAGGGGGGGGGGGTTGCGCGATGGACAGCCTTACGTTTTGATGTATATAAAAAGAGAAGCAAACTCGATTGCATGGCTGCTGTTTTGAATGTAAAACCCTGAAACCAGTTGCTCCCACACATTATGCCATGCGGAATTGGATTCCCCCCAAAAAACCCTGAGGCCGCCTGCTGCACTTCTGTATGATTTACTGGTCTGGCCATACAGCCTCCTTGGGGCTGGGGCAGGTAACTCCTGCTCTGTCTCTGATTCAAACAAGATCTCTCCCCATGCAGAGATTACAAAGCTGTCAAGTGAGCATGCCGTTTCCTACAGAGGATCAGTGGGTGGGCACCTCTGATTGTAGGCAGTATATTATATCAGTGCCCCCCCCCGACATTGACTGAATACAAGCCCCACAGCCAATGGTCAGGAATGGCACGAGGTCAGTCAACTCCTGCTTCAGTCCTTCTGGGTGTAAGGGTGTGGTGGCCAAATTTAAATGGGAAATGCAGAAAAGAAGGGGGGAGTGTGTTTCTGAGGATCTGGAAAGCGGCCTTATTTATACCAGGTTCATCTAGCTCATAATTCTCTATTCTGACCAGCAGCAGCTCTCCAGGGACTCAGGCAGGAGACCATTTTTTACCGACCGAAGCTGTTAGGGGTCTGAGTCTCAAATGCGCCATATTCAGAGTATGTGTTCAGCAGGTCCAGTGCTCCTATCCCAGAATTCTGAAATGTGTTGGCTTAACATGGGGACTCTCTACCTTTCCCTTGACATTTAGCAACTCCTTGAAGGCGGCTGACCTCAGTGCTGCTTGCCTCGAGCAGCCGTTTTCAATAATGGCCTCGCCTGGCTTCCACGATGGGACAAAACCCTGTGACTGGGAGCATGTTGGGCTTGTGTTAAATCTTTGCAAGGAGAGGCTGCTAAAAGAGCTCCGTGGGTGTGGACAGGAGGCAGATCTCAAGCCGGCTAGCGGAGGAGCATAAACCACAGAATGGAGCAAGAACATTTTAGAGGCTACCAGGCCAACCTTCTGCCAGCACTTTCAACAGGAATCAGAGACAGGGAAGTCTATTCTTGCTCTTTGCACAGGGCGCGGTCGACGGCCCTCTTTAATCTTCTGTCCTAATTGCAATGAGTGGATTGTGGGTATCTGGACTGTCCCTGGATCAAGTGACTTTCCTTCTTTCAAGTTCTCAAAGCTCTTAAACGAGATCAAGGTTGTCCTCTGAACTAGCCAGATATTTAGCTGAGAATCAATCACAGTCAGTCCGTCATTTGAAAAATAAGACTTTAGAGCCATCTTGCTCTCAAATGGCAACTAGACATTCCGTTTTGGCGACTGTAACCTTGGTTTAAGGAGCTGTTTGGCTCGCGTTGCTTGGTCCCTGCTCCTTCCAACCTAGCAGTTCGAAAGCATGCAGTGCAAGTAGATAAATAGGTACCACTCTGGTGGGAAGGTAAACGGTGTTTCCGTGCGCTGCTCTGGTTCACCAGAAGCGGGTCAGTCATGCTGGCCACATGACCCGGAAGCTGTACGCCGGCTCCCTCAGCCAGTAAAGCGAGATGAGCGCCGCAACCCCACAGTCGTCTGTGACTGGACCTAAGAGTCAGGGGTCTCTTTACCTTTAGGCATCTAGCTTATATATTGGGAGTTTCTAATACTGACCACAACCCAAGATGGTTGGCAGTGAAGGCTAGATGCACCTAAGGCATGAAGTGCTGTGATGACCACCATGACCCCAAAGGAACACAACCCTGCATAGAATCATAAGTGTGTTGGAAGGGCCTCCAAAGGCCATCAAGCCCAGCCCCCTGCAATGCAGGAATCACAGCTTTAAAATCCCTGACGGACAGGCATCCAACCAACCTCTGCTTAAAGCCTCCAAGGAAGGAGAGCCCACTTTCCAAGGGAGTGCATGCCACTGCCAAACAGCTCTTACTGCCAGAAAGTGCTTCCTAGCATTGAACTGGAATCTCCCCTGGTTCAGGTAAGCTAGACACACACTGCAAGGGAAGACTACATTGGGACATAGCTTGAGCATGGGAGCATGTCTTAGAATCATAGAATTGTAGAGTTGGAAGGGACCCCAAGGATCATCCCTGCAATGGGGGAATAATGTATAGCCATTTTCATAATGCTATGTCTCTGCAGCTATAAGAGGTTTCACATAAGGTACACTTTGCGATTGGTCAATCCTAGAGGGGGCCTCCAATACACCTGACACAGCTCATTTTGCAGCTTCAAACTGCCAGAGTCAAGCTTATTTTCTTTTCAGGAGGCTAGCTTCTGCATCCAGAGCCCACTTGGCCCCTTGGCCAGCACAGCAAAGTCCTTCCTGGCGTTTCTGCTATGAAACTGAGCCAGCGGCTGCTCTTCATTGGCAGGAATTTGGGAGATGGGGGGCGGGAGAGAGAGGAGCAACAAACCATTTCAGGAGGCTTCCCAATGGACTAGGAGTGACGTGTCCAGAAGTTAAAAGCTCACAAGAGAGCAGGCCTTCTGCTATCTGCCACTGGGAACCAATCCTTCAGTCAACATGAACACTTTTATTTTTTTTAAAAAAAGGAGGGGATGACTAATTTCCTGAGCAGAAGCACTCGGGTGGCTCAGCACTGTAAGAAGTGCCATATCATCCCTGGAGTCATTAAAAGCGCTCCCCAAACACCTCACCCTCTCGCCAGGCTCCCAATATTGTTGATTTTTTAACACCAGCAGATTGCTTTCCCCACATGCAAGCAGAGGCAACGATGCATGTCCTTTTGTAGGTGTTGCTTTTCCCGATTTCACTCTGAAACTCCCCCCCCCCCATGAGCAGTGTTAGAAACACAGATATATGTATAAGCTGGGTACCAAATGGCTCCTTAGACCAGGGTTACAGTCGCCAGAATTGAATGCCTAGTTGCCACTTTGGTGCCAGATGGCTCAAAAGTTGTGTATATGACTTTTTGGTTCCTGCTTCATTCCGATTGTGTAGATAAAATATAATGGATAGAATTCTGAAGGATGCATTGCTAGTGTGGGAAAACAGTTAAGATCCAAGGATCCCCAGGTGTACACCTCCAGCTGGTGGAGACGTCAGGCAGCATCCTGGCAGCTTCAATTGGTTGCAAGTGGCTGTTAGCAGGTGCAGATTTTGAACGCTGTGCTGGACTAGTTGGGCCACTTGCCCAATCCAACATCTTATGTTCTTTATACAGCCTACCCCAGACCCCAAACCTGGACACAAAAGTACCCTAGTGCCAATGTTTGGCCATTCATGGCCTGAAAAAACCCTCTTTCTATTTCCAAATGTGTAATAAAAATTCCTCCAATATTTAGCATCCAAGCACTGTAAACAAAGTTAAAATGGCACATGCTGCGCTCGAGCTCACAATCTCATTTCAGGAATGAGGAAAGGAGAACTAAGTGAAAGGCGCGGAGGTTCTTGGTTACTTCCCTGAATCTCTCCCCCAGCCACACATACCAATTTGCAGTAAGTGCATGATTATTTACAAGCAAGCTGGGCTGCTCAGGCTACGAACTGCATTCAAAATTGTATGTTGATAGCAAAGGTATGCTTCTTAAGGGGTCGCAGACCAGCTCCCCACCCACCACCCAATCTAGTCAAGGGCAGCTAAAAGAAGAAAAAGCAATATATTTACAGACTGTCACCTCCTTCCTGATAAAAAAATGAGTGCTGTATCTGTTATCTCTGTGCCTTCACACAATAGACACTTGTTTTAACTCTCTGACCACATCACAAACACTTCAAGGCCAGCGCCGCAAAGCTCTCCAAAGAAACACAATGAGATTTCCAGAAAGGCTCTCTTGTAGCGAGTGGCTTCCTCTTCTGAGACAGAGAGCTCCCCAAATGGGTCTAGACAGGACGAAACTGGTATGATCAAAAGGGAGGGTTGAAAGTGGGAGACTCTCTCAGTTGAGGAGCAGCCTGGAACTTTTATTAGGCATTGACAAGGGTCTCACCTGAAAGTTAGTCAGCAAATGGGATCTCAGGGTAAAGGGGAGAGAAAAGATGTTGCAATCCAAGAATCACTTCGAAAACTAAAATTTATTTCATCATGGAAGAGTCCTCGGAGACAACGCTGCTTTGCTACAATTCTGAAAACGGGTGGCACTCTCAGCTTCCCCGCTTGCAAATATTCTTACATAAGTCCCTTGCCCTGGTGTCTCCCATTCCGTATGTGGATCTTTTCCAGGCCTTGCTGCAGCTCATTGCCCAGTCTGCCACCCCGAGTCCTTTGACAAGCTGGACCCGTGGCCTAGAGGCAGGTGAGCAGGGGACCAGTAGCCCCACTGTGGCTCCGCCTGATGCTGCCCTTATGAGGAACAGTTGAAGGAGCTGGGGATGTTTAGCCTGGGAAAGAGGAGACTGAGAGGAGATATGATAGACATCTTCAAATATCTCAAGGGCTGCCACATGGAAGAGGGAGCCAGCTTGTTTTCTCCTGCTCTGGAGGGTAAGACCTGAACTCATGGCTTCAAGTTACAAGAAAGGAGATTCCAACTAAACTCCCTTTCCTTGGAGGCTTTTAAACAGAAGCTAAATGGCCATTTGTCCGGGATGCTTTAGCTGAGATTCCTGCATTCCAGGGGGGTTGGACTAGATGACCATTGGGGTCCCTTCCAATTCCACAGCTCTACAATTCTGTGATTCCTGCAACTTCCTTCACCCAACCCACGCGTTTTCTTGCAGATATTCTGTGGCAGTTCCTCTTTCAGGTCTGCAGTCAAAAGGCATTTGCTTGGTCCTTACTCTCATCAGCTGACAGACATGCCAAGCTTTCTTGCAAAGTGGAAGTAAGGCAGGATCGGTCATGGGGAAAGGGCGGTGCTTCAGTGGTAGAGCACATGCTTTGATTGCAGAAGGTCCTGGGGGTCCTCTGCCATCTTTAGTTTGGGTGGGTATGGGGAGCCTGCAGCCAACCAGGTTTGCCAAGATTCCTGGCACCCCTCTGCCACAATGGCCAAGGATCATGGAAGTTATAGTCCTACAAAACTTGGACCCAGCTTCTCCATCTAAAACCCTGAAGAGCAGCACTTGGTATAACTGTAGAGAAGTGGGACACTGGGAGATCTTCCAGATGTACATAAGCATTCATAATTGCCTCTCTATTCCAGGTTCTGGCAGAGGGATGGGGAACCTGCGGTCCTTCAGATGCTGTTGTCTGACTCCAACTCCCATCAACCCTGACCATAATGGCTGATGGGAGTTGGAGTTCAACGGCTCCTGGAGGGCCACAGGTCTTCCAGGCCTGCCTTAAGCCCTGGACTGAAGGGGAAACGTGTATCGTTCCAGATCATTTTTGCCCAGAGCTCCCACCGTCTCTCATCACCGGCTGCAGCTGACTGCAACTGATGGGTGTTGGAGTCCAGCAACATCTGGAGGGCCAGAGGTTCTCCATCACTGACATATTGCTTCAGGGTCTTTACAATGGTGTATAAATATTGATGGTGATAAACAGAGACACGCCCCATGAACAGTTCTGTCCCCCTCAAACTTGTTTCCTTGGGGGACCCCACTTCTTACAGCATACATGCAAAATTTGTTTCCCCACCACCACCACGAACCATCTCGTTGAGAGTGATTTTGAAGCTTGGAGACAACCCTCCACCCCCCCCCCCGGACTAGAAACTTAACACCAACCTCAGCTCAGCCTCCTGGTGGCTGAGGATACCTCCTGCTTTTGAAATTCGCCAGGCACCAGGCGCATTTTGCACCTGGCTACTGTCCACTTGCAACCAAGTTAAGATGCTGACGTCTCTGCCATCTGGAGGTGCACGCCTGGGGATCCTTGGGTCCAGACTGTTTTCGCACACTAGCAACACATCCTATAGAATTCTATCTATCTGCTCAATCAGAATGAATTTCAGGAACCAAAAAGTCGTACTGAAAAATATACGACTTTTGAGCTGCCTGGTCCAAAAATGGCAACTAGGCATTTTTTTGGTGACCGTAACCCTGGTCGAAGGAGCCATTTGGCGCCTGCCTTATATATCTAAGTTTCGAGTACTGGGTGCCCTGCACCAGGTATTCCTATCCACCAGTTACATGGTCTTTGTGGAAACTGAGAGCGCCCCCTGCTGAAAGCTTGAGAAAGGAAATTCCGCTTTGCTCTTCAGCACACTTGGGTGCGGTGCAGTGAACACCTATGCACTCCTGTGGATCACAAATCCTGAAGAGCTCCTGTCAGTCGTGTAGACCTATGGTCCAACTCTGTATGACCAAGCTGCCTAGGTTCAGTGTTAGAAACTGATATATATAAGCTAGGCGCCCAATGATACGTTGAATTTATGTTGCGGTTGCTACAACGGAATGTCTTGTTTGCCAGGGAGTGGGGCTAAATGATCCTCGGGATCTCTTCCAACCCTACAATTCTACAATCTCAGCTACATTGCTTGGCTTGTAGCTTGCTCTTACAACAATCCACTTGTCCCAGTATGCAAGGAAGAGAAATGCACAGAGTGGAAATGGAAATAGCTATGGGCTAAAGCAGAGGTTTTTAAACTGTGGTTTCGCGGACCCTGCGCCAGTAGCAAAATGAGCCTGGCAAAACCAGGCTAATTTCGAACACTACCCTAAAATTCATGGGGCTGGACGCTTTTAAGGGTAGGGCCCCAGCTCAGCTTGCAGAAGATCCTGGGTTCGATTCCCGGCCACGCCAGGTAGGGCTGGGCGAGAGAGGCCTGTCCCCCAAACCCTGCAGGGACACCGTCATTCCACCCCAACGGAGGAGAGCTCCCAACTCAGGAATCACGAGGACTAGCGCCTTGAACGCTCCAGCGTTCCTCCAGACTGCAGCTCCCACCGCCCCTAGTCAGCAGTGGTGGGAGTTGTAGGTTTGAGACCCAACCCCGCTTCGTCCCCACCAACCCCTTGGTCTCCTTGCTCGGGAATCACGAGGACTAGCGCCTCGAAGGGTCGCTTTCCCTCTGGAGGCATCATGAGGGACTGACGGGACCGGCGCCTCGGTAGCCCCTCCATTTCCATGAGGACTAGCGCCCGCCTCACCTCGTCCTCCTTGTGGTTGCGGATGCCGCGCACCAGGTCCTGGAGGTTCTTGTCGAACATGCGGTCGATGCTGCCTTTCACCATCTTCAGCGCCATGGCGGCGGCAGTGAGGGGCGAGCGGGGGGCGGCCGGGGGGGGGGAAGAGGCGGAGGTAAGCGAAGGCGGCGGCGGGCGAAGGCGCCTCACATGCCTCCTTCCCGCCCCTGGCGCTCGCTCTCCCTGGCGGGCCCCGCCGGCGCTGCTCTGAGGGAGCTTCGCGGGGCGGCGGCGGCGGCGGCGGCGGGAAAGAGCCGGAGCGGCGACAAAATGGCCGGCGGTCAGCTGAGGGAGCAGCTCGCGCCACGCCCCCTTTCTCCTCCGGCGCGCTTGCGTCACCACGCCGCGCCACGGCCCCCAGGTTCCACGTCCTTCTATAGCTCCGCGAGTTGAGGCGGCGGGTCCTCCTTGCCCATAGAGAGCGAGGGAAGGAGAGGGAGAGGACGTCACGTCCGGTTGGGTGTTTCTAAGGGCATCCTCCACCTCTATGGTTCGCCCGCTCGGCTTCCACCATGGCGCTCCCGAAGGGGATTCCGAGGCGTCGCTTGAGCCACGCCCTCTCGCCGACTTGGCTCCGCCCAGGGGGAGATAGAGCCACGCCCACAACCTTCCTATATCTAACTGTAGTCCTGTAAAAGATTATTATTATTATTATTATTATTATTATTATTATTATTATTATTATATATAATTTTATTTTATAAATAATAATAAGCATGTTTTAAGAGAAGCATGTTTTAATATTTGCGGTACGGCTGATTGATCAGTAATTACATGGACAGAGTATTTTTACTTTATAAAAATATCAGTTGTTCACAACGATCAACAAACAAAAATGAGAGTAAGTTCACCTCCCATCCGACTATTTAAACAATCTATGGCCTTTTAAACTATGGACAGGGTGTTGTTTTTGTTATTATGGTATGTATTTGTGTGTTTTCATATTGCAAAATACCCTGTGATCTTCAGATGAAGGTTGGTATAGAAATTCAATTATAAATAAAAATAAAAAAGCTTGTAAAAATATTAATAGATTTTTTTTTAAGACAGAAATACAGTATAAAGGTAAAGGTACCCCTGACCATCGGGACGCGGGTGGCGCTGTGGGTAAAAGCCTCAGCGCCTAGGACTTGCTGATCGAAAGGTCGGCGGTTCGAATCCCCGCGGCGGGGTGCGCTCCCGTTGCTCGGTCCCAGCGCCTGCCAACCTAGCAGTTCGAAAGCACCTCAGAGTGCAAGTAGATAAATAGGTATCACTTTATAGCAGGAAGGTAAACGGCATTTCCGTGTGCAGCTCTGGCTCGCCAGATGCAGCTTGTCACGCTGGCCACGTGACCTGGAAGTGTCTTCGGACGGTGCCGGCTCACGGCCTCTAGAGTGAGATGAGCGCACAACCCTAGAGTATGGCAAGACTGGCCCGTACGGGCAGGGGTACCTTTACCTTTACCTTACCCCTGACCATCAGGTCCAGTCATGACCGACTCTGGGGTTGCGCACTCATCTGCGCTTGCAACCTTTGAAGACTGAGCACATGATCAACACTTTACTATAACGTACCATTGCTGATTTTATATCTATTCTTTTTTAATACATAATGGCATTTATCTAGGGAGCAGCAAACTGTAATGCTGAAAATATTTTTTTAAATATTAATCATATAACCAAATCATTTACTGCTAATGCCAAGCTGTTATAGCACTATTAATATTGTATCTATTATCTATTATCATTCATTATTTTAAAATATTGTATCTACTTTTTTATGATGTTCTACCTTCTACTTTCTTTTGTGTTTTTATTTCATAACTGGTCAGCTTGGGTATCTCCAGTGGAAAAGTGAGATGAAACAAGATTGTGGTGAATCAGAAATGGTTTGGCTTCTGAGTGACAATAACAGCTACATGGCATGGAGAGTGATTCTCTTTACACCGAAAAAGTTAGATAAAATCACAATTAATTGTTTTAGTGATGTGGAGGTTTAATCTGAAATTGAGATAGATTTAAAATTGTTGCCTCTGGGGGAAACCCAGCCAGATGGGTGAAGTATAAATAATAAAATTATTATTATTCTCATTTACATCATGAATGTCACCTTATATTGTGGATGCATGTTCTGTATTACTTTATTAATACTGCTGCTATAAGTTTGCTATTGCCTTTGGCTGGAACAATAAACGGAAGAACTGAACTCTCTCTAAACACATACACATATTTAGACCTGGGATCCTTTTCAGGGAAAACCATGAGTGTTTATAGTGGTATGATAACTGCTACAAGTTCATAGTGCGGATTGGGCCTCTGTGTCTGTTCTGCATTGGAAGCTGGGTGGGGGTTTTTGGTTTTTAGCGCATGATAACTGCAGATGGTGTCAGCAGTCACGAAATTAAAAGACGCCTGCTTCTTGGGAGAAGGGCAATGACAGGCCTAGACAGCATCTTGAGAAGTAGAGACATCACCTTGCCAACAAAGGTTCATATAGTTAAAGCTCTGGTTTTCCCAGTAGTGATGTATGGAAGTGAGAGCTGGACCATAAAGAAGGCTGATCGCCAAAGAATTGATGCTTTTGAATTATGGTGCTGGAGGAGACTCTGGAGAGTCCCATGGACTGCAAGAAGATCAAACCGATCCATTCTTAAGGAAATCAGCCCTGAGTGCTCACTGGAAGGACAGATCCTGAAGCTGAGGCTCCAAGACTTTGGCCACCTCATGAGAAGAGAAGACTCCCTGGAAAAGACCCTGATGTTGGGAAAGATGGAGGGCACAAGGAGAAGGGGACGACAGAGGACGAGATGGTGGGACAGTGTTCTTGAAGCGACCAGCATGAGTTTGACCAAACTGCGGGAGGCAGTGGAGGACAGAGGTGCCTGGCGTTCTCTGGTCCATGGGGTCACGAAGAGTCGGACACGACTAAATGACTAAACAACAACAAGCGTATGGAATTGTTCTTCATTGTCTTGAATACAAGTAATCACTTTTACATCTTTAATTGTTTCTTCATGAAATTGCTTTGAGGCCTTTCATGGGACATCACTCATACCTAGGACCCTTGTACCTACGGGACCGCCTCTCCTGGTATGCCCCACTGAGGACCTTAATGTCCACATATAGCAACACCCTAGAGGTCCCGGGCCCTAAGGAAGTTAGATTGGCTTCAACCAGAGCCAGGGCCTTTTCAACACTGGCCCCGGCCTGGTGGAACGCTCTGTCTCATGAGACCAGGGCCCTGCGGGATCTGATCTCTTTCCGCAGGGCCTGTAAGACAGAGTTGTTCCGCCTGGCCTTTGGCTTAGAATCAGTTTGATTCCCTCCCTCTCTTTCTTTTCCTTTCTCCTCCTATGAAGAGATTGCTCCCTAATTGTTTTAATGTTGTATCTTAATCTTTTAAATTGTATTTTAATCAACTTGTTTTTATTATTGGTTGTTAGCCGCCCTGAGCCCGGTCTTGGCTGGGTAGGGCGGGGTATAAATAAAAAAAATATTATTAATTTGTTATTATTATTATCACTCATCACTGGAGTTGAATCAAAACAAATATGCCCACATGCAACATTGGCAAGACTGATTGATTTGAAACGTTTGTTATCTTGCCTTTCCAATTACAAATGAGAACGTCCAGAATGCCTTGCAACAGTAATTCAGAATAACAGGTCTGGAAAATTAACCCAATGGACGTTTGGGGAGGAGGGGAAGAATTTGAGATGGAAAAACTTTATTGGGAGAATTAAACTTCCTTTGCTGTTTGGCATCTCCTCCAGCAGAGGGCAGGCCAACACAACCTTTCATCCCAGGCAAGTACACTCCTTGAAATTAATGGACTTTGCAATCTTCACAGCCGTGCTTTCCGATTGGTCTACTCTTGAGTAGAACTGAGCTGGTTGCAACCTTATGCCTGTCTCCAGGATTCATGGGCATGCATTTGATGAAGCCCAAAGTCGGAAGATTCATACAGATACAATAAAGGACTTGATGGAGATACAATACAGATACAATAAAGGAATGATGGAGTTTCCCCCCCCTTCCCCTGGGAGGCAGCTCTGGTTGGCAGCTTAAAAAGTGGATGGGATTTATTTATGGGCACAAGGGACATCAGTATCTAGTAGCTATAATGGCTGTGTCTTGCCTGTACTGTTGGAGGCAGCAGGAGACGCTGGAGTGTCTTCCCTATGAGGAAATATGGCAGCATTTAGGTCCTTTTAGTTTAGAGAAATGGAGAAGAAGAGACGACATGGCAGAAGTTTATAAAATGACAAAGGGCACTGAGAAAGTGAATAGCGGAAAGTTTTTACCCAGCTCTCATAAATCTAGAAGTCGTGGGCATCCAATGAAGATCAATGTTAGGAGAAGATAAAGGACAGCGCATAGTTAAACTTCCCTGCCGCAGGAAGCAGCAATGGCCACCAACTTGGATGTATTTAAAAACGTTAAATTTGAAACCGCCTCTCCTGGTCTGCCCCGCAGAGGACCTTAAGGTCCATGAACAACCATAGTTTAGAGGTCCCGGGCCCTAAGGAAGTCAGACTATCCTCCACCAGGGCCTTTTCAGTGATGGCTCCCACCTGGTGGAATGCTCTGTCCCAGGAGACCAGGGCCCTGCAGGATTTAACCTCCTTCCACTGGGCCTGTAAGACAGAGCTATTCCGCCTGGCCTTTAATTTGAATTCAGCCTGATCTTCTATTTCCCTTCCCTTCCCTCCCCTTTTATGAAGATCACCCGCTCTGAGACCCCACAGCTAATTCTCCCCTGGCCTCCTCGCTGGCCCAAGTAGGACCAATTCAACCAGCTAGCCCTGGGGGTTATCTAATGCTTTTTTTCCCTAAATTGATTTTTGAATTTTATTGTTATTCATGTTTTTATACTATATTTATTCTGCTTTTATAATTGTTCTAAATTTGTTGTTAGCTGCTACTAGCCATGGTGGCTGCTCTGCTTTCACAGCTGGAGTCAGCAGTGCTTCTGAATACCAGTTTCTGGAAACCAGAGGAGGGGAGTGTGGCTGCTGCACTCGGGTCCTGCTCGTGGGTTTGCCATTGGGGCATCTGTGTGGACAGGAAGGTGGGCTAGATGGGCCGTTGTCCTGATCCAAAAGTATGCTGGAAATGCAAAGAAAAAGAAGGGACTTTTTATCATATGTGGTGGGAATGTAGAGAAATTAAAAATTTTGGGAAATGATATATAATGAGTTGAAGAAAATGTTTAAACAAACATTTGTAAAAAAAACCAGAAGCATTCTTGTTAGGGATTGTAGGAAAAGACCTGGCAAGGAAATTAAAGAACTTATTTATGTATGCAACAACGGCAGCAAGAGCCTGGGTGGAAGAACGAGGAAATCCCGACAAAAGAACAGTGGCAAGGGAAATTTATGGACTTTGTGGAACTGGCGAAATTGACATACAAACTGCGAGACAAGGACAACTGCGGCTTTAAAGAAGAATGGGAACTTTTTACAAATTACTTTAAAAAAAAAAGAATTGGACTCCTTGGCAAGTTTTGAATAAACATACACAAATTTATTATTGTTAACATAATAGATAGACAATTTAAGGATTTTTACAATTTTATAATATGCAGAGAATAATATGTGTTGAAAAACCAGAGAGAGGAGCTGAGGGAAGTCTGGGGAGGTAGGGTGGGAGGGAGGGTTTTTCTTGGGGGGGAAATGGGGGAAAGATGATATGTTTTTGATAATTTATGATGTTGAAATTCTTAATAAAAACTATTAAAACAAAACAAAACAAAAGTGTCATCCTGTGTTCTAAGCTAGGGTGGGATGATGAAGCAGTAAAAAATATATATATAATGTTGTGGAGAGATGGAATGAAATGCCTGTGGCAAAAGGGGGGGGGGGAGGCAGTTTTGGAAACATGATCAAAAGAAAAGAGTTTGCTTTCAACTATCTGTTAGTGTAGGAATTGCCCACCAGAAGCAGAGAACCTTTCAAACACAGCTGAGGGGTGAATTTATTGCGTAGATGCACAATTGGGTGCCTACCTGCTTTGGGGTGCGTTCCGAATCCCCACCACAGCTTTCACCACAAAAGGAGGGGGCCTCAGGAGTCCAGGTCTCCTTGACTGCTCCTCATCTTCTCAGCCCATCGCCTGAGGTGCCTGTGTCAGAATTGCAAAAGGCTTCTTAAAGGCTTTTTAATGTCCCTGGGGCCACCTGGGTCTTTGGATCTGAGGCTGCTATTATGGTAACAGATTGTGGGGTTCTGCTCAGGGGCTTTCCTCCTTGCGTAGGGGAGCGGGGGCTGGACTGGCAACGTTGTGCTGCTTGTTGGGAATCTTTTCCCCAAAAACCTTTTTTTTTTTTTAATAAACCTAAGAAGAGCCATTTAGCAGGATCAGGCCAGAGGGGACCCTCCGGCTGGAGGCAGGAATGCTTTCTGAGTAGGTTCAGAAAAGGACAGGCAAAATGGCCAAGGGGGTGGAGCAAATTCATCATCATTCTTGAAATTTATATACCACCCTATACCCACAGGTATCTTTATAAGAAAGGTTGTAGCCTTTGTGTCTTTTTCATTGAGAGAAAAGGAGAGCAAGAGGCCACGTGATAGTTTAGAAAACTCTGCGTGGCATGGACAGAGGAATGCTTTTCTTGTTCTCTCCTAACACTGAACTTCTGGGCATCAAGTGAAATCGCGGAATGAAGACTGGTTCTTGAGGCTGAATTTGAAGATGGTGGTTCCACTGTCTGCAGAATTTGGGGCTGCAGTGCCCAAGCTGGTGTCAAGTCAGAATAACTCACACAGTGTCTGTGAAGTTGACCCTTTACTCGGCGATTGCAACTGTGAAGTTGACCCTTTACTTAGCGATCGCAGCAACTTTCCCCTGGAGGTCTTGCCCCAAGGAGACAGATGGGAGGACTGAAGGTCTCCACCTTCCCAAAGTTTCCTAAGTTGACTCCTCCCCTAGGTGCTTCCCAAGCAATCTGAGACTGACACCTTGCTTGTGTTTGTTCCACCCTTTTCATACCTCTCCTGGTCCTGGGAGACAAGCAGGGAGGGGAGCTGGTTGCAGCCGGAGGGGGAGACACCTGTGACTCTTCGCCATCTCTGCCTCTTGGCCTCCTTCCTCTCCTGCTTCAGCTCCTGCCTCTGATTCTGTACTTCTCTCTGACACAGACTCTCCCTGCTCACTGAACCCTGTTACCCCTTCAGCTTCCGACACCTCTTCCTCTTCTCCCTCTGACCACTCATTGTTGTCTCGCCACCAATGTCCGGGCTCTGAGTCTTCTTCCCTTGGTGGCTCTCCAGCTGGTTCCTCCTGATGTTCCTCTGCCTCCAACAAGTCCATGACACCCAGCCTCTTGGGTCCCTTTCTCACAACATGAGAACTCATGGATGTCCAGTGAAACTGGGAGATTAAGCAACGCTAAAAGACAGGACTTCTTCCTACAGTACAGAGTTAAATTGTGGAAATCAGTCCCACAGGAGGCAAGGACAGCCACCAACTTGCCATTAAGAGAGGACTGGACAAATTCACGGAAAGTAAGGCTTGTTAATGGCTTCTAGCCAGAATAACTATGTTCCAGCTGCACGGTCAGAGGCAGTAATGCGTCTGAGCGCCACTGTTTTCTGGGGAACCTTCTGAGGGTCACACGTGTGCAGTTGGAGACACAGCTTTCAAATGGATAACATAGAATTGTAGGGTTGGAAGGGACTACAAGGGCCATCTAGTCCAACCCCCTGCAATGCAGGAGTCTTTTGCCCAACGTTGGGCTCAAACCCACAACCTTGAGATTAAGAATTCCATGCTCTGCCAGATGAGCTATATGGGAGCCAACCGGTTGGAGACAGAGGTGGGCAGAGCGCTGAGTGTAAATGTTGCCCTTTGTACTGTAGGCTGCTTCCTAATTTCAGGGAAGGTTGCACCTGCTTTCCATGCAGAAGCCTCAGGTTCAGTTTCCAACGTCTCCAGATAGGGCTGAGAATGGCTTCTGTCCTGAAACCTTGGGGAGCTGCTGCGAGTCAGTGTAGGACGTGCTGAGCTAGATTGAGCAATGGGTCTGACAAATAGAAGGCAGCTCTCCTGTGTCATCTATATACACACACACCTCTCTCCATATTTCATCCAGGAAAGCGAAGCACTTAACAGACCACAGATAGCAAAAGGTCCAGTCAATTGTGTCAGGGTGGTCCAGTTAATTTTCCTGCCACGGGAAAGCCACGTGTTGCTGCCCTGTTAAAACAGACAAGGGGATGCGATAGGATGTTCAACTGGGAGGGAACCAAATTTCAGCCTTCGTGGCTCTCCGCAGCAGCTTGAAGGGCGGCGGTGAGGCGGCAGGGGGTGTTTTGATAACATGCCTGCCAACCAGGCAAGGCGGGCCAGGAGCAGCTGTTGGCATCACTTCCCTGGAGACAAGCCAGAAAAGCTTTTGTGGGCGGAGGTAGACATGTGTGGGGACATGCCTCACAGCCGCCAGTCCAATTGTGCAGCCGCAGGCAGGGAAGGAAAGAGGAAAGAGACGAGAAAAAGGTGGGGTGGGGAAGAAATAACTTTTGATTTGGATTCTGGGTTGCCCTGATTGGTGACCTAGATTACTCCAGAGCATAGCTCTCAACTTTCAGATTTGAACAGCAGCCTCAAAAATAAGGGATCAGCAGCCTCACCTGTCCCGGGGACAATCTACGGGGATATCTAACAATCCGGGATAGCAGCAGGAAGCAGCGGGAAACTGCGCTGGAATAAGGGAATTTCCTGCAAAAAAAGGGAAGGTTGACAGCTATGCTCCAGAGAGGGCTTTCCTTGGCTGAGGAATTCCCCCCTTCAGAGAGCTTGCTTGGCAACCAATAGCTGACTGATGCTGCATGTGAAAATATGTGCACATAAAATATGTATGCATGCCAATCTTTCCAGAACTTCACCCTCCGTACACTGTCTGGAAATGGCAAGGGCTGAATTTAGGATCCTTTGCTCTAAATGAATTAATTTATCAATTATTGTTGTTATTATTATTATTATTATTATTATTATTATTATTATTATTATATCATCCTATACCTGAAGGTCTCAGGGCGGTTCACAGGATGAAATCACAATATACAGTGGTACCTCGGGTTAAGAACTTAATTCGTTCAGGAGGTCTGTACTTAACCTGAAACTGTTCTTAACCTGAAGCACCACTTTAGCTAATGGGGCCTCCTGTTGCTGCTGCGCTGCCGGAGCACAATTTCTGTTCTCATTCTGAAACAAAGTTCTTAACCCGAGGTAATATTTCTGGGTTAGCGGAGTCTGTAACCTGAAGCGTATGTAACCCGAGGTACCACTGTAAAAACCCAAAATACATAATCAAGATAAAACTAAAACAACCCAATAATGTCCCCCACAACACATTTTAAAAGGGCACCAGATGTTAATCAACCAAAGGCCTGGCTAAAGAGGAACCTAGGAAGTGGCCTCATATAGGCTCAGACCACTGGTCCACCTTGTTCAGTATTTTCTGCTCTGGTGGCCGTGAGGCATGTCCCCACACATGTCTACCTCCACCCACAAAAGCTTTTCTGGCTTGTCTCCAGGGAAGGGCTGCCAACAGCTGCTCCTGCTCTGCAAATCTCAGTGTGGCTCACAACTTAAAATTACAATACAAAAACCATATTTTGGTACAGGGAGCGGTGTTTGCAATGCTGCAGAATGGACTTCTGCAAATGAAAAGAAACAAACCAGTTGCCTTTGCATTTTCAAAGTGGAAGGTGCTTTGCATGGTGATGCACAGGTCTGTCCCACACCTGCAGCCGATTCCTGGATCTGGAAACTCAAATTTTTCTTATCCTCACCCCCCACCTCGCAGTTTCCCTTTGCAGACCTTGGGAGCACCGAGGACCAGATTTCCTCCCCCTGCTGGACTAGAGCTGCCGAGACAATCTGAGCTGTTATTTCTCCTTCCCTTCCAAAGACGCCCCCCTTGCAATGTTCTGTTCCAGCAGCTGCAGACGGAGCATCTGCCGCACGTCCAAAACGTTGCTCTCAAACCCTCCTCTGCAAACCGTGCGCCCGCACTCCACCAGCCCCACAAAATTTAACAAATCTGCCTGCAAAGAAATACGGAAGGACCAGAAAAATCTGCTCGTTTGACAGATAACATATTGATTTGATAACATATTGATTATGACGGATGGGGAAGCTTTTCCAGCCTGGGGGCCGAATTCCTTTCTGGGGAAGCTTCTGGGGGCCACATGCAATGTGGATTTGACCTTTGTATGGTGGGATGTCACCCAAAGGCATGAGTAGAATCCAAGGACATCCCAGCCAAGCAGGAAACATTCAAGGAGGGTGTGGTGCCAGATCAGCGAGGGGTGTGGCTTACAGAGACTTCCAAGGGCCAGATAGAGAGGCCTGGGGGCCACACTTCCCCACCTCCTGATGTTATATAACTGGTCTATATTCAAGAGCAGGCCTGCTTAAATTAACTGACCTAAATTAGCATATAAATATAAGTTTATACTTGCTTATAATTTATATACCACCATATTTATATATACAGGGTGAGTCTTTTAAAAGACGCCCTGTGGAACATGTGCAGCCTGTATCTATGGGGCCTTTTTTAAAGGATTCACCCTGTACTAACTTATTCATATACTAAGGGACTATATGAATGGAAATATAAGTGAGCTGGTATATAAATGTTTAAAATAAAATAGATAAATAGTATTGAGGACTAGTAACTTCAATTAAGAAAATGGAAATGAAATGAGATCCTAGAAGGTTTGCACTCAGGAGGCACATTCTGGGTTGTATGCAGTTAAATTATACCCTGGAGGACACCCAGTTATTAATACATTAATAACATTTTATATACATGCATCCTAACCACTTCAGGCATTTTTTTTTCCTTTATCAGCCTGTTTTCCTCAGAGGTTGCGTGGAGGGTTTTGGTTCGTTTGAACCCGACCCGCATATCTGTCCGTCTCGTGTGAACCCGCCTCTGAGGAGGAAACACGTGTCTCCGCCTCTGCGAGCCCCTCTGGGCTCGGAGCGCGCCCCCCCCCCGCGTGTGAGGGAGACACCTTGAGCGAGGCGCGCGCCCGACGCCTCAACCGCCGCCTCTTGACAGGCAGCGCCGTCGCTGAGGGCAACTGAGGACAAGCCACGCACGCGCAGAGGCGAGCGCGCGGGCTGGGGGGGGGGGAAGGTTTCGCTCGCGCACGCGCGCTGTCACTCTCTCTCCTCAGAAGCGCGCTCTCTCTCTTCGGCCGCCCGCGCCCCTTCAGCGTTCCTCTCCTCAGCGCGCACGCGCGACCCCTCACATTTTCCCGCGCGCCGCGCTTCTCATTACTATTTTATTGGGTATGTCGAGGAGAGAGAAGACAAGCCCCGCCCACTCTGGTGGTTGGCCCCGCCCACCTCCTGGGCACCCGCGCGCCTCCTTTTTTTAATTTTGGGAGTAAGATGAGAAGCTCCGCCCACTCTCGTGGTTGGTCACGCCCCCCGCCCGTGCGCGCTCCCTCCGTGCATTGTCGTGCGTTCGCGCTTTCTCTCCCTCATCCGCCCGCGCGTGCGTCCTCGCCTTCCCTGCGCGCGCGCCCGCCCGCCCGCCCGCGACTTATCCCATTCTGCGCTTTACCACCACCACGATAGTAGCGAGACAACCTATGGAAATAACATTGGTTGGCATCTCCCGCCCGCCTCCTTTCCCTTGGCGCCCCTGTTAGCTTGGCCGCCCTTGCCCTCCTCCGCGGCCCCTCCCTTCCCTGACGCCGCCGGGCGCGCGAGGGAGGGGGGGCGAGCGGCCCAAAATGGCGGCCGCGTCGCTCTTGGTGCGGCTGACGAGGCGCCCGGCCCGGCGCGAGCGACGACAATAGAGAGCAGGGGAAGGAGCGGCCTCCCCTCTCTGCCTCCCGCCCCCTCCTTCCTCGCCTCTCGCTGGTGCTCCTCCTCAGCCGCCGCCGCCGCCGCCGCCGCCGGTCTAGCATGGTGCGGGTCCGCCGCCGCTGGGCCCCCTCCGCCGCCCCGACCTGACCTCTCCTGCTCCCTCGACGCCGCCGCCGCCGCCGCGCCGGGGCCCCTTCGGCCGCCAACATGGGCGAGAGGCTGGAGCTGCGGCTCAAGTCGCCCGTGGGAGCCGAGCCGGCCGTCTACCCGTGGCCCCTGCCGGTCTACGTGAGTGGCGGGGGAGGCGGGAGGCCAGGGAGGGGAGCCCCCCCGCGAAGGGGGCAGGGTTGGGGGGCTCTGCCTTATCTCCTGCATTTTTATGGGGGGATTCGAGCGGCTGTTGTGTCACCTGGGGGGTGATAGGAGGCTTTTGGTTGTGTGGGGTTTTGGGGGGGGAAGGTTGCTAGTTGTGGGGAGGGGTATTTGGGGGGGTTGCCATATGGGGGAATTTGGGGGGAGTCTGTTGGGGTGGGGGATTTGATGGGCTGCTGTGTCACCTGAGTTTTTCTGCTTTTCTTTTGAGAGGTTGCTGTATGCGGGGAGGGGTACGGGGGGTTGCTATGTGGGGTATTTTGGGATTTGAGTGCATTGGGGGCGGTTGTGTTGATGGGGTGGGGTTGCTCTATGTAGGGAGAAATTTTGGGGGAGTTGTCATCTGGGAGATATGTGTGTTTAGGGGGGAGTTGGGGAGAGGGGTTTTGAAGGGTTGTTATATGTGGGGAGGAGCATTTACAGAGTTGCCATATGGGGTATTTGGGGGGATGTGTAAGTTTTTTGGGGGTGACGTATGGGGGAGTTGGGGAGACGGATTTTCAGGGGTTGCTATATTGGGAAGGGGGGTGTATAAGGTTAAGGGGTTGCCGTATGGGGGGCTTGGGGGATGCAGTGTCAGTTTGTAGGATTATGTGGGGACGAGTTGGGGAGGGAGATGGTTGCTATATTGGGAGTTGGGGAGGGAGATTTTGGGGCTGCTATGGTATTGGGGTTATTATTTGGGGGGACTTGGAGAGGGCAACTTAGTTGGTTATAAGGAGGAAACAAGCTTCATAGAGGCTTATTCTATAGGGGTGGTTTCTTTATCCTCTCTGGGGGCTACAATTGGGGATGTTTTGTGGTAATAAATGGGTGTCTAGGGGTACCCCATTAGGGGGGGAATCATATGTTGTGTGGAATAATTTGCTGCCTATGTGGCTAGGGGGGTAGAGAGCAATTGGAAGTGTTAAGAAGCGGAGGGGGGGAGAAGGAATGTGACAAAATTATGTCAGGAACTCCACTGTGCAAAAACATGGGGGTGGGGGGCTATGTGAATGGGGAGCGCTTTGCCTCTTGAGTGGGTTGCATTGGGGGGGGCTGTTATATGGGGGAAGTTTGGCTGCTTGGAAATGGAACTTCCATGGGGGGGTGAATTTGGGTTGGAGTTATTACACAATGGGGCTATCCAGAAACTGTGTGTGTTAAGTTGGGGGGGGGCCCTTCCTGCCAGGGCAGGTATTATGTTGGGGGGGAACGGATGTGGGATGCAACTGGATGTTTCTTAGTGAGGAAACAGAGAATGTTATGCAAAGGGCAAGGAGGTCATATGTGCGGTGTTTTTCTCTGAAGGTCGCCCTTCACACCAAACGCTTCACACTCTTTATACAGACATGTGCATTAGAAATTGGTTCAGCTCCCCAGTGCTACTCATCCACATGATGTCTCACTTGGACTGCATCAGCTCCTCACTCCTGCAGAACTCTGTCTCAGCGTTCTACGTGTTCCCCTGTTAAAATTTGACCCCCCTTATAATGCCAGGTGGAGTGGTGAACTGTTTGCACCCGAGGGCCATGTTACCTTCCCTGTAATCTGCCAAGGGCCACATACCAGGGGTGGGTGGGGGCAGAGGTGAAAGTAAGAGGAGCAATGGATGCAAATTTTGCCTTTTGTGCAAGACCTGTGGCACACACACTGCCACACAAGCACCTTCTCTAATATTTAAACTTTCCTGTCCTCAAAACTTTTTCCTGGAAATGATCCTGATGTCAAATTAAGCCAGTCTGACTACAGGGCTCAGGGGTGTCTTTGCCACACTTGTCCTTTATCCTTGAGTGCTTTCCTCTGTTCTGTGTGCTTTTATGTCTTCCCCCAGTGTTTTGATCTTGACTTTCCCCCCTTCAGAAATCCTCCACAAGGAAACCTCTTCCATTTGAATCTCCTGCGCAGAACAGCTTCTCTGGGGCTGAACGCACACCACCCTCCCCTTTTCTGCTTCTCAACTCCTGACAAAGTGATCTCTACTTCCTTGCACCCACTGGCTGCCATCCCTTCCCCTTCCGGGCTTGCCTTCCACACACAGCTTGGTACATCTTCCTGTGCGTGCTCCTTGCTTCCTGACTTGCGTGCAGTTTGCCAGGGACATCTAGCTTAGATGGCTTTTAAGTGGAAAATTAGACACGTTTCTGGAGGGAAACGCATCTTGGCTGCTAGTCATTATGCTTACCATGGACTGACTCTGTAAACATGTGAGGGTTTCATATCTCTGCACTCCAGTTGTAGGGGAGCAATGATGAGATACGGCTTGAGTTGCCTTCCTTGCCTGGTTCTGGCACGAAAGCTTCCCCTTTCTCCCATGCTTTTGGCCCTCAAGATTTAAAGTATTTGTGGCCTCCTTTGCTGAGACAGCATCTCCTGCTAGACCTGCCTTTCAATTGTATAGATGTGGGGTGTGTGTGTGTGTGTGTGTGTGTGTGTTGCAATTGGCTTCAGTGTTTCTGTTAGGTTTGTAAGTTTGAGTCATTTGAGTAAAGTTGCTGATAAATACATAATACACCAGGGCTGGGGAACCTTGAGATGTCCCCCACCCCCTGGTAAAATTGACATTCATTGTCCCAACTGCTTTTATCTCTGCCCACCACTGGCAGGAAGAGGAGGGATGGCTGGGCAGTTGCCCAAGAGATAAAGAGATCCTCCTGCTGCCGCCACCTCTAGTGTAGAAAGAAACTCCTCCCTGCCCTTAATCATCTTTGATAAGATATTTTTGTGTGTGTAGATTGTTTGGAAATTTCCCCCTTGCTTCTCATTAATCCCTCCCGTTTGCGGTCAGATGCTATCCTGGTGTGGTGTGTTCATTACTTAGTGTAACCAAAACATTAATTATTATTATTTTGCACCCAGTAATCTCCTTGCTTTAACCTCCCAAATCCTCAGTTGACCCACTGAATGCAACTGTCACTGGCCTTGCTCTCTTTGTCCTGACCCCATTGCTCAGGACACAGAGCTGTTGCCTGCTTGGTCCTTTGCCAACCTTTTCTGTTCAGCTCTCCCCACCCTATCTTGCTCCCCCACATACACACTCTTTTGAGTCCCAGACATTCTTTGCATCCCAGGCCAGCCATTTCAAAGTAATCCTACTTTTCCTGTTTGTGGATGACTCACCCACTTGCAGATACTCCTCTAGGTCCACACCCCAAACATTTAGTTATTGCCTCCTGTTCCTCCCTTTGACACTTCCACACCTCGCAATCCTTTGCCTGCTGTAATGTGTGCTCTTGGAGAGGCGTGTTTCATCTGCTTCCCAAGAGCATTAAATTATTACGGGATAATTAAGGGTTTCCCCTTCCAGACTTCTTCTTCTTCTTCCAAACCCAAATCCAGTGTTGCATACCTCCTTTCCCCCAACATTTGGACTCAGTCACTCATTTTGGATAAGCTGCTGTGAGGAACAATTAATACTCTGTGGCTGCATGGATTGTGCAAAACTGATATAAAGGATTAGGTTCCTTTTTTGTTTCTTCATCGCTAGGTAACAGGGCCCTTCTGTTTTAGGGAGGTGATAAAGTGCAGAAAAACAAATTAATAGAATTAATTAGCTGTGTTTTCTGGAGTGGCTTTGGACTGAGAGATGAATAATAGAATTGTAGAGTTGGAAAGGGATCACAAGGGTCATCTAGTCCAACCCGCTGCGATGCAGGAACCTTTTTGCCCAGTGAGGGGCTCAAACCCACAACCCTGAGATTAAGAGTCTCCTGCTCTACTGACTGGGCTATCCCACAGGATATATGGAAATGCTTGTAACTTTCTCATGATGTTGTTGTTGAATAAAAAGCAACCCTAAGGTCATTTTCTACCTGTGGGTTTTCCACTGGTTGGAAGAAGATGTGCAGTGGGGACGGGGAGCGAAACGAGGGATGCAGACTTAAGTAAAGAATGTTCTTCAGTTCCTGTTCCTTCATGGAAGAGACATGCCTGCAAATTTCTCCCCGCTGTGATCCATGTTTGGTTATTTTGGAGCCCGCTGGCAATGACGCCTCATTTCATTTTTGCAATGGTGCGTCTGTGTAGCATTCTAAACATCTCACGAATGTGGCTGCCCCCTCCCTCCCTCTTATGAATAATAGTGTTTGGGGCGGATCTAACCCCAGAGAAATAACATTTTTGGAAGTATAATATGGTGGGCGTGAAAGAGAGAACTGCTTCTCAAAAGACTGCTGTGCTCAGCATCTCAGCTGGGTCAGAGGACTTGCATTCTCTTGCCAGAGAATGGGCCTCTTCTTCTTCCTCCTCCTCCTCTTCTTCCTCCTTCTAGCTGGCACAGAGCTTATTTGAGTACCGTATTTCTGTGGCCTATGGCATTTCCGTCAGTTGTGTTTCCATGCCTCTCAGCGGTTAAAATGAGGCAGGGTCCCAAATGCCTTGTGGAGACCCCAGTGGCTGTAAGAGATCTGCACTGCCCAGGTCAGCTGCTAAGTGTATGAGTGGTTGAGGAATGACTGTTTGTTTGTTTTTAAGGAGAGAAGGGCAAGCCCCGCTGCACGCTGGTGTTAGCCTTGGCTTTCTGTCATCTCGGTGCTGTGGATACTCCGGTTTCCAAAACATCCTGCCCGTTTAGGAGGGCGCGCTATTTTTGATCGTCTTGTTAGGCTGTTCCCAGGGAGCAGTGCATGGTGGTTAATGTCCCCTTTCCTGTTTGGGCAGCTCTGTGTGTTCGTGTGTGTTCCTAACGCTTTCACAGAAATCGAAAGTGCAGTTGCCTCTCTGCTTAGTTTCTTTTCATCACTGGGTTATTTTCAAGCTTGGTTTGCACAGAGTAATAAATCTCATTTCAAAAGACCATCTCAGTTTGTTGACATTCCAACCCAGTGCATTTTTTAAAATTGAAACTTTTATTTTAGAGTAAAATCTGGCTGTGGGGTGGAATTAAGAATCTGTAAAGCTCTTTTTGTTAAACTTTTTTTTTAAGTGTGTGTAAGTCCCCTAGAACAGGCATCCCCAAACTCGGCCCTCCAGCTGTTTTGAGACTACAACTCCCATCATCCCTAGCTAACAGGACCAGTGGTCAGGGATGATGGGAATTGTAGTCCCAAAACAGCTGGAGGGCCAAGTTTGGGGATGCCTGCCCTAGAAAAATTATATAGAATACATTTTGGGTTGTATGCAGTTAATCAGACTAGGCGCATTGGAATTAATAGGTCTAAATTAATCATGCCCATTAATTTCAATGGGCCTTCTCTGAGTATGACTATTGGAAACAACCTTCTATTAATAATATTTTTAATTAATGTACAGAATAAATATTATTACTGAGGATGATATTGGGTTGTAGTACCCAATGACTCCAAGTAGATACCCTGAGATAAATGGGCTTGCCTAATTTAGGCCCATAAATTCCATTGCGTCTGCTCCGAGTATAACTTAATTGGAGACACCCCAATTGAAACATCCAGAACAAAGTGAAATTATGGTACGCCCTGAAAATCCACATCAAACAAACCACAGCACTAGGGTGTATATTTCTCGTCGCCTGGAAGAGTCTCCCAGGGCATTCAGAAATCAGATCCTGCAAGTCGGGGCGGGGGACCTTCCTAGTCGGTCCCCCCAACCCTGCATGCAATCGGGTTGGCTGCCAGTCCAAACCTTACCAGGAAATGGCCTGACCGCGACAATGGGGTAGTCCCAGTCAGCACCAGCACCCCGCAGCTCAGACCACCCCGCTTTCTGCATCCGTGCCAAATCTAAAGCCCTACAGTATGCATAGGTGACCTTTTGAGAGAGCCCCAGGTTTCCATGGTGCCTCTCAGGTCCTGTTAAGGTGATCCCAGTATGGACCTCAAAGCACTGTCCTTGGGTTCCCCATCCCGCCTGTGCAACCTCCTCCACTAGTTCGAGTAGAGAGATGGGTGGGTAGTAAACAAGCCGTCTCCCTGTGCTGCCTCTGTGGCCTCCAGCACCAGATTCAGGTCCCAAAGTGTTACCTGGTGGGGGCAACAGGACCATAGTGGGCCCCTCCCCTGCACCCCAACCTCTGCTGCTCCTGCGCCAAGTACCCAGGCAGACAGAGCTGAGTCAGACTCGCTCCGCCCGGCTCACCCACTCAGGTTTCAGTCATGCCGGTTTGGCCCCCTTGTCGAAGTGTCAGTCAGACCAACCCTTGTTCCACAGCCTCCGGAATCTGGCACTAGGAAGGCATTTTCCTCTTGACCCTGGTGGTGAACGCTGCTCCGTTAGACCTGCTTTCCACGGCTTGTTCCGTCCAGTCCCCTCTTAAAGCCCATTACCATATCCCGCGATGGTGTCTTCCACGTATAAGTCATGCGTTGGGCGCATGTGTGCACAAGAAGTGCCTTCTTCTCGCCTGTCTCTGCATCTGTCGCCCTGACCCGCAGCGTTTCCCCCCGCTGTGCATCCAAGTCCGTTACCGAGATGAGGGACGATGCAGGGACTCCGCAAGGCTTTTTAGAAATCATTCCACTTTGGACAGCACTATTAGCTAGCCTGCTGACATATAGTCAGCTGTAAAAAATAGATAAAAATAAAATTCTCTCCTCCCCAGGCTTAGAAGCTTTCTGGCACCGAAGGAAAGAAGGGTGCCCTTGTGGTTTCAGAGCTGAGGTTTCTGACGTCAGCAGACTGTCTCTTAGTTTCACTGTTCTGTTTCCTTTGCTGGAGGTTCTGTTCGAGGGAAGCAGAGCTTTTGGGATTGTGGTATGGATTTTCAGTCAGAGGAGACCTACTCAGCAATTGAGGGGTGTGTGTGTGTGTTGGTAGAGTATGAGACTCTTAATTGCAGGGTTGTGGGTTTGAGCCCCATTGCAGAGAACAAAATTCCTGCATTGCAAGGACCCTTTTGGTCCCTTTCAGCTCTGCGTTTATGATTCTAGGTACAGTGGTACCTCGGGTTACATACACTTCAGGTTACATACGCTTCAGGTTACAGACTCCGCTAACCCAGAAATAGTGCTTCAGGTTAAGAACTGTGCTTCAGGATGAGAACAGAAATCGTGCTCCGGCGGTGCGGCAGCAGTGGGAGGCCCCATTAGCTAAAGTGGTGCTTCAGGTTAAGAACAGTTTCAGGTTAAGATCGGACCTCCAGAACGAATTAAGTACTTAACCCGAGGTACCACTGTATTTGGGTGTTCTCAGTGGGAGTCTTTAAATAAACCAGACATTATTTTTATTTATTGCATATATTTGGATCTCACCTTTTTCTCCCAAGTTGCTCAGGGGGCAACATTGGTGTTCTTCAACTGTGGGCCCTGTGGTGTTGTAGGACTGCAACTCCCATCATCCACTTCTAGCTTCACCAATAGTCAGGGATGATGGGATTTGTAGTCCTACTAAACCCAGGGAACCAAGGTTGAGTAACACTAGTGTACAAGGTTTTCTTCAAGTCCTTATAATCCCCACAGCGACCCTATAAGGTACCTTAGGCCGAGAGAGGCAGTGACTGGCCCCCAAGGTCACCCTTGTGGCTGAGTGAGAGATTTGAACTCTGGTCTCTGCCAGGTCCTAGTCTGGCACCCTGACCACCACATCACAGCGATCGCTCTTTCAGCCCTGCTTAACTCAGCAGCTCTTTAACAGAGGAGCAGAGAATCAGTCCTTGAACTTTGTCCCTGATATGTTTGCGTTCTGCCAGAAAGTTATCATTAGGGGTGTGCGCGTGTGTGCATGCTAGAATTTATCAAATGCAGACATGGGGAGGAGGGGTCATAAGTTCTGCAAGGCACACTCAGTTCCCCTTTCCAAGGCTACCCAACCAGAATACACTGAAGAAGGAAAAAACGCAAATGCTGGATATGCAAAATAAGGTTGTGCATGCTCAGCCTATTTGCGTAATTTACTGGGGTTGCAGCATTTCAGCTTCCCCCAATACAGAAGTTGTGGTTTCCAACGTAACACACCTTGCGTTCAGCTTGCTCTGATGTTTAACATTGGCCTTACTTAGCTATATAACTGCAGTGAAATTTCAAATACGGAAACAGCAGTGCGCCACAACAGTGTAATTTTGCTTATGAAGTGTGCATCTGCCCACCTTAGTTAAAGAAGCTCGGCCACTCCTACAAACAAGAGTTTGGGGGATATTTTATTGCACCTTTCAAGGCTCCTAGTCCATTCATCCATGAATGCCTTGTGTCAGCAGCCACTGCCCTGTTGCTGAAATTAGGCCTGAAAAGGGCTGCCTGTTGCAGCTGATAGCTTCCCCTTCCCACAAGCCAGCTTTCGAAATTTGCCAGGTGCATTTTGCTC
Organism: Podarcis raffonei; assembly: GCF_027172205.1. Taxonomy (NCBI): domain Eukaryota; kingdom Metazoa; phylum Chordata; class Lepidosauria; order Squamata; family Lacertidae; genus Podarcis; species Podarcis raffonei. Next base: position 2,854,162 of record NC_070619.1, on the reverse strand, counting down.
CTGGTTATCAGCCACTTGCAACCAAGTGAATATGCCAGGATGGCGCCTGATGTCTCCCCCATCTGGGGATCATTGGACCCGAACTGTTTTGGAATTTAAATTAAAAGCATTTGCAGATGATTTAGTAATCACAGTAGAAGAGCCAAGGACATCTCTCCCAATACTCCCAATACTTTTAGAGAAAATTCAGGAATTTGGGCTGGTGGCTGGATTTAAGATAAAGGAAAAACTAAGATGATAGTTAAAAATATGACTGAGTTGCAAAAAAGAGATTAGGGAGTAATGATAAACATGGAGATTTATAAGAAAGTCAAATATCTAGGAATTTGGCTTACAAATAAAAACCTGAATTTATATAAAGATAAATATGAGAATAAGGGACGTGGGTGGCGCTGTGGGTTAAACCACAGAGCCTAGGACTTGCCGATCAGAAGGTCGGCGGTTCGAATCCCTGCGACGGGGTGAGCTCCCATTGCTCGGTCCCTGTTCCTGCCAACCTAGCAGTTCGAAAGCACATCAAAGTGCAAGTAGATAAATAGGTACCACTCCAGCGGGAAGGTAAACGGCATTTCCGTGCGCTGCTCTGGTTCGCCAGAAGCGGCTTAGTCCTGCTGGCCACATGACCCGGAAGCTGTACGCCGGCTCCCTTAGCCAATAAAGCGAAATGAGCACCGCAACCCCAGAGTCGGCCACGACTGGACCTAATGGTCAGGGGTCCCTTTACCTTTACTAATTATGAGAATGGAAGACAGGAGTGCCTGGCGTGCTCTGATCCATGGGGTCACGAAGAGTCAAACTCGACTAAACAACAACAATTATGAGAAAGTTTGAATTGATATTAAAAAGAACTTGGAAGTTTGGAATAGAATGAACCTTTCCCTTTTAGGTAGGATAGCAGCAATGAAGATGAATGTCTTGCCAAAGATGTTGTATTTATTTCAATCAATCCCGATAATAGGTAGTGTTATATGCCCAAGAAGTTACAAAAAGATATATCAAAATTTGTCTGGAGTGAATTGTTGTCATTTGTCTTTAGTTTCCCCACTGCCCTGCTCAGAGTTGGGAAGAATATTCCTATGTTATGAATGGTCTGAGTCACCATTATGAAAAAGAGGTTGGAATAGGCCAGTGTCTAGTGACTTTTATTCTTTAGGTTCTCAAAGTTCTTAACCTGGCTCAAGGTTGTCCTCTGGACTAGCCAGATGTTTAACTGAGAATCCATCACAGTCAGGCCATCATTTGGAAAATAAGACTTTAGAGCCATCTTGCCCCAAAAGGGCCATGGCATTATGTTTTGGCTCCTAGCTTATATATCTGAGTTTCTAACACCCGTTTGGCTTCCAACTCCCCACCCCTAGCCTGAGATTTTCCTCCAGGTTGAATGGTTTAGAGATGGGCTCTCTGGCCTGAATAGCTCATTGGCCAGCGTTGCTTGTCATGGCTGGGGCCTGTTTAAAATTGAAACATGTCTGCGTGTTTGTACGTCTATACCCTGTGTACTTTGGGATGATAAATCTGGAACTGCTGCCTTCACAGCTGGATTTGCATAATTGCTCAGCTGCTGCTGGTGTCACGATGTTCAGAGCTCGGAGGGTGACGTGAAAGCATGTATCCCCCCCCCCATATTGCTAATTAAGGCATTGGGAGGACAGAGCCTTTGGTGTTCTAGATGCCCCCTCCCACTGGCTTTCATGTAACACTGAACGATGTGACTCCCTCTTCTCCCCGCCTCCCTATTTCCTGAAAGGGAACATGAAGGGTTTTTTCCTCTCTCTCATGAATCAACAGTGCGTAGTTCTTCTTATCTGGTTAAGATGAATCGTGCAGAGTTTGAATAATCCTTCCTAATTTCGCCACCCTTTGCATTTGTGGCTACAGCCCTTATAACAGCAGTAGTTTTTCTTTATTTTCAACTTGCTAGGAGTCCTTTGCAAACACTCTCATTGCTCCCTCCTTACATACACACACTCACACCCAGCAAAGGTGAGATAGGAAACAGGAGCGTAAACTCCTAGAGATAAAAAAAAGCTTTTTTTGGAACAGGGAGGACTTTATAATCATTTGAGCAGAAGGTCAGTTTTAAGCGGCACCCAAGATCTGCTGTGGTCCTCAAGAGCAGAATTGGTTCTGGAGGATGGATGTGGCTTAGGACCGCAGGAAGTTGTCTTGCACTGAGTCAGAGACCGTTCCTCTTCCTTGCTCGGTGCTGTTTACACTGACCAGCAATGGCTCTACAGCAGGGGTGCCCAAACTTTTTTCAATGAGGGCCAGATCTGATGAAGTGAACATGCATGAGGGCCGACCAAAGTTACTGACCTTTTTTTAGGATTGAAGTTCTTATCTCAGCCCTTCCTGGAGATGCTGCCTCAGACCTTCTGCATTCCAAGCAAGTGCTCTCCCACTGGGCTGTGGCTTTTCCCATCTTAGAATTGCCAGAAAGGTGCCCATGTGCTTCTCTCCCTCCCGGCCCTGTAAACTACACTTGCCCTGGCTGACGCTGCGTGAGAGCAACAATTGCTCTGGCTCAGCAGATGTTGGGTGCCAGCCTTCCCCAATCCGGCATTCTCCAGGTGTCTTGAACTACAGCCAGTGTTACAAACTCAGATGCACAGTATAGTCCAGGCATATCCAACTCCCAAGAGACTGTGATCTCTTCCCAGTATAAAAAATCTGGCAGTGATCTACGCATTGTCATTGGAGGGGGGAAGAACGTGCGTGGGGTGGGTGGGTGGGTGGATTGCCCAGAGTTGTTGAGCTTTTTAAGGAGAGGAGTTCTTTTACTTTCCTTCTGTAACTTTTTGTACATGATAAGGATCCTGCGATCTACCAGGATCAGCTGAGGATTTACCGGTAGATCACGATCTACTGGTCGGATGTCCCTGCTATAGTCCAATTGCCAAATGGCACCTTAAAACTCGGGTTGCGGTTGCTGTGATGATATGTCTAGTTGTCACTCTACCCATCTGAAAAGCAATGCTGCTTTTGAAGCCCAAGGATCAAAATTGTTGCAAAATAAACAAAACAACGGCTAACATACCATTTGTGTGTGTGTGTGCGTTTGCATTTTTTATACTTTAGCAGAGCAGTTTGTAAAAGTCTTGAACGACCTGTGAATTGAACTGGAACCGAATTAGTTCCTTTTCAGGGGCAGGGGAGGAGCTGAGTCAGATTCCTTTTTTGAAATGAGTGTTCCAAGTTTGCTGTGTTGCTTTTTGGGTGGGTGTTCCTCCCCTCCAGGCAAGTGAGTGAGCAGCCTTGCTTCTTAACATTTTCATTAAAGGTTAACCACAGAGATGAGTAAGGCCCGGTGTTAATGACACCCTTCCATGTAAAACCCCACAAGAGAGAGAGCGTGGGCAGGCGTCCCAGTTGCCCTGAGTTAGTCACTCAGTGGCTCATGGCCGGCCTGGAATCAGGGGGCCGTGAGGGGGAGAGCCGACTAACTCACTTTTTAATCCCGCCTTTATATGTTTCTTAAAACTCCTGCCTGCCTAACCGTGGTTATCACCCAGATCTTGCCAGTTTGATAACAGTTTGTATCTGCCCTGGCCTCTAACGGTGTTCCCAGGCACTACTGGTTTTTTACATTTGGAAATAAGAAAAGGCCTTGGCCTACTCCAGGGGTCAGCAAGGTTTACCTCACCTGGGCTGGCTCACTCCATTGGCGATCGCTCCGTGGGCCGGATCGCACACCAGCCTGCGATTTCCAGCATCTGCGTCTGCGCAGACACAATTTCTGGCGCTGCGGAAGTGAGTCGCTGTGCTGCGCCGGTTTAGTGCAGCACATGGGGACTCACCGAGTGGGTGTCTCGGTTCGGGGGCTGCTCGTGGGCCAGTTAAATGACCCCTGTGGGCTGCTTTGGCCCATGGGCCTTAGATTGCTGACCCCTGGCCTACTCAGTCCCAGGGAATCCTGCCTAACTCTGCATTATGTTCACCTGCAGACATCCTGCTCTGGGAGATTGTACATTCAGAAGGGGTGGGGGGGGCGGCTACTCGAGACCGGGGGATGGGGTGCCTCTTTGGTTGTGGGGCACCCAGGCAGTGTTATAAACTCAGATATAAAATAAGCTAGGTGCCAAATGGCTCCTTGAGCCAGGGTTACAGTCGCCAAAACGGAATGTTTTGTTGCCCCTTTTGGGCAAGACGACTGCAAAGTCTTATTTTCCATATGATGGGCTGAGACTGATTGATTCTCAGTTAAACATCTGGCTAGTTCAGAGGACAGCCTTGAGCTCGCTTAATAGCTTTGAGAACTTAAAAGAAAAGTCAACTTGATCCAGTGATAGTCTGCATATATATTGGCCTATTCCAACCATTTTTTCGTAATGGTGACCATTCGTAACGTTGGGGTATTCTTCACAGCTGTGAGCAGGACAGTGGGTTGGGGGAAGTGAAGAAACAATAATTCACTATCACGTTGTTTACCACTCCTGCTCAGGCTGCACAGAAAAAGCATTTTGGTTCCAGAAATTCATTACAATTTTGCAGATAATATATAACTGGCAGAATTTTACGGGGTGGAGCCAAGGATTCCCAGATGGGGGAGAGGCCACATCCATCCTGACTCCCAGGCATCTTCACTTGGTCACGAGTGACCGATAGCCAGGTGCGAATTTCAAACACAGCCAGTCACTATTGGTTTTTGACTTTTCATAAGAAGAAAAGGCATTTGCCTACTCAGTCCCAGGGGATCCTGCCTGAATATAAATTAAGTTCACCTGCAGGCATCCTGCCCTGGCTGATTCTACCTTCAGGCTGGCTACTCAAGACGGTGGGTTGGGGTGGCTTTTTGGTTGTGGGGCACCCAGGCCTTGGAACACCTTCCCCAGTGAATATTGAAAGGTGCTCATGGAAGTGATCAGTGTTCCTCCCGCCTGCTGGGAGAGGGAAGAGGGTAGAGAAGGTGTGTGTGAATGTGTGTGTACACCTGAAGGAGCATCTCTCCTTGCATTGTTCAGCCCAGGAACTGAGGTCCAGCACTAAGGGCCTTCTGGCGGTTCCCTCACTGCGAGAAGTGAGGATACAGGGAACCGGGCAGAGGGCCTTCTCGTTGGTGGCGCCCACCCTGTAGAACACCCTCCCGTCAGATGTCAAGGAAATATACACCTGAGTTTTAGAAGACATAGGAAGGCAGTCCTGCATAGAGATGTTTGCAATGTTTGCACATGTTTTACTGTGACAAATGTTTTTAATTTGTTTGAACCTGCCCAGTGTGGTTTGGCCAACCCAGTCAGATGGGAGGCATATAAATAATAAATTGTTGTTGTTGTTGTTGGAGAGGTGCATGTGTTTGTGAGAGAAAAGAAGCGCAGCTCTGCCCACGAATGGAGTGCAGTTTCCCAGCAGATTAGCCCCGAGGCCCCTGACAAAGCGAAAAAGGGACTCCACCCTGCCTTAAACTTAAAAAAATTAAAATATTAAAGATTTCTTAGTTTACAAAAATCCGTGTCTCTTTTTTCCAGTTGTGTTTTCTACAGATCAGTTACATTCGTTGTGAGACATCAGTGTTGCATGCACTATTCGGTTGGGAAGAAAAGAGGGGAAAGGGTGAGGAGGGCTCGTGGGGTTGTTTGCCTGACACTTTTGACGCCTGGTTATTTAAGATGTGAAATATATGATCGGTGCTATCTAGCTGCAAACTTTGAACTGCTTCACTGTTGCTTGAGTTTTGTCATTACTATTATTTGTGTGTCTTTCGATAAATAAATACTGGGCTGTGTATTATGTCGTAAGCCACCTTGGAAACCCTGGAAGTCGGGAGATAAATATTTGGATAAATAAACGAGGTTTCCCCCTAGTGTACTGGTTAATCTGTAAGCCTGGTTTACAACCTCCTCCTTGGCTCTAAGCCGGGAGGCGGTGGCTGCACTTGGCCAAACTGCAGAGCCTGCTTTGCAAGCAGAAATGTTTTGTGTGAATGGTCGCCACTCTTACTTTGTGTAGATTTTACTTGGCGTGCAATTGTTGCGGCCTAGGCCTCCTTACTTTTCACAGGAGCAATTCTCTCCTTCCCTACTTGCGTACTACGGTCATACCTTGGGTTACAGACGCTTCAGGTTGCGTTTTTTTGGATTACGGACGCACTGAAACCCGGAAGTACCAGAACCGGTTACTTCTGGGTTTCAGCGGGTGCACATGCACAGAAGCGCTAAATCGCGCTTTGCACATGTGCAGAAGCGCCGAATTGCAACCCGCAGTGCTGCGGGTTGCGAATGCTGAGGGTTGCGAACGTGCTTCCTGCACAGATCACGTTCGCAACCTGAGCGTCCACTGTACTGGGATAGCCAATGAAGCGCCCTCCAGCAGCTGTTTCTAACAAAAACGTTAGAAACTCAGCTATGTAAGATAGGGACCAAAGGGATCCTTAAACCAAGGTTGCAGTTGCCAAAACAGAATGCCTAGTAGCCATTTTTGGGCAAAGGGGTTCTAAAGACTTACTTTTCAAATGATGGGCTGATCGTGATTGATTATCTGGCTAGTTCAGAGGACAACCTTGAGCCAGGTTAAGAGCTTTGAGATCTTAAAGAAAAACAGTCACTTGATCCAGGGGTGGTCCACATATATATTGCCCCATTCCGACCTCTTTTTCTTTATGCTGACTGCTCCTGCTCAGGCTGCACAGAGAAAGCATTTTGGTTCCTGAAATTCATTCTGATAGTGCAGATTGATGGATTGAATTCTACAGGATGGGGTATTAGTGTGTGAAAACAGTCCAGATCTGAGGGTCTCCAGGAATGCACCTTCAGATGGTGGAGACGTCAAGCGCCACCCTGGTGCCCAGGCATCTTCACTTGGTCGCAAGTGTTTGAAAGCCAGGTGCAAAATGCTCCTGGCTAATTCCAAACACTGCAGTGCCATCCGAAGGATCCACAGGTTCCCCATCTCTGCAAGGAGAAAGTTTTTGGAAATGGGTCCTCTTTGGGCACGGGGAAATTAGATAGCATAGAGCTAGCCTGTTAAAATAACAGCCGCAACACATGCATCTACTAGGAAACATTACTTTTGATCACTACCCTGGCCCAGTTTTCATTTATCCGTATTTGCAAATAATGAGGGGTTTGTAGAAGCCAACAGGCCTTGGTGATCCGCCAGCCAACGTGGGTGATCTCTCCTTCCAGACAGTTCCTGAAACCACCTTCTTCTCTTTCTTTGTTGTTGTTTCAGGACAAACACCACGATGCTGCTCACGAAATCATTGAGACAATTCGGTAGGTGCTAAGCAGCAGCCGATCTGCATTGCAACCAGATATTTTCACCCCCACCCTCCTCTGCAGCTTGTGGAAACTGGGAAACCCATCTGCCAGTAGTGATAGTGACACTGTTCTTGCTAGGATTTTCCTTTTTATATCCTTGCTCTGTAATCACAGCTTCCTGCAACATGGTGCATGTTTTACCCTGCATTAAAATGAAAACCCGGTTTTGCCTAAAACACTGAAGGGTTGCCTTTTAACCAGGTCAGGACCATACCGGGGTCCCCAGACCAGTATCAGCCAGTGGGGGCAAGTGCCTTTCATTCCCCAACTGGGAATAAGACTATGAGGCTATATCTGTCTTGAAAAGGGCACATGCTTTCGTAAATAGTCTGAATCAAAGCCGCCATTGACAGCTTTGTCTAAGTAGGAGTACAGTATGTTGCATTGATTAGCTGGTCTGGAGAAGGGAGGTCACATGCCTCCTTTTCAAAAGTGACAGGGAGCTGTCATGTTTCTGCGCAGCCTTAGTATGAAGGAATTGGTTCATTTCTTTTAAAGTCACATTTGCCTCCCCTAGAAAAGGATTGAAGGTGTTGGGCGGTCAAAGCATTTTCTGCCATTGAGCTTTGACCAGGGTTTCCCATTCCCAACTTGAGTCCTCCAGGTGATTTTGGACTACAATTCCCATCATCCCTGACCACTGGTTCTGCTGGCTAGGGATGATGGGAGTTGTTATCCAAAAACAGCTGGAGACCCAGGTTTGGGAAACCCTGGCTTTGACCCTTCCTTTAAAAACCAAGTGAGATCCTACTCATAAATCTCATTAAAAGGTTTGGTTTAAACAAGAATCTAGCATGCTGTCTTTTACTGAGCCAGATCACTGTTCCTTCTCACACCTTGGGAGAGGGGCCAGTCATACCTGTTCTTTATAAATCACAGTGTGCATAGATGGGGATGCGGGTGGTGCTGTGTTCTAAACCACCGACCCTCTTGGACTTGCCAATCATAAGGTCGGCCGTTCGAATCCATGCCATGGGGTGAGATCCTGTTGCTTTGTCCCATCTCCTGCCAACCTAGCAGTTCGAAAGCATACCAGTACAAGTAGATAAATAGGTCCCTTTGCGGCGGGAAGGTAAACAGCATTTCTGTGCGCTCCGGCACTCATCACGGTGTTCCCTGTGCCAGAAGCAGTTTAGTCATGCTGGCCACAAGACCAGAAAAACCTGTCTGCGGACAAATGCTGGCTCCCTTGGCCTGAAAACAGAGATGAGCACCGCACCCCCTAGTTGAATTCAACTGGACTTCACCGTCCAGGGTTCCTTTACCTTTTACCTGCATAGATGGCAGTATACTTTATTATTGAATTTATATACTGCCCCATACCTGCAGGTCTCAGGGTGGTTCACAGGATAAAATCAGAATATAAAACCACAAAATACACAATCAGATGAGACAAACCTAACAGTAGTAGCCAACTTTGGCCTTTTGGGCTGCCAGTGAGCCCCTATCCATTTATGGCTTGGGACCAGGCTCTTTTAAAGATATTAAAAATGTCACCATGCAAACCTTCATTGGGGTGCTAAGATCCTCAGGTGTGCACCTCCACACTGCCCTTTCAACACCAGAGACACCACTGGTAGTGACGTGGAGAGCTCCTCCCAGATTGTGGAATTCCCTCCCTAGAGAGGTCAGATTGTCTCCCTCTATGCTATCCTTCCTTTGGAAGGATAATATCAAGATTTTCCTTTGGAAATGGAGGTGCAAGCCCTCCTCACCACAGGGTTGCTGTCAGGGTAAACTGGATTTGAACTGCTGGCTCTGCATGCTGTGATGTATTTTCATGATTCTTGTCAACTGGGTTTGTTGTTACTGCTTTGTGTGTTGGGAGCCGCCCCGGATCCCAACTTGGGAGAAAGGCAGAATATAGAAACAAGCAAACGTGACAAAATTATCCATGTGTTTGGGGCAGAGGTGGGCTTGCCAAAAGGGGGAGGAAATGATCTAGTGATTGGGGGGGGCGTGGGCGTTATTTTCATATTTATTTCACCTACACCCTCTTTTCCTTTCAGGTGGGTCTGCGAAGAAATTCCAGACCTGAAGCTTGCTATGGAAAACTATGTTTTAATTGACTATGATACTAAAAGGTAAGGATAAGAGTCTCCTTAGTTTTCATTACTTTCCTCCCCCGTGGCTCCCCCTAGATGTCATCACTGGACTCACAGCACCAGTCAGCCCCAACCAAATAGTTAGGGATGATGGGAACTGTCGTCTTGGACAGCTTGGGGCTGGGCTGGGCTAGATGACCTTTGGGAGTCCCTTCCAACTCCACAATTCTACGATTCACTGGCTCTCTCTTCTATTTTAAACCAGCTCCAAATTCTCAGGTGGTGATATGGGGGGCAGTGGGGGGGGTGCTGTTGTGTCCCTTTTGTTGTAGATTCACTCTGGAAGTTGGAAGCTTTTGGCAAGGGGTTGCATGTTTGAGAGAGCTTGATAAAGACAGCCTTTCTGATAAGGGCTCCCTTCCTGCCCTGCCCTTCACCCCTCCCCCTTCCCTTTACTCATTTGAACGGTTAATTTGTCCTATTCACAAATGTAAACAAGGAGGAGATTTTCCTGCTGCTTCCATGTCCTCCTTGCAAGGATGCGAAGGGAGGGGTTTCCAAACAGGCCAGGGAGTGTCCTGGGTTATTCCCCCCTACCCCACAAAGTGCATGTGAAAATAGAGATGGAAAAACTGCCTTGGGCGGAGGAACCCACCTGGGGTGGAGGGGAAAAACCCTCTTGGGCTGTTGACTGCAGGAGTTGATGAAGAGGCTGAAATGGCTGAGCAGCCCTGATTTTTGCTCTCCTCTCTCTCCCTCCTCCCTTGATGCTTGAAATCTGATTATGCAATGGGGCACATGACTTCCCCGCGCTGCCCCTCCTTTCCCTATCTCCTGTCCTGAGCTGATTCTTTAATCCTGGTTTTAAAAAAAAGAAAAAGAAGGGATTTTCAGAGCAGCCAGGCAGCCCTGTTCAGCAAGTCTCTTTAGAGACCAAGGAGCTGACTTGCCGCAAGGCTCAGTATCGCTTGCACTGGCTGGCAGCAGTTCTCCAGGGTTTCGGGGACAGGAACATTCCTGTCCCTACGTGGAGGGGGTGGGGGCTGAACCTGAGACCTTCTGTGTGCAAAAGGAAATGCTCTGTTGCTCAGCTGCAGGCCTTCCCCTTAAATTTCCCATCCTCTGGTCTCCAAATAGCCTCACATCCTCACTCCATTTAGCCCAGTATTGTCCACACTGACTGGCAGCGGCTCTCTAGGGTTGCAGACAGGGGTTAAAGTATGTAAAGATGCCGCTTGGGATTGAGGCTAGGAGAGCAGAGCAGGTGCTCTCCCATTGAGTTATAGCTCCCCCACCCTCATTAAACAGGAAGCAAGATTCCAGTCCTCAACGTTCGGAAGGAAGGGCTGATTTAAAAAGGGGCATAATAATTCAAAGTGCTGTTTTGACCTATAAAACCTTGAATGGCTCAGGACCGCAACGCCCCAAGGATCGCCTCTCTCTATGTGAACGTACCTGGACCCTGAGATCACCCTCCAGGACCCTTCTTTTTGCCTGTACCATGAAAGGTCTAGAGGGTGGCAACATGAGAATAGGGCCTTCTCTGCAGTGGCTCTCCGTTTATGGAACACTCTCCCCAGGGAGGTCCGCCTGGCGCCTTCATTATACACTTTTAGGTGCCAGGCAAAAACATTCCTTTTTAACCAGGCTGATTGACATCCAGTGTCCTTTTAAAATGTGTTGGGGGAGGATTATTGAGTTGTTCTTGTTTTTATTTTGATTACGTGCTTTGTGTTTTTGTATTGCGATTTCATCTTGTGAGCCGCCCCTGAGACCTGAGGCTATACAAATTCAATAAAGAAAACAAATAAGAAATAAGAATAATAAGCTGTCTTGCACCAAGCCAGGCCACCTGTGCTGTCTGCAGAGACTGACAGGTTTTAGAGGTGGGGGGAGAATCTTTCCTAGTCCTCCAAACCCCCACCCCAACCCTGGAAATGATGGGGAACTGGAACTGTATAGCGCAAAGCATTTCACTAAAAAAATATTTCTAAACTTGGCTTTCAAACTTTTCTGGCTGGAACTCTTAAAGTGGCTGGGAGGCTACAGTCCTGATCCATATACTTAAAGGGAACTCTGTGGGACATACCGTATTTTTCGCTCTATTCAACGCACTGGACCATAAGACGCACCTAGTTTTTAGGGGAGGAAAACAAGAAATAAGAAAGGAACGCAAAGCCTCCTGAGCGAAGAGGGAGCGCTCCTCCCTCTTCGCTCAGGAGGCTTTGCGGGGCTATCCCTGAAGCCAGGAGAGCAAGCGGGATCGGTGTGGACCGATCCCTCTTGCCCTCCTGGCTTCAGCAAAAGCAAGCCTCCTGGCTTTCACCCCACCCCCCGCAGGAGCCGCGCACTCTTTAAAGGGAGCACGGCTCTTGGGGGCTTTTCTGGGAGGTGGGGGAAGGGGTGGAGCCGCACGCTCTGTCCCTTCCCCCACCTCCCGCAAAAGCCAGGGATAGCCACGCAAAGCCTCCGCAGGGCAGTGGGATGAAGGCAGCACTGTTCTGGCTTTTGGGGTAGTCCACAAAGCCTCCGCAGGGCAGCGGGGAGCCTTCATCCTGCTGCCCTACGGAGGCTTCGCGGGCTACCCCAGAGCTGCTCAGGAGCGCGGGGTATCTGCGTGCAGCCGTCCCGCTGCTCCCAGGGCTGGCGGGGGAAGCCCCAAAGAGCAGTTCAGGAGTGTACCGCACTCCGGCAATTTAGCTCCAGGGACCACACATTCGCCCCATAAGACGCACAGACATTTCCCCTTAGTTTCTAAGAGGAAAAAAATGCGTCTTATGGAGTGAAAAATACGGTAACCTGAGTGGATGAATGCAATGGGGAGGGTGGGGTGGAGAGCTGGATCCGGCTGGTGGGCCAGATCCCAAAGATGCCAGCCTTCCAAGGGCCACTTTGATGGGCAGGGTGGAGTTGGCCACCTGTCGCCGGAGATTGAAGCGCAGAGCCTTCGCTGGGAAGGAAGACTCTGGAAAACCAAGATGCTCATCCCAGAATCCTTGTTGATTTTGGGCCGCCACCCTAAGCCTGGTTCCTTCCAGACATCGTTGGTCTCCCAGCGGCTAGCATAGCCAGTGGTCAGGGGTGATGATGATGGGATTTATGTCTTGCAACATCTGGATGGCCCCAGGCTACAGAAGGCGCTGGGTTTTTTTTAAAGAAGACTTTGCAGACAAAACATTCCTTTTGGGAGTGGCACAGGATTACAACTCCAAGGAAGATCTAGGCATCTGTGTAGCATGTATTATGTTTTGGGAAGACACGCCTAGAAAGCTTAGGCCCATCTTAATTTGCCTGACTGCTTTAACTTTTTTTCTTTTCTCCTTCCGCCCTCCTCTCTTCTTCTGATCTTCAGCTTTGAAAGCATGCAGAGGCTTTGTGACAAATACAACCGCGCCATCGATAGCATTCACCAGCTGGTATGTATGTGCCCCACCCATCCGCACTGCGTGGCTTCTGGGTTGTTGTTGTTGTTTTGATGGGGGTGGGTAGCCTGATTTTTGTTATATATAATTTTTATTAATTTTTTATTATTAAGCGCCTTTGTTGGCCTGCCGCACGTGGCACAGTGTGTGTATGCGTGTCTCTCTCCCCTCACCCTCCCGCCTCTCCCATTTTGTTCTCCAGTGGAAAGGAACCACGCAGCCCATGAAACTGAACACCCGCCCCACCAATGGGCTCCTGCGCCACATCCTGCAGCAAGTCTATAACCACTCGGTGACCGACCCCGAAAAACTCAACAACTATGAACCCTTTTCCCCGGAGGTGTATGGCGAAACTTCCTTTGACCTGGTTGCTCAGATGATCGATGAGATAAAAATGACCGAGGATGACCTGTTTGTAGACTTGGGCAGCGGTGAGTGGTTTCCGTACACTTCCCTCTCCTGCCTCTGCCATGAAACCTATCTTTACGCAAAACTGTTTCATTTCTCCTGTAGAACATTCAGCAGCGTCTACCAGTTTGCTTTGGAAGCAGCTGAGCTGTGTAAATAATGGCCCACTTTGGATGTGATGGCCAAACCAGTGTGGTGTAGTGGTTAAGAGCGGTAGTCACGTAATCTGGGGAACCGGGTTCGCGTCTCCGCTCCTCCACATGCAGCTGCTGGGTGACCTTGGGCCAGTCACACTTCTTTGACGTCTCTCAGCCCCACTCACCTCACAGAGTGTTTGTTGTGGGGGAGGAAGGGAAAGGAGATTGTTAGCTGCTTTGAGACTCCTGAAGGGGAGTGAAAGGCAGGATATCAAATCCAAACTCTTCTTCTCTTCTTCTTCAAACCACGGTTTCTTTAGCAGGGCTGTGCTTTTGGTCCCCTTTTGCTTTCCTCATGTCCTGGAGAAGGGGTCGGCAACCTGCGGCCCACGGGGGTCGTTTAAATGGCCCCCAAGCCACCCCCGAACTGACCTTGTCGTTTTCCACTAATGACCAGCAGAATTGGGAGGGAGAGGTGGGCGTATTTAGCATTCACTCTGGAAGGGACGCAGGTGGCTCTGTGGATTAAACCACAGAGCCTAGGACTTGCCGATCAGAAGATCGGCAGTTCGAATCCCCGCGACGGGGTGAGCTCCCATTGCTCAGTCCCTGCTCCTGCCAACCTAGCAGTTCCAAAGCATGTCAAAGTGCAAGTAGATAAATAGGTACCACTCTGGTGGGAAGATAAACGGCGTTTCCGTGCGCTGCTCTGGTTCGCCAGAAGTGGCTTAGTCCTGCTGGCCACATGACCCGGAAGCTGTACGCCGGCTTCCTCAGCCAATAAAGCGAGATGAGCACCGCAACCCCAGAGTCGGCCACGACTGGACCTAATGGTCAGGGGTCCCTTTACCTTTACTGGAAGGGTATAGTCGATTCTGCTCCGTTTCTACCTGTCTCCTCTCCTCTTCTTGTCTCAGGTGTGGGCCAAGTCGTTCTTCAGGTAGCAGCGGCCACAAACTGCAAGCATCACTATGGCGTGGAGAAAGCAGATATTCCGGCCAAATATGCGGAGGTACGTAGCTCGTGTGTGTTTGTGTGGTTAGAAAGTGGGAGCATCCTTTGACCTACATTAGAAACATAGCTATCAATGTTTCCCTTTTTTTAAGGGAGATTCCCTTATTCCGAATAGGATCCCTCACAAGAAAAGGGAAAAGTTGACAGCTATGATTAGAAGCCTAGTGCAATGTAGAGAAATCTAGACGAGGGGTGTGCATTCTCGTTTTAAAGAATCTGAAAGAAATCTGCACTGAGAGAACCTGACTTCTTTCCTTTTACAAGAGAGCCAGTGTGGTGTAGTGGTTAAGAGCGGTAGTCTCATAATCTGGGGAACCGGGTTTGCTTCCCCGCTCCTCCACATGCAGCTGGTGGGTGACCTTGGGCCAGTCACACTTCTTTGAAGTCTCTCAGCCCCACTCACCTCACAGAGTGTTTGTTGTGGGGGAGGAAGGGAAAGGAGAATGTTAGCCGCTTGGAGACTCCTTAAAGAGAGTGAAAGGCGGGATATCAATCCAAACTCCTCCTCTTCCTCTTACAGCCTGTAGAAATGGTGCTACTTCAGCCATTTTGTGCACATGTAGATACCCCAAGCCTGCAATCTTGTGCTTTAAATTCTGCCTTGATACAATAGGGCGTCCAGCAGCAGCTTCTTTGAACTGTTAAAAATATATATTCAGATTTCTTTCCATTGTATAAAATATCTGGGTTGTGTGCCACAAACCCTACAGGTGAAAACAGAGCACTAAATGCAGTCAATACAACACAGGTTAATTATAAAAAAAAGATGTTCTCTGCTGGTGCAAGTCCTTGGTGGTTAATGATCTCTGCCGCAGTTGCTGTGTTCCCCCAAGTTGCTGGAAACGGGTCACTATCCAATTTACTACTAACAGCACACCTTCTTTCTCCTCCCCTCTTCTTTCTTCCGGCTGCCTGCCTTTCCAGACGATGGACAAAGAATTCAGAAAGTGGATGAAATGGTATGGGAAAAAACATGCAGATTACACAGTGAGTTGAAACGGAACTGCAAACGTTACCTCCCACCAAACCCCCGTTGCAAATCTCCCTCTTTCCCCCTCTGTTGTGGTGTCGGGTTTTCAGAGGCTACACCTTTGTGTAGGGGCAGAGAACCTTTTCTAGTCTTGGGGGGGGGAGGGCACAATTGTGGGTGAGCCAGAACGGGCGGACAAACAGATGTGACTCCTCTCAGACTTTTTCTGTGGAAGGTTACACCTAGGCCACATGCCCACTATACATTAAAGCGCTATGATATCTCTGTAAACAGTCATGGATTCTTCCCTCAAAGAATTTTGGGAACTGTAGTTTGCTAAGGGGGCTTGGAGCGGCTTGGGGATCCCTTTCCCCACCCCCAGAGTTTCTTGGGAAGAGGCACTGATTGCTAAAGCGCTTTGGCAGACCCTCCCAGTGTCCCTATTTTCCAGGGACAGTCCTGGATTTACAGAAGCCGTCCCGGTTTCTGATATGATCCTGGAATGTCTCACTTTTCGTTTGGGCGTCCCTATTTTCATCGGAGAAAAGTTGGAGGGTATGGAGTTAATGTGACCCCTGAGCTATCTGAAGGCAGCCCTGCATACAGAAGTTTTTTTTTTTAAGTTTGATGTTTTAATATATTTTTATTTTATTTATATATGTTGGAAGCTGCCCAGAGTATCTGGGGCAATCAGGTCAGATGGGAGGGGTATAAATAGTATAATAATAATAATAATAATAATAATAATAATAATAATAATAGAATAGGATTTTCCTATTTTCATCAGAGAAATGTTGGAGGGTTTGGTTCTTGGGGGGTGGGGAATGCAGTGACTGTTTAAAGTGGTATTACAGTGGCTGAAAAATGTACGGTGTGGACAGAGCCCTAGTTCCTGCAGCTGCCATAGGTTCTACACATTCATCTCTCCCTGCAGGCAAGCAAGAGGAAGGCAAAAGCACTCAGGTGTGTGTGTGTGTGTGTGGCAGAGGGTCAGAGAGAGAACATGAGTCCTGAGGGCCAGGTAGAGAGGGCTTGGAGGGCCTCATTCAGCCCACAGACTCAAGGTTTCCCACCTCACACACACCCTAGGTCACTAGAAGCCTTGCACCCGTCGTCAGTGGGGAATTCTAAGAAACAAACCAGTGCAGTTATTCAAGGTCCAGCCGGCCGTTGTGATTCAAAGTGGCGTCCAGTCATATCCTAGCAAAGGTGGACACTCTACCACCAGCATCTCAGAAGCCACCATGCAAAATTTGGCTGTAGCAGTAGTAGTAGTAGTAATTTTATTATTTATACCCCGCCTATCTGGCTGCGATTCCTTAAGAGGTCTCCACATGCAGAGGGAAGATAAAAGACAAATAGCTTTGCAAAATGTATAGTAGGTGATGGCAGCAATAAAATCCATTTAGAAAACGAAAAGAAATGGGGTTCTGATTCTCATGTTGGGGAAGGAAGCCCTCCCTGCAAGATTGGCTCAGCCTCTGGATTCCTGCTTGTCCAAAAGGGGCTTTTCCTTTAAGTTCCAGATCCTCAGATTATTATTGTTATTATAATTATTATTATATTGTATGCTGCCCATCTGACCAGGTTGCTCCCAGCCACTCTGGGCGGCTCCCAGCAGAGTATTAAAAGCACAATAAAACATCAAACATTGTAAAGTTCCCTAAACAGGGCTTCCCGAATTCAGAGCTTCAGGAGCTCCTTTCTTTAAAGCAAGCAGCCTCTGCTTAGCTCATGAACAACTCCTCCCTAGAAATTCCTAGGGAATTTCTGCTCCCATTTCCATTATTGAGTTAAGGCTTGAAAGCTTCTCGTTGGCAATTAATGCTGACAGATGGTGCTCCCCCCCACTTCTTGGCGGTTCCTACTCGGAAGTATCCCCTCCTGAATGCTGTCCAGGTATCTGGGGGGAGCTTAATGACGCAGAACCTATGGGATGTTGGAGCGCTTGAGTGGTTGTTTCCTGGATGGCTCCTGCAATGAGGTCATCCTGCCTCTCCTTCCCTCCCCTGCCCTTTCTCCTCTGAAATGCTCCCCACCTGTCACTATTCCTCAAGGTTTCTCTAATGACCAAATAAGTTGTGTGTGTTTATATGCATTAGATGGCACATCTTGCAAGAGGAAATTAAAATCGGCTGATTAGCTTAATGACTTTGAGGGTGTGGGAGGGAGAACTTGCGGGGTAATTCAGGAGGAGGAGAGGGACATCATTTCAGCCTATCTGCAGCAGCAGCAAAAACAGCCAATATATCACATCTGTCCTCCCAATTCCCCGGGACGCGGGTGGCGCTGTGGTCTAAACCACAGAGCCTAGGGCTTGCCAATCAGAAGGTCCTTTTGAATCCCCGCGACGGGGTGAGCTCCCGTTGCTCGGTCCCTCCTCCTGCCAACCTAGCAGTTCGAAAGCACATCAGAGTGCAAGTAGATAAATAGGTACCACTCTGGCGGGAAGGTAAATGGCGTTTCCGTGCGCTGCTCTGGTTCGCCAGAAGCGGCTTAGTCATGCTGGCCACATGACCCGGAAGCTGTATGCCGGCTCCCTCGGCCAATAAAGCGAGATGAGCGCTGCAACCCCAGAGTCGGCCATGACTGGGTCTAATGGTCAGGGGTCCCTTTACCTATCCTCCCAATTGCTCAAGGTGGTTGCGTACTTCTCCCCAGTTTCTCTTCCTGCCTTTGACACGTTAAGATGGGGCAGGTCACTCACCACCACTTAGGGCAGGGGTCAGCAAGGTTTATCTTGCCTGGGCCGGATCGTGCGTGCGCCCGTGATTTTTGGCACATGCGCAGACACAATTTTCGGCATCTGTACAGACGCGATTTTTGGCGCCGCGGAAGCAAGTTCCCGCACTGCGCTGCACCGGTTTAGTGCAGCACGCGAGCGGGAACCTTGATTCTGGGGCGACTCGTGGGCCAGTCAGACGACCTCTGCGTGCCGCTTCCGGCCCATGGGCCTTAGGTTGCCGACCCCTGACTTAGGGTCTTCAAACCTCCTAAATTGGTACAGCTTTTTCTTGGAGGGGGAAACCCAAGCTGAAGCTGGCATTCTTTTGCAGAGTGTGCAGATAATTTGTTGTTAGTTTCCGAATTGGGAGTCACTTCACACCCCCCCCCAAAAAAAACACTTGGTGGGTTTTGGGGTGTGAGTCCAGTGCTTTTTTCCTGGAAGCACTGAAGGGTACACAGTGCCATTTCTCTCTCCCCTCCCTGCAAAAAAGAAAGGTAATTTTAACAGTCTGCTCCTTTTGCAGCAAAAGGAAAAAGAAAAGGTCTGCAAGGTATTAAGCCGTTCCGGATTTAACGCTTCTTTTTTCCTCCTGAGCGGGAACTTTTTACCGCTCAGATATTTGAAAAAAAGAAAGAGAGGAGGTACAAAATACCCAAGCCCTCCTCCAACGGCTTCCATAGCTTTGAAACAGAGCCACGTTCCGTAGCTTTGGGTTCCTGCCGCTCTTGAGTGTGTGTCTAAGAAATATTATTATTATTTCAAAAATAGCTGTGTGTGCTTTTCCAGGCAGAACAAACGGGTCTTTGTGAGCCAAGTGTCGTGCTCAGAGAGGGCTCTCGGAATGCAGGGTTTTTCCTCCCTTCCATGTCTGCGTTACGTTACCGCCAGCTAGCCTGGCCACACTTCTCCCCTGCTGCAAACGGAGGGTTTTCTTTTCAGATTTATTTTGGAGTCCAGATTTATTTTGGACTCCAAAACTCCCTCCCCTGCAGCCCCCACCTCCGTAGGACCTCCATAGACCGCTGGAAATCTGCCCTTGCTCCTTCATAATGTATTTTGCACAGACCCCACTTTCTCTTGGCAAAATCACACCCCCTGCCTGCTATGAAACGTGATTTCCTTCTGCGGTCTCTGCTGGGTAGACCCTGTGTTGTGGGGAGGTAGGGTGTGTGCAAAGGAACTTGTTTCCTGGCTAAGTTTGGAAAATTCCAGCTGAATTGAAAATCTCCACTGAAACAGGAGTTTGGGGAGAATGGTGTCACCTGGAACGGTTCATTAGCTTCTGCAGGATTTTGGTTTGATTCCAAGCCCCAGTTCAAAGTGCTGCTTCTTAATTCCTTTTCTCCCGCTTGCGAGAGATGGAGGGATCCCTCCGTCTAGAAGAGGCATTCTCTCCTGAGAGCAAGGAATGCTGCATATTTAGCTGAGATTCCTGCATTGCAGGGGGTTGGGCTAGATGACCCTTGGGTCCATTCCAACTTTACAATTCTATGATTTATTTTTTCTAGACCCCAGGGATGGGCAGCTTCCCTGCAGGGGCTGTTAGACTTGGCTGGTGGTCAGGGACCAAGGGCTTAGGAGTTCATATGTAAAGCGTCTGGAAAGTCTGGTTTTCAAATTATGTGCAATTTTCTCCCGTTATAGCTCTGCTCCAGAGCGAACGGCACCAAGAGCCCAATGTGAGGTTTACAGTCAGTTTCCGACTTGAGTTGAAATTACTATTCATGCTGCCAATAGCATGTTTATTATTAAATTATATTATTTTTTATTTATTAAATTTGTATTCCACCCTATATGCCTGCAGGTCTCAGTGCGGTTCACAAGATAAAATCACTATATATATATATATATATATATATATATATATATATATATACACACACACACATACACAGTGGTGCCCCGCAAGACGAACGCCTCGCAAGACGAAAAACCCGCTAGACGAAAGGGTTTTCCGTTTTGGAGGCGCTTCGCAAAATGAATTTCCCTATGGGCTTCCTTCGCAAGACGAAAGCCCATAGGGAAATCTCCGGGACAGCGGGGAAGCGCAGCGCGTCTTCCCCACTGTCCTCGGACCTCCTCCGAAGGCTGGCGGCGGGGCGGAGAGACCTCCTCCCGCCGCCAGCCTTCGGAAGGCTGCTCCGAAGGCTGCCGGTGGGGCGGAGAGACCTCCTCCCGCCGCCAGCCTTCGGAAGGCTGCTCCGAAGGCTGGCGGCGGGAGGAGGTCTCTCCGCCCCACCGGCAGCCTTCGGATGGCTGCGATCTGAAAATGCTGGCGGGCGGCAGCGAACGCTTCGCTGCCGCCCGCCAGCATTTTCAAAGCCCCCGGGACAGCGGAGACTTCTCTGCTGTCCCGGGGCGATCTGAAAATGCTGGCGGGCGGCAGCGAAAGGTTCGCTGCCGCCCGCCAGCATTTTAAAATCTCCCCGGGACAGCGGAGAAGTCTCCGCTGTCCTGGGGGCTTTTAAAATGCTGGCAGTCGGGAGGAAAGCCCTCCTGTCCCCGGAGCTTGCGGGGTGGGAGGTGGGGAGAAGGGCTTTTCTTCCCACCTGGCGGTGGGAAGAAAAGCCCTTGTCCCCCCCCCCAGCCTTCAGAAGAGGTCGGGGGACAGACTGTCCCCGGACCTGGTCTGAAGGCGGTTTCCATAGGAACGCATTGATTGATTTTCAATGCATTCCTATGGGAAACCGTGCTTCGCAAGATGAAAAACTCGCAAGAAGAAAAAACTTGCGGAACGAATTAATTTCGTCTTGCGAGGCACCACTGTATATAAACAGAACAAGAGCAACCTAATAACGCATCCCCCCAAACCGCCACATTTTAAAAGCGCATTGGATGTCAATGATTAAAGAGGAACATTTTTGCCTGGCATCTAAAGTTGCAAAATGAAGGCGCCAGGTGAGCCACAGAAGGGGAGCAACCACAGAAAAGGCCCTGTTCTCGTGTTGCCACCCTCTGGATCTCTCATGGAGGAGGCACACAAAGAAGGGCCTCAGAAGATGATCTCAGGGTCCAGGCAGGTTCCTATGGAAAGAGGCAGTTCTCGTGGTCCTGTGGTCCTGAGCCGTTTAATACCAATTCTTTTGACCATATCTCTACAATTTGTATCACCAAAAATAACCAGTAACTATAATTTCGGACAGCAAGCCGCAGTTTCTTTAGTAATATTATTTCTTCCAAAATTAAGTTCCAGCAATCTTGCACCAACATACATTCCGACATTGAATGATAACATGCGCCGAGCTTATCACGACCCCTCCAACAATTAGCCGATACAGGAAAGAACATTTTCTTTGATTATTGCACATGGATTTGTGGTTTTTTAACGGAAGAGTCAGCCGCCTTGAACATTCCTCTGCGGAGGCACAGATTTATTCTCACGGATTTGCATAAACAGAGAGCTTTGAGGTGGATATCCTCCAAGCCAGTTGCTGTCTTTTGGCTCCCTCCTTGCCTTGGGAAGATGGAAATATCTGGTGCAGATGGAGCCTCTCCTTTGCTGCTCGCTAAGCAGATTATGTTTCCACCATTGCGACCAGAGAAACAAGACGGGGAAGGTTGGGTGGAGGGGAGGAGACACACAGCAGTTTAATAGGAGCCTGTGTATGTGATGCCTTCTCTTCCGATCTCTCTATTCCCCCCGCACCAAAAAGTAGGAAGAGTCTAGTTGAAGATAAGAGGGGTGTGACTTTTCCTTTCGGTCTCCTTATTTCAGTGCCTTGTCAGTGGCCCAAATATAGTCAGAAATCTGTATCACGGGCTGGTCTTAGGAAGATGTTCCCTCCCTCTTCAGGCATGGTAGCAAGCACAGCTGCATTTTGCCAGGGATGTAAAAGCTGGCTGAGTTAAAACAAAACAAAAAATTTTTTTCCTTCCAGTAGCACCTTAAAGACCAACTAAGTTAGTTCTTGGTATGAGCTTTCATGTGCATGCACACTTCTTCAGATACACTTGAAACAGAAGTTGCCAGATCCCTCTATATAGTGAGAAGGTGGGGAGGGGTATTACCTTCTCACTATATTACCTTCTCCCCACCTTCTCACTATATAGAGGGATCTGGCAACTTCTGTTTCAAGTGTATCTGAAGAAGTGTGCATGCACACGAAAGCTCATACCAAGAACTAACTTAGTTGGTCTTCAAGGTGCTACTGGAAGGAAAAAATTTTTTTGTTTTGACTATGGCAGACCAACACGGCTACCTTTCTGTAACTGAGTTAAAACAAGAAAGTCAAACTCCATTTTCTCTTTCTCTTTCTCTCCTCTTAGCTGGAAAGAGGCGACTTCCTCTCGGAGGAATGGCGGGAGAGGATCGCAAACACAAGGTACGGCCGCCCGGGCGCAGAATGGGGTTCATCTCCTTGTCCTGCCCCCACTTCTTATTCATTGGATGCTAGATATTGCCCCCGTCTCATTTCTTTGCAAGGAGAAAGTGATTTGTTGCTTAGGGCATCTTGCTCAGGGGCTCACCTGGCTAGTGGTGGCCGTGGTGGTTGCTATTTAACTGTCCTTCACCCTAAGATCCCATGCAGGTTACAGCAGTTAAAACGGTTTGGAACAACTCAGGGGCCACAAAGAGATGTGGGTCCTAAAAATATGGACTTCGGGTGCCAAAGGTCTGGGGCAAAAACCTGTGATTCCTCCAGAAGCTGTGTGCTGAAGGTTCCAATAAGAATAAGAATAATTTTATACCCTGTGCACCTGGCTAGGTGTCCCCAGGCACTCTGAGTGGCTTCCAACACATATGGAAACATAATAAAACATTGAACATTAAACATTTCCCAATACAGGGCTGCCTTCAGGTGTCTTCTAAAAGTTGTGTAGTCATTTGTCACATTGACATCTGATGGGAGCGCATTGCACAGAGTGGGTGTCACCACCGGGAAGGCCCCCTTCCTGGTTGCTTGGAGCTTCACTTCTCGCCTAGGGTTAGGGAACTGCCAGAAGGCCCTTGGAGCTGGTCCCCAGTGTCCAGGCTGATTCACCTCTGTGGTGAAGGAGTTCCACAGCTTTGGGGCCACCGCTGAGAAGGCCCTCTCCGCCGGGGGAGCCACCACCCCTGAACTTCTGAGGGAGGTGGAACTGCCAAGAGGGCCTCTTCTGCTGATCTCGTCACCTGAGAGGGTCTGTAGAGAAGGAAGTGGGCATTCAGGTACTAAAACCGGGGGGATGGGAAGTGTGAGGCTTGGATTTGTGTGACTGGGATGTATTTAATGCTTTTAAAAAACGCAGACCATGTTGCTTGGAGCACCGCTGAATTGCAGCAGCATTTCCATGTGGCTGGTCTTTTCTTTTAAGTTATTCTACACATTCCCCTGTATTTTCTGGGGTGACTTTAGTGAAACACATGTGAGAGTTTGCTATGCCTTGCCTTGACAACAAAGTACATGTGTGTGCACGTCTGTGCACGCGCATGTGTGTGTACGCACACAAACATGCACCCTTTCCCCCACCCCTTGCAGCAAAAGCAAGACAGTGTATGTCCACGTTTTACTAAAACTCCTCTTACCTTCCAGTGTTATTTTTGTGAACAACTTTGCCTTTGGACCTGAGGTGGATCATCAGCTGAAGGAGCGATTCGCAAACATGAAGGAAGGTAATGAGTTGCGTCCTCTCCACTGTTGGGATGACAGTTGTGCTTTTTCAGTTGTGTGGTGGCAGCAATGAGTATGTTCTTTGTGTGTTGGAGGTGGCTGTTCTGCCCTCAATAAATGGGCTTTCTAGAATGGATATCGGCAGGGGCAACTGATGTCGTGTTTCTAGATGTTCCTGAACGCTGGCTCCCTTCAGCCAGCACAGCCGAAGCTCAGGGAGCTGTAGCTCATAGATATATGAACGGGGACCCTTGCAATCTGGGAATCACAGCTAAAGAATCCCACTCAACCTCTGTTTAAAATCCTCCATTGTAGGAGAGTTTGCTACCTTCCAAGGGAGTCCGTTCTACTCTCAAGCAGTTGTTAACACCAGGAGGTTGTTTAGCTGGAATCTTGTTTCTTGCAATCTGAATCTGTTGGTTTGGCAGCAGAAAGCAAGCTTGCTCCACCTTCAGATCTTTGAAGGTGGCCATCCTATTGTCTCAGTCTCTTCTTTTTGCAGGCTTAATGTGCCTAACTCCTTCAACTGTTCCTCATAAGGCTTGGTTTCCAGACCCTTGATCATCTTGGTCTCCCTCCTCTACACACCTTCTAGCTTGTCAATAGCCTTCTCAGCCCCCCATCCTGTTCCCACAGTGGCCAGCCACTTCCTTTCACCCTCTCTTAAAACAGCCGCTATCAGTCCTTGTCTTTGTCCTTCAGCAGAAAACTGGCTCAGGTTGATCTCACCTTGTAAAAATTATAACAACCCACAAATGAGGACTTGACACCTGCTCTTGAAATGCGATCTGGTGGCCTTGATGAGTCCTGTGGCTGTGAAACTCCCGCCCAGGCGCTTTTGTTTCAGCCTGCCAGGCTTCTTCGATCTCATGGGTGTTGTCACAGGGAGAAGTTCTCTTCCACAGGTGTCAGGCAAAAGCTTTGTTCTCTTCTCACCCTTTGTCTTGGGGTTTTCCTTCCACCCCAGTTGGGTGATTTTGTGTGCGTGTGCAATTTTTAACTGAATTTTATACAGGGTGAGTCCTTTAAAAGACGCCTCGTGGGTGCTGATTTTACATGTTCCACGGGGCTCTTTTAAAAGACTCACCCTGTATTAAAACCAAAATGCCAATTTCTAAGTACATATATCACAATATTACACATTCTGGCAGATCCGTTACAATGTTTTTCTCTCTAGTGATATGACCGAGTAAGAGAAAAATACCATAGCTATACAACTAAAAAAATCAAGGTGCCTATTAACCCATCTGGCAGAATAATATAGGAAGATTGATGTAACAAAAAGCAGAAAGCTGCATTTGGCTGGCATTTTTATATATATATACAAATAGGCATCCAGAATAAATCTCCCTCTGATGCAGTGTTGGAAACTCTGATTAAAAAAAAGCTAGGTGCCAAATGGCTCCTGAAACCAAGATTACAGTTGCCAAAATGCAATGTCTAGTTACACCTTTCGGAGCAAGACTGCTCTAAAATCTTATTTTCCGAATAAAGGACTGACTGCGATTGATTATCAGTTAAGCATCTGGCTGGTCCAGAGGACAACCTTGAGCCAGGTTAAGAGCTCTGAGATCTTAAAGAAGAAAAGTCACTTGATTCAGGGATGGTCCACTTATATATTGGCCCATTCCGACCTCTTTTTCTTTACACTGACTGCTGCTGCTCAGGCTGCACAGAGAAAGCATTTTGGTTCCAGAAATTCTTTCTGATTGCGCAGATGAAATACAACGGATAGAATTCTACAGGATGTTGTTGTTGTTGTTTAGTCGTTTAGTCGTGTCCGACTCTTCGTGACCCCCTGGATCAGAGCACGCCAGGCACCTCTGTCTTCCACTGCTTCCCGCAGTTTGGTCAAACTCATGCTGGTAGCTTCGAGAACACTATCCAACCATCTCGTCTCATCTTTTTTATCTCATCATATATCCTATCCCAAAATACCCTCGGCTTTCTTACAAGTCCAGCACCTACATATGGGGGGACGGGACCAATTTGCTTGTTTACTTCCAGCAGTTAGAACACTGTCCCACCATCTCGTCCTCTGTCGTCCCCTTCTCCTTGTGCCCTCCATCTTTCCCAACATCAGGTTCTTTTCCAGAGAGTCTTCTCTTCTCATGAGGTGGCCAAAGTCTTGGAGCCTCAGCTTCAGGATCTGTCCTTCCAGTGAGCACTGATTTCCTTAAGAATGGAATTCTACAGGATGGAGAATTACAATCCTGTTCCAGTGATCCCCAGGCATGCACCACCAGATGGTGGAGATACCAGGCACCATTGTGGCGCCCAGGCATGTCCACTTGGTTGCAGGTGGTCGAAAGCCAGGAGCAAAATGCTCCTGGCGCCTGGCTAATTTCAAAGACGGCTCTCACGTCAGTGAGATTTTGCCAGAAGCCTCTGCGGCTAGGGCTGGGCCCAGTTTACTAGGGCTGATCTGAATGTTCATGTGTGTGCCTGTGTGTGAGTGTGGCTCGGCTGCTCCAATATTTATTGCTTAAAAGCTTTCACAATGTTTTTTTGTTCCCCTGTTTTGCTCTTCCTTTCCCTCATTCAGCTCTTCAGACAAAAGGTCTAGCTTTAGATGTGGCAAGTGTTCATGTCCTCTGTATTGCTGTATTTACCTGTGCTGTTGTTGTTTTTAAAAAAGACCGCAAGTACACTTAATTGGTGAATATGGTTCACTAGGCTGAGGGGGCGCTGCTGCAGAACGCCACCGGTCTCTGCCCGCCCTTCTCTGCCCTCGGTATAAAGAGCAATTAACCTGTGACCTAAAAGGAAACAATTTATATGCAGCCATTAGGGAAGCTTTCTTGAGCTCTGCAAATCACTTCAGAGGTTATTTGGGGTGGATAGGGGATCCCTTATCTTCACATGTCATGGCCGAACTCCTAATGCCCACAGTTCATATACAACCACCCATGCAACTTGGTGAGTCAGGGGGGGGAGAGTTAAGACGGTTTACGTGCGGCACCCACGAACCTCCCTGATGGTAAGATTGTCAAAATGGTTATTAACATGAAATCAAAAGTGCAGGCGGGGAAAAAAGAGGGGAAACATGATTAGAGGTGCAGAGCGCAGTAGCAACACCGTGTTTCCGAAATTAACAGAGAGCAGATAATGTAGAAAAATCAATGCAGCACGAGAAGCCTTTTTTGTTTTTTGTTTTGCAATTTAGCGGGGGAAGAGAGTGTGGCACATATCTGAAACTGACCCGTAAGGAGTGGAACCCCACCCGATGGCAGGGAAATGTTCCAGGTCCTGGAAATGTGTCATTGCAAGTTCTTGTCCCTGCAGTAGCCAGAGTCCACCTATTCCTGCACCGCAGGGAGAGAGGGCCAACTCTTCAGTTTCTTGGCCAAATGCATTCTCTCTGTGGTTTGTTTACTTTTGATTTATGTTCCCTGCCTTTTGTTTGCCTGTGCTTTTTGATTTTACGTTAGCAAGGAACAATGATTGGGGGAAAGGAGAGATTCCTAAAGCCTTGCCTTTTTGACATAAGAAGGCACAAATTTGACCTGTGCCCTTTCCACTGCTTTAGGGTAACTAACGAGGGGGCCCTGCTCCTGCTTTTTCCCCTGACAGGTGGTCAGATTGTATCCTCGAAACCTTTTGCACCGTTGAACTTTAGAATAAACAGTCGAAACTTGAGTGGTAAGACCTCTGTCTATTTTAAAAGTGTGTTAGGTTTTGAACTGAGCGTGAGCAGCTAGGTGTGCAGCCTTTATGCCTGCTCCCTCAGATGTCCCTGGGCTTGAACTTGTTGGGAGATAATGCCGAGGCCTTGTGCCTTCCCCCAATGCAGCGTCACCCGGGATTCATCACTCTGGTCTCCCATCACACTGATGCGACCCATATCCTCCTGGGATATGAGCACACGACTAGCAGAGTCCAAAATGGAAGCGTTAGCTTTGGGGTGTCCTTATTTATTGCAACAAGATCAAACACAACAGTACAAAGTAAACATGGCTCCTCTTTCTCTCTCTTCCTTTGGAGAGAACGCGGAAATGAAACATCAGTGTGAGAGAACAGTGGGAGGAAGGGAGCAAACAGTGTATCTCCCTTTCCTCTTATATAGCTCTAACAATCAGCAGCTGAAATGCATTACATACAGACACGTGGTCCAACAATCCTATAACTGCAGCCTAGGGAGCGGTGAAATCCTAACAGAACTCTAAGAAGTTCATCTAAGAAGAGGCATCCCGTCTTCTCAAGAGGGAATGATAGCGCAACAAATGCTAATTCTTAGGTCGGGACGGGAAATTTCTGTGTGTCTCTGATCCCTCTGCCCGATGTTGTCAGAGCAGGGTTTCCCAAACTTGGACCTCCAGTTGTTTTGGGACTATAACTCCCATCATCCCTAGCTAGCAAGACCAGTGGTCAGGGATGATGGGAATTGTAGTCCCAAAACAACTGGAGGCCCTCGTTTGGGAAGCCCTATGTTAAGAGTCTCAAATTGCAGCACCCCTGACCGTTGACCTTCTACTCAGCCACGCCTAGAGATGCTCGATCTTTGGTGTATGGAAACAGGCTTTTGGTTGTTTTTTTTTAAAGAACCTAAGAAGAGCTTGCGGGATCAGGCCAATTCTTGTCCAGCATCCTGTTCTTGCAGCGAGACGCCTGTGGGAATCCTGCAATCAGGACCCCAGCCCAAGAGCTCTCTCTCCTTCTGCGGCTTCCGGCAGCTGGTATTCAGAAGCACTTACTGCTTCCGGCCATTGTGGCTTGGCAGCCTTCTCCCTCCGTCAATTTGGCCCTCAGTCCTCTTTGAAAGCCATCTAAGTTGCTGTCCACCCCTGGCTCCTGTGGGATTGAGTTCCCTAGTGAAACAGCACAAAGGGTGGGGTGTGACTCTGAAATGTGCTCCGCGGCTGGCGCTCCCCTTTCCTCTTTAACCCTCTCCCATCTTTCTCCTCCCCCAAAAGATATCGGCACTATTATGAGAGTCGTAGAACTGTCACCACTCAAAGGGTCTGTCTCATGGACTGGGAAACCTGTTTCTTACTACCTGCATACTATTGATCGGACCATAGTGAGTAGGCGCACACAGGGCAGTGGGTGGGTGGGTGGCGGGCTGTGTGCGTGTAAGTGTGAATGAGTTTGTGCATTAATTTATTTGCAAACGGCAGTGGTGAGCATCACCAGCCTAATTTTATTGTGCATTTAAAAAAAAAGTTTTATTTATTTTCACGGTACAGAAGATAATTTTGGGGAAAGTAGCTGTTACAACAGTAAACAACAAATAACTTGTCCTGATAAAATTGCAGACTTTCAGCGTACCCACGTGTTAAAAGTTTCATTTGATTACGCTTTAAGAGATCACACCACATTTTCCCATGAGCGCTGGGTGGATTCCTGCCACAGTCTGAACAATTTATGTATCCAGTAAACCTTTGCCATATATTATAAAAGGAATATGGATTGTGTTTGCCCTTTGCCCCTCTCACCTGGCACGTTAGTTTCTCAGCCAATGCTATTGACCCTACTGTGTTATACCAAGAATCAACGTTCAGCCCAACACCGGTTTTCATGTTGTGCATTTGTGTTCCTGGTGGGATCAGGAAAGGGCGTGTTACTATTTTGTTGTTTTGGTTCAATTATTTACTTGTGTTTTATTTTGTATTTCATTCTGTGAACCGCCCAGAGATCTTTGACGAAGGGCAGCATATAAATTTAATAAATATATACAATAAAAATAAAAGGGGCGGGGTGAGCAGTAGCAAGCGAAATCCACAAACCACATTCCGCAGAGAATTAGAATTATGGAATTGTCAAGCTGGAAGGGACCCAAAGTTCCTGGGTGCTCTGCGATAGGACCCTGACACCTCTCTTTTGCATTTATTTATTTGGTTGGATTGCAACCTTTTATCTTTGGTGATTTTAGGTGGCAAGTCCCCCGCCCCCCCCCCCGTCCGCCCTGACGGTTTGTCGCTTCTTGCGGTTCCTAAGAACACAGCGCCTGCAGTTTCCCATTGTTCAGTCATTGCACTGTGATTGTGGTCCATCAACACAAGCTCTGTCGGCTTCTTAGACGCTGCTTTCTGTAAACTATTTTGAGAGTCGTGGGGTTTGGTTTTTTTGCTTTTGCTTTTTTACAATCAAGTCATATATAAATTTCATAGGAAAAAATAAACAAGACTTCTCGTTTTGTTGGTCCCAAGTCGCTAAAAGAGCCAGTGCTGGTGTGATGATATTTTAAGGGCGAGTTCTTGGTGCAGTTTTTAGGGAGACGATGCCTGAATGCTCCTTTGAAACACCTGGAACATCTGAGGAGGTTTATTCATTTATTTATTATACTGATCTATTTTTCTTGTCGTTGCTATTTAGCTTGAAAACTACTTCTCTAGTCTCAAAAATCCAAAACTCAGGGTAAGTAGCGTAACAATAGCCGTTTTACTTTTTAAGCCTAACTGCAGTCGTGGAAGCTTCAGAATAGTGCAGCCTCTCTGAGACACGTAATGCGGGTGCAAAAGCACTCTTTGAGCACTCTTCTCCCGTGGCTGGTATGCATGGAATCATGGAATTGCAGAGCTGGAGGAGACCCTAAGGAATCATCTGGGCCAGTGTTTCCAATACTCTGGTCTCCAGCTGTTGTTAGACCACAACTCCCACCATCCCTAGCTAGCAGGACCATTGGTCAGGGGTGATGGGAATTGTAGTCCCAAAACAGCTGGAGAACAAAGTGTGGAAATCCCTGAGCTAGTCCAACTCCTCTGATGCAGGAATCACAGTTAAATAATTCCTGATGGGTTGACTATCCAATGTCTGTTTCAAATCCTCCAATGCCCTATGTTGGAAAGGCTGCGGGGAGATAGGCTCACATTTTCACGCACGGTGGAATTGCCCGTTTTCAAGAGGAGAAATGACACGCTCTTCCTGTGTGTCCTCCACCTCTTATTGTTTGGAAGGAGGGGGGGTTTTCCTGTCTTTTCTCTCCCCCCCCCAACTCCCAGGCTTCTCCGTGCTCACGCTCTCAATGTTTACACTCCGCAGGAGGAACAAGAGGCAGCTAGACGTCGCCAGCAACGAGAAAGCAAGAGCAACACCACCACGCCAACAAAGGCCCAAGAGACCAAGGTCTGATCCCACAAATAATCCGCTGTGTGTAGACAGTTGCAGTTTCCTAAAAGCCAGGCTCAGGCACACCTCAGAGGGGCAGCATGTTTCTGGGTGGTGCTGGGGATCCCAACATCTACAACATGACATTTCTTTAAACAAACCTTCCCACCCCCCAATTATATTTTATTAAGTTCCAACATTCCGAACATATACAATCAAAGCTTTTCTCTTATTTTTGTTGACTTCCCACCCCGTTTTCCATGTTGTTGTTGCTCCCTTTCTACTGCTCCTTCTATCTATCAAATCACAACCACAGTATTATAATCTATTTACTTCTGTTGCTCATAGCTCAAATCCAGTCGTGAGTTCATCATACTGTAATATTTCTTTAAATAGTCTTTTCAAGCAAGTTTTTTTTAAAAAATTGAAATCGGAAGTACAGGCAAACAAGCACTTCCTCTCAGTAACCAGCCCTTCCTATAAGTATAGCACAATATTCTAGTCCTCACGCCTCTGGGAGCAACAGAGAGCCCTTGGGCAACTTCTCGAGGGAGGGCTTCTGCTTTTCTTGAGTTTCGTGTCCTCTTATTTATCTGTTTGTTGAACATAGGACTATGGTGCTGAAGAAGAGGCCGCCCCCGGGGCCAACGCCATCAAAAAGCCATCTCCGTCCAAAGCCCGCAAGAAGAAGCTGAGCAAGAAGGGGAGGAAAATGGCCGGCAGGAAGCGCGGGCGCCCCAAGAAGATGAACATTGTGAGCTCAGAGCGGAAGCCCAAGAGGAACCAGGCGGCCCTGGAGCTCCTCCACGCTCAGACTGTTTCGCAGGCCTGCTCGTCTTCTCCTCAGGGTGAGCTGCCAAGTTGCTTGGTGTTACCTGGCCACCTGCCACCCTTCACCTTGTGGCGTGGGCCATTATTAATTAATTGAATTTATATACCGCCCTATACCTGGAGGTCTCAGGGCAGTTCACAGAATAAAGCTAGTTTAAAAGGTGTTACTTTCATTAAATGTGCAATTGGATTTTGCTTAGAATCATAGAATCATAGAGTTGGAAGAGACCACAAGGGCCATCGAGTCCAACCCCCTGCCAAGCAGGAAACACCATCAGAGCACTCCTGACATATGGTTGTCAAGCCTCTGCTTAAAGACCTCCAAAGAAGGAGACTCCACCACACTCCTTGGCAGCAAATTCCACTGTCAAACAGCTCTTACTGTCAGGAAGTTCTTCCTAATGTTTAGGTGGAATCTTCTTTCTTCTACTAGGGCTGGCCCTCAGCATCGCGATATATCACCAGCTAAACATCACAATATTCCGATACATCATGATGTCTGGAATAAGGATGGAGCTGGTTTTCAACATCGTGATATACTGATGCAGTGTCTGAAATAAGGGTGGAGCTAGGTAGAGGCATTGGTTGGTTTCACGGATTCCCCACACCCTGCCCTCGTGGTTCGCTGCCCCTGCAGGGGAGATCTGAGCTGGCAGAGTTAACGGGGGCCGCAGGAATCTAGAGTAGCATTAGCTGCTTCACGTTCCCCCCCCCCCCACATTGTGTGTGTGTGCTAGCAGTCCTGAGCCATTTACGGCTTCATAGGTAGGCTTGGCAATGAGCCCTCACCAGTGTTTGATTGTGTTCAACCACATCTTTCCTCCACTTGTGGTTCAAGCCATCTCCCAGCTTGTTTCCTCTCCACAATTCCACAACCTCCTGTTTTCCTTGGGGGGGGGGGCTTCTGAAGCAAAGTGAGGAACTTAATGCCTTGCGTCATCTCCCTTCCAGATGCTTACAGGTCACCTCGTAGTCCGTATTACCAACTACCTCCTAAAGTGCAGCGGCATTCGTCAAACCAGCTGTTGGTGACCCCCACCCCGCCTGCACTCCAGAAGCTGCTAGGTAAGAGGGCTTCCCCCCCCCTCCTCGATGACCAGGCCAACCCACATGGTTGGTGTGGGAGGGTGTGGGTGTGTTCAGGTTTGTGCAAATAGGGAAGTGTGAGGCTTCATCAGCACCCTGGACAGCTCCACGGAGGCTTCAGGCTAGATCAGGGGTCGGCAACTGACCGACTGTGTACTGGTCCAGTAAACGCTTCCGCTGCGCCACCAGCAACAGTTCTCTTTGCAGAGCTTTAATTAAGTCCAGTGAAGTACAAGCTTCAAAGTCTCAGCAGCAAAGAAATAACGAAGTGAAGTACAAGCTTCAAAGTCTCAGCAGCAAAGAAATAACGAAGTGAAGTACAAGCTTCAAAGTCTCAGCAGCAAAGAAATAACGACACAGGGAAGCCTGTCTTTCCAAAGACAGGTTTATTGCAGAAAGATAACAGAAACACCTCCGGAGCTTTCAGACTTTTTTGCTTCACGCCCCACAGGCAGAGAAAACAAACACTCTTTATATACTGAGCAACTTAACAACTTAACAAGCTTGACTACTTAAAGTCACTTAAAGTCACATGACATTGCTAACTTGGCAGTATCCCAACAGCCAGCGTCTTAGGTTTCACACCCTAACATCTTTTACACCTTTGCCACGGCTCTGGGGCGGATACTAGCGAGGGGGAGGAGGCGCATTGTGCGCCCCGACACTTCCCACTGTGGCAGGCACTGTACCGGCTGTGACGTCGCATGGGGGCGGTGCGTGCGTTAGTCACGCACCGTCCCGACGTCACCTTCCCGGTTTTGCGGCTCACAGTTTTTTTTCCTTCAGAAACGGGTCCAAGTGGCTCTTTTTGTCTTAAAGGTTGCAGACCCTTGGGCTAGATGCTCCATATGAGCAGAGCTCAAATATTGTTTCAGCACCAGCCCTTGGGGGACTTGAATAGGACCTGTGACTCTTATCTTCAGTAGCACCATGGACAGCTCATATAGGGCTCAGGCTAGAGATTCTACATAAAGGGAGCTCAGATATTGTTTCAGCACCAGAGGTCCTCGGACTGAGCCCTTAAATAGGAGCTGCAGCTGGCTCTGAGTCGCCAGCTCAGTCTGGACCGCTGTTCTACTGAGACTGGGATGGGGAAGGCTGGTTCTGAATGCAAGGCTGTCGTTGACGATGTTCTTCTGTTCTCCATCTCCTCTGGTCTTACGCAGATTCGTTCAAGATCCAGTACATGCAGTTCATGACGTACATGAAGACTCCTCAGTATAAAGCGAACCTTCAGCAGCTGCTGGAACAGGAAAAGGTAAGGAGACAAACTTCCTTTCGGCAGCTGTGTAGGATCTTCCTTTTAAGCCTGATCAGGGAGTTTTTCTGAGTAGAAATGCAATCGCCCCTTTTGGAATTTTGAAACTCAACCCTTGGCCCTGAGAAGCAACAAAGCTCTGTTGATTTAAGCTCTTGCTGAAAGATATAATTAGCACAGTTTTGAAAAGTCAAGCGAGAGGCAGTAGTGGAATCTACCGATGCCGCCTTGCAGCAGTTCTCAGTTTTCTTACCATTGAAGCCTGAAACAGAATGCAAAAGAAGGAACATAAATACCGTATTTTTTGCTCTATAGGACTCACCTTTTCCCTCCTAAAAAGTAAGGGGAAATGTTTGTGTGTCTTATGGAGCGAATGCAGGCTGCGCAGCTATCCCAGAAGCCAGAACAGCAAGAGGGATTGCTGCTTCCACTGCGCAGCGATCCCTCTTGCTGTTCTGGCTTCTGAGATTCAGAATATGTTTTTCTTGTTCTCCTCCTCCAAAAACTAGGTGCGTCTTGTGGTCTGGTGCGTCTTATAGAGCGAAAAATACGGTAATTTGAGATGTTTGGAGAAACTGTAATTGTCATACAACAGTGCCTTACAACTCATGTTTGTAAAAAGGTTCATCTCACATGCAGTATTGCTTTATCTACTTACAAATCCCTTTTTGTACCATTTCTTTACACTGGGTAATGTGCTGTATGCGCCTGTTAACCTTGCTGTGTCCCCACCCTCTCCTGTCCCTGCTTCTAGGAGAAGAATACTCAACTTCTGGGGAAGGCCCAACAGTTGTTTACTCACTGCCAGGCTCAGAAGGAAGAAATCAAGCGGTTGTTCCAGCAGAAACTGGATGAGGTAGGAGTGGGGAGTGGCCTGGCCAGGTGGGGGGGGGGGAGACAGACAGACAGACAGACAGACAGAGAATGCCCTCTGGAAAGCATGTGTTGTTGTTGTTGTTGTTATTTACAGTGGTACCTCTGGTTACAAACTTAATTCATTCCGGAGGTCTGTTCTTAACCTGAAACTGTTCTTAACCTGAAGCACCACTTTAGCTAATGGGGCCTCCCGCCGTTGTGCCACCGCACGGTTTCTGTTCTCATC
Source organism: Podarcis raffonei (assembly GCF_027172205.1). Taxonomy (NCBI): domain Eukaryota; kingdom Metazoa; phylum Chordata; class Lepidosauria; order Squamata; family Lacertidae; genus Podarcis; species Podarcis raffonei. Next base: position 2,819,267 of record NC_070619.1, on the reverse strand, counting down.
CTGAAGCAAAGTTCTTAACCCAAGGTACTACTTCCGGGTTAGCGGAGTCTGTAACCCGAAGTGTTTGTAACCCGAGGTACCACTGTATTAATATTTATTCTACCCCAGCCACTCTGGGCGGCTTCCAGCCTATATAAAAAGATAACAAAACATCAGACATTAAAAAGCTTCCCTATACACAGCTGCCTTCAAATGTCTCCAGAAAGTTGTGTAGGTGTTTATTTCCTTGATATCTGAAGGAAGGGCATTCCACAGGGAGGGCGCCACCACCGAGAAGGCCCTCTGCCTTGTTCCCTGTATCCTCGCCGTGAGGGAACTGCCAGAAGGCCCTCGAAAGAGGACCTCCATGTTATAGCTCGATTGTAACTACGCATGACTATCCAGTCATTACTATCCTCCATAGCCTTACATTCAGACATTAACTGATATATCTCTCGACACCATGGATGTGCTTTCTGCACCTGAATATTTATTAATCTGGCATATCACGTGCGTAAAACCCTCTGTCTCACTTTTCCCAAGGCCTCTGGCAGTCAGGTCTGGACCATTCTACATTCCATCTCCACTTTCCCCACTTTTTCCAAGTCCTCTTCTTAATGGTTTAATTGCCCTCTTACCCATGCCCATAGCATAGCCGATCTTCCTTGCAGCTGGTATTTTTTATTTCTCTTTCCCTTCAGGCCACATCTAGATTGCACACACCAGACCCATTTCTAGCCTGGAGTCACAGTGCAATGGTCTTTGCGCAAGCTGTACAGGGGCCCCCACATCCCAGATTGTTATCCGCTCCCTAACTCTGTGCGAAAACTTCAGATCTGAAGAGCGCCCTGCCCCATGCATTGGTCCTGATATCAATCAGGACAGGACAATTCTAGACACATCACCGTATTTTTTGCTCTATAAGACTCACCCGACCATAAGACGTACCTAGTTTTTAGAGATGCTATGATGCTCATGTACTTCTTGTGGGCGTCCCACAGGCATCAAGCTGGTCACTGTGTGGCCACAGTGCTGGCCACTGTCTCTGCGCAGCGCCTCTCCTGCGAAGCGGGAGGAGGAATAAAAGGGAGGAACGTAGGAGGAACAGAGAGGGAGAGCTGCGCAGCGCCCCTTCAGCGAAGCGGGAGGAGGAACAGAATGGGCTCCGTTCTTCCTCCCGCTTCACAGGAGAGGCGCTTCGCTGAAGGGGCACTGCGCAGCTCTCCCTCTCTGCACAGCGCCATGCACTCCATAAGACGCACGCACATTTCCCCTTACTTTTTAGGAGGAAAAAAGTGCGTCTTACGGAGCGAAAAATACAGTAAATCTGTCTGGGTCAGATTTAGCGCCTTCCACTGTACAGTCTCAGGGCAGCTTGCAACATCGAAGCATACGGTTACCAAACAAAGGGACAGTTACCACCACGAAGCAATAAAGATGTAATCCTGAGTCCCTCCAGGCAAGCCCCCCAAGGGTATGCTCAGGACCATTAGCCCAGAAAAGGGGAGACTGTAACACAGTGGGCTGGGTGGTCTCTGTAGCAGCTGCAGCAACAGGGTCATGGCTTTCTGAGTTGGCATGGAAAGGGGCACGAGGAGAAGACAGGCCGTTCTTTTTTGTTTTCCTGAACTTCCTCCCTGCTCCCAAACTGATGCTCCCTGTTTTATGTCGCCGGAATGCTGCTGGGTGGGGGTCTAACCATGTTCTGTCCCCCCACCAACCTAGCTGGGTGTTAAGGCACTGACGTACAACGACCTTATCCAGGCTCAGAAGGAGATCTCTGCTCACAACCAGCAGCTGAAGGAGCAGACCAAGCAGCTGGAGAAAGACAATGGCCAGCTCAGGAACCAGAGTTTGCAGCTGGTGCGTCCTCCCCAAGGGGAGTCCCAGCGTCTTGGGGCTGGGGGCTGGGGTGGCTCACGTCCAAACTCACCCTCCTTGTCTGTCTCCCCCATATCCTAGCTGAAGGCCAGGTGCGAAGAGCTGAAGCTGGACTGGTCGACGCTGTCGCTGGAGAATCTGCTCAAGGAAAAGCAAGCACTGAAAAACCAGATCTCTGAGAAACAGAAGCATTGCTTGGAGCTGCAGGTAATAATAATAATAATAATAATAATAATAATAATAATAATAATAATAATTTTTATTTATACCCCACCCTCCCCAGCCAAGGCCGGGCTCAGAGCGGCTTACAAGCAATAATAAAAACAAGTTGAATGATTACAACTTAAAAACAACATTAAAATATTGAAACATTAAAATATTAAATTGTAGCCTCATCGCAGGAGAAGGAAAGGAAAAAAGAAAGAGAGGGAGGGAATCAAATTGGCTCCAAGCCAAAGGCCAGGCGGAACAACTCTGTCTTACAGGCCCTGCGGAAAGAAATCAGATCCTGCAGGGCCCTGGTCTCATGAGGCAGAGCGTTCCACCAGGCCGGAGCCAGAGTTGAAAAGGCCCTGGCTCTGGCTGAAGCCAATCTAACTTCCTTAGGGCCCGGGACCACTAGGGTGTTGCTATTTATGGACCTTGAGACTCTCTGTGGGGCAGACCGGGAGAGGCGGTCCTGTAGGTCCGAGGGTCCTAGGCCGTGAAGGGCTTTAAAGGTCAAAACCAGCACCTTAAACCTGACCCTATACTCCACCGGGAGCCAGTGCAGCTGGAAAAGCACTGGGTGAATATGCTCCCATGGCAGAGACCCCGTGAAGAGCCTCGCTGCAGCATTCTGCACCCACTGGAGTTTCTGGGTCAGCTTCAAGGGCAGCCCCGCGTAGAGCGAATTACAGTAGTCAAGCCTGGAGATGACCGTCGCATGGATCACTGTGGCCAGGTCAGGGCGGGAAAGGTAGGGTTTCGTGGAATCGTAGGACCAGAGTGTTGGAAGACGCCCCAACCCAGGCGTAACCAATTTGTGCATTGCACATAAACTTCCTGATTTCCCTCCTCCCCATTTTTTCTTTTTCTTTTAAAGATCAGCATCGTGGAGCTTGAGAAGAGTCAGCGGCAGCAGGAGCTGCTGCAGCTGAAGTCCTACATGCCTCCTGACGACTCGCTCGCCCACCCACGCCACAAGCGCCACCCGAGCCGAGAGGCGGAGCCCGATCACAGCACCTTCCACCCCGAGCTGGAGTGCTCCAAGTTCCCTGCGGGCCCCCACCTGAACGGCATGAGCCCCGAGCTGTCCATGAACGGCCACGCCACGCCCTACGAGATCCACGCCGCTCTTGGCCGCCCGGCCTCCTCGTCCTCCTCGTCCTCCTCCTCCAAGCAGGGCACCCCCCAGTATCCGGCTTCCCACCTGGACCAAGACATAGTCCCCTGCACGCCCAGCCACAGCGGCAGGCAGAAGCCGGACAAGGCCTCTAGCTTGTCCTTGCCGGATTACACCCGCTTCTCCCCGGCCAAGATCGCCCTCCGCAGGCATCTGAACCAGGACCACGTGGGCAGCGGGAAAGCAGCGCCCGCTGAGAACCACCAGAGGTGAGAGGGGGGGGCGGCACAGATATCGCTCTTATGTGATTGTAATTGTGGGGCACCGGAATCGTTGCATCACATAATTTTTGATTGTGCTTTTCACTCATCGGCCAGGAGCAAGTTTCTTGCTCAATATCTAAAGGGAATTGCCGATGATACGAATGAAGCCAAACTGAGATATCTATTAAATGATGATGACCCCCTAAGATCACTCATGGTTGCCAGATTCTTGATCAGCGTCCTATCCCTAAAGAAGAGAAACGGACTCCTGTGTGGCTCGGATAATCCCTCTAAACTATGATCTATGTTTTAGGATGTAATTAGGTGATATCACCATTGATGTCTTCTACTAATTTATGAGTAGAGGGCGATGTTTATGTTACAAATTTATTGTAATGTATGATGTTGGTCTTTTGTTTTTGTTTTGCTTTGGTTCTTGTCTGTTTTTTGTAAGTTTTGGCGGTTTTAAATTTGGAGCTTTAAGTACATTATGTTGGTATGGGAAACTGTCGTGTGATGGGCCAATGGCCGTAATAAAGATCAATACAATAATATAGGGGGGGCGGCGGCAGAGGGGCTTGGGGGAAGCAAGGGGTCCTTTTGGGGCAGCTCCCTCCTCCCGCTTGCTCCACGCAGACTGCCCTTTGCCAAGTACCACGGACAAAAGGAGGTGCTCTCTCTCACTTGCCAGTTCATAGAATCATAGAACTGTAAAGCTGGAAGGAACCCCAAGGGTCATCTAGCCCCACCCCCTGCAATGCTAAAGCATCCCTGGCAGATGGCCATCTAACCTCTGCTTAAAAGCCCCCAAGAGTCCGCAGCCTTCCAGGGGAGACCGTTCCCCTGTTGAGAATGTCTCTTCCTGATGTTGAGTCGCAATCTCCTTCCTTGTAACCTGAAGCCATGGGTTTGAGTCCCGAGCAGGAGGAAACAAGGTGGCCCCCTCGTCCATCTCCCAAGTTCTGGCTGCCTTCTTTGACGCAACCAGGGCTTTGGAGGAAGGGTTTCTGTTTCCCCGTCAGATACTGCTGGATACTGATATGCCACAGTTGGTGTGGAGCCTGCCTGCTTGAAACCCGGATGGCACTAGGCGCCAACATCCCTTCATCCCTGGCCATTGGCCAGGAACATCTGGAGGGCTCCAAGTTTCCCCATATCTAATCTAGTAGTAGTACAGTGGTACCTTGGGTTAAGTACTTAATTTGTTCTGGAGGTCCATTCTTAACCTGAAACTGTTCTTAACCTGAAGTACCACTTTAGCTAATGGGGCCACCTTCTGCCGCCGCACCGCTGGAGCACAATTTCTGTACTTATCCTAAAGCAAAGTTCTTAACCTGAAGCACTATTTCTGGGTTAGCGGAGTCTGTAACCTGAAGCATATGTAACCCGAGGTACCACTGTAGTAGTAGTAATAGTAAATAATAATGATACAGTAGTACCTTGGGTTAAGAACTTAATTTGTTCTGGAGGTCTGTTCTTAACCTGAAACTGTTCTTAACCTGAGGTACCACTTTAGCTAATAGGGCCTCCCACTGCCACTGCGCGATTTCTGTTCTCATCCTGAAACAAAGTTCTTAACCCGAGGTACTATTTCTGGGTTAGCGGAGTCTGTAACCTGAAGGTACCACTGTAATGATAATAATTAATAATAATATTTGTACCCCGCCCATCTGACTGGGTTGCCCCAGCCACTCTGGGTGGCTTCCAACACATATAAAAACATAATATATATAAGCCAGGCACCAAATGGCTACTTAAACCAAGGTTAAAGGTAAAGGTAAAGGTACCCCTGCCTGTACGGGCCAGTCTTGACAGACTCTAGGGTTGTGCGCCCATCTCACTCTAGAGGCCGGGGGCCAGCGCTGTCCGGAGACACTTCCGGGTCACGTGGCCAGCGTGACATCGCTGCTCTGGCGAGCCAGAGCCGCACACGGAAACGCCGTTTACCTTCCCGCTAGTAAGCGGTCCCTATTTATCTACTTGCACCCGGGAGTGCTTTCGAACTGCTAGGTTGGCAGGCGCTGGGACCGAACAACGGGAGCGCACCCTGCCACGGGGATTCGAACCGCCGACCTTTCGATCGGCAAGCCCTAGGCGCTGAGGCTTTTACCCACAGCGCCACCCGCGTCCCTAAACCAAGGTTACAGTCACCAAAATGGAATGCCTATTTGCCATTTGGGGGCAAGACGCCTCAAAAGTCTTATTTTTCAAAGGGTGGACTGACTGTGATGGATTCTCAGTTAAACATCTGTCTAGTTCAGAGGACAACCTTGAGCCAGGTTAAGAATCTTTGAGAACCTAAAGAATAAAAGTCCCTTCATCCAGGGATAGTTTGCATATCTACTGGCCTTTTCTGACCTCTTTTTTCTTAATGGTGACATGAACCATTCATAACATAAGAATATCCTTCACAACTCTGAGCAGGGCAGTGGGGAAAGCCAAGACAAGCAACAACAATTCGCTATAACGCTCTTCACTTCTCCTGCTCAGGCTGCACTGAAAAAGCATTTTGGTTCCAGAAATTCATTCCGATTGTGCAGATAAAACATAACAGATTGAATTCTACAGGATGGGACCTTAGTGTGTGAAAACAGCCCTGATCCAAGGATCCCCAGATGGTGGAGACGTCAGGCGCCATCCTGGCACCCAGGCATCTTCACTTGGTCATGAGTGACCGATAGCCAGGTTCAAAATGTGCCTGGCACCTGGTGAATTTTGAACACTGCTTGGGATATGTCGTGGTGAAAGGCAGGATGTCTCTCTCAACAAACGATGACCGCTTTTCATTGGCAATGGGGAAACATTCAGAACTCTTGCATCCGGTTCATTTTATTTTCCAAGCACAATTCAAAGTGTTGGTGCTGACCTTGAAAGCCCTAAACGGTCTTGGTCCTGTATACCTGAAGGAGCGTCTCCACCCCCATCGTTCTGCCTGGACACTGAGGTCCAGCTCCAAGGGCCTTCTGGTAGTTCCCTAACCCTAGGCGAGTAGTGAAACTCCAAGCAACCAGGCAGAGAGCCTTCTCGGTAGTGGCGCCCGCCCTGTGGAACGCCCTCCCACCAGATGTCCATGAGAACAACAACTACCAGACTTTTAGAAGACATCTGAAGGCAGCCCTGTTTAGGGAAGCTTTTAATGTTTAATAGATTATTGTATTTTAATATTCTGTTGGAAGCCGCCCAGAGTGGCTGGGAAAACCCAGCCAAATGGGCGGGGTATAAATAATAAATTATTATTATTATTATTATTATTATTATTATTTCCTTTTGGCAGGACTGAGCACGTGAAAGAGAACGGCCTCACCTTTTCAAGCCCTGCGATGCCAAACGGCCTGAAGATGAGCCCTCAGGAACCCCAGCCCCCTTCTCCAGCAGCCTTGTCAGTAGCCAGTGAGAAGGTAAGGAAGCCGCAAGGGGGGCGGTCCCTGAGCCTCCAGGCGCAGCTTCCATAAGGTTGACTTCCCGGGAGTATTCAGCTGTGTGGTGTGTGGGTTTTTTGGGGGGAACTGAGCTGTACCAAACGTTAAGTGAACCTTAGTCAATGCTAAGTGAACTATGGGTTGTCTCCAGTGCAATATTACTAATGTGAAGACCCAAATTTGGAGCAAGTACTCTTTGGTGAGAGATTATTATGATTATTTATTGAATTTATATACCGTCCTATACCCGGAGGTCTCAGGGCAAGAACCCCAGTAGAGATTTAAAGTCACAGAATATGCAGAAGAGTGAAGGGTGGAAATATAAGCTGTTAGACCTTTAAAATATGCCCTTCCAAAATTTCCCTCTTCCCCCAGCGTAGATGAAAAAGCCACAGGTTTGGTAACGTAAAGATTGGTTTACTCACAAATGCTTCGAAGCTCCAGTTTATGCACTTTTCCATACATTGGTCAGAAACATTGCACAGGCGTAGTAAAACTTAGCTTAGTTATAAAGCAGTCAAAATTCCAAGATTATTGGTATAGGAACTCAAGAGTGGCTGGTGAGAGCCATGCAGTTGAGCTGCAGCAACCAGTTCAAGCTTCATCACATACTGAGCTTCTCAGGTAGACTGGGGTTGGAGGAAACAATAGGCTTGAATTACCTGTTTCCTCCCAAGGTAAAGGAAGTGACATAGCTAAGCCTGGCAGGATAGATTGCTTTTTAGTATTAACCCCTTCATGCATTCATTAGACTTAAGCATGTTGGTTACTTGTGGCTGCTTATCCCACATATCCAACGCCGAGTAAGTTGTGGGCTGGATCCAATGCTAAGTAAATCTCCCTTCAGTGCAGGGATTTCTGCTTGTGTGAAGGGACTCTTCCCCGCCCCCACCCCCCGTGGGCCCTCTAATTCAGTTCTGGGGTTTCCCCCAACCCTTTAGAGCAGATTGGAAGTAACTCCATGGGGTGGAACGTGGGGCGGGTCCCATTGCACCAGAGGAAATCTTTGTGCCAACGGGAGACGTTGGTCGGTTATGCTCAGAGCATACTGATGGGGAAATGCAGGTTGTGTCCCGAGCCAAAGAGAATTCCTCAGGACCCCAAAAACCCACACCGCATAATAAAGTGCCCAGATTCAGAGTGCTGTATGTTAAAATACATTTTACACGACTCTGGAGGTTAGACTTGGGTTTGTTTGATGCAGAGTTTTCTCTCTTGCAGTGTCAGAAGTATGTGCCTGTACTCTTGTCTGGTTTCAGTGGGGTGTGGAATGCATTTCTCTCTCCCCCCCCCCCCCGAACTGTCCCTTTTTTAAATGTGTCAGAAACGCCAAGCTGCAATCAGCCCTGGTTTCCAAAGCCCGGCCTCAAACATTTGCGAATGGGGGAACCAAAACGACATTGCTGGCGCTCGTCTGTTTATCTTAGCAAAAACAGGTGTAATATTCCCCATCTCCAAGGCCACCGTGGTTAAATGGACCCCTGTTTGTACTATGACCGAAACGGCAAACTGTGCGTGTGTGTGTATGTTGGCTGGCTGATGCAGTTGACCTCTTGTCCGTGTCTTTTTAATAAATATTTGTTGGGGTGGGGAATTGCTTGCAAGCGTTTCCGTGCTCTCCTTCCGCTAAGCGTCCTTTTGAGAGCTTCTCGTCTCGGAAGGCGAAAGGGGGGGCGCTGCATTATTTTGGCCTTCTCTGCTTTTTTGTGTGTCTGCAGGCTTTGCGAGAGAGGACGTCCGCGAGTAACGGGGAGACCATCACCAGCCTTCCCATCAGCATCCCCCTGAGCACAGTGCACCCCAATAAACTCCCCGTTAGTATCCCCCTGGCCAGCGTAGTCCTACCTAGCCGTATTGAGAAGGTGGTGAGTAAGGGTGCTTTCCCCTCCTCCTCCTCTTCCTCTTCTTCCTCCTCCTCCTCCTCCTCACCCCTTGCTATAAAAAAAGCCAATCTGATGAGCCTTGGGAGCAGCTCCCAACAACATATTTTAAGTTGCAAACCCTACGGATAGCTCCAGCTCTTAGCTGCTTTCGTTCTCGCTTCCCGCCCTACCCCTCTGGCATCTGAAAATCAGGAATCCGATGCAGTTGATTGATTGTTATTCGGTCGCAGAACCGTCGAAAACTGAATAGGAATGCTGAGGATCGTAACGTGCGCTTGTTAGAAATAACAGCATGATGAAACGCAGGCGTGCTTATGGTGCAATAGATAAAAGCATGAGATACAACTTGGATTTGGGATTATCCTCTTAGAATCATAGGATTGCAGAGTTGGAAGGGGACCTGAGGATCATCCAGTCCAACCCCCCGCAATGCAGGAATTTGAAGGTGCCCCATACAGGGATTGAACCTGCAACCTTGGCGTTATCAGCGCCATGGTCTAACCAGCTGAGCTATCCAGATGCTACAAAGTCTTTGAACACAGGAGAGGATCTTGGCTGCTAGCTCGCTTATTGACTTGCTTGTCAATATTTATATCTATTTATATTTTCCAGGTACTTTTCCTTTGACCTTTCCCCGTAAAGGAGCAAAGTAGCCTAGGATGGTCCTCTCTGTGCAGGTTGCGCTCAAAGAAGTCATGACCCAAAGTTTTGACTCCTTGAGAACTCCCTCCCAGTCTTGCTGAAGGGAGACCAGTTCATCAGATGCGTGGCACAGATTCCTGAGAAATTTCCTTCCCTTTTCTTACCCCAACCCCCTTCTTAAAAAAACAAAAAAAATGCCACTCTGTTAGTCCTCATTGGTCCCATAGAGCTGCCCCTGCGTTCTGCTACCTGCCATCATCTAGAACAGGGGTTCTCCAGCTGTTTTTGGACTGCAGTTCCCATCATCCCTGACCATGGGTCCTGCTAGCTAGGTTTGATGGGAGTTGTAGTTCAAAAACAGCTGGAGACCCAAGTTTGGGAAACTGCAGTTCCCATCATCCCTGACCACTGGTCTTTCTTAGCTAGGGATGATGGGAACTGTAGTCCAACAAGTTTCGGAAACCCTGGTCTAGAAACTAGAACGCAGGGTTTGGAAGTGGAAGAATTTGGATCCTTGTTCTACTGTTAAAACTGGCCAAGCAGCTTTTGGACTAGGTGCCTGGTTTTGCTGCTGCTTTCGTTCCCCTGTCTTCTCTTGGAGAGTGGTTGTTTGAATTTATTTTATTTTTTAAGAAAGGGTCGTGGGCAAGGAACATCTGTGTCCCGTCCCCCAACCCCGACATTGTTGGACTTGTAACTCTCCTCTCTGCTGACCGTTGGCCGTGCTGGCTGATGGGAGTTGTGGTCCCTTGGCAGCCAGTCTCCCCCACCACGATCTAAGAAGCTGAGTTTTCTGCTCTTAGGAGGGGACGCCTCTTCTAAATGGAGGTATTCCCTCCAATGGCAGTAGATTTTATTGTTTATAGCCAATGGCCATCACAATACAGTCATACCTTGGGTTGAATGCGCTTTGGGTTGACCGCATTCAAGTTGTGCGGCAACCCGGAAGTAACGGAGTGCGTTACTTCCAGGCTTTGCCGCTTGTGCATGCGCAGACACTCAAAATGACATCACGTGCATGCGCAGAAGCGGCGAAAAGCGACGCGCGTGTGCACAGATGTGCCATCGCTAGTTATGTTTGCTTCTAGATGCGAACGGGGCTCCGGAACGGATCCTGTTCGTATCCAGAGGAAACACTGTACAATATAAGCACAGATAACACAACTACAGAACGAAAGACATTACATGCACCAGACCAGGACAAATCGACAATGTCCAGCATTTTAAAAGCTTTCCTTCTGGTGAGCATCCCTGAGGTTTGGCACTTGCGCTATCCAGAAAGGTTGCCCTTAACTTTCTTGACGCTGGTGCGAATGGTGCCACCCTATAACTGATGCGCTTATCAACATCCACCAACAGCCATTTAATTTTCAAGTCGTCTGGTTGACCTTCTAAGGCAATCTGAAAAGGGAAGGTAAATTTAGCTCTGGGTGAACCATACAATGGGCAATATAGAATATAATGTGCAAGATCCTCAACAGGCCCTGATCCACATGTACAGAGACTGTCCGTCTCCCAGCCAGATATTCAGTAGGCATCGTTTGAAATCTTGAGCTGAGTGAAGGCAACGGGGGGTGGGGGATGCATAATATGCGCCCCCCCACCTAAGAAGAGTTGGAGGCCACCCAGAGTGGCTGGTGTGTTGGTGACACACAAACATGGTACCCTCTAGAAAGTGGACCACAACTCCTATCCTTCCTAACTTTGGCCACGCTGCCTGGAGCTGAACGGAGTTGTGTGTCCAACAACCTCCGCAGGGCTGCAGGTTCACCGCCGTAGTTTGTACATTGAAAAGTACCATGCTAGATTATGATCGCCCCTGCGGGTGGCTGGGTTGATAACAGCTCAGTCGGCGGAAAGTGACCGGTTCAATAGCCGCAGTCTCTGAGGCTTCAGTTGGCAGGAGGTGAGAAGTGGGATCACTGCAATCTCCCACCGCAATTGTTTCTTTAAAAAAAAAATTAAATGCAGACCCTTCCTATGCTTGGGATATGTGGGGTGTTGCTGCCAGTCAGAGCAGGAGCAGAGCGGCAAGGGGGCTGGACTAGATGACCCTTGGGGGTCCCTTCCAACTCTATGATTCTGTGACTAACGCTCTTTGCGGTCGCTTGCTTGCCTGCCCAGCGGTCCAGCCACTTTTAACAGGAGCAGCAGTCTAAAGTCTGTTTCCTCTGCAGAAGCTCAACCAACCCTTCTCTCTCTTTTTCCCCCCCTCTCTCTTTCCCGTTTCCCCCCTTCGTCCCTCCAGAGAAGCACCCCCAGCCCCGTCCACCAGATCCGAGACTCCTTTTCGACACTTGAAAAACAATATGGTGCTAGTTCTCATAACGGCATTAGCAGTGCCGCCGGTGGAAAGATGCCACCTTTGGCTACCTCAGGTGAGTTGTTCCCCATCTCCCTTCTCAACCCCACCTTCCCCAATGGGGTGGATTTCAGCCCTTCCAGGTGCCTAGGGGTGTTAAAGCAGCTGTTTTGGTGCTTGCTGAAAATATTCCTGTTTAGACTAGCTTACCCAGATTCTTAGAAAGGTGGGGTAATTTTAATCTCTCTTAGTATTTTCCTCTAATTTTTTTTTTGTTTATTTAGTTTTCAAATATTTGCATACTTTGCCATCAACAATAAGTTTCATTTATCCATTGGCTCCCGTTCACCCCTCCCCGATGTTCTGTGTTAATCCTTTGACACTGCATATTTTACCTCCATATATATCTGCATCCTAAATTATTAGCCTTAACGTCTTTCTGCCGTTGCTCATATTTCAAATCCTGATTGCGTTTTCATGCAATCGCAATACTGCTTCAGATATTCTACAAAAAGTTTTCCAGTCCTCAAAGAACAATTCCTCGTTTTGATCTCTTAATTTTTGTTGTTAGCTTTGCCATCATTTTAATAAGCCATTCTTCCTTCTTTGGGACCTCATCCTCTTTCCATTTTTGAACGTGAAATATTCTTCCTGCTGTCGTTGCATACATAAAGAAATTAACCAACTTTTGTCTGCGCTTCAAATTTTTAATTTTTTTTTTAAAAACCCACAAAAACAAATGAATATAACATTTTCCATTTAGCAGTCAATTAACATTGGACTTCCCCTTTATCCCTCCATGATTTCCCCAAATTTTCAAATATTGCTGCTTATTGCAGTTATTCTGCACCTTACCTTCACTAGAATTTTCTCAAATATGATCTTAACTACTGTTCTTATTCAGGACCTACTTGTGTTTCAGCATGTTTACAGTAGTTTTTTAAAACGATATACGAATGTTTCCCAGTCCTTCTTAAAGTGTGTCTCACCCTGATATTTAATTTTACCTGCTAAACTTGCCAATTCGGCATTGTCCAATTCAATTGCAGCTTCCAAGAGATTAAACCAGCTTTTTTGGTATATATCTGTTTCAACCTTGCAGGTTTTTCTTACATGTCTGGCTCCATGGCGATCAATGGGGCGTTCCCAAGCAGCCCCGCCCCACTGAACCCCACCATCGACCACGCGGCCCTGGAGGACGCCTCCAGCTCGGGAAGCCTGTTCAACTCAGTGGTGGGGTCCCGGAGCTCCACCCCACAGCAGCCCTCGTTCCTGGCCATGCCCTCCCGGGCCTCAGCCCAGAGCTCGCCCGCCCACCAGCACTCGGCCAGCCCCAGGCTCAACGGCGCCCCCCAGGGCCTGGCTGGCGTCCTGCAGTACGTGGACTCCCAGAAGGCACTGGCCGAGGGCGGCGGCGGCACCAGGGGCGACCCGCAAGGGATGGAGCCAGCCTTCTCCGACCCCGAGAGCGAGGGGAAGAGGAGGTTCATCTTCACCATTTCACCTGCCACCGGGACCGTCAAGCACTGCCCACCCAGCAAGCACAGCGCCCTCACGGCAGGCATCCGGGCAGAGTGCGGCCAAGACGGGAAGAAGCGCGGACGGAGGAAGCGGTCCTCCACAGGGGCACCGGGCACCAACTCCGGTGTGTCGCCCAAGCGCAAACCGCTGCCTGCGGTGGCTGGGCTCTTTGCTCAGCCTTCGGGGTCTCCCCTCAATATCAACTCCATGGTGAGAACCAAGGTGGTTTGTTTGTTTGTTTGTTTGTTTGTTTGTTTGTTTGCTTGCTTGCTTGCTTGCTTGCTTGCTTGCTTGCTTGTTTCGGGTGGTTTCAGATGGGGTGGTTTATGCAGCCACTAGCCTATGCAAGCCAGAGTCGCCTCCAGGCACTCAGACAGGGAGAGAGCGAGAGCCCTCTGCGGATTGGTGAGATCACCTCACCTGACAGGTGTCCACCTGATCGCTTCAGTCGGTGGAATTGGCCCTTCTGCTGCCGCCACATAATGCATGTTCCACATCCGTAAGAACTCAATTGCTTAGCTCTTTCACTTTGTAACTCCCTGCATATTGATATCAGGCAGCACTGCCTTCAGTTTGCTGGTTTTGGTGCCAGCTAAAAACATTCCTGTTTAGGCAGATCTACCCAGACGCTTAGAAAGGTTTTAATCTCTTTTAGCATCTCAACTTTGCATGTTTTAAAGTAGGGTTGCGATTTCCCCCCTTGATTTTTACTGTTCTGTCTTTAGCAAACCGCTTTGAGGTGTTTCTTTTTCTTTTTTCCAATAAGCAGTGCGTAGATTCTACAATAATCAATAATAAATAAACTGTGCAATCCCCTTTCAGTGCAGCCCTTTGCGGTTTGCATTCGCCCCATAAATATCAACCTGTAGCCCCTCATAGCTAGTGCAGTTAGGGTGCTCTATGAGTCTTTGATCCTATAATCTTCTCCTTTGCCACAGACAGTGAAATGTTGGTCAACAGAATATGTCACCTTTGAAGTAAAGCATTTGTCCTCCTCCCCTAGAACAGAGAAGCTGGGCAAGCTTTTCTTCAGCCTTCCCTCTCCCTTCCTTGTCCGTTTCTCTTTTTGCTATGCTTAGATAGATAGATAGAATAGACAGACAAAAAAAAACACAAAACCAAAGTTACAAAACATAGGAATGATGCAGAAGCTGCAGTTTCTTTTAATATATGTCTATTAGTTTTTAAGAACATGGTATTTGTTTTCCAAACAAACAGGGAGCAGGAACTGTAGAAAAAAACGAAAGCAACAAAACAGATCACGAATGCTAAATTTTGTGATTTGGTGGAGTGAAAGTGAATTTTGTATTTCTGGATCTGATACAAATTTTTGCTGTGTCCCTTAAATGTAAAGCTCTAAGGCCCAGGGGGTGGTCACCTGTTAACCAGTTGCAAAAAGGTGCTCTGGGGGTCCTTTTTGGCTGCAGTTTGGGGTAGATAAACACTATAAATAGCAAGAAAATAAGAGCGCAAAACCCCCACGAAACACGCCGTAACGTTAGCAGCGCTTCTCCAATCCTTAAACGCTTCTCTTCTTCTTCTTCTCCTTCTTCTGTCTTTCCTCCTCAGGTCAGTAACATTAACCAGCCTTTAGAAATAACAGCCATTTCTTCCCCTGAAAACTCCCTGAAGAACTCTCCTGTTCCCTATCAGGACAGCGACCAGCCCCCCGTGCTGAAAAAGGAGAAGCCCCTGACCCAGAGCAATGGCATCCATTACTCGCCGCTGACTTCTGATGAGGAGCAGGGCTCAGAGGATGACCACAACAGCACCAGGTGAGTGTGGACCTCACCTTGTGGGGGGAACACCCCTGCGGGGGCCCTGGTCTCACGTCGGAAAGACCTCACTGCCGTAGGAAACTGCCTTCAAACGAGTGAGGCTTGTTGGCCTTCCTGACTCAGTACTTTAATAATAAAAATAATAATTATTATTATCATCGTCAATTCTGCGCCCAGGGCAGCTGTCTACCAGCTCCATCTGGTACACAGGCTGAGACCCTACCTGCCCACAGACTGGCCAGAGTGGTGCATGCTCTAGTTATCTCCCGCTTGGACTACTGCAATGCGCTCTATGTGGGGCTACCTTTGAAGGTCACCCGGAAACTACAACTAATCCAGAATGCGGCAGCTAGACTGGTGACTGGGAGCGGCCGCCGAGACCATATAACACCGGTCTTGAAAGATCTACATTGGCTCCCAGTACGTTTCCGAGCACAATTCAAAGTGTTGGTGTTGACCTTTAAAGCCCTAAATGGCCTTGGCCCAGTATACCTGAAGGAGCGTCTCCACCCCCATCGTTCTGCCCGGATACTGAGGTCCAGCGCCGAGGGCCTTCTGGCCATTCCCTCACTGCGAGAAGCAAAGCTACAGGGAACCAGGCAGGGGGCCTTCTCGGTAGTGGCACCCACCCTGTGGAACGCCCTCCCACCAGATGTCAAAGACAACTACCTGACATTTAGAAGACATCTGAAGGCAGCCCTGTTCAGGGAAGTTTTTAATGTGTGACATTTTTATGTATTTTTAATCCTTGTTGGAAGCAGCCTAGAGTGGCTGGGGAAACCCAGCCAGATGGGCGGGGTACAAATAATAAATTATCGTCATCATCATATACCCCACCCATCTGGCTGGATTTTCCCAAGCCTACACTGGCCATCAGCTGCTCGCCAGGATTTTGGGAAGGGAGTCCGGAGGTGCCAGGGATCGGATCCTGCAACCGAGAAGCAGGGGGTTCCCTCATTGTGTCCTCTCTGTTCTGTGTTCCAAAGCTATCAAGTGACTCTCTGATCTGCCTCATTGGTGGCTTTTTCTTTCCCCCGTTTTGTCCTCAAGGCTTACATGGCAGGCGAGGATTTTTAACAGCTTAAAAGAAAGGCTGTCGACCTCTGGCGATCTGCCAGCTCTGTTCAGGTGGTCCGCAGCATGTCCCCGTTAAAAATGCATCTTGATTTTTCAATTATACTTTAATTGCTGCTTTTGTTCAACAACAACAAAAACAACAACATTTATACCCACCTATCTGGCCTGGGTTTCCCCAGCCACTCTGGGTGGTTTCCAGTACATATGAAAACATAATACAACGTCAAACATTAGAAATTTCCCAGTATAACAATTTATAACAATAAAGACTTGTACGCTTCAGGAACTCAATACCTTAAACTTCTCCCCAGACCCTGTGTGTCCCCTCCCAGAGAGGTTCGGAAGGTGGCAACAAGAGAACAGGCCTTTTCTACAGGGGCTCCCTAATTGTGGGGTGCTCTCCCCAGAGAGATTTGCCTGTTGCCATCACTACATGCCTTTAGGTGCCAGGCAAAAACATTCCTCTTTACCCAGGCCTATGGCTGGCCTATGAAAGTGTGAGGGAGAGGACTGTTCTTATTATAATGACTATTTTACTATTAGGCTGTCTGTCAGTATAGTATGCTTTCTGTTACGTTTTTATCATTGATAAATGATATTTATCACATTTACTACATTCTATAATGCGTTTTTAATGTTGTACAGCACCCTGGGATCTTTTGATAAAGGGTGGTGTATAAATTGAATTAATAATAATAAAAATAATAAATAAATAATGATGAGTATGGTGGTGATGGTGATAAATTGTTACCCAACTCTTCACACTAAAGTTCCAGGGAGGGTTACAAAAATCAAAACACGTTAAAATCGATCTTGAACAACTTAATGATCTGAGAAATGATGCAGGTTCTAGAACAGGCATAGGCAAACTCAGCCCTCCAGATGTTTTGGGACTACAACTCCCATCATCCCTGGTCCCTGTTAGCTAGGGATGATGGGAGTTGTAGTCCCAAAACATCTGGAGGGCCGAGTTTGCCTATGCCTGTTCTAGAAATACGGAGCTCAGGTGTTAAAGGCCGGGGTGCAGTGGTGCATTCTCAGCATTTGTCCAAAGCTGTATAGCAAAAGTGCCAGACGTGCCTCTGGAAATACAATAAAAAAAACATCTATCAGAGGGTATTTTAATTTCCAGGACAGGGAGAAGAATCATGTAAGCCTGGGTTTCCCTAACCACTAGGGATGACGGGAGTTGTAGCCCCAAAACAGTTGGAGACCCAAGTTTGGGAAACCCCAATGTAAGCGGTCTACTAAAACCGCAAGCAGTTTTCTCGTGACCCATGGGGTGGGAAGATGTTTGGGAACCCTTGGCTTAAGGTAAATGGCTTTTCTTTTCTTCTTCCTCCCTTCCTAGAATTGAGAGAAAAATCGCGACGATATCACTGGAAAGCAAATCTCCGCAGAAGCCGATGGAGAACAGTAAGTGTGGAGGCTGCTGGTGTGGGTCGGGGGGAAAGCTGTTTGGGACTGCCTGCTTAGGGTGGTGCTGGGTGTTCACAACAGGTGCATATAAAACAAGTGCAGCTCCATACGCATTAGGTAACTGAGCACAAAAGCTGTCTTCAGCTACGGAAAGAATATTAGCTATGTTTGATTGTCAAATACCGTTCTAGATTCGCCAGGCTGGTCTTGAAAATGATGCTTCTTCTGTATGTAATGAAGGAATGTAAAGGCATATTAAAAGCGTTGGGAGGTTCTACTTCCTTTGTGGCTATTTTGGTGCTGACGATGCTTCCCTTTGCTCTGTCTCTTCTCCTTTTGCCTCTCTCACTCCTGCTCCACTTGCCTGTTTGTGTCTTTTGCCCCTTCCTCGCCCCATCCGCTTCTCCTTGTGTGTCTCTCTCTCACACACATTCCTCCCCTGCCTCCCCAAATCCCAGGCATGAGCTTAGCCGGGAGGAAGCAGGCCAGCGAAAACATGAACAGCAGCAAGTGGAAGTCGACCTTCTCTCCCATTTCCGACATCAACCTGACCAAAGCAGTGGACAGTCCTCTGCAGGCCCCGTCGCTGAGCCAGAACTCCCTTTTCGCCTTCCGACCGCCCTCCGAGGACGGCTCGGGGGGCGACAACAAGGTCTCGGCCCACCCAAGGAAGCACGGGGCCTCGGCCGCCCTCGACGGACTCGGCCAGACCATGAATGGATTTGCTTACAACAGCGGGCTTCCGGCCGACCTCGGTTTACATAGCTTTATTGACGGTGCTCCTCTCCCGCACAAGGCCGCTGCGGACGTGGCCGCGGCGCTGGCGGGCAGCTCGCCGCTGAGCTTCCTGGCGCAGCGCAGCAAGGAGGGCGGCGGGGTCTCCGAGACGAACCCCTTCCTGAGCAAAAGGCATCTGGAGAGCCTGGGAGCTCTGGCCAAAGGGGAAGACTCCAACTGGCCCAGCGGCCTCAAGGGCAAAGACCCCGGCGAGCTGAGCGCCCGCCTGGGAGCCGCTTTGGACAAGTCCTCGGTGCTACACGGCAGCAAGGCCGGGAAGGGCAGGGAAAGGGAGGCCGTTGAGCTGAAGAACGGCCACAACCTCTTCATCGCTGCCGCCACCGCCACCCCACCTGGCGGCCTGCTCAACGGCAAAGGCCTGTCTGTGGCCCCCACGGGCAGTTCTCCTTCCTCTGTGCCCACCTCCTCCTCCTCCATGGTGGCTCACCCGTTCTTGAACTCGCTAACCACTGGCTCGCAGTTCCCCCTGGGCCCTATGGTGACGAACTCTTCGGTACTGCAGTCCCTATTCAGCTCCATGCCAGCCGCCAGTCTGGTTCACGTCTCGTCGGCTGCCACCCGACTGACCAACTCTCACACGATGGGCAGCTTCTCCCCTGGGGTGACAGGTGGAACAGTTGGAGGTAAGGCGGAGCTTCGGGGTTCTTCCCTCCGTGGGGGCACAGCTGAGAAGGGGGGGCAGGGACAGCCTTTTTCGCACCCTCTCTGCAACCCCACTCCACAGTTAGGTGGGTTTTATTTCTTTATGCGTATTTATTGAAGCAGTTATATACTGCCCTTCATCAGGACACCCCAGGGCAGTTCATAGAGTAAAATACAAGACAAAACACCAGCAAATAATTAAACCAAAACAGCAGAACACTAATCCCCTTCCCACAGAGACATTTAAAAGGCTGCAGGGTATTTATCAGCCCAAGGACTGGTTGAAGAGGAATGTTTTTGCCCAGTGCCTAAAAGTATTTAATGAAGGCACCAGGCAAACCTCCCTGGGGAGAGCGTTCCACAAGCGGGGAGCCACTGCAGAAAAGGCCCTGTTCTCGTGTTGCTAACCTCTAGACCTTTCGTGGGACTGGCACCCAAAGAAGGGTCTTGGAGGCTCTCAGGGTCCAGGTACGTTCACATGGAGAGAAGCGATCCTTGAGGTATTGCGGTCCTGAGCCGTTTAAGGCTTTATAGGTCAAAACCAGGTTTTCAAGCGCTCTTTTCTGGGAGATCCCCCACTCCGCTTGTGCTGAGCTGTGTTCCACAAAGGTGGGGGGGGAGGGGCTGGGGCTACACAGACCATCCTTGGCCTACCTGGTGCCTTCCCCAAATGTTGCCTGGTGTCTTCCCCCAGCCAGCAAGGGGAACCAAGGAGGAAACATGCCAGTTCCCCACAAACATGCGTGCCTGAAGGTCTCCTCCTCCTAAGAGCCTCTCTTTTTGGGAGAAGTCGTGTTTCCAGGGCAGAGTGGCTGCAGCAGCAGCAGCTTCCTTGAGACTAGCTTGCTGTCGCCAAAAAGAGGGCCTTAGAAATGGGTGCACTGTTGGGTCTCTGAGTTCAGCCAAAGTCCCTTCCCCCTGGCGCATGAAAGGAGACAGGTAAGTGAGCAAGCCTCTACCCCGCTCAGCTTCTACACCATCGCTGCTCATCGCTTGCCGCTGCGGCTGTCGTTCATTTTCTCCATGCTGCGCATTTGTCTGTCAGGCTGCGGCTGCTGCGATCTTTTTTAAGTTTGCTTGCTTGCTTTTAAAAAAAACAGTTTATTTTCCCCCCGGTTGTGTTGCGTCACGTTGTTGTTTTTGCTTCTCTCACTGTGAGCCGTGCCAAAGTTCCGCCTGCTGAGTCTGTTTCTTTCTCCTGTTTGCAGGTATTTTTAACCATGTGGTGCCTTCTGCCTCCTCCTCCTCCTCCTCTTCTGCTCCCTCGCCTTCTCTTCCGTCTTTCTCCTCCTCTTCCTCCTCCCTCCACTTTGGCAGCAGCGCTGTCTCCAGCTGCGCCGCCGCCGCCGTTCTGAGCCTAAACCCTCTACAGGTGGCTCCCACCTCCCCATCGTTCCACTCGCCCCCGTCCGGCGAGACGCAGCACCTCGCGCGAACCCTGGCGCACCCGTCCCGGCGCACCCCGCCTCCCAACGTCTCCTTGCCTCCGCCCCCTCCCCTCCTCGCCTCCAGCAGCGACCCCGTCCTCCTGCAGGCCTTCTCCTCCCTTCCAGGCTCCGAGGCTTTCTTGCCGCCCCCGTCCTCCTCTTCCCCCGCTAACTCCGCTTTGTCTATTAAGCTAGCTTCTCTCCAGCACAAATCCTCCCGCCCTTCCTTCACTGTCCACCACCCGCCTCTGCCCCGCTTGGCGCTAGCCCAGGCCGCGCCCGGGATCCCGCAGCCCAGCGCCGCTGCCTCCGCCGCGCCCGCTATGTGGGTCACGCTCGGCCTGCAGTCTCCTTACGCTTCGCACCTCCCCGGGGTTAAGCCGCGGTAATGGGCTCGGCTTGACCCTTTAAGCGTTCGTGCTCCGTAAGGTAAGGCTGGCCAGGAGGGGCGGGTGGGACGGGACAGGCAGCTTCTTCGGAGACATGTCTGCCCTTGCGGCCGTGTGGAAACTTTGTCCCTTTGCGAGGTGGTTGTGGGGTGAGTGGCGGCTAATGGATTGAGGTGAGAAAGGGGTCAGGCAGGTGTGGGGGAATCCCTAGTCCTGAATGGGGTAACTGTGCCCCTGAAGGACCAGGTGCACAGCCTGGGGGTCATTTTGGACTCACTGCTGTCCATGGAGGCACAGGTCAATCCTGCGTCCAGGGCAGATGTCTGCCAGCTCCATCTGAGACCCTCCCTGCCTGCGCCCTGTCTTGCCAGAGCGGTGCATGCCCTGCTTGGACTACTGCCATGCACTCTCCGTGGGGCTACCTTGGAAGGTGACTCGGAAAATAAAGAATGTGGCAGCTAGACTGGTAACTAGTACCATATAACACTGGTCCTGCAAGACCTCCATTGGCTCCCAGTACGTTTCCAAGAACAATCCAAAGTGTTGATGCAGACCTTTAAAGCCCTAAACGGCCTCGGTCCAGTATATCTGAAGGAGCGTCTCCACCCCCATCGCCCAGCCCAGACACTGAGGTCCAGCTCCGAGGGTCTTCTGGCGGTTCCCTTACTGCGAGAAGTGAGGTTGCAGGGAACCAGGCAGAGAGCCTTCTTGGTAACATTTGGAAGACAGGCAGCCCTGTATCGGGAGGTTTTTAATGTTTGATTTACTGTGTTTTGATTTGATGGAAGCTGCCCAGAGTGGCTGGGGTGACCTGATCAGATGGGCAGTACATAAATAATGTTGTTGTTGTTCCTGGTTGATCTCACGGCCCTTTTCACTACCTTCCTTGGGGTGGTGGTAGTCAGCAGTGCAGCTGCTGCCCTCGCATGCAGAATGGCGTCTCCAGACAGGGCTGGGAGAGGCTCCTATTCTGGAGAGCTGCAGACATTGCTGAGCTGGTTGGACCAGTGGCCTCACTCATCACAAAGCAGTTTCCTGACTAAATTGTTATTACCAGGCAGATGGTATCATGCCTGGACCTGAAAAATTACCGTATTTTTTGCTCTATAAGACTCACTTTTTCCCTCCTAAAAAGTAAGGGGGAAATGTGTGTGCGTCTTATGGAGCAAATGCAGGCTGTGCCGCTATCCCAGAAGCCAGAACAGCAAGAGGGATTGCTGCTTTCACTGCGCAGCGATCCCTCTTGCTGTTCTGGCTTCTGAGATTCAGAATATTTTTTTTCTTGTTTTCCTCCTCCAAAAACCAGGTGCGTCTTGTGGTCTGGTGCGTCTTATAGAGCGAAAAATACGGTAATAACTGGCGATGATTTGCAATAACTGGAACCCGAGTTTGGAGGGTCGAGGAAGAGAGAGGCCTTGTTTGCCCACAAAGCAATAAAACTCCTCCTCCTCATCATTCTTGTATCCATATCCCACCTTTTCCTCCCAAGGGCTCAAGGTGTGGTGTACCTGGTTATTCCCAGGGCGTTTCTTTCAGCTGGAACTCACCAGAACTCTTGTCCCAGCACTTCTCGGGGGGCGTGGGCGTCCTTGCCATTATAAGAGAATAAAGGAGGTGTTCATGGCACCTCTTTTTCTAGAAAAATAGCACTGGTTCTCCCCGCGCAGCAGCAACAACAGCCCTGCGAGATAGGTTAGGCTGAGAGAAGTCTGTGAGCTGCTCCCTGGGCTCACCCAGTGAACGCCGTGGTGGCCGAGAGGGGGATTGGAACTCTGGGCTCTCCCATGTCCAGCCTGACGCTCCAACCCAGTGTTTCTCAAACTGGGGCCTCCGGCTGCTTTTGGACTACAACTCCCATCATCCCTAGCTTGCAAGGCCAGTGGTCAGGGATGATGGGAATTGTAGTCCGAAAACAGCCGGAGACCCAAGTTTGGGAAACAGCACTGTGCCACACTGGCTCTGTCTTGCAGGTCAAGCGAGGTGAGAATTCTGAGGGCCAGGTAGTGGCTCTGGAGGGCCGTACTGGGTCAAACCTCCCCAGCCCTGCCCGCGCCATCCTTGATTTCCTGGTTTCGTGAACGGTCCATAATCCGCTGGCTTAAAGTGTGCTTCTCCTCCTTCCTCCCCTGTTCCCACAGGTAACTAAGGACCTTCTACCTCAACCCCCCACGTGACCTATGCAAGGCCAGCCTGGACCAACGCCTCTCCACTTCCACTTGAAGGTGCTGCCCTCAACCGCTGTAGAGAGGGGCTTCTGCTCCTCCACCCCCCCCATCTCTCTTTACTACTGGACACATGCAGGAAAACCAGACGGGGAAAGAGACAGGCAAACGGAATGGAACCCTTGAGTCCTAAGCCTAAAAGCCGGAAGAAAATGCTACTGTGAAATCTTAAGTGTATATGTGTTGTGTGTGTGTATATATATATATATATATATGTATATTATATTATATAATATATATGTATATGTATATCTCTCTCTTTCTAGATATATTCAAACTGCAGAAGGCGACAACGGCCTCCGATTTGTATTGTTGATATAGTTTAGATATTTATATATTTTTTAAAGTTTGAGAACACGTGTTTTCACAAAAGGCAACCCCCCCCTCCGCTCTTGTGTGTGTGTTCGTTCCACACAAACTCTTGGAACTGGGAAAAAAAACACGCCGGGAAAGGGGGGGGGAGAAGAGGAGGAGGAGGAGGAGGACTTTTAACAAACAAAATACTGCTAATAACAAAAGGACTGGCCAACACAAGCGGAGACACATCCCAAAGGTTCTCTTGGTGCTATCCGTACCCGACAGACGTGTGCCTCTCTGGGCCGAGCTCCCCGTGGTGCTTTCGTTTTTTCATTTTTTTGTGGGGCGCAGAGGCCTGGTTGTTTGCGTGTTTGGGGGTGTGTGTGACCAATACCAAGCCACACTGATATATAGAGCGAGTCTGACTCTTCTTAATTTATTCCACCCGCTCCCACCAGATGTCTGGTCCACTTCATCGTCCGTGTCTCTTCCGCTCTGTAGCGAAGCCAAGGAAATGAGGAATCCGGGGCTTGTCCTTCTCGGAGCTGGGCCCTTAAAAGCAACCTTAGTTGGCCGTTGGGCAGTAGCTGGCGTTGGGCAGGGGCCAGGGAGGAACGGAGCCAGTCGTTTTGCACGGGCGTCTGGCTATCTGCCTCCCCCCATGCTGTAGATCTGACCACCTGATCTGTCATGCAATGCTTATTTGAAGGTGGGGATACGGCCATCACACTCCCCTCCCGGCTTCCCAGCAGAATTCAGATATGGTGCTCATGGGGGATAAAACATAGCCTCTCCCGCCCCAGAAACCGACACCCCCAGGTGCGTTTCTGAAGCGAGGAGAAGGGGATTCCTCTGCCTTAACTGTGAAATCCAAAAGGGTCGTGTTCGGAGTTTGGGGTGGGGTGGGGTGGGGTGGGGTGGGACCCTGACCCTCTGGCTTCTGGGGTGGGTGGTGATGAAAGCAACCCCTCCCTTCCTGCTGGAATGGCTTCCGCCAGCCACCCTAGCACTGGCAGGCATTTTCTCACACCAAGGGCAGCTTCGCCCGTATTTTGGGACTCCGCCTCAGGCTTGGGCACCTTTCTGGCCCGGGTCCAGGCTTTGTAGTCTTCTAGGTTTCCTTTAAAACAAAAAACCATTGCTTACAATTTTCTAATCATGCCACCTTTGGGGGCTCTGCCTTGCCCTCGGTGAGGATCTCTCCCAGTTTGTCCTCCCCTCGGAGGCAGCAGATTGGGTCCCCGGCTGTCTGGCTCGTTGCTTTGTTCCTTGGAAGAAGCAAGGGTGCTCATCATCCTTGCCCGGTGCTCTTTCCTTCCTGTTTGTGTCCGTCTCCCGCTCTTGGAATATTCCCCCAGGGATGATTTGTTTTGGGAGGCGATGGCCACCCAGAGGCATCCTGCTGGTGTCGCTGGCCAGGCTGCTTGCACTGGAAAACTTGAGAAAGCAGGCCGCCAAGTCTTGCGCTGGGCCTGCTGCCAACTCTCTTTCTCGGGGTTCTGGCATCCTTTTCGTGTGTTGTCGGCAGCAAGATTTTTTGATACTTGATCAAGACACGCGGCTTTGTACGTTCCGTCAGAGACACGTCCGCTTACTGCTTCTGTCCTTGTTGCTTCTCAGTGGGTCGTGTTTTTAAAATGTGATTTCACACCCCTGCATCAGAGATAAAACACACACACACACACACGTGCATACTGCAATCAAACTTAACTTTTTTTGTATCTCGCCTGAGAACACTGGTGCTTTGCTGATTTTTTTATAACAATAAATTGTGACTTGGGTGATCAGTGCATAGGAATAATTCTTACGTTTTGTTTTTTTTTAAGGCACACAGCTTTCTGGGAATGGTGAGATGTGTGTGTGGGGGATATATCTGTTTAAAAGCACATACACACTCGTATGCTTTCTGCTAATTTTTTATCAGGTTGTGTCCATAGTGTAATTGGAAACGGGAGACAAATAGCAGTTTTGTTTCCTCAGGTGTGCCTAAAATCAGGGAGGAAATGGCAAGGGCGTGAAGATAAGAAAGTCTGCGATGATCGCAGCAGAGGGTATTATTCTTGCTCCCCTCAATACCACAGTGGTCCCTAAAGTTTGCCTTCCTTACTTCCAAGATCCACCTTGTGGCTTTTATAAGATAGTCTCTTGCTGTTGCTTTTCCCTGAATCTGTCTTGCTCTCTCTCTCTCCCCCCTCCGCTAAGGTCTTGGAGCAAACAGCTGACTTCTCATAAAGACTTTTCACCATTCTGCTTATTTTTCCTTGCCCCTGTTCGACTGCTCGGCATCGGCAGAGAACCGCAACCTCCCCATTTCCAGGTTTCTTAAAACTCTCATTGCAAGCCGAATGAATTCCTTTTGGCTTCGGTTCTCCCACCCCAGAAGGAACAGGGAGGATACAGCTCATTACTCTGGCAACCCTTTTTTCCTTCCGCTGCGCAGGGCCAGCACGGAAATAACCCCCTAATGAATGTGGACTGGCTGCCAAAACCCTTTATCTTGCTTGGATAAATCTCCGCTGCCTTCTGTTGCGTCACTGGCCAGGTTTCCAGCAGCACTCTCTTTCTTTCTTTCCCTCCTTCCACACTCGGGTATCTTTCCCCTGCAGACCCACAATGCCTGCAAATTTCCACTTTGGGGGAAAGTGTGGATACAGTTTGCGCTTTCTTTCCCTTTCCCTCCCTTGACTTTAGACTTAGCTTGCTTTTCTTTAAAAAGAAAAAGAATCCCACTTGAAGGCCTGGTTCTTACAAATCTTCTCCAGTCAACTGCAAATCTTTTCCTAGGTCTGAAACTAAAACGGATTTCTGCTGGTTCACCTCCTCACCTTCCGCCCTGTGTTAAATTCGTAGGGTGCGAATTTCTCATACTTGGCACAGGAACAATGACTTGCTGCGCTTGAGTTGAGCTCTCTCCAGCAACTGCTTTCTCTCCCCCTCTTAAAAAAAACTCCTCCATCTCCCCTCAACCCGTCTCCTCATTTTCAGTACTCTTGAGGTTGCAAGTGTGTGTTTCATGCGTTGATCTTCCGTTCGGAATATAGTCTTTAAAATGCCGGATGGGCCCCTATCCATAGCAGTGTTGAGCCAAGCAGGCCATAGGGCGGTGGGCCCTTCTCCTCTGACCAGCCCAGGGTTTTGATTTTATAAAAGCACAGGAGAGCTGGCCAAGCTGCCTGTTTTTAACTAACCAGGCGGTTCAGACTTGGGGCAGTAGGTCCTGTGCCCACATCCAAAGCCTGCCTTACCCGACCCCTCGAGGACTCAGCTAGGTTTCTTGCTGGTGCTGTCTTGTTTGCAAGAACTCCACGCCGAAACACAAATCCACTTGGGCGATCCGTTTGGCCGCTGGGGCGGGACTCCCCGCCTCTAGAAAGATCACCCCCAAAGGACAATTGTCATATTTGCCCTGCTGCTTCTGGTACAGAGATGGAATCTCAGGGGCCCCCCAGTCAACAACCCCCCATGGCCGTGCATTGAAATCGAAACCCACACCACTTTCTCTTGGGATGCCGTTCTTGGGAGAAGCTTGTTGTGTTGAGCTGTTGGGACCTCCCCTGCCTTGTTTTTATTTATTTATTTTTCTGAATGGGATTTGCTGCTGCTGCTGCTGCTTCCCTTCATTGGTGCTAGGTGCTAAACAAAACCCTAAGGTGCTTGGCCGGGTTCTTTTTTACCGCCCCCCCGGGGGCCCCATTCCTTTCACCCAGCCGACCTGGCGACGACAGGCCACAAGGAAAGGAGGGAAGCTGGGTATTCTATTTTCTTCTTTGCCAGTAAAACCTGCTTTAAGATGCTTTTACTTTGCCCGCAAGCACACAGAGATTATGTTAAGTTGTGTAAGGGGCGTAGAGGGAACTCGTCTTCTAACTTTACTTTTCTGGAGGGCAGAGTATTAGTTCAGCAGCAAAACTCTTTAAAGGCTTGACGCTGTTTCTGGTGCAGAATATGGTGCTACTTGGGTGTCTTTGTGTTTCCCTAAGCCATCAGGGCTCCACCTGATCTGAGGTTATCCTAGACCAACCTCTGCCATTTTGGGGCCCCTCCCTCGGCAGTACAAAACCATCTTGGAGGGGCCTCGCAATGGCAAACGGACTCTGC
Source organism: Podarcis raffonei (assembly GCF_027172205.1). Lineage (NCBI taxonomy): Eukaryota > Metazoa > Chordata > Lepidosauria > Squamata > Lacertidae > Podarcis > Podarcis raffonei. The sequence continues at coordinate 2,791,906 of NC_070619.1, read as the reverse complement.
AGACCACAGGACGAGGTCCTCCTTTTCGCGGCTAACCTCTTCCATTCCATTTCCAAACACAACCTTTTTCCTAAACCGCTGGGCACGAGACCTCGTAGAGGTCTAGCGTGCTTGGCTTTGAAATCTTAAGAGCGATGCCCGTGGCATGAGCTTGGACAGCCCCCTTTCTTTTTGTGGGGAGCGCACACCCTCGCAGAATCTGAAACACACGCAGATCCTGTGCTTTTCTGCTTCTCTCCCCCCCCCCCGCAAACCCCTTCTTTGCAAATTGGATAAAGTGGTGAAGAAACTTTGGGATTGGTTGCAAATGACTGTGTGTCCTCGCAAATTGGGTTTGGTTTGAGATGGTGTGCGTACTCTTTGTGAAAGCGTGCGGGTCATTGCAGCAGCGATGGTGGGATTTGTTTGCACCCTGTGGAGTCGCTTGGTTTTTAAAAGTTGTAGAATTGCTTCAGAATCAGGGCAGGGCGGGGGGCTTCTGGGGTTGGGTGCTAACGGTGCTTCCCCCCACCCCTCCTAGAAACAGACCCACAGGGGGGAAAGCCTTTTGCAGGGTAAAAACTACTTTCCATACTTTTAACAGACACACTGTAGTAGATGCAGTCCATTAAGCAGGCTGCCACAATCTCCTGTGAAGTTTGAAATTAGCCTTGCCGGATATTTTAATATCCAACAAGAACTTCCATAGAAACTGGCTTGCTTGTCTGTGTTTAACTAGCATAGGAATTTGTGGTACTCTGAAAGAAAGGTGGGTGCCGGGGAGTCGACAGCAAGCACCCCATTTGCAAAATATCTTTTGTCTGGGCTGCAAGAGGCTGTTTTTGCAAATCTGGTTCAAAACAGGTCTTCCTCCCTGCAGGTATTGGCTGGATACCTGCTCAGCCCTTCATAATTCTGGATTTCCTCACCCACATGCACATTGGAACCTTAAAAAACAACACCTTAGCCCCCTCCCCTTTTCTAGCTTTGATGGGATGGAAATCTATTTAAAAAACAATATAGGAAGGAGAAATGTGGGGTAGATCAGCTCCTTCTTTCAGTGCTTTGCGTTTTTTTGAGCCTTTTGAGAAACGTGCTTTGCAGAAACAGCCCTTGGGGGGCTGGTTAAGGAATTATCTGGTTCCTCCCCCCTCCACAATGAACTGAGGCTTTTCCTTGCCGAAACAGGGAGTTTGGATGTGGGCGGGGGGGGGGCGGTATTCAGTCAGTGATGGAAATTGCTGTTGCTCAGGAATTAAATCTGTAAAATGTAAAATAAAAGGAATCCGTTTGTAAATGGATTGAAGGGAGTACCCATATTATTAGAGATGGGACGTTCTTTCCCAGCAACTAGGAACTTGATTTGTATACATTAGCCCATGAAAATGAATTCTATTCAAATTTCAGTCTTTCATCCGATGTATCTTGGGGTTTGTTTCTTTGTTTGTTTCTTTGGCTTTGTTTTTGAGACTTTGCTCCATGAAATCTCAGTCCATCATTCTTCCATAGATCCATATGAACTACTTCTGGCGTTGTGTATATATGTACATAATAATCTTTTATCTATATATTTCAGCCCCTTCCATTCCTTCCGATTCTCTGCACTGCAAAAAAAAAAAAAAAGTTTTATCTTTCTGTTCTAACTTCCACTTCAGATCTCCCCCCGCACTTCACCCTGATTTGTAATTGAAAAAAAAGAAAATGGCTTTGAAGTTTGTCTTTATATTAAAAAAAAATGTATGTATTTTAATACACTGTATACCCTTGTGGTGGTGCTTCTATCCTTTCTGATGTTGTCTCGTTTCTTTTGCAAGAGACGTCCAGGTTTCACAGCCAGAGAGGCCTGCGATCCCTCCTGGGGCCACATGCTAGAGGTCAACTGAGCGATAAATGCAGTTTTCACCTTTGTAGAATCATAGAACTGTAGTGTTGGAAGGGACCCCCCCGGCAATGCAGGAATCTCAACTAAATCATCGGCGGCAGATGGCCATCCAACATCTGCTTCAAGGCCTGCAAGGAAGGAGAGTCTACTACCTCCTGAGGGAGACCATTCCACTGTCAAACAGCTCTTACTGTCAGAAAGTTTTTTAAATCTCTTTTCATGTCACTTGAAGCCATTTGTTCAAGTCCTAGCCTCCAAAGCAGGAGAAAACAAGGTTGCTCCATGTGACAGCCCTTGAGATAATTGGAAAATTGAAATTTAAATACTTTATTGTCACTTGTACATATTGTATACAGTGAGATTACACCAGCACCCCCCACTCAGCTCTCTTAGTCTTAATTCACCTCGTTTACTGACGCACACCCACCAAACCCAAAAGCCAGTTGCCCTGTTGTTCTCTTTTCATTCAGCAGCCTAACAGCCCACAGATAGAAGCTGTTCTTTACCCTGTTGGTGCGACTAATCATGCTTCTATATCTTCTGCCCGAGGGCAGGAGATCAAGAAAGTGCCGGCCAGGGTGTGAATCATCCCCGAGAATTTTCCTCACTCTCCTGAGGCAACGTTCTTCCGTGATGTCATCCAGTGGATTCACAGGACAGCCCATAATACCTTGTGCTGTATTCACCACCCTCTGTAGGCACTTCCTATCAGTTGATGTCAAACCAGCGTCCCACACCGTGATACAGTAGGAAAGGACACTTTCTATTGTAGAAGGAGATCATCATGGCTATCCTATCTCCTCTCAGTCTCTTTTCCAGCTCCTTCAACCATTCCTCATCAGGTCTGGTTTCCTGACCCTTGATCATCTTGGTCTCCCTCCTCTGCACACCTTCCAGCTTGTCAACATTCTTCCTAAATTGTGGTGCGCAGAAGTGGACACTGGACTCTAGGTGTGGTCCGACCAAGGCAGATAGAACAGGACTGTGACTTCCCTTGATCTGAAGATACTGGCTCTTTGCAGTGATACCCTCTCCCCACAATCCTCCATCCATTCTGGCAAATAAAATGCAACAGCAGAGTTCAAGTACACCTTTCCAGCAATTTAAGGATGGTGTTGACTGGGGAGGAGACGTTGCCTGACCTCCTGCTGCTGCTATCCCAATGCACCGGGGTAAAAATCCTTGCATGAATGCACTTTTGAATGCAGAACTGGTCCCTGCCTATTTCCACCTCTCTCACACAGAAAAGGCAAAAAGCCAACCAACAAGACAGTAGTTTCGTTTATTAGAGGGGCAAGAAAATCAGTGTGGACATAACAAAAGGGGATCTGGGCATGTCAACAAAACAGTAAAATTTCTGGTTTAATGCACAGAAGTAATAAAACTGGCCAATTATCCAGCAGGCAATGGTGTCTTGGGGCAGGAGGGAGTACAGAAGATGAATGTAAACTGATAAAAGTACATTTTACATTTCTACAGCCTCTTAAAAACCTCTAAATAACTAGCCACCCTTTGTCGGTGATTTCTCTCTCTCCCCCCACATTCGTCCCCCAAACTCTGCCCCTTAAGTCGACGACGGATTTCACAAGCTCCCATCGTCCAACACCACTGGCCAAGGATCGCAGACTCCCTGGTCGTTTCCCCTGCCTCTTTGCAGAAGAGGCAGTCCTCTGCCTCACACCTGCAGCAGTGAAATTCAGCCTCTTAGGGCAGGGTTGGAGAAAGCAGCAGCCCAGCGCCCGCCCCCGGGACAGAGTTTTAAGTCCAATATCAGCCAGAGAACCACAGCTTTCAGTGAGTTTTTAAAACACCTCTAAATTTCACAGCAGATTTTTATATATATAAAAAAATTACATTCAGCTGCCAGTCCCAAAAGTTGGGCAGAGGAGAGAGAGGAAAGAAGAGAGCAAGGAGGGGTGGAGAACAAGCTATTTTTTTTCTTTGAGGAAGGGAGATTTCTGCCACCCCAGCAAGCAAGGAACCGCCTCTGGAGTGAGCTTGGAACCGCGCACAGTTTGGGCACCGAGCTTGGGAAAGTGGCAAGGGGCTCTTCTCAGTTCCCTATTTTGCCAGGCGCAGAGAGCAGCTCTGACGCAGGGGATGCCAGCAAGGCACAACAAAATGGTAAAAGTTGGCCGAGCACCTGAGGGAGAGGGCCATGTTGCTCCAGTAGTCCGGCATTCTTCTGTCCAACACCTTCTAGTTCAGGTTTTCCCAAACGTGAGCCTCCAGCTGTTTTTGGAACACAATTCCCATCCCTGATCACGGGTCCTAATGGGAGTTGTAGCCCAAAAAACCCGCTGGCGACCCAAGTTTGGGAAACCTTGCACTAGGTGAATGCGCATGCTTGCTTTGGGAATTAAAATGAGTGTGCTCCCACCACTCCTGTTGAAAATGTTTCCTTACAGAGCAAGTAAAGAGTTGCCCCATCCTGGGTGAGGATTGCGGAGGCCAGGGGGCGGGAGGGGCTGAGGATTGGGAGCAATGATTTCAGAGACACACACAGCCCATTTCACCGGGGGGGGGGTGCGGTGCAGGGGAAGTAATTCAGCACCCCAGTATCCCTTGCAGGGACAGCATAGTGGCTCCCACCCAACCCAGGCAGCCGATGGGAAGGTGTGCAAAGCCAGAGCAGTTACTCAGTGGGGAAACTCCGCCGGGGGTATTCTGGGTGCACCACAGATCTCAAATCTCAGCACGAAAGTTGGGCGCAAACCCAATTTGGGATGTTAATGAAAATCAAGCACGATTCCAAAAAGCCCCCGCCCCTTCCTTCAGCTCCAGGAGCACCCTTGCCCATGTTGTTTGAGTGCACATTTACACACACAAGGAAGCGCGATTCTGAGCTGAATAGCAGGTTCTCTGCGCCCTGGGAGGAGAGAAAACCGGCAACCGCTGGAGTCAAGTCTCCACTCTTTGTTTCAACCCCCCAAAGCTGGGAGGAAGCAGGTGGCTGGGTGGTGTCACCCTCTTGGCGAGGGAGGTCCTGCAAGTTCGTGAAAGCAACTCACTCGGTCGGCGTACAGTCCTGACCCTGGAGTCCCAGGGAGCTGCGCAAGGGTGCTGGTGGTTTGGTGAGGTGCCGGCCCAGATCCAAGTGCTCGGGGTTATACCTTCCGTGCGCCCAGCTGGAAGCGGGCTTCCCCTGAGATGCCGTACTGCTCCAGGGGGTCCTGTGGCGAAAGGAGAGGCTTTGAGGGCTGGATGTCTGGAGGTGCTAAATTTGAAAGGGTGGGGTATACGAGTCCATAGCTCTGTGGCAGACCAGGTGCCCAGCATGCAGAAGGGGTCGGGTTCAACCCCTGGCAGGGCTGGGAATTCTCCCGCTCTCCCTGCATCTGAAACCCTGGAGCAGCCGCAGGCAAGTTGGCATCATATTTCTAGGCGCTTCCCAACATTTCATTTTGGGATCCCAATGGGATCACATCGTTTTAAAAAACCATTTGTATACACACATCTGCCTTAAAAGGTAAAGGGACCCCTGACCATTAGGTCCAGTCATGACGACTCTGGGGTTGCGGCTCTCATCTCGCTTTATTGGCCGAGGGAGCCGGCGTACAGCTTCCGGGTCATGTGGCCAGCAGGACTAAGCCGCTTCTGGCGAACCAGAACAGCGCACGGAAACGCCGTTTACCTTCCCACCGGAGCGGTACCTATTGATCTACTTGCACTTTGACGTGCTTTCGAACTGCTAGGTTGGCAGGAGCAGGGACAGAGCAACGGGAGCTCACTCCGTTGCGGGGATTCGAACCGCCGACCTTCTGATTGGCAAGCCCTAGGCTCTGTGGTTTAGACCACAGCACCACCCATGTCCCTGGCACTGGGTTCTATTTAGGATGAATGGGTCTTCTCGGAGTAAAATGTAACAAAATCACGGGATGACCCAGGGCTGAAACTGCACCTCCTCGTCCCGGCCGTTACTTCCTGCTCTCTGGGTGAGCCCCCTCACCTGCTTTCCAGCCCAGGAGCTACTCACCTTTCCTGTCATCTTCAGGATCTCGTTCCGATAGAAGACCAAGCTGCTCCTCATGAACTCGTAGCTGTTGGCAGAAGAACGGATCCGACCGTGAAGGGCGGAGGCAGCAGAACCAGATTTCTAGAGAACATTTCTAGAGAACATCCGCCCCAAAACAACCCCTTGGTTATAACATACAATTAGAGGAGTGGATTAAATTATGGAAAGAGGGAATGAAATTCACCGCATGTACTACGATAAAAGAAAATGTTATGAAAATGATATATAGATGGTATATAACTCCAGTGAAACTTGGAAAGATGTTTAAAGTTAGTAATAAATGTTGGAAATGTCAAGAGAAAGAAGGAACATTTTATCACATGTGGTGGGAATGTAAGAAAGTGAAATGCTTTTGGGAAATGATTTATAATGAGATGAAAAAAATGTTCAGATATACCTTTGTTAAGAAACCAGAAGCATTGTTACTAGGTATATTAGGGAATGATGTTGAAAAGAAAGATGTGAAGTTATTTAGATATGCAGTTACAGCAGCCAGAATCCTGTTGGCCCAAAAATGGAAACAGGAAGAAATGCCAACGAGGGAAGAATGGAGAATGAAATTGATGGAATATGCAGAAATGGACAAATTAACGGGAAAAATTCGAAACCAACGCGATCAGAGATTCACCGAGGACTGGAATAAATTTACAGAGTATGTGTGTGATCAGGAAATAACGCTTGTTGGATTTCAGGAAGCTCTGTGAAAAGAATAGATAGGAATGTCGCTTAAAGGAGAAGATAAAATAAGGATTGTTAAAGTGCAACATAAATTTTAGGAATGTGAGAAGTTGTGATAAATATGAAAATTGTCAGATAGGCTGATGGAAGTCTAAAAGATGTATAAGTTAAATTGGATGTTAAATTATAATTGGAATGGTTATTGGAAATTTGAATAAAAATTAATTAAAAAAACACACAAAACAACCCCAGAGGAGCTGATCCAACACTTCTGGGATTTGCGGTTGTGGTTTTGCAGCTGATAAGCCAACAGCTTTGAGTATTCAAAGGTGGTGGTGGTGGGGGGCTCTTTAAGGCTCTGCCTCAGCGATGAGGAGCCTCTGGCCCTCCAAACTTCTCCATGTGGCCCTCCTTGAGACCTTCATTTTGGACTCACCACTGTCCATTGAGGCACAGGTCAATTCTGCATCCAGGATGGCTGTCTACCAGCTCCGTCTGAGACCCTCCCAGCCCGCAGACTGTCTCACCAGAGGGGTACATGCCTTGGTTATCTCCCGCTTGGACTACTGCCATGTGCTCTCCGTGGGGCTACCTTGGAAGGTGACTCGGAAATGACCACTAATCCAGAATGCAGCAGCTAAACTGGTGTCTGGGACTGGCTGTCGGGACCATATAACACCGGTCCTGCAAGACCTATGTTGGCTCCCAGTACGTTGGTGCTGACCTTCAAGGCCCTAAGCGGCCTCAGCCCGGTATACCTGAAGGAGCGTCTCCACCCCCATCGTCCAGCCCAGACATAGAGGTCCTCCTCCTTCTGTCGGTTCCCTCACTGCGAGAAGTTACAGGGAACCAGGCAGAGGATCTTCAAACACTGAAAATCTGGACAGAAAAGGTTTTTTGCCCAAAGTTGTTGAGACAATTTGCAAAAAAAAAAAAAAAGAAAAAGTTTGGGTGCTAATTTTAACGAAAATCGCCAAAATTGACACTGCCGACATGGGCTGCGATATGTCCGGATTTCTGCCCGAACACTGCTTCCAACTGCAGTATTCCGGATATGTCCAGGGGGTTCCGGACGTATGGCAACTCTATGACAAGGACTTATGGGACCGCCTCTCCTGGTATGCCCCGCGGAGGACCTTAAGGTCCACAAATGACAACATTTTGGAGGTCCCAGGTCGCAAGGTGGTTAGATTGGTCTCAACTAGGGCCAGGGCCTTTTCAGTACTGGCCCCGACGTGGTGGAACGCTCTGTCCCAAGAGACCAGGGCCCTGCGGGACTTGACATCTTTCCACAGGGCCTGTTCCGCCTGGCCTTTGGTTTGGACTTAGTCTGACCCTTATGTTTCCCTCCCCTTATGGTCTTGATCTATGGGCTACTTTTAAAATGAGGCTGCATTTTAAATTATTATTTTTTCATTTTTTCCTTATTATGTTTTTACTGTAATTTTACTGGTGTAGCCACCCTGAACTGGGCTCTGGCCGGGGAGGGCAGGGTATAAATAAATTATTATTATTATTATTATTATTATTATTATTATTATTATTATTATTATTAAGAGAAGCAACTACCTGCCTTTCAGAAGACAGTCCTATATTGAAAAAACATGCATGCTTTTTCGTGCATGCACACGAAAGCTTATACCAAGAACTAGCTTAGTTGGTCTTTAAGGTGCTACTGGAAGGAAAAAAATTTTTTTGTTTTGACTATGGCAGACCAACACGGCTACCTATCTGTAACTAGCCCTATATTGGGAAGTTTTAAACGTTTGATGTCTTACTGTGTTATCATATGTTGGAAGCTGCCCAGAGTGGCTGGGGCAACCCAGCCAGATGGACAGGGTGCACCACCGAACTCTGATCGTGTCTGGATGGAAGGGGGGGGGAGATGTTCAAACTAACCTGCGGAGAGGGCAAACTTTACATGTGTAGCTCCACCCACTCTTGACTCTGTCCCCGCCCACCACCGGCATGCGGTGCTCATGGGCCTCTGCTCTTACCTGCAGCGAGGATTCAAGTCGAATAATGGAATTGTAGGGTTGGATGGAACCCCGAGGGTCATCCAGCCCCACCCCCTGCAATGCAGGAATCTCAGCTAAAGCAGCCATGGCAGATAATGCCATCCAAGCTCTGTTTAAAAACCTCCAAGGAAGGGAAGTAGGAAGGCTGGCTTCCCCTGGGCGCTGCGCAGAGATCCAAGCAGCCTGCGCTCTGTCCCTTCTGGGCTGGCAGACATGGTCCCCACCCCCTTGAAAAAATGGGGAAGAAGGGATCCCCAACACCTAGCTGACCGTCAGGCCTCACCTCGCCCTCTGGAGAACCTCGACCCACTCCAAACACTGCTCCTCTGTATCACATTCGAAGAAGTACTTTCTCTCGGGTTCTTCGAGGAAACCTGCAAACGGAGACGCCGAGCCATCAGCCTTACGACTCATTATCTACTGAACTTTAATAAAATTATGATTGTTGGACAAGGGTTATGGCAAAGCACAAGGGCAGTACAGCTCATGTGGGAAAACAGCTCAAACATGACCCTCCCAAGACAGAGGGAGGCAAGTCAGGATCTCTTAGCCTAATTTACCTCTCAGTGGGTTGTTGTTGTTTTACACAGGTAATGCAAAAATTAAAAAATTGTCCAGTAGCACCTTAAGGTAAAGGGACCCTGACTGTTAGGTCCAGTCGCGGACGACTCTGGGGTTGCGGTGCTCATCTCGCTTTATTGGCCGAGGGAGCCAGCCTACAGCTTCTGGGTCATGTGGCCACCATGACTAAGCCGCTTCTGGCAAACCAGAGCAGCGCACGAAAACGCTGTTTACCTTCCCGCTGGAGCGGTGCCTATTTATCTACTTGCACTTTGATGTGCTTTCGAACTGCTAGGTTGGCAGGAGCAGGGACCGAGCAACGGGAGCTCACCCCGTCGTGGGGATTCGAACCGCCGACCTTCTGATCGGCAAGCCCTATGCTCTGTCGTTTAACCCACAGTGCCACCTATATCCTTAGAGTCCAACTAAGTTTGTTCTGGGTATAAGCTTCCATATGCTTATACCCAGAACAAACTTAGTTGGTCTCTAAGGTGCTACTGGACAATTTTTTAATTTATTTCGACTGCGTCAGACCAACACGGCTACCTACCTGAATCTAGAAAAGGTAATGCAGGATTTATTCTGCCTCTTTTATTAGGCCTTTTCAAAATGCAATACATAAGATTACATTTATGTTAACATGCCCTATAGAGGGACTATTACTATTCCATTTATGAAATCTCCTCTTTCAGACACACGACTCTTCTTCCCCAGTCTACACCTGGATCACTTTAGCAATAGTTATAACTCTTGTCTCCCTGCTCTTATTCTGGCTTGTTTTTATAATGATCGTATCTTGCTTTTACAATTTTGCATTTTAGCTCTTTTTAAAATGCAGGTCTACGACCGTAAGAAACTGAAACTGCATTTCAAGGATTGTTTTAACAATGATTTGCAATGGTTTTTACTGATGATTTGTTCATTATTCTAATGGTGGTTTGTAATTGTTTTACTGGTGATTTGTTCATTATTCTATTTGATTTGTGCTCTGCTTGTGGTGTTCTCTTGTGTTACTGTTATTTATGGTCTGAAGCTGCTTTGCGATTCACTGGAATGAAAAGCAGCATTGAAACATATGAAATCGATTTTTCAGAGCTTGGAAGATCTTCTTGCACCATGTCTGCTTGGGACGCGAGCTTTTGGGCTCCCTGCTTTGCCTCCCAGCCTCCTTCAAACTGCTCATTATCTGTCCCCTTTATGCCTTCAGAGTCTGAAACACTGGATTGCCCCAGCCAGTCCCTTGAGAGCAGTGGTTCCCAAAATGGGCAGTGCTTTCCCTGGGTGGGGAGTCCTAAGAGGGTGGCAAGGGGACCCTGGAAGTGCCAATGACTATCAGACTTTGAAAAGCTGGTGTCACTGGATTAAGTTTATCACTTCAGCTGCTGTGAGGTACATATCCAATCCATACCTGTCAACTTACAGATTTGAAAATAAGGGACCAGCAGCCATGGAAAATAAGGGATCAGCAGCCAAAATAAGGGATTTTCCAAGCACATGTATGTTCGACTGCTGAGCCCCTCCGAGCCAAAGGCAGAAAGCCCAGCCAGCAGCCAAACGAAGCCTCAAGCGGTGGTTCCCACAGCGCAGCAACCCGGCAAAGGGGATGCAGCAAGGAAAACCACCGTCACCTCTCCGCTGGGAAGCGCTGAGCAAAGGCGAGTCCCCAGGCAACACGGCTGATTTGATCGGCACAAGGCATGCAAGCTCCACCCCCAGGTCGTTCTTAGACTCCTTATTGGGTGAGCAACGCAGCCAAGCAACACAGTTGGAGCCTCCCTCCTCCCTGGCCGGCAGGGAGAGAGGGAGAGGAGCTGCTTCCTTTGAAACCCGGGAAATTTAAGGGACATCATCAATAAGGGGCAGCAGCAGGACATGGCGCTGGGATAAGGGACTTTTCCGCCAAATAAGGGATGGTTGACAGCTATGATCCACTCCCTTTCAAAAGCTATCTTCAAAGATAAACAAGTCTTGTTTTTTGCTGCCTGATGTAGAGAGGCATACATCCTTCATAATATCTAAATTTCTCACTAAGGCTCTACAAATCCATGCTAATAAACCTAAAAGGGGTATGGGGTAAAGGTGAAGGGGCAGAAATGTCAGTCTCTTGTTCTTATTATTCCCATTACCATTTTCATGTATCTAATGGGATGTCTGCTAAAACACAATAAACTGACTTGACTATCTTAAAACCAGCAGTCACCGCTCTGACCCACAGCAGCAAATTCCAAATTGGCCTGCGAAGAATTTCTTTTGGCTGTCCTGAAATCTAGTGCCAAGTACATTTGGCCGAGTGACCTCTCTGAATACTGTGGGTGGAAAGGGGGTACTTGTGAGCTGGGAATGTGTTCCAAATGGGTACAGACATCTCAGAGAGCAATTTGGAAAAATGTTAGATTTGCTTTGATTAGTGACCGATTTGTAAAAAATTGAATAAAAAAGAGAAAAAATAAAGAAAAATCTCCCAGAAAAGTAAACCCCATTTCCTCCCGTCTGTCTCCTCAATACCCCAAAGACTCACTAATGGAAAATATTTTGCCTTCTTCTTGGCTGATACTGCAGTGTTCCAACAGCAAAGCACCGATAGGCTGGAGAGAGAGAAAGAGACATACACACAGATTAATTAATCACTTTCCACATTCGCTCAAGCTTTTAAAAGTAACTACGTTGTGTATATTCCCAACCCTGCTTTTAATTGAAAGGTGCACAAGGATTTTTCTTTCTTAAAGAAAAATTAAGAGGGCTTAATATATTCTCAGATAAACCCTTGTAAAAAGCCGCCTTTTGTCTTGTCTTGCAGTAAGTTCTACTCAAGAGGAGACTCAATGAAATCAATGGATCCCCGGTGGTCCTATTTGTGCATTTCAGTAGTTTTACTCAGAGGGCGGCCAGTGTTGGAGACAACCCCTTTATATATTTTTCTAGATTTTTCTACACAGTCAAATGGTAAATGAATTTTATTAAATAAGCAAAACAAATAAATAGACATATAAAAACAAAGTTGTTTAGAGAGAGTTTGGGGAACATCTAGAGATTGCTGGACCCCCTCCTAAAAAAAATCCTATTCTGGTTGCTCTCCAAGAACAGGACTAGATCCAGGAGCCAGACTCTTGTAATAAGATCAAGCTCTTTATTAGAATAAAAATAAGAGTTTATTTTAGGCACTACCTTCTCATCATCCTCCTACCACCCGCCACAACTTGCCAGAGGACCTCATCACCTGAGGACTAGTAACCTGAGCAGGCTTCACATCATTATTATATCTGGCAAAGTTGCTAGTGGGTAATTTCCCCTGCAAGTAGTGAGCAAAAATACCTCGGCCTCATCTGTTCGGAAGTAGAAGAGAAAGTTGACGACCAGTTTCACCAAACGCTTCTTCAAGGCTGTGGAGAAAAACGAGATGGAGGGAGTTGTTTGAGAGCTCTTGGACACATACCGTATTTTTCGTTCTATAAAACACAGTTTTCCTCTCCTAAAAAGTAAGTGTACATCTTATGGAGCGAATGCAGGCTTCGCGGGCTATCCCAGAAGCCAGAACAGCAAGAGGGATTGCTGCGCAGCGCTCCCTCTAGCTGTTCTAGCTTCTGGTTTAGCTGAGCCTTCATCCCGCTGCCCTGCAGAGGCTTTGCTGGGCTATCCCTGGCTTTTGTGGGAGGTGAGGGAAGAGACAGAGTGTGCGACTCTGTCCCCCCACCTCCCAGAAAAGCCCCCAAGAGCCGTGCTCCCTTTAAAGAGCGCATGGCTCTTGCAGGAGTATAGCTGTCAACTTACAGAATTGAAAATAAGGGACCAGCAGCCTTGAAAATAAGGGATCAGCAGCCAAAATAAGGGATTTCCCAAGGGGCACAGGCGTGTTCAACTTCTGAGCCCCTCCGAGCCAAAGGCAGAAAGCCCAGCCAGCAGCCAAACGAAGCCTCAAGCGGTGGTTCCCACAGCGCAGCAACCCGGCAAAGGGGATGCAGCAAGGAAAACCACCGTCACCTCTCCGCTGGGAAGCGCTGAGCAAAGGCGAGTCCCCAGGCAACGTGGCCGATTTGATGGGCACAAGGCATGCAAGCACCACCCCCCAGTCGTTCTTAGACTCCTTATTGGGTGAGCAACGCAGCCAAGCAACACAGTTGGAGCCTCCCTCCTCCCTGGCCGGCAGGGAGGGAGGGAGAGGAGCTGCTTCCTTTGAAACCCGGGAAATTTAAGGGACATCATCCATAAGGGACAGCAGCCGGACACAGAGCTGGGATAAGGGAGTTTCCCGCCAAATAAGGGACGGATGACAGCTATGTGCGGGAGGTGGGGGGAAAGCCAGGAGGCTTGCTTTCGCTGAAGCCAGGAGGGCAAGAGGCATCTTATTTCTTGTTTTCCTCCCCTAAAAACTAGGTGCGTCTTATGGTCGGGTGCGTCTTATAGGAGAGAAAATACAGTATTTTTGTAGCTCTGCAATTCTTGCATTGTGGAGGGTTGGACTAGGTGACTCTTGGCGTCCTTTCCAACTCTACAGTTCTACGATGTCCAAGTTTGGGAGAGCGAAGTTGAGCTCCTGCAGCCTCAAGGCAGATGTTCCCACAACTGGTGATTTTTACTAATTCAGCCCTCCACCAAGGGTCATCTCGCCCAACCACCCGCAAGGCAGGAATCTGAGCGGATGCATCCAGAACAGGACGTCGCAATACAGTGGTACCTCGGGTTACATATGCTTCAGGTTACAGACGCTAACCTAGAAATAGTGCTTCAGGTTAAGAACTTTGCTTCAGGATGAGAACAGAAATTGTGCTCCAGCGGTGCAGCAGTAGCAGAAGGCCCCGTTAGCTAAAGTGGTGCTTCAGGTTAAGAACAGCTTCAGGTTAAGAACGGACCTCCAGAACGAATTAAGTACTTAACCCGAGGTACCACTGTACGTTGATGACAGTAAGAGCAGAACACAGGAGGGAATGGAAACACCTCTGGGCAAGCGAGCAAAATAAAAAAACCGGAGCAACAGAATCATAGAACGGTAGAGTTAGAAGGGGCCATGAGGGTCATCCAGATCAACCCCCTGCAAACAGTTAAAGGTGCTAGTCCTCAGTGAGGACGAGACAAGCCACCCCCGGGGTTGGGAGTTCTGCTACCACCCCAACCCAATAAACTCTGATGACGCCACGGGAGCCGCCACCGCCTCTTCCTCCTCCCCCACCCCCTGGCCGGTGTGACGTCACCCAACCCGCCTGGTGACGTCACGCCGCGGTGGTCTCCTCTCGTGACGTCACCCCTCCCCCCCTCCATGCCTCCTCCTCCTCCTCACCGCTTCCCTTCTTCGGGGCGCGCATGAGGACCTCGGCCGCCTTCTCGGCTGGCTGCCGGGAGAGAGACAGCAGCTCCCGCTCGTTGTACCGCATCGCCGCCGCCGCCGCCGCCTCCTCCCCGCCCTTCTGGCCCGCTCAGCTCTATGGCTCGCGAGCCTCCCACTTCCGCTCTACTTCCGCCCTGGCCTTCGGGAGGAGCCGGAAGTGCCTCCTTCCGCGCAGGCGCAGTTTCTTTCCCGTTCGCTTCCGGCCTGCCTTCCCCGACATGGCTTCCGGGTGACGGCGGAGGAATGACCCGGAAGTGCATTCCTTGTGGCGCGGCGGGCCGGCTCCGTTTGGCTTCCGAGGGAGGAAGGAGGGAAGAGCGAAGGCCGAGGAAGAGGAGGAGGAGGGGGCGGCGGCGGCCGAAGCAGGTAGGGGGGAGGGGCGCCCCCCAATATTGGCATAGCTGTCAGCTTTCCCCTTTTCTCGCGAGGAATCCTATTGGGAACAAGGGAATTTCCCTTAAGAAAAGGGAAACGTTGGTAGCTATGAATATTGGCTAATTAGGGTTTCCAGCCTTGGCCGAAGAGCCTCCAGCGTTTCTCCGGTGAAAATAGGGACGCCCCATCCCATCATCATCATCATCAATTTATTATGGTTATATTTTAATAATAATAATAATAATAATAATAATAATAATAATAATAATAATAATAATATAATAAGTAATTTCGTTGTCCCTGAGAGGGGGCAATGACAATAAAGATAGTATTATTATTATTATTATACCCCACCTGTCTGACTGGGTTGCCCCAGCCATTCTGAGAGACTTCCAACATAGATAAAAACAAAACATTTTTAAAACTTCCCTATCCAGGGCTGCCTTTCGATGTCTCCAGAAGGTTGTCTAGTTACTTATCTCCTTGGCTCAAAGGTCCCATAACTCCAGACCCTCCAACATTTCTCCCACGGAAATAGGGACATCCTAAGGGAAAGCGGGACATTCCGGGATCAAATCAGAAACCAGGGTGGCTTCTGTAAATCCGGGGCTGTCCATGCGAAATAGGGACCTCTAGAGGGTCAGTGTCCACCCATTTCATCGAGTCTCCTCAGACCCAGAGTCTGCGACCCAGAATCTGTACAGTGCTTTATTTTTCAGTCATGAGGACTAGAAATTTTTAAAAGCGAGGAAGAGAGAGACTTTTATACAGATGTTAGTTCTACCTGGAGTCGAAACCACAGAAGCGAATGGATACGAGTAACAGGCCCATTCATTCCCATGCTTGTCCTTGGCCGGGGGGGGGCGGTCTTAAAGCAGAGGTCGGGTGGCCCATCTCTTAGGGACTCTTAAGCTGCAGCTCCTGCATTGCAAGTGGGCTTGGACTAGATGATCCCCTAAGAGGACCCTTTCGACTCCACAGTTCTACGATTCTGTGGCCTAACCCAGATGGGCCAGAGTTAGGAAACGATCACATGAGTGAGAAGAAAGATTGAGGAGAAGAAAGTTTTCATGCAAGGTGGCTGCTTTTCACGCTGGCTTCAAGTTGGTAGTGAGCAGCAAAGTCGTCTCACGTCCCCCTGACCTCACCCTCAGACCTACAAAATGAACCCTGGATTGCCATGAATTGAAAGCAACCATCCTGGGAGCTAATAACTTGCATTCTCTCTCTATCTCTGCCACTCTCCCCCCCCCCCCCAACAAGATTTTTCTCCAGGATCTGTTTTGAAGCTCTGGATCGTCCACGATGGATTTCCAGCACCGTCCCGGAGGGAAGACAGGGAGCGGAGGCGTCGCTTCCGCCTCAGAGAGCAACAGGGACCGCCGGGAGCGGCTGAGGCAGCTGGCCTTGGAAACGATTGACATCAACAAGGTGGGATTACTCGTCTGTAAAACAGAAAGTTCCACCTACCAGCAAGAGGAGTGCTTTGCATGTGGGAAGGCGAGGGGTGCCTGTGCAGGCTCACAAGGACCTGCTACTTGATATATTAACGGGGTTAACATTAATGGAGTGTATTTAAATGCAGAGATAAACATTTGGAATGTGTACTTGCTGTGTATGGGTGTGGCTTCCAGATCTCCCAGCTTACCGTCATTTCCTCCCTTTTCTCCAGGATCCGTACTTTATGAAAAACCACTTGGGCTCTTATGAATGCAAGCTTTGTCTTACGTTGCACAACAACGAGGTGAGCGTTCCCTGCCCCCCCCCACTTTTTCTGTTCTCTTTTACGCCTGCACTTCCATCGTTGCCCCAAGAGCAACTGGAGGGCTTCATATCTTGCTGCTACCCGACATAAAGGAGCTAGGTAGACCCAGAGGCCTGACTGACTCTGTGTAAGGTAAAGGTAAAGGGACCCCTGACCATTAGGTCCAGTCGTGACCGACTCTGGGGTTGTGGCGCTCATCTCGGTTTATTGGCAGAGGGAGCCGGCATACAGCTTCCAGGTCATGTGGCCAGCATGACTAAGCCTCTTCTGGCGAACCAGAGCAGCGCACGGAAACGCCATTTACCTTCCCGCCAGAGTGGTACCTATTTATCTACTTGCATTTTGACGTGCTTTCGAACTGCTAGGTTGGCAGGAGCAGGGACTGAGCAACGGGAGCTCACCCCGTCATGGGGATTCAAACTGCCAACCTTCTGATCGGCAAGTCCTAGGCTCTGTGGTTTAACCCACAGTGCCACCCATGTCCCAGCTGTGTAAGGTAGCTTCCTGCATTTCTGTTTAAATCATCCATACATTCAAGGTCATGAGGACTGGAATCTTATGAGAGAGAGAGAGATTGAGGGACAAACCGAAGCTCAATGGCAGAGATCTGTTTTGCACATAGAAGATCACGGTTCAATCTTCAGCATCAGCAGAGCTGGGGAAAGACTCCTGTCAGAGCAGCTGCCCGTCATTGTAGACTAGGGTTTCCCAAGACCAGCGGTCAGGGATGATGGGAATTGGAGTCCAAAAACAGCTGGAGACCCAAGTTTGGGCAGCTCTGCTGTAGAGAGTAATGAGCTTGACACAGCCCATAGGGCAGCTTCCTCCATTCCTAAAATGCGAGGGCATCAGGCCTGTTAGACACCTTGTTTTTCTTATTTTACATTTTGAGTCTTTGGATGGCTTCTATCCTTAATCTTAGTGCTGTCAGCCATATTTGTATGGAACCATGAGGTCTGGCGCCTTGTTTTGCTTTTAAGGAGGGCTCTGTAGCTCCATGCTAGAGCATGCAAGGGTCCCAGTCGGTAGAGCATGAGACCCTTAATCTCAGTGTTGTGGGTTCGAGCCCCATGTTGGTCAAAAGATTCCTGCATTGCAGGGGGTTGGACTGGATGACCTCCGTGGTCTCTTCCAACTCTACAATGCTATTATTCTATGACCCAATAGCCAGGAACATTTGTAGTAAATCCTGAGCCCAAGACTTTGGCCCCCTCTTCCTAATCAATTTGTTTCTGCCTTTTCTTCTTATAGGGAAGTTACCTGGCACACACTCAGGGGAAGAAGCATCAGACCAATTTGTAAGTTGCCAACTCTGAACATGTGCTCATCTTTGTCTTCTTTACACTTACTTTTATTTAAATCTTCCCCTTCGATATACGATATCTTTATTGTCATTGTCCCATACAGAACAATGAAATTGAAAAACTACATAAAACATTCAAAAACCCCTAAAAACTCTGAAACCCCATTTTAAAATATACTATACTATACTATACTATACTATACTATACTATACTATAAAATACACTATACTAAAAAATACATTATACTATAGAGACCCCTTATGCTGCATTTAGAACCAGAATTGCATTTGCGTAGAAACTGTTTCTCAGGTGGCTAGTCCTGGCCTTTATAACCCTGTACCTTCTTCCAGAAGGCAGAAGCTGAAAGAGATTGTTTCCAGGGTGCGCACTATCCTGCGCTGTCTCTGCAGCTTTCTTATGGCACCTGGAAGCGTAGATTTGATCCAAGGCGGGAAGAGTGCACCCAATTATTCTCTCTGCAGTCTTTACAACCCTGGATAGCATTGTTTTTTTCCCTGGCCGTGCAGCTCCCAAACCACACACACAGACCATAAGTTAATACACTCTCCACAGCGCAATGGTAAAATGCCATCTTCCCTGATATGAGAAGCAGAATTTCCTTACCCCCTGCCAGAGATGGAAGAATGCCTCCTGCTTAACATTCTGCTTAAGCATTCTCACCCATTCTTAGACCAGGGACGGGGAGCCTGTGGCCTTGCAGATACCGCTGGAAGAATGCCTCAGTTTATAAGAGGCATTCCCTCTCCTCTTCTTAGACCAGTCATGGGGAAAGCAGAGGTTGCACTCCAGCCCCCAGCAGCCAGCACAGGCCAATGGGATTTTGGAGTCCAGCATTATCTCAGTGCCTGCCGATGTCTCCCAAACGCTGGCATAGATTTATTCCCTCCAAAGGGCTTCTGTGTCCATTGAGGGAGGGGGAATGTTCATTGCTCAAGTCGGCTTTTAAAGATAGCTGGAAGCAGCTGCAATGGTTTGAAAACCGGGCATTGGATTGGCTACTGCGAGAACAGAGTGCTGGGTTGAATGGGCCCCAGTTGGCCAAGACAGATAAACTATGGAACTCCCTGCTGCAGGAGCCAGTTTGGAAGGCTTTAAAAGAGAACGGGACTAATTCACGGAGGAGTGGGCTGTCAATGGCTACTAGCCACAAGAGCCTTCACAGTGAGGCGCAACAGTGCTTCTGAATCACAATTACTGGAAGTCACAGGACTGGCGAGTGCTTTTGTGCTAGAATTCTGTTTGCGGCTTTCCCACTGGCCTGATCCACCAGTCCTTAAATTCTCTTCTGGCGTTCTTCACTTGCTGTCACTGTGGGGTAAGGGACATCCTGAGAAGCTGGAAATGCTCCTTGCTTGAAATGTGGCAAGGAAGGCTGTGTGCCGCCTCTGGCAGACATGCAGCCTTTGAGGCAGCTGAGGAAGGTATCCTTTAGACAGCCCTCCACACAATCACAAGCTTTCCTCCCGTGGCAGTTCGGAGAAAGCGTCTGCCTTCTCTAAAAAGACAAGTGGGCTTTTGGTTTTTTTGGTATACACAGTCATGGGAAAAAGAAAGTACAGCCTCTTTGAATTCTGTGGTTCTACATATCAAGGTCTAATAACAATCATCTGCTCCTTAAGGTAAAGGTGAAGGGACCCCTGACCATTAGGTCCAGTCGTGACCGACTCTGGGGTTGCGGTGCTCATCTCGCTTTATTGGCCAAGGGAGCCGGCATACAGCTTCCGGGTCATGTGGCCAGCATGACTAAGCCGCTTCTGGCGAACCAGAGCAGCACACGGAAATGCTGTTTACCTTCCTGCTGGAGCAGTACCTATTTATCTACTTGCACTGGTGTGCTTTCGAACTGCTAGGTTGGCAGGAGCAGGGACTGAGCAACGGGAGCTCACCCCGTCAAATGGATTCGAACTGCCGACCTTCTGATCAGCAAGTCCTAGGCTCTGTGGTTTAACCCACAGTGCCACCCACGTCCCTCCTTAGCAGGTCTTAAAATTAGGTAAATACAACCTCAGATGAACAACAGCACATCACATATTACACCATGTCATTTATTTTAAACCCAAAAGGGAGAAGCCATGTGTGAAAAACTAAGTACACTCTTACGGCTTCCATGGGAATTTAGAGGCTAAGTTGCTGACAGGGGCTGCTAATGAAATGCCTGTGCTTAATTGATCACCAGCCAGTCCTCCCACCTCAATAAAAGCCGAAGTTCTGGCAGTTTGATGGGCTGGAGTATTCAGGTGCGTTATGACACAAGGCCAAGGAAGAAAGATATCAGCAATGCTCTTAGAGAAGCAGTTGCCGCCGCCTATGAAACTGGGATGGGCTATAAGGCCATCTGCGACCAATTTAAAACCCATCATTCTACAGTGAGAAAGATTACTCAAAAGTGGGAAACATTCAAGACAGCTGCCAGTCTTCCCAGGAGTGGACGTCCCAGCAAATTCACCCCAAGGTCAGACCGTGCGATGCTCAGAGGAATTGCAAGAAACCCAAGAGTTTCATCTCGGGCTACACAGGCCTCAGTTGGCATGTTAAATGTTAAACGTTCATGGCAGAACAAGTGCTGTTTGTTTGGAAGGGTTGCCAGGAGCAAAGCCTCTTTTCTCTAAAAAGAATATAGCGGCACGGCTGATCTTTGCAAAGTTGCGTTAAGACTTCTGGAACAAAAGTCGACTGGAGGAGGTTAGTGTGTCTGGCAGAAAAATAATTAAGCGAGTGTCAACAGTAGAGAGCTTCCTATGAAAAAATCCTGCATCCCCCCTCTTCTTCCCCCTGGAGTTATTTAAAAGCTGCTTTCCCTCTCCCCCACTCCTCTTTCTCGTTTTTTAGAGCTCGTCGAGCGGCTAAAGAAGCCAAAGAGGCCCCCGCCCAACCCGCCCCTGAGAAGGTCAAGGTCGAGGTGAAGAAGTTTGTGAAAATCGGCCGGCCGGGTTACAAAGGTAGCGCCCCGCTCGCTCCTTGGGGCTCCGTTTTCCTCCCCTGCCAGATAAGGCTAACGGTGTCTGCTAGCCAGAGAGGCGAGGCAGCAATTCTTCTGGGTACCAGCTCCTGGAAGCGGCAGGAGGGGGAGAGGGCTTCTGTGTTTGAATCCTGATCGCGCGTTTCCCAGAAGAGGCATCGGGCTGGCCTGTGTCAGGAGAGGATTCTGGGCTGGAGGGCCCATTGGCCTGATCCTGCAGGCCCTTCTTATGCTCAGGTCCTGGCAGGCCACCTAGACCACTTTGTATCTGTCGTGATAAACTGGGGTGGGGCTGTGTTTGTGTGTGCACATACTTTAACTGCATTTCTGATTCTGCATCCAGGTTCAGTTACACAAACACTGCTCCTCTGCATGGTTTTCTTTGCATGTTGATGCTAGGGCTATCATCCAAAAGCAGTTGGAAGTTCATATTGCAATATCAGTTTCATAAATTTGGGCCTGGCAATATATTACAAATTGTGATGTGTACGCGAGTGTATTTGTTATGCAAAAATCACAATGTGGGGGAAACTGCGAAGCCAGCCAGTGCCTCTATATAGCTCCATCCTTATATCAGACATTGTTTAGCTAGTGATATATCACAATGTTAAAAGTTAGATCCCTCCCAACCCTAGTTGGTGCTGACTTTAAAAGTTCTAAACGGCCTCGGCCCAGTATCCCTGAAGAAGCGTCACCACCCCCACTGTGGTCCAGCTCTGAGGGCCTTCTGGCAGTTCCCTCCGTGCAAGAAGTGAGATTACAGGGAACCAGGCAGAGGGCCTTCTTGGTGGTGGCACCCACCCTGTGGAACGCCCTCCCGTCCGATGTCAAGGAGATAAACAACTGTGACTTTTAGGAGATACCTGGAGGCAGCCCGGTATTGTTTGATACTTTTAATTATGTTTTTAGGTATGATGTAAGCCGTCCAGTCAGATGGGCAGGGTATAAATAAAATAATAATTATTATTATTACTTATTCTGAGTAACGGGGACAGGCAAGGATCCTCAAGAAAGTCTGGTGTCTCAGGTACGAGCAAGCAGTGCCGTGCACTTTCCGAAGTGCACTCATGAGGTCTAGAAACTTTACTGTCCATTTTTAAGGCGGAAGCTGGGTGTGCTCCTTTCAGGAACACACAGCCCCAAAGCCAATGCGTCCTGTGCCTCTTTGCAAAGCCATACTAACCTCCACCTGCTTTTCTTGTCCTTCAGTGACCAAACAGAGGGATCCAGAGATGGGACAGCAGAGTCTCCTCTTCCAGGTATCTTCATCTACCTGTTGCCTCGCAGTGACTTTGATGTCGCCAGGGCAAAACCATCCCTTGTTGCCAACGTGACTTAAGACAGCTTATTAATTCTGAAATATTTTTGCCCACCCCACTTCCCCTCCTCCCTCCTTGTCCCTGACCTTGGGAATACCTAGTGTGGTGTGGTGTAGTGGTTAGAGCAATGGTTCACAAAGTGGGTGGGGCTGCCCCCAGGTGGTTGTGGTGGGATTACCTGGCGGCTCGCTAAGGGGCGAGGGTGCTGCTAGAGGTGTAAATTACTATCAAACTTTGGAAAACTGGCATCGCTGCATCAAGCTGATCAATTTTGTTGAATTAACCAAAGTAGTTTTAACTGGATTTCAAACAAACGGACAATTAATGGTTACTGCTTTGAATTTTTTCGCCTTATTATCTTTCATAGAGGGTTTTGCGAACCACTATTCTGAATAATAGGAATACCTAGGGTTTGCCGATCAGAAGGTTGGCGGTTTGAATCCCCGCGACGGAGTGAGCTCCTGTTGCTCGGTCCCTGCTCCTGCCAACCTAGCAGTTCAAAAGCATGTCAAAGTGCAAGTAGATAAATAGGTACCACTCCGTCGGGAAGGTAAATGGCGTTTCCATGCGCTGCTCTGGTTCGCCAGAAGCGGCTTAGTCATGTTGGCCACATCTTGCCGGCTCCCTCGGCCAATAAAGCGAGATGAGCGCCACAACCCCAGAGTCGGCCACGACTGGACCTAATGGTCAGGGGTCTCTTTACCTTTACTTTTATTCTGAATAATGTTCTTTATACTGTAGGGATGAGTTTATGGATTCAAGGGGACAGTCCCCCCCCAAAAAAAAGAAAGTTTGTGAATCACTAGGTTAGAGTGTCAATCTTAAGACCAGGGGACTTAACACCAGGGTTCAAGTCCCCACACAACCAAGAAGCCTGCTGGGTAACCTTGTGGGGGAGGACCAGCTCGCAGGATTCTTGTAGGCATTAAATGAGGAGGAAAACATTGTATTATTGTTTATTCCATTTTATTATTTGTTCCATTCATATGCAGGCCATTATCAAAAGATCTCAGGGCGGTGTGCAACCTTGGAAACACATCACAAAAAATAAATAATTAAAACATAATTAAAACATAGATAAAAAGCATAGTGACCAAAATCCTAATAACAAAATAGTCATCATAAAACAGCCCCCCCCCCAATATTTACAGGCTATGAATTATTTAACGGCCACAGGCCTGGGTAAAGAGGAATATTTTTGCTTGGCGTCTAAATACATGTAATGATGGCGCCAGGTGGGCTTCTCTGGGGAGAGCATGCCACAAAAGGGGAGCCACCACAGAAAAGGCCCCGTTCTTGTGTTGCCACATTTCAGCCCTCATGAGGAGGAGGCACAGGAAGAAGGGCCCCAGACGATGATTGCAGAGTCTGGTTCATATGGGGAGACGCAGCCCCCCGTATGTATAGGTGTGTGAGTGTTTATGCACAAAGATAAATGTTTGGGGAGCCACCACAGAAAAGGCCTTGAGCTTTTGGGAGAAAAAGGTGGGATACGAGCACAGTCTGTCGATAAATACATATTCTTGGTTGACGTGGGGAGCAATTCCTAAATCCAGCAAACAAATTTAATGGCGCAGATCGATTACCCAGAGATCGCCGAGAGCATCATGCCCAGACATCGTTTTATGTCCGCATATGAGCAGAGGATTGAACCCCCCGACCGGCGCTGGCAGTATCTGCTGATGGCAGCAGAGCCCTATGAGACCATCGCGTTCAAGGTGAGCGGTGCTTCCGTTATCCTCTTTGTTTAGTAGGCCGTATACTGTATTTTTCGCTCCATAAGACGCACCTTTTCCCTCCTAAAGAGTAAGGGGAAATGTCTGTGCATCTTATGGAGCGAATGTGTGGTCAATCGCTGGCTCCCTTTCCAGCCCCGGCCCCTTGCCCAGGCCGCCATTGTTGTATGTTCTGCAGACGGAGGCTGTTTGTTTCCCCAGTGACATGTGACTGGCTGATTAGATTATTTGTCTGGAAACTGTGGAAAGGGCTTTCCTTTCCTAAAGAAGCTGCAGAACAGTAAGCTTGACAACTTTGAGCTGATCCTCAAAAAAAGGGCTTTCCTCCTCTAAAAACTAGGCACGTCTTATGGTCAGGTGCATCTTTTGGAGCGAAAAATACGGTATTTTAAAAAATAAAAAGTGGGGAAGACCTGGGTGCGAGAAACAAAATTCGGCTTGGAATTTCAAAAGTGGGACTGGGTTTTTTATTCCGAGACTTGTGTGGAACCAGAGAGGGGCTGCTTCGCCCTGGATGGAGGAAGCTTATACCTGAAACAGAAGACGCATTTAGTATATGACAGTTTCCGACATCCTGAAAGCCCCCCCTGCCGCAAACGTGCGAGGTTGCGCTATTTGGCCGAGGGTGAGAGCTGTAACGAGGTTCTAAGAGGCAAGATGGGGAACCCTGAGAGACTTTTTCTAGCTTGTCAGTTGATTTATGTACGGTTGGTTAGAGCGTGGTGCTGATAAGGCCAGGGTTGCAGGTTTGATCCCCGTATGGAACAGCGACATATTCCTGCATTGCAGGTGGGTCGACTAGAGAATTCTCTTTAAAAAACGAATAAATTTTTATTTTTTATTTTTAAACATATCATTTTCAACAGCAATTAAACATACTTTTACATCTTATACAGTTTTTTTTTACTTCCATCAATCACATCTGAAAATTTTCCAATCTATTCACTTAATATACATTTTTTACTTCCACTATTACATTTAAATCTCATAACTAATATCTCTATTCTTTCTCTAGTTGGCAATGTTTCATATACCGTATTTTTCGCACCATAGGACGCACTTTTTCCCATCCAAAAATGAAGGGGAAATGTGTGTGCATCCTATGGTGCGAATGCAGGCTTTCGCTGAAGCCTGGAGAGCGAGAGGCATCGGTGCGCACCGACCCCTCTCGCTCTCCAGGCTTCAGGAAGCTATCCGCAAGCCTTGCAAGCCCGGCGGGAGTTCCCGCGGGCTCACAAGGCTTGCGGGCAGCAGCCTGCAGCCCCGGCAAGTGTCCGCAAGCCTTGCGCGCCGGCGGGAGCGCGCGAGGCTTGGCGCGGCAACCTGTCGCCCGAAGCACGGGGAGCCCTCTGGAGGGCTCTCCGTGCTTCGGGAGAGTGTCTGCAAGCCTTGTGCGCGAGGCTTGGGGCGGCAGCCTGTCACCCGAAGCACGGGGAGGCCTCCGGAGGGCTCCCCGTGCTTCAGGCGACAGGCTGCAAGCCTTGCGCGCCCGGCGGGAGGTCCCGACGGGCGTGCGAGGCTTGGGGCGGCAGCCTGTCACCCGAAGCACGGGGAGGCCTCCGGAGGGCTCTCCGTGCTTCGGGCGACAGGCTGCAAGCCTTGCGCGCCCGGTGGGAGGTCCCGACGGGCGCGCGAGGCTTGGGGCGGCAGCCTGTCGCCCGAAGCACGGGGAGCCCTCCGGAGGGCTCCCCCTGCTTCGGGCGAGTGTCTGCAAGCCTTGCGTGCCCGGCGGGAGGTCCCGACGGTCGCGCGAGGCTTGGGGCGGCAGCCTGTCGCCCGAAGCACGGGGAGCCCTCCGGAGGGCTCCCCGTGCTTCGGGCGAGTGTTCGCAAGCCTTGCGCGCCCGGCGGGAGCTCCCGCCGGGCGCGCAAGACTTGGGGCGGCAGCCTGCACTCCGAAGCATGCGGAGCCCTCCGGAGGGCGCCCCGTGCTTCGGGCAGGTGTGCGCAAGGCTTGGGGCGGCAGCCGCGGCTGGGGGGGGGAATAAATTTTTTTTATTCATTTCCCCCCCCAAAAAACGAGGTACGTCCTATGGGCCGGTGCGCCCTATAGAACGAAAAATACGGTATTTCCCCTTACAAAACGTCTTGTAGTCCTACTAGCGTAATTTGTTGATTACAGTTGCTCTTCAAATAGTTTGTATATTTCTTCCAATCTTCTGTAAATCTCTGGTCGCGCAGGTTTCGAAATCTCCCTGTCATTTTATCTAATTCTGCAGACTAGAGAATTCTCAAGGTCCCTTCCAACTCTACAATGGCATGATTCTAACTTCTACAGTTAAAATGGCTGATTAAATCAGATGTTTTAAAAACCTACCAACATGCAGCTAGCGTTATATTCTGCTCTTGTATGCCCTTTGGCTAAGCGGTAGCCATTCTTACTAACACTTTCCCTCTGCCCAGGTGCCAAGCAGGGAGATTGACAAAGCTGAAGGCAAGTTCTGGACCCACTGGAACCGGGAAACGAAGCAGGTAAGCGGAGTCTGGGGGGCAGAGCAGGGCTGGGAGGGTCTGGAGCCACTGGCCACCAGCATCCTAACCTGGGCATCCGAGCAGCGCTGCTCCGACTCTTCAGGATTTTGGATTTGCGGGAGAGAGAACCTTCTCTGCCTTCCCTGGAGATGCAATAATCTGTAAACAGACCCCTGTGTTACAATACAGTGGTACCTCGGGTTAAGTACTTAATTTGTCCTGGAGGTCCATACTTAACCTGAAACTGTTCTTAACCTGAAGCACCACTTTAGCTAATGGGGACTGCCACTGCGCCGCCAGAGCATAATTTCTGTTCTCATCCTGAAGCAAAGTTCTTAACCCGAGGTACTATTTCTGGGTTAGCGGAGTCTGTAACCTGAAGCGTATGTAACCTGAGGTACCACTGTATAGACAAGCTGAACAAAATAACACAACACGATGGCCAATATCAATGGCACTAAACACTATTTATAGGCTTATACAAATGATCAGAAATTGCAACCAAAGTCTCTAAATCTTCTTCACCAGTTGTGGTAGAATAATTCAAAAGTTTGATATATACATAATCTGTCACCAAATATCGCCAGAAGAGAGTTTCCGGATAACCATTCTGTTTCGTTCAGCCAATCTTTATCAATTGTTCATCAGCCAGACTTGTAAGAATTAATGTGAGAAGGATGCAGTTCAGTTTCTTAACAAGCTGAAATTACAATATACATGCGATAAAACCTGCGCCTGTATAAAATAGAATGCATAATATATACAACTAAGATACATACCCAATCTTACATGTAAACAAACACTGTAGAAAATATGCTCTGGATCATATGATACTGTAGTCACTGATGCTGATAACAAATTGTAAAGAACATAATATAGTTAGCCACAGGTGAAAATTAATATACTGTAAGGTAATTTAAAGACACAGCACAACATTAACAGCAAGAATGCCTGACAACCAGATGAAAACAGTATCCCACCCAAATCAGTGGATCATGGCAGATAATGCAATTAAATAAAACAATGAAAATCTAACTCAGAATTCAATCCCCCCCGGATGAACATCTACATGTTCAACTCTGTTCATCTGGTGGGGGATTGAATTGATAAAGATTGGCTGATGAAGCATTGAACGAAACAGATTGGTTATCCGGAAACTCTGTTCCGGCGATATTTGGTGACAAATTATGTATATATCAAACTTTTGAATTATTCTACCGCGACTGGTGAAGAAGATTTAGAGACTTTGGTTGCAATTTCTGATTGTTTGTATTAGTCTACAGGTGAAACTCGAAAAATTCGAATATCGTGGAAAAGTTCATTTATTTCAGTAATTCAACTTCAAAGGTGAAACTAATATATGAGATACTCATGACATGCAAAGCGAGATATGTCAAGCCTTTATTTGTTATCATTGTGATGATTATGGCGTACAGCTGATGAAAACCCCAAATTAACGATCTCAGAAAATTAGAATATTAAATGAAATCAGCAAAACAAGGATTGCAAATAGAGCAATATTGGACGTCTGAGAAGTAGAAGCATGCATATGTACTCAGTACTTGGTTTGGGCCCCTTTTGCATCAATTACTGCCTCAGTGCGGCGTGGCATGGATGCTATCAGCCTGTGGCACTCCAGAGGTGTTATGAAAGACCAGGATGCTTCAACAGCATCTTCTGCATTATTCTTTTCCACAATATTCTAATTTTCCAAGTTTCACCTGTATAAATAGTGTTTAGTGCCATTGTTCTTGGCCATCCTGTTGTGTTATTTTGCTTTCCTGGAGATGGAGCCTACGACCACTAAGCGCCAGAGCCGTATCCTCTTTGAATGTCCATCTGCTGGTACCCAGTGGCTCCTATATTCGTGGCGGAGAGGTTGCTGTCTATAGTGCCGGAGGTAGCAACGCTTCTGATCTCAGTTGCTGGAAACCACGGGAGGGGGAGTTGCTCCTGCGTTCGAATTCTGCTCGTGGGCTTTGCAGAAGAGGCATCTGATTGGCCACCGTCAGAAGAGGATTCTGGACGAAGCCAGGCTCTCCTGCTCTTGACAGTAACTCTCTCTCTTCCTCTCTCCTCTCCCAGTTCTTCCTGCAGTTCCATTTCAAGATGGAGAAGCCCCCAGCCCCGCAGAGCATCCCTGCCGGGCCGGCCACCGTCAAGAGGCCCCCGCCGCCCCCGCTCATGAACGGCCTGCCCCCCCGCCCCCCGCTCCCGGACTCCCTCCCCCCGCCTCCCCCCGGAGGGATGGCCATGCCCCCCCTGCCGCCCCCCACGGGGCCCGTCCCCATGCCCCCAGGCCCACCCCAGCTCCCGCCAGCGCCCGGCGTCCCTCCGCCCGCCCCCCTGCCCCCCATGCTCAGGCCCCCGCTCCCCACAGAAGGGCCCGGCAGCATCCCCCCACCGCCCCCCACCAGCTGAAAAAGCCGTTTGGGGGTTTCGTCATGGACTTCCTTCGTCTCCCGGTGCCTGTCTCCGACCTCTGTTTTTCTCGCTCTCCCCACCCCCTTTTTAGAATAAAAACACACACTGGTTTGGAATCCTGTATCTTCATTTAAAACAAGTTCCTCCTTTTCTCTTTCCATTTCTGGAATTGCCTTTCGTTGCGTCTAAGAAATCAAACGCTGGCTTCTAAACGTCTTTAGCAAAGGGTGGTTGTTATGTATGTTGTTTAGTCATTTAGTCGTGTCCGACTCTTTGTGACCCCCTGGACCAGAGCATGCCAGGCACTCCTGTCTTCACTGCCTCCCGCAGTTTGGTCAGACTCATGTTGGGAGCTTCGAGAACACTGTCCCACCATCTAGTCCTCTGTCGTCCCCTTCTCCTTGCACCCTCCATATTTCCCAACATCAGGGTCTTTTCCAGGGAGTCTTCTCATGAGGTGGCGAAGTCTTGGAGCCTCAGCTTCAGGATCTGTCCTTCCAGTGAGCACTCAGGGCTAATTTCCTTAAGAATGGATGCATTTGATATTCTTGCAGTCCATGGGATTCTCAAGAGTCTCCTCCAGCAGCAGAATTCAAAAGCATCCATTCTTCGGCGATCAGCCTTCTTTATGGTCCAGGCCACGCAGGAGACAAATCAGTAAAATAATTAAAGGTCATTGGGCAAGCCCCAGAGTCCTTGACCCATGCTGGGCGGGCTACCTGTTGCGTAATTTTATATACCTCTGCCATGTATTTCCTTTTATTTGTGTTTTTAAGTTTTGTGCCTGTTCGCCATAGGGGAGGTCGTCTTCTACACTTTTACAATAAAGAGTTTAGTTGGATACAACATGCGCACGCACTGCAAAACCTGGGGCATTGGGAAAGCTCACTTGGTGGAGCATAAGACTCAGGGTTGTGGGTTTGAATCCTACGTTGGGCAAAGGATTCCTACATTGCAAGGATTTGGGTGAGATGGTCCCTTCCAACCCTACAGTTCTATAGCTTAGAAGGTTTGGGGATCCCAGCCTAGGAATTTGGGGACCTGGTTTCCTCAGGGTTTGAATTTTTTTTAAAAAAGATATTTATTAAGATTTTCAGTTTTTTATACAAACAAAAAACAAACAAAAAAATTAAAAAAGACATATAGTTCATAATACAATCTTTTCAGTAACCTATTTCTCTGACCTCCTCATACCTCCCCTTCTTGTATTCCCTTTCAAATTATTTGTTCAGCAAATCCTTAACTTAAAGCATTACAGCTTATAATATCCCCTTATTTTCTATCCAAACCCTTTTTTTTCATCCATGTTCCTTTATATCATTACAGCTAGAAACCACTCAATTTCAATCCAACATCATTCAGCATTCCTTAATTTTACAATATTTCTGTAAATAGTCCTTAAATTTTTTCCAATCTTCCTCTGCCGACTCTTCTCCCTGGTCACGGATTCTGCTCGTCATTTCTGCCAATCCCATACAGTCAATCAGTTTCATCTGCCATTCTTCCAGAGTGGGTAGATCTTGCGTCTTCCAATACTTTGCGATGAGTATTCTTGCTGCTGTTGTAGCATACATAAGAAAAGTTCTGTCCTTCTTTGGCACCACTTGGCCGGCCATGCCCAAGAGAAAGGCCTCTGGTTTCTTCAAGAAGGTATATTTAAATACCTTTTTCAATTCATTATATATCGTCTCCCAGAAAGCCTTAATCCTTGGGCACGTCCACCAAAGGTGAAAGAATGTACCTTCAGTTTCTTTACATTTCCAGCATTTATTATCGGGCAAATGGTAGATTTTTGCTAGCTTGACTGGGGTCATGTACCACCTGTATATAATTTTCATAATATTATCTCTTAAGGCATTACATGCCGTGAATTTCATACCTGTGGTCCATAACTGTTCCCAGTCAGCAAACATAATATTGTGTCCAATATCTGAATTAGAACCATCTGGACTTTTGCTTTGGGTTCCTGGTAAAATCTGGTACATTACGCAGCACGGCATGATAATTAAATTTAGGAGTCATTGTGGCATCGTTCATTAGGTGGATGGCAGCTAATGGATTAAGGTTGAATCCCAATGCGAGAGAAGTGCTGTTTCTGGGGGACAAGGGGTGGGTGGGTTTGGGGGACTCCCTGGTCCTGAAAGTGGTAAATGCCTGGAAGGACCAGGTGCACAGCCTGGGGGTCATTTTGGACTCACCGCTGTCCATGGAGGTGCAGGTCAGTTCTGCATCCAGGGCGGCTGTCTACCAGCTCCATCTGAGACCCTCCCTGCTTGCGCTGTGTCTCACCAGAGTGGTCCAACCTCTGGTTATCTCCCACTTGGGACTACTGCAATGCACTCTACGTGGGGCTACCTTGGAAGGTGACTCAGAAACTACAATTAATCCAGAATGAGGCAGCTAGACTGGTGACAGAGTGGCCGCCGAGACCATAGAACACCAGTCCTAAAGGATTTACACTGGCTCCCAGTACATTTCCAAGCACAATTCAAAGTCTTGGTGCTGAGCTTGAAAGCCCTAAACAGCCTGGGCCCTGTATACCCGAAGGAGCATCTCTGCTCGCATTGTTCAGCCCAGACACTGAGGTCCAGCTCCGAGGGCCTTGTGGTGGTTCCCTCCCTGTGAGATGTGAGGATACAGGGAACCAGGCAGAGGGCCTTCTCGGTAGTGGCACCCGTCCTGTGGAACGCCCTCCCATCAAATGTCAAGGAGACAAACAACTATCTGATTTTTAGAAGACATCTGAAGGCAGCCCTGTATTGGGAAGTTCTTAAAATTTGATGTTTTACTGTGTTGGAAGCAGCCCAGAGTGGCTGGGGAACCCAGTCAGATGGGTGGAATAAATCACTTGTTATTATTTCCCCTGGTTGGTCCAGCCTTTTGGGCCCTCCGGATGTCCTTAGACAGACATGCCCATCTTGGGACTGTTTCTGGGGGCGGGAGGGGGGACGCGTCTCGCTTGTTTTGCTCCGGTTTGGGGCTGCAGGAATAAAGAAGATTGCCAAGCCAAGGTTGCAACCATCTGGGTGGCTTGAGTTCTGTGAAAGCGTCCGGCCTTTGGAGATAACCAGCAGCTGAAAATAGAACAGAGAAGGATTCCTTTGAGCCAAACTTCTTTTCCTCCTCCTCCAATAATCTCTCCAGGGAACAACACTGTGCATTGTTGATTCAAGGACAGCCGGGTTGAAAGGAGAGAATTCGAGACACCTCTTTGCCGGCCGTTTCGCTCTCTCTCTGTGGACGCTTCCTCTACCCCCTTTTTCAAAGGATGTCTCCATTTGCTGCTAGTGTCCGGCGGCTTTCCTAGAAGCATCCTGAGACAAACCATGCGTTCCGTTATCGGAGCAGCCGTCCTGAGCCTCCTGCTGATGATCAAGTCTATCCCTGCGCCTGGGAAGGAGATCCTAGCAGGAGGAGGGCCTGAGCTTCCAAGCTCCAGGGAATCTGGGGGGCCCAGTCCCCCAGAAGAGGACGAAGTCCTGGGCACGTCGGACTTTGGAGACCCCAGGATGGCGGTGGAGGCCCTATATCCCACGGACGCAGACTGGGACGGGCCCTTAGGTCTGTGGCCCCACAGGGCTAGCTTTCGGCTGAGGCCCCACGGAGACCCCCAGGGGCCTGTTTGTAGAGTGAAGGTGCACCGGGGCGGTGAATGGAGCCGCCGTCCCCTGGAGGTTTTGGGTCTCTTCACCAGCTACGGCAGCAGGTTCCTGAAGGCTCTGAGCGGATCAATCTGGAGCGAGGAGGATATGGAGGTGTTTGGGGTCTGCCCCACAGATGTGTCCCGGGGTGTCCTGGCCTCTCTACAGCGGGTCGGCGCTCACCTGGACGACCCGGGTGAAAACCGGCTTCTGTGGCTGCACCTGGAAGAAGGTAGGTGTCCATTTCCGTGAGAGCTCTTAATTGGCGAGCACCAATTTGTTTCCACACTTCAGATTATGGGGAAAGGGACTGAAAACAAAACTGCCAGGGTCATGATGCCGTTCTGCAAATTTGTTACAGCTCTCATCCTATCTCCTTCTCTCTATATGCCTCAGTTCAGGGCCAGCGGTGGGAATTTGATGGGAGAGGAATAGAATCTATTCAGTTCCCCCAAAAGAACAGAATATATTGAAGAACAGGGGATACTGGGCAGAAAGTGCTCCGTGCACTGCAACCTTTTATTGCAGTACTCACGGTGTCTTCCTCGCTCTCTCCCTGCCTCTGTTCAGGACCAACGATGGCAATTTCGCCAGAAAAACACACAACAACTTGCCATAATGCAAAGAGGCGAATAAGTCGGCCCGCTGCAACACATGCTGCCTGGTTCTTCGGGTGTGCAGTACTTCTCGGCCAGAGCTTAGGCTCGGCATGGCATCAGGGTTTGACTTGGGTGTTAGGTGGTTGGGTGTACTGCCAAGGCAGTGTGAATAGGATTGCCTGTTGCTTTTTTAAAATGCAGGCAGGCAGGCAGGCAGGCAGGCAAGGTTTTGTTGTTATTTCGTTTTATAATCTATATGAAGTGGAGAGAACCATTAGTTACTGGAGGTGAAATCTCAAAGGGTACTTTCACTGTATATGTATACGAAAGGAATGCAAAACCATATTAAAAGTGTCTGGAGGCGCTAGTCCTCATTGAGATCTCAAATGACGCCTGGTTTTCTGCAGAGCCAGCGATACCAAGTGTAAGATTTTTGGCTGTGCCCTTGGAGCCATGTTTATTATTTAAGCTGGCATTTGGCACACCAACGATGGTGGGAGTGAGGTGGGGGTCTCCCTTGTCCCAGGATGAAGAAGCAGGTCCTTGTCTGATTCTCCAGTTTCCTTCCTGCAGTGAAATGGGAGGCGGAAACGAAACTGCTCTTCCAGCTGGCCTTCCACGAGGACGACGCCGGGGGCTCCCTGAGGTCCCTGCAACTGGCCCTGCTGATATTTTACCAAGGCGGAAAGGAATCGGGGGGCGTCGGGACCCCCCCGGAGAAATTCCTGGTGGGAGGGGAAGGTCTCCATCCTAAACAGGTATGCAAACGGGGATGGGGGGGGCGGCAATTGTTGGAAAGATGATTATCATCATCATCATCAATTTTTATTACGGTCCAGAGACCCAACAAATCGTTACAAAGCAATACACAATTCAGACAGCCTACCTCCAGGTTAAACAAGCATTTTGTTCAGAATATAGGGATCATTTGTTCTTGCAACCACCGATTAGAACTTTGCCACTGCTAATGTTCTAGCATTTGTCCGGTCTTCCAATAGGACCCTGACATAGTGAGCCTCTGATTTTCCCGGGAAAGGTACCAGCAAGGGTAGTATCAGTTCAGCCCTGGCTTGCTCATATTTTGCACAGTGCAGCAAAATATGTTTTATGGAATTGATGTCTTGAGCACACGAACAAAGTCTGTCCTGGTAGGGAACTCCTCTCAACCTGCCATCCAACTATAAGATGATTATTTCATTCATGGTTCTGGACACCCCTCTTTTCCTTCGGGTGAGACATGCAGAGCTCCCCTTGGACTTTAGCCTCAAACGACAACCCTGTGAGGTAGGCGAGGCCCAAGGTCACCAGGTGAGCAGCGTTGGGATTTGAACCCGAGGGTCTTCCCAGTCCTAAAGCGACATGCCCATTTCATGGATAGAGATCAGCTGCCATTTTTAAAAAATAATTTTTATTGAATGATTTTATGTTACAAAAAACAATACAACCATACTACCACTGAATATAATCAAGAAATAAAAATTACATGCATCAATATTTAGTTTATTTGTTATTTACTGTCTTATTTCCTCCCAAACATTCCATACAAAAACATATGTGCAGACACCCACACCTGCACACAAAATGATAATAATGAAAGTAAATATTTTTCCCCCTTCTATCTTCCAAAATCTTTTCTTCAACTTTGACTTCCTGTCACGTCCCTTTGCATATATTTTATCTTACAATCGAATGTACACAAAACAATAAACCTTTCTATATAAATTTTCCAATACAGCTGCCATTTCAGGGAAATAGAACCCAACTATTTTTTATAGTTTAGATCAGGGGTCAGCAAACTTTTTCAGCAGGGGGCCGGTTTACTGTCCCTCAGACCTTGTGGGGGGCCGGACTACATTTTGGGGGGGAAATAAAAAATGAATGAATTCCTATGCTCCACAAATAACCCAGAGATGCATTTTAAATAAAAGGACACATTCTATTCATGTAAAAACACGCTGATTCCTGGACCGTCCGGGGGCCGGATTTAGAAGGCGATTGGGCCGGATTTGGCCCCCGGGCCTTAGTTTGCCTACCCATGGTTCAGATACCCCTTTGCACCGCAGATTTATTATGCTAGCCTGTTCAAATGCATCCCCTTCCTTTTTACTGCCTGGAAGGCTTCAGAAAATCCCCTTCCAGAATAGACTTTGCTCTGGTGGAATGAATACGCCAGATACGATATACCGTATAATTTTGGACTTCCCTCTTTTCGACATTCTTAGGATAGACCTACTGGCGACTCTCTTGAAGCTTAAAGTATCTGCTTGCAAAGAATTTGGAATCCAGTATCTGTTGTGGGATGATATACCCAGATCTACTGAGGTTGTTTCAGGATATTCAGCCGAGATTTTTAAAGTCAAATTTGAAACTACTAAATTTTACTTAATGGTGGCTACTGATTTGTTTGTACATTTCACGTGTTTAATAGACCTTGATCACCAATGTTTTATGCATGCTTCTCTTTTATGATTTTATTGTCTGAATTGTGCCAATAAAGGCTGGGTGAATGAATGAAATGGAGCCTCCATGTCCAGGACCACGCTACCAGAGAGCATAAAAGCTGGCCTAAATAGATTCCTGGGCCCTGTTTTTCCTAAACTGATACTTTAAGAAACATAAATGAGGGCAATGTTTTGACTCTCAGTTATCATTGTTGTTATTTCGTTGCTCTGCAAGCACAGCCCTGCGGAAATCCAACTGGTAAGGCCTTCCCCTGCCATCCGCAGCCTTGCCCAAACTTGGGTCTCCAGCTGCCTTGGGACTACAAGTCCCATCATCCCTGACTGCTGGTCCTGCTAGCTAGGGACGATGGGAGTTGTAGTCCCAATACAGCTGGAGACCCGAGTTTGGGCAACCCCGAATTCTAGAGGAAGCCATTGGCAGAGAGACGTCACCCGTTGAACTTCTGCCTAGCGGAGGCGATGCTAAGTGCGTGGGGTGCTGCTGCCTTTAGCCATTTTTTGCAAATCTTGGATGCTGTCTCATTTCCACCCCACAGGTCGTCTGTCTCTCCAGCAGAACCCAGTACCTTGTCCTTCAGGGGTCGGCGATGTCAGGCAGACATTCACTGGGGCAGCTCAGCTTTGAGGTTTCCTTGGCAATCAGGAGGCAGAGCAGCAATGGTAGGACCCCTATTGCATAAAATGGAATAGAAACAAACCTTTGACACGCAAGCCAAGCATTGGGGGGGGGGGGGGCTTTCATCCTGAGCACCGCTCAGGATCGCACTTTCCATAGCACACAAGTATATGCAAAATAAATTCCCTTCTCAATACGTATTTTTATTGAATTTCCAAATTAACTTCAAATTCAATAGACATTTAATGTATTGACTTTTCACTTCCAGCTCCAAAGTGTTTTCGTTTTGCATTATATATCCAACTCTTACCTATTACAAAAATCCCTGTAATGCAATTACTTTATCATTTTGAATTTTACTGTTATTCATGTTTTTATACTGTATTTTATGGTGCTTTTACAATTAAGTGTTTTAAATTTGTTGTTAGCTGCCCTGAGCCCGGTTTTTGAACCGGGAAGGGCGGGGTATTATTATTATTATTATTATTATTATTATTATTATTATTATTATTATTATTATTATTATCCTTCCAATGCTCCTCTCTTGGATCCTGCCTGCAATTTCACTTGTTTGTAGTGCTTTTCCAAATAGTCCACAAAAGGCCTCCATTCTTGCATAGAAAGTTCATCAAAATAAATCCTTTTAAATGCATAACATGCTTTGACATCGTCTGCACCTGAGATCACAAAAGGCCCAATCCTCACCACATTGCAATCCTTACACGGGAGTAAATCCTCTGTTGAACTTACATGGGGTTTAGAAGAGGAGTTCAGGGATATGTTTATTTTTAAAAAATACCTTTATAAGTTTTGTGCCTTTGCTTCCCAATTTGCATTGCACCGTGGATTTTATTGATTATAGTTCGGAAATTGTTTATTGTGACCGTTAGGAGTGAAGTTCTGTTTAATTATTATCTGCCGATGTTTAATTTTACTGTGCGCTATTATATTCTAACGGATTATTTAATATTACTTTATTTGACATAAGTTGTTTATTTTCAGAGAATCATAGAACTGGTGGACTCTCTCCTTTTTTGAAGGTTTTTAAGCAGAGATTTTAAAATCTCCCTAAATCTCTGTTTAGGGAAGCCTTTAATGTTTAATAGGTTATTGTATTTTAATATTCTGTTGGAAGCCGCTGCGAGTGGCTGGGGAAACCCAGCCAGATGGGCGTGGTGTAAATAAATTATTATTATTATTATTATTATTATTATTATTATTATTGGGTGGCCCTCTGTCATGGATGCTTTAGCTGAGATTCCTGCATTGCAGGGGGTTGGACTAGATGACCCACAAAGGTCCCTTCCAATTCTACAATTCTACAATTTCATGCTCTCCACCACAACAACCCTGTGAGGTAGGACAGGCAGAGAGACAGTGGCTGGCCCCCCAGGTCCCCCCCCCACTAAGCTGCATGTGGCTGAGCGGGGGATTCGAACCCTGGTCTTCCAAGACTTATGCTCTAACCACTGCACCACACTGCCTCTCATTTGATAATGTTAAATAATAGCAGTAGAAAACAATAATAATAGCAGCAGCAGCAGCCGTCTTTTCAGGAATTAGAGGAGGGGTCTTTATTAGCTACAGCCGAGAGAGAGACCTTCCATTTCTTCTACTCTGCAGGAAGAAAACCTTTCCTCCTCCTCCTCTTCCTCTTTGCCTCCCTTGCAGGCACCGGCCTCTCCCAACACGAAACCCAAAACCTCCTGTTCGGTTTCGACCCAAAGTGCTTCACCCGCATGACTCCGGCTGTGCTGCTCCTGGCCAGGCTGAGACCCCGAGCCGCTCCAATCCTTCTTCCCTCCTCATCTTTCCTCGCCGCCGATGGCAAGTTGGACGTGGTCCCTTACCTGAACCCCAGGTGAGACCCCTCCCCTCCCCGCCGAGGGCTGTGCTTGATTTGCTCAAAAGGGAGGGCACTCTGTCTATGCTCAGGAGACCTCGGCTGATCTCCTTCCCTTGAAAACCAGCATTTCTCTCCCTCCTCTCTCCGGCTGCGCACGTGACGCACATTCAAAGCGGCAGGAGTTGGCGCCTTTCCCTTTGGAAACTGCGAGAACAGGACGGGGGACAAGACGGACCCCCTTTGCCCTGATCCAGAAGGATCGCCCTTATGGAACCTCCAGGTCCAGAGGCAGTCTATCTGGACCCCTAGGTTCTATGGGGTATACCTGAAGGAGCATCTTCACCTCCATCGCTCTGCCCGGACACGGAGGTCCAGTGCTGAGGGCCTTCTGGCGGTTCCCTCCCTGTGAGAAGCCAAGTTACAGGGAACCAGGCAGAGGGCCTTCTTGGTGGTAGCACCTGCCCTGTGGATGTCAAAGAGAAAAACAACTACAGTGGTACCTCGGGTTAAGTACTTAATTCGTTCCGGAGGTCCGTTCTTAATCTGAAACTGTCTTTACCTGAAGCACCACTTTAGCTAATGGGGCCTCCTACTGCCGCCGCACCGCCGGAGCACGATTTCTGTTCTCATCCTGAAGCAAAGTTCTTAACCTGAAGCACTATTTCTGGGTTAGTGGAGTCTGTAACCTGAAGCGTATGTAACCCGAGGTACCACTGTAGCAGACTTTTAGAAGACATCTGAAGGCAGCCCTATTTAGGGAAGCTTTTAATGTTTAATAGGTCATTGTATTTTAATATTCTGTTGGAAGCCGCCCAGAGTGGCTGGGGAAACCCAGCCAGATGGGCGGGGTATAAATAATAAATTATTATTATTATTATTATTATTATTATTATTATTATTATTATTATTATTATTATTTTATTTATTTGGCCACTGTGAGGCCATTGGCCTAATGCAGCTGCCCTTCTGACGTCCTTCTCTCCGCAGTGTACCCCCAACGTCTTCCACGGCCGATGTGCAGCCCTCCCTGGCGCCCCAGGTGAACGCCACCTCCGCCCACCCAGCACCCTCCAGCACCGGCCGTTTCCTCGCCGCTCTCTCCCAGTTCGTCAACAAGGTCCTGAGCCCTTCCGGAGAGCCCCCACCGGCCCCCGGGCCGCAGCTGCGGCTGAACTTTGACACCATGGAAGCCCTCCCTCACCGGGTGCTCAACCTCTCTGAGAAGGTGGCGCTGGAGCGGCTGGTGCAGTCCGAAGACCCCCTGGTGGTCTTGTTCCCCGAAAACAGCCAGGCCTTGATGGAGAGCCACCTGGCGCACTGGGCGCTGGAGGGGAAACTGCTGCGGCAACTGCTGCAGAAATTGCGGGAGGTGATTCGGGAGCTGGCAGCCTCCCCGTCTTTCCGGGACCACGAGACCCTCTTCCACGGCCTCCTGGCGTTCTGCTACTACCCTCCCGGGGTCTCCGGTGGCGGCGATCCCGAGGGATCCTCAGACGGCTCTCCTGGGCGGCGGAAGATCCACAGCCTGCTGCTTCTCAAAGCCTTGCAGGCCCTGCGCGCCCGCTGGCGGGAGTCCTGGAAGGCGGCCCCCCGCGCCAACCGCAGCACCCAGGAGCGAGACGACTACTGTCGGCTGCGCAAGCTGCGGATCGAGCTGGTGTCCACGGGGTACATCATCTTCCCCGAGTGGTACGACGCCAACAACTGCGCTGGGCCCTGCCGCTTCCCGCTCTCGTCCCGCGTCCCCGACTACTACTCGCACACGCTTTTCCTGCTGCGGGTGCAGGAGCAGGGCCTGCCCCTGGAGAGAGCCCCCTGCTGCGTCCCCGTCAGGTACTCCAGGAGCATCATCGTCACCTTCACCAACGACCAAGGCATGAAGGTGAAGGCCTACCCCGACATGGTGGCCGAGGAGTGCGGCTGTCGGTAGAGAGAGGCCGGCTCGGCGGCGGCGGCCGGAGCAAGCTTTGCCCTCCTCCTCCCGCCGTTGAGCTCGCCTCTCCTTGCCCGGCTGTGCCCTGTTCTCCTTTCCCATCAATTACATCACCTTCCTCCCACTGCTGACATCATCCTCCTTCGCTCACCATTGACTTCACCCTCCTTCGCTCACCATTGACTTCACCCTCCTCCCACCGTTGACATCACCCTCCTTCGCTCACCATTGACTTCACCCACCTTCGCTCACCATTGACTTCACCCTGCTCCCACCGCTGACATCACCCTCCTTCGCTCACCATTGACTTCACCCTGCTCCCACCGCTGACATCACCCTCCTTCGCTCACCATTGACTTCACCCTCCTCCCACCGTTGACATCACCCTCCTTCGCTCACCATTGACTTCACCCTCCTCCCACCGTTGACATCACCCACCTTCGCTCACCATTGACTTCACCCTCCTCCCACCGTTGACATCACCCTCCTCCCACCGTTGACTTCACCCTCCTCCCACCGTTGACATCACCCTCCTTCGCTCACCAGTGACTTCACCCTCCTCCCACCGTTGACATCACCCTCCTTCGCTCACCATTGACTTCACCCTCCTCCCACCGTTGACATCACCCTCCTTCGCTCACCATTGACTTCACCCACCTTCGCACACCATTGACTTCACACTCCTTCGCTCACCATTGACTTCACCCTGCTCCCACCGCTGACATCACCCTCCTTTGCTCACCATTGACTTCACCCTCCTCC
This sequence comes from Podarcis raffonei, assembly GCF_027172205.1. Lineage (NCBI taxonomy): Eukaryota > Metazoa > Chordata > Lepidosauria > Squamata > Lacertidae > Podarcis > Podarcis raffonei. The sequence goes on along the minus strand of NC_070619.1, from coordinate 2,751,220 downwards.
CACCGTTGACATCACCCTCCTTCGCTCACCATTGACATCACCCTCCTCCCACCATTGACTTCACCCTCCTCCCACCGTTGACATCACCCTCCTTCGCTCACCATTGACTTCACCCTCCTCCCACCGTTGACATCACCCTCCTTCGCTCACCATTGACTTCACCCTCCTCCCACCGTTGACATCACCCTCCTTCGCTCACCATTGACATCACCCTCCTCCCACCATTGACTTCACCCTCCTCCCACCGTTGAGATCACCCTCCTTCGCTCACCATTGACTTCACCCACCTTCGCTCACCGTTGACTTCACCCTCCTCCCACCGTTGACATCACCCTCCTTCGCTCACCATTGACTTCACCCACCTTCGCTCACCGTTGACTTCACCCTCCTCCCACTGCTGACATCACCCACCTTCGCTCACCAGTGACTTCACCCTCCTCCCACCGTTGACTTCACCCTCCTCCCACCGTTGACATCACCCTCCTTCGCTCACCATTGACTTCACCCTCCTCCCACTGCTGACATCACCCACCTTCGCTCACCATTGACATCACCCTCCTCCCACCGTTGACTTCACCCTCCTCCCACCATTGACATCACCCTCCTTCGCTCACCATTGACTTCACCCTCCTCCCACCGTTGACATCACCCTCCTTCGCTCACCATTGACTTCACCCTCCTCCCACCGCTGACCAGGACTGCTGTATCTCCTCTTGTTCCTTAGACCAAGCTAATAATTCTGGTCCCACGCTGATGACACCCTCTCATGCGTAGTCAGCCTACCTCCAGTTTCTCTTGCTTTGCATAATTTATTCTGCATTTGCATATATATCTGATGGTGCTGGGATGATTAAATCTGTTGGATATTGGGTTTTTTTTAAAAAAAATTGACAGTGTGTGGCATTTCTTTTCCAGAAGCAGACTGTGCTTGGTTTTGCTCTGTTCTTTAAATTGATATAGTTTCTTTGCAGAGTAATCAAAGAATTGCGGAGTTGGAAGGGATCCCCAAGGGTCATCTAGCCCAACCCCCCACAATGCAGGAGAGTGCTGCTTGCAGGTTGCCCAGAGGCATCCGGTTGCGTTGCTGCTGTTAAAAGAATGCTGGGTGGGACAGACCAAAGTCTAGTCCATCAGGGCTCTTCTGGACCCTACAAAATGTGACCAAGGCCATGCCTCTGAGCATGTGCAAAGTGCTTTCCCTTTCCTGTGCTGCCACCACCAGAACCCCACCAGCAGCATCTAAGAAACAGCATTGCCTTTAAAGCCCTAAACGGCCTTGGTCCAGTATACCTGAAGGAGCGCCTCCACCTCCATCATTCTGCCCGGACGCTGAGGTCCAGCGCTGAGGGCCTTCTGCCAGTTCCCTCCCTGCAAGAAGCAAAGCTACAGGGAACCAGGCAGAGGGCCTTCTCAGTGGTGGCTCCCGCCCTGTGGAACACCCTCCCACCAGATGTCAAAGAGATAAACAACTACCTGACATTTAGAAGACAGCTCTGTTCAGGGAAGTTTTTAATGTGTGACATTTTAATATATTTTTAATTTTTGTTGGAAGCTGCCCAGATGGGCAGGGTACAAATAACAAATTATTATTATTATTATTATTATTATTATTATTATTATTATTAAGAATGCTTAGAAGAGGCATCCCCTTCTGAGAGCAAGCCATGCCTCTTTTTGGAACCTTCCTGTTATTGCTGGACTCGAACCCCTATCAGCTCTGGACACAAATTATGGGAGCTGAATCCCAGCAAGATTTGGCAACCATATATGTTCCTCTCCCCTGTTCCAAGAGGCGGCAAGGAAGAGATGAGAGCATGCCTCTGTTTTTAAGAGGCATTCCACTCTGAGAGTGGGGAACCCCTCTTCTCAAATCAGGGATGGGGGAAAACCTGTATCCATCCAGATATAGTGGTGCCTCGCAAAACAAAAAACTCGCAAGATGAAAGAGTTTTCCATTTTTGAGTCGTTCCGCAAGACGAATTTCCCTATGGGCTTGCTTTGCAAGAAGAAAGCCCATAGGGAAATCTCCGGGGACCTCTTTTAAAATGCTGGCCATCGGGAGCAAAGACTTTCGCCCACCGCCGGCCTTCAGAAGAGGTCCTGGACCTCTTCTGAAGGCCGGTGGGGGGCAAAAGTCTTTGCTCCCCCCCGCCTGCCTTCCCGGGACAGCGGAGACTTCTCCGCTGTCCCGGTGCGATCTTAAAATGCTGGCGGGTGGCAGCGAAGCCCTCCTGTCCCCGGAGCTTGCGGGGCGGGAGGTGGGGAGAAGGGTTTTTCTTCCCACCGCCAGCCTTCAGAACAGCCTTCAGAAGGCTGGCGGTGGGAAGAAAAGCCCTTGTGTCCCCCCCCCGCCTTCAGAAGAGGTTGGGGGACAGACTGTCCCCGGACCTGGTCTGAAGGCGGTTTCCATAGGAACGCATTGATTGATTTTCAATGCATTCCTATGGGAAACGGTGCTTCGCAAGACGAAAAACTCGCAAGAAGAAAAAACTTGCGGAACGAATTAATTTCGTCTTGCGAGGCACCAGTGTACTGGATTCCTCTATTTCAGGCATCTCCAAAGTCAACAACTTCAATACTTCAACCCTAAGAGAACGTCAACAACTTTGGTTGGCCCTCATGCGTGTTCACTTCACCAAATCTGGCCCTTTTTGAAAAAAGTTTGGACACCGCTGCTCTATTTGGAAGAGTCCTGGTAGCAGAACATGTCTCTTCCGAACAGAGCAGCGTTTGGGAAATCTGTGCCCCTTCAGGTGCCCTTAAGTTCCACCTCCCAGCAGCCCCAGAAGGCAGAACTGCCCAGTGGCCAGAGATCCTCAGGGGATCGTCACTGCGTGGAAGAAAAAGAAGTGTCTATCCTACATGTCTGAAACTTTTATTTAACCGATGTATTATAAACAGATTTAAGCCAAAGGGGTGGGGAGAAAAGAGAAGAGTTCTTTTAAGGGGGAAAAATCGAGAAAATTGGCTGGAGAATAAAAGGTGGGAGCTGAATTTAAGACTGCAAACACGATGGAGAGGAATCAGGATTCACACCACCTCTGAAAACTGCTTTGTGACAAAGGAGGAATGGATGGTTCAATCTGTCTTTTTTTCCAGGCACTGATGTATGGGGTGTGGATGTGTGAGCCAACCCCACTGCTTAGGGGGCGATATCTCAAGGTTTCGGGGGGGGGGGGTCTTCCATCTACCAAAGCAGCAGAGTCTAGCACAAAGGCCTCACCGTCCGTCACAAGCCGGTTTAGCAAACACTGCAACTTCTCCTTGCCGTTGCGGGGCGCCTCCCCCTGCCCCGTTATTGGGAGGGAGGCGTGAACACCCCAAAAAAGAGAGAAGAAAATGGGGGTGGGGTGGGAGAGGCTTTCTTGAGGTCAGAGGGATCTCCTGGGCTGGGCAGACAAGTCCTTGGCCGTGGCCCAAGATCCCTCTGCAGGTGGCAGGGCCTCGGTATTACATGTCTGGGAAGTGGGGCCAAGGGGAAGTTTGTGAGACGCAAGCAAGCGGGTCTCGCACTGCTCCAGAGTTGCCTGGGCCCCTGCGCCCGCCTGTTCGAGGGGGCAGGGGGTGTTTGGGAGCGCTGCTTCCCACGGCGGAGGGGTCTCAGTCGTGCCGCCTGGCAGGCTTCTGCAGGGGGAAGAGCGGGCGCTGCACCCGCAAGGGCTTCCGGCCTCTCTGCTCGTGGGCCTTGTGGTCCCGCTCTTTCCCACGGTCGCGCCCGTCCTTGGGGCGCCCCTTCCCTTCCTCCTGCTTGTGGGCCTTGGCTTCGGGTTTGGGCTGTCGGCTCCTCCTCTCCTCGCGCTGCTCTTTCCGCTTCCCCTCCCGCAGAGGCCGCTTGCTGCGAACAGGCTCCTCTTCCTCTTCCTCCTCCTCCTCCTCTTCCTCTAGGTCCTTGCGACCTTTCTGGGACTTCTCCTTGGAGACCCTCTCTCTCCGGGTAGCTTTCTCCGGCCTTTTCCTCTGCTTGACTTTAGCTCCTCCCCCTCCCTCCTCTGGCTCCTCCTCCTCTTCCTCTGGCTCCTCCTCCTCTTCAGTGGGCTCCTCCTCTTCGACTTCGAGGCTTTCCTCTTCCTCCTCCTCCTCCTCCTCCTCCTCAATGTCAGGTGGTTCGTCCATGTCCGACCAGTTCAGCCACCTCTCATAAAACCAGAGTTCTTCCTGGAGTGGGAAGAAAACACACAAACAAACACAACGGGTGTCACCAAAAACAGCCTCTGGACATTGTGGGACCACAACTCCGGCGGTTCGAATCCCCGCGGCGGGGTGAGCTCCCGTCTTTCGGTCCCAGCTCCTGCCCAACTAGCAGTTCGAAAGCACTCTTAAGTGCAAGTAGATAAATAGGTACCGCTTTATAGCGGGAAGGTAAACGGCGTTTCCGTGTGCTGCGCTGGTGCCGGCTCGCCAGAGCAGCTTCGTCACGCTGGCCACGTGAGCCGGAAGTGTCTGCGGACAGCGCTGGCTCCCGGCCTCTTAAGTGAGATGAGCGCACAACCCTAGAGTCGGACACGACTGGCCCGTACGGGGAGGGGTACCTTTACCTTTAAAGGGACCCCTGACCATTAGGTCCAGTCGTGGCCGACTCTGGGGTTGCGGCGCTCATCTCGCTTTATTGGCCGGAGCGGTACCTATTTATCTACTTGCACTTTGACGTGCTTTCGAACTGCTAGGTTGGCAGGAGCAGGGACCGAGCAACAGGAGCTCACCCCGTCGTGGGGATTCGAACCGCTGACCTTCTGATCAGCAAGCCCTAGGCTCTGTGGTTTAACCCACAGCGCCACGAAAAAGCTATTATTCTGCCTCAAATACTGCTTTAATGGCTTGAGGCCACAAAGTATTCTATACATTTGATAAATAAATGCATTTGTTAAATAAAGAAATGCATAAACGCCTTGCGGGACATCTCTGGGAGAATAAACAGAGCAGCGGAGTCCCTAAGGCTTGAGTGTCTCCTTCGGGCAACTCCTTCAGCCAAGCTGGTGCCAAAGGTCTTCCACTGCTCTCCTTTGGACCCTGTCAGTGAGGATGAGAGAGGGGTCTTGTCTGGGCAGCCCAGGACCCCCAGACGCACTGCCCAGGATTGCGCCCCAGGGAGGGCATTGCAGTTCTGCTCACACAGCAGTTTGACCACCCCTGGATGCCAATAATAATAATAATAATAATAATAATAATAATAATAATATTACCCCACTCATCTGGCTGGGTTTCCCCAGCTACTCTGGAAGGCTCCCAACAGAGTTAAAAACACAATAAAACATCAAAACAACATCAGCAACAACAACTTTAATCTGGAGGGCATCAGCTTTTCCCACCCCCCGCTCCAGGATGAAGCATTCTCCTTAGAAGTAGCAGTAATAGAAGGGCAGTTTGCAGTGGGTGGGGCCCCAATTCAGCATCCTCTGCCATGGATGGACACAACCTGCTTTGCTGGAATTGGGCATATTTTCCTGCTTTCCATCCACCCATTTGTCATCTCGACTCACCGCTTCCCCAACGCTGCCGTCTTGAGATGTCCAAGCGCTCAACTCGGCCTCAAGGATTTCCCCACCGTAGTCGACAATGTCTGTGGGAAAGGAGAGGTGACCTTTGATGTGCTCCAATACCAAAAAGCAGGTGCACTTTTTTTGCGGATGTTGCAAATCTGGGAATTGCCTACATCCTCCATCTCTAAGATCCTAGTCCGAGCTGCTTCGCAGCTGAAGCAACATCTCCCTTTTAGCCCCAAGCACCAGCCTTCCTGAATTAGGGGGAAATGGGGATTGATCCTAGCCAGTGGCGGCTGGTGCACTTTGGGACTGGTTGGAGGGAAGGCAGGGAGCCCAACAGCAGGTGGCGCCAGAGACAACCGCAGGAAGAACCCACTGATTCTGGCTGGCAGGTGGAGCTGGATGAGAGTTTGAGAACTGCCACCCATGGGCCCGTGGGAAGCTACTCAGAGAAGGGTGTTGATCAGGCCTGCTTGGATCAGGGCCAGGCTGAGAGCCAGGAAGGAGTGGAGCTTGCAGATCCTACTCTGAGTTGCTTCCTTGCTGAAGCAACGTCTCCCACCGCGCTCCATGCTCCAGCCTTCCTGGACCCAGAGCCAGTGTTAGAAACACAGATATAACCTAGGTGCCAAATGGCTCCTTGAACCAGGGTTATAGTCGCCAAAACGGAATGTCTACTTTGGGGGCAAAGTCTTATTTTTCAAATGATGGACTGACTGTGATTGATTCTCGGTTCAGATGACAACCTTGAGCCCAGTTAAGAGCTTTGAGAACTTAGAAAAGTCACTTTGCCCAGTTCACATATCTATTGGCCTATTCCGACTCCTTTTTCTTAATGGAGACACAGACCATTCATAACGCAGGAATATTCTTCCCAACTCTGAGCAGGGCAGTGGGGAAAGCCAAGACAAGCGACGACAATTCACTAAAATGCTCTTCACGGCTCCTGCTCAGGCTGCACAGAAAAAGCAATTTGGTTCCTGAAATTCATTCTGATTGTGCGGATAAAATATAATGGATTGAATTCTACAGGATGGGACCTTAGTGTGTGAAAACAGGCCCGATCCAAGGATCCCCGGATGGTGGAGACGTCAGGCACCATCCTGGCACCCAGGAATCTTCACCTGGTCGCAAGTGGTTGATATCCAGGTGCAAAACGTGCCTGGCGCCTGGCTAATTTCAAACCCTGCCTGGAGGGAATCCTCTGGAGAAGAAGAGCCTTCTGTTCTTGACTGGCCAAGCAAGGCAGACACCTGGAACAAATTCTACTCAGAGTAGCACCCCCTCCCCCCCCCGAAATTAATAGATCTGAGACAGTGGTTCCCAAACCACTTCCTTGCCTCAAAAAAAATTAATGCCCAGAGCCTGCTACCTTATACAGTGGACATTCGGGTTGCGAATGTGATCCGTGCGGGATGCATGTTCGCAACCCACAGCATTTGCGACCTGCGCTATTTAGCACTTCTGTGCATGCGCGACCGCCAAAACCCGGAAGTAACGTGTTCTGGTACTTCCAGGTTTCGGTGGTCCGTAACCCGAAAAAACGCAACCTGAAGCAGCTGTAACCCGAGATATGACTGTAAAAGTGTTATTCAGAATGGATTTGAGTCCAGATTTTCACTTTCTGAAATATGGCAACGCTATCCAGTGTCCCCTTGATGCCCCCTCGCTTCTTAGCTCCCACCTAGGTAATCCCAACATCCCCCCCCCCCAGGGGACAGTACCACCCACTCTGAGGCAAAATAGAATAATAGAATCATAGGGTTGGAAGGGACCCCTGAGGGTCATCCAGTCCAACCCCTTGCAGTGCAGGAATATGCAGCTGTCCCTTGCAGGGATCGAACCTGCAACCTTGGCATTATCAGCACCACACTCTAATCATACTCTGAATATGACTAACATCAGGTACAAGGCAGAATTTGTGCTTTTTTTTTTGAACCATGAGGACAAGAAATTTGCGGTTTGGCTGCAACTTGGATAGGACCCCGAGCCCTTTTACTCCTGTGTCCCACTCAACAAATGTGGGGTTTTCCTAACTGCAAAAGGGGGTCCCTGAACAGAAGGAGCTCACTACCCAAGTGGATAGCTCAGCTGCTTGGAGAGTGGTGCTGATAACCCAAGGCTGCAGGTTCGATCCCTGCCTGGGACAGCTGCCTATTCCTGCCTTGCAGGGGGTTGGACTAGAATTCAGGGATCAGCAAACTTTTTCAGCAGGGGGCCAGTCCACCGTCCCTCAGACCTTGTGGGGGGCCAGACTATATTTTGAAGAAAAAAAAGAAGGAACAAATTCCTATGCCCCACAAATAACCCAGAGGTGCATTTTGAATAAAAGCACACATTCTACTCATGTAAAAACACACTGATTCCCAAACCATCCACGGGTCGGATTGAGAAGGCAATTGGGCCAGATCCAGCCCCTGGGCCTTAGTTTGCCTACCCATGGGCTAGATCAGGCTTTCTCAACCTGCGGGTCCCCATATGTTGTTGAACTACAACTCCCATCACCCCTAGCTAGCAAGGCCAGAGCTCAGGGATGATGGGAGTTGTAGTCCAAAACATCTGGGGACCCAAGGTTGAGAACTGCTGGACTAGATGATCCTCACAGTGCCTTCCAACTCTACAATTCCATGATTCTGTGTTCCAGTAAGCAGCTGGTCCTATCCTGAAACCGCTCTTCTCCCTTACCTTGAACCACCTGGCAGCTGACACTGAGGAGGGCGAGGCAGGAGGCGACCACGAGGCATTTGTTCAGGGTCAGGCCCTCCCAAGGGAGTGTGTCCTTTGTTGGCCCTGCAGTGCGGGCCTCTGCTTTCCTCTTAGCCGGGACAGTCTTTGTGGCTTCCAGGAGAGAACAGAGAGAGGGAGAGAGTTGGGCACACTGGACCTCCTGCTGTGACCCAAAGGCTGTTTTTGGTGGGTCCATCGGGGGGGACATTCAGTGTTAAGACACACATCATGATTTGCGATATTTTGCTAGGCCAAAAAATTATGAAACCAATATCACACTATGGACTTTGAACTAGTTTTGGACGATATATTGATATAATAAAGGTAAAGGTACCCCTGACCATTAGGTCCAGTCTTGGCCGACTCTGGGGTTGCGGTGCTCATCTCGCTTTATTGGCTGAGGGAGTCGGCGTACAGCTTCCGGGTCATGTGGCCAGCATGACTAAGCCGCTTCTGGCAAACCAGAGCAGCACATGGAAACGCCGTTTACCTTCCCTCCAGAGCGGTACCTATTTATCTACTTGCACTTTGAGGTGCTTTCGAACTGCTAGGTTGGCAGGAGCTGGGACCAAGCAACGGGAGCTCACCTCGTCGTGGGGATTCGAACTGCCGACCTTCTGATCGGCAAGCCCTAGGCTCTGTGGTTTAACCCACAGCGCCACCCGTGTCCCTTATATTGATATTTTACCCAGCCCTAATGAGCACAAGTGCCGCCTTGTTTGTGTTCCCTGTTGCTCATCTCCCTTGTCCCCCACCCCTCTTAGTTTTTCCCCGCCCTCCAAACCAAGAAAGCTGTCTGGACAGGCACACACACATGCTACAAGGAGGAAAGGACCTTGAGGACTAGCCTCTTACTGTAGTTTTAAGGAAAAGGCCACAATGCAGGAGTAGAACAGCTGCTCTGAATGCAGAATGTCCTGGGTTCAATCCTCAGTGTCTCCCAGTAAGGCTGGGAATGTCCCCTGTCTGATATCCTGGAGAGAGGCTTCTGAGTTTAAATTGGCTCAGGACCATGAAGGAAAGTCCCAAAATCTCCAGGTGGGTTCAGAAAGATTCCATTGTCTGAAACCCGGGAAAACCGCTGCCAGTCAGAGTAGGCAGCCCTGAGCTACATGGAATAATGGTCCGACTCGGTCTAAGGAAGCTTCCTATGCTGCTAAAGTGAAGGTTGGAAACCCACCCTCCTGCCCCCTGGCCTGGATCCAAATCCAGCCCCCAAGTCCCTGCAATTTCTGCCTTTACAAGTAGGAAGCAATGCTGTCGTCACGCGTGCATCCGGCCCCAAGGAAACCGCATACCTGCTGGAGCTGCAGGCCGCACTTTCTCTGCCGGCTTCTCTGCCCGTGCCGTCTTCTCAACACGGGGCGCCTTCTCCGATCGGGGAACCTTCTCAGCCACCTTATCCATCCCGGAGTTTTTTTCTGCTCGGGGTGCTCTCTCCACCACCCTTTCAGCCCGCAGGACTTTTTCCGCCACTTGCTCAGCTCGGGGCTGTTTTGCGGGGACCTTCTCGGGAGCTGGGGGCTCCTCCGCTTCCAGCGACGGCTCGGGAAGCGTGGAGGAAGCTGCTTCTCCGATGCTGTCCACGAACTCATCGAGGTCTTGCTCGACCACGTGAAGCCTGTCTACATCCTTCCTCTCTATACCCTGAAATGGGAGGAATTCTAGTGGTTTATTTCATCTGAACACTGAAGAGGCCCTCTAAGCAGTTTTCTAAAATAATACATACTATGGGCTCATAGAATCATAGAGTTGGAAGGGACCCCAAAGGTCATCCAGCCCAACCCCCTGCAATGCAGGAATCACAGCTAAACCATCCATGACAGCTGCTCATCCAGCTTCTGCTTAAAAACCTCCAAGGAAAGATAGTCCAGCACCTCCTTTTCACTGTCAAACAGCTCTTACCATCATAAATTTTTGTTTAGTCGGAATCTCCTTTCTTGTAACTTGAAGCCATGGGTTCGAGTCCTACCTTCCAGAGCAGGAGAAAACAAGCTTGCTCCATCCTCCATGTTACAGCCCTTGAGCTATTGGAAGATGGCTATCCTATCTCCTCTCTGTCTCCTCTTTTTCAGGCTGAACACACCCAGCTCCTTCAACCGTTCCTCACAAGGCTTGGTTTCCTTAATCATCTTGGTTGCCCACCTCTGCACACCTTTCGGCTTTGTCAACATCTTTTTAAAATTGTGGTGCCCAGAATTGGACACACTAGTAAGCTGATTTCTTCCCCAGAAATCAATGCGTATGACTCTTCATTATTTTCAATAGTTGCATCCCATGTTAGACAACTGGGGGGGGACACACAGGAGCTCCCCATTCCTGATCTAGGTAAAGGTAAAGGGACCCCTGACCATTAGGTCCAGTCGTGGCCGACTCTGGGGTTGCGGCGCTCATCTCGCTTTACTGGCCGAGGGAGCCGGCGTACAGCTTCCGGGTCATGTGGCCAGCAGGACTAAGCCGCTTCTGGCGAACCAGAGCAGCGCACGGAAACGCCGTTTACCTTCCCGCCGGAGTGGTACCTATTTATTTACTTGCACTTTGACGTACTTTCGAACTGCTAGGTTGGCAGGAGCAGGGACCGAGCAACAGGAGCTCACCCTGTCGCGGGGATTCGAACCGCCGACCTTCTGATCAGCAAGCCCTAGGCTCTGTGGTTTAACCCACAGCACCACCCGCGTCCCATCCATTCCTGATCTAGGAAGTAGCATTTCTCTGCTGCATGGAGGAAATGGAACAATGCCTCTATTCCAAAGAGGCCTTCTCTAAAGAGAGGGGAATGCATCTTCTTCTTCCATCAGGGATGGGGAAACCTGTCTCCCTGTTGCTGTTTTCTGACTCCCACATGGTTCTCTCCCCCCCCCCATTTTACCCTCACAACGCCCCTGCCAGGTAGGTTAAGGTGAGTGGCCCAAGGCCCACAAGCAAATGGATGAGCATGGGGTGGTGGGATTCGAATCCTGGTCTCCCCATCTCTAAACCAACCACTGCATTTCACTACAGGGATAACAATTTCTGGCGCTTTGAAGTGTTTGTCGATGCCTCGTGTTGCTAAAAGTCAGAGAGAGATTTCCAGGCGGGACTTGGGGAGAAGATCAAGAGCAATCTCCTTTCAATTTCAAGGATGCTGTTATGAAGGTTCACGGCTCTGTAGAAGAAATTACACAATAGCAGCCTTTGTGTGTGTGTGTGTCCGTTTGATTGGAATTTCAGGGTCCTTGGCTGCTGTTTTCAGCTTGCCTCAGATAAGATGCTCGGCATTGTGGGTTGTGCAACTTGGGGAGCGGGAATTTGGTTGTCTTAACACACACACACACACACACACACGGGAGAATGCTCTTCTGTTTGATTCTTGCTAATTCTGTCTGATTCTTCTGTTTGATTCTGTTTGATTCTTGTTCACTCCCCCCCCAATAATCTTTATTAATTTTTTCCAAATATCTTAAGCACAATACAGCCTAACAATATTATTCTCCTTTTAACCTATATCTTATCCGAATTAACTTCCCTCCACCCCTCCTCTGGCTTCTCTGCATTGCTCTTACTTAAGCGTGATTCTATAAATGTCTCTAATTCCTTAATAAATTTTTGTATCATACTTTAGACATACATTCCTTATTATATTACAGCATTACATCTTGTGGTCTAACCAAATGTTTACAATAAACGTTACGAGTTTTATTTCAGTCCTGTGAGTGCATTTATTTATGTACGGTTTTCTCTAAGCGTACCATAAATTTGGACCATTCTTTTTGGAATCTCTCCATCATCCTGCTATCGGATTCTTGCAGTTAGGTAAAGGGTAAAGGGACCCCTGACCATTAGGTCCAGTCATGGCTGACTCTGGGGTTGCAGCACTGATCTCGCTTTATTGGCCGAGGCCGGCGTACAGCTTCTGGGTCATGTGGCCAGCATGACTAAGCCGCTTCTGGCGAACCAGAGCAGTGCACGGAAACACTGTTTACCTTCCCGCCAGAGCGGTACCTATTTATCTACTGGCACTTTGATGTGCTTTCGAACTGCTAGGTGGGCAGGAGCAGGGACCGAGCAACAGGAGCTCACCCCGTCGCGGGGATTCGAACCGCTGACCTTCTGATCGGCAAGTCCTAGGCTCTGTGGTTTAGACCACAGCGCCACCTGTGCCACAGCGCCACCCGTGAAACCTTGCTATTTCTGCATACTCTTGATTCTTGCTTTGGGGCTTTCCAGGATGCTAGACTAGAGGGGGTCAGTGGCCTGATCCACCAGGCTTCTGTGTGTGTTATACGGGGTTGACTAAGGACATCATAGACTCATTGAGTTGGAAGGTACCCTGATGATCATCTAGCCCAACCCCTTGCAATTCAGGAATATTTTGCCTCATATGGGACTTGAACCCACCACCCTAAGATTAAGAGTTTCATGCTCTTATCAACTGAGCTACTGAGAGTTTGGGGAAAGGGCTGTAGCTAATTGGGAATGCACATCATTTGCATTCAGAGCTGGCACAAGGCAGCATTCTTAGTTTTGAAATAAAAAAATTAAGGTCTTATATATATAATAAATGTTCATAAATGTACCAAGCAAACACGTACATAAATATATAAACCACATGTCTGAAGCAGCACAGGAAAACATCCATGGAACCATTTTGACTCCCAAATTAACCAAATGATTTCTCTGCAAGGTCAAGGAAAATGGAAAAGCCTCTTGTCTTTTCCTTCACAAATCCTGTCTTAAGGGTATGTCTGTGTATGAATAGGGTGAGCCTGCGACCTGGCTCAGGAACTAAGTATTTATCATTACAAAAGACTGCGCAGGCTTCCCAGGGTATCCAATCAAGTGAGCATTAACAGGTAACCTGCCAGACAGGAGGTAAACAACGCACTCATATTTCTGCTGTAGACCACCCCTTTCTGTGATGTAGGTATGATGTGTCTGGGGATGGTCTTGGACTCCAGGGTGGGCAATTTAAAATGTCTATATAAGGGCGGGCACACATTGGTTCGGGGTCCTCCTCCTTTCCTGCATGTGAGGGGAGCACCCTGTTGCAACAGTTCAATAAAGATCAGGCTTACGAGCTGCTTTGCTTCTCAATATTCTCTGGTTGGCCTCTGTTCTTTTCTCTGACCGATGGAGAACCTGCAAAGGACTCTATATGGGCTCTTGTGTCCCCCATAAGGGAATAAGGGCAGATTTTCATTTATTACAGTTTCCTACTTAAAGCCGGTTCCTTGAGGACTAGAATCTTGCTCTATCCCAGGAACAGCTGCAAGGAGGGAGGAGGGAGGACAAGGTTCAAAAATCAGCCCAGCCACAAACTGGCTGCCTGAGCTGCTCAGCAGGACAGCTTGTCCTTAGGCAGAGACTGGTGAGCTCACGCAGGAACAATGTTGGGACAGGCTGCCAAGCGTGAGTCTCTCCTCTCGAGGGACAGGAGGGATTCTGTTTTCTCATTATTATCATCATTATTCCATCTATTAATTGCTTCCTATGAAGTTGGTGCTGGGAATCTCTTTGAAGGGGTTCGTAGGAAGCAATTAATAAATGAAATGATGATGATAAGGGGTGATATGATAGCCATGTTCAAATATAGAAAAGGATGTCACATAGAGGAGGGAGAAAGGTTGTTTTCTGCTGCTCCAGAGAAGCGGACACGGAGCAATGGATCCAAACTACAAGAAGGAGACTCCACCACACTCCTTGGCAGCAAATTCCACGGTCAAACAGCTCTTACTGTCAGGAAGTTCTTCCTAATGTTTAGGTGGAATCTTCTTTCCTGCAGTTTGGATCCATTGCTCCGTGTCCGCTTCTCTGGAGCAGCAGAAAACAACCTTTCTCCCTCCTCTATGTGCCTAACAATTCTCAGCACCCTTAACAAAATATAGTTCCTAACTTTTGTAAAAAACAACAACCCAGAAGCCTTTTTAATTAGGTATTTTAGGTCAAGACATACCAAAAGAAATGAGGACTTTATTTATGTATGCCACTACAGCAGCAAGAATGTTGATTGCACAAAATGGGAAGACTGGAGAAATACCAGCTAAAGAACAATGGCAAGAGAAGTTGATGAACTATGCAGAACTGGCAAAAAACGACAGAAAGACTAAGAGAAAAACACAACAGGCTTTGAAAAAGATTGGGAACCATTCATATTATATTTGCAGAAACAAAGAAAAGCAGTAGACGATGGCAGGATTTAAATAAACATCCACATTATCAGCATCAGAAAATGTTCAGAAGATAGTGAAATGGGATGGTGTATTTAATTTTATTTTTATGTTTTTAGGTTTGATGTTATGTTATTAACAATTTTTTCTTTTGAGAGATAGCAAAGTGGGTGAACATAGAAACAAACCAGAAGCAGAAGTTGGGGGAAGCCTTGGACGGGAGGGAGGGAGGAATATATAGTAAATGTTAAGAAGTTGAGATGTATGTCATGAATGAAAAATTAAAATTAAAATTAAAATTAAAATTAAAATTAAAATTAAAATTAAAAAAATTAAAATTAAAATTAAAATTAAAATTAAAATTAAAATTAAAATTAAAATTAAAAAAAATTAAAATTAAAATTAAAATTAAAATTAAAATTAAAATTAAAATTAAAATTAAAATTAAAATTAAAATTAAAAACTACAGTTTCCAGGATCCTTTGGAGGAATAATAATAATAATAATAAATTTTTATTTATATCCCGCCTGCCCCAGCCAAAGCCGGGCTCAGAGCGGCTAACAGCATTAAAATGATACAACATTCTAAAATAATAATAAAATTTTATTTAAGTCGCAACTGTTAAAGCGGCAGAAATGCTGCTTTCAATGTGAGGTGTGGATGTGGGCCAAGAGAGGACTTGGAAAGCAAGGGTCTTAAAGCATTGCCACACGCAGTCGTACTTACGTTTGGGGTGCTGTTGATCTCTTCTTTACTTACTGGTATTGCGGCATCTGTTAAAGAAACACACACCAATTAGCATCACTTTAATGGTGGGACTTGGGTGGCGCTGTGGGTTAAACCACAGAGCCTAGGACTTGCCAATCAGAAGGTTGGCTGTTCGAATCCCCGCGACGGGGTGAGCTCCCGTTGCTCGGTCCCTGCTCCTGCCAAGCTAGCAGTTCAAAAGCATGTCAACGTGCAAGTAGATAAATAGGTACCGCTCCAGCGGGAAGGTAAACGGCGTTTCCGTGCGCTGCTCTGGTTCGCCAGAAGCGGCTTAGTCCTGCTGGCCACATGACCTGGAAGCTGTACGCCGGCTCCCTTGGCCAATAAAGCAAGATGAGCGCCGCAACCCCAGAGTCGGTCACGACTGAACCTAATGGTCAGGGGTCCCTTTACCTTTACTTAATGGTGGGAACCAGCGCTGAGATGATGGGGGAGACGATGATCATGGCCAGGTGAGGAGACCCAGCAGCCTCATCTTCTGTTCTCATGGTGTTATGTACTGAGTTGAATAGGATTCAAAATGCAGCAGTCTGATTGGTCCTAGAACAGTAGGATCTAGAATGCAGCAGTCTGATTGGTCCTAGAACAGTAGGATCCAGAATGCAGCAGTCTGATTGGTCCTAGAACATTGGATCCAGAATGCAGCAGTCTGATTGGTCCTAGAACAATAGGATCCAGAATGCAGCAGTCTGATTGGTCCTAGGATCCAGAACACAGCAGTCTGATTGGTCCTAGAACAATAGGATCCAGAACACAGCAGTCTGATTGGTCCTAGAACAGTAGGATCCAGAATGCAGCAGTCTGATTGGTCCTAGAACAATAGGATCCAGAATGCAGCAGTCTGATTGGTCCACAGGAGCCACCCAATCCAACTCCAGGTGGAAGTGAATCCGCAACCTGATTGGCCTACAGGAGAATCCCGTAATTAGCCAATCACGTGGGGCCCATTGTGTAAATAATGTATATAAAGCAGACATTCTGGGGGAACTTCCATTCCTCCTCACCACTATGAGCTGAATAAAGAGCATGAAATCCACTCTCAACTCCGAGTAGATTTCACTGGCGACGAAGGTGGGATTTGAACCCACCTGTGCATAGTATATTTCACATGTTCTTCTGAAAGGGCGTAAGTTGCTTAGATTCCCTAAGCCATGCTCATATCCCCGCATTGCAGGGTCCCTTCCAACTCTACAATTCTATCATTAAAATACCTTCTTTTATCTCCTCCTTCAATGGCTTCTGGACCGGAGGCTCTTTCAAAGAATCTGGAGACTCCTCGCTCCGCTCCAGGATCTCGCAGGGACCCGTCGCCATGTCGTCGCTGAGGAACCCTTGCTAAACGCAACAGGAGAAACGAGGCAGAGATCTGTTGTCAGCATCCCGACCAGGTTAAGTCACGAAACAAGCAGAAGTGACCAGAGCCGTGCGAATCCCAGCTGGACTGCAACTTTTGCTCGCACTGTCTCTGAATAACTCTCAGCACCCTTAAGCTACAGGATTCATTGGGGCGGGGAGTTGAAACATGGCTCTTTAAAGTGCTCCAAGGCTTTTCTGTGTATATATATATGTGTGTATATATATATAAATTTTTTAACAACCAAATTATCAATCAATATATCCATTTACATCCCCCACTTTTTATCCCCTCCCCGGACTTCCCTCAGCTCCTCTCTCGGGTTCCTTTGCACATATTATCCTCTGCATATTGTAACCTAGTACATATCATTGCCTTATTTATCATATATTCAACAAATAAATTTGTGGATGTTTATTCAAAACCTGCCAAGGACTCCAAACCATTTTGTTGTCTTTTTAAATAATTTGTGAAAAATTCCCATTCTTCCTTGAATAATAATAATAATAATAATAATAATAATAATAATAATTTATTTGTACCCCGCCTATCTTGCTGGGTCAACCCAGCCACACTGGGCGGCTCCCAACAAAGATTAAAAATACATTAAAATCTTGAAGTCATGATTGTCCTTGTCACACAGTTTATATGTCAGCTTGGCCAGTTCCGCATAGCTCATTAGTCTTTCTTGCCACTGTTCTTTTGTTGGAATTTCCTCGTTCTTCCATTTTTGTGTTAACAAGACTCTTGCCGCTGTTGTAGCATACATATTTTTTTTTTCTTGGCAGGTCTAAGGCTGTTTTCAATGCATAGTGCAGAGGGGACCTTTATTGATCCACTGTGTGTGTGTCTGGAGGCGGTTGGAGGATGGATGGCGGCTAATGGACAGAGATTACTGTTTTGGGGGGACAGGAGGCGGGCAGGTGTGGGGGACTCCTTGGTCCTGAATGGGGTAACTGTGCTCTGGAAGGGCCTGAAAATCTCTTCAAAAGCGAAATACTTGGGTATTCGGATCACCCCCAAGAACATAAACTTATTTCAGGATAATTACACCAAAACTTGGTTAGAGATTAGAAAAAACTTGGTAATCTGGAGGAAACTAAAATTAACATTTCTGGGTAGGATTTCCATTATAAAGATGAATGTGCTTCCAAAATTAATCTTTTTATTTCAAATGATTCCGATACCGGGTGAAGCAGGTTGTCTGAAGATATGGCAAAGAGAAATTTCCAAATTCCTGTGGGAAGGGAAGAAACCTAGGATTAAACACCTGATCTTAATAGACATAAAAGAGAGAGGAGGCTTTTCCCTACCCGACCTAAAACTTTACTACGAGGCTGCCTGTTTCACCTGGCTAAAAGATTGGTGCACGTTGCAGGATCCGGACCTCCTGGACCTGGAAGGTTTTGACAACCGTTGGGGATGGCACGCCTACCTGATATATGGAAAAGCGAAAATTCATAAAAATTTTACCAACCATATAACAAGAAAGTCACTCTTTGCTGTATGGGAAAAATATAAAGACCTGATGGAGCCTAAAGTCCCGTGGTAGACTTCTCCAGTAGAAGCCATAGCAGTAAAACAGAAAAATACTCAGGAAAGCTGGCCAACATATAAAATACTTCTAAAAAATGAGGATAACCAAATAAAATTTAAAAACTTTGAGGAAATAAGAGAACACATTTCAGACTGGTTCCAATACCATCAGTTATTTCAAAAATTTAAATCTGACAAACAAAAGGGGTTCTCAGCAGAAATTTCCCGATTCGAATCTGATCTTGTAAATTCTAAAAGAAAAACTCTTTCCAAAACTTACCGACTGTCCAGTCAAGGAGGAGGAGGTAACAGTGGCAATGGTGAGGTGGTCCCAGGATTTTGGCCATTCAATAACCATGGCCCAATGGGAAAATTTATGGAAGATCAATTGGAAATTCACAAACTGTTACACGATTAGAGAGAACTTTCAAAAAATGCAACATCGATGGTATCTAACACCATGGAAACTTTCAAAAATGTATAAAAATGTGTCAAGTAATTGTTGGAGATGCGGAGACTCAGGAACGTTCTTCCATATGTGGTGGATATGTAGGAAAATACAGGTATTCTGGGAGAGCATACATGCAGAACTGCAAAAAATGCTAAAGATCTCTTTCAATAAAAAACCAGAGGCCTACCTCCTGGGAATAACAGATTTGGATATTCCACAAAAGAGGAAGGGTATCTTTTTATATGCGACGGCGGCAGCAAGAGTTTTGATCGCAGCAAAATGGAAGAGTAATGAAATCCCCTCTATACAAGATTGGATCCAAAAGCTGACAGAATATGCCGAATTAGATGGTTTATCAGAAAAAATAAAGAATAAATCAAAACAGGAATTTGTTTCTAAATGGGAGGTTTTCAAAGATATCTGAAAAATAAATATAGTAGCTTAAATTCTGTTGCAGCATTCGAGGAACTTCAGTGATAGTTGCTAGGTAGATAGAAGAAATTAGATTTATTGAGAATAAGTTTAATTATGAAAAAAATGTGTATTGGCAATAAGTAATATGAATTTGAAATATGGAATAGACGGGAAGTTGGGTCTTTAGTGTTAAGACCAATAGATGTTTTATTGTTTGCCAAGAAAATTATGTGTCTATGTTTATTTTTGTAATTTGTGTGTAATTTGGTATTTGTGGGTTTTTTTGTGTTTTTTTTTCTTGTTGTATAAATAAATATATAAAAAAAGAAGAAGGACCAGATGCGCAGCCTGAGGGTCATTTTGGACTCACAGCTGTCCATGGAGGCGCAGATCAATTCTGTGTCCAGGGCGGCTGTCTACCAGCACCATCTGAGACCCTACCTGCCTGCTCCCTGTCTCGCCAGAGTGGTGCATGCTCTAGTTATCTCCCGCTTGGACTACTGCAATGCGCTCTCCGTGGGGCTGCCTTTGAAGGTGACCCGGAAACTGCAACTAATCCAGAACGCGGCAGCCAGACTGGTGACTGGGAGGGGCCGCCGGGATCATATAACACTGGTCCTAAAGGTCCCTATTTTCATCCAAGAAATGTTGGAGTGTATGGGGTTAGCGACCCCCGAGCCAAGGAGATAAGCAACTGTACAACATTTAGGAGATGTCTGATGGCAGCCCTGGATAGGGAAGGTTTTTTTTTTAATGTTTAATGTTTTATTATAATGTTTTTGTATATGCTGGAAGCCACCCAGAGTGGCTGGGGCAAATAATAAAATTATTATTATTAAGGCTCCTGTCTCGAAAGTGGAGAATTGGTTCTAAGCCTAGGAGATTCCCTTTTTTAAAATACCGAGTTCTGTTGGAGGGGTGGGGTGGCTGCAGGTGGGCGGGGGGTGGGGGTGGTGTAAGTAATATCCCCGGGCCTTAAACGGCAGTCCAGTTTCCACCCCACCTCTCCTGCAAGATGCCACAGGCTTCATTCACACTCGGATATGTCAAACCAGAGCCTTGGCTGTGCAGTCATCGTCAAAAACCCCATGGCAGCCTTCTAAGAATAGGGATCTGAAACCCAGCACGCTGGACCCTGTCCAGCCTGCAAAACGAGCAGCCCCATTTCCCCGTCCCGTTCACAGCCCAAGCAGGTGTTCGGAGACGCAAGAGGAGCCTCGCCAGCCTCCTCCCTAGGTGCAGTGGGAAAGAGTGTGTCGGATTAGGCACCTGGGAGACCCGGGTTCGAATTCTGACCATGTCTCAGCCACAAGCTCACTGGGTGTGGCTGCTTGTTCCTTTTTTAATAAACTGATTTACTAACAACAACAACAACGTGCAAAAAAAAGACAAGCAGTCAAAAGATTTTAAACCTTAAAGCGCCACAGCCCAGAAAGACAAAAGAACAACAACAACGTGCAAAAAAAGACAAGCAATCAAAAGATTTTAAACATACAGCGCAGCTCCAAAGGGAGAATAAAGGGTCAACTCATACAAACATAGAATTATAGAATTGTAGGGTTGAAAGGATCATTCAGTCCAACCCCCTGCAATGCAATGTAGGAATATGCAGTTGTCTCATACAGGAATCGAACTTGCAACCTTGCTGTTATCAGCACCACGCTCTAGCCCACTGAGCTGCCCTTTACAAATAATAAAGATTCATTAAAAAATCAAAGCATTCTCCAGCTGCGGGCTTCATCACTATTGAGAATACAGGTTCTAATAAATATCTTAAGTAAGCCAGATGTTTGCATATACTGGTGGCATAAAATCGTGGCATATACAGTGCTACCTCGGGTTAAGAACTTAATTCATTCTGAAGGTCCGTTCTTAACCTGAAACTGTTCTTAACCTGAAGCACCACTTTAGCTAATGGGGCCTCCCGCTGCCGTCGCACCGCCGGAGCTCGATTTCTGTTCTCATCCTGAAGCAAAGTTCTTAACCCGAGGTACTATTTCTGGGTTAGCGGAGTCTGTAACCTGAAGCGTCTGTAACCTGAAGAGTCTGTAACCCGAGGTACCACTGTATTACAAAAAAATACTTTGTGTTTACGAGATATTTTTTGGAGAAGGGCAATTCCCAAACAATCCAGCGACCCATTCCAACAATCCAAATGATTTATTATCAATTATTATGATTACTGATTGCATTTATATGCCCCCTTTTTCTCCAAGAATTTCAAGGTGGTACACATGGTTGTTCCCTTCACAACAGGGTAAGTTAGTCTGGGAGGCAGTGACTGGCTCCCAAAGGATTCAAACTCAGGCCTCCCGTGTCCTAGTCTGTTGTCCCTCTCATCTTAGCCTACTCCACAGGGTGGTTGTGTGAGAATGAAACACGAAGGGGTGAAGATTCTGCATGGTGCTTTGAGCAGCCTGGCAAAAGGGCAATACAGTGGTACCTCGGGTTACATACGCTTCAGGTTACAGACTCCGCTAATCCAGAAATAGTGCTTCAGGTTAAGAACTTTGCTTCAGGATGAGAACAGAAATCGTGCTCCGGCGGCGCGGTGGCAGCAGGAGGCCCCATTAGCTAAAGTGGTGCTTCAGGTTAAGAACAGTTTCAGGTTAAGTACGGACCTTCGGAACGAAGTAAGAACCGTATTTTTCGCTCTAGTTTTTGGAGGAGGAAAACAAGAAAAAAAATATTTTGAATCCCAGAAGCCAGAACAGCAAGAGGGATTGCTGCGCAGTGAAAGCAGCAATCCCTCTTGCTGTTCTGGCTTCTGGGATAGCTGTGCAGCCTGCATTCGCTCCATGAGACGCACACACATTTCCCCTTACTTTTTAGGAGGGAAAAAGGGAGTGTTATAGAGCAAAAAATCCGGTACTTAACCTGAGGTACCACTGTAAAGAAATTAAGAAAACCGGAGGTGTGAAGGCTTTCAGCTTGTGGGACGGACATAATTTCTGAGCTGCCTTCTGCTGAGTCCCATGGCTGCCCCATTGAACGGGGAGCAAACTTGCTTTCTCCGGTTCTGGAGGGTGGGACTTGAATCTTCGGCTTAAAGTTAGAAGAAATGAGATTCCGACTCTATGATTATATGACTCTGTAAATCAGAGCGCTCTTCCAGTCTAGCTCAGCATCATCTACGGGGCTCTCTAAGATTTCAAGGTGGGCACCCGTCCCCAGCTCTGCCGGGAGGAGCCGGGGATTCAACCTGCCACCTTCTGCATGCCAAACAGGTGTCCAACAACTGCGTTATGGTCTTTCCTCTTAAAAAACAAAAAGCGGTGCAAGACTCCAGTCCTCAATCAAACCACATTCTTATGCTACTTATTTAAACTGAATATTCATTTAATTGAATCTGTGCCGCAGGTGATTCCACAGCTGAGGAGCAGACAGTCAGAATCTCACTGTGCTCCTGACTGGGGAGGCCCAATATGGCCCATGGAGCCCACTCTGTTATTATTATTATTACTATTATTACTATTGTTGTTGTTATCTGCCCATCTGACTGGGTTGCCCCAGCCACTCAGGGTGGCTTCCAGCAAAACATAAAAACACCACAAGACATCAAACATTAAAAACTTCCTTATTTATGTGTACAACGACAGCAGCAAGAGATGGGAAGAAGAGGAGGTTGCAACAAAGGGAGACTGGCTTTTGAAAACGATGGCGTTTGCGGAGCTGGCAAGATTAACAGCAAAGATTAGAGACCAAAATGAGGATAAATTCCTTGAGGACGGGAGAGCTGTTACTGAGTATTTAAAGAACTACAGTACCACGTGGAGATGGAAACGCAAGCAGGATTTGAAATATGAGCATCAGAATTAATTATTGGTTAGCAGAAAGCAATTTATCCTATTTTTGTAGGAGAAATGTTGGAGAAATGTCCCTTTGCTAGACTATGTAAAGCACATTTCTACACACACACACCAATAATCCTGTTAACTGTAGCTTACTCCTCACAGAAGTGCTTAGGTTCCCAGCAAACGTACCGTTTTTTTCCATGTATAAGACTAGGTTTTTTTTAACCGAAAAATTCTGTTTAAAATTGGGGCTCGTCTTATACACAGGTAGTGCTGAGGGGGTGTTTTCTTAATTTGGAGTACCCAAAAATAGGGGATGTCTTATACATGGGGGGCATCTTATACACGGAAAAATACGGTAACTAATCAGAGTTCTCAATATTCTTTGGTCTGGGTGTGAGTGTGTGTACACACACGTGTGCTTTCAATGATCTTGGTATCTGCGCAAGCTAAAAACTCCCTCCAAATCCTTCCGTTTTTAACCTATTTGCTCTTATTACATGGTTTTTCAGGATCAAGCTTTTGAATGTTGTAAAACACCCTGACTCCCTCACCTTGAACCCAGCACCTCTCAGGTGGGTGCCATTACCATTATAAGAGAACAAGGGCGAGTTCTGGCACCTCTCTCTAGCTATTGACCATTATTATTATTATTATTATTATTATTATTATTATTATTATTATCATCATCATCATTATCCACCCTTCATCCTAAGGTCCTAGGAGCGTTACAGCAATTACAACGCAACTTTAAATATTAGAACACAACATTAAAAGCAATTGGAAACAATTCAACATTGCAGAAGTAAGTCCTAAAAATACACCCCTCAAGCAGGTTGGAGAGGTGAGCATTCCTCAACATTTGCCAAAAGCTGTATAACGAAGGTGCCAGATGTTCGCAAATCACCTCAAGGCATAGGTAAAAGGCGATGGTGTTGATCAATCTATTAATTTCATTGACCCAGTAATCAATAACCACTGGTTTGGCAGTGGGCAGAAGTTAATACACTCTTTGCCTGTATCTTCCCAACGTCGATGGTTACTGGGCCAGGAACACGTCGAGGTTAGTCTGCTTCAGAAAATGGAAATAATAATAATAGAGTGCAATCTATAGTTATAGATACCTTGCCAGCTTCATGCCTGCATTCAATTTCTCAGATGGGGAGCAGCCTTCGCCGCAGCTCCCAGGGAGCTGGTGTGGGGCTTTTGCGTCGACGGCTGCTGACTCAACATCAAAGCGTCACCCAAAAATAGTTTCCTTCCCCATCCCGGGCGACCTGTGGAAGGCGGCCCAGCTGGAATCTAGCCACAGAGGCTGATCACAAGCCAGCGAAAGGGGAAACTGAATCTCTGGGAGATCTAGGCAGGCTGGCCGAAAGTTCGTGGGATTGTTGCAAGCAGACACACAGACAGACGTGGTTCAGAAACCAGAAGCTGAGAGTGCCAAGACGCAGACAGACAGACAGACGGCATGCAGTTCATACCCAGGTCCTTTAAATCCGGCCGTCTGGCCTTCAGATTGTCGCCTGGATCAATCCTGCCCTCTCTCTCTCTGTGTGTGTGTGTCTCTCTGCACAGCTGAAATATACAGCGACAGGTGTCCTTCCCTTCCAAGGAAAATTCCAGCCAATGACGGGGACTTTGCCGCAGTTTCGTTTTTCGAAAGGCAAGGGGCTTTGCCCTGGTGGGTGGGGAAGACATGCCCTCCAACATTTCTCCAATGAAAATCGGGATGTCAACAAGAAGAAGAAGAAGAAGAAGAAGAAGAAGAAGAAGAAGAAGAAGAAGTCGTCAATCTGGGCGCCTTCCAACACATTCTAAAACATAATACGTAAACATTAAACATTAAAAATCTTCCTTCTACAGGGCTGTCTTCAGATGTCTTCTAAAGGTTGTCTAGTTAGTTACCACCTTAGGCTTGAAGGCCACATAACTCCCTACTCTCCAACATTTCTCCAATGAAAATAGGAACGACCTAAGGAAAAGCGAGGAGGAACGCAGGCGGCGCTGTGGTCTAAACCACTGAGCCTCTTGGGTTTGCCGATCAGAAGGTCGGTGGTTCGAATCCCTGCGACGGGGTGAGCTCCCGTTGCTCAGTCCCTGCTCCTGCCAACCTAGCAGTTTGAAAGCACATCAAAGTGCAAGTAGATAAACAGGAAATCATAGAATCATAGAGTTGGAAGAGACCACAAGGGCCATCGAGTCCAACCCCCTGCCAAGCAGGAAACACCATCAGAGCACTCCTGACATATGGTTGTCAAGCCTCTGCTTAAAGACCTCCAAAGAAGGAGACTCCATCACACTCCTTGGCAGCAAATTCCACTGTCGAACAGCTCTTAGGGAAGGTAAACGGCGTTTCCGTGCGCTGCTCTGGTTCGCCAGAAGCGGCTTAGTCATGCTGGCCACATGACCCGGAAGCTGTCTGCGGACAAACGCCGGCTCCCTCGGCCAATAAAGCGAGATGAGCGCTGCAACCCCAGAGTCGTCCGCGACTGGACCTAACAGTCAGGGGTCCCTTTACCTTTAAGGAAAAGCGGGACATTCCAGGATCAAACCAGAAACCAAGATGGGCTGTCTTAAGCATATGTGGCGCCGGGGTGCAAAGATCCACCCAGCGCCCCCCCGGTTGCCCAGTCCCAGGCACGCAGGACGTCTCGCTGGCTCAGTTGCCCCCAAACTCCTGGTGCAGAGCTGCCCACAGCAGAAGAGCCCGCTGCTGTGCTCCGACCAACTGCTGGCTTTTTCCTGGGCTCAACTCTCAGGCCTGGCACCGCTGAGAGCCTGGCGCCCAGGTGCCCTGCACCCCTAGCACCTATGGGCAAGACGGCCCTGGCTTCTATAAATCTGGGACTATCCCTGGAAACTAGGGACCCTTGGAAGGTCTGGGGAAAGTGACAGGGGGTGGCAAAGGAAAAAGGTGCAGGAGGGAGGGGTTTCTTTCATATAGGAGCCGTTCGTTCAACGTCTTGGCTTCTCGTTTTTGCTGTCTCAAATCCCCCATTTCTGTGGTGGTTTAAGAGCTGGTCCAGCAGTTAGAGTTTTGAGCTGGGAGTGGATTTGAATCCCCCCGCAGGGCCAAGAAGCCTGGGTTTGTCCTTTGGGGGTGGTCACTGTCTCTCTCAGCCGCACCCACCTCACAGGGGTGTTATTGTGGGGGTTTAAAGGAGAACCACGTACGACACCGGGAGCTTCTTGGAGAGAAAAATGTGGGATATGAATGCAATAAAATAAAATATATATTGGGTTGTCACCCTCTATATTCCACTCAGAGCAGACCTGTTCAGATTAATAGACCTACATTAGTCAGGTCCATTAATTTAAATGGATCTACGGCAAAGTGTGACTGCCACTGGGTACGAACCCGCTTTAAAAATAGAAATAAAATAAAAGCATCCTCGTGGAAATTTTGTCATAATTTTTGTGGAAATCTCTCATGAAGTACACAGATTTTGACTGATGCACACAGTTTTGCAAGCAAGGATAACGCATGTAAAGGTAAAAGGACCCCTGAACATTTGGTCAGTCACGGACGACTCTGGGGTTGATGTGCTTATCTCGCTGTATTGGCCGAGGGAGCCGGTGTACAGCCAGCATGACCAAGCCGCTTCTGGCAAACCAGAGCAGCGCACGGAAACACCATTTACCTTCCCGCTGGAGCGGTACCTATTTATCTACCTGCACTTTGACGTGCTTCCGAACTGCTAGGTGGGCAGGAGCTGGGGTTGAGCAATGGGAGCTCACCCCGTCGCGGGGATTCGAACCGCCGACCTTCTGATCGGCAAGTCCTAGGCTCTGTGGTTTAGACCACAGCGCCACCCACGTCCCGGGATAATGCATGTAGCTTTCACTAATGCAGGTATATCTATGTGTTCTCAGAGCTGATCCATCGAAATGAATGGACCCAAGATTGTAATATCCATCAGGTTCAATGGGTCTACCCTGAGTAGGAAGAACATGGATTACAACCCACTTCCCCCGAAACAAATACATTTTTGTACACGCTGGTTGCAAAACTGCACAGGAAGATCAAGAGAGATGCAAATGTCAAATGATATTTGGCTTGTGTGCAGCATTAGTCATACTCAGAAGTGAACTTAATTGGCTCAACTAGCTGTGAACCGTTCGTTTCAATGGACTGCTCTGAGAACAACCTGGTTGGCGGCTTGGTTTGAGAAGTGCCCACTGGAGAGTTTCTCATGGAAACACAAATAAAATTCTCCCCCATCTGTTAACATTGCAAAATAAAAAAAATGGATAAAACTTACATCTTTCTCTCCACACACACGAGATGGGAAATACATTCACAAGAGTGATTGACAGCCTTCAAATTTATTTACTTATTTTAGTTTATTATATGCCCTTCATCCTAAGGTCCAAGGGTGACAACAATTTAAAATGCAACATTTAAAAGCAGTTCTTTAAAACGTAACCAGCGTTGACACAGCTGCTTGTATTAAATTCCATTTCCAATCTTTCTGCAGGGTGTCAAAATGCTAAAGCAAGGCTGTAGTCCTCATGATCCTGAATAAAGATCTGATTTAAACAGGAATAAGAGAAGCTGCCATTATCTAGCTCAATGATGTATAACACTGACTGGCAGAGGTGCTCAGGCCGGGAACGTTCCCAGTCATGCCTAGAGATGTTCTGCCTCTGATTCCCCCAAGAGCCCATATAGAGTCCTTACATAGGTTCCCTATTGGTAGGAGAAAATAACAGAGGCCAACCAGAGAATATTGAGAAGCAAAGCAACTCGTAAGCCTGATCTTTATTGATCTGTTGCAACAGGTTGCTCCCCTCACACGGAGGACAGAGGAGGACCCAGAACAAAGGTGTGCCCATCCTTATATAGAAATTTTAAATTCCCTGCCCTGGAGCTCCAGACCACCCCTCTATACATTATGCATACATCACAGAAGCGGTGTAACCCAAGACCACCACCCCAGATACATCATACCTACATCACAGAAAAGGCGGTCTACAGCAGAAATCTGAGTGCGTTGTTTATCTCGTCTGACAGGTTACCTGTTAATGCTCACTTGATTGGATACCCTGGGGAGCCTGGCCAGTCTTTTGTAATGATACTTAGTTCCTGAGTCAGGTCACAGGCTCACCCTATTCAAACACAGACAGACATGCCCTTAAGACAGGATTTGTGAAGGAAAAGACAATGGGAGGCTTTACCATTTTCCTTTGACCTCGCAGAGAAAACATTTGGTCAGTTTGGGAATCAAAAATGGTTTCAGGTCGGTCTTCCTGTGCTGATCTATGTACGTGCTTGGTTGGTACATTTATGAACATTTATTATATATCTAAGACTTTAAAATTCTTATCAAACTTGCAGCTCTTCAATTCTACAATTCTATGAGCTGCAGCTCTTCCCGAAGGCAAGAAGCTGATCATAGGGTTAAGATATCAACTCTGATTTTTCTACCCACCTACCCCTTTGTTCCACCAACCACTGGCTCATGCAACATCTTCCTTGATGGAGAGTTCTGCAGAATTTGAAACCGGTACCCCAAAGCAATGAACACATTAGAAATACATATTCTACAGTTTCTGAATCAAGGTTCTCTGATCGTGTCGAAGTTCCTGTTCGGATTGGAACAGGGGGAAAATTAAAAAGGCAAATCAAGTGAAAAAACAACTCCGTCCTTCTGCAGATTCCTGCATTGCAGGGGGTTGGACTAGATGACCCTTATGGTCCCTTCGGACTCAACAATTCCACGGTTCTTTGATTCCATTTAAATAGGCAGACAGCACCCTCTAGTGTTGGCACCAGGTGCTCTCATGTTCTGAGTAAATCACGCTGTTCTGTTCTGTCAATTGAACAGAATTTGTCATGCACGATGGAAGTGGAGGGAAATTATCCGGATAGATCTGCTTATTTTGCATACGCCTACCCAATTTGCACACTGTAATTTACCAGAATTGGGGTCTCCCTCCACCACATCAGAAGCTTAGCAATCATTAATATTCAGGACAGACAACAGACTAAATAGGAAGGACCTCTTTGCACAGCACAGTTAATCTAACGTCTACTTTTTTGTGTGAGCTGCTTATAGTTTCTATTTCTGACCCAGCGGCATGCGCTGAGCTGCCACTCAGAATGCATGAAGGTGCCTTAGGCGGAGTTGGGTCCCTGTTTCTGATCAGGGAAAACCTTCACAGTCCCTTGACTGGAGATGATGGCGACTGAATCTGGGACTGCACGCACCACCTTCCCATCTCCAGAGAAAGGGTGCATGCCAAGTGTTGTAAAAAAAATCTGCTCTTTTCCCCTTATCCAAGAGCCCATATAGAGTCCTTAAGTGGGTTCCCTATCGGTCGCAGAAAATAACAGAGGTGAACCAGAGAATATTGAGAAGCAAAGCAGCTATTAAGCCTGATCTTTATTAACTGTTGCAACAGAGTCCCCCACTCACCCCATGCAGGAGGGAGGAGGAACCCAGAGCATTGGTGTGCAAGCTCTTATATAGACTTTTGAAACTGCCCACCCTGTAGCCCAAGACCACCCCCCTGAAACATCATACATACATCACAGAAGGAGGCGGTCTACAGCAGAAATCCTGCCTGCCAGGATACCTGATAATGGCCACTGATTGTTCTACCTGGGCAGCCTGGCCATTCTTTTGTGATGGTTAATACTTTCGTTCCTGAATCCAGGTCACCCTATTCATAAAGAAATATGCCCTTAAGACAGGACACTGACAAACTGGAACGTGTCCAGAGGAGGGCAACCAAAATGGTCAAAGGCCTGGAAACGATGCCTTATGAGGAACGGCTAAGGGAGCTGGGCATGTTTAGCCTGGAGAAGAGGAGGCTAAGGGGTGATATGATAGCCATGTTCAAATATATAAAAGGATGTCACATAGAGGAGGGAGAAAGGTTGTTTTCTGCTGCTCCAGAGAAGCGGACACGGAGCAATGGATCCAAACTACAAGAAAGAAGATTCCACCTAAACCACGGGTGTCAAACACAAGGCCCGCGGGCCGAATCTGGCCCGCCAGACCTCGTCATGTGGCCCGTGTAGCCGCCGCCGGCCGCCAGCCTTCACCTTTTATTCTCGCTTTTTTTTTTTTGACACAAGAAAGCCGCCTCTTCAGCGCATGCGCGGCAGCCTACAAGCCAGAGAACATCTGCCCTCTAGCGGTGCCAGCCGTTCTACACAGGAAACCTCCACTTTACATGTCCTTTACATAGTCCTACAGATACAACCAGCCCTTTGAGGGTGACCAAACTGCTGATGCGGCCCCCGATGAATTTGAGTTTGACACCCCTGACCTAAACATTAGGAAGAACTTCCTGACAGTAAGAGCTGTTTGAGAGTGGAATTTGCTGCCAAGGAGTGTGGTGGAGTCTCCTTCTTTGGAGGTCTTTAAGCAGAGGCTTGACAACCATATGTCAGGAGTGCTCTGATGGTGTTTCCTGCTTGGCAGGGGGTTGGACTCGATGGCCCTTGTGGTCTCTTCCAACTCTAAGATTCTATGATTCTATGACAGGATTTGTAAGCCTGATCGTTATTAAACTGCTGCAACAGGGTTCTCACTCATCACACGCAGGAGGGAGGAGGAACCCAGAACAATGGTGTGCAAGCCCTTATATAGACTCCCCCCCACACACACTGTGGCTCAAGTCCACCCCTCAATACATCATACATACATCACAGAAGGGGTGTTCTACAGCAGAAATACATCACAAGAGGCAATCTACAGCAGAAATCTTGTCTGGCAGGAAACCTGTTAATGGTCACTGATTGCATTACCTGGGCTCACCCTAAAGGTAAAGGTAAAGGTCCCTTGACAGTTAAGTCCAGTTGCAGACGACTCTGGGGCTACGGCACTCATCTCGCTTTACAGGCTGAGGGAGCCGGTGTTTCTCTGCAGACACTTTTTCCGGGTCATGTGGCCAGCATGACTAAGCCGCTTCTGGCGAACCAGAGCAGCGCACAGAAACACCGTTTACCTTCCCGCCGGAGCGGTACCTCTTTATCTACTTGGACTTTGACGTGCTTTTGTACTGCTAGGTTGGCAGGAGCAGGGACTGAGCAACAGGAGCTCACTCCGTCGCCGACCTTCCGAACGGCAAGCCCAAGAGGCTCAGAGGCTTAGACCACAGCACCACCTGTGTCCCTATTCATACCCTAATTCATACCCAAATGTGCCCTTAACGCAGGATTTGTGAGCACAGAGACAATGGGGAGGAGGAGGCCCGTGCACATGCGCACAAGCTATTTCTGGTGCTCCTCCGACCCAGAAGTGCGCTGGAAATAGTGTATGCGCACGCGTATGGGCACGCGCTCCCCCGCCCTCTGGCCCGCCTTGCGATCAGCACTGGAGACACTGGCCCGAGGCGTGGTAAGTTTGCTGACCCCTGTCCTAGCTGTTCTCCACTCAGCTCTGCCCAGCTGTTGCTTCCTGAACTATGCCCCTCTGCAAACCAGTTCTCTAAATCTATGCTGCTCCATTGTTCCTGGGCAGCTTCAGGATCCTGGTCAGGAGCAGGGAGAAGGGGAGGTTTCCACCATTCCTCACCAGAGCTCTAATCCTGTCTGGTCTCTGACACCACCCAATCCAGTCTGATGGCGGGATATCATCATCATCATCATCATTATTATTATTATTGACAGGGCTTTTTTCAGCTTGAACTTGCCAGAACTCAGTTCCTGCACTTCTCAGGTGGGTGCCATTGCCATCATAAGAGAACAAGGGAGGTGTACATGGTGAGTTCCGGCACCTTTTCTAGAAAAATAGCACTGATTATGGAATAGGATGTCCCTATTTTCATCTGAGAAATGCTGGAGGGTATGTAATTATACCTGCCTCTCCCTCATTTGGGGATGTCTCAGAATACCTGTGCATTCTGTGTGGTGCAGCAGCAGCAGCGGCAACTGAGAAATCACATGATGCTTTCATCAGCAGTGCATGATGGGAGCTGTAGGCATGAGCATGGGAAACTGAGGACCTTAGCCACAGTACTCCCAGCATGCACCGGGGCATTTTGAAGACACAGCTTCTTTCGATTTCACCCTTTTCTGGCCTTCCCATCTGGATCACAACCAAAAAAGGGGAACAGCTCCCAGAAAAGGAGTCCTCTAGCAATTTTGTTTTGTACGTTTCTTTGGAACTGTCAATTTCAAGCTAGGTTCTGATAAATTTTACACCCAGTTCTTAAAAGTTTGATTTCATCAGTATTTTTCCTATGTATTTTTTATATTGCATACTGTAAAAAGCTCAGTGGGTCTTTGTTACCAATTAAGTGGCACTGTATTTACATTGTGATTAATAAATAAGGAAACAACTGAGTTATCTTTAACCATCTGCAAGATGAACTTTGCAAGATTTTCATTGCTCTGCTATGGTTAAGGGATCATGCATAGACGAGGTCGCATCCTGTTCAGGCCAGTAGCACTCCCTCCTGCTCCCAAGTTTCTCCACCCTGCTGCTCCATCGACAAAGAAGCCTTGCTTTCGCCCTGCTGATTTAGCAGCCGCCCAGGTGGCTGGTTCAGGTTTCCCCTGCCTGCTTTGCAATATGTTAAGTCACCATTTCCAATTGGAAACCAGAGAGGTCAGCTTTCTTTTCCTGGGCACCTGATTATCTAGATGGGCACCTGTCAGTCACTGTGCTTCGCTAGGTGAGGGATGCATTGAAACCCTCCGCCAGCAAAACTTGCAAGCCGCAGGTCACCCTGGCGACGTGTCTTGCCTGTGTGTGGCTCCCAGTCTTGAAACTTAAAGGTTCAAAAGAAAAATAAAACGGTCCAGAGGAAAGTTTGCTCGTTCTCGTTTTTTTAACAGATGTTTTGTAGAGCCAAAGTGTGCCTCCAAGTTGAGAGGTGAAATGGAAAACCACTGTCAACCGAGGCAACCCCCCACAAAGAAAACCCAGGTAGCCAATAGAAATGTTGAAATGAACTCCACCCTACAGAGCCTAAAAAATGAATAAATATGTAAACAGCAGGCTGCAGTTTTGTTATTTATTGACCAGATCAATTGGCCATTATTTATTTCTTATCAATTTATTTCTTTTTTCTTTTATATACTTTATTGGAAGATGAAAATAATGTATGTACCGTATTTTTCGCCCTATAGGACGCACTTTTTCCTCTCCAAAAATGAAGGGGAAATGTGTGTGCGTCCTATGGGGCGAATGCAGGCTTTCGCTGAAGCCTGGAGAGCGAGAGGGGTCGGTGCGCGCCCACCCCTCTCGCTCTCCAGGCTTCAGTAGAGCCCCAGCGCCAGCCCCACAAGGTCAGGGGACAGCGGGGAGGCGGAACGCCGCCATCCCGCTGTCTCCCGATGTGGTTTGGAGGCTGACGGCGGGGAGACGCGTGCTTCTCCCCGCTGCCAGCCCCGCAAGCTCCGGGGACAGCGGGGAGGCGCAGTGCGTCTTCCCGCTGTCCCTGGACCTGGTCTGAAGGCGGGCGGCGGGGAGAAGAGCGCTTCTCCCCGCTGCCTGCCCCACAAGCTCCAGGTACAGCAGGGAGGCGCAGCGCGTCCTGGTCTGAAGGCGGGACCTGGTCTGAAGGCGGGCGGCGGGGAGAAGAGTGCTTCTCCCCGCTGCCAGCCCCACAAGCGCCTGGGGGGGAAATATTTTTTTTTCTTTATTTCCCCCCCAAAAAAACTTGGTGCGTCCTATGGGCCGGTGCGTCCTATGGGGCGAAAAATACGGTAATTGTAAGTGCACACGGTAAAAAAAGATGTGAAAAAGGGGGGTAAGAAAAGAAAAATAACATTCAAATACAATACCAAAATAAAAACCCGCCGGAAACAGAACGTATGAACATTACCAGATTGTTATTGTTTAATCTGTGTTTTATATATATATATATTTTACTGAAGATAAAAAGCAATGTGTATATAATTGTAAGTGTACAGGGTAAAATATGATGTGAAAAAGGAGGAAAGGGAAAGGAAGAAAAAAAGAAAAGAACACCATATACAATATAATTCAAACTTCCAAACAAAACAAAAGCTACCAGATTAAAATTATTCTAAAACCAGATAACAACTCCTAAAAGCAATTAGGGTTAGAGTTAGATATAAGCAGCAGCATCACCACCACCCAGGACAACGATCAGTCACACATTTGTTTTCATGGTGTTAAAACCAGGAATGGGGCAAAAATCCCAAGCCCCCACCACAGCCTCAGACTAAGGCCAGGACAATTGACAATGACACAGGCACCATACCTACACAACAGCAAAGAGGTTCAGAAAAATAGCAATAAGCGGATCCCATGTACCGTATGGTTTCCTCTGACTATCCAATACAGAATCAAATAATCTCCAAAATTCTTTTGCTGACCAGAGGGACCCGCGGGGAGTGGCACCCCGGCGAGCTGGGCAGAGGAGTAAATCCACACCCCAGGATTTTTCCTTATCAGTTGTTTAATATAGAAATTTCAGTTTGGGTAACAAACGCCTTTTAAAAACAGAGGAGGGGCTGCATGCTTCGAAGACGGTGCCTGGAATGAGAGGCCTGTTAGGCCAGGTGTGATTCCCTTGAACATCGGTGGGAATGTGCCCAGTTGAGGGTCCCACACTTTAAAGGAGGATAGGGACAAACTGGAACAGGTGGGGAACAGTCTAGGTTGGAAGGGAGTGGACATGTTTAGCTTGGCCGGGGTCAAAGATGCCCCACTTGCGGGCAGAAGTCCTCCGCCCTTGCCGCCAACCCCCCATCTACAAGGATAACACAAGGCTGCCAGGGTGCCCAGTTGGTGGTGACCCAAGACGGCCACCGACATGACTCTGGCATGTCCTGTTTCATTATATATATATATTGATTTTAACATATAAATTGCAAAATGTACCACAAAACTTATCACTTATACAATCTTTTTAGACTTCCATCAGCACCTTTGATGATCCACTGTTTTAACCACTTCTTATGCATTTCTTAACTTTATATTGCCTTTACATCTCTTAACAAACCATCCTTCCCCTTCTCCATTTTTGCAATACTTGCAATAATACTCCTCACAAAACTTCTTGCAAACCGACATACGTTGTCTGATGGCATGTCCCGTTTCAAGGAGGAGCTGGGAGGCCTGTTTCTGAATCAAATTGTTTATATTCCAACCTATCTTTTCCTAAAAGCAATCAGCAGGTCCGTCCCCCCCTTCTTTTTGGCTTGGGAGTTCCAGTGAGTTGTGGCTACAAAAATCCCCAAGGGTCACCCCTTACAAGTCTGCAGCTGTTTGACAGCGGCAGGGGTGGAGCCCAAGTGGGGTGGACCAGAAGCAGCGTCTGAAAGGGCCTCAGTCCTTCCAGAAGCAAGTTGCTCGCTTGGAGCAATCTGTGGCGCTGCAGTCTCTGCCCTGCTTTTCCTTGAGGGCTCCTCCTCCGGCCAAGACACCTGCCAGGGGAGCTGTCAGGTGAGCACAGGCCATTCACGGGGCAGGAAAGAACGCGAGGCATGAAATGCAATGAGCTTTGATGTGCAGGAGAGTTCTTCTGGCTCGACTTGCTCTAGCTGGAGACTCGAGTTCCCCTGTCACTAGTTCCCCTGTCACTAGCTCTCCGGGTGCCTCCAGGACAAAGAGAGTTCGGATTCAGGGAGGTGCCCAGCAGGGCTCATAGTGGCTTGGAAGGGCAGGAGGTAAACACAAATACAGTCTAGTGGTGATACAATTGAATGAGTGGTTTTTTGTTTTTTTAAAAAGATATTTCTCTGTTGGTTCAGTATTTATTTTGTAAGTTGCATGTGTTTCCAGGTGGACAGGAAGAATATCCCTCCCGCAGATGGGCAGGGACCCCCCCACAGCAGCCCTCCGGCACCAGTGGCCAACACAAGCGGGAACTGTCTCCAGAAGAGGGAGCACCAAGGGGGCGTGGAGCAGGAGCAGGCCAGGCACAAGCGGGTCGTGCCAGGGACAGGGCGTTACGCTATCAAATGCCTGGTTTAAACAAGGATGCTTTTAAACTTCTCCTGGAAACTAATAGTGAGGGAGACGGATGCACCTCGTGAGTGAGGGCGGCTCACAAACAGGAAGCCGCCACCAAGGATGCCCTGTCTAGGGGCAGCACCAACTGGGCACCCTGGCAGCCTTATATTAACCTTGGGGGTGGGTTGGGTGGAGGACTTCTGCCCGCAAGTGGGGCATTTTTTACCCAGGCCAGGCTAAACATGTCCATGCCCTTCCAACCTAGACTGTTCCCCACCCGTTCCAGTTTGCCCCTATCCTCCTTTAAAGTGTGGCACCCTAAACTGGGCACATTCCCGCTGAAGTTCAAGGAAATCACACCTGGCCTAACAGGCCTCTCATTCCAGGCACCGTCTTCGAAGCATGCAGCTCCTCCTCTGTTTTTTAAAAGGCATTTGTTACCAACAGACAGCAACGGCCCCCGTCCCATCCACGGCTCCCAAGCTGCCGAAAAGAAGGGGCAAGGGACAAGGTGGTGCAGCTCACCCCCTCTGTATTTTAATGTTTGAAATGGTTTTGTTTCATATATATTTGTTTCAAAAACTTAATTAAAAAATTATATAGAGAGACAGAAAGCTGGAAAAAGAGTCCGCAGTGGAGGACATCTGCTCGGAGTTGCACCTCAGTAAAGGCACCATCTTTGAAGGATGCAGCCCCTCCTCTGTTTTTTAAAAGGCTGTATTGTATTGGCCAGTATTGGCTGGCTACCCTCCCGCTTCTTTCAGCGGCTTGAGAGCCGCGGTCGGGAGGGGTGCCATTGTCCCGCCCCCCCCCAATGGCCCTTATGGTGGCATCCTGGGTGGGGTGATAGGGCGCTCTCCTTTCCGGGCTTGGAAGGCAAGGCCAATTTTTGTAAGGTTGCCAATATAAGCCGCACTTTTAACTTTCCCCGGGCAGAATTTGGGGGGAAAGTGTGGCTTATATTCAGGCTGAAATGGGTAATTTCTAAATTAAACAATGAAAACCCATGTGTGACTGATCGTGCGTCACAACCTCTTTCTGCAGGTTCCTGGGTGGTGATGCTGCTGCTGCTCCTGGAAGCACGACATGCCAGGGACACATTGGCTGTGGGTGGACGCGACTGCGGTGCTGGCCAATCCACCATCTCAGCCACCTGGCCAGAAGCCTGCTCCCCACTTGAGCCCCGCTGCTGGCTAGGTTGCACCGATGCCAATGGCAGTGGGGCTTTCCTGAAGACCTTCCGGACCCAGGAGACAAGGGAACAGAGACCGAGGTGTGAGGGGTCGTGTGGGGCTCTGGTGGGGTGCCGGGAGTCTCCTTGACTGAGGTGTGACTCCAAGCAGATGGCTCCCGCTGGGGACTCTTTATTCCGCTTTACGTCTCTAGCCCGATCTGCGAGAAAAGCAAACAAGTCACATCCAGATTCTGGGAAACCGCCATGATAATTACTAATTAATTAATTAATTAATTAATTGGGGGAACCAGCTGGGGAATGCTGAAAAGTAGAAAGATCAGAGCCCAGGGAGTGGGGGTGGGACGACAGTCAGCAGTCAGTGGGAGAAGACTGGGAAGAGGAGGTGTCTTAAGCTGGAGAGGTAACAGGGCTTAGCGAACTGGGAGACTGTTGCAGAGAGAAATCCACAATAGAGGCAGAAGCTGCAGCAGGAGAATGGGATGAGAGAGGCCAAGAGGCAGAGATGAGTCCGGCTGGGGAAGACTCGCGATTGTCTCCTCCTCATGTTACAACAAGCTTGCCTCCCTCCTGTCTCCCAGAATAAGGAGAGGCATGAAAAGCGCAGAGCAGAGGTTGACTGCACGCAGGTGCAGTCTCCAATTGCTTGAGAAAAAGCCCTGGGGGGCAGTGGACTTTCAGCCTCGGCAACTGATTTTAACGGAGTAAGACGGAGGAATAAGCTGCTCTAGGCCAGACACAGGTATGTGGAGATCGTGTTTTTGCTAATAAAGAGTTAACTCCGTCTTTGAACTGTGTGATTAGTGACCGGCACTCTGCTGCAACACATATGTACATACGTAGGTGCCTTGTTCTAGGTCAACACCTATTGTCCATCTAGACCAGCTATGCCTACTTTGGCCGTGGCTCTCCAGGGTCTGAAGTTAAGACTTTCCTGATCCCTTTAACTAGAGATCATAGGGAATCAAACGTGGGACCTCCTGCCCTTCAAAGCCATTGTGCTACGAGCCCTGCTGGGCACCTCCCAGAATCCGAACTCACATCGCACCCTACCTGTTTCGCATCTCCAGCAGCCTCCATGCTGTAAGAACAAACACTGACAGTTTCCGCCTCCTCTAGGCTGGGCACAGAGAGCTGGTTCTGCAGCTGTGACTTCAATTCCCCTACTGCGGCCTTCTCCTTCTCTGAGCATCCTTGGTGCTTCCTCTTCTGGGTACGCTTCTTGCTCACATTGGCCACTGGTGGTGGTGGTGAAGGGCTGCCGTGGGGTCCCTGCCCATCTGCAGGAGGGGTAATCTTCCTGTCCACCTGGAAACACATACAAACAGACAACTTACAAAATAAATACTGAACCAAAAGCAACCTAAGAGAAATATCTTTTTTTTAAAAAAAAAACCCACTCTCAATTGTATCACCAAGAGCCTGTATTTTTGTTTACCTCCTGCCCTTCCAAGCCATTACCATTGCCTCCTTGATATTGCAGCACACATTGAGGGCTCCTGCCTCCTCCTCCGGGCTGGGGAGCAGAGAGCACTGGTTTTGCAGCTGTGGCTGCAGCTCCACTGCTGTGGCCTGCTCATGCGCCTTCTCTGAGTCCCCTCTGTGCTTCCTCTTCTGGGGACCCCTCCTGCTCCCGTTGGCCGCTGGCAGAGGCGACAGAGGGCTGTCGTGGGGTCCCTGCCCCTCTGTGAGAGGGATATTCTTCCTGCCCAGCCTGAGGCCCCCACCCTCTTTGTCCTGGAGGCACCCGGAGGGCTCTGGTTGTACTTGTGCAAATAAAACCATGTACCCTGAAGACACCAGTCTCCGCTGACCTTCAGTCCAAAGAAACTGAACCTACGTAAGCACCTGGAACCCTGGGAGATTGCGGCATGCACAGCCGCATCTCTGCATTTATTTGTGGATGGGTGGAAACCATAATTGTGAAGCAAGAAATGAAATTATTCTCCTTTTTTGATCTAATAAGTAACAACCTGGTATTAGTTCTCAGTCCTCCTTAACGTGGAGCCATAGGTTGTGTTTCTATTTAAATTTCAGTCCTTATTCCTAAACGTATTGGGAGCTTGGATCCTGCTTGGGGGTTCCCCCTTTGGGCATCTGGACACAGTGAGAACAGGATTCCGGACTAGGGGCGACATTGGCATGGGTGTCCGGTTTTTTCCTTCTTGAAAGAGCTTGCAGGGCAGCAGCTGAAGAAGGAGCAAAAGAGTTTTCTTGTGTGTGTGTTTCTTTGTGGCTGATTAGCTGCTCTCCCTGTGCAAAGGTCAGAGGGGGCAGGGTTTCTGTTGAGGCAGGGGATTAGCTGTGGGGGGAGCTTATCAGAGCTTGCAGGGCGGCGCACAGTTTGATCCATCTTTTAGATTTAGGGGAGCTAGTCTCAAACATTTGTTGGGGGAGACCTGGGTTTTTTTGGGGGGGTTATTTGTCCTGTCTTCACGCTTTTTAAGATGGAGGACCACTGTAGCCACCCCCAACGACACGTTCTCAAGATGGAGGGTGAGGGAACAGCTGCAGTCGCCTGCGGTTCCTGCGCAATGTTTGCCATCTTGCCAAAGGTTGCAGGCAGCTTTACCTGCAGCAATTGTATGTTGATTGCCCTCTTAGAAGACAAAGTCCAGCAACTGGAGGAACGTGTAGCTACGCTCCAAAGAATTAGAGAGCTGGAGCTCTTCTTGGAAGCAACAGAGAACACCGTCTCCACCAAGGAGGAGACAGGGGACACCCCTGAGAAAGAGGCTAGTTCACCAACACAGGTGCCAGATATATGGAGAAACGTGACTCAAAGAAGTAGGAGGCCCAGGGTTCACTCTGATTGTTTAGAAATACACAATCACTTTGAAGTCCTTTCCCCAACATGGAAGATGAATTTGAGGATCTCTCCCTCATTACAGTCGATCAGGTATATGAAGACGAGCAGCAAAGTCAGTCCTCAGGGAATGTGCAGGCGACCTTGGAACGGACAGCTCACGGAAGAACCCCGACCAGACCTAAGAGGAGGCATGTAGTGGTGATAGGGGATTCCCTACTGAGGGGAACAGAAGCAGTGATCTGTGGGCCTGACAAGATGTCTCGGGAAGTGTGCTGTCTCCCCGGGGCTAAGATCCAAGATGTAACTGAACGACTCCAAGGAATCATTAAACCCACTGACAAATACCCCTTCCTCTTGGTTCATGTGGGAACCAATGACACTGCAAGCAATAGCCTCCAGAAGATCAAAAGAGATTATGAGGCTCTGGGCAGGAAATTGAAGCAATTAAATGCACAAATTGTCATCTCATCTGTCCTCCCAGTTGAACGACGTGGCCCAGGGAGAGAGGGAAAAATAGTGGAAGTGAACAGCTGGCTTCGCAAATGGTGTAAACAGGAACGGTTTGGATTCTTAGATCACGGACTGCAGTTTCTTGAAGATGGACTTCTGGCAAGCGATGGGCTGCACCTCACAACGGTTGGGAGGAATGTTTTTGCCAAAAATCTCAGAAACCTCATCAGGAGGGCTTTAAACTGACTAATGTGGGGGAGGGAGACAGTGCTCCTGAAGGTAGGAGTCTATCAATTGATGAAGATGATCATCCAAATGTCATAGACCAAATGGAGCAAACAGCACGCAGACCTAGTGGTGGGAGGAAAAAATCCTTAAATAAGAGACACGGGGGAATGATTAATGGACTTCAATGTCTGTACACTAATGCACAAAGCATGGGAAATAAACAAGATGAGCTTGAGCTCTTGGTATAGCAAACTAAATATGACATAATAGGCATCACTGAAACCTGGTGGGATAAGTCCCACGATTGGAATGTAATAATGGAGGGATACAATCTATTTCAGAGAAACAGACCAGACAAAAAAGGAGGAGGAGTGGCGTTATATGTCAGGGATGTGTATACCTGTGAAGAGATCCAAGATTTAGAACCTCAAAGCCAAAGTGAGAGCATTTGGGTCAAAATTAAGGGAGAGAAGAATAACAGAGACCTCATTGTGGGAGTTTACTATAGATCCCCAAGCCAAACGGAGGACATAGATGATGCCTTCCTGGAACAGATGGCCAAGCATGCAAAAGGAAGGGAGATAGTAGTAATGGGGGACTTCAATTACCCGGATATTTGTTGGATGTCAAACTCAGCCAAGAGCATAAGGTCAAACAGATTCCTCACTGGCCTTGCAGACAACTTCATTGTCCAGAAAGTGGGAGAAGCAACAAGAGGAACAGCCATTTTAGATCTGGTCCTAACCAATGTTGATGACCTGGTTAGTGGGGTAGAAATGGAAGGATCATTAGGCGCGAGTGATCATGCTCTTCTGAAGTTTACTATACAGCGGAAAAGAGCAGCCAAGCATACTAGGACTCAATTTCTTGACTTTAAGAAAGCCGACTTCATAAAACTTAGGGAAGTACTGGGTGAGATCCCATGGACAGTAATACTAAAAGGAAAGGGAGTTCATGATGGCTGGGAGTTTGTTAAGAGGGAGATAGTAAAAGCACAACTTCAGGCAATACCAATGAGACGGAAACATGGAAGGTGCCTAAAGAAGCCAGGGTGGCTATCTAAAGAACTTTTAACTGAGTTAAGATTAAAAAAGGATGTGTACAAAAAATGGAAAAGGGGGGAAACCACCAAAGAGGAATTCAAACAAATAGCCAGCACGTGTAGACACAAAGTCAGAAAAGCTAAAGCACAGAATGAACTCAGGCTTGCTAGAGAGGTTAAAAGCAACAAAAAAGGCTTTTATGGGTATGTTCGTAGCAAAAGGAATAACAAAGAAACAGTGGGGTCACTCAGAGGAGAAGATGGTGAAATGCAAACAGGGGACACAGAAAGGGCTGAACTCCTCAATGCCTTCTTTGCCTCAGTCTTCTCCGATAAAGAAAACAATGCCCGACCTGAAGAATTTGGAGCAAATGATTCAGCAGAGGAAACACAGCCCAGAATAACTAAGGAGATAGTACAAGAATACTTGGCTAGTTTAGATGTATTCAAGTCTCCAGGGCCAGATGAACTGCATCCAAGAGTATTAAAAGAACTGGCAGATGTGATCTCAGAACCACTGGCAGTCATCTTTGAGAATTCCTGGAGAACAGGCGAAGTCCCGGCAGACTGGAGGAGGGCAAATGTCCCTATTTTCAAAAAGGGGAAAAGAGAGGACCCAAATAATTACCGCCCAGTCAGTCTGACATCAATACCAGGGAAGATTCTGGAGCAGATCATTAAGCAAACAGTCTGTGAGCACCTAGAAAGGAATGCTGTGATCACCAATAGTCAGCATGGATTTCTGAAAAATAAGTCATGTCAGACTAACCTGATCTCATTTTTTGACAGAATTACAAGCCTGGTAGATGAAGGGAACGCAGTGGATGCAGCCTACCTTGATTTCAGCAAGGCATTCAACAAGGTGCCCCATGATATTCTTGTAAAGAAGCTGGCAAAATGCGGTCTTGACTATGCTACCACTCAGTGGATTTGTTAACTGG
The DNA here is from genome assembly GCF_027172205.1 of Podarcis raffonei. Lineage (NCBI taxonomy): Eukaryota > Metazoa > Chordata > Lepidosauria > Squamata > Lacertidae > Podarcis > Podarcis raffonei. The sequence goes on along the minus strand of NC_070619.1, from coordinate 2,709,000 downwards.
CTGACTGACCGAACCCAAAGGGTGCTCATCAATGGTTCCTCTTCATCCTGGAGAAGAGTGACTAGTGGGGTGCCACAGGGTTCTGTCTTGGGCCCAGTCTTATTCAACATCTTTATCAACGACTTGGATGATGGACTCAAGGGCATCCTGATCAAATTTGCAGATGACACCAAACTGGGAGGGGTGGCTAACACCCCAGAGGACAGGATCACACTTCAAAACGACCTTGACAGATTAGAGAACTGGGCCAAAACAAACAAGATGAATTTTAACAGGGAGAAATGCAAAGTATTGCACTTGGGCAAAAAAAATGAGAGGCACAAATACAAGATGGGTGACACCTGGCTTGAGAGCAGTACATGGGAAAAGGATCTAGGAGTCTTGGTTGACCACAAACTTGACATGAGCCAACAGTGTGACACGGCAGCTAAAAAAGCCAATGCAATTCTGGGCTGCATCAATAGGAGTATAGCAACTAGATCAAGGGAAGTAATAGTGCCACTGTATTCTGCTCTGGTCAGACCTCACCTGGAGTACTGTGTCCAGTTCTGGGCACCACAGTTCAAGAAGGACACTGACAAACTGGAACGTGTCCAGAGGAGGGCAAGCAAAATGGTCAAAGGCCTGGAAACGATGCCTTATGAGGAACGGCTAAGGGAGCTGGGCATGTTTAGCCTGGAGAAGAGGAGGTTAAGGGGTGATATGATAGCCATGTTCAAATATATAAAAGGATGTCACATAGAGGAGGGAGAAAGGTTGTTTTCTGCTGCTCCAGAGAAGCGGACACGGAGCAATGGATCCAAACTACAAGAAAGAAGATTCCACCTAAACATTAGGAAGAACTTCCTGACAGTAAGAGCTGTTCGAGAGTGGAATTTGCTGCCAAGGAGTGTGGTGGAGTCTCCTTCTTTGGAGGTCTTTAAGCAGAGGCTTAACAACCATATGTCAGGAGTGCTCTGCAGGGGGTTGGACTCGATGGCCCTTGTGGTCTATTCCAACTCTATGATTCTATGAAATATAGCAACCCTAGTTAAGGGGCCACCGCCTCCGACTTATGAGTGTCTTCCGTCCCTTTTAAGGCCACCCAAGTCTGCCCACTCACCACTTCTGGTGGCAGGCAGTTCCTAGGACTGAATCCCTATGCGCTTCTGGCGTTATTCACTCTTGGCTGCAGGTGTTCTTCTGTGTTGCCTCCAGGTGGAAGTCACAGCCCCTCCAGAGCATCCCTGGCCGAATTATTGTGGGGCGGCCCTTGTCTGCTAATATCTTCCGGGGTGATGCCAGGTCGCTCCTGGAAGGACCCCTCTTCCTTATCCTGAAGCTGTGGGACAAAAATAGCAACGTGAAGAAGTCTGAAGGACTGAGCAGGCCAAGATGTCCTCAGAGGATCTCTATTTCCTAAATAACTCATAGGAAAGATCTGCCTAGTCCAGCCTCATTTTTCTCACATTGTATAACAAGATATTTCAACTGGAGATTGGCCACCAGAGACTTGCCACGCACCCACTTGAGGTGTCCCGAGTCCCCCAAGGTGTCGCTCTCGTAGGCTTCGTAGTCTAAGCTCAGGGGGCTGTCCGGGCCTGCGTCTCTCTGGGGGGGTGAGGGGATTCTTCCCATTTGGGGTCCTCCTGCACACAACCTCAGAGTTGCATATATCCATTTTGGGGAACTGCGGAGGAAGAGGGAGAAGCCCCGTCAGCAGCGCTGGGAAGAGGGGAGAGACTTCCCAGAATCTCCTGCAACCTGGCCTGACCCTGCAAGGCTGTCCTTCGTCTTCCCTGCCTGGGCTTCCCTCCTCCTCTGTCTGCCACGTACAGTACCTCCTTGAGATCTCTGAAGTCCCCCAAGGTGTCGCTCTCGCAGGCTTCGTAGTCTAAGCTCAGGGGGCTGTCCGGGCCAGCGTCTCTCTGGGGGGCGAGGGGATTATTCCCATTTGGGGTCCTCCTGCACACAACTTCAGAGTCGCCAATATCCATTTCGGGTAACTGCGGAGGAAGAGGGAAAAGCTCTACGAGCAGCGTTGGAAGAGGGGAGAGAACTTCTGCCTCCAAGCAGGCATATTTTACCCCGCTCAGGTTAACATGTCCTCTCCCTTCCAACCCTTCCTCATCAGACTGTTCCCCACTGTTAAGTTGTGGGCGAAAATATCAGATGACACAGCGATTCTTCCAAAGCAGCTCTTTATTTGTAAGCTGGAACAGAACTGAACCAAGGAGCTCAGTCAGCCTGCTTATATAGAGCTCCACTAGAACGCAACAGTAACCATTTTCTGTAACTAGCCAATTACTGAACGTCACTTTCGATCCTTCATTTGCATAACTATCTACAGTATCCCCCTGCTGGCCCAGGGTGAGAACTTCAGTACATAACACCCACCCATTCCAGTTTGTCCCTATCCTTCTTTAAAGTGTGGGACCCTCAACTGGGCACATTCCCACTGATGTGCAAGGAATCACACCTGGCCTAACAGGCCTCTCATTCCAGGCACCATCTTCGCAGCTCCTCCTGTTTTTTAAAAGGCGTTTGTTACCCAAACTGTAATTTCTATTTCTATATCAGACACGTCCAACCCACCGATCCAGATTGCTCAGTCAATCAGGGGGTTGATCTTGGTGGATCACGGGCCCAAGGCAGGCCGAGCACAGCACGCTCCTCAATAGCCAGAAAGACAATGACTCCAAAGCCGGGCACAAAAGAGCTCCACACCCAGCTGGTTTGAAGAGAGGGAGAGAGAGAGAGGGGGGATGGAGGTGAGAAGGAGCTGGGTCTCTGAAGAGGGAAGGTAGGACCAAGACCAGCAACAGCATCGCCTCTGCAGGGGCAGAGAGAGGGAGGGGGAGAAGGCAGGATCGGCATTGCCCGCCTACCCTGCACCCGTCCCTGTCCCCTTGAAGGAAGCAGCCAGTGCCCACCTGCCCACCCGACTCCCATCATGCATTGTCTCCCCCTTATGCTACGACAAGCTTGCCTCCCTCCTGTCAGAATAAGGAGAGGCATGAAAAGGGCAGAGCGGAGTTTGACTGCACGCAGATGCAGACTGCAATTGCTTGAGAAAAAGCCCTGGGGGGCAGTGGACTTTCAGCCTCAGCAGCTGATTTTCACGGAGTAAGATGGAGGAATAAAGCTGCTCTGCTCAATAGGCCTGACACTCCACAGGTCTGTGGAGATCGTGTTTTTGCTAATAAAGAGTTAACTCTGTCTTTGAACTGTGTGATTACTGACCAACTCTCTGCTGCAACACATATGTACATACGTAGGTGCCTTGTTCTAGGTCAACACCTATTGTCCATCTAGACAAGCTATGCCTACTCTGATTGGCTGTGGCTCTCCAGGGTCTGAAGTTAAGAGAGTCCTTTCCTGATCCCTTTACCTAGATCCTGGGGAATCAAACGTGGGACCTCCTGCCCTTCAAAGCCATTGCGCTACGAGCCCTGCTGGGCACCTACCAGAATCCGAACTCACATTGCACCCTACCTGTTTCGCATCTCCAGCAGCCTCCATGCTGTAAGAACAAACATTGACAGCTCCCGCCTCCTTCTCTAGGCTGGGCAGAGTGCTGGTCCTGCTCATCTGACCATCAAAGAGGTTTCTTCTTTTTTTTGCACTTCCATGCTTTGATTGGCGAGGGAGGGCTGCTGTGGGGTCGCCGGCCCGCAAGAGGGGTGCTCCTCCTTGTTCACTTGGAAACGCATGCAAACAGATAACTTACAAGAAAAATACTGAACCAAAAGCAACCTAAGAGAAATATCTTTTTTTTTAATGACTGGATAAACCACTCGTTCAATTGTATCACCACTTGACTGTATTTGTGTTTACCTCCTGCCCTTCCAAGCCAATATAATTGCCCTACGAGCCCTGCTGGGCACTTCTCAGAATCCGAACTCAAACCGCACCCTACCTGCTTCGCATCTCCAGCAGCCTCCACGCTGTCAGAACAAACATTGACGGCTCCCACCTGCTCCTCTGGGCTGGCAGAGAGCTCTGGTCCTTATAAGTAACAACCTTGTATTAGTTCTCAGTCCTTCTTAATGTGGAGTGATGGGTTGTGTTTCTATTTAAATTTCAGTCCTCATTCCTAAATCTATTGGGAGCTTGGGTCCTGCTTGGAAGTTTCCCCTTTGGGTATTTGGCTGGCCACAGTGAAAACAGTCAAGCCAGAGGCTCCTCCCAGCTCTGTCTTGCCCTGCCCAGTGGGCTGGACCACTCGCCTCTAAACCCCGCCCTGCCTCTACCCGCATTCCACTGCCCCCCTTCACAACCTATTGTCTTCTCCCCGCCTCCTTTCACAATGGCTCACCTGGATTGGCGCAGGCGGCCAACACTCTCACGAGCACCAGAGTTTGCCCCTCCCCTCCCCCTTACCTCATGCTGATTGGCCGAGACAAGGGCATAAGGGGCGTGGCCTGGCAGGACCAGCCTGGGGGGAGGCAAGGTGACAGAAGCAGCTGGAGGAAATTCACCCCCCCAAAAAAACTTAATTAACCAAGATAAAAAAAACAGGTTTTGAACCGAAAACCCCTGACCATTAGGTCCAGTCGTGACCGACTCTGGGGTTGCGGCATTCTTCTCGCTTTACTGGCCAAGGGAGCCGACATACAGCTTCCGGGTCATGTGGCCAGCATGACTGAGCCGCTTCTGGCGAACCAGAGCAGCACACGGAAACGCCGTTTACCTTCCTGCCAGAGTGGTACCTATTTATCTACTTGCACTTTGACATGCTTTTGAACTGCTAGGTTGGCAGGAGCTGGGACCAAACAACGGAAGCTCACCCCGTCGCGGGGATTCGAACCACCAACCTTCTGATCAGCAAGTCCTAGGCCCTGTGGTTTAACCCACAGCGCCACCCACATCCCCAAATATAAAATACATGTTCATGAATGCACGTGGCAAACACATACCTAAGTATATAAACCACGTATTTGAAATAGTACCGGAGAGCAGTCCGGAAGTCATTTTGGTTCTCCCAGTGACCTCAAATATTGCTCTGCAGTAAGGGAAGAAAATGGGAAAAGCTTTTGCTTACAAATCCTGTTTGTGTATGAATAGGGTGAACCTATAACCTAGATCCAGGAATTAAGAGTATTTACCATCACCAAAGAATGGCCAGGCTGCCCAGGTAAAGCAATCAGTGACCATCAACAGATATCCTGGCAAACAGGATTTCTGCTGTAGACTGCCTCTTGTGATGTATGTCTGCTGGAAACCACCTCCTGTGATGTATGTATGATGTCCTTGGGGTGGTCTTGGGCTACCGGTGGGCAATTTTAAAAGTCTATATAAGGGCTTGGCACACCATTGTTCTGGGTTACTCCTCCCTCCTGCGTGTGGTGAGTGAGGACCCTGTTGCAACAGAACAATAAAGATCAGACTTACTAGCCGCTTTGCTTCTCAATATTCTCTGGCTGGCCTCTGTTATTTTCTCCTACTGATAGGGAACCCCCTTAAGGACTCTATATGAGCTCTTGGACACCCCATAAGGGAAAAGGAGCAGTTTTTCTTCTTCTTATAACACAGATGTTTTCTCCTCCTGGTTATTCTCTCCAATATATATGGGAAGAGTATATAGTAAAATAGCAGGAGAGTCATAGCCCAGCAGGAACATCTGCTCTGCATGAAGATCCCAGGTTCAGTCCCAATCATCTCCAGGTAGGACTGGGAGAGCTGCTGCTGGTCAGTGTAGATCAGGGGTTGGCAACCTGCGGCCCATGGGCCACAAGTGGCCCACAGGGTTCATTTAAACGGCCCACAAGCCGCCCCCGAACCGAGCCGCCTGTTTGGCAAGTCCCTGCGCACTGCGCTAAACCAATGCAGCACGGAGTGGGGACTCACTTCCGTGGCACGAGAAATCGTGTCTGACAGATGCAGACGCGATCCAGTCTACGGAGCGATCTCTGCGGGAGTGAACCGGCCCAGGCGAGGAAAACCTTGCCAACCCCTGGTGTAGATGATACTGAGCGACGTGGAGTAATGCAAGGTCTGACTCTGCATAAGGCAGCCTATCAAGTTTCTAGATCTCTCTCCCTCTGGGATGGCACCCAGGGCACCCCCCCTCCTACACCCCTGCTCCATGTGGGTTCTTAGCTCTCCTCAGCTCTAACCCCCCACCCCGTCAGAACAAACTCTCCTGGCAGAATCCAGCTCCCAGACCCCATTAATCTCTTCCCTCCATTCAAACTGTCTCTCCATCCACTCCAACTGCCGCCTTCGGAACTGTTTTCAATCAGGAGCTGTTGCTAGTTAACTGTTTGCTGCAGTACGACTCATGCAACACGTTGGCGACTAATATACACACAATAATTACCAAAACAATTATGCATTCTTTATCAATCTCCCGAGAAAAATACAAAACCTTATGCAAAGCCACAGAGACTTGCAAACTACCCAACCTAAGATGAACTTATAATGTCTAATTTCAATGGATTTTCCAAGTGCTTAACTCAGTCTCTTAAACTTAAGCCAAGAAATAGTATTCTCTATGAAATTGAATATCAATATACGTAGCAAGGCTTTGAGATTAGACCACTGAAGCAGCCCGGAAAACTACCTTCATTATAAAATCAGTTCAAATCAAATTAATGGCAAATTAATTGGGCTACTTGCACTGCCAGGGCGAAAGAGGTGCAAAACGCCGGCACCCTGTCTACAACCTTATTAACATCCATCTACAACTTCACTAGCATCTCTCGGTATTGTGAACAACATCAAACTTACCTTTTGTTAGTATCTTCATGAACTTACCTAAAAAGATAAAGAAAACAAAAGACTGAGCTAAGAACTTGAAAAATCCATTTAAATAAGACATTATAAGCTCATCTTAGGTTGGGTAGTTCGTAAGCCTCTGTGGCTTTTGATAAGTTTTTGTATTTTTCTCAGAAGATTGATAAAGAATGCATAATCATTTTGGTAATTATTGTGAGTTAACTGTTCGCTGGCAGGGAAAAACCCACACATACTCAGTGACTCAACCTGCTCAGTAAACAAACTTTTCCATCACATGTCCCACCCCTGAAAATTATTGCATGGGCGAGGTTGCATATACCAGCATCGATGCAGCAATGGGCAGGAATGGTAAAAAAGTATTTTGGGGTTTCTGTTTCAATACGCAAATATACGTGCATCGTGCACACGATACCTTATACACCGTATTTTTCCGTCTATGACGCCCCCTATTTTTGTGGTAACAACCAATCACCAGTCCACCCTTGGCACTATCCGTGTATAAGACGCCCCCTAATTTTTGACATTATTTTTTAGGAAAAACCTAGTCTTATACACGGAAAAATATGGTACTTTATAATACTATTAAGCTATAAACACTATAAAGTTCCAAATGTAACTATATAGCATAACACTTAACTCTATATTCTTTTACATCTATAGACAGGCATTGCACTTTAAAAATACAGGATACAAATACATTTTAACCACTTCTAAATTTGCATTTTAACTAATTGCATTTCAAACAATTACAGCTCGTGGGCTTCCCAGTGGGGGCATCTGGTTGGCCACAGTAACAACAGGATGCTGGTTGGAACCAAGGTTGCAGGTTTGATTCCCGTATGGGACAACTTGCAGGGGGTTGGAATAGATGACCCTCAGAGTCCCTTCCAACACAAAAATTCTGTTTCTTGATGGGCTGTTGGCTGGATCCAGCAGACTGTGTTTATGCTGCACAATAAGCCCACCCACAGTAAAACCACACCAGTCTGGAGCTAGATTTCTCCCCAATCTTTGCAAAGATGCATTGCTTTCCCCTGTGTATATAGACTGAGCCTGACCGTGCCGGTACCGCCAGATGGGAGTTGGAGCCCAAACATCTGGATGGCACCAGGTTGACAAAGGATGGTCCGCACCCAAACCTGGGTTTCCAGCTGTTTTTGGACTACAACTCCCATCCCTAGGTAGCATGCTCAGTGGTCAGGGATGATGGGAATTGTAGTCCAAAAAAAAAGTCCTCTCCTCCATGAATTTCATCCAAATCTCCTTTAAAGTCATCAAAGTTGGTGGCCCCACTGTCTCCTGGAGGAGGGAGTTCCAGAGTTTAGCTACGCACTGTGCGCCTTTTGATGCTAACTTCCTTACCGGTCACGATCATTCATAACATCTCAACGTCCGCTCGTTTTGCATCACAGGGATTAGCTGTACTCAGGCCGGCAGAATGGTGCTTCCGTGTTTTGAAGGCAGATCCCTCCCTCGCCCTGTTCTCTTTTCTTCTTCCAGGAAGGGACGCCCTGTAGAATTAGCTGATCCCACTTAATCTCTCTGTTATAGTGGAGCTGATCCACATTATGAAGGGCTGAGTGCGCCACACTGGCCTGTTATTGCAACCCACAGCGTCTCCGGGAAATGCGTTGTCCAAGCAAGCAGATGCCTGCGTTGTATGCGCTTTGTCAGGAATGCACCGGGGCTCGCATTCCGCGTGCCTAAACACTTCTCTTCCAAATGCGCACATTAGGCAGTTCATGTACGGAAAGCACTGATGCTGGTTTTTAATTATTCCATTTCTCCATCAAGTAGCTGATCAATAGGCCGGTTCGTTCGGTTCCATGTACGATTATTTAATATATATTTTATTTTAAATTTTTCAAACCCTTAGTACATATTTGATACCATTCTTTCTAATACATATGAACTTACCCTCCATCCCATGGTTTATTTCTCCTTAACTTGCGGCATATCATACCTAACTGCCCTCTTCAACTTAGCTTAATATCTAAATTGTTTTTCATTGCTGTTCACAGTTTGAATCCTACTGGCAAATTTATCTATTATATATCTTCAAAAATTCTTTGAAAGGCTTCCCCTCCTCCCTTAACACTGACTCCTCCTGGTCTCTAATTTTTGTTGCCAGACTTGCCAACTCCACATGTAATTCAGCCTTAGAGCATCTCTTTTGTAGGCATGGAATCTTGAGTTCAAAGCTTGAGCTCCCCTCAAGCGGAGCCGCTGCCAGCCAGTGTAGGAAATACTGAATGAGATGCACCAATAATCTGACTCAGCATTAAGCAGCTGAATAAACTGGCCAAGATGTACAAGACTGTATCAGGTAAATTTTGGAAACGCTGAAGGGTCATTTTTTCATATGCGGTGGACTTGTAAAAAAGTGGCAGGCTTTTGGGAAATGATAAACAATGAATTGAAGATGTTTTAAATAGTCACCCCCCCTCAAAAAAGCCTGAAGCATTTCTTTTTGGGAATAATAGGGGAAGAGGTCCCAAAATTTGGTTAAATTGTGTATGTTTCTACTGCAGCCAGAAATTGAAAGAAGAAGTAGTTGCGACAAAAGAGGAGTGGACGTTAAAATGATTGTACTGTATGGAGATGGTGAAACTTATGGCAAAAAAATGTTTGTGGAAGAGTGGAGATCCTTTTCGGACTATATGAGAAAATATTATACTCAAATGAAATTGCAGGCATGGCTGGAAATATGAGAAAAAGGAATGAGAATGATAAAGTAATATAATGTACAATATGAGCTGCACCAATGATCTGACCCAATATGAAGCAGCTAAATTAAGAAGTCCTTATTCCCCACAGTTTCTCAATTTCCTGAGAAGAGGGATTGATAGTTAAATCTTCTGGGAACTGTAGCTCTGTGCAAATAGAGTCGCCTGGCAACTCTCAGCAATCCTTGTTGTTGTTTAGTTGTTGAGTCGTGTCCGACTCTGGACCAGAGCACGCCAGGCACTCCTGTTTTCCACTGCCTCCCGCAGTTTGGTCAAACTCATGTTAGTGGCTTCGAGAACACTGTCCCACCATCTCATCCTCTGTCCTCCCTTTCTCCTTGTGCCCTCCATCTTTCCCAGCATCAGTGTCTTCTCCAGGGAGTCTTCTCTTCTCATGAGGTGGCCAAAGTACTGGAGCCTCAGCTTCACAATCTGTCCTTCCAGTGAGCACTCAGGGCTGATTTCCTTAAGAATGGATGCGTTTGATCTTCTTGCAGTCCATGGGACTCTCAAGAGTCTCCTCCAGCACCAGAATTCAAAAGCATCCATTCTTTGGCGATCAGCCTTCTTGATGGTCCAGCTCTCACTTCCATACATCACTACTGGGAAAACCATAGCTTTTACTATACGGACCTTTGTTGGCAAGGTGATGTCTCTGCTTTTTAAGATGCTGTCTAGGTTTGTCATCGCTTTTCCCCCAAGAAGCAGGCGTCTTTTAATTTCATGACTGCTGTTACCATCTGCAGTGATCATGGAGCCCAAGAAAGTAAAATCTCTCACTGCCTCAATTTCTTCCCCTTCTGTTTGCCAGTGGCCGTGATCTTAGTTTTTTTTTATGTTGAGCAATCCTTAGCAAACTACATTTCCCAGGATCCTTTGCGGGAGGGAGGCCATGACTGTTTTAAGTGGTATGATAATGCTTTTAGATGTGTAGTGCTGACGGGGCCAAAGATTAAAATATGTCGACATCTGGATGGCCTTGCCTAACCAAAAGTGATTCAAGCAGGCACCAGAAAAAGCTCACCCATGGTATCAAGAGGCAGGGAGTTCCAAAGCCTAGGTGCCTCCACACTGAAAGATTTATTTCCTATGACTGATGTGCACAATGATGGCAGAATACAGCCACAAAGAAAAAAACAACCCCATATCAGTATGGAGGTGCCCTTTATTTAATTCAGTGCTGGCTGTTGTTTTTTCCCTTCCTTTTTTATGTTATGATTTTATGATTTTGCAGTGTTTAAATGTCTTCATCGTACACCAGCCTGAGTGTTTCCTGCCCCCCACAATAATTAGTTTGATGGTTGATAAATATATTTTTTAGAAGTAAATAAATGTACGGTTAAGGGTCAAGGGGTTTTTAAGTCTGAAAAAGGTTCTTTTTTTGGGGGTAGTGTGTGTTCTACATGGGTTTCTCAATGTAACCACAGGGAATTGAATAATAATAATAATAATAATAATAATAATAAAATTCTATACATGGTCGAGGTAACTGGGGCTGCATCCAGTGAAGTCTTCCAAAGAGGAAACCCATTGAAATGAATGGGCCTAGCTGTGTGCATTGTCTCTGTGTAAGCCCCACTGAATTCAATGGAGCTTACTTCTGAGTAAACATGTTTAGGATTTTGCTGTTAAGTTGTATACAACCATCATCATCATCATTAACCGGCCTTCATCAAGAGATCCCCATGGCAGTTCACATAATAAAATACAAGTTAAAACACAAGTGAATAATTAAATTAAAACAATGAAACAATAACTCCCCCCTTCCCACAGACACATTTAAAAGGCTGTAGGATATTAATCAGCAAATATAACATAATCTGTTACAGAAAATGTGATAAAAGGGTGATAAAATGAGGGATTTTCTGTTCGTGCCATGAGGTAAAGAGAAAGGGGGTGGAATCCACATTTTAAGAAATTATCTGTGGAAAATTATTATTCATGAGAAGTATTTGTTTTATGGAAATCCTGTGGATTAAATGGGTTTCTCAGCGTTCATGTGTGATTATTTCAAAAGTATTTATTTTTATTTCAGCTGAGGCGATTTATGAGCGTCTGAGTAGAATGTTTTCTAGGAAGGAGTTTATGGATACTTAATATTTATTTATATTTGATTTACCTAACGAATAAAACTTTATATTATTCAATAACGAGGTATTTATTTATGAGGGAATAGTAATAAGAGCCCCCCTCGCGCTTCCACATCTGCGCATGCGCAACTTACCTCCTCTCACCGAGGCGCTGCCCCCTCCATCTCTCTCTCTCTCATTTTCAACTAACTTCAAGAATGCCACCTTCTCAGCCAATCGAATCGCCAAGATCATCTCCCTCGGCCAATTAGAGAAGTCCGCTTCAGCATGGCTCCGCCTTGCCTCTTTTATGTGCGTTTGTGTGAAAGTATTCTTCGAGCTGCCAATCATCTTAACCCGCCTCCTTCCTTTTCTGCGCCGCGGCCCCTCAGCCAATCAGGAAAGCCCTTCACGGTGAGTGGGGGAGGGGAAAGAAAATATTGTTTACCTCAGAGAGGAAAAACGGTAAAGATGAAAAAAGAGGTGGAACAGGGAGGGGGGAGCGGGGAAGGAGAAGTGGGCGTGGCCTTGCCCTTATTTGCGGAGGAGTAGGCGGGGCAACCCGCCTTATGCTAGAAGGTAGACGCGGCCTTTGCTCCCATAGGCGTAAAACGCGCGAGGTGGGCGTGGCCATAAGGCCCCCGGGCTCCGCCCACCACTACATAAAGGCGGCTGTCGGAACGTTCCGGTCCGCCATTTTGTGCAGCCGAAGGGAGAAGAAGGAAGGGAAGCAGCTGCCGCGAGGGGGAGCCGAGAAGGAGGAGGAGGAGGAGGAGGCGGCGGGGGGAAAGACCCGACCGGGGGTTCGGCGACCAGGGGGCGGCCCGGATGGTGAAATCCTCCCTGCAGCGGATCCTCAACAGTCACTGCTTCGCCCGCGAGAAGGAAGGAAATAAAAAGACCCACGTCCCCGCCGACATGCCCGCCCTGCCCGCCAGCGCCGCTTTGAGGAGGTGAGGAGGCGGAGGAAAAGAGAAAGGACCCCCCCCAGGCAGGCGCCTCGCTTCGCCTGACGGGCCGCGGCCTTGTCGCGCAGGCCACGCCCTATAAGCCACGCCCCTCCGCACGAAGGCCCGAGAAGGGCGGGGTTTGCTTTGGCCACGCCCCTCCCCTTTTTTTCTCCATGACCCTGTTTTCCCCCTCTAGCACCTCATACATATAAATGTGTGTATGTACAGTATACGTGTGTGTGTGTGTATATATATATACACACATATACATATATGTGTGTGTGTATAGGGAGAGGATAGAGATAAAGTAGAACATGTAAGGCGGCTAGGGATGAAACTATACTTTGAAAAAGGGAGGGGGCTCTAGAGCTTTTTTTTTTAAGAAAGGGGGAAGATATTCAAGTATTTCTGAAAAAGGAAGGGGCTGTAAATGTAAAAGTACTTCAAAGAGGAAGGAAAACCCGTGTTTTCCCCTCCCCTTTTTTTCTCTACCGCCCCCCAGCACCCCATTTTAAAGAAATATTTTTGGGGGGCTTTATTTGTAGGGATGGAGGGGAACTACAGCGAAAAATATGTTTAATGGGGGGATGAAACTAAAGGTTTAAAATGCAGAGAGGGCTAGAGATTATTTTAAAATGGGAGGGGAATTCGAGATGACCAAACCATTTTGAATAGAGAATAAGAGAGAATTTAAAAGCGATGTGATTTAGTAAGGGAGCAAGAGTTTTAAAAGCTAGGAGCAAGCTAAAGATATATAAAATGCCTTGAACATAATTTAGCTATAAGGCAGCATTTGTGTTTGTTGAGGGACATATTTAGGTTTCAGTTTCTGCCTGGTTAGGTTCTGCGCATACAGATAGTGTGTGGGTGATCTTTTCCCCAACACCTCTCAAAGTCTCTATTCAGTAGGGCCTTGCGGTTTGCCTAGGTGCCTCATAGCTAAATTATGTTTAGAGTTAGGGTGGAGGGGAAAAAAAGTGCTAGGTTTAAGTCAGGGGTTCTTTAAAATTAATAATTGTGAATGGTGGTGAAATGTCTCTTGTGCCTTACACTGCCAACTATACCTCATTGACAACCACTACTCATATACTGAGTGAGGGGAGAGAGAGTCGCCTTGGTTCATTACAGAACTCAAAATTCTGTATCCGTAGGGAGGAAGGGCAGAGTGAGACCCACTTCTGTTAATTAAGAAACGAAACAAATTGTTTGTTGCTCTTTCACACACAACCCAACACACACACTTATAGCACCAACGTTTAGGAAGAAAGGGGCCAATTTTAAAGGGGGAAGGGGAAGAATGTGAGCCTCATCCTTGTTCTTTTGGGAAGTTCAAGTTTGTCCTTCCACTTTCCGCTGCCCATACACCTACTTGGCAGCCAACACTTAGAGGAAAGTTCCTACCTATATATATTTGCAGGGAATGAGACTTTATTTGATCACACGGGACAAAATAAAATTTTATCAAACACGTGCCTTTGTGTAAAATGACAATTGGCCACCAGGCACTGAACACTCCACAAAGGAAGAGCTACTATTTTAAATATGTATGTATGTATATGCTGGGAGTGAGGATGAGGGAAAGCAAGCTGCACTTTTATATTCTGTAGTGAGAAACTCTTCCCTCTCGTCCTTCTTTTGGTACTCACCCCCCAGAGAAGAAGTCTCTTCCTAAATAGTATGAAGGGACAGATGAAGCAAAACCCATATCTGATCATTGTGGGGAAGAATATGGGGTCTTCCCTCTCCACTGCCTGCCCCGGAGTGAGGCAGAAGCATCTGCTCCCTAGGAAAGAATGAGGTTCTGCTCTCATTTGTTGCAGACGAGGTCATTGGTTACATGAGAGACCTTCCCCGACCCAGACAAAAAACAAATCCTCTTTTTATCATTAGGGGAATGGCTCCCTCCCTCCCTCAGACACCTTACTCAGTATATGTTTCAGGGAAAGGAGTGACATCATAAAGGGAAAATGGGCACCAGCTTCCACTCTTCCCTATCAAAACCTTGGGAGCCTTTTGTGAAAAACAGTTACGTGCAGGGATACGTAAAAGTGGAGCACCTGCCTAATCCTTGTGGAGAGATATTTACGACCCCTTTGTCAATCACGGGGAAGGCAGCGGTTCTACCTTTATTTAGGGAAATCTACATTAATGAAACACAGAATTGTAGAGTTGGAAGGGACCACCAGAGTCATCCAGACCAACCCCCTGCAATGCAGGAATCTTCTGCCTAATGTGGGGCTCAAACCCACTACCCTGAGATTAAAGAATCTCGTGCTGTAGCAGCTTGAGCTTTCACACATATACCCATCTGACTTTTCTTCTCTTTTTTGTAGAATATCCTATGTATTCATACAGCAAAGGCAAATCTTCAGCAGTGCAAATTTTCTCACTGATGTGCATTGTTAAAATAACCACATTTAAACAATTCTTCCAAGTGGATATGTATAACACTAGGGTCGCAAGTAGAGGGAAGCCCCGTTCGATACATAGAGAGTGTGTGTAAAAAGAGAACAGTATCTTTACTACATAATCTAAATCAGATTTCACCAACCTAGTGCCCTCCAAATCTTTTGGGCTGCAATGACCAGTGGCAGTCCTGGCTGGCGCTTACGGGAGATGGAAGTTCAAAACCTGTGGAGGGCACCAGGTTTAGTAAAAGCCACCTCTAGATTTCCCATGTCACTGAATTCAGAAATGGGACCACCTTTTAGAAAAGGGGTGGGGGCTTTAAACAATATTTGAGGTCGGGACAAATTCACTAGGCAAGCACTTAATTCATTCTTGCCAGCAGTAGGGCTTAATAACGTCTTTTCCTCCACTTTTGATCATGTTAGAAGAAGCACCTCAAACTGAGCATTATTGGGATGTAAATGTCTGCCTCCGGGAGAGTGGGGAGTTTCCTAGCTGTTGTCATCTGGGTGCGGCTTGCCCTGAACTTCCTTTCTTAGTGCCATTGGAGCTGACATGGGGCCTTGTCCAACTGCACCTTCCCAGAACAGGCAGAGGACCCACTTCCCCTTCCCCCCAAACCTGCTGTCTCGTCTCTTTCCTGCTAATATCTGCAGGTGCACACTTTATTGGCACTACCTAGGAAGGGATGTTCCTTCAAGAATGAGAAATGGGGGTGGAAGTGAATGCTGGAGACATCTTGGGTGGCACTTGCATCCCTTTAACCCTCTAATAGCCCTTCCTCACTTGCCTTGCCCTTCTTCATGAGCTCAGAAGAGATGGTTGTAGCCCCTGCCAGAACCATTGCAAAGAAGCTTCTCTGTAGTCGCCCATGCCTCAGCTCCCTTTACTCAAATCTCGGTGCAAAAGTAGCAGCTGATCCAAGAATTTTTTTTTTAAAGAAAGACATCTTGTTTTGACCAAGCCTGGGGTGGGAAATTGGATCTCTGACCTGCTTTAAGCAAGGTCCGGGCTTTTTTTTACATGTAATACTTTACACTGTGGCCTGTTCCCTACATAATTAAAAGGTACAGGCCATATTCCTTTCCTGCTCTGGGATTTGGACCTCTGAAGCATAGTGTACAAGGCATATACAGTGGTACCTCTACTTACGTACACCTCTGGTTACGTATCCTTCAGGATACACATGCGGCAAGCCCGGAAGTATTTTTCCGGGTTTCGTCGCATGCGCAGAACAGGCATCTCTGGTTGCGAAAACCTCTGGATCCGACCAGAGCTCCGGAATGGATCCCACCTGCAACCGGAGGTACCACTGTAACTGAATGCTGTGGCAATGGTTGCCTTCATGTTCTTCCTGACACCACCTGCCTAAAACCTTGTTGCAGAGAGCCCTGTTTAGACTAAACTGCCCCCAACATGGTGTCTGTCTTGTCCTTAATCATTGACCAGGCTGGGTTAAGTATGCAGTAGCACTTGGTAGTGTAAACTTGAGTCATCCCCAGCTGGGGATCTTGGTGGGGTGAGCAGCCTGGGCCAGCTCTTCTCCCAGAGATTGAGTTTGTCCCTTGATGTGCTCTGGGTGTTGATCAGCTAGGTTTGGATAGAGCACGGTCGTCATAGAAGGGACCCCTTGGGTCATTTAGTCCACCCCACTGCAGTGCAAGAATGAATCCCCTCCTCCTGTCAACTATCCTTTGGGGGTGGGGCCTGAATCAGACCACTATTTCTCAGAACAGCCCTGGCGGCGCACTCAATATGAGTGGGGTAGCTAGGTGCTGTGAGAAAACCAGTACCAGCCTTGTGTGCCCTGTGGTGCTGTTGAAATGACCTCAGAACGCAGGGGGGTTTGAGTTAAAGGCAAATGCTTTTGTAGAGAGATGAGGCTGGAGCTGGGTTGAATCCAGTCTGGAATAGTCTCCCTTCTTGCTTTGAATCCTCTCGGTTCAACAATGGGTGTTGGATTTACAAAGCAAGAGTACATAATTTGGATCCGCAGACAGGTGAGGCACAGCCAACCTATCTTTCAAGTGATTTTCCTACTGAAGAGCACCCAATACATCCATGCTTGCTCAGATCCAGGCCCGCAGGAGCCTGCCTTAGTTAGGTGATCCATGGGGAATTGGCGATTGGTTCCCCCACGAGTGGATTGCAGTCTTGGTGACACTGAATAGAAACAGTTGTCTTTAGATAAGGAGCCTGGGCTTCCTGCGTAACAGGGCCGATTCCTTGGCGGACTGCAAGGATAGAGGGGTGTTGAACCCTGGGCGTAATGGCTACTTAAGGAGAGAACTGAGTTCATGATGGAAAACACTAAGGGTGGTAGATCTTGAACACTAGAATGGACCTTTTTCTGTGGTGGCTCCCTGTTTCTGGAATGCTCTCCCCAGAAAAGTTCTCTTGGCAATCCTTTAGGCACCAGGTAAAAACTGTCCTCTGTAACCAGGCCTTGTAACTATCTGTGGCCTTTTAGAAGTGGGTGGGGTGTTTTTAATGTATTGCGGAATTGGAAGGGATCCCCAAGGGTCATCTAGCCCAACCCCCTGCAATGCAGGAATCTCCGCTAAAGCACTCATGACGGATGGGCATCCAACCTCTGCTTAAAAACCTCCAAGGAAGGAGATTTGATTTTAATGTACCTATGTGGCGTTTATTATTTGTCCGTTTGGTTGTATGCCATTTTGGGTTGCCCTGAGCAAGATAAAGCAACTGCCAAATTTAATAAAAAAAGATAAAACATGCCCTAAGTTTCCTGCCTGGAACCATTCTCCCACTCATCCAAACTGAAACAGCACAGAGCATTGTAAGACGATGGAGTTAGTAACTGGATGTTGGGCCTATGGCATCAAACCAGAAATTACAATAGCAAATGTACATGGAAAAGGCGCCCTTAATGAGTAGATACAGTGGTACCTCGGGTTACATATGCTTCAGGTTACATACGCTTCAGGTTACAGACTCCGCTAACCCAGAAATAATGCTTCAGGTTAAGAACTTTGCTTCAGGATGAGAACAGAAATTGTGCTCCGGCGGCACGACAGCAGCGGGAGGCCCCATTAGCTAAAGTGGTGCTTCAGATTAAGAACAGTTTCAGGTTAAGTACAGACCTCCGGAATGAATTAAGTACTTAACCCGAGGTAGCACTATACTGTCTGTCAGAAGACCTTAAAAGAAGTCACAAACCATTGTAACCCGGAGCAGCATTTTTCTGCGCCTCAGATGACTCAATCATTTCCCCCCCCTCCACATTTGAGCAACCTTGAGCCCAGCTTGTGTGGCTGGTGGGGGAATAAAATAAATCGGATTGTTGTGCAATCCTTTGAGCAAAGCACTGCATATCGCGTTAAGGGATTAGTGGGGCGGTTGTTTCTTTTTTGGCTGCTCAAAATGGTGGATGGCAGGGCTTCCTCCCCACCCCTTGTTTATACTGTTTTGCAAATGGCTGCTGGCAGGATGGTTGTGAGAATTTCCCCGAGGGGAACCTTGATCTGCTTCATCTGTTGAGGTGACGCATCCAGTCAGAGCCTGCAGGGCGAAGGATGGTGCAGAGGGAGGGGCTAAGTGGGACAGCGATTATCATCACCTGCTGTTGATGTTAAAAAGGAGACGGAGCCCATTCAGTTCAGCTGGCTTGCTGTTGACATAGCACTGTACGTGAATGCTGCGCGGCCAGCTTGCTTCAGCTGTGCGGGACATTTAAATGGCAGCTTAGAAATTCAGAAATAGGGGTTGGTATTTTGCAGCTGCAAGTTCCATTCTTAACGTGTGGGTGCATGCACTTTTTTGTTTCTGTTTTTAAATGGCAGCTCTCCAATTTAGCTTGCAGGCTTGCTGCTCCCAGTATTAAATTCCCAGTAGAAAGAAGCAAAACATATTATGGATTAATGACGTTTTATGTATTTTATTGCAACCAGTAAAGGGGAAAGGAAAGGGCTTCCAGTTCTATAGAATGTGAGTGCGGCAAGAGGCTAATAGGGAATGAACGTGTTTGTGGGCTGATGGGGCAATAGAGTGCTAGTTAAACAACTAGAATGGGAGCCTTTTAGTCCTCTCCCCGGCCCCTGCCTTCTTCATGGGTTGGAGCTCCTGTTAACTCTGAAAACTTAAGCAACTCCCCAGATAGCAAAACAGCAGGCTTGAATATCAGTGGAGTGCATCCAGATTGTTTTTTGTGTTAGCATTCAACAGACACAAGTGTGACATTTGCATGATTCTTGGAGTTGGAAGCAATTTGTGGGGGGTGTTAATTTTTGGGAGGCTTGTTCAAACTTGGAGCTCATGCTACTAGTCCATAAGAAATTCTGGTGTCCTCCCTAGGTGTGCAACCCTGACCACTTTCCCCCTCTCTTTTTCTCAGTTCCAGAGTGTCCTTCAGTTGCTGTAGTAACCTGGGTCCGGGGCCTCGGTGGTGCTCCTGATGCCCCTCACCCACCCCTGAAGATCCCAGGTGGGCGAGGGAATTGTCAGAGGGATCACAATCTTTCAGCTAACTTATTTTATTCCGTAAGTATGCTTGTACTCCGCAAGTGGGGTTAATCCCTGCATATTTTAAGGGTTTTAGAGATTAGGCTGAGATGTGTCCTTTAACTTCAGTGGGTCTACTCTGAGCAGGACTCGCAGTAGATTTCCCCACAGCCATAAGCAGATAAAAAAAACACACCTTTCTGTTTCCTTTAGGATAATCGGCTGAATGTAACAGAAGAGATAACATCCAATAACAGGACAAGAATCCTGAATGTCCAGTCCAGGCTTACGGATGCCAAACACATCAGCTGGAAAGCTGTGTTGAACAATAACAACTTGTACATCGAAATTCCCAATGGCGCTCTGCCTGAAGGGAGCAAGGACAGGTAAAGGGCAGAAGGAGTTCAGGTGTGCCTCGGTTGTTGTCATGGTTGGAGTGGGTGAGGGAGGCCGCCAGCTAATTTATAGCTCTGGTCAAGCCTCGTTCTTGAATCTGTGGCTTTTACAGAACTGCCCTCGGGGTCTGTCCTTGATACACCTCTTGGTGTTGTGTTGTGTTGTGCGGTGTGCTTTACACACTGATTAGGCAGGTTCACACTGGATGAGTGGTCTATCTGCTGCTATGGCTGAGTGGACCCTCTGTGTTTGCAGACAGGGTGCTTCTGCAGGGGAGAGTATTGTGTCTTTCAGACTGTCCTGATGGGCTTCCCAGAGGCATCTAATTGGCCACTGGGGATCAGATGGTGCTGGTGGCGCAACAGGCATTGGCTGAGGCTGTTCAAATACTAGGTGTCCCCCCCTTCCCTTTACAGGAGAATGGAGGAATTTCTCCTCGTTAAATTGGACCTGGGGAACCTGTGCTATTCTACTTTTGTACCTATTAAGTACATACATGTTTCCGGCTTTTCCACAGAGGTGGTGTGGGGCTTCAAAAAAGAGAGGCCTGTGTTTATTGGGAAAGGAATGCAGTCCAGGTTCTTCCAAGTTCCCACATGTGCATCTTAATTCCTGAAACCAGTTCTTGACAGTAGCATTGCGGGGCAGAGGCCATCCTGGGTAATTTCCGTTTCCAGGAGATTATTAAGCTATAAATGGCAGCTGCTGGCTCCTTAAGGAGCTTCTGCTGCTTTTCCTCTGCCCAAATCAAAACCGCAGTTGCATAAAATGCTTCTTGAGCAGGGAAGTGGAAAACAAGAGTTTTCACTTGCTTCCTGTCCTTTCCCCCCACCTCCAGTTTTGCAGTTCTTCTTGAGTTTGCTGAAGAACAACTTCAAGTGGACCATGTCTTCATTTGCTTCCACAAGAATAGAGACGACAGAGGTAAGAGTTGGGGGCTGGGTGTGTGTGCGAGGAACCCGTGTCACCTCCCCGGTGGCAGGGGGGGCAACCGGGGTGTTTTATTTCGTCTGGGGAACTCACCCTACATCTCTTCTCTCCCCGGCAGCCTCGCTGCTCCGTACTTTCAGCTTCTTGGGCTTTGAGATTGTGAGACCCGGGCATGCCCTTGTCCCCAAGAGACCCGATGCTTGCTTCATGGCGTACACCTTCGAACGAGACTCTTCCGAAGAAGACTAGATTGCAGTGTTTGCCTTGTTAGAGCTTTTCTCTCTCGTTTTCTCTTTGTCAAAGATGAATCTGTAGAAATTTTGTCAACATCTTTAAATGACGCGTAGCGCACAAGCGCAAGAAAGAAAGAAAGATGACTTGTTCCTTTGTACGAATTATTTGTGACAGGCTGCTCTGGTGGTGGTGGTGTGGGGGGAAAGATGTTGAAAATTTCCACCTTTTTGTCATCTTGTTTTTTTCCTCTCTCCTGGATTTGTCCGCATGTTGTGATTGTGCAAAGAAAAAAAAATAAATGCTCACTCCAAATTAGCAGTATATTTCTTGGAAGTTTAATATTGTGTGTTTGTGATACTGAAGTATTTGCTTTTAATTCTAAATAAAAGTTTATATTTTACTTTATTGCTAGTTTTAATGTTTAATAACAGTTGGTATGTTCGGCTAGGAAGGGTTTTTTTAGCCTGGACTTGCAGAGCAGTAGTGAGGCATGTTGGGTTCTCGGCTCCTCTCATTCCTAGCTAGTGTGGTGGAGGCAGATGGCAGTTGTAGTTCAGCAACATCGAGAAAAGCGGTGGGTGTTCCCTAGCTTTGCTGACGAGATCATGACATTGGTCCTACTGTGAAGGTTCATTTTCTGCAGGGAATAGTTTTTCACTCAAATCAGGGTCCTTTCAAGCAACACACTTGCATATTCCACAACATCACCTGGCCTTGTTGGGGGTCCTCTTCTCAATAACGTAATTTGGTGCCGATTCTGAGCCTTTTCAGGGTTGTGGCTCATTTGTGTTATTGTCAATATTGCTTCAAGATAGATGGGATTCTAGGGTGCTGAGTGGGCCTCTGAAGATTACTTTCCTGTGTCCTGCAAGCAGGGACTTGGCTGTTTCCTAGGTGCCTATTAGGGCTGGGCGATAGCTGGTGTTCAACATCACAATATATCACCAGCTAAACATCGCGATAATGTATCACACTGATTGATTCTGCATACAGGGCAGCTGTCTCCCAGCTCCACCTGGTACGCAGGCTGAGACCCTACCTGCCTGCGGACTATCTTGCCAGAGTGGTGCATGCTTTGGTTATCTCCCGCTTGGACTACAGCAATGCACTCTATGTGGGGCTACCTTTGAAGGTGACCCGGAAACTACAACTAATCCAGAATGCGGCAGCTAGACTGGTGACTGGGGGCAGCCGCCGAGACCACATAACACCGGTCTTGAAAGACCTACATTGGCTCCCAGTATGTTTCCGAACACAATTCAAAGTGTTGGTGCTGACCTTGAAAGCCCTAAACGGCCTCAGCCCAGTAGACCTGAAGGAGCGTCTCCACCCCCATCGTTCTGCCCGGACACTGAGGTCCAGTGCCGAGGGCCTTCTGGCGGTTCCCTCATTGCGAGAAGCAAAGCTACAGGGAACCAGGCAGAGGGCCTTCTCGGTTGAGGCGCCTACCCTCTGGAACGCCCTCCCATCAGATGTCAAAGAGATAAACAACTACCTGACATTCAGAAGACATCTTGAGGGAAGTTTTTAATGTGTGACATCTTAGTGTATTTTTGGTCTTTGTGGAAGCCACCTAGAGTGGCTGGGGAAACCCAGCCAGATCGGTGGGGTACAAATAATAAATATTATTGAGAAGGATGGAGCTATGTAGAGTCATTGGCTGGCTTCATGGGTTTTCCCCCCATCTTGATTTTTGCATAGCACACACAGACACCATGATTTGCAATATATTGCCAGGTCAAAAATTAAGAAACCGATATCGTGATACGAACTTATATCATCCAAAGCAGGTTTTATCAAGATATCGCTCAGCTCTAGTGCCTGGTAACCTTAAACTGGGACTGGTGTTTGAGTTGTTGCAGCAGTCCAGACAAGCAGCTGTAGGAAATGTGCACGTTTCTGCATTCTTACTTCTCTTACCATGTCCCCTCACCTCAGTTAAGCTTGTTGCTATGAGGAGTCCCAACCTCTGGCTTCTCAACTCCGTTCCTTTAATCCTAGGTGGCGGCTGGTTTTATACCCTGTAATGCAGCCCCTTGCCAGAGATTTTGTTAAAAAAAACCCATCCTGTGTTCCCATCTCGAGACAAACTACAGTCTACTTTTGCCAGTTACACTGCAGCAAACCATGGGTCTACACAGACAAATCGGACGCCAAGGCAAAATGCTTGCCGCTGTGATCTTTACCTGAGGGTCACGTACGTACACTGCTCACAAGATAGGCAAACTTTTTCAGCAGGGGGCTGGTCCACTGTCCCTCAGGCCTTGTTGGGGGGCTGGACTATATTTTTTTGGGGGGAGGGGGATTAATTCCTATGCCCCACAAATAACCCAGAGATGCATTTTAAATAAAAGCACATGCTACTCATGGAAAAAAGCACTGATTCCTGGACCGTTTGAAGGCGATTGGGCCGGATCCGGCCCCCGGGCCTTAGTTTGCCTACCCATGCTAGTCTACTGAGTCTATCCAGACCAGCAAGAGGTGTTACCGCAGTTCATTGGCACGTTCTGTCAAAGCTAAAAGCACGGGAGGAAAGTGAGTCAGGTCTGGGGAGTGTCCAGGGCCAGAGAGGAAGGTCTGCAGGACCTCAGTTGTCCCCAACGCCTGAGTTGCCCCATCTCTGAGCCAGAAGGGGAAAGGGGGCAATGTTCTGGACACATCTTGCCCAAGCCGAAAATTAAAGGGATGTAGATTTTTTTAAAGCAGAGTTTGGATGGCCATCTGTCATGGATGCTTTAGTTGAGATTCCTGCATTGCAGGGGGTTGGACTAGATGACCCTTGGTGGTCCTTTCCAGGTCTACGATTCTATGCTAAAGCTCTCAATCTGATGGAGCAAGATGCTGGCTCCAACCCCAATGCATCATAATCATAAAAATAAAGGCCAATGCAAACCTCTAGGTTAGAAGGACACTTGTCAAAGGATTCCACGATTCTAAGTCCCATTTGTTGAATTCATTCAACTAAATAGTTCCAATTAGATTTTAAATAAATTGCGACGGATGTTTACCGTTTTGAATCTTGATTGCCTCGTGATCTTCCTTGGCGGGCTGTGCAAACCGCTATTCTGAAGCATGCTTTTTGTAGGGGGTGCTGGTCCCCAAAGGTTTGGCAACCGCTGTTGTGTATAATAGTGAGCCAGGCGGCCTGGCTCAAAATAAAGGATCTTTCTATTTCCCTACGTGTTCTCCCCCTGCCTTGGAACGATCCGTGGCCATGGGTCCAATCCGCTTTACACAACTGGGGAAGCTAAACTCTGCAAACAGGCACACCCTTGATTTTTAGCAAATCAAAATGGGCCAAGGCTTCCCCTCCGATGGGCGTAGCCAGATTTAGGTTAGGGGGCTGCAGGCCCCCCACCTATCCCCACCCTCTGCCTGGCTCACAGCAGTTCTCGACCTGTGGGCCCCCAGATGTTGTTGGGCTACAACTCCCATCATCCCTGAGCTCTGGCCTTGCTAGCTAGGGGAGTTGTAGTCCAGCAACATCTGGGGACCCACAGGTTGAGAAAGGCTGGTAGCAGATTCGGAATGAAATGTCTCAACAACTGTTGTTTTAAATTACTTCCCTTTCAGTTACTTGCTTTTGAACTCAGTGAGGGTTTCAGTTCCAAATAATTCTGATTATTTTTTCTTTTAGTTAAGTATTTTTATTTACTTGATTGGGGTGGGCAGCTGCTCCCTTGGCTATGCCCATGGCCCCTCCTTCAAATGAGCATTCTTGCACCCTAAACTGACATTACGAAGAAGACAACGTGCATTTCGAAACGGCATTTTTAATTCCTTCCTGGGCCTCCCTGCCTCCCGCCCAAAAAAGCATTGCAACATTGTGCAGAGAACACATCAAGGCGGTCGTTGTGCAATGCCTCCATAACTCATATCCCTTTTTTAAAAAATCCCTACTTGCCGTACCCCTTTAGATAGCACCAGAACAGCAAAAAATATCAACACAATGAGTGCTAGGGTGCAAAGGTTGCCTTTGCTGGAAAAAAACCCACATGCCAAAGCATTTGCAGTTTTGGAAACAGCGGTCAAGGAGGCAGCGTTCCTGACTCCCATGTGCTTTGCAACGCATGTGGCGGGGGTTCCTTGTGCATGGCGCAAGCTCTCTCTGTTTCAAGAGCTGGTTTTGTATGATCTGGCCTGTTTACTGCCCTGCTTGGGCGCTAGGCCACAGGATGGAGCACTGCTCAGATCTTCTGAACATAATTCCCGGGGAAGAGGCCTTCTCTCCCATGAAGCCGTCCTTTCCACCATCCGGAGGGGTCTGCGAAAACAAAATAATAATATATGACAAGGTGTTTGTGTTGCTTGTCAACCCCACGTGCCGCCCTCCATCCCTGCTTTGTTGAAACAGCTGCTGTTTAAAACCATCTCTTGAAATCTAGCCTTTTTTGCTTTGCTCCTCTGCCCTAGCTACGTGCATACGCTTCAACATTCTCTGGTGAAAACAGGATCATTCTACAGTCCCTCAAAGTGTCCCTACTTTCCAGGGACAGTCCTGGATTTTCAGAGGCTGTCCTGGTTTCTGATTTGATCCCAGAATGTTCAGCTTTTCCTTAAAAAGGTACCCCTGCCCGTCAGGGCCAGTCGTGACCGACTCTAGGGTTGCGCGCTCATCTCGCTCAAGAGGCCGGGAGCCGGCGCTGTCCGCAGACACTTCCGGGTCACGTGGCCAGCGTGACGAAGCTGCATCTGGCAAGCCAGCACCAGCGCAGCACACGGAAACACCGTTTACCTTCCCACTATAAAGCGGTACCTATTTATCTACTTGCACTTAGGAGTGCTTTCGAACTGCTAGGTGGGCAGGAGCTGGGACCGAACGACGGGAGCTCACCTCGCCGCGGGGATTCGAACCGCCGACCATGCGATCTGCAAGTCCTAGGCGCTGAGGTTTAACCCACAGCGCCACCCACATCCCCAGCTTTTCCTTAGGTCGTCCCTATTTCCATCGGAGAAATATACAACCTTTAGAAGACATCTGAAGGCAGCCCTGGATACGGAAGTTTGTTAATGTTTAATGTTTTATTAAGGGATGCGGGTGGTTCTGTGGGTTAAACCACAGAGCCTAGAACTTGCCGATCAGAAGGTCGGCGGTTCGAATCCCTGCGACGGGGTGAGCTCCCGTTGCTCGGTCCCTGCTCCTGCCAACCTAGCAGTTCGAAAGCACGTCAAGTGCAAGTAGATAAATAGGTACCGCTCCAGTGGGAAGGTAAATGGCGTTTCCGTGCACTGCTTTGGTTTGCCAGAAGCAGCTTAGTCATGCTGGCCGCATGATCTGGAAGCTGTACGCCGGCTCCCTCAGCCAATAAAGCGAGATGAGCGCTGCAACCCCAGAGTCGGCCACGACTGGACCTAATGATCAGGGGTCCCTTTACCTTTACCTTAATGTTTTATTATGTTTTTATATGTGCTGGAAGCTGCCCAGAGTGGCTGGGACAACCCAGTAAGATGGACAGGGAATAATAATAATAATAATAATAATAATAATAATAATAATAATAATAATAATGCAGGAATAGGATGTCCCTACTTTCATCAGAGAAACGTTGGAGGGTACGAAAGTGGCAGAGAGAGCGGAAAGGGTGTCTGGTGGGGAGATGGCTTCAGAAGAAGGGGGCAGCCCTGCACACTTTTGCCACTGCCCGCCTGCCCTATGGCTGACCTCAGACCCACCTGTACCTCCCCCCAGAGAAATGTGCGTTTCTGCAGTGCAAAACCACAGCTTCCTCACCCTTTGCTTGCGTGAATCACAGACCGCATTGCAGACCTACCTTCCATCAATATATCTATCACGTCGCCCGCGTTGAAGCTGATCTCATCCACATCCTGCCCGACGTACTGGTACAGAGCGCGGCATCGTGGCCCAGAAGCCTTGGGCTGCGGCTTGGGCCTCCCCACGGCCGGAAGAGGTTTCTGGCTGATGCTCCGCTTCCTCTGCGTCCTGTTAAAAAGAGGCGGAAGTGAGTCAGCAGGCGGTGCTTGCAGCTCTGGGTTCGAATTCTGCAGGGCACCAGAGATGTTTCCACCTGCAGGGCTCATCCCATCTGCAGGATGACACAGGGGAACAGAATACGGCATTGGGCACAGAATCCTGCTTTTCCGACTGGTGCCAAATTGAATAAAATATTGGGGGCCCCAGGTAAGCCCTGCCCCACAAAATTGATCACATGATGCGGCACACTGCAAACAATTTGGATAGCAATGCCCATCAACATTTTTGGGACCCTCAAATATTTGGCAGGGCAGGAGCGGATACAAAAGGAGGAACAAGAAGAAATTTAAAGAATATTTAGCTAAATATTGTAATATAAGATAAATAGAAAATCCTTGGAAGTAACAAATAGGCTTACGAGTAGAATAAGAATATGTGGTAGTAAATATTAAGGATTAGAATATTAATAAAGGAGAAGAGGTTAGTAAATGAAAGGAGTTAATATTATTAGAAATATGAACTTGGAGAACTGTTATAAAGGTGATACAGTATAATGAAATTCAGTTAGAGGGGAATCGAGGAAGTCAGATATCAATGTTAAGAGAATTAGGTATTTGAAGAAATAATTTTTCTCTGTGTTTAATTTTATTGTAGTGTGTTTTTTGTTGTTGTGTGTTTTGTTATGTCCTTTTGTGATCAACGTGGAAAATCAATAAAAAAAACATTGGGGGAAAAAATAAAAGGACGAACAATAGACGAAAAGACAGATCCAGATAATCACACAAGCAAGATGAAAAGAAAAACATAATATAGAAATAATAATAATAATTTTATTGTTTATACCCCGCCTATCTGGGTATATACAAGTAATGATTTAAGGTGCAGAGGCAAGCAGCAGAGTGACCTCATTTTCTTTCTGTTTTTCTTTTTAAGGAAATAAGTAATTATACAAGCAGGGATTGATAAATAGACGGCTGAGGGGGAAGGGGAAAGGGAGGGGGAAATAAATTTTAAAATCTGGAATTAAAGATTAAATATAAGGAACGGAATGTGAATTGGAAATCAATGGCTGATATAAAGCAGTAATTAGAGGAAAGATGAAACACATGGACAACGAAGACTGGAAAGTCAATGGAAAAACTGCGTTAAATTTGATGTAATTTGGTACTAGTTTGTTAAAACTAATAAAAATTATTTGGTAAAATAAAAACAAAAATGTGGAGGGGCCAAGGGACCTCAGACCCTAGCAGTAGATTCCTATGGTTCCCAATAAGTTCAGTTTAATTTTCAAACCGACCCCATGATTCTAGTCTTTATGGTTTTGTTATCAAAATCTACCTTTTGCTTCTTGGTCGTAAGTAAAACCTCCAAGCGGTTTGCAAATAATAATAATAATAATAGGTACGCGGGTGGCGCTGTGGGTTAAACCACAGAGCCTAGGACTTGCCAATCAGAAGGTCAGCAGTTCGAATCCCCGGGACGGGGTGAGCTCCCGTTGCTCGGTCCCTGCTCCTGCCAACCTAGCAGTTCGAAAGCACATCAAAGTGCAAGTAGATAAATAGGTACCGCTCCGGCGGGAAGGTAAATGGCGTTTCCGTGCGCTGCTCTGGTTTGCCAGAAGCTTCTTAGTCATGCTGGCCACATGACCCGGAAGCTGTACGCTGGCTCCCTCGGCCAGTAAAGCGAGATGAGCGCTCTAGGAAACCCCAGAGTTGTCCGTGACTGGACCTAATGGTCAGGGGTCCCTTTACCTTTTAATAATAATATTGCCAGCAAAGGGGGAGGGAAACAGCTTTCCTCGCCAAGGGCACCCTGGGGCAGGTGATAGGTTTCAAAATCAACACATACCCTGCCATTCCCTGGTCTGGAACGTTGAGGAACTCCATGTTGTGGTCCGAGGGCGTCCTCGCCTTTGCCCGTCGCGTCATGCCCTGTCTGGGGAGTGCGCTGGCCGGGGGCACTTGTCCAGGCCTCTTGGGGGCGCTGTAGGTCTGTTCCTGGCACCTGGTGCTGCGTGCAAATTGTGGCGCTCCGTTCCTGCATGTGCCTTGAGGGGGCGCCCCTAAACGGGAGGCATAATACAAGCCTTAGCAAATAAACTGCAGAGTTTCGTGCTGGTTTTGCTCAGCTGCGTACAACCTGAGCCATTCGTTGCCTAGTCGCCTGGAGCAAACTGTCAGCTCACCACAGGCGAATTATATTGTGATGAATGCCCCAATTATTAGTAATGCCCCTGTTATTATTGTTATTAAAATTTGTGTACCTGCAGGTCTCAGGGCAGTTGCAGCATAAAATCACAATATAAAAGTACAAATTACATAATAAAAAGCAAGCCAATTTTTTTTACCCACCCTTCACTAACAGGCCCCAGGTGCGTCACAGCGATTTAAACTTCAGTATTAAAAACAGCTTAGAGAAAACAAGATGAGCGAATCTGAGCTTTCATCCAGGCCAATAAAAATTAGAGGGCAGGTTTCTAGACCTCAGGGAGGAAGAATGCAGGTTGATATTCCCAGCTAGTCTATGTAAGACAAGGTAACCCCGCAAAATGGGTTAGCAAAATGGTACTTTATCATCTACCCGTAGATCAGAAATGGGCAATTCTGTGGTTTTCTGGATGCTCCAGGACTCCACTTTGCAGAACCCCCTGGACCATTGAGCATGCTGGCTGCTGGGAGCTGGATTCCCATGTTGAATGTGCAGTTTTCTCCCTTCCTCCAAGAAGCACCATTGGCCAGGCTTACCTCTCGGGGCTGATGGGGCGGCTCGCGATGGCGTTGCCTGCTTGTGGCGGCCTCTGCTTTGAAGGGCCCCTTTCCGTGTTGGCTCTGAGGAAGAGAGGAAGAGATTTCACATACACCTTGGCCTGGAATTGGGATAAAATTCTGCAAAAGGGTCACATGGTCATGCGGACCGTACCCAGCTCTACCTCTCGTTTAAATCGGAACCAGTGAAGGAAGTGAAGGTCCTGTGTGAGCGGCTGGAGGATGGGTGTTGGTCAACGGATTGAGGTTGAATCCCGACAATACAGAAGGGCTGTTTTTGGGGGACAAGGGACGGGCAGGTGTGGGGGACTCCCTGGTCCTGAATGGGGTAATTGGGTGGGCAGCCTGGGAGTCATTCTGGACTCACAGCTGTCCATGGAGGCACAGGTCAATTCTGCCTCCAGGGCAGCTGTCTACCAGCTCCATCTGGTGTGCTGGATGAGACCTTCCCTGCCTGCTCCCTGTCTCGCCAGAGTGGTCCATGATCTGGTTATCTCCTGCTGGGGCTACTGCAATGCGTTCTCCATGGGGCTACCTTTGTAGGTGATTCAGAAAGTGAAACTAATCCAGAATGGGGCTGCCAGACTGGGGACTGGGAGAAGCTGATGGGACCATATAATACCAGTCCTGAAAGATCTACACTGCCTCCCAGTACGTTTCTGGGCACAATTCAGAGTGTTGGTGCTGACTTCTAAAGTCCTAAACAGCCTTGGCTATAAAGAGTGTCTCCACCCCCATCGTTCAGCCCGGACACCAAGGTCCAGTTCCGAGGGCCTTCTGGTGGTTCCCTCACTGCAAGAACTGAAGTTACGGGGAACGACAACCAACCCAGAACGCTGGTGACTGGGAGTGACCGCTGAGAACATATAAGACCTGCTCCCAGTACGTTTCTGAGCATCATTCAAAGTGTTGGTGCTGGACTTTGAAGCCCTAAACGGAATTGGCCCTGAAGGAGCGTCTCCAATCCCATCGTCCATCTCCAAGGGCCTTCTGGTGGTTCCCTCCCTGCGAGAAGTGAGGTTACAGGGAACCAGGCAGAGGGCCTTCTCGGTGGTGGCACCCGCCCTGTGAAACACAGATGCCAAGGAGATAAACAGCTATCTGACTTTTAGAAGACATCTGAAGGCAGCTCTGTATAAGGAAATCCCCCACTCAGCCCCTGCTTACTGGAGTTCTTGGGGAGGCCGCTCCCAATGGATATGGTCAGTGTCTTGCCGCTTGCTTTGAGGGCTGCCACGTCGCCCTGTCCACTCACGAACGACACCGTCCGGGTGCCCCCTCCTCCCCACCCTTCTTTCTTCACACGGAACTGTAGTCTGAGGGACGGAGAGAAGGAGAGGCCGGGGAAACGATTAGATCCACAAAAACCTTATTTGTTCATTGTTTCTCTCACATCCAAAGTGACTTGCAGTTTGAACCATTTAAGGACATCCAATAAAAATATTAAAAACAGCTAAACAGATAACTCAGGACATGCTGACCCCATCCCACTAAAAGAAGGCCGCAATTGCAGACCCTCCCAGTGACCCTGTTTTCCCGGGATAGTCCCGGATTTACAGAAGCCATTCCAGTTTCTGACTTGATCCTGGAATGTCCCACTTTTCCTTAAAGGTAAAGGGACCCCTGACCATTAGGTCCAGTCGTGGCCAACTCTGGGGTTGCAGCGCTCATCTCGCTTTATTGGCCGAGGGAGCCGGCGTACAGCTTCCGGGTCATGTGGCTAGCATGACTAAGCTGCTTCTGGCCAACCAGAGCAGCGCACGGAAACGCTGTGTATCTTCCCGCCGGAGTGGTACCTATTTATCTACTTGCACCTTGATGTGCTTTCGAAATGCTAGGTTGGCAGCAGCAGGGACCGAGCAACGGGAGCTCACCCCGTCGCAGGGATTCGAACCGCCGACCTTCTGATCGGCAAGCCCTAGGCTCTGTGGTTTAACCCACAGTGCCACCCGTGTCCCTCACAGCCCCTCATTATTCCTTAGGATCTCCCTATTTTCATCAAAGAAGTGTTGGAGGGTAAGGAGTTATGTGGCCCCCAAGCCAAGGAGATAAGTCACTAGACAACCTTTAGAAAAAAGGAACCCTCTCCCTTCTCATAGAATCATAGAGTTGGAAGGGACCCTGTGGGTCATCTAGCCCAACCCCAAATGTCTCTTGGCCTCACGGATGTGGTCCAAAGGGAAGCAGAGCAAGATGTTTGGCACCAGCTTAGCGGCACGAGGTGTGCAAGGCGTCATCCAACCATCTTAAGGACTCCGCTCTTGATTTGTGTTGGCCCCAGATTCCCTCTGCAGCATCTCCAAGCAGTGCTCGGGGAAACTCCCTGTCTGAGACTCCCCGCACTACAGGGGGTTGGGCTAGATGACCCTCAGGGTCCCTCCCAACTCTTCAATTCTCTGATTCTGAGAACTGGGAGAGCTGCTGCCAGCCAGTGCCAGTAACACACCATGGACTGATGCGGTGGTAAGGCAGGTTTGGTTCTTGGTTTATCTTCCTCTCTTTCTTATTAGATTTTCATAACTTTAACCCAGGGGTAGGCAAACTAAGGCCCAAGGACCAGATCCGGCCCAATCGCCTTCTAAATCCGGCCTGCGGACAGTCTGGAAATCAGCGTGTTTTTACATGAGTAGAATGTGTCCTTTTATTTAAAATGCATCTCTGGGTTATTTGTGGGGCATAGGAATTTGTTCATCCCCCCTCAAAAAAAGATATAGTCCGGTCCCCCACTGAGGGACAGTGGACTGGCCCACAGCTGAAAAAGGTTGCTGACCCTTGCTTTAACCAATTGAATTCGGACTTCAAATTTGTCACACATTTCTCTTATAGCAAAGCTACAGGGAACCAGGCAGAGGGCCTTCTCGGTGGTGGCGCCTGCCCTGTGGAACACCCTCCCACCAGATGTCAAAGAGATAAACAACTACCTGACATTTAGAAGACATCTGAAGGTTCAGGGAAGTTTTTAGTGTGTGAGGTTTTAATGTATTTTTAATCTTTGTTGGAAGCCGCCCAGAGTGGCTGGGCAAACCCAGCCAAATGGGCAGGTAACAAATAATAAATTATTATTATTATTATTATTATTATTATTATTATTATTATTATTATCATTAGACTTCCCATGTTCCTTCCCGTTTTTATAAATATTCCTTTAATATGCTGCATAATATCATAAAGGTAAAGGGACCCCTGACCATTCGGTCCAGTCGCAGACGACTCTGAAGTTGCGGTGCTCATCTCGCTTTATTGGCCGAGGGAGCCGGCGTTCAGCTTCCGGGTCATGTGGCCAGCATGACCAAGCCGCTTCTGGCGAACCAGAGCAGCGCACGGAAACGCCGTTTACCTTCCCGCCATAATGGTACCTATTTATCTACTTGCACTTTGACGTGCTTTCGAACTGCTAGGTTGGCAGGAGCAGGGACCGAGCAATGGGAGCTCACCCCGTCACGGGGTCGAACCGACGACCTTCTGATCGGCAAGTCCTAGGCTCTGTGGTTTAACCCACAGCGCCACCCGCATCCCGCATAATATCATAATTTTCACCTAATACATATCACGGAAAATGCTACTGCTGTTTTAGAGGGGTTCTGAGTTGGAACGGCAGGGCTGAGGAGGGGAACCGGGTCCATTTCCCTGCGACACTTTGGGAAAGGGGTGTTTTGTGTGCTTGTGTGTGTCGCTGGCCGTCCCGCTTACGTGTCGTTGAAGTTCAGGAGGAGTTTGCTGCGGGTCGCCTCTTCGTAGCGCTTGCAGAGCAGGCTGATGAGCTCCGTCTTGAAGATGGATTCCAAGAACGTGTCGGCCTCGGCTTCGTGGAGGATGAAGAAATCGTCTTGCCTCGTGCTGTGGTCGCCCCACCCCGGAGAAACAAAACAAAACAGGAAACAGCCAGAGAAAAAGAAGGCGTTAGTCCTCTTGGGAGAGGGAGGAAGCGGTGGGTTGAGAGGGAGAGTGGCGAGGAGTCCCTCTGACCCCGAGACGGCCTAGTGCGGAGCAGAGGACCATGCCATTTCAATTCTCTGAATCGGAGGGTTGTGGGTTCAAGCCCCACATTGGGCAAAAGATTACTGCGTTTCTGGGGGTTGTGCTAGATGACGCTTGGGCTCCCTCAGAGTTCTACAACTCAGCTTCCTATTTAAACCAGCCCTTTGTTCAAAACAATGAAGACTAGAATCTTGCTTCAGTTTTCACAGAAGAAGCTTAGAGGTGGCTTAGAGGGAAAGTAACTCATCATGCGAAAGGCTGGGCTGGATGAATCCCAAAGCTGGAATTAAGATTGCCGGAAGAAATATCAACAACCTCCGATATGCAGATGACACAACCTTGATGGCAGAAAGTGAGGAGGAATTAAAGAACCTTTTAATGAGGGTGAAAGAGGAGAGCGCAAAATATGGTCTGAAGCTCAGCATCAAAAACCCCCGAAGATCATGGCCACTGGTCCTATCACCTCCTGGCAAATAGAAGGGGAAGAAATGGAGGCAGTGAGAGATTTTACTTTCTTGGGCTCCATGATCACTGCAGATGGTGACAGCAGCCACGAAATTAAAAGACGCCTGCTTCTTGGGAGAAAGGCGATGTCAAACCTGGACAGCATCTTAAAAAGCAGACCTTGCCAACAAAGGTCCGTATAGTTCAAGCTATGGTTTTCCCAGTAGTGATGTATGGAAGTGAGAGCTGGACCATAAAGAAGGCTGATCGCTGAAGAATTGATGCTTTTGAATTCTGGTGCTGGAGGAGACTCTTGAGAGTCCCATGGACTGCAAGAAGATCAAACCTCTCCGTTCTGAAGGAAATCAGCCCTGAGTGCTCACTGGAAGGACAGATCCTGAAGCTGAGGCTCCAAGACTTTGGCCACCTCATGAGAAGAGAAGACTCCCTGGAAAAGACCCTGATGCTGGGAAAGATGGAGGGACCAAGGAGAAGGGGACGAAGGAGGACGAGATGGTGGGACAGTGTTCTCGAAGAGACCAACATGAGTTTGACCAAACTGTGGGAGGCAGTGGAAGACAGGAGGGCCTGGCGTGCTCTGGTCCAGGGGGTCACGAAGAGGCGGACACGACTAAACGACTAAACAATAATAAAAAGGGAAAGTGGCCCAAACAAAGAATGTGGCATCTCACCTGAGGGACACCCTGTTGACAGCCTGGACTTCCACTTTCTTCTTCAGGACCTCTCGGATCTGGCCTTTCTCAGGACCCTTTTTCACCTTCTCCCGGCCGATCATGTAGAGGTATTTGGGAGTCAGGATGAAGTCCCTCTTGATGGGCTGATGAGGAGGAGGAGAAGAAGTTGGTTGCCACGACCTCTCAAAGGGAGCGTGTCCCCCCTGCCCTTACTCACCTTCCCCCCAAACTCAAAAACCAATATGTACTGGGCAAAAATTTCAGCTACGAACAAGGAAGTCCTGAGATCGAATCTCATGTGAAACTGACTGAGTGGCTCTTAGGCATCCCATTCTCCCACGGTCTTCCCCATCTGTGAAATAGGGATTAAACGCTCCGATCTGCCTTGCACAGAACATTGGCAAGGTAAAACAGAGGTGATGTTTGTGAACATTTCAGTGCTAATGGAAGGGTAGGACTCTGGATAAAGGATTTGGAAGGGGAAATCTCCCCCTTACCTTAAAGCGCCTGTCGTATTTGGTGACGGAGTCAGCAAAATCGACACGCTCTCTCCTGGCCAAGAACTGGCGCAACTCAGGCTTGTCTTCCATGCCCAAATAGTCCCCCACGAAGTTCCGGTTGATGCTGTTGCGCCGCCTCTCTTTGAAGTTGTACAGGATGTGGGATGCTTTGGGGTTGGGAGAAAAAGAAGAGTCCGGTTTGAAAAGCGACCAGGCAGACCTGGCCTTGGTCAAAATGAAAAACGCAAGGAGCTAGTCCTTAAGACTGCATACCCTTGTGTGTTTTTCTGACCAGTTTTAAAACCATATGGACAAAATTTGAAATGCAAGGCGTTAGTCCTTAAGGCTGCATACTGTGCTTGTGCTTCTGGTCAGCTTTAAAAGCACACAGGCAAAATTGAAAAGCCAAGGTGCTAGTCCTTAAGACACTCTGCTCATGTTTCCGACCAGTTCTACAAACACCCAGGCAAAGTTAAAACCGCGAGGGGCTAGTCTCTTAAGCTTACATAATGTGCTCGTCTTTCTGACCAGATGATGATGATGATTAATGGCCTCAGCCCTGTATACCTGAAGGAGCGTCTCCACCCCCATCGTTCTGCCGGACACTGAGGTCCAGCGCCGAGGGCCTTCTGGTGGTTCCCTCCCTGCGAGAAGTGAGGTTACAGGGAGCCAGGCAGAGGGCCTTCTCGGTAGTGGCACCTGCCCTGTGGAACGCCCTCCCGCCAGATGTCAAGGGAAAAAGCAACAAACCTACTTTTAAAAGACATCTGAAGGCAGCCCTGTTTAGGGAAGTTTTTAATGTTTAATGCTGTATTGTGTTTTCAATATTCAGTTGGGAGCTGCCCAGATGGGCAGGGTATAATTTGTTGTTGTTGTTGTTGTTGTTGTTGTTGTTGTTGTTGTTGTTGTTTCCTCCCTTCCACCACTTGGATGAAATGTAATTAGATTGTAATGCCCCTGGGGCAGAGACCTCTTAAATGATGCTAAGCTGGAGGCACGTTGATAGCTCAACAATCACAACAACGGTTAAAATGGCTATAAACTGCTTTAAAGGCCTTCTTCAGGGTGGTGGAAAAGGGAGATAAATGACTTTCCCTCTCTCTCTCTCTCTCTCTCTCTCTCTCTCTCTCTCTCTCATCATCATCATCATCATCACCATCATCATCCTGCTTCTCTCTCCACCCTCCCTGAAACATTGGAGTGTTTGTGCACACCCCTTACCTTCTTCCCGCATCTGCTCGTATTTCCGGATGGCGATGTGGCGTCGCCAAGCTTTCTGGATTACCCGGGCGTATCCGTCAAACTTCCGTTCTCGCATCTCCTCTAGCAGAAAGAGCTGAGTGGCGATGAAGGTGGGAGGGAGAGAGAAACAGAACTAAAGGATTGTATCAGAAGGCGATCTATCCAAAACTAGTGGGTGGTGGGTGGGGAGGAAGCCATTTCCCCTTCCCTTTGAACTTCCCCCCTGCTCCACCCAAATCCTCTTTAAAGTGTACAAGAAGATGTCTTCCACTTAGCGGTGGCTGATGCCCAGATTTATTTCTGTTGATGTTTGCGAGTCTTGGGAATAGGCATGGCTCCCGGCTCCAGCAAAATATGCTAGGATGCTCTCAGGGACGAGTTGGACGCAGATACGTGGTGGGAGGAACCAGCCGAGGGACCCCCAAGGGATGGAGGCTCAGAGCCCGGGGAGAGGGGTGGGTGGGATGACAATGAGGGAGAAGACTTGGATGGGGAGGTGTCAAAAGTGGAAGAAGTAACAGGGCTTAGTGAGCAGGGAGAGTCTGTGGTAGAGAGCAGTCCAGAATTGGAGGCAGAAGGTGGAGCAGGAGAGGAGGGAGGCCAAGAGACAGAGATGGTGGAGTCTCCTGCTGCGAGAAGCTCCCCTCCCTGCTGGTCTCCTAGGACCAGGAGAGGCATGAAAAGGGCGGAGGAGAGGTTGGCTGCACACAGGCAGAGTCTCTGATTGCTCAAAAATAGCCCCAGAGAAGAGGGGATTTAGCTCCATCTGGTACGCAGGCTGAGACCCTCCCTGCCCGTAGACTGTCTCACCAGAGTGGTCCATGCTCTGGGTATCTCCCGCTTGGACTACTGCAATGCGCTCTGTGAGGGGCTACCTTTGAAGGTGATTCAGAGACTGAAACTAATCCAGAATGCGGCTGCCAGACTGGGGATTGGGAGCGGCTGAGGGGACCATATAACACCAGTCCTGAAAGATCTGCCCTGGCTCCCAGTACG
This sequence comes from Podarcis raffonei, assembly GCF_027172205.1. NCBI lineage: Eukaryota > Metazoa > Chordata > Lepidosauria > Squamata > Lacertidae > Podarcis > Podarcis raffonei. The sequence goes on along the minus strand of NC_070619.1, from coordinate 2,671,553 downwards.
TTTTTGGGCACAATTCAGAGTGTTGGTGCTAAGGTCCTAAACAGCATTGGCCCAGTATACCTGAAGGAGCGTCTCCACCCCCATCGTTCAGCCCAGACACTGAGGTCGAGCTCCAAGGGCCTTCTGGCGGTTCCCTCACTGCAAGAAGTGAGGCTACAGGGAACCAGGCAGAGGGCCTTCTCGGTGGTGGTGCCTGCCCTGTGGAACGCCCTCCCACCACATGTCAAGGAAATAAACAACTATCTGACTTTTAGAAGACATCTGAAGGCAGCCCTGTATTGGGAAGTTTTTAAAGTTGGATATCTTACTGTGTTTTAATTTATTGGAAGCTGCCCAGAGTGGCTGGGGAAACCCAGTCAGATGGGTGGCATATAAATAAAATAATAATAATAATAATAATAATAATAATAATAATAATAATAATAAGGTTGGGAAGCAGCTTCACTTGCCTGGGCTGCCTGTTCCTCCTCTTTTTCCAGACTCCAGCCCCCAGCCAGGATGGCCACAGAATGGAGCAGAGTGGGCACAGGGGCAGTGTAGCCTAGTGGGTTCAGGCGAAACGGGGGAACAGCAAAAAAGCAAGGCCCTCCGGTTCGTGCAACCTGGCTTACACAACAGCCAAACCCGAACCCAAGTCCCAGATCCTCCGACACCAGAGCGTTCTGCTTACCGACTCAGGGTTCTTGACGAAAACCTTGGAGCGGCCCATCTGGTACTGATCCGCGTCCATGTTGACGGACCGCAGCAAGTGCTGAACCCCCTGGCGCTCATCTCCCTGCCACCTGGGCCACGTCTCTGGGGTCAGGATGGCGTACCTGCCGGAGGGGGCAAACACACTTTGCTCAGGGCGCCGCAAAGGCACCTGGAGATATTGGGGGATCCCAGCAGGAACAGGAAAGTACGGGGGTGTCGTTGGCGGGGAGGGCTGGGAGGAACCTGGCTTTTAACATAAGGTTAGCAGATTTTTTTCAATGAATCCAGGGACTAAATAAATAAATACTACATGTTCAGGACGTTGATGCTGCAGTGATGGCGCTGGCAGAGGGGTGGCCACCGCCTTGACCTCAATCGCCACGTTTCCCCTTCCTCCGAGGCTTCTATCTCCTTTCTCCATGAGCCTGGGCAGCCCCTGAGTTGTTGGTTCTTTGGTGCTGGTGGTGGGGAAGCAGTGCATGGTGGGTCAGGCATGGAAGGCGGAGAAGGAGGGCCGAGAGCAGCGGTGGTGGCAAGGCTTGGGCAGTGCGATGCCTCCATTCCCATCAGAGCAGCCCCAATCCCATTCCTGCTTGGGTGCAAGCGGGAGGGGGCAGGGATCCCTCAGCTGGGAAGGGAGGCTTCCCGTTCCCTAACTGAAAGATCATAGAATCCTAGAATCCTAGAGTTGGAAGAGACCACAAGGGCCATCGAGTCCAACCCCCTGCCAAGCAGGAAACACCATCAGAGCACTCCTGACATATGGTTGTCAAGCCTCTGCTTAAAGACCTCCAAAGAAGGAGACTCCACCACACTCCTTGGCAGCAAATTCCACTGTCGAACAGCTCTTACTGTCAGGAAGTTCTTCCTAATGTTTAGGTGGAATCTTCTTTCCTGCAGTTTGGATCCATTGCTCCGTGTCCGCTTCTCTGGAGCAGCAGAAAACAGCCTTTCTCCCTCCTCTATGTGACATCCTTTTATATATTTGAACATGGCTATCATATCACCCCTTAACCTCCTCTTCTCCAGGCTAAACATGCCCAGCTCCCTTAGCTGTTCCTCATAAGGCATCGTTTCCAGGCCTTTGACCATTTTGGTTGCCCTCCTCTGGACACGTTCCAGTTTGTCAGTGTCCTTCTTGAACTGTGGCGCCCAGAACTGGACACAGTACTCCAGGTGAGGTCTGACCAGAGCAGAATACAGTGGCACTATTACTTCCCTTGATCTAGATGCTATACTCCTATTGATGCAGCCCAGAATTGCATCCCTGCCCACTCCTGCTTGCACGCAAGCAGGAGTTGGGAAGCTGCTCCAATAGGCAGCACGAAGCCTCCCTTCACAGCTGAGTTGCTGGGCTCAGGGAAGGTGGAGGCAGCCCGGAAGCTGCATTTTAGAGCCCCTGCACCACCATCATATGGGGGACTTCCGGGCAGCTCCTGAAGCCAGCCAGAGCCAACTGCCCTGGGCTGCTGAGACTGCCGCTGCTGCATTTCCCGGGGACATTAGATGAAATCCGGGGACATTCCGGGGATGCAATTTGTCCGGGGACTTATTCGCAAATCCGGGGACTCTCCCCGGGAAACGGGGACATCTGGTAACCCTATTTTAACACCAGCTAAACATCGCAATATACTGATATATCACCATGTCTGAAATAAGGGTGGAGCCAGGTAGAAACATTGGTTGGCTTCACGGTTTCCCCCCGCATCGTAAATTTTGCACAGCACACAAACACATGGTGATTCACAATATATGCCAAAAATTCTGAAACCAATACTGTCTTATAATATGGACTTGAAACCGGTTTTTGATGGTATATCGCTCAGCCCTAGTCTAGAGGGCTCTGAAACCTGCTGCCTTCTTCCCCCCCATAATATTCTGCTAAAACTGTGCTTTTGGGGAGCCCTACATATCACCTTGCTAGCCTGCCATCTTATTTTGCCCAGAGGTGTGTATATGTGCCTATATCACCATATGCAAATGATAAGCAGATTTGTGCGCTGGGCGTGTACCCTGAGGCTTTGCTAGGAGGAGTTTAAAACAAATTCAGGCTCTAACCTGGGGGGCGGGGCGGAGTGGGGGCTCTTTTCCAGCCTGGGAGAGTAGAACCAAAGACAAAGAGGGGGATTTTAACATGAGATGGGGGCTGTTATGTACTGAAGTTCTCCCCCTGGCCACCAGGGGTATTGCGTACAGTGGTACCTCGGGTTGCATGAAGGGATCCGTTCTGCAACATGAGCAGAACGCAACCCGCATCTGCGCAGGTCGCAATTCGCCACTTCTGCGCATGCGCATGATGTCATTTTGAGTGTCTGTGCATGCGCGAGCGGCAAAACCCGGAAGTAACCCGTTCCGTTACTTCTGGGTTGCCACAGGACGTATCCTGAAAGAGCGTAACCTGAACCGAACGTAACAAGAGGCATGACTGTATATAGTTTTCACTCAGGTCCATGTCAGTTAATTTAGGCAGGAGATCCTGGGTTGTTGTTGTTCCAATGTTGACAGCTGGCTGCCTATAAAAGCAGGCTGGCTGAGCTGTTCAGTTCAGTTCAGTTCCAGTTTCCTTATAAAGAACTACTTGGAGAAATCTCTGTGTCGTCTGCTATGTCCACCCACTACTTAATAGGGGCGCAGTGGGGGTCTTCAGAACCCACCTTCTGTTATAAAGGTGAAAAAACATGGAAGCCCAGCCCAGCAGCCCCTCCCCACTTCTGACCCCCAAGAAGTGTCTCTGCCTACCTCTGCAGGAATTTGTGGAAGAGCCTGCGATAGGCGAAGCCCGCTCTGCGGACTCGGATGTTCTCCTTCAGCCCCAGATACTCCACCTGGTGCTTCACCCTGAAAGAGAGGAAGAGCTGCCTTGGTTCTTTGTATTCAATGAATTGAAAAAGATGCGGGTGCCACCACCGAGAAGGCCCTCTGCCTGGTTCCCTGTAGCTTTGCTTCTCGCAGTGAGGGAACTGCCAGAAGGCCCTTGGCCCTGGACCTCTGTGTCCGGGCAGAACGATGGGAGGGAATGCATCTTTTAACATTTGGCACCCGCCCTTCATTCTGTCCTTAGGAGACGATGTGTCTTCTGAGAAGAGAAATTCTGGGTCAACCTAGAAGGAATTCCTCTACTAAGATGAGACGTCCCCTTCCAGCATTTTAAGAATCATAGCATTGTGGAAGGTCGTATTTTTGCCCAATGTGGAGCTTGAACCCTCAACCCAGAGATTGAGAGACTTTTGGGCTCCATCTCTCTTGCCTAGGAGAGTGGATATTCTGCAAAGAGTCGCTCTCCCTTCTTTGAAAACCGAACAAGCCTCAGACTTGATAATCTTACAGTCCAAATTTTAACTGTGGGCGAGGAGAAAGAGAGAGGAGATGAACCACAGAAGGAAAAACAGCCAGCGATTCACACTGAAATGAGCATAACATCAATGAATATTAAGCTTTGCTGTGAGGGGAGCAACTCCCCAATGAAGAAAAGTTGCAGCGTTTGGGGATTTTTAGAGTAAATGTGAATAAGAGGTGACATTACAGAAGTTTATAAAAGGATACATGACTTGGAGAAAGCTTTTCTCCCTTCCTCATCACGCTTAAGTTCATAATCGGCAAAATTACGTAAGAGGATCTAACGATGAGTGTTTTATGGAAGAATGGATGCATTTTTCAGACTGTTTGAAGGAAGATTATATTATAATGAACTTGTAGGCAGGATTTGAGCAATGAGCAATGGAAATAATTAGACTCTAATATTGTGGTTATGATTTAGTAGATAGAAGCAGAAGGGGGATAAACCAACTCCCTGGAAAATGGGGTGAAAAGTCGACAAAAATAAGAGAAAGGATGAAATTGTGTTTTGATTGCATATGTTATTGCATATGATTGCATATGAATGTTGGAAGATTTGGGACTGACGAAAGTAAGCATCTAGAGGGGAGGTCCGAAAAATATCTACATGGTGCCTAGGGAACAACTTGCACCTTAATATCAGCAAGACAAAGGAGATGGTGTTGGACTTTCGGAGGAAGAGAGGAGAACTAGCCCCGCTGTACATCGGGGAGGGCTGTGTGGAGAGAGTCTCTTCCTAGGAGTTTATCTCAGTGAAGACCTTACTTGGAAAATAAACACAACCCAGGTGGTTAAGAAAGCCCAACAGAGGCTCCATCTCCTCAGAGTATTGTGAAAGAAGGATGTCAATCAACATTTGATGATCTCCTTCTACCGGTCCACAATAGAAAGTGTCCTTTCATACTGCATCACGGTGTGGGACGCTGGTTTGACATCACCTGATAGGAAGTGCCTACAGAGGGTGGTGAATACAGCACACGATATTATGGGCTGTCCCGTGAATCCGCTGGATGAAATAGCGGAAGAACATTGCCTCAGGAGAGTGAGGAAAATTCTCGGGGATGATTCACACCCTGGCCGGCACTTTCTTGATCTCCTGCCCTCGTGCAGAAGATACAGAAGCATGATTAGTCGCACCAACAGGGTAAAGAACAGCTTCTATCCTGGGCTGTTAGGCTGCTGAAGGAAAAGATAACAACAGGGCAGGTGGCTTTTGGGTTTGGCGGGTGTGCGTCAGTAAACGAGGGGAATTAAGACTAAGAGAGCTGAGTGGGGGGTGCTGGTGTAATCTCACTGTATACAAGATGTACAAGTGACAATAAAGTATTTCAATTTCAATTCAATTCTCCATGCCGTGCAGAGTTAAACTGTGGAACTCATTGCCACAGGAGGCAGTAATAGCCACCAACTGAGATGGCTTTAAAAGAAGATTAGATTAATTCATGGAAAAGCACAGGGCTATTGGTGGCTCCTAGCAGCGATGCCTCTGAACACCAGTTGCTGGAAACCGCAGGAGGGGAGAGCTGTTCTTGTGTTCGAATTCTGCTTGGGGGTTTCCCACAGTTGGCCACTGTGAGAAGAGGATGCTGGACCGGATGGGCCATTGGCCTGATCCGGGCAGGACTCTCCTCATGTTCTCAGTTGTCAGATCTGGCTCTCTGTCCATCCTTTCTTACCTGCTCTCCTCCCAGTCTCTTGGTCTCTTGGTCTCGTTGGGTTTGATGCAGCGGATGTAGTGGGGCGTACACTTCATCAAGGTGTTCACCAGATCATTGGCCTGCCTCTTTTAAGGAAATAATAATTATAATAATAATTATATTATTTATACCCAGCCCGTCTGGCAGGGCTGCCCCAGCCACACATATAAAAACATAATGAAACATCAAACATTCACCATAACAATTTGATCCAATACAAATAAAGTCACAATAACTTTAAAATAAACAGGTAAAGTTAAAGGTAAAGGGACCCCGACCGTTAAGTCCAGGCCGACTCTGGGGTTGCGGCACTCATCTCGCTTTATTGGCCGAGGGAGCCGGCGTACAGCTTCTGGGTCATGTGGCCAGCAGGACTAAGCCGCTTCTGGCGAACCACAGCAATGCACGGAAACGCTGTTTACTTTCCTGCCAGAGCGGTACCTATTTATCTACTTGCACTTTGGCATGCTTTCAAACTGCTAGGTGGGCAGGAGCAGGGACCGAGCAATGGGAGCTTACCCCGTCACGGGGATTAGAACCGCCAACCTTCTGATCAGCAAGCCCTTGGCTCTGTGGTTTAGACCACAGCGCCACCCACGTCCCTTAAAATAAACAACTTATATCAAATAAAGCTATATTCAATAATCAATTAGAATGCAATAATAAACAATAAAATTAAATCAACAGATTATAATTAAACAGTTTACACTTATCAATTACAAGAAAGAATAGCTAAACTATAATAAGTAAAAATAATGGTAAGTCACAATGCACTCTTCCCAGCTGCTTTTGCTGTTCTCAAAGTCTGGGAAAGGCTCCCAGGGCTTGATCAGGATTTCCCAAACTTGGGCCGCTAGCTGTTGTTGGACTACAATTCCCATCATCCCTGACCACTGGTCCTGCTAGCTAGGGATGATGGGACTTGTAGTCCAACAACAGCTGGAGACCCAAGTCTGGAAAATCCTGGTCTGGACGGTGGAGCAAGGCAGGTGGGAAATGCCATTGCCTGATGGACAGCAGAAGACACAAGTTTTTTGGTGTTATCCAGCCCAGGGTGCAATGAGCCGGAAGTCAATCGTAGGAAGCAAATGGAGTTAACTCTTTATTAGGAAAAGCAGGATCTGCACAGCAGCCCCAGGCCTAATGAGCACAACAACTCTTCTTCACTGGGTCTTGAAGGTCCCTGCCTCCCCACAACCATCTAAGACCCCTTCTGTCCAGGACTTTCCCCAAGCAATCGGAGACTATGCCTGCATGCAGCCAACCAACCTCTCCTCCGCCCTTTTCACGCCTCTCCTGGTTCTGGGAGACCAGAGGGAGGGGAGTTGGTTGCAGCAGGGGTGGGAGAAATCTGTGACTCTTCACCAGACGGACTTCCTCTCTGCCTCTTGGTCTCCCTCCTCTCCTGCTTCTGCCTCCGATTCTGGACTTCATAATACATGGATAGTTTTATCCCACTCAAATGCTTCCGACCTTCAGCTATGAAACGGATCAGGCCAAACAAAGACTCACCTTAATTTTGGATCCCGCTGTGGTGGGTCTCCCTTTCTTATCCGAGTCGAGTTTTTCTGGGAAGAGTCCCCGGATGAACCCACTGGGAGGTGAAAGGTTGGGGGGCCTGGTTATGTCAAGGCAATAAACCCCACCCCACGTTCCCTGAAAGAGCAGTGCCATGCACTTTCCCAAGCACTGGAGCATGAAGGTCTAAAAACTTCATGCTCCAGTTTTAAGCTGGGTGAGAGTGTGAGAGTGCACACACAGCCCCAAAGCCAATGAACCCTTGACTGCTTTTTCTCTGCCCTTTCAGTGACCAAACAGAGGGATCCGGCGATAATACTAATAATAGTTGTTGTTGTTGTTAATAATTGTTGTTGTTGTTATTATTATTCGTACCCTGACTGGGCTACCCCAGCCACTCTGGGTGGCTTCCAACATATATGAAAACATAATAAAACATTAAACCTTAAAAAACTTCCCTATGCAGGGCTGGTTTCAGATGTCTTCTCTAAAGGTTGAATAGATGGGCAGGCGAGCCTCCTTTTCCAGGTAGGGTCTACCAGTCCCCTGTTGTCATCACGACTCAGGACAGCTGGTTAATTCTGAAATATTTTTGTCCACCCCACTTCCCCTCCGCCCTGCTTGCCCCTGACTCTGGGAATAGCCAGTGTGGTGTAGTGGTTAGAGCAGTGGTTCGCAAAGTGGGTGGTACTGCCCCAGGTGGTTGTGGTGGGATTTACTATTCTAAATAATAATAATAATAATAATAATAATAATAATAATAATAATTTATTATTTATACCCTGCCCATCTGGCTGAGTTTCCCCAGCCACCCTGGGCAGCTTCCAAAGGAACACTAAAATACAATAACCTATTAAACATTAAAAGCTTCCCTAAACAGGGCTGCCTTCAGATGTCTTCTAAAAGTCTGGTAGTTGTTGTTCTCTTTGACATCTGGTGGGAGGGCGTTCCACAGGGCGGGTGCCACCACCGAGAAGGCCCTCTGCCCGGTTCCCTGTAACTTGGCTTCTTGCAGTGAAGGAACTGCCAGAAGGCCCTCGGCGCTGGACCTCAGTGTCCGGGCTGAACAATGGGGGTGGAGACGCTCCTTCAGGTATACTGGACCGAGGCCGTTTAGGGCTTTAAAGGTCAGCACCAACACTTTGAATTGTGCCTGGAAACGTACTGGGAGCCAATGTAGGTCTTTCAAGACCGGTGTTATGCGGTCTCAGCGGCCGTTCCCAGTCCCCAGTCTAGCTGCCGCATTCTGGATTAGTTGTAGTTTCCGAGTCACCTTCAAAGGTAGCCCCACATAGAGCGCATTGCAGTAGTCCAAGAGGGAGATAACTAGAGCATGCACTACTCTGGCGAGACAGTCTGCGGGCAATTAGGGTCTCATCCTGCGTACCAGATGGAGCTGATAAACAGCTGCCCTGGACTCACTCACATCTGAGGATGCCTCTTCTGAACAGATAATCTCTGTGTAGCTCAGGACTGAGTGCCTCTTCTAAACAGATGTGTTTCCCCATCTCTTGCATACTGCAGGGACTAAATCTTATTCTGTCAAGGATAGGGGAACCAGCAGCCCCTCCAGAAGCCACTGAATTTCACCTCCCAGGAGCGTTGCTGGTTTCCTATCCTGGATCTAGCAAATTCCCAGAGCCTGTTTCTAACTGCCAGATGTTTTGGGGGAAACTCACGACCGCAAGGATCCCGGCAACTCACAATTCGCTGCTCTGCATCAACTCGATCAAGTCGGTGAAGAGCACGTCCCGGTTGCGTTCGCAGAAGCCGCTCACGTCGTAGGAGACCTGGAAACGAGCGCCATGGAATCTTAGGACGGCGGAGTTGGAAGAGGGGTCCCCCAAGGGTCATCCAGTCTAACCCCTGCAATGCAGGAGTCACAAACAGAGAATCCCCAGCAGCTGCCACATGTGCAGAAATGAAATGAAGGGAGGAAGGATCCACAAGTTTTATTTAAAAATGGGCTTTAAAAGTAAAATAATACGAGGATAGCAAATTAGCTAATTGGGAACCACCGATGTAGATAAGAATAGCCCCCCTCCCGAGCTCCAGAGACCTTTCCAGCATAATGGTGGATGATGAATCCCATGTTGGACCCATTGAAATGTTCGTGGTTCCCCACAGCTGACTGCAGCTTCTGAAGGAGTGTCTGGTCAGCTCCGTCGCCCTTGGCGTACACAGTGGCGCAGACGTCGTCCAAGACGCTCATGATGCCAGGAGGATTCTGGGAGTTGGAAGAAAAGAGTGGAGGGGGGCTAATTACGTCCTGCTTCAGCCTTGCTGGCATTCAGCCACAGGCCTTGTTCCACCCAACCTCCTTGTGTTTTGCCTGTTCTCTCTGTTAGAATTCCTGCTCCCTGATTTCAGTCATGGGATTGTTGTCTATCACATGACGGTGTATGTTTTGACTCCACCGTGTGGGAAGTGACGGAGACAGGATGTTTGTGTTACTGTGTTCCGTGAAGTGGGACTATTGTCCTTTGTTCTTTTTCTCTTTGCTGTCTGATGCTAGAGAGAGAGGAAGCCATGTTCGCAGTGCTCCATGTGTGTTTATATGTAAATAAAGTAGATTAGCCAAAATGCTGAGTTGCTGAGGTATGTCAAGCAAGGTGCGCAAACTCTGTGGATCCCTAAGTGTGCCGGTGTCGGTTGGCATCTGTCGCTGTGATGTTTGGGCTGAAGAAAGCTTATGAAGCTCCCGAACGATCAACCAGGAGGGAGAGAACGTGACAGTCGGGCATGTGTCTCTGCCAGGGTCCTACTCGAGTGTAGGCTGAGCTCCTGACACTCTATGCACACATTCTGGGTCGCACCCAACTAAATTCTACTCGGAGTAGGTGTGTTAAAATGAATGGAATTAAGGTACGCATGCCCTTAAGTCTGAACAGGCTTCCTCTGAGTACAGCTGTGTACAAACCACCCATTGCAAGCCCATGACTGCTAAAGAACCACGGGAAATGTCGTTGGTTCAGGGTGCTGGGAATCATAGCTCTCTGAGGGGTGAACTACAGTTCCCAGGATTATTTTTTCAGAGGAAGCCATGTGATTTAAATGTACAGGGTATAGCAGTCTATGCTCAACTATTCCTTTACAGTTTTTTTATGTAAAAGGGGACTTTTTTGGGGGGGGGGCTCTCTTACCAGCTTGTTTTCGATGAGGTCACACACCACTTTGTTGTTGAAATATTCGATTGGGGTCCATTTGATCCCTTCCTGCACATACTCTTCCTAAGGCAAAGAGAACGAGCTGGAAATGCAAGGTTTTTTATTTTCAAAGAAACCATAACATATCAAGAATTGAGGAGTTAACTCTTGATGTCACCCTGATTGATGTGTGGGGAGGCCGTCTGTCAAGTGACTGAGATGGGCACACTTGCTGATTTTGCTGTTAGAAAACCCCCTCTTTTCACCTTGAAAGGGGGTGGGGGAGGAAACCCTTTCCAAACTCCAGATTTTTTTCTTGCTATATAATGCAGTTGTAAGGCTGTCATCACTCTGCAGTTGGTGGCTGCAGTAGCTCCAGCATTACAGCAGAATATTGGGTAGGCAAGCCAGCAGGGAATGTTTATTCATTTCATTTAGACTCTGCATTTCATTATTAAAATACGTTCAAGGTGGGCATGCATAGATATCAGCAACAAACCCATTAAAGGAGTTTAAATGTTTAATGACTCATCTACTGCAGGGGGCCATATAAAGTGGTCTGGAGCGTTGCATTCACCCTCCTGAGCTCTGGCGTAGACCTCACCTGCTCTGCTTTCAGCGTCAGCTCAATGAAGATCTGCTGCAGCTTTTCATTCACAAAGTTGATGCAGAATTGCTCAAAGCCGTTTCTCTGATGGGAGGAGAGAGATTAAAAGGCATTACCTCTCTCGCCCTGACCTAGCCACTGTGATCCACGCGACGGTCACCTCCAGACTGGATTACTGTAACTCGCTCTACGTGGGGCTGCCCTTGAAGATGACCCAGAAACTCCAGCGGGTGCAGAAGGCTGCGGCGAAACTCCTTACGGGGTCTTCGCTGCGAGATCACATTCACCCGGTGCTATACCAGCTGCACTGGCTTCCGGTGGAGTACAGGATCAGATTTAAGGTGCTGGTTTTAACCTTTAAAGCCCTTCACGGCCTAGGACCCTCGTACCTACGGGACCGCCTCTCCTGGTATGTCCCACGGAGGACCTTACGGTCTTCAAACAAAAACATCTTGGAGGTTCCGGGCCACAGAGAGGTTAGGCTGGCCTCAACCAGAGCCAGGGCTTTTTCGGCTGTGGCCCCGATCTGGTGGAACGCTCTGTCCCAAGAGACTAGGTCCCTGCGGGACTTGACATCTTTCCGCAGGGCCTGCAAGACAGAGCTGTTCCACCAGGCCTTTGGTCAGGGCACAGCCTGACTTCCTCCTTTGGCAATCTCCACAGAACTTTAGCTTAATGGTTGCCATCAATTTGATTTTAATTATTTTTTATAATGAAATGATTTTAGAATGTTGTATTATTTTATTGTTGTTGGCCTCCCTGAGCCCGGCTTCAGCTGGGGAGGGCAGGATATAAATAAAATCTATTATTATTATTATTATTATTATTATTATTATTATTATTATTATCATCATCATCATCACAGGGAACAGAGACATGCCCAGTTCAGGTCGCAAACTGTGGCGATCGGTGTATTGTGGTTTCTGGAGACGGCAAGAGAATTAAACCCCCACATCTATCTTCTAAACCTGGGGTGGTTTTTCAAAGTGAGATCCGTGTTCCCCTTGGGCGAAGTTTCCGGGGGCCACATGGCAGCGGTGGGCGGGGCCAGAGGTCAAAGTGGGCGGGGCAGTGCATGCAAATGTCACTCCTGCACCCCCCCACAGGGACACCCCTCTTGACCCTTCACCCCAGCAAGCGAGAGGCATTATCAGAGTTCAAGGACCTATTTTCAGCCAGGTGAAAAGGCTCAAGGAGGTGTGGAGCAGGGCCTTGAGAGGGGCCACTCTGAACAAAGACACCTACCTGGAATATTTCAAACCCATAAATGTCCAGGACGCCAACGCTGTACTCTTCGTGCGGCTTCTGAATGGCTCTGTTGATGGACTTGAGGCAAAGCAGAGAGGATTGGTCACCATCAAAACATGGCGGAAGGATGACAAGAAGGTTGCACAAATGCAGAGCGGACAACCAAGGAACTGGCAGCAAAGCAGGCTGTCATCTTGCCCAACCCACTAATCCTAAAGGCAAAGGGTTGCTTCCAGCTAAGTTCCACTCAGAGTAAACCCATTGGACTTAATGTGCCCAAGTAAACCCTTTCCGTGGATTTCAAGGAGTCTCATGTAGGACCAATGGTGGATCCTGCCCAATAGTCCCCCCCCACCCCTCTATTTCAAAGAACCATAGAGCTGGAAGTGCCGAACAGGCGGCTCTCGTCTTTCCACGTTCGGTTTTTAAAGGATCATAGAGCTGGAAGGAAGAAATGGGCCACCATCTTGTTCCAACACTCTCAGGCTATTCCTCCCTTCCATGTTTGGTGTTCAAAGAACGACAGAGTTGGAAGCAAGAAACAGGCTGCTCTCCAAACAAGTCTCATCCTTCCATTAATGATTTTGAAAGAGCCACAGAACTGGAAGTGATGAATGGCCCACTCTCACCCTTCCATATTTGATTATGGCGGCTAATGGATTGAGGTTGAATCCTGACAAGACAGAAGTACTGTTTTTGGGGGACAGGGGTGGGCTGGTGTGGGGGACTCCCTGGTCCTGAATGGGGTAACTGTGCCCCTGAAGGACCAGGTGCGCAGCCTGGGAGTCATTTTGGACTCACAGCTGTCCATGGAGGTGCAGGTCAATTCTGTGTCCAGGGCAGCTGTTTACCAGCTCCACCTGGTATGCAGGCTGAGACCCTCCCTGCCCGCAGACTGTCTTGCCAGAGTGGTGCATCCTCTGGTTATCTCCCGCTTGGACTACTGCAATGCGCTCTATGTGGGGCTACCTTTGAAGGTGACTCGGAAACTACAACTAATCCAGAATGTGGTAGCTAGACTGAGGACTGGGAACGGCCGCTGAGACCACATAACACCGGTCTTGAAAGACCTACATTGGCTCCCAGTACGTTTACAAACACAATTCAAAGTGTTGGTACTGATCTTTAAAGCCCTAAACAGCCTTGGCCCAGTAGAACCCCCTCGTTCTGCCCGGACACTGAGGTCCAGCGCCGAGTGCCTTCTGGTGTTTCCCTCACTGTGAGAAGCAAAGCTACAGGGAACCAGGCATAGGGCCTTCTCGGTGGTGGCACCCGCCCTGTGGAACGCCCTCCCACCAGATGTCAAAGAGAAAAACAACTACCTGACATTTAGAAGACATCTGAAGGCAGCCCTGTTCAGGGAAGTTTTTAATGTGTGACATTTTAATGTATTTTTAATCTTTGTTGGAAGTCGCCCAGAGTGGCTGGGGAAACCCTGCCAGATGGGCGGGGTACAAATAAGTTGTTGTTGTTGTTATTATTATTATTATTGAAAGAACCATCGAGTTGGAAGCTATGAAGGGGCTGCCATCTTGTCCCAACACTTTTGGGATCCAAAAAACCACAGAGTTGGAAGCGATAGACAAGACTCCCTGTTGCCCCAGTGGCCCCAGCCTCCCCTAACAGGATGAGGCCAGTCCTCACCTCCACAAGGAAGTCAAAGACTCGGGAGTACAGCCCTTTGGCCAGGGCGTCGCGGGTGTAGGAAGCTTGCTCAACGTTGAGGGTCACGTTGATGGACTCCTTCTGGTTCCCCCACTTGCTGTCCATTTTCCGGCTGGTCAGCTTGTCGTTCAGCCGGTTCTTGTCGATCCCCAGGAGGTAGGCAGGAAAGGCCAGCACTGGGGTTGGGAGGGAGAGGCAGTTGAGCATCTCTAGAGGGGCCTGTGGAACTCACGGCCACTGCATAACCCTGAACTTCAGGGCTAGGGAATGATCTTCACAACAACCTTGTAGGGTAGTTCAGTTCGCACTCCCTTGCTGGGCCACAAAGATTGCCTGACGAACTTGGGGTCGGTTGCCGTCTTCCCTCAGCCTAACCCATGGGTAGGCAAACTAAGGGCTGCGGGCCAGATCAGGGCCAATTGCCTTCTGGATCCGGCCCGCAGATGGTCCAGGAATCGCTACATGGATCGCTAGCGCATGCGTTCTTTCCCTCTTGGAAATATACTCAGAGTCGCAAAGTGATTTCTTGCTCTTTACTCAGCTCATAGTGGTGAGGAGGAATGAATGAAAGTCCCCTCAAAGTATCTGCTTTATATACATTATTTACACAATGGGCTGCACATGATTGGCTAATTCCGGAATTCTACTGTAAGCCAATCAGGTTGTGGATTCACTTCTATCTGGAGCATGATTGGGTAGTTCCTGCCAACCAATCATACTGCTGCATTGTTCTAGGACCAATCAGACTGCTGCAGTTTGGATCCTATTCAACTCAGTACATAACACTCTCCCTCTCTCTCCCTCCCATGGCGGAGCTGGTGGGGCCTCCTCCCTCCCTCCCTCCTCCTGGCTTCTCCCTGCCCTGCCTAGAGGAGGAAGGGGGCTGCGCTTTGTTGGTGCCAGCAGCAGCAGCAGCAGCGCTCCAGCGGCGCCATTTTAAGCAGCCCCTCTTCAGAGCCCTTTCGCACGCCACTCATCATCTCGCCACTGCTGCTGCCAGCCCCTGCCATTCGCAAGACACAGGTAAGCAGCCACCAGGGCTCGTGGGACACTCCCAGATTTACAGAAGCCGCCCGGTTCCTGATTGTTACTGTAATTAAAATTCCAGTTATGTCTTAAGAATGCCTCATATCTATGATTAAAGGGGGGAGGAAATGAAGGTTTTATGGTCTTTTTTGGGGGGGGGGTCATACTGATGTATATTTTGCTCTAGGACATGGGTAGGCAAACTAAGACCCGGGGGCCGGATCTGGCCCAATCGCCTTCTCGATCCGGCCCGCAGACGGTCCGGGAATCAGTGTGTTTTTACATGAGTAGAATGTGTCCTTTTATTTAAAATGCATCTCTGGGTTATTTGTGGGGCATAGGAATTCGTTCATTTTTTTCCTCCAAAATATAGTCCGGCCCCCCACAAGGTCTGACGGACTGTGGATCGGCCCCCTGCTGAAAAAGTTTGCTGACCCCTGCTCTCCTAATCTTCTTCTATCCATGGTAATCATTAATCAATTTTAAAACATTTATGTCCGATACCTCTTGAAGGACACTTTGCATGAGAAAAACACATTCTCCCAGGCTAGGGCAAGTTTCTTACACACAACACACACACACACACACACTCCCTATTCTCCATCTGTGAAGCAGGGCTGGTGAGGGGCGTGGCTTAGATAAAAGGGGCGTGGCGTTGGAGTCCCGAAAGGCCATGTTTTCTCCCCCCCCCCCGGGCCTGAGGTTCCCCAGGCCTTTTGCACCGCTTCATTTGGAGCAGTATTTCATGGGGTCGTAGAATTGTAGCATTGGAGGGGACCCCAAGGGCCATCTAGTCCAGCCCCGCTGCAATGCAGGTTGGCAAGCGACTCACAATCTGGGCTCTCCACCTGGGCGTAGTTGCCCTGCTCCTGGAATCCAATGTTGCCAAGGTGAAGGATGCCGGCTGTGATCTGTAGGATGAGCTGTTTGTCTTGGCCAGAGATCCCGATGACGTCCATGGCGTTCTGGGGTGGTGTGGGGGGAAGCCCAGGAAAGAGAGAGAGAGAGAGAGGAAGTCCATGTTTGGACTGCGAATAACAGCCAGTGGTTAAAAAGGTAAAGGGACCCCTGACCGTTAGGTCCAGTCGTGGCCGACTCTGGGGTTGCGGCGCTCATCTCACTTTACTGGCTGAGGAAGCTGGCGTGCAGCTTCTGGGTCATGTGGCCAGCATGACTAAGCCGCTTCTGGCGAACCAGAGCAGCGCACGGAAATGCCATTTATTTTCCCGCCGGAGAAAATAAACTTTTATCTACTTGCACTTTGACGTGCTTTCGAACTGGTAGGTTGGCAGGAGCAGGGACCGAGCAACAGGAGCTCACCCCGTCGCGGGGATTCGAACTGCCGACCTTCTGATCAGCAAGTTCTAGGCTCTGTGGTTTAACACACAGCGCCACCCGCATCCCCAACAGCCAGTGGTTGCTGGTGCCCACTGGAGCTGATAGAGAGGCAGGGAGAGCATATAAGGGTGTTACAGATTTGGGAACAGGGGACGCCTAAACTGTGGAATTAATAAATGGCAGGATTTTGATGATTCGAGATGCGAAAGGAACAATATGACCACACCATTGTCTCGTGGAATTCGCTCCGGTCGTCTGTTCCATCCACTTTGTACGTTTCTGACTGGGACAGGTAGTAGTAATAATCTGGGCTCATGATCCCCAAATTGTGCTTCTGGTCTTGGGAAGCCCCCTCAATGAGCTGAAAAACAAGACATGTGGGGGAGAAAAAATATGCAACACAAACACAGATGGCAGGACTACCAAAGATTTCTGCGGTGAGAGAATGTATGGAAGAGGCAATATTCTTTGTGCATGGACTAGCAACAGTGATGGTATAATGCTCAAGGTTTGGAAGTTGCACTTTTAACAGATCTTGGGCATGGGAAAGTGCTTGACCAGCCTACTTCTGGCCGGGCAGTCAGTGCACAGTGGTGCATGTTGTGAGCTCATCCCTGTGCCTCCTTGCACAAGCACTTTTCTTTACTTTCTCAGTAGTTACAGATAGGTAGCCGTGTTGGTCTGCTGTAGTCGAAACAAAAATTTAAAAATCCTTCCAGTAGTACCTTAGAGACCAACTAAGTTTGTTATTGGTATGAGCTTTCGTGTGGTATCTGAAGAAGTGTGCATGCACACAAAAGCTCATACCAATAACAAACTTAGTTGGTCTCTAAGGAGCTACTGGAAGGAATTTTTTTATCTAATTTCTTACCTTACAATAAAATTGTAAGGCTGTCACCATGCTGTACTTCACCTAGCCACCAGTAGGTGGCCACGGCCACTCCAGCATGCTTGCAGAACAGGAGGCAGGCAGGCGAGGAAGCAACAATGCATTAGATGCGCTTCTTAGGCAGATGCACAACTAGACACTTAACTGACCCAGCCCTGCTTCGTCAGCTCCTACCTGGTAATAGATATGGAAGTTCCTCTCGCTTTCGTTCTGGCTCACCACACGGGATTTTTCCAGCAGGAAGTTGGAGATCTTCCCGCCATCGGGCTCCCCTCCACGACTGAACTGGATCTCAAAGTACTTCCCCTGGCAGGGAGAGAGGAGACACAGGCTCGTATTGAATGTTTGCCCTGAAACCAATGGGCATGAGTCACCAAGGCCCATTTGTTTCAAGTGCTCTCTGAGTAGAACTTAGCAGGAGACAACCCACAGCACCGGAGGCAGGTCATTTTGCAAATTGTAGGAATCTCAACTAAAAAACCCCCCAGCATGTATTTTGGCTGTTTGGTCCCCTTCCTTGAGGTCCCCCATCCTGTCCTATTTTCAGCAGCAGGAACCAAAGTTGGAGGCTCCAAGTCTTCACTCCCCAAACAACCACCTTGCAGAGACTTACGAATCGACTGGAGTTGTTGTTCCGGACAGTCTTGGCATTGCCAAACGCTTCCAGCAGTGGGTTGGACTGGAGAATGATATCTTTAACGTGCTGGAAGGAAGAGAAACCGACGTCGAGAGAGCAAGGCAAAATGGAACTTAAATAACTCTGAATTCAACCCAGGATCCTGCGCTGGGGAACCCCCAACCTGACCTGTACCAATTCAGGGGCAAGGCGAATGTTCAGTTCATGTTTTATAATTTATTTGTGTTTCATTAGCCTTGAGGGCTGGTGAGCGGAGGGTTCGATCCTGCAGGGCACCGCATCCCCAGCAGCTTCCCTGCAGGGAGCATGCCAGTGAAGGAAGACCTGGTAGCCCCTCTGACCCATCTAAGAGTCCCAGATTGCTCCCGAGACGGCCCAACTTGAGCAGGGGCGATCTAAGGCTGCTTTAAACCTGACTCAACCCACAGCCAGATCCTAAATCAGCCCGAATCAGTTTGTCATCCAGCCAGATGTGGAGCCCAGACCTAGCCCATGGGACAGGAAGCAGAACTGAAACAAAACACAGACTTGGGAGAGGGTCAAAGGGCGAAATGACCTACCTGCACCTTTTCGCCACCTCCGGAAACTTTGGAAATGTACCCCATGATGTACTTGGCGGCCACCGTCTTCCCTGCACCACTCTCGCCGCTGAAAGACACACGTCAAAATGTCAGAAGCTGCCTTGTATACAGAGTCAGACCAACATGGCCTACCTAGTTCAGCATTGCTGACAGCCGTCTGTCTCAAGAGACAGCGTGTTTTTGGGGGTGAAGTCAAACCGCTGCGTGAGTGGCACAGAAATTACCTCCCCGGGGCCCAAGCCTGGTCAGTGTGTCTGGAGGTCCTGGGCTGTCCAGATGACAAGACCTGCCTTTCAGCCTTGCTGGTGTCCAAAGGAAAGCAGAGCAAGATGTTTGGCACCATCTTGGCTGCAGGAGTTGCTGGAAGAAGGCAAGCAAGGCGCCATCCAACCGCGAGGGCCGTCTTACCCATAGAGGCTAGTGGCGCGGGGCACCAGGGCACCAAGTTCTGGAGGGCGCCAGTGAAGAGGCGGAGGCTGGACGTGGCACCTCCTGGCATCAGCTCGCTGCCCTTGCCCGCCTCTGCCATGCCACGCCGAAGCAGCGCCGCGCCCAGAACCTTTGTCTGCCGTGGCCACCGTGGCACAAAGCGGCCAGCTGAGCTGGGAGGCACCACGTCCAGCCTCCGCTTCTTCTCTGCCGGAGGAGCCGCCCTCCAGCCACTGCCCACATCCTCCAGCCCCACTGGCAGGGATGTCCTCCCTAAAAAATTCTGGGAAACGTAGGGAGCTTTGCACCACAGCGCCGGATATGCTTAAGACGGCCCTGCCCGCCGTAGGGACTTCGCTCTGGATATGTCTAGGATTTACTCCTGAGTCCTTTTGTCTCCCAAATATATCCCGTAAGGCAGCAGAGATTTGGGATCCCCGTTTTCCTTCTCCTAGATAGGAGACAAGCCCCACCAGCCCCTCACTGCTGAAATAAAAAAATTAAGGTCTTCTGTATATAATAAATGTTCATAAATGTACCAAGCAAACACATACATAAATATATAAACCGCATGTCTGAAGCAGCACAGGAAAACAGCCCTGGAACCATTTTTGACTCCCAAACTGACCAAATGTTTTCTCTGCAACGTCAAATGGAAAAGCCTCCCCATTGTCTTTTCCTTGACAAATCCTGTCTTAATGGTATGTCTGTGAATGAATAGGGTGAGCCTATGACCTGGCTCAGGAACTAAGTATTTGTCATTACAAAAAACTGGCCAGGATCCCCAGGGTATCCAATCAAGTGAGCATTAACAGGTAGCCTGCCAGACAGGAGGTAAACAACGCACTCAGATTTCTGTTGTAGACCGCCTTTTCTGTGATGTAGGTATGATGTATCTGGGGGTGGTCTTGGACTCCAGGGCGGGCAATTTAAAATGTCTATATAAGGGCGGACACACCTTGATTCTGGGTCCTCCTTCTCTATCCTGCGTGTGAAGGGGGCACCCTGTTGCAACAGTTCAGTAAAGACCAGGCTTACAAGCTGCTTTGCTTTTCAGTATTCTCTGTTTGGTCTCTGTTCTTTTCTCCGACCGATGGAGAACCTGCAAAGGACTCTGTAAGGGCTCTTGTGTCCCCCCATAAGGGAAGAGGGGCAGATTTTCGTTTATTACACTTCCCTCTACAGCACGGGCAGAAACCGCCTTCTTGACCATCGGGCCCACTCACGGTCTCATCCATTCTGTCCACCGGAGCCTGTCTTTACCTGGAGGGGAAGCCTCTAGCTCACCGAAGGCTTGAGACCCTCCGGCTCCCCTCGAAGCCCAAGGTTTGGGAAATCACCAAGGTTAAGGGGACCCCAAGATGCCCTCTTTGTTATTATGGGAAGCACCCCTTTGCCCCATGAAACTTTGCTTGCAATGCAAACCTTCTGCTAGAACGCCGCAGACTTCAATGGGGAAGTTGCTCAACATTTTGCAACAAATCTGTTGCAATGATCTCATCAGGGAAAAACAAACAAAACCCCCAAGCCCTAAATTTATACAGTATATATTTTTTCCTTTTCCTTTTCCTTTAACAACAGGCCTCTTCCTAAGTCACTGCAGCCGTGGTAAAAAAACACAACCCCACGCCTGCCCCAGGAGTTCTGCTTGAAGGGCAACGGCAGAACTTCTGCAAGAGGAAGAAGTGTCTATGTTTGTATGTTAGTGTCTGCGTAACCTTCATGCTGAGTTTTGAGTTGCTCAATCATCCCAGATGGTCCACAAATGTTTCATCAGGGGGGAGCTGAAGTGGTCTCCTGATTGCTGGGTTTCTCTTTCTTGCCATTGGAATGAGACACCCATATGAATTCAGAGAAGGTTGATAGACTGGGCAGATAAGTTTGTATCTCTGACCATTTATAAAAAAGAGGCTCAGGTGAGTCAGGATTCCTCCTCCTATCTGCCAGAGCTGGGATGAGGAAACTGTGGTCCTCCAGATATCACTCCCAGGTGGCTAATAATAAAAGATGTTGGGCGTTTTGACCTATAAAGCCTTAAACAGCCCAGGGCCGCAATATCTCAAGGACTGCCTCTCTCCATATAAACCGACCCGGACTCTGAGATCATCCTCTGAGGCCCTTTTTCGTGTGCTTCCTCCATGTGAGGTCCGGAGGGTGGCAACACAAGAACAGGGCCTTTTCTGTGGTGGCTCCTCAATTGTGGGAAGGTTCGCCTGGTGCCTTCATTATACACAGATATTCCCTGAGCTAAGAAGAAGCAAAATCTACGGCATGCAAGAGACGGGAGAACGCATCTATTCAAGAACAGGGAATGCCTCTTTTTAGAACAGCAATAGGGAAATCTGCCCCTTGTCTAGATATCACTGGAGGAACGCAGAAGAGTTGCTCACTCCTGAGAGCAGGGAATGCCTATTATTATTATTATTATTATTATTATTATTATTATTATTATTATTATACCACCCTATACCTGCAGGTCTCAGGGCAGTTTATAAGATAAAAAGACAAAATAAAAACAAAAGATACATAATGAAAATAAAAACACGGACAACCCAATAACCTCCCTCTTCCCCAACACATTTTAAAAGGACATCAGATGTCAATCAGCCCATGGCCTGATCAAAGAGGAATAAATAATGAAGGCGCCAGGTGGGCATCCCTTGGGAGAACATTCCACAAACGGGGAGCCACCACATAAAAGGCCCTGTTCTTGTGTTGCCACCCTCCGGACCTCACATGGAGGAAGCACACGAAAAAGGGCCTCAGAGGATGATCTCAGAGTCCGGGTCGGTTTATATGGAGAGAGGCAGTCCTGGAGGGATTGCAATCCTGAGCTGTTTAAGGCTTTAGAGCAGGGGTCAGCAAACCTTTTCAGCAGGGGGGCCGGTCCTCTGTCCCTCAGACCTTGTGGTGGGCCGGACTATTTTTTTGGGGGGGGGGAAGGAACGAATTCCTATGCTCCACAAATAACCCAGAGATGCAGTTTAATTAAAAGGACACATTCTACTCATGTAAAAACACGCTGATTCCTGGACCATCCACGGGCCGGTTTTTGAAGGCAATTGGGCCGGATCTGGCCCCTGGGCCTTCGGTTGCCTACCCATGCTTTAGAGGTCAAAAACATCACTTTGGGTTGGGCCCGGAAACTAATTGGCAGCCAGTGCAGTTGGACCAGAATATGCTCAACCTGTTTTGCCCCAATAAACAACCTGGACCCTGAATCCTGCGCTGAAGTTTCCTAACCGTCTTCAGTGGCAGCCCATGTGCAATGTGGACCAGTAACCTCACCCCGAGGTTAGATTAAAGGTAAAGGTAAAGGGACCCCTGACCGGTAGGTTCGTCGTGGCTGACTCTGGGGTTGCGGCGCTCATCTCGCTTTATTGGCCGAGGGAGCCGGCGTACAGCTTCCAGGTCGTGTGGCCAGCATGACTAAGCCGCTTCTGGTGAACCAGAGCAGCGCACGGAAACGCCGTTTACCTTCTCGCTGGAGTGGTACCTATTTATCTACTTGCACTTGGACGTGCTTTCGAACTGCTAGGTTGGCAGGAGCAGGGACTGAACAATGGGAGCTCACCCCGTCGTGGGGATTCGAACCGCCAACCTTCTGATCGGCAAGCCCTAGGCTCTGTGGTTTAACCCACAGCGCCACCCGCGTCCCTAGATTAGATCACGGAAAAAAACATGAGGAGTTTTCTATCCCCTGAAGCAAAGCAGGGAAGCCCTGATGCATCTAGGTTTCACCCTCGTGACAACCCCAAAGCTGGGAGAGGCCGTGAGGCGGGGCAAGGGACCGAGTGGGGATTAAACCCCACGGTCTCTCTACCTTGCCAGGACATCAGGCTTCCCAGCTGCCAAGGACTCCATGATTCAATATATAATGATTTATATACAGTGGATGCTCAGGTTGCGAATGTGGTCCGTGCAGGAAGCACATTTGCAACCCGCAGCGCTGCGTCTGCACACACGCAGGTCGGGATTCGGTGCTTCTGCGCATGCGCAAAGCACGATTTAGCGCTTCTGCGCATGCACAAGCGCCGAAACCTGGAAGTAACCCATTCCGGTACAGTCATTCCTCATGTTACGTCCACTTCATGTTATGTTCTTTCAGGTTACGTCCCGGGTTTTGCTGCTCGTGCATGTGCAGAAGTGCAAAATGACATAACGCGCATGCGCAGAAGCGGCGAATCACGTACGTGCGCAGATGCGCCGCTGCGGGTTGCATTCTTTTCATGTTGCGAACGGGCCTCCGGAATGGATCCCGTTCTCAACCAGAGGTACTACTGTACTTCCGGGTTTGGCGCGATGCGCAACCCGAAATCGCACAACCCGAAGCGTCTGTAACCCGAGGTACCACTGTATTTCAAAAGAGCTTAACACAACTTTTTCCAATTAGCAATCAATTCACTTTGGACTTCCCCTCTGCCCTCCTTCCTGCTTTCCCTAATTTTCCAAATAATGATCCCTGTTACAGTCCTTCTGTGCCTTATCTTCTCCACAATATTTTCAAATATAGGTTTTACCGCTGCTCTTTCTCTAAGGCTACTTGCGCCTCAACACATTTTACAGTATTTTTTTAAATGATGGAGTATCCTGAAATGGCAAAGCTAACTGGAAGACTTAGAGATAAGGACAACAGAGACTTTAAACAAGACTGGGAGCTGTTTATGTTGTATTTACAGAAGCATTGTAAAGAAGTGGACTCACTAGCAAGGTTTGAGCAGACACAACTAACAAAGCAAACATAGAGATCAAGATGTAATAACAGGGAAATAACAAAGTGAAAACAATCATGGTGTAAAAATGCTAAGAATATAGCAATATTCAACTTAAAGAATGCAATATTAAGGTATAATATTGAGGGACTTGACATCTTTCCGCATGGCCTGCAAGACAGAGCTGTTCCGCCTGGACTTTGGTTTGGACTCAGTCTGACCCTTCTGTTTCCCTCCCCTTATGGTCTTGATCTATGGGCTACTTTTAAAATGAGGCTGCATTTTAACCTGTATTTTAAATTGGGTTTTTTTCTTTTCCTATTATGTTTTTACTGTAATTTTACTGGTGTTAGCCGCCCTGAGCCTGGCTCTGGCTAGGGAGGGCGGGGTATAACTAAATATTATTATTATTATTATTATTATTATTATTATTATTATTATTAAAATAAGCAGGAGGAGTTAATGTGTAAAGAACCAGAAGAGGAATTTGAGGGAAGCTGGGTGTGTGTGTTGGGAATTGTATTTCTTCTTCTTCTTGACATAATGTTATTGTGATGAATATAAAATTGTAAAACTTAATAATTATTTTTTTTAAAAAAAGCAATCTTTTTTCTAAAAAAACCCGACCAACCTTTTCCAATGCTCCTTCTGAAGGAGGTGAGGACAGGTGACCCCACCTAGGCCTGAAGTCACCCCCCCAACCAGGCCTCAAAACTGTCCAAAATTCATTTCTTGTCTTCTAAAATCCACAGCTAAAGTTTTCCTCTGTTTTCTCACAAGATGCTGTGCAAGGGCAAACCGTTACTTTTATCAGTACGAGAGAGCTTCAAAAAGGCTAATGAATAGGCTCTGTTCAAAGCAAGCCTGAGAACTGACTTTTATCTCATTCAGTTGCAACATCTTGGACATGCTGAACCACAAGGCTCCTCGCCCTTTCCTGGGAAGAGTACAAAAGAGTCCAAGACAGGAGCTTTCTGTTCGCGCTCAGAGAAACTCATGGGGCAGGACTCTTGAAGAGGAGGAGAAAGGGGAGGGAACTGGAAGGGGAATATATGCTCTGTGCAAATGACTGTGAACCTGTGCTTGTTTGTGAATCTATCACACTTGCTCCTTCTACCAGTTCATGGATGGTAGAAATAAAGCTTTTCCTCCGAAACTATTCCTTGAGTGTCTGTTGACTCCCATTCTCCCTCTCCCGGGTGCAATACTTTTTCCCACCCGAGGGCAAAACCTTATAAGGCGACACTTCAATCCTGCCTCCTAATTTCACTAGTTGGACTTGCCAATTTGGCAGGTCAGCCGCCAGTCCTCTTTAGCGTGGACAGTGATTCCATTCTGTTTTACCCTCCGTCTCCTTACCTGATGATGACGCACTGGTTCTCCCCGTCGATAAGCATGTTTCGGTACATGTTGTCGGTCAAGGCGTAGATGTGGGGCGGGTTTTCGTACTGCGCCTAGGACAGAACACCAGAGAGGCGTGAATCCGGGGCTCCTGCTGCTGCCAGACCCGTGTCAGAGGGCAGGGAGGGGCTCGGCCACCTTAAGAAATTGGGGGGCCCACGGGCGGCCCCCTGACCCATTCTCCCAGACCCACAACTCCAGGGCCTTACTGCTCCTTGGTAGAGTTCCACTTCCCGGTCCGTGAAATAGGGCATTTGCTTAAAGGGGTTGACAGAGATGAGGACGGGTCCAATATAGGTCTGAGAGCCATCTGTTAAGGAATAATCTGTCTGTCTGTCTCAATATATTTTGTCTCTCTCTACAGGTAACCTATAGAGAAATATCAACAACCTCAGATATGCAGATGACACAACCTTGATGGCAGAAAGTGAGGAGGAATTAAAGAACCTTTTAATGAGGGTGAAAGAGGAGAGCGCAAAATACGGTCTGAAGCTCAGCATCAAAAAAACCAAGATCATGGCCACTGGTCCCATCACCTCCTAACAAATAGAAGGGGAAGAAATGGAGGCAGTGAGAGATTTTACTTTCTTGGGCTCCATGATCACTGCAGATGGTGACAGCAGTCATGAAATTAAAAGACGCCTGCTTCTTGGGAGAAGGGCAATGACAAACCTAGACAGGATCTTAAAAAGCAGAGACATCACCTTGCCAACAAAGGTCCATATAGTTAAAGCTCTGGTTTTCCCAGTAGTCGTGTATGGAAGTGAGAGCTGGACCATAAAGAAGGCTGATCGCCGAAGAATGGATGCTTTTGAATTATGGTGCTGGAGGAGACTCTTGAGAGTCCCATGGACTGCAAGAAGATCAAACGCATCCATTCTGAAGGAAATCAGCCCTGAGTGCTCACGGGAAGGACAGATCCTGACGCTGAGGCTCCAAGACTTTGGCCACCTCATGAGAAGAGAAGACTCCCTGGAAAAGACCCTGATGTTGGGAAAGACGGAGGGCACAAGGAGAAGGGGACGACAGAGGACGAGATGGTGGGACAGTGTTCTCGAAGCTACCAGCATGAGTTTGACCAAACTGCGGGAGGCAGTGGAAGACAGGAGTGCCTGGCGTGCTCTGGTCCAGGGGGTCACGAAGAGGCGGACACGACTCAAGGACTAAACAACAACAAATAGCCTGTTGGATGAGGCCAGTAATGCATTTAGTCCAGGGTCCTGTTCTCATAGCAGCCAGCCAGATACCTATGGGAAGCCTGGAAGCAGGATCCAAGCACAAGGGCAACTCTCTCCTGTCCTGGGGTTTCCACCAACTGGGATTCACAAGCATCACTTTCTCCACCTGTGACTAATAGCCATCGAAAACCTGTTCCTTCTCCTTGGGCGAGGGAGTTCCGCAATTTAAGCCTGCGCTGTACAAAGAAGCTGCGGTCAGGCAACATCTGGGTTGTTTTTATTTAAATTTTGATTATGCGCTTTATGGGGGTTTTTTAAATTGCGATTTTACCATATTTTTCACTCTGTAACACGCACCAGACCATAACACGCACATAGTTTTTAGAGGAGGAAAACAAGAAAAAAAATATTCTAAACAAAATAGTGGATATATGATTTTTGTGGTTCATGCTGTGGCCACGGACATGTGATCTGACAGTGAGTTTGGAGTAGCCCAATGCAAAAATCCTGAGGATCCATGTGGATCCATGCTTTGTAACCACGGAGGAGGGAAGGAAGGGGAACCATGGATCCTCTGCTCACGACTGCAGCAGATCCCCCCCGCCACCCGCAGGCATTCGCTCCATAACACGCACAGACATTTCCCCTTACTTTCTAGGAGGAAAAAAGTGAGTGTTATGGTGCAAAAAATACGGTATATTGTGAACCACCTATGGATATAGGCGCTACACAATTATTATTATTATTACTATTACTGCTACTACTATTACAGTGGTACCTCGGGTTACATACGCTTCAGGTTACAGACGCTTCAGGTTACAGACTCCGCTAACCAAGAAATAGTGCTTCAGGTTAAGAACTTTGCTTCAGGATGAGAACAGAAATCGCACGGCGGCAGCGGGAGGCCCCATTAGCTAAAGTGGGGCTTCAGCTTCAGCTTCAGCTTCAGGTTAAGAACGGACCTCCAGAACAAATTGAGTACTTAACCCAAGGTACCACTGTAAATAGTATAATAATAATAATAATAATAATAATAATAATAATAATAATACAGTGGTACCTCAGGTTACAGATGCTTCAGGTTACAGATGCTTCGGGTTACAGACTCCGCTAACCCAAAAATAGTACCTTGGGTTAAGAACTTTGCTTCAGGATGAGAACAGAAATCATGCTCCGGCGGCATGGGGAGGCCCCATTAGCTAAAGTGGTACCTCAGGTTAAGAACAGTTTCAGGTTAAGAACGGACCTCCGGAACAAATTAAGTTCTTAACCCGAGGTACCACTGTAATCTGAAGGTCCACAGAAGTTCTAAGAATTATCATGCAAGAGAGCTGGAGATGGGCTTAGTCAAAGTCACAGGACTCTTTAGCTATGTGGGATAAAGGCACACACACCGAAACTGAAAAGCCGTTTCGCTTTCATCTTCCGGCTTAAAAATAGCACCACCCACAGCAGCCGTTGTGAAAAGGACTTCCGTACTGCGGCCTGAGTCATCCAGAATCGCCACAACCCACATAAGTCAGGTGCCCAGGGTGATGCTAAAAGGTCAGGTTCGCCCCCTGAGGGCTGGATCCGAACCTGGGTCGGATGCTCCTGGACCACGCAAAGCAGAACCCCAGCCACTGCCTCTCGACGCTGCAAGTGCAGTTGGTGGTTGCTGGGAGGGTGGGAGCCCAGGAGCCCAACAGTAGCTGGCGCCAGAGAGAAGGCCGGATGGTTCTGGCTTGCAGGGCGACCAAGTTTGCAGGCGCAGCCGCACCTTGGGCCAGTTGTACATGCCATGGCGCCTTGGGGTCCATGGGCCACTGCCCCCCTCGCCTCGGTCAGCCATGCCCCGGCCCTCACCTGCTTGCTATGCTACTTACAACCAACCTGGGAGCTGAGCTTCCTCTTCCTTAGTCCCGGTGCTGCTTCTTGCAGAATTCAGCAAGGACCAACCCACCAAGTGTCCTGATTTTCCAGGAATGGCACCGGATTTACAGAAGCCATCACGGCTTCTTATTTTGAATCAGAGTTTTGTACAATTTTTGTTCCTTCAGCTTGTAAACTGCCTTGAGTATTGTAAGATAGAAAGACGGTATACAAATTAAAAATGATGATGATGATGATGATGATGATGATGATGATGATGATTCTATGACTGCCCCTGAACCGGAAGGCCCAATTTATCCTCCTTAGCTAACAGCTGCCAGTGGATCTCATCTCCATGGGTTCATTCTAACCCAGCCTCTCTCAACCTGTGGGTCCCCAGATGTTGTTGGAGTACAACTCCCATCACCCCTAGCTAGCAAGGCCAGAGCTCAGGGATGATGGGAGTTGTAGTCCAACAACATCTGGGGACCCACAGGTGGAGAACCGCTGTTGGCAAACTAAGGCCCGGGGGCCAGATCTGGCCCAATTGTCTTCTCAGTCCAGCCCTCAGACGGTCCAGGAATCAGCGTGCTTTTATGTGAGTAGAACATGTCCTTTAATTTAAAATGCATCTCTGGGTTATTTGTGGGACCTGTCTGGTGTTTTTACATGAGTAGAATGTGTGCTTTTATTTAAAATGCATCTCTGGGTTATTTTTGGGGCATAGGAATTTGTTCATCCCCCCCCCAATATAGTCCGGCCCCCCCACAAGGTCTGAGGGACAGTGGAAAAGTTTGCTGACCCCTGATCTAAACCATTTTGCTTATTAAACAGAGCTGCTGGATCAGACCACAAAGACCCACCAAGGGCAGGGGCATCTCCTCCTCCAGATGTTGCCAGACTTCAGCCTACAACTGCCATGCTGCCTCGAGTTGGAATCCAACAACATCTGGAGGTTTTTTTACAGGTTTCCCCCTCCCTGACCCCCAAAATGGGACAGAAATCTAGGTACGGAATGCCTCTTTTTAAAAGAGGCATCTTCCCATTTCTTGCAGGAGTTAGGGAAGACTGCTTCTCAGAGCAGCACCAGGGGATTTCGCAGAACTGTGGAGTTGGAAGGGACCCCTGAGGGTCATCTAGTCCAACCCCCCGCAATGCAGGAACTCACACTGGGAAAAGAGTCCCTCGATGGGAGCAGCAAAATATTTGGGAAGTGGGCAGAGAAATGGGCTTGTGGAGCAAAGAGGAGGCTTTCAGCGCTCTGCTGGGACGGCCAAATTTGGCGAGGATGACAGGAGAGGAAGAGCGGGGCGAGGAAAGTACTTGGCCACAAACCACAGGGACATCTGAGCGGAAGTGACACAGGGGGACAGCAGCACAGGCAAGAGCAAAACTATAAATTTAAGAAGGGTGTTGACAAAGGCTGCCTTCTGAGCTTGGAAATAACCTTCAAAGTCAACAGGTTACTTCCAAAGGTACCCAAACAGAGGCGGCTCTCTGCAGGACCAGGTCCACTTGATAGGCACGGAAAAAATTATTAACGGGTTACTTCTGACCCTCGTGGAAAATTCTACACCTCAAGAAAGAGACACATAGAGCCAAAAATGAACAACCTCCCCGAAGCAGCTGATATAAATCATCCAGTACTCAGTAAGAAATCACAAAGACAAAAACCTGAAGCAAAGAAGAAGAAAAGCAAAAATATCAAAACACGAAGGAAGTCAAAGATAACCCACCGTGTCTGCAAAAAACAATGGCAGAAACTTTACAACCTAATCTCATCATCCTCTGAAAGGTAAAGGTAAAGGGACCCCTGACCATTAGGTCCGGTCATGACCGACTCTGGGGTTGCGGCGCTCATCTCGCTTTATTGGCCGAAGGAGCCGGCGTACAGCTTCTGGGTCATGTGGCCAGCAGGACTAAGCCGCTTCTGGCGAACCAGAGCAGCACACGGAAACGCTGCTTACCTTCCCGCCGGAGCGGTACCTATTTATCTACTTGCACTTTGACGTGCTTTCGAACTGCTAGGTTGGCAGGAGCAGGGACTGAGCAACAGGAGCTCACCCCGTCATTGCGGGGATTCGAACCGCCGACCTTCTGATCAGCAAGTCCTAGGCTCTGTGGTTTAACCCACAGCACCACCCGCGTCCCTTCATCATCCTCTACACCTGGCTTAAACAAATTCACCTCAAGGGGCAGTAAAGAAAAAGGCTAAGTAGGAACAATCAAGGCAAAGCCCCAGTCTATATCTGAGAATGAAACCATGAACCAGAGCTCTGAAATACAACAATGGAAGTAACTTCCCAGAGCCCTGGAAGAATAACAACAGACAGCACAGGTAGTAGAGAGGTGGCGACCCATAATATCAACGGGAACATACTACAGGTCCAGCAAGTTTCGAGCCAGAAAAAAGGCTGGAGCTTGCTATTAATTCCCCAAAAACTTGTGTTCACCAACTACCCAAAACCGATAGATCGCATAAAGCATCTCTTGAACATCTTAAATGACAGGTGTAGTAAAGCCAACTGATATAGTTTCTATAGAGTATTTATACTATGATGGTCACTCGGTACGAGGAATGATCACCTTCCATGATCAAAATCTGGCCAACCTTATCCACAGAGCAAGACAACTAGTCACAAAGGAAAGGATAGAAATACTAAGGTTCTTCGAAAATAGGGTACCAAAGACCTCCCTCTTTGAGGCCAAGGGTGATCAGCCAATGGCAAATGAGGATCAGAAAAAGGATGTTGACAAGCTGGAAGGTGTGCAGAGGAGGGTGACCAGACCTGATGAGGAATGGTTGAAGGAGCTGGAAAAGAGGAGGCTGAGGGGCGATAGGAGAGCCATCTTCAAATATCTGAAGGGCTGCCACATGGAAGAGGGAGCAAGCTTGCTTTCTCCTTCTCTGGAGGGCAGGACTTGAACCCATGACTTCCAGTAACAAAGAAAGGCGATTGTGACTAAACATCACGTAGAACTTTCTGACTGTAAGAGCTGTTCGACCGTGGGATGGAAAGTGGCGGAATCTCCTTCCTTGGAGGTTTCGAAGCAGAGGTCGGGTGGCCTTCTGTCACGGATGCTTCAGCTGCATTGCAGGGGGTTGGACTGGATGACCTTTGGGGGTCCCTCGCAACCCAACAATTCTAATTCACTGCCCGAAATGAAAACAGATGCCCCGACTCTGATCACGACGGGCACACGTGGCACGAAACGGCTAGAAGGGAACGCAAGAAAGAACGACGGAAAGGACGAAAAGGATACGAAGATATAGTCATCCATGAACCGCTTCTTCAGATTTTCGACGATGGCGTCTTCGTTGATCTTGCTGAGGAGGACCATGTCGTCCACCCCGCTCTGCTTGACATTGTGGCTTTGCCAATGGAACCGCTCTTTGCTGCCCTGGAAAGATTTGAGAGAGAGAGAAGAAAGCGGAGTCAGGCCGGCAGAATGGATCCAGAGTTCGGATGGATGGATCTGTCCATTTACACTTTCATTCAGCCTCTGATTCCACCCCCACCCCCCAGTTTCAACTATTTTTTTATTTATTACCATGGAATCGTCGAATCATGGAGTTGGGACCCCAGAAGGTCATCCATCCCAACCCCCCGCAATGCAGGAATCTCCGCTGAAGCATCCAGGACAGACAATAATGCCATCCAACCTCTACTTAAAAACCTCTAACCCTTAAAAAAAACCCTTCACTGGAATATCACAGGGCAGTCTGCAACACAAAAACACAAAACGAGAACACAAAATACATAATAAGCAAAAACAAAACAAAAGCAAAGCAACAACGATCACAGACCTCCCCCCCCCAACATTCCTCAGGTGAAAATAAGGACATTTCTCACTCCCATCAAGCGACCCTCCTTGATGCCCCCATTTTTGGCACACAACACCTCCCCCTGAGCTTTTCCACCACTTCTCCAACGGGACACAAGAACCCTGAGAAAACTCCTTAACCCCTATTTTATTTTTTAATAGCAAGCTTTTATTAAATTCTCGAAAGTTTGACATATACACTTCAATACGTAATGAATTTGTCTTTTTCCGACTTCCCACCCCTTCTCTCTCCCCCGCTGCACAATACCGTCCAATGCTTATGCCATCAAATTCAATCCTGTAATTCCTAATACCTTCTGTTGCACATATTTCAAATCCCGCTTGCAAGTTCTGTTCTATTCTATTCTATTCTATTCTATTCTATTCTATTCTATTCGTATAAACACACATTGATAAATAGATTTTAAAGGTAAAGGGCCCCCTAACCATTAAGTCCAGTCGTGGCCGACTCTGGGGTTACAGCGCTCATCTCGCTTTATTGGCTGAGGGAGCCGGCGTACAGCTTCCGGGTCATGTGTTCAGCAGGACTAAGCCGCTTCTGGCAAATGAGAGCAGCGCACGGAAACGCCGTTTACCTTCCCGCTGGAGTGGTACCTATTTATCTACTTTTTGGCATGCTTTCGAACAGCTAGGTTGGCAGGAGCAGCGACCGAGCAACGGGAGCTCACCCAGACGCGGGGATTCGAACCGCCAACATTCTGATCGGCAAGTCCTAGGCTCTGTGGTTTAACCCACAGCGCCACCCGCAATAGATTTTAGAAAGACGCAAAATCAGACGTGGATGCACAAAGCATTTCTTAGAGTAAGGGAAAACAAGGCTTTCTTCCTGCGCAGGTTGGCCTTGCCTGCACTTCAGGGCTAGCGCGTCTCAGGGGCATGGCCTGGGTGGTGGCAGCCCCTCCTCTACCTGGCCAGTTCTGCAGCTGCCCGGGGAGACTGACAGCAGCAGCGGCCGTGGAGAGGCCACAGGATGCTCCCTAGCAGCTGCCAGAGGGCCATTCTTCTATCCGTGGGCTGTTAGGCTGCTGAAGGAAAAGATAACAACAGGGCAGGTGGCTTTCGGGTTTGGTGGGTGTGCGTCAGTAAACAAGGGGAATTAAGACTAAGAGAGCTGAGGGGGTGGTGTGTGCTCGTGTAATCTCACTGTAGACAAGTTGTACAAGTGACAATAAAGTATTACAATTTCAATTTCAATAAATCAGAAGCAGGAGTGGCTTTTGTAATTCCAGGACTGTCTGCAGACCCCACAAGTGTCCCTCTTTTCCAGGGACAGTCCCGGATTTACAGTAGCCGTCCTGGTTTCCGATTTGATAACGGAATGTCCCGCTTCTCCTTGGGGCGTCCCTATTTTCATCAGAGAAATGTTGGGGGTAGGTAACCAAACAACCTTTAGAAGACATCAGAAGGCAGCCCTGTAGAGGGAAGTTTGTAAATGTTTTATTACAGTGGTACCTCGAGTTACAAACACCTCAGGTTACAAACGCTTCAGGTTACAAACTCCGCTAACCTGGAAGAGTTACCTCAAGTTGAGAACTTTGCCCCAGAATGAGAATGGAAATCGTGTGCCAGCGGTGCAGCAAAAGCAAACCTCTAGTTAAGAACG
Source organism: Podarcis raffonei (assembly GCF_027172205.1). NCBI lineage: Eukaryota > Metazoa > Chordata > Lepidosauria > Squamata > Lacertidae > Podarcis > Podarcis raffonei. The sequence goes on along the minus strand of NC_070619.1, from coordinate 2,638,152 downwards.
GACCTCTGGAACGAATTAAGTTTGTAACTAGAGGTACCACTGTATTATGTTTTTATATATGTTGGAAGCTGCCCAGAGTGGCTGGGGCAACCCAGTCAGATGGGTAAGTATTATTATTATTATTATTATTATTATTATTATTATTATTATTGAACAGGATGTCTCTATTTTCATCGGGAAAATGTTGGAAGGTATGTACAGTCCCTGGAACACCAGGACGCTTGGAGGGTATGCAAACACAGCAAAAAGGCCCTGGATAGTTTTATCAGCCAAAGGCCTGGTTATAGAGGAATGTTTTTGCCTGGCGCTGAAATATACAACAGCCGCTCGGGTTGCAAATGTGATCCGTGCGGAATGCACGTTCGCAACCCGCAGCATTCGCAACTCGCATCTGCGCATGTGCGGGTTGCGATTTGGCACTTCTGCGCATGTGCAAAGCGTGATTTAGCGCTTCTGCGCATGCGCGATTGCCAAAACCCAGAAGTAACCTATTCCAGTACTTCAGGGTTTTAGCAGACTGCAACCTGAAAAAACACAACCTGAAGCGGACGCAACATGAGGTATGACTGTATGTCATGGGGGAGAGAATTCCAGCAACGGGGAGCCACCACAGAAAAGGCCCTGTTCTCGTGTTGTCATCCTCAGACCTCAAGGGGAGGAGGCACACAAAGAAGGGCCTTAGAGGATGATCTCAGGGTCTGGGCAGTTTATTTGGGGAGAGGCGGTCCTGGAGGTGTTGTGGAGCTCCGTGCAGTGGGCTCGTTCCTCAACACGCATCTCTTGATCCTCTATCCGGTCAAGCAAAAATTACAGTTGGAGTTGAAGGGCATATTCTGCACGGGCAAAAACGCTCTCCAGGAGGGCGTGCAGAGCCAATGAGGGCCATGGCTTGGGACAAGGCTTGCGGGGAGTTATGAGGGCCGGGCAGAGAGGTCCCAGGGGCCGCATTTGGTGTCTTCTCCACCCCCCCACTGTAGTCATGGACAGAAGTATTTCCGAAGCGGAAGTTTTAACTGCTCTTACATGCTGCTGATTGCTTAAGAGGTGGTTTAGCTGCAGTGGGGCAATTTTGGAAGATCTCGGCCTGTTGAGTTGTTCCGGTGCTTTTAAAATCGAGGGCTGAGATCCGACAAAGTCAGGCTCAGAACAGACCCACTGACTTCAATGGAACGAGGCAGGCCTGCAGATATCAACAATCTATTAATAAATTAGCAAACAAACATTGCCCCCCTTGCCTATTTAAGTGTGCATTGTTGCCGGGCTGAAAATAAGATGAAGAACATCCAGGGACAGGCTGAGACCAGAGAATTCGGGACTATTTTCGATCGAGAGGGAGGCAGGAAGAATTCACCTCTACCTGCTCCAGGATTCCCAAAACACAACTACCCTCTGAAATCTGGGTTTTAGGACCCGGTTCTCCAGCCTCCCCGCTTCTGCAAATGTCTTCAGCAATATGCATTGGGCTTTTTTGGGGGGGTCAGTCTGGATGATATCCCGGGTCCCTTCCAGTTCTTGAGATCCTATAACTGTTTGGGGTGAGATGCATGAAAGCAAGCTCTTTGGCTTTTATGCCTCTGCAGGACTTTTCTGATTTCCATATATGCCTTGCGGGGGGACGGAATGCACATAGGCCAATTTGCTGATGTTAAGGGATTTTTTATAGAAAAAGTAATTTGCAAATGGATGAGGAAATGCGGTGGGGTTGAGATGAAGAAAAAAAAGGAAGCCGAGAGAAAGCAAATTGGGAGGGATTTCTGGAGATCCTCAGATCTGGCTGCTAAACTCAAAGGCCTCTCCTGCCTTCACTGAAACCCTCGTCTGCCCCCAAGGAATTTATTTTGGACGTAGTGATTTTTGATTTATTGTGGATTGCTAACTTGTTGATTAACCTCACTTGCAGATATCGGAAATGTTAGAATATTATATGTTCAGGAACTGATGAGTGGCTAGCCAATGGTACAGGATAATAAACAACAACAAAACATTGCAATAAGGTTAATTGCAAGGAATGTGAATTAGAAATAACTGGGAAAGCAATGCAGAACAAGAGGAAACGATGGACACATCGAGAACGGAGTGCAGGGAACCAATTTTTGGAAAAACCGTCTGAAAATTGCTTTCATTTGTGGTTGATTTTCAATTTGGCAAAAAAAGGGGGGGCAGGGGAGAAACCATAGTCTGCCCCTTTCTTGGTGTGGTAACTGTTTGCAAAAGCATCCACATCCTCCAGATCTGAGGCAGAACACAAGAAGGTCTCTTCCTCTGAGGTTTGGCTTCTGCGGCCGGAGAGCTTCGGCTTAAAGGAAAGGGGAACTGAGGTAGCTGTGTTGTGAGTGTGTTTGTGTGAGTTGTGAAACCCGTCTCTGCGTTTCCCAGGACATGGTTTCGAAAAGGCGGCCAGAGAGAGGGGGGCCCACAATCAGCCCCAAAGCAGTGAGTTTCCCCCCAACATGGCATGTCCTGCGGATCGCAAGGTTAGCGGAGGGTGTCTCCCGCTGCAACTCTGCATGAGTCTCCGTTCCAGGCCTGGCCTCCTTTGAATCAGCAAGCGCCCCACCCCGGGCAAGACCGCTGCCGCCCATGGGTTTCCTGTGTCACACGCAAGCTTCAGAGGCAGCAGGAGGCACACTTCCTGTGGTTGAAGTCAGAGGAGCGATCAAGGGCCTAGTCCTCAGCGAGGTGAGGGGAGTGCCGCTTCAGAGTGTTGCAGGAATTTATGTATAAATTGGGGGGGGGGTTGCCCCTCCAGCAGATATCAGGCACATGCAGCCCACTACCAAAATCAGCACCATCACTTTTGTGACTTTTGTGATTTGTCCCCGCAAAACACTTCATCACAGTTTCTTCCTATCTATTCAAAGGGCCTTTGCTGCACGATACCAAATGTAAGAATTCACTGACAAATGTCTCTATGTACTGGCTCACTGGGGAAACTTCAAAAATTCATATAGACATGTGAGCTCAGCTCCTCAGCAGCCCCTCTGCCTGAGTGATAATTTCTGGCATCCTGATACCTGAGTGCCAGACAGATAGCCATTCCAGAAATAACAAACCCAGATGAAGACAAAAGGGTGTGATTCACTTGGCTGGGAAGCAGGGAAATGTAAATGTCTCTTTTGTTCCACTTGATGGGTGTTTGGTGGAAGGCAAGGAGAACCATGGGGCAGGGTCCAGGATGCTCAGATTCCTGCCACCAGACCTCCCCTTTCATGATGTAACCATGATGCATTAGTGATGTAGTTTGGGGGGTGTAACATGGGGATCAGCAGCTAATAAAAGTTTGGGTTCTCTTTTGTTTGGGGCTTCCATCTTTTTCCACCTTGTGGCTGGTGGGAGTCCTGTCGCGACCGTCTTCAATCAAGACCAAGCCTACTGGCTGCTGTTTTGCTCTGGTATTCCTGGCTGGTGTCCTTGTTTTTTGTCCAAGGGAGCCTTCAGATTTCTCCGTTAACAAGAGGCAGAACTTCCAAGTGTCCCTATTTTCCAGGGACAGTCGTGCACTTACAAAAGCCGTTCCAATTTCTGATCTGATCCTGGAATGTCCTGCTTTTGCTTAGGACGTCCCAGTAAACATCCGAAATATCTGGCAGTGCATTCTTGAGCCTGTGACGGAGGGAGGTGGATAAAACTAAAGTTGGCATCCAAACCTCTGACCCTCACAGAACCATAGAGTTGGACAGGGTCCCAGGGGTCATCTATCCCAACCCCCCTGACATCCAGGGATCTTTTTTTTTAAAAGATATTTATTGAAATTTTCAACTTTAATACATTAAAAAAGAATCAAAAAAGGAAAAACAAAAAGGTTTAAAAACACATAAAGTTCACAATCCTTGTTTTTCTATAACATAAGGTGGAAGTTGGAGCTTTGGGGACATTTGGACTTGAAAGGAGTAAGAAACAAGATTCGGGCTCCACTTTTAAGTATGGAGGTCTGGCTGGAAGAAACATGGATCCCGTTGGGCCAGAGCTTCTCCGAGATCTGGTGTTTAATATTAAGGACTATCAAAAAAACCGGCAGAGAGGAATTGAGAGAGAATTAAGAGCCTCGGACGTGAGGTCTCCAGGCTGATAGTAGACTAAGACTGATGGACATTTGTTGGGGATTGAAACCGGGAAAGGGGGGGGGTGGAGTTTGGGAATCCAAAGGGTGCATAATCACAATTTGTTTTGTTTTTACTTTGCTTTGTTATTTGAATGAAAATTGGGGAATTCGTGGAAGGGAAATTGGGTCGACGTTAGAAAAATGTTTTAAGAAACAAGTGCATAAGTACTGTGTTTAAGTTTGGATAAGGCAAAATTGCTTTTTTTAAATGAACTAAATAGAAAAAGGTTAAAATTAGGGATAAGAACTTGCTGAACTAACATTTTGAATTGGAATATAAGAAGGGGAGGTGTGGGGAAGTCAGGGAAATATGTTATAGAAAAATAAGGATTGTGAACTTTATGTGTTTTTAAACCTTTTTGTTTTTCCTTTTTTGATTCTTTTTTAATGTATTAAAGTTGAAAATTTCAATAAATATCTTTTAAAAAAACACACAATTCAGCTTGAATTTTCCCTCCTCCAGCCATTCTTGTAATGTCCCAAATCCCCCTCTAGAGGGATTTTGGTAACTTAATTCCTTCCAGTTCCAATCCAAAAATCAAGTTTGTTTATATCAGTTCTTCCTTGTTTTCAACAAATTGTAACCAAATTGTAACAAATATAACCAGCAGAAGCAACAGAAACAAAGTTCTCTTTTCCCGTCTTGACAGCTAATTTGACAGCCATCAAACTCTTCAATACCTCATCAACAGGCTCTCTTGCGGGTCCGGGGGGGGGGTGGCACTTCAGCTCCCAAGATTAGCTCTTTATCCTCCAGTAAGATTTCTTATACTGCCAAATCGTGAAATTAATGTCTTTTACCAAGTAAAAAAAAAGAAGGGATTCTCTCGACCTTAGTTAGCAGGTCCTTGCTTTAGATTATTTACAAGACGGGGAGACGGACTTCCTGTTTGCGCCTTCCCCGATTGTGCCTAATTCAAAAGAAAAAAATTTCTTTCCAATTTCCGTACTACTCATGGGTTGTTGCTTTAAAGTCCAATTGCTCACAAGAAGAAGTCAGCGCTCTCCGACCATGGCATGCGGCTTCACTCCGCAGGAGAAGCAGTCGACTCTCAGCACCGCGCCGCTCACCCCGTCCCCGTTCCGAAGCCTTTAAAAAGGCTCTTTCGCAGGTTGGGGGGCGCAAATGGTGCCCGCCGAGTCACCAGGTTCACAGGCTTCCGTGCCTGTGATTTTTGAGGGTCCCCGTGTCGCCGCAGCGGCAAGACCCAATCCTGCGGAGCCGATTCCCTCCGGAGCTTGGAGGGAATCTGCCATTAGCCGATGGCGCTAACCCGGAAGTCCCCATTCAGGGATCTTTTGCCCAAGGTTGAACCCACAACCCTGAGAGCCTCATGCTCTACTGACTGAGCAGTAGGTAGCTCATATCAGCTGCATTGATTTATCTATTCATGTTTAGTTTTAAATGTATTAATGATTATTCTGGGCAACTTACAAACATTGCCTTCCGGGGTGGGCGGGGCCAGAGGGAAAAGTGGGCGGAGCAAACAGAAACATTACAAGAATGTTTTAGCAGGTGCCAAAATAGGGACAGGCGCCTGTTGTCAATAGGCGGGGAGTTCCAAAGATCAATTTCTTACAAATGAGGAATGGGTATTATGTGGCAGCAGTTGACAGGCCCAGTTCTGCAGATAGAAGAGGTCAAGGGGGCGCGTATAGGGTATGGCAATCCCACAGGTTAGGGGTGGCTTAGTTTTAGGGATGGACATGATCGATATTTCTTTCTCTGAGTTTCTTATCTGCCCAGATTTAAGTCCTCCACCTTTCTGCATCAATGTGGATCCTCGTGAAAATACCCGTGCAAATTCACCAGAGCTTTTGTGCCAATTTCTCCAAATATGCACATTTTCTGTAAGCCATTTCCCCCTTGCTATTTCCACTATTATAGACATCTGTGCACACCCGTAATTATACAGATTTTGGGAGCTGGATCACCGCATCGCAAAATTCAGAAATGTGCAAATTTCGAAAGATCACTGTCAATTTCGGTCTTGCAAAGTGCAGGTCTGCATTGAGCGAACCAAATTCCTCCTCTCCCTCTTTCCTCCTTTGGGTGCTGTGCTCTTTTCAGTCCTCATTTAAAAATGCACACATTTAAAAATACAAGCGCGAGAAGAGACGCTGGATCGGGGCCCCAAAAGGAAGCCCATAAGCAAGAGTGAGTTACACAGCTTCCCAAAGTAATCTCTCCAGATGATGTTTCCCCTCACCTACCCTCCTGCATTGATGGGTCTCTATCCTCCTCTTCTGACCTCTCCATTCTGTTTTCACACCTCCCACCACTGTCACTTTTCTTCCAGCCTCTCATACTGTCCACACCCCATGCTGTTAAGCTATTATGGGATTGTTTTGGTGTTTCTGGCGCCTCCCACACACACCCTTAAGATCTTTTGCCTATCTGCAAACCTCGGGGGTTACTCACAGTTTACTGATATTCCTGTCTTAGAATCATGAAATCGCCAAGTTGGGATCTCCAAAGGTCATCCAGTCCAACCCCCTGCAATTCTGCCCACAGCCCTCCCTGGGTGGGCTTGAACCCCCAACCTCCTGGTTCACAGCCAGACGCACTGACCCATTTGAGACCTTTTCTCCCTGTGAGCGTAAAGAAGAGGCAAATTGGCTCTCCCCCCCTCTCTCTCAGATCAATCCATGCACACAGAAAGCTAGCACGCAAGGAGAAGGCTGGCGCACTAGTTTTCTGGAGTACAGGAGAAGGATTCCACTGCTACAGCCTCATGTGCTGCAACTCTGGCACGGGAACCGCCATTCGCCGCAGAATGCACAAAGAATGCAAAATTAATAAAAAATAAAATCCTCCTCTCCTGCCGAACCCCTTTATGGTTTTGGCAAATCTTTGGGACTGTTAAGTATTAAATCTGATCCTCTCTCTGCAGATCTCAATTTCTCCTGTCCTCGGGTGTGAGGTGGTTCTTTCTGTTACGCTTGTAGGTCTGACTAAATGTCAGGAACTTCCTAAATATCAGGAAGAACTTTCTGACAGTCAGAGCAGTGGACAGTGGAACGCCTAGGAATGTGGCGGACTCTCCCTCCCATTTCCAAACAGAAGTTGGACGGCCAGGGATTCTTTATCTGCGTTTCCTGCATTGCAGGGGGTTGGACTGGATGACCCTTGGGGTTCCCTTCCAACTCTACACTTCTATGCTTCTATAACCTGGAGCTTTCAAACAAGTCAATGCTGGTTTAATTGTTATGTTGGTATTAGAACCTTAAACAAAGCATTGCTTGACATATAAACTGGCTTCCTACGACAGAATGGAAGTGTAAAAAAATGGAAGTGTAAAAATTCCCGAAGGCTGTCAAAGGCCACTACTTCTCAATTTTTGCAATGTATGGATCATTTTGTAAGCAGAAAAATGAAAGCTGCAAAAGCACAGGAATAGCACCTCATCTAACCTATGGGAATGGGGGTGTTATTCCGCTGCTTTCCTTTTTCTTGTGTATTTTGTGTTTTTATATTGTGATTTTGTGTTGGAACTGCCCTGAGACCTGCGGGTATAGGGACGTATAATAATAATAATAATAATAATAATAATAATAATAATAGCATATAAAATTTTATTTCTTAATTGAATTATTAATTATTATTATTTTTTGGTGGATAGCTGTTCAGTGGAAAAAGCAGGACAGGAAGACTTCGAGTCACAACCTAAATACCTACAAAGAGATCTTTCACTTCCTGTTGTTTTGAAGCTGCAAAGCTCAGCCCCCTGCGTGCTTACTCAGAAGTAAACGCTGCTGCGCCCACTGTGGCTTACTCCCAGATAAACATGCAGAGCAGCACGGAGCAGCGAACTTTCTTCCAACCCGAGGGCCGCATCTCCTCCTGCGAAACTTTCTGGGGGCCAGGAGTCAGAGGTGGGCGGGGCGAGAAGCAAAAGTGGGCGGAGCACCAGAGGTAAACCCCGCCTTCTCACCATAGCCAAGTTTCCACACACCCCTCTCTGTCTATCTTCCATGCAGGCGAGCGAAAGACAAGATTGGGGTACGAAGACACATTCCCAGCCGTGGGAAAATGCTCTGGGGAGCGAGCATGACCTGGAGAGAGAGGGTAGGCGGCCTCAGCACATTTCCGAGGGCCAGACAGAGATGCATGGAGGGCCACACCCAGACACAAGGGGTCTAAATTGAAGCTAAATTGAAGCAGGTGCTATTTAGGTAGGTTTAAAAAAAGCAAAGCAAAATGTGAAAACAGTGTGTTTGTCGGCCGTTGAAGGATTGACAGCAGTCACTGCCCCCCAAAATTTCTTGGATGAAAATAGGAACTCCCTATTCCGTAACCACAGAGCCTAGGACTTGCCAATCAGAAGGTCGGCGGTTCGAATCCCCACAATGACGGGGTGAGCTCCCCTTGCTCAGTCCCTGCTCCTGCCAACCTAGCAGTTCAAAAGTACGTCAAAGTGCAAGTAGATAAATAGGTACCGCTCCGGCGGGAAGGTAAACGGCGTTTCCGTGCGCTGCTCTGGTTCGCCAGAAGCGGCTTAGTCCTGCTGGCCACATGACCTGGAAGCTGTATGCCAGCTCCCTCGGCCAATAAAGCGAGATGAGCGCCGCAACCCCAGAGTCGGCCACAACAGGACCTAATGGTCAGGGGTCCCTTTACCTTTACCTTATTCCGTAACAACAACAACAACACGTCTGTGACATTGCTCTGTCAGGAGCACCACAGAATCACAGATCTGGAAGGGACCACAAGTGCCATCTCGTCCTACCCCCTGCAAGGCAGGAACCTTTTTGCCCAACGTAGGACTCGAATCCGTGACCCTGAGACACATACCCTCCAACATTTCTCTCATGAAAATAGAGACTCTGGGCGGCTTCCAACATATGTAAAAACATCATAAAAACATGAAACGTTTAAAAACTGCCTTCAGGTGTCTTCTAACGGTTGCATAGCTACTTATCTCCTGGGCTTGGGGATGGCACAACTCCAGACCCTCCAACATTTCTCCGATGAAAACAGGGACGTCCTAAGAAAAAGGGGGACATTCCCGGATCAAATAAAAAACCGGGACAGCTTCTGTAAATCCCTGGAAAATAGGGACACTTGGAGGGTGAATGCCTGGATAGCTCTGTGCTGACAATGCCAAGGTCGCAGGTTCAATCCCTGTATGGGACAGCTGCATTGCAAGGGGGTTGGGCTGGATGATCTTCAAGGTCCCTTCCAACTCTACAGTTCTATGGTCTGACTTCATTTCCTGGTGATGCTAACCTTCCACAGCAATTAACGCCACCGAAAGTGGCCTGGGGGGCGGCGAAGGTGCTGAGATTCCTCTCGGATGCCTGTGACAAGAACTACAATCCCCCTTTCCCAGCCTGGAAAGAGAGAGCGGTTGCTAAACCCCGCAGGCTCCAGGAAGTTCTCAAAGAGGATGCAAAGGTAGCAACCACTCCAAGGTAGACTGCCTTTGCATTGAGAGCTCTGCTGGGTCAGAGCAAAAGCCTGCCAAGTCCAGTGGCCAATCAGACTCATGGGATCCTGGAATCGTAGGACTGTAGATTCGGAAGGCACCGCCAAGGATTATCTAATCCAACCCCGTGCAATGCAGGAATCTCAGCCAAAGAGATTCTCTCCCTCAAGCCCACAAGCAGGGTGTGAAACGAACGAGGTTAATCCCGAAACGCGGTGGTTGCTCCCTCTCCTGCTCCCTCTGGTTTGGGTTCTTTGAGGTAGACTTCCTTAGATCATGGAGGTTCCATTACACCAATAGCGATCGAGAGATCAGCTTTCCTTCCCCAAATCTGTGGAACGCCCTCCCACCAGATGTCAAAGAGAAAAATAACTACCAAACTTTTAGAAGACATCTGAAGGCAGCCCTGTTTAGAGAAGCTTTTAATGTTTAATAGGTTATTGTATTTTAGTGTTTAGCCAGATGGGGGGTATAAATAAATTATGATGATGATGATGATGATGATTATTATTATTATCTCTTCAGTCTAGTGGACATTACCACATCTTCTGGCAGGGAACCCTGTCAGTTAGAGGAACAGGATTCCCCCCCCCCCAGCCGGCATGTGGGTCCCTCGTGGGCACTTTGGGGTCATGAGGCAGGGCTGGTGACGATCCCGGCTTGTGGGGAGAGTCACAAGCCCTGGAGGACTTCATTCAAATCTTCAGATTATCCACTCCCTGCCTGCTTTCACAGTGGGTACGGTACACAATGCAGAACTTGCACAACTGGTCTGAGATTCTGGCCTGAATCTACTGCTAAGTTTGTTCATTCTGAATCGATTGTTCTGAATCTCCTGATGGGTAGGGATGCCCCAGGATCCGAGGATCACAGGAGAGGGAGAACAAAACGTTATTTCAAGCCACTTTCTCCCTACTAATTTTAAACTCTGTGTTCAGTGTGGCTATGCCCCAGAAATACATCTGAACCTAGACCCAATTGTTAAGCGTGTAAGGACAAAAGAAGTAATTATAATTTAACAGTTTTCACGTTACTCTATTTTAACAAAGCAACTAAGGGAAAAAATTATCATGGGAGGATCTCACACAGGTGAAGGAAAGCAGTGGGGAGGGGGGGAGGGTTAGGTTGAATTTGGGGGGGGGAATAATATATGGATATAATAGTTTCTTGTAGAATAGTAATATATTGCAATCAGAATAGAGGTTTAAAAGGGGAAGTAAATGTACTTTTAGTATTTTCATTATTGTAATAGGTAGTTGCAGGGACGCGGGTGGCGCTATGGGTAAAACCTCAGCGCCTAGGACTTGCCAATCGCATGGTCGGCGGTTCGAATCCCCGCGGCGGGGTGCGCTCCCGTCATTCGGTCCCAGTGCCTGCCAACCTAGCAGTTCGAAAGCACCCCCAGGTGCAAGTAGATAAATAGGGACCGTTACCAGCGGGAAGGTAAACGGCGTTTCCGTGTGCTGCGCTGGCTCGCCAGATGCAGCTTGTCACGCTGGCCACGTGACCCAGGAGTGTCTGCGGACAGCGCTGGCCCCCGGCCTCTAGAGTGAGATGAGCGCACAACCCTAGAGTCTGGCAAGACTGGCCCGTACGGGCAGGGGTACCTTTACCTTTAATAGGGAGTTATTATTATTTCTTACCGGCAGAAGGCAATGTTAATTTAGGCTTCTTTGTTTTGCTGTCTGTATAAATTTTTTTTAAAGCCCATAATAATAATAAAAAGAAATACATCTGAACCTGGACCCAAATATGTGCCAGCTGGGAGCTGAATGTGGGATTTACTCTGTCTTTAATTAGCACAACAGAACGTCAGGTCTCAGTGGGAGTTGGAAGGGCTCTCAAGGATCATCTAGTCCAACCCCCTGCAACGCAGGAATATGCAGCTGTACCATAACAACACACAGTGAAAACAGCATCAAACAGAATCTGCCCCTTCAGTAGCTTGGAACAGGGCTTCTGCTGTAGATCGTTCAAAGGGTTGGTTTTGTATTCGCCGTTAGCCACAGAGTAGACCCTCTGAAGTGAGTGGACATGACTGACTTAGGCCTGTGACTCTGAACGTGTCTACTCTGAGTAAAAACCCAGCGGGATGCAACTGATGGATGCCAGTCAGAGTGGCAGGGGAGTGAAAAAGAGCAGAAACCACATCATGGACCTCATAAGGACTAGCCACTTGAACTGCCCAGGCACCTTCTTATGCATACATAGAAATGAGGTCACAGCCCAGCACTTCTGCAAGTTGCTTTTGGGAAGAAGGCTGCAAGCGAGGCCTGCTGGGTTAGGCGTCTCCTCTGGACAGGGAAGCTTAATTTTGCCTTTTTTATTTTTAGCAAACCAGCTGAAGAACGCCACCCACCCTGGAATGAATCAGGAGGACCGAAATACACATGTGTCTGAATTGCACATCCTTGCACCAAAAAACAGAAGCAACGCACCATACACAGAAATGGCAAAATTCCTTTTGGCCTGGGTAAGTACAACTTAATCCATCACCTCTGAATACACACACACACACACACATATAACAGTGCTGCCTTATTTTATCTGAAATAAGTCCCCATCGATTGAGTTTTTGAGTAAGCACACTGAGGACTAGAACTTTTATTTCCCTCCCCAAATTCTCATGCCAAGTGGATGCCAAGCGGCAACTTTCCTTCAAGCAACCCTCGTAGTTTAAGCAACAAGTGGCAAGCAATTTGTCAGGGAATTTGGGGTGTGTGGGGGACTTACCCCTGCCGAACCCCCCTCTCTGACACCAGACACCTCTGGAACTCGGTCCATTTTGAGCAGTGCAAGCTGGGTGGCAAACCGGTTCCCGAAACAGGATGCCACAGCCAACCTTGCCACCCTGAAGCACAGACTTACCATGATCTCGGCTCTGCCCACGCCCCAGGTTGGTGCTGAGACCCCCGAGATGGGTCACTGAGGTTCTCTGTGGGTCATAGATGCATTCCTGGCGCAGGGCAAGGAGCAAGCGGGGAGAGATCTTGCAGCGGTGAGCTTCAGAGCTGTGCAGGCAGCAAGAGAGAAGTGGAAGCTCAACAGTCACAGCAAGTTCCTCTATCCGGCCCTCACCCCCCCCCGCCTTAATCTCCCCCATACTTCCTCCTTCAGAGTTGTGCAGAGTTGTGCAGGTGACAGGCCTCTGAGAAGAGGAGTCAGCGCAAAACCTGCACTTTTTCAGAATGACACTCTTGAACCCAGTGCCGGAATAGAATCGTAGAATTGGGACCCAAGGGCCATCTAGTCCAACCCCCTGCAATGCAGGAATCTCGGCAGAAGCACAGTTAATAGTTAATTGATCCTCCTCCTCCAAGTTTCCTGTTCTGGAGGGGGACCTAATTTTTAAAGAAAAATACACACGCAGAAGGGACGTGGGTGGCACTGTGGGTTAAACCACAGAGTCTAGGACTTTCCGATCAGAACGTCGGCAGTTTGAATCCCCGCAACGGAGTGAGGTCCGTTGTTCGGTCCCTGCTCCTGCAAACCTAGCAGTTCAAAAGCACGTCAAGTGCAAGTAGATAAATAGGTACCACTCCAGCGGGAAGGTAAACGGCGTTTCCGTGCGCTGCTCTGGTTCGCCAGAAGCGGCTTAGTCATGCTGGCCACATGACCGGGAAGCTGTACGCTGGCACCCTTGGCCAATAAACCGAGATGTGCGCCACAACCCCAGAGTCGGTCACGACTGGACCTAATGGTCAGGGGTCCCTTTACCTTTACACACACAGACACAGGCCTGGAAATGAGGCCAGATGAGGAACGATTGAGGGAATTGGGTATGTTGTTCTCGAAGCTACCAGCATGAGTTTGACCAAACTGTGGGAGGCAGTGGAAGACAGGAGTGCCTGGCGTGCTCTGGCCCAGGGGGTCATGAAGAGTCGGACATGACTAAACGACTAAACAACAACAACAGCCTGGAAAAGAGGAGACTGAGAGGAAACATGATAGCCATCTCCAGCCCTAGGAGTCCTCATAAGGGAGCTGTTCCTGCAGGAAGAACTGTAAGGGGAGAGACTACATCCGGCAAGGCCTCCTTCCACCTGCCTTGCTCCACCCCCTAGTCCCTGCTTTGCAATGTGTATTGTATTAATTTAAGTACTGCGGCTTGCTGTTGTTTTATTGATTATACTTTAGATATTTTTTATTTTAACTGTTGAGTGGATTTCTCTTTAACTTTTATATGTTGATATTATTTTATACTATTCTATTGATTGCTGAAGGGATGCGGGTGGCGCTGTGGGTTAAACCACAGAGCCTAGGACTTGCCGATCAGAAGGTCGGCGGTTCGAATCCCCGCGACGGGATGAGCTCCTGTTGCTCGGTCCCTGCTCCTGCCAACCTAGCAGTTCAAAAGCACGTCAAAGTACCTAGATAAATAGGTACCGCTCCAGCGGGAAGGTAAACGGCGTTTCCGTGCGCTGCTCTGGTTTGCCAGAAGTGGCTTAGTCCTGCTGGCCACATGACCTGGAAGCTGTAGGCCAGCTCCTTCGGCCAATAAAGCGAGATGAGCGCCGCAACCCCAGAGTCGGCCACGACTGGACCTAATGGTCAGGGGTCCCTTTACCTTTACTAATGATTGCTGAATGTTACTTTTTGATGTAGGTTGCCTATTTTAGAATTGTTTTATTATCACACTTTTGTATTGCATTATACTGTTATAAGATGTACATTTTTTTGTTTCTTCAGCTTGTAAACCGCCTTGAGTATTGTAAGATAGAAAGAGGGTACAGTATACAAATTAAAAATGATGATGATGCTCTTCAAATATCTTAAGGGCTGTCACATGGAAGATGGAGGAAGCTTGTTTTCTCCTGCTCCGGAGGGTGGGACTCGAACCCGTGGCTTCAAGTTACAAGAAAGGAGATTCCAACTAAACATCAGGAAGAACTTTCTGACAGCAAGAGACGTTTGACAGTGGAAGGGTCTCCCTCTGGAGGTGGTGGATTCTCCTCCTTGGAGGTTGTGAAGCAGAGGTTGGGTGGCCATCTGTCATGGATGCTTGAGCTGAGATTCCTGCATTGCAGGGGGTTGGACTAGATGACCCTCGGGGTCCCTCCCAACTCCACAGTTGTATGACTCTATGATTCTGTGAAAAAGCTCTTTCCAGTGTGACTCTTGTCAAATAGGGTTCTGAAAGTTAATTAGTGCCCCTGCACCAAATTACCAGTTCAGAATGTGGCTCATTTCCTTTTTTTAAATAACCATTAAAAATTGCTAATGTGACAGTGCAATGGCATGGTTTGAACAACAGTGAATTGAGATGATGTACAAATAATTACATGAAAATAAGGGTCAAAATGAATCTGTTTGGGAACAGTTACCAGCGCAGAAAACAAACAAACAACCTAAACAACTAACAGCGATGTAATGGAAAGTTGGGGTATTTAACCCCAGTAGAACATAAGTTTGCAATGAAGAATATATTTGTTTGTGTGTGCCTAAAACTTCTGTCCTCTTAAAAAGTTGATGGCAAAATAAGGGTGGACGAAGGGTTAAGGATGCAATCTGCTCCAGTTAAATTTTGCGTTTAAAAACACCCCCCGCTGCCCCCCCATTTAGAAATCAGTCTCTTGTTGCACCAGAGTTGCACCAGAGTTGGTGGCACTCACTGGGTGTGTGGATTGGACATGGAATCCCCAGTGGGATTCCTGCTGTCCAGGCTCTGTGAGGGAAAGGAAAGTTGTCAGTTTGGCTGGGAATGAAACTTTACAGGGGTGCTGACTGAGGAATGAGAAGAGAAAGTCAAAGGAACAGAGACAAGGAGCACAGAGGCCTGGGTGAGAGAAAGACAGGTTTGCCAGCTGACATGAGGTACCGATTACTAGGTTTAAAATCCACGGTTGTACCCAACTCAGCACAGAACAAACCTCAACTTCACCATGCCCATTAATGCCAATGGTTCTATTTCAGGTGGAACTAAAATAGGATAAAACCAAATGTTTTTACATCTTCCCAACACCAGACATAGATGCCAATTCATAATAACTCAGAACCGGGGGTGGTAGGTAGTTTTTTTTATTGTAAAAATCATGCTGTAATTTCTCTCTCTCTCTTTCTCTCTCTCTCTCTCTCGCTCACTCTCATCGTGGAAACAGGATTTTAAACAACTTCTATAATAACAATATTATTAATACAATATATCTGTATATATTTATATATGAAATGGTGAAATCTGACCCTGCCCACCAGAGGGCGCTCTGAGCAGATTAAGAAAACCAGCACCTGACTATCAGCTAGGAAGGTTCCTTTGGCGAAATGATGGATCTTCGTCTGCTTGCGTCCAGGACCCAAAGGAGAGCAAGTGACCAACATTTTGCTGGTGGCAAAAATCCAAAACTGTTGCTGGGTATCACCAAAGCTGAAATTTGAACTGGATTCAGTGAAATTTTGAGGGAATGGGAAACAGTTTATGAGTACTACATTGCCCCACCTGGATGAGTGAAATCCTGGAGGTCCCTTAGACTTACCAGCGGGTTGTGGGGTGAGGGCAATCTCTAACCAGATGGGAGAGGGAAAGGCTTTGCCTTGTGAGATCCACAAAAGGGGCAAAGGTGAACCAACCAGCCTCCCAGTGGCATAGCAAGGGTTGCAGGTGCCCAGGGCAACCTGTGGAACATTAGCACTCCCCGAGTCCCTTCCACCAGTCCCATATTGAACAAAGTCAACAAAAGACTCTGCCATGTTGACCTCTGTCTCTTCGATGTGCACATCTCAGATCACTTGAGACCAGCACGGGGACAGCGGGACAGGGAATTGGTCAGGAGAGGGTATCTTTTGAAAGCTTGTGCAGAGGCCACCCTAGCAACCAGTCGCCACCCAAATCCATAGCTGTCAACATTTCCCTTTTTTAAAAGGAAATTCCCTTATTCTGAATAGGATTCCTCGCAAGAAAAGGGAAAAGTTGACAGCTATGCCAAATCCGCCCATGCAAACATTGGGAGATTTTCTGTGTAAGCTGTTACTATTATTATTATTGAAATTGTGCACAGAATTTTGTGCCACTGCAACTCCCCCACCCCACTGTCTGATTCTGAATTTCTAATTTTGATTGCTCTGGAATTTGGCAAGCTACCCTACACCTCCTTAAAAAGATAATTCTGGAATTGAAACGTACTGTAGTTTCGAGTCTCCCAGGACAAGGAGGGACCTCCACCAGGTTTGTGAGAAACCAAGTGAGGAGAAAGAATTCCCCCCTCAAAGCACCAATTTATCGTTCATGTCCGCAAATTCAAAGGGAAGACCATGGAAGCATGTAATCCCCAAATTCAGTGGGACATAAACAGTTCTAAAAAATATCCTAGGATCTTCCCTCACTCGCAGGCTCTGATTTGGCCGCAAACCCCTGGGCTCTGAAAACAAGAGGTTTGTGTCCAAATTCCTGGATCGTCCTCCTTTTCAGCTTTGGGCACTAGGACTTGTGGACATCCAGTGAAGCTGAACATTGGAAGATCCAGGGTGGATAAAAGAAAGTCCTTTTCCACACAGCGCATGGTCACACTGTGGAACCCCAGACCTGGAGATGAACAGGTAAGATCCTGTCACCTGCTTGTTTCTCTTAAGCGAGCCTCAAGCGTGCATGGTCCCAAAGGGGTCACAAGGGATTTCCCCGAGGCCTTTCTGTATCCTTTTCTCGGCCATTCACCTGCAGCTGGGGATCCCTGCCCGACTCCCAGACCCAGACTCCTGTGCTACGCCTCTTCCGTGGGGCTCGCAACAGCCAACCCACTGAGTAGAGGAGAATTCTGGGACTGGGAAAATGGGGGGGGGGGATGGGATGCTGATGGGGCACTAGTGACTCGGGTGGGCTACTCCCACACCGTCGGGTGGGCAGGGCAACGGCGGCACCCAGCTGTGATACTAAAATAAATAATAATGTCAGAGTTTCAAGTAATGCACTCCACAGCACCTCGCCCAGGTCTTCTGCCCGAAGCACAGCGGCCCCTCGCACCGCGCTCTGCTGCGCCCCCCACGGAGATTCTTGCCTGCTCATTGGCGGTCCTGGGGGAAGGGATGGGCGGGGGGGTGGGGGAAGGGCACAGCCACCCCTTGACCCGAGCCTTCCTGATTTCCTTGAGGCGCCGAGAGCTTGGCCCCCCCCAGCCACCGCTGCCCGTTTAACGCCCCTGGCAGGTTTTGCAGCACATCTGTCGGAAGTAAGGCCGGCTACAGAACTTGAACTTTAGCACCAAAGGGCAGTAGGCGACCTTGTTCACATCTTTGCATTCTGGAGAGGAAGAAAACGGAGAAAAAGAGAATGTGTGGTGTTAGTGGGTCAAGAGTAAGAGGGGACATGAAGAAGTTTACGAAATCATGTGCAGCGTGGAGAAAGTGAAGTTTTGCTCCCTCTCTTGTCACGCTAGGACTTGTGGATGTCAGATGAAGCCGAATGTCGGAAGATTCAGGGCAGATGAAAGAAAGGACTTCTTCAAGCAGCACAGAATTGAGGTGTGGAACTCACTGCCTGGTAGGCCAAGGGCTTGGGATGGCTGGGCTAGGTATTTGTTGACTAGAGACCCCAGCCCCTTCCAGGTCCTAAGGGTTCTAGCTGTGGGGATGTCTCCTCTGGGCTCTCCTGGAGGAGCCTGGGAGGTCAGGACGGTCTCTTTGGGGTTCAAGAGACGGGTGACAAGGCATCTGCATAAAGTGGGCCATGGAGCAGGTCCATCTTCTCCTTGTCACTGCCATTGTCAGAGGACTCTGCTCCCAAGCATTCCTCGTCTGGGACTAAGGCAGTTTAGGCCTAGGACCCTTGTACTTACGGGACCGCCTCTCCTGGTATGCCCCACGGAGAGCCTCAAGGACCATAAATAGCAACACCCTAGTGGTCCCGGGCCCTAAGGAAGTTAGATTAGCCTCAACCAGAGCCAGGGCCTTCTCAACACTGGCCCCGGCCTGGTGGAACACTCTGTCTCATGAGACCAGGGCCCTGCGGGATCTGATTTCTTTCCGCAGGGCCTGTAAGACAGAGTTGTTCCACCTGGCCTTTGGCTTAGAATCAGTTTGATTCCCTCCCCCTCTTTCTTTTCTCTTTTCCTTTCTCCTCCTATGAAGAGACTGCATCCTAATGTTTTAATGTTGTATCTTAATCTTTTAAATTGTATTTTAATCAACTTGTTTTTATTATTGGTTGTTAGCTGCCCTGAGCCCGGTCTTGGCTGGGGAGGGCGGGGTATAAATAACTTTTTAAAAAAATTATTATTATTATTATTATTGTTGTTGTTGTTGTTGTTGTTTAGGTGAGACCCAGGTCAACCGCTCCCCTGCCCAGCTGGCCTTCTGTGGTCTATAGGTTCCGGCCCATGCCACGGGTGTAAGTCCCAACAACTGGCCCCAAGACAGCCCGGGGTCCTGAGTTAGGTCACAATAGCTTTGTCTCATGGGGAACAAAGTTTTTGCCACCCCAGCCCGACCCACGGGTGCTTGAGACAAATGTTGGAGCAGCACGCAGGTACCTTCGGGGTTCTCTGTGGGTCCCGAGTCACACTTGCTCTCGCACTGCTGTGCCGCCGCAGGCTTGAGGGCTTCTACACACTCCCCAGAGGGCTGCCCCGTGTGGGTCATGCACTGGACCGAACGGCGTTGCTGGCCAAAACTGCACTGCCCAGAGCACTTTGGAGAAGAAGAAGGAAGAGGCAGGAGGGTTAGGATGGGCGAAACAGTACAAAGTAAGATCGTAGTCCTCATGATTTAAACAGAAACACTAGAAGCACATACAGGGACAGACTGATAGAAAATTTTGGGCTTTCAAAACTCTGATTGTACTCTTATTTCCCCCTAAATGAAATAAATATAAAATAAATAAATACTACATAACATTTAGGAATTGCCTGAGGACATTCCTGTTTATTTGTTGGATAATCTATTGACTCCCCAAGCCATCACCCTTGGTTTGTCCCAACCATTATGGCTTCCCAGTGCTTTCACCGTTGGTTTGACCCACTCAGTATGGCTCCCCATCCCCTTCACCATTGGTCTGACCCAACCAAGATGGCGGAGCAGCTCTATTGACCTCCATTGACTCTTTGCCTCCAGTTGAGGCTCCCTGCAGTGGCTGGCCTAGTGGAACAGTCCTTGCCAGCTCTCGTAAGTGAAGGAGAGCAGCAGTTCCATACCTCTCCCCACTTGCCAGTGACCCACCGCGGGGGTGGACAACGCCGAAGGCTGCACCTTATACTGGTTGGGGGCTTGGCGTCCTCCGGGCACTGGGAGGTGGGCAAGGTGGAGGTGTGGTCGCCGCTCTTGCAGAGGACGATTCGGTGGCGGAAGCCGGGCCCGCAGTTTGGGGTGCACTGTAGAGAGAGGATGCTGTTATGGACTGGGACACACACAGAGAGAGAGAGAGAGAGAGAGAGAGAGAGAGAATCATAGAGTTGGAAGAGACCACAAGGGCCATCGAGTCCAACCCCCTGCCAAGCAGGAAACACCATCAGAGCACTCCTGACATATGGTTGTCAAGCCTCTGCTTAAAGACCTCCAAAGAAGGAGACTCCACCACACTCCTTGGCAGCAAATTCCACTGTCAAACAGCTCTTACTGTCAGGAAGTTCTTCCTAATGTTTAGGTGGAATCTTCTTTCCTGCAGTTTGGATCCATTGCTCCGTGTCCGCTTCTCTGGAGCAGCAGAAAACAACCTTTCTCCCTCCTCTATGTGACATCCTTTTATATATTTGAACATGGCTATCATATCACCCCTTAACCTCCTCTTCTCCAGGCTAAACATGCCCAGCTCCCTTAGCCGTTCCTCATAAGGCATCGTTTCCAGGCCTCTGACCATTTTGGTTGCCCTCCTCTGGACACGTTCCAGTTTGTCAGTGTCCTTCTTGAACTGTGGCGCCCAGAACTGGACACAGTACTCCAGGTGAGGTCTGACCAGAGCAGAATACAGTGGCACTATTACTTCCCTTGATCTAGATGCTATACTCCTATTGATGCAGCCCAGAATTGCATTGGCTTGTTTAGCTGCCGCATCACACTGTTGGCTCATGTCAAGTTTGTGGTCAACCAAGACTCCTAGATCCTTTTCACATGTACTGCTCTCAAGCCAGGTGTCACCCATCTTGTATTTGTGCCTCTCATTTTTTTTGCTCAGGTGCAATACTTTACATTTTTCCCTGTTAAAATTCATCTTGTTTGTTTTGGCCCAGTTCTCCAATCTGTCAAGGTCGTTTTGAAGTGTGATCCTGTCCTCTGGGGTGTTAGCCACTGCTCCCAGTTTGGTGTCATCTGCAAATTTGATCAGGATGCCCTTGAGTCCATCATCCAAGTCGTTGTTAAAGGATAGCTGAGCTGAGCTGAGCGGCTCGTCTGGCACATGACCCAAATGTTTCGTCGTGACAGGGGGTAGTGTGATAAGAATTTTAAAGTCTTAGATGTATAATAAATGTTCATAAATGTACCAACCAAGCACGTACATAGATCAGCACAGGAAGACCGATCTGAAACCATTTTTGATTCCCAAACTGACCAAATGTTTTCTCTGCAAGGTCAAAGGAAAATGGAAAAGCCTCCCCATCGTCTTTTCCTTCACAAATCCTGTCTTAAGGGAATGTCTGTCTGTGTTTGAATAGGGTGAGCCTGTGACCTGACTCACAGTTCCTAAGTATTTATCATTACAAAAGACTGGCCAGGCTCCCTAGGGTATCCAGTCAAGTGAGCATTAATACGTAACCTGTCAGACGAGATAAACAACGCACTCAGATTTCTGCTGTAGACCGCCTTTCTGTGATGTAGGTATGATGTATCGGGGGGTGGTGGTCTTGGGTTACACCCCTTCTGTGATGTATGTATGATGTATGGAGGGGTGGTCTGGAGCTCCAGGGCAGGGAATTTAAAATTTCTATATAAGGATGGGCACACCTTTGTTCTGGGTTCCTCCTCCTTTCCTTTGTGTGAGGGGAGCACCCTGTTGCAACAGATCAATAAAGATCAGGCTGACGAGCTGCTTTGCTTCTCAATATTCTCTGGTTGGTCTCTGTTATTTTCTCCTACCAGTAGGGAACCTATGTAAGGACTCTATATGGGCTCTTGGATTTTTGTTTACAACAGTAGCTACTTGTTTAATCGGTGTGTGTGCTTGTGTGCCATGCTCAGTACATATGAGACATTTAAAAAGACACAGAGGCTCTTACCTCAGACCAGTCGAGGGCGGCCCATTCGGGGGGGCAGGTCTGGTTGCCGCAGGGCTCCAGCACGCGGGGGCGTGGTGAGTTGCAGGCGGTGTCGTCCAGGATCCTCTCCTCCGTGGTGGAGATTTTGCGCCGGCAGGTCACGCTCCGGGTGCGGACGCCCTGGTTGCAGCTGCGGCTGCACTCGGACCAGTTCCCGATCACCCAGCTGACGGAGGCGAGAGGCAGAAAGGATAAGCTTGCTTCCCCTGTGTGCTGGGAAGGGTGTGGGGAGAAGGGGCAGCTACAGCCCCTGGCGGTGCAAAGGCCCGGAGGAGGGAAATTTGGGGGTTTAAATGAGAGAAGTAATTTCACTCAGGGGCATGTCGCAAAGTCTCCAGAGCTTCCAAGGGGATGGAGAGACTCCTATGAGGAAAGGCTGCAAAGTTTGGGACATTTTAGAGAAAAGACGAGAAAGAGGTGACATGATGGGAGTTTATAAAGTTACGTGTGGCATGGAGAAAGTTTTTCTCCTGGCACTAGGACTTGTGGACATCCAGTGAAGCTGAACATTGGAAGATCCGGGGTGGATAAAAGAAAGTCCTTTTCTACACTGCGCATGGTTAAACTGTGGAACTCCCTCTCATCGCAGGGATGGCTGCCAGCTTTAAAAGAGGATATTTTTAAAAGACCAATTCATGGAGGGGAGGGCTATTGATGGCTAGGGCTGGGCAATATATTGATATATCACCCCAAACCAGTTTGAAGTCCAAATGATGATATCAGTTTCATAGTTTTTGACCTGGCAATATATCGTGAATCATGATGTGTGTGTGTGTTTGTGCGTGTTATGCAAAAATCACAATGTGGGGAAAACCGTGCAGCCAACCAATGCCTCTACCTAGCTCCATCCTTAGCGGTAAATTGTGATGCTTATTTATCTGGTAATATATTGTGATGTTGAAAACCAGATATTGCCCAGCCCTAGCTATTAATTGGGACGCGGGTGGCGCTGTGGGTTAAACCACAGAGCCTAGGACTTGCCGATCAGAAGGTCAGCAGTTTGAATCCCCGCGACGGGGTGAGCTCCCGTTGCTCAGTCCCTGCTCCTGCCAACCTAGCAGTTCGAAAGCATGTCAAAGTGCAAGTAGATAAATAGGTACTGCTCCGGCGGGAAGGTAAACGGCGTTTCCGTGCGCTGCTCTGGTTCACCAGAAGCGGCTTAGTCATGCTGGCCACATGACCCGGAAGCTGAATGCTGGCTCCCTCGGCCAGTAAAGCGAGATGAGCGCTGCAACCCCAGAGTTGGCCACAACTGGACCTAACGGCCAGGGGTCCCTTTACTTTTACTAGCTATTAGTCACAATGGCTGTGTTCTGCCTTCACAGCTGGAGACAGTAATGTTTCTGGACACCATTCGCTGTAAACTGCAGGAAGGGAGAGGGCTCTTGTGCTTGGATCCTGCTTTCACACAGGCAACTTGCTTAGCCACTGTGAGAACAGGATCCTGGACTACGTGGACTGATCCAGCAGGCTCTTATGATGTTCTTATGAGCTTCTGCTACTGAATCTGTATTTAAATTAGAATCAGGGCTTGGTGGATAAACCACTAACTGGATTACTATCAGTGGCTGCATGGATGGTTGTAGCCGCATTCTGGAAGGATTCGGTTCAAAAAAGGGATGGCGTGTTCCTTACGGGGTTGGGGAGGGGACTGACTCACAAGATTGGCAAGAGGAATGAAGTACCCAGGACACCTTTCTGGGGAAATGGTGGAGCTTTCACCCACTCAAAAATCATCCAAGAAACCAAAAACCAAAGGTTTATGCTGGCTTGCGGATCACTTAAGATGCATTCTGCTCTAAGTTGTGGTGTACAGAGGGCAATACAAGTTTTCACAATGTATTTCGGGGGAGAAGATAAATAAATATTTATCTGGGATGGTTTATATGGGGAGAGGCAGTTCTAGAGGTATTGCGACCCTGAGCTGTTTTAGAGGTCAAAACCAGCACTTTGGATTGGGCCTCGAAACTAATTGGCAGCCAGTGCTGTTGGACCGGAATATTCTCAAAGCATTTTGCCCGGATGAGCAACCAGGATGCTGAATTCTGCACTAGCTGAAGTTTCTGAACCATCTTCAGATACAGCCCTACATATAATGCATTGCAGTAATCTAACCTTGTGGTTAGGTAAAGGTAAAGGGACCCCTGACCATTAGGTGCAGTCGTGGCCAACTCTGGGGTTGTGGCGCTCATCTCGCTTTATTGGCCGAGGGAGCCGGCGTACAGCTTCCGGGTCATGTGGCCACCATGACTAAGCCACTTCTGGTGAACCAGAGCAGCGCACGGAAACGCCGTTTACCTTCCCACTGGAGCGGTACCTATTTATCTACTTGCACTTTGAGGTGCTTTCAAACTGCTAGGTTGGCAGGAGCTGGGACCGAACAACGGGAGCTCACCCCGTCGCAGGGATTCGAACCGCCGAGCTTCTGATCGGCAAGCCAACAGCGCCAACTGCGTCCCTAACCTTGAGGTTACCAGAGCATGAACAGTAGTTAGGCTTTGTTTGCCTGCTGGATAAAAGAGTCTGGGCACTGGGTCTCTTTTGGGGTGCCCCTCCCCCTAGCATGCAGGCCCCCCGAAAGCATCTCACTTACGCCGGCGGGCAGGGCTCAGTGTTGCACAATCTCTGTCTCTCGGGCAGCTTAGTGTCGGGGCTGCAGAGGTGGTTGAAGACCGTGGAGCTGTCGGCTTGGTTGCGGCAGACGACAGGCTGGACCTGGCTGCCTGTAAGGATGGCGCTGAGTGAGGATGCTGAGGTCTGAGCAGCGAGAAACAGCAGCAGCTTCTCACTCACTCCCCACACCCTAGGTGCCAACTCTCTGGGGCCCTGGGTGCTTGAGCACCCACAAAATTCCCCTTGAAGGGAATTTCAATGCCAGGGCCATGCATGCTGCATGGCACCCATGGTCCCAGGCACCCACGATCGCGGGGCCAAGTTCCATAACACCCCCTAGTTTTTCAATCGTAGGAACTGCCTGCCCTCAAATCCCCATAAAATGTGTGTTTTCAAAAAGATGTGTGGACAGAAGCAAGGGTTCATCTAGCTCAGAGCTGGCTACACTGACTTGAAAGATTGAAACCTGGAACCTTTCTCATGTAAAGCAGCTGCTCCACCACTGAGCTACTGAAGTAATTTTCAAGTCCTTGTGTTCCAAAGCAGAAACAGGATTTTTCCTTCTACTGAGTCAGGCTGCTGGTTTGTCTAGTTCACTGATTGGCAGCGGTTCTCTAGGGGTTCAGGTGGGGTTTGTTCCCGGCCACACCTGAGATGCTGTTAGGGATTCGAACCCAGGACCTACTGCGTGCAAAGCAGATGCCCTGCAGTTGAGCGATGGCCTTTCTCCTATAAATAAAGCAAGATTCTAGTCCTCACAGTTCTGTATGGCTTAAACTGGAACATGGGGATCTGTCTTGGAGCAAGTTTTCCCAAAGGTCTGCCGAACTTAGCAGGGTCTCTACACCGCTGTCAACACAATAATATATCCTCTCCTAAGGCCTAAACCCATTTCTACAGGGCCTCTCTAGGGGTTCAGACAGGGGCCCCACCTGGAGATGCCAGGGTTCAAACTGGGCAGTGCTGGATTACCAAACAGGCAGAGCAGGCACCAGCCTATGGGCCCCACACTTTATGGCGCCCCACGACAACAAATCAATGTGAGATTGATTTGATATTGAAATAAAATTGGTTTATTGAAATTGTTGGTTGGTAAAATCAACAACATATTAGGAGGTAATTTGCACAGGGCCCCCCGAGATTTCGACTACCCAGTGGCCTCCATTGGGGTTAATCCAGGACTGGAACCGGTTACCTCCTGCATACATACCGCTGCCGCACCTCTGAGCTGGGCCCTTCCAATAAAGAGTCTTACCTCCGCCACAGAGGGCCGAGCATTTTGTCCACGAGACATACTGCCACAAGTACTGGGCAACGGAACCACGGACGATGGGTGCATTGAACTTGTAGCGGATTCTCTGCAGTTCTTCCCTGACGAGCACCTAGAGGTGGAAGGGAGAGGGAATAGGGAGGCACAGCCATGGTTGGTGGAGAACCCCGCACTTTCCCAAAAGGACCTCGGAAGCAGAATTCTCTGCTGGAAAATAAAGTAGCTGTTCTGTCGCGTGACTTGTGGGACGATATTGCAATCAATCCAACAATTCATGTTTTGCCAGATGGGCACACGAAGGGGCAAAGGTTCACAGAGGTTTCCTACAAAATTTGCTAGAGGGAACTCTTCCTGAGATCACTTCCTTTGTCTTGGCAGGAAGCTGTAGTACTAAATCCTTCCTTCCTGTCTCAGCATCTCTCTCTCTCTCTTTTTTTTAAATGATATTTATTAAGATTTTTCCATTTTAATACATCAAAAAAAAAATAAAAAAAAAATCAGCATCTCTCTCTTACCTTGTCGTGCCTCCAAGCTGGCCACACATGCATGCCTAGTTCAGGCACCATTTTTGAACACTTTTGTAACTTAGATAGTGGTTATAAGTCTGCCTTCATTTTGCTACTGTACCTCCTTCTTCAAGACCGAGCTTATGTAAGTAAATACTACTTTTACTTCTTCACAAAGCAATGTCATCATCATTATTATATCATTATATTGAAAAGTTGGAAGGGGTCTTGAGGGCCATCTAGTCCAACCCCTGCAACGCAGGAATCTTCTGTGCAACACAGGATTCGCACCCACAACCCCAAGATTAAGAGTCGAATGCTCTACCAAATGAGCTCTCCCAGGTCTGTGGGACTGTTATTTTTAAGGGGGAGAAAAGGGGTACTGCCGGGGAAAATCCAGTCTGCCTTAAAGCACCCCAGATTCTTGTTTCTAGAAGATTAAATCAACCTTGTTTTAGCTTCCAAGTTTTAAGCCACCTCCAGAGTATGGTAGTCTGCTGATCTCACACACGTGAGCAAGGAAGGATAATATCTAAATAATATATCCTCTCCTAAGGCCTAAACCCATTTCTACATTACATGACCCCTGGTCCAACAAGGATCACCTGCCATCCCAATTACATGGCCAATCAGCTTTAGCTGTGTGCTGAGGTCAAACAAGGGCAAATGGAGTCTGTTAGTGGGCTGGCGTCCTGTCCTGGACGCAGGGAGAATCTTGGCTTATCAGGGATCAGCAGCGGTTCCCCAACTTTTTCGTGCCCCACCACAAAAAGCACTCTTCAGTAGAGCACTGATACCTGCTTTACAAAGACTGATAGTCTTAGATACCGCATTTAGTAACCCCTGTTCAGTCAACGAACCATGACGATGAGGGTGACGTTGGTGGGGCCCAGGGATTCCAGGGACTCCAGCTCGTCTTGAGCGCGTCTGTAGTGGAAGGTGGTCCCGGCGATGTCAAAGCGCCGGGGTGGGTCAATGGAGAGCTTTCCGTTGACGAAGTATTCGTCGTTCTCCCCTCTCAGAGCTGGAAAGAGAATCGGGGTGTGTGGGGTGTGACCAAGTCAGGGGTGGGCTGAAGCACTTGCATCCCACCCCCAAAGGATTCAGGGATATTTTTCATAAAAATCATAATTGTATTATTTGTTCCCCACACATCTGACAAGGATGCTCCAGCTACTCTGGGCGGCTTGCAACAAAATATTAAAAGCACAATAAAACACCAGCCATTAAAAACTTCCCTATATGGAGCTGCCTTCAAATGTCTTCTAAACATCAGATAGTTGTTTATTTGCTTGACATCTGACCACCGAGAAGGCCCTCTGCCTTGTTCCCTGTAACTTCACTTCTTGCAGGGAGGGAACCGCCAGAAGGACCTCAGAGGTGGACCTCAGTGTCTGGGCTGAACGATGGGGGTGGAGACGCTCCTTCAGGTATACTGGGCTGAGGCCATTTAGGGCTTTAAAGGTCACAACCAACACTTTGAATTGTACTGGGAGCCACTGTAGGTCTTTTGGCACCGGTGTTTTATGGTCCTGCCAATGGCTCTCAGTCACCAGTCCGGCAACCTCGTTCTAGATTAGTTGTGGTTTCCGAGTCACTTTTGAAGGTAGCTCCACGGAGAGCACATGGCAGTAGTCCAAGCGGGAGATAAACCACATACAAAACCAGAGGTTGGGGGTGACCTCAAAGACAACCCGCCTGGGGTCTTCCCTGCTTAGCTAAGGTTTCTCACCAAGGTAGTTCAAGGAAAGGTTGAGCTCCCGGATGTCGATATGCACCGATCCTTTGGGGATCCATATCACCTCTTCGTAGCCTGTGTGGCAGATGGAGATAATCAACCAAGGTAAGTTCTAAGAGGGTGCTCAATGCTCAAAAAGCCAAGAGAGAAAATTTGGAGCAGGGAATTGCAAAGCACATGAAGAAATGTGTTGATGCTGTCTTCTACTAAGTCAGTGCTGGGATGGGAACCTAGGAGACCAGGCTTCAAATTAGCGTTTCTTAAGGGCACTGGTCAATGGCATTACAGGCATTGGGCAATAGGTGCTATGCACTGCTGGAAACTTCCCCAATCAAGTTCCACCTGTGCAATTTATTTTTGAAAGCACCTGCCTTGGAATAGAAAAACATTTGCTTACAACATGTCAGAACTGTCTTGGCCACTCTCTGAACTGTACATTTGTCCACCCATCGGGTCACCAGGCAACCCTCACCTCCGTCCGGCAGCGAGTGGTTGAAAAGTCCTTCAATGGTCTCGCAGGAGCTCCCGTCCCCTCCGCAGACCCGGCACTTGTCCTCCTTGGTGTCCGAGCCCAGGATGCGGTCGCAGCCCACGTGCTTATAGGAAACAAAAGGACAGGTTTGACGGAGGAAGTTCTTGGAAGAGTTAGGGATGGGCAATATAGGGTTTTCAACATTGTGATATATCACCAGGTAAACACTGTGATATACTGATATATCACGATGTCTGAAATAAGGATGGAGCTATGTAGAGAACCAGTGTGGTGTAGTGATTAAGAGCAGTAGACTCCTAATCTGGTAAACCGGGTTTGTGTCTCCGCTCCCCCACCTGCAGCTGCTGGGTGACTTGGGCTGGTCACACTTCTTTGAAGTCTCTCAGCCTCACTCACCTCACAGAGTGTTTGTTGTGGGGGAGGAAGGGAAAGGAGAATGTTAGCTGCTTTGAGACTCCTAAGGGTAGTGATAAAGCGGGAAATCAAATCCAAACTCTTCTTCTTCTTCACGGATTTCCCCTGCATCAACATTTTTGCATAGCACATACACACATCATGATTCGCGATATATTGCCAAGGTTAAAAATTAAGAAACTGATATCATGGTATGATCTTCAAACCGGTTTTGGACAATATATTGATATATCGCCCAGCCCTAATGAGCACCAACCTGGATAGCCTTAAAAGAAAGCAGGCCTTTCTAAAGAGGAATAGAAGAAGACAAGAGCCTGGTTTTGGTTTGGCCAATGGCCTGTTTGGTCCAGCATCTTCTCACAGTGGCCAGCCAGATTCCTCCAGGATGACCACAGGCAGGAGATAAAGGAGCAAGCCCTGTGCCTCTCACTGTGATTCATAAAAAAACTAAGAAGAGCCTGCAGCTGGGACTCATCTAGTCCAGCCTCCTGTCCTCACAGTGTCCCATCAAATGCCCCCCTAAGAAGCCCAAGCGGGATGCGAGAGTACGTAATAGCCTTCTCTTCCATTCTAAGGTAGACTGTCTCTGCCTATGAAGGCTCTATTTGTGAATCACCAGAAACTAAGTGGCCAACCAGATGCCCAGGATGGGAAGCCCACAAGCAGAAGCTGACCATCACAGGAAATCTCCCTCCTTTGGCACCCAGCAACTGGGATTCAGAGGTAGTCTGCCCCAGTCCAGGAGGTGATACACAACTATCATGCCTAGCAGCCACTGATAGCCTTATAGTTCCTGAATTTGTCTAATTCCCTCAGTTAGCCTGATCCAGCAGGCTCTTCTTATGTCCTTAAATCATGTGCCCCCCTCTAAATGGAAAAGCCCCCCAATGCATAAATCTTTCCTTGTAGAGAAAGCGGACCAGCCTCCCCTCCCCCCACGGTCCCAGAAGCTGCCCATTAAACCTCAGTCAGTCAGAGGCCTACGGGCAGCGAGGAGGAGTGGTTACAGCGCTGGAAAATCACCTTGCACTCTCCATTGACGCAGATGTCGTTGGAGTCCTGGCGGCAGGGTGTTCCATCCACCACGGCTGCCGCCCTCTCCGTGTAGAAGTTGAAACCTTCCGCCAGGCAGTTGAGCGAACAGGACTTGACGCCTCCTGTGGAGAGATGGCAATTTCAAACCACTAGATCAGAGAGGCTGGATTGGGAATGGGTGAAAGCTGTCCCACGACCCCCCCCCCCAGGGTGTGTGTGTGGAAATGGCCTTACCTCCTCGGTACGTCTTCCAGGTGTAATACTTTCCTCGGAAGGGGATATTATCAAACTCGGCGCACTGCAGTTCTCGGAAGTCTTGCGAGCCCGGTAGGCAGTCCTGGGGTGGGGGCACAGAAAGATCGGCAAATTTATTATCGGCTCTCTGGGGCTGAGGGGTGCTGCTTCTTTTAATGCCTGGAAGCAGAGATGGCGCATTCTGGACCCCACCGCTGAAAGACTTTGCTGGCAGGTGCAAGTCAGACACTCCATGACTGAGCTATAAGGTTGGGAGCTTCTGTTGTCACTTTTCACATCTGCTTATCATTATTAATATTTATTAAATTTGTATACCTCCCTTCACCCGAAGATCACAGGCAGCTCATGACATAAACATTCAAAATGAGAACCCAAAATACAGTTATTGATTGTGTGTGTGTGGGGGGGAGACACTCCTAAACCCTAGAAATTGACAAATGGTAAGGTAAAGGTAAAGGTAAAGGGACCCCTGAACATTAGGTCCAGTCGTGGCCGACTCTGGGGTTGTGGCGCTCATCTCGCTTTACTAGCCGAGGGAGCCGGCGTACAGCTTCCGGGTCATGTGGCCAGCTGGACTAAGCCGCTTCTGGCAAACCAGAGCAGCGCACGGAAACGCCGTTTACCTTCCCGCCGGAGCGGTACCTATTTATCTACTTGCACTTTGACGTGCTTTCGAACTGCTAGGTTGACAGGAGACAAATGGTAGGATTTCGATTAATTGGGATGTGGATGAAAGTACAATCTGCAGAGCTGTGCCAGAAAGGGAATCCCTGGGCTGGCTTCTGCAAACCAGCCTGGCTGGCCTAGCAAATAGCAAATCTGTCAACAATGGCACCGGCTTGAGCCCTAGATTATGGGTGCCCAGTGGCAAGCACAAGATGTACAAAGAGCAAATCTGTTAACATGACAAAAGGTGTTGATGTGCCATCAGAGAGGAATTCTGTGGCCTGAGGAAGCAGACGGTGCCAAGGTGATGGGTGTGTGTGTTTGAGGTGACAGGAAAAGAGTCTTTTCAGCAAGGTGTGCTAGGAAGAAGAAAGGGAGAGAAGAAAGGCTGGGATCCATCTTGGGCAGGCTGGCTGAAGGCTGGCTGGGAGAGATGCCTTGGACTCCAGGGCTGCACAAGCCCCTCTTGTAATGACCGTGCTGTAAGATCTGGACGCCCTCCAGGCAGACTGAAGGTGCAAATAGGGGACTAAACCATACTTCTTAAAGCTATGGCAGTCTCCACCATGTTGCAATTCTCCAAGAGACCACAGACCCTGGGTGAACACTCAGAACCCCTTGGGATCTTGCTGCCTCTCAGCAGAGAGTGGGGGGTAGCGCTCAACTTTTGCAACAATCCATTCCTTTGCCCCCACCCCAGAATCCCTTGCTACTCACGTCAGTGTTACAAGACCGGTAACGCTTCCGTTCCCCGAGGCAGTATTTCCCACCAATCGTCGGCCTTCGGAAGAGAGAAAAGGAGGAAGACGTGGAAAATGGCGTCCCAGGGAGCACGGGGGATGTCTCGGGTGTTTATGCACATGTCCACTTACCGTGGGCTGTCGCAGTGGCGGATGGATGAGGAGACGCCTCCCCCACAAGTCCGGCTGCACTCTCCCCATGGCGACCACGTCCCCCAGGCTCCATCCACACCCTCTGGCCGTGTGCCGAAAGGAACACATTCCCGTTTGTAGCACCACTGGCGGTGGATACAGAGGATGGAGGGAAGAAGAGAGACCCACCGGTCAACAACAACACCCCCCACCTTGCTGGCGTTCATGCGTCTGACCTCAGCATGACTGCGTGATTAGGGGTAAACTGGCCGTCTGGAAGGGATCCCAAAGGCCATCTAGTCCAACCCTCTTGCAAGGCAGGAATCGCTGCTGTGGGTTAGGGTACAGCAAGGGTGGCCCTGCCTCTTACCCCCCTCTCGATGGTGTTAGTCTGGCAGATGGTCCCCTCGGCCGCCGGGATGCTGTTGGTGATGCATCGGTTGCTCTTGCTAAGGCACCAGAGCTCGTTGCAAACTTCCTGGAGGAGGAGGAGAAGAAGGACCAGTGGGTGGGTGGGGGCGCGGGCGGAGCTGGGAGGAGGGGTGGACGGCCGCAGAGGTTGGTGGTGCTACGTGACGTCTTGGACTAAGGAGGGAGGTGGCAACTGATGACTGGAGACTGAAGGAAGGATTAAAGAAACACAACAGGTCTCTGTGGAGACTAGGTCAGGGAGATACCTGGTTTTCAACACCGTGATACATCACCAGCTAAACATCACAATATATCACAAGGTTTGAAATAAGGATGGAGCTATGTAAAGGCATTGGCTGGTTTCATGGTCCCCCCCCCCCATGATTTTTGCATAGCACACGTACACAGGCTGGGAGCCTAAGTGTCGCTCCTCTGGAGGCTTCAGCCGGGGCAAAAAACCTGACTAGCCCTACCTCCCCGTAGCTACAGCTCTGCATTAAAGTCAATGAATTGTAGCAAACTGCAGCAAACTCAGTAGACCCATTAACATCAATGGATCTGTCAAACTATGCTTTTACTCAGTGGAGTCATTTAAGTCAGTGGGTTGCCTCGAATTATCTCATGCTGTGAGGAGCCCCTTGGGGTATAGGAAGGGCTACAAAGGAAGAAGGCTGCTGATT
This sequence comes from Podarcis raffonei, assembly GCF_027172205.1. NCBI lineage: Eukaryota > Metazoa > Chordata > Lepidosauria > Squamata > Lacertidae > Podarcis > Podarcis raffonei. The sequence goes on along the minus strand of NC_070619.1, from coordinate 2,605,498 downwards.
CCATTTCCCCACCCCCACTCCACCCTCTCACCATTCCCCATCCATTAATAAGCAAAAATATTGCTTTTGAAAATCATCAAAGTGGAGAGAAAAAATTGGTGGAATTCTCAAGGGTGGAGTGCAGGGGTTTTGCCATCAACATACAGTCGTACCTTGGAAGTTGAACAGAATCCGTTCCTGAAGTCCGTTTGATTTCCAAAACGTTCGAAAACCAAACCAGGAAGCTCCTGCAGCCAATCAGAAGCCACAGAAGCCATGTCGGATGTTCGGGTTCCAAAAGAACATTCGCAAACTGGAACACTCACTTTCGGGTTTGCTGCGTTCGGGAGCCAAAACGTCCATGTTCCAGGGCGTTTGGGATCCAAGGTACGACTGTATTCCTTTTGAGGTGGTCAAGGGGTGATGAAAATAATAATAATAATAATAATAATAATAATAATAATAATAATAATAATAATATATTTATTTATATGCCATCCATCTGACTGGGTTACCCCAGCCACTCTGGGCGGCTTCCAACAAATGGATATACACTTGGAAGCATCCTTCCATTCATTCTGCAGAGCTTTGCAGTCTTCCCAGGTGCCCACAGTGCAATCAACTCACAGTTCAGTCACAGAATCATAGAACTGTAGAGTTGGAAAGGGACCCCAATGGTCATTTAATCCAACTCCCTGCAATGCAGGAACCACATGTAAAGTATCCCTAAAGAACTGTGTTGGTAGTGCTTCCCACAAAGCAGCTTTTTCTGCATCAGGAAGTGTGGTCACCCAGGGAGGCTGTGGGGCACAGAGGACGTATTGCCTGGGGAAAATGTTTATTGGGAACAAAACATACACCTGCCTAAAAATGTCCAGAAGTCTCTCCAGGAGCTCCCAACTGCCCTGTGAACCAGGCAGAAAAGGCGGAAGCCTCTTTCACAGAAGGAGAGTGGTTTTTATAAACAACAACCCGAAGGGCAGATTTCGGCCCCGCACTCCTGATTACTGCAAGAGTGGACCTTGGCTGACGCTGGTGCTGCAGCTGAGGGCTGTGGCTGGTTTAAAGGCTGGCCGGTGGGCGCAAAACGCCTTGCCTGATGGGGTAAGCCCATCCCTCCACCCCTCCACATTGGGAATCAAGAGTAAAAGCAGGAAGGCTCTCTACCCCATATTTACACTGGCGAGATTTGACTCCGTACTGAAAGCGGCACTGCTCATCTGCATCGTAAGCCTGTCCTGGGGCCACCGTCGGGTAGACGAAATCCTGCTTGGGTGGAGCATTGTTCAGGCAGAGGCCCATCCCAGAGCTGGAGCAGCAGAGAAACAAAGGAGAAAGACATCAAGGGTTGATGGTGCTGAGTGCGAGAAGAGTTTTATTTATAATGAGCTGCAATTCCACATCAACGTAGAAAAATTATTGAAAATTATGCACGCACAGACTAAGCAACTGGCTTCACTCTTCAGCTGGTAGAACATGAAGCTCTTAATCTCAGGGTCATGGGTTCAGGTCCCATGTTGGTTAAGAAGATTCCTGCATTGCAGGGGGTTGGACTAGATGACCCTTGTGGTCCCTTCCACCTCCATGATTCTGTGATTCCGTCAGACACCTAAAGTAGAATTTGGAGTGGTAGCATGAAACCACCACATATTTTAATCTATAGTTTTAAAGACTGAAGCATTAGAACAAAACACACTGAATAGCCATTTCTAGTTACAAACGCTCAGTAGAAGAATCATATTAATCCCTTTGAACATGATCCGACTCAGCTGTTTCCTTGATATTGTCTTGGAATGAATCTCCTCAGCATCATCCAGAACCAAGTTCAAATCCAATAACACAGTCTTCTATCCTTGTGTTCACCTGTTCGTACAGTCCCACCTGAATTCTGGACCTGTTTTGTAGGTATCTGAAGATGAGGTTGATGGGCTGCGCCATTGCTTTCTGCAGCTTCTGGCCTTGCCCGCCATGGCCGACACCTGGGTTTGGAGCGACCCCCCCCACAAGACAACCCTGCTTCTAAGGGATGGGGGCCCCCTCTAAGAAGAAGCATGGAATCATAGAATTGTAGAGTTGGACTGAGGATCATCTAGTCCAACCCCCTGCAACGCAGGAATCTTTTGCCTGACATGGGGCTCGAACCCATGAACCTGAGATTAAGAGTCTCATGCTCCACCAGCTGATCGTTGGAAAGAAATGGCCACCAACCTAGATGGCCTTAAAAAAGGATTGGACTATACGGAACTGACTGGGAGACTCTGTGACCAGAGAGAAGAGATGGTGGAAGAAGATTGGAAGAAGTTTAAAAAATAATTGAAAAAATATGTTAATATTTAAATCTTAGAATAGCTTTGGAAGTGGATATAGGCTGTAGGGTTAGAAGTAGAAGATAGTGTATTTTAAAATAGTATTATTTGTAAGGGATAATATGTGAAGATTTTAATGGTAAAAGTAAGTGTGATTAAAAACATGGTTAAAAATTATGATATATGTAAACTGCTAAAGATGAGGTAAAATGAAAATCAGATAGGGGGGACTTGGGGAAACTCACTAAACAATGTTTAGAAAAAATAAGGATAAGACAAGAATTTGTTTGTGTTGTTTGTTTTTCTGTTTGTGTTGGTTATTAGTGTTAAAAAATGAATAAAAAAAATTGGGGGAAATAAGAATTGGACAAAATCATGCAAGGAAGGGCTATCGATGGCTACTGCCCAAAATGGCTGCGCTCTGCTTCTGAGGCAGTAATGGTTCTAAATACCAGTTGCTGGAAACTGCAAGAGGGAAGATTGTTCTTTTGCTCTAATCCTGCTTGCTGGTTTCCCACAGGCACCTGCTTGATCACTGTGTGAACAGAATACTGGACCAGATGAGCCTCTGGACTCATCCAGCAGGACTCTTCATATTCTTATGCACAACAATACTAAGTATGGAAAGCAGGACCCCAAATAATAAATAAACCCAGAAGACCCCCAGCATGCAAAAGGAGCCCATTGTGTCATTTTTGTGTCCACCACTTAAAGGCCAGTTATGGAAAACTTTTGGAAGAAAGAGACAGGGGAAATGAAAGTAATTGGGTGGTGTGTGCGATGCTTTGGAGACACACAGTGGAAAACAGGCAGCCCCTTACTCAAGAAAGCTGGTTATATAGTCCCTACTGCACGTGGACCACACAAAAGGGTTGGTTTTCATGGTGATGTGAGCCGCCATCAGCTTGGCCGTCTCCTGCCCCCGGGAACCGCAGCTGTTTCCGACGCCGTCGTGGTTCATGCCAAACCTGGAAGGAGAAGCGTGAAGCCAGAGAAAGAAGGAGCCAGTGTGGTGTAGTGGTTAAGAGCGGTAGTCTTGTAATCTGGTGAACCAGGTTCGCTTCCCCGCTCCTCCACCTGCAGCTGCTGGGTGACCTTGGGCCAGTCACACTTCTCTGAAGTCTCTCAGCCCCACTCACCTCACAGAGTGTTTGTTGTGGGGGAGGAAGGGAAAGGAGAATGTTAGCCGCTTTGAGACCCCTTAGCGCAGTGATAAAGCGGGATATCAAATCCAAACATGCCAAACAGGATTATTTGCTGCCTGCTTGGGAGTAAACAGAGCGGCAAGTAGGGGAGTCCATTCTGGAATTAACTGGCCGGCAAGTGGGGGAGTCTATTCTGGAATAAACTGGCTGGCAAGTGGGGGAGTCTATCCTGGAATAAATTGATCAACAAGAAGGGGAGTGTATCCCTGAGAAAACTGACTAACAAGTAGGAGAGCCTATCCTGGAACAAGTCTATCCTGGAATAAATTGATCAGCAAGAAGGGGAGTGTATCCCTGAGAAAACTGACCAACAAGTAGGAGAGCCTATCCTGGCCATTCGGATGTCTTTGACATCTTTGGTACCCCTGCACCCAACCCCTTCTTTCGGGCCTGCGGTTCAGGACACTACAACATAGCAGAAGTGGCCCTAAAAAACATTAACCAGACACAAGACCAAACAATTTCCACATCAACCCCACAACCAAATCTGAACTCTGCTCACGTGTGGCCGATCTCGTGGGCGATAGTGAAAGCTGTCGCCAGGCCGAGGTCTTCGTTGATGGAGCAACTCCGTTCCCGCTCACACATCCCACCCACAGGCGCCAGTCCTGGGAGAGGCAGAGCATTGTAACAGGGAGACGTTATGTCAAAGCAGATTCAGCCACGAGATCCAAAATCCTGATCTACACATGGCTCTGGAAGGGTAGCAAAGTCCACCCTCTCCCCAACTGGAATCTGTCCTAGGTTGCGTCACAAACTGATATTGAAATGATGCCTCTGCTCTAAAGCAGGGGTGGGTGGGGTGGGGTGGCAGAAACTGAGCGTTTGAAATGCATTTAGTGGGAAAGGCTTCCTACTTACCTAGAGTCCCGCACGGTTTGTTTTTGTAGATGCAGATATCGTATCTAAAAAGCAGGTGCGAGAAGAAGGGAGATACAATTAAGGCACATTCCACCCTGCCAAGTGAGCACAGCAAATAAACGAGGGGCAGGTGGGGCTCATCCACCTAGGGGAAAGAAAACTCTGACCCTAAACCTCCGCTGTCTTGTGGCCGGGATATCTTTGGGAGAGGAAAAGGCTCAGGAGTAGACCCTCCACAAAATTGGAGCGGAGTCCCTAAAATGGTTCGATGGTGCCCTGCACGCCTCCTTCTGGCAACTCCTGCAGCCAAGCTGGTGCCAAACGTCTTGTTCTGCTTTCCTTTGGGCCACACCAGTGAGGCCACAATGGGGGTCTTGTCATCTGGGCAGCCCAGGACCTCCAGACACACTGCCCAGGCTTGCGCCATGGGAGGTCACTTGGGTACTCTTAGTGCAGCAGTTTGACTTCACCCTCGGAGGCACACTCCATTGTCTCTCATAACAGACAGATGCCAACAACAACAACAACAGCTTTTATGGAAATTCCGGTTCTGGTGTTTTATAGCTCTTGTTTTGTGAAAAAGTGATGTTTGCTGCTCTTATTCTTAAAAATGGAATAAAAATTATTTAATTATGTTAAACAAACAAACACGAAGGCAGAGAAACCTCTGGGTTGCGAGAGGATCTCAGCTTGCAAGGGGTTCAAACATGGACATAACCATGGGTGTGCAGGAGGGGCAGCTGCCCCCCACAATCAAGTAAATAAATAGAAATACCTGACGAAATGACCAATTGCTTTGCAGAAAACTTGGTTCTGCCCCCCCCCATAATGCCTGCTCCCCGTAAAATAATTCCAACATGGCCTACGAGACCATCTCCCCCTAACCCTGCCCACCTGTCAATCAGCTGACAGCCCTAGGTGACATCAATTGATGGGCAGCATTCAATCCTGCCGGAGTCTGCTTGGCCAATGCATTCCCTGGAGCTGGGAGGATTGATCCGCTCTCTAATCAGTGGGCGAGTGGAGGGTTTGATGACCGGGGGCAGTCTGAGGTTGGTGTGCCAGTACCGTCCTCCCCCCCATGCACAATCAGGATGAAACAAGATGTTTCGACTTTGGAGCCAACTGCTCTTTTACCACCAACATGGTTTCGGCATACCTGGTGATCAAAACGGCGGTGTCGTGATTGGCAATGCCGTTGTCTGGGATGGCGTTCCCGTTTCCATTGCGATTCACAATGGATTTCTGCCACTTGCAGAAGCTATCGAGAGACTTTCCGGCATGGTGGTTGATCTCCAGGGTGGGCTGGAGGAAGAGGGAGAATCGAAAAGGTTTCAGAGAGTGTAAACGTATCAAATTCTCCCACTCTTTGAGACCTCCTGGACAGTATCGCTGGGGCACGTGAGGAAGGACATTTTCTGTGGCTGCACCAAGACCAGGGAGACAAAGCCCTGTGGCACATGGGGTTTCATTGTTGTTTAGTAGTTTAGTCGTGTCCGCCTCTTCGTGACCCCCTGGACCAGAGCACGCCAGGCACTCCTGTCTTCCACTGCCTCCTGCAGTTTGGTCAAACTCATGCTGGTTGCTTCGAGAACTTATCCAGGGTCTATTTCTTTTGGAGGGTTGAGACATGGCAGAGACCATCGCAGCTTTAAGAAATATGGTTTACTTGCCTGTTTACACCTTCAGTCTGTGTGGCAGGAGTCCAGATCTTACACCATGGTCATTTCAAGAGGGGCTTGTCTCCCACAGCAGTGCAGTCATGGAGTCCAAGATATCTCCCCCAGCCAGCCTGCCTGCGTGATATGAGCCCCAGCCTTCCTTCTCCCCCTTTCTTCTTCCCAGCACATCTTGCTAAAAGAAACACCCCACTTTCCCTGTCACCTCAAGCACACACTGCATCACCTTCGCAACACCTGTCTCCCCAGGCCAAAGGATTCCTCTATCCACACCTTTATGTTAAGAGATTTGCTCTTGCTAGGCCAGCCAGGCTGGTTTGCAGAAGCCAGCTCAGAGATTCCCTACCTGGCACAGCTCCATACCCCAATTAATCAAAATCCTACCATCTATTAATTTCTAGCACATCTCTTATCACCTCCCCTGCAAATATGCTCCTCTTCCCCCACTTTATTGCCAAGGAGAGGACCCAGCAAGCAGGCAACCACCACCATTTTCTGTTCCCCCTTTTTGCCACCATCATTGTCTGGGGAAGCTTCTCAGTGATACCAGCCCCGGTCCCTCTTTCTTTCTCTTGGGGCACCCCCTCACCTGGTCCTCTGTCAGTAGGATGAGCCGGGTCACCAGTATGTTGACAATATTGCCCAGACTTGAGTCTTGGAAAAGTTTAGCAACCTGACCTCCAGGAAACAAGGAAAGACCAGTGTTAAAAAACAAGACGGTTGAGCGAGGCTGAACTATGATGGGCTTTTGTATCTTTCTCAATGGGACAGAGGAAGCTGCCTTAAACCAAGACAGACCATCGGTCAGTGTAGCTCAGTAAAGTCAGCACTGACTGGCAGCAACTCTCCAGGGTTTCTATCTATCTGGAGATGCCAGGGATTAAACCTTTCGCACGCAATGCAGATACTCTACAGTGAGCTAAAATATTTTTAAAAAATAAAGCAAGGTCCTAGTGCTCAATATTTATTAATATATTTGCATTTGTTTTTGTACATGAAGTTGCAAACTGTACAAGTGTCCCAAGTGTCCCTATTTTCCAGCATCATTTCCACATTTACAGAAGCCGTCCTGGTTTCTAAGTATCTCAGAATCTCCTGCTTTTCCTTAGGACATCCCTATTTTAATTGGAGAAATGTTGGAGGGTATGCAATTGCTTTTTACAACTGTAATTGGTTTAATTGAAAGCATGCCCTATTTTGTGTATAGTGTGTGTGTGTATATATATATATATATATACACACACACACACACACACACACATACATATAACTATACTATATATGTGTATATATGTGTATATATATAGATAGATATAGATATGTAGATATGTATATGTGTGTGTGTGTAGTGTGTGTGTGTGTATAACTTAAAAGATGCTTCATAGGAAGCGATTAAATTAATGAAATCTATTACACACAATTATACATACGGGGCTGCTTCCCCTACTTCTGTTGCTCACTAACTCCAGCTACCCCCACCAACCTCATGCTAACCCCAGCACCCCTCTTGTCAACCCTCTTTACATCTCACCCAAACCCCATCCTCTCACAACTCCTTCAAGCCCCACATCCCTGCTTTATTCAAACCTCTGCTTTCATTTATAGCCACCATTTTGCTCTCCTCCCTCGCCCTGAATTCCTGCAAATCCAGGATTGTGCTGAGGCAATTTGTAGCTACGTGACGACAGCCTTACGTTTCTATGTATACAGGAAGATACATTTCCCAAATGAAAACAAATAGCTAAACAAAGGCAGACCTTTGGCAAACTGGAGTTAGTTGATGTGTGTAAATGGACTTCAGGAAGCACTAAGGTTTGCCTGGACTGCATTGCGCATCCCACCGCTGTCCCAAAGTTCCCAAAATGGGAACCAGTGTCTGGGTGCTTGGTTATAACACTTACAATATTCATGATGGCCAGGATGTACTGCTCGATGTCCCGCCGGCCGTGGTACCCCACCATCATTTTGTCGGCCACCACGAGGGTCTCCACGTAGCGCTCCGTGCTGACCGACCTCTTCAGCGGAAGCTGCCCCCGTTGGGTGAAGTTGCTCAGCGTCTTCGCTGGGGAGGGTTTCAAGGCCCGCAGCCACCACGGGCGGCCCTTCCACGGCTTCTCGTCTGAAGGGGAAACGGCGGTGAGGCAGACTTTCTTTCTCCTCTGTCCCCCCACAGCGCTTTTTTGGGCAAACCACTCACAATCCCAAAAACCTGCTAGGCCCGACAAATCCAGATGCTGGCTAGGTCTGGCTAGTCTCTAAAACATACTAGGCCTGGTCACTCCCTGAGGCTTAGTAGGCCAGGTCAACCAGCCAGCTAATCTTTAAGATGGACTACTAGGCCCTATCAAACTCTAAGGCCCGGCCAGTCCATGGCTTGGCCAACTCCCCCCCCCCAAGGCCTGGTCAGTCTCTAAATCGTACTAGGCTTGGCCAATACCTGAGGCCTTCTAGGCCCAGAAAATCCCAGAGACCTACTAGGCTCCAGTCAATCCTCAAGGCCTTCTAAGCCTAGAAAATCCCTGAGGCCTCCTAGGCCCAGCCAATCCTCAAGACCAACTAGGCCTGAAAAATCCCTGAAGCCTACTGGGCCCAGCCAATCCTTGGCCAATTCCTGAGGCCTACTAGGCCCGGCCAATCCCCAAGGCCCAGTAGGCCTGGAAAATCCCTGAGGCCTACTAGGCTCAGTCACTTCCTGAGGCCTGTTAGGCCCAGTCAATCCTCAAGGCCTTCTAAGCCTGGAAAATCCTTGAGGCCTACTAGGCCCAGCCAATCCTTGGCCAATTCCTGGGGCCTACTAGGCCCGGCCAATCCTCAAGGCCAACTAGGCCTGAAAAATCCCTGAAGCCTACTAGGCCCAGCCAATCCTTGGCCAATTCCTGGGGCCTACTAGGCTCCCCCAATCCTTAGGATCTACTAAGCGGGAAGGTAAACAGCGTTTCTGTTCGTTCTGGTTTCCGTCACGGTGTCCCGTTGCGCCAGAAGCAGTTTAGTCCTGCTGCCCACATGACCTGGAAAGCTGTCTGTGGACAAACGCCGGCCTGAAGCGAGATGAGGGCCGTAACCCCAGAGTCGCCTTTGACGGGACTTAACCGTCCAGGGGTCCTTTAGTTCTCCTTTACTAGGCCTGAAAAATCCCCGAGGCCTACTAGGCCCAGCCAGTCCTCAAGGCCTCCTAAGCCTGGACATTCTCTCAAGACCACCTAGGCCTGGACAATCGCCCATTTTAAAGGCCATGTTATGTACTGAGTTGAATAGGATCCAAAATGCAGCAGTCTGGTCCTAGAACAATAGGATTCAGAATGCAGCAGTCTGATTGGTCCTAGAACAATAGGATTCAGAATGCAGCAGTCTGATTGGTCCTAGAACAATAGGATCCAGAATGCAACAGTCTGATTGGTCCTAGAACAATAGGATTCAGAATGCAACAGTCTGACTGGTCCTAGAACAATAGGATTCAGAATGCAACAGTCTGACTGGTCCTAGAACAATAGGATCCAGAATGCAACAGTCTGACTGGTCCTAGAACATAGGATCCAGAATGCAACAGTCTGATTGGTCCTAGAACAATAAGGTCCAGAATGCAGCAGTCTGATTGGTCCACAGGAGCCACCCAATCCAGCTCCAGGTGGAAGGGAATCCACAACCTGATCGGCCTACAGGAGAATCCCGGAACCAGCCAATCACATGGGGCCCATTGTGTAAATAATGTATATAAAGCAGACATTCTGGGGGAACATAGAATCATAGAGTTGGAAGAGACCACAAGGGCCATCGAGTCCAACCCCCTGCCAAGCAGGAAACACCATCAGAGCACTCCTGACATATGGTTGTCAAGCCTCTGCTTAAAGACCTCCAAAGAAGGAGACTCCACCACACTCCTTGGCAGCAAATTCCACTGTCGAACAGCTCTTACTGTCAGGAAGTTCTTCCTAATGTTTAGGTGGAATCTTCTTTCTTGTAGTTTGGATCCATTGCTCCGTGTCCGCTTCTCTGGAGCAGCAGAAAACAACCTTTCTCCCTCCTCTATGTGACATCCTTTTATATATTTGAACATGGCTATCATATCACCCCTTAGCCTCCTCTTCTCCAGGCTAAACATGCCCAGCTCCCTTAGCCGTTCCTCATAAGGCATCGTTTCCAGGCCTTTGACCATTTTGGTTGCCCTCCTCTGGACACGTTCCAGTTTGTCAGTGTCCTTCTTGAACTGTGGTGCCCAGAACTGGACACAGTACTCCAGGTGAGGTCTGACCAGAGCAGAATACAGTGGCACTATTACTTCCCTTGATCTAGATGCTATACTCCTATTGATGCAGCCCAGAATTGCATTGGCTTTTTTAGCTGCCGCGTCACACTGTTGGCTCATGTCAAGTTTGTGGTCAACCAAGACTCCTAGATCCTTTTCCCATGTACTGCTCTCAAGCCAGGTGTCACCCATCTTGTATTTGTGCCTCTCATTTTTTTTGCCCAAGTGCAATACTTTACATTTCTCCCTGTTAAAATTCATCTTGTTTGTTTTGGCCCAGTTCTCCAATCTGTCAAGGTCGTTTTGAAGTGTGATCCTGTCCTCTGGGGTGTTAGCCACCCCTCCCAGTTTGGTGTCATCTGCAAATTTGATCAGGATGCCCTTGAGTCCATCATCCAAGTCGTTGATAAAGATGTTGAATAAGACCGGGCCCAAGACAGAACCCTGTGGCACCCCACTAGTCACTCTTCTCCAGGATGAAGAGGAACCATTGATGAGCACCCTTTGGGTTCGGTCAGTCAGCCAGTTAACAAATCCACTGAGTGGTAGCATAGTCAAGACCGCATTTTACCAGCTTCGTTACAAGAATATCATGGGGCACCTTGTCAAATGCCTTGCTGAAATCAAGGTAGGCTACATCCACTGCGTTCCCTTCATCTACCAGGCTTGTACATTCCTCCTCACCACTATGAGGTGAATAAAGAGCATGAAATCCACTCTCAACTCTGAGTATATTTCAGGCCACTTCCAGATTTCAGGAACAGTATTGGGAACTAAACCGGCCCGGATCAGGAGGCAGAGCAGCATTTGAAAGAGCCCGGAATGCAGAGCGCCAGTTGCTTGTTTTTTTGGGGGACTGTTATCTTTCCAAGAAACAAATTGGAAGCAGATTCGCTCCTGCCCAGAGAATGCAGGGAATGACCAGAGTGCTTGAAGAGGGCAGCAGAAGGCCGCTTGGCAGCATTCAATGCAAAATGGCTTTGACAGTGTCCTCTTCTTTACTCCTTCTGGTATCCGGGAATCTGATCCTTTGGATTCCAGCTCCTAAGTTAGCGGGAGGCGTGTGTCTCCCCCACAAAGGCAAACCGGAATCCAAAACCACATCCTTGAACCAAGCGTCTGTTAGGTCAAAATGCATTCCTCACTGAGCCTCCCAGATGGCTTTCAAAATTACTACCGCCAAGCAGATTTCTGGCCTGTTTCGGCCCGAGGGCCACATTCCTATAGTGCAACCACTCAGGGGCCACATGCCAGCCGCGGGCAGGACCAGAGGCAAAAGCGGGCAGAAAGTGGCGGACTCTCCCTTGGAGATTTCTAAGCAGAGATTGGGTGGCCACCTGCCAGGGAATCTTTAGCTGCGATTCCTGTCTTGCAGGGGGTTGGACTGGATGACCCTTGGGGGTACCTTCCAATTCTACAAATGGGTGCTTTCCAAAAAATGCGTTGATGGTTGTTCAGTTGTTATAAATCATATTTCGCAGTTGAAATCAGCTTACATCAATCAGTCAAGACTCCTAGCTTGACGCTATTCTCTTTTTTTGTGGCTGGATGCTCGGTTGAAAAAAGCAGGGCAGGAATACTTTAAATAAACACCCAAATACTTACATAAGGGTGTTTCACTTCCTGTTGCTTTGAAGCTGCAAAGCCCAACCCTATGAGTGTTTACTCAGAAATAAACCCCGCTACGTTCAGTTGGGGCTTACTCCCAGATAAATATGCAGAAAAGAGTGGGGGAACGTTGCACCGCCTGGGGGCCGCATTTCATCCTTGGAAACCTTCCAGGGGCCAGGTGGGTTGAAAGGCAAAAGCAGGCAAGTTTCTACACTCAGAAACACCCATAGCTATCAACTTACAGATTTGAAAATAAGGGACCAGCCGCCTCGAAAATAAGGGATCAACAGACAAAATAAGGGATTTTCCAAGCACAGGTATGTTCGCCTTCTGAGCCCCTCCAAGCCAAAGGCAGAAAGCCCAGCCAGCAGCCAAACGAAGCCTCAAGCGGTGGTTCCCATAGCGCAGCAACCCGGCAAAGGGGATGCAGCAAGGAAAACCAGTATCACCTCTCTGCTGGGAAGCGCTGAGCAAAGGCGAGTCCCCAGGCAACGCGGCTGATTTGATCAGCACAAGGCATGCAAGCTCCACCCCCCAGTCGTTCTTAGACTCCTTATTGGGTGAGCAACGCAGCCAAGCAACACAGTTGGAGCCTCCCTCCTCCCTGGCCGGCAGGGAGGGAGGGAGAGGAGCTGCTTCCTTTGAAACCCGGGAAATTTAAGGGACATCATCCATAAGGGACAGCAGCGGGACACGGCGCTGGGATAAGGGACTTTCCCGCCAAATAAGGGACGGTTGACAGCTATGGAAGCACCCCTTCTCTTTACCCTCCACCCCAGCAAGAGAGGCAAGTAAGGACTGCATCCCAGCCATACGAACGCCATAGCTCAGCTGGTAGAGCAGGAGACTCTCAGGGTGGTGGTTCGAGCCCCATGTTGGGTGGAAGGTTCCTGCATTGCAAGGGGTTGGACTAGATGACCCTCGTGCCCCCTCCAATGTCTGTAGTGTTTATTCACCCAGATCTGGCCCGCAGCATACCTAGCACCCCACAGGCGGCGTCCATGTGTGGGTGCTGGAGAGACGATCTCTTGTAGACCACATGGGGACTCCCTTCGCTCTCGTGCCCCCCACTGATATTGGTGCCGGGGCTCAGGGGCTCAATGAAGTACTCCTCGCCGTCTGCGATGATTACACCATGCTGGAACGAGAAGAGGAGAGGAACGTGCAAAGCGTTTATACGTGGGTCTGCCTCTGAAGATGATCCAAAAACTTCAGCGGCCAGATCACTCACCAGAACAAGGCGGTTTGAGCACAAATCCTGGCACAACCGCACTGGCCGCCAATTAGTTTCCAGGCCCAATTCAAAGTGCTGGTGCCAACCTTACAAAACCTGGCACGGCTCAGGACCTCAGGACCTTAAGGATAGCCTCTCCCTGTATGAACCAACCCGGGCCCCACACTTGTCACCAGAGTCCCTTCTCTATGTCCCCCATGCCAGTGGCAGCAAGAGAACGGGGTCTTTTCTGTGGTGGCTCCCCGATTGTGGGATGCGCTCCCCAGAGAGGCTCGCCTGGCAGCATCACTACATGTGCCAGGCAAAAATATTCCTCTTTGCCCAGGCCGATGGCTATTAAATAATCTATGGCCTGTGAAAGTGTGGCAGAGAAGACTGTTATGACGACTGCTTTCTTATTAGGCTGTCTGTCAGTTTGCTTTTTATTATGTTTGTATCACTGATGTTCTGAAATGTGTTTTTAATGTTGTACACTGCCCTGGGATTTTCTGATAAAGGGTGGTATATAAATTGGAATTAATAATAATGATGATGATGATGATGATGATGATGATGGCTACTAGCCATTAACGGCTGTGGTTTGCAGGCAGCAAATGTTTTTGAATACCAGTTGCTGGAAAACACAGGAAGGGAGGGAGCTTGTGCTCGGGTCCTGCTTGCCCCAGGAAACCTGCACTGCAGGTTGTTGGACTAGAGGATCTCTGGGGGTCCCTTCCAACTCCACAATTCTATGATTCCATGATCTGGACGGCCACTGCGAGAGCAGGACCCTAGGCTACATGGGCCGCTGTCCTGACCCAGCAGGCTGTTCTTATGTCTTCATGTTTTACACCCCAGGGTGACCTTGCCCGCAAGCCACGAGGCGACCCCCCTCTCCTCCTTCCCGGCTGCTGTCTCTCTGGCTGACGCTCGAGTTTTCGGCCGGACTCCTTGCCAGCCTAGCCTCACACTACCCCGCTTGTCCTCGGAAGCGTGGCTTGCAGCCAAGAGCAACAAAGCTTTCGTCCGGAAAGGAAATCCACAGCAAGGCCATCAACACCGCCCCTTTCTAGGGCTGGGAAACCAGAAACTTTTCATTACACGCACACAGAAGTGATTCAACTCTGGTTCTTTGTGGAGGGGGCTTGGAGGGAGAGAGGAAAAGTCGGGGGGACCCACAAACCAACTGATAACCATGCTAGCAGATTTCCAAATGCTTTAAAAGAGAAAGAGAGCAGGGGAAACTCTTATTTTTTTGAGAGTTAAAAGCGCCCTGGGAGGAGGGCTTCCCTTCCCATCTTATCCTGCGCTGCTCGACAATATTCCTTTTCATTCCGCTGCAGAGACGGGAGAGAAATTCCGCCTGCGTTCGGAGTCGCATTGGAAAGGTTGCATTGCCTGCGGCATTCGAGTTTAGGGAATTCGTGGACATGCAATGAAGCTGAACGTTGGAAGATTCAAGACAGATAAAAGGGAGTCCTTCTTTACGCAGTGCAGAGTTAAACGATGGAACTCCTTGCCCCAGGAGGCTGCGATGGTCACCAACTCGGATGGCGTTAAAAGAGAATTAGACAGATTCGTGGAGGAGAGGGCTATCAGTGGCTAGAACAGGATGCTGTGCTAGATGGGCTGTTGGCCTGATTCAATGGGCTCTTCCTGGGTTCTTAAAATGGTGTCCGGTGGCATTTAAACATTGACAAAAACCTGCACCTAGATTTCAGGAACAATTTAGCCAAATTTGGTTGGTATCGTTGCAGTTTTGAAAGTTTTAGTCCACCATCTTGATTCAGAATGGCACCTGGCAGTATCCAAATACAGTCATACCTCGGGTTACAGACGCTTCAGGTTGCGTTTTTTCAGGTTATGGACCTGTTGTGTATTGAGTCAAAGGATTTTATATCTGTATTATTATTGTCTGTATTTGCATTAGGGTAAAGTAACTGCCTTTTGGTTCCAGAGGGTACAGCTACTCTTGGTTCATTTAAGCTGCTGTATTTCATAGAATCATAGAATCATAGAATCATAGAATCATAGAGTTGGAAGAGACCACAAGGGCCATCGAGTCCAACCCCCTGCCAAGCAGGAAACACCATCAGAGCACTCCTGACATATGGTTGTCAAGCCTCTGCTTAAAGACCTCCAAAGAAGGAGACTCCACCACACACCACATATTTGGATCCTCTGTCTTATTGGTTTCCTCCAAAAGGCAGGACTGTGATTGCCTGATATTGTTCCCTCCAAAATGTATCCCTTCTAGCTAGTTCCCTGTCCCTATAAATGTAGCTCTCCCCTCCTCAGTTCTCAGTCTTGTTTGCTTTAATAAAGAAGTGTTACTACAGAACTGTCTCCAGCATATTATGTCAAGAGAGCTGAAATCACAAACCCCACGTCACAACAGGACCCGCCAAAACCCGGAAGTACTAGAACAGGTTACTTCCGGGTTTCAGGGGTCGTGCATGAGCAGAAGCACTAAATCACGCTTTGCCCATGTGCAGAAGCGCCGAATTGCAACCCACGCGTGTGCAGACACGCTGCTGCAGGTTGCGAACGCTGCGGGTTGCAAATGTGCATCCCGCATGGATCACGTTCGCAACCCAAGCGTCCACTGTATAGATGAATACCTGCACCTCGATCCCAGATACCATCTTGCAGATCTCCAAGTGTCCCAATTTCCCAGGGACAGTTGCAGATTTACAGAAGCCATCTCGGTTTCTGATTTGATCCCGGAATGTCCCGCTGTTCCTTTGGACATCCCTATTTTCGTCAGAGATATGTGGGATGGGATGCAGTTATGCAACCCCTCAGCCAAGGAGATCCAGTAAATAGACAACCTTTAGAAGATATCTGAAGGCATAGGGAAGTTGTTCTTGTTGTTGAATAGGATGTCCCTATTTCCCCCGGAAAAATGTTGGAGGCTATGATCTTGCAAAATTTGGCAGCGAGGTCTTAAGAGGTGTCTGAAAGCATCGTGAACAGGCAAACAGCTTTCCAAAATCAGTGGGGAGAGTTCCTGCCGGACTGGATTTGAGCATGACCCAGCAGCCAGGATCATCTTAATTTCTTGCTCCAGAATCCGTTCCGGGATCTTGCATGGTTAGGAAACTGTCTGGGGGTGCGTGTCGGGGGCGTTTACTGAGTTACCGCCATGTCCTCGGGCTGGGAGCCAAAGAGACAGTGACAACAGGAGGAGACATTGCAAAATTTTCCTCCTTGAATTGTAAAGAGGGAAAGAATGAGTGTCGGGTTCCTGGTACAGTCCTGCCTTCAGATGTCTTCTAAAAGTTGTGTGGGGGTTTTTTTTATCTCTTTGTTCCGCAGGGAGGGTGCCACTGCTGAGAAGGCCCTCTGCCTGCTTCCCTGTGACTTCACTAGAATCTTACATCGTTTTTAGGGAGCGATGAGGACTAGAACCATGCCCCATTGTTGTTCAGTTTTTTTAGGGGAGGGTCCCAGGCCTAGCACAGACGAGGCTGAGCCGGGGGGCAGCTTACCAGCCCGTTGCAGTTGCTGATGGCGACTTTGGAGTTGAGGTACTCGTCTTGCAGGTGGCCAGAGTAGTGGCAGTCCTCGTGGAACTCGTGCTTCCGGTCGACCCCGTCGTGGCGCCAGTACTCCACCCGGAACCGCTCCGCCAGCAGGTTCGTGTGCAGCGTCAGGTTGAGGAGGAACTGCGCCCGGTGGGCTGAGACCCTGTAGAAGACCTGCTGCTCCCGGGGGGGCTCGTGGGAGGGGGCCCCCGTCCCGCGCCGGGCCCGCCGCTTTCGCGGGCTCTTCACGTCAAACGTCAGGAAGTCCCCATTCTGGTCCACCTGCACGGGGAAGGCGATCTCATAGTGGTCGAGGCTTGAGAGGAACTCCTCTGGAGTGGGGGGAAGGAAATGCACATGGGAGAGAAAAGAAATGCACGTGGGTGAATCGGGACCTGGGTTCAGTGCCCTGGCCTTTCTCAGGGTTTTGCTCGGCGTGGCAATCCATGTTCATTCCGCAAGAGAGAGATGGGGTGCCCCTGGGGCATTCTAGATGCTGTTGGGGTCGAGTTCCCACATCCCCTCTGACCGATGGTCACACTGGCTGCTGGGAGTTGGGAGTCCAGCTGCTCCAATAGCACTAAGTGGGCCACAGTTTTTGCCACCCCCGGTCTCGGACACCCCTTCTAAATAGAGGCGTTCCTCCAACTACATCTGGATGAATACAGGCCTAGTGAGCAAAGCAAATCATCTCTGGCAGGTCTTGCCCCCATGAAGCAGCTACCCCAGTCCCATCCAATCCAGGATTTCCCCCAAGCAATCGGAGGCTGTGCCTGCACACAGGCAACCTCTCCTCTGCCCTCTTCACGCCTCTCCTGGTTCTGGGGACAAGAAGGAAGGGAGCTTGTCACAGCAAGGGGGAGACACCTGTGACACTTCACCTTGGCCTCCCTCCTCTCCTGCTGCTCTCTGGACTGCTCTCTGGCACAGACTCTCCCTGCTCACTAAGCCCTGTTACCCTTTCAGCTTCCTTCTTCCAGTCCTCCCTTTTCACCCTCCCTAGGCTCTGAGGCTTCTTCCCTTGAGGGTCCCCCAGCTGGTTCCTCGCACTGTTCCTCTCTGTCCATCTAGTATGCGACATCCCAGAAGAGGCAGTCTCCCATCTCCCCCCACCCAATTTGGCCTCTGTCCTCGCTGCTGGAAGACTGCCCAGAAGTAAAGGCAGCCCCCAGGTCAAGAAAGCTTCCTTTCCCCTGCCTTGAGGTCTAGTAAGTAAGTCGTTATATTACGGTCAGTGACCAGAATCAAAACATAGAACACCAACTGCAAAATTAAAAAATGCAGAACAAAGTAAAATAATCTAAAATCACATATACATAAAAATAACTGGGGGGGGGGGACACCTTTCTGACCTAGGAATGTTCGTTGGACAATGTGTTATAATCTCGGGTAATACTACTACTACTCTACTACTACTACTAATACTTCACCCTTCAGACTGGCTTCCAGAAAATATAGTAAAGGTAAAGGTACCCCTGCCCGTACGGGCCAGTCTTGACAGACTCTGGGGTTGTGCGCCCATCTCACTCAAGAGGCCGGGGGCCAGCGCTGTCCGGAGACACTTCCGGGTCATGTGGCCAGCGTGACATCGCTGCTCTGGCGAGCCAGAGCCGCACACGGAAACGCCGTTTACCTTCCCGCTAGTAAGCGGTCCCTATTTATCTACTTGCACCCGGGGGTGCTTTCGAACTGCTAGGTTGGTAGGCGCTGGGACCAAGCAACGGGAGCGCACCCCGCCGCGGGGATTCGAACCGCCGACCTTTCGATCGGCAAGCCCTAGGCGCTGAGGCTTTTACCCACAGCGCCACAGAAAATATAGAAAATAATTAAATGTCAACCATTCTAAAGTTCCCTATACAGGGCTGCCTTCAGGTGTCTTCTAAATGTTGTGTAGTTCTTCATCTCCTGAAATCTGCTAGGAGTTGCGTTCCACAGGGAGGGCACCACCACCGAGAAGGCCCTTTCCCCCTGTTCCCTGCAACCTCACTTCTCACAACAAGGGAACTGCCAGAAGACCTTCAGAGCTGGACCTCAGTGTCTGGGATGGACGATGGGGGTGGAGATGCTCCTTCAGGTCTACAGGGCTGAGGTTGTTTAGGGCTTTAAAGGTCAGCACCAAAACTTTGAATTGTGCTCGGAAATGCACCAATGATTGCATGTCGTATTTTAATTGCTGCTGCCCGAAATTTGGCCACCTTGTAATGATATATGGACTGAAATGATATATGGACTGAAATGATATCTGGACTGACATTGCCGTGAACCAGGAAAAGGGACGCTGGATTAACTTAGAATGAGAAATGGTTTTTGTAATAAACTTACATTTATGGAATTAGTTTAATACTAATGAAATATTAAAAGATGTTGGAAAGGATGTAATTGGTTTTAGCAAAATTTGGTTTAAATTCTGAAATTTCAACGATTTGAGGACAAGATAAAATTAATGAAATTATTGTAAAAAT
Source organism: Podarcis raffonei (assembly GCF_027172205.1). NCBI lineage: Eukaryota > Metazoa > Chordata > Lepidosauria > Squamata > Lacertidae > Podarcis > Podarcis raffonei. The sequence continues at coordinate 2,586,412 of NC_070619.1, read as the reverse complement.
GAAGTGGTTTGAGTAATAAGGTGAAATAAGAATTTGTAAGAATGGTTTGATTATAAATGAAAATATGAGGATATTATATGGGGATATATAATTAAGGGTAAGGTAAGAGGTATGAATTTGCTGAACAAATTTTTTAAATGGAATACAAAGAGGGAGGTGGGAGGAAGTCAGGAAAATAAGTAAAGAATGGTGAGAAACTGAAAAGAGGGATTTTTGTTTTTCTTCTTTTTTCTTTCTTTCCGTCTTTCTTTTTTTCTTTTCTTTTTGTGTTGAATTTTTGATGTTTGTATTTTTTTTGGTGTTTATTTTTTGTTGTTTATGGTTTTGTAACCTTTTTTCTTGTTAAAATCTAATAAAATATTATTATTAAAAATAAATAAATATGGCCACCTTGTGTGTCACACCAGGATTGTTATCTAGGAGCGACAGAGTGGCAAGAAACTGTTCAGTATACAATCATACCTCGGGTTACAGCCGCTTCAGGTTGGGTTTTTTTGGGTTGTGGGCCGCTGAAACCCAGAAGTACTGGAATGAGTTACCTCCAGGTTTTGGCAGTTGCGCATGCACAGAAGCGCTAAATTGCACTTTGCGCATGCGCAGAAGCACCGAATCACAACCCGTGTGTGCGCAGGCGCGGGTTGCGAACGCTTCAGGTTGCAAACGTGCATCCCACACGGATCACCTTTGCAACCCAAGCATCCACTGTATTTCAGTATATTTATGGAGTATTGGCAGAATAAGGCCAGAGTGTAACTCTCTATAAAACTAGCACTGAGGACTATCAGCTTGGGGCTCAACCTGCACTCCCTCCCTCCCCACCCCCGTACCTTGCGACTGGAAGGCGTAGCCTGGGAGGTTGCCCACGGACACGGCCGAGACGAGGGTCCAGGTCAGAAGCCTCCAGGCTGTCGCCATAGTGGGCTAGGATGCTCTCTGCGATGGGGGCTGCGTTGGACCAGGCCGAGGGGGTCTGCCCCAACATTGCTTTCGCTGAGCCGCCACGCTTGCTTAGACAGGGGTCCCCCGTTCCTGGGTGGCCATCCTCGGCCACTGGGTGCTCTGCAGAAGGCGGCAAGGGCGGGGCGGGCGTCACGGCACGGAGGGGCTGGTTCTCGGCGCTCAGCATGTGCCAGGAGTCTGCAGCATTGCTCTGTCGGAGAGGAGCATCACAGAATCACAGAACAGGAGAGGTGGAAGGGACCACAAGGATCAACTCCCTCCAATGCAGGAACCTTTTTGCCTAGTGTGGGGCTCAAACCTGTGACCCTGAGATGCATACCCTCCAACATTTCTCTGATGAAGGTAATAATAATAATAGAATCATAGAATCCTAGAGTTGGAAGAGACCACAAGGGCCATCGAGTCCAACCCCCTGCCAAGCAGGAAACACCATCAGAGCACTCCTGACATATGGTTGTCAAGCCTCTGCTTAAAGACCTCCAGAGAAGGAGACTCCACCACACTCCTTGGCAGCAAATTCCACTGTCAAACAGCTCTTACTGTCAGGAAGTTCTTCCTAATGTTTAGGTGGAATCTTCTTTCTTGTAGTTTGGATCCATAATTTATTATTTGTACCCCGCCCATCTGGCTGGGTTTCCCCAGCCACTCTGGGCGGCTTCCAACAAAGATTAAAAATAAATTAAAATGTCACACGTTAAAAACTTCCCTGAACAGGGCTGCCTTCAGATGTCTTCTAAATGTCAGGTACAGTGGTACCTCGGGTTACAGATGCTTCAGGTTACAGACGCTTCACGTTACAGACTTCGCTAACCCAGAAATATTACCTCGGGTTAAGAACTTTGCTTCAGGATGAGAACAGAAATCGTGCGGCAGCAGCAGGAGGCTCCATTAGCTAAAGTGGTGCTTCAGGTTAAGAACAGTTTCAGGTTAAGAATGGACCTCCGGAACGAATTAAGTACTTAACCCGAGGTACCACTGTAGTTGTTTATCTCTTTGACATCTGGCGGGAGGGCGTTCCATAGAGCGGGTGCCACCACCGAGAAGGCCCTCTGCCTGGTTCCCTGTAACTTGGCTTCTCACAGGGAGGGAACTGCCAGAAGGCCCTCGGCGCTGGACCTCCGTGTCCAGTCAGAATGATGGGGGTGGAGACGCTCCCTCAAGTATACTGGACTGAGGCCATTCAGGGCTTTAAAGGTCAGCACCAACACTTTGAATTGTGCTCGGAAACGTCCTGGGAGCCAAAGTAGGTCTTTCAAGACCGGTGTTATGTGGTCTCCCAGTCCCCAGTCTAGCTGCCGCGTTCTGGATTAGTTGCAGTTTCCGGGTCACCTTCCAAGGTAGCCCCATCTAGAGCGCATTGCAGTAGTCCAAGCGGGAGAAAACCAGAGCATGTCCTATTCAATAACAACAACAGCAGCAGCAATTGTTGTTTTATTGTTTATACCCCACACCCATCTGACTGGCTTGCCCCAGCCACTCTGGGCGGCTTCCAACATATGTGAAAACACAATAAAACATTGAACACCAACAACGTCCCTATCCAGGACTGCCTTCAGATGACTTCTAAAGGTTGTCTAGTTACTGTGGGAGTCACATGAAGCACCGCTGCCTCTGCCATGGAAGCAGAGCTGTTGTGGCTCATAGAGGAGATTTTGTGGCTCAAGAAAGAGAAAGATAGTGAGGGAGAAAGAAAGGAGGACAGAAACTGCGAGGTGCTTGGGACACAAAAGCAGTGGGGAGAGAGGCAAGTGTGAAGGACACAGAGAGGATTAGTTTACATCTTAATTCTCTCCCCCCCCCCAAATAATCCAGATTGTTGTTGAAGGGAAGGAGAGAGCGAGAGCGTCTGTTCCCAATTTTGCCACTGGGTCTGCAGACAGCTCAGCCGCGCTGGCTTTGGATCCAGCTGCAGTGGAGAGTAATGGGAAGCAGATGGGCTGGAGGGGTCCCTCTCCGCCTGCGAAGAAGCGAGGAAGGATTTTTGCAAGGAAGGCAACGGGACCCCTGGACCTTGAGCTCTTGTTCTGCAGACCGGGAGCTCGGAAATGTGCTTATTTCACCATCGGGCGATTGTTGACCCCGCGTAGGCCCATCCCAAGTTGACGGCTTTTAAATTCAGTGGGTCTACTCTGAGTAGGACTCGGCTGGGGGATTTAGGGATAGCAGGCTCTCGTCTGTTTCAGGGTCTCACTGTACCCCCATCTTAAAAACTGGCTCTCTGCAACTGGGAGCCAGTAGTGGCATAATGATTAGAGTGTTGTACTAGGACCCGGGGGTGTGTGACCTGGGTTCAAATCCACCCCCCACTTGGCCACAAAGCTCACTGGATGCCCTTTGGGGGGCCAGTCTCCCTCTCTCTCAGCCTATCCTCCACCAGGGCCAGGGCCTTCTCAGTGATGGCTCCGACCTGGTGGAATGCTCTGTCTCATGAGACCAGGGCCCTGCAGGATTTAACTTCCTTCTGCAGGGCTTGTAAGACAGAGCTATTCCACTTGGCCTTTAATTTGAATTCAGCCTGATCTTTTATTTCCCTTCCCTCCCTCTCCCCTTTTATGAAGATCAGCCGCTCTGAGACCCCACAGCTAATTCTCCCCTGGCCTCCTCGCTGGCCCAAGTAGGCCCAATTCAGCCAGCTAGCCCTGGGGATTATCTACTGCTTATTTCCCCTAAACTGATTTTTGAATTTTACTGTTATTCATGTTTTTATACTGTATTTTATGCTGCTTTTATAATTGTTTTAAATTTGTTGTTAGCTGTCCTGAGCCCAGTTTTGAACCGGGAAGAGTGGGGTATAAATAAAAATTTATTATTATTATTATTTATTATCCTACCTCGCAGGGTTGATGTTGTGGGGTTAAGTGGGATGGGGAAGTACTGTGTACGCCACCCCAAGCTCCGCAGAGAAAAGGTGGGATCTAAACGCAATAAAGATATACTTTTCAAGAGCAACAACCACAAAAGTCTCAAGGAAATTGATCAGAGAGGTAAAGGCATGAGAGTGAAATAAAACCATAGCATCACAGAACTGTAGAGTTGGAAGGGGACCCCCAAAGGTCATCCAGTCCAACCCCCTGCAATGCAGCTGAAGCATCCATGACAGATGGCCACCCAACTTCTGCTCAAAAACTTCCAAGCAAGGAGAGTCCACAACCTCTGTTCCACTGTCACGCAGCTCTTACTGCCAGAAAGTCCCCCCCCCGATGTTTAGTCAGAATCTCCTTTCTTGTAACTTGAAGCCGTGGGTTCGAGTCCTACCCTCCACAGCATGAGAAAACAAGCTGGCTCCATCTTCCATGTGACAGCCCTTGAGATATTTGAAGATGCCATTGTATCTCCTCTCACTCTCCTCTTTTCCAGGCTAAACACCCCCAGCTCCTTCAACCGTTCCTCATCAGGCTTGGTTTCCAGAATGTAGCAAAATCTACATACTGCTTGATTGTGGTAAAACCTCTGAGCACATACATAATTTTATTTGTATGCTGCCTCTAAGTAGGACAACTCTATGATCTGAAGACGTGTGAGGAGTCAAGGGTGTCCCACAAGCATGTGAAGAGTGCAAGGACAGACCAATCTATCCATTTCGGTTCCTCTCAGCTCCTCGTTCTTCCATTCTTAAAGTTCAAATTCTGCATGCTGACACATCAGTTGGTGCCTTGTTTTTTGAAAGTCCTCATGAAAGTTCACTCGCCCTTTCCTGCAGATTTCTGCAGGCTTGACTAATAGACCAATTTTGGTTTTGCAAAGCAATTTTTTCCAAAAGAGCACCTTATTTTCTCTTCCATCACCCAGGACAGCCATTTTTGCACGTTACCTGGCCAGAGAACCATTTTACAGAATTGGGAAAAGTGCACATTTCAACGAACAGCTCCTTTTGTTTTGTTTGTGTGCCATTTCAGAAAATGCAGTTCGCCTCAGTGCAAACTGAATAGATTTCCCCCCTCTCCCCATTCCTAGATATTATAATAATAATAATAATAATAATAATAATAATAATAATAATAATAATAATTTATTTATTTATATCCCGCCCATCTGGCTGGGCTTCCCCAACCACTCTGGGCGGCTTCCAAAAAAATATTAAAATACTGTAATACATCAAACATTAAAAGCTTCCCTAAACAGGGCTGCCTTCAGATGTCTTCTAAAAGTCTGGTAGTTGTTGTTCTCTTTGACATCTGGTGGGAGGGCGTTCCACAGGGCGGGCGCCACTACCGAGAAGGCCCTCTGCCTGGTTCCCTGTAGCTTTGCTTCTCGCAATGAGGGAACCGCCAGAAGGCCCTCGGCGCTGGACCTCAGTGTCCGGGCAGAATGATGGGGGTGGAGACGCTCCTTCAGGTATACTGGGCCTGGCTGTTTAGGGCTTTCAAGGTCAGCACCAACACTTTGAACTGTGCTCGGAAACGTACTGGGAGCCAATGTAGGTCTTTCAAGACCGGTGTTATGTGGTCTCGGCGGCCGCTCCCAGTCACCAGTCTAGCTGCCGCATTCTGGATTAGTTGGAGTTTCCGGGTCACCTTCAAAGGAAGCCCCACATAGAGCGCATTGCAGTAGTCCAAGCGGGATACAAGATATCCCTTTCAGAGAAGGTCGCTACCTGATGAGAAATTCAACTGCCATGTCCCTGAGTGCCTTCGTGCTAAAAAGGGCACCACGGGGTGAACTGCATACCCACCAGGCAGTTATTAAAGGCTCAGAATATAAAAAGAGGCCATGGCCCTTAGCTTTGAAACATCTGAAATGGAGGTAAAAAGAGAACGCTCACCTCCAGCCTCCTCCTAACCCCACCTCTCATTTTTAATTATTACTAAGCCCAATTATTTACACTCTCAACCCACCAGACGTCACTGAGCGAATGGCTTGGCTTTTCAACTCGACTCAAGTTTGCTCGGATGATTAAAACAACAGGTTGCGAGGGATTAATTGAATTGAGCCTGTGGTGCATTGGAGTGTGGGCTTTAAAAAAAATAAAATTGGATGGAAGGGAATGCTTTTAAGGATCCAATCAGAGCATATGACCCAGAGCTCAGAGCCAGATACCCAGCTTGAAGAAGAAGAAAAAAAACCACACTACTATTGACTTATTTTTCTTGGGCACCCGAAGAGCAGCTGAGACAAGAAAGCACGTTTAAGCTTGTTGGAAAGGTAGACATGTAATCCCGCAATGCCCAATTAGCAGATGCAGGTAATTAAAAGGTTGTCAGAAAGTTGGGAGGAAAACACACACACAGGGGTGCCAACTTAAATAAAATATTGGGGGGGGGCAGGTAAGCCCCACCCTCCATAATTGATCACATGATGCAGTGTACTCATGCCATTTGAATGGCAATGCCCATCATACGGTTCATACCATATGAACCGACCCAGACTCTGAGGCCCTTTTTCATGTGCTTCTTCTATGAGAACAGGGCCTTCTCTGCAGTGGCTCCCCATTCATGGAATGCTCTCTCCAGGGAGGCTCGCCTGGCGTCTTCATTATACACCTTTCGGCGCCAGGCCTTTGGCTGGCTGACATCCAATGCCCTTTTAAAATGTGTTTTTTTTGGGGTGGGGTGATTGGGTTGTTCTTGTTTATGTTTTCATTATGTATTTTATACTGTGATTTTATGTTGTAACCACCCTGAAACCTGCTAGTATAGGGCGGTACGCAAACTGAATTAGTAATAATAATAATTGGGGGGGGGGGCTGGCTCTCGCACACAAACCCCACACCCAAAGCCACCATATCAAGGGAGACTGATCTTGGAGCACTGGCCAGGCCCAAGCTGACAGTCAGGGGTGGGCATTCATTTTGGGCGCTGACTGGGGGGACGACTAGACTTTATTTCACCCGGGTCAAAGACCCAGTTTGACACCCCCTACACACACACTGGCTGGGGTCTCCATGGCGCCCCTCTGGAGTCCCAAAACCTGGCAACCCCCCCACTTCATATCTACGGCTCTGGGGGGCTGTTATGGGGTTCCCTTTGCAACCAGCAACTTGGGCAGTCCCTGTCCCTGGCATTGCCCTACAACAGATCACCACATTTAAAAATAAAATAACTGCTACATCTCAGATTTTGATGAACATGTCAAAGCCGCTGGTGGGAATAAATATTTCCTTTGCCTTATAGTTTCCAAGAAGCGTGGGGTACCAGTTAGGGAAATGCTATACTGTATCAATGCATGAATTCAGCCGCTTTTAGGACCCCTGGGTGATGAGGGACCCCGAAAGTCATGCTTCCTTCCTTTCCTAGTCCCTCCGCCACTGCGGATGGTCGAGATCAGCCCTGGAGATTTTTGCATACGTGTAGAATTTTGGGAACGCGAGGCGAACATACTTGGCATCTTGCAGCAATGTTTTCCCACCCACCCAGAAGGCAGCAAGCCCTTCCCATTCCCCGGAACACAGACAGAGAGAGACAGAAAGCCCCAAGCAAGACATCTTTTCGGGTGGGGGCCGGGGGGAGACCGCGTCCCCGGCCTCATCCCCCAAACCAGGCGTTTTTGCGCACGGTTTCTGCAACTCCGTCCCTGGAGCGCTTCATCACCCCCCCGCCTCCAGCTTTGCAAAAGCAGAAAGTTCCCAAAGGAAAAAAGAAATTAAATAAATTCCCCTTCGCATACCTTTCTCTAATTTTGTTTTTTTGATTTTTCTTCTCCCCGCCCCGGGTTTCTTGCCGGAAATTTCGGTTGGTCCGACGAGAGAGGTTATCCAAGCGCAGGGCGCAAAGTTTTTCCCCCAAGCAACAGCTGGAAAGAGAAGAAGGAGAGAGAGAGAGAGAGAGAGAGAGAGGGAGAGAGGGAGAGAGGAGAGAAGCGGCAGAGGGGGGAATTCAGGGGAAATGCTCCTCCTGCAAGAAGTCTTGAGCTAACGGATTCGTTGCAAGAAGGAGAAGAAAAAACAGAAAGAGGGAGAGGAAGAGAGAGACTTCTTTTCAGGAAGCAAATGGAGGTTGTAGGAAGCAGAGCGGGTTGTTAAGCAAAAAAAAGAAGAGGGATTTTGCCAGGCTAATTAAAAAGTAAAAGCCACCACAGTGCTTCCCCCCACCTTCACCCAAGGAAAAAAGAGAGGGAGAGAGAGCAAGAGAGAGAGACCTCCTTCTCTGGTGACGCCACTGAAAGGCAAGTCTCTTTCTCTTACAGATGTCAGGCACCGCTGGGTTGCTAAACCTCTGCGGGACAGGGAGGGAGAGCAAAACCTCCAGCATTTCACCAGTGGAAATCATCACCATCAAACCTTTTATTGGCATCACATACAAACATCCATAACATGTACCAGGGTCTTGCAGAGACAGGCAGAGGCCAGGGCCAGGTAGATAATGTGCCCCCCCTTTTTTTACCCTGGGGATAACCGAAGTCTTATAAATAAGTGAGTATATAAATAATTTTCACAAAAGTTGTGCTGACAAATAAGTTTATTTCAAGGCTTGAACCGTATCTGCATATAAAGACAAAATGGAAAATATGGATATACAATAGTGCTTTTTAAAAATACATAGGGAATGTATGCTGACCGAGGCCCACTTTGGAATCGGAGGCCAAGTGGCCCATATGGCCCCACCCCACCCCGGTCTGGGCCTGATCAGTACAGAGTTACCGCTTCCCCCGTGGCACAAAACATTTACCAAAAAAAGGAGAGGCGGAACAGACTATTGCCACAACCGGTGTAAATAGTAATGTCTTATTCAATAATAATAGTAATAATAATAATACCCCACCCATCTGACTGGGTTGCTCCAGCCACTCTGGGCGGCTTCCAACATATATAAAAACATAATGTAACATTAAACACTGAAAAACTTCCCTATCCAGAGCTGCCTTCAGATGTCCTCAAAATGTTGTAGTGACTTATCATCTTGGCTCAGGGGTCGCATAACTCCAGATCCGCCAACATTTCTCCAATGAAAATAGGGACGTCCTAAGGAATAGTGGAAACGGGATGCGGGTGGCGCTGTGGGTTAAACCACAGAGCCTAGGACTTGCCGATCAGAAGGTTGGTGGTTCGAATCCCTGCAACGGGGTGAGCTCCCGTTGCTCGGGCCCTGCTCCTGCCAACCTAGCAGTTCGAAAGCACATCAAAGTGCAAGTAGATAAATAGGTACCGCTCCGGCGGGAAGGTAAACGGCGTTTCCGTGCGCTGCTCTGGTTCGCCAGAAGCGGCTTAGTCATGCTGGCCACATGACCCGGAAGCTGTACGCCGGCTCCCTCAGCCAATAAAGCGAGATGAGCGCCGCAACCCCAGAGTCGGCCACAACTGGACCTAATGGTCAGGGGTCCCTTTACCTTTAAGGAACAGTGGGACATTCCAGAATCAAATCAGAAAACGGGACGGCTTCTGTAAATCCGGGACTGTCCCGGGAAAACTGTCCCGGGAAAACTGGGAGGGTCTGCTGATGGGAGGAGAACAGCACATCTAAGGTCGGGGGGTGGGGGATGTAAAATAGAGCAGGGGTCCCCAAACTAAGGTTCACGGGCCGGATAAGGCCCGAGGGACTCGTTTATCCAGCCCGCCGCCTGCTGCCGCCACCCACTCTTACCGGTGCTGCACTGCGCAGCTGCCCACTTCCAGGTCGGAGGAGCACCGGAAATACCTTGTGCTCATGCGCAAGCATTATTTCCAGTGCAAATATGGGTTGGAGGAGGCCCGTTCACATGCGCACAAGCTATTTCCGGTGCTCTTCCGACCCGGAAGTGCGCCGGAAATAGCATGTGCGCACGCGTATGGGCACGTGCTCCCCTGCCCTCTGGCCCGCTACACGATCTGGCCCGAGGCACGGTAAGTTTGTTGACCCCTGATTTAGAGAGCCCGCTGGATCAGGCCAATGGTCCATCTAGTCCAGCATCCTGTTCTCACAGGGGCCAACCAGATGTCCCCAACAAGGGACCTGCCAGCAGGATCCAAGCGCAGGAGCAACTCTCCCCTCTTGTGGTTTCCAGCAACTGGGATTCAGATAGTCTTGTAGCTCCCTCATTGGAAGCCCAAATCCTCGCCAAAACATCCCTGCCCACACCCTGTACCCTAGACATGCCCATGCATGAATCGCAGGTGGCGCTGTGGTCTAAACCACAGAGCCTAGGACTTGCTGATCAGAAGGTCGGCGGTTTGAATCCCTGCATCGGGGTGAGCTCCCGTTGCTCTGCCCCAGCTCCTGCCAACCTAGCAGTCCGAATAAACACCAGTGCAAGTAGATAAATAGGTACCACTGCGGCGGGAAGATAAACGGCGTTTCCGTGCACTCTGGTTTCTGTCACGGTGTCCCATTGTGGCTTAGGGATGCTGGCCACATGACTCGGAAAGCTGTCTGCAAACAAATGCCAGTTCCTTCGGCCTGAAAGCGAGATGGGCGCTGCAACCCCAGAGTCACCTTTGGCTGGAGATATATATAATAGATGATATAGATATAGATATATGTTTTTTAACATATCATTTTCAACAATTAGTAAACATACTTTTGTATCTTATACAATTTTTTTTATTTCCATCAATCACATCTGAAAATTTTCAATCTTTTCACTTAATTTACATTTCTTACTTTCACTATTGCATTTAAATCTCATAACTAATGTCTCTCTTCTTTCTCTTCTTTGCAATATTTCATATATTTCTCCTTACAAAACTTCTCATAGTCCTGCTAGCGTAATTTGTTGATTACAGTTGCTCTTCAAATAGTTCGTACATTTCTTCCAATCTTCTGTAAATCTCTGGTCCCGCAGCTTTCGAATCCTTCCTGTCATTTTATCCAATTCTGCATAGCCCATTAATTTTGTCTGCCATTCTTCTTTCGTCACACCTTTGACTGGACTTAACCGTCCTTACCTTGACATTTACCTTTACCTTTTACCTTACCCCAACCTGTATTTGAAGCTGTTCTTTCCGTCTCACTAACTGTCTGACTTACCCAATTCTGGGTAGGAAAACAGGGTGTGTTTTTTAACCCATTCATCACTTATTGTCATAATACTTTTTAAAATGTAACTTCAAAATGCAGAGCATCTCAGTTCGATCTCTTCCACAGAAGCCTGCAATGGGTGATGCAACTGTGATGGGCCTTGTCAGGCAAAGGCGTCCTACTTTGCAGGAGCCATAGAAGGGGGCCTACGGAACTCCCTGCCACAAGGCATGGCAATCTGTGCTGGCTTGGGTGGTTTGTAAAGAAGGCCCCTGGTGGGTTTGCTCTGCCTCCACAGGACCTTTTCCCTTTGTTCCTAACTCAAACCAGATCTTAATTCAGGATCATGAGGACTACATACTTAGTTTACATTTAGGGGGAAACGTCACTATGGAAGACAGAGGGCGGGAAATGAATTGGGGAGTGTGCTTCCCACTTTTGAAAAACCGCATTTCAGTGTGCAAGAGTAAAAAAAACAGATAATGTACATTTCTCATAATGCCACAGGGTGACATCATTTATTAAAGGCTGACTCCCCTTGCAAAATGGTGCGGAGGCACAGGGTGGGAATGCATTTAAATAACATTAATGATAATAAATAGATATAAGGGGCCCTTTATGGGATGGGACGTGTGTTAGTGTTCACTTTCAAAGTGCCCTCTGGTGGCCAAAGAAGGGAAAGCTTTCCTTTTTTCAGATATATTTTATTGTTATTGCTTTCTTAAAGAAATTATTTTTAATATTTTTAAGGAAAAATCTCCAAGTGATTTGCAACACATGAAAACATCAAACAAAACACTCCAATAAAACAAATCCAAGCTTCCAGATTAGTATTTCAGATCCTTCTCTAAGTGACGTTTTGCTTTCCCCTAATTTATTAGACTGGCTTAATTTACAGATTGCCGTATAGCAGAAGGACTCTAGAAATTTCACATATACATTCCAACACACAATAGATTTTTCTTTCATTTTGTCGACTTCCCATCACATTTTCCAGGGTTGTTTTTTATTTCTCTCTCTATCTTCTCTCTCTCATATCATAAAAATAATGAAATAATCTCCATAGTTCAAACTCTGCTTGCGAAAACATCATACTAAAATAATAAACACACCCTTTTTTCTGGAGGTTTCCTCACCCCTGAAAGCATTTAAAGACCTGCTCTCACTCAGATAAATTGCCCCTCCCTCACTGAACAACCCTTGACCCAAAGGTTTCTTTTCCTTTCCTCTTCAAATTCTAGCCCAGAGTATCCTCATCTTTGTGAGGGGATAACTAGTAAGTTGGAGACAGGTTTCCTTTAAACAAGCAATAAAGATTTCTTTAAGGCAAGATAGTATATAACACGCATGGATTAAATTTAGGTAACTTCAAGAATACAGTGCAATTTCTCTTTAATTCGACCTCAATTGTTTTTGCGTTATAGGTTTGGTTCCTTTATACCAGGGGTCAGCAAACTTTATTTTTTTGGGGGGGATGTTAAGTTGTGGGTGAACATATCAGATGACACAGCGATTCTTCAAACAGCTCTTGTTTATTCACAGGCCAGGACAGAACTGAACTGAAGGGTTCAGCCAGCCTGTTTATATAGAGCTCCAGTACAACGCAACTGTAACAACTTTCTGTAACTATCCAATCACTGAACATCACTTTCTATCCCTTATTTGCATATGTGGACCTGAACTATCTACAGTATCCCCCTGCTGGACCAGGGTGAGAACTTTAGTACATAACAGGGGAAATGAACTATTTTCTATGCCCCACAAATAACCCAGAGATGCATCTTGAATTAAAGGACACATTCTATGCATGTCAAAACATGCTGATTCCCGGGCCGGATTTAGAAGGCGATTGGGCCAGATCTGGCCCCCAGGCCTTAGTTTGCCTACCCATGCTTTATACAGTGGTACTTTCTTTCAGTTATCCACCCCCTTTAAGAATCCTGCTCCTGAGGTACTTTAAGTAATAGACCCAAGAGTTCTCCACATCCCCTTCCTTCACTGGATCTGGGACATTCTTCTTTGCCTTGGAAGTTTCCCCTCCAGACTAGATTTGAGTCCCAAGGAGGCTGTTCCTTTCCAGCTCCTACTTCTCCTGGCTCAACCTCTGCCTCCCAGTAAAATTTCCGGTCTATTCCTCTAGGACACCACACTCTGTCCTTCGCAATACGCTCAGAATGGAAGTTGTTTTTACCCAGAACCAACTCTTTCTCCCATTCGCTCCCAGCTGTTTCCCGCTGCTTCCTGCTGCTTTCCCGGATTGTTAGATATCCCGTAGACTTTCCCCCGGACAGGTGAGGCTGCTGATCCCTTATTTTCGAGGCTGCTGATCCCTTATTTTCAAATCTGAAAGTGATAGCTATGCCCCTGACCGTTAAGTCCAGTCGTGGCCGACTCTGGGGTTGCGGCACTCATCTTACTTTATTGGCCAAGGGAGCAGGTGTTTGGCCGCAGACAGCTTCTGAGTCATGTGGCCAGCATCACAAGTGAAACCAGAACAGCGCACGGAAATGCCATTTATCTTCCTGACAGAGTGGTACCTATTTATCTCCTTGCACTTTGATGTGCTTTCGAACTGCTAGGTTGGCAGGAGCAGGGACCAAGCAATGGGAGCTCACCCCGTCGCAGGGATTCGAACCACCGACCTTCTGATCAGCAAGCCCAAGGCTCAGTGGTTTAACCCACAGCGCCACCCGCGTCCCCTTCCTGTCTCCTAACCCAGCCTTTCTCAACCTGTGGGTCCCCAGATGTTGTTGAACTACAACTCCCATCACCCCTAGCTAGCAAGGCCAACCTCAGATCCAACCCTCCGAAACCAACCCTCTCAACTTCCACAACGACTGTCTCTCCCCAGATCCTCTCCTTTTAAACTCTCCCTCCTGGAACCACAGCCAATCAGAGACTGCCATTCATTAACCATTTACTGATGGGGAAAGGAAACACTTCTTGATCCAAAACAGTCCAGCCAAACCAACTTTTTCGTCACACCTGCCTCTTTCGGGCTGTGGCTAATCACACTGCTCCTTTCCTGCTTGGCAGGGGGTTGGACTCGATGGCCCTTGTGGTCTCTTCCAACTCTAGGATTCTATGATTCCTTGTTAACCAATCACCTGGAGACCCTTGGTCAGAGGCTCCGCCCACCTAGGTGGGCATCCAATATTTCGGCTCCCACAATGCCCTGGGTTGTTGATTCTGGTGCCACAGAGATGCCCTTTTGTCTCTGACCAAACCCAGTTTAATGTGCTGACCTCCCAGTTCTTAGGCTGCGCTATTCCTTTGAAAAATCAGATTTGAAATAAGAGTGCCTCTAGGCATGCTCAAAGTGACATTAACTTGCACTTCTAAAGCCCAGAATTTTCTTCTGGGGGAGGCGGCGCAGTCTTCATGTAGTTATATTGGCTTTAAATGACTGCCCCTTGGTTAGAAAACTTATTATTATTATTATTATTATTATTATTATTATTATTATTAAACTCATCCTTTTTCATTAATTGAAAACAAACCCTTTCCCCCAGACATGAAAATGAACGCAAATTAGGTAAACATATGTCAAAAGTTCTCGATGGATTCAGATGAGGAAATGTGGAATTCTTGTCCCTTGTTGCAATGGTCTTCTGGTAAGGATATGGTTTTAGAGTATCAGCTCAATCCATAAACTATGAGACACGGAATCTCAGGCCTGTGGGTTCGACCCCCATGTTGGGCATTAAGATTCCTTCATTGTAGGGAGTTGGATTAGATCACCCTTGGGGTCCCTTCCAGCCCTATAATTCTTCAATTCAATATGCCCAAACCCAATTGGACATTTTCATTTGTATCAAAATCACTATTTCTCCTTCCTGCGCTGCTGGCAATCCATCAAAATCTTTGACCTGAGGCTTCCAATTTTCCTTTGGAATTTCCACATGCGATGATTCCAACCACTAGGTCGTGTTGCTCCCCCTGACCCCAGGCAAGATGCCTTACCTACCAGGCAGGGAATCAAGACCTGCAGGTTTTCCCATAAGAGAGGGGAAAGAGGGAGGAGAGTTATGGCTCTACCTGCGGCACAATACTCAGACAGCACAGGAGCTCTCTCTGAGAAAGGAAGTGGCGAATGTGAGTTTTTCAGGCCTAACTTGAGCTCTTTACACCTTCTCAAAACCAGAAGCCTTTCTTCAAAAGCGCTTTTTCAACCTTCCTGCTTACGCAGTACGGAAATTGGGTCAAAACTTCAAAGACACCCCCACCTCACCCTGTCGACGTGTGCAGAGCAAACTCAGCCACTTCACTGCCAGAGACCAGACCTCTCTCTTTCTCTCTCGTTCCCTTTACACCCCTAAAAACTATCATTTTGCTTTGGGATGGACATCTGACTCCATTAATTTCCGCTTAAAAAGAAAGATTCAGACAGAAACATTTACGGAAGTGTCCATTGTCTTCCCCGCCCTCTGATTCAGGTAAGGATCTTGAGATATTTGATGCACAGATAACCATTTTTCTCCCCATTTAGTGCTGAACTGGCGCTGGTCCACATTGGTAAGAAATTGATGTTTCATTGTGGTGGCACCTGCCCTCTGGAACTCCCTGCTTATTGACATCAACAGAAGTCTAGTGTCCAGATCAAGGGAAGTAATGGTATCACTCTATTCTGCCTTGGTCAGGCCACAAGTGGAATACCGTGTTCAGTTCTGGGCACCACAATTTGAGAAGGATGTTGACAAGCTGGAACATGTGCAGAGGAGGGCGACCAAGATGATGAAGGGTCTGGAAACCAGACCATATGAGGAACGGTTGAAGGAGGTGTGTAGGTTTAGCCTGGGAAAGAGGAGACTGAGAGGAGATAGCAGAGCCACCTTCAAATATCTCAAGGGCCGCCACACGGAAGATGGGGCATCTTGTTTTCTCCTGCTCTGGAGGGTAGGACTCGAACCCGTGGCTTCAAGTTACAACAAAGGAGATTCTGACTAAATGTCAGGAATAACTTTCTGACAGTAAGAGCCGTTCGACAGTGGAACAATCTCCCTCAGGAGGTGGTGGGCTCTCCTTCCTTGGAGCTTTATAAGCAGAGGTTGGGAGACCACCTGTCATGGATGCTTTAGCTGAGATTCCTGCATTGCAGGGGGTTGGACTAGATGTCCCTTGGGGTCCCATCCAACTCTACAATTCTGTGATCAGGCGACACCTTCTTCACTGTACTCTTTCCTGTGCTCAGCTAAATACATTTTCGTTGCTGTTTAGACAAACCTTTCCAGACATGTGGAATCATAGAATCGTAGACTAGGAAAGAATCACAAGGGCCATCTATTCCCACCCCGTGCCGTCCAGGAATATTGACATACGTTTTAATCTGTTTTCATTTTATCACAGGTTTTATCTTTGGAAAGTTTTAAAGAATTGTTTCCCCCAGTATTTTTAATGGCCTTAATTCTATTGAGAAACACTTTGAGATTGTTGTTCTATAGTCAAGTGGTATAAACATTTTATGGAAAAAGCACACAGCAAAAAAAAAAAAAAAAATTGGGGGGTTCAAGGTGGGGTTTCAGGGATCGAACTTCAAGGGGGTCCTTGGTTGTTAAACGTTAGTTAGGGTGGGCTGGCGTTGGGTTTAGATAGACCGGTGGTGTGATTTCGTGTGAGACAGCGTCCTATTTAAATCAGCCGCTTATCCAAAACCACAGGACTAGAAACTTCTTCGCAGGCAGAAGGTCCTGGGTTCAGTCCCCCGCCTGAAAGCATGGAGACTCACCTTCAATCACTGCAAATAGTCCTGAGCTTGATTGATCCATAGTCTGATTTGGTATATATTGTTGTTGTTTAGTCGTTGAGTCGTGTCTGACTCTTTGTGACCCCCTGGACCAGAGCACGCCAGGCCCTCCTGTCTTCCATTGCCTCCTGCAGTTTGGTCAGACTCATGTTTGTGGCTTCGAGAACACTGTCCCACCATCTCGTTCTCCGTCGTCCCCTTCTCCTTGTGCCCTCCATCTTTACCAACATCAGGGTCTTTTCCAGGGAGTCTTCTCTTCTCATGAGGTGGCCAAAGTCTTGGAGCCTCAGCTTCAGGATCTGTCCTTCCAGTGAGCACTCAGGGCTGATTTCCTTTAGAATGGATTTGATCTTCTTGCAGTCCATGGGACTCTCAAGAGTCTCCTCCAGCACCATAATTCAAAAGCATTTATTCTTCAGCGATCAGTCTTCTTTATGGTCCAGCTCTCACTTCCATACATCACTACTGGGAAAATATACTACTTGGTATATATAGCCAGAATTTTTGTTAGGGGGGCAGACCTTTTGTTGAGTGGGGGCAAAACCTCAGTTTGCTATGCATTTTTATTGATTTTTATTGATGGGGAGGCAGCTGCCCCTCCCTGCCCCCCTGGCTACACCCATGTATGTGTCTCTATCTAAATCAGAATCATGAGGACCAGAAACTAACTTTAGATTTACAATGGAAGGTCACAGCTCAGTTGCAGGAGAATCTGATGAAAGGCAGCGTCCTACTTTCCCAGTCAACCCTATCAAATGCTTTCTCCAGAACCGCCAGGACTTTACAAACTTAGTTTTACTTCCAGGGCAAGGCAGGAGCTCCATGGCTACTTTGCCTGCAGAAGCTCCCATGTTCAAGCTGCCAACCAGTGTAAACAATACTGAGCTTGATGGCCCAGGGGTCTGACACAATACAATGGAGTTTCTTTTTTAAAAATAAAACAAAATGTCCAAAAATTCCACATTAAATTCCAGTGCAAATTTTAAAAGATTTATTTCATATTGTTGACTTCACATCCCATTTTCTGTTATGTTTTTCTTATCCTCCCCCTTTCCTGCATTCTGTCTTCCCTCTGTTTTAACATAGTCATAACACAATGATATTTAATTATTTCTGTTGCTCATAGTTCAAAACCTGATCACAGATTCTTTATGTTCTGTGTCCTGCTCAGAGCAAAATCATTGCAGGCTGTTTTATTTACCGTAGCTCCTTTGATTTCATAAGTTCCTCTATGTTTAACTTAGCCAGCAACTACTCACAGTCCTATTCAGAGTAGTCACTGTTGGACTCGCTTCGGCCCATCAATTTCCAATGGGTCTTCTCTGTGCTAAAAATTTTCAGTGTTTGCAAAGGAAGTGGAGTCTTGCGATTGACATCTATACTGTGACTTGGGGTTGATTCCGGTTTCTCTCAAGTTTTCCACCCTTCCAGTTTTCAGTTTGTCATGTTTCCACATCCGTTTGCAAACTTTAATAAAATAATTTTAAAAGCCCTGATGGAAGTTCATCAGCACTTTTGCCTCCCATCGACAGGTTTCTGTGTGGAGATTCCCTAATATGATGCATTCCCACGTGTTATTTTTGTGAATTTGCGCACGATTGCCGATACACATTTCCACTGTCTGCACATTTTGAGCTGTGCTTCATTTGTGGGGGCTACATCATTCGATTTCGGAGGCTTGTGAAATGAAATTATGAAGTTGCTAACCAGTTTCCCGCTGGCTGGCAGACATGAATGCCACATTGGTGGTGAACGCCGGGCCAATGTGATTTAGGGACAAGTATTGACAAAGGTTCGTATAGTTAAAGCCATGGTTTTCCCAGTAGTGATGTATGGAAGTGAGAGCTGGACCATAAAGAAGGCTGATGGCAGAAGAATGGATGCTTTTGAATTCTGGTGCTGGAGGAGACTCTTGAGAGTCCCATGGACTGCAAGAAGATCAAACCTCTCCATTCTGAAGGAAATCAGCCCTGAGTGCTCACTGGAAGGACAGATCCTGAAGCTGAGGCTCCAAGACTTTGGCCACCTCATGAGAAGAGAAGACTCCCTGGAAAAGACCCTGATGTTGGGAAAGATGGAGGGTGCAAGGAGAAGGGGACGACAGAGGACGAGATGGTGGGACAGTGTTCTCGAAGCTACAAACATGAGTCTGACCAAACTGCGGGAGGCAGTGGAAGACTGGAGTGCCTGGCGTGCTCTGGTCCATGGGGTCACGAAGAGTCGGACACGACTAAACGACTAAACAACAACATTGACTGCTTGGGTCTTGCATGCTCAATAGGTTTATAACTTTCTGACTCCCCCCCCAATACCTGATTTCCTGTGCCATAAAGGGATGAACTTTTGCTTAGAAACACTGAGAAAGGGACTAATTGTTCTCAGTTGTGAAAAAAGGTCACCCCGAAAGTTGGAGTCACCATATACTTTGAAAATGGCTTCAAGAACTTGTCACAAAAATGCTTACAAAAAAGCATTACAGGTGTTGGAGAATCACTGGAAGAAGGAGCCATCCGTACTCCAGACACCAAGAAGTGATCCGTGCGCAGAACACGCGATCCAAGTGATGTGGGAATGTTATGGTGCTTGCAGCAGAAACAAAGTCCAGCTGCAACCTTGATTTATTTTAGGGGATAAGAAGTGATGTATAATGTACAAAACATTGCACAAGCATTAGAAAATTTGCAAGCTCTATTTTCCCCCATATTATAATACATGCTATGCATATTACATGATATGTTAAAAAGGTAAAGGACCCCTGGCAGTTAAGTCCAGTTGCAAATGACTCTGGGGTTGCGGTGCCCACCTCACTTTACTGGCCGAGGGAGCCACAGACAATTTTTCCAGGTCATAGAAGAGTTTGAAGAAGAGTTTGGATTTGATATCCCGCCTTTCACTCCCTTTAAGGAGTCTCAAAGGAGCTAACATTCTCCTTTCCCTTCCTCCCCCACAAAAAACACTCTGTGAGGTGAGTGGGGCTGAGAGACTTCAGAGAAGTGTGACTGGCCCAAGGTCACCCAGCAGCTGCATGTGGAGGAGCGGGGAAGCGAACCCGGTTCACCAGATTATGAGACTACCGCTCTTAACCACTACACCACACTGGCTCTCTCATGTGGCCAGCATGACTAAGCCGCTTCTGGCAAACCAGCGCAGCGCACGGAAACGCCGTTTACCTTCCCGCTGGAGCGGTACCTATTTATCTACTTGCACTTCATGCTTTCGAACTGCTAGGTTGGCAGGAGCAGGGACCGAGCAACGGGAGCTCACCCCATTGCAGGGATTCGAACTGCTGACCTTTTGATTGGCAAACCCAAGAGGCTCAGTGGTTTAGACCACAGCGCCACCCGCGTCCCTACATATGTCCCTGTATGTTATACAGCTACAAATACAAAGATGAATGTATTGATTTCAGGGTGACCTTTTTTTTCAAAATATTTGGAAATGACAGCTCATTCCGTTGTTTTTAGGCAAAAATTCATGAGGCTGTAAAAAAGTTATAAACCTAATGCTCAACCTGTATAGAAATGGGTCTTTTGTTTTGTTTCTCCCCTGCAGAAGAGAAAAGGCTCAGGACAGGTTGGGGGGGGGTATCCAAGCACCCACACAGTCCCAAAGCAAGACTCTTGGGCAAACTTTTCCAACAAACTATTTTGGGGTGGGGGAACTTACCCATTCAACCTATAAAAATAAATTGCCTTGGTCTCCCCCTCTGCCTCAAAAAAGGTTGAGCAATTGTACATTTCCGAGCACAATTCAAAGTGTTGGTGCTGACCTTGAAAGCCCTAAACGGCCTTGGTCCAGTAGACCTGAAGGAGCGTCTCCACCCCCATCGTCCATCCCGTACACTGAGGTCCAGCTCCGAGGACCTTCTGGCGGTTGCCTCCATGAGACAAGCAAAGTTACAGGGAACCAGGCAGAGGGCCTTCTTGGTGGTGGCGCCCGCCCTGTGGAATGCCATCAGATGTCAAAGAAATAAACAACTACTAGACTTTTAGAAGACATCTGAAGGCAGCCCTGTTTAGGGAAGCTTTGAATGTTTGATGCATTACTGTATTTTAATATTTTGTTGGAGGCCACCAAGAGTGGCTGGGGAGGCCCGGCAAGATGGACGGGGTATAAATAAATAAATTATTATTATTATTATTATTATTATTATTATTATTATTATTATTAGGATGCAAACGTGTGCACAGTGATCTTTGCTCCGAAAGCAACATCCAAACCTTTCCGTGTTTTCCTGAACCATCTTTTCCAGGAAACTTTCTTATTACATTTTGTATTCTTTATTGCTAAAAAAAAGTAGAAAATGCACATAAGATAAGATACAAAAAAATAGGAAAAAGCAAGAAATAGTACCCATGTAGAAAACAAAACAGAAAAAAAATTGTGTACATTACAAAAAAAGGCAGGAAAATGTTATTGTAGTTAACCAGACCTTAATCTAATGTGGTATTTATAAATCTGTCCATGGCATGTGGAAATCTTTTCCAGCAAACTTTGCGGGGAGGGAAACCTGTAAAAAAAGAAAAAAGACCAAATCAATTTCTCTCCAGAAAAAGGCAGCACAAAACTTGGGAAATGTTGAGCAGGTGGGACCCAAACATCTACAAAGTGTCTTTTGCCGTCAGAGCAACATTCAGTTAAACTTGAGCATTGTTTTCCAGGAAACACCAACTTTCTTAATGGTAAAAATTAGTAATAATCTGGCCTGCTTTCAAAAGTGCAAGCATATCTTCCCCGAGGACCAGGCCACATTTAGCCAACACTTCCTCGAGGCCAGACACATCGGTTGCCTGCTGAGCTGGCAACTGCAGCTTGCCTGCCTCTTCACGCCCACCAGCCACAGCGATGCGCAGAAATTTCCAACCACAAACATGCAGTTGCATAGAGGCTGGAGGGCTGTTGTGATCGCACACCTTTTAAAGATAATGTATGCTAACCAAAGACAAACAGAAGGTAAATTTTTTCTTACTGGTTTTTCCACCTTCCTCAGTTTCCCCTGCAGAACAGAACAGATGCTCTCCCACTTAGGACCCACGTACCTACGGGACCGCCTCTCCTGGTATGCCCTGCGGAGGACCTTAAGGTCCACAAATGACAACACTCTGGAGGTCGCAAGTCACAAGATTGGTCTCATCTAGAGCCAGGGCCTTTTCAGTACTGGCCCCGACTTGGTGGAACGCTCTGTCCCAAGAGACCAGGGCCCTGCGGGGCTTGGCATCTTTCCGCAGGGCCTGCAAGACGGAGCTGTTCCGCCTGGCCTTTGGTCTGGACTCAGTCTGACCCTTATGTTTCCCTCCCCTTATGGTCTTGATTTATCGGCTACTTTTAAAATGAGGCTGCATTTTAAATTGCATTTTAAACTGTATTTTAAATTGGGGTGTGTGTGTTTGTCCATTGTCCATATGTTTCCATTGTAATTTTACTGGTGCAAGCCGCCCTGAGCCCGGCTTTGGCCGGGGAGGGAGGGGTAAAAATAGTAGTAGTAGTAGTAGTAGTAGTAGTAGTAGTAATAATAATAATAATAATTAGCTCCCCAAAAGGTATAGTAGTAGTAGTAGTAATTTTATTACTTCAACCCTGCCCATCTAACTGGGTTTTCCACTGTGCTTGGAAACATACTGGGAGCCAGCATAGATCCTTTAGGATGGGTGTTATACAGTCCTAGCGGCCACTCCCAGTCCCCAGTCTGGCTGCCGCCTTCTGGATTAGTTGCAATTTCTGAGTCACCTTCCAAGGTAGCCCCGTGGAGAGCGCATGGCAGTAGTCCAAGCAGGAGATAACCAGAGCATGCACTACTCTGGCAAGACAAGGAGCAGGCAGGTAGGGTCTCAGCCTGCATACCAGATGGAGCTGGGAGACAGCTGCCCTGGACACAGAATTGAGCTGTGCCTCCATGGACAGCTGTGAGTCCAAAATGACTCCCAGGCTGCGCACCTGATCCTTTAGGGGTACAGTTACCCCACAAAGGACCAGGGAGTCCCCCACACCCACCCGCCTCCTGTGCCCCCGGAAACAGAACTTCTGTCTTGTCAGGTTTCAACCTCAACCCGTTGACTGTAATAATAATAATAATAATAATAATAATAATAATAATAATAATAATAATAATTTATTATTTATACCCCACCCATCTGATTGGGTTTCTCCAGCCACTCTAGGCAGCTTCCAACAAAAATTAAAAATACATTAAAATCTCACACTTTAAAAACTTCCCTGAACAGGGCTGCCTTCAGATGTCTTCTAAATGTCAGGTAGTTGCTTATCTCTTTGACATCTGGTGGGAGGGCGTTCCACAGGGTGGGCGCCACTACCGAGAAGGCCCTCTGCCTGGTTCCCTGTAGCTTTGCTTCTTGCAATGAGGGAACCGCCAGAAGGCCTTCAGCACCGGACCTCAGTGTCCGGGCAGAATGATGGGGGTGGAGACACTCCTTCAGGTATACTGGACTGAGGCTGTAAACCACTGCAAATCCTGTGTGCCATTGTAATGGATTGTCTGAAGTCATTTCTGCAACAGGGAAATAAAATTTTAGCCTCCCCATTCCCCACCCTGACCTGTCCAGTATTTTGCCCGACCAAAGGGGGTGACGAGGGTCATCTAGTCCAACCCTCTGCAATGCGGGAATCTTTTGCCCATTGTGGGGCTCGAAGCCACGGCCCCGCCGACTGCTCTGTCCCGGAAGGTTTGAGAGCAACTGGTGTCAGAGGCTTCGTTTTGTAGCTACATTTGCACAGCAAGCCCCCGCACAAACACACAGAGCGACCATCTGCCTGCTCTTAAGTCACGCCTCTTGATGGCTGAGCTTCCTGCCGTAACTTCCTTCCCCCCAAATGACATACGAGCGCCTTCTGATTCTTCAAGAGTCTCCCAGGATCAGAAGAGGAGTGTGAACATATGGATGCCATAAATTGCAAAATCTATCAAGCATGTAGAAGAGAGACTGCCCAGAGGGAATCTTTTCCAGTGTACAGGACCTTTTAGCTTAGAGAAGAAGGAATCGCCTTGCCAACAAAGGTCCGTATAGTAAAAGCTATGGTTTTCCCAGTCGTGATGTATGGAAGTGACCATAAAGAAGGCTGATCGCCGAAGAATGGATGCTTTTGAATTCTGGTGCTGGAGGAGACTCTTGAGAGTCCCATGGACTGCAAGAAGATCAAACCTCTCCATTCTGAAGGAAATCAGCCCTGAGTACTCACTGGAAGGACAGATCCTGAAGCTGAGGCTCCAATACTTTGGCCACCTCAGGAGAAGAGAAGACTCCCTGGAAAAGACCCTGATGCTGGGAAATATGGAGGGCGCAAGGAGAAGGGGAGGACAGAGGACGAGATGGTGGGACAGTGTTCTGGAAGCTACCAACATGAGTCTGACCAAACTGCGGGAGGCAGTGGAAGACAGGCGTGCCTGGCGTGCTCTGGTCCAGGGGGTCACGAAGAGGCGGACACGACTAAACAACAATAACAACAATGGAAAAAGCAGATAGGGAAAAGTTGTCCTCCCTCTCTCCCCACACTAGAAATGAAGGTTGGAAGATGCAGGACAGACCGAAGAAAGGACTTTTTCATGCAGTTAACTTCCAAAAAAATATAAAACAATAAAATAACCAAGTCACCATTCCGGCAGCCGCATTTTGGATTATTTGTAGTTTCCAAGGTGTTATGTATTCAGTGGTCTGTGTTTGCCTGAGCTTGAGTCTGGACTAAGGATTGTGAGCTCCTGTGTTCTGATTCAATGCATGTTGTCCAATCACAGAACATTTCGGGATTTGGGCCTCTGCCATTGGCCCTTGAACTCTGAGTCGTGATTTGCAGCTTGGAAGTTTAGACAGCCAATCACGTTGGGAGTGGGAGTGGCCCAGGCCTTCAGAAATGTATATAAGCAGTTGCTTTGCCCATTTCCCAGTTATGTAGTTCAATAAAGGTTCTTGCTGTTATCACTGGGTCTTGCCTCAAGGAACCCCACCTACACTTCAAAAGTCACCTTCAAAGGTAGCCCCACTGAGAGCTCATGACAGTAGTCCAAGCTGGAGATAACCAGAGCATGGACCACTCTGGCGAGACAAGGCGCAGGCAGGGAGGGTCTCAGATGGAGCTGGCAGACAGCCGCCCTGGATGCAGAATTGACCTGCGCCTCCATGGACAGCAGTGAGTCCAAAATGACCCTAATAATAATAACAGATGCTAGAATATGCTAGGATTCTTTATGCACAAAAATGGAAGGAAGAAGAAGTTCCCACCAAAGAAGAAGTAAAATGATTCACTACGTGGAGTTGGCAAAGCCAAAAGCAAAAATGGAAGCCTTTTTCAGAATATTTAAATAAATGTCATAGTATGATGAATTCGCCCGCGGGGTTTGAACTACGGGGGACAGAAGGAATTAGAGAATATTGTATGACTGTAAAGTTATAAGAGAGAGAAGACAGGGTGCGGCAAGGGGGAGAAATGAAAAACATCATGGAAAATGGGGTGGGAAGTTGCCTGTAAAGGGAATTGGGGGTTGCTTGTGCGTAAAGGGTGCTGCAGCTCTAGGCAACGTTGCCTGGCTGAACCTTTCCCTGGCTGGACAGCCCTTTCTCCATGGCTGTGTCAGTCGCTGGCAGAATCCGTCAGTGGGCGTTTCCTGAACTTCTTCCAACATAGAAGCTCTTTGACGCCAAGTCTCCGCCTAGCCTCCCTGCGCGGAAGTCTCCTGCGCAGAGTGGGCGTGCCCAACGGAGGTCCTGGGCTCTCCCCGCTGGTCTCTGTGGAAGAGTCTTGGAGCCCTCTCTCCGCAGTCTCCCCTTGCTTCCTCGTGTCACTCCTATTTCCTTCCTCAAAGGAAGCTTGCTCTCTCTCCCTGCTGGTCCCTTCTCCTGCATCGTTGGGGAGCCTTACCTCCACTCTAGGCTCCGATGGCAGTTCCCTGACATTGCCAAAGCAAAAGAAAAATCTATTATGCATTGGAATGGTTTTGTGAATTTTTGGGAAATTTAATAAAAAAAATATTTTAAGGGTTTTGGTTTTTTTCTTGGTTTTTTTCTTTTAAAGATGGCTCTGTCCTCATGAATTCTATTTGGGCACCTGCCTCAGTGCGGTCAACACTGACTTGGCAGACTTGGGTCTCCAGGGAGGGGAAGTCAAAAAAACCAAGAAAAATGTTTTGGAGTGCATAGAGTTTGCAGCTGCCACTTCTATTGCAAGCATCCATGGAAGACGTAATCCATGTACTCCTTGAATGCCCTTTTTATAACGATCTTAGAAACAATTGCGTCCGCCCATGGTGAAGATTGCAGAAGGGAAGCTCATCTCTTGCAAAGACCTTTTTTCCTGTTGTCTGATGTAGAGAAGTCTATCTCTTCTAGAACATCCACATTTCTCACTAATGCTCTACAAATTCATGTAATGAAAAGGGGGTGTGGGAAATGATTTATCCTCTAAAAGTCAGGGAGCAGAAATGTAAACCGCTGTTAGCAGCAGAATTCTTGTTGTTGTTATTTTTACGTGTGAAGTGGCTGTTTGGTAGAACACAATAAACCGAACTAAGCTGCACTGAACTGCATGTGTAATTTTGTTGTTGTTGAAATTTAATATTTTTTTAATTAAATTTAATAAATTTAATTATATATTTAAGGGATATATAAGATTATATTGTAAAAACAATACCATCTTAGCAGAACTTGAATGATACTTGTGAACAAAAACGAATACTTTAGTGGATTCTATGAAAAAGGATGTAAAGTAAAGCTGCACGACAAAACCATGACACCTGAAAGAGTATAATGAGAACAACTGGAAGTTTTATGCAGGAATTTTTATTTGATAGATATGATTTTGTATAAATTTTTGGTTTTTTCTTTTTCTTCTTTTCTTTTTTGTCTTTTAAAATTTTTTCTTACTTTTATGTCTTGATGTTT
Organism: Podarcis raffonei; assembly: GCF_027172205.1. Classification (NCBI taxonomy): domain Eukaryota; kingdom Metazoa; phylum Chordata; class Lepidosauria; order Squamata; family Lacertidae; genus Podarcis; species Podarcis raffonei. Next base: position 2,559,953 of record NC_070619.1, on the reverse strand, counting down.
TCTTCTTTTTGTATTGAACTTTTCTATACTTAACTTCGTTGTACATTTGTATTTTAAACCAATAAAGATTTACCGTGAAAAAAAAAGAAATTTAATAAACACAATACAGTGGTACCTCTGGATGCAAACAGGATCTGTTCCGGTGCCCTGTTCGCATCCTGAAAAGAACACAACCCACGTCCGCGCGGGTCGCGATCTGCCACTTCCGTGCATGTGTGTGACATCATTTTGACCATCTGCGCATGCGCGAGCGGCGAAACCCGGAAGTAACGCACTCCATTACTTCCAGGTTGCCACAGCGCGCAACCTGAAAATACTTATCCTGAAGCTACTTCAACCCAAGGTATGACTGTAAAAGGTAAAGAGACCCCTGACCATTAGGTCCAGTCGTGGCCAACTCTGGGGTTGCGGCGCTCATCTCGCTTTATTGGCCGAGGGAGCCGGCGTACAGCTTCCGGGTCATGTGGCCAGCATGACTAAGCCGCTTCTGGCGAACCAGAGCAGTGCACGGAAACGCCGTTTACCTTCCCGCCGGAGCGGTACCTATTTATCTACTTGCACTTTGAGGTGCTTTCGAACTGCTAGGTTGGCAGGAGCAGGGACCGAGCAACGGGAGCTCACTCTGTCGCGGGGATTCGAACCGCCGACCTTCTGATCAGCAAGTCCTAGGCTCTGTGGTTTAACCCACAGCGCCACCCGCGTCCCTTGGTATGACTGCATGCAATAGTAATAATAATGCCTGCCTGCTCCTGTTTCCCAGGTGTTCCCCTGCGCATCCTATGACCGCCGCTTGGGCAGCCCCAGGACCTGCCGCGCGATGCCCAACCCAGCTGCCCACCTGCCCTTTTACTATGGCAGCATCTCCCGCTCGGACGCTGAGGAGCATCTCAAGCTGGGCGGAATGATGGACGGCCTTTTCCTGCTGCGCCAGTGCCTTCGCAGCCTGGGCGGCTACGTGCTGTCAGTCACCCACAACCTCCGATTCCACCACTACCCCATCGAGCGGCTGATGAACGGCACCTTTGCCATCGCGGGCGGCAAGGCGCACTGCGGCCCCGAGGAGCTCTGCGAGTTCTACTCCAAGGACGCTGACGGGCTCTGCTGCCCGCTCAAGAGGCCGTGCAACCGCCCCGGAGGCCTCGAACCCCAGCCGGGCATCTTCGACTCCATCCGAGAGAACATGGTGCGGGAATATATCCGGCAGACGTGGCAGCTGGAGGTACGGGCAGGATCGGGGCCTTTCCTGTGGTTGGGGGGCAGCAGAGGGGAAACATTGCGGCCAGCAGAATATGGAGCGGCACCCAAGATTAAGGGCAAAATTTCAAAAAAAGCAGCAACATTTTTGAAAGTTGATTTTTATTCATTTTCAAATTAATAACACATCCAAATCGAATTAAAGGTGATTTAACCCCCCCCCCAAAAAAAAAACTGGTTTCCCACTATCTCAGGTATATTCCAATTCATCCCCTTTTACATGCTGCTTATTTTACAGATTTATTTCTGCTTCACGTCCATTTTGTTAAGCAAAATTCTCATCCCTCAGCTGTCTCTTTACAGACTCCTGCATAAGGATTAAACACAATTACATCAAATAAAAACAAGTGAGCGGTTATAGTAATTTAAACATTTCGTTTTTCTTTCCAACTTGGTGTAGATTCATTCTCTTATCCCTGATAGTTTCCAGCCTCTGCCTGTTTGTGCAAACCCTTTTCCTTTCCATAGGCAAACCAGATTATCGCCTTTCAATGTTCAGTCTTCGTTATTGAGTTAAAGGTAAAGGGACCCCTGACCATTAAGTCCAGTCGCAGACGACTCTGGGGTTGTGGCACTCATCTCGCTTTATTGGCTGAGGGAGCCGGCATACAGCTTCCGGGTCATGTGGCCAGCAGGACTAAGCCACTTCTGGCGAACCAGAGCAGCGCACGGAAACGCCGTTTACCTTCCCGCTGGAGCGGTACCTATTTATCTACTTGCACTTTGAGGTGCTTTTGAACTGCTAGGTTGGCAGGAGCAGGGACCGAGCAATGGGAGCTCATCCCGTTGTGGGGATTCAAACCGCCAACCTTCTGATCGGCAAGCCCAAGAGGCTCAGTGGTTTAGACCACAGCACCACTCATGTCCCATGAGTTACAGCCTCTCAAATCCATTATTTGCATTACATTGGAGATAAAGCTTTTACAACGCCCTTCGTTTCCTATTGGAGGGTAGGACTGGGAGATATCTGGTTTCCAACGTCATGATAAATTACCAGCTACACATCGTGATATACTGATATATCACAATGTCTGAAATAAGGATGCTGTGTCAAGGCACAGCTGGCTTCAGTTTTCCCTGCATCAATATTTTTGCATAGCACAAGTACACACAGACACACAGACACACCCACACACCCACCCACCCACCCACACACACACACACCATGATTAGCAGTATATTGCAAGGTCAAAAATTATGAAACTCTACAATTCTATGGCACTCGATAGTCATTTACATTTCCAGCACCCCCTTTCCTTTGAGCGCACCTCCCAGGTAATCCCACTGCCCTCCAGGAGACCATACCACCCACTTTGAGAAGTTTAGAACAACGTAGAATAACAAAAGCAGTTCCTTCCATCTCCAACATATAGGTGTTGAGTCCTGCTGTTATGTAGGAACCAACCGGGGTTAAATGGCAGGCTGATCATTTCCCCCACCAGGCACAGCTCGTCTCGGAAGTTTAAATAATTCCCAGAAAGGCAATAGAGTCTCTGTTCTCTCCTCTTCCTTCTTCGTAGGGGGACACCCTCGAACAGGCCATCATCAGCCAGGCCCCCCAGGTGGAGAAGCTCCTGGCCACCACAGCCCACGAGAAGATGCCCTGGTACCACGGCCCCATCACTCGAGCGCAAGCAGAAAGCAGACTCTACTCAGGCTCACAGCCTGATGGGAAATTCTTGTAAGCACGTTATCAGGGCAAAACTTCTTGTCTGTTGTCGTCTTCTTCCTCCTCCTCCTCCTCCTCCTCCTCCTCCTCCTCCTCCTCCTCCTCCTCTTCTTCTTCTTCTTCTTCTTCTTCTTCTTCTTCTTCTTCATCCAAATCATTTTTATTGTTTTTCCAAATTTTAACGAATCAACCACAAATTAAAACACACTCAATACAATCTTCCCCCAAAATGGCATCTTGCACTCTGTCCTCAATGCATGCATAATTTCCTCTCGTTGCTGCATTGTTTTCCCAACCTGTCTGTCGTCTTTCTGCGTTGCTGCCATTATGCAGTTGGGGCACCCACCTGCCTCGCTTTGCAGATTTGGGGCATCTATCAACCAGGGTGAAGGAGTTGGAATGGCCGAGTCCAGGAACTGCCGTCCTAATGTCCCACAAGAGGGGTGAGGAGCCCCCAGTCTCCTCATTTGGCCTGCGAGGCCATTTCAGCCAAGCCCACCTCCCTGTAAGGATGTCAGAAAGAATCCACTTCCATTCCGACCCAGCGTTGCCACTGTTGGCTCTGCTGCAGTTCAGTTTCTGCCCGGTACTAACAGACCCTCCAAGTGTCCCTATTTTCCAGGGACAGACCCAGATTTACAAAAGCTGTCCTAGTTTCCGATTTGATCCCGGAATGTCCCGCTTTTCCTTAGGACGTCCCTATTTTCATTGCAGAAATGTAGGAGGGTATGATTGGTTATGAGACCCCCCAAGCCAAGGAGATAAGTAACTAGACAACCGCTAGAAGACATGTTTTATTATGTTTTTATATATGTTGGAAGCTACTCAGAGTTTGCTTTGCTTTCAGATCCGCTTATGGTTCTTGTTAATTGCTACCTGTAACTAATGGAGCCAATTGGGTTGGACTAAATGACCCTTAAGGGATGCAGGTGGCGCTGTGGGTTAAACCACCGAGCCTAGGGCTTGCCGATCAGAAGTTCGGTGGTTCAAATCCCCATGACGGGGTGAGCTCCCGTTGCAGCACGTCAAAGTGCAAGTAGATAAATAGGTACCGCTCCAGCGGGAAGGTAAACGGCATTTCCTTGCGCTGCTCTGGTTCGCCAGAAGCGGTTTAGTCATGCTGGGCACATGACCCAGAAGCGGTACGCCGGCTCCCTCTGCCTGTAAACCGTTAGGTCCAGTCGCAGACGACTCTGGGGTTGCGGTGCTCATCTCGCTTTATTGGCCAAGGGAGCCGGTGTACAGCTTCCGGGTCATGTGGCCAGCATGACGAAGCCACTTCTGGCAAACCGGAGCAGCGCACGGAAACGTCGTTTACCTTTCCGCCAGAGTGGTACCTATTTATCTACTTGCACTTTGATGTGCTTTCGAACTACTAGGTTGGCAGGAGCAGGGACTGAGCAATGGGAGTTTACCCCGTCGCAGGGATTCGAACCGCCGACCTTTTGATCGGCAAGCCCAAGGCTCTGTGGTTTAGACCACAGTGCCACCCGCCCATAAAAAGACACACATTCGTGCAAATATCAGACAAACATCAGGGGACACTGCTTTGCATAGGGAAGCTGAGATTGGAAGAATGAGAAACAGAAAATGGACGCATTCGCCAGCCCCTTGGATAAAAACCAGGTGCCCCTTAGTAGGAACAGGGCCGATCCTGACAACGTCCATGCCATTTCCCTCCAGGCTGAGAGAGAAAAAGGAGAAAGGCTCTTACGCTCTGTCCCTCATCTACGGAAAGACGGTTTATCACTACCGGATCGGACAGGACAAAGCAGGGAAATATTCGGTGGAAGACGGAACCAAGTTTGATACGCTGTGGCAGGTGGGTTGTGTGAGCGTGTGGGGCTAGAGACCCTCCTCCTTCTGGGATTGCCTGCATTGCAATGAAGAGAAGAGAATCACTGAATTGCAGAGTTGGAAGGGACCCTGAGGGTCATCTAGTCCAACCCCCTGCCATGGGGTTTATTATTCTTTTGGGCAAGATGGCACTGCCACCCAAGAAGGTGTCAGCAAACATGGGCAAACCACAAGGTTTGCAGGGGTACAACTTTTGTTGGGGGGGATGGGTGGACACCTAAAGAGAGGGGAGCCCCCAAAGCAGACCCGTTTGGACTGAGCACTTTGATAAAACTTTATTCGCATTAGCCAATGGCTATAGCAACAGTAAAACATCACAGTATATGCAGAAAAGGAAGTTTGATATAAGAGCATGATTCAAAGTCCTGAATCAGTCGTCAGTTAGTGGCCCTTATTCTGATTGCCCCTGCTATGAACCCAGCAACCTTTGCTGTTATCTGCTCATTTTGATCTGATAGAAGAAAGGACATTGTGGCAGTGGCTGAGCGCCCTGGGATGGTTAGGACAAGCGGGGTGATGCTCTCGTTCCTCAGGTCTTTGTAGAGAGTGCAGGACAGGAGGACGTGTGCCGCTGTTTCGGTGCTACCATCTCCACAGGGGCAAAGAGGTTTCTCAGGCGGGATCTTTAGGAATCGACCCTCGAGTACCGCAGATGGCAAAACATCCAGTCTTGCAAGTGTAAAAGCACATCTGTATTTTGGAATACTAAGTTTGTGCAGATATGGGGCCAGAGAATCAAAATGGAGAGGTGGAAACTGAACATACCAAGGGCAGAATTTCCTTATAGTGGCCAGGTTGTTCTGATGCTCAATATCTTTTAGACGTCGACCAATTAGACTCTTTGCTTTAGTGGGGCCCATAGCGAGTCGGTGTTGTGGGGATCAGCCACAAGAGGGAAGTTTTTGAGAGACGGTTTTAAGCCAGGCATTTGGACTGAGTACATGCGGCGGCTGTCGAGGGAGACAAACAGAAAACCAGATGGGCAGTGGAACCCAACGCAGTGTCATGGAAGTGGACCATTAATTGCAGCTTCACTAATAGCCATGTAGAGACTTGGGGGAAAAACAGCAACAAGACTCAATAGAGCCAATGGAAGTTTCCTTGATGGTTCTGCGGATTGGAAGGGTTTTAGAGGCACGTCGGTGACATGGCAGGGGTATCAGCCAAGCCTCAATCACCATGCGGCCCTCAAGAGGACTCTGTGTGGACCTTGGAAACCTCCCCAGGACATACCCCTCCCCGGCTTTGCTTTGCCACTTCCGTCTAATATTATATTTTATTGAAATAATTTCGATTGTATATAAATAAAGCGATACAGAGGGGGGCAAGTGGGGGGTGGGGGAGTAGAAAGATGTGTATATGCCTAGCTGGGAGTGAATGGAGGACAGTGGGGTGTTGTGTGTTAATTTCCTAAAGTTATATTCTGCTCGGTTGTGCAAATAAAACCTCAAAGCAGTCTGAGCGTGGGCGGAAATTATCCTGCTGTACTCAGGTATAGCCTGTGGCTCTGTGGCTCCGCCCACTTTTCCCACTGGCTCCGCCCACTGCTGGCAGGCGGCCCCTAAGAGGCTGCCAAGAAAGGAATCTGGCCCTTGCATTCATGAAATCTACTGTCGTTGTGGAGGAACCCTTCCCCCGGACCATCCCTAGCTGGGCTTATGATTTCGCCTCCTATATTTCGTCTTGCGATCTCCAAGGAGATATTGGGATTCAAGCAAAAGGAGAATGTGGAATAAGCAAAGTTGAGCCCTTTAAAAAAATATAAGAAATAAAATATTCTCTCTCTGTTTCTGGGCTTCTTCTCCCTTCCCAACTGCAGCTTGTGGAATATCTCAAACTGAAACCGGATGGCCTGATCTATTATTTGAGAGAAAGCACACCGAATCCCGATATGCCAACAGGTGAGACCCCAATATTTGCCACCTGGAAAATATTGGAACTACTTTCAGGTGCAATTCAAGAGTTGTTGGTTTTTGTTTTTGTTTTAACATTTAGTGGACTTTGTTAAATAGGGCCTACTTTCTTTAAAAAAGATATATGAATTTTTCATTTTTATTTATTTATTTTTTCAAGTTTTGATTTTATTGGGTAAATTCGAAAAGTGACGTATCATAGAATTTACACTAAATATTGAAAAGACCAGAGAAGGTCACAAAAAAAACCCACAGTAATAATTTTCCATTTTGATAAAATATTGATCATCTTCTGTTCTATTATTCTACATCTGTATCTTTATACATGACGTCCCGTCTGCACCCAATGTATATACCTTTTTAGAACAATGATTGTACTAAAATAAATTTCATATTTCAATAAAGTTCTTCATATACCTAAAGTCTTTTTTTAAAAAACTAAACCTTACGTCTTGTTTTATTTCCCACATAATATTATATTATTTACACAGAAATCATTCAAACGCTACCATAGCCACCACACCGTGATTGTAATTCTGTAAATATTTTTTAAACATGTCCCATTTTGGAGCAAAGCATTGATTGAAATTGCCTCTCCGTCTGGTCGTCAATTGTGCCATCTCAGCATATTCTAGGAGTTTATTTAACCGCTCTGATTTAGATGGTACCTTATCCCCCTTCCAATTCATTGCAATCAGGGTCCTTGAGGCCTCAGTGGCATACAGAAATATTTCCTTTAGCCCTATTGATATTTCTTTGTCTAGAATGCCAAGAAGGAAGGCCTCTGGTTTCTTTGGAAAGGATACTTTCAACCTTTTCCCCCCAATTCGTCATATATGATATTCCAGAATTCTTTAATTTTTTTACAGAGCCACCACATGTGGTTTGAATTTTTCAATTTTTACAAGCATCAATTAAAAAGCAAAGCCAATATCCAATTCTTACTTGTAACCAGGGCCGTCTTAAGCATATCTGGTGCCGTGGTGCAAAGATCCCTCTGGCACCCCCCCACCTTCCCCAGAGTTGTCAACCTTTTTTTAGGGCTGGAGGAGGCGGGCAGCGGCTGGAGGGTGGCTACTCCGGCGGGGAAGAGGTGGAGACTGGACGCGGTGCCTCCTGGTTCAGCTGGCCGCTTCGTGCCACGGTGGCCACAGCAGGCGGCACGTCGAGTGAGTGGGCCAGCGTCGAGCGAGCGAGGGCACATGCGCCACTCCTGCCGAGCGCCGGCTCTGTTTTTTCCCTTTTAGCTGTCTGGCGCCCTGCAGAATTTGGCACCTGCAGGCTAAAAGAGAAAAAAACCGAGCCGACGCTTGGCAGGAGCAGTGCACGCACCCTCGCTCACTCAGCGCACTTGTTCGGTGTTCCCCAGACTCTCGCCTGGCGCCCTCCAGAACTTGGCGCCCCGGCGCCCCACGCCACTAGCCTCTATGGGTAAGACGGGCCTGCTTGTAACTAGCCTTTATTGGCATAAGTTAAAACAGTAAAATCATACAAAGTCATCCAAATATATCCAAACACACTTCCGGGTTAGCGCCATCGCCTAATGGCGGATTCCCTCCGAGCTCCGGAGGGAATAGGCTTAGTAGGGGTCGGGTCCTGCCGCCGCGGCGACGCAGGGACCCTCAGAAACCACAGGCGCTGAAGCCTGTGGACCTGGTGACTCGGCGGGCACCATTTGCGCCCCCCGACCCGCGAAGGAGCCTTTTTAAAGGCTCCGGAACGGGGGACGGAGAGCGGTGTGGTGCTTTGAGTTGACTGCTTCCCCTACTGAGTGAAGCCGCATGCCATGGACGGAGAGCGCTGACTTCTTTCTCTGAACATTTGGACTAAAAGTAACAACCCGTGAGTAATACGGAAATTGGACTTAAAAGGGAATTTTTTTTGGGAATTAGGCACGACCGGGTAAGGTGTAAAGAGGAAGTCCGCCTACCCGCCTTGTAAACATCGTAAAGCAAGGATTTTATAACTAAGGTTGAGAGAATACCTTTCTTTTTTGTGGACAAAAGCCATTAACTCCACGTTTTGGCAATATAAGTGATTGTGCTGGAGGATAAGAGCTAACATTGAGAGCAGAATTCACCCCTCCCCCAAGACCCGGGAGCGATCGGTGAGAGAGCCTGCGGAAGAGACAAAAAGACTTTGACAGCTGTCAAACTAGCTGTCAAAGTTGGGGGAAAAGGAGAACTTTGTTTCTGTTGTCTTTGCTGGTTATATTCGTTACAATTTGGTAACAAATTGTTAAAAATAAAGAAGAAAAGGCTAACTTGACTTTTGGGTTGGAACTGGAAGATACTAAGAAACCAGAATCCCTCTAGAGGGGGTTTAGGACATTACAAAAATGGCTGTAAGTGGAAAAACACTGGCTGAACTGGAGAGGACTTTTTTTCTCTTGGGAAAGTTGCAGGAACAGAGTTTTTGTTTTGTTTTGGCTACAAATGTTACAATATTGAATGGAACAGTAAATAAAGTTACTGAGCCTGGGAGGGACTTGACTCAAGTCTTTGCAGCTGAACAGGAAAGTTTTGCAGTTGAACTAAAAATTTTTGCAGCTGAACAAGAAAAGAAATTTGAGAAATCTGAGAATGTGATGAAAGAGGAACATGATGATTTGAAGGAAAAAGAAGGAGGAGCTATAATGCCACAGATGATTGAGGAGAGCCAGAGGCCGGTCAAGATGGATATAAAGGAAAATAAGATCAGGATGATGAAAATCTGGTTTGAATTGAAGAATGGAGAATGGAGAGATCTCCCTATGTGGAGATCTGAAGACCTATGGAATACAAACTTGGCTAAAGTGGAAACTGGAACTTTTGGGACATTTGGACTTAAGAGAAGTAGGAAACAAGATTTTGGCTCCATTTTTAAATACGGAGGCCTGGCTGGAAGAAACATGGACCTTATCGGGACAGAGCTCCTTCGAGATTCGGAGTTTAATATAAAGGACTATCAAAAAAACCGGCAGAGAGGAATTGAGAGAGAATTGAGAGCCTCGGACGTGAGGTCGCCAGGCTGACTGCAGATGGACTGATGGACTTTTTGTTGGGGTTCGAAACCGGGAAAGGGGGTGGTGGGGCTTTGGGAATCCAAAGGGTGTATATCTATATTCTGTTTTAATTAATTTGGTTTTGCCACTAACATAAAAATGGGGAATTCGGGGAAGGGAATTGGGGCCGACCTTAGAAAAAGATTTTTAAGAATAAGTATTGATGTATAAAGATTGAGGTTTATAAGTTAAAATTGGTTAACTAAAACGAATTAGAGAAAATAAGGTAAAGTTTGGGGACAAGAACTTGCTGAGCTAAAAATTGGAACTGGAATACAAGAAGGGGAGGTGTGGGGAAGTCAAGGAAATTGGTCATTGACAGTAAGAAATGTAAATTTTATGTGTTTTTAATTGTTTTTTTTTTGTTTTTTCTTTATTTTTTGAAAATTCCAATAAATATTTATTTTAAAAAAAACAAATATATCCAAACACATACAATATATAAAAGACTAGATAATTTGAATTTTTTACTAAATCCTTATTTCCCATTTTTGACTACAAGTTTTACTAATGAGTTTAGCCCCCCCCCATCGTTTTTCCAATAGATACTCTCTCCATTCTTTATTAAAAGTTACTTCTCCCTGGTTTCTAATTCTTCCCGTAAGTTTTGCCATTTCGGCATAGTCCATTAATTTTATCTGCCACTCTTCCTTGGCCGGGACTGTATCTTCTTTCCACCTAGTTCCTTCCAAGCAAGGATCATGAGGTCTGGAAGCTTGTCTTTTTGCATGGGAGAGCTAGAAGGACCATAGCTCAGGCTTGTCATTTGCAGATGTCACCTAAGCAAACTCTTTCCTCCTGTTTCCAGAAACCGTGACGCCTGCCCCACCGGCTCACCCATCTGCGTTCGTAAGTATCTCTTTGTTTGCTTCCTCTCAAATTGTCGCAGTCGGGTACCGCCTTTCAGGGTCAGTTTAAGGACCAGGGGACCAAGGTCCTGGGTGAGAGATCAGCCGTGGCTTCCATCAGCAGCCAGGGAAATCCCATTGAACCAATCTCTGCACGGAAGCGAATCCTGCATCTGCAAGGGGGGGGGGGTAGATGGCCCCAGGGTCAAGCTCTGCAATTCTGTGATTCTATGTTTCCTTGCCAGGCTCAACGGAGACTCGTATCGCAAAACTCCGATGGTTACACACCTGACCCCATTGGTGAGTAAAGGCAAGGGAGTAAACCAGCACCCCAAGGTGAATTGTTGTGTTTTTATAGATAGATAGATAATTTATTACGATGAGAGACCAGCTTATAAAACACACTTGGGGGTACAATCCCAGAAGGAAAACAAACATTTAAAACCATGTACAACAGTCAATTTAAAATTTATAAATGCAATAGGCGTATAGACACTTAAAACTTTAAGATAAGCTACCGCAGAGAGATGACCCAGAGTCACCCATGGAACCGCGTTTGGGGATTTTATTAACCAACTAGTTTGGGTCGGGGGATGGTCTGCGCCTACAGATCTGTACACAGAATCTGGCGACCGTCTGGGAGGGGAGGAAGGGAAGTCAATGTTCAATTTAATTTAATGCTTTGCTTTCTTTATGTGACTATGAAAATTATAAAATTCATTTTTTAAAAAAATCTCTTGGGGATCGGTGCAGGCCGTGGGAAAAAGGGCCGGATCCTGCCCATGGACACGTCCTGCTACGAAAGCCCTTACAGCGACCCTGAGGAGCTGAAGGAGAAGAAGCTATTCTTGAAAAGGAACAACCTGATTGTTGAGGACATGGAGCTGGGGGCAGGCAATTTCGGCTCCGTCCGGAAAGGCGTTTACAAGATGAAGAAGTAAGTTTGCCTCATGGTGAGCGAGAGCAATGATCCGGCTACCTCAGCATTGCCTGCACTGACTGGCAGCAGCTCTCCAGAGAGTCAGGCAGGGATCGTCCCAACTGCACCGGGAGATGCTGGGGGTTGATGTTATATGCAGAACTGGGGCTCAAAGTAAGATTCCAGTCCTCATGGCGCGAACAACCCCCCACCCCCATTTTAAAATGGATGATGCTCATATAATGGATTGAGGTTGAATCTCAACAAGAGATAAGTACTGTTTTTGGGGGACAGGGGGTGGGCAGGTGTGGGGGACTCCCATGTCCTGAACAGGGCAACTCTCCCCCAAAGGACCAGGTGTGCAGCCTGGGGGTCATTTTGGACTCACAGCTGTCCATGGAGGCGCAGGTCAGTTGTGTGTCCAAGGTGGCTGTCTACCAGCTCCATCTGAAACCCTCCCTGCCCTGTCTCGCCAGAGTGGTCCGTGCTCTGGTTGGACTACTGCAATGCACTCTCCGTGGGGCTACCTTTGAAGGTGACCCGGAAACAACTAATCCAGAACATTGGTGACTGAGAGCAACCGCCGAGAACATATAACACCAGTCCTGAAAAACCAGCTCCCAGTACATTTCCGAGCACAATTCAAAGTGTTGGTGCTGACCTTTAAAGCCCTAAATGTCCTCAGCCCAGTATGACTGAAGGAGCATCTCCACCCCCATCATCCAGCCCGGATACTGAGGTCCAGCACCGAGGGCCTTTTGACAGTTCCCTCACTGCGAGAAGTGAGGTTACAGGGAACCAGGCAGAGGGCCTTCTCGGTGATGGCACCCTCCCTGTGGAATGTCCTTCCATCAGATGAGGAGATAAAAAAACCTATGGAAGCCATCTGAAGGCAGCCCTGTATCGGGAAAGCAAGCCAGCCAGATAGGTTGTGCTGGTGCTGGTTATTTCCAGTGTTTGGGGAATGCCTCTTCTTAGAGCAGGAAATAATAATAATAATAATAATAATAATAATAATAATAATAATAGAATATTTGTATGAGATTGTATGGGAAAAATACGGAATAACATACAATTTTGCTTAAAATGTATATAGGAAGTGCAGTGTAAGCGATGGAAGTCAATCAGTGAAATTTTATTATTGAGATATTTGTAGAACAAATTTGGAAGAAATTCTTCCAATTTTTCTTCTTCTTCCAAATTTCCTTCTTATTTTTTTCTTTTTTCTTTTCTTCCTTTTTTCTTTTTTGTTCTTTTTTTATATGTGTGTGCTTATCTGAAATATATATGTATGTATGTATTTGCAGTATTTTGCTTGTATTTTGTAATAATTATGTCAAATAAAATTTATTTTTTATAATAATAATAATAACAATAATAACAACAACAACAATAATAATAATAATAATAATAATAATTCCTCCACATATTGTTCCCCACACTGGGGAAAGCCTTTTAATACAGGAAAGTATTACTACTACTACTACTACCATTACTATTACTATTATTATTATTATTATTATTATTGTTGGTGCTGACCTTTAAAGCCCTAAACGGCCTTGGTCCAGTATACCTGAAGGTGCATCTCCACCCCCATCGTTCTACCCGGTCACTGAGGTCCAGCTCCGAGGGCCTTCTGGCAGTTCCCTCCCTGCGAGAAGCGAAGTTACAGGGAACCAGGCAGAGGGCCTTCTCGGTGGTGGCAGCCGCCCTGTGGAATGCCCTTCCAGCAGATGTCAAAGAGATCAACAACTACCAGACTTTTAGAAGACATCTAAAGGCAGCCCTGTTTAGGGAAGCTTTTAATGTTTGATGTATTACAGTATTTTAATATTTTGTTGGAAGCCGCCCAGAGTGGCTGGGGAAACCCAGCCAGATGGGCGGGGTATAAATTATTATTATTATTATTATTATTATTATTATTATTATTATTATTATTATTCCAGTTTGGGTGGAATGCCTCTTTCAAATAGTCTTCCAAAGAGTCCTGTAAGAGCCCAGCCTCCTTTCCCTTCTTCTTCTGAAAGGCCAGTGCCAATTGCCACCCATGGCCATAACCTCTGCTCCCCTCCTCCCTAGGAAGCACATCGACGTGGCCATCAAGATCCTGAAAAGCGGGAACGAGAAAGCCGAGAGGGACGACATGATGAAGGAGGCGCAGCTCATGCACCAGCTGGACAACCCTCACATCGTCCGCATGATCGGCGTCTGTGAGGCCGAGGCACTCATGCTGGTGATGGAGATGGCCTCCGGAGGGTCCCTCAACAAATTCCTCTCCTCTAAGAAGTGAGTCGATCCCGCCGCAGATTGGATCTGCAGGTCCCGGGCGGAACTGCAAATCCAGCTCTTTATTTCCAAGGTTTATGGACAACTCTTCTCCAAAGAAGGTCAGAAAGCAGGTGGCAGATCGATTAAGCAATTCATCCGTTGAATAAAAGGGGCTACAAATAAGCCTCATGCAACTTCCTTTAGAATCGTAGAATTGTAGGTTTGGAAGGGACACTGAGGGTCATCCAGTCCAACCCCCTTCCAGAATAGAAATGTCTTTGTCAAGTTCAGCAAGGGAGGGGCCTGTCTCATCTCAGCCGGGAGGGAGTTTTACGATATTGGGATCACACTATGGAATGCTTGGCTCCTGAGAGATGTGGGCCACAGGTGTGAGCCACGGGGTACCACTGAGTGTTTATATTACCACAGAAGCATAGAACTGTAGAGTTGGGAGGGACACCTTCTGCAATGCAGAACTCACAGCTCAGGAATCCCTGACAGGTGCCCCCCCCCAGCCCCTGTTCAGTGCACCACCTTCTGGATGTTAGAATTCCTGCTCCCTGATTGCAGTCATGGGATTGTTGTCTGTCACATGATGGTGTGTGTTTTCATTCCACAGAGTGGGAAGTGATGGAGATGTTTGATGCTAGAGAGCAAGGGAGCCTTGTTGCAGTGCTCCGTGTGTGTTTATATATAAATACACATAGATTAGCCAAATGCTGAGCTATTGAGTTCTGTTGTGCGAACTGCGCAAACTCTGAGGATCCCTGAGTGTGCCGGTGTCTGTTGGCATCGGTCGCTGTGATGTTCAGGCAGAAGAAAGCTTTTGAAGCTCCCGAACGATCGACCAGGAGGGAGAGAACATGCCAGTCGGGCATGTGTCTCTGCCAGGATCCTACTCGAGAGTAGGACAAGCTCCTGACACTGAAGTCATAGAATTGTCGAGCTGGAAGGGACTTTGAGGGATTGGACTAGATGACCCTCGTGGTCCCTCCCAACCCTGATTCTACCAAACAAAATACAAGTAATACATCCCTGGGAGTCCTCAGGCTAAGAAACTTTCTCCATTTTGGACTTTTTGAGTGACAAAAGAGGAAGGCTGGGCCTGGGAGGGAAATGTAACAAAATGCCATTTAGAAGAATAGTATGAAAACTGTAATCTAAATTACAGCCAGCAATTTTCATGGAGTGTTTATATTAAATAATATAATAATGGTAGTTCTAACAATTGACAGAGAAGATTGTGGAGGTAAGTTTCTTCTATCTCTATCTCCCCCCCCCTTGCTTTTTCTCTTTTCTTATTCTCTTGATATGTTGATTTTTATCATTCTTTCATACATGAGTTCGGATTTTATTGTTTAATATCTTGAACACACACATGCACAAGTTTCCCCTTCCCTCTTCTAAAGCAATTGGGTTCTCCAGCTCAGCAACCCTCATTAAGTCAATGCCTTAACCGTGGAAGAACTTTCTCCCCCTCCCCTAGAGATGAAGTCCCCGTGAATAATGTGGTCGAGTTGATGCACCAGGTGGCCATTGGCATGAAATATTTGGAAGAGAAGAACTTTGTCCACCGAGACCTGGCTGCCCGGAATGTTCTGCTGGTCAACCAACACTACGCCAAGATCAGTGATTTTGGGCTGTCCAAAGCTCTGGCCGCTGATGACAGTTACTATCTGGTGAGAAATGAAAAACGGGTTAGGGATCCATTGAAGGTCAGAGAGTGATCTGCTGGGATGCAAGAATGGTTGAGATTAGGGCTGGGCGATATCTGGTTTTCAACACCAGCTAAACATTGTCATACATGGATATATCACGATGTCTGAAATAAGGAAGGAGCTGGTTTTCAAATTTGTGATATATCATGAGCTAAATACCAAGATATACTGATATATCTCAATGTCTAAAATAAGGATGGAGCTATGTAGAGGCATTGGCTGGCTTCACAGTTTCCCCCACATTGTGATTTTTGCAGAGCGCGCGCACACACACACACACACACCATGATTTGCAATATATCACCAGGTCAAGAATTATGGAACCAATATCATGATATGGACCTGAAACTGGCTTTGGATGATATATTGCCCAGCCCTAACACACATCATGATTCGCAATATATTTATTGCCAGGTCAAAAACTAGGAAACCAATATCACAATATGGACTTCAAACTGGTTTTGGGCGATATATTGATATATCGTCCAGCCCTAGCTAAGATATCTAAGGGAGGGGGCAGAAACTGCTCAACTAGATCCTGAGAAAACAAGAAGGCATTTGATAATATCGAGGTGACTCCAACTACAAAATGGTTAGAGTGTAAGCAATAAGTTGTTGATGGTGGTGGTGGTGGTGGTGGTGGTGTTATGAACTAGGACCTGGGAGAACAGGGTTCAAACCCTCAGTCAGGCTCACCCGGTGACTTTGGGGTGAGCCACAGTCTCTTAGCGTTCCTCAGAAGAATAAAAATGGGCCCAAGGAGAGTCGTGCATGCCACCTTGAGTTCCTGGGAAGAAATCTGGGTTAGAAATGGAATAAAAAACAGGTCTTGCCCATTGAAATGAATTTCTAATGACTTACCTCTGGATCTGAGCTGTTGGGAATCACAACTGGGGAGAGTTGCTGCCGTTGCATTCAGAGGTCAGGGCATATTGTCGGACGCCATGAAGATAGGAGGGTGGACTGGATGGGCCTTCTTTGGCCAGATCCAACAGCCAGGCTTCTCTGAGTTTCTTACGTCTGCTAAATAGAGCTTCCATGGGCAGAGGCAGTCTACCTTAGAATGACGGGGAACAAAGGAGGGAGGAGCAGGCCCCTGTGAGGAGAGCATGCTGGGCTAAGGTGGGGCCTGTCTCTGCTTGGGGAGAGCGAGTCGTCCACCCAAGTCTTCTCCTTTTGCACCACGCACATGACCTGGCGATTCTTCACTGCCCCTCTTCTGTGCCTTTCGATGCAGGCCAAGACGACAGGGAAGTGGCCGTTGAAGTGGTACGCCCCAGAGTGCATCCTCTTCCGAAAGTTCTCCAGCAAGAGTGATGTCTGGAGTTATGGCGTCACGATGTGGGAGGCGTTTAGCTACGGACAGAAACCCTACAAGGTGAGCACCCCTAAGCTGAGTAGCTCGGGAGCCTCACACCCTGCAACATTCCACCAGGCTCACCATATAGAAAACTGCTGGCACATTCGCAAACGAAGCAGAGTCTGCTCTGGTTTCTAATTGGACGGGGGACTGCGCTGCTTCTGCACCGCAGGGGGTTGGACTAGATGACCCTCGGGGGTCCCTTCCAACTCTACAGCTCTATGATTCCATGAGAATCCATCTATCTGTCCATAAGAATCTATCTAAGGTAAAGGTAAAGGGACCCCTGACCATTAGGTCCAGTCGCGGACGACTCTGGGGTTGCGGTGCTCATCTCGCTTTATTGGCCGAGGGAGCCAGCGTACAGCTTCCAGGTCATGTGGCCAGCTCTGGTGAACCAGAGCAGCACACAGAAACGCAGTTTACCTCGCCAGAGTGGTACCTATTTATCTACTTGCACTTTGACGTGCTTTCGAACTGCTAGGTTGGCAGGAGCAGGGACCGAGCAACGGGAGCTCAACCTATCGCGGCTATTCGAACCGCCGACTTTCTGATCGGCAAGCCCTAGGCTCTGTGGTTTAACCCACAGTGCCACCTGCGTCCCAAGAATCTATCTACCTATATGTTTTTTATATATATATATATATATATATATATATATATATATATATATATTAATATATTATTTACCATGCAGTTGTTGTTGTTGTTGTTGCTGCTGTTAGAGCATGAGACTCTTAATCATATGCATTGCAGGGGGTTAGACTAGATGCATAGCTGTCAACGTTTCCCCTTTTTTAAGGAAAATTCCCTTATTCCGAATAGGATTCCTCGCAAGAAAAGGGGAAAGTTGACAACTATGACTAGATAACCCAACTCTATGATTCTATTATTCTCTGCTCTTAAGACAAACCAGTCAATTTCTCTGCCACCATTCCACTAGAAAATGAAAGGACCGGAGGTGATAACATTCCTGGAGGAAGGGAAGAGGATGGATTGCCCCCCCAAATGCCCCCCCGAGATGTACAAGCTGATGCAGCAGTGCTGGACTTTCAAGTAAGACCCTCCTGCAGTTCTCTAAATAAGCCGAGCCCTCTCAAAAACCATACAAGGATGGCAGGCCAATATCTGGGATTCTTTTAGTTAAAAAAACATTTATTCAAAAGTTACAGTACAGCTTTCCCCACTGCCGTAACATCCCAGAATGATCACTCTGTGAGCCAAGGAATACCCACGCCTGATATCTGAGACGGGGAATGCTTCTTTGTGCAGAACGGAGTTAACTTGCGGAACTCCCTGCTGCAGGGTTGGGAGAGGCCAGTGAAAGTATGAGCCTCCAGGACGCCGGCGCCTTTTGCAACCTTCAAATCTCATTGGCAAATATGCAGATCTCCCACTTAATTTTCTCTCCTTCGTTTCCCAGATGGGAAGACCGGCCGGACTTTTCCACTGTGGAGACGCTCATCCGCACCTATTACTACAGCATCGCCGCCCGGACGGAGGAAAGGCAAGAGGAGAAAGCGAAAACTACGCCCGATTGAGCTCCGGACACCCACCCAAATTCCTCTGCAGCCAAGACATCTTTCCGCCTTTGGGAAGGGATGCTTTGCAGGCTGCGCTGTTTCTCTGCGGCTGCAAATCCAGAGTTGGTGGAGACCAAGCTCAGTTGGCCCTCGCCCAGGCCCACAACTGCCTGCCTTCTTGTGTGCAACCAGCCCTCCTGCCTGTCAGCTTCCTCCCTCATCCTTGGTCTTGCACAGCTTCTCTGCCTCTCATTGACTCTGGTGCCCCCTACTGGCGGTCCTCCTCTTGTACACTGCACACTGTTGATCCAAATTCAGTAGTGGCTCCAGGTTTCCCTCTCCCTTCCCCCTCCCTCAGCGAATATGAACGTGAGAGCCTGCTGGATCAAGCCCATCCAGTCCAGCATCCTATATTCACAGTGGCCACCATGCAAGCAGGATCCGTGCGCAAGAGCCCCTTCCCCTCCTTCAGTTTCCGGCAACTGTTGTTCAGAGGTATCGCTGCCTCTGATTTCGAAGGCAGAGCCCAGCGATTGTGGCTAGTAGCCTTCATAGAATCAGAGAATACAGTTCATTGGAAGGGACCCCCAAAGGCCATAAAGTTCAAGAGTTATCTGTTTTGTTATACATAATGTACTTTTTATTGAATTTCCTAATTTTTCCAAATGGACTTCAAATTAAATAGTTGCATTGTTTCATGTATTGATTCCCCCCCGAATTGTTTCTGTTCATACCCTTTTCTACTGCATTATAAATCAAACTCAAATGTATAATACAATTACTTTATCGTTTTTCTTTCGCTGCTCCGATCTTGAATCCTGCCTGCGATTTCTTTCATTCTTTTAAATATACAGTGGACACTCAGGTTGCGAACATGATCCGTGCGGGAAGCACGTTCGCAACTCGCAGCGTTCGCAAACTGCAGTGCCATGTCTGCGCACACGCGGGTTGTGATTCGGCGCTTCTGCACATGCGCAAAGCGCGATTTAGTGCTTCTGCGCATGCGCAAGCACTGAAACCCAGAAGTAACCCTTTCTGGTACTTCCAGTTTCGGCACGGTGTGCAACCTGAAAAAATGTAACCCGAGGTATGACTGTACTCCAAAACAGAGAGGCCTCCATTCTTCTATAAAAAGTTCACCATTTTGAGCTCTTAATATTCCTGCCATCTTTGCCTAGTCACAGAATCGTAGGGTCGGAAGGGATCTCAAGGATCATCTAGTTCAACCCCCTGCAAAGCAGGAATCTTTTTGCCTAGTGTAATGGTTCTAGGGGTTGCTCGTGCGTAAACCGGCGCCACACCTGGCTGGGTTGCCTGAGTGAACCTTTTCTGTCCGGACAGCCACTCGCCCGTGGCTGTCTCAATCACTGGCAGAATCCGTCAGTAGGCGTTTCTTGAACTTCTTCCAGCAAAGAAGCTCTTTGACGCCTAGTCTCCGCCTACTCTCCCTGCGTGGAAGTCTTCTGCGCAAGGAGGGTGTGGGCAGCGGAGGACCCGTGCTCTCCCCGCTGGTCCCCGGTGAGGAGTCATGGAGCCACCTCGCCACTTCCCCCATCTGCCCCCCTTCTCCACTGGTGCTACGCTGATTCTCTTCCCCAGAAGATGGGCTGCCTCTCCCCATCCTGGGACGCTTTCTGGAGTCCCTCTGGAGCCCTCTCTCTCCCCCCGGCCCTGATGGCAGTTCCCTGACACCTAGCATGGGACTCGAACCCCCAACCGTGAGAGCCTCAAACTCTACCGACTGAGCTATACCAGTCCATTGAGTAATCTCTTCACTTCGAAACCCTGCAAAGGAAAACCCTCTAAAGGAAATATAAAGGAGGATGAAAGCATTAAGATTAATTGTGTGCATAGTTAAGGATATCCCTCACATTAATAACTCACCTCTTGGATATTTAATTTTTCATTTGTATCTTCTAAGATGTTTAATCAAGGAGGTTTTTTAAGGGCTGAGGTCACTTGGCCATTTTTTTCTCCCTGCGGGATCTGTGAAGGCCAGCCAGCCCTCACCTCTGATCAAAGCAAGAGGCAAGCACAACACTTCTGAAAGGACGGACAGCCGTCCTCTGCTAAAATGTGACCAGCCCTTGAGAGATGTATTTTATTTTCTTATTTATTTTAGTTACAGGTGAATGTTTTAGGTTCTGACTGTAAAGTTATGTTCTTGTTTGTTTAATACAGAGGTGGGGGTGGCAGCGATTGTGGCAGTGCTCATTTATGGTTTTGTAAGAACCCTCGAGGGACGTGGGTGGCGCTGTGGGTAAAACCTCAGCGCCTAGGACTTGCCGATCGCATGGTCGGCGGTTCGAATCCCCGCGGCGGGGTGAACTCCCGTCGTTCGGTCCCAGCTCCTGCCCACCTAGCAGGTCGAAAGCACCCTTAAGTGCAAGTAGATAAATAGGTACCGCGTTATAGCGGGAAGGTAAACGGCGTTCCGTGTGCTGCTCTGGTGCCGGTTCGCCAGAGCAGCTTCGTCATGCTGGCCACGTGACCCGGAAGTGTCTGCAGACAGGGCTGGCTCCCGGCCTCTAGAGTGAGATGAGCGCACAACCCTAGAGTCTGTCAAGACTGGCCCGTACGGGCAGGGGTACCTTTACCTTTTAAGAACCCTCAAACATTATAAATCACAGAATGTGCATATTCGGAAGGCACGCCAAGGGTCATCTAGTCCAACCCCCTGCAAAGGAAGGACCACAGCCAAAAAGGTCTTTTAAAAAGGCAAATCTGAATAAGTTGCCAGTCTAGGGATGGAGGGAAAGATTGATTCAGTTCACACCCAAAGAGAAATCTGTCGAATTTGCAGTTTTGGAAGCAATCTGAGACCCAAAACACGCAAATCTTTCAAAATTCACAGGTATCTAAATTTTGTGGCATGGCTTGCTGACACACCACCATTGACAGAAATGGCATATTAGAGGAATATCCGCAAAAAAATTAATACATTGTGGAAAATGACATCCGCAAATGCATTATAAATGGCTCAGGACCGCGAATAATCCAGAATGCTGCAGCCAGACTGGTGACTGGGAGCAGCTGTTGGGGCATATAGCAACAGTCCTAAAGGAACTACATTGACTCTCAGTACATTTCCAAGCACAATTCAAAGTCTTAAACAGCCTCAGCCCTGTATACCTGAAGCAGCGACTCCACCCCCATCACTCAGCCCAGACACTGAGGTCCAGCTCCAAGGGCCTTCTGGTGTTTCCCTCACTGTGAGAAGTGAGGTTACAGGGAACCAGACAGAGGGCCTTCTCGGTGGTGGTGCCTTCCTTGTGGAACATCCTCCCGTCAGATGTCAAGGAGATAAAAAAAACCCTATAGAACTTTTAAAAGATACCTGAAGGCAGCCCTGTATTGGGAAGTTTTTAATGTTTGACATTTTATTTTTTTTTGTATTTTGCTGGAAGCCTGCCAGACGGGCGGGGTATAAATAATAAAAATATTATTTACCATTTAGAATGGTAGAGTTGGAAGGGACTCCAGCGGTCATCTAGTCCAACCCCCTGCAATGCAGGAATCTCAGCTAAAACACCCATGACCGATGGCCATCTCAGGTTCTATTGCATTTTTAATATTTTGTTGGGAGCCGCCCAGAGTGGCTGCGGCAACCCAGTCAGATGGGTGGCACATAAATATAAATATAATAATAATAACAACAGCATTAATAATAACAATAGCCCAACGCTATTATCTAGGACGTGTCCACACTTCCAGATGTTGCATGCCTAGGAAGCATGGCTCTGAGCAGTTTTGCCTTTGACCCCTCTCTTTCCCCCTAGAAACACCCCCTTTAGCGCTAAACCAGAGAAAACCAGATGGACACTTGCTCTGATTCACCAGCAAACAGACAGTGGGGGCTTCAATGTCCACCTTACGTCCTGTTTCTCTTTCTTCCATTTCAGAAGCCAGTGCAGCTTTGTGGAATTTGTGCGTATTAAGTCCCCTTTCACCCCACTCCTTTTCCATTTCATTCTGAAACTACTCCCCTGTCTTCCCCAGAAATTACTTTTCCGTTCCGGAAAGCCCCCAGAAACTCCTGTGACGTAAAAGTTTAGAATTCAGCCATTGCTAAATAGGATGCCCATGAATGAATGAATGGAATCTTCATGTCCTTGTTATAGGAATTCTAAGGTTTTATATATAAAAAATAAAAGTTCATAAACGTACAAGGCAAACACATACATAAGTATATAAACCACGTGTCTGAAATAGTACAGGAGAACAATCCCGAAGCCATTTTGACTCTCCCAAATTGACCTCAAATATTTCTCTGCAAGGAGGAAGGAATTGGGAAAAGCTTTCCAATTGGACTGTAGGGGCTTACACCTCCCTGCAAATACAGTCTGGCAAGTATCTGTTAAGCTGAGCACACGATCAATATGTGTAAGAGATTCATGAAGTATTTACCATCTCCAAGGAATGGCCAGGCTACCCAGAAAAGGCAATTGATAAGGCATGATCAGGTATCCTGGCAGACAGGAGAGAAGCAACACACTCAAATTTCTGCTGGAGACCACCTCCTTCTGTGATGTATGTATGATGTTTTAGGGGGTGGTTGGGCTCCAGGGGGACAATTTCAAAAGTCTATATAAGGGCTTGGCACACCATTGTTCTGGGTTCCTCCTCCCTCCTGCGTGTGGTGGGTGAGGACCCTGTTGCAACAGATTAATAAAGATCAGACTTACTAGCTGCTTTGCTTCTCAATATTCTCTGGTTGGCCTCTGTTATTTTTCTCCTTCTGAGAAGTAAGGACTCTATACTGGCTCTTGGGTGCCCCATAAGGGAAAGGGGGCAGTCCCCCCCCTTATAACACCCTCCAATATTTCTCCAATGAAAATAGGGACGCCCTATTCCATGTGGTCCAGGGGGCAAAGGTTGGGTTGAAAAGTTTGCAACCTGCGTGGCTGCCTCGCTCATCTGATCGTTGGCGCTCTCTCTTTCTCTCTTTTTCACACACAACTTCCCCAGTGACTCATTTCCCACCCTCTGATCTTAGAAATAAACCTGCTGCCCTGTGGATCAGCCACTTTGACCCGGTCTGGTTTCGCCCCCTTTCCATCTGGGGAGTTGGGTTCAAAAGGGAAATGAGATCTCCACCTGCGCCCCTTTTTTACCGCCTCCCTCCCCTCCCTCCCTCTCTCTCTCCTTCACATAATTGTGAGATGCTCACCTGTTTTTCTTAGACTGGAGACAGACAGACAGAGTTGAGACCTTTAGACGTCCCCAACCAACTGCCCTGGTTCATCTTAGAAAGATTGCGGGAACCCTGTTCTCATCTTCCAAATGTCGGCAGGTAAGCTGGACTTCCTCCTCATAGGAATGAGCTAGAAATCAAATTCAGTTCGCCCTCATTATATAGCATATCCAATAAGTCTTTTTGATCCACTGTTTAGGTCTTTTCTTGGAATAGTGCTGTATTGCTTCCTTTGTACAAGTTTCTTCTTCTACGCATTTTTCCATCTCCTTATCTTATACCTGGCCATGCTCAACACTTTCTTCTCATTCTTAATTTGTCAAATTATTGGAATACTTCAGACTTGCTTGTTATACATTTAAGAAAATAATAAGAATTTTAAAAAACCAACCAACCTGTAAATAAAGAGATAATTAGGTTGGGTCATAGCCAAGGGTAATTTTCCCCAGGTTAGACTGATAGAAATATGTTATTATTTTCATTTATGGAAGCAAACCAAGGATGGTTCTGTGCATATATGTCTATAAAAATAACACACACACACTCCTTTGGTTCCATGCTGTACAAATATTTTTATATTAAATCTTTAAAGAAAGAGATAAGTAGGTCAGGTAATAGCCAAGTTTTGTCTTACATAGGGTAGACCAACTGAAAGGAACAGACACTGCAAATTTAGGTTTATTGCTCTCAAGGGATCTCCTCTGAGTATAAATTTCTGCAGCATTTAGTGAATTCTGTTTTTAAAAATTCTCACAAGACTTCTTTAGAATTATAGTGTGGATTTTTCCTAACACACATTTTTCTAGGCAGTTTTGATTAATGTACCCATTTTGTGCAAGTGATTTCCCCTAACACAATGCGTTCTTGTATGCTATTTTCACTAACAAGTTAATTTAAAAACACACTCCCCCTGCCTGAACATATGCATTTCTGGAAATGCAGATATGTGCAAATTTCTGATAAAATTCAGATAAGTGCAAATTTCAGATAAAATTCAGATTAGTGCAAATTTCAAAAGGCAGCCGTCTTTCAGTTCTTGTATTGCTTCAGAAAGTACGAATTTGATAGTGTTCAGATGCAAACTGAATCCAATTTCTTTTCCCATAGAAATCAACAAGTTTCCTCTCAGGACAGCTTAGTTCATGGGTAGGCAAGCTAAGGCCCAGGGGCCGGATCCGGCCCAATCGCCTTCTAAATCCGGCCTGTGGACAGTCAGTGTGTTTTTACATGAGTAGAATGTGCCCTTTTATTTAAAATGCATCTCTGGGTTGTTTGTGGGGCATAGGAATTCGTTCATTATTTTTTACCAAAATATAGTCCTGCTCCCCACAAGGTCTGAGGGACAGGGGACCGGCGCCCTGCTGAAAAAGTTTGCTGACCCCTGGCCTTAGCTGAATACAGTGGTACCTCGGGTTAAGAACTTAATTCGTTCCGGAGGTCCATTCTTAACCTGAAACTTATCTTAACCTGAGGTACCACTTTAGCTAATGGGGCCTCCCACTGCTGCCGTGCGATTTCTGTTCTCATCCTGAAGCAACGTTCTTAACCCGAGGTACTATTTCTGGGTTAGCGGAGTCTGTAACCTGAAGCGTATGTAACCCGAGGTACCACTGTAATAGTTTTCTAACAAAGAGGCAGTAATTTAAAGCCAATATAACTACATGAAGACTGTGCCGCCTTCCCCAGAAAAAAACATTGGGCTTTAGAAGTGTGAGTTAATGTCACTCTGAGCAATGCTTAGAGCAAAGTTACCAGATTTTTCTCAATGAATCCGGGGACACTTTTCAGCTTCAATGGCTTTTGTATGGGGACTGATTTGTAAATCTGGGGACTGTCCCAGGAAACAGGGACATCTGGTAACCTTAGCTGAGAGGCACCCTTATTTCAAATCTGATTTTTCAAAGGAATAGTGCAGCCTAAGAACTGGCAGGTCGGCACATTAAACTGGGTTTGGTCAGAGAAAGGGCATCTCTGTGGCACCAGAATCAACAACCCAGGGCATTGTGGGAGCCGAAATATTGGATGCTCACTGAGATGGGCAGAGCCTCTGACCCTGGTCCCTCTTGCGCAAGTGATGCCCGGTTGGGTCTCCGGGTGATTGGATAACAAGGAGCCGTGTGATTAGCCACAGCCAGAAAGAGGCAGGTGTGACGAAAAAGTTGGTTTGGCTGGACCGTTTGGAAGCAAAGTTCTTAACCCGAGGTACTATTTCTGGGTTAGCGGAGTCTGTAACCTGAAGCATCTGTAACCTGAAGCATCTGTAACCCGAGGTACCACTGTACAGCCCAGTCTAATTCATCTTAACACTTCATTATCTCAGCAGTGAAAAGGTGTCCAAACTAAACTCTTGCTTCCTATTGCTAGCAGAAGGGAACTGGGTCTTTTCAAATTGTTCTGCATCATATAAATCCCTCTTCTGCTCTCTGTTTTCCGTATAAACGGATATTTAATTATTGCATTTATATCCACCTTTCTCCTCAAGGAGCTCAAGGTGGTTCTCCCCTCTCCTCATTTAACCCCCACGACAACCCTGAGAGGCAGGTTAGGCTGAGAGGCCCCCCCTCTCCCCCAAGGTCCCCCAGGGAGGGTCAGAACTGAGTGGGGATTCGAACTCCGCCCTTCCAGGTGCCCTTGGGGTCCCCTGTTACTCTGCAATTCTATTATTCTATTATCTGCCTTTCACCCTAAGGTCCCAAGGCAGGAGAAAACACACAATGAATGTTCACACACAATATCTGACCTTCCAAGTATCCCTATTTTCCAGGGACTTTCCCATATTTGCAGAAGCCGTCCCAGTTCCTGATTTTTACTGTAATTAAAATTCCAGTTATGTCTTAAGGATGCCTCATATCTATGATTAAAGGAGGGAGGGAATGAAGGTTTTGTGGGGGGTTTTGTGGAGGTCATACTGATGTATATTTTGCTCTAGGACATGGATAGGTAAACTAAGACCCGAGGGCCAGATCTGGCCCAATCACCTTCTAAATCCGGCCCCCTGACGGTCCGGGAATCAGTGTGTTTTTACATGAGTAGAATGTGTCCTTTTATTTAAAATGCATCTCTGGGTTATTTGTGGGGCATAGGAATTCGTTCATGATTTTTTCCCAAAATAAAGTCCGGCCCCCCACAAGGTCTGAGGGACAGTGGACTGGCCCCTGCTGAAAAAGTTTGCTGACCCCTGCTCTAGCAGGCTTAGTTTGGTCAGAATCGAGTCTGTACTTCCAGAGTTAATGCTAAATACTGTATTTTTCGCCCTATAGGACGCACTTTTCCCCCTCCAAAAATGAAGGGGAAATGTGTGTGCGTCCTATGGGGCGAATGCAGGCTTTCGCTGAAGCCTGGAGAGCGAGAGGGGTCGGTGCGCACCAACCCCTCTCGCTCTCCAGGCTTCAGGAAGCTATCCCCCCACCCCGGCAAGCTCCAGGAGCAATGGTGAGGTTGCGCGCAACCTCGCCATCGCTCTCGGACCCGTTCTGTGGGCTGGGGTCGGGGGAAGCTCGGGCTTCCCCCACCCCCAGCCCCGCAAGCTCCGGGAGTGATGGTGAGGTTGTGCAACCTCACCTTCTCTCCTGGACCCCCAGCCCCGAGGCTAAAAACGAAGCCAGGACAGCAAGCAGGATCCATCCCGCTCGCTGTCCTGGCTTCTTTGCTCTTTGGGGCTGGGGGGGAAAAATAACATTTCCCCCCTTTATTCCCCCCCCAAATAAGTGCGCCCTATGGCCCGGTGTGCCCTATAGGGCGAAAAATGCGGTACATTTTAGTAAATGGGCCACCGTAGCTGCGAGAGGACCGTGAAAATTTGCGTCCTTGCTTTTTAAGACTCGTCTTCCCAGGCACTATCTGAAACCAAAGTGGGGCATGGATTGCTAGATGTGGATTCTTTCTTGTTCTCTTATGCACGATGTTACCCCATTTTTTTCTGAATTAAAAATTCCCTTTTGTTTAGAGAAAGGGTGAGTTGTTGGGGGAAAGGGGATACAACAGAGATCTGTAAAATTATGCACGATAAGGAGACAAATTGTTATTTGGTTTTACAAAATCAATCACTCAATTAACATTCTGGAAATGTTCGAATCTTAGGACTTTCCTCCTCCCTTCCATGGATTCTTAAAATACCTATATCAACTGCATTTTATAGTTCATCCAAATTTCAGTTCTCCGTTGTTTCCAAAGACTTTGTAACATTGCAGGAGTTATTTCAAGGCTGCCAGGCAGTTCAAGTGTTCACAGTGTTCTTGCAAATACAATCTATATTTATCCCAATCTCTGCTGAAGTTTCGGTCCTCCAGATTTCTGATTTTCCCGGTCAATCTTGCCATCTCTGCGTAATCTAGTAGTGTCATCTGCCAGTCCGCCTTCGTAGGCATCTTGACATCTTTCCATCTCTGGGCAAGGAGCATCCTTGCAGCCGTTTTGCACACAGTATTTCAACTGTGGTCTCAGCCTGGATTATGATGCCAGCAGTTTTATCTGCTAACGATCCCTAGTGTGCCATTTAGTGGGCAACAACCTAACTAATCTGCAGATATTTAACCCGCCATCGTGGGTTGCAAGTTAGCTGCCATGCGCTCTCTCTGTGTGTCCTTGTTCTTTGATAAAGTGGAATTTATTGACTTGTGGTGGAGAGATCTTCCAAGCACCAGCCTCATTTCATAACCCCCAACGATTTCCTCTTCTCCCACGCCAGTTACCGGCACTTAGATATCAGTAAGAGATTGACAAAACAATCTGTGGTTTGCTCTGGCAATGGTGAGATTGACGTTTCCATGGAGAAAGGTCAACTAGTTCGTGGCGAAAAGGCATCTCTTCTAGGTAACTGCCATTCGCCTTTCGTTTTGCGAGGTGGGTTTTGTCCCAGGCACCCTTCCTTCTCAGCAGCTGACGTGTTTGGGGGAACAGGGCAAATCGGCCCCCAAGTCCCGCCCAGATTTCTCCCCCAGGTGACCCCAAATGACGTACATAGAAAGAAGAGTTGGCGTGTTTACATTTTTCTGCTGAATTGAGCTGGGGTTCTGTAGTAAGAACATAAGATGAGGATTCCTGCATTACCGGGGGGTGGACTGGATCTTAGAATCATAGAATAAAGAACTGTAGAGTTGGAAGGGACCCCAAGGGTCATCTGGTCCAACCCCCAGCACTGCAAGTCAGCTAAAGTGAATTCACATGCCAGTTTCAGACCCAGCTCCTTTGACCGTTCCTCATAGGGCTTGGTTTCCAGACCCTTGATCATGTTGGTTGTCCTCCTCTGCACATGTTCCAGCTTATCAACATCCTTCTTAAATTGTGATGCCTAGAACTGAGCACAGTTAGGCTTGCTATATTTCAAAAAGCAACATTCCTGACACCCTCAAAGTTGTTGAGCTTAGCAGATGAGGCACGCTTAGCAGGGCTTTATGAATAACGGCCCCCCCGGTGGAGGAGACCCACCGGCTTTCTTGCCACAGGACTGTGACACGGCAGGGTGATGGCCACCCTCCCAACTCTGACAGAAAGTGGTCTGAGCAAGGCAGAATAGAGTGGTACTATTACTTCCCTTATGAGGGATGCGGGTGGCGCTGTGGGTTAAACCACTGAGCCTTGGGCTTGCCGATCAGAAGGTCGGCGGTTCGAATCCCCGCGACGGGGTGAGCTCCCGTTGCTTGGTCCCTGCTCCTGCCAACCTAGCAGTTTGAAAGCACGTCAAAGTGCAAGTAGATAAATAGGTACCGCTCCGGCGGGAAGGTAAACGGCGTTTCCGTGCGCTGCCCTGGTTCGCCAGAAGCGGCTTAGTCATGCTGGCCACATGACCCGGAAGCTGAATGCCGGCTGCCTCGGCCAATAAAGCGAGATGAGCGCCGCAACCCCAGAGTTGGCCACGACTGGATCTAATGGTCAGGGGTCCCTTTACCTTTTTATTACTTCCCTTGATCAGGACAGTCAACTGCTATTGGTGCAGCCTAGAATAGCATTAGCCTATTATGCTGCTGCATCACCCTGTGGACTCATGTTCAGTTTGTGGTCCACTAAGATCCCAAGACCCTTTTCACAGGTACTACTAGTAAGCCAGTTGTCCCCCATCCTATGCACCTGGTTCTTCCTGCCTAAGTGCAGAACTTGACATCTCAGGGAAAGAGAAAGTGTGTGAAAGAAGCATATATTTTATTTCTCTCTCAATCTAGTCCACATTATCATCCAGATGTAGCACAAATGCCTTAAATTTTCTGTTTTACATTGTCAGCCTTTCCACGTGACACATTTCATATCACAAGACTTTTGTGCAGCTGGACCCAAAGCATGTTCTCTCAAAAATGAGTCTGGGGGATGCCATAGCTGAAACGCCTGCATTGCACGGGGCTGGACTGGATGACCCCTGGATGTCCCTTCCAACTCTACAATTCTTTGATTCTATAATTATTTCTGCCCATGAATCGCCCAGCATTCAGCTTGGCTAGATGTTCACAGGTTTCAGAAGTTGTGAATTCGACAGATTCAATAATATATATATTTTTAAAAATAATTTTATTATTTGTACCCCGCCCATCTGACCGGGTCGCCCCGGCCACCAAATTGGAGTCACGAAGCAGAGAGGGCAGCATGAGGTTCTGGTTGTAAGGTGTGAAACAGTTTGGCTTGTGTGGCTGTCAAAACAAAGGACGTACCTGTTGCCAAGTCAGTCTGTTAATAATAGCTGAGGTTTCTGGCTTGCAGCCGTGCACTCACTGCTTGCGCCAGAGGAACCCTTGTCACAGCACAGCAGTAGCATCCGTCTTTCGCAGCCCATCAGAAACCAGAGGCGTTCCTCACACCATCCTCACTCCTGATCACAATGTGGTCGGGGCTGGAAACCCAGAGTTCTAGGCTTGGAGACGGAAACCTGGGATCCCACGGCAAGACACACGCTGTCCAGAACTGCAGGTCGAGAGCCTGAACTCACGAGGCCAGGAGAGTGTGGTGCAGTGGTTAGAGTGATGGAGTAGGAGGGGCAGTCCCATTTGACTGTGAAGCTCAGTTTTCCAGGGACACTTCTGGATTTACAGAAACCGCCCCAGTTCTTGATTTGATCCCAGAATGTCCAGTTTTTCCTTGTTGTTGTTTAGTCATTTAGTCGTGTCCGCCTCTTTGTGACCCCCTGGACCAGAGCACGCCAGGCACTCCTGTCTTCCACTGCCTCCCGCAGTTTGGTCAGACTCATGCTGGTCGCTTCCAGAACACTGTCCAACCATCTCGTCCTCTGTCATCCCCTTCTCCTTGTGCCCTCCATCTTTCCCAACATCAGGGTCTTTTCCAGGGAGTCTTCTCTTCTCATGAGGTGGCCAAAGTCTTGGAGCCTCAGCTTCAGGATCTGTCCTTCCAGTGAGCAGTCAGGGCTGATTTCCTTCAGAATGGAGAGGTTTGATCTTCTTGCAGTCCATGGGACTCTCAAGAGTCTCCTCCAGCCCCAGAATTCAAAAGCATCCATTCTTCGGCAATCAGCCATCCCTATTTTCATTGGAGAAATATTGGAGGGTGTGGAGCTATGCGATCCCCAAGCCAAGGAGATAAATCATGATACAACCTTTAGAAGACACCTAAAGGGGGGAATATGGGATGCAGGTGGCACTGTGGTCTAAACCACTGAGCCGAGGGCTTGCCAATCAAGAAGGTCGGCAGTTCGAATCCCCACAACGGCGTTGCTCAGTCCCTGCTCCTGCCAACCTAGCAGTTTGAAAGCAAGTCAAAGTTCAAGTAGATAAAAGGTAAACAGCATTTCTGTGCACTGCTCTGGTTCGCCAGAAGCGGCTTAGTCCTGCTGGCCACATGACCCGGAAAAACTCTCTGGGGACAAACGTTGGCTCCCTCAGCCAGTAAAGCGAGATGAGCGCCGCAACCCCAGAGTCGTTTGCGACTGGACTTACCTGTCAGGGGTCATTTATCTTTACCTTTTTAAAGGGGGGAATGGGGACGTTCTGGGATCAAATAAGAAGCCGGGATGGCTTTCGTAATTCCCTGGAAAATTGGGGCACTTGAAGGCTATGATCCCTGCTTTAAGAACCTCCACATTTCATTGGATGACTCATCCCTCCCCAACCCACCCAAATGGCAGTTTTTTCCCAGAGTTTATGATTTCACTCTTTCAGGTGGTGCCCAAGGAGCTGAAGAGGAAACCTCCTGGGGGCGAATGGGTGCAAGAGAAGCTGTTGGCAAAATGCTGATTTGTCCCTTGATGGAGGAGGGGCCACCCCCTGCGCCTCCGCTGAGTCCGCGCCCCCATCAGCGCCAGCGACACGACGAGGCAGCAGAGAAGCCTAGTAAGGAACGGCAGACCTGAAATGAGGGCAAGGGGACCGTGGCCCTGAAATATAACGCCTGGCAAGAGGCTGTGAGGCGGCAGCTGGCCATGATCCCCTCCCAATTATCATAGAATTATAGAATTGTAGAGTTGGAAGGGACCCCACGAGTCATCTAGTCCAACCCCCTGCAATGCAGGAAGCTCAGCTAAAGCAACCAGGACAGATGGACTAAGGGGGCAGTGAACCAGGGATGGGGGGGGGGGACATGGCTCTCCAGATGTGATTTGGAATGGAGGGCTTGTTTGAACAAGGACAACTAAAACTGCCTTGCATCATCAAACCAGTGGTGCATCTAACTCAGTGTTGTTGACACTGGCTGGCAGCAGCTCTACAGGGTGTCAAGGCATCAACTGGAGCTGCCATCAGGGATGGAAGCGGGGGGCCATTTGCATGCTCCACCCCTGAGCTATTGCCCCTCCCATAAAGATAACCTAACATCCTAGTCCTCATGGTCCTGAATTTTAAAAGTCGATTTAAATGGGAACCTTTTACTCCCTGGGCCAGTATTGTCTACACTGACTGGCAGCAGCGCGCCAAAGTTTGAGGCAAGGGGGATTTCCAGCTCTACCGGCAGAAACACAGACTCAAACCTGGGACTTTCTGCAGAGATTCTAGTCCTCATGAAACTTGGGGGAGGGGGAAGGTTGAAATTAAACGGGCAGCTGCTTAGTGTTGTTGACCCTGACTGGCAGCAGGTTTCCTGGGGTCTCAAACAAGGGTCTCCCTCAGATTTCCCAGCAGGGTGGCAGAGTTCCGCCCGACATTGTGGGTGTGATGTCACACGTGTGACACACATATGAGACGTCATACACGTCAGAAGGCTGTGAGGCTCGTCAAGGCCTGCTGCCACCGTGGGGAAAACCAGCAGGGCCTGGTCTCTCAAAATTGGGGGGGCTCAGTTCCATCCCCAAATCCTTGAGGGATAGAATTGGCACCTATGTCTCCCAGGACCTAGAACCTTTTACCAATTAACTAAGCAAAAAAACTCTCCTCCGCCTTTGCATGCATATTCAGCTAAGCTCCCCCTTTCATAGAATCATAGGAATGTAGAGTTGGAAGGGACCCCATGTGTCATCTAGTCCAACCCCAGGCAGGCAGGAATCTCAGCCCAAGCATCCCTGATGACTTTGACGAAGCAAGATTTCTCACTCCTATCTAACCCATTTTTCTTTCTTTCGCAGAAGGCAGTGAGCGGACTGGGGAAGGTTTCCAGGCCCCCCACAGGGTCTTCAGCCCCCTCGCCGGTTGCCCCACAACAGGCCCTCCCCCCAAGGGGGCTCTGCGGAGGAAGCGGGATTTCACCCCCGATGACAAAAAGGACACCACCTACTGGGAGAAGAGGAAGAAGAACAACGAGGCGGCCAGGCGGTCCCGGGAAAGGAAGCGCTGCAACGATTTCGCCATCGAGAGCCAAGTGGCCACGCTCCAAGAGGAGAACCTGCGCCTCCGCTGGGAGGTCCTAGAGCTGAGGGCCCGGTTCAGCCTCGCCGACTTGGAGGCCCACTGTGCCCAGCAAACCCCAGACCCCCAAGTCTTCCCTCTCCTTCCCAGACAAGACGGGGGCTGCTTTAGGGCTCGCCATGACCCCCAAGCAACTCAAGAACCAGTGGATTTTATCTACCTCTCCGGAAACCTCCCAGGTTCTCCGCCAGGCTTGGGTTCTCTGCCAAAAAGGGGTCACGAGGAACCCACTTTTTGCAGATCGGCCTTCTCCCCAAACTTCCTCGACTACCACCTCGTCCACAGTTACGGCCATCGTTTCCCGGGGTTTGGAGAACCCCCTTTCCCAATTGTGTCACTGACCGCTGGCGAAGGAGGGAGGCATGGCCGACCCCAAACCCCGCCAAAGGTTTTGGGTGGGACCAACTCGCCCCCTTGCAGGTTGCCGGATGCTTCCGAAACTTTGCAGGCGAACAAAGGCCACTCTGTCTTGCCCCATAAACTTCGGATTAAGGCAAGTTATTTGAACTCCTGGCGAAATGGGAGCATCCACAGACACCGTACGGAAAAGGACGAGGGTCAGTCCTTGGAGATGAAGGACGATATGGGACTTATGGCCTAGCAACCAACTTTCGGATGCAGATATTTGGATCAGGACGGTGGTTTGCAACCTTTCTGAGTCCACGGCAAAACAAGATTAAGATCAGAAGCAGGGATGTTGTGTTATTGTGGGGAAGGGAAGGAAGAAACACGCAGCGCAGACGTGGTCCTTTCCCGCAATATTCTCCCCGACTGTTAAAGAGGAGGGGAGTTGCCTGGGGGGGTGAGGGGTAGAGAAGAAGAGGGGGAAGGAGGTTGGAGGTAGAATTAATTTTGTATACTTGTACTAGCTCAAACGTGGTGGCAGAACTTCAATGATGGGACTAAGAACTAGGGAGAGATGGGTTCAAATTGCCAGCAGCTGGGCGGCCCTGAAGCTCTCTGTGTGATCTTAGGCCAGACACGTTGCAGGGCTGTTCTTTCTTTTGCAGAAGGCAGTGAGCGGACTGGGGAGGGTTTCCAGGCCATCGAGAGCCTGGTTCTTGAGCTGCAGGGGGGTCATGGCAAGCCCTAAAGCAGCCCTAAAGCAGCCCCCGTCTTGTCTGGGAAGGAGAGGAAAGACTTGGGGGTCTGGGGTTTGCTGGGCACAGTGGGCCTCCAAGTTGGCGAGGCTGAACCGGGCCCTCAGCTCTAGGACCTCCCAGTGGAGGCGCAGGTTCTCCTCTTGGAGCGTGGCCACTTGGCTCTCGATGGCGAAATTGTTGCAGGGCTGTTGTGAGGATAAAATGGTGGGCAGCAGGAAGGACTATTGTATGCTGCCCTGAGCCCCTTGGAAGAAAGGCTGAATAGGAACGAAAAATATAATAACAAGGAACTCAAGGACCACCACAGGAACATACCCAGACCCCACAATCAACATCTGAGGCCCTTCTCTGTGTGCCTCTTCCACAAGAGGTCTGGAGGGAGGTCACACGAGAACGGGGCCTTTTCTGCAGTGGCTCCCTGTTTGTGGGATGCTCTCCCCAGGGACGATTGCCTGGCACCTTCATTATGTATCTTTAGGTACCAGACAAAAAATGTTTCTCTAGAACCAGGCCTTTGGCTGATTAAACAACCCATGGCCTTTTAAATGTGGGGTGTGGGGTTTTTTTTGGGGGGGAGGGAAGTTATTGGTTTGTTTGGTTTTTTTGTTATCATAGAATAAATGTAGAATTGTAGAGTCGGGACCCCCAAGGGTCATCTAGTCCAACCCCCTGCAATGCAGGAATCTCAGCTCAAGCATCCAGGACAGATGGCCGTCCAACCTCTGCTTAAAAGCCTGCACAGAAGGAGAGTCCACAACAGGGAACTAAATTTGCTCTTTCCTTGAATCTTCCACCGTTAAGGGATGCATTAAAACCCACCTGCTGCCTCTCGTTAGAGAAGGCACTCTGCAAATGCTCAGAGGCACTAGGAGCGACCTTTAAAATCGCATCCCACACAATCCTGCTCCCTTTGCAGAAGGAAGGCTCTCTGCCCTTGCATACTTACAATTTTGGGGGAAAGGGAGAGGAATGTTCTACTCAGAGGAGGAGGTGAGGAAATTACTCTGCCCATGCTCAGGAGCACTTGGTACATATGAAAGCAAAAACGGGCAAATCCTTGATTATGTCTCTATCCACCTGCTCAAAAAGTAATAAAAATTTATTCTTATTTAATGGTGACATTATGTTTCCTCTTTCCTGTTGCTGGGGGGGGGGGGAGGCAGGAGATGTATTGATAAAGGGAACAGACCACAAAGAGGCTTTGCAAAATGTTGCAAGCAGAATTGACCACAGGCCGTGGTGGTTACAACCGCAGCATGGAGCCTAGCATGAGCAATTTGGCTGCAAGTTAAGAGGCCAAAGACAGTGTGAAAACGTCTTGGCTTCGGTATGAGCCATACCAATGGATCTTAAACTAAGACATATGCAAAATAAAATATTATCTAGAATCTATTGGACTCCCTGGTGTTTGCATAAAAAAGGACCATCTAATGCATCTCTCTGTTGGAGATGTAATATGGACAATGCTTCTTTGAAACATAGGCTTCTGCTATGTTGCACACTGACTAAGTTTTGGGAGAAAGGCCTGGACTATATAAACAATAAGGGACGCGGGTGGCGCTGTGGGTTAAACCACAGAGCCCAGGACTTGCCGATCAGAAGGTCGGCGGTTCGAATCCCCGCGACGGGGTGAGCTCCCGTTGCTCGGTCCCTGCTCCTGCCAACCTAGCAGTTTGAAAGCACGTCAAAGTGTAAGTAGATAAATAGGTACCGCTCCGGCGGGAAGGTAAACGGCGTTTCCGTGCGCTGCTCTGGTTCACCAGAAGCAGCTTAGTCATGCTGGCCACATGACCCGGAAGCTGTACGCCGGCTCCCTCGGCCAGTAAAGCGAGATGAGTGCCGCAACCCCAGAGTCGGTCACGACTGGACCTAATGGTCAGGGGTCCCTTTACCTTTATATAAACAATGCACTATGGGAAAACTTAAGATTTTCAGAGGTGAATATGCTCTTGAACTATATACCCACTGTATGGAAATGGACAATAGGACAGTGAATTGGAAGAACAGAGATACAATTCCTCTTAATCAGTGGTTTGACAGCATGACAACATTGGCAACTTATTTTCATCTTTTTCATAACCTCCAATGAAAATAGGGATGTCCTATTCTATTATTATTATTATTATTATTATTATTATACTATTTATACCCTATCCATCTGGGGCACAAACAGGAAAAAAAATGAAACATTGAAAAACTTCCCTCCAGATGGCTCGGGGCTTGGATAACACCATCCCCTTCAACATTTCTCCAGTGAAAATACGTCCTAAGGAAAAGCGGGACATTCCGGGATCAAATAAGAAACTGGGACACCTTCTGTAAATCTGGGGGTGTGCTTGGAAAACAGGGGCACTTGGAAGGTCTGTGAACAGACAGCTTATAGACACATACTGTCTTTGGATAAATGCAATTATATTGGGAATGGGTTCACACAGAGTATATGAGATTATTGGCAATTATATGTGTATTAGGATAATAAGAATATACACATCTGTATATTGATGCATGTTAATGTAACAGTGTTTTTCTCCACACACACATTTCACTCACTTTTTCCTTTCTTTTTCTCACTCTATGAAATCCATCTATTAAAAAGAAGAGGAAAAGAGGTCTCTGCTGCTTTTCCTTGCCTGCAGCAAAGACGGTTGTAACGGCCTCAAGGAGGCTTTGGGGCTTGCTGCCTCCTTCCCAGGGGTCTCCAGCACAGCTGTGGGCAAAAGCCCCTTTGGATATCAATTGTGCGGTGAGCCCATAAAGTTCATTCTTAACAGCTGCTTTCCTTGTTGTCTCCCTGACCCCAGCACTGCCTCCGACGCTGAGCTCATCCCCTCCAGCCAATAACTGCGAGCCTCGTTCTCATTCCTATGCAAACTGATTTATTTTTGGTCCCCTGGCACCCCAGCCCCAAACTCCCCCCGGGGGATTCTCGCCTGGCCCGTCTCAGTAGCACTTCCGGTGGACGATGTAGGGGCCGTGTTCGTGATATTGCTCCTTCCGGATCCAGCATGGCTGAAAGTTCTTCAGGGAAGCCAGGATGGACCCCCCAGTCCAAACAGAGTACTTCCTCAGAGGGATGGCCGTGACTTTCACTTTCGTGTTGGTGGGCACAGCCACCATGAGGTCGTGCAAGAACCTCTTCTCGAACCCCTCAAAGAGGGACGAGCCACCACAGAGCATGATGTTCTCGTACATTTCCTTCCGGGATTCTTCGGGGACCTTCCGGACGCTTCTCAGCGCCATACCATGAAGCCCCAAAAGGTTCAGTCCGGGCATCTGCGGAGGGTTGAACAACATCTCTGGACACTGGAATCTCTCTTTGCCCAGGCTGATGATCTGGCCATCGGGCAGCTGGTAGTCTGCCATGTACTCCCTCTTCGGACGGTTCCACTCAGTCTCAAAATCAAAGGCCACGTAGCAGCATTTTTGCTTCATGTCGTCAATGACATCCAGCATCCTCTCATCAAAGTAATGTCCCATGTTCCTGAGAAGGTCCATCAGGAAAGATGTCATGTTGGCGCCCGCGATGTCCATCCTCTCGGTGGCGTGCGGCAGATTGTACCCTTGGTGGACAGGGACAGTGTGGGTTGTGGCATGTCCCGTGTCCACTACCAAACCGCTGATCTTGCCGTGGGCGTACACCGACAACACCGACTGGTACGCCACGTACATCCCGGGCGAGTTGAGCGACTCAAAGACCACCTCCACCAACTTCTCCCTGTTGGTCGTGGGGCAGAGCGGAGGGTCAGACATCAAGAGGGCGTGGTCTTCCGGAGCAACCTTGAGGTCGTGGTAGAACAGGTGCCTCCACAGAACTTCCGCCGCGTCCCAGTCGATGATGATGCCGTGCCGGACGGGCAAAATGATATCGACGTCCGGCTCTAACCGCGCCCGCTCCCCGACAAAGGTATCTGGCCTGTCTCTCCTGGTCCTCATGGACTTCTCCGTGGGGTGCCCAACCAACGTTCCGATGACCGCCTGAGGAGTCTGTTGACCTGCGAACCCCGCTTTACATGTCCCTGTACCTGTATCGATGATTACTGCTCCTGTCTTCACAACTGAGCGCCCTCTTTCCGGAGTCTTTGACCGAGGAGCTTCTTTTGAGGATGCCCGCGATCTGGACGAGCGGTCCAGTGTGTATCCCGGGGATGCGTTCCTTGTTCCTGCATGTCCTGGGCTGACCGGCCTCGACCCGGGGCTCTTTGATCGTGAGGATGCTGGGCTCCTTGTCCGTGAAGGGCCGGGGCTGGTTCTCCTGGTACTCCTGAATGACATCTTGAACGGGCCCTTGAGATACCCCCTTCTTCAAGGTCAGCCACTGAACAACAACACCAGAGTGCCCTGCAGAATTCTGCCTCACTCTGTCACAAAGGGAACTATGACACCACACCAGCTCCTTGGGTGACGTGGCTTGGGACAGGCCACGTGGTCTCGGCCAGCTGCGATTGCCTCCCTCCGACCATCGCTCAAAGCGCGAAACCTGGGCGTTCAGTCCATCCCACCGCTGGTCGTCAGGAGCCTCTGAATTGTTCCGCGAGAGACAATGGGTGGCAGGCCTGGAATCCTGGAATCTTCGGTGCTAGATGACCTTTGGGTCCCTTGCAACTCTGTGATTCTATGATTCCATGAACATGGAACACCACAAGTCAGCTGGGCATGTTCTCTCCTGAGTGAGTGGCGTCTCAGGGCTTCACATTTTGTATCTGGAAACACAGATAAGTGATGGTTCCTCCATCCACAGCTGGGGGCAGGAAACACCTCGGGAGTTGCAGCTGCTGGGAATCACAGTGTGCTGTTGCACTCAGGTTCTGTTTACAGGCTTTCCTTTGGGGTATTTGGTTCTTACCGGATCTCTCAGCTGCTGTCAACCGCAGTATCCTCCTGGACTGTCTAGGAGGGCTGGGAGCTAGGGGTCCTGTTCTGCAGTGGTTCTGCTCCTTCCTCCTGGGCCGTGTCCAGAAAGTGGTGTTGGGAGATGAGGGTTCAGACCCCTGGGCTCTCACTTGTGGGGTGCCTCAGGGCTCTGCCCTCTCCCCCATGCATCTCAACATCTATATGAAACCTCTGGGAGAGATCACCAGGGGGTTTGGGTTGTGTGTTCACCAGTATGCGGATGATACCCAGCTCTGCCTCTCTTTTAAATCAGAACCAGTGAGGGCAGAGAACATCCAGTGTAGGTTTCTGGTGTGGATGGCGATCAACGGATTGAGGTTGAATCCCTACAAAACAGAAGTACTGTTTTGGGGGGATGGGGGGCAGGCAGGTGGGGGACTCCCTGGTCCTGAATGGGGTAAACGTGCCCCTGAAAGATCAGGAGCACAGCCTGGGAGTCATTTTGGACTCACAGCTATGTGGGAGGCACAGGTCAGTTCTGTTTCCTGGGCAGTTGTCTACCAGCTCCATCTAGTACGGCGGCTGAGACCCTCCCTGTCTGCTCCCTGTCTCGCCAGAGTGGTCCATGTTCTGGTTATCTCCTGCTTGAACTACTACAATGTGCTCTCCATGGGGCTACCTTTGAAGGTGACCCGGAAACTACAGCTAATCCAGAATGTGGCTGCCAGACTGGTGACTGGGAGCGGCCACCGGGACCATATAACACTGGTCCTAAAGGATCTACACTATGTTTCCAAGCATCATAGTGTTGGTGCTGATTTTTAAAGCCTAAACAGCCTTGGCCCAGTACAGTGGTACCTCAGGTTAAGAACTTAATTCGTTCTGGAGGTCCGTTCTTAACCTGAAACTGTTCTTAACCTGAGGTATCACTTTAGCTAATGGGGCCTCCTGCTGCTGCCGTGCTGCCGCGGCGCGATTTCTGTTCTCATCCTGAAGCAAAGTTCTTAACCTGAGGTACTATTTCTGGGTTGGCAGAGTCTGTAACCTGAAATGTCTGTAACCTGAGGTACCACAGTACACCCAAAGGGGCATCTCCACCCCCATCACTCAGTCTGGACCCTGTGGTCCTGCTACGAGGGTCTTCTGGTGGTTCCCTCGCTGCGAGAAGGCAGAGGGCCTTCTCAGTGGTGGCACCCACCCTGTGGAACGTCCCCTCCCACCAGATGTCAAGGAAATAAACAACTATCTGACATTTAGAAGGCATCTGAAGGCAGCCCTGAATTGAGAAGTTTTTAATGTTTGGTGTTTTATTGTGTTTTTATATGTGTTGGAAGTTGCCCAGGGAACAGGGTGCTGGATTCAATGGGCCTTTGGCCTGATCCAGAAGATCATTATTACAGTGGTACCTCAGGTTACATATGCTTCAGGTTACATACGCGTCAAGTTACAGACTCCGCTAACCCAGAAATAGTACCTCGGGTTAAGAACTTTGCTTCAGGATGAGAACGGAAATCAGGCGGCGGCAGCAGGAGGCCCCATTAGCTAAAGTGGTGCTTCAGGTTAAGTACAGTTTCAGGTTAAGAACAACCCTCTGGAAAAAATTAAGTTCTTAATCCGAGGTACCACTGTATATTAACATTCTTATGTTCTCCTTCATGGATACAGAGTGAGTCAAAGATTCCATTTAACAGACATTATGTACGCTGACTAACAGCAGCACTTCAGGATTTTAGACAAGGGGATTCCTCTCTGGAGACCCCAAAGACCAAACCTGCGACTTTCTACCTTTGAAGAAAGGGCTACCTTTGAAGGTGACTCGGAAACTACAACTAATCCAGAATGCGGCAGCTAGACTGGTGACTGGGAGCGGCCGCCGAGACCATATAACACCGGTCTTGAAAGACCTACATTGGCTCCCAGTACATTTCCAAGCACAATTCAAAGTGTTGGTGCTGACCTTTAAAGCCCTAAACGGCCTCGGTCCAGTATATCTGAAGGAGCATCTCCTCCCCCATCGTTCTGCCCGGACGCTGAGGTCCAGCGCCGAGGGCCTTCTGGCGGTTCCCTCATTGCGAGAGGCCAAGTTACAGGGAAGCAGGCAGAGGGCCTTCTCGGTGGTGGCACCCGCCCTGTGGAACGCCCTCCCACCAGATGTCAAAGCGATAAACATCTACCTGACATTCAGAAGACATCTGAAGGCAGCCCTGTTCAGGGAAGTTTTTAATGTGTGACATTTTAATGTATTTTTAATCTTTGTTGGAAGTTGCCCAGAGTGGCTGGGGAAACCCAGCCAGATGGGCGGGGTACAAATAATAAATTATTATTATTATTACTATTATTATTTCTGCATAACCTAATGGGGGCCTCCTTGACCCAATCCAACAAGGAACTGCTGATGTTCTTAGGAATGACTTTGGACAGATTCAGAGAGGGCCGGGAATGGCTACTACCTGCAGTTTCAGAGGTGGTCTATCTCTGAGCAATAAAGAAAAATGCTTCTTCAAAGTGCCTGCCACAAATCTGGATCTTGGCATCCAGGAATTTGACTTTTTTATACCCATTTTTTCATTGCCACAACAATCCATCTGCACCTGGGTAAGCCTGGGAAACCTGAGAGACGCTGCCAGTCAGTGTAGACAATACTAAACTAGACAGACCATTAGCCTCAGAGGGTTCAAGGCAGTTTAGTCCTAACGCGTTGAACATAGTTAAGGCAACAATGTCTTAAGTTTGCCAGCAGGTGGCAGGAGTGAATCAATTAATCGCAATCCCACCAAAATGAAAAGCTGTTAATCTGGATCAGGGTTTCCCAAAATTGGGTCTCCAGCTGTTTTGGGACTACAATTCCCATATGGAGATCGAACCTGCAACCTTGGCGTTATGAGCACCATGGTCCAACCGACTGAGCTCTCCAGCGCATGATATGGCTTAGATGCAATTATCATCTATAGTGTCAGAAATATTGTGATGGACTCCTTCACTGCAGGTTTTTAAACAGAGGTTGGGTGGCTGTTTGTCAGGGATGATTCAGCTTTCAGTCCGGCATTGCAGGGGGTTGGGCTAGATGACCTTTGGGGTACCCTTCCAACTTGACAGTTCTGTGATTCAATGATTGGTGAACTTCTGTATTTTCACTGGAGGAATGTTGGAGAGCATGCTGGGTATGTTTAGCCTGGAAAAGAGGAGACTGGGAGAAGAGACGAGAGCCATCTTCGGATATCTTAAGGGCTGTCCCATGGAAGAGGGAGAAGCTTGTTTTCTCCTGCTCCGGAGGGTGGGACTCGAACCCATGGCTTCAAGTTACAAGAAAGGAGATTCCGACTAAACTTCAGGAAGAACATTCTGCCAGTTAAAGCCGTTCAACAGTAGAACAGACTCCCAAGAGAGGTGATGGACCCCACTTCCTTGAAGGTTTTTAAGCAGGGCTTGAGTTTCCTACATTGCAAAGGGTTAGACTGGATGGCCTTTAGGGGTCCCTTTCAATTCTGCAAGTCTGCGAGTCCACAATTCCTACAGCAGGGACAGGGAACATTGATGACCCTCCTGGTGTGGTTAGACTCCAACTCCCAGCAGCACAGAGGGATGATGGGAGTTGGAGTCCATCAGTAACTCCTGGTATGCCCCGCGGAGGACCTCAAGGTCCACAAATGACAACACTCTGGAGGTCCCAAGTCACAAGGTGATTAGACTGGCCTCAACTAGGGCCAGGGCCTTTTCAGCACTGGCCCCGACTTGGTGGAACGCTCTGACCCAAGAGACCAGGGCCCTGCGGGACTTGACATCTTTCTGCAGGGCCTGCAAGACAGAGCTGTTCCGCCTGGCCTTTGCTTTGGACTCGGTCTGACCCTTATGTTTCCCTCCCTTTATGGTTTTGATCTATGGGCTACTTTTAAAATGAGGCTGCATTTTAAATTGCATTTTAACCCGTATTTTAAATTGGTTTGTGTCCCCCCCCCCATTATGTTTTTACTGTAATTTTACTGGTGTTAGCCGCCCTGAGCCCGGCTCTGGCTGAGAAGGGCAGGGTATAAATAAATTTATTATTATTATCTGGAGGGGAGCTGGTTGGGCAAGGCTGATCTATATCATGTTGTCAGAGTGACAGTAATTAAAATAGTAACAATAATAGTAAACTTACGGAGAAGTTATGATCTGGAACGGATTCATCACTCCTGCGTGACACACCATTTATTTTTGCTCACACGACTAGTCCCTCCCAATTTGCCCTGGATCTCTGCAAGGCATCCCAGGGCATCCATTCACGAAAAATTCACTTTGTTACCGGAAAAATCCGAGGGCTCCCTTGGACAAAAGTAAAGACACCAACCAGGATAACTTGGAGCAAAACAGCAGCCTGTAGGCTTGGCCTTTATTGAACTGTTGCAACAGGGTGTTCCCCTCACTTGCAAGAGAGAGGAAAGACCCAGAAAAATAGTGTGCAAGGTCTTATAAAAACTTTTTGAAATTCCCCTCCTCTAGGTCAAGCCCACCCCCAGAATCATCATGCATACATTACAGAAAGGAGGGGTTGAGGGAGGAGTTGGTGGTAACCTGAGTGTCTTGTCACCTGGCTAGTTCCTCCTTTCCCCCCTCCCCATGAGTCACTTCCAGGAGACAAAGGGGAGTTGGCAGTTTCCTGCCCCCAGAGGGAAGATCTGATCATTGTCCTTTGTTTCAGTCCATGCTGAATCCACTCCCATATGCAAGTTCTTTGTGATCTTGATTGTCTTCTGTCTGGGATCATCAGGGTTGGCATAGCAACTGGGCAGGGCTCCTGTGGATGTGCTGAGAAGGTGAAGGGATTATGGCTGACCAGGACCAAGCCACCCCCCTTTGATAGTTCTTGTCATATGGAGTAAAATAAAATGGAACAGTGCAAATCCGATGTATGGTTGATTTTCTATGAATTTATAACAGAAATGTGGCGTATGTAATATGTGAGTGTGTGTGAAGTTTGTACAAACAGAATGATTGGGGTGGGGGGGTTCCTGCTACAACTTTCAGTTGAGCCAAGCTCCATTTACTCTGCTCCCTCTTTCGTAGAATACGTAAGGATCAAAAGCATAGAAAGACACCCTTTCTCAACATAGCCGCCCTCCCCGAGGGCAGGAGAGGTGACTGGGAGGGCGGAAGAATGAACGGTATTTGCATTCTGAGAGGCAGAAAGCGTAAGAAGGGTTTGTCGGATCAGGACACAGGCTCATCAAGTTCAGTATCCCTTTCTCTCGCCGGCCAACCCACAAGCAAGATTTGATCACAAGTCGCACTCCCCTCCTGCGGCTTGCAGCAGCTGGGATTCAAAAGCATACAATGATAGAATTGTATAGTTGGAAGGGATCCTGAGGGTCATCTAGTCCAACCCCCTGAAATGCAGGAATCTCAGCTAAAGCATGCAGGACAGATGGCCACCCAACCTTTGCTTAAAAACCTCCAAGGAAGGAGAGACTACTGCTTCACAAGGAAGAAAGTTCCACTGTTTAACAGCTGTTCATGTCAGCAAGTTCTTCCTGATGTTTTAGTCGGAATCTACTTTCTTGAAACTTGAAGCCATGGGTT
This sequence comes from Podarcis raffonei, assembly GCF_027172205.1. NCBI lineage: Eukaryota > Metazoa > Chordata > Lepidosauria > Squamata > Lacertidae > Podarcis > Podarcis raffonei. The sequence goes on along the minus strand of NC_070619.1, from coordinate 2,515,128 downwards.
CGAGTCCTGCCCTCCGGAGCAGGAGAAAACAAGCTTCTGCCTCCTCCATGTGGCAGCCCTTGAGATATTTGAAGATGGCTATCATACCTTCTCTCATTCTCCTCTTTCCCAGGCTAAACATACCCAGCTCCTTCAGCCGTTCCTCATCAGGCTTGGTTTCCGGACCATTGATCACCTTGGTAACCCTCTTCCAGCTTGTCAACATCCTTCTTAAAATGTGGCACCCAGAACTGGACACAGGACTCCAGGTGTGGTCTGACTAAGGCAGAATAGAGTGGGACTATTCCTTCCCTTGACCCGGACACTAGACTTCTGTTGATGCAGTCTAGAATAGCGTTCGCTTTTTTTGCTGCTGCATCACCCAGTTGACTCATGTTAAGCTGGTGTTGAGCGGCACCAAAGTGACTTCTCTGCGGCGCAAGCCTAGTAGTCAGTGTGTCTGGAGCTCCTGGGCTTATGCAGTCCAAAGAAAATCAGAGCAAGACGTTTGGCACCTGTTGCCGAAAGGAGGTGTACAAGGCGCCATCCAACTGCCTTAGGGACTCCCCAGAGTGGATTTGTGTAGGTTTTGCTCCTGAGCCTTTTCTTCTCCCAAAGGTATCCTGCAAGGCAGTGGAGGTTTAGGGGCAGAGTTTTCCTTCTCCTGGATGGGCTCCCTTCCATGGATGAGCCCCACCTGCCCCTCATTTCTCTCTATAGCATAGGTAGGGAAACTAAGGGCAGGGGGCCAGATCTGGCCCAATCGCCTTCTAAATCCGGCCTGTGGACGGTCCGGGAATCAGGGTGTTTTTACATGAGTAGAATGTGTCCTTTTATTTAAAATGCATCTCTGGGTTATTTGTGGGGCATAGGAATTTGTTCATTCCCCCCCCTCCCAAATATAGTCTGGCCCACCACAAGGTTTGAGGGACAGTGAAAAAGTTTGTTGACCCCTGCTCTACAGCATGGTCAGAAACCACCTTCTTGACCATTGGACCCCCTCTTGGTCACATCCACTCCATCCCTGGGGGCCTGTCTTTGCATGCAGGGGAAGCCCCTAACTCATTGTGGGTTTGAGACCCATCAGCTCCCCTCACCTGGCTTTGCCGACCAGTCGAAACCGTTCCCAGGATTGTGGCCGCTGTCACCTGCTGGCAGCTTCTAGGAGCCGCAGGTGAGAGCAGAGTGCAGGTCGGCAAACAACCCCAGAAGGAGCCCAACATGACACCCACAAGAGGGGTTGTTTAGTCATTTAGTCGTGTCCGCCTCTTCGTGACCCCCTGGACCAGAGCACGACAGGCACTCCTGTCTTCCACTGCCTCCCGCAGTTTGGTCAAACTCATGCTGGTAACCTCGAAAACACTATCCAACCATCTCGTCCTCTGTCGTCCCTTTCTCCTTGTGCCCTCCATCTTTCCCAACATCAGGGTCTTTTCCAAGGGGTCTTCTCATGAGGTGGCCAAAGTCTTGGAGCCTCAGCTTCAGGATCTGTCCTTCCACTGAGCACTTAGGGTTGGGGCTACCCCTCCTCTAACACCCCCACACCCCACTCTCAATTTAATAATCATAAAAAGAGAGGGTTTGCCCTCCTAAGACAACAATCATATAAATTGAGGACTTTTGCCTCTTTTATATGGCAGTCATTTGGGGATTTAAAGATCAAGGAGTCTTAACTCAGAAACCGGATCTTCCTCTTCTGCCCTTCCAGTACCCTTAAGGCAAATAAATGTGTGCTATTAGGACCCGACTCTCACGTCATGAGCTGCATTGTGGCATAATGGATGTATGATTACCGCTGGGTTTCATTTGCTTTCAGGTTGGTTTTATATTCCAGAGATGTTTATACACAAACACACACCATCTCAAGTTCGTTTTTCAGCTTGCTGTTTATTGATTGGCTTGTAAGAAATCGAGAACGTTTTTAAATATTGAGATATTTTAGAAAACAAAGAACAATCATCATATCAATCGCTGACATACAAATATATATTATTTTGGAATCTGGTTCTCTCCTAAACCACAGCCCCAGTTGTTGTTTTTTGGGGGGCGTGTGTGTGTGTGGAATTATCCTTCCAGTGTAGCAAACTTCATCACCTCTCCAAAAAGAGCATCCCTACTTTAAATAGAAAAACCATCCCTGCCGACAATCACTAAATATTGCTATTTTGGTTTTAGGGGCAAGAGACCTCCAAGACTCTTTCTGGGGCCACAGCTTTCTTGTCAGGCCACATCCTTCACTTCCACAAGTGCTTTAGCCTGGCGGGAAATGTGTCTTTGATAAGGCCTCATACTGGCCTGGACGGAGGACGGAAAGAGGAAAGAAACCTCTGGTCTTCATTCCTGCGGTGATGTGTAGCCTACCAAACATAGGTGATTAGCATAGACCCGCCTACTTTTTGCTCCTGGCTCCGCCCTCCAACGGTATGTGGCCTTCGGAAGATCCCCTAAGAGGGGGGCCGGCCCTGAGCTGAACGAGATCTCCTAGTCCCTGAGCTAAACAGAACTCTTTTTTTGCAAGCAGATACAATATCTGCTGAGGGATGATATTCCCGAAAATGCCGAGATTGTTTCGGGATATTTAGTTGAGTTTTTTAAAGTCAAATTTAAAGCAGCTTAATTTATTTAATGGTGGCTACTGATTCTTTTTTATGTTTTATGAGTTTAATATTATGAATGTTTTATGGATGGTTTGTAAAAAAAAAACATTCTACTGTCTAAGGTATGCCGATAAAGGCTGAAAAGCAAAATTCTAAGGGAATCTAAAGTGCAATACAGTCTGAACTTCCTTTGACGCATCTCTGGACATTTCAGAGAACGTGGGGCAGGGGGAGAAAGACTTCACACTGATCTGCATCCCAGGCAGAATCCGTCTACAAATAGTTAAATAATCTGTGGCTACATATATATATATATTAAAATTACATTCCGAAGTCCACCGTGCGTTAATAAATAAATTGGAACGGAGCTCCCCCACTCAGTTCTGAATCCGGCAGTCTTCAGGGTCGCCGAGGTCAATGTCCAAAATATCTCATAGAGCATGCTCAATAGTCATAGAATCATAGGGCCGGAAGGGACCACGAGGGTCATCTAGTCCAACCCCGCGCAATGCAGGAACCATCTCTCTCTCTCTCTGGTCCAAGACAAGCTAGTGTTGATTGGTTGTGATTCACTTCTTAATCTAGACGTCTGTTCCAGCTGTGTCAAAACAGTTGTTTGCTGTGGACGGTGGGAGCGGTGTGCGAAAGGAGACCCCCCCCACTCCCACCTCGTGGGGCGCAGAGAGTCAAGGCCGCAAAAGGGTCTGCACATCATCGCGCTTTCCTCATGTCCAAGTGTGGGAAGTAGAGACCAAGGATGTCCTGCTGCACCTGATACTTCCCGGCTTTCTTCCGCAGACAGAAGGCAACCTGGTTGGTGCAGAAAGAACAGAGGAGAGAGAAAAAGAACACTTGTCATACAAGTCTGTGTGCAGACAATGCTCCCTTTCCTGTCCTGCACCAGCAGATGGACCACAAGCTGAACATGAGCCAACCGTGTGATGCAGCAGCAAAAGAAGCAAATGCTATTCTAGGCTGCATACGGGACCGCCTCTCCTGGTATGCCCTGCGGAGGACCATAAAGTCCACAAATGACAACACTCTGGAGGTCCCAAGTCGCAAGGTGGTTAGACTGGTCTCAACTAGGGCCAGGGCCTTTTCAGCACTGGCCCCGACTTGGTGGAACGCTCTGTCACAAGAGACTAGGGCCCTGCGAGACTTGACATCTTTCTGCAGGGCCTGCAAGACAGAGCTGTTCTGCCTGGCCTTTGGTTTGGACTCAGTCTGACCCTTATGTTTCCCTCCCCTTATGGTTTTGATCTATGGGCTTCTTTTAAAAGGTGGCTGCATTTTAATAATAATAATAATAAATTTTATTTATATCCCGCCCTCCCCAGCCGAAGCCGGGCTCAGGGCGGCTTAAATTGCAATTTAAAATTAACCTGTATTTTAAATTGGTCCCCCTTCCCTATTATATTTTTATTGTAATTTTAATGGTGTTAGCCGCCCTGAGCCTGGCTGGGGAGGGCAGGGTACAAATAATTATTATTATTATTATTATTATTATTATTATTATTATTATTATCATCATCATCGTCATCCACGGAAGTCTAGCATCCAGATCAAGGGAAGACATAGTCCCACTCTATTCTTCCTTGGTCAGGCCACAACTGGAATCCTTTAAAAAGGATGTTGACAAGCTGGAAGGTATGCAGAGGCAAGGTTTACCTTTCCTGGGCCGGTTCACTCTAGCGGAGTTCCCTCTATGGGCCAGATTCTACGCGAGCGTGCCCACGATTTCCAATGTCTGCGTCTGCGCGATTTCCGCCACCGCAGAAGCGAGTCCCCGCGCCACGCTGCACCAGTTTAGCACAGCACGTGGGGGCTCGCTGAGCGGGAGGTTTGGGGGTGGCTCGTGGGCCAGTTAAACGACCCCCGTGGGCCACCTGTGGCCCACAGGCCTAATGTTTCCAACCCCTGATCCCTTATGAGGGATGGTTGAAGGAGCTGGGTATGTTTAGTGTGCAGAAGAGGAGACTGAGAGGAGATATGAGCATCATCTTCAAATATCTCAAGGGCTGTCGCATGGAAGAGGGAGCAAGCTTGTCTTCTCCTGCTCCGGAGGGTAGGACTCGAACCCATGGCTTCAAGTTACAAGAAAAGAGATTCCAGCTAAATACCTGGCTGAAGTTAAATGACATTTGGGTCCTCCCCTCCCAAAACTACCTCCATCAGCACACCAGGGCATTTCCCAATGCAAAAATATATATATACTTGAGCAAGTAGTTCACCACATCATTCTCCAGCCGCCTTCCATGTGAAATGGTTTTGGGGAAATGTGATTTCCCCCACATTGGGTGCAACTGGTGTCAGAAGTGGGAAATCTCGACCATGTCCCTACCCCAAAAATGCATAAGCACTGTGTGCATTCTTAAAATAAGGTAAAGGGACCCCTGACCATTAGGTCCAGTCATGGCCGACTCTGGGGTTGCCACGCTCATTATTGGCCGAGGGAGCCGGCGTACAGCTTCTGGGTCATGTAGCCAGCAGGACTAAGCCGCTTCTGGCGAACCAGAGCAGTGCACAGAAACGCCGTTTACCTTCCCGCCGGAGTGGTACCTATTTATCTACTTGCACTTTGAAGTGCTTTCAAACTGCTAGGTTGGCAGGGCATTCTTAAAATAAAGAATGATAAAAAAGAGGAAAGAACTTCCTTTCCCCTCTGTCTTGAATGCAGAGGATGAACATACCAGGAAGCAGATGAGGAAGAGGAGGAGGAAGCCCAGGAGAGCAGACAGACATATCAGGATGATGGCCCAGAAAGGTAACCCTGGAAAGACAAAAAAAAAAAGTATTAAATGTCGGCAGGCTTTGACCCATGGCATTGTGGAGAATTAAAATGGGCAGCTTCTGAGGCTGGGGCGTTTGAGTAAATCCGATGGCCAGTGGAAGAATTGAAAGAGGAGACCCACCCACCAGAAACCGGGACCCCTCCAACCTTGAATCAAGGCTGAACCAAAGAAGCATCACTAACCTCCTTGGTGGTGCACTGGGGTCACTGTTGAAGGATAACCTGTAAATATAGCATAAACATAACAGTGTGAAATGAACCCAGGAGCTGAATCAAGCCAAAAGGGCCCCATCTAATGCACTGTTTCTGGGGGAGAGGGGGCGGGCAGGTGTGGGGGACTCCCTGGTCCTGAATGGGGTAACTGTGCCCCTGAAGGACCAGGTGCGCAGCCTGGGAGTCATTTTGGACTCTGGGTGTTGTGTCTGGAGGTCCTGGGCTGCCCAGAGGATAAGACTCCCCTCTTGGCTTCGCTGATGGACAGAGCAAGACGTTTGGCACCTGCTTGGCTGAAGGAGTTGCTGGAAAGAGCCATCTTAGGGACTCCACTCCAGATGTGTGTAGGCTTTCCTCCTTAGCCTTTTCTTCTCCCTCAAGGCAGCAGAGGTTGAGGACCAGAGTTTTCCTTCTCCTAGATAGGAGATGAGTCCCATCTGCTCCTCAGTTCCTTCTACAGCACATGCAGAGACCACCTTCTTGACCACTGGACCCACGCTTGGTCTCGTCCACCCTGTCTGCTGTAGTCTGTTTTCACATGCAGGGAAAGTCCCTAACTCCCCGAGGGATTGGGACCCATCAGCTCCCCTCGCCTGGTTTAGCCGGCCAGTTGAAGCCCTTCTTGGATTGTAGCCGCTGTTGCCTGCTGACAGCTTCCAGGAGCCACAGGTGAGAGTTTGGGTGCAGGTAGGGACCAAAGGTGGACCAACAACTGCAAAAGGAGCATGGTATGTCCCCCACCAGAGGTAACACACAAGCACCAGTGCCTTTAGCACCCCATACACCCCAGCCTTGGAGGCAATTATGCTTCTGGCTTCCAGTCGCTGGAAGCCATGGCAGGGGAGAGTGACTCTTGAGCCGCAGTGAGACGAGGACGCTAGCCTAGATGACCCATTGGCCTAATCCTGCAGGCCCTTCTGACTTTCCCCTGGAAGCTTCTGCCATTGTCCAGGATCTCTGGCACCCACTGCACTCTTACCGCTGACCAGCAGACTTCTGTTGTCCAGTGTGTACACCCCCAAAGCTGTGGCATTGCCCGTCCAGTTCCTAAACGCATCGTACACCAGAGCTCGGTCGAATGTCCTTGTGGACGAATCCATCGCGAATGTGCAGACAGCGCCGACCGCCGTCTCGGTCTGCTGGCCGGTCGGTCTATGCAAAAATTAAAACACAGCCAAATGTTGGTCAACCGCCATGACTGATGTCTCTTAAGCAGGGATGTTGGAGACTCCCAATGGCAGTGGAGATTACTGACCCTCACTTAGACTGCCTTCGAACCACACAAACACACACCTGAAGCTCTCAACAGAGCACTGCACAAACTCCCTCTGCAGGCTGCTGCGCTGGTATAACTGGTGGAGCTGTTTGGAGGAAGAAGGGGAGAACGGGATCGATACGATACAATACGATAATCTTTATTGTCATTGTCCCATACAGAACAACAAAATTGAAAAATCTACATTAGAAATTCAAAAACCAACAAGCCTGCTATCCCAGCTATCCCAGCCTGCTTAGCCCCCTAAAAACTCTGATACCCCATAATTAAATACAATATACTCCCACAGAGACTACCTTACACTGCGTTTAAAATCAAAATCGCATTTGGGTAGAAACTGTTTCTCAGACAGCTAGTCCTAGTCTTTATAACCCTGGACCTTCTTCCAGAAGGCAGAAGCTGAAAGAGATCATTTCCAGGGTGCGCACTATCCTGCGCTATCTCTGCCGCTTTCTCTGGAAGCATAGGGTGAATGTAGCCAGAGAGAGGTGTAATTCGGGTCTCTCTTTGAGTCATATCACGTTGGCGTGGCCTGTGCCATTGTTACATGGGTTTTAAGGTGTGCGCACACACATAGCAGGTGCCCCTTCACCCTTCAGCAATTAAATAGTTTCTGGAAATAATAGCCACTTTATTTGAATGTATTAAACTTAGTTCACATAGCAAAACAAGAACATTTTTAGTCGGGTGGCATAATATGCATTGCCAATGACTGGGGCAAGGCAAGGATTGTGCCCCCTAACCTCACTGCGGGCATCATGCAGGAGGCAACAGGTAGACTTCGCTCGCTGTACCCCTGTGGTAGCCGCTCCTCATGGAGGCTGGCTGCCCTCTCGGCTCGGGGGGAGACCAGGGTTCGAATCCCCACTCGGCTGTGGAGCTCACTGAGTGACCTTGCAGGCCCACCAACCTCACATAACCTCACACTGAGCACCTCAGAGAAACAGGAGATATATAAACAAAATAAATACATGATTTGAGATGATTTAAAAAATTGTCCATGGACAAACTTAATGATATTTGGAATTCATTTTTATAAATACCATTTTTGATTAAGGTATAAGGTAAAGATAAAGGGAGCCCTGACCGTTAAGTCCAGTCGTGGCCGACTCTGGGGTTGCGGCGCTCATCTCGTTTTATTGGCCGAGGGAGCAGGCGTACAGCTTCCGGGTCTTGTGGCCAGCATGACTAAGCCGCTTCTGGCGAAACCAGAGCAGCGCACGGAAACGCCGTTTACCTTCCTGCCGGAGCGGTACCTATTTATCTACTTGCACCTTGACGTGCTTTTGAACTGCTAGGTTGGCAGGAGCAGGGACCGAGCAATGGGAGCTCACCCCATCATTGCAGGGATTCGAACCGCCGACCTTCTGATCGGCAAATCCTAGGCTCTGTGGTTTAGACCACAGCGCCACCCGCATCCCGATTAAGGTATGGTTAACTGCAATAACAATTTCCTCTTTTTTGTAATATGCACAATATATTTTTTTCTGTTTCATTTCCCACATAGGTGTTACTTCTTGTGTCTTATAATTACCCTGTGCAGTTTTAATTTTGTACTCTGCATTTTCCAATAAAGAGTATAAAACAAAACATGATTTGAGATGATTTTAATTCTAACTCTTTTAAAATATTTGGATCGGCTCTTAGAATGCTTTTGCTTTGTTTCTTAAACTTCGCACTTGGGAACTTTGGGGAGGAAAGGCAGAATATAGAAGTTTGAGAAATAACAATGGCTACTTGAGAAGGGAGAGAAAGAAGGCTGGTCAGGGCCAAGCCTGAAGGGAGTCCCGGGGGCCTGGCAGAGTGCTCTGGAGGGCCGCAGCCAAAGTCAGGAGTGAGGCCTGGACTCTGCTTAGCGTCTCTCCTGAGCCGTTTACCTCGCTCTCAAGACTCATTTTGGTCTTCCAGTAGACATCCGAGTCGGGATCTGCCATTTCCCCTGCGTACGGCAAGTTGGTGACGGTGAAATTGACCGCAAAGTTCTTCATCTGGAGTTGGGGTGGCAGGGCGGCAGTGGCAGACTCAATGGCTGATTCGGGAGCTGGGGAGGAAGAGAAGACCCTAAAAATTAACAAAAATACCCCTTCGGCCACCGTCCCCTTGGTTCCCAGTGCTCCCAGCTGATATTATTTAAAAGAGTGGTTTGCATGACCTAAAGCTAAAGGTAAAGGTACTCCTGACCATTAAGGTCCAGTCGTGACCGACTCTGGGGTTGCGGCGCTCATCTCGCTTTACTGGCCGAGGGAGCCGGCGTACCGCTTCTGGGTCATGTGGCCAACATGACAAAGCCGCTTCTGGCGAACCAGAGCAGCGCACGGAAATGCCGTTTACCTTCCCGCTGGAGCGGTACCTATTTATTTACTTGCACTTGACATGACCTACTAACGAACAGAATCAAAACTCTAACAACGGGTTGCACATATATTGGAAATCCACCTAAACGATTCAGTTTCCTTAATTCAACAAATCTGATTATCTTCATCCAGTGGCGCTGGCTTTCCAAAGTCTGGTAGTCATCGACACCCCCAATGCAACCCCTCGCCTCGTAGCCCTCCCCACCAGCAATCCCAAGGTGTATACTTTTGATTTTAATGAAGATTCAGCTTTTAGTTGCGTTCAACCTTTAAGATAGAATGCACAAAGGGAAAGGTTTCATTTCTGGGTAAGGTTTCTGGGGGCCTGCATTTTGCAACCTTATGCTCTCTAGGCCATAAACAAGAAACTCTAACCTTGAAAGTGGCACAAATGGCCATTAAGGTTAGTCTGTCATGAGTGGGCACCAGTGCGTAAAAACAGCTACCCTTGAAAGTTCCTGGGAGATAGAAAAGGCAAGGGAAGTGAGGCAAGGACAGGCATGTCAACAGCCTGACAAGGCCTGTTTGCCAGGGAAAAGGGGAAAGAAGGGCAATATCCGAGACGAAATGGCCAGGGGTCTCAAGAAATATGAGGGTCTCAGAAAAAGATGTAGAAGCCTTTCCTTTTCTGCTTATAGGATAAGTTATGCCATATTTGCTTCTGTACAACGTGCTTGCTAAATTAATAGTTTGTAGTTAACGGAACATTTGCCAAGGAATTTAATGGAGTTTTTAGTAGATACCAAGTTACCTTGGAAGTTTGTCTCCTGCAACAAAAACCTGTCAATTAATTTGTGGCCTTGCTATCTGCAAAAAGCTTGGTCTTTTTTTTTGTATCCTATGTAAGACCAATAATCAGCCGAACGGTCGTGCTTGTGGAAGAATGGAACAGTACTGAGAATGGTAGGGAGTCGTTTTCCTGTGCCTGGTGCTCAAGGTTTGCAAACCAGCTTGGTCTGATTTATAGCTAAGAGGCCCCTGAGATCGACAGATTTATAGGTTTAGGGCAGGGTTACCAGATGTCCCCCGTTCCCAGGGACAGTCCCCAATTTGCAAATCTGTCCCTGGACAAATTCTGTCCCCGGATTGTCCCCAGATTTGCAAATCTGTCCCCGGGAAACGTGGCAGTGGCAGCCTCAGCAGCCCGGAGCCAGCCTGGTAGCACAGCTGGCTCTGGGTGCCTCTGCCAAAGGGGAACAGGGGACGTCCGGCGGTACAGATCTCTTGCCCTCTTCCCCCTTTGTTTTCACAGATCGGGGGAGGCCTGGGAGTTGCAGGCGGGCAGCCATTGCCCAGGAGGGGCACAAAGTGTGCGGTTTCTCTGCCATGCAAGGTGCAAAGCCCTTCTTTTGCACCCTGTGAAACATAAATGCGCAGAGTTTTTTAAAAACTGGGCAACGGCCAGCCGGCAGCGACTCCCAAGTTTCCCCCGATCAGCCAAAACAAAGGGGGGAAGAGGCTTGGGAGTCACGGGCGGGTGGTGTGCCGTTGCCATTTTTAAAAAACTCTGCGCATTTATGTTTCACAGGGTGCAAAAGAAGGGCTTTGCACCTTTATATAATATGCATGTGTGCTTGGGCCCAGGGTCTTTTGCTTCACCATCCCCACTACTGACTCCCTGTTGCTACTCAGCTTCAAAATAATAATAATAATAATGTCCCCGGATTCATTGAAAAAAAAATCTGGCAACCATAGTTTAGGGTTAGTTCCTAAACTGGGAGATTTAGCAGATGCTAGCTCGAGGGCTCTGTGTATGCTCTAGAGCCTCATGAATATTAAAAAACACACCCCTTGTCCTTAAACTGCTAATTTACATGAACATGGGTTGTTTGTAAAGGGAGGAGGCACATATCAGGAAGTAGATATGAAATGGGCGTTTAGGGAAGTCTGTTAGCTGCAAGTTCTCAGCGAATAGGAATTGTAAGGAGGGGGAGAGTGGGGGACGGAGAAGCTTTAAAGCATGGGGAGGCAACCTAAGACCCGGGGGCTGGATCCGGCCCAATCGTCTTCTAAATCCGGCCCACAGACAGTCCGGGAATCAGTGTATTTTTAAATGAGTAGAATGTGTGCTTTTATTTAAAATGCATCTCTGGGTTATTTGTGGGGCATAGGAATTTGTTCATTCCCCCCCAAAAAATATAGTCCGGCCCCCCAAAAGGTCTGAGGGACAGTGGACTGGCCCCCTGCTGAAAAAGTTTGCTGACCCCTGCTTTAAAGAGCAAGGGAAAAGTTTTTCCCCTTGCAGCAGTTTCTTTCTCTGTACAGTGGTGCCCCACAAGACGAATGCCCCGCAAGACGGAAAACCCGCTAGACGAAAGGGTTTTCCGTTTTGGAGGTGCTTCGCAAAACGAATTTCCTATGGGGTTGCTTCGCAAGACAAAAATGTCTTGCGAGTTCCTGCGGGGTTTTTTTTTCCTCCCCCCCCTTTTTCCCAAGCCGCTAAGCCGCTTATCAGCTGATCCGCTAAGCCACTGATCTGCTAAGCCGCTTATCAGCTGATCCATAAAGCCCGCTAAGCCGCTAATAGCGCTAATCCGCTAATGGGCTTGCTTCGCAAGACGAAGAGACTCGTGGAACGGATTCTTTTAGTCTTGTGAGGAACCACTGTACTGAAAGTGTTGCCCTCTGTTTTACTCAGCTGATTAAAAAGAGTATTTTTCCTGGATCTCCTGAGTCTGTTGGCTTTCATTGATCAAAGGCTGCCCTGGTCCAAATAGTGGACCCAACAGAACCACGCGTGTTTTACTTCTCACAACCGGTGACCTTTCCTGATTTATGCTGAAGGGTGTTTCTGTACCTCGCACAGTCACGCCCTTGAGCTGGAACTGCTTTCCCAGCCACAGAGATGTGGCATTCCTCGTCTCCTGCTGGAACGTCTCTCGGACGACCTCTTGGCTGGTGTTTGTCGCCGGGTCAAAGTAGCACTTGCAGTCGACCACGATGGAGCCGTGCCTGAGAATTGCAATGGGCAGAGGAAGAGTCAGGGGCAAGAGGACATCCCAGACAAAAACAAACCCAACCCCAAGAGGCAGGCAATCCCTCTGAACAACATGGTTAATTCAAAAAACCAGCCTGATCCCACAAGCTTCTCCTGATGTTCTTATCTGTGACTCCCATCTCCCATTAGGCCAACATGCAAAGGATGATGGGGGCTGGAGTCCCTCAACAGGCAAGGGATGATGGGAGTTGGAGTCCCTCAACAGGCAAGGGATGATGGGAGTTGGAGCCCCTCAACAGGCAAGGGATGATGGGAGCTGGAGCACCTCAACAGGCAAGGGATGATGGGAGTTGGAGCACCTCAACAGGCAAGGGATGATGGGAGTTGGAGCCCCTCAACATGCAAGGGATGATGGGAGTTGGAGCCCCTCAACAGGCAAGGGATGATGGGAGTTGGAGTCCCTCAACAGGCAAGGGATGATGGGAGTTGGAGCCCCTCAACATGCAAGGGATGATGGGAGTTGGAGCCCCTCAACATAAAGAAGTCCAAAGATTCCTTATCTCTGGCTTATCAGGAGCCAGAATCCAGTACCAAAAGAGTATTGCAATTAATTCAAGAATTTGGTCAAGTTGTGGGATTTAAGCTGAACAAGCTGAAAACTAAGGTGTTAGAGAAAAATTTAACAGTAATTGAGAAAGAGAGGTTTCAGAAGGAGACAGGATTAACATTGGTTAAGAAAGTGAAATATCTAGGGGTCCATATGACTGCTAAAAATGTGAATTTATTTAAAGATAACTATGAAAAATGTTGGATGGAAGTGAAAAAGGATTTAGAAATATGGTCAAAACTGAAGTTATCACTGTTGGGCCGAATTGCTGCGATAAAGATGAATGTATTGCCTAGGATGCTGTTTTTGTTTCAAACATTGCAAATTTTGGACAAGATGGACTGTTTCAAGAAATGGCAGAGAGATATTTCTAGATTTGTCTGGCAGGGCAAGAAACCTTGAATAAAATTTAAGGTTTTAACTGATGCTAAAGAAAGAGGTGGATTTGCCCTGCCAGACCTTAAACTCTATTATGAATCAGCCGCATTTTGCTGGCTGAAAGATTGGCTGCTTCTTGAAAACACGGACATTTTGGATTTAGAAGGTTTTAATAATGTTTTTGGATGGCATGCATACTTGTGGTATGACAAGGTTAAAGCACATAAAGCTTTTAAAAACCATACTGTCAGGAAAGCACTGTTTAATGTCTGGATGAGATATAAGGATTTGCTTGAAAGTAAAACACCAAGGTGGCTGTCGCCAATGGAGGCTAAGGCTCTGAAAAAACTCAATATGGAGGCCAAATGGCCGAAATATTGGGAAATTTTGGAACAAGAGGGAGATAAATTGAAATTGCAGAGCTTCGACAGTTTAAAAAATAAAGTATGAGACTGGCTTCACTATTATCAAATAAGGGAGGTTTACAATCTGGACAAGAAAATTGGTTTTCAGGTGGAAAAATCAAAATTGGAAACAGAATTGTTAGATCCCAAAACTAAGAATTTATCAAGAATGTATAACTTGCTGTTGAAATGGAATACACAAGATGAAATGGTTAAATCTGCTATGATTAAATGGGCACAAGATGTTGGACATGACATTATGATAGCTGACTGGGAAAAGTTATGGACCACAGGCTTGAAATTTACGGCATGTAATGCCTTAAGAGAGAATATTATGAAAATGATATATAGGTGGTACATGACACCAGTCAAGCTTGCAAAAATCTATCATTTGCCCGATAATAAATGTTGGAAATGTAAAGAAAATGAAGGTACATTCTTCCACCTTTGGTGGACGTGCCCAAGGATTAAGGCTTTCTGGGAGATGATCTATAATGAAATGAAAAAAGTACTTAAATATACCTTCCTGAAGAAACCAGAGGCCTTTCTCCTGGGCATGTGGTCGGCCAATTGGTGCAAAGGGAGGACAGAACTTTTTTTATGTACGCCACAACAGCAGCAAGAATACTCATCGCAAAGTACTGGAAGACACAAGATCTACCCACCCGGGAAGAATGGCAGACATGGAATTGGCTGAGATGACTGGCAGAATCCGGGACCAAGGAGAAGAGTCGGTGGAAGAAGAGTGGAAAAAATTTAAAGTATATCTTCAAAAATATTGTAAAATTAAGGATTGTTAGAAAGATGTTGGAAAAAGAAAATTATACGGCTTTGGTAGAAATGATATAAAGGATTAAGTAAAAATGAATTGACGAAAGAGTGAACGTAAAACTACAATATATTAAATCAAATTATTAAGATAAAAACAAGGTTGAAAGGATTTGCTGAAATAACAATTTGAATTAGAATACGAAAAGGGGAGGTGTGAGGAGGTCAAGGAAATAAGTAAAGGAAGAAAGTTATGTAAAGGTTTAATCTGTTTTTTCTTCTTCTCTTTTTAAAAAATGATTGTACTTTTTCTGTCTTTTTTACTTTTTTTCTTTTTTCTCTTTGTAATCTTCAAAATTCTGAATAAATATTATCTAAAAAAAACAAAAAAAAAAAAAACAAAGATTCCTTATCTCTGATTCAGGTAGATGTTTCAGGAGCCTGGACAACTGCTTACACTTTCCTTCCTATCGGTACTGACCTCAGTCCAGTTACTTTGCAAATGTTGAATCCGTTTCGGATGGCACTCCGGAGGAAGAGTTGATTTAACTGGAATGGGTGGAACAAACTAAAATTAGGAACTGCTGCGATTATTATTATTATTATTATTATTATTATTATTATTATTATTATTATTATTGCATTTGCATCCTCAGAGGAGGTGGCTAATAGGGTTTCCCTCCGCCTCGCTTAACCCTCACAAGAACCCTACCAGGTAGGTTGGGCTGGGAGTGAGCGACTGGCCCACAAGGGCACCCAGTGAGCATCATGGATTGGTGTGAATTCGAACCCTGGGCCTGAGGTCCTAACCCGACACTCTAACCACTGCACCACGCTGCCTCTGTGCATTGCAAAGCGTGAGGAAAACCACGCAGCCTCACTGTTTAACATAGAGGGTCTTTCCCAGCCCTACTTGGAGATGCTGTGGGGTTGAATCTGGGACGTTCCCCATACAAAGCAGACGCCCAAAATTGAGCTATGGGCCTCCTTTACAAATAATGGAATGTGCTTGTACTGTATAGGATTGCCATATTTCAAAAAGTGAAAATCCAGACACAAAGTTGGGCCTTTTTTGGGCAAAGCTGCTGAGTTTGTTGTTGTTGTTGTTGAGCTATTCTTAAGGAAATTCGACATGGGTTGCCATATGTATGGATGGTAAAATAGAAATGGGAAGCGATCTGCATTTTATCTGCACAGACTGCCATGAGGGTTTCAGAATTTGTGTCTGATCCAGCTGCTGTTCTTAGGGACAGCTTTACAAAGGGATTAGACAAAACACATTTCCTTAAACTACAGAATGGCAGAAGAAAGGTGCGAGGATGGTCAATTAAAAATTTAACACGTATAATAACACTAAATCAATTTATATTGCAATGCACGGAAGTCTATTACATTGCATATGTATATATATATATATATATATATATATATATATATATATTTATATATGTGTGTGTGTGTATAGCTTTCTTATACGCATCTTTGGTCCCCCCCCCACTTCTCCCCTCCCCCCCCCCCACATTCTATCACTTCATTTCTTTACTATTGAAATTATTTCAATATAAATATAACACATAGAAAACAAGGACACTGAAGGAGGTGTGTGAGACCCTTTCCTCAAGGCACTTATGCCCTCTAGCGTCTGGTGAGTCCCAGGGCACAAATCCTGACCTCGTGGGCGATGGCAGACTTCACGCGCTGGTATTCTGGAGACGACGGGTCCGTGTGGGTCAAGTTCTGGTTGATGACCGTGAAGCCGAGCTCATAGCCAACCCCTTCCTCCCCTCCTCTGAGGACTGGCGGGTATCCTGCAAGGAGTTGGAAGGAGCAGGTGATGAACAGGTGTGTAGGCAATGGCAGGACCTCCAGGTGTCCTTATTTCACAGAGACAGTCCTGGATTTACGGAAGCTGTCCCGGTTTCTCTCAGGACCTTCCTTTAAAGGCATGGTGTGAATGTAGTCACCCTCAGAGTGGGACTGAATTACCGTATTTTTCGCCCTATAGGACGCACCGGCCCATAGGACGCACCTAGATTTTGGGGGGGGGGATAAAGGGGAAAAAATTATTTCCCCCCCCCCCAGGCGCGGGGCTGGGGTGGGGGAAGCCCGAGCTTCCCCCTCCCCCAGCCCCCAGAATGCGACCCAGAGCCATGCCGAAGCTGCGTGCAGATTTGGCATCGCTCTGGGAGCTTGCGGGGCTGGGGGAAGAGGAAAGCCCGAGCTTCCCCCTCCCCCAGCCCCCAGAATGCGCTGTGTCTCTCCCGCTGTCCCCCAAGTTTGCGGGGCTGGCGACGGGGAGGAGCAGGCTTCTCCCCCCCCCGCCAGCCTTCTAACAAAGTCGGGGGACAGCGGGATGGCGGCGTTCTGCCTCCTCACTGTCCCCCGAGCTTGTGGGGCTGGCGGTGGGGCTCTCCTGAAGCCTGCATTCGCCCCATAGGACGCACACACATTTCCCCTTCATTTTTGGAGGGGAAAAAGTGCGTCCTATAGGGCAAAAAATACGGTAGGCCCTCCCCAATGGAAACGGTTTTTTGAATATTCACAAATAAATTGTAAACAGATATGAACATTGGCAGGATTATTGTATAAATAGTACTGTATAATGAATAAATGGGTCAATTAAGTTAATTTGGAATATGCAAAAAATATTAAAAAAAAACAAATTTAAGGAACCGCAGAAAGAGAGGGAAGGAAGTCAAGTTTTGAAATGTTAAAATGGTTGTAAAATTATTGAAATGTATAAAACGGAGAATCGGGTTTTTTTAAAAAAAGAATTAGGCCCTCCTTGTTCCACACCTTCCTTGGGTGTTTCAAACTCAGATCCGGCCTCTTGCTTGCCTGGACGAAGGCTAGAGAGGGCTGTGTGTGTGTGTGTAGAAACTAGCCTATTCTCTACAAAGCTTACATTTTATAGAATCGTAGTGTTGCAGGAATTTATGTATAGGTTGGGGGGGGGGTTGCCCCTCCAGCAGATATCATCCACATGCAGCCCACTACCACAACCAGCACCATCACTTTTGTGACTTTTGTGATTTGTCCCCACAAAACACTTCATCACAGTTTCTTCTTATCTATTCAAAGGGCCTTTGCTGCACGATACCAAATGTAAGAATTCACTGATAAATGCATCTATGTACTGGCTCACTGGGAAAACTTCAGAAATTCCTATAGACAGGCGAGCTCAGCTCCTCAGCAGCCCCTCTGCCTGAGGGATAATCCCTGGCATCCTGATACCTGAGTGCCAGACAGGTAGCCATTCCAGAAATAACAAACCCAGATGAAGACAAAAGGGTGTGATGAACTTGGCTGGGAAACAGGGAAATGTAAATATCTCTTTTGTTCCACTTGATGGGTGTTTGGTGGAGGGCAAGGAGAACCGTGGGGCAGGGTCCAGGATGCTCAGATTCCTGCCACCAGACCTCGCCTTTCATGATGTAACCATGATGCATTAGTGATGTAGTTTGGGGGGG
Source organism: Podarcis raffonei (assembly GCF_027172205.1). Classification (NCBI taxonomy): domain Eukaryota; kingdom Metazoa; phylum Chordata; class Lepidosauria; order Squamata; family Lacertidae; genus Podarcis; species Podarcis raffonei. The sequence goes on along the minus strand of NC_070619.1, from coordinate 2,497,353 downwards.
GTGTAACATGGGGATTAGACGCTAATAAAAGTTTGGGTTCTCTTTTGTTTGGGGCTTCCATCTTGTTCCACCTGGTGGCAGGTGGGAGTCCTGTCGCGACAGTCTTCAGTAAAGACCAAGCCTACTGGCTGCTGTTTTGCTCTGGTATTCCTGGCTGGTGTCCTTTTTTTTTTGTCCAAGGGAGCCCTCGGATTTCTCCGTTAACAGTAGAGTTGGAAGGGACCCCTGGGGGTCATCTAGTCCAACCTGCTGCAAGGCAGGAATCTCAACTAAAGGAATCTCATTTACCACCCATTGCCCCGCCCACTTTTGCACCTGGTCCCGCCCACCCCTGGCATGCGGCCCTCGGAAGGTAACTCAGGCCCTCAGGGTGGGAAAGGAGCAAACCCACTGAGATGAATGGGCGCAATGATGAATGACTTAAGCCTGTCGATTTCCATGGGTCTTGGGTTCTTCCCATCCAGCCTCTGGCCCCCAACTGGCTTACCATTCACAGACAGGCTGTCCTTCTCCAGGCTGTAGTGGCCGAGCCTCGTGCCGTCCCTCGTCAGGTTGCTGATCTCCCGGTGAAGCCTCACGTGGTCAAAGGGGGCAGGGAGAAGATCTTCCCAGTAGCTGCAGACAGTGTCCACCGCCGCAGCATGCCTGGTTTGTGGAGCCCTAAGGAAAGCAAATGCGCATTATAGAATTATAAAACAGAGGGGGTCCTTCAGGGGTCATCTAGCCCAACCCCTGCAATGAAAGGGGGTCCTCTGCTCCAGAGCAGCAGAAACAAGCTTTCTCCATCTTCCCTGCGACAGCCCCTCAGATATTTGAAGATGGCTGTGAGTTTCCTCTTTTCCAGGCTAAACATACCCAGCTCCTTCAACCGTTCCTCATAAGGCTTGGTTTCCAGACCCTATCAATGGGGGGGGGGGTTGGGGCTCAAAATGGGTATATGGAACATCCACGCTCAACAGCAGTCTACCTCGGGAGGCCTGCCAGGGGAACTGGTTGGAACTGGAAGGCCTGGCTGTTGCCCACCCTCTTAGCTGCTCACCCCAGACTCTTACCAAAATCTCTCCACTCTGCAATATGCAAACGCCGGGCCAACGTGTGTCTTTTTGAGAAGAGGCTCCATCTGGAAGGGAGAAAGGAAAGAAAAATATTGGCAGAGGTCCGTCACCTGCAGATCAGTCGCTTTGAAAGCTTTGCCTGAAAGGCGGAATGATCTGCGGAGGGGGCACTGTGAACAGTGCCACCTCATGAGTGATCGCCAAAGAAGAAGATTCTGCATTTGTAAGAAATTGATCTTTCAGCACATGGTGGAACCTAAACTTTGGAACTCCCTGCCACTGGGCAGGAACCTTCCCTGTACTCTTTGCTGCACCTGCTAAAGATGTTTTTTTATTAGACTCAGACATTTAGAATGCTGATGTGTTTTTAGGTTGTTGCTGGTTTTGTTTGTTGTTATTTTTCTGAATGTTTTACAGTGGTACCTCGGGTTACATATGCTTCAGGTTACATACGCTTCAGGTTGCAGACTCCGCTAACCCAGAAATAGTACCTCAGGTTAAGAACTTTGCTTCAGGATGAGAACAGAAATTGCGCGGCGGCAGCGGGAGGCCCCATTAGCTAAAGTGGTGCTTCAGGTTAAGAACAGTTTCAGGTTAAGAACAGACCTCCGGAACGAATTAGGTACTTAACCCGAGGTACCACTGTAATTGTTTTTACTATTACTGTTTTATTCTTTTTGTAAAGCGCTTTGAAGTTTCCTATGATCAAGCGGTGTACCGATTTTTGCAAAATAAATAAATGCACACAAGAGATAGGAAGGGGATAATAAAGGTTTCTCAAGAGGGAAGAGGCATCAAGAGTTGGCCCAGGGAGGCATTTTCCAAGGACCCACAACTAACAGTGGGGTCCAGTGGCAAGAGCCCCTTTTAGCAACCCAGGCCCATATGCTTATTTATTTTATTTTAAAATCTATGCACTGCTTGATTGCACAAAAGCAAAACAACGGTCTCAAAGCTGATTACAAAAAAGGGTAAAGCAATAAAAATATACATAAGAAAAAGGAACAGCCATAATTTAAGACTTTCAAGAAATTAAAATAACAATAGGATAAAAATAGATAACTCAGAATGAAATTCTGGAACCAAAGTGCTTTTTTGTGTGCAGTTTTAAAACTAGCTCAATGTGAACTAGCCAGATGTTTAGCTGAGAATCAATCACAGTCAGCCCATCAATTGGACTTTAGAGCCATCTTGCCCCAAAATGGCAACTAGACATTCCGTTTTGGCAACTACAACCTTGGTTTAAGGAACCATTTGGCATCTAGCTTATACATCGGAGTTTCTAGCACTGGAGGCAGTCTTCAAGGGCAAGCCCCACATCTAATGCAGGGCAGTAGTCTAACCAGGAAGTCTCCAGGACTGGGCAAATTGTGCTGCAGGTGGTGCACACAAGTGGGGGACATGAAACGTACATAGAAGTTCAGGGCTTTCTCCGTAGCGTTGAACTTGCGAGAACCAGGGGTCCCCAAGTCATTCATGTAGGGGAGGCTGGACAAGGTGTAGTTGACTGTGAAATTCCGCAAAGTTGGCATCTTGTCAGGGGTCACGGCGGGGAGATCTGGAAGGAGGAGAAACAATGTGAATTTCAAGGTGGGAGTTGTTTCGATCAGAGAGTTTTCCGTTCGCATGGTGGCACTTCGGAATACTTACACGGAACGCTACGCAGGTCGCTGTAACCTGGAAAGGAAAGACAGTAAAGAAACTAAGTTTTCTGCACAAGAAGCAAGATCCCCCTGTGTTAAAATAAAATAAAATAAAGGCCTCCAAGCAGAGGCTGCTTTGTCACTAACTGCAGATGAGCTCGTGCCTCCATGTAGAATTGTGCATTTCCCCCACAAAATTAATAGTTAATATTAATATCCTTTATATCTGGATGGTGCAGTAAGAAATCACCCTCTGCGTGTTCCCAAAAAACAGCCTCCTCTATTCAAACTGCATTACCCAGCCTCCTCTATTCAAAGGTCCCCGTGAAATATATCCATCTATATAGTCTATAGAATATAGAATATATGGGGGGGGGGATCTTGCATCAAGTGAGTTTGCACGCTTTCCTGCTGTCGGATGAGGGAAATTATGGACTCCTGGGGGTTCATTTGCCTCGGCTGCCAAATGGGTGGCTCAGCTGGGATGGCCTTTTGTTATGCTTAGGGCTTATAGCTAAACGAATAAAATTGCTACTCTTGCCCCTTCATGAGGACTAGAGCCATGCTATCTAAAAAAAACCCCAAAGATGTATTCAGGGTCCGTCTTGAAGCCTGCTGACTGGGGAAGTTTACTGTGTGTGAAGCCAGGTGTTCTCTCTCTGCTGGCCCAGAAGACTCCTCACCTGGAGTCACCTGCCTGGAGCTGGTTGGTAGCTAATGGATTGAGGTTGAATCCTGACAAGACAGAAGTACTGTTCTGGGGGGGGGGGTACAAGAGGTTCGGCAGGTGTGGGGGACTCCCTGGTCCTCTATGGGGTGACTGTGACCCTAAAGGACCAGGTGTGCAGCCTGGGGGTCATTTTGGACTCACAGCTGTCCATGGAGGCACAGGTCAATTCTGTGTCCAAGGCTCCATCTGAGACCCTCCCTGCCTGCGCCCTGTCTCGCTAGGGTGGTCCATGCTCTGGTTATCTCCTGCTTAGACTACTGCAATGCGCTCTCCGTGGGGCTACCTTTGAAGGTGACCCGGAAACTACAACTAATCCAGAATGCGGCAGCTAGACCGGTGACTGGGAACGGCCGCTGAGACCACATTAACACCAGTCCTGAAAGACCTACTTTGGCTCCCAGTACGTTTCTGAGCACAATTCAAAGTGTTGGCACTGACCTTGAAAGCCCTAAATGGCCTCAGTCCAGTATACCTGAAGGAGCGCCTCCACCCCTATCGTTCAGCCCGGACACTAAGGTCCAGCTCTGAGGGCCTTCTGGCGGTTCCTTCATTGTAAGGAGTGAGGTTATGTGGAACCAGGCAGAGGGCCTTCTTGGTGGTGGCGCCCTCCCTGTGGAACGCCCTCCCATCAGATGTCAAGGAAATAAAAAAACTATATAACTTTTAGAAGACATCTGAAGGCAGCTCTGTGGAGTTTTTAATGTTTGATGCTTCATTGTGTTTTTATATCTGTTGAAAGCCTCCCAGAGTGGCAGGCTATAAATATTATTATTATTATTATTATTATTATTATTATTATTATTATTATTAAAAATGCACCATTGACGTAGAGGCTGTCCTTGTCTAGAGTATAGGGCCCCATCTTTTTGAAGCCATTGGTCATATTTATCAGCTCCCGGTACACCTTCACTCGGTCGAATGGTGGCGCCGTCGCATCTCGCTGGTAGCTGCAGACTGTGTCCACCGCAGTTGCCGTCCCACCATCCGAAGACCTGCAAGATCGAAGGCGCGATGGTCAGTCCCTAAGCAGGCAGGGGTTGAGCACTTTTCCGGCCCAGGGGCTGCATTGCAGGGGCCGCATGCCAGAGGCAGAAATGGGCGGGGCAATCGTTGTACCTCTGGCCAGCCGCTACCCACAGTCACAGAATCCTCTCCAGGCAAGTAAAGGGCAAGATCAGCAGTCCAGGGCATATCTCTAGCCTGGTGAAAATCAGTCAGCTGGGGAGTGAAGTGAGGGGTGTGGCCTGGGAGAGGGGGTGTGGCCTGGGAGAGGGGGTGTGGCCTAGGGAGAGGGTGTGTGGCCTAGGGAGAGTTGCCAAGGGCCAGATAGCAAAAGATCTAGAGGGCCAGGCCTGTGGTTCTCAAATCCTACCGTTGATTACTTTATATTCTTTTTCCTTTTCCTTTGTTTCATTTTGGTGCACCACCCTTTACTCTGACTGAACAGGAATTTCTCTTCCTGCGTCACATGGGATTGGGCTAGATGACCCTTGGGGTCCCTTCCAACTCTACAATTATTGTTTTCCCCCAGTTTATCTTTAGTAATTTGTATTGCTTTTCAAAAAAAATTAACAAATTAATCTGAATTAAATATTTAAAATTTGCTTTCCCACCCTTCCTTCACGTGTGCCTTGTTCTTCCTATCTTGCTGCATTATAAAACATATTTTAATCTACTTGTCTCTTTATTATTTAAAACAATTTATCATTTTAACATTATTATTTTTTAAGTCTTCATAGCATCATTTTCCATTGTGTATATTTCAATCCCTGCCCTTCCTTTTATCAACATATATATGTGTGTGTTTTATTATCATCTCTATTGTTTTTCTCCTCTGTTTCCTTTCTTCCTTTGTCTTCCTCTCTTTTCTTTTGCTGTTTCTCTCTTTTTTTATGATTTCATCTGTTCTAGATGTACTTTTTACTGTATTGCAAAAACTTTAATAAACATTTCGGAAAAACAGCAACAATAACAACCCTATAACATATTTTCCAAGAAAACCAACAGAATTACTCTTTGCTTTGCTAAACCAACTCAACAATTCTATGATCCTTGGCTAAAAGTTGCGGGACATTGGTGTTGAAATTCACTGGAATGGAAATACTGGTTTACGGCAACATGCGGGTTCAAATCAATAATAGCCACATGGAAGATTCCGGAATGTTGAGACGTCTTACCGTAAAGTCGTAACGTTGCATCCGGAATAGGTGTCTCCAATGCTACTTTTCCTCAACATTTGGCCCAGCTAAAGGCAGAAAAGAATCTCATATTAGCCCGACTCTGGAGAAGGAATTATTAAATTCTGACTCTGGGTTGTCTGGCATCTAGACTGGCCCTTTGGTCCAGGTTTAGGAAAGACTGCATCACACGTTTATTGGGGCATAAGTCCCGTTGAATAGAGTAGAATCTACTTTTTACTCAGGAGGTGGTGGACTGGATGGCCCTCTGTCAAGGATGCTTGAGCTGAGATTCCTGCATTACAGGGGGTTGGACTGGATGACCCTTGGGTCCCTTCCAACTCTACGATTCTATGAATCTATGATTCTATGACTAAACCAACTGTACAGTGGTACCTCTGGTTGCGAACGGGATCTGTTCTGGAGGCCCATTCGCAACATGAAAAGAACGCAACCCGCAGGGGCATGTCTGTGCATGCGCGTGGTGTCATTTTGCGCTTCTGCACATGCACAAGTGGCGAAACCCGGAAGTAACCCTTTCCGGTACTTCCGTGTCGCCGCGGGACGTAACCTGAAGCGGACGTAACCTGAAGCGGACGTAACATGAGGTATGGCTGTACATTATGTTGGGCCAGTGACCTTAGGGCCTGGCCTACTTCACAAGGTTGTTGTGAGGGGCGATTAGGGGATGGTGACCTTGAGTTCATTGGAGGTGTGAAGGCTGATTGCCGAAGAATGGATGCTTTTGAATTCTGTTGCTGGAGGAGACTCTTGAGAGTCCCATGGACTGCAAGAAGATCAAACCTCTCCATTCTGAAGGAAATCAGCCCTGAGTGCTCACTGGAAGGACAGATCCTGACGCTGAGGCTCCGATACTTTGGCCACCTCATGAGAAGAGAAGACTCCCTGGCAAAGACCCTGATGTTGGGAAAGATGAGGGCACAAGGAGAAGGGGACGACAGAGGATGAGATGGTGGGACAGTCTTATAGAAGCTACCAACATGAGTTTGACCAAACTGCGGGAGGCAGTGGAAGACAGGAGGGCCTGGCATGCTCTGGTCCAGGGGGTCACCAAGAGGCAGACACGACTAAACAACAACAATTATTGTTGTTGAGAGATAATAAATTAACAGTAACAATAATAGAGTGATGATTATTATGAGTAGATTAATGGTAATAGTACAGTGGTACCTCGGGTTACGAACACTTCAAGATATGTTTTTTCACGTTACGAACGATTTTAACCTGGAAGGTCAGATCGTATAAATATTTCGCCTTTTACTGCCAGGCCTCTCTGAGGCCTCCACAAGAGCCCCGAGCCAAGCCTCAACGTTCACAGGATGCCCAGCAGGTCGCATCCCAGCCCCAAAGTTAGGTAAGGAACACTTACCTAGAGAAGACCAAGAGCAGTGAAGCTGTTAAGAAACAAAGGCGAGCCTGGGCCAAAAAGCCCTTGACCAACCCTTGACCCACCCCCAGCTGTAGCAAGATGGGGGCACCTGGCCAGGTAAGCCCACCTACCCTGTGGTGGGGGGAGTGGAATTTTTTGGGATTCTGCAAGGGACTTTTCTCATCTAGACCTACTAATATCCTGTGCCCATGAAGTGCAGGGATACTGAGACTCACCAAAGTGGTCACAACTCTCTGTGTGGAAGTGAAAGCTTTCGAACTTGGATCCCCCATCTCCGCCTTGTATCTGAGGTTGGTCAGAGTGAAGTTGGTCGTGAAGCGTTCACTGGCTGGAGGGTGGGGAGAAGTTGGGACAACGCCTGCATAACAGAGAAGAAGAAGCCATTATTGACATAGATGTCTGTCTCCTCAAGAATATTGCTGTCTCCAAGAGCGGAGCTGAAACAGTTTTTTCATGTTGCACCATCATGATTATCACCATCCCTGAAATGCCATAAGCCTGAGACGTGTGTCTGGAGGTCTCGCTGAGGGGGTCTAATAATAATAATAATAATAATAATAATAATAATAATAATAATAATACCCCACCCTTCCTGGTTCAAAAACTGGGCTCAGGGCGGCTAGCGGCTAACAACAAATTTAAAACACTTAATTGTAAAAGCAGCATAAAATACAGTATAAAAACATAAATAACAATAAAATTCAGAAATCAATTTAGGGTAAATCCATCCAATAAGCATTAGATAGTCACCAGGGCTAGCTGGTTGAATTGGTCCTACTTGGGCCAGTGAGGAGACCAGGGGAGAATTAGCTGTGGGATCCCAGAGCGGGGAATCTTCATAAAAGGGGAGAGGGAGGGAAGGAAGGAATGGGAATAAAAGATCAGGCTAAGTTCAAATTGAAGGCCAGGTGGAATAGCTCTGTCTTACAGGCCCTGCGGGAGGAAGTTAAATCCTGCAGGGCCCTGGTCTCCTGGGACAGAGCGTTCCACCAGGTCGGAGCCATCACTGAGAAGGCCCTGGCCCTGGTGGAGGATAGTCTGACTTCCTTAGGGCCCGGGACCTCTAAACTATGATTATTCATGAACCTTAAGGTCCTCTGTGGGGCAGACCAGGAGAGGCGGTCCCGTAAATTCCAAAGGAAAGCAGAGCAAGATGCTTGGCACTCGCTTGACTGAAGGAGTTGCTGGAAGCAGGCTGACAAGGCACCATCCAACAGCCTTAGGGACTCCACTCTGGATTTGTGCAGGGCCCCCCAGATGTCCCACAAGCCAGCAGGTAAGGTCACAAGCAGTGGCGTAGTGTGAGGAAGGGTCACAGGGGTGGCTGGCTGCCCCGAGGCCGAGGTACGTGGCAAAGCAGAAGCGAAGATGTTATACCAACAACTGACAGACCCTATGCAGTGGCGTAGCATGGGGGCCCCCAGAGGCGGTTGCCCCGGGCGCAAAATTGTTAGGGGCGCAAAATTTCAACACCTGGTGCTGCCTCAATACAGCTGCACACTTTTGTCATTGGGCTTCACTGAAAACGGTTTCTCCATGTAAATCAGGAAGTGACCTCTCCATACTTTTCTTACGTCTGTGGCTGAGGTCGCTTGGGTGATCATAGAATAGAATCATAGAGTTGGAAGAGACCACAAGGGCCATCGAGTCCAACCCCCTGCCAAGCAGGAAACACCATCAGAGCACTCCTGACATATGGTTGTCAAGCCTCTGCTTAAAGACCTCCAAAGAAGGAGACTCCACCACACTCCTTGGCAGCAAATTCCACTGTCAAACAGCTCTTACTGTCAGGAAGTTCTTCCTAATGTTTAGGTGGAATCTTCTTTCCTGCAGTTTGGATCCATTGCTCCGTGTCCGCTTCTCTGGAGCAGCAGAAAACAACCTTTCTCGATGACTTCCGGGTTGGCGCCATCGTCTAATGGCGGATTCCCTCCGAGCTCCGGAGAGAATCGGCTCAACAGGGGTCGGGTTCTGCCGCGGCGGTGACGCGGGGACCCTCAGAAACCACAGGCGCTGAAGCCTGTGGACTTGGTGACTCGGCGGGCACCATTTGCGCCCCCCCGACCCGCAAAGGAGCCTTTTTAAAGGCTCTGGAACGGGGGACGGAGAGCGGCGTGGTGCTGTGAGTTCGACTGCTTCCCCTGCTGAGTGAAGCCGCATGCCATGGACGGAGAGCGCTAACTTCTTCCTTTGAACATTCGGATTAAAAGTAACGACCCGTGAGTAACACGGTAATTGGACTTAAAAGGGAAATTTTATCTTTGGGAATTAGGCACGAACGGGCAAGGTGTTAAAAGGAAGTCCGCCTACCCGCCTTGTAAACATCGTAAAGCAAGGATTTTATTACTAAGGTTGTGAGAATACCTTTCTCCTTTGTGGAGAAAAGCAATTAACTTTACGTTGGGGCAATTTAAGTGATTGTGCTGGAGGATAAGAGCTAACATTGAGAACGGAATTCACCCCTCCCCCAAGACCCGGGAGCGATTGGTGAGAGAGCCTGCGGAAGAGGTATAAAGACTTTGACAGCTGTCAAACTAGCTGTCAAAGTTGGAAGAAAAGGGAAACTCTGTTTTTGCTGACTTTGCTGGTTATATTCGCTACAATTTGGCAACAAATTGTTAAAATAAAGAAGGAAAGGTTAACTTGGCTTTTGGGTGGGAATTGGAAGACATTAAGTAACTAGAATCCCTCTAGAGGGGGTTCAGGACATTACAAAAATGGCTGTAAGTGGAAAAATACTGGCTGAACTGGAAAAGACCTTCTCGCTCCTGGGAAAACTGCAGGAACAGATGGATGTTTTGACTGTGAATGTTACAATAATGAAGGGAACAGTAAATAAAGTTGCTGAGCCTGGAAGAGATATGATTCAAGTTCCTGCAGATGAACAGGGAAGTGTTGTTATTGATCTAAAAATCCTTACAGCCAAACAAGAAAAGGAATTTGAGTCATCTGAGGATGTGTTTAAAGAGGAACATGAGGATCTGAAGGAAAAAGATGGAGGTGCTGTGATGTCGCAGATGATCAAAGAGAGCCAGAGGCCTGTTAAGTTGGACACAAAGGAAAATAAGAACAGGATGATGAAAATTTGGTTTGAAGTGAAGAATGGAAATTGGAGAGATCTCCTCATATGGAGATCTGAAGACATATGGAATACAAATTTGGCTAATGTGGAATTTGGAGCCTTTGGGACATTTGGATTTATGAGAAGTAAGAAACAAGATCTTGGCTCCATTGTTAAATATGGAGGTCTGGCTGGAAGAAATATGGACCTTATTGGAACAGAGCCTCTTCGAGATTCGGAATTTAAAATAAAGGACTATCAAAAAAACCGGCAGAGAGAAATTGAGAGAGAGTTAAGTGCCTCGGACGTGAGGTCGCCAGGCTGATTGCAGATGGACTGATGGACTTTGGTTGGGGTTCGAAACCGGGAAAGGGGGTGGTAGGGCTTCAGGAATCCAAAGGGTGTACAAATATATTTTGTTTTAATTAAGTTGGTTTTGCCACTAACATAAAAATGGGGATTTTGGGGAAGGGATCTGGGGCCGACCTTAGAAAAAGATTGTTAAGAATAAGTGTTGATGTATAAAGATTGAAGTTTTTAAGTTAAATTGGGTTAATTAAATTGATGGGGCGAATTTAGGAAAAGTATTTTAAGAATAAGTTCTGAAATATAAAGATTGAGGTTTATAAGTTAAAATTGGTTAATTAAAATGAATCAGAGAAAACAAGGTAAAGTGTGGGGACAAAAATTTGCTGAGCTAAAAATTGGAATTGGAATACAAGAAGGGCAGGTGTGGGGAAGTCAAGGAATTTGGACATGGAAAGCAAGTAATGTAAACTTTTTCAATTGTTGCTTTTTCCTTTTCTTTCTTCTCTCTTTTTTCTTTTTTGTCTTTCTTTTTTATTTTTTTAAAATTTCAATAAATATATTTTTTTTAAAAAGAAAACAACCTTTCTCCCTCCTCTTATGTGACATCCTTTTATATATTTGAACATGGCTATCATATCACCCCTTAACCTCCTCTTCTCCAGGCTAAACATGCCCAGCTCCCTTAGCCGTTCCTCATAAGGCATCGTTTCCAGGCCTTTGACCATTCTGGTTGCCCTCCTCTGGACACGTTCCAGTTTGTCAGTGTCCTTCTTGAACTGTGGTGCCCAGAACTGGACACAGTACTCCAGGTGATGCTTGAATGCCCTGGGCACTGGCAACCCACGCTACGCCACTGGCCACAAGGGCTGGAATTTTGCTTTATTTTAAAGGAAAGCACAGGGTTCAATCTCAAGCATCTCCAGGGCAGGTCTGGGAAAGGCCCTTGCGTCTGAAACGCTGGGAAGCTGATGCTAGGGCATTTTTCTACGTTCGGCTGGGATGTGGTTGAGGTGTCGCAGTTCTGTGAATAGCACACTTACTGGGTTGACGAGATGGTTCATGATAACCTGTTGAAGAAGGGAAGACTTGTTAGAAGGTGGCAGAGAGCACATTGTTTGGGGAATGTCCCACCCAGGCTAAAGAAATCAGGATGGAGAACAATGTTCTAACACATGTAACCATACACTGCCAGAGTAAGCAACTATTTTGGAACATGTTGAAATATTGCTTTGTAATATTGCATTTATATTTGAGGAAGTAAGTCTCTGCGCTTATGGCATATCAATCATTGCAGAAATATTCTGGCCTCTGTGTCATGTTCGGAGGACTCTCTGGCTCTCAGGAGAGCAGAGATCTCTGCCCCGGGCATTTGGAATAAAGAGAAACTTCAGCTGAGAAACAAGAGTTGTCCTGTGGTTTGATTTCCACAAGAACACCTCCACATGCTTCAACCATAACAGCATGCTTCCGCTCCTCACCATTCACGAGGAGGCTGTCCCGGTCCAGGTCGTAGGGCCCCATCTTGGTGAAGTCCTTTGTCTTGTTGGCAATCTCCCGATACATCTGCATCCGGTCAAAAGGGGATGCCATCAAGTCTCTCTGGTAGCTGCAGACACTGTCCACGCCAGTGTTCTTCCCGTCATCTATGGATCTGGAAATGGAAAGGTTAAAAACTTTAAAACTCTTCCTAAGTGGGACCTCTTCCTCCTCCTTCCAGTTCAACACTTTTGGCCCTAAATTAGATGTCCCAGGAAAGGACCAGTGGTGCTGGTAAGGAGCAGGTACTTTGCTGGAGTGGCACCTCCAAGAGGACAAGGCAGGTCAGACGTTTCAGCACCATGGAAAGCTCCATGTGAGCCGCTTGCCCTGCCAGAGATTAAGATGCGTATTGAGGTTTTTAATACAAGGACTGCATTCACAATCAAGCTTTGTGATGTATTTGTTATTTTGCATCTCTTACTTGCCTGATAAAATTTCAAAGACCACCTTTAAAATAATAATAAAAAAGCACCCTTCCTGCATCCATACCTGAACTCCGAAACCTTGCATCCCATGAGCGCAGGTCCAACGCTGCTTGTCCGCACTGCTCGACCCATCTAGGCAGAAAGGAAGGTGCTGTCATTTATTTATTCCTGCCCTTAAAAAGCAGAAGGTGTGCTCTTGGGCCGGGGGGGGGGGGGCTTACCAGTGCTGACAGCGCCTTCTCCGTCGCGTTGAACACCTTCGACTGGGGAGTGCCCATCTCCGGCTTGTAGATGAGGTTCGTCACGGTGTAGTTCACCGTAAAGTGATCCACTGCTGCCGTTGGAGGCCGAGGAGTGGTGAGCGAGGCAGCTGTAAGGGATATAATCTGTGAGATCACAGCCTTGCCCCATGTATGCCCCCCCCCCCTGACCTCACCATTCTGCATTACCGGCACATAATACCCAATCTACACTTGGAAGAAATTAATCTTTGAGTGTAGCAGAAACTACCCTTTGGAACTCTCTGCCTCTTGACAACAGGCGGACGCCTTTCCTGTACTCTTTCTGGCTCCAGCCAAAAACATTTTTTGTTTACGCAAGCCTATCCAGACTTGATCCTCCAGATGTTGCGGGACTACCACTCCCATCATCCCTGACCGTTGGCCATACTGGCTGAAGATGATGAGGTTTGGAGTTCAACAGGAGGTAGTCACAGCCTCACTATCCTGTCCTACTGCCTCAGACATCTCCGAACAGTGCGCTGGCCTTCTCTTCTCCAGACCTTCCCACCAGAAGGGGGTCACCCAAGGGGTCTGAGCTCTCTGGGTCTGGTTCATTGGGTCCTGGAACTGCTGCCCTCCCTTTAAAAAACTTAAATCAGCACCCTCTTTTGCTTATATGGCTATGGGACATAATGCAAAATGCAGGGGTGGTGAGGGGTCTGCCCGCATTGTGGGTGCCCTGCGCATGCGCATGACCTCATGAGCATCACACACATGATGACTGGCCCTGTTGGGCCTTGGCGTGCCGTGTGTTGTCACGCACACACCGTGTTGGGTCGCCTGGCTGGGCACTCGCAGTGATAGTTTTGTGCGTGCCTTGGCAGCCAGGGCCCCCCAGAAATGTCTCCTATGACCTGAGTCACTTGATTAGTCACACTGAAACGATGCACACTCATACACACGTGGCTTCAATTCCAGGCTTTGTTTCCTGCTCTCTCCCAGTTTTTAATTATTTCTGATCCGGCTTCTCAGCGCTGAAATTGGCTATCCATCTAACTGATAGGTCAGAGGTTGCCATGCTTTTTCTTTTTCCCCCTTTTTTTCTTTTTTCCAGCGCAACATCTAACTCATTTTATAGATTTTTTTAACACATCAGTTCCAACAGTCATACAACATATCTTCTTATCTTATACAATATTTTAGACTTCCGTCAACACCTCTGATGATTTTCCGTTCTTTATCACTTATTCTGCATTTCTAAATTTCTATATTACATTTAATTGTCCTTAACTAATAATTCTTTTCATAGTCTTTCTTGTAATATTTCAAATAATCCACATTACAAAACCTCTTGCAGTCCTACAAGCGTAATCTGTTCATCACAATTACTTTTCAAATAGTTCATCTATTTACTCCAGTCTTCTAAGAATCGCTGGTCTTGCAGGTTTCGAATCTTTCCTGTTAATTTATCCAATTCTGCATAGTGGTTGCCACGCTTTTTCAGAGCAGCTTCCTGGCAGTTCCAAAAACTCATCCCCAGTGCCCCTACTCTGCTCTCTCTATATATTTTTTTACAGCATTGTTCAGCACAAGATGAATTAATTAAGTCAACAATGATGCAATGGGTTTGAATAAAAACACTGTGGAGGGCAGGGTGGGAAATCAATCCATGAAACAAAGCTGCTATGTAATTATCTAACCTGAAGATAATTTGAGAAATTTTGGAAACGTAGTAAAAAATAATATTTGCAAAAAAGGAAAAGCATTGTTCAATAGAGCGGTTCTCATGAGGAAGATCATGACACAATAGAACAGTAACAACTGATTGCCCTTTCATTCAGAATTCAAATAAAACTACTCAGTTTCATTCAATGAACCTTACACTTCCTGCACCCCTGTGCCGCCCCCTTCCTTGCCTCTTAGCAACCCCCTAAGCAATCCCATTCTCCCCCGGGGGCAGAACTCCCCACTTGAGAATCACTGATGCACCACAATTTTGGATTAGCCTGCCCACAATGACTAAAAATTAAGCATTGCAATTATTATGCCCTTACTTGTAGGAAGAGATGCTTCATTGTAACCTGGAAAGAAAAGGAACACTTGTTTAAAGGCAGAATTGGGTTCAGTTGCTTCCACTTTCTAGCATGGACGTTTGCCCACTTTTGTCCTAGGATAGGGTTGGGTCTCTTTATATCAGGAGTGGCTAATGTTTTTGCATTTTTGGTCCACTTTCAACTAGATGTCTACCAACTCCATCTGGTGCAATGGTTGAGACCGTCTGCGCACCATCTCACCAGAGTGGGACATGCTCTGGTTATCTCCCACTTGGGATCCTGCAATGCGTTCTCCGTGGGGCTACCTCTGAAGGTGACTCGGAAACTACAATTAATCCAGGATGCAGCTGCCAGACTAGTGATTGGGAGAGGTCGCCGTGACCATATAACACCGGTCCTGAAAGACCCACATTGGCTCCCAGTACGTTTCCGAGCACAATTCAAAGTGTTGGTGCTGGCCTTTAAAGCCCTAAACAGCCTCGGCCTCTGAAGGAGTGTCTCCACCCCCATTGTCCAGCCTGGACACAGAAGTCCAGCTCTGAGGGTCTTCTGGCGGTTCCCTCACTGGGAGGAGTGAAGCTACAGAGAACCAGGCACAGGGTCTTCTTGGTGGTGGCACCCTCCCTGTGAAACACCCTCCCATCAGATATCAAGGACATAAGTAACCATACAACCTTTAGAAGACATCTGAAGGTAGCCTTGTATCAGGAAGTTTTTTATGTTTAATGTTTTATTATGTTCCTGTAGATGATGGAAGCCACCCAGAGTGGCTGGGTACAAATAATAAAATGAGGAGGAGGAGATGGATGGGGTCTTTCTTTACCTATTTTCTGAAGTTGTCAGACTTGGTGGGGCAGATCAGGCCCTGAAACTGGAGGTTAGCAACCCTACTGGCTTATATCCTAAACATTCTGAGACACAGCAGGCAGACAGAAAATATCGGACAAATTGAAAACCTGGTTACCGTTCACATAGAGGCTGTTTGAGCTCAGATTGTAGGGACCCATCTTGGTGAAGCCATTGGTCTTGTTCACAATTTCGTGGTACACCGTTACTAGGTCAAAGGGGGAGGAGGGGGAAGGAGCCCTATACGCGCAGACGGCATCCATTGCCGTTTCGTCCCCATCTCTCAACGGCCTGGAAGGAAAGGAAGAATGCAAAGAGAAACACTCAGAGTGGACCAGAGGTGATGGAGAAGATGCAATTCCTATTGTCTGGACAATGTAAGCACATGCCAGGGACTGCCTGGACAATGAGGAGTGGTGGGAGGAGCCAGCCGGGGAACCCTCAACAGAACCTCCAGAGGAGGAAGGCTCAGATCTCACTGAGGAGGGGGAAGATTAGGAGGTGGTGTTGGATCCTGAAGGGGCAACAGGGTTTGGTGAGCAGGAGGAGTCTGTGACAGGGAGCAGTTCAGACTCCTGGCTGAAGCAGAGGAGGGGAGTCAAGAGGCTGCAGAAGAACCAGGGAGTCTCTGGCTGCAACAAGCTCTCTCCAAGAACACGCAGAATAATGAGGAGGGCAGAACAGAGGCCAGAGGTACACAGACGCAGTTTGAGGAGCCTTAGAGAGTGGGAAGGCAGGGTTGTGTTGGGGAAGGCTGACCTCAGAGCTGTCACCCGGCATCCCTGATAGTTTGGGCCGACGCCTCGGCCACTGGAGATGACTCTGCCAAGCTGAAAGAGAAAAAATACCGTTGGTAAACTTTGTTTAAACTTGCTAATATCATTGCTACCAAAAATACCTTGTAGACAGGAGCAACTCCCCCCCCCCAAAAAAAACCAACAACATGGGAGGTTGGACAGTGGTATTTATTTCTAATACAGTTCATTTAGACTACAAAAAAACCCTGCAACATGGGATTGTATGTGGGGTACCCTCGGGAAAATAGGCTGACTCACAGGCGTTGTGTGATGGGAAGAGCCCAGCTGGGACTTTTGGGAGACAATTTATAATGAGATGGGGGAGGGGAATGTTTAAAAGTTTGTTCCCAAAAAGACCAGAGCCATTTCTCTTAGGAATAATTGAGTCAGATGTTTCTAAGAACTATAAGAATTTATTTCTCTATGCAACAACTGCAACTTGGATTTTATATGCTCAAAAGTGGAGGGAGGGGGCAGTCCCAACGAGGGAGGAATGGCAAATACGATGGAATACACAGAGCTGGTGAGTGTAACCAGCAGAATTGGAGAACAGTAGGAAAAAGCATTTAAAGAGGATTGGAAAATGTTTGTAGACTATATGAAGAACTTCTGTAAATGGGTCAAAACAATAGCAGGTTTAGAATAAATTCAGCAATGCAAAATATGTGGAAATAAAATGTGAAAAGAGAAAAGACAGAGTGATTATAATAAGGTAAAGGTAAAGGGACCCCTGTCCATTAGGTCCAGTCGTGGCCGACTCTGGGGTTGCGGCGCTCATCTCGCTTTACTGGCCGAGGGAGCCGGCGTACAGCTTCCGGGTCATGTGGCCAGCATGACTAAGCCGCTTCTGGCGAACCAGAGCAGCGCAAGGAAACGCCGTTTACCTTCCCGCCGGAGCGGTACCTATTTATCTACAGTACTTGCACTCTGACGTGCTTTCGAACTGCTAGGTTGGCAGGAGCAGGGACCGAGCAACGGGAGCTCACACCATCGCCGGGATTCGAACTGCCAACCTTCTGATCGGCAAGTCCTAGGCTCTGTGGTTTAACCCACAGCGCCACCCGCGTGATTATAATATGCAGCAGTAAAAGATGTTAGAAGGAAGGCATGGAAAGGCAGAAGGGAAGTCAATGTTTTAATTTTAAAATTTTTGATTGTAATGTTGAATGAGAACTATGATGATGAAACCATGTGAATAAAAGTTTAAAAGAGAGAGAGGAGAGCCCAACTGGGCAGGCGTCCAGCACAAGGCTGGTCTCTGACACAAACAGAACCCAGAGCTCCTAGGCACCTTTGAGGAGCAACATTCCAGCAGATACACTAACTACGTCAACCCAAAAGGACCACAAACAATTATCAACAACTGGATCAGAACCGGACTCTTACCACCGTGGTGAGAGCTTTTTCCGTGGCATTGAAGACCTTCGAATGCGGAATTCCCATCTCCGACTTGTATTTGAGGTTGGTGACAGTGTAATTGACAGTGAAGTGCTCAATTGCCCGAGCTGGAGGGGTCTGAGTTGTTGCTGGAATAAAGCGGAGACGGAGGCAGTCTTAGGCAAGAGGGAGAAAATTCAGCTTGGCTCTCATTTCAGTGCAGAACTAACAGGTTTGCACTTCATTCCCATTAGAGCCATTATCAAGACAACCATATGCCTCTTGTAAGGATTCTACAGCCTTTCATAGTTATACTTACATGGTTCCAGAGGGACTTCATTATATCCTGGGGGGAAAGAGAAGAGGTGATAGTTTGTGGAGAGAAAAAGAAGGCATTGCAGCATTTTTCTCTAAGGCAAAACTGGCAGGAAAATAGGCAAGATTCTCTCTCCCCTCTGCCCTGCAGCTCTTCATATTGGGATTGGTGCCTCCTTGTACCGTATTTTTTGCTCTATAGGACGCACTTTTCCCCCCACCAAAAATTAAGGGGAGATGTGTGTGCGTCCTATAGAGCGAATTCAGGATGTGTGGCTAAGCCCAAAGCCAGAACAGGGAGACGGAGCACTGCACAGTGCTCCGTCTCGCTGTTCTAGCTTGGGGATGGCTGCGCAAAGCCTCCACAGGGCAGTAGGGTGCCTTCACCCCGCTGCTCTGTGGAGGCTTCAAAGGCTGCGCTCTGGGGGCTTCAGGCAGCTATCCGCAAGCCTTCGGAGCACAGCAGGAGTTCCGCTGCGCTTGGAAGGCTTGCGGATAGCCGCCTGAAGCCTGGAGAGCAAGAGGGGTCAGTGTACACCGATCCCTTTTGCTCTCCAGGCTTCGCTTCGCTGGAGAGGCGTTGCACAGTTTTCCCTCTCTGCGCAGCGCCCCTTCAGCGAAGCGGGAGGAGAAATGGAAGGGGATCCGTTTCTCCTGCTGCTTCGCTGAAGGGGCGCTGAGCAGAGAGGGGGAGAATCCCCCCCCGTTCTCCCCCTCCTGTGGTCCGGAGTGTCCTATAGAGCGAAAAATACGGTGTTGTTTCCTTCCCTTAATAAAGAAACTAAATGGGCGATAGACTCATGTCTTCCTCTCCGACCTGCGAATGACCTGATCTTCCTGTTAGCCCCTTGACACCCCAATGGGAAGGCCACTCAAAAGCATGGCACCTGAGGCAATCTAGAGCACAATGAGCAAATGCCCCAAAACTGCTTCGCTACCGTTAACGTAGAGACTGTATCTCTCCAAGTCGTAGGGCCCCATCTTGGTGAAGCCACTTGTCTGGTTAACGATTTCATGATACACATTCACTCGGTTGAACGCCAGGGCAGCGGAGCTGTTCCGGTAAGAGCAGACGGCATCCATCCCGGTTTCGTCCCCTTTTTGCACTGGTCTGGAAGGCAAGAGAAAGGATTTGAGCAGGAGCCTTTGGAACAGGCCAAAGGGGTGGGTGCGAGAGGAATGAAGCTGCTGCTGTCCGGGGAAGAGATGATCAAAGCTGAAATGTCTACAAGTAAGAGGAAGGCTGACCTCAGAGTTGACACTTTGCATCCCATATACGCCGGGCCGATACTGCTACTGCGGAGGACTCTTCCAAACTGAAAAAGAAAGGATACGTTGAGTATTGTTATTTTGAATCCAATATTCCGAGTGAGTAAATGTTATTTGTACCTTTTACAAGATTGTGTGATTGTTATTTTAAGGGGAAATACCAGGAGAATCCAGACTGCCTTAAAGCAGCCAGGATTAAGGCTAAAATTAGCTGATCTAAGCTTCCCTTTCAAGCTGCTGAACTCACAAACATGAGGAAGGAAAGATAATATCTAATAAATTTATCCTCTCCTAGCATCAAGTCACATCCCAACAGTTACAACCTATTTAATAGCCAGTTTATGGACCGAAGCTTATGTCTAAAAGGTCCTAGCCTGTCACTGGAGGTCAAACTACCAGGGAACACCAACAAAGCACCCCAAACAATCAACGCCAACTGGAACCAGTCTTACCAGAGTGGTGAGCGCTTTCTCTGTGGAGTTGAACGCTTTCGAATTGGGAATTCCCATCTCCGGCTTGTATCTGAGGTTGGTTACAGTGCAGTTCATGGTGAACCGTTCAACTGCCAGGGCTGGGGTTGGGGTTGGTGCTTTGGTCACCAAGGGTAAAACAGCTGGAAAGGAAAACAGATATAAATCAATGCTCTTTCATTGAAGCTCTGCAAGAGACCCAGCACGCTCTGGCTCCCCTTCCCCTCTCCCCACGTTCTGAACAAAGTTAGGATTTGATTGTGGGACTTACTTGGTTTGAGAGGTTGTTCATTGTAGCCTAGGCAAAAAGGAAAGATAAGAGCAATTAGCATGAAAGTCAGCAGCATATCTCTTCTTTCTCGCATCCAAAAATGCAAGAAGGGCTTTTACACTCGCCAGAAGCTTGGCTCTGCCCTCGCTGGTCCTGGAAGGATCCTTTTAAAATGTCCCATATGCTCAGAGACTTTGCGCCAGTTCATTGGGGGAGATAGGAAGCCCAGAGCACTTGCTCTTTAGATGTCCCTTCTATGAAGAGGCACAGAGTGAAACCACTGATCCCCTGCTGGTGAGGCTCGCTGACCTCCCGGAAAAGCAAAAATTTGACCTTTTCCTGTTAGGCAAAGATCGTAAGACGACCCGGATGGTTGCCAGATTCTGTGTACTGATCTGTAGGCACAGAGCATCCCCCGACCCAAACTAGTTGGTTAATAAAATTCCCAAATGGTTCCATGGGTGACTCTGGGTCATCTCTCTGCGGTAGCTTATCTTAAAGTTTTAAGTGTCTATACGCTTATCGCATTTATAAATTTTAAATTTACTGTTGTACATTGTTTTAAATGTTTGTTTTCCTTCTGGGATTGTACCCCCAAGTGTGTTTTATAAGCTGGTCTCCGACCGTAATAAATTTATCTATCATCTATCTATCATCTATCTATCTATCTATCTATCTATCTATCTATCTATCTATCATCTATCTACCTATCTATCATCTATCTATCTATCTATCATCTAGCATGAAAGGCAAGGGGGAGAAAGAATTATTACGACGATCCCTGATTGCAATATGCAGGCACCAAACCCCCTCCATATATATAAGGAAAGCACAATAAATGTTGTGTGAAAAAGGATTCCCATTATGGCAGAGCATACTGCTCCTGTGCTGTGCTGGAATGAGCCTTTGGCAACACTGCAATACTGCAAACACACCCACAGATATTCAACGCACGTGAAATGCATAAAAACTATTTGGCCAATGTCGTTTTGTTTCATTTTTTTCATTTCACTTTAAATTTGGCTACCATTATTTTATTGTTATCATTTACTGAATTTATATACCACCCCATACCTGGAGGTCTCACGGTGGTTCACAGAAGAAAATCAAAATATAAAACCACAAAAATATATAATCAATATCTACCATTGACGTAGAGGCTGTATCTTTCCATGCTGTAGGGACCCATCTTGGTGAAACCGCTGGTCCGGTTGACGATTTCATGATACACCTTCACTCGGTCAAAGGCGGGCGTGGTGGAGTCGTTGCGGTAAGTGCAGACGGCGTCCATTCCGGTTTCATCCCCGTCTCTCACTGGTCTGAGAGGAGAGGGAGAAGGAAACAGAGGGTTTTAGCAGAAATATTGGGATGTGTGGGTCAAGAGAAAGGAGTATTGAATTGTTAGGATCAGAAGGGCACAGGATGATGCTAGTCCTCGTGATTTTGAACAATGGCTGGTTTAACTAGGAACCCAGGGAACCAACTTATACCGACTGGTCCATCAAGCTCAATATTGTCCACACTGATTGGCAGCACCTCTCCAGCAGTCTTCCTTACCACCCTGCCCAACCCAGAGGGGCTGGGGAAAGTCTGCGGCCTACAGCTTGCATAGCGGATGCTCAGCAACCAAGTTATGGTCTTTCCAGTAAATGTAGTACAAGATGTTAGGATATTTCTGTTCCACCTTAAAAAGGGAGCAGGTTGTTGTGTGTCACAAGCCTGCGTACTTCCGGCTCACAGGAAGTTTCTGTTTTGTGTATAGCTTTTGTTTTCTCTCTGTTGCCTCGACACGCAGGCAGGCAGTCATGTTTTTCCTTTGTTCTGACCAACGCTGAATAAATCTATAAAATATGCTCTCCTGGGTGCATCTTTCGTTGTGCGAACTCTGCGAAAAGGGCGTGCATGAGTCTTGGAATGTGGACAGCTATTTCTGAGGCTCATGTCGCTAATTGACTGATACTGTTATCACGGGAGACCGGGAGACAACGTGGAGGCATGATGGTCTTTGTCTCCCTGGCAGTATCCCAACACAAGATTCTTTTTTTTTTTAAAGATATTTATTGAGTTTTTCCACCTTTATACATTAAAAAATCAAAAAGAAAAAAGAAAAAAGTTAAAAACACATAAAGTTTACAATCCTTATTTTCAATAACATATTTCCCTGACTTCCCCACACCTCCCCTTCTTATATTCCAATTCAAATTGTTAATTCAACAAGTTCTTGTCCCCAATTTTTGACCTTTTTATATTTAATTCATTTAAAAAAAAACCAATTTTAACTTATAAACATCAGTATTTAAACATCAGTGCTCATTCTTAAAACTTTTTTCTAAAGTCGACCCAAATTCCCTTCCACGAATTCCCCAATTTTCATACTAATAACAAAACAAAATAAAAAAAACAGATTATAATTCTGCACCCTTTGGATTCCCAAACCCCACCCCCCCTTTCCCGGTTTCAATCCCCAACAAATGTCCATCAGTCTTAGTCTACTATCAGCCTGGAGACCTCACGTCCGAGGCTCTTAATTCTCTCTCAATTCCTCTCTGCCGGTTTTTTTGGTAGTCCTTAATATTAAACACCAGATCTCGGAGAAGCTCTGTCCCGATAGGGTCCATATTTCTTCCAGCCAGACCTCCATACTTAAAAGTGGAGCCTGAATCTTGTTTCTTACTCCTTTTAAGTCCAAATGTCCCAAAAGCTCCAACTTTCACCTTAATCAAATTTGTAATCCATAGGTCTTCAGATCTCCACATAAGGAGATCTCTCCATTCTTCAATCTTCAATTCAAAACAGATTTTCATCATCCAGTACTTATTTTCCTTTGTAGCCATCATGTCAGGCCTCTGGCTCTCCTTCGTCATCTGCAACATTACATCTCCTCCTTCCTTTTCCTCAGAAACAACATATATCTCTTTCTCCACACTCTCAAATCTTTCAGGTTTCTCTTCTTGTCCAGCTGCATGGACTTCATGAGTCAAGTCCTTATCAAATTCAATGGATTTGTTTACTGTTAAGTCCAGAGTTGCAACATTGGTAGCCAAAACATCAATTTGGCCTTGTAACTTTCCCAAGAGAAGAAACACTCTGTCCAATTTAGCTTGAATTTTTCCTCCTTCAGCCATTCTTGTAATGTCCCAAAATCCCCTCTAGAGAGATTTTGGTTACTTTATCTTCCTTCCAGTTCAAATCCAAAAATCAAGTTAGTTTGTATCAGTTCTTCCTTGTTTTCAACAAAATATAACCAAATTGTAGCAAATATATCCAGCAGAGATAGCAGAAACAAAGTTCTCTTTTTCCTTCTTGACAGCTAATTTCATAGAATCATAGAATCATAGAGTTGGAAGAGACCACAAGGGCCATCGAGTCCAACCCCCTGCCAAGCAGGAAACACCATCAGAGCACTCCTGACATATGGTTGTCAAGCCTCTGCTTAAAGACCTCCAAAGAAGGAGACTCCATCACACTCCTTGGCAGCAAATTCCACTGTCGAACAGCTCTTACTGTCAGGAAGTTCTTCCTAATGTTTAGGTGGAATCTTCTTTCTTGTAGTTTGGATCCATTGCTCCGTGTCCGCTTCTCTGGAGCAGCAGAAAACAACCTTTCTCCCTCCTCTATGTGACATCCTTTTATATATTTGAACATGGCTATCATATCACCCTTTAACCTCCTCTTCTCCAGGCTAAACATGCCCAGCTCCCTTAGCCGTTCCTCATGAGGCATCGTTTCCAGGCCTTTGACCATTTTGGTTGCCCTCCTCTGGACACATTCCAGTTTGTCAGTGTCCTTCTTGAACTGTGGTGCCCAGAACTGGACACAGTACTCCAGGTGAGGTCTGACCAGAGCAGAATACAGTGGCACTATTACTTCCCTTGATCTAGATGCTATACTCCTATTGATGCAGCCCAGAATTGCATTGGCTTTTTTAGCTGCCGCGTCACACTGTTGGCTCATGTCAAGTTTGTGGTCAATCAAGACTCCTAGATCCTTTTCACATGTACTGCTCTCAAGCCAGGTGTCACCCATCTTGTATTTGTGCCTCTCATTTTTTTTGCCCAAGTGCAATACTTTACATTTCTCCCTGTTAAAATTCATCTTGTTTGTTTTGGCCCAGTTCTCTAATCTGTCAAGGTCGTTTTGAAGTGTGATCCTGTCCTCTGGGGTGTTAGCCACCCCTCCCAGTTTGGTGTCATCTGCAATTTGACAGCTGTCAATCTCTTCTATATCTCCTCAACAGGCTCTCTCGCGGATCACTCCCGGGTCCGGGGGGGTGGCACTTCAGCTCTCAAAATTAACTCTTATCCTCCAGTGAAATTACTTATACTGCCAAATCGTGAAATTAATGTCTTTTACCCAATAAAGAAGAAATTCTCTCGACCTTAGTTAGCTAATCCTTGCTTTAGATTATTTATAAGACGGGGAGACGGACTTCCTGTTTGCGCCTTCCCCGATCATGCCTAATTCAAAAAAAAAATTTTCTTTACAAATCCAATTTCTGTATTACTCACAGGTTGTTACTTTTAGAGTCCAATTATTCACAAGAAGAAGTCAGCGCTCTCCGACCATGGCATGCGGCTTCACTCCGCTGGAGAAGCAGTCGACTCTCAGCACCGCGCCGCTCACCCCGTCCCCCGTTCCGAAGCCTTTAAAAAGGCTCCTTCGCGGGTCGGGGGGCGCAAATGGTGCCCGCCGAGTCACCAAGTTCACAGGCTTCAGCGCCTGTGATTTCTGAGGGTCCCCGTGTTGCCGCAGCGGCAAGACCCGGATCCTGCGGAGCCGATTCCCTCCGGAGCTTGGAGGGAATCCGCCATTAGCCGATGGCGCTAACCTGGAAGTCTCCACAAGATTCTAGTCCTCATGGTCCAGAATAAAGGGCTAGGTTAAACAGGAGCTCAGGAAACTGCCCCATACTGAGTCAGACCATCTAGTGTGGTATTCTCCACTCTCCAGGGCCAGATTCATTACCTTCGCTTCCCTTCCCCATTACCTCCCCTTTGGTATTTGTACTGTATTTATTAGAAAATGTATTTTACAAAGAATAAGTTATGCTGGGGAAAAGAAAACCTATGTAATGTAATGGCTGCAAAATCTTGTGACTCCAATTAAGGGCACAGAAATGCTGAATTGTGGCCTTGTCAATGTGTTAACGCCCTTTAAAAGTGACCATGAGTATGTCTGAAGGAGGACAGACAAGTGACCATGAGTATGATATATGGGCTGCTTCAAAGGAATTTTGGAAGCTAGAAGATCCTGTCTTGGACTCAAGAGAGTGAGATGCATTGCATTGGACTTAGCATATATGTATGATATTGCTTGTAATAGCTGCCACCCTGCAAGCAAAGAGTGATCTTCAAAGTCTCGTGTGTGGATTCTACTTCATCACTAGGGCTTCGAGGGTGAAATGGCTGCATCACTCTGCGTGACTCAGGAAAAAAGCGAGGCTTACTTCAAAGCTGTGACTTTGCATCCCGAATACTCTGGGCCGATACTGCTTACGGAGAAGATTCTGCCAAGCTGGGGGAAAAGACAAGATAAATTGAGTATGTTGAACCTGAATGCTCCGCACCTTATGAGAATCAATTTTGGCAAGTGGATCGGAACCCAACTCTTACCAAATGCCTGTCTAAATAAAGAAGAAAAAAGGCCTAGCCTGTCACTGGAGGTCAAACTACCAGGGAACACTACCACAGCATCCCAAACAATCGACACCAACTGGAACCAGTCTTACCAGAGTGGTGAGTGCTTTCTCTGTGGAGTTGAACGCCTTCGAATTGGGAATTCCCATCTCCGGCTTGTATCTGAGGTTGGTTACGGTGCAGTTCACGGTGAATCGTTCAATTGCCAGGGGTGGGGTTGGGGTTGGTGCTTTGGTTGGCACTGGGGGCAAAACCGCTGGAAAGGAAAACAATGATATCTTGACCGTCTTCTGTTGAAGCTCTATCACGAGACCGTCACCCTCGGTTCTCCTTCCCTGCCCTCCATGTTCTGAATGGACTCAAAATCAGGTTTCCAATACGGTACTTACTTGTTTCACGAGGCTGTTCGTTATACCCTAGGTAAAAGGGAAGGAAGGAATGGTTTGTGTTAGAATGAATGTGATGAAAGAATTCTTGCTTTGATCCCTGGTCTACAAGATGCACTTTACATCTTGAAGCTGTTACAAATACACAATCAAAGGCACAGAGCCCACCACGTTCCAAGACCCACTCTTCCACTGTTGAACAGCTCTCACCATCAGAAAGTTATTCCTGATGTTTAGTCGCAATCTTTTTTCTTGTCATTTGAATCTATTTGTTTGTGTCCTACCCTCTGGTGCAGCAGAAAACAAGCTTTCCCCATCTTCCATGTTCAGATATTTCCTCGCACTTCCAACATTTGAAAATGGCTGTCCTATCTCCTCTCAGTCTCCTCTTCTCCACACTAAACTTACCCAACTCTCTCAACTATTCTTCATAAGGTTTGGTTTCCAGGCCCTTCTTAGTCACCCTCCTCTGCACATGTCAACATCCTTCTTAAATTGTAGTGCCCAGAATTGGACACCGTATTCCAGGTGTGGTCTGACCAAGGCAGAACAGAGTGGGACTGTGACTTCCCTTGATATGGACACTAGACTTCTGTTGATGCGGCCTAGAATAGCATTCACATTTTGGCTGCGATCTCACCCTGTTGATACATGTTAAGCTTGTTGTTTACTAAGACACCTAGACTTTTTTCACATGCTGTCAAGCCAGGTGCCTCCCCAATTCTCTTTTCGGCACCTGGTTATTCCTCCCTGAATGTGAAGGAACAACCTGATGCACAAAGTTTCCCAAACTTCCTAACTTGCCATCCCTTACTCCAAAGTGTACGGCCACAACAACCATTCAGAAGCATTAGAATAATACAGACATGTCCCCCCCCCCGCCACTACTAAATCATCTTTAAAAACCAACACTAGGCTACCGTTGACATAGAGGCTGTATCTTTCCATGCTGTAGGGACCCATCTCAGTGAAACTGCTGGTCTGGTTGACGATCTCATGGTACACCTTCACTCGGTCAAAGGCGGGCGTGGTGGAGTCGTTGCGGTAAGTGCAGACGGCGTCCATTCCGGTTTCATCCCCGTCTCTCACCGGTCTGGGAAAAGAAAGAGAGAATTTGGGATGCAGGACTGACCACAAAGGTGGAAAACAGAGGAGGGAGGAAGTCACTCTTGCCAGAGTGAGTAATGTCCAGAGGATATGCGTTTCCGCACTTGAGGAAGGCTTACCTGAGCTGAGTCACTTTGCATCCCAGGTACGCCGGGCCAATGCTGCTCTGGCGGAGAATTCTTCCAAACTGAAGAAGGAAGGAAACATTGAATTGGCGAAATCATCAGGATCACCCACGACACATCCCATGCCAGTCTCACAAGTAGATGGGGATCAGACTTACCAGCATGGTGAGCGCTTTCTCTGTAGCGTTGAAGGCCTTTGAGTTGGGAGTTCCCATTTCTGGCTTGTATCTGAGGTTGGTTACGGTACAGTTGAGGGTGAAGCGTTCAAGTGTTGGGACTGGGGTTGGGGTTTGTGTTGGCGTTGGCAGAGTGGCTGAAAGTGGAAGCATAGGAGGTACATTGTGTGATGGGATTGTGACACACAGCAAAGCAACAAAAGCATGTTAAAATTTATGCTCTTCCACTTTGGCACGGCCATTGCTGACACACTCATTTTAGTTGTTCCCTTAAATTGTGTCATGAGCACAATTTAAGGATCATGATATGATACTTACTTGATGCAACAGGAACCTCATTATAACCTAGGACAAAGAAAGACATGCTGGTTTATGAATGGACCAAGACAGTGGTGTTTCAGTTGTAGACACTTGAAAAGGGTTCAATCCAGACTTCCACTGAGTGTAATCCTCCTCAGGGGAGGCTTCCCCCGCTCCGTTCCCCATTCCCAAAGTTCCCTCTGCCTATGAAACATGAAATCCCTGTTTAGAGAGCTCTCAGTTCTGGAGTGAGAGGCCTCATCTCTCAGGAAATCATGGACACAACAAGAACACTGAGCTCAGAGGAGAGTCTATTTCTGTACTATGACACAAACCCCACACAGAGATAAGACATGCACAGGAGATGATTAGGAAACAGCTGGTTACCATTGACATAGAGGCTGTCTCTTTCCATGCTGTAGGGACCCATCTCAGTGAAACCGCTGGTCTGGTTGACGATTTCGTGGTACACCTTCACTCGGTCAAAGGCGGGCGTGGTGGAGTCCTTGCGGTAAGTGCAGACGGCGTCCATTCCGGTTTCATCCCCATCACTCACAGGTCTGGGAGGAAAGAGAGAGAGAGAGATGTTGAACAGAATTATGAGCAGCTGGAACGGTTGGGCGAGACAGGATCATTCGTGTCCGTTCAAGGGATGATCAGAGCTAAAAGGTTCCCATGTTTGAGGATGGCTGACCTGAGGTGAGTCACTTTGCATCCCACATACGCCGGGCCAATGCTGCTGTTGCGGAGAATTCTTCCCAGCTGAAAAATGAAGGAAGCATTGAGTACATCAAACATATAGGATCATGGGAAGCTATTCTCACAATGGGCAGGAACTGGACTTACCAGTGTGGTGAGCGCTTTCTCTGTAGCGTTGAAGGCCTTTGAATTGGGCGTCCCCATTTCTGGGTTATACTTGAGGTTGGTTACGGTCCAGTTGACGGTGAAGGGTTCAACTGCCAAGGCTGGGGTTGGTGTCAGGCCTGGTGGAGGGGCTACCACAGGAAATGAAATAAATGGATCAGGCAGAGGCTAGTGGCTCATTGCATGGTGTGACTGATCAGAATAACAACCAATCAATTTATATGTGTTCACATGGATGCTCCTTTCCTTGAGTTTGGTGAAAGGGCCATGAAGGGTTTTTAGAAGTTGGAACTTTTAAAGCAAACTTACTTGGTTCAACTGGGACTTCATGATAACCTGGGGAAAAAGAAGAAACACAGGTTTATAAATGAGGCAAAACAGTGGTGTTTCAGATGGAGATTCTGGCAAATAATAGAACTGGTTGCATCCAGAATTCCCTTGCATGGTGTACTGCTCAGAGCGGGGTGGGTGGGTCTCAAAGCTATCTCCCTCTCAACCAGCTCTGTGGGGATTAGGAAAGCTTCTTGAACATGGGCTACGTGGTGAAGTAACAGGGGCAGGAGCAGGAAGGAGGCGTCCTTCTCAGTTGTTATGACCTCTTCCACTATCTATCTCTGGAGCCAATTCAGCTTCCTTCAGCCCATTTGAAAGCATGTCATTCTGGAGATGGAGCCCTCATCTCTCTGAAAACATTAAACCTGATGAGCAGACGGTACCCCTAGGACACCTGCACTGTAACTACGACACACCCCACAGAGAGAGGTAATCGATGTACATGAAATCATCAAGAAACACTAGGTTACCGTTGACGTATAGGCTGTATCTTTCCATGCTGTAGGGACCCATCTTGGTGAAACCGCTGGTCTGGTTGACGATCTCGTGGTACACCTTCACTCGGTCAAAGGCGGGCGTGGTGGAGTCGTTGCGGTAAGTGCAGACGGCATCCATTCCGGTTTCATCCCCGTCTCTCACCGGTCTGGAAAAAGAAAGAGAGAATTTGGGATGCAGGACTGACCACAAAGGTGGAAAACAGAGGACGGAGGAAGTCACTCTTGCCAGAGTGAGAAATGACCAGAGGATATGCGTTTCCGCACTTGAGGAAGGCTTACCTGAGCTGAGTCACTTTGCATCCCAGGTACGCCGGGCCAACGCTGCTGTTGCGGAGAATTCTTCCAAACTGAAGAAGGAAGGAAACATTGAATTGGTGAAATCATCAGGATCACCCACGGCACATCCCATGCCAGTCTCACAAGTAGATGGGGATCAGACTTACCAGCATGGTGAGCGCTTTCTCTGTAGCGTTGAAGGCCTTTGAGTTGGGAGTTCCCATTTCTGGCTTGTATCTGAGGTTGGTTACGGTACAGTTGAGGGTGAAGCGTTCAAGTGTTGGGACTGGGGTTGGGGTTTGTGTTGGCGTTGGCAGAGTGGCTGAAAGTGGAAGCATAGGAGGTACATTGTGTGATGGGATTGTGACACACAGCAAAGCAACAAAAGCATGTTAAAATTTATGCTCTTCCACTTTGGCACGGCCATTGCTGACACACTCATTTTAGTTGTTCCCTTAAATTGTGTCATGAGCACAATTTAAGGATCATGATATGATACTTACTTGATGCAACAGGAACCTCATTATAACCTAGGACAAAGAAAGACATGCTGGTTTATGAATGGACCAAGACAGTGGTGTTTCAGTTGTAGACACTTGAAAAGGGTTCAATCCAGACTTCCACTGAGTGTAATCCTCCTCAGGGGAGGCTTCCCCCGCTCCGTTCCCCATTCCCAAAGTTCCCTCTGCCTATGAAACATGAAATCCCTGTTTAGAGAGCTCTCAGTTCTGGAGTGAGAGGCCTCATCTCTCAGGAAATCATGGACACAACAAGAACACTGAGCTCAGAGGAGAGTCTATTTCTGTACTATGACACAAACCCCACACAGAGATAAGACATGCACAGGAGATGATTAGGAAACAGCTGGTTACCATTGACATAGAGGCTGTCTCTTTCCATGCTGTAGGGACCCATCTCAGTGAAACCGCTGGTCTGGTTGACGATTTCGTGGTACACCTTCACTCGGTCAAAGGCGGGCGTGGTGGAGTCCTTGCGGTAAGTGCAGACGGCGTCCATTCCGGTTTCATCCCCATCACTCACAGGTCTGGGAGGAAAGAGAGAGAGAGAGATGTTGAACAGAATTATGAGCAGCTGGAACGGTTGGGCGAGACAGGATCATTCGTGTCCGTTCAAGGGATGATCAGAGCTAAAAGGTTCCCATGTTTGAGGATGGCTGACCTGAGGTGAGTCACTTTGCATCCCACATACGCCGGGCCAATGCTGCTGTTGCGGAGAATTCTTCCCAGCTGAAAAATGAAGGAAGCATTGAGTACATCAAACATATAGGATCATGGGAAGCTATTCTCACAATGGGCAGGAACTGGACTTACCAGTGTGGTGAGCGCTTTCTCTGTAGCGTTGAAGGCCTTTGAATTGGGCGTCCCCATTTCTGGGTTATACTTGAGGTTGGTTACGGTCCAGTTGACGGTGAAGGGTTCAACTGCCAAGGCTGGGGTTGGTGTCAGGCCTGGTGGAGGGGCTACCACAGGAAATGAAATAAATGGATCAGGCAGAGGCTAGTGGCTCATTGCATGGTGTGACTGATCAGAATAACAACCAATCAATTTATATGTGTTCACATGGATGCTCCTTTCCTTGAGTTTGGTGAAAGGGCCATGAAGGGTTTTTAGAAGTTGGAACTTTTAAAGCAAACTTACTTGGTTCAACTGGGACTTCATGATAACCTGGGGAAAAAGAAGAAACACAGGTTTATAAATGAGGCAAAACAGTGGTGTTTCAGATGGAGATTCTGGCAAATAATAGAACTGGTTGCATCCAGAATTCCCTTGCATGGTGTACTGCTCAGAGCGGGGTGGGTGGGTCTCAAAGCTATCTCCCTCTCAACCAGCTCTGTGGGGATTAGGAAAGCTTCTTGAACATGGGCTACGTGGTGAAGTAACAGGGGCAGGAGCAGGAAGGAGGCGTCCTTCTCAGTTGTTATGACCTCTTCCACTATCTATCTCTGGAGCCAATTCAGCTTCCTTCAGCCCATTTGAAAGCATGTCATTCTGGAGATGGAGCCCTCATCTCTCTGAAAACATTAAACCTGATGAGCAGACGGTAACCCTAGGACACCTACACTGTAACTACGACACACCCCACAGAGAGAGGTAATCGATGTACATGAAATCATCAAGAAACACTAGGTTACCGTTGACGTATAGGCTGTATCTTTCCATGCTGTAGGGACCCATCTTGGTGAAACCGCTGGTCTGGTTGACGATCTCGTGGTACACCTTCACTCGGTCAAAGGCGGGCGTGGTGGAGTCGTTGCGGTAAGTGCAGACGGCATCCATTCCGGTTTCATCCCCGTCTCTCACCGGTCTGGAAAAAGAAAGAGAGAATTTGGGATGCAGGACTGACCACAAAGGTGGAAAACAGAGGACGGAGGAAGTCACTCTTGCCAGAGTGAGAAATGACCAGAGGATATGCGTTTCCGCACTTGAGGAAGGCTTACCTGAGCTGAGTCACTTTGCATCCCAGGTACGCCGGGCCAACGCTGCTGTTGCGGAGAATTCTTCCAAACTGAAGAAGGAAGGAAACATTGAATTGGTGAAATCATCAGGATCACCCACGGCACATCCCATGCCAGTCTCACAAGTAGATGGGGATCAGACTTACCAGCATGGTGAGCGCTTTCTCTGTAGCGTTGAAGGCCTTTGAGTTGGGAGTTCCCATTTCTGGCTTGTATCTGAGGTTGGTTACGGTACAGTTGAGGGTGAAGCGTTCAAGTGTTGGGACTGGGGTTGGGGTTTGTGTTGGCGTTGGCAGAGTGGCTGAAAGTGGAAGCATAGGAGGTACATTGTGTGATGGGATTGTGACACACAGCAAAGCAACAAAAGCATGTTAAAATTTATGCTCTTCTACTGAGCCACAGCCATTACTGACACCCTTATTTTAGTCGTTCCCTTGAGTTTGTCATGAGGAGTACAATTTTTATATTTTTATTTTATTGGGTTTTATAAACACGAATAATGTCATACAAACAAGTATAGCAAGTATTCTCATGTCGTTTGTGTATCACAAAAATACCATAATAAATGTGGAAAAATTTCTACAACATATGCACACAATTTAAGGATTATGATATGGTACTTACTTGATGCAACAGGAACTTCATTATAACCTAGAACAAAGGAAGACAGGCTTGTTTATGAATGGAGCAAGACAGTGGTGTTTCAGTTGTTGACACTTGAAAAGGGTTCAATCCAGACTTCCTCTGAGTGTAATCCTCCTCAGGAGAGGCTCCCCCTCTCCATTCCCCCTTCTTTCCATCTATGAAACATGAATTCCCCTCATAAGGGTGCTGTTCCTGAAGGAAGAACTGAGGGGAGAGACTCCATCAGGCAAGCCCTCCTTCCACCTGCCTTGCTCTACCATCTAGTCTTTGCTTCCCAATGTGTATTTTATTGTTTTATGTACTGTGGCTTGCCATTGTTTTATTGATTATAGTTTAGATATCATTTATTGTAACTGTTGAGTGGATTTCTGTTTAACTTTTATATGTTGATTGATAGGGAACTGCCATTGGCTCAGAGGCGAGAAATAGAAGGGCAGTTGTGTTACAGGGAGCCTCTGAAAATATTGCGATGCAGCTCCTCTTCCGGGGAGGAGGAAAGCCCCACCTCCGGTGGGGAAGAGGTGGAAGGACCAGAGGACGCTGGTAGGAGCCTTAACACCACTTCTGGGCAAGCTGGTCTGGAGGGAAACACGCCCTTGCCATCGCCCATTCTGCGCAGAAGTTTGGGGCGCAGAGAGGGGAGGAGACGGTTGGGGGTAACGAGACTCTTATGTTGGGGAGCTCCAAAAAAAGACCACTCCCGGATTCTGCTAGCGATTGAGCCAGACATGAGTTTTGGGGCTCTTCGCTGTAAATAGTTTGCACAAAAATAAAGCCTGTAAAACACAGGTCGGAGTCCTGCCTGGTTACTCTCGAGCAACCGCTACAGCCACCTGACATTGATATTATTATTTTATACTATTCTAATGATTGTTGAATGTTACTTTTTTGATGTAGGCTGCCTATTTTAAAGTTATCTTTATTATCACATTTTTGTATTGCATTAGATTGTTATAAGATGTACATTTTTTGTTTCTTCAGCTTGTAAACCGCCTTGAGTATTGTAAGATAGAAAGAAGGTATACAAATTAAAAATGATGATGATGATGATGGAGTGAGAGGCCTCATCTCTCAGGAAATCATGGACACAACAAGAAATCTGAGCTCAGAGGAGAGTCTATTTCTGTACTATGACACAAACCCCACACGGAGATAAGGCATGCACATTAGATGATTAGGAAACAGCTGGTTACCATTGACGTATAGGCTGTATCTTTCCATGCTGTAGGGACCCATCTTGGTGAAACCGCTGGTCTGGTTGACGATCTCGTGGTACACCTTCACTCGGTCAAAGGCGGGCGTGGTGGAGTCGTTGCGGTAAGTGCAGACGGCGTCCATTCCGGTTTCATCCCCATCACTCACAGGTCTGGGAGGAAAGAGAGAGAGAGAGGTGGAGCAGAATTATGAGCAGTTGGAACGGTTGGGCGAGACAGGATCATTTGTGTCCGTTCAAGGGATGATCAGAGCTAAAGGGTTCCCGTATTTGGGGATGGCTCACCTGAGCTGAGTCACTTTGCATCCCACATACGCCGGGCCAATGCTGCTGTTGCGGAGAATTCTTCCCAGCTGAAAAATGAAGGAGGCATTGAGTACATCAAATCGATAGAAGCGTGACAAGCCATTCTCACAAGTGGGCAGGAACTGGACTTACCAGCGTGGTGAGAGCTTTCTCTGTAGCGTTGAAGGCCTTTGAATTGGGCGTCCCCATTTCTGGGTTATACTTGAGGTTGGTTACGGTCCAGTTGACGGTGAAGGGTTCAACTGCCAGGGCTGGGGTTGGTGTCAGGGCTGGTGGAGGGGCTACCACAGGAAATGAAATAAATGGATCAGGAGAGGCTAGCGGCTTGCTGCATGGTGTGACTCACCAAAATAACAACCAATCAATTTATATGTGTTCACAATGATGCTCTTCCGTTGACAAACAGCCAACACTATTGCCTTTCTATAACTCCTTTCCTTGAGTTTTGTGAAAGGGCCATGAAGGGCTTAAAGATGTAGGATTTTTAAAAGTAAACTTACTTGATTCAGCTGGGACCTCATGATAACCTAGGACAAAGGAAGACAGGCTGGTTTGTGATTGAACCAAGAGAGCAGTATTTCAGTTGTAGACACTTGAAAAGGGTTCAATTCAGACTGAGTGTAATCCTCCTCAGGGGAGGCTTGCCCCCTCCATGTCCCACTCCCTAATTTCCTTCTGCCTATGCAACATGACATCCCCATTTAGAGAGCTCTCAGTTCTGGAGTGAGAGGCCTCATCTCTCAGGAAATCATGGACACAACAAGAAAACTGAGCTCAGAGTCTATTTCTGTACTATGACACACAGAGATAAGGCATGCACATGAGATGAACAGGAAACAGCTGGTTACCATTGACGTATAGGCTGTATCTTTCCATGCTGTAGGGACCCATCTTGGTGAAACCGTTGGTCTGGTTGACGATCTCATGGTACACCTTCACCCGGTCAAAGGCTGGTGTGGTGGAGTCATTGCGGTAAGTGCAGACGGCATCCATTCCGGTTTCCTCCCCATTGCTCACCGGTCTGGGAGGAGAGAGAAAGAATTTCAGGACAGACCAAAAAGGTGGACAACAGAGGAGGGATGAAGTCACTGTTGCCGGAGTGAGTAATGTCCAGAGGATACATGTTTCCACATTTGAGGAAGGCTTACCTGAGCTGAGTCACTTCGCATCCCAGGTACGCCGGGCCAATGCTGCTGTTGCGGAGAATTCTTCCAAACTGAAGAAGAAAAGAAACACTTAATTGGTGAAATCAACAAGCTCACTCACACCTCATTGCATGCCATTCTCACAAGTGCCTCAAAATCAGACTCACCAGCATGGTGAGCACTTTCTCTGTAGCGTTGAAGGCCTTTGAGTTGGGAATTCCCATTTCTGGCTTGTATCTGAGGTTGGTTACGGTACAATTGATGGTGAAGCGTTCAAGTGTTGGGGTTGGGGTTTGTGATTGTGTTGGTGCTGGCAAAGTGGCTGGAACAGGAGAAGAAAGATATGTGCTAGGGTCAAGAGATTTATAGCATTATACAATTATTATACTCTATCCATTAAAGGGTGCTCATATTGACACACGGTTCACTGATGCATTACCAAATGCTTTAACATCATGAGTCTCATCCCTGACTATGTTGTAAGAGACTCTACTTAAAAATACTTAGGTGGTACTTTCTTGCTTCAAGAGGGGCTTCATTGTAACCTAGAAAAGGACAAGATAAACTGGGAGTGTGTTGTGTTACAATTTCAATGTGGTTCTACTTACTTGTTTCAGGAGGGTCTTCATGATAACCTACAGAAAAGTAAGAGACGGTCATTTGAGAAGCTCTCAATATATTGATATTTAAAATGAGGAGGTTCTTTTCTGGGGCAGGAGAATTGTTACGTCCTCCTGTATTCAGAAGATGCACCAAGCTGAGGAACTGAGAAGCATCTCACACGTATATGACACAATCATGTCCATCACATGACAATCACCTCAATCAGCTTTGGACACTTTCATGACATGGGGAGGCCTTCTGGGCAGAGGACACAAACCTCTATAACGTCATCCCTGCACCCAGATTGGCACAGCAACTCAAGCAGGAACAAAATCACATGAATATACCCCAGCATTCAGTTCACAAGCAGGGATCCTAAAATCTCTGTAAACATTGGCTCAGATGAAGGCTGCGTTTGATGGTACTGCACAAAACACTCTCTCTCTCTCTCTCTCTCTCTCTCTCTCTCTCTCTCTCTCTTTACACACACACACACACACACACACACACACACACACACACACACACAGAATCTATGCAATTCAAGGGCTCCACAACTTGTTTACCATTGACGTAGAGGCTGTATCTTTCCACCTCATAGGGCCCCATCTTGCTGAAGTTGTCCGTCTGGTTGACGATCTCGTGGTACACCTTCACTCGGTCAAAGGCGGGGCTGGTGGAGTCATTGCGGTAAGTGCAGTCGGCGTCCATTCCAGTTTCATGCCCGTTCTTCACTGGTCTGGGAGGACAAAGAGAGAGGACGATCATTCAGGATGCAGAATGGTCCACAAGGGAAGAAAGGATGGAGTCCCACTTGCAAGGTGTGCTCCCATTGGAGGAAGACTTACCTGAGCTGAGTCACTCTGCACCCCAGATACGCAGGGCCAATGCTGCTGTTGCTGAGGAATCTGCTAAGCTGAGAGAGGAATGAGACACGACGTCAAAACAAGAGCCTGGTCTACCCCTCCTCACAAGCCGTTCTCACAAGCAGTCGCAATCAGACTTACCACTGCGATGAGTGCTCTTTCCGTTGTGTTGAACACTGTAGAATTGGGTTGTCCCATCTCTTCCCTGTACTTGAGGTTGGTGACAGTGAAATTGATGGTGAATTGTTCAACCGCTGGAATTGGGGTTGTTGTTTGGGCAGGTGTGGGCAGAGTGGCTGGAAGAGACATAGGTATTTCATAAATTTCCATTCCACCCTTCCCAAAGGGGAAGTAGAATAGTTAAAACAAGAGGAAATCAAATGAAGGAATTCCCAGAATACAATTATTAAAATGCAAGACATCAAACTCCCAGGTCTCACACAATATATGTTTCCACCTTAAGAGATTGAAATACTTTTAATTTCAACTAGAAGTTGATGGAATCGTGTGATTGAGAAATGAGAAAAGAAAACCAAATAAAGCAATATTCAGAATGCAGGAATTAAAAGGAAGGCCATGAAACTTTATATTCTCAAATTATATATCCCCTTCTTAACAGATTGAAATATTTGCCATGTCAACTTGGTGTTGATCACATGGTGAGACTGATAAATCTAACAAATTAATCACTTGAATCAAAGAAGCTTCATTTTGTTACTCTTCCACGCATGCATTTTCAACATCAGCTACTCTGATTGTTGGAGGGGGGGTATAAGTGTTAGAATTTCAATGTGGTTCTACTTACTTGTTTCAGGCGGGTCTTCATGATAACCTACAGAAAAGTAAGAGACGGTCATTTGAGAAGCTCTCAATATATTGATAGAGGGTTTTTTCTGGGGCAGGAGAATACTTATGTCCTCCTGTATTTGGAAGATACACTACACAGAGGCAGTGAGACCCATCCTGCACGTATATGACACAATCATGTCCATCACATGACAATCACCTCAATCAGCTTTGGACACTTTCATGACATGGGGAGGCCTTCTGGGCAAAGGACAAAGACCTCTATAACATCATCCCTGCACCCCGATTGGCACAGCAACTCAAGCAGGAACAAAATCACTTGAAAATACCCCAGCATTCAGCTCACAAGCAGGGATCCTAATATCTCTGTAAACATTGGCTCAGATGAAGGCTGGGCTTGAGGGTACTGCACAAAACACACACACTCTCTCTCTCTCTCACTCACTCACTCTCTCTCTCTCTCTCTCTCTCTCTCTCTCTCTCTCTCACACACACACACACACACAGAGAGAGAGAGAGAGAGAGAGAATCTATGCAATTCAAGGGCTCCACAACTTGTTTACCATTGACGTAGAGGCTGTATCTTTCCACCTCATAGGGCCCCATCTTGCTGAAGTTGTCCGTCTGGTTGACGATCTCGTGGTACACCTTCACTCGGTCAAAGGCGGGGCTGGTGGAGTCATTGCGGTAAGTGCAGACGGCGTCCATTCCAGTTTCATGCCCGTTCTTCACTGGTCTGGGAGGACAAAGAGAGAGGACGATCATTCAGGATGCAGAATGGTCCACAAGGGAAGAAAGGATGGAGTCCCACTTGCCAAGGTGTGGCATGAGCAGCAAATAAATGTTCTCTCTTTGGAGGACTTGCAAGGTGTGTTCCCACTGGAGGAAGACTTACCTGAGTTGAGTCACTCTGCACCCCAGATACGCAGGGCCAATGCTGCTGTTGCTGAGGAATCTGCCAAGCTGAGAGAGGAATGAGACACGAGGTCAAAACAAGAGCCTGGTCTACCCCTCCTCACAAGCCGTTCTCACAAGCAGTCGCAATCAGACTTACCACTGCGATGAGTGCTCTTTCCGTTGTGTTGAACACTGTAGAATTGGGTTGTCCCATCTCTTCCCTGTATTTGAGGTTGGTGATGGTGAAATTGACGGTGAATTGTTCAACCGCTGGAATTGGGGTTGTTGTTTGGGCAGGTGTGGGCAGAGTGGCTGGAATAGGCATAGGTATTTCATAAATTTCCATTCCACCCTTCCCAAAGTTAAAACAAGAGAAAATCAAATGAAGGAATTCCCAGAATACAATAATTAAAATGCAAGACATCAAACTCCTAGGTCTCACACAATATATGTTTCCACCTTAAGAGATTGAAATACTTTTAATTTCAACTAGAAGTTGAAGGAATCGTGTGATTGAGAAATGAGAAAAGAAAACCAAATAAAGCAATATTCAGAATGCAGGAATTAAAAGGAAGGCCATGAAACTTTATATTCTCAAATTATATATCCCCTTCTTAACAGATTGAAATATTTGCCATGTCAACTTGGTGTTGATCACATGGTGAGACTGATAAATCTAACAAATTAATCACTTGAATCAAAGAAGCTTCATTTTGTTACTCTTCCACTCATGCATTTTCAACATCAGCTACTCTGATTGTTGGAGGGGGGGTATAAGTGTTAGAATTTCAATGTGGTTCTACTTACTTGTTTCAGGCGGGTCTTCATGATAACCTACAGAAAAGTAAGAGACGGTCATTTGAGAAGCTCTCAATATATTGATAGAGGGTTTTTTCTGGGGCAGGAGAATACTTATGTCCTCCTGTATTTGGAAGATACACTACACAGAGGCAGTGAGACCCATCCTGCACGTATATGACACAATCATGTCCATCACATGACAATCACCTCAATCAGCTTTGGACACTTTCATGACATGGGGAGGCCTTCTGGGCAAAGGACAAAGACCTCTATAACATCATCCCTGCACCCCGATTGGCACAGCAACTCAAGCAGGAACAAAATCACTTGAAAATACCCCAGCATTCAGCTCACAAGCAGGGATCCTAATATCTCTGTAAACATTGGCTCAGATGAAGGCTGGGCTTGAGGGTACTGCACAAAACACACACACTCTCTCTCTCTCTCACTCACTCACTCTCTCTCTCTCTCTCTCTCTCTCTCACACACACACACACACAGAGAGAGAGAGAGAGAGAGAGAGAATCTATGCAATTCAAGGGCTCCACAACTTGTTTACCATTGACGTAGAGGCTGTATCTTTCCACCTCATAGGGCCCCATCTTGCTGAAGTTGTCCGTCTGGTTGACGATCTCGTGGTACACCTTCACTCGGTCAAAGGCGGGGCTGGTGGAGTCATTGCGGTAAGTGCAGACGGCGTCCATTCCAGTTTCATGCCCGTTCTTCACTGGTCTGGGAGGACAAAGAGAGAGGACGATCATTCAGGATGCAGAATGGTCCACAAGGGAAGAAAGGATGGAGTCCCACTTGCCAAGGTGTGGCATGAGCAGCAAATAAATGTTCTCTCTTTGGAGGACTTGCAAGGTGTGTTCCCACTGGAGGAAGACTTACCTGAGTTGAGTCACTCTGCACCCCAGATACGCAGGGCCAATGCTGCTGTTGCTGAGGAATCTGCCAAGCTGAGAGAGGAATGAGACACGAGGTCAAAACAAGAGCCTGGTCTACCCCTCCTCACAAGCCGTTCTCACAAGCAGTCGCAATCAGACTTACCACTGCGATGAGTGCTCTTTCCGTTGTGTTGAACACTGTAGAATTGGGTTGTCCCATCTCTTCCCTGTACTTGAGGTTGGCGACGGTGAAATTGACGGTGAATTGTTCAACCGCTGGAATTGGGGTTTTTGTTTGGACAGGCGTGGGCAGAGTGGCTGGGATGGAAGGGAAAAGAATGAATGTCTATCCCACTCCTCCTTCCCAAAGGGCCCCCAGGATAGGAAAAGAAGAAAAAACCCAACATAGCAATATCCAGAATGCAATAACTGAAATGAAGGCCATCCAGCACACCTTGCTTTCACAATCTCATTAAAGGATTGAAATATTTTGAAAGTAAGCAGCAAGTCCACCCCCTGGTGGGACTGATATATCTAACAAATGAATCACGTGAATCAAAGAAGTTTCATTTTGGTACTCTTCCAGTCATGCATTGTCAACATCAGCTCCTCTGATTGTCAGAAGGTGGGTGTTGTGTTAGAATTTAAATGGGGTTCTACTTACTTGTTTCAGGAGGGTCTTCATGATAACCTACAGAAAAGTAAGAGACAGTCTTTTGAGAAACTCTCAATATATTGATGTTTAAAATATGGAGGGTGTTTTCTGGGGCAGGAGAATAGTTATGTCGTCCTGTATTTACAAGATGCACTACACAGAGGCAGTGAGACACATCCTGCACGTATACGACACAATCATGTCTGCCACACGGCAATCACCTCAATTAGCTTTGGACACTTTCATGAAGCCTCCTGGTTAGAGGACAAAAACCTCTATAATGTCATCCCTGCACCCAGATTTCCACAGCAACTCAAGCAGCACAAAATCACATGAAAATACCCCAGCATTTAGTTTGCAAGAAAGGGTCTGAATATCTTTGCAAACATTGACTCAGATGAAGGCTGGACTTGGGGGTACTGCACAAAACACACAGAGAGAGACAATCGATGTACATCAAGGGCTCCACAACTTGTTTACCATTGACGTAGAGGCTGTATCTTTCCACCTCATAGGGCCCCATCTTGCTGAAGTTGTCCGTCTGGTTGACGATCTCGTGGTACACCTTCACTCGGTCAAAGGCGGGGCTGGTGGAGTCATTGCGGTAAGTGCAGACGGCGTCCATTCCAGTTTCATGCCCGTTCTTCACTGGTCTGGGAGGACAAAGAGAGAGGACGATCATTCAGGATGCAGAATGGTCCACAAGGGAAGAAAGGATGGAGTTCCACTTGCCAAGGTGTGTTCCCACTGGAGGAAGACTTACCTGAGCTGAGTCACTCTGCACCCCAGATACGCAGGGCCAATGCTGCTGTTGCTGAGGAATCTGCCAAGCTGAGAGAGGAATGAGACACGAGGTCAAAACAAGAGCCTGGTCTACCCCTCCTCACAAGCCGTTCTCACAAGCAGTCGCAATCAGACTTACCACTGCGATGAGTGCTCTTTCCGTTGTGTTGAACACTGTAGAATTGGGTTGTCCCATCTCTTCCCTGTATTTGAGGTTGGTGACGGTGAAATTGACGGTGAATTGTTCAACCGCTGGAATTGGGGTTGTTGTTTGGGCAGGCGTGGGCAGAGTGGCTGGAAGAGACATAGGTATTTCATAAATTTCCATTCCACCCTTCCCAAAGGGGAAGTAGAATAGTTAAAACAAGAGGAAATCAAATGAAGGAATTCCCAGAATACAATTATTAAAATGCAAGACATCAAACTCCCAGGTCTCACACAATATATGTTTCCACCTTAAGAGATTGAAATACTTTTAATTTCAACTAGAAGTTGATGGAATCGTGTGATTGAGAAATGAGAAAAGAAAACCAAATAAAGCAATATTCAGAATGCAGGAATT
Source organism: Podarcis raffonei (assembly GCF_027172205.1). Lineage (NCBI taxonomy): Eukaryota > Metazoa > Chordata > Lepidosauria > Squamata > Lacertidae > Podarcis > Podarcis raffonei. The sequence goes on along the minus strand of NC_070619.1, from coordinate 2,455,037 downwards.
AAAAGGAAGGCCATGAAACTTTATATTCTCAAATTATATATCCCCTTCTTAACGGATTGAAATATTTGCCATGTCAACTTGGTGTTGATCACATGGTGAGACTGATAAATCTAACAAATTAATCACTTGAATCAAAGAAGCTTCATTTTGTTACTCTTCCACTCATGCATTTTCAACATCAGCTACTCTGATTGTTGGAGGGGGGGTATAAGTGTTAGAATTTCAATGTGGTTCTACTTACTTGTTTCAGGCGGGTCTTCATGATAACCTACAGAAAAGTAAGAGACGGTCATTTGAGAAGCTCTCAATATATTGATAGAGGGTTTTTTCTGGGGCAGGAGAATACTTATGTCCTCCTGTATTTGGAAGATACACTACACAGAGGCAGTGAGACCCATCCTGCACGTATATGACACAATCATGTCCATCACATGACAATCACCTCAATCAGCTTTGGACACTTTCATGACATGGGGAGGCCTTCTGGGCAAAGGACAAAGACCTCTATAACATCATCCCTGCACCCCGATTGGCACAGCAACTCAAGCAGGAACAAAATCACTTGAAAATACCCCAGCATTCAGCTCACAAGCAGGGATCCTAATATCTCTGTAAACATTGGCTCAGATGAAGGCTGGGCTTGAGGGTACTGCACAAAACACACACACTCTCTCTCTCTCTCACTCACTCTCTCTCTCTCTCTCTCTCTCTCTCTCACACACACACACACACACAGAGAGAGAGAGAGAGAGAGAGAGAGAGAATCTATGCAATTCAAGGGCTCCACAACTTGTTTACCATTGACGTAGAGGCTGTATCTTTCCACCTCATAGGGCCCCATCTTGCTGAAGTTGTCCGTCTGGTTGACGATCTCGTGGTACACCTTCACTCGGTCAAAGGCGGGGCTGGTGGAGTCATTGCGGTAAGTGCAGACGGCGTCCATTCCAGTTTCATGCCCGTTCTTCACTGGTCTGGGAGGACAAAGAGAGAGGACGATCATTCAGGATGCAGAATGGTCCACAAGGGAAGAAAGGATGGAGTCCCACTTGCCAAGGTGTGGCATGAGCAGCAAATAAATGTTCTCTCTTTGGAGGACTTGCAAGGTGTGTTCCCACTGGAGGAAGACTTACCTGAGTTGAGTCACTCTGCACCCCAGATACGCAGGGCCAATGCTGCTGTTGCTGAGGAATCTGCCAAGCTGAGAGAGGAATGAGACACGAGGTCAAAACAAGAGCCTGGTCTACCCCTCCTCACAAGCCGTTCTCACAAGCAGTCGCAATCAGACTTACCACTGCGATGAGTGCTCTTTCCGTTGTGTTGAACACTGTAGAATTGGGTTGTCCCATCTCTTCCCTGTATTTGAGGTTGGTGATGGTGAAATTGACGGTGAATTGTTCAACCGCTGGAATTGGGGTTGTTGTTTGGGCAGGTGTGGGCAGAGTGGCTGGAATAGGCATAGGTATTTCATAAATTTCCATTCCACCCTTCCCAAAGTTAAAACAAGAGAAAATCAAATGAAGGAATTCCCAGAATACAATAATTAAAATGCAAGACATCAAACTCCTAGGTCTCACACAATATATGTTTCCACCTTAAGAGATTGAAATACTTTTAATTTCAACTAGAAGTTGAAGGAATCGTGTGATTGAGAAATGAGAAAAGAAAACCAAATAAAGCAATATTCAGAATGCAGGAATTAAAAGGAAGGCCATGAAACTTTATATTCTCAAATTATATATCCCCTTCTTAACGGATTGAAATATTTGCCATGTCAACTTGGTGTTGATCACATGGTGAGACTGATAAATCTAACAAATTAATCACTTGAATCAAAGAAGCTTCATTTTGTTACTCTTCCACTCATGCATTTTCAACATCAGCTACTCTGATTGTTGGAGGGGGGGTATAAGTGTTAGAATTTCAATGTGGTTCTACTTACTTGTTTCAGGCGGGTCTTCATGATAACCTACAGAAAAGTAAGAGACGGTCATTTGAGAAGCTCTCAATATATTGATAGAGGGTTTTTTCTGGGGCAGGAGAATACTTATGTCCTCCTGTATTTGGAAGATACACTACACAGAGGCAGTGAGACCCATCCTGCACGTATATGACACAATCATGTCCATCACATGACAATCACCTCAATCAGCTTTGGACACTTTCATGACATGGGGAGGCCTTCTGGGCAAAGGACAAAGACCTCTATAACATCATCCCTGCACCCCGATTGGCACAGCAACTCAAGCAGGAACAAAATCACTTGAAAATACCCCAGCATTCAGCTCACAAGCAGGGATCCTAATATCTCTGTAAACATTGGCTCAGATGAAGGCTGGGCTTGAGGGTACTGCACAAAACACACACACTCTCTCTCTCTCTCACTCACTCTCTCTCTCTCTCTCTCTCTCACACACACACAGAGAGAGAGAGAGAGAGAGAATCTATGCAATTCAAGGGCTCCACAACTTGTTTACCATTGACGTAGAGGCTGTATCTTTCCACCTCATAGGGCCCCATCTTGCTGAAGTTGTCCGTCTGGTTGACGATCTCGTGGTACACCTTCACTCGGTCAAAGGCGGAGTCATTGCGGTAAGTGCAGACGGCGTCCATTCCAGTTTCATGCCCGTTCTTCACTGGTCTGGGAGGACAAAGAGAGAGGACGATCATTCAGGATGCAGAATGGTCCACAAGGGAAGAAAGGATGGAGTCCCACTTGCCAAGGTGTGGCATGAGCAGCAAATAAATGTTCTCTCTTTGGAGGACTTGCAAGGTGTGTTCCCACTGGAGGAAGACTTACCTGAGTTGAGTCACTCTGCACCCCAGATACGCAGGGCCAATGCTGCTGTTGCTGAGGAATCTGCCAAGCTGAGAGAGGAATGAGACACGAGGTCAAAACAAGAGCCTGGTCTACCCCTCCTCACAAGCCGTTCTCACAAGCAGTCGCAATCAGACTTACCACTGCGATGAGTGCTCTTTCCGTTGTGTTGAACACTGTAGAATTGGGTTGTCCCATCTCTTCCCTGTATTTGAGGTTGGTGACGGTGAAATTGACGGTGAATTGTTCAACCGCTGGAATTGGGGTTGTTGTTTGGGCAGGCGTGGGCAGAGTGGCTGGAAGAGACATAGGTATTTCTTTAATTTCCATTCCACCCTTCCCAAAGGGGAAGCAGAAAGGTTAAAACAAGAGGAAATCAAATGAAGGAATTCCCAGAATACAGTAATTAAAATGCATGACATCAAACTCCCAGGTCTCGCACAATATATGTTTCCACCTTAAGAGATTGAAATAATTTTAATTTCAACAAAAGTCGATGTAATGGTGTGAATGTGAATTGAGAAAAGATAAAGCAATATTCAGAATGCAAGAATTAAAACAAAGGCCATGAAACTTCATATTCTCAAACTATATATCCCCTTCTTAACAGATTGAAATATTTTCAATGTCAACCAGAAGTCGATCATATGGTGAGATTTGGAAATCTAAACAAACAAACAAAGAAACAAACAAACAAACAAACAAACCAAAGAGTACTCATGTTGCTAGACTTCCCCTGGTGCATTTTCCACATCACCCCCCCCATCCCATCACTCTTTTCCCTGTTTTTGTCAGATTGGGGTGTTGTTTTCAGAATTTAAATTTGGTTCTACTTACTCGTTTTAAGAGGGGTTTCATGATAACCTATGGAAATGCAAGAGACGTTAATTCAGGAAATTGCATGATATAATACAACAAACAGGCTTTTCAAAGATAATAGTAACTGGTTGGGATTTCTCACTATTTTGGACGGTGCACCGTCTGTACACAGGAATAAACATCCTTCAACTCTATGAGAAAATCATCTCACTGCCAAGGGAGCCTCAGACCCTCACACAATATCTGGTGAAAACCTCCATAGTCATATCTCTGCATCATGATTAGCCCCGTTCTACCCAAACAACACACAGTATCATATTCAACAAAGTCCGCAGCATTCTGTCTCAGAAATTTGGCCTCTGGAGAGGGCTGGACTGGGGAAACTGCTGTGTTGCTTCTAGTAACATTCATGGACACACACACAGATCCACAGACATCCAGATAATTGATGCACATCCAAAGCTTAAAAACCACTCAGCTACCGTTGACGTAGAGGCTGTATCTTTCCAGATAGTATTGCCCCATCTCGGTGAAACCGTTGGTCTGGTTGATGATCTCGTGGTACACCTTCACTCGGTCAAAGGCGGGCGTGGTGGAGTCGTTGCGGTAAGTGCAGACGGCGTCCATTCCGGTTTCATCCCCATCTCTCACCGGTCTGGGAGGAGAGGGAAATCAAGATTCAGGATTGACCACAGATATGGACAAGGGAGGACAGAAGATGCCAACTTTGTTTGCCTGGGTTGCCAGCACAGCAGATACGTTCTCGCCTTTTAGGAAGGCTTACCTGAGTTGAGTCACTCTGCACCTCAGATATGCCGGGCCAATGCTGCTGTTGAGGAGAATTCCATCAAGCTGAAGAAGGAAAAAGACACTGAGTATATTCCACCCTACAGAAAGTGTCCACACATCCCTTGCTAACTGCCATGGAGTCAGGCTTACCAGGCGGATTAGATCACTTTCCGTTGCATTGAATATTTTGGAATTGTGAGTTCCCATCTCTTCCCTGTACTTCAGGTTGGTGATTGTGAAATTGAGGGTGAATTGTTCAACCGCTGGAATTGGGGTTGTTGTTTGGGCTGGCGTTGGCAGAGTGGCTGTAATAGATGTAGGTATGTTATGAATTTCCATTCCACCCTTCCCAAAGGGGAAGCAGAATAGTTAAAACAAGAGGAAATCAAATGAAGGAATTCCCAGAATACAATAATTAAAATGCAAGACATCAAACTCCCAGGACTCACGATATATATTTCCTCCTTAAGAGATTGAAATACTTTTATTTTCAACAAAAGTCGATGGAATGGTGTGATTGAGAATTCAGAAAAGAAAACCAAATAAAGCAATATTCAGAATGCAAGAATTAAAACAAAGGCCATGAAACTCCATATTCTCAAATTATATATCCCCTTCTTAACATATTGAAATATTTTGTATGTCAACTAAGTGTCGATCACATGGTGAGACTGATAAATCTAACAAATGAATCGCTTGAGTCAAAGAAGCTTCATTTTGGTACACTTCCACTCATGCATTGTCAACATCAGCTCCTCTGATTGTCGGGGGGGGGGGGCTTGCTGTGTTAGAATTTGAATTTGGTTCCACTTACTTGTTTCAGGCGGGGTTTCATGATAACCTAGGGAAATGGAAGAGACGATCATTTATGAAATTGCATAATGTAGTACCACAAACAGGCTTTTGAAATATAATAGTAACTGGTTGGGATTCCTCACTACTTTAGACGGTGCACCATCTGTACACAGGAATTAACATCCTTTACTTCTATGAGAAAATCATCTCACTGCCAAGGGAGCCTCAGACCCTCACACAACATCTGGTGAAAACCTCCATAGTCATATCTCTGCATCATGATTAGCCCCGTTCTACCCAAACAACACACAGTATCATATTCATCAAAGTCTGCAGCATTCGGTGCTAGAAATTTGGCCTCTGAAGAAGGCTGGGCTGGGGGAACCGCTGTGTTGCTTTTATTAACATTCATGGACACACACACATCCACAGACATCCAGATAATTGATGCACATCCAAAGCTTAAAAACCACTCAGCTACCGTTGACGTAGAGGCTGTATCTTTCCAGATAGTATTGCCCCATCTCGGTGAAACCGCTGGTCTGGTTGACGATCTCGTGGTACACCTTCACTCGGTCAAAGGCGGGCGTGGTGGAGTCGTTGCGGTAAGTGCAGACGGCGTCCATTCCGGTTTCATCCCCATCTCTCACCGGTCTGGGAGGAGAGGGAAATCAAGATTCAGGATTGACCTCAGATATGGACAAGGGAGGACAGAAGATGCCAACCTTGTTTGCCTGGGTTGCCAGCAGAGCAGATATGTTCCCACCTTTGGGGAAGGCTTACCTGAGTTGAGTCACTCTGCACCTCAGATATGCCGGGCCAATGCTGCTGTTGAGGAGAATTCCATCAAGCTGAAGAAGGAAAAAGACACTGAGCATATTCCACCCTATAAAAAGTGTACAAATTTATCTACACATCCCTTGCTAACTGCCTTGGAGTCAGGCTTACCAGGCGGATTAGATCACTTTCCGTTGCATTGAATATTTTGGAATTGTGAGTTCCCATCTCTTCCCTGTACTTGAGGTTGGTGGTTGTGAAATTGAGGGTGAATTGTTCAACCGCTGGAATTGGGGTTGTTGTTTGAGCTGGCATCGGCAGAGTGGCTGGAACAGAGGGGGAATAAATGAACGTGTGTATTCGGTAAATTTCTACCCCATTCTTTCTTAGCAAAGGGCACCCAGGATGGTTAAAAGGGGGAAATGAAATAAAGCAATACCCAGAATACAAGATTTGAAATGAATGTCATAAGTTTGCCCGCCTTCAAAGGTGGTGTGGCCAGGGGGCTCCACTGATCTGTTGGCTGGCTGGGGAAGGATCTCCCAACTGCCGGCCAATTGGCCAATGCCGGCAGGTTTCAGGTGGGAGTTCCCCAGGGGCGGGCCCTGTGGAACCCCTTCCCATCAAATGCCAAGGAGATAAGTAACTATACAATCTTTAGAAGACAACTAAAGGCAGCCTGGTATTGAGAAGTTTTTAAAATGTTTTTCAATGTTTAATGTTTTTGTATCTGCTGGAAGCCGCCCAGAGTGGCTGGGGAAACCCAGCCAGATGTGTGGGGTCTAAATAATAAAATCATTATTAATATGCTTCCAGCTCCCCCTCCTTTTAAAAATCATTTTTTAATAATTAAAAACAAAACCATCACTGTGAAATTTTCTTACTTGTCAACTGGGATGCCGTGGAGGAAATTACTGGCGGCTGTCTGGGGGTTGTCACTACCGGGGTGATTTTGATGGTTGTGCGGGCTGTTGCGGGTATAAGTGGAGGCAGCGGAGGTTTTGCGGAAGAGCCTATGGAGGAAATAGAGAGCCAGGGGGTTACCATGAGAATATGTGATGGGGAGATGAGATAATCCTTCTCCCTTTAAGTCCCCAGAAAGGGTTCATATCAATGAAATCGAAAGATAACTTATGTGATGCATGCTTAGAGCACTGGTTCTCAAAGGATCATCGTTTCGTCCAGGTGAGTGGGCTTGCATGTTCCTATGACCCTTGTGAGTGAAGCTGTCGGGAATCTCGTACTCCCAGCAGGGTCACCCAAGGCAGTAAGGTCAAAGGCGAGGAGCTAGACAAAGAATGATCCAAGAAGTCCTCAACAGCAGAACAGGCGGAAGATAACAAGGGGCATGTTACAACGGTTGTGAAGGCGGACAAAGAAACTACCGGTCACCGTGATACTCATGCCATCGGAATACAGCCTTACTGATCCCCACACATAAAACAAATTCACACACAGGCTTCTTCAAAAAAGCCACCCCACCACTCAAAAAAGTCCCATGGTGATTGGCAAATGGTAACAGGAGCAGGACCGTGAAATGTGGACGCCCTAGTCATGAACCAGGACATGGGCGGCGGATACAGATCCAGTCATTCTGACTAAAGGAATGAGGCAGTTGAGCAGCTCGGCAGCTGCATCCATCTCTGAGCCACCCCTGCTCTGGATCCACTCTGCTCGCCCCGAAAAGGGGGAGGGACTAGAAAAGGATGTGTGGATCCAGAATTGAAAGGAGAGGATGGCAAGTGTGGCAGGAAGATTCAAGGACAAGCCAAGAAACATTTCAGTGTAGTAGAGTATCTATCTATCTATCTATCTATCTATCTATCTATCTATCTATCATCTATCTATTTGCAGAATATGGATAGACATCTTTTCAAAATGAGAGCAAGACCTGCCAGGGACATTGTAGTGAAGGGTGGGTCAGAAAGTGAATTATCCCGAACAGTATCAGCAATAGTTAATACTCACTTGTTGTTCCAACACGGGGCGTAGTTGCCTGTGGCGTTGTGGCATTCTTAACACCTCCCGGTTGCAGGATTGGCTTTTCGGTAACAGGCTGGATCACAGATTCGTTGCGTTTGGTGGCTGGAAGGGGACAGATTTCCATTACTGCCGGCCAGAGATCTTTGCTGACATGTCCCTGCTCCCACTTTCAGACACAGACTCTCAGCTCGGTTTCCATCAGCCAGTGCATCGGTTGCTATGATGCATACGGCATGTGGGTCAAAAAATGCAACAGAGTCCGAGATATGTGGCAAAGGAGAAGCTAAGATGTTGTGCCAACAACTGACAGTCCCTGTGCCGTGGTGTGGCATAGGGGGGACCCAGAGGCGATTGCCCTGGGCACAAAATTGTAAGGGGCACAAAATTTCAACACCCAGTGCTGCCTCAATACAGCTACATGCTTCCGTCACTGGGCTTCTCCATGGGAACCCAGAAGTGACCTCTCCAGACCAAGGAACAGCTCCTATTTTCTTATCTCTGCAGCTGCGATCTCCTGGGTGACACATGCAGTTGAATGTGAAAGCATACTCCAACTGTTTGTTTGCCACCCTGCTCCACACGGCCCTGGGCAACCCTCGCTATGCCACTGGCCCCATAGGGCCTCCCATTCAACAAGCGGAGAAGTCAGACACTTGCATGGTTGGTGTCCTGATCCTCAGGCAGGACCACTGAGAGGAGGTCTGGGGGAACCCCCAACAACAGCGGACTGTCGAAAAGTCTTTACATGGGATAGAAAATACCGTCTTTTTTGCTCTATAAGACTCACTTTTTCCCTCCTAAAAAGTAAGGGGAAATGTGTGTGCGTCTTATGGAGCGAATGCAGGCTGCGCAGCTATCCCAGAAGCCAGAACAGCAAGAGGGATCGCTGCTTTCGCTCCGCACCGATCCCTCTTGTTGTTCTGGCTTCTGAGATTCAGAATATTTTTTTCCTTGTTTTCCTCCTCCAAAAACTAGGTGCGTCTTGCGGTCTGGTGCGTCTTATAGAGCGAAAAATACGGCAAATGTGTCACCTCCTTCTTATGTTAATAACAAACATTATAATATTTGTACCTGTTGAGAATATTCAAATGCAAATGACTCTTTTCTGACAGTGCTGGAGTCACATCAGACTGCTGCGATGCAACACTTGGGGTCTCAGGATCCACTGGGGTTGGCCGTCCCCAAGGCCAAGGCCGCCTAATCTACTGAGCACCTCCTTGGGATCCAGTTCTGAGAGCTCTACATCCTCATCCCATTCCTCCACCCACTCTGACCAAACCTTCCAAGATCTCTGCATAGGACTCAGGACACCAAGCCATCCTCCAGGTCTCCCCATCCTCCCCTGCTTCCTGTTTGTGTCAGACAGGGAGTGCCTGGGCCAGGTGACCCCATACCTGTTCCTTCCAAAGCATCCTGTATATAAGGGAAGGGATCATGTAGGTTTCCTTTTGTGCTGTGTTCCTAGGTTGAGGTTCGCCCTTTGCATGAGAGGGTTAAGACTATAGAGTAAGCTGTCCCAACAGGCTTAAAGGTAAAGAGACCCCTGACAATTAAGTCCAGTTGCGAACGACTCAGCGGTTGCGGCGCTCATCTCGCTTTACTGGCCGAGGGAGCCGGCGTTTGTCCACAGTTTTTCCGGGTCATGTGGCCAGCATGACCAAGTCGCTTCTGGCAAAACCAGAGCAGCGCACGGAAATGCCGTTTACCTTCCCGCCAGAGTGGTACCTATTTGTATACTTGCACTGCGTGCTTTCGAACGGTGGGCAGGAGCAGGGACTGAGCAATGGGAGCTCACCCCGTCGTGGGGATTCGAACCGCCAACCTTCTGATCGGCTAGTCCAAGCGGCACAGTGGTTTAAACCACAGCGTCTGAGAAGCTCAAAATGTGAGGAGGTCTGAGCTAGTTGCTGCAGCTCAGACCACATTGTTCTTATAAGCCTCTCTTGAGTTACTAAACCAATAATATAGGAAAAAATTACCACTGTAACTAAACTAAGTTTTACTGCCTGTGCAACTTTTTCTGAATTCTGTATGGAAAATGACATGAATCTGACCTTAGGAGAGTTTGTAAGTAAAGCACTCCTAACTTTTTTAAAAGTGGAAAGGCTGAGTCATTTTTGCCCGCCACAGCAGTTTCCTCTGCAGAAGCTCACACTTTATCACTAAATTGGCAGATTTGTTGCAATTCAGCATTAAACAGCAAGTTTTTTCCTGAAAGAGTCAGTGTTGTTTTGTTTTGTTTTGAACATTCAGATACAGCATTATAAACCACAGACCTGCACCTAGAAAATTTGGGGAAAGATAAGAGTGGATGAGCCCTTAGGAAATAAAGGAACATACCTCTCTCTGTCTCTAAAGTGGTGGCTGTCTCTGATGTGAATCCAGTAGTCTCTCCATGGGAAGTAGAAAAAGCTATTGACCATGATGCTAACTCAGTAGTACGCATTGCAGAAGTGGATGGATGTTCTCCACTAGACGTGACCTCCACAGGCACTATGGGAATAGTGGAGGCAACATGTATGGTTGATGTTGCCTCTGTAGTATCTACTGGAGAAGTGGATAAAGATCTCGCACTTGATGGGAGCTCTGTGGTCTGCAGTGGAGAAGTGGTAGCTTCTGGTAAGGTTGATGTCAGCACTGTAGTCTCCATTGGTGTACTGGATAGAGCCTCAGTACTGGATGGGAGCTCTGTGGTCTGCAGTGGAGAAGTGGTGGCTTCTGGTACAGTTGATGTCAGCACTGTAGTCTCCATTGGTGAAGTGGATAGAGCCTCAGTACTGGATGGGAGCTCTGTGGTTTGCTGTTGAGAAGTGGTGGCTTCTGGTGCAGTTGATGTCAGCACTGTAGTCTCCATTGGTGAAGTGGATAGAACCTCGGTAGTTGATGGGAGCTCTGTAGTCTGCAGTGGAGAAGTGGTGGCTTCTGGTGCAATTGATGTCAGCACTGTAGTCTCCATTGGTGAAGTGGATAGAGCCTCAGTACTGGATGGGAGCTCTGTGGTCTGCAGTGGAGAAGTGGTGGCTTCTGGTGCAGTTGATGTCAGCACTGTAGTCTCCTTTGCAGAAGTGGATGGAACCTCGGTACTTGATGGGAGCTCTGTGGTTTGCACTGGAGAAGTGGTGGCTTCTGGTAAGGTTGATGTCAGCACTGTAGTCTCCATTGGTGAAGTGGATAGAGCCTCAGTACTGGATGGGAGCTCTGTGGTCTGCAGTGGAGAAGTGGTGGCTTCTGGTACAGTTGATGTCAGCACTGTAGTCTCCATTGGTGAAGTGGATAGAGCCTCAGTACTGGATGGGAGCTCTGTGGTCTGCAGTGGAGAAGTGGTGGCTTCTGGTAAGGTTGATGTCAGCACTGTAGTCTCCATTGGTGAAGTGGATAGAGCCTCAGTACTGGATGGGAGCTCTGTGGTCTGCAGTGAAGAAGTGGTGGCTTCTGGTACAGTGGATGTCAGCACTGTAGTCTCCATTGGTGAAGTGGATAGAGCCTCAGTACTGGATGGGAGCTCTGTGGTCTGCAGTGGAGAAGTGGTGGCTTCTGGTAAGGTTGATGTCAGCACTGTAGTCTCCATTGGTGAAGTGGATAGAGCCTCAGTACTAGATGGGAGCTCTGTGGTCTGTAGTGGAGAAGTGGTGGCTTCTGGTACAGTGGATGTCAGCACTGTAGTCTCCATTGGTGAAGTGGATAGAGCCTCAGTACTGGATGGGAGCTCTGTGGTCTGCAGTGGAGAAGTGGTGGCTTCTGGTAAGGTTGATGTCAGCACTGTAGTCTCCATTGGTGAAGTGGATAGAACCTCGGTAGTTGATGGGAGCTCTGTGGTCTGTAGTGGAGAAGTGGTGGCTTCTGGTACAGTGGATGTCAGCACTGTAGTCTCTATTGGTGAAGTGGATAGAGCCTCAGTACTGGATGGGAGCTCTGTGGTCTGCAGTGGAGAAGTGGTGGCTTCTGGTACAGTGGATGTCAGCACTGTAGTCTCCATTGGTGAAGAGGATAGAGCCTCAGTACTGGATGGGAGTTCTGTGGTCTGCAGTGGAGAAGTGGTGGCTTCTGGTACAGTGGATGTCAGCACTGTAGTCTCTATTGGTGAAGTGGATAGAGCCTCAGTACTGGATGGGAGCTCTGTGGTATGCAGTGGAGAAGTGGTGGCTTCTGGTACAGTTGATGTCAGCACTGTAGTCTCCATTGGTGAAGTGGATATAACCTCGGTACTTGATGGGAGCTCTGTGGTCTGCAGTGGAGAAGTGGTGGCTTCTGGTGCAGCTGATGTCAGCCCGGTAGTCTCCATTGGTGAAGTGGATAGAGCCTCAGTACTGGATGGGAGCTCTGTGGTCTGCAGTGGAGAAGTGGTGGCTTCTGGTGCAGCTGATGTCAGCCTGGTAGTCTCCATTGGTGAAGTGGATAGAGCCTCAGTACTGGATGGGAGCTCTGTGGTCTGCAGTGGAGAAGTGGTGGCTTCTGGTGCAGCTGATGTCAGCCTGGTAGTCTCCATTGGTGAAGTGGATAGAGCCTCAGTACTGGATGGGAGCTCTGTGGTCTGCAGTGGAGAAGTGGTGGCTTCTGGTGCAGCTGATGTCAGCCTGGTAGTCTCCTTTTGAGAAGTGGATGGAAACTCGGTACTTGATGGGAGCTCTGTGGTCTGCAGTGGAGAAGTGGTGGCTTCCGGTTCAGTGGATGTCAGCACTGTAGTCTCCATTGGTGAAGTGGATAGAGCCTCAGTACTGGATGGGAGCTCTGTGGTCTGCAGTGGAGAAGTGGTGGCTTCTGGTAAGGTGGATGTCAGCACTGTAGTCTCCATTGGTGAAGTGGATAGAGCCTCAGTACTGGATGGGAGCTCTGTGGTCTGCAGTGAAGAAGTGGTGGATTCTGGTACAGTGGATGTCAGCACTGTAGTCTCCATTGGTGAAGTGGATAGAGCCTCAGTACTGGATGGGAGCTCTGTGGTCTGCAGTGGAGAAGTGGTGGCTTCTGGTAAGGTTGATGTCAGCACTGTAGTCTCCATTGGTGAAGTGGATATAACCTCGGTACTTGATGGGAGCTCTGTGGTCTGCAGTGGAGAAGTGGTGGCTTCTGGTGCAGCTGATGTCAGCCCGGTAGTCTCCATTGGTGAAGTGGATAGAGCCTCAGTACTGGATGGGAGCTCTGTGGTCTGCAGTGGAGAAGTGGTGGCTTCTGGTGCAGCTGATGTCAGCCTGGTAGTCTCCATTGGTGAAGTGGATAGAGCCTCAGTACTGGATGGGAGCTCTGTGGTCTGCAGTGGAGAAGTGGTGGCTTCTGGTGCAGCTGATGTCAGCCTGGTAGTCTCCATTGGTGAAGTGGATAGAGCCTCAGTACTGGATGGGAGCTCTGTGGTCTGCAGTGGAGAAGTGGTGGCTTCTGGTGCAGCTGATGTCAGCCTGGTAGTCTCCTTTGGAGAAGTGGATGGAAACTCGGTACTTGATGGGAGCTCTGTGGTCTGCAGTGGAGAAGTGATGGCTTCTGGTAAGGTTGATGTCAGCCTGGTAGTCTCCATTGGTGAAGTGGATAGAGCTTCAGTACTTGATGGGAGCGCTGTGCTCTGCAGTGGAGAAGTTGTGGCTTCTAGTACAATTGATGTCAGCACTGTAGTATCCATTGGAGAAGTGGATAGAGCCTCAGAACTTGATGGGAGCGCTGTGGTCTGCAGTGGAGAAGTGGTGGCTTCTGGTACAGTTGATATCAGCACTGTAGTCTCCATTTGTGTACTGGATAGAGCCTCAGTACTGGATGGGAGCTCTGTGGTCTGCAGTGGAGAAGTGGTGGCTTCTGGTACAGTTGATATCAGCACTGTAGTCTCCATTGGTGTACTGGATAGAGCCTCAGTACTGGATGGGAGCTCTGTGGTCTGCAGTGGAGAAGTGGTGGCTTCTGGTGCAGCTGATGTCAGCCTGGTAGTCTCCATTGGTGAAGTGGATAGAGCCTCAGTACTGGATGGGAGCTCTGTGGTCTGCAGTGGAGAAGTGGTGGCTTCTGGTACAGTGGATGTCAGCACTGTAGTCTCCATTGGTGAAGTGGATAGAGCCTCAGTACTGGATGGGAGCTCTGTGGTCTGCAGTGGAGAAGTGGTGGCTTCTGGTAAGGTTGATGTCAGCACTGTAGTCTCCATTGGTGAAGTGGATAGAGCCTCAGTACTAGATGGGAGCTCTGTGGTCTGTAGTGGAGAAGTGGTGGCTTCTGGTACAGTGGATGTCAGCACTGTAGTCTCTATTGGTGAAGTGGATAGAGCCTCAGTACTGGATGGGAGCTCTGTGGTCTGCAGTGGAGAAGTGGTGGCTTCTGGTGCAGCTGATGTCAGCCTGGTAGTCTCCATTGGTGAAGTGGATAGAGCCTCAGTACTGGATGGGAGCTCTGTGGTCTGCAGTGGAGAAGTGGTGGCTTCTGGTGCAGTTGATGTCAGCCTAGTAGTTTCCTTTGGAGAAGTGGATGGAACCTCGGTACTTGATGGGAGCTCTGTGGTCTGCAGTGGAGAAGTGGTGGCTTCCGGTTCAGTTGATGTCAGCCTGGTAGTCTCCTTTGGAGAAGTGGATGGAAACTCGGTACTTGATGGGAGCTCTGTGGTCTGCAGTGGAGAAGTGATGGCTTCTGGTAAGGTTGATGTCAGCCTGGTAGTCTCCATTGGTGAAGTGGATAGAGCTTCAGTACTTGATGGGAGCGCTGTGCTCTGCAGTGGAGAAGTTGTGGCTTCTAGTACAATTGATGTCAGCACTGTAGTATCCATTGGAGAAGTGGATAGAGCCTCAGAACTTGATGGGAGCGCTGTGGTCTGCAGTGGAGAAGTGGTGGCTTCTGGTACAGTTGATATCAGCACTGTAGTCTCCATTTGTGTACTGGATAGAGCCTCAGTACTGGATGGGAGCTCTGTGGTCTGCAGTGGAGAAGTGGTGGCTTCTGGTACAGTTGATATCAGCACTGTAGTCTCCATTGGTGTACTGGATAGAGCCTCAGTACTGGATGGGAGCTCTGTGGTCTGCAGTGGAGAAGTGGTGGCTTCTGGTGCAGTTGATGTCAGGATTGTAGTCTCCATTGGTGAAGTGGATAGAGCCTCAGTACTTGATGGGAGTTCTGTGGTTTGCTGTTGAGAAGTGGTGGCTTCTGGTGCAGTTGATGTCAGCACTGTAGTCTCCATTGGTGAAGTGGATAGAACCTCGGTAGTTGATGGGAGCTCTGTAGTCTGCAGTGGAGAAGTGGTGGCTTCTGCTGCAGTTGATGCCAGCACTGCTTTCTCTTTTGGAGAAGTTGATAGAGCCTCAGTACTAGATGGGAGCTCTGTGGTCTGCAGTGGAGAAGTGGTGGCTTCTGGTGCAGTGGATGTCAGCACTGTAGTCTCCATTGGAGAAGTGGATAGAGCTTCAGTACTTGATGGGAGCTCTGTGGTCTGCAGTGGAGAAGTGGTGGCTTCTGGTGCAGTTGATGTCAGCACTGTAGTCTCCTTTGCTGAAGTGGATAAAGCCTCAGTATTGGATGGGAGCTCTGTGGTTTGCAGTGGAGAAGTAGTGGCTTCTGGTACAGTTGATGTCAGCACTTTAGTCTCCATTGGTGAAGTGGATAGAGCCTCAGTACTGGATGGGAGCTCTGTGGTCTGCAGTGGAGAAGTAGTGGCTTCTGGTACAGTTGATGTCAGCACTGTAGTCTCCATTGGTGAAGTGGATAGAGCCTCAGTACTGGATGGGAGCTCTGTGGTCTGCAGTGGAGAAGTGGTGGCTTCTGGTACAGTGGATGTCAGCACTGTAGTCTCCTTTGCAGAAGTGGATGGAACCTCGGTACTTGATGGGAGCTCTGTGGTTTGCACTGGAGAAGTGGTGGCTTCTGGTGCAGTTGATGTCAGCCTGGTAGTCTCCTTTGGTGAAGTGGATAGAGCCTCAGTACTGGATGGGAGCTCTGTGGTCTGCATTGGAGAAGTGGTGGCTTCTGGTACACTTGATGTCAGCACTGTAGTCTCCATTGGTGAAGTGGATAGAGCCTCAGTACTGGATGGGAGCTCTGTGGTCTGCAGTGGAGAAGTGGTGGCTTCTGGGACAGTTGATGTCAGCACTGTAGTCTCCATTGGTGAACTGGATAGAGCCTCAGTACTTGATGGGAGCTCTGTGGTCTGCAGTGGAGAAGTGGTGGCTTCTGGTGCAGCTGATGTCAGCCCGGTAGTCTCCATTGGTGAAGTGGATAGAGCCTCAGTACTTGATGGGAGTTCTGTGGTCTGCAGTGGAGAAGTGGTGGCTTCTGGTGCAGTTGATGTCAGCCCGGTAGTCTCTTTTGGAGAAGTGGATAGAGCTTCAGTACTTGATGGGAGCTCTGTGGTCTGTAGTGGAGAAGTGGTGGCTTCTGCTACAGTTGATGTCAGCCCGGTAGTCTCCATTGGTGAAGTGGATAGAGCCTCAGTACTGGATGGGAGCTCTGTGGTCTGCAGTGGAGAAGTGGTGGCTTCTGGTGCAGCTGATGTCAGCCCGGTAGTCTCCATTGGTGAAGTGGATAGAGCCTCAGTACTTGATGGGAGTTCTGTGGTCTGTAGTGGAGAAGTGGTGGCTTCTGGTGCAGTTGATGTCAGCACTGTAGTCTCCATTGCTGAACTGGATAAAGCCTCAGTACTGGATGGGAGCTCTGTGGTCCGCAGTGAAGAAGTGGTGATTTCTGGTGCAGTTGATGTAAGCACTGTAGTCAATTTTGGAGAAGTGGATAGAGCCTCAGTACTGGATGGGAGCTCTATGGTCTGCACTGGAGAAGTGGTGGCTTCTGGTGCAGTTGATGTCAGCACTGTAGTCTCCTTTGGTGAAGTGGATAGAGCCTCAGTGCTTGATGGGAGCACTGTAGTCGAGATCACAGACTCTGTGGCTTCTGCAGATCTCATTGTTTTCCCTGTTGTCTTTGTGGTGTTACTGGATTCCGTTACGGTACTTGATGGGGGAACCACAGTGGAGATCACAGAAGTTGTGGCTTCTGCAGATGTCACTGTTGGGCCTGTTGTCTTTGTGGTGGTACTGGATTCAGTTTCGGTACTTGATGGGGGCACCGACTTAGTAATTGGAAAACCTGTGGCTTCTGCAGATGTCACTGTTGGGCCTGTTGTCTTTGTGGTGGTACTGGATTCAGTTTCAGTACTTGATGGGGGAACAATAGTGGAGATCACAGAAGTTGTGGCTTCTGCAGATGTCACTGTTGGCCCTGTTGTTTTTGTCGTGGTACTGGATTCAGTTTCAGTACTTGATGGGGGAACAATAGTGGAGATCACAGAAGTGGTGGCTTCTGCAGATGTCATTGTTGGCCCTGTTGTCATTGTGGTGGTACTGGATTCAGTTTCGGTACTTGATGGGAGAACCATAGTGGAGATCACAGAAGTTGTGGCTTCTGCAGATGTAATTGTTGGCCCTGTTGTCTTTGTGGCGGTACTGGATTCAGTTTCGGTACTTGATGGGGGAACCACAGTGGAGATCACAGAAGTTGTGGCTTCTGCAGATGTCACTGTTGGGCCTGTTGGCTTCGTGGTGTTACTGGATTCCGTTTCGGTACTTGATGGAGGAACCATAGTGGAGATCACAGAAGTTGTGGCTTCTGCAGATGTCACTGTTGGGCCTGTTGTCTTTGTGGTGGTACTGGATTCCGTTTCGGTACTTGATGGGGGAACCATAGTGGAGATCACAGAAGCTGTGGCTTCTGCAGATGTCACTGTTGGGCCTGTTCTCTTTGTGGTGGTACTGGTTTCAGATTCGGTACTTGATGGGGGCACCGACTCTGTGATTGGAGACCCTGTGGCTTCTGCAGATGTCACTGTTGGGCCTGTTGTCTTTGTGGTGGTACTGGATTCAGTTTCGGTACTGGATGGGGGCACCGACTCTGTGATTGGAGACCCTGTGGCTTCTGCAGATGTCATTGTTGGCCCTGTTGTTTTTGTGGTGGTACTGGATTCAGTTTCGGTACTGGATGGGGGCACCGACTCTGTGATTGGAGACCCTGTGGCTTCTGCAGATGTCATTGTTGGCCCTGTTGTTTTTGTGGTGGTACTGGATTCAGTTTCGGTACTTGATGAGGGCACCGACTCTGTGATTGGAGACCCTGTGGCTTCTGCAGATGTCACTGTTGGGCCTGTTGTCTTCGTGGTGGTACTGGATTCAGTTTCGGTACTTGATGGGGGAACCATAGTGGAGATCACAGAACTTCTGGCTTCTGCAGATGTCACTGTTGGGCCTGTTGTCTTTGTGGTGGTACTGGATTCAGTTTCGGTACTTGATGGGGGCACCGACTTTGTGATTGGAGACCTTGTAGCTTCTGCAGATGTCACTGTTGGCCCTGTTGTCTTTGTGGCAGTACTGGATTCCGTTTCGGTACTTGATGGGGGCACCGACTCTGTGATTGGAGACCCTGTGGCTTCTGCAGATGTCACTGTTGGGCCTGTTGTCTTTGTGGTGGTACTGGATTCAGTTTCGGTACTGGATGGGGGCACCGACTCTGTGATTGGAGACCCTGTGGCTTCTGCAGATGTCACTGTTGGGCCTGTTGTCTTTGTGGTGGTACTGGATTCAGTTTCGGTACTTGATGGGGGCACCGACTCTGTGATTGGAGACCCTGTGGCTTCTGCAGATGTCACTGTTGGGCCTGTTGGCTTCATGGTGTTACTGGATTCCGTTTCGGTACTTGATGGGGGAACCATAGTGGAGATCACAGAAGTTGTGGCTTCTGCAGATGTCACTGTTGGGCCTGTTGTCTTTGTGGTGGTACTGGATTCAGTTTCGGTACTTGATGGAGGCACCGACTCTGTGATTGGAGACCCTGTGGCTTCTGCAGATGTCATTGTTGGCCCTGTTGTTTTTGTGGTGGTACCTGATTCGGATTCGGTACTTGATGGGGGAACCATAGTGGAGATCACAGAAGTTGTGGCTTCTGCAGATGTCACTGTTGGCCCTGTTGTTTTTGTGGTGGTACTGGATTCAGTTTCGGTACTTGATGGGGGAACCACAGTGGAGATCACAGAAGTTGTGGCTTCTGCAGATGTCACTGTTGGCCCTGTTGTTTTTGTGGTGGTACCTGATTCGGATTCGGTACTTGATGGGGGAACCATAGTGGAGATCACAGAAGTTGTGGCTTCTGCAGATGTCACTGTTGGGCCTGTTGGCTTCGTGGTGTTACTGATTTCAGTTTCGGTACTTGATGGGAGAACCATAGTGGAGATCACAGAAGTTGTGGCTTCTGCAGATGTCACTGTTGGCCCTGTTGTTTTTGTGGTGGTACTGGATTCAGTTTCGGTACTTGATGGGGGAATCATAGTGGAGATCACAGAAGTTGTGGCTTCTGCAGATGTCACTGTTGGGCCTGTTGGCTTCGTGGTGGTACTGGATTCCGTTTCGGTACTTGATGGGGGCACCAACTTTGTGATTGGAGACCTTGTGGCTTCTGCAGATGTCACTGTTGGGCCTGTTCTCTTTGTGGTGGTACTGGATTCAGTTTCGGTACTTGATGGGGGAACCACAGTGGAGATCACAGAAGTTGTGGCTTCTGCAGATGTCACTGTTGGCCCTGTTGTTTTTGTGGTGGTACTGGATTCAGTTTCAGTACTTGATGGGGGAACCATAGTGGAGATCACAGAAGTTGTGGCTTCTGCAGAAGTCACTGTTGGCCTTGTTGTCTTTGTGGTGGTACTGGATTCAGTTTCGGTACTTGATTGGGGCACCGCAGTGGAGATCACAGAAGTTGTGGCTTCTGCAGATGTCACTGTTGGCCCTGTTGTCTTTGTGGTGGTACTGGATTCAGTTTCGGTACTTGATTGGGGCACCACAGTGGAGATCACAGAAGTTGTGGCTTCTGCAGATGTCACTGTTGGCCCTGTTGTCTTTGTGGTGGTACTGGATTCACTTTCGGTACTTGATGGGGGCACCGACTCTGTGATTGGAGACCCTGTGGCTTCTGCAGATGTTGTTATTGGTCCTGTTGTCTTTGTGGTGGTACTGGATTCAGTTTCAGTACTTGATTGGGGCACCGCAGTGGAGATCACAGAACTTGTGGCTTCTGCAGATGTCACTGTTGGGCCTGTTGTCTTTGTGGTGGTACTGGATTCAGTTTCGGTACTGGATGGGGGCACCGACTCTGTGATTGGAGACCCTGTGGCTTCTGCAGATGTCACTGTTGGCCCTGTTGTCTTTGTGGTGGTACTGGATTCAGTTTCGGTACTCGATGGGGGCACCGACTCTGTGATTGGAGACCCTGTGGCTTCTGCAGATGTCACTGTTGGGCCTGTTGTCTTTGTGGTGGTACTGAATTCAGTTTCGGTACTGGATGGGGGAACCACAGTGGAGATCACAGAAGTTGTGGCTTCTGCAGATGTCACTGTTGGGCCTGTTGGCTTCATGGTGTTACTGGATTCCGTTTCGGTACTTGATGGGGGAACCATAGTGGAGATCACAGAAGTTGTGGCTTCTGCAGATGTCACTGTTGGGCCTGTTGTCTTTGTGGTGGTACTGGATTCCGTTTCGGTACTTGATGGGGGAACCATAGTGGAGATCACAGAAGTTGTGGCTTCTGCAGATGTCACTGTTGGGCCTGTTGTCTTTGTGGTGGTACTGGATTCCGTTTCGGTACTTGATGGAGGCACCGACTCTGTGATTGGAGACCCTGTGGCTTCTGCAGATGTCACTGTTGGGCCTGTTGTCTTTGTGGTGGTACTGGATTCAGTTTCGGTACTTGATGGGGGCACCGACTCTGTGATTGGAGACCCTGTGGCTTCTGCAGATGTCATTGTTGGCCCTGTTTTTTTTGTGGTGCTACTGGATTCAGTTTCGGTACTTGATGGGGGAACCACAGTGGAGATCACAGAAGTTGTGGCTTCTGCAGATGTCACTGTTGGGCCTGTTGGCTTCATGGTGTTACTGGATTCCGTTTCGGTACTTGATGGGGGAACCATAGTGGAGATCACAGAAGTTGTGGCTTCTGCAGATGTCACTGTTGGGCCTGTTGTCTTTGTGGTGGTACTGGATTCCGTTTCGGTACTTGATGGAGGCACCGACTCTGTGATTGGAGACCCTGTGGCTTCTGCAGATGTCACTGTTGGGCCTGTTGTCTTTGTGGTGGTACTGGATTCAGTTTCGGTACTTGATGGGGGCACCGACTCTGTGATTGGAGACCCTGTGGCTTCTGCAGATGTCATTGTTGGCCCTGTTGTTTTTGTGGTGGTACCTGATTCGGATTCGGTACTTGATGGGGGAACCATAGTGGAGATCACAGAAGTTGTGGCTTCTGCAGATGTCACTGTTGGCCCTGTTGTTTTTGTGGTGCTACTGATTTCAGTTTTGGTACTTGATGGGAGAACCATAGTGGAGATCACAGAAGTTGTGGCTTCTGCAGATGTCACTGTTGGGCCTGTTGGCTTCGTGGTGGTACTGGATTCCGTTTCGGTACTTGATGGGGGCACCGACTTTGTGATTGGAGACCTTGTGGCTTCTGCAGATGTCACTGTTGGCCCTGTTGTTTTTGTGGTGGTACTGGATTCAGTTTCGGTACTTGATGGGGGAACCACAGTGGAGATCACAGAAGTTGTGGCTTCTGCAGATGTCACTGTTGGGCCTGTTGTCTTCGTGGTGGTACTGGATTCAGTTTCGGTACTTGATGGGGGAACCATAGTGGAGATCACAGAAGTTGTGGCTTCTGCAGAAGTCACTGTTGGCCCTGTTGTCTTTGTGGTGGTACTGGATTCAGTTTCGGTACTTGATGGGGGAACCACAGTGGAGATCACAGAAGTTGTGGCTTCTGCAGATGTCACTGTTGGCCCTGTTGTTTTTGTGGTGGTACTGGATTCAGTTTCAGTACTTGATGGGGGAACCATAGTGGAGATCACAGAAGTTGTGGCTTCTGCAGAAGTCACTGTTGGCCCTGTTGTCTTTGTGGTGGTACTGGATTCAGTTTCGGTACTTGATTGGGGCACCGCAGTGGAGATCACAGAAGTTGTGGCTTCTGCAGATGTCACTGTTGGGCCTGTTGTCTTTGTGGTGTTACTGGATTCAGTTTCGGTACTTGATGGGGGAACCATAGTGGAGATCACAGAAGCTGTGGCTTCTGCAGATGTTGTTATTGGTCCTGTTGTCTTTGTGGTGGTACTGGATTCAGTTTCAGTACTTGATTGGGGCACCGCAGTGGAGATCACAGAAGTTGTGGCTTCTGCAGATGTCACTGTTGGCCCTGTTGTCTTTGTGGTGGTACTGGATTCAGTTTCGGTACTTGATTGGGGCACCACAGTGGAGATCACAGAAGCTGTGGCTTCTGCAGATGTTGTTATCGGTCCTGTTGTCTTTGTGGTGGTATTAGATTCAGTTTCGGTACTTGATGGGGGCACCGCAATTGAGATCGGAGAAGATGTGCCTTCTGCAGATGCCGTTGTTGCTTCTGTTGTAGACAAAGGTAGCAGGCTTCCTGCTACTTTAAAGTGAAACACATTAATGTTACTTTCATGCTTTGGACACAATTTTATTAGATTCTGTTAACTGCAGTTTGTTAAAGCATCACGGAAGGTATTATGAATAGCACATACATGTTTGTTTGAAGATTTCTATTGACATGTGTTTCTGGACTTTGTTTATTTGTAATCCCATGGATTACATTTTCCTTTTTCCTTTTTCCATTTGCAATACCCAATTTCACAACGGACCACTGTTTACCGAGCAAGTTCTCTTGATAAAACATACGACATTACATTATACAGACAGGGGCCATTTGCTGTTTTCACTAGCTGCAGCCTCTGGGCCACCGTCAAGGACAGCCCCACATAGAATGCTTTGCAGTAGTCAATCCAGGAGGTCTCTGGAGAATGGAGTCCAGGCTATCCTGGTTCAAAAGCAGTTTAAGGTGGGCCTTGACACTCATAGTCTCAGCACTCGGCCACTTTGGACTCTATTGAGATGCTTAATCTAGGAATACTTCTAGACCAGTGCTTCCAAAACTTGGGTCACCAGCTGTTTTGGACTGCAGTTCCCATCATCTCTGTGATGGCCTGGGACTCGGGGTCGAACTTGGAGCCAGAGGAGTCTCAGTCCACACTGGATCCTTGGCCTCAGGCAGCAGCTGAACCTAGTCTGGGGCCTGATCCTGAAGAGTCCCAGTCTGCACAGGTTCCCTTGCAGGGGCCTGAGCCTGCCCTAACTCCAGATGTGGGGATTACCTCTTTGCCTCCAGCTAGGCAATCACTTACAGCTGCTCCTCTACCAGTTGGGTCAGGAGAGGCTGAGGCAGTCTCTGGGTCTAGTAACCCACCGACATCTCCCAAGCTGCAGAGACTGAGGTCTGAGAGAAGGAGAGACCTGAGTACTCGCAGGAGGAGTGCTCGCTTTGGGGCGAGACAGGGAGGTGAGTCACCGGGGGATCAGGACCGGCCTTTACCCCGACAAAGATAAAAGGCTGCTGGACCCCACCCCAGGTTGCGGGAGCAACGTTGCTGTTTGCCAGAACCTGCCTGTGATCCTGTGCCTGACCTTGCCTGGTTTCCTGCCTTGGCCCTGTCGGACTGACTCTTCACAGAACCCTTGGATTCGGGACCGGACCTGGACCGCGTTACTTGGGTTACCCCCGGGCCAAGCACAATCTCTGACCACTGGTCTTGCAAGCTAGGGATGATGGGTGTTACAGTCCAAAAACATCTGGAAACCCAAGTTTGGCAAACACTGTCTGAGACTATGTTCTTTCAGGGGTAGTTCATCCTTTCCTGACATAATTCATTCCACCAAATTTTGGTGGAAACGGACCCCCCATCCCACTTCTAATTTATCAGGATTCAGCTTAAGTTCACTGGGCCTCAATCCAGTCAATCTCTGGATTAGGCTGTTGGTCCTGATCCATCCGGCTGTTCTTATGGTCTTATGCTTCCAATGACATGCACCTGCACAGCCT
Organism: Podarcis raffonei; assembly: GCF_027172205.1. Taxonomy (NCBI): domain Eukaryota; kingdom Metazoa; phylum Chordata; class Lepidosauria; order Squamata; family Lacertidae; genus Podarcis; species Podarcis raffonei. Next base: position 2,431,195 of record NC_070619.1, on the reverse strand, counting down.
CTTTTGATTCAGATGCAATGGCGAGTAGGGACTGTTCACATTTAAAGGAAAACTAATTTCCACTTTCTGAAACAATTTTAGTACCGAAACGCAGCCATCTGTACTTATCCAAAATTTGCAATGCAGTTCTCCAGCCAACATTAACAAAAAGGCATATGTTGAGGGAAAGTGCACAGATTAGTAAAAGTAACATTGTAAAGTTGCAATGCATTAAGGAAAATTGCTGGCAGAAATATGGACATTCGTCAAAACTGCAAGGTAAAAAGTGTGTTCCATGGGAGAAAGCTACACTAAAAGGCTGGTAGATTTTGACGAGGAATAGAAAAGAATCGCAAACTTCTACAAAAAGTGGGGAACAGAATTTCAGACTGAAAAAATGAGAAACCTTGAGAATCAAAATGGACAGGTCCTCCTATCACTCTCTGAGCACATCAGACACAACTAAGACTTCACATCCTCCTATATAAATAGGAATATAAGGCTGTCGTCATGCAGCAGTTTGTATGGTCACAGCCAAGATCACAGAAGCCTTCTCCAGCTTGCAAGTGAATTAACCTGCTGAGAAATCCTCTGGTGTGTTTTCCTAGCGTCAAATGGCAGCAACCCTCTCCTTGGCATTTAGCAGGCAAAGGCCAAGCCCTCAACCTTCCGCCATCCAAACTAATCCCATAATGGACAGGGAGAGGAGCCAAGGAGAAATAATCCCTCCCCACTCTTTCCATTGCATCGTGGCAAGGGAAAAGGAAGGAGGAGTGGTGGAGCAAACCCTTCCTTGTTTCAACCCCTGGCAACAGGATAACAGCCTCCACCACATCACTGCATCTGAGGGAAGTGGGCTTGCTTGGGGAGCCCAGGGCAGGCACACAAAGGCTATCGATGGCTACTAGCCATGTTGGCTATTACGGGAGCCAGTAATATTTCTGAATACCAGCTGCTGGAAGCCAAAGGAGAGGAGAGCTGCTGTTGCACTCAGGTCCTTCTTGGAGGTTTCTGTTTGGGACATCTAGTTGGCCACTGTGAGAAGAGGATGCTGGACTAGGTGGGCCATTGGCCTGATCCTGAAGGGCTCTGCTTATGTTCTTACAACAGCTCTGTGCTCTCAACACTTGGGCACTGCCTGCCCCCTGCCAGCTGAGTCTGCTGTTACACAGGTCTAACGGTACGGCTGGACCTCTTAGAGATCCAGTAAACTTGGGGGGGGGGAAGGTTAATCATAGAATGATAGAGTTGGAAGGGACCCCATGGGTCCTCTAGACCAACCCCCTGCAATTCAAGAATCTCAGCTAAAGTATCCATGACAGATGGCCATCCAACCTCTGTGTAAAAACCTCCAAGGAAGGAGAGTCCGCAATCTAAGCCAATGCAATTCTGGGCTGCATCAATAGGAGTATAGCATCTAGATCAAGGGAAGTAATAGTGCCACTGTATTTTGCTCTGGTCAGACCTCACCTGGAGTACTGTGTCCAGTTCTGGGCACCACAGTTCAAGAAGGACACTGACAAACTGGAACGTGTCCAGAGGAGGGCAACCAAAATGGTCAAAGGCCTGGAAACGATGCCTTATGAGGAACGGCTAAGGGAGCTGGGCATGTTTAGCCTGGAGAAGAGGAGGTTAAGGGGTGATATGATAGCCATGTTCAAATATATAAAAGGATGTCACATAGAGGAGGGAGAAAGGTTGTTTTCTGCTGCTCCAGAGAAGCGGACACGGAGCAATGGATCCAAACTGCAAGAAAGAAGATTCCACCTAAACATTAGGAAGAACTTCCTGACAGTAAGAGCTGTTCGGCAGTGGAATTTGCTGCCAAGGAGTGTGGTGGAGTCTCCTTCTTTGGAGGTCTTTAAGCAGAGGCTTGACAACCATATGTCAGGAGTGCTCTGATGGTGTTTCCTGCTTGGCAGGGGGTTGGACTCGATGGCCCTTGTGGTCTCTTCCAACTCTATGATTCTATGATTCTAGGATGCCAGTGAAAACAACCTCGGGAAGGAACGTCTGTCTCAACCCAACACCTCTTCCTCCTTTTTTTTATGTGCTCTCAAAGTTCATCATCCCAAACACCTTCCCTTCCAAAAGACAAACCATTGTTTTCTAGACACGGGTGATTGCTCACCTGTCAATAATGGAATGAAAACTCCAAGCTAGGAATTTTCCATACATTTGGGCCACACTCTAACTATCCCTCCCCCTCTCTAAAAAAAGAGAAAAGAACTTGTGGAAAGAAAGAATAAAATTTACAGCCTGTAATGCCTTGAAAGAGAATATGATGAGAATGATGTAAAGATGGTATATTACACCTGTGAAATTAGCTAGAATGTATAAGACAAATAATAAATGTTGGAAATGTAAAGAAAAAAAAGGAACATTTTACCATATGTGGTGGGAATGTAAGAAAGTAAAAAAAACTTATGGGAAATGATATATAATGAGATGAAAAAGATGTTGAAATATACATTTTAAAAAAACACAGAAACATTTCTACTTGGTATTACAGGTGAGGATATTAATAGGCAAGATGTTAAATTGTTTTTATATGCAACAACAGCGGCAAAAGTATTGATAGCCCAGAAATGGAAGCAAGAAGAGATTCTGACGAAAGAAGAATGGCAGACAAAATTAATGGACTATGCAGAATTAGATAAAATGACAGGAAGGATTCGAAACCTGTGGGACCAGAGATTTACAGAAGATTGGAAGAAATATATGAACTATTTGAAGACCAACATAATCAAGAAATTGCGTTAGTAGGACTACAAGAAGTTTTGTAAGGAGATATGTATGAAGCATTGCAAATTAGAGAAAGAATAGTGATATTGGTTATGAGTTAAATGTAATTGTGGAAGTGAGAAATGTATATTTAGTGATTAGATTGGAAAATTTTCAGACAAGATTGATGGAAGGCAAAAAACTGTGTAAGATGTTAAAATACGTTTAATTATTGTTGAAAATAATATGTTGAAAATTAATAAAAAATTATATATAAAAAAGAGAAAAGAACAGAACACTGACACACCCCAGCAAAGATGGCAAAAGATAGATTTTGGTGAATATTTGCAAACTATTCAGCACAGAGGGAGGAAGAGGAGCACTCAGAGCAGGACCTCAATGCTGGAAGGTTCAGCAAAGATCAAAGGAAGTACTCCTTCATGCATAGCTAAACTACGGAACTCACTGCCACAAGAGGCAGTGATGGCTAGCAATTTGTATGGCTTTCAAAGAGGATTGGGAACACTCACAGAGGAGAAGAAGACTATTGATGGCTAATAGCCACGATGGTTACATATTACTTGCAGTACCAGAGATCATCTAACCCTGAATACCTTAAATGGCTCAGGACCACAATACCTCAAGGACCACCTCTTTCCATATGAACCTACCCAGACCCTCCTTTGTGTGCCTCCTCCACGAGAGGTCAGCAACATGAGAACATGGCCTTTTCTGCAGTGGCTCCCCATTTGTGGAATGCTCTCCCCAGGGAGGTTCAGCCGGTGCCTTCATTATGCACCTTTAGCTGCCAAAAACGTCACTCTTCAACCAGGCCTTGGGCTGATTGCTTTGGTTTTGATTATGTATTTTGTGTTTCTATATTGTGATTTCATGTTGTAACCGCCCTGAGACCTGCAGGTGCAGGGGCAGTATTCAAAATTAATAATTAGTAAATTAATTAAAAACTGCAAGTGGGGAGAGTTGCTGTTGCGCTCAGGTCCTTGCTTCCCATCAGGGCATTTTGTTGGCCACTGCGAGGACAGGATGAGGGTTTTAGACGGCCTGATCCTGTTCCCATTCTCTTCTGATGTTCTCTGGCACCTTTACGCGGAAGGAGAGGAGGAGCTGTTAAGCAAAGCAAACACCTTGAGAGAGCTTCAGGCAGGTTGCTTAATTGGTTGGCTTAATTTCGCCTCCAAGGTCAACAGCTTGTGGCTCACCAGAATATGACAGGTGGTGTCACAGAAGATTAGATCTGCCAGGGAGGGGATCCTCCCTTCCAATGCCTGATCTCAAACAGTTTTGACATTGACTAAGACGCAATGGAGAAGAAAATATGTGAAAGAACGCATTTAGCATGCTCCTCAGAGCCAGCTCAGGCCCTTAATGTTCAGTGACCTTTTCCAGACCAAGCAAGTTTGGTCCGTTATCACTAAAAATAGAAAGGACATCTCCGTTGAGGATTAGTTTCTCCTGAGCAATTAAGCATGAGCGCTCAATGGAGCCTCCCCAGTCAAGGCAGTCTACCTCAGAGTCACCCAAAACTGGGGATCAAGCATCAAACCACCCTTGGGATATAATCAATGGGCAGTGTCAAAAAATACAGACAATTTATTAAGAGCGGATGTCACTTCCTACTCTGGGTCCCTCAAGATTCTGTGCTCTGGTAGAAATGGAAAGAAGAAGAAGTTGAGTCGGTACAGCATGGGACTCTTGATCTCAAGGTTGTGGGTTCGAGCCCCAGGTTGGGTCAAAGATTCTTGCATGACCCTTGTGGTCCCTTCCAACTCTACGGTTCTATGATTCTGTGATTCTATTATTTCAACAAAAGAGGAGCGGACTTCTAAACCTACATGTAGATGGCAAAATTGACAGCAAAAGTAAGAGACCCCTAAAAGATGAAATATTTGTGGGAGAGTGGAGACCCTTTTTGGAATACCTGAGAAAATGTTATAGTAAATCGAAATCGAGGGCAGGACTAGAAATTTAAGCGAAGGAATGAGAATGAGAAAGGAATATAGTGTATGATATGTATTATAGAAACAAGCATTGCATTTAAGGCAGTAGAGAAAAGGATTTGAGCAGAAACATCACGGAAGTACAGATGGGAAGTCAAAAGGCTAAGGGAAACTGATCTGAATTTGTTAAACTATATGGAAAGCAATTTAAAAAATATGATTAACAAAAGGGATTCTGTGCTCTGGCCTTCAAGCCATGGCTTAACCAGAGGCATCAAATGAGCCACAGAGTTAAGGAGCATGATGGACAAGTTTTCCTTCTCCACTGCGTCCAAATGGGCTTGTCACTGAATCATAGAACTACAGAGCTGGAAGGGGCCCTAAGAGTCCTTGAGTCCAACCTCCTGCAATGCAGCCCTCTTAGCTTATTAATTATGGCTCTGTTCAGAGGCAGGTAAGCGTCGCACCTCCCTCCCTAAGCCAGGCAGAAACTTCCCGAGCTTTGGGAAGGAGCTGGCAGGGGAACATTTCGGGGGCTAGCCTGGTCCCCCTAGTCCACTGACCACAGGCCATAGGAGGATATGGTTTACAGAGTAGAGCCATAGGTGTTTGTCCACAAGAAGGTGAGGACTTTCTTGGTAAAAGCTGGGAACCTATTTCAAAAAAATGTCCTCAGGGCTCTGCCAGCTTTGCCCTGTGCCATCCTCGGCAGGCAACCTTGCCACAACTAGTGCCATCTGAAACAAGGCAGAGAGGTTGCCCATGTGAGGGTGTGGAAGAGAACCGGAGGAACAGGGACACTCTCTCAGACCATGCAAAGTTTCAATCACCAGCCAGCAAGGGAAACAAAAAATAAATTCCAACCTTAAAAGCACTTGCTGAAATCTGAAACGCATTAATATGCAGTATGTTAATTAACGAATTACCAGTCATTTCACCGTGTGCGTTTGCAATCACGGAATTGGCATTCTGCTTCAGACCCTCCAAGTGTCCCTATTTTCCAGGGACAGTCCCAGATTTACAGAAGCCATTCTGGTTTCTGATTTCATCCTGCAATGTCCCGCTTTTTCTTAGGACGTCCCTATTTTCATCAGAGAAATATTGGAGGGGTATAGAGTTATGCAGCCCCAGAGACAAGGAGATAAGTCACTAGACAACCTTTAGAAAACACCTGTAGGCAGCCCTGTATAGGGAGGTTCTTTAATCTTTAATGTTTTATTATGCTTTTATATATGTTGGAAGCCACCTAGCATGGCTGGGGCAACCCAGTCAGATGGCCTGGGTACAAATAGTAAGATTAGTAGTAGTATGGAATGCTATTCAAAAGTCTTTGACTGTGTTGACCACAGCAAACTATGGCAAGTTCTTAAAGAAATGGGAGTGCCTGATCACCTCATCTGTCTCCTGAGAAATCTCTATGTGGGACAAGAAGCTACAGTTAGAACTGGATATGGAGCAACTGATTGGTTCAAAACTGGGAAAGAAGTACGACAAGGCTGCTTATTTAATTTATATGCAGAATTCATCATGTGAAAGGCTGGACTGGATTAATCCCAAACTGGAATTAAGATTGCCGGAAGAAATATCAACAACCTCAGATATGCAGATGGCACAACCTTGATGGCAGAAAGTGAGGAGGAATTAAAGAACCTTTTAATGAGGGTGAAAGAGGAGAGCGCAAAATATGGTCTGAAGCTCAACATCAAAAAAACCTCTAAGATCATGGCCACTGGTCCTATCACCTCCTGGCAAATAGAAGGGGAAGAAATGGAGGCAGTGAGAGATTTTACTTTCTTGGGCTCCATGATCACTGCAGATGGTGACAGCAGTCACGAAATTAAAAGACGCCTGCTCCTTGGGAGAAAAGCAATGACAAACCTAGACAGCATCTTAAAAAGCAGAGACATCACCTTGCTGACAAAGGTCCGTATAGTTAAAGCTATGGTTTCCCCAGTAGTGATGTATGGAAGTGAGAGCTGGACCATAAAGAAGGCTGATCGCCGAAGAATTGATGCTTTTGAATTCTGTTGCTGGAGGAGACTCTTGAGAGTCCCATGGACTGCAAGAAGATCAAACCTCTCCATTCTGAAGGAAATCAGCCCTGAGTGCTCACTGGAAGGCAGATCCTGAAGCTGAGGCTCCAAGACTTTGGCCACCTCATGAGAAGAGAAGACTCCCTGGAAAAGACCCTGATGTTGGAAAAGATGGAGGGCACAAGGAGAAGGGGACGACAGAGGATGAGATGGTGGGACAGTGTTCTTGAAGGTGCCAACATGAGTTTGCCCAAACTGTGGGAGGCAGTGGAAGATAGGAGGGCCTGGCGTGCTGTGGTCCATGGGGCATGAAGAGTCGGACACGACTAAACAACAGCATGGAATAGAATGTCCTTATTTTCATCAGAGAAATGTTGGAGGATATGAAAAAGTCCTTCTTCGTGCAGCACAGAGTTAAACTATGGAACTCACTCCCACAAGAGCCAGGGGTGGCCATCAACTTGAATGGCTTTAAAAGGCAAATGGACAAATTTGTGGAGCAGAGAACTATTGATGGTTTATTAGCCATGATAACGATGTTCTGCCTCCATATTTAGATGCAGTAAATGCTTCTGAATTCCAGCTGCTGGAAGCCCCAGGAGGGGAGAGGGCTCTTGCACTCAGATCCTACTTGCAGGTTTCCCATGGAGGCCACAGGCTGGCCACTGTGAGAAGAGGATGCTGGACTAGAAGGGCCATTGGCCTGATCCAGTAGGCTTCACTTAAGTTCTCATTCAACATGGTTTTTGCGTTAGCACAAAGGTTAGTGCTAACACAAAAAGTGTATTTCCTCTTCTACTCCCACCCTCCAGCCCAAAATCTGCTCTGGAGGGTTGGGGAAACTCCCTGAACAAATTTAAGAGGGACACAGTGGTTTCACCTGGGAATCATGCAAGGAAAAACCTTCACAGTGACGGCACCTTAGCCACCGTCAAATATCTCAAGCACTGTCCCACGGAAGATGGAGCAAGCTTGCCTTTTCCACTCCGGAGGGGGGAACCTGAACTGACGGATCCAAGTGGCAAGAAAGGCAAAACATGTTTATGTATGCCACAAGGGCTGCAAGGATACTCCTGGCTCAGGAACAGAAACAGAAGAAACTCCTAACACTGGAAGACTGGCAGGTTAAGATGGTGGAGTATGTAGAGATGGCCAAGTTGTCGAGGAAGATCGGGAATCAACGTGACAAACCGTTTCAAAAGGACTGGAACCAATTTATACTTTATATGAAAGAAAATTGTAAACAACTGAAAATGTTTGTAGGCTTGAATTGAAATGTTTTGTAAGGTAAATATAAGGAACTGATTTACTGACAACAAGGTGAAATGTTATAATAAAACAGAAGATAAACAAATGATTCTAGAAATGCGAAGAATATAGAAAGGTGTGTGGAAGTCAGAAATAGGGAGGGAAGGAGGTTGATGCTCTTATAATGTATTAAGTTATAGAATTATGTAACAAAATGTGAATATGATAAAAGTGGAAAATCTAATAAAAATCATTTAAAGAAAAGAAAAGAAAGGCATATCCGATTTAACATCAGGAAGAACTTTCTGGCAGAGAAATCCATTAGGTAGTGGAGGTTGCAACCGAGGAGGTTTTGAAATGGAGGTTTCATGGCCACCTGTCAGAGATTCTGTAGCAATGCAGGGGGCTGGATTTGTTGACCTCTGGAGGTCCCTTCCTACTCCACAATTCTATGATCCTCAGTGCTACCCTGAATGCAACCGACAACTCTAAAAAGACCCCCAAAAAGCGACTCACCCAGAAGGTAACACGCAACCGTGTATGCTCCCATCTCATGGAAACTTCGCGAAATTGCACCCCTCTGTCATGAAAGTTGTTTTTCTCCAGCGTGCAGGTGCTGCGAGAATGCCATGCACTGCTTGTGGTTTCTCTCCGGCTAGGAGCAAGATGCTTCTGGCTTGGATCAGGTCCTGTCCCCAAGTGCCATCTCCTGCTCACTTGACCAAACCCTTTGTTTGAGGAGCAGGTGTCAGAAGACACACCCATCGCTGCCTCTTAGAGCTTTGCCTTCCCCGCCCTCGATAAGAGGAGTCAAGAGAAACTTTCTGTGTTTTGAAGAAAGGTCATCATTTCCTGGAACATTGATCTGGGACAGTACAGCATGTGACTCATCGCAAGGGACACTAATCGCCCCAAATATTTGAGATCCGGAGGGGACGTACTTTGAATGGCGTCTTATTTATTTATTCTACTTTTCCTCCCAGGAGCTCAGGGTTCTCCACCTCATCAAATCCCAACAACAACCTTGCGAGGGAGGTTAGGCTTAAGAGGCAAGAGTTGCTGGCTCCTAAAGCCACGCTTTCCCGCCCTGACCTGGCCACAGTGATCCATGCGACAGTCACCTCCTGGCTTGACTACTGTAATTTGCTCTACACGGGGCTGCTCTTGAAACTGTCCTGGAAACTCCAGCGGGGGCAGAATGCAGCAGCAAGGCTCCTTACGGGGTCCCTGCCATGGGAGTGTATTCACCCAGTGCTCTACCAGTTGCACTGGCTCCCGGTGGAGTATAGGGTCAGGTTTAAGGTGCTGGTTTTGACCTTTAAAGCCCTATGCGGCCTAGGACCCACGTACCTACGGGACCGCCTCTCTTGGTATGCCCCACGGAGGGCCTTAAGGTCCACAAATAACAACACTTTGGAGGTTGCAAGGTGGTTAGATTGGTCTCAACTAGGGCCAGGGCCTTTTCAGCACTGGCCCCGACTTGGTGGAACGCTCTGTCCCAAGAAACTAGGGCCCTGCAGGACTTGACATCTTTCCGCAGGGCCTGCAAGACAGAGCTGTTCCGCCTGGCCTTTGGTTTGGACTCAGTCTGACCCTTATGCTTCCCTCCCCTTACAGTCTTGATTTATCGGCTACTTTAAAATGAGGCTGTATTTTAAATTGCACTTTAATCTGTATTTTAAATTGGGTTCCCCCCCTCTCTTTTCCCCCATATTATGTTTCTACTGTGATTTTATTGGTGTTAGCCGCCCTGAGCCAGGCTCTGGCCGGGGAGGGTGGGGTATAAATAAAATTTATTATTATTATTATTATTCAAGAAAGGACTTATTTCTGCAGTGCACAGTTGGACGGTGGAACTCACTTCCACAGGAGACAGTGTTGGCTACCAACTTGGTTGGCTTTAAATGAGTTTCAGCCCTGTTCTTGAGTTTGTTTAAAATCTAAAACAGCTTATCTTGTATTGCTTTCTTTGAATTTGTGCCATTTAGGTTTTTAAAAACTTTTTGTAATGGCAACACTAGTCTTTTCACAGCTGAGTCCTCATCTCTTTATTACTGTGCTTTGCCTTCTTTAAGTTGGGCTTGCCATTTAGGTTTCCAAACCCTTTTTTGTAAATTCAGTACTTGATTACTGCTCTTTGCTTCACCTAGGTCGAGCTAGGATTATAATACTTCAGAATTTTTGGGAGTTCTACCCCCTTTTTTTTAATTCTTGTCATTTAAGGTTTATGATTGTTCTTTCTGAGGAAACTGAATATTTCAGTGAAACTTGGTTTGTGGCTGGCATCCCGTTAAGGCTTTGTTCAATTTTTAGGTTTTCCTAACTTTTTCCTTAAACTTTTTGATTTGTATTATTTAGTTTATTTCCATAAGATTATACTTCCAGTCGATTACTTCTCGTTTCAGGGATTTTCACGGTATTGAAGACTACTATGCAGAATGGCTATGCTGTGTCTCCATCGTCGGGGAAAACAAGGCTTCTGAAAAGCACTGGCTGGAAGCTGCAGGAGGGGAGAGTTGCTCTTGTGCTCAGATCCTGCTTCTGTTTCCCACAGCCATCTGGTTGGCTTCTGTGAGAACAGGATGCTGGACTAGATGGGCCCCTGGCCTGATCCTGCAGCAGGCTCCTCTTACGTTCTTAGATAATGCACTGTGGGGACAAAGTGCCGTTTCACAACACTTAGAGCTCAAGGAAATTGCTTCTTGGGTGACCACAGATTGGCAGAAGGAAATATCTCTGCATACATTGAATTATTTCCTTATGAAACACACGCAGAGCAGGTGTGGTGATGGCCCCGGGGGATTAAGGTGGCTTTGGGGAGGATTAGACAAATTGCTATTAACTACGGCAGCTAAATGGGACTTGTGTCTGCAAAGGTAGCAGACCCTCCAAGGGTCCTTATTTTCCAAGGACAGTCCCAGATTTTCAGAAGCTGTCCTGGTTCCTGATTTGATCCAGGAATGTCCTGCTTTTCCTTAGGACATCCCTATTTTCATTGGAGAAATGTTGGAGAGTATGGTAGGACGTCCCTGTTCTCATCAGAGTGTCTGATGTGAATGTGGTGCCATTGAAATGAACGGACCAAAATTAGCTGTGCCGATTCACTTCAATAGGTCTATTCTGAGAAGAACGTTGCTGGAGACAACTCTTGCATACCCTCCAACATTACTCTGGTGAAAATAGGGACATCCTATTTCATAACCTTCAACATTTCTCCGATGAAAATAGGGACGTCCTTTTCCATGCCCTCCAACATTTCTCCAATGAAAATAAGGACATCCTAAGGACATTCCGAGTTGGAAGAGACCCCAAGGGTCATCTAGTCCAACCCACTTTCATTGCAGGAATTAGAGTTGTTCGAAATGTGATTAATAAATAAATGATAATGTCTCTTTCCCCCCCTATGCTCAAGAGCATCATTTTTGTTTAACATCTAGCTTACGGAAGTGCTTCTTTGAGAGGTTCTTTCTCCCCCCCCCACCCCCGTCCCTATTACAGTAAAATATTGCTGTTGCCTGATCTTTTATTCCCCTTCCTTCCCTCCCCCTCCCCTTTTTATGAAGATTCCCCGCTCTGGGATCCCACAGCTCATTCTCCCCTGGTCTCCTCGCTGGCCCAAACAGGACTAATTTAGCCAGCTAGCCCTGGGTATCATCTAATGTTTATTGGATAGATTCCCCCCCTAAATTGATTTTTGAATTCTGAATTTATTGTTATTCACGTTTTATACTGTATTTTATGCTTTTTTTTGTTGCATCAATTAAGTGCTTTAAATTTGTTGTTAGCCGTCCTGAGCCCGGTTTTCTGAACAGGGAAGGGCGGGGTATAAAATAAAAATTATTATTATTATTATTCTGAGAAGATGCCACCTTGCCCAGGTCTACCCCAACTCCCATGATTAGATGCCGTCTCCTGCTGGACCCATCAGGTAACTGCAGCCTGTTGAGAACAGGTGTAGCACAACAGTCACTTGGAATCTTAACTCTTCCACTTCGCAGCAACTGAGGAATCCCCAAATACTTCATGCTCTCGTCACTGCTGTACGCCCTCTAAATACCAAACTTGGGTGTTCCCGTGACAATCATTCTGGCAGCGAATTGGGGCCAACATCAGGCAAAGTCACAGTTTTTTTGCATCGTCACCCTCCTGATGCCCAGGGTGGGTGTTTCCACAACAAACATTTTGGCAGCAAAGCAACAAAACTGGTTATTTGGGCATCGCCTAGGGGCTTCTCAGCCACACAAAATTGTATTAGTTTTTAAAAATAAATTCAACGAAACAGAGAATACAGCACAAAGCAACACATAGCGTAACAACGGCAGTTCCGAAGCAGCTCAGAAAACTGGCCACAATGTGTGGATTAAAAGAAAATAAATGACGGTCTGGATGTGCTCAGCATTCCGAGGGAAAGTTTAGGATTAGGACTGGGGGGAGCAAGCCATGGAATTTTAAACCTACCCCCCTCCCGCGTTATAAAAAGTTGGAGAGGGTGCGGAAAAATAGAATCACCCTTCTCTCTCTCCCAAACAAACCACATCCACACACCCTTTCCATACAAACAAAGCACTCAGGTTTGCAAGTGATCGATCATCTCTAAACCTGACCACTTTTAGCACAATGTAATACATCAAAGCGACGCGGGTGGCGCTGTGGGTTAAACCCCAGAGCCTAGGGCTTGCCGATCAGAAAGTCGGCGGTTCGAATCCCCACGACGGGGCGAGCTCCCGTTGCTCGGTCCCTACTCCTGCCAACCTAGCAGTTCGAAAGCATGTCAAAGTACAAGTAGATAAATAGGTACCGCTCCGGCGGGAAGGTAAACGGCGTTTCCGTGCGCTGCTCTGGTTCGTCAGAAGCGGCTTAGTCATGCTGGCCACATGACCGGGAAGCTGTACGCCGGCTCCCCCAGCCAATAAAGCGAGATGAGCGCCGCAACCCCAGAGTCGGTCACGACTGGAGCTAATGGCCAGGGGTCCCTTCACCTTTAATACATCAAAGGAAGTTTTCTAGGGGGAGATGGGGGGACTACCTTTCTCCTTACCCTCTTCCTGAAACCTCTCCCAGCTCTGCGATTCCCCTAAAATGCTCCTGTTTCAAGCTTGCTGGACCTGTTAAATCAAAGAATCATAGAACTGCAGAGTGGGGGGTATAGGGGAATTTATTAAAAAATCTAATATAATATTTCTAATTGTGTTGCATTTATATATAGCAAAGGGAAGTCTGTAGCAATTAAGTATACTTTAATCTAGTCAATTATGTAATAGGCTTATGTTACAAAATGAATATGGATTTTGAATTTGATGTTTGTAATTCTTTTTCGGTTTTGGAATAAAGTTTTAAAAAAAGGAAAAAAAGAACTGCAGAGTTGCAAGGGGCACCGAGGGTCATCTAGTCCAACCCTCTGCAGTGCAGGAATCTCAGCTAAAGGATCCGTGACAGACAATGCCATTCAATGGTGCAACTCAGCACCATTCTCGTGAGTCCAGGTTTCCCAGCACCACCCTCGGCATTTTTCTCTCTGGTCCTTAATCGCTGTGGGATGTAAAACTGCAGTCAAGTACAACATGCCTACAGTAGACCTGTGACTTGAAGTTGTGACTTGAAGTTGTGTTGTATTAGCATGGAGGAGCCCCGGCCTCCATGTTCTGATCCGTGTGTCTTCTCCATTGTGCATGTTGCTGTGTGTTTGGAGAAGTGACTGCTTAGTCACAGTTACTTAACTTCTTTATGGAATAGTTCTAGTTGTTACGTAACCTACGCCTGCCTTCAGGGACATGTCGGTGAACCTGAATGAATCTGTGAGTAAACTACTTTTATATTAAGTTTAATCAGATTCTTGTGTTTATTCTTTTTAAGAGGGAAAGGCAAGGGATTTACCCGGAAGGAATCTTTAATAGTAAGACTCAGATGAGTCAGCAACAAGCTGATCGCTGCGTAATCTAAAAAGGGGGATGTTTGGAACTCTGCTAAAATACGGAACTTGCTAGCGCAAGTTTGGAAGGATAGCATTAAATAATATATCCTCTCCTGCCTCCCTGATCATCCTCACAATTGCCAGGCTAGTAACACTTGTAAAATTGCTGGGATAACCAAGGAACAAGCCTGATTTAAATCCTTTTTCTCCCCCTGCCCAGGAAGCTGTGGCATGGCTGGCTCTTCGCTGTAGCAGTCTGGGCTGACGGGAGAGCCTTAATTTAATTAACAAGTTTCTTCCTCGCTACCCTTTTAAAGTTTTAAAAGAAGCGCACAAGTCTTAAACGAACCCTTCAGGGACTCAGAGTAGGACAAAGAACCCAAATTTAATTTTGACACAAATCGGCTTCCTGCTCGCCAGATGCTGGAGCGCAGGAGCAATCTGAGATTCACAGTAGGAATTTCATTTCTTTCCCTACCGAAAGAAGGGAATGTTTCTTCTTAAAATCAGGGGCGGAGAATCTGCGCCTCTCTGGTTGTTGCTGGACTCTGACTCCCAGCAGCCTCAGCTAGCATGGCCATTGTTTGGGGAGTTGGAGTCCAGTCTTTAAGTATTATTATAGATTGGAAGGGATCCCCCATAACCCTATAAATTAATGAATTCTAGGATTGTGAATAATAATAATAACAATAATACGTAATAATAATTTATACCCCACCCATCTGGTTGGGTTTCCACACCCACTCTGGGCAGCTCCCAACAGAATTAAAAGCACAATAAAACATCAAAAATTAAAAACCTCATTAAATAGGGCTGCCTCCAGATGTCTTCTAAAAGTCAGATAGTTCTTTATTTCCTTGATACCTGGTGGGAGGGCGTTCCACAGGGTGGGCGCCACTACTGAGAAGGCCCTCTGAATGGTTCCCCGTAACTTTGCTTCTCGCAGTGAGGGAACCGCCAGAAGGACCTTGGAGCTGGACCTCAGTGTCCAGGCTGAATGATGGGGGTGGAGACGCTCCTTCAGGGATACTGGTGTTTAGGCTTTAAAAATCAGGACCAACACTTTGAATTGTGCTCGGAAACATACTGGGAGCCAATGTAGGACTTTCAAGACCGATGTTATGTGGTCTCGGCTGCCGCTCCCAGTCACCAGTCTAGCTGCCGCATTCTGGATTAGTTGTAGTTTCCGGGTCACCTTCAAAGGTAGCCCCACGTAGAGCGCATTGCAGTAGTCCAAGCAGGAGATAACCAGAGCATGCACCACTCTGGCGAGACAGTCTGTGAGCAGGGAAGGTCTCGTCCTGCGTACCAGATGGAGCTGGTAGACGGCTGCCCTGGATATAGAATTGACCTGTGCCTCCATGGACAGCTGTGAGTCCAAAATGACTTCCAGGCTGCGCACCTGGTCCTTCAGGGGCACAGTGACCCCATTCAGGACCAGGGAGTCCCCCACACCTGCCGCCCCCTGTCTGTCATGTGACCAAGACACCTGAGAGCCGAAGCAGCAAAGCAGGCTGGGAAGTGCTGGAACTGCCCAGTCATTTGGGCCTAGTCAAGTTATCCAGGCCTAACTGCTAACTGCTGAGTCATTCTGAGTCATGTGACTTAGCAGCCACTTTCACTTTGTTCTCTCTGTAAGATGTCAGTGAGGCGTCTGATTCAGTTGTGAGCAGAGTCAGTATGTAATCTCAGTCAGACTGTTTGGAACCATGTTGTTTAGGAAGAAGTAAAGCTTTTATTCTTTAAAACTCTGCATTATTAATTTACGCTGCGTGTCACTGTCCCCCCCCAAAACAGTACAGTGGTACCTCAGGTTACAGACGCTTCAGGTTACAGACTCCGCTAACCCAGAAATAGTACCTCGGGTTAAGAACTTTGCTTCAGGATGAGAACAGAAATCGTGCGGCGGCAGCAGGAGCCTCCATTAGCTAAAGTGGTGCTTCAGGTTAAGAACAGTTTCAGGTTAAGTACGGACCTCCAGAACGAATTAAGTTCTTAACCCGAGGTACCACTGTACTTCTGTCTTGTCAGGATTCAACCTCAATCTGTTAGCCGCCATATTTGGGGTGGGAAGGGTAGCCGGGCCAAGCGAGGGCCATTAAGGGAACAATAGAGGGCCACTGAGGGTTGTTGCCAATGGAAGAAAACTCCCCCCATCTGCCCTGAGGTGTGAAGAGACAGAGGGGTTTGAAGGGTGATGGGGGGTGTTTTTGAGGAGGAGGAGAAAATGAGAGGCATCCATCTTTTGGGGGAGGCAGACTGAAGGTTGCCTGTGCTGCCGCCTCTGGAAATGACTATGCCGCAAGATCTGGACTCCCTCCATGCAGGCTGAAGGTGTAAACAGGTGAGTAAACCTATTCTTAAAGCCACGACAGTCTCCGTCGCATCTTCTATTCTCCAAAGGGACACAGACCCTGTGCGGGTGCCTGGGACCCCAGGGGCTCTTGCCGCTGCTCGGCAGAGAGGGGTGCAGACACCCAAGTTTTGTAAAAGTATCAATTTAATTTAATTCATGGAATTTAATTAATTCCCATTTAATTAATGGAATATGCAGAACTTGATAAACTAACAGGAAGGATCCGGAACCGACGAGACCAGAAATTCACGGAAGACTGGAATAAATTTACAGATTATATGAAAAGTATATGTGATGATCAGATAACGTTTGTAAGCTTTCAGGAAGTTCTGTGAAAATGTACAGTAGAAATATTGTTTAAAAAATAAGATATTAATGTGGTGCAATATTAAATTAAGAAATGTGGAAGAAGTGAGTAAAACGGAGAATTATCAGACATGCTGATGGAAGTCGAAAAAGAGGATGTTGGTGATAAATTGGATGTTTTGTTTTGTACAATTTTATATTGGAAAATTAATAAAAAATTTAAATTCCAAAAAAAAAAAAAGTTTTGTAAAGGTATCAGACAGGTACTTCCTATCAAGTACAGTGAACCAGTGAAATTTCTCGACCTCTGTGAAATTCCATGCACACTGACGGCACCATGTTTACAAGCAAGCAAATGTAAAACCAGTTGTGGACATAGTGTATCTTGATTTCTGCAAGGCTTTTGAGAAAGTCCCCCATGATATTCTCACGAGGAGATGAGATGAAAAAGATGTTGAAATACACATTTATTAAGAAACCAGAAGCATTTTTACTCGGCATTGTAAGAGATGATATCAATAGACAGGATTGTAAGTTGTTTTTACATGCAACGACAGCAGCAAGAATATTATTGGCACAAAAATGGAAGCAAGAAGAATTACCGACGAAAGAAGAATGGAGGATGAAATTGATGGGCTATGCAGAATTAGATAAATTAACAGGAAGGATTCGAAACCTGCAGGACCAGAAATTCATAGAAGACTGGGGTAAATATACGAACTATTTGAAAAGTAATAGTAATGAACAGATTACACTAGTAGGATTGCAAGAAGTTTTGTAAGGATGATTATTCGAAATATTGCAAGAAAGACTATGAGGAGAACTATTAATGATAATAAAGAGTAATAGAGAAATTAAGAAATGCAGAATAAGTGATAAAGAATGAAAAATCATCAGAGGCCTTGACGGAAGTCTAAAATATTGTATAAGATAAGAAGTTATGTTATATGATTGTGGGAAATGATATGTTAAAAAAACCAATAAAATGTATATATAAAAAAAGATATTCTCACGAGGAAGTTGGTAAAATGTGGGTTTAATGAGGTAACTGTTAGATGGATTTGTAGCTGGTTGAGTAACTAAACCCAGAGAATACTCATTAATTGTTCCTCGTCATACTGGGGAAAAGTGACAAGTGGGGTGCCACAGGGTTCTGTCCTGGGCCCGTTGTTCAACGTCTTTATAAATGACTTGGACAAAGGAATTGAGGAGATGCTCATCAAAATTGCAGGTGACACCAAACTGGGAGGGGTAGTTAATGCCACAGAAGACAGAATCAGGATTCAAGATGACCTCAACAGATTGGAGAACTGGGCTCAAGCTAACAAAATGAATAGGGACAAATGTACGGTCCTGCACTTAGTCAAGAAGAACCAGATGCACAAATACAGGATGGGGGACACCTGGCTTACATCTAGGGGCCTTGGTGGACCACAAGCTGAACATGAGTCAACAGGGTGATGCAGCAGCAAAAAAAGCTAATGCTATTCTAGAATGCGTCATAGCATCATAGAATAATAGAATTGTGGAGATGGAACGGACCCTTAGGGCCATCTAGTACAACACCCGGCAATGCAGGAATATACAGTTGTCCCATATGGGGCTCAGATCTGCAACCTTGACATTGTCAGGACCATGCTCTAACCACCTCTAGGCAGCATAATGTCAATATCAAGGGAAGTAATAGTCCCACGAGGACGAGATGGTTGGACAGTGTTCTTGAAGCTACAGACATGAGTTTGACCAAACTGCGGGAGGCAGTGGAAGACAGGAGGACCTGGTGTGCTCTGGTCCAGGGGGTCATGAAGAGGCGGACACGACTAAACGACTAAACAACAACTAAATAGTCCCACTCTGTTCTGCCTTGGTCAGACCACACCTGGAATTCTGTATCAAATTCTGGGCACCACAATTTAAGAAGGATGTTGACATGCTGGAAGGTGTGCAGAGGAGGGAGACCAAGATGACCAAGGGTCTGGAAACCAGACCATATGAGGAATGGTTGAAGGAGCTGGGGATGTTTAGCCTGGGAAAGAGGAGACTGAGAGAAGGTATGATAGCCATCTTCAAATATCTCAAGGGCTGCCACATGGAAGAGGGAGAAGCTTGTTTTCTCCTGCTCCGGAGGGTAGGGCTCGAACCAATGGCTTCAAGTTCCAAGAAAGGAGATTCCAACTAAACATTCGGAAAAACTTTCTGACAGTGAGAGCTGTTTGACAGTGGAACAGACTCCCACAGGAAGTGGTGGACTCTCCTTCCTTGAGGTTTTGAAACAGAGGTTGAAATGGAAAGCATCTGTCGGGGGTGCTTTACCCTTGAGGTCCCTTTCAACGCTAGGATTCTATTAAAGCAAACACAACACTGTGGAACCAAATTCCCACATATGAACATTTTGGGGTGCTAAAGAATCTGTGGATCTCGCAATGTTTCCCAAGAAACACCCTCAACTGGGTTGCCTTTGACACATTTCATTTCCTTTCCCTGCCCCCTGGTTACGTGACCCAGCCAATAAGGCAGGGGTCAGCAAACTTTTTCAGCAGGGGGCCGGTCCACTGTTCCTCAGACCTTGTGGGGGGGTGGACTATTTTTTTGGGGGGGACAAACAAATTCCTATGCCCCACAAATAACCCAGAGATGCATTTTAAATAAAAGGACACATTCTACTCATGTAAAAACATGCTGATTCCCGGACCGTCCGTGGGCCGGATTAAGAAGGCGTTTGGGCCGGATCTGGGTCCTGGGCCTTAGTTTGCCTACCCATACAATAAGGTATCATGGAAGCAGCATAGTGTTGCCACAGAGCTGTGTGGCTTGTCAGATTAGGCTTTGTGATGATCCTGCGTCCCCCTGGTCCTCCTTCAAGGAGACTTCAAGTTTAGCCTGACCATCCCTTCCTCATTCCACCCCTTTCTCATTTTCAGAATTCCACCATGCAATTCCTGCAAATCCCAGTGGGAACTAAATATCTGGGCCACAATATGTTGTAATTATCCTTTATCTCCAAACTATAATCCTCAGTATATATATATAAAAAGAAAATCCAAACCTACCCAGAATCTCTACTGTAGCTGATGAAACTGCTGTCCTCGCAGAGGGAGATGTCGCAGTCAGGAGGGAGATGGTTGTCTCTTCAAATGAGATCCCCTTCGTTCTCTCTGGGACAGAGCTTGGGACCTTTTTGGCTGAGGTGACCTCTGTGGCTAATGGTGTAGTAGACAGCAAAGGAGTCATCTTTGCAGAGACCATTGCTGTAGTTGTGGGAGATGTGGGTGTCTTGGTGGTAGTCCTCACAGTCTGGATAATTGGAGATGCCTCCAGCCCAGTGGATGTAGCAGCGCTTGTACTCTTGGTTGCTGATGCCAGGTGAGAAGACGTCTCTTCGGTGGGTATTTCCTCCATACGCTGAGAGGGAGCAAAGACAGAAGAAGATGTCACAGCTCCACTTGACGTTGCCACTGTCCTCTCTGCGGGAAATGTAGTCTGGTGAGCAGTGGTGGTCCCTTCAGCTGATCTGGACACTGTACTAAAGAGGGAAGTGTGTGTCATTTCAGTTGATGCTAACTTAGAACTCTGTGTGGGAGATAATGCAGCGAAGAGAGAAGAGGATGTATTGGCTATGGTTGACGTGAGCTCTGTACTCTCAACGGTGGATCTTTTAGAAAGGAGAGAAGTTGGCACCTCTGTACTATCAGTGGAAGGGTTAGAAGATGCCTCTTCCTGCGACTGTGCTTTGTCAGTGTCTGCGGAAGGCCCAGTGGAATGCTGAGGAATCGATATCTTCACTTCTGTTGGTGTGTCAGGGGGAAACGCTGAAGTCATGGGAGAAATGGTTGAGGCTGTCTCTGAAGTTAGCTGCTTCCCCTCAGATGGTGTCACTTCGGTCATTAGAGAGGTAGTTGGGCCTTCAGCTGATGTTAACATGGTCATTGGTGGGGGAGATGTTACAAACAGAGGGTGAGTGATATCCATCCCAGCTGATGTTAACTCTGCCCCCTCATGTAGAGGGATAGCGCTCAGGACAGAAGAGGTTGGCTCTCCAGCTAAGGTGGACACTGTCCTATCAGAAGGAGATGCTGTCAACCAGAGGGAAGGGGGCGTCTCTACTTCTGTTGATGAGACCCATTTACTCCCCGTGAAAGAACTCGTGGAAAGGGGAGATGTGTCTGTCTCTTGAGAAGACGTTACCTCTGTGCTCTCAATGGGAAGAGTTGTAGAAATTGGGAAATGGGATATCTCACCATGCGATGGTATCTCTGTAATAACGCGAGTAGAATGAAGATAACTGGATGTCTTTGCTCCTGTTGTTGCTGATACTACCTCAGCACTTGGAGGCAGGCTTCTGAGAGACGGTGTAGGTGAGGAAGGCCCTCCAACTAATGCTATCCCTGTCTTCCCAATGTTAGTGGTTGTAGTCAAAGGAGAAGCAACGGCCTCTTCTGGTGATAAGGACAAAACTTTCACATTGGAAGATGGAGTCAGAAGGGTAGTGGTTGACTTTTCTGCCAAATCAGTTTTCTCCAGTGGGGCAGTAGTGATTCTATCTGTACTTGTTGGTGATGGGGCACTTTCTTCAGCTGAGGTCCCCTCTCCGCTCCTGGTGGATGTACCTGGAGTAGACTGAAAAATCGTTTTTTCAGCTGCCGTCATTCCCGTTTCGATAACTGATGTTATTGGAAGTGGGCGTGAGATCTCCTCTCTGCTCTCTGTAGGGATTCCGCTACTTATTGGCGATGGGGCACTTTCTTCAGCTGAGGTCCCCTCTCCGCTCTTGGGGGATGTACCTGGAGTAGAGTGAGAAATCGTTTTTTCAACTGCCGTCTGTCCCGTTTGGAAAGCTGAAGTTGTTGGAGGTGGGCTTGAGGTCTCCACTCTGCTCTCTGTAGGGGTTCCGCTACTTGTTGGTGATGCGGCACTTTCTTCAGCTGAGGTCCCCTCTCCGCTCCTGGTGGATGTACCTGGAGTTGACTGAGAAATCGTTCTTTCAGCTGCCGTCTTGCCCGTTTGGAAAGCTGAAGTTGTTGGAGGTGGGCTTGACGTCTCCTCTCTGCTCTCTGTAGGGGTTCTGCTACTTGTTGGTGATGCGGTACTTTCTTCAGCTGAGGTCCCCTCTCCGCTCCTGGTGGATGTACCTGGAGTTGACTGAGAAATCGTTCTTTCAGCTGCCGTCTTTCCTGTTTGGAAAGCTGAAGTTGTTGGAACTGGGCTTGACGTCTCCTCTCTGCTATCTGTAGGGGTTCTGCTACTTGTTGGTGATGCGGCACCTTCTTCACCTGACGTCCCCTTTCCACTCTTGGTGGATGTACCTGGAGTAGGCTGAGAAATCGTTGTTTCAGCTGCCGTCTTTCCCGTTTCGATAACTGAAATTGTTGGAGGTGGGCTTGACGTCTCCTCTCTGCTCTCTGTAGGGGTTCTGCTACTTGTTGGTGATGGGGCACTTTCTTCAGCTGAGGTCCCCTCTGCGCTCCTGGTGGATGTACCTGGAGTAGACTGAGAAATCGTTTTTTCAGCTGCGGTCATTCCCGTTTGGAAAGCTGAAGATGTTGGAGGTGGGCTTGAGGTCTCCTCTCTGCTCTCTGTAGTGGTTCCGCTACTTGTAGGTGATGGGGCACTTTCTTCAGCTGAGGTCCCCTCTCCGCTCCTGATGGATGTACCTGGAGTAGACTGAGAAATCGTTGTTTCACCTGCCGTCTTTCCCGTTTCGATAACTGAAGTTGTTGGAGGTGGGCTTGAGGTCTCCTCTCTGCTCTCTGTAGGGGTTCCGCTACTTGTTGGTGATGGGGCACTTTCTTCAGCTGAGGTCCCCTCTCTGCTCCTGGTGGATGTACCTGGAGTAGACTGAGAAACAGTTCTTTCAGCTGCCGTCTTTCCCGTTTGGAAAGCTGAAGTTGTTGGAGGTGGGCTTGACGTCTCCTCTCTGCTCTCTGTAGCGGTTCCGCTACTTGTTGGTGATGGGGCACTTTCTTCAGCTGAGGTCCCTTTTCCGCTCCTGGTGGATGTACCTGGAGTAGACTGAGAAATCGTTCTTTCAGCTGCCGTCTTTCCCGTTTGGAAAGCTGAAGTTGTTGGAGGTGGGCTTGACGTCTCCTCTTGGCTCTCTGTAGGGGTTCCGCTACTTGTAGGTGATGGGGCACTTTCTTCAGCTGAGGTCCCCTCTCCGCTCCTGGTGGATGTACCTGGAGTAGACTGAGAAATCGTTCTTTCAGCTGCCGTCTTTCCCATTTGGAAAGCTGAAGTTGTTGGAGGTGGGCTTGACGTCTCCTCTTGGCTCTCTGTAGGGGTTCCGCTACTTGTTGGTGATGGGGCACTTTCTTCAGCTGAGGTGCCGTCTCCGCTCCTGGTGGATGTACCTGGAGTAGACTGAGAAATCGTTCTTTCAGCTGCCGTCTTTCCCGTTTGAATAGCTGAACTTGTTGGAGGTGGGCTTAAGGTCTCCTCTCTGCTCTCTGTAGGGGTTCCGCTACTTGTTGGTGATGCGGCACCTTCTTCACCTGACGTCCCCTTTCCACTCTTGGTGGATGTACCTGGAGTAGGCTGAGAAATCGTTGTTTCAGCTGCCGTCTTTCCCGTTTCGATAACTGAAATTGTTGGAGGTGGGCTTGATGTCTCCTCTCTGCTCTCTGTAGGGGTTCCGCTACTTGTTGGTGATGGGGCACTTTCTTCAGCTGAGGTCCCCTCTCCGCTCCTGGTGGATGTACCTGGAGTAGACTGAGAAATCGTTCTTTCAGCTGCCGTTTTTCCCGTTTGGATTGCTGAAGTTGGTGGAGGTGGGCTTGACGTCTCCTCTCTGCTCTCTGTAGGGGTTCTGCTACTTGTTGGTGATGGGGCACTTTCTTCAGCTGAGGTCCCCTCTGCGCTCCTGGTGGATGTACCTGGAGTAGATTGAGAAATCGTTGTTTCAGCTGCCATCTTTCCTGTTTCGAAAACTGAAGTGGTTGGAGGTGGGCTTGACGTCTCCTCTCTGCTCTCTGTAGGGGTTCTGCTACTTGTTGGTGATGGGGCACTTTCTTCAGCTGAGGTCCCCTCTGCGCTCCTGGTGGATGTACCTGGAGTAGACTGAGAAATCGTTTTTTCAGCTGCGGTCATTCCCGTTTGGAAAGCTGAAGATGTTGGAGGTGGGCTTGAGGTCTCCTCTCTGCTCTCTGTAGTGGTTCCGCTACTTGTAGGTGATGGGGGACTTTCTTCAGCTGAGGTCCCCTCTCTGCTCCTGGTGGATGTACCTGGAGTAGACTGAGAAATCGTTGTTTCACCTGCCGTCTTTCCCGTTTCGATAACTGAAGTTGTTGGAGGTGGGCTTGAGGTCTCCTCTCTGCTCTCTGTAGGGGTTCCGCTACTTGTTGGTGATGGGGCACTTTCTTCAGCTGAGGTCCCCTCTCTGCTCCTGGTGGATGTACCTGGAGTAGACTGAGAAACAGTTCTTTCAGCTGCCGTCTTTCCCGTTTGTAAAGCTGAAGTTGTTGGAGGTGGGCTTGACGTCTCCTCTCTGCTCTCTGTAGGGGTTGTGCTACTTGTTGGTGATGCGGCACTTTCTTCGGCTAAGGTCCCCTCTCCGCTCCTGGTGGATGTACCTGGAGTAGACTGAGAAATCGTTCTTTCAGCTGCCGTTTTTCCCGTTTGGAAAGCTGAAGTTGTTGGAGGTGGGCTTGACGTCTCCTCTCTGCTCTCTGTAGCGGTTCCGCTACTTGTTGGTGATGGGGCACTTTCTTCAGCTGAGGTCCCTTTTCCGCTCCTGGTGGATGTACCTGGAGTAGACTGAGAAATCGTTCTTTCAGCTGCCGTCTTTCCCGTTTGGAAAGCTGAAGTTGTTGGAGGTGGGCTTGACGTCTCCTCTTGGCTCTCTGTAGGGGTTCCGCTACTTGTAGGTGATGGGGCACTTTCTTCAGCTGAGGTCCCCTCTCCGCTCCTGGTGGATGTACCTGGAGTAGACTGAGAAATCGTTCTTTCAGCTGCCGTCTTTCCCGTTTGGAAAGCTGAAGTTGTTGGAGGTGGGCTTGACGTCTCCTCTTGGCTCTCTGTAGGGGTTCCGCTACTTGTTGGTGATGGGGCACTTTCTTCAGCTGAGGTGCCGTCTCCGCTCCTGGTGGATGTACCTGGAGTAGACTGAGAAATCGTTCTTTCAGCTGCCGTCTTTCCCGTTTGAATAGCTGAACTTGTTGGAGGTGGGCTTAAGGTCTCCTCTCTGCTCTCTGTAGGGGTTCCGCTACTTGTTGGTGATGCGGCACCTTCTTCACCTGACGTCCCCTTTCCACTCTTGGTGGATGTACCTGGAGTAGGCTGAGAAATCGTTGTTTCAGCTGCCGTCTTTCCCGTTTCGATAACTGAAATTGTTGGAGGTGGGCTTGACGTCTCCTCTCTGCTCTCTGTAGGGGTTCCGCTACTTGTTGGTGATGGGGCACTTTCTTCAGCTGAGGTCCCCTCTCCGCTCCTGGTGGATGTACCTGGAGTAGACTGAGAAATCGTTCTTTCAGCTGCCGTTTTTCCCGTTTGGATTGCTGAAGTTGGTGGAGGTGGGCTTGACGTCTCCTCTCTGCTCTCTGTAGGGGTTCTGCTACTTGTTGGTGATGGGGCACTTTCTTCAGCTGAGGTCCCCTCTGCGCTCCTGGTGGATGTACCTGGAGTAGACTGAGAAATCGTTTTTTCAGCTGCGGTCATTCCCGTTTGGAAAGCTGAAGATGTTGGAGGTGGGCTTGAGGTCTCCTCTCTGCTCTCTGTAGTGGTTCCGCTACTTGTAGGTGATGGGGGACTTTCTTCAGCTGAGGTCCCCTCTCTGCTCCTGGTGGATGTACCTGGAGTAGACTGAGAAATCGTTGTTTCACCTGCCGTCTTTCCCGTTTCGATAACTGAAGTTGTTGGAGGTGGGCTTGAGGTCTCCTCTCTGCTCTCTGTAGGGGTTCCGCTACTTGTTGGTGATGGGGCACTTTCTTCAGCTGAGGTCCCCTCTCTGCTCCTGGTGGATGTACCTGGAGTAGACTGAGAAACAGTTCTTTCAGCTGCCGTCTTTCCCGTTTGTAAAGCTGAAGTTGTTGGAGGTGGGCTTGACGTCTCCTCTCTGCTCTCTGTAGGGGTTCTGCTACTTGTAGGTGATGGGGCACTTTCTTCAGCTGAGGTCCCCTCTCCGCTCCTGGTGGATGTACCTGGAGTAGACTGAGAAATCGTTCTTTCAGCTGCCGTCTTTCCCGTTTGGAAACCTGAAGTTGTTGCAGTTGGGCTTGAGGTCTCCTCTCTGCTCTCTGTAGTGGTTCCGCTACTTGTAGGTGATGGGGCACTTTCTTCAGCTGAGGTCCCTTCTCCGCTTCTGGTGGATGTACCTGGAGTAGGCTGAGAAATCATTGTTTCAGCTGCTGTCTTTCCCGTGTCGATAACTGAAGTTGTTGGAGGTGGGTTTGAGGTCTCCGCTCTGCTCTCTGTACGCGTTCCGCTACTTGTTGGTGATGGGGCACTTTCTTCAGCTGAGGTCCCGTCTCCGCTCCTGGTGGATGTACCTGGAGTAGACTGAGAAATCATTTGTTCAGCCGTCGTCTTTCCCGTTTGGATAACTGTAGTTGTTGGAGGTGGGCTTAAGGTCTCCTCTCTGCTCTCTGTAGGGGTTCCGCTACTTGTTGGTGATGCGGCACCTTCTTCACCTGAGGTCCCCTTTCCACTCTTGGTGGATGTACCTGGAGTAGGCTGAGAAATCGTTGTTTCAGCTGCCGTCTTTCCCGTTTCGATAACTGAAATTGTTGGAGGTGGGTTTGAGGTCTCCTCTCTGCTCTCTGTAGGGGTTCCGCTACTTGTTGGTGATGGGGCACTTTCTTCAGCTGAGGTCCCCTCTCCGCTCCTGGTGGATGTACCTGGAGTTGACTGAGAAATCGTTCTTTCAGCTGCCGTCTTGCCCGTTTGGAAAGCTGAAGTTGTTGGAGGTGGGCTTGACGTCTCCTCTCTGCTCTCTGTAGGGGTTCTGCTACTTGTTGGTGATGCGGTACTTTCTTCAGCTGAGGTCCCCTCTGCGCTCCTGGTGGATGTACCTGGAGTTGACTGAGAAATCGTTCTTTCAGCTGCCATCTTTCCTGTTTGGAAAGCTGAAGTTGTTGGAACTGGGCTTGACGTCTCCTCTCTGCTATCTGTAGGGGTTCTGCTACTTGTTGGTGATGCGGTACTTTCTTCAGCTGAGGTCCCCTCTCCGCTCCTGGTGGATGTACCTGGAGTAGATTGAGAAATCGTTCTTTCAGCTGCCGTCTTTCCCGTTTGGAAAGCTGAAGTTTTTGGAGGTGGGCTTGACGTCTCCTCTCTGCTATCTGTAGGGCTTCTGCTACTTGTTGGTAATGGGGCAGTTTCTTCAGCTGAGGTCCCCTCTCCGCTCCTGGTGGATGTACCTGGAGTTGACTGAGAAATCGTTCTTTCAGCTGCCGTCTTGCCCGTTTGGAAAGCTGAAGTTGTTGGAGGTGGGCTTGACGTCTCCTCTCTGCTCTCTGTAGGGCTTCTGCTACTTGTTGGTGATGGGGTACTTTCTTCAGCTGAGGTCCCCTCTCCGCTCCTGGTGGATGTACCTGGAGTTGACTGAGAAATCATTCTTTCAGCTGCCGTCTTTCCTGTTTGGAAAGCTGAAGTTGTTGGAACTGGGCTTGACGTCTCCTCTCTGCTATCTGTAGGGGTTCTGCTACTGGTTGGTGATGCGGCACTTTCTTCAGCTGAGGTCCCCTCTGCGCTCCTGGTGGATGTACCTGGAGTAGATTGAGAAATCGTTGTTTCGGCTGCCATCTTTCCTGTTTCGAAAACTGAAGTGGTTGGAGGTGGGCTTGACGTCTCCTCTTGGCTCTCTGTAGGGGTTCCGCTACTTGTAGGTGATGGGGCACTTTCTTCAGCTGAGGTCCCTTCTCCGCTCCTGGTGGATGTACCTGGAGTAGACTGAGAAATTGTTCTTTCAGCTGCCGTCTTTCCCGTTTGGAAAGCTGAAGTTGTTGGAGGTGGGCTTGACGTATCCTCTCTGCTCTCTGTAGGGGTTCCGCTACTTGTTGGTGATGGGGCACTTTCTTCAGCTGAGGTCCCCTCTCTGCTCCTGGTGGATGTACCTGGAGTAGACTGAGAAATCGTTCTTTCAGCTGCCGTTTTTCCCGTTTGGAAAGCTGAAGTTGTTGGAGGTGGGCTTGACGTCTCCTCTTGGCTCTCTGTAGGGGTTCCGCTACTTGTAGGTGATGGGGCACTTTCTTCAGCTGAGGTCCCTTCTCCGCTCCTCGTGGATGTACCTGGAGTAGGCTGAGAAATCATTGTTTCAGCTGCTGTCTTTCCCATTTCGATAACTGAAGTTGTTGGAGGTGGGCTTGAGGTCTCCTCTTGGCTCTCTGTAGGGGTTCCGCTACTTGTTGGTGATGGGGCACTTTCTTCAGCGGAGGTGCCGTCTCCGCTCCTGGTGGATGTACCTGGAGTAGACTGAGAAATCGTTCTTTCAGCTGCCGTCTTTCCCGTTTGAATAGCTGAACTTGTTGGAGGTGGGCTTAAGGTCTCCTCTCTGCTCTCTGTAGGGGTTCCGCTACTTGTTGGTGATGCGGCACCTTCTTCACCTGAGGTCCCCTTTCCACTCTTGGTGGATGTACCTGGAGTAGGCTGAGAAATCGTTGTTTCAGCTGCCGTCTTTCCTGTTTCGATAACTGAAATTGTTGGAGGTGGGCTTGACGTCTCCTCTCTGCTCTCTGTAGGGGTTCCGCTACTTGTTGGTGATGGGGCACTTTCTTCAGCTGAGGTCCCCTCTCCGCTCCTGGTGGATGTACCTGGAGTAGACTGAGAAATCGTTCTTTCAGCTGCCGTTTTTCCCGTTTGGATTGCTGAAGTTGGTGGAGTTGGGCTTGAGGTCTCCTCTCTGCTCTCTGTAGGGGTTCCACTACTTGTTGGTGATGGGGCAGTTTCTTCAGCTGAGGTCCTCTCTCCGCTCCTGGTGGATTTACCTGGAGTAGACTGAGAAATAATTCTTTCAGTTCCCGTCTTTCCCGTTTGGATAGCTGAAGTTGTTGGAGGTCGGCTTGACGTCTCCTCTCTGCTCTCTGTAGGGGTTCTGCTACTTGTAGGTGATGGGGCACTTTCTTCAGCTGAGGTCCCCTCTCCGCTCCTGGTGGATGTACCTCGAGTAGACTGAGAAATAATTCTTTCAGTTCCCGTCTTTCCTGTTTGGAAAGCTGAAGTTGTTGGAACTGGGCTTGACGTCTCCTCTCTGCTATCTGTAGGGGTTCTGCTACTTGTTGGTGATGCGGTACTTTCTTCAGCTGAGGTCCCCTCTCCGCTCCTGGTGGATGTACCTAGCGTAGACTGAGAAATAGTTCTTTCAGCTGCCGTCTTTCCCGTTTGGAAAGCTGAAGTTTTTGGAGGTGGGCTTGACGTCTCCTCTCTGCTATCTGTAGGGCTTCTGCTACTTGTTGGTAATGGGGCACTTTCTTCAGCTGAGGTCCCCTCTCCGCTCCTGGTAGATGTACCTGGAGTAGACTGAGAAATCATTGTTTCAGCTGCCGTCTTTCCCATTTCGATAACTGAAGTTGTTGGAGGTGGGCTTGAGGTCTCCTCTCTGCTATCTGTAGGGGTTCCGCTACTTGTTGGTGATGGGGCACTTTCTTCAGCTGAGGTCCCCTCTCCGCTCCTGGTGGATGTACCTGGAGTTGACTGAGAAATCGTTCTTTCAGCTGCCGTCTTGCCCGTTTGGAAAGCTGAAGTTGTTGGAGGTGGGCTTGACGTCTCCTCTCTGCTCTCTGTAGGGGTTCTGCTACTTGTTGGTGATGCGGTACTTTCTTCAGCTGAGGTCCCCTCTCCGCTCCTGGTGGATGTACCTGGAGTTGACTGAGAAATCGTTCTTTCAGCTGCCGTCTTTCCTGTTTGGAAAGCTGAAGTTGTTGGAACTGGGCTTGACGTCTCCTCTCTGCTATCTGTAGGGGTTCTGCTACTTGTTGGTGATGCGGTACTTTCTTCAGCTGAGGTCCCCTCTCCGCTCCTGGTGGATGTACCTAGCGTAGACTGAGAAATAGTTCTTTCAGCTGCCGTCTTGCCCGTTTGGAAAGCTGAAGTTTTTGGAGGTGGGCTTGACGTCTCCTCTCTGCTATCTGTAGGGGTTCTGCTACTTGTTGGTAATGGGGCACTTTCTTCAGCTGAGGTCCCCTCTCCGCTCCTGGTGGATGTACCTAGCGTAGACTGAGAAATAGTTCTTTCAGCTGCCGTCTTTCCCGTTTGGAAAGCTGAAGTTGTTGGAGGTGGGCTTGACGTATCCTCTCTGCTCTCTGTAGGGGTTCCGCTACTTGTTGGTGATGGGGCACTTTCTTCAGCTGAGGTCCCCTCTCTGCTCCTGGTGGATGTACCTGGAGTTGACTGAGAAATCGTTCTTTCAGCTGCCGTCTTGCCCGTTTGGAAAGCTGAAGTTGTTGGAGGTGGGCTTGACGTCTCCTCTCTGCTCTCTTTAGGGGTTCTGCTACTTGTTGGTGATGCGGTACTTTCTTCAGCTGAGGTCCCCTCTCCGCTCCTGGTGGATGTACCTGGAGTTGACTGAGAAATCGTTCTTTCAGCTGCCGTCTTTCCTGTTTGGAAAGCTGAAGTTGTTGGAACTGGGCTTGACGTCTCCTCTCTGCTATCTGTAGGGGATCTGCTACTGGTTGGTGATGGGGCACTTTCTTCAGCTGAGGTCCCCTCTGCGCTCCTGGTGGATGTACCTGGAGTAGACTGAGAAATCGTTCTTTCAGCTGCCGTTTTTCCCGTTTGGAAAGCTGAAGTTGTTGGAGGTGGGCTTGACGTCTCCTCTTGGCTCTCTGTAGGGGTTCCGCTACTTGTTGGTGATGGGGCACTTTCTTCAGCGGAGGTGCCGTCTCCGCTCCTTGTGGATGTACCTGGAGTAGGCTGAGAAATCGTTCTTTCAGCTGCCGTCTTTCCCGTTTGAATAGCTGAACTTGTTGGAGGTGGGCTTAAGGTCTCCTCTCTGCTCTCTGTAGGGGTTCCGCTACTTGTGGGTGATGCGGCACTTTCTTCAGCTGAGGTCCCCTCTCCACTCCTGGTGGATGTATCTGGAGTAGACTGAGAAATCGTTCTTTCAGCTGCCGTCTTTCCCGTTTGGAAACCTGAAGTTGTTGGAGTTGGGCTTGAGGTCTCCTCTCTGCTCTCTGTAGGGGTTCCGCTACTTGTTGGTGATAGGGCAGTTTCTTCAGCTGAGGTCCCCTCTCCGCTCTTGGTGGATGTACCTGAAGTAGGATGAGAAATCCTTGTTTCAGCCGTCGTCTTTCCCGTTTGGATAGCTGAAGTTGTTGGAGGTGGGCTAGAGGTCTCCTCTCTGCTCTCTGTAGGGGTTCCACTACTTGTTGGTGATGGGGCACTTTCTTCAGCTGAGGTCCCCTCTCCGCTCTTGGTGGATGTACCAGGAGTAGACTGAGAAATCGTTCTTTCAGCTGCCGTCTTTCCCGTTTGGAAAGCTGAAGTTGTTGGAGGTGGGCTTGAGGTCTCCACTCTGCTCTCTGTAGGGGTTCCTCTACTTGTTGGTGATGGGGCACTTTCTTCAGCTGAGGTCCCCTCTCCGCTCTTGGTGGATGTACCAGGAGTAGACTGAGAAATCGTTCTTTCAGCTGCCGTCTTTCCCGTTTGGAAAGCTGAAGTTGTTGGAGGTGGGCTTGAGGTCTCCACTCTGCTCTCTGTAGGGGTTCCTCTACTTGTTGGTGATGCGGTACTTTCTTCAGCTGAGGTCCCCTCTCCGCTCCTGGTGGATGTACCTAGCGTAGACTGAGAAATAGTTCTTTCAGCTGCCGTCTTGCCCGTTTGGAAAGCTGAAGTTTTTGGAGGTGGGCTTGACGTCTCCTCTCTGCTATCTGTAGGGCTTCTGCTACTTGTTGGTAATGGGGCACTTTCTTCAGCTGAGGTCCCCTCTCCGCTCCTGGTGGATGTACCTGGAGTTGACTGAGAAATCGTTCTTTCAGCTGCCGTCTTGCCCGTTTGGAAAGCTGAAGTTGTTGGAGGTGGGCTTGACGTCTCCTCTCTGCTCTCTTTAGGGGTTCTGCTACTTGTTGGTGATGCGGTACTTTCTTCAGCTGAGGTCCCCTCTCCGCTCCTGGTGGATGTACCTGGAGTTGACTCAGAAATCGTTCTTTCAGCTGCCGTCTTTCCTGTTTGGAAAGCTGAAGTTGTTGGAACTGTGCTTGACGTCTCCTCTCTGCTATCTGTAGGGGATCTGCTACTGGTTGGTGATGGGGCACTTTCTTCAGCTGAGGTCCCCTCTCCGCTCTTGGTGGATGTACCAGGAGTAGACTTAGAAATCATTTGTTCAGCTGCCGTCTTTCCCGTTTCGATAACTGAAGTTGTTGGAGTTGGGCTTGAGGTCTCCTCTCTGCTGTCTGTAGGAGTTCCGCTACTTGTAGGTGATGGGGCACTTTCTTCAGCTGAGGTCCCCTCTCCGCTCCTGGTGGATGTACCTGGAGTAGACTGAAAAATCGTTGTTTCACCTGCCGTTTTTCCCGTTTCGATAACTGATGTTATTGGAGGTGGGCTTGAGATCTCCTCTCTGCTCTCTGTAGGGATTCCGCTACTTATTGGCGATGGGGCACTTTCTTCAGCTGAGGTCCCCTCTCCGCTCTTGGGGGATGTACCTGGAGTAGAGTGAGAAATCGTTTTTTCAGCTGCCGTCTGTCCCGTTTGGAAAGCTGAAGTTGTTGGAGGTGGGCTTGACGTCTCCACTCTGCTCTCTGTAGGGGTTCCGCTACTTGTAGGTGATGGGGCACTTCCTTCAGCTGAGGTTCCCTCTACGTTCCTGGTGGATGTACCTGGAGTTGACTGAGAAATCGTTCTTTCAGCAACCGTCTTGCCCGTTTGGAAAGCTGAAGTTGTTGGAGGTGGGCTTGAGGTCTCCTCTCTGCTCTCTGTAGGGGTTCCGCTACTTGTTGGTGATAGGGCAGTTTCTTCAGCTGAGGTCCCCTCTCCGCTGTTGGTGGATGTACCTGAAGTAGGATGAGAAATCCTTGTTTCAGCCGTCGTCTTTCCCGTTTGGATAGCTGAAGTTGTTGGAGGTGGGCTAGAGGTCTCCTCTCTGCTCTCTGTAGGGGTTCCACTACTTGTTGGTGATGGGGCAGTTTCTTCAGCTGAGGTCCCCTCTCCGCTCCTGGTGGATGTACCTAGAGTAGACTGAGAAATAGTTCTTTCAGCTGCCGTCTTTCCCGTTTGGAAAGCTGAAGTTGTTGGAGGTGGGCTTGAGGTCTCCACTCTGCTCTCTGTAGGGGTTCCTCTACTTGTTGGTGATGGGGCACTTTCTTCAGCTGAGGTCCCCTCTCCGCTCCTGGTGGATGTACCTGGAGTAGACTGAAAAAACGTTTTTTCAGCTGCCGTCATTCCCGTTTCGATAACTGATGTTATTGGAGGTGGGCTTGACGTCTCCACTCTCCTCTCTGTAGGGGTTCCGCTACTTGTAGGTGATGGGGCACCTTCTTCAGCTGAGGTTCCCTCTACGCTCCTGGTGGATGTACCTGGAGTTGACTGAGAAATCGTTCTTTCAGCAACCGTCTTGCCCGTTTGGAAAGCTGAAGTTGTTGGAGGTGGGCTTGAGGTCTCCTCTCTGCTATCTGTAGGGGTTCCGCTACTTGTGGGTGATGCGGCACTTTCTTCAGCTGAGGTCCCCTCTCCGCTCCTGGTGGATGTACCTGGAGTAGACTGAGAAATCGTTGTTTCACCTGCCGTTTTTCCCGTTTGGATAGCTGAAGTTGTTGGAGGTGGGCTTGAGGTCTCCTCTCTGCTCTCTGTAGTGGTTCTGCTACTTGTTGGTGATGGGGGACTTTCTTCAGCTGATGTCCCCTCTCCGCTCCTGGTGGATGTACCTGGAGTAGACTGAGAAATCGTTCTTTCAGCTGCCGTCTTTCCCGTTTGGAAACCTGAAGTTGTTGGAGGTGGGCTTGACGTCTCCTCTCTGCTCTCTGTAGGGGTTCCGCTACTTGTTGGTGATGGGGCACTTTCTTCAGCTGAGGTCCCCTCTCCGCTCTTGGTGGATGTACCTGAAGTAGGATGAGAAATCCTTGTTTCACCTGCCGTTTTTCCCGTTTGGATAGCTGAAGTTGTTGGAGGTGGGCTTGAGGTCTCCTCTCTGCTCTCTGTAGGGGTTCCGCTACTTGTAGGTGATGGGGCACTTTCTTCAGCTGAGGTCCCGTCTCCGCTCCTGGTGGATGCACCTGGAGTAGACTGAAAAATCGTTTTTTCAGCTGCCGTCATTCCCGTTTCGATAACTGATGTTATTGGAGGTGGGCTTGAGATCTCCTCTCTGCTGTCTGTAGGGATTCCGCTACTTATTGGCGATGGGGCACTTTCTTCAGCTGAGGTCCCCTCTCCGCTCTTGGGGGATGTACCTGGAGTAGAGTGAGGAATCGTTTTTTCAGCTGCCGTCTGTCCCGTTTGGAAAGCTGAAGTTGGTGGAGGTGGGCTTGAGGTCTCCACTCTGCTCTCCGTAGGGGTTCTGCTACTTGTTGGTGATGGGGCACTTTCTTCAGCTGAGGTCCCCTCTCCGCTCTTCGTGGATGTACCAGGAGTACACTGAGAAATCATTTGTTCAGCTGCCGTCTTGCCCGTTTCGATAACTGAAGTTGTTGGAGGTGGGTTTGAGGTCTCCTCTTGGCTCTCTGTAGGGGTTCCGCTACTTGTAGGTGATGGGGCACTTTCTTCAGCTGAGGTCCCTTCTCCGCTCCTGGTGGATGTACCTGGAGTAGACTGAGAAATAGTTCTTTCAGCTGCCGACTTTCCAGTTTGGAAAGCTGAAGTTGTTGGAGGTGGGCTTGACGTCTCCACTCTGCTCTCTGTAGGGGTTCCGCTACTTGTTGGTGATAGGGCAGTTTCTTCAGCTGAGGTCCCCTTTCCGCTCCTGGTGGATGTACCTGGAGTAGACTGAGAAATCGTTCTTTCAGCTCCCGTCTTTCCTGTTTGGAAAGCTGAAGTTGTTGGAGGTGGGCTTGACGTCTCCTCTCTGCTATCTGTAGGGGTTCTGCTACTTGTTGGTGATGCGGCACTTTCTTCAGCTAAGGTCCCCTCTGCACTCCTGGTGGATGTACCTGGAGTAGACGGAGAAATCGTTTTTTCAGCTGCGGTCATTCCCGTTTGGAAAGCTGAAGTTGTTGGAGGTGGGCTTGAGGTCTCCTCTCTGCTCTCTGTAGTGGTTCCGCTACTTGTAGGTGATGGGGCACTTTCTTCAGCTGAGGTCCCCTCTCCGCTCCTGGTGGATGTACCTGGAGTAGACTGAGAAATCGTTGTTTCACCTGCCGTCTTTCCCATTTTGATAACTGAAGTTGTTGCAGGTGGGCTTGACGTCTCCTCTCTGCTCTCTGTAGGGGTTCCGCTACTTGTAGGTGATGGGGCACTTTCTTCAGCTGAGGTCCCTTCTCCGCTCCTGGTGGATGTACCTGGAGTTGACTGAGAAATCGTTGTTTCAGCTGCTGTCTTTCCCGTTTGGATAACTGTAGTTGTTGGAGGTGGGTTTGAGGTCTCCTCTCTGCTCTCTGTAGGGCTTCCGCTACTTGTAGGTGATGGGGCACTTTCTTCAGCTGAGGTCCCCTCTCCGCTCCTGGTGGATGTACCTGGAGTAGACTGAGAAATCGTTCTTTCAGCTGCCGTCTTTCCCGTTTGAATAGCTGAAGTTGTTGGAGGTGGGCTTAAGGTCTCCTCTCTGCTCTCTGTAGGGGTTCCGCTACTTGTTGGTGATCGGGCACTTTTTTTAGCTGAGGTCCCCTCTCCGCTCTTGGTGGATGTACCTGAAGTAGGATGAGAAATCCTTGTTTCAGCCGTCGTCTTTCCCGTTTGGATAGCTAAAGTTGTTGGAGGTGGGCTAGAGGTCTCCTCTCTGCTCTCTGTAGGGGTTCCGCTACTTGTTGGTGATGGGGCACTTTCTTCGGATGAGGTCCCCTCTCCGTTCCTGGTGGATGTACCTGGAGTAGACTGAGAAATCGTTCTTTCAGCTGCCGTCTTTCCCGTTTGGAAAGCTGAAGTTGTTGGAGGTGGGCTTGACGTCTCCTCTCTGCTCTCTGTAGGGGTTCCGCTACTTGTTGGTGATGGGGCACTTTCTTCAGCTGAGGTCCCCTCTCCGCTCTTGGTGGATGTACCTGAAGTAGGATGAGAAATCCTTGTTTCAGCCGTTGTCTTTCCCGTTTGGATAGCTGAAGTTGTTGGAGGTGGGCTAGAGGTCTCCACTCTGCTCTCTGTAGGGGTTCCGCTACTTGTTGGTGATGGGGCACTTTCTTCAGCTGAGGTCCCCTCTCCGCTCTTGGTGGATGTACCAGGAGTAGACTGAGAAATAGTTCTTTCAGTTCCCGTCTTTCCCGTTTGGAAAGCTGAAGTTGTTGGAGGTCGGCTTGACGTCTCCTCTCTGCTCTCTGTAGGGGTTCTGCTACTTGTAGGTGATGGGGCACTTTCTTCAGCTGAGGTGCCCTCTCCGCTCCTGGTAGATGTACCTGGAGTAGACTGTGAAATCGTTCTTTCAGCTGCCGTCTTTCCCGTTTGGAAAGCTGAAGTTGTTGGAGGTGGGCTTGAGGTCTCCTCTCTGCTCTCTGTAGGGGTTCTGCTAATTGTAGGTGATGGGGCACTTTCTTCAGCTGAGGTCCCCTCTCCGCTCCTGGTAGATGTACCAGGAGTAGACTGAGAAATCGTTCTTTCAGCTGCCGTCTTTCCCGTTTGGAAAACTGAAGTTGTTGGAGGTGGGCTTGACGTCTCCTCTCTGCTTTCTGCAGTGGTTCCGCTACTTGTAGGTGATGGGGCACTTTCTTCAGCTGAGGTTCCCTCTCCGCTCCTGGTGGATGTACCTGGAGTAGACTGAGAAATCGTTCTTTCAGCTGCCGTCTTTCCCGTTTGGAAACCTGAAGTTGTTGGAGGTGGGCTTGACGTCTCCTCTCTGCTCTCTGTAGGGGTTCCGCTACTTCTTGGTGATGGGGCAGTTTCTTCAGCTGAGGTCCCCTCTCCGCTCTTGGTGGATGTACCTGAAGTAGGATGAGAAATCCTTGTTTCAGCCGTCGTCTTTCCCGTTTGGATAGCTGAAGTTGTTGGAGGTGGGCTAGAGGTCTCCTCTCTGCTCTCTGTAGGGGTTCCGCTACTTGTTGGTGATGGGGCACTTTCTTCGGCTGAGGTCCCCTCTCCGTTCCTGGTGGATGTACCTGGAGTAGACTGAGAAATCCTTGTTTCAGCCGTTGTCTTTCCCGTTTGGATAGCTGAAGTTGTTGGAGGTGGGCTAGAGGTCTCCTCTCTGCTCTCTGTAGGCGTTCCGCTACTTGTTGGTGATGGGGCACTTTCTTCAGCTGAGGTCCCCTCTCCACTCCTGGTGGATGTACCAGGAGTTGACTGAGAAATCGTTCTTTCAGCTGCCGTCTTTCCCGTTTCGATAACTGAAGTTGTTGGAGGTGGGCTTGACGTCTCCTCTCTGCTCTCTGTAGGGTTTTCGCTACTTGTTGGTGATGGGGTTCTTTCTTCAGCTGAGGTCCCTTCTCCGCTCCTGGTGGATGTACCTGGAGTAGACTGAGAAATCGTTCTTTCAGCTGCCGTCTTTCCCATTTCGATAACTGAAGTTGTTGGAGGTGTGCTTGACGTCTCCTCTCTGCTCTCTGTAGGGGTTCCGCTACTTGTTGGTGATGGGGCACTTTCTTCGGCTGAGGTCCCCTCTCCGTTCCTGGTGGATGTACCTGGAGTAGACTGAGAAATCGTTCTTTCAGCTGCCGTCTTTCCTGTTTGGAAAGCTGAAGTTGTTGGAGGTGGGCTTGACGTCTCCTCTCTGCTCTCTGTAGGGGTTCCGCTACTTGTTGGTGATGCGGCACTTTCTTCAGCTGAGTTCCCCTCTCCGCTCCTGGTGGATGTACCTGGAGTAGACTGAGAAATCGTTCTTTCAGCTGCCGTCTTTCCCATTTCGATAACTGAAGTTGTTGGAGGTGGGCTTGAGGTCTCCACTCTGCTCTCTGTAGGGGTTCCGCTACTTGTTGGTGATGGGGCACTTTCTTCAGCTGAGGTCCCCTCTCCGCTCTTGGTGGATGTACCAGGAGTAGACTGAGAAATCATTTGTTCAGCTGCCGTCTTTCCCGTTTCGATAACTGAAGTTGTTGAAGGTGGGTTTGAGGTGTCCTCTCTGCTCTCTGTATGGGTTCCGCTACTTCTAGGTGATGGGGCACTTTCTTCAGCTGAGGTCCCCTCTCCGCTCCTGGTGGATGTACCTGGAGTAGACTGAAAAATCGTTTTTTCAGCTGCCGTCATTCCCGTTTCGATAACTGATGTTATTGGAGGTGGGCTTGAGATCTCCTCTCTGCTCTCTGTAGGGATTCCGCTACTTATTGGCGATGGGGCACTTTCTTCAGCTGAGGTCCCCTCTCCGTTCCTGGTGGATGTACCTGGAGTAGACTGAGAAATCCTTGTTTCAGCCGTCGTCTTTCCCGTTTGGATAGCTGAAGTTGTTGGAGGTGGGCTAGAGGTCTCCTCTCTGCTCTCTGTAGGGGTTCCGCTACTTGTTGGTGATGGGGCAGTTTCTTCAGCTGAGGTCCCCTCTCCGCTCTTGGTGGATGTACTTGAAGTAGGATGAGAAATCCTTGTTTCAGCCGTCGTC
Source organism: Podarcis raffonei (assembly GCF_027172205.1). NCBI lineage: Eukaryota > Metazoa > Chordata > Lepidosauria > Squamata > Lacertidae > Podarcis > Podarcis raffonei. The sequence goes on along the minus strand of NC_070619.1, from coordinate 2,393,157 downwards.
TTTCCCGTTTGGATAGCTGAAGTTGTTGGAGGTGGGCTAGAGGTCTCCACTCTGCTCTCTGTAGGGGTTCCGCTACTTGTTGGTGATGGGGCACTTTCTTCAGCTGAGGTCCCCTCTCCGCTCTTGGTGGATGTACCAGGAGTAGACTGAGAAATAGTTCTTTCAGTTCCCGTCTTTCCCGTTTGGAAAGCTGAAGTTGTTGGAGGTCGGCTTGACGTCTCCTCTCTGCTCTCTGTAGGGGTTCTGCTACTTGTAGGTGATGGGGCACTTTCTTCAGCTGAGGTCCCCTCTCCGCTCCTGGTGGATGTACCTGGAGTAGACTGAGAAATCGTTCTTTCAGCTGCCGTCTTTCCCGTTTCGATAACTGAAGTTGTTGGAGGTGGGTTTGAGGTCTCCTCTCTGCTCTCTGTAGGGGTTCCGCTACTTGTTGGTGATGGGGCACTTTCTTCAGCTGAGGTCTCCTCTCCGCTCCTGGTGGATGTACCTGGAGTAGACTGAGAAATCGTTCTTTCAGCTGCCGTCTTTCCCCTTTGGAAAGCTGAAGTTGTTGGAGGTGGGCTTGAGGTCTCCTCTCTGCTCTCTGTAGGGGTTCCGCTACTTGTAGGTGATGGGGCACTTTCTTCAGCTGAGGTCCCCTCTCCACTCCTGGTGGATGTACCTTGAGTAGACTGAGAAATCGTTCTTTCAGCTGACGTCTTTCCCGTTTGGATAGCTGAAGTTGGTGGAGTTGGGCTTGAGGTCTCCTCTCTGCTCTCTGTAGGGGTTCCACTACTTGTTGGTGATGGGGCAGTTTCTTCAGCTGAGGTCCTCTCTCCGCTCATGGTGGATGTACCTGGAGTAGACTGAGAAATCGTTCTTTCAGCTGCCGACTTTCCCGTTTGGAAAGCTGAAGTTGTTGGAGGTGGGCTTGACGTCTCCTCTCTGCTCTCTGTAGGGGTTCTGCTACTTGTTGATGATGCGGCACTTTCTTCAGCTGAGGTCCCCTCTCCGCTCCTGGTGGATGTACCTGGAGTAGACTGAGAAATCGTTGTTTCAGCCGTCGTCTTTCCCGTTTGGATAGCTGAAGTTGTTGGAGGTGGGCTAGAGGTCTCCTCTCTGCTCTCTGTAGGGGTTCCGCTACTTGTTGGTGATGGGGTACTTTCTTCAGCTGAGGTCCCCTCTCCGCTCCTGGTGGATGTACCTGGAGTAGACTGAGAAATCGTTGTTTCAGCCGTCGTCCTTCCAGTTTGGATAGCTGAAGTTGTTGGAGGTGAGCTAGAGGTCTCCTCTCTGCTCTCTGTAGGGGCTCTGCTACTTGTTGGTGATGGGGTACTTTCTTCAGCTGAGGTCCCCTCTGCGCTCCTGGTGGATGTACCTGGAGTAGACTGAGAAATCGTTGTTTCAGCTGCCGTCTTTCCCGTTTGGAAAGCTGAAGTTGTTGGAGGTGGGCTTGACGTTTCCTCTCTGCTCTCTGTAGGGGTTCTGCTACTTGTTGGTGATGGGGCACTTTCTTCAGCTGAGGTCCCCTCTCTGCTCCTGGTGGATGTACCTGGAGTAGACTGAGAAATCGTTCTTTCAGCTGTCGTCTTTCCCATTTGTAAAGCTGAAGTTGTTGGAGGTGGGCTTGACGTCTCCTCTCTGCTCTCTGTAGGGCTTCCGCTACTTGTTGGTGATGCGGCACTTTCTTCAGCTGAGGTCCCCTCTCTGCTCTTGGTGGATGTACCTGAAGTAGGATGAGAAATCCTTGTTTCAGCCGTCGCCTTTCCCATTTGGATAGCTGAAGTTGTTGGAGGTGAGCTAGAGGTCTCCTCTCTGCTCTCTGTAGGGTTTCCGCTACTTGTTGGTGATGGGGCACTTTCTTCAGCTGAGGTCCCCTCTCCGCTCCTGGTAGATGTACCTGGAGTAGACTGAGAAATCGTTCTTTCAGCTGCCGACTTTCCCGTTTGGAAAGCTGAAGTTGTTGGAGGTCGGCTTGACGTCTCCTCTCTGCTCTCTGTAGGGGTTCTGCTACTTGCAGGTGATGGGGAACTTTCTTCAGCTGAGGTCCCCTCTCCGTTCCTGGTGGATGTACCTGGAGTTGACTGAGAAATCGTTCTTTCAGCTGCCGTCTTGCCCGTTTGGAAAGCTGAAGTTGTTGGAGGTGGGCTTGACGTCTCCTCTCTGCTATCTGTAGGGGTTCTGCTACTTGTTGGTGATGCGGCACTTTCTTCAGCTGAGGTCCCCTCTCCGCTCCTGGTGGATGTACATGGAGTAGACTGAGAAATCGTTGTTTCAGCTGCCGTCTTTCCCGTTTCGATAACTGAAGTTGTTGGAGGTGGGTTTGAGGTCTCCTCTCTGCTCTCTGTAGGGGTTCTGCTACTTGTTGGTGATGGGGCACTTTCTTCAGCTGAGGTCCCCTCTCCGCTCCTGGTGGATGTACCTGGAGTTGACTGAGAAATCGTTCTTTCAGCTGCCGTCTTTCCCATTTGTAAAGCTGAAGTTGTTGGAGGTGGGCTTGAGGTCTCCTCTCTGCTCTCTGTAGGGGTTCCTCTACTTGTTGGTGATGCGGCACTTTCTTCAGCTGAGGTCCCCTCTCCACTCCTGGTGGATGTACCTGGAGTAGACTGAGAAATCGTTGTTTCAGCTGCCGTCTTTCCCGTTTCGATAACTGAAGTTGTTTGAGGTGGGTTTGAGGTCTCCTCTCTGCTCTCTGTAGGGGTTCCGCTACTTGTAGGTGATGGGGCACTTTCTTCAACTGAGGTCCCCTCACCGCTCCTGGTGGATGTACCTGGAGTAGACTGAGAAATCGTTCTTTCAGCTGTTGTCTTTCTCGTTTGGAAAGCTGAAGTTGTTGGAGTTGGGCTTGAGGTCTCCTCTCTGCTCTCTGTAGCGGTTCCGCTACTTGTTGGTGATGGGGCACTTTCTTCAGCTGAGGTCCCCTCTCTGCTCCTGGTGGATGTACCTGGAGTAGACTGAGAAATCGTTCTTTCAGCTGTCTTCTTTCCCGTTTGTAAAGCTGAAGTTGTTGGAGGTGGGCTTGACATCTCCTCTCTGCTCTCTGTAGCGGTTCCGCTACTTGTTGGTGATGGGGCAGTTTCTTCAGCTGAGGTCCCCTCTCCGCTCCTGGTGGATGTACCTGGAGTAGACGGAGAAATCGTTCTTTCAGCTGCCGTCTTTCCTGTTTGGAAAGCTGAAGTTGCTGGAGGTGTGCTTGACGTCTCCTCTCTGCTCTCTGTAGGGGTTCTGCTACTTGTAGGTGATGTGGCACTTTCTTCAGCTGAGGTCCCTTCTCCGCTCCTGGTAGATGTACCTGGAGTAGACTGAGAAATTGTTCTTTCAGCTGCCGTCTTTCCCGTTTGGAAAGCTGAAGTTGTTGGAGGTCGGCTTGACGTCTCCTCTCTGTTCTCTGTAGGGGTTCTGCTACTTGTAGGTGATGGGGCACTTTCTTCAGCTGAGGTCCCCTCTCCGCTCCTGGTAGATGTACTTGGAGTAGACTGAGAAATCGTTCTTTCAGCTGCCGTCTTTCCCGTTTGGAAAGCTGATGTTGGAGGTCGGCTTGACGTCTCCTCTCTGTTCTCTGTAGGGGTTCTGCTACTTGTTGGTGATGGGGTAGTTTCTTCAGCTGAGGTCTCCTCTCCGCTCCTGGTGGATGTACCTGGAGTAGACTGAGAAATCGTTCTTTCAGCTGCCGTCTTTCCCGTTTGGAAAGCTGAAGTTGTTGGAGGTCGGCTTGACGTCTCCTCTCTGCTCTCTGTAGGGGTTCTGCTACTTGCAGGTGATGGGGAACTTTCTTCAGCTGATGTCGCTTCTCCGCTCTTGGTGGATGTACCTGGAGTAGACTGAGAAATCGTTCTTTCAGCTGCCGTCTTGCCCGTTTGGAAAGCTGAAGTTGTTGGAGGTGGGCTTGACGTCTCCTCTCTGCTTTCTGTAGTGGTTCTGCTACTTGTTGGTGATGCAGCACTTTCTTCAGCTGAGGTCCCCTCTCCGCTCCTGGTGGATGTACCTGGAGTAGACTGAGAAATCGTTCTTTCAGCTGCCGTCTTTCCTGTTTGGAAAGCTGAAGTTGTTGGAGGTGGGCTTGACGTCTCCTCTCTGCTCTCTGTAGGGGTTCCGCTACTTGTTGGTGATGGGGCACTTTCTTCAGCTGAGGTCCCCTCTCCGCTCTTGGTGGATGTACCTGAAGTAGGATGAGAAATCCTTGTTTCAGCCGTTGTCTTTCCCGTTTGGATAGCTGAAGTTGTTGGAGGTGGGCTAGAGGTCTCCACTCTGCTCTCTGTAGGGGTTCCGCTACTTGTTGGTGATGGGGCACTTTCTTCGGCTGAGGTCCCCTCTCCGTTCCTGGTGGATGTACCTGGAGTAGACTGAGAAATCGTTCTTTCAGCTGCCGTCTTTCCTGTTTGGAAAGCTGAAGTTGTTGGAGGTGGGCTTGACGTCTCCTCTCTGCTCTCTGTAGGGGTTCCGCTACTTGTTGGTGATGCGGCACTTTCTTCAGCTGAGTTCCCCTCTCCGCTCCTGGTGGATGTACCTGGAGTAGACTGAGAAATCGTTCTTTCAGCTGCCGTCTTTCCCATTTCGATAACTGAAGTTGTTGGAGGTGGGCTTGAGGTCTCCACTCTGCTCTCTGTAGGGGTTCCGCTACTTGTTGGTGATGGGGCACTTTCTTCAGCTGAGGTCCCCTCTCCGCTCTTGGTGGATGTACCAGGAGTAGACTGAGAAATCATTTGTTCAGCTGCCGTCTTTCCCGTTTCGATAACTGAAGTTGTTGAAGGTGGGTTTGAGGTGTCCTCTCTGCTCTCTGTAGGGGTTCCGCTACTTCTAGGTGATGGGGCACTTTCTTCAGCTGAGGTCCCCTCTCCGCTCCTGGTGGATGTACCTGGAGTAGACTGAAAAATCGTTTTTTCAGCTGCCGTCATTCCCGTTTCGATAACTGATGTTATTGGAGGTGGGCTTGAGATCTCCTCTCTGCTCTCTGTAGGGAGTCCGCTACTTATTGGCGATGGGGCACTTTCTTCAGCTGAGGTTCCCTCTACGCTCCTGGTGGATATACCTGGAGTAGACTGAGAAATCCTTGTTTCAGCCGTCGTCTTTCCCGTTTGGATAGCTGAAGTTGTTGGAGGTGGGCTAGAGGTCTCCTCTCTGCTCTCTGTAGGGGTTCCGCTACTTGTTGGTGATGGGGCAGTTTCTTCAGCTGAGGTCCCCTCTCCGCTCTTGGTGGATGTACTTGAAGTAGGATGAGAAATCCTTGTTTCAGCCGTCGTCTTTCCCGTTTGGATAGCTGAAGTTGTTGGAGGTGGGCTAGAGGTCTCCACTCTGCTCTCTGTAGGGGTTCCGCTACTTGTTGGTGATGGGGCACTTTCTTCAGCTGAGGTCCCCTCTCCGCTCTTGGTGGATGTACCAGGAGTAGACTGAGAAATAGTTCTTTCAGTTCCCGTCTTTCCCGTTTGGAAAGCTGAAGTTGTTGGAGGTCGGCTTGACGTCTCCTCTCTGCTCTCTGTAGGGGTTCCGCTACTTGTTGGTGATGGGGCACTTTCTTCAGCTGAGGTCCCCTCTCCGCTCCTGGTGGATGTACCTGGAGTAGACTGAGAAATCGTTCTTTCAGCTGCCGTCTTTCCCGTTTCGATAACTGAAGTTGTTGGAGGTGGGTTTGAGGTCTCCTCTCTGCTCTTTGTAGGGGTTCCGCTACTTGTTGGTGATGGGGCACTTTCTTCAGCTGAGGTCTCCTCTCCGCTCCTGGTGGATGTACCTGGAGTAGACTGAGAAATCGTTCTTTCAGCTGCCGTCTTTCCCCTTTGGAAAGCTGAAGTTGTTGGAGGTGGGCTTGAGGTCTCCTCTCTGCTCTCTGTAGGGGTTCCGCTACTTGTAGGTGATGGGGCACTTTCTTCAGCTGAGGTCCCCTCTCCACTCCTGGTGGATGTACCTTGAGTAGACTGAGAAATCGTTCTTTCAGCTGACGTCTTTCCCGTTTGGATAGCTGAAGTTGGTGGAGGTGGGCTTGACGTCTCCTCTCTGCTCTCTGTAGGGGTTCTGCTACTTGTTGATGATGCGGCACTTTCTTCAGCTGAGGTCCCCTCTCCGCTCCTGGTGGATGTACCTGGAGTAGACTGAGAAATCGTTGTTTCAGCCGTCGTCTTTCCCGTTTGGATAGCTGAAGTTGTTGGAGGTGGGCTAGAGGTCTCCTCTCTGCTCTCTGTAGGGGTTCCGCTACTTGTTGGTGATGGGGTACTTTCTTCAACTGAGGTCCCCTCTCCGCTCCTGGTGGATGTACCTGGAGTAGACTGAGAAATCGTTGTTTCAGCCGTCGTCCTTCTAGTTTGGATAGCTGAAGTTGTTGGAGGTGAGCTAGAGGTCTCCTCTCTGCTCTCTGTAGGGGCTCTGCTACTTGTTGGTGATGGGGTACTTTCTTCAGCTGAGGTCCCCTCTGCGCTCCTGGTGGATGTACCTGGAGTAGACTGAGAAATCGTTGTTTCAGCTGCCGTCTTTCCCGTTTGGAAAGCTGAAGTTGTTGGAGGTGGGCTTGACGTTTCCTCTCTGCTCTCTGTAGGGGTTCTGCTACTTGTTGGTGATGGGGCACTTTCTTCAGCTGAGGTCCCCTCTCTGCTCCTGGTGGATGTACCTGGAGTAGACTGAGAAATCGTTCTTTCAGCTGTCGTCTTTCCCATTTGTAAAGCTGAAGTTGTTGGAGGTGGGCTTGACGACTCCTCTCTGCTCTCTGTAGGGCTTCCGCTACTTGTTGGTGATGCGGCACTTTCTTCAGCTGAGGTCCCCTCTCTGCTCTTGGTGGATGTACCTGAAGTAGGATGAGAAATCCTTCTTTCAGCCGTCGCCTTTCCCATTTGGATAGCTGAAGTTGTTGGAGGTGAGCTAGAGGTCTCCTCTCTGCTCTCTGTAGGGTTTCCGCTACTTGTTGGTGATGGGGCACTTTCTTCAGCTGAGGTCCCCTCTCCGCTCCTGGTGGATGTAACTGGAGTAGACTGAGAAATCGTTCTTTCAGCTGCCGACTTTCCCGTTTGGAAAGCTGAAGTTTTTGGAGGTGGGCTTGACGTCTCCTCTCTGCTCTCTGTAGGGGTTCCGCTACTTGTTGGTGATGGGGCACTTTTTTTAGCTGAGGTCCCCTCTCCGCTCCTGGTAGATGTACCTCGAGTAGACTGAGAAATCGTTGTTTCAGCTGCCGACTTTCCCCTTTGGAAAGCTGAAGTTGTTGGAGGTGGGCTTGACGTCTCCTCTCTGCTATCTGTAGGGGTTCTGCTACTTGTAGGTGATGGGGCACTTTCTTCAGCTGAGGTCCCCTCTCCGCTCCTGGTAGATGTACCTGGAGTAGACTGAGAAATCGTTCTTTCAGCTGCCGACTTTCCCGTTTGGAAAGCTGAAGTTGTTGGAGGTCGGCTTGACGTCTCCTCTCTGCTCTCTGTAGGGGTTCTGCTACTTGCAGGTGATGGGGAACTTTCTTCAGCTGAGGTCCCCTCTCCGTTCCTGGTGGATGTACCTGGAGTTGACTGAGAAATCGTTCTTTCAGCTGCCGTCTTGCCCGTTTGGAAAGCTGAAGTTGTTGGAGGTGGGCTTGACGTCTCCTCTCTGCTATCTGTAGGGGTTCTGATACTTGTTGGTGATGCGGCACTTTCTTCAGCTGAGGTCCCCTCTCCGCTCCTGGTGGATGTACATGGAGTAGACTGAGAAATCGTTGTTTCAGCTGCCGTCTTTCCCGTTTCGATAACTGAAGTTGTTGGAGGTGGGTTTGAGGTCTCCTCTCTGCTCTCTGTAGGGGTTCTGCTACTTGTTGGTGATGGGGCACTTTCTTCAGCTGAGGTCCCCTCTCCGCTCCTGGTGGATGTACCTGGAGTTGACTGAGAAATCGTTCTTTCAGCTGCCGTCTTTCCCATTTGTAAAGCTGAAGTTGTTGGAGGTGGGCTTGAGGTCTCCTCTCTGCTCTCTGTAGGGGTTCTGCTACTTGTTGGTGATGCGGCACTTTCTTCAGCTGAGGTCCCCTCTCCACTCCTGGTGGATGTACCTGGAGTAGACTGAGAAATCGTTGTTTCAGCTGCCGTCTTTCCCGTTTCGATAACTGAAGTTGTTGGAGGTGGGTTTGAGGTCTCCTCTCTGCTCTCTGTAGGGGTTCCGCTACTTGTAGGTGATGGGGCACTTTCTTCAACTGAGGTCCCCTCACCGCTCCTGGTGGATGTACCTGGAGTAGACTGAGAAATCGTTCTTTCAGCTGTTGTCTTTCTCGTTTGGAAAGCTGTAGTTGTTGGAGTTGGGCTTGAGGTCTCCTCTCTGCTCTCTGTAGCGGTTCCGCTACTTGTTGGTGATGGGGCACTTTCTTCAGCTGAGGTCCCCTCTCTGCTCCTGGTGGATGTACCTGGAGTAGACTGAGAAATCGTTCTTTCAGCTGTCTTCTTTCCCGTTTGGAAAGCTGATGTTGGAGGTCGGCTTGACGTCTCCTCTCTGTTCTCTGTAGGGGTTCTGCTACTTGTAGGTGATGGGGCACTTTCTTCAGCTGAGGTCCCCTCTCCGCTCCTGGTAGATGTACCTGGAGTAGACGGAGAAATCGTTCTTTCAGCTGCCGTCTTTCCCGTTTGGAAAGCTGAAGTTGTTGGAGGTCGGCTTGACGTCTCCTCTCTGTTCTCTGTAGGGGTTCTGCTACTTGTAGGTGATGGGGCACTTTCTTCAGCTGAGGTCCCCTCTCCGCTCCTGGTAGATGTACTTGGAGTAGACTGAGAAATCGTTCTTTCAGCTGCCGTCTTTCCCGTTTGGAAAGCTGATGTTGGAGGTCGGCTTGACGTCTCCTCTCTGTTCTCTGTAGGGGTTCTGCTACTTGTAGGTGATGGGGCACTTTCTTCAGCTGAGGTCCCCTCTCCGCTCCTGGTAGATGTACCTGGAGTAGACGGAGAAATCGTTCTTTCAGCTGCCGTCTTTCCTGTTTGGAAAGCTGAAGTTGCTGGAGGTGTGCTTGACGTCTCCTCTCTGCTCTCTGTAGGGGTTCTGCTACTTGTAGGTGATGGGGCACTTTCTTCAGCTGAGGTCCCTTCTCCGCTCCTGGTAGATGTACCTGGAGTAGACTGAGAAATTGTTCTTTCAGCTGCCGTCTTTCCCGTTTGGAAAGCTGAAGTTGTTGGAGGTCGGCTTGACGTCTCCTCTCTGTTCTCTGTAGGGGTTCTGCTACTTGTAGGTGATGGGGCACTTTCTTCAGCTGAGGTCCCCTCTCCGCTCCTGGTAGATGTACTTGGAGTAGACTGAGAAATCGTTCTTTCAGCTGCCGTCTTTCCCGTTTGGAAAGCTGATGTTGGAGGTCGGCTTGACGTCTCCTCTCTGTTCTCTGTAGGGGTTCTGCTACTTGTTGGTGATGGGGTAGTTTCTTCAGCTGAGGTCTCCTCTCCGCTCCTGGTGGATGTACCTGGAGTAGACTGAGAAATCGTTCTTTCAGCTGCCGTCTTGCCCGTTTGGAAAGCTGAAGTTGTTGGAGGTGGGCTTGACGTCTCCTCTCTGCTTTCTGTAGTGGTTCTGCTACTTGTTGGTGATGGGGCACTTTCTTCAGCTGAGGTCCCCTCTCCGCTCCTGGTAGATGTACCTGGAGTAGACTGAGAAATCGTTCTTTCAGCTGCCGTCTTTCCCATTTCGATAACTGAAGTTGTTGGAGGTGGGCTTGACGTCTCCTCTCTGCTCTCTGTAGGGTTTTCGCTACTTGTTGGTGATGGGGTTCTTTCTTCAGCTGAGGTCCCTTCTCCGCTCCTGGTGGATGTACCTGGAGTAGACTGAGAAATCGTTCTTTCAGCTGCCGTCTTTCCCATTTCGATAACTGAAGTTGTTGGAGGTGGGCTTGACGTCTCCTCTCTGCTCTCTGTAGGGGTTCTGCTACTTGTTGGTGATGGGGCACTTTCTTCAGCTGAGGTCCCCTCTTCGCTCTTGGTGGATGTACCTGGAGTAGACTGAGAAATCGTTCTTTCAGCTGCCGTCTTTCCCGTTTGGAAAGCTGAAGTTGTTGGCGGTGGGCTTGACGTCTCCTCTCTGCTCTCTGTCGGGGTTCTGCTACTTTTTGGTGATGGGACAGTTTCTTCAGCTGAGGTCCCCTCTCCGCTCCTGGTGGATGTACCTGGAGTAGACTGAGAAATCGTTGTTTCAGCTGCCGTCTTTCCCGTTTCGATAACTGAAGCTGTTGGAGGTGGGCTTGACGTCTCCTCTCGGCTCTCTGTAGGGGTTCCACTACTTGTTGGTGATGGGGCACTTTCTTCAGCTGAGGTCCCCTCTCCGCTCCTGGTAGATGTACCTGGAGTAGACTGAGAAATCGTTGTTTCAGCTGCCGTTTTTCCCGTTTGGATAGCTGAAGTTGTTGGAGTTGGGCTTGAGGTCTCCTCTCTGCTCTCTGTAGGGGTTCCACTACTTGTTGGTGATGGGGCACTTTCTTCAGCTGAGGTCCCTTCTCCGCTCTTGGTGGATGTACCTGGAGTAGACTGAGAAATCGTTCTTTCAGCTGCCGTCTTGCCCGTTTGGAAAGCTGAAGTTGTTGGAGGTGGGCTTGAGGTCTCCTCTCTGCTCTCTGTAGGGGTTCCGCTACTTGTTGGTGATGGGGCAGTTTCTTCAGCTGAGGTCTCCTCTCCGCTCCTGGTGGATGTACCTGGAGTAGACTGAGAAATCGTTCTTTCAGCTGCCGTTTTTCCTGTTTGGATAGCTGAAGTTGTTGGAGGTGGGCTTGAGGTCTCCTCTCTGCTCTCTGTAGGGGTTCCGCTACTTGTTGGTGATGCGGCACTTTCTTCAGCTGAGGTCCCCTCTCCGCTCCTGGTGGATGTACCTGGAGTAGACTGAGAAATTGTTCTTTCAGCTGCCGTTTTTCCCGTTTGGAAAGCTGAAGTTGTTGGAGGTAGGCTTGAGTTCTCCTCTCGGCTCTCTGTAGCGGTTCCGCTACTTGTTGGTGATGGGGCAGTTTCTTCAGCTGAGGTCCCCTCTCCGCTCCTGGTGGATGTACCTGGAGTAGACGGAGAAATCGTTCTTTCAGCTGCCGTCTTTCCTGTTTGGAAAGCTGAAGTTGCTGGAGGTGTGCTTGACGTCTCCTCTCTGCTCTCTGTAGGGGTTCTGCTACTTGTAGGTGATGGGGCACTTTCTTCAGCTGAGGTCCCTTCTCCGCTCCTGGTAGATGTACCTCGAGTAGACTGAGAAATCGTTGTTTCAGCTGCCGACTTTCCCCTTTGGAAAGCTGAAGTTGTTGGAGGTGGGCTTGACGTCTCCTCTCTGCTATCTGTAGGGGTTCTGCTACTTGTAGGTGATGGGGCACTTTCTTCAGCTGAGGTCCCCTCTCCGCTCCTGGTAGATGTACCTGGAGTAGACTGAGAAATCGTTCTTTCAGCTGCCGACTTTCCCGTTTGGAAAGCTGAAGTTGTTGGAGGTCGGCTTGACGTCTCCTCTCTGCTCTCTGTAGGGGTTCTGCTACTTGCAGGTGATGGGGAACTTTCTTCAGCTGAGGTCCCCTCTCCGTTCCTGGTGGATGTACCTGGAGTTGACTGAGAAATCGTTCTTTCAGCTGCCGTCTTGCCCGTTTGGAAAGCTGAAGTTGTTGGAGGTGGGCTTGACGTCTCCTCTCTGCTATCTGTAGGGGTTCTGCTACTTGTTGGTGATGCGGCACTTTCTTCAGCTGAGGTCCCCTCTCCGCTCCTGGTGGATGTACATGGAGTAGACTGAGAAATCGTTGTTTCAGCTGCCGTCTTTCCCGTTTCGATAACTGAAGTTGTTGGAGGTGGGTTTGAGGTCTCCTCTCTGCTCTCTGTAGGGGTTCTGCTACTTGTTGGTGATGGGGCACTTTCTTCAGCTGAGGTCCCCTCTCCGCTCCTGGTGGATGTACCTGGAGTTGACTGAGAAATCGTTCTTTCAGCTGCCGTCTTTCCCATTTGTAAAGCTGAAGTTGTTGGAGGTGGGCTTGAGGTCTCCTCTCTGCTCTCTGTAGGGGTTCTGCTACTTGTTGGTGATGCGGCACTTTCTTCAGCTGAGGTCCCCTCTCCACTCCTGGTGGATGTACCTGGAGTAGACTGAGAAATCGTTGTTTCAGCTGCCGTCTTTCCCGTTTCGATAACTGAAGTTGTTTGAGGTGGGTTTGAGGTCTCCTCTCTGCTCTCTGTAGGGGTTCCGCTACTTGTAGGTGATGGGGCACTTTCTTCAACTGAGGTCCCCTCACCGCTCCTGGTGGATGTACCTGGAGTAGACTGAGAAATCGTTCTTTCAGCTGTTGTCTTTCTCGTTTGGAAAGCTGAAGTTGTTGGAGTTGGGCTTGAGGTCTCCTCTCTGCTCTCTGTAGCGGTTCCGCTACTTGTTGGTGATGGGGCACTTTCTTCAGCTGAGGTCCCCTCTCTGCTCCTGGTGGATGTACCTGGAGTAGACTGAGAAATCGTTCTTTCAGCTGTCTTCTTTCCCGTTTGTAAAGCTGAAGTTGTTGGAGGTGGGCTTGACGTCTCCTCTCTGCTCTCTGTAGCGGTTCCGCTACTTGTTGGTGATGGGGCAGTTTCTTCAGCTGAGGTCCCCTCTCCGCTCCTGGTGGATGTACCTGGAGTAGACGGAGAAATCGTTCTTTCAGCTGCCGTCTTTCCTGTTTGGAAAGCTGAAGTTGCTGGAGGTGTGCTTGACGTCTCCTCTCTGCTCTCTGTAGGGGTTCTGCTACTTGTAGGTGATGTGGCACTTTCTTCAGCTGAGGTCCCTTCTCCGCTCCTGGTAGATGTACCTGGAGTAGACTGAGAAATTGTTCTTTCAGCTGCCGTCTTTCCCGTTTGGAAAGCTGAAGTTGTTGGAGGTCGGCTTGACGTCTCCTCTCTGTTCTCTGTAGGGGTTCTGCTACTTGTAGGTGATGGGGCACTTTCTTCAGCTGAGGTCCCCTCTCCGCTCCTGGTAGATGTACTTGGAGTAGACTGAGAAATCGTTCTTTCAGCTGCCGTCTTTCCCGTTTGGAAAGCTGATGTTGGAGGTCGGCTTGACGTCTCCTCTCTGTTCTCTGTAGGGGTTCTGCTACTTGTTGGTGATGGGGTAGTTTCTTCAGCTGAGGTCTCCTCTCCGCTCCTGGTGGATGTACCTGGAGTAGACTGAGAAATCGTTCTTTCAGCTGCCGTCTTTCCCGTTTGGAAAGCTGAAGTTGTTGGAGGTCGGCTTGACGTCTCCTCTCTGCTCTCTGTAGGGGTTCTGCTACTTGCAGGTGATGGGGAACTTTCTTCAGCTGATGTCGCTTCTCCGCTCTTGGTGGATGTACCTGGAGTAGACTGAGAAATCGTTCTTTCAGCTGCCGTCTTGCCCGTTTGGAAAGCTGAAGTTGTTGGAGGTGGGCTTGACGTCTCCTCTCTGCTTTCTGTAGTGGTTCTGCTACTTGTTGGTGATGCAGCACTTTCTTCAGCTGAGGTCCCCTCTCCGCTCCTGGTGGATGTACCTGGAGTAGACTGAGAAATCGTTCTTTCAGCTGCCGTCTTTCCTGTTTGGAAAGCTGAAGTTGTTGGAGGTGGGCTTGACGTCTCCTCTCTGCTCTCTGTAGGGGTTCCGCTACTTGTTGGTGATGGGGCACTTTCTTCAGCTGAGGTCCCCTCTCCGCTCTTGGTGGATGTACCTGAAGTAGGATGAGAAATCCTTGTTTCAGCCGTTGTCTTTCCCGTTTGGATAGCTGAAGTTGTTGGAGGTGGGCTAGAGGTCTCCACTCTGCTCTCTGTAGGGGTTCCGCTACTTGTTGGTGATGGGGCACTTTCTTCGGCTGAGGTCCCCTCTCCGTTCCTGGTGGATGTACCTGGAGTAGACTGAGAAATCGTTCTTTCAGCTGCCGTCTTTCCTGTTTGGAAAGCTGAAGTTGTTGGAGGTGGGCTTGACGTCTCCTCTCTGCTCTCTGTAGGGGTTCCGCTACTTGTTGGTGATGCGGCACTTTCTTCAGCTGAGTTCCCCTCTCCGCTCCTGGTGGATGTACCTGGAGTAGACTGAGAAATCGTTCTTTCAGCTGCCGTCTTTCCCATTTCGATAACTGAAGTTGTTGGAGGTGGGCTTGAGGTCTCCACTCTGCTCTCTGTAGGGGTTCCGCTACTTGTTGGTGATGGGGCACTTTCTTCAGCTGAGGTCCCCTCTCCGCTCTTGGTGGATGTACCAGGAGTAGACTGAGAAATCATTTGTTCAGCTGCCGTCTTTCCCGTTTCGATAACTGAAGTTGTTGAAGGTGGGTTTGAGGTGTCCTCTCTGCTCTCTGTAGGGGTTCCGCTACTTCTAGGTGATGGGGCACTTTCTTCAGCTGAGGTCCCCTCTCCGCTCCTGGTGGATGTACCTGGAGTAGACTGAAAAATCGTTTTTTCAGCTGCCGTCATTCCCGTTTCGATAACTGATGTTATTGGAGGTGGGCTTGAGATCTCCTCTCTGCTCTCTGTAGGGAGTCCGCTACTTATTGGCGATGGGGCACTTTCTTCAGCTGAGGTTCCCTCTACGCTCCTGGTGGATGTACCTGGAGTAGACTGAGAAATCCTTGTTTCAGCCGTCGTCTTTCCCGTTTGGATAGCTGAAGTTGTTGGAGGTGGGCTAGAGGTCTCCTCTCTGCTCTCTGTAGGGGTTCCGCTACTTGTTGGTGATGGGGCAGTTTCTTCAGCTGAGGTCCCCTCTCCGCTCTTGGTGGATGTACTTGAAGTAGGATGAGAAATCCTTGTTTCAGCCGTCGTCTTTCCCGTTTGGATAGCTGAAGTTGTTGGAGGTGGGCTAGAGGTCTCCACTCTGCTCTCTGTAGGGGTTCCGCTACTTGTTGGTGATGGGGCACTTTCTTCAGCTGAGGTCCCCTCTCCGCTCTTGGTGGATGTACCAGGAGTAGACTGAGAAATAGTTCTTTCAGTTCCCGTCTTTCCCGTTTGGAAAGCTGAAGTTGTTGGAGGTCGGCTTGACGTCTCCTCTCTGCTCTCTGTAGGGGTTCCGCTACTTGTTGGTGATGGGGCACTTTCTTCAGCTGAGGTCCCCTCTCCGCTCCTGGTGGATGTACCTGGAGTAGACTGAGAAATCGTTCTTTCAGCTGCCGTCTTTCCCGTTTCGATAACTGAAGTTGTTGGAGGTGGGTTTGAGGTCTCCTCTCTGCTCTCTGTAGGGGTTCCGCTACTTGTTGGTGATGGGGCACTTTCTTCAGCTGAGGTCTCCTCTCCGCTCCTGGTGGATGTACCTGGAGTAGACTGAGAAATCGTTCTTTCAGCTGCCGTCTTTCCCCTTTGGAAAGCTGAAGTTGTTGGAGGTGGGCTTGAGGTCTCCTCTCTGCTCTCTGTAGGGGTTCCGCTACTTGTAGGTGATGGGGCACTTTCTTCAGCTGAGGTCCCCTCTCCACTCCTGGTGGATGTACCTTGAGTAGACTGAGAAATCGTTCTTTCAGCTGACGTCTTTCCCGTTTGGATAGCTGAAGTTGGTGGAGTTGGGCTTGAGGTCTCCTCTCTGCTCTCTGTAGGGGTTCCACTACTTGTTGGTGATGGGGCAGTTTCTTCAGCTGAGGTCCTCTCTCCGCTCATGGTGGATGTACCTGGAGTAGACTGAGAAATCGTTCTTTCAGCTGCCGACTTTCCCGTTTGGAAAGCTGAAGTTGTTGGAGGTGGGCTTGACGTCTCCTCTCTGCTCTCTGTAGGGGTTCTGCTACTTGTTGATGATGCGGCACTTTCTTCAGCTGAGGTCCCCTCTCCGCTCCTGGTGGATGTACCTGGAGTAGACTGAGAAATCGTTGTTTCAGCCGTCGTCTTTCCCGTTTGGATAGCTGAAGTTGTTGGAGGTGGGCTAGAGGTCTCCTCTCTGCTCTCTGTAGGGGTTCCGCTACTTGTTGGTGATGGGGTACTTTCTTCAACTGAGGTCCCCTCTCCGCTCCTGGTGGATGTACCTGGAGTAGACTGAGAAATCGTTGTTTCAGCCGTCGTCCTTCTAGTTTGGATAGCTGAAGTTGTTGGAGGTGAGCTAGAGGTCTCCTCTCTGCTCTCTGTAGGGGCTCTGCTACTTGTTGGTGATGGGGTACTTTCTTCAGCTGAGGTCCCCTCTGCGCTCCTGGTGGATGTACCTGGAGTAGACTGAGAAATCGTTGTTTCAGCTGCCGTCTTTCCCGTTTGGAAAGCTGAAGTTGTTGGAGGTGGGCTTGACGTTTCCTCTCTGCTCTCTGTAGGGGTTCTGCTACTTGTTGGTGATGGGGCACTTTCTTCAGCTGAGGTCCCCTCTCTGCTCCTGGTGGATGTACCTGGAGTAGACTGAGAAATCGTTCTTTCAGCTGTCGTCTTTCCCATTTGTAAAGCTGAAGTTGTTGGAGGTGGGCTTGACGACTCCTCTCTGCTCTCTGTAGGGCTTCCGCTACTTGTTGGTGATGGGGCACTTTCTTCAGCTGAGGTCCCCTCTCTGCTCTTGGTGGATGTACCTGAAGTAGGATGAGAAATCCTTCTTTCAGCCGTCGCCTTTCCCATTTGGATAGCTGAAGTTGTTGGAGGTGAGCTAGAGGTCTCCTCTCTGCTCTCTGTAGGGTTTCCGCTACTTGTTGGTGATGGGGCACTTTCTTCAGCTGAGGTCCCCTCTCCGCTCCTGGTGGATGTAACTGGAGTAGACTGAGAAATCGTTCTTTCAGCTGCCGACTTTCCCGTTTGGAAAGCTGAAGTTTTTGGAGGTGGGCTTGACGTCTCCTCTCTGCTCTCTGTAGGGGTTCCGCTACTTGTTGGTGATGGGGCACTTTTTTTAGCTGAGGTCCCCTCTCCGCTCCTGGTAGATGTACCTCGAGTAGACTGAGAAATCGTTGTTTCAGCTGCCGACTTTCCCCTTTGGAAAGCTGAAGTTGTTGGAGGTGGGCTTGACGTCTCCTCTCTGCTATCTGTAGGGGTTCTGCTACTTGTAGGTGATGGGGCACTTTCTTCAGCTGAGGTCCCCTCTCCGCTCCTGGTAGATGTACCTGGAGTAGACTGAGAAATCGTTCTTTCAGCTGCCGACTTTCCCGTTTGGAAAGCTGAAGTTGTTGGAGGTCGGCTTGACGTCTCCTCTCTGCTCTCTGTAGGGGTTCTGCTACTTGCAGGTGATGGGGAACTTTCTTCAGCTGAGGTCCCCTCTCCGTTCCTGGTGGATGTACCTGGAGTTGACTGAGAAATCGTTCTTTCAGCTGCCGTCTTGCCCGTTTGGAAAGCTGAAGTTGTTGGAGGTGGGCTTGACGTCTCCTCTCTGCTATCTGTAGGGGTTCTGATACTTGTTGGTGATGCGGCACTTTCTTCAGCTGAGGTCCCCTCTCCGCTCCTGGTGGATGTACATGGAGTAGACTGAGAAATCGTTGTTTCAGCTGCCGTCTTTCCCGTTTCGATAACTGAAGTTGTTGGAGGTGGGTTTGAGGTCTCCTCTCTGCTCTCTGTAGGGGTTCTGCTACTTGTTGGTGATGGGGCACTTTCTTCAGCTGAGGTCCCCTCTCCGCTCCTGGTGGATGTACCTGGAGTTGACTGAGAAATCGTTCTTTCAGCTGCCGTCTTTCCCATTTGTAAAGCTGAAGTTGTTGGAGGTGGGCTTGAGGTCTCCTCTCTGCTCTCTGTAGGGGTTCTGCTACTTGTTGGTGATGCGGCACTTTCTTCAGCTGAGGTCCCCTCTCCACTCCTGGTGGATGTACCTGGAGTAGACTGAGAAATCGTTGTTTCAGCTGCCGTCTTTCCCGTTTCGATAACTGAAGTTGTTGGAGGTGGGTTTGAGGTCTCCTCTCTGCTCTCTGTAGGGGTTCCGCTACTTGTAGGTGATGGGGCACTTTCTTCAACTGAGGTCCCCTCACCGCTCCTGGTGGATGTACCTGGAGTAGACTGAGAAATCGTTCTTTCAGCTGTTGTCTTTCTCGTTTGGAAAGCTGAAGTTGTTGGAGTTGGGCTTGAGGTCTCCTCTCTGCTCTCTGTAGCGGTTCCGCTACTTGTTGGTGATGGGGCACTTTCTTCAGCTGAGGTCCCCTCTCTGCTCCTGGTGGATGTACCTGGAGTAGACTGAGAAATCGTTCTTTCAGCTGTCTTCTTTCCCGTTTGGAAAGCTGATGTTGGAGGTCGGCTTGACGTCTCCTCTCTGTTCTCTGTAGGGGTTCTGCTACTTGTAGGTGATGGGGCACTTTCTTCAGCTGAGGTCCCCTCTCCGCTCCTGGTAGATGTACCTGGAGTAGACGGAGAAATCGTTCTTTCAGCTGCCGTCTTTCCCGTTTGGAAAGCTGAAGTTGTTGGAGGTCGGCTTGACGTCTCCTCTCTGTTCTCTGTAGGGGTTCTGCTACTTGTAGGTGATGGGGCACTTTCTTCAGCTGAGGTCCCCTCTCCGCTCCTGGTAGATGTACTTGGAGTAGACTGAGAAATCGTTCTTTCAGCTGCCGTCTTTCCCGTTTGGAAAGCTGATGTTGGAGGTCGGCTTGACGTCTCCTCTCTGTTCTCTGTAGGGGTTCTGCTACTTGTAGGTGATGGGGCACTTTCTTCAGCTGAGGTCCCCTCTCCGCTCCTGGTAGATGTACCTGGAGTAGACGGAGAAATCGTTCTTTCAGCTGCCGTCTTTCCTGTTTGGAAAGCTGAAGTTGCTGGAGGTGTGCTTGACGTCTCCTCTCTGCTCTCTGTAGGGGTTCTGCTACTTGTAGGTGATGGGGCACTTTCTTCAGCTGAGGTCCCTTCTCCGCTCCTGGTAGATGTACCTGGAGTAGACTGAGAAATTGTTCTTTCAGCTGCCGTCTTTCCCGTTTGGAAAGCTGAAGTTGTTGGAGGTCGGCTTGACGTCTCCTCTCTGTTCTCTGTAGGGGTTCTGCTACTTGTAGGTGATGGGGCACTTTCTTCAGCTGAGGTCCCCTCTCCGCTCCTGGTAGATGTACTTGGAGTAGACTGAGAAATCGTTCTTTCAGCTGCCGTCTTTCCCGTTTGGAAAGCTGATGTTGGAGGTCGGCTTGACGTCTCCTCTCTGTTCTCTGTAGGGGTTCTGCTACTTGTTGGTGATGGGGTAGTTTCTTCAGCTGA
This sequence comes from Podarcis raffonei, assembly GCF_027172205.1. Classification (NCBI taxonomy): domain Eukaryota; kingdom Metazoa; phylum Chordata; class Lepidosauria; order Squamata; family Lacertidae; genus Podarcis; species Podarcis raffonei. The sequence continues at coordinate 2,374,282 of NC_070619.1, read as the reverse complement.
GGTCTCCTCTCCGCTCCTGGTGGATGTACCTGGAGTAGACTGAGAAATCGTTCTTTCAGCTGCCGTCTTGCCCGTTTGGAAAGCTGAAGTTGTTGGAGGTGGGCTTGACGTCTCCTCTCTGCTTTCTGTAGTGGTTCTGCTACTTGTTGGTGATGGGGCACTTTCTTCAGCTGAGGTCCCCTCTCCGCTCCTGGTAGATGTACCTGGAGTAGACTGAGAAATCGTTCTTTCAGCTGCCGTCTTTCCCATTTCGATAACTGAAGTTGTTGGAGGTGGGCTTGACGTCTCCTCTCTGCTCTCTGTAGGGTTTTCGCTACTTGTTGGTGATGGGGTTCTTTCTTCAGCTGAGGTCCCTTCTCCGCTCCTGGTGGATGTACCTGGAGTAGACTGAGAAATCGTTCTTTCAGCTGCCGTCTTTCCCATTTCGATAACTGAAGTTGTTGGAGGTGGGCTTGACGTCTCCTCTCTGCTCTCTGTAGGGGTTCTGCTACTTGTTGGTGATGGGGCACTTTCTTCAGCTGAGGTCCCCTCTTCGCTCTTGGTGGATGTACCTGGAATAGACGGAGAAATCGTTCTTTCAGCTGCCGTCTTTCCCGTTTGGAAAGCTGAAGTTGTTGGCGGTGGGCTTGACGTCTCCTCTCTGCTCTCTGTCGGGGTTCTGCTACTTTTTGGTGATGGGACAGTTTCTTCAGCTGAGGTCCCCTCTCCGCTCCTGGTGGATGTACCTGGAGTAGACTGAGAAATCGTTGTTTCAGCTGCCGTCTTTCCCGTTTCGATAACTGAAGCTGTTGGAGGTGGGCTTGACGTCTCCTCTCGGCTCTCTGTAGGGGTTCCACTACTTGTTGGTGATGGGGCACTTTCTTCAGCTGAGGTCCCCTCTCCGCTCCTGGTGGATGTACCTGGAGTAGACTGAGAAATTGTTCTTTCAGCTGCCGTTTTTCCCGTTTGGAAAGCTGAAGTTGTTGGAGGTAGGCTTGAGTTCTCCTCTCGGCTCTCTGTAGCGGTTCCGCTACTTGTTGGTGATGGGGCAGTTTCTTCAGCTGAGGTCCCCTCTCCGCTCCTGGTGGATGTACCTGGAGTAGACGGAGAAATCGTTCTTTCAGCTGCCGTCTTTCCTGTTTGGAAAGCTGAAGTTGCTGGAGGTGTGCTTGACGTCTCCTCTCTGCTCTCTGTAGGGGTTCTGCTACTTGTAGGTGATGGGGCACTTTCTTCAGCTGAGGTCCCTTCTCCGCTCCTGGTAGATGTACCTGGAGTAGACTGAGAAATTGTTCTTTCAGCTGCCGTCTTTCCCGTTTGGAAAGCTGAAGTTGTTGGAGGTCGGCTTGACGTCTCCTCTCTGTTCTCTGTAGGGGTTCTGCTACTTGTAGGTGATGGGGCACTTTCTTCAGCTGAGGTCCCCTCTCCGCTCCTGGTAGATGTACTTGGAGTAGACTGAGAAATCGTTCTTTCAGCTGCCGTCTTTCCCGTTTGGAAAGCTGATGTTGGAGGTCGGCTTGACGTCTCCTCTCTGTTCTCTGTCGGGGTTCTGCTACTTGTTGGTGATGGGGTAGTTTCTTCAGCTGAGGTCTCCTCTCCGCTCCTGGTGGATGTACCTGGAGTAGACTGAGAAATCGTTCTTTCAGCTGCCGTCTTTCCCGTTTGGAAAGCTGAAGTTGTTGGAGGTCGGCTTGACGTCTCCTCTCTGCTCTCTGTAGGGGTTCTGCTACTTGCAGGTGATGGGGAACTTTCTTCAGCTGATGTCGCTTCTCCGCTCTTGGTGGATGTACCTGGAGTAGACTGAGAAATCGTTCTTTCAGCTGCCGTCTTGCCGGTTTGGAAAGCTGAAGTTGTTGGAGGTGGGCTTGACGTCTCCTCTCTGCTTTCTGTAGTGGTTCTGCTACTTGTTGGTGATGCAGCACTTTCTTCAGCTGAGGTCCCCTCTCCGCTCCTGGTGGATGTACCTGGAGTAGACTGAGAAATCGTTCTTTCACCTGCCGTCTTTCCCGTTTGGATAGCTGAAGTTGTTGGAGGTGGGCTTGAGGTCTCCTCTCGGCTCTCTGTAGGGGTTCCGCTACTTGTAGGTGATGGGGCACTTTCTTCAACTGAGGTCCCCTCTCCGCTCCTGGTGGATGTACCTGGAGTAGACTGAGAAATCGTTCTTTCAGCTGCCGTCTTTCCCATTTTGATAACTGAAGTTGTTGGAGGTGGGCTTGACGTCTCCTCTCTGCTCTCTGTAGGGGTTCTGCTACTTGTTGGTGATGGGGCACTTTCTTCAGCTGAGGTCCCCTCTCTGCTCTTGGTGGATGTACCTGAAGTAGGATGAGAAATCCTTGTTTCAGCCGTCGTCTTTCCCGTTTGGATAGCTGAAGTTGTTGGAGGTGGGCTAGAGGTCTCCTCTCTGCTCTCTCTAGGGGTTCCGCTACTTGTTGGTGATGGGGCACTTTCTTCAGCTGAGGTCCCCTCTCCACTCCTGGTGGATGTACCTGGAGTTGACTGAGAAATCGTTCTTTCAGCTGCCGTCTTTCCCGTTTCGATAACTGAAGTTGTTGGAGGTGGGCTTGAGGTCTCCTCTCTGCTCTCTGTAGGGTTTTCGCTACTTGTTGGTGATGGGGTTCTTTCTTCAGCTGAGGTCCCTTCTCCGCTCCTGGTGGATGTACCTGGAGTAGACTGAGAAATCGTTCTTTCATCTGCCGTCTTTCCCATTTCGATAACTGAAGTTGTTGGAGGTGGGCTTGACGTCTCCTCTCTGCTCTCTGTAGGGGTTCTGCTACTTGTTGGTGATGGGGCACTTTCTTCAGCTGAGGTCCCCTCTTCGCTCTTGGTGGATGTACCTGGAGTAGACTGAGAAATCGTTCTTTCAGCTGCCGTCTTTCCCGTTTGGAAAGCTGAAGTTGTTGGCGGTGGGCTTGACGTCTCCTCTCTGCTCTCTGTCGGGGTTCTGCTACTTGTAGGTGATGGGGCACTTTCTTCAGCTGAGGTCCCCTCTCCGCTCCTGGTAGATGTACCTGGAGTAGACTGAGAAATCGTTCTTTCAGCTGCCGTCTTTCCCGTTTCGATAACTGAAGTTGTTGGAGGTGGGCTTGACGTCTCCTCTCGGCTCTCTGTAGGGGTTCCACTACTTGTTGGTGATGGGGCACTTTCTTCAGCTGAGGTCCCCTCTCCGCTCCTGGTAGATGTACCTGGAGTAGACTGAGAAATCGTTGTTTCAGCTGCCGTTTTTCCCGTTTCGATAGCTGAAGTTGTTGGAGTTGGGCTTGAGGTCTCCTCTCTGCTCTCTGTAGGGGTTCCACTACTTGTTGGTGATGGGGCAGTTTCTTCAGCTGAGGTCCCCTCTCCGCTCCTGGTAGATGTACCTGGAGTAGACTGAGAAATCGTTCTTTCAGCTGCTGTCTTTTCCGTTTCGATAACTGAAGTTGTTGGCGGTGGGCTTGACATCTCCTCTCTGCTCTCTGTAGGGGTTCCGCTACTTGTTGGTGATGCGGCACTTTCATCAGCTGAGGTCCCCTCTCCGCTCCTGGTGGATGTACCTGGAGTAGACTGAGAAATTGTTCTTTCAGCTGCCGTTTTTCCCGTTTGGATAGCTGAAGTTGTTGGAGGTAGGCTTGACGTCTCCTCTCTGCTCTCTGTAGGGGTTCTGCTACTTGTAGGTGATGGGGCACTTTCTTCAGCTGAGGTCCCCTCTCCGCTCCTGGTGGATGTACCTGGAGTAGACTGAGAAATCGTTCTTTCAGCTGCCGTCTTTCCCATTTCGATAACTGAAGTTGTTGGAGGTGGGCTTGAGGTCTCCTCTCTGCTCTCTGTAGGGTTTTCGCTACTTGTTGGTGATGGGGTTCTTTCTTCAGCTGAGGTCCCCTCTCCGCTCCTGGTGGATGTACCTGGAGTAGACTGAGAAATCGTTCTTTCAGCTGCCGTCTTTCCCGTTTCGATAACTGAAATTGTTGGAGGTGGGCTTGACGTCTCCTCTCTGCTCTCTGTAGGGGTTCCGCTACTTGTTGGTGATGGGGCACTTTTTTTAGCTGAGGTCCCCTCTCCGCTCCTGGTGGATGTACCTGGAGTTGACTGAGAAATCGTTCTTTCAGCTGCCGTCTTTCCCGTTTGGAAAGCTGAAGTTGTTGGAGGTGGGCTTGACGTCTCCTCTCTGCTATCTGTAGGGGTTCTGCTACGTGTTGGTGATGCGGCACTTTGTTCAGCTGAGGTCCCCTCTCCGCTCCTGGTGGATGTACCTGGAGTAGACTGAGAAATCGTTCTTTCAGCTGCCGTCTTTCCCGTTTGGAAAGCTGAAGTTGTTGGAGGTGGGCTTGACGTCTCCTCTCTACTCTCTGTAGGGTTTCTGCTACTTGTTGGTGATGCGGTACTTTCTTCAGCTGAGGTCCCCTCTCCGCTCCTGGTGGATGTACCTGGAGTAGACTGAGAAATCGTTGTTTCAGCTGCCGTTTTTCCGGTTTGGATAGCTGAAGTTGTTGGAGTTGCGCTTGAGGTCTCCTCTCTGCTATCTGTAGGGCTTCCGCTACTTGTTGGCGATGGGGCACTTTTTTTAGCTGAGGTCCCTTCTCCGCTCTTGGTGGATGTACCTCGAGTAGAGTGAGAAATCGTTGTTTCAGCTGCCGTCTTTCCCGTTTCGATAACTGAAGTTGTTGGCGGTGGGCTTGACATCTCCTCTCTGCTCTCTGTAGGGGTTCCGCTACTTGTTGGTGATGCGGCACTTTCTTCAGCTGAGGTCCCCTCTCCGCTCCTGGTGGATGTACCTGGAGTAGACTGAGAAATTGTTCTTTCAGCTGCCGTTTTTCCCGTTTGGATAGCTGAAGTTGTTGGAGGTAGGCTTGAGTTCTCCTCTCGGCTCTCTGTAGGGGTTCCGCTACTTGTAGGTGACGGGGCACTTTCTTCAGCTAAGGTCCCCTCTCCGCTCCTGGTGGATGTACCTGGAGTAGACTGAGAAATCGTTCTTTCAGCTGCCGTCTTTCCCGTTTGGAAAGCTGAAGTTGTTGGAGGTGGGCTTGACGTCTCCTCTCTGCTCTCTGTAGGGGTTCCACTACTTGTTGGTGATGGGGCACTTTCTTCAGCTGAGGTCCCCTCTCTGCTCCTGGTGGATGTACCTGGAGTAGACTGAGAAATCGTTCTTTCAGCTGCCGTCTTTCCCGTTTGGAAACCTGAAGTTGTTGGAGGTGGGCTTGACGTCTCCTCTCTGCTCTCTCTAGGGGTTCCGCTACTTGATGGTGATGCGGCACTTTCTTCAGCTAAGGTCCCCTCTCCGCTCCTGGTAGATGTACCTGGAGTAGACTGAGAAATCGTTCTTTCAGCTGCCGTCTTTTCCGTTTGGAAAGCTGAAGTTGTTGGAGGTGGGCTTGACGTCTCCTCTCTGCTCTCTGTAGGGCTTCCGCTACTTGTTGGTGATGGGGCACTTTTTTTAGCTGAGGTCCCTTCTCCGCTCTTGGTGGATGTACCTGGAGTAGACTGAGAAATCGTTCTTTCAGCTGCCGTCTTTCCCGTTTCGATAACTGAAGTTGTTGGAGGTGGGTTTGAGGTCCCCTCTCCGCTCCTGGTAGATGTACCTGGAGTAGACTGAGAAATCGTTCTTTCAGCTGCCGTCTTTCCCGTTTGGAAAGCTGAAGTTGTTGGAGGTGGGCTTGACGTCTCCTCTCTGCTCTCTGTAGCGGTTCCGCTACTTGTTGGTGATGGGGCACTTTTTTTAGCTGAGGTCCCCTCTCCGCTCCTGGTGGATGTACCTGGAGTTGACTGAGAAATCGTTCTTTCAGCTGCCGTCTTGCCCGTTTGGAAAGCTGAAGTTGTTGGAGGTGGGCTTGACGTCTCCTCTCTGCTATCTGTAGGGGTTCTGCTACTTGTTGGTGATGCGGCACTTTCTTCAGCTGAGGTCCCCTCTCCGCTCCTGGTGGATGTACGTGGAGTTGACTGAGAAATCGTTCTTTCAGCTGCCGTCTTGCCCGTTTGGAAAGCTGAAGTTGTTGGAGGTGGGCTTGACGTCTCCTCTCTGCTATCTGTAGGGGTTCTGCTACTTGTTGGTGATGCGGCACTTTCTTCAGCTGAGGTCCCCTCTCCGCTCCTGGTGGATGTACCTGGAGTTGACTGAGAAATCGTTCTTTCAGCTGCCGTCTTGCCCGTTTGGAAAGCTGAAGTTGTTGGAGTTGGGCTTGAGGTCTCCTCTCTGCTCTCTGTCGGGGTTCTGCTACTTTTTGGTGATGGGGCACTTTCTTCAGCTGAGGTCTCCTCTCCGCTCCTGGTGGATGTACCTGGAGTAGACTGAGAAATCGTTCTTTCAGCTGCCGTCTTTCCTCTTTGGAAACCTGAAGTTGTTGGAGGTGGGCTTGACGTCTCCTCTCTGCTCTCTCTAGGGGTTCCGCTACTTGATGGTGATGGGGCACTTTCTTCAGCTAAGGTCCCCTCTCCGTTCCTGGTGGATGTACCTGGAGTAGACTGAGAAATCGTTGTTTCAGCTGCCGTTTTTCCCGTTTCGATAACTGAAGTTGTTGGAGTTGGGCTTGAGGTCTCCTCTCTACTCTCTGTAGGGGTTCCGCTACTTGTTGGTGATGGGGCAGTTTCTTCAGCTGAGGTCTCCTCTCCGCTCCTGGTGGATGTACCTGGAGTAGACTGAGAAATAGTTCTTTCAGCTGCCGTCTTTCCCGTTTGGAAAGCTGAAGTTGTTGGAGGTCGGCTTGACGTCTCCTCTCTCTTCTCTGTAGGGGTTCTGCTACTTGTTGGTGATGGGGCACTTTCCTCAGCTGAGGTCCCCTCTCCGCTCCTGGTAGATGTACCTGGAGTAGACTGAGAAATCGTTCTTTCAGCTGCCATCTTTCCCGTTTGGAAAGCTGAAGTTTTTGGAGGTGGGCTTGACGTCTCCTCTCTGCTGCCTGTAGGGGTTCCGCTACTTGTTGGTGATGGGGCACTTTTTTTAGCTGAGGTCCCCTCTCCGCTCCTGGTAGATGTAGCTCGAGTAGAGTGAGAAATCGTTGTTTCAGGTGCCGTCTTTTCCGTTTCGATAACTGAAGTTGTTGGAGGTGGGTTTGAGGTCTCCTCTCTGCTCTCTCTACGGGTGTCGTTACTTGTTGGTGATGGGACACTTTCTTCAGCTGAGGTCCCCTCTCCGCTCCTGGTGGATGTACCTGGAGTAGACTGAGAAATCGTTCTTTCAGCTGCCCTTTTTCCCGTTTGGATAGCTGAAGTGGTTGGAGTTGGGCTTGAGGTCTCCTCTCTGCGCTCTCTATGGGTGTCGTTACTTGTTGGTGATGCGGCACTTTCTTCAGCTGAGTTCCCCTCTCCGCTCCTGGTGGATGTACCTGGAGTAGACTGAGAAATCGTTCTTTCAGCTGCCGTCTTTCCCATTTCGATAACTGAAATTGTTGGAGGTGGGCTTGAGGTCTCCTCTCTGCTCTCTGTAGGGTTTTCGCTACTTGTTGGTGATGGGGTTCTTTCTTCAGCTGAGGTCCCTTCCCCGCTCCTGGTGGATGTACCTGGAGTAGACTGAGAAATCGTTCTTTCAGCTGTCTTTCCCGTTTCGATAACTGAAATTGTTGGAGGTGGGCTTGACGTCTCCTCTCTGCTCTCTGTAGGGGTTCTGCTACTTGTTGGTGATGGGGCACTTTCTTCAGCTGAGGTCCCCTCTCCGCTCCTGGTGGATGTACCTGGAGTAGACTGAGAAATCGTTCTTTCAGCTGCCGTCTTTCCCATTTGGAAAGCTGAAGTTGTTGGCGGTGGGCTTGACGTCTCCTCTCTGCTCTCTGTCGGGGTTCTGCTACTTTTTGGTGATGGGGCACTTTCTTCAGCTGAGGTCCCCTCTCCACTCCTGGTGGATGTACCTGGAGTAGACTGAGAAATCGTTGTTTCAGCTGCCGTTTTTCCCGTTTGGATAGCTGAAGTTGTTGGAGGTGGGCTTGACGTCTCCTCTCTGCTCTCTGTAGGGGTTCTGCTACTTGTTGGTGATGGGGCACTTTCTTCAGCTGAGGTCCCCTCTCCGCTCCTGGTAGATGTACCTGGAGTAGACTGAGAAATCGTTCTTTCAGCTGCTGTCTTTTCCGTTTCGATAACTGAAGTTGTTGGCGGTGGGCTTGACATCTCCTCTCTGCTCTCTGTAGGGGTTCCGCTACTTGTTGGTGATGCGGCACTTTCTTCAGCTGAGGTCCCCTCTCCGCTCCTGGTGGATGTACCTGGAGTAGACTGAGAAATTGTTCTTTCAGCTGCCGTTTTTCCCGTTTGGATAGCTGAAGTTGTTGGAGGTGGGCTTGACGTCTCCTCTCGGCTCTCTGTAGGGGTTCCGCTACTTGTAGGTGACGGGGCACTTTCTTCAGCTAAGGTCCCCTCTCCGCTCCTGGTGGATGTACCTGGAGTAGACTGAGAAATCGTTCTTTCAGCTGCCGTTTTTCCCGTTTGGAAAGCTGAAGTTGTTGGAGGTGGGCTTGACGTCTCCTCTCTGCTCTCTGTAGGGGTTCTGCTACTTGTTGGTGATGGGGCACTTTCTTCAGCTGAGGTCCCCTCTCCGCTCCTAGTGGATGTACCTGGAGTAGACTGAGAAATCGTTGTTTCAGCTGCCGTTTTTCCCGTTTGGAGAGGTGAAGTTGTTGCAGTTGGGCTTGAGGCCTCCTCTCTGCTCTCTGTAGGGGTTTCGCTACTTGTTGGTGATGGGGCAGTTTCTTCAGCTGAGGTCCCCTCTCCGCTCCTGGTCGATGTACCTGGAGTAGACTGAGAAATCGTTCTTTCAGCTGCCGTCTTTCCTGTTTGGAAAGCTGAAGTTGCTGGAGGTGTGCTTGACGTCTCCTCTCTGCTCTCTGTAGGGGTTCCACTACTTGTTGGTGATGGGGCAGTTTCTTCAGCTGAGGTCCCATCTCCGCTCCTGGTGGATGTACCTGGAGTAGACTGAGAAATCGTTCTTTCAGCTGCCGTCTTTCCCGTTTGGAAACCTGAAGTTGTTGGAGGTGGGCTTGACGTCTCCTCTCTGCTCTCTCTAGGGGTTCCGCTACTTGATGGTGATGCGGCACTTTCTTCAGCTAAGGTCCCCTCTCCGCTCCTGGTAGATGTACCTGGAGTAGACTGAGAAATCGTTCTTTCAGCTGCCGTCTTTTCCGTTTGGAAAGCTGAAGTTGTTGGAGGTGGGCTTGACGTCTCCTCTCTGCTCTCTGTAGGGCTTCCGCTACTTGTTGGTGATGGGGCACTTTTTTTAGCTGAGGTCCCTTCTCCGCTCTTGGTGGATGTACCTGGAGTAGACTGAGAAATCGTTCTTTCAGCTGCCGTCTTGCCCGTTTGGAAAGCTGAAGTTGTTGGAGGTGGGCTTGACGTCTCCTCTCTGCTCTCTGTAGGGCTTCCGCTACTTGTTGGTGATGGGGCACTTTCTTCAGCTGAGGTCCCCTCTCCGCTCCTGGTGGATGTACCTGGAGTTGACTGAGAAATCGTTCTTTCAGCTGCCGTCTTGCCCGTTTGGAAAGCTGAAGTTGTTGGAGGTGGGCTTGACGTCTCCTCTCTGCTATCTGTAGGGGTTCTGCTACTTGTTGGTGATGCGGCACTTTCTTCAGCTGAGGTCCCCTCTCCGCTCCTGGTGGATGTACCTGGAGTTGACTGAGAAATCGTTCTTTCAGCTGCCGTCTTTCCCGTTTGGAAAGCTGAAGTTGTTGGAGTTGGGCTTGAGGTCTCCTCTCTGCTCTCTGTAGCGGTTCCGCTACTTGTTGGTGATGGGGCACTTTTTTTAGCTAAGGTCCCCTGTCCGCTCCTGGTAGATGTACCTGGAGTAGACTGAGAAATCGTTGTTTCAGCTGCCGTCTTTCCCGTTTCGATAACTGAAGTTGTTGGAGGTGGGCTTGAGGTCTCCTCTCTGCTCTCTGTAGGGGTTCCACTACTTGTTGGTGATGGGGCACTTTCTTCAGCTGAGGTCCCCTCTCCGCTCCTGGTAGATGTACCTGGAGTAGACTGAGAAATCGTTCTTTCAGCTGCTGTCTTTTCCGTTTCGATAACTGAAGTTGTTGGCGGTGTGCTTGACATCTCCTCTCTGCTCTCTGTAGGGGTTCCGCTACTTGTTGGTGATGCGGCACTTTCATCAGCTGAGGTCCCCTCTCCGCTCCTGGTGGATGTACCTGGAGTAGACTGAGAAATTGTTCTTTCAGCTGCCGTTTTTCCCGTTTGGATAGCTGAAGTTGTTGGAGGTAGGCTTGACGTCTCCTCTCTGCTCTCTGTAGGGGTTCTGCTACTTGTAGGTGATGGGGCACTTTCTTCAGCTGAGGTCCCCTCTCCGCTCCTGGTGGATGTACCTGGAGTAGACTGAGAAATCGTTCTTTCAGCTGTCTTTCCCGTTTCGATAACTGAAATTGTTGGAGGTGGGCTTGACGTCTCCTCTCTGCTCTCTGTAGGGGTTCCGCTACTTGTTGGTGATGGGGCACTTTCTTCAGCTGAGGTCCCCTCTCCACTCCTGGTGGATGTACCTGGAGTAGACTGAGAAATCGTTGTTTCAGCTGCCGTTTTTCCCGTTTGGATAGCTGAAGTTGTTGGAGGTGGGCTTGACGTCTCCTCTCTGCTATCTGTAGGGGTTCTGCTACGTGTTGGTGATGCGGCACTTTGTTCAGCTGAGGTCCCCTCTCCGCTCCTGGTGGATGTACCTGGAGTAGACTGAGAAATCGTTCTTTCAGCTGTCTTTCCCGTTTCGATAACTGAAATTGTTGGAGGTGGGCTTGACATCTCCTCTCTGCTCTCTGTAGGGGTTCCGCTACTTGTTGGTGATGGGGGAGTTTCTTCAGCTGAGGTCCCATCTCCGCTCCTGGTGGATGTACCTGGAGTAGACTGAGAAATCGTTCTTTCAGCTGCCGTCTTTCCCGTTTGGAAAGCTGAAGTTGTTGGAGGTGGGCTTGACGTCTCCTCTCTGCTCTCTGTAGCGGTTCCGCTACTTGTTGGTGATGGGGCACTTTCTTCAGCTGAGGTCCCCTCTTCGCTCTTGGTGGATGTACCTGGAGTAGACTGAGAAATCGTTCTTTCAGCTGCCGTCTTTCCCGTTTGGAAAGCTGAAGTTGTTGGAGGTGGGCTTGACGTCTCCTCTCTGCTATCTGTAGGGGTTCTGCTACGTGTTGGTGATGCGGCACTTTGTTCAGCTGAGGTCCCCTCTCCGCTCCTGGTGGATGTACCTGGAGTAGACTGAGAAATCGTTCTTTCAGCTGCCGTCTTTCCCGTTTGGAAAGCTGAAGTTGTTGGAGGTGGGCTTGACGTCTCCTCTCTACTCTCTGTAGGGTTTCTGCTACTTGTTGGTGATGCGGTACTTTCTTCAGCTGAGGTCCCCTCTCCGCTCCTGGTGGATGTACCTGGAGTAGACTGAGAAATCGTTGTTTCAGCTGCCGTTTTTCCGGTTTGGATAGCTGAAGTTGTTGGAGTTGCGCTTGAGGTCTCCTCTCTGCTATCTGTAGGGCTTCCGCTACTTGTTGGCGATGGGACACTTTTTTTAGCTGAGGTCCCTTCTCCGCTCTTGGTGGATGTACCTCGAGTAGAGTGAGAAATCGTTGTTTCAGCTGCCGTCTTTCCCGTTTCGATAACTGAAGTTGTTGGAGGTGGGTTTGAGGTCTCCTCTCTGCTCTCTGTAGTGGTTCTGCTACTTGTTGGTGATGCAGCACTTTCTTCAGCTGAGGTCCCCTCTCCGCTCCTGGTGGATGTACCTGGAGTAGACTGAGAAATCGTTGTTTCAGCTGCCGTTTTTCCCGTTTGGATAGCTGAAGTTGTTGGAGTTGGGCTTGAGGTCTCCTCTCTGCTCTCTGTAGGGGTTCCACTACTTGTTGGTGATGGGGCAGTTTCTTCAGCTGAGGTCCCCTCTCCGCTCCTGGTAGATGTACCTGGAGTAGACTGAGAAATCGTTCTTTCAGCTGCTGTCTTTTCCGTTTCGATAACTGAAGTTGTTGGCGGTGGGCTTGACATCTCCTCTCTGCTCTCTGTAGGGGTTCCGCTACTTGTTGGTGATGCGGCACTTTCTTCAGCTGAGGTCCCCTCTCCGCTCCTGGTCGATGTACCTGGAGTAGACTGAGAAATCGTTGTTTCAGCTGCCGTTTTTCCCGTTTGGAGAGGTGAAGTTGTTGCAGTTGGGCTTGAGGCCTCCTCTCTGCTCTCTGTAGGGGTTCCGCTACTTGTTGGTGATGGGGCAGTTTCTTCAGCTGAGGTCCCCTCTCCGCTCCTGGTCGATGTACCTGGAGTAGACTGAGAAATCGTTCTTTCAGCTGCCGTCTTTCCTGTTTGGAAAGCTGAAGTTGCTGGAGGTGTGCTTGACGTCTCCTCTCTGCTCTCTGTAGGGGTTCCACTACTTGTTGGTGATGGGGCAGTTTCTTCAGCTGAGGTCCCCTCTCTGCTCCTGGTGGATGTACCTGGAGTAGACTGAGAAATCGTTCTTTCAGCTGCCGTCTTTCCCGTTTGGAAACCTGAAGTTGTTGGAGGTGGGCTTGACGTCTCCTCTCTGCTCTCTCTAGGGGTTCCGCTACTTGATGGTGATGCGGCACTTTCTTCAGCTAAGGTCCCCTCTCCGCTCCTGGTAGATGTACCTGGAGTAGACTGAGAAATCGTTCTTTCAGCTGCCGTCTTTTCCGTTTGGAAAGCTGAAGTTGTTGGAGGTGGGCTTGACGTCTCCTCTCTGCTCTCTGTAGGGCTTCCGCTACTTGTTGGTGATGGGGCACTTTTTTTAGCTGAGGTCCCTTCTCCGCTCTTGGTGGATGTACCTGGAGTAGACTGAGAAATCGTTCTTTCAGCTGCCGTCTTTCCCGTTTCGATAACTGAAGTTGTTGGAGGTGGGTTTGAGGTCCCCTCTCCGCTCCTGGTAGATGTACCTGGAGTAGACTGAGAAATCGTTCTTTCAGCTGCCGTCTTTCCCGTTTGGAAAGCTGAAGTTGTTGGAGGTGGGCTTGACGTCTCCTCTCTGCTCTCTGTAGCGGTTCCGCTACTTGTTGGTGATGGGGCACTTTTTTTAGCTGAGGTCCCCTCTCCGCTCCTGGTGGATGTACCTGGAGTTGACTGAGAAATCGTTCTTTCAGCTGCCGTCTTGCCCGTTTGGAAAGCTGAAGTTGTTGGAGGTGGGCTTGACGTCTCCTCTCTGCTATCTGTAGGGGTTCTGCTACTTGTTGGTGATGCGGCACTTTCTTCAGCTGAGGTCCCCTCTCCGCTCCTGGTGGATGTACCTGGAGTTGACTGAGAAATCGTTCTTTCAGCTGCCGTCTTGCCCGTTTGGAAAGCTGAAGTTGTTGGAGTTGGGCTTGAGGTCTCCTCTCTGCTCTCTGTCGGGGTTCTGCTACTTTTTGGTGATGGGGCACTTTCTTCAGCTGAGGTCCCCTCTCCGCTCCTAGTGGATGTACCTGGAGTAGACTGAGAAATCGTTGTTTCAGCTGCCGTTTTTCCCGTTTGGATAGGTGAAGTTGTTGCAGTTGGGCTTGAGGTCTCCTCTCTGCTCTCTGTAGGGGTTCCACTACTTGTTGGTGATGGGGCAGTTTCTTCAGCTGAGGTCCCATCTCCGCTCCTGGTGGATGTACCTGGAGTAGACTGAGAAATCGTTCTTTCAGCTGCCGTCTTTCCTGTTTGGAAACCTGAAGTTGTTGGAGGTGGGCTTGACGTCTCCTCTCTGCTCTCTCTAGGGGTTCCGCTACTTGATGGTGATGGGGCACTTTCTTCAGCTAAGGTCCCCTCTCCGTTCCTGGTGGATGTACCTGGAGTAGACTGAGAAATCGTTGTTTCAGCTGCCGTTTTTCCCGTTTCGATAACTGAAGTTGTTGGAGTTGGGCTTGAGGTCTCCTCTCTACTCTCTGTAGGGGTTCCGCTACTTGTTGGTGATGGGGCAGTTTCTTCAGCTGAGGTCTCCTCTCCGCTCCTGGTGGATGTACCTGGAGTAGACTGAGAAATAGTTCTTTCAGCTGCCGTCTTTCCCGTTTGGAAAGCTGAAGTTTTTGGAGGTGGGCTTGACGTCTCCTCTCTGCTGCCTGTAGGGGTTCCGCTACTTGTTGGTGATGGGGCACTTTTTTTAGCTGAGGTCCCCTCTCCGCTCCTGGTAGATGTAGCTCGAGTAGAGTGAGAAATCGTTGTTTCAGGTGCCGTCTTTTCCGTTTCGATAACTGAAGTTGTTGGAGGTGGGTTTGAGGTCTCCTCTCTGCTCTCTCTACGGGTGTCGTTACTTGTTGGTGATGCGGCACTTTTTTTAGCTGAGGTCCCCTCTCCGCTCCTGGTGGATGTACCTGGAGTAGACTGAGAAATCGTTGTTTCAGCTGCCCTTTTTCCCGTTTGGATAGCTGAAGTGGTTGGAGTTGGGCTTGAGGTCTCCTCTCTGCTCTCTGTAGGGGTTCCACTACTTGTTGGTGATGGGGCAGTTTCTTCAGCTGAGGTCCCCTCTCCGCTCCTGGTAGATGTACCTGGAGTAGACTGAGAAATCGTTCTTTCAGCTGCCGTCTTTCCCATTTCGATAACTGAAGTTGTTGGAGGTGGGCTTGAGGTCTCCTCTCTGCTCTCTGTAGGGTTTTCGCTACTTGTTGGTGATGGGGTTCTTTCTTCAGCTGAGGTCCCCTCTCTGCTCCTGGTGGATGTACCTGGAGTAGACTGAGAAATCGTTCTTTCAGCTGTCTTTCCCGTTTCGATAACTGAAGTTGTTGGAGTTGGGCTTGAGGTCTCCTCTCTGCTCTCTGTAGGGGTTCCACTACTTGTTGGTGATGGGGCAGTTTCTTCAGCTGAGGTCCCCTCTCCGCTCCTGGTAGATGTACCTGGAGTAGACTGAGAAATCGTTCTTTCAGCTGCTGTCTTTTCCGTTTCGATAACTGAAGTTGTTGGCGGTGGGCTTGACATCTCCTCTCTGCTCTCTGTAGGGGTTCCGCTACTTGTTGGTGATGCGGCACTTTCTTCAGCTGAGGTCCCCTCTCCGCTCCTGGTGGATGTACCTGGAGTAGACTGAGAAATTGTTCTTTCAGCTGCCGTTTTTCCCGTTTGGATAGCTGAAGTTGTTGGAGGTGGGCTTGAGGTCTCCTCTCTGCTATCTGTAGGGGTTCTGCTACGTGTTGGTGATGCGGCACTTTGTTCAGCTGAGGTCCCCTCTCCGCTCCTGGTGGATGTACCTGGAGTAGACTGAGAAATCGTTCTTTCAGCTGCCGTCTTTCCCGTTTGGAAAGCTGAAGTTGTTGCAGTTGGGCTTGAGGTCTCCTCTCTGCTCTCTGTAGGGGTTCCACTACTTGTTGGTGATGGGGCAGTTTCTTCAGCTGAGGTCCCATCTCCGCTCCTGGTGGATGTACCTGGAGTAGACTGAGAAATCGTTCTTTCAGCTGCCGTCTTTCCCGTTTGGAAAGCTGAAGTTGTTGGAGGTGGGCTTGACGTCTCCTCTCTGCTATCTGTAGGGGTTCTGCTACGTGTTGGTGATGCGGCACTTTGTTCAGCTGAGGTCCCCTCTCCGCTCCTGGTGGATGTACCTGGAGTAGACTGAGAAATCGTTCTTTCAGCTGCCGTCTTTCCCGTTTGGAAAGCTGAAGTTGTTGGAGGTGGGCTTGACGTCTCCTCTCTACTCTCTGTAGGGTTTCTGCTACTTGTTGGTGATGCGGTACTTTCTTCAGCTGAGGTCCCCTCTCCGCTCCTGGTGGATGTACCTGGAGTAGACTGAGAAATCGTTGTTTCAGCTGCCGTTTTTCCGGTTTGGATAGCTGAAGTTGTTGGAGTTGCGCTTGAGGTCTCCTCTCTGCTATCTGTAGGGCTTCCGCTACTTGTTGGCGATGGGACACTTTTTTTAGCTGAGGTCCCTTCTCCGCTCTTGGTGGATGTACCTCGAGTAGAGTGAGAAATCGTTGTTTCAGCTGCCGTCTTTCCCGTTTCGATAACTGAAGTTGTTGGAGGTGGGTTTGAGGTCTCCTCTCTGCTCTCTGTAGGGGTTCCACTACTTGTTGGTGATGGGGCAGTTTCTTCAGCTGAGGTCCCCTCTCCGCTCCTGGTAGATGTACCTGGAGTAGACTGAGAAATCGTTCTTTCAGCTGCTGTCTTTTCCGTTTCGATAACTGAAGTTGTTGGCGGTGGGCTTGACATCTCCTCTCTGCTCTCTGTAGGGGTTCCGCTACTTGTTGGTGATGCGGCACTTTCTTCAGCTGAGGTCCCCTCTCCGCTCCTGGTGGATGTACCTGGAGTAGACTGAGAAATTGTTCTTTCAGCTGCCGTTTTTCCCGTTTGGATAGCTGAAGTTGTTGGAGGTGGGCTTGACGTCTCCTCTCGGCTCTCTGTAGGGGTTCCGCTACTTGTAGGTGACGGGGCACTTTCTTCAGCTAAGGTCCCCTCTCCGCTCCTGGTGGATGTACCTGGAGTAGACTGAGAAATCGTTCTTTCAGCTGCCGTTTTTCCCGTTTGGAAAGCTGAAGTTGTTGGAGGTGGGCTTGACGTCTCCTCTCTGCTCTCTGTAGGGGTTCTGCTACTTGTTGGTGATGGGGCACTTTCTTCAGCTGAGGTCCCCTCTCCGCTCCTAGTGGATGTACCTGGAGTAGACTGAGAAATCGTTGTTTCAGCTGCCGTTTTTCCCGTTTGGAGAGGTGAAGTTGTTGCAGTTGGGCTTGAGGCCTCCTCTCTGCTCTCTGTAGGGGTTTCGCTACTTGTTGGTGATGGGGCAGTTTCTTCAGCTGAGGTCCCCTCTCCGCTCCTGGTCGATGTACCTGGAGTAGACTGAGAAATCGTTCTTTCAGCTGCCGTCTTTCCTGTTTGGAAAGCTGAAGTTGCTGGAGGTGTGCTTGACGTCTCCTCTCTGCTCTCTGTAGGGGTTCCACTACTTGTTGGTGATGGGGCAGTTTCTTCAGCTGAGGTCCCATCTCCGCTCCTGGTGGATGTACCTGGAGTAGACTGAGAAATCGTTCTTTCAGCTGCCGTCTTTCCCGTTTGGAAACCTGAAGTTGTTGGAGGTGGGCTTGACGTCTCCTCTCTGCTCTCTCTAGGGGTTCCGCTACTTGTTGGTGATGGGGCACTTTCTTCAGCTGAGGTCTCCTCTCCGCTCCTGGTGGATGTACCTGGAGTAGACTGAGAAATCGTTCTTTCAGCTGCCGTTTTTCCCGTTTGGAAACCTGAAGTTGTTGGAGGTGGGCTTGACGTCTCCTCTCTGCTCTCTGTAGGGCTTCCGCTACTTGTTGGTGATGGGGCACTTTTTTTAGCTGAGGTCCCTTCTCCGCTCTTGGTGGATGTACCTGGAGTAGACTGAGAAATCGTTCTTTCAGCTGCCGTTTTTCCCGTTTGGAAAGCTGAAGTTGTTGGAGGTGGGCTTGACGTCTCCTCTCTGCTCTCTGTAGCGGTTCCGCTACTTGTTGGTGATGGGGCACTTTCTTCAGCTGAGGTCCCTTTTCCGCTCCTGGTGGATGTACCTGGAGTTGACTGAGAAATCGTTCTTTCAGCTGCCGTTTTTCCCGTTTGGAAAGCTGAAGTTGTTGGAGGTGGGCTTGACGTCTCCTCTCTGCTCTCTGTAGCGGTTCCGCTACTTGTTGGTGATGGAGCACTTTCTTCAGCTGAGGTCCCCTCTCCGCTCCTGGTGGATGTACCTGGAGTAGACTGAGAAATCGTTGTTTCAGCTGCCGTCTTGCCCATTTGGAAAGCTGAAGTTGTTGGAGGTGGGCTTGACGTCTCCTCTCTGCTCTCTGTAGGGGTTCTGCTACTTGTTGGTGATGCGGCACTTTCTTCAGCTGAGGTCCCCTCTTCGCTCTTGGTGGATGTACCTGGAGTTGACTGAGAAATCGTTCTTTCAGCTGCCGTCTTTCCCGTTTGGAAAGCTGAAGTTGTTGGAGTTGGGCTTGAGGTCTCCTCTCTGCTCTCTGTAGCGGTTCCGCTACTTGTTGGTGATGGGGCACTTTTTTTAGCTAAGGTCCCTTCTCCGCTCCTGGTGGATGTACCTGGAGTAGACTGAGAAATCGTTCTTTCAGCTGCCGTTTTTCCTGTTTGGATAGCTGAAGTTGTTGGAGGTGGGCTTGAGGTCTCCTCTCTGCTCTCTGTAGGGGTTCCGCTACTTGTTGGTGATGGGGCAGTTTCTTCAGCTGAGGTCCCATCTCCGCTCCTGGTGGATGTACCTGGAGTAGACTGAGAAATCGTTCTTTCAGTTGCCGTCTTTCCCGTTTGGAAAGCTGAAGTTGTTGGAGGTGGGCTTGACGTCTCCTCTCTGCTCTCTGTAGGGGTTCCGCTACTTGTTGGTGATGGAGCACTTTCTTCAGCTGAGGTCCCCTCTCCGCTCCTGGTGGATGTACCTGGAGTAGACTGAGAAATCGTTGTTTCAGCTGCCGTCTTTCCCGTTTGGAAAGCTGAAGTTGTTGAAGGTGGGCTTGACGTCTCCTCTCTGCTCTCTGTAGGGGTTCCGCTACTTGTTGGTGATGGGGCACTTTCTTCAGCTGAGGTCCCCTCTCCGCTCCTTGTGGATGTACCTGGAATAGACTGAGAAATCGTTGTTTCAGCTGCCGTCTTTCTCGTTTCAATAACTGAAGTTGTTGGAGGTGGGCTTGAGGTCTCCTCTCTGCTCTCTGTAGGGGTTCCGCTACTTGTTGGTGATGGGGCAGTTTCTTCAGCTGAGGTCTCCTCTCCGCTCCTGGTGGATGTACCTGGAGTAGACTGAGAAATCGTTCTTTCAGCTGCCGTCTTTCCCGTTTGGAAAGCTGAAGTTGTTGGAGGTCGGCTTGACGTCTCCTCTCTGCTCTCTGTAGGGGTTCCGCTACTTGTTGGTGATGGAGCACTTTCTTCAGCTGAGGTCCCCTCTCCGCTCCTGGTGGATGTACCTGGAGTAGACTGAGAAATCGTTCTTTCAGCTGCCCTCTTGCCCGTTTGGAAAGCTGAAGTTGTTGAAGGTGGGCTTGACGTCTCCTCTCTGCTCTCTGTAGGGGTTCCGCTACTTGTTGGTGATGGGGCACTTTCTTCAGCTGAGGTCCCCTCTCCGCTCCTTGTGGATGTACCTGGAATAGACTGAGAAATCGTTGTTTCAGCTGCCGTCTTTCTCGTTTCAATAACTGAAGTTGTTGGAGGTGGGCTTGAGGTCTCCTCTCTGCTCTCTGTAGGGGTTCCGCTACTTGTTGGTGATGGGGCAGTTTCTTCAGCTGAGGTCTCCTCTCCGCTCCTGGTGGATGTACCTGGAGTAGACTGAGAAATCGTTCTTTCAGCTGCCGTCTTTCCCGTTTGGAAAGCTGAAGTTGTTGGAGGTCGGCTTGACGTCTCCTCTCTGCTCTCTGTAGGGGTTCCGCTACTTGTTGGTGATGGAGCACTTTCTTCAGCTGAGGTCCCCTCTCCGCTCCTGGTGGATGTACCTGGAGTAGACTGAGAAATCGTTCTTTCAGCTGCCCTCTTGCCCGTTTGGAAAGCTGAAGTTGTTGAAGGTGGGCTTGACGTCTCCTCTCTGCTCTCTGTAGGGGTTCCGCTACTTGTAGGTGATGGGGCACTTTCTTCAGCTGAGGTCCCCTCTCCGCTCCCGGTGGATGTACCTGGAGTAGACGGAGAAATCGTTGTTTCAGCTGCCGTCTTTCCCATTTCGGTAACTGGGGATAGTTGAGAAACTGTTGTTTCATCAAGTGAGATATTAGGAGAATCATTAATGATAACGTTAAATATTGGGAAATTGTTTAAAGTCAAATAAACATAAAACTGTGATCCCAGAGGGATGGTCATTTTAACAAAGTATATAAAGATACTAAGTTTCAATGTTTAATATCTTATTCAGAGTTATTTATTAATCCGATGGGCGTCATTTTTGTAGATACGGTGCCTTTTTTTTAGTATAATAAAATTACTTTATTTGGATTATTTACAAAGGCATACAGTGTTTGCACCGATAATGCAGTCATAAATTAAGCGAACTATTTTTAAAACAAGAATTGCAAATACTTCAGGATCACATGGGTTTTACCTCAAATGATACAGTAAATATGTTGACTTATTAGTACCAATACTTTCACCAATTTTATGTAGAGATACTTAATAAAGGTATTTTATCGAGCTTATATTACAATTATACCCAAATGAGATGACCACAAATTTTGTGCAAACGTTTGAGCTACATCACTAATAAACGCTGATATGAAGATTTTGACAGCAACCTTTGCAAACAGAATTCCTCAAGTAATATCAGTGGTTATTGAAAATGACTAAACTGGCTTTATAAAAATGAAACTGGCAGCAGATAATGTTGTTAGTGGTGGATTTGATAGATTTAAATAAAAATATTGATCTGTTTTTAATTCAATCACTAGATGCTGAAAAGGCTTTTGACAAAAAACTATAATAGTATATGGAAGTAGTTTTAACCAAATTGGGTTCCCTTTTGGATTTTATAAAATAGATTAAAGTAATTTATGACTCATCTATCTCTAGAGATCATGTGGACGGCATTATATCTGCCACCTTTCCACTGGCTGGGCAAGGATGTCCACTTTTACCTTCATTTTTCAATTTTTGTTTACAACCCCTAACTTGTGCTATTAGACAACATTGTGGTGATGATGATGAGGAGGAGGATGATGATGATAATGCGTATGATACCCCCGCCCACCTGACTGGGTTGCCCCAGCCACTCTTGGCGTCTTCCAACATATATAAAAACATTACGTATTAACAGGTATTGCACATTAAAAGGTGATTCACGGAGCAGTTCATATTAATGCAGTTGAATATAAATTGGTTTTATTTGCAAATGTTATTCATTCGTTCATTTCAAAGCCTCAAACTTGTATTCCTGCTTTTGTTGCAAACAATGGAATGCTTTTGGTAAAATATCAGGGAATTCCATTAACTCGTCCAAATCAGACCCGTTTTTACCTATTTGTGCCAATTAGGTAAAGAAGAGATTATTCATTCACTTAAGGAATATCAATTCTGCGTTTGCTCTGAGTCTATTAAATATATAGATATCTAAAGAAGTTTCTTTAGAAAACAATAGATGGGAGTCATTAAACTTTACCTTATAGGAAAGGATGCACACACTCAAAATGAATATTATTCCCACATCTGTATTCTGAGAGGACTGCCATTTTTTATATCTGGAACATATTTCCAAAAGATAAACTCCCTATTTAGGAAATGTCTTTGGGGCCTAACAACCCTCAGAATATCGGTGCCGAAAATGAAGACCCTCCAAGCGTCCCTATTTTCCAGGGACAGCCCCAGATTTACAGAAGGTGTCCCAGTTTCTTATTTGATCCCGGAATATCCTGCTTTTCCTTAGGACATTCCTATTTTCTTCAGATAAATGTTGGAGGGTGTGGAGTTATCCACCCCCCAAGCCATCTGAAGTTTTTTATTTCTATTTTTATTTCATACAATTCTTAAAACGTTTTTTAAAATGTTTAATGTTTTCTTATGTTTTTATATATGCTGGAAGCCACCCAGAGTGGCTGAGGCAACCTAGTGAGGTGGGTGGGGTATAAATAGCAAAATTATGGGATAGGACGTCCCTGTTTCCATCAGATACATTTTGGAGGGTATGGAAAAGGCCGCTGCAAATTAAAGAAGCGGGTTGGGCTAGATGACCCTCAAGGTCCCTTCCAACTGTACGATTCCAAGTTTTTCATGCCTTGTTATTGCAATGGGTCTACTCTGAGTAGGGACTTTGTTGGCTGCAACCCTTTGTGCCTCCCCCTCTTCTCCACCCCAGCCCTCTCCACTTTGCAGGGATGACTCAGGGAGCCTGTGACTCACATTCACACATACCCCTGGTTGCTTAGCAACGGCATAGCGGCTGGATCCTTGACCAAACTCTCTTTGAACTTTTAAGCCTCTCTCTTTTGTCCCTGCCGCTCTTTTGCTCGTCCCTTGAAGTTAAGCAAACAAGTGCCCAGCCTCGCACAAGTCTTGCAGTGAAGGGCCTTGTGCTACATTGCAGAGGATAGCCAGGATACAGCCCTCCGGACGACCCTGGACTACAGATCCCATCGTCCCTGCCCTACAGCTGTGCTGGCTGATGGGAGTCGGAGTCCAACAAAATCGGGAAGGCCACAAGTTCCTCATCCCATAGGATTAAACACATTCTCAGTCGGTAGAGCATGAAACTCTTAATTTCAGGGTTGTGGGTTCGAGTTCCATGTGGGACAAACGATCCCTGCATTGCAGTGGGTTGGGCTAGATGTCCTTTAGGATCCATTCCAACTCTACTGTTACGTATTCCTTGGTCTGTGTTTGCCTGAGCTTGAGTTTGGACTAAGGATTGTGAGCTCCTGTGTTCTGATTCAATACATGACATCCAATCACAGAACATTTCAGAATTTGGGCCTCTGCCATTGGCCCTTGAACTCTGAGTCGTGATTCGCAGCTTGGATGTTTAGGCAGCCAATCACGTTGGGAGGGGGAGTGGCCCAGGCCTTCTGAAATGTATATAAGCAGTTGCTTTGCCCCTGTTGTCCAGTTCTGTTAGTTCAATAAAGGTTCTTGCTGTTATCACTGGGTCTTGCCACTGATAAATAATCTTTTTGTCCTGGGGGAGGGGAAGGGGGCTGGGATGGATTTGCACCAAATGCCTGAGCCAAAAATCTACCCATATTTGAAAATCAATAAAGTTGTGGCCATTTCTAATCCAGATCATTGTCTGCTTGAGTTTATTAATCACGTTTTACATTTAGCCACTGCGGGCGGCACTGCGACTGGGCCCACAATAAACAAACAAATTTGTGGTGAGTTCCCCCACCTTTCCCCCCCAGAAAAAAGCACTGATTATTATTGTTGTTTTGGAAAAGGAAGTCCCTATTTTCATCAGAGAAATGTTGGGCAGTACGTAAGATCTGGACTCTCTCCATTCCTACTCAGGTGTAAATATGTGCACAAGTCATATTTCTTGAAGCTACAACAGCCTCTGCTGTGTCTTGATTCTCAAGGGGACATAGACCCCTAAAAAAACCACCTGTGGAATTTTGCCACCGCTCAGCAGAAAGTGGGGAGGGAGACAACTTTTGCAACACTATTTTCAGGGAACGAAAGTGAGTGATGTAACACCAGTTTTAATCTCCTGAGATCAGCAGAGGGATGTCCCTGCAATGAAGAAACATTCTTTCTCTGCCCCATAGTAGAGATTATAATCTGTATTTTTGGAGTCAGTGTGTTTAGAGTAGAACAGAGTGTGGGGAGGAAAATGCAGATCTACGTGCAGAAACAGCCACACAGCTCCCCAGGGAAAGGAAGGCCTTTAAAAACCATCGTTTTATTTGACTGGGAATTCCTGTTTGTAGTAAGGTAAAACCTGAGCATTGAAAGATTCAGATTAGCCAAAGCAAAGTACTCCTTCCCACAGCACACACGAAAAATATTTAATAAAAACTATTTTTTTAAAAGGAGGTTTGTTGTGGTTTGCTCAAAGGAGCTCCTCTGTTTATATATCTCGGCATTGTTTCAACCGCTCTGTTTCCAAAACACCAAAGATGTCACAGATACCGTGAAGCTTCGCTACCCAACAAGTTGGCAGAGTAACACCAAACGGGGAAACCCGTTTCTAATTGCCTTTTATGCTTTGGGTTTCCTCTCCTTTCCCCACCTCCGTCCCAAAGGTTGCATTGCACAGGTGAGTGAAACACAGGTGAGCTGACTCATACAGCCCCATCGCTCCATCCATCTCATTGGCTTATTTATTCATTTATACATTTTCCAGTTTTCTGCTTGTACGTCATACATTTCCATTACCGATGGTTACTCTACGGCAGGGCTCAGCAAACTTTTTCAGCAGGGGGCCGGGTCAACGTCCCTCAGACCATGTGGGGGGCCAGAGTATATTTTGGGGGGGAAATGAACGAATTCCTATGCCCCACAAATAACCCAGAGATGCATTATAAATAAAAGCACACATTCTACTCATGTAAAAACACCAGGCAGGCCCCACAAATAACCCAGATGCATTATAAATAAAAGCACACATTCTACTCATGTAAAAACACCAGGCAGGCCCCACAAATAACCCAGAGATGCATTATAAATAAAAGCACACATTCTACTCATGTAAAAACACCAGGCAGGCCCCACAAATAACCCAGATGCATTATAAATAAAAGCACACATTCTACTCATGTAAAAACACCAGGCAGGCCCCACAAATAACCCAGAGATGCATTTTAAATAAAAGCACACATTCTACTCATGTAAAAACATTCTGATTCCTGCACCATCCGCGGGCCAGATTTAGAAGGAGATTGGGCCGGATCCGGCCCCTGGGCCTTAGTTTGCCTACTCATGCTCAATGGACTTCCCAAGCCACCACTCCATGGCATTTTATATAAGCCTTCTTTTCCTGCAAATCACCCTATTTCCTCCCATCAATTCCTTTGTTATTACCTGTTGGTCATAATTATTCCTACTTGTAGGTTAATTTCGGTGCCATATCTCTTTAAATACTCTCCAAAAAAAAAAAAATCACTCATCTCTTAGCTGCTTCTCATCCTGATTCCTTATTTCTGCTGTCATATTTGCTAGATTTGCTTCTTCTATCAGTTTATTCAGCCATTGTTCTTTGGTTGGAATTTTACTTTCCATTTTCTGGCATATACTATCCTGGCAGCTGCTGTTGCATAAAGAAATAGACTGAGTGCTTTCTTTGGAATCTCAGCATCTATTATACCCAGGAAGAAGGCGTCATTTTTTTTTTAAAAGAAACATAGATTTAAATGTCTTTTAAAATTCCACATAGACCATCTCCCAATAATCTTTGGCATATTTACATGACCATCCAATGTGGTCATTGTTATTGGCAACAAACTTTAAGTACAGCAGAAGCAGCTGGGAAGGGAGAAGAGGAAATAGTTTTATAAGTTTTATATGTGAAGACCACAGCGGGGTTTGTAGTGTAGGAAAACGGCAATATATATTAAGAAACATGTTTGAGAGGGTGAAATTAGATAAGGAGGAAACTTAGAAATGTAAGAGTTGGAAGGGACCTCAAGAGTAGTCCAGCTCCCTGCAGCGCAGGAATCTCAGCTAAAGAATTTGTGACCGAGGGTATAGGCAAAGCTGTCAACTTTTCCCTTTTCTTGTGAGGAATCCTATTCGGAATAAGGGAATTTCCCTTTTTAAAAAGGGAAACGTTGACAGCTATGGGTATAGGTGCTGGAGGGAGCCTTAAAACGCAACTATACAGTGGTACCTCAGGTTACATACGCTTCAGGTTACAGACTCCGCTAACCCAGAAATAGTGCTTCAGGTTAAGAACTTTGCTTCAGGATGAGAACAGAAATCAGGCTCCGGCGGCAGCAGGAGGCCCCATTAGCTAAAGAGGTGCTTCAGGTTAAGAACAGTTTCAGGTTAAGAACGGACCTCCGAAACGAATTAAGTATTTAACCCGAGGTACCACTGTATATATCCATGATGGAGGGTATGGAGTTATCTGACCCTCGACCCATCTGAAGGCGGCCCTGTATAGTGAAGGGCTTTTTAATGTTTAAAGTTTTGTTATGTTTTTATATATGTTGGGAGCCACCCAGAGTGGCTGGGGCAGCCCAGTCAGATGGGCAGGGTATTAATAATTAATAATAAATGATTAATAATTAATAATTGAATATGGGACGCAGGTGGCGCTGTGGGTTAAACCACGGAGCCTAGGACTTGCCGATCAGAAGGTCGGCGGTTCGAATCCCCGCAACGGGGTGAGCTCCCGTTGCTCGGTCCCTGCTCCTGCCCACCTAGCAGTTTGAAAGCACATCAAAGTGCAAGTAGATAAATAGGTACCACTCTGGCGGGAAGGTAAACGGCGTTTCCGTGCGCTACTCTGGTTCGCCAGAAGCGGCTTAGTCCTGCTGGCCACATGACCCGGAAGCTGTATGCCGGCTCCCTCGGCCAATAAAGCGAGATGAGCGCTGCAACCCCAGAGTCATCCGCGACTGGACCTAACGGTCAGGGGTCCCTTTACCTTTACCTAATAATTGAATAGGACATCCCTGTTTTCATCAGAGAAATGTGGGAGGGTCTGGGTTGGACAGCAATGCCAGGGATTCTTTCGCTGCGGTTCCTGCATTGCAGGGGGTTGGACTAGATGACCCTTCCAACTCTACCATTCTATGATCCTATTAGATGTGATGCAAAACCTAAATACCAGAAGACCCTCAGATTGTAGCCAAGTAAATCCTGCTCAGAGCAGGCCCACTGAGTTAGCCCAGTCCCTGGGTTTCATTGGGTCTACTTGGAGTAGGACATAAGCGGGCATGCCGAAACTCTCCTGTATGATGAACAGGCTAAGGGTTGCAATCAGACTAGATCCTACTCAGAGCAGACCTATTGGAACTAATGCATCTAAGCAATGCCAATGGGTCTACTCCGAGGGTGGCTGACATTGGCTACACCCCTATGGTCGCAGACAGCTGGTTGTTTGAATCCACACACGTGCAGGGACATTTTTTAAAGCCTAGCCCAGAGACCTGTGGTTACGGGAAGACTAACAAATCAGTGTGTTTATTGCGTTCTTTTCGGTTCTGCTTCATTACACCTGGAGGATTTATAACATTCCGGAGGGCACTTGATTTATTTGCGAATTGCATTTCCTTATCTGATGGGCTCTTTGCCAGCGGATGGACTGAGGAAATGGAGGGTTGAAGGGCTCTCTCCCTGGGCAGTCTCGGACCCGTCTGCAAAATGGGAACATTAAAACACACACACACACAAACCATTCTACATTTTGCCCTTCCAAGAAGGTGGAAGGGTTGTAGCTCAATAGCAGGACCCCTGCTTGGCATTCAGAAGGTCCCAGGTTCAAGGCTTCCCTGCCTGAAACTCTGCACAGCCACCGCCAACCAGCCACTATGGAGCTAGATGGGGCAATTGCTCCAACTCAGTATCAAACAGCTTCCTTTAGTCCTTACAATCATGAGGTCTGGAAACTTGGTTTTTTATGGTTTAGAGGTAAAATGCTTGCTTTGCATGCAGAAGGTCCTAGGTATTCTCAGGGGCATCTCCAGGCAGGGGTGGTGGGGGTGGGGAAAGACTCTGCCAGAAACCCCGTAGAGAGCTGCTGCCAGCCAGAGCAGACAACGCTGGGCTAAATGGATCAGTCCCCTGGCTCTGTCCAGTGGTCTCACACAGATATGGAAGGGCAAATTTATCAAACACCGTGGCACAAATACTTAGGTTTGGATGGGATTCCAAGGAACCTTTGCTGTTCGTACAGCACATGGACAAGTGCCTGAGGGAAGACCGTAACAACCTTTTGCAGACTTGAAACAAACATTATTCCAATGAGAGGATCCAATTCACTCCCCAGTCTCCGGCTTTCAAAGATGCAATTCCGCAGGCTGAATTCCGCAGAATTCCGCAGAAGGGAAAGCTGCAAAATCTGGGTGTTCATTGACCCGAGGGGAGCTAACTTCTTCCCTTCCCAGCTTTATTATTTTCTCCAGAGAGAAAATGTTGTCCAATTCATTCCCCATTCTCCTGCTTTCAGAATTCTGCAAGAGGGAATTCTGCAAAATCTGGGTGTTTGTTGATCCAAGAGGATCAGATGTTTTCCTTCCTGCAGGATTTTCTCCAGGGAAACATATCAAGGGCAGGTTTAAGAACCAGGAGTCTAACAGATGCTATTTTCACTTCTCAACATCTCCCACTGTTGCCTTTCTTTCCCCATGACCAGACCCCACTGCAAACTCTCCAACACATCCCCCTGAAACAAGTTTGCGCCACATGGGATACACCCCAGTCAACAAACTGCTAAGCTCCCTGTCTTGGGTGCCTTCAGAAAGAAGTCATAGAATCATAGAATTGTAGAGTTGAAAGGGACCCTGGGGGCCATCTAGTCCAACCCCCTTGCAATGCAGGAATATGCAGCTGTCCCTTACGGGGATCGAACCTGCAACCTTGGGGTTATCAGCACCACGCTCTAACCAACGGAGTCCTCCAAGACTTCTGTGTCCCCTTAGCATTTCTGCGCCTCTTCTGCAGTGTTGTGTGGGTTGCCTCAATGGTTGCAACCAAAGAATTAGCCATTTGGGGAAGGGTAGGAGGCGTGGAGAAAGACCCTACCTGGTGTTGCCCACAGGTGGTACGACACCATCAAGATGATAAATATATTCCTGAGGAAATGCTGGACTGAGTGGCGCCTCCAGTCCATCTTCCAAGGCCTCTGAGATCAGCTGTCCCCCACGTCTGCCCTTGCAAGCCTTCCCAGTACGGTGGACGCATCTAATGCCAGGGACGGCAGATCTATGAGCTTAAGAGGCTGCCACACCCTCAGCAAAGGCATCAATCAATGGCAGAACCCAACCCTTACCTGAAAAAAGGAGCGATTTCATAACATTGTAAGGCAGCTCAACCGTATCTCAAGACATCGGACCCAACGGGACAAGTCTCGTTAAACGGCCAGCCTCAGCAAATATTATTTTTGCGGTTAATGAGGCGAGTGGGGAGGAACGAAAAAATCACAGGGAGAGAGACCTGGGGTTTCCAGCCTAATTAAGGCACTCAGTCAACAGCGGATGCCCCACACCTGTTGGGGGGGGACAAAGGCTGGTTTTTGTGACCGTGTTGTGAGGGGCGCTACGCATTTTTCAATTAAAGCAACCCCCTCAGTACTGCATAGCTGTATCCGGCCTTGTTTGTGAAAGTTGTTTCGCAAGAAGATTCTCAGTTTTGGAGGACTTCTGGGGCAAGGTGAAGTTTTCATCCAGTGCCATTTCGTGCGGATCTCCATCTCCTTGGATGCCTGGTTCCACACAGATTTCCAGTTCCGTGAGAATATCCTGTCGATCAGGGATTTTGTATGTACGCGGGGAAGGGTTTGCATTGGTGGTTGTTGGTTTTCTCCTACTTATGAGAGGACAAGAGGCCGGAATCAGGGGAAACTCCTCACCAAAGTTGCAGGGTTTTCGTTGGCAAACAGAGAAAGTGGGCAGGATTCGAAAGAGACGCAACCTTCTTATTTATGCCATGTGTCAAAACCAAAACAAATCATTATTCGCCAGGTGTGACGGACTGTAAGAATGTTTTTTTCTTGAAATCTTCGGTGTTTGGGGTTCTTTTGTCCATCCTGAAGGTGTAAACAAACTCAGTCGCAGACAACTCTGGGGTTGCGCGCTCATCTCGCCAAGGGAGTTGGCGTTTGTCCGCAGACAGCTTCCGGGTCATGTGGCCAGCATGACTAAGCCACTTCTGGCGAAATTAAAGAGACCCAAGGCAGTGGGTTTCTTTCAGTGGGTCTACTGTGAGCATGGCTACCATTGCATAAAACCCTCTGCTTCTTCAATGGGTCTTACCCACAGAGATTCAAGTATAAGTGATCAGCTGTAGTGACGGCCAGTAGTGAATATTCATCATTATAGCAAACAAGTTTTGAGGGAGAGGTTTGTGTGATGCAGCTCCTTTTCCAAATAATATGAGAACCAAAGCACAGCCATCGTCAGAAATCTGTCGGCCGTTGTAAACAGCGTTTGGGTGGTAATCACTTCAATGTCTTGGAAAACCCAACAAATTCAGCAGCCAGTTGCTCACCGGGACAAAATGGTTTGAGCATATTGCACTGATCCTGGCCCGACTGCAGTGGCTGCCAATCAGTTTCTGGGCCCAATTCAGAGTGCTGGTTTCGACCTATAAAGCCATGGGTAGGCAAACTAAGGCCCGGGGGTCGGATGTGGCCCAATCACCTTCTAAATCTGGCCCCCGGACAGTGTGGGAATCAGCGTGTTTTTACATGAGCAGAATGTGCGCTTTTATTTAAAATGCATCTCTGGGTTATTCGTGGGGCATAGGAATTCATTCATTACCCCCCCCCCAAAAAGAAATATAGTCTGGCCCCCCACAAGGTCTGCATGACAGTGGACCGGCCCCCTGCTGAAAAAGCTTGCTGACCCCTGTATAAAGTCTTAAATGGCTCAGGACTGCAATACCTGATGGATTCTGTTACAACATTAAAACATAGCATTAAAAGCAACTTATAAAAATAAGATGGGTGCTGAAAACACATACCTCAAGTGCCAAACGTCAGGGGAAAGAGGTCTTCAGCGTTCTCCAGAAGCTGTATAAGTGAAGCTGCCAGGCGGACCTTTGGGGGGAGGAAGTTCTGCAGTTTAGGGCCCACTACAGAGAAGGCCTCCTCCTGGGCCAGCTTAGCCCCCAGCCCAAGTCTCTGAGGATGGAAGGAGAAGGATGGATGGAGGAGGAAATACTAGAAGGGCCCCCTTTGCTGATCTCTGCACCTGAGAGGGTCTGGGGGGAAGGAGGTATCCTTTCAGGTTTTCATTCACCATTATCTATCTTCTTTACTGCGAACCAAACCCGTTCCTGGATAAGATTCCACAGAGACCCTGGACAGATGCAGCTTGGAAACCAGCTTAATAATAATAATAATAATAATAATAATAATAATAATAATAATTTATTTGTATTCCATGCCTCTGATTGGGTTGTCCCAGCCACTCTGGGTGGCTTCCAACTCATATAAAAACATAATAAAACCTTAAACAGCCTGACTCCCTCCTTTGGCAATCCTCACAGAACTCTAGCCCAATGGTTGCCATTAATCTGATTTGAATTAATTTTATAATGAAATGATTTTAGAATGTTTTATCATTTTAGTGTTGTTAGCCGCTCTGAGCCCGGCTTCGGCTGGGGAGGGCTAGATATAAATAAATTTGTTGTTGTTGTTGTTGTTGTTGTTGTTGTTGTTGTTGTTGTTGTTGTTATACAGTACAGGGCTGCCTTCAGGTGTCTTCTAAAAGTTGTGTAGTTCTTTATCTCCTTGACATCTGATGGAAGGACATTCCACAGGGCGGGCGCCACCACCGAGAAGGCCCTCTGCCTGGTTCCCTGTAGCCTCACTTCTTGCAGGGAGGGAACTGCCAGAAGACCCTCTGCACTGGACCTCAGTGTCCGGGCTGAACGAAGGGGGTGGAGATGCTCCTTCAGGTATACTGGTCTTAAAAGATGAGCACCAACACTTCGAATTGTGCTTGGAAACGGACTGGGAGCCAGTGAAGACCCTTTAGGACTGGAGTTATATGTTCCTGGCAGCTGCTCCCAGTCACCAGTCTGACTGTCTCATCCTGGGTCAGTTGCAGTTTCCGAGTCACCTTCCAAGGTAGCCCCACGGAGAGCGCATTGCAGTAGTCCAAGCTGGAGATAACCAGAGCACGGACCACTCTGGCAAGACAATGAGCAGGCAGGGAGGGTCTCAGATAGAGCTGGTAGGCAGCCGCCCTGGATGCAGAACTGACCTGCACCTCCGTGGACAGCAGTGAGTCCAAAATGACCCCCAGGCTGCACACCTGGTCCTTTAGGGTCACAGGGACCAGGGAGTCCCTCACACCTGCTTGGATCTGTTTGCAGGGTGGGCAAAAATGAAGAGAAAAAGCATTTCAGAAATGCTTGCCACTCGCCCAGAGAGAGCTGGCAGGGGCCAGGCGGGGTTTCCCCATCAGCTGTGCCAAACCCCTTATGCGCAGCTGGTTGCATCTTATGGCGCCATTGTGTGTTATCTTAATTCGCGGCCGCCTGATCCAGGAATCTTTCCAGTTAGAACTGCGCTCAGGACGTCATG
Source organism: Podarcis raffonei (assembly GCF_027172205.1). Classification (NCBI taxonomy): domain Eukaryota; kingdom Metazoa; phylum Chordata; class Lepidosauria; order Squamata; family Lacertidae; genus Podarcis; species Podarcis raffonei. The sequence continues at coordinate 2,342,916 of NC_070619.1, read as the reverse complement.
GTTTCAATGCAAAATAAAAATAAAACACCCTGGCAAGATTTTTTTAAAAACACATACACACAAAATACATAACAAAAACAAGAACTAAAAGAAACCAATAACTCGCTTGATTGTTAAACAAAACAAACGAACTCATTGGGCAGCCCCCAGGCAGGAGCTGAGCACAATTGAAGCAAATGTCCCCACTTATGATTCCCAGCAAATTGGCATTCCGAGGAATTTACCTCCTCCAAAAATGAGAGGGGGACATAGTCCTTGCAGTTTCCTGCTGTGGTTTCCCTGATCTAAGAATCATAACAGTCTCCAACAGTGGCCAATATAATGAGGAATAAATATCTAAAGGATCTTTCCTTTCTGTTATGTACTGAGTTGAATAGGATCCAAACTGCAGCAGTCTGATTGGCCCTAGAACAATAGGATCCAAAAGGCAGCAGTCTGATTGGTCCTAGAACAATAGGATTCAGAATGCAGCAGTCTGATTGGTCCTAGAACAATGCAGCAGTATGATTGGTTGGCAGGAACTACCCAATCATGCTCCAGATAGAAGTGAATCCACAACCTGATTGGCTTACAGTAGAATTCCGGAATTAGCCAATCATGTGCAGCCCATTGTGTAAATAATGTATATAAAGCAGATACTTTGAGGGGACATTCATTCATTCCTCCTCACCACTATGAGCTGAATAAAGAGCATGAAATCACTTTGCGACACTGAGTATATTTCACTTTCCATTTCTTCCCTCCCTTCCTTCCTTCCTTCCTTCCTTCCTTCCTTCCTTCCTTTCTTTCTTTCTTTCTTTCTTTCTTTCTTTCTTTCCTCCCTCCCTCCCTCCCTCTCTCTCTCTCCCTCCATCAGGAAGCCAAGATGTACAACACCTGCTTTCATGTCCCTACCCAGCCACCAGCAGGCAAACAACTAATTGAATCCTCCATATATAGGAGCAGCATATCTCTGAATTCTCAACATTGCAGCCAAGAAGAAGGGAAGGGTTTAAAACTGGAAGACTGGCCTTTGGAGATCCAGTTTGGGCTGAGCTTGTGCCCGCTGACTTTCTAAACCCCTGGTCCCAACTCTAAGTTGTTGTTAAGGAGCATGGGATTTATTTATGGCTGAGTTTGTAACATAACTTGGAGAGTCAACGCTGGCTTTCCAAATTCATGGGAAGCAACCAAATTCTTCTGGGGTTGTTAACAGGAACTGGAAATTCAGGAATAGTGACAAAGTCGACAGTGGCTGGAGATATAGGGCTTGTGAAATTTAATGAGTTCTCTCATAACACTGGAACTCGCAGACCTTCATCCAAGTTGGATGCAGGAAGATTCAGGACAAAGAAGAGAAAGCAGTGCATCAGTGGACCATGGAACTCACTGCCACAGGAATCAGTGTTGGCCACCAACATAGATGGCTTTGAAAACCAAATTCTGGTAGGAGAGGGCTGTTGGCGCTCAGCCTCCATCAAGAGGGGCAGATATGCCTCTGAATCCCAGTGGCTGCGAATCGCAAGTGTCGTTGTTGCACTCAGGTCCTGCTTGGGGGCTTCTCAAGGGGGTCTCTGGTTGGCCCCTGCAAGGACAGGTTGCTGGGCTAGGTGGGGGGCCCACTTGGACCTGATCCAGCAGCCGGTCTCTTCTGACGTCTATACGCTTCTTCACACCACCTCCAGCAAGGAAGCAAGGACTCCCGGACCGCTGTGTCGATGCAACGACAAAAATAGCCACCCATTGTCTGCCAAGCCACACCATCAATCACACCGTGGGGAGCTGGGGGGTGGGATTGGCGATGAAATTGGCAAGGAGGAGAGCTGGGCTCTGTTGGCGGTACAGTCACCCGATCCCCATATCTCACCTGTGGCGCAAAAAAGGAAACAGCTGAATTCTTCTGAATGCCAACGCACACGGAAGCTAAGCTCGGCTCCAGCTGGATCCAGGCAGAAGGGTGTATGGGGGCCTGCATGTGTGCTTAACCCTTTCCCCGCCACCCAAGTCCCCCCCCCCACAACCCCTCCATAGGGGACCCCAAAGCTGGAAATGGAGTCAGCTGTGGGGGGAGGACAAGGGAAGGAGGTCACAGCTGGAAAACAGCAAGTGAAAAATATACAGTGGTACCACAGGTTACATACGCTTCAGGTTACATACGCTTCAGGTTACAGACTCCGCTAACCCAGAAATATTACCTCAGGTTAAGAACAGGGCTTCTGTTGAGGTAGGTGATTAGCTGTGGAAGGAGCTTATCAGAGCTTGCAGTTTGATCCATCTTTTAGATTTAGGGGAGCTAGTCTCAAACGTTTGTTGGGGGAGACCTAGGTTTTTGGGGGGGATTTATTTGTCCTGTCTTCACGCTTTTTATGATGGAGGACCGCTGTAGTCACCCCCAACGACACGTTCTCAAGATGGAGGGTGAGGGAACAGCTGCAGTCGCCTGTGGTTCCTGCGCAATGTTTGCCATCTTGCCAAAGGTTGCAGGCAGCTTTACCTGCAGCAATTGCATGTTGATTGCCCTCTGGAGGAACGTGTAGCTACGCTCCAAAGAATTAGAGAGCTGGAGCTCTTCTTGGAAGCAACAGAGCACACCGTCTCCACCAAGGAGGAGACAGGGGACTCCCCTGAGAAGGAGGCTAGTTCACCAACACAGGAGCCAGATATATGGAGAAACGTGACTCAAAGAAGTAGGAGACCCAGGGTTCGCTCTGATTGTTTAGAAATACGCAATCGCTTTGAGGTCCTTTCCCCTAGCATGGAAGACGAAGAGCAGACTCCATTTGAGGATCTCTCCCTCATTACAGTCGATCAGGTATATGAAGACGAGCAGCAAAGGCAGTCCTCAGGGAATGTGCAGGCGACCTTGGAACGGACAGCTCATGGAAGAACCCCGACCAGACCTAAGAGGAGGCGTGTAGTGGTGATAGGGGATTCCCTACTGAGGGGAACAGAAGCAGTGATCTGTGGGCCTGACAAGATGTCTCGGGAAGTGTGCTGTCTCCCCGGGGCTAAGATCCAAGATGTAACTGAACGACTGCAAGGAATCATAAAACCCACTGACAAATACCCTTTCCTCTTGGTTCATGTGGGAACCAATGACACTGCAAGCAATAGCCTCCAGAAGATCAAAAGAGATTATGAGGCTCTGGGCAGGAAATTGAAGCAATTAAATGCACAAATTGTCATCTCATCTGTCCTCCCAGTTGAACGACGTGGCCCAGGGAGAGAGGGGAAAATAGTGGAAGTGAACAACTGGCTTCGCAAATGGTGTAAACAGGAACGGTTTGGATTCTTAGATCACGGAATGCAGTTTCTTGAAGATGGACTTCTGGCAAGCAATGGGCTGCACCTCACAACGGTTGGGAGGAATGTTTTTGCCAAAAATCTCAGAAACCTCATCAGGAGGGCTTTAAACTGACTAATGTGGGGGAGGGAGACAGTGCTCCTGAAGGTAGGAGTCTATCAATTGATGAAGATGATCATCTAAATGTCATAGACCAAATGGAGCAAACAGCACGCAGACCTAGTGGTGGGAGGAAAAAATCCTTAAATAAGAGACACGGGGGAATGATTAATGGACTTCAATGTCTGTACACTAATGCGCAAAGCATGGGAAATAAACAAGATGAGCTTGAGCTCTTGGTACAGCAAACTAAATATGACATAATAGGAATCACTGAAACCTGGTGGGATAAGTCCCACGATTGGAATGTAATAATGGAGGGATACAATCTATTTCAGAGAAACAGACCAGACAAGAAAGGAGGAGGAGTGGCGTTATATGTCAGGGATGTGTATACCTGTGAAGAGATCCAAGATTTAGAACCTCAAAGCCAAAGTGAGAGCATTTGGGTCAAAATTAAGGGAGAGAAGAATAACAGTGACCTCATTGTGGGAGTTTACTATAGATCCCCAAGCCAGACGGAGGACATAGATGATGCCTTCCTGGAACAGATGGCCAAGCATGCAAAAGGAAGGGAGATAGTAGTAATGGGGGACTTCAATTACCCGGATATTTGTTGGATGTCAAACTCAGCCAAGAGCATAAGGTCAAACAGATTCCTCACTGGCCTTGCAGACAACTTCATTGTCCAGAAAGTGGGAGAAGCAACAAGAGGAACAGCCATTTTAGATCTGGTCCTAACCAATGTTGATGACCTGGTTAGTGGGGTAGAAGTGGAAGGATCATTAGGCGCGAGTGATCATGCTCTTCTGAAGTTTACTATACAGCGGAAAGGAGCAGCCAAGCATACTAGGACTCAATTTCTCGACTTTAAGAAAGCCGACTTCATAAAACTTAGGGAAGTGCTGGGTGAGATCCCATGGACAGTAATACTAAAAGGAAAGGGAGTTCATGATGGCTGGGAGTTTGTTAAGAGGGAGATAGTAAAAGCACAACTTCAGGCAATACCAATGAGACGGAAACATGGAAGGTGCCTAAAGAAGCCAGGGTGGCTATCTAAAGAACTTTTAACTGAGTTAAGATTAAAAAAGGATGTGTACAAAAAATGGAAAAGGGGGGAAACCACCAAAGAGGAATTCAAACAAATAGCCAGTATGTGTAGACACAAAGTCAGAAAAGCTAAAGCACAGAATGAACTCAGGCTTGCTAGAGAGGTTAAAAGCAACAAAAAAGGCTTTTATGGGTATGTTCGTAGCAAAAGGAAGAACAAAGAAACAGTGGGGTCACTCAGAGGAGAAGATGGTGAAATGCAAACAGGGGACACAGAAAGGGCTGAACTCCTCAATGCCTTCTTTGCCTCAGTCTTCTCCGATAAAGAAAACAATGCCCGACCTGAAGAATTTGGAGCAAAGGATTCAGCAGAGGAAACACGGCCCAGAATAGCTAAGGAGATAGTACAAGAATACTTGGCTAGTCTAGATGTATTCAAGTCTCCAGGGCCAGATGAACTGCATCCAAGAGTATTAAAAGAACTGGCAGATGTGATCTCAGAACCACTGGCAGTCATCTTTGAGAATTCCTGGAGAACAGGCGAAGTCCCGGCAGACTGGAGGAGGGCAAATGTTGTCCCTATTTTCAAAAAGGGGGAAAGAGAGGACCCAAATAATTACCGCCCAGTCAGTCTGACATCAATACCAGGGAAGATTCTGGAGCAGATCATTAAGCAAACAGTCTGTGAGCACCTAGAAAGGAATGCTGTGATCACCAATAGTCAGCATGGATTTCTGAAAAATAAGTCATGTCAGACTAACCTGATCTCGTTTTTTGACAGAATTACAAGCCTGGTAGATGAAGGGAACGCAGTGGATGTAGCCTACCTTGATTTCAGCAAGGCATTTGACAAGGTGCCCCATGATATTCTTGTAAAGAAGCTGGTAAAATACGGTCTTGACTATGCTACCACTCAGTGGATTTGTAACTGGCTGACTGACCGAACCCAAAGGGTGCTCATCAATGGTTCCTCTTCATCCTGGAGAAGAGTGACTAGTGGGGTGCCACAGGGTTCTGTCTTGGGCCCGGTCTTATTCAACATCTTTATCAACGACTTGGATGATGGACTCAAGGGCATCCTGATCAAATTTGCAGATGACACCAAACTGGGAGGGGTGGCTAACACCCCAGAGGACAGGATCACACTTCAAAACGACCTTGACAGATTAGAGAACTGGGCCAAAACAAACAAGATGAATTTTAACAGGGAGAAATGTAAAGTATTGCACTTGGGCAAAAAAAATGAGAGGCACAAATACAAGATGGGTGACACCTGGCTTGAGAGCACTACATGTGAAAAGGATCTAGGAGTCTTGGTTGACCACAAACTAGACATGAGCCAACAGTGTGACGCGGCAGCTAAAAAAGCCAATGCAATTCTGGGCTGCATCAATAGGAGTATAGCATCTAGATCAAGGGAAGTAATAGTGCCACTGTGTTCTGCTCTGGTCAGACCTCACCTGGAGTATTGTGTCCAGTTCTGGGCACCACAGTTCAAGAAGGACACTGACAAACTGGAACGTGTCCAGAGGAGGGCAAGCAAAATGGTCAAAGGCCTGGAAACGATGCCTTATGAGGAACGGCTAAGGGAGCTGGGCATGTTTAGCCTGGAGAAGAGGAGGCTAAGGGGTGATATGATAGCCATGTTCAAATATATAAAAGGATGTCACATAGAGGAGGGAGAAAGGTTGTTTTCTGCTGCTCCAGAGAAGCGGACACGGAGCAATGGATCCAAACTACAAGAAAGAAGATTCCACCTAAACATTAGGAAGAACTTCCTGACAGTAAGAGCTGTTCAACAGTGGAATTTGCTGCCAAGGAGTGTGGTGGAGTCTCCTTCTTTGGAGGTCTTTAAGCAGAGGCTTGACAACCATATGTCAGGAGTGCTCTGATGGTGTTTCCTGCTTGGCAGGGGGTTGGACTCGATGGCCCTTGTGGTCTCTTCCAACTCTATGATTCTATGATTCTTTGCTTCAGGATGAGAACAGAAATCGTGCTCCGGCGGCGCGGCAGCAGCAGGAGGCCTCATTAGCTAAAGTGGTGCTTCAGGTTAAGAATAGTTTCAGGTTAAGAACGGACCTCTGGAACGAATTAAGTACGTAACCAGAGGTACCACTGTAACCAGAGGTACCACAAGTGTCCCAGTTTCTGATTTGCTTTTCCTTTGTTGTTGTTTAGTCATTGAGTCATGTCCAACTCTGGACCAGAGCACGCCAGGCCCTCCTGTCTTCCACTGCTTCCCGCAGTTTGGTCAAACTCATGCTGGTGGCTTCGAGAACACTGTCCCACCATCTCGTCCTCCGTTGTCCCCTTCTCCTTGTGCCCTCCATCTTTCCCAGCATCAGGGTCTTTTCCAGGGAGTCTTCTCTTCTCATGAGGTGGTCAAAGTCTTGGAGCCTCAGCTTCAGGATCTGTCCTTCCAGTGAGCACTCAGGGCTGATTTCCTTCAGAATGGATCCGTTTGATCTTCTTGCAGTCCATGGGACTCTCAAGAGTCTCCTCCAGCACCATATTCAAAAGCATCCATTCTTCAGCGATCAGCCTTCTTTATGGTCCAGCTCTCACTTCCATACATCACTTCTGGGAAAACCACAGCTTTTACTATACGGACCTTTGTTGGCAAGGTGATGTCTCTGCTTTTTAAGATGCTGTCTAGATTTGCCATCGCCTTTCTCCCAAGGAGCAGGCGTCTTTTAATTTCGTGACAGCTGTCACCATCTGCAGTGATCATGGAGCCCAAGAAAGTAAAATCTCTCATTGCCTCCATTTCTTCCCCTTCTATTTGCCAGGAGGTGATGGGCCCAGTGGCCATGATCTTAGTTTTTTTGATGTTGAGCCTCAGACCATATTTTGCGCTCTCCTCTTTCACCCTCATTAAAAGGTTCTTTAATTCCTCCTCACTTTCTGCCATCAAAGTTGTGTCATCTGCATATCTGAGGTTGTTGATATTTATTTCAGCAATCTTAATTCCGGCTTGGGATTCATCCAGTCCAACCTTTCACATGCTTTTCCTTAGGATGCCCCTATTTTCATCAGAGAAATGTTGGAGGGTATGGAGTCATGTGACCCCCCCCCCAAGCCAAGGAGATAAGTAACTATGCAACATTTAGAAGACATCTGACTATATAGTTTTATTCTGTTTTTCTACCATATTTTTTGCTGTATAAGACTCACTTTTTCCGTCCTAAAAAGTAAGGGGAAATGTGTGTGCGTCTTATGGAGCGAATGCAGGCTGCGCAGCTATCCCAGAAGCCAGAACAGCAAGAAGGATTGTTGCTTTCACTGCGCAGCGATCCCTCTTGCTGTTCTGGCTTCTGAGATTCAGAATATTTTTTTTCTTGTTTTCCTCCTCCAAAAACTAGGTGCGTCTTGTGATCTGGTGCATCTTATAGAGTGAAAAATATGGTGTATTTTGGAAGCCCCCCAGAGTGACTGGGGCAACCCAGTCACATGGATGGGGTATAAATAATTAAATTATAATGGAAGAGGAGGTCCCTACTTTGATCAGGGAAATGTTGAAGGGTGTGTAACTGGTGGACAGGGGGAAAGCAGTGGTTGGGACACCAGCTGGGAAGGTGAAAAGCCCCCATAGAGAGGGTGGGGGTGGAGGGTGGAGTCTCAGAAACATGGCACCATTTTCACCCTTACAACAGGTTTGTAAAGTCAGGCTGTGTTGTCGTCGTCCCCGCCACGGACGGGAAAGACTGCAACTCAAAGAGTGAGGCAACCTGGCAAACTCACAGAAGGGCTGAACCAAATGAGATCATGGGCAGCATTTGAAGTTTGAGCAGTGGGAAGAAAACAATGATATATGAAATGGAGGAGCTATATTAGCTGAAATGTGTGGTGTTATGCAGAATGTGAAAACGATGGGCCTATTAGCAGTGTGGAAGGAAAAGTCAAATTTCTAGAGAAATGTATAAGAAATCTGAAATGTTATATTAATTGGTTGAAGTTATGAAAATCTAATAAAAATCTTAAGTAAAAATAAAAAGTAATAAGAGAGATTCAGAGGATTTTCTGTTGTAATAATAATAATAATAATAATAATAATAATAATAATAATAATAATTTATTATTTATAACCCGCCCATCTGAGTTTCCCCAGCCACTCCGGGCGGCTCCCAATCGAGTGTTAAAAACAATACAGCATTAAATATTAAAAACTTCCCTAAACAGGGCTGCCTTCAGATGTCTTTTAAAGACAGGATAGCTGCTTATTTCCTTCACATCGGAATCTTCCTGCACATCATGAATCTCCACCCCCAGGGGTACACAAATTCAATTTCTGTTTCCTGCCCCACAATCTTAAGTTCTGCTTTTCCTGTTTCGCCAAAGTGTTCTTCATACCCTTTGACGTTCTGAAAAGCCATCATGAACATTGACTTCTCCTAATAGACACTTTTATACCAATAATACGTGCAAATCATGTGCATGAAAACATGTGTGTGCAATAAAAGTGTACGATAAAATGCCAGTCAAAATAACAGACCTAAAAAGAAATGCCTTCTACTGGGTGGAAATGGTTTTGCCGAGGTGCATTAGTCAAAACGGCATATAAATGTGTTCTCTTGCAACAAACACTCAGAGAGATGGGGTGGCACAGTGGTTAGAGTGCCGGATGAGGACCTGGGAGACTTGGGTTCAAAACCCCACCAAGCCAGGAAGCTTGATGGGGGTGACTTTGGGGTCCCTGCCTCTCTCAGCCTGCTCTCCCTCGCAGGGGTGTTGTAGGGGCTAAATGCCGAAGAACTTTGTTTGCCACCCTGAGCTCCTCGGCAGCTGCTCAGGGAGCCTTTAACGGCCCGATTCTGTGAAGTCGCACATAAATCGCTGGTGTTCAGGGTGGGGGTCAGGATTCCAAGGTGAAACTACGGAGCCGGCGGGGTGGGGTGGGGGAACTGGGGTGTGGAAAATGACCAGAATGCATAACCTAAATATTTCCCGCAGTGCCAAGAAGGGACAACACTGCCTTTGTTCTGACAAGAGAAACACCCATAATCTTTCTGTGCCCTGAGAAGGCCTGTCAGAACGCTTGACGAACGCCAGCCCCGGGTTTACTCTGACGCCAGAGGAATTCCCCCCCCCCCCGTTAAACCTGACCGACCGTGAGGTCAGAAGCAATAAAGAGTGCCCAGGAAGGTTCATTTTGTGCAGGAGGAGAACATCCATTGGTAGAGCATGAGGTAACTAATATCAAGGTTGTGGGTTCGAGCCCCACGCTGGATGAAAGATACCTCCTGCCTCGCAGGGGGTTGGACCGGGTGACCCTCAGGGAAGGAGCTCAAGAAACCAGGCTGGGAAGAAACCACAGCATTATTTCAAACACTGACCATCCACAGGCCTCTTCTCCCTGACCGCTTGCATCCTTGCAACATTTCCGCCCCGGCTCTGCTCCAAGATGGCCCTGCCAGGGTGTTGCATGGCAGGTTCCCCCCCCCCCACTTGACAACAGTATTTTAGGTTAATGAGTTTTTAAAAGGCCACAACTTCATAGGTTACAGATTGTGAGCGGTATTGGCTTAGGCATTGGACCTAACCGACTATATCTGACTCCCACCCATCTCTGCGCGGAGTCCGGGAAGAGTTAACCACCAGTAGATTGAAATTTAAAAAATTAAGGTCATATATATATATATATATATATATATATAGATATAGATATAGATATAGATATAGATAAAATAAATGTTCATAAATGTACCAAGTAAACACGTACATAAATATATAAACCACATGTCTGAAGCAGCACAGGAAAACAGCCCTGGAACCATTTTGACTCCCAAACTGTCTGTGTATGAATAGGGTGAGCCTGTGACCTGGCTCAGGAAATATTTGTCATTACAAAAGACTGGCCAGGCTCCCCAGGGTATCCAATCAAGTAAGCATTAACAGGTAACCTTCCAGACAGGAGGCAAACAACGCACTCAGATTTCTGCTGTAGACCGCCCTTTCTGTGATGTAGGTATGATGTTTCTGGGGGTGGTCTTGGACTCCAGGGCGGGCAATTTAAAATGTCTATATAAGGGCAGGCACACCTTTGTTCTGGGTCCTCCTCCTTTCCTGCATGTGAGGGGAGCACCCTGTTGCAACAGATCAATAAAGATCAGGCTTACGAGCTGCTTTGCTTCTCAATATTCTCTGGTTGGCCTCTGTTATTTTCTTTGACCGATGGAGAACCTGCAAAAGACTCTATGAGGGCTCTTGTGTCCCCCATAAGGGAATAAGGGCAGATTTTTGTTTATTACAGTTGCCTGGGCAGTGGCACAGCTGGGAATCCCCCCCCAATCGTGCAGGGCTGACCACACCCTGCGCACGTGGAGGGGTCATGGGTGCCCACAACTCCACCTTCTCCTAAGGCAGAAGTGGCTATGTCACCCACATCCTCTGTGGCGGCTCTGGGCGCTCCTGGCTTGGCAAACATCTCGGCCAACACACCCAGCTGACCTTTGCCACAAGCCAACGGGCACATTCCTGCCCAACCAAGAAGCAGTTCATAGAATCCTAGAGTTGGAGGGGACCCCAAGGGTCATCTAGTCCAACCCCCGGCAACGCAGGAACTGCAGCTGGCCCCTGTTTGAAAACATCCAGTGAATCGTAGAATCATCATACACTAGAGTAATGCCTGATTAAATATTTCAAGAATCCACTGCTTATATTTCAAAATTCAGGGTGGATAAAAATCAATTGTTTTTTTTAAAAAAAAATTAAAATGGATTTTAAATTTAAATTGTTTTTGTTTTTTATTCCTGGGTGAGGAAGATCGACAAGACTTATTTCAGGCGGTTATCTGCCTGCCATTCAGACACCTCTGTTTAGCATGATGGTTCCTGAGCTGGAGGAACAGGTTTTCACCTCTTTTCAGATGTTGTCAGGTGCCAATTTGGAATCAAGCCATTGTGGCATGAATTCGCCCAGGCCTCTTTGAAAGCCATCCGAGTCAGTGGCCATGAGTCGTTGTGGCAGAGAGTTCCACGGTTTAAAATTCTGCTGAATCCAGACCTGGAAGAGCTGCCAGCTTTCCTTTTTAACAAACAGCTCTGAGTGGATAGCTCAGTCTGTAACTCTATTCTTCTATTCTATTCTTCCCTTCTTTCACAGCAGCCCAGTGCAGTAAACGGACAACAATTCTCCGGCTTTGGATCAAAGCTTCTGCAAAGGCACTCCTGGAGAGAACCCAGTTTTCTATTAAAAGGGGAGTTTTCCCCATCCTTCTTTGAAAGCGTTGGGGATGACGGTTGTGCCATTTCCTCAGCTGGGCTATGGTCCCTGAGCAGACACTTGCGACTGTTTACAGAGGGCTAAAAATAAGCGCTGCTATGAAGATAGAGGCATGTCCCAGCGTGGCAGTCTAAATATTGACTGGAGCCCACGTCAGAAGATGGAATTGGTACACTGCATTCTTCATTATTTGTACATGAGCACAATTCAAAGTGTTGGCGCTGACCTTTAAAGCTTTAAATGGCCTCGGTCCAGTATACCTGAAGGAGCCTCTCCACCACCATTGTTCTGCCGGACACTGAGGTCCTGGCAGTTCCCTCGCTGTGAGAAGCCAAGTTACAGGGAACCAGGCAGAGGGCCTTCTCGGTGGTGGCGCCTGCCCTGTGGAACGCCCTCCCACCAGTAGACCTGAAGGAGCGTCTCCACCCCCATCGTTCTGCCCGGACACTGAGGTCTAGTGCCGAGGGCCTTCTGGCGGTTGCGAGAAGCCAAGTTACAGGGAACCAGGCAGAGGGCCTTCTCGGTGGTGGCACCTGCCCTGTGGAACGCCCTCCCACCAGATGTCAAAGAGAAGAACAACTACCAGACTTTTAGAAGACATCTGAAGGCAGCCCTCTTTAGGGAAGCTTTTAATGTTTAATATATTATTGTATTTTAATATTCTATTGGAAGCTGCCCAGAGTGGCTGGGGAAGCCCAGCCAGATGGGCAGAGTATAAATAAATTGTTGTTGTTGTTGTTCATAAAGCACAGCAAGTGACCTGCAGAGAGAGAGAGAGAGAGAGAGAGAGAGAGAGAGAGAGAGAGAGAATTGTAGAGTTGGAAGGGATCTCCAGGGGTCATCCAGCCCAACCCGCTGCAATGCAGAGATCTCACCCAAACCATCCAGGACAGGATGGCCACACAACCTCTGCTTAGAAACCTCCACGGATAGGCATAGCTATATAGATACACACACTCCAACATTTCTCCGATGGAAATAGGGATGTCCTAAGGAAAAGTGAGACATTCTGGGATCAAATCAGAAACTGGGATGGTTTCTGAAAATCTGGGACTGTCTCCAGAAAATAGGGAGCCTTGGAGGGTCTGCACGCACACACAAAACTATGAAAACAAAGGTAAGGGGGGGAGTTTAATGAAATAACAATAATAAAAACAGGGAACATATCAGGGAAATGTTCCCTGATACCAAGATGAGGGATTCTATGGAGTGCAGATAGAGAGAATTGATAAGAATAATGATCTGTTGTGGCCTTGACAATAGATGAGCCTTTTTGTGTTTTGGCTCATCTTCCTCTTTTTTCTTTCCCCCTTTTTTTCCTTTTCTTTCTCTCTCTCCCCCCCCCTTTTTTTCTTTTTCCTCCTCCTTTCCTTTTTCCTTTTTCCTTTCCCATAATGGCTTATGTTCTATGCCACGTGCTTTGATATTTTTTGTAGTTTTTTAGCTTTTTTCATTATTATTAAGGAATTTTCTTTTGTAATTTCGGTTGTCTATATTTATCTGTATTTGCTTAAAGCAAAATAAAAGTATTTTTTTTAAAAAACCCAATAATAAAAACATATCTGGAAAAACAGGAATCTGCCTTCTCAAAGCTCGCTGCTCTCTCATCTCGAATCAGCCTCTTTGGGAGTCAGGTGGCTAATCCCTGAAATTAGGGAGCTGCAGGATGGATGCATGTTGTTCAAGGAAGGTGATGGGAGGTTGGAGAGATTGAAGGGCGTGAGACGGATATGTTGGGCAACATGAAGTGGCAGAACAATGAGGCTCCCCTTCCTTAAACTGGGAGGATTACCGTTGGCAAGCAAACTCTCCAAGCCGTGCCAGGTTTTGGAATAGCCCCACTGAAAGGGGGGGAACAATAAAGGTGTGTGCCTTGAGGTGTTTTTAAAAATATCATTTGCAGAACAAATGACTCACCAGGCAGATGAAAAGGTCTCTGTTGGAGGAGAAAGTGAAAATAAGAACAAAAGGGCCATTGTTTGAATGGCTGTAATTCAGGAGCGCATAGCTGAGCTATGGAACTCCCTGCCACTGCAGATAGCAGCGGCCACTGACCTTAATGGCTTTGAGAGAAGTTTGGGCAAATTCATGGAGGAGAAAGGGAAAGATAGTTAGAAAAAAGCCCTGCAGATAACAATGTTCAGAAGTGGGGCTTCTCGGCTACAGTGACACAAAACTGTTTGCTTCCAGAGCCTCAGAACCTGTTGCAGACCCTCCCAGTGTCCCTATTTTTTCAGGGACAATCCTGAAGACATTCCGGTATCTGATTTGATCCTGGAATGTCCCGCTTTCCTTTAGGACGTCCCTATTTTCATTATTCCTGCCCACCTAGCAGTTCGAAAGCACGTCAAAGTGCAAGTAGATAAATAGGTGGCGGGAAGGTAAATGGCGTTTCCATGCGCTGCTCTGGTTCGCCAGAAGCGGCTTAGTCATGCTGGCCACATGACCCGGAAGCTGAATGCCGGCTCCCCCAGCCAATAAAGCGAGATGAGCGCCGCAACCCCAGAGTCGGCCATGACTGGACCTAATGGTCAGGGGTCCCTTTACCTTTATTTTCATCAGAGAAATGTGAGAGGGAGTTATGTGACCCTCAAGCCAAGGAGATAAGTTCCGTCCAGGGGTCCTTTACCTTTACCTGTGTAGGGATGTTTTCTAATGTTTCATGTTTTTATATATGTTGGAAGCCACCTAGAGTGGCTGGGGCAACCCTGTCAGATGGGTGGGGAGTAATAATAATAATAATAATAATAATAATAATAATAATAATGGCCCTATTTCCATTGAAGAAATTCACTGGGAACTATTTTTTTCCCCATTTTCTGTTGCATGAGATTTTTCAACTGTTCTTATATGTTCTTTCAGTGCTGATTTCAAATCTGAAATCGATTTTCGTGTACACACTATAGTTATCTTTCAATTTCCGACTATAAGAACAGTTGAAAAATCTCATGCAACAGAAAATGAAAAAAAAATGTTCCCCAGTATACTGCGTATCCCAAGGGAATACATTTTTTTGCGTACCTCCAACTGTACATAGATATACATGTCATGTTCAATGCTATATAAATCACTTACATTTATACTCATATTGTACTACTTTGGCTATGTGTTTAATAAAATATTGAATTCTTGCATTGTGAAAAACAAAGATTATGGTGAAAAGTGAAAAACATGAATTGCAAAAATAAAACTAGAGCTTACAGAACAAAACCAACTTCAGATATTAAATCAGCACGTCGAAATTAGGTTAAAAGAACTGCAGGTGTCAATGCAACAAAAAAATTGTTCTCCAGTGAGAATAATTATAGAATAAGACACCCCTGTTTTATTCAGAGAAATGTTGGAGGGTATGGGCTTATGGGGCAGACAAATGCAATCTCTGGCGTATTGAATGCATGAGGCCCCCTTTATGGGAGGTCAAGTGTCTCCATCCAGACCTTGTAAGCTGCTGGGAGATCCGGCAAGACAGCATTGCTGGACGCGACGCACCCTCTGCCAGACCAAACAGGCCACTTTGTGGTCACTTGATGGATTTATCTTCTCCCTGAGCCTTCTGCAGCTTCTCCCGTAGACCGTGTGCAACCTCTCGGTTTTCCGTGTAGGCCAACGTTGCAATCATATGGGGACGAGGGGCAGCTGTGCACCCCCAAAGTTTGATAGATACCAGCTCCAGCTGAGGTCTGCAGGTCCCTGAAGTTTGCACTGTCTGGGACTCACCAAATTTGCCACATGCTCTGAAAGGCCGTCCCTTTTCCCCAGGTGGGAATGCCTCTACTAAACAGAAACGTCCGTGCATCTGTCATAAGGAATGCCTCTTTCAAACAGAGCCATTTCTCAATCTCTTGGGGGGGGGGATACCTCTTCTAAATGGGTCTTGATGGACCACCAGCTTAACATGAGTCAACAGTGTGATGCAGCAGCAAAAAAGTTTAATGCTACTCTAGGCAGCATCAACAGAAGCATAGTGTCCTGGTCAAGGGAAGTAAAAGTACTGCTCTCTTCTGCCTTGGTCAGACCACAACTGGAGTACTGCGTCCAGTTCTGGGCACCACAATTTAAGAAGGATGTTGACAAGCTGGAAGGTGTTCAGAGGAGGGAGGCCAAGATGATCAAGGGTCTGGAAACGAGACCTGATGAGGAATGGTTGAAGGAGCTGGAAAAGAGGCGACTGAGAGGAGATTTGAGAGCCATCTTCAAATATCTCAAGGGCTGTCACATGGAAGATGGAGGAAGCTTGTTTTCTCCGGCTCTGGAGGGTAGGACTCGAACCAGTGGCTTCAAGTTACAGGAAAGGAGATTCTGATTAAAGATCAGGACAGAAAGGGCATTCGACAGTCTCCCTCAGGAGGTTGTGGCCTCTCCTTCCTTGGGGGTTTTTAAGCAGAGATTGGACGATTCCTGCATTGCAGGGGGTTGGACTAGATGACCCTCAGGGTCCCTTCCAACTCTATGATTCTATGATTCTTAGCTTAACCTACCTCACAGGGTTTTTCTGAGGATGGATTGGGCACCACAGTTTAAAGGCATTCCTCCGTTGCCAACACACCACGGATAAGAGTCAAGACAACCCAATGTGGATGAATAGGTCTTATTTATTAAAAAGCAGAGACATCACCTTGCCGACAAAGGTCCGTATAGTTCAAGCTATGGTTTTCCCAGTAGAGATGTATGGAAGTGAGAGCCGGACCATAAAGAAGGCTGATCGCCGAAGAATTGATGCTTTTGAATTCTGGTGCTGGAGGAGACTCTTGAGAGTCCCATGGACTGCAAGAAGATCCAACCTCTCCATTCTGAAGGACATCAGCCCTGAGTGCTCACTGGAAGGACAGATCCTGAAGCTGAGGCTCCAAGACTTTGGCCACCTCATGAGAAAAGAAGACTCCCTGGAAAAGACCCTGATGTTGGAAAAGATGGAGGGCACAAGGAGAAGGGGACGACAGGGGGTGAGATGGTGGGACAGTGTTCTCGAAGCTACGAACATAAGTTTGACCAAACTGCAGGAGGCAGTGGAAGACAGGAGTGCCTGGCGTGCTCTGGTCCAGAGTCAGACACGACTTAATGACTAAACAACAGCATAACCACTTGAGGATCTGCAAAAACAATTAACTAGCCAGATTCAACCAATGTAACCAAATCAACTTTGGCAGGTGTTCATTAATACATGGGGGTAATTTCTGCCCCAATCACCTGGGCAAAGTAACAGCTGCACTCTGTTTGCCCGCAGCAAGGTTTCGTGAGATCCTCCATCCGTGGCCCCATTAGCCAACGTTCACCCTGATGTGTCCGTCAGGCCAAAGGGCACCCCAGCACCTGCAGGTCATGCCCCACAGCAGTCCCTAAGGGATGCCCACAACCCAACACTGCCTCAGGTGAGCAGTCCATTGTCTCTGAAATCTTCTGGAAATCTGAAATCTCTGAAATCTGCCAGGTAAAGGTAAAGGGACCCCTGACCATTAGGTCCAGTTGTGGCCGACTCTGGGGTTGCGGCGCTCATCTTGCTTTACTGGCCGAGGGAGCCGGTGTACAGCTTCCGGGTCATGTGGCCAGCAGGACTAAGCCGCTTCTGGCGAACCAGAGCAGCGCACGGAAACGCCGTTTACCTTCCCGCCGGAGCGGGACCTATTTATCTATTTGCACTCTGACGTGCTTTTGAACTGCTAGGTGGGCAGGAGCAGGGACTGAACAATGGGAGCTCACCCCGTCACGAGGAGTCGAACCGCCAACCTTCTGATCGGCAAGTCCTAGGCTCTGTGGTTTAACCCACAGCGCCACCCGCATCCCTGCCAGGACCACATGCCAATTAGCCAAACTGAAGGAACAACACTCCAACAAACATCACACAGACCCTCCCAGTGTTCCTATTTTCCAGGGACAGTCCTGGATTTTCAGAAACTGTCCCGGTTTCTGATTTGATCCAGGAATGTCCCTCTTTTCCTTAGGACGTCCCTATTTTCTTTGGAGAAATGTTGGAGGGCATACAGTATGGAGTAGGTGAAAAAAGAAGACCCCGGTCAATTAGAGTCTACCAAAAAAGATCCCACTCAGCGCCAGGAAAAAAGACAACTAGGGAGGGGAGCCAAATTACGAAGAGGGGAGAGAGTGGGGCAGAGCAGGCTTAAACAGCCTGTCAACGCCTCTCCCTTTGGGACAAAATCACCCGTCACACTTGGTCTGGAAATGTGGACGCTTGCCATGTGCAGAGAAGTTCCTCCCCGGGGTTAGGAAGTTTGCTTAAGCAACCTGGCGTCACTGCACAAAACAGCCCCCGGCTTGGGGAAACTGTTTTGCTCTGTTCTTATTTCTCGGGCAGCTTTTCGAAAGCAAACACCTTGACGGATCTCTCCACCGGGGTTGCCGAACCGGCTGCAAACGGGCCTGGAGCCAGCCTGCCCCTGCCTGGGGCCTCGGGCTCTATCCTGGCTCACGGCATTCTTTCTGCTAAGCCCTGAGGCCTCCGGAGAGGACGGGATCATAGATCATAGAAGCACAGAGTTGGCAGGGACTCCAAAGGTCATCTAGCACAACCCCAGGCAATGCAGGAATCTTTTGCCCATGGTGGGGCTCAAACCCACAACCCTGAGATTAAAAGTCATGGTTTCATCTCTTTATGATATTTCTTCAGATATTCCAAAAAGGGCTTCAATTCGTCCATGAATGGTTTGGTTGGTTTCTTATTTTTGCTGCTAGTTTCGCCAGCTCCATAAGCTTTAAAATCCATTCTTCTTTTGTTGGTGTTTTCTCTTCATCCCAGTTTGCTCATACAAGATTCTGGCTGCTGTTGTTGCATTCATAAATCATCTAATCATCCTTTTTTTGGGGGGGGAATATTACCCTATTATCCCTAAAATAAAGGCCTCAGTTTGTGTCATGACTGATTAAGACCTTCCCAGTGCCCCTATTTTTGAAGGATGGTCCTGGATTTACAGAATCCTGGTTTCTGATTTGATTCTGGAATGTCTCGCTTTTCCTTAGGATGTCCCTATTTCATCAGAGTAGGGAGTTATGTATGTAGGGAGTCATTACTGTATTTTAATATTTTATTGGAAGCTGCCCAGAGTGGCTGGAGAAGCCCAGCCAGATGGGTGGGGTATAAATAAATTGTTTATTATTATTATTATTATTATTATTATTATTATTATTATTATTATTTAGGACGTCCCTATTTTCATCAGTGTTGGAGGGTATGCTGATTTAACCAGTTCATCTTTTGCTTAGCAGAGAATGCTTCTTATAAACAGAGATCTCCTTCCACCTCCTGTATTCAGCAGAGAATGATGTTTTCTTAGATCAGGGATGGGGAAATAGACCTGCTGGCCTCTGGGTTTTGGAGTCTGGAGACATCTGCGGAGTTGCAGAGCTTCAAAGTGCCATTCCCTGCAAAGCACGCCCTGCCCTACGACCCCAGCACCCTGGCCTTCTCAAAAGAACAAGCCCATCCATCAGCGGCATGGCGGCAAGCTGTCATCAGCTGTCTTGAGGCATCTCTGCCTGTCTAGCCAGAAGCCCAGCAGACATAGGGGAGGTCTGGGTCGGAGGTGGCTTTCCTCACATACTGCACAAGGTTCCTCTCTGCCTTTGTTGCCTTTGGGATCTACCAAGGAGTTCATCCGAGGTCCCAGAAACAGCCTGCGGGCAGAGGTCCAGGATGAACCAGGAAAAGCCCGTGAGAAGCCGTGGAACAATAATGATAGCAGCTTCCAAGATGTATAAAAACACAATTAAACACCTGACATTAAAAGCTTCCCTATACAGGGCTGTCTTCAGGTGTCTTCTGAAAGTCACATAGTTCTTTTTCCCCCTTGACATCTGCTAGGAGCTGCATTCCAAAGGGCGGGTGCCACCACCAAGAAGGCCTTCTGACTAGTTTCCTGTAGCTTCACTTCTCACAGGGAGGGAACCGCCAGAAGGTCCTCGGCGCTGGACCTCAGTCTCTGGGCTGGATGATGGGGGTGGAGACGCTCCTTCAGGTTTACAGGGCCAAGGCCGTTTAGGGCTTTAAAGGTCAGCACCAACACTTTGAATTGTGCTCAGAAACGTACTGGGAGCCAATGTAGATCCTTTAGAACCTGTGTTATTGTTTGTTTGTTTGTTTGTTTGTTTGTTTGTTTTTCCCATGCTTATTTCCATGCTTATTACATACAAAAAAGAGGGAACAATACTGAAAAGGGGGTACAACTTAAGAGGGGAGGGGAAAGGAAATAAAATAAAATTCACACAATCTGTTATTAAGGTAAAAATTATGACAAAAAATTGTGATTACAATTTCATGTTACAATAAAAGTAAAAAATCTCATCTTTTATACCTGACTTCCCATTTATTCCTTAATTCTTTTTACATAAATTTGCTGCCATATCAAAATACTATTTTTATGTTAATATTTTCACAATTTATAAATGTTTCTATTTATATAAGCAATTAATAAAAAACTGCTGGGATCACTCAAAAGCTGCTACGGATTTTAACATGGTATAATTTTGTTTAAGATATGTTCTGAAGTCCTCCCATTTTGATACAAATTCAACAGAACCTGTGTTATGTGGTCCTGGCGGCCGCTCCCAGTCCCCAGTCTAGCTGCAGCGTTCTGGATTAGTTGTTGTTTCCGAGTCACCTTCCAAGGTAGCCCCACATAGAGCGCGTTGCAGTAGTCCAAGCGGGAGATAAACAGAGCATGCACCACTCTGGCAAGACAGTCTGCGGGCAGGGAGGGTCTCACCTGGCATAGACACAGAACTGACCTGCACCTCCATGGACAGCTGTGAGTCCAAAATGACCCCCAGGCTGCGCACCTGGTCCTTCAGGGTCACAGTTACCTCATTCAGAACCAGGGAGTCCCCCACACCTGCCCACCCCGTCCCCCAAAAACAGTACTTTTGTCAGGATTCAACCTCAATCTGTTAGCCACCACCCATTAAGTGCCA
This sequence comes from Podarcis raffonei, assembly GCF_027172205.1. NCBI lineage: Eukaryota > Metazoa > Chordata > Lepidosauria > Squamata > Lacertidae > Podarcis > Podarcis raffonei. Next base: position 2,322,344 of record NC_070619.1, on the reverse strand, counting down.
TTCCCTCTGCTTCTGGTGCTCAGGCTGAGAGTGCTGAACATTTTGAAGTCAAAACAGGTTATTTGAACCCTGGTCTCTCCTGGCTCCTAACTGGACACTCTGACTACTACCCCATACTGTTCCAGTTCAGTAAGATCCAGAAGGCCAAAGGGGTATCCAAATCCCCCCTTAACACACAACTTCATACTCCTACTTCAAATATCTTAAAGGCTATCCCATGGATTAGCTTGTTTTCTCCTGCTCTGGAGGGCAGGACTTGAACCCATGGCTTGAAGTTACAAGGAAGAAGATTTTGACTAAAAGTCAGGAAGAAATTTCTGTTGGCAAGAGCTGTTTGACTGTGGAATGGTGCTGGGTGCTCTCTCACTAGAGGTTTTTTAACAGAGGCTGGATGGCCATCTGTCATGAATGCTTTAGTTGAGATACCCGCATTGCAGGGGGTTGGACTAGATGACCAGACCCTCCAAGTGTCCCTATTTTCCAGCGGCGTCCCTGATTTAGAGGTGTCCCAGTTTCTGATTTGATCCTTGAATGTCCCAGTTTTCCTTAGGATACATAGCTGTCAACGTTTCCCTTTTTTAAAGGGAAATTCCCTTATTCCGAATAGGATTCCTCACAAGAAAAGGGAAAAGTTGACAGCTACCGGTATGTTAGGATATATCTATTTTCATAGGAGACATGTTGAAGGGTGTGGAGTTAAATCCCGACCTGTCTGCAGGCAATCCTATATAGGGAAGTTTTTTTTAAATGTTTAATGTTTTATTATGTTTTGGAAGCTGCCCAGAGTGACTGGGACAACCCTATCAGATGTGTGGGGTATAAATAGTGAAATTATCATTATGGAATGGGATGTCCCTATTTTCACCGGTGAAATGTTGGAGGGTATGGATGAGGTCCCTTCCAGCTCTAGTAAGGCAAATTACCATGTTCCTGCTTGCTAGCTTTGCAAGAGCTGGTTGGCCGGTGGACCATGGGCTAAATGGGCCTGATCCTGCGGGGCTCTCCTTAGCTTTTAGCTTAACCTTTGAAAGATTGGCTGATTGGATTTCTACCCAGCCGTTCCTCCAATAAGCTCAAGGCTGCATTCCAGCTTTCTCATGCTCGCATTTCCGCCTTACCTTGTCAGGTAGGCCCACTCTCAGAGTGCCCATGCAGTCTCATGCAATGCCTACGAAGAAGTAAACCCTGCTGGGGTCAATGGGGCTTATTCCCTGTTTTATGTGGCAACCCCACACTTTGCTGCTGTCTCCAGGAACAATCACCTGCCTGAAAAGACCTGGAGAGTGTCAGGAGTTCAGCCTACACTCAAGTAGGACCCTGGCAGAGACACATGCCCAACTGGCATGCCCAACTGTTCCCTCCCTCCTGGTCGATCGTTTGGGAGCTTCAAAAGCTTTCTTCAGCCCGAACATCACAGCGACTGATGCCAACAGACACCGGCACACTCAGGGATCCGCAGAGTCTTCGCAGTTCGCGTGACAGACCCCAGTAACTCAGCATTTTGGCTAATCTACTTTATTTACATATAAACATGCACAGAGCACTGCAACATGGCTCCCTCTCTCTCTAGCATCAGACAGCAAAGAGAGAAAAAACAAAGGACAATAGTCCCACTTCACGGAACACAGTAACACAAACATCCTGTCTCCGTCACTTCCCACTCTGTGGAGTCAAAACCTACACCGTCATGTAAAAGACAACAATCCCATGACTGCAATCACAGAGCAGGAATTCTAACAGAGAGACGTTGCCAGACAGTGTAGGCATTCTTAGCCAAATGAGCGTATGGTCTGACTCGATGTAAAGGCAGCTGGAGTTGGATGCAGCCTCTAATCTAGAGGAAATCACAGGGTCTGAATTAAACCAAATCGTAGAGTTGGAAGGGACATCGAGGGTCATCTAGTCCAACCCCCTGCAATGTTGGAATCTTTTGCCCAACATGGGCTTTGAACCCACAACCCTGGGATTAAGAGTCTCTTCCTCTACCGGCTGAGCTCTTCCTTCCAGTGCAATTTGAGTTGGATATGCGTTCATACATGTCTCAGGTCAATCCCTGGCTAAGTGATTTGAGGATCGGGACCTAAGGCAGCATCTGTTGGGGGTTGGAGGGGCAGCTGAGTCAGGGTCTATTTAAAGGGTGGGGTGGGGTGTGCCGCTTAATTGAATCCAAGTTTGTCCCCATTGCTCTCCATGCAATGGAGCAGAAGGAATCAAGGAGTCCGACGCAGGTAAGTTTACCTGCATCAAACTGCGTGTTCCAGTAAGGAAGGGAAATTGTTCAGCTCTTAAGACTTTCCGAATTCATCGTTTTTTGGCTTCCAGGGGGAAGGCTTGGAGCAGCAAGGGGTGGGGGGAAGTTCCTCCATTTATTTAGCATTTATTTTAATTTCTACTTGCATTTATTTCATACTGCATTGATTTTGGGAGGCTTTTTTGACTTTTCTTTCAAAGACCTCCTTGGGAGAATGGTTGTATCATTCTGCAAGCCATTCGCCTCTTTCTCCTGAGAACCAAGATGGCTCAGTCAGTGGAGCATGAGACACTTAATCTCAGGGCTGTGGGTTTGAGCCCCAAGTTGGGCAAAATATGGCACTCCCTGACCCTCGGGGTCCCTTCCGACTTTATGCCTCTGTTTTTCTGTGGTTCCTGTAAATTGCTTGAATTGTGCGTTTTGCATTGGCTTCCTCAACCTCAGCCCTCCAGATGCTTTTAGCCTACAACTCCCATGATCCTTAGCTAGCAGCAGCAGTGGTCAGGGATGCTGGGAATTGTAGTCTCAAAACATCTGGAGGGCCGAGGTGGAGGAAGCCTGCATTATTGCATCCTTGCAGCAAACCTGGGAGGTAATATGTTACTGTTCTCACCTGTGCACCTGAGAAAAGCTCAGTGTGAGGGTATAATAAGGAAGCGTATATCCCGGCCCCAACAACCCTGTGAGGAAGGCGAGGCAGAGAGAGAAAATGAGAGAGCAAGAGGCCATGATTGATCCAAGGTCACCCAGTGAGCTTTGTGGCAGAGTGGATTTGAACCCAGGTCCCGGCCTGAGACATGAACCGTGAACCTTTGTGTTTGATCTAGTTTTTTGGGATCTAAATTAATGGTTATTAGCCTGAGTAGCACCGAGTTGGAAACAAAAGGGGAATGTAAATGGGTAAAATTGATGGTAATTGCAGCCAGATGGGTTATAGCGAGTAATTGGAAAAATGCAGAAGAGCTAGGGGTGAACCAATGGAGGGAAAAACTGAAAAATATTATAATTTAACTGTGAAGATACACAAAATGAAAGGGTTTAAGGTCAGTGAGGAGGAGGATTTGAGAAGATTTTGGTTTGAGAAGATACTGAATTATTTGGGTAGGTTTGAACAATTTGGGGCAATTAAAATGTTAAAAGTTAAATAAACCTTGTGGAGGGAGGAGTGTTAATGTATATAGAATTGTACATATGGTCTATTTGAATGTTATTATTGATTATGTATACCCAATGTATCAGACGCCTGGGAGGTTTCACTGCTGGGTTTTGGTTGTTGGTTAAAAATTTTTAAAAAATTAATTTTTTTTGTTAGACAGAGCACTACTGTACTTGGGTACAGCAACCAGGAGTTATACAGCAAGTTACTTCAAAGGGTTTTATTTTGGAGGGGCGGAAGTCCTGTGGCCGATATCTGTGCATGCATGTCTCTATGGGGAAATTTTGGTGGGTTGGTACTGAGGGCATTTCCAACACCCTCTTTCCCCAGCCCTGTCTCCCTGGTTTCCTGGAAGCAAGGGCTCAGGGCTTGGGCTTAGAGGCTGTTCCTTCAACAACACACCTGCGAGGTGCAAAAGAAGCTTTTTTCTTTTTTTAATAGTTGTGTATTCACTGATGCAACAAGGACAGGTGCAGGAGATGATGATGATGATTAAAATTTGTATACCACCCTATACCTGCAGGTCTCAGGGCGCTTCACAGGATAAAATCACAATATAAAAACACAAAATACATAAGACAAAAACAACCCAATAATCCTCTCCAACACATTTTGAAAGGGCATTGGGTTTCTTGCACCCTGTTTAAAATCTTGTGGGACAGTATGTGCTCCCCCTCCCTAACTAACTTGGCAAATTGGGCTCTCTTCCTATAGACTTCCGTGCCACAGACAGTCTGGTTTGTAAGAAGCCCTTGTCGTCTGCTGGCGTATCTGGTAAGTCACAGTCGGGGTGGGTTTGTGGATTGGGCCTTTTTAGGGTGTCGGGGTGCTTGCCGGTCTCCCCAAGTCTGGTCCCTGGGGGTGGCAAGGAATCCAGCAGCAGGGAAGGGCTGCTTGTGGGCTTCCTGGTTTACATGGCTGTCCCCTGTTGGAGGCAGGATGCTAGGCTAGAAGATGAAAAACTATTGAGATGCTCTTAATATTACTCCGCAGGGTTTGAGGTGGTTAGGAATTCGTCAAATTGGGGCAGAATAAAAGAGCATCTTTTAGGAATTGCAAATTGGCAAAATGAATTGGAGAGGTGCGAAAAGGGAACTTTTCACTTGTTCTCTTGCCGCACCAGGACATGGCAAGTTGTTTTTCACAGAGTCTTGACATCTTCGGTTCGCCAGCCCTAGATGACAAGCTTTTCCAGGAGGTGGGGGCCACTTTAGCTTCTGGGGCGCTAGTAGACTGCCTGACATAAGTTGGAGAGGAGGCCTTGAAATAGTCCTCTAAGCTTTCTTAGAGAATAGAACCTGCCTAGTCAGGGGCAGTCTACCTGCTGAATGTGAAGGGGGACGCGAAGGACTTTTCTGTAGGCTTCCCAGAGGCATCCCAAAGGTGGCTCGATAGATCTGAAATATATCCCTTTAAGCTTGAATTTGTTTTTATTCTGGGTTGTCTTATTTGATGTTTTAATGTGTTGTAAACACTGTGGGTTAAACCAGAGCCCAGGACTTGCCGATCAGAAGATCGGTGGTTCGAATCCCCGCAACGGGGTGAGCTCCTGTTGCTCGGTCCCTGCTCCTGTCCACCTAGCAGTTCGAAAGCACGTCAAAGTGCAAGTAGATAAATAGGTACCGCTCCAGCGGGAAGGTGAACGGCGTTTCCGTGCACTGCTCTGATTCGCCAGAAGCGGCTTAGTCCTGCCGGCCACATGACCTGGAAGCTGTACGCCGGCTCCCTCGGCCAATAAAGCGAGATGAGCGCTGCAACCCCAGAGTCGTCCGCGACTGGACCTAATGGTCAGGGGTCCCTTTACCTTTAAACTGCTTTGAGATTTGTTCTTTAAAATGTAAAGTGGTATAGAAATGGAAATAATAATAATACGCAGCACTGGTGAAACCTCAACAGCCAAATCTCCCAGTGTTTATTCCTTTCACCTCTTAGGATCCACTGCTGAGGTTCAGATTTATGTTTTATTCTCCCTATATATCCCATCCTACATGCCAATGTTTGCTACGAAAGTCTGCGACTGGTGTATGTCTCTAAATCGTTTCCTTTGCTCTTGGCTGCTCAGTTCCAGTTCCTTCGCAAATTCTTCCCCTGGGCTCGCCTCGCCATCCCTGCGGGGACTGCCACGGCCAAAGGATCCCTGGCACAGTCTCCAGACCGACCCGTGCGCCACGCCAAGAAGCGGCTGGGAACCATAGCGCATGTCATCCTTGCCTTTGCTCCTCTGAGGTTCCAGCGTGCTTTCGGATATCTGACCGTCATGGAACGGGATTTGGTCCCCAAAGGTGAGACCCGGGGGCAGGGGCAAAGGAAAGGGCAGGCGTCGCTACGCAGGGCTCATATTTACGGGACCGCCTCTCCTGGTCTGCCCGGCAGAGGACCTTAAGGTCCATGAATAATCATAGTTTAGAGGTCCCAGGCCCTAAGGAAGTCAGACTATCCTCCACCAGAGCCAGGGCCTTTTCAGTGATGGCTCCGACCTGGTGGAAGGCTCTGTCCCATGAGACCAGGGCCCTGCAGGATTTAACCTCCTTCCGTCGGGCCTGTAAGACAGAGCTATTCCGCCTGGCCTTTAATTTGAATTCAGCCTGATCTTTTATTCCCATTCCTTCCCTCCCCTTCCCCTTTTTATGAAGATTCCCCGCTCTGGGACCCCACAGCTAATTCTCCCCTGGCCGCCTCGCTGGCTCAAGTAGGACCAATTCAGCCAGCTAGCCCTGGGGATTATCTGATTGATTTTTGATTTTTTAAAAATTGTTATTCATGTTTTTATACTGCATTTTATGCTGCTGCTGTTATGTAAATTTGTTGTTAGCTGCCCTTAGCCCGGTTTTTGAACCGGGAAGGGCGGGGTATAATTATTATTAGTAGTAGTAGTAGTATTAGTATTAGTATTAGTATTAGTATTATTTTATTTATTTAATTAATTTCATGTGCATTTTTTTACACTCCCCCCCCATTTTGTGGCATTTCTCTTCCACCTTTCCTTCAAGCAGCTTCTCCCCCCCCCCTCCTCATTTAATCCCCACAACAAACCTGTGAGTTAGGTTACGCTGAGAGGTCACCCAGTCCCAGTGAGCTTCATAGCCGAGTGGGAGGATTTGAACCCTGGTCTCCCAGGGCCAGCACTCAAACCAGGGCACCACCCTGGCTCACGCCTGCTTTTCTGGATCTCCTCTTACTGTTCAAAAGCATAGAGTTGTAAGGGACCCTGTGGATTACCTAGTGGTCCAACCCCCTGCGATGCAGGAAGAGGCAGCTGCTCCACCTGAGGATCGAACCTGCAACCTTGGCAAGACCTCTGCAGGTGGTTTTGTTTTTGTCTGTTTTTAATCTTGCTGCTCCTCCTGCAGAGACACTGAACGCCCCCGTCCACCCATCGGGCAAAGGGAACAAAAGGAAAAAGGATGATGTTACTCTAGAGGAGGAGCTCTGCTGGGCTGAGCTTCTCCAGAAAGAATTACCGGATGAAGATGATCCCGAGGACCCGACTTATGAGGTACCTCTGGGACTTGGGAGCACATTGTTAACGCAAGCAAGTTGTTTTCCTCACAGCCATCCAAACGTCGGCCCTTGACTTATTTTGGATTTCATCCGGATCTCCCCTTACCACAGATAAATCCCATAAGTTGCTCCTTGCTTTATTTTTCCTTTAAGACATATAATTATAGAATTGTAGAGTTTGGAAGGGAGACCCAGGGGTCATCTAGTCCAACCCCCTGCAATGCATTTTTCCCCAATAATAATAATTTATTATTTGTACCCGCCCATTTGGCTGGGTTTCCCCAGCCACTCTGGGCAGCTTCCAACAAAGTATTAAAATACAGTGGTCTGTTAAACATTAAAAGCTTACCTGAGCAGGGCTGCCTTCAGATGTCTTCTAAATGTCAGGTAGTTGTTTATCTCTTTGACATCTGGTGGGAGGGCGTTCCACAGGGCAGGCGCCACTACCAAGAAGGCCCTCTGCCTGGTTCCCTGTAGCTTGGCTTCTCGCAGCGAAGGAACCTCCAGAAGGCCCTCGGCGCTGGACCTCAGTGTCTGGGCAGAACAATGGGGGTGGAGACGCTCCTTCAGGTATACTGGACCGAGGCCGTTTAGGGCTTTAAAGGTCAACACCAACACTTTGAATTGTGCTGGAAACGTACTGGGAGCCAGTGAAGGTCTTTCAAAACCGGTGTTATGTGGTCTTGGTGGCCGCCCCCAGTCACCAGTCTAGCTGCCACATTCTGGATTAGTTGTAGTTCCCAGGTCACCTTCAAAGGTAGCCCCACGTAGAGTGCATTGCAGTAGTCCAAGCAGGAGATAACCAGAGCATGCACCACTCTGGCGAGACAGTCTGCGGGCAGGTAGGGTCTCATCCTGCGTACCAGATGGAGCTGATATACAGCTGCCCTGGACACAGAATTAACCTGCGCCTCCATGGACAGCTGTGAGTCCAAAATGACTCCCAGGCTGTGCACCTGGTCCTTCAGGGGCACAGTTGCCCCATTCAGGACCAGGGAGTCCCCCACACCTGCCCGCCCCCCTGTCCCACACCTGCCCGCCCCCCTGTCCCCCAAAAACAGTACTTCTGTCTTGTCAGGATTCAACCTCAATCTGTTAGCCGCCATCCATCCTCCAACCGCCTCCAGGCACTCACACAGGACCTTCACCGCCCTCACTGGTTCTGATTTGAAAGAGAGGTAGAGCTGGGTATCATCCGCATACTGATGGACACCCAGCCCAAACCTCCTGATGATCTCTCCCAGCGGCTTCATATAGATGTTAAAAAGCATCCAATCACACCATACGAATCCTGATTGACTCGGTTTGTTAGAGTATGGTTCTGTTAACGCTTAAGTTTCCGGTTCGATACCCGTAAGGGACAGCTGCATATTACTGCATAATGGGGTTGGACTAGATGATTCCAACCCCATGATTTTACAAGTTCTTTGAGTTCTGTGATACCATTTACAACAGCTGCGGTTCCCCCTCACAAAGAATTGTGGGAGTTGTAGTTTAAGGGTGTTGAGAGTTGTTAGAGAGCTCCCATTCCCCTCACAGAGCTACAATTCAATTCAATTTTTAATTTGCATACTGTCTTTCTGTATACACAAGTAGTTTACAAGCTGAAGAAACAACAAAGATCACACACGCCATAATAATCTGATCCGAAACAAAACAAAAAAAGTCGTAATAAAAACATAACTTTAAAATAAACAACTTATTTCAAAGAAAGCAAGACTCCATTATCGTGTAATGGTACACAATGAAGTTAAATATCAGCAAACAATAATTAAATTGAAATTCACTCTCAACAATTACAATAAAAAAACTAAACTGTTACAAAAAAATTAAAAAACTAAACTAGGAACAATAAAAAACAGCAGGCCCCAATGCCTAAACTCCCACCATGCATACAAAACCATGTAAAAGTGTCAAACTGAGAAACAAATCTATAAAATTTTTGTTTTTTAAATGGGACTTAAAATGGGCCTACAGTTCCCAGAGTTTGGCGCGAAGAGTGATGGATTGATTGACTGAACAGCCACTGATCAGCCCCTTCTCTGTCTCTCCTTCCCAGTTTACCGTCTCTGAGACGGACAGCGAAGAATACAAATCTCAGAACGACACCGATGTCAATTTGGAGGTGGAGGAGAAAGATGGATTCTTGATGCTGAAGGAAGACCCAGCTCAGCAGGTTACGAAAGATGATTTGCCCTGGAGGAGGCAGTGAGGGGGAAAGAAAGGGCCCTCTTCACGTCCTCAGAGGTGCTCTTGACATCTTGCCAATGCAGAAAGAAGACATGTTTCTTCTTATGGCTTAGACTTAAAGATGGGTGGGGGCCACATTCTGCTTTTCTGGATGAGACAAGGAGGCTGTCACACAGCACAGCGTTAACATGTGGAACTCACTGCCTCAAGATGTCCTGCTAAGTTTGCTTAAGGCTTAATACCAATACATAACAGATTTTTTTGTTTGTTTTCCTAGCTTCCCACTCCATTTTCCACTGTGTTTTTTAATTTCTCCCCCTTGCTGCACCCTGTCTTCTCTCTCTCCTATCTTAACCATCATACAATGATCTCTAATTCCTTCTGTTGCTTGGAGTTCGAATCCTGACCGCAGAGCGCAGCTTCCTTCACAGTCCAGCTTCTCTCTCTCTGTGTGTGTTTGTAGGAGGCTCCAGGGAAGGAAATTGGGGCTGGGGAGGAAGCCCTGGACCCCCGCTGCTCCGGGGACGGGAGTGAGCAGCCAGACGAGGAGGTGCCTGACAGTAGCGGGGACAACCCGGGTGCGAATCCCACCAGCCCTGCTCCACCAGAGAGCACAATGCTCCTGCCGTCCCGCGACCCCAGTGCTGAGATGACCTCCAGTGACAACTCCCAAGACCAATGGGTGAATGTGAGCGGAGGTGAGCGTTACAGAATCATAGGATTGCAGAGAGGGAAGGGACCCTCGAGGGTCATCTAGCCCAACCCGCTGCAGTGCAGGAATGGCGGCTAACAGAAGGCCACCCAACCTCTGTTTCGAAACCTCCAAGGAAGGGGAGGCTCCACTGTCAGCAGCTCTTACCCCTGTGTTGCAATACAGAATAATCTGCTCAAATGCAGCCGCAACACATGGCTAATAAGTATGGCAAATGTACAGGTGAAACTTGAAAAATTAGAATATCGTGGAAAAATTCGTTTATTTCAATAATTCAACTTCTCCATGATTGTGCTTTCTACTGGACCAGGCTGAGAGACCATTTAAAGGCTCAGGAACCCATTGCAGGTGTTACGGATTGACCTTTTCACAATATTCTAATTTTCTGATATTGTTAATTTGGGGTTTTCATCAGCCGTACACCATAATCATCACAATTATAACAAATAAAGGCTTGACATATCTCGCTTTGCATGTCATGAGTCTATCTCATATATTAGTTTCACCTTTTAAGTTGAATTACTGAAATAAATGAACTTTTCCACGATATTCTAATTTTTCAAGTTTCACCTGTATTATTAGTAGTAGTTAGAATATAATCCAAAATTTACAATTCATAAACGTCATCTATGATGTGTGTATAAGTCCATGAACAAGAAATTGTTAACGTAATAAATTGCTGTCAGGGAACACCACAACGCAGGCAGAATTATTTCTTGTTTATGGACTTATACATACATTATAGATGACGTTTATGATTTGTAAATTTTGGATTATATTCTAACTAATAATAATAATAATAATACATTTGCCATACTTATTTGCCATGTGTTATGGTTGTATTTGAGCAGAGAGTTCTTAAGATCAGAAAGCTCTTATTTACTTGAGGGCATAGTGCATCACTAGAACAGCTGCCAAATCCAATTCCATAACTCTGCATCTGTTTGGATAATATTAGATATTTTCCAAATAGTTATTTCTAACACAGTTGCATAACTGTTGTTTTTTCACCTGCTGCGTTTTGTATAAATGAGGTCCAACTTCCGTTAGACTTGTCTGCGTCTATCAGCAAATCCGCTTAGAAGCGGCAAGTTCAGTCGGGATTTCAGTCCATTGAATCAATGGAGTGAAATAAATGCATTTGTCGTTCCAACGCAGCAAGGTAAGCAATAATTTTTTATTTATACCCCGCCCTTCCCAGTTCAGAAAACCAGGCTCAGGGCGGCTAACAACAAATTTAAAACACTTAATTGATGCAACAAAAAACAGCATAAAATACAGTATAAAATGTGAATAACAATAAATTCAGAATTCAAAAATTAATTTAGGGGGGAAATCCATCCAATAAACATTAGATGATAACCAGGGCTAGCTGGCTAAATTAGTCCTATTTGGGCCAGTGAGGAGACCAGGGGAGAATTAGCTGTGGGATCCCAGAGCGGGGAATCTTCGTAAAAAGGGGAGGGGGGAAGGAAGGGGAATAAAAGATTAGGCTAAGTTCAAATTGAAAGCCAGGAGGAATAGCTCTGTCTTACAGGCCCTGCAGAAGGAGGTTAAATCCTGCAGGGCCCTGGTCTCCTGGGACAGAGCATTCCACCAGGTCGGAGCCATCACTGAGAAGGCCCTGGCCCTGCTGGAGGAGAATCTGACTTCCTTAGGGCTCGGGACCTCTAAACTATGGTTATTCATGGCCCTTAAGGTCCTCTGCGGGGCAGACCAGGAGAGGCGGTCCCGTAAAGACGAGTAAATACATGGAGAATCCATTCACGTAGTCAGAATGTTTAGTTGGAATTTCCTTTCTAGGGGGCTCCTGCAGAGGTCCTGATCCAACATTCTGCCTAGGAATTTCCATGATTTGCAAGTTGTTTTTAAAATACTTTTTCATTGTTGTAGCCTGTCCTGGAACCTTAGGGCAAAAGGCCTGCACTTATATAGCAACTAATAATAATTAATATTACTTACTAGGTCTTGCAGCTGCTACTATTCTTATTAGTAAGGATATTGAATAATAAAAATGGGTTATGCTAGGGGCTCAATGAACTCGACAGGCTGAGTCTCCGGGAAGCAAAGAATCCGCAAATGAAATTGTGGTGGTCCAGGCGCTCCCTCTTGTGGCAGAACAGCAATACTACAACCTGCTGACCTGGAGGGGATCTTGTACATTTTCTTAGCTGTGGGGGGAGAGAGGTCGCATTCTGGAGGAATGTCATGGGTGCACAGCACGGGTGCCATTTATTTGACCAAATTTATACCCCACTGCATTGCAAGAGAACCTTCCGAGCTGTTTGCAGAAACAAAACAATTAGGGGTTTTTTAAAGTTATAAAAACTGGTATTTGAAATATTCCAAAGGTTGACTTTTCAACTTTGCCCTTAAAAAAAGAAAAGGGAAAGCAGCTGTTTTGGACTACAACTCCCATCATCCCTTTCTAGCAGGACCCAGTGGTGGGGATGATGGGAACTGTAGTCCAAAAACAGCTGGAGACTCAAGTTTGGGAAACCCTGATCTAGAAAGTTTGTGTGTGGTATGACTGTCATCACAATCCCCTCCCTGCCCCCCCAAAAAAATCTGCAAAGACAGGATGCTGGGCGAGATGGGCCTCCTTTAAGTCGGATCCTGCAGCCAGGCTCTTCTTGGTTCCTTATATCCCCTCTATGGAACCTCCATGGACAAAGCTAGTCTACCTTAGGATGGAGAACAAGAGTGGGAGGGGCTACTGCTCTCCACATCCTGCTTGTGGGGTCTTCCCCGTTTGGGACATCTGATTGGCTACCGGAAAAAAATAGGGGGGGGTGAGAAAAAATGAAGAGAAAATGAGAATTTAAAAAGGATTTTTAAAGAGGAAAGAAGAGTCAAAAAGCATAAAAAGAAATGGAATCAGGTTTGTTACATCCCTCTCATCTTAACAATGAAACTACAAATCACTCATAAAAATATAAAAAATGTAGAAGGTGCCAGTCCTCGTGGTTCTGGCTGATTTCAATAGGAAACCTCGGAAGCTGCCTTTATAAAGAGCTGGTCCATTGATCTATCTAGCTACCGTATTTTTGCGTGTATAACATGCCCCCGTGTATAAGACAACCCCTATTTTTTGAGACTCCAAATTTAGGAAATGGGGGGAGATTGGCCAGAGTTGTTGAACTTTTTGGGGGGAGGGTTGCCGATAATCGCTCACCCGCCTGACCGCCGCTGACAATCACACGCCTCAACAAAGCCACCCATCGCCTGCCCACTCGCCACCAGCAACTGCCAATCACCCGCCCAATCACCAATTACAATCTCCTGCTCACGACTGCTGCCAATCACATGTCCCCCCTGCACTATCCGTGTATAAGACGACCCCCAATTTTTAACAGTAATTTATAATAAAAAACCCCTCGTCTTATAAACAGAAAAATACGGTAAGTGTTGTCAACACTGACTGGCAGACTCTCTTTGGGGGGGGGGGTTCTGGCAGGGGATATTTCCTTCCCTTCCGCAGTTGCCAGGGGTTGAACTTTGGGCTCGTTTAACAATCCATGACCTTTTTAACTGGGGAGGGGGGTGTTGGTACGGTTTCATTTATTACTACATTATGTATTTTTTTGGTGGTTTATGTTGTAAAACACCCATGTGATCTTTGGAAGAAAGGAGGCATATAAATTTAATTCTGCATGCCCTATCGCTGAGCAACCGAAACGCCTTTTAAAAATTTGGAATACTGCAAGTTGTTTTCCTTGGGTGTGTGCTGTGCTCACTGCTGATTAGTTTTCCCCCTGGATTGACAACTAATTCCACACACAGAGAGACACACACACACACACACCCCGGAATTGAGAATTTACTTATGTTCCCCTTCCCTAGAATAACAGCAACTGTCTCATCTCCTGGCTGAGACTGGCACTGCAACATAGCGAGGTGAAACTTTCCGACGGTCTGCCGCCTTCTAGCAACCGGATGCCCTCTTTTTGATACGGAAATGTCTTCTCTCTTTGGAATTTGCAATAAAGCCTTACTTTTTCACACTGAAGTGTTTGACTGCTCCTGTCTGACCGACTCTGTCTTTCTGTAGGAATAATAATAATAATAATAATAATAATAATAATAATAATAATAATTTGTTATTTGTACCCCGCTCATCTGGCTGGGTTTCCCCAGCCACTCTGGGCGGCTTCCAACAAGGATTAAAAATACATCAAAATGTCACACGTTAAGAACTGAAGGGCTGCCTTCAGGTGTCTTCTAAATGTCAGGTAGTTGTTTATTTCCTTGACATCTGTTGGGAGGGCGTTCCACAGGGCGGGCGCCACCACCGAGAAGGCCCTCTGCCTGGTTCCCTATAACCTCACTTCTTGCAGTGAGGGAACCGCTAGAAGACCCTCAGTGCTGGACCTCAGCGTCCGGGCAGAACGATGGGGGTGGAGACGCTCCTTCAGGTATACAGGACCGAGGCCGTTTAGGGCTTTAAAGGTCAACACCAGCACTTTGAATTGTGCTCGGAAACGTACTGGGAGCCAATGTAGGTCTTTCAAGACCAGTGTTATGTGGTCTCGGCGGCCGCCCCCAGTCACCAGTCTAGCTGCCGCATTCTGGATTAGTTGTAGTTTCCAGGTCACCTTCAAAGGTAGCCCCACGTAGAGTGCATTGCAGTAGTCCAAGCGGGAGATAACCAGAGAATGCACCACTCTGGTCAGACAGTCTGCGGGCAGGGAGTGTCTCATCCTGCGTACCAGATGGATCTGATAGACAGCTGCCCTGGACACAGAATTGACCTGCGCCTCCATGGACAGCTGTCAGTCCAAATGACTCCCAGGCTGTGCACCTGGTCCTTCAGGGACATAGTTACCCCATTCAGGACCAGGGAATCCCCCACACCCACCTGGTCTCCCAAAAACAGTACTTCTGTCTTGTCAGGATTGAACCTCAATCTGTTAGCCGCCATCCATCCTCCAACCGCCTCCAGACACTCACACAGGACCTTCACCGCCCTCACTGGTTCTGATTTAAAAGAGAGGTAGAGCTGGGTATCATCCACATACTGATGAACACCCAGCCCAAACCTCCTGATGATCTCTCCCAGTGGCTTCATATATATGTTAAAAAGCATGGGGGAGAGGACAGAACCCTGAGGCACCCCACAAGTGAGAGCCCAGGGGTCTGAACACTCATCCCCCACCACCACTTTCTGGAACAGAGGAAGATGCCTTCTACAGAGTTCAATACTGTCTACACTGGCTGGCAGCAGCACTCCAGCCTTTCAGGGAGGGGCTCTCCCATCCCTGCCTGGACATGCCGTTGGACATCCAACACAGGACCTTCTCAGGGCTTCTCCACGCTTACCTGTCCTCCATGCTTTCAAGGCCTGGGCAGAACCAGGATTTTATTTTGGTCTCACCTGTCCTCATCCCCTGTCTGGCTCCGTCCAGCAGATTTTAGCAGCTGTTTTAACTTACAACATACAGTAGTACCTTGGTTCTCAAACTTAATCTGTTCCAGGAGTCCATTTGACTCCCAAAACCGTTCAAAAACCAAGGTGCGGCTTCTGATTGGCTGCAGGAGCTTCCAACACATATAAAAACAATAAAACATGCGTTTTTTAAAAAACCACTTCCCTATACTGGGCTGCTTTCAGATGTCTTCTATATGTTATATAGTTACTTGACATCTCCTTTTAAAGTCATCTAGGTTGGTGACCTAGATCCATAGCTGTCAACTTACAGATTTGAAAATAAGGGACCAGCAGCCTCAAAAATAAGGGATCAGCAGCCAAAATAAGGGATTTTCGGAGCGCAGGTATGTTCGACTTCTGAGCCCCTCCGAGCCAAAGGCAGAAAGCCCAGCCAGCAGCCAAACGAAGCCTCAAGCGGTGGTTCCCACAGCGCAGCAACCCGGCAAAGGGGATGCAGCAAGGAAAACCACCGTCACCTCTCTGCTGGGAAGCGCTGAGCAAAGGCGAGTCCCCAGGCAAGCAGGGAGTGGGGAGAGAAGCTGCTTCCTTTGAAACCCGGGAAATTGAAGGGACATCGTCAATAAGGGACAGCAGCGGGACACGGCACTGGGATAAGGGACTGTCCCGCCAAATAAGGGACTGTTGACAGCTATGCCTAGATCACTGCCTTCTGTGGCAGGGAGTTCCAAAGTTTAGCCAGAAAGGTACTTTCTTTTTTCTGCCCTTACTCTCCCAACATTCTAGTGTTATGAGAGAGACTTCTCGCCCTCCACGTTCTCCAACCTAGGCATAATTTTTATAAACTCTGATTGTGTGGCCTCTTCCTCTCCTTCTCTCTAAACTAAAAAAAACCTGCTAGTTCTGCAACTTTTCCTTGTAAGGGAGCCTTTCCACCCCCTTGGTCATTTTGGGCTGCCCTGTTCTGAACCTGTGGAAGGAGAATAATAATGTAAACAAATAAGGAATGGGTCTCCTAGATGGGCTCCCTTTGTCTTCATCCTGCACCCGGACTTTTCTCAGCTTCTGCAATGTTCTGGCCTGTTTGGGATTTTTAAAGTGATGTTTTCATATGATGGGGAAGGAATGGACCTGACAGCTGCTGCAGGAACTATTTATTGCTAGTTGGTGGGTGGAAAGGAGGAATCTGGGTGACTCACGAGGGGTCAGTGTCTATTTCTAGAGGCCTGGGGGCTTGGCATCCTTGCGATGTTTACTACGGATGCATATAAATAGAAACCTCCTAACGGGATAAACTATGTGAGCAGTGTGTTCCCATAGCTCTGCTTCCAGGTCACAGGTCCATCGTCACGTCTCGGTTCGTCGTTGCAATTTGGCAGCACCCGCCATTTTTAATTTTTTTTAAAAAAATTATTAAATTTTTCAAAAAATAGAAATTAAAGAAAGAAAAACAAAGAACAATACATAACACTGTAAACACACTTATATACATGTTTTCCAAAATGAAAACTAATAAAAATAAAAAGAAAGAAAAGGAAAAATAAAAGATATAAAGTAAAAAGAAAAGAAAAAATACTTTTCATAAACTGGAATATTACAAAATTCTTGCTTCAAATACTGCAATATAGTTAAAATATTATAAAAAACTTCCAGCGCATTCGCCACACGTCTCTTAGTTGTCTTACTCGCATTTACATCTGTTCTTCAATCATTTCCCTTCCTTAGATTCTTTCATAATCCATCAAATCTTTATGTTCTCTGAACTCTTCACAAGGTTAGTCTAGACACAACCAAACTTTCGTATTTGAGCCCTGCTTGTATAAATAATCATTTAAACATTTCCATTGTTTCTGAATTAAATTATTTGACTTATACCTTATTAAATCCGTTAGTTTTGCTAACTCCAGCAGCACTCGCCATTTGGGGTGATCCTCACAGCAAGCCTGTGAGGTAGACCAGGCTGGGAGGCAGCAACTGACCGCAGGACTTGAACTTGGGTCACCCTGGTCCTGGTCTGACGCTCTAGCGTGGCATAACATGTCTAAGACGGCTCAGTCGGTAGAGCATGGGAGCCTTGAATGTCATGGTTGTGGGTTCGAGCCCCTCATTTGGGGTTGGGCTAGATGACCCTTGGAGCCCCTTCCAACTCAACAATTCTGATTCTATGTGGTAATTCAGCAATGCGGGGAGAGGAATAGAGCAGGGCAGTTTCTGATTTGATCCAGGAATGTCCTGCTTTTCCTTAGGACACCCTTATTTTCACTGGAGAAATGTCGGAAGGTCTGGAGCATAGCTGTCAATTTTCCCTTTTCTTGCGAGGAATCCTATTCGGAATAAGGGAATTTCCCTTAAAAAAAGGGAAACATTGACAGCTATGGTCTGGAGATAAGTGACTATATACAACCTTAAAAGACATCTGAAGGCAGCCCTGAATAGGGATTTTTTAAAAATGTTTCATGTTTTGTTAAGGTTTTATACAGATGCAATCGAAATTATTCAGCCCCCATTGCAAATCAGGTTTATTATCAAAACTGACAGACTTTCAGCGACCCAGTCAGATAATAATAAAATTATTATTGTTATGGAATAGGACATCCGTATTTTCATTGGAGAGATATCGGAGGGTACGGATTAAGCGTGCACACATCCACAAAGCATCTGAATGTTGGGGGGTTTCCAAGCCTCGGATCTTGACTGACGTGTCCTTCAGGGTTTAACTCACAGCTGTCTTCCCAGTGACTCAGATGGATGTCGATTTCTATTTTGGCCTGGCTGCGCATGGAAGCTGGTCCCTAATTATAAACTCTCCTCAGCACTGAGAGCAGAGGGATGACAGCAGCAGGTCCCTTGCCTCACTGAGCCCTTTTGGGGGTCTGACTAACAGCCCCCTCCCTTTGCACCAAGTCCTTTTTGGGGGCGAGGAGAGCGTCGGACGCCTGGGACCCCAATAAAAGGTCTCAGGTTCCGGGAGAGAGAGCAGAACAGAGCCGCTTCTGGAGAACAACAGCCCACAAGCAAGAAGACCCTCGAAGCATCCCAAGGCGAAGATGCTGTGCCGACTGCACCTGGCGGCCCCCCGGAGCCCCCTGCTCAGCCGGGCTCTGTGGCCCCCCACCCACTCGCTCTTCGAGGACCTGGAACGGGAGATGGATTCGCTGTGGGAGCTGCTGGGCAACTGCAGCAACTGGCCGCTCCGGGGCCACGAGGAAGCGTCCCGGGGGCCGGAAGAGGCTCCGTTTGCGGTGACCCAAGACATGGCCGGCTTTGACCCCCGGGAGCTGGTGGTCAAGCTGGTGGGCCAGAAGCTGGTGCTGACCGGCAGGAAGGCCACGCAGACCCCCGGAGGACCTTTCCGCTACGAGCTCTTCCGCCGCGAGTGGGACGTCCCGGGCAGCGTGGACCGCCAGCAGCTCAGCTGCTCCATCTCCCGAGAGGGCCAGCTGCGCATCGAGGCTGCCGGGCCGCCCGCCAGGACAGTGCCCATCGAGGTCAGCCGGGCGCCGGGCAGCGGCCAGGAAGCCGCCTCCGCCACGGAAGGCCGCCGGACCAAAGGCTGAGGGGAAAGCGAGGCGCAGCAGAGACTCTGGAGCAGGGCTTTTCTGCCCATGAATGCTTTTCACTATAACCTTTCCCTTTGTGGTGGTCGGTCAATTTGCAGATATAACGCTGGAAAACAGGCGTCTCTATGAACGAAAGGAGAGGCCTGCAGGTCAGGGTGGAGGGTCTTTTTTGTCCTTGTTCATATCTCGTGTTTTGATGCTGTATTTTATGTTGTGAACTGCCCAGGGATCTCATACCCTCCAACATTTCTCCGATGAAAATAGAGATGTCCTATTCAGTAATAATAATAAATATTTATACGCAATACTATTTATGCATTATGGGGTGCTTATTTAAAATCATCTGAAATACGATTACAATTGACCATCATAAGGCCCGGGTCCACATTCTTTGTGTCTAGACAGGCTTTGCCCTAAACAAAAATGTTTTTAGCAGTTGCAGAAAATAATACCGTGACAGCACCTGCCCAACGTCAAGAGGCAGGGAGTGAAAAGATTCATTTCTTACAAATGCAGAATTTGGTATTATGCTTTTATGCAGAGGGCCTTCTCGGTGGTGGCGCCCTTCCTCCCATCAGATGTCAAGGAGATAAACAACTATTTGACTTTTAGAAGACATCTGAAGGCAGCCCTGCTCAGGGAAGTTTTTAATGTTTGATTATGTTTTTATAAGTGTTGGAAGCCATACAGAATGGCTGGGGCAACCCAGTCTAATAATAATAATTAATAATAAATAATAATAATAATAATAATAGTTATTATTACTGTTATTATTCTGAGGTGGTTCAGCTGTAGATTTGGGTCTGTCTGGACTGGCCAGTGTCCCAGGGTCTGACTTGTGAGAGGTAGAAATTCAAGATACACCCACTTCAACCCTGCCCCTTAGCAATTCGAAGTGTGTGCATTAAATTCCATTCCCCGGTTTTCATGGGCTTGAAATGTTTTAGGAGCGCCAACACCTGGGGGAATTTTGAGTGGCAGAAAAAAATATCCTTGCTTCTTCCTCTTTCTGCCTTGGTCCTGGACTGGGAGCTGATGCAAGGAGTTGCAAGAAAGTGATGATGCCATCCCTCTCTCAAGACCTTTCACCCAAATTGTGAGACTTGAAGCAGAAGGGGGTTGAGGCAGAAAGTGAGGAAGTGGATGTGCTTTTTTAAAAATATAAATTCCCTTTCTTAGCTCTCCCAGAACTTCCCTTTGCCTAGCCAAAGCAGGACTGTGACAGTAAAGGAGGGATGGATGGATATGGGAATCTAGGTGAGAGAACTTAACTTGGTGCTGTTTCTCAGCCTGGCCTCCCTCGCAGGGCTGGTAGGAAGAAAACGTGGTTGGCACCTGGGAGGGGGCTGTGTGTGACCCCTCCATATTCCTGCATTGCGGGGGGTTGGACTAGATGACCCGCAGGGTCCCTTCCCACGCCACGATTCTAGGACAAAGACAGAGCTCAGCTTTGGAAAGCAGGTCTTGCCAACAGTATCCTTGTCAGCCCCACAGCCCAGCCTGGCACCCCCCCTTCACAAGAACAGGCAGCCTTTTCTTCTCAGATTACTGTGACCTCGAAAAAAAGGGGGAGGAATTTCTCTACTAGTGTCTAGAGTCTTCCAGAAGGATCTGTTGATTTCCTGTTTTCCATGCAGCAGCTTTGGGGGGGGGTTGCTTCTGGCGCCCTTCCAACACCCCAGGGCACTTTTTTTGCAGGGTGGGGAAGCCTAGCTGAGCCCTGCACCTTTCTCTCTTTCAATTATATTTTATTAACTTTCAACATTTTTAAACATATACAGTCAAAACACAATTTCTCTCCTTTTTCTCGACTTCCCACCCTGTTTTCCGCTGAGTTGTTGCATCTCCCCTCCTGCAGACCCTCTACTCTATCAAATCACAACAACAATATTGTAATCCAATTCCTCCTGTTGCTCATTGTTCATCGTACTGTAATATTTCTTTAAACGGTCCGGAAAAGGCATCCATTCTCCCATAAAACACTCGTCGTTAGCTTTTCCTAATTTTGCTGCTAATTTTGCCAGTTCTGTGCCTTCCCTGGGGCTTCTCAGCACAACACCGGCTAGCAAATCCTCTTGCAAACTGTGGCGTCATTTCTGGACTTCTGCCAAGGCCTTCCCCTCGGCTGCATCTCGACGTCTCTGGAAGGGCCTCCTCGATTCCAGGCCTGCCTGGAACAGCCTCTTACAACACGTTGCGTCAGTCTCTGGGCTCGTGCCAAGGAGCTGGCTGGCAGATAAAAAGCCCGAGCGCACTCGAAGTCAGCCAGACAGAAAGGAACCACAGCCGAAGGAGCTCTGCTTGCTAGATCATCTCTTCCCCGGCTCTTTGGCCAGACGGAAAGGAACCTCAGGCAAAGCAGGTCTGCTTGCTAGATCATCAGCCGAAGGAGCTCAGCTTGCAAGATCATCTCTTCCCCGGTTCTTCGGCCAGACGGTTCTCCTTGCTAGATCATCTCTTCCCCGGCTGTTTGACTGCGGCACCACCATGGCAAGCTATTCCCGCTACCTGCTCCGCATGCTGCCCGTGCGCCGCTGGCCACTGCATGGCTTTGGCCCCATCTGGCTCAGTGGGCCGCAATCGGCTGGCGAGGCCCTCTGGCCGGCAGCCGGGCAAAGCCTCGTCGACCGGGTCGCAGCTGACGTGGAGAGGCAGTTCGTGGAAATGGAGGCGATGAGCAGGGCCTTCTTCCAGGCCTCGCCGCTGCAGAAGTTCCTGCGGGAAGCGTCGCCGGAGGAGAGCGTGGCTCGGGACGGCGAGGCGGGCGGAAAGTTTCGCCTCTCGGTGGACGTGGCTGGCTTTGCACCGGAGGACGTGGCTGTGCAGCTGGACGGCAGGAAGCTGACGGTGACCGCCAAGCGGCTGCATGAGAACACAAGCGAGGAGGGCGGCTGCGTGAGGGAACACCATGAGGTGCACCGCGAAACTCTCCTCCCCGCCGACGTGGACCTCCAGGCCATGACGTGCTCCCTGGCATCCGACGGGCAGCTGTGCATCGAGGCCCCTCGTCTGGCTACGGCAAAAGCCATCCCCATCGACGTGAAGGCGGCCGACCAGCAGGTTCCGGGAACCAGCGCAGAGAAGGACCCGGAGAAGCCGCAGGAGGCTTGAAAAGTGTGGACGTTTTGGGCACGCACCGGCTACTGCGGGAATTAGTGCGACATCTTAGCTCGGCTCCCCATTCAAAAGAGCGTTTCCCGGGATTGACTGCCTTGACTAATATTTCCAATTTATTAATCGCCTTCGAAAGCGATGTACGCTTCTTTTCCTTGTGTGCAATTAAAAATTGTGTGTCTTATTTTTTCCACGTTAATCGCCAAAGTGATTTATGCTTCTGTTCCTTATCCACAATAAAAATGGTGTTTTATTTTTGCACATTGGTTGTGTTTTTGCTTGCTTTCATAGAATTGTAGAGTTGGAAGGGACCACGAGGGTCATCTAGTCCAACCCCCTGCACTGAACCCAAGACCCTGAGACTAAGAGTTCTTGTGCTCTACCAACATCTATTCGGTGGGTCTGCTTTGAGCATGACTAATGTAGGAGGCACAACTCTTCCAATGGCATGGTTCTCCTCCTCCTGAAGACAGGATTCAATTTGGCAGGATTTCAAGACGGAAACCCAAGTTATCGGTTGCTGGGAGGCTTAGTAAGGGCAGACGGCCAGGCAAATTTTTGAGTGCCCCCTGCAGCGGTTCAGTGGTCCTGTAGTTGCAGCCTACCACAGCCAAGCACATTTGGCTAACAAACATCGTTTTGTGGTTGGATGAGATGGATTTACGGCCTTGTCAGTGATTTATAACCATGCGTGGTTGAGCCTCCAGCCAATTTTTTAGGACAGAGGGGAACAATCTTATTTGTGGGTTTACTGCATCATCAGTAAACATCCTAGTTTTACTTTCCAAAGAGAAAGTCAAACCCTGCACCTTCTACTTGTAGTTTTACAGAATAGATCCTGTCTGTAAAATCACCCTGGCCTTGCAGTAGGAGCCCAAACATTAGATGCTTCAGATACCTTAATGTTAAATGTTAAAATGTTTCAGAGAATCAATTTCTTAGAATCATAGGTAGTTGTGTGTGTGTAAAGAATATTTGCAATTGTTTGATTACAGAATTGTGAATAATCATTTTTACAAAAAACAACTATCTGATGTTCAGAAGACATCTGAAGGCAGCCCTGTTTAGGGAAGTTTTTAATGACTGATGTTTTAATGTATTTTTAATCGTTGGAAGCTGCCCAGAGTGGCTGGGGACAAATAATATATATATACCGTATATATTCATCATCACAGTGGGAACCAGGATGCAAAACAGGCCTAGAGATAGCCATTAGCTATCATGAAGGAGAACCTCCATCTTTAGCAGCAATCTATCTACAAATGCCAGATTGTTGGGAGGGAAACAGGAAGGAAGGCCTGGGGCAGCTACAGAGGCATCTGGGCAGCCCTAGTGGGAGGGTGAAAGCTGGAGTAAGTGGACCTCTGGGAGCCCCCAAATTTCCCCAAAAAGGACTTTCTTTTTTTAGATGGTTGCACTAATACATTACACGCACTTAGGAATTGTCAGCAACAGATCTGAACAATGATGTGTGTGTGTTGCTTTAAAAATGGGTTTTTTAAAAGAGCTTCTGAGCTGATTTACTGCAAAGAGCAGGAGCCAGGAACAGTCTATCTGAACAGCTAGAACTCAGAATTTTCAAGCCACAGCAACACCCTTAAACTGAACCAACTGAAAACACATCAATGCTTGCCTGTTGGTACAGCAGCCTTTGTTATAGAGGCGACACAGCCAGAAACAAAATGTAGTTGAAACTACATTACCGGGGAAGGTTTCTGGGGGCCACACAGACAGTCCTCGAGGGCCACTTTCCCAGCAGGTTGTGCTCCCCCATTTTTCATACACAGCTGCCCTCCTCCATCAGGCTCCATATTTATTCTTCGCTAACCCAAAGCTTTTCCATAATGCCCTCCCCTCAAAAAAAGAAAATAAAAACTGCATCAGAATCTTGTGGTCCGCTGCTGACAGATTTTCTTTATTAGAGAATTTGTGGGGCAGTGGTGGCGTTCACAGTTTAAAACCTGTCAGCGGTCGAAATAATGATAATAATTAATAAACGAGAGTGTCCTGCCTGGGCCACGGGCGGGACATGTCCTGGGGAAGGCCAGACCAGTGGGTGCTGGGGTGGGGTGGGGACCCAAGAATGCCGTCATAAGGCTGGTGCCAGAAAGGATCTGGGATGGGGGCAAAGGAGTCATGGGAATTCAGAAGGGGGGATTCAAAAGGGGGCCTCTGCCCCTTCGTTCAGGCTCCAGAGGGGGGGATTTGGGGGAAAACACCCACCCATCCTCACCTCCACTCTCTTCTCCCCACTCAACCCACTGCATGCCCCCCAAAAGTGTGCTGAGTTTCCATGGTGCTCACTTTGTGGGTCAGAATCAGTACAGCTAGAGCTCCCACGGTTCCCTGCACAGCCCTAAACCGTCCCCACGGTTCCTCGTGGCCGGACCAAAGCGAAGAGACAGCCCACCTGCCCCTGTCTCGCTGCGGAGGTCCGTTTCTGTACCCCCCTTCTCCGCAGCAACCCACCGGCTCCCCCTCTTCTGCACAGGACCCTACAAGAACCCCCACACACTTGGCTGCACAAGCTCTGCCCGCCACGCGTCTCCCGACAGAAACCAGAAGGGGCACTCAAGAAAGGATTGATCAGAACTTCCAGTGAAATCCAAGTCCCATTTCCCCCCCCCCACCGCAAAAAGATACCCACAAGTCCGGGTCCCATTGAGATCCTGCAAATTCCAGTCTCTGCAGTCAGAGA
The DNA here is from genome assembly GCF_027172205.1 of Podarcis raffonei. Lineage (NCBI taxonomy): Eukaryota > Metazoa > Chordata > Lepidosauria > Squamata > Lacertidae > Podarcis > Podarcis raffonei. The sequence continues at coordinate 2,297,776 of NC_070619.1, read as the reverse complement.
GATGGCGCCGAACCTCCCCACCACCACACCACCCTGCCCCACAGATCTCTCTGGTTCCCCTGCCGGCCCCACTGCAAAGGGGTCTGTTGCATCTCGCAACTAAGAGGAGGGTGGGCGGAGCCTCAGGGGAGGGGAGGGGCTAAGCCCCGCCCCCCACCCCAGCTGCCACCCTACAGTCCAGAGCCGCGTGTGCGTCTGTCGAGGAGAGCCGGAGTGGGGGTGGGATGGGGGTGCCGTGGTGGGGAGAAGGGATGGAGGAAAGAGGGGCTGGTTTTCCGCTTGGGCTCCTCGCCGTCCCTGCCAGCAGATGGTGCTAGTTCCTGGCTGCGATGACAACCGACAAGGCCACGCCCCCCAGCGCCACGGCTGTTGCGCCAAAGAGCCACTTCCACGGAATTGACTGGGAAAGAGAGATTGTATTGTCGTTACAATTATTGTTATTGCATTACAATTATCGTATTAATACTGATCGTTATTACTGCTATTATTATTACTATTATTATACAGTCATACCTCAGGTTACAGACGCTTCGGGTTGTGCGTTTTCAGGTTGCGCACCGCGTCGAACCCGGAAGTACTGGAACAGGTTACTTCCAGGTTTCGGAGCTTGCGCATGCGCAGAAGCACTAAATTGCACTTTGCACATGCGCAGAAGCGCCGAATTGCAACATGCACATGCGCAGACGTGGCGCTGTGGGTTGCGAGCGCTGCGGGTTGCGAACGTGCCTCCCACACAGATCACGTTCGCAACCCGAGTGTCCACTGTACTATTATTGTATTAAAACCAATCGTTATTACGGCTATTATTACTATTATTATATTCTATTTCTTATATAAATATTTCAGTCAATGACTAGTAGAGAAATAAGAAGAACAGCATACTATTAAACATGAAGTTAAAAGCAATGTTAAAAATGAGAAATGTCAAAGAATTATGTTAAAATGGTTTAAAAAAAAAACACAACAACACCAAGGTAAGGTGTTAGCAATTCTAAAATGAAGACCAGATCCAACCCCTTGCGTTGCTGGAGTGTCACTCAGCTAAAGCATCTCTGGCAGACGGCCACCCCCGCTCTGCTTAAAAGCCTCCAAGGAAGGAGAGTTCGCAAGTTCCAGAGGGAGACTGTTCCGCTGTTGAACAGCTCTTGCCAACAGTTTTCTCCTGACCAGAGGAGGAATGACCGCTGGGAGGAGCAAAGAGAGCAGGAACTCCCTGCTGCATCTACAGCTGCACAGTCGGGCGCCTTCCTCTGCCCTGCCTGCAAGAAAACACGTCTCTCCCACCTGGGTCTCTGCGGCCGCAGCAGCATCATCATCATCATAATTTATTATTTATACCCTGCCCATCTGACTAGGTTTCCCCAGCCACTCTGGGCAGCTTCCCACGGAATATTAACATACAATAACCTATTAAACATTAAAAGCTTCCCTAAAGAGGGCTGCCTTTAGATGTCTTCTAAATGTCAGCTAGTTGTTTATCTCTTTGACATCTGATGGGAGGGCGTTCCACAGGGCAGGCGCCACCACCGAGAAGGCCCTCTGCCTGCTTCCCTGTAACTTGGCTTCTCGCAGCGAGGGAACCGCCAGAAGGCCCTCGGAGCTGGGCCTCAACCGACCAGCGGCTTGACCTCACCCCCAAAGGCGCACCTCTCCATTGACTCCCGAGACAGACGGATGCCGGCCTGCAGGCGCACAGATTCCTGCATTTGCAGGGGGTTGGACTAGATGACCCATGGGACCCCTTCCGGCTCAGCGGCCGTGTGACCTACCCGGGATGACTTGTCTTTGCACTTGGCGGTGGGTCCGCTGGGGTTGCCCAGCATCTTGCGGTACATCTCCGTCTCCACGCACTTCTGGTCGGCGTGCTTCTTCGCCAGCTTCGAGAGCTCCGTGTGGATGGTCTGGCGGGGGCGGGGGGGTGCAGGGAAAGAAGGAAGACGTATTTTAGAGGAAGCAGGAGGGAGCCTTCCTGGATCAGACCAAAAGGGTCCCTAGACGAGCCTCTTTGGGTTTGTTTGCCGTTTCAAGGGATAGACTGCTGTGGAATGTGGAGGCTCCATTCAGATGCCTCGGTCAGTGTTTGGCTTATAGAAAAACTATACCGCACTTGATTTTTTTTAAAAAAAAGTTGAGCAGTTCAATTATGTGTTTTTTTGGGGGAAATGACTAAAATACATAGACCAATCTACACCAAAAAAAAATTCATTTGAAGAATATCAATAAAACATTGAAAACTGATTTTAAAAAGTAATGTGACCCGCCCAAAACAGAAAATATTTACTATTATTAACAATGTTGGGGTTTTTTCTGTGGGTACACAAAGGTATGCAATTCCGGCACCTTTTTTGTGTAGAAGAGAAGCACAGATTTTTATTTATTAAATTTGTATCCCGCCCTTCATCCATAGATCTCAGGGCAACTCACAGCGTAAAAACGCCAGATAAAAACACAAAATGCATAATAAAAATAAGAACGGGGGGGGGGCATTAACTCCCCTCCCACAAACATTTAAAAGGGTATAGGATGTTAATCAGCCCAAGGCAAGTTTTACTAGCCATGGATATATTTGGGTCTCCAGTTTTGTTTCGCTTTTTGCTTTTTTTGGACTACAAGTCCCATCATCCATAGCTACCAGGACCAGTGCTCAGGGATGATGGGCACTGTAGTCCAAAAACAGCTGGAAACGGTGCAAGAAATTATAAGAACACGATAGAACGTAACAGAGCATCGCAAATGCTGGATTCTGCTGGAGATTGCTGGACTCAGACTCTTGCAGGACAGATGAGCCCTAAAACTTGGGTTACACCTTTTGCTTCTCTTATATATAAGGACTCACCTGCCACCTGCCCTTTGCTAGAGCAACCTCAGAGTTCCCTCACCTGAGCCTACACCCCGGTTGGGCTTTGCCACGCTTCCTGTGGCCCTCAACCCCACCATACCTGGCTCTCGGCTTAATGTGATGCAGGGCAACAGAGTGTTCGCAATGACCTAACAGGCTGGTGGGCTCTCTCCCTTGCTGGGCAGGGATCTGGGGAACCAGCTTCAGGCACCGGGTTGGACTGGATGCCCACAAAGGGTACCAGGATTCTATCAGCCATCTAAGCCAGAAGAAAGCCACATCTGGGGGGAGTGGCGACATACGCCTCTGGCTACCAGCCGTTGACAATCGCCCGGTTCAGGATCCTGTAGCGGGTCAGATTCTGACCGACTTCTGCATTGCAGGGGGTTGGGCTAGATGACCCTCTGGTCCCTTCCAGACCTACGAGGCTCTGAGCCTTACCTTATTCGATGGCTCCAGCTTCAAGGCGGCTTTCAAGATGGGGATGGCCTCCCTGTATTCGCCTTGCTGTGCCAGGACCTAGGAGAGCATAGAAGAAACCCGTGTTTACAGTGGATTGTTTTGCAGGTTTCCAAACTCCGCCATTTTCAAGGACATAAGAAAAGCCAGCTGTTTTTGGACTACAATTCCCATCATTCCTGGCCACTGGTCCTGCTGGCTATGAAAGATGGGAGTTGTAGTCCAAAAACAGCTGAAGAAAAAGGCCCCATACGCTGCAACCCTTCCATGGCTGAGTGGAGGAATTGAAACCCAGGCTTCCAGGCACTCTAACCACTGCACCACACTGCCAGCATCCGGGGGGGGGCATCCATGCACCTTCCGGAGGCCTGGGTTCAAATCCAACCATACCTATGCAAGTCCACCGGGTGCCCCTGGACCGCTCCCTGCCTCTCAGCCACACCTAGGGCTGTTGCGAGGGTGAAACAAGGAGCCACCTGGACCCTCTACCCTTCCCCTGAAAGACAACCCCTACCTTCCCCTTCCGAAAAAGGGCTTTGATGTTGTCCGGCTGCTGTTCCAGGACTTGGTTGCAGGATCGCAGGGCCGCATCGTAGTGGTCCAACTTGAGCTGAGAGGCAGCTAAATTGTTCAGGCACTTCATCTTGACGTCCACTAACTCCTCCTCCTCCTCCTGGGTAAAGTCCACTGCAGGGGGGGGAAGGGGGGTTACTAGAAAGGGGGCGGGGTTGCGGCTTGGACAGGGGTGCAGGTTCGAAATGGCAAAACGAGGGCTCTTCCTAGGAATGGGAGACGTGTGGACCTCCAAAGAATCTGTAGAGCTGGAAGGGACCTTGAGGGTCACCCAGCTCAACTCCCTGGCAGGTGGCCCTCCAACCTCTGCGGAAAAACCTCCAAGAACGGGGAGACCGCCATCTCTCAAGGGAGCTCATTCTGCCATTAAGCAACACTCCCCTGCTTCTGTCATGCAAGGGAATGCAGACCCCCCGCAACCTAAATCTCCCCCTCCGCCGCCCCAGCTGTAGAGAGAAGAAGATGGAATATGCAGCACCATCTCGATATGTCTCCATTCCTTATTAATTATTATTATTATTATTATTATGCAGCCCATCTGACTGGGTTTCTCCACTCACTCAGGCGTCTTCCAACAAATTAAAACACAATCAAACATCAAACATTAACAGCTTCCCGATACAGGGCTGCCTTCAGAGCTCTTCTAAAAGTCGTGTACAGTAGACGCTTGGGTTGCAAACGTGATCTGTGTGAGATGCACGTCCGCAACCCGCAGCGGCGCTTCTGCACATGCGTGGGTTGGATTCAGCACTTGTGCGCAAAGCGTGATTTAGTGCTTCTGCGCATGTGCGGCTGCCATGACATCTGACGGGAGGGCGCTCCACAGGCCCTTGGAGCTGGATCTCTGTATCTGGGCTCCCCGAGTACACCCCGCCTCCACGCAAGTCCAGGACTGTGATGAGTCACTACAAATCCTGCCATGAGTGTTACGTGACGACAGCCTTGCGTTTTTATGTGTATAGGGAGATATCTTTTATCAAATTGTTGTTGCTTTTGATACTGAACTTTCAGGGTACAAGGCAGCTCAAGAAGTTAATGAACTCTTTTGAAAACTGGGGCTCAAAGCTGCTAGCCCTCCTATATTTAGCAAGAGTGCCTGTTAGCCCCACCCCACCCCCATCCGCCATGGGGGACCAGGCACCTTTTGAACTGGAGCCGATAATCTTCAGCGCAATGTCGTAGGAGTTGATAGCCAGAACATAGTCTGCTCGCTGGTAGTGGAAGTTGCCACGCTCCCTCTTCCGGTTCGCCAGCTCAATCTTCTCCTTCCCACTTAGGAGTTCCAGGTCCGGGGCATCCTGGGCCGCTAGAAGTTCCACTTCAAGTTCCAGAGATGAGTCAGGGGGGATGTCCGGACTCCTGATTGGAAAGGCCGAGGAAAAAACACCCCATTCATAAAAAGCATGGGCATTGCCCTACGGGATCAGAGCCAAAGCCCCACCAGCCCAGGACCCTGACTCTGACAGAGGACAGCAAGACTGCAGGTGAGGCACCCCAAAGATCCTGAAGGAGCGTCTCCACCCCCATCGTCCAGCCCAGACACTGAGGTCCAGCGGGTGGTTCCCCAACTGTGAAAAGTGAGGCTACAGAGAATTGGGCAGAGGGCCTTCTCAGTGGTGGTGCCTGCCCTGCGGAACGCCCTAACTGTAGATGTCAAGGAGATAAACAGCTATCTGACTTTTAGAAGACATTTGAAGGCAGCCCAGTATTGGGAAGTTTTCAATGTTTGGTGTTTTATTATGTTTCTGTATATGCTAGAAGCTGCCCGGAGTGGCTGGGGCAACCCAGTCAGATGGGAGGACTACAAATAAGAAAATTATTATTCTTATCCGGTTTACACAGGACACTCATGACACTTGAATCCCACAGGGTCATCCCAGGAAGGGGAGGAGTGGGAGATTCTGGACAAGCAAAAGGATTTCTTTAGGTTTCAGCGGATCCTCTTTCCTTGGGGTCTGATTCTGCCGTCAGCCCTCTGGGGGAAGGGATCCCTCGCCCCCCCCCACCTACCTCCCTTGCCGGCCAAAGCAGTACTTTGCGTCTGAGATAATGAGCGCCGTCTCTCTCATCTCCATCAGCTGTATGCAGAGGTCCAGGGCCTGCAGGGAGAGAAAGTGACTCCAGCAACTGTTGGGACGGAAGGAGACCCCTCCCAGGCCAGAAGTAAGATTCCTGGCAGCTGGTACTCTGAGGGAGAACACAGCCATTTCAGCTAGCAGGAAAAGGGGGGGGGCTCATCTAGTCCAACATCTGGTTCTCACTGTGGCCAAGAGGATAGAACAATTCAAAGTGTTGGTGCTGACCTTTAAAGCCCTAAATGGCCTCAGTCCAGTAGACCTGAAGGAGCGTCTCCACCCCCATCATCCATCCCAGACACTGAGGTCCAGCACTGAGGGCCTTCTGGCGGTCCCCTCATTGCGAGAAGCAAAGCTACAGGGAACCAGGCAGAGGGCCCTCTTGGTGGTGGCGCCCGCCCTGTTGAACACCCTCCCATCAGATGTCAAAGAGATGAACAACTACCTGACATTAAGAAGACATCTTAAGGCAGCCCTGTTCAGGGAAGTTTTTCATAGAATCATAGAATCATAGAATCATAGAGTTGGAAGAGACCACAAGGGCCATCGAGTCCAACCCCCTGCCAAGCAGGAAACACCATCAGAGCACTCCTGACATATGGTTGTCAAGCCTCTGCTTAAAGACCTCCAAAGAAGGAGACTCCACCACACTCCTTGGCAGCAAATTCCACTGTCAAACAGCTCTTACTGTCAGGAAGTTTTTCCTAATGTTTAGGTGGAATCTTCTTTCCTGCAGTTTGGATCCATTGCTCCGTGTCCGCTTCTCTGGAGCAGCAGAAAACAACCTTTCTCCCTCCTCTATGTGACATCCTTTTATATATTTGAACATGGCTATCATATCACCCCTTAACCTCCTCTTCTCCAGGATAAACATGCCCAGCTCCTTTAGCCATTCCTCATAAGGCATCGTTTCCAGGCCTTTGACCATTTTGGTTGCCCTCCTCTGAACACGTTCCAGTTTGTCAGTGTCCTTCTTGAACTGTGGTGCCCAGAACTGGACACAGTACTCCAGGTGAGGTCTGACCAGAGCAGAATACAGTGGCACTATTACTTCCCTTGATCTAGATGCTATACTCCTATTGATGCAGCCCAGAATTGCATTGGCTTTTTTAGCTGCCGCGTCACACTGTTGCCTCATGTCAAGTTTGTGGTCAACCAAGACTCCTAGATCCTTTTCACATGTATTCCTCTCAAGCCAGGTGTTTAATGTATGACACATTAGTGTATTTTTGGTCTTTGTGGAAGCCGCCCTGAGTGGCTGGGGAAACCCAGCCAGATGGGCGGGGTATGAATAATAAATTATTATTATTATTATTATTATTATTATAAGGCAGCCTGAGGACAGGATCGGAGGGCAATAGCCCTCTCTGCCTGCGGCTCCCCAGGATCTGTCACCCGGAGGTAGGGGCTCCATTCAGCTGTCATAAGAAGAGTTGTGAGAAAATCTTAGAGCTGCACCAACACAGGATGGGGCACACCTGGCTTGTCAGTAAGTTGTACATGTGAAAAAGATCAATAATAAATAATAATAGTAAAATTTTATTTATACCCCACCCTTCCAGGTTCAAAAAACTGGGCTCAGGGCGGCTAACAACAAATTTTAAATACTTAATTGATGCAACAAAAAACAGCATAAAACACAGTATAAAACGTGAATAACAATAAATTCAGAATTAAATAATTAATTTAGGGGGGGAATCCATCCAATAAACATTAGATGATAAACAGGGCTAGCTGGCTAAATTAGTCCTGTTTGGGCCAGCGAGGACACCAGGGGAGAATTAGCTGTGGGATCCCAGAGCGGGGAATCTTTGTAAAAAGGGGAGGGGGAGGGAAGGCAGGAGAATGAAAGATCAGGCTAAGTTCAAATTGAAAGCCAGGCGGAATAGCTCTGTCTTACAGGCCCTGCAGAAGTTACGGTAAATCCTGCAGGGCCCTGGTCTCCTGGGACAGAGCGTTCCACCAGATTGGAGCCATCACTGAGAAGGCCCTGGCCCTGGTGGAGGATAGTCTGACTTCCTTAGGGCCTGGGACCTCTAAACTATGATTATTCATGGCGCTTAAGGTCCTCTGAGGGGCAGACCAGGAGAGGCGGTCCCGTAAATACGAGGGACCTAAGTAAACCCCTAGCGTAACGTGAGTCTACCATGTGATGCAGCACCAAAAAAAAGTCTAATGTTATTCTAGGCTGCATCCACAGAAGTCCAGGGTCAACGTCAAGCGAAGGAACAATCCAGGTCTGTTCTGCCTTGGTCAGACCCCACCTGGAACACTGTGTCCAGTTCTGGGAGCCACAATTTAAGGAGGACATTGAGATGCCTGAATATGTGCAGAGGGAGAATGAGATGGCCAAGGGTCTGGAGACCAAGCCTGATGAGGAACGGTTGAGGGAGCTGGGTATGTTGAGCCTGGAAGAGATCTGAGAGCCATCTTCCAACATCTCAAGGGCTGTCCCATGGAAGAGGGAGCAAGCTTGTTTTCTCCTGCTCTGGAACCAAACTGGATCAAGCTGAGACCAACCAGGTACAGTTCCCTCACAACTGGTATTCACTGTCAGCATCGCCCTTGAGCCAGTGCCACGAACTGGACTCATCCACTTCAGCCCCGACTGGGCTAGGCGAGCTGGGTAGCACTTCCAGAGACCACCTTCTGCACAGGAACAGGTCAAAGTGCTGTGGACTCACAGCTTAGAGTTGTGAGCACCGGATTCACTTCCACAAGAAGACAGTCGTCGCACAGCAGAGTATAGCAGAGTATAGCAGAGCATAAATGACTCGGAGAGCAGCTCTGTAGATTATCTTCTTTATTCTATCTACAACTATAATACACAACTATTTACAGAGCTAAATGAGGTCTAAACGAAAATGCTGAACTGCACTGAGTGTCTGCAGCTGCTCTTAGCAGCAACCTTATCTATACACACGATCTCTCTCTAACACTCAGTCTCTCTCTCTCCTTTGATGTGGTGCTGGAGCGGAATAAGTAGAGAGCAGAAACCGCCCCTCCTCTCTGGAGAATCAGCAGAGAACATCAGCAGATTCTTGGATATGGGAGGGGTGAAATCTCCTCATTCACACCCCAAAAGAGAGTTTTACGCACCTGGATGACATCACAGTCCCCCAGCGTGAAGGTGAGGCTGGGGTTCTCCTCGACCACCGTCCCGTCCTGCAGCATGGTCTTAAGGCGGACGGTGACATCCTGGCTCTTAACCGGCCGGGTCTCCGGTCCCTGACCTGCGACGATGACTTTCTTTTTCAGCAAACCGCTCCCTGCGGGGAGGAACCAAGAGAAACATGAAGGAGAGCAGAAAGACGTTTGTATCCACTTTAATTAATTGGGATGATATTTGGTGTTCCTCACTGGGTCAGCAACAAGGCGTTGGGTTTATGAATGAGGGAAAATGGCAAGATGGGACCTTCTGTGTATATTTTTTGCAGATGTATAACTGAATGTGAAACAGATAGATACCAGAAATCTGTAATTTTTTAATCAGAGAAGCAAGTTTTGCTCTTCCTGATTTTTTTCAACAACTTTATGGAAGATTTTTAACATATGAAGCCCTAAAATCCAAACTCATTTATAATAAAAATCAATATATTAAGAGAGAAGCATAATAAAGAAAAATAAAATATAAAATAAAATACTATCCTTACAAAAGAGAGGAAAAAGAGCAGAGAAAAAGTAACTAAAAAGACCCTTTATCACACATCTGTCATATATTGTGTATATATACATATATAAAGGCAGAGAGGGGGATTTTTGAGTTGTTCCTATTTTTATTTTTCTTATGTATTTTGTGTTTTATCTTGTGAACCGTCCTGACACCTGCATCCTTTGCAATGAATTTTGACATGGGGGGAAGGGGACAACGAGGAAAAAGGAGAAGTGAAAGGAGAAGTGGGAGAATCATAGAATTTCTCCAGAAGGGAGAAATAGAGGTGGGCCTGAGGAGAAGCCAATCCCAGCTGCACCGGCGGAACTTCTGCCTGCCACAGCTTTTGCTGAAGGCGCTGTCCAAAGGCAAGGTGCCCTCACCTAACACATCCACCCACTCGGGGGTCTCCTCCGCGTCTTCTGGAGCAGGGGGCTGCGAGGCGGCCGTCTCTCGGCCGTCGTTTCTGGGCACGTCCTCCAGCGGAGGGAGGCCGCTCAGGTCCTCGTCTCGCCCTTCCTCTTCCTCCTCGTCGTTATCCAGGACTTCGAAATCCTCCCCGCTGTCCAGCGTGGAGGTGTTGGATTTCGCCAGCTCGGGAGAGGTCAGGTCCACCAGGCTGGCCCCCGCCCAGTCCGGAGAAATGTCCTCCAGACCTTCTCCCCCGGAAGCCATGGTGGCGGCGGATCAGGGTAGCTGGAAAACGAAAAAGGGGAGGGAAGAAGAACATACGTTTAAAGAAGATCAGGAAATGTTTATTGAATATATGGAGGGAAATTGTGTTTATTTGAAAACGTGGGCAGCATCAAGAGAAACTCAACAGTGTAAATAAGCTTTGATGGATGTAATAACGGAATACTGAATGGTTTAGTTTATATAAAATATGCAGGTATTTATGTTGTGCAAAATGAACCGTGGAAAGAGAGGAAGGGAAGTTACTGATATTTTAAGGATGGTTAAGTGAATATTAGGACCCACGTACCACCTCTCCTGGTATGCCCCACGGAGGACCTTAAGGTCCACAAATGACAACACCTTGGAGGTCCCAAGTCACAAGGTGGTTAGATTGATCTCAGCTAGGGCCAGGGCCTTTTCAGCACTGGCCCCGACTTGGTGGAACGCTCTGTCACAAGAGACCAGAGCCCTGCGGGACTTGACATCTTTCTGCAGGGCCTGCAAGACAGAGCTGTTTCGCCTGGCCTTTGGTTCGGACTCAGTCTGACCCTTATGTTTCCCTCCCCTTACGGTCTTGATTTATCAGTTGTTTTACAATGAGGCTGCATTTTAAATTGCATTTTAACCTGTATTTTAAATTGGGTTTTTTCCCCCCCTATTGTGATTTTACTATAATTTTACTGGTGTTAGCCGCCCTGAGCCCGGCTCTGGCCGGGGAGGGCGGGGTATAAATAAAATAAATTTTATTATTGTTATTTATTAATAAAATGTAAAACAGAAATTTTGTAAAAATTATTTCTAAAAAATAAAATAAAATGGGGAGAGGGAATGAAGGGAAGGGAATGGTGTGAAACCCCTATGAAGAAAGGTTGGGGCGCTTGGGTCTCTTATTTTTTCGGGTACGGCATTAACTTATTTATTTATTTACTTACTTACTTACTTAATTTGTATACCACCCTATACCCGCAGGTCTCAGCCCACCTTTCTCCCTGTATCCCTCCAAAAATCATAGAATCACAGAAACTGTAGCGCTGGGAGGGGGGTCCCCGAAGGTCATCCAGTCCAACCCCCTGCAAGGGAGGAATCTCAGCTAAAGCATCCCGGACAGATGGCCACCAACCTCCACCTGAAAACCTCCAAGGAAGGAGAGCCCACCACATCTTCATGTCGAACAGCTCTTACCCCCGGAAAAGTTCTTTCCGATATTTAGTCAGAATCTCCTTTCTTGCGGCTTGAAGCCACGGGTTCGAGTCCTGCCCTCCCGAAACAGGAGAAAACAAGCTTGTTCCCTCTTTCATTTCACAGCCCTTGAGATACTGAAAGATGGCCATTCCCTGCATTGCAGGGGGCGTTGGATTAGATGACCTTTGGGGGACCTTTCTATGATCTTATCCCCTGCCAGTCTCCTTTTTTCCAGGCCAAACACCCCATTCCTAATAAGGTTCTGTTTCCATCTCAGCCACCCTCCTCCTCTGTGCAAGGAGCTCAATGTGGCATACATGGCTATCCCATTTCTTAATTTTAAGCCCTTGCAAGGTAGGTCTGGCGGAAAGAGGAGACCGGCCCCCAAGCTCACACTTCTTGTCTCAGCAACGATTCGAACCCTGCACTCTCTAGCAGGTTCTAGCCCACATCAGAAGGCAGCCATGATAACTGGGGACTTCCTAGCTTACCATTCAGCTCCTATTTTGACAAGACCACCTCCCAGCTGTTAGGAGGAGACGGGTGCTAATCTCCCCTTTGTCCTTAACAGAACCCCAAGCATGCATATTGGAGAAATCGCCAGCCCCCCCCCCAAGGTTTGGGGGTGGGGAAATGACCCTATGGACAGATCAAGACATCTCCAGGATCTTAGCCACCCTGTGACCCAGTGAGATTGCAGACGCTGATAACTTTTAAAAAAAACCCATAGAGATTTTAATCCTATGTTCAAGAGGTGGGTGGGCAGGGAGGAAGGAGGGAGGGAAGCAAGAATAAGAGAATCTGTAGAGTTGGAAGGGAACCCAAGGGTCATCTAGTCCAACCCCAGGCGATGCAGGTAGATTTCCCCCAGTGTGGGGCTTAAACCCACAACCCTGAGATTAAGAGTCTGGTGCTCTGCCGACTGAGCAATCCAGAGTCGTCCTATTTTTTTCTATGTAGTGAACCGCCCTGAGAGCTACAGATTGAAGGGCAGTATGCAAATGTAATATTTAATTCTTTTTATTTATTTACTTTATATTTATTTATTTATTTATTTATTTACTTACTTACTTACTAAATCTGCATGCCGTCTTATACCTGTGGGTCTTAGGGTGGCTCACAACATAAAATCACAACATAAGACACAAAATAAATAAATAAATAAATAAATAAATAAATAAATAAATATTATTTATACCCCGCCCATCTGGATGGGTTTCTCCAGCCACTCTGGGCAGCTTCCAACAGAATATTAAAATACAATAACCTATTAAACATTAAAAGCTTCCCTAAAGAGGGCTGCCTTAAGATGCCTTCTAAAAGTCTGGTAGTTGTTCTTCTCTTTGACATCTGGTGGGAGGGCGTTCCACAGGGAGGGAACCGCCAGAAGGCCCTCTGCCTGGTTCCCTGTAACATGGCTTCTCTCAGGGAGGGAACCGCCAGAAGGCCCTCAGAGCTGGACCTCAGTGTCCAGGTAGAACGGACACTTTTTTAAAACAGTGGTGATGAGCTGTATTCAATGTTAGTCATAGCAATCAGCATAAACCCATTGAAGTTGCTGGGTGTGACTAACCTAGACCAATATGCTTGAATAGCTCCCTTAGCTGGAGACATATTATATAATATAGTGCTATATTCACTTTTCTATTATTTCCTTTCTCTCTCTCTCTCTCTCTGCAGAAAAGTAATAATATTAATACTAACACTGGGAAGTGTAGCGGATAGAGTGCCGGACTGGGGTCTGGGTTCAAATCCCCCAACTCAGCCATGAACCTTGGGTGACCTTGGGGGGGGTGCAGTCACTGTCTCTCAAGCCAACCTACTTTGTAGGGCTGTTGTGTTGATGAAATGAGGAGCAGGGGGACCACATACAATACTTTGAGCTCCTCAGAGAAATAAACAAATAAATAAATCAATAACAAACAAATCAATCCCACTTTCCCATAACAACAACAATAAATAATAATAAGTAAAGTTGCTTATTCATAGACTTTGTTGCTGGAGGAAGCTTTTCATGGACAAAACTCCCCAAACCTTCAGAAATTCACATGCCTTCCTAATAATGATAATAACAGGAATAATTTCATTATTTGTACCCCGGTGATTTGACTAGGTTGCCCCGGGCACTCTGGGTGGCTTCCAACATACGCAAAAACATAATAAAACAAATCTAGATGTCTTCTAAATCTAAGTAATGGTGATACAGTAATAAATTTGTTTGTCGGTTCTGTTCCTAGAGGAGCCTATTTTGGGGGCCAAGTCTCCCTGAACCTTCAGAAATTCACATGCCTTCTACACTCACAAGCACCCATCCTCTCCCCAGCAGACAGTCCCTGGGGCACCCCAGGCTGACCCCTTTCTCAGGCTCCACCAGGGCAGGGAAGGGAACAAACAACTCACGGTCAGCAGATTCGCAGCACAAACAACAGGAAGCCAGTGCCTGCGCAACATGTCATTAACCTGTGGAACTCCCCGAGGGAAGGGCTCGGTTGCGAAACGCCTGCGTCACATGCAAAAGGCTGCTGGTTCAATCCCTAATGGGATCCCCAGGAAGATCTGGGAATGTGCCCTGCCAGAAGCCCTGGAGGGCCACTGCCAGCCAGTGCAGGCAATGCTGAGCTCCAGGGACACAGTGTCAAGGCAGCTTTCTGCATTCCTTTGCTAAAAGGTTTTTAAGAAGATAAAGTCTCCTACCTTCGAGCAAGTCTGCCTGCAATTTTGCCTTTTGCAGAAGGAATGCTCAAGAGATGGTACGGAACAATATCAGAGTACTATTATGCACAAGGCCCTTAATCTTAGGGTCGTGGGTTCGAGACCCATCTTGGGCAAAAGATCCCTGCATTGAAGGGGGTTGGACTAGATGGCCCTAGTGATCCCTTCCAACTCTATGATTCTGTGTGCATGCAAGGGGGAAAGCAGGAAGCCAGGGCGGGTTCGGATTTCGCCTCTGCTGAACTCCCTAAGTAGATATCCTTATCCAAGACGCCCTCTGTTTCTTTCTGAGCCAAAGCCCTGGCACCCTTCCCTGGGCCCCACCTGCTGCAACACTTCGCAGGGTTGTTGTAATTTATTTGTGCTCTGATCTGACCATTCGGGCAAATGTAATAATAATAATAAGACCTGTCTGGTAGCCAGATTCTGCACCCAGATTTGTAGGCACAGATCATCCTCTAGAATAAAATAGCTTACTAGGGAAATGCTGAAGTTGCCCTTTGGGGAGCCTCAGGGTCAATTTTTATGGTAGCCCAAATCTCAGTTGTACAGGTGTCTGTATATATCTTAATTTTAACTCATGAGCTATTGCTGCAATCTGCTCTGAGTGTATATTTTCTCTTTATGAACGCTGTTTTTATTGTGTTATGCGAGCTGGTCTTTGACCGTAATAAATTATCTATCTAATAATAATAATAATAATAACCACAATTCCATTTTAGCATGCCATTTCAGGATTATAATTAAAATTAAAGCGTTCTGATACAGGCAGGCACGAAAGGACAGCAAAGCTCAGACCCAGCAGCCCGATCCAAAAACCAGGTTGTACCCCAACACACCCAAGCAGGCTGGCAGGCAGGCAAAGACTGCTGCAACCTCAACCCACACGCAGAGAGGAGGCAAGGGCTGGCGAGGCCGGGGTAAATGAAATTAGTAATAATGAAAATAATAATAATAAAGTGTATTTCTAGGCCACAAAAGTGAGTCGAGGGCGCACACCCACACCCAACGCACGAGATCTTGAGGACTAGGAAGCTTATCACAGCAACACGGGGAAACAGAGGGAAGATTTGTGTTGGATTTCAAAGCAGGGTTACGTGATGTGGCCTAGCCTCTGAAACGCCACCCACCCCACATGGGCCCAGGCGCCCCTTGGCCGGGCTCCAAGGTTTAGGCCTTAATCCCCAGGCGCTTCCTCCAATCCCTCCCCCACCCTGCCTAAAACTTGGCAGCCGGGCAGGAGGAGCAAGTGGCAAATCCGGGGTCCTGGGCTTACCGCTATGGGCTTCCCAAGAGCTGCGTGGAGTTCGAGCCCTCGAGTCCCGGATTCAAAAGGCGCCACATGCACGACCTGCAAAACAAGATAAAATTTAATGGAGGGGGAGAGAGAGGAAGGCAGCTAATGCAGAAAGGATTGCAAACACACAAACACCCCCGCCCAGGTTGCAAAGTCCAGGCAACTGCCTTCTCTGAACCACCCCCCTCTCCCCATTGCATGGGTGCAGTCTCTGCCTTCCCCACTGTTAAGAACTCCCCCCACATTCCTGCCCTCCCCTCTTCTCTGCCCCCCCCCCCAAATGTATTGCTTGCAAGACACTCACCTGGTCCAGGAATGATTCCTCTCCCACCAACCCCCACCTCAATTCCCCCACCACTGGCTCAGCTGACAACAGGAAGTCAACGCTACTGGCTAATGGGGCTGCCGGTCAAAGCCTGCCCCTCCCTCTTAAAGGGAAAGGGAGGAAAAATATTTCCCATGCATTATTTTGCTTCCTAAAATTCATAAACAGCCTGACTGTAAAATTATTTATAAATTTTTATTGTATTATTGCATTATTTCATTTTTTTAAATTAAATTATTTTTTAAAATAATTTTAGAAGTTGTGTGTCCTTGTTTTTCAGTTTGATCCATGTTTTTGTATAGGGCTTGCTCCCTAGCAAAAGGGTGTCCAGAACCCAACCTCACAGGGTCGTTGTTAGGGGGGAAACGGGGGGGGGGAGACGTCTGCATGCCCCCTTGGGCTGCTTCTGAAGAGAGGGCAGACTATTGAAGTGTGATAATAAAATGAGGAATAGGATGCAAAGGGCAACAATAAATAAATTTAAGGACTCTGGGTACAGATTAATAGCAAAATAAAGGCATTGGCCTTCATTTCAAATTACACTGCTATAGCCACCTATAGCAGTCCAGCAAGCAGATTCAACTGTCTGAGTAATTCTGTGTACGTTTACTCAGGTTTCTAGTCCTCATGGCAGCAATGCTTTCGAATGCTGCTTGCTGGAAGCTTTTGTGCTTGGATTCCGGACCAGCCCTTCCTCTTGGAACGTGGGATAGCTCAGTTGGTAGAGCATGAGGCTCTTAATCCCAGGGTTGTGGGTTCGAACCCCACGTTGGACAAAAAGATTCCTGCATTGCAGGGGGTTGGACTAGATGACCCTCGTGGTCCCTTCCAGCTCTACAGTTCTGTGAATCTGTGAGTCCTGCTTGTGGGCTTCCCATTGGCTGGCCACTGTGAGAACAGGATCCTGGACTAATAGGCTACATGGGCTCTTCTGACGGGTAATGTGGTTTAGTGATTAGAGCACTGGGAGGCCAGGGTTGAACCCCCCACTTGGCCATAAAGGTCATTGTGTGACTCGGGGCCAGTCATTGCCTCTCAGCCCCAAGGTACCTCATAGGGACATTGTGAAGATAATAAATAAGTCCTATTGCATCCAATAGAACTTACTCCCAGGTAAGGATCACAGTCATAATTCAGCTTGCTCCTGTGTAACCAGCAGCTGGCCAATAGGCACAGGGTCCAAGCCCTGGGGGGCCCCAGGGCATATTAAGAATAAGATCTGTCCCAACATTTAGCTATTAAAATAGGACACTATTCATTATTCTTCTCTCCCCGTTAAATGTGTTATAGATACACAGCCTAGCAACTCATAAAAAGGTAAAGGTAAAGGGACCCCTGACCATTAGGTCCAGTCGTGGCCGACTCTGGGGTTGCGGTGCTCATCTCACTTTACTGGCCGAGGGAGCCGGCGTACAGCTTCCGGGTCATGTGGCCAGCAGGGCTAAGCTGCTTCTGGGGAACCAGAGCAGCGCATGGACACGCCGTTTACCTTCCCGCCAGAATGGTACCTATTTATCTACAGTGGATGCTCGGGTTGTGAACGTGATCCGTGCTGGAAGCACGTTTGCAACCTGTAGCGTTCACAACACGCAGAGCTGTGTGTGTGTGTGTGTGTGTGTGTGTGTGTCACAATTTGGTGCTTCTGCACATGCGCAAAGCGCAATTTAGTGCTTCTGCGCATGCGCAAGCGCCAAAACCCGGAAGTAACCAGTTCCGGTACTTCCGGGTTTGATGTGGTGCGCAACCTGAAGCATATGACTGTACTTGCACTTTGACGTGCTTTCGAACTGCTAGGTTGGCAGGAACAGGGACCGAGCGACGGGAGGTCGCGGGATTCGAACCGGCAACCTTCCTATCAGCAAGCCCTAGGCTCTGTGGTTTAGAGCACAGCGCCACCCACGTCCCTAGCAACTCATAGGGATGTTTAATAATTTAATAGGAGTATTGAGGTGTTTGTCAGGGGATGAGGAAACTGAGGTCCTCCAGATTCATGGAAATGTCATCAGAGGGCACCCTAAGCGTCATCTAGTCCAGCCCCTGCAATGCCATGTCTTTGCCATCACCAGTGATGGGGGTCCAGAATCCAGCAACAATGAGGATGGCCACAGGTTCCATATCTGTTTCATTTCATTTGCACCTAGCAATGAGAGAGAGACAGAACCTCCCTATACAGAGAAAGTCTATCTCTGACTACCGGATGTGGGATAAACAGCAGGCAGGTACTTGTCCCAGCTACAGGAGCTTCCTGAAAACATTTAACTGGCTCAAACCAGCTTATAACCGAGGAAATTCTTGTTTTAGATCCATTCCACACTCAACAGATGCTCCACATCCAGCTGCAGTCTACCTGCCTGCAGAGTAAACCTCAGGAGGCAACTCTCTCAATTTCCCACACCTTGTGGGAAAATGCTGGATGGGGAAGAGGATTAACTTCCAGTGTCCTTAAAAGCAGAGTGCAGACTCGCCTGGATTGCCTAACACAAGAGTCAGGTTATGCATTAACCATTCAGCCAAGTATTTGTCCCACGCACCCCTCCAAGGAGAGGGGAAATTGCAATAGCTGGCATTTAATTGCATTAAGTGTGCAATAAATCAGCTTTTGCCAAGTTTCGCAGTCACAGAATGAGCTCTGTTGTGGCCAAGTTTGCAGATGAAACTAAATTGTTAGGGGTGCAATGCAAATGTAAAGGGATGAATGTTGGAGCCAAAAAAAATTTAAATTTTACATATATGCTCCTTGGGTCTTAACTGGCAATAACTGACCAGGAATGTAACACTGGGTTCATAGTTTGCTCAAATGAAGATGTTAAACCCAGTATGTGGCAGCCATGAAAGAGGCAAATTCCATGCTAGGGATCATTAGGAAATAAATTGAGAATAAAGCTCCTGTTCTAAAAATGCACATTTCAGCCTCAGGCCATGCGCCACTGCCAGGTAGGCTAAGCCAGCCTGTGCCTACCTTGTAGTATGTCAAGATCTACGCTCTGCATGTGCCCAGAAACCCTGGTGAGCCAACATATGCCTACCTTGCTGCCTCTGGAGTAACACCCTCTCCATGTGGCCAGAAAACCCAGGGGGGAAGGTGCGACCGACCATCTTGTTTAAGGAGAAATGAAACCTCTGCACATGCCCAGAAACCGAACTGGGAGCAGATTTTAACTAACCAGTTGTCCAGGGATGCACTCTGCACATACCCCGAAACCCTGGGGGCCAGCATATTCCCATCTTGCTGTGTAGGGAGAAACGCACTCTGCACATGCTCAGAAACTCGGAGAAGGGTGTCAAGCTTTACCTAATTCGTTTTCCATGTTGTTAATATATGTGTTGGAAGCTGCCCAGAGTGGCTGGCGCAACCCAGCCAGATGGGCAGGATGTAAATGTCAATTTTTTATTTATATTTTATTAATAAGAGATAAACTCTGCACATGCCCAGAACCTCGGGGTTCTCCCCCTCCCTTAAATTATGATTTATTACATTTACTTCATTATATATCGTAAATCTAGAGCCTACTTCGCTGTCTGTGGAGATGCGCTCTGCACATGCTCAGGGGCACCCGCTCCGCGTCTCCTTCGCGCTCCTAGCGAGCCGCTTGGGGGCGTGGCCTGGGGCGGGCAAGGGGGCGTGGCCAGCGGAGTTCCCCAATCGAGACGGAGGACGAGCCGCGCGGGGCTAAGCGCGGAAGTAGGCCCCGCGTTGCCAAGGAAACGGGCCGGGTTCCATACGCACGCACGCACGCACGCCGCGCAGGGGGACGCCGAGGTCGCGCCGTGCGTGGGGCCACGCCCCAACCCGGAAGTGAGCGAGCGGGCGAGCAAGCTGGGCTCCGTGCGCGCGCCTGTCCGGGGCAGGAGGCGGCCCTCGGCGGGGGCGCGGTACGAGGGGCCGCCGCCCTCACCTCCGGCGCCTCGACGGGCCCTCAAGGCTCCCCCGCCCCAGCCACGGGCAGGTGAGCCCGGAACTGGCGAGGCCCCTCAGGTAGGCCGGGGGCGGGGCCTCCTGGGAGGGCGGGGGCGCATTCCCTTCCCAGGGGCAGGAGCTGTTCTTGTGGGGGGGACTAAGCTGGGGGGGGGCTTGTGGGCGGGGTCTTCTGCATTAGGTGGGTGGGGCCTTTGCCTTGGTGGGCGGGGCCTTCTCTGCTCTAGGAGGTTTGTTGTGGGCGGGGCTTCTGGTTTCAATGGGTGGGGCTTATTGGGGAGGAGTTTGTGGGCGGGGTGTTTGGTCAGCGGGGTTTTGCTGTTGGGAGCTCGTGGGCGGGGCCTACTTGCATGGGTGGGCGTGGTTTTCTCTTATATGGGAGGGGGTTGTTGTGGGTGGGGCTTCTGGTTGGAGTGGGCGGGGCTTATCTGTTATTGGGGAGGGTCTTGTTTCAGGGGCTTTGAAGGAGGAGGAGGAGGAGGTCAGTGGGGAAGCTTACTTGGCTCCTGTTATGGGGAAGGGGCTTTGCCTGGCGTGGCAAAAGTGCTTCTCAGATAACAAGGGACTTTGATTTGTGGGGAAGGGGCTTTCTTACTTTTCAACAAGAAAAAAGACAGTTTACACTTCCTTTTTTGATCTTGCCACCCAGGAAGGTCAGGGCTGCTTGGTCTCTTCTACTGCTGCTTGCAGCTTGGCTCACTTACTTGATATAACATCCCCATTCCTTGTAGATTAGCGCCTGCCTCCTCTCGCATGGGTGGTGCTGTGGGGTAAACGGCATTTCCGTGCGCTGCTCTGGTTCGCCAAAAGCGGCTTAGTCCTGCTGGCCACATGACCCGGAAGCTGTGCGCCGGCTCCCTCGGCCAATAAAGTGGGATGAGCACCCTTTACCTTACCTCTCATGCAGATGCTCTTCTGGTCTGCGCTTTGCCTGCTAGATCCTCGTGGCTTCCTTGAATCACTTCCTCAGTGTTCTCCCACTTCCTTCTTTCCACCCTGACCTCTTCCTTCTTCTCCTCAGGTACAAGCCCCACGTTAAGATGGAGCCCACGGCCTCAGCCGTCTTCTGCAGCCGGGTCCTTGGCATGGTCAACTCGGAGGATGTGAACGCCATCATCCTGGCTCAAAAGAACATGTGAGTGGCCCCATTTTTATTTTGCAGCACTGGACTTACCCACCTTGGTACTGTTTCTTTCCCTTCATAGAATCATGGGTTTGTAGAGTTGGAAGGTTCCACCAAGGGTCATCTAATCTAACCCCCTGGAATGCAGGGATCACAGCTAAAGAACCCTGGACAGGAACCTCTGTTTGAAAACAAGGAAGGAGAGTTCACCACTAACAAGGGAGTTTGTTCCTCACCCTCTTGAGCAGTAGAATAAAAGTTTGCTCCATCTTCCCTGTGACAACCCTTCAGATATTTGAAGGTGGCTGCTGTATCTCCTCTCAGTCTCCTCTTTTCCAGGCTAAACATTCCCATTTATTTCACTTCGTTCACCTTCTTTCTCCCTTTCCAAGCTAAAAACATGGTTGGCAGTGTGCTCTCCTTCAAAATTCCTGCTCCATGTCTCCATCTTCTTGCCTTACCCTTCCATGGCTCTCAGCATTCACTGGAGGAGGAGTGCTGAACTTTGGAAGTCACTCCCGCAGCAGGCAGTGGTGGTCACTTATTTGGAAGGCCCCACGGAGGACCTTAAGGTCCATAAATAGCAACACCCTAGTGGTCCCGGGCCCTAAGGAAGTTAGATTGGCTTCAGCCAGAGCCAGGGCCTTTTCAGCGCTGGCTCCAGCCGGGTGGAACGCTCTGTCTCATGAGACCAGGGCCCTGCAGGATCTGATTTATTTCCGCAGGGCCTGTAAGACAGAGTTGTTCCGCCTGGCCTTTGGCTTGGAGCCAATTTGATCCCCTCCCCCTCTTTCCTTTTTCCTTTCTCCTTCTGTGATGGAACTCCTATTTGGGGACTTCACTGGCTTTTTTTCTGGCCCACGTAGGACCAGTCTGGATAGTTGGCCTTGATGAAGATTTGACGTTTTCATCCCCCCAAAAGTTTTTGATTTGAGTTTCCACTGAAATGAGGCTGCATTTTAATGTTGTATTTTATTCTTGTTTTTAAATTGTATTTTAATCAATTGTTTTTATAGCTGGTGTTAGCCACCCTGAGCCCAGTCTTGGCTGGGGAGGGCGGGGTATAAATAAATTTTATTATTATTATTATTTATTAAGAGGACTGGTCAAAACTGAAGGAGGATAAGGCCACCAGTGACTACCAGTCACTCTGGCTGTGCTCTCCCTCCAACGTCGGAGACAGTAAATGCCCCTGGAATGCATTTGCTGGCAATTGTAAGTGGGGAGAGTTGCTGTTGCCCTCGGGACCTGATTGCAGGCTTCCCGTTTGGGACATCTGTTGGCCACTGGGCTGGGCTCTGTGGGCCCCCTTTGGCCTGGCTCCCCTTACGTTCTTCATGCTTTTTATAATTAAGTTTTTCCATTAGTACTTTTTATTGAAAGAATTAGCAATTATAATAAAATAAAATAGAAATTAATAAATTACAATTATAAAGATACAAAGGAACAAACATTCATATAATAAAGAAAGAAAACACAAAAATGCAAAGTAATGTACTCCCATACATAAATTGATATAGTGTTATCATCCTAATACCTGTATAGATGTTAATAGCCTGCTACATTCTGTACAAACTCATTCCAAATGTTGTCATTTTATGCAAGCAAATTTGCATCTGTAACAGTCTGTTCGTAAGTAGCGAGTGTTCTCATATTGTCAATCCATTGATTAAAGGTTATCATATCTTTATTCTTCCAGTTCATCAGTATCAGTCTCTTGGGCGCCATTAGGGTGTGTGGAATCCCATTTCCATACAATAGGTACATAATTCAAAATAATATTCTCTGCTGAAAGATTTAACTTTTTCTGCAGTCAGTTATACAATCCAGCACTTTCTCCCAAAACTTGATAAGTCTAGAACACTGCACGTTCTTCATGCTTGCCTGCAGCTCCCAAAACATCCCTTAATCCTGGTAATCTTAAACCTGCCTCTTGAGCCAACCCAAGCCAACAGCTTGTCTTTGTTGCCCAGGCTGGACCGATTTGAGAAAACCAATGAGATGCTGCTCAACTTCAATAACCTGTCTGGTGTCCGCATGCAGCAGATGAGCGAGCAGTTCCTGCACCACACCCGGACCTTAGTGGAGATGAAGAAAGATCTGGACAGCATCTTCCGGAGAATCAGGTGAGGCTGGCCGACCACTAGGGCATTCTTCCCATCTTGTCCACGGGGCAAGTAATGCTGTTGCTTAGAATCTACGGCCTTCCAGATCTTACTAAACTACAACTCCCATCATTCCTTGCTATTGGCTGCAGCGCCTATGGGTGATTGGAGGTGTGGCTCAGTAACACTTTCAGGTTTACAGGTTAGCCACCCCTGGTGTCAGACTGTAAGATGTGGGAGATCAGGGTTCAGATCCTGCCTCAGCCACAAGGCTCACTGGGCAGCCTGTTTATGAGCCAAACCTCCCTCACAGGTTTTGGGGGGATAAAACAGAGAGGGAGAAGGTCTGGAAATTATTCTGACACACACACACACCCTTGTATTTTTGGCTGCTCATTTTTTATTCTACTTGTGTGGCATTAATGATATGCTTTAGTTCAAAGAACCATAGAATTGTGGAGTTGGAAGGTACCCAATCATCTAGTCCAACCCCAAACAATAGAGGAATCCTAGCTAAATAATACCTGACAGATTATCATGTTTGTGTCTCATACAGGACGCTTAAAGGGAAGCTCGCGAAACAGTATCCAGAGGCATTTAGTAGTGAGTATTATTATTATTATTATTATTATTATTATTATTATTATTATTATCATCATTATATTTATATTCCACCTTTTCCCCAGAGTGAGACAAGGCAGCTTACACCAGTGACATGAATGCAGAAGGTTAAAAAAGCATAGAAGTTAAACTATAAACACTATAGAAACAGACCTTTTAAAATACATATTGTAAAAGCAGCACAGCACTTTTTAAAAGCCATTTCCTTAAAAAAAAAACCCCAGTAATATTTCCTAGGGAATAGTTTGCATGTCGCTCTCCAGGCTGTGTGATTGAGCAGTAAAACATCAAATGCAATGCTGTGTAAATAAGTGTAAGGTAGAATTGTAGAGTTGGAAAGGATCTCTAGGGTCATGTAGTCCAATGCAGGAATCTCAGCTCAAGCATCCATGACAGATGGCCACCCAACCTCTGCTTACAAACCTCCAAGGAAGGAGAGTCGACAACCGGCCAAGGGAGACTGTTCCACTGTCGAACGGCTCTTACTATCATAAAGTTTTTTCTGATGTTTAGTCAGAATCTCCTTTGTTGTAACTTGAAACCATGAGTTCGAGTCCTACCCTCCAGAGCAGGGGAAAACAAGCTTCCTCCTTCTTCCATGTGACAGCCCTTAAGATATTTGAAGATGGCTCTCCTGTCTCCTCTCAGTCTCCTCTTTCCCAGGCTAAACATCCTCAGCTCCTTCAAGCGCTCCTAACCAGGCTTGTTCTCCAGACCCCTCATCATCTCCGTCACCCTCGTCTGCATACCTACCAGCTTGTCAGCATCCTTCTCAAATTTTGGTGTCCAGAACTGAACGCAGCATGTTTTATTGTCTTTACAACTCTTGTAAGCCTCTCCTAAAAGTTCACTTTGCACATTTTTCAGAACCCCCAAGCCCAGCGACGATTATTTTCCTGTGCACTCAAAACCCTTTTCACCTGCATTAACTGTAACAGTTTTCACAATGGTCCCATAGGCTAGACCACCTTTCTGCCTTCCACATAACACGCCTAATGCTTCGTTCCGTTGGCGAAGGTGGCATGTGCTTTTTAGCCACCCTCTTACCTGTCCCGTCTGTCAGTCTGCCTCATTACCGTTCTGATCCCCAGATATCCACGAATCTCCCATCCTGGAAGACGACGACTTTGACCCGATCCCCAAAAGCACCGCCACCACCATTGCTACCTCGGAGCAGAGCACGGAGTCCTGTGACACCAGCCCGGACATCATCTCCCCTGCCACCAGCCACGACTTTGAGGACCTTTCCCAGGGGCCGTACGACTCGCCGGCGGTGAATGGGCAGAGCATCACAGACGACGACAACGAGACGGACTAGTCTCTACAGTGAAGCTCTCGCATGGGGCAAACTGATGCGCCGTCTTGACCCCTGCTTGCTTCTGGACTTGCAAACTGGCGACCCCCTTCTTTTTCAAAAAACAAAACAAAACACCAACCAACCTGTATTTTCTGTGTTGTCTTGGCCAGCTGTTTCTTTGCGTCGGGGAGAGAGGGGCAAGCCTGGGCAAAAGTGGCTTTTCTTGCATGAACCGCCGTCTTCCCCTGCGGTGCTGATCTGTGATTTTTATGCCAAATATGCAAAATGGTGAGCAGCTAGTTCACATTTTTTTGGGGGGGGGACACTGCACTGGGGTGTGTGTCTGCCCAATTGGGTGTGTTCACTGAGGGCTACCTCCAGCCTCCCAGCCAACAGTATAACCATGCTTAAGACACACATGAATTTGCATGTGCTCAAAAGATTGTTCTCTAACAGGGATCCTATCAGCCCCAAATGTGCAGCTTTTGGGGAATTGGCCAACCGTGTGTTAGCTATGCGTCCCTGTAACGGCTGCCAGCTGGTTCATTTGCTACCCTGTAAACAGAATAACATGCAAAAAGCACTTGGTTCTATCCAAACCTCTTCGGAGAACTGCTTGAAATGAATCAACATGAACGTGGGGCCATGAATTTCAAGGGGTCTGCCCCAAGAGGAGCTTTCTTCAGTGCAGCCTATATACCCTGAATCCACACAAGGACATTTTTTACAGTGGTGGTGGTAGCGTTCCTAGTGAGAAGAAACAATTTGGGGTTCATCCCCGATTCCATTTTGCCGGGCACAAGTGTCGATAGCGGAGCTCAGTTCCTCCACCACTCGGGGCCTCCCAGTTCCTTGAGCCATGTTTTCCTGCACGCACTCTGTTCATGCATGGGCCTGTGGTTTTAGCTGCATTGTGCCCTGTTCCAAAGAAGTGCAGATCTGCTCCCCTCTCCTGGTTCTCTTGCTGACCTGGTGAGGGTTGGAGCACACAGCAGCCTCCATCGCGACTTCCTCTTAACTCCCCTTTAAAAGTATGTCTCTTCCTGCGCTACTTTTTCCATCATCCAATGATGCACCTTATATCTGACACAAGAGAGTGTATGTGCTTGCCTTGTTAGTGGCGAAGAAGAGCTGGAATTTTTTTTGCGCCTGGCAACCAAAGCGCCCCTTGGGTTTCAGATTTATAACTGCTCGTTGGCCAGAAGTAATGTCTTTAGCATTAACTTTAGAAGTGTAGAATCGATTCTGATCAAATAAAGTCTCCTGGAGCAAAATATACATCAGGACACTTAGTTTGGACAGAATTGAGTGTACACTTCCAGAGTTGACTCTGATTACATTTCTTCTGGAAAATGAGTCGCCATAGCTGCTAGAGGGTGTGGAAATTTGCGTCCAGGGGTTTTCAGACTTGTCTACCCATATTCCATCCAAAGCCCAAGGGGTGTGTTGGTTGCCAGATACAAAATACATTGGCATTAGTTTCAGCTCTCCTAGCCCACTGTGTGCTGCCCATCTTAAGCAGAGGTTGCCCACTGCTTCCACCCTCCTCTTAACATCTGTTACAATCATCCTGTTAGGTACTTTTCCCTAGAGGTATCCAGTGTAAACAGCTAACGCCAGCACAATAGCTTTTTTTCCAGCGAAACTTCCCCACTTCCTATAATTGCCTACCTTCCCCCCCAAATCGAGTGGGTTGGGGGAATCCCAAAAACAAATTTAGAAGAGGGCAGAAAAGTTAAAAGCCGTTGAGCTACCCTAAGTGTTCAGTTGCATCCCAGTACTGGGTTGTGTTCAACATTCGACCTACTCAGCACTGACCCACTGAAATCAGTAGCCACATCCATTGATTTCAGTGGGTCTACTCTTGAGTAGAATTTTGTTGGGTTTAACCCTGATCCCTGCCGCCCCCCTTCCATGACACCTTCAGTTACTGTTTACTGACAAGTGTTTGTGACTCTAGTGTTCAGTTTTTAAGCGCCCATCCCACACAACGGTCTGTATTATGGCTCCCTTCGCCAGAACTCGGGTAATGGCTAGATTTGTTGAGTAAAGGTTTGGGCAAGCTGCTTCCTTTCTCCGCCGTAAATAATAATAAAAATTCCTGAAATGCATTGTAATTCAAAGAATAATATTTTTGTACTGCTACAAGTTTACAGAGATTAATGAGGTAATAACCAATAAAAGAGTTGCATTAATTGATAGACCTGGTGTTTGTGAGCTGTTATTTGTTGTTTTTATTGATTGGCTTTCACGGGGCACGGAAGCTTTTTCAGCCAGGGAGGTCATTTTGGTGCTGCTCAAGCAGCGATTTGACTTTGTCCCCAGAGGTACACTCCATTGCCTCTTGAGACAGACAACTACAAGATCACCACAATAATATGGTTTTAGCACAGGAATGAAGGATTTGTGACCCCCTGGCTGTGCTGGCTGTTGCTTGTGGGAATTTGATTTCCAGCAATATTTGGAATAGGCTGCAAGTTCCCCATCCCTGGTCTGAGAAGAAAGGGGCATTCCCTCCTGAGAAAACAAGAGGCATTCCTTCAATGATATCTAGAGGGATAGCGGCTTTCACCATTCCTCATCTCTAAATAGAGGCATCCCTCAATCTCACATGCAGTAAGTGAATCCTACTTCTTAGAGCAAGGATGGGAGATGTGTGGTTTTTCAGATGATATTGGGCTTCCAGAAATCATCGTCTCTGACCACTGACCACGCTGGCTGCTGGAGCTGAGCTGGGTGTTCAGCCAACATCTTCCTGACCCCCCTTTTAGAAATTAATGGCATCCTTCCGAAAACTAGAACAAGCTTGTGGGAAGTGCCACTTGATGCTTCAAAAACAACAATTGGACGCATATTCACATACTTAATACGAAATACAACTATACTGCCATAATCATGATGATGATAGCATTTTTATTAATAACAACTCAGCCAGAATAATGTGGGAGGTCCGTTCAAATTTTTTGATTTGTGAAGGCGCCTGCTTGAGCTCAAGAGGCAGGGAGTTCCAGAGACCCACCCAGATCCATTAGGGCAGGGGTCTCCAGCTGCTTCCAGACCACAGTTCCCATCACCCCTTGGTAGCTAGGAATGAGGGGAGTTGTAGTCCAAAAAAAGAGCTTGGGGCCCAAGGTTGGGAAACGCTGTAGGGCTCCCATCCCTGACCATTGGGGGCTGAGGGCTTCTGGGAGCTGTAGTCCTAAGGGCAAACTACGCTTCTCCGCCTCTATTGTTTTGTTCGTCACTTCCGGCAATCAGGGGGCGGCGCCTGGAGCCGGAGGAGGCGTGACTTTAGGAGGCGAAGATTCCCACGCGCGCCCTCCTGCGGACGCGCATGCGC
This sequence comes from Podarcis raffonei, assembly GCF_027172205.1. Classification (NCBI taxonomy): domain Eukaryota; kingdom Metazoa; phylum Chordata; class Lepidosauria; order Squamata; family Lacertidae; genus Podarcis; species Podarcis raffonei. Next base: position 2,269,585 of record NC_070619.1, on the reverse strand, counting down.
GCGGGGAGGAGGAGGCGTGACGGGCCAAGATGGCGGCTGCCGGCGGCCCCGTGGAGGTGGCGCTGGTGTCGGCGGCTGAGGCGGCCTCGTCGTCCGGAGGCGGCTGCTCGGTGTGGGAAGTGGGCTCCGGGGCGTCGGTGGCCGGATACCGCGGCTTTAGCTGCGCGGCTCGAGGGATGGCGCTGCTGGGCGGGGAGCACCTGCTCGGGGCGCAGCTGGGCAAGGCCTGTGTGGGCGCCTGGGAGCTCCAGAGGAAGGTAGGGCTGCGCGCGCATCCTCAGGAAGCCCCGCCCCCGGGAGTGACCCCGCCATGGGGTTCCCATGGAAACCCCAACTCTAGACATGACCCCCCCCCCAGATTCCCTCTAGACCAGGCATGTCTAAAGTCTGTTTCGGGGGCCTAATCCGCCCCCCACGTGGTAGTACAGTGGTACCTCGAGTTACAGACGCTTCAGGTTACAGACGCTTCAGGTTACACACTCCGCTAACCTAGAAATAGTGCTTCAGGTTAAGAACTTTGCTTCAGGATGAGAACAGAAATCGTGCTCCAGCGGTAGCGGGAGGCCCCATTAGCTAAAGTGGTGCTTCAGGTTAAGAACAGTTTCAGGTTAAGTATAGATCTCCAGAACGAATTAAGTACTGAACCCGAGGTACCACTGTATATGTCCTGGTAAAATCCTAAAGAAAGCTCATCAGCTTCAATCCTAAAGAAAGCTCAACAACTTTGGGGTAAAATTGTAAAAAAAAAGCTCAACAACTTTGGTCGGCCCCCACGCATGTTCACTTCATCAAATCTGGCCCTCTTTGAAAAAAGTATGGGCACCCCTGCTCTAGACTGAGTCTTGTTTTCCAAAGGATAGACTGACTGTGATTGATTCTCAGTTAAACATCTGGCTAGTTCAGCTTGAACCAGGTTAAGAGCTTTGAGAACTGAAGAAGAATAGTCACTTGACCCAGGGACAGTCCACGTATATATTGACCTATTCCAGCCTCTTTTTCTTCATAGTGACATGGACCATTCATAATGTAGGAATATTCTTCCCAACTCTGAGCAGGGCAGTGGGGTCACTGACAAGTGACAACCATTCACTATAACGATGTTAACTGCTACTGCTTAGGCAGCACTGACAACACATTTTGGTTCCTGAAATTCACCCTTATTGTGCAGATAAAATATAACGGATAGAATTTGACAGGATGGGGTATTAGTGTGTGAAAACGGTCCAGATGCAACGATCCCCAGGTGGAGGAGATGTCCAGCACCATCATGGCACCCAGACATCTTCACTTGATCGCAAGTGGCCGATAGCCAGCTGCTTTTTGGACCTCCAGCTCTCACCTGCTCCAGTATCCAGCATGGCCCATGTTCAGGGATGCTGGGAGTTGTACTCCAATGCATTCTGGGTGGGGAGACAAGGCTCTCCTCCACAACAGCCTGAAAAGCTATGGGAGACCAGCACCCTTCAAAAACATCACCCCCTCCTCATAATAAATAGACCAGGAGAGAAAACCTTTGATAATGGTACAGTGTGTTTATCTTGGGCTTTGCGTGTGTTTCATTATAAGCATAGCTGTCAACTTTTCCCTTTACTTGCAAGGAATCCTATTTGGAATAAGGGAATTTCCCTTTAAAAAAGGGAAACGTTGGCAGCTATGATTATAAGGCTTACAACACCCTGCAAGGTAGCCCTGTACTGTTAACCCAGCATTGCAGATGGAGGGGAGCTGAGAGAAAATGTAAGAAGAGCCTGCCAGATCAGGCCAGAGGGGGGTCCAGCTAGTCCATCATTCTGGTCTCACACTGGCCAACCAGACTCCCCAATGGGAAGCCTGAAAGCTGGACCCCCCAGTGCAAGAGCAGCGGCTCTCCCCTCCTGTGGTTTACAGCAGCTGGTATTCAGAAACATTACTGCCTCTGACCAGGGAAGCAGAGATTGGCCATTCTGGCTGGTGCCAGTTTGCCCAGTCTTCTTTTAAAGCCACCCAAGTTAATTGTAATCTGCATGCAGAAGTAACACAGTGGCTGTGGTTTCTGCTGTGTGCCAGGGCTTTAAACCGTTAGACCCTCAGAACTGGGTAATCTTTCACTCTAGCTGCTGTAGAATTTCCAGACGTCTTTCCACTCGCATTATGTCACTCCAGCTGAAAGATAAAAGCCAAGCCTATTATGCCTGTCTGGGTTTCAGTTCCTCTCTAGCCCTTCTGTCCTGGATAGCTTGATATCCCGCTCTGCTACAACACAGTTCATTTGCTTTCTTCCCAGCCCTCTTATCGTCTTAAGCTTCCTCCTCTCTCAACTGTGCTCTGCCAGAGTTTTTAAGCATTTTCCCCAAATACTGTAATGGATTAGAACTGAAATCCCAACTCACTTTTTTTAAAAAAGAAGTGTTCAGCCACATCTCCCAGTAGCTTAAACTCCTGACTGGGGGTGCACACAAAGGCATCTTATTTCAGCAGTCAAACTCAGATCTAGGTTGTTTTAAGAGTGGCACCTGCTCTGTAGTAAACTGTAACGTGTATGCAGTCCCACACTGGGGAACAGGTAGGGAGAAGTATCTCCCCCAGTCACACAAGAGACTTCCACCAGATCAAGTCTTCACAGAAACACTGCAGACCATCTAAATGAAGCTTGCAGACCACATTTTGCAGGCCCCTGCTGTACTATGTAAGATATTTATTGAATATGTGTTTATTGAATATGTTTCACGTAACCAGAGGTTTGTTGTTGTTCTTTTGTGTAGGATCAGCTCCAGCAGAAGATAATCTGCCCAGGCTTGGTGTCTTGCTTGGCTGCAGCTCCCAACGGTCTCTACATCTTGGCAGGTATCGCCGAAAGCATCTACCTCTGGGAGGTAAGGAAGGTGGCAAAAGTGGGTGGGTGATCTCTCTTGGCCACTCAGGGGTGGGGTGGGAGGAACTGGTGGCCTTCAGCAGGATTGGAGAACCTCATAAGAACACAAGGAGAACCTGTGGAATCAGGCCAATGGCCCATCTGGTCCTGCATCCTGTCCTCACAGTGGCTACCTAGGTGGCAGCAGGAAAACCAATAATAATAATAATAATAATAATAATAATAATAATAATTTTATTTATACCCCGCCAGAGCCGGGCTCAGGGCGGCTAACACCAATAAAATCACAGTAAAAATATAATAGGGGGGAAAGAGAGGGGGAAAAGAAAAAGAAGAAAAAAACCAATTTAAAATACAGGTTAAAATGCAATTTAAAATGCAGCCTCATTTTGAAGTAGCTGATAAATCATAAGGGGAGGGAAACATGGGTCATACTGAGTCCAAACCAAAGGCCAGGTGGAACAGCTCTGTCTTGCAAGCCCTGCGGAAAGATGTCAAGTCCCGCAGGGCCATAGTCTCTTGTGACAGAGCATTCCACTACATCAGGGCCAATGCTGAAAAGGCCCTGGCCCTAGTTGAAACCAATCTCTCCTTGAGGCTTGGGACCTCCAAAGTGTTATTATTTGTGGACCTTAAGGTCCTCCGTGGGGCATACCAGGAGAGGCGGTCCCTCAGGTAGAACCAGGTCACAAAAGCACTCTCCCCTTAATTAAACATTAGTTCAGATGACAACCTTGAGCCAGGTTAAGAGCTTTGAGAACTTAAAAGAAGGAAAGTCACTTGACCCAGGGACAGTCCACATACATACTGGCCTATTCCGAACTCATTTTCTTAATGGTGACTCAGACCATTCGTAACGTAGGAGCAGGGCTGGGGGGGGGGAGCGAAGGCAAGCAACAACAATTCACTATAACGCTGTTCACCACTCCTGCTCAGGCTGCACAGAAAAAGCATTTTGGTTCCTGAAATTCATTCCGATTGTGCAGACAAAATATAGCGGATAGAATTCTACAGGATGGGGTGTTGGTGTGTGAAAACAGTCCAGATCCAAGGATCTCCAGGCAAACGCCTCCAGATGGTGGAGATTTCAGATGCCATCCTGGCACCCATGCATCCTCACTTGTTCGCAAGTTGTCGATATCCACTTGCACATGCAAAATGTGCCTGATGCCTGGCTTATTTTGGGTTTTAAGTAATGAGTTTTTCCCAACCCTACCTGGGGATGTCAGGGATTGATCCCGGGACCTTCTGCATGCTTGGTCCTTAATGCTTCAGCCCTTGTAGAAGCCACTTCAGTATAGAATCATAGAATGGTAGAGTTGGAAGGGATCCCAAGGGTCATCTAGTCCAACCCCCTGCAGTGCAGGAACCTCAGCTCAAGCATCCATGACAGATGGCCATCCTACCTCTGCTTAAAAACCTCCAGTAGGGAGGTCACTTAAAGATACAGAGCCACTAGCAAAGAGGCAGAACGCAACAGTGGGAGATGGGCTGCTGTATTCCCTCCTCCTCAATCCAAACAGCAAACTAGGTGCAGGCAGAGGGCCTTCTTGGTGGTGGCACCCACCCTGTGGAATGACCTCCCATCAGACGTCAAGGAGATGAGTAACTAGATAACCTTTAGAAGACATATGAAGGCACCCCTGTATCGGGAAACGTGCAGTATTTTATTAGGTTTTTATATATGTTTGATTCCACCTAGAATGGCTGGGGCATCCCAATCGCAATGGGTGGGGTGCAAATAATAAAATTAATAGTATAAGATGTTCAAGTTTTGCCACCATACCTGAAAGAAAAGATATTTGAAAGCATTATTGATGTGCAGAATGAGACCTTGCCACAAGGGGGCAGGAGCTGGCTTTGTCTCCTCACCTGTCCATGATGCTAATCCTGTTTCCTAGGCAAGGAGCAAGGCTGGGAAAGTGAGTTCTTCAATCTGGCCCAAATTAGTTAGCTTTGTTCCTTTTCCTGCTGCCATTTTAAAGATCTCCAGCCAGGTGTTATGCAAGAAGAGACCATCAGTCCAAGGGAGCGCACCCCCAGTCCATTGGCCAAAAAGATGCCCCAAAGGGAAGCCCACAAGCAGGTCTTGAATGCAGCAGGATCTCTTCCCTCCTGCAAGTCCGAGAAACTGGCGTTCAGAGGCATTTACTACCTCTAACAGCAGACCTAGATGATGATTATGATGAAGAATAAATAAATTAGTATACCGCCCTATACCTGCAGGTCTCGGCGTGGTTCACATTATAAAATCACAATGTAAAATATAGCCGTTGTGGCAAGTGACCAATGATAGCCACCTCTGTGAGTTTGTCTAATCCTCGTCTAAAGCAGTCGTGGAATCGATGGCCATCACACCCTCTTACGGGAGCGAATTCCACAGTTTAAAAATGCACCATGCCAAGAAGTCCTTCCTTTTGCCTGAACCTCCCCGTGTAATTAATTGTTTTATTTGGTTAGAGCAGCTTTATGCTGCTCTTCAACCAAAGCAGAGCAGCTTGCATACAGTCAAAATGAAACAGTCTTTCCCTACAGACTTACAGTCTTAAAGAAAACACGACACACAAGGGAAAAGGGACTGGGAGGGAAGAGGAAAACAGAAACTCGGGCACCAGTTTCTAAAGAGTTGTTCCTGTAACGATCAGCTGGCACGGTTCAGGGGCAGGAGGTGCCTGATGGAGCTGGGCTTCCAGCAAAGCTGATGGAGGGAGCCCTGCTTTCTATCTTTCCCACTGAGGCTGCCCCCAGATGAAGGTTGAGGGGAGAGGAGACCCAATTGAGCTGGCCTGTCACAGCAGATCTGATGGAGGGAGCTCTACATCCTACAGTTGCCATTGAAATTATTCAACCCCCATTGCAAATCAGGTTTACAGTCATACCTTGGGTTGAATTAGCTTCGGAATAAGTATTTTTGGGTTGCGCACTGCGGCAACCCGGAAGTAACAGCGCGTTACTTCCGGGTTTCGCTACTCGCGCATGCACAAACTGTCAAAATGACGTCATGCGCAGAAGTGACGAATCGCGGCACGCGGGGACGTGGGTTGCGTTCGCTTCTGGATGCGAACGGGGCTCTGGAACGGATCCTGTTCGCATCCAGAGGTACCACTGTATTATCAAAATTTACAGACTTTTAGCTGTTTCCATTGACACATCAAACAAAAGCAATTTAAATAGCTCAACACAACGGATGCTTTGAGTGGTTTCCTCAAATTCAGCTGAAAATGCAACTTATACTGGCTTCTCCAGTCTCTTAATAGTAATAATAAAGAGGCTGAGGGGATATGGAGAGGGGGCCTGATGGAGCTGGCCTGTCACAGCAGAGCCAACGGAGGGAGCTGTGCTTCCAACATTCAGCTTCTTCCTACGGCCCCGAGTTCCAGCATTACGAGAGAGGGAGAAGAAGCAGCAAGTAGCCGCACTAGGTAGAGCACATATAGCCTGAGCAGGTATCTGGCAGCATACCCTGTTCTCCTGGCTGCCCTCCAGCGCTGCTCCCAAAAATACAACCTTTGGGTCCTTATGCTCCACTTAGCTGCAGATTCTTCTCCTTCCTTGCCTCACAACCCAGTATCCTGTCCCTGCCCCAATTTCTTCTGCACGTTTGAGCAAGGTGGAGAGGAGCGGGATGAATATTGCAAAAGATGAGCCTTGTGGAACTGCTGACGGCGTCTCTTTTCCCCCTTAAAACTTTCTCCTTTTGAAGTTGTCCGCAGCAGCCCAAGACGCTTGCTTGCAGCAACCCTTCACCCTGGGGTGAAGGAAGCGAAAGGACACCCACCCACCAAGCCCAGAAGATGTCACATTTGTGCTTTTTGGTGGCGGCGGGGAGGGAAAATGGTGGGTGGCTTAACAGCAATATTGGCAGCACTGTAAAATTATTAGATCCATCTTGGACAGTTTAAAGCTGCAATGGAATCAAATTTGAGTTTCCTTTTTGGTGACTTCAAATACATAAGTAGAGCCTGCTTGCTGGATCAGGCCAGTGTCACGTCTAGACCAACATCCTGTTCCCGCAGCGGCCAAAAAGAAGCCTCAGTGGGGAAACCTGCAAGCTGGATGCAAGTGCAAGAGCCCTTTCCTCTCCTGAGGTTTCCAGCAGCTATGATTCAGGTGCGTAGCTGCCTCCAACTGCGAAGGTAGAGTCATCATGGCTAGTAGCCGCTGATAGCCTTCCCCTCCTCCTTAAATTTGCCAAGTTCAAGTTAGGGCTGGGCAATACCTGGTTTTGAGCATCACTATTTATAACCAGATAATATCACGATAAGGGACGTGGGTGGCGCTGTGGGTTAAACCACAGAGCCCAGGACTTGCCGATCAGAAGGTCGGCGGTTCGAATCCCCGCAACAGGGTGAGCTCCCGTTGCTCGGTCCCTGCTCCTGCCAACCTAGCAGTTCGAAAGCACATCAAAGTGCAAGTAGATAAATAGGTACCACTCCGGCGGGAAGGTAAACAGTGTTTCCGTGCGCTGCTCTGGTTTGCCAGAAGCGGCTTAGTCATGCTGGCCACATGACCCAGAAGCTGTACGCCGGCTCCCTCGGCCAATAAAGTAAGATGAGCGCTGCAACCCCAGAGTCGTCCACGACTAGACCTAATGGTCAAGGGTCCCTTTACATTTTTAATATCACAACATAGCAATATGTCACAATGTCTGAAATAAGGATGTAGCTATGCAGAGGCACTGGCTGGCTTCACAGTTTTCCCTGCATTGAGATTTTTGTATCTCTCTATTACACACACACACCATGATTTTTTTTAATATATATATAATATTTATTGGAATTTTACAAAAACATCAGTTTACAAAATACAAAAAAGAACATATGAAAAGAACAAAATAAATAAAAAAGGGAAAAAAGAAGACCTAAAAAAGTACATAAAAAAGAAGAAATACAAATAAAAATACAACATACAAAAAACGAATAGGTAAAAGAGAATTAAAAACAAATCCATTTTTTATAACTTTATGCTCATTAACTTGTTTCCTTGACCACCTCACACCTCCCCTTTTTGTATTCCCATTTAGGTAATCAAATCAGCAAATCCTTACCCTCTTTCATTTATCTTAACTCTATATCTTAACATATTATAACACTATATTTTCATCCATTATCAATTCATTTTTGCATATTCTTATTAACTTTGTTGCTAATACCCCCTATTCAATCCAATCATCATTTTAACATTCATTAATTTTACAATATTTCTGTAGATAGTCTTTAAATTTCTTCCAATCTTCTTCCACCAACTCTTCTCCCTGGTCTCAGATTCTGCCAGTCATTTCCGCCAGTTCCATATAGTCCATCACCTTCATCTGCCACTCTTCCAGGATGGGTAAATCTTGTGTCTTCCAATACTTTGCAATCAGTATTCTTGCTGCTGTTGTTGCATACATAAAGAAGGTTCTGTCCTTCTTTGGCACCAGTTGGCCGACTATGCCCAGGAGAAAGGCCTCTGGTTTCTTCAGGAAGGTATATTTAAATACCTTTTTCATTTCATTATAGATCATCTCCCAGAAAGCCTTAATCTTTGGGCACGTCCACCAAAGGTGAAAGAATGTACCTTCATTTTCTTTACATTTCCAACATTTGTTATCAGGCAAATGATATATTTTTGCAAGCTTGACTGGTGTCATGTACCACCTATATATCATTTTCATAATATTCTTTCTTAAGGCATTACATGCCGTAAATTTCATACCGGTGGTCCACAACTGTTCCCAGTCAGCAAACATAATGTTATGACCAATATCTTGTGCCCATTTAATCATTGCAGATTTAACCGTTTCATCCTGCGTATTCCATTTTAACAGCAAGTTATACATTCTTGAAAGTATCTTAGTTTTGGGATCTAACAGTTCTGTTTCCAATTCTGACTTTTCCACCTGGAAGCCAATTTTTTTGTCCAAATTATAGGCCTCTCTTATTTGATAATAATGAAGCCAATCTCGCACTTTATCTTTTAATTTCTCAAAACTCTGCAGTTTCAATTTGTCTCCTTCTTGTTCCAGAATTTCCCAATATTTCGGCCATTTGGCCTCCATATTGAGCTTTTTCTGAGCCTTTGCTTCCATTGGTGACAACCACCTTGGGGTTTTATTTTCCAATAAGTCTTTGTATCTTATCCAGGCATTGAACAATGCTTTCCTGACAATATGGTTTTTAAATGCTTTATGTGCTTTAACCTTGTCGTACCACAAATATGCATGCCACCCAAAAACATTATTAAAACCTTCCAAATCCAAAATGTCTGTGTTCTCAAGAAGCAGCCAGTCTTTCGACCAGCAGAATGCTGCTGATTCATAGTAAAGTTTAAGGTCTGGCAGGGCAAATCCGCCTCTTTCCTTTGCATCAGTTAATATTTTAACTTTTATTCTGGGCTTCTTGCCCTGCCAGACAGGCTGGCTTCACAGTTTTCCCTGCATTGAGATTTTTGTATCTCTCTATTACACACACACACACACACACACACACACACACACACACACACACACACAGAGCATGATTTGCCATAAATTACCAGGTCAAAAATTATGAAACCAATATCATGATATGGACTTCAAAACGGTTTTGGGCCATATATTGCCCTGCCCTTGTCTCAAGTTGGTGGTCAGCACTGCTTTCTGTGGGAGGGGGTTCCATACTCTGTGCTGCGTGAAGAAGTCGTTTCTTTTATCTTTATACAAACTTTGCTGGTGGGGGTGTGGACGCAAGGAGCCTGCCTGCCTTTCTCCTTCCACACCCCCAACCTGCTGTTGCATTCCCTTTTTCCTCCATGGCCAGCTAGATGCTTCTGTGCAAGCAGGGCCCAGGGGCAGCCAGTGACCCTTCACCTGCTGCCGGCACCCCAGCAACCGTGATCTGCGGTCTCCGAAATCTGCCGCGTTCCTCAGAACCGCCTCCGTCAGCAGCCCTTCCGCCTGGCTGCATCAGAGCAGGGAAGCGTGGCAGCCCCCTCCTCGTCCACGAGTTGTAACAAGTCTGGATCAGCTCCTCCTTCCCACCTCTGCCTCCGTCAGCAGAGCCTTTCCACCTGGCTGGCAAGATATCAAAATGCCCCCTGGCTTCTCCAGCCTGGCTAAGACCATCTGCCAGTGAGCCCCTCCCAGAACAGCCTCGCATCAACTGACTCGTCTGCTTGGTGCGTCAATATTGGCAGGTGCTGATAATCAGCCTGGCTAGGACTGACCACTGTGTGTGTGTGTGTGTGTGTGTGTGTGTGTGTGTGTACACACACACACACACACACACACACACACTTATTTATTTTGTTTTGAGCGTTTGTACCCCAAAATGCTCCCAGAATGGCTTTCATACAGTACAGCCGCTGGTGCTTGCAGGCTTACAGTCTACAAAGGCATAGCACACAAGGGGAAAGGAATGGGGAGGGAAGAGGAAAACCCAAACTCAGGCACTGGTTTCTGTAACTATCAGCCAGCACAATTCAGGGGCAGGAAGTGCCTGGTGCTTCCTATCTCTCTCCCTCTGAAGTAGTCTAGTGGAACGGCTTCTCCCCAGGTGACCATTGAGAGGAAAGGCAATGGCATGAAGCTTTCTTCCTGAGGAGCTCAAGGGAGCCTGCCTGGTATTCTGCCTCCTACCATTTCTTCCTTGTCACAATCCTGCAAGTGGCGTTAGTCTGAGGAACTGCAACTGGCTCGCGAGGTCACACCCACTGAGCTTCAAGGCTGAGTGGAAGGATTTGCACCCTGGTAGCCTAGGGCGAGCAGCAGTGTCTATGCAGGTGAGCAATTGGGCAGCTGGAGGGAGGAATAATTAATAATTTTATTACTTACACCCCATCCACTCTAGGCAGCTTCCAGCACATAGAGAAACAAAAAAATAGATCTCTCAGGCCCTCCTCTTGGTTCCTGAGATGAAGTACTCACAAGCGCTATACAGAACTCCTTCCTTGAACTCCCAGGAACCAAATCCTGTGTTTCTGTTTTTCTGTAACCTTATTTTCCAGCCTTATAGTTATTATGCTGTCTGTCCGGCTTTGAATTCAAACAGGGGTGCAGAAAAGTTCAGGGCAGACAAGTCGCCCTCCCTATGGCACACAAGAAACCCTACCCCGTGTCCAGTAACCAATTTGGGGCGGGCCGGTTATCAAAATACATTTAAAGATTTCTGGTGTGCCTTTAAACTCAAACGCTCCTCAGGGTAGCTTCCTTAAGACACAGACCAGGATTCAAATTTTTAAAAATCAAAGCAAGTGGAAACAGCAGTCAAAAGGCCAGCATCACATCTGTGTTTAACTGATCCGCATTGCAAGGAGTCAAAAACTGAGGATTTGAACCCAGCAACAATACAGAGCTTAAAAGTTCGGCCTCTTAGTTAAAGGCAGCTGGAGATAAATGACTTTCTCCAGCCCTGCTTTTGAGAAGCTGCCAGTGGAGGGGGTCAGACAGGTATCCCTTGGGTGCTGGTTCTGGAAGAGGAGAGCGGCCTTGGCATCGCTCCAACCAGATCAGCAGCTCAAGCGATACTCCCAGAGGGCTGATAACTGTCCGCTTATTGTAATGCAAATCATTCCGCGATGCGGATAATAATACGCCAGGCGGCTGTGGCTTGTGGCTTCCTTACAGGTTCACCCAAGCAGCAGCCCCGAGGCTACGAGGCTCCTGTCTCTGTCTTGGTCTTGACGCCTCCTGCCTTGTCACTGTGTCATCAGACAGGAGGATATAGAGGTAGACAACTGGGCTGCAGCCTTGAATACGCGTGCCTGGGAATAACATGCTGGGTGCCTGCTTTGCATGCAAAAAGACCCAGGTTCGTTCCCATGGGGCATCTTCAGGTAGCGCTGCAGAAGACTCCCTGCCTGAAGCCCTGCAGAGCCTCTGCCAGTCAGTGTACACAATATTAAGCTAGATGGACGGTTTCATTTCACTTTTTGTATACCGCTTTTCTGTATTACTGTACACAGGGCGGTTTATGAGCTGAAGGGACAAAAAAATAGACAGCAAAGATCGCACAGATTCTAATAAGAATCTGATCCAAGACAAAAAGAAGTCATAATAAACAACTTCTATCAAATAAAGCAATATTCAGGAATCCATTAGAATAAAATAGTAAGCAGTAAAATTAAAATAGCAAATAATCATAGCATCGTAGGGACTCGTCAATAGTCCAGCCCCCTGCAATGCAGAAATATGCAGCTGTCCCATACAGGGATCAAAACTGCGACCTTGGCGTTATCATAACCAATTGAGCTATCTAGGCTTTAAGGAGTTTGCAATAAAGAATTACTCAACTATAATCAATATACCGGTAAATAATGGCAAGTCACAATGCATAAAACAAAACATACAAAGCCATGTAAAAGGATCAAATTGAGAAACAAGGACACACAACGTATAAAGTTGGTTTAAATATAGGAACTCCTCTCTTCACGGATGCTTCTACTGTTCTCAAAGTCATGTTCTGGGAAAGGCTCCCAGGGCTGGAGGGTGGGTCAAGGCAGGTGGAAAAGCCATTGCCTGGTGGCCGACACAAAGTCCTTCTTCCCTTTCAGTCTTTTCTTCAGTCCTTTGAATGTCAGTATAGTCATGAGGACTAGAATCATTTAACATTTTGCTGCTTCCTGCCTTTGTGCCTAGCTTAGCTGTTGAGCATCTCCAGGTAGGGCTTGGAATATCATACACACAAGCCCCAGCCTGAAACGCCAGAGATTCACTGTAGATCGTCCTGAGCATGAAGGTCTGACAATGTAATTTGGTATAGCTTCGTGGGTTCCTATCTAAATCAGAACAATGAGGACCAGAATCCTATTGTTTCAAAAGTCAGGTGCCACCCCCACCCACTGTAAGACTCTGGGAGTTCCAGGCACCCACGCAGGGTCTGTGGTCCTTTGGAGAATTGAGACACGGTGGAGACTGACATACCTTTAAGAAATATGGTTTAGTCCCCTATTTACACCTTCAGTCTGCCTGGAGGGAGTCCCGATCTTACAGCATGGTCCTTTCAAGAGGGGCTTGTGCAGCCCTGGACTCCAAGGCATCTCTCCCCGCCAGCCTGCAGCCAGCCTGCCCAAGATGGATCCCATCCTTCTCTCCCTTTCTTCTTCCCAGCACACCTTGCTTAAAAACCCTCTCTTTTCCTGCCACTTCACACCCAGTTACCCTGCAGCCTTCCAAACCCCCAGTCTCAGGGCAAGGAGGGAGGACAGCTATCCTCAATGGCCTTCTGTTGTTCCTAAGTGGCCCTTGCTTGGCCAGGTCCTTTGCGTAGGCTAGTCCAGGAATTCCTCTGCAGCATGTATTTCTCCCTCCACATCCCAAATAATAAAAACCCTACCATTTATTAATTTCTAGAGTTTAGGGGAAGGACTTTAACTCAGCAGAGGTGTGACTGCTTTGCATGCAGAAGGTCCCAGGGTCTTTCTCCGCTGGGCTGTGAAAGACCCCTGAGTCTGAAACCCTGGAGAACCGCTCCCAGCCAGTCCTTACAGTGCCAGCTAGGTGGACCAGCATCTCATTCTCTAAAAAGCCCGTTTCCTGCGTTCCTATGAAATGAGCCTTCGCACGGACCAGAGTCTTGCTTTCTTTTTAGAGGAAGGGGCATAGCTCAGCAGCAGAGTACCTGCTTTTCCCATTCAGAAGGTCCCAGGCTTAATCCTCGGTGCTGTATCCAGGCAGAGCTGGAATATCCCCCGCCTGCATCCCTGGGGAAGCATTTTGAATCACTGCAGATCAGGGTTTTCCAAACTCTGGTCTCCAGCTGTTTTTGGACTACAACTCCCATCATCCCGAGCTAGCAGGACCAGTGGTGAGGGATGATGGAAATTATAGTCAAAAAACAGCTGGAAACTGAGCTTTGGGAAACTCTGCTAGTCCTGAGCTTGCAGGTGGTCTTGTTAGGGAAATATTGGGGCAGTGTCAGAAGTGGGTATTAGGTGTTGAACTCTGATATTTCATTTACAGTCTCCCTTGGTAAATCAGGTCCAGGGTGTCATTCGATTCCTAATCTCTCCTGATTTTCTCTTCTCTTCCAAATATGTTGGGGTCGCTTCCCTGCCCCAGGTGTCTAGCGGGAACCTGCTTGCCATTCTGAACCGACACTACCAGGATCTTTCCTGCGTGGCCTTCACAGACGACAGCAGCCACTTCCTCTCCGGAGCGAAGGACAGCCTTGTGATAGTGTGGAACCTGTACAGGTAAGAGATGGAGAAGTTGGAAGGTGTGCTGAGGAGGGCGACTGAGATGATATTGAATCTGGAAGCAAAGCCTGATGAGGAACTGTTGAAGGAGCTTGGTATGTTTAGCCTGAGAAGGAGGGGAGTGAGAGACCATAGAATGGTGGAGTTGGAAGGAACCCTGAGGGTCATCTAGTCCAACCCCCTGCAGTGCAGGAATCTCAGCTCAAACATCCATGACAGATGGCCCTCCAACCTTTGCTTTAAAACCTCCAAGGAAGGAGAGTCCACAACCTCCACTGTTGAACAGCTCTTAGTGTCATAAAGTTCTTCCTGATGTTGAGTCAGAATCTCCTTTCTTGTAACCTGAAGCCATGGGTTCAAGTCCTACCTTCCAGAGCAGGAGAAAACAAGCTTGTTCCCTCTTCCACGGGACAGCCTTTGCTTGAGATATTGGAAGATGGCTCTCCCGTCTGCTCTCAGTCCCCTCTTTTCCAGGCTCAGCATTCCCAGCTCCTTCAACCGTTCCTCCTCAGGCTGTGGGGGTCTGATACAATAGCCATCTTCCAACTCTACGATTCTATGATCCATCTTATTATTGTTATTGTATTTCAGTGTTTTGTTGGAAGCCGCCCAGAGTGGATGGGGAAACCCAGCCCGATGGGTGGGGTATAAATAATAAATTATTATCATTATTATCATTACTATCATTATTATCATTATTATTATTAAGTCCAGTGTTGCATACACAAACTGGCAGCAGCTCTCCAAGGTTGCTTTCCTTCTCCTTTTATATCCCTTCTAACCTAGAGGTTGGACTAGTTGAACCTTGGGCTCCCTCCCAGCTCTGCGATCAGACGATTCTAAGAGGCAAAAGTCTTCACTGACCTTGCTTGCTCTGTTTGCAGAGGTTTCCTCTTCCACAACCTTTTGGCCCACTCGTGTCTGTCTCTGGCTGAGTCTCTTCTTAAAATGAAGGCTCGTTTTCCGAAGCTTCCCACCATGGCTGGCTTTGACGCAGCCCCAGAGCCGCAGCTCTTGCAGAGGCACAGCAGGCAGTTTCTGGGGCAGGGTTGTGGGATGATGGCAGTCGAGCCCATCACACAGACCAGTGGTTGATCAGAAGGAGGCGAGGGTGGAACAGCAACTCATGCAGGGACCCTGTGGGCAGCCGCCTCCTCCTCCTGAAACAATTTAGGTTTCATAGCACAGGAGCTGCCAGGATGCCAAGCCTTCTTCTGTTTGCCTCCCATTGCAAGCAGGCACCCAATTCCCGTTAACCAGGCTGCTTTGGGCCCCCTTTGACAGAAATAATGGCACTATGGAAGCCTCTGACTCTCCCCCCCCCCAACTTTGCACACTGTGCCAACGTTGTTTGCTGGCTCCCTCCACACCGAAGCAGCAGTTGGCATGGAGATGCCAGCACGTCCCTGACCCCCTGGGCCAGCAGAGCTTTTGACAGGCGGCATCTCTTCCTTAATTGCTTTGGCCATTGAGGCTGCAAGGCCAGCCAGCCGGAGGGGAGGCTCTCATGGTTGGATCCTGCAGGCGCTGTTCCCAGCCTCCTTTGCTCGCCACTGTTTGTCAACTGCCATCCAATGGCAGAGGGTGCTCTGAGGACAGCAGTCCGTCCGTCCCCCCATCTCACAGCCCTTAACCTCTTCAGTTTCAGGAGCTACAAAACATCATCATGTTGGGGAAGGGGCCGCATTGTCTTCCAGGCAGCACTCTGGGGGCCAGAGGCGAAAGTGGGTGGGGCAACGGCGAAAAGAAAGAATGAAAAAGTGGATGTGAATGAAAAAGAAAAAAGGAAAAATATACATTACCATACCTTAATATATGGCTGTGTTTATTCTTATTATCCTAATGCACGTTTAATTGTCAATAACCTAATAGATTCTGTGCAAGTTCCAAATATCATTGTATTTATGCAAAGAAAGTCTGCGTCTATAAGCTGTTCCTATGTTGTCAAGCCATTGATTAAGGGGAATCGTACCTCCATTCTTCCAATTCATCAATATCAATCTCTTGGCCAACATTAGGGCGCGTAGAATCCATTTTCGCTGTCCTGTTGTCAGTTTCCATACAATGGGTTCAAGAGCATATTCACCTCTGAAAATCTTGAGTTTTTCCGTATGGTGTTGTTTATATAGTCCAGCACTTTCTCCCAAAACTTAGTAAGTGTGCGACATAGCAGAAGCATTGTCTGTATTACATCTCCAACAAAGAGGTATATTAGATAGACAAACGTCAGGGAGTCCAGACTATAAGAAAATCAACATTGTCTCCCGTGAAAAGCTTGAGGAGAGCCAACTCCAGACATGCCGTTGCTTTTATTTGGGCAAATGCATCCGGAACTGAGCCACGTTCCCTCACACCTGCCATGCGCGTTTCCTGGGACCCCCGCTTTCTTTGCCCTGCTTGCTGTGTGCTGAGGCCTCTTCCTTCCCCCTTTCCCCAGCGTGCTGCAGGCCGAGAACTCCCAGAGCCCAGAGCCCCGCCATGTGTGGTCAAGACACAGCCTTCCCATCACGGACCTCTGCTGCGGCATGGGCGGCCCCATGGCCCGTGCTGCCACAGCCTCCCTAGATCAGACGGCCAAGGTAAGGGAGGCCAGCAGGCCAGGGGAGCGGAGTGCCGCTCCTCAGGTAACAGGGGCTGGCTGCACGGGGGGGGGGGGGAGTGGTGGGAGGTGCCAGCCAGGGAACCCCCAAGGGAAATCCTGGAGGAGGAAAGCTCAGGAATTGGTAGTGGGACACTGAAGAGGGGGAAGATTAGGAGGCGGTCTTGGATACTGAAAAGGCAAGAGGGTTTAGTGAGCAGGAGGAGTCTGTGACAGGGAGCAGTTCAGACTCCCGGCTGAAGCAGAGGAGGGGAGTCAAGTGGCCGCAGAAGAACCAGGGGGTCTCCCTCTCTGGCTGCAACAAGCTCTCTCCAAGAACACGCAGAATAACGAGGAAGGCAAAACAGAGGCTAGAGGTGTGGCAGACACAGCTTGAGACTGCTTGGGAAACATCTGGGAAAGGAGGAGCCTTAAGGTGGACCTTCAGTCCTGGCAACAGCTCCATAGGGGCAAAACCACCTGGGAAGGGTTGCTAAGTTGTATCCCGTTTCCTTGAATAATACGTTAACTTCACTGACCATGGAGCCCTCGCCTTTCATGCTGACCTGCATCTGGCTCCAGTCCTGAAAGCAGGGCAGAAGCGTTGCAAGGAAGCCCTGCGGCAGCTGGATCAAGCCCCTCTATTCCAGCGTCTTTCCCCCAGTGGCCAGCCAGATGGCCCAATGCGAAGCCCCAATGTTAGAAATTAGCCAGGTGCGTTTTGTGACTTGCATGGGTCCAATTGCATCTGTCTCTGGCTGGCCCCTCTAGCTTTCTCCAGCAGGTCAGCAGAAGAGCTTATTTATTGCATTTATCTCCTGCTTTTTTATCCAAGGAGTCCATTGTTCACCACCACCCCTTCTCGGTTAACCCCTGCAACAACCCTGTGAGGTAGGTTAAGAGGCTGTGACTGACTCACAAAGTCCTCCAGGGAGCTCCATGACTGAGCGGGGATTTGAACCCTGATCTCCCAGGTCCTGGTCCGACACTCTTAACCACTACTCCCCACACTGACTCTCTAAACTCCCACCTCCAAAATGATTCAGGGCAGGCTGTGGGGCAGGTGGTTCTCAGGTTGTGGAGTGCTGTACACAGCCTCCTATACACACACACACACACACACACACACACACACACACAAATAAACAAACAAACATGCACATGGCTACATTTTGTACAGATGCAAATGGGAGCAGCAAGAAAATGTAGTATGGAGCGCTTGGTATTCCGTTTTCAGGGAGTTTTTTCTATAAAGATTTGTGTGTGCGCGTGTGTGTATATGTCTTTGAACATTAGGGCTTCCTCCAGGATTGCTGACACCTCCCTCTTGTGCGTTTTGCCTGCATCAGCTATAATAATTCACATACCGGCAACATCATTCTTTGCTACTCATCTCTTGTGGCCTGAACGTTATTCAGCCAAGTCAGCCCAAAAGTTCACGGCAACGGCCGTCAGTGGCCCTGTGACAGCCACTGCCTCTCAGCCTCAGTGGTTCATTGTGGGGATTATATGGGGAACGGAAGAACCAGGCTTGGGATCCTTGGAGAGAGAGGAAGGATAGAATTGCAACAAATAAATAACAGATTCCTTTGAAATTAAACATGCTGGGGAGCATGGGTGGAGAGGGCAGGAGGGGTTTGATCCTGCGGGGGTCCCCGACCCCTGCCCCTCCTTCTCAGGAAGATGGGATTTGGAGCCCAGCAACTTTTGCGGGGGCCACAGATCTTCTCCATCCCTGATCTGATCTCTCAGGAGGGAATGCCATCTGTCATAGGGTCAGGAAGGATGGGACAACAAATGTTATCCCGTCCCCTGGTTTTATCTCATGTTCAGTTGCAAGTTTGCCCATCCATTCCCAAGCCCCTCTGCCGTGTTCCACTGCCGTTCCATCTTGAGCTGCAGGAATTCCTGGCCCACCTTTGTACACCCTTGGCTAATTGGTCCTAAATAAATCCATGGAATTGTAGAGTTGGAAAGGGGCCCCAAGGGTCATCTAGCCCAACCCCCTGCAACGCGGGAGTCTTTTGCCCAACGTGGGGCTCGAACCCACGACACTGAGATTAAGGGGTCTCGTGCTGTACCAGTTGAGCTATCTGTGTGGTTCCTCTTCTCCTCTCTTCCAGCTTTGGGAGATCTCCTCTGGCGACCTCCTCCTCTCTGTCGTCTTCGACGTGGGCATCCTGTCAGTGACCCTCGACCTCACAGAATACCACATGTTCTGTGGTGGCATGGACGGCTCCATCTTCCAAGTCGACCTCTGCGCCTGGGTAGGTCCGATTCCACACATGGCATTTTATGCATTGTGACTTTGCAGTTATTTTTATTGATTGCAGTTTAGTAATTATTTATTGTAACTGTTAAGAGCAAATTTGCTGATGTTTTGCATGTTAATGTTATTGTGCACTATTTATTATATTCTAATACATTACTGAATGTTACTTTATTCAAAATAAGTCGTTCCGTTTTAAAGTTATGTTTTATTACAATTTTCTGTATTGGACCAGATTAATATAAGGTGTGGGGTTTTTTTCTGGGAGTGTTTTTGTGTTGCTATAGACCGCCTTGTGCACTGTAATATGGAAAGGCAGTATACAAATTAAAAGTGAAATGTAGCACTTAACAAAGGAACCCGCCTGCCTTACACACTGAACCAAAGTATGTATGTTCTGTGTTGCTTCATACTGTCAACACTGACTGGCAGCAGCTCTCCGGGACAGGCAGGTGTTTCTCCCAGCCCTACCTTGAAGTGCCAATGAGCTACATGGGAAGTCAGGTGTTGGGCAGGTTAAGAGATTTTGTTTGTATTATATTATTTATTTTTAAAAAGTACAAAATTACAAGCGCACTGAGTAAGATAAGACACACAAAAAAGAGAAGAAACAAATAGTACCAATGTAGAAAACAAAACGGGGGAGGGGGAATATTGTGTACATTCCCCCCCCCAAAAAAGGCGGGGAAATTTGATACTGTAGTTAATTAGACCTTAATCTAACAGGTATTTATAAAAATGAATTCCAAATATCGTTGAATTTATCCATGGCAAGTCTACGTTTGTACACAACTTGTTCATGTGTAGCAAAGTTGTACATACCTTCAATCATTAAAGTGAGCTGCATTGTTATTTTTCCAGTTCATCAGTACCAGTCTTTTTGCCACGGTAAGGGTGCGGACAGTCCACTCTTAGTGTTTTTTAGTGACATTCAGTGATTGACAGGTGGGTGGGTCTGCCCACCTGCCAGTCACTGAACATCACTAAAAAACACTTGTCTAATGGTGGGGCGGGTTGGAGATTTGCCACTTCTGGAGCAGACAAATCTGGGCTGTATGCAGTGCTATTTTTTGAGAAAAAGAGGAGCTGGAACTGACCACCAACGCCTCCCTTGTTCTCGTAGAATGGCCATGTCGCCCACCTGAGAAGGGCTGGAATTGAGTTCCTGGCTGTGTGAACCAGAAGCCCCACCCAAGTACCTAAGGCAGCTTCCTGGTTCCCACCTACACACTTTTCCTGGCAATGCTTCAAAATATAGTTTGTAACTTCCCCCTCCTCTTTCTTTCAGCCCGTGCAAAGGGAGAGGGGCTTCCAGACAGAAAGGGAGTCTGCCAAGATCTTCAAGGGGCATCGGTGAGTGCTGCGGCAAAGGTGGGGTACAGCAACAAAGGGGAAAAATTTTTTACCTACATGTGGTGATTTTTGGTTTGATTGGATTACCCTCTGGGTCCCTTCCAAATCCACAATTCTTTCATTTGATCGGATGGGCGGAATTCCAGCCAGGCCACAGCACTCAGGAGAAGGTGCACAAAACACACAGGTCTGAGGGCTGCCCATCCCAACATAAACCTTAGATTCTAAGGGGCTTTGGCGGGGAGGGGCCAGACATTTGGCTCAGCCCCTTTCTCTATCAATGGAGATGACTTCAATTTCACTCAAGACACAACCTGGAGGCCCTTTGTCTTCCCTCCAGGAACCAGGTGACGTGTCTCTCTGTCTCCACCGACGGAAGCCTGCTCCTGTCTGGCTCGCATGACGAAACCGTCCGGCTGTGGGACATCCAGAGCAAGCAGTGTCTGCGCACGGTGAATTACAAAGGTACGCAAGTGCTGTGTGCCTATGTGCACCTCCGCAAAGGGTTGCAGCGCAGCCCCTGCCTTGCATGCAGAAGGTCCCAGGTTTGAACCCTCTCCTGCATCTCTTGAGCAGAACTCGCACCTGGGGCCCTGGACAGACCTTGCTCCCAAGTAGCACAGGCAGCCCTGACCAAGATGAGTCTCTGTGTGAGGCAGGTTCCCTACAGTCCGTTTGTTCATTTGTTTTTTAAAATTATATTTTTTTAAGTTTCATCATCTTCAACATATACAATCAAAACACAGTTTCGTCTTTTCTCGACTTCCCACCCCATTTTCCATGGAATTGTTGCATCTCCCTTTCTGCTGCTCCTTCTCTTCTTCCTATCAAATCACAACCACAATATTATAGTCCAATTCCTTCTGTTGCTCGTAGCTCAAATCCTGCTTGCAAGTTCATCATGCTATAATATTTCTTTAAATAGTCCGAAAAAGGCATCCATTCTTCCATAAAACGCATACTGTTAGAGTCTCTTAATTTTGCTGTTAGTTTTGCCAGTTCTGCATATTTGTTTTGCAGGTTTATCAAACTCTCTTCGGCGAAAAGCTACCAGTGCAGTACATAAGATCAGATGAAATGCAGAAAGGGAAGGGAATTGCAAGCTCAGTTAAGCAAAGCGCAATAGCTTGCATCCAGCTCAAGTTTTACCCAGAGTAAAAAAGGTAAAGGTAAAGGACCCCTGACAGTTAAGTCCAGTTGCAAATGACTCTGGGGTTGCGGTGCTAATCTCGCTTTACTGGCCAAGGGAGCCATCGTTTGTCCGCAGACAGTTTTATCCGGGTCATGTGGCCAGCATGACTAAGCCGCTTCTGGCGAAACCAGAGCAGCGCATGGAAATGTCGTTTACCTTCCCGACGGAATGGTACCTATTTATCTAGTTGCACTTTGATGTGCTTTCAAACTGCTAGGTTGGCAGGAGCTGGGACTGAGCAGCGGGAGCTCACCCTGTTGCGGGGATTCGAACCGCCAACCTTCTGATCAGCAACCACAAGAGGCTCAGTGGTTTAGACCACAGCGCCACCCACGTCCCCTTCTGCTATCTAGCTGAATGTTAAGATGCTCTGATTTCAGCTGGTAACCGTGATTCCAGAGGGCTGCAGCGGCCACACTAAAAACTCAAGTTTCTTTCCCCAGCCCTGCCTGGAGATGCTAGGAGTAAAAGTGATCCTCCCTGATAGTCCTCATGCTTCCAAGCAAATAGCTGAAATAGGAATGGAGGACTTTGCCTTATGCCAAATCAGACCCGTGGTCCATCTAGCAGAATCCTTCCTGGAGTTTCAGGATCAGAGTCCCTTTCCTGGGAGGTGCCCTTCCCAGCTCAGATACCCAACATGTTTTGTTTATACAACTTTCTACTCCAGAGCAGAGTTTTTAGGTATTCTCAGCAAACTGTTATGGGTTCCTTTCTTCTGGAATTCTTCTCCCTGAACAGGAGAAGTGGTGTCTGTGTTATTATCCGAGCCACCATTTCCTCATATCGAGTCATCTTTACGTAATCTTCATTTCAGCTATTTCTCTTTGTCTAGGGGCAAAACTCTTCTCTTCCCCACCCCCAAGAACACAGCACAATTTGCAAAATCCTCTTAGCCCTGGCTGGTTGTGTGCGTGTGCTTGGCATGTGCCCTGCTTTGTTTTGAAGCGATGCTCAAAGCCTTGCGCTGGCAAAGAGAAAAGGAGCCATAAAGCCTGCATGGCTGAATCTTAAAAACCTCACGATCTGTCTTGAGGATCGTAATTTTCTCAATGTGCTGAGCCGCGCTTGGTGCCTGCACCCTCTTCCCCCTAATCCTGGGTAGAAAAAAGTGCCAGGATATAACAATGCAGCTGGCAAGGGGAGTGTTGGTTCGGCGTCGTCCAATGGGGAGGCAGCCCTTGTCCACCCACTCCTTCCTGGAGAGGAGAGGCAAATTATTTTTGCACAAGTTTTATTAGGAAAGGGGATTGGGAGATAAAGCTGCTGGGTTTTGCAAGACCTTTTGTGGTGCAGCAACATTTGGAAAACTGGCGTGGGTGGTTAGGACTCCAGGCACCAGCCGATGCCCATGCGTCAGCCAGTGTGGGCAGGTGGTGGTGGTGGTAATAATAATAATAATAATAATAATAATAATAATAATAATAATAATTTGTTATTTATACCCCGCCCATCTGGCTGGCCACTCTGTCTGTCCTGACTCCAGGGCTGCTCCTCCATGCTGTGGCTGCCTGTCCCCTTGACCCTCTAAGCAAGTGTTGTGTGCCAAGGGGTGCCCTCAGGGTCCCAGTTATGGAATCATAGAAATGTAGAGCAGGAAGGAACATAAGAACCTCACAGGGTGAGCCAAGTGGCACACGGAGTCCAGCATCCCGTCGCCACAGGATTCACAACTAAAGAATCCCTGGCAGGGGACCGGTCCAACCTATTAAAAAACCTCTGAGGAAGGAGAGCCAAACACCTTCTGAGGAGACCGTTCCGCTGTTGAACAGCTCAAAAACCAGAACACTCACTTTTGGGTTTGAGATTCAAGGGATGACTGTACTGGAAGATGGCCATAATGCCATCCCTCGGCCTTCTCTTCTCCAGGCTGAACATGCCTGATGCCCCTGAAAACTCCTTACTCTACCACACAGGTCTCTCCCTGGGCACAGGAGTTGTTGTTGTTATTATTATTATTATTATTATTATTATTATTATTATTATTATTATTACAGTGGTACCTCAGGTTAAGTACTTAATTCGTTCCGGAGATCTGTACTTAACCTGAAACTGTTCTTAACCTGAAGCACCACTTTAGCTAATGGGGCTTCCTGCTGCTGCCGCGCCACTGGAGCACAATTTCTGTTCTCATCCTGAAGCAAAGTTCTTAACCTGAAGCACTATTTCTGGGTTAGTGGAGTCTGTAACCTGAAGCGTATGTAAGCTGAAGCGTATGTAACCTGAGGTACCACATTATTATTATTATTATTATTATTATTATTATTATTATTATTATTATTTATACCCCGCCCATCTTGCTCGGTTTCCCCAGCCACTCTGGGCGGCTTCCAACACAATATTAAAATACAGTAATGCATCAAACATTAAAAGCTTCCCTAAACAGGGCTGCCTTCAGATATCTTCTAAAAGTTTGGTAGTTGTTGTTCTCTTTGACATCTGGTGGGAGGGCGTTCCACAGGGCAGGCGCCACTTCCGAAAAGGCCCTGCCTGGTTCCCTGTAACTTGGCTTCTTGCAAGGAGGGAACCGCCAGGAGGCCCGCGGCGCTGGACCTCAGTGTCCGGGCAGAACAATGGGGGTGGAGACGCTCCTTCAGGAGCAGTGCAGTGGACTGGAGCTCAGAGACCTGCTACTGATTATGCCTGGCATGATGCAGTTGGGTGCTAACCAGGGCCATAGCTCTGTGGCAAAGGCTCTGCTGGGCACGCAGAAGGTCCCAGGTCCAGTTTGCAGGCAGGACTGGTAGCATCCCCTGCCTGAATCCCTGGAGAGCCACTGCTATCCAGTCTGTGTGTAGACTGATTAAGGGTCTGGAAACTAAGCCTTAGGAGGAGCGCTTGAAGGAGCTGAGAGGAGATAAGATACAGTGGTACCTCGGGTTAAGTACTTCATTCGTTCTGGAGGTCCGTTCTTAACCTGAAACTGTTATTAGCCCACTTTAGCTAATGGGGCCTCCTGCTGCTGCCACACCGCTGGAGCATGATTTCTGTTCTCTTCTCCAGGCTGAACATGCCTGATGCCCCTGAAAACTCCTTACTCTACCACACAGGTCTCTCCCTGGGCACAGGAGTTGTTGTTGTTGTTGTTGTTATTATTATTATTATTATTATTATTACAGTGGTACCTCAGGTTAAGTACTTAATTCGTTCCGGAGATCTGTACTTAACCTGAAACTGTTCTTAACCTGAAGCACCACTTTAGCTAATGGGGCTTCCTGCTGCTGCCGCGCCGCTGGAGCACAATTTCTGTTCTCATCCTGAAGCAAAGTTCTTAACCTGAAGCACTATTTCTGGGTTAGCGGAGTCTGTAACCTGAAGCGTATGTAACCCAAGGTACCACTGTACAGTGGTGCCTCGCAAGACGAAATTAATTCGTTCCGCAAGTTTTTTCTTCTTGCGAGTTTTTCGTCTTGCGAAGCACGGTTTCCCATAGGAATGCATTGAAAATCAATTAATGCGTTCCTATGGAGACCGCTTGCCAGGCTGGCGGTGCGGAGAAGGGCTTTTCTCCCCACCGCAAGCCTTCAGGACAGGTCCGGGAACAGAGGGGAAGGCGCGCAGCGCTTCTCCTCTGTTCCCGGGGCTTGCTGTGGGAGGAGGGTTTTTCCTCCCCACTGCCAACATTCAGAACAGCATTCTGAATGTTGGCGGTGGGAAGGAAAACCCTCCTCCCACCGCAAGTCTTCAGGACAGCCATCCGAAGGCTGGCGCGGGGAGAAGGTCTCTCCGCCCCACCGCCAGCCTTCGGGGGAGGTCCGAGGACAGTGGGGAAGACGCGCTGCGCTTCCCCGCTGTCCTGGAGATTTCCCTATGGGCTTTCGTCTTGTGAAGGAAGCCCATAGGGAAATTGGTTTTGTGAAGCGCCTCCAAAACGGAAAACCCTTTCATCTAGCGGGTTTTTTGTCTTGCGAGGCGTTCGTCTTGCAGGGCACCACTGTAATCATATTCAAATATCTCAAGGGCTGTCCCATGGAAGAGGGAACCAGCTTGTTTTCTCCTGCTCCGGAGGGTAGGTCTCAAACCAAAGGCTTCAAGTTACAAGAAAGGAGATTCTGTCTAAGCATCAGGAAAAACTTTCTGACAGTAAGAGCTGCTTGACAGTCTCCCTCGGAAGGTGGTGGAGTCTCCTTCCTGGGCAGTTTTTAAGCAGAGTTTGGATAGCCATCTGTCATGGATCCTTGGCCTGAAATTCCTGCATTGCAGGGGGTTGGACTAGATGACCCTCGGGGTCCCTTCCAACTCTACAGTTCTATGAACACTGAGGTTGAATAGGCCCAATGGCCTGGCTCTGCGTAAGGCAGCTTCCTCCGTTGCTTTTCAAACAGCCCATTATTCAGAAACATGAGGACTAGAATCTTACTTTTAGCGGAAGGGCCCTAGCCCAGCTTTGCATGCACAAGGTCCCAGGTCCAGTCTCCAGGTAGGACAGGGAAAGTCCCCAAACTAGCTTTGAACTGCTCCCCCCTTCGCAACAGGGCAAAGAGCCCCTTTCCCCGTGTCCTTTATATAACGGCGTTGTTCGTCCCTCCCTCCTCCCCTCCAGATGTCTAATTACTTTTCTCCCTTCTCCGAAAAGAATCCTGTCCAGACGCTGGCAACTCTCTCTGCTGTTATCGGTGCCCCGGGGGAGGCATTAACATCCTTTATCTCGGCTGCGCAGAACACTTGATAAGGCGCTGCCGCTGGCAGCTCAGTTCCCGACACGTCTCTCTTTTCTTCTAAACCCTCCCCTTTCAACATCGGCCTCGGAGCTTCCCTCCTCCCCACCCGCTAAACCCTGAGCCAGGCTGCCTGCTCTGCTTCCCAGCACCGCCTGCCTCTCTTCGCAGCTGCTCCATCCCTTCAAAACTCATCTCTTTTCAGGGCGCAGAAGCCAGTAAATCCTCTGTGCGGTGCAAGCAGCAAGACAGCCCTAATAACGAGGCTTTGGAGCACCGCTCAAACTCGGGTAATTTAATAACATTCCATGTCCGGCGCTTCCACTGAGCTCCGGGGCGGCGGGAGGAGAGAGAGAGAGGCCATCCTTCGTTTTGTAACGAGCTGCAGCTGGTTTTAAGCACTCGCCAGCTTTAGGAGCCGCACTTGGGTCAATAATGGCTGAGCCGGGAGCTGTGCCACGAGAAATGAGCAAGTGAAATAGCGAAAGTCTCCCATGAGCATGCCTGCTGCTTCTCTGCGTGAGTCTCTGCTCCCGCCTCACCTTGGCAGGACTCAGTTAATACCGCCACATAATGGCACGGGTTGCTGTAGGATTCTTTGGTCACGCAAACGTAGTAGTAGTAGTAGTAGTAGTAGTAGTAGTGAAGCAGGGGGCTCCTGTTGGCTCTCTGCATGAGTTGTTGCCCTGGGTTTGCTGCCTTGGGAGTGCAGTAGTGATTTGCACAGAGAACATGGGCAGATGAGTGAACCCACACTCCGTTTCCTGTGCGAGGTGCCGTTCCACTACCTAGGAGGCAAGCCCAAGGCAGTGACTCATGCAGAGATTCAACAGGAGTGCCAGAAGCGGACAGGGTGAAATATGCTTTTCACACTTCACAACAACCCGTCCTCTCCCCGCAGAGAGAGATTTCCCATCAGCACATGCCTTGTTTCAGATCAGAGCCTTCGGCCATCCAGACCACAACCTCCTGAGGGATTTCATTCCACTGTCGAACAGCTCTTACTATCAGAAAGCTCTTCCTGGTGTATAGTTGGAATCTCCTTTCTTGTAACTTGAAGCCATGGGTTCGAGTCCTGCCCTCCAGAGCAGGAGAAAACAAGCTGGCTCCCTCTTCCATGGGACAGCCCTTGAGATATTTAAAAATGGTTCTCCTATCTTCTCTCAGTCTCCTCTTCTCCAGACGAAACATACCTGACTCCTTCAACTGTTCTTCATAAGGCTTGGTTTCCAGACCCTTCACCATCTTGGTCTCCCTCCTCTGCCCACATTCCAGCTTGTCAACATCCTTCTGAAACTGTGGTGCCCAGAATCAGACACAGCACTCCAGGTATGGTCTGACCAAGGCAGAAAAGAGTGGTACCATTACTTCCCTGGATGAAGAAGGATTTCCTTTTGCCTGTTCTGGACCTTCCGGCTTCATTTGATTTCTACAAGCTCTAATGTTATGACAGGAAAGCTGCTCTCTGCTTTCTCCAAGAAATGCGTGATTCGATGCCTTCTCCTCCATCAGTACCAGTGAGCCGCAGTCCAGTCCGAGGCAGAACTTACTATCTTTCTGACACTCAGTTGGGGAAGCCAGTGTGGTTAGAGCATCGGGACTAAGACCTGGGAGAAAGGCCACTGAGCCATGAAGCTCACTTGGGTGGCCTTGGAAGCCAGCCTCTCTCAGGCCAACCTACCTCACAGGGCTGTTGCGAGGATAAAATGGGGAGGAGGAGAACCACACACTGCTCCTTGGAGAAAGGTAGGGCAGAAATGCAATAAATAAATAGAACCAGAGGGTCATCTGAGAGCCAGCGTGGTGTAGTGGTGAAGAGCGGTGGACTCGTAATCTGGTGAACCGGGTTCGCTTCCTGCTCCTCCACCTGCAGCTGCTGGGTGACTCTCAGCCCCACTCACCTCACAGAGTGTTTGTTGTGGGGGAGGAAGGGAAAGGAGATTGTGAGCCGCTTTGAGACTCCTTAGGGGAGTGATAAAGCGGGATATCAAATCCAAACTACTACTACTCCTCCTCCTCCTCTTCTTCTTCTTTTTCTTCTTAAGTTATTTATGGACGAATCCTCTTTGACCTGCCTCCCTGCCACTGGGAAATGGAGATGGATGGGTGTGGCACCCAGTTCTGCCCCAGCGCCTTGCAGATGGGGGGGTGGCGGGAGGCACACTTAAACAAAAGCTCCTGAGAGCTCCAGCTGCGGGCACTGCGGAGGTCCGCCTGGTTTTGCATGCAAACTCCAAAGGCAGAGCCAGGTTTTTTTTGGGGGGGTGGATGCAGAGAAAGCTCACAGGGACACGGCTGGAAATAGATCTGAAGAGTCAAAAGACCAGCCTTGAGCCTTTGGCAGCTGCAAGCGAGGGATTCGAATTTTGTTATTCCGGCTGCTGTTTCCAACGGGTGTTGCTCTCAGATGGGTTGGGAAGGACTTGCTGGATGCACTGTGTGTGTGTAACGCCTGGCTTGGTGAGCAATGAGCTGAGGCCCCTGCCTGGCCCTGTCCTCTTGCTTCCGAAGTCTTCTTCCTCCACTTAGTTTGCCAGGGCGATGGATGCAACAATTTGTGAGTGCAGAGGGGTGATCTGAGGTTGTGGCAGGGAGGTGTCGGGAGCCTGACGGCAGCCCGTGTGGGTAAATGCGGTAATTAAAGCGCTCATTAACTCCGCTGAGTGGATGTGTGCGATAGATCATTACCGCGAGACAACTTGCGAGCGCACCGGGGCCTGGGTGATGGATGGCTCGCTCGGCAGAGGACGGAGAGGCCGCGGAGCTTGGGGCTGTGCCTGGTCGCCCCCGGGGAGGTCTCCAAACAGTTCCCTCCGGTCGCCTCCAGATGCCTTCCTAGCTAATTGGAGGAGAAGCTTGGAGAGCTGGCGCGGGAGCCGACAGCGAGGAGGAACGCAGACACACACATGCCTTGGATTCTGTAGAGCAGAACCACCCAAAGATGGTGGGGAGGAGATGTGATTCCTCGGAGGCTTTTAAGCAGAGGTTGGATGGCCACCCGCCATAGATGCTTCAGCTGTGGTGCTTGCACTACAAGGGGTTGGACTAGAGGACCCCCAGGAGTCCCTTCCATTATTCCCTCAGGCAGGGCTTGGAAAATACACCCTGCTTGAAGCCCTTGAGCGCTTCTGCCAGCCAGTGTAGACCAGTGGTTCCCAAGGAGAATAGTACTGCCCCCTGGGTGGGGCGAATACCTAAGTGGGGGTTGCTAGGGGGCAGCAGGGGGCCCCTGTAAATGACAGTCAGGCTCTGGAAAGCTGGCATCTCCCTGGATCAAGTTTGTCGGCTTTGCTGAATTAATTGAACAATTTTTAATTGGGCTTTGAGTGAACGGGCAATTAATTGCCACTGTTTTGAATTTTATCATGTCATCATCTCCCTTAGTGCGCCGTGCGAGCCGCTGCTCTGAATAATGCTTTTTGTGGTGCAGAGTAGTGAGTACATGGGGCGAGTTGATGAACCAAGCTGGAAAAGGTTTGAGAACCACTGTTACAGACAATCTTGGGCGAAATGAACCCAAAGTCTGGCTTCGTCGAAGGCAGTCTTCCTGTGCCTCTGTTGAATTACCCCTTTAAATCAGTATGAGGACTGGAAACCTTACTGAGCTGTGGGACTTGGCGCCTAAATAGAAGGGTGCATGCTCTGTGTGCAGAAAGGCTGCGATTGACTCCTCGTCCGAAAGCCCAAAGAGCTGCTGGCAGTCACAGTCCTGAGATGGATGGCTTGGTGTCCTGACTCAGCATAAGGCTGGTTTTGACTTATCAAGAACCATGAGGACTATCATCTTGCTTCATTTTCAGGGGAGGGTCCACAAGCTCCATGTTCGAGAGGCCCTTGGGGGCCTCTTCCAAACTCTCCAGTTTCTGTGATTCCGCAGTTAGCCCCTCATACGGCATCCCACATGCCTCTTTGCCCTGCCATAAACATAAAGGGACCCCTGACCATTAGCTCCAGTCGTGGCCGACTCTGGGGTTGTGGCGCTCATCTCGCTTTCTTGGCCGAGGGAGCCGCCGTACAGCTTCCGGTTCATGTGGCCAGCATGTCTAAGCTGCTTCTGGTGAACCAGAGCAGCGCACGGAAACGCCGTTTACCTTCCCGCCGGAACGGTACCTATTTACAGTGGTACCTCGCAAGACGAATGCCTTGCAAGACGAAAAACTCGCAAGACGAAAGAGTTTTCCGTTTTTTGAGTCGTTCCGCAAGACGAATTTCCCTATGGGCTTGCTTCGCAAGACGAAACGTCTTGCGAGTTTGTTTCCTTTTTCTTAAAGCCGCTAAGCCGTTAATAGCCGCTAAGCCGCTAATAGCCGCTAAGCCGCTAATAGCCGTGCTTCGCAGGACGAAAAAACCGCAAGACGAAGAGACTCGCGGAACGGATTAATTTCGTCTTGCGAGGCACCACTGTATCTACTTGCTCTTTGATGTGCTTTCGAACTGCTAGGTTGGCAGGAGCTGGGACCGAGCAACGGGAGCTCACCCCATCACAGGGATTCGAGCCTCTGACCTTCTGATCAGCAAGCCGCAGGCTCTGTGGTTTAACCCACAGCACCACCCACGTCCCTGCCTTAAACATACCTTGCCACTAAATCTTTCCTTCCCTCCAATTTGCTCCTGCAGGTCCCGTCACCAATGCCTTCATCACCCTGGCTCCAACCAACATGCTAAACCCGGAGAGCAAGCCCCGCGTCCCCCTGCCCAAGTTCAGCCGCCACCTCTACACCTTGGAGAACGCGGGGAGCCCTGCCAGCGAGGGGATGATGCTGTGCCTGGGAATGCATCAGAAGGTAGGGGGGTCTTTGGCTGCTTCCCCAGCAAACATGGACCAAGTGGCCACCAAGCTAGAAATCCCCCTTCGCTCTTGAGGATGGTGGGCAAAAGGATGGCCGAATGCTTAACGCCCCAGGTCCACTGGTATAAAGGTCTCCCTAAGACCGATAGATTTGAGGCTATTTCCCGGTGTTTGATCCTCAGTCGGAAAGGCACAGTCATAGAGTCAAGAGTTGGAAGGGACCCAAGGGGTGGTCTAGTCCAATCCCCTGAGATGCAGGGGTCAAAGTTAAGAATAAGGCCTTTTGGCTGCCCAGGTGGAGAATAGAGAGCGGGACGTCTCTGAACTAGGAGAATGTACGAAGGGGGGGAAATGAAACAAAAAGAAGATTCATTGCTCTTCCACTCTCACAGCTCAATCTTCAAAGATGGCGATTGCCCATGGTTCTTGGCTAGAGATGCTCGCAGGAGATCTTGCAGGAGTTCGGACAGTCCTGGGAGATCTCGCAAGCCCATGCCAGAACTGGCACATGGGGAGGGCCTTGTCCCCCACCCCCAGCAAGGCAGGGGGCTTAAAAGGACTTCTGTCTTGAATGCATTTAATAATAATAATAATAATAATAATAATAATAATAATAATATGCAGCCCATCTGATTGGGTTGCCCCAGCCACTCTCACCGGCTTCCAACACATATAAAAACATAATAGAACACCAAACATTAAAAACATCCACATACAGGACTGCCTTCAGATGTCTTCTAAAAGTTGTGCTGCTGGGAGGGCATTCCACAGGGAGGGCGCCAGCACTGAGAATGCCCTCTGCCTGCTTCCCTGTAACCTCACTCTTGCAGTAAGGGAACCACCCTCAGAGCTGGACTTCTGTGTCTGGGCTGAACGATGGGGGTGGAGACATTCCTTCAGGTCTACAGGGCTGAGTTTGTCTTTTTCTTGCGGTTTGTAATTGCTTTCTCTGATTACGCAGCAAACCAAATAAAGACATGTTTTATAGCAGGAGAGGGGGAGAGAGAAGGTACGGAAGTGGGACCCAGGCATGGTGGGCGAAGGGAAGACACCTCTGAGCTCTGCGTGCCTGTGTGCCAAGCCTCCTTCCCCTTCCGATGCAAGCGGGAGCAGGTGGCTGTTCCCTCCTGGAAGAGGCGATGCAGATCTGAGAGAGGGAGGGCTGAATGTTCTGGTACAATTGTCCCTCAGGGAAAGGAACAGGTTGGCAGGAGAGAGAGAGGGAGTGTATTATAATCCTGTCGTTGGGCACTGAGGCAGTGATAGGCTGGAACGTCTCCACCGCACCTTGGCATCTCGAGGGACGAGGTTGGCCGTAACGCATAAATTAACTTCCAGTGTTGGGGGGGCCAGCAAGATCCCTGCCAG
Organism: Podarcis raffonei; assembly: GCF_027172205.1. Taxonomy (NCBI): domain Eukaryota; kingdom Metazoa; phylum Chordata; class Lepidosauria; order Squamata; family Lacertidae; genus Podarcis; species Podarcis raffonei. The sequence goes on along the minus strand of NC_070619.1, from coordinate 2,237,373 downwards.
TGGCCCATTTAGCTCAGCCTCCTGTCCCCACAGTGGCCAAACAGTTGCGCCAAAGGGAAGCCCACCAGCAAGATGCGAGCGCAAGAGCCCTCTCCCTTCCTGTGGTGTCCAGCATCTGGGATTCAGAAAAATTTCTGCCTCTGACCATGGAGGCAGAGTGTAAACATCCCGGCTCGTACCCTTGATAGCCCATTCCTCCACCATGCATTTGTCCAGTTCACTTTTAAGCCATCTGGATTGCTGGCCATCACCACTTCCTGCGGGAAGGAGTTCCGCAGTTTAACAAAGGATTTTGTTTTATCTGTCTTGAATCTTCCAACCGGGCCTTCCTTGTGTCAGCAGCTTAGATCTGAAGTGCCTCAAGGACTGCCCGATTCCTTCTGCCCTGCCTTGATCACAGAGACCTTCCGGTGGGGCTCTCTTGGTGCTGCCGGACAGGCCCTGCCTCCTTTCTCTCCCTTGACTGCCGTCCGGTAGAATGACAGCTGAGGATAAGCAAAGGGCAGCTGGTCTCTGAGCAGAGGCAACTGAGCACCCCTCCTTTCCTCTTTGAGACTTGGGTTTCACAATGGCTGGGCCTCTGCTCCAATCCAGGAGGTTCTCCTTTCTGCCTGGGACTCTTCTCTTGGGTTCATGCAGGTGGCTTTGAGTGGAGACCACGTGACTTCAGGTGGACAGGGAGCGGGGAAAGGGTCCCGCTACCTGCTGGCGAGCTTTCCGGGGACACCTGGCTGCCTGACTGCAGGGAAACGGGAGGTGGCTTTGCTCTCATGTCCCCCACAACGTCATAAAATCTCAGCCTCCCCACTCAAACCTGCCAACACCCCTTTGCCAGGAATGCATTTCGTTTTCCCAGCAAGGGGTTGCGTCCGATGCCCTCTCGCAGCCGCTCCAAGGAGAGGGAGAACGAGGGAAGCCGGCGTTTCATCTGCCTTGCCTGTTAACCATCGCTCACTGCGGAGGCATTTTCTCCTCTCCTGCCTGTCTCCTCTCCCCCCAAAACACAAAGGGTGCTTTGATGTGTTATCTCTCCTGCCTGTCATTTTTCCCTCTCCACCCGCGAGACTGATGGGGCCGTCTTCTTTGATGGATTAGCTCCTTGCAAAGGGAGGCCTCGTGCCCGCTCCTCTCCCCTGGCACCACACGGCTTGTCCTTTTCTTCTTCTGAGTTTCCTTCAGCTGCGGCGGGCAAAGTGTCCGGCCGCCCACCCCAAGGCTCTCGCCAGGTATCTCATCTAGCGTTCCTGTAACAGATTCCCAGGAGCGTCCGCTGTCAGCCCTACTCCTTTCCTCTGCAACGTTGACAGCGGCCCCAAACCTCCAAGGTGTGATATCTCTTGTTCACCCAGCAAAAGGAAGGATGTTTCCGAACCAGGAAAGGGGGTTGTTCAGGTTGGATTGGTTTGGGAAACTTCAGCTCCCTTGGGGAGTCTGGCAGAATCCTGACAGCAGAACAAGATTCTAGCCCTCATGACTGCTTGGGGGAGGGTGGGAGACTGAAAACTTGTGAGAACACATAAGAAGAGTCCTGCAGGGTCAGGCCAGTCAGGGCCCATCTAGTCCAGCATTCTGTTTCTCACAATATCCAACCAGCAGTGTTTGAAATTAGTACGGCTCCAGGTGCATTTTGCACCTGGCTATCGGCCACTTGCGACCAAGTGAAGATTCCTGGGTGTCGCCTGACACCTCCACCATCTGGAGGTGCACGCCTGGGCATCCTTGGACCTTGACTGTTTTCACACACTAATACGCCATCCTGTAGAATTCTGTCTGTTGTATTTTATCTGCACAATCAGGATGAATTTCAGCAGCCAAAATGCTTTTTCAGTGTAGCCTGAGCAAGAGCAGTGAGCAACGTTATAGTGAATGGTTGTCACTTGTCTTCGCTCCCCCCACTGCCCTGCTGAGAGTTGTGAATGCCTATGTTATGAATGGTCTGTGTCACAGGAAGAAAAAGAGGTCGGAATGGGCCGATACATATGTAGACTGTCCCTGGATCAAGTGACTTTTCTTCTTTGCTTTCTCAAAGCTCTTAACCCAGCCAGGGGCGTAGGAAGGGGTGTGTGGTGGGGGTGGTCTGCCCCGGGTGTGATCCCAGAGGCAAGTGACAAAATCCCCCCTGGGTGGATTGCGCCACCGCACCGCGATGGGCTCCCCGCCGAAGGATCACGCCTCCCCCGGGTGCACGACATGTGCACCGCTCCAGGTGCCGGAATGGCTAGCTCCGCCACTGAACCCAAGGTTGTCCCCTGAACTAGCCAGATGTTTAACTGAGAATCAATCAGAGTCAGTCCCTCATTTGAAAAATAAGACTTAAGAACCGCCTTGCCCCCAAATGGCATCTAGACATTCTGTTTTGGCAACTGCAACCTTGGTTCAAGGAGTCGTTTAGTGCCTGGCTTGTGTATCTGAGTTTCTAACACTGCAGACCATATCCTCCTTCTGGTAAGAGGACCTGAGTGTTATAGTGGAGGGAGAACTTAGCCATTGTAGCTAGTAGGATTAATTTTGGTCAATTCTCTTTTCAGAGCCATCTGTGAAAGGGCCAACGGAGAGCCCTTAATTCCAGCATGTTGTTCTCACAGTGGCTGACCAGGTGCTTATGGGAAACCAGAAAGCAGGACACAAGCTCCTGGAGTCCAGAAGCATCACTGCTTCTGCTCGTGGGGCTCACTGCTTCTGATGCAGCATTTTTTGAGCCATTGGTTGCATTCTGAAAAGCCATTGGCATCAGTTGTGCAGAACCATCTCGCTTGTCGCTCCTGAATTGAGGGTTCTTTCGCTCGTTTTGGAGGCTGTGTTTTTGTCCCCGGTTTGTTTTAAAACATAGCTGCTTTTTTTTTAATACCACCCTCTGACGGAAACATTTTCCAGGGCGGTTTTACCACAGACCGTAAAACAGCAATAAAAAAAGCAGCACAGTTCAATAAAAAGCAAAACCCAGCGTTGACAGAAAATAAATAAATCAGAGGTTGAAAACCTGGGAAAATGAGAAACGTATCTGCTTGGCATCAGAAAGACACGGAGGCAGGGAAGTTTTAAATGGATGATGTTTTGTTGTGTTTTTAATATTTTGTTGGGAGCCACTCAGAGTGGCTGGGGCAACCCAGCCAGGTGGGTGGGGTATAATTAATGAAATCACTACAGTGGTACCTCGGATAACATACGCTTCAGGTTACAGACTCCGCTGACCCAGAAATAGTACCTCGGGTTAAGAACTTTGCTTCAGGATGAGAAGAGAAATTGCACAGCTGCAGCACGGCAGCAGCAGGAGGCCCCATTAGCTAAAGTGGTGCTTCAGGTTAAGAACAGTTTCAGGTTAAGAATGGACCTCCAGAACGAATTAAGTACTTAACCTGAGGTACCACTGTATTACCAATTGGTGTCAGACCAGGCGAGAGAGAGAGAGAGAGAGATCATGTCCCCCACAAGTAGGGGGAACAGCTGAAAAGACCCTCCCATGTTTGCCACCCACCTCCTCCAAGGCAGCCTGGGCAGGTGGACTTAAGAAAGGACTCCACATTCTATGGATTCCATTTGTATTTTTTGAAGCGCCTATCTTGTTGCAGTATGGAAAGCTTTAATGAAAATCTCATGACAACATGGGCAGGTGTCTGGGGCAAGGGTGGGGGGAATGACTGATAGCTACATCATCTTGAGGTCTGGGGGACTTCAGAGGTCATGGGGCTGAAATTTCCTACTCCCAGGCCATAGGAGGATCTTTCACTTGGCTTCCCATTGGGTCATCTGGTCGGCCGCTGTGAGAACAGGCTGCTGAAGCAGACCTTGTGAGGAATGGTTGAAGGAGGTAGATATGTTTAGTCTGGAAAAGAGGAGACTGAGAGGAGATATGAGAGTCAGCTTCAGATATCTAAAGGACTGGCACATGGAAGAGCTGTTCAGCAGTGGGAGATGGTGGACTCTCCTTCCTTGGAGGTTTTAAAGCAGAGGTTGGATGGTCATCTGTCATGGACGCTTGAGCAGAGATTCCTGCATTGCAGGGGGTTGGGCTGGATGACCCTCACAGTCCCTTACAACTCTACAACTCTATGATTCTGTGACTAGATGGGCCACTGGCCTGACCTTTATTATGTCCTTGAAGGTGAAGAAGAAGGACCTAGAGGGGCAGAGGGAGAGAAGCAAGAGTTTCTGTAACCTTTGAAAAAGGACGCAGCTCCCTTGCTATAAAATAGAGAGATTGCTGTGAAGGTCCTCTCGCTGTGTGTTTTGTGTGCGTTGAGAGAGTGAGAGAAACCCCAATAACACAATGTCTTCCTTTTGCAGACAGTAATAATCTAGAGATGATAGGGGGGCGGCTGGAATGAGAGTGCCAGAGCCGGGCTCTGCGGATCCCCCCCGTCCTGCCTGCAGGATAAAGATCTCCTCTATCTCCCATTATCGGCTGCGTGTCTGCTCCGAAATTAGAACAGAGAGTCTCGGGCTGCGTGTCTGGAGTTCACGATGAGCTGCTGCTGCTGAGGCTTGAGGTGGGGGGGGGGGGGAGGTTTTCCCTTTCCCACTGGTGACGGGAGGCAGGTTTTCAGGTACTTCTGCAAGGTGGCAGAGCAGCTGCCTTGCACGCTGAAGGTCCCAGGTTCAAATCTCCAGAGAGGGCTGAGCTAGACGGCTTGATGGTTTAGCTCCATATAAGGCACCTTCCTAGTTAGATCAGCTCTTTGCTTGGAATCATGAGGACCAGAATCTTGCATTATTTGGAAGGAAAGGACCACAGCTCGCTGACAGACCACCTGCTTGGCCTTCAGAAGGTTCCTGGTCCAGTTCCCCACTAATGTCATGGCCAGGTGGGGCCTGAAAACTTGGCAAGCTGCTGCCAGTCTGTGTGGACAATACTGAGGCTGTTGCGGTGTGGTCAGGAAAGGAGCCCTGTGTGGTCAGGCCAAATTGTGAAAGGCCTCGCGTAGCTAGTAATTTCTTCTGCGCTTTGTTGCTTGGGGATACTCCTGTGAGCCAGAGGGTGATGCTCCTTGGTCCCTGCACCCAGGGGTCCCTGCCCCCAATTCCGATGCTTCTCTTTCAGCACGCAGCAGCACAGAGTCCCAAAATGGCTCTCTGGGCACAGAGTGCTGAGCTTTGGCATGCCAAATGGCAAAGCTGCCTCGAACCGCAAAGGTGCCTGGGACTGGTTGGAGGCAGAGGAATGAGGGGGTCCCAACTGGGGGAACCCCAAGGAAGGAAGGCTCAGAGCCCAGGGAGTGGTGGTGGGACAAGAGGGAGTGGTCAGAGGGAGTAGCCTGGGGGGAGGAGGTGTCAGAAACTGGAGAGGTAACAGGGCTTAGTGAGCAGGGAGAGTTCGTGGCAGAGGGAAGTCAAGAATCGGAGGCAGAAACTGAAGCAGGAGAGGAGGGAAGCCAGGAGGCAGAGGGGAAGTCTGGCTGGGAGAGAGTCACAGATGTCTCCCCGTCCTGCTGCAAAAAGCTCCCCTCCCCGCTGGCCTCCCAGAACCAGGAGAGGCATGAAAAGGGTGGAGGAGAGGTTGGCTGCATGACGGCCCAGTCTCCGATTGCTTGGGGGAAACCCTGGAGAGGAGGGGACTGACAGCTGTGGGGAGGCAGGGACTTTGAATCTCAGCAACTGCATCATGGGGGCAAGACCTACCAGAGATGCTCATTGGGCCTGGCGCTCCTGTGCAGATCCTGTTTTTGCTAATAAAGACTTGTCTACTAGTCGCTCAGTGTGATTTACTGCTGCTCTCTCCTGTCGAAAGGCATGTTCAAACCTTGCTCCCTCCAGCGGCCTGCCTTGTCACTCCTCTCTCATGGCCGGCCAGCTGATCGTATCAGTCCTCTCTCTCTCTCTGATGGATGCCTTCTCAAAAAAAAAAAAAAGCCTCTCAAGCAATCATTTTGTCCCCTGTTATCACGTTTGGTGCGGTGTGATCCTCTTCCTTGAAAAGAATTCCAAGGCTGGCAGAGCTTCTCCGGATCTCTTTGTGAGAGATTATCCCTTTAGCTTCTTCCTTAAGCGTTGTGGAAACTCTTTATCAGGGAGCACTTGAAATTATTTGGCTTCCCTCCCCGCCACTATGCTGGAATATAGCTTTTGCTCCGAGGGTGTGGCTCTTAAGCCGACAGCTTGCCTTTGGCTTCACCTCGACCGAAGCAGAAACCTGGGACATACTTCAACCCTAGGCTCAATCCCCAGCATCTCCCCGGAGGGCTGCTGCCAGCCCATGCTGGGAATATTGAGCTAGGTGGCCCCAACAGTCCGACTTGTATGTATTTAAAATAGCTGTGTAGGAACCATGAGGGCTATATGCTTAGTTTTGTGTAAAGCAGTTTCTTGTATCCTCTGCATGGGGGTTAAGGGTTTTTTTATTTCATGCCGTAGTGTGTGTGTGCGTGTGTGTGTGTGTGTTTGATATTACAAAAAGAAGATAACAGATAAAAATTTAAACATGGAAAACAAAGCTATAGAATAGGCATAGAATGGGTACAGTTGCACATTGGTTGAAATAACAGAAGTCTATGAGTACAGTCATACCTCGGGTTACAGATGCTTCAGGTTGTGCGTTTTCGGGTTGCGCACCACGCCGAACCCAGAAGAACCGGAACGGGTTACTTCTGGGTTTCGGAGCATGCGCAGAAGCGTGAATCGCAACCTGCGTGTGCGCAGACACGGCACTGCGGGTTGCAAACACTGCTGGTTGCGAACGTGCCTCCTGCACAGGTCTTGTTCGCAACCGGAGCGTCCACTGTATAGGATATAGGCATTACCTGGTTATCAAGTCTAGTGGGGACAGCCTGGGTTGCTCTGATGGTTGGAGCCTGGTGCTGACAAGGCCAGGGTTGCAGGTTCAATCCCCACAAGGGACAGCTGCAAATTCCTGCATTGCAGGGGGTGGGACTAGATGATCCTCAGGGTCCCTTCCAACGCTGCAATTCCATGCCAGATTTGCCAGGCTTGTTCCAAGGGTCCCGAAAATGATGGTCCTTCTCTCTGTGTATGTAATAGAGGAATGCCAAATCATATAAAAAGAGCATGGGAGTTCTGGTCAAAATCTCAAATTACGCACAATTTCCTCCCATTTTCCAGAGCAATGGGTGCCCAGCGCCCTATGTATGATTTGTCAGCTGTTTCCAATTGGGTTGCAATTACTGTTTGAGCTGCTCAGACCACCTATAAGACTGGTTCTTTTGACAATATGTCTGCACAATGGCATTTTCAAAAATATCCTTGGCTTGTATCTTGAGCCCTCTGTTCTTCTGTCTCCCACAGGGATCCGGAGAGAGCAACCTGGAGAAAAAAGAGCGGCTGTACTCGCAGATGTGTGCGACAAGAGAAAAGGTGAGGCTCTCTTTCCCTGCAACAGGCGAATTTTGAGTTTTGAGAGGCTTGATCTTGACACATTGCAGACTTTATTTTTTCTTGACCAAATCAGATTTATTGCTAGTTAAGTCAACCATCGTGCCATTTGCATACACAGACAGTAAAAACAAGGCAGGTGTATAAGGCGCACTAAAATACCATTAGCATTTTGCTTTGCAGTAAAGTTTTGGCATTGTTTTTTAACAGTAGGCCAGCCATTCCTACACTGTGCACTGCGGCAGGTAATCCTTCACATTGCTCCCCTTGAAAAGCTGAAATTGAAAAATAAAAACCTTGAGAAATAAAAGCCTAATGCCAGGCGGCAAGACGTGCTTTTTGAAAAAAGAACCGTGAAAAATCAAATTGGGCCTCTGGTGGAAGCAGTGAGGGGAACCATAGGATCTTGAGAGTTGGAAGGGACCCCTGAAGTTCATCTAGTCCAACCCCCAGCTAAAGTGTCCCTGACAGATGGCCACCCAACCTCTCCTTTAAACCTCCAAGGAAGGAGAGGCCACAACCTCCCGAGGGAGACGGTTCCACTGTCAAACTGGGTGTGGCGACCCCAACACAACTCTCCAAAGCGACTTCATCTCTCTTAAAAAAGTGGGAGGGGAGAAAAAGGTCAGGCAAGCCTCTGGCAGGGGAAGAGTCACCACTTCCATATTGGATACAGCTATCTTAAGGGTTTGCATGGGCAAAAGCTGTGTTGGCAGAAGCTCGTGGCATCTGGAGTCGCAGTGCCCTCCGGATGGATGCGGGTTTCGCCATCCCAGGATGGAGTGCCTCTTCTGAATAGAGCCATTCCTCAAATTCTGCCTGGTGGGAGACAGGTTTTCTCCACCTCTTGCCAGGGATGGAGGTCGCTGTGGCCCTCACGCCAGCCGCCTTCTTTGCCGCTGAGTTCAGGGTCCCAGGACGGGCGAGAGCAGCGCCCTGAGCCAATACTCTGATCCTTCCTCCGCTTCTCCTCCCGCCCTGGTTCCACTCCCCATTTAGTTTTCAACCCCCTTTTTCCCTTGCAGAACTTGATGGGAGACCAGGAGCAGCTGAAGATCCAAGTGACTCAACTGGAGGAAGAGGTGGGCACCTTGCGCAAGATCAACAAAGGCCTCTTCGACTTCTCCAGCCGCCTCATCATGAAGCAGGGCAAATAGCGGGGGGACGGGACCTGCTCCTCCGAGCCCAGCCTGGTGGCAGCAGAGTGCTCTCCCCTTGGGACAAGAACCTGGCGGCAGCCACACGCAGCGCCTGGGTGCCAAAACCTCTTCCCTGGTCAGAGGGGCAGGAACGCTGTTCATACCCTTGCCCGCTGGCAGGATCAGGCTTCACACATCCAGAAATTGGGGGGGGGGCAGAGATGGTGTAAGTCAGGATGGTTCCAACAGGACGTTACAATCAGACATGGCCGTTCCCCCTCCCTGCTCCTCTTCCTCAAACAAACCAACAGGCCCTTTCCACATCCTCTCGTTTTGCAAAGGATTCTGGGCCGCGCCATACGACCTGTTGCTGCTCCACCGCTGCCTTTGCCGCCAGGGATTGGTGATCAGTAGTACGCCTGCTTCCTTTGGGGAGGGGGCATGCAGGTGGGTTTTGGGGGTTCACCAGCCGTTCTGGCATTCCGCAACTGGCAGGCAGATCTCCTGGCCACAGCCAGTCCAGGAGGAGAACAGTCGTCGTCAGCAAAGAGGCCTCGATTCCTTTTAACACGGTGTTTTTGAGAGCGACAGAGAGCGCCCCCCCCCTTGAAAGCGGGGGAGAGGGGAGAGTCTTGTGTTGCATCGTTCCTCAGGCTGCAGAAATGAGGCATTGGATTCTGGGCTGGGTAAACCTCTCCAGGTGATTTGTGCTTCTCAACGCTTTTCTCCCCTCATTAAAAACATGCACAAATCTCCCAAGCGCTCCCTGCTTTATGAAAGCTAGCCATTCAGGGGTTATGCACCCCCCCAATGCCTTTTTTACATGTAGGGAGAGATTTATTTATTTACATTTTATTGAGCCTGCGCAAATTAGACCTTCCTGCCATTGAACTGAACCACTAACATTCACGCAGCTCCGTCATGCACGGTGCGCCAGATCGTATCCTTAACCCTCCTCTCGTTGGTCAGGACACGCAGCTCCGTATCCCAAGCTGCTTTTTTTGTACTCTGGTGAATCTGCTTCTCCTTCCTGTCCTCTCTCTCCCCCTACAACCCTTGTCTTTCTTCATTTTACTTCCTTTAAAAGAAATACCTCTGACAAATCCTTTTCCTTTTATTTCTTGTTTTTTGTTTTGTACTTTTTTTAAATAAAGGACTGTTTACCGAAATTGCATTTTGGTGGAGTGTTTAGAGAGAAGGCGACTTAAGAGGCAACGGGATTGAAGCATATAAAATTACACATGGAGAAAGTTGACTAGAGAAAGGGTTTTTCCCTCTCACAACACTAGATCTCGAGGACATTCAAAGAAGCCGAATGCTGAAGGCTCCCCTTGCCCTTAGTCATCACAGCTAAATGGAACCTCCAGATTCAGGGGCAGCCTATCCCTGAATGCATCTGTTGCCCTGATACCCTGCCCATAGCCAACCAGCAGGACCCAACTGGCCTTAGGAGGCATTTGCTTCCTCCTTCGGCAGAGGGCAAACTGCCATGGTTGATGGCCGTTGGCACTTGTCTGCAGAGAGGATTCCCCGCTTGCCTCCGGGTCTTTGCAGGGGGCGCATCGCTCAGTACACAGACTCCTAGAATTGTAGTTTGAAAGGGGCCCCAGCAGTCTCATCTGCAATGCAGGAATCTCAGCTAAGGCCTCCATGACAGAGGACCACCCAACCTCTGCTTAGAAACCTCCAAGGAAGATGTGGCTTCGCAAGCTGATCTGCGGATCTCGGGTGCTGCTTTCCCTGCTGCACAACGGGAGCGGCTTGTGCACGTCCCATTCAATCTCGTCTCTCGGCCCCTGGAGCTGAGTGCTCTCATCCTGGCTTCCTGGAGGGGCCTTTGCTTCTCTGAGCGCAGGGTGGGACCAGCAGCTTCCTCTTCGAGCAAGTAGGCGCCTTGGGATGCAGAGATCACTTTCTGGTTCTCATTCCTCCCTGAAGACCCCGTTGTTTCTGCAGCAGTGCCAGGCAGAGGCTGCCATTTTTATATCCGGCTGTTCAGCCTCTAAACCAGCTGTTCCTGGACTTTTCTCCAGCCGGCCGCCATCCCCTTGGTTCCATAAACTCATCCCCAGTGCCCCCTGCCCTGGAAAATGCAACCGCAGTTTGCATGGCACACTAAGAGAACAGCACAATGAAATTCAAAGTGCCAGCGATTAATGGCACACATAATACAAAATCCAGTTGAAGCTAATTCTATGGAAGGGACGAAATTGATTCAGTGGTGGCCCAGTCATTTGCAACTCCAGCGCACCCCTAGAGGAAATGGGGGGGGGAGAAGGCAAAAGACCTATTCGCAAACCGTTACTCTGTGGAACTCCATGCCAGGAGGTGGGATTGCTACTTGCTTAAGGCAACTTTAACATGTGGGATACACATTAAGAGCAAAAGATGCTCTTAATCATGGGTTCAGACGAGATCGGGCGTGTTCAGGGTAGTATGGCCGTAGACATGGGTTCATGGGGTGAAAGATTTGCATTGCGGGGGGTTGGACTAGATGACCCTGAAACCCCTTCCAACAATTCTATGGGAGGAGGGAGAAGCAGTTTATCATCCTCTGAGGCCCTTTTCCGTGTGCTGCTTCCGTGAGAGGTCCGGAGGTTGGCAAGAAAAGAGCAGGGCCTTCTCTGCAGTGGCTCCCTGTTTTTGCAATGCTCTCCCCAGGGAGGTTCGCCTGGAGCCTTCATTTAGGCACCAGGCAAAAATGTTCCTTTTTAGCCAGGCCTTTGACTGATTTAAATGTGTTATGGAAGGGGAGGTCGCTTGTTCCTTTCTGCTCTTATTTTTATTATGTATTTTCTGTTTTTTATGCCATGGTTTTATGTTGTGAACCACCCTCAGGTCTAGGTATAGGGTGGTATACAAATTTAATCAATAATGATAGTATTGCCTGCTAAAACCCGTAACGGTGTTTTTAATGGAGCCTCCATGTCCCAACGCAGTCTACCCCAGAAGGAGGAACAGCCATTACAAGGGGCAGGGGTGGCCACTCATGTGGATGGGTTTAAAATAGAATTATAGAATTATAGAACTGTAGGGACGCGGGTGGCACTGTAGGTTAAACCACAGAGCCTAGGGCTTGCCGATCAGAAGGTCAGCAATTCGAATCCCCCTGACGGAGTGAGCTCCCGTTGCTCGGTTCCTGCTCCTGCCAACCTAGCAGTTTGAAAGCACATCAAAGTGCAAGTAGATAAATAGATACCGCTCCGGCAGGAAGGTAAACGGCGTTTCTGTGCTCCTCTGGTTCGCCAGAAGCAGCTTAGTCATGCTGGCCACATAACCCGGAAACTGTACACCGGCTCTCTCGGCCAGTAAAGCGAGATGAGCGCTGCAACCCCAGAGTCGGCCACGACTGGACGTAACGGTCAGGGGTCCCTTTACCTTTTTATGGAACTGTAATGTCGGAAGGGGCCATGAGGGGTCATCTAGTCCAACACCCTGCAATGCAGGAATCTTTTGCCCAACTTGGGGCTCGAACCCACAACCCTGAGATTAAGAGCATCTTTTGCAAGAGTCTGAATTCATCAGTCAATCCACACACAGAGCTTCTGAATACCAGTTTCTGGAAACCAGAAAAGGGGAGAGGGCTTGAATCCTGCTTGCGGGAATATCTCTGGGGCAGCTGGTTGGCCAGTGTGAGAAGACGATGCTGGACTAGATGGGCTGTTAGCCTGATTCAGCTATCAGGTTCTTCTTCTGTCCTTGTGGAACCTCCAGGTCAGAGGCAGTCTATCTGGATTCTTAACTTCTTCCTGGTATTTTGCCACTGTAGGAACAGGATGGGCTGTTGGCTCTCCTTAAGTTCTTCCTTCTCTTTTTAAAGCATTTTCCCTCTTAAAGCAGGAGTGGTAGACCCAGCAGGCTATTCCCAAAAGTGGGGAGAACCCATTTTGATTTAAAGTGTGGCTTAATAACCCAGAGTGTCTGGACCGACTGCCCATCTCGCATGCCAGTAGGCTTAGATAATAGTGCTTTTAGCTTAATCAATGCCTGCTCCCCTCGTTCCAACAAGGAGCTGAGGGTTGTTTTATGTTTTCAGGAGGAATGCATATTTTGATCTGTTCCCGACCTCGCAAATTAAAGAGTTTTTAACGGGGCCCGTCAGCCAGATGGGTTTATTCCGCTGTCCCCAGAGCACCCCGGACTGAATTTTTTAAAAAAAGAAACAAGCAAACTATTCAAGCTACGGAGGCAGTGATGCTTTCAAATAGCAGTTGCTGGAAATTGCAAGAAAGGAGATAATGCTGTTGCACTGAGGTTCTGCTTGGCCACTGCAAAGACAAGGTGCAGGGTGGGCCCCCTTGGGGGTCTGATCCAGCCACTTCTGACATCCTGATGGACAAATTTGTGTCTGGGAAGACTATTATTGGCCACTAGCCATGACAGCGATGCTTTTGCCTCCACAGTCTGAGGCAGCGATGCCACACCCTCCAACATTTCTCCAATGAAAATAGGAACGTCCTAAGGGAAAGCGGGACATTACTGGAGTCAAATCAGAAACCGGGACGGCTTCTGTAAATCCGGATCTGTACCTGGAAAATAGGGACACTTGGAGGGTCTCAGATGCTGGATCCTGAGCCCTGTATCTGCAGCTGATGTAGGGACCGCCTCTCCTGGTATGTCCCATGGAGGACCTTAAGGTCTTCAAACAAAAACATCTTGGAGGTCCCAGGCCACAGGGAGGTTAGGCTGGCCTCAACCAGAGCCAGGGCCTTTTCAGTACTGGCCCCGACTTGGTGGAATGCTCTGTCACAAGAGACTAGGGCCCTGTGGGACTTGACATCTTTCTGCAGGGCCTGCAAGACAGAGATGTTCCACCAGGCCTTTGGTCAAGACACAGCCTGACCCCCTCCTTTGGCAATCATCACAGAACTCTAGCCCAATGGTTGCCATTAATTTGAATATGAACTGATTTTAGAATGTATTTCAATTACAGTCATACCTCGGGATAAATACACTTCAGGATAAGTATTTTCGGGTTGCGCTTCACGGCAACCCGGAAGTAATGGAGTGTGTTACTTCCGGTTTTTGCCGCTCGCGCATGCTCAGATGGTCAAAACGACGTCACGCGCATGCGCGGAAGTGGCGAAACACGACCCGCGCATGCGCAGGTGCGCAGGTGCGTCTTATGTTCTATTCAGGATGCGAATGGGGCTCTGGAACGGATCCTGTTCGATCCTGAGGTACCACTGTAATTGACTGTGATTTTATGTAAACTGCTATTTTTACTGTTTTACCCACTCTGAGCCCAGCTTTGGCTGGGAAGAGCAGGATATACGTAAATAAAATTTTATTATTATTATTATTATTATTATTATTATTAATAATAATAATATCTGAATATTTGAATATCTCCTACAGTTCATTTATTGCGTTCATATACCCCCTTTTTCTCCAGGGAGCGCATGGTGGTGTTCATGCTTCTCCCTCCTTCTTTTGATCCCCGCAACAACCCTGTGAGGTCGGTTATGCCAAGAGGTGGTGACTGGCCCAAGGCCACGCCTAGGGAGCTTCCTGGACAAGTGGGAGGATTTGAACCCTGGTCTCTCCCCCGAGCCACTCTAACCACTGTGCCACGCTGTCTCCCAAGCCTCTGCTTGCGCGTTTGGGGGGCAGGAGGCAGCAGCACTATTAGATCAGGGTGGCTGGCCAATTGCTTCCGTCCACACCCCAAACTGGCAATCTCCATCCTTTTCTCTTCTCGGGAATAAGGGGCCTCATCTATCTCACTTTAGCCTGTCAGGGCACCAGAAATGAAAAATTGGCTTGCCAGCAGTGGGGTTGGAATGGTCCTTGGCAACGGTGGGGTTTCTTGCCAGGTCACTCTTGGGTCTTCCATCTCCCCTCTGATTCTAGATAAAACCTGGCCTCTGGGACACCATCTCCCCACAGCCCCCCACGGCCTTTCAGATGGGGATTTGGGGAACAGGCCCGCCTGCCTTATATCTCGTGCACCTGCCTTGGCCATCGATCTAGTTAATTAACTGTCGGCCGTTGAGCAGATAAACTATCCATCCTGGGAATTTGCTTAATTGCTTATTTGGCCTTGTTGCTAATATATGGTTTTTTTGTGTGTGTTAAGGAAAACTCTCCCTCTGTGCTATTCTTCCAAGAAGACGATCTTTCTTCCTTTCCCCTCCCACTGGATTCGGTCGCCAAAACTGCTGCCTTCTCAGCCTTGCAGAGAGAGGCTGGTCCTTCGTCCTTTTTGAGTAGCTCCGTTGGTTACAGCATGGTGCTGATTGTGCCAAAGGCTGCAGGTTCAATCCTTCAAGACGGATGTTGACAAGCTGGGATGTGGGCCCAGGAGGGTGACCAAGATGACCAAGGGTCTGGAAACCAAGCCTGATGAGGAGCGCTTGAAGGAGCTGGGGGTGTTTAGCCTGGAAAAGAGGAGACCGATAGCCATCTTCAAATATCTGAAGGGTTGTCACATAGAAAATGGAGCAAGCTTGTTTTCTCCTGCCGTGGAGGGCAGGACTCGAACCCATGGCTTCAAGTTACAAGAAAGGAGATTCCAACTAACATGGAACGGGCTCTCTTGGCAGGTGACAGGCTTTCCTTTCCTGGAGGCTTTTAAGCAGAAGTTGGATGGCCATCTGTCCTGGATGCTTTAGCTGAGATCCCTTCATTGCAGGGGGTTGGACTGGATGACCCTTGGGTGTCCCATTCCAATTCTTACCATTCTATGATTCTAGATCCCCTGATCTGAGAAGAGGCCTTCTTTGCTTTCAGGAGGGAAGCCTTTTCTGAACAGAGGCATGTCTCCACCTCTGGAAAGTTTCTCCTCTGATCAGGGATGAGGAACAAGCCCTCTGACAGATGCTGCTAGATTCCATCTCTGAACCCTAACCATTGGTCCTGCTGGCTGGCCAGGGCTGCTGGAAGTGGAGTCCGAGAACATCCAGAGAGGGCCACTGGCTCCCACATCTCTCTTTCCAGCTAAGACACATCCATTCCCACCTTGACGCCTGGGGAGCACTTTACAGATAAAAGGCTAAATTGAAAGAAGCTCATCGTCTCGCCGGCACGTTAATTCTCCAAACAGCAGTCGATTTCTGCTCCTTGCATTGATTTGTTTACATAAGCAGAAGACCTTTCGGCAATTCTTTTGGAAGCGGGGAGCGGCGGGGCGAGAGGATCCCACAGCCAAGTTGTATGTGCTCATGGAATCCTAAGAGCTGGGAGGGATCTCAAAGATGTCACCCAAGGCTGACTCGCTGCCAATGCGCAAAGTCTGCAGATACCTTTTGGGTCGGCCGTCTGGATCAACCTGCACTTTTGGAACCAAAAATCTGCCCTTTTTTTCCCTTGTGGGGTATCCAAGAGCCCATATAGAGTCCTTACGTAGGTTCCCTATTGGTGGGAGAAAATAACAGAGGCCAACCAGAGAATATTGAGAAGCAAAGCAGCTCGTAAGCCTGGTCTTTATTGAACTGTTGCAACAGGGTGCTCCCCTCACATGCTGGAAAGAAGGAGGACCCCAAACAAAGGCGTGCCTGCCCTTACATAGACATTTTAAATTCCCTGCCCCGGAGCTCCAGACCACCCCTCCATACATCATACATACATCACAGAAGGGGTGTAACCCAAGACCAACCCCCCAGATCATCATACCTACATCACAGAAAAGGTGGTCTACAGCAGAAATCTGAGTGCGTTGTTTATCTCCTGTCTGGCAGGTTACCTGTTAATGCTCGCTTGATTGGATACCCTGGGGAGCCTGGCCAGTCTTTTGTAATGATAAATACTTAGTTCCTGAGCCAGGTCACAGGCTCACCCTATTCATACACAGACATACCCTTAAGACAGGATTTGTGAAGGAAAAGACAATGGGGAGGCTTTTCCATTTTCCTTTGACCTTGCAGAGAAAACATGAGTTGGAAGGGACCCCAAGAGTCATCTAGTCTAACCCACTGCCAAGCAGGAACTGCAACTCAAGCATCCATGTGCATGTGCATCCAACTTCTGCTTTAAAATCTCCATGGAAGGAGAGGATATCACCTTCTGAGGAGACCATCCCACTGCTGAACAGCTCTCACTGTCAGAAAGCTCTTCCTGATGTTTAGTTGGAATCGCCTTTCCTGGAACTTGAAGTCATGGGTTCGAGTCCTGCCCTCCAGAGCAGGAGAAAAGAAGCTGGCTCCCTCTTTCATGCGCCAGCCCTTGAGCTATTTGAAGATGGCTATCAGTCTCCTCTTTTCTAAGCTAAACCTACCCAATTCCTTCAACCGTTCCTCATAAGGCTTGCTTCCCAGACCCTTGATCATCTTGGTTGCCCTCCTCTGCACACCTTCCAGCTTGTCAATGTCCTTCTTAAATTGTGGTGCCCAGAACTGGACACAGGACTCCAGGTGTGGTCTGACCAAGGCAGAATAGAGTGGGATTGTGACTTCCCTTGACCTTAGGGCTGCCATATGCCTGGATTTTCCCTGACATTACTGGGATTTCAAAGGTGGAATTGACGTCCGGGGGGATTTACAAAAGGCGTCACTTTGTCCTAGATCTTAGGCAGGTCAATCAAAAAATCACTTTTTGGTGTTCTAAAAAAAGCTCAGCGATTTTTGTGGGATCCTGGCTTTTCCTTTGTGAAATATGGCAACCCTACTTGACCTGGACTCGTAGAATCATAGACTTGGAAGGGAGCCTGAGGATCATCTAGTCCCACCCGCTGCAAAGCAGGAATATGCCACTGTTCCACTGCGGGATCCAACCTGTAACCTTGGTGTTATCTGCACCCGGCTCTAACCCACTGAGCTATCCAGTACACTTCCTTCCATACAAGTTCAGGATCAGCCCAGACTGGTGTGCTCAGGTCTGTTCAGCATAATGGCTTAATTTGCACAGAAATGAGAAATATATTAACAAAGGTTCAAAATGGAAAATGGCTCCATGTGTGTTGCTCACACTGGAGGGGAGGGGTCCACAAGAGTTTTTCTAAAGGACTCTGAGCTCTTGTTGAGTTAACTGTAAGATGTAACTTAAGTTAACTGTAATAATAATAATAACAACAACAACAACAACAACAACAACAACAATTATAATAATTTATTATTTATACCCCGCTCATCTGGTTGGGCTTCCCCAGCCACTCTGGGCGGCTTCCAATGGAGCATTAAAATACAATAACCTATTAAACATTAAAAGCTTCCCTAAAGAGGGCTGCCTTCAGATGTCTTCTAAAAGTCTGATAGTTGTTTATCTCCTTGACATCTGATGGGAGGGCGTTCCATAGGGCGGATGCCACCACCCAGAAGGCCCTCTGCCTGGTTCCCTATAATCTCACTTCTCGCAGGGAGGGAACCGCCAGAAGGCCCTCGGAGCTGGACCTCAGTGTCCGGGCAGAATGATGGAGGTGGAGACGCTCCTTCAGGTATACAGAACTGAGGCCGTTTAGGGCTTTAAAGGTCAGCACCAAAGATTAACTTAACTTAAGCCTGTAAGACAGAGCTATTCCACCTGGCTTTCAATTTGAATTTAGCCTGATCTTTTATTCCCCTTCCTTCCCTTCCCTTCCCCTTTTTTATGAAGATTACCCGCTCTGGGATCCCACAGCTAATTCTCCACTGGTCTCCTCGCTGGCCCAAATAGGACTAATTTATCCACCTAGCCCTGGTGATGATCTAATGTTTATTGGATGGCTTTCCCCCCTAAATTGATTTTTGAATTCTGAATTTATTGTTATTCACATTTTATACTGTATTTTATGCTATTTTTTGTTGCATCAATTAAGTGTTTTGAATTTGTTGTTAGCCGCCCTGAGCCCGGTTTTCTGAACCAGGAAGGGCAGGGTATAAATAAAAAAATATTATTATTATTAATGATTAGCTAACAGGTAGCTAACATCATGTAAGGTAGCTAACATGTGAGGGTTTGTACACCTGGGATCACGCAAGAGGTATTGGGTTGCCATCTCCATTTTGAAAGGAGTTGCTTTTGAGTCCTCTTGGCCTCCCAAAATGAATGGGTTGAAGATGCAAGTGGAGATGTTTCTCTGAAAGCCACAGGGAGAACGAGGCATGTAAATGGCTCTCCTGAAGGAAAACAGCCTGGAGGTTGGAAATTAGTCTGGAGAGAGAAAGAGAGACCTTTGCTTATAGGTCTGTTTGGATTATTTCACATTTTGTAAGATGCTCAGCCTGTGCTGCACAGCACAAGATATTGTATGGATATTTTCGATGTTTTGATTCTGTTTTGAAGAAAGTTCCGCTGGTAAAAGTTTGAATAATATTTTCAGGGGTGAAATATACTCAGAGTCGCGAAGTGATTTCATGCTCTTTATTCAGCTCATAGTGGTGAGGAGGAATGAATGTCCCCTCAAAGTATCTGCTTTATATACATTATTTACACAATGGGCTGCACATGATTGGCTAATTCCGGAATTCTACTGTAAGCCAATCAGGTTGTGGATTCACTTCTATCTGGAGCATGATTGGGTAGTTCCTGCCAACCAATCATACTGCTGCATTGTTCTAGGACCAATCAGACTGCTGCATTCTGAATCCTATTGTTCTAGGACCAATCAGACTGCTGCCTTTTGGATCCTATTGTTCTAGGACCAATCAGACTGCTGCAGTTTGGATCCTATTCAGCTCAGTACATAACAAGGGGTCTGGACAAGGCTTCATTTCCAAAGGAGCCAGTTCTTATGCTTTCAGTTCCTTCAAGCTTAGCAGTATTTAATATCTGCAACGAGGTCCTGCTTGCCAGCTGCTCTTGGGGGCATTTGGGGGCCACACTGAGAACGGGAGGCTGGGCTGGAGGGCACCCCTTCGGCCTCCTCTGAAGTTCTGCGCTGCTGCAGACAAGACAAGGAGCTCGTTTGCAATTGCTATAAGAGTTTTATAAAGGTCTTATATATATAAAATAAATGTTCATAAATGTAGCAGGCAAACACATACAAATATGTAAACCACATGTCCGAAACCCACAGAAAAGTCTTGAAACCATTTTCTCTCTCCCAAAATGACCTCAATATTTCTCTGCAAGGTCAAAGGAAATGGGAAATCTCCCCATTGTCTCTTTCACAAATCCTGTCTTAAGGGCACATTTAAGATATGAATAGGGTGTGAACCTGTGACCTGTGACCTGGATTCAGGAATTGAGAAGTTATTATAACAAGAGAGTGGCCAGGATGCCCAGGTAGTCCAATCAGGTAACCTGGCAGACAGGAAGAAACAACAGACCCAGATTTCTGCCCCTTCTCTGATGTATTCAGGGGGTGGTCTTGGGCCACACCCCTTCTGTGATGTATGTATGATGTTTCTGGGGTGGTCTTGGACTCCAGGGTGGGCAATTTAAAATGTCTATATACGGGCTTGAATTCTGGTGCTGGAGGAGACTCTTGAGAGTCCCATGGACTGCAAGAAGATCAAACCGATCCATTCTGAAGGAAATCAGCCCTAAGTGCTCACTGGAAGGACAGATCCTGAAGCTGAGGCTCCAAGACTTTGGCCACCTCATGAGAAGAGAAGACTACCTGGAAAAGACCCTGATGTTGGGAAAGATGGAGGGCGCAAGGAGAAGGGGACGACAGAGGACGAGATGGGACAGTGTTCTTGAAGCTACCAGCATGAGTTTGACCAAACTGCGGGAGGCAGTGGAAGACAGGAGGGCCTGGCGTGCTCTGGTCCAGGGGGTCACGAAGAGTCGGACACGACTAAACGACTAAACAACAATGACAATATAAGGGCTTGCGCGCATGGCTCGGGGGTTGCCCCCCCCATTGCAACGGCTTTAATAAAGATCATGCCTGCTAGCTGTTTTGCTTTTCAATATTCTCTGTTGGTCTCTGTTATTTTTTCCTACCGAAAGAGAACCTACAAAAGGACTCTATAGGGGCTCTTGGGTACCCCATAAGGGGAAAGGAACAGTGTTCTTTCTCATAACGCAGTAGTGCGCCTTTAGCTGCTCAACCGCTCACCACAGGCGGGTAGCAATTCTGGAAATATTGGAGGAGAACGACAGCATCCCGCATTTCTGTGCCCTTGACCACACGGCAGGGAGGGGCACTTCCATCTCTCCACCAAGCAGAGACACCATCTCCTCTCAAGTTTGCACGCCTGGCGGGAGATCTTCCTGGCAGATCTCATGCTGTCAGTCATGCTGTCCCTCGGCAGGAATTAAATGTTGGGGGAGAACCCGAGCTTCCTTCCCCCTGTCCTATTTATTCTCCTTCTGCCCTGTCAATCATCCGCTGCTGACCCAAAAGTGCAAAGTGAAGATGCTCGGCTAAGTTTTGCTGACGGAGGAGAGATGGTCGCTCCGTTCATCCGGAGATGCTGCTGTTTTCTTTCACTTGGGAAGAATCCTCAAATCTTAAGAGGTGGGATGAGACAAGATGGATGCAAGAGGACTGACCCGCCAAAGATGGATGGTTCCCTTGAGATTCCTGCCTTGAAGGGGGTAGGACTAGATGAGCCTCAGGAGTCCCAGTTCTACAATTCAATGATTCGTTGTGGAAAACAAGCCCTAGCTCAGCTAGGTATAATTGTCAATTATTATTCCTTATTATCATTATTTATTTTTATCCATTTCATTTACGAACCTCTTCCTACATCTCCAAGTATTCTGCAGTAGAACGTAAGAATCACACATATTAGAAACAATTCTGAATTCATCCAGATACCAACTGATATTTTATATATATCTCCTCTCCACTGAGAAAGATTTGATCTTGTTAAAAATGATCTTATTAGAAGGAGGTGGGATTAGACAAAATCGATGCGAGCAGATCGATCTGTCCAGGACAGCCTGGTTAGAGAGGACTGTATCCATTATTAGTCATACTCAGAGGAGACTAATCGAAATAAAAGGGGCATGGTTAATTTAGGCCCATTGATATCAAAGGGTCTACTCTGAGTAGAAGAATAATTTGAGAGGCAATCAGAATAGATGCACTCTGAGCACAGGTCACAGGTTCCCAACCATTTCTGCGGCCTACTGAGACCAGTGGTGTTAAGTTGTGGGCAAACATATCAGACGACACAGCGATTCTTCCAAAGCAGCTCTTTATCTGTAAGCTGGAACAGAACTGAACTGAGGAGCTCAGTCAGCCTGCTTATATAGAGCTCAAGAACAATGTAACTGTTGCAACTTTCTAAAACTATCCAATCACTGAACGTCACTTTCGATCCTTCATTTGCATAACTATCTACAGTATCTCCCTGCTGGCCCAGGGTGAGAACTTCAGTACATAACAGGTGGGGCAGAAGGCAGGGGAGACCCAGAATTGGGCAGAGCCAGAGGAAGTGAGGGGCAGAGACAAACCACTTGGGTTCCATCCTCCTCTTTCTGTTCCTTCTGCTCCCTGCTGACTTCTACAAGGGGGAAGACATGAGACTGAGGAGGAGGAGGAGGAAGATGACAGGACTGGGCAATATATCAATATATTGTGCAAAAACCGGTTTGAAGACCTTATCATGATATCAGGTTCACAATTTTTGACCTGGCAATATACAATGTGTGCGTTTGTGTGCTATGCAAAACCACGATGGAGCAGGGGAAAGCGTGGAGCTAGCCAATGACTCTACCTGACTCCATCCTTATTTCAGACATCGTGATAGAAGAAGAAGAAGAAGAGGAGGAGGAGGAGTTTGGATTTGATATCCCGCTTTATCACTACCCTAAGGGGTCTCAAAGTAGCTAACCTCCTCCTTTCCCTTCCTCCCCCACAACAAACACTCTGTGAGGTGAGTGGGGCTGAGAGACTTCAGAGAAGTGTGACTGGCCCAAGGTCACCCAGCAGCTGCATGTGGAGGAGCGGAGATGCGAACCCGGTTCCCCAGATTACGAGTCCACTGCTCTTAACCACTACACCACACTGGCTCCCAGAGCAATACAGTAGTACCTCGGGTTAAGAACCTGAAACTGTTCTTAACCTGAGGTAACACTTTAGCTAATGGGGCCTCCCGCTGCCACCGCACAATTTCTGTTCTCATCCTGAAGCAAAGTTCTTAACCTGAGGTAATATTTCTGGGTTGGCGGAGTCTGTAACCTAAAGCGTCTGTAAAGCGAGGTACCATTTTATATTGTGACGTTTAACTGCTGATACATCGCAGTGTTGAAAACCAGATCTCGCCCAGCCCCAATGACAGGAAGGGCACCTCCCTGCTCCCTGTCTGTAAGCAAGAAAGCAGGCAAGTGGGGGCTGGCAGAGGTCACTCATTCAAACACTGACCAGCCCCTGGGGGGCCACAGTCAGAGACGGGGTGACGCGGGGTGTCAAGCTTCACATATAGACTTCGACCTGAACCTAGGATTCTATATTTCATACAATTATGGGACTGTCATCCTGCTCCTTTGGGGGTCCTTTTTCCACCTTTGGGCCCCACCTGCACTCAACTCTCACCTGTGGCTCCTAGAAGCTGCCAGCAGGCGACAGCGGCCACAATCCTGGGAAAGGCTTTGACTGGCCGGCTGAACCAGGTGAGGGGAGCTGATGAGTCTCAAATCCTCAGTGAGTTAGGGGCTTTCTCTGCATGTGAAGATAGGCTCTGGTGGACTGAGCGGACGAGACCAGGAGTGGGTCCAAAGGTGAAGAAGGTGATTTCTGTTTCTGCTGTAGAGGGATGTGAGGGGCAGATGGGACTAATCTCCTATCTTCTAGAAGACATCTGAAGGCAGCCCTGTTTAGGGAAGCTTTTAATGTTTACTAGATTATTGTATTTTAATATTCGGTTGGAAGCCGCCCAGAGTGGCTGGGGAAACCCAGCCAGATGGGCGGGGTATAAATATATTATTATTATTATTATTATTATTATTATTATTATTATTATGTACTGAAGTTCTCGCCCTGGGCCAGCAGGGGGATACTGTAGATAGTTATGCAAATAAGGGATCAAAAGTGACATTCAGTGATTGGATAGTTACAGAAAGTTGTTACAGTTGCGTTGTACTGGAGCTCTATATAAGCAGGCTGACTGAACCCTTCAGTTCAGTTCTGTCCTGGCCTGTGAATAAACAAGAGCTGTTTGAAGAATCGCTGTGTTGTCTGATATGTTCACCCACAACTTAACAATTATTATTATTATCTAGGAGAAGGAAAACTCTGACCCTAAACTTCCGCTGCCTTGTGGGACATCTTTGGCAGAAGAAAAGGCTAAGAAGTAAAGCATGGGTAGGCAAACTAAGGCCCAGGGGCCAGATGCGGCCCAATCGCCTTCTCAATCCGGCCCACGGACAGTCTGGGAATCAGCATGATTTTACATGAGTAGAATGTGTCCTTTTATTTAAAATGCATCTCTGGGTTATTTGTGGGGCATAGGAATTCGTTCATCCCCCACACACAAAAATATAGTCTGGTCCCCACAAGGTCTGAGGGACATTGGACCAGCCCCCTGCTGAAAAGGTTTGCTGACCACTGGAGTAAAGCCTTCACAGTTCTGGAGTGGAGTCCCTAAGGCAGTTGGATGGCGCCTTGTACACCTCCTTCCAGCAACTCCTGCAGCCCAGCTGGTGCCAAATGTCTTGCTCTGCTTTCCTTTGGACCCCTCAGTGAGGCCAAGAGGGGGGTCTTGTCATCTGGGCAGCCCTGGACCGCCAGACACACTGCCCAGGCTTGCACCCCAAGGAGGTGACTTTGGTGCTGCAAATGCAGCAGTTGGGCTTCACCCCCGGAGGCACACTCCATTATCTCTCAGAACTGCAGAGTTAGAAGGACCATTTAGTCGAACCTCCCCAATGCACGAATCACAGCTAAGATGTTGCAAGACAAACATCCCTTTTGAAGTGTGGCTTGCAGCTACTGTTCAACAGTGGGGCAGATTCTCCGTCTCCAGATTCCTTGGGAGAAAGCAAGAGGAAGATATTCCACCAAAATTCAGCCTCCCGTTCGGCAGGAAAAAAAGCAACGACCATCTCAGAAATGGCAAGCAATCAAGATGATTTAAAAGGCTAATAGTTCAGCAGAAGGAGAGAGAGAGAGATGGAGAAATATGACCTGTTGAGTCAGCCCATCTTTCACTCTGGTGACTTTGCAGGGTGCTGTACAACTCGTCTATCTGCAGCTGTACAAAGCAGAGATGAAAGATGTTCAGGGTTCCCCACCCCCGCAAAACCACCTCCTCCTGCAAAACAGTTAACTCATATCGCACCACCTCCTTCTGTCTCAGGAAATCTAGTGTTTTTAGCCTGCAGGGAAGAAAATAAGAATCATAGTACTGTGATGTTGGAAGGGACCCTGGGGGTCATCTAGTCCAACCCGCTGCACTGCAGGAATCACAGCTGAAAAATTCTTGATGCCATCTGCTTAAAATCCTCCAGTGAAGGAAAGTCCACCACCTTTCCAAGGAAGTTGAAGATGGTTCTCCTATCTCCTCTCAGTCTCTTCTTTTCCAGGCTAAATGCCCCCAAGTCCCTCAGCTGTTCCTCATAAGGCTTGGTTTCCTGACCCTTGATCATCTTGGTCTCCCTCCTCTCCTCTCTAGAATAGCTAATGCAATTCTCAGCTGCATCCACAGAAGTCTAGTGTCCAGATCAAGGGAAGTCATAGTCCCGCTCTCTTCTGCCTTGGTCAGACCACACCTGGAGTCCTGTGACCAATTCTGGGCACCACAATTGAAGAAGAATGTTGACAAGCTGGAATGTGGGCAGAGGAGGGAGACCAAGATGATAAAGGGTCTGGAAACCAAGCCTGATGAAGAACAGTTGAAGGAGCTGGGGATGTTTAATAATAATAATAATAATAATAATAATTTATTTATACCCCACCCTCCCCAGCCGAAGCCGGGCTCAGAGCAGATAACAACAATAAAAGTAAAACAGTTTACCTAAAATCACAATCAATTAGTTAAAATTCATTCTAAAATCAATTCAGATTCAAATTAATGGCAACCATTGGGCTAGAGTTCTGTGAGGATTACCGAAGGAGCGGGTCAGACTGTGCCCTGGCCAAAGGCCTGGTGGAAAGATGTCAAGTCCCGCAGGGCCCTAGTCTCTTGTGACAGAGCGTTCCACCAAGTCGGGGCCAGTACTGAAAAGGCCCTGGCTCTGCTTGAGGCCAGCCTAACCTCTCTGTGGCCTGGGACCTCCAAGATGTTTTTGTTTGAAGACCGTAAGGTCCTCCGTGGGACATACCAGGAGAGGCGGTCCCGTAGGTACGAGGGTCCTAGGCTGTATAGGGCTTTAAAGGTTAAAACCAGCACCTTAAACCTGATCCTATACTCCACCGGGAGCCAGTGCAGCTGATAGAGCCCTGGGTGAATGTGATCCCGCAGCAAGGACCCCGTAAGGAGTCTCGCCGCGGCATTCTGCACCTGCTGGAGTTTCTGGGTCAGTCTCAAGGGCAGCCCCACATAGAGCAAGTTACAATAATCCAGTCTGGAGGTGACCGTCGCGTGGATCACAGTGGCCAGGTCAGGGTGAGAGATGTAAGGAGCCAACTGCTTAGCCAACTGTTTAACCATCTTCAAATATCTCAAGGGCTGTCACATAGAGGGTTAAGCAAACTTGTTTTCTTCTGCTCTGGAGGGTAGATCTCGAACCAATAGCTTCCAGTTACACGAAAACAGATTCCAACTAAACATCAGGAAGAACTTTGGCAAGAGCTGTTCAACAGTGGAATCATCTCCCTTGGGAAGTGGTGGCGTCTCCTTCCTTGGAGGTTTTTAAGCAGAGGTTGGATGGTCATCTGTCATGGACGCTTGAGCAGAGATTCCTGCATTGCAGGGGGTTGGACTAGATGACCCTTTGGGGGGGTACCTTTGTTGTAAACAAAAATCTGCCCTTTTCCCCTTATGGGGTATCCAAGAGCCCGTATAGAGTCCTTAAGTGGGTTCCCTATCAGTATGAGAAAATAGCAGAGGCCAACCAGAGAATATTGAGAAGCAAAGCAGCTCGTAAGCCTGATCTTTATTGATCTGTTGCAACAGGGTCTCCCCTCACACAAAGGAAAGGAGGAGGAACCCAGAACAAAGGTGTGCCTACACTTATATAGACATTTTAAATTCCCTGCCCTGGAGCTCCAGACCACCCCTCCATACATCATACATACATCACAGAAGGGGTGTAACCCAAGACCACCACCCCCCGATACATCATACCTACATCACAGAAAGGCGGTCTACAGCAGAAATCTGAGTGCGTTGTTTATCTCGTCTGACAGGTTACCTATTAATGCTCACTTGATTGGATACCCTGGGGAGCCTGGCCAGTCTTTTGTAATGATAAATACTTAGTTCCTGGGCCATGTCACAGGCTCACACCCTATTCATATCTTAAATGTGCCCTTAAGACAGGATTTGTGAAGGAAAAGATAATGGGGAGGCTTTTCCATTTTCCTTTGACCTTGCAGAGAAAACATTTGGTCAGTTAGGGAATCAAAAATGGTTTCAGGTCGGTCTTCCTGTGCATGCTTGGTTGGTACATTTATGAACATTTATTACATATCTAAGACTTTACAATTCTACAATTCTGTGATTCCACATCTTCCAGATTGTCAACATCCTTCTTAAATTGTAGTGCCCAGAATTGGTCACAGTATTCCCGGTATGGTCTGACCAAGGCAGAAGAGAGTGTGACTATTATTTTCCTTGCTCTGTTGAAGCATCCTAGAATAGCGTTAGCTTTTTTTTTTGCTGCTGCATCACACGGTTGTCCAATGTTCATCTTGTGGTCCAACAAGACCCCTAGGTCCTTTTCACATGTATTACTGGCAAGCCAGGTGTTCTCCGTCCAATATTTTTGCGCCCGGTTATTCCTGCCTAAGTGCAGAACCTTGTTTGCCACTATAAAAATTAATTTTGTTTGCTTTGGTTCAGTTCTCCAGTCTGTTCCATAATAAGCCTTTGATTTGGGAGGGGGGGTGTTGGTCGTCGTCTGACTTCTCCCCCTTCCTGGTTTTAAAAAACAGGAGAGCATTTTTTCCCATGTATCCAAAGCTGAAGACGTGGGCAGAACTGGGCTGCAAGGAGAAGGTTCGGAATCCATCAGCTCATTGCAGCTCATTACATTTGCCTGTGGGGTGATCAATATTTTTGGGCAAGGGACATTTGGCAATTATGATTCATTTTATAAAAAACCACCGCTTTTTAAAGTGGTGGTTATTATCATAATTGGTTTTTGGTTTTATGGAGGGAGCTGCTGTTTGGGGCCAGCTGAGAATAAAACAAGATTTTGCAATTTCAACAACCCCCATAAAAGGAGCACGGATCCCTTCAAACAGACCCATTGGAGGGGCGTATGCAGCTCAGTTAGAGTAGACCTATTTCAAAGACTGCACCTAAGTTATTAACGTCGATCCGTTTACCGTATTTATATCCTGCCTTCCTCTCTAAGGAGATCAAGGGGGCTCACAGAGCTTTCCCCTCTCCTTGTTTCATCCCCACAACAATCTTCTGAGGTAGGTTGGACTGAGGTTGAACCACAGAATTGTAGAGTCGGAAGGGACCCCGAGGGGCCATCTAGTCTGACCCTCTGCAATGCAGGAATAGTGAGCTTCATGGCCAAGTGGGCATTTGAACCCTCGTCTCCCAGGTCTTGGTCAGACACTCAAACCACGCTGCCCCCCAATTTCAAGGGGTCTACTCTGGGTAGGACTAAGATTTGGATGCAACCCACAGTCATTGATGGACAGGAATGTCACAAAAGATGGCAGCACTAGCTGCTGCTTGTCCACGTGACCTCAAGGCAAGCTGGTATAGTGGTCAGAGTGCCAGACGAGGACATGGGAGACCCGGGTTCGAATCCTGGGTGACCTTGGGTCAATCACTGTCCCCAAATCCTACTCAGAGTTAGACCCAGTGAAATGAATGAACCTAAGCTAAGTCATGCCTATTAACTTCCATAGTGTCTACTCTGAGTAGGATTAGCATTGAATACCAACCCTGGCTTGGATCTGATTTGAATGGGGGTGGGGGGAGGACAGTGTGAAAATGCCAAAAAACAAAAAGAACAAATGTGATTAAATTTCTTTATTTTGCTGGCAAGGTTTTGACTTATTCCGCACAGCTGGCAGAGACCATCTCTTCACCCCTCCGATTTCCCACGCCGTTTTTTTTAAAGCCTCTGTAAATCTAAAAGCGGGGGAAATAGATTACCTGATTACCTCTGCACAGCTGTTGCGGAGTTTCTGGAAGACCTGCTATCTTTCTCTCGCAGTTCTTTCAAAATGGGAAAAAACTGATTAAAGGAAAAGGGAGGGGGAAATTCACAGAATCGTAGAGTTGGAAGGGACCCCAATGGTCATCTAGTCCAACCCCCTGAGATTCTTGCCCCTCTGTTCTAAAAACTGCTCAAACTTCCACGTGGAGAGAAAATGTGAGAAGAAGAAAGCAGTGATGGTTGGTCAAATGATGTGGGAATAAACTGCAGAGCCAGACCAGGTGTGTCCCTCCCAACTTCTCTGCCTGCCTCTCTCTTTGGCCACGCCCCTCTCCTTAGGCCACGCCCCTAGGGAATCCCTGACAGACAGACATCTAACTTTCAGAAAGTTCTTCCCAAAACCCCAGTGTCCTTCCTTTCTTGCCATTTGGATCCATTGGTCCAGGCCCTCCCCTGTGGAGCAGCAGAAAGCAAGCTGGGCCCATGCCTCCATGTGACAGCCCCTCAGCTGTACTTTTTAATAATAATAATAATAATTTTATTTATACCCTGCCCTTCCCGGTTCAGAAAACCGGGCTCAGGGCGGCTAACAACAAATTTAAAACACTTCATTGATGCAACAAAAAACAGCATAAAATACAGTATAAAACGTGAATAACAATAAATTCAGAATTCAAAAATCAATTTAGGGGGGAAATCCATCCAACAAACATTAGATGATCCCCAGGGCTAGCTGGCTAAATATATATTCTTTATTGAAAGATGAAAACCACACAATTACAAGTGCACAGAGTAAGATAAGACACAAAAAAGGAAGGGAGAAATGTAAGGAAATAGTACCTGTGTAGAAAATTAAACAGAACAACAACAAAATGTGACTTAATCTCAGGCTTGTAGGTTCGAGTTGTTGTAAGAATTCTAAGGTCTCAAATATAGAATAAATATTCATAAATGCACACATATCTAAATACCTGTATATAAACCATGTGTCTGAAATAGTACAGGAGAGCCATTGTGACTCTCCCAGGGACCTCCAATATTCCTCTGCAGGAAGGGAGGCAAATGGGGAAAGTCTTCCCATTGTCTTTTTGCTTACAAATCCTGTTTTAAGGGCATATTTTTGTACGGATAGGGTGAGGCTGTTACCTGGACTCAGGAACCATCACAAACTATCACAACAGAATGGCCAGGCTGCCCAGGTAATGCAATCAGTGACCATTATCAGGTATCCTGGCAGACAAGATTTCTGCTGTAGATCGCCTCCGATGATGTATGTGTGATGGTCTTTGGCTAAGGGGGTTGGGCAACGTCAAAAGTCTTTAAAGTTTCCTGCACACTTTTGTTCAGGGTCTCTCCCTCCTTGCCTTCCACTGGATCCTGCCTCCATCCAGTCTTCTCTGACCGATCATGGACTTAGGGGACTCAGAGTCACATGGGGAGCTGGGCAGCAAAAGCCAAACCCCAGTTTTTACATCAGAGTCCCACATTGGGTGGAAGATTCCTGCATTGCAGGGGCTGGACTACATGACCCCTGTTCTCCCTCCCAACTCTACAAGTCTGTGATTCTGTGAAAAAACGATATACTGGTACATTACCAAATAAAAATAAAAATGTTATTGTAGTTAACCAGACTATAACCTAATACAGAATTTATAAAAATGAATTCCAAATATTGTCGAACTTGTCCCTGGCAAGTTTACATTTCTGTGCAACTTGTTCATGTGTAGCAAGTTTGTACATATCTTCAATCCAACCGTTGAAGGTAGATGCGTTTTAATTTTTCCAGTTCATCAATACCTGTCTTTTTGCTGTAATAAGAGTGTGGAGAGTCCGTTCATATTGTCCCCTTGTTAGGTTTCATATATTGGGTATATAATTCAAATCTTTTCCTCTGCAAATGTAAGATTGTTCCGTAGAGCTGTTGATCGTCTCTCTTACCATCTGCCAGAAATTTTTTGATGTGGGAGATTGTACAAATGTCTGCTTGGGCTCCTTGATCACTGCAGATGGTGACAGCAATCACGAAATTAAAAGACGACTGCTCCTTGGGAGAAAGGTGATGGCAAACCTAGACAGCATCTTAAAATGCAGAGACATCACCTTGCCAGCAAAGGTCCGTATAGTTAAAGCTATGTTTTCCCTGTAGAGATGTATGGAAGTGAGAGCTGGACCATAAAGAAGGCTGATCATTGAAGAATTGATGCTTTTGAATTCTGGTGCTGGAGGAGACTCTTGAGAGTCCCATGGACTGCAAGAAGATCAAACCTCTCCATTCTGAAGGAAATCAGCCCTGAGTGCTCACTGGAAGGACAGATCCTGAAGCTGAGGCTCCAAGACTTTGGCCACCTGATGAGAAGAGAAGACTCCCTGGAAAAGACCCTGATGTTGGGAAAGATGGAGGGCACAAGGAGAAGGGGACGATGGAGGACGAGATGGTTGGACAGTGTTCTCAAAGCTACCAGCATAAGTTTGACCAAACTGCGGGAGGCAGTGGAAGATAGAAGTGCCTGGCGTGCTCTGGTCCAGGGGGTCACGAAGAGGCGGACACGACTAAACAACAACAACAATCTCTGTCATATCTCCAGCAGCTCGATGTCTTAGAATACTCCTTTCATAAACAAGCATAATGGAGTCCAGTAAAGTTCTAAATATTTTGTTGTTGTTGTTGTATGAGTCTTGATTTGAGGTCCAGACACTTGCAACAGCTGAGCAACCGGAGTGCCCCCTCTCCCCAGACTTTCACAAGCCCATTTTATAACCCCATCTATGTGGGGAGATGGGACATCTTGACTGCAGGGTCCTGCAACGGGAAAGGACCCTTTGCACATGCTCAGAGGTTCCCTCCTCACCATATCACCCGCTGCAGGCCAGAGGCTGTGCTCAGAATAGATTCTGGGTCTGCATGGGGTAGTGAGCCTTCAAATTAAGATGTTTCCATACCAAATCAATAAGCACCAAAGAGGCCAGAAGATGTTATTTTGGGAATGTACTATTTTACTATTGTCATAGGACTAAAGCTTTTTAAACTCTCCGATTCCTTTCTCTTTTATAGGAGTCCGGACTTAAATAGATAACAGTTTGTGAGATGTTTTATCGATCCCTTGTTGAGGGGAAAGAGACAATCTTTCTTCCAAAGGGGAGACAATTATCCTTTATATAAAGTGTTAGTTGACTCTCATGCAGGGATTTCACCTTCTATTCCACCACCTTTAAAAACTGCACTGTTACAAACTGCCTGAAAGGCAGTACCCACAGCCGCACCAGTTGGATTTCTGCCTCTTGCACAGTTGCTGGGAGTTCAGTTAGGGAGAGAGAAATGGCTCTGCCAACAGTGATGCCATTGGCTCTCCTCCATAAACTCCCATAAGACCCCAGACAACATGGCCATTTGTTGGCATCCATCTGTCTCGAGAGACAATAGAAGTGACCTCCCCAAGTCACAAGCGCGGGCAGCGTGTCTGGAGGTCCTGGACTGCCCAGACGACAAGACCCCCCTCTCAGCCTCACTGAGGGGGTCCAAAGAAAAGCAGAGCAAAATGTTTGGCACCAGCTTGGCTGCAGGAGTTGCCGGAAGGAGGCTTGCAAGGCGCCACCCAAGTGCCTTAGGGACTCCACTCTGGATTTGTTTAGGGCTTACTCCTGAGCCTTTTTTCCTCCTGAAGATATCCTGCAAGGCAGCGGAGTTTAGGATCAGAGTTTCCTTCTCCTGAATGGGCAGGTGGACCGGCCCCTCTACACCTCAGGCAGAAACCGCTTTCTTGACTCTTGGACCCGTGCCACCCGATTCATCTTTGCATGCAGCCTGTCTTCGCATGCAGAGAAAGCCCCTAACTTGCAGAGGGGTTGCTCCCCTCAGCTGGTTCAGCCGGCCAGCCAAAACCGTTCCCAGGATTGTGGCTGCTGTCGTCTGCTGGCAGCTTCTAGGAGCCGCAGGTGAGAGTGGAGTGCAGGTGGGGCCCAAAGAAGAGGAAGAGGAAGAAGAAGAAGAAGAAGAGTTTGGATTTGCTATCCCGCTTTATCACTACTAAGGAGTCTCAAAGCAGCTAACATTCTCCTTTCCCTTCCTCCCCCACAGCAAACACTCTGTGAGGTGAGTGAGGCTGAGAGACTTCAGAGAAGTGTGACCAGCCCAAGGTCACCCAGCAGCTGCAGGTGGAGGAGCGGAGACACGAACCCGGTTCACCAGTCTACAGTTCTTAACTACTACACCACACTGGCTGTAGTGTAGTAGAAAACAACCCCAGAAGGAGCACATATGACGCCCACGAGAGGTGCTACCCCTCCCCATGCAAGATAAAAGCACAAAATAGGTAAGAAAACAAGAACAACAGCAAAAACATATCCAGTAACGCCACCTTCTATGAAAGATAGTTAATTATCCATTTATTAGCCGCCAAGCAATTGTCATGGCCAGTTATGGAGAAAGCGCGACTCTGCTGTCTCATAAAGCACAGCGGACGAAGGTTTTCGAAATGAGAGATGTGGATAAATGAGCTAATACGAGACGAACGAGGAACGCGCTTGTCTCAGAAGCCTCATCCTTCAAGTGGCACCTCTATTATTTATTGGAAGGCAAACTGTCTGGTTTTGTTTTGCTAAATAGGGCTTTCGGTTTGATACAGTGGCATAGCGTGGTGGAGCGGGGGCTGTGGCCTTGGGCACAATATTTGGAGGGGGAAACAACCAGGCGCCCCATGCGGGGATCCCCACCACGGCAAAGGCAGCTGAGCAGAGCAGCTTGTCAGGTGCTGCCACCGCTGCCAAGGTGCGTCCTGGCAGGACCTATCCCCGCCTACCTGCCGCCAAGGGTCTCTGCTCCCCAGAGCCCAGCCTGGCCTCACTGCCCTGGTGCCGTCAGGGACAGGGAACAGGGGAATTGTTCCCTCTTTGCTCAGTGCCCTGTGCTCCCAGATGGCAGCAGGAGCAGCCCAGGCCCATGGTGAGTGGGCACGGATCGAGGGAGGTGGGCAAGGGGCGACCCTGGCTGACCCGGCCCCATGTTCCTCTCTGTGGCTGTTGTGGGCATTTACCTGCCAAGGGCTCCCCCCTGTGCAAGCCGGCTGGTGGCACAACACAACCTTGCTTGGCTGTGGGGTTGGTGGGTCACCTCGGCAGCACTGGTGGCTTGCCTGCCCTGGGCACCTGCAACCCACGCTACACCACTGGTTTGGTATAAACTTTTTCCTCTGTCAACTGAATTTGCAAAAATTAGAACATGCTGCGAGCTTAGGGGAAAAGGCCAATTTGGGTCCCTGTTTCAAACAAAATGATTTTTATCCCAAGCCTGGGGGCCGCAGTCTTTTCTCGGTGAGTTTCTGGGGGCCGCATGGCAGTGGTGGGTGGGGCTGGAAGGAAAAGTGGGTGGGGCCAATTGTCAGGAGTTCAGCCTACACTCGAGTAGGACCCTGGCAGAGACACATGCCCGACTGGCATGTTCCCTCCCTCCTGGTCTTTCGTTCGGGAGCTTCAAAAGCTTTCTTCAGCCCGAACATCCCAGCGACTGATGCCAAGAGACACCGGCACACTTAGGGATCCGCAGAGTTTGCGCATCATGCGTGATAGACCTCAGCAACTCAGCATTTTGGCTAATCTACTTTATTCACATATAAACACACACAGAGCACGGCAACATGGCTCCCTCTCTGTCTAACATCACACAGCAAAGAGAGAAAAAACAAAGGACAATAGTCCCACTTCATGGAACACAGCAACACAAACATCCTGTCTCCGTCACTTCCCACTCTGTGGAGTCAAAACGTACACCGTCATGTGATAGACAACAATCCCATGACTGCAACCATGGAGCAGGAATTCTAACACCAATTTGGCCTTCGTCCTCTCTAGATCCCCTGGCAGGAACCTCTCTGCATCCTGCAAGCAAGAGGCATGATCCGGGTTCAAGGACGCATGTCTCAGCCAGGCAAAAACACCTGAGGAAGGTGGGAAGGGGTTGTGGCCTGAAGAGGCTTCCAAGAGCCAGGCCTGTGGGCTTCTGGGCTAGCATTACCCTTCGCTCTCTTAGTTCCATGCATCTAATTTCTAGGGGAAGTTTTTCTTTAAAAGCTCTCAGCTCTCATTGGCTCGGACTGGGCCATTTCTTTTCCTACATTTTTATTAAATTCTACTTTTATTTGTATTCCAACATGCTGCTCACTTTTTTGCGGGTCCCTCGGGGCTGAGTAGCAAACCTGTGGCTCTTATTTCATTTGTAAATGTGACAAAAAACAGGAAGGGGGCGGGTTATTAAAGAGATAAAATAAAAACCTTTATGAATAATGCTAACAGAAAACCTCACATGGTTGTTAAAAAATGCTGCCCTGGGGCCCTTTGGGAGGAAGAGTTGGTTATAGATTTAATACATGAACTATTGTTCTTCAGTGACCCTTATCTTCCTGCCTTCGGAACGCCAGCAGATCCGTTTCTGTGAGGGAAAGGGCAGCCATCCGTTCGGCTGGGGCTTACACTCTTGCACAGTCATCAGCCGGTTTTTAAGATTTTTTTTTTAAGGGGGGGACAGGAATTAAGGTTTAGAAAGCAAAAATACAAGTAAGAGGTGGCTGTAGCGGCAGCGCCCCCCTTAGAAAAGAAAATATTTAAAAAGGAGAAAGGAGGGGGGAATGTGTTTTTAAGGAGAAGAAGAAAAGATTTATTTTATTATTATTATTTTAAGAAAGGGTGGGAGGGAATTGGGATTTAAAAAGTAAAAATATGAGTAAAAGGTGGCTGCAACAGCAGTGCCCCCCTTAAAAAGGAAAATATTTTTAAAAAGAGGAAAATGGGGGATCAGCCTGTTGTAGTTCTAGAAAGAATCACTGAATTGTCATGCTGAAAGGGGTCCCCAAGGGTCATCTAGTCCAACCGCTGCAATGCAGGAATCTCAGCTAAAGCATCCATGACAGATGGCCGCCCAACCTCTGCTTTAAAATCTTCAAGGAAGGAGAGTTCACAGCCTCCCAAGGGAGACCGTTCACTGTTGAAAAGCTCTGTCAGAAAGTTATTCCTGATGTTTAGTCAGAATTTTCTTTCTTGTAACTTGAAAGTCACGGGTTCAAGTCCTACCCTCCAGAGCAGGAGGAAACAAGCTTGCTCCATCTTCCATGTGACAGCCCTTGAGATATCTGAAGATGGCTATCTTCCCTGATTTGGGGTTGCCTTCTGAGATTTG
Source organism: Podarcis raffonei (assembly GCF_027172205.1). NCBI lineage: Eukaryota > Metazoa > Chordata > Lepidosauria > Squamata > Lacertidae > Podarcis > Podarcis raffonei. Next base: position 2,201,709 of record NC_070619.1, on the reverse strand, counting down.
CACCATACACTTAAAGCACATCCGAAGAATCCTGGGAAGCGTAGTTTGCAAAGGCTTCTGGGCGCTGCAGCAGAGGGCAGGGGGAAACTACCATTCCCAAGATTCTTTGCAGGAAGGCGCACACTTTCAGCGTTAGGTGCGTGGATCTGCCGAGGGAAAGGAAATGCTTCTCTTTTTTTAATCCTTTATTATTTTATTCACATAATATACATTCTTTACAACAAACAACTCCAAAATAAACAGACAACTCCAAAATAAAATCATATGTAACAAAACCATAAGTCTTATGTTTTTGAAGGGTCGGTGTGGAGTGAACAAGAAGAGAACAGGGATCCAGGAGGCTTTGATGGAGAATGAGAGTTGCTGTAATTAGATATCACTGTAATTAGAAACTACCTGTTTGGGAAGGTCACACTTCAGCCTTGATCTCACAGTGCTAATTGTCCCTAGTAATTGGTTTGGGGAGACTCTGCAAAGTCCCAACCACTGCTGGCAAAGCGAGCAAATTAACGTAGAAAACTTAATTAATCCTTAACGAGTTTTTATTTAGCCATCAACTGTTAAAGGGAGAGTTTCAACGCACTCTTGTTCATTGTAAATCGGACTGGCAAACATTATCCATTCCAAGGTCTACAACCCGTTCCGGGCAACTTGGGGGCGGGGCCAGAAGCAAGAGTGGGCGGGGCCACAAATGCAAATTGTTTGCTTTTGGACAGTAGGCTGAGCCCCCCTCTAGCCAGGCAAGGAAGAGGCATTGCAAGGGTCCAAGGACACAATACCAGCCAGACCAAAAACCTCAAGGAAGGAAGCTGTGAGGCAGGGCTGGTGGGGGCGTGGCCTGGGAAAGAGTGGGTGTGGCCTGGGAGGAGTGGGTGTGGCTAGAGAAAGGGTGTGGCCTGAGGACCAGGTGGAGATGGAGTTTTGGAACTGATAAGACAAAAAGGGAAGCAGGTCTCATTCTGTACCTGGTCCTTGAGTAGCAAAGTGGTTCGACTGAGACCTAGGAGACCAGGGTTCAAATCCATACCCTCCAATATTTCTCCAATGAAAATAGAGATGTCTATTATTATTATTATTATTATTATTATTATTATTATTATTATACCCTGCCCATCTGACTGGGTTGCCCCAGCCACTCTGGGCAGCTTCCAACATATATAACAACATAACAAAACAAAACATTAAACATTAATAAACTTCCCTATACTTAGTTCCTTGGTTCAAGGGTCACATAACTCCATACTCTTCAACATTTATCCAAGGAACATAGGGACGTCCTAAGGAAAAGCGGGAAATTCTGGGATCAAATCAGAAGGCAGGACAGCTTCTGTATATCAGGGACTGTCCCTGGAAAATGGAGAAACTTGGAGGGTCTGCAGATCCCACCCCACCCTTTAGCCTTGAGGTTCACTGGGTGATATTGGGCCAGCACCCCCCTCTTTTCCAGTATAGGAACAGAAGAAGCTGCCATATACCCAGTCAAACCAGTGTTAGAAACTCAGATATACAAATGGCTCCTTAAACCAAGGTTGCAGTTGCCAAAGCAGAATGTCTCGTTGCCATTCTGGGGCAAGATGGCTCTAATGTCTTATTTTCCAAATGATCGACTGACTCTGATTGATTCTCCGTTAAGGATCTGGCTGGTTCAGAGGACAACCTTGAGCTGGGTTAAGAGCTTTGAGAACATAAAATAAGGAAAGTCACTTGATCCAGGGACAATCCACATAGATATTGGGCTATTTGACCTGCTTTTCTTAATGGTGACAATATATGGACCATTCATAATGTAGGAATATTCTTCCCAACTGTGAGCAGGGCAGTTGAATGGGGTAAGTGAAGACAAGTGACAACAATTCGCTATAACGTTGTTCACTGCTCCTGCTCAGGCTACACAGAAAAAGCATTTTGGTTCCTGAAATTCACTCTCATTGTGCAGATAAAATATAACGGATAGAATTCTACAGGATGCGGTGTTAGTGTGTGAAAACAGTCCAGGTCCAAGGATCCCCAGGCATGCGCCTCCAGATGGTGGAGATGTCAGGCGACATCCTGGCACCCATGCATCTTCACTTGGTCGCCAGAGGCCGATAGCCAGGTGCTGAGAGCCAGTGTGGTGTAGTGGTTAAGAGCGGTAGTCTCATAATCTGGTGAACCGGGTTCGTGTCTCCGCTCCTCCACATGCAGCTGCTGGGTGACCTTGGGCTAGTCACACTTCTTTGAAATCTCTCAGCCTCACTCACCTCACAGAGTGTTTGTTGTGGGGGAGGAAGGGAAAGGAGAATGTTAGCCGCTTTGAGACTCCTTCGGGTAGTGATAAAGCGGGATATCAAATCCAAACTCTTCTTCTTCTTCTTCTTCTTCTTCAAAATGTACCTAGAGCCTGGCTAATTTTGACGACTCAGACCAATGGCCTATCTAGCTCACAGTGTTAGAAACTCAGATATATGAGCTAATTGCCAAATGGAACCTTAAGCCTGGGTTATGGTTGCCACAGCAGGCTCTTTCAGCCTGATGCAGGAGCCTCTTCTGAAGTCCTTAACCGGAGGAAATCGGCATCCGACAGCTCATGAGCCTGTACAAAACTAAAAAACCACAGCAGAACTGCCAAGAACCCAGAAGAAGAAGAGTTTGGATTTGATTTCCCGCTTTATCACTACCCTAAGGAGCCTCAAAGCGGCTCACAACCTCCTTTCCCTTCCTCCTCCACAACAAACACTCTGTGAGACTTCAAAGAAGTGTGACTAGCCCAAGGTCACCCAGCAGCTGCATGTGGAGGAACGGGGAATCGAACCCGGTTCACCAGATTATGGGTCTACCGCTCCTAACCACTACACCACACAGAGTGTTGATCCCAGTGCCAGATTTATGTATAGGCTAAGTAGACTGAAGCCTAGGGCCTCTAAATCTAGGGGGCCTCGCCAGCCCTCCCGCTCCCCAATGCCACAGTCTCCCCTCTCCCAAAATTGTAAACCCAATACTTCATGCAAGGGCAGGGCAACTCAGGCTCAGCAACTATTAGGTCTAGCCAGTGGGGCACAATTTGAAGCAGTGGGGTGCAACTTGAAATTTTTTTTTTGTAGGGCCCCAGTTCACAGCCAAAGTCTGCAAAATCTTATAGATATAAATAAAATCCATCTAGATTGCCCTGGTGCAGGGACCCCCTTAGGAGTGGCCCACGGGGCCCAATTTGGCTCATTTGTTCCAACTGCCTTAAGGTCAGCCCTGATAAGACTGTGCAGGGGTTGGACTGACAAGCCCTGCACCTTCTAGGTCCCTGGTGTCAGAGTACAGACTCAATGACTTGTTATGGAAATAAAGAGGGGGCACTTATTGGAAATCAGTTTGTCACCTCTTCCTTCCCAAACCTCGAGACAATGAGCCCAGCCACCTTTTATTCACAGTTGCATAGGCACTACACTACAGCGTGGCCATAAACTTGTATGTTCAACCGCTGAAATATACACCCAATATGTAGCAATGGAGATTTATGTTACTGCTTTATGAATGAACACTGTGTTTTATGAATGGACTCTGTATTTTGTGAATTACCTAAGAGCCACCAGTAGGGAGTTCTAGAATCTGATAGCTAACAAATTGGGTACTACCAAACAGCGAGCCCTATTGCTGAAAGCAGGTAACCAGCAGGGAATGCTTCAGCTCAGCCTTTGCACTGTTGACTGAACACCCACTGCTGTGCAGATAATGGAGAAAGCTCATAAATTGTATCCCTTCTGGCATCCTGGCCAACTCTATTACGCTGGTGTAAACCCTGGTGCACCAGAAGCACAGAATAGCAGCAAATAAAATCCGCTCATACGTCAGCAACTGATAAGATTTATCAACCAGTTCTTCCAAAGTATTCCTAATTTATAAAGCTCCAAAATACAGGCCAAAAGAGAGCAGTTCTGGGAAGAGCAAAGCATACAATGGGCACCACCAGTGAAAAGGCCTTGCTCCATGTAACTCCTGCCCTGTCATTTGATAGCGTGCCCACTTGCCCTCCTTCTTGACATGGAATGCTCTCTATTGGAGTCTCCAGGTCCAGTACAAAGACCATAAGAAGGGAGAGCAGGGACCTTGAAGTTCCCAACAGCTGTTAAGCAAGCAAGCAAGCACACAGGTCACCTTTGTCACAGTCAGGACGCCTGCACCCAATCTTGTTTTCATATAATCTTGTTTTTCCTCAGTAACCAAAATTATGTTATCAACATATACAAGCAGAAAAGTTGTTTTCCTTCATTTGCAAGGAATCGTACAAAACAAAGTGGCACTAATAAAGAAAAGTTCCAGGGTGGCAACAGAAAGCAAACTAAAAATGCTTTTGCAGTTCATCAAAACTATCCAGCAATATCAAGTTATAGGAAAACTGGTGATATTAACAGTAATCCTTCTAGTTGGTTAATTGGTTCGGCAACTTCCATGCACATGACGTGTGATGCTAATTATTTCCCCCAAGAGTTAAATGATAACTAATCAGAGGCAGCTACAGGAGAGGTATGAGATTCATGTTAGGTTCAGATGCCTTGTCAATCCCAGCAGGTATATAAGAGGATGGCCCGGCCTGCAGCCTGGCCAGCATGGAAGACATGTGCTGATAGTACGCAGATCTGAAAGGGCCACAAAGGGTAATCCACCCAAAAGGTATGCTGAAGAGTTTGCTAAAACAGTCAAAGCAGATACAACTGTTGTTAGTAACTCAGAGAAGGTTTGGGAACCTTTAAGCTTCAAAGAGGTGCAAAGTTTAACTTCAGAGGATGCTGAGCCGTGGTTAAATGCCATGAAGGCTGAACGTGATTCCTTAGAGAGGAACAAGACATGAGAATGAGTTCCAGGCCTGCCCAGGCAGAGCCGTCTTTCCTATTGGGCTTACAGGCGCGTTGCACCAGGGCGAGGCATCTCAGGGGCGCCCCAGCGAGTGGGGGAGCTGCGCGGCTTTGCCAGTGGCCTCCCCTTTCCCTGCACACCTGCCAGCTGTGCCCTGTCAACCATATGGCTTCCTTCCCAAGCCTCCGCGGGAGGAGAGCAATGCCCGCAGAGGCTTGGGAAAAGGTCAACAACTCTGGGAAACGGGGCGGGAGCAGAGAGATCTTCGCACTGTGGCGCCGGATATGCTTTAGACGGCCCTGTGCCTAGGCCACAAAAGGTTTACAAAGTTCAGTTATTGCAAAAGTTTTTCATTGTTAATTTTATGCATTTTTAAAAACCACCATGGTATTTAACAATACAGTGGTACCTCGGGATGCGAACAGGATCCGTTCCGGAGCCCGGTTCACATCCCGAACAGAACGTAAGACGCGACAGCTCGTCTGCGCACGTGTGGGTCGCGTTTTGCAGCTTCTGTGCATGCGCGTGACGTCATTTTGAGCGTCTGTGCAAGTGGCGAAACCCGGAAGTAACGTACTCCGTTACTTCTGGGTTGCCACGGAGGGTAACTTGAAAACGCTCAACCTGAAGCACATTTAACCCTAGGTATGACTGTATCATCTTATGTCCTTTAGAGGAGAAATTGTGAATTGTAGAATTTTAAATACCTGTCACCATCCTTGGCTTCACTTAATTTTGTTTATACCACTCTTTCATTTTCTTCTAGTTGTGAGGGTGGGGGAGGGGCCTCACAAGTGGAGTAGCCCAGGGCCGCTCTTCATCTAAATCCGGCCCTGGTTGATGCCACCTAGACCCCAAGGTTCTGCAGATCAGCGCTGCAAAATCCAAGGAGACATTTCAAAAGCTCTCCGTGCTAGAAAAAAGATGTGGTTTTATCCTTTCTGGGCTTGGTTTTTTTGTTTTAAGAAATGCATTCCAAGACGCTTGTTTGAGCCTCTCTGAAAGTCCCATCTTCCCGGGAACAGTGATCTCCTTAAGACTTTCTGCAAGCACTCTCTTGAAAACATCCCTCTCCCCCAGCTCCCTGAAATGAAGTCTGGGGCTTAGATTTTTGAATTCTGGTCACACGCACATCGATGCATGACTGAGGGAAAGCGGCGGAGAGTGATAATAACAGGAGGGTTTAGCTCTGGTTACTAAAAAGAGAGCTCTCGAAAACGGTCTGGCTTTCGCAAGTCTCATTCAATACCTATAGACACCAAAAGGCTTTTCGCTGCCAGGATTAATGCCACGACAATAGAGATCTCTGGAATCCGTAATGGAGCCAGGGCGGGCAGGGAGCCGGTGCCCCCACAATCCTGCCGCATTAACCCCCCTGAATCTGCCGAAGAGATTTGGCTGGCTGGCTGGCTGTGGGCACGCAGGCTGCAATATCCCGGGTGAGTGGGTGGGTGGGTGACGGACGTTTGGCGCATTGGCACAGCCCATCACTCCGTGCCAGCGCTGCCGCTGGGCACCACCTGTTGTCACACGCCCAGTGCGCATAGGTAGGGACGTGGGTCTGATGGCGGAGAGGGAGGGGGTATCTGTGTGGGCGTGGGCGTTTTTCAATTGCAAAAAGTCCTAGGTTTTTTGGGGGGGGGATTTAACCCCTGTGCAACTGTCTTTTCTGAGGCTCAGCACTCAGTTTGCATGCACAATGTCCCGGGAGCATTGCTTGGCGTGCCCAGGATTGGGGGCAGGAGAACGAGGCCTCTTTTGACCTAAGAGGACCCCCGCAGCTGGGTCAGGCCGAAGGGGGCCCAGCATCCTGTCCTCCCAGCAGTTGCCCAAAATGGGAAATCCTACAAACATGATCAGAGGGCAACAGCCTTCTCCAGTTCTGGTTCACCTGCATTCTAAGCTAGACTGGCTCTCTCCATGGAGGCTCCATTCAGGAATCGGGTAAGAAGCGGGGAAGCGTCTGGCTGCTAAATTGATAACGCCAAAGAGGGTTCCTCCAAACCAGGACTGTAGCTGGTGGGGCCACCCTGCCTGGGTGTGTGTGTGCAACTGTGAGTAGGGGGTGCCAAACTGGGTCTTTGACCCGGGTGAAATAAAGCCTAGTTTCGCCCCTGATCTAAGTCCAGCATCCTGTTTTCTTGTTGGACAACCAGACCCATCCAAACAGGACCTGAGTGCAACTGAAAACTCTCCCCAACAGCAGGAACTCAGAGTTGATGCCTCAGATTCTAAGGCAGCCAGCAGGACTAGTAGCTAGCGACAGACCCCTCCCCTCCACAGATTTGTCTAATGCCAGACGAATGGATTTTAAAGCTAATGGACTCTGTGGAGCTGGCAAAATGAGCAGCAAAAGTAAGAAATCAGCATGACAGACTGTTCATGGAGGGACGGAAGTCCTTTTTGGAATATCTGAAAAAATATCATAACCAGGTGGATTTGTGAGCAGAATTTGAAATATGAGCAGCGCTAGAAGATTGATAATATCTGAAAGGCAATTTGTCTTAGAATGAAGTATGCAAATGGGATGGGATTAAGAACAGCAAGGAGGGAAATATGGGAAGTCAAGTCTTAAAGAGAAACACATAACAAATTTGGAATCTGGAATTTATAGGTAAAGATTTTAAAAATTGGGCAAAAAACCAAGGATTTGTCTAATGTTTTTTCAAAGTCGGGCGGGCCGAAGGGGGGCCATCTAATCCAGCGTCCTGCTCTCACAATGGCTGACTGGATGCCCCCCAAAAGAAGGCTCCCAGTGGGACTGGACCACAAGAGGAGCAATTCTGCCCACTTGCCGCTTGGGCAAGCACTCGTTCACCAGCCAGTCCTACCCCGCAGGGTTGTTGTGTAGGCAGAAGCAGAGATTGTCAGAAGGAAGACGAGACCAAAGAATATTATTTACAGTATATGATAAAGGTAAAGGAAAAGGTAAAGGACCATTAGGTCCAGTCGCGAACGACTCTGGGGCTGCTGCGCTCGTCTCGCTTTATTGGCCGAGGGAGCCGGCTTACAGCTTCCAGGTCATGTGGCCAACATGACCAAGCCGCTTCTGGCAAACCAGAGCAGCGCACAGAAACGCCATTTACCTTCCCACCGGAGCGGTACCTATTTATCTACTTGCACTTGACGTGCTTTCGAACTGCTAGGTTTGCAGGAGCAGGGACCGAGCAACGGGAGTGCACCCCGTCGTGGGGATTCGAACCGCTGACCTTCTGATCGGCAAGCCCTAGGCTCTGTGGTTTAGACCACAGCGCCACCCACGTCCCACAGTATATGATAGCCATCTTCAAATATCTCAAGGGCTGTCACATGGAAGAGGGAGCCAGCTTGTTTTCTCCTGCTCTGGAGGGTAGGACTCGAACCCATGGCTTCAAGTTACAAGAAAGGAGATTCTGACTAAACATTTGGAAAAACTTTCTGACAGTAAGAGCTGTTCCACAGTGGGCGGCTGTGGACTCTCCCTCCTCTCTTTTAAGCAGAGGTTGGATGGCCATCTGTCACTGAGATTCCTGCAGTGCAGGGGATGGACTGGATGACCCTCGGGGTCCCTTCCAACTCTATAATTCTTTGATTCTATTATTCATTTAAAAAAGAAACAAGAAACCAGACCAGTCCTTATTCCTGGCGGTGGAGTCAATGTTTCAATGTACTTGCAGGAATCTGGCTCGGAAAAGAGAGAGGGGCAACAGTGACTGACATTGAATTGCACTGTGCAAAAAAACCTTCCGTGCGTTTTGACGTCTGCTTTGGAGGAGCGGTGAGGAAATCCGAGTTGCCCGGCTTTTCCAAAGCGCTACAAGGAAATTGTAAAATTAGCAAGAGGCGGCTTCTCTTTCTGTCTCTCTCTTTCTTTCATTACTGATAAAGCTAAATGGAGTCAGGCTATTCAAGGTTCTCAATTGGGGCTTATGACTTTTAGCCATGCAGAGCACGTTCCGGGGCTGTTACGTACAATGCTCCAACAAGGAGGACAGCGTCAACCGAAAACAAGAGGGAGGGAAACCCGCAATAATTCTGCATCACAAAAACCCCAGAGTTTCGCAGCCCTGCAAACAAACAGGAGCATCTTAAGTGCATCCACAAAACTGTCTTATTCTGCGGAATACGGCACAAATTTATTTGCAAGGAGGTCTTGCACACTTTTCCATCTCCCACGGCTCACCTATCCCCTTCGTTACCCTGAGATCTAGAAACTTGCAGACCCTCTAAGTGTCCCTATTGTCCAGGGACAGTTCTGGATTTACAGAAGTGATTTGATCTCAGAATGTCCCGCTTTTCATCAGAGATATTGAGTGTATAGAGTTATGCGACACCAAAACAAGGAGATAAATAGGACGTTTTTGAGCTTTTTAAAAAAGTAAAATTGCCAAAATCGGCACTGCTGACATGGGTTGCCATACTTTCGGACATTTTGCTAATTTCCGCCCGGAGACTGCTTCTGACGGCAGTATTCTGGGTATGTCCAGGAAATTCTGCAACCCTCCAGTAAGGAACTGGACAACCTTTAGAAGATACCTGAAGGCAGCCCTGTAGAGGGAAGTTTTTCAAAGTTTAATGTTTTGTTATGTTTTTATATACGTTGGAAGCTGCCCAGAGTGGCTGGGGCAAGCCAACAAGATGGGAAGGGTATTATTATTATTATTATTATTATTACTAAATAGGGTGTCCCTTTTTTCATCAGAGAAATGTTGGAGGGTGCGGACCTGAAGCTGAGAAAGCAGGGCCGGTGGGCGTTGGCGAGGAATTCCCCTGGTTTATATCTCACTTTGGCAATTCTCATTGATTGTTTCTAACCCTGGTGACTTTGCTTTGCCTCCACAGTTTTGCCATCTGAAATATGGGAACATTAGCCTACCTTGCAGGCCTGTTGTAACCGTCAACTAATGCACGGAACATTGGAAGTGTTATCATATATATATATTATATTATTAATACAGTCAAGCTATTTATGGCACTCAGAGTCTGTTTCTGTTTCCCCCTCTCTGAACAGTGGAATCATAGAATTGTAGAGTTCGAAGGGACCACCAATGGCCATCTAGTCCAACCCCTCGTAATGCAGAAATCTCAACTAAAGCACCCATGACAGAGGGCCACCCAACCTCTGCTTCAAAATCTCCAAGGAAGGAGAGTCCACCTTCTCCTGAGGGAGTCCTTCCACTGTAGAACAGCTGTTCATGTCAGAAAGTTCTTCCTGAGGTTTAGTTGGAATCTTAAAGCCATGGGTTCGAGTCCTATCCTCCAGAGCAGGAGAAAACAAGCTTGCCCTCTCTTCCCTGTGACAGCCCTTGCTTGAGATATTGGAAGATGGCTATCATATCCCCTCTTAGTCTCCTCTATTCTCAGCTAAACATGATTAATATCCTATGGATATTAATTATTATGAATATGTTATATTTTCCTTAGGTGGCGGGGAAGCGTCTAGCACCAATCAGCCCAGTGGCTTTGACCTCACAAATGTAAGCTGTCTGGTTTCTGTGAGGGAAGGGGAAGGTGTCAGTTTGGCTGGGATTAAAACCTCACGGAGAGCCACACGAAGGAGGACAGGATTTGTGGGTGCAGCCGAACAGAGATATTTGTATGTTTTTATATGTTCTGTAAGCCACCCAGAGTGGCTCGGGAAACCCAGGCAGATTGGCAGGGCATAAATATCATCATCATCATCACCATCATCTGGTAGGGAGGCTTAAGGGAGTCCACAGGCAAGGAGGCTGAAAGATTCGCTAAGGTGAGATAAAAGACAAGGGAGACAGAGAACTGAGATGGGGAAGGCCTGGTGAGGAGGTGGTGCTTTCACACAGCTCCCGGACTCTAACGGCGTTTTAATATTTCGCCACCTTGCCAAAATCCCCTAGTGGTCGGTGAAGGGCTTCCGTGACAGCGAAGGGTAACGCAGGTTGAAAACACAATTACCGCCGTAAGCGAATTGATCTCCAAATAAAACAGGAGAGAAGTGAATGGGGACGGCATTCATCAATAGGCCGCTGAAAAGGAAGAGAGCAGCGAAAGCCTTTTGTGGCTGACGCTCCGCACGTGTGTCTGCGCTTCTCATCCCTGGCCATTTGACCGGCTGGCCTTCTCCGGGGTCCCAGTTAAGGCACAGCCATCCCCACTTCATACGTCCCCTGGGCCTGGAATTCGGAGATAGACTGTGGCTGAACAAGGAGGTTCTACTTAGCTGTCCTGGTTGACCACCATTTGCAGACTGCTTAAAATCCTGAGTTTGGGTCTTGACCTGTTTGTTGTGGGATTTGCTTTCCCTCTGTGTAAGACACAAAGGTGTGGGGAAATCAGGGAAGTGGGGTGGGATGTGCGTCTGCTTGGAGTGGGGGGTTGTCAGACTCCAACTCCCATCAGCCTTAGCTGCCAGTCGGGGATGATGGGATATGAAGTGCAACATTATCCAAAAGTCACAGGTCCGTCCACTGAAAAAGAGGCAAGAAATGGAAGGCTGCCTCTTTTTTATTTTTTTTATATTAATTATTAATTAATTTAAATGGCTGCATACAAATTCAATTTAAAAAGAAAACAGCACAAAGCAATACCTGGTGCAACAACTGCTTCTACTTTAGTAGGGCTGCTACATTACGGGGATTTCAAAGGCGGAATTGACGGGGGGAATGAATTTATCCTGGATCTTAGGAAAATAGTGTGGGGGTTTTGGTATTTTTGTAAAAAAACAAAACAAAAACCCAACAACTTTGGGGTTTGTTTAAAAAACTTCAACAACTTTTGGAGTCTTCCTAAAAAAAAGGAAGATGCCTTTACTAATTTTAGAAGATGCATTTTCTTGCAAGAGAGAGAAATGCTTCTTCCTAGTTTAATGCACATATATCTCGACTTTGACCAGTTTTTTCTATATCACATGTGTTTTAAAAGTATCCTTGTGAATTTTATAAATTTTATGACTCTAAATATGAACAGGAGGAGTTTAATAAGAACACAGTTTGTGAGGGGGAGGCAGGCATTCTGCATATGTTCAGAGCAGCTCTTTCCACTTTTCGCAACCCGGAGCCTGAGCAAAATTTACGCTGAACCCAGCAACTTGCTTCTGTCAGTGGGCAGCCAAAATGAAAGCTAACACCTTTCCCTCATCTGTTGATCTCAGCATCTGTTGTTCCGGAGGTAGACTGTTTCTGAAACTGGAGGCTCCATTCTGCTGTTCTACTAGCATGAGCATAACCAATGGGAGCAGGGGGGCAACTGCCCACCCCCCGAAAATCAATAAAAATACATAGCTAACTGAGGTATACTGCCCCCCCACAAAAATCCTGGCTACGCCCTTGGTACCTAATGCCCCTCTACTGACCTCTAATTAGTGAATTCGGCTAATTGGATCAGAGCTAGCCAATCTTTTTAGCGGTTTTGGGTGTCCATGTCCTGTGGCGGCATCACCAGCCCTGCCTTCCTCTGCCCCTCTGTGTATGCTCAGAGATTCTTTTCCTTTTCATCTGACACTCCCCCCCCCCCGCGTTTCTGGAAAAGTCTGGTGCGCCCCAGCCCAGCCCGAGTCTTCTCCCACCTCTGTGCCTTTCTAGCACCTTCTCCGAACTTTGCACGTGCCCAGGGACACACACACGCGCGCAGCCTGCTTTCCCACAGAGCTGGAGCCGCCCTCAACCTCTCCTCCTTTGACGATCTTTCTCAGCAGCGTCTATTCCGATCCCTTGTTCTCTGCACTCTGCACATGCTCCATTCCTTTGGCATCTCCGATCTCCTCTCCCTCGCTTTGCCTCGTTCCTCCACCCCGCTTCGCACTCTGCACACACCCAGAGCCCACCGAGCTCACGTCCCTCCTTCCCCCTGCACTCTGCTCCTCCCTCGCCGCCTCTCCGCGCTCTGTGCATGCCCAGAGACTCCTTGCTCGCCTCGCGCCGCCTGCATCTCCCTGGACGAAGCGCAGACCTCTCACCTCACCTAGATGACCCTTCCAACTCTGCCATTCTAGGTTTCTGCGATTCTTCCTCGCCCGCGCTCTGTGCATGCCCAGAGGCAGGCTCGCCCTCCTCTCCGCTTCCTCGCCTCGCGCCGCCCGCATCTCCTTCTCCGGAACGCAGACATCTCTTTCCGATGCAGCCTCTATATGTGTGCTTCTTGTGGGCGCGTTAGGCGCCCGTGCCAAGCGGCGCTTCTCCTCTCCAACAGGCTGGCGAGGGTGCCATCATCTCCCAAATACCATCTTCATCCCCAGGTTGGCAGGGTCGCCCTCGGCCGCCCCTAGCGGCGCGCTCCCGCCAGAGCAGCCTCCAGCTCCGCCTGGGAGCGAGCGAGCGAGCAGCAGCCAGAGCGCGGGAGCGGAGGCGCAGCGGCGGAGCGCCCGGCGCGGCGGCTGCGTTTGGATAGGGCGGGGGGGACCTCACTTTCCCTCTGCTCCTGCTCTTTCCCGCTGCTCCCGCTCTGCCCCACTTCAGCGGCCCCTGATGGGCGGGCCCTGGGAGACCCCCTCCCGGCTGCCTCCTTAGGGGACCCCCCACCCAGCGCGGGTGGGGGGCGGGCGCAGGGGTTGCGCGCCCCTGCGCCTTGCGCGCCCTGCCCTATGGAGAGGCGCCGGGCGCTTTGCTGCTGGTGGTGCCTGTCGCTGCTGCTGGCGGGGCAGCCGGCGGCCCGGGGGCACCCGCAGCCGTGCCACATCCTGGCACGGATCGGGCACACCGTGCGCCTGGGCGCCCTGCTTCCCCGCGCGGGCGAAGCCGAGAGCCGGGCGCGCAACGCCCTGGCCCGCGCCAGCCGCACGGCCACCTCCGCGCTGCCCTACAACCTCAGCCTGGAGGTGGTCCCCGGGGCGCCCCGGCAGAGGGACCCGGCCTCGCTGGCCCGCTGGCTGTGCCAGGCGCTGGTGGTGCGCGGAGTGGCCGCCGTGCTCGCCTTCCCCGCGTCCCGCAGGGAGCTGCTCCAGTTGGACTTCGCCGCCGCCTTCCTGGAGATCCCCTTCGTCAGCATCCGGGAGGAGGAAGAGGAGGAGGAGGAGGAGGAAGGCAGAGGGGGGCAAAGTGCGAAGACCCCCATGCCCTTCAGGAGCCGGGTAAGGAGAAAAACACCCCCGCTTTTTTATTTTAAAAAATCCTCCCCGATGGAGAGCCTCCTAGGGCAAGAGCAGTCTACCAGCCCACAAGCAAGTAGGCAACAGATCGACTTAGGCAGGGCTTTTTTCCAGCTGGAACTCACCAGAAACCTCTCATGTGGGTAGCAAGGATTTAAGTTGTGGGGTCAGGTTTTATGTTTTGGACGCAGAACCCATCTCTATGAAACAATTGATCGGTTAGTTAAGTATTTGTACTTATTTACTTGATTTAGGGGGGTGCCGCTGCCCCTGCCACCCTTTGCTACACCCCCATTGCCATTATAAGAGAACAAGGAAGGCGTTCATGGTGAGTTCTGGCGCCTCTTTCTCTATAAAAATAGCACTGGATTTAGGGATCATGGAATTGAAGAGTTGGAAGGGACCCCAAGGGTCATCTAGTCCAACCCCCGGCAGTGCAGGAATCCTGCCCACAGCCGTCCTGGGCTCAAATAACAGACCTTCTGGTTGGGTTCCCTGAGTGATGGACCTGGAAGGGATTCTGTGGGTCATGTGGGGCAGTGCCCACCCTGCTGTGCCGAAATCGCAGCTTTGATTAGTTACGTGGTTGAACCTCCACATTCAAGGGCAGTCTACCTTGGGGAGGCCTCAGGGACAGGTAGCTAAATGAGGCTGTCATTGCCCTTCAGGAGGAAGGCAGCCCTCCCTATCCGAGAGCCTGCTCACAGGATTCTGCTCACAGAATGTTAGAATTGTAGAGTTGGAAGGAACCTCAAGGCCACCCCTCGCAGAGCAAGGATCACAGCTTTGAATGGTTGGTGTCTAGGAACATCCACAGTCAGGAGCAGTCTATCTTGGAGTCACCCAGGCAGCGCACAGGCTAAACGTGGCTATTAATTTAAAATATTTCTCCACCCATTGTAAGCAAAGTCCACAGCAGGTTACAGCTACATTACGAACAATGATCTATTATTTTTTATTGTCCTGAAATACTTGTTATTCTTATTACTTGCATAACTCATTAATACTGCTGTGATTGTGGCTGTCGTACCATTTTATAATGCAGTATTGTGTTCCTTTCTCATAATTCAAGAGTTATTATTGCTTACATAACTTATTAATACAACTGTACTGTATTAATTGTATGTAAGGCTACACATAGGATCATAGAACTGTAGAATTCAAAGGGACCCCCTTGAGTCATCTAGTCCAACACTCTGCAATACAGGAATCATGTCCACTGAGAATTAAGTCCCACTTGAAGCCATGGGGCTTACTCCTGAGTAAGCAGGTAAAGGATTGCAGCCCAAGTGGCTGTTATGTCCGGGGTCAATCTTACCTGAGGGTCCTGGATGCAGGGGGAGAAATGGCAAGGAATGTCTGAAGCTATTAGCTATGATTAATAATCCTTTTATTGCTTCGATCCCTGAGCTTCCGTGTTTGGGAGGAGTCAACCTCTGAGCACCCGAGGCTGGCAAAAGGCAGCAGAGCAGGCTGTCCCTGAGTTGCGAGTACACCTGGCGAACCTCCATTGCAGTGGCAGTCTACCTTGGCTGGAGAGAAAGGACCGGGGGAAGGCTGTGAGCCTCCTCCTCCTTCATCATCATCAGTGTTGCTAGCTGCCTTTTCGGTCCTTTTCCCCCTCAGAGGTCGGCTGCATCTGAAGCTGGAAGCTCGAGGGAAATCGGTTGGTCGCAAATGCCCATTTTGCACCCGTGCTAAGAGGGAAGTTGTGGATGGATAATAAGTGGTCAAGGATAATCAGGGAAGGATATCCCTTTCCCTGGTTGGCTGGACTAGATGGAGACCTCAATTGGTACTTCTTCTTGAAGTGAACAGAAATATATATTCTAATAATGATGATGATGATGAGGTACCCAAGGGCCATCTAGTCCAGCAATGCAGGAATAAAAAATAACAACAGCCCTGTAAGTTCATTGCTTCTGCCCTTAAAAGGTTCTGTCAGCTCCTTATTAGCCTTTGCATTGCAGGGGGTTGGACTGGATGACCTTTGTGGGTCCCTTCCAACTATAATGAAACTGAGCCTCTCCATATAGACATAGTCTACCTCTGAGCACCAGCTGCCAGGGACTAGGAAGGCAGCATCGCCTTTATTCCATGTCGGTCTCCTTTCTGAGGACACGGATCTGTCTCCTGTTTGGAAGCAGGATGTGGTCCTTTTGCCCCAATCTCAGCAAGGCCACCCCCCATCCCACCCTGTTCTTATTTTAGAGCAAAAGCCTCTGCATCCAGGGGGTTGTCTACCCCCTGGTGCTACGGACAAAGAATTAGTGGGCGTCCATTTTGCACCCCACTGTTGGAGACAGGAAACTGGGGTGGGTTTCGGGGGAACACACACACACTGAACTTTTCCTTTCCCACACCTGTTCAGTTTGAACCCAATGTTATCCCTACTCTGAGTAGACGTACTGAAATGAAAGGCACTGCTTACTCAAGATGATCAGTCCCAGTAAATGAGGCACAACCCAACAGGGTGGGTTTTTAAATTGAGGGGGACAATGACTGTCATTCGGCTTTTCGGCTCTCAGCCCAGGACCGTCGGCCTGCCTGCTGGCTTTTAATGCCGGCGATTGATGCAAGAGGCGTCCGATCGCCCCGCTCTGGAATAAACAGGCGCAGCTGAGCAGTTGTTCAAAAAAGAACGAAGCCTGTCGATGGGATGTCATGCTCAGACAGGCTCTGGGCCCCGGGCCCCGTTTGTGGCTCATAAATCAAGATAGGAAAGCAGAGGGGTGGGCGGGTGTAATCCTGCCACAGTCCTCTGGCAATTCATGCTGGGAGTCAGTAATCCTCTCATTGAGCTGGTCTGTTTTACAGCTATAGATATAGATACCGGAAGATTCACTTGATAGCTCTGCTGGTTACAGTAAATGCTGAGAACGCCAAGGTTGCAGGTTCGATCCCCGTACGGGGCAGCTGCATTGCAGCGGGTTGGACTAGATGACCCTCAGGGTCCCTTCCGACTCCACGAGTCTGTGATTCTACATCGATATCCTTCCTCCGCACACATGAGCCCATGCTACTGCATTCTGGTGGCCCAAAGCCACCAGGAACCCCATCTGTGCCAGGCTCTTGGCCGTTCTGCGTTTAATTTTGTTTCTTAACGGGAAAGGATTTGGTAGCTCTCGGCCTGGGAAGTTGATTTATATCAGAGGAGACGGTCTAGCTCAGGGCTGCCGGACGCTGGTGGGTAGAGACTCTCTGGGGGTCTCTGGCTGGGAGGGGGCCTCTCTCTCTGGAGACGCCTCAAACCTGGGACTTTGTGTGTGTGCTAAGCAGGGGACCTCACTGCTGAGCTGTGCCCCCTAAAATGAAAAGATGTTGGTCCTCAAGATTCTGGTTTGAACAGGGTTACCAGAAGCTCAGATCCTTTGGCCCATCAAAATTAGTGTTACCTGCACAAACTGGCAGGAAAAGAGAGGCACCCACGGTCGCCCAGTAAGCTTTGTTGACAGAAGGCAATTTGAACCCAGCACACTCTGCTTCTTCCTCCACCACGCTACCCATTGCACCGCACCACCCCTGAGAGCTGAGAAGCGGCAGCTTTGCTACCGCATACCTCAGTCTGTAGAGCATGAGGCTCTTAATCTCAGGGTTGTGGGTTTGAGTCCCACATTGGGCGAATGTTTTCTGCGTTGCAGGGGGTTGGACTTGATGACCCTTGATGTTCCTACCCACCTCTACAATTCTGCAGTTCTATGTTCTTCATACCCTGGGTCAAAACAGATACCCCCTCCCCCTGGCAAGCAGGCCTAGTGCATAGACTATGCCCCTTGTTTTCCCAGCAGATGACAGCAAAAAAAATTGGTCATTATTATTTTTTGCAAAACTCGGAGGGAGCCCCCCCAACTCTTCTTGAATGCATGGGGAATGCAATTGCAGTGGCGATAGGGGAAGAAATTGCTAATCAATATGTGCTGGGGCACCGGGACCTTGTCACAGCAGCAGCCGTCTATTGCAGCTTCTAGGGACAGTAACACCCCAATGCCGTTTGGATTTGGGGAGCAAAAAGATAGCCAAATCAGGTGCAAAGATTGGGGTGGAATCTGGTTCCAGCTTTAGAAGGAGTTGGTTGTTTTGTGACACCAAACAAGCTCAGGTCTCCTTCTCCGTCTTTGCCACTCAAGGCTGCTGTTTGGAAAAATCCAGGAATTATTCCAAGATGATAAATAGTAATATCCTCCCGGCGTCTTGCCAAGATCTGGGGGCAAAGGGAGGGATTTGATTTGATTCTTTCTTTTCTGTTGTTTCCCCTCCTCTCAATTGCGCTGTCTTGTCACCTGGACATTAGTGATCTCAGAGAATTCCTTCCTCGTCGCTGGTTTCCTTTGGTCCAATTCCCCGCAGCCAATATAGGCAATCTGTATTTTGCTCACAGGTTCTCGATGGGGGAAGGAGGGAGAAAAAAACCAATTCCCTCTCGGCGCAGAAGCAAAAGGCTCAATTTTAAACAGGTTTCCAAATAAACCTGAAAAAGAAAAGCACAGCCTCTTTCAAACATCACATTTTCAGACCTGTGAGGTGCATATTTCCCAGGGGCTGGATGCAGAGAGGTGCGCTCTTGTGGCATTTAAGCACATAAGAAGTCCAGCTTCCTATCTCCACAGCAGCCAGTCAGATGCCTCAAAGGGAAGCCCACAAGCAGAATAATAAGAATAATAATTTTATTATTTATACTCCACCCATCTGGCTGGGTTGCCCCAGCCACTCTAGGCAACTTCCGACACATAATACCAAACATTAAAACTTCCCCATACAGGGCCTCCTTCAGATGTCTTCTAAAAGTCATTTGTTTATCTCCTTGACATCTGATGGGAGGGCATTCCATAGGGCGGGCGCCACCACCGAGAAGGCCCTCTGCCTGGTTCCCTGTATCCTCACTTCTCACAGTGAGGGAACTGCTGAAACGCCCTCGGAGCTGGACTTCCATGTTTGGGCTGGATGATGGGTATCTTTCAGGTATACTGGGCCGAGGCCGTTGAGGGCTTTCAAGGTCAGCACCAACACTTTGAATTGTGCTCGGAAACGTACTGGGAGCCAATGCAGGTATTATGTGGTCCCAGTCATCAGCCTGGCTGCCGCATTCTGAATTAGTTGTCATTTTGGAGTCACCTTCAAAGGTAGCCCCACAGAGAGCGCATGGCAGTAGTCCAAGCGGGAGAAAACCAGAGCATGGACCACTCTGGTGAGACAGGGTGCAAGCAGGGAGGGTCTCAGCTGGAGCTGGCAGACCTGGACGCAAAATTGACCTGTGCCTCCATGGACAGCGGTGAGTCCAAAATGACCCCCAGGCTGTGCAGCTGGTCCTTCAGGGGCATACTTACCCCATGCAGGACCAGGGAGTCCCCCACCCCCGCCCACCCCTTGTCCCCCACAAAACGGCACTTGTATCTTGTCAGGATTTAACCCCAATCTGTTAACTGCCATCCATGTGAGAGCAATAGTCTTCTCCCACACTTGTTTACCACTGTTCTAAGGTAGACTGCCTCTGTTCATGCAGGCTCCACTGAGGAATCATAAGAAACTCAGAAAAGCCCTGCAGTGGGATCAGGCCAATGGGCCACTTAGTCCAAACTCCTGTCCTCACAGAGGCCGACCAGATACCCCAAATGGGAAGCCCCCCACAAGCAAGACCTGAGTGCCACAGCCACTCTCCCCATTTGCAACTCCCAGCAACTTGTGCTCAGAGATACTGGATGCTGGAGGCAGAACATTTGGCCATCAATAAGTTCTTGCAAAGCCCAATTTGCACGGCAGGTTTAGCAGCGGTGTTGTAAATTCCCCGAGATCTTTAGAACCGTCCACCCTGCCTTCTTTGCCTCGCTTTTTAGAACGCAACAGCCATTTCTTTGACGCTGCCACACACCCATCCGTCAAGAAGCCCAGCAGGTGTTGAGGTTCCAGCTAAAAAACAAATTAAAAAAAAATACATTTGGCAACTTTTCTGGAGGTTTTTTTTACCTTGACATCGCTCCCTTCTGCCATGAAAAATAGCCTCGTTATGGAGCAGATAACTTCTGGATCCAAGGTAAAGTGACATCGTAGATCTCTCTCCTGCAACAAATGAAAGATGAGTCAACACGGTCATCGCTTGGCAAGGCGAGGTCTCCCATCTGCAGAGGAGAGAGGGAAGGAGTTGGGCTGAAATAGAGGTGGCTTCAGGGCTGAGCACGGTTTATGGTGCAACACGGGGAAAGTTAACCTCCCCTTGGCCTGTAGATTTCTCCATGCCTGGTCTTTGAAGGGGGCACTTTCTCTCTCCAAATGGAGGAGTTCTTCCATCTCTCAGGCTTTGTTTGGCCCTGACAAAGCCACACCACACAGGCAGTATAGAACTGTAGAGTTGGAAGGGATCCTTAGGATCATCTAGTCCAACCCCCAGGAATGCAGAAAAATGCTGGCATATTATTTACACCCTGCCCCTCTGACTGGGTTGGCCCAGCCACTCTGGGCAGCTTCCAACATACAGTGGTACCTCTGGATACGAATGGGATCCGTTCCGGAGCCCCATTCGCAT
The DNA here is from genome assembly GCF_027172205.1 of Podarcis raffonei. Classification (NCBI taxonomy): domain Eukaryota; kingdom Metazoa; phylum Chordata; class Lepidosauria; order Squamata; family Lacertidae; genus Podarcis; species Podarcis raffonei. The sequence goes on along the minus strand of NC_070619.1, from coordinate 2,181,331 downwards.
CCTGAAGTGAACACAACCTGCGTCTGCGCATGCACGGGTCTTGATTTGCCGCTTTCGCGCATGCACGTGACGTCATTTTGACTGTTTGCGCATGCGTGAGCAGCGAAACCTGGAAGTAACGCATTCCGTTACTTCTGGGTCGCCGCGGAGCACAACCCGAAAGTGCTCAACCTGAAGCATATTTAACCCGAGGTATGACTGTACAGTCATACCCCAGGTTACAGATGCTTCAGGTTGCGTTTTTTCAGGTTACAGACCGGCTGAAACCCGGAAGTACCGGAACAGGTTACTTTCGGGTTTTGGGGGTCGCGCATGCGCAGAAACGCTAAATTGCGCTTTGTGCATGTACAGAAGTGCCAAATCGCAACCCACACGTGCGCAGACGTGCTGCTGAGGGTTGTGAATGTGCATCCCGCACGGATTACGTTTGCAACCCGAGCGTCCACTGTATATTAAAACATGAAACATTTTTTAAAACTTCCCTATCCAGGGCTGCTTTCAGATGTCTTCTAAAGGTTGTTTAGTTAACTCATCTCCTTGGCTCTGGGGTCACATTTCTCCATACCTTCCAACATTTTCCCGATGGAAATAGGGACTTCCTAAGGAAAAGTGGGACATTCTGGGGAGAAATCAGAAACTGGGACGGCTTCTGTAAATCCGGGACTATCCCTGGAAAACAGGGACACTGGGAGGGTCTGGCCTTGGGGAGAGGGGCAGATCCTTCCCTCCTCTTGTGAGAGTCATTCATTGAGAGCTTTGGAAACCACCAGTTGACAATGAGGGGCCCAAAATTAAAGCCAGATAGCTTTGTCAATCTGCATCCATTTGCCTCAAATTGTCACCTTGTCCTCCCTGCCATTTCACTCTTTGCTAAATAAAAGCAGCCAGAGCCTGTCAGCAGAGAGGAAAATGTTTGCCCAGGGTGACCCCTGGGGTCCCGCTGTCTCTCCAAAAAGATAACCGGCTTCCATTAGTAAATAATTGCTTTGCCCACTTACGATCTCAAGGACATCCATTGCAGAGACTCCCCAAAGCCTCATTCTCAGCAGGGCTGGAGTTGCAGCCGTATATTTATGGGGTAGCAGCGGAGTGGGGTTTGGGGAGGGGGCAGGAGACAGGGGCTTTCCTCCGCCAGGGCATTCCTGGTGATCTTTATCAGCTGCGAGGCAAGAAGGGTTATGTTAATTTCATGATCCCACAGTGAGGATCCAGAACCCCTTGAGATTTTGCCATGGCCAATTAGTCGCTGCTCCCATCACTGCTGCTGGAAAGTGTGTCATTTGGGGAGGGGGGGAGGCTGACTCCATACGCAGCGCAAGGAGAAACTTTCTGGGAGTCTGGCTCACTTTCGAAATTTGAGGATCGGGGGCTCATCCGCACTGCACTTTGATAATTTTAGACCCCAGACTAGGCAGCCTTATGGCGGGGGCTCATTGGATCAGAGAGGAGGTGGTGGAGGGGTCTGATGTGGCCCTCAAGACCTCTCCCCCCCTCCACCCTCAGGGCTCTCCCCAAGCCACAGCCCCTCTCCACAGGCCACGCCCCTCACCAGTCCTGCTTTAGTGCTTTTGGCAGCCTGGAAATGTGTCCTTGAGCTCTGAAAATGCGTACCCTCCAACATTTCTCTGATGAAAATAGGTAAAGGGACCCCTGACCATTAGGTCCAGCGGTGGCCAACTCTAGGGTTGCGGCACTCATCTCGCTTTATTGGCCGAGGGAGCCGGCGTACAGCTTCCGAGTCATGTGGCCAGCAGGACTAAGCCGCTTCTGGCGAACCAGAGCAGCGCACGGAAACGCCATTTACCTTCCCGCTGGAACGGTACCTATTTATCTACTTGCACTTTTATGTGCTTTTGAACTGCTAGGTGGGCAGGAGCAGGGTTCTATTCCATCACCACAACCATCATTTTATTATTTATACCCAACCCATCTGACTGGGTTAGCGGCAGTATTTCAATAGAACCTCCATGGCCAGTCAGTGCCTACCTTTGAATGCGAGGTCCCATCCCTCCACGGTTTGTGCCATTCCCAAATGTTTCCTTTTCCTACAGAGGCGGGCACCAGCAGCTCCTATTTGTGTGGTGTCATCTTGCAAACCTCCGCCAGGGCTTCCATCCAGCCCACAAATCTCTCTTGCAGCAGAGTTGCCACCCGGAGTCCGGAGCCTGAGTTAACTTTGGAAAAGCTGCCTGGGCACTTTCCGTTTTCCTCCTGCTTCCTGTCCAAAGCGATATAAATGATGGTTGAACTCGGAGAGAAGGTTTTTATTGTGCTGTATTTTCTCTGTCTCCAGACAGTCTATTAGAAAGTTCTGGACATGGGCAGCTGGGGCCGGTGGTTCTCCTTGGGACTTGGCTGAAGCAGCAAAGTCGGCCGAAGGAGGAGATCTGGTGGGCTGGACAGCCCTGTTTTAAAGCCAGGATACCTCAGTCAGTAGAGCATAAGACTTTCAATCTCAGGGTCCTGGGTTTGAGCCCCATGTTGGGCAAAAGTCGATTCGAATAGATGGCCCTCGTGGCTCCTTACAACTCTACAATTCTATGAGGAACAAAAATGAATTTACAAGGGATGGAGAAACACCTCTGTTCAGAAGAGGCATTGCCTCAATATTCCCTGCCGCATGCAAGAGACAAAGGAACACCTCTATTTTAAAAGAGCAATTCTCCGGAAGGTGGAAGAATGCCTCTGTTTCGAACATGGTTTCCCAAATTTGGGTCCCCAGCTGTTGTTGGACTACAACTCCCATCATCCCTAGCTAGCAGGTATGGTGGGAATTGTAGTCCAAAAACAGCTGGAGACCCAAATTTGGGAAAACACTGATTTAGAAGATGCATTCTCTTTTTTTAAAAAAAGGATATTTATTGAGTTTTTCCACCTTTATACATTAAAAAATCAAAAAGAAAAAAAGAAAAAAGTTAAAAACACATAAAGTTTACAATCCTTATTTTCAATAACATATTTCCCTGACTTCCCCACACCTCCCCTTCTTATATTCCAATTCAAATTGTTAATTCAACAAGTTCTTGTCCCCAATTTTTGACCTTTGACGTGCAAAATTAGAGATAAGAAAGAGACCGGTTTTTAAAGGTGATAGGAAAATGTCTGCAGAATGCTTAAAAACTCAGTGTAAAATATGTTAAAATGCAAGTAGGGTTTGAGAGAGAACAGCAGTGGGGGTGAACTTTCCATTTTTCTTTTGTGGTAAGGGCAAGGTCTATAGCAGGCATAGGCCAACTCGGCCCTCCAGATGTTTTGGGACTACAATTCCCATCATCCCTGACCACTGGTCCTGTTAGCTAGGGATGATGGGAGTTGTAGTCCCAAAAGCATCTGGAGGGCCGAGTTTGCCTATGCCTGGTCTATAGTAACTATAACATGCAGCAGAAATTGAAATTCTGGGGGAACCCTGGAGGGAGGGAGAGGAAGTCGCAGGTGGAATGATTGATTGCTAAACTTGAAATGATGTTGAATTGTTGAATTCTGCGTGTGTGTGTGTGTGCAATAAAAACCTATGAGACAGCTGTGGAATAGCCAGCTTCATATAAGCAACATGCTTAAGTCTAATTAATGCATGATGGAGTTAGTATTTATTCATTTATTAGATTTTTATACCACCCTTATCATAAGATCTCAGGGCGGTTCACGGAATAAAATACAGGATAAAAACAAGTAAATAATTGAAACAAAACAGCAAAACAGTAACCCCCCTCTTCCTGTAGACACATTAAAAAGGCTGTAGAATATTAATCAGCCTGTAGAATATTAATCAGGTTATACAATTTTAATCACAATTTTAATTTTTGTTAGTGTTCCATGCTGGGCTTCCAGAACAGAACTGAACAGGCTTAGGATCCAGTCTAAGTCCCCCCTCTCTGGTCCAGGATGAACAAATTATGCCTGTATATATTTGACTGTCCTGGGATTGGGGATTTACAGCTGGCCAAACAGGAATCAGCCAGCTGAGCTGGAGATCCACTGAATCCTAAGCTAGATCCCTGCGGATTTTGCCATAGAATCGCCCCTTAAGTGGGAGGTGGGATTTTGGGTTCGTTTTTCATTATGCATTTTGCTTTTTTATCTCGTAATTTTCTGTTGCAAACCTCCCCGAGATCTATGGACGAAAGGCGGTATACAAATTTTATGCATAATAAATAATAATAATAAAACCAAATTCCTTACTGGTGCCGTGAAGCAAATACCACCCTCTGCTGCGTTGTTGCCGACTGAGATCCCAGCAGCAGATTTTTATTTTTTTATTTTAAATAAACAATTCAACAACATTTCAAATTTAGCAATCAGTCATTCCACCTGTGACTTCCCCTCCCTCCCTCCTTCCATGGTTCCCTCAAAAATTCAATTTATGCTGCAATGTCATAGTAACTCTAGACCTTCACCTAATCTCACTATACAAACAAAAAGTCCACCCCCGCCGCTGTTCTCACTCAAATCCTATTTGCATTATAACATTTTTACACTGAGCTTTTCAGTATTCTGCAAACATTTTCCAACCTTCTTTAAAACTGGTCTCTTTCTGATCTCTAATTTTCCACATCAAAACTTGCCAGTTCTACATATTCCGGCTGCCATTCTTCTTTGGCAGGTACCACCTCCTTGTGCCATTTTTGTACGCATAATATTTGTGTTTCAATGGTTGTGTAAAGAAATAACTCTCTTCTCCGCGGACCCCCCTTGTTTCTCTTTTTTATATATATTAAAAAATTATTACTTTTTTAACATATCATTTTCAACAGTAATTAAACATACTTTTACACCTTACTCATTTTTTTAACTTCCATCAATCCTGTCTGAAAATTTTCCAGTCTAATCTCTTAGTATGCATTTCTTATCTTCCCTATTACAGTGGTACCTCGGGTTACATACGCTTCAGGTTACATACACTTCAGGTTACAGCCTCCACTAATCCAGAAATAATACCTCGGGTTAAGAACTTTGCTTCAGGATGAGAACAGAAATCAAATGGTGGCGGTGGGAGGCCCTATTAGCTAAAGTGGTGCTTCAGGTTAAGAACAGTTTCAGGTTAAGTACGGACCTCAGGAACAAATTAAGTACTTAACCCGAGGTACCACTGTACATTTCAAACTCATAACCAATATCTCTATCTTTAACTACTTGGTAACACTTTGTATATTTCTCCTTACAAAACTTCTTGTAGTCCTACTAGTGTAATTTGCTGATTACAGTTGCTCTTCAAATAATTCAAACCACCCCCCCTTGTTTCTCGTCTTTTCCGGATCAGAACCCCTTCCACCTTCACATGGACCGGAGCAACGACTTTGAGACGCTCCTGGAGCTGCTGGCTAACATATTCCGCTCCAACAAATGGCGCGAGGTCACCTTGGTGCTGTGCCAGGCCTGGGACGTCCCTGCCTTTGTGGACCTGTGGAGCAGCTACGCCGAGCTGGAGAGGACGGCCGTGGTGGACCTGAGCTTCCTTGAGGAGAAAGAGGCCGCCCGCCTCCTGCGCCGCCACTTGGAGGAGTACCGGGAACTTCCCGGCCCCGCTCTGCTCTTTGGCTGCAATGCCCACCACTCCCAGCTGGTCTTCCGGACGGCCAGGGACCTTGGGGTGCTCCAGGAGTTCCACTGGGTGCTGGGGCAGCCCCAGAATGTGGACGAACTTCGGACGGAAGGGCTGCCCCTGGGGCTCTTAGCCTACGGGGAGGTGGGCAGGCCGTCCCTGGAGCAGTTTGTCCACGACGCGGTGGAGCTGGTGTCGAGGGCCATCTCCAGGGCCGTTTACGTCCGCCCGGACCTCGCCCTCATCCAGAACATGGTGAACTGCAACGACAAGCACACCGTCGCCTCCGAGTCCTCAGGGCGCTACCTCTCCCAGTGAGTAAGCCGGGGGTCCCAGAAATTTGTGGTGGCTAGGGGGAGGACGAAAAAGCATTTTAGAAGACCTGTGGCCAGTGCGAGTTCCCGTTCTCAGCAGACTGAGAAGGGGCACTCATCCAGAGGTGCAACGGGCAGGTGATTGAGCTTCACCACTGCATGGATTAGGTGATGCCTGACATAGACGCAAGGGACCTGTCAAGAGATGTGACAGGCTAAGAATGGGGATTCTTCCAGAGATGCAATAGGCAGCCTCTCCTGTGTGCAGGTGATTCCATTTCTTCTTTGCAGGGACTGGGTGATCTGGTCTGGCAAGCCCTGACTCATACAGAGTTGCGACGGGCAGCTGCCTGTGAGGACTGGCAGCTGTGCTGTATCCCTGCAGTGGGAGAGAATGACTGATTCGATTATGCCCAGAATAGAGATGGAGTCATGGAGGCTGAGTGGCAGGAGGCAGGCCCAGATCCGCAGGCTCCTTTGGGAACCTGGGTGCTCCTCATCAGGAGGGGCTTGCACTCACTGCCTGTTATCCCCTGAGACAGTTTTAAGGCTCTGCTACTTCCGCAAATTAACATCCAACTATTGCAGCATGACCAACCGGGAATGTCATGCTCCTGCTCCCCTTTCTTGTGGCAGGTAGTTCCACAAGTTTACATATGCAACCAATGCAGCGTATCTTACCAGGAACCCAGACTCCTGCTTTCCTCTCCCTCCCTCCCTCTTTCTCTCGGTTCCAGGTTTTTAGCCAACACGTCCTTCCGCGGCCAGACGGGGGAGGTCTTCGTGCACAACACGTCCCGCGTCCACACAGATCGCCACTACAAAGTCTGGAGCCTCCTGAGGGACTCTGTGGGGCAGCCCACCTGGGTGACGGTGGGGACCTGGAAAGGGGGCGAGATGGAGGTGGAGGAGGGGACGTGGCCCCAGCACCTGCAGCGCAGGAACCAGGCAGAGGGCTTTTGCCGTATGAAACTGCGCGTGGTGACCTTGGTAGAGCACCCTTTCGTCTTCACCAGGGAGGTTTGTACGAACCAGAAAGAGCCTGCATTTATTCAAAAGTCAGGCGTAAGAGGTGTGGGTTAATGTGCATGACAGCCAGTCATTGTGCAACATTCCTCACAGCCTCTTGGACCTTATGCACAACAGCTGGGAAGTGTACCAAAAGAACAAAAAGAAAAAAGCAGTCGAGATACACGTGCTCCCCAAGGCCTGCTGGTAATTGTCTACATTGACCAGGAAATGTGCAAAATCCCCTCTCCCTGGACAGGTTATGTGCACATTCTCTAGGAAGGCTGGTCAATGTGCAGAACGGCTGGCTGTTAATGCACATTAACCACTCACAGAGGAGGGTGTCCATCCAAGTCAGGCTCAGAGGAGCTCCACTTTCTTAAATTGGTCATGCCCATTGATTTCGGTGGACCTACTCTGAGTATGACACAACCCACGAGGACAAGGAGACAGAGCCATCATTTTATTTTATTTTATTTTTAATTTAAATTTTTAAGAATACATTTTATTAATATTTTCCACACAACAGCAACAACACGAAAAATATTGAAAAATAAAAATACACAAACCACAAAAACCAGCATACAAAAAAACCCACAAATCCATATCTTACAAGTTAATAATATAAACCCTAAAAAGAAAAACAAACATTGACTTCCACCAATCCCACAGCACCTCCTTTATCTCTCATTGTGTCTTCCTGTTTTCCTGATCATCTCTATCCTAGCATCTAGATATAAATCCCTCTTTCTTATCCTTTCACTTCACAAGGTTATTCCAGACTCAGCCAGATTTCTGTCCTCGAACCTTGGCTTTTAAGGTATTCATTTAGGCACTCCCATTCCTTTTTCACTTCACTTTTTGGTTTTTGTCTTATTATATCTGTCAATTTGGCTAATTCTAAATATTCTGAGGGACGCAGGTGGTGCTGTGGGTTAAAGCCTCAGCGCCTAGGACTTGCTGATCGAAAGGTCGGCGGTTCGAATCCCCGCGGCGGGGTGCGCTCCCGTCGCTCGGTCCCAGCGCCTGCCAACCTAGCAGTTCGAAAGCACCTCCGGGTGCAAGTAGATAAATAGGGACCGCTTACTAGCGGGAAGGTAAACGGCGTTCCGTGTGCTGCGCTGGCTCGCCAGATGCAGCTTGTCACGCTAGCCACGTGACCCGGAAGTGTCTGCGGACAGCGCTGGCTCCCGGCCTCTTAAGTGAGATGGGCGCACAACCCTAGAGTCTGGCAAGACTGGCCCGTACGGGCAGGGGTACCTTTACCTTTACCTTTAAATATTCTGAAGAAGACAGGAGTGCCTGGCGTGCTCTGGTCCATGGAGTCACGAAAAGTCGGACACGACTAAACGACTAAACAACAACAACAGCAATATTCTGAAAGCTTACATAACCATTCTCCCCATCATTTTAAGCCAAGCTTTCTTGCTGGGCTAGGGCAGGGGTTTTCAACCCGTGTTCTGTGGCAGCCTGGGGTGCAGTGGGCATCACTGTCTTCTGTTCCTCTTCCCTTCCCTCCCTCCTCTGATGCCCTCTTCTATCTCTGCCTCCCCAAGGCTTGCACAGCTGTTTGTTGCAGCAGCCCAGGCTACAAGCTCCGCAGGCGAATGGTGCCTCTGGGGCTGGCCAGGGGGTGCTGGTTGCCAGGAGCTGAGGCAACCTTGGAGTAAGCAAGCAAGTGGACGAGGGAGCCCAGTCAGCCAGTTGGGAATGGACAGACAAGTGGGCAGCTGGGCAGCCAGGCTGGCAGGCACTGTGCTGGCCGTTCTTGTGCTTGCTGCGTGCCAGGCCTGCCTGGGAGCTGAGTGCCCAGTGCTCAGAAGAGGAGCTTTTCCGCCCTGCAGGCCTGGCAGCACCCACTGCTGCCTCCCAAGGTAATGTCAGGAGATCAGCCTACACTCGAGTAGGACCCTGGCAGAGACACATGCCCGACTGGCATGTTCCTTCCCTCCTGGTCAATCATTCGGGAGCTTCATAAGCTTTCTTCTGCCCGAACATCACAGCGACTGATGCCAACAGACACCGGCACACTTAGGTATCCGCAGAGTCTGCACAGCTTGTGTAACAGACCTCGGCAACTCAGCATTTTGGCTAATCTACTTTATTTATATATAAACGCACACGGAGCACTGCAACATGGCTCCCTCTCTCTAGCATCAAACAGCAAAGAGAAAAAGGACAATAGTCCCATTTCACGGAACACAGGAACACAAACATCCTGTCTCCATCACTTCCCACTCTGTGGAGTCAAAACATACACCGTCATGTGAAAGACAACAATCCCATGACTGCGATCAGGGAGCAGGAATTCTAACAGGTAAGGTGCTGGCCTCATGTTCACCTTTGGCCAGTCTCTGTTGAGCCACTTAGGCTGGGAGCATCCTCTTCCCAGGCTGCCCAGAGGATTCCCAAGGAGAGAGCAGAGGGGAGGAGGCTGAAGGAACTCTCCACAAGGGAGGGTGTTCAGAAAAGCATGAGAGGCTGCCAGCTCTGCAGGCAAGGGGGCGCATAACTGGGCTCCTGAGTCCCACAAGGGTCCTACAGGAAGAAAGTCGTTGGTCTAGGGAGCCGTAGACTCAAAAAGACTGAAAACCTCTGTCCTAGGGATAAGGAACACCCTGCAGCGAGGAGTTCTACCAGTTAACGGCACAGGGTCGAAAGCGGAAGGAGTAACTGAGCTTCGTGAGCAGGGAGAGTCTGTGGCAGAAGCTGAAGCAGGAGAGGAGGGAGGCCAGGAGGCAGAGATGGTGAAGAGTCACGGGGGTTTCCCCCTCCTGCTGCAAGAAGATCCCCTCCCTGCTTGTCTCCCAGGATTAGGAGGGGCATGAAAAGTGCAGAGGGGAGGTTGGCTGCACACAGATGCAGTCTCCAATTGCTTGGGGAAAACCCTGGAGAGGAGGGGATTTAGATGGCTATGGGTGACTTTCAGTCTTGGCAGTCTTGAAAGAGCCAGTGTGGTGTAGTGGTTAAGAGCGGTAGACTCGTAATCTGGGGAACCGGGTTCGCTTCCCTGCTCCTCCACCTGCAGCTGCTGGGTGACCTTGGGTTAGTCACACTTCTCTGAAGTCTCTCAGCCCCACTCACCTCACATAGTGTTTCTTGTGGGGGAGGAAGGGAAAGGAGAATGTTAGCCGCTTTGAGACTCCTTCGGGTAGTGATAAAGCGGGATATCAAATCCAAACTCTTCTCTTCTTCAACTGATCCATGGGGCAAGGCCTAGTGGGGGTGAACTGCTGTGCTTATCAGGCCTGACACTCCAGCAAGTCTGTGCAGATTGTGTTTTTGCTTGTAAAGAGTTAACTCCAGCTTGCACAGTGTGATTTATTGCTGGCTGGCATCTGACATCTAGGGGAGAGAGAGAGAGAGAGAGAGAGATAGAGAGACAGACAGACAGACACTAATCTGTGGTTTATGCAGGTGGATGAAGAAGGCAACTGTCCTGCTGGCCAGCTGTGTCTGGACCCCCGAACCAACGACTCGGCCGTGCTGGACACCCTCTTTGACGAGCTCAACTCCGAGAACGGCTCAGTCCCCGCTGAGTACCGGAAATGCTGCTACGGCTACTGCATTGACCTCCTGGAGAAGTTGGCCGAGGACCTGCCCTTTGACTTTGACCTCTACATCGTGGGGGACGGGAAGTACGGGGCCTGGAAGAACGGCCGCTGGACAGGGCTGGTGGGGGACCTCCTGAGCGGGACAGCCCACATGGCAGTGACGTCCTTCAGCATCAACTCGGCCCGCAGCCAAGTGATCGACTTCACCAGCCCCTTCTTCTCCACCAGCCTGGGCATCTTGGTGAGGATCCGGGACACGGCGTCTCCCATTGGGGCCTTCATGTGGCCGCTGCATTGGACGATGTGGGTGGGCATCTTTGTGGCTCTCCACATGACCGCCCTGTTCCTCACCCTCTACGAGTGGAAGAGCCCCTACGGGATGACCCCCCACGGGCGCAACCGCATGAAGATCTTCTCCTACTCCTCGGCGCTCAACCTCTGCTACGCCATCCTCTTTGGGCGAACCGTCTCCAGCAAGACCCCCAAGTGTTGGACCGGGCGCTTCCTGATGAACCTCTGGGCCATCTTCTGCCTCTTGGTCCTCTCCAGCTACACCGCCAACCTGGCTGCCGTGATGGTGGGAGAAAAGACCTTCGAGGAGCTGTCTGGGATTCACGACCCCAAGGTCAGTGCAGGGTTGGGTAACCTCTGAGTGCTGCCATCTGCTAGCCTTGCACGGCACTGCTTGCTGCACAGCGCCACCTAGTGGCCCTCGCACGGCACTGCCTGCTGCACAGCTCCACCTAGTGGCCCTCGCACGGCACTGCCTGCTGCACAGCTCCACCTAGTGGCCCTCGCACGGCACTGCCTGCTGCACAGCTCCACCTAGTGGCCCTCGCACGGCACTGCCTGCTGCACAGCTCCACCTAGTGGCCCTCGCACGGCACTGCCTGCTGCACAGCTCCACCTAGTGGCCCTCGCACGGCACTGCCTGCTGCACAGCTCCACCTAGTGACCCTTGCATGGCACTGCCTGCTCCACAGCTCCACCTAGTGGCCCTTGCATGGCACTGCCTGCTGCACAGCTCCACCTAGTGGCCCTTGCATGGCACTGCCTGCTGCACAGCTCCACCTAGTGGCTCTTGCACGGCACTGCCTGCTCCACAGCTCCACCTAGTGGCCCTTGCATGGCACTACCTGTTGCACAGCTCCACCTAGTGGCCCTTGCATGGCACAGCATCACCTGCACAGCTCCACCTAGTGTCCCTTGCACAGCACAGCATCACCTGCACAGCGCCACCTACTGGCCCTTGCCATTTATACAACTAATGCCGTAGTCCAGCTGTTGCTCCCAGACCACAACCTCAGAGTTGGGAAGGACCCCAAGGGTCATCTAGCCCAACCCCATGCAATGCAGGAACCTCAAATTAAGATTTTAAGCCTGCTTGCTTCTATTTAAAAAAACCCACCATGTGGTCCCTGTTTTGCTTTTGGGCAGCTGCACCATCCGTCACAAGGATTCCGATTTGGGACTGTCTGGGAGAGCAGCGCGGAAGAATATATCAAGAAGAGTTTCCCAGACATGCACGAATACATGCGGCGGCTGAGTGTCCCCACGACCCCCGCAGGCATCAAAATGCTCAAGTGAGTTGGGGGTGGAGCAGGTGGGAAAACTCGGTTCAGTTTGCATTTGAAGGGAGACCGACCAAATCAACACTCCCCCCCCCCAAGAAATATGCAAGCCAAAACAAACCCATCTTTTGAAATTGTGCTGCCAGCACAGCCAGGACAAGAGGTAGCGTTGGAAAGGTAAAAGAGATACATGAGCGTAGCCCCCTTCTGTAACCAAGTACATAAATAGAAATACTTAACTAAAAGCAGAAATTGTAGAAGGGTTTTGACAGATTTTTCTGAGCACTTGGGGTCAAAAGAAAGTAATTTGAAACAACGGTTGTGGAAACATTTCATTCCAAATCTGCTAGACAAAGCCAGATAAAGAATAATGAGTTGGGTGTCCTTCCCCCCACGACATACGGTAAATCCTGGCTACGCCCATGGATAGATAGATAGGTGGGGTGTATGGGGTGTTAGGGGAGGGGTAGTAATAATAATAATAATAAAGGGACGCGGGTGGCGCTGTGGTCTAAACCACTGAGCTTCTTGGGCTTGCCTATCAGAAGGTCGGCGGTTCGAATCCCCGCGATGGGGTGAGCTCCCGTTGCCCGGTCCCCGCTCCTGCCAGCCTAGCAGTTTGGAAGCACGTCAAAGTGCAAGTAGATAAATAGATACCACTCCGGCAGGAAAGTAAACAGCATTTCCGTGCGCTGCTCTGGTTTGCCAGAAGCGGCTTAGTCCTGCTGGCCACATGATCCGGAAGCTGTACGCCGGCTCCCTCGGTCAGTAAAGCGAGCTGAGCGCCGCAACCCCAGAGTCGTCCGCGACTGGACCTAACGGTCAAGGGTCCCTTTACCTTCTAATAATAATAATAATAATAATAATAATAATAATAATAATAATTGGACAAGACCAAGTGTGGGTCCAGGAGTCAAGAAGGCAGGTGCCTTCACTGTGCTCTTTTCGGCGCCTGCTAAAAACACACCTGTTTAAAAAGGGGTTTCTGTACATGCTGTGGAGGGAAGTGAGGGGCAGGTGGAGTTCATCCACCTGGGAAGGGAGCCTATCTGGGAGAAGGAAAACTCTGACCCTGAGCCTCCCCTGCTTTGTGGGATATCTTCAGAAGAACAGGCTCAGCAGTAAATCCAACACAAAAGCAGAGTGGAGTCCCTAAGGCGGTTGATTGGTGCCTTGCACACCTCCTTCCGGTGACTCCTGCAGCCAGTAGGTAACCAAACAACCCCCTGTGTTGCACAGAGAACGTCAGCAATGTCTAGGCAATATGACCATGTACATATGCAATGGACAATCTTTATTGAATTCCTTCAAACAAAATGAAATCTTTAGTCTCAAAGTCTCTGAAAATCTTTAAATGAAGCAAGGTACCAGTCTGTGTATGATGAAAGACAAGCTGTGAAGCTTTGTGTATACAGCCAATATGATGTCCAACACTGAACAGTGATTCCGGATATAGACTACTGTTTCGTAGAATTCTTCGTCAGCCTGGTGGGAGGATATAGAATTGCTTCATAAATCCATCTTATTTTGAATGAATGTATGTAAATGAAAATATCAAATGCTGTGGAACAGTGTTCATATAATAATGTAGTCACTGCTCATGTCTTCCTTGTTTTCCTTTAAACCCCATCAGTGAGGCCAAGAGGGGGGTCTTGTCACCTGAGCAGCCCAGGACCCCCAGACACATTGGCCAGGTTTGCCCCCCAGGCAGGTCACTGCAGCAGTTTGACTTCACACCTGGAGGCACAGTCCATTGTCTCTCAAGACTGATGGAGGCCAACAATATATACTACTGTTTGTGTACCTGCACTTTGCAATACCTTAGGCCTGAGCTATGCAACAATTCAGGTTTAGCAAAGGTCATGGCTTGCTGACCTGCCAAAGTTCTGCAGCAAAGGAATGGCTGCTTTGCTGAAGATGGAGCAACAGAGGCTCAGCGCCATTTGCCATCATTTGTTCGGTGCTTAGCTCAGTTCTCTAAGGAGCTGGAAACACAGACTTGTAAAGTTGGAAGGGACCCCAAGGGTCATCTAGTTCAACCCCCTGAAATGGAGGTCAGTTGATCTGCAACAGAACTGGGTTATATGGCTCAAGGGCAATTCAGACTGGGCAATTCATACCTCTAATAATTTATGGTGTCTGCTTGCAAAACCTTCAGCGCTTCAGGCTTAGCTCTGTCTATCTGTTTTAATTAACTCAGGGTTTTGGGTCTCTCCTCATCAGGACCAACCCTCCGAAGCTGAACGCCTTCATCATGGACAAGTCTCTGCTCGATTACGAGGTGTCCATCGACTCCGACTGCAAGCTCCTCACCGTCGGGAAACCCTTTGCGATCGAAGGTTTGGGGGGAAACGTCAAAGGACTTTATTTCATGGCTCCCCGAGCCCTGCTCATTTAGCGAGGAAGCGTAGCGGAAGGGTTTTGAGATGGAGAGAGAGAGGAGAGGGGAGGCGGAAGGGGGGCGATCGCAGTCCCAATCTCGCCGTAATGAAACTGGGTCACCTCAATCAATCTTTTAAGTGGGGCTGTTAAATATTAAAGTGCGGGAAATGAGAGATGCCTCTCCGGGGGTCAACTGTTTTCCTTGGGGGGGAGGAGGCAGGAAGACGCAGCGGCACAGTTGGCTCCTTTGGAGACTGCAGACTTCACAGTCTCAACACCACCACCCCAAGCTGTCCTTTAGGGGAAAGGTGTCCCCCCCTTGAGGGCCATGTGCTCTTCTGAGTGACCTATCGGGAATGTGGCGTTAAGTTTGGGGAAAGGTTCATAAGAACATTAGGAGAGCCTGCAGGATCAGACCAATGGTCTGTCTACTCCAGCATTATGGGAAACAGAGAAGCAAGACAGTGGAGACGCGTAGAATCATAGAATGGTAGAGTTGGAAGGGGTCACCAGGGGTCATCTAGTCCAACCCCCTGCAATACAGGAGTCACAGCTACAGCATCCCCAAAAGGTGGTGATCCAACCTCTGCTTAAAAGCCTCCAGTGAAAGGGATCCCCTCAAACTCTCCCACTCTGTCGTGCTGTGACTTGAACTGAACCTTAATAGGTTCTAGAGTAAAGGTAAAGGGACCCCTGACCATTAGGTCCAGTCGTGGCCGACTCTGGGGTTGCAGCGCTCATCTCGCTTTATTGGCCAAGGGAGCCGACGTTTGTCCGCAGACAGTTTTTCTGGGTTGTGTAGTCAGCATAACTAAGCCACTTCTGGAGAACCAGAGCAGCGCACGGAAACGCCGTTTACCTTCCCGCCGGAGCGGTACCTATTTATCTACTTGCACTTTGACGTGCTTTCGAACTGCTAGGTTGGCAGGAGCAGAGGCTGAGCAACGGGAGCTCACCCAGTCATTGCAGGGATTCGAACCGCCAACCTTCTGATCGGCAAGTTCTAGGCTCTGTGGTTTAACCCACAGCGCCACCCGCGTCCCTAGGTTCTAGAGTAGCCCCCATTAAATCAGTGGACTGGAGTGAGTCACCACCTTTTCATTTCAATAGGTTGCCTCTGAGTGGGACTCCCTAAGTCTGCGAATTTCAAGGAGTCTTCTCTGAGTAGAACTCACAATCGGGGGTTTGTCCCTAGCACTTGGGGGATCTACTGAGCCGTTCCCTGCAACTGAAGCTCCTGCACGGAAATCTGTTTCATTTTTTGTTTCTTACTTCCTCTCCACTCCTTCCCACGCTGGAATATTCTGTTTCCCCATCCCTCTGCCCCAGGAAAAGCCAGGGGTCTGCAGGGGGCGGCCTTGCAAACTTTGCTGCAAATCCTCTTTGGGTTTATGGGGTGGGGAGCACCCGATACCCCCTAACGCTTTCGCTCCTTCTTGACATCCCTAATTATTTCCAGGCTGCCCTCGCTGGAGCATCATCTCAAATGCCTTTTGATCTCCTCGTTTCTCATTAGCTCTTTGGCAAACTGGGGAGCCGAGCAGAATACAAATGAACCCATTATTTCTCTCTCTCTTTCACCCCCCCCCACTTGCTTCCCACTCCCCAATAATTGATCCAGTCTCATCTGCCAGATTTATATTTTTTGAGAGGCGGGGGGGTTTCCAGGGGTGGGTGGGTAGGAGATTCTTTATTTCATTTTATAACGTACATCAAACAGAGAGAACAGGTGAAAATTGAAAGATGAAAACGATAGAATGAGTGCAGTTGCAGAGGGGTTCAAATAACAAAATCTAAGCTGAGAATATAAGTTTTATTAGATTATCTATTTGCAAGGCTCGTGATGTGGGCTGCCGTGAAAATGATGCTTTATATGGCGTAAAGGAGTGCCAAATTGCATTAAAAGCGCCAGGAGGTCCCAGTCCTTGTCAAAATCTCAAATCATGCATAATTTTCTCCCTATTCCAGAGTGAGTGGTACCAAATGGCCAGTGTAAGATTTGAGAGGTGTTTTCCATTGAGTGGCTGTCAACGACTGTCAAGAGGAGACTGATTGTTTTGACAATATATCGCCAAAAATATTCTGTGACTTTTAATTTTGAACAGCAAACAATAGCTTCTTTAGTAATGTTTAGTGTTTCTGCCAAGATTAAACTCCAGAAATCTTTTACCAGTTTGTACATTCCACCCTAAATGAGAGTTGACTGCCAGGGGATATTCTTGACCCCGAGGTGAAGTGATTGACAGGTCAGAGAATCTCCCCCCCCCAAGAAAGCAAAGCTGCAATTCTCCTTCTTCCCCAACTGTAGACTGTTTATAACATTAGTGTCTCATATGGAATATGAATGATCTGTAGAAAGAACTCTTATGAACTGAAAGCAGAGACTCTGTATGTACTTTTGCAACCCAAGGAAAACTTTTAATAAAAACAATTAAAACAAAAACGAGAATGGGTTTGGAAAAAATTGTTCTTATTAAAGATTTCCTTGGGTTACCTAAGTACATACAGTGTCTCTGCTTTCAGTTCATAGTTCTTTCTACGGATCAGTTACATTAAGGTGCAAAGTTGCATCAGCAACAATAGTAAGGTTGAATAGATTTGTCTTGTCGGTCCATATCGACTTATTTATCCATCCGCCCACCCACTAGGATATGCCAGTGCCGTAACGCCATTTATATCCATCTGTGGTCAGACTACACTTGTAGAATCATAGAATGGTAGAGTTGGAAGGGGACGCCCAGGGTCATCTAGTCCAACCCCCTGCAATAATAAATAATAATAAAAATAAAAATATTTATTCCCCGCCCTTCCCGGTTCAGAAAACCAGGCTCAGGGCGGCTAACAACAAATTTAAAACACTTAATTGATGCAACAAAAAACAGCATAAAATACAGTATAAAACGTGAATAACAATAAATTCAGAATTCAAAAATCAATTTAGGGGGGAAATCCATCCAATAAACATTAGATCATCACCAGGGCTAGCTGGCTAAATTAGTCCTATTTGGGCCAGTGAGGAGACCAGGGGAGAATTAGCTGTGGGGTCTCAGAGCGTAATCTTCATAAAAAGGGGAGAGGGAGGGAAGGAAGGGGAATAAAAGATCAGGCTGAATTCAAATTAAAGGCCAGGCGGAATAGCTCTGTCTTACAGGCCCGGCGGAAGGAGGTCAAATCCTGCAGGGCCCTGGTCTCATGGGACAGAGCATTCCACCAGGTGGGAGCCATCACTGAGAAGGCCCTGGTCCTGGTGGGGGATAATCTGACTTCCTTGGGGCCTGGGACCTCTAAACTATGGTTATTCATAAGGTCCTCTGCGGGGCAGACCAGGAGAGGCGGTCCTGTACATACGAGGGCCCTAAGCCACAAAGGGCTTGAAAGGTCAAAACCAGCACCTTAAATCTGACCCTGTACTCCACCGGGAGCCAATGCAGCTGGAAAAGCACTGGATGAATATGCTCCCATGGCAGAGACCCTGTGAGGAGCCTCGCTGCAGCATTCTGCACCCGCTGGAGTTTCTGGGTCAGCTTCAAGGGCAGCCCCACGTAGAGTGAATTACAGTAGTCAAACCAGGAGGTGACCGTCGCATGGATCACTGTGGCCAGGGAGGGGCGGGAAAGGTAAGGGACCAACTGCTTGATGCGGCAAAACAGCCCACAACTGTTGCTGGTGGGGCTCTAACCACCAACCTCCTGGTTAACAGCCAAATGCTTAGGTTTCTGTGTCCAATTTTGGTGACCTCGCCTCAAAAATGGGGATAGAATCAGTTCAGAAAAGGCCACCCGAATGATCAGATGGAACGGATCAAATGTGAGGAGAGGCTGCAGCATTTGGAGTTTTCCAGTTCAGGGAAAAGACGAGTGAGAGATGTCCTGAGGGAAGTTTATAAAATGATGTGTGACATGGAGAAAGTGGGGGGGGGGAGTTTTTAATATTTGACATTTTATTAAGTTTTTATATGTGCCGGAAGCCATCCAGAGTGGCTGGGGAAACTCAGCCAAATGGGCGGGATATAAAATTATTATTATTATTGTTATTATTATTCCTTCCTCTCCTGAAACACTACAGCTTGCATAAAGCTGAAGGTTTGGGTTTTCAGGACGGATGAAAGAAAGGACTTTTTTCACGCAGTTAAACTATATTTTTTTTATTTATTAACGTTCTTATGTTACATCAGTAAAGAATATCATCTTACAATACAATGCTTATTATCATATAATTTTCAACATGTATGCAAAATTTATATACAAAGTTTATATACCTAAAGATAACAAAAGAAGGGGGGGGACAAGGACAAAAAACTATTCCAAAGTCGTATGTGTACTAACACTTTGGACTTCCTGTCTATCCCATTGTATATTCCTTTTTTACAATTGAATGTACTCTTATTACTGTATATTTCTTTACATTTTGTCCAATGCATTCCTATATCAATATTTACCCTTGGTCTTATTTCTCAACTCAGTCTCTCTCCAACGTCAATCGAATGCTAGCATAGATAGCGAACCTTTGCTGTATTTTTGAACATATATCTTATATCTATCCCAGTTTTCCATAATTTTTTTGTTTTGAGTTGCCTCTCAGGCTGTTTCTCAACTGCGCCATTCCAGCAAATTCTTGTAGCTTGTTATGCCAATCTGTTATTGTCGGCGCTTCTTCTTCCTTCCACCCCTTTGCCACCAAAGTCCGAGCTGCAGCCATTGCGTATTGAAGATATTTTAATGGAACCTCCATGCCCAGAGGCAGTCTATCTGGATCCTTAGGTTCTCAGGGGGACTTGGCCACGGTGAAGATGCTGGACCAGAGAGGCCACTGGCCTGATCAGCCAGTCAGGCTCTCCTTGTTTTACGTTCTAATATCTGACTGATATTAGAACCAGAAGGCACTCTGCACATGCTCGAAACCGAGATTGGTGTTCCTCCAGCAACACCCTTTATTTATTTCTTTTTTTGCATCAACCCACCTCAATATCTGTGTTTCTGCCACCTTCCAGGCTACGGGATCGGCCTTCCCCAGAACTCGCCCCTGACCTCCAACATCTCGGAGTTCATCAGCCGCTATAAATCGTCCGGCTTCATGGACCTCCTGCACGACAAATGGTACAAGATGGTCCCCTGTGGAAAGCGGGTCTTTGCTGTCACCGAGGTACGGGGGGGGGCTGGGGAAAGGGTGGGTTGCGGAGCACACAATTAAAGGACAATCATGCATTGTTGCAAAAGTTGGGTGCCAGCCCCCACTCTCTGCAAGATTCAAGGGGGTTCCAGGCCCAGGTTCTGTGGTCCATTGGGTCTTCAGCTGGTTTTGGACTACAATTCCCATCACCCCCGACCATGGGTCCTGCTAGCTAGGGATGATGGGAGTTGTAGTCCAAAAAAAGAGCTGGAGGCTCAAGTTTGGGAAACCCTGGGTTAGAGTATCAGACTAGGACCTGGGTTCACAGAAGGCTTCCTCCTAGGTATTTTAGGCCAGGATATACCGAAAGAAAAGAGGATTCTATTTATGTATGCTACTACAGCTGCAAGAATGCTGATTGCTGATTGCACAAAATTGGAAGAAAGACTTGAGAAATACCAACTAAAGAACAATGGCAAGAGAAATTGATGAACTATGCAGAACTGGCAAAAATGACAGACAGACTAAGAGAAAAAGACAGAAACAAAGAAAGTCTATAGGCTGGACGGCAGGATTTAAATAAACATCCGCATTGTTAGTATTAGAAAATGTGTAGAAGATAGAGAAATAATATGGTGTACTCATTTTTATGTTTTTAGGTTTGATTTTTGTATAAATATGTTATTAGTAATTTTTTCTTCTAGGAGGCAGCAAAGTGGGTGAAAGGAGAAACAAACCAGAAGCGGAACTTGGGGGAAGCCTAGAAGGGGAGGGAGGAATATATAGTAAATGTTAAGAATTTGAGATGTGTGTAATGAATGAAAAAGAAAAATGAATATATATTTTTTTAAGGACCTGGGTTCAAATCCCCGCTTGGCAGTGAAGCTCGCAAGGGGTGGCCTTTTGGGTCCAGTCACCGCCATCGGCCTTGCCAGCCTCGCAGGGTTGTTGGGGGGATTAAATGAGGAGGAGAAGAGCCACCTTGAGGAAAAGGGGGGCATAAATAGAATGATAATAGATACAGTGAGGGGGGGAAATATTTGATCCCCTGCTAAATTTGCCTGTTTGCCCTCTGATGAAGAAATGACCAGTCCATAATTTTAATGGTAGGTTTATTGTGTGGGACGCGGGTGGCGCTGTGGGTAAAACCACAATGCCTAGGACTTGCCGATCGTATGGTCGGCGGTTCGAATCCCCGTGGCGGGGTGCGCTCCCGTCTTTCGATCCCAGCTCCTGCCCACCTAGCGGTTCGAAAGCACCCCCGGGTGCAAGTAGATAAATAGGGACCGCTTAGTAGCGGGAAGGTAAACGGCGTTCCGTGTGCTGCTCTGGTGCCGGCTCGCCAGAGCAGCTTCATCACGCTGGCCACGTGACCCAGAAGTGTCCTCGGACGGCGCCGGCTCCCGGCCTCTAGAGTGAGATGAGCGCACAACCCTAGAGTCGGACACGACTGGCCTTCGGGCAGGGGTACCTTTACCTTTATTGTAGCTGTGAGAGACGGAATAACAACAGGAAAACCCCCAGAAACCCAGAAGATAAAAGTCAGAGATTGATGTGCATTATAATAAGTGAAATAAGCATTTGATCCCTTTGCAAAAGATGACTTAGTACTTGGTGGCAAAACCCTTGTTGGCAATTACAGAGGTCAGACGTTTCTCGTAGGTGGCCACCAGGTTTGCACACATCTCAGGAGGTATTTTGTCCCACTCCTCTTTGCAGATCCTCTCCAAGTCAGTAAGATTTCGAGGCTGATGTGTAGCTACTCGCACCTTCAGCTCCCTCCACAGATTTTTGATGGGATTAAGGTCTGGAGACTGGCTAGGCCACTCCAGGACCTTAGTGTGCTTCTTTTTGAGCCACTCCTTTGTTGCCTTGGCCTTTGTGTGTTTTGTGTCATTGTCATGCTGGAATACCCATCCTCGACCCATTTTCAATGCCCTGGCTGAGGGAAGGAGGTGCTCACCCAAGATTTGACGATACATGGTCCTGTCTATCGTCCCTGCGATGCGGTGAAGGTGTCCTGTCCCCTTAGCAGAAAAAGACCCCCAAAGCATAATATGTCCCCCTCCATGTTTGACGATGGGGATGGTGTTCTTGGGGTCGTAGACAGCATTCCTCCTCCTCCAAACATGGTGAGTGCCCGCTGTATGCGTGGGCTCCGAGCTGTGCTCATTCTTTCCCTCTCTCCTTGCCCAGACCCTGCAGATGGGCATCTACCACTTTTCGGGGCTCTTTGTCCTACTTTGCATTGGTCTCTGTGGTTCTTTGCTGACTTCCCTCGGAGAGCACATCTTCTACCGCCTCATCTTGCCTCGCATCAAACGCAAGAAGAAGTTCAACTACTGGCTTCACACCAGCCAGGTAAGAGGTCGCCTCCCAAACTTGCCAAAGCGCAGGACGGCGATCCACTTGCAGGGCGGCGATCCACAAGTGGCAGCCTCCTCTTCTGTTCCCCTCTCTTAAGCCTGGGATGGAGGGCGGCTGGTTCATCCACCCACCGCATTCCTCCCAGGTGCGTCTGCAAACAAGAGAATTCCTGCCTGCCAGAGACCAGCTAGCTCTTTGTGTCTCAAAAGAACCGGCTCCCAAGCTTGCGTTGTTGATAGGATTTGCAGCTTAAATTCAAATAAGGGAAGGCTACTTCTCAGGGGTGGCGTTGCAAGGTGTTTCTGGTTTCAACAAGTGGGTTGGGATGGATGACCTCCTGGGATCCCATCCATCTCTGTGATTCTGTTGCATGCTGATTGGACCACTTTCCTGCTTTCTGCTCACATTGCAAAGCATTTAACTGTGAAAACCTGAGGATTCCCAAGGAAATCTAGCCTCACCATTACTTTCTTAATTTGTTTTTAATATATGCCAGAAAATCCACCGGGCGCTGAACATGGGTTTGGAGGAGCAGAGGAACAAAAAGCTGAATTTGGAGAAAAGGTAAATAAGGAAACATTACGCACTCGGCCTGCTGCTTGCTCTGAACTCTGTTGCTTTATCTCCGGATACATTTTGCAGCCGGAAAGAATTTGGCTTCCATTGTCCGGATTTAATCGGCTGCTAAGGAGGAGCTTTGGGGACGCGGGTGGCGCTGTGGGTTAAACCACAGAGCCTAGGACTTGCCGATCAGAAGGTTGGCGGTTCAAATCCCCGTGACGGGGTGAGCTCCTGTTGCTCAGTCCCTGCTGCTGCCAACCTAGCAGTTCGAAAGCACGAAGTGCAAATAGATAAATAGGTACCACTCCGGCGGGAAGGTAAACGGCGTTTCCGTGCGCTGCTCTGGTTCGCCAGAAGCAGCTTAGTCATGCTGGCCACATGACCCGAAAGCTGTACGCCGGCTCCCTCGGCCAATAAAGCGAGATGAGTGCCGCAAGCCCAGAGTCGGCCATGACTGGACCTAATGGTCAGGGGTCCCTTTACCCTTTACCTTTTAAGGAGGAGTTTATGCCATTGGGCTTTTCTTCCTATATACATAAAATTGTAAGGCTATTGTCATGCTATCGTCTTTTAAAAATGATGCAGGGGGCACTAAGAAAGATGGAAGTGTAGTGATGGAGGAAGGGGGAGGCTGTTGTTGTAGGACAGGGCTGTCCAACAGGTCCACGATCTACTGGTAGATCCCTGCGAGGTTTTGGTAGATCACGGTAGATTGCTAGCTCCCTTTCCTTAGCGGTGGTAAAATAGATTCCAGCCCCCTTGGCCCGTCCTCCATTGTAGCACAATCTGCCGAAGGAGAGTTTTTAATTCTGTGAGTAGATCACAGTCTCTTGGGAGTTGGCCACCCCTGTTGTAAGAGAGGCAGCCACTCCACATCAGGATTTGACCAGGTGCCCAGTATAACTAGCACATGCAAATTCCATGCAAATTAGCATATGCAAATGTCATGCAAATTAGTACAGACAAACGTTATGCAACACAGCGCAGGGAAACGTTATGCAGCTTAGCGTTGGCAAATGTCACGCAAATGTCCCCCAAATTAGCAAGGGCAAATATGCAAACCAGCACAAGCAAATGTAAATTGGCATAGGCAAATCTTATGCAAATTTCCTTTGGGAGCCTGTGCACCAAGCTCTTTAACTACCCAGCAGTGCCCCCGCAATTGGACATGAAGCTCACTCCTGGGTGACCTAGGGGGGCAATTACTGCTTCTCAGCCTTCCCTACCTCACAGGGTTGTTGTGCTTTTTCCTTTTTGTCCAAACAAAGGCTTTGATCTAAATACAGTAAAGAGAGGGGGGAGAGGGAGAGGGAGGGGGGGGAGAAAGAAAGAAAGAAAGAACGAGAAAAGAGGTGAAAAGAGAGAGAAATAAATTTCAGAAAGGAAAGTACTTCCGATGCTTCATCTATTCGCTACAAATATAAACAATATTCACCCAACAATCTTTAACAAATATTAACAATGACTTTTCTCTGATTAAACATGTCCATTTGCCATCTCAGCTCAGTCCATAAGTTTTAATAGCCATTCTTCCATCGTTGGTCATGATTTGTCCTTCCACCACATTAGCGCATGTAAAAGTCTCACGGCCATGAACATAGTGGTACCTCGGGTTACAGACGCTTCAGGTTACAGACTCCGCTAACCCTGAAATAGTACCTTGGGTTAAGAACTTTGCTTCAGGATGAGGAACAGAAATTGCACGGCAGCAGTGGGAGGCCCCAGTAGCTAAAGTGGTGCTTCAGGTTAAGAACAGTTTCAGGTTAAGAACGGACCTCCGGAACGAATTAAGTTCTTAACCCGAGGTAACCACTGTACCTTCTAACAAATTTCCATAGTCCTTTTCTAACTGTATACCCATAAGTCCCAGCAGGAAGAGGTCTGGCTTCAGCCGAAAACCAGCCTTCAAAATTCTCTTAATCTCAGAGTCATGGGTTCGAGCCCAAGTTGGGCACGTTTCCTGCATTGCAGGGGGTTGGTCTAGATGACCATTGTGGCCCCTGGTGGTTCCCTCCCTGCTAGAAGTGAGGTTGCAGGAAACCAGGCAGAGGGCTGTCCCGGTAGTGGCACCCGCCCTGTGGAACGCCCTCCCAGCAGATGTTAACAAGATAAAGAACTACAGTGGTACTGGGTTACAGACGCTTCAGTTTACAGACTCCGCTAACCCAGAAATAGTGCTTCAAGTTAAGAACTTTGCTTCAGGATGAGAACAGAAATTGTGCTCTAGCGGCGCGGCAGCAGCAGGAGGCCCCATTAGCTAAAGTGATACCTTAGGTTAAGTACAGTTTCAGGTTAAGAACGGACCTCTGGAACAAATTAAGTTCTTAACCCGAGGTACCACTGTATCTGACTTTTAGAAGACATCTGTATTGGGAAGTTTTTCAATGTTTGACATTTTATTTTGTTTTTATATATGCCAGAGTATAAATAATAAAATTCTAATAATAATAATAATAATAATAATAATAATAATAATAATAATATATTATTTATACCCCGCCCATATGGCTGGGTTTCTCCAGCCACTCTGGGCGGCTTTCAATAGAATATTAAAATACAATAATCTATTAAACATTAATTATTATTATTCCAACTCTACAGTTCTATGCTTCTATTATATGTTCCCACTGTGCCATCCGTATACAGGGTTGTTGTGTTGAGGACGATCTGCCTTGAGCTGCTAGGAGGAAAAAGTGGGGCATGAATGAATAAATAAAGCCAATTCTCCCTCTTTTCTCCTCTCTGCCTTCCCCCAAAGGTGCAACATCCAAAAGAGCCAAGAGGAACCAGAGGCCCCCCCGCCGCCCCCGCCGCCCTCCAACCAGCCAGGTTGGAACAACCTCCGCCGGGCAGCCGTGAAGAAGGAGGACAAGCGCGTCCACTTCAACATCGAGAACGCCCCGGACGAGGCTTCGGATGAGGAGCGAGAGGCCCCCGTCTGGCACTGCATGAACGGCCAGGATCCGCAGCAGCAGGGCAGCAAGGAGGACAAAGAGAAGGAGCTGAAGGAGCTGGAGAGGAAGATCGAGGACATGCGCGAGCAGCTGCGGGCTGCCCTGGTGCGCAAGAGCGAGCTGATGGTGGCGCTGGGGCCACCACCCAAGGCGCCCCGCCTGCCGCCCGCCCTCAAGGCCTTGATCAAGGAGAGCAACGAGGACAGGTGATGCCCAGGGGCAGGGGCCGCCTCTCGCCGGCTGGCTGTGCGGGGCGGCTCCAGCCAGTTGTGGAGACGGACAGCAGCAGCAACATGTGCTCGGGCTCTGGAACACTTTCGGAAAGGCTGCAGGAGGACTTCTGCGCTTGAGTGCTGCTGGGATACAGCTTGGGGTGGCCAGCCGTGGGCTCAGGGAAAAGGTTTGCTCTGGACTCTGCCATGTTTCCCGGAGTCGATTTGCAAGAGGGGGCTGCGGCAGGTGGCGTGCTGAGCCTGCACTTTGCATGCAGACGTTTCCAGGATCAACTCGCGGCAATGCCAGTTTTTGTTTTTTTAAAGATCTCAAGTAGCAAACAAGTCCCAGGAGAGAGCCATTATATATATATAAGGCTGCTGTGTTCGTACGTTCAGACCCTGACACGCTAGATCTTGCCATCGCAAGCTGGTTCTCGGTAGGTTTGCCAAGCGGCTGCTGGGCGCATAGGAGCAGGCCTGCAAGCAATCAGTTGGCGCACTCTCCAGCCACCAGGTGCTGTCCCAGTGAAACGTATATTGGAATGGCAGAACAATCAGGGAAGGGGAAGGCTGAGGTCCAATCCTTTCCAGTGACACCAGGGCTTGGGAGGGCGGTTGTCTTTGAGCCCCTCCACGTAGGACTCCAACTCCCAGCATTCCCAGGGCCAGTGGTCAAGGAGGAGGATGGGAGTTGGAGTTCTGCAACACCAGGAAAGCCATGGGTGTCCTCAGCAGTGTCAAACGAGAGATGGGCAAATGTCTCTGTTCAGAAGAGGCATTATTTCCTGGGAGCAGGGAAGGCCTCTTCAGAGGTCAGGGCTGCAGACCAAGAGGCGGGAGTGATGGGCACCAATCTGGAGGGTTCGAAACAGGACCAGACAAATTCGCAGAAGAGGGGAGAGCGATTGCGGGCTACTAGTAAGGATGGGCAGTACCTGGTTTCCAACATTGTGATAGATATCACCAGCTAAACATTGTGATACATAGATATGTCACGATGTCTGAAATAAGGATGGAGCGATGTAGAGGCATTGGCTGGTCCTGCATTGTGATTTTTGCATAGCACACAAACACATCATGATATCACGAGATGGACTTCAAACCGGTTTTGGATGATATATTGATATATCACCCAGGCGTAGCTACGAGCCAGGACAGCTGTGCTCTCTGTGTCCACAGTCAGAGCAGCCACACTTCTGAATCCCAGTTGCTGGAGACCTTGGGGCGGTGTGTGTCAGGGGGAGACGTGCTGCTGCTTGCATTTGGGGGGCATCTGGTGAGGACAGGGGGCTAGACTAGATGCCTCTCTTTGTCCTCAACCAGCTGAAAAACTCATCTCTGGTTCTTTTGAGCTGCGAGTTCAGCAGTTTCTTGGAGGGGCACAAGACTCCCCCACGATCCCTGGGGTGGACGCCCTATGGTCTGACTGTTAATGGCAGATTAAGATGTTCACATTTCAGAGCCTTTCAGTCTATTTCTGATGGGGCCTTTCCTTCGCTTTTCTGCAGGCAATTTAATTTTAATGCATTTATTCCTTACGACGACCTGTTGGGTTTCCTGCACAGCTCAGAGGCCTTTGGTCTAATCAGGCTGCAACCTGGCAATATTATTGTTGTTAATAATAATTAATAGATTGCATTGTTTGGGCTCAGATTGCTAGCATTTCTCACCTCCTGTTCAAATGCAGGTGTTGGGCTAGGCTGCCAAAGAGGTTCTTAAGCAATGATTGACAAGATCGAGAGCCAGTGGGAGCCACACGGACTCTTCATGCACCCTCCCCTAGCCCCTCCCTTGAGTGGCCCTTAATGGCTGGCATGGGCCCAATCCGCACTATAGAGATAAAGCAGTGCCAAGCTGCTTTAAATGTTCTTGGGTTTTTCTCCCAAAGTATCCTAGTTTGCTTGGGGCACTGAGAATCAACAGCAATTCCTGGAGTGGTTTAACAACCAATTAACCACTTTGAGAATTGCAAATTCTCTAGGAGGGAGAATAGGGGGCACCCTAATGATTCTCCTCACCCAAACTCCACTTCCCAGGACTCCATGGGGGAAACTGTGGCTGTTTGAAGTGGCACCATAACACCAGAAATGCATAGCGGACTAGGAATGCCGGAATGGAATCATGTGATTTGGGCCTTACAGATCCTTGCCAGCGCAGTGTAGGCTACTATCCACAGTCTTCTGCTGGGATATCATCCCATTCTCAATTTTACGATGAACAATCCAAGATCTGTTGAGCAGCACAGGTTAGGCGAAGGTCAACTGAAGCCAGCAGCTCAGGTTTCGCAAAGTTTAGCCTAAGTAACTTGAATAACTGGAGGACTGGGTAAGGGGCTTGTGCAGAGCTTAGTGGGTTTTTTGTTCAGGCAGCGCCAGTTTAGCAAAACTGAGTGTGGTGTTCTGCTTTGATCAAGCAGCTCATGTTTAGCAATGCTTAGCTTATAGCAAAGATTAACTAACTTGCCAAGGAGCAGAGGGACTTTTTTGCGGATCTGCAATTTGACTGAGCTGCGGAATAAGCGGAAATCTTCCAAAATTAGGTTGCAGAGGACATATTGCAAATGACATCATTGCTCGGGCAAAGATCAGTTCCCGGAAAAGTCTTGCTTTCGTTAATCAACAGTATAATTAAGCTCAGATGTGATGCCGGTTTTTGCCAATGCTTCCAGTTGGGACAAGGGAGGGGGGCATAGCTATTGGGGATCCTCAGGTTGCTGATATAATTTATTATCCCCCTCCTCCTTTCTGCTTATCCTCACAGCACGTAGGTGCAGCGAATGAACCTGCTGTGCCCATTTTGCAGCAGGGAAAAACTGAGGCTGAGAGGCAACAAGCCAGTTCACAGTTCATTCAACATTGGCGCCCTCCAAGAAGACCCACAACGAAAGAGTGAAAAAATTCACCCATGCAATCATCACTTGCAAATACATATTGAAAGAGCCAGATCGGTGTCTGTGAAATATGGATGGATTGTTGAAGGGAACATCAAAATTCTGCAAAATAGAATAGTATACAAAGAACAACTTTGTAACATGAAAAGGAACAAATTAAAACTGGGATTACTTTTAAATGCTCATTTGTTAGAAAGAGAATTCAACCTGCCTGTTATTTTGCTCTGGTTGTACAGAGCATTTTAAATTGATTTTCTGTGTATGTGCATGTATCTTCCTATATATATAATATTGTAAGGCTGTCATCACGCAGATCTGGGCTTGCACTACAAATCCTCCACTGTGGGCTGGGTGATGCGGACCCTACATTTTTATGCATATAATAAGATATATACATGGATGGGTGGCTTCATAATAGATCACTGCAGGAGGTGCGTGTTCAAAACCAACTCATGCAGGTTGATTCCCTCCCCCTCCCCAAATTAGTATTTCAGGTTCTTCCCATTCTAATTTGTTCATATGCAGAAACATTGTTGTTCTATTGACACATCTACACCATATATTTGAACACATGGCTCCCCCTGCCCCAACAGTCCTGGCAACTGTAGTTCACCCCTCAAAGGGTTACAGCAGAGGTCCCCAAACTAAGGCCCGTGGGCCGGATAAGGCCCGAGGGACTCGTTTATCCGGCCTGCAGCAACCCCTGCCACCCGCTGCCACCGCTCGCTCTTACCGGCGCTGCGCTGCGTGGCTGCCCACTTCCGCGTCAGAGGAGCACTGGAAATAGTTTGTGCGCATGCGTAAGCATTATTTGCGCACGCACAAGCGTTCTTTCCAGTGCACATCCGGGTCAGAGGAGGCCTGTGCACATGCGCACAAGCTATTTCCGGTGCTCCTCCGACCCAGAAGTGCGCCGGAAATAGCGTGTGCGCATGCATATGGGCACGCCCTCCCACGCCCTCTGGCCCGCCAAACGATCGGCACTGGAGACACCGTTCAGTTTGCTGACTCCTGGGTTACAGCATGAGTAGGCAAACTAAGGCCTGGGGGCCAGATCTGGCCCAATCGCTTTCTCAATCTGGCCCGCGGACGGTCCAGGAAGCAGCGTGTTTTTACATGAGTAGAATGTGTCCTTTTATTTAAAATGCATCTCTGGGTTATTTGTGGAGCATAGGAATTTGTTCATTTTCCACCCTCCCCAAAATATAGTCCACAGGGTCTGAGGGACAGTCGACTGGCCCCCTGCTGAAAAGGTTTGCTGACCCCTGCGTTACAGTGTCCAGCACCATTAACGAACTACGGTTTCCAGGAATCTGTATGGAAAGGCAGCTGCGTCAAATGTTTGGTATAGATGTGCACTATATACTAGCCGCAAGGGACGTGGGTGGTGCTGTGGGTTAAACCACAGAGCCTAGAACTTGCTGATCAGAAGGTCAGCGGTTCGAATCCTCACGACAGGGTGAGCTCCTGTTGCTCGGTCCCTGCTCCTGCCAACCTAGCAGTTCAAAAGCACGTCAAAGTGCAAGTAGATAAATAGGTACCGCTCTGGTGGGAAGGTAAATGGCGTTTCTGTGCGCTGCTCTGGTTCGCCAGAAGCGGCTTAGTCCTGCTAGCCACATGACCCAGAAGCTGTACGCCGGTTCCCTCAGCCAGTAAAGCGAGATGAGCGTCACAACCCCAGAGTCGGCCACGACTGGACCTAGTGGTCAGGGGTCCCCTTTACCTTTATATACTAGCCTGCTTTGTGGAGGTTTGATGTTCATACCCCATTTCCTTGCAGATGTAATGCTGCGGTACTCTAATGATGCAATTCCCAAGCAATTCACCCCAAATCTCACCTAGCTACTGGCTAGGCAAAGGCTTGAAAAAGGAACACAAACCGAACCCGCAAACAAGGTAAAAATTCAGGAGGGGGGGGGATCCCTCTCTGCTGGAAGAATTTATTACAAAAATAACAGCACCTTGCTCAAAAACCCCAGCTGTCAAATATTCATTAAAAATAATAATCTCAGTACACCCACATTTCAGAGCTCATTATACCTTCTGCTTCAGGGGAAAGAAAATGTAGCGGGTTCTATTTTTTTATTTATTAAAAAGAGACCTCTTTGTTTTTTTATTCAGCCTAGCCAGAAGCTGTTGTGATTATACTCAGGATGCAATATTATTTTCATTCATGAATTGCCTTTCACATAAGATATATGAAATGCAGGACACGGGATAAGATTATAAGGGGGCGGGGAGGTAAGAAAGACTTGGAAAAGAACCCAAAATGCAATCTGCATTCCAAGTAAGATGCTCTGTTTGAAATAATTTGATGCATTTTTGAGAAGCCACCAATGCCATCTCTCCTGAATGCATCCGTTGCAACTGATGCGGCACCAAGCTCGGTTTTGGACTCCAAATCCCATCAGCTGCTGTGTTATACAGCTGCACTGGCTGATGGGAGCTGTAGTCTAAACTTCTATAGGGTGCTTGGTTGGCAAAGGCTGGCATTTAGCCTTTGGGCACCCAGAGGGGGCCCTGTTCCTAATGATGGGCAGACGGATGGTACAGGTAGCCTGCTAGATGTTGCTTGACTACAATTCCCATCATCCTCAGCGATGCTTGCTGGTTCTGTTGGGAGTTCAGCAACACCCAGTGTGGGGTAGGTCTCCTCTCCTTGGAGATCACGGATGGGGCCCATTGGATCCCGTCAACATGGCCTAGGAACAGAGGATGATGGGAGTTGTAGTCCAACAGAACACCTCCGGTTCAGTCGCTGGCATCTCCCTTTAAAAATGCAACAATAGGGCAGGGCAACAAGCAATTTCAGCTTTATATGATGCCAGAATTGCGCTGGATCATCTCATTTCCTAGAATCGCAGATTTGGGACACCCAAGGGTCCTCTAGTCCACCCCCCCCGCAATGCAGGAATAAAATAACCAAACTACCACAGATCCGAATTAATGCAAGCCCAAAGGCTCCCTGTTAGGCACACATGCAGCTACTTGACCAAATATTTGGATGTTGACAGATAATATATATACAGAACAAATTTAGAGGGGGTTGAATGTATGAGAGAACGAACTTTGGAACTGTGGTTAAGCCTTAGATTTCGGTCTCGTTTCAAAAGACTAGCTCCATTGCTTATTACAATACTCAGTAGACTTTAAGGACTCCCCAAAACAGCTTTCTGCCGTCTTCTTAAAAAAGATTAGGATGCTTTTTTGGAAGAGTTGTAGCTGAGTTGCACAGCACCCGCTTGGCAGTCAAGACGGTCCCGGGTTCAAATCCTGAATTTCCACGTAGAGCTGGCCGTGTTCCCTGCCAGTAAGTGTAGAGCTGTAAGCTAGCTGGACCAACTGCAAGGTAACTTTACTGCTCAGAATAATGAGGACTAGGAACTTCTATTTTGAAGGTAAAAGCATCTCCTTTGCATGCAGAAGATTGCAGGTTCAGTGTCCAACAGCATCTGCAGGTAGTGGCTGTCTCAAAACCTCTGAGCTAGACGGACAAATGCGCTAACTTCTGTCACTTGTTTGCTTCTGCCTAGCTGTGTTCCGGAAACTCACAAAAACTGCCTAGAATTCTTGACATCTGGAATATAGAGGGTGGTGTTTCTGCAGATTATACGTTGGGGCAAAATAACCTCAAGAAGTTGCCACAGATTTCAGGCTGCAGCATGGCAGGTCATGCTCAATTTAGGCTGATAACCACTGGGTGAAACTCTTCACAGGTGAGGCTGAGGATGCCAAGATCAGTTTGGACCACTCCTTGAGGTCTGGTCATTGGAGTGGAGAAAATAAACAACACAGCATTTCAAAGAAATAAGGGTTGCAGCCAGTGTTAGACTTGCTCAAAGTGAATTTACGGAAATCAATGCATGTGACTAATCTAGGTCCGTTCTGCTCTGAGAAAGCCTTCGCTGGAGACAATGCTAAGAGGTCAGGCTGAGACTGCGGACGGGAGCTGCTGGGCCGTGTAAGAAACTGAGATATGAAAGCTAGGAGCTAAATGGCACCTTAAACCAAGGTTATGGGTGCAACAACGGAATGTCTAGGCTCTTTTTAAATAACAAGAATACAAAGCTGAAAATTAATGAACTGCAGCTAAAATCTTATGTTCATTTTTTTCACATGCTCTAGACCTTCCCTTGACCACCCCGCTAATATTCTTAAGAGGGTCTCCTCCAGTCTTCAGAGAGTAGCTGGAAGTGGGGAGGCAGAAAAAGGTCCTCCTTTCCTTCCACTGCAGTTTTAATCTGAAATCTTAGGCTCAGTACTGCACTGCTCTCAGAAACTGCTCGCGCTAATGAAATTCCGTCGCAAAACGCGCCTAGAACAATGGGAGTTTCAAACACGGCTGCTGGGGATGGCTGATGCGACGAGCATCACGTTTGTTTAATTCTGGGATTTTGCGGGGTGCAGAGCAAGTATTTGTGGTGCTGAGCAGAAGACAACTGTTTGATTTTGGGACGAATGTGTGTAAAATGGAGATTTGGTTTTTCAGCCCTCCATGAACGGGGTGTTTCTCCGGAACAGAAGCTGCCTTGCAGACATGACTGGATTTTGCACGGCTTGGGGGGCGGGCGAAGTTCTCCCTCTCCCCCCACCACCCCAAATCGTACTCTGTTCCACCCCAAAGTTAAGGGAAAAAAGGAGCACGGAAGCAATGCTGTTAGATATAGTATTTATTATATATATAATATATATAATATATACATACTTTTTTGTACATTAAATAGAATGAACTCTACTCTTCATTCCTGGTATAGTTTGGTGTGATTCTTCTCTTTTTCTCAACCCCTCAATCCTTTCTGCCTGACGACTACAACGTAAAAACCCTAATGTCCGGTTACCTACAAGCACTCCATTGCCAAGCAGCGGTGGGTGGGCGGGCAGCGAATGATCCCACCAACATATTGCACATGAATGGGGGTTGGGGGGGGGGAAATACCACCACTATGCTTGTTGTCGGCCAACCCACCCTCCACCCCAAAACTACTTTCACGTCACCCATCTAAGGGGTTCTCCCTTCCCTGGCTTTAGGGTAGAGCACAGCAGCCAAAGGTGATTTTGACTGCAAAATCAGAGCATCTCACAGACGCTCCTGGGCTCCAGTCTCGAAAAAGGCTGCTGCTTGCTTAAGGGTGTACCTGCCTACTGCACTTTGCACCTCATGGCAGAACTAAAAAAATAAGAATTAAGATTCCCAGGGTCCTTGGCTCCTGCCTGCTCCCAGGGACCATGTGGCAGGACAGGGCAGGGTTTCCTTAGGTCCAGCCGCGCTACCCCCTGAACCTTCCAGCCTCGGAATTCCCCTTGCTATTGCTAGATCACCTGAGTACAAAGGCACTCAAAAGTTTGGAGCCAGCTGCGTTCTACGATGCTTCCTATTCCCAGCTAGCGCACACACACATACACCCCACAATTTAAGGGGTACAGCTCTGCTCCAGAAAGGGATGGGCAAAGACTCCTGGGAAGCGGGTCCTTTTCCGGGAGGGGTGCCCCCTGCCCCCCACCCCACTCTCTTCTTTATGTTTCCAGGAACTTAGGTGGCATTTTTTGATGTGCACACTCTTCAAAACACATCCTGCTTACGAGATAAGGCACTGGGCTAGGAAGCTTTTTAGGGTGGGGGAGTGGAGAATATTCCTAAATTGCCACGCTGCATAAAACATGAACTGAGTTCACCTGTCAACATCTGTGCAAGGGCATAAGAGAGAGGGAGCTGCAAGGGTTCTCACCAAATGACAGCTTAAAAAAAACACACCACCCAATTTTTAAAGCACCCAAAAAGCCCCCTCATTTAAGAAAGGGTATTGAGAGCCACCTGGTCCTCTCTCATGATGGCCATGTCAGACTGAAAATCAGGAGCTGCTCCCTCTTGCAGTCGCTAAGGATGCACCGTTAAGATGCAACTTGCTAGAACCTTGGAGCTCTGGGAACAAAATAACTTCTGGGCTTTCCTATGTAGAGGTTAAAAACAGGGAGGTGGGGGGACGATGACACACAGTCCAGCGACCAGGCAAGCCACTGCAAAGTCAGCCAAACGTTTGGGGGGGTGGCTTTCTGAGGACCCCCTTCCCCAGTGGCCAAAAAGGGCTTCCTTATCAAGAGAGAGATAGAATCCACCTCCAGATCTTCCCCATCACGTTAATTTTTAAAAGCGCCTTTCTAACAAGAAAGATCTACTGCTGTTTTACTCTGAAAGAGGCTGCGTATATGCGTCTATAAACGCGGCTTCTTTCAGAGTAAAATGCAGTCTGTCCCCCATGCTAAAAAGGAAAAAAGGAAAGGAAAAAACCAGGCAGAACTTTCTATGACTCCAGCGCTTCTGGGGTGACAGATCTTTGAGAGCGGTGGCTGCCAGGAACCCCAGATTTAAAGGGGGTTCATCTTCAGGGCCCCCTTCCGCACAAGGGTCTCAAGTCCTTCTCCAGCAGCCACCCGTTTCCTCCCCTCCCCGGACACAGAGTTCGCCATGATACCCGTTTCGGTCGCCTCCCCAGCGCCCCCTCCTGACAAAAGCAGAGAAGCACAGGGAAAAAAACTGCAGTAATTCCAGGGCAAAATTAAGTCCACATCTCCGGCAGACACCAAAGGAGGAGGGGCGAGGAGTCCCATGATTTGAAAAAAGCTTGGTGGGGTGGGGGGCAGAGAGACTGGCGGGGGGCTGTGGCTCCGTATGCCCAACAGGAAGGAACCAGAGGACTCTCTTCAAATGCGGGGGGCGAACTGGCTATGGGTGTGAGCCCCTCGTTTTTTTATTCACATTTTTTCCTTCCTTTCCTGGGTTTGGAGGAAGAAGGGGTGGGAGAGAGAGAGAAAGGGGGGGCCCGGTTCTCTCCCTCTCCCTCTGGCCTTTCAAGCTCTGCACCTCCTCAACGGAGGAATTGCAGGTGAGCCCAGGGAGAATGGACGGTCGAACTGAGAAGCATCCCGTCCGCCAGGAAGCTCAGGAGAGGCGGCGGGAATCTGGGCCTGCATCAGCCGCACTGTCCAAAGGCGCCGGCGCCGAGGAGTCCGCCTGCGCGAGTCCCTCCTCGGAGGCCTCGCCTGGGGCCCCGCTTGCAGCAGAGCCGAGTGGACAGCGGCCTGCAAGGCAGTCTGTGTCCGGGGGTTTGCCGCGGCCGGCTGAGCTCTCTGGAGGTTGTGGGTTGTCCTCGCGGGCTGGACTGAGGGGGGTGGCGGCAGCAGCAGCAGAAGAAGCCGATCCGCCTGGTGAGGGAACCCCAGCGGTGGACGTGACCTCGATGGCAATGGACCCTACAGGAGCCTCTGCGAGGTCGCTGCTGACCAGAAGGCGGGTCATGACACTCGAGGCAGACGCTACGTCCTGGAGGTCCCCGCTGGGCCCGGCTGCTTCTGGCGCGACGCTGGGGTCCAGGAGGGAGCCGCTCAGGTTGGAAATGAAGGAGGCCTCTGCGATGACGGCGGTCTCCGCCACCCAGTTGAAGTTGTCGCCCAGGGAGGCCACCGTGGCGGCTACGACGGCTGCTGTGTGGGCATCCTCGGGTGCCAGGGGGCCGTCCCCAGCGGGGCCCCCGTCCAGGTGGGGCCGCGGTCCGGCCGGGTCAGCGGGAGCAACGGTGTTGTTGTTGTTGAGGTTGTCCTGCAGGGTGGTCTGGGCCCCACCCTGCTGGTTCTGGAGCAACATCTCCTGGATCCGGATTTGCTGCAGGATGGCCGGCAGCTCGTAGTGGTGGAAAAAGTAGATCATGGAATGCTGTGGGAAAGGCAAGGGGCAGAGGGGGTGAGCTGGGGGAGGGGGGCAAAGACGGCTGACATCTGCACTGGCCAAGCCTTCTGAATCGTGGCCCATTCCGCTGCCTGCTTCCCCCTCCCAGCCCCTTGAGCAAAACTGGGTGTTTTGCTTATCCACCGAAATAACTCAGGCCAGCACTGAAGAATGCAGAATTCTGTGCCCCTTTTTTGAACTTTTTAATTGACATTTTCACAATACAGTAAAAGGAACCAACCGAACATCTGAAGGTAGCCCTGTTCCATCATGGTTGATGTTGCACTGTGTTTTTAATATTTTGTTGGGAGCCACCCAAAGTGGCTGGCACAACCCAGTCAGATGGACAGCACATGAATAATAAACTTATTATTATTATTATGAAACATTTTTATGGAACAGCCCTTCAGATATTTGAAGATGGGTCTCATTTCACCTCTCTGTCTAGGCTCCAAATGGCTCCTTAAACTAAGGTTACGGTTGCCAGAAAGGGAATGCCTAGTTGCCATTTTTGGGCCAAATGGCTCGAAACTTGTATTTTTCAACACGACTTTTCAGTTCCTGAAATTTGTTTTATCTGATCATGCAGATAAAATAGAACGGACAGAATTCCACAGTGTGTGAAAACCGTCAATATCCAAGGATCTCCAGGCAAACACCTCCAGATGTTGGAGATGTCAGGAGCCATCCTGGCACCCGGGCATCTTCACTCGGTTGCAAGTGGCCAATAGCCAGGTGCAAAATCCGCCTGGGAAATTTTGAATGCTGGTTCCAGGCTAAATGCACCCAGCTCCCTCTACTGTTCCACAAAGTCCTGCTGAGTTCTACATCATCCTGCTTCCTTGCTATGGCTAGTTCTACATCCTGAACGGTTAACCCTGTGGGTTTTCCTGCACTCCAGACAAACATAGTGAAACTGCCAACGTACCTGTATGAAAAGCCACGATGTGACCAGTGCCAAGCTGCTGTATTGCCCATTGAAGCGGTAATGGTAGGCATAGAAGGCAAAATGGTACAAGTAGAAAAACCTGGAGAGGAACAGAGACATGGGGGAAAGGGGGTTAAAGCACATCTATCAATACTGGACTGCTGCAGCACACGCTCCGTAGGGCTTCAATCACACTTGATCTGAAGCTGCAATTAGTGCAGAATGATGGGTACTGACCTCTTGGATCAGCTGAACTAGCCCTGTTACAGACTCCACATAAAGACCGTTTCCACATTTATAAGAACTTGACCTTTTATCATGGCAGCACCTGTGGAACTCCCTGTCTACTGATGCCAGATGCCTTCGCTGTGCTCTTTTCGGAGCTTGCTAAAAACATGCCTGTTCAAAAAGGGGCTTCTGAACATGCTGTGGAGGGAAGGGAGGGGAAGGGAGCCCATCTGGGAGAAGGAAAACTCTGATCCTAAACCTCCGCTGCCTTGAGGAATATATTTGGGAGAAAAAAAGGCTCAGGAATACACCCTACACAAATCCAGAGCGGAGTTCCTAAAGCGGTTGGAGGGTGCCTTGCATGCAGGTGCAAAAGGTCTTGCTCTGCTTTCCTTTGGACACCAGCAAGGCTGAAAGGCAGGTCTTGCTGTCTGGGCAGCCCAGGATCTCCAGACACACAGCCAGGCCTGCGCCCAGGGAGGTCACATTGGTGCTGCAAACACAGCAGTTTGGCTTCACCCCCAGAGGCGCACTCCGTTGTCTCTCGAGACAGATGGATGCCAACAACCCAGAAAGTTGATGTGTGTTTTAATCTGTTTCTAGTCTATTGCTATATTAACTTTCTGAAGGTTTTAAGTTATTGTTGCTAGTTCTTTTCTTACAATCGAACAGTGTAAGTACAGTGAAATAAATAATCTCTCTCTCTCTCTCAAATCCACCTCTCCCCTGCCACACAACTGAAAGATGGGAACGGAAACATTGTGGAAGAAGGGTGGAAGTCAACCGAATAAGGACCACTGGAAACAGACAGGGCTGAGTTCAGTGGTCAGATCTGGCACAGAAGAGAGCCAATGTGGTGCAGCCGTTACTGAGCTGTGAGTGGTGTTAGAAACTCAGAAATAAAAGTTGGCTCCAAATGGCTCCTTAAACCAGGGTTACAGCTGCCGAAACAGAATGCCTAGTTGCCATTTTGGTGCCGGAAAGCTGGAAAATCGTATTTTTCAGTATGACTTTTTGGTTCCTGAAATTCATTCTGATTTTGCAGATAAAATAAAACGGGTAGAATTCTACAGGATGTGTTGCTAGTGTGTGAAAACAGACAGATCCAGGGATCCCCAGGCAGGCACCTCCAGATAGTGGAGACATCAGGCGCCATCCTGGCACCCAGGCATCTTCACATGGTCGCAAGTGGACAACAGGCAGGTGCAAAATGTGCCTGGTTCCTGGCTAATTTTGAACGCTGACCGGGAGACCATGCTTCAAGTCCCACACTTGGCGATGAAGCTCACTGCGTGTGACCCTGGGGCCTGTTCCTTGCCTCTCAGAGAATCAAAGAATTGCAGAGTCGCAACGGACCCCAGGGTCACAGCAATGCAGGAACCACAACCTATCTCACAGAGCCACTGCATGAATAAATGAATAAATGGAAGGAGGACGTCACAGGCCACCTCAAGCGGGCTGGGGGAAAAGGAGGCCTATAAACACCAGGAATTAGAAGCTCTGTGTGCCCTTACCTCAGCCAATGCCTCTTGCTGGTGTTGGTGTGGCAGCAGATGGCGTCGTACTGGTCTGCCAGCCACACGATGAGGATGATGTAGAAGGCTGTGGTGGTGTCGTTGAAGAACTCGGACATGATCGCCTCCATGCCTGCCGCAGGATGAAGGAGAGGAGGGGAGAGAGAAGGCCAGCAAGTCATCAGGGAGCTCAGCATCCCAAGAGAGATGTATGAAGAGCCTGCTGGATCAGGCCAAGGGCCTCCTAGTCCAGCATCCTCTCCTCACAGTGGCCAATCAGATGCCCCAGATGAGAATTATTATCCTTATTATTTATATGATGCCCATCTGACTGGGTTGCCCCAGCCACTCTGAGTGGCTCCCAACAAAATACTAAAAACACAGTAAAACAACAACCATGAAAAACTTTCCCATACAGGGTTGCCTCCAGATATCTTTGGAAAGTTGTACAGTTCTTTATCTCCATGGCATCTGACGGGAGAGCGTTCCACAGGGTGGGCGTCACCACTGAGAAGGCCCTCTGCCTGGTTCCCTGTAGCCTTCCTTCTCACAAGGAGGGAATGAGGGAACTGCCAGAAGGCCCTTGGAGCTGGACCTCAGTGTCTGGGCTGAATGATGGGGAGATGCTCTTTCGGGTTTACAGGGCCGAGGCCATTTACGCCTTTCAAGATCAGCAGCAACACTGTGAATTGTGCTCGGAAACATACTGGGAGCCAATTCAGGTCTTTAGGACCAGTGTTGTATGGTCCCGGTAGCCGCATTCTGGATTAGTTGTAGTTTCTGAGTCACCTTCAAAGGTAGCCCCACAGACAGCACATTGCAGTAGTCCAAGCAGGAAATAACCAGAGAATGGACCACCCTAGCGAGACAGTGTGCAGGCGGGGGGGGGGGTCTCAGATAGAGCTGGCAGACAGTTGCCCTGGACACAGAATTGACCTGCGCCTCCACAGACAGCTGTGAGTCAAAAATGACCCCCAGGCTGCATACCTGGTCCTTCAGGGGCACAGTTACCCCACGAAGGACCAGGGACTCCCCCACACCCACCTGCCCCTGAGGGCCTGAGCACAACAGCAGCAACTCTCCCCCCTTGTGATTCCCAGGAACTGGTGCTCAGGACCTAAGCTTGCGCTATGACCCGGTACAGATCCCCACTGAAGCTCACCGGGTGACCAGGGGCCAGTAGCCTCTGACTCTTTTCCAGCCTAGCCTACCTCACAGGGCTGCTGGGAGGATAAAACAGGGAGGGGAAAGAATCGTGCCCATCACCTTGAGCTCCTTGGGAGGAAAAGGTGGTGCGCAAGATGTAAGAGACAGAATGAATGGGCCTGGTACATCAAATGCAGTTCTTGGCATTCCTGAGAGGCGGTCTCCTTACCCACAAGAGCCAAGATGACGGTCAGCAGCGGGGCTGCCGGGAAGGCAATGGTCATGTTCATCTCCAGCATTTGCAGAAGGTCCACTGTGAGAGGGAGGAGGAAAAAACATTCAAGAGGAGAAGAAGCAGTTGCAGCCCAGGGTGGGGGAAGAGGAACCCTCAACACAGATGACCCCAGGGTTGATCTCCAGTTAGAAGGAATGCGAGAAGCAGAGGCGAGAGAGAGGCTGCAAATTTTGCCAAATTTTGTTTAGAACATCTCGGTCGACAAACTGTGGTTAGTGCTAACTACAACTTGGCTTCAAAATACAGTGGTACCTCACAAGACGGAAAACTCGCAAGAAGAAAGAGTTTTCCGTTTTTCGAGGTGCTTCGCCAGACGAATTTCCCTATGGGCTTGCTTTGCAAGAAGAAAGCCCATAGGGAAATCTCTAGGGACCTCTTTTAAAATGCTGGCGGTCGGCAGCAAAGACTTTCGCCCACCGCCGGCCTTCAGAAGAGCCTTCGCTGCCGACCCCCAGCATTTTAAAAGCCCCCGGGACAGCGGAGACTTCTCCGCTGTCCCGGGCGATCTTAAAATGCTGGCGGTCGGCAGCAAAGGCCTCCTGTCCCCGGAGCTTGCGGGGCGGGAGGTGGGGAGAAGGGCTTTTCTTCCCACCGCCAGCCTTCAGAACAGCCTTCTGAAGGCTGGCGGTGGGAAGAAAAGCCCTTGTCCCCCCCCCAGCCTTCAGAAGAGGTCGGGGGACAGACTGTCCCCGGACCTGATCTGAAGGTGGTTTCCATAGGAACGCATTGATTGATTTTCAATGCATTCCTATGGGAAACCGTGCTTCGCAAGACAAAAAACTCGCAAGAAAAAACTCGCGGAACGAATTAATTTCGTCTTGCGAGGTACCACTGTATTATTTTTAACTTTGTAAATAAATTAAGTTAAATTAGCATTCCACTGCATCTCTCTCTTTTTTAAAAAAAAAAGTATCAAAGCAGTTTCAGCAATGAAACCATTAAAAAGTTAGACACCAATTAACCATTCTTTATCGCCTGTATAGGCTGGGCGGAATAGTTTCCAGCAGGTGTTTAAAAATTGGCACAGAAGGCACCTGCTAAATCTCTAGTGCAGTGGTTCTCAAGCTTTTTTCTCTGAGTCACACTTTCAAAATAAAAACTTGCTCGCAGCACACCCATTTTTTTATCAATAAGAAATACACTGGAAAACAAAACAAAAAAAACTAGCAGTGCTTGTTTTATAATATAGAACACAACTACTTCCTAATACGATCCAGAAAGTATAAAACAACGCAGTTACATAAAAACTGTTCAAAATTTATTTGATTGCCCTTGAATCTTCCTGCCACACTTGTCATTCTCTCTTGCAACACCCTTTGACAACCACTGCTCTAGTGGCAGGGAGTTCCACAGGACTGGGCCAATTACAACGATGGCTCCATTTCTTGTTGTCAAACCAGCCTCACCGACTCGGGGAATAACCAGCGACACTCCTGCAGGTGGCATCAGTGATCAAGCTGGAATATAAGGGCTCAGGAGGCCCCTGAGGAACCCTGGGCCTAAGTTGTTCAGGGCTTTTAAAATTAATACAAGAACCCTGAACCTGGATTGGCAGCAAAGTGGGCAGCCAGAGCAGCCGCTTCAACAATGGCCTCACATTCTCTAACTGTTATATACAAGGTCTCCCTCAGGAGGTTGTCGAGGTTTTTAAGCAGAGGTTGGGCTGTCATGGATGCTTTAGCTGAGATTCCTGCATTGCAGAAATGATGACCCTCGGGTTCCCTTCAAACTGCGGACCTTCTGATGCTGACTGATCCGAAGTGGCAAGTCTTGTTTGAACCCTCTACCCAGGGGGTTGGGGAAAGAAGAAAACTACTGTCTTTGTCCTCCAGTAAATGGGCCACTTGGGCTCTCGGAACGCCAGCAAGACTGGATGAAATACTTACCGATAAAAACGAAGATCTGGTGGTGCGAGTATCGCAGAAGCATGGAGACAGACAGCGTCTGGAAAAGAGAAGGGATGGGCAAGTGTTAGAGCCCTGGGCTCCCTATGAATGTAGGGCAGTGTCACCCCCCCAAAAAACCCCCCTAACCAACCAAAATTCTAATAGTTGCAGACACCTGCCCTTTCGCCTGAATTAAATGCGAAGGCACTGTACACATGAGCTCCCAAATAATTAGCTTTTAATAATCTTATCTCCAGTGCTATTTAATAGTCAGTGCTTATTTAATCATCTTCTTCCCTGGAGGTTTCTAAGCAGAGGTTGGATAGCTATCTGTCATGGATGCTTGAGCTGCAATTCCTGCCTTGCAGGGGGTTGGACTAGATGACCCTCGGGGTCCCCTTCCGACTCTGTGATCCAGGGGTGGCTCAACTAGGAAACTAATGAACCTTAAGCTTCGGGGCCTCCAATTCCAGAGGGACCCCAGAAGCGAATTTAGTCCACACTGCCTAAAATTTTTGAGTCGCACAAATTGATTAATTTGTTGTTGTATATACAATATTTCAACAATCCCAAAGTTTGAATGTCAGTAGTGCAGATGTTTTAAAGGTGTGGTGATCTGTCATGGAACAACCCTCTCCCCTTGAAGAAGATGATTTCAGTAATTATCCAGACCTCATTACTGGTTGTGAAGGCCTCTGAGCTGCATCCCTCAGTATCACCCAGCCAGGAACTTCACTGGGTTCTCAGTCAATTATTTTAACCACAGACCACTCAGGGAGCTTTGGCTGGCTCCTTCATTATACACCTTTAGGCACCAGGTGAAGTTGTTTGTCTTCAACCAGGCCTTTGGCTGATATTATATTATTATTATTATTATTATTATTATTATTATTATTATTATTATTATTATTCTGTCCATCTGACTGGGTTGTCCCAGTCACTCTGGGCAGTTCCCAGCAGAATAAAACATTAAACATTGAAAACTTCCCTGAACAGGGCTGCTTTCACCCCCGGGCGCCACCACCGAGAAGGCCCTCTGCCTGGTTCCCTGTAACTTCACTTCTTGCAGTGAGGGAACCCCCAGAAGGCCCTCGGAGCTGGACCTCTGTGTCCGGGCTGGACAATGGGGGTGGAGACGCTCCTTCAGGTCTAAAGGCCCGAGGCTGTTAAAAGGGTATTCACATTCAATATCCTTTTAAATGTGCTGTGGGAGGGGGGTTATTGATTTGTTGTTGCTCTTATTTTTATTATTTTTATTATGTAACACCGGTCTTGAAAGACCTACATTGGCTCCCAGTACGTTTCCAAGCACAATTCAAAGTGTTGGTGCTGACCTTGAAAGCCCTAAACGGCCTCGGTCCAGTATATCTGAAGGAGTGTCTCCACCCCCATCGTTCTGCCCGGACACTGAGGTCCAGCACCGAGGGCCTTCTGGCGGTTCCCTTACTGCGAGAAGCCAAGTTACAGGGAAGCAGGCAGAGGGCCTTCTCGGTGGTGGCGCCCTCCCTGTGGAACGCCCTCCCACCAGATGTCAAAGAGAACAACAACTACCAGACTTTTAGAAGACATCTGAAGGCAGCCCTGCTTAGGGAAGCTTTTAATGTTTGATGCATTATGATATTTTAATATTTTTTTGGAAGCCGCCCAGAGTGGCTGGGGAAGCGCAGCCAGATGGGCGGGGTATAAATAATAAATTATTATTATTTTGCAATTTTATGTTGTGGACTGCCTCGAGATTTAAGGGTGAATGGTGGGATACAAATTTAATTGAAAATATAATAGTAATAATAATAATGTGTGCTCAGGCACTCTCCTGGGATCTCCTGGGGCTGAAAAGCAGCCCACGAGCTGACACAGAATACTCACGAATATGACCATGATGACGAACGCTGCCAGGTACGAGGTCCGCGCCATCCACATGCTGATGAATCGGTAGTGTTCCCCAGATACCACATTGCGGAGGAATCCTGAGCAAGGACAGAAGGGAAGGGAAGGCAGCAGTGGTGGGGATGGACAGGAGGAAAAAACAAGGTGGTTTCAGCAACAAAGATCTCCCAAAGTGGACTTAGTCCAATTAGTTGGCTCTGGCACCATCTAGTGTTGGACTTGCACCAGAGATTGCAACAGCCCAGCCCAGATCTGTAACTGAGTGAGAACAGAGACCAATTATATACATATGCTAAACCTTTGTTCTCTTCGTTTTCAGCCAAGGCTTTCACGCTGGACATGAGGATGTCGTCGTAGCCGAGGAACTCGTCCAGGAGCAGGCGGCTGAACCGGTCTCCAAAGCACTGGTCACGAGTGGGGTCTGGGATGGAGAAGAGGGTTTGTGAAAACAGGTGGAAAGAAAACTGGCTGTGCTGATAGCAGCAGGAAGAAGAAAGTCGAGGGGTGTTTGTGCATTTCACGGGACGCTCAGAAACATTCCAACTGCTGGAGGGGAAGGAGTGGGCATTTTGTGATTTGGGAGGGAGGCACCATGGCACAGGGAAAAGAAAAAGCTGGGGCCAAGTAGTGGCCAACGCAGGCCTAAAAGCAACAAGGAGCAATCCCGGGTTCTAATCTTGCCACCACCCCTTTAAGTTCACTAGGTGAATCAATCTTTCAGTGTGGCAGAACAGGAAAGGGAATCTTTGTACAAGTTAACGCTT
This sequence comes from Podarcis raffonei, assembly GCF_027172205.1. Taxonomy (NCBI): domain Eukaryota; kingdom Metazoa; phylum Chordata; class Lepidosauria; order Squamata; family Lacertidae; genus Podarcis; species Podarcis raffonei. Next base: position 2,136,499 of record NC_070619.1, on the reverse strand, counting down.
CATTATCCCCTTTGCTGAACCTTTGTACTTTTGTCCTTACAGGCTGTGACACTTAATGATTTAAATTGTTGATTATGTTTGCAGCTATTTTCCCCCGTTAACAAATTATATAGATCGACAGAGATAATAATAATAACAAGAACATTTGTACCCTGCTGCTCAACCTCCCCCCCCCGCCCCAACCAGGCACAGCAAATGAACAAAGCTCCACCCTCAGCTGAACAGAAAAGCAAAACTTCTTACCCAGCGTCACCACCATGACAGGGATGCTGAGGCGCTGGCGGGTGCTGTGCGACAAGCGAAGGAACCCGTATTCAAAGGAGTATTCCACGATGTACTCTTCCTGGGGCCAGACTGGAAGGATTTTTTTAAAAAAATAGAAAATTGTATTTTTGAAAAGGCCAAGAGGATGGAAACCCAGAGGTGCCCCCAGGGGTACTGCCTCAGCCTAGTTCACCACAGCACGCCCGTCGATTAAAAGAAGCCTCGTTGGGCGCTCCAAGGAGCTGGGGAAAGTTCCGAAAAGGACAGGGAAAATGACTCTGCTATGAGGAAAGCTTGCAGTGTTTGGATGTTCTTACTTAAGGAAATAAGAGGTGACATGCTAGAAGCCTGTAAAATTAATGCAGGACATGGAAAAAGAGAAAAATCTTCCTCCCTCTCTCATAACATTAGGAGTTGTGGACGTCCAATGAAACTGAACGTTGAGGGATTCAGGACACTGTCCCGCCCCCCCCATACAATTTTTACTTAATTTCCAATTTTTTACAAATTGACTTTAAATCAAATGCTTACATTCGTTTCCTGATAGATTTCCCACTTACACCCCCCGTGTTTTTGTATATATCAAACACTTGCCTATTGCAAAAATGCCTCTAGTACAATTACGTTATCATTTTCCTTCTCCTGCTCCTTTCCTGCCTGCAATTTGTTTGTAGTGCTTTTCCAAATAGTCCCCACCCCCCAATGCCTCCATTCTTCTATAAAAAGTGCATCTTTTCAACCTCTTAATATTGCTGCCTGCCCCTCTCCACGGCATTAAGGTCATTGAGAGCAGGCCAGTTTCAAAGGCTGCATACCCCGAGAGTGCGCAGGCAGCGGGGCCTTCTCTGCCGTGGCCCCACTCACTCTCAAAAAGGAACCTCTCCCACACACAAGGAGAGGAGGCAAACACCGAAAGAAAAGGAAAGTGGCAGGTGCAAAGGGAAGGGTGTGGCAAAGGTGAGGAGTGGGAAGGAGGGTTATTTAAAGGGTCTGCAATGTCGTCTCTTTACCTGCTTTGGCTAGCATCTCAAACTGGGACACCGTCTCGCTGAGGGGCTGCATACCTTTAGACGCCGACTCGCCGCTGAAGGAGAACTCTTGGCTCTCGTTGGGGGCTGGCACCTTGGCGCCGCCCAGGCGGGAGGGCTTGAGGAAGACCTTGGGCTCGATATCCAGCTCAAACTGGGATCAGCGGAAACAGAGGAGAAGATTTCAGGGAAACGCAGGAGCTGCCTTCTACCAAACATCAGATCCACTGGTCCTTCTAACTCAGCGGTTTCCAAAGTGGGCATTGCCTGGGGGGGTGCTAAGGGGCAGGGGGGCAGCGGGGGGGGGGGCAGCGGGAGGTGCAAATGACCACCAGACTCTGAAAAGCTGGCATCACTGGATCAAGTTCATCCATTGTGTTGAATTAATTAAGCTAAATAATAGGACTGGGCAAAACTGGTCTGAAGTCCCAATCATGATGTTGGTTGCATAGTTTTTGACCTGGCAATATATCATGAATCATAATGTGTGTGTGTGGGGGGGGTGCTATACAAAAATTACAACGTGAAGCCAGCCAATGCCTCTACATAGCTCCATCCTCATTTCAGACACTGTGATATATCAGTAGATCGCAATGTTTAGCTGGTGATATATCATAATGTTGAAACCAGGTATCGCCCAGTCCTACTAAATAGCTTAAACAGGATTTTTTGGGGGGAAACGGGCAATTAACTGTTACTGTTTTGAACTTTAGGGCTTTTTATAGGGTAGGGTAAGGGATGTGAGTGGTGCTGTGGGATAAACCACAGAGCCCAGGGCTTGCCGATCAGAAGATTGGCAGTTTGAATCCCCGTGACGGGGTGAGCTCCTGTTGCTCGGTCCCTGCTCCTGCCAACCTAGCAGTTCAAAAGCACGTCAAAGTGCAAGTAGATAAATAGGTACCGCTCTGGCAGGAAGGTAAACGGCATTTCCGTGCGCTGCTCTGGTTCGCCAGAAGCGGCTTAGTCATGCTGACCACATGACCTGGAAGCTGTACGCCGGCTCCCTCGGCCAATAAAGCGAGATGAGCGCCGCAACTCCAGAGTCGGCCACGACTGGACCTAATGGTCAGGGGTCCCTTTACCTTTTTATAGGGTAGGGTAGGAGGCACTGGGGATGGAACCAAGGGGGCAGAGACCCAGTATTTTTGGGAACCACCGATCTAACTCATTGGCTTCTATTATTATTATTTGTCCGCCATAAGGTTGCAGGGCACATGACAGCAATTTAAAAGAAGCAATATCCAAAACCATTAAAACCATTTACAGTCAGAAGAAGAGGGTGAGTCCCGACACACACACACACACGCCTTCATCTCCCCCAGATGCAACGAAGTGCGTCTCTCCCATTCAGTCTCTGCAGCCACAGCAGGAGCTGCAACTCTCCAACAGGTTGACTTCACCCACTAAAGCCAACCAACCACATACTGTATTTTTCGCCCTATAGGGCACACCGGCCCATAGGGCACACCTAGGTTTTTTGGGGGGGGGGAGAAAAAAATTATTCCCCCCCCCCAGGCGCGGGGCTGGGGCGGGGGAAGCCTGAGCTTCCCCCGACCCCAGCCCCCAGAACAGGCTGCTATCCGCAAGCCTAGTGCTCCGCTGCACTCCCTGGGTTTCGGGCTGCAGGCTGCTGTCTGCAAGCCTTGGGAGCCAGGCGGGAAGTCGCGCCGGGCTCCCAAGGCTTGCGGATAGCTTCCTGAAGCCTGGAGAGCGAGAGGGGTTGGTGCGCACAGACCCCTCTCGCTCTCCAGGCTTCAGCGAAAGCCTGCATTCACCCCATAGGACGCACACACATTTCCCCTTCATTTTTGGAGGGGAAAAAGTGCGTCCTATAGGACGAAAAATACCAGGTGTCAAAGATCATGGCAGCCTGGTGTGTCTGCAGCATAATGAACATAGCTAAGAGCCTAAATAAATGGGAGTAACATCTTGAGGACCCCACCCTGCCTAACCCTGAATGAGAATGCAGATTCACAGTCACATCTGACCATTTGCTGCATCTGTGGGATCGGCCTCTGTACTTTTGTGCACTATAAGCAACAAGGCATTTCTCTCAGGGGGCGATAAAGAATCTAGTCGTTTACACTGCATTTGACAGCTCCTCTCAGGAAGAACATTTGTTGTGCCACAGAGAAATAGTGCATCATTGTTAAGGATCCAAAATTACTCTTATAACACGCAGCAACCTTTAAACAGCCATATGGAGAAGCTAGACACACACACACAAGCCCCCGCAGCCTCCTGCCAACCTCCCCCAAGGCAAAATAATCTCTAAAGAGAGAAATGAAATAGTCCCCCAGCCCTGAAAGGCAAGATGAGGTCTAATACGAAGCACAACTGCGGTGGCAGACAGCAAATGGTAGCTTTCAGCTGGTTTATTTAATCCCCGTTCTGGGTTCCACTCAACGCAAATGGAAATATGTATATATAAAAGAGGAACCATATTGGAGAAAATTAAATGAAATTAAGGAGTAAATTGAGTGAGTTAAATCAGCTGCGTTGCCACCCAGGGACTCCTGGCAATTTGTTCACACAAGGCATTAATTTGGTTTAACAAACCTTTAATGTACTACATGCTGGTTCGATCGCAAGGGAGGAAAGGAAATTACTGTTTGGTGGGTGGGGAAGAGGACCCGTTAATTATTGCCGACTCTGTAGGGCTTGGAAGAAATGAAACAAAAACCCAGCCCAGCAGGACCACATAATGTTTTTCTGCACTAGTGAGAAACAGAATCATAGAATCATAGAGTTGGAAGAGACCACAAGGGCCATCGAGTCCAACCCCCTGCCAAGCAGGAAACACCATCAGAGCACTCCTGACATGGTTGTCAAGCCTCTGCTTAAAGACCTCCAAAGAAGGAGACTCCACCACACTCCTTGGCAGCAAATTCCACTGTCAAACAGCTCTTACTGTCAGGAAGTTCTTCCTAATGTTTAGGTGGAATCTTCTTTCTTGTAGTTTGGATCCATTGCTCCGTGTCCGCTTCTCTGGAGCAGCAGAAAACAACCTTTCTCCCTCCTCTATATGACATCCTTTTATATATGACATCCTAAACAGACCTTTCAGTGTGGCAACAGCTGCCCTCTGGAACTCCCGGCCTCTTGATATGAGGCAGGCGCCTTCACTCTACTGTTTCAGACACCTGCCAAAAACTTGCATACATTTACTATATGGGCTGCGTCCAACGAAGTTCTACTCAAGGGTACACCCACTAAAATTAATAGGCTGTAATGTCACACCTTTTAATTTCAACGAGTCTACTCTGAGTAGGACTAAAGGCAGAGACAAACCCTATATACTTTTGGAAAGCTGTTTGTTCGCAATGTTATTTGGAACCTCTTTATAACATCAAACCATATTTTGCATCACAGTTCCCAAGATCAAGGAGCATGTTTTCGTCCAAGTAGGGATACAACTGGACCCAATTCTGAATCAAGAATATAGGGCTGAACCTTTCAAAGCTGTACTGATAGATCATTCATTACTTGACGGCTTCCTAGAAGCAACTGTCTAGCTCTGGGACTAGATGGGAGTGAAATCTGACGGGACAGGAGTCTGATGGCTTTAAAAGACAATGAGCATCTTGGAGGCTGAGTTTTGTCAGAATCAAGTACACACTTCCAGAGTTGGCACAAAATACATTAGCTCTAGTAGATGAGCCACCAGAGTCAGTGGAGGGCCATGAAAATTTGCGCCCAGGGATTTTTAGATTCGTTTACTCATGTACTAACTGAAACCATAGGGGCACATGGATTGCCAGATGTGAAATATATTGGCATTATTGTCAGGTCTCCTGCTCCACTATCTAAGGAAGCAAGAGTCATGATCAGAGTGCAAGGACACATTTCAGCCAGGCAAAAAATGCTCACGGAGGGTGCGGAGCAGGGCTGGTGAGGGTGCATGGTGTTATGTACTGAAGTTCTCACCCTGGGCCAGCAGGGGGATACTGTAGATAGTTATGCAACTGAAGGATCGAAAGTGACGTTCAGTGATTGGATAGTTTGTATGCAAATGAAGGATCAAAAGTGACGTTCAGTGATTGGCTAGTTACAGAAAATGGTTACTGTTGCATTCTAGTGGAGCTCTATATAAGCAGGCTGACTGAGCTCCTCAGTTCAGTTCTGTTCCAGCTTACAAATAAAAAGCTGCTTTGGAAGAATCGCTGTGTCGTCTGATATGTTCGCCCACAACTTAACTCGTGGCCTAGGGGAAAGTCCCCAACACTAAATAAAGAGGCCCAGAATGTCCACACTTAGGGTTTTCCAGCTGCTGGTGTTGCTTACGCATTGCCTTGTAACTGAGGCTGCTCTCAAACAGTTCCTTGGGGCCTCAATTAGCCACTGAGAAGTCCTCTCTCTCAAAAGCATCCAGGTTTTGCATTCCCAGCAGGGAGAACCAGTGATGACGGATCGTACCCAAGAGGATCTCCACAGCAAGGAGATGGGAAAAGAATGCAGTGGGTGAGGCAGTCCTCATCCTACAGAATCACAGAACTCTGGAGTTGGAAGAGACCCCTTTAGGCTCATACATCCAACCCCCTGAAATGCAAGAATCAAAGCTAAAGAATCCCTTGCAGGTGGCCGTCCAACCAGTGATAGAAACTGTGACATGAAAGCTAGGAGCTAAAGGCACCTTAAACCTAGGTCTTGGGCACTGAAACCGAGTGTCTAAGCAGGCTTTTTTTATAACAAGAATACAGAGCTGAAAATGAATGAATGGCAGCTAAAATCTTATGTTCGTTTTTCACATGTTCTAGTCCTCATCTGAAGACTGCAAAAAGCAAAGCCATACTTCCCATGCACCAAGAACAATGGGAGTTTTGAAAGCTGCGTCCAACCTCTGTTTAGAAACTGCTAACGAAGGAGAGAGTCCACCCAGTTAGAGATGGTCTGCTCTGCTCCACCCTACCTTGATGGAGCTGTTCTCAAACATCTCCACGCTCATTTCCTCCTCCTCTTCTTCCTCCTCCTCCTCCCCGCCAGCTGCCTCAACCACCATACCCGGGAAGCGGTCGCTCTCGCAGAACTGGAGGAAGATGGGGGCGCGGCTGGAGTTGCGCTGGATCTCCACCCGCAGGATCCCGTCGCGCGGCCACTTGTCTCGGACGTGCTCCAGACAGTTGATGGGGGAGCGGGAGAAGGCGATGTGGATATACGCCAGGATGAAGAGCACAAACAGGGCCTGGAAGAGGGAGGAGAGAGGCGGAAAAATTAGAAGCAGGAGAAACAGGAATCAAGGACCGCATTCCCTTCTTAGAGTAGTGCCACAGGCTAGTTTCTGCACACTGCACCCGTCTCTCTCTCCTCCATCTGAACAAGCAAGTGGCATTATCAGAGGGTCAACCTTCCTGGGGTCACGTGACTGTGCTGGCTGGGGCCAGATGCAAAAGTGGGCGGGGCGATAGGCAGATGCCAATAGAGGCAATAGATGGCAAGCTAGTTTCTAGACACACCGACAGGAGCCAGCCAGCAATAAATCACACCCTGCACATTGAAGTTAACTCTTTATTAGAACAGGATCTGCACAGACCTGGTGGAGGGTCAGGTGCAATGGGCACAGGAACTCATGCCCAATAGGTCTTGCACCCATGGATCAGTTGCCAAGACTAAAAGTCCCCTCCTCTCCAAGCAATCAGAGACTGCGCCAGAGTGTAGGCAACCTCTCCTCCACCCTTTCATGCCTCTCCTGGTTCTGGGAGACAAGGGGGGAGGGGAGATTGTCGCAGCAGGAGGGGGAGACACCCGTGACTTCACCAGCTGGACTTAGAGTTGGTTAGAGTGCAGGGCTGATAACGCCAAGGTTACAGGTTCAATCCCCATAAGGGACAGCGGCATATTTCTGTATTGCAGGGGGTTGGAGTAGATGATCCTCAGGGTCCCTTCCAACACTATGATTCTATGAGAATCACTGTCCCACCACCAATCCCCAGGCTCTGAGCCTTCTTCCTTTGGGGGTTCCTCTGCTGGTACCTCCCACCATCCCTCTGCATCCAACCAGTGCCTGACATCCACACACTTACACACCCCACTCTGTCCTATAGAGGCATTAGCAGAGTTCATGGACACATCCCAGACCACACAAAGATGAGAGAAGGTTTTTTGGACACCCCCCCCCCCCAAAAAGCTGTTGACTGAGAATTTTTGTGGGCTAGTTAGCTTCTGTGTATTGATTTGCAAGGCTGAATGAACAGGAAACTTCCTCAAATGTTTACAACAGGGATAGGGACCCCCGGGGCCTCCCAGAAGTCATTGCACTCTAACTCTGGTCATCCTTGAGTCTTGGCCAAGTGGGTTGAGTAGAGCCAAAGGAGTTACAGGACGGTAGACCTTGGCTGACCGTTTCGAGGAGCTTCCAGAGCATGTTCTCTCCCAAGTCATCACCACCCTAAAACTCTGAGGGCAGTGGCACTACCAAGAGGGACCCCCCCCTCCAGTGAGAGACCCCTCCTGAGAGTGTCTGAAGGGAAGCGGCCAAAGTCAGCTTAGATATTTGGTACCCGAGTCATGAATACTAATATCAGGACCTTGAACTGGACCCAGGAATGAACCGTCAACCAATGCAGCTGTTGTATAACAAGGGTCATGCGAGTCCGAAACGGAGGCCAGCCAGTAAACAGGCAGCTGCATTTGGGATGAGTTAACGTTTTTCAGGTAGTCTTCAAGGGCAGCCCCACACAAAGTGACGTAGCACCTGTCAGGATTTCCTGCAAGAAGCTTGAATAAATGACCTACAAGCTCCCCTCTGCAATTCTATGAGCCTGGACTCGCAAAACTGTCCACGCAAGTTGACAGCTCTCAATAAGTTCTGCTAGGGGGGCTGTTTTTGTGGGGTTAACAGAGAAGAAACTTCCTTTTGCCTGGCCAGACCATCCAAACTCAGAACTGCAACGCATGACAGGCACAGGTTCTCCGGTCAAAGGCCTTTATCCAAAGATGCTAGAGATCAAACGAGGAGCTTTTGCAAGCTCTACAACCAAGCTACAGCATATGTCAACATTAGCATTCCTAACACTTCTGGTGTGTGGTTAAGCCACCGAAAAACCCCACCTTCCTATTTCTTAAGAGTTGTGATGTTGGAAGGTACCCCAGGGGTCATCCAGTTAAAACCCCCTGCAATGCAGCAGTTCTAAACGGCTAGTTGCCAGTGTTAAAAACTGGGATAGAAAAGCTAGGAGTCAAATGGCTCCTGGGATCTGGGCTGTGGGCGCCAAAACATAATGTCTAGTCGCCATTTTGGGGGGTCGGCAACACTATTTAATTGTAATTTTGATAAGCATGAACTAATATGCAATTCACATGAGACACATTGCTAATATCACGTTTTTATCAGAAATTGTTAATACACGTTAATTTGGTGTTTGCAATAAAAATATTGGTACCATACTTCAGTTTTCAAAACACTCTACTCTTTATTATTAAACTCCTTAACATATTGTCTATCTTTAACTTTGAGGCTTCAAAGCACATACTTTACAGTAATCCTCGAGCATCAGCTGGGCGCAAGAAATGGCACCCAGACTTTTTGAGGTGCTCGCAAATGGATAATATTTTGGCGCAAAATGCACCTGGCGTCCTGCTAATTTCAAACCCTGCTAATCGCCTGTGTCAGTTAAATGTTGCAACCGGCCAACCAGTAAGAATCCAGTAAGCTTAAGAGAGGAGTGGGGAGGGAAAGTGTTTCCAACTCAAAATTTAGGTGCCACAAATTATTTCCATGTGACTGTGCGCAAATGCTGTGTTAAATGTATGTTTGAAGCTGGAAGTGTTTAGGATTCAGCAGGTGGAAAGTAGAATCATAGAATCATAGAGTTGGAAGAGTAAAGGCTTCCTTGATATATAAGGGGTGGGAAGGCTTTCTCTGACAGAGGAGCACATTGAGAAACCTTCAGGAAGGACCAGTGTTGGGTGGAGCCAGGGGCAAATGTGGGAAGAGCAAGAAATGTATTTTTTACTTTGCGTAGACTAGTTCCTACACACCTTGTCTCTGCTCCGCCCAGGCAAGGAGGAGGCCTGATCTGAGTTAAAAAACACATTTCCAGCAAAGGAGAGTTCAGGGCTGGCAAAAAGTGTGACTAGGAAGAGGCCTGAAAAATGGAAGTTTGGAGGGCCACATCCAGACCCTGAGGTATCCCCAGCACAACTTATTTTATTTTTATTTATCCATTTATTTAATCTATATACCACTCTTCCTCAAAAGATCTCAGTGCAGTTCACATAACAAAATACAAGATAATTGAACCAAAACAACAACCCCCACCGCTTCCCACAGATACATTTAAAAGGCTGTAGTATATTAATCAGCCAAAGGCTAGTTGAAGAGGAATGTTTTCATATGGTGCCTAAAAATATATAGTGGAGGCGCCAGGCAAACCTCCTTGGGGAGAGTATTCCACAAACAAGGAGCCACTGCAGAAAAGGCCCTGTTCTCATGTTGCCACCCTCACGTGGAGGAGGTACACAAAGAAGGGCCTCAGATGTTGAACACAGTCAACATCCCCCCCCCCCACAAAAAACCACTTTACCTTGAGAAGTACGAAGAATTCAAATATACGACGGAAGGAAGGTGGGAAGAGGCGGGCGTAGGTGACGGCCATCTTGAAGAAAAGGGCATGGAACAAGCGGTCACGTACGTTGATGAGGGGGTTCTGGTTGAGGTTGCGGACCCCACGGTTGTTTCCGGCAGGGGCCCTACCACCCACATTATTGTTCATTGGGTGGTGGTGGTGGTTGGCTTGGTTCTCTGACATCCTTTTCCAAGACAGGTGTTAGCTTTCCACAGGCGAATTCAGATTTGGTGGGCAGCCCAACTTTGCTTGGAGAAGAGAAAGTGTTCAGGAAGCAGCCTGAGGGGTCGTCTTGGTAAGGTTTCTCCAGGGGGTGGGGAGAAGCGGCCGAGGGGGAGGTGGGGGGAAAAAAAAGAGTCACTCCTTCCCCACAAGCGGGAAAAAATAAATCCACGCACAGCAGGATAAAGAGAAATTGTCTTTTAAATGGGCTGATGCAAAAGTTTCAGTAACTTTGTAATCCGGTGGGAATTTTTTTTTGGGGGGGGGGAGGCACCTCAGATACTTTTGAAAAGTCACCCAAAGAAAGCAAGGGAGGGAGAATGTTAAGCTTCCTAGGTTGCAATTTATATAATGTTGGAAGGTAGCGGGGGGGGGGGGCGGGGAGAGACTGAATCTAATGGGACTTTTGGGTCGGAGGGGTGCAACACTAATAGTCCCCAGAAAGAAGAGGAGCTACCCCAAGACAACAGAGCAAAAGGGAGTCTGGGGGGGTCCAACACGGTAGGGTTCCGAGGGGGGAGGCAGAGAGAGATCCTAAAGAGATCAAGTTGTGGGTTTTCTTAAGGGGGGGAGCCAAATATGTGTGGTGAGGAGAGGTGGTGAAGCCCTTCTTTAAATTGGGGGAAAGGGTCAGACAAAGAAGAGACTATGCTAGCAAAATAATTAGGGGGGGGGATGCCTAAGTTTAAAACACCCCAAGTTGGGCTGGGGAGAGGAAAAGAAAAAGGGGTGGGGGTGTTAAAACCTTTGCTTTAGATGTTGAGGGCTGCCAAATCCCACCGTTGTGGGAAGAGGATCAGGTTGAATGGGGGGGGGAGGAAATGCCAGCCTCAAAAAGGGGAGAAAGAGAAAAGGAGTCTTAAAGCCCCTTCCTTTTTGGGGGGTTGGCTGGAATGCTAAGCAGACCCCAAAATCGAAGGGTGGGGGTGAAAGATAGATATAAGGAAGATATTAAAGGGAGGAGGAATATGCCTATTTTAAAACACCCCAATCTAGGGGGGGGAAGGAGGAAGATGGATGTGGGGCGATTGCGGGGGGCCCCCAAACCCCACATATACACCCTTCCCCTTCAGAACTGGAGGGTGGGGGAACAGACACCTTTCCCCCCAAAAAAAGAAATACAAGGGAGGGGGCGAGGGAGGAAGGAGGACTAACTCTCCCCCCCAAAATGGGCCCACCCCCCCAAAAAAGAGAGAGAGCCGCCCCACAGATGTCAATAGGTGTGGGGAGGGGGGGTGACAGGAAACCAGGCTGGGGTGGGAGCGAGGCCCTACGGGGAGGGAGGCTCCAGCTGGGCCGGCTTCTCCCCTCCTTTTCGGGGCGCCTCCTCTGAGGGGGGGCCGGCGAAGGAGCGCCCCGCCGCCGAGCTGCCTCCTCTCAGTCCCCCTTCGCGTCCGCGCCGGCCGCCGCCATCTTGTTTGGATCTCTTCCCTCCCATCTCCTCTTCCTCCTCCTCCTCCTCCTCGCCCCGCCCACCACGACGGGCGCGGTGACGTCAGCGGGAGGAGGCGGGGCGAGAGAGAGGGAGAGAGAGAAGCGCCGAGCCGGGAGAATGGGAGGGACGGAGAGGATTCTGGGAAAGCACGCAAAGGACGCAAACCCTCTAGTAGAACGTCATGTCTAAACCAAGGAAGAGGAGGAGGAGGAGCTCCAAAGGGGATGCGGTCAAGATTGAGAGGCTGTAACCCAATGCTTCCGGCTCTGAATTAACATGTGTCCTAGAGGGCGGAGATGAGCTGAGCTTGAGTCTTGACTGATCAATTTATTTTTTTAAAAAAGCACTTTTATTTTTCCCTGAATGTGATTGCGTACGTTGGGGGAAAATGTTCAAAAAATGTTTTTTTTTCTTTTACTTCCTCCACTCACCCACACAATACTTTTCATGAATGCACCTCCACCTGTTGAATTTCTACCTGCGTCGTGAAGAAAGCTATTGCAGATGCCGAAGGAGAACTCCCCATCCCCCTCCCCCCTCTTTTGACCTCTTTGATTCCCCAGTACCTATGAATACCGGAAGCTGCGGTCGAAAACCGGAAATTATGTCCCATCGCAGAAGCACTTTTCCTACCTCTTTGTCCCAAGGTTCACCCGCCCCGTCAGCCTCATTATGAAGACCCCGCCTCCTTTCCCCATCATGCATCGCCAGAGCAATGCCAAGTTTCCTTTTTGGTTTCTCCGATTCTTTTGCTACTTTCCTTTAAAAAACTTCACTCCAGAGGAGAAGAGGCGCAGAATCATTTCCTTTGATTAAAAAATGCGAGAAAGAGTCTAATGGGAAATAATGGCTTTCCATTTGTGGTCACCATAAGCTGATAATATTTCCAGTATCGGAGCTTTATATAGCAACTGCGCGCATGTAGCATACGTGCTCGCTTCGGCAGCACATATACTAAAATTGGAACGATACAGAGAAGATTAGCATGGCCCCTGCGCAAGGATGACACGCAAATTCGTGAAGCGTTCCATATTTTGCAATTATTGCTAAGTGACATTTTGCAATTCTAGCTAAGTGATCCACATGCAAAATATATTCATACATGTATATGTGTTTTTAAAAAATAAATGCATCCTCCCTGCTCTCTTTCCTCCCCCTCTCCACTTTGCTAACCTCATAACCACTTTTGCAATGGGGGGAAGAAGGGCTCTGCCGTAGTATTTGCATAGTAGGCCCATTTAAATCAGTTACCTGCTTATTTGGTTCTCTTTTTTTTCTATTCCCATCTTCTTTCCCCCTCCAATCTCAATTCATTTCCCCTGCCTTTCCCCGAGTTTGTCCCTGCACAACAGCCCTGCCAGGTAGGCTGCAGGTGAAGATGCCCTGCCTGGGCCTCTAGCTCCAGGTTAGACTGTCAGGCAGTAGGGATCCTGGGATGGGGCCTCTCAGGCAGGTAGCCACAGTCCCCCAAGGGGGAGCATGGGATGGGGCCGGCTGGTTGCCAGCATCCCCCAGCCCCTATAAATCTTGGGGTTAGCCTGCCCTGGGGAGAGAACATGCCACGTTTTGGACTTGCTGCTTGATGTTCTGTAGCTGGTGCCAGAGAAGCCAATAAAGCCCCAGAACCCTTTCGGTTCCTGTGTGTGATGCATAGCTGCCAAGCGTCCCTTATTTGGCGGGAAAGTCCCTTATCCCAGCGCTGTGTCCCGCTGCTGTCCCTTCTTGAGGATGTCCCTTAAATTTCCCGGGTTTCAAAGGAAGCAGCTCCTCTCCCTCCCTCCCCGCCGGCCAGGGAGGAGGGAGGCTCCAACTGTGTTGCTTGGCTGCGTTGCTCACCCAATAAGGAGTCTAAGAACGACCGGGGGGTGGAGCTTGCATGCCTTGTGCCAATCAAGTCGGCCGCGTTGCCTGGGGACTCGCCTTTGCTCAGCGCTTCCCAGCGGAGAGGTGACGGTGGTTTCCCTTGCTGCATCCCCTTTGCCGGGTTGCTGCGCTGTGGGAACCACCGCTTGAGGCTTTGTTTGGCTGCTGGCTGGGCTTTCTGCCTTTGGCTTGGAGGGGCTCAGAAGGCGAACATACCTGTGCTGGGAAAATCCCTTATTTTGGCTGCTGATCCCTTATTTCTGAGGCTGCTGGTCCCTTATTTTCAAATCTGTAAGTTGACAGCTATGGTGTGATGCATAGCTGTCAACCTTCCCTTTTTTTGCGGAAAATTCCCTTATTCCAGCGCTGCCTCCCGCTGCTATCCTGGATTGTTAGATATCCCATAGACTGTCCCTGGGACAGGTGAGGCTGCTGATACCTTATTTTCAAATCTGAAAGTTGACAGCTATGGTGTGATGGACTTGGAGAGAGGGCTGGGGAAAGCGACCCCCTCCTTGACCAAGATAATAATAATAATAATAATAATAATAATAATAATAATAATAATAATTTATATCCTGCCCATCTGGCTGGGTTTCCCCAGCCACCCTGGGCAGCTTCCAACAAAACACTAAAATACAATAACCTATTAAACATTAAAAGCTTCCCTAAACATGGCCAAAACCCATTCATCCAGCTGGGAAGGCATGTCGGAACACAAAATGTCTTTAATTATTAGCAGCTAGATACTACCACAAAGCAGCCACTCAGATTTGGGGTGTATTGAGCAGGAGAATTTGGAAGTAGTAGGAAGGAAAATAAGAATATTTGATAGGAGGAAAAGGAAAAGGGAAGTAGATAAAATATCTACAGTCATATGTGGTGGGATTGTCCGCTAGTTAGTGAATTCTGGAAACAGATTGGTATAGAAATAGCGGGAATTGTGGGTAGGAAGGTGGAAATATCTAAATTAATGGTTCTTATTAGCCTGAGTAGCACCGAGTTAAAAATAAAAGAGGAATGTAAATGGGTAAAACTGATGGTAATTGCAGCCAGACAGGTTATAGCGAGTAATTGGAAAAATGCAGAAGAGCTAGGGGTGAACCAATGGAGGAAGAAACTGAAAAATATTATAATTTTAGAATATCTAACTGTGAAGATACACAAAATGAAAGGGTTTAAGGTCAGTGAGAAGGAGGAGGATTGGTTTGAGAAAATATTGAATTATTTGGGCAGGTTTGAACAATTTGGGGCAATTAAAATGTTAAAAGTTAAAAAAAACTTGTGGATGGAGGAGTGTTAACGTATATAATTTTGTACATATGGTTGATTTGAATATGTTATTATTGATTATGTATATCCAATGTATCAGCCGCCTGGGGGGGTTTCACTGTTTGTTTTCACTGTTTGTGTTTTGGTTTTTTTGGTAAAAAAAAATAAAAAATAAAAATAAAAAAAGCAGCTGCTCAGCTGCAAGCTTCCCCAGAAGTCAGATTCCAATCCTCGTCATTCTGAATACATACAAATTTTGTTATCTGGGCTCTAGTGGCCACGTCAGCCGTGCAGAATTCAGCGGCCAGGTTGCAAGACGATTTGAGCATATTGCACTGATCCTGGTCCGGCTGCACTGGCTGCCAATTACTTTCCGGGCCCAATTCAAAGTGCTGCTTTTGACCTATGAAGCCTTAAATAGTTCAGGACCACAATACTCTTTCCATATGAACCTACCCAGACCCTGAGATTGTCATCTGAGTCCCCTCTTTGTATGTGTCCCTTCTGAGGGGCACGAGAACGGGGCCTTTTCTGTGGTGGCTCCCTGTTTGTGGAATGCTCTCCCCAGAGGTGCCATTGCTACATGATCTTCAGGCACCAGGAAAAAACATTCCTTTTTAAAGCGACCTGTGGCATTTACCTGTCTATGGGTAGGATGTTTTAATCTGGGTTTTTAAAAAATAGAATTGTCTTTTAGATTGGCTTTTTCATGCTTGCGTGCGTTTGGTTTTGCTGATTAAAGTATTGTAAGTGCTGTGGCAAAAAAAAGAAAAAGCAACTAATAAATTTATTTAACACTTAATAATATTTCCTCCCAATTATATTTTATTAAATTTCAACTTTTTAAACATATACAATCCAAACACAATTCATCTTTTCTCTTACTTTTGTTGACTTCCCACCCTGTTTTCCAGAGTTGCTCTTTCTCTCTATTATAATCGAATTCCTTCTGTCGCTCATTACTCAAAACCTGCTTGCATGTTCATCATACTATAACATTTATTTAAATAGTCCGAAAAGGGCAACCATTATTCCATAAGAACACACACCATTAGCTTCTCTTAATCCTGCTGTTAATTTTGCACAGGCAAATAATGCATCCTCATAAGGAGCAGAATGAAATTCAAGAGCTCTTGTCCGTCCCGACTCGCACCTTAGTCCTTGGTAACCTTGCCATTTCTTGCAGGAGGAAAAAACAAATATTGTTCGACGGGGCGGCCAAGCTATTATTTAAGCATTATTTCCTTTGTGTGCTTTGTGAGCAGAGTGTTTTGAAGCACTCCAGCCCTCATTGCTTAGATACTAGCTGGGTCTGAACACAGCAGAGAAAATGCCTGCGAAAAAGAAACGCTGAACGGAGCCCCGGAAAGCAGGAAATCTGCCACACAATACGGATTGGGTGGGGCCACACAAGCTGAAGGGTCCCAGCCCCAATACCATCCTCTCAAAAAATTATCCGAAAGGCAGACTATCTTTCAGAGGTGGGCAACGCCATCCTTGCATCTTTCCTGGTCTCCCTTTTCGCCTCCTTTCCCATCATCTCATGCACAGAAATCAGCTAAGCAGTGGTCACTGAGATCAGCTGTGCTAGAGGTCAGCTGCGTGGAGGAGCAGGAGGAAAGAAGCATCTCTCCAGAGCTCAGCTGCTTCGCTGGTGGATGAGCACGGATACTCGTTGCGCTCAGCTCCCACCAGGCGTTGCCCAAACCAGTAAAGTGCGTTGCTCCCTGGAAGAAGACGACAGCCGTGATGCCAGCTGGCTGGGGCTCCCATGAGACAATGAGGCCGCCGCGCATCGTTTGGGCTGATCTCGTGATCCGGGTCCCTCTCCACCAGGGCCGGTCCAAAGGTAACCCCTGTGCAACTGTACTCATTACATGTGCTTCTTTTTGTTTTGTTTTTTCCTGTTTTAATTTTCATCGGTCATTACAGCTGTTCTCTCTGCAGCCCTGCAGAGGGAAGTTTTTTTAATGTTTAATTTTTGTTATGTTTTTATATATGCTGGAAGCTACCTAGAATGGCTGAGGCAGATGGGTGGGCTGAAAATAATAAATTAATAAATCATTTTTTACCACATTGCAAAATGAAATGGAAAAGAATATTATCTGCCATTTCAGTGGCACCCAAAGAGATGCAAGACGCGACCTTTGCGGCAGCCATGAAGCAGCACCAAGGAAGCGAGGGTCACAATTTGGGCCAAAGGAGCAAGAGGACACATCTGCCCCAGCGCTGCCAGGATTGCACCCGAGGAGCCGAGGCGGAAGACAGAAGGGAGCCCATTGCCCCGGCCTGCCATGCAGTGCCTCCCTCATCCGCTCCAGAAAATGGAGACTCTCAAGAAAAACGTGCCGTCCGAACGATCCTCGTCGACCTGAGACCCATCCTGGAGAAAGCATTGGATCTCTCGGACTCTTCTCCAGGGATGTCGGAGAGAGATTCCCAAAACGATGAAGAACATATGCAGATGGAGAGTGGAGATCTCCCCACTGAAGGAGGAGGACACAGCTCAGAGATGGCCACTGCTGCTTCCATAGATACCAGCATCCCTGAGGACACCTTGCCGCCGCTGCCCAGGGCTCCCTTCCGAGCACCCAGTGCCCACGCTGAGAGCACCCACAAGGCCTCTGAGATCTGTCCTCAGTTGGACGACTCGACTGAGCTTGAGGAAACCACGCTGCTGGCTGCGTTGACCCAGGAACCGAAACTCAGAACAGCTGTTTCCTTGCCTAAGATTACACCGCCAGAGCTAGGAGAAGACCATCTATTGCAATCAATCAAGGTAAATTCACACACCCAATATGGGTGCTGTTGTGACCCAGGTCTGTCCGTGCGTGAGGATGGGGATGGGTTTTCAACCAGGGATGAGCAGATTTCTTTTTGGTTCCCTCACCGTCCAAGGCCTGGTTGCTTAGTGCAACTGGAATGCACCTTAAACATGCTCAAGGGCAGAGCCTTGCAGGTGTCCCTATTTTCCAGGTACAGTCACACGTTTACAGAAGGCATCCTGGTTTCTGATTCGATCCTGGAATGCCCCGCTTTTCCTTAGGATGTCCCTATTTTCATCAGAGAAATGTGGGAGGATATGGAAGTTATGCAACACTTGAAGCAAGGAGATAAGTCACTAGACAAGCTCCATCTGAAGGCAGCCCTGGAGAGGGAAGTTTTTTAATGTTTAAAGTTTTATTATGTTTTCATATATGTTGGAAGCTGCCCAGTGTGGCTGGGGCAACCTAGTCAGATGGGCAGGGTATAATTAATAAAATGATGATGATGATGGAATAGGGCATTCCTATTTTCATCAGAGAAACATTGTAGGGTATGCCCTTGTCACTGCAAAGTCATGCCTCTCTTCCTACCTTCTTGGGTCAAGCGTTGGACGTGCCCCCAATTTAAAACAATACCTTGCCTCTTTCTCTTCCCGCCCCACTCCGCTCGCCTGCCCCGCTTCCCCCAGCCTCCCGCCTCCCCCCCAGACTTCCATCTCCCCACACAGCTGCTGCTGCAGAGGCTGCAGGAGACGACCACCAGCCGGCATCACTCGCTGATCGCGCAAGTCCTGAGTTCACTGCGGGAGGAACTCTTGATGGAAGAGCAGCGGCTGCCTTTGGATGGTGGGTAAGGAAACTTCTTTCTCCCAGGCGCACAGATGTAAGATGGGGCACACCTGGCTTGCAAAGGATCTAGGGGTCTCAGTGGACCACAAGGTGAAGAGATTCATCCTCTCTCTCTCTCTGCACTTCCAGGGACAAGGCAAGCCCCCTCCTGCAGCTGCCCAGCATCAAAGCTCCAGAAAGGAAGACGGGAGGCCAGAAGGTGAAGCCTTTCAAGCCCAGCCAAGTGGCCACTGAAAGGATGCTTGGCAAGTTCACCTGGCGCAGGTGCCACAGGTCTGTCTATGGGGCCGGCTCAGCCCCACAAGCCACAGACCTTTGAGTTGCTGCAAGGTCTTTTATTAAAGATGATGTTGCTGTTGTTACAAGACAAACAACTTAAGATCATTGGTTTCTATGGGTCCATTCTGACCCACAGAAGTTTTGCTGATAACAGGGGTTTGAACTGAACTTTACTCAGAATAGAACCCACTAAAATTAATCGACCCAAGCCAGTCAATGTCTTTGGATCTCAACAGCTCTACTACTCAAGCTGAACCAATTATTTTGCAAGGTTATATATATAAATAGATAGATAGATATAGATAGATATAGATGATAAAAATAGATTCATGATTGTGGGGGTCTGTTTTTTTCTTAAATAAATAAAATGAAGTCCAGTGTGCCGGCTTTAATTTTTTGCTTTTTGGACCTGTGACTGTGGCTGTTCATAGAATTGGAAGGGACCCCCAAGGGTCATCTAGCCCAACCCCCTGCGATGCGGGCTTCGAAGCCAAAGAAAGAATCCCAAGCAGACAGCCATCCAACTGGTTTAAAAACCTCCAAGGAAGCAGAGTCCACCATCTTTAGACAGGTTTCCTAACCACACAATCCTATCCACATCTACTCAGGCAAAAGCTGAGCTCAGCAAGGAGTTACTCCCAGAATAAGTGTGTACAGGATCAGGGCCTGAGCAGCTGCATAATTTCTGGATGCAAGTCTGTAAACACACACATACCACATTTCATTATTCTAGTGGTGAAAGCACACCAGACAGCATTTTTTCCAATTTCAGTCCCTCCGCATGTTTTTCTCTTTCGGGGGCAATTTTATTTATTGAATTCATATTCCGCCTAGTCCTCCAAGGAATTCAAGATGGTTGTTAAGGTTAACAGCCCTTAACCTTATCCACAGAACATTAAATTTGATGTAATTTGGCACTGATCCGTTAAAAATTTGGAGAAACCAATAAATATTAATTGGCAAATAAGAAAAAGAGAGAATCTTATCTGCAGAACAACAGTCCTGTGAGGTAGGCTAGGCTGAAAGGCAGCGATCGTCCCTCAAGGTCCCAGCCATGGAGCTTCATGGCTCAGCTGGAATTTGAACCTTGGCACCCCATCTCAGAGTCTGATGCTCTAAGCCATGCATAGGCAAACTCCGGCCCTCTAGATGTTTGGGACTACAATCTCCATCATCCCTGAACACTGGTCCTGTTAGCCAGGGATGATGGGAATTGTAGTCCCAAACATCTGAAGGGCCGGAGTTTACCTATGCCTGCTCTAAGCACTACACCTTGCTGCCTTTCTCTTGGACTCTCAGCTGCTCACCCATCGGAGCCCCTGTCAAGATCTTGCCCACTCCCAACACCCCGAAATGGTTAAGACTTGCAGTGCTGATAACAGCAAGGTCGCAGGTTCAATCCCCATATGAGAAAGCTGTTTATTCCTGCACTGCAAGGGGCTGGACTGGAAAATCCTCAGGGTCCCTTTCACCTCTGTGATTCTATGACATAAGAGGGAGGATGGTTACAGGAGCACAACAGAAACACGCAACGGAAATGTGTTCCCTTCCAGATTTGTTTATTGAGAAATATATTGTGAGAAACGGGCTGCCCACCCCACAGCCCTCTCCCCTTGCCTCCCGGGCAGCTCACACGTAGAACTGGCACCCGAATTTCATTTCTTCCTGCTTGCTCTGCGGGTGCAGGAAGTAGAGCTCGTCTATCGTGGGGTTCGTCCAGCGGGTGGTGTGGTAGCGGGACTCGCCCACCTGCAGGGAGGAAGAGGAGAAGCTATCAACAATCTGTCGGCCTCACCTGGGTCAGGCAACAAGGAACTTAAAAGAACAAAAAATAACCCAATATCCTTATGATAAGTGATACCACCTCTGACCACTTATCGTGGGGGCAATGAGGTTCAGTCTGGCAGCTTCCTTTGGTCGCTTGGGAGAGCCCCTAAGCTCGCCATAGGTGAGCGCTAATTCAAAAGAGGACGCTCTCATTCCACTGTACAAGGGACTTTGCTCTTTTAAGGCCACGGGGGTGGGAAAGTGCTTGAGCAACCCCATTTTTTTACACTGCACCCCAGAATCATCCCCAGGTTGGTCCTCACCTGCCAGTCGGGGACGTCCTTCATGATCTTGGCTTCCTCGTCCAAATTCTGCCGCAAGAGGCGCAGGGTCCTTTAAGAGGGAAGACGAGAGATGGACAAGAAAGTGAGGCACAAAATGAAAACAGCCGAGTTGCACAAGTCTGTTGATTTCAATGGATCTACTCAGGTGTCAGCGGGTTATTTCTGCGGGTTGGAAGCTGGCTTATCTGCATTTTTATTTGATCCATTGCTAATTATCACAGCAACACCTGCTTGGAGAAGGACCTGGGTGTAACTCAAGGATTTTGCAGGCTTCTGGCCACTAAGCAGAGGTTGGGTGGCCATCTGTCATGGATGCTTCAGCTGAGATTCCTGCATTGCAGAGGGTTGGACTAGAGGACCCTTGAGGTCCCTTCCAACTCTACAATTCTATGGGGGAAAAAACCTAAAAAGCTGGCAGAGCCAGTGCTTTGACTCCCAGACTATAAATACCCACTTTTGATGGAACGTGGGTACTGCCATGCGCAACATTGATAAGACTCTCCCAGCTCAAACAAGCGAATGAAGCAATGATGAGGCTTTCAAGTTCGCTTGCAAAAGATGAGCATAGATAGCCAGGTAATGTCGAAAAGCATGGAGCAAGAGGCTGGGCACATCTTTCCTTTCCTTTGATAGGGTCCCTGCTAATCACTGGCAGTTTAAATATGGACACACTTGCATTAAGAGCTCAAGGTTGCATCTTTGGCTAAACCTCTTCTGTGTTTTAGAAACTGAACGAGGGCATTTGCACGTAAACGCTGGCGAGCTGAACGAAGCTTACTCCCAGGATCACAGTCCGACTGACCCAAATAACACAGCAACACACGATTATTAACAACAACAACAACAATAATAATCCAATTTCTTACCCACCCTGCACTTTCAGGTCCCAATCACAACAACTTAAAATCCAATATTTAAAACACTTTAATGGTTTTAATGATGCAAACCACCTTGGTATATATTTTTAAATTGATGGAGCAATATACAGATTTTTAAAAAAAGAAATAAGTACACACTGCCCCCTGGTTTGTTTATGGGTATGCTTACTGGATCAAGGCAAACACCTGCGTTTGGGGCTCTCCTCGGGGAGGGGCAGTGCCACAGCGGCTATCACAACAAGCCCCCTGGGCTTCTAAACCCACCACAACTTCACGAATTCTGAGGTCTATGTCCATAGAGAAAGGAAGGACCCAGGAGGGGCGCGTCACTTGCTTCAGAGGAATCCCGTGGGATCCACACATACCTCCGGTCGTTCTCCGCCAATAGAAGAGGATAGATGGCAATCCGTGTCTCCAGTTCCTCAATGTTCAGACGTCTGGCGAAGGGAGAAACACAACAATAACAACACCCCGCCCATCTGATTGGTTCAGCTTCTGGGTTTGACAGTGGGGAGGGAGGAATCCTGTTGCGTTCTGCGCATGCAACAACAGGTGAATCCTGCCCCTTGTTTCTCTTTTCCAGCGGTACTCTTTAACCAGGGTTTCTCAACCTTGGGTCTCCAGCTGTTTTTGGACTACAACTCCCATCAACCCTGGCAGTGATCAGGGATGATGGGAACTGTAATCCGAAAACAGCTGGACACCCAAGTTTGAGAAACGCTGCTTTTAACATATTGGTGGAGTATTATATCCCCATGACGCTTGGCCACTGAAGTTGACAAGTCTGTAGCTGCTTAGTGTGTGTGAACATGCACCAGAGTCAAACACAGAGGAAGGCATCTGCAAGGAAGTTGGGAATGGACAGAAGGCTGCCTCGCTAGGGTGGTCCATGCCCTGGTTATCTCCTGCTTGGACTACTGCCATGCGCTCTGTGACTTGGAAACAGCCCTGTTTAGGGAAGTTTTTAATGTCTGATGTTTTATTCTGTTTTTAATCTGTTGGGAGTCGCTCAGGGTGGCTGGGGAAACCCAGCCAGATGGGTGTGGTATAAATAATAGAAGATTAATAGTAGCAATAATAATAATAATAATAGTAATAGTAATAGTAATAGTAATAGTAATAATAATAATAATAATAATAATAATATAATACCAGTCCTGAAATATCTTCACTGGCTCCCAGTCCGTTTCAGAGTCCAATTCAAAGTGTTGGTGCTGACCTTTAAAGCCCTAAACGGCCTCGGTCCAGTATACCTGAAGGAGCGTCTCCACCGCCATTGCTCAGCCTGGACACAGAGGTCCAGCTCCGAGGGCCTTCTGGCAGTTCCTTCCCTGTGAGAACTGAGGTTACAGGGAATCGGTGGCTCAGTGTCCAACCCTCATTGTACAGCATGAGACTCTTAAATCTGAGGGTCATGGGTTTGAGCCCCATGCTGGGCAAAAGATTCCTGCATTGCAGGGGGTGGACTGGATGACCCTTGGGTTCCCCTCCAACCCTACGATTCTCTGACCGCTGGCTGCTGGGAGTCCAATGGAAGGTGGGCAAGTCTGATGTGGAGGCTTAGATTTTGCAAGAGAAAAGGGTCGTTTCAGCTTCTTTCATCTCCCACGCAGCAGCTACTCAGCAGAAAGGCTAGAGAAACTCACCTCCTCTCTCGGTTCCACTTCACTATATTGTAATAGCCGACGATGAGGGTCCCCAGTCCAATTGCAAAGAGGCTGTAGCCTGGGGAAGGAGAAACACAAAACAAAAGGGTGAGAGCATTCAGCAATTGCCTATACAAAGATCCCTTGAATTAAGGTTACTAGTCCACATTGAGGTTCTGGCTGCTTTGACAGCTATTGCCTTTTGGATGGAGAAATTAAGCTGAGAAGCTGTTCCAATGGCCAGTTCTAGTACTATAATGCTCGACCGAGTAAAGATTATTGTCTTTGTACCCGAAAACTGATTCTGAGCACTCCCTATCATTTGTGAATTGCATATGCATATCATTGATTTACTGAACTGGCATGTGCTGCCTTAACAAAATGTTTGTTTATAGGTTTTTCCTTGTACTTTTAGGGGCATTTTTCATTGTTATTTGGTTGGCTTTTGATGCTGCCCTGTTTGGGCTTCGTTTGCAGAACGAGCAAACAAATGATAGATGATAAAGAAAGAGAGGACACATGTGAGCCCCTGAACATTTTGTCTCCCCCAACCCTTTGGAGAAGAAAAAGAGAGTGGGACTTGACCTCTATGCAGCGGTACCTTGGTTCTCAAACTTAATCTGTTCCGGAAGTCCGTTCCAAAACCAAAGCATTCCAAAACCAAGGCACGCTTTCCCATAGAAAGTAATGCAAAATGGATTAATCCGTTCCAGACTTTTAAAAACAACCCCGAAAACAGCAATTTAACATGGATTTTCCTATCTAACGAGACCATTGATCCATAAAATGAAAGCAATAATGTACTCCAGTCATACAATCAATCAATCAGTAGCTGAACTGGGTTCTACACAGTCACAAAAACAAAAAGAGAGAACTGTAAAAACATAAATGCAAAATAAATAGCAAAAACAAAGAGACCTCAGCGTAACACTCAAAACAAAAGTGTGGCACTCAAATCGGAAGCATAACACTCCAAATGGAGCATGTTAGGCTTCCGAAAAAAGTTTGCAAACCGGAACACTTGCTTCCAGGTTTGCAGTGTTTGGGTTCCAAGTCCCCCCCACCCCCCGGTAAATCTTTATTGGTTTAAAATACAGATGTAAATGATCATTTACAATGAAGGTAAATATAGAAAAATTCAGTACAGAAGAAAAAACATCATGACATAAGAGTAAGAAAAAAGTTACAAAGACGAAAAAGAAAAGAAAGAAAAGATGAAGGGAAAAGGAAAAAAACAACCCCAAACATTTATACAAAATCATATTCATCAAATAAAAATTTCTACTTAAAACTTCCAATCATTCTCATTATATTATTTCTATTACCATGGTTTTGTCGCACAAAAATTAATGAAACGAATACCTTAGTGGGATATACGAAAAAGGATATAACGCAAAGCTGGGTTCCAAGTTGTTTGAGAACCAAGGTCCCACTGTACAGTGGTACCTCGGGTTAGGAACTTAATTTGTTCTGGAGGTCCGTTCTTAACGTGAAACTGTTCTTAACCTGAAGCGGCACTTTAGCTAATGGGGCCTCCTGCTGCCACTGCAGCGCCTGAGCACGATTTCTGTTCTTATCCTGAAGCAAAGTTCTTAATCCGAGGTACTATTTCTGGGTTAGCAGAGTCTGTAACCTGAAGCGTATGTAACCCGAGGTACCACTGTAACGCAAAGCTGGGTTCCAAGTTGTTTGAGAACCAAGGTCCCACTGTATTCCCACGACATGAGGCGCCCCTGACTGCGCTCCCCCTTTCAGAGGAATCCTGGCCCCCAGGCGACCCTCAGAGGCCCCCCCCAGGCAGGGGGCCAGGCTGGGAAGGGGGGCCAATGAGAGTGGACCCCGCCACTCGGGGAGCCGGGACTTGTGTTGGGGGTGGGCAGGTAGTTAGGTATTTCTCTTGTTTTCCTTGATTTTTGGGGATGGGTCTCCCCCCGCCCCTTTCTGACCCAGCTGCCCGAGCCCCCCCTCCCCCCACCTCCGAGGGACCCAGGCGTCCGGGCGCCCCCCTCCTCACCCGAGAGCCCCCTCCGGGGCAGGTTCCTCTTGTAGTCGATGGGGCCGTATCCGCCCGGCGGCGGCATGTCCTGCTTCACCTTCCCGGCTCCCGCCGCCATCTTGGAAGCGGGACGAGCGCTCCGGGCAGCGCGCCCTCTGACGTCAGAGCCGCCGCCGGGCGCCTTGGCGTGACGTCGCCCCCGCCCCCTGCCGGAGCAAGCGGAACCCCGGCCGCCCTCTCCGTGCTACCGTAAGCCCACGAGCAGAGGCGCACGCCATTCTTGGGAGCAGGGCGCAGTTCAGAAAGGAGCGATCCTCAGGGCTCTTAGCCAAGGCTTGCAATTGAAATACAAAGACGTTGCTCTGTTTTTCCCCCGCCCTCAGCTGACTTCCCTGGCTTTTTTCTGGCCCACGTAGGACCAGTCTGGATATTTGGCCTTGGTGAAGATTTGACGTTTTCATCCCCAAAAAGTTCATGATTTGAGTTTCTACTGAAATGAGGCTGCATTTTAATGTTGTATTTTATTCTTGTTTTTAAGTTGTATTTTAATCAATTGTTTTTACCTGGTGTTAGCCGCCCTGAGCCCCGTCTTGGCTGGGGTATAAATAAAATTTTTTATTATTATTATTATTATTATTATTATTATTATTATTATTATTATTATTATTTCTGGAGGCAGTGGAAGGCAGGAGTGCCTGGCGTGCTCTGGTCCAGGGGGTCACCCGAAGAGTCCGACACTACTAATTGATTTCTGCATCGCAGGGTGTCGGACTCAGTGCCGGATTTACGCAGAAGCTCAATAAGCTATAGCTTAGGGCCCCGCTCTCTTGGGGGCCCCAAAAAACTGAAAGGAAAAAAACCACTGGATGTACATTTCCAAAATATAAGACAAAAAACAAATAAAATAAAACCTACCTACAGCAACAGTGTTTTGTGTTGTGTAGGCTCTTAGGATGTAAGTCATGGGCTCTGCCTGCTTCCTAAAATATCTCTGGTTTGCTCATTTCTATATACAGTGGTACCTTGGTTCTCAAACTTTAACCCCTTCTGGAAGTCTGTTTCAAAACCAAAGTGTTCCAAAACGAAGCTTAATAATTATTTCACTATAAATATACTGTACTTCTTCTTAATTGTATTTCAGTTCAACAATTATTTTGATAAAATACATATTTTGCTATGTGAAAATGGCTTGAGATACCTAGTAAAGGTAAAGGGACCATTAGGTTCAGTCGTGACCAACTCTGGGGTTGCACGCTCATCCCTCCGAGGGAGCCGGCGTACCATATAGCATATATTCAACACAAAAAACAGCGACAATTTGTTGTTGACAAAGGACAGCTGGACATATAAAGGGCCCCATTACCTTCAGGAGCTGAGGGCCTCATCAAACCTAAATCTGGCCCTGATTGTAACTGAAACAGAAAGAGGGGAAGTTGCTTTTTTATTTAGCGCATCAAGCACAGAAAGGGCTTTCCCCCCACCCTCAGCTGATTTCTGCATCGCAGGGGGTCAGACTAGATGACCCTTGGGTCCCTTCCAACTCTCCCATTCTGTGATTCTCTTTACACAAGGAGACCATCAGCAGGGATTGAGCCGGGGAGCTTCTGCATGCCCAGCCGGTGAGCAGCGGTCTCCCTCTACCAGCCACCCTGGCCAGCCTTCAGAGGGCTTGCTTCCCAGGAGAAAAGGATAAATTTGCCCATGTGCAAAAAAAGTCTTAACAGGTTCAGGGAGAAAATTGTATGTTTGGTAATGTTTTGGAAGAAGTTCAGTGATTTTTTTTTTTAATTAATATCCCTAAATTGTGTGTCCTTCTTTCTCAATCTGACCGTTTCCCATGGTTTTGTGGTATTTCATGCATTGTGATTTGCTGTTATTTTATTGATTAGTTTAGTAATTTTAAAAAACTATTTAATGCTCTGGTTCATAGGGTCATGGAGACAACTAAACAACAACATTTAATGATTATTTGCTGATATTTTGCTGTTTATTACATTCTAATAAATTACTGAATACTGCTTTAGTTGATTGGAGTCCAACAATGTGAGGCAGTGTGGTGTAGTGGTTAGGGACTAGGGTCCAAATCCCCCTTAGCAGTCCTGAAGTTCACTGGGTGGGGCTTTGCTTCTCCCTGCCTAAGCCTACCTGACAGGATTGTCGCGAGGATGAAATAGGTAGGAGTAGAACCAAACACACGACCTTGAGCTCCTTGGAAAATAAAGGCAGTATATAAATGTAAATAATAATAGTAATGATAATTAATAAATAGCCTGCCTCACAGGGTTTAAATGACTCCTCAAAATGGCTGATGTGGAGACAGAAATTAGAAGCAGCCGGTCAGATCAGCAAAATTTCCGATGTTACCAGAGGGAAAAGGGCAGATGAAATGAAACTGGGCTAAGGTACTGGATGCTTTTGTGTGTGTGTGTGTTCATTTGCTCCCGATTATTTTTAAATAACTTGCCCTGCTTAGTAAGAAGTCCTGTTAAGAGTTGGGAGAAGCCCTCTAATCCAACGCCCTGCGGCGCAGGAATAAAGAGTTTAAGGATGTTCTTACTTATTGCCGGTTCTTAAGATTTTTAATGCACTCTGTGCATGTTCATAAATACTCGGAACACTCTCTCTTCTTGGAGGTTTTCTAAACAGAGGTTGGTTTGCCATATGCCAGGGATTCTTTAGCTGCGGTCCCTACATTGCAGAGGGTTGGGCTGGATGACCTTCAGAGCCCCCTTCCAACTCTACAATTCTATTGAGCTGAACTGGAACTAGTAAGGTTATAGACTAGTAAACCCACTGAAATGAATAGGCAAAAATAAGCCATGTCCTTTTAATTTCTATGGGTCTGCTCTGAGCGGAACAATATGCAGCTGAAAAATAGGTTAATTGGCTGGATGGAAATCAACCAACCCTGCTAGGTAATCCTGTCTTTTAGGCCCAGTATCCCTGAAGGAGCATCTCCACCCCCCTCGTTCTGCCCGGACACTGAGGTCCAGCGCCGAGGGCCTTCTGGCGGTTCCCTCCCTGCGAGAAGTGAGGTTACAGGGAACCAGGCAGAGGGCCTTCTCGGTGGTGGCACCCGCTCTGTGGCACGCCCTCCTGTCTGATGTCAAGGAAATAAGCAAGTATTTCTGACTTTTAGAAGACATCTGAAGGCAGGGAAACTTTTAATATTTGATGCTGTATTTTGTTGGAAGCTGGGGCTGGGGAGGGGTATGAGAAATTTATTATTATTACTATTACAGTGGTACCTCAGGTTACATACGCTTCAGGTTACAAACTCCGCTAACCCAGAAATAGTGCTTCAGGTTAAGAACTTTGCTTCAGGATGAGAACAGAAATCGTGCTCCGGTGGCGCGGTGGCAGCAGGAGGCCCCATTAGCTAAAGTGGTGCTTCAGGTTAAGAACAGTTTCAGGTTAAGAACAGACCTCCGGAATGAATTAAGTTCTTAACCTGAGGTACCACTGTATTATTAGAACCGAGGAGGTGGTGGTCGTCGTCCCCCCCCCCCCCCCGGTTTGGGAACCACTGTTCTAGTCCTTAAGAGCAAAGTGATACGGCATGAGCAACGCCAGTCTCTGATGACATTTCTCCAGGATGCAACGAGTTTAAAAACAACCCCCCCCCAATTTTCACCAAGTGTCTTCTAGATATGTCACCCCACCCCGTGTCATTCTTCATGTCTGCAAACACCCCCCCCAATAAATTGTGCTAGTGATTTTGCTGTAGCTGAGGAGGAAGGCATGGGGCATGAGAGCATGCCAAAGGATGTTTGATCCAGGCTTGGTAAGGGGGAGCTCAGAGATATCTGGACGGCTCTGCAGAATGCTGGCTAATTCCCCACGCTGGATCCAGTTCTTGGCTACCTGGGCAACACAGATTTTCTGCAAAGAAAAGGCCCAGGACAGAGGATGCTGCCTTATACTGAATAAAAACAGCACCTCCTCAGTGGCTCTCTGGGATTTTTGGCACGGAGTCCTTTGTAGCCCTATGTGGAGATGCCAGGGATGGAGGACAGCTAAGGTCAGATACAACCTAATGGTTTCAGGTGGTCTGTTCCATGTGTGACATCGCGGGACCCTTTAGACAGCAGTGCCAGATATCATGTGTGTGTGTGTGTGTGTGTGTCTGTTGGGTGTTGAGCTAGGACCCGAGAGAGAGACCAGGGTTCGAATCCTCCCGTTCAGCCACCAAGCTTGCTAGGGGTGACCTTGCGTCAGAAGCGATCACCCTCAGCCCTGGCCGACCTCGCAGGGTTCTTATGAAGGTGAAGAGGACTCCCTCCCTTGAACTCCATGGGGGGGGGGGAAGGTGGGATATTATAACATATAGACAGGTCCACGTAGAATAGTTAAAACCCAAATATCCACACTTGTGGGGAGGGGAAGAAGAAAGAAAGAAAGAGGAATTATAAGGAGCTTTTTATTACAATGCAACAGTCATAATCTGAAGAGGGGACCCCCCCTCCTCACTCCCCCCCCCCCACCCCTGTACAGCAATGGTTGTTTTGTAATATTTTTTTTTTGTATTTTTAAAAATTTATTTTAAATTAAGTATCTAACTTGCTGCTAACAAAATACCAGACTGGCTCCCCACTGCCCCACCTGCCTGAAAAAAAAGAGAGAGGTTCAACTGCATTAACCCTTCCCCACCCCTTCCTCTTTATATATAGATATATATATTTATATATTTATATAATTTTTATTTTTCATTTTGCAACGAACCCCTCTCCTATCAGCACTAGATCTAGTACCAACATGTTGTTAGGAATAAGTCATTTTAAAAACTGGGGGCTGTAATTCCACCTCTAGAAAATAAAAGTTTTTTTTTTTAAAACAACCTTAAAAACACAAAAGAGGGAACAAACTGTAGGTGCTCCTTTGATTTTAAAGCTTGGAGTATTCTGTTTTTTTGTGTGGGGTAGGGGTGGGGAATGCAATTTAAAGCAAAAATAAAGGTTACCCAAGGTGCTACTAGAAATTAAACATTTGGGGGGCAGGGGGGAGAGAATTTGCTTGTAGGGAGGAGAATGAAGTCTGGGGCACTGTGAGCAGGGTCTGGGTTGTGCTTTGAGGACAGCGACCAGCCCTGCGGAAAACTCTTCAAAGAGTACAAAGGCCGTTTTGCACCCCAAAAAAAAAAAAACTGGTAGCAAACGGCGGCTCTCGTGGCACAGCTGAATCAATTTTCTCTCCCACTCCCTTTTCTTAAAAAAAAGCGCCTCTCCACAAAATTTCCTTTTCCAAAATCCACCGGACCTTTTCTTTACTCCAGGTTGCCTAAAACTGCATATGCTCCTGGAGAACAAAGTCCAACTCCCCCCCCGGCCACAGAAAGCGCACGGCGGAAGGATGAGAGGGGGTGGGAGGGACCCAGTAGAGATTTAAAAATAAAAATTCAAAAAAATTATACATCTCTTCTTCCTTGATCCCTGTTGGGATGTTTCAGGTGGGGAAGGGGGAAGAGAGGCTCAGCCCCCCCTCCCCACGGTTCATTCTCTCCAGATGAAGGGAACTCCTTTTAAACTGTCCGGTAAAGTTTTTGGGCTATCAAACGTCCGGGGCAAAACATCTATCTGAGACAGGATCCTGTTTATTTCAAAGAAAGACAAGACAGGTGCGCCTCCGACCCCCACCTTGACGCAACCCCCCTCCCCGCTGAGTCCTGTCGCTCCACATCTTCGGGGGGGGGGGGGCGGAGAGTCCGTTTTGCATTTGTTCACAACATAAGTTATCAGTGGGTTTGTCTTTAATTAAAAAATAAAACCAACAACCCTAAGAAGCCGCTCACGCCCCCTCCACCGCAACAACCCCCTGGCTGCCCCCTCCGTTTTTCACGTTGCCACCACGGGAATTGCAGGGGGGGGAAGCAAAATCGAAAAAGGCAGGGCTGGAGCCAGTCCGTCCCCTTTGCGGATTTCTCTCTCCACAAGCGCTGGGTCCCAGTTCCACTTTCCGTGAGCGGGAAATAGTACATCCTTGATCGCTAACGACCGTTGTACGATCGCTCAGAAACGGAAATAATTATAATAATAATAATAATAATAATAACGACAACGATAAAATCTAAAAAGGAACTAAAAAAAAAAAGCGGCCTTTTTTTTTCCTTTAAAGGGGAGGGTGGGACGAAAGCAGGCGAGAAAGACAGAGAGAGAGAGCGAGTTTCTTGCGCAATTAATCCTCGTTCTGTACTACTGCTGGCTGGGGGGAAGAATGACATGTAACTCCCCCCCCCCAAAAAAAATGCTAATAAGAGAGACAAAATAAGTTGTGGCCAGCAGGAAAGAATGATAAAGGCGACTCTCCTCTCGAAGACAGCAGAACAAAAATGATAATAATGGAAATGCGAAAGTCCGGTTGCCTAATGTCCGTTGCAACCTCCCCGAGTGTCCGTTCCACCCTGCAGGGAAGTGTCGTTGCCCCCCTGCCGCCCCCATTCCTTGCTGAGAGCGGCGCTGGTGGGAGCAAGCTTTTCCCTCCTGCGACCTTTGCAGGCGTGATCCGGGCGAGGCTTGAAAGCAGGCTTGCCGCTGTTGTTGTTGTTTTCCCCACCGGATGGTGGGATGCTGGGCAGGTGGCGGAATCAAAGGTTGGGTTGGGGAGGGGGGGAACGGGGGGGGGACAAGAAGAAAAAGGGAGAAGTCTTCCACTCTAGGCGGAGGTTCCTGCGTTATTTCCACGTGGCAGACTGAGAGATGGATCGCGGGGGGATCATGTCTAGGAGGTACTCACGCTGCCGGTCCACAGCCGAAGCAGCAGTTTTATGCACAGCGAGACTGGGGTTGACAAAGTTCAGCGTCCCACCTGGAGGGAGGGAAGAAAGGAAGGAAAGAGGGGGTCAGGGTGTGTGTGTGTGGCACAGCACAGGTCTGCATAAACAGGGTATGTGGTAACTGACAATCGTTCCCGCTAATGGCAAACTCTGCCGGAGCGTGCAGATGGTTTTGGAGGCAAAGCTCAGTCAGTAGAGCACGAAACTATTAGAGTCTATTAACCTCAGGGTCGGAGGTTTGAGCCCCACCTCGAGAAAGATTCCTGCATTGCAGGGGTTGGACAAGATGACCCTCGGGGTCCTTTTCAGCTCTACAATTCTACTATTCTATTAAAAAAATGGGGGGGGGGCAGAATGCAAGGTATCAAAAGGATCAGTTACTGAATCATATGTTCATTTATGCTGGCAATGTGAAAAAGCACAAACCTTTTGAGTCTGTGGTTTTTAAAGAAAGCACTAACATGAAGGAGCGTCTCCACCCCCATCTCTCTGCCCGGACACTGAGGTCCAGCGCCAAGGGCCTTCTGGTGGTTCCCTCATTGCGAGAAGTGAGGTTACAGGGAACTAGGCAGAGGGCCTTCTTGGTGGTGGCACCCGCCATGTAGAACACCCTCCCATCCAAAGAGATAAACAACTACCTGACTTTTAAAAAACATCTGAAGGCAGCCCTGTTTAGGGAAGCTTTTAATGTTTGATGCATTACTGTATTTTAATATTTTGTTGGAAGCTGCCCAGAGTGGTTGGGGAAGCCCAGCCAGATGGGTGGGGCATAAATAAATAAATAAATAATAATAATGAATTGTCGTATTATCCCTTTGCCGCTGAGCTACAGCCTCTCCCCCCAACACAAGCCTCCCAAAAGACAATGAGATTCTTTTCATCCATATGCAAATGTGAACCAATCAATTAAAAATTGCATTCCTGCACTGCAGGGGGTTTGGGCTGCATGACCCTTTGGGCCCCCTCCCAACTCTACAAAAAACACAAACAATCATGAATCAAAGTTTTATAAGCAGGGCCCTGAGAAGCCACCGAAAGAGAGAGAAAGCGTCCCAGGAGGGAAATTCTGCAAGGCGGTTTGGAGTCCCAGAATGCTTTGCAAAAGGCACCGAAGAAGAGAGAGGGGAAGACGGAGGGAGAACTAATAATTCTAATTAAAGGAATAGAGAAGCACCCTTTTCACCCAGGAGAAGAAAAGAGAAGAGAAAAGAGCCAGCCTTGCCCCCTTTGCCGGCTGGGCAAGGGAGCGCAGCCAGCGAGGGCAAATATTTGTTTTTAAGAGTGTTCTCGAGAGCAAATGGTCTACCTGCGTTGACGAGAGTCTTCTTCCAAGTGCAAGCACTTCCTTTGCCGGCGGGTCTCTGAGCACGCTTACCTTGCCTGCCGCCAAGCACGGCCACACTGGAGGCGGCGTTCTGCAACTTGGGCGACGGGCTAAATGCATGCAACACTCCGCGGGGGGTGCTGGCGCTGCGGGGAAGCTGGCTGGAGGCCTGGGCGAGGGAAAACGGGAAGAGAGGAGGAAGGTGAGAGAGGCCGGAGCAAAAGTCCCGCTTGGTGCCCATGTGAGAACTCTGGGAAGCATTCGGCGTTTCCCAAACTCGGGTCTCTGGCTGTTTTTGGACTACAACCCCCATCACCCTAGTGCTCAGGGATGAAGGGAATTGTAGTCCAAAACCAGCCAGAGACCCAAGTTTGGGAAACAGTGTTCTAGATCTGTAAGGATGATGGAAGTTGGCCTCATACTGGAGATGCAGGTGGCTGGCTAGTGGAGTATTTCCTGCACGGGCCGGCAGCATCTCTCCAGGGTGTCAGACTCAGGTGTCCCTCCACCCTACTGTGGATCGGACCTGGGACCTTCTGCATGCATAACAGGTGGTCCAGCCCTGAGTGGTGGTGCTCCAGGCAACACTCAGCCTACCCTAGGACCTTCTACAAGCGCAGAGTCATGGTCATCCCCTTAAAATCAAAGCTAAGATCCCAGCCCTCATTGTTTTAAACAGGCAGAGAGGAAGCTGCCTGACACCGAACCAAGCTGTCGGTCCATATGACAGAGGTGCACGTAGCACTTCCACTATATGCTGGAAGACACAGCTCTTTCCCCTGGTCCTTGGCACCCAAGAGAGGTGTGCGCATGTGGATTACCGTATTTTTCACTCTATAAGACGCACCTGACCATAAGACGCACCTAGTTTTTGGAGGAGGAAAACAAGAAAAAAAAATTTTGAATCTCAGAAGCCAGAACAGCAAGAGGGATCGCTGTGCAGCCTGCATTCTCTCCATAAGACACACACACATTTCCCCTTACTTTTTAGGAGGGAAAAGGTGCGTCTTATAGAGCCAAAAATACGGTATATTGTAGCTGGCATTGTCTCGAGAGACAATGGTGGGCATCTTTGGCGGTGAAACCAAACCACTGGTGAGCAGCAGCTCCTGGGGTGCAAGCCTGGGCAGTGTATCTGAAAGTCCTGGGCTGCCCAGAGGACAAGACCCCCCTCTTGACCTCTCTGAGGGGGTCCAAAGGAAATCAGAGCAAGATGTTGGACACCAGCTGGGCTGCAGGAGTTGCCAGAAGGAGGCGGACAAGACGCCATCCAACTGTTTTAGGGACTCTACTCCGGAATTGTGTAGGGTGTACTCCCAAGCCTTTTCTTCTCCCAAAGATACCCTGCAAGGCAGCAGAAGTTTAGGATCTTCCTTCTATTTAATGGGCTCCCTTCTCAGGTGGACGAGCCCCACCTGCCCCTCACTTCCCTCCACAGCATGCGCAGAAACCGCCTTCTTGACCACTGGACCCCCTCTTGGTCTCATCCGTTCCATCTACTGGAGCCGATCTTTGCATGCAGGAGAAGCCCCTAACTGTGGGTTTGAGACCCACTGACTCCCCTTACCTGGTTTAGCTGGCCAGTCATTACAGCCAGCCACCCCTCCCTATTTTAGGACCCACCCCTGTTCATCTGACTGCAAACTGATTTTATTATTATTTACTTTATTACATTTGGAACATAGGAAGCTGCCTCCTACTGAGTCAGACCACTGCTCCATCGAGCTCAGTATTGTCTGTACAGTGGTGCCTCGAGTTGAGAACTTTGCCCCAGGATGAGAACAGAAATCGTGTGCCGGCGGTGCAGCGGCAGCAAGAGGCCCCATTAGTGAAAGCACGCCTCTAGTTTCAGGTTAAGAACAGCCCTCCGGAACAAATTAAGTTCATAACTAGAGGTTACTGTACTGACTGGTAGCAGCACTCCTGGGATTCAGGCAGAAAGTCCTTCTCAACCCTGTTTGGAAACGCCAAAGATTGAACCTGCGATCTTTTGCTTGCAAGGCAGGTGGTTCTACCACTGAGTAGGGTTGGGCAACATCGTGATATATTACCAGCTAAACATATACAATACATCACAATGTCTGAAATATTGTGGAGCTAGGTAGCGGCATTGGCTGGCTTCACATTGGGGTTTTTGCACAGCACACACACCATGATTTGTGATATATTGCCCGGTCACAAATTATGAAACCACTATCCTATGGACTTCAAACCAGTTTTGGACGATCTACCAATCTATTGCCCAGCCCGACCACGGAGCCATATATCCCACCTTTTCCTCCAAGGAGAGCTCCAAATACATGGCTCTCCTCCTCCAGGCCTCACCCTTCACAACAACCCGGTGAGGTAGGCCAATGATCTTGTATTTCTATACCACTGTCACCTGGCACAGGTGGGGAAATGGCTCTCCCCTTGGGCCTGCAGACCAAACTAACTGGAAAGCTAAGTTGGATACAGCATGCTGCTGATAACGCCAAGGTTGCAGGTTCAGTTCCTGTAAGGAAGAGCTGCCTGTTCCCGCATTGCAGGGGGTTGGGCTAGATGACCCTCAGGACCCCTTTCAATGCTTCGGTTCTTATGAACTAAAAGCAAGGGAAAGTGCCGTGTCCCCACCTGCTTGAGCGAGTGATGCTGCTGTGCGATCTGCTCGGGTTTGGTCTGGACGGGGGAGGCCGCCTGCTGCAGTATCCGCTGCTCAATCTCCTGCTCCTGCTGGAGGGCCTTGACGAAGGCGGCCTTCAGCCGGCTGGTGTGCTCGGCTTTCAGCGCCTTCTTCTGGTTGGAGGACATGCATGTCTCGCACATGATGGAGCCGCTCTTCTCCTCCCGCCACCGGCAGGTGAAGTCCGTCTTGCACTGGACACATGTGTAGGGGTCCTGAGAGGAAGGGGCAGCAGAAACCTTGCCTGCAGGGAGAGGGAGAAACGGAGTAAGTCAGCCCAGAAGAAGAAAAAGCAAAACAGGACAGCCTTTCCCCACCCCCAACCCATCAATTTCCCAGAGTTGTGGGATGCACGCAGGTCACAGAATTGCAGAGCTGGAAAGAACACCCAAGCCCTGTTGGAAATTCGCCAGCTTGCGATGCCCAGGCGCTAAGATGGCACCTGACTCTCCACCATCTGGAAGTGCACGCCTGGGGATCCTTGGAGCGGGACTGTTTTCGCACACTGATACCACATCCTGTAGAAGTCTATCTGTTATATTTTATCTGCACAATCAGAATGCATTTCGGGAACCATAATGCTTTCATTGCGCAGGAGCAGTCAGGATGGAATGGGCCAATAAATATGTGGGCTGCCCCTGGATCAAGTGTCTTTTCTTCTTTAAGTTCTCAAAGTTCTTAACAGAGAACCATCCAATCTCTGCTTGACAGCCTCAAGGAAGGAGAGCCCACCACTTCTGAGAAAGTCTGTCCCACTGTTGAGCAGCTTTTACCCTCAGAAAATTCTTCCTCATGTTCAGTTGGACTCTCCTTTATTGTCATTTGTAGGGTTGCCATACGTCCAGGAAAACCCAGACATGTCCTCTTTTTGGGGGCCCAACATGTCAGATGGGCATGTTTTACATTTTAAAGGAAATGTCTGGGTTTCTTTGGGCTCAGGCTGTTCTGCCTGCCGTGGCATTTCTAGTCATCTGAATCCATTGGCTCAGGTCCTACCCTTCTTCTTACTAAATAAATGAAGTGGATTAGCAATCCTTCCATCTCCGCAGGGAATTCTGGGAGGGGAATGGGGGCGGGGTCCCCCAACAACTCTCAGCACCCTTATCAAACTACAGCTCCCAGAATCCCTTGGGGGACACCACAGCTGCTTAAAGGGATATCACCCTGCTTTAAACGTATGCTGTGAAGGTAGCCTTGGATTCCAGTTTAAAAAGGAGAAAAGAAGGATTTTTTACGGAGGAGAGAATGTGTGTGCACGTCCCTCTTCTTACCTTGAGCTTCTAGGAGGTTCTGCACCACCTCCTCCAAGCCCACCAGGTAGATGAACTCATTGTTGGCCGCGCTGGGCAGGAAGTTCATCTCGGGGGCCGGCGGCTTGGGCGGAGGGATCTCCAGCAGCGTCTTCTCCAGCTGCTTCCGCAGCGCCAGCTTGGCGGCCGCTTGGCGGCTGGCAGGGGAGTCATTGGAGTTGACGATGGAGGCTACACTGGTGGCAGTGGCTGCAGCGTTCACCTGGGCCGCCGTCACGGCCGCACCTTTGAGCGAAGTTGGCGAGGCCTGAGGGAGGGGGGAGGAAAGAAAAGGGGTGGTGTTGAGCTTGGCAGCGGGTTGGACTAGATGACCCTCAGGTCCCTTTCCAACCGCTATGGTTCTAGAACTCTTATGATTCATGCAGACTCCACCACCCTGGTGTCGTCACACTGAAATAATAGCTCATTGCTTGCTTGCTTGCTTTTAAAGGTTTTGACAGTTGCTACCAGTAATTTGATCACTGGCTGCAAAAAGGATCGGGAACAATGAGTTAGATAAAATTGCTATAAGCTGCTTTGGTGATTGGGAGGTTTAATTTGAAATTAAGCTCATTTTCCGGTGTCTCCTTTTGCCCACACCACGGATGTCAGTTTATATCGCAGGTGTATGTTCTGCATTATCTTGTTAATATTATGGCTACAAACTTGTCATGGCCTTTGGCTAGATTACAGTGCTTCCCCAACTTGGGTCTCCAGCTGTTTTTGGACTACAACTCCCATCATCCCTAGCTAGGGGGACCCGTGATCGGGGATGATGGGAGTTGTAGTCCAAAAACAGCTGGAGTCCCAAGTTTGGGAAACCCTGGGCTAAAATAATAATCTTATTGATTGATTCAAATAGTTTTCTTGTTTTATTCATTTAAAAAACCCCAATGAAGCTGAGTATAAATTTTATGAAATAATGATATATCATCACAATAACCACCCTCGTTTATTGCCTACCATTCACCCTAAGGTCCTACAGCAGGTTACAATATCAAAAACACTTTTTTATTTTCTATTTATTCCATTTATATACTGCACTTTATCCAAAGATCCTATGGTGGTGTACAACGTTATATAGCATAGTAGTACCGTATTTTCCCCCCTATAGGACACACTTTTTCCCCTCCAAAAATGAAGGGGAAATGTGTGTGCGTCCTATGGGGCGAATGCAGGCTTCAAGAAGCTATCCACAAGCCTTGCGCGCCCGGGGGAGCTTGCGGATAGCAGCCTGTTCTGGGGGCTGGGGTCGGGGGAAGCTTGGGGGATAATTTTTTTTATTCATTCCCCCCCCCCCAAAAAAAACCCTGAGGTGCGTCCTATGGGCCAGTGCGCCCTATAGGGTGAAAAATACGGTAATTAAAAAATCACAGAAAAAACCCGTAATAACAGACTCCCTTCCCCATTTTTAAAAGGTCATAGATTGTTTAATGGTCAAAGGTCTGGTTTAAGACTTTAAAACAGCCTTTGCAGTCACAAAAATAAGGCAGGTTCTGAAAATATACCCCTCGGAATTCAGTAGCCAGGTTGCTCATCAGGGCAAGACGGTTTGAGCATATTGAAGGAGCATCTCCACTCCCATCGTTCAGCCTGAGGTCCACCTCCCTGCCATCAGTGAGGTTACAGGGAACCAGGCAGAGGGCCTTCTCGGTGGTGCGCCCACCCTGTGGAATGCCCTCTCATCAGATTTCAAGGAGATAAACAACTATCTGACTTTTAGAAGATATCTGAAGGCAGCCCTGTTTAGGGAAGTTTTTAATGTCTGATGTTTTATTGCTTTTTTGTCATTATCATTAATTCTGTGGTGAGCCGTCCAGAGTGGCTGCGGAAACCCAGCCAGATGGGTG
Source organism: Podarcis raffonei (assembly GCF_027172205.1). Classification (NCBI taxonomy): domain Eukaryota; kingdom Metazoa; phylum Chordata; class Lepidosauria; order Squamata; family Lacertidae; genus Podarcis; species Podarcis raffonei. The sequence continues at coordinate 2,097,433 of NC_070619.1, read as the reverse complement.
GGGTATAAATAATTTATTATTATTATTATTATTATTATTATTATTATTATTATTATTATTATTATTATCATCATCCTGGTCTGACTGCACTCACTACCAATTAGTTTCCAGTCCCAATTCAAAGTGCTGGTTTTGACCTATGAAGCCTTAAACGACTCAGGACCACAGTACCTCAAGGACCGCCTCTTTCCATATGAACCTGCCTGGACCCTGAGATCACCTTCTGAGGCCCTTCTTTGTGTGCCTCCTCCTCAAGAGGTCCAGGGGTGGCAACACAATAACAGGGCCTTTTCTGCAGTGGCTCCCTGTCTGTGGAATGCTCTCTCCCCAGGGAAGTTTGCCTGGGGCCTTCATTATACACTTTTAGGCGCCAGGCAAAAACTTTTCTCTTTAACCAGGCCTTTGGCTGATTGACATCCAATGCCCGGGGAGGGGAGGGGGGTTATTGTGCTGTTCCTGTTTTAATTTTTATTATGCATTTTGTGTTTTTTATATTGTGGTTTTATCTCGTGAACTGCCCTGAGACCTGCGGGTATAGGGCGGCATACAAATTTAAATAAACAACAACGTGTCTTCAACATTTGCCAAAATCTGTTTAGCGAAGGTGCCAAAATCTCTGGGGAGATTTTGAAGGCTTAGGACCTGCTGCACAGAAGACCTCTCCTTCCCCCAGCGCCCCCCCACCCCAAGCGTCTGAAGTCAGAGAAATCGCCACTCTGCTGATCTCAGCACCCAAGAGGGTCTGCAGAGAAAGAGGCTGCCTTTCAGACTTTGGGGGCCTGAGTTGTTCAGGGCTTTGAACACCAACATAATAATAATAATAATAATAATAATAAAATTTTTATTTATATCCCGCCCTCCCCAGCCGAAGCCGGGCTCAGGGCGGCTAACATAAAATAATCAAACAATCAAATAATCCAACATTCTAAAAACATGTGCAACTTCAAACTGGACACGGAAGGTGGCCAGAATTTTAGTAGCAAGAAATTGGAAAAACACAACAATACCCAACACGGAAGACTGGCAAATCCTAATGGTAGAACATCTGCAGCTACCGAAAGTGACAGGAAGAGTAAGAGGCCAACCAAAACAAAAAGCCTTTAAGGATTGGAGAATCTTTAAAGAATATGTATAAATACAAGTTCGTAGGGAGGTAAAAAGAAATGATATAAGAAATATGTGACTGTGCGGTATAAAGTAATGGATAGACAAAGTACAGTGAGATAAATTGGAAGTCAGTTTTAAATTTCTTTTCTATAAATTTTATAACTGTGTTCAATACCAGGAGTATATATGATGACAATTACCGTATTTTTCGCTCTATAACACGCACCAGACCATAACACACATGTAGTTTTTAGAGGAGGAAAACAAGAAAAAAAATATTCTAAATGAAATAGTGGATATATTATTTTTGTGGTTCATGCTGTGGCCACAGACATGTGATCTGACAGTGAGTTTGGAGTAGCCCAATGCAAAAATCCTGAGGATCCATGTGGATCCATGCTTTGTAACCATGGAGGAGGGAAGGAAGGGGAACCATGGATCCTCTGCTCACGACTGCAGCAGATCCCCCCGCCACCCGCAGGCATTCGCTCCATAACACGCACAGACATTTCCCCTTACTTTCTAGGAGGAAAAAAGTGAGTGTTATGGTGCAAAAAATACGGTATATTAATCTTCTTTTATCTTATAGTGTGGTGGTTTGTTTGATTTTTCTGTCACTTGTTTGTTTGACTGAATGTTTGTTTACTTGTATGTACGTCTGTTTTTCATAAATGTATTTATTTTAAATTAATAAAGATATATTAAAAAAAACCAAAAAACGAACTGGACACGGAAGTGAACTCGCAACCACTGCAGCTGTGTTAAAACACGAGTTATATAACGCATAAATGAGACTCCAGCTAGTACCACCTGGCTGCTGCCTCTGGGGTGGCGCCTGCCTGCCCCCCGCTCTTGCAGCTCCTCACCTGTGGGATGTTGACCAGGAGGCTTGCGTTGGGGACGTTGGCGACGCGGATGAGGCCCTGCTGAATGATGCGCTGGCCCTGGATCTGGACGCTGGGGACGGAGGCCCGCGGGGCCAGGAGCAGGGGAGGGGGGCCCGAGCTGGAGTGCTGGCGGATGTTGTGGATTTGCTGGGGAGACACAGAGATGGGCTGATATAGATGGGATCCGAGGGGGGATGGAAGAGAAATTTTAGAAGAGGGGGAGCGGAGGGTGACAGCCAAGGGGGAAGGAGGCAGAGAGGAAGATGGCGCAATGGGGGGGATGCAGAAAGGAGGGGGGAATAAGAGAGCAAGAATATTAACTTCTTTTTCCCTTTGAAGACAAGAAATGGCAGAAAAACTGATCCTCCACTTAAAGGTACCCCTGCCCGTACGGGCCAGTCTTGACAGACTCTAGGGTTGTGCGCCCATCTCACTTAAGAGGCCGGGGGCCAGCGCGGTCCGGAGACACTTCCGGGTCACGTGGCCAGCGTGACAAAGCTGCACCTGGCGAGCCAGAGCCGCACACGGAACGCCGTTTACCTTCCCGCCAGTAAGCGGTCCCTATTTATCTACTTGCACCCGGGGGTGCTTTCGAACTGGTAGGTTGGCAGGCGATCCTCCACTTATATCCCAGCTTTTCCTCAGGGAGCTCATGGTTCACCCCCTCACTGAATCAGAACAACAACCCTGCCAGGTTGACTGAGAGGAGACAGGGGAGCCATCTTCAAATATCTGAAGGGCTGTCACATGGAAGAAGGAACAAACTTGTTTTCTCCTGCTCTGGAGGGTAGGACTCGAACTCATGGCTTCAAGTTACAAGAAAGGAGATTCCAACTAAATTTCAGGAGGAACTTTCTGACAGTGAGAGTTGTTCCAAGAGTGGAGCACACTCCCTATGGAGGTTTCCAAGCAGAGGTTGGGTGGCCCTCTGCCATGGATGCTGAAGCAGAGATTCCTGCATTGCAGGGGGTTGGACTAGATGACCCTCGGGTCCCTTCCAACTTTACCATTCTATGATTCTATAGGTTGGTTAGGTTGAGATAGGCAGTGACTGCCTCCTTGCCCCCTGCCAGGGAGTGCCCAGGGAGTTTCATGGCTGAGTGGGATTTGCAACCTGGTCTCTCCTGGGTCCTGAAGTGACCCTCTCACCACTGGTTCTCCAGGGGACAATTGGGCCACACCACAAGGTTGGAAGCTGACATTTCGGCCTTTTCCCATCTGCCAAACTCCCAGTCATAATGAAACACCCAACTGAATTCCACCAAGATTTAAGAGCATGGAGTTATCCGGGTCCTTCGCTTTCATAGAATCATAGAGCTGGAAGAGACCCACAAGGGTTATCTAGTTCAACTCCCTGTAATGCAGGAATCTTAATGGGTGTCCTCTGAGTAGGGCTAGCAGCTGATGCATCCCAATGTCTGAATGAAGCGCCATTTAAAGCAGGAGCCCACTACAGAATCACAGACCTGCAGAGTTGGAAGGGATGATGAGGGCCACCTAGTCTAGTTCAACCCCCTGCAAGGCAGGAATATGCAAGCTGTTCCATACTGGGATCGAACCTGCAACCCTGGCACGATCAGCATTGTGCTCCATCTAACTCAACACTCTCTACACCAGAGCTTTCCAAACCCTTCATGTTGGTGACACGCTTTTTAGACATGCACCATTTCGCGACACAGCCATTCAGTTTCACTAGTAAACTGGAGGTTAAACTAAGCCCTTTTGCAGCCCTAGGAGGAGTGCAGGGAATGTTTGTGCAACACACCTACACACTGCAGCCGACACACTAAGGTGTTGCGACACAAAGTTTGGAAAGCTCTCCTCTACCCTGACAGACCGTGGCTCCCCCAGGGTTTCAGACAGGGGTCCCTGCTTGGAGAAGCTGCCGTAGACTGAACCCAGGACCTTCTGCCTGCAGGGTGCATGCTCTGGCCCTGAGCTGCAGCCCCAACTGAGCCCTTCAAGCTGAGGCTGTGGGGGCAGAAAGAAAACGGAAAGCACAAGGTGGGGAAAAGCAGCTCACCTGTGCTCCTCGCACCAGAGGAGGCATGACTATCTGCGTGTTCTGCTGAGAGCCCAGCTTCAAAGATGCCTGCTGCCCTCCGCGGATCAAGGGGGGAGGAATAACAGTCCCAGGAATACGCGAGGAATTCTGTATGGCATGAGAAGACAAAGGAAGTGAAGGAGGAAGTCCGGTCCAAAAGCACCCCACCCACCTATGCATCATTTGTCGTCAGAATCTTTGCTATAAACGGACTAAAGAAGAGCGGTAGGGCCAGTGTGGTGTAGTGGTTAGAGTCGGGCTAGGATCTGGGGAAGACCAGAGTTTCCCAAACTTGAGTCTCCAGCTGTGTTGTTGGACTACAACCCCCATCATCCCTAGCTAGCAGGACCAGGAGTCCAAAAACAGCGGAGACCCAAGTCTGGGAAGCCCTGCTCTAACCACACCACACTGGCCCTCATCACATGGTTGCTGACAAGGCACAATCACAGGGTTTTTGTCAGGGAATTAAACAAGGAGAGGGAGAATCATGTAAGCCGCCTTGAGTTCCATGGAGAAAAAGGGGGGATATAAATGCAAGAAATAAATAGATTTGCTTGGGGTGGGGGGCGATGTCTTTCTTGCCCCAGAACCTCCAAGTAGGCTGCCTGTTGCCCACCTGGGGGTGAGCGGCTGGGGGAGACTTAAGGTCCCAAGAGTCAGCCTCTGGGGGGTCTTTCCACTGGACTGAACCCAGCAGAGGCTTCTTCCTGTTGTGTTTCTGAATAAGCAACTCCCCTGGGAGACTCCCTGTACTGGGCTACATTTGAGATGACTCAGTCAATCCCAATGCAGAGAGAAGGTGTCTAATTCTTAACCGCTGGGTGCTTAAAAAGAAGAAGAACATTTTAACATTTTGAGGGAAGGAGTGAAATGTGGCGGCTTTGTAATTCAGGAAAAAATATATATCTGGGGAGCACCAGTGTAGATTTCGGTTCCCTTGCTGTTGAATAGCTTTGGATTTCTGTCAGACCTGCAAACTTGCACTGTTCTGTTAGTGTGAGCAAGATCTGCTTAGTCCCCCCAATAAACAGCACAGAAACTGACCTGCCTACGGTTCAAGCAAGGCTGCATATTTGCTGGTCTGAACCAACTTGCAAGAGGTCTCATCTGCTGGGATGGCTCTGGAAGAGCATTCGGGCCAACAAACTGCATTCCCCTCCTTAACCTCCTCACTCCCCACCCAAAATGCACACACAGCTTTGCTTCCATTTCTGCCATGTGCAGACGGCTCCCTTGTGTTTACTGACCTGGAGGAGGGCTGACTTGCTGGAGGCGATGCTCTGCGTCCCTCGCACCAACGGCGGGGGAGTCGCCACGGCATTTCCTGAGGATCCGGTGGGCTACAAGGAGCAACAGCCAAAAGGGACACGTTGAGGGGCGGAGGAGAGAGATCAAAGAGAGATCAATTAGGGAACAGACAAATGAAAATCCTTGGGAGTGTTGCGGTAGTTGGCTTCCCCACCTGCCCATACCCAGCACTCTCGCTTCCTGTGTCCTGGGGATACAGAAACTGTGTTGTATTGAATCAGACCATAGTCTGTCTAGCTCAGATTTGTATACCCTAAATGGCAGTGCATTCAAACAAACCATCAATTTTTATTGTGTGTGTGTGTGTGTGTGTGTGTGTGCGCGCACACACACACACACACACACACACATCGTATTTTTCGCCCTATAAGACACACCACCAGACCATAAGACGCACCTAGTTTTTGGAGGAGGAAAACAAGATTAAAAAATATTCTGAATCTCAGAAGCCAGAACAACAAGAGGGATCGCTGCGCAGCAAAACAGCGATCCCTCTTGCTGTTCTGGCTTCTGGGATAGCTGCGCAGCCTACATTTGCTCCATGAGACACACACACATTTCCCCTTACTTTTTAGGAGGGAAGAAGTGAGTCTTATGTACTGTTTATCACACTCTGTGGAGCTTACTTCTGAGTAGGCTTGCAAGGGATTGGGAATATTTTAAACCAGGGGCACCCAAGGGTGAATCTTTATTCTAGGTGAGTTCACCCAGAAGGCTTTTGCACCCAGTGGCAGCATGCGGCCAAGAGATTCTCTCAGAGGAAATGCAGCCCTCGATGGGCTGCTCACACCTGGCCTACAGTGTTAGAAATAAGTAAGAGCTAGGCACCAAATGGCTCCTTCATCCAGGTTTACAGTCGCCAACACAGAATGCTAAGTTGCCAGTGTGGGACCTGACAGCTCCTAAGTCAATGTGACTGTTTGGTTCCTGAAATTCTTGGGACACCCCACCCACCCCCAGCGCACAGCTGCCTTGGCGATCCACCGCGGAGTAGCCAGCAGCAAGCGAAGTGTTCTCACCTTCTGAGCCGTCGTCTCCTTCTGTATCTGACTCTGCCGCAGTTTCTTCAGCAGGACGAGTTTGGCCTCCTCTAACCGCAGCTCCTCCTTCAGCTGCTTGATCATCTGCTCCCGCTCCTCGGGGCTGCTCTTCTGCAAGAGGGAAAGGGGGCTCAATTCTCCAGTTAGGGGGGTTGCCAAAAGGGATGACGTTTTGGGGAGGGGTCTACAGGGAAGAGAGGTGGCAGCCATGGGGAGGTAAGGGGTGCAGGACTGGCCCCAGCCGGCAGAGTGGATCCAGACCTCCTTCCTCCCCTCCTTGCTCTATGGGCCCCTTTGACAGGTGGGTGGGGCTGCTCACCTGTCAATCACCTGTCATTACAGATCCCCAGTGACGACCTTTTGTTTTGCTTGTCTGCAGGCGTGGTTTGGGGACAGCACCTGCAGACTGGAACTGTCACATGTGGCATGTGACTCTTAATCTCAGGCTCATGGGTTCAAGCCCCACGTTGGGCAAAAGACTCCTAGATCACAGGGGGTTGGACTAGGTGACCCTTGGAATCCCTTCCTACTGTACAATTCTATGCGATGAAGCAGGCACCTTCACCAGTCCCTTTTCAGCACCGGCTAAAAACATTTTTTGTTTAGACAAGCCTAGTCAGATATTTAGAAAGCTGGTGTGAGTTTTAATCTGCTTGCAGTCTACTGCATTTTAGCTTTTTAAATATCTCAATTATTATTGTTAATCTTTCTTAGTGATATTATTTTTCAATAATAAAACTGTACAGTGGAACTTCGGAAGCCGGAAGCCTGTAAACTTGAACATTTCGGTTCCCGAACAATCAAAAAAAGGAAGTGATTTTTCCAGCTTTCTAATGATTTTCAGAAGCCAAACGTCCAGAGTGGTTTCCGATTGGCTGCAGATAAAGCCCCAGAGGCTGCAGAAGTCAAGGCAAGGAGTGACTGGGTGAATCAGTTTTAGCAAAATGTGCGTGGATGAGGGGCAGAAGAGATGTACAAAAAGGGATTGCTTGTTTCAGCGCTGCACTCAAGGAAAAGTCCCAGCGGAAGACAGAACAGTAGGGAGCTATGAAAACAGAAAGCTCACAGCTGCCTGGCCTGAATGCATCGAGGGAGGAGAGGCAGCTACGTTAAGGCAAGGGCTAAGACTTACCATCAGCACCTCTGTGCTGGTCTCCTTTAACGGGATTTTCGTCAATCCATTCATTCTTGGGCTCGACGGCTCGTTGTCCGATAGTACTATTACATCAGGCGAAGGGACCCTCCTCTCTCGCTTGACGTCGCTGGAGGAGCCACCCACACGCAAAAAGAAAAGCAGAGAGAAGAGAAGAGAATAAATAACAGTAAATTAAGACAACACAGTGAAACAGTTCCATCTGGCTGTTGTTCAATTAATACCCCACCTTCCCCAATGTATGTCTTCATCATCCCTGACCACTAGTCATGCTGGCTACTGGCAGATGGAGTCCAGTAGCACCCAGAGCGCCAAAGGTTGTTCGGTCCTGCAGTAGGAAGAGGGATTCCTCTTTCTCAGGGGAGAATGGCTCTTCTAAACAGAGGCATTCCTCCACCTCTTGTACACAGCAACCGAACTTTTCAGGGCACTGTCCCCCCTGATCCCATAAACTCACCCCCAGTGCCCCCTACCCTGAAGAAGCATCGTTCAGAAGTGGTTTGCACAGCCCACTGAAGCAGACAACAATCAAATTCAGCAACAACTGGGTGCACATTCATTCAACATCCAACTGAAACTATTTAGTTTCGACAAAATCGATGAACTTGATCCAGGGATGCTGGCTTTTCGACAGCTATTTATACCCGCTAGGCAGTGGCACTGCCCACTTGGAGAACCACTGCAGTACAGAATGCTCCTTCTGAGAGCAGGGATGGGGCACCCATGACCCCCAGATGTTGTTGCACTATAACTATGTCCATCACCACTGGCTGTTGGCTGAGAAGGCTCTAGGTTTTGGAAGGCTGGCCAAACATGCGGACTGGTCTTTGGAAGGGAGACACCAATATTTTTATTCATTTATTACCAAATGTACATCTCCTTCAAGGAGATCGAGATGGTGAGTATGGTTCTTGCCACACATACAAGCGCTCCTCATGGCATGCCTGTGAGGCCGGGTAAACTGAGTGTGAGTAGCCCAAGTTGCAAGGCAGAGTGGGGATTCGAACCCAGGTCTCTCAAGGTCCTGAGACTAGGAGCTTCTAGTTCAGCTCAGACACTTAGATCAAGCTCTCAGGGCTTTCTGGTGTGAGACACGAAGCTACAGGGAACCCTGTGGAATGCCATCCCATCAGATGTCAAGGAAATAAGTATGATGATGATGATGATGTTTAATCTTACTGTTTATTAGTAGATTCTAATGAATTATTGAATATTGCTTTATTTGATAAGTTGTTCATTTGAAAGTTATTGTGACTTTTTATATTGATAAGATTGCTATTATTCATGTTCAATGTTTTATTATGTTTTTGTATATACTAGAACCCTGGCTTGTATCTTTTCCAAATAAACTTGCACTTCCAGGAGAGAATGAGAAGTTTGATGGGTGGGGTACAAATAATAAAAGTCTTGTAGTAAATTAGCAGAACTTTCCTGTGGATGCAGCAATACTTAGAAGAGTCTCTAGAGGGCAGCCTAATGCAGTTCAAAAAGCATCATTCCCCCAAATGGGGACAAAAGGTGAGAGAACTAAGCCAGACCTGTGGACCCAATAGGACCCCCTGCAATTAAACCATAACTCAACGGAGACCCACTAAACTGGAGAGGCTCAAGCCAGATAAAGCACGGCTTGTGAAAGAGCACACTTCTTTCCCTGCAAACATTACGCAAAGGGTCCTATTCCTTCTTAGAATTATAGTGTTGGAGGGGGTTCTAAGGGTCCTCCAGCCCAACCCGCTGCAATGCAGGAATATGTAACTGCCCCTTATTGGGATCGAACGTGCAGCCTTGGCATTATCAGCACCAGGCTCTAACCAACGGTGGTCCCCAGGCCACCTTTCCCAAGTCGCAAGGTGGTTAGACTGGTCTCAACTAGGTCCAGGCCCTTTTCAGTACTGGCCCCGACTTGGTGGAACGCTCTGGCACAAGAGACTAGGGCCCTGCGGGACTTGACATCTTTCTGCAGGGCCTGCAAGACAGAGCTGTTCTGCCTGGCCTTTGGTTTGGACTCAGTCTGACCCTTATGTTTCCCTCCCTTTATGGTTTTGATCTATGGGCTACTTTTAAAATGTGGCTGCATATTAAATCACATTTTAACCTGTATTTTAAATTGTTTTTTTCCCATTATGTTTTTACTGTGATTTTATTGGTGTTAGCCGCCCTGAGCCTGGCTCTGGCCCGGGAGAGCGGGGTATAATTTTTTTAAAATTATTATTATTATTATTATTATTATTATTATTATTATTATTATTATTAATAATAATAATAATAATAAAGTAAAGGTAAAGGGATCCCTGACCATTAGGTCCAGTCGCGAACGACTCTAGGGTTGTGGCACTCATCTTGCTTTATTGGCCGAGGGCGTACAGCTTCCGGGTCATGTGGCCAGCATGACTCAGCTGCTTCTGGCGAACCAGAGCAGCGCACGGAAACACTGTTTACCTTCCCACCAGAGTGGTACCTATTTATCTACTTGCACTTTGACGTGCTTTCAAACTGCTAGGTTGGCAGGAGCAGAGACTGAGCAACGGGAGCTCACCCTGTGGCAGGGATTCGAACCACCAACCTTCTGATCGGCAAGTCCTAGGCTCTGTGGTTTAACCCACAGCGCCACCCGCCCTCACTTCTTTCAGTAGACAATAAAACAAGCCCCTAGCTCAAATACTCTCTCACAGGCCCCCTCTTTATTTTGATAAGGAGACCTGATTCCAGAGAATAAGATAAATAAATAAATGGATGGATGGATCTAAACACGGGACTTTTGCTGCAGACTCAACTTAGTTTCCACTCGCTTGTTTTTTTGGTTTGCTTTTTTTAAACATCATTTAATGCATTTACATTCCACCTTTTTATCCAAGGAGCTCAATTCTTTCCTCACCCCTTATTCTACCCACAGAACAACCACCCTGTGAGGTAGGCTACCCTGAGAAGCAGTGACTGACAGACACCCAGTGAGATTCATGGCTGAGTGAAGGGATTTGAACACTGGTCTCCCAGCTCCTAGTCTGACAATCTAGCCCAGGGTTTCCCCAACTTGGGCCTCCAGCTGTTTTTGGACTACAACTCCCATCATCCCCGACCACTGGTCTTGCTAGCTAGGGATGATGGGAGCTGTAGTCCAAAAACAGCTGGAGGCCCAAGTTGGGGAAACCCTGGGCTAGCCACACCACACTACACTGCAGAAGAGCTCTTCCAGCAACCCTCAAGGAAGCAAGCAAGCGTTCCTGTTGTATCTGGCGGTAGTCACACTCTGAGCAGAGGAACCAAAACACATGGGCACAACTAACATTGTGCAATACAGAAAAGAGCCCTGCAGCTGAATCAGGCCAGAGGGGAGCCATCTGTTGGTTACAGTGTGGTGCTGAGAACACCAAGGTTACAGGTTCAATCCCCATAAGGGACAGATGCATAGTCCTGTATTGCAGGGGGCTGGACTAGAGGGCCCCTTCCAACTCTGATCCTATACTAGCCCACCCTCTTGTCCTCACAGTAGCCAAATAGATGCCCCAAAGGGAATCCCACAAGCAGGACTACAGCACAACACTGACTCTCCTCAGTTACGACTCCCAGAAACCCATATTTAAAGGTGTTTATTGCCTCTGACCGTGGAGCCCATTCATTTCAATGGGTCTACTCAGAGTGGAACTAACTCAGGTAAAACTTCTTTCTTGCAGTTGATGCAGATACTGGCCAATGTACAGCCATACCTCATGTTATGTTTGCATCCTGTTACGTTCTTTCATGTTATGTCCCGCGGCGACCCAGAAGAACCGGAAAGGGTTGCTTCCGAGTTTCGCCGTTTGCGCATGCACAGAAGTGCTAAATCGCACTTCACGCATGTGCACAAGCGCCAAATCGCACCGCGCACCTGCGCAGATACGGCGCTTCAGGTTGCACTCTTTTCATGTTGCGAACGGGTCTCCGGAACGGATCCCGTTCGCAACCAGAGGTACCGCTGTACCCTTCCTTGAAAACTTTTCAATTCTGGCTTGTGGTTTTTAAAGTGTCAGGTTTTGCAGGAATGAACTCTTGAGGAAGAAAGCAGTTTCTACCAGGCCAATGCCAAGTTGAGCAAACGGGGCAGACAGCTTAACGATTTCAAACAATGAAAATAAGGCCCTCTCTTTGGGAGATACCTGGGTGTGGGACGTCTGCAACATTCCAGCCTTGACTACAGAAGGGAATGTCCAGTCTTGATCACAGAATCATAGAATTGTAGAGTTGGAAGGGACCCCAAAGCCCATCTAGTCCAACCGCTTGCAACGCAGGAATCTCAGCATCCTCTTCTTACAGAGGGCCCACTATACCAGCCTGCTTTTAACAAAGGAGAGCATGCGCCTATAGTCTTCCCTGCCACAAAATACCGTACTATCAAGCAGAAAGCTTCCCATACCATTAGCTTCTGTTAAAACCCCCAGCACGCCCACCCCTCCAATTTGCGAACTGTGCAAGATGTTTTCTCTGATCCGGAACCTCTGCTACCTTGTGGGATTATTATTATTATTATTATTATTATTATTATTATTATACACCACCCTTCATCTGAAGGTCTTTGGGAGAAGAAAAGGCTCAGGAAATCCAGAGTGGAGTCCCTAAGGTGGTTGGATGGCGCCTTGTACGCCTCCTTCTGGCAGCCCAGCTGGCACCAAACCTCTTGCTCTGATTTCCTTTGGATCCCGCATCAGCGAGGCTAAGAGGGGGGTCTTGCTGTCTGGGCAGCCCAGGACCCCCAGACCCACGGCCCAGGCTTGCACCCGGGGGGGGGGGGGAGTGACTTCAGTGCTGCTAACACAGTGGGTTGGCTTCACCCCCTGTCTCCATTGCCTCTCGAGACAGATGGAAGCCCAAGGCAGCAGCAAGATGTAAATTCAGCCTGGGAAGTGGTCGGATTTTGGGTTCAGAAGCTCCTGGTTTGATGCCCAGAATTTCCAGACGCGGCTGAGAAAAAGAGACTCTCCATCCGAAACCCTGGAGAGTCGCTGGGGATCCTGAGCTGCACTCTTGCACAGAAAAAGAATTGGCCAAGTTTTAACCCCTTCTGCTATGTGCAAATTAAAATCTTTCGCACACGGTCACCCTTGTATAATCAGTTATCACAGCATCATCATAAGACGGTGAACTCCCCCCCTCCATGCCGCCAAAAAAGTCACATGATCCCATTGGTCATGTGGATTAAAAAAAAACAACCCCAAAAAACAATTCCTTTCCACATCCTGGAAAAAGTCATGGCAACCAACCGGTCGGAACCGGTTTCGTGACACATTTGCTTTCATTTTGTGGAGTGGGAAGTTGTTGTTGTTGGGGGGGGTCGGAAGGAAGGGAGGAGGAGGAGGAGGAGGAAGAGAAGGCGGAGACAGGTAGTGGAAAGAAAATGGAGGGGGTCGGAAGGAGGAGGAAAAGTCTCTCTCATTCAGACACATACAGAAAAAAAGGGCAGGCAGGCAGGCAGGCAAAGACGAAGAACCTTGAAAAACTTTCTGAAACCAGCTGAACTGTGAGATTCTGCAGAACCTGTTTTGTACACCTAACATTTTTTTTATTTCTGCATTTAACATCGTAATTCCTCCTGCTTCGTTTTAAGGCACTAATTTCATTGGCTAAGTTGCATCGTTTTGCATAATATCTTTATATATTTATTGCAGTGACTACCAAACAGAAACTTTCTATTCTTATGGCAACAGATATTATGATTATTATTTAGATTTGTATAAATTCATTAAATTTATATATCGCCCTTCATCCAAAGATCACAGAGGGTATTTTACAACATAAAACCACAAAATGCATAACATAATATACATATTTTTTTTAAAACCAAACCATTACTATATGTGGCTTCAGAGATTAATGGCATCCTACTAGGTTCAAGGAAAAACTTTTATTATCTACCTACTTTTATTTATTATCTACCTACTTACACAATTTAACGTTTCTAGGTGGGTTTCCTCCAACTAAGAGTAGACCCATTAAGGAACTTAAGTTAATTCGTTCCTTTCAATAGCTCTGCTCTCTAGCTAATGTTGGATATAACCCACAATGGATTTGTTTTCTGTATTGATTTGCATTATTTTAGTTTTTTTTTTTTACTGCAACGTTTATTGTTCATGTGGGTATTTCTATTTTTATATTATCATTATTTATTTTCAATGATTTATATGCCGCTTATTAACAACAGCCACTAAGCAGTGTACAGTATAATAAATTCTAAACAATGCAAATATCTATTATGATTACCATCATCATCATCATCATCATCAATAATTTTATATACCAAAAGGTCCTACAATGCAAATGATTTATTTTCAACAGTTTATGTACCACTCAATTACAACAGCCCCTAAGCAGTGGATAATAAACTCAAAACAATGCAAATAACTATTAGAATTACAGTGGTACCTCTAGTTGCGGACACGATCCATTCTGGGGTGCCGTTCGCACCCTGAAAAGTCCGCAACTAGAGCGGTGCTTCTGTGCAAGCGCGGAGCGCGATAGAGCGCTTCTGCACATGTGCGAAGCGTGCAGAACACTTCTGCGCAGGGGGCGGGCACAGTGAAACCCGGAAGTATACACTTCAGGGTTTGCCATATTCACAACCTGAAAAGCCGCAATGTGAAGCAAACACAGCAAGTTAGAAGAGACCCTGAGGATCATGCAGGAATATGTAGCTGTCCGGGGATCAAACCTGCAACCTTGGCATTATCAGCACTGCGCTCTAACCAACTGAGTTATTACTATTTTCAACAATTTATATATCACTCAACTGCAGCAGCCTCTACGCAGCAGCGTATAATAAACTCAAAACAATGCAAACAGCAGCAGCAGCTGAAAATGAAAATATCAGGGTATCCCACTTTGGGTACAATGGTGGGAACTGTATGCAAATCTAGGAAGACACTGCAAAGAAAAACTGTGCACAAAAGCACACACTTCTACTGCCCACAGCGCTTTTTAGGTAGGGCCTCCTCCCTTGCTCAAACGTCAACATACCGCATACGTTTACTTGGGAGCAAGCCTCCATCAGGTCCAGTGGAACTTATTCCCCCCAAATATTAAAGTCCTTTTTCAGGGGGTTGGGCGTTGGAGGAAGGAGAATAGAATGGTTGCATTGGAAGGGACCCCTGCGGGTCATCTAGTCCAACCCCCTGCAACAGCTGTCCAGGCAGCTTTTTTTTCTTTTTTCTTTTACTGCAGCATTTATTGTTCATGTGGGTATTTCTATTTTTAATATTATCATTATTATCATTATTATCATCATCGTTATTCATTTTCAACCATTTATGTACCACTTATTACAACAGCCCCTAAGCAGTGGATAATAAACTCAATACAACGCAAATAACTTTTATCTATCTACTATCCATCCATCCATCCATCCAAGCTGCTTCTCCATCATGCTGTTGGAAAGTTGCCTTGTACGGAGCCCTGGCTTCATTCAGCTCAGCCTCCCCTCCCCTGTATTGTTCACTTGGCAGCAACTGCCCAAAGTTTTAGGGTGTGTGTGTGTGTGTGTGTGTTTGTCTTCCTCAGCCCCCCACCTGGATATAAATCAGGATTAGAACCTGGGAGGTTTTGGGTACAGATGCTCTAGCACAGAGTTCAGGCTCCTGCCTTTAAAAGACAAGAAGAAGATTCTAGCCCTCATGGTTCTAGATCCAAACTTGGGTCTCCAGCTGTTGTTGGACTACAATTCCCATCATCCTTGACCACTGGTCCTGCTAGCTAGGGATGATGGGACTCGTAGTCCAACAACGGCTGGAGACCCAAGTTTGGGATCCACTGATCTAGAATCTGAAATCAGACAGGATGCAGAGTCAGACACTAGCTCAGTATTAAAGAACAAAGAATGGCAAGTATTGTCTCCTACCAATTACTGGTGGAAGCTGCCCAGGCGAGAACCTCGCCTACCTGGAGATGGCAGGGACTGGACATGGGGCATTCTGAGCAGAGGAACCAAAACTGATGGACACAGCTAACATTGTGCAATATAGAAAAGAGCCCTGCACGAGGCCTTCCTCTAAAAACGTAGCAAGGTTCCAGTCCCTATTGTTCTGGATACACAGCAGATTTGAATCTCCCTCCCAGGTCTGGACAAACAGGAAGAGTCATGTGAGTGTGTGCCTGCAGTAACTTATCTTGGGGATGAAAGAAGTCTCTGTGGAATCCTGGAGGTTTTTCTCAAACAGGAAGTAAAAAGAGCCCCCGCCTCCTCAAATAAAATAAAATATCTCAGAAGAACATCTTTGCAGAGTTTGAAATTGTGTGGTGAATAGTCCCTGTAGGGTGGGGTGTGGAGAACAAACGAACACACACACAAACAAACGACACACACAGAGCTCATCAGCATAACCTGTCCTCCCGGAAGATCCAGTAGGTCAAGGATCCTTGTTATCAATCCCAAATAAATCTTTTAAAATTCAGCACAGCCTTAAACGCTACCAGGCGTCAGGTAGTTTTCCAAGAAGGGCGAAGAGACACCTGGGCAGGACGGGGCAGTTGATATTAAAATTAAAACGTGGACCTTCTCACATTTCCATCAATTGTGCCCACAGAATAAATGGCTCCTGGGTTAAGAGTTTAAAAGAGCAGGGAAAGCGGAGCCTGCAAATGGCCCCCCCAGAATGCTGCTTGCTCATCACCAGCCTTGGAAAACACTTTTTAGAGATGGCCGCTGTGCGTGTGTCTTTTGGCCAAATGAAGGCATGCACTTAGAATCATAGAATCCTAGAGTTGGAAGAGACCACAAGGGCCATCGAGTCCAACCCCCTGCCAAGCAGGAAACACCATCAGAGCACTCCTGACATATGGTTGTCAAGCCTCTGCTTAAAGACCTCCAAAGAAGGAGACTCCACCACACTCCTTGGCAGCAAATTCCACTGTCAAACAGCTCTTACTGTCAGGAAGTTCTTCCTAATGTTTAGGTGGAATCTTCTTTCCTGCAGTTTGGATCCATTGCTCCGTGTCCGCTTCTCTGGAGCAGCAGAAAACAACCTTTCTCCCTCCTCTATGTGACATCCTTTTATATATTTGAACATGGCTATCATATCACCCCTTAACCTCCTCTTCTCCAGGCTAAACATGCCCAGCTCCCTTAGCCAAAACTTACAAAGAAGACACCATGCCACTCAAGAAAAACTGCAAACTGCAGCCCAAAATAAATAACAACCGGCTTTTCACCTAAGACTGGGCCCAAGATTCTCCCACTAGTCTGCTTTAAGAACATAAGAAGAGTAGGCAGAGGCAAACTCGGCCCTAACAGAACCAGTGGTCAGGGATGATGGGAACTGTAGTCTCAAAACATCTGGAGGGCCGAGTTTGCCTCTGCCTGAAGAAGAGCCTGCTGGATCAGGTCATCTAGCCTGTTCTCGCAGGGGCCAACCAGGTGCCTTTGGAAAACCTCAGGTAGGACCGGAGCGCAAGAGCAGCTCTCCCCTCCAATGGCCAAGGATGATGGGGAGTCGAACATCTGGAGGGCCAAAGAGGCTCCCCATCCCTGCTATGGAAGGAGGTCCCCTGGAGGCATCTTGGTGTTTTCCTGACCTAAGAAGTCACATTCATTCTGCATGCAAGAGACGGAGGAGTGCCTTTATTCAGACCAGGACCTCGAAAGACCTGCCCCCCCCCCGGGGGTTATACAGAGTCAGACCCTTGGATCCACGAGTTCAGAACTGCCCACTCTGACTGGCTGTGGATCTCGAGGGCTTCAGGCAGGAGTCTCTCTCAGCTATACCTGGAGAATGCCTCTCTTCAGAAGAGGAATTCGCCCTGAGAAAGGAGAAATGCCTCTTCTTTGATCAGGGACAGGGAAACCAGTGGCCCTGCAGATCTCATGGGAGGAATGCCTCTCTTCCGAAGAGAAATTCTTTTCTGAGAAAGGGGAATGGCTCTTCTTGGATTAGAGATGGGGAAAATGTGCATCCTCCCAGGTGCTGTTGGGACACCCAAGGGTGGTATAATAATAATAATAATACAGTGGATGCGCTCAGGTTGTGAACATGATCTGTGAGGAATGCACGTTTGCAACCCGCAGCGGCACGTTTGCACACACGCGGGTTGCGATTCGGCACTTCTGCGCATGTGCGACCGCCAAAACCCGGAAGTAACCCATTCCGGTACGTCTGGGTTTCAGCCGGTCCGTAACCTGAAAAAACACAACCTGAAGCGTCTGTAACCTGAGGTATGACTGTAGTAGTAGTAGTAGTAGTAGTAGTAGTAGTAGTAGTAGTAATAATAATAATATACTATCCATATACTCTGGGTCGCTTCCAGCACATATAAAAACACAGTAAAACGTCAAATATTAAAAACGCCCTGATACAAGGCTGCCTTCAGATGTCTTCCACCAGCTGTGTAGTTCTTTCTCTCCTTGACATCTACAGGCCACCTACCTTTTTGAGGTGCTCATGTCCACCGGCTCGTCTCCCGTCTGCACCTCCACTTTGATCGTGGCTTTCATCTCCCCTCCTTTTAACAGTCCCTGGATTCTCCCAGATGTGGGTTCACTCTTCACCTTGAGGTCTCCCCCTTCCGCGTTGGCCTCGGGGGCCCCCAGGAGCCCCTTGTCCATCTTCATCTTCTTGCAGTCCACGTCGTTCTGGGTGATCTCCCGCTCGAGGGCGCGCTTCTGACTTCGCGTCCGGCAAGCTTCTTCTGTCATTATGGTACTCTGATGGTGTGGGGAAGTAACACGAGGAAAGGAAAAGGGGAGGGAAGAGGAAGAAGGTATGTCATCCAGGCAGCACAGATCAGAGTATCACAATGTGTTGTGGTTTTTTATAATAGTAATAAAAAAGCAGCAGTTTGCACTAGCTGCTTAGGGAGTGCAAAAGGGGGTGCTCAGCTCTGTTTTAAGCAGCACTCACAACCCAACCCATGGAGAAATAGAAGAATCCGAAGTCAAAATGGGTTTTTGGAAATCAGGGGCAAGTTCACTGCAAGAAGATATGGAAACCCCCTACCCACAATTTTTTTTAAAAAAAATCTGCTTAATTTTGCTTGCCTCCCCCTCCCCTTTAAAAACCTGCCCGTTATCCTGAACACCTGCTTCTCATGACTGAAAGTTTCCAAGTCCCTCCTGGCACATCCTGGGGTTTGGAAAAGGCCTTGCATTTTATTTTTTTAAGGTACAGAGAACATGCCTTTTACTGCTAAAGAGATTACAGGCTTTATTCCGCCACTGGCCCTAAAAGCCACCAGAGAGAATGTCTTAAAGGAGAAGGGCTGTGGGGGAGCCATTCTCTGCCCCTCTCCCTCCCCACCGGTTTTGCACAGGAAGTGCTCAAAACTCGTGGAAGTAGTTGGGAGAGATTTGGGGGGCTTTTAAAAAAAAGTTTTTAAAAAAGTGGTGGTGGGGTGGAGGGTTGCATTTTGCCCCCACCCTGGGGGGCCGTGTGTTCCCTCTCCAACTGTACCTGCAAGAGAGGCAGACACACACACACACACACACACACACCAAACCTCTTCTGATTTGGGGGTTGGCGTGGCGGGGGCGGGGAAGGGCAGGGAGCAAAGAGCTGAGTCAGTTTGTGATCCCATGACATCACTGGGTCCACACATGACCCTTTCCCAGGATTCAGTGGGAGAGACAAAGCACTTTCCAGAAAACCGGTCTGAACTGGTTCCAGACAAGAAGGCTATGTGTTGTTAACCCCTCGCAGCAGAGAGAGCGCGAGAGCGGCTGCGGCCACCGTCCCTGAATCTGCTTGTGGGTGGGTGGGGTGGGGCTGGGGGGCTGCAGATGGGCATTCCAGAACACAGAGTCCCAGGGAAGAAACGGGAAGGGGGTGGGGGAGACCACCCCACGGCGTGCTCTTAAAGGGGCAGCGCAGGTGGTGGTCAGCCGGCCGGGCTTCAGAAAGCCATTTTGGAGAAGCGGGGTGAGACGGGGTGCCCGTAAAAGACAGATATGGAAAAAAGGGGGTGCAAAGTCAAGGACTAGGGGGTGTGCAATAAACACCATGAGCCCAGCCCCCAGGAGAATCACCCAGCGGGGAGTTGGCAAAGAAAAAGCAACTTTTCTCCAAACCAGGAAGGTGGGGGGGGGGGAAGGAAAGGCTTCCCAGGATGCATTGCACAGAAGGAAGAAACTTCCCCCTCCGTAAAAAAACAAGGTGGAGGCAGGAAAAGAAATGCTTTTGCCGCAGGTGGCCTGTCCCTGCAACGGAAAACCCTTCCAGACTTCACAGAGCCGAAGCAGCAGCGCATTTAGCAAACCACGAGGTCTAGGAAGCTGCTTTGTCAATTTGGGAGAGAGCCAGGATTCTCTGGCATCCAGCCTGCTGCCACCGGCTGCCAGGAGTGCCAACCTGAATAAAATATTGAGGTGGGGGGCAGGTAAGCCCCACCCCACAGAATCAATCACATGCTGCGGTGCATGGACACCATTTGAATGGCAATGCCCATCAACTTTGGAGAGGGGCGGCCCCCTCAAATATTCTAGGGTGGGGGCCCAAGGGACCTTGGCCCCTAGGAACTGGCTCCTCAGATCAAGGGGCTTGCCCCCCCCCTGCAGATGGTGTAGGGACTCCCCCCTCCCTGCAGGCAGCATAGCCAATGGTTAGGAGTGATGGCAGTCGGAGCCCAACATCGGGGGGGGGGGTTGCAAGTGCTCCCCATTCCCAAAGCTCACAATTTGTCTGCAGAATTGTGCACCCTTAGAGAGCTGCCAGTGTGTTGTTTGTTTATTAAATAGGTACAACACCCTGCCAGGGCGGTGGACAGCACAAAGATGCAAAACAGAAGCACAAAATGCGCTATGAACAAAGTTGTGTTTGTGTGTGTGTGTAAACACCTTGCACAACCGGATCCCAGCAGGACTTTAGGAGGAAGGAGAACTGGACCTACAGCGCTCCTTCCTAGGGGTAGGGAAGCCGCAAAACTCCTGGGCAGAGACTTCTTTCAATGGCCAAGGAGCCTTCCAACTCTGCAATTCTATGATTTAGTGGTTAGTCCAGCCTGCAAACTAAAGGAAGAAGAAAACCTCACAACCTTTGTCAGTTTCAGCCTAGTTGCCTCTCTGCAATTCTTGACTCGCCACTTGCTCAACACCCGCCACCCCTTTCCCTGTCTGTCACAATAATGGGGACAGGCCCTTCTATCACCTGGAAGACAGGAAGTTGGGGTTTGTTTGTTTGCAGCCCCAGAAACGTTTTTTTTTAATACCCCCAACCGCCTTCCTTTAAAGAAATGGAGACAAACCTGGTATAATTCAGGCAGTGTCTTTTCCAGCATGGGGTGCCTCGTGACAGAATCCTATCACATATTGACATAAATTCACCTCCTGCTCGGAAGAGAGGCGAAGGGAAAAGGAGCTTGCGGGAGAGTAATACCGCTTTCTTTCGCCACTGCAGGGAAGGTTATAAGGGAAAGGAAAGAAAAAGCAAAGGGTAAATTTCAGTTTATGAAGGTGAGGAGAGCCCTGCAGCTGGCTAGACCAGAGGGGAGTCCCATTGAGTCCGGCATCGTGCCCTCACAGTGGCCAACCAGATGCCCCCAAACAGAAATCCGCAAGGAGCAGCAACCTACCCAGCGGCTCAGCCAGCAACTCAGACAAAAAGAAATCAGCTATACAGACATTTCCATACATAGCTGCCACTACAGCCGCCAGAGCAAGTTCTACCTGCTGCCCGAAAATAAAGGAAATCTTTCTTGATCCTGTGAGTTTTGGGCAACCAGCTAACTCTGCGTGCAAGCAAACGTATTAGGAAAGGGGCGGTTTGCAACACATTAAAACATCAAATCAAACAATCCAGAATAAAATAAATTCAAGCTTCAAGGAAAATATTTCAGATCCTTCTAAGGGACCCCAGTTGCCAAACTGGAACCCAGAGGTCTCCGTGTGGTCGCAATTGGGACAAGTGGTACAAGTGCATAAGGCAGCTTCCAAAGTTCCTATTTCCACCTCTGATGCAGGGATATTGAGGGAAGAGCTTTGGGAAAGGGCATCACCCTCACCATATGGACAGGTCTACACGGGAGGAGGCATGCTGATTCTTTGAACACGTTCCTTGTTTACCCAAGCATTTGGTGGTGGCTGAAGAAGACTGTTGCAGGCAGCCCGAAGACCACTGGATAGAAGAATGCTGTAACAGCTCTGAGATGTTTTTAATTGCAATTGCTTTAAAAATGTTTCAGCTTTATTTCTGGATTGCCCATCTCTCTGCTGCCCTGGGCTCCTTCGAGGGGAAGTGGTGGGTTGGGGTTATGACAGGCGCAACTGGCTTTGTGGCTAGCCCTACCTTGCAGGGTCGCTGTCTACAGCAAGGACAGGGATGTTGAAGCCTGTGGGGGGTGGGGACAAGGCACTCTTCCCCTTGAGTGTTTTTGTCTGGTTGGAGTCACAGTTGGAAGGGACCACAAGGGTCATCTAGTCCAACCCCTGCAATGCAGGAAGCTTTTGCCTAATGTGGGTTTCGAACCCACGACCCTGAGAGTAACAGTCTCTCAACCAACTGAGAATTGCCCTGGAATCCCGATCGCACCTCTCGCTTGCCTGGATGCATGCAGAGGGGCATGTGAGAGTCCATGTATAGAAACTAGCTTGCTTTCTAAAAAATATAAATGTCATCTGAACAGAAGCAGCAACAACAACCTGCAAAGGAGGGCCACATGCACAGACCTCTCTGAGCTCCTTCTGGAGGAAAGTAGGGGTGCAGGGAGGATAAACCGAGCAAGCCAATGAAAAACAGAAAGCCACTCAACTTAGCATGCAGAACGGCAGCCTCTCTGGACAAGAACCAGGGCTGTTGCCTCCAGCACTAATGCAAATCAAAGGCTACATCTTAAGGAAATGGGTCTCCAGAGAGAGCAGGATGCTGGAGAGGCGAAGAACAATCCCCACTAGACAACCTAGGAAAAACATCGGTGTGTAAGGAAGGCAAAGAGAACAGGACGATTCCACGGCTACCAGTCAGAATGGCTGCTGTTCTGCCAGCATGGTCAGAGGTGGTAAATGCCTCTAGATCAGGGTTTCCCCAAACTTAATTCTCCAGCTGTTTCTGGACTACAACTCCCATCATCCTTAGCTAGCACGACCAGTGGCCAGGGATGGTGGTAATTGTAGTAAAAAACAAACAAAAACCCACCAATAAACAGCCTAAGTTTGGGAAACTCTGCGGTCTGGATTCCAGTTGTCCTTGTGGGCTTCTCATGGGGGCATTTGCCTGGCCACGCTCAGGACAGGATGCTGGGCTAAATGGCCTGATCCTGCGGCCGCAGGGCTCTTTTTATGTGGCGAGCGCTCCATGCGAGTGCAAATAGCTTGCGCCAACTTTCATTTACAAGCTTTTCAATGTCAAGTGAAACAAAAGTTTCTTCCGCCTGGACCTTTTTTATTACACTCTTCCTCCCTTGATCCTTCATAAACCCACCCTTTCCTTATTTATTCTGTTGAATCAGAACCGTAGAGTTGGAAGGGACCCAAGGGTCACCTAGTCCAACCCCCTGCAATGCAGGAATCTCAGCTAAAGCATGGAATTGTACCTGTGGACATACTGAAATATGTATTTTTTTTAAAAAAAGGAAGGCCCCCTCCTCTCTCCAAGTAAACAGAGTAGTATTCTTGGTTGTAATAATAATAATAATAGTAATAATAATAATAATAATAATAATAATAATAATAATGATGTTATATATGTTTTAGCCTTAAAGAAAAGCAGAAAATAAAAGTTTCTCTCCTTTATGAAACAGGTCCCTTAAAAAAAAAACAACCCAACACATTTTCCCTACATTCCTAGAATTATTTGGAAAAAGAAAAATATCAGATATTACAGCTCATATTCCGGAATGTAGTTGTCTTCAGTTCTACTCAGAGTAGCTCTTTGAAAATAATGTTGGGCAGGACAGTGCAATCCAGTCAGGTCTACTCTGAAGTAAGCCCTATTAAATTTGCTGGGGCTTACTCCCAGGTAAGGTTTAAGGATTGCAGCCAAACTGTAGGTCCATTGATATCAACCAACCTACTTACAGCAGGACTCAAGTTGAATAAAGACTGACACTTATTTTAAAAGGCAAGTTCTATTTCATTAACCTGATATGTATGCACATATATATATATGCTATGTCTGAAGAGAGAGAAATCAAGTTGCATTTTGGGATTCTTTTAAAAAGGTGTGTGTGTTTGGAGTCAAAGCTTTAAAAACAAAACAAAGGGGGGGGGGACTCCACAGAGTCGAGCTTTGAGCTGCAGCACACGAAGGGTTAAGCCCTGCCATCTTCATGCCATTCACTGATATGTCCATTAAGGGTGTTACATAACAAAATGGCAGACCTTAACCC
Source organism: Podarcis raffonei (assembly GCF_027172205.1). Lineage (NCBI taxonomy): Eukaryota > Metazoa > Chordata > Lepidosauria > Squamata > Lacertidae > Podarcis > Podarcis raffonei. Next base: position 2,073,625 of record NC_070619.1, on the reverse strand, counting down.
TTCCTGTGCCACACATCCCCATCGCTTGTCAGTCACAGGAGCCAGGCTGAGTTGAAAGCAGCATGAGGACACAACCAAAATACAAAAAAACCCCCAAACCCCGCCTTCTTCGGGGGGGTGAGTGTAGAGAAATGGGGAAAAGAAAGGACAGTGGGTGCTTTAAGGAACCCTACCATGCCTGCAAAATAAATAAATAAAAGTCGGGGGTGTGTGCATAAGTTTGTTTTTTTAAAAAACATTTTGTTTGGTTATTCAGGATTAAAGCTAATTAGAAGTTATTTAATTTAAAAGCCACAGGGCAGTGTGGAAAGATTCTGAAACATGTTGTTAGGCAGTATGTTTAATACTGGGGGGGGGGGTTGATGTGGGGGGGTGAAGGGGACACAGTGCCTCCCAATGTCAGGGCCAGGGAAACTTCTGTGTCCCTCCAGCTGTTGCCCCCCACATTGTTTGATAGTGTGCGTGTGCATGTACATGTGTGTGTGGCAATGGGAGTTGTAGTACAGCAGCGCCTGGAGGGCCACAGAGCTCCTGCCCTCTGTGGATGGAATATGCATTACATGCGCACGCAACTTCAGGATCTCTGAAGGGGACGCAGTGCAAGGAGCGGAGGTCTTCCTGCAAGCACCCTTCTTCCACACAACAGCAGCACCCCAAATCCCTCTCCTTTACACATAGGGAAGAAAATGGTGCTTTTGTCCAGGAACTTCAACCACTAAAAAAAAGGGTCTGCAGCTGTAGTGGTCACACTCATATATGACCACAACGCAGAAGCCAGGCAGTGGATACGGGGAGAAGGAGGTTTCGATGCTGCTTTTTCTTACAGGGAGTCCCATTGCAGGTGTCAAGTCCAACAAGTGTAGCGTTAGCCACCACTACTATGCCAAGGAAGTCAGGTTTCACCTGAAGTTTCCACCTGTTGACTTTTGGCAGCTGGTAGGAAAGGACAAGGACTTGCCCCCTTACATACCTATGGGGCATAGCTGTCAACTTTTTAAAAGGGAAATTCCCTTATTCCGAATAGGATTCCTTGCAAGAAAAGGGAAAAGTTGACAGCTATGCTATGGGGTTAGGTCCTCCTTGCTCAAAGTCAGGTGGAGAAGAGAGTATCTGGGAGCAAGCAGAGAGGCTTCCCTACACACACACACCAAGGACCAGCCACCTGCATTTTACGGGTCCAGTCCTACCTGGGTCACTTACGGATCATGGCAATTTCACTGCAACACCTGGGCTCAAGTGGCCTTGTTTGCCAGCGGGAGAAAGAGAGGGAGGGAATGCATAGGAAACTAGGCTGAGCACACCTCAGACGATACGTGGTGGACTTCCTATTCCTGCCTCTTGCTCTCGCACACACAGATTTTGCAACACAGGAATATAGGTCTGTCGCATCAAGCAGCATCCGAATTCCCTCAGCGCCCAGCCAGAGATGCCTCGGGAGATGAGCACCACCAGCCCTCCCTGGCAACCGATCTTAAAACTCCAAAACTCAGGGGCTGTTTGAATTCCTCTCTGCCACCAATTTGCCTCCTTCGCTGCTTCCCATGGCAGAGAATTGCAAGAACTGCTTGTGCTCGTTAACTAAAGGCTGCCCCTTAAACAGTCTCCAAGGTTTTCCTGGCTATATCAGATGAGTTACTGCCCGTTCCTAACCGTGCCACCACATACCCCAGATTGTTTGTAGGGGGGCAGGTAAGCCCCCCCCCATAATCGATCGCAAGAGGCGGTGCACACATACCATTTGAATGGCAATGCCCATCAACTTTGGGGGGCCTTAGCCCCTCAAATATTTTATTGTGGGGACTCAAAGGGACCTCAGCCCCTAGGAGTGAGCTCCTATGCTTGTATTGCACAGCTACTGTGGGGGGGCTTGGGGGGAAATGTGACCCACTGTCCAGCCCTGAGGACTCTCTCTTTTTCCAGGCCACACCTCTTCTCTCCCAGGCAATGCCCCTCATCATGGTAGTCCTTTTGCTTGGTTGTAATAACAGAATCACAGAACTGTGGAATTGGAAGGCACCAAGGGTCATCTACTCCAACCCCTTGCAAGGCAAGTGGGGGGTGGGTTAGACAAATCTGCACAGGACAAGACTTATCAGCAGATACCAGCCACAGTCACTTATGTTCTCCCTCTACCGTTGCTGGGAGTTGCAAGTGGGGAGAGTTGCTGCTGTTCAGTGTTAAAAACTCAGATACATAAGCTAGGAGCCAAATGGCTCCGTAGACCAGGTTAGGCAAACTAAGGCCTGGGGCCAGATCCGGCCCAATCGCCTTCTCAATCCAGCCTGCAGACTGTCTGGGAATCAGAGTGTTTTTACATGAGTAGAATGTGTGCTTTTATTTAAAATGCATCTCTGGGTTATTTGTGGGGCATAGGAATTTGTTCATTCCCCCCCCCCAAAAAATATAGTCTGCCCCCCCCCCAAGTCTGAGGGACAGTGGACTGGCCCCCTGCTGAAAAAGTCTGCTGACTCCTGCCGTAGACCAAGGTCACAGTCGCCAAAACAAAATGTCTAGTTGCCATTCTGGGGTAAGTTGGCTCTAAAGTCTTATTTTCCAAATGATGGACTGACTGTGATTGATTCTCAGTTAAACATCTGGCTAGTTCAGACGACAACCTTGAGCTTGGTTAAGAGCTTTGAGAACTTAAAAGAAGAAAAGTCACTTTATCTAGTTCCCATATATACTGGCCTATTCCAACCTCTTTTTCTTAATGGTTACTCAGACCATTCATGACGTGGGAATATTCTTCCCAACTCTGAGCAGGGCAGTGGGGGAAGCAAAGACAAGTGACAACAATTCAGTATAACATAGTTCACTGCTCCTGCTCAGGCTGCACTGAAAAAGCATTTTGGTTCCTGAAATTTATCCCGATTGTACAGATAAAATATAATGGATAGAATTCTACAAGGTTGGGTATTAGTGTGTGAAAACAGTCCAGGTCCAAGGACCCCCCAGGCATGCACCTCCAGATGGTGGAGATGTCAGGCAGCATCCTGGCAAATTCACTTGGTCGCAAGTGGTCAAAAGCCAGGTGCAAAATGTGCCTGGTTAATTTCGAACCCTGCTGCTGTTGCACTCGGGTCCTGCTTTGGGTTTCCCATAGTGAACATCTGGTTGGCCACTGCAAGAACAGGATGCTGGACTGGACGAGCCCTTGGCCTGATCCAACAGGCTGATTCTTACATTTGGAGCCTAAGTCCTTTATCAGGGCAGCTTAATGTTTCTGGGGAAACAAGAAGCTAGGGCTGGTCCCGGCGGATTGCCCTCCAGCAACTGTAGTACCTTGCCTTGGAAAAAGCAAAACGGGAGAGTCCAGGTCTAGTCGCCAGAACCAATTCTTATCATTTTTCTTTTTTCCAGACACCAGGCCACAGTGACATCTTAAAATCATCATCCTCATCCTCAAGGGTTGTCACCAACTAAGTTCTCCTCAGAGAAGACCCATTGAAATTAATGGATCTTACACAGTCAAGTCCGTCAGTAAGAAAATAAGAATAGGCTGCTGGATCAAGCCCATCTAGTCCATCATCCTCTTCTCACAGTTGCCAACCAGATGCCCATTGCAGGAAACCCCAAGTCGGATTTGAGCACACGGCCCCTCTGGTCTCCTGAAAAGCATTTGCTGCCTCCGACCGTGGCGAGCAGCCACTGATCGCCTCCTCCTTCTCCATGAATCTGCCCAATCTTGCTTTAAAGCCATCCAAGTTGGCGGCCATTCCTGGGAGGAGTGAGCTCCACAGTCCGGTTTCTGTGGATCCGCTCTGAGTTTGACTACTGTTGGGCTCAACCCTCCAAGTCACACAAGACAGGAAGCTCCTACCTGTCCCAGCCGTTCATGGGTTCCCAGGAAAGGTGTGCTCAGTCCTTCCGAAGGTTGTTTTGGGGAGGGGGATCCCGACTACAAGAAACCTAGGGAGAAGGCAAAAGAGAAAAAGGTGTACTGGGTTACTGGTGGGGCAGGCAGAGATTTAGACAAGAGGTTTGTAGACCTTAAAAACATAACCTGGTCCCTGCTGGATTTGGCCAAAGGGAGCCCATCTGGTCCAGCATCCTGTGCTCACAGCGGCCAGCCAGATGCCCACAAGGAGGACCAGAGCAACCAACTCTCCCTGCTTGGGATCCCCAGCAATGGCATTCAGAAGTACTGACCATCACAGTGGAGGGAGAAGATGGCCATTGTGGCTGATAGCCACTGGCTTTTTAAAAAAAGAAGGGGTGGAAGATAGGAGCCTGATCCCAACATGTTCCCTGATTGTTTTGTATCCCGCCCTATACCCACCAGTCTCAGGGTGGCTACAACATAAAATCACAATATAAAAACACAAAATACACAATCAAAATAAAAACAAAAGCAGCCCAATTAACACTGATGCAGAGATACAAGTACCCTGCTGAAATAAAAAGCATGAGCTCCAGAGCTCTTCTCATCTGAAGCTGCCTTCGACCGAGGTGGACAGGTGGGGTTGTTAAGAGCAGGATTTGGGGATGCCTGAGGCCTTGCGGGAATTGCTGGGACATTGACTCTTGTCAGCCCCCCTAGGCGGCATGACCAACGATCAGGGACGATGATGGAACTTGTGATCCCCGCACCATCCGGAGGTTCCCCACCTTACTTTGCTCCAGGCTTCCCAGTCCAAAGGCCACATTCCCTTTCAAGGGTTTCCACCCCCTCTCTATCCTGTATTTCAGGATTTCCCAAACTTGAGCATCCTGCTGTTTTAAGACTACAATTCCCATCATCCCAGACCACTGGTCCTGCTAGGTAGAGATGATGGGAGTTGTAGTCCAAAAACAGCTGGAGACCCAAGTTTGGGAAACCCTGCTCTATTCAAATGAAGACATTATTATTATTAATTGCCTTTACATCCCACCTTTTCCTGCAGGGAGCTCAAGCTGGTGTACATAGTTCCTCCCCTCTCAGCATTTATAATTCAAACAACAACCCTGTGAGGTAGGTTAGGCTGAGAGGTAGCGACTGGAGCAAGGTCACCCAGCGAATTTCCTGGCCAAGCAGGGACTCGAACCCCAGTACTAGCCCAACACCTGAATCACTACACCAAGGACATACCCCAGCCAGGCAAACAAAGGTGCAAAGCAGGGCTGGGGGCTGGAGGGAGGTGTATGGCCCTTGAACCTGAGGCCCCCACCCCTGTGGTCTACTCTGACTGATGGTGGGCTCTTGAGGCATTCAGGTCGAGAGGGGTCTTCCCCAACCCCAGAGGACCTGAGACCTTCTACATGCAAAGCAGGTGTTCTACTGCAGAGCTATGGGGACTGCCTTCTTTCAGAAGCTGTTTCTAATATGGCTTCAGCATTAGAAATTCAGGTATATAAGCTAGGAGCCAAATGGCTCCTTAAACCAAGACTGCAGTTGCCAAAATGGAATGTCTAGTTGCCATTTTGGGGCAAGACAGCTCTCAAGTATTATTTTTCAAAGGATGGACTGACTGAGCTTTGAGAATGTAAAAAAGCGAAGTCACTTTTATCCAGTGACAGTCCACAAATCTATTGACCTATTCCGACCTCTTTTTCTTATAATGGAGACACGGACCATTCATAACATAGGAATATTCTTCCCAACTCTGAGCAGGGCAGTGGGGGAAGCAAAGACAAGTGAAAACAATTCACTATAACGATGATCACTGCTACTGCTCAGGTGGCACTGAAAACACATTCGGGTTCCTGAAATTCATTCCAATTGTGCAGATAAAATATAATGGATAGAATTCTACAGGATGCGGTATTAGTGTGTGAAAACAGTCCTGATCCCCAGATGGTGGAGACGTCAGGCGCCATCCTGGCACCCGGGCATCTTCACTTGGTCACGAGTGACCGACAGCCAGGTGCAAAAAGCGCCTGGCTAATTTCGAATGTTGTATGGCTTGGCCCCAGGGGTGGAGAGAGAAAAGATTGTCTTGAAGTCCTAACTGAGAGTAGTTCTTTGGACACGGACTTGGCATTATATTCAGCTTGAAAAGCAAAAATGAAAGGAAATGAGAATGTACCGAGGCAAGAGGCTCTGCTTTGAGCCAGGAAGTTGGTGGCTTAAGTATATCTTTAAAAAAGGTGCAGCCCATCCACACCTGTCACTCACGCTGCTTTTTCACACTGTAGTGGGGGGGCCTCACAAAGTGGTTGCAAGGCTGTCCCTGGTACTAACGGAAATGGCCCTCCCTGTCCCATCACTATGTGAGCCATGCAGAACCACCCCCAAAATCTGAACCATGGCACCTCCACCGCCAGTATTTGTTTGGCCAGGATTCTTGGCTTGTATCTAAGCTTAGCAATACTCAAAGGAGACCCATAGCATCGGAGTAAATGACTTACATAGGCCCATTAATTTGAATGCATCTGCCTTAGGTGCACCAGTCTCTCCAGGCGGCTTCCAACACATATAAAAGCAAATTAACATGTCAAACATTAAAAACTTCCCTATGCAGGGCTGCCTTCAAAAAGTCAATGGTACCTTGGTTTAAGAACAGCTTAGTTTATGAACAACTTGGATTAAGAACGCTGCAAACCCGGAAGTAGGTGTTTTGGTTTGTGAACTTTGCCTTGGAAGCAGAACATGTTCCGCTTCCTGTCAAGTGTGTTCCATTTAGCTCACCTTGGTTTAAAAATGCTTTGATTTAAGAACAGACTTCCTGAACTGTAGTTTTATTTCCTTGACATCTGACGGGAGAGTGTTCCACAGGGTGGGCACCACCACCGAGAAGGCCCTCAGAGCTGGACATCAGCGTCTGGGCTGAACAATGGGGGAGTAGATGCTCCTTCTGTTATACTGGGCTGAGGCAGTTTAGGGCTTTAAAGGTCAGCACCAACACTTTGAATTGTGCTCAGAAACATACTGGGAGCTGATGTAGATCCTTTAGTGTTATATGGTCCAGATGGCTGTTTCCAGTCACCCGTCTGGCAGCCGTATTCTGGATTAGTTGTAGTTTTCAAGTCACCTTTAAAGGTAGCTTCAGCTGGATGTAACCTCTTGTGGCAGTGCGTTCCACAAGCTAATCGGGATCTATTCTGCACAAATCATTGTTAGGAAGCTGCAGCTCAGTGGTCAAGCGTCTGCTTTGCCTGGTTCAATCCATGACTTCTCCAGGGAGGGTTGGGAGAGACCCTTGTCTGAAGGGATGGAGAGCAATTGATGCCACTCAGTGCTGGACTCTGCATAAGGCAGCTTCCTATGTTCCCAGTATATGCAGCCAGCATGGGCACTGATCGGGGGGGATGATGATAGGTAGGAGGTAGAGCCCAGCAACATCCAGAGCATCCCAGATGTTCCTCTATCCTTGGCCTATATGGAGGGACACACCTCTGGGCTACAGATGGGCCCAGGGTCCTACTCTGCTGCACATATGGCAAGTATCATAGAATCACAGAATTGTAGATTTGGAAGGGACCACAAGGGTCATCTAGTCTAACCCCCTGCAATGAAAGAATCTCTTTGCCCAATGTGGGGCTTGAACCCACGACCCTGGGATTAAGAGTCTCATGCTCTACTGACTGAGTTATTTCAGCATCCAGGGCACATAACCCAAATGCTCACTTAAATAATGCTCAAGTGCACATCTGCAAACCAGTAAGTTACAGGTCGGGGCAACGGACAGGTATATTACAGAAACCCAATACTGGAGGGGCTCTGAATTCGAACATCCACCCCACCCCACACACAAAAAAGCAAGGAAACACACAAATTCCTGGCCCCCAGGGGTCCAAGGTTAGGCTTGAAAAACCACTTGAATAAATTAACCCCCCCTCCCACCTCAGAAACTTGGGATGGGGCAGAAGTCCCCTCCCCCAAGAGCTGTAGGAGAAGAGAGAAACTTGAGTAACTGGCCAACGTTCCTTTATACAGGGCCACAGATCATTTTATTATGGCATGAAGCCTTGCTCTTCTAATTTAAAAGAAACAAAAAACCAGAACAACAACATAAACGAGCCTCTCCTTGGGCAGAGTTTTGATCACAAACACAGCTGACACAAACCCCCAACTGCACAGGATATTAAAACTAGAGTTGGAACACCTTTGCCCCCCCCCCAAAAAAAGTAGCACGAGACTGAAAACACTGTTTTTCAACACACACACACTTAAAAACCCTTGTGCCCCTTAGGATTCTGGAAGGATGGAAGTTGTGGATCTTGACAGGTTCTGTTGTTGAAACAGGAAGCCCCTTTGGGTGTGCCAGGCGAGGCGTAGAGTGGTATCTTTTGTAAGATTATATATATATATATATATATATATATATATATATATATATATATATATACACACACACACACACACACACACACATATATTAGGTGCAATGTTTCAGAATCTGCTTCCCTTCCACTCTCATTCTGCTTTGCAAAGAAGAAATTACCAGCTGGCCGGCTTTCTGTAGGTTCCCTCCTCCTGTTTCCCGGCCAACTCCAAGTCAACTTCTCTCACGCAATTCCCCCCCTCCCTGAAACTGCCTGTTTTTTTGGGGTGTGTGATTTGCTAACAAGAGAGGGGAAGAGAAAAAGGGGTCCGGCTTTGGGGAGCAGAAAGAGGCGAGCCCAGCACCCCGGACCCCGGTGTTACCTACGCGCGGAAAGTGCCTGGCATCCCGAGCAGCTGGGAGCTGTTTCTCCCGTGGGCGTTTCCAAAAAGAGGAGAAGGGGAAAAAGAAAGAAAGAAAGAAAGAAAGTCAGGGATGAGGCTCTCGCTCGCCTCTTAAGGGAGCCAATACCAGGAGGCTGGCTGGCGGTGGTGCCCCTCTTGTAAGCTGGTTTTAAGCTTCCGGGGCAGTTGCAGGAATGACCTTAGGACTCTGGAGCGGGGAGGGAGGCAGAGAAGGGACCGTCTTCAAAGAGGCAGGATTGCAAGGCAAGATTAAGTCCCCCGCGCGCCCGGTGCCATTATGCACAAAAGCAAAGTGGAAATGGATCCTGCGGGGAGGGGGATGCCGCCCCACCGCCACACAAGGCAGCCAGCCACTTACTGGGGGGGGGGGTATTGTGGCTGCTGTCTGCTTGCTTGTTTTGCAAAAGTCAGCTCCGGAGGATGAGGGCGGTTTGGGATTTATTGGGGGTGAAGGAGAGCAGAGCGCGCTCAGAGTCCCAGGAGAAGAAGCTGCTTCGCTTCCGCACGGAGGACCCCAAGTGGGAACTCGGGAAGCCGCTTTGTGTTGAGTCCATCTGGCTCCCGGGGTTGCCTACACTGACTGGCAGCGCAAGGGGGCCTTCCCAGTCCTCACCTAGGTTTGCACCCAGGACCGTCTGCCTTTAAAACTTCCGCTGCAAATAAAGGAGGATTCCATGTCCTCATCGTTCTGAATAAAGTGCTGATTCTGCTGGGAGTGAAAGAAGGTGCCCATGCTGACCAGTACTGTTTACACTGGCTGGCAGCAGCTCTCTCGGGTTTCAGACAGAGAATGCAAAGCAGGTTCTCTACCAATCAGCTACGGCCCCTCCCTAAACAGGAAGCTGTCTTAAGCTGGGTCAGTGGTCCATTGAGCTCAGTACTGTCCGCACTGACTGGCAGCAGCTCTCCAGGGTTTCAAACAGGAGATATTTCCAGCCCTAAGTGGAGTTGCTAGGGACTGAACCTGAGACCTTCTGCATGCAAAGCAGTTGCTCTACCATTGCCCTTCCTCCTTAGGACATCCACGGCAGGGAGTGCTATTTTGCTGCCTATATGCCCTGCCATAACCTGGCTGGGGCTACTGCTAGTTGAGGTGGTCCCTTCGACATTCATAAGAATGCTGAGTGGCTCTGGATATACTGCCTCTAACCATGGAGGTTCTGCTGGATCAGACCAAGTCCTCACATCCTCCAAGCAGCCCAACTCAGGGAAACCCAGAAACAGGCTGCAAAGGCAACAGCCTTCCCTGGCATTTTTGGTGTCCAGCTCCTGGAACTCAAGAGATAAGACTGCTCTTCAATATGGAGGCTCCACAACAGCCATCACAGAATAAATCACAAAGAGATCTGCTAGGCAGACGGAAGGGTGGCTTGTCACAAGCCGACAGAACCCCAGACAGGGGCTAACCAGATGGCCATGGAAGGCAATAAGCAGGAAAAGGAAGGCCACTGTCCTCCTGGAAATGGAGGGACCAAACGCCATGCTGGTTCTGCCACACAAAACTGTGACACACACACACTCTGCACCCCTGAGACAGCCCTGCTTTAATATTTCACAGAGAGGTGAGGAGAGACTCCAAGAGGGAATTTCTCACAAGTTTCAAACAAAGCACTTTGAGACATGGGGTGGGGGTGGAAAAGAGAGATACGGGTAAATTGTGGTTTGCTTATGTTTTTGTTTGTTTTCAAGGGCTAGGTCCAAGATCACATGACCTGTTGCAACAGCTTTGCAAAACTTTGTAGGAGCAGCAAGTGGTGGAGAGGTGTTTATGGGGATATTTCAACTAGGGAAGCTCTTGGTTTCCTTAAAGGTGATGTTTGCATACAATCCCCCCCCGCCCCCCGCTGCTGGATCAGACCCAAAGGAGACCCACCTAGTCCTGCATCTTGTCATCACAGCGGCCAGCCAGATGCCCCAATGGGATGCCCACAAGCAAGCGAAGACAACTCTCCTCTACTGTGGTTTCCAGTTAAAGGCATTCAGAAGCACCTACTCTCTCCCAAATGTGAAGACAGAGCATAGCCTCCTCCTCGACTCTTAAATGGCTCCTTAAACCAAGGTCGCAATCGCCAAAACAGAATGTCTAGTTGCCATTTTGGGGCAAGACGGCTCTCAAGTCTTATTTTTCAAAGGACGGACTGACTGCGATTGATTCTCAGTTAAACATCTGGCTAGTTCAAAGGGCAACCTTGAGCAGGCATAGGCAGACCTGGCCCTCCCAATGTTTTGGGACTACAACTCCCATCATCCCTGACCACTGGTCCTGTTAGCTAGGGATGATGGGAGTTGTAGTCCCAAAACATCTGGAGGGCCAAGTTTGCCTATGCCTGGTTAAGAGCTTTGAGAACTTAATGAGGAAAAGTCCCTTGACCCAGGGACGGTCCACATAACTATTGGCCTATTCCAACCTCTTTCTTTATGCTGACTGCTCCTGCTCAGGCTGCACAAAGAAAGCATTTTGGTTCCTGAGATTCTTTCTGATAGCGCAGATAAAATATAATGGATAGAATTATACAGAACATGGTATTAGTGTGTGAAAACAGCCTAGATCCGAGGATCTCCAGGCATGCACCTCCAGATGGTGGAGACATCAGGCGCCATCCTGGCACTCAGGCCCCATCAATTGGTGGCCGATATCCAGGTGAAAATTATGCTTGGCGCCTGGCTAATTTCGAACACTGGTTCTCACAGCAGCCAACCAGGAGCCTGTGGGGAACCCCCAAGCAGGACCTGAGCACAAGAGCACTGCCATTCATGGTTTCAAGCAACTGGAATTTGGAAGCAATTACTGCCTCTGACCATAGCCATGGTGGCTGGAAACCATTGATGGCCTGCTTCTTCCACCTCCAGTATGACAGTCTCATCCTCTTTTAAGGCCATCCAAGCTGGTGCTCATCGCTGTCTCCTGCAACAGTGAGTTCCACAGTTTAACTCCGCACTGTGTGAAGGAGGGTTGTCCCGAACCTTCCAATGTTCAGCTTCCGTTGATACCCATGAGAGAGGAAAACTTCACTCTATCCACTTAATTTCATAAACTTCCAACAGTCTTACCTCTTTCTCGCCTTTTCTCTATGGGAGTGCAGAGGGAGGCTGTGGAGGGGTGTGGCCTGGGGCAAGTTTCTCAAGGGGCAGACACAGAGGCTGGGGGGGGGGGTATTTGGCCCCTCAGGGGCTGAGGTTCACAATCCCAGATTTACAAAGTGGTGTTGAATTTCTCCCTTCCAAGGCCACAAATGACAAATCTAGTACTGTATGTGCAACTGGGGGGGGGGGTCGGTATTCTGTGTTATGAGCCACAATGGCAGCCCCAGGCCTCTGGAATCAAGTTACCAGCTGAAATCAAGACAGGGCCTCAGTGTTTTCGGCAGCTACTGAAGAACTTTGCATTTAAGGCCCCCTTTCCTTGAAGCAAACATTAATTGTGCAATTGTAGAAACGGTACTTGTTGATTTTCAAGAGTTTGGGTTCTTTTTTCCATTTCATCTTATTGAATGCTGATTCAGTAGCTGCCAACTGTTTATAAATTTGTAAGATAGGCTACTAAATAAACAGAATCTTCATGTGACAAGGAAAACATCAAAAGCTGGGAGAGACACTGGAGATGAAGCCCACGGCTCTCCAGCTCTCCTTAATGGGCTTTGTGGAAGCATTTGAAGAACTTCAGAGAGAAGCAGGATGCTGGAACATGTGCCTCCCTGCCACCCGACTGAAACAGAAAGCCTGCTCTCAAAATCTAGGAGGGTCCCACCATATGTTGAAAAGTTAGGTGATGATCCATCAGAGTATACAATAAGAACATCAGAAACTGCCTTTTATCAGGTCAGTTCCACTGGCTCCATCAGAATTTCTACACTGACTGGAACAGCTCACCAGCAGTGTCAGAAATCCCCCAGGTGCATTTTGTGACTGGCATCTCCACCTAACTGGGTCTTCCAGCTTTCCTAAGCAGGTAACCAGCAGAACTTATTTATTACCTTATTCTCCCACCTTTTTCTCCAAGGGGTGCATGATTCACCCTCCCTGTGATGACCCTGTGAGGTAGGTTAAGAGGCTGTGACTGGCCTAAGGTCACACAGTGAGCTTCATGACTGCGTGGGGATTTGAACCCTGATCTCCTAGTTCTAGTCTGACCCAAATCACTATACCGCACTTGCTTCCTAGAGTACTTTTGCTATGGGGCAGCTATATAAATTAAGTAGGTAAATAAATAAATATATGGGGAAAGCTAAATGTCACTTAGAGAAGGATCTGAAATATTTCCCTGGAAGCCTGAATTTGCTTTACTTTGGATTGTTTTATTTGATGTTTTAATGTGTTGTAAACCGCTTTGAGGTTTTTCCTTTAAAATATAAAGCAGCATAGAAGGGGGGGGGGATTGGCGAGTAGACATTCTGCTGTGGTGACCACAACCCTGGTTAAAGGTGCCACCTGGCAATTAGCTTATATATATCTGAGTTTCTAACACTGCTACACTGCTCTCCAGGGTTCCAGGAAACAGCCTTTCCCAGCTCTTCCTGGAAATGCTAGAGATTGAACCAGGAGCCATCTGAATACAAAGCATTACTCTGCCACCGAGCTACAAAGTACTCAGTCCTCAATGTTCCGAATAGAGATGATTTACACAGGAAGCCACCCTACACTCATGTTGCCCACACTGACTGGCAGTGGCTCTTTATTCATTGCCACGAGGACTGCAATCTTGCCCTTTATTTTTAGGGAAGGGGCACAGGTGTACACACAAGGCCCAACAGGCACCTCTGGGTAGGGGTGGGAGAGATACTGTATTTTTCCGTCTATAAGATGCCCCCTATTTTGGGGGACTCAGATTTAAGAAAGGGGGGGAGATGTATCCGTGTATAAGATACCCTCTAATTTTTAACATTATTTTTTTAGGAAAAAAACCTAGTCTTATACACGGAAAAATATGGTATCTGCTGCCTGAAACCCCAGTGAGCTGTGCTGCCAGTCAGTGTGGACAATACTGGTGTGGTCCGATTTGGGATAAAGATTAGAGCTGGGTGATATATCGATATAAAGTCCCTAACATGATATTGGTTTCATAATTCTTGACCTGGCAATATATCGTGAATCATGATGTCTCTGTGTGTGCGTGCACTATGCAAAAATCACAATGTGGGGGAAACTGTGAAGCCAGCCAATGCATCTACACAGCTCCATCCTTATTTCAGACATTGTGATATATCAGTAGATCGCGATGTTTGGCTGGTGATATATTGCGATGTTGAAAAGCAGGTACCGCTCAGCTCTAACAGAGAGGCAACTTGCTCTCATCCCAGCAAGCCCCTCGTGATGGCAGCCAGAGCTTTCCCGCAGCATCCTTGGCTTTCAGAGGCAGCAGGAGTTTTCGCTCCCGGTTCCCCAGTGGATTGCACAAGGAGAAGGCCTTAAAATGGTCACCGTAACAGTATGCTGGCACCAGCCCAGGACTTAATATAGCAGAGCCACACCCACTTCTTCGGGCCTGGTGTGTGTACGTGGGGCCTGTGCGTGTGAGAATGGAGCTGCAATCGCCTCCTCCAAAAGCAAAACAAAAAAGCGCCCCCCCCATGCCATCCTCACCCACCACCAGGTCAGACACAGAGGAAAAAAAACACCCCAAAAGTTTTACATCCTTCCCTGCCTGCCTTCCCTTCACTAAAGGGGTGTGTGTGTGTGTGTGTGTGTGTGTGTGTATGTGTGTCTGTGTCACGTGCACAGGAAGAAGTTGGTTCACTTGCTGCAAGAGAGGAGGAAATAAATTTTAAAAATCCATCTGGAAATGAAAAATGGTTCGCCCTGATGAGATCATAATCATTTCTTTTAAGAGGAGGGGGTTGCAGACGCCTGGAAATAAGTGTTTGGGCGGGGGCTCAATATGGAGTGCCCTGCAGCTGGATCTGGCCCAAGGGGGCCCATCGAGTGCAGTCCCCCCCCCCCGTCCTCACCAACCAGATACCCCCAATGAGAAGGCCACAAGGAGGCCTGGGGCACAAGATCCACCAGCACTGTTCGGAGGTAGACAGGGGAGGGAGAACCTAGCCCTAGTGGCCAGTAGCCCCGGAGAGACTTCTCCTCCATGTATTTGTCTTATTCATTCTATTTACAGAGTTTGTTAAAAGATCAACAATAATCCAACAACATTTCAGGCTTTGCAATCAGTCGGTCAACCTGGGACTTCCCCTCCCTTCCCTCCATGGTTTCCCCAAAATTTCAACTCGTGCTGCATATTAGTTACTCCATGTCGTTGCTTCTGCAAAAAACAAAAAAACCACAAAACTCCACCGTCCTTCCCACTGCTGTTCTCAGTCAAATCCTATTTGTGTCTTAACACGTTTACACTGAGTTTTTAAATAATCTACAAACATTTTCAAATCCTACTCAAAGTCACTCTCTTTTTTATCTCTAATTTTACAAGCCAGACCACCCAATTCTGCCGATTCCAACTGCCACTCCTCTTTCGGAGGCACCGCTTCTCCCCATTTTTGTGCATATAATATTCAAGCTGTCGTTGCTGTGTAAAGAAATAGATTCACCTGGTTTTTGAAGGGGACATCTGTTCCCATTATCCCTAATAAAGAGGCTTCTGGACTTTCTGGGAGAATTACCTTAAGTATCTTTTTTATCTCATTATAGATCATTTCCCAAAAGTGCTTAGCACTTTATACGTCTATCATATGTGATGAAACGAGTCTTCTACTTCTTCACATTTCCATGAGATGTTTGACGCAGATTTATGCATCTTCGCCAACTTAGCTTGGTGTCAGGTACCACCTGTATATCATTTGCATTCAGTTTTCCCTCAAAGTATAACACTTTCTCCATGAGATATAAGCCAGGCGCATGCAGGAGACAGACCCAGATGAAATGAGAGTCCTCCCAACATTAAAAAGACCAGCTCCATCAAGGCTCCTTTCCCACAACTGTCACCAGGCAGCAGCCATCCCATTAGGCTGCCTCCGAGGAGGAGAGAAGAAGCGGGACACTTTCCATCAGCAGCTGCTGAAAGACTAGCTCCATTCAGCACCACCTGCCCCTGGACTCCTTCTATGCCAGCCGGCCATTCTGTGTGGGAATCAGTGCCCGGGTTTGCTTTATTCCTCTGCCCTCCCTGTCCCTTTTGCCTTGCATGTTGTGTTTTTGTCTTTATTTCAGATTGCAAGCCTTGGTGTTACGTAAGCCACTTGAGGAACCTTTTTTTGGCTGAAAAGCAGGCCATATTATGTTATGTTTTGTTATATTAATTATATTAACTTTATTATTATTATTATCCGGAGGCCCATTCGCAACATGTGCAGAACGCAACCCGCATCTGCGCGTGTCGCAATTCACCGCTTCTGTGCATGATGTCATTTTGCACGTCTGCGCATGCGGTGAAACCCAGAAGTAACCCTTTCTGGTACTTCCGGGTCGCCGCGGGATGCAACCTGAAAACGCTCAACCTGAAGCAAGCATAACAGGAGGTATGATTGTATTATATTATATTATATTATATTATATTATATTATATTATTAATTACCCTGCCCATCTGACTTGGCTTCCCCAGCCACTCTGGGCAACTTCCAGCAAATATAAAAGCATAATAAAACATTAAAACTCCCCTATACAGGGAATAGTTCTCTTTCTTGTGACATGATGAAAGACAGGGAGGCAGTGTTCTTGTAAGCTTGCCCACTGAAGAAAAGAAATGCCCCAATCACTAGGGACAATCGTAATTCTGACAAATGCGCTTAAATAAATAAAAATCAAACAACAAAAACAACATTTCCTGCACTACAGAACGCAAACCAAGATCTGCTGTCTGATCATTTCTCCAACAAATCCACTGTATGATAGGAGTGTGCTGGTCCCCTCCATCCACACTGGACACTTCTGCAATTGTTTTAATGCAAAGGAGAATTAACAGAGCTAGTAGCAGGAAGCATAGCCAGCTTCACGAGGCCTGGCCCTTCTGGAGGAATAGCGGCCCTTTTTTTTTACTTTCTAAATTTCTCAAGAGGGAGTCGCCGGAGAACTCCTGTGGTTGCTAAGCAACCACCTTGGGGACCTTAGCTTGGCGGACACCATTTCAAGAGGTACAATATACACCCCCCCGCTATAATTATTATTATGTTCATATATATACACACACACATTGCAGACAGGCAGGCTTTGTTTGTTTGTTGCAAAGTTTTGCTGCGGCCCCTAGCTTGGTACATTTGCAGCTCTTGTATATTTTGGGGGGAAAGGGTCCTTAAAAAGCGGGGAGAAAAAGAAAGAAAGAAAGAAAGAAAGAAAGAAAGAAAGAAAGAAAGAAGAGTTGGAGGGAGAGGCATTGAAAGGTGTCATTAACAGGAAAGTGAAGTTCTTAATTTAGCCACAAAGAGAGAGGAGGTTGGCGATTGCAGGTGGGGGAGGGGAGGGAGAGAGGGGAAAAAAGCATAATTAGCCCAGAAAAAGGTTTCCTGCTGGCTGGCCAATTTGCCTCGATTTTTTGGCACAGAGGGGACCAAAGTCATCTAGCAAATGAGATGCAAGCCCCCCCCACCCTCTCTCCCCACCCACAGATTTTGTGACGCTCAGCTGCCCAAAGGTAGCTCAAGATTCCTGCCTTTTGCTGGGGAGGGGCAAGATCCGCAAACCAGCATGGCTCAACTCACTTGTGGATCCCCCTTCGGGGGCATCTGGCTGGCTGCTGCTGTGAAAACGGGATCATGGGCTGCATGCCCCCCCCAGTATGATCCACGAGGAAATCCAGATGTTCTTGCAGACAGCTTGAAAAAGAGGATTAGACGAACTCATGGGGGAGGAGACGGCTGTCAGTGGAAACTGAATACCAGTTGCTGGGAGCTGTAACTGCGGAGCTCTCAGGCTGCTTATGGGCTTCTCTTTGGGGGGATCTGGCTGGCCACTGTCAAGACAGGATGCCGGACTAGATGGGCCCCCTTTGGGCCTGATCCAGCCGCGGGCCTCTTCTGATAATCCGATTACGTCTATAGGATTGAGTTCTTGGCATGTCGAAGTGCATCAAAGCTTGCTGTTTGTTGGCTAACATTTTCAGCACTGGCAAAGGGGAAAAAAGGGAAGTCTGCACCTGTGATTACAGTCATACCCCGGGTTACAGACGTTTCAGGTTGCGTTTTTTCAGGTTACAGATGCACCAAAACCCGGAAGTACCAGAACAGGTTACTTCTGGGTTTTGGCAGTTGCGCATGCACAGAAGCACCGAATCGCAACCCACGCGTGAGCAGACACACCGCTGTGGGTTGCAAACGCTGTGGCTTGCGAACGTGCATCCTGCATGGATCATGTTCGCAACCTGAGCACCCACTGTATTTGTACACCACTTCCGAAAGGGGGGAGGACAGCACCCTCAAGGTAGTTTCAGCAGGTACCTTGGAAAGAATCCCTGAGTTGTCCTCCCAATGACATCACACAGTCCACTTGGCTGCGCAGAGCAGTGATATCACCATGACATTAGCACATGACTCCCTGGCAGAGTGGACCAAGGCTGCAATCATAACCCCACGCACCTGGGCATAAGCCGCATTAGAGTCAATGGGACCTACTTCTGAGTAGACATAGTTAAGAAATGCCCATCCTCCCAAAATTGCTGTTTGAGCACCAAAAAGATTCAAATAAAAAGCAGAGAACATTCGGAAATGCCTTATTTATCAGTTATAATTATTATTACAGGTAGCTAGACATGTTGCTCTGTCGCAGTTGAAACAAAATAAAAAAATTCCTTCCAGTAGCACCTTAGAGACCAACTATGAGCTTTCATGTGTATCTGAACAATTATGATTACATCTATGTATTCTACCTTTTCTCACAGGAGCTCAAGGTATGCATGACCCGCCTCCTCCCAATTCTATCCTCAGATGGGCGGGGTATAAATAATAAAATTATTGTTATTATTATTATTCTGAGCTAGATAGACCAGCAGTCTGTCTCAGTCAAAAGCAGCTTTCTAGGTTCCTATTTAAAACTAGGACCATGAGGACTAGCACCTATAGCTTAGTGGTAGAGCACTAGCTTTGCAAGCAGGAGGTCCCAGGTTCAACCCCAGGCAGCTCCAGGTGGCGCTGGGAATGTCTGCTGCCTAAATCCCTGGGCAGCTGCTGCCAACTGGTCTTGACAGCGCTGGATGGGGCAGTGGTCTGACTCAGCAGAAAGGCGGCTTCCGGGGT
Organism: Podarcis raffonei; assembly: GCF_027172205.1. Classification (NCBI taxonomy): domain Eukaryota; kingdom Metazoa; phylum Chordata; class Lepidosauria; order Squamata; family Lacertidae; genus Podarcis; species Podarcis raffonei. The sequence goes on along the minus strand of NC_070619.1, from coordinate 2,054,850 downwards.
TCAAGGCTTCCTGAAACAACTCCCTGCTCCCTGAAGAACCTGTTGGGTTAGAAAGAGCAGCCTCAGAGGCTCTGCACTCCAACCACCTGAAGTCGAGTGGAAGAGGGTGAGCGGCAGCAGGGCCTTGTCAGTAATGGGACCATGCTCTTGGAACTAATCTGCAAGAGAGGCGTCATGGTTACTATATTTTCAGCACCAGATGAGAAAACAGGGCGTGAAAGCTGTATTTTAGCTCTTAAGCTCTGTCAGTGCTTCATGCTGGATTTTAAAACTGCCTTCTGTTTAGAGCCGAGTTTCCCAAACTTGGGTCTCCAGCTGGTTTTGGACTGCAACTCCTCCCATCATCCCTAGCTAGCAGGACCCGTGGTCAAGGATGATGGGAATTGTAGTCCAAAGACAGCCAGAGACCCAAGGATTAAAGCCTTTGAGGAACTCTCCCCTCTGGAAGCCTGCCTGGTGCCATCACAGTCAGCTTTTAGGCTCCAAACTAAGACCCCCCTTGGCCTTTTTGAGATCATGCTATCTTGACACCTGAGATAGAATCATAGAGTTGGAAGGGACCCCAAGGGTCATCCAGTCCAACCCCCTACAATGCAGGAATATCAACTAAATCATCCATGACAGATAAACAATAATACTAATATTAATAACAATAATACTCTACAATGGTGTGCATCTTATGGGTGGCTTTAAAAGGGAGATTGGACAAATCAATGGAGGTAAAGGCTATCTGTGGCTGCTAGACATGAGGGAGGCTATGCTCCATCTCTGTGCTTCTGCCTGCCAGCTGCTAGAAAACAAAGGGATGTGGGGGGCGGCAAATACTCCTGTGTGTTTCCAACAGGCATCTAGGTGGTCACTGTAAGAAAAGGATGCTGAACTAGACAGACGGGCCATTGGGCTGACCCACCAGGTCTCTTGAGTTCTTACAGGTTGAGGTTTTCCTTACTTTGCTATATGGTCAGATAAGCATTTTCAGCCATTCTGGCACAAGGGTTTTTCTGATTTTGAATGTTTTTTATTAAGAGCATGCGTGCGCGCGCACACACACACACACACACAAAAAAAAAACACATATGAACTACAAAGAACTATTATGACTGTTTAGAGGCACTGTGGTCTGTCAATACTCAGTAGGTTCCAAAGATCAGCATATGGCAGAGGCAGCGTGATTTACGCGTTCTGTTAACATGCATCATAAACCCTAGCTGATCAGAGACAAATCTGCCCCTCTTGCCCTTTTTATTTTTACTCAGTAGCTTTTATTACTAGTGTGATGCTCCAACTTCCTTTTACTCCAAAAGTGTAAGCCTGGATATATTATCCCAGAAGAGTGCTACTGTTAGTCTGGCTGCCACTAATGAGTGGCAAATCAACACCTTGCTTTTTAAATCCTTATTATCATCAATAAAGATATAGTGTGCTTTCTTCTATCTTTTCAAAAATTGGCTTCTCCTTTATTTTTACCCATTTTGTATTTTATCTTGTTGCAAAGCCCCTTTGGGGCAAAGCGACAGGCAAATGTGAATAATAATAATAATAATAATATTGCAATGGTGTGAAAGAGGAACAGGTTTAGGAAGCCATTGCCAATGGGGCTTTTCCTGGGGTGTGGGTGCATGGCTGATGCTGAACCATGCCAATGCTAAATGCCAGGCCTGCATGACGTAGCCAAAGGTTGTCCCACCATCAAGGAACCCTGAATATTGAACCTGCCACTTGCTCCTATTCCCCTGCGGCAGCGTTTGCCTGCCTGCCTGCCTTGTCCTCCCCATCCTCTTCCTCAAGGAGGAACTCAAGATTGCCAACAGGACAGGAGTTTGCCTTCTTTGCTTATTTCATTTTGTAAACTGCTATGCACACAAAGTTGCTACAGAGGGAAAGAAAAAGGAATATATGCAATTTTTAAAACTGCAATTTGTTCCTCTGCATCATTTTTTTAAAAACGCATTTTGTAAGAAGGATAAAGAGAGTCCAGCTTCTGAGTCAGGCCGAAGGGATCCCATCTAGTCCAGCATTCTGTCCTCACAAAGGGAAGCAGGTCTCCCCACTTGTTCCCAACAACTGGTTATGAGAGGCTTTATTGCCCCAGATAGTGGAGGGAGAACACAGACATCGCGGTCAATGGCAGCCTTAATTCTCCATGGACTGGTCTAAACTAGTATTTCCCAAACTTGGGTCTCCAGCTGTTTTTTGGACTACAGTTGCCATCATCCCTGACCACTGGTCCCGCTAGCTAGGGATGATGGGAGTTGTAGTCTAAAAAAAATTGCTGGGTACCCAAGTTTAGGAAACACTGGTCTGATCTAAGCAGCTCTGTACTTAATCTTGTTTTTAAGTTGTATTTTAATCAATTGTTTTTATACCTGGTGTTAGCCGCCCTTGGCTGGGGAGGGCGGGGTATAAATAAAACTTAATAATCATCATCATCATCATCATCATCATCATCATCCAGTCCAGCATCCTGTTCTCACGATGGCAAACCAGACACCCCTTTTACAAAGCCTGCAAGCATAGCCTGAGCCCAAAAGCAATTCTCCCCTCCTCCCCACTTCTGGTTTTCACAACTGTACAGGTGTGCAGAGCACAGCTATCATGCCCAGTATCCCTTGAAAGCACCCCTCCCTCCTCCACAGTGTTCAAAATTCCCCAGGCACCAGGCTCATTTTGCAACCGGCGCAGGTCCAATTGCAACCCTGCGGAGATCTCTGGGCGACTGAAATCTCCATTTAGCCAGCCCTTCCAGCTTTCTTAAGCGGGTCAGCAGAACAGCTCAATTACTGCCTTTATACCCCCCCCTTTCCCTCCAAGTGGTGCATGAGTCACACTCCCTATCACGACCCTGTGAGGGAGGTTAAGAGGCTGTGTCTGGCTCCAATGTCACACAGTGAGCTTCATGACCAAGTGGGGATTCGAACCCTGATCTGCCAGGTCCTAGTACGATGTACGCTTGAGGCCTAGGATGCCTTGATTTCTCAATTCTCCCTAGTACTACGCTCTAGCCACTGCCCCACCCTGCCAACCTAGAGTCCTTCTGCTATGAGGCAGCTCTATAAATCAGTGGTGTCCAAAAAATTTTCAAAGAGGGCCAGATTTGGTGAAGTGAAGGGCCATGGAGGCCGACCAAAGGGTCAACCAAAGTTGTTGACCTTTTTTTAGGATTGAGGTTGAGGGGCTTTTTTTAGGATTTTACCCCAGGAAATTAACTGCCACAGGGGCCAGATTAAACTGGCTGGCGGGCCGGATTGGGCTCCCAAAACGGACTTTGGACATGCCTGCTCTAAATGAAGTCACTGAATAAATTTGAGGAAAGCAAAATGTCTCTTGGAGAAGGATCTGAAATATATTGCTGGAAGCTTGAACTTCTTTTATTATGGATTGTTTCATTTCATGCTTTAATGTGTTGTAAATCGCATTGAGATTTTTTTCTTTAAAATATAAAGCGGTGTAGAAATGAAATTAATAATAGTAATAAATTTTAGGCGGGGGGAGCATCTAGACAGTCAGTGGTGGCGACCACAACCAAAGCTTAAGGTGCCATTTGGCAATTAGCTTTTATATCAGAGTTTCTAACACGGTTCCTCCACGAATTTATCTCTGACACTTTAATTTGCAAGTTGCTCCAAGACATCAGTGGAACATTGTCCAAATATTACCAGGAATGAATGAACAAATGAGACTTGCTCAAGGATTCCATGGAGGCTGTGTGTGTCCGTGTGTGTCCATGCATCAGGGCGTGGGAGCAAGAGGGCACACAACACCAAATGCCCCCCCCCCACGGGGCAGATGCGTCCTTCCCTGCAGCACCCACCCTTCTTGCGCACCCCCCCAACTCAAACTCCCGGGAGACGTCTTAAGGATCCAGATGCTGAAAAACAGCCAAGGGTTGGGATGTTTGCCAAGTACACAGCGATGCTGATGCAATGCTGGGACACGACTACGCAACATCCTCCCTCCCCTCCCCCCCTGCCCATTCACGCAGCAGCCAGACGCCAAGGTGCCTTCGCAGCAGGAATTTCTTTAAAAAGTAGTGTGGGATCTTCACCGTGCAGCCAGGTGATTGTAATAAGGCGAAGTTTATGCTCCCACTGACCCAGGAAAAGGAGAGGCGAGGAACAGGCAGAATTCTGGGTGTCTGTTGGGAACACGAGGGAGAACTCAAGGCATCCTGGGTCTTCAGCCTACCAACCCTGACATCCTGGCTCCTAACCAGCTGCAAACTCTGGGGAAACCTGCAAGAGTTATGAATGCACAGGGGCAGCTCTCATTGGGTCCATCTGGAGCAGTGTGGCCTTCCCGGACTGGCAGCTGCCCTCCAGGCTTTCAGAGACCCTACCTGGAGACGTCATTGGGGATAAAAGCTGGGACCTTTTGCTTGCAAAGCAGGTTCTCCACTTCTGAGCTACGGCTCTTTCCCCACAGGGGTATTTACTTATTGGTTTTTAATTGCCTTTCTACCCCACCTTTTTCTCCTAAGAGCTCAAGGTGGCAAACATGATTCTTCCCCTCCCTCAATAGACCCCCACAACAGCCCTGCAAAGCAGGTTACCTGGAGGCAGGGAATGGTCCAGTGAGCTTCACAGTTGAGTGGGCATTCGAACCCTGGTCTCTCAGGTCCAAGTCTGACCCTCTAACCACCACACCACCCCAGGGCTGGCTGATATATTGATACAGTGGTACCTCTGGTTAAGAACTTAATTCGTTCCGGAGGTCTGTTCTTAACCTGAAACTGTTCTTAACCTGAGGCACCACTTTAGCTAGTGGGGCCTCCCGCTGCCGCCATGCGATTTCTGTTCTCATCCTGAAGCAAAGTTCTTAACCCGAGGTACTATTTCTGGTTAGCGGAGTCTGTAACCTAAAGCGTCTGTAACCCAAGGTACCACTGTATATCATCCAAAACCAGTTTGAAGTCGATATTGTGATATTGGTTTCATTATTGTTTACCTGGCAATATATCGCAAATCATGGGGTGTGTGTGTGTGTGTGTGTCTGTGCGCTAAGCAAAAATCATGATGCGGGAAAGACCATGAAGCCAGCCAATGGCTCTACACAGCTCCATCCTTATTTTAGACACCGGGATATAGCAGTATATCATGATGTCGCCTAGCCCTACACCACACTAGCTCTCGCCCCCAGTGAACAGCTAGCCTTACAACAAATCCTGTGTGAGAGGCCAACTTTTACCACCCCTGTCTGTTTTAAAACCTGTTATTTCTGGAGACAACAAGGTTACCCCCCTGGAAATTATTACTTTGCAACTGCTGCAGACCTCTCCCTCTGTCTTTCTCCCTTGTGCTCAAGCCACCTTCCTCTTCTACTGAATTATGGGAGAGCTACCCATTTTAGCACGGGTGGTGCTGCAGGTTAAACCACAGAGCCTAGGACTTGCCAATCAGAAGGTCGGCGGTTCAAATCCCCGCAACAGGGTGAGCTCCTGTTGCTCGGTCCCTGCTCCTGCTAACCGAGCAGTTCAAAAGCACGTCAAAGTGCAAGTAGATAAATAGGTACCGCTATGGCGGGAAGGTAAACGGCGTTTCCGTGCGCTGCTCTGGTTCGCCAGAAGCGGCTTAGTCCTGCTGGCCACATGACCCGGAAGCTGTACGCCGGCTCCCTCGGCCAATAAAGCGAGATGAGCACCGCAACCCCAGAGTCGGCCATGACTGGACCTAATGGTCAGGGGTCCCCTTTACCTTTTTATCCATTTTAGCAATATTTGGGTCTTACCCTGTCCTGACCACCTATTAAACCTCACTCCCCCATTCAGAGTTACACACACACACCCCTACACCTTCACAGGGTTTTTTTTTTAAGAGCAAGGGGAAGTACAGAGCTCAGAAGCGAAAGTAAAAACCATGAGCATTTGCATGCATGATAGCTTTTAACCCCAGAATCTGTAAAGCCACAATCCCAGGCCCTGCAAGCTCCGAAAAGGAGCGGGGGTCTTCAGTTCAATCAGCATGAACAGGACTTATTTCCAAATAAAACCGCTCTTAAATAAATAAATAAGAGGATAAACTGAAGTACAGGGAAGAAGCCCTGCAGGATCAGGCCCAAAGCTTCCATCTACTGCCTCTGAGAGAGGACAGTCAGCAGAGAAATTCACTTAGCAATGTCAGGGAGTCCAAAGCCCTACCCAGTGGGATCACCCCAGTGATCTAGTCTTCAAAGACATGTTGCTAGCTTGCATGCCATGAGACTTAAAAGGAAGATTATCCATGGGCAAGAAGAATTGCTGGATCAAACCAAAATTCCATGTAACCCAGTGTCCTGTTCCCAACAGCGGTCAGTCACACACTCCAAGCAAGACCACAAGGGCAGCATTCAACTAAGTTTCACAGCAAGTACACCCGCTGAAATGTATGAATACAACCAAGACAGGTTTGTTAATTTCAGTGGGTCTACTCTGAGTAAAATGGAGCTGAATACCACTCCATGGCATCAGTCTCTGTCCTCCGCATGTGATAATAACTCTGCAATGTAGCACAGAGGTAGCTGCCAGCATGATGTTCTCAGGCAGTGTTCGAAATTAGCCAGGCGCACTTTTTGCACCTGATTATTGGTCACTTGCAACCAAGTGAAGATGCCTGGACGCCACAATGGCACCTGATATCTCCACCACCTGGAGATGCATGCCTGGGCATCAATGGATTTGGACTGTTTTCACTTACTAATACCACATCCTGTAGAATTCTATCTATTTTATCTGTACAATCAGAATGTATTTCAGGAACCAAAGTGCTTTTTCTGTGCAGCCTGAGCAGGAAACAGCGGTTTAGTGAATTGTTGCTTGTTTTCTCTTACCCCACTGCCCTGCTCACAGTTGGGAAGAATATTCCTAGGTTATGAATGCTTCCTGTTACCATTAAGAAAAAGAAGCAGGAATAGGCCAATAGATAGGCAGACAATCCCTGGATCAAGTGACTTTTCTTCTTTAAGTTCTCAAAGTTCTCAACCTAGCTCAAGGTTGTCATCTGAACTAGCCAGATGTTTGACTGAGAATCAATCAGTCCCATCACTGGAAAAATAAGACACGAGAGCAATCTTGAACCACAACGGCAAGTAGACAAAGTTTTGGCAAATGGTTTAAGGAGCCTTTTGGCACCTAGCTTATATATCTGAGTTTCTAACACTGGAGCCCAACATCAGGAGGGTGACAGATTCCCCATTTCTGATTTAAGAGGCATCCCCCGCTCTCCATAAATAGAGGCATTCTTCCATCTTTTGCATGCAGTAGGGAATGCTGATTCCCAGGAGCAGGGATGGGGAACATCTATAGGGCCCCTTCAGAAGTGTCTGGACTCCAGCTTCCATTACCCTGACCACTGGTCATGCCTTCCACCCAGATTAGCCATCCACCTTATGCTGTCTTATGGCAGCATAAATCCCATGTTTATCTTTATTTATTTCCAGTGCTTGAAATTAGCCAGGCGCCAGGCACATTTTGCGACTGACACGGGTTCATTTGTGACCATGTGGAGATATCTGGATGACAGGTTGGCGAATGGCCCCTCCAGTTGTCTTAAGCAGGTCATTTATTGCATTTATCTCCCACCTTTTTCTCCAAGGAGTACATGGTTTACCCCCCGGCTCAGTTAATTCCTACAACGACCCTGTGAGGTAGGTGAAGAGGCCATGACTGATTCCAAGGTCACCCAGCGACAGAGTGGCGATTTGAACCCTAATCTCTCAGGTCCTAGTCTAACGCTCTAACCACTACACACTACAGGCTTCCTAGAGTCTTTCTGCTATGGGGCAGCTCTATAAATTAAGCAGGGAACTAAATATGGAGAAAGCAAAATGTCACTTAGAGAAGGATCCGAAATATTTTCCTTGAAGCTTGAATCTGTTGTATTCTAGATTGCTTTATTTAATGTTGTAAATGGCTTTGAGATTTTTTTATTTAAAATATAAACCAGTAAAGAAATGAAATTAATAGGAATAAACTCCACTGCAAAATGGCACCTACACATACTGCTGTGGTGCCTGTAACCCAGGTTTAATTTAATATATAACCTAATTTGGTGATTAGCTTATATATCCAACACGATCTCGTTCTCCAAATTTGGAAGCCCCTCTGTCATGCCAAAGGTGGTTTTCAAGCAATACAGAAATACCCAAAAATGTTTTTCTGAAGGCCTTCTTGAACCTACTGCCAACCTGTCACATTAGGCAACCCCTCTTCTTTGGGAAGGACCGCAGTTCAGTGAGAAAGCACCTGCTTTTCATGCAGAAGGTATCGGGTTCAATCCCCAGTGCTGGCTGGGAAAGGGTCCCTTCCTGAAACCCCTGAGAGCTGCTTCCAGTCAGTGTGGACAACACTGAGCTAGATGGACCAAGAGTCTGACTTAGTTTAAGTCAGCTTTCTATGCTCCTAGTGTTCAGGGAGATGAATATCCCTCTGTCTGCTCTGGAGAGGGGAACAACACCTGTGGCCTCTGGCACCAACATCTTCCCTGACCATTGCCCATAATTTCTGCTTTGCAGGGGGTTGGACTAGATGACCCTGGGGACCCTTCCAACTCTACAATTCTGTGGTTGCTGCGAGTTCAAAGACAGCTGGAGGGCAGCATGTTGGATATCACTGGGAAATGTTATGTTTGTGGGTGCAAGACACCCTAAATTCCTGTGTCCAGCAGGAGTTAGAATTTAATCAAGGTAAATGTTAAAATATATTTCCTGACTAGGAAATTGCCCGGGGTGATGGACAAAAGGAAGGTAATTAGCCATTAGTAAGGCAAAAGAGGAGGGCCCCCTCCCTCAACTCAGAATTAGTTTTGGAGAAAAAGCAGAGTTTTTAAGTAGAGTTTCAGAATTGGCTGTGATGTGGGAAAAGGCAGAGCACAATGTTTAGCTTTCTGCTTGAATCCAAGGCCGCAGCTATGGGAGAAACAAGACGCTTTTGGGGTGTTAATGCTGTGAACCTCTCCACTACAGGCTTGGGCGGGATATCTGTGTAAATAAGCCATACATCCTAGAGACACCCGTGTCTTCGCTGTGCCTCATTCCCAAAGGCCAAGCGCAGACCCTGGCGAAGCACTCGGAACCCCTGGAATTCTGCATGACTCACAGATTAGGGTGGATTCGGCTAGAGAAGTGTTTCCCAAACTTGGGTATCCAGATGTTTTTGGACTACAATTCTCATCATCCCTGACCACTGGTCTTGCTAGCTAGGGATGATGGGAGTTCTAGTCCAAAAACAACCAGAGTCTTCCCTGATGGAAAGCGGCTCCCTGTTTATATACAGACTCTGCAGACTGAAGAGGGGCAACATCTGTGGCCTTCTGGCATCGATAACACCTGGAGAGGAGCCCCCATTCCCCTCCCTCCCTCTCTGTGGCTTAAAGCGATGCCCATTAGGAATGATATTTTGAGAAGGATTTGAAGGTGATGAGGGAGATTGGAGGGGGTGCGGGAAAGTAGAGAAGAGGAACTACTTCCCTATAAACAGCGAGTGAGAGCAGCCATCTGAAGCAAAAGAAGACCTGGCTAACCAGAAAGCCTGAAGCAACAGTGGCCAGTCCATGGAGTGGGAAAGGAAACCGTCACAGAGACAGAGCTCAGTGGAAAATAAAATAAAATAATAAATGCAAAACTCCAGGAAGAGGTGGGGCAAGATTTCTGGTGGGGGAGGGGGCAGGCAAGAGTGAGAAAAGGTCTCTGCCAGGCGAATCCGGCTACAGGGGGAAGCTTAGGTCCCGCCCCTCCAGCACATCACCACCATCATCATCATCTTCATCCTAACAGGAGGACTGAGGAGGGACTTTTATTCTGGAACAGAATCCTGTCTGGCGACCTGCCAGGTTTAGGTGCTAAGAGAAGACGCAATTATGTCCTCAAGCTCCCCTCCCCTCCGAATCTTTTTTACCTCTCCCTCTCTGTCCCCCCCCCACGCCCCATAAAGCCAGTGGCCTGCTCATTCAAAGTCAGGAAGCCATTTCAGGCGCCCCAGAAGCCCCACTGACCTGTCTCCTAAGCTCCCCCCAGAAGTACTCTCCCGCCCCACACTCAATAAAACAACTGTTTTGGGGGGGGGGAGAGGGGAGTTATTTTCTAAACCAGGCTTTGTATTTAAGCGCTCCGGCCGCCCTCTGCCTCCCCGCCCCCACTCCACTCCAGTCTCTCTCTCTCGTCTTCCCAAACTGGGAGGGAAAGGAGGGAGTGCGGGATGGTGGCAGGAGGAGGAAGAGGAAGTGAAGAAGCAAGGCCGGGGAAGGAGGACAAAACAGGGCTCTAACTTTTTGAAACAAGCTTTTTTCCTCCTTCCCACCCAAAAGGCCGCGGTGGGTGTTTTTATCAGATAATGCTACAGAACCCGGCGAGCGGAGTAGTTTGGAAACTACTTCTCGTGGAAATAAAAGTGCATATTGTCAAGAGGAAGCCTCCTCCAAAACACAAGGTCCAGCTTCCTGTCTCTCTCTGTGTCCCCCCCCCCCACTTCCATCCTCGGTGAAGCGCCAAAGAAAGAAGAAAAACCCACTTTCTTGCGAGTTTTTATGAACACGAACCCTTTTTGGAAAAGAAAAAGTTCTTGGCCAGCTGCTTAGCGCCCACCTCCTCCCGAAATCCCCCTCGAAGGTTCGGAAGACGCTTTGCCAGGAAGTCGAGTAAGCAAAATCTCACGCCTCCCCCCCCCCGCCCGCCAGGCGAAGGGGCCGGAGGCGCAGCAAACTCCCAGGCCAGCCAGGCCGGGGAGATAAGGAGGCTTCCAGCCACAGCCCCAAGCCCGCTGCTCGTGCCCCACTCCTCCCGAGGCCGCGGGAATCCCACTCCCACCGCCGCGCTCCTCCTCCCCCACCCCAAGGGGGGAAAACCCCAACTTTTAAAGAGACGCACTTACAAAGCCGCTTCAACGATCCCCCAAATCGAAAGGGCGGGTGGGTCCACTTCTTTTTAAAAAAGCCTCCCTTTTCTGTCCACCCCCTTCACCGGGGGGGGGGGGAAGAGCAGCCTCCTCTTTCGAACCGGCCGGCGAGGTCCCTCCTCTCTCCCAATCCTGCTGCGCTCTCGCCCCCCTCCGTTGGCCAAATGCGCTCTTTACACATGGAGTCGCTGGGCGCGAGCATGCGCGCACCGCCCGCCGCCGGCCCACTTGGCTCTTGAATCCTCCTCCGATCTTCCTCTTCCTCTCTTCCCTCCCCCGGCCAAGCTCTTAATTAGATGGCAGCAGGCAAACTCCGCCCCTGCCATCTCCTTCCTTTTTCTCCGCCCGCCCTCGCCAACTCCGCTCGAAAAACTTTGCGCAAAATGGAACGGCTGGAAGAGCGCGCGCGCAACGAGGAGACTCGGGCAGGAGACAGGCGTAGAAAGAGAGCGCAGCGAAGGATCGGCTTGGAGATCGGGGCAGAGAAGGAAGGGGGGTGGCTGAGGATGCGACGGGGGTGCTCCCCACTTTTTTGGTGTTCCTCTTTCTCTTGGGGGCCACGTGGAGAGGCTGGACCGCGGCAGACCAAGTCTGGGTATGTGCCGATAGAGAGGCAGGGGGCTTCTCTCTGCGTGTCCCACCCCGGCGGCTGCCACTGCTACATCCGATGGGGCTTTGCATGCTGGGGGGAGGAAGAGGAGAAGCCGCCCGGCCTCGCTAGGGCCTCGGTGCCAGAGAGGGCTTGTTGTCGGACCTGGAGTAAGCGGAAGGAGAATGACGGCCGCCCGGGACTCGCAGCTGCCTGGCGCTTTGCGAGGCCCAGGGGTGCTGACGACACGCCTTTGCTTGCTGCGTTTACTCGGGAATAAGGGCGGCCGCGGCCGGAACGGTAATCCCTTTATCGGGGCCGGCCGACTCAACTGTCAGCAAGCTTCCAGGTGCTCCGGAGCTCTCCGCTGACGCTGCGGAGTTGAAAGCCAGCTTTCAACGGTTGGGGCCTAATGCGAGGGACAGGGTAGCTCAGTCGGTGGAATCTGACTCTCCGGGTCGTGGGTTCGAGCCCCACGTCGGGCAAGAGATTCTTGCATGGCAAGGAGTTGGGCTCGAAGCCCCTCGCAGCTATGCAGTTCTATGGTTCTCCCACCCACTCCACCACAATTGCTCGGGACAGTTTCCGCGAAATTGGGGCATTCACAATCTGGGTTAAAATGAGAGCTATAAAGAAGCACCTATGGCCAAACCCCTTGAGGCCTCCAATCACTGCTGGGCTCCAAACTTCAATCAGCCACAGCCATCATAAGGCAGGTTTCCTTTGTGTTCCCCGTTAAAACCAGCGCTTGATTCGGAGCTGGAGGACTGTAATTTTAATTTGTTTTTGGGGGAGCAGTTGGGCACCTGCTTTGTATGCAGGAGGTCCCAAGTTCAAGCCACTGGGGTGGGGGGCACACACATCAGCCACCTCCGTCTACTGCTACTGGCAGTGGCTTCCAGGGGTCGCAGGCAGAAGCACCCCACCTCATCTTCTATTTAGAAGGAGAGACTCCAGGAATTGGCTGCATGAAAAGCATTGTTCTACTCAACAGTAGAGCCACTGAAATGAATGGGCCCAGTCTAGCCATGTCCTTTCATTTCAGTGGGCTGTATCTAATGCTAATTCTATCCAGGAATTAGAACTGTTGAAATTGATGGACATAACCAACACAGGTCCATTCATCTCAGTGGGTCTGCCCTGTGTAGAAGGTGCAACTCAGTGGGTCTACTTGTGAGTACAACTTTGGATGCAAAGACCCTGCTCCAGTCTCTTGTGGGCTGCAGCTCTTAGGCTTCTTCCATCAGCAACTTTGAAGTCTCTTTAAGGTTACCATATTTATTCAAGTCTAATGTGCCCTCGGATCTAATGCACACCTAAATTTTCAGAACCTTGAAACCAAAAAAGGTATTTGCTGGCGAATGCAAATGTGCCATCGAATCTAATGCGCACCTGAATTTTCGCAGCATAATTTGGCCAAATGAGATTAGATTTGAGTAAATACGGTATTAATAACTTCCATCCAATCTCTTGTGCCCACTACTGCTCCCCCGCCCCATCTTTGAGGATGAGATTTCAAGCCTACACCAGAGGCAAGTGCAGCGGCAACACGCCCAGCCCTTACACCAACTACCCTTTGGTGAACACAATAAAACCTGGAATGCAAAGCAGGTGAAAAGGTGTGGTCTGGCTGGTCATGAGGCTGAGGCTGGCCATGATGGCTGTCAGCATTCCAAGGTCTTTTAGGTGTCACGTTCTGGGGTGTGCCTTTAAGGTAACGCTGTGCTTGAAGAATGGAGGGCATCAGCTGTGCTGCATTAATTATACTCCCTGGTGAGTTTGTAGGAGCAGGGTGGGTCCGAAGGGACAATGGCTATCTACTGTCTTTTTTCCCCTTCTTCACCTAAACAAATGGAATAGAGGAAGACCTTTTTCGTTTTCTTATATTTTGCCAGGGAAACATGGCCAGCTTTCTTAAACCTAAAATTCTCAACAGGAGGGCAGATCCTATAAGCTGAAACAGGAATCTGCTACAGAAGACGCTGCCCAGTCCTATGGCATTTTAAGAGGGAGTTTGGACCACGTGCAAAGTTTAAGGTCAGAGTGGCCACGAAATAAAGCCCAATACCAGTCCTGCTTAGAGTAGACCTGCTGCAGTTGATGGGCATGACTCACTTTGGCCTTTTAATTGCAGCATGTCTGTTGTGAGTACGGCTAGATACTCCTCTTCCCCATAAGATGCTGGGGCAGGTTACAGCAATGTTGAAAGACAATATTGAAATTGTTTAAAGAATTGACAATCAGGAAGGAGAGGGTGGGTCCTAAAATATAGCAACACAGGAAGAGCCCTGCTGCTCAGGGCAATAGGCCATCTAGCATATGATCCTCTTCTCAAAGTGACCAACCAGATGCCGCTTTTGAGAAAAAAACACAAGCAGAACACAAGTGCAACAGTATCTCTCCACTTGTGATTCCCAGGAACTGAAATTCAGAGGAACAAATAAGGGTGTCAAAGGTGAGGGTTAAAAAGGTGTCTTTTCAGCATACAGTAAAGTTCTTTCCTTCCTGGGATGTTTTTAAGCAGAGGTTGAATGGCCTTTAGCTGAGATTCTTGCATTGCAGGGGTTTGGATTAGATGACCCTCAGGGTCCCTTCCAACTCTACAGTTCTGATTCCATACAATTTAAGGTGCCATGCTCACCTCTGTAGAGAGGGGGTTCCACAGCTTAGGGGCTGCCACAGAGTGACCTGTTTGGCAGCTGCTTCCCTTGTTCTACACTGGCTCCCAGTATGTTTCTGAGCACAATTCAAAGTGTTGGTGTTGACCTTTAAAGCCCTAAACGGCCTCAGCCCAGTAGACCTGAAGGAGCGTCTCCACCCCCATCATTCAGCCCGGACACTGAGGTCCAGCTCCGAGGGCCTTCTGGTGGTTCCCTCTTTGCGAAATGTGAAGCTACAGGGAACCGGGCAGAGGGCCTTTTCAGGAGTGGCACCTGCCCTGTGGAATGCCCTCCCGCCCAATTTCAAGGAGATAAACAACTACACGACTTTCCAGAGACATCTGAAGGCAGTCCTGTATGGGGAAGTTTAAAATATCTGATGTTTCATTGTATTTTTACATTCTGTTGGAAGTTACCGAGAGTGGCTGGGGCAACCCAGTCAGATGGGTCGGGTACAAATAAATTAGTATTAGTATTATTACTAGACTCTAGCTGTCCCTGACTATTGCCCCGCATCCCCAATGGAAGCTAATGGTGAGGTGCATGTGATCTCCCTGACCTTGTCTGAATAATAGGTTTGCAACTAATAGCATGCAGTGTTAAGAACAACATAACCTATGGATAATTTCAAAGATGTAGTAAGATTTCAGTCCCCATGGTTTTGGTTTTTTTAAAAGATAGGAGTGTCTCCGAGTCCTACCTGGAAATTCCTGGAATTAAACCTGGGACCTTTTGCATGCAAAGCAGAACATACAGTACAACCTCTTGCAAATATGGGAACAAAGACAGTCTCTCTGGAAGCAGGCCTAATAAACTAGGTTAATGCCATTTCACAACGGTGAGGCATGGAGACAACAACGCCAAGTCACAAATCACAGGCCTACATTTGCACATTTGTTTAACTATTGATGTTCTGATTCCAGGGCCTTGGAAGAGGAAGAAAGCATGTTGGGTCAAGCGAGGAGGGCCTTAGTTAAATACTGCTAATATTTTTAAATGAACAAAACGTGGAGTGGTTTCCCTTTAGGTTCCTTCCAGCTAAGGATAGTGGCGACAGAAATAGCAAGGGTTACATCATCTGCTTTCCTAAATATTAATGTACACACACACACACACACACACACACACACACACACAGTGTGTTCTCTTGAGACAGGCCAGAGATTGCACACCGTTCTGAGAGCGAGGGAAGAAAAGGGGGACAGTTCAAGGTATACCTGTCTGCCTGGTAGGCTGTGTGAAGGCTAGTCACCTCCCCTAGGGTTAGCCAATGTAATGCCTTCCAGATGCTGTTGGAGTACACTTCTGCTATCATCATCTCTGACCATTGGGCCATGCTGATTGCCAAGAACGAGGAATGTAACAAGAGCCCTGCTGGATTGAGCCAATGGCCTATCCAGTCATAGAATTGTTGAGTTGGAAGGGACCCCAAGGGCCATCTAGTCCAACCCCCTGCAATGCAGGAATCTCAGCTAAAGCATCCAGGACAGGTGGCCACCCAATCTCTGCTGAGAAACCTCCAAGGAGTCCACCACCTCCCGAGGGAGTCTCTTCCACTGTCAGAAAGTTATTCCAGAAGTTGAGTCAGAATCTTCTTTCTTGTCACTTGAAGCCATGGGTTCAAGTCCTGCCTTCCAGCAGCCTTTTTTCACAGTGGCCAACAAAATCTGCATGGTACCAAGCTGGTGTGTACCTCTGATCTACACAGACCAGAACTTCTTTTTAAAAAAATCATTATAATGAAGCACAGGAATATTTCAGCACATGGCAAACAATACAATGACAGAAGAGCAGGGGAATGAGAAGAGGTTTGTGCATAGGAACCATCCATACAGCGGAGATGGTGATTTTAAAATAAGAAGAGCCCTGCTGGATTACACCAAAGGCCCATGTAGTCTGGCATTCAGTTAGGAACATAGGAAGAAACCTTAATAGTGAGTCAGATCATTGGTTCATTGAGCTTAGTGTTGTCCACACTGACTGGCAGCAGCTCTCCAGGGGTCTCTTCCCTGTCATGCTTGCAGATGCCAGGGACAGAATTTTCTACATGCAAAGCAGATAATCTATCACAGAGCTATGAGGTTGAGCCCCAAGGACCTTCTGGCAGTTCCCACACTGTGAGAAGTGAAGTTGCAGGGAACCAGGCAGAGGGTCTTCTTGGTAGTGGCACCCACCTATGGAATGCCCTCCCATCAGAAGTGAAGGAGATAAGTAACTATACAACCTTTAGAAAACACCTGAATTGGGAGGGAATTTTTTAATGTTTAGTTATGTTTTTATATATGTTGGAAGCTGCCCAGAGTGGCTGGGGCAACCCAGTCAGATGGACGGGGTACAAATAATAAAATTATTATTATTATTCCTTGCTCTCCACCCAGATTGAAAGCCCTGCCCATGGCAGAGAGGTGTATTATAAACCACCCTGTGAGTCTCAGATGAAGGGTTGTATACAATTTTTAACAACAACAACAGCAGAAGGGCCAGTGCTCTTTGGGGTCTCCCTGCTCCACAAAGGAGATGATGCTTTCAAAATGGCAGTTGTCTTTTTCAAGCCCTGGCATGGAAATCACTCGTGTACTGAATCCTATTAGGATCTAAGTTTTGCTTTTTTGGTTTTTCAAAAGGAAAACACATTTAAAGGGTGGTTGGGGAGCCTCAGGTCCATGGACAGAATTCAGCCCTCCAGCTTACCTGGCCCTCAAAACTCTCCCGATACATCACCCCATAGGAGCCAACTCCTATGGTCTGAGAGGTCTCCCCCCCCCACAATAAAATGTTTGAGGGGGCTGCCCCTCCCCCAAAGTTGATGAGCATTGCCATTCAAATGGTGTGTGTGCACCGTGTCATGTGATCGATTATAGAGGGTGGGGCTTACCTGGGCCCCCCAATATTTGATTCAAGTTGGCACCCTGCATCATCCTGTCACAACTCCTGCTTCACACCGTCCTTGAGTGTTTTAGTTTGACCGCACTGTGCCTTTGATCTGTGATAAAGCCTCTTTCCTTGCCTTGATGGAGGATGGAGAGAAATGTGTGGGTGAGCAGAAACCAGCCTACTGCCCAAAGGTTAAATTTGCACCCATTGCTCTGCCCAGTTTTGCCTGTGGCCCCACTCACCACCTGCATGCAGTCCTCAAAAACATTACCAGAAGGGAATGCAGCCCTAGAACTGAAAAACGTGCCCCCCCACCCCAAATCCCTGACTTAAAAGGATTGTCTGTGTATTCATTGGAGAATTAGCACCCTTGGGTGTCAGACTTTAGCGGGGCTTGTTCAACTGGGCTCTTAAGTGAAACCACTTAGCATAACTTGTTCAGGTGGATGCGGAAAGGTGCACTTGGAATGACAAGGAGAAGATGAGTCAACTTACATTAAATAAATAGGTTTGTGTACAGTATATGAAAGGCGGAGGGAGGGGGAAAGGAATCTGTTGACCTCAAAGCAAGATTTGCACACCTGGGATTAAAATACAACTCATTGTTTTTCTGAACTGCTGATGGGGACAAGAACAGTAGTGTGCTGCAGAATTCTGGAGGTGGCGCAGCTCTCCTGCGCACTACACTCCACCCTAACAGTAGATGGCTTTGGCTCTGGGGGGATCAGTTCCCAGTGCTCACTTCCATCTTTTAAAATGGGAATAAGCAGCCTTACAAATAAGTCACCAGCCCACATTTATCTTTTTGCTGCTGCTAACCATATTTTAAAATGGTTTTCCAAAAATGCACAACTTGTGTCAAAAAGGTTAGAAAGAAAGAAGAGACACAGAAACGGGCTCTCATAAAGCTTCCCAACCTGTTCTGCCGGAGATGATTCTTGCTCTTCCACAGGTAACCAAGGTGTGGGGCATTTGGAAGCCTGCTATTATCCTGCCTCACAGATTGGGTTGGGATATGTGTTCTTGAACTCTGAGAATGCCCCTGAGGAGCTAGAACAGACATGAAATTCCCTCGGCATGCAATGGCCTGCACCCCACTTTCCAATTGAAATAACTGGGAGTCCTGGAAAAGTTGTGGACAGCGATTAGATTTCGCACCAAGCGAAAAGTTGTTCCTTTTTTCCTCTTTTAGCTTCCTGCTTTTCCTATGGCATCCTTCCTCATCCACATTTCACAATCTGTCCCTGGATGGGAATAAAGACCTGGGCTAATCTTCCAGGGGCCACATTGCGGTGATGGGCAGAGCCAGAAGGGAAAGTGGGCAGAGCAATAAATGCAAATTTTACCTTTTGTACCATAGGTACAACACATAGGTGTGTTCTACACCCACGCCCACACACCCCTCTGCCCTCCATTCAGGTAAGCAAGATGCATTGTCAGAATTAAAGGACTGCTACCCAAGGAGATAAAGAGGCAGGGCTGGTGAGAGATGCTGGCCTGGGTAGAGTCCCAAGAAGTGAAAAAAACTTGGCACAAAATGGCTCCTTAAACCAGGGTTACAGTCGCCAAAACAGAATGACTAGTTGCCATTTTGGGGCCAGGCAGCTTGAAAGTTGTATTTTTCCAATATGACTTTTTGGTTCCTGAAATTCATTGATTGTGCAGATAAAATATAATGGATAGAATTCTACAGAATGTGTTGCTAGTTTGTGAAAAAGGTCCAGGTCCAAGGAACCCTAGGCATGCACCTCCAGATGGTGGAGACGTCAGGCCATCCTTTTGCCAAGGCATCTTCACATGGTCGCAAGTGGCCGATAGCCAGGTGCAAAATGTGCCTGGTGAATTTCGAACGTTGGTCCTGAGGGCCAAATGGAGAGGCATGGATGGAGCTGCTTTTGTGCAATGGGCCTGAAGTTCCCACCCTTGCTCTCTCCCCCCCCCCCCCACTTTATAAACTACTTTGTACATTCCCCTAACAAAATAAAGTCTTAAGGGAATGCGGCCTCGCATTGGTTCACATCCATTGTGCTATACTCATATTGCTCCATTTCTCTCCCACATTCCTTTGCCATCAACCTTTCTAATTGTAAAGTCATTGGAACAGAGACTTCTCGTTTCTCTGCTGTTGCTCATGTACCCCTACAGAGCCATGTTTCTAGAACATGCACACTATAAACGATCATGCTTTCTGCAGGCTATGAAATGTGGCCCACCCTCCCCATGCAACCTGCAAAAGTAAGTTAAGATTGTTTTTTGTACATCAAGTTATAGAAAACAATCCCCACAGCAAAGACCAGCATCAATCCAAAGCCATCAAAGAGAAGCATCAGGCAGTGTAGTCTGAGGGTCATAACCAGAGTTAAGATCATCATTATAAAACTAGCAGTTCATAAAACACTCCGGGGGGGGGGGGAGTTGCATTGTTTTTAAGGTGGGTGAAATTCTTCAGAATAGTTTTATTTTTAAAGGCAGGTTGCATCCAACTAAACTAGAGTAGCCCCACTGAAGTGAATGGATCTAAGTAAGTGGTGTCCTTTAATATTAGTGAGCCTACTCTGAGGATGACTAGCACTGGACACAAGCTAGCGCTACTCAGAGTAGACCCACTGAAAAAAACAGACATGCTCGGTTCATGTCCATTAATTTCAATGGGTCTACTCTGAGTAGGAAATTGTTGGAGACAACCAAGTGTTTACTAGGGTGAGAAAGAAGCTATCACCACTTTCAGTAGCAAGACACCCGCTCCCAACATAAACAGGAAAGGTGTGTTTCATAACCCCCCTTTTAAAAGAATTTTGCAAGAAAACATTTCAGTGAGTCAGACTGAAGCTTCCAGTCTGACATGGGCTTTTATACATTTGGCAATTGTTCAATGAATGGAAGTGGGGACACACAGAAGCAAGCTTTCGAAGTAAATACAGTTCCATGCACAAAAAGTTTCTAGATAACGCCCCCTGCTTCTGCCTTTATGCTGGAATCTCAGCCTGCACCAGGCAATTCTGACAGTGAAAAGTATGCTGAACGTTGAGGGAGTGGCAGGTGCTGGTTGGATATTTTAAACTGGACCTCACATTCACATGACACTAATAACTTGCTAATAAATGTGTGCTCCATAAATTAGTCTAACTGCCATCATCATGGGGCTTCCAGCAACTGGTATTCAAAAGCATTGCTGTCTCCCAGCAAGGAGGCCCTGAGCACAACCATCATGGCTAGCAGCTGGGAATCATGGGTTGGTGTTATATGGGTTGGTGGGGCATCCGGTTCACTGCTGTAAAAACAGGACTCTGGACTGCTTGGTCCTCCTTTGGCCTGATCCAGCTGCAGAGTTCTTCTTTGGGCTGCATTCAACTAAGATTTACTCTAGAGCAGACCCACTGAAATTAATGGGCCTACATTAGTCATATCCATTCATTTCAAAATGCATACTTTCTAGCATTGGATACAACCCTATGTTCTTAAGTTCCAATTCTATTTCCATTCAGTTTTACCAGACCCTCCAAGTGTCCCTGTTTTCCAGGGACAGTCCCAGATTTATAGATGCTGTTCCGGTTTCTGATTTGATCCCAGAATGTCCCACTTTTCCTTAGGAGATCCCTATTATCATCAGAGAAATGTTGGAGGGTATGGTGGGCTGTCCCAATTTTCATGGGAGAAATGTTGGAGGGTAGGGTGTTATGCATCCCCTGAGCCAAGGAGATACCGTATTTTTTGCACCATAACACTCACTTTTTTCCTCCTAAAAAGTAAGGGGAAATGTCTGTGCGTGTTATGGAGGGAATGCCTACGGGTGGCATGCCTACGGATTTTCCTCCTCTAAAAACTACGTGCGTGTTATGATCGGGTGCGTGTTATAGAGCGAAAAATACGGTAAGTAACTATACATCCCTTAGAAGACACCTGGCGGCCATCCTGTATAGGAAAGTTATTTTTAATGTTTAATGTTTAATGTTTTATTATATTTTTATATATGTTGGAAGCAGCCCAAAGTGGGCAGGGTATAATTATTATTATTATTATTACTACTACTACTATAACTGTTATGGAATAGGACATCCCATTTTTCATCAGAGAAATGTTGGATGGTATGTTTTACTAGATGACTCCCAGTACTATGAAAAAATAAAGGAAAAAATAAACACCCCTTTATTTCTACATTTCCGTGTTAGTTGCCTTTCCCTGTCTCCTAAGGTTAATATCTCCAAATACATTTCTCACAGGGAATGTGCCACAGCTGTCTAGCACAGGTATGGGTGGGTGCACAGCATGGGCTAATAAACTCCCCCCCCCCCAAGATTTGCACAGCTGACAACCTTCCTAATTTTTCAGCTGTTGTCTTGGAGATAATGGAAAGGTAGAACAAAGGCGCACACAAAAACACAACGCAACTCCATCTCTAAAATAAGTTTTTGAATGGAGCATGAGAAAGCAAAGGTTTGATTCCTAACCTATAAGGAATTGTTCAACCCAAATCCCCAACCATGGCCTGTGTAAGCGGAAGGGGCACACACAATGGATCTCCAGAGCATGTAACATTTTCTTCCAAAAGCACATTTCTTGGGGAGAGAGGGAATGACATATGAAAATAAGAAATCCCTGCTTTTGGTGGCCCCACCCCCCAGCATAAACACACAATGAATGGCTTAATGATTTGAAAAGTAGGGCAGTTCTCTCATCACCTGAGGACTTAACATCCCTGTCATTGTATCCAAGAGGAAGGAAATGTCTCACTTCCCCAGCTATTTCAGGAACAGAAATCAATTGCGGGGTAGGGGAGGGGAGAAGGGTGGTTAGCTGAGCATTCCATCATAGGCTATTGGAATTGCATTCCTGGGCCACCCTAGGCAGTGAAGTGAAGTGGTTAGAGCACTAGTGCATCCATCCGTCCGTCCCCCCAAAAAATCATGTCTCAAGCAACCTGCCTCATGGGCTTAGAATGAAACAGATTCTCCCTTTGGAAGGGTGGGGAACACCTGTGGCCCTCCAGATGTTGCTGAATTACAACTCCGGTCATCCCTAACCACTGGGTCATGTTGCCTGGGGCTGGATGGAAGCTGATAGTTCAGCAAGGTCTGAAGGGCCACAGGTTCCTCGCCGCTGTGCTAGGTACCTGGGCTACTGGCTGGCTCCAGGTAAAATATCTGAGGGGCTAGTTTACTTCTGTGGGCCTGCATAGCTCGACACCCCTCTTCTGACCCTCCATGGATTCATCGGGGGGGGGGGGGTTAGGGGGAAAAGATGCAGCTCGGAGGTAGAGAACATGCATTGCATGTAGTCAGTCCCAGGTTCAATCCCCAGCAGCTCCAAACAGGGCTGGGAAGCTCCCCTGCCTGAAACCATGAAGAGCAGCTGCCAGTCAGTGTTGATCTGGTTCAGCATAAGGCAACTTCCTACATACAGCTTAGATCTGGTTTTTATCTTAGTACGAGTTTCAACTGCCCTATCAATGCCAGGACGTTTGAACAGCAGCACTGCTTCCTGATGACATAACAATTACTTTACACTGATTTAAGCTGTAGCTTCTTGCCATATAATGCCCTTAACAATTTGAGATCCGGGCATCTCGCCATATTGTCCTGCTGGGGACCCAAGATCTGCAAGGGATGCCCTGCTGCAAGTTCCAGCCTTAAGTGTGTTCAGTACTGTGGGCCCAATTATGTGGAGCTTCCTCCTGACTGGGAGTAGAGAGGTCTTCTTGCAATGGCCTTTCCATTTCAAGCAATGCACTGCAGTGAAGTTTTCTGTTGCATAATAGGTTTTATCCACTACATGCTTTTTGTTATTTTTTACAGAGAGTTTAGAGATCTAGGTAATTAAATGGCATATGAATACTGCATTTTAACTAATATAACTAGTTAAATCTGAGGACCAGTCACCCGTCAGAGGGCCTTCTCAGCAACAGAAGCTCCAGTTGTGGAAGGCACTTCCTCTGGGAGTTAGGCTGACCCCAGCATTCATGGTACTGCAGAGTTGGATAAGACCATGAGGAATCCTTTGCCCATTGTGGGGCTTGAACCCACAACCCTGAGATTAAGACTGAGCCAGGTTAGAGCAATGTACTCAGCTTTAGATGCTGCCTGAGGACCTGCCTTTCTGTGAAGACTGTAATATCAGCCTGTGTAGTGAGAAACAAGCATCCTTGACAACATTATGTGATATTTTATTATTGGGTTTTATTTACGTAGTTGCTGTAACCAACCCTGAGGTCTTCTGATGATGGGCAGGAATGAAGGTTTATATATATATATATATATATATATATATATATATATATATATATATGCGCTTGTCATGAACTATATTAATTCCCCCCAGCCCTCATAAAAACTTTAAAAGTGCACTGCAGTTCAGTGGCTGATCTGGTTTGGCATCCTGTTCTCACAGTGGCCAACTTGATGTCCCAATGGGAAGCCTCCAGCAGGACCTAAGTGCAACCACAGCAACTCTCCCACTTCTGATCCCAAACAACTTGCATTATGCCTCTGATCCTGGAAGTAATGTATGGTTATCATAGGCAGTAGCAACTGATAGCCTTATTCTCCATTAATTTATCTAATCCTTGTTGGGAGCCATTACTACTTCTTGTGAGAGAGGATTCCAGTTTCATCATGCACTGTCTGAAAAAGTATTTCCTTTGTCTGTTCTAAATCTTCCAAGATTCATCTTCATTAGATGGTCCTGAATTCTGGCGTTATGAGAGATGGAGAGAACAACTCTCTGTCCACTTTCGGCACTCCAAGCATACTTTTAGACACCACACTGCTCGCATATGGCAGGGTTTATACACCAGACAAGTGACTTTACGTGTCTGAGGGCACTAGACTCCAGTCCACGACAGCTTCCACCATAATACATTTGTTACGTCTTTTTAAGGTTTAATTTCTTTTTCCTGCCAGAGACTTAACACAGCTAGCCAAAATGTTGCCTGGAGCGTTCTTTCCTTCCCTTTGCTGCTCTTTCGTTGCTCAGCCTTCTGCCACCAGCAAAACTTCCATCTCTAAGACAAAACAAGCCCCTGCATGCCTCTAGTTGTACCTCTTGATTTCCCACCTCCCTGATCTCAGTTCAGCTTGCCCTTCCTTCTGGAACACCTGGACCCAGTGGATTCCCATACCACCCTGTGCATAATTGCACCAACCCCACCCTCTTCCCGAGTCTCCCTAACCGGCTCTTCTCCTCTCCTGGCATCCTCATTGAGCCCTCCATGTTCCCTCACATACATCTCTAGAGACTATATTTGGAGATGGGCTGTAGCCTAGTGGTAAACTGTTTTTCATGCAGAAGGCATGAATAATAATAATAATAATAATAATAAATGTTCCTATTTAAACCAGCCCTCTGTTCATAAGCATGAGGATCGGAAATTTACATTATCTTTAGAAGGTCCACAGCTGAGTAGTATAGCACATGTTTTGCATGTAAAAAGTCCAAATCGCAGGCACCTCTAGGCGCTGGGAATACCACCTGACTGTGAAACCCTGTAGAACTATTGCCAGTCAGTGCAGAAAATACTGGGACAAACAGAGCAATGATCAGATTTTGTTTAAGTCAGCTCCATATGTACAAAGCAAATTCCTTCTTCACCCACCACTCTTGGTACCTCTTTTCTTCCTTGTTTATTTTTTGATATTTCTATGCCACCCCATAACAAAGTCCTTTGGATGGCTGGTGATAAATAAGGAGGGGGGGAAGCTAATAAAGAATTTTAAAAAAAAACATTTAAAAGGGGAGGTGGATGAATAATTACATAAAAACAACAAAACAGAACTCCCATGCCACACCCCCAAAATAAAAAACATCAAAGGCTCAGATTATTGAAGCCAGCCTTTGCCAACCTGGTGCTCTCCAGATGTTTTGGACTACAGTTCTCATCTGCTCTAGCCAGCCTGGTTCTATGATGTCAAGGCTGATGGGTTCCCGACTGTGCTGGCTGTGGCAGCTGGGAGTTGTAGTCCAAAACACCTGGAAGAAACAAAGGTGGGAAAGGTTAATATAAGTTCAGGAGACCCAAAGCCTAGAATCAGGTGTGGGAAATCTTTGCCCCTCCCCCAGATGTTGATGAACCACAGCTCCCATAATCCCTGGCCATTGGCCATGTATGCTTGGGGCAATGGGAGCTGCAGTTAGCAACATCAAAAGAAAGGACTTCATCACCAGAGAGATGGGGCCAGGCAAGCCTCCTTGGGAAAGTTACTCCATAAGTGTGGGGGTGTGTAAACTACTGAGAAGGCCCATTTTGGACCAGGTTTCCAGATGATTCTGAACAGCAGCCCCGACAGACAGTGTGTTGCAATAGTCTTAACATAAAGATAGCCTGTTCTTCAGCAACTCCTTTCCCCCACTTAATGTGTGAGGGGAGATGTGCCAGACACTTACCATCTCCTTGCTTAAGCTGCCACCTACATGCAGAACAAAAACTTTGGGGTCTGGATCCAGAAAGCTACATAGAATTGTAATGTACAACAGGGCTGGACACATACGCTGGGCTCCCTAGATGTTGTGAACCACAATTATTATTTTTTAACTCTTAATTTCAATTATCTGTAAATGCTTTTATTGATAATTTTAATATTGCTTGTAAACCCCCTTAAAAGCCTTGCGACAATCAAGTGGTATATTGTTAAATGCTGTCCTCAGTGCTCATTCTTTCAGCACCCCCAAAATCCCTCTGAACCCCCCCTCCCACAAACCATCTCCAAAGCCCTCCCATTAGATGTCAAGGAGATAAGTAACTATATAACCTTTAAAAGACATCTGAAGGCAGCCCTGTATAAGGAAGTTTTGAAATGTTTGATATTTTATTATGTTTTTTTATGTGTTAGAAGCGACCCAGAGTGGCTGGGGCAACCCACTCAGATGCGTGGGGAACAAATGAATGAATGTTAGCCATTGATGGTAAAGATGATGATGATGATTGCTCCCCCTGAACCTAAACCACCCACCCCTCCTGCTTCCTAGTATCAAATCCCTCGACACCTTAGCACAAACCTCCCTCTGCTCATCCCCTCAACCCCCCCAAAACTCCTGCTTCTCGGCCCCTCAAACACCCCCAAACTTCTACTCAGCCGCAAAACCTGAATGCCCCCTAAACTCCAAACGCTTCCCCAGATTTCTCTCCTCAACCCCTCCAAACCCCCCAAAAAGCTCCCTCTGCTCAACCTCTCGAACACCCCCTGCTTTCTGCCCCTTAACCAACAAAACCAGCTGGAAAACACACAGACGTTTACATGGCTCCCGGTGAGAGCGGGTGCTGATAAGGCCACGTAGGGACAGCTGCCTATTCCTGCCTTGCGGGGGTTGGGCTGGATGATCCTCAGGGTCCCTTCCAACTCGAAAAAATTCTAGGAATACTCACACTGGCCTGTCAGACAGACATGTATTATATTATATATACATAGTGCTTTTCTTCTTGGAAATAAGGTGCCAGTCCTGCACACCCCCTTGAGTACCGCCAGAAAAAGCGCAGACGCCACACACCTCTCCTCTCCCCTCCCCCACACTGCATCCTCGCGAGACAGAAAATGGGGGGGCTCCTTTGGGAGGAAGGGCGGGATATGGAAATTTAAGAAATAATATTAAAATAATTAAAATATTAGAAATCCGCCCCTTTCCGTTTGCTCCCCCTTCCCCCCGAGTGACACGCGGTGGGTGTTTGTGCGGCGGGGGTGGGGATCCCCCCCCAAAAAATTTCCCCCTCACGCAGGAACTTCTTTCTTCGCCCTCCCCTCGAAGCCCCCGAACGACGGCCCCGCGGACTTTACCTCAGCTTTTCCTCCCGAGGGCCTCCTCCTCGCTCGTCCTCCTCCTCGCTCGTCCTCCTCCCTCAGCGAGGCAAGGCCCGGCTTGGCCCGGCTGAGGGGAGGGAAGCGCGGTGGGGGAGGGGAGGAGGCTCCCTCAGGTGGCCGCTGACAGGAGGCGGGAGGAAAGGCCCGGGAGGCCAGTGCGCGTGCGCGCGGAAGGGCAAAGGGGAGGAAAAGGCGGGCGATCGGCTTCCAGCCTCGGGCCACGCCCCCTCTTGCCTCTCTCGCTTTCGACGACGCCGGCTGCTCTCCCCGCCCACTTGCCGACCGCAGCCTATCCGCCGGCTTCGCGGCGCCACGCCCCCTTCTGTTTTTCCTCTCCGCCGTCACTGCTTTCCCCTTCCAGGCCCCGCCCCTCTCCGATCAAGCCACGCCCCTCCCCTTTTCGCCTCGCACGTCTGCGTGCCTGTTAGCCGCACCCACTTTCTGTAGAGGCCACGCCCTTTGTGACTCCCCGCCTCTCCTCTTTTCGCCTCGCGTATCTGCGTGCCGGTTCGAGGCGCGCCCCCTCACGTGATATTCTAATCCGCCGATTTTGTTTGATAGGCAGCGGGATGCGGCCAATGGGAAGTTCTAAAGGGTGAGGTCAGTGTAGAGGGAAGGGGAGGAGTAGGCCAATAAGAACAAACAGAGGGCGGGTCTCAAAGGAGCCTTCAACCTCATCGCACCCGGTTTAAGACACGCCTCCTTCGTCATTCCCCTTCTCCACGCCCCTTTTCTTCTGTCATAGAGTTAGCTGAGAGACAATCGCGTCTTCGGGTAAGAAAGCGAAAGCATCAGATGGTGGATATCATTTCCGCCCCATGGAATCAGAGTGGCAGTCGGTCTCTATGGGAAAATCCTCTTCGTTTTTGCATTGATAGTTAAAAATAAAAGGCACACAGGTGCCATTGCAAGTTGGTGTATTAATATATTGCTTTGTCCAACAGGTATCTCTATGTTGCAGACTCTGTGCAAGCACATAAAAGTACAATTTATTGCACTGGCCCTTCTCAGGTTCCCATTTGAAAGCAATGGAGTTTTGAAAAATAAAAGTTATAATTGTTTTTACCCGCTTTGTAAGGAGTTTTGTATTTCCTCCCTAAATTTTCAGGGTCACAGCTGTAACTGGGGATAGAACCTATGTACTGCCAATAAATAAATTCTCATTTTCCAGATTATGCAGTAAGATTCTACTCCTCAGGGAAGGTTCAATAGGAAGTTAGGAAAGGACAGAATGACCTCACCTCTCACAGACACTTATTAGGGTGTCCGTATCCCTCTCTCTCTCTTTTTGCTTTTGCTGTGGTTTTTTTTGTGTGGTGACCTACTTCTTAGAGCCTAGGTTTTCAACCAGTGTGCTGTGGCACCCTGGGGTGACTTCTTCCTGCCAAAGCTGTCTCTGTTGAAAGATAGTGGAGCAACCTGGACCCGTTGACCCCAGTGGATTCTACACTTGAGTAGGCCTTTGCTGGGGAAACCCATTTTCATCATTATTGGGTTGTAGGCAATGTTGGGTCCTGCTCAAGAGGAAACCCATTAAAATAGGTGGGTAATGGATGGGCAATAAACTGAAACAGTAATAATACCCAAGAGACCTACTAAAATTGATTGGTGCGGTTGACTCAGGGGGTCACTGGCCTCCAGTGGGTCTTCCCTGAGCCAGATTTATATTATTATATTAATATAATATCTTATCTTCTATAGGGTTGTTGCCAGTGTTAACTTTACTCAGTACAACTGAAACTGAAACCATTGAAACTGATGGTTACGGCAGACGGTGTCATTGACTTCCAGTGAAGCCTGTGGGGGTTAGAACATGGTAAAGGGACCCCTGACGGTTAGGTCTAGTTGCGGACAACTCTGGGGTTGCGGCACTCATCTCGCTTTATTGGCCGAGGGAACCGGTGTACAGCTTCCAGGTCATGTGGCCAGCATGAATAAGCTGCTTCTGGTGAACCAGAGCAGCGCACAGAAACGCCGTTTACCTTCCCGCTGGAGCGGTACCTATTTATCTACTTGCACTTTGACGTGCTTCAAACTGCTAGGTTGGCAGGAGCAGCGACTGAGCAACGGGAGCTCACCCCATCACAGGGATTCGAACCGCCAACCTTCTGATCGGCAAGTCCTAGGCTCTGTGGTTTAATCCACAGCGCCACCCGCATCCCTGGGGTTAGAACATAGCAACCTTCGAATCCAAGTCCCAGTGTTAAGTGGGGTTTCCCCTGTATCCCACAGGGGACCCACAGAAATAATGTGGTCGGTAAAGGGAGCTGTGGACTCGAAAAAGGTTGAAAACCTCTGCCTTAGGGCACAGATGTAGAAAACACATTGATGGAGGTTAAAAAATGCATACCATGATGCTGTGCATGCACACTCAGAATGAAGCCCTATAGAATTCTATGGGACTTACTCCCAGGTAAGCATTAGGCACATTTGTGGGCTAATTTAATCTTATTTCTAAATCCCTGAAATGGAGCAGGGCACTTGAATCAGAACCGGATGTGTTGGCTGATTCAAACTCCCCAACCCTTTACCGCTGTGCTCCACAAATGTTCTCATCATCCTCTGTGAAGAATGGATTGTTGGCGCATCAATTAAGCAAGCCCAACCTATCAAAATCAAGGCCCAGTACCATAACAATCCATGTCCTTCAATTGATTCTTCAGCTCTCTTTGACTGACAAAGCCAGTTCACCAATAAGAAAGTTTTTAAAGGGATAGGTTGGGACTTAAAAGTGTCTCAACAGGCTCCATGCTTCTATTAAGGAGAAATGAATGTGAGGGGCTGAATAGCTCTGCAAGGGAGACTTTAACTTGCTTTTCTTTCTTAAGAATAGTAGTCAAAATTTCCTCCTACTCATTCTCTTTTTTTGCAAGGCTTACCACCCTGCAAGGAAGAGCAGTATTGATTAGGCTCCCTAGCACAGGCAGGGAAAACTGATGTGGAGAATCGATGCAGAAGGGGCTTAACTTAAGACACCTGGTGAGGCAGGATTAAAACCAGGGAACTTGCTCAATTCCCAGCTCAGGTCTTAAGAGCGCACCCACTCCTCCACCCTTTTACAAGTTTGCGTGTAGCCAGACAGTTCTTTCTCAGAGCATGAAACATGCAAACAAATGATTCAGCTCTCCGGGGGATCAGGGCTGATGAACAAGAACTGCTGCCTCTTCTACTCTAGTTTAAGCATAAGTATTTTTGTGGGAGATTGCAGCCAACTATAACCATAGCATGTGCCATGCTAGTTATTGCACCAAGAGGTTAAGACCATAAATCTGTATCCCTAGACTCAGCTAGGCTGTGGTCATACCCCTCACCTAGAAGGAAGGTAAGTTTTCTCCAGTTGTTCTTTCTATTATCCTGAACACTGTAAGTACTGAAGGTCTCGTCTGGGGCTCCAGGCTCAAACCTCGTAAATGACTCGCTAGCCATTTTTATGCTTCTTGACCTACAATTGAGAAACATTTTACCATATCATGTAACCATGATGTTTGTACCTGCACTTTACCTACTGCTTAATGGATAAATGCACAAATCAAAGAACTGTAAAGTTGGATGGGTACCCCAATGGTTATCTAGTACAACCCCCTTGCAATGTAGAATCTCAGCTAAAGCATCCATGACAGATGGTCATCCAACCTCTGCTGGAAAACCACTTGGTTCCCACAGGCACCACTGCTCCTACCTAGGAGTCAAACCTTGATTAGAAACCAAGCTGAAAGGAAGCACCTGCATCCAGACACCTGCACACAGTTCTGCTCAAAATAGAGAGACACACCCAATGACAAAAGAGAACCCGAGGTTCTCCGAAAACCCACCCCATGGACTAAGGTGAAAAGCCACTTTTGCTCCTGAGAATGAAGACAAAATAAACCACTGTACATTTTTTTTAATGTCTGCACGTTATCGCTAGGAAAAGATTAAACACTTTTTTGGAAAAAGGCTAAAAGACAAAACTGTACAAATTTACTAAAGCGCACTTTCTTTTTTTAAGTACATAAAAAGAACTCTTTCACAGAGAGCCTGACATCAGCAGGAGAGAGGAGGACTGTTAAGAGTGACCAAGCAAATAATTTCTCACATCAAGTTGAGCAGGTGCCACACTTTTAACTGTGCAAAGTTACAAAGGTGCCCACCTAACTGGCCCAAAGGAGGGTTTTCTGGGAAGGTGGGGCCCCTGGTCGTAAGACAGGGGTCTGCTGGGATGGGGTGGGCAGGTGGGAAACTTTTGGGGAGGGGGGCGCAGGTATTACAGCAGACATACTCAACACACGGCCTGATAGAGCCAAGCCCTCCAAGCGATTTCAACACGGGGCTTCCCCAAAGGGGTGGGGAGTTTCTAACCCAAAGTGTGGAAGAGTTCTCTCAGGATCAACTTAGTGCTTTTTTCCAAGTTGTAAGAACCACTTAATGCCTCTCAAACACACTTGTCAAAACATGCTTAATTTGTCACTAATATCACTTTTTCCTCTCTCTTTTTTTTAAAAAAATAAAAATACTAATGCCAATATTGAACAACCTGACCTCTTGTTAACTCTAGAGATGGTGCCCGAAGGGTGTCTTGGAGGTGGGGGCAGAGGGAGGGTGAAGAGTTCAGCCTCTGCGGCAGTATACACTTCTGGTCCCTGATCTGGGAAAATCAACATAATCATCGCCTCCCCTTTGCCTGAAAATCCTGGGAATAGGCCATCCTTCTGTGCTGCCCTCAGACAAACAAGCAAATGAAAGATCCATTCCATTCAAAAGGGTTTGCAGAAATGTCAGGTTTGCAGATCCAGCTTGACTTGGGTCTCAGCTGAAAAAGCAACTGAGGAAAGGAGGAGCTAAACACTCCCCCCCCCCCCCGCAAAAGGCAACAGGTCTATTATCACTGGTCTCAACACCTTCCTGGAACATTTGGTAACTCTGGTGCTCTTTATCCCAAGTGTAGGACAAGTCTGTCAGAGAAAAAGCAGGTCCGAGGGTCACGGCAAGGATGAGAAAGACACAGCTCAAGGCTGAAGGGAAGCTTCAGTTCATGATCTCTTCTAGGGGTAAGAGAAGCAGAGACTCCGCTCTACTGAGCCAACACACTCAGCTTCTTTGAAACATTACTTCCAAACCCTTTGCAGACACTGAAAGCAACTTCCCTGCTGGGACTTTTTTTTTGCACATCATCAACCATCTTCAGAAAACCTGGAGGGTCTGCAACAGGTTTCAGTAGCAGAATGAAGCAGCCCCACGAGAGAACATGATTAGATAGAGGACACAGGTCATTTTTTCAGTTTATGAATACAATGGTACCTCCAGTTGTGGATGGGATCCATTGTGGAGGTCTGGCCGGATCCCAAGGTTTTTGAAACTGGAGAGACTGCTTCTGCGCACATGCGCACAGCAATAGAGCGCTTCTGCGCATGCACGCAGGGCAAAAACCCAGAAATATACTTCCGGGTTTGCCGCTTACGTATCCCGAAGTTTACGTAACCGGAGGGAAATGTAAGCAGAGGTACGACTGTATTCTTGATTTGAAAAATCCATGATTGAATGCTCAAGTTAATCTGGTTGAA
Source organism: Podarcis raffonei (assembly GCF_027172205.1). Lineage (NCBI taxonomy): Eukaryota > Metazoa > Chordata > Lepidosauria > Squamata > Lacertidae > Podarcis > Podarcis raffonei. Next base: position 2,022,541 of record NC_070619.1, on the reverse strand, counting down.
AGGAAATATTTCCTTTTTAAAAACAAAAACCCACACACGCACACTAAAAGCATGACTGTGTCCCTGTGCTAAAAACAGAAGTTCTGCACCAAGAAAAGCAGGATTCTGCAACACGATTAAATTATGCAAATTGATCACAATGCATAACTAGTTTTAGTACTCTGCATAAAATATTCCTGTTTTTGCTAGCCAGAGCAGGGCAAGGGCACACTTTTATCCCAACACAGGAAAGCCTCTTGATTTCTACGATCTCGGAACATAATTGCCCACAGAAAACTTTCAAGTCCACTGAGGGCTGGGAACCTGCCTTTTTGAGAAAGAGAGAGGAGATTCTACATGCACTGAACTCTGGCCCCAGTACCACATCCTGCACTTCTCTGGTGCCCCTTGGTGTCCATCTATGCAGGCACATTCAAGCCAAGCCTTCATTCCTTCTTGCTCCCACTTTCTCCATTGAGGACAAGAAGGCTGGGAGAAACAGGGTCCTTTCTGAGCCACCTTGGTAAAAGGTGGGGGCGGGCAAGGGGCACTTGGCTCTGGTAAGCTGGAGGTATGGCAACTGGGGCAGCCTGCATCTATGAACCTCAGGAGCTACGGAAAGGAAAAGGACAAGGTTTGATGAGCTTGCCTTCCCAGTGGGAAATCACTGATCTGGGTGTTCTGTTTTGCTTTTAAGAAACAAAGATGAAAAAGCAATTAAAGGGAAAGAGATTTATCATGGGGTGGGGGGGTGGGGAGCCGACCCGGCAGATTCAGTAGTAGTTGCGATCTGCTCTCCCGCATGAACTGCCCAAGCCTCCCGTCCCCAAGAACATGGAACAAATGTTCCCTGAAGTGCCCCACACTCCATTTTCACTTTGCTTCTATGCACAGTTCTTTCTACTATATGCCAAGCTAAAAGGAGTCAACTGTTAGGGAAAGCACAGTCCGTGTTGGCTGGTGGCTACCGGACCACCGAATTGATTTCCTTCAAAAAAACAAACGTAACAGCCTTGGGAGTGTGCCAGTTAAAATGCAAGGATGTGACATTATAACAGGCAGGTTCAAATTAGCTGGGTGGTTTCCTCCCCTGCTTCCCCACACCCAGTTTTTTTCCTTCATTAGAGAAAATTGTCTGTAAAGTTTTGTTGAAAGGAATCAGCTTAATGGAAAGAACACTTTTCCATGTGAATTGCGTAAAACCTAATTCTGGGTCAGGGAACGGATGTATCAAAACCCCTTCGCACAATTGTGTGTGTGTGTGTGCAATGCAGACACACACACACACCTGCAATCCAGGCAAACCACAGAGACCGTAAGAAGGAGCTGAGAGTGGCCATGCTATCCTGCAAGTCTGTGAAGTATCCTTCCCTAACGCAACACTTGCAAGGCAAGGAATCAGCAGCCCACTGTCTGTTTAAAAAAAGCTCAGCGTAAGAAAAACCCCAACTCTGTCGCCTCCTCTTCTCCGAGTGAAGACTGCACATCGGCCTCCTTTCACAACAGGCTGGCCAGACTGGTGGTGGGTCCGTTCTGCGCCTGGAACTGTACAGGTGGGGGTCCGTCTGTCCACTGCAGGTGGGGGTGGAGAAACACACACACAAGCTGAGGGTCAGTGAGCAACCAAAGTGGGAAATGTTATTTTACCCTCAAAACCAGTACCATTTAGCAGCCTGTATTATGGGGATGCTTGACTGTTTACATTTAAGTAGAGTTTATTAGCCACTTTGCTACTGAAAAAGCATCATATGCAGCATACACACTACTAAACAATACACTCCCCAACCAAAGCCCCTAAACAATACTCCAGCTCACAAATAAAAATATCCAATTAACCTATAACATTTAACAAGAAGTTAAACCACCACCACCCCACCCTCCAAATGAAACAGCACCCACCCAAGTTAAACCCCCATCCCTGTTAAAACAATAATTTTAACACAGCAGGCCTCCCTCCACAATTGGAAACCCACAAGAAGAGCCTAAGCACAACAGCAACAACTCTCCCCACCTGTGATCCCCAGCAACTGGTATTCAAGGGCAGACGGCCTTCCCAACAGTGGAGGGGGAGCACAGCCTTGTCCTCCTCCATGAACTGATCTAATATATTTTTAAAGCCATCCATAAGAACTGCCCTGCAGCCCATCTAGTCCAGCATCCTGTTCTCACAGTGGCCACCAGATGCCTCAAAGGGAATCCCACGAGCAGGGACTGAAGAGCAACGGTGGCGACTCTGCCCAGCAAATGACATTCAGAGGATTAATTATAATAACTGTCACCATTAAAATTTATATACCACCCTTCACCCGTAGATCTCAGGGCAGTCCACAACACAGAATTACAATATTAAAACCACGAAAGACATGGCAGAGGTAAGACCAACAGAAAACCAATAATCCCCCCTCCCACAACACATTTAAAGGGGCACCCTAAACCAGCTCAAATCTGGAAGTTCAGGATGCCTATATAAAGGCAGGCTGGGAAACAGATGCTGCTGGCCTCCTATCGCCCCCTGAACATGAGCTACAGTGGTGGCGGCTGGGGCCAGAATCCAGCAACGTCCGGAGGGTCTGACATACCGTGATGAGGTTGTGCTCTGGGAGACTACAGGCCTCGATGTGGTCCTGCAGAAGCTGCTGAGAGAAGTTCTGGTGCATCTGCGCGGCTTCGTGGGCATCAATGGCGTTCCCACAGGCTTTGTTCAGGTCTTTTTTTCCGCAGAGGGAAGGGAGAAAAGAGGAAAGGAGAGTGAGATGGCAGACTCCTGGTGGGGATACACACCTAGTCTCCGTCCATTTCAGAAGCACCAGCCACGAAGATGGTGCAATGTTAGGGAGGTAGGCAGGCATTTGGCCTGTCAGGCCTAATTGCCTTTTTACTAGAACACTAACCAGAGCCGAGGGCAATAAGCCGCACAGTCAGAACTTTCCCCAATATCTCCCCAGGAAGATCCAGGTGCAAAAGATATACAGAGTTAAATTTAGAAAGGGCTTTTCGGCAAATGATATAGAATAAAAAAGATGTTTAAAGTGATTATACCAAAAAAAAAACCCTGGAAGCTTTTATCTTAGGGATTATAGAGACAGAATTCCCCCAAAAGATGATTAAGTTGTTCATGTAGAATTCTTTATGCACAAAAATGGAAAGAAGTTCCCATGAAAGAAGAATGAGTCTCTGCTTGCCATGTGGCAGAGCAAACATGGCAATAAAATAAGATGATAAACACCTATATGGTAGCTGCACGGAAGGTCCTTGGGAAGCCCAGGAAATGGCCACCATTTCGTTTTCACTACCAGGAACGAAGCAAAGGTTCTGTATTTGAATGTGGCATCCTGACTGTTCCCAAACAAAAAAAACCCCTGCATTTTGCCTTCTTTCTTTCTTTAAGAGGCCTTATTTTGCAGCGATTGAAAACCGGAGACTTTCCCCCTCTCCAATCAAAGTTGATTATCAGGCACCTGGAGGAAGAGGGAAAGTCTCTCCCCCCTCCCTCCAATAACTAGGAAGAGAGTTCACCCTCAAGGACAGTTTGGCAGGAAGTTTAAAGGCAGCACATAAAAAACAAGTCAGACTCTTGGTCTATCTAGCACAGTATTGTATACTATTGACTGGCAGGTGCTCTCCAGGGTCTCGCCATCTGCTAACTGCCCCTTTTGAAACAAAACATGCCATCAGCGATTGAGCTGGGGTCCTTCTGCATGCCAGGCAGCTGCTCTGCCACTCACCGCCTTCTCTGACACTTACCTCGCAGGAGAGCCGATGACCACAGCTGCACGGACATGTCTGGGATCTTGCTTGCCAACTGCATGGCAGGAACCACCATGTTGTTACTCTCCTAGGGGTAGCAGAGCAAAGGGTGTGAGCAAATCACATGTGGACAAATCCACCCCCACCTCCAAATTTCTGCATGAAATGCCGCACACCAAACCGCAGGAGTGGGCTGTGCCTGCCACCTCTAAAAAGACTCCCAGGAATGGAATTCCAGAATGCCTCACACAAACACCGTTTGGAATCACAGTACAGTAGAGCAGGAAGAGACCCAAGAGCTCATCTAGTCCAACCTCCTGCAATGCAGGAAAGCTGCAAGGCCGCTTGAGAAAACTGGGCTTCCCCCACCCACAAACAGTAGTATTTTCTAAACTTCCGGTAGCTCTCTTCCAAGTTTTGATTTTGATGTACGGATGGGTACATTACCCTCAGAATGAGTGGTACCCACCATGTTCCTGTGCGAGTCACTATTCCACCTCCAGATCATAGGTTCCTACAGAGACACGGTGCACTGCCTCCTCTGAGGAGCTCCACTGCGTGCATTGCTGCACTTAGACTGGATGAGTATTCCAACCTCAGGTAAAGCTGTGGCAGAATTATCCAGCTCTAAATGGAAGCAACTCCAGAGCAGCCAATCACACCGAGATGCAGGAGGCAGCCTCCTCCTCACCGAGGGCTCAAATAATCCCATCATTTCACTTCTTGCGGCAGCCTAGCAGAGTTCTCCAAAGGCAGCACTTTGGAAGCAACTGTTCTAAACACGTGGACAGTTATCTGTAGGACTTATTTATGTACAGCGGGGGAAATTGCTGTCTGCACTCCAACAGTGTGGAGAGCGACCCAAATGATCAAGGTCCTGGAAACCAAACCTTATGAGGAACGGTTGAGGGAGTTGGGTGTGTTTAGAATGAGAAGATATGATAACATGGAAGACAAGATGAGCTTGTTTTCTGCTGATCTAGAGGGGATGACCCGAGATTCTGGCTAAACATTAGGATGAACTTTCCAGGTGGTAATAGCTGTTCAGCAGTGGAACGAACTACCTTAGGTGATGGACTATGCCTCACTGGCAGTTTTTAAACGGAGGTTGGATGCTTTAGCTGTGATTCCTGTATTACAGGGGGTTGGACTAGATGGCCTTTGGGTCCCTTCCAACTCTATCATATATTCTATGATTCTATGATTCCACCAGTTTAAAGGGAATACGGTGCAGGGGGAGGGGGATTTACAGTTCCAATCTCCTCAGCAAACCCCTGGACGTCTATTCTGTGCATCTCTCCCCCCCCCCCCCAAATAAGCAAACCACATCACAGAAGTTGGCAACTGATTGTGAGTGTCACAATGTGCCCAATATACCCCTGAGGCACCGCTGCTTTCTTGGCAATTTTGTAAGCAGAGGCCTGATGAGCTCAGGGGAATGGAGAGCATTGCTCGGCGGCATTCTTAAGCTGGATTGATTCCACGCTCCAGTCCCCTTTGGTGACAGAGGAGAAGTGAAACATTGACAAGAGCACGATTCTAGAGAGCCTGTGCTGCTCACCCTGTGATTCCCCAACACATAGAAGATGTGACCCAGGAGGACGAGGGAGCAGGCTGTTAACCGATTCAGGTCTTCCGCGTTTGACATTTTCAACGTCTCCCGCAGAAAACGCCTGTCGGAAAGAAAAGGAGGAGCCTGAAGCGACAACTGGAATGCAACAAGCCCTGCTGGTTTTTGTCCAGTGACCAGAGGCACTTAAAAAGCTGGAATCCCCCACTAACACCCTCCCTGCAAGGTGGGTATTTCCCCCCCAAAAAATGTTCTGTGGATTTCTAGGGGACTGTTAAGGAGCGAAGCTGATGGTGTTGCCATTCTGCCAGTCTCTTGCCTGCAACTGAGGAGACTGGATAACTTTGGAATTTGGCTGATAATGTGGAGGATGTATTACAGTGGTACATACGCTTCAGGTTACATACGCTTCAGGTTACAAACTCCGCTAACCCAGAAATAGTGCTTCAGCTTAAGAACTTTGCTTCAGGATAAGAACAGAAATCGGGCTCCGGCAACGCGGCAGCAGCAGGAGGCCCCATTAGCTAAAGTGGTGCTTCAGGCTAAGAACAGTTTCAGGTTAAGTACGGACCTCTGGAACGAATTAAGTACTTAACCCGAGGTACCACTGTACCTGCCTTTTATCCTAAGTCCGCAAGATAGCTCACAACAATTTAAAATCAGACACTGATACAGTCATACCTTGGAAGTTGAACGGAATCCATTCTGGAACTCTGTTCCATTCCCAAAAAGTTCGGAAACCAAAGCGCAGCTTCTGATTGGCTGCAGGAAGCACCTGCAGCCAATCGGAAGTTGCGGAAACCCTGTCGGACGTTCGGTTTCCAAAAGAATGTGTGAAAACCAGAACACTCACTGGCTACCTCAGTGGGAGAGAGGGGAAGCAGAAGGCTCACTCCATCATCTTTGCTGGGGGCCCAGCTCCATCAGGCACCTCCTGCCCATGACCTTTGCCAGCTGGTCAGTGCAGGGAACTACGCATTAGAAATTGCTGCCTGTTGTGATCCTCCTCATCTCTCCCTGTCCCTTTTCCCTCGTGTGTCGTGGGGTTTTTTGCAGATTGTGCGGGCACCAGGGACTGCCTTGTTTTGATTCTATGCAAGCTGCCCTTGGCTGAACAGCAGGATGCATAACACTTTACATAATGATAATAGTAATAGTAGTAATCCAAGTTTGCTGGGAGGGGGAAGAGGACAGAGCGATCTCTCCAAAAAGGGGAACAGGCTAGGGGATGCCTACCTGTGCCTATCACCCCAGCTTTGTCAGAACAATGAGGGTTTCCCACCCCACTCTCATTCATTCCAATAAGCCACATCTGCACAGGATGCAGCGCAGAGAGGCAGGTTGCCACTTGACTTCACTAAGTGCCATAAAAAACCAGGCAGCCCCCATTCTCACTCTCTGCCCTCACTTGCTTTTTCCCTCCCTCTGCATAAGCTGGAGCAGCCAGCCAACCAATCCCAAACGACTCACTTGGCTTCGTTGTACCTCCCTTGGAAAAAGGAAAAGAGACCTCGGATGTAGAAGGCTGCGGCTCTCAGGCAGTGGGAGCTGGAGGAGAGGCAGATGCAACAACAAAGAAATGGGCATTAATGGCAATTGATGGGCAGTGATGGCAATTAACTCTCGATGCAGAGACTGGGGAAGGCACAAGCAGAGGCTGTACCCAATAGTTCCCAAACTTTCCCCTCCACAGGACACTTCTGCCTTGCATTCAAAAGGTCCCATGTTCAATCCCTGGAGACATTGGGTAACACAGGGCTGGGAGAGCCACTGCCTGTCAATGCAGACAGCGTTGAACTAGAGGGACCAATGGTCTGATTCAGTGTATGTTTGCTATTCTTCTTCAGAATCTACCCATGCAAGTGGATTAAGGCATGGAAACTGTGTTTATATTATTATTACTAAAATCTGTATACTGCCCTATACCTGCAGGTCTCAGGGTGGTTCACAACATAAAGGCAAAAAATACATAATAAAAACAAAAACAAGAACCACCCAATAATCCCCCCTCCCCAACACATTTTAAAAGAGCATTGGATAAGATCTGGTTAAAGAGGGGCATTTTTGCCTGGCACCTAAAGGTGTATAATGAAGGTGCCAGCCAAACCTGGGAACAGCATGAGAAAGAGATGCCCCCCCGACTTCCAGATCAGCTGAGTAGTAAAAGCCTGCAATAGCAGGCAATGTGTGTTGGGCTTGTTTTTACGCTACAGCCAACTAAGCAGATGGACTATGACAAAGCTGTCCACTGCGAGGTTCGATGCCAAAGCATTTTGCTGCTGCTATTGGTGGCTGCCTTGCTTCCGCTGGCCAGTCAGGGGAAACTTAAAGCTGACGCTGTGTGACTCAATGGAAGTGCCAGCACTTCTAGGCTTATTGACATGCAGTTATTCTGGTGCGCAAAGAGAGCGCTCACCTCAGGGGTCTGCAAAGGTATTAGAGCCAGCATCAGGTAGTAGAGTGTGGGAAGACCCAAGGGCTCCAATCCCCACTTGGCCATGAAGCTCACTGGGCCAGTCACCTATGCTCAGAGTTAACCTACCTCACAGGGTTGTTGTGGGGATTAAATGAGAAGGGGGAGAACTGTTTATACCACCTTGAGCTACTTGGAGGGAACGGTGGAGCATAAAGGAAATAAAAGGAATAGGAATGAAAATAAAAAGCACTTGCTTGTGTCAGGTGGTCACTACTAGTGTTAGAAACGTAAATATATAAGCTAGGCGCCAAATCGCTCTGTAAACCAAGGTTGCAGTCACCAAAGTGGAATGCTGTATGCTGCCTCTTTGACCGTAATAATAAGCGTTCATTCAAAACAGAAAGTCTATTTGTCATTTTGGGGCAAGATGGCTCTAAAGTCTTATTTTTCAAATAATGGACTGATTGTGATTGATTCTCAGTTAAACATCTGGCTAATTAAGATGACAATCATGAGCTAGGGCAAGAGCTTTGAGAACTTCAGGAAGAAAACCACCTGATGCAGGGACAGTCCACATATCTATTTGGCCTATTTGGACCTTTTTTCTTAATGGTAACTGCTTCTGCTCACGCTGCACAATAAAAGCATCTTGGTTCCAGAAATTTGTTCTCTATTGTGCAGATAAAATATAATGGATAGAATTCTATGGGATAGGGTATTAGGGTGTGAAAACAGTCCAGATCCAATGATCCCCAGATGGTGGAGACATCAGGCACCATCCTGGCGCCCAGGCATCTTCACTTGGTTGCAAGTGGCCGATAGATAACTTCAAACACTGGTCACTACTAACCCATAAATCTATTTGCTTCCAAGCATAACTGGCGCACATACCTCACAGGGAAGTTGTGATCTGGATTTATTCTTTCCAATAAACTGTAAAGCTAGAGGAGAGGAGAAAAAGAAGGAGGAGGTTTAATGTTCCGCAATACACATTAAAAACAGCGAAAGGGTACATCTGTGGCTTTCTCAGATGTTGCTGGACTCTCAGCAGCCATAATCAATCCTGACCACAGGCCACACTGGTAGGATGAGGTTGTTGGGATTCCATAGATGTTCCCAACCAGTGCTCTGAAAGGCAGCTCCAGGACTGAAGCCAAGGGAATCTTCCTACCTCTTGATGCCGGTTCCCCTCCCTGATGTAGACGCTCGCCAGGTTAGTCACGATGAAAGCCCACAATTCCTGGTGGGTGGTGAGCTGTGGGTGTGGGGAAGAGGAAAAAAGGCAAAGTCAGAACATGACTAAAAACAACAACAACCCAACTCATAGAAGGCAGGATTTCCCACTTTTGTTAAGGAACTGTGTTTGAAGGAGCATGCCTGGATACAGGAAGCCAATTTCTGGCTCTGTGTTGAGACACTGAATCCAGCCTTACCCTGAGTGCTGTGGTGAACTGAGCTTCCGCGTTGTCCATGCAGTTTACGGAAATGCAGTACAGCCCCTGCGAGGGAAAGAGAGAAATTAACATTCCAAGGTTCAACAACTCTGGCCTCTAGAGAGAGGGGTGGGGTGGGAGAGAGCATAGAAGCAGCAGTGGGTATAAAACCCTTTTGGCATGAAACTTGATAGAAAATAGAAATGAACAATCCCCTCTCCTCACTACAAAGGAATAGAGCAGGGACCCCCCCCCAAGTTTACTTTCAGAGAAACTGGAAGGGGCGAAGAAGCCGGAGCAGCTTTTTCTGAACTAACAATTTGTCTTTTCTATTCTCTTGCAGCTTTAAAAAATTTAATGCTTATCGCTGCAATAATCTTAGGCAAACTGCTTTATACAGTCCGCCTGGAAAACAGTTTATAAATACTGCAAATAAATCAATGTAAGTTGTTTAAAACAATAAAGTATAACAACAAATAAATTTTAACTGGATAAGTTGAAGGAGGTTTACCCCCCACCCACCCCTGCCCCAATTACATGGCTTAAGAAGAAGAAAGACAGAGTCTGTTGGGCTTAATTTTTTTAAAAAAAGAAATCCTCTGTGCATTGTAGAGCTGGAAGGGAATCACAGCAAACTCAGGCTGCTATACTTACCAGCAGAGTGTGGAGCTGAGCTGCGTGGTTTGAGAAGAGCCGAGGAGACTGCTGGCAGAGCTGGCAAACCTGGGAGATCTTTTGGAAGACGAGGCAAATGGGAGGGAGAGGTGGCATTTAAGTCAGTGCTGTGGGTTTCTTTCCCACACTGACGGATCTTTCCCCACAAAGCCCCAGAAGGGTCACCTCCCGCCCTCTGCCTGCCATTCCTCCACCATCTTTCACCAGCCCCAGCTAAGTGATGTCTGCAGTACTGCTGCTGCTGCAGTAGAACACCCATCTCTCCTCAAGGTGGGGGAGCCTTGGGGCTTTCCCCCAGACCAGCCACCCCATTTCTGGCCTCCAGCCCCTTGAGGGTTCTTGCCTTGCTGGGATTGTTTCCTTGCACTCCAATGATGCCTCGATTGACCGGACCAAGGACAGAGAAGTGTGTCCTGCTCTACAAAGCTAAAAGAAACTAGCCTGCTCTACAAAGCTAAAATGTTTACCTGTTGTCCCACCTACTTTTGCCTCTGGCCCCTGGAAGATTATCCAGCAGAGAATGTGGCCCTTGGGCTGCCCACCCCTGTGCTAAGACAGCCTTTGCCAAACCACAGCCCCTCTCCTGATCACAGAATTGTAGAGCTGGAAGGGATCCGATGGTCATCTAGTCCAACCCCCTGCAATGCAAGAATCTAATGAGCTGTAACTGCTATCAGCTGTTTTGGACTGCAACTCCTACCAACTCCAGGCTGCACTAAGTGCTTCTCAGCGCTGCTGCGCCTTCAGCAAGCACCGCGGGGCTTTGCCTGCTCCTTTGCCCTCAAAGGATGTGAGAAAGGAATCCCTGGAATTCATTTTTATAAATACCGTATTAGATTAAGGTCTGGTTAACTACAATAATACCGTAATTTCACAATATTTTTTTTCTTCTCTTTTTTTGTTTTCTATATGGGTACTATTTCTTGTTTCTTCTTTTTCGTGTCTTACCTTACTCTGCACACTAGGCTTATAACTTTTTTACAACCTGAGGTTCCTGTAGCTTAGTTAGATGAACTTTTGCCTAAAAACAAAGGAATGAACTTTGTCATTTCCAAATCTTTTGAAAAGAGGTCACCCCAATATCAATAAATCAATTTTTGTATATGTAACTGTATAATGTATTATGTAATATGAACAGCATGTATATAGGAAAAATCGAGTTTGCAAATTTTCTAATACTTGTACAATGTTTTGTACACTGTGAATCACGTATTATTGCTTAGAATAAATCGTGGTTGTACTTTGTCTTTGTTTCTGCAACAAGCACCATAACATTCCCGCATCACTTGGATTGCATGTTCTGCACACAGATTACTTTTTGGTATCTGGAGTATGGATGGCTCTTGCTTCCAGTGCTTTTCTGATGCTTTTAAAAGTTCTTTTACAGATGTAAAAATTCTAAACAGTTCCAAAAAGTTTTTAAGAGTGCTAATACTTATGAGTATTATGCTAATACGTTACATATACGGTGATTTCAACTCTTCATTTTGGGGTGACCTTTTGTCGCAACTGAGAAGAATTAGTCCCTTTTTCAGTGTTTCTAAGAAAAAGTTCATCCCTTTATGATATAGGAAATTGTTTTTATAACCCTACTGCACACTTGTTAATTTTGTACTTTTTATTTTTCCATAAAGAATATAAAGCAGGAACCCCTGGAATACAGAAACTGGGCTCTACCTCCTGCAGGGCTGTGGCTTTGTGGCCCGTCACGAGGCGGCACATGATGATGTGTTCCAACAAAATCACTTGGAAGGAAGACAAGATAGGGCTGCAGTCCAGCACTGGAAGTGAAAAAGAAATGGTGGCGCCTTTAGTGTGGGTGGAGAGGAGGGCAAACGCAGCTGTGATAGCCTCTCCAAGGGCAAGTGGAAAGAGCTGCTCAGCAGTCTTGATATTCTATGGGCACTTCTTTGGGCTGGCAAAGCCACCTTCTGGCCCCAGCCTCCTTTCCAATGGGGAAGGGGGGGCGCGTAACTGAGCACACCAAAAAGGGATATGCCAGAAGCAGTGAGGCGAGGGGTCCTTGCATTTCTGAAGTCCCAGAGGGGAATAAAGAAAACTCGCTCATTCACATATGCTTACAAATACAGTGGTGCCTCGCAAGACGAAATTAATTAGTTCCTCGATTTTTTTCGTCTTGCGAAGCACAGTGTCGGGAAAGTTTTGGAAAAGCTTCAAAAATCACCAAAGTCTTCAAAAACCTCAAAAAAGGCTACCACACCGCGTGCTATGAGTTGCTCCTCGAAGTCAAGTCGCAACTGTATTAACGGTGTTAAGAAAAAGGAAACAAACTTGCAAGACGTTTCCGTCTTGTGAAGCAAGCCCATAGGGAAAATCGTCTTGCGAAGCAGCTCAAAAAACAAAAAACCCTTTCATCTTGTGGGTTTCCGTCTTGCGAGGCATTTGTCTTGCGAGGTACCACTGTAGATCTTGGTTGACGTAGTAACAAAAGGATACCATATTTTTCTGTGTATAAGACGATCTTTTTGCTTAAAAAATAGGCAAAAATTGGGTGTCGTCTTATACACAGATAGTGAATGCAGAGGGGGGATGTGCGATTAATGGCAGCAGCAAGCAGGAGATTGGCAGTGGTGATTGGGCAGGTGATTGGTGGCTGCTGGCAATTGGCTGTGGCTGCGGCAATTGGCGGCTGTGGCAAGTGGGCGGGTGGGCTGCTGGTGGCGGCAAGTGGGCAGACAACTGGCGGCTGCAGCGAAGTGTGCAATCGGCAGTGGCAGGCAGGTGGGTGAGCGATTGGTGGAAGTCACCTCCCCCCCCCCAAAAAATGCTAAACAACTTAATTTTGGGTTAAAAAAATAGGGGTCGTCTTATACACAGAAAAATACAGTAAATGGTATTTGCTGGTAGTGGGTTGGAGATGGGGGTATGACTGGCCTTAGAAAAGGGGACTGACAACCCTCCACAAAAAAGGTGGCAGTGATAAAGGGGAGGTGCATAGTGGGGGTGGGGGAGAAGGACACCCCCTGGTAGAGATTTAACATGCACATGGTGAGCATTCGAAGCACGGAATCTCAAAAGAACGAAGACATGGGCAGGGAAGAAAATAATTCCTGCTGCTCACTTTTGAGTTTCTCCAGCTGCATAAGCGCCTTGTCCGTGTACTTCTGTGCCTTCTCCAAGTATCCGGCCTGCATTGAGTGCATTACTGTCACCTGTGGAAACAAACAAACAAAAGCCTTTTACCATCATTCTGCAAGAAAACAAAAGAGCCAGTGTGGTTACAAGTGCTGGACTGGGACCTGGGAGACCAGAGTTCAAATCCTCACTCAGCTCACTGGGTGACATTCGGAGCAGTCACTGCCTCTTGGCCTAGCCTACCTCACAGGATTGCTGTGAGGGTTAAATGAGATTGGGGGCGGGGGAGAGAACGATGAACGATGTACTCCACTGTGAGTTGTCACACTCATCCCTCACAGCAAAGATAACTTGACCCACTTTCCCACCAAGGGCTATAAAAGAGAATTTTTCATTAGCTGCCCAAAAACTAAAAGAAACCTGCTCTTGTATTTCCTGCAGGGGAGAGCTGAGCTGGCAGTTAATAGGAGCAAAACATTGGCTGGCTTCACGGTTTTCCCGACATTGTGATTTTTGCATAGTACATACATATATATATATATCATGATTTGCGATACATTGCCAGGTCAAAAATTATGAAACTGTTATCACGATATGGACTTCAAAACAGTTTTGGAGGATATATTGATGTATCACCCAGCCTTAATCTGGTATGAGTCACATGCATTGCATTTTAAGTTCTACACAGCTAGACCCATTGAAATTAAATGGACCTAAATTTCCAGTAGATCTACTCTGAGTAGGACTAACACTGGATATAAACCAAGCCTTTGGCCTCCCCTACCATGGGCCACGTGGCCCCTGTGACCTGGACAGAACAGTAGTGCAACACTGGTATAACTTCCTAGGATGTGGCCCCAATCTTGGGTTCACAAGTGCATTGAGCGGCTCACCAGGTAGACCAGCACACACATGTGCTCCTTGGGTAGCCAGTGGAAGAGGTCAGCAGGGTTGCTGGGCAGGATCTCGTCGTCATGGAGGGTGGAGATGGTCTGGATGCACTGCTGGAGCTGCTTCAGGCAAGGCTTGACACTCTTCACCTGGGGAAAGGAAGGGGTCGCCTCAGCAAAGAGAAAAGCTGCCACCTGCTGATTTTAATGTTGTGAAGCGCCCTGAGATCTACGGAGGAGGCAGTATACAATGATTATTAATCCCATTGAATGAGGAGGCGGGGGGGGGGGAGGGCTTCCCCTCTGTTCCTCTCCCAGCTGCCTTCCTTCTCTCCTGCTACCCCTCTTGGCTACAAAGCTGTCATGGCACTGCTGGTGTGGGTCCAGGCTGCAACCTGGATGCAGTTCAATTGTTAAGCAGATTTCTAAGTTGTTAGGAGAGTGCCCTGGGAATCCCAAGAAACTCGAAGTTTTCTTTTCGGAATTACAGATAATGATGTAACAAAAGAGTTGGTTAACTTATTTAAGTATATAACGACAGCAGCACAAATACTGTATGACCGAAGATGAAAAGGAGGAGAGGTTCCAAAAAAGGAAGAATGGCTTTTGAAAATGATAGGAGTATGCGGAACTGGCAAGATTAACAGCAAAAATTAGAGACCAAAATTACAAAAAAAAACCTTGAGGACTGGAGACCTGTTACTGAGTATTTTAAAAAAAACTACTAAAGGGAGATGAAATATGAGCAACAGCATCAATTATTAAAATAAATAGGTTAAACTGTATGTATTGAATAGTGTATATGAAACAGGCAGCATTCAAAGGTAAATATGGAAACCATGTAAGGGGAAGATGGGAAGTCAATAGATAAAGTAATTTATGGTCTATGTTAAAATCTGTAAGGCTTTTTTGTGGGTGAAAAATCAATCAATGGGGTTGTGTGTTTTTTTAAAGGAGAGTACCCTGGGAAGAGGGAATGATTATTAAAGCACCCTGGGAGTCATAGCTCTTGAAGAGGAATGGGGGCATCCAAGCAACTCCCAGCACCCTCAACAAACTACAGCTCCCATAATTCTTGGGGGGGAGGCATGACTGCTAAAGTGCTGTCACAGGGCTTCAAATGTATAGCGTGAAAGTGGCGCAAGGGTGCCTTAGTTGGATACAAGCCACGGAAATGATTGGAGATGGCTTAACCGAGGCCTATTCATTTCAATGGGTCCAGTGTTTCCCAAACTTGGGTCTCGAGAAGATGAAGAGTTTGGATTTGATATCCCGCCTTTCACTCCCTTTAAGGAGTCTCAAAGCGGCTCACATTCTCCTTTCCCTTCCTCCCCCACGACAAACACTCTGTGAGGTGAGTGGGGCTGAGAGACTTCAGAGAAGTGTGACTGGCCCAAGGTCACCCAGCAGCTGCATGTGGAGGAGCGGGGATGTGAACCCGGTTCCCCAGATTACGAGTCTACCGCTCTTAACCACTACACCACACTCCCTCTCGAGCTGTTTTCAGACTACAATTCTCATCATCCCTAACCGCTGGTCTTGCTAGCTAGGGATGATGGGAGTTATAGTCCAAAAACAGCTCGAGACCCAAGTTTGGGAAACACTGGACTAGTCCCAATAATATTTGCTTGAATACAACCCAAAGGCTCCAATCCTAACTTCACTTATCTGGGAGCAAGCCCAAGTGAATTCAAAAAGACTTAGTTCCAAGAAGACATAGCTAAGCTTGCCACTACAAGTTTTTTGCTTCTAACCACTGCAGGATGCAAGGATGGGGGAGGCGGAAACTGCCAGGCATCTGTAGTGCCTTCCACTCACCTGACCAGCATCCAGGTAATGTGTCACTTGCAGCACCAAGAAGAAGACTCGCAGAGACTCCTTCTGGATGGGGTTCCCCTGCCAGTTCTCCACTATCTGCCCGCACAACGTAAGGAGTGGATGCACCTCTTGTAACTTCCTCTCCATAAGGAGCAGCTGGCGAGTATGAAAAAAAGGAGGGAAGAGGCAAAAAAGGAAATAAAATGGCTGCAATCAGAAGATCAAAGTAAACCTTGCCTGTCATGTGACTACTTTAGAATTCTAAATCTGGTCCGGAGGGGTGAGGGACTCTCCGGAGAAACATTTGAGAAGGCTGCAGGGCAAACAAGAAGGATAAATTCATTCATGCAGTACTGGATGTCACCCAAGTTTTTTTTTTTATGTTTTTATTGTTTTGTTCCAGGTAATTAAAAGGAAAAGCTCTAAGCCCCACCCCCCGGCCTGTTCCCAGAACAGTGGTTATCCCCCCAAAAAACCAATATATTGGTTTTATTGGCATAAAATGTGCATATGGTTCATTCATGTCATCTGGTAGAGTGTTTGTGAGTTAGCTTTTCCATTAATGCCAGGTGACATACCACAGCTGTCCACTCCACTATCAGGTTAACACTTAAAGTCCTCCAGTGTTTAGCAATTGCCATCACAAGAGGTTGTATGAGTTCTTATCCCAGAAGGTGCAAATTCCTCCCTTTCCTTTCCCATAAAAGCTAACACTCTTAATAAAGTCTTAAAATTAACTTAAGATGTTGCGCTTTGTCAAAACTTGCATTTCCAAACATTGTTATTTTTCATGGGAACATTTACTAGAACTCATGACCTTTTGATTTAAAAAATACAGAGTGATATCAAACATCAGCCCTACTCAGAATAGACCCACTGAAAATTAATGGACCCAAATTAGTCACGTTCATTGATTTCAATTTCACTGTGTGAATGAGAAAGTGTGGGGGAGAGGACTGTTATTATGATGACTATTTCATTATTAGGCTGTCCATCAGTTGACTTTTTATATTTTTATCACTGATATTCTGTAATGTGTTTTTAATGTTGTACACCACCCTAGGGGCTTCTGATGAAGGGTAGTATATAAACTGAATGAATGAATAAAATAATAGTACAGTGGTACCTCGGGTTAAGTACTTAATTTGTTCCGGAGGTCCGTTCTTAACCTGAAACTGTTCTTAACCTGAAGCACCACTTAAGCTAATGGGGCCTCCTGCTGCTGCCGCACCACCGGAGCACAATTTCTGTTCTCATCCGGAAGCAAAGTTATTAACCTGAGGTACTATTTCTGGGTTAGCAGAGTCTGTAACCTGAAGCGTATGTAACCTGAAGTGTATGTAAGCTGAGGCACCACTGTACTACTCTGTAGAGCAGATGCTGGATATAACCAACATTATTTGTTTTAAAACATCCCCATAACATGCCATTTGGGTTTCAAGGCTGTGTGGCAAGAATATAAGCAGAGCCCTGCTGGGCTGCACCCCATTTATTTCTGTATTTTTATCTTAATTCAAGGATTCAAGCAAGCAGCAAGAACTAGATCAGAGATGGAGGAACATCTGTGGCTCTACATATCCTGCTGAACTAGCAGCATGTGACCACCGGCTACACAAGTGGATGCTGGAGTCCAAGATCCAGAGGGCCAGAGATTTCCCTACCCTTGATCCAAGGAGAAGCATTCCCTACTCTCAGCAGAGAATATGACTTCTAAGGTTGGGGATAGGGAACCTGCCACCCTCCAGATGTTGCTGAATTACAACTCCCATCATCGCCCCTGACCATTGGCCGCAATAGTTATTGGAGACATCTGTGGGGGGGGCACACAGGCTGCCAACTTCTGTATTAAAGATATGTTTAGGGTGATGTGTGGCTTAATGCAGCCTTCTATTTGTAGGCCACAGCTGAACTGCCCATCTGCAGGTTTGCAAGCTAGCAAATCCAGAACGATTTAAACCCATTTCTCCAAACACACATGCAACTTACCATGCCTTTGCTTAGCAGAAACAGGGCTCTGAAAGGAGAGAAAAATAACAAACTGAAGACTCTAAAATACAGGCAAGACAACCAGAAGTGCAAGGAAGCTAAGAACTTTCAATTAAAGTTTTTATACCATGCCTTTCCACTGCAATGAGCTTAATGTATTTAAAACATCTAAACACAATTACAAGCAAACATCTAAACACAATTAAAAGCAAGCATCTTAAAACAATTCTATTCTCTGACAGCTAATAACTTCAAGGCTGCCAGGAACAGTATCTTTTGGCCATCTTATGCTTGGGTGAACAGGAATACTTTTCAATTCCTCCTGAAAGCTGATAATGAGAGAGAGAGAGGGGGGGGGGAAGGACATTCCACAAGCAGGGAACCACCACTGAGAAGGCCCCCATCATGAGCCTGTGACAACCAAGCAGCCCCCAAGGAAGCTTTGTAACTCTCTCTTGGAAGGTTGAATGAGCCCCCAGAGTACCCCTAATAATCCCGGCCCCCGCGCCCAGACTCCATCAACTTTGGTGGCAAAAGACCAGTTGCCCCATAAGAAAGGACTCACCTTGTATATTCCGACCCTACCACACGGGCGTATTCTGCTCCAACCCCCAGGAGGTCACAAGCAGATACCAAATCTTTTTCAAGTGTATGAAGTTGCTAAATGGAGAAAGAAATACACACACAGTTACATTTCGAAAGTAGGCTACTTCTTCCTTTCAAATCTGATCCTACAGCTAACTGCAGAAGCTGACAGTGTCAGTACTGAGTTTTCTATTACTGTTGGGGGAGGGGCTGGTGGTTTTTCATTTGTTTCCTCAACGTGTTGTATGAAATATAAATGTGTTATATCGTATATATTATACAATGCAATTATGCATATACATACACACACATATATATACACCTACACACACACTCAATGTAAGCCACTGGGAAACCCTTTGAGTGACAAGTAAGTAGAGAGTTTAATCAATGAAAACAAATCAGTCAGCAGAGCATGAGATTCTTAATCTCAGGGTTGTGGGTTCAAGCCCCACCTTGTGCAAAAGATTCCTGCATTGCAGGAGGTTGGGCTAGATGTCCCTCGTGATCCCTTCCAACTCTACACTTCTTTGAGTAAGTAAACTGATCTGCTCACTTTTGCCTCTGGCCCCACCCACCACTAACACACAGCCCCACTTAAGGTCACACAGAAGGAAACACAGTCCTCCGGCTGAAAATGGCTCACCACCCTTGGCTTAAAATAAGCATACCGCCAGCTGGAAGAGGAGGCGGCAGTGCCAGTATGGAGTCTGCTGTGAAATCTGGATGGCTTTACGAAGCAGGGGTTTTGCAGTGTCGACAGAGTTCTGAAACAAAACAAATCAAATAAAAAAAATTGGATATAAAGGGAGGGACCCAAAATAGGAGAATCAACAAGAAGATGTCAGACTGAGCTAAGAACTTCAGCCAGTACAGATGTACCTTGGAAGTTTAATGGAATCCATTCCAGAAGTCTGTTCGACTTCCGAAGTTCAGAAACCAAGGCGTTTGGGAACCGAGGTATTACTGATTAGAAATTCAGATATAGAAGACAGGAGCCAAATGGCTCCTTAAACCAAGGTTGCAGCCGCCAAACCAGAATGTCTAGTTGCCATTTTGGGGGCAAGACAGCTCTAAAGTCTTATTTTTCAAATGATGGACTGACTGTGATTGACTCTGAGTTAAACATTTGGCTAGTGCAGATGACCACCTTGAGCTAGGTTAAGAACTTTGAGAACTTAAAGAAGAAAAGTTACTTGATCCAGTCCATATATCTATTGGCCTATTCCTACCTCTTTCTCTTAACGGTCACATGGACTATTTGTAACGTAGGGCTATTCTTCACAACTGTGAGAATGGCAGTGGAGTAAGTGAACACAAGCAACAACAATTAACTATAACGTTTTTCAGCACTCCTGCTGAGACTGCACATAAAAAGTATTTTGGTTCTTGTTAGCTTGCACAGATAATACATAACTAATAGAATTATACAGGATTAGGTATTAGTGTGTGAAAACAGTCAAGAGCCAATGATCCCCAGGAATGTTGAGAAAGCGCTCTGTCCCATTCTGAGTAACCCAATCTGAGCACGGAGGGAGTGTCTGTCATCCCTCCTCTTGCACTCTGCCAGGCACTCAGGATCAACCGAGCGCTCTGTCTCTTGCCTGCCACCACAGATACACACTCCGACATGCAATCCCATGTATCAGCAAGCAATAACACTGCAAGAGCCTGGCTGCCACATCAGGCCAAAGGCTGATTCAGCACTCTGATCTCAGTGTCCAACAAGATAACCTCATGGGAAGCCCACAAGCAGCACTGTCTCAGCTTAGCTCTATTTTGTAAAGCACCTTTCTAAGTCTTCTCTGGCTGCTGACCCCACTGAACTTTGGGATTTAAAGAACCGAGTGGGAAATATTCTTTCTCCACTTACCTCTTGACAATACAGCTCCGACAGCAGGCTGGCAGCTTCAAATTTGACATCCTCAAACTGCGGAATCTGACAGCATCCAAGTTAAGCTAATATAGTAAAAAAAAATGGTGGAGCAATTGTTTTAAGGGGTATCCAAAAAACAGGGAGCCCAGTTGCTTCTCAAAATTTATATTAACAAAACCAAAGCATGGAATCAATGGGGCTTGTTAAACACTCTGTTGACATGTAGTTGTGTTTTCCCCTCCAAGAAGCAAAACCCCAGTTTCCATGAGACCAGAAAAAAGGATACTTGCTGTGATATCAGCCACTGTAAGAGAAACAGAGAGAAATGAGGTATTCTGGAATCAACAAAAATGAAGCTCTCGACATAAATGGAAGGGGAAGACTTTGAGACAGCTTTGAGTTGTCACTACTGAGCTGTCTTGTCCCTCACACCACATTTTAATCCTTTCCACAACAGGGACATAGGAAGCTGCCTTCTACTGAGCTAGACGTAGCAATGTTTCTCTCCAGAGATTCAGAACAGAGTCTCTCCCTGTCCTACTTGGAGATGCCAGGAATTGAACCGGGGACCGCCTGAACGCAAAGCAGGCGCTCTAACCACTGAGCGATGGGGCTTCCCACTGGAAATAAAAGATGAACAGAACACCCTTTTTGGGTGTCCACCTTTCACTTCTCTTTCTTTCTTTTCTGTTCTCAAGATGCCGACACAGCCGTGCCCCTTGAAAAAGTCCACAGTCCACTTTCATTCTCCCCACACACTTGCTGATGGTCTCAGTTCATTCATGGGATGCCCCCACACCTACTTTATCCAGTGTAGGTGTGGTGGTTAAGAGCGGTAGACTCGTAATCTGGTGAACCGGGTTCGTGTCTCATGCAGCTTCTGGGTGACCTTGGGCTACTCACACTTCTTTGAAGTCTCTCAGCCCCACTCACCTCACAGAGTGTTTGTTGTGGGGGAGGAAGGGAAAGGAGATTGTTAGCTGCTTTGAGACTCCTTAGTAGTGATAAAGTGGGATAGCAAATCCAAACTCTTCTCCTCCTCCTCCTAAAGGGCTCCAGCTCAGCCACAGAGCCCCTGCTTTGCATGCAGAAGGTCCCAGGTTCAATCCCCAACGACATCTCCAGGCATGGCTGAGAAAAGACTTCTTGCCTGAAACCCCTAGCAGCTGCCAATCAGTGTAGACAGTACTGAGCTAGGCTGACCAATGTTGACTGACTCAGTGCAGTTTTCTACACTCCTACTGAGTTGCTTCCTCCTGCTTTGTTGTTCCTTTTCAAGGGTGTTCTCTTTGCTCTCCCTTCTATTAACTGAGGCAGCTCACACCACCAAACACAACAAGCAATAGGGGCCCTTTCAACCTCCTGCTTATTCTCTAACACACCGCGACCTCAAGGTCTCTCCTTCTCACTGTTCCACATAGGCACTGCTACATGTATGCACAGCAGGGGAAATTACGTAGCTCAAACCCTTTCCTGTATGTCTACATGTAACATTTTAACAAAATGGGAGAATTTTGGGCAGCTGTCAAGAAATTCCTACACCATTGTAATAATACAAGGAGTTCAAGCTTTCTTCCTGCCCTTCCTGTTTAACACTGAACTGGGGATGAGGACGCCAATAGGACCATAGCCAAAAACGGCCAACGACAGAGAGATGGGGGTGGGTATCAACATGCTCTGCGAAACCATGAAGTTTGCAAAAGTACAAATATGTTTTTTTGAAACAAAACAAAAAATAATGAGGGCAAAAAATACAGCCCAATGAGGGCAGGGGATTGTTATCCTATCAGAGACAGTAGCTGAAGAACTTTTTGAATTTTTTTTATTGTTCTTCACCTAACGGCACACTCCCTCCACCCCGATATATCTACACCTAGCAAACTGTATAACAGGCATCCCCAACCTGCGGCCCTACAGATATTTTGGCCTACAACTCCCATGATCCCTAGCTAACAGGACCAGTGATCAGGGATGATGGGAATTGCAGTCCAAAACATCTGGAGGGCCATAGGTTGGGGATGCCTGCTCTATAACATCCACTATCACATTCACACACATAACATGCACCTAATATAAATACTTGACATCCATCCCCAAACACACACACACAAGATATATACATCCACGCAGATGTAAAAATACTCTGCGTCCCCTTCCTGGACATGCAACACACGACAGACACACATACGACATTAAAATGCAACACCCCTCCACATCACACATGCATGCATACACACAAACACTTGTGCAAGCACATAACATTCTCTCTGTAATATATAAACGCATATATGCACTGTCTCTCTCACGCACAAGCAAAATATATCGTATCAGTGTGTATGTGTATATATACACCGTCCCCCACAAAATGCAATACACACACATGGGCAAATCACTCTCTCTCTCTCCAGGCTTGATTATTGTAACTCGCTCTACGTGGGGCTGCCCTTGAGGCTGACCCAGAAACTCCAGCGGGTGCAGAATGCCGCGGCGAGGCTCCTTACGGGGTCCTTGCCACGGGATCACATTCATCCAGTGCTTTACCAACTGCACTGGCTCCCGGTGGAGTACAGGGTCAGGTTTAAGGTGCTGGTTTTGACCTTTAAAGCCCTATGCGGCCTAGGACCCACATACTTATGGGACAGCCTCTCCTGGTATGCCCCATGGAGGACCTTAAGGTCCATAAATGACAACACTCTGGAGGTCCCAAGTCGCAAGGTGGTTAGATTGGCCTCAACTAGGGCCCTGCGGGACTTGACATCAAGACAGAGCTGTTCCGCCTGGCCTTTGGTTTGGGCTCAGTCTGACCCTTATGTTTCCCTCCCCTTACGGTCTTGATCTATGGGCTACTTTTAAAATGAGGCTGTATTTTAAATTGCATTTTCACCTATATTTTAAATTGTTCCCCCCCCCTATTATGTTTTTATTGGAATTTTACTGGTGTTAGCCGCCCTGAGCCTGGCTCTGGCCAGAGGGCGGGGTATAAATAACATTATTATTATTATGACATATACACCTGCACAGACAAAACGTATCTCTCTCTCTCTGTGTGTGTGTGTGACAGCCTTCTCATTCACTGCTCCCTTCCTAGAGAAGCCAAACTGGCTCCCTTCTTTGCTGTCCTTCAGCCCTTCTTGTTGCTGAAGACCTTCTTGTTCCAACAGGCTTTTGGGAAATGACTGCTGGCCCTGTGCTGCTTTTATTCTCATCTGTGTCTTTTCAATGGAATTATAGCTAAAATCTTTCTCTCTCTATATATATATATATGTGTGTGTGTGTGTATGCACACACCATATATTCTCTCTCTCTATACATATAACACCACCTGTAAATCCACGTGCAACATAAATACAGTGTATCTGTTATCTGGACATACAGTGCACGCACACATACGCATCTGCACACAATACATGGCATCCCACACAGGCACACAAACACGAATGTGCACGCACAGCCTTCCTTCCTTCCTCTCTCTTTCTATACACACACACACACACACGGGAAATAAGCTCGTGCTCCTTTGTCACTGTGTATCTAACACGCCTGCACACAAACGCCTCCCGCCACCCCATATACGCCCGTGCGTGTCCGGCCTTCCCTCACCGCCTTCTCGAGGTGGCTGCGCGCCTGCTCGCCGTTCCGCGTGTGGTGGTAAAGGACGGAGCCGAGCTGCAGGTGGGTCCGGGCCTCGACGCGCGCCGGCGGCTTCCTGGGCAGCACGGCCTGCAGGCAGTGGACGCAGAGGCGCACCTTGGGCGGGCTGGAGGTGCGGAAGTGCTCGGCCAGGCCCAGCAGCGCCACGTACCACGACTCCGAGGAGCCGCCCGACGACGAAGAGGCCGCCGCGGCCGCGGGAGACGACGACGACGGAGGGCCTCCGGCCGCGGAAGAGGAGGCCGAGGACGACGACGAGCCGCCGCCATTGCCGTCCCCGCCTCCTCCTCCTCCCGCCGCCTCAGCCCCGCCGGGCGGCCCGCCCGACGGAGGCTGAGGCGCCGCCGCGGACGACGATGAGGGGGCCGTGGTCGCGGACACCGAGGAGGAAGAGGCGGGCGGGGGCGGAGGCGCCGTCGTCGTCGCCGTTGCGGAGGAAGAGGCCGCGGCGGCGGCGCCGGAGCCACCGGCTGCCCCGGCCGCAGCGCCCACGGCCGCCATCTTAGATTTACCTCAGAAATGATAAGACATGGATTGTCAGGGCCGAGGGGAAAGGGGGCGGGGCGGCGACGCGCGCGGGCCTAGCGCAAAGCGTGACGGGAAAACGAGTGCCGGCGTTGTATGAAGGAAGGAGTGGGATGGGCTCTTGGACTACAATTCCCGTCAGGCAGCGGGGTGGGGAGGAGTGACGGGAGTTGGAGTCCGACAAGCGTCTCCGGAGGGGAGAACGCGAAATGCGCCGCGAAGGCGCCGGGCTCCCGTTTCAGCCGGCGCGAGAGGTAAAGGAGATGCGCTCCTCTCGCGAGACTTTCTTCCGCACACCGGCTGACGCTTTGTGTACAGTATTTCTGTCTTTTTATTATTTCTGTTTCATTTTTTATTTGTGTGCCGCCTCCCCACAAAACTGTGGCACATCTGGTGGTTTTGGAGTCAGCCTGGTTAGTTTAAAATAAAATAAAATACGTTTTTAATGTTTTTATTTTTTATTCTAACTTTTTGGTGCGTGTGGTCCGGGATTTAACAACAAAAAATTAATACTACAAATTTCATTGCCCTCCTATAACAATTTACATTGTAAACTTGAATTGTTTTCAGCCTTCATTTAATTTTAACAATTGTTTTTAACTTTAAAGAGTGGTGCTGTGTTAGTTCGGTGTTCACTTCCCAAGATAGAAATGTTAACTATTTTTCGTAATGCAATACATAAGGATTTAAATTATAATCCTTTCGAGGATAAAAATTTAGCAACATTCAAGGATTATAATATAGTGCATATAGTATTTCTATATTTCATTGATTTCATAATTTCAAAGCGGTTTACAAAATAAAACGGTATAATCAAGAAAACAACCCTATTTAAAACATACAAAAGTTAAAATATTAAAACGATGAAAATATATAAAATACCAAAACGATAGAAATATCCTATTATATTTTTCTATTATAATAATACTGTAGTTATAGCAGATAATAGTACATATTTACCATAATATTATAGTACGCTATTATACGAAATACAGTACAGTAATATTAAAAAACCTGCTAGCTACAGTTGTACATAGTTCCTCGTATATAATTGTTTCTAAACGGTAGGGAACGTCCTCCTTGACGTTCAAATGGCCAAATGTCCTCAGTCAAAATAAATGCGATTATTTTAATAATATTGCTAAATATTAGTATGACTCAATATCATCGGACATTACTATGCAGGAGTATTTTCTCCCAGTTCCCTTCGCCTCATGGGAATTGTAGTCCTCCCTTAGCAAACTACACTGAGGAATGGGGAGGGGAAGCTTAATTTCCACAAAACTCGCGAGAGCGCCTTCCTCTCCTTTCATTGCGTCTCCAAGTCTCGCGAGAGCAGCTTTCTTCCTCCCCAGTATATCTCAACCCCCCGCGCAGCGCTTGCCGGGAATCGTAGTCCGCCCCGTCTCCCGCTCCCTGGCTGCTTTATTATGCCTCCAGCAGCAGCCGAAGCCGATGTTAAGAATCCTCAGAGATGCTGCTGGCCTGAAAAGACCGCCTTCTTCACCTCCCTGCTTTCCCCGCATTCCCCCACCCCCTCAACCAGGCGTGGACTACAATTCCCGGCATCCATCCAGGCGCGACCATCTTGCCTCTCCTTTCTCCTCTCCGGCCCCCCCCGAATGCAACGCGCCTGCGTCAACGACGCTGGCGGCGGGCTTTCCGCGCGGTGCATTGTGGGAGAAGGGTGGGGCATCCTGAGAGCGATGGACGGCAGCAAAGATGCGCCAGGTGAGTCTGCCCTCCCCCGCCCCGCCCCTTTCCAGCCAGGTAAGCCCCCCCCGCCCCACTCCCTTCTCCCTCCCCCTCTTCTCCCTCCCTCCCTCCCCACTGGGCCCCCACGAATTAAAAAAACAACCCCTTTCTCTCCCTTCGCTGGGCCTTCCAAGCTCTTTCTCTGCTGCTGCGGCTGCTTTGGGGGTCGCCAAGCTATTATTGCAGGTCTCGTCGTTATTATTGTTACTGTTGCTACTACTACTACTATTAATAATAATAATTAAATTCGTTAGCCGCTTCATTTCACCCGAGGCAGTCCAAAGCGTCTTAACAATACTAAACATTTTAAGTACAGTGGTACCTCGGGTTGAGAACTTAATTCGTTCTGGAGGCCTGTTCTTAACCTGAAACTGTTCTTAACCTGAAGCGTCTGTAACCCGAGGTACCACTGTATTCATTTTGCACCTGCCTTTTGACCACTTGCAACCAAGTGAAGATGCCCAAGTGCCAGGACGGTGCTGACGTCTCCCCCCCCCATCTGGGGAATCACTGGATCTGAGCTGTTTTCACTCACCAATACAGCATCCTGTAGAATTCTATCTGTTATATTTTATCTGCACAATAGAGAACGAATTTCTGGAACCAAGATGCTTTTTCTGTGCAGCCTGAGCAGGAGCAGTGAACAACATCATAGTTACAGTGGTACCTCCTGTTACAAATGCTTAGGGTTACAAATTCTTTGGGTTGCAGACTCTGCTAACCTGGAAGTAGTACCTCAGGTTAAGAACTTTACCTCAGGATGAGAACAGAAATTGTGCGGTGGCAGCGGGAGGCCCCATTAGCTAAAGTGGTACCTCAGGTTAAGAACGGTTTCAGGTTAAGAACGGACCTCCGGAACGGATTACATTTGTAACCAGAGGTACCACTGTAATTGTCGCTTGTCTTTGCTTACCCCACTGCCCTGCTCAGAGTTGTGAAGGATATTCTTACATTATGAATCGTCCTTCTCACTTTTAAGAAAAAGAGGTCGGAATAGGCCAATAGATATGTGGACTGTCCTGGGATAAAGTGACTTTTCTTCTTTAAGTTCTCAGAGTTCTTAACCTAGCTCAAAGTTGTCCTCTAAACTAGCCAGATGTTTAATAGAGAATCAATCACATTCAGTCCATCCTTTGAAAAAATAAGATTTTAGAGCCATCATGCCCAAAAATGGCAACTAGACGTTTTGGTTTGGCAGCTGTAACCTTTGTTTGAGGAGCCGTTTGGCTCCTAGCTTATATATCTGAATTTCTTAACACAGGACTCAATCCCTGACATCTTCAGGCTGTCTGAAATCCTGGCAAGAGCCACTGCCAGTCAGTGTAGGCAGTGCTTAGCTATTTGGACCATTGTTTTGACTCATGTACATGCCAGATCCTGCTTTCAGCTGAGGGTTGTAACAGATGTCCTTTGAACCTCTTTCCCTTTGCAATGATTATATGAAGGGTTAATATAATTTCTTTTGTTTTCTTCTGGTGCCCCTTCTTCTCGGCCAGGGAAAACCAGCCGGTGGTTTGGCATCACGATGCCCAAATCGGAGAAGACCAATGTGAACATCCTCCACCAGGAGAAGCTGATCGCCCAAAAGAAGCGGGAGATCGAGGCCAAGCTGGAGCGTCAAGCCAAGCGCAGCCATTTGGCTAGTAAGCAGGCCTCGCAGGCCAGCGAGTACGTAGGATTGCATTGTTCATACCTTTCTGATAGGCTGGGAGCAATGGGCAGGCAATGCCTGTGTGATGGGGCCAGAGGATGCAGGAAAGCGCATAAGTCTAATAAATACACAAAGTAAGTGTCTCTGAGTGAGTCCCTGCTCTTCTCATGTCCCATTCCAGCTGACCTCTGAGGAGAGGCTGACTGCATTTGCCTCAGGTGTGAATTGAGCCTTAAATTATTCCTGATGCTCAAGATTTAGCAATCAGATTATGAGGCTGTTTTGATGCAATCTCCTGCTCAGCATCTGCCAGGGGCCAGATATTCCTGGCATGAGCAGTCGCTCTGAGCTTCCTTCCAGTCTTGTGGCATCAGCACACAGATCACGTGGAAGTCAAGGGGATGGGATGGCAACCGAGGACACACAGTCCTCCTTTTGTGAGTCTTTTGAAAACAGTGATAGAACTCCGTAAGAATGAGCATAGGCTTAATTTGCGAAGGGAGGGAGTCTTAGTTATTGGATTATTATTATTTTTTGCTGGTGGGGGAAGCTGTGCTCCACAGCAGCGCTGTGGCCTCTAACCTCCTCCCCCTTTAACCCCACAGTGATGACAGCGGAGATGGAGAAAGCTCTGTTTCCAACAAATTTGCCAATGATGGGAGTTTCCTCCAGCAGTTCCTCAAGCTTCAGAAGGAGAAGTTGGGCAGCGGTAAGCACTTGTTCCTGAGTCCACTCTGCCAATTCTGTGTGCCTGTTGTAAGTTCCAAGGGCAGGGAATTTCTTTCAGCACAAAGAGCCATGTTCTCTTCTGGACAGATCTTTTGGGGGCCACATGTCAATAGCAGGCAGGGCAATGAATGTCAATTTTTTCCTTCTATGCAGTAGAGTGAGTTTCTGCACACACTCGTGCACCAGCCCTCTCAAAGAAACCCGTTTTCTTTTTTCTTTCAACTTTTATTGAAGTCAAACAAATCAATGCAAAAAAATTTGCAGAAGTACAAATACAAAAAAAAAAGAAACAGTGTAGTATATCAGGAAGAAATTTAAATCAAGTGAGCAGACCATTAGGTAAGCTAAATTTTACATTGTACCATGGAGAGGGAGTCCAGGTATTGGCTATATACATGATTAAGTTGTCCCCAGACAGCATGGACTTTTTCAGGATCCTCTGAGCTTTTCGCCACATGTAATTTATGCACCTTCTTTGTGGGGGCTTCCTGTTTGTAGGGTGCTCTCTCCAGAGAGGCTCACATGGCACCTTTGTGACATATCTTTAGGCACCAGGGGAGAGCATTCCTCTACACCCAGACCTTTGGCTTTTAAACAATGTCCTTTTAAAGCAGCGTGAGGGGTGGGTGGTTGAGGTGTTTTTGTTTGTTTGTTTGTTTTACTACTATTATATTTATCTTGTGTTGTATGTTGTGTCCTGAACCCGTGGTGTACCTGGCAGCAGGCCAGTATGCCAAGTCCAAGGGTCAATCCACACAAGTCCAAAGGTCAGGAATGAAGTTCAAAGTCAGAGCCAAGTCTCAAATCCAGCAGTCAGGATACAGCCCAGAGCCAAAACCAAAACCCAGTCCCGTAGAGGTCCAGGAGCACTGAAGCCAGGGTCTGCCAACATAGGTAGTTGAGCATACCCAGCACCTCAGCTCTGCTTCACTTTTGTACTTTCCATGCTGAATGCAACATCTGGGCTTCGTGAGGCATGTGACCCTCACCTGCTCCAAGCCTACTCCAACTGAGGAAATCACATCCCTCCTTCCAGAGCTAGCAAGCCCCACCTGGACAGCTAGGGAGCTGGGCTGTGGATCCTTGCTTCCTCAGCCTTCTGGAGTGACCCTCCTGCTGCTCCCTACGCCTCAGAGCCTGCTATGTTTGTGGGAACACGGGCCCCTCTGGCTCTTGCAGTGGGTCCTGCTGCTTTGGTTCCTGTGCACTGACCCCCCCATCCCCTCGCCATCCTCCATCCCCAGTGTGTCCCAAGTACACCCCTTGCCGGGGTCCTCTTCCTCCTCCCTGTCATTCTTCCAATTCATGACATGTTGTAAACTGCCCTGTGGTCTGTTGAGGAAGAGCAGTGTATAAATTTAGTTAAGAATAATAACAATACAGTGGTACCTCTAGATACGAACGGGATCCGTTCTGGAGCCCGTTCATATCTAGAGCTAAATGTAACTAGCGACGGCGCGTCTGCGCACATGCGCATTGCTTTTTGCCGCTTCTGCGCATGCGCGTGACGTCATTTTGAGCATCTGCGCATGTGCAAGTGGCGAAACCCAGAAGTAACACGCTCCGTTACTTCCGTGTTGCCGAGGAGCGCAACTCGAATGCGCTCAACTCGAAGCATATTTAACCTGAGGTATGACTGTAATGTCAGCCTCTGTCTCCCCACCCCTCCAGACGCTTCCTCCAGCTCTGCCAAGGCCTCTGCGGCAACCCCCCCGGCTGCCAGCACCGCAAAGAAGCCCTCACTGAGCGGGAAGCGCCCCAACCTGAGTGTCACCAGCATGCTGAACCAGGTCAAGAACTACACCCATTCCAAGCAGACGCCCGTGACCAACCGCCTCAGTGTTTTCCAGTCGCCAGACGATGAGGATGAGGAGGAAGACTATGAGCAGTGGCTGGAGATAAAAAGTAAGTGGCGTTTCTTTACAAAGCAAGGGAACAGGGCCCTCTGCCCTGCACAGCTTCCCGTCGTTTTTCCAAAGGGGGATTCTGGCCAGCTGAAAAGATACTTAATTTGTTTGAGCGCTTAAAATTCCACTCAGTGTTGTAAAAGCAGTTAAAAACATGCCTTGAGAGGGAGGCACATGTCCAGGTCAGGACCAACACCCTCTCCCCATGCCCCAGCCTTATTTATTGATTAATCCCACACTTGAGCCCAAAAAGGGCTTTTAGGATGGACCTAACACATCACTGAGTCTTTGCCCTTAGGCCTACAGTCTTAAAGGGACGCAACACAAAAGGGAAGTGAGCTGGGAGGGTGTAGTTTAGACCACAGTTGAGTAAACCATGGCTTGATATACTGTAGTTGAGAAAACCATGGTTTGATAGTTCACGGTTGAGTAAACTGTGGTTTGATATAGTTGATATACCATAGTTGAGTAAACTGTGTGAACCAGGCAATTGTACAAACAATAACAAGGAGGTTTACAAAATAAAACCAAAAACAATACAGCGTAGACACAGCTGCCCCAGTGTTCAGTAGGTCTTGGTAGGTCAGTCCTGCGTGCCTGCGCCTTCCTCCCCACCCCCACCCCCGTATTGAAAGCATCAGGCTTAGGTTGCTGCCTGCTGTGGTTCCATCGTTTCATCCTCTTTCTCCTCGTTCCACCCACCCCGCTCCCTCCTTCTCCCCCGCCGTCTCGTGGGCCTACTGCTGTGGTTCTTAAAGAGGTAATGTGCCTGTTGGGTGTGTGAGTTGAGCCCCAGTACTGACAGCCTGCTTAAAGTTTGTCCCCCAGAGGACACCCGGACTCGCCGAGTGGTGGAGAAGCTGGCCAGGGTCGTGGCGGAAGGGGGCCCCGATCTGGAGAAGGTGGCGCTCGAGGACTGCAAGGACAACCCGACTTTTGCGTACGTTTGCTGCTGTTCTTGTTCCTCCCTTGTGTGGTCAGTCATGGTGCAGGAAGCCAAGGACAGCCCTTGACTCCCCTCCATGCTTGTTGCTATCCACCTCTTCTGCTGTGCACCTTTTACACTAGGACGCTTCCAAGACCCGATCCCCCTTAATGCCCTTTTTTCTCTCGCACCCTTCAGATTCCTGCACGATAAGAACAGTCCGGAGTTTCTGTATTACAGGAAAAAGCTGGCGGAAATGTGGAAGAAGGGTCAAGATCCAGAAGAGGCCTCTTTCCAGAAAGGTAAGGCGAGGGTCATTGCTCCCCTCCAGCAGTTCTTGCGTTAGCTATCTTTTTATAGGCAGAACTCTCCAAACTATTCATTTTGGTGACGCACTTTTAAGACAGGCATCGTTTTGTGACACAGTAATTCAGTTTTGCTAGCAAACCGGAGGTTAAACTAACCCCTTTCCAGCCCTGGGAGGAACACACCTACACACTGCAGTCAACACACTAGTGTGTCATGACTCACAGTTTGGAAAGGTCTGGGCTACGGGCTGGTTGTGTATAGAGATCAGCCTGGCTAGCATGGCACCCTCCAGATGTTTTGCACTATGACTTCCATCAGCCCCAGGCAGCACAGACATTTTGGACTACAACTCCCACAATACACCATTGTGCCTGCCAAAACATCTGGAGGGTGAAGTTTGGTGTTGATGATATTAGAGCTGAGAGCTTTCTTTAAAAAAAAAAACCAACAACAACAGTAGATTGATCTACTGATAAATCAAGCCGCAGATTTTTAGTTTTAGTTTTTTAAGAAAAGATAATTTGGCTGCTACCCTAACCCCTCATAACCTGAGAGGAAGCCCCATTGAATTCAGAACAACTTATTTCTGAGTAGACATGGTTTGGGTTGCTGTTAGCTGCTTTTGGCTCAGATCTGTTGGAATCGATGGCGGCTCACTTGAGGCCTAGTGTCTCCAGGGGACCTGCTCTGGGCATGCCTAACTCTTGATCCACCCTTAATTATTTCTTGAAGAACTAATATCCTGCCTTCAGGGTGCAAAGCACCAATCAAAAATAGTTTACAACATTTTGTATTGTTGTTGTTAATATTTTCAGAGGCAGTAAATGCTTCTCTGTACCAGTTGCTGGAAACGGCAGGAGGGGAGAGTTGCTCTTGCACTCAGGTCATAGAATCATAGCACTGTAAATAATAGTAATAGTTCAGTCCCCTGCAAAGCACTAACAATTAATTTGCTTGCTATGCGTGTCTTTTGGCCATTCACAGACGTACCATAAAGACAGCTAAAAATAGTTTTTAAAAGCAGTCTAGGAAACCTGCTGTGAAGGTAGGTTTAAGCAATTTGAATGAAAACTCCTAAGGCAGACCTCAAGCTGGAAAAGCTTGTCAAAATGAAAACTGTTTGTGAAGAATATGGATTTTGGGTGTTTCAGAGCAAGAGGAGGGCGTGCAAAAGATCTAGTTCACCATCTTGCCCTAACTTGCCAGCAAGGTGCCCCATGGGGAAACCCACAAGCAGGATCTGAGCGCAAGAGCCCTCTCCCCTCCTGTAGGTTCTGGCAACTGGCATTCGGACGCATCACTGACTCTGAGCAGCAGCCAGGCTTAGGTGTTTACCAGATGTGACATTTAGTCAGTAGACCAACCTCCTGAAAACCCATACAATGAATTGGGCACAGATTCCTTCAGACAGGGTGACAACCTTAGTCTAGCATGCCTGTCTGCCTTCTGGTTTGCAGGTGTGAGTGCCGCTGCTTGTGTAACAGACCAGGGTGGGGTGGGGAGAACCAGGAGGGGGTATATCTGTGCCAGGAGTGAGCAACCTCTTGCCCTCTGGGTGTTTCTGAGCCACCAGAGTTTTTTCCAGGCCCTTTTATGTGCACAATGAGGCAGTTAATGTCAGTGGTTATGCTCTGAGACCATACATTTAAAGTGCCCTGAGAGCACTGCATACAGTCTTGGCTTCTTCTGGGAGCTGTAGTTCATTAAGGGGGCTGGAAGTACATTATTCCCTTCAAAGAGTGACAATTCTCAGAGTGCCCTGTGAAGTGGGGTTGAAGGTTAAACCTCTCTGGGTATTGATCCGGGGAAACCAGCTTTTCAAAGGCTGAGAGTCATTTACACCTCTGCCACCCCCTTCCTTCTTAGCACCCCCCCCCCCGGTAGCCCCACTGCCCCCAGGGAGCAGTTGACAATATTGGGACTTACCTGTGGATCTGTTCTGAGTGCAGCCGGCATTATTTCCTCCTTTTCTGTTTGTGATCAAAGTGGGGAGGCGAAAAGGCAAGAAACAGACTGAGAAAGAGAAATTTTAAACCCTCCTCTTCCCGCTTATTCCGTCCCCTCCCCTCCCGGGGTTCCTTAAAGCCAGATTAAGAGCTTGTGGCTGTTGGGTATGTGAGTTGGGGGCACCGTACTGACAGCCTGCTTAAAGTTTCGCCTCCAGACGACGAAGAGACCAAGGACTGTGCTGAGAAGCTCGCCAGGTTCGTTGCCGACGGGGGCCCCGTGGTGGAAATGGTCGCCCTGAAGAACCACCGTGAGAACCAGTCCTTCAGGTGCGGAGGGTATATAAATGTAACAACGAAGCAATGAGGAAAGTGTATGGTTGGCATAAATCTCCTAAACCTCCTACCCACCTTTCTTTGGTGAACTAGGCTCACCTGTGAGGAAAAAAGGGAATTTTTTCATTTTAATCAATCCACTTGCCATAACAGCCCTTATATCACTAGGTGGCGCCACAGCTGTTTGAATATTTTGAATAATGGTTACCGTATTTTTCGCCCTATAGGACGCACTGTCCCATAAGGCGCACCTAGTTTTTTGGGGGGGAAATAAAGGGGGGGAATTATTTTTCCCCCCCAGGCGCAGGGCTGGGGAAGCCTGAGCTTCCCCCGACCCCAGCCCCCAGAACAGGCAACTCTCGGCAAGCAGCGGGAGCCCAGCGCAGGGCTCCCGCAGCTTGCGAAGAGGTGCGCGAAGTCTGGGGGCGCTGGGCTCAGCGCGCCCAGCCTTCGTCATGCAGGCAACTCTCCGCAAGCAGCGGGAGCCCAGCGCGGGCTCCCACGGCTTGCGGATAGCTTCCTGAAGCCTGGAGAGCGAGGGGTCGGTGCGCACCGATGCCTCTCGCTCTCCAGGCTTCAGCGAAAGCCTGCATTCGCCCCATAGGACGCACACACATTTCCCCTTCATTTTTGGAGGGGGAAAAATGCGTCCTATAGGGCGAAAAATACGGTACTTAATTTTATTACTTCATCTCAGTGCATCATTTTTTAAAGTTTTGCACAGTATTTCAGTTTTGTTTCATTTTTATTTTTTTACATGCTTCAGGATTTGGTATATATTATGTGTAGCTCGCTGCATTCTTTGACTATTTTTTTATATTCCATTGAGTTTAACACCAAATCGGGTATTTCGAACATTACCATTGTGGGAGATTTCCAACTTCCATGTTTTGAACAGTTCTTGTTGGAAAAATGTGACATTCATTGTTCTCGTTCTTAAAAATCCAACAAAAATTATTAATGAAATTATTATTATTATTATTATTATTATTATTATTATTAATAATAATAATAATAATAATAATAAATTTATTTGAAATAGATTTTCTTCCCTTTGTACGCTCCTTTTGCGGGATGCAGGTGGTGCTGTGGGTTAAACCACAGAGCCTAGGGCTTGCCGATCAGAAGGTTGGCAGTTTGAATCCCTGTGACGTGGTGAGCTCCCATTGCTCGGTCCCAGCTCCTGCCAACCTAGCAGTTCAAAAGCATGAAGTGCAAGTAGATAAATAGGTATCACTCTGGTGGGAAGGTAAACGGCGTTTCCGTGCGCTGCTCTGGTTCGCCAGAAGCGGCTTAGTCATGCTGGCCACATGACCCGGAAGCTGTACGCCGGCTCCCTCGGCCAGTAAAGCGAGATGAGTGCTGCAACCCCAGAGTCAGCCACGACTGGACCTAACATTCGGGATCCCTTTACCTTTATGCTCCTTCTGCAGATTTTTGTATGAGCCTGGCAGCTCCGGCTACAAGTATTACCGGCAGAAGCTGGAGGAATACCGGAAAGCCAATGACGACGCCGAGGGGGTCCCTCCCATCCCGGCAGCCAACCTGAAACGCAAAGTTCCTCCCAAGGGGGCTCCCTCTCCTTCCTCTTCCTCCTCCTCCTCCTCCTCTTCCTCCTCCTCCTCCTCAGTGGCACTGCTGCCTACACCAGCCGCCCCTCCTGCAAAGCCCCCGCAACCGCAGCCACTGCCACCTGCGCCTGCCACCAAAAAAAAGAGGAAAAGCCGGTGGGGCCCAGAAGAGGAGAAGGTGGACTTGCCTCCCCCAGAGCTCGCTCAGCAGACCAAGGACCCCTCGCCCACCCCGTTGTCAGGTGAGTGGCGGTTGCGGGTCGGGCAGCGCTTTGTTCATCCCTAGAGACCAGGGCACTCCTGGACTGATTTAGAGGGGAGGCCCTCCTGTTCCCACACTGGCCAGCCAGCTGTAGCCTTCTCACCATTCTGTTGTAGACTGGCTCTCTCCATGGAGGCTCCTCTTAGGGGTCAGAAGAATCTAGGAAGAGCCTGACCGCTGAATCAGGCCAAGGAGACCCATCTAAGTCCAGGGTCCCACACTCACAGTGGCCAACCAGGTGGGAAATCAGCAGGCAGGATCTGAGCACAAGAGCAGCTGGAATTCAGAAGCATCACTGCCTCGGACCACGGAGGCAGGGCACAGCCATAATGGCTAGTAGCCATCAATAGCCCTCTCTTCCATACATTTGTATAATCCAACTCAGCTAGAAGCAGCCTACTGTTGATGGGGTCGGCAGGGCATAGCGACACCAAGTGTGTCACAGACTGGTGGGAGGCAGCAGCCAGGGAACCCCCAGAGGAGGGAGGCTCAGAGCCTGGGAGTTGGTGGTGGGACACCCAGGAGAGGTCAGAGGGAGAAGATTGGGAAGATGTGCTGGATGCTGATAGAGCAACAGGGTTTCGTGAGCAGGAAGAGGCTGTGACAGGGAGCAGTTCAGACTCTGAGGCTGAAGCAATGGGGGGCGGTTCCCAAGAGGCTGCAGAAGAATCCAGGGAGTCTCTCTTTCTGGCTGTGACAAGCTCCCTCCACCCTAGTCTTTGAGAATGCGCAGAACAATGAGGAGGGCAAAACAGAGGCCAGAGGTGCGCAGGCACAGTTTGAGACTGCTTGGGAAACATCTGGGAGAGGAGGAGACTTAGAGAGGGTGGAGGGCAGGGCCTTCAGTCCTGGCAACGGCTCCATAGAGGCAAGACCACCTGGGAAGGGTTGCTAAGTCGTATGCTGTTTCCTTGAATAAAGGAACTGACGAAAGCCTGGCATCTTTCGTGCTGACCTGTGTCAGCCCTGACACTAAGCTTGTGAGCTATTGCAGTATATGTGAAAAAAGG
The DNA here is from genome assembly GCF_027172205.1 of Podarcis raffonei. Lineage (NCBI taxonomy): Eukaryota > Metazoa > Chordata > Lepidosauria > Squamata > Lacertidae > Podarcis > Podarcis raffonei. The sequence continues at coordinate 1,985,893 of NC_070619.1, read as the reverse complement.
AATCTAATCTCTTGACTCCTTCTTCCCCCACCTCACTCCTCCTGGCCATCGCTTCCTGTGTTGGGCACAGATAGAAGTAGGGGGGGGGGATACTGTCTCCCACAGTGTGCAGTCAGGGCTAACCCTTCCAATTCTCCTCCTTGTCTTCAGTCCAGGACCTCAAAGGCCTCGGCTATGAGAAGGGGAAGCCCGTTGGGCTGGTGGGGGTGACGGAGCTTTCGGACGCCCAGAGGAAGCAGCTGAAGGAGCAGCAAGAGGTAACTGGTTCACATCTCCGCTCTCTCAGTGCTCGCTACCTGCCGTCAAGAGTTCGAGTCTTCCTCAAGCGGGGGCCCAGTTTGGTGGGCCCGTCCGACTTCTGCAGGGGTGGGGGAAAGCATCATTCTGTCACCCGTCAGTCACGGCTTCTTCTTTCTCCACCCGCCCCCAGATGCAGCAGATGTACGACATGATCATGAAGCACAAGCAGGCCATGCAGGAGATGCAGATCATGTGGGAGAAGACGGTCAAGGAGCACCAGTCCGGCTATGACAGCGACGAGGAGGTGGACAGCGAGCTGGGCACCTGGGAGCATCAGCTGAGGCGCATGGAGATGGACAAGACGAGAGGTGTGTATGTCTGGCAGCGGGGGCCTGGTGGTAGGCAAGATGGGATGGCAGGCCCTAGTACAGCCTTTCTCAACCTTGGGTCCCCAGATGTTGTTGGACTACAACTCCCATCATCCCTGAGCTCTGGCCTTGCTAGCTAGGGGTGATGGGAGTTGTAGTTCAACAACATCTGGGGACCCAAAGTTGAGAAAGGCTGCACTAGGCGCTTCTGCATATTCCCATTTCTGGAAGCCACACAAGAGGAGTCGTGAGCCAGAAGCAGGGGACTCAGCTGATCAAGGCAACTTGAGCTGGCAGTACATCGCCGGCTGCTGCCAGCACAGCACAGGCAGGCGGGAGGGAGGTTGTGCTGGCAGTGGCTGGGGAGCCGTAATGTGTCACTGGCTCACACCGGTTTCAGACTTGTAATGCTGCCCAGGTCTTCAAGGGGTTTGTCTCTTGCATGCCTTCTGGTTAATCCACAGAAGAGTTTCCACACTGGCAAGGCGACAAGACCCTTCGCTTTTTCAGCAGCTGGTGCATTTGTTCCTTAAAAAACAATGAAAGAAGAACTTCACATTTGAAGAGTTGAGGTTGTGCTGCCTCTCCACACAGCACAGTGTTCACTATGGAGCTCGCTTCCGCAGGAGGCAGCAGTGCATCTTTAGGTGGCTGTAAAAGAGGACTGGGCAAATTCACGGCGGAGGGCCAGGCGATCAACGGCTGCAGCCACAGTAGCTGTGCTCTGCCTCCACAGTCAGAGGCAGCAATGCTTCTCCGTTTCTGGAAATCCCAGGAGTGGAGAGTTGCTCTTATTCTCAGGTCCTGCTTCTGGGTTTCCCATCTGGGCACCTGCTTGGCTGCTGTTTTTAATCCGTCTGCCTCTCCCCCCCCCCCCATGTCCTTTCATCCTCCTCTCTCAGAGTGGGCGGAGCAGCTGACTCAAATGGGCCGTGGGAAGCATTTCATTGGGGATTTCCTGCCACCTGACGAGCTGGAGAAGTTCATGGAGACCTTCAAGGCCCTGAAGGTAACATGCTTTTGCACCCCCTGCTCTTCAGGCCCCCCTCCCCATCTCTCACACACACCTCTAAGTGCCACATGCCGGAAACAAGCTTGCAGGGAGTGCTGTCTCCCTTGTGGGATCCCAGAAACTGGGCTGGACAGATCCTTCTGCTGGATTCTGCAAATCTCTTAGTGTTAGTAACAGCAGAGTTTGATTTCACCTATGCTCTCATTAAGCCTTTGACCTGGTTTGGAACTGCCCCTGAGCATGAGCAGAGGGCAGTTCCCTTGCCACTGAACAAGTACAGTGCCCTGAGCCCTGCCCGTAGTGGAGAGGGAAATGGTTCTGTTTGTGCCTGGCTGGCTGCTCCTTTCCAGAGAAGCTTTCACATTCCACCTCCTCTCGAGGAAATCAAATGCCGAGTGAGGCTACCCTCCAGGGGTGGCGTTAGGAGGTGATCCAAGGCACCTGTGCCCCAGAGCTTTTGTAAGCAGTCAGCACACACACCCCCCCGACTTTGCTCTCCTTCACAATGCAAAGCCCCCTGGTTTTCTTTAACCTCACAGGAAGGTCGCGAGCCAGACTACTCCGAATACAAGGAGTTCAAGGTGACGGTGGAGAACATCGGTTTCCAAATGTTGATGAAGATGGGCTGGAAGGAGGGCGAAGGCCTGGGCTCTGAGAAGCAGGGCATCAAGGCCCCCGTCAACAAGTATGCACCTTGTCTCCATCTCTCTCCTCCACCTCCTCTTGGTTGTTGTTTTTTTACTAGGGTCTGCTACTCCTACTCACCTCCCCACCAACCCCTTTCCCTCCTACACCAGACCAACCCTCCCTTTCGCCCGTCACCTGTCCCCTCTGTTCGCCCCGAGCTCCTTTGTACCCCCAACAGTGTTCTCTCTCTCCTGCCTGCCATCGTGCAGGAGTTGGCGTGGCCACCGACTGGCAGCTACGTGAACTGCACCATGACAACAACCTCACGTTCTTATGTATATAGGAAGATACGGCCTTCCCCCATACGGTGCCTTCCTGGACGTGACCCAGGGAGGCCACTTCGGTGCTGCTCACACAGCAGCTTGGCTTCACCCCCAGAGGCACACTCCATTGTCTCTTGAGACAGATGGATGCCAACACCAATCTGGAAGCTCTGTTGGTGGAGCATGTGCCTTGCCTGTCGGGTGGTAAGAATCTGTCCCTGGTACAAGTCAGCTTCTGAATCCTTTCCTAATAAGCACCCATGGAAAATCAACTTAGCCTCTTTTTCTTCCTTGAAACAGGGGCGTGACAGCAGTAGACGGGGCGGGGTTTGGGATCGACCGCCCTGCCGACCTGACCAAGGAGGACGATGAATACGAAGCGTTCCGCAAGAGGATGATGCTGGCCTACAGATTCCGGCCCAACCCGCTGGTGAGATCGCCTGGACCTCATTCTTCTTAACCCTCTGCCACCACCTTCTAACCCCTGCCCCACTGACAGGGCCTGCTGCAGCCCTGCCAGCCTGGTCACTGACATGCAGCCCAGGGGGCAGCCCCACCTACCAACTTCCTTCACTCCTCTAATCTCAGTGCTGCCCTTCACTTAAGGCGGCAGGGAGGAGGATGGGAGCAGACCTAGAATGAGTTGCTTCTCTGCCTCTCAGGGTTGGGCGATAATCTGGTTTTCAGCTTTGTGATATATTGCCAGCTAAACATCACGATATATATATCAGTGTCGGAAATAAGGATGGAGCTATGTAGAGGCGTTGGTTGGCTTCACGGTTTTCCCCACGTTGTGATTTTTGCATAGTGCGCGCACGCACATCACGATTCACAATACATTGCCAGGTCAGCGGTTATGAAACCAGGATCATGATGTGGACTTCAAACCCATTTTGGACAATATATCGCCCAGTCGTAACACACACCATGATTTGTGATATATTGCCAGGTCTAATAGTATGAAACCGATATCACAATATGGACTTCAAACTGGTTTTGGATGATAATATCACACAGCCCTACTGCAGGCCCCGCCCTCGAAGTTTGTGAGAGAGCTGGAACTACACAGAGGGGTCCCTCTTCTCTTGGCACCCGTAGGGAAGGATTGTCAGGTTTCGTGCGCAGGCTGCCAGTCCGCACCCACATCCCACCCAGGCCACTTGTCATCTTTTCTCTGCGGAGGTGGATGTTGGGGGGAGGGGACTGAGGCTCTCCTGTGCTCCCCTTAGTCCTCCTAACTCGTCCTCTGACCATGTTTTCTTCCTCTTCCCCCACTACAGAACAATCCCAGACGTCCGTACTACTGAGACCCAGCGACCTGCTTTTCCTCCCCTCTTTTCAAATCGTCGGTTGGTTGGTTTACTGTGTTGCGTTTATGGAATCGACATCTCTGCCCCCAACACCACCCCGCTTTTCCTTTGAAAGCACTCTTGTTTTTAAAAAACTCAAGACCGGTCTCGTTTGCCCAGCCCATAGCAATCATGGGGAGGGGGCTGCGCTGTTATTGTTGTCTACCCCCCAAGTAAAGAAGCAGCCTTGGGGATTCCTGTAGCTGGATTTGGGTGAGAGGGTTTGGAAGTCAACCCCCACCCCGAGCTATCGCTCCCCGGGGGGCTGTCAGGAGTGAGGTGGGTGGGGTTGTGTGTTTGGGAATGTCTTCAGATATATTGGCTGAGTAACACACAAACACACACTTGATTTGGGGCAGTCCTTTCGCTCTGATTGCCCAGAGAGGTTCCTCCTGTGCTGGTGCAGGGTAGAGCAAGCGAGGGCATTTTGACCCACATAGAAGCAGGGGGCAGGGGGTGCCAGGGGGCCACCTCTGGAGAGAGGCAGTGGGGAGATTTGGACTCTTCCCCCCCACACACACACATTCTCTTTTCAATAAAATAAATCAGGCCACAATATTAGTGTAGGGGGAGCAGCCAGAGCGAGGGGGTGTACACACTCTTGCTTGGGGGCGGGGGTCATGGGGTGATACCAGTGGCTTTCACGACCCCATTCAGGGCTGTTCCTGCCAAGGGCGTCACTTTTCACCTAGCGGTGGAGCAGAACCTTTTGGGCGATGGTAGATCCTGTTTTGGAGGGCAGACAATCCCTCTTCCCTCCACCCCCCATTTTGCTAGGAATGGAAATTTGTTTACTTGCTACACTGAGTGAAACAAGGGGTCCCCGCTCTGCCTGGATTCTCACTGAAGTGGAAGCTGAAAAGCCTCCAGGTTCTCCCCCAAAGGAGAAAGTTTGGGGCAGGGGTGTGGAGAGATGGAACGGAGACGGGCGTTCCCTCCCCAAAACGTCTAGGGAAGCCCCCTTGCCCCAATATACATCTCATTCTCTGCTGTTTTAGTCGAGAATCTCTCCTTCCTTTCTCTCTCTCTCAACTCCCACACCCCCATAGCAGACTTGTACCACTTCTATTATTATTATTATTTTGGGATGTCGTGACCTTTTTGGTTTCTATTTTTATTATTATTATTATCATCATTTCAACAATGAAACTGTAGCGTTTGGCTTTCAACAAGTTAATAAAGCTGTCTGTAAATCTAAAAGGCAGGTTTGTCTTTTGTTTCGAAAACCCACATAACGTTTTGGGATTTCGCCAGAGAGAAGGGGTGAAGCCGCCTGATGCGCAGGAAGCAATGAGTGCAGGTCTTGCAGGAAAGGTTGCTGGAAGATGGAGAGGGGCGCTGGGGAAAGGGGGGGTGTGCTCACCCCAAACGCGGTAGTAATCTCCTGATTGCAAGACTTGCAACCCGTTCTTGAACCTTAGACCTTCTTCACAAATGGGCGCTCCTAGAGGCAGACGAAGAGGGCGGTGCAGTTTTCGAAACCGGTGTGCCAGCCTGTGCCACGTGGCCGACCCTTGCTCCTCCAGGATTGGCGCAGCCCCTTGAGGAAACTCTGGCTGGCACAGGGCAAGGTCAAGAGGCAACTTCCTCCACCCCTGAAAGATCTCTGGGGAAAGGGCCTCAGGTCAGTGACAGAGCCTTGCATGCAGAAGGTTGCAGGTCCACCTGCCAAGGGCATCTCTGGGTTGCACTGGGAAAATCCCCTGAGTCTTGTCTGGGGAGCCCAGGACCTCCAGACACACTGACCAGGCTTACCCTCCAGGGAGGTCACTTTGATGCTGCAAATCCATTTGACTTCAGCCACGCAGGCACACTCCATTGTCTCGAGACAAGCAGATGCCAGTAATTTGAAACCCTGGGGACAGTTAGAAACTTGGATATATCAGCAAGGGGCCAAGTAACTCCTTAAACCAAGGTTGCAGTTGCCAAAACAGAATGTCTAGTTGCCATTATGTGCTTTGCCACCTGGGGCTCCCAGCGATCAGCTTGCCCAGTGGTCAGGGCTGGTGGTAATGGGAGCCCCAAGAAAGGATATGTGGACAGGACCACCTTGGGAGAAGCAAATGTTTAAAAAAGCTGTGTCGCCCTTTTAAAAGGTGGGTCCCTGGGTCTTGTGCAAGGCAGTCTTTCTCCTTTGACCTTTGGACTGCCAAATAGTTCCCTTTTGCCTATGGGGTGGGCAGTGTGGGAAAGCGGCTGGCGAGGCGTCGCTGGAGCTGCGAGAGGAACGCCTGCGTGTCGGGCTGGCCGGCCGGCCGCTTAACCCTCCAACTTGCTTCCCAGTGCGTTCCCACGACCTTGCACTCCCAGCCGGCTGAGCCACGCGGAACTTTTTTTCTTACCATGAAACCCCATCCACTCTTTTTGACCATCGCCTTGTTCCTCTTTGCCTTCCCCTTCTACATGATGGACGGCCTGGCCGTCCTGGACAAGTGAGTATCATGTGAAGGCGTCGTCGGGGGGTGGGGGAGAAATAATAATAACCCTGACCATTGCTAAATCTCCTCTCTCCGGTGATCACCCTTACCTGGCCATCTGACCCTGGCCCTCTTGGGAGCAGCTGAGGCAATCGTGGGTAAAACATACATTCTGGGTCCTACCAACATTTCTCCAATGAAAATGGGGACATCCTATTCCATACACCGCAACATTTCTCCGATTTAAATAGAGGCGTCCCCTCCAATCTTTCTCCGATGAAAACGGGGACGTCAGCTTATTGGAAATTTCCCCTATTGGAGCATGGCCATTCAAAGAGACTGTGTGGTGACTGCTGATTTTATTTCTTTATTGCTTTAAGAAAGGAATTCTTAGTTACGTATTAAGGCCAAGGAGGTGGTTTGGGGGTTTTGCAGGCCGATCTTGCAACTTGTCAAGAAGGTAATTTTAGTGCCATTTTGGTGCATTGTTTTACTGGACTGTCTACGCCGCTGTTTTGCTTTATTAGTTGTTAAGGACATAAGAAAAGCCTCCTGGATGAGACCAGTGACCCATCGAGTCCAGCATCCTGTTCCCACAGATGCCACAATGGGAAACCTGAATGCACAGAGCCAGGATTTGTGTTGTGGGGGTGGGAAGGGCACCCACATGTCCTCTGCTTGGCTCTGTCTAGCCAATTCAGAATGAAATGTTTCAGCAGCTGTAGTTCCAAATTACTTTCTTTTGACTCCAAATGCTCAGAAAAATCCGTCAAAATCTTCTTTCATTTGAAAACTAGGAAGTCAAATAAAGAATTAACATCAGGGAGTACCTTTTATGCAGCTGGCGAGTATATTTTGCAAAATTACAAAGAGCGCGCCTTTTTTATATTGTTTTTTAAAAGGTTTATTGGATTTGCTGAAAACCTTTTCAGCACTTCCTTCTCAAATTCTTCCTTTTCCGCAATGCAGTTTTTCTAGTAAGCACAGCCCAGGGAGACGCTCTCTTGCCCTTCTCAACCTTAGCCAGGTCTTTGCTCTCCGCAAGGTACAGAATGACGTCTGCATGGCACAAGTGGTGCCTGGCTGAGCAAGAAAGATGCTGTAGTATCCTGAATTCTGATGTTCTGCAGAGAATAGCTTGCACATTGCAATGAAGGATGACATGATACGCTGCCTGCAAAAAGCAGGCACTGACTTTTTCTAGGGAAATGCTCGCTAGAGAGGGAGATGGTGGCATCTCAGCAAGCATTTCAATTTCAAATATTCAGATTATTTCTACTTTTAGTTAAGCTTTTTTTAAAAAAAAAAATCTTGCAAGCAGGATTTGAGCCCAAGAGCCCTCTCCTGTCCTGAAGCAGCTGGAATCCAGAAGCATTGCTGCCTCTGACTTTGTTTAATCCTGTGGCAGGGAGTTCCACTGTTTAACCATGGGACGCTTCTTCAATATAGCCATCTGAAGAAATGGGCATGCTCTATAGGGCAACAACATCCCCTATTAATGCAGAGCGGTTCCTGCAGCACAGGGGGGTTGGGGGTCCGCTTCAACTCAACAATCCTATGATTCTATCTGAGGATTGACAAACATAAGAATTGGGGCACAGATCCCCAGCATTTTCAGGTGTTGCTGGAAATGTCCCCAGTCTGAAATCCCAGACCCTCCAAGTGTCCCTATTTTCCAGGGACCGTCCCGGATTTACAGAAGCTGTCCCGGTTTCTGATTTGATCCCAGAATGTCCCACTTTTCCTTAGAATGTCCCTATTTTCATCAGGGAAATGTTGGAGGGTCTGGAGTTATGCGACCCCCAAGCCCAGGAGATAAGTAACTGTACAACCTTTAGAAGGCATCTGAAGGCAGCCCTGGATAGAGAAGATTTTTGATGTTTAATGTTTAAATATTTATTGGAAGCTGTCCAGAATGGCTGGGGCAACCCTATCAGATGAGTGGGGTATAAATAATAAAATTATTGCTGTTATTATTATTAGTAGTAGTAAACAGGACATCCCTATTTTCATTGGAGAAATGTGGGAGGGTATGTAATCCTGGAGTTGCTGCTACTGGTCAGAGCAGGCGATGCACCTATTTAAAACTGCCCTTTTCAGAAATGTGTGGATGGGGAAGAGGCGTTTAGGGAAGAAGCAGCTCAGTGGTTGCAGCATCTGCCTTGCACAAAGAGAACCAGGTTCAGTCCAGTCCAGCTTCAGGCAGGGATGGAAAAGGCTCCTTGCTTCAAACCCTGGAGAGCTTCTGCCAGTCAGTGCAGACAGTATTGAGACAGATGAACCATAAAGGCAGCTTTCTTTGTTCTTGTTCAGTTTAGCCGGTTTATGAACAAATTCTGCATTACTTCCAACGAAACCTTCCCACTATTGTTGCATTGGCATTGTAATAAACAAAAATCTGCCCTTATTCCCTTATGGGGGACACAAGAGCCCTTATAGAGTCCTTTGCAGGTTCTCCATCGGTCAAAGAAAATAACAGAGGCCAACCAGAGAATATTGAGAAGCAAAGCAGCTCGTAAGCCTGATCTTTATTGAACTGTTGCAACAGGGTGCTCCCCTCACATGCAGGAAAGGAGGAGGACCCAGAACAAAGGTGTGCCTGCCCTTATATAGACATTTTAAATTGCCTGTCCTGGAGTCCAAGATCACCCCCAGAAACATCATACCGACATCACAAGGGGTGTAACCCAAGAACATGCCCGCCCCCCAATACATCATCCCTATATCACAGAAAAGGCAGTCTACAACAGCAATCTGAGTGCGTTGTTTATCTCGTCTGACAGGTTACCTGTTAATGCTCACTTGATTGGATACTCTGGGGAGCCTGGTCAGTCTTTTGTAATGACAAATACTTATTTCCTGAGCCAGGTCACAGGCTCACCCTAGTCACACACAGACGTACCCTTAAGACAGGATTTGTGAAGGAAAAGACAATGGGGAGACTTTTCCATTTCCTTTGACCTTGCAGAGAAATATTTGAGGTCAATTTGGGAGGGACAAAATGGTTTCAGGACCTTTTCTGTGGGGTTTCAGACATGTGGTTTTTATATGCAGTTATGAACATTTATTCTATCTATCATCTATCTATCTATCATCTATCTATCTATCTATCTATCTATCTATCTATCTATCTATCTATGGCCTTAAATTTTTTATTTCAACCTCTACGACTCCAATAGTCAGCAAATGGCATAACAACTTTTGGATGAGACTCCCCCCCTATTATTTCTCACATCTATTTTTCTTTTTAATGCATGCATTAACATTCCATGCCGGATTTCTCACTCCTGTTTACAAAGTGGACAATTGCCCACTTATCCCTGTTTGGCTATCAGCTTTCTAACTGCATAGAATCATAGAATTGTAGAGTTGGAAGGGACCTCTGAGGGTCATCTAGTCCAACCCCCAGCAATGCAGGAATCTCAGCCAAAGCATCCATGGCAGACAGCCATCCAACCTCTGCCTAAAAACCTCCAAGGAAGGAGAGGCCACAAGCAGAGGAGTGGCAGGTGAAGTTTATGGAATATGCTGAATTAGCAAGTTTAGCTAGTAAAATTAGAGAGTGAGATGAGTCAGTCTTAAAGGAGGGTTGGAAAATGTTTGTAGATGATATTTAAAAAACCTCATTATAAATATGCTAAAATGCTAACAAGTTTGGATTAAGGACAGTAGTCATCGAGATACTGAGAAAAAAGTTGGAGGAAAGAAGGCGTGGTATAATTACAATATGCAGCAGTAATAGAGAAATTGAGGAAATCATGGTGGGGAGTGAGGGAAGTTGATTTTTGGAAAATCAATTACAGTGGTACCTCGGGTTAAGAACTTAATTTGTTCTGTAGGGTCGTTCTTAACCTGAAACTGTTCTTAACCTGAGGTACCACTTTAGCTAATGGGGCCTCCCGCTGCCGCCACCGGAGCACGATTTCTGTTCTCATCCTGAAGCAAAGTTCTTAACCCGAGGTCCTATTTCTGGGTTAGCAGAGTCTGTAACCTGAAGCGTCTGTAACCTGAAGCATCTTTAACCCGAGGTACCACTGTAATTAAACAAAGAAACGAACAACTGTCAAACATACCGGTATTTACTGCAGTTTCCCCCTACTATTTTATTAAGGGTTGTGTAGGGTCCATTCACAAACACACACACACACACACACACACACACACACCCTGCTTGGCCTGGTCTGGCAGCTGTAGGACTCATGTCCTAAAGGCTCTGCTGGCTGACGCCTGATGCACTCTGGACAGGCGGCCGGACTTTGATCTTTTCCCTGCGCTATCTGGGAAACAGGGACCTGCTATCTGGCCCAGCAGCCTGGTGAATCATAGCTAGGCTTACCCTTGAGCGGGGATGGGCAGGTTGGCGACATGCAAGCAGCCTTCCTATTAGCCACATCAGCTAATAAATAGCTCACAAGGTGGTTGTTTTTAAAGGAATAAATAGAAACCCCAAGTTCAGGTGCAGTCTATCTCTAAATATCCATTAAATATATATATATATATATATATATATATATATATATATATATATATATATATATATATATATTTTCAAGTAGTATAAGTAATGGTAAAGGTAAAGGTAAAGGTGAAGGACCCCTGGACAGTTACCGGTAAGTCCAGTCAAACTTGACTATGGGGTTGCAGCACTCATCTCGCTTTACAGGCCAAGGGAGCCGGCATTTGTCCACAGACAGCTTTCCAGTCATGGGGCCAGCAGGACTAAACCGCTTCTGGCGCACCGTGACAAGTGCCAGAGCGCACGGAAACGCCGTTTACCTTCCCGCCGGAGCGGTACCTATTTATCTACTTGCACTTTGACATGCTTTCGAATTGCTAGGTTGGCAGGAGCAGGGACCGAGCAACGGGAGCTCACCCCGTTGCGGGGATTCGAACCGCCAACCTTCCGATCAGCAAGCCCAAGAGGTTCAGTGGTTTAGACCCCAGCGCCACCGGCATCCAATAAGTAATGGAGGATAGTTCAGTCAGTAGAGCATGAGACTTTTAATCTCAGAGTTGTGGGTTAGAGCACCACATTGGGCAAAATATTCCCGCGTTGCCGGGGGTTGGACTAGATGACCCTCGGGGTCCCTTCCAACTCTGCAGTTCTACGATTCTATATACCACTCAATCACACACAAACAGAGAGAGAAATTGCATTTATATCCCACCCTTTGCACCAAGGAGCCCAGGGTGGCATATATGTATTTCACAGAATCATATAACTGTAGAGTTTCCTAAGGAAAAGCGGGACATTCCGGGATCAAATCAGAAACTGGGACGCCTTCTGTAAAGCCAGGACTGTCCTTGGAAAACAGGGGCACTTGGAGGGGCTGAGCTTCCTGGGTTCCTTGTAATTCAGCCCTTTGTTCATGAGGACCAGAATCCTGCTCTCCTCTTCCAGGGAAGGGACCCTAATCCAAGCGTGGAGTTTTATCGCTTGTGCATCTGCTGAAGGAGCCCTTTTAAAAAATCTGAACCGGATAAATCTTCTTCCTCCGTGATCCACTTGTCCTCTGCTAGCTTCCACTGCAGGCAGCGATTGATCTGGAAAGACCCCCTGTGCAGCTCTGCGGATGCTTTTTCTAGAGCCATATATATATAATCTGCTGCAAGGAGGTTTCTGAGTTTGGTCTGGATCTGCATTGCAGCTGTGTGGCTGATGCACAGTGGCTGCTTCTGAGCTGCCTCTCTCTCTCTCTCTCTCTCTCTCTCTCTCTCTCTCTCACACACACACACACAGAGAGAAAACCACCTTTCAATTTGCAGCTCAGGGGCTGTCCCTACCCCTTCCCGGGTGACATCTGCAAGTGCTGGAGCTGCAGGTTTGCAGAGGAAAAGGGTTTTTTGTGTGACCTGAATGTCAATTCGGGTTTTGGACCAGGGTTGCAGCAGAACAGCTCCTGTGCATGCAGAAGGCTGCAGCCTTGATCTCCAGCCTTGATCTGCACACAGACTTTCTGCCTGGAAGCCTGGAAAGCTATGGCCCTTCCTCAAACCCAAAGTGGGGCTCTAGTCCTCAGGGTTTGGAATAAAGAGCCGAAATGATACCCTCTAACATTCCTCAGATGAAAGCGGGGGTGCTTCCCCTCCCCGTGCAACTGACCCTCCTCGCCCTGCAAGGTTTTGTTGTTCCCCACCCCACAGAGCACTCCCTACCAGAAGGAAGGTGCTCTATTAGGACACACAACATACAACCTCCACCCTCCTGAGAAAAGCCCTTCATCCCAGTTTGATGTTATTTTATTTTTCAGTAGCTTGCCAAAAAGAAAAGCACAAACCAATGAATAAATTTGATAAAAGGGCAAGATTAGATGTGGACTCACAAAGCATTTTCATGGCCTCCAACATTTCTCCGATGAAAATAGGGAAATCCTATATAATAGTACTATTAATTAATAAATAATAATAATAATAATAATAATAGTAGGTTATTACCTTTAGAAGACATCTGAAGGCCCCATATAGGGAAGCTGTTTTAATGTTTAATGTTTTATTTTTGTTTTTATATATGCCGCAAGCTGCCCAGAGCGGTTGGAGCAACCCAGGCAGATGTGTGGGTGGGTGGGGTATAAAAATTGTTGTTGTTGTTAACTAGGCCACCTCCATCCCTAGAGAAATGTTGGAGGGTATGCTGTCGATGTCTCCTAGGCAGGACGGCTGTGCTCTGCCTCCCCCCAGATGTCGGCAGCATACTTCTGAATCGAGGCCAGGATGCTAGACTAGGTGGGCCCTGTGGGCTTGATCCAGCAGGATGACTCTTACGTTAAAGTAGCAGGATGTCTGGTGAAATATACTCAGAGTCGCGAAGTGATTTCATGCTCTTTATTCAGCTCATAGTGGTGAGGAGGAATGAATGAAAGTCCCCTCAAAGTATCAGCTTTATATACATTATTTACACAATGGGCTGCACATGATTGGCTAATTCCGGAATTCTACTGTAAGCCAATCAGGTTGTGGATTCACTTCTATCTGGGGCATGATTGGGTAGTTCCTGCCAACCAATCATACTGCTGCATTGTTCTAGGACCAATCAGACTGCTGCATTCTGAATCCTATTGTTCTAGGACCAATCAGACTGCTGCCTTTTGGATCCTATTGTTCTAGGACCAATCAGACTGCTGCAGTTTGGATCCTATTCAACTCAGTACATAACATCTGGGCATAGGAAGAAATGGTTAAGCCATGCACAACCAAACGTGTTGCTTCTTTTTCATTGTTTTCTCCTCCTTGCAGCCCCTCGGCCATCGCAGTGACTGCCTTCGGGATCCTCTTATTCCTGTTTGCTCTGGTTTACTCCGCAAGTGACTCTGAGGATGCCCTCTTCTACGGTAAGTCTCTCCTTTCTCTTGGGGCATCTTCCTGCCTGCCCCCCCCCTCCCTGCTTCTCTTTCTCTGTGTGTGTGTTTAACGTATGTGTGTAAACAGTTGGCCACCTGGTCACCTTTACAAAAAAAAATGTCGCTATCCCTCATGAAACTCAAAAGTGCATTCAGTGGAAAACACAAATATTTATTTCCCCATATCCCTGCAGTGTTCGTTGTACTTTCCTTCGTGTCGGGAATCAGCGCCGTCATTGTTCTGGAAGAAGATGGCTACATAAGCAACTTCCTGGAAGGCTACACGAGACAGGCAAGTCCTCGCAGGCAGGAGTGCAACCGGGAGGGCGCGGAGGGTGTGCGACCCATATCAGACGCTTCAAACCTTTCTCTGAGCGGTGGGTGGTTTTATCACATAAAACCTTTCAGCCAGGTTTCCTTTCAGCCAGGCCCCCGAAGACACAAGACCTTTTAAGAGAAGGGGGTACATCTGTACCTTTCTACAGCTTGGGCATAGGTAGTGACACCATTAACAGCCAGTGCTCAAAATTAGCTAGGCACTCTTTGCACCTATTGGCCACCTGTGACCAAGTGAGGACGCCTGGGTGCCAGGATGGCACCTGATGTCTTCACCATGTGGAGGCGCATGCCTGGGAATCATTGGATCCGGACTGGTTGTGCAAATAATAATATTATTAACAACAACAACAACAACAACAACAACAACAACAACAATAATATATTTATACCCCACCACTCTGGGCGGCTTCCAACAAAATATTAAAATACAGTGGTCTGTCAAACATTAAAAGCTTCCCTAAACAGGGCTGCCTTCAGATGTCTTCTAAAAGTCTGGTAGTTGTTGTTCTCTTTGACATCTGGTGGGAGGGCGTTCCACAGGGCGGGTGCCACTACTGAGAAGGCCCTCTGCCTGGTTCCCTATAATCTCACTTCTCGCAGGGAGGGAAGACTCCCTGGAAAAGACCCTGATGTTGGGAAAGATGGAGGGCGCAAGGAGAAGGGGACGACAAAGGACGAGATGGTGGGACAGTGTTCTCGAAGCTACCAGCATGAGTTTGACCAAACTGCGGGAGGGAGTGGAAGACAGGAGTGCCTGGCGTGCTCTGGTCCAGGGGGTCACGAAGAGTCGGACATGACTAAACGACTTTAAAAAAAAAGGTTCTAGTCCTCAGCGTTTTGAATAAAGAACCGATTCAAATAGGCAGCTGCCTCAAGTCAAGTCAGATCATTGATCCATCCAGCTTAGTGCTGTCTACACTGGCTGGCAGCATCTCTTCAGGTTTTCAGATGGGGATTTAGGTACCATTTCCTCAGCCACAGCTGGAAATGCCAGGAACTAACCTGTTTGTGTGTGTGTGTGTCTGTTTCATGCAAAATCTGCTTTTTGGCCGCAGAGTCACAACTTTTAATTTCTGGGGGACGTGCAGATGTTGAAATGGATGGTAGAAGGACGGGACGGGTCATAGAATCCTAGAATCCTAGAGTTGGAAGAGACCACAAGGGCCATCGAGTCCAACCCCCTGCCAAGCAGGAAACACCATCAGAGCACTCCTGACATATGGTTGTCAAGCCTTTGCTTAAAGACCTCCAAAGAAGGAGACTCCACCACACTCCTTGGCAGCAAATTCCACTGTCAAACAGCTCTTACTGTCAGGAAGTTCTTCCTAATGTTTAGGTGGAATCTTCTTTCCTGCAGTTTGGATCCATTGCTCCGTGTCCGCTTCTCTGGAGCAGCAGAAAACAACCTTTCTCCCTCCTCTATGTGACATCCATTTATATATTTGAACATGGCTATCATATCACCCCTTAACCTCCTCTTCTCCAGGCTAAACATGCCCAGCTCCCTTAGCCGTTCCTCTGGCCGTGACTGACATCTTGGTTTCTGCTTCCTATAGGGTGAGCCATACCTAAGCACAGCTCACGGTATGATGAACTGCTATTGGTCTGCCACCACCCACTTTGCCCTCCAGCTGGCCATGATTGCAGCCATCACTCAAAGGTGAGACAGGTCTGTTGTCATAAACTTGTAGAGCTGGAAGGAATATCAAGGGTCATCTGTTTAAAAACCTCCAACAAAAGAGAGTCCAGAGGTCGTCCGTTCTGTTGGGGATTTTGCAGAACCCTTGTAAAGGTGCCAGGCAGAAATCCAACTGGTAGTGCTTTGTGGAGTCCCTGGGTTTTTGCAGGTCCTGGAGCTGTTTGGGGGGCATAAAAACTCTCTCTGGGACAGAGGGGGGAGGATTTTTCAGGCTGGGGGTGAGGAGTGGGGGAATAGACCCCAATTGTACTTGGTGGGGCTGAGTAGGCCAGCTGTGCTGACTCTCTGTTTGCTGTCCAGAAAGAGTTTCCGGAACTTTGGGCTCTACTGGGTCGGATCCCTCACCATGAACTTTGCCGTCTACCTGCTGGGGAATGTGGTTGGTGAGTTGCTCCCTGAGAAACGCTTGCCATAATCCTCCCTTTCGAATGAAAAATGGGAAGAGTTTAGTTCTCCTTACCTCAGCTTTGGCTGAGATTTCGGCACTGCAGGGGGTTGGACTAGATGACCCTTGGGTCCCTTCCAACTATACTATGCTTCTTTTAGGGATTTGCCCAGACGCTGGGTGGGATTTCTGACACACCTCAACAAACTGCCTTTCTTCTGAGCCAGACCATGTGGTCCACCCAAACCAGTATCGTCCACACGGACTGGCAGCAGGTGGGGGGCAGATGATTCCACCATCCATGTTCTAATAAAGTCCCTCAGGAGAACTGGGCTGACTGGCGTCCCCAAGATTTAACTTTGTGGCTTAGGGCCCTCGTATTTACGAGACCGCCTCTCCTGGTCTGCCCCACAGAGGACCTTAAGGTCCACGAAATAACCATAGTTTAGAGGTCCCGGGCCCTAAGGAAGTCAGACTATCCTCCACCAGGGCCAGGGCCTTCTCAGTGATGGCTCCGACCTGGTGGAACGCTCTGTCCCATGAGACCAGGGCCCTGCAGGATTTAACTTCCTTCCACAGGGCCTGTAAGACAAAGCTATTCCGCCTGGCTTTCAATTTGAACTTAGCCTGATCTTTTATTCCCCTTCCTTCCCTCCCCTTCCCCTTTTTATGAAGATTCCCCGCTCTGAGACCCCACAGCTAATTCTCCCCTGGTCTCATCGCTGGCCCAAGTAGGACTAATTTATCCAGCTAGCCCTGGTGATGATCTAATGTTTATTGGATGGATTTCCCCCCTAAATTGATTTTTGAATTCTGAATTTATTGTTATTCATGTTTTATACTGTATTTTATGCTGCTTTTACAATTAAGTGTTTTAAATTTGTTGTTAGCTGCCCTGAGCCCGGTTTTTGAACCAGGAAGGGCGGGGTATTATTATTATTATTATTATTATTATTATTATTATTATTATTAACTTGTGGGTGGACTGAGACCAATCCTTGCTTCCCAGGGAAATACGGTTCTGAGATCCGTCCGGACTTCTTCCTCAACGTCCCTTTGCTCCTTGCCCTCATCTGGGCTGCCTCCAGGATCTATGCCCAGCCCAAGACGTTGTCCCTCGAGACGGCCGATAAGGTAATGGAAGAAAACGCCTTCTAAGCCAAAGCATCCTGACTCTGATAGCTAGGAAACCCATCACCCCAGAAAAACCCCAGAGGCACCAGCGTTCTCTTCCCTCCAGCATTTGGTAGGAGGTAGACTGCCCTTTTGAGTGGAGGTTCTTCTTAGCTGCCCTAAACCACTGTCAGAAGAGCCTCCTTGAATCAGAGCAAAGGTCTGCCCGGTCCAGAATCTTGTTCCCAATCGACCTCCCCAGTGCTTCCTCTCTAGACACCAGCTTTCTTTCTTTCTTTTTTAATCACACATCAGGAGATTTAAGTACCGCTTTCAGCAGGGACAGCTCAGTTGGTTAGAGCACAGGGTGCCGATAACACAAAAGTTGCAAGTTCAGTCCCCATATGATTCTATGATTTTATGGTGGTCAAAGCAATCTACGGTCAGAATAAAACAATAATGTTATCAGAAACACGCCCTGCAAAAATCAACAACAATGATGGAAAGCATTTGAAAATAAGAATAAGTAAAGCCAACTATCAGTTTAAAAGGAAACACGTTGAGACATCTGGATAGGCTCGCCTAAATGAAAAAGAGGAAAAAAGCTTTCAGCAGGAGCCAGTCAGCCAGGAGTTCCAAAGTTCGGTGCAGTCACACCCAAATGATCGCGGTCACCCTGTGAAGTTGGCAGTTCTGCAGATTGAAGTGGCTGAAGGAGCCTGCATGATGTGAGGTGATGTCATAGGTGACCTCATTTTCCTTTCTGCAAGTGGTTCAGGGTTTTTATTTGCTTGTTTGAACTTGGCCCAGTAGCCAATTGTTAACTAATGAAGATCTCTGAGCACAGAAGTGACATGCAGATGGCGTCTCACTCCTGTCAGCAACCCTGATGCAGCATTTTGCACCAACTGCGGGTTCCAGCTCAAGTGCTAGGAAATAATAATAATAATAATAATAATAATTATTATTATTATTATTATTATTATTATTATTATTAATTCTCCACCCATCTGGCCAGGTTTCCCCAGCCACTCTGGGCGGCTTCCAGCACATATAAAAACATCATAAGTCGTCAAACATAAAAAACTTCCTGAAACAGAGAAGCCCCACATGTGGGGCGAGATAGACTGCGAATGTCTGCAGAAGATACACTCAGTTACTACAGCGAATGTGTGCCCCATAGGCTTATCTAAGGGCCTATAAGGAACTGTCTCGGTGGCTCAGACTGCCCAGCGCAGTGCCCTGTTTCTGACAGAGGACAGCAAAATCCCCAGAGCCGGTCAGACCTCCGTGCCTGAGTTTCAGAACTAATAATAATAATAATAATAATAAATAATTTTATTATTTATATTCCAGCCACTCCTGGTTTATAGGCTCATGCCACACATATCAAACGCACTATCAGCTCAAGACCCGCAGGGGGTTGGACTAGATGGCCCCTGGGGTCCCTTCCAGCTCAACAGTTCTATAATTCTGTCAGCTTACTTTCCTTTTTCCTCCTTTGGGGAAGGTTTCGGAAGAGCAGCGCAAAAGCCTCCTGCAGCGCCCGCTGGACTTGGTCCTGGTGGGCTTCTTCCTTTTCGACATCAGCTTCACTCTGTTCCGGGGACTGGTGAGCATATGGTTATCTTCCGGAGGCAGCATTGCTCAGTGGTTAGAGTATCTGCTTTGCGGGCAGAATGTCTCAGTTTGGTCCCCTCCAGGTAGGGGGTGGGGGTGGAGGATGCAATTCCCTCCTTGAAAACCTGGAGACCCGCTGCCAAGTCAGTGAGACAGATGCCCAAACAGAATTCATGAGGACTAGAACCATCTTTTTTTAAAAAAATCATTTTTTTGCCAAATATATTTCATTAAATTTCCAGAAATTTCACATGTGCATTCCAATACAGAATAGATTCTTCTTTCACTTGGTCAACGTCCCCTCCCATTTCCCAGGGCGTTTTTTATTTCTCCCCCTTGCTGCACCCTGTCTTCCCTCCCTCGCATTATGACAATAATTCAATAATCTCTCATTCGTTCTGTTGCTCATAGTTCAAATCCTGCATGCAAATTCATCATACGATCCTATTTCTTTAAATAGTCCGAAAAAGGCTTCCATTCTTCCATAAAGCAATCATTGTTAAGTTCTCTCCTTTTAGCGATTAGCTTTGCCGATTCAGCATAGTCCACCACTTCACTAATCCTTCTTCTTTTTTCCATTTTTATGCATAGGGAAAATATGCTGCTGTTTACATACATAAGCAGCATAATCTTCTTTCCCTATAATCACTAGAAGAGCTTGATTTTTGAAAATATATAATCACTTTAAACATCTTTTTTATCTCATTACATATCATTTCCCCAAATTCCCTTGCTTTATAAAACAAAACCCAAATCCTTATCAGTTCTGCTGTTTCATGGTTGTGCCCCCCACTGTGGCACAACTTTGACAGGTTTGTGGGGTGGGTGGGCGACCCACCTGGCAATTGCCCATCATTGTAGCCATAGGCTGGTGGCTGGCCTCTCCCATGGCAGCCAGCCAGGAGTTGGGTGCTTGGGAGACATAGCGCACAGGGCTTCCTTGGCTGGCTGCTGGCCGAGTGACCAAGTTCCCCACAAGAAGCTGGCTCTCTCTACCTTGTGCCAACTTCGTCCCCCCAATAAAATATTTGAGGGGGCTGGGACCCTCCATAGTTAATGCACACTGCCATTCAAATGGTGTTGCACCGCAACATGTGATCGATTATGTGGGGGTGGGCCCCTCAACATTTTATCCAAGCTGGCCCCCTGCCCTAATGTGCCATACATAAGACAGGGGGGTGTAGCTTTAGAGGGGGAGAAATGTCCTTGTGGTCCAAACTGGGACCCATGCTAGGCCAGATTTGGCCTGGGGGCCGGAGGCTGCCCACCCCTCCTCCCATTAGGTAAAGGGACCCCTGACCGTTAGGTCCAGTTGTGGATGACTCTGGGGTTGTGGCGCTCATCTCGCTTTAGCTGGCGTACAGCTTCCAGGTCATGTGGCCAGCAGGACTAAGCCGCTTCTGGCGAACCAGAGCAGCGCACGGAAACGCCGTTTACCTTCCCGCCGGAGCGGTACCTATTAATCTACTTGTACTTTGACGTGCTTTCGAACTGCTAGGCTGGCAGGAGCAGGGACTGAGCAACGGGAGCTCACCCCATCATTGCGGGGATTCAAACCGCCGACCTTCTGATCGGCGAGTCCTAGGCTCTGTGGTTTAACCCACAGCGCCATCCGCGTCCTTCCATTAGCTGCTCCTAATTTCTCCTGATAAAAAGCCCCACCAAATTCCGCCCCCCATCCTCTTTGATCTGCTCTTGCCTCCAGGTTGTTCTGGACTGCAAGGCGGACGTCTGCTTTGACTACATCAACCAGCAGGAGCCGTACCTGCGCGACCCGGTGGCTTATCCCAAAATCCAGGTGAGCAGAGCCTCTTATTCTTCTGCGGGGGAAAGGGAGCGTCCGTGGAGAGAGAGAGGTTTTCCTCCCTCTCTCATAGCACCAGAACTCACCGAAGTCCATACCCTCCAACATTTCTCCGATGAAAATTGGGACGTCCTAAGGGAAATCAGGACATTCTGGGATCAAATCACAAATTTCTTGTGGAAGAAATTGGGACTCATACTTGGCCAACTGTTAGTCCTGAGCCCTGCTTTGATCCATTGCACACCTCAATCTGCCACAAATTAGACTACGTCACTGAGTGAAAGGAAGGGGGGGAACTCTCTCCCTGGGGCAGCCAGACTGGCTCCCTCCTCGCTGTCCTTCCACCGCAGGCAAAGGCTTTTCTATTCCAGCAGGTCTGTGTTTTAAGGGCTTTTTGATAGCACTGTTTTTATTATGTGCATTTTATGATTAAAAAAAAAAATCTGTCGGAGTTTAATTACATTTGACTCTTTTACATGTTTCAAGCTTTCTGTATTTTATCTGTGGCTGTTTTAATTTGTGGAAGCCGTCCTGGCTGCAGGAAAGGCAGGATAGGAAGAAGTATAAATATAACAACAACAACAACAACAACAACTGGATAGCTCAGTCGGTTGGAGCTGGGCGCTGATAACGCCAAGGTTGCAGCTTTGATCCCCGTCTGGGACAGCTGCATATTCCTGCATTGCAGCGGGTTGGACTAGATGATCCTCAGGATCCCTTCCATCTCTGATTCTATGATTCCAACAACAAGCCTTTGCAAGCACACTGTTTCTCATTTAAAATATTTTTAAAAACTTGGCTTGCTTTTTGTCCTTGTGCCTCAAAGGCAGTCAAGAGTTTCTGCGGTCGCCTAGAGATTTGACCGAACTCTGACTGCTGCCCTGCTCTGCCTCCTAACTCTCCTGCCTGCCTTTCTTCCCAGATGCTCGTCTTCCTGTTCTATGGCCTGCCATATTTCTGCCTCTGCCTTTACGGCTTGCTCACCCCGGGAAGCTTATGGATGCCCGACTGGGCCCTGATCTCCGCTGGCGCCGTTGCCCAGGTAACGTGGACACGTGTGGACTGCAGCAGGGGCTAAGGAGCTTTCTTCTGCTTTGTCACAGGACACCAGTTCCAATTCTGGGATTTCCACAGGGTATTCTGAGGGAGGCGAGGGCCGAATTCCGTTCTGGGCAGCTTTGCGGGGGCCACATCCCAATGGTGGCGGGGCCATGACCAGATGTGGGCGGAGCAACACATGCCAGGTTTCTCTGTGCAGAGCAGGCTGGTTCCCAGACCGCCTTGCACACAGCCCTCTCCGCCCTCCTTCCCGGCATGCTCAGATTTCACGGACACCCCGGTGAAAATGTTTAAGGAGGGTGGGAAACAGGGCTGGTGGGTGTGGCTTAATAGAGTGTGGTGGAATCTACACACATATAAAAAAACGCTGTGAAAATGCTTTTTGAAAAAATATTTTGAGAAATATGCTAAATTTGCTGTAGCTCACCATCGCCATCTAGTGTCACATTTGAATACTGCACTTTTAAAAAGGTAAAGGACCCCTGATAGTTAAGTCCAGTCACGGACGACTCTGGGGTTGCGCGGTCATCTCGCTTTACTGTCCGAGGGAGCCGACATTTTGTTTGCAGACAGTTTTTCTGGATCATGTGGATCCACTAAGCCACTTCTGGCAAACCAGAGCAGCGCACGGAAACGCCGTTTACCTTCCCGCCGGAGCGGTACCTATTTATCTACTTGCACTTTGACGTGCTTTCAAACTGCTAGGTTGGCAGGAGCAGGGACCGAGCAATGGGAGCTCACCCTGTTGCAGGGATTTGAACCGCTGACCTTCTGATCGGCAAGTCCTAGGCTCTGTGGTTTAGCCACCCACTTTACAACACACTTAAAACATTTTATTTGCAACTGTATAGCTGAGTCCTGTGTGCGGTTTGTGGAGAGGGGTGTGGCTTAAGAGAGAGGGTGTGGCTTGGGGAGAGGGGTGGGGCCTGCCTTCAGATGTCTTCTAAAGATTGTCTAGTGACTTATCCCTACCCTCCAACATTTCTCTGGTGAAGATAGGGACGTCCTAACAGCCCTCCTCTCTCTGTCTGTTCCTCCTTCCAGGCTCAGTTCTCTCATACTGGCTCTTCGCTCCACCAGCACACCCCGTTTCCTTACCGCACCCCCGAAAGTGCCTGGTGGCTGGTCACCCTTTTCAACCTTGCCTACGCTGTGGGGCCTCACCTTCTGGTGTACCGCTGCCTTTGCAATCCGGCCTTCTTCTCCCCGGTGGTCTCGCAAGACGACATCAAGAAGAAGCAATGAGGCAGAGGAGCCGGGGGTCGCCTCCCTCCACTGTCCGGCTGCAAACCAGATCGCATTGTGCAAAGCCAAAAAAGCACAAACCCTGCTCGCCAGTTTGCCTGTGGGTTTTTGTTTTTTAATATCTCTGTGGCTTCATGTCCACTCGGGGGCTCTCCTGAAGCTCCCAGCAGCAGCAGCTGCCTTGTCTACTCAGTGCTAGCACACTTCACAGAATTGTCAAGGTGGAAGGGACCCCTGAGGGCCATCTAGTCCAACCCCCTGCAATGCAGGAATCTCAGCTGAAGGATCCCTGGCAGACAGCCACCCAACCTCTGTTTAAAAGCCTCCAAGGAAAGAGTTGAACAGCTCTTGCCATCAGAAAGTTGGAGTCCCCCTTATTCCTGTTTGAATCCGCTGGTTCGGGTCCTGCCCAGACTAGCCAGCCAGGGCACCACAGTCAGCAAACATCGCCAGGTGTCTGGACAGAAAGAAGCCGAGCCACTCTCTCAAATTTCAGCTGTAGGCTGCCTCTTTCTGTGGCACTTGTGTGATGCTCTTGGGTGGTCTTTGGCTAAGGGGTTGAGCAGTTTCTAAAACCTTTAAAAGCTCTTATGTGCCCTTGTTCTGCACCCTCACCTCCTTGCAAGGTGGGAGACAGGAAAAATAAAGATCTTCCTTGCTTTCCTTTTCCAGTTCCTGCCTCCACTCACTTTCCTCTGACGGAGAACAGATTTAGGGGGACACTGGATCCCTTGATGGAGAGATGGGCTGCAAAAACCAACCCTGACTAGAACAATGCTGACTTGCAAACAAAAGGTGTTGTTGCACAAGATAGAAGTGGAAACCTAGAATTGGAATGAGCATGGGGACACTCACATATGTCATTGTTTACAAAATAAAAACATTTATAGATGGTTTTTGAACTGCTTGCTTCTTGTTCAGTGTGTGTTTGTGTGTCCTCACCCCGCCCCCCCAAAAAATCTTGAGGTTTCCAGTGTCCCCAAACCACCGTGGCATTCTTTTAACTTGATGCCTTTGAAATCTGGTGTTATAACCAGTGCTTTTTCGGGGGGTGAAGGGGGGACTCATCCTGATATTTGTTTGTTTGTTTGTTTGTTTAACACGGGCCCAGTTGCAGTACCCGAGCAGGGGCTAAATGTAAGATGTGATTAATAAACTCAAGCAAACTGATATGCATTAGAAATGACCACAGCTTTATTGATTACAGATATAAGTGGGTTTTGGTCTCAGGCATTGGGTGTTCCAGCCCCCCAGACCAAAAAAAGAAATTACTTAATTTTTTAAAAACGTAAGGGAACTCAGTTTCCTCAAGTTCCTACTCAA
Source organism: Podarcis raffonei (assembly GCF_027172205.1). Lineage (NCBI taxonomy): Eukaryota > Metazoa > Chordata > Lepidosauria > Squamata > Lacertidae > Podarcis > Podarcis raffonei. The sequence continues at coordinate 1,961,633 of NC_070619.1, read as the reverse complement.
ACCCCCCCCCACCTAGTTATGACTGTTTCCTCTGTTTTACATTATAAAATTTTAAAAAATTACCAAAAAAAGAGGAAGCGGAAGAAAAAGAACACACCGGGAAAATCCCCAAAATTGGCACTGGTGTGCTGCGCTGTGGCGTCTACGCTTGTGTACTTGGCTGGAGTCCCCCAGCTTTGAGGTTGCTTTGGAGAAAAGCACCCAATAGGTTTGCAGGTTCCCCTTTAAAACATTTTTTTCCCTCTCTCCTCGCTCCCCACCCCATTTTTATCCCAAACCCTCCTTTCTTCTGCCCTCATTGCAGGCTGTTCCCTAATGCAGTTGTCCTTCTGCAAAACTTCTTTCCCTCCCTCCCTCCTTCTTTCCCTCTCTCCTCCTCTCTCTCCTTCCCCCCCCCCCCCCCCATAGAAGTCTGCTGACTAAGATTTGACAAAACCGAGGAGGCTGCAATACCGTCAGCATTATGCTGATGAACTGGGGTTGGGAAATAGAGGACAAGGAAGGAGGTTGAAAGGTGGGGGGAAACTCAAGGCACTCGGGGTGGGTGGGGCGGGAATCCTCTTTCTCTCTCAGCGCCCCCCCCTCTCCTGCATCATCTCCATCTCAACTTCGGCTGAGCTTCTGAGATTTCTCTCTTTTTGCCCTGGGACGTCCCTCTTCTCAAGGAGAAACAGTGAGTCCTCTTTTTTTTTTCCTGCAGGGTTGTCCTTTTTATTTTTAAAATCAAGTTCCTTCCCCGGGTCCGTTCCCCCCCCCCCCACCTGCCCCACATTTCACCTTGATGAAATGCAGTGCTGGCTCGTTTGGGGTTTTGCTGCAGGATGCAGAAAGAGAGAGGGAATCATTTTACTGGCTGACTTGGGTACCACTTTTTTGCAGGGATGCAGAGCTCTGTAGGAGGGAGATGAGCCACATCTTTGCAAAAAAGGGGTTTGTGTCGGATAGATGCAGGGGAGGAGAGAGATCAATGCAGAAAGTGACCACTTAAATCCTAGAAGTGGGAGGCACTTAATTGGGAAAATGTTTGTTAGTTTGTTTAAAAGAAGACTCTTCTCTCGCCAAATTTTAAGTAGGCTGAAACATTTTAGGAGGGCTCTGTGGGATGCTCAGAGATGTTCATAGATAGGGCATCCTTTCTCCTGGCTGAGTTGGGTACCACTTTTTAAATTATATTTGTTTGCTTTATTTCTGCAAGGTGTTCTATCGGATGTAGTGGAAAGGAAACTATCCCTGGCTGAATGGGGGCGGGGGCGGGGGGGGGCTTAGTTCTGAAAATGGCCTTTTTAAAAGACTGTTTTTGCCACATCTCGAAGGGGACAAAGAGATCAGGGTTCGGAATCTTCCTTCCTGACCCTGCTTCTAAAGGGATGGAATAATAATAATAATAATAATAATAATAATAATAATAATTTCTTGGCCACAACAGGAGGTCAGGAGAATTTTGTAAATCCCTTCTGCTTTGTGTCCTTGCGAGGAAAGGATGTTTCTTTATATGGGTTAGGCAGGACAGAATTATTTCTCGTCTCTTGAGCAAAGTCTTGCCTGCCTGCCAGAGACTTCAGTATCACCTGCCACCTGGGTCTTTAACAAGCAAACTCCACCCCCTGAGGCCCCCTGCTGCTTACCTGCAATCGAACTCCAAAGGATGTAGGAAGTTGTTTTATAGCCTTAGACAGATATAGATATATATTTAGATATATATATCTGTCTCACCTGGAGATGCTGGGGACTGTACCTTTGCTCCACCTTTTAAAAATGAAGTCAAGGTCTCAGTCCTCATTGTTCTGGCTTTAAACAGTGACTCTGGAAGGTGGCTTATACTTAATCAGGCCAGTCTTGCTTAGTATTGTTTATTATTATTATTATTATTATTATTATTATTATTATTATTATACTGCCCATGATGGATAGCTCAGTCCAATCTAATCCAAATAACTTTATTGTACTACCCGTTGGCCAGACAAATCTCAATCAAAAATAAATACAAGCAAAAGGGGTGTCGTGCCACAAAGAATGGTCTCTATTTAGATCTGTGCATCTCCCTTACAGTTCACGGCTATATTGTCTTCTTTCTGATCTTTTTGGCTGCCAAAGCAAATGGCAACATTAAGAGTCACTGAAGTGTTTACATCGCCAAGAAACCACAGGACCTTTTCTGCCGAGCAGAGGATAGCCCAGTTGGTAGAGCAAGAGATTCTTAATCTCAGGTTCGCGGGTTCAAGCCCCATGTTGGGCAAAGGAGTCCTGCATTGCAGGGGGTCAGACTGGATGACCCTCGTGGTCCCTTCCAGTTCTATGATTCTGTTAAATTTATTCCCACCCACCTGGGGGGATAGCTTAGTTGGCTAGAGCGTGGTGCTGATAACACCAAGGTTGCAGGTTCAGTCCCCATATGGCGCAGTGACATATTCCTGCATGACCATCAGAGTCCGTCCAACTCTACAATTCTATGATCTATAGGTGTCTGTGGAGGGGATATATTGACTGAAAATGTCTAGCAAACCGGAGGATATTAGCAGACAGGATTATAACTTGTTTTTATATGCAACAACAGCAGCAAGAATATTATTGGCACAAAAATGGAAGCAAGAAGAATTAGCGACGAAAGAAGAATGGCAAATGAAATTAATGGACTATGCAGAATTAGATAAATTAACAGGAAGGATTCGAAACCTGCGGGATCAGAGATTCTTAGAAGACTGGAGTAAATATTTGAACTATTTGAAAAGCAATTGTGACAAACAGATTGCACTAGTAGGACTGCAAGAAGTTCTGTAAGGAGGGCTTTGTGAAATATTGCAAGGAAGACTTTGAAAAGAATTATTAGTTAAGGACAAGTAAAAGTAATAGAGAAATTAAGAAATGCAGAACAAGTGATAAAGAATGGAAAATCTTCAGAGGTGGTTGACGGAAGTCTAAAATACTGTATAAGATAAGAAGTTATATTAAATGATTGTTGGAACTGAAAATGTCTAGCAAACCACTTTGGTAGTAGTGGGCATTCAGCAAGCCCACATGACAGTGACGTGGGATTGAGGATTGGAGTGGTCATTTTGTGATATTATGGCCGTGGACAAAGCTGTATTGTCACTTTTGAATAAATGTTACTTTATTAAAATGATAATAATTTTAAGAAAATCTCCTCCCTAGGGTCCCAGGGTGGCTTGCGGCAACGTTAAAAGCAATTTTAAAAACTTACAGCCACGAAAGGAGACATCTAATAAGAATAACAAAAGCATCTAGTGAAAAGGAACAAATGTCTGTAAAACTGCTTGTATTATATTTAGATTTCCAATCTTTCAGTGTTATAAATATATGCTAATGGGCAGCGGCTCCCTGGGAGATGCTGTAGACTGAATTTTGGACGTCCTGCATGCAAGGAGGGACTCTGCAAAAGAGTAAAGGTTGCAGGTCGTGTGCCTCTGAATAAAGGGCTGCCAGAGTTGGAAGGAACCTCAAGGGCCATCTAGTCCAACCCCCTGCAATGCAGGATGCCAGACTAGATAGATAGGCCACTGGCAGACTCTTTTATTCTCTTGAGGCTGCCTCCGAAAACTCCGGCAGTCTCCTGCCAGCCCAGGGGTGGATCTGCTATGAAACTAATGAAGTTTCAGCTTCAGGGCTCCTAATCCCAGAGGGGGCCCCCAAAAGCAACTTTAGTCCACATTGCTTAAGATTTTTGGGACTTTGATGCATGTATGTAACGTTTCACTAATTTTCATCCCTAACTTGAAAACTATAAAGCATAGGAACTTTGTTTGCACACCAGTGACTTTGAGATCATCCAGTCCAGCAATTTTAATCAAAATCCGAGATGTAGTAGTTAACGTTTTTCACAAAATTGTGCTGATCTGTCTTGGAGCAACCCCACTGAAGAAGACCTTGTTGCCAAGGGGCCCCCATGACAGTTCAGGCTTCAGGGGCCCCACAAATGTAGGTCCGCCAGTGTTCCAGCCCAGAGCTCAGCCGCCTTGTTTGCGGACTCCAGAGTTGGTTCTACAAGCCCAGGCTCCTTGCCCATCAGCCGCCTCTTCCTCCCTCTCCAGATGCTCCCTGCGAGGGCTGTGACAGGCACCTGCCTCCACCTTGCCATCTTGACCCTCTGCTTCCGGCTCGCGGCTCCTCAGAAAGGACGGAAGAAAGTCGTGCATGTCTCAGGTGCGTGGCACATACGCGATTCGCTGAGCTGCCCAGCGGATTCATGCAATAGGCGCCAAAGCACTTTGGCCTTGTACAGTTAACCCCAGTTCAGCAGTTGCCAAAGTGGTGCCTGGGGACACAGGGGTGCCCTCGAGGTCTTCCTCTGGTGCCCATGAAGGCTCCACACAAACTTCCTTATTTGTAAAGCAGTGAAGGCGGTTATGCTACTCTCCCTCGAAAAGGACATAGAGTTGAAGGGGACAGTGATCTCTCTGGGCTTTTCAGGGCTCAGTCCAGTTCAACCGATGTGGCCTGGGGGAGAGGGGTGTGGTCTATGAGAGGGGGTGTGGCCTGGGGAGAGTGGGTGTGGCTCCACAAATTGACATATTTGCCCATCCCTAACCTGGATCAGCTAACCTTGGATAGCTCAGTTGGGTAGAATGTGGTGCTGATAATGCCAAGGTTGCAGGTTTGATCCCCTTTTGGGACAGCTGCATATTCCTGCATTGCAGGGGGTTGGACTAGATGATCCTCAGGGTCCCTTCCAACTTGACGATTCTATGATTCTAACCCAGACTTTTTATTTTGCCTGCCAATCATGGGGCTTGTGGAGTACAGTCATACCTTGGTTCTCAAACGCCTTGGTACTCGTATGTTTTGGCTCCCAAATGCCAAAAACCCAGAAGCAAGTGTTCCACTTTTCAAAGCTGAATGTCCAACGCGGCTTCCACTTGAGGGCAGGAAGCTCCTGCAGCCATCTATTGTCACTACCATTGCAAGATGTGTTTGACTAACCTGCAGAAAACTGGAACAAAAATTCTGTAAACAGGCAGATGATTTGTAAATGATTAAGTGCATTATCGTTTACCTTCCCGCTATAAAGGTAAAGGTAAAGGTACCCCTGCCCGTACGGGCCAGTCTTGCCAGACTCTAGGGTTGTGCGCTCATCTCACTCTATAGGCCGGGAGCCAGCGCTGTCCGCAGACACTTCCGGGTCACGTGGCCAGCGTGACAAGCTGCATCTGGCGAGCCAGAGCCGCACACGGAACGCCGTTTACCTTCCCGCTGGTAAGCGGTCCCTATTTATCTACTTGCACCCGAAGGTGCTTTCGAACTGCTAGGTTGGCAGGCGCTGGGACCGAACGACGGGAGCGCACCCCACCGCGGGGATTCGAACTGCCAACCTTTCAATCGGCAAGTCCTAGGCGCTGAGGCTTTAACCCACAGCGCCACCCGCGTCCCTTCCCGCTATAAAGCGGTACCTATTTATCTACTTGCACTTAGGGGTGCTTTCGAACTGCTAGGTGGGCAGGAGCTGGGACCAAAAGACGGGAGCTCACCCCGCCGCGGGGATTCGAACCGCCGACCATGCGATCGGCAAGTCCTAGGCACTGAGGTTTTACCCACAGCGCCACCCAGGTCCCAACGTTTCCGTGTGCTGCACTGGTGCTGGCTCGCCAGAGCAGCTTCGTCACGCTGGCTACGTGACCCGGAAGTGTCTCTGCACAGCCCCCGGCCTCTTAAGTGAGATGGGCGCACAACCCTAGAGTCGGACACGACTGGCCCGTACGGGCAGGGGTACCTTTACCTATTTAAGTGCATTATCATTTTTATTTATTCAGTACTGCTTTTTCTTAAGAAAGGGGAGGGGGAGATCCCAAATCTGTTTAAAATCCCCACATATTAACCCAGTTTCAGTATGACACAGCTCACAGCCCCATCTTGCATCCATCTGTCCTGGGTTCGAAACCTGGGATGCTTAAAAAAACCCCAACAAAACCCTTCTCTTTTCTGCTTGCAGAGGATGACAGTGGTGCCGTCGTGGTGCAGACAGCTCCGGGCAAAGTGGTCACCCACCGGGGCGGCACCATCATCCTGCCCTGCCGCTTCCACTACGATGTCTCGGCCCACGACCCTGACGAGATCCGCCTGAAGTGGACCAAGCTTGTGGAGCCCATGTCCTTTGAGGACGTCTTTGTGGCGATGGGCGTGGAGCGCAGGGCTTTCGGGAGCTACAGGGGCCGCACGGCGCTGCAGGAAGACGGCTCTGGGGACGCCTCCCTCATCATCCGGAACGTGACCCTCCAGGACTACGGGCGCTATGAATGCGAGGTGACCAATGAGCTGGAGGACGATGCTGGGATGGTGAACCTGGACTTGGAAGGTGAGGGGAGACGGGTGGGTCGGGTGGGGTGGGGCCCACCGGCCAGGTCTCCACAACCCCCTGTAGGAGGAAACTAGTGGGAGATAATAGAATCCTAGATTGTAGAGCTGGAATTGACCCTGGGGATCATCTAGTCCAACCCCCTGCAATGCAGGAATCTCAGCTAAAGCATCCCTGACAGATGACAGTCCAACCTCTGCTTAAAAACCTCCAAGGAAGGAGAGCGCACAACCTCCCAAGGGAAACCGTTCCACTGGCAAACAGCTCTTAACATCAGAAAGTTCCTCCTGGTGTTGAGTCAGAATCTCCTTTCTTGTAACTTGAAGTCATGGGTTCGAGTCCAGAGCAGGAGAAAACAAGCTCGTTCCCTCTTTCATGTGACAATCCTTCAGGTATTGGAAGATGGCTATCATATCTCCTCTTAGTCTCCTCTTCTCCAGCTCCTTCAACTGTTCCTAATCAGGCTTGGTTTCCACACCCTTGATCGTCTTGGTCGCCCTCCTCTGCACACCTTCCAGCTTGTCAACATCCTTCTTACTTGTCTTACTTCTTACTTAATGGATCCTCCTTGTCCGCAGGCAGCCCACCTCCTTGGAGGGTCTGGCGGGGTGAGGGGAGCAGCTGTTGCCTTTACCTCTCCTCCTTATCAATTTCCTAGAGGCCCCCGGCTGACCACTGTCAGAGGCAGGATACTGGGGAGGCTGGAACATCTCTGAAATTTTCATCTATCCACCTTTGCCTCCTTCAAGTCAGAAAGAGTGGGGGAGCCCCTCCAAAAAGAGAGTTTCTTTCCTGTTTGGGAACTTCATAGCCAAATAAGTTGGAAGTGTGTGAGAGCAAGAGAGAGAGAGAGAGAGAGAGAGAAGGAAAGCTGGAATACGACAATACCCTCAATGCTATAATTCACCCCACCTCGCGGCAGCAAAAGCAACCCAATTCTCTCTCTTGTTGGGATGTTTTACGAATCCACCAGCTGCTATCATTCTTCCTGGTTTTTATTAGCTTCTGACACCGAAACCTGCAGCGACAATGAAAGTCAATAAAAGCAGCAATAAAGCACCCCAGAGACTCTCAAGCAAGGGAGGCGGAGGGAAGAGGAGAAGGAAATTGGGGGAGGGAGACAGGACCCTGCATGCTCTCCGTGAGGGTGGGAGCTGCAAGCAGAGGCTACTAGCTGTCTTTCATCATACATTCCTGCTATGGGCCACATCCCATAGCAGTGGGCAGAGCCAGAGGCGAAAGTAGTTGGAGCAACTGGTCTCAATTAGTTAATCACTGAATATCTATCTGTCTTGCAAAAATGTGGTTTCCACAGACTTGGTAGAGTGTCAGGCGTAATGAGCAGAGCAGCTCATTCCCTTTTGTCTTCCTCCATGGAAATCAGTTGCCAATAATGCCCACCTCCCCACAGACATCTATGGCCCCTCCTCTCCTGGTCATAGAATCATAGAATCATAGAAGAGTTGGAAGAGACCACAAGGGCCATCGAGTCCAACCCCCTGCCAAGCAGGAAACACCATCAGAGCACTCCTGACATATGGTTGTCAAGCCTCTGCTTAAAGACCTCCAAAGAAGGAGACTCCACCACACTCCTTGGCAGCAAATTCCACTGTTTTTTGTTTTTTTAATATTTTATTTAGGATTTTCTTGTTTTACAGAAGTGTAATGCCTCGTATTTTTCCCCCCATGTAACATTTTTACAAATCCGTTTCATTTGTTGAGGCATTAGGGGGAGAAGAAAAAAAGGGGGGGAAGAAAGGGGGTGGAGGGAGGGAAGATGGATGGGGGTGGGGTCAGGTGGTGGTGTTTCTATTATGCTTAGTGTATGTAGAGTTTGGTGTCAGCGTTGTTTGTGTTGTTCACTTGTGTTCCTTTGGTGGTGAGAGAGTTTGGGGTTGGCGTAGGGTGTGATTGTTTGTTTGTGGTTGGCTGCGGTGATCTTTGTTTTCGTGTGTGAGTGGGGTGGGTGGGTTTTTTGGATCAGGTTAGCCATATTGATTTGTATGCTGTTGGTGGATTATTGTCATTGTCTTGTTGGGCTGTGTATGTGATAAAGGGGAGCCATACCGGGGTGAAGGCGTCTTCTTCTGTTTGTCCCCGTGTCAGTTTCAGTTTATTAGTTAATTTTTCCAGTAGGGCTGTTTCCCATACTATTTGGTACCATTGGTCCATGCTTACTCCTGACAGGTCTCTCCAGTGTCTGGTTATGGTGTTTCTGGCTGCTGAAAGTAGGTGGGTTATGAGTTCTTTAGCAAATTCCACTGTTGAACAGCTCTTACTGTCAGGAAGTTCTTCCTAATGTTTAGGTGGAATCTTCTTTCTTGTAGTTTGGACCCATTGCTCCGTGTCCACTTCTCTGGAGCAGCAGAAAACAACCTTTCTCCCTCCTCTATGTGACATCCTTTTATATATTTGAACATGGCTATCATATCACCCCTTAACCTCCTCTTCTCCAGGCTAAACATGCCCAGCTCCCTTAGCCGTTCCTCATAAGGCATCGTTTCCAGGCCTTTGACCATTTTGGTTGCCCTCCTCTGGACACGTTCCAGTTTGTCAGTGTCCTTCTTGAACTGTGGCGCCCAGAACTGGACACAGTACTCCAGGTGAGGTCTGACCAGAGCAGAATACAGTGGCACTATTACTTCCCTTGATCTAGATGCTATACTCCTATTGTCCCCAGCCCCCAAGTAATTGGAGACAGTGCCTTCATGCAGCCAACCTCTCCTCTGCACTTTTCATGCCTCTCCTGGTCCTGGGAGACAAGCAGGGAAGGGAGCTTGTTGCAGCAGGGAGGGGGAGACACCTGTGACTCTTCACCATCTCTGCCTCCTGGCCTCCCTCCTCTCCTGCTTCAGCTTCTCCAGAGAAGCAGACACGGAGCAATGGATCCAAACTGCAGGAAAGAAGATTCCACCTAAACATTAGGAAGAACTTCCTGACAGTAAGAGCTGTTTGACAGTGGAATTTGCTGCCAAGGAGTGTGGTGGAGTCTCCTTCTTTGGAGGTCTTTAAGCAGAGGCTTGACAACCATATGTCAGGAGTGCTCTGATGGTGTTTCCTGCTTGGCAGGGGGTTGGACTCGATGGCCCTTGTGGTCTCTTCCAACTCTATGATTCTATGATTCTATGATTCTGCCTCCGAGTCTGGACTTCTCTGCCACAGACTCTCCCAGCCCGCTAAACCCTGTTGCCCCTTCAGCTTCTGACACTCCCTCCTACCAGTCTTCTCCCTCTGACCACTCATCGTTGTCCCACCACCACTTCCCAGGCGGATCCTTCTGCCCTCAGTGGCTCCCTAGCTGGTTCCTCCCACCCTCCCTCTACATCCAAGTAGTCCCTGACACTCTTAACAAGGCAATCACTCTCAGTAAACAAGAAAAATAGAAGCTTTACTCTCATCAGAAAGCCTGACAGGGTTCAACAGATGCAGTGATGAAAATCTGGAAAGGATCCTCAAAAGTTGCAGAAGTCCATAAAAAGGTAAAGGGACCCCTGACCATTAGGTCCAGTCGTGGCCGACTCTGGGGTTGGGGCGCTCATCTCGCTTTATTGGCTAAGGGAGCCGGCATACAGCTTCCGGGTCATGTGGCCAGCAGGACAAAGCCGCTTCTGGTGAACCAGAGCAGCGCACGGGAACGCCGTTTACCTTCTCGCCATAATGGTACCTATTTATCTACTTGCACTTTGACGTGTTTTCAAACTGCTAGGTTGGCAGGAGCAGGGACCAAGCAATGGGAGCTCACCCCGTCGTGGAGATTCGAACTGCCGACCTTCTGATCAGCAAGCCCAAGGCTCAGTGGTTTATCCCACAATGCCACCCGCATCGCAGAAGTCCATAGTCCTTCTCAAAATGGAAAAGCGTCTGTTTGCGACTCTCTAGCAATTGTGTGTTTGCGATTCGGCTGCAGATTCTCCCACACAGAAGAGGCATTCCAGCTGGTCAACATCCTTTTTCAATTGTGGTGTCCAGAACTGGACACAGGACTCCAGGTGTGGTCTGGCCAAGGCAGAATAGAGTATTGCTATTACTTCCCTTGACCTGGACGCTAGACTTCTGTTGATGCAGCCTCGAATAGCATTAGCATCTTTTGCTGCTGCATCACACTGCGGACTCATGTTCAGCTTGTGGTCCACCAAGACCCCCTGGTCCTTTTCACATGCACTGCTAGTAAGCCCATACTATTCCCTCCTGAGAGTGGGGAATGCCTCTCCATTGATCAGGGAGGGGGAACCAGCATGCTTCAGCAGTGTTAACGGAGGAATCTGAGGGCTCCCTTGGAGAAAAAACAAGGAGACCAGCCAGGAATACCAGAGCAAAACAGCAGCCAGAAGGCTTGGTCTTTATTGAAGACCGTTGCGACAGGACTCCCACCTGCCACCAGGTGGAACAAGATGGAAGCCCCAAACAAAAGAGAACCCAAACTTTTATTAGCTGCTGATCCCCCATGTTACACCCCCCCAAACTATATCACTAATGCATCATGGTTACATCATGAAAGGGGAGGTCTGGTGGCAGTAATCTGAGCATCCTGGACCCTGCCCCATGGTTCCCCTTGCCCTCCACCAAACACCCATCAAGCGGAACAAAAAAGATATTTACATTTCCCTGTTTCCCAGCCAAGTGAATCACACCTTTTTGTCTTCATCTGGGTTTGTTATTTCTGGAATGGCTACCTGTCTGGCACTCAGGTATCAGGAGGCCAGGGATCATCACTCAGGCAGAGGAGCTGCTGAGGAGCTGAGCTCACATGTATATATGGAATTCTGAAGTTTCCCCAGTGAGCCAGTACATAGGTACATTTATCAGTGAATTCTTACATTTGGTATTGTGCAGCAGAGGCCCTTTGAATAGACAGGAAGAAACTGTGTTGAAGTGTTTTGTGGGGACAAATCACAAAAGTCACAAAAGTGATGGTGCTGATTTTGGTAGTGGGCTGCATGTGCATGATATCTGCTGGAGGGGCAACACCCCCCCACACACACCTATACATAAATTCCTGCAACAAGCAGTCAGGGTGATGATGGGAGCCGGAGTCCAAGAATGCCCGGAAGGTCCTGATCTGCTCTGAGGTCTGTTTTTTACTCCTCCTCCTCTTCTCTTCAGGGGTGATCTTCCCTTACCACCCCCGCCTGGGGCGCTACAGCCTGAACTTCCACGACGCCCAGCAGGCCTGCCTGGAGCAGGACGGGATCCTGGCTTCCTACGACCAGCTCCACGAAGCCTGGCTGGAGGGGATGGACTGGTGCAACGCCGGCTGGCTGCAGGACGGCTCGGTGCAGTACCCCATCTCCAAGCCGCGGGACGAGTGCGGCCGGAAGGAGACCCCCGTCGGGGTGCGCAACTACGGCTACCGCCACAAGGACGACGAGCGCTACGACGCCTTCTGCTTCACTTCGAATCTGAACGGTGAGTCTAGAACCGTAGAATCACAGAATGGTAGAGGCGGAGGGTCCCCCAAAGGTCATCTAGCCCAACCCCCTGCAAGGCGGGACTTGCAGCTAAAGGATCCCTGCTTAGGTGCCCAAAGCAACCTCTGCTTAAAACTCCCCCCCCCCTCATTCGTCCCACTGTCAAAGGACTCTTCCTGCCTAGCGTCAGGAGGGGGGGGGGGACACACACATTTTCCCAGTCTGCTTTCTTCGAGCCATGCATCATTTTATAAACTTCTAGGCTTCCTCGCTCCTCCTCGCACCCTCCGGAAAAATCTCAGAGCAGCATTTAACCGATTGCTGGCCTTTTCCGCGTCCCCCAGGACCAGGCAAGGAGGCAGTAATTCAGCTCAGAATGATGGATGAGCCTGGGGGGGTTTGTCCAAAGGCGTAAATTACTCTTCACTGGGAGGGTCTGCGGGGGGGGGGGGAGTTGGCAGGAGGGGGGCTTCATTTGTGTAATCAGGGGCAGGATAAATAGCCCCGGATCAACTCGGAAATGGAGTGCCTTTTGCTGCCTCATCCATCTTCCTGAAGGCATGTGTTTAATTCTCCTCTCATAGGGCTTGGCAGCGTAAAAATGGAGGGGGGTTTTTGTGGGGAAGATCAGGGGTCTGCAAACTTTTTCAGCAGGGGGCGGGTCCACTGTCCCTCAGACCTTGTGGGGGGCCGGACTCTATTTGGGAGGGGGGGGAATGAACAAATTCTTATGCCCCACAAATAACCCAGATGCACTTTAAATAAAAGCACACATTCTACTCATGTAAAAACACGCTGATTCCTGGACCGTTTGTGGGCCGGATTTAGAAGGCGATTGGGCCGGATCCGGCCCCCGGACCTTAGTTTGCCTACCCATGGTCAAGATATATCCCACACATGTGTGTGGCTTTTGTTTTTTTAAGGAAGAAAAGGGGATCTAGGAAGCAAAACCCAATAGCTCAGCTGGTGGAGCATGAGGCTCTTAATCTCAGGTCGTGGGTTTGAGCCCCACATGGGGCAAAAGTTTCCCGGCTTGCAGGGGGTTGGGCCAGATGACCCTCGGGGTCCCTTCCAACTCTGTGACTTGTGGTCACTAAGGTTTTTCTTCTGCTCGTTGTTGGCATCCATCTGTCTGGAGGCACAATGGAGTGCACCTCCGGGGGTGAAGTCAAACCGCTGCTTTGCAGCACTGAAATGAGCTCTTTCTGCTCTGCCAGGAAAGTGAGCACACCTGCTAAATCTGAGCTCCAGAGTACATTTTAAGGACGTGGGTGGTGCTGTGGGTTAAACCACAGAGCCTAGGACTTGCTGATCAGAAGGTTGGCGGTTCGAATCCCCGCAATGACGGGGTGAGCTCCCGTTGCTCAGTCCCTTCTCCTGCCAACCTAGCAGTTTGAAAGCACGTCAAAGTGCAAGTAGATAAATAGGTACCGCTCTGGTGGAAAGGTAAACGGCGTTTTTGTGCACTGCTCTGGTTCGCCAGAAATGGCTCAGTCCTGCTGGCCACATGACCCGGAAGCTGGACGCTGGCTTCCTCAACCAGTAAAGCGAGATGAGCTTTTACCCCAGAGATTTACCCCAGATTTACCCCCGAGTCGGCCACGACTGGACCTAATGGTCAGGGGTACCTTTACCTTTACCTTTAAGTATGTCTTTGTCACTGAATTACCATTTTAAGCCTGCCTGAAGCAAGTTGCTGTGTCAGTGAGTAAATGCTCTTTTCTTTTTTTACCTTTTGAAAGAAAGTTTGTGTGATTATTGTTTTAAGGGGGACAAAAAGGGGAAATACCAGGAGAACCCAGTCTGCTTTAAAGTTAAAAGAAAGGAGATTCCGACTAAATATACGGGAAAAACTTTCTGATTGTAAGAGCTGTTTGACCGTGGAATGTGTTAACGGAGAAATCTGAGGGCTCCCTTGTCGGGGGGGGGGGGGGAGGACACCAGCCAGGAAGACCAGAGCAAAACAGGAGCCAGTAGGCTTGGTCTTGATTGAAGACTGTCGCGAAAGGACTCCCACCTGCCACCAGGTGGAACAAGATGGAAGCCCCAAACAAAAGAGAACCCAAACTTTTATTATCTGCTCATCCCCATGTTACACCCCTTTAACAAATGCTCTCCCCCAGGAGGTTGTGGTCTCTCCTTTCCTTGGAGGTTTTTAAGCAGAGGTTGGATGGCCATCTGTCAGGGATGCTTTAGCTGAGATTCCTGCATTGGACTAGAGGACCAATAATAATAATAATAATTTATTTATGCCCCGCCCTCCCTGGCCAGAGCTGGGCTCAGGGCAGCTAACACCAGTAAAATTACAAAAAAAACCCACAAAAAACCAATTTAAAACACAGGTTAAAATATAATTTAAAATGCAGCCTCATTTTAATAGTAGCCAATAGATCAAGACCGTAAGGGGAGGGAAGCATAAGGGTCAGACTGAGTCCAAACCAAAGGCCAGGCGGAACAGCTCTGTCTTGCAGGCCCTGCAGAAAGATGTCAAGTCCCTCAGGGCCCTAGTCTCTTGTGACAGAGAGTTCCACCAAGTCGGGGCCAGTGCTGAAAAGGCCCTGGCCCTAGTTGAGACCAGTCTAACCACCTTGTGACTTGGGACCTCCAACGTGATGTCATTTGTGGACCTTAAGGTCCTCCGCGGGGCATACCAGGAGAGGCTGACCCGTAGGTACATGGGTCCTAGGCCGCATGGGGCTTTAAAGGGCTTGGAGGTCCCTTGCAACTCTATGATTCTATGATCCTGAATTGCTTATCTAAAAGGCTAATTTTAAGTAATCTAAGTAGATTTAGATTACTAGATTTACCAAACTAGATCTAAATAGATTTGGATTAAGTAATCTTAAATACAGTGGTACCTTGGGTTACAGACGCTTCAGGTTACAGACTCCGTTAACCCAGAAATATTACCTCAGGTTAAGAACTTTGCTTCAGGATGAGAAAAGAAATCGTGCTCCGGCAGCGCGGCGGCAGCAGGAGGCCCCATTAGCTAAAGTGGTGCTTCAGGTTAAGAACAGTTTCAGGTTAAGTACGGACCTCCAGAACGAATTAAGTTCTTAACCCGAGGTACCACTGTAATTCTAAGATGCAAAGGAATGGCACTCTGTGAACTCAGAGACGCAACGAAGGATAATATCCAATCAATATATCCTCTGCTGGCATCTATTCGCATCCTAACACCACTCAACTTGGGAATCGCTGCTCTAACCACTGCACCACATTGCCTCTTCCCCTCTTCTCCCTCCCAGGCAAAGTCTACTTCCTCAAGACCTACCGCAAGCTGAGCTTCCCGGAAGCTGTCCAGGCGTGCAAGAAGAACGGAGGCGCCGTGGCCAAAGTCGGCCAGCTCTACGCTGCCTGGAAGATCCAGCTCTTGGACAAGTGTGAGGCCGGCTGGGTGGGCGACGGCAGCATCCGCTACCCCATCGTCAACCCCAGAACCCGCTGCGGGGGCCGCGAGCCTGGCGTCCGCAACCTGGGCTTCCCCAACAAGAAATACAAGCTCTTTGGCGTCTATTGCTACAGAAGCGCCACCAGTGGAGGGTCCAAGGTGGCCGCCAAGGAGGGAGCAGGCAAGTGGAAACCTTTGCAGGTGTAAACAAGGTCGGCTTTGAACGGACATGAATCCTTGCATCTCCCTCCATCTTCCAGCCTCGAGGGACTGGGAGGGTTTTTCCTTGACCTTCCTCTGGAGAAGGAAACAAGTCTGCTGTGAAACATGCATTTGCTGGTCGAAGAGTCCCGAAAAACCAGAAGAGAAGGGCCGTTCCAGATTCAGTTGATTCTTTGCGGACTTCCAGAAACCCTGGGAATCCAAGTTGCACCCAGCTTCTCACAAACCATGACTTACGATGCCCGCCCCCCGCTCTGCTTGAGTCTTCTTTTCCAAGAAACCCTGGCTGTTTGCAGTTTGCTATTATATTAACGCTTCAGATATAGCTTTTACAAGGTGTGTGTGTGGGGGGGGTCTCCCCTGCCTTTTGCAAAGGGAGGAGGCACACAGGGATTTGTCGCCACTGAGGATTCAGCAGCCACCTGTCGCGAGGGATCTGCTCCCCCCCCCTTATAAACTACAAAATGAAGACAAATATTTCTTCTTTTATGCATGGTATTTGGGAGCGCCACAGTTAATTGGACAGCATTGCGTTGCACTGAAGGGCACTGCAGTCGCGCTGAGCTTCTTTTCTCTCTTCATCCTGCAACCTGAAAGGGGGGGAGGCACACACCCCATTACCGTTCCCGCTCTCCGTGCTCCTCCAGAGGTCATTTTGCCCAGACAACCAAATCCTACAAGTTTCTGTTGTCGTCTAGAAAACTGGAAGCGCATGTTCATCAATGTGTGGTTTGTTGGGAGAGACTGTAGGGTCCTTGGAGCACAGCTCCTGTCATTTTGTTTTGTTATCTATCTATTATAGGGGGTTGGACTAGATGAGTCTTCTAACTCCACAGTTCTACAATTTATTGTCCTTTTTGCTTACTGCCAAAGGCCTTGTCTACATGGACGACACTGTATACCTGTTAATAAAATTGTGCAGGGTGGTGTCAATTCTGTGCTCTTGGCTCTCACCTGTGACTCCTAGAAGCTGCCAGCGTGTGACAGTGGCCACAATCCCAGGAAACAACCTTGACTGGCCAGCTGAACCAGGTGAGGGGAGCTGATGGGTCTCAAACCCTCAGTGAGTCAGGGGCTTCTCCTGCATGTGAAGATTGGCTCTGCCAGATGGAGCAGACAAGACCAAGAGGGGGGTCCAGCGGTAAAGAAGGTGGTTTCTCTGTGTGCTATGGGGGGAAGTGGGGGTTGTCTCCCACCTGGGAGAAGAAATACTCTGGCCCTAAACTTCTGCTGTCCAGAACCAGAGGTGGAAGCTGAAGCAGGGAAGGGGTCATTGTGGCTAGAAGCCATTGAAAAGCTTTACTCTCCATGGGCAAATGCCCAGCCCTCTTTTAATGGCCTCCTGCAGAAGTGAGTTCCACCATTTAACTCTGCACTGTAGGTTAAATATTAGTTCTCTTTAGCCTCCCAGTTTCATTGGACGAGTCCCAGAGGCACAGATTGGCTGGATGCAGAGTAATGGCAGGAAAAAAGTAGAAGACCCAGTTCCACAGAATCCTTTTACAGAGTCTAAGACAAGCCTTGTTTCGCAGTCTTTGGCTTCATCAGTAGTTGTTGTTTAGTCGTTTAGTCGTGTCCGCCTCTTCGTGACCCCCTGGACCAGAGCACAGCAGGCACTCCTGGCTTCCGCTGCCTCCCGCAGTTTGGTCAGACTCATGCTGGTAGCTTCCACAACACTGTCCCACCATCTCGTCCTCTGTCGTCCCCTTCTCCTTGTGCCCTCCATCTTTCCCAACATCAGGGTCTTTTCCAGGGAGTCTTCTCTTCTCATGAGGTGGTCAAAGTCTTGGAGCCTCAGCTTCAGGATCTGTCCTTCCAGTGAGCACTCAGGGCTGATTTCCTTAAGAATGGATGCGTTTGATCTTCTTGCAGTCATCAGTAGTACAAACTCATATATGATATCATAGGACAGTGGATCTTATAGCATAGTAGTAGCTGCTGTAGCTATAAGATCCACTGTCCTGTGATACCATATATGAGTTTGTACTACTGATGAAGCCCAAGACGGCAAAACAAGGCTAATATTCCGGAAATCCTTGTCTTAGACTCTGTAAAAGGTTTCTGTGGAACTGCAACAACCTTTCGTGTGGATTGTTGAACTCTATGAACAGACAGGTGGAATAGACACTTTCACATATACAGACGTTATGCATAAACTGATTAGAGAATGAACTGATCCGCTGAGTCTTCTACTTTTTCCGTTGAACTTTATGAGCTACTTCTGTTGAAATCTATGATTCAGTACAATGAATAGTATATATTATGTTTTCAAACATACAGCCGGTTACGTCTTGTGTGTTTATTGAATATGTTTCACGCAACCAGAGGTTTGTTGCTGTTTTGAGTAATGGCGGGAGGCAGCAGCTGGGGAACCACCAAGGGAAGAAGGCTCAGAGCTTGGGGGCTGATGGTGAGATGACAAGGAGTGGTCAGAGGGAGGAGAGGGAGACCACCAGGAAAGGGAGGTGTCAGAAGCTGAAGGGGTATCAGGGCTTAGTGAGCGGGGAGAGTCTGTGCCAGAGGGAAGTCCAGACTCAGAAACGTAAGCAGGAGAGAAGGGCGTCTGGCTGCTGAAGAAACCAGGGAGTCCCCCCTCCTGCTGCAACCAGCTCCCCTCCCTGCTTGTCTCCCAGAACCAGGAGAGGCATTAAAAGGGCGGAGGAGAGGTTGGCATATATCGTGGGGAAGAACTACAGCTCTGTATGCCAGGCTTTGGGGAAAGGGACAGCAGATCACCCAGTTTGCACCCAGAGTCCCCAGTGGCATCTCCAGGTAAGCCAGGTAAACTCACACCTGAAACCCCAGAGAGCTGCTGCCAGTCAGTGTGGAGGAAAACTCTGAGCCAAATGCACCATCCGTCTGACTCGATGTGTTTCCTATGCATCCTGCTATCTTAAAATTTCAGGATTTCTGCGCACCAGTCACAGGGGCATCTGTTGAGGAAGGATGCACCAAACATACACAAACACCTGCATTGTCAACCCCACTAACTCAGACCTGATTACAAAAACTTCATTTAAAGGGGAGAAAGAGACTGCCTTGAATTGCATGCTGCAAATGTGCTATGGAGGCGCATAACCCAGAGTAGTGCGACACCCGTGCGCAAGGTTTCCGCAAGCTTCAACCCCGGAGCGAAAGGAAGAAAGACAGACAGTGGTCTTAGGAACTGTTAAAAAAATTTATTAAAATGTCCAGCAGTACAGATACCGCCAAAGGATTCCTCCCCACACCTCTCCCCCCCTTTTTTGCACACAGGGGGCGGGGGAGAGAATGCCACAGGCGGAGGGGGCATAGAAGGGGAAACACACAGAGGAATACCGGACACTGCAGTTAACAAGGAAACAGCAGAGATCAGGGATACATCTGCCACACGCCCAACACTCTCTTGTGTGTGTGCACACTCACACAAACACATTTCACCACCCACCCCCTTTCTAAATTTTTGCATGGAAGGCTGTTTTCTGTTGCAGACATGGGCACTCACTTCACATGTGGTGGAAGAGAGCTGTTTGGGTCGCCTCCTGCCATCCCTGGGAATCGGACTCGCTGGACAGTTGCAGACCCTCCAAGTGCTCCTATTTTCCAGGGACAGTCCCGGATTTACAGAAGCCGTCCTGGTTTCTGATTTGATCCCAGAATGTCCTGCTTTTCCTTAGGACGTCCCTATTTTCACTGGAGAAATGTTGGGGGGTCTGGAGTTATGCGATTCCCAAGCCAATAAAATAAGTAACTATGCAACCTTTAGAAGACATCTGAAGGCAGCCCTGGATAGGGAAGTTTGTTCATGTTTCATTTTTATTATGTTTTTATATCTGTTGGAAGCCACCCAGAGTGGCTGGAGCAACCCAGTCAGATGGGCAGGGTGGAAAAAATAAAATTATTATATAGAATAGGACGTCCCTCATTTCATTGGAGAAATGTTGGAGGGTATGGAGGTGGAGCACAGCAGCACCTTGGAGTGTGTGGGTCGGTTTCAGGCCCCCCAAATGGGTGGGCTGGGTGACACAGCACAGTTGCATCATGCTCTCTCTCACCTGCCCACCCTCCATGCCATCTCTGCAGGCTGCACTGAGCGAGGGCCGCATGGAATGAGACGGAGGGCCATGAGCTACGATGTCAAAGAGCAGAGAAGCGCTCAGGGTGTTCTGTGCTAATGGAGCCCAGGCAGGGTTAAGAGTTGCACAAAGCACTTTCCATGTGGTTACCCGCCTGCCCCCCCCGAAATACACACACACACACACACACACTCCTCACAATTGTGACATTTGTGGAAATCATTTTCCGGTGGGGAAAAGAGGGTCACACCCAAAGGTCGAAACAGGAAAGAGTCTGTAAACAAACAAACAAACAAACAAACAACAAAACCTGGGGGGGGGGATTGGGTAAATCTGGGCTCCATCCTGACCAACCCCTCTTCCTGTGCTGGCTATCAAAATGAACTTTGATAGAGCACTTTGGTAGGCATGTTTGCAGCACCTCCTCTGCAACCCTGACGACGGCCCTGTAAGGCAGGCTGGTGGTTCTGATCCCCCTGCTGCTGCGGAGGGGCAAGTAGCGAAGGAGGGAAGGGATAGTTCCCTGCAGGTGATTAGCTGGGGTAATAAAGGGCCTCTCCTCCTCCTCCGAAGCCAAGTGGAGAGGGAGGAGAAGCTTTCAGAAAGAGAAAGTGAGCTTGAGAGAAGCAGATGTCAGGAAAAGAGAGAGAGAGAAGTGTATGTAAAAAAGACCTGTGGATGAGAGAGGAAGAGGGAGAAAGAGGGAAAGATGCTGACAGACTGCCTTCAACAGAATAAAGGTTTGCACAGCGGAGCTGCCTCAGGTAGCCTGAACTCAAGAAAACCTGTTTTCTGCAACCCCTGCAGATCCTTAGAAAAGGTGCAAATCATCTTCTGGCATTGTAAACTTGCACATGCCGACAGAAGAGATTTATCCACAGGGGAGGGAAGACGTGGGGGCATCAACGATTCCCATCTTTTTCTCGCTCACACACACTTGGAAACCCATTGCATCCGTGGGGGAGGGGGAGGAAGGTCAAGGGGGGGATGGGGCGGGAAGCGGAATTGGGAGCTTGTGCTTTCTTTCCCAGGCCCGTCATTAAAAGTAGTTCCCGTCTTCCTCCGTCCAGTCCAGCTTTGGGTGCTGCTTGGAGTGTTTCCTGCGGTCCTTGCGGGATTTGTGCTGGTGGTGCTTGTGGTGGCGGCGGTGGTGGCGGCGGATTCGGTGGGACCGTCTGGCTGGAAGGCGAAGGGGCGGGAAAAGAGATTTAGTTGCAAAGCTTTGCTAGGTTACAGGACACAGGTGGCGCTGTGGGTTAAACCACAGAGCCTAGGACTTGCCGATCAGAAGGTCAGCGGTTTGAATCCCTGCAACGGGGTGAGCTCCCGTTGTAAAGTTGCAAAGTAAAGGAAGATGCCAACATGTTTTCTCTCCTGCTGCTGACTGAAACAGAGGCCAAACAACTGCCTCTCACCCTTCAGTCCTGCTGGGGCTTTATGGAGGACGAGAAGTAATGAACAGAGTCTCTTCTGAGCAGGTCAAGTCAAGCCTGGGCAAAGCCCACGAGCTTTATTAACTACAAACCCTGAAATTTGGGATCCCCTCCAAACAGGTGCCAAAGTTTTGAGCTTGTTTTGCGCCATTTTGTGCCGCAAACCCTGAGGTTCATACCAACCCTGGTTCCTGCATTGCAGGGGGTTGGACTGGATGACCCTTGGGGTCCCTTCCAACTCTACAATTCTATGAGTCCCAGAATCCTCTGGTGGTGGCGATGGGGACCCTCAAACAAACCATGCTGAACACACAGCCTCAGGTCGGATGCGCGATGGCCCCCCCCCCGAGCCGCTTCCCTGGGGACTCACGTTTTGTGCAAACGATTCTGGGCCTGTCCCACGTCCCGTTGACGTGGCATTTGATGGTGGGCACGTGCCTCTGCAGGAAGCCTTCCTGGCACTGGTAGCGGACCGTGGCGTGGACGCTGTACTTCTCTCGCTTCTTGCCGATGGGGAAGGCGTTCTCCACCGTGGGGGGAGGACCACACAGCACTGGAGGGGAGAGGGCAAAAGGGCAGAGGAGGAGGCCATGAGAAATTCCCTTTCCTTTCACTTTTAATTTGTATGCTGCTTTTCCACATTACTATGCACAAGGAGGCTTACAAACCAAAGAAACAACAAAATCGAAAGAGGAAATGTTCCTGTGGTTGGTTTGTTAGGAGAATAAGAAGAGTCCTGCAGGATGAGGCCAAAGGTCTGTCTGTCCAATCACAGGCCTCCAGGAACCCATAAGCAGGCATAAAAGACACCAGACCTCTTTTGAGAGGAAGTGTGGTGTAGTGGTTAAAGTGTTGAGCCAGAACCAGGGAGGGATGAGGGTTCGAATCCCTGCTCAGTCTTGAGGCTCACTCTAGGTGACCATGGGGGCTAGTTGCTGCCTCTCAGCCTAACCTAACTAAATAATAATAATAATAATATGCTGCCCATCCAACTGAGTTGCCTCAGCCACTCTGGGCAGTTTCCAGCAAAATATAAAAGCAAAGTAAACATTAAAACTTTCAGATGTCTTCTAAAAGTCAGATGTCAAGGAGATATTGTCAAGGAGATGTCAAGATGACAAGTCAAGTCAGATGTCAAGGAGATGGGAGGACATTCCACAGGAAGGGAGCCACCACTGAGAAGGCCAGGATGAATGACAGGGGTGGAGATGCTCCTTTGGGGACACAGTGCATTGGGGGACACTCTGGCCTGTGGATTAGACCTTGGCGCTGGATATTTTGCCAGGAACAGATGCACTAATAATGATTTACTGCAACTGTTGAGAGTGAATTTCTGTCCAATTATTATTTGCTGATATTTTGACAGTTAATTTTATTGTGCTACTATATTCTAACAGATTATTGAACATGTATTACTTTATTGGATATATTACTGATATCTATTTATTGTGGGTATATATGACTTATTTTAAAGTCATAGATAAGTAGATAGCAAATTTATCCTACCAATATAACAAACATATCTGTGGAGAGCCTATAATGACTATTAACGCTCTAAGATACATACAAATGAAATGAAATTGCCAGCTCTCACCCACCAACACCCCACAGAATCGGAAGCCTGTGATTTCTTGGGTGAACAGCTTGTGGTTAATGCAATTTCTCAGATAAGGAATGGGGTGGGCCTGGGCTTCAACCGTCCTCACGGCTTCATTTCCGAACACATTAATAAAGAGGAAATTGAGGTTGTCTGGGGAGAGGGCTTGAAGAGGGAAATGTTTCACCGCTGATGGCTTCCGTGGGTCGGGAAGCAGACAAATTAAGATCCCAGAGGGCTTGATTATGTGAAACTCGGCTTTAATTCACTCTCTGCATTTCAAAAAAATCAACAGCAGCAAATAGTCCCAAGACAGAAAAGGTGATGGGTTGTACAACTGGGATTGCTCAGCTGGTTAGAGCACTGTGCTGATAAGGCGAAGGTTGCAGGTTCGATCCCCATGCAGGACAGCTGCATATTCCTGCATTGCAGGAGGTTGGACTAGATGACCCTCAGGGTCCCTTCCAACTCCACAATTCAGTGATTCTATGCTCATTCATGTCCTCATTCCTGACCATTGAGCAGCGCTGCCTGCTGGGGTGGAGGTTGGAGTGGGACGGAACCAGAGACATAACAGGCAGGACAAAGATTCAATAACAGACAGGGGCCAGGCAGAAGCAATCCTAGAGAGGCAGTGTTGCATAGTGGTTAGAGTGCCGGACTAGGAGTTGGAAGAGACCAGAGTTCAAATCCCAACCCCCTTTCGGCCACAAAGCTCATATGTGCCATTCCCTGCCTCTCACTGCCTAAGCAGTGTTTCCTAAACTTGGGTCTCTGGCTGTTTTTGGACTACAACGCCCATCATCCTAGTGGGTCAGGGATGATGGGAATTGTAGTCCGAAAACAGCCGGAGACCCAAGTTTGGGAAACACTGGCCTAGCCTACCTCGCAGGGTAGGGGTAGGGGTGCTGTGCGCGTTAAAGGAGTAGGGGGAGAACGTGATGCATGCTGCCCTGAGCTGCTTGGAGAAAAAACTGGAAACTCCGCCTTCCTCCTCTTACCTAATAAGAGACTGGGGCGGGGCCTATCCACACGCCAATGGCCAATCAGAGAAAGGGGAGGGAGTTTACCTGTATCCTTTTTGCAGACGTAGGGCAGGTTGTAATTGCAAGGGACGTCATTCCATTTTCCGGTCTCGTGGGACACCAGCACCACGCAGTCCTCACCGCCAGCGAAAAAGTTGTCCGGCTGGTTCTGGCGCCAGTTCTCGTATTGCTAGCCAACAGCAGAGGGCGACAAGGAGTTAGAAGCCGACAGAACAGGGGTTGGGCTAGAGGACCTTTTAGGTCCCTTCCAACTCTGCGATTCTCTAATTCTAGAATACAAAGAGGCACTCAGGGCGGGTGTCACCGTCACCACCAGGTAGGAGCAAATCTCTCCGTTTCACTTTTGCTCAGCTTCTCTCTCTTTTTGTAAAATCTGAAGTGCCATTTGCAAATTTAACAAGGAAAGGACAAAAGAGAAAGAGATAAAACAAACTGAAAGAATTTTTTTTGTTTTGATTTTAAATAATAATAATAATGTAATGTAACTTTGGAACTCCCTGCCAATTGACACAAGGCAGCTGGCTTTGCTGTACCCTTTTCAGCACCTGCTAAAAACATGTTTGCTTAGCAAAGTTGAAATGCTGACATGTGTTTTAATCCTTTTTTTAAAAAGGCTTATGGTTGATTTAATTTTTTTCAAAGGTTTTAAATAGTTGTCTTTAACCAGTCCGTCCAGCTCAGCGGCAGCCGGCCCGGCTCCCCTGCCCTTTCCACCCACCCGCTGGGCTCACCAGTCCGGTGTTGTCTGTCCACTGGAAATCCTGCTCCACAATGCGGTCGTTCAAGCCAATCCATGTGTTCTCCTGTCCAAAGCCTGTGTGGAAAACAAGGAGCGAGTGGACACGGGGCGCAGAGGAGAAGGAGATCACGGCTGCTACCTGTGACGGCTACTTTCCACACCTGCTCCAAAGTGCCACTGACTGGGAATTGCAACAAGGGTGCAATTGCTGCTGTCCTGCTCAGGTTCTATTCGGGGGGGGGGTCCCCACTGGGGTGCATCTGACTGACGACCAGGGGCAGACCTACATTCTGGGGGTCCTGGAGCTTTAACTGCCATGGTGCACCTTTGCATCCAGCAACGAGGTCTAGGCAGCTGCGAGGGCTGGGCGATATATCGATATATCACCCCAAACAGGTTTGAAGTCCATTTCGTGATACCAGTTCCATAATTTTTGAAATGGCAATATTCACGAATCATGATGTGTGTGCAATGCGAAAAGCTACCTGTTGCTTACTGTTGTAACCATTGTTTTCTCAAAACTTATCTTCTGCACCATGAAAATAAATAAAAACAGTACTAAAAATAAAAATTCACGATGCGGGGAAAACCGCGAAGCCAGCCTATGCCTCTCAATAGTTCAGTGTTCTGCCTTGGGATCCAACTCTACGATTCTGTCATGATATTTGCTAGAGAAGGTCTATTTCCTCACATGCCCTGCCTGTGAGATTCCCAATGGTACACTGTTTGGAGATTGATTGATTGATTGATTGATTGTTGATTGACCCATTTTTTTTAAAAAAGGAAATTGATTAAGCGATTTTAGAAATTTAGATTCTATGTGCTCTTAGGACGTCAAATTAGGAAAGAGACCTAGCTGGGCACCATATAAGAGGGACTTTGCTTCAAATAATTTCAATGGTAGAACAGTCTCTTTTCTATCTAAAGAATTTTTGTATAGCGAATGAGCATTGCTAGAAACATGGTCCCCATGCGCTTTTCTGCAATTGATGTCCTTTGCTTTGATACTGGTCATTGACCGTAATAAAACGACTAGTACAGTGGTACCTCTGGTTGCGAACGGGATCCGTTCTGGAGCCCTGTTCGCAACATGAGCAGAACGCAACCCTCGTCTGCGCGTGCCGCGGGTTGAGATTCACTGAAGTAAACGTAACAAGCGGTATGACTGTACTTGATTAAGTGATTTATACATTCTTTTGAAAATAATTAAAGCACGCTCTTGCTTGGGATTCTTCCCCCTGCCCGCCAGCCCTGGGGCACCTCCTTCTCCTCAACCCCCACCCCTGGACTGCCAACCTACTATTGATGAAGTTGTGCTCCTCCCATGAATGGATGCTGGTCAGGTGACCCGACCGGTGGCGGCAATCCCTCTCTGCGTCCTCCCAGGAGCGTCGGTGGGCAAAGTAGCGGTAGCAGTGGCCCTGGAACTTGTTCCAGTTGTGGTCGCAGCCCTCCGTGTCTGAGCGGGAGAGAAAGGAGAGTGAGAATCGGCAGAGGAGCCCTGAGAGTTGACACTCGTCTAAGGCGAAGCGTGGGCACCCTGTGGGCGATTAGAGGAGGGAGCGTGGGAAGGGGGGAAACTTCTTCTTCTTCTTCTTGATTAAAATATGTATTATTATTAAATAAATTTAGCTGCGCTGATAAAAAGACAGTTGGAAAAATATATATTAACAAAGCTGTATTCGACGGATGAAAGTATAAGATGTTTCACATAATTGAGAATTGTGGACTCAGGGACAAAGAATTATGAAGCGTTAAAATTGAGATGTGGAAATTATGGAAACAACGAGGAGAAGCAGGAATAAGGTGTGGAGATTTGCTTCAGAGATCCCGACTGTGGGGAGCTCCGAAAAATTAATAAATATATTTTGGACTATAATTTGGTCTTCTTTTATTTTAGTTTTTTATTTTAATTGGAGTGTTATGATTGGATATATTAACTGGATGTTTTTTACTGGAAAATCAATAAAAATGATTTTTAAAAAATATTAATTAAATTTGACATTTGCAACAAACGTCAATTTCACCGTAGGCTGGCTTCTGATGCTCAAGGAAGGTGAGAAGCAGGGCAGGTGAGGGGGCGTGGCTTAGGGAGAAGGGGTGTGGCCTGTGGCCAGGAAGTATGGCCTGGAGAGAGGGGCTGGGGGCCGTGTGCTTATCCTGAAAAGAAAATTTCCACACCAAATGAAGTGGACAGTGAAGCTGGCATGCGAAGCCCTTCCTATAATTTTGAAGGAAAATGTCACCAGTCTACTTTAACTGCAATGCTTCTGCAGCCAGCCATTTCTTAGGAAATACAGGGAGTGTTGATTCCTTTATTGCACTGTCTACTCAGAAATAAGTCCCACTGTATTCAATAGAGCTTGCTCCCAGGTAACTGCGTCAAGACTGGGCAGCCTTACACTGTGATCCTAAGCATTTTTACTCATAACTAAGTACCATTAAGTTCAATAGAATTGACTGTCTGAGCATTCTCACAGTTTCCATTATTATTATTATTATTCATAGAATCATAGAATCATAGAGTTGGAAGAGACCCCAAGGGCCATCGAGTCCAACCCCCTGCCAAGCAGGAAACACCATCAGAGCACTCCTGACATATGGTTGTCAAGCCTCTGCTTAAAGACCTCCAAAGAAGGAGACTCCACCACACTCCTTGGCAGCAAATTCCACTGTCGAACAGCTCTTACTGTCAGGAAGTTCTTCCTAATGTTTAGGTGGAATCTTCTTTCCTTATTATAGTAATTATAGTAATTATTATTACTATATATAATAATTATTACTATTACTACTACTACTACTACTACTACTACTACTACTACTACTATTATTCTGCCTTTTTCCCTGACAGGGCCCCAAGGCAGCTTACTAGCCAAAATCTTATTTCATTCCATTTATCTGTGGAAGGTGTTGATCCCTTCCCTCCCACATTTTCCCTGTACAACACAAGGTGACCTATGTTGATGTGCATATGACGTCTATGTGTGCAACAAGATCAAACCATAGCTGTCAACTTTTTCCTTTTCTTAAGGGAAATTCCCTTATTCCGAATAGGATTCCTCGCAAGAAAAGGGGAAATTTGACAGCTATGGATCAAACACGGGAGAAGCTTCCTGGTGTAGAATAGGATGCCCCTATTTTCATGGAAGAGAGGCTGGGGCAGAGGGAAGGGGCTCCCCGCTCTCACCTCGGTCGCAGAGGCTACCTCCGTAGCTGGGCAGGCAAAGGCAGACGAAGGAATTGATCTCATCAATGCAGGTTCCTCCGTTCTGGCAGGGGCTGGACAAGCAGTCGTCAATATCTGTATGGGGAGGAGGAAAGAGGAGACCCATTTTAGAGGGGGGCTGGCCTTGAGAGAAGGGGTGTGTCCCACACAGAGCCCCAGTGGCCATGCATTTGTGGCTCCCCCCTCTGGTCTAACTGCAACTTTAAAAACAAAGCTAAGGTCCTAGACCTCATTATTGTGATTTTGAACAGCAACACAGGGAGCTGCCTTCTACTGAGCGAGAGGGGGTGCAGCCTGATGGGAATCCAGTGAGGGCCACTCGGCGAGGCTGTGAGAGCCGCAACTGGGATCCTGGCCCTGAGGCACTCCACCCCTGATGTAAACCTCTGCCACCCTGAAGCTGCCTTTTGACTCTGACCATTGGTCCAGCCAGCCTGCGGCCATACAGATGGCCATCTGTCATGGATGCTTCAGTTTGGATTCCTGCATTGCAGGGGGTGGCCTAGATGACCTTTGGAGTCCCTTCCAACTCTACAAGTCTATGATTCTAAGACTCTAACAGATCCCACTGGTCTCGGGGAAAGAGAGGTCACTTCCTATCTTCTTAGCATAGAATCATAGAATTGTAGAGGGACCACGAGGGTCATCGAGTCCAACAGAAATCTTTTGACCAACTGGGGCTCAAACCAACCATCTCAAGATTCAGTCAGACTGCTGCCCCAGAGAGCCTGTGAGCCACAGCAGCCTGGCAGGAGGGGTGGGTGTGTGGCCCTCCACACCTCTCTATCTGGCCCTTGAGGCCACCTCCATGGACCGGGTTCCCTGTAACCCTGGAAAGAGGCAGGCCTCCTGCCCCTGTCTCGTGCGAAGTGTGTGATCTTTCGCACGTCCGTCAGGTGTGCGTGGGTGGCCCTAGATGTGCTGGTGCATCAGAAAAGCAGCATTGTGAGAGCCTTAATTCTCCTCTTTGGATGCAGCTGGCTGCCTCCTGTCAAAGCCCAGATGGGCTCTGAGCTCAAAGCTGTCCTCCAGATGCACAGCCGCCTCCTCCTTTCTTGTGTTCACAGCCTC
This sequence comes from Podarcis raffonei, assembly GCF_027172205.1. Classification (NCBI taxonomy): domain Eukaryota; kingdom Metazoa; phylum Chordata; class Lepidosauria; order Squamata; family Lacertidae; genus Podarcis; species Podarcis raffonei. The sequence continues at coordinate 1,933,141 of NC_070619.1, read as the reverse complement.
ACACGGCATTAAATGAGCACATCAGGAGAGCCTGCAGGATCAGGCCAGCGGCCCATCTGGTCCAGCAGCCTCTTCTCACAGTGGTCAGCCAAAGGCCTTTTCGTTTATCTGTCCTGAATTTTCCAGCACGCAGCTTCAAAATCATGGGATGATAGAATTATTGGAAGGGGCCACGAGGGTCATCTGGCCCACCCCCCTGCTATGCAGGAATCTTTCGCCCAGATGCCTTTTCCCTCTAAAGGGACACCCTTCCTCAGAGTGGACCCACCGAAATTTAGCAGCAGCAGCAGCTGGGTGTCGCCTGGAAGATGGAGCAAGCTTGTTTTCTCCTGCTCTGGAGGGTAGGACTCGAACCCACGACTTCAAGTTACAAGAAAGGAGATTCTAGCTAAACATCAGGAAAAACTTTCTAACAGTATGAGCCTTCCTCAGGAGGTTTTTAAGCAGAGGTTGGGCGGCCGTCTGTCATGGATGCTTTAGCTGAGATTCCTGTATTCCAGGGGGTTGGACTAGATGACTCTTGGGGTCCCTTCCAACCAGTGCCAGATTTACATATAAGCTAAACAAGCTATAGCTTAGGGCCCCTCTCTTGGGGCCCCCCCAAAAAATTAAAGGAAAAAAACCTGGATGTACATTTCCAAAATATAAGATAAAAAACAAATAAAATAAAACCTACATACAGCAACAGTGTTTTGTGTTGTGTAGGCTTCTATTTGTTATGTGCAAATGACTTTAGATACCTATGTGGTCCATAAATTACCATATAGCATATATTCAACACAAAAAACAGTGACAATTTGTTGTTGACACAGGACAGCTGGACATATCAAGGGCCCCATTATCTTCAGGAGCTGAGGGCCTCACCAAACCTAAATCCGGCCCTGCTTACAACTCTTCTGCAATTCTATGATTTCGTTTGTACCCACTACCCCTGCTGAAAAGCCCTCTTTTATCCATCTGTTGAGAGAGATGGGTCCTTCCCTCCAGCGGTTAGAAAGCTGTCAGCCCGCAGCACCCGAGTTTGCTGTTAGAGGGAGGTGACAATCACACACAATCACACAAAAACACACACAGTGGCTAAATGTGAGCAGATTTCAGGTTTGAGTCTCACATTGGGCAAAAGATTTCTGGGATGTGAAACACAAGAGCAGTCAAGTACAACATTCCTAGAGTGAAAATGTTTACACATGGGGAGAAATGTTTGTCCAGCCAGAAGGTCAACTTCCTGTTTCCTTCTGGGCTGGGACAAACTTCCTCTGCATGTGACCAGAGGTGTGTGTGGCCTCACCTGTGCAGGTAACGACAAAAGCACAGGGCAGGGCAGCCATCTGCTTAGCCAAAGATGCTCTCTTGGCCTCCAGTCAAGAGAGGACAAAGGGATAGTTTCCAGGTGTCTGTTACTTTTCTAAGCTAAGTCTGCCTTCTGTGATCCGATTGTGAACAGAATGTGAGTAAACTCTTTTTATACTTTTAAAGAAGACTGTGTTGTGTCTTATCTTTTATGGGGGAATAAGGGGAAAACACCAGAACAGTTATTATAGAGGCTTTAGCGAGCCTGAGCAAACGCATCCGCTGTGAGTTTCAAAGGGGGAATGTTAGTCTGCTAAAATTGTGAACTTGTTAACACAAGTTGGAAAGGCTATAATCAAACAATATATCCTCTCCTGCATCCCTGAATATTCCCACAAGATTCATGCATTTCAGGGGGCTGGACCAGATGACCCTCCTGGTCCCTTCCAACTCTTCTAGGATTCTAGATCCTCCCTCCCCTAGCACCCATTCACCTATTTCGCAGTTCTCTCCCGTGAACCCCCGGGGGCAGCTGCAGGTGGAGAGGTTTCCGCTGGACTGGCAGGTGCCCCCGTGCAAACAGGGGTCGTTGTCGCAGGGGTCAGTTTCAGCTGCAAGGGGGGGGGGAGGAGGAGGAAGAAGAGACAGGGAGGAAAGCAGTAAGATCAGGCCATACCAAATTCTGCGCCTTTGTAAAATCAGGATGCAAAAGGAGAAACATCTCTGCATAATCTCGCTTTGCATAATCCACTCTGCTTCTGCTAATCGCCAAACAGGGGCCAGGAGAAAAAGCTGCATATTATTACTCTGAACACTGAGTTTCCGCATACAGAGCCCAGTATTCATCAGGCATTGTCTTTTCAAGCAAAGCTTAAGGAGACTGGAATTTCCCAGCAGGATCATACCAAAGGCAGACCCTCCCAGTGTCCCTATTTTCCAGGGACGTCCCTATTTCCATCTGAGAAGGGTTGGAAGCTATGGAGTTATGTGACCTCCGAACCAAGGAGATGAGTTAACCAAACAACCTTTCGAAGACATCTGAAAGCAGCCCTGGATAGGAAAGTTTTTGATGTTTGCTTTTTAATGTTTTTATATATATTGGAAGCTGCGCAGAGTGGCTGAGGCAACCCAGTCCCACAGGCAGGGTATATTATTATTATTATTATTATTATTATTATTATTGGTAAAGGGACCCCTGACCATTAGGTCCAGTCCTGACTGACTCTGTTCTTGCGGTGCTCATCTCGCTTTATCGGCCGAGGGAGCCGGCATACAGCTTCTGGGTCATGTGGCCAGCAGGACTAAGCCGCTTCTGGCAAACCAGAGCAGCGCACAGAAACACCATTTACCTTCCCGCTGGAGCGGTACCTATTTATCTACTTGCACTTTGACGTGCTTTCAAACTGCTAGGTTGGCAGGAGCAGGGACCGAGCAACGGGAGCTCACCCTGTCGTGGGGATTCGAACCGCCGACCTTCTGATCAGCAAGTCCTAGGCTCTGTGGTTTAACCCACAGCGCCACCTGCGTCCCATTATTATTATTATTATTATTATTATTATTATTATTATTATTATTATTAACATCCTTTTTTTTCATTGGAGGCATGTTGGAGGGTATGCCATAGGCCTGATCTAGCAGACTCTTCTTAGGTCTGTAAATCAGCCGGTCATAATGACCCATTCTAACGAGGCAGTTTGCACCGTTTAATCCCCATTTAACGATTTCCACACTCCTCGCTTGGCTCGGAAATCGTGGGACTCAGCCAATAAATCAGGGGTCTTGGAAGCCGACTGAGAGTCCCCTGCCTCTCCCCTTGTGCTGGAAACATGTTCGGGGGGCCAAAGACGGGTATCCCCTCCCTCCTACAATTAGCGAGGCCCCTCTTTCAAACGGTCTCCGGGGAAACAGGTCAGCAATCCTCTTTTTCAAGAAAGCTAGAGAGAAGGACCCGTGTGGGTGTTTGAGCAGTTGCCAGGAATCGCAGGCGTCGTGATCACCTCTCTGAAGCAAAGGCTGCGTGTTGAAAGCACCTTTCATCTTCCGAGTGGCACTTAAGCAGCTGGAGAGGACCAGGCTCCCTCTCTGCACATTCCAGCACAAGAAATAACCATTAAAAAGCCATTGGCGCAGGAGCCGCTCTCTTATCTGAAGAAGACGCCTTCAGTAGAGTCAGCCTATCGATTCTCAGGCAGCCCGCAGTGGGGGCGAGGGGGGACCTTTTTATGTCTGAGCACCACATTCCCTCCAGGCTCCCAGGATGTTTCCCAGCACAACCCAAAGTGCTGGTGCTGACATTTAAAGCCTTCAACAGCCTCGGCCCTGTAGACCTGAATGAGCGTCTCCACCCCCATCATCCAGCCTGGACACTGAGGTCCATTTCCAAGGGCCTTCTGGTGGTTCCCTCATTGCAAGAAGTGAAGCTACCGGGAACCAGGCAGAGGGCCTTCTTGGTGGTGGTGCCCTCCCTATGGAATGCACTCCCGTCAGATGTCAAGGAAATAAGCAACTTTCTGACTTTTAGAAGACATCAGAAGGCAGCCCTGTATTGGGAAGGGTTTGAGGTTTTATTATGCTTTTGCATATGCTGGAAGCCAACCAGAGTGGCTGGGGCAACCCAGTTAGCAATGCTTCTTTATCCGTGTTTCTGGAAACTGTAGGAGGAGACAGGACTCTTGTGCTCAGATCCTGATTGCGAGTTTCCCACAGGCATCTGGTCAGTCACTGAGAGAACAGGAAGCTGGACTAAATGAGCCACTGCCTCATCTAGCTCATTCTTCTCTTCTTATGTGATGAGTGCAGCAGGGGCCCTGCCACTCCGCTACAGCCATTTCCTTCAAAAATAAATCAAGATTCCAGCCCTCATTGTTTTGACTCACAGGCTGTGTGCTCTCGTGCTCTGGTCCTGCTTGGGGATTTCCTGTGGGGACTGCCCACTGTGAGGAGACAGGATGCCACCGGCCTGATCCATACTTTCCAACACTTTTCCGATGACAATCGGGGAAATTGTATTCCATGCCTTCCAACATTTTTCTGATGGCAATAAGGATGTCCTAAGGGATGCGGGTGGCGCTGTGGGTTAAACCACAGAGCCTAGGACTTGCTGATCAGAAGGTCGGTGGTTCGAATCCCTGTGACGGGGTGAGCTCCCGTTGCTGTATGCCGGCTCCCTCGGCCAATAAAGCAAGATGAGCGCCGCAACCCCAGAGTCGGCCATGACTGGACCAAATGGTCAGGGGTCCCTTTACCTTTACCTTTAAGGAAAAAGAGGCCACTCCGGAATCAGAAAGCAGGACAGCTTCTGTAAATCCTGGACTGTCCCTGGGAAAGAGGGGCACTTGGAGGGTCTGGGATCCAGGAGGGCTCTCCTCATGCTCTCACATTAATAATTCTCCTTTGCTGTTACTGAATGTGCAGGAGTCCTGTCCCACTTTGTCTGTGTGTCTGGGTGCGCCAGTGCGCTGATGATATTATTTTCGCTGGAGATATTATTTTTCCACGTCCATTTGTAGCCCCAGGAGCGCTATTTAATATTAACTTGGTTGGTTTTTAAATTCCTGCCTCTGTGTTCTTCCCCCACCCCTCCAAAAGTCTATTTGCTTTCCCCATTCCTTCGTGAAAGACTTCAAAGGCTGTGTAGCAAAGCCTTTGCCGCCAGGACACTTCCACGCCGACTATTCTGATGCGCGGAGGCGGGTGATGAATATTGGATTGGAAGCTTCCCTAAGGGGTGTGTGGAGAGCTTGGGGTGGCAGGAAGGGAGGAAATAAAGAAATCAAAGGTGGTTCCTGACAGCCCATACAGACCCTCCAAGTGCCCCTATTTTCCAGGGACAGTCCTGGACTTACAGAAGCCATCCCTGTTTCGGATTTGAAAAGGTCCCGCTTTTCCTTAGGACGTCCCTAGTTTCATCCAAGAAATGTTGGAGGGTCTGGAGTTCTGTGACCCCCGAGCCAAGGAGGTAAGTAACTAGACAACCTTTAGGAGACATCTGAAGGCAGCCCTGCATAGGGAAGTTTTTAAATGTTTCATGTTTTATTATGTTTTTATATACATTGGAAGCTGCCCAGAGTGGCTGGGGCAACCCAGTCAGAGGAGCGGGGTATAAAGAATAAAATTATTGCGATTATTATTATAGAATAGAATGTCCCTATTTTCACTGGAGAAATGTTGGAGGGTATGTTCTCCCCCCCCCCTCCATCTCTTCCTCACAAGAGCCCTGTGAGGTAGGTTTGGAAGAGCAGCAGCAACTGGCTCTCAGGGTCACTCAGTGGACTTCTTGGCTGAGCAGGGACTTGAACCCTGGTCTCCCCCAGGTCTAACCACTACTACACATTACTGTATTTTATGTGAACTGCTTAGGGGTTTTTCAGGGGGTTGGACTAGATGACCCTCGTGGCTCCTCCCATCATTATGATTCTATGATATTAGCCAGGCTTAAAAAGGTAAAGGGACCCCTGACCGTTAGGTCCAGGTGGGAATGACTCTGGGGTTGCGGCGCTCATCTCGCTTTATTGGCCAAGGGAGCCGGCGTACAGCTTCCGGGTCACGTGGCCAGCATGACTAAGCCGCTTCTGGCAAACCAGAGCAGCGCACGGAAACGCCGTTCACCTTCCCGCCAGAGTGGTACCTATTTATCTACTTGCACTTTGACATGCTTCTGAACTGCTAGGTTGGCGGGAGCAGGGACCGAGCAACGGGAGCTCATTGCAGGGATTCAAACCCTTGACCTTCTTATCTGCAAGCCCTAGGCTCAGTGGTTTAGACCACAGCGCCAACCGTGTGCCAGGCTTACCAGAGTTCAAAACCCCCAGCACCTCCCTCACCTGCCCAAATGTTTTCTGGGTGGCAAGAAACTCACCAAGCACGGTGGCATTGACCTCCCCAATCCACGCCAGGCCCTCCACCTCCTTGGCTGCAGACACGTCGCCTCCTTTCTCCTCTCCACTTCCCCCGTCAGACTCCATCGGAAGGATCTGCCCCGGGGCAGTGGGGAGGTAGCTCTCGCTCTCTTTCCCAGTTATGATGCCATCGCTGGGATAAACAGGCAGCTCAGAGGTGTCGAAATTGTGGTGTGCAGGTTCTGATGTGCTCCAGGGAGGCGAGGGAGACTCAGGCGTCCCCCGAGATGCCAAGTCCTCGCCGTCTTCTGATCCTTTCGGGAGGAACCCAGGAGGGATCAAATCACGGGCTGTACTGTGGCTGGGAGTTCCAGTGGTGCCTTTGCCTTGCTGGGGGCCAGAGCTACTCCCTACCAAGCTGACGGCTTCTGGGACTGGGGATCGGTCTGCCACGGCATCATCAAAGTGACCATTCATGCTCGGAGTTATGACCTCCCAGCGGTCTTCTGCTTTGGATAGATTCAGGACCTTGGTGACGGCCGGTCCGTCCACCAGCCCTGAGCTTGCCCTCCCTTTGATTTCCATTGTGGCGGCTTCCTCGCCCCCCACCGCCCCCCAAGCATCAGCCTCCCCAGAAATCAGCCGTGCCACTAGCGGGTAGTCATTGGCGGCCATTGGGGAAGGGATGTCCTCTGCCGAGAGGGTGACGGCTTCTTCTCCTCTCAGCTCAGCCAGTGCCACCTCTGAATGCTGGGTGGTTTCTTGCAAGACGGGGTCTTCTCCTGCTGTGTCTTCCTGTTTCTCTGATCGTTCTGGAACCACCCTGGGCAAGTCTTGCCCAGCTTCCTCCAAGCCAGGGAGCTCCTCTGCAAAACTCACAGCCCTGGCATGGCTTTCTCGGAAGTCGTAATCCGACTCTCCACTCGCCTCATCGGCCCGGGACTCATTCTTCAGAGGAGTGGTTGGCGTGACATCGCCGTTTCCAGAGAAGATCTCCTCGATCTCCCCAGGCTTAGTGATCCCTTGAGGGTAGTCTCCCCGGATGCTGGTACCCATGACAGAGCCTTCCAGAGCATCGTCTGTTGTCATGGCAACTGCCTCCAGACGGTGCAATGGCCCATTGGGTGTGGCTGGCGAGGAGGCATCAGGGTGCTCATCAGAAGTTGGCCGTTCCTGGCTCTCTGGCACAGAGGCCTCCTCGTGTCCCTGGGTGGTCTTTTCAGAACTGGGGTCCTCCAGGAAGTCCGAAGCAGGGGAGAAGGTCATTTCTGGGTGGCCTCGATGCTCAGGTGGTGCTAACCCTGGGAGCAAAGACAGGGGATAGAAGTTTATAAAATTATGCATTGATAGAGGAAAGCTAAGGGTTTCTGGGAAATGATATACAATGAATTGAAAAAGATCTTTGAATTGACCAGTCCCGAAAAACCCAAAGCCTTTTTATTGGGGATAATAGAACGGAGGTTCCCAAAAAGCTGACCAACCTTTTTATGTATGCGACAACTGCAGCTAGGACTTTACATGCACAGCAATGGAAAGGCAAAGAGATTCCAGTTAAGGAAGAATGGTTTATAAAACTGGTGGACTGTGCAGAAATGGTGAAACCGACTGCTAAAATAAGAGGACAAAAGAATGATATTTTCATAGAAGAATGAAAGCCATTGGTAGACTACCTATCAAATTATCTTCCTTATATGATATCATATGCAGGATTTGGGATATGAGCAATGGAAAAATAGAGAATGGATTTTGGGGGCTTAGAAAATAAATGCAGGTGTGTTCTAATGCAGCTGTTAAGGGGGAATAAAAAAACTAGGGAAGGAGGGGTGGGAAGTCAAGAAGAAAATGAGCAGCAAAAAACCACAATATATGTGATTGCAGGTATGTAATAATTTGGAAGATTTAATTTAAAAATTATAAAAAAGAGGAAAGTTTTCCTCTATCTCTCATAACACTAGAACCTCATTGAATGAGGCTGAATGTTTGGACCCCATCAGTGAGGCTGAGAGGGGGGTCTTTTTTCTGGGCAGCCCAGGACCTCCAGACACACTGCCCAGGCTTGAGCCCCGGGGAGGTCTGACTTCACCCCTGGAGGCACACTCCATTGTCTCTCAAGAAATGGATGCCAGCAACAGCAGTGTATTATTATTATTATTATTAGTATTAGTATTAGTATTAGTATTAGTATTAGTATTATATTATGCCCTTAATGTTGCACACCACCATGGGATCTTTGGATAAAGGGTGGTATATAAATTGAATAAGTAAATAAATTCTTAAGACATATGCATAATAAAAAAAGGAGAATAAATAGAACACACCAAATTTCCCCCACTGAACATGGCCTCTTCCTTTCTGACCTTCTCTGCTTCCCCCCTGCCACACGCCAGCCACCCGTTTGTCCGTGGTACAGTCACAAAAGGCTCCCGCCACGATTGATGCAAGGGAGCGTTCTGGAGTGGTTGCCGTGGCAACTGCCTCCTCATTAGCAGGCTGCTCCTGGCTGCTGAGGTCCTCTTCTGCTCCAGGGGGCGGGGAATTAAGAGATAGCATCCTTAGAGGGGTTATTTTTTTGGTTGTTGTTCCTATGCACCACAGGTGCAGGTGATGGAGCCCTCAGATCCAGGGGTCCAACATGGACCCCAATTCTCTTTTTTGGGCTCACACACCCTGCCGGCCTTGCTTTGCAGCTTCAGACCGCCTCCCCCTCCAAGTGCCCCTATTTTCTGGGTTGCCCAGAGTAGCTGGGGCAGCCCAGTCAGTGGGGGGAATTAATAATATTTATTGTTATTATTATTATTATGAAATAGAACAGGGATCAACAACCTTTTTCAGCAGGGGGCTGGTCCACTGTCCCTCAGACCTTGTGGAGGGCCGGACTATATTTTGAAAAAAACATATGAACAAATTCCTATGCCCCACAAATAACCCAGAGATAAAATAATAAAAGCACACATTCTGCTCATGTAAATACACTAGGCAGGCCCCACAAATAACCCAGAGGTGCATTTTAAATAAAAGGACACATTCTACTCATGTAAAAACACGCTGATTCCCAGACCGTCTGTGGGCCGGATTTAGAAGGCGATTGGGCTGCATCCGGCCCCCGGGCCTTAGTTTGCCTACCCATGGAATAGAATGTCCCTCTTTTCATCAGAGAAATTGGGGGGGGGGTGCAGCTGCCCTGACATCTTCTGCCTGACTGGGTAAGTGTCCTCAAACTCTGGTGATGCCTTTTGCTCGTGAACCGAGAATTTTGTGTGTGTGTGTGTGTGTGTGTGTGCGCAGCTGAAATAGTTACCAAAAAAAAAAGTATGATTGTTGCACGGCTGGAATCAAATAATCATAGAGTTGGCAAGTCCCCTGAGGTTCATCTAATCTTCCAGCAAAAGCGGCCGACTTCACAAAGTTAAAAATGAGCCCCCGTTGCCAAGCCTTGTTCTTTTGCCTCTAGCTCCTCCATCAACCACCTGGCCTTCAGAAGGTTTTGGAGAAAGAGAGAGCAGCAGCCTCCGGAGTGGAAACGCTTCTGCTAAATGGTGGGAGATAAGCCCTATGGAACTCCCTTCCACAGGATGGCCACCGCCCCAGACAGCTTTAAAAGAGGGTTAAAAGAATTCCTGGAGGAGAGGGCCTGGTGGCTAGACTCCACCTCCACAGCTGCAGGCAGAAATGCTTCCGCAGTCCCAGTTGCTGAAACTGCAGGAGTGGGAGAGACTCTTGTGCTTGGGTCCTGCTTGGGGGGGCTTCCCATTTGGGGTATCTGGCTGGACAGGATGCTGCACAAGATAAGTCTCCTTTGCAGATATGTCTCACCCCTTTTACAAGCCCTGAAACAATCACACAGGCAGCTGGAGCAATATTCCCTCCTTGCCCAGCAAAGGACTGGAATCCAGGTAATCTTTCATACCCCTGACTTGGAAGGGCTGTAAAACCTCCTGGCTCAGGGTTGGAGCTGTGTTTGGAGACAGACAATCTCACTGGTCTCTAAGGTGCTACTGGACCATTTTTTATTTTTATTTTTATTTTGACTGCGTCAGACCAACACAGCTACCTACATACGTGAATCTAGAATCATTGCAAGGTGTGAGACTTTCCTGAATGCTCCCTGCTTGATTTCTCTCTTTCCCTTTCTGATCCTAGAGAATTTTGCACTTCTCACCTAGACCATTTCCCACACATCTTGACTCCCCACCCTGACTTCTCGCCGCCTGGCTACTTTCTCTTAATTTGAGAGCCATCGCCTGGGACAATTTGGCAAATTCTCCACATAACCCTGAGTGTCAAAATTATGCATATTTGCAAAATAACTCCGCCTGCAGAGACCACACACACATACATACGCTTCTTCCTTAATTGGCTTTAAGGCTTTTTTTTCTGAGCGGAAATTATGCATAAGTGCATCCCATCAAGATGCAAACATGCTCTAATTGGCATAGAATGCCCACTTTGTGCCTTGTGGATTGCGGGCGTTTTGAAGGTGATGGCAGGTCTTTTGGGGGAGGGGGGAGAGAGGGAGGAGGAAATGACAGGCTCAGCACTGGGAGATTCTGGGGTGATAAAGGGTAGGCAGAGGGCAAGGCGGATGAAGGGGAGTCTTGACTATTATGGGATGCCTCCACAGAAGCTAATAACATTTCAGCCCTGCAAAATTGAACATGGGGGATTCATCAGGTGGATGTATTATGAGAAGTCTTCCTGAATTACTATAAATTAGCGCAGTGCCACAAATGTTTCGTTTAAGGATGTCAGAAGAGCCACGCAGTGGCAGGATAAGGCCAGTGGCCCACCCAGCTGTTGAATCATAGAGTTGTTGAGTTGGAGGGGACCCTGAGGGTGACCCCGGAAATGATCTCTTTCAGCTTCTGCCTTCTGGAAGAAGGTACAAGGTTATAAAGACTAGGACTAGCCACCTGAGAAACAATTTCTATTCAAATGCGATTTTGGTTTTAAACGCAGTGTAAGGTAGTCTCTGTGGGAGTATATTGTATTTAATTATGGGGTATCAGAGTTTTTTGGGGGGCTAACCAGGCTGGGATAGCTGGGATAGCAGGCTTGTTGGTTTTTGAATGTCTGATGTAGATTCTTTCAATTTCGTTGTTCTGTATGGGACAATGGCAATAAAGATTATCATATCATATCCATGCAGGAATCTCAGCTAAAGCGTCCATGACAGGCGGCCTTCCAGCTTCTAGCATCCTGTCCTCATGGTGGCCAACCAGTTGCCCCAAAGGGAAGCCCACAAATAGGATGTGAGAGCAAATAGTCTTCACCCATTCTTGTTCTCCACTGCTCTGCGGTAGACCAGCTCTGCCCATGGAGGCTCCATTTAGAAATCGTAAGAAACTAAGAAGAGCCCTGCAGCCATCTGGTCCAGTGTCCTGTTATCATAGCAGCCAGCCAAATGCTCCAGCGGGAAATCCCCCAGGACCCAGCACAAGAGCCCTTTGCCCTCCTGCAGGTCCCACTTTTGCAGGAGAAAGGGGCTACGATGAAAGGGGATGACAGATTTTAGGCATCCATTGGCATTATCACAGGTTCTTCCTGCCCTGGGGGTCCAGGGGGCATAGGTTTACCCCTGGGGTAGATCAGGCCAAGATAGCAACAGAGAGAGGATAACCTGGTGGGAGACGGAGTGGGATAGCAGCTAGGGGGTCAGGCTAGGACCCCCCTCCGCCACGGAAGCTCCCTGGGCAATCTTGAGGATAATAATAATAATAATAATAATAATAATAATAATAATAATAATAAAATTATTTATACCCCGCCCACCCCGGCCAGAGCCGGGCTCAGGACGGCTAACACCAGTAGAATTACAGTAAAAACATAATAGGAAAAAAACAAATTTAAAATGCAGGTTAAAATGCAATTTAATGCAGCCTCATTTTAAAAGTAGCCCATTGATCAAAACCATAAAGGGAGGGAAACATAAGGGTCAGACTGAGTCCAAACCAAAGGCCAGGCGGAACAGCTCTGTTTTGCAGGCCCTGCGGAAAGATGTCAAGTCTCGCAGGGCCCTAGTCTCTTGGGACAGAACGTTCCACCAAGTCGAGGCCAGTACTGAAAAGGCCCTGGCCCTAGCTGAGACCAATCTAACCACCTTGCGACTTGTGACCTCCAAAATGTTGTCATTTGTGGACCTTAAGGTCCACCGTGGGGCAGACCAGGAGAGGTGGGACCATAGCTACGTGGGTACGTGATGATGGTTTGTACCCCACCTATCTGACTGGGTTGCTCCAGCCACCCTGGTCAGCTTCCTCACAGGGCTGTTGTGAGGTGGCAAGGATGAACCATGCACACGTCACCTTGAATGTGACTCACTGCACCTTCAGAGCACAAGCTCTGGGTTTGACTGAAATGAAAACAGATCTGGAGATTTGCTTACCATTCCCTTCCACTTCGTTGGAGAAGGCGTAGATCACCCCGCCCCGTAGGGCAGAGGCAGGGCTCGGTGCCTCCCTCGCGGTGGCCTCGATGGAGTTGTCTGCCATTGTGCGCACTGCCAGCGCCAGGACAGAGAGCGTTGTGGGCACTGCGGTGCCGTCTCCCCCGTCGATGCTCGGCTGGCTGCCGCCACTGTCTCCTTCTTCCTCTCGCCGTCTCTGGAAGTAGCGGCCGTTCAGCCCAGAGTAAATGCTCTTTCGGGTAGATTCGGGGAGGCCAGCAGGAGCCGGAGGAGCCTCAGTGCCAAAGGGGCTGTGGGTCCGGAACGGGGGCTGGGGGCTGAGTGAGCTGCTCCCTTCTGTGGTTCCATGCAGCCAAGTTGGAGAGGTTGGACGGGCAACATCCTCAGGTGGTAAGCCATCGTCAGAGTCTTCCGGAGGAGGGGACTTGGTGATGGTTTGACCGGCTTTGGCCGACTCTTTGCCAACGGTCATCTCGCCATTGCCATGCTCCTTCATCTCACCAACCGGAGTTTGGTCAGCTGTATCCAACGGATGTCCACCGTCCGCCCCACCCGGGATGGAGACGGTGAATGGTCTTGTAGATGCGGGACCTTCCAAATCCAAGGGGTTTGCCTTTGGTGCTGGTGCTGCCCTCTCCTCCCACGGATCCACAGACCCAGCCGGGAAAGCCGTCACCAGCTGGAGCTGCTCGTCTTCCTCCAGGAAGGGGACGGCGGCCTTCTGTGAGGGAGCGTAGGGATCCTTTGAGAGCTCTTTCGAGTCTCCCGACATGACGGCGTCGTCATTCTCCTTGGGGAAAAGCTCATTCAGCAGCGGCAAGTGGGAGTCGTGCTCCACCAAGACGTTCTCGATGCCTGGATCCTGGCTCCCCTCAGAGTCCTGATCCATGGGCTCCCGAGCCACCTGGCCGTGGTCGACCCCCAGTGTGGCTGGGCCTGGTTTTGTGGGCGGCTGCCAAGCTGGAAGGAGAAGAGAGGTATTAGACCGCTTGGGTTTGAGGCTGACCTTTACGCAGTGCTTTTTTTCTGGAAAAAAGGTGAGGAAATTCATCAGTGCCACCCCCACCCCCCAGGCAGAGGCTAAATGTAAGATGTGATTAATAAACTCAGCAGAAAAATACAGTGGTACCTCGGTTTAAGAACAGCCCTGTTTATGAACTATTCAGTTTACAAACTCCGCAAAACCGGAAGTAGTGTCCCGGTTTGCGAACTTTATCTTGGTTTAAGAACGGAAACTGAACGGTGGAAGGGTACCGGTGGCAGGAGGCCTCATTAGGGAAAGCGTGCCTCAGTTTAAGAACGGACTTCTGGAATGGATTAAGTTCATAAACTAAGGTACCAGTGTATACGGATTAGAAATGGCCACAACTTTACTGAGTACAGATGGATTTTAGGATCAGGTATTGGGTGTATATCCATCCCAGCCCCCCCCCCAAACAAATAATAATACTTACTTTATTTTAAAAATGTAAGGGAAGTCAGTTCCCCTGAGTTCCTGCTCAAGAATACTCCATTCTAACTTTACCAGAGCCTTAAAAAAGTTTCATCTTCCTAGCCATAATCTCCTGTCCTCTGAGGCATTTAGTGCATAAGAATTGCTATCCTGGGTCAGGCCCCAAGACCAGTGGCCCATCAGATGGTCCACTGGGAAGCCCCCAAGTGGGGATGGAGGCGACAGCCACCTCAGAACCCTCCGGTAACAGAGGGAGATTGTTCCTGAACGTGGAGGTTTCATGTGAGAACAGAAGAAGGTAAGGAAAGCCTGTTGGACCAGGCCATTGGCCCATCTAGTCCAGCGGCCTCTTCTCTCAGCGGCCAGCCAGATGCCTGTGGGGAACCAGCAAGCAGGATCCGACCACAAGAGCAAGACTCTCCCTTCCTGCAGTTCCATAAACTGGTATTCAGAAGCATTCCGGCCTCCATTGTGGAGGCAGAGCTGGGCCGATGTGGCTAGTAGCCATTGATAGCCCTCTGCTTCTCCAATCCTCTTTTAAAGCCATCCAAATTGGTGGCCATTGCTTCCTCCAGTGGGAAGGAGTTCCACAGTCTAACTCTGCGCCGTGTGAATAAGCCTTTCCTTTTATCTGCCCTGAAACTTTCAACATTCAGCTTCACTGAATGCCCATGAGTTCGAGTGTTAGGAGAGAGAGAGAGAAAAGTTCTCCACTTTCTCCAGGCCATGCAGAATTCTCCCTCTCCAAATTGATTCTTGCGTTGCAGAGGGTTGGACTAGATGACCCTTGGGGGTCCCTTTCAACTCTACGATTCTGATTCTTCCTTTTAATTAGCTGTGAGAACAGGCAAGGAGAGACGTGGAGAATAGGAAAGACGTGGATTTATGACGCTCCCCCCCTCCAGCCCCGGCTGGCTCCCCCCGATACTGCTGCTATACAAGTACAGGCACTTTGTTTTATTAAAAGGAAGGGAGTTTGGAAATGCCATTTTATGCTCTGCCTCATGCCAAGGGTGCGCTCATAAATCAGCCGGCATCGCCAAAGGCAACTTCTGCAGTCGCTTGGGCCGACGAGAAGAAAATTGCATCCCACCATCCCCTGACCACTTCCCAGCTCCAAATGCGTCTGGAATGATTGCACCTTAAATTGTGTCACCTCAGAGAGGAGTGGCTGCAGGGAGCGGGGAGACGGTGGGCTGCGGGTGGGGCCCGGCAACCCCATTGCAGCATGCAGGATTTGAGCGTGGGAATAAATAAAAATATAAATAAATTTGTATTTATACCCTGCCCTTCCCGGTTCAGGAAACCGGGCTCAGGGTGGCTAACAACAAATTTAAAGCACTTAATTGATGCAACAAAAAACAGCATAAAATACGGTATAAAACAAATATAACAATAAAATCAGAATTCAAAAATCAATTTAGGGGGAAATCCATCCAATAAACTTTAGATGATCACCAGGGCTAGCTGGCTAAATTAGTCCTATTTGGGCCAGCGAGGAGACCAGGGGAGAACCAGCTGTGGGATCCCAGAGCAGGCAATCTTCACAAAAAGGGGAGAGGGAGAGAAGGAAGGGGAACAAAAAATCAGGCCAGGTTCAAATTGAAAGCCAGGCAGAATAGTTCTGTCTTACAGGCCCTGCAGAAGGAGGTTAAATCCTGCAGGGCCCTGGTTTCATGGGACAGAGCATTCCACCAGGTCGGAGCCATCACTGAAAAGGCCCTGGCCCTGGTGGAGGATAGTCTGACTTCCTTAGGGCCCGGGACCTCTAAACTATGATTATTCATGGACCTTAAGGTCCTCTGTGGGGCAGATCAGGAGAGGCGGTCCCGTAAGTACAGGAAGTCTCTGCCTTCTCCCATCCCCTGTCTAGCAAAAGGGTTTTCATAAAATTACTCCGCTGGGAGCAGTTTGGCCTGGGGGTTCACTGATATGCGGATGATACCCAACTCTACCTCTCCTTTAAATCAGAACCAGTGAAAGTCCTGTGTGAGTGTCTGGAGGTGGTTGAAGGATGGATGGTGGTCAACAGATTGAGGTTGAATCCCAGCAAGACAGAAGTTCTGTTTCTGGGGGACAGGGGGCGGGCAGGTGTGTGTGGGGAACTCCCTGGTCTTGAATGGGGTAACTGTGCCTCTAAAGGACCAGGTGCGCAGCCTGGGGTTCATTTTTGACTCACAGCTGTCCATAGAGGCGCAGGTCAATTCTGTGTCCAAAGCAGCTGTTTACCAGCTCCATCTGAGACCCTGCGTACCTGCTCCCTGTCTTGCCAGAGTCATGAGTGCCCTGGTTATCTCCTGCTTGGACTACTGCAATGCGCTCTACCTGGGGCTACCTTGGAAGGTAACTTGGAAATGGCAGCTAATCCAGAAGGCAGCAGCCAGACTGGTGACTAAGGGTAGCTGCCGAGACCACAGAACACCGGTCCTGAAAGACCTACATTGGCTCCCAGTACGCTTCTGGGCACAATTCAGAGTGTTGGTGCTGACCTTCAAAGCCTTAAATGCCCTCAGCCCTGTATACTTGAAGGAACATCTCCACCCCCATCGTTCAGCCCAGACACTGCTGCATCTTGTGGGAGTGGAAGTGTGTGGACAAGGGCCAGCTTCCGTCTGCCCTGAATATCCTTCAAGCACCATCATTTCATTGAAAGAAGGAAAATGAAACAATGCCAAAATGACAACAGAGTTTTCAACAAAGAGCAAATCCTCTGTGCTATATTTTACATACAGTATTTGCATTTCCACTGCTCTGTGTTTTGATTTGGTCACAGCTTGCTGTGGGAAAAGTGCCATAAAACTTAAACTCAACCAATCGACCCAACCTTTGTAGCAGTAGGCATCAAACTTGGAAGCTGGATCTGGGAAGCCCGTCCGGTTTGAGAACTGGTAGACTGTCCGGACGCCAGGCTCGTCCCCTCCGCACTTCTTCCGCGGGATCCGGATAGGGTAGCGGACGCTTCCGTCGGCCAGCCATCCTGGGTCGCACTGGTCCAGCCCTTCTCTCCAAGCGAGGTACAGCTGCCCTGCAGTCGCCAGCCGAGCACCTCGGCTCAGGCAGTGCTTTTGAGCCGTCTGAAATGTCAGCCGTCCAGGGCTGGAGGCATAGAACACCTTTCCTGAAAGCAGGGAATGAAAAAAAGTTCAAATTGCATTGCTATTTTGTATACACACCACTTGACTGCTCCCCAAAATCCCCTCAAACCACTCAGAGCAGTGTGCAGAAACTTAAAGCAATAAAGTTATCAGGAAAACAGTTTGAAACATACTATTATTATGCAATGCAGAGGAATTACGATGGGAATTAGTGGAGGTAAAGCTAATTATTATTAACAATAACAATTTGAGGTTCCCTCTTGGACTTTTTGTTGGGAGAAGAAGAGAATGGTGCAGCGACACTTTGACTAAAAAGAAATGTGGTTTAACAGAAATTGGAGAAGTTGAACTGAGTCCTTTTTCTAATGTAAATTAGCAGGAGGAAAACAGAAGGAGCCCCTTCTTGTCTTTGGTGTTTCTTATCTCTCTGTCCTCCCCTCCTCTTTTTTCCTTTCTTTTCTTGTTCTCTTTCTCTCTTCTTGTCTTTTCAATTCTATTTGTCCTAGGTATTACTTGAGTGTGTCGTGAAAACTTTAGTAAAAATCAGTTTGAAATTCAATAATGATGATGATGAAAAAGAAGAATAAACATACAAAAAGTTGAAATTCCCAGACAGGTTAAAGTCCACATCAATTTCCTAAAGCATCTGGGCAGACTTGTCCAAACAAGAATGCTTTTGGCAGGCACCCAAAAGAAGGCACCTGCTTGATATCGATGGGCAACGAGTGCGGGTTCTGCCACACTAAACAATCTGAGTTGATGCACTTATATCATAGAATCATAGAGTTGGAAGAGACCCTGAGCATCATTGAGTCCAGCTCCCAGCAATGTAGGAACATGAAGCTGTCCAACGTGGGGATCAAACCCACGACCATGGCGTTACCAGCACCATGCTAAAACTGAGTTGTTACTGGCAGGTTTGCTGCTCTGGTCTCCTTTG
This sequence comes from Podarcis raffonei, assembly GCF_027172205.1. Lineage (NCBI taxonomy): Eukaryota > Metazoa > Chordata > Lepidosauria > Squamata > Lacertidae > Podarcis > Podarcis raffonei. The sequence goes on along the minus strand of NC_070619.1, from coordinate 1,915,122 downwards.
GGAATCATAGAATCACAGAATTGCAGAGTTGGAAGAGACACCCAGCATCATCTAGCCCATCCCTCTGCAATGCAGGAATGAATGAATTGTATTATTACGGTCCCAGACCAGTTCCGGCTCACTTACAATACCAGAAAAATCATAAAACACAACAGGAATACATTGAATTGCAATTGGGTACAACAGAGACAATACAGCAGCAGTTATAAAATATATATTAAATCTTGATCACTAAAATACAACCTAAAATTGTCATTTAAAACCTTAATCATTTTGGTAGTACAGCTTGTTCCCTAAGTTTTATGTCGCACAGAATTTGGCCACCTTTAATGTGATCTCTAGATCCTTGTCACTCTATCAGGAGTTTTAGACATTGAAGTTCGGACCCATTTGGAGATTTTTGCATAGCAGGAGTGATAAATACCGAGCGTATATCCCTGTAGAAACGGCAGCATAACAAGAAGTGAGAGACAGTTTCTACCTCCCTCAAGCCGCAGGGGCAGACTCGTTCAGCGTTTACCCTCGAATCTGCCCTGCAATAAGGCAGATGGTAGCACGTTGAATCTAGCGAGGGTAAATGACCGTCTGTATTTGGGTATTTGTAATTTTGACAAATGATTTGCTGGGGTAAATCCTCTCCCATTATCTTTTATTGCTGGGTGTTTATTCATCTGGCTCACGTGGCATTGCAGTTCCATATCCCAAATTTGTTGGTGGATTATTGCTCTAGCTTTCTCATAACCTACAACTATCAGGGCCTGTGGGGAAGCAATGCAGGAATCACAGCTAATGGAGACAGCTTTCTCCTCCCTGAGTAGGTCCAATCCTCTGTTAAAGCCATCCAGGTTGGTGGCCATGACTGCTTACTGTGGCAGGGAGTTCCAGAGCTTAACTCTGTGTTGCGTGAAGAAGTCCTTTCTTTTCATCTATCCAGAATCTCACAATATCTCTTCATTGGATTCCCACGAGTTCTTCAGGCCACGAGGGAGGGAAGAGAAGCTCCTCTCCATCTACTCTCTCTCACTCATCAGTTTACAAACTTCTCTCCTCTCTCTCTCTCGTTCGCTTTTTCTTGGAACTTAAAAGCCCCAAACACTGCAGCCTTTCCAGAGTCACTCCATCCCCTTGATCATTTTGGCTGGCAGCAAAGTTGCCCAGGGTGAGGGTCCAGGGTGACCCCCGCCTTCACCCTCGGCCTGGACTGAGCTTCAGAGAGGCTTCTGCCAGACTCTGAGGTTCCTGTGTTCCTTAAACAACCATCATTACTTAAGGAACAAAGCCAAGACAGGATAAGTTACCCTTTTGTTCGATTGTTCCCTTTCTCCAGCGGAGACAAAGAGGAACTCGAGCGTGGCCGATTTATCAAAGCGATGCCTGCTTACGATTCCCCCTCCGGGATCTCGGGAGAAGCCTGCGATGGTTTTTTGATGGTGCCTTTCATTTCATTAGCAAAGCTGTCTGGGGCTGTTGAAATGGGCCGTTTCTGCTCATCGTGACTGAGGATCAACCCCAGGCAACGATCCATCAGCGTTCCCTCGGGTTTGCGTGTGTGTTTTATTTCTAAACAGGCTGAGGATTAAAATCTTCTTGGGCTGTTTTCAGAAACACGGCTTGGCTGTCTGGGAACCTTTCTTCTTGACATCCAAAAGGCAGAAAATGTCCCAAAACAGAGCAAAACTGGGCTTTGGTGTTTGATAAAGGGAGCTGCAGGTTACGGCCTCTTGGCAAATGCTGGATTAAGGGGTAGTGGTGAATCCAGACCCTCCAACATTTCTGTGGTCTAAACCACAGAGCCTAGGACTTGCCAATCAGAAGGTCGGCGGTTCGAATCCCCACGACGGGGTGAGCTCCCGTTGCTCAGTCCCTGCTCCTGCCAACCTAGCAGTTCAAAAGCACGTCAAAGTGCAAGTAGATAAATAGGCACCACTCCGGCGGGAAGGTAAACAGCATTTCTGTGCGCTGCTCTGGTTCGCCAGAAGCAGCTTAGTCATGCTGGCCACATGACCCGGAAGCTGTACGCTGGCTCCCTCAGCCAATAAAGCGAGATGATCGCCGCAACCCCAGAGTCGGTCACGACTGGACCTAATGGTCAGGGGTCCCTTTACCTTCACCTTTAAGGAAAAGCATGACATTCTGGGATCAAATAAGAAATGGGGACAGTTTCTGTAAATCCGGGGCTGTCCCTGGAAAACAGGGACACTGGGAGGGTCTGTGAATCAGAAGGTGGAATCTGCAGATAAGTCTGGGGTTTGCATTGCAATCACTGGGGCAGTGGACTGGAGTTGCGGGGTGCTACGTCCTATTGCTATACTTGCTTGTGATGAGGACGTAAGAGAAACCTGCTGGATCAGGCCCAAAGGGGGCCCATCAGGTCCAGCATCCTCTTCTCACAGAGCACCAGAGCCCTCTCCTCTCCTGCAATTCGGAAGCACTGCTGCCTGCGATTGTGGTGAGCAGCCATCCATAGCCCTTCTTCATGAATGGGTCCAATCCTATTTTAAAGCCATCCAAGTTGGTGGTCATCACTACCTCCCTGCAGAAGGGAGTTCCACAGTTTAACGCTGTGAAGTCCTTTCTTCTGTCTGCCCTGAACCTTCCAACATTCAGCTTCGTTGGGAGTCCATGAGTTCTGGCATTACGAGAAATGGTTAAAAGCTAATATCTATCCACTCCATGTATGCTTGTTTTTGAATTATTATTGTTATGCAAGAATCTTTTGCCCAATGTAGGGCTTGAACCCACGACCCTGAGATTAAGAGTCACATGATCTAGCAACTGAGCTATCCCAGGAATAGCCTGTTTCCCTTTAGGAAGGTTATTTGGCATAAACACAAAACTGTAGAGTTGAAGGGACCCTGAGGATCATCCAGTCTAACCCCCTGCAATGCAGGAATATGCAGCTGTCCCATACAGGGATTGAACCTGCAACCTTGGCGTTATTAGCACCATGGTCTAAGCAGATGAGCTATCCAGGCTAATGCTTTGGCTCTCTCTTTCTCTCTCACACACACATTTCTTCTTGAAGGAGAAATCTGGACCCATAAATTTATTTCTCTTGCATGATGCCGGAAGTTAGCCCTGAAGAGGCAGCAGTGGTCTAGTGGTTAGAGTGTCAGACTAGTAACTCAGCACCTGAAGCTCACTGGGTGACCTTGGGCCTGCCACTGCCTCTCAGCCTGGCCTACTTGACTGGGTTGTTGTTGTGGCGAGAGATCTACATGCCGCTTTGAGCTGCTAGGAGAAAAGGTATGTTATAAATGCACAAAAGAAATAATGGTAAATGAATAAGATGTCAACCCACTGAAAACAATGAGCAAGACTGCTCTGAGCAGGATTAGCTGGGAGCAAACCAGAGTAAGATTCTAGGCCTCATGGTTTTCAAGCATAATGGGTGGGCATGGTTATCTTAGAGGTCCATTAACTTCAATGGGGCTTGCTCTGGGGGGAACTCGCTTGGCGACAATGCTCTGCACCCATTGCTTGACCAAGAAACTGCATTGCAAAATTCAGAGAGGTCCGGATTTCAAAGGACGGCTGTGGTTCTGTTTCCAAAAGTTCTGGCTGCGTCTATTTCACCCCCTGCCCCGTTTGCATGGGCCATACTCACCCCGAAGCTCCTTCGAGTAGCAGTAGACATCGTAGGCCTCCCCGGCATCCCTCTCCCCATAGCTCCGGACTCCCGGGAGGGTGTTGCGATCCCCGTAGCAGCCAGGCCTTGAGAAGGTGATGGGGTACCTGTGCCAGGAAGGAGCAGGGGAGCGTTGGATGGGAGGGAAGACGGAGGGGGAGCACTGCAAGCCAGGATTCTCCCAGAATCCTTTGCCAAAGGAAAAGAGCTGGTTGGATGGAGGTCCAGCAGCCGGAATGCCTTTGAAGGGAGGGGGGAGAACAGAGCAGGGGGGCAACCCAGGGAGAGGAGGGGGAGGGGGGAATGGGGGTGGGAGGCAGGACAGGGAGCACGTATCAAAATGACTCAGCAAAGGGTCCCGATTTGTTTTCCCCTGCCTCCCTCTTGGAAGCTACGAAAGAAAGGCAGACTCTCCAATGTTTCTCTGACCAAAATAGGGGCATCCTATGTTCCTGTTCAGGAAAGTTTTTAACGTGTGATGTTGTATTGTGGTTTTTCTTCTTCTTTTTTTGCGGGGAGCTGCTCAGAGTGGCTGCGGCAACCCAGTCAGATGGGTTGGTGGCTTCCAACATATATAAAAACATAATAAAACATTAAATCTTAAACAAATTCCCTATACAGTGGACGCTTGGATTGTGAACATGATCCATGTGGGATGCACGTTCGCAACCTGCAGAGTTCACACCCCGCGTCTGCACACATGCGGGTTGCAATTTGGTGCTTCTGTGCATGCGCAAAGCACGATTTAGCGCTTCTGCGCATGTGTGACCGCCAAAACCTGGAAGTAACCTGTTCCGGTACTTTCAGGTTTGGGCGGTCTGCAACTCAAAAAAACGCAACCTGAAGCGTCTGTAACCCGAGGTATTACTGTAAAAGGTCTGCCTTCAGATGTCTTCTAAAGGTTGTGATTTACTTATCTCCTCAGCTCAGGGGTCGCGTAACTCCAGACCCTCCAACATTTCTCGGATGAAAATAGGGACATCGTAAGGAAAAGCGGGACATTCCGGAATCAAATCAGAAACCGAAACAGCTTCTTTAAATCCAGGAGTGTCCATGGAATATAGGCACACTTGGAGGGTCTGGAAAGGTTCCGTCTTAGAACCAGAGCTTTATTAGACTGTTTCTCACTTTATTAGACTGCTGTAAGCAAATGAGAAGAGCATCTGTTGGATCAGAGGGCCACCTTGTCCAGCTTGCTGCTCTCCCAGGGGCCAGCCAGGGGCCCCAATGGGAACGCCATAAGCAGGATCTGAGAACAGCAGTGAAACTCCCCTCTTGCCGTTTCCAGGAACAGGGATTCAAAGATAGACTGCCTCTGATGCTGGAGGTGATGTAGCTGCCTTGTTTATTTTTGTTTATTTTTAATTCATTAATCCGTTTATTTAATGGACCTATTTATTAAATGGATCTACCGCTTGGGGTTTTTTTCTGTTAAAAAATAACAACCTCAAAGCGGTTTACAAAAAGAATGAAGCAATCAGAAGAAAACTAAACCCTCAAAAAACTAAAGCACATCAACGGTTGAGATATCTGCACAGACTTGCTTAACCAAAAATGTTTTAAGCAAAAAGGCACCTGCCAAGAGCCAGCGAGTTCCAAAGTGTAGAAGCCGCCTACGAGTAGCTACTGACAATCTAGGAATTTTTATATTCCTTCCCCCCTTTAAAGCTGTCCCAAATTGGGGGGGAAATTGACGTATTAACCAGGGGCAGTATTGAGACAGAAAATCAGGATTGCTCCTTATAAATCAGAGAACAGTGGCAGATGCCTTCTCCATGTACCTGACGGTGCGGTCAGAGAGCCACCCTGCGTCGCAGTTGTCATAGCCATCCTCGAAGGCCACTTGGAGGTGGTCAGGGGAAGCGATGACGGCCGAGTTCTCCTCGCATGCCTTCTGGGCCTCTGGGAAGGTCAGCGCGTAGCGGTTGCTGGCAGCTCGGTAGTGGAAAACCACACCTGGGCGGGCAAGGAAATGGGCACAAGAGGGTGTAAAATTCCTAGGACCTTTTTGGCATTGCTCGCTTTATATTTTTCACTTCCCTCTAAGAGCTGGTTTCAATACCCTTTAGCAGGCAGGCAGAGTGAGTGCCAGCAGTAAATCACACTGTTCAAGTTGGAGTTAACTCTTTGTTAGCAAAAACACGATCTGCACAGACTTGGCTGAGCATCAGGCCTAATCAGCACAGCCGCTCATCCCCAGTAGGTCTTGCTCCGACGAAGCAGTTGGCGAGACTGAAGGTCCCTGCCCCCCACAGCCGTCTAAGTCCTCTCCTTTCCAGCACTTTCCCCAAGCAATCAGAGACTGGGCCTGCATGCAGCCAACCTCTCCTCCTCTCTTTTCATGCCTCTCCTCATTCAGAGGCTCTGAGCCTTCTTCCCTTGGGGCTTCCCCAGCTGGTTCCTCCCACCATGATTCTGCATCCAACCAGTCCATGACCCCTTGAGGAACTGTGGAGGCGCCACTACTGAAAAGGCCCTGTTCGCTGAAGAGACCAGCCTCGTTTCGAACAAGCAAGACCAGGACCAAAACTCCCTCTTAAGAATCCACTGCAACTGGAAAAAGTTAAATCTTTCAGCAGAGAATATTCATTTGAATGATATACCTGTTGTATGGAAATTAACAATGGCACAATGGAAATGGATTCTATGCACCCTAATGGTGGCCAAGAGACTGAAACTGATGAATTGGAAAAATAAAGATAGGATACCACTTAATCAATGGACCGACAATATGACAACACTTGCAACTTATGAATGGACTGCTTACAGACGTAGACTTTGTTCCGACAAATATGACAACATTTGGAATATGTTTTTACAGAATGTAGTAGGGTATTAACATCTAACATAGATATTAGGATAATAACACCATATCAATTTATATCAAAATCTATGGGAGTATATTACTTTGCATTCTTGTTTCTCTCTTTTTCTTACATTTGTTCTCCCCCCCTCACTTTCCCCCCTTTGCATCACTTTATTTCCTTATCATTGAAATTCTTTCAATACAAGTATTATTATTCTTTTTAAGAATGCACCACTATTGCAGATGCTTCTCACCTGTGACTTCCAGGGGCACCAGGTCCTGCTCGTCGTGGATCCCGGCCACCACCTCACAGCGGTAGAGCCCGGCGTCGCTGGCTCGGGCGGCTGAGAGCAGCAGAGTGGCATTGTGGCGCCAGGAGGGGTACCCAGGCAGAGAGACCCTCCCCTCGTAGCCTTTGGAAACCTTCACCACGTTGTCCTTGGCCACCAGGATGGGGACATCCTCTGGCTGCCCCGAGGCTGACTGGACCTTGCTCCACTTGATCCGAGGGGGGTCAGGCGGAGCGTTGAGCCCAAGGGAGGCGGGCAGCTGCAGGAGGAAGAGGCAGGGCAGGGCGACGGGCTCCGCCAGGCCAACCCGGAGAGGCTGGTGGTGGACTTTGTTGATGTGGATCACCTTCGCATTGTCTTGGGAGCCTGCACGGAAAAGATGGGTTTGTTTTGTGGCTCCCAACAATAACCCTGCGAGGTAGGTTGGGCTGGGAGAGGCAGGTCACCCTAACCCCAAGCTTCATTGGACAGCGGGGATTTGAACCCTGATCTCCCAGTTCCTAGTCCAATGCTCTAACCATTACACCTTGCTGGCTCCAGCTCAGTCATACTTGGAGCAGGTCAGCTAAAATCAATAGGTTTTTGGACTCCAATTTGGAAATTACAAAAGAACTCAAAATTTAAATAAATATATAAAAGTAGAAAATTTCTGCTTACAACCCTGCTAGTGATGTTAATTGCTTACAATTTTGTAATGAGTGTAATTAGAATTGGAAAATGTACAAATGCAATGATATAAAGATTAATTTTGAAAGCCATGAGGCGGGAGAGAAGGAAGTTGATAGGCTCTAAAGAGCCAGGGACGTAAAGTGGGTAGTAATGATGTGAATGTATATTATTAAATGGAAATAAATAAAAATTATATATAAAAAAGAAAAGAAAAAGAAAACCAATTTGGTATTTTGTAACAAAAAGATATTTCACCTGCATGGTACTTTGATGTATTTGCTGCCTGCATTGAAATGTAAGTAAAGCTTCTTTGCTTTTCGTTACTAAAACGTGTGGTGCATTCTTAGCAACCGGGACAGAGAAGGGAAGGTGAGCAGTCCACAGATAGAGGGGTAAAAAGGCACAATTGCCTAATTCCTTGCTTCCAGCAAGCTGCAAAAGCACACTAGTGTTTTTACTGTGCTAAAAGGGCTTCACAGCCTGTCTCGCTCATTTGGTTAGAGCATGATGCTGATAATGCCAAGGTTGCAGGTTCAGTCCCTGTATGGGACAGCTGCATATTTCTGCATCACAGAGGGTTGGACTAGATGATCCTCAGGGTCCCTTTCCAGCTCAACAGTGCTATTATTCTGCTCTCTCATTTCTCCCACCCAGGTGGAACAGGAGGTTTAAATTTTTTAATCCTCAATCCATCCCCATCAATCCGGAGGCACGCTGGCTTTCACACTCCCAAGAAAAGGCATCCCCCACACTGCCTGGAGAACAGTGGGCCAGAGAAGGCTGCCTTAACTGGTCACAGAAGGGAATTTTTTGCAGCAATGAAAAGCACCGCTCTGTGGACTTTGCAACCGGTGAAATTAATCATCTCCGTGGCTGCGACGGACACCCGTGCTCCTTCTGAGCATTGATTTTCTGCTGCAGCCAGCTGGACCCAATTATAGGACGAGGGGGAGGGTAGCCAGGAAGGGGGGAGGGAGTTAAAAAAGAGGGAGGAGAAGAAACAAAAGGAAATTGAATGGATAGTCCTGAAGCCAAGATGAACCACAGAGCTTGGCTCTCTGGGACCATCCAGCTCCCCCCTGCCCTTTCTACAAGCAATAAGGGCAGCTTGGTACCCTGTTTTTCAAAGGCTAGGAAGCTGAGTTACTGAAACTGCACTCCAGGGATACTCACATGCATCCTGACACTCGGCTGCTAGGTGGCCCATCCAGGAAAGGGAGGGCTGTGCCGTGCAATGGTTAGCACGGCTCCAGATCTCCTGCAAATTTCCACCATGGCAATTAAGGATGCGTCATTCCGCAATGTGGTTAATTGATCTTAACTTTTTGATGGTTTTATTGCGTGGGGTTTTTATTGCTGTAAACAGTTTGTGTGTGTGTGTGTGTGTGTGTGTGTGTGTGTGTGAGAGAGAGAGAGAGAGAGAGAGAGAGAGAGCGCAGTATACAAACACTTTTATAAACAAAAACATAGTAAGTGGTTTGGTCTTCTATGAGAATGCAAGAAGAGCACTGCTGGATCAGGCCTAAGGGGGCCCATCTAATCCAGCATCCTATCACAGAAACACAGAATTGTGCAGTTGGAAGGGACCCCCGAGGGTCATCTAGTCCAACCCCCTGCAATGCAGGAATCACAACAGCAAGGCAGGTTGGGCTGAAAGAGACCCATGTGGTTTTCGGCAAGCCAGACCATTCCTTACCCTCCAAGTGCCCCAATTTTCCAGGGACAGTCCCGGAATTACAGAAGCCATCCCAGTTTCTGATTTGATCCCGGAATGTCCCGGTTTCCCTTTTCCTCCATGTCTCAGAGGACAATTAAAAGTGGTTTGTATGTAGGTGCAGAAAGAGAGTCCTGTTTATAAGGAAAATGAAATCACTGAGCTAAATGAAGGAAACGGTGAATCTGGCATACGAAGCCCTTTCTACATTTTTGGAAGAAAATGTCACCAATCCACTTTAAATTCTTTAATTGCAATGCTTCCGCAGCCAGCCATTTCCTAGGAAACGTGGGGAGTGTTGATTCCTTTAATGCAAATGGAGCCTTGCCCTGTCTACTCAGAAGTAAGCCCCATTGTATTCAACAGAGCTTACTCCCAGGTAACTTGGTCAAGACTGGGCTGCCTTACACTGCGATCCTAAGCATTTTCACTCAGAACCAAGTCCCACTGAGTTTAATAGGATTTTCTGTCTGGCATGTTCCTGATCATTCTCAGTTTATTCTCCTATTATCATCATCATCATCATCATCATCATCATCATCATTATTATTATTATTTCCTGTTTTTTCCCCTGACAGGGACTCAAGGCAGCTCAAATCCTATATCCTATTTCCTGCCATTTATCTGTGGAAGGTGTTGCACACAATCCCTTCCTTCGCACATTTTCCCTTCGCAACAACCTTGTGAGGCAGGTTCAGCAGATAGGTTGGAGTTGGCTCAAGGTGACTAGGGTTGATGTGCCCACTAGGTCTATGTTTGCAGGAGAAGCTTCCTGATGTAGAATGTTGTTTTCGTTTAGTCGTGTCCGACTCTTCGTGACCCCCTGGACCAGAGCACGACAGGCACTCCTGTCTTCCACTGCCTCCCGCAGTTTGGTCAAACTCATCTTGGTCTCTTTGAGAACACTGTCCCACCATCTCGTCCTCTGTCGTCCCCTTCTCCTTGTGCCCTCCATCTTTCCCAACATCAGAGTGTTTTCCAGGGAGTCTTCTCTTCTCATGAGGTGGCCAAAGTCTTGGAGCCTCAGCTTCAGGATCTGTCCTTCCAGTGAGCACTCAGGGCTGATTTCCATAAGAATGGATGGGTTTGATCTTCTTGCAGTCTATGGGACTCTCTAGAGTCTCCTCCAGCACCAGAATTCAAAAGCATCCATTCTTCGTCGATCAGCCTTCTTTATGGTCCAGCTCTCACTTCCATACATCACTACTGGGAAAACCAGAGCTTGAACTATACGGACCTTTGTCGGCAAGGTGATGTCTCTGCTTTTTAAGATGCTGTCTAGGTTTGTCATTGCTTTTCTCCCAAGAAGCAGGTGTCTTTTAATTTCGTGACTGCTGTCTCCATCTGCAGCAATCATGGGTGTCCCTATTTTCATCGGAGAAATGTTGGAGGGCTTTGCCTTTGGTTCATCTGCCTCGCTGTCGTCTGCCCTGCCCTGAGATGCTGTGAGCTACTTCCCTTCCCCAAGTCCTGACTGCTCAGAGAGGCATCACAACATAACCCTCTTGTCTTTAGGGTGGGGAGGATAAATGTCAGACCAGGAAGTCAGAATTTTGGCCCAGATATTGGATCTGTGCAGCCACAGAATGGCAGAAATGGGGTGGGGGAGGTGAAACACCCTGCCTGACACAACTTGGCAGAGGAATTGAGATTCTTTTTTCCCTATTCTCCCGTGCATCATTCCTTATTCATGCCTGTCTTCCAGTTACCATTAATACTTAATTACCCGTACATTATTTGATGCTTATGGCTGGCAGGTCGTTTGCAGCTTGTTTGTTTACAGTGGGTTGGGGGGGGTAGGAGGGGGCAGAAAACAGATCCCAGATTCTTGCCTGCAACTACAAGGTTTTCCCAAACCCAGGCTTCTGCTCCCAAGCAGGATCTTGTCCCTAAGATCTCTCCTAGGAAGAAAAGCTGCAGCAGCATTTGGGACTCTTTGGATTAGGCTTGTAAGAGGCGACTTGATAGAAATTTACAAAATTGTGCAAGGCGTAGAGGAAGTGGACAGAGGAAACTGGAACTCATAACTCTAGAACCAGACCGTGCCAGTGTCCCTATTTTTAATGGAGAAATGATGGAGGGTCTGGAGTTATGCAACCCACAAGGCAAGGAGATAAGGAACTAGACAACCTGAAGGCAGCCCTGCAGAGGGAAGTTTTTTAATGGTTAATGTTTCATTGTGTTTTTAAATATGTTGGGAGCCACTCAGAGTGTCTGGGGCAACCCCGTCAGATGAGCAGGGTATAATGAAATTATTGTTATATCAAATTATTATTATTATTATTATTATTATTATTATTATTATTATTATTAAATACGACATTCCTATCATGGATGTTTTAGCAGAGATTCCTGCATTGCAGGGGTTGGACTAGATGACTCTCGGGTCCCTTCCAACTCTACGATTCTACTATTGTACGATTCTGTTTTCATCAGAGAAATGTTGCAGGGTATATAAGATCTCTCCTAGGAGGAGAGGCTTCTGCAGTGTTTGGGGCTTTTTAGCTTAAGGTAAAGATGAGTAAGGGGCAATAGGATAGAAATTTATAAAATTCTGCGCAGCAGCATTAGAGGAAACTAGAACTCGTAACCTTAGAACTGGTGGACATCCAATGAAGGCGAACCCTGGAAGATTCAGGGCAGAGGAAAGAATGCAGCCGAGAGTTGCATTGTGCATGGCAGGGAGAGAGCGGGTGGAGAAAAGCCTTTCTCCCTCTCTCTAAGAGTCGAACTCAAAAGCTGAACGTTGGGACAGTCGGGACGGATAAAGAAAGAACTTCTTCATACGGCACAACTATGGAACTCCCTGCCACAGGAGGCGGCGAGGGCCACCACCAACTGGGATGGCTTTAAAAGAGGAGGGGATAAACTCAGGTAGCAGAGGGCTATTGGCGGCTATGCTCTGCCTTCGCAGTTGGGGCAGCCGTGCTTCTGAATCCCAGTTGCTGCAAACCATGGGGTGAGAGTGGGCCCCTGTGCCTGGATCCTGTTTGTGGGCTTCCCTTTGGGGCACCTGCTTGGCCACTGCGAGAGCAGGAGGCTGGACTAGATGGACCATTGCACTGATCCAGCAGCCAGGCTCTTCTCATGCTCTGGTGGAGCCTCCAAGCCCAGAGGCAGTCTATCTCTATCCCCAGGTTCTTAAGTGTATTTGGCCTGATCTGGCTGCCACTCCTTATTTTCTTGTCTTACAGGCTAGAAGGAGCAAGGTGCATGTATTGCAGCCCACCAACAGCGTTCCGTCTAGGTCAGGGGTCAGCAACCTTTTTCAGCAGGGGGCCGGTCTGCCGTCCCTCAGACCATGTTGCGGGCTGGACTATATTTTTTGGGGGGGAATGAACGAATTCCTATGCCCCGCAAATAACCCAGAGATGCATTTTAAATAAAAGGACACATTCTACTCATGTAAAAACATGCTGATTCCCAGACCTTCTGCGAGCCGGGTTGAGAAGGCGATTGGGCCACATCCGGCCCACGGGCCTTAGGTTGCCTATCCGCTTGGACTACTGCAACTCACTCTACGTGGGGCTACCTTTGAAGGTGACCCGGAAACTGCAATTAATCCAGAATGCAGCAGCTAGACTGGTGACTGGGAGTGGCCGCCGAGACCACATATCTTCTGAGAGATCTGCATTGGCTCCCAGTACGTTTCCGAGCACAATTCAAAGTGTTGGTGCTGACCTTGAAAGCCCTAAATGGCCTCGGTCCTGTATACCTGAAGGAGCGTCTCCACCCCCATCGTTCAGCCCGGACACTGAGGTCCAGCGCCAAGGGCCTTCTGGCGGTTCCCTCATTGCGAGAAGTAAGGTTACAGGGAACCAGGCAGAGGGCCTTCTCGGTAGTGGCGCCCACCCTGTGGAACACCCTCCCTTCAGATGTGAAGGAAATAAGTAGCTATCCTATCTTTAAAAGACATCTGAAGGCAGCCCTGTTCAGGGAAGTTTTTAATATTTAACGCTGTATTGTTTTTAATACTTGATTGGGAGCCTCCCAGAGTGGCTGGGGAAACTCAGCCAGTTGGGCGGGGTATAAATAATAAATTATTATTATTATTATTATTATTATTATTATTATTATTATTATTACCCGGGTCTAGGTGCTCACAGGAAGCTGGCAAGCAATGCCTGAAGGAAGCAGCTTCCCTTTCTTCTTCTTTTTGGCCACAGATCCCTGATTTGGAGGGAGGGGAAAGCCTTCCTGAACTTGTTGCCAGAAGCACACACCCCCCCCACGCAGGTGGCATTCGGCAATAGGCTTCTCCTGGAAATGGAAGTTCCATTTAGCTGCCCTGATTAAGTCAACAGGTGACAAACAGAGTCAGACTCTTACAAGAGCAGTTCTTGATTGTGCAAATGAATGCCACATCTAATAAATGCATTTTTAGGGCAGTGGGAAGAGGAAGAGAAATGAAATTGTCCAATTTTGTTTTATTTTTAAAAAAATACTGCTTAATGTCCTGTTCCTCACCACATCTGATGGCAAGCAGAACTTACCCACAACAGAGAAAGGCAGGAGCAGATATCCAAGCAGGACCCAGCAGCCAGCATCATCCATTAAATGGACCATCCTTAATCTGGAATAACAACAACAACAAATCTTATTGATCATCATCATTTTATTATTATTACATTTATACCCTATCTTCCCTCCCAGGAGCTTAAGGGGCTGTACAGATAGGCAGGGTATAAATGATAAAATTATTGTTATTATTATTACATTGTTCTCCTGCTCCCTGTTTTATTCTCGCAACGACCCCAGGAGCTAGGCCAGGCTGAAAGACTGTGGCTGGACGCGCATTGACTGGGAAGTTCTCTGATACAAGTGAATGTGGTCGCTCTCCCCAACTGCTTTGATTTCATCCTCATGCTAACCCCACGAGGTAGGCCAGATGGAGAGACAGTGATACCCCTCCCCAAGTTCCACATGGTGAGTTGGGGTTTTAAAAACTGGTCTCCCAGGTCCTGATCTAACTACTACGCCACACTCCCTCCAAGGCATGTCACTATGCCTGTTAGCGCACAGGGAAGTAGAGTCAGCAGAGGCCTAAGCTCAGCCTCTGCCTGCCTGCCTGCCGTCCTACCAAAAACCACTCTATGGGGTGACCCTCGCTGCCATCTTCCCCCTCTTCTGCCTCTGTTTACCCTAAGCAAAACTCAGCAGGTACCTATCTCAGATCCACCTACCTCTGTGTTGCTTTTTGAGGTCCCTCCCTCTCTCTAGATACATCTCACATCCATTTCTCTACATAGCTGCCCAAGATCTATCTATCTAGAGCGGTATATAATTTAATAAATCATCATCATCATGCATTGCAGAGGGTTGGACTAGATGACCCTCAGGGTCTCCTCCAACTCTACAATTCTATTCTGCCTGTCTATTTCCCTCCCTATCTCTCCATCAATCTACTTATTTATCTAATCGCTCTCTCTCTCAATGTCTCTCTCTCTCCCTAATCTACCAGCTAGCTAGCTAGTATCAGAACTGATCACAAGAGCCAACTCTTAGAGCAGGCAGAGGCAAACTCAGCCCTCCAGACGTTTAGGGACTACAACTCCCATCGCCCCTAGCTAACAGGACCAGTGGTCAGGGATGATGGGAGTTGTAGTCCCAAAACATCTGGAGGGCCAAGTGGGCCTATGCCTGTCCTAGAGGCTGAGATCCCTTCACACCCACCCAATGAAGTATTTTAGGGGGCCTGGCCATTCAAATAGTGTGTGTGGACCACATCATGTGATGGCTTGTGTGGAGCAAGCAGGGCTTATCTGCCCCTCGGCCGCCAACATTTTATTTAAGTTGTCACTCCTGGGGCTGACTCAGGGCCTTACAATCCTGAGCTATGGTTCTGAACGAAGGCAAACAACCTTTTCTCACCCAAAAGGTTTTGATCCACCTTCCTTCCTTTTTTTAAAAAAAGGCTGGGATCATTCTGATTCCAGCAGCATCTGACAGCCTTTTTTTCTTTTCTGGAGAAGAATTGCGAAGAGGGAGAGAGAGCGAGAGAGAGCAAAGATGCGCGGTCTAGTGGGGAGGGGAGGGGGCCCTTTCATGTCAAGGCAAGTTTTCCTCTCCAGCTGCAAATCCCCCCCCCCCCTCACAGCGCCCTCCGCCGCGACTCCTCCTCGCATCAGCCGCCTCACCTCCTGCCAGTTCAAAGCGCAACGAGGCGGCGGCGGCGCTTGGCAAACGGGGCGCGTCTCCGAGCACCCCCCGCCCCCGCCGAGAGTTTGCTTTGAGGGCTTCTCAAAGGAGACAGCTCCCTCCCTGGGGGAATGCGAGGTGCTTGTTGTGGGTTACAGGAGGCCACGGAATTGCGTGTGCGTGTGAACGCTTCTCCCTTGAGCTCGGCGGCCCAAGGCCCTCTGAACGCCACTTGCTGGGAATCGAATACATATTTTAAGACATTTTCTTTTATATTGTCGACTCCCCATTCCATTTCCCGTGATGTTTTCATTACCACCCCACCCTTTTGCTACTCCCTGCATTCCCCCTTTTTTTAACATAGTCATAAGACAAAAACCTTTAATTCTTTCTGTTGCTCATATTTCGGAACATGGGAACTGCAAGGTTGTTGCAGTGCCTGGGTCCTGCTGTGGGTGGGGGACTTCCCTTTGGGGGCTTGTGGCTGGCCACTGTGGTGACAGGAGGCTGGGATATGACGCACCCCCTTGGGCCTGGCCCAGCTGAAGGGATCTCCCTAGTTTCTTGTGATTCCTAAGTGGAACCAGGAGCCTGGGAGGAACGTCAATGAAGAGAGTATCCTTCAGAGCATCTCCCCCCCCATCGTCCAGCCCGGAGACTGAGGTCCAGCTCTGAGGGCCTTCCAGTGGTTCCCTCCCTGCCAGAAGTGAGGCTACAGGAAACCAGGCAGCGGGGCCTTCTCGGTGGTGGCGCCCGCCCTGTGGAACACCCTCCAGTCAGATGTCAAAGAAATAAAGAACTTATCTGACTTTTAGAAGACATCTGAAGGCAGCCCCATACAGGGGAATTTTTAATGTTTGGTGTGTTGTTGTGTTTTATATATGCTGGAAGCCACCCAGAGTGGTTGGGGCCACCCAGTCAGATGGGTGGGGTTGTTGTTTAGTCGTTTCCGACTCTTGGTGACCCCCTGGACCAGAGCACGCCAGGCACTCCTGTCTTCCACTGCCTCCCACAGTTTGGTCAAACTCATGCTGGTAGCTTCCAGAACACTGTCCCACCATCTCGTCCTCTGCCGTCCCCTTCTCCTTGTGCCCTCCATCTTTCCCCACATCAGGGTCTTTTCCAGGGAATCTTCTCTTCTCATGAGGTGGCCCAAGTCTTGGAGCCTCAGCTTCAGGATCTGTCCTTCTAGTGAGCACTCAGGGCTGATTTCCTTCAGAATGGAGAGGTTGGATCTTCTTGCAGTCCATGGGACTCTCAAGAGTCTCCTCCAGCACCCAAATAATAAAATTATTATTAATTATTATTATTAAGGAAGGAGCGAGTCAGCGTGGTTAGTGTGTCAGACAGTGATCTGCGAGAGACTGGGGTTCAAATCCTGCACTCAGTTTTGAAACTCACTGGGTGACCCCAGAGGACCTGTCACAATCTCTCCGCCTGACCTACCTTGCAAGGTTCTTGTGGGGCTTCAGTGGGGAGGTGGAGAAAGAAGCTTCTCTAGGAGCTCCTTGGAGGAAAAGGTGAGAGATAAAGGCAGGCCATAAAATAGCCCCTCAGGGGAGACACATTAAGCAGCGCCTTCCTCTTCGGGCCCCATCAACGCTAATTATTTGTGATGGAAAAGCGGAGCCTGTCTCCCTTGTCTCCAAGAAAGTCAGAATTTGCATTTCAATGGGGATTGGGAGGGGGCACCCAGGCACTCTGAGTGAGTGATAATGCAGCCCTTCCGTTTTCCCCTGGGGAGGGAAGGGGTGGGATGGTTCGTGGTGAAATTCATTTCTTCCCCGCAAGCGGCTTCCGAATCAAAGCCACGTCGCTCTCAGAGCCTAGAGATTCAACAAGGAATCAATAATAGCAATCAACAGCAATTAAAAAAACAAAGGCTGGGCTATAGATCAGTGGCAGGACCAGAAATAGCCCCCCCCCCCATTTTCTATGTGTGCCACTTGAAGATACGGCGGTTGCGGCTGCAGACAACCCACAGGTTGAAGGAACATTTAAAAGATGCGAGGCTCGCTCGGAGCACATTTTCCTCCCCTCCAAACAATCGCGGAAAATGTAGTGTATCCTCTCGCCAAGCTACAATTCCCAGCACCCTTAACAAACGACAGTTCACAGGATTCTTATTTTGGGGGGGTGGGGTGGGAGAGCGGGACTCACCTATTTGTTTCATGAAATGTATAAATAAACAAACCTCAAAGCAGTTTACAACTTGAAAAATCATCAAGAGGAGAAATCAACAACAAAAATAATTTAGTGAGGCTGGGGTATTGTTTAGTGAGGGGTTGCTGTTATTGATACTATCTTTATTTTAGTTCTCGCTACGATTTGTGTTCAATTTGGCTGTGGGTTTTTTTATGATTTATTTATTGTTTATGACAACTTTGGGTTATATGTGTAATTATGTGCTTTTTCATGTAGTAAGCCGCATTAAGCATGGCTTGAACTATGGGAAGGCATCATACTAATACTAATTAATGCTAATGCTACTAATGATTTTATTATTTATTCCCTGCCCATCTGACTGAGTTGCCCCAGCTAATAAACCATCAAATAATATAAACTTTTAGATGCCTTTTAGATGTGTTCTGAAGGTCAGGCAGTTGTTTATCTCCTTGACATCTGACCTCAGGGCATTCCACAGGGAGGGCGCTACTACCGAGAAGGCCCCGTGCCTGAATCTCCGTGTCCAGGATGAGGGATGGGGGTGGAGACGCTCCTTCAGGTCTTCGGGGCTGAGGCCGTTTGGGGCTTTAAAGGTCAGCACCAACACTCTGCAGGTTTCCTATTGGGGCATCTGCTTGGCCACTGTGAGAACAGGATACTGGACTAGATGCTGGGCCACTGGCCTGATCCTGCTGCCATGTTCTTCTGCTGTTCTTACCCTCCTTTTGCACAAGGCAGAAATTGAGATGGTTCCCTTTAAGCATGACTGCTGTGAAAATATTTCCAATCGCCTGTCCCAATAGAGGGCTTGCCGGTGCATTGACTTCCTCCCATATTACTTAGGGGGAAGCAGGAGGTTTTTATTCCAGTCAGCCACAAAATAAGATGAGTCATTGAAAAGGGAAGGTGGGAGACACACAGACAGAATTATTTCTAGACTCGTCCCCTGAAGACGAGTTCAGGAAGGGGGGGGTGGCAGCGGTGCTTTCAGGCTTTGCTCCCTTCGGAAAAGAGAGGCTAGGAAGCATCAAGGCTAGAGAGGAAGGCTGGCAAACCTGCAGCCTTCTGGATGTTGGTTGGACTTGAACCCACAGCAGCCCGGGTGGCCGATGGTCAGGGGTGGCAAAATTTGGAGGCTTGTTCCTGATCTAAAAGGTAGCACCTCCCTCCTCCATGGGCTAATGTTCTGACTTGGCACGAGGCAGTTTCCTATGTTCCTGCTTACAGCAGCTGTTTATTCAAATCCATGAGGACTAGCACCTTATTTTGTCTTTAGGGGAGCAGCTGCAGCTGAGTGGTGGAGAAAGCTGCTTTTGGTCCAGGCCCCAACACCCCCAAGGTCAGTCTGGGAGGGACTCCTGCCCGAAACCCTGGAGAGCTGCTGCCAGCCTGTGTAGACAGTACTGAGCCAGATGGGCCTACTGGACTGACTCTGCATCAGCACAAGAGTTCCTGGCAATGAGAAGGCAGCAGAGAGGGGAAACAAGAATTAGCCATGAATCCTGCATTGCAGGGGGTTGGACTAGATGACCCTGGGGTGCCTTCCAACGTGACAGTTCCATGATTCCTCCATTCAGATCCCTCAAATGGCTTGTTCCTTTCCTCCTCCTCCTCCTCCTTTTTTCCTCCTATGCTTGAGCCGGCCATTCCAGGAGCATCTGCCCAGCTTCGCGCAGAGCAAATTAAGCCGCTCAGCCCTCCCTCCGTTGCCCAAAGACTCTCAGCCTGGCAAAGAGCAGCTAAGTCCTTCCCCGAGCAGTTTCTGCTGTGCGTCCCTGAACACAAAGGGAAGGAGAGGATGCCCAGCGCCTTATTAATCACGAAGACAGCCAGGGAGTCTTTTAAAACAGACACGTTGGAGGGGTCTCTTGTCTTGATAAATGCAGCGAGGCGTCCGCTGCTCTCCAGAGAGGTGGCAATATCAGGCATTTGCAGCTGGCTGCAGGAGTGTTTCTTTTTGCTGGGAGGGGGGCAACGCACACAGACAGTGTTGTGTTTTCAAAGGACGCCCCCTGTCCTGCCCCCCTCTTGGCCAACCCCAGCGGCTCTCTTTGGGAGACGAGCCCACTTTCAAAGAATCATAGAATTTTGGTGTTGGAAAGGGACCCCCAAGAGTCATCTAGTCCAACCTCTCCAGCTCGTCAACAACCTTCTTAAATTGTGGTGCCCAGAACTGGACACAGGATTCCAGGTGTGGTCTGACCAAGGCAGAATAGGGTGGCATGATTACTTCCCTTGATCTGGACACTAGACTTCTGCAGATGCAGCATAAAAGTGCTTTATTTGTTGCTGCATCCTTGCAAGGTGTCAACTTGGGAAATCTTTTCTTAGGCCTCGATATTTTCCTCCAGCAAAATGCTTTCCCTCTCTGTTTCTTCCTGGGTTGTTGTTGTTTTACAGCTCCAAACACCACAGAGAAGCTGACACCTTAGGGATAACTTAGTAGAGCATGAGACTCTTAATCTCAAAGTCACGAGTTTGAGCCTAGCATTGGGCAAAAGATTCCTGCATTACAGGGGGTTGGACTAGATGACCCTCGAGGCCCTTTCAACTTACAATTCTTTGGTTCTGTGGATCCTTCATGACTTTGGTGGGTGCATTGCACAGGTTTTGCCACAGATTTTTGATCTCGTGGGTGCCTTGATTCCGCCCCTTCATTCACAGTTTGCCTATTAAAAATACTGAGAAAAACCATGGGAGGGGAGGAATTATATTGACAAAATTGTAAACATGTACAGTGGTACCTCGGGTTACATACGCTTCAGTTTACAGACTCCGCTAACCCAGAAATAGTACCTCGGGTTAAGAACTTTGCTTCAGGATGAGAACAGAAATTGTGCTCCGGGGGTGCGGCAGCAGTGGGAGGCCCCATTAGCTAAAGTGGTGCTTCAGGTTAAGAACAGTTTCAGGTTAAGAACAGACCTCCGGAACGAATTAAGTACTTAACCTGAGGTACCACTGTATCCTGTTTGGCTGGGCCAGTAGGGAAAGGATTAGAAAATACCTGATCAGGAACCTGGGAGAGCTCCCAGGTCCGCGGCTGATCAGGACCCCGGACAGCTCCCAGTGGCCTTTGCTCTCTGAGCTTGAGGAGATGTTGTCTCAGCAAAGGCTTAGTCATCTGAGGTCTTTAAAGCGCTGGCAGGGCATGACCTTCCAGTGACTCTGCCCTCTTGGGACAGCTGCTTGCAATATTTATCTTCTCTTGTAGTTGCATGTGCTAGCACACAGAGCTGATATGCAGCGGCAGAAGTTAACTTGAGTTGATAAGCTGGAATGTAAGAAGGGGTTTAAGAAGGATATTGACAACCTGGAAAGTGTGCAGAAGCAGGCAACCAAGATGGAGAAAGGATCTGGAAACAGAGTTTTATGAGGAATAGTTGAAGGAGCTGGGGATGTTTCGCTTGGAGAAGAGGAGACTGAGAGGCGATACGAGAGCCATCTTCAAATACGTGAGGGGCTGTCACATGGAAGACGGAGTGATATTCTTTTCTGCTGCTTCCAGGAGGGGGGAATCCAAACTAATGGATTCAAATGGCAAGAAAGGGGATTCCGACTAATCATTAGGGCACTGTTTCCCAGAGTGGGCAATACCACCCCCTGGGGGGCACTGGAATGATCTAGGGGGCAGTAGTAGCCTCAGGTGCAATTGAGGTACGTTGAATAAAATAAGGGGATGGTGGAAGCGTAAAGAAAGAAGAAAATTTTGAAAAACATGTTTCATCTGTTGTACAATGAATAAGGTGTCTTATTTACAACAATGTATTTCTTTACGATGTTGTAGGTAGAAATATAAATATACAAAAGAACACATATTTGTCCCTGCATCTTTCTGTTCGTATGTTTAAAGAAGGTAGATTTCCAGGGGGCCACTGAGGTTTTTTTTTCCTGAAAAGGGGGCGATAGGTCAAATAATTTTGGGAACCTCTGCATTAGAGAGAACTTTCGGATGGAAATAGATATTTGACAGTGGAGCAGACCGACTCCTTCAGAAGATGGTGGACTGTCCTTCTTTGGAGGTTTTCAAGCAGAGGTTGGGTGGCCATCTGTCATGGATTCCTTAGCTGTGATTTCTGCATTGCAGGGGGTTCGATTCCAGAGGTTGATAGACCTCTCCTGTATGAATTTGTCTAATCCCAGTTGGTGGCCCTCAAACCCCGTGTGGGAGTGAGTTCCATGGTTTAACTATGGAACTATGTTTTCTTGCGACCCTCTGGTTGGTTCGGATGTAGTTCTTTGGCACCAATAAATCTGATTTTACCAGGGACCAACCAGCAGGTTACATAAGAGTGAGGAAGTTTTTGGATTCTCAAGGACTTGTCACCAGGCTGGATGGGGCAGGGCAAAACTGGCTTGATGTTGAAGCTGTGGAAAGGGGGGTTTATTGGGCTGTTCTTGTTTTTATTCTGGTTATGTATTTTGTGTTTTTATATAGTGATTTTATGTTGTGAACCACCCTGAGACCTGTGCGTGTAGGGGGGAATAATAATAATACTTTAGACTGAAGATGGAGGAGAACAGTGCAAGGTGACTCGGAAACTACAACTAATCCAGAAGCGGCAGCTAGACTGGTGACGGCCGCTGAGGCCACATAACACCGGTCTTGAAAGACCTACATTGGCTCCCAGGACATTTCCAAGCACAATTCAAAGTGCTGGTGTTGACCTTTAAAGCCCTAAACGGCCTCGGCCCAGTATACCTGAAGGAGCATCTCCACCCCCATCGTTCTGCCCGGACGCTGAGGTCCAGCACCGAGGGCCTTCTGGCGGTTCCCTCATTGCAAGAAGCAAAGCTACAGGGAACCAGGCAGAGGGCCTTCTCAGTGGTGGCTCCCGCCCTGTGGAACGCCCTCCCATCAGATGTCAAAGCGATAAACAACTACCTGACATTCAGAAGACATCTTAAGGCAGCCTTGTTCAGGGAAGTTTTTAATGTGTGATATTTTAGTGTATTTTTGGTTTCTATGGAAGCCGCCCAGAGTGGCTGGGGAAACCCAGCCAGTTGGGCGGGGTACAAATAATAAATTATTATTATTATTATTATTATTATTATCTGCAACTCTCCATCCCATCCTCAATCTATGCACATAGGAACTCAGCACACAATTGATATTGAACATGCTCAGACTTCATAGAGCTGTTTTGGGGTCCCCCCTGCTTCTTCTCTAGAGCTTTATCCTAAATATTTTTGTGCTTCCACAAATATCGAGGCTCCCTCAAGCCCCCTGCACTTCACGGGGTTGGTCTTGATGACCCTTGGGGTCCCTTCCAGCCCTGCAGTTCTATGTTTCCATGATAAGCCTCCACACCCTTTCCTCTTAGGGAATTGATCTCTGCTGGGAGTTTTTCAGGTAACACCTAGGACTTCTGCAGAATCAAGAGAGACTCCTAATGTTGGGCAATTCTGAACACCAGGGAGAAATTGGGGAAGAATTTCAGGAGTGTGTGTTTTCTTTGCACAGAAAGCCAAGCTAAGACAGACAGGGTGTGCCACAGGGGGATCTTGTCAAATGTCTCTCTGTGACAGGGAAGTGGGGGTGGGGGGGTGGGAGAGGTCCCCTAAACATGCACACCCCCAGACCCACCACTGAGCGTGACGTGTCCCTTTCTGTGACATCCATTAGCTCTCCATTTAGGGAGGAAAAACTGAAAGCACGATTAAAATAAAACCTCCTCTCTTGCCTGTTTTCCCTCGACACACACGATCTCAGCAGCTTGTCAAAAATTGTCACTTTTGCAGGGGGGGTGGAGGGGAGGAAGGAAAAGAGGCCAGAATGCGCGATGCTCTGCCCGCCTTGCAGAGCGGGCCAGATCCCGACTCGCCGCGTGGATTTTTCGCAATTAGAGAGGTGCTCGTGCGATGCTGTTTGGCACCAGGCGCATAAAGGCTTTCCCTCTATTTGTGCTCTTGCTCCAGCACCCCCCCTTTCTCCATGCCCCCCCCCATCCTGAGGAAAGGATTTGCCATTTTGGCATGTTTTTGGCACAAAATCACATTGAAAAGCCAGATTAGCCTTTGGGCTAGGTCAGAGAGAGCATATCCAATAGATAAAATATGATGATGGCGCATGCCCATGCTTTAGCAAAATTGACAAGAGGGAAGATTTTACACACACACACACACACACACACACACACACACACACACACACACCACCCTCACATCTGCTACAACTTGAATAATTCATAGCGCTCATGAATATGCCAATCTGGTGATTGGTGATTAGGTTCACATAAAATGCAATTTAAATCTTGGCAGGATACCGGATACATCCCCCTCCCCTTCTCTCCAGACCCTACGCAAAGCTTTGCTGCAATTTTCCTTCTCTTTGTGGAGCAGTTTCAGAGCCCTTTCGACCGAGATTTGCACCAGGGTCCAGAGAATGCTGTTGGGGAAATGACACAGCCAGAAGAAGCTCCTGCAGGATGGGGCTAGTGCCCCACCTAGTCCAGCATCCTATTCTTGTGGCGTCCCAGACGCCCCAACTGAGAAACCCACGAGCAGGAGCTGAGCACTAGAGCACTCTCTCCCAGGGTTAGAAATTCAGATGTATAAGCCAGGCGCCAACTGGCTCATTAAACCGAGGTTGCAGTCACCAAAACAGAATGTCTAGTTGCCATTTTGAGACAAGACGCCTCTAAAAGTCTTATTTTTCAAAGGATGGACTGACTGTGATTGACTCTCAGTTAAACATCTGGCTAGTGCAGATGACAACCTTGAGGTAGGATAAGAGCTTTGGGAACTTAAAGGCCCAAGATTAGAACCTGTTTGGCCTAGTGGTTAGCGGCAGGGGTCGGCAAACTTTTTCAGCAGGGGGCCGGTCCACTGTCCCTCAGACCTTGTCGGGGGCCGGACTATATTTTGGAAAGGAAAAAAAAAGAACGAATTCCTATGCCCCACAAATAACCCAGAGATGCATTTTAAATAAAAGGACACATTCTACTCCTGTAAAAACACGCTGATTCCCGGACCGTCCGTGGGCCGGATGTAGAAGGCGATTGGTCTGCATCTGACCCCCAGACCTTAGTTTGCCTACCCATGCTCTAACCACTGACCTGCTGGCCTCACCACCCCCACACCCCACCCTGCAAATATGCAGCCAGCCACAATTTTGCATCTGAACCTAGATTCGTTTTTGGATCCCCTGTTTCTTTTGATGATATTTACATTTTTGGCTTGGACGGTTGCCATGTGCTACCTTTCCTCGCCTCGATTCCAAAATGCCAAACTTGTTCCCTCCCCCCAAAAGGCAGATGGTCCAAATTCACACCATATTGAAGGGAAATCAGGAAGGAGAAAAGTTACACCCACTCTGCAGACTAGAGAGGAGAGAGAGGGGCGGGGGAGAGATTCTGGCTCAGTTGGGAATTTCAGGCCGACCCAATGAGACAATTCTTATATCGCAGGGCCAATGGACCGTTTCGTTTATTTGTTGATATTTATTGCACTGATATTTATTGCTAGTTGACCAAGGGGTCATCTAGCCCAACCCGCTGCAAATCAGGAATCGCAGCTGAAGAAATCACAGCTATTCTCCAAGGCTCATGCGACTCTCCATTTAACAGTGAGATAGGTTAGACCAGCATTCTCCACCTGTGGGTCCCCAGATGTTGTTGAACTACAACTCCCATCACCCCTAGCTAGCAAGGCCAGAGCTCAGGGATGATGGGAGTTGTAGTCCAACAACATCTGGGGACCCACAGGTTGAGAACCGTTGGTTAGCCTGAGAGAGGCAGTGCCTGGACCCCACAGTCACCCAGTGAGTGTCCTGGCCCAGTGGGGATTCAGACACTGGTCTCTCCCAGGTCCTGATCTGACACTCTAACCCAGGCTTCCTCAACCTCGGCCCTCCAGATGTTTTTGGCCTACAACTCCCATGAACCCTAGCTAGCAGGACCAGTGGTCAGGGATGATGGGAATTGTAGTCCAAAACATCTGGAGGGCCGAGGTTGAGGAAGCCTGCTCTAACCCATGGGTACCCTGGGTGAGAGCATCATCTCTGCACGCAAAAGGACCCAGTTTCATTCCCCACCAGATCTGTCTCAGGACCAGGGACAGATCCCTTGCCTGGAAACCTCAGAGAGCTGCTGCCAGTCAGTGTCGCCAGCCTGAGCTAATTGGACCAATAAGGCTCCTTCCTCCAACGAGCTCAAGGTGGTGTATCTGCAGTCCCCACAACAACCCTGTGAGGCAGGTTAGGCTGAGAGTCACAGATGCTTTAGTTGAGATTCCTGCATTGCAGGGGGTAGGACTAGATGATCCTTGGGGTGATTTTTTGATTCTATGGGAGGCAGGGGCGGGCCCAAGGCCACCATCCAGTGAGCTTCATGGCAGAGTGGGGAGATTTGAACCCTGGTCTCTCGCAAATCCTAGTCTAATGCTCTAATCCAGGCATCCCCAACCTTCGGCTCTCCAGAAGTTTTGGGACTACAGTTCCCATCATCCCTGACCACTGGTCCTGTTAGCTAGGGATCATGGGAGTTGTAGGCCAAAACATCTAGAGGGCCACAGGTTGGGGATGCCTGCTCTAACCACTGTGCAACACTGCTGGGTGCCTACACTGTTTTGTTTTCAGGGCCTGATAGAAACTTTTTTTCCTTTAGCAAGGATACTCAGGCAAGTACACCTGACATGCCTTTTAAAAGATAGTTTTATTCTGTTCAGTATATATATATTAAATCCTGGCTACTTTTTCGGGTGAAGCTAACTTGTTTTTAATATCTCATTTTTATTGGTCATTTCAATGTATATTTTACGTAAATCACCTGGAGGTTTTGACAAGCAATTCTCTCAATCTCTCTCTCTCTCTCTCTCTCTCTCTCTCTCTCTCTCTGTATTTAATGTACTTATATCCTGCCTTTCTCTGCAGATTCAAGGCAGCTCCCAACACGTAAAAACATCATTACAAACTTCAAAATAATAAAAGGAAACTGGGTCCCTTCCAACTCTACCATTCTATGATTCGTTGATTCTATGAAAGCAATAGTTAAAAGACATCAGGACACATTTAGAACCAACAATTAAAATCCAGTTCGTCCTCGCAGCAGCTGAATGGTCAGCATTGCCTGGACCTTAGTGTTCCTAGAATCCTAGGATTATAAAGCTGGAAGGGACCCCCAAAGGTCATCCAGCCCAACCCCCTGCAATGCAGGAATCACAGCTAAAAGTTTCCGAAGGCTTGTCTGAACAGGGAAGTCTTAGCCTTGTGGCAGAGTCTCTTGGGAGTAAATCCCACAATATATGAGCAGTCACAAAAGAGAGAGATAGAGATTGTTGGCATCTGCCTGTCTCAAGAGACAGGAGTGAAGTCAAAGCACTGTGTTAGCAGCACTGAAATGGCCTCCCCATGGCGCAAACCTGGGCAATGTGTCTGGAGGTCCTGGGCTGCCCAGAGGACAAGATCCCCCTTCTGGCCTCACTGAGGGGGTCGGAAGGAAAGCAGAGCAAGACGATTGGTGCCAGCTTGGCTGCAGGAGTTGCCAGAAGGAGGGACTCCCCTCAAGATTTGTGTAGGGTTCACTCCTGAGCCTCCTCTTTTCCTGTATATATCCCACAAGGGAAGATGAAATTGGGGGCGGGGAAGTTGCATTTTGCCAAAAAGAAAAGGTGAGTGTTTTAAGGGGCTTACTCCCAGGTAAACGGGGATATGATTGCTGTCTTGCAGAATCCATTGAGGGAGAGCTTGTTTCAAAAAGCTCTGAATATCGGTCACTGGAGTGGATTGGCATAAGGCAGGCAGGGAGGGAACCACTAGAAAACGTTCCATTGATGAATTGTCACAATTAGCCAATGAACACTTTGATTGCAAATTAAAGAGAGTTCCAAAGTTAATTGCCACTGGCCATCTGGACGTTTCCCCCCTGGCACATCCGACCGGCTGAATTAGTGCAAAGATTTCACCCCATCGCCGGTTATCAAGCCTTGGGCTCCAATTATACGTCGACTCCAGAGATCTCAAAGACTCCCCACAACCTGCCCATGGACCCACCAACGACCCATAGGCAGAACTCTTTGGAAAACCCTCCGAATGGAAAACCACTGGCTTATGTGCAAATCAGCCTGCTAGAGAGGCAGCGTGGTGTAGTGGCTAGAGGGTTGGATTAGGACCTGGGAGAGACCCGGGTTCGAATCCCCGGTTCGGCCATGAAGCTGGCTGGGTGTGACATTGGGTGGGGGCAGTTGCTGCCTATCTCGGCTTAACCTACCTCGCAAGGTTGTTGTGGGAACTAAGTGAGGAGCAGTGGTGAGCTATCTATGCCACCTTGAGCCCTTTGTGGGACAAAAGTGGGATTTGACCTCAATAAATAAATAGATGTCTCTGTCAGTAGAGCATGGAACTCTTAATCTCAAGGTCGTGGGTTTGGGCTCCACGTTGGACAAAAGACTTCTACATTGCAGGGGGTTGGACTGGATGACCCTCGTGGACCCTTCCAACTCTATAATTCTATGAAATAAAATGTTCTCTGAGGGATATAAAGGCTCAGCTCAGCAAAGGCCTGAAAGCATCCATGAGGAGCTGTCCCAGGTGCTGAACAGTTTTGGAGCCTGACCTGCCTTGACCCCCCCAAAACCCTGTACTTTTTGTATACCACATTTATATCCCACAATTTTCTCTGTGGATCTCAGAATCATAGAATGGTAGAGTTGGAAGGGACCCCAAGGGTCATCTAGTCCAACCCCCCACAATTTAAGAAGGGCATTGACAAAGAGGAAGAGGAGATCAGCCAAAATGATCAAGGCTGCTGATGGATGTAATGTCTTCCATTAATCTGTCCAGCATTTTATTACACTTTAAAAAAATAATAATATCAGCCTTCATCTAAGCTGTGCAGGTCTCTCCCCTGTTTTTATCCGTAAAACTGTGAAGTAGTTTCGGCTGCGCAAGGCTGTGTGAGCTTCAGGGCTG
Organism: Podarcis raffonei; assembly: GCF_027172205.1. Lineage (NCBI taxonomy): Eukaryota > Metazoa > Chordata > Lepidosauria > Squamata > Lacertidae > Podarcis > Podarcis raffonei. The sequence goes on along the minus strand of NC_070619.1, from coordinate 1,886,805 downwards.
CCTGGAGGTTTGAAGTGGAGACCTGGTCCAGCAATCTAACCACAACACACCAGATCTCATATCCTGCAGCAGGGAGTTCCACAGACTAACAGAGTGAAATGGGGGAGAAGCACTGTGCTTTTGCAAATATGAAACCTGACAGCCACAACAAGTAAGACGAAAAGCATATTAAAAAATTTCAAACAGCAGAAAGGCAGCCCTGATTGCTGCCAAAAAACCCATTTTGCAACAGTGATTCACATCAAACCAAAGACAGAGGCTTCAGTCTCCTGTGCAGGCTTACTAGGGAGCACATCCCACAGAGCTCCATCAAAGTTACTTCTGCGTAGGCAGCTGAAATAAAACTGCAACATAAACCCAGCTGATCTCAATGAGCTGGGATCAGAACGGCAATTTCTTGTGAGCAACATAGATATTACATAACACTCTACCCCGAAGCCTTAATTAGAAAGCTCAGCTCTGCAGCCATTTCCCAACTCAGGTCTTGCAGTGCAACCACCAGAGACACGTTCCTCTGGGCATGTGCAGAGGACAGTTCCCTCTGCACTGGCTTGGCCCCACATCTTTCTTGTACACTGTGGAATAAGGGTGTTCAGGGGACCCTTTTCCACCAGCACTGGAATCCTTCATCCCTGAGGTTTTGAGAGAGGCTGGTTTCAACAAAGGCAATCTGTAGATCCCTGGAAACCCCTGCAGCCTGAAACCTCTGGCTAGGACTGGGGAGAAGAGTGAGATTTAAGAAATAAGAAAGCAAATGAACAGGAGATAAGAAGAGCCTTCTGGAGCAGGACAAAAGCGGCCAAGCTTTGCAGTATCCTGTTATCACAGTGACCCATAAGAACCTGGAAATCTAGACAGGCTGCCTCTGGACTGGGAGGTTCCATAAGATGATCATCATCATCCAAGATTCTTAATCTCAGGGTCATGAATTCAAGTCCCATATTGGGCAAAAGATTCCTGCATTGCAGGGGGCTGGACTAAATGACTCTTGGGGTCCCTTCCAACTCTACAATTCTATGGTTCCAAGGCTTTTAGAGCCTGCCTGCTGGATAAGGCCACTGGCCCATCTAATCCACCCTCCTCTTTTGGGAAACCCTCAAGCAGGTCCAGGCACAAGAGCCGCTCTCCCCTCCTGCAGCTTCCAGCAACTGGTGTTCAGAAGCATTGCTTCCTCTGGCCCTGGAGGCAGAGCAGAGCCATTGTGTCTGGCAGCCAGCCTTAGCCTTCTCTTCCATGAATGCGCCTAATCCTCTTTAAAGTCATCCTAGTTGGCAGCTGTCTCTACCTCCTGTGGCAGGGAGCTCCATAGATGAACTCTGCACTTGCATGAAGAAGTCCTTTCTTCCACCTATCCTGAATGTTCCAACACTGAGCTTCGTTGGACACCCACAAGTTTACAGTGTCTGTTTCAATGGGTCTACTCTCCATGGGACAAAGAGTAGGTTTAAACACATTTATGGTTTTATTTCTTCCACAAATTTATTGCATTGCAATAAAATGCCACAAGAGCTGCCCCATGGAAGAGGGAGAAGCTTGGTTTCTCCTGCTCCTGAGGGTGGGACTCGAACCCGTGGCTTCAAGTTACAAGAAAGGAGATTCCACCTAAACATCAGGAAGAACTTTCTAGAGCTGTTTGACAGTGGAAGGGACTCCTTCAGAAGGCGGTGGACTCTCCTTCCTTGGAGGTTTTTAAGCAGAGGTTGGGTGGCCATCTGCCATGGATGCTTCAGCTGAGATTCCTGCATTGCAGGGGGTTGGACTAGATGACCCTTGGGTCCCTTCCAACCCCCCAATTCTATGGGTCTAGGAAATACACCACTTTCCCCTCTCCCATATCAGGGAACGGTTGGCATTTGCAGGGAAGATAGTGGACGATAAGGATAGCCCACCCACCCGGTGCTTTTTCCTGACTGCTCCCCCCACAGTGACCTCTCCCCTCTTGGGATCTGTGAAACATACAAGGACCCCAACACCAAGTTCAGGTCATTGGATCCATGCTTACAGTGTCACTTACACTGACCAGCAGCAGCTCTCCAAAATTTCGGGTGGGGGTCTCCCACACTCCTCCTTGGGGATTGAATCTTGGACCTTTGCATACATGGAGGCTGGTCTGCTGCTTGTGAACAAAGGGCTGATTTAATGGGAACTTATGAACTTGCTTTATACTGAGTCCATCTAGCCCAATATTGTCTGCACTGACTGGCAGCAGCTCTTTGGGGCTTCCGGCAAGGAACTACTTCTCCCGCTCCACCCATGAGCGGTGGTCCTTTCTGTCTCATCAAAGTAAGACCCCAGTCCTCCTGGTTCAGAACGAACAGAAAGCTGCCTTATTCTGAGCCTGACAGTTGGGTCCATCTAGCTAAACATTGTCAGCACAGACTGGCAGCAGCTCTCTAGCGTTTCAGGCAGTGGGTCTTGTGGTCTTACCTAGATGATCCAACCCGCTGGACTGCTGTCCTTTCCTTTGAAAAAACAAAGCAAATTTCCAGTCCTCGTAGAACCATAAAATTGTAGAGTTGGGATCTTTTGCCCAAGGTGGGGCAAACCCAGGACCCTGAGATTTTGAACCTCATGCTCTGCCAACTCAATGTGGGTCTGCATACGGGGGCTAAAGGAAGCTGGGGTGGGGGGAGAGAGACTCTCCCAGGTGCCAGACCCTTCCCAGCCCCATCTAGAAGTACGGGTGCATCTGAACCTTCTGCCACCCTCCCACTGAGCAACAAAGCCTTCTAGCTCCGCACATAGCTCACCCATCATGCTGCATTTTGGATCACCAGCTCATGAGTCGCAAGCACGATCTCCTGTTATCGCTGCTGCTGCTGCTGCTGCTGCTTATATTATTATTATTGCAATTACTACTACTACCGTGGTCGTCTTCAAATGACACCCTTCCCTTCCACGCCAGCCTCTCCTCGCTCCTTTCCCAGACCTGCTGGTCCCCTTCTGCACAACCCCCTGGAAACAAGGCACCCCCCCTCTTTCTCCCTGTTCACACAACACCCAGATGTCAGCAGGTTTCCACCCCTGTGCAATTCCTCTCCTCCCTTTCTAACAAGCGTAAAGCTGTATTATTCAAGAGCTTACCCATCTCATTATCACACAACTCCCTGCGTTCACACTTTGCCTTTCCCTGGGTTCGGATTCCCAAAGGATGTTGGTGTGTGTGTTTCAAAAACAGACCTGCTCTCTGGCAACCCAGAGGATTTTCTTCTGCTTCTTTTGCCCAGTGTTCTCTTTTTCTTTCATTTAGCTTGTTCTTACACTTACACACCAACACACTTTAAACTGGAAGGGCTCCACCTCCCTCCCTTTTCCTCCCCATTCACCAGAGCTAACACCATGCCAAGCCCTGAACTCCCAAAATTCTCTCTAATTCTTTCCCTGCCTTTCTTTGGATTAGCTTATTCCCCCCCCGACACCCCTCAAAATAAGTCCCTTTTCACTCCGTGCTGGAGACAACACACGGAGGGAAAAAGCAGCTTACATTTCCAAACACTTCTATTCTCTTAGCAGATTGCAACAAAAAGAGAGAGAGAGGACTCGTTTGCTTTGGGGACTGCAAATTTTTCCAGCTGGTCAGTTTCCAGGTGCTTGAAATGGACAAGCCGGAATCTCCCTCCCCTCCCTCCCCCCAAATGAAAAGGAGGACTCATTCGCCCAAGGATCTCCCATATTCTCTCTCAGATCGCAAAAAAAGGAAAAAGGGTTCATTTCCTTCGGGGACTGGCAGATTTTGGAGATTTGCAGCTGATCGGTTTCCCACCTCCCCCCAAATCAAATGGAAACAAACGCTTCTCCCCAGAAGCTCCCCAAAGGGGCGAGTTATTACACACAGAGAGAGAGACTCCCCCATATACACACTTTCTCTGCCATCAGTGCCCCCTCCCCATTCTGCAACCCACGAGCGAACCATCCTGCCCCCGAGTGAAATGAAATGACATCCCTGCAGGAAAAGAGAAAGAGGTCTCCAGGACAGAATCAGAGAATAACGTATTTTAAATTCAGCTGATCCTAATATTTGCAAAACAAGATTTTCAATGAAGTTAGGGCTGGGTTTTGGGGAGGGGTTGGGCTATTTTTAAAAAATGCAAACAAACAAACAAACAAACAAACACGCCCCTACCTGACTCTCTCACTCCTGTGCCTCCCTTTTTTTTTTCAGAGTCTGCAGGAATGCATCGCTTCTCCCAGCAGGGAAGAAAAGACTTCTCCCTCGCCCTCTCTCGCTTCTCCAAGCAGCGGCGGAGGAGGAGGCGACGGGGCCACCGGCTTCCGAGGCGGAGGGCGATTTTTCAAAGGTGGGGTGTGCGGGGTGGGAGATGGACCCACTCAGAGGGGGCTGAGCCCCACCAGCAGCATCCCCTGCAAAGGAGAGGATGGAGGGGGGAGGAGAAGAGGGGCAGGGTGGGTGGGTGAGTGGGTTTGTAGAAGGGGGGTTCCCTACAGCCAATCCTCGCTCGCAGCTCTGGAAACAAAGGGGGCAGGCAGCCCAGATCAGCCTGGGGGGAAACTGCAGAGAGGCTGGTGTCGAAGGGACCCTTTCGTGGCGCCCCGCTGGTTCTCCATGGGGGGGGGTGATGGTTGTGGGGTGGGGGTCTCGCCTCTCCCCTCTCGCCTCCTCGACCTGCCTGGGCTGATGCTCTCTCTCTCTCTCTCTCTTCCACCTGCACGCCCAGTTAGAGAGGAATAGCAGCTGCTGGTGGGACTGATGGTAATGCAAGGCAGAACTGGGAAAGCGGGGGGGGGGGGATGAAGAAAGAGAGTATCAGGTGCGCATGCGCTTGGGTTCCTATAAAGACACACAGACATTCCCTCTCTCACACACGCACACACAATCTCTCTTAAAATTACACTTACACTTTTCCGACGGGTAGCTCTCGGGCATGCAACTTTTGCAAAACAAATATGAAATAAGTTCGTGGGTGTTTGGAGAGAGGTTTGCAGGAGTTGCTCACCTGACCAGATCTGGGTGTATAGATTTTTTCATTAGGGTTAGGCTTGCCATAAACAGCCTCGGTACGATTCTACAGTGGGGAGTTTTTAAAACAACAACAACGACGACGACGATGAAAGGCAATTCAGTATTTGAAAAAAAATTGAAAACACCTCCACACCTATCTTTCTATAAAGCATATAGGTAACGATTGCATAGGTGAAAAGGGTATTTCAAATACAGATCTTGACTTGCATGTCCTGCTGAAAAAGGGAGAGAGGAAGGAATAGACACCGAAAGGACAATGGGGTTACAGCCAGTGCAGGGGTGACAACTTGAATAAAATGTTGGGGGGCCAGGTAAGCCCTGCCCTGCATAATCGATCACATGACTCAGTGCGCACACAGCCTTTGAATGGCAATGCCCATTCACTTTGGGGGACCCCTCAACTATTTTATTCAGGGGCAAAGGAGTTGGCTCTGATGAGCCAGTGTTAGCGCAGCTCAGGGTGGTCCCACTGAGATCCCTGCATTGCAGGGGGTTGGGCTAGATGACCACTGGGGTCCCTTCCAACTATTCTATGGTTCTTTGAAAACAAGGAAAATTGACTCACTTGGGGCCATTAATTTCAATGGGCCCGCTCTGCCTTTGTTGGTTACAACTTACAGTTTTAACTAGGAGGGAGGACAGCAGTTAATTTCTGTGGGGAGTTCTCATTAGGTCTAGGTCAGGGGTCAGCAACCTTTTTCAGCTGTGGGCTGCTCCACCGTCCCTCAGACCTTGTGGTGAGCTGGACTAGGGGTGTGTGTGAACGAATTCCTATGCACCGCAAATAACCCAGAGATGCATTTTAAATAAAAGGACACATTCTACTCATGTAAAAACATGTCCGCGGGTCTACCCCTGGTCTACGTGAACGCTCCCCAATGGATCGCGCTCTCTCAGTGAAGAGAGGTTTGGGGGCAAAAGGACCAGAATAGCCCCTCTGCCTTCCCGGGAACTGATGGGGTGGAATGATGGGGCAACCCTCTTGGTAATGCAACTCATTACCAAACTTAAAACCATGGAGAGACCTGGGCTGAACAAAGACATTGGATTCTTATCTCATTATACATGACAAAGCCATTTTTCACCTTCTCACCCCTTGCTTTTTCCTGCAAGACCTATTGCAGTCGTTAAGAGTCGTCAACAGGCTCATCACAGCTATCTGCCAATCACCCATTCCCACCACCCTTCTGAGTAATACCCCTCCCCACCTTCTCACTATATAGAAGGATCTGGCAACTTCTGTTTCAGTGTATCTGAAGAAGTGTGCATGCACACGAAAGCTCATACCAAGAACTAACTTAGTTGGTCTTTAAGGTGCTACTGGAAGGAAAAAAATTTTTTGTTTTGACTATGGCAGACCAACACGGCTACCTATCTGTAACTGGGGCGGCCCTCTGTCATGGATGCTTTCATTGAGATTCCTGCTTTGCAGAGGCTGCACTAGATGGCCCTCTGTTTAGTATACTATAGGATCTTATAATTCTACTTCTACTCAGAGTAGGCCCATTGGAATAAATTAAGCCAAAAGTCTGTGGATATCAGTGGGCCTGTTCTAAGTGGTAATTAGATGGCTGCAACACTTAAGGGCAAGTAACACTGTTACGCAAACCCTTAGCTTGAGATCAGTCAAGTTGCCTGCATTGTAGGGGGTTGGACTAGATGACCCTCAGGTTCCCTTCCTACTCTAGAACTCTATGATTCTATTACTTGCCTCATATGTGCCTGTTTGGCTATGTGCATCTGCACGCCTTGCACTTTTACAAAATGGCACACAATATTTGTTCTGCTTTGGTGAGGAGCAGACATTTCAGCACGGCGTGGCCATCCTTTGGAACTCCCTGCTTCTTGATATCCAGAAAGAGTCTTTGCTTCTTTATAGCCTTAGACCCCTGCTGAAATCTTTTCTGGGTCTATAAATTGGCTACCTACATTTGTTTTAAATGTTCCTCTGTAATGACAATTAAAATTAAAAGGGGTGATTTTGACAGTTCAGAAGAAAAATCTGAGAGGACACCTTGAGGAAGCAGTTCACCAGGGGCGAGCAGGTGGGCGGGAAGGCAAACACCCTGAGAAGCTGAAAGAGGAGGGGGTTGTTGGGTGACAGGATATAGGATATAGGCACCCTCTTCCTTCCCCTGCTAACGAACCTCAGCCACCAGCTTGCACAGAAAGAGCACTTTTTCTCTCGCCCTACAAAGCTGGGTGTGGAATAATGGAGAAAGGGGAGCCTTTTTCCTCGCCTTTGGCAGCGTCCTCGTGAAAGAAGAAGTCCCCTATTCATTTCCATAGGATGTGCGGGGCGCCCTCTCTCAAATCCTATAGAGTGGAGGTCTCTCATTTCCTATCTGATTGTATAGGCCTCCTTTGCATAGCGAAAGCCACTGACTCTATTTCCTGGCATTTATGAATTGACAGACGGGGCAGGGGATCATTGTTCTGTTGTGACATATATATACAGGGGTCTCTGTCTCTAGCTAAGCCGGTGCAGCTGTGTGGTGTATATTTGTGTGTTAAGCTGGTGGGGGGAGCCTGCTAAGAGACCCCCCTACCCTCTACTGAATAGAGAAAAGGACCCAAAAAAATGATGGCAAGTTTCAGAGGCTTCTTCCCTTGCAAGGAAGAAGCTTTCGCAGCATTTAGCTCTCAGCCCTACCTGGGGATCGGACATGGAATCCTAGAATTATAGAGTTGGAATGGATCCCTGAGGGTCATCCAGCCCAACCCCTTGCAATGCAGGAATCTCAAGTAAATCATCCATGACAGATGGCCACCCAACCTCTGCTTTAAAACCTCCAAGGAAGGAAGGAAGACTGTTCCCCTGTTGAACAGCTCTTACTGTCAGAAAGTCCTTCCTGATGTTGAGTCAGAATCTCCTTTCCTGTAACTTGAATCCATTGGTTCGGGTCCTGCCCTCCAAAGGAGCAGAAAACAAGCTTGCTCCATCCTGATGTATGGATGTGAGAGCTGGACCATAAAGAAGGCTGATTGCCGAAAAATGGATGCTTTTGAATTCTGGTGCTGGAGGAGACTCTTGAGAGTCCCATGGACTGCAAGAAGATCAAACCTTCCATTCTGAAGGAAATCAGCCCTGAGTGCTCATTGGAAGGACAGATCCTGAAGCCGAGTCTCCAATACTTTGGCCACCTCAGGAGAAGAGAAGAATCCCTGGAAAAGACCCTGATGCTGGGAAAGATGGAGGGCACAAGGAGAAGGGGACGACAGAGGACGAGATGGTGGGACAGTGTTCTCGAAGCTACCAGCATGAGTTTGACCAAACTGCGGGAGGCAGTGGAAGACAGAAGGGCCTGGCGTGCTCTGGTCCAGGGGGTCATGAAGAGGCGGACATGACTAAACGACTAAACAACAACAAAATTGAGTTGATCAAGTCTAGTTCCAGATTTGCTTGTAACCTGCTTGTAACTTCAAGAGTTGTCTTGAAAATGATGGTTTCGCTGTACAGTGGTACCTTGGGTTACATACGCTTCAGGTTACAGACTCTGCTAACCCAGAAATAGTTCCTCAGGTTAAGAACTTTGCTTCAGAATGAGAACAGAAATCGTGTGGTGGCAGCGCGGCAGCAGCGGGAGGCCTCATTAGCTAAAGTGGTGCTTCAGGTTAAGAACAGTTCCATGTTAAGAACGGACCTCCGGAACAAATTAAGTACTTAACCCGAAGTACCACTGTATATGTGGTAAATCTTATTACAATTGTTTGGATGTTCTAATACTTGTCAAAATATCAAATTATGCATCCTTTTCTCCATTATAGCACCCAGTGTGAGATTTTGGGTTGTTTTCCATTGGGTTGCAATTACTATGTTAGGTGCCAAAATCATGTATAAGACCAATTCTTCTCACAATATATCTACATTGGTATCATCAGGAACATTCAGTTAACATTAATTTTGGACAACAAACTTGCCCTAAATTTACCAAGCTTATCACAAGCACTCCAACAATTAGGTGATATGGAAGAAAACATTTTTGACATTTTGCAAAGGACCGAACCCTTCTTCCTAATGCTCTGATCAAGTGGTGGGAGCATCTTTGGAAAATAGTTCTCTTTCCTGTTACCAGGGATCAAATATTAGTCGTATCCATGCTGGGTTAGTGATGGCAATTTTTTATTTTAGGCTGCAAGAAAGAGCAAAATTGCCATCAAACTAGGTCACATTTCTTTTTGTAAAAAAGAAAGATGTATGATTCAGTCTATAAAGATGATGGAAGACAGAAAACCTGCAGGAATCGGGGGGGAAGGGGGGGCAGAAGGAGCAAAGAACCAGGTCGTGTGTGTCTTTTCATTCCCTTCTGGTGGAAAGTTTCCAAAAGAGTTATTTCGGAAGGTACAATTTCACATCTGAAGGGAATCCCTGCAGCGCTCTGTCCTGCACAGCTGGGCCGGGTGTGAAACTGTGATGGATGGTCTGCAGCAAAGGCTTTGGATGGCAAAATTCATAGAATCGTAGAGTTGCAAGGGAACCTGGGGGTCATCTAGTCCGTCCCTCTGCAATGCAGGAATATGCAGCCGTCTCCAGGGATTGAACCTGCAACCTTGGCATTATCAGCGCCCGGCTTTAACTGACTGAGCTATCCAATTTCATCCATTAAAAGCAGTGATGACTTCTCCATTAGAGTGAATGGGGTGGGTGCTGGGTGCCCCATGAGCCAGTGATAGGCAGAGCTAATCAATGCCTCCTTTGCCCCGTCTTCCTCTTCCCGGCAAGAGTCGTATTTTGTATTCTCATTTTCTATTTTTTTCTGTTGTGAATCACCCTTGGAACTTCAGATGAAGGGCTATGTACAAATTTAATTGATTATTATTATTATTATTATTAACAACAACAACATCCATGCCACACATTTAAAGCACATTTCATAGAATCACAGCATTGTAGGGCTGGAAGGGACCATGAGGGTCATTTAGTCCAACCCCCTACAATGCAGGAATCTTTTGCCTGACATGGGGTTCGAACCTACAACCCGGTGGGTTCTTTTGACCAGGAATCTTTTGCCTGCCCTGTGGGCTCGAACCCACAAACCTGAGATCAAGAGTCTCATGCTCTACCGATTGAGATATCCCACCAACCTGAGTTTTCTCCTCAAGGAATCCTGGGAACGGTATTGCCAATGGTGGCATGGCAGGTGAAGAGTCGGACTAGGCCTTGGGAGGCTCTGGGTTCAAATTCCCCACTTCTCCGTGAAGCTCACTGGTCGACCTTGGAAGGCAGTTGCTGCCGCCTTATTCTAACCAACCTTACAGGGCTGCTGTGTGGATGAAACAAACAGGAAGAAAGAACCAGGTACACCACATTGAGCTCCTTGGGGGGGGCGGCTCAGAAATGCAATAAATAGAATAACAGATGACCCAGCAAGGTGCTACAATTCCCAGCACCCTTGGCAAACTATAGTTCCCGGGCTTTCAATGTGTGTTGTGCATGTGACCAGGGCACCACTGAGATGGAAGAGGAGGAAGCTGGCAGCAAGAGCCATTCAATAGTGGAATGGACCCCCTTCCTTGGAGGTTTTGCAGCAGAGCTTAGACGGCCATCTGTCCTGGATGCTTGAGCTGAGATTCCTGCATTGGACAGGATGACCCTTGGGGTCCCTTCCAGCTCTCCTCATCTGCCCCGCAGAGGACCTTCAGATCCATGAATAACCATAGTTTAGAGGTCCCGGGCCCCAAGGAAGTCAGACTATCCTCCACCAGGGCCAGGGCCTTCTCAGTGATGGCTCCAACCTGGTGGAAGAGCTATTCCGCCTGGCTTTCAATTTCAACTTATCCTGATCTTTTATTCTCCTTCCTTCCCTCCCCTTCCCCTTTTTATGAAGATTACCCACTCTGGGATCCCACAGCTAATTCTCCCCTGGTCTCCTCGCTGGCCCAAATAGGACTACGTAATTTAGCCAGCTAGTCCTGGTGATCATCTAATGTTTATTGGATGGATTTCCCCCCTAAATTGATTTTTGAATTCTGAACTTATTGTTATTCACATTTTGTGCTGTATTTTATGCCGTTTTTTGTTGCATCAATTAAGTGTTTTAAATTTGTTGTTAGCCGCCCTGAGCCCGGTTTTCTGAACTGGGAAGGGCGGGGTATAAATAAAAATTTATTATTATTATTATTATTATTATTATTATTACCAGCCTCCACTGCTCAGAGAACGATCTCTGAGCAGCAAGACTCCAGGGGTTCCGAGCATTTGCCCAGAGTTTGATTCCTTGGAATGAAGGTCAGCGGAGACTGTGCTGTCTTAGGATATAGAATCATAGAATTGTAGAGTTGGAAGGGATCCTGAGGATCATCTAGTCCAACCCCCGCAAGGCAGGAATAGGCAGCTGTCCTGTATGGGGATTGAACCTGCAACCTCGGCATTATCAGCACCAGGCTCTAAGCAGCTGAGCACATACACACAACCTGAGAATAAGACGGGGAGTCTTGCCACATTAGCACCCTAACAGATCTTCACATTAGTCACAGCTTTGGGTCCAGCACAGAGCAAGCAGGTCCTCTGCGTTTCCGGCTTCCAGCTCAGCTCTCACCCACCACAACTCTGGCTCTTCTTTTTCTACCTAGCAGCTAGGTGAGGGGGCTAGAGGAAATGCCCACCCATTAGCCCAGAGGGCACCCTCACAACTCGTGCGACCATAGCTCATTTTTTGGGAGGGGGGCGTTCTGGTGAGAACTCACAAGTGGCCAGCCAAGATCATTGTCTTACAAAGAAACCCGTCCGGCCTTTTTCAGAGTATTTAAAGAAATATTATGATGCAATGAATTTGAAAGCAGGATTTGAACTATGAGCAACAAAAAGAATATTACAGTTAGGATATAAAAAAAACTGTAGATCTGGCTCAGCAAAGGGATAGAATTAAAAAAAACACTGTGGAAAATGGGGTGGGAAGCTGAGAAAACAAAAAACCCCAAATTATTATGTATTGGAATATTGTGTGAAATTTATGGAAATTTTATGAAATCTATATTTTAAAAAAAACAAATAAACCTGTCTGGCTATTTCAGCAGCAGAATCTTCTATTAGATTCTAAACCCCGCTAGGTATAGGACTCTGAGAATTGTAAGGGACTCGGGGCATCGTCCAGACTGACCCCCCCTCCAACACACAGCACTATTCTTATATGGGAGCTTGATGCATTTATCAGTCTCTCTGCCTATCACACCCAAGCCCCATGCGAATATATGCAGCACAATTGCATCTTGCAAGGGGGGTATGTTCTAGGGATGGCCCTACATGCAAAACCCTGTGTACTCCAACTGCTCTCTCGCAAGTAGCCCCACCTTCAGGAGCTGAGTGGGGCTTGCCCAGCAAGTAAGGCAAGAAAAGCTGGCGGGAAAAAATGAGCTTTTAAGCTCTCCACTTTGCATGCAATTAATTTGCACGGTTTTAAGCAGCTGGCTTTTGACCTTGAAATCGTGCAAATTAATTTGGTGCAAGATGCAATTGTACTGCACATGCACACACCCTGTTGGCAACGGTGTCCCCTTCCCACAAAAAAATCTGCTGGTGCCTGCTCCCTGAGTCAGGAAGGAGCAGCAGCCTGGAATCTGTGTGCATTACTCCTCTTTGTTCTTTCCCTTTCCATTTCTCATCTCCCCCTCCTTTCTCTCTTGATTTTTCTAAGCTGTGGAAGAGAAGCCAGAGGCTACGATATAGCAGATCTGATCTCCCAGATGTGTGAGGCAGTAAAATGCATTCGGTTGGGGGGCCGGGGGAGGAGGGAGAATAGTTAATATACCAAAACAAAACACAACCCTTCCTAACGCACACAAGAAAATAACAATAGATCACGCTCCTGTCACATTTATCTGGAAGCAGAAGGCGTTCCAGCAAATTGGCAGCTCTGTGGGATGTGTAGGAAGACAAGAAGATGCCTTATGCTGAGTCTGACCCCACAGGGGGCCTCAGTATTGCCTACACAGGCTGGCAGCAGCTCCCCAGGGTTCCTCCTACCTGGAGATGCCAGCAGGGATTGAACCTGGGACCAAAGCACCTCTGCTGAGCTACTGCACTTCCCCCAAAGAAATGATAAGATACTAGTCCTCATTGTTCTCATTCAGAATGGGATATAGGAAGCCAGTTTATACCAAGGAACACTGTCCGGCCTTCATGCTACAGAAACTCAGATACAGTGCTACCTCGGGTTAAGAACTTAATTCGTTCTGGAGGTCTGTTCTTAACCTGAAACTCTTCTTAACCTGAGGTACCACTTTAGCTAATGGGGCCTCCCGCTGCCACTGCGCCGCCGGAGCACGATTTCTGTTCTCATCCTGAAGCAAAGTTCTTAACCCGAGGTACTATTTCTGGGTTAGCGGGGTCTGTAACCTGAGGTATCACTGTATATCAGCTAATTGCCAAATGGCACCTTAAACTTTGGTTGCGGTTGCCACAATGCAATGTCTGCAAGCACTTTTTCCTTCCTTTTGCAGTGGGGTTTACAGTGCATGAAAACACCGGTTTACAGTGCATTAAAACACCAAATAAAACAATCCAGAATAAAACAAATTCAAGCTTCCAGGAAAATATTTCAGGTCCTTCTCTAAGTGACATTTTGCTTTCCTCATATTTATTTGCCTACTCAGTTTATAGAGCTGCCCCAAAGCAGAAGGTCTGTAGGGAGCCAGTGGGGTGCAGTGGTGAGAGGGTCGGACTAAGACCTGGGAGATCCGGGTTCGAATCCCCACTCAGCCCTGAAGGACACTGGGGGCCTTGGGGGCTGGTTGCCATCTCTGAACCTAGTCTCAGGGTTGTGGGGAGGGTGAAATAGGGAGAAGGAGAACCATGGACACCACCGGGAGCTCCTTGGAAAGTAAAGGTGGTATATAAATGTTTTAAAAAGAAAAAAGAAAGAACCACCATGATGCCACATGAAACAGAATTCTGGGAGCTGTAGTTTATGAAGGGAGGGATCAGGAGACACCCCACCCACCCCCCGTTCCCCATTCCACAATATATTGTTTCCAAGTCACCTTCCAAGGTAGCCCCATGTAGAGCGTATGGCAGTAGTCCACGCGGGAGATAACCAGAGCACGGACCACTCTGGCGAGACAGGGATCAGGCAGGAAGGGTCTCAGATGGAGCTGGTAGACAGCTGCCCTGGACACAGAATTGGCCTGTGCCTCCATGGACAGTGGAGAGTTCAAAATGATCCCCAGCTGTGCACCTGGTCCTTCGGGGGCACAGTTACCCCATTCAGGACCATTCAGGACCCCCACCCCTGCCCACCCCGTCCCCCCAAACAGTACTTCTGTCTTGTCAGGATTCAACCTCAATCCGTTAGCCACCCTCCATCCTTCAAACACCTCTGGACACTCACACAGGACATTCCAAATGTCCCTGTTTTCCAGGGAAAGTCCCAGATTTACAGAAGCCATTCCGGTTTCTGATTTGATCCCAGAATGTCCCGCTTTTCCTTAGGATGTCCCTGTTTTCATCGGAGAAATGTTGGAGGGTATGCATTCACCGCCTTCGCTGGTTCCAGTTTAAAGGAGAGGTAGAAGCCATGGATGTCATCAGTCTTTGTGAAGAGGTGTGTGTGTGTGTGTGTGTGTGTGTGTGTGTGTGTGTACACTCTTCCTCCTCCTGAAAGGAGATTTGCCCTTTGGAGCACCTCCTCTCCAACATGTTGGGGAGAGCAAGACGAAGAGACGAATGACTTTACACTGCCAGGGGTGTTCCTGACACACGTACAGCCTCCCCGGTTCCGATCCCCTGTCCAGGTGGGCCTCCTTCCCCACTAGAAGCAGCAGAGAGAAAATGGGGGGTGGGGGGAGCAGGAAAGAGTCGTCTGCATTGTAAGCCCCTCTGCCCAAGACCCCAGCTGCAAAGGAGATCATTAAGGGATGAATGTGATCCCTTCTTCAGCAACCGGGTTCATTAGCAACCAGGACCTGAGAGGAATAGTAATTAAATGTGGGGGGTGGGCACTGGGTGTGTGTAAGGAGGCCAGGGGGAAGTCTGCCATCACACAATTGGCTGCCTGTTTTGCACTGGGGAGAAGGGGAGTATCCTGTCATCTGCACAGTCCCTGGCTCGAAGGCAGCTCGACCATAACCACTAGGCAATGGTGCCTTTTTGGAGGCGATGGGCTGTTGGGTGGTCAATCCACCGCTCACATTGATTCGCTTGCCTGTTTCCCCCCACCCTCAAAAGATGAATGACAGAAATTTGGAGAGGTGGCTGGCTCCACCTAAGAGATTCTCCAAATATTCAGCCCCATAGAGCTGCTTTCCACTACGCAAAGCCATAAAATGAGCTGCCTTAGTGAGAAGGTTGATGGTAGTAGCACATAACGCATTCGGCTTGGTGTGGACCTATCAAAAATGCAAATACAGCATATAGGGTGTGATATTGCATGTGGAAATAGGTTAAGACTAGGTGTCAACTTGAATAAAATATGGGAGGGAGGCAGGTAAGCCTCACACCACATAATCGATCCCATGACATGGCACACACACAACATTTGAGGGGGCCCGGCCTCAAGTGGCAGCGAGTTCCGCAGTTTAACTCTGCATTGCGCGAAAAAAGTCCTTTTGTCTGCCCTGAATCTTCCCTGGATGTCAACGGATTCTGGTGTTGTGAGAGAGGGAGGGAGACTTTTCTTCTTCGCCCACCTTCCCCATGCCATGTGCAACCTTCTATCCTTTGGCTTGCCCTTTCTGAACCCTGGGGCGAGGGAAACGGTGCACTCCTTGGTGGACTGGCCAGCGGTCTGATCAAGGCCGGCTCTCCTTGCAAAATGGCCCCAACCCGGGAGCAGAAATGAGGCAGAGAATCGCCAAGCCGGCGGGCTGCCGTTTCGCCTCGCCCTCCTGTCCTTGCAGCGAGGCACTCTGGGCGACGCATGTGGGTCCAGCAGGGCTTTCCTGCCCCCTCGTCCTCCCTCCCCTCTCAGTGAGGGGTGCTGGCACTCTCCCTCCCTCTCAGCTGGCCCAGGAGAGGGGCACATGCGGGCGGCGTCATCCCAGCCCCACAGCCCTGGCCCAGGCATGGTTCCAGCCTCAACGAGTGAGCCTGTCGTGGGGGCGCCTGGATCTCCCCCTCGGAAATCCGCCCCCCAAACCATGTCACTGAACTCTACAATAGGTGTGGAGACGAGTTCAGTAGCCTCCTCTTCTTGTTTCGAACTCTCACTGGGTGCAGGAGCACAGGTCTGGCAGGGACACCAGGAAATCATCCAGACTGACCCCCACAAACGGAGAGCAATATTCATTTTCACACAGCACACTAAGAACCCCATTCCTCAGCACACAAATGCAGAGATTAGTTTTGCCAGGGTGCCGGTCTTAAGGAACCCGGGGCGCTCTTGTTTCTCGGCCCAAAAAAGGCCATTCCATCGGCGCCGTCTCTTCTAGACAGGGCTGCCTGGAAATCCAATCCCGTGAATTAAATTGACATTTTCAGATAATTCCCCACCGCCGGATTATTCCAACCAAATGTCAACTGAATCATAAACGCCTCAGATCCCTGGTGTGGAAAGTTCACTCCCCAAATGTTTCTCTGATCCCGCAACACTTTTGCCATCAGACCTGGGGGAGGGGGGCACTGGTGGGACATCAAAGAATCATGGAGCTAGAAGGGACCCCGAGGGTCATCTAGTCCCACCCTCTGCAAAGCAGGAATCTCCGCTCAAGCATCCGTGGCTTTCGTTGAGACGAAGTGTCACCAGGGTTAACTTGCGTAGTGCGAAAAGCCTGATCTCCAAGGTGGGCGTCTCAGAGCTGACATTTTGCCGGTGGCAAAGCACTGGGGAAACTCCGAGGGACCGCGCCCCCTCCCCATAAAACTCAAGCAGAGGGTGAAGGGACAGCTCTCTCCTGGAGGACAATGGGGGGAGATTGGAAGGTCACCGTCCAATAACATTGCCCTGGAAAAAGGGAACTTCTTTTATTCCAAATTTAGGGCATTTTGCCTCATTCTTTAAAAAAAGCAATTTTATTAAAGGTTTTCAACATATTATACAATATAAACCAAACAGAGCTAAGACCTAAAGAAAGCAGGAAAAAAGAAAACACCCCCACCCCCCATTTTATATTCTATCAAGCTTCTATCTCAATCTTCAGAGATCCACGTCTCCCCAGTTCCCACCTGGGACAGCTCCCATCTGGATCTCTGCATGGCAGGGGGTTGGTCTAGACGACCCTCGGGGTCCCTTCCTATGATTCTTTGAAATATGCACCCTGAGGGCCGCAGCAGCCCCCACCACGGGCGTAGCCGGGTTTTTGTCGGGGGTGTGACAGGCTTTATGTCATGGGGGCCGGACCCGCAATTAGGTGTTATTATTTTTAAATTTACGCCCATGCCGCCCACCCTGCGCACCCCCTCTCCCTCTCTGGACCTGCTCGGACTTGCAGAACCCCCCCCCCAACACAGGCACGCAGCTCTCCCGAACTCATCTCCTGGGGGCCATTCGTCTTCATGTGCCAAAGGGCCGGACGTGAGTTATTGTCTTTTCCCTCTCTCGAGGAATGTCGTGGCACCCACCAGCCCTTGCGCAGTTTATGGATGGGGATATAATGGGTGCCCCTTGGCCCCCCTCCGCACGCCCCACTCTCCTGGCTGGACGGGAAATTGGCAAGGAGGGGGTCCGACGCGTTGCCAGGCAGGGAGGCGGCGGCGGAGACCAGAATGCGGAGTCGCGCCTCTCGCCTCGCCTTTCTCTGACTTGGGCACCGCGCAGCCGGACCCCGGTTTGGGGCAACTGGGGGCTCATCCGCACCCTCTCAAAACCCACCCCGTTGAGAACGGAGGCCTTTTGTGGACTCTTTAAACAAAGATTACAGCCGAGTGAAATCGCGGGCAGGATTCGAGACAAGAGCGGCGGAAGAAAAACGATAAAATAATTGTATTGGGGGGGGGGGATTGGCGATACAATGCAGTAGAAAAGGTTTGAGTAAAAACACTGTGGAGGTGAGAACTTATGGAGCAAAGTGTTTGATTTGAAGGGTATTGTGATATGTCTGCTCCATCTTTTTTTATTTTATGAATCATATGATGTTTCTACTGATGGGGTGATGTGCCGATTTCTGGTTCCTCACCTCAAAAAGGCGCATTGCACAGCTGGAAATGGTTCAGACCAGGGACATGGCATGGAGAAAGTGGACACAGAAGACATTTCCTCTCTCTCTCTCAAAGAACAGTCGGGAGGGACCCTGAGGATCATCTAGTCCAACCCCCTGCAATCTTCTTCTTCACTGGGGAGAGCCACGCAGCCTCTCCCCATTTCCCAGCGCTCATTCTCACAGCATTGCGTTGTAAGTGGGCCTTTCTCTGCTTCATGGGGAAAAGGGAAGGGTGGAGCTCACAGCTGCCACTCACTTTCTCATCTTTCTCTCCATCTAAAGCCCAGACATGCTGGGAGCCTCAATTGCACCTCCCTGGAGGCTTCACCTGGGGAGGAAACCCTGGCTAGGCCCCCCTCCCCTTGCTATGGCTCGGCCCTGCAAGAAGCGAAGTTACAGGAAACCAGGCACAGGGCCTTCTCCGTAGTGGCACCCGCCCTGTGGACAGCCCTCCCATCAGATGTCAAGGAGATGAAGAACTATCTGACTCTTAGAAGACATCTGAAGGCAGCCCTGTATGGGGGAGTTTTTAATGTTTGGTATTATATGATGTTTTTATATGATGGTGATGATGATGCAGGATGGTTATGATCTACCCTCCAGTTCTTGAAAGCCACAGGAGGGGAGAGGTACTTTGAGAATAAAATGTTGGCCTAGATGGGCCCCATTTGGGGCTCTGCTTCTCTCCCCCCCCCCACTCCAACCAGTCTTCTTTGATTCCCAAATGCTGCCTGGCTAGTTTGCAGTCTTGGAGTGCACCCCTGGGATTTGTCCAGGGATGTTCAACGGTGGCCTGCCTTCCCAGCACACTGCTAAGTCATCCCTGTAAATCTTTACAAGATGGGATCCTTGTTTCTGCGTTATTGTCCATATCAAGCGATCTCAGCACCAGAGGCAGAGATGACAGATTTATATCCCAAGAGAGGGGAGGGAGGGGCGCAGAGCTCGGAAGATTTTCCCCCCATCATAAAATATGAGAGGGAGCCACTGGAGTCTATTGAGGAGTTGGAGAGGGACAGCAGCAGCTTGCACTCGGGAAATGGATAACGGCCCAGTGATGGGATTTTATATCCCAAATTGCACTGTAACTCAAAATACTGATAAATGCTCCTTACAGAGAAGCATGAATGCTTTGATGGACAATCTGCGGGGGAGCTTTCTCCCTCCCATGTTGTGGGCAGTAAATGCCTCTGCATACCAGCTGCAGGGAACTGCAAAGTAGAATCAAAGAACTTTTGAGTTGGGAGGGGTCCCAAGGGTCATCTAGTCCAACCCCCTGCAATGCAGGGATCCCAGTGAAAGAATCCCAGGCAGACAGTCATCCAATCTTCCGGGGGGGGGGGCAAAGGGCTTGTTAAAACCTCTTTTCCCAGAAGCAAAATGAGTTTTAACTCACATCTCTTGCACAAATGACTCTTTCACCCCTTATCTCCCAGCGTCAACAGGACGCAAAGGTGCCCAAGTTGGCCTGAACCCGAGTTACTAGCTCCCACACCCCCAAGAGGAAGCTGAGATGGGTGGGGAAGGTTTTCACCTCAAAGGCCGCACAGAGTCTTCTGGGGGCCGCATGCCTGAGGCAAAATTGGATGGAGCAACAAATGTAAAATTTACCTTTCTATAATAGGTTAGTCTCCACACAGACACCCCTCTCTGTCCTCCATCTAAGCATCTTCAGAGTTCAAGAAGCTAGGCTGGACCAGTGAGGGGAGAATTGAAAGGGCCACCATGAGGCTTAGAGGGCCACATCGGGCCTCCAGGCCTAATGCGCCACATTCCTGACTTAGGGATACAGCCATCCACAGTTGAGGCAGCCAGACTGAAAGCTTGGATGATGCCTTCCTAGAGGTGATTGCCAAACATTCAAAAAGGAGAGATATACCGGTAATACAGTTGTTATGGGAGACTTCAATTTCCCCGATAACTGTTGGGACTCAAACTCTGCCAAGAATGTAAGGTCCAACAAATTCCTCCATTGCCTCACTGACAATTTCATTTCCCAGAAGATAGAAGAACCCACAAGGGGTGCTCTGGTCCTCACCAATAGGGAGGAATTGATTGAAGAAATGGAAGGGCTTGGAAACTTGGGAGGAAGTGATCATGTTCTCCTGGGTTTCAGGATACAGAGGCAAGGGAAACTGAGTGCAGTTGGACTATAAGGGCAATTTCAAAAAGCTGAAGGAGCTACTGGGTGTGATCCCAGGGTCAGAAATACTCAATGAAAAGGGAGTCCAAGAAGGATGGGAGTTTCTAAAAGGAGAAATTTTGAAGGCCCGAATGCAGACAATTCCAACAAGAAAGAAAAGTGGGAGTTCTAAGGAAACTGGTGTGGCTGCATAAGGAGCTTACAGATGAGCTGAGAGTTAAGAAGGGCATGTATAATAATAATAATAATAATAATAATAATAATAATAATAATAATTTATTTATTTATTTATACCCCGCCCTCCCCAGCCAAGACTGGGCTCAGGGCTGCTAACTCCAGATATAAAAACAATTGATTAAAATACAACGTAAAAAACAAGATTAAAATACAACATTAAAATGCAGCCTCATTTCAGTAGACACTCAAATAAGAAATGGAAGAAAGGGGAAATCACAAAGGAGGAATATACACAAGTAGCCAATAGCTGGAGGGTGAAGGTCAGGCTGACCAAAGTTCAGAATTAGCTCAGGCTTGCAAGAAAGGTTAAAAAATAATAATAAAAGGTTTCTTGGACTATGTCCGAAGCAAGAGGAAGAACAAGCATGTGATAGTGGAGAAGGCAGAGAAATTCTACTGGGTGACTGGGAGAAGGCAGAGAACTGCTCAACACCTCCTTTGCCTCTGTCTTCACCCAAAAGGGAAGCGATGCTCAAGCTGCTGATAAGAGGAGCTGACTGTGATGTGGACAGACAGCGCAGAGCAGTGGCGTAGCATGGGTTGTCAGCACCCGGGGCAAGGCAAGTAATTTGCGCCCCCTAACCCGTGGATTTGCCCTAACCCCCAGATGTTGCGCCTGGTGCGGCCGGCCCCCCCTGCACCCCCCACGCTACGCCACTGGCGCAGAGCTCTCTCAGCCTGTTTCCAGCCACCGCCACCTGACCATTGACCAGGATATCCATGGAGTGTTTGATCCCTGTTAAAAAATTTAGCTCCTTCCTCCTCAGAAAGCTTCCAGGTTTCACCTCGACATCCGCTGCGGCAACACCTGCCCTCCCAGGTGCCCTGAGCGAAGGACGTGCAGACTCCTAATTGGGCCTCCGTCTCCCTGAGCCCCTCGCCTTTCCTCTCCAAGAGTTAATTCCTGAGTCTGGAACTGTCACCACAGCAAGGCAGAGGCACGTTCTGGCTGAAGGCGCAGCTACAGAATTTGTCAGGCGAGCGGCCGGTCGCTTGGGGGGAAGAACTTTGCTCTTCTCAAACTCTCCGCTGCTTCCCAGCAGTTTCTCTGGATTGCTCCCTTTTGGGGGGCTGAGGACCTTTGGGGTATCCATGGGAACTCTTTGGATCAGACTGCAGGGCAGGGCTTTCTGCCAGACAGAACTCAGTTCCAGAACCTCCAGGGGTCAGCAAACTTTTTCAGCCGTGGGCCGGTCCTCTGTCCCTCAGGCCTTGTGAAGGGCTGGACTATATTTTGGAGAGAAAAAAGAATGAATTCCTATGCCCCACAAATACCCCAGAGATGCATTTTAAATAAAAGGACACATTCTACTTATGTAAAAACACACTGATTCCTGGACTGTCCGCAGGCCGGATTTAGAAGGTGATTGGGCCAGATCTGGCCCCCGGGCCTTAGTTTGCCTTCCTCTAGGAACATGTCCTCCAACACAGGGATGCCCAATTTAATAATAATAATAATAATAATAATAATAATAATAATAATAATAATAATTTATACTCTGCCCATCTGATTGGGTTTCCGCAGACACTCTGGGCAGTTTCCAACATACTGTATATAAAAACATTAAACATTAAAAAAACTTCCCTATCCAGGGCTACCTTCAGGTGTTTTCTAAAGCTTGTCTAGTTATCTCCTTGGCTCGGGGGTCACATAACTCCATACCCTCCAACTTTTCTCCAGTGAAAAAAGGGACATTCTAAGGAAAAACGTGACATTCCAGGATCAAATCAGAAACCACGACAGCTTATGTAAATCTGGCACTGTCCCTAGAAAATAGGGACACTTGGAGGATCTAGCTTTTGAGCCTCATCCTAAGGAAAAGCGGGACATTCCAGGTTCAAATCAGAAACCAGGATGGTTTCTGTCAATCCAGAACTGTCCCAGGAAAATAGGGACACTGGAGCTTAAATACTCCTGGTTGCAGATGGGGCCCCCAAGTGTTTGGGGCTGCAGAGGTGCTTGCAGAGATGGCAGGTTCTTTTGGGAGGAAGGCGGAGAAGAGAGGCAGAATAAACAAGCAGGAATTGTAATTATCCTATTAGGATGGTGCAGCAAAAAGTCTCCAGGCAGCTGACTGCCTTTAATGGGTGCAAACCGTGACCTCCTCCGCCGCTGAGCTGCATCGCTGCTCTTTGAAGATGCTGCGCAGGGCAACAGCTGCTTCCCTCCGACCCCAGGTTTATTTATCCGTACCTTTATTAAACCCACCTTTGCTCCAGGGAGCTCAAGGCCGGCGTGTTGGATGGTTCAGGACAGACAGAGCCGGATTAAGACCTGTAGAGGCCCTAAGCACTTAAAAGATTTTGGTGCACCCATATATATCCAATTTAAAATATATACAATAATAAACCGTAAGATAGCAATTTATTTTTCAAAATGAAACACAAACCTACAGCAGATGAATGCAGAAGCTGTTGAAAATAATGAAGGATTAACACCAGAATGTATTAAGGGAATTAATGCAATATTTTGAAATGCAGTAGAACTGTGAGATGATTAGGATTCCCTCTGATCTTGAAGCGTGGAAAGCCAGCTAAAAAATAACAATAATTTATAATTAAGCATAACATTGGGATTTGTTTGATTATTGGATAATTTGTATAATTTGGAATATATAATTTGGTTTGACTGGAAATTTTTACTAAATATTATTTTAAAAAAGAAGAAGAAAGAAACATAAACCTACAGCAGACCCTCC
The DNA here is from genome assembly GCF_027172205.1 of Podarcis raffonei. Classification (NCBI taxonomy): domain Eukaryota; kingdom Metazoa; phylum Chordata; class Lepidosauria; order Squamata; family Lacertidae; genus Podarcis; species Podarcis raffonei. The sequence goes on along the minus strand of NC_070619.1, from coordinate 1,863,674 downwards.
AAGTGCCCCTATTTCCCAGAGACAGTCCCAGATTCACAGAAGCCATCCCAGTTTCTAATTTGATCCCGGAATGTCCCGCTTTTCCTTAGGACGTCCCTATTTTCATCAGAGAAATTTTGGAGGTTATGGAGTTCTGTGACCCTCGAGCCAAGGAGATAAGTAACTAGACAACCTTTAGGAGACATCTGAAGGCAGCCCTGGATAGGGAAGTTTCTTAATGTTTCATGTTTTATTATGTTTTTATAGGTGCTGGAAACTGCCCAGAGTGGCTGGGGCAATGCAGTCAGATGGGTGGAGTACTATTATTATTATTATTATTATTATTATTGACTAGGATGTCCCTATTTTCATTGGAGAAATGTCGGAGGGTACCTCTTATTCTGTTCTTTGAGATGTGAAGTTCCCTGGTTGCCAAGCCTCCTCTCTAAAAAAAAACCAAAAACCAAGGTTGTTTGGCTGGCAAACTTATTTACCATCCAGATGCTGATTAATTAAATTATCCTTCTCTGAAGAGTGCAAAAAGCCCCACCTGGAATTAAGCCTCAAACCCTCTGCCTTTCGAGAAGACCTGGTGATGCATCTGGCAAAAGAAGGCCTGAGTTGCTATGGTGATGTTGTGGGGGGGCAGGGGGGAGAGAAAATCGATTCATTTTTCTTCTCTCTCTCTCTTTCTCTCTCCCCAGTCCACCCACAAACCCCCAACCTGCCCTCTCAGGGCAGGAGTCGGATCAATTGCTCTCCGAGTCGCTTCTGACTGCCCTGGCAATATGGACAGCCCTTTGCCCCCCCCCCACCGCACCCCAAGATGGCAGAACAAAAGCACTAGGTTCCTGGCTGCAGCCCCCACCCACCTAGCAGCCGTCTCCTTTCCACGCAGCCTGGAACATATTGATTTCTGCAAATATATATATATATAAGGGCCTTTCTCCCCCCCCCTTTTTTCTTAGAGGGCAGCATGCATCATTTCGCTTACTTCAAAAATGTATTTTGTCTTTATTAATCAATGTTATATACTGCAGTGTCATACATCCTGCTGATTTGCAACAATATAAAAATGTAAAACTATAACGTAAAGATTAAAAGCTACGTGTTCTTAGCTGCCTGCATAGACAGAATAGAAAAGTTTTGAGCAGGTGTTGGCACAGAAGGTGCCTGCTGAATCTCCAGTGGCGGGGTGTTCCACAGCACTGGGGGGATGACAGCAAAGAAGCAATTTCTCCTAACTAGACAGCCCTGCTGGCTTCTTCTCCCCCAGGGGAGGGGGTGTCTGGTGGAGGGTCCCAAAATCAGACACTATAAGTGAAATTTTCAGGGGGAAGCCTCATAGACTCAGACTCTGGGCACATCTCCCTACTTACTGGTTGTTCCCATGTACCCCCCAACTATCCAAAGCAGGGGTTCCCAAAGTAGGGGGTACTGCCCCCTGGGGTGATGGGATTACCTAGGGGGTGCTAAGAGGCAAGGGGCGGCAGGGGGGTGCTTGAGGGGGGTCCCTCCTAGTGCACTTAGAATATCCTATTTACCATTGGCGAGGCAAAAGCGAAACACCTTCCTCGCTTCATATAGTTCAGTTGGTTAGAGCATTGTGCTGAGCATGCCAAGGTTGCAGGTTCAGTCCCTGCTTGGGGCAGCTGCCTATTCCTGCTTTGCCGGGGGTAGGACTAGATGACCCTCAGGATCCCTTCCAACGCTACAGTTCTATGATTCTATGATGCCATATTCAAGCGATATGGACTTCACACTGGTTTTGGACAATATATCAATATAATGCCTGGCCCTACAAGTGACAAGAAAGTTCAGATAATGACAGTGATTGCCACAATTACATACCCTCCAACGCTTCTCCGGTGGAAATAGGGACATCCTTAGGAAAAGTGGGACGTTCTGGGATGAAATCAGAAACTGGGACGGTTTTTCTAAATCAGAGATGTCCCTGGAAAACAGGGACCCTTGGAGGGTCTGTAATTAGATAATGCAAGAGAAGCGATTTGAGCATTTTATTCTCATGGAATGCGCCTTGGATACGCTGCAATGGACTAGTGGCAAGGTTTATAGCAGGGGTCAGCAAACTTTTTCAGCAGGGGGCCGGTCCACTGTCCCTCAGACCTTGTGGAGGGCCTGACTATATTTTGGGGGGAGGGGAATGAACGAATTCCTATGCCCCACAAATAACCCACAGATGCGTTTTAAATAAAAGCACACATTCTACTCATGTAAAAACACCAGGCAGGCCCCACAAATAACCCAGAGATGCATTTTAAATAAAATAGGGATGTTTGGAGGGTCTGGCCATGGAGGCTTTAGTTGAAATTCCTGCATGGTACAGGGTTGGACCAGATGACTGGATCGCAGCACATACGCGCACATTCTCTTGGCGCAGGGCGCTCAGCACAGGACAGGCCTGCCTCTGTTCAGCCCTGCTCTGCCTCGGCCCGGAAACGAGCCATCCATCAATTGCCAAAGCTAATTAGCTCCAGGGAGGCACAAAATGCTCACTTCTTGCGGAGCAGCGTTCCCTGCAATGGGTGCATTCAGAATGCATAAAGCAAGCTGATGTTGTCGCTGCCAGAGGAATAAATCGGCTCATCAGCTCAGTGTTGGCTGGGGTGCGTGTGAGTGCCTTTTTGGCAAGAGGGCCCCCCCCATCTCGATGAGGAAATAGGAAAACAACTGAGATTAGTGGAGGGATAACTACGAGGAAATGGTTCCTGGCTTCATAAAAAAAAAGGTGTGTGTCCCATACCCTCCAAAATTTCTTCAATGAATATAAGGTAAAGGGACCCCTGACCATTAGGTACAGTCGTGAAAGACTCTGGGGTTGCACACTCATCTCGCTTTATTGGCCGAGGGAGCCGGCGTACAACTTCCAGGTCATGTGGCCAGCATGTCTAAGCCGCTTCTGGAGAACCAGAGCAGCGCACAGAAACGCTGTTTACCTTCCCGCCGGAGCGGTACCTATTTATCTACTTGCACTTTGACGTGCTTTCGAACTGCTAGGTTGGCAGGAGCAGGGACCGAACAACGGGAGCTCACCCCGTCGCGTGGATTCGAACTGCCGACCTTTTGGTCGGCAAGTCCTAGGCTCTGTGGTTTAACCCACAGCGCCACCCACGTCCCTGTGTGTCCCATACCCTCCAACATTTCTTCAATGAATATAGGGACATTCTATTCCATCATCATCATCATCATCATCATCATCATCATCATCACCATACCCTGCCCATCTGACTGGGTTGCCCCAGCCACTCTGGGCAGCTTTCAACAGAACAAAACATTAAGCATTAAAAAATGTCCCTTTGCAGGGTTGCCTTAGGGTGGCTCTGGGGTCACATAACTCCATGTACTCCAATATTTCTCTGATGAAAATAGGGATGTCCTAAGGAGAAGCAGGACATTCAGGGATCAAATCAGAAACTGTGACAGCTTCTGTAAATCCAGGACTATCCCTGGAAAATCCCTTGGAGGGTCTGGTGTCCCCCCTGCCCAGCACCCCAGAAAGCTGCTGCCAACCAGTTCTAACAATACTGAGGAAGGCTCTTATTAATTCTTATTCTGTTACTGGCATCCATTTGGAGAGACAATAGAGTGCGCTTCAGGGGGGAAGCCAAACTGATTTCAATGGGTCTTCTCTCTAAGCATTGCCGAGTCTGGATCCAGCTGAGCTCTCCTGGCCCGTTCAAAACTGCCAGCCCCACTCCCCAAAGAAAGAGGGAATCTTAACGAAAACAATAAGGATCCGTGCATTATTTTGGAAAATCTTATTTGAACGCATTACCCAATCAAGGGAATTATGTAAATTGTTTACAACAGTTGTCTCTTTTTTCAGCAAACGTGCTTTCACGGGGGAAGGCTCTGATTAAAATCCAATTAGAAATCCCCGTTTTAAACCTGCAATTTAATTCATTAAGCGGCTAATAAGGGCTGCTTATAATTCTCTCGGTCTTGCTCCTTGGCAAAGCCCCCACTCCTGCTTCGCACTGTCAGCTCAGCCTTCCCCAACTGGGCACTCTCAAGATGTTTCAGTCTACAGTTCCCATCAGACTCGGGTTCGAATCCCCCCCACCTGGCCGTGAAACTCCTTGGGGGAACCTGGGGGTCAGTCGCTGCCTCTCGGCCTCATCGTGACTGACGGGGCTGTTGTGAGGATTAAATGACGAGAAGAAGAATCATGTCTGCCCCCATGAACTCCTTGGAGAAAAAGCTGGGATGGAAATGCAATAATAAACATATCTACTATATATTTAGAAAATGACTTGTCAGCTAGGGATGGGAAATATATATTGTCCAAAGCCAGTTTGACGTCCATATCATGATATTGGTTTCATAATTTTTGACCTGGCAATATATCATGAATCATGATGTATCTGTGTGTGTGCTATGCAAAATTCACAACATGGGGAAAACCGTGAAGCCAGCCAGCTCCATCCTTATTTCAGACATCGTGATATAGTGGTATATCCCATATGTCCTTCCCCCCCCCCCCAGGACGTTTCCTCTTTTTCATGGGAAGAGTCGTCATAGCGATCCAGTTAAAAGTAGATGTCAGCAATTGTCTCCCCGTTTTTGCTCTTCTAAACATGGCAACCCGACTCAGGGTGATATATCGCAATGTTGAAAACCCACCCTGCTCAGTTGTCGCACACAAATGTCTCCAAGAGACTCACAACATGGTTTAGGAGCGTAAGCATGAATGTAAAAATGGTTTGTTTATTGCTTTTCCACCCCACATTGTCCGCAAAGGAGCTCAAGTTTTCCCCACCTCCTTGTTGAACCCCACAACAACTGGTGAGGTACGTTAGGCTGAGAGAGGTCGTGAATGCCCCCCTGGTGAGCTTTATGGCTGAGGGGGAATTTGAACTCTGGTCTCTCTCAGGCCCTGCTCTGGCGCTCTAACCACTATACCACGCTGACTCTAAAAATGCTCAGAGGCACCTGATCTGGAGTCTGGTGAAGACCTCCCTCCCTTCCCCTTGCGAGGAAGAAAGAGGAGGCAGGAGACATCCCAGAATAGCCATGGAGGAAGAGTCATGAAAGGTCAGGGGCCTTCTCAGCAATTGCCCTGCTTGCAGAAGGCTGAAGTGGCAACGTTGCTGAGGTGTGCAATGGCGGTGGTGGCAGCATAGCCCCTCCCCCAGTGTTGCCCCCCCAATGCTGTGGTGAAGGCCAAGCAGCTCTCAGACAGCTGTCGCCACACTGTAGTCCACAGCGCCACCTGCCTGTGGGCCAAATGAACTGCAGCAAGACAACACTCTTACATTCTTATTATATAGTACAATCTTGGGTTGTGTCCTGGACCCCCAGCCTACCTGGCAGCAATTCAGTATGCCTAGTGCAAAGTTCAAAGTCCAAGGTCAATCCACACCACCAAAGTCCAAAGGTCAGGAAACGCAGTCCAGGGTCAATCCAAGCAGCCAAGTCTGAAGTCCAGGGGTCAGGATACTATCTAGAGTCAAACCCAACACACAGTCCTGTAGAGGTCCGGGAGCATCCAAGCCAAGGTCCACCAAACTGGGCAGTTGAGCAGACCCAGCACCTCCGCTCTGCTGCCCTTTTGCACTTTGCATGCCAGTTGTAGCATCTGAGCTTGATGAGGCATTCCTGCATTGCAGGGGGTTGGACTAGATGACCCTTGGGATCCCTTCCAACTCTACAAGTCTTTGATTCTATGACCGTCCTCTGCTCCAAGCCTGCCCCAGCTGAGGACCCACACCCCTCCTGCCAGAGCAAGCGAGCCTCACCTGGCCTGGTAGGGAGCTGGGCTGTGGGCCTTGCCTGCCTCTGCCTCCTACACTGCAGCAGTTCTCCTACACTGTGGGTCCCCAGATGTTGTTGGACTACAACTCCCATCATCCCTGAGCTCTGGCCTCGCTAGCTAGGGGTGATGGGAGTTGTAGTTCAACAACATCTGGGGACCCACAGGTTGAGAAAGGCTATCCTAGAGCATCCCTCCTGTTGCTCCCTATGCCTCAGAGCCCGCCGTGTTCGTGGGATAGAGGCCCCTCTGACTGGTGATGGGTGCCCCTGCTCTGGTACCTGTGCCCCGACCCCCACCCCTCACCATCCTCCCTCACCCTGGGAGTACCTCCTTCCCCATCCTGCCAGTACATGACAGGTTGCATCCCATGTGAGTCCGGCAGACCTTAGACCCACTGGCATTTATGAAAGTCCTTCCTCATGCAAGATGTAGTTAACCTACGGAACTCTCTCCCACAGGAAGCAGTTATGGTCACCAACCTAGGCAAACTTGTGGAGGAAAAAGATTATCAGTGGCCACTTGCCACCATGGCTACACCATGACTCCAACCTCAGAGGCAGCTCTTCAGACATTCCTATGGGTCCAGAAATTTTTCGGAATCCCCATTTGAAATCCCTCTTTCCCTCCCTCCTTCCGACGGTTCTGCAAAACAAGATGGTTATTATTATTTTTCAGAGTTCTGCCACCCCCAACCACTCCACCCACCGCGTTTAAACAGCATGAGATTTAAATGTTTGCGGTTTTTTTCTTCCGTCATTTTCCTCCCTTTCATTAATGTTTTGCCTGACCCTGGCAGAAACAGAACAGCGGCAAGCTATGGAGATAAATGACAGCCTGACAAAACAATGGGAGAAAAAGGATGCAATGTTTTGTTTTCAAAGAAAAATGAAATTAAATAAACCGAGAGAGTGGAATCCGCCTCCCTTCTGTTTGGCTCAGTTGCATTCCATGGAGGCAGCTCAGAGAGGCAGAAAATCTCCAGGTTCTTTTCCCAAACAGCCACAAACACACACCAAAGGTGGGATTTGCACAGAGAGCAGAGACTCTCCAACATTTCTCCAAGGAAAATAGGGATGTCCTATTTCATTAAAAAAGGGACACGGGTGGCGCTGTGGTCTAAACCACTGAGCTTCTTGGGCTTGCCGATCAGAAGGTCGGCGGTTCGAATCCCCGCGACAGGGTGAGCTCCCGTTGCTCGGTCCCTACGTCTGCCAACCTAGCAGTTCGAAAGCACGTCAAAGTGCAAGTAGATAAATAGGTACCACTCCGGCAGGAAGGTGAACGGCGTTTCCATGCGCTGCTCTGGTTGGCCAGAAGCGGCTTAGTCATGCTGGCCACATGAACCGGAAGCTGTACGCAGGCTCCCTCGGCCAATAAAGCGAGATGAGCGTCGCAACCCCAGAGTCGTCCGCGACTGGACCTAATGGTCAGGGGTCCCTTTACCTTTATTTCATAAAAATAGTAATGATAATAATTTTATTATTTATACCCCGCCCATCTGACTAGGTTGCCCCAGCCACTCTGGGCAGCTTCCAACATATATAAAAACAGAATAAAACATTAAGCTTTAAAAAACTTCCCCATAGCTCCATACCCTCCATCATTTCTCTGATGAAAATAGGAACGTACCAAGGAAAAGCAGGGTCAGATCAAAAACTGGAGCAGCTTCTGTAAATCTGTCCCTGGAAAATAGGGGCACCTGGAGGGTCTGAGAAAGGATCCTGGGTTCAGTTCATAATGTGTGGTACGAAGTGCCCAGCATCGGATTTTGGGCTGCTTTCAGCTGAATTGCAATTGCTATTCGAGCCGCTGAGCTCCTAAGACCCTAAAAACCTAAGAATGGCCTTTTGGATCAGCCCAATGGTGCCTTTGGTCCAGACTCCTGTTCTCACAGTGGCCAGTCAGATGCCTCAATGTCAAACCCTCACGCAGGATCCAAGCCCAAGAGCCCCAGGAGACAGCAATGGCCACCGACCTGGATGGCTTTAAAAGAGGACTGAGCAAATTCACGGAGCAGGAAAAAGTGATTGATGGCTACTAGGCAGGATGACTACACTCTGCTTCCACAGTCAGAGGCAGCGCTGCTTCTGAATAATAATAATAATAATAATAATAATAATAATAATAATTTATTATTTGTTACCCGCCCATTTGGCTGGGTTTCCCCAGCCACTCTGGGCGGCTTCCAACAAAGATTAAAAATACATTAAAATGTCACACATTAAAAACTTCCCTGAACAGGGCTGCCTTCAGATGTCTTCTAAATGTCAGGTAGTTGTTTATCTCTTTGACATCTGGTGGGAGGGCGTTCCACAGGGCGGGTGCCACCACCGAGAAGGCCCTCTGCCTGGTTCCCTGTAACCTCACTTCTCGCAGTGAGGGAACCGCCAGAAGGCCCTCGGAGATGGACCTCGGTGTCCGGGCAGAACGAGGGGGGTGGAGACGCTCCTTCAGGTATACTGGGCCGAGGCTGTTCTTATGATTCAAGGAACATTTCAGAAGCCTTTGGACATCACCAGATGAAGTCCTTCATTTCTCCTGTCCCTAAATTAATCTAGTCTAGGGACAGGAGTAATCCCTGTTCTAATGTAATAAGGTCATCAACAGAATGACCTATGCATCAACTGAAGTCTAGTGTCCAGATAGTCATAGTCCCGCTCTGTTCTGCCTTGGTCAGACCACACCTGGAATATGGTTTCTGGGTACCACAACTGAAGAAGGATGTGGACAAGCTGGAATGTGGGGCGAATAGGGCAGCCAAGATGATCAAGGGTCTGGAAACCAAGCCTGATGAGGAATGGTTGAAGGAGCTGGGGATGTTTAGCCTGGAAAAAAGGAGACTGAGAGGAGATAGGAGCGCCATCTTCCAATATCTCAAGAGCTGTCATATGGAAGATGGACCAATCTTGGTTTCTCCTGCTCTGGAGGGTAGGACTTGAACTTCAAATTACAAGAAAGGAGATTCTGAATCAACATCAGGAAAACCTTTCTGACAGGAAGAGCTGTTCGACAGTGAAATGGGCTCCCTCAAAAGGTGATGGGCTCTCCTTCCTTGGAGGTTTTTAAGCAGAAGTTGGGTGTCCCTCTGTCATGGTTGCTTTAGCATTTCAGGGGGTTAGACTAGATGACCCGTGGGGTACCTTGCAACTCTACAGTTCTATGATTCTAAGGTACAGAGGAACACAAACCCATTTGTGCTACATGGAACTTTGTGATATTAATTTATGGCGTTCGATTCTGGTACGGAAACCTGTTCCTGCGAGCTGTTGCTGTATTTTCGTTCAGATCTTATAGTTGGCTACATTTTCCTATAAGTAAATCTGTGAGAAACGGAAAGGTAGAGTGTGAAATAAATTATTCCCTATTCTGCCTCCCTCACGGACTGTTCAGCTTGAGACCGAGGTGGCCGGCGCCAGACAGAGAGAAGCGGTAACCTGAGCAGCGAGGCAGCGGGAGGGCGGCAGGTATCGCTTACTCCCACGGTGTGAGGCTTGAAGTGGGACAAAGGGGTGATATGGGCCATTGACAGGTGAGCTGGGCCTGGCAGGGATGATGGGCGTGGAGAGCTCAGGGCAGGCAGAAGGGAATCACCACAAACTTTTATTGCACCAGCCAAAGGCCATGGCATAATCCAAAAACAGGGCAGGCAAAAGGTGAAATGGGGGAAATCCTACATCCAGCCACTGGATCCTATTTTATTTTATTTTATTTTATTTTATTTTATTTTATTTTATTTTATTTTATTTTATTTTATTTTATTTTATTTTATTTTATTTTATTTTTATACCACCCTTCATTCTAAGATTATTGCTATTACCATTGTTATTATTCAAACTGATGGAAGCCTTAGCTGAGATTCCTGCATTGAAGGGGGCTGGAGAAACTCAGCCAGATGGGTGGGTAAAAATATTATTATTATTATTATTACTATTGATCATGATGGCAGCGCACTGGAGTCAAGAACAAAGAAAATGGATTCTAAAGCAGTATACCAACTTTTTGGCCACCCTGTATAAGTTGGTGGCCGTCCTTGCCTCCTGTGGCGGAGAGTTCCGCAGTATAATGATGCGGTGCTGCATGAAGACTGCAACTAAATAAGTGCATCTCATAGACCCGCTGGTGAACACCAGCAGGCGCCTCGCAGGATCTGGCCAAAGATCCGTAGAAACCCCAGCACCCTCCGAAAGAAGGAACCCCCAGAATCAAGACCTCCAATTTTTATTTTTTGATTTTTTAAAAAAAACAACACACCAACATTTTGCCTTAAATCGCCTTCCTTCGCGCTCCTCTACCGCCACCTAGTGGCCAAGGTGAGATTAGGTCAAACTTGGACATTTCTTTATTTTTTCGTTTTTCGCTGAGCCTGCAAACCTTTTCAGACTTGCCTCCGGGCGCAGGAAGCAGGAAGCACGTGGCGCCAGAGAGCAACTTCCTCCTCTGTTTTCTTCCAGTCCCTTTTCAATCCCAGTTGCGCTTCTCCTGCCTCTGGGACAGAGACGAAGAGCATATATATGCCGCAGAGATTGTATTTGCAAGAAGCGGCGCGGCTGCTTCTTGGATCCCGGCATCGACAGCTTCTCTCCCAAATCTTTCGCAGGTTGGTAGAGGGGAGGAAGGTTGCCAATGTTTGCTTTACCCCCTGCTCCTCCGCCTTGCCTTTTTCTCCGCTGCAAACCGAGCAGCGCTCGGAGGATCTGGCAGATTCCTGCAGATTAAGTGGCTGTTAATTAAATAGGCCACAGGAACAGATCCAGGGCGTGTGTTTGTTTTTGTGCGTTTGTGCTTCTTTCCTGGTACGTTGGCAACCCCTTAGATTGGGAAGGAGAGGTGGCAAAAACGAGCGGCCTCTAGTCTTGGCGCCCCTGGATTTGCTTTCCTGGGAGTAACCCCATTAATCACAGGTTTGCGTGTGCGGGTGTAGTTTTGAAAAGACGTTTACGGGGTGTGGAGGAATAGTTTCACAAGTTGTGTGTCTTTGTTTCTCAGTTTGATCCTATTTTATATGTATTTTATGTATTTATATTTTATGTATTTATATGTATTTTATTCATTGTGACTTGCAGTTATTTTATTGATCATAGTTTAGTAATTATTGCAATTGTTCGGAGTGAATTTCTATTTAATGATCATTTGCTGATGTTTTGAGGGTAAATTTTATTGGGTACTATTATATTCTAATCAATTATTGAACATTACGTTATTTGATATAAGTCGTATTTTAAAGTTACGCTTTATTACAACTTTTGTACTGGATCAGATTATTATAAGGCGTGTGTTCTTTGTGGTATTCAGTATTTTGTTGCTGTAAACTGCAATATAGAATAATAATAATAAATAATAGATTTTTACTTATACCCTGCCCTTCCTGGTTCAGAAAGGGGGTATACAAATTAAAAGTGAAATGAAATGTGGGAACCTGCCTTATTGCTGATCCAACTAATTCAGTATTGTCTGTATGGAGAGCAGATGTTCTAAACCAGGGTTTCCCAAACTTGGGTCTTCAGCTGTTTTGGAACTACAACTCCCATCATCCCTAGCTAGCAGGACCAGTGGCCAGGGATGATGGGAATTGTAGTGCAAAAAAAAACATCCTGAGACGAGACCCAAGTCTGGGAAACACTGGTCTGGACAGTGCTGGTGCTAAGGAGCTGGGAAAGAGGCACAGATTGCAAAAGGGGACATGATGTTGGCATCTGTCACTTTCAAGAGACCATGGAGTGCGCCTCTGCAGGTGAAGCCAAACCACTGCATGAACAGCATCAAAGTGACCTCCTTGGGGCGCAAGCCTGGGCTGTGTGTCTGGAGGTCCAGATGTGGTCCAAAGGAAATCAGGGCAAGACGTTGGGCACCAGCTGGGCTGCAGGAGTTGCCGGAAGGAGGCGGACAAGGAGCCATCCAACCGCCTTAGGGATTCCACTCTGAATTTGTCTTGGGTTTACTCCTGAGCATTTTCTCTCCCAAAGATGTCCCACAAGGCAGTGGAGATTTAGGATCAAAGTCTTCCTTCTCCCCGATGGACTCTCTTCCCAGGTGGACAAGCCCCACTGGCCCCTCACTTCTCTCTACAAGGGCTTCTTGACCATTGGACCCCCTCTGCTCACTCTTTCTGAGCCTGTGTTCGCTCCCCTCACCTGGTTTAGCCAGCCAGCGGGGACAAGGAAAAAGAGAAATATGAGTTTTTGTTTTTATTTAACATGATTTATATGCTGCTCTAGGGACACAGGTGGCACTGTGGGTTAAACCACAGAGCCTAGGGCTTGCCGATCGGAAGGTTGGTGGTTCGAATCCCCACGACGGGGTGAGCTCCCATTGCTCGGTCCCTGCTCCTGCCAACCTAGCAGTTCGAAAGCACATCAAAGTGCAAGTAGATAAATAGGTACCGCTCCGGCGGGAAGGTAAACGGCGTTTCCATGCACTGCTCTGGTTCGCCAGAAGCAGCTCAGTCATGCTGGCCACATGACCCGGAAGCTGTACGCCGGCTCCCTCGGCCTATAGAGCGAGATGAGCGCTGCAACCCCAGAGTCGTCCGCGACTGGACCTCATGGTCATGGGTCCCTTTACCTTTATATGCTGCTCTCAGCTGGGAAGTTCTCTTCCAAATAAAAGCGTCATCTGGTGGGCAGCCCCCTCTCTCTCCCATGCCTCTTCTTCGATCAGGGATTGCAAATACCTGCAGGGGCTCCTCCCGATGTTGCTCTGGACTCCAGGGGCACCATTATCACTGACCATTGGACACACTGGTCTCTGCGAGTCGGAGGTTGGGGGTCTCATTCCCAAAATGATTAATTTAATTCCATCCTCTTCCATCTTGGTCCTCCTTTAACAGGTAGCTGTGGTTGGAAAAACGTAGGCACACACCTGTTGGATTTCTGCCTGCATCTCAGTCTGTACATTCCTACACTTGGGTGGCCATCTGGCTGGTGTCACGATGGCAGCGACATCCTTGATTTGCTCCGGGACGGTGAGCAGGTGAGAGATTTTTTTGCTGTCCGCTGAAGATGCAAATTAAAGAACTGAATTGGAATGATCATTGTAGCAGAAGTAATTGTCAGTAATAGCAACATGATAGTGATAGTAATTTCTATAGTGTGGCTTCAGATAGCTCAGTTAGTAAAACATGGGATTCTTAATCTCGGGGTCATGGGGTCAAGTCCCAGGGTTCAAGTCCCAATGTGCTTGTCGGGGACCTGCAAGACCTGGGTTCAAATCTCTCACCCTCTACTCAGCCATGAAGTTCACTGGGTGGCCTTGTGAGCCAGTCACAGTCAGCTTGACCTACCTCATAGGGTTGTTGTAAAGATAGAAAAATGGGAGGAGAACATCGTGTGCCACCTTGAACTCTGTGAAGGAAAGGTTGGATGCTAATGTACTAATAAATAAACTTTTAAAATGTCTTGTTTATCTTTTCATCCCATTTTCCTTCCAGATGTGTTTGAGGTGGCTTATGGGATAGATGTTTTATTATAAAAATCATAAACATGCGTAGTTTTCTCTTTCCTCCCCCCGCTTCTCCCTCCTCCTAAGCGGGTTGGGCTTGATGACCTTGTGGGGTCCCTCCCATCTCCTAATGGCTTCTGAGAAAGCCCGACTGCAGTGCTTTTGTGCATTTTTGCAGGGTCAGCTCCGTGCTCAACCGAGACGTGAAGCAGTTTGGGAAGAAGTTTATGTTTGATGGGAATGAGGAGACTTGCTGGAACTCAGATCAGGTGAGATGCAAGAGAAAAACTGCAGTGCTGGCAAAATAATCCATTTTTTTTAATTGATTGGAGATCAATTTTATTGCACTTCCAGCAGTGACAGTAATAATAACATGGAGCTGGAGTACTTGCAAGGCTTTCCCTCCATTTATATCTTGGTCTTCCTCAACAACGCTCCTGCAAGACAGGCTGATCTTCATATTGTCCCTGTTATTATTTTTTGAGTCAGGGGATTTTTTACTGAAGTTTCCAAAATACAATAATAGAAACAAACTAATCTACAAGAAATAACGAGTAGAAAGAAGCTAAAGAAAGAAGAAACAGAAAAAAAGAAACTGCAAGCCCCTCTCTACTCACTGTTTCTTAACTTTCATCCCTTACCTTCTCTGTAGAAAGCAATTATTTTTAAAGGTTTTTAATTGTTTTTCACTGATAATTTCATTTTTCTTTTTTCGCATGGTTTTTCTTTTTTGGTTAAATAATCAAGCTGTATATAATTTTTAGGAAATAAAAGACATAAATAATTCTGTCTCGTCCCAGCTCAGACTCACTCATCCATCAAGCCCAGTACTAAAGGAAGGAGCTAGTCCTCATGGTTCAAAATAAAAGGGTTGGCTTTGGTCAGGTATATAGGAACTCATTATCCCAGCTCAGACTAAGATCACCCATCAAGCCCAGTGCTGTTCTTTAGGGTCCTGTGCAGAGGGAAGCCATTCGCAGAATCATAGAGCTGCAGAGTTGGAAGGGACCCCGAGGGTCATCTAGTCCAACCCGTTGCGATGCAGGAATCTTTTGCCCAACATGGGGTTCCAACACACGACTCTCCGATTAAGAGTCTCGTGCTCAGCTTATCTCATGACGCAAAGCAGGGACTGAGCCTGGCGATTTCACTTGCAAGCTGAACTCCAGCTTTATTAACATGTGATCTTGAAATTCTGGTGCTGAAGTTTAGTGCTAGTTTTGGGCTGTGAACCCCCCCCCCAAACCAAGGAATCAGGACAACCAATTGGGGTCACAAGTTAATGCCAAAAAAATCCAACCTTGTCCAATAGACCCCAAACAGGGGTCAAAATTTGGTGCTTGTTTGGTGCCCCTCTCAACGGAATAATCGACACTCAAACCAGGAGCCATAGGGCAATTACTCAGTTGGGGGGGCATGAAACAAGGGGTTTGTGGCACAAAACAAGCACTAAACTTTGGCATCAGTTTGGGAGGATTCAGAGCAGGCATAGGCAAACTCCAGCCCTCCAGATGTTTAGGACTACAATTCCCATCATCCCTAGCTAACAGGACCAGTGGTCAGGGATGATGGGAATTGTTGTCCCAAACATCTGGAGGGCCGGAGTTTGCCTATGCCTGGTCCAGAGTTTTAGGGTCACATGTTGATGAAGCTCTGAACTCCTTGTTTCCCCAGGGAAGGGCTCCTTGCAGTATTTTTTGTATTGCCTGGGGGAGGGGGGTGGAAATAAAACATTGCAGTTTTGGGTTGAAATTCCTCCCCTTGAGCTAAAAGGTTTGTCCCTGATTGACGGCTGCTGTTGGTTTCTGCTGTTGGTCTTAGGGTGCCACCCAGTGGTTGACGCTGGAATTTCCACAGGCTGTCCGGCCATCCCAGATCCAGATCCAATTCCAGGGGGGATTTGCTAGCCAAAAGTGTGTTGTGCAAGGTAAGGACAGCGGTAGAGGCAGAGGCAGCAGTTGCAAGACTGCTTCTTGGCTTGCTAGTAAAACTGAATGGCTGCGTTGCGAAATGGTGCATGTCTAAAAAGTGTGTCACCAACATGGAAAGTTTGGAAAGCTCTGTTGTGGACAGTATGAGGTTGGGGGAGATGGTAAACGTTCATTTTTTTCACATAGTGTGCATGCAAGGTTTATGTATCAGCGTCAGGCAAGTAGGTCCTTCTTCCATTCATTTATCAGTTTTCGTTGGCCGAAGGACATGGCAAGGAAGTGGAATCTGCAATACACAAAACACAACCCCAAAACCCCACCACCCGCCTTGCCTCAATCAAAGAACCCTGTCCCCCCCCCCCCCCCGTTAAATATTACCCTTTCCACATCTCCTTTCAAATTTCTCCTAGGCTGCCAGAACAGAGGCGATCTTTCCCCGGTGGCGGAATTCTACCCTGAGGATACAAATTCTCTGCAAATATCCTTTTTTTCCCTTCCCTCCCAGTTCACTGGGACTCGGGATGGAGTCCAGAATTTCATTTTCCTTAACTGTTCCTCCCTCTACCATTTCTCCCTCGAGGAAACTCCTCTCGACAAACTCAAGATCACCTTTGAAAACAGCACGGATTTCTTCGGACGGGTGATTGTCTACCAGCTGGATGTCCGTGGGGTGAAACTTTGACCCTGGAAGTCCTCATGTGACTGTTTTTTTTATTTTGTGCCTTTTTCACAACAGCCAAAACCTCACAAATCCGATTCTGCAGTTGTTCTGCGTTGCTTCTGAAATGGAAGTGTCTCTTTGCCCCGGTTTGCAATTTGAGGACATCCCATAAGTTTACTTACGGCGGGAATACAAGTTGTAGCAATAAAAAAATTGAATTTTATTTTGACTGAGATGATAAATATTACTAAAGAAACAATTGTTTGTTATCCGAATTAATGCCTTTGATGATTCTAATGTAAACATAATGCCCAAAGAACTGGTCTTACACACGATCTTGGCAGCTCAATTGGTAATTGCAACTCAGTGGGAAACACCCCAAAATCCTACACCTGGAGGGTTAGTGCTGCTCACTCTGGGAAATGGAGGAAATTTGAGATTTCCATGAGGACTAGAACCTCCAGGTGCTTTTTATGCAGTTTGGTGTCCGTTTCTCACATGGCCATCAGCACTGCAGGGGGTTGGACTAGATGACCCCTGGGACCCCTTCCAACTCAACAATCCCGTGATTCTATGTACGATGGGACAGTCATTTTCAAGACGACTCTTCTCACAAGTCTGGCAAATCTGAAACTAGACTTTCACGTGGACTTTTGTCATTCTAACCCGTGTGCAACTGGGCTCATTCTGAGTGTCTGTCAGATACTTTTCTTTTTCGCCTTTCCGTTGTTGTTCATTGTTCTCTCTGTTTCATATGCATCACAAAATGAAATAAAAATATCTTTGCAACAAGAGGAGTCTGGATAGCTCAGTCGGTCGGAGCGTGGCACTGATCATTGCCAAGGCTGCAGGCGCGATCCTTGTGTGGGACAGCTGCATATTCTGCCTTGCAGGGGGTTGGACTAAATCAGGCACCCTCAAACTTCGCCCTCCAGATGTTTTGGGACTACAACTCCCATCATCCCTAGCTAACAGGACCAGTGGTCAGGGATGATGGGAATTGTAGTCCCAAAACATCTGGAGGGCTGAGTTTGGGGGTGCCTGGACAAAATGATCTTCAGGGTTCCTTCCAACTCTGATTCTGTGAAGACAGTCCATAATTTCAAAAGGTGTCTCCCCTTCCCAGGAGTGGCTGGCAGACTCCAAAAGCCAAACCAGGGCACATTTTCCACCCAGTTGGCTACCACTCCCTCCATTTGGGTGTTGCTGCTGATCTTAGGGCTATAAGCTCTGTGCACTCAGCTCTCACCTGCGGCTCCTAGATGCTGCCGGCATGTGACAGCGGCCACAATCCCGGGAACGGCTTTGGCCAGCTAAGCCAGGGGAGGGGAGCCGATGGACCTCAAACTCTTCGGGAGTCAGGGGCTTCCCTTGCAGGTGCAGTCAGGCTCCGGGGGATGGAGTGACTGAGACCAAGAGGGGGTCCAACGGTCAAGAAGGCGGCTCAGGACCGCAACACCTCAAGGGCCACCTCTCCCCATATGAACTGAACCGGACCCTGAGATCATCCTCTGAGGCCTTTCTTTGTGGCAACATGAGAACAGGGCCTTTTTCAGTGGTGGCTCCCCATTTGTGGGATGCTCTACCCCAGGGAGGCTCACCTGGCCCCTTCATTACATACCTTTAGGAGCCAAGCAAAAGCATTTCCCTAGAACCAGGCTGATTTTAGATGTTTGTGGGAGGGAAGACTTACTGGTTTCTTTGTTATAGTGTTATATATTTTTGTGTTTTATACTGTAAACTGCTCTATGATCCTAAGACCGTAGGCTGGTAAAGACATGTAACAAATAGTGAACAATAATTTATTTTGTATTATTATGCCAAGATATTCATTCCTTTATTTAAAAAGAAAGCTCTCACAGCTGCTCACCTGGAGTCCTGGTTCGTCCTAGGTGAGCGGAAATAAGCAAGCCTGCTGTTTAAGACAAGCACAGTGTAGCAGAGTTGCCTGCTTAGCAGTTTCAGCAAGTTTTCTAGGGACAGAATAGTTTCTTCCATTAATCAGGGATGTTCAGTTGTTGTCATTTCAAATTTTAAAAATACAGTACATAGTACTTTTTTTTTAGCTCGGGAACCAGCAAAATTCTCTCTCCCATCGCACGCATCCCAGCTCAGAACAGTTTGCAAGCAGCAGCGGGGAAAACATCAGGCGCCTTCTGATTTGCAGCTTGGCTTGCTTCTGCGAGCCACCTGGAGTTCCTTTGCCTCCAGAAACTTCTCCTCTGGCTGGAGTCTGGATTTCAGGGGTTCCAGAATAGTTGTGGTGCTTAGTGGTCATCAGGTTGATAAATGAGACCTCCGGGTACAGGGCGGTATAAAAATTCAATAAATAAATAAAAAATAGTAAGCTGATGGCAACAAGCAGGTTGGGGGGGGTCTTGTCTTGCCATCAAACCTAACCCCTCCAGTGCCCCCTCTTTCCACGAGGGCTGTAGTAAACTTTTAAAAGCCCGGTGACTCTCAAATATCCAACCCTGTCTCATGTGCCTCAGATCAGCCGCTCAGTGCAGAAGGCTTTCCCTTGATTCCACCTTCAAAGCAGAGAGAAAAATGGTGGGGGGCAGGAAGAAGGCCCCCCCCCAGTCTGACAAGAAGTCCTGTTTCACTCAGGTTCTTTGCTCCGCAATAACTTGAGGATATGTTTTTCCATCACGTGTTGCACTAGGGAAGGGAGAGGGAAAGCAAAGAATGAATTGATTGACTTGTTTTTTTAAAAAAAATAATAATACAGAATTCCAGTCTACATTTATTTACTTCAGTAAATTTATGCACCTGTTGATTTATTTCTTTAAAAAAAGAATTTCAACTTATATTTATTTATGTCATTAAATTTATGCACAGCTTGATTTCCCCCCTTAAGTCCCCTCAAAGTGGTTTTATGAGCAGCTTAAAAGAATAAAGGCAATAAAGAGTAAAAACAACTCTTCCTTGCTGATGTTCTCTTTGGAATGCTTTAAACCAGGGTCTCCCAAACTTGGGTCTCCAGCTGTTTGGGGGCTGCGAGTCCCATCTTCCCTTCTGTGGAAAACAGCTGGAGACCCAAGTTTGGGAGACACTGGTTTAAACTAAAAACAGGTCAAAACGGACATCAGCATTCCTTGCACTTATATACACTTTCATTTTCCTCAAAGTGGTGAGCATTTTTCTCTACTCTGCCACCACATTTAATCCTCACACACAACCCTGCCAGGTAGGTCAGGCTGGGAGAGGCCGTGACCCCAAGGTCAGCAGCCAGCGAGCTTCATGGCCAGTGGATTTGAGCCCTGTTTCTCCCAGGTCCTTGTCCCACTCCCTAACCACTACGCCCCGCTGCCTCTTTTACGCGCTTGGTGTGTGGGTGAGGGCCATAAAGGGCCTCCTCGCGAGCATGCAAGCCCCGAAATGCTTTCCCAACCCACTCTTGGAGGTTCTCCGCCATTCTAAGGTAGCTGGCTCTGTCCATGGGCGCTCCATTGAGGAATTGGAAGAAACTAAGAAGGCTTGGGGGACGCGGGTGGCGCTGTGGGTTAAACCACAGAGCCTAGGACTTGCCGATCAGAAGGTCGGCGGTTCGAATCCCTGCGACGGGGTGAGTTCCCGTTGCTCAGTCCCTGCTCCTGCCAACCTAGCAGTTCGAAAGTACGAAATGCAAGTAGATAAATAGGTACCGCTCCGGCAGGAAGGTAAACGGGCGTTTCCGTGCGCTGCTCTGGTTCGCCAGAAGCGGCTTAGTCCTGCTGGCCACATGACCCGGAAGCTGTACGCCGGCTCCCTCGGCCAGTAAAGCGAGATGAGCGCCGCAACCCCAGAGTCATCCACAACTAGACCTAATAGTCAGGGGTCCCTTTACCTTTTTTAAGAAGGCTTGGATGAGGTCAAGGGGGACCCCCACCTTGCCCAGTCTCCTGGATGCCCCAACAGGAAGCTCCCCACAGGCAGAAGGACCTCATGAGCACCACAGTCCCTTGACATGGGACCCTCTGGCCCCTCCCATGTTTCCGAACCCACCTTTCTTGTGTCCCAGAGCGACTGCCAGGTCCATGGGGGTGTATCCTGAATCTGCCTCGGTTGTGAGATCAGCACCATGGGCTGAGAAGAGGGAGGGGAGACAAATATTTTATGCATTTTATTTTAGTGCTATGGTCCTTTTTTTTTTAACTTTACACACACATTATTTATTAAAGTCCAAAGACCCACAAAAGCAATTTCAAAAGCAAATACAGCAGAAATACATTCCTAGGCAGCCATTGTGTTTTATCCAGAGTGTGTTGGTTTCTATTTCATATTGCCCTGGAGAGAAATTTTGCCACGGCCAGGGTAATATCATTTGCCTTACCCTCAAGGCGATACTTGAGATAGAAGATTTCAGGATTTCCAGGCAAGTTTGCCGATAAGGGTTTAATTAACTGGTTTCTGCCTTGTTTATGCAGCCCAGAATGTAGTAAGAGATGTCCACAGGTTGCATGTGATCACTGTATGAAATATCCCATAGTCTCTGCCTCAAGGATTTAAGGGCAATATCTTAAAAAGCAGAGACATCACTTTGCTAACAAAGGACTGTATAGTTAAAGCTCTGGTTTTCCCAGTAGTGGTGTATGGAAGTGAGAGCTGGACCATAAAGAAGGCTGATCGCCAAAGAATGGATGCTTTTGAATTCTGGTGCTGGAGGAGACTCTTGAGAGTCCCATGCACTGCAAGAAGATCAAACCTCTCCATTCTGAAGGAAATCAGCCCTGAGTGCTCACTTGAAGGACAGATCCTGAAGCTTAGGCTCCAATACTTTGGCCACCTCATGAGAAGAGAAGACTCCCTGGGAAAGACTCTGATGTTGGGAAAGATGGAGGGCACAAGGAGAAGGGGATGACAGAGGACGAGATGGTGGGACAGTGTTCTCGAAGCTACAAACATGAGTTTGACCAAACTGAGGGAGGCAGTGGAAGACAGGAGTGCCTGGCGTGCTCTGGTCCAGGGTGTCACAAAGAGTCAGACATGACTGAACGACTAAACAACAACAATCATAACCCAAGATATGTTTCATACAACAAACAGCGTGAGAACACAGGCAGAGTCTATTTTGATACGATCTACCAGTCAGTCTGCCATTTAGGGCTTCAGATGGGAATACATTTAATCTGGGTTTGGGCTGGGTGTTCACCAGTATGCGGATGATACCAGCCTTAAATCAAGCACTGCTAGGAGTCGTTTCTTTCCGTTTTCCAATGTATTTCTTATCAATAAAAAAATCCAGACCGACACGAACAAATTTTCCTTCTCAAAGTGTGGCCCAGAGGAAAAAGTTGGGAGAACCATGGCCCTAACCACTGCACCACACTGCCTCAGAGATGTTTAAGTTGCCACCAAGAGAGAAATATGCCCTATAGCATATTTCGCCACATCAAAGTCCATTGCAGGCAAAACAGGGAGCTTCGTGGCAACTCCAAAAAGCCAGCAGAGGCATTGTGGCAAAACCCAAAAATGCTTCCATGGACTTACAAAGAGCTGGCAGCAAACTACTGCACTCACAGTAGAGGTAAAGGGACCCCTGACCATTAGGTCCAGTTGCGGACGCCTCTGGGGTTGCGGCGCTCATCTCGCTTTACTGGCCAAGGGACCCGGCGTACAGCTTCTGGGTCATGTGGCCAGCGGGACTAAACCGCTTCTGGTGAACCAGAGCAGCGCATGGAAACGCCGTTTACCTTCCCGCCGGAGCGGTATCTATTTATCTACTTGCACTTTGACGTGCTTTCGAACAGCTAGGTTGGCAGGAGCAGGGACTGAGCAACGGGAGCTCACCCCGTCACGGGGATTCGAACCACCGACCTTCTGATCGGCAAGCCCAAGAGGCTCAGTGGTTTAACCCACAGCACCACCCTACTCACAGCAGACCTGATGAAATTAATGGACCCACGTTATTATCGCTCGGGGGGAAGGCCCGTTGGTTGACCCCCTCGTTCTCAGCTGTGGCCGAAAGGAGGCAAACTTGGCTTCTCCATCCCAAAATAAGATTGTCACTCAGGTACAGAAGCACATTCACCCGACACCACTTACCTAGCAAGGCCTCAATGCATTTGACGTGGTTCCCGCGCACAGCATAGAGGAGAGGGGTCCCGCCATTCTGCAGAGGCAACCGAAAAGCATCAGCACAAGGAGGAAAAAACACCCCCACACACACACTTTCTTAGGCAAATAGGCAAAAAACTGAAAATCCTTTGTTAAAAGATATCATTGAGATTTAGACGGAATATAAAAGAAAAGAGAAGATAGTTATAAAAGGGGAAACCAGTGAAATTTACAAAATATTTGTAGAATTGGAGAAAGCCTACACCCCCCCCCCCACATGGCCTGGCTCAGAGGGCTGGCACTCAGAGCAGGTTGCTGGCATCCGCCCATCTTGAGAGTCCTTCCTCTAAAAATAAATCAAGGTTCTAGTCCTCAGCTTTCTAGAGTGTTTCCCAGTCTTCCCTAGAGATGCCCTCTGTATGCACAGACGGTGCTCTGACGGCTGAGCTGCAGCCCTTGCCCTTAACAACAAAATAGGTTTCCAGACCTCATGGTTCTGAGTACAGGGCTGATTTATATAGGAAGCTCTCTTTTACTGAGTCCCTCTTATTCAGGGTTGTCTACACAGACTGGCAGCTGCTCTCCAGGGTTTCAGGGGATGCCCCCAGCCTTCTGAGGGTCTTCTGGATACAAATCAGATGCTTAACCTTCCCCTAGAAATAAATCAAGATTCTAGTCCTCATGACTCTGAAGCAGCAGCAGAGCAGAACTGGACAGGAAGATGCCTTATACCAAATTAGACCACCGACCTGCTTAGCTTAGCCCTGTCCACACTGGCTGGCAGCATCTCTCCAGGTGTTCACTTTCCTAGGTCTGACTGGAGATGCCATCAGGAATGGAACCTGGAACCTTCTGCATGTAAAGCCCCTCTCCTATCCTACTTCTTAGGGGTGTTGTGAGGCTGAAAACTGGCCGAAATGTGGCAGGGGGTCAGCAAACCCTCAGACCTTGGGGGGGGCGGACTATATTGGGGGGGGGGAGAACGAATTCCTATGCCCCACAAATAACCCAGAGATGCATTTTAAATAAAAGGGCACATTCTACTTATGTAAAAACACACTGTTTCCCAGACCATCTGTGGGCCGGATTGAGAAGGTGATTGGGCCGGATCCAGCCCCTGGGCCTTTGTTTGCCTACGCATGGACTTTCAGCCTTTCTCAACCTGTGGGTCCCCAGATGTTGTTGAACTACAACTCCCATCACCCCTAGCTAGCAAGCCAAGAGACTCAGGGATGATGGGAATTGTAGTCCAACAACATCTGGGGACCCACAGGTTGAGAACCGCTGGACTAGATGATCCTCAGGGTCTCTTCCAAGTATAAAAATGCTGCAACCCTTTCCCATTGGGAAGTCGTCCCATCCTCTGGATTGCTGCGGCTGCCCTTTCCCGAACCTTTCCCAACTCTGCAGTATCCTTGTTGAGACAAGGCAGATCTGTCTAGGTGCTTTGGCTGTTGATCTCAGACCCAAATAATCCTGGTTTCTGCATCAGGCAGATGCAGCGTTCCTGTTAAATCAGCCCTTCCTTTGCCTTCATGAGGACTGGAATCCTGGGTGATGTATGTATTCCCATTTACAGCCAAGAGGTGGCAGAGGAGGGCGACCGAGATGACCAAGGGCCTGGAAACCAAGCCTGATGAGGAACGGTTGAAGGAGCTGGGTACGTTTAGCCTAGGAAAGAGGAGATATGATAGCAATCTTCAAATATCTCAAGGGCTGTCAGAGGGAAGAGGGGACAAGCTTGTTTTCTCCTGCTCTGGAGGGCAGGACTCGAACCAATGTCTTCAAGGAAGACATTTAGCAAGAACTTCTGACAGTAAGAGCTGTTCAAGCATGGGATGGAAGGTTGTCGACTCTCCTTCCTTGGAGATTTTCCAGCAGAGGTTGGGTGGCCATCTGTCCTGGATGCTTGAGCCGAGATTCCTGCCTTGCAGGGGGTTGGACTAGATGACCCTTGGTGGCCCCTTCCAACTCTACAATCCTATGATTCTATGAATGCGGGGCCTGCCAAAAGCTGATTCAGGTCGGCAGGGTCATACCTGCCCCCCTTCCACCCGCCGATGCAAAAGTTACCCAGTCGTAAGTGTTGATGTCCACGTCCTTCTCCAGGAGCAAGGTGACGATGTCCGTGTAGCCCCCCATGCTGGCGAGAGACAGGGCGCTCTCCCTCTCCTTTGCAAGGACGTGGGGGTCTGCACCCTGGGGAGAGAGGACACACAGGGCTGCAGCCGCGGCAGGGAAAATGCGGGGGACCCCTGCGCTTCCCCCTCCCCACCGCACGTTCCTTACCCATTGCAGCATGCTGCGGATGGTCTCAATCTCCCCAAAAGCCGCAGCCCACATCAGCGGCGTGAAGCCCCGCTCGTCGGGCTTGTTTAAAAGGTTCTCGCCTGTCAACATTTCCAAAATTAGGGAGCTTATTGACACAGGGGTAGGAAAGTGCAGGGGTCTTCATGTAGGCCGCACAACGGTCTTTCCCGGCTAAGTGAATTAAGTTATGGTAGCATTTGGTCAGGGGTCAGCAAACTTACTGCGCCTTGGGCAGGTGTCTCCAGTGGCGATCACTCGGCGGGCTAGAGGGCGGGGGAGCGCGTGCCCATACGTGTGCACACATGCTATTTCCGGTGCACTTCTGGGTCGGAGGAGCACCGGAAATAGCTTGTGCGCGTGTCCACGGGCCTCCTCCGACCCAGATGTGCACCAGAAATAGCACATGTGCATGCATAAATAACGCTTGCGCATGAGCACAAGCTATTTCTGGTGCTCCTCTGACCCAGAAGTGGGCAGCCACGCAGCACAGCGCCAGTAAGAGTGGGCGGCAGGCATTGCCACAGGCCGGATAAACAAGTCCCTCTGGCCTTATCCAGCCCGCGGGCCTTAGCTTGGGGACCGCTGCATTTGGTTTTACAACAGATTTCTCTCATTCTATGCACTGTTTGTTTTTAATTTTTGTGATTTTCCTGAGCACTGGCTGGAATAGCTAATGATTTAAGCGGTGCAATTGGGGCGGGTGATTAATAAAACTAAGGGGGCAGTAGAAGTATGAAAAGAAGAGAATAAAAGAAGAGAATAAAAATTTGAAAAACCATGTTTCATCTGTTGTGCAATAACAAGTAGGTTTTGAGGAGGGTTATTTGAAAGAAGAAATATTGCACTGATATGTTAAGTGTTGCTGAATAATGATTTGATATAACCTTGCCTGGAGGAGAATTTTGCTGATCATAGTAAATAGCTGTCAAATGATTAAATAAAAGTTTTAAAAACATCTTAAATAAATAAACTGACCCTGTGAGGCAGACTCTAGCTAGTGGGCAGGAAGTCAGAAGCGGGTGGAGGGGGCGGGGTGCTCCTATCTCACCTTTCCTCAGATTTTCTTTCAACAGGACCAGTTCTCCCTGGGCTGCCAACTGATGAATAGAAAGAGCTGGAAATGTAAAAAAACAAACAAACAGGATTTCATTGAGAACTGAAGAAGGGAATAGAATGCAGTCTTACAGTAAGGGACTGCACAGAACCCAAATTCCAAGCCAGTTTTTGCAAAATGATTGACCTGTTCTATAAAATATGCAATGGTATTCAAACCATTCTTGTCTTTGCATAATTAATCCTCAGAGGGAGGAGGGAAGCAGACGCCTTTCATGATCGCTAGAAATGTCATTCACTGGCAATCATGAGGGATGGAAACTTGACTTTTGGATTAATGCCTTTAAAAATAAATAGAATAAAATGGCCTGAGGAGGGGAGGGCGGATTTGCTCTTGAGCCCTCTGTTCATGAAGGGAAAAGGAACGGCTTGGTGGGTGTTAGAGACCATTGGGAAGTCAATTAATAGGGAAAGCAGCACAACAGAATCATAGAACCCACAACCCTGCGATTAAGATTCCTGTGCTCTACCAACTCCGTTAACCCTGAATCTTGACTGATTTTTAACAAAAAACAAATTGATTTCCCTCTTCAAGGTGCTTGTCTTCTTGAACAACAAAAAAGTGTATAGCCCGTCAGTTTACCAAGTGGTTTGGGAAGTCAGTTCAGAGGAAAAGCAGCATAACAGGATCGTGAACTTTGGCTGATCTTAACAAGGGGCTAGTCCTCTAGAGCAACAGGGAAAAATGTATAAATGGGGAGAACTGAAGCAACCTTGGCTTCAGCTGATTCACAGCCCCCGCCCCCCATTCCCCAGCTAATGGAAAGCAAAAATGTTTTGTGGCACAACAACAACTCACTGTCCAAAGTGGCCGGCAAGGCAGATGCCTCGTTGCCACGCTGCCGGTTGGTCAGGGTGGTCGCCAGCTTGAGACTGCTTCCATCTGCATTTTTGAAGAAAGACAGACAAAAGATGTTAAACCTGGAACCTTCATTTTTCAAGGACCGGTTCTCTCCATGCGAACCAACCTGGACCCGGCAATCACCACCTGAGGCCCTTCTTCATGTGCCTCCTCTGTGAAAAGTCCAGAGGGTGGCCACACAAGAACGGGGCCTTTTCTGCAGTGGCTCCCTATATGTGGGACGCTCTCCCCAGGGAGGCTCGCCTGGCACCTTTGTTACTTATCTCTAGGCACCTGGGGAAAACATTCCTCTTTTCCCAGGCCCTTGGCTAATTAAACAAATTAAAAGGTATACACATTAAAAGTGAAACGAAATGAAATATCCTTTTTGAGGAGAGGCGACCGGGTTTGAAGACTTGCCATTTGGTGCAGGAACAGCTTGGTTTGGGTCATCTTTCTCCTCCGAGTACGGATACAGCCGCAAGATGACTGATGCCTGATCGTCCTCCGGGTCGCTGGCGGGCATCTCTGAGTCCTTTGAGGGGGCATTGTGGGTCATTTCGGCGACAGGAGCTTCTGGAGAAATTGTGAAGGTGTCTATGGCGGCGGCAGGTCTACAGCGCCCTGAGAGCTTTGACACAGCAAAGAAACAGGAGCACAAGAAACTGCCCTCAGACAGAACCAGACTACTGGTCGACCTGCTTGTGCACTGCCTACCCTGACTGGCAGCTGCTGTCCAGAATCCAGGCATGTCTGTGTCATTGGGGATTGCACCAGGGATGCAAAGCAAGGTGCTCTGCCACTTCTTCAAAATTAAAAAGATTCTAGTCCTCATTATTCTTCCGAAAGCTGCCTTGTACTGAGTCAGGTGGGGGGCATTCCCAACCTCACCAGCAGATGCCCAGGACTGAACCTGGAACCGCCTTCAGACAAATTGTGCATTCTGTGGGAAGGGCAATAGCTCTGGGGTTAAGGATGAGGCGCTAGTCCTCATGGTTCCAAGTAAAAGGCTGGTTAACAGGAGCAAAGGAAGTTTATAGACAGTGAGGCCACTGGTCCACCAAGCTCAGGGCTTCCAATACTGACTGGCCGGAGCTCTCCCGTGTTTCCGTCTCAGGGGGAGCCTCTCAAATTCCTACCTGGAGATGCCACTGAGAATTGAACCCAGGCCTACAGCATACAAAGTATTATTATTATTATTTATTATTATTTATTATTATTATTATTATTATTATTATTATTATTATTATTATTATTATTATTATTATATTTTATACCCTGCCCAACTCTACTCTGATTTGTTTACAACCCTTCTGAGGTCACCCCCGGGCCAAGTCTTGGAGGGGTTTCCTGCCTCCAACACGTGACGTAAAAACTCACCAGCCTCTCCCATTAGAAGGGCGATGACGTCAAGTTTACACATAGCCCTTTAGAAAAAGTTGGCGATCATGGTGCCGCCAGATCCGCTTTGACGCATCTCCCCCTCTCTTTGCTCCCTCTGCCCGTCCGCGCAAAACTGAAAGTAACTTTCTCTTCCCACGATGCATTTGCAGCCGCTCCCGCGGGGTGGCGGCGGCGGCCTGGCCCTTTAAGAGCTTCTGAATGAGGTTGCGGAAGCCGGGATTGTTATGAATGAGCGGCGCAGCTCAGCCTCCGCCCCGCCCTCCAGCTCCGCCAATCACCGGCCACTAACTAAGAGGAAGCGCTTCCCCCGAAGGACGGTTTAAAGGGCCAGCCGTTCAATTGTTTTCTTTTTTAAAAACCCTCCAGAAAATTTGGTTTTGATTATGCTTTAATGCATTGTATTTATTTAACGTATTCATTAGACCGCTGTTCTGAGCCAACGCCCGTCCAAAGCAGCTTCCAACTGACAACAATAAAATACTGTTTTTATTACCCTATAAAACTGTTTTTAAAAAATATTTTATTTTTTACAAAATACTACAAAATTTAAAAAGTTAAAACACTCCACATAAACTTTAACAGCTGTCATCCTCAGAACCAATGAGCACTGAAGATGACCCAGAGGCTTTAAATGTTTTAACAGCAGGCAGCTATTGCACTGGTCCAGCCCCCTGCAGGCCGTAGTGATAATCTCTTCCATCCTTTGTCACCCTAGTGCTTCCCAGATGGTTTGGACTACAAGAAGAAGAAGAGAAGAGTTTGGATTTGATATCCCGCTTTATCACTACTAAGGAGTCTCAAAGAGGCTCACATTCTCCTTTCCCTTCCTCCCCCACAAGAAACACTCTGTGAGGTGAGTGGGGCTGAGAGACTTCAGAGAAGCGTGACTGGCCCAAGGTCACCCAGCAGCTGCAGGTGGAGGAGCGGAGACGCAAACCCGGTTCCCCAGATTATGGGACTACCGCTCCTAACCATTACACCACACTGGCACCACACTACAACTCCCATTAGCCTCAACCAGCATTAGGGTCTACGCTGAGTAGAACCTCAATGGTCTAAATCATACCCAGAGTAGACCCATTGAAAGGAATGACTTGTATCGAACTGAGTCCTACTCAAAAATTAGACCCACCGAAAGCAATGGACCTAAACTGGTCACTTCTATTCATTTCAGTGGATCTACTCAGTGGCATAGAATTGTATCATAGAATTGTAGAGTTGGAATGCAGACCCTCCAAGCACCCCTATTTTCCAGGGACAAACCCGGATTTACAGAAGCTGTTCCGGTTTCTCATATGAACCCGGAATGTCCCACTTTTCCTTAGGAAGCCCCTATTTTTACTGAAGAAACGTTGAAGGGTATGGAATTATGCAAGCCCTGAGCCAATGAGATAGGTAACTATATAACCTTTAGAAGAAATCTGAAGGCAGCCCTGTATAGGGATTTTTTAAATTAATGTTTAATGTTTTATTCTGTTTTTATATATGTTGGAAGTCACCCAGAGTGGCTGGGGCAACCCAGTCAGATGGGCGGGATACAAATAATAAAATTATTGCTATTTTAAGGGAATAGGATGTCCCTTTTTTCATTGGAGAAATGTTGGAGGATATGGGAAGGGACACTCAGAAGCATCTAGTCCAGCCTCCCGCAATGCAGGGATACGCAGCTGTCCCTTATGGGGCTCGAACTTGCAACCTAGGCATTATCAGCGCCACGCTCTAACCAACTGAGTAATCCATCTGACCTATAGTTTGAAAACTTTCCAGGGGAAAATGAAAGAGAGGTCATTTGCAAAGGCACCCGTTTCTGTGCCAGACAAATCTAAGGCCAGCTGAAATTCTAAAGGCGCATATTAGGGAGTAAGCCCCATTGAACCCTGGTGGCCTCACTTTTGAGCAGCCATGCATTTATTGGCTAGAGTGGGGAAACTCTTGCATTCGGCCAGGAGGGACCTCCAAGGCCCCTTATGGCTGGTCTGTCTCGACAGACAATGGAGTGCGCCTCCAGGGGTGAAGCCAGCCAACCGCCTTAGGGACTCCATTCCGGATTTCTGGGGGATATCCAGGACTCCTGAGCCTGCTCTCCTCCCGAAGGGACCCCCCAGTGGAGAGTTGGGGTCAGAGTTTCCCTTCTCCCCCTGGTCGAGCCCCGTCCGCCCCTCACTTCCCTCGACAGCGCCCAGTGGGAACCTTTCTCACCGGACGGTGTTTCCGAGCGGCTCCCCTTTCGGCGCTGCACGCGGCCCGTCGGAAGTGGCCCGGCAGCTGTCCTCCTTGTCCGGTGCCGCGGCCCGCTTTCCCTCCCGCCGCTTCGCGCTCTCCCCGGGATCATGGAGGAGCCGGAGATGCAGCTCAAAGTGAAGAAAGGTAGCGGCGGAGGAGCCACTTCCGGTGGTGTCGCGCCCAAAGGCGTCCGGGCACGAATGGGGAGGGGGGCGCGCAATGATTCGCAGGAGCGCAAAACCGCAGCCAGGATTGTGTGTTTGTTTTAGGGAAGCGCCCAAAAAGCGGCCCCAGCCCCTCTTTTCCCAAGCTCATGCCTTCAAACTGAACGCCATGCGCCAAGAGCGCCTCTGAGCATGTGCAGATAGCATTCCCCTGGCAGAAAGCCGCCTTCTCTCCTGGACACGCTGGAGCCCCGGAATGTCCTGCATGAGCAGGGAAACGATGTTTTATTGTTTACAGTGGTACCTCAGGTTACATACGCTTCAGGTTACAGACTCCACTAACCCAGAAATAGTGCTTCAGGTTAAGAACTTTGCTTCAGGATGAGAACAGAAATCGTGCTCTGGCAGCGCGGCAGCAGCAGGAGGCCCCATTAGCTAAAGTGGTGCTTCAGGTTAAGAACAGTTTCAGGTTAAGAACGGACCTCCGGAACGAATTAAGTACTTAACCTGAGGTACCACTGTATTATTATTATTAAATCATATTTAATCCACAGAAAGAATAATAACATTATTCTTTCATTAGTATTAATATTACGCCGTTGTAATTCCCTTCATGTCAATAGTATGTAGTAGGGGGGGGGGACAGAGTCATAGCCATTCCCACCTGTGTTTATTGTGGGGGGGGACACAGTTGTGTTGCATTGGAAATGGCTTGCATTAGACCCATTGAAAGCAATGGCCCTGTGAGGTGGGTGAAGAGGTCGCCCCGTGTGCTTTGTGATGGAGTGGGGATTCGAACCCTGATCTCACAGGTCCTTGCCTGACACTCTCACCGCTACACCCCACTGGCTAGACCTTCTGCAATGATGCAGCTCTATAAATTAAGTAGGTAACTAAATATGGGGAAAGCAAAATGTCACTTAGAGAAGGATCTGAACAAAATTCCTGGAAGCCTGAATCTGTTTTATTCTGGATTGTTTTATCTCAACCACATTGTGATTTTTTTCCTTTAAAATACAAAGATTTTTCCTTTAAAATACAAAGTGTTATAGAAATGAAAATAATAATAATTGCAATTAAAAAAAGGCACCTAGACATTCTGTTGTGACCACAGCCTAGGTTTAATGTACCATTTGGTAATTAGGTTATATATATGAGTTTCTAACACTGGTAATGGTTGTAGTAGTAGTAGTGATGATGATGGTGGTGATGATGATGATAGCTGTCTGGAAAGGATTTCCTGGCTTGGCAATGAAGCTGCAATTAAAATTAACATCTCCCCATTCTTCCTAGTGACAGACAAGTTTACGGAGAGCATGTATGTCTTGGCCAACGAACCTTCTGTGGCTCTGTATCGGCTTCAGGAGCACGTCAGGCGCTCCCTCCCGGAGCTGGCCCAGCATAAGGTATGCCACCTTCGAATCCAGGAGTGAAAAAACTCAAATACGCACCATGCTTCATCATGGACCCTGCATTGCAGGGGCTTGGGCTACGTGGCCCTTGGGATCCCGTCAAATTCTGTGATTCGCTAGCACCAGATAAGCTAGCTGAACCTGCCCCACTTCAGTGTATCTTTAGGGGTTGTGGGGGTCACTGTTTTAAACAGTCCTGCCTTTCTCCAAAGAATCCTGGGACCCGTGGGTTGCTGAATATAGGGAGGCCCCTATAGTCCCCTCTCAGAGCCAGTATATGCAATTCGCCAAGTGCATTTTGGTGCTGTAGGAGACTCTTGAGAGTCCCATGGACTGCAAGAAGGTCAGACCTCTCCATTCTGAAGGAAATCAGCCCTGAGTGCTCACTGGAAGGACAGATCCTGAAGCTGAGCCTCCAAGACTTGGGCCACCTCAGGATAAGAGAAGACTCCCTGGAAAAGACATTGGGAAAGATGGAGGGCACAAGGAGAAGGGGACGACAGAGGACGAGATGGTGGGACAGTTTTCTTGAAGCTACCAGCATGAGTTTGACCAAACTGCGGGAGGCACCGGAAGACAGGAGGGCCTGGCGTGCTCTGGTCCAGGGAGTCATGAAGAGGCAGACACGACTAAACGACAAAGCACATTTTATACCTGTCAGCCCTCTGCAACCGAGAGATTAGCTTATATGGCGCAGCTGTATAAATTAAGTAGGTAAATAAATATGGGGAAAGCAAAATGGTTGGCGCCTCATGTCTCCACCATCTGGAGGTTCATGCCTGGGGATCATTGGATCTGGACTGTTTTCACACACTAATACAAAATCCTGTAGAATCTATCAGTTCTATTTTATCTGCACAATTGGAATGAATTTCAGGAACCAAAATGCTTTTCATGTGCAGACTCAGCAGGAGTGGTGAACAATGTTATAGTTAATTGTTGTTGCTTGTCTTCACTTACCGCACTGCCCTACTTACAGTTGGGAAGAATATTCCTACGTTATGAATGGTCCATGTCATCATTAAGAAAAAGAGGTTAGAATAGGCCAATAGATATGTGGACTGTCTCTGTATCAAGTGACTTTCTTCTTTAAGTTCTCAAAGCTCTTAACCAAGCTCAGGGTTGTCCTCTGAACTAGCCAGATGTTTAACTGAGAATCAATCAGTCCGTCCATCATTTGAAAAATAAGACTTTGGAGCTGTCTTGCCTCAAAATGGCAACTGGACATTCCTTTCTGGCAACTGCAACCTTGGTTTAAGGAGCCATTTGGTGCCTGGCTCATATATCTGAGTTTTGAACACAGCCCAAAGCTCCAGTTCCAAGGGAAGAGGAATTGAGTGTTAAATCATCTTGGGAATTGTAGCTCTGGGAGGGAGAATATGGGTCTCCTAACAGCTCCCAGTACCATGGATGTACAGTGGTACCTCGGGTTACAAACACCTCGGGTTAAAAACACTTTGGGTTACAGACTCCGCTAACCTGGAAGTAATACCTTGGGTTAAGAACTTTACCTCAGGATGAGAACAGAAATCGTGCGGTGGCAGCGGGAGGCCCCATTAGCTAAAGTGGTACCTCAGGTTAAGTACGGTTTCAGGTTAAGAACGGACCTCCAGAATGAATTAAGTTCATAACCAGAGGTACCACTGTAGTAAAATCCTATATCAGAGAACCTGCCAGCCTTCAAATGTTGTCACCTCCCAGTGTTCCAGCGGAGAGTCAGATAGGATGGATGAGTGTAGAAACATGTGCAAGCCCACAGCTAATGCTTGAAGTTTTATAGTGCTTTTATAGTTTGCTGGAAACAGCCCAGAGTGGCTGGAGCAATCCAGTCAGAATTATAAAATTACTACGACTACTACTACTACTACAGAATTGCCAACCCTGCCCTCCATCAGGAGAGGGCCATTTCCCTCATCTCATTATATTTTGTATTTATTGATTACATTTCTTTCTCACCCTCTTTCCTCCAAGAAGCTCTAGGCGGCGTGTATGGTTCTCCCTCTCCCCATTGTAGCCCTCAACAACCCTGTGAGGTAGGCAGTTGTTGTCATCGTTGTCGTTACGGTACAGATTTGCGGGCTTCTTCATACAGCGAAGCCAGCCTTCGCAGCACAGAAACAGAACAGGGTGCACAAATGCAAGCCCTGAAAACGAGATAATCAGCCAACTCTAAAGCAACACAACCATCCATGCAAACTCCTGAAAACGACAAAACCATTTCATCGCATATAAAGCTTATTTTTCCATAAATAACTGGGTTACCGGAGCTGCTGGTGGTGAACATGAGTCTCTCTTCTGCTCCACCCCTGTCTAATCCTCACAACCTCCTGCGAGGTAGGCTAGGCTGAGGGGCAGTGACCCCAAGGTCACCCAGCCAGCTTCCTGGCCCAGTGGGAGGATTTGAACCTCGGCCTCCCAGGTCCTACGTGTGCAGATCATTCTCTGGAGGGAGGGGTTGGTTCTTACTGGGAGGGGGAGATGTTGGAGGAGAGGGTATTTCGGGTTTTGTGAAAAGGGATAGACAGTCAATACAACAGGGAGGGCAGATGTTATCCGGGCTGCTTGTTCCCAAACTTATTTAAAAAGTCCCTTGTTTAATTTAGGGGCTTGTATTAATAGTGGTGCCGTAGGGAGAGCAGGGTTTTGGAAGAGAATGCTAGCAAAATGGAGAAGGTCACCCTGCTGTCTTTCTTCCTTAAAAAAGAAAAAATTCACCAAGGATTTATTCATCTTTTCCAACTAGGCAACAACTCACGGATAAGCTGCCCTGGCGAGAGAGAGGGATTTGTTATTCCCCAGCTCCGAGTTAAAGAAAGCAACCTCCTCCCTCTGTTTCCCCCACCCCTTAGCTATCTTTTGGGGACTGGGATCTGCTGTTTGTTCCTCCCCTGTCCCATTAATGTGCCGTTAATTCCATTGTCTTGAGCATTAGCCAGCTTAAGCTAATGCAAGTCATCCAAGGGAGGCGATCTGAGATTTTTTGAATTTTCTGGACTTGGGGGGCATGAGTGTGTTTTGCATTAAGCCACAGCTACCTTTCATTCACCCCTTTAGTTTTTTAAAAAAGAAGTTAGTGGGCCTTTGGGGTTGGCATCCGTCTATCTCGGGAGGCAATGAAGTGCACCTTTGAGGGTGAAGTCAAGCTGTTGGAAGGTTGCAGCACCTGAGACCAATGCGGGAGAGACATATTGCATTGCAGCCGGGGCAGATGAAGGCGTCTAGTTGTGCTGCTGCAGATGCACCAGGGCATTTCCTCTCTGTGTGCTACTCCTGGCACAGCCATTCCTCCTCTCATCACTGCTATGGATGCAATCCTGACTGCAGACATCTTTGTAAGACACAGTCTGCCAACGGTCCCATAGAGCACCTCCTTGGGGATCCTGCCATCTTCCATTCTGTGCATGTGGCCAAGCCAGAGTAGACATCGCTGAGACAGGAGCACGAACAAGCTGGGAATGTGGGCTTGGGGGAGCCCATTTTGGTTTGAGACTCTGTCCTGCCATGTGATGCCCAAAATCTTCCTGCTGCAGCACCTGTGACCCAGTGTTAGAAACTCAGATATATAAGCTCATCACCAAATGGCTCCTTAAGCCAAGGTTACAGTCACCAAGACAGAATGCCTTGTAGCCATTTGGAGGGCGGTTGGCTCTAAAGTTGTATTTTTCAGTACGACTTTTTGATTCTTTACATTTATTCTGATTGTGTGGATAAAATATAACAGATAGAATTCTACAGGATGGGGCCTTAGTGTGTGAAAACAGTCCAGATGGGGGAGACGTCAGGCCCCATCCTGGCACCTGGGCATCTTCACTTGGTTGCAAGTGGCTGATAGCCAGGTACAAAATGCGCCTGGCAAATTTCGAGTGCTGCTGTGACCGTATAATAAATGTTTGATTGGCTAAGGCGTTTGTTTTCTCTGCAAAGGAGGTGACCCATTGTGTCTCTGAACCTTGGCTTCTGTGGCTAAATCTGCTGTCCACCTGCAGGGCTTTCTTGCAGATAAGTTCAGATATTTAAGCATAACAGGCCAGACTTATTTTGGAGAAGTCGGAGGCTGCCCATTGCCCCTCTGAATGACTCATGCAATTGTAGAGTTGGAAGAGACCCCCCAAGGGTCGTTGCAGCCTTTTCTCCTTGGGCAGTTTGTGACCAGAACCCCCACCCCAAAAGCACTAGGGTTGGGTCTTTGGATGTGCTGCATGGCAGTGTTTAGCGCATCAAGCTAGAACTGAGGAGACCCAGGTTGCTTCTTGGAGATCATCACCCTGTCACCTTTCCTCCTTGCAGGCCGACATGCAGAACTGGGAGGAGCAAAGTCAAGGGGCCATCTACACCGTGGAATACGCTTGCAGGTACTTGGGGGAAGCCTGTAGGTCTGCATCCCTATCCCAAAGATGCTTCCCAAGCACCCATAGATAGGCTGCGGTTGGGGGGAAGGCAGCAGAGGGCCTCCGCCGTTGATCCCCATTTCCATGGCTAACTGTACTAAGCTGAAACCAAAACCCACACTGCTTAAAATTAGAATTCAGACTTCCAGGTATCTCATCGCAGCCATGAGAACTCGGAACTTGGCATGCAATTCAGAAGTCTAGTGACCCCGTGAAGGGAAGCTATAGTCCCGCTCTGTTCTGCCTTGGTCAGAACCCACCTGGAGTCCTGTGTCCTGTTCTGGGCTCCACAATTTGAGGAGGATATTGAGAAGCTGGAAGTGTGGAGAGGAGGGCAACCAAGATCTGCTAACCATGCCTGATGAGGAACGGTAGAGGGAGCTGGGCATGTTTAGCATGGAGAAAAGGAGACTGAGAGGAGATATGAAAGCCACCCACAAATTTCTCAAGGGCTGCCACATGGAGGAGGGAGCAAGCTTGCTTTCTGCTGCCCCAGAGGGGAGGATCCAAATCAATGGCTTCAGGGTAAAAGAAAGGAAATTCCAACTCAACATCAGAAAGAACTTTCTGACAGCAAAATAAAAATAAGTAGTAATAATGCCGTCTCAGGTGCTCTCTCTCTCTCTTTTCCAGTGCCATCAAGAACATGAAAGACAGCAGTGTTTATTTCAAGAGCATTGAGGGTCTGCTCAGGCACACCATTGCAGTGAAAGACCGCCTGAATGCTGCCCGCAGGTAGCTCCAGGAAGCCCCCACGAACCCCCCTCCCACCCCCAGAGGAGTCCCAAGAGGCCAAGAGAGCAGCAGTGTGCACTGTGTTGATTGTGGCTGACTTTTTAAATTAAATATTGTTAATATTAAAGCTCAGCAAGCAGCAAGCCGATAACAGAATGTTTATTGCAGTGGTGGGAGGGTGTGTGTGTGTGTGTGTGTGTGTGTGTGTGAGAGAGAGAGAGAGAGAGAGAGAGAGAGAGAGAGAGAGTGTCTTCCTGTGTGCTGAGAGTGAGGGTTTTTCCTACATTCCTTGTGCTTGGGAAAGGTGTGGCAGGAATATGTGAACTGACCTTATCCCAAGTCAGGACTTTTGGCCAGTATTTCCTACTTATCTCCAGGATTTGAGACTCACGTAGTGGGCAGGGGTCTTTTCCCCAGCCTGGGAACCTGGGACCTTCTATTCACAAAGCAGATGATGGGCAACCCAGTCAGATGGGCAGGGTACAAATAATAAAAATATTATTATTATTATTTGTAGTATTATTATTTGTATTATTACAGCTGAGTTGCAGCTCTTCTATTTTTTAAAAAAACAATCAAGTTAAGGTGCTAGTCCTCATGATCAGTGCTTTTTTTCTATATACTCACCATGAAGTTGTTACAGGAAGTGCCACACTTCTTAGCAACAACAAAGGAGGTGCTGGTACTACCTACTTTTGAGGACCCCCTGAAAGAAAGCACTGCTCATGAATCTGACTTAAAATCAGAGCCTAGGAAGGTGCCGTAAACCAGGTGGAACCATTGGTCCATGTAACTCAGCAGATCCCCAGAGTTTCAGGCAGGGAGTCTTTCTGAGCAGGTGCCGGCGATGCCTGGGATTACTTGGGAGCAAATCTGTAGAATAATAGAATTGTTCCTTTGGAAGGGGGCCCATGGGTCATCTAGTCCAACCCTTACAATGCGGGAATTACAGCTAATTTGGACGCTGCTTTCCATCCTCTGTAATTGGAGGTTCCATTACTAGTCACTTGGTGATACAGTAAGATCGCATCTTATGTGGGGGTTTGGGTGCAAGGGAAATTGTGTATATCGCAATGGGGGGGGGGAGAATATGCCATACTCCCAGAGCCCATGCAGTCCAAGTGCAAAAAGATTTTAAACTGTCCACCTGGTTTGGATTTAACCCGCGCAATTTCAACCAGCCTGCCCTCAACCACGTATGGTAGGAATTGCACAAGTGTAATGATGCATAAGATGCAATGCGTCTGCCCTCACCAGGCCAGGATGGATGGTGGTTAACGGCTTGAGGTTGAATCCTAACAAGGCAGAAGTTCTGTTTCTGGGGGACAGGGGGTGAACAGGGGTGGGGGACTCCCTGGTCCTGAATAGGGCAACTGTGCCCCTGAAGGACCAGGTGCACAGCCTGGGAGTCATTTTGGATTCACAGCTGTCCATGGAGGCGCAGGTCAATTCTACGTCCAAGGCAGCTGTCTGCCAACTCCATCTGAGACTCTACCTGCCCGCAGACTGTCTTGCCAGCGTGGTCAATGCTCTGGTTATCTCCCGCTTGGACTACTGCCATGCGCTCTCCGTGGGGCCACCTTGGAAGGTGAATTGGAAACAACAACTAATCTAGAATGCGGAAGCCAGACTGGTGACTGGGAGCACCTGCCAGGATCATATAACACCGGTCCTTAAAGGATCTACATTGGCTCCCAGTACGTTTCCAAGCACAATTCAAAGTGTTGGTGCTGACCTTTAAAACCTTAAACAGCCTCATCCCTGTATGCCTGAAGGAGCGTCTCCACCCCCATCATTCAGCCAGGTCCAGCACCGAGGGCCTTCTGGTGGTAACCTCACTGCAAGAAGTGAGGTTACAGGGAACCAGGCAGAGGGCCTTCTTTGTGGTGGTGCCCTCCCTGTGGAATACCCTTCAGGTGTCAAGGAGATAAGTAACTATACAACTTTTAGGGGACATCTGAAGGCAGCCCTGTATAGGGAAGTTTATAAGTGGTTGATGTTTTACTGTATTTCTGTATATGCTGGAAGCTGCCCAGAGTGGATGGGGCAACCTGGTCAGATGGACGGGGTACAAATATTATTATTATTATTATTATTATTGTCAGAGGCTCAGGAGCAGAAGAGCAGGGGAGAGAGCAAATAGAGAGCGGAGGAGAGGAATCAGAGGGGAGCGTAGGGGAATATGACAGTGGACCGAGAGATTCCATGAGCTTCTCCAGCGAATCAGAAGATTCCCAGGAGGGGGCGCCTATGGTAAGGGCGAGGCGAATCCCAGAGGGGACGATCCATAAACAGGGAACCAGAGGGGAGTCCCAAAGGAGTAGCGGAGAAGTAGGGCCAGTTCCCCCACCAGAGCACAGTGGGGGAGAAGAGGCATGGGAGTCAGGACCAGCGTCTCCTCCATCGGGGAGTGGGGAGACGGAGGGAAGGGCAGGTCCAGCTAGCCTCCTCGAAAGGGGGAGCAGTGACACAAGTGTAACGGTCAGAAGGAAAGTGGGAGGCTGCGCGCGCGCGCCAAGTTCAAATGTGGAGGAGCGCGGGACAGCAGAAAACCCGGATTGGGAGCCAGGTCCTAAAGCCCGAAAGAGGGGGGAGGAGGAGTCGGGAGAATCAGCGTCAGAAGAATCTCGGAGGGCAGAGACTCCGACTAGCAGAAGGACCCAGAGAAAGAAGGAACAGAGGAAGAGGTGGAGTAAAGCTAGAATCTTAAGCTGGTGTCAGGGGGGCGGAGATTCAGATGGGACTTCTATGATCTGACGGATAGATGTAGCGTTGCGCGCTGCACGTCTGGAAATGAGACTGAACTTCAATAAAGACTTTTGAACTTGAGCAAGAAGCAGCGTTGGTCTTGTGTGAGCTGGGACCTTGGGCAGCGCTGACAGTAAGTCCCATCTCAATCCAATAAACTCTGCGAGCTCACGGAGATAGGCAAAGATGACGACTGAGGAAAAAGTCAAGCAATTGCAGGAAGCGGTGTCAACGCTCTACGTTCTGCGTCTAGGAAAAAAGAAGAAGACACAGCTGCGCTCTGCCAGGATCTGCAAGCCAGGTGGGACAAATGGGGAAAGGAGGGGCAGCTGGGAGCCAAGCCGGAGGGAGTTAGCCTCGGGAAAAGGGGGGCAAGCCTTGTGACCCATTTTGACGGGAACCTGCAGCAGTACCCTAACTTCAGAGCAGAAGTAGTCTTCGCGCTCAATTTGCTTCGGAAAGATTTTAGAGATGAGGAGGAGAAAGTGGGTTTCATAATCACTCATCTGCATGGGGAAGCTAAGTCGTGGCTGCGAACTTTGCTACGCGAAAATGACCCCGCCCTCAAAGATTCAAGCGCTTTTATTGGAGCCATGGACGCTTGCTTTAAATCAACGGTGGATGTGGATGTCGCTAGAAGGGAAATGCATGGATTGCGACAAGGGAGAGCGACGGTGCGCCAGTATCATTCCCGCTTTTTTGGGTTAGTAAATGTGCTGGGCTGGCAGAAGGACTCAGCTGCCGTCAGGGATCTGTTCTGGGAGGGGCTGAATGGAGCCGTTAAAGATGAACTGGCGAGGGGGGAGAGACCCCAAAATACAACAGAAGTAGTCCAAAGGGCGCTTGCAATTGGGGTGCGCCTGGAAGAACGCCCGTGGAGCAGGGAGGAGGGGCGAAGAGCAAACACGTCAGTTAGAACGACTCCCTTCCTACCCAGAGAGACAGAGCGCGCTCAGTCCACGCCTCCTCTCATAAGTGGAGAGGAGCCAATGGAAATCGGAGGTGCAAGGGCTCAGACAGCAAGCAGAGCCCAGACACCAGGAGCAGTCAAGGCGAAGGCTCCTAGAGGGAGCAGGAAGTGTTACATCTGCGACAGTGCACAGCACATGGCGAAAGAGTGTCCCCAGAGGCTCCAGAAGCACACTGCAGCCTCAGCAACTGTTAAAGGAGGAATTCAGCAGGCAGTTGAGCAGCAGGGAAAAGGCGACGCCTGGTTGGAGATGGAGGCTCTGGGGCTCAACCAGGCGAGTCAGTGAAACAGTCCCCAGAGATTTTGCAGCCCACAGACCCCCTCCCACCCAAACCAGTGGTGCAACTCACTGCATCGCTCCAGCTGCCCGATGGGCTCACCCTGGAGGTCCCTATTACCATTGACTCTGGTAGCAACGCAGACTTTGTAGGGTTGGACTTCGTCAAGCAGCATCGCATAGCACTCCTGCCAGCCACGATGCCCCTAAATGTTGTCACGGTAGATGGCAGGAAGATACTGGGAGGAGAGGTGGTACAGCAAACACCGCCGCTGGTGATGCAAATTGGAAACCACCGCGAAGTCATCAGTTTCAACGTCACCCACCTGTCGGACACGCCCATAGTGTTGGGCATGAGTTGGCTGGATAGGCACAGCCCGGCATTAGCGTGGTACCAGCGGCAATTGACCTTCTGCTCTTCCTACTGCGCAGCGCACTGCATCCAGACCTGCCAGGAAGGAGAGGGGCAAGAGGATGCACCGCAGCTACACCTAGGCGTGGTGCAAGCGGTGCCCAACAAGTACAAGGACCTTTTGGAAGTCTTCTGCGAGAAGGAAGCAGACAAGCTGCCTCCCCACAGACCCTACGACTGCAAGATTGACCTCCTGCCAGGGGCGACGCTGCCAACTGGGAAACTGTACTCCATGTCTGAAGACGAAATGCAAGAACTCAGGGAGTTCATAGATCGCAATTTGAAGCGGGGATTCATCCGGGAATCCAAAGCAGTGGGGGGCAGTCCCGTGTTTTTCGTGAAGAAGAGAGACACGCCCGAACGGAGGCTCATAGTGGATTATAGAATCATCAATTCCAGGACAAAGCCCACAGCATTCCCCATGCCCAAAATTGACGACCTGCTCGCGACGGTGAGGAAGGGACGGATCTTCACCAAGTTGGATTTACGAGGGGCCTACAACCTTATACGCATGCGGGAGGGCGACGAGTGGAAGACAGCCATGTTTACGCCTTTAGGAACCTATGAATACAGAGTCATGCCGTTTGGTCTCCAAAATGGCTCCCATTGTTTCCAAGCTTTCATGCACCACGTGCTAGCGGGACTCCTCTACAAGAAGTGCGTCTGCTTTTTAGATGATATCCTGATCTTTTCGGACTCGCAGGAGGCGCACGAGGAGGACGTCAAGGAGGTCCTGCAGAGACTACGGGAGCACAGACTTTACGCCAAACTGGAGAAGTGCCAGTTCGACACGACAGAGGTGGATTTCCTGGGCTACAAGCTGTCCGACAAGGGACTTGCCATGGACAGCGCCAAGGTCCGCTCAGTGTTGGACTGGAAGAGCCCGCGCAACCGGAAGGAGGTCCAGAAGTTCGTCGGTTTCGCCAACTTTTATCGCAAGTTCATCAAGGGGTTCGCGAAGGAGACAGCGGCCATCACGGACACCCTCAGCTCCAAGAAGAAGAAGTTCACCTGGACGGACCAG
The DNA here is from genome assembly GCF_027172205.1 of Podarcis raffonei. NCBI lineage: Eukaryota > Metazoa > Chordata > Lepidosauria > Squamata > Lacertidae > Podarcis > Podarcis raffonei. The sequence goes on along the minus strand of NC_070619.1, from coordinate 1,821,830 downwards.
GCGGAGCAGTCCTTTCGGAGGCTCAAGCGTCTCTTCGCGTCCGAAGAACAGCTGCTACACGTAAACCCCAGCAAACCGATGAGGGTTGAAACGGACGCCTCGGACAGAGCGGTGGGGGCGGTCCTGTTGCAGCAAGATCCGCAAGGGGACTGGAGACCGTGCGCATTCTACTCCAGGAAGCTCAGCACGTCGGAGCAGAACTACACCATCTGGGACAGGGAGTTGCTGGCCATTCATGCAGCTTTCAAGGCGTGGCGGCACTTCCTCGTCGGAGCCAGACACACGGTGCAGGTTCGCACGGACCACAAGAACCTGGAGTACTGGCGCACGGCGAAATTCCTGAACCAGAGACACATCCGCTGGGCGGAGTTCTTTGCAGATTTCGATTTCCGGATAGAATACATCCCGGGAGACAACAACGTCATGGCGGATGCGCTATCCAGGAAGCCGCAGTATCTCGAGGAAGCGGCACCGGCAGCGGCCAAACACATTTTCGCACCAGAGGTGTGGGCGTGCGCTTCAGCCGCAGTGGACCTGGACGCAGTCCGTCGTGCGCTACAGGCGGATTCGTTTGCGCAAACCAAGATGGAGGAGGTGCGAAACGGCACAGCGAGGGACGACGAGTTCCAGATACGCGACGGACTACTCCTCCGCAAAGGGGCTCTCTACGTACCGGGAGAAGACCTTCGCGCGAGAGTCTTGCAGCAGCTGCACGACGCGCCCAGCGCTGGGCACTTCGGCAAGGACAAGACGGCGGAATTAGTCACCAGGGACTTTTGGTGGCCCAAGGTGCGGGGAGAAGTTGCGGATTACGTTTCCAGGTGTGACACCTGCCAAAGGGCCAAGCCAGTACACAGGAAGCCGGCGGGTCTGCTGGAACCGCTGCAGACGCCGCTCGAACCATGGGAGAAAGTGGCCCTGGACTTTGTTACAGATCTGCCCAGTTCGCGCGGCAAAACAGCAGTACTCGTGGTCGTAGACCTCTTCACCAAAATGGCGCATTTCATTCCGTGCGCGAAGGTGGCCACAGCGGAACAGACCGCCAAGCTGTTCATAGACCACGTGTTCAAAGCTCACGGCCTGCCGCGGTCCATCCTGTCCGACCGGGGCCGCCAATTCATCTCGAACTTTTGGCAGAAGCTGCTGGGCATCCTGAACGTCAAGATCAACTTAGCGTCGGCACGACACCCGCAGACCAACGGACAAGCGGAGAGGGTCAACGCCATCATGCAGCAGTACCTGCGATGCTACGCCAATCAACAGCCCTCGACCTGGGTGGACTACCTACCGCTAGCCGAGTTTGCCTACAACAACACGAAGCACGGGTCTACAGGGGTGACACCGTTCTTCGCCAACAATGGGCGCCACCCCAGAACCTTCCCGGGGTTGGAGACCGAGGCAGAGGGGGAGCCACGGGGGGCAGAGCACTTAGCCGCAGAGTTACAGGAGGTCCATGAGCAACTCCGAAGGCACTTGGAACTCGCGAAACACGCCTACAAGATGCAGGCAGACAGGCACAGGAGGGTTGGGGAAGACATACAGGTAGGGGACTGGGTCTGGTTAGCAGCTCAGGCAGTGCCGGCCAGAACGCTAGCTAAGAGGAAGCTAGGACACAAGCAGCTGGGACCTTACCAGGTCGCGGCACAAATCAATCCAGTGGCCTACCGGTTGACACTCCCGGAGGGCTCCAGAATGCACCCAGTCTTTCACAGGTCAGTGCTCACGCCTTACAAGGCGCCCCACAGGTTTCAGGCGCCAGGGACCGCACCAGCTCCACGTAGCCCATCGCCAGCAGGGGAGGGACCACAGAGGGCGACGCCACTCAACGAGGTCACAGAGATTTTGGACTCCAGATGGGGGGAAGAGGGAGTTGAATATCTCCTCGCCAGGGAGGGTACTCCGGCCAGCGCCAACGAGTGGGTGCCGTGCTACGCCGTGGAGGAGCACTATCTCAAAGACGAGTTCCATTCGATCTTCCCACACAGACCCATGCCGGCGGAGTATTTTGACGACTGGCTTTTCACACCCACACTGTCAGCCAGCACGTTCCAAGGTTTCTCCTCAGATGAGGAGCCGACGCCGGGGATGAGCTCCCCGGAGGGGTCGCTCTCGGGGTTTGCCACGGACCGCTCCTATTGGTGGGACACTCAACCAGAAGTGGGGTGGAGCAGGGAACTGCTGAGGGGGCCCTTGCACACAGCCTCACCCGAGGGACCGGGGGGAGAGGAGGACATGGACGTGTGGGGGGAGGATCTTGGTTTTGAGCACGACAGCAGAGAAATGGAAGCAGAGGAAGTCGATGTCGACGAACCCATCGTGGGGGGGCCTGATCCCGCTGGACGGTTGCACACCAGGGAGAGAGAACGGAAGCCAGCACTCACACCCCCAGCGCTGGAGCACCTGGAACCCACACCCGAAGAGGGGGAGGGGGGAAGGGGGGGCTTCGAGGGGGGGATGGATGTCAGAGGCTCAGGAGCAGAAGAGCAGGGGAGAGAGCAAATAGAGAGCGGAGGAGAGGAATCAGAGGGGAGCGTAGGGGAATATGACAGTGGACCGAGAGATTCCATGAGCTTCTCCAGCGAATCAGAAGATTCCCAGGAGGGGGCGCCTATGGTAAGGGCGAGGCGAATCCCAGAGGGGACGATCCATAAACAGGGAACCAGAGGGGAGTCCCAAAGGAGTAGCGGAGAAGTAGGGCCAGTTCCCCCACCAGAGCACAGTGGGGGAGAAGAGGCATGGGAGTCAGGACCAGCGTCTCCTCCATCGGGGAGTGGGGAGACGGAGGGAAGGGCAGGTCCAGCTAGCCTCCCCGAAAGGGGGAGCAGTGACACAAGTGTAACGGTCAGAAGGAAAGTGGGAGGCTGCGCGCGCGCGCCAAGTTCAAATGTGGAGGAGCGCGGGACAGCAGAAAACCCGGATTGGGAGCCAGGTCCTAAAGCCCGAAAGAGGGGGGAGGAGGAGTCGGGAGAATCAGCGTCAGAAGAATCTCGGAGGGCAGAGACTCCGACTAGCAGAAGGACCCAGAGAAAGAAGGAACAGAGGAAGAGGTGGAGTAAAGCTAGAATCTTAAGCTGGTGTCAGGGGGGCGGAGATTCAGATGGGACTTCTATGATCTGACGGATAGATGTAGCGTTGCGCGCTGCACGTCTGGAAATGAGACTGAACTTCAATAAAGACTTTTGAACTTGAGCAAGAAGCAGCGTTGGTCTTGTGTGAGCTGGGACCTTGGGCAGCGCTGACAATTATTATTATTATTATTATTTCAAAACCTCCTGTGTGAGCGGCCACCACCTTGTGGCAGGGAGTTCCGCCAATTAACCAGGCTGCGGGAATAAGGAAGAGCAAACGTCTTTAATAGCTGAGAGGCCTTCAGAGAACCAGCGGGCTCCCCATACACCTCTGCAAAGACGGGTTACCCACGTTTTCTACACCAAGGTCGAATCTTTCCCCGTGCCCGCCGTTTTGCGGGCGAGCACATTCCTCATTTCCTGTGTGACGCCGTTCCATGGCTTCCCGTGGGTTTGCAGGAGGCCGGACTCCACCGAGAGGGTCCGGTGCATCCGGGGAGCGCTGTAGCAATCCTTTTCCAGGGTTAGCTCTGCGCTCCCCGACGAGGTGACGTTGCTGCTGGCCGGTGTGGTGAGGTGGGACTTCTGTTCAAGGAACGGCGGGTAGGAAAACTCCCGGTGAATCTCTGGGCGCGGCCGGGGAGCAGGCATGCCCTTGGTGTTGTTGAGGGGGGCAGCGGGCAGCTCCCCGCTACGGGCCGAGTCGTTCTCGTAGAGGGTGTGTGAGAGCTCGCCCTGGCTGAGCCCCGTGGCTTTGGCAGCGCGGATCAGGGCGTGCGTCACAGTGATGAAGAGGACCAGGATGCCCGACGAAAGGACGCAGGCGCTGGTGATCCCGGTTTCAGTCTCAAACTGCACCAGCATGTACATGGAGAGAGCTGGAATCGAGGGCGAGAGGATGCAATTTAATCCACAGCAGTGGTTTTTTTATACAGATAAAAAAGAGACTGCCTGCAGAGTAAACCATGGTTTGCTTTAACCAGGTTTGACTGTGTTTGGACAGCACAGGAGGCCACTGCGGTTTGTTCAACTAGGGTTGCTATATATCCTCTTTTTCCTAGGCACAACCTCTTTTTCATGGGTATGTAAAATGAGAGCTGTTATAGCGATCCAAAGTTAAAGTCGACAAATGTGTCCTCTTTCTACTCTTCAAAATATGGCAACCCATTTCAACAAATCCGCAGCAGTGATTTTTTTTTAATAAAAAGGATAATGCTTGCACAGTAAACCATGGTTTGCTTTAACAACATTTGACTGTTCGGACAGACCAGGATGCCACGGAGTGCTTTTAACTGTGGTTTGTTCAACAGACTGCATGTTTTCTGGCAGGTAAGCACTAGAATTAGAGAGGGGGCACAACTTAATATACATCAGTGATAAAAAAGAAGTCTGTACAGTAAACCGCAGTTTGCTTTAAAAATGTTTCTGTTGGTTTTAAATGCCTGCATTATTTTTTTAAAATGGAAGTATTTCTAGATTTACACACACACACATAAGAACATAAGAGCAAGCTGGGTCAGGCCAGTGGCCCATCTAGTCCAGCATCCTGTCGTCACAGTAGCCAGCCAGGTGCCTGGGTTAAACCTGCAAGCAGGTCCCCAAAATGAGAGCCCTCTCCCCTCCTGAGGTTTCCTGCAACTGGGAGCCAGAAGCATTGCTGCCTCAGACCATGGAGACTGAGAACAGCCATCACGGGTCACAGCCCCTGAGAGTTGCCTCCTCCATAAATCTACCTAATCTTTTAAAATCATCCAAGCTGGCAGCCATCACTCCGTCCTGTGGCAATGAGTCACGTAGTTTAACTCTGTGCTACATATAGAGGTCCTTCCTTTTATCTGTCCCGAATCTTTCAACATTCACCTTCCTAGGATGTCCATGTTTGTTGCTGGAGAGGAAGGAAAATTTCTGCCTATCCACTTTCTCCATCGTTTTATAAGCTTCTATCCTGTCGACTTTTACTTGCCGTTTCCCCAAACCAAAAAGCCCCCAGCACTGCAAACTTTCCTCATAGGGGAGTCAGTCTGCCCGCTTTCTCTGAACCTTTTCCCACTCCCCAATATTCTTTTAGACGTGAGGCAACCAGAACTATGAGCAGCTTTCCTGCTTTCTGTATTATTTTCTAAAACAATAATAATAACAAATGTACGTTTTAAGCATTGCTCAACTTGAGGGCCTGTGAAGAGAGAAGCTTTAGCTCAGTTGGTTAGAGTGCTGATAGCACCAAGATTGCAGGTTTGATCCCCGTATGGGACAACTGCATATTCTCCACCCCCATCATTCTGCCCAGACGCTGAGGTCCAGCGCCAAGGGCCTTCTGGCGGTTCCCTCACTGCGAGAAGCAAAGCTACAGGGAACCAGGCAGAGGGCCTTCTCGGTGGTGGCACCCACCCTGTGGAACGCCCTCCCAGCAGATGTCAAGGACATAAACAACTACCTGACATTTAGAAGACATCTGAAGGCAACCCTGTTCAGGGAAGTTTTTAATGTGTGACATTTTAATGTATTTTTAATCTACGTTGGAAGCCGCCCAGAGTGGCTGGGGAAGCCCAGCCAGATGGGCGGGGTACAAATAAATTATTATTATTATTATTATTATTATTATTATTATTGCATTGCAGGAGGTTGGACTAGATGACTCTAGGGGTCCCTTTCAATTCTAGGGTTCCTGAATTAGAGCCAGCTTTCTTTGAAAGCGCTTTTGCCCTGGTCCCACCAGCAGAGGGTGGGGAAGAGCTAGTCTAAGGAGTGGGCAGGGGGAGGAGCCAAACTCACCTGCCAGGTAGGCCGAGACCCCGCAGCAAAACAGGCCCACAGCCACGTGACGCACCTTCCGGCTGTCCACGAGGAACCAGTCGCCCCTGCGGCAGGAGGAAGGAACAGAAACCTGTGGTTAATTCATTTTCACGTATTTATATGCAACGCCTCTGTGGTATCGCCTCGAGCTTTAGGGAGTTACATCAGCGAAGCAAGGGGTGGGGGTCTCTGCCCCAAAGAGATTACACACTGCACCAAGCTAAGCAGTGGGTTCCTTACCTGGGATTCCTGCATTGCAGTGGGTCGGACTAGATAACCCTTGGGGGTCCCTTCCCTATGATTCTAATGCATGGTGTGCTCTGTGTGTTGCCCCTTCCCAAATCCTTTGTAGCCTCTCGTTCCTTCTCCCTCCCTCTGACCCGGCAGTGCTCTTCTTAGACCACTGAGCAGACCTGCCAAACTCAACAGGCCTGGCCAACGTTGGCTCCTTGATTTCAACACGTCTCCTTTGAGTAAGACCCCTTACTCCGGTTCATGCTAAAGCGTCGATAAATATTTGTCCTAAAAGTGTTTCCACAGGACATGGGGTGTTTTTTTCCCTGGAAGGAGGGTGGTGTTAACCCCCGGTTCCCCCCAAGAATAAATCAAATATTTGCACCTCAATCGGTAACTGTGGAGATGAGGATAGCGGGACAACAGACGCCCCCACGTGAATGGTGTTTTTAAAATCCGCAATGTTGCAAAGGGACGGTGTCTTGGGAACAGAGAGAAAATATTGGACGCCCTCCCTGCTCCTTCCTCGCCTGCCATTGTCCCCAAGAATAGAGAGAGCTTTGTTTTGACCGTCCCCTACTTTCCGAAAAAAAGGAGGGGGGTTCGCTGCAGGCCTGGACGGACTTTGTTTGCAAAACTCTGAGAGAAAAAAGGAAAATGAAACAGGGAGAGAAAGCATGGAGGGGAGGGGGGAATCTCAGAAAAGAAAACCTCAAAGTGGTAATTCAGAATGACAGCGGCAATGTGGGAAAAGTTGGCGGACGTGAGCTGGAGGGATAATGAGCAGAGTTTCTCATACGGCAGGAATTTTTGGACGGGTGCAGATGGGGGCCCCAGCACTCTGTGGAGTAACGTAAAAGCCAGCATCATGCAATGGCTGATTAAGTACAGAAATTGCAGCAGCGACTGTCAAATCCACCTTCCTGCAAATGCGTTGTTGCTGTTTTTAAAAAACCAAGTTTCTAGAGCACATGACAGAAGGTGTGCCTGAAAGTGCTCCAGTATTTTTAAATTATGGATGGTTCGCCAGCTATGGCTCTTCTTAAGAAAAAAGGCAAAAAATCCCTAAGTTTTTAGGCCTTATTGACTGTACTCGACATTGCAGGGCCCACTTCAGTCTGGTTCAACTTCTGGACCTTACAGTGTGCTTGAAAATGTGTGGGCAATGCTTGCTTGAATCTGGCTGTGTGAGCGAATGCTTTTTTAAAAAAAAATGTTTCTGGATCTTTTGATCATAGACATGGCAACGCCTGCTTGAATCTGGGGTATGTGTGGCTTTTAAATCAAGTATTTATCACTATGGAGATGTGAATGTTTAAACCTTGTTTCTAGACCTTGTTGTGACACAAGATGTGCATGCAAGTTTCTAGACCTGTGTGTATGTGTGTTTAAAAACCCATGTTTCTGACCTCATGACACTACACCACATTCATGAAAGCATATCCTCCAATATTTCGCCAATGAAAATAGGGGCATCCTATTGCATAATAATAATAATAATAATAATAATAATAATAATAATCTTATTATTTATACCCTGCCCATCTAACTGGGTTGCTGCCACCACTCTGTGTGGGTTCCAACATATATAAAAGCATAATAAAACATTAAACATTAAACAGCTTCCCTCTACAGGACTTCAGATGTCTTCTAAAGGTTGTCTAGTTACTTATCTCCTTGGCTCGGGGCAGGGGGGTCATATAACTCCAGCCCTCCAACATTTCCCTCCAACATTTCTCCGATGAAATGTCCTAAGGTGAAGCGGGAAATTCCAGGATCAAATCAGAAACTGGAATGGCTTCTGTAAGTCCTGGACTGTCCCTGGAAAATAGGGGCACCTAGAAGGTCTATGGAAGTTTGTAGAACTTAGGTGTGTGTATATATATGTTTAAAACATGTTTCTAGACCTCATGACACTTGACATGCATTAAAAGTTTCTAGTCCCTATGACTGTGGGTGTCTGTGTGTTTAAAAAACCAAGTATCTAGATCTCATGATGTTGGACATGCACTGATGTGTCTCATGCTTCTAGAACAGCTCAGTTGGTAGTGCATGAGACTCTTAATCCCAGGGCTGTGAGTTTGGGCCCCGTGTTGGGCAAAAAGATCCCTGCATTGCCGGGGTTGCACTAGATAACCCTCGAGAACCGTTCCAATTCTACAGTGCTATGAATCTATATTGATTTTTATCCTTTGAATATATAAAAATACCTGTTAATTTCAACGAATTGCTGTACATCCCTGTGAACCAGAGGTTAGCTTACAATCAAGCAGTACGTACATTTTGTAAATTAAAAAACAACAATTAATCTGGCATGAGACTCTTAATCTCTGGGTCATGGGTTTGAGCCGCACATTGGGCAAAATATTCCTGCCTTGCAGGGGTTGGACTAGATGGCCCTCAGGCTCCCTTCCAACTCTACAATTCTATGATTCTATGTTTCTGGGTCTAGGCATTATGACTGGATGTGTGCGTGTTTAGAAATCCAAGTTTCTAGACCTTATGATGACCTTCAGGGAAGTGCCAGGGCAATGCCCGCTTGAATCTTAAACTCCTGCAGTTGTGGTACCAGTTCAGCCAACTTGCTCTCTGCCTTCTGCTTCCAGCAATTTAACCCTGACCTCCTGACATCCCAGCGTGTCGTTTCTGAGCCGTGCTAACGCATGTATTGCATGGCGGACGCCGTCGTTTCTTTCGTGTTTGGGGACAATTTGGACATGCCTTTGGTTAATGATTTGGAGGAGGGCGGCAAGGGGCAAGGAGAGGGGGGAGCATGAACAGCCACCTTTGACGAAGGTGAGCCAGACCCGGCCTCTGGGTCGCGTGCTCAGAAGAAGGCCTTTCTTCTGGAAGACCTGTAATAAACTCGGGGGCTACAAGACCCGGAAGCCCATGGCAAGTTAATTATGGCGAGTTCCTTGGATGGGTGGACAGATTTCATTGATATCTCATACATACAGGTAGAGCCCGAGACCCCTTAATCTCAGGGTTGTGGGTTCAAGTGCCACGCTGGGCAAAAGATTTCTGCCTCGCAGCGGGTTGGACTAGATGACCCTCGTGGTCCCTTCCAACTCTGCCATTCTATGATTGTATCTCGCTTTTCTTCCAAACCAGCTCAGGATAGGACAGCAACAGATTGAGGTTGAATCCTGACAAAACAGAAGTACTGTTTTTGGGGGACAGGAGGCAGGCAGGTGTGAGGGACTCCCTGGTCCTGAATAGGGTAACGGAGCCCCTGAAGGATCAGGTGCGCAGCCTGGGAGTCATTTTGGACTCACAGCTGTCCATGGAGGCACAGGTCAATTCTGTGTCCAGGGCAGCTGTTTATCAGCTCCACCTGGTACGCAGGATGAGACCCTACCTGCCCGCAGACTGTCTCGCCAGAGTGGTGCATGCTCTGGTTATCTCCCGCTTGGACTACTGCAATGTGCTCTACGTGGGGCTACCTTTGAAGGTGACCTGGAAACTACAACTAATCCAGAATGCGGCAGCTAGACTGGTGACTGGGAGCGGCCGCCGAGACCATATAACACCGGTCTTGAAAGACCTACATTGGCTCCCAGTATATTTCTGAACACAATTCAAAGTGTTGGTGCTGACCTTTAAAGCCCTAAATGGCCTCAGTCCAGCATACCTGAAGGAGCGTCTCCACCCCCATCGTTCTGCTCAGACACTGAGGTCCAGCTCCCTTCTGGTGGTTCCCTCGCTACGAGAAGCCAAGTTACAAGGCAGAGGGCCTTCTTGGTGGTGGCGCCCTCCCTGTGGAACGCCCTCCCACCAGATGTCAAAGAGAAAAATAACTACCAGACTTTTAGAAGACATCTGAAGGCAGCCCTGTTTAGGGAAGCTTTTAATGTTTGATGCATTACGGCATTTTAATATTTTGTTTGAAGCCGCCCAGTGTGGCTGGGGAAGCCCAGCCAGATGCGTGGAGTATAAATTAATTAATTTATTATTATTATTATTATTATTATTATTATTATTATTATTATTCGAGATGGCTTAAGAGCCCCCTCCCGCCCAAAGTAGCAAACTTCAGGCCGATGTGTCCGTCCCCCCCCCCCCGCGCCCCCGGCCCTCTTGGCCGGGCCAGTACGCACCTGTCGGGCCCCAGAGCGCCCCCCGTGGGCGCGCACCGCTCGGCGCCGCAGTAGCCGTGCAGGAGGCTGAGCAGGAGGCAGCTGAGACTCAGCACCAGGCAGAGCGAGGCCAGCACCGCCGAGAGCGGCAGCAGCACCCGGCGCGCCCCCTCGGGGAGACCCGCCGCGCCCGCCGCCCCGGCCCGGCTGCCCGCCTGGATCTGGAAGATGAGCATGGACGCCAGGACGGCCATCAGGCCGGACACGGTGCCGAAGAGCAGCAGGGCGCCCAGGGCGCGCGGCCCGTAGGGGGACGGAGGGGGCGCCGGCATGGGGCCGGGTCGGGGCCGCGGGGAGAGCCGGAGACGGGAGAAGGTCCCTGGGCGCCGTCGAGGCAGCGCTTGCGGGGCGGAGGCGAGAGCGAGCGAGCGAGCGAGCGGGGAGGCGCCTCGAAGGGGTGGGCCGATCCTGCCGCCCCCCGGTCGCCGGGCGCGGCGCCGCCTGCGCAACTCGCGCGCCTAAGGGACTAGCGCCTTGAAACTGGTCAACTGCAGCGGAGCCAGGAGCCAGGAAAGGGGGCGCTGCCTGACCCTCACCCAGTTTCCCATCGCGGCTCTGATTTTCTCCCCCCCTCCACCTTAGGGACTAGCGCCTTGGAATTTGCCAACTGCATCGGGGAGGGAGCGCAGAGATCGGGAGACGGGGCGGGGGGGGGCTCCTGCAGCGGAGGATGGAGGCGCTGGAACCATCACCGCCGTACCCGATCGCCCGTCGCAGCGCCGCCTTCGCTGCTTCCGCGGCTTAGGGACTAGCGCCTTGAAATTGACATACACCACGAATTTCGGGCAAACCTGGAACTAGACTTGGTAACCAAAACAAGGCTGATATTATGGACTTTTTGTCATTTCAACACCTGTGCAACCACTCATTCTGCCTGCCTCTGACAGTTTTGTTTTAATTTCCTCCAGCTGTTATCCTTGTTCCTGGGGGGGGGGGGTGAAAATTAAAAAATGCCTAAAGAAACAGCAACCCTGTGAAGAAAGTTAGGCTGAGAATCAGCGACTGGCACCCAAGGCCCCGGGCAACACTGGTCCCAAGCAGCTGGCAGACCTCTTAACCGGACGGCAAACCACGTTGGGGGAAAGATTCCTGCTTTGCAGGGGATGGACTAGATGACCCTCAGGGTCCCTTCCAACTCCACAATTCTATGATTCTGCCTTTTCCTCTCCTTGAAATAGGGCAAGAGCCTGCCAGCCAGATGCATAGATTCAGGTGGTGGCCGTGTTGGTCTGACACAGTCTATATATATATAAATATATATATATATATTTAAAAAAAACTTAGAGACCAACTACGTGAAAACTAGGACTAATATGTCCAGGAACCTCACCAAAATGCTAGAGAGGGTGCAACTCCACAGGCACATACCTCCACATGTGGTGGGAGTGCCCCAAAATCCAACTATTCTGGACAGCAGCCACACGAGAAATATGTAAAATAACTAAGCAAGTATTAGACATCACCCCAGAACTGGCCCTACTAAACATCTTCCAAGACAATAATGCCCACTTACACCACAAAGAACTCCTAACCCACCTACTTTCAGCAGCCAGAAGCATCATAGCCAGACACTGGAGAGACCTGTCAGGAGAAAGCATGGACCTATGGTACCAAATAGTATGGGAAACAGCCCTACTAGAAAAATTAACCAATAAATGGAAACTGACATGGGGACAAGCAGAAGAAGACGCCTTTACCCCGGTATGGCTCCCCTTTATCACATACACAGCCCAACAAGACATTGACCTAAATCCACCAACAGCATACAAATCAATATGGCTAAACTGATCCAAAACACCCACCCACCCCATTCACACATGAAAACAAAGACCATCATAGCCAACCACAAACAAACAACCACACCCTGGGCCAACCCCAACCTCTCTCACCACCAAAGGAACACAAGTGAACAGCAAAGGACGTGCACAAGCAACGCTGACACCAAACCCCACATATATTAAGTAAAATAGAAACATTGCCACCCGACCCCCCCATCTCCCCCCCTTTCTTCCTAATGTCTAAACAAATGAAACTGATTTGTAAAAATGTTACATGGAAAAGAAAAAATATGAGAGAGAGACATTGCACACACTTTTGTGCATCAACAAAATATTTAATAAAAAAGAGAGAGAGACCAATTACGTTTGTTCTTGGTATAAGCTTTCGTGTGCTGCCATCTGAAGGCAGTGCCCAAAAGAGCCTTTCTCCCCAGCGTGGGAGAGAAGCCGGTGAGCGTCCGACCCAGAGGGAAGGGTCAGCGGCCAGGCCTGCTTTCCGTGGGTGGCTTCTTCCGCCACAGAGCTCTGTTGGGGGGAAATGGGAGCCAGGCTCTAATTTTGCGGGGAAGAGATTGTTGACTTTGGCAGGACAGGCCGTCTGGGCTCCTGATGCCATGCAGCCCCTGGGATTTTCCAGGTCCCACGTCGCCAGGATCAGAGATGATGCTCTGAAGAGGCCTGAATCGGGCTCGGAAAAGAGGATTTGTGACCATTTCTCTGCCCATTTCAACAGGTCCGGTAGGCTTGCAAAGAGCGCCACAGAAACCTGCGCCACCTGTTTGGCAGGGCGCCGTTTCCCCTTTCAACGTACGCTTAGTACTTTTTATTGCTTTTTGACATTTCATTTCACTTTGCAGCAACAAAACAGACAACAAAGAACACCCTATAACCTGATCCAATACAAAATGTCATGATAAAACATAACTTTAAATTGGAACGACTTATATCAAATAAAGTAATATTCAATGATCTATTAGAATATAATAGCACACAATGAACTGGACTCTCAAAACAACAGAAAATAACAATTTAACAGAAATTCACTCTTAGCATTACGATAAATAATTACTGAACTATAATCAGTAAAAATAACTGCAAGTCACAATGCATAAAATACCACAATACATACAAAACTATGGAAAAGGATCAGATTGAGAACATGTTTTATGACATGTAGCCTGAACTCAGTCCACCCCCCAGTGAAATGGGTTGACAGAAGACTCAGACCCAAACAAAGGTGATGCCTTTCTTTGCAGAGCACATAGCCTATGAAATTTTTGCCTCAAGATGTGGAATCACAGAACCATAGAGCTGGAAGGGACCCTGAGGGTCATCCAGACCAACCCCCTCCAGTGCAGGAATCTTGCCCAACATGGGGCTTGAACCCGTGGCCGTGAGAACAAGAGCCTCATGCTCTACCGAGTGAGCTGTCCTTCACTCTGAAAAGCATTACAGGCTCTTAAAAACACATTTAAAGTACATCTCGGCCCCCCCAAGGAATCCTGGGAACTGTAGTTTACCCCCTCACAGAGCTACAACTCCCAGCACCCTTCACAAACAATGATTGCCAGGAATCTTTGTGCTTTACATGTACTGTATGACGTGAGGTTACGATGAGTGAATTATAGCGCCTGAAGAGGGCGCCAGGCCTTCTCCAGAGTCAACGGCAGGAAAGACCCAGCAAACTCAGCAGGAAAAAACAGTCAGAACTTTTAAGATCAGAAATATTCCAGATGAGAATCCCTACAGTTGGTTTTTAAGAAAATCTATAGTAGATCATTCACAATATTGGCATATTAAAGAATCATAGAATTGTAGAGTTGGAAGGGACCGCCAGGGTCATTTTCCCCAACCACCTGCACTGCAAGAATTGGCCAAGAACCTGGAGGAAAAGAAGATAGGACGCCATCTACCTCAATATTGCCTACACTGACTGGCAGCAGCTCCCCAGGATTTCAGACTCGGGACATGGCCAGCCGTACCTGGAGATGCCGGGAACTGAACTCAGGACCTTCTGAGTGCAGAAATGTGTTACAGAGCTACAGCCGTTCTCCAAACAAAGTGAGGTGGCTATTATTATTATTGAATTTATATACCGTCCTATACCCAGAGGTCTCAGGGCGGTTCACAGAATAAAATCAAAATGTAAAACCACAAAATACATAATCAAAATAAAAACAACAACCCAATAGGTAAAGGTAAAGGCACCCTTGACCATTAGGTCCAGTTGCAGACGACTCTGGGGTTGTGCGCTCATCTCGCTCTATAGGCCGAGGGAGTCGGCGTTTGTCCGCAGACAGCTTCCGGGTCATTTGGCCAGCATGACTAAGCCGCTTCTGGCGAACCAGAGCAGTGCACAAAAACACCGTTTACCTTCCCACCAGAGCGGTACCTATTGATCTACTTGCACTTTGACGTGCTTTTGAACTGCTAGATTGGCAGGAGCAGGGACAGAGCAATGGGAGATCACCCACCGACCTCCTAGGCTCTGTGGTTTAACCCACAGCGCCACCCGTGTCCCTAACAACCCAATAACCCCCCCATAAGACAAAACAAAACACATTTTAATTATTATTATAGGATGTCAAACAGATCAACCTGGCGCCTAAAGGTGTATAATGAAGGCACCAGGCGAACCTCCCTGGGGAGAGCATTCCATGAATGGGGAGCCACTGCAGAGAAGGCCCTGTTCTCGTGCTGCCGCCCTCTTGAGGAGGAGGCACATGAAAGAGGGTCTCAGAAGATGATCTCAGGGTCCAGGTGGGTTCATATGGAAAGAGGCAGTCCTTGAGGTATTGCGGTCCTGAGCCATTTAAGGCTTTATAGGTCAAAACCAGCACTTTGGATTGGGCCCGGAAATTAATTGGCAGCCAGTGCAGTTGGACCAGGATTGGTGCAATATGCTCAAACAGTCTTGCTCCGGTGAGCAACCTGGCCGCTGAATTCTGCACCGGCTGAAGTTTCCAAACCGTTCTAATCCTCATGATTTTAAGTGGTTATTTTAAACAGGAAATTTATTGTTAGCCGCCCTGAGCCCGGCTTCAGCTGGGGAGGGCGGGATATAAATAAAATTATTATTATTATTATTATTATTATTATTATTATTATTATTATTATTCTACATAGTCAAATACAGCTGGTCCATATAACTCTGTACTGTCCGCACAGACTGGCAGCAGCTCTCAAAGGTTTTCAGTGGGGGGGGGCATACCCAGTCTCTATCTGGCAGTGCCAGGAATCAATGCCTGCATTTTGTCTCTGGAACTGCAGACCCTCCAAGTGACCCTATTTTCCAGGGACAGTCCTAGATTGACAGAAGCAGTCCTGGCTTCTGATTTGATCCCAGAATGTCCCGCTTTTCCTTAGGACGTCCCTGCAGTGGTACCTCTGGTTAAGTACTTAATTCGTTCCAGAGGTCCATTCTTAACCTGAAACTGTTCTTAACCTGAAGCACCACTTTAGCTAATGGGGCCTCCTGCTGCTGCTGTGCCGCCGGAGCACGATTTCTGTTCTCATCCTGAAGCAAAGTTCTTAACCCGAGATACTATTTCTGGGTTAGCGGAGTCTGTAACCTGAAGCGTATGTAACCTGAAGCATATGTAACCCAAGGTACCACTGTATTATCATCAGACAAATGTGGGAGGGTGGGGAGTTTGGTGACCCCTGAGCCAAGGAGATAAGCTACAACGTTTAGAAGACACTTGAAGGCAGTTTTTAAGGTTTAATGTTCTGCTGTGTTTTATATCCAGTGTCTACTGGAAGCTGCCCAGAGTGGCTGGGGCAACCCAGTCAGATGGGTGGGGTAATAATAATAATAATAATAATAATTTATTATTTATACCCTGCCCATCTGGCTGGGCCTCCCCAGCCACTCTGGGCGGCTTCCATAGAAACCAAAAATACAGTAAAATATCACACGTTAAAAGCTTCCCTGAACAGGGCTGCCTTAAGATGTCTTCTGAATGTCAGGTAGTTGTTTATCGCTTTGACATCTGCTGGAAGGGCGTTCCACAGGGCGGGCGCCACTACCGAGAAGGCCCTCTGCCTGGTTCCCTGTAGCTTTGCTTCTCGCAATGAGGGAACCACCAGAAGGCCCTCGGCGCTGGACCTCAGCGTCCAGGCAGAAGGTTGGGGTGGAGACGCTCCTTCAGGTATACTGGACCGAGGCCGTTTAGGGCTTTAAATGTCAGCACCAACACTTTGAATTGTGCTCGGAAACGTACTGGGAGCCAATGTAGGTCATTCAAGACCGGTGTTATATGGTCTAGGCGGCCGCTCCCAGTCACCAGTCTAGCTGCCGCATTCTGGATTAGTTGTAGTTTCCGAGTCACCTTCAAAGGTAGCCCCACGTAGAGTGCATTGCAGTAGTCCAAGCGGGAGATATCCAGGGCATGCACCACTCTGGTGAGACAGTCCGCAGGCAGATAGGGTCTCAGCCTACGTACCAGATGGAGCTGGTAAACAGCTGCCCTGGACACAGGTTTGACCTGTGCCTCCATGGACAGCTGTGAGTCCAAAATGACTCCCAGGCTGCGCACCTGGTCCTTCAGGGGCACAGTTACCCCATTCAGGACCAGGGAATCCTCCACACCTGCCCGGCTCCTGTCACCCCAAAACAGTACTTCTGTCTTGTCAGGATTCAACCTCAATCTGTTAGCCGCCATCCATCCTCCAACCGCCTCCAGACACTCACACAGGACCTTCACCGCCTTCACTGGTTCTGATTTAAAAGAGAGGTAGAGCTGGGTATCATCCGCATACTGATGAACACCCAGGCCAAACCTCCTGCTGATCTCTCCCAGCGGCTGCATGTAAATGTTGAAAAGCATGGGGGAGAGGACAGAACCCTGAGGCACCCCACAAGTGAGAGCCCAGGGGTCTGAACACTCATCCCCCACCACCACTTTCTGAACACGGCCCAGGAGGAAGGAGCGGAACCACTGTATGACAGTGCCCCCAGCTCCCAGCCCCTCAAGACGGTCCAGAAGGATGTTATGGTCGATGGTATCAAACGCCGCTGAGAGATCCAGCAGAACTAGGAAACAGCTCTCACTATATAAATAATATAATTATTTATATTATTTATAATTATAGTATACATAATATAATTGCTATTATTATTATTATTATTATTATTATTATTAAGGACACCCCTCTTTTCACTGGATAAATGTTGGGGGGTATGTCAGCGTGCAGAATGGCTTTGACTGGCCGGCTAAACCAGGTGAGGGCAGCTCAAATCCTTGGTGACTTAGGGACATCCCTGCCTGCAAAGTCAGGCTCTGGTGAAGAGAGTGGATGAGGTCAAGAGGGGGGTCCAATGGTCAAGAAGTCTCCAGAGGTAAGTGAGGGGCAGACGGGGCTCGTCCACCTGGAAAGGGAGTCCATCTGCGAGAAGGAAACTCTGATCCTAAATCTCCACTGCCTTGCAGAATATCTTTGGGAGAAGATAAAGGCTCAATTCACAAGTTCACAAGTCCCTAAGGCGGTTGGAGGGCGCCTTGCACGCCTCCTTCTGGCAACTCCTGCAGCCAAGCTGGTGCCAAACGTCTTGCTCTGCTTTCCTTTGGACCCCCTCAGCGAGCCCAAGAGGGGGGTCTTGTCACCTGGGCAGCCCAGGACCCCCAGACCCACAGCCCAGGCTTGCACCCCGGGGAGACAAACAAATGCCAACCATGTTCTGCCTTGAAGCCTAGACTGAGGGTGCTTCAACATGGGGTGCCCTCCGAGGCAGTAAACATGCATCTTTCTAGGGACTGTGGTTAAATCTTCCAATTCTGCAAAGAGGGGCAGGCAATTAACCGGGGTGTTAATGAACTAATCCTAATGGTTTAATTGCTAATCTTAATTGCTCCCAGAGATGGTGGGGGGAGAATCACTTCTGATGCATTTGTCCTCTGCAGACCCTGCTCCCCGAAAGCAATGTGCAGATGTGTTTCTTCTGGACCTGCCCCCCGCCCCAAATCAGTTTACTTTGCAAGTAAACTGGTCCTGAGGATAGAGAACGACTGTGGCCAACGTCATGTGTGCACTGCTTCCCAAACCATCAGTCAATGGGAGTGTGCCTGAGCCGGCAGGCTCCTCTTAAGTTTTTATTTTCTTTTGTTTTTTGCATTAACACCCCCCCCCGTCATAATGTTTGATTGGTTTCATTTTACTTTCCAGTGTCCATCATAAAATGTTTAAAAGCAGGACTGAGTTCCCTTACCTTTTAAAAAATTATAGAGATAGATAGATGATAGATAGATGATAGATAGATAGATAGATAGATAGATAGATAGATAGATAGATGATAGATAGATAGATGATAGATAGATATAGATATAGATAGATGGTAGAGATAGATAGATGATAGATGATTAATAATAATAATAATAATAATTTATTTATACCCCACCCATCTGGCTGGGTTTCTCCAGCCACTCTGGGTGGCTCCCAACAGAATATTAAAATCCAATAACCTATTAAACATTAAAAGCTTCCCTAAACAGGGCTGACATCTGGTGGGAGGGCGTTCCACAGGGTGGGCTCCACTAATGAGAAGGCCCTCCGCCTGGTTCCCTGTAACTTGGCTTCTCACAGGGAGGGAACTGCCAGAAGGCCCTCGGCGCTGGAGACGCTCCTTCCGGTATACTGGACTGAGGCTGTTTAGGGCTTTAAAGGTCAGCACCAATACTTTGAATTGTGCTCGGATCAGGAAACTTTTTCAGACCATGTGGTGGGCTGGACTATATTGGGGGGGGGATGAACAAATTCCTATGCCCCACAAATAACCCAGAGCTGCATTTTAAAGAAAATAACACATTCTACTCATGTAAAAACATGCTGATTCCCAGACCGTCCACGAGCCAGATTGAGAAGTCGATTGGGCCGCATCCAGGCCCCAGGGCCTTAGGTTGCCTACCCCTGTGATAGATAGTCTGGGGGGGTTGGGATGGATATACAGTCATACCTCAGGTTACAGACGCTTCAGGTTGTGTTATTACGGGTTGCGCACCGCGCCGAACCCAGAAGTACCAGAATGGGTTACTTCTGGGTTTCGGTGCTTGCGCATGCACAAAGCACTAAATCGTTCTTTGCGCATGAGCAGAAGCGCCGATTCGCAACCCGCGCATGTGCAGACGCGGCGCTGCGGGTTGCGGACGCTGTGGGTTGTGAACGTGCTTCCTGCACATATCACATTCACAACCCAAGCGTCCACTGTATACCCAATGCCTGAGTGCAAAACCCACCTATATCTGTGATCAATAAAGTTGCGGCCATTTCTAATCCAGATCTTTGTTGGCTTAAGTTTATTGATCACATCTTACATTTAGCCGCTGCTGGTGCATTTGTGTGTGTGACACTGCGACTGGGCCCACAGTGAACAAAGAAAGAAACTTCGTGGTGAGTTCTCCCACCTTTTCCCCCCAGAAAAAAATCACTGCTTTGAGAGGAAAGGGAGTACTGAAAAATGAGAGAAAGGAACAAGCTCATAATCTCTCTTTCGAAGGACACAGGGTACCAGATCAGCCCTTTCCTGGGCTGTCACATCTCCGCTACACTCCCTCCTACTCTCCTGGCCTCCTGCCAACCGGGCGCATGTAACCGGAGGCTCTGGGTTGCATCAGTTTCCCCTCCAGCACTTGTAAACACAAAACTTTCTCTGGGGACTCTCTGGCTGTCTCTCGTTCTCCAAGGATGGGGGATTCAGCAACCAGAGAGACCTCTCTTATCAGAGAGAGAGAGAGAGAGAGAGAGAGGTTTGCCGTGCACGATGGAAAGAGGAGTAAGCCCTCTAGTCTTGCACAGACACTGTTACAATCAGAGAATTATAGAATTGCGGAGTTGGGACCCCCAAGGGCCTTCTAGTCCAGCCCCCTGCAATGCAGCAACCTTTTGGCCAATGTGAGGCTTGAACCCACGTGTGTCAGTTTGGAGTTCCAGTATGAGGTTGTTAGAAGTGAAGCATGGGGGAAATAGGGAAATCTTTATTCTGGATTAATCCGCCCGGGACACACTTGTCCCTGTTTGATAAGATTGCAGGCCTTTCAAGCGGGAGCTCAGCAAATTCGGACCAGATTTTAAAGGGCTAAAATGGGGCTGCAAACTTGAACTGGTGTATGTCTGCAAAATGAGAAGTGGGGGATCCTGTCACTTGTACTAAATCAGCATCTTGGGGGGGGGGTAATACCAAGGGTCCAAGAAATACCCTTCACACACTGCATAGTTAAACTATGGAACTCACTGCCACTGGAAGCAGCGATGGAAGCCACCCTAGATGGCATGAAAGAGGATTAGAGAAATTCATGGAGGAGGAAGAGGTTGCCAATAGCTTTCAGCCACGATGCCTAGGCATCTCTTTGGTCTGATCCGGCACATTCCTGCTATTTTCTGACTCTGGGGCAGAATCTCCTGCAGGGCCTCAGATTTTCATTTTCCGCATTTCTTGTGCCTTGAGGTGTGTGTCTCTGAGAACGCAAAGAGTGCTTGACTGTTTGAGGAAGACAACCACACGTCTCTGTGTGACATTCCCTCATTGTCCTCCTTGCCAACTGTACCCAGACTTTTAAAGGGAGGCAGTTTGTCTACATTTGCCTGGTTTTTCTCCTATTGGCTTTTCTTTGTAAGCTCCTCCAAGTGCAGAGAAATTTGTTGGTTTAAATGATTTTTAATGCCACTTTGGCTAAAAACCACAACAAGACACCCTCCCCTCAGGCTTGCAAATGACAAGCTGAAAAGATAACAGCACAAAAGGAAAACGGATTGGGAGGGAGAAAGAAATAAGCAAGTTCAGAGCCAAGTTTTTAGCTACCTGTTATCAGTGTAACTCTGTAAACTGCATCCACCATACTCTGAAATCAATGGCACAGCTACCTTGATTCCAGTGGGTCCATTCTGAGTGGAGCTGAGTTGGAAGGGACCACAGGGGCCATCTAGTCCAGCCCCCTGAAATGCAGGAATCTTTTGCCCAACCCACGACCCTGAGATTAAGAGTCTCATGCTCTACTGACTGACTATCCCAGTGTTCTATTTACCTGTTTATTACATTTATTACATTCGCATACCCACCCACGCCATCCAAGCAAGTTTTCTGCGTGGTGTACGCAAAGAATAAAATACAATTCATATTTAAAAAACAAAAAGCCAAATACAACAAAGGAGCTAAATCAGAAAACACAGAATACAAATCTTTAAACTCAGTGAGTGCTGCCTTTTCTCTTTGCTTTACTTTAAGCGCATCGCGTGTCTGACTCACGTGTGAAAGCGGCGTTTCAGAAGCGTGTTTGAAACCACGTGGTGGGCGGGGCCAGCAGGCGTTCTGAGGGCGGGGCGTGCGCGGAGGTGACTGTGTACCTTTCTGCCCGCCCCACCCCTCTCTCTCTGTCAGCCAATCGAGCCTGCATATGCAAACGACCCGGCCGAATCCGGCCCAATCAGAAAGCGAGGGGGCGCGGCTATGCAAAAGAGGAGTCTTCCCATTCTGAGCCCAGATGCCGGAGGCGAGTGAGGCGCGGAGTGTCGCGGGCGAGCTTTGGGCAAGGGCGCTTTGCAACAGCAATCATCATATTTCAGTGTTTGCAATTCGTACAATGCTGTTTGCAAGAAGAGGACCCCACCGGGCAGCGGCGCCGGGGCAGAGGATCTGCTACTGAGGCGGAGAGCTTGGCTTTTCCCCCGGCAGAGGGATAGCAGGACCGCACACCTGAGCACAGGTGCGTCAGGTAAGCCCCAGGGGAGGCGAGGACTCCAAAGAATGAATGGGCTGGCGAAGCTTAGAGAGAGAGGTGTGTTGGTTGGGGTGGGGGACACCTGGAAGGCTGGGAAGGCTCAGAGGTCTCCACGCCTGCCATCCTTGCAGGAAACGGGTCCTCCTGATGCACCTCGGTATTGTCTACACTCGCTGGAAGTGGCTCTCGGGAGTTTCAGAATGGGAGTTCAACTTGGGGTCGAACCTGGGATTCCTGCATTGCAGGGGTTGGACTAGATGACCCTTGGAGTCCCTTCCAACTCTATAATTCTATGATTGCATATATATAAAATCATCATCATCATTATTTATAAAGTGCTGTAGATTTGCTGGGTGCTGTAGAGAGATTCAAATCTTTGCACCGTTTCTGCAGGAAGCCTTGTCCTCTTGATAGTTGTGGCACTAAAGGAAAACGGAATGGGGAGGGGAAAGGAAAGCAAGTGAGAGCAGGTGCAAATCGAAAGACGAAAAGCAAAATAACCTTTCGGAGTTACGGTGTGGTAACCCCAATTTGCAGACGGGCTCTGAATTTCCTTCTGACATGGAGGCGTTGTGCTGTTCTTATTTATGGTGTCAGGCATGGGAGGCAAGAGAGTTATCTAGTCTGGTCCCACCACAAATCCATCTCTCCAAATTCTTGCAAGGACAAAACGGGGAAATTAAAGGATGTTAGATAAGTGATCCAGCCTTCTGCTTAATGGGGGTGAGGGAAGATTAAACATATTAATTCTCCCCTCTCCTCCAATCTCCCAATCTTCTCCATCTTTCCCTAGAGGAGATAGACTCAGTTGTTAAGCTTGGGTCTCCTTTCTAAAATCTAATCCCAATTTCTTTAACAAAAAAGGGGAGGATTTTTGGGGATTTGTGGGAAGTTTTAAATAGCAACTCAGCGTTACAATCTGCGGAGAGTTGTCGCTTTTCCTTCATAAGGATTTTTTATATCATTTTATAACGTATATAAAACAGAGAGAGCGGTTATAACCACAGATGCAAACTGAAAGATGAGGAGCAAAACTTTAAAACAGGTGTGTCGAATGAGCACAATTGCGCGTGGGTTAAAATAGCAAGTCCAAGTATATAATATTGGCGTTACCTGATGATCAAGTAGAGATCCATATTTGCCAGGCATGGAGAAATGTCAAATAATAAAAAAGAGGTTCTAGTCCTTGCCAATATCTCAAATTTTCATGTAATTTTCTCCATTCTTGAAAGGTGAGTAGCACCAAGCATCCCGTGTCAGATTATGGGCTGTTTTTCACTGAGTTGCAATTACTATTTCATTTCATTTCACTTTTAATTTGTGTACTGCCTTTCTATACACAAGTCGGGCATCTGAGTACACACCCATTATCTAATTCTATCTTTCAAAAGGTGTCATTTTTTTTCTAAAATACAGTATAAAAACTGAGTTTTTGACTTACACTGTGGTTTTTACATTGCAATTTTTTTAGAACTGCCATGAGATATGCAGATAAATGGTGGTATACAGATTTAATAAATAAAAATAAAATTTGCAAGCTGAAGAAACAACAAAATAGACAGCCAAGATCACATACCTAATAACAATCTCATCCAATGCAAAAAAGTCACAATGAAAACATAACTTTAAAATAAACAACATATCAAATAAAGCAATATTCAATAATCCATTGGAATATAATAGTAAACGGTAAAATTAAATATCAGCAAATAATCATTAAACAGTTTACACTTAACAATTACAACAAAGAATTGACCAGACTTTAATCAATAAAAATAATAGCAACTCACAATGCATAAAATACCACAAAACATACAAACCATGGAAAAGGATCAGATTGAGAAACAAGGACACACAATTTACAGAATTATTTTTTTTAAATATCCCTGAACTTCTCTCTTCCCAACTGCTTCTGCTGTTCCTAAAGTCATGGTCTGCAAAGTTTTTGCAATGCCTCCATTCCCTTGTCCTTGCAATGAGAAGAGTGATTTTTGAAAAATTTAAGGCGATTCCATGACCACCGTGAACTGTACTTCCCCCCCCCACATCTACAATCTTCTGTCGCATCAGTAATGTGTCTGGAACTGCACAAGTTTGGGATGTCTCATGGCAAATTGCAGACTTTCCCTAAAACCGGCTAAGAATAGGGGTTTTTTAAGAAATGAAACAAGTACAAACAAAGATTGTTTTAAAATAAACGGCAGGTGCACATTTTCGTAAGGTGGAAAAGCTTGTCTAAACAAAAATGGCTTTCCGGAAAGAGAAAGTACTGAGAGCGGGCCCTTGATAAATCTCAGCACATATTTATTTCATAAAATTTATATACCGCTTGATTGGGAACAAACAAACAAACAAACCTCAAAGTGCTTTACAAAGAGAATGAGAACAATAAGGTAAAAACTACTCTTTAAAACATTCAAATGATAAAATCAACAAGATACTAAAAATGTATTAAAAGATACAGCAACATTTGATGTGTCCGGTTCGGCTTTGCCTAACAAACGTGTTTTAGCAGGTGCTGGAAAAAAAGATACGTGCTGCGCTGGTGTCAACGGGCAGGGAATTCCGGAGTGTAGATGCTGCCACGATAAAAGATTGATTTCTTGCAAAAGGGGAGCGGGTATTATGCCGGCACCTGTAAGTCGTCCCAATGCCACGGTTCCAAACTATGGAGAAGGCATGTAAGGGGTTGGACGATCACACAGGTAAACTGGTCCCAAGTTTTTAAGGCCTTTCTTGAGCTCAGTAGCAAACTGGCAACCAGTGCAGATCTCTGAGCAGAGGTCTTATATATGCTGACAAGGTCACATCAAAAGCCCTGCTTTGAGTTACTGTGGAGAGAGCATCTGATATTTTAGGCACCTGCCGGAGTAACTCTTGAGCAGGGGTCAGCAATTTTTTTCAGCAGGGGGCCGGTCCACTGTCCCTCAGACCTTGTGGGGGGCCGGACTATATTTTGGAAAGGAAAAAAAAAGAACGAATTCCTGTGCCCCACAAATAACCCAGAGATGCATTTTAAAGAAAAGGACACATTCTACTCATGTAAAAACATGCTGATTCCCAGACCACCTGTGGGCTGGATTGAGAAAGCGATTGGGCTGGATCCGGCCCCCGGGCCTTAGTTTGCCTGCCCATGCTCTTGAGAATCCTGTTTCCTGAGCTCTCTAGAGCTTGATATAGTTGTGCCCAAGCCTTGAACTTTGTAGTGGGCATGGACGTAGCCAATATATTGGGGGGGAGCTTTTGTGAAGGGGGGCAGAACCTCAGATTTGTATTGATTTTGATTTAATGGGGGGCAGCTGCCCCCCTCAGCTATGCCCGTGGTAGCAGATGGGCAGCAAGTGCGATTTCCGCAAGAAAGGTGTGTGTTTATTTTTCATACCCCGTCCATCTGACTGGGTTGCCCCAGCCACTCTGGGCGGCTTTCAGCTTATATAAAAACATAATCAAACATTAAACATTAGAAAGCTTCCCTGTACAGGGCTGCCTTCAGATGTCTTCTAAAAGTCAGATACAGTGGTACCTCGGGTTACATACGCTTCAGGTTACAGACTCCGCTAACACAGAAATAGTACCTCGGGTTAAGAACTTTGCTTCAGGATGAGAACAGAAATCGTGCTCTGGCGGCGCGGCAGCAGTGGGAGGCCCCATTAGCTAAAGTGCTGCTTCAGGTTAAGAACAGTTTCAGGTTAAGAACGGACCTCCAGAACGAATTAAGTACTTAACCCAAGGTTAAGTACTGTAGTTCTTTATCTCCTTGATATCTGATGGGAGGGTGTTCCACAGGGCGGGCACCACCACTGAGAAGGCCGCCTGCCTGGCTCCCTCTAATCTCACTTCTTGCAGTGAGGGAACTGCCAGAAGGCCCTCGGAGCTGGACCTCCGTGTCTGGGACGGACGAGGGGGGTGGAGACAGGGCCGAAGCATTGCAGGGTAACGTTGCAGGATTGTAGCCCAAGTCGTATCTAGCTGAGTCTCCTGCTTTCAACAGTGGGCAGTCAAGGTGTCTCCAGGAAGCTGATCATGGGAAATGTGCACAAAATGATGCACAGCGTGGATAAAATTAACAGGGAGAAGTTTTTGTTCCTCTCTTGTGCCCTTCCAAGGAGAGCTTGCAATGAAGGTGGATGTTGTAAGTCTCCAGACAGACAAAAGGAAGGCTGCTTTAGGCAGCACAGAGAATTCAGACTCCTCTTTTCCAGGGACATTCCTGGATTTACAGAAGCCGTCCGGTTTCTGATTTGATCCCAGAATGTCCTGCTTTTCCTTAGGATGTCCCTATTTCCATCTGAGAAGTGTTGGAGGGTCTGGAGTTATGTGACCCCCGAGCCAAGGAGATAAGTAACTAGACGATATGATAATCTTTATTGCCATTGTCCCATCCAGAACAACGAAACTGAAAATCTACACCAGACATTCAGAAACCAACAAACCTGCTATCCCAGCCTGGTTAGCCCCCTAAAAACTCTGATACCCCATCATTAAATGCACTACCACCTGAAGGCAGCCCTTTCCGGGGGAGGGGCATCTGGCTGGTCATTTATTTTGACCGGAGACTGGACTAGATGGGCCCAGGCCCCTTTGGGACCTGCTGCAGAGACCTTCTTAAGTGGGAAAAACCCCGAAATCATGCTCTTTCCCCACAAGGGAGCATTAAGCAGTAAATGCTCCTCCAGCTTCTCTCCTCCCCACCTGAAATTAATTTCTGGAAAGGACTCTCTCCCCAGAGATCTGTCACTTTTGGCAATGGAAACTTTCCCAGGCATTTCAATTGTAGAGAGAATTAATTTGTGATTATTGTTGTTATTTGTAGTTCTCCTCTTCCTCTGTAGCTGCTGTTTCAGAACTTGGTATCGGTTAGTTAAATGACATCGAGGCCTAGATCAGAGAAGGACTATAAACCTTGATTTCCCCCCCAGCCCCTAAAAAATGCACCCGAGCTGATGAACATTCCTGTGGGAGGGAGTTCCATAGTTTAACTCGGCACTGTGTGAAGAAAGGTCCTGTATTCATCTTCCTTGGATTTTCACGATTTCAAATGTTAGGAAAGAGGGAGAAAAACTTTTCTCCGTCCACATTCTCCATGCCTAGCATAATTTTATAAACTGCTGTCATTTTTCGATCTAAGCTTCTCATTTTTTGAATTTAAATTCTATTCCCTGCATTTCTGTAGCAATTTGTCTTTAAAATTTTGAAAAAAAAATCTCCAATAATTTAGTGCAAATTTCTCTGTTGCAGTGGCTAGAATATTGACCCAGGACCAGGGTTGGAATATCCGTTTGGGCATGAAGCCCAGTGGGTGTGACTCTGGGCTAGTCACTGCTTCTGAGCTTCTAACCTACCTCACAGGGATGTTGTGGAGAATAGAGAAAAACCGGGATATAAATGCAACAAATAAAAAAACCAAAGATAATAAACACATTTTTGTAGGCTGTTTCAACTAGGAAATATCTCCTCAAGCAAAGTATTTTTGTAGGTCGTCTTTTCTTTTAGGTACTAAGATATTCGTGTTTGGAAAACTGCATTGCAAAGTTTGGATAAGTGCGAATCTCCAAGAATGCCTGCATCCTGCTTCTTGCATTATTATTTTTTTGATACCGCATATTTGATCGATTTAAATGTGAACTGGATCAAAATTCTCCCCCGTGCCTTAGCTGCTGGAACAAAACCCACTCTGCATATCCAGAGATCTGATTCTAAAATCTTAAATTTGGGCAGCGGAGCCTTGGAGGCCAGACTGTGGGATTCTCTGAGCAGGGTACACAATGTCTCTGTTACACAGCCTAACCAGGTCTACTTGGAAGTAGAATTTAATAGGGCTTGCTCCCAGGTAAGTAGGGTTAGCCTTGCAGTCTTAAGTGACCATCACCCTCACTGGTCAGACGACAGGTCCACCTAAGGTCCTTTCTCCAATGATGGTCAGCGCACAAGCCTGATGAAAGTGGATAGCTCAGCTGGTTAAAGTGTGGTGCTGATAGCGCCAAGGTTGCAGGTTTGATCCCCTTATGGGACAGCTGCTTATTCCTGCATTGCAGGGGGTTGGACTTGATGCTCCTCAGGGTCCCTTCCAATTCTATGAAACAGCACTCCTTGAATTCCTGGTGTCCAGCATTGAGCAACTTGTTGTAGACTGCCCCTGCACATGGAGGTTCAGTTCCAATAGAATGTCATATAAAGAGTCTTGTTGGGTGTCAAAGCAAGCACACATCTATTCTGACATCCTTTCACCCACGACAGATGGCCAAACAGATGCTTGCCAGTAATAATCATAATCATAATAATATGCCACCCATCGGACCCTCTCTGGGTGGCTTCCAGCAAAACATAAAAACACAAGAAAACATCAAACATGAAAAGCTTCCCTATGTCTTCTAAAACTCAGTCCTTTATCTCCTTGACAACTGACAGAAGGTTGTTCCACGAGGCAGGCGCCACCACCGAGAAGGCCCTCTGCCTGGTTCCCTGTAACTTCACTTCTCACAGGGAGGGAACTGCCAGAAGACCCTCGGAGCTGGACCTCCGTGTTTGGGCTGGACGATGGGGGTGGAGACGCCCCTTCAGGGATACAGGACCTGAAGATGTAAACACTCCCGCAATATTTTTTCTCTCACCCCAGTCTGATGTCCAGAGGTAGATTTTCCCTGCCTGAGGAGGCTCCATCTCACTTTGGGATTTACGTCATTTTTCTTTCTTCAAGGCTGGGTGGGATTCCACCCCCTCCGCCCCCTGTCTCAGTATAAACCCCCTTCCCACCCCCCACCCCGACCACTTTGCAGAGGAGGCTTGTGACCGGAACAGCGAATGGGGAACTGCTACCCCCCCAAAATAAACTGCGACTTTCACTCTGCGTCACTCCAGAAATTAGCCAGAATCAGCATGGGCAGGTGGCATTTCTGTGCGTGACGCAGAAGCCAGGACTTTAAAAATAAAAATAAAAATGACTATTTCTGTAGAGGCCAAGAAAAAAACCCCCAACCTGATGTATTAGGGTGAGCCTGATAATCACTAGATGAGTTTTTAAGTTCGGAATCCCAGTACGTTGCTGAGTGTTTTGCTGCCAAACACCCAAGTATCAAACTCTTGAGCCTTTGGCCTCTGAACCGACAGTTTTTCGGATCGTAAATCATTCTCAAAAATAAGGAATGCAGGTGTTAATGTGCTTGAAGGGACTTCATATATATCACATTTAAGTCTCCCCCTCCCCCAATGAGCTGAAAGAGGGTTCTCTTCATCCTCATTTAATCTCCACTGCAACCCTGCAAGGTTGGCCAAGGCAACAACAGCTCCAGAATCGCTCACTGAGTTTTTGGCCGAGTGGAATTTGAACCTGGGTTCCCACGTCCTACATATTCCTCTATTACAGGTGAAACTTGAAAAATTAGAATACAGTGGTACCACGGGTTAAGTACCGGTACTTAATTTATTCCAGAGGTCTGTTCTTAACCTGAAACTGTTCTTAACCTGAAACTGTTCTTAACCTGAAGCACCACTTTAGCTAATGGGGCCTCCTGCTGCTGCCGCGCCGCCAGAGCACAATTTCTGTTCTCATCCTGAAGCAAAGTTCTTAACCTGAAGCACTATTTCTGGGTTAGCGGAGTCTGTAACCTGAAGCGTATGTAACCCAAGGTACCACTGTAAGTTCATAATCATCACAATTATAACAAATAAAGGCTTGACATATCTTGCTTTGCATGTCATGAGTCTATCTCATGTACTAGTTTCACCTTTTAAGTTGTATTACTGAAATAAATGAACTTTTCCATGATATTCTAATTTTTCGAGTTTCACCTGTACATCATGCATGTCATCTAATATATGTACATTCCTCTATTTCACATATTATCGTTTCTCCACGTTGCTCAGATTTCAAATCCTGCCCGTGATTTCATTTAATTGCTAAATTAAAATAAATAAATAAACCCCAAGGCTTCTATGCTGCCATAAACTGTCCATCGTGCCGATCTCTTATTCACGCCGTTAGCTTTGCCAGTTCTGCAGAGAGCGCTGATTTGTAGGAGCTGTTCTTCTTTCTCTGGACTTCTTTCCAGTTCTTCGCAGATAAGATTCTGGCTGCTGTTGGATATTTGGCGATCTTCTTGCACATTTCGCATTCCAGACGAGCAGTTTGTGGGGAAAAGTCACTTTGACCAGCGGCGAGGGTGGGGGAGTCTGTTAGACGTGAGACAGGGAGTGGACCTTATGAGCATTTTTAAAATGAATTTTCTCAAATCTTGGGATGCTCTTGAGAGGACTGAAATCATGTGTGCTTCCTAAATGGAGCTTCCATGGACAGAGCCCGTCTTCCTTGGAACGGCCGAGGGCAAGAGTGGGAGGAGGCTGTTGATCTCGCATCCTGCTTGGCCTTTGGGGCAGCTGTCTGGCTACTGTGAGAACAGGACAGCTCTTGGGTAGCTCAGTCAGTAGAGCACCAGACTCTTAATTCCGGGGGTCGTAGGTTCAAGCCCTGCACTGCATGAAAGATTCTATTAACAAAGATTCTCACACTATTAACAAAACAACTTTAAAAGCACATTAAACAGCACAACCACGAGAAAAATCATATTATAAAATTCACAAGAGGCTGCAAAGGATTTGGGAAGGGGTGGCTGGCCAGGAGGAGTTACCAGGTGGCCCTCTTTATATCCACTTTAGAGGGCATGTTTGTAAAGCAGGAATGGAGATTTGGGGGGGGGTGGAATGTGCGTGGCCCCCAGAGTCCTCTCTATGCGGCCCTTGAACCTATCCTGCAGCTCCCTCACCAGCCCTTTTTGCACCCTCGTCAAACAACTACCATCTGGGATAGCCCAGAGGGTAGAGCACAAGATTCTTAATCTCAGGGTTGTGGGTTCAATACTGGGCAAAAGATTCTCGCCCTGCAGGGGGTTGGACTAGATGACCCTTGTGGCCCCTTCCAACTTGACAATGCAATGAATCTGTGATTCTAGGACGCTTGGCTTAGAGGAGCCCCCTTTGCCCTGATCCAGCAGAGCTCTCTCTGTGTTCTAAGGAGAGGATGCAGTCTTTATTTGCAGCGCAGTTGTTCTATTTGTGGGGAGAGCTTTGTGGGGGGATCCCCCCCCCAAGCATTTTTGAACCGGTCAAATCTTGGCCGTTCTGTTCAAGGCAGAGAGGGACTTTTTGCTCTCTGACACATGGTCCTGACTGGCGCTTCCGAAAGGCAAGACACCCCCCCCCGTGGCCCCCCGCTCTTCCTGGCTACCTATTTTTGTGGTCACGGCCAGCCTCATCCCCCGGTTTCCTGTCGTCTGTTTTATTTTGGGACCTTGGCTCAGCCTCCCATTCTTATTTTCAGCTCTCTCTCTCTTTTTGCATTTTGTTTCCACATTATCTTCTTCCCATGCTGAAGCATTTGGAAGCAGGCAGACGCAAACAAACAAACAGCAAAATCCAGGAAAATGATCCGCACTTTCGGAAGCAACCTGTAAACTGGAACGCAAACCACCCTCTGACTTTCACACATTGCCGAATCTTGCAGGTACAGCTCTCCAGCCGAATAATTTCCGTAAATATTCAAAAAGTAGGGTGAAGATTCCACAAAAAAATCAAACTCAAATCCATGCAATATGTTGTTCATGTATCATGTATCCTTTACCCTAAGGTTCCCTGGTGGATTGTAATGTTAAAACACCATACAGTGGTACCTCGGGTTACATACGCTTCAGGTTGCATACGCTTCAGGCTACAGACTCCGCTAATCCAGAAATAGTGCTTCAGGTTAAGAACTTTGCTTCAGGATGAGAACAGAAATTGTGCTCCGGCGGCGAGGCAGCAGCAGGAGGCCCCATTAGCTAAAGTGGTGCTTCAGGTTAAGAACAATTTCAGGTTAAGAACGGACCTCCGGAACGAATTAAGTACTTAACCCGAGGTACCACTGTATTGAAATCTATTGAAAACAACTTACACAAGAGTAAGGTACAATCACACACACACCCATCGAGGGTCAAAAGAGGAAATGGCTTTGCAAAAAACATTTCCGCTAGGCAAAATTCACATCCAAAGACGGGTGTGTTAGGTGTAATTGGTACTAAAATGCTGATTATAGTTTTCATGGGGCGATTTTAAAATATAATAATGTCAAGCCAATTTTGGGAAGAGTGGGTCCCTGAATTGAACACGGAAAAGCGAGGAACCAAATGAAATCGGCAGGCTGTCCCATCCCGACTGTGAGAGAAGCCAGCAGTTCTGTTAACTTTCCAACGGACGGATGACCCAGAAACATTTATTGGGGAAATTAGCAGCAGGGGTGACGAGGGACACCTGTGCAGCCCAGATCCTGGGGTGTAAGCCCTGAGAGACTGTTGGATCCTAAGGAGGGAGGAGCAGAAGGCCCAGGAAGGAGGCCAGGTCTGCACTGAGAGGAGCTGAGCTCCAGCGAACATGTGGAACCTTCACAGTGAGAGGCAGTCTATCTTGGAATGGAACAAGCCGCAAAGGTGGGCTTCCTTTTTCTCCCCATTGCCCTCCACCTTGAATTGCTTGGGTAGAAATGTTGGCTGCCCAGCGTTGAAATTAGGATACATCCCCTCCAACATTTCTCTGATGACAATAGGGACGTCCTTTTCAATAATAATAATAATAATAATAATAATAATAATAATAATAATAAATAAATTTTATTATATATACCCCTCCCACCTGACTGGGTTACCCCAGACACTCTAGGTGGCTCCCAGCATATATAAAACCATAATTAAACATTAAAAAATGTCTCCATACAGGGCTGCTTTCAGATGTTCTCTAGAGGTTGTATAGTTATCTCCTTGGCTCAGGGGTCGCATAACTCCACACCCTTCAACTTTTCTCCAGTGAAAATAGGGACATTCTAAGGAAAATTGTGACATTCCAGGATCAAATCAGAAGCCATGACAGTTTATGAAAATCTGGCACTGTCCCTAGAAAATAGGGACACTTGGAAGATCCTCATCTATTGAGGATTGAGGCTCATCCAGTAAGGGGTTTTCCTCCTGGCCTCACTGTGTTGGTAGCTTGTGTGTGGGCTGTACTACTAAACTGAGAGGATTCACCGGATATTTAAAAAATCCCTGCACATAGAAATCTAGCTTTTCAGGGAAAAAGCTAGGCTGGAGTTAGGACTGGGCCAAAATGCCGTTCTCACATACACCTTTTTTTCCTGCCCTTGTTGTGAGTGGTGAAATGGAGGGGGGTATTTTTGCCGCTGGAGAGGCAAAATTTAGGTGAGGGATGTGTGCGAAACTTGCTCCCCGCTGATGGTGTTCTTCCTGGAAACTCCCAGTCCCCAGGGAGGCAATACTTGTCCATGATGCCGTGATCCTAGTGGATCCACATGTGTGTGTCCACATGGAGGCAGATCCAGCCATGTGACCCATAGAATTGTAGTGCTGGAAGGCACCCACAGGGTCATCTAACCCCCCCTTAACCTCACCTCCTGGGGCAAACAATGGCCACCTATCCCTCGACACCCATGTGCCGTGCTGAGACGCATGGGAAAAATAACAGAAAGTACCTCTGGGGAGTTTTGCCCTCCCTCATCTCACAGCTCTCATTACAGCTCCGAGGAGGAAGTTTGCAGACTCTGCCGCGATGCAAAAGAGCCATAAATGGCTTCATCATATGGCAGGGAGGTCCAGCCAGTGCTTAAGCCTAATTTTCTGGGCCTGGGAAGTTGCTTGGAAAGTTCAAAACAAAACCAGGTACACGCTGAGGGAGAAATCAAATTTTATTTCTGCCATAAAAAAGTGGACTCCCTTTTGAAGTTGTGGGCTGCCCTTCCTTGGAGGTTTCGAAGTGGAGCTTGGGTGGCCACCTGTCCTGGATGCTTGAGCTGAGATTCCTGCTTTCCAGGGGGTTGGACTGGATGACCCCTGGAGTTCCCTTGCAAGTCTATGATTCTGGACTAGATGGGCCCCCTTTGGCCTGGAAGAGCAGCAAGGTTCTTTTGATGTACTTCAGCACAGAATCATAGAATTGTAGAGTTGATGAAACACACCTCAATAGTGGGGTAGGAGAGCTGGGGGGGAAATCCACACGTGGAAACCCCTGACAATTAAATCCAGTTGCGAATGACTCTGGGGTTGTGGCACTCATCTCGCTTTACAGGCCAAGGGAGTCGGCATTTGTCCTCTTCTGCAGACAGTTTTTCCAGATCATGTGACCAGCATGACTAAGCCACTTCTGGCAAACCAGAGCAGCGCATAGAAATGCTGTTTACCTTCCCGCTGGAGTGGTACCTATTTATCTACTTGCACTTTGATGTGCTTTCGAACTGCTAGGTTGGCAGGAGCAGGGACCGAGCAATGGGAGCTCACCCCGTCGCGGGGATTCGAACCGCCGACCTTCTGATTTGCAAGCCCTAGGCTCTGTGGTTTAGACCACAGCACCACCCACATCCCTAGTACATAAGTAGACAAATCTAAAAATCCTGGAACACAATTTTTCATGGCCCTCTAGCGACTCTGGTGGCTCATTTACCAGAAGTCATGTTGTTGTTTAGTCTTTTAGTCGTGTCCGACTCTTCGTGACCCCCTGGGCCAGAGCACGCCAGGCACTCCTGTCTTCTACTGCCTCCTGCACTTTGGTCAAACTCATGTTTGTAGCTTTGAGAACATTGTCCAACCATCTCGTCCTCCGTCGTCCCCTTCTCCTTGTGCCCTCCATCTTTCCCAACATCAGGGTCTTTTCCAGGGAGTCTTCTCTTCTCATGAGGTGGCCAAAGGATTGGAGCCTCAGCTTCAGGATCTGTCCTTCCAGGGAGCACTCAGGGCTGATTTCCTTCAGAATGGAGAGGTTTGATCTTCTTGCAGTCCATGGGACTCTCAAGAGTCTACTCCAGCAACAGAATTCAAAAGCATCCATTTTTCGGCTTCTTTATGGTCCAGCTCTCTTATGGTCAGCCTTCTTTATGGTCCAGCTCTCACTTCCATACATCAATACTGGGAAAACCATGGCTTTAACTATACGGACCTTTGTTGGCAAGGTGATGTCTCTGCTTTTTAAGATGCTGTCTAGGTTTGCCATCGCCTTTCTCCCAAGGAGCAGGCGTCTTTTAATTTTGTGGCTGCTGTCACCATCTGCAGTGATCATGGAGCCCAAGAAAGTAAAATCTCTCACTGCCTCCATTTCTTCCCCTTCTATTTGCCAGGAGGTGATGGGACCAGCGGCCATGATCTTCGTTTTTTTTATGTTGAGCTTCAGACCATATTTTGCACTCTCCTCTTTCACCCTCATTAAAAGGTTCTTTAATTCCTCCTCACTTTCTGCCATCAAGGTTGTTTCATCTGCATATCTGAGGTTGTTGATATTTCTTCCGGCAATCTTAATTCCAGCTTGGGATTCATCCAGCCCAGCCTTTTGTATGATGAATTCTGCATATAAGTTAAATAAGCAGGGAGACAATATACAGCCTTGTCGTACTCCTTTCCCAATTTTGAACCAATCAGTTGTTCCATATCCAGTTCTAACTGTAGCTTCTTGTCCCACATAGAGATTTCTCAGGAGACAGATGAGGTGATCAGGCACTCCCATTTCTTTAAGAACTTGCCATAGTTTGCCGTGGTCGACACAGTCAAAGGCTTTAGCATAGTCAATGAAGCAGAAGTACTTGTTTTTCTGGAACTCTCTAGCTTTCTCCGTAATCCAGCAATGCATTTAGTATTTAGTTATGTAGGTAAAGGTAAAGGTACCCCTGACCATTAGGTCCAGTCGTGGCCAACTCTGGGGTTGCGGCGCTCATCTCGCTTCATTGGCCGAGGGAGCCGGCATACAGCTTCTGGGTCGTGTGGCCAGCATGACTGAGCTGCTTCTGGCGAACCAGAGCAGCGCACGGAAATGCCATTTACCTTCCCGCCGGAGTGGTACCTGTTTATCTACTTGCACTGCATGCTTTTGAACTGCTCGGTTGGCAGGAGCTGGGACCAAGCAATGGGAGCTCACCCCGCCGCGGGGATTCGAACAGCCGACCTTCTGATCGGCAAGTCCTAGGCTCTGTGGTTTATCCCACAGCGCCACCCGCGTCCCACTATTTAGTAATGTATTTAGTTCTAACTCTGGAAGTGTAGACTCAATTCTGACCAAACAGCCTCCTAGAGCAAAAGATGCATAACTTTAAAATGAACAGTTTATATCAAATAAAGTAATATTCAGTAATCCACTAGAATACCATATAATAGTACACAATGAAATTAAAGATCAACAAATAATAATTAAACAGAAATTCACTCTTAATTACATTGATTTATAAGCTGTAATCAATAAAAGTCACAGGGCATAAAATAACACAATGCATTTTGAAAAGCAAAGACACTGGCTGAAGGAACAACAGAATAGGAGCGGATTTCTGTTTAATAGTTATTTGCTGGTATTGTGAGAATCAGTTTTGTTGTGTGCCATAATATTTTAACTCATCTTATGTTCTTAGATGGCTGCGTGTTTCACACATCCTCAGATAGGGAGAAGGTTTCAAACAGAAGCAAGAGAAGTGAAAATCGTCACTAACTGCATATACAGCCCCTCTGTCCAGTTTGGAAAACAGGGAGGAAAATCCATGATGTCAATCAAGTCATTTCTTTACCCTCATGAGGACTAGGAGCTTAACTTCTGTATACCAATACCAAGAAGAGGGCCATCTAGAACAGGGGTTAGCAAACTTTTTTAGCAGGGGGCCGGTCCACTGTCTCTCAGACCT
Organism: Podarcis raffonei; assembly: GCF_027172205.1. Taxonomy (NCBI): domain Eukaryota; kingdom Metazoa; phylum Chordata; class Lepidosauria; order Squamata; family Lacertidae; genus Podarcis; species Podarcis raffonei. The sequence goes on along the minus strand of NC_070619.1, from coordinate 1,785,425 downwards.
TGTGAGGGGCCGGACTATATTTTGAAAAAAATATAATGAATGAATTCCTATGCCCCACAAATAACCCAGAGATGCATTTTAAATAAAAGGACACATTCTACTCATGTAAAAACACTCTGATTCCCAGACTGTTCATGGGCTGGATTGAGAAGGCGATTGGGCTGGATCCGGCCCCCAGGCCTTAGTTTGCCTACCCATGGTCTAGAACAGAGGTCAGCAAACTTACCGCACCTCAGGCTGGTGTCTCCAGCGCCGATCGCACGGCGGGTCGGAGGGCGGGGTAGCGTGTGCCCATACGTGTGCGCACACGTTATTTCTGGCACGCTTCCGGGTTGGAGGAGCACCGGAAATATGTAGCTTGTGCACATGTGCATGGGCCTCCTGCAGCCCGGATGTGCACCAGACATAACACTTGTGCATGCGCAAATAGCGCTTGCGCATGCACACAACCTATTTCCGGTGCTCCTCCGACCTGGAAGTGGGCAGCCGTGCAGCGCCAGTAACAGCAGGCAGCGGGGGTCGCCGCGGGCCAGATAAATGAGTCCCTCGGGCCTTATCCTGCCCGTGGGCCTTAGTTTGGGGACCCCTGATCTAGAAGCTGTCTTCTGTGCCTGAGAGGATGTTCCGTGCTTTTATGTTGAAGGGGATCTCAGATTATGCGCTTCCCCTTTTTTGGTAGTTCTATTGAGCACAGAGGGATAATTTTATCTCCAAATAATGGATTTCATTTCACTTTTCATTCCATACCTTCCAACATTTCTCAAACCATCTCTTGAGGACTAGAATCTTGTGGAGTTCCCATGGCACGTAGATCCAGGGGCCATAGCTCAGGGACAGAGTTTTGCACGCCAGTTGGTGTAGGATGCACTGACAAAGCTCAGTCGGGAGATTCTTAATTTCAGGGTTGCGGGTTCGAGCCTCAACTTGCTCAGAAGATTCCTGTGTCACAGAAGGTTGGACTAGATGACCTTGGGTGGCCCCTTCCAGCTCTACAATTCTATGACTGTAAGGCAGTTTCCGAGGCTCCTAGTAACCCTTATAGGAAACTGATTGGGGAGATGGGTTGTATTTGTGGATTACTGATTTATAACTAAGGCTTTATGTAGATGGACTAAAAGTCAAGAGTAACTCTTCGTGATATTTGGGGCTATGCTACAGCAAAGTAAAAGTCTAGTAGGAATTTTAAAAAGAGCAGTCGATGGGAAATGAATAAGAAGAAAATAGAAAAAAATGCGAAAATAGAAAAGGACGAAATGCTGAAATATTTTAAGTTTTTGAAATGTAATTTGGAAATGGGATGTAATATTGATTAGCAAATAAAGGTGAGAAGTGAAGCATCAATCTGGTGGGGGGGAGTCAGCTTATAAATGTGTATTATTTGATGTTCGTTTGTTAGAAATTTTGAAATTTAGTAAAAATTAATTGGCAAACGGGGGGGGAATGATTGGGGAGACCATCCTTGCCTCTCCCTCTCCCTCACACAAGCAACTCCCCCCCCCCTCTTCCTCTTTCCTGCCTCCTCTAATGAGTTTCCCAGGGAGGAAGCAGCTGATGAAACTGGGCAGCTCCTTACATAAGCTTTTCCTGCCTGCGTTATTGAGGTTGAATCCTGACACGACAGAAGTGCTGTTTCTGGGGGATGTGTTGGGGAGTTGGGACTCCCTGGTCCTTCGTGGGGTAACTGTGCTCCCGAAGGACCAGGTGCACAGCCTGGGAGTCATTTTGGACTCACCGCTGTCCATGGAGGTGCAGGTCAATTCTGCATCCAGGGCAGCTGTTTACCAGCTCCAACTGAGACCTTCCCTGCCTGCAGACTGTCTTGCCAGAGTGGTGCATGCTCTGGTTATCTCCCGCTTGGACTACTGCATGCGCTCTACGTGGGGCGGCCTTTGAAGGTGACCCGGAAACTACAACTAATCCAGAATGTGGCAGCTAGACTGGTGACTGGGAGCAGCTGCCGGGACCATATAACTCCGGTCCTAAAGGATCTTCACTGACTCCCAGTACGTTTCCGAGCACCGTTCAAAGTGTTGGTACAGTGGTACCTCTGGTTGCGAATGGGATGCGTTCCGGAGGCCCGTTCGCAACATGAAAAGAGCGCAACCTAAAGCACCATATCTGCACAGGTGCGCTGCACGATTTGACACTTGTGCGCATGCGTGAAGCGCAATTTAGTACTTCTGCACATGCGCAAGCGGCGAAACCCGGAAGTAACCCTTTCCGGTTCTTCCGGGTCGCCACGGGACGTAACCTGAAAGAACGGACCTCCAGAATGAATTAAGTTCTTAACCCAAAGTACCATTGTACTGAGCTTTAAAGACCTAAATGGCCAAAGATAGGAAAATGTTTATTGAATATATGGGGGGGGGATTGTGTACACTTGAAAACGTTGGCAGCGTTAAGATAAATTCAGCAGTGTAAATAAGTTTGGATGGGTGTAATGATAGAATACTGAATGGTTTAGTTTATGTAAAATATGCAAGGATTTATGATATGCAAAATGAATCATGGAAAGAGAAGCGGGGAAGTCATTGATATTTTAAGGATGTTTGAATGAGTATTCTAAATTGTAAAACAGAAAATTTAATAAAAATTATATAAAAAAGAAAAGAAAGAAAAACCTAAACGGCCATGGTCCTGTATGCTTGAAGGAGCATCTCTGCCCCCATTGTTCAGCCTGGACACTGAGGTCCAGCACTGAGGGCCTTCTGCTGTACAAATAATAAAAAAATAACTATTAATACGTTGGCCGTATGCCCTACAGAGCGACTGGAGATCTGGATCCCAAGTGGAACCAAAGGCTTCCTCTTGCTTTGGCCGACTCTTCCATTTAAAAGACAACAAGTGACTTTCTGCTCCTTCGTCGTTCAACTTGATTGCACGTTGCTCTCTCTGTGTTCCTTTGTTCATTCATTTATCTATTTCATAAAACGTATACAACACTTCATTGTAAAAAGAAAAAAAAAGGAAAGAAACCTTAAAGTTTAGATAAACCAATAAGGGGAAATGGAGAACAGCGAAGAGCACATGAGAGAGGGTACAGCTGGTCAACTTGGTTGTGACCTGAAGTGTCGCATGCGCTGCAACATTCAGTTGCAGCATCGACTGGATTGTCCTTAATGCCATTGTCAGCCTACATAATTGAACCTTAAACAAAAGCCTTCTAAGTGGAAATATATACTAGAGCTGGGCCAACCCCCTGCAATGCAGGGATCTTTTGCCCAAGGTGGGGCTCGAACCCACAACCCCGAGATTAAGAGTCTCATGCGCTACCAACAAAGCTACATTAGCAACCACATTTTATTATTATATTTATTTATATCCCACCTTCTTCCCAGACAGGGACTCAGGGTGTCTTACAGATAAAACAGAAGCAGCTAAAAACCTAGAGAGAGAGAAACAATAATTAAAAAGCCATTAAGTACTAATTAGAATTAAAATTCTCTGTGTGTACTATTAAAACATACAGGTAATTAAAATGCAACCAGCATGGCACCAGCCCCCTCATTAAAAACAGTCAGTTCCCAGAAGCCTGTTGGAACCAGAGAGTCTTCACCTGCCAGCGGAAGGAGAGCAAGGAGGGAGCCAGTCTGGCTTCCCCAGGGAGGGAGTTCCTACGTTGCCTGGGAGGAGCCACCACCGAGAAGGCCCTGTCTGAGAGGGTGGCGGGACTGGGAGAAGGGTCTCCCCACAAGATTTGGGCATGTTCTTTCTCCAACGTAGCATTTTTATTCCTGCTTTACCCTGGCAGGTGCCTTTTTGTAAAAAGCGGTTTGGTTGTCCCTGCGAAACTCAGAGAAGTGTGAATCTCGAAGGACAGCTGTGCTTCATTGGGCACGTTGTTTCGGAAGGTACGGATCGGCTCGATTTGGGTTCAAATGCAGACTGAATTGGATTTCCCCACCGTCCCTGGTCTGGCAGGAGACCCATCCTTGATTGATCGCTGCTGCTAAAGATTCCGACTGTACAGTTCTATGATTCTCTTGGAAAATTTAGTACTTAAACAAGCACTTTTCCCTATGTTTGATGTCTGGGGAGAACGGGGGTGGGAGTCCCTGCAGGAATGTTTCCAGAGTTCTCTGTTACCAAACTGAGGGTCCCGTGTGCATTTTTCTGGACAGTTTTTTTTAAAATTACGGTACCTTTTGGCGCCCTGTGTGGGTGGTGACCTAAACGGCCGCTGTCGTGGGAACGGCGTCACTGCTTCCTCCCATCTTCTTAAAATTAGTTCTGATTGGCTATATTTAGTCCCCAGCGCTCAATAAGACAGAACAGGACCTGAAGAGGATTTTTTTTTAAAAGCAGTGATTCGGAACCCACCGCCGGAAATGGAGCTGTTTGATTTGCAACAGATTTGTATATTTCAGGTCATAGAACTGTAGAGCTGGACTGGATACCCAGGGCACATCTAGTCCAGCCCCCCGCAATGCGGGAATCACAGCTAAGGGAGAGATGTTGTGTGCCAGCTGCCCTGTGGTGCTGTGTTTCTACTTGCGATGAGTTTCCCCCGCTTTGGGGATCATGGAAGAAGAAAAGTCACTCACCCTCTGCTGTGGTACAGCCCCTTCTTGTCACCCTAAGGCTGTACCAGGACACAACAGATGTTTGTTGTTTGTTTGTTTGTGATACTCTTAATGTTTGTATAATTGTTTAGTTTTCTTTCTAATTGCTTTGCTCATTTGCTGCCTTGGGTCAGCTTTGGGAGGAAGGGCGAGAGAGAAATTTAAAATAATAATTTTCAGATTTTGCAAAGGCTCCATCACAAATGCTGCAAGAGGGGCTGTTAACTGCAAGTCAGGAAAAAAACACCCTTTATTCAAGGTTTATAATTGCTACATGTCAGGCCCTGAGTACAGATCTCTACAGGAAGGGCTAGAGGACAACGATCAGGAGTCCGAGTTCTGCTGAAAGAATCACAACAGATAAAGGAAAGCAATTTTCCACACAGTGCAGAGTTAAACTGTGGAATTCACTGCTGCAGGAAGCAGCGACAGCCAACTTGGATGGCTTTTAAGAAGGATTGGACTAATTCATGGAGGAGAGGGCTAGCGATGGCTACTAGCCGCAGTGGTGATGCTCTGTCTCCAGCCAGTCTCTTCGCTTGTTCCTATGCAACCTCCCAGTCCAGGGGCACTCTATCTGGCTCCCCAGGTTCTTTGGGGTATTTGGTCACTGCGAGAACAGGATACTGGACTGGGTGGGCCATTGGCCTGATCCAACAGACCCTTCTTACATTATTTTAATGCTCTGACAAACGGTCCTGCCTCCCCCCACGAGCTTGAAAAGGCAAAATGCCACCCCACGCTTTCCATTTTCACTAAAAGTCCGGTTTGGGGGGAGGAAGTGTCTTTGCAAGAAGTCCATGTTAAATTGGGCAACCTGATTTTGCAGTACGTGATTGAAACCTGCAAAAAAACCCCAAAGACAATCTGGAAGTTCCCTCCCTGTTAGGCCTGGGTAACATCCAGTAACATTGTGATATATCAGCAGCTTAGGTAAAGGTAAAGGGACCCCTGACCGTTAGGTCCAGTCATGACTGACTCTGGGGTTGCAGCGCTCATCTCGCTTTACTGGCCGAGGGAGCTGGCGTACAGCTTCCGGATCATGTGGCCAGCATGACTAAGCCGCTTCTGGCGAAACCAGAGCAGCGCACGGAAATGCCGTTTACCTTCCTGCCGGAGCGGTACCTATTTATCTACTTGCACTTCATGCTTTCGAACTGCTAGGTTGGCAGGAGCAGGGACCGAGCAATGGGAGCTCACCCCGTTGTGGGGGTTCGAACTGCCTACCTTCTGATCGGCAAGTCCTAGGCTCTGTGGTTTAACCCACAGCGCCACCCGCGTCCCTATCAGCAGCTTAAATACCTCCATATACTGATAAAACACAATGTCTGGAATGCATCTCGGCTGCTTCCTCCTCCCTATCTCAAATTGTCTGAAACCGGCATCTTGATCTGAACGCCATACTGGTTTCAGACAATTTGTCAATTTTTCAACCCAGCTCTACAGAGTGTGTGTGTAAAATCATACATTTTTATTTTCTTTAGCCATCTGCCCAGCTGTCTCCATCTGCCCCGAATTGCAATGGGCCGGAAAAAGATCCAGATTAGTCGGATTTTGGACCAAAGGAATCGGCAGGTAAGCACTTTTTAAAAAACAAAAGCCAAAACCAGTTACAAAGAGGGCTGTGGAGACTGGACCAAGGAGAGGAAGCCCCATGGTCTGAATGTGGGCCCCCAAAGCTCTCTGTCTGGCCCTCGTGAATCTCCTTAGGCCACGCCTCCTCATATAGCCACACCCCCTCTCCCAGCAGGGCTTCTTCAGCTGCAGCCCCTGCATTGTGTGGGGTTGGGATGGATGACCCCTGGGTGTCCCGTCCGACTCTGCGGTTCCGCCACTCTCCCCTTCCAGGTCACGTTCACCAAGAGGAAGTTTGGGCTCATGAAGAAGGCGTATGAGCTCAGCGTCCTGTGCGACTGCGAGATCGCCCTCATCATCTTCAACAGCGCCAACCGGCTCTTCCAGTACGCCAGCACAGACATGGACAAAGTGCTTCTCAAGTACACAGAGTATAGTGAGCCCCATGAAAGCCGGACCAACGCCGACATCCTGGAGGTAAAATGCAAGTTTATCTATTCGCTTTTCATGGAATCCTAGAATTGCAGAGCTGCAAAGGGGCCTCCAAGGGTCATCTAGTCCAACCCCCTGCAATGCAGGAATTTGAAAGTTGTTCTAAATGTTTTTCTGCCATTGTGTTTTACTGCTGTAGCCCACCCTGCGTGCTGTCTTCACTAGCACCATCCACTTCAGTGCACCCTTTCCCCCAAAATATATGCATTTTTGCAAACCTCAGTTGCCAAATCTCAAGGGGTGGCTGTGTTTTGGATTTTGGTACCATTCCGGAAAGGGCAAATTTGGTAGGTTTTGGCTTTAAATGCAAACTGAACCGCTCACATTCCCTAGACTTAATGGAGAGAACAAACAGAGATATTGGAACGTTGCCAAACAGCGATGTCCTGGGCACCTTTTCCCTTTATATCTCTTTGCATTTAATATATTATGTTATAACCTTGGAGGTCTGTTGGTTGGTCCCCTTCTTATTTACTTAAGCGTGCATTGATTAAGGCACTGCAAAAAATCAAAGCAATACTGTGCATTGCATTCTGTCGAGATACTTTTCCTGTTCTTGCTGTCTTATCCTTCTTGCACATTTGTGGGATGTGAACATCGTTTGCAATTGGGGTCAGTATTATTTATGGGGAGGGTTGGGCGTTTCTCATGGGGGGGTCAAGGTGGGATTGTTGTTGTTTGTCCCCAAAACTCCTTCTCTGTCGCCCGCACTCCGTAGACCCTGAAAAGGAAGGGCTTGGGCATTGAAGGTCCCGACCTGGATCTGGAAGAAGCTCTGGAGCCAGCGAGGAAACTGAGGCAACTCGGCGAGGGTGTGGACCTCACGCTGGCCCAACCCAAGCTCTGTGTGAGTAACAGCTTTTAGGGAGAGAACGGGCACAGGATTCAGACCATTGATATTGCCCGCACTATCAGCTGCCTTCTGGGTTTCGGGCAACAGGCAATTCCAGCTCTGCCTGGAAATATTTATTTAAAAGCATTTCTGAACCACTAGATGCTTTAAATACTAGGTGCTAAGTTATTCTCAGAGTAGAGCCCTTGAAATCAATAGACTTCCGTTCATCATTTGCTTCATTTTACTCTATTCCCCATCATGCATAAACCACTTGATTGTAAAGACAAACTCTAAGCGGTTTACAAAAGCAAAGCGAAACATTTAAATGACCCTGAGCAACAGGCTCTTAATCTCAGGGTCAAAAAAGAGGCTGTAATGGGCCAATATATACGTGGACTGGAGCAAGTGGCTTTTCTTCTTTAAGTATTCAAAGTTCTCAATCAAGCTCAAGGTTGAACCAGCCAGATGTTTAACTGAGAATCAATCACAGCCAGTGCATTATTTGAAAAATAAGACTTCAGAGGCATATGCCCCAAAATTGCAAGCAGACTTTCTGTTTTCACAACTGCAGCCTTGGTTTGAGGAGTCATTTGGCACCTCGCTTATATATATGAGTTTCTAACAGTGCATGCAACAGTATTTATGGGTTTGTAAAAGCTGGACCATGCCTGGCTCCTTAAACCCAGAGCGCAGGCTCCCTTGGCCTCCAGATCTGTCTGGTTGCAGGTGGGAGAACACCCCATCCGATATTCCCCGGGTTCCGAGTTCAAGAGGCAGCCACAATTCTCAGACCACACCTTTCCTTGGCTAAAGGTCTTTGTTGCTCCATCTTCCTTTCAGTCTGCACCTTCCCTCTCCAGCCTGGAAGGGGGGTCGATGAGGACTCCCCCCTCTGGGAGCGAAGGTGGGGCGGGCGGCTCCCGGGAGTCCCCTCACCAGCAGAGGCACCTGCCAGCCCTCCCCAAGCACGCCACCCCTCCAGTGCGGTCTCCAGCGCCCCTGGGAGCAGGTATGTTGCGACCGCAGCAAGAGACCTTCATGGGCTGGGATTGGGGTCTGGGGCGGGTGCTTCCGAAAGTCACCTGGGTGCACCAGGACCTGGGTTTGAATTCTCACTCAACCATGAATTTCACGGGTTGGTTGGTTGTTGTTGGGATTGAAGGAGGGAGAGAACCAGCTTCAGCTCCGTAGAGGGAAAAGGGGGGATATAAATGCAATAAATCAACAAACAAATATTTCTAAATGTTTTAAATAGCTGTTCAACTGTTTTCACTAATGGTCTTGCTCTTTTTTTTTTGCACACTGCTTCAAGTTGCTGGGGTTTTTTTTTAATTTTATTCTGTGAACTGGCCTGAGATCTTTTGATGAAAGCCAATATGTTGTTGTTTTTAGTTATTTATTGATTTAAAATCAAGCAGCATATAAATTCCATGAGATAAAAAAAGAATGTGGATCATGTGCTTTGATTTATTATTATTATTATTATTATAGCTAATTTTAATTATTTCCCACCCAATATTTTAAATTGTTGTCCTTCCTGGTCTTTTCTTATTCTTTTTGTGAACTGTTCATTTAGAAATAAATTAAAAAATTGTCCAGTAGCACCTTGGAGACCAGCTGAGTTTGTTCTGGGTATAAGCTTTCGTGTGCCTGCACACTTCTTCAGATAAACATGCTCATTTAGAGTTCCTTTTCACAACCAAGAGGTATATGAATTTTACGAAATAGATAAAAAATGAAGCATGAAGGTTCTTGGAACTGGGAGCCCCTGACCTGTCTGCTTTTCTGCCCCTGCAGGGATGGGCTACCCTCTCTTCTCCCACGGCAACCTGGGTCGGGCGTTGTCCAGCAAGCCCCCTCCTCCGCTTTACCTGGGGGCCGACCCCCATCGAGGGGAAGGAGCCCTGTCTGCCGGCAGGAGCCACGTGGTGTCGGCCGTGAGTAGATCGTGGCTCATGAAGCCTCCGTCTCCTAGGCGGGGCAAAATCTGGGGGTGCCAAGGCTGGGCATCTGCCTGCAGTGGGGCAGGGGAGAGGCAAGATAAGAATAATAGAATCGTAGACTTGAGAGAGACCCGAGGGTCATCTAGTCCAACCCCCTGCAATGCAGGAATCTCAGCTAAAGCACCCAGGACAGACGGCCACCCAATCTCTGCTGAAAATCCCCAAGGATAGTCCACAACCTCCCAAGTGTACCTTGTGCTGTTGAACAGCTCTTACCAAACAATTAAACCCCTGTGTTGCAAACAATTATCACTAATATCCAAACCAAGTACAACAATGCAATATCAATATAAACTCTTTATATAATCTACACAGAACATTGAACAATATGTGTGTGTTTAGTCGTTTAGTCGTGTCCGACTCTTCGTGACCCCATGGACCAGAGCACGCCAGGCACCTCTGTCCTCCACTACCTCCCGCAGTTTGGTCAGACTCATGTTTGTGGCTTCGAGAACACTATCCAACCATCTCATCCTCTGTCGCCCCCTTCTCCTTGTGCCCTCCATCTTTCCCAGCATCAGTGTCTTCTCCAGGGAGTCTTCTCTTCTCATGAGGTGGCCAAAGTACTGGAGCCTCAGCTTCACGATCTGTCCTTCCAGTGAGAACTCAGGGCTGATTTCATTAAGAATGGATGCGTTTGATCTTCTTGCAGTCCATGGGACTCCCAAGAGTCTTCTCCAGCACCATAATTCAAAAGCATCAATTCTTCGGCGATCAGCCTTCTTTATGGTCCAGCTCTCACTTCCATACATCACTACTGGGAAAACCATGGCTTTAACTATACGGACCTTTGTTGGCAAGGTGACGTCTCTACTTCTCAAGATGCTGTCTAGGCCTGTCATTGCCCTTCTCCCAAGAAGCAGGCGTCTTTTAATTTCGTGGCTGCTGTCACCATCTGCAGTGATCATGGAGCCCAAGAAAGTAAAATCTCTCACTGCCTCCATTTCTTCCCCTTCTATTTGCCAGGAGGTGATGGGACCCGTGGCCATGATCTTCGTTTTTTTGATGTTGAGCCTCAGACCATATTTTGCGCTCTCCTCTTTCACCCTCATTAAAAGGTTCTTTAATTCCTCGTCACTTTCTGCCATCAAGGTTGTGTCATCTGCATATCTGAGGTTGTTGATATTTCTTCCGGCAATCTTAATTCCAGTTTGGGATTCATCCAGCCCAGCCTTTCGCATGATGTATTCTGCGTATAAATTAAATAAGCAGGGAGACAAAATACAGCCTTGTCGTACGCCTTTCCCAATTTTGAACCAATCAGTTGTTCCATATCCAGTTCTAACTGTAGCTTCTTGTCCCACATAGAGATTTCTCAGGAGACAGATGAGGTGATCAGGCATTCCCATTTCTTTAAGAACTTGCCATAGTTTGCTGTGGTCGACACAGTCAAAGGCTTTTGCATAGTCGATGAAGCAGAAGTAGATGTCTTTCTGGAACTCTCTAGCTTTCTCCATAATCCAGCGCATGTTTGCAATTTGGTCTCTGGTTCCTCTGCCTCTTCTAAATCCAGCTTGCACTTCTGGGAGTTCTCGATCCACATACTGTTTGAGCCTTCCTTGTAGAATTTTAAGCATAACCTTGCTAGCGTGTGAAATGAGTGCAATTGTGCGGTAGTTGGAGCATTCTTTGGCACTGCCCTTCTTTGGGATTGGGATGTAGACTGATCTTCTCCAATCTTCTGGCCACTGCTGAGTTTTCCAAATTTGCTGGCATATTGAGTGTAGCACCTTAACAGCATCATCTTTTAAAATTTTAAATAGTTCAGCTGGAATACCATCACTTCCACTGGCCTTGTTATTTGCAGTGCTTTCTAAGGCCCATTTGACTTCACTTTCCAGGATGTCTGGCTCAAGGTCAGCAACCACACTACCTGGGGTGTACGAGACATCCATATCTTTCTGGTATAATTCCTCTGTGTATTCTTGCCACCTCTTCTTGATGTCTTCTGCTTCTGTTAGGTCCTTACCACTTTTGTCCTTTATTATGGTAATCTTTGTACGAAATGTTCCTTTCATATCTCCAATTTTCTTGAACAGATCTCTGGTTCTTCCTATTCTGTTGTTTTCCTCTATTTCTTTGCATTGCTCGTTTAAGAAGGCCTTCTTGTCTCTCCTTGCTATTCTTTGGAAATCTGCATTCAATTTCCTGTATCTTTCACTATCTCCCTCGCATTTTGCTTGCCTTCTCTCCTCCGCTATTTGTAAGGCCTCGTTGGACAGCCACTTTGCTTTCTTGCATTTCCTTTTCATTGGGATGGTTTTCGTTGCTGCCTCCTGTATAATGTTGCGAGCCTCCATCCATAGTTCTTCAGGCACTCTGTCCAGCAAATCTAAATCCTTAAACCTGTTCCTCACTTCCACTGCGTATTCATAAGGGATTTGATTTAGATTCTATCTTACCGGCCCAGTGGTTTTTCCTACTTTCTTCAGTTTAAGCTTGAATTTTGCTATAAGAAGCTGATGATCTGAGCCACAGTCAGCTCCAGGTCTTGTTTTTGCTGACTGTATAGAGCTTCTCCATCTTTGGCTGCAGAGAATATAATCAATCTGATTTCGATACTGCCCATCTGGTGATGTCCATGTGTAGAGTCGTCTCTTGTGTTGTTGGATCCCCTTCATGGATCACTGCCTTGCCGTGGCGAAGGGGCTTGAAGAACTCAGAGAAGCTATGAACTACGCCGAGCAGGGCACACAAGATGAACAGGTCATAGTGGAGAGTTTTGACCAAACGTGATCCACCTGGAGGAGGAACCGGCAAGCCACTCCAGTATCCTTGCCAAGAAAACTCCATGGACAAAGACAACAGGCATATAAAAGTTATGACGCTGGAAGATGAGCCCCTCAGGTCGGAAGGCATCCAACATGCTACTGGGGAAGAGCGGAGGGCAAGTACAAGTAGATCCAGAGCTGATGAAGCGGCTGGGCCAAAGCCGAAAGGACGCTCAGTTGCAGATATGCCTGGAAGCGAAAGGAAAGTCCAATGCTGTAAAGAAAAATATTGCATAGGAACCTGGAATGTAAGAACCATGAACCTGGGTAAGTTGGAGGTGGTCAAAAATGAGATGGCAAGAATAAATATTGACATCCTGGGCATCAGTGAACTAAAATGGACGGGAATGGGCGAATTCAGTTCGGATGACCATCACATCTACTACTGTGGGCAAGAAACCCGTAAAAGAAATGGAGTGGCCCTCATAGTCAACAAAAGAGTGGCGAAAGCTGTACTGGGATGCAATCTCAAAAATGATAGAATGATCTCGATACGAATCCAAGGCAGACCTTTTAACATCACAGTAATCCAAGTTTATGCACCAACCACTGGTGCTGAAGAAACTGAAATAGACCAATTCTATGAAGACTTACAAGACCTTATAGAAGTGACACCAAAGAAGGATGTTCTTCTCATTATAGGGGATTGGAATGCTAAAGTAGGGAATCAAGAGATAAAAGGAACAACTGGCAAGTTTGGCCTTGGAGATCAAAACGAAGCAGGGCAAAGGCTAATAGAGTTCTGTCAAGAGAACAAGCTGGTCATCACAAACACGCTTTTCCAACAACACAAGAACAATATGAAAAACCAAATAAACAGAAATCTTATAAATCTCTGAAAGTCACAAAATGTGTACTCTTGATGGATTTTCTTGAAAACGTAGAACCAAATAAACATAAGTCTTATAAGTCTCTGAAAGAAGCAATGGGTCAGATTCTTATCTGATGAAAACAAGCCGTAAAGCTTTGTTTTAGGACGTCCAACGCTGCCAAAGTGGTCCGCAAACGGACGTAGTGAACAGTGATTCCAGATATACCCACTCTTTCGTAGAATTCTTCTTCAGCACAGCAGAAGGATACAGAAATGCTTCATAAACCCATCTATATGGTGAATGGCATTGTATAACAACAATATCTGTGGAACAGTGGTCATAGAATCATAGAATCATAGAAGAGTTGGAAGAGACCACAAGGGCCATCGAGTCCAACCCCCTGCCAAGCAGGAAACACCATCAGAGCACTCCTGACATATGGTTGTCAAGCCTCTGCTTAAAGACCTCCAAAGAAGGAGACTCCACCACACTCCTTGGCAGCAAATTCCACTGTCGAACAGCTCTTACTGTCAGGAAGTTCTTCCTAATGTTTAGGTGGAATCTTCTTTCTTGTAGTTTGGATCCATTGCTCCGTGTCCGCTTCTCTGGAGCAGCAGAAAACAACCTTTCTCCCTCCTCTATGTGACATCCTTTTATAGATTTGAAGATGGCTATCATATCATAAAGTTATGTAACCACTGAATCTCCTTTCATGTAACTTGTAGCCATGGGTTCGAGTCCTCCCCTCCAGAGCAGGAGAAAACAAGCTTGCTCCCTCTTCTTAGTCTCCTCTTTTCCAAGCTAAACATCCCCAGCTCCTTCAACCGTTCCTCATCAGGCTTGGTTTCCAGACCCTTGATCATCTTGGTTGCCCTCCTCTGCGCACCTTCCAGCTGGTCAGCGTCCTTCTTAAACTGACCTGCCCAGAACTGGACACAGGACTCCAGGTGTGATCTGACCAAGGCAGAAGAGAGCAGGACTGTTACTCCCCTTGATCTGGTCGCTAGACTTCTGTGTATGCCTCACCCTTTGGACAAGCGCAAACTCTTAAATTTGTTCCTATTGATAAGCAAGGGGGCCGCCACCTAATGAGTGCAGCCATTCGACATTTTCCACCTAGCCTCGCATTGTGTACACTAAGCTGCCCGTCCTCATGATTCCACGCTGCACGGGGTCAGACTAGATGACCCTTGGGTCCCTTCCAGCTCTACGGTTCTAGGGCCCTCGTATTTACGGGACCGCCTCTCCTGGTCTGCCCCTCAGAGGACCTTAAGGTCCATGAATAATCACAGTTTAGAGGTCCCGGGCCCTAAGAAAGTCAGACTATCCTCCACCAGGGCCAGGGCCTTCTCAGTGATGGCTCCGACCTGGTGGAAGGCTCTGTCCCATGAGACCAGGGCCCTGCAGGATTTAACCTCCTTCCGTCGGGCCTGTAAGACAGAGCTATTCTGCCTGGCCTTTAATTTGAATTCAGCCTGATCTTTTATTCCCCTTCCTTCCCTCCCTCTCCCCTTTTTATGAAGATTACGCTCTGAGACCCCACAGCTAATTCTCCCCTGGTCTCCTCACTGGCCCAAATAGGACTAATTTAGCCAGCTAGCCCTGGTGATCGTCTAATGTTTATTGGATGGATTTTCCCCCTAAATTGTTTTTTGAATTCTGAATTTATGGTTATTCACGTTTTATACCGTATTTTATGCTGTTTTTTGTTGCATCAATTAAGTGTTTTAAATTTGTTGTTAGCCGCCCTGAGCCTGGTTTTCTGAACCGGGAAGGGCGGGGTATAAATAAAAAAATATTATTATTATTATTATTATTATTATTATTATTACGACTGATTTAATCTGAACCTAGGAAATTGTGTGCCTGGTGTTTCAGGCAGGGGATGTTCCCAGCCCTGCCTGGAAGGGCAGGCTCCACCCCACTGTTCTATGGTCCTTTCCCCAGCGGGGGACTTTGGTCTCACATTTCAGTGGTGCTCTGTGAGAGCCCTGCAGCCCCCCTCCAACTTTGCCTGGCGTGACCACTGAGTGGCGCACTCCTGTGATCCTGGATTATCTCCCCGCACAGCGTTCCTTGTACCCTGGACTTCAGAGCACGACTCCCGCCTTGTCTGCAGGAAGCACCTGTCTCCCAGGGCACGGGCTGCCGGGCTACTACTCTCTCTCCTCTAGCCACCCAGGTATGCTTTTGGTCAGCCTATCAGGCGTCATCTTGCTGAGGGCACTGGGGTGGGAACTGTGGAACTCCTGTCCTCAGGCCCAGACCTGTTCCCTAGTGAGCTGCTGGGAACTGTAGTTTGCCACCTCCTCCCTGAGCCCTGTTGGGGTGCAGTAAGCCACCTTAAATCTCTCACCCAGCTAGCTCAGTATTGCTGACACAGACTGGCAGCGTCTCTCTGGGGTTTCGGACCTCCCCAGCCTCACCGGAAGAGACTGCCGGAAACAGAACCCAGGACTCTTTGTGCAAAGCCACCAAACTGCAACTCTTCCCTTAAAAGTTCCTAGTGCCCATTGTTCTAAATCATGGGGAGGCAACCTCAGGCCCGGGGGCCGGATCTGGCCCAATTGCCTTCTAAATCCAGCCCACAGGCAGTCCAGGAATCAGTGTGTTTTTACATGAGTAGAAGATGTCCTTTTATTTAAAATGCATCTCTGGGTTATTTGTGGGGCATAGGAATTCGTTCATATTTCCCCCCAAAAAAAAAATATTCCAGCCCCCCCCCAAGGTCTGATGGATGGTGGACCAACCCCCTGCTGAAAAAGTTAACTGATCCCTGTTCTAAATAAAGACTGGAACGGTGGGAGGGGGGGAGGAAGTGGGGAAGGAAGGAAGGAAGGAAGGAAGGAAGGAAGGAAGTGTTACGGCTAAAATCTGGGTGCGGGGCTACTCTGCCACCCAGCTCATCGGACTAAGTCCGCGGGTCCCTGCGGAAGAAAATGAGCTCAGCCGGAGACAGGAGCAAGATGCGGAGATCCAAGGTTTATTGCGCAACAGGTTCAAGGCGAGATTGAACAGCGAGAAAGGGGTGACATGAACTTTTGAAACTCCCTCCATGTCCCAGAATACAGTGCAAAATACATCCCAGTTACATCATGAATACATTAAGGAGAGGTTGGGTTACACCGGATTAACATATGGAGGAGGGAGGGGGGAATATGCAGAGCTGGAGATATGCGCAGATAAGCGCTTCCTGAGTGCCGGTGATGGGAAGACAATGGTCCATGTATGCATAGTCTGCCACCTGGCATTGCCCGGAGGAAAGGCTTGGCAGAGCACCTTACTTGAGGGATTACGGAGGACAGGGGAGGTGTCATAGAGCCCTAGAGAAATTGAGCAAATTGGCACGTTGATTTTCTATGGATTGTATAGAGTTTAGTCCCTTTTGACATTGACAATTGGGAATAAATGGATATATTGTAGCGAAGAAGAAGGTGAAGAAGACATGCCCCCCCCCTTCCGTAACAGACGGTTCAGAGCCAATTTGAAGAAAGGGGTTGGCCTGTAATTGTGGATATAATGGAGAAAACTCTATTCCAAAAGTTTTTAACGTGGGGGAATCCCCACCAAACCTGAATAAATGAACTCAGATTTCCTCAGCCCTCCCAACATAAAGGGGAAAGGGGGGGATTAATTTTTGCCAGCCTGACTGCTAATGACCACAATCAATATCTTCTTATACCAGCCGCTCCATATTCTCCGTGGAGGGGCTGCATGATGTAATACGTTTGAATGCTGAATGTGTGAAGTGCATGCCTAGAGTCAATGGATAAAACAAACACCATTTGAAGTTCTGCTGGATGCATGTTCAATGGTGATTGGATTTGGATTTGTTTAAAAACCAGTAACAGACCCTCCAAGTGTCCCTGTTTTCCAGGGACGATCCTGGATTGACGGAAGCCGTCCTGGTTTCTGATTTGATCCTGGAATGTCCCACTTCCAATGGCAAAATGTTGGAGGCAATGGTAGGATGTCCCCATTATCCTCAGAGAAATGTTGGTGGGTATGGAATAGGGAGTCTGTATTTTCATCAGATAAATGTTGGAGAATGTCCCTATTTTAACTGGAGAAATGTTGGAGTGTATGCAATAAAAATTGGTGTGTTTTTTAAAAAAAAGATTTCAGAGCAGATAATAGGAAGAGCCTTATTCCCACATTTCGTAGTCAGACTGTGGAACTCCCTGCCACAGGAGGCAGTGATGGGCACCAAGCTGGATGGCTTTAAAAGAGGATTGGACAGATTCATGGATGGGGAGAGAGCTACTGAGAGCTAATAGCCACAATGGCAATGCTCTGCCCCCACGGCAGCGACGCTTCCGAACCCCAGTTGCTGGAAACCTCAAAGGAGAATGCTCTGGTGCTCAAGCCCCAGGTGTGTGTTTTCCTTTGGAGGCCCTGGCTGGCTGCTGTGAGGACAGGGTGCCAGGGCACTTCTGGTTGAAATTGTAATTGAATTGAAATACTTTATTGTCACTTGTACAACTTGTATACAGTGAGATTACACGAGCACCCCCCACTCAGCTCTCTTAGTCTTAATTCCCCTCGTTTACTGACGCACACCCACCAAACCCCAAAGCCACCTGCCCTGTTGTTATCTTTTCATTCAGCAGCCTAACAGCCCATGGATAGAAGCTGTTCTTTACCCTGCTGGTACAACTAATCATGCTTCTGTATCTTCTGCACGAGGGCAGGAGATCAAGAAAGTGCCGGCCAGGGTGTGAATCATCCCTGAGAATTTTCCTCACTCTCCTGAGACAATGTTCTTCTGCCATGTCGTCCAGCGGATTCACGGGACAGCCCATAATATCTTCTGCTGTATTCACCACACTCTGTAGGCACTTCCTATCAGGTGATGTCAAACCAGAGTACCACACCGTGATGCAGTAGGAAAGGACACTTGCTATTGTGGACAGTTAGAAGGAGATCATCAAATGTTGACTGACATCATTCTGGTGGTCTTAAGGAGAGAAAGGCAGGGGTGCGCAGCAGCAGCAGCAGCCCACAGCCCAAAATATTACCCCCTCCGCTAGCCCACAGGAGGTTTCATGTCCCAGCTGAGATCACAGTTGCTTCCCTCCGGTCTCCAGAGACCCTCAAATCCTGACAGTCTTCTTCTTTCCCCAACATCTGTCCTGCAGAGTTTGCCCCTGGTGACGGACCTTCTTCGCATGCCTTCGGCCTGCAGGCGAGCACAGTGTCCACTTGGCCGCACCGAGAGATGTCCGTTGCCTCCCACCCAGTGCTGGGGTAAGAGAGAACTTGGGGACGGGGGACGGGGGTCCTCAGCCTGGGAGAAAGGGCCTAGGCACCCACCTACAAGCTCCAAACATGGCTGGAAGTGCGAGTGTGTGTAACAGAGATACCCATATAAGCCATGGGGTTATAGCCTGCTGAAGAGTCATTTACTTTATTTAT
This sequence comes from Podarcis raffonei, assembly GCF_027172205.1. Lineage (NCBI taxonomy): Eukaryota > Metazoa > Chordata > Lepidosauria > Squamata > Lacertidae > Podarcis > Podarcis raffonei. The sequence goes on along the minus strand of NC_070619.1, from coordinate 1,766,960 downwards.
TGAAGATATTTATACATACTGCTACTCATAACAAGAAATCAGAGTGCCGCCCTCGGCGATGTGTTTTTAAATTTCCTTTTTGTAACGTATATAAAGCAGAGAGAACGATGACAACAGCAAACAAAAATCAAGAGGGTGAAGGCAAAACTGTAAAATAGGCACGCAGGGTGAGCACTGTTGTGTGTACGTTATAGTAGCAATGTCCGAGTAAAGGATATTAGTGTTGACTGATCATAGAATTATCAAGTTGGAAGGGACCCCCAGGGGCCATCTAGTCCAACCCCACTAGCCTCTGATGACCATTGAGTCATAAGAGGGCACACAACTGTTTGTATGTTTCTCCTCCTATTTACTGTTAATGAGACGGGAGTCGGGTTCATTTGAGTTATGATGTCCTGGTAGATGGATGTTCAGCCAGCCTAGGTGTTATGTACTGAGTTGAATAGGCTCCAAACTGCAGCAGTCTGATTGGTCCTAGAACAATAGGATCCAAAAGGCAGCAGTCTGACTGGTCCTAGAACAATAGGATTCAGAATGCAGCAGTCTGATTGGTCCTAGAACAATGCAGCAGTATGATTGGTTGGCAGGAACCACCCAATCATGCTCCAGATAGAAGTGAATCCACAACCTGATTGGCTTACAGTAGAATTCCGGAATTAGCCAATCATGTGCAGCCCATTGTGTAAATAATGTATATAAAGCAGATACTTTGAGGGGACTTCCATTCATTCCTCCTCACCACTATGAGCTAAATAAAGAGCATGAAATCACTTTGCAACTCCAAGTATATTTCACTGGTGACGAGGATGGGATCCCGCTGAGCTGACTGCCACACGCAGCACCGCCACCTGCCGCACCGCTGCCTCGCACCGTGTATCCAGGCTTCAACTCCGGGACACAAGGAACTCAGAATGGCAACCGACAGCAGCTTCTCGCCGTTCAACCCAGCATCCGGGCTCTCCTTGCGCCTGAAGACGTCGCAACTGTTCCATACAAAACAATAATGGAACAGCTGAAGGGGCACTTTTCGCCACAGCCCTCAGTGGTGGCTCGTCAAAATGCCTTCTACGCAAAGCGGCAAGCCCCTGGGGAAACCATAACTGGGGCTAGCCGTCACCAGGGTGAACCACACTAGCTTACAAGTGGACGTGGACGCCATATGTACTGCTTCTATGTTATTTTGATACCAGCTCTCGTAGGAACGCCATGATTTTAAGTCAGAGAGTTGGTCTGGAAGTCTGGAGCAGGGTGTTCTCCCCGCTCCATGCAATTTCTCCCTTCTCCCTCTTACCTGTATTATTTGCGGGGAGGGGGCTTCAGCAGCAGCCACAGCGGTGCAGAAGACATACCCTGCAAGAAAGAAGGAATCCCTGAATGTGTGAATGGTCTGTCACAGACCAAACGACCAGGGACGGGGCTTCAAGAAGCCGTTGCAGGAAGTCCCAGGTGAGCAGAGGGCTCTTGGGCTCAAATCCTGTTTGTGGCCAGGGGCGTACCGATGGGAGACAGGGGGGCGGGCTGCCCCAAGTGCCATCCTGAAGGGGGGTGACATTCCGACGCGCCCCCTGCCCTCGCCCCCCAAACCCGCAAATCACGAGCGGCAAAGCAATGAAATCCCCCTGTCCCCTTACCTGTGAGGCGAGAGGCCGTTGTCTCGGCTCCAGGCCCTCCCGGGATGCGGCGGCTCCCAGGCTGAGCCTTCTCCTCGCTGCAAAACAAAGGGAGACATCAGCCGGGTGCCTGGCTCCCAACCACACGAGTCCCAGTCTGGGGCAGGAGGGTGGGGACCTGGGAAGGGGGCATTTCCTCCTACCTGATCTAATTAACTGCCCCACCCTGAACCCCTCCGTACGGGCGTCTGGGCTCCGCCCCGACCAGCCTGGCACAGAGGCAGCAGCCAAAGTCTCCCCCGGCTCCGGAATCACCCTTGAGGTGTTTTTGATGGGGGGAAACCTTGGCTGCTGCTTCTGCGCCAAGTACGGCCAGGAAGGAGCCATGCCCGTACGGAGAACCGACGGAGGGTGAGGCAGGCGAGGATCAGGATCAGGCGCTGGGAACCGCCGCGATGTTCTGTCATTTTTGATCCCGGGAGCAGGCGCTGGAGCCTCATCCCTGGAGGCGTGGTCCTGTGGAGGAAGCAGAAAGCATCTGATGAGAAGGGGCTGGGGCGGATGAAAAACTACTGCCCCATTTTTTATTACCCCCCCAAAAGAAGTTCCACAAGGACTCCTTCCTTCTGTCCCAGTACCTGATGTTCGCCACATTCGCCACGTCCCTCCAGGGATTTCGCCAGCACGAAGTAGACGTTGGGGAAAGGCTCCCTCCCTGCAAAGGAAATGGAGGAATCAGCAAGCGCCTGGATCCCAGATGACAGCACCAGTCTGGCGCGTGAGGGAGGGGGGGCACAGGAAGGAAACATTCCTAAAATATGGGGCACTCTGTTGGCATTTCCACTTACCTGAAGTGGGAGCCTTTCCCCCCTCGTACTGGCGGGCCTCTCGCCTAAGGAAGAAACAAGTTCTGTTAGTCTGATTGCTTGGAGGAGTTGGAACCAAATAAATATACAGACGATAATATTCATTATTATCACCTCTATATTTAGACATGTTGATGGACAAATTTTGGAGCCGATTTTGTGCCCCACCCCTCACCTGCACCCCTGGCAGGGGCCCACCTCACCACCCCCTAGCTAGGGCCCTGCCTGGACTACAGAGAAACCCTCTTCATAAAAGTACAGGGATCTCTAAATCTGGCCTGGGATCACTGGGAAACACTTCCCCTGCCACACAAGGTCACAACATACCTCTGGATTTTGCTGGGTTTCCCTGCACCGCTGGGCTGCTGCTGGTTCCCTAAACCACGGCCCTGCAAAGGAAGAAGGACATTGTGCTCTCTAGGGGGGCAGAGCAAGCACCCCTGCCAGGCTGCCCATGCCCACGTCACCACAGGCTGCCAGCCTGCTCCTGCCTGGGCGCCTGACCCCTGGCTTGGAAGGAGGGGAGCGAGGGGCTGGGGTGAGATGGGACTGCAACCCCCCAACCCAGCCCTGTTTCACGCAGGTCAGCGCCATGACCTCCCTGTAAATGTGGGGAATGGATTCCCCATGGAATTAACTTACCACAATCTCCAGTGGTTGATTCATCCTTTGGCGTCTCAGGAGCCTCTTTTGTCCTAGGAGACAGAAAGGAAAATAAAAAACAGAGGAAGAGGTTACAGGTGGGAAATGTCCGGGAATCCCAAAGTTTAAATTCAGAGACCTAGACTCAGGATCCAGCCTGGACCTCAACCTTTCTCTGTTCCCTCCCTGTGTCCTATTAAAGATTGTAAGCCCCTTGGGGCAGGGACCTTTTGATCAAGGGTCACGCGCAGTGATGGCGCAAAGAAATAATAGGAAAGTAATTTCACCAGGCTCCTGCCCCGTGCAAGCTGAGGCCTGCGAGGCACCTTTCCCTGAATACTCCAAATCGTCCACATCCTACCATTTCTTTCTTTCTAGGGTTTAGAGGTGTCCCCTACAAATTCAGAACAGTCTTTTGCCAACGCATGATAATAGAGTGAATAAGTTTGGAATAGAGTAGTTGCTTTGGGCTCCTTTATGGATCACTGCCTTGCCGTGGCGAAGGGGCTTGAAGAACTCAGAGAAGCTATGAGCCATGCCATGCAGGGCCACCCAAGATGGACAAGTTATAGTGGAGAGTTTTGACCAAACGTGATCCACCTGGAGCAGGAACCGGCAAGCCACTCCAGTATCCCTGCCAAGAAAACTCCATGGACAAGGACAACAGGGATATAAAAGTTATGACACTGGAAGATGAGCCCCTCAGGTCGGAAGGCGTCCAACATGCTACTGAGGAAGAGTGGAGGACAAGGACAAGTAGATTCAGAGCTGATGAAGTGGCTGGGCCAAAGCTGAAAGGTCGCTCAGTTGCGGATATGCCTGGAAGCGAAAGGAAAATCCAATGCTGTATAGAAAAATATTGCATAGGATCCTGGAATGTAAGAACCATGAACTTTGGTAAGCTGGATGTGGTAAAAAATGAGATAGCAAAAATAAATACTGACATCCTGGGCATCAGTGAACTAAAATGGATGGGAATGGGTGAATTCAGTTCGGATGACCATTATATCTACTACTGTGGGCAAGAATCCCATAAAAGAAATGGAGTGGCCCTCATAGACAACAAAAGAGTGGCGAAAGCTGTACTGGGATGCAGTTTCAAAAATGATGGAATTATTTCGATACGAATCCAAGGCAAACCTTTTAACATCATAGTAATCCAAGTTTATGCACCAACTACTGGTGCTGAAGAAACTGAAATTGACCAATTCTCTGAAGACTTACAACACCTTCTAGAAATGACACCAAAGAAGGATGTTCTTCTCATTATAGGGGATTGGAATGCTAAAGCAGGGAGTCAAGAGATAAAAGGAACAACTGGCAAGTTTGGCCTTGGAGTTCAAAATGAAGCAGGGCAAAGGCTAATAGAGTTCTGTCAAGAGAACAAGCTGGTCATCACAAACACTCTTTTCCAACAACACAAGAGACGACTCTACACATGGACATCACCAGATGGGCAGCATCGAAATCAGATTGATTATATTCTCTGCAGCCAAAGATGGAGAAGCTCTATACAGTCAGCAAAAACAAGACCTGGAGCTGACTGTGGCTCAGATCATCAGCTTCTTATAGCAAAATTCAAGCTTAAACTGAAGAAAGTAGGAAAAACCACTGGGCCGGTAAGATACAATCTAAGTCAAATCCCTTATGAATACACAGTGGAAGTGAGAGACAGATTTAAGGATTTAGATTTGGTGGACAGAGTGCCTGAAGAACTATGGATGGAGGCTCGTAACATTATACAAGAGGCAGCAACTAAAACCATCCCAATGAAAAGGAAATGCAAGAAAGCAAAGTGGCTGTCCAACGAGGCCTTACAAATAGCAGGGGAGAGAAGGCAAGCAAAATGCGAGGGAGATAGTGAAAGATACAGGAAATTGAATGCAGATTTCCAAAGAATAGTAAGGAGAGACAAGAAGGCCTTCTTAAACGAGCAATGCAAAGAAATAGAGGAAAACAACAGAATGGGAAGAACCAGAGATCTGTTCAAGAAAATGGGAGACATGAAAGGAACATTTCGTTCAAAGATTACCAAGGACAAAAGTGGTAAGGACCAAACAGAAGCAGAAAACATCAAGAAGAGGTGGCAAGAATACACAGAGGAATTATACCAGAAAGATATGGACGTCTCGTACACCCCAGGTAGTGTATACAACAAAGATCTGTATAGTTAGAACTATGGTTTTCCCAGTAGTGATGTATGGAAGTGAGAGCTGGACCATAAAGAAGGCTGACTATAAGAGAGCTGGACCATAAAGAAGCTGAAAAATGGATGCTTTTGAATTCTGTTGCTGGAGTAGACTCTTGAGAGTCCCATGGACTGCAAGAAGATCAAACCTCTCCATTCTGAAGGAAATCAGCCCTGAGTGCTGACTGGAAGGACAGATCCCGAAGCTGAGGCTCCAAGACTTTGGCCACCTCATGAGAAGAGAAGACTCCCTGGAAAAGACCCTGATGTTGGGAAAGATGGAGGGCGCAAGGAGAAGGGGATGACAGAGGACAAGATGGTGGGACAGTGTTCTCGAAGCTCCCAGCATGAGTTTGACCAAACTGCGGGAGGCAGTGGAAGACAGGAGTGCCTGGCGTGCTCTGGTCCACAGGGTCACCAAGAGTCGGACGCGACTAAATGACTCAACAACAACAACAACAACAAGTTGCTTTGGGAGACAATGATCAGGCATAGCCCAGTTCTGTGAAGCTTGGAGGGGGTGTGTGAGGCATCTGGGCTTTAACAGTTCAGTGGTACCTCAGGTTAAGAACTTAATTTGTTCTGGAGGTCCGTTCTTAACCTGAAACTGTTCTTAACCTGAGGTACCACTTTAGCTAATGGGGCCTCCCGCTGTCGCCGTGCCACCGTTGCACAGTTTCTGTCCTCATCCTGAAGCATCCTGAAGCAAATTTATTAACCTGAGGTACCATTTCTGTAGAAGCCAAGCCCTGGCTCCGTGGCTCACCTGAACAAAGCGAATCCTCCTGCCGCCACATTCTCACAGCAATGGTGGCTGTTCTGCTGCTTCTCAGTCCAGCTCAGCTCCAGCCCCCCCCCCCTCGGGCCCCCTTCTAGAACCCTCCGCTCTCAACCGACTCTCACCTGCCCCCCCGTTCAAACTCCCTTTCCAAGCCTCCTTCCATCTTCCGTCTCCACCAGAATTCCACTCTCTCTCTTCCCCCTCCCTCCCTGCTTGACATTCCCTTTGGAACTGTAATAGCATCACCTCCATTGCCATATTGCAGAAAAGGGGAAGAGGGGGCTGATGGGGAAATGTCCGGGAATCCCAAAGTCTAAACTCAGAGACTCTGACTTATGTGTCGCAGGAGGACTCAGGATCCACCCTGGACCTCAACCGTTCTCTGTTCCCTCCCTGTGTCATACAAAAGATTGTACACCCCTCGGGGCAGGGACCTTTTTGTCAAGGTTCTAGTTACAGGTCGGTAGCAGTGTTGGTCTGCCATAGTCAAAACATAAGAAAAATTCCTTCCAGTAGCACCTTAGAGACCAACCAAGTTTGTTATTGGTATGAGCTTTCGTGTGCATGCAGATATCTGAAGGTATCTGAAGAAGTGTGCATGCACACAAATGCTCATACCAAGAACAAACTTAGTTGGTCTCTAAGGAGCTACTGGAAGGAATTCTTTGCTTTTTATCAAGAGTCACATGCAGTGATGGTGCAAAGAAATAATAAAAAATAAATCTCACTAGGCTCCTGCCCCGTGAAAGCTGTAGCCCGCTAGAAGCCTTTCCCTTAAAACCAAAGGCTGTGTACACACCATCCATTTGGGGCTCTTGCAGTGTGAAAAGGGGCTAATTCTGCACAGCTGCATTGCTGAGAGGCAGGGACCTGGCAAGCTATCAACAGCTGTCAACAAGTCAAACCAAGGAGCCAAGCCCCGTGCACCAGTGACGGGTGACACGAATAATAATAATAATAATAATAATAATAATAATAATAATAATACTGTGGCTCATCTCCTCTAGGCCTCCTACCTGGAGAATCCATCTTCTCTACAGGTCTCTCACGGTCATCTGACAGGCATCCCCCTTGCAGGGCATTATCAGGCTTGCTTGCAAAGCAGCACTTTGTGACATCAGCTGGCAAACGGGCCAGGCTGCTGGGTTGTCCGGCAGCTGAATGAAGAAAAATAAAACCAGGAGGGTCAAAGTGTGCTGGGATGAGGCCACCATGGGTCAGGCCAGAGGGGGCTGGTGGGGGGGTGTGGTTGTGCCTCCCCTTCTTCTGCATCTTGCTCCCCCATCCATTCCTTCAGCTGCTTGAGAGAATCAGAGCATGGCAGAGTTGGAAGGGGTGCCAAGGGGCATCTAGTCCAACCCCCGGCAGTGCAAGGATCCTGCCCACAGCCAGCCCCTGGCTGGGCTCCACACTCCCACCACCTTCTTCCCAGCCGGATGCACAGACCCCTTGCCATTCTGCATGGGGTGGAGAAAGGGGAGAGAGAGATGTTTTGCTCTCTGTCCCTCCAGACATGGATATGAGAGCCCTGTCAATATCTCAAGGGCGTCCCAGGGAGGACGTTTGTCTTCTCCTGCTCCAGAGGCCCTCAGGACCTGAAGCCATGGCTTCAAGCGACCAGAAAGGAGATTCCGACTCCAGGAAGAACTTTCTGGCAGCAAGAGCTGCTTGACAGTGGAAGGAAATCCCTCGGAAGGCGGTCGACTCTCCTTCTTTGGAGGTTTTTCAGCAGAGCTTGGACGGCCACCTGCCATGGGTTCTTGAGCTGAGATTCCTGCATTGCAGGGGTTGGACTAGATGACCCTTGGGGTCCCTCACAACTCTACAGTTCTAGGATGCTCTGATTTAAAGTCCATCCAGTGAGCATTTAAAGCACATGACGTCCCCCAAATGATCCTGGGCATTGCAGATTCCCTCTCACAGACCTACAAATCCCAGAACCCCTTACAAACTACAGTTCCCAGGATCCTTTGGGGGACGACGCCTGCTTTTTAGAACAGGGAGGAGAACCTGCAGCTGACTTCCCCAAGTTTCCTAGGAACCAGGAAGCGAAGCTCAAGTGCTTCTAAGAGGCTGACTTCACAGAGCAGGGGGGGTAAAATATTGCTGCCTCCCCTGGATGTCCATTTTCGAAATAGAAGATAAAAAACAAAATAAAACCTACATACAGCAAGAGTGTTTTGTGTTGTGCAGGCTCCTATGTGCCAATAGCTTTAGATACCTATGAGGTCCATAAATTACCATGTAGCATATATTCAACACAAAAAACAGCTGCAATTTGTTGTGGACAAAGGACAGCTGGACATATAAAGGGCCCCATTACCTTCAGTAGCTTAGGGTCTCATCAAACCTAAATCCGGCCCTGCGTCGGATGTTCGGCTTCCAATGAACGTTCACAAACGACTAAACAACAACAATATATATGTACATAAAGAGAGAGATGGAGGAGGGAGATAACTATAAATAGCAAGAGACTTATTATTTATTTATTTATTTATTTTCAGGTTTATACATTTCAATAATTTTACAGTCATTTTAACATTTCAAAACTTGACTTCCTTCCCCCTCTTTCTGCCGTTCCTTATATTTATTTTTTAATATTTCCTGCACATCCAAATTAACTTAAATTTGTTCATTTATTCATCTACTTTAAATATACACTCCTATGAAACTGCAGGTTGTTACAATAATCCTGCCCATGTTCTTATCTGTTTGCAATTTGTTTGTAAATATTCAATAAACAGAGGCAACTTATATGACAAGAGATGGAAGTTTAAAAATGAAATAAAATAAAATAACCCATAAGATTAGGCGCGTAAAATAAGCACAGTTACATATGGGTTACTATTCAGCAGAGTTCCAGATTTGCCAGGCTTGCGGCAAACGTTGCCTTGAGAAACGATGCTCAAGATATGTCAGAAAGGAAAGCCCAGCCGTGTGAAAAGTGCCTGGAGGTTCTAGCCATGTTGAAATCTCAAATTGCACCTCGTGTTCTCCATTCTAGCCGTTTCCCAGAGTGAGTGGCGCCAAGTGTCCAGCATTAGATTTGGGGCTGTTTCCCATTGAGCTGCAATAGCTATTTGTTCCACCAAAATAATAGACAAGACCAGTCCTTTTCTCTCTCCTCTCCAATAGATTTGATTAAAGTTTGAAAAATATATATGCAAAGGTTAATATTAAACACCTGATATCTTTTTATCAAAGGTCAAAGAAAGTAATGTAAATAAAAACACAAACTCAAAGGAAAGGGGGGAGGAAAAGAGAGAGTTTTTTGGGGGAGATGACTGCAATTCAGTGAGAAATGTGGAAGTCTGCCACAGGTAAAGTTCTCAAAACGCCTCTGTGAGTCTGGATAGCTCATCTGCTTAGACCATGTTGCTGATATCGCCAAGGTTGCAGGTTCGATATCCGTAAGGGACAGCTGCACATTGAAGCGGGTTGGGCTAGATGACCCTCAGGGTCCCTTCCAACTCTGCAATTCTGATTCTATGATCTCAATCATGCAAAAAACCGACCTCTCCATTCCCCATCAGTGAGACAGGAGTGCCCTCTTGGGCGAGGTTTTGCTGCCACCTTGTGGCACCTTCATTCAACGATGCCTTTGAGTCTCAGGTTCTGCTTCTACATCCTCATTTTCTAAGCTTCCAGGAGGCACAAATCAGAGAGTCAATTCTCAGCAACATCCCTTGAGATTTATGTGTGTCTTTGGAGCTATTTGCGCATTTGAGGATGGGAGCTGAAGTTGCAGGCTTGGGGGGGGGGGCAGCATCCAGAAGGTTTCATCCGGCCAAGTTTCACTCTGAGTACCCTCCCTGAAATGAGCAGGCCGAAGCTGTTCATCTCTGCCCATGTGCTCTGATTAGAACCAAGAATGGAAACCAACCCTTTGCTGCCAGGCCCAATCGTCAGTGCCCATTAGCCACAAAAGCTGCACGGAAGCCTCCATGTGCAAGAGCAGTCTACCCCAGAACATACGGTTCTTAGGGAGCAGCAATCCAGAAAGCCAACAGAAGAAGTTCTTGGAAAACAGTTCTTTAAATCTGGAGATGATACAAGGTGTTTTGCTTGCCTTCCAAATAAGAATTTTGGGAACTGCTATCGCTTCCCCCTCTCTTTTCTTGTATTCCCTGCAGAGCAATGGGTCGAATCGGCGATCAGCCTGCGCTGGTCTCTGGCTCGCCTCCCCTGCGCCCGCCCATCAGTGTCAAGTCCGAACGGGCTTCTCCGACGGCCCCATGTGTCTCGACTGGCCCCCAGGCCTCTCAGTGCGCCCGCCCTTCGCTCGCTGATGTCCCCATGGACCTACACTCCCGAGACGACTACGTCAAGGCTTACCATTACTCTCTCCTCCTCTCCCGCCCTCTGGCAGACGAGCAGAGGCACCCCGGCGTCCCCACACGTCGCCCACAACCTGCTATGGATGAGTGGCAGAGATAGTGGCATGCTCAGCGTGTTCACATGTACGGATGGAGCCAGGGAGGGAGCATGTGGTTGTGTGAATGTGCGAGAGCAGGATTTCTGTGGCCTTGAGCGTTCACAGGGAGTTTTCTCCAAGGATTTGGGGGAGCAAACTATCCCAAATTTGGGGGAGCAGGCTAGTTTCTCACACGCACAAAATGAAAACAGTGTCAGTGGGTTGTTTAGCCAATGATAGTCTACACAGAGTAAACCCATTGGCATTAGTACAAATAAGTAATTCATGTCATTTAATTGCAAGGGGTTTCAGCCAATATTCATCCTCCTCAGAACAGATCCTTTGAAATGAATCGATATGCATAGCTGTTAACGTTTCCCTTTTTTAAAAGGAAATTCCCTTATTCCGAATAGGATTCCTCGCAAGAAAAGGGAAAAGTCGACAGCTGTGTGATATGGCTCACTTTGTTCTGTTAATTGCAGGGGTCAACTCTGAGTAGGAAGTCATTGGATGAAGCCCAGTGGATTTACTCTGAGTAGCCTGGACATTTTGCCTCTTATCTCAGCTCCGGCAAATGTTAGAAGCGTGCTCCCAATTTTAAAATGAAAGCTGGGGATTTGGAGGTTGCAGTTCATGGGGGGACGTCACTTCCCCTCCTTGCCCACCCCTCACGGGCACCCATAAGTGGGGCAATTTGGGAAAGCAACTGAAAGAAAAGATGGGGTCGTTGTTTCCCCATTGCCTGTCTCATCTAAATCTCCAGAGATTTGGGAGGAAAGTCCCCCCTCGAAAAAAAATAAAAAGGGATTGACAGCAGATTCCAGGATTTATAAAAGCAAATTATTTCACCCCGTTGTGTATAAATCACTTGCGGAATTACTGGCAGCAAGCTCTGGCGAGGTCCCCTGGCGTAGAAAAATGGTTGAGAGGAAATCCACAAAGGAGAAGGACTATCACTGGCAGCTAAATGGAACCTCACTGTGCAAGGGCAGTATACCTCAGAATACAATGGACGATGCCTTTGGTAAGTTTTCTTGTTTTTGAGATAAGAGGGAGAAGACCAGGGAGCCAGGAGGGGAATCGTCGAACCAGGGCCAGTTTGCAACTCGGCGAAGAGATTGCACCCGTCCCAAAAGTAAATTTATTTGACTGAACATGACTGAAGATGTAAATCTTGAACATTGCAGGTGTGTCCTGCATTGGAGTCCGTGAATGTAGTAAATAAGCAAACAAATGTCTTGTGCTGTGGGGAGAAACACAGGTAAGCCCCACCCCACATAATCACATGACACAGCATGCACACACTATTTGGATGACAATTCCCATCAACTTTGGGGGTGGGCAGATCCCTCATATATTTTATTGGGTGGGGGGGCGTTGAAGGGACCTCGGCCCCTAGGAGTTGGCTCCTGTGCACAGAAGACAAAATCAGGATTGAATATTACCTTCACAGACCTGGGTAAAAAGTAGCAACATGAGTTTCAACAGGGATAAATGTAAGGTTCTTCACTTAGGCTGGAATGCACAATATAAAGTGGGGGACACCTGGCTTGCGAGTCGTATAAGGGAAAAGATGGAGGGATCTTTGTGGACCACCAGCTTAATGTTGAATCCACAGTGTGATGCAGCATCAAAAAAAGCTAACGCCATTCTAGGCTGCATCAACAGAAGTCTAGCGTTCAGATCAAGGGAAGTCATAGTCCCACTCTGTTCTGCCTTGGTCAGACCACACCTGGAGTCCAGTGTCCAGTTCTGGGCACCACAATTTAAGAAGGATGTTTAAGAAGGAGACCAAGATGATCAAGGGTCTGGAAACTCAGCCTGCTTTCAAAGGAAGCGATGAACACCAAAAATGCATTTATTGAATATCTTCTTGTAAACCTCTTTGAGGTTTATTTAAAACAATAAAGAGGTGTGTAAATGTTATGAAATCAATTCCACCCCCTAAGAAAAAAAACGTGGCTAGAAGGGGGATACTTTGGGGGGAAATAAACCTGGGGTGCACGCCTGGAGAAATGACAAAGAGGAGAGGGGATTTGACCAGCCAATTGCCTTGAATAATAGCAGGGCATCTCGTGTTTTCTAGAGAGGGTTTGCTGATTGCCATGCTATCATTAGCATATATGCAAATTGGGCCATTCCTAGACTGCACAATTCTTAGCTGGGGGTTGTTTGCTGAAGTCTGGGTTTGCTATGGCAACCGGCGGGTTTTGAATAGAACCAAAGAGAGAGGTTCACAGTCAGGGTAGTGTGTGTGTGTGTGTGTGTGTGTGTGTGTGTGTGTGTGTGTGTGTGTGTAAGAGGAACTGTGAGGTTGAAACCCTATTCGAACAACAATTTCTGCATAAATGCACTACATCGAAGCTAAATCTTGCTATCGGTACTTCGTCTGTGCTTTGTTTTGTTTTTAATTTTAAATGATATCAAATCTGGAACATAGAAAGCTGGTTTCCATTCTGAGCCAGGCCATTGGTCCAGCTAGCTTAGTATGGCCTGCACTGACTGAAAGCATCTCCTTGGAGCTGTGGAAGGGACACTTTCCACAGGCCGGCCTGGAGTTTAAAAAGTGGATTTCCCCCTAAACATTAGGAAGGACTTCCTGCTAGTGCGATCAGTAGAATGGAAGGTGGGGAACTCTCTGCTACTGGATATTTTTTAACTAGAGGCTAAAGATTCCCTGAATCTGTTGTGGGCTGGACCCTTTGGGGATCCTCTAACCTTTCTTCTCCATTTCCAGATTTGATTCATTAAAACACCTACAATTAACCAGCCAGAGTGTCTTTAACCGGCAACCAGCCCTGATAGAATTTTTTTAATTATCATTTGTTTTGTTTTTGTTGTGGCTGAACTGAATGCAAAAGGAAAGTTGGTAGATTTGAGGGCTTTAAATACGATCAAACAATTTATATTGTCAACATAAAAATGGGTGGAAGCCCTCTGGTACCCTAACCACTGAATATAATTGGCATTTTGTTTTTTAAAGAATATGTTTCTAGTCCACATTGTCAGCATCTTAAGAGCTCCAGTCTAATTAGAACCAGCCTGATTAAAGAGTTTTGGACCTGGGAAGCCCGGGTTCAAACTGGCCATAAGGCTCTGTGGGCGACTTCTCAGCTGAGCCTCCATCGCAGGGGGGTTCTGAGGATTACGGTAAATGGAGAGGGGGGAAATCCTCTACGCGCCACCTGGAGCTCTTGGGAAGAAAGGTGGGGAATGTTGTTGGCATCTGCCTGTCTCGAGAGACAATGGAGTGTGCCTGGGGGGGGGGAGTCAAACAGCTGCGTTAGCAGGACCCAAGTGGCCTCCCCAGAGCGCAAGCCTGGGCAAAGCAAGACGTTGGACACCAGTTTGGGAGTTGCCAGAAGGAAACGTACAAGACACCCTCCAACTGTCTTAGGGACCCCAGTCTGGATTTGTGTAGGGTATAACCCAGGCGTCAGCAAACTTTTTCAGCAGGGGGCTGGTCCACTGTCCCTCAGACCTTGTGGGGGGGCCAAACTATTTGGGGGGGGGAATGAACAAATTCCTATGCCCCACAAATAACACAGAGATGCATTTTAAATACAGTGGTACCTTGGGTTAAGAATTTAATTTGTTCCAGAGGTCCGTTCTTAACCTGAAACTGTTCTTGACCTGAGGTACCACTTTAGCTCATGGGTCCTACCGCTGCTGCCGAGTGATTTGTGTTCTCATCCTGAGGTAAAGTACTTAACCTGAGGTACTATTTCTGGGTTAGCGGAGTCTGTAACCTGAAGCATCTGTAACCCAAGGTACCACTGTAAAAGCACACATTCTACTCATGCAAAAACACCAGGCAGGCCCCACAAATAACCCAAAGGTACATTTTAAATAAAAGCACACATTCTACTCATGTAAAAGCATGCTGATTCCCGGACCGTCCACGGGCCGGATTGAGAAGGCGATTGAGCCGGATCCAGCCCCCGGGCCTTACTTTGCCTAGCCATGGTTTAATCCTTGGCCTTTGCTTCCCTGAAGAGATCCCACAAGGCAGTGGAGGTTTAGTATCAGAGTTTTCCTTCTCCTGGGTGGGCTCCCTTCACAGGTGGACGAGCCCCACCTGCCCCTCACTCCCCTCTATAGCACATGCGGAAACCGCCTTCTTGACCACTGGACTCCCTCTTGGTCTCGTCCACTTCCTCCGTCTGAGCCTGGCTTCACATGCAGGGGAAGCCCCTAACTCACGGAGGGTTTGAGACCCTTTGGCTCCCCTCACCCGATTTAGCCAGCCAATCGAAGCTGCTCCCAGGATTGTGGCCGCTGTCGCCTTCTGACAGCGTCTGGGAGCCACAGGTGAGAGTTGGGTGCAGGTGGGGACCAAAGGTGTGGAAATGACCCCAGAAGGAGCACAATGTGTTCCCCCCCCCGGGGTACTACCGTTCCCCTAACACCCCATACATCCTGGTTGGAAATAAGTGTTCTAATAAAATATGATTTCTTCAGGAGGAATTCCCTTTGAGATTTTCTAACCAAACTCAATGCAATATTTGGAGTGAATTAAGCCAAAACGAGCTTGGCCCAATGTCCCTTTATCCCACTAGAGGTCGCTGATTTCAGCCAGCAATCTGAATTGGCCAGTGAATAAGAGGGAGTTTTGCTTTGGATTACTATATCATTTGAATATTTTAAGGCAGGTTGAGAGGTGAGGGGTCTTCTAGCCACCCATTGGGGGTAGGTGGGCTGCTTCTATGCAGATTTTAATGTCACACACACACACACACACACACCCCCCTCTTTTCATCCATCAGCTGTGAATATATTGATCCAACTCCCTCTGTTTGGAATTCAAATTGTCCCAGTCAGTAAACTCTAGATACCAGACTTTTCAAGTCTTTTTAATTTCCTGGTTTCTCAACCTTCCCCTTTTATTTTAAGCAACTTTGTTTCATTTGATGGTAAATTTTATTGCCACAGGCTGCATTATTGATCTTATAAAATCATAGAAGTGCAGTTGGAAGGGACCCCTGGGGTCATCCAGTCCAACCCCCTGCAATGCAGGAATCTCAGCTAAAGCATCCCTGACAGACTGCTGCCCAACCTCTGCTTAAACACCTCCAAGGAAGAAAGGTCCACCATCTCCCAAGGGAGTCTCCTCCTGTCGAAAGCCTGTTGAAAGTTCTTCCTTATGCTGAGTCAGAATCTGCCTCTCTTGTTTTCTCCTCTTATTTCAGGGTAAACCTTAACTGTGATTTTATCTCTATTGCATTTTTCGCAGGGGCACCTCATTGTACACACCTTAGAAACTGTGGAATAGCTCAGTCAGCAGAGCATGAGACCCTTAATCTCAATGCCGTGGGTTTAAATAATAATAATAATAATAATAATAATAATAATAATAATAATAATTTTTATTTATACCCCACCCTCCCCAGCCAGAGCCGGTCTCAGGGCAGCTAACACCAGTAAAATTACAGTAAAAACATAATAGGAAAACAAAACCAATTTAAAATACAGGTTAAATGCAATTTAAAATTTAGCCTCATTTTAAAAGTAGCCCATAGATCAAAACCATAAAGGGAGGGAAACATAAGGGTCAGACTGAGTCCAAACCAAAGGCCAGGCGGAACAGCTCTGTCTTGCAGGCCCTGCGAAAAGATGTCAAGTCCCGCAGGGCTCTGGTCTCTTGTGACAGAGTGTTCCACCAAGTCGGGGCCAGTACTGAAAAGGCCCTGGCCCTAGTTGAGACCAACCTTGCGACTTGGGACCTCCAAAGTGTTGCTATTTGTGGACCTTAAGGTCCTCCATGGGGCATACCAGGAGAGGCGGGCCCATAGGTTTGAGCCCCACGTTGGGCAAAAAGATTCATGCTCCCCACTGTGATTCAGTTATTCTGCTGTTCAGTGCTCTATAGATCATTGAAGCAAATAACATGAGACTTAGAAACTTTGCAGCTGTGGGATCACATTTTCCTAGGAATCAAATTTCTTCTTGTTGTGACTTGGGGCGGCTTTGCAATGTAACAGTAGCCCATTAGAACACAGGAGAAGATAATGCAGGTTTACTTGGGGTCTTACTTCCGAGGAAGGCTGCAGGGTGTTGGACTAGATGACCCTTGGGGGGCCCCTTCCAAGTCTGTGGTTCTATGATTTTATGATTCATAAAGGATGGGGGACACCTGGCTTACTAGCAGGACATGTGAAAAGGATGTGACAAGAAGGAGGCGAGCCCAGCACAGAGGGTCATGCAGAGATGCGACAGCATCACCTCTGCACCTGGAGTAGCTTGAATGTCCCAGTTTAGCTCAGCAGAGACATTTAATCCCTGTAAGGAAGCTGCCTGTTGGTGGGACGAGACGGAGCAGAGACTCAAACAGGGGTGCAACCAGCAAACTCCTCCGGGGGCAAGCAAGTCAACTCCCTCTCTGTGGGGGCTGCAGAAGAAGACTCCAGTTTGCATCTCACACCAAACTGGGAAGGGGAGACAGAACTGGGATTCAAGATGACCTCAGAAGATTGGCGAACTGGGCCCAAGCGAGCAAAATGAATTTCAGTAGGAGCAAATGTCAGGTTCTGCACTTAGGCAGGAAAAACCAGATGCGCAAATGGGGAACACCTGGCTTACTAGTAGGACATGTGAAAAGGACCGAGGGGTCTTGGTGGACCACAAGCTGAACATGAGTCCACAGGGTGATGCAGCAGCAACAAAGGCTAACCCTATTCTAGGCTGCATCCACAGAAGTCTGGCGTCCTGGTCAAGGGAAGTAAAAGTACTGCTCTGTTCCGCCTTGGTCAGACCACTGAGCGCCACAATTTAAGAAGGATGCTGACAAGCTGGAAGGTGTGCAGAGGAGGGAGGCCAAGCCTGATGAGGAGCAGTTGAAGGAGCTGGGTAAGTTTAGCCTGGAAAAGAGACTGAGACTGAAAGAAGATAGGAGAACCATCTCCAAATATATTAAGGGCTGCCACATGGAAGAGGGAGCATGCTTATTTTCTCCTGCTCTGGAGGGCAGGACTCGAACCCATGGCTTCAAGTCACAAGAACTGACTAAACATCAGGAAAAACTTTCTGAAGCAAGTGTTGTTAGTAGAATGGTCTCCCTCCTTGGAGATTTTAAAGCAGAGGTTAAAACCTAGTCCTAACCCCTGGTGCAGGGTTTGGGACTAGATGACTCCTGGGGTCCCTTCTGTTACGGCTAAAATCTGGGTGCGGGGCTACTCTGCCACCCAGCTCATCGGACTAAGTCCGCGGGTCCCTGCGGAAGAAAATGAGCTCAGCCGGACAGGAGCAAACTGCAAAAGATCCAAGTTTATTGCGCAACAGGTTCAAGGCAAGATTGAACAGTGAGAAAGGGGTGACATGAACTTTTGAAACTCCCCCCATGTCCCAGAATACAGTGCAAAATACATCCCAGTTACATCATGAATACATTAAGGAGAGGTTGGGTTACACCGGATTAACATATGGAGGAGGGAGGGGGGAATATGCAGAGCTGGAGATATGCGCAGATAAGCGCTTCCTGAGTGCCTTTGATGGGAAGACAATGGTCCATGTATGCATAGTCTGCCACCTGGCATTGCCCGGAGGAAAGGCTTGGCAGAGCACCTTCAGGGGAGGTGTCATAGAGTCCTAGAGAAATTGAGCAAATTGGCACGTTGATTTTCTATGGATTTTATAGATTTTAGTCCCTTTTGACATTGACAATTGGGAATAAATGGATATATTGTAGCGAAGAAGAAGGTGAAGAAGACATGCCCCCCCCTTTCCGTAACACTTCCAACTCTACAACTCTATGATCCTGTTATGCTAAACCCACTTACTTGGGACTAAGCAATTGATCTCAGTTGCTGATAACCAGCTGATGTTACTCGAAAGTAAGACTTGTGGAATCCAATGGCACTTACTCCCCAGTAAGTTGAGTTAGGATTTGCGGCCCCAGAGTCCGCCCACTGAAACCAACGTTCCTTAATAGATTTCCAGTGAGTCGACTCTTGAGTAGGACCAACGCTGGCAAATTCGGGGGGGGGGGTCTTCAAAAAGCAGCCATGCATAGGATTACACTGCATGTCTTTTTATTTTCTTATCATTCTTATTATTTTTATTGTCATTTATTTGTATACTGCCCTCCATCCGTAGGTCTCAAGGCGGATTTGCAAGCCTCTGAAGCTTGGGCAAGGAAGGGAAAAGGATAAATTAACTTTAATTAATAGAGGCAAGGAGATAGTCCTGTGGGTTCCTCGCCGCTGCTGCTTTCAGCATATTTTAACTTTTTAAAGTAAGTAAAAATACTTATTCTGGGCTATCGTGATTGAGAGAATGTGTATGTGTACCCCAACTTCTATAGTTTCCCTATCGCTTATTTAGCATGCTCTACATATTCAGTATGTAGGTGCTTTCACTATATGCTGGTCTATGGCCAGAATAAAGATTTTAATTTGATTTTATTAAAAAAATAAGAAAGCTGGTATTTTCCTTTCCCAGGGATTTCCCCTCCGTGAATACACATGCCTGCAAGGATGTGTTTGTGTGTATGTAAGATAAATCTTTAAAAATAAAATAAAATTGAGCAGCCTATCCAACGATGAGGGCGTGAGGACGTCATGCCTTTGCGTGGTAAAATATGAAGAAAACCCCTCTCTTCTCCTTAAAAAAAAGGCGGGGGAGATTTCTGCAATTGTAATATATATATATATATATATATATATATATATATATATATATATGGCTGTAGTCCCTGCGAAATTGAGAAGAGGGGGTACTTGGTGCTGCCTCATCAAGTTCCCACCCTCCCCAGCCCCTCAATAAATCTATATATATATATATTCCTCTTTTTTTATGTAAGAACAACACCCGGCTCAGACGTCGCTAACCCCACGTAACTCCTCCTCCCTCCATCATATCTCCCAGAACTGCTCGCCTCTCTCACTTCAGAGGCTTTCCCGGATCTAAACCCTGCGCCTCTGTGCGGTGAAGCATCCTTGCTAAGCGGGGGGAGATTCGCAGAGAAGCAGTATCTTTCTCCAGAAAGCATCTCAGCATGTTTTTTTCTCTGGGCTCAAAAGTGGTACCCAAGTTGAAAGGATGCGGCTGAATCGGATGCCTCTGGGAGGGATACCCGGAATTATTACACAACATGCGCGCTCCTTTAAGCGTTTGATGGCTGGAGAGCTGGACTCTAGGATATCTGGCTATCATCATCATCATCATCATCATCATCATCATCATTTCTTTCCAGCGACCACCTCAGGAAAAGATGTGTGCGTTTTGTGGGTGCGCGCGTACATTTCAATTTTTTTAAAAAATGAGTGGCGCTGCCTCCCTCGCTTCTTTTAACCCTTCGATTAACCCCCTCCCTCGAAGTTTTTGAACTTGAAACTTCTCCAGGACCCTCTGACGCCCCCCCCCCCCAATCTACGCCTCGTCTCCCGCTGTGCTTATCTTCGGAATGAATCCGTAGTGCTGAGCGCCTCGTATATTTTTCCTGAGTTGTTGCTTTATTTTCCCTCCCTCGCCCAGCCTTCTCTCTTGCAGGGCGGGGAAGGTTTTAAGGAGTCCTGATTGGTGAGGTGCGCGCCCCCACCCCTCTATTTTCGGGAGCGTGGGAGGGAGCTCCCGGATGGAAATATATATATATTCCTAAACCCCCGCCTCTTTTCAGTCCATGCAGCGTTCAGGAGTACAATTGGGTTCTTTTCAAGCTGCAGACAATGCCCTCTTGGGGAGGGTCTTTATTTGGGGGGGAAGAGTTCTCTGTTTGGTTTGCAAGACACGTTGGAAGGTGGTTTAGGAAAGGGGGGCAGAAAAGCCCCCGCTCAGCCCAGCCTCAACTCTCCCCCCCCGCCCCATTTCCTCACGCCTTGGATCTGTGAGAAAATTTGTCTGGACTTGGAAAGGGGAGAAAGGGGGGGGGGATAACCCGTCTCTCACACCCACCACCCACTCGCCTCCTTTTGCAGCCCAGCCAAGCAAAAGCAACCACCGATATACATAATTTTGCAAAGAAAACTTTGCAAAGCAGGCGCTCTGATGAAGTTTTGGTGGGGGGGTTTTGGCGGGGGGAGGGAGGCTTCCCCCCCCCCGCATTGCAAAAGAGGCTGGAATTTCTTAGCTCCTTCGCAATCCCCCTCCTCACCATTCCCATCCTCAAGGAGGTTGGAATATTTGCACTTCTTCCTACCCCCCCCCCTAAAATATATATGCTTGGTTTGCAAGCAGACCGAAGGAAGAGGCGCGCCCGTGAAAGCGACCAAGTAAGTGCTGGAATTTATTTACTTTTTACTCTGGATTGTGGGGGGGGGCGGGGAGCGTGGGGAGACAACCTGGGATGGAGGGAAGCAAGGGGAGAAAATGGAGCGTGTATTGGGAAGTGCTGAGGGTCCCGATCCAGCTCAAGTTCAAGCCCTTTGGAGACCGCGCCAAAAAACCAAATTAAACTATTGCTCTAGGAGAGAAAAAAGCGTGAGGTTTCGGTCCACTTTACCCGGGAGTAAATCCTGCTGCGCTCAGATGGGCCGGCTTTTTCTTGAAACAAACCTAGCCAGAAGACGTAAAACCTGAACAGTATTTCCCCACTGGCCTAAGAAGCAGACACGTGTCAGGTGTGGCTGTTAAAAGACCCCCGTCGCTTTCCCCCTCGGGTCTTTCTTCTGAGTAGACCCGCAGAAAGGGTTCGAGTGAGCTAGATCGACCCTCCCGCAGCGACACACAGCTTCTCCCTCTGTGTTAGGGGAAGCCAGAGGAGACAATATACCATTTTTAATTAATTTTTAAAATTAAAAATATGCATCGTGGCATCAAGTTTCGCTTTAGAAGCATCTCTGGCAGAGACCTTGAGCCACTCAGATTTTATTTTCTGCAGCCCAGGTTTCTATGGATTGGTTTTGCAGCTGGGCAGCCAGTTACTATTAAAACCCCCAAGCGTCCCGTGCATTTGAATTCCCGCTGTTTCCAAGCCCCCTCCCACAGAAAAAACACGTGTTTGTGTGTGCACACGCGCGCGCACCTCCAGCTCAGAAAATACACCATGCGCATCTGAGGAAGTGGACTCACACTCTACTCCACAAAGTGTATATATCCCATAATTAAATGGCTTAAAGTCTAAGGATGCCCGCAAGTCAGACTCTGGCGCTGATGCATCAACAGGCATCAATTTCCTTCCTCTTCTTTTTATTTTTATTTTTTAAAAAAATTATTAATTTTCACAGAAATATAAACAGACAAAAAAAAAATTTCCTTCCTCTTCTTTGTAAATTTATTTTCAAAAACAATTCCGATTTTTCAGATGCAGTGTGTCAAAATGCAAAACCATAACAACTGTATTTATGACGAAATCTGCGGAAACTTTAGCCAACGTTTGGTTTTGGAATCCTGCATTGTAAGCACCCCCCTCACCCCCAAAAAATCATTCTATCTCCCCTCCCCACCCCGCTTCTTTTGATGGTGGTGGCAGAAGACCTGACTGCAAATAATCAAAGTTAAAAAAACCATTATTTCTGATGAATGGCAAAATTATTAATTTTTTTAAAAAATGTTTTTAAAAGCTTCTCCCAGCTTTCCCAAACTAGTTGGCTGATGATTTAAAGCACTGGGGTGGGGGGGGGGTGAGAGAATAGATTGGATCATTCCTGGAAGCTTTCATGAAACTCGCCGCCCCCCCGCCCCCCCATCTCACTCTCTTGTTTGAGCATAGAAATGCTGCTTCAATTCTTATGGAAATTCAGAATGAGCCCCATGCTGTTGAACTTGACGTCGTCTGTGCTGGTTATTAATGCGCGCTCTCTCTTCGCCTTTCGGGGACTGGGCGGGGGGGCGGGGGGCGCGGAGTCTGTTTGTGCGTGAGAAAATAATTTTAAAACGGCCGCCAAGTTGCTAGGCCTACAAAAGGTGAGATGGAGGTGGAGGGGGGGGGGAGAGAGGAAAAGCCAACTTAGGAAATCCACCACCGTTGGAGGAAATCCTAGTAAAGGGGGTTATTTTAATTTAATTTAATTTAATTTTTATTATTTTTATGATTTTATTTTTCATTTTGTGTTTATTTATTTATTTATTATTTTATTTATTTCTGTTTTGTTTCATTTCTATTTTTCCCCCTTCCTCCCCTCCTTTCTGCTCCCCGCCCACAAACCTTTGATGTTGAACGGTCCTTCCGCTAAAAAGAAAAAGGAAATGTAAAAATATATTGAGCAAAAAAGGAGAAAAAAGTCTGTTTACTCCCTTTATATCGATTTTATATCTTTTTTCTCCCCCTCCTCCCAACCATTGTATGGGGATGGTGTCTCCTCCGCCTGAGAAGCAGCGATCCTATAGGCCCTACTGGATGCAACGGGCTTCCTCCAGAGTAACCGGGCTCAGGGTAGTGCTGCTCAGAAATACTTCAGACTTTAGTTTTCTCCTTATTTGTTTTCCAACCATCGGTGGTGGCAAAGAAAGAAAGAAAGAAAGAAAGAAAGAAAGAAAGAAAGAAAGAAAGAAAGAAAGATAGTATTAAGTCTCTAAATATATTTCAAACCACTTAACATCTTATGCAGGTTTTTTATATACACACAAAACTTCTTGACTCCCCACCCCTCCTTTCCTGATGTTTATTTTTTATTAATAACACTAATAAATAAATTGAATAATTCGTGGGACTAAAACGACAACAATAATAACAATAAATAACATATTACAAAAAATGTTATTAAATATTATAGTCGATTTTACTCTCTCAAAGGGAGTAAATATTTAGAAATATTTCCGCAACCCCTGATTCATCTTGAAAACCAGTTACAGATAGGTAGCCGTGTTGGTCTGCCATAGTCAAAACAAAAAAAATTTTTTATTATTATTTTTTTGTATCTGAAGAAGTGTGCATGCACACGAAAGCTCATACCAAGAACTAACTTAGTTGGTCTTTAAGGTGCTACTGGAAGGGGGAAAAAATTGTTTCATCTTGAAAAGTCAGAAATAAAACTACATACACACTTTGCAAATCACTCAAGGCTGCTAGCTTCTTTGTCTTTGACACCTGTTTTATTACTACTCCGCGATCCCTCGTAGCCGAGTAAGATTGTCTTCCATAAACACGGTTTTAACAATGAGTGACTGTGGAGGCCAATTCTGGATCCACACGTCCTTCCACAGTGGGGACAGTGGTTCCCTGTCCGGAGTTGATCACGGTGTGGCTTTGCCAAGCGTGCCTTCCTCTTCGCACGTTTCTCCCTTGCGTCCTGAGTTCGAGTGTCTTCAAAGCCCAGGACACCTTTGGAAAAGGCTGTTCTCCAACTGGAGCGCTCGCAGGCCAATGTTTCCCAGTTGTCTGTGTTTGTACTACATTTTTAAAGATTTGCCTTGAGAGAGTCTTTAAACCTCTTTTACAAACCCAGCCAGATGGGTGCGGTATAAATAATACAAATATTCTTATTATTAAGGCTGGAATTCTAGCTCTGCTTATTTGGGAATAAGCCCCCAAGTAATTCCATAGGCCTTACTTCTGAGTAGATGCGGTTAGGTGTACACCGTTTAACTTTTATTAAATAAATTGTTTTGTTATCAGTATTCAGGACTGCTAAGCCTTGTCTCCTGCTAAGTCCTACTCAGAGTAGACTCATTGGAATGAATGGATCTCAACAAGGGATGCCCTTTAATTGCAATAGGTCTACTCTAACGTTGACCACAACCCAACAGAGATGCAATAAGTGTTTAAGTGTTTAATAATATCAGAATAGTACCATCTATGGCTTAAAGATATACATACGTATGAACAAAAAACACACCCAATAATAATTAAGTCACAGTTTGCAAACTTCTAATGCCCAGAGTGGCAACCCAGTCAGATGGGCGGGGTACAAATAATATCACCACCATCATCATCATCATCACTAGGAAGAGCTTCGAATAGCCCCGTTTCTAAGGGTTAAAAAAACCCCTCTCAATGTGGTTTTAGAAAGAAAACCACAGCCATAAACTCATTTAGAAAAACTAACCATTTTTCTTAAAGCACTAAAATGCGTTGCATAATTGTGGCCAAACCAGAGATGGAAATTACGAACAACTCTGCAGGAAACTGCTGTTGTTGGGGGTTTTTTGGAGGGGGGGTGTTTGCAGATAATCCCTTCTCCTTCTTTTAAATGGTTGGTCCCATCTCGGGGGGAGTGCCCAAGGGGGTGTCCTGTGTTTCCCAGGCTGGGGTCCCCCCTCCCCCCACCCCGTCTCCTCTCTTTCGCCATCCTGAGCCTCTTACACAGGAGTAAGCCCTATGGGGCTTCGCCTCCTAGCCAAGATGCGCAGAGTAGGGTTGCAACCCGTTTCGGAGACGACTTCCTGTTACGAACGTGAATATCGTAGGCATTTATCCAGTTTCCCTGTTTAGGTTAGATTGTCATTTGCGGGGGGGGTGGGTTTGGTTGTGTTTTGTCTTTGGAAAGCAATATCTTTATTTAAAGAGGAGAAATAATAAGCCTACAGAGAAATTATGGAGCAGAATATGTCCATATCTTGCTATTTTAATTTTTTAGTTTATTTTGTTTTGGGGCGAATGACAAACCCACCCAACCCATCTCCAGGCTGCAGTCTAATCCATCACATTGATTTTGTATTATTATTAGGGGGGGGAGGGGGAGGAGCAGAATTATTCCTCGAAGTTTTGCATACCAATCTATCTCTTCATCCATAGGATCAAACTCCGTGGGGTCCCTTTTGAGAGGGCTTCCCTCTCCCCAGTTGATGAGCGTTGCCACATCTTGTGGACCCCCCAATATTTTATTCAAGTTGGCACCCCTATATCTATCAGTGACTCGTTTTACCAGGTGCCAACCATTAAAGAAAAACCAAAATCACCCCAACTTCCCCGCTTCCCAGCACACATACTTCGGATGCAGGATGCAACCCTGACCGTTTCACCTGAGAGTAAGCCCACTGGATTTCTTAGGATTTGCTTCTGAGTAGACCATGGTTAGGGTCGCGCTGTGACCCATTGAGGATCAACAGGGGAGGGAAGCAAATGTGAATTAATAACTGGTTTGGGGTTTATTTGCCTTTGATTTTAATGTTCTGGTTTTAGGTCTGCAAAACCTTGTTGCTGCTAAGGCTGCGATCCTAGAAAGCATTTACTGAAGAGTAAGTCCCATTCAGTGGGACTGATGAATGGATAACGGCATATATACACTGAGAGAGTTAGTTAGTTTTCAGGATCTCCAGAAATTAACAAACTGCATCGTTAAGTTTCTTGGGAATCAAGTCTTACTGAATTCAGTGGGTCTTACTTCTAAGTAAACAATAATAAGATTGGACTGTGTGGCTAACCTTTAGACAGACACCTGTTAACACACATTTTATTCATTTTTATTTATAAGTCTCATCTAAGACAGACAGTATCTATCTCTCCATCAGCCATTGAATTCAATGGGTCTTGACTTCTGAGGTGTTCACATTTCTTGAATCTCTAGGCATCTATTAATATATACTTTATTTTATTGATAAGGATATTTTAAAAAGGAGGAGAGTCCTATCTCTCTGTCAGTCATTGGACTCTATGGGACTTCTGACTATGTGGTGAATCCATAGGCATCTGTTGAGAGTATCCTATCTATGTGCCAGCCAATCAATCAATCAATCAATCAATCAATCAATCAATCGCCTTTTTGAACGTCTTTTGTATGTCTGAAATTCTCTAAAATGTCCTGGATAGGCAAATTCTCTGACTGTGGATTTGAACTGGTTTATTTTATTTTTTAAAAAGCTGTCTTGGATCAGGATCTCTGCCCAGTGTGCTCCAACACCTGGCAAATTTCACATGGGGTTTTAAAGAATCAGTTCTCTCACCCAACCCCTCCCCCCAAAAACTTAAAGTATTAATCAACCACCATTAGTTTCTAAAATAAACTCCTCAAATATTTAAAAAAAAAACAACCAGTGCTGCCCTTTTTGAAGACACCAGGAATGAGAGAAAAGAAGAATAAATTTCAACATAATAATACATTGGCACTGAATAAATTTCTTTTTTTAGATTTACAGCACTCTCTCTCTCTCTCTCTCTCTCTCTCTCTCTCTCTCTCTCTCTCTCTCTCTCTCTCTGCATTTCATGAAACATTCTAGGCTGACTTCATATCATCCATTTCAGGGAAACCTGTTAATCTCCATCGTTTGACTAGATATTCTGTTGGTGGTAGGGATGATATTTATAAAAACAAAAGCAAAAGCAAAATCATATTGACTCTCCCCACTCCTTTCTGTCTCTGGAATCTGAAAACTCCCTTTCCTACCCCTGGGCAATGGGAGGGGGCAGCCCTAAGCTCACTTACCTAGGAGTAACTCCCACTGAACTTTTTTGGGGGGGTTGCTGTTTCTGAATGGATCTGGAGATATTTGCACTGTAAATGTTCCATAGGGATTCCTACAAGCCTTGTTTTTTTAATCTGTGCATGTGTCCATATGTGAGATTGATATATATAGATACAGAAATATTGATACACACGTACAGATAGATATATGGATATATACAGTGCTTTATTCTGGCAGGGACGCAGGGGGATGCATACCCCTAAACATTTTGTGAATCTTTGTACTTTTGTCTATTTACTGTATTTATTTTTCCTGATTTGAACTATAAAATGGCGATTTTCTGGAGTCAAAGTGAGAGTACCCCTAAACATTCTTTTTAGGAAAAAAAGCACTGGATATATAGATATAGATATATATATATATACAGAATTACAGAGACTTTGTTTTGAAGTAGAAATAAAAATAAAATAAGTAAAAAATTGTCCAGTAGCACCTTATAAACCAACTAAGTTTGTTCTGGTACAGTATAAGCTTTCGTGTGCATGTACACTTCTTCAAATATGGATTTTTTGTTTTGAAGTGTTTATAATAGTGTGTTTTAATTCTTGTAACCTGCCCTGGTGAAGGATAGGTAATAAATAAACTGTAATAATAATTACGGTATAACAATAAGCATCATTAATAGTAATAATTAATAACAAAAATGATATCTATCTACATATATATCACGCGGTCATATGTAATGAGCAGACATCCCTTTAATAGCAATCTGTTTTTATTCCTAGCCATTGTGTTTTTATTCTTAACCGCTTATCACAAAGCAATGTCATATCATCAGTAAACGGCTTGCTGAAGAGCCAAAATGAAAGGAAGGCAATATTGCAATATTCTTACAATACATTCTGATATGGCTACAGTCTTAGTACCTTGTTATCTATTTAAAACAAATACACTAAGTTGTAACCAGCCAGCGTTACTCCTACTTAGAGGAGACCTACTGACAATTATGGGCATGGCGGTCTTCAGCCCAGAACTGTTCACCACCTCAGTCTCAACTTCCTCTGCCTTCTGGTCTAGATTTTTCACAGGCTGGTTCTTCTAAGTGGCTTACAGCCTAAAACCTCTTATTTCCCAGGGACAGTCCCGGATTTACAGAAGCCATCCCAGTTTCTGACTTGATCCTGGAATGTCCCGCTTTTCCTTAGGACATTTCCATCGGAGAACAGTTGAAGAGGATGAGAGGACACCCCTGTTTTCATTGGAGGGTATGGAGTTACCATATTTTTTGCACCATAACACTCACTTTTTTCCTCCTAGAAAGTAAGGGGAAATGTCTGTGCGTGTTATGGAGCGAATGCCTACGGATGGTGGGGGGCTCTGCTGCAGTTGTGAGCAGAGGATCCATGGTTCCCCTTCCTTCCCTCCTCCGTGGCTCGCTTTGAAACAGCAAAGCAGGAGAAGAGCCGCTGAGTGGGGAGGAGAGAGGGACAGGGAGCCTGCTTGCTTTAAAGGAGCAAAGCGGGAGAGGAGAGGAGCCTTCTCCCCTTATACCCCTCTTCTGCATTATTAGCAGCATCCTTCTCCACACACCCCTCGCGTGCTCCTTGTCCCTTGAGCGCTTTTCCTTCCCTCCCCACCTAAAACGTGGTTGCAAAGCACGGATCCACATGGATCCTCAGGATTTTTGCATTGGGCTACCCCAAACTCACCGTCAGATCACATGTCTATGGCCACAGCATGAACCACAAAAATCATACATCCACTGTTTCGTTATAATATTTTTTTTCTTGTTTTCCTCCTCTAAAAACTATGTGTGTGTTATGGTCGGGTGCGCGTTATAGAGCGAAAAATACGGTATATGGTCCCCAAGTCAAGGAGATAAATAAGTAGAAGATGTCTGAAGGCAGCCCTGCATAGGGAAGTTTTTAAATGTTTTATTATGTTTATATACGTATGTTGGAGGCTGCCTAGAGTGACTGGGGCAACCCAGTCAGATGGGTATATTAATAATAATATTTATTATTTTTATTTATTTTTATTTATTTTTATTTATTTTTATTTTTATTATTTAGGACATCCCTATTTTCATCAGAGAAATGTCGGAGGAAATGCAGCATAGGTTGGAACATATTTAAATTTAAACAAACAAACCAGAAAATTTCCACGTTCTATAAGAAACAATGAAAAACATCAAAACAAACATTTAAATCTGCTGCAGATATACGAGAGAGTTTGAAATTGCAAAACATAGCCAATAAAATACCCTGGGAATGTCATGAAATAAAATATTCCAAGTAAAATAATCAGCTAAAAACATGAATTCTACATTGTATGTGAAACACATGCATCTATATCTGTGTGGCAGATACACGAGCCATTTTATATGTGCGCAAAAACTGCAACGCTGTTAGATTGAACATGATGGGGCTTTCTTCTGAGTAAACGTGCACAGGAGCACTTAAAAGCAGCCACTTCAACATGTCTACTCAGAAGTAAGCCCTACTGAGCTCAGTGTCTCCCAGAGCAATCCTGTTGCCTACCTATTCTGGGACCCCATGAGAACTCCTTCTGAATATTGTTATTATTTTCCCAAGAATGGAACTCATGGCGACCTGCTCAAATTAAAACCACCACAGATACAATACGAAAAGCTAAAAACATATAAGGAGAAATCATTAAAAAAGCAATTAAGCTCTAATGTAATGAAAAACAATCTTAAAGAAACAGAGCTATTAAAAGGCAGATAATCAAAGCAGCGCAGGACCCTTTCCTTTAAAAAGAGTCAGTTCCAAAAGGTCTGTTGGCGGAAGGACAGGAAAGAGGAAGCCAGGCTGGCCTTTCTAGGGAGGGAGTCCCCAAACCTGGGAGGAGCCACCACCAAGAAGGCCCTGTCCCTTGTTCCCATGTGTAGACAGGCACGTGTAGATGAGATTAAATTGTGAGTTGGCTTAATTCTGTGTGGAGAGTCCAGCCTGTATAATTACACCTCCGTGAGTATTTCAGAAATGCTTGACCTGAACAAAGGTCACAAACATTCCACGTTTGCGAGAACGTGGTTGTTTCATGTGGCAGCGCCTACACTTTGGAACTCCCTGCCTATTGAGATCAAGCAGATGCCATCCCTGTACTTTTTTGTTTTAGTATTTTTTAATATTTAGTATCTGTTTT
Source organism: Podarcis raffonei (assembly GCF_027172205.1). Classification (NCBI taxonomy): domain Eukaryota; kingdom Metazoa; phylum Chordata; class Lepidosauria; order Squamata; family Lacertidae; genus Podarcis; species Podarcis raffonei. The sequence continues at coordinate 1,737,076 of NC_070619.1, read as the reverse complement.
AGTATTTTAACCTTCTGCATGTTTTAAAGTACTGTTGCAGATTTTCCTGGATTTTATTGTGTTCTCTTTTTGCAAACTGCTTTGAGGGTGTTTTGGGGGATTTTGGGTGTATAAATTTTATGAAATGAAAACAAAACAGCCCCATTGAAGTGAATGGGCAGGCTAACTGGGGGGGGGGTCATCAGAGTCTACTCTGAGTGGGACGTCGTTGGATGTAGCCCACAAATGTTTGCACCTGTTATTGGACAGATGTTGGGAGATTGCATCACGGTCTTTGACCGCTGTCACTCAGAAGCTGGTATTTTTTGCAAAATTCACCTGTGCTTCTCAAAGCTCTCTCTCTCTCTCTCTGTTGTGGAGTATATTTCTAAAGGCTGCTGTCGTATATGTTTCTTCCAAGTAGGAATCTATACAGGACTGAGCTATGATGAGGATTCTTAACTGATGGTTGTAGCCACCACTGGGCCACACTGCTGTACTGTTAACTGATGGACGATGAATTGCTTTTTTACAGTAGCTTGGCACAGGGGTCTTTCTGCTGCCAGCCACGAGGCATGTCTGAGTCCTGGTTTTGTAGTTAGAGTAGAAAGATGGTGGAAGGCTCCCTTCCCACTGCCCTGTGCTTGATCCCTTTCTCCCAGATTGGAAGGTTGGTTCATATTATGATTATGATTTATAAAATGTGTATATCGCCCTATACCTGCAGGTCTCGGGGTGCCTTGGTCAGGTTCTGCATGGGAGACACACAGAGCTTGAAAACCACATGCCTGCCTACTTGGATTTCTGTGACAGAAGGAAGGTGTGCTATAGATGTTAAAGAAAGCAAATAAAAATAAAATTTCCAGGGCCAGAGTCTGCATGACATGGTGCACACTTTGATCACTGCAGGAACTTACTGCTGCACAAACTATCAGGGAGCCCTCAAAGCAGGTGACTCTGGAAAAGCTCATAAAGGCACTCGGAAGTAAATCGTTATCTATTTGAAATTAAAGAGACATCCACTAGTCATCTCAGTGAATTTCAGCCAGTCTGCTCAGACTATGACTTTGTTGGGCACCAGCCACTTGCTATGACAGTCTCCCCATTCCATGCTAGCTTTCCTCATGCAGGGATGTGTGGAGCAAATTTAAATAACAGTTGCATTCTAGAAACAGCCCCTTATTACAGGGTGTGGTTTTTTAAAAAAAAAAAAATCTATATGGCTAGGAAGACCACAAAGGGTTTTTGAAGACCCTTGAAAAGGGTATAATATGCACAGAACTTAGGTTTGTCTCCAGGTTCATAATACTCTGAGTGGACCTGCTGAAATTTACGGGCTTAAGTTTCTTGAGCCCATTCTTTTTCAATGGATCTACTGTCAGCCTGGATAGCTCCATTGGTTAGACCCTGGTGCTGGGAACACCAAAGCTGCAGGTGTGATCCCTGCATGGGGCAGCTGCCTATTCCTGCATTGCAGGGGGTGGACTGGATGATCCTCAGGGTCCCTTCAAACTTTGCAGTTCTATGAGTAGGACTGGTAATAGGCCTAACCCTGAGATTTTGGCAGAAAGCCTTGCAAAATTGGCAAAGGTAGCTATGTAAACTAAAGATCAAGAAGAGGTAGACTTTAAGGAGGAGTGGAAACCTTTTGTTGAATATTTAAAGAATCATTGTAAACATAGGATTTGAATGAAGAACAGCAGCTGAATACTTGTTGGAGTGCAGTGTGGAAAAGATAATGTATAGAATATTTATAATATGCAGTAACTTTAGAAACTAAAGGGGAAACCATGGAGGGGAAGTTGAACGCGAAACGGATGTGTATATGGCAGCAATATCATTTTGTAAACTTTTGAAATTTAGAAGTAACAAAAAGATTTTGGCAGAAAGTAGGGAGGATATTTCAGCACCACGGACAAGGCTGTTCTTCCACTGCCATCTCTTGGGGATCCCATTTGCTTTCTTTGTTTCCCAGTCTCATTTTGGTCCCAATACCCAGCAGGATCCTGCCCTGCTGTGCTCAGTTGGCCTTCCCACCTCAAGTCTGAACTGAACACGCAAACTTTAAGTTTTAGATCATAGCGTGGGTTGTTGTTTTTCCAGCTGGCTCTCTAAGTTAGGACTTCTAGGTTTCCTCACCTCAAAGGATATTATGGAGTTAGAAAAGAACCACCCAAATGATCAAGGAGGTGTCCTACGAAGCAAGGTTGCAGCGTTTGGGACTTTTTAGTTTGGAGAAAGATTAGCAGAATCATAAAATCAATTGCAGAGCTGTAAGGACCCTGGGGGTCATCAAGTCCAACCCCCTGCAATGCAGGAATCTCAACTCAAGCATCCCACCCAACCTCTGCTTAAAAACCTCCCAGGAAGGAGAGTCCACAACCTCCTGAGGGAGACTGTTTACTGTTGAACAGTTCTCAGAAAGGGCTTCCTGATGTTGAGTCAGAATCTCCTTTCTTGTCACTTGAAGCCATGGGTTCGAGTCCTACCTTCCAGAGCAGGAAAAAACAAGCTTGTTTCCTCTTCTATGTGACAGTCCTTGAGATACTGGAAGATGACTATCTTTTTTTTTTTTTACCTTTACTGGAAGATGACTATCCTATCTCCTCTCAGTCTCCTCTTTCCCAGGCTAAACATCTCCAGCTCCTTCAACCGTTCCTCATCAGGCTTGGTTTTCAGATCCTTGATCATCTTGATCACCCTCCTCTGCACGCCTTCCAGCCCATCAATATCCTTCTTAAATTGTGGTGCCCAGAACTGGACACAGTTTTCCAGTGTGGTGTGACCAAGGCAGAATAGAGTAGGACCATTACTTCCCTTGCTCTGTTGATGCAGCCTAGGACAGCATTCACTTATTATGCTGCTGCATCACCCTGTGGAATCATGTTCAGCTTGTGGTCCACCAAGACCCCTAGATCCTTTTCACATGGACTGCTAGTAAGCCAGGTGTCCCCCGTCCTATATTTGTGCACCTGGTTCTTCCTGCCTAAGTACATTTGTCCCTACTGAAATTCATTTTGCTAGCCTGGACCCAGTTCTTCCTGATTCTGTCTTCTGTGCCGCTAACTCCCCGTCCCAGTTTGGTATTATCTGCATATTAGATGAGCATCTCCTCAATTCCTTCAACCAAGACTATTGAACAACAGCGGGCCCAAGACAGAACTCACTTGTCACTTTTTCCCAAGATGATGAGGAACCATTAATGAGTCCTTTTGGGGTTTGATCAGTCAACCAGCTACAAATCCACATAACAGTTACCTCGTTCAACCCACATATTAGCAGCTTCCTTGTGAGAATATCACGGGGGACTTTGTCAAAAGCCTTACTGAAATCAAGATGTCCACAGCATTTCCCTGATCCACCAAGTTTCTAATTCCATCAAAAAAGAAAAGGGAAAAAAGAAACGAGGTTTGTCTGACACGAGTTATTTTTGAGAAACCTGTGGTGTGTCTTAGTAATCACAGCATCCTCTTCTAAATGCTCACAGACCACCTGTTGAATGATCTGTTCTAGGACCTTCCCTGGTACTGATGTCAAGCTCACCAGTCAGTAATTACCTGGGTCTTCTTTTTTGAAGAGAGGGACAACATTTACCCACCTCTGGTCTGTAGGAACCTCACCTGTTCTCCACGATTTCTCAGAGATCATAGACAAAGGCTCTGAAATCGGATGCAGCTCATCAGGCCCTGGAGATCTGAATTTATTTAAGTAGCTAGGTGTTCCCTTACTACCTCTTTCCCCATCTTGGGCTGCAGTTCCCTCCTTGCATCATTTATTCTGCTATCACCAAGTTGGGCATCACTTTCCTTTTGGGTGAATGTTTGAAATGACTGGTTTCTTTATCCTATCTTTTCCCTAAGAAGCTGAGGGCAGTTCTCTCTTGCACCCCATTGTATCCTCAAACCACCCAGTGAGGCAGGCATGGCACAGAGAAGGAGGGAGAGAGGGGGAGAGAGAGCACAATTTGAACTCAGCTCAAGTCAAGACTTCCACCCCCTGCAGCATCTTGCATCTCATACCCATCTTGCTGGCCTGGAAGGACGAGTCAAATTCTACAGGTCTTCCTGCAGGGTTCATGAAAGCAATCATCCAATCAGGGAAAAAATAGGCAAATTACTCTATTGCTCTAGAAAAAGAGGTGCCAGAACTCACCACGAGCACCTCCCTTGTTCTCTTAGAATAGCAATGGCACCCTCCTGAGAGGCGCCAGAACCAAGTTTCGGCAAGTTCCAGCTGAAAAAAGCCCATAACAGCAATAAAAACCATAAAATAACCATTTTTAAAACCACACAAATCTCAGTTAACAGTTGCGGAAGGATCTATTCTTAACTGCTTGTGTAGGCCTGGCAGAAAAGTTTTCAGCAGGCATTTAAAAGTTGCCACAAAAGGCACCCGTTGAATCTCCAGTGGCAGAGAGTTCCACAGGACCAAGCCAAAGACAGTGAAGCCTTGGTGTCCTTGATGTTGTCAAATGAGCCTCGTTGACTCAGGGAACAGCCAGCAATGTTGAGGGAGCTGGGATATGTAAGGGAGACAACAGAGGCATCCTTGACCTAAGCTGCTCAGGATTTTGCCAGTTCATGCTAGAATCTTGAACGTGGCTCAGTAATACCACAAATATATGCAAAAATTATTGACAGCCAAACTGGGTCATTCTTCTGCCCCTCTGGTTGTACAGATTGGATGCCCACCTTTTAAATTAAGGTTTCTTGGCTAGTGGGGCAGGATTGGGCATGATGTGAGCTCCTGAGAAGGTTGTTGGTGTTGTCCTGTTCCAACCAAGACACCCAACTCTGAATCCCAGCCACTGCCAGGGACAAACTGGGGTTGCCGCTTCCACGCTCAGCCCCAAACCCCGAGTCAGGGTGCAGGATATTTTGAGCCGGATCCAGCAAGGGCATTATAAACAACCCAACTGGGTCGTTTTTCACCCATTGGACGCCAACCCTTTGGAAAAACGTTTCCCGCTTTTAACTGGGACCCGACTTTGAGAAAGGGAGCGTGTGGGGGGTCAGGCATTGTGTGAGCCCAGGGAGGGTTGTTGGTTTTGCATATAAAAAAAAATGTAAACCAGACATCTACCTCAGAGGCAGCCTCATGCAAACTTGTTCATCTGTGTCTGAATAGGCACCCCTAAATGACATTCGCATCATCTGGTGGCTTTGGAGGACGACCTCTGACCCTGTCTGGCTCTCCCGCATAGAAAGGCTGTCGTCTTCTCCCCCTGTCTGGCCATTGTCCCTCCATTTCCATATTGCTCCCCCACCCCTCTTTTTCCCATGCTGTCGCTCTCAGAGGTTCACCCCCTCCCAACCCTTTCCCATCTTTTTCTCCCGCCCCATCGGAGCCTGTTTTTAAAAATCAATCAAGTTTAGAGAAGAGAAGGAGACTCCTCACATTCGGAGAGGCTGGAGGAGCCGGACACTTATATGCTGAAAGGATTTTTATTTTGCAGGGCGGGGGGGGGAGTCTGTTTTGAGTTTTCTCTCCCCATCCGAAATCTCTCTTTTTGACATCCCCCCCCACACTTTGGGAACGCAGAAATGGCAAAATGTGGCGATTTAGGCGGAACCGTCTACTTTGGACAGCAAGAGACAGGAGACTGAGTGAGTAGCAAACTTTTGCAGAAATGAAAATGGGCTCTCTCTTGTGGGCAATGTTTTGACGTTTTTGGGGAATAAGCTTTGCACAGGGTGAAATCCGGAGCCTCAAATCCAGAGAGAAAGTAGGAGGAGGAAATAACCCATTTGAATTGTCCTAAGTCATGGCCACTAATTTCAATGGGTCTACTTTTGAGTAGGATTGGCTACAATTGACTTGCCTTTTGTTAAAACTGTAGGATTTTAATTTTAATATTTTTTTTAATAAGGACTAGTAGGAATAGGCAAATCTGTCCATTTCACTCTTTCTTGTTTCCCCAGTCTTTAGCTTAGTTCTTTACCTTTTCACAGCAGTTTGTGATTTGTATTTTTATTAAGGGGGGGAAGTTCTCATGAAACGTCATTGCTGAATCTTTCCTAAAACGCTAATTTCTTGTTTTCACAAATATCATGCATCTTATCCACACTTTACTGTCAAATAATGCATGTCTGTGTGTGTGTGTGTATGTGTGTGTGTGTGTGTGTATATATATATATATATATATATATATATATATATGCGCATGACTTGGCTGGAGAACTGGCTTGTAAAATTCAGAAAAGTGCAAATTTTGACAGGGAGCTGTTTTCTGGTTTCCATATATTTTTCAAAACTGGGAATTTGCTTTTGTTTCTGATGTTTTTGATCTGTTTTATGTTTGTTTTATGGTTCTCTTTTGTAGGCTACCTTGAAAATCTAGATTGATAAAAAAAGAAATGAAATGAAATTGTGAATTTTGTAGGTTCACCTTCAGAGGTGAGGCCAGCTGAATAGCTACCCTGTCCTGAGAGAGAAAAGAGATTATTTTATCTCCTCTTCTTTTACAAATTTAATTGAGGACACCCTTGTAACACTTTTGACCTGGTTGGAGGGCTCTTCCAAGATTCATTTTGCCATTTTATACACTGGCAGAGATGCTTTGTTAATATTTATCCATCCATCCATCTATCCATTCCTTCCTCCCAAAGGAACTTGAGAACAACTCACTTTGGAAGATCCTTAAAGAGTTGGGGGGGGGGTCTTGCATCAATTAGGCCAAAGATGCATTTGTGGGGCTGAAAGTATCCCATACCTGCAAATCTTAATCAGCTGTTCAAGATGAACCGGTTGCTAGCGTGCGAAACAGTTTTCTGTGTTAATTTTTGTGTGCACATGTTGCTGTTGTTGCTTAAAATAAAAAATAAAAATTCTGCCTCCTCTTACCTCCAGGCTTTGGGTTGGGTAGCCAAGCTGAGTTAGGCACTTGGCGATGAACTGATCCAATCGAGTTGTGGATGCTGATTTCGCCGGGCGAAATCCTTGGACAGACCTCTTTGCTTCTAGGGACTCGGTTTTGGAAACCTGCAAATGAAATTTCAGAGGTGGCATATACCCAAGGGTGGGGTAGGGGGCGGTGAAGGGGGGAAAGGCCCCCCAATAATAATAATAATAAATTAGGAACTGTGGTTTGATCAAAATAGGAACAAACGAAGCAATTTGCTGGTAGTGCTGGTTGTAAGCATTTGCAAAGGGATGACGCATGCAGACAGGTAGAGAGAGAAATGTGTTGAAATCCTGGGAAGCTGTGCAATGATTTGGTTTTCTTTTAGCATCCAGAGATTTACACGAACTGGAGTGGAGGCTGAGGATAATAACAAAATAATCAGAATAATTATCAGCATCGTAGGCAGGGGGAGGCAGGAGAATTATGGCCGGTCCCTTTAAGATGCACAGACCACGTCTTCCTTCTCCTGGGGTCCGTGACTCAGCAACTGCAGAGCCAGTAACTTTGGGAGGGAAGAGAATTTTTGCACACAGGGTTACTCTAGAGGCAGGTGCAACTTGGGTCTCAGTGGGATATGCCTGGGCCTGGAGTGGGGTTGGCGGGGTATATATATTGTTATAGTGGGAGCAGTCTGCAAGAGGCGGCAGGTCTCCAAAGCCACATATTTGTGGGGGTGTAAAAGGGGGTATTCCTTGAGGGCAAGCCGCTTTGAGTGTCTCTTCCAACGGCAGTTTGGACGGCAGGGTTATTTTTGAATGCCTTTGCGATATTTCAGGTTATTATTTCACTGCACTTAAAGGCCAGCTTTGTCTTCAAGGAGTTCAAGGTGGCCTGCATGCTTTCCCCCTCCTTACACAACAACCCTGCAAGGCAGACTAGGTTGAGAAGCAGTGGCTGCCCCCCCCAAGGTCGCACCCAGGGAGCTTCACAGCCGAGTGGGGCTTCGAATGCTGGCCTCCCATCTCCTTGCCCGATGCTTTAACCACCACACCAGGGATATATGTATTTTTGGGCACACCGTGTTGCGAAATTCTGGACACACTGCGAAATTCAGGTAAGGGGCAAAGTTTCAAAAAACGGCTCCCGTCTTGTGTCCAAAAACATGCATCAGGTAGCTCAGAATGTAAGCGTGAACTAGATTGAATTTCTCCCTCTCCCCCTTGGTCTAAATACATAGTTGTTTGGGCAAGGCCTACCCAACAGGGCTGGTTTTTCTCTTTGGTTATCTAGCTGTATGAGTATATATGATGTCATAAAGCTAGAAAACCGAATGTACAAACCCACCCACTACTCGACGGGGCACCCCAGCTTTTGCAAATGTCTCCCCACGTCTACATCTTCCAGCAAAGGGTCCTGTGAATTGTTGCAGGGGGCGGGGGAGGCAGGTGACCCCTTTCTCATTATTGTGGGTTGTAGAGGAAGAGTTTTCTCTTAGGCGGCGGCCAGTTAAAATCTTACTTGTTGAAAGAGAAGGATGGGGTTGAACTAGAAGGCGGGGGGTAAATATAAATGAATAAAATGGAACAGCAACATCAGGCAATGGGGCTTCTCTGAGCGCCTCTGGCTGGCTTTCAACAGGGATGGAATTTTATTAGGGAAAACATCCTGGCTGTAAGAGCTGTTGGACGGCGGATCGGGGTCCCTCAAATGGTCTTCTATCATTGATGCTTTAGCTGAGATTCCTGCATTTCAGGGAGTTGGACTAGATAATAGAATAATAGAATTGTAAGGTACCATGAGTATAATAATAATAATAATAATAATAATAATAATAATAATAATAATTTTTTTAAAAATCCACTCATCTAACTGGGTTGCCCCAGCTACTCTGGGCAGCTTCCAACAGATATAAAAACACAATAAAACCTCAAACATTAAAAACTTCCTAACAGGGCTGCCTAAAGACATCTTCTAAAAGTCATACAGTGGTACCTCGGTTTACGAACTTAATCCATTCCGGAAGTCCGTTCTTAAACCAAAACCGTTCTTAAACCAAGGCGCGCTTTCCCTAATGAGGCCTCCCACCGCCAGTGCCCTTCCACCATTCGGATTCCGTTCTTAGACCAAGGTAAAGTTCGCAAACTGGGACACTACTTCCGGTTTTGCGGAGTTCATAAACCAAATTGTTCATAAATAGGGCTGTTCTTAAACCGAGGTACAATTGTAGTTTTTTATCTCCTTGACATCTGAGGGAAGGGTGTTCCATAGGGTGGGCACCACCACCAAGAAGGCCCTCTGCCTGGTTCCCTGTAGCTTCGCTTGTCGCAGTGAGGGAACCTCCAGAAGGCCCTCAGAGCTAGACTTCTGTGTCTGGGATGGATGGTGGGGGTGGAGACGCTACTTCAGGTTTCAGGGCCAAGGCTGTTTAGGGCTTTAAAGGTTAGTATCAACACTTTGAATGGTGCTCAGATACATACTGGGAGCCAATGTAGGTCTTTCAGGACCGGTGTTATGTAGTCTCGGTGGCTGCTCCCAATCACCAGTCTGACTGCCTCATTCTGGAATAGTTGTAGTTTCCGAGACACCTTCAAAGGCAGCCCCATGTAGAGTGCATGGCAGTAGTCCAAGCAGGAGAAAACCAGAGCATGCACCACTGGTGAGACAGTGGAAGTAGGGTTGGAAGGGGTCCTGAGGGTCATCTAGCCCAACCCCCTGCAATACAGGAATCTTTTTCCCAATGGCTTGAACCCATGACCCTGAGATTAAGAGAAGAGGGGGTATGGGAGAGTTCATGAGAGAGAAAAGGAGAGAGCGCCCCCCCCCCTGAGATTAAGAATGTCCTGCTCTACTGCCTGAGCCATCTCAGTTGCATTAGTCATTCCTCTGCCCCACCCCTTGCCCACTCCCAAGTCTGCAATTCTGTGAAATTGTGTGTGTGTGTTTTTACCTGGAAAAGCAGTGGATCGTGACAGCAGTCTCCAGTGCAGCTGGGCTACAGGTCAGTGGCAGAGCACTTGGTTGGCATGTAGAAGGTCCCAGGTCCCATCTGTCATGGATGCTTTAGCTGAGGTTCCTGTATTGCCGGGGGATGGACTGGATGACCCTTGGGTCCCTTCCAGCTCTACAGTTCTAGGATTCTATGGTTCAGTCTTCAGTCCTCTGCCCCTGCTGCAACAAAACATGTCTCTCCTGCGTCGGTCTCTACGGCCACAGCAAGCGCTGCAACCTTCCAACAGCTTGACCACAGCCCCAAAGGTGCACTCTGTTGCAGTCCTGTGCTGCCAGCAGTGGCAGAGCTCAGTGGAGGGAGAAGCCAGCCAAGTCTCAGGGGGGTCCTTGCCTGGGGGCAAAGTCCGAATGCAAGGCCCAGCCGAAGGTCCAGAGTATCTCAGTTCACATAGTCAGATGAACTGGGGGTCAAGAAAGCCAAGGGCCCAAGGTCACAAGAAGCAGCAAGGTCTGGTCAGAAACGACAATTTTTTGTTTCCAGTAACTGACTGAGGCTGGAAATTCTGCTTGAGAAAGCTGGAGTCAGCTGGTTCACATCAGGAGCAAGAAGGCTGATGAGCAACAGGTGGAGTCACCTCACCTTCTGCTCCTTCAGGCTGCTGCTCAGCAGGTGAAGCCGACTCCTGGCCCATGACACACTCCTCCGTTGTCTCCCAAGAGAGATGGATGCCAGCAGCAGCAGCAGCAATAATAGAATTGCAGGAGGTTTGTTTTTTTAAGTGCCTAATTTATCCAGATTACTGCTAATTATTCCTGCAGGGGGTTGAACTGGATGACCTTTGGGGTGCCTTGCAATTCTACATTTCTAGGATTCCAATTGTGGGATGGCTCACCAAGGAGAGCTTGTGCCAGGCTTCAAAATCTTGCTCTCCCCGGCTGGCAAGATATCATTTGGCTTGGCCCAGACACTTTCAAGCCTATCTTCTTAAAAACTGAGAGCTAGAACTTTCTTTCTTTTGAAACAATGAAACTTTTCCTTCCTTTTAAACTACTATAGAATCAAAGCATACTCAGTGCCCTGGTTACAAAACTAATAATTTATTATTACTGCTATTATTTTTCATAGAATCGTAGAATCATGGAATTGTAAGGTTGGAAGGGACCCCAAGGGTCATCTAGCCCAACCCCGGGCAAGGCAGGAATGTGCCCTTAATTTCAGATCACGCCTCTCACTCGCCTGGAGGGGGTGGAGAAGGCTGCTGCCTGTGTTTATAGAAACCAGCGTAGTGTTCAAAGGTAACAAATTACTTTTAGTGCTCCAGCGACTTTGACCTCTCTGTTCATGTGCTGAGTGCGTCCCTCAGACCAAAAATGATTCCCCACCTTTAAAGATCTGTTTTGTCCCAACAATTTGACAGCTTCCTCCAACCCTCATTCAGCTTCGCCATCTTACTTGGGCATCATCTTCCTGGGAACTATCTGCAAAGGTAGTTAAATAACAATTTCCTGGTTTGTGCAGGTGGCAGAAGGTGGGAGGGAGGACTCTTCCCCCCCACACACAGAGGCGCAAGCCGATGAGTCAGAAAGAACATCTTAAAATAGGCTCCACTTTAAGGTCTCGTCTTCCAAATGCCATTAATTTTCTGGAGATTACAGACCTTCTCCGTATCCTAGCATCAGAAGCTATTCCCGGGAAGGGAACAACAGTCAATTGTAAAAAGCAACACGAAACTGAAAAGGAAAAATCTTCCAGGCTGATCTGTAAAATGAGAATTGTTTGTTTGTTTGTTTGTTTGTTTGTTTTGCAAATTAAAAGCCTCTTTCACTAGAGTTGGAAGTGACGCTGAGGGTCCTCTAGTCCAACCCCTTGTAGTTGCTTTGGGGGACATCATGGCCTTTAAGTGCGTGTTGAATATGCATCAAGTGTATGGCATCAAGTGTGGAATCATAAAAGGTAAAGGACCCCTGACAGTTAAGTCCAGTTGTGGACGACTCTGGTGTTGCGGCACTCATCTCGCTTTACTGGCCAAGGGAGCCGGCGTACAGGTCATGTGGCCAGCATGACTAAGCCGCTTCTGGCGAACCAGAGCAGCGCACGGAAACACTGTTTACCTTCCCACCACAGTGGTACCTATTTATCTACTTGCACTTTGACGTGCTTTCGAACTGCTAGGTTGGCAGGAGCAGGGAGCAACGGGAGCTCACCCCGTTGCGGGGATTCGAACTGCCAAACTTCTGATCGGCAAGTCCTAGGCTCTGTGGTTTAACCCACAGCGCCACCCGCGTCCCAGTGGAATCATAGTATCATACAACTGTGGGGTTGGGAGGGGTCCTCAAGGTCCACTAGTCCAACCCTCTGCAATGCAAGAATCTCCACTAGATCGTACCCAACCTCTCCTTAAGAACCTCCAGGGTTTGCAAAGCTGTGCGAAGCCATCTGTGTAGTAATCTCAAGGCGTTTCCCCCTACGAAGTGGGTTTTAAGAGTGTTGCTTCCCAAATTTTATTCCAAGGCCCTGTGACCTTTTGAATAAAAACGTTATCCACAGACACACTTCGTTCCAGCTGCTCTGATCTAGACCCAACATACACAAACCCCCGGGACCCACTCTCCACAAATCCTGACAGCCAGAAGACCACCTGCCCGTCGGAGAGGTGGCAAGACAATGGATCTGTCTGGAGTCTGAATTGTGGGGGGACAGGCTGTTTTATGATCTGTGTAGTTCACTGAGAATAGAAAACAGCTAGTTGGGCCATCTCTCTCTTCCCTCAGCCTCCATGGCCTCACCTCACTCTGCTAAATCATCTGGCCCTAGATTTATATTTTTAAAAGGTCAACTATAGTGTCAGCACACACACACACTCATGGAGGAGAGGGCTACCAATGGCCATTATTATTATTATTATTATTATTATTATTATTATTATTATTATTATTTTATTTATACCCCGCCCTTCCCGGTTCAAAAACCCAGCTCAGGGCAGCTAACAACAAATTTAAAACACTTTAAAACACTTAATTATAAAAGCAGCATCAAATACAGTATAAAAACACGAAAAACAATAAAATTCAAAAATCAGTTAGATAATCCCCAGGGCTAGCTGGCTGAATTGGTCCTACTTGGGCCAGCGAGGAGGCCGGGGGAGGATTAGCTGTGGGGTCTCAGAGCGGGTGATCTTCGTACAAGGGGAGGGAAGGGAAGGGAAATAGAAGATCAGGCTGAATTCAAATTATAGGCCAGGCGGAATAGCTCTGTCTTATAGGGCCTGTGGAAGGAAGTTAAATCCTGCAGGGCCCTGGTCTCCTGGGACAGAGCGTTCCACCAGGTCGGAGCCATCACTGAGAAGGCCCTGGCCCTTGTGGAGGATAATCTGACTTCCTTAGGGCCCGGGACCTCTAAACTAGGATTATTCATGGACCTTAAGGTCCTCTGCAGGGAAGACCAGGAGAGGCAGTCCTGTAAATACGAGGGCCCTAAGCCACAAAGGGCTTGAAAGGTCGAGACAAGCACCTTGAACCTGACCCTGTACTCCACCAGGAGCCAGTGCAACTGGTCAAGCACTGGGTGAATATGCTCCCATGGCAGGGACCCCGTCTTACCCCACCCATCTGACTGGGTTCCCCAGCCACTCTGGGAAGCTTCCAACATATATAACCAACACTCTTCAAACATGTATAAAAACATAATAAAACATTAAACATTATAAACCTCCCTGTGCTGGCTGCCTTCCCATGTCTCCTAAAGGTTGTCTCGTGACTTATCTGCTTGGCTCGGGGGTTGCATAACTCCAGACCCTCCTACGTTTCTCTGATGAAAATAGGGACGTCCTAAGGAAAAGCGGGACATTCCGGGATCAAATCAGAAACCAGGACGGCTTCTGTAAATCCTGTACTGTCCCTGGAAAATGGAGACACTTGGAGGGTCTGTGAATAGCAGTTGGTGGAAACCACAAGAGAGGAGGGTGTTGCTCATGCCTTGCTTTTAGGATTGGGGCCCTTGGCCAGCCCCCAGGAGGACAGGATGCTGGACTGAGTCAGCAGGACAATTCTGACAGCCTTATGACTCATATGTCAGCTTGGTGGAAACTCCATGTCCAAGTAGAGTCTATCTTTGAATCCCAGTTGCTGTGGCACTCGGGTCCTGCTAGTGGGATTTATTAAGTTATCCTTTTTTTGCCAGATCATTTTTATTTTTATTTTCCAGATATTTACCAAATCATTCAAACAAATTTAATACGAATCCCCCCCCCAAATTTCCTGCACTCCATTCTTGATGCTTCCAAAGTTCTCTTGCTGCATTGCTTCCCTCGTTATTTCTAATTCACATTCCGTTCCTTACAATTAACCTTATATTACAATAGGCTTTTTGTGTGTTTTTAAACTTATCCTTAGCCATTAGCTATCCACTTTCCAATTCCTGCACGTACAATATTTTAACATTTGCAATATCTGTAAGTGAGGTTAATCAACAAATTATCAGTCCATGATAATAATTATCATTTCTAAGCTAAGTTCCTTTCCTTCATTCTGCGTGTATGAAAATCTAATAGTTGACATTCACTAGATGCTTTCCCTTTTCTTCTTATAATAGCCCACTCTCTCCAGAAAACTTCCTGTCCACTGTGCTTTAATTTCCAGACCGTAAGGTAAAGGTAAAGGGACCCCTGACCATTAGGTCCAGTCGTGGCCGACTCTCTCGCTTTACTGGCCGAGGAGCCGGTGTGCAGCTTCCGGGTCATGTGGCCAGCAGGACTAAGCCGCTTCTGGTGAACCAGAGCAGCACACGGAAACACTGCTTACCTTCCCGCCGGAGCGGTACCTATTTATCTACTTGCACTTGGACGTGCTTTCGAACTGCTAGGTTGGCAGGAGCAGGGACTGAGCAACGGGAGCTCACCCCGTCATTGCGGGGATTCGAACCACCGACCTTCTGATCGGCGAGTCCTAGGCTCTGTGGTTTAACCCACATTGCCACCCGCGTTCCACTTCCAGACCATGGATCCCCTCAATTATTTAGCTATCCTTAGGAACATTGGAAGCTGGCACATGCTGTTTGGTGTTGCCCACACTGGCTGGCAGCAGCACTCCAGAATTTCAGGCAGGCCTCTCTCCCAGCCTTGCCTGGAGATGCTGCCAGGGATTCGAAGCCAAGACCTCCTGCATGCAGAGCAGGCACTCTCCCAGAGCTCCTTGGCCCTTTCTATCCTCTCCCACCAACAACCTTGTGAGGCAGGTTAAGCTGAGAGATATAGTGACTGGCCCCAAGGTCCCCCAGGGAGATTGGTGGCTGAGTGGCAGATTCGAACTCAGGTCTGTGGGGAGGGGGAGGTACAACACTGCATGTATCCCACAAAGTTCTACTCAGAGTAGAGACGTTAAAGTTACTGGACCCAAGTTTCCAATGGGCCGCCTCTGAGCGGGACTATAGTAAGAAAAACAAGAGGAGATTTCCTTGTTTGTTTATTTCATTTAAGAATCATAATGACTGCACTCCTGTTCAATAATTTCACACACACACGCAAGTTTTTAAAAACTGCATTATGTGTAAAAACAATTTTAAGAACAGAAAAACCCTAACTGCAATTACATACAAAATATATTTTTAAAAAGCAGGTTGTGTATAAAATCCATTTTCCAATGGTTAGCTTTTTAATCACTATGTCAATTTTAAAAAACAAAACAAAAACAAAACTCTATTGTGTTACATACTGTAGTGTTAACAAATTTATATTTTAAAATCAAGATTCAACTTTTTATATATACCTCGGTTTTGGAACGTAATCCGTTCCAGAAGACCGTTCGAGTTCTGAAACGTTCGAAAACCGAGGCTTGAAGGATGGTCTGCACATTCAATAGAGAAAATTGGAAAAAAGAAAACCTCAGCAGAAACCCTTTACTTCCGAGGCGTGCACAAAAATGGAAGCATTTACTTCCGGGGTTTTGGCATTTGAAAATTGAAACATTCGACTTCCAAGACGTTCAAAAACCGAGGTACCACTGTATAGATAACTGTATTTTTATGCACCCACCAGTCTTGAGATATCTCTATCTATATCTATCTATCTATCTATCTATCTATCTATCTATCTATCATCTATCTATCTATCATCTATCTTTCTCATACCCTCCAACATTTCTCAGATGGGACACCCTATTTTACATAAGGAAGCGTCTCCTGCACACGTAGACCTCGCGGGCACATCAACACTGGTCACCTTGAGCCAACTCCAACCTCTCCGCTGAACCTGCCTCACAGGGTTGTTGTGAAGGAAAAATGTGTGAAGGAAGGGATTGTGTGCAACACCTTCCACAGATAAATGGCAGGAAAAAGGATATGGGATTTGAGCTGCCTTGAGTCCCTGTCAGGGGGAAAAACAGGAAACAACAACAACAACAGAAGAAGAAGAAGAAGAAAATGAGAATGATCAGGAACATGCTAGAGGGAAAATCCTATTAAACTCAGTGGGACTTAGTTCTGAGTGAAAATGCTTAGGATCGCAGTGTAAGGCAGCCCAGTCTTGACCAAGTTACCTGGGAGTAAGCTCTACTGAACACAATGGGGCTTACTTCTGAGTAGACAGGGCAAGGCTCCATTTGATTAAAGGAATCAACACTCCCCATGTTACCCTAGAAATGACTGGCTGCGGAAGCATTGCAATTACAGTGGTACCTTGGTTCTCAAACTTAATCCGTTCCGGAAGTCCGTTCCAAAACCAAAGTGTTCCAAAACCAAGGCGCACTTTCCTATAGAAAGTAATGCAAAATGGATGAATCCGTTCCAGACTTTTGAAAACAACCCCTAAAACAGCAATTTAACATGAATTTTGCTATCTAACAAGACCATTGATCCATAAAATGAAAGCAATAGACAACGTACTGCAGTCACACAATTGGTAGCTGAACTGGGTTCCACACAGTCACAAAAACGCAAAATAAATAGTAAAAATAGACAGACCTCAGTGTAACACTCAAAAAGGAAGCGTAACACTCAAAACGGAGCACAGCTCCAAAAACGGCTTCAAAAAAATGTTCCCAAAACAGAACACTTATTTCCAGGTTTGCAATATTTGGGTTCCAAGTTGTTTGAGTGCGAAGGCGTTTGAAAACCAAGGTACCACTGTAAATAATTTAAAGTGGATTGGTGACATTTTCTTCCAAAAATATAGAAAGGGCTTTGTATGCAAGCTTCACCGTTTCCTTCATTTGGTGCAGGGATTTCATTTTCTGTATAAACAGGACTCTCTTTCTGCACCTACACACAAACCACTTTTAATTGTTCTCCATGGAGGAAAAGGGAAACCGGGACAATCCGGGATCAAATCAGAAACCGGGATGGCTTCTGTAATTCCGGGACTGTCCCTGGAAAATTGGGGCACTTGGAGGGTCTGCTCTCTGTCTGTCTATCTTCCCCCCTGTATTTCATAGAATGATAGAATTGTAGAGTTGGAAAGACCCCAGGGGTCATCCAGCCCAACCCCCTGAAAGGAAGGAATATTTGCCATGTTCCGGAGTGAGTGGCAATGGGCCCAAGCTTTCCCTGTGCAGGACGAGTATCGGCTGACTGGGGTGGGAGAGAAGTAACAGAAAACCGAGAGGGCGGGGGATGTAATGGAGTAGCCTGCCAGAGGGCAGGGGCTGGCTGGTCGGCGGGAGGGCCCAACATTTTGTGGAAGCCTCGCTTTTGTCGCTATGTTCTTGGCACACTGTGGCGAGGGATGACCCCAATGAGAGGGATGAGTCTGCCAAGGACTCGGAAATAGCTCAGTTGGCACTTGAAAAGGCAGTGGGGGGGTCCTTTGGCATTTCGCTGGGTCCATTTTCCTATGTCCTTTGGAGGCTTGCTTTGTCACCAGCTTCCTCCGTGCCACAATGGCGGGCCGCCCGTGCCCGCTCTCCCGGTGCCAAGACGAGGCAGCTGGATCGGAGGCCATTTCTGTTCAGTTTTGACTCCACCAGGCACTGAATGGGCTTGCCTGGCGTGGGTGGATATTGAGAGTCGAGTTCAGATCTGCCAGTCCAAGTTCTTTTTTAAACTTCTTTGTTCAGGGGCTAAACAGTCTCCCGGTTTGCGAAGTGGGGCACTTTCAGGAAAAAGCCTTCGAAGACAGGCAGAGGGGGGCAGACTGAACAGAGAAAGGCTTGTATAAGCATGAATGGTGTTGGTTGAGGGGGGGGGGCATTCATTATCCTTAGAATAAATTTAGGTGCAGGAAAAGGGACCCCCACAAAAAAAGTTAAAAAATGATCAAGGGGACGGAGTGACTCCCCAATGAGGGAAGCTTGCAAAGTTTGGGGGCTTTCTTAAGTTTGGAGAAAAGGCTAGTTTAAGGGAGGGTATAAAATGGTGTGTGGAATGGAGAAAGTGGATTGAGAGAAGATTTCCTCATGCATTCATATAACACCACAACTTGTGGGCATCCTTTATCAGCAAATCCCAGAGCAGTGTACGACATTAAAAACACATTACAGAACATCAGTGATAAAAACATAAGAAAAACATAAGAAAAAGCAAACTGACAGACAGTCGAATGATAAAATTGTCATCATAATGACTGTCCTCTACAGTTGGTGGCCATCACTAAATCTTGTGGGAGCAAATTCTGTGTTTTTACTTTGCACTATGTGAGGAAGTCCTTTCTTCTGTCGGTCCTGAAACTACCAGCGTAATTTCTTTTGCGAAAATATCAGGCTCGCAGCTTAAAAGGACACGGCACACGAGGAAAGGAGGAAGAGCTGGGAGGAAGAAACAGCAAGAGCAAACTATTCCGTGATTTTGTGTCATTCCATTTTAAAGCTGCCTGATCTAGGACTTGCCGATCAGAAGGTTGGCGGTTCGAATCCCCGCAACGGGGTGAGCTCTTGTCACTCGGTCCCTGCTCCTGCCAACCTAGCAGTTCGAAAGCACATCAAAGTGCAAGTAGATAAATAGGTACTGCTCCGGCGGGAAGGTAAACGGCGTTTCCGTGCGCTGCTCTGGTTCGCCAGAAGCGGCTTAGTCATGCTGGCCACATGACCCTGAAGCTGTACGCCAGCTCCCTCGGCCAATAAAGCGAGATGAGCGCTGCAACCCCAGAGTTGGCCACGACTGGACCTAATGGTCAGGGGTCCCTTTACCCTTTACCTTACTGGCAGTCCTTGAGGAGCTGCACCAACTCCCCGATGAGAAAAAGTGGCAATGTCTGGGGCTTTTAAATAAGGGGGAAGGCATGTTTCAAATGAGAAATGACTGAGCTGTATAAAATTATGAGTGGTCGGGAGAAAGAGGATAGAGAAAATATTTTCTCCCTCTCTCATATAACAGCAGATCTCCTAGAACAGAATCATAGAATCATGTGCTGATATATTTCCTCACCTTTATATGCAAAGTTTCTACCTGCAGGGAGTGAAAGAAAGCAGTTACTATTTAATTTATATTTACCTTTTTTAAAGTATTTCTGTAAAAAGCATGCAATGGATAAGGTTTTCTGATCTCACGACGCTCTCGATTAAAGCAACAACATTTCATATTGCAGTACAGAGGAATAGCAGTCCTCTGCCTCCAGGAGCCTACAATCTGGAGAAAGAAAGATGATTTTTCTTTTTTGCAGAGTGGGATGTTAACAGAGTGAGTGGAGAAAAAGACCCTGAAGGGAACGGGAAAGATAATGATGCCTCGATGGGGAGGGGATAAAAGAGAGTGCTGGACTGCCCCTGACACTGGAGGCTCAACTTAGCCATCTTGGCTGCATCAAACCATGGACTTGTCTTGGTTTCAGCAGCCCTCAAGGGGAAGCCCATGCCATCTGGGCCACAGGGCAGTGAGGCCTCTCATGGCATTGATCCCCAGGGAGCTGCTACTTTGAGGTAGACTGTGCCTGTGTGTGGGTGTTCCCTTAATATCCTGACTTAACGGCAGATCCATAGGCCTGTCTTTCCTCGGGAGAATGTACCTAATCTTTCTTCTTAAAGTGATGTGGCCCACCTTGTTTGGAGTGGAGCTTCTGCTCCTGGTTATTTCTTCTGAGATGTCCTGATGATGACAATTTTGCAATTGCTAGACAGGCTCCCTTTGGAAGACAGGGACGTAATTGGCTGCCGTATACCAAATCGGACTAGTCGCCCTTCCAGATCAGAGAATTTCCATCTCAACTTGGGTCTTTTCTTTTCTTTTCTTTTCTTTTCTTTTCACTGCTTTGCGCAGTGGCAGTATCATAATCAATGAGGTTAATCCGAGGCGCGATTATTGCTAATTGAAAACTTTTCCCAATACCCCGGAGAGCCAGTGTGGTGTAGTGGTTAAGAGCGGTAGATTCATAATCTGGTGAACCGGGTTTGCGTCTCCGCTCCTCCACCTGCAGCTGCTGGGTGACCTTGGGCCAGTCACACTTCTCTGAAGTCTCTCAGCCTTACTCACCTCACAGAGTGTTTGTTGTGGGGGAGGAAGGGAAAGGAGAATGTTAGCCGCTTTGAGACTCCCTTGGGTAGTGATAAAGCGGGATATCAAGTCCAAACTCCTCCTCTTCTTCTTTTGCCTGCAAAGAAGGTCTCCTACCGCTGAGCGATGGTTCTTCCCTTTAAAATAAAGCAAGATGCTGCTCCTCATGACTCTGGTTTAAACAGGAGTTCAGGAAGTGGCTTTACCCAGAGTTGGACCATTTAGCTGAAGACTGCCAAGACTCAAGAGGGAGAAGCACCTGTGGCTCTCTGCATCTTGCTTGATTCTGACTTCCATTGTCCCTGACCATTGGTCATGCTGGCTACTGGGTGTTGCAAACCAAAAGGACTTTGTACCAAACTGTGAAATGAACATTCTTCCACACCACCACCCAAAAATCAGAAGCCTTAACTTGGCTGTAGTTGTGGGCTTCAGGACGGGCACTCTGCACATGCCCTAGAAATGAACAAGCGGAAGCCTTGTTATTTTCCATCCATGTAAACGATGTGTACTAGAATGACTTTGGGCTATTTTAAATCATTTTGGCTGTGCGCTTTATTTCATGTAGCTTTTATTGAGATGAGCAACTCATTCAGAACCATGAGGCCAGCAGTTAGCTTTTCCATTGTCAGGGATTATCACAGCTGTACAGCATCAAGCCTGGGTTGAAATCCCCAGCAGCACTGGGGGAACCTCCCTATCTGAAACCCTGGCGAGTCGCTGCCAGTCAGTGCAGAAAATACTGAGAATGAGAGACTGTTGATTCCTGCATTCCAGGGGGTTGGACTAGATGACCCTGGGATCTCTTCCAACTCTATGATTCTTAGATTCTGTGCAGCAGCCAAGTTGGGTTTTCCCAAGGAAACAGATTGCTTCTCAGAGGATGGACCGAGGCATTGAATGCTAAAGAGCTAAGTAGAGCTTCCATGTTCAGGGGCAGCCTACCACCAAATGCCAGGCATGTAGTCCTGTCCTGGGAAGGAGAGCTGCAGCTTCATTCCAGAGCCCCTGTTTCACATGCAGGTTCAGTCCCTGAGGGCACCTCCAGGGAAGGACTGGGAGAGTCCCCTGCCTGGCTCAGCTTCCTGTTGAGACCAGATTTCCAGGTCCCCTGGTTTAACATTCAGAACTGAGGGTCAGAGGTCAGTCTTGCATTGCCATTGCTAGATGATCCATGGGCGTCCGGTCCAACCCTACAATTCTAGGACGCTATGCAGTCGTGGCATTGCCACATTCTGTACAGTGTCTTGATGGACAGGAGACAAGCCACACTCTCAAATTTCTGTTATGGACTGCCTCTTTCTGTACGATGCTTTGGGGTGGACTTTGGCTAAGGAGTTGGGCAGCTTCTAAGCTTTAAAAAGTTCTTGCACACTTTTGTTCTGGGTCCCCTCGCCTCCTTACAAAATGGGGGGGCGGGGCGGAGAATGCTGCTACAACAGAAGGAAACAATCTTCCTTGCTTTCCTCAACTGGCTCCTGTCTCTGCTCATGCTTCCCAGAATGATAACGGACTTAGGGTGCACTGCCATCCCTTGATGGGGAGCTGGGCTGTAAAAGCCAACCCCATTTTTTTCTTATGAGAGATAACTTTCTTTTTTAAAAACGCTCTAGTCCTCATGCCTGCAGCAAGAGGCTCACAGGCTCAATAACATTTGGACAAATCTTATTGTGTTTTAATTTGTTCTTACTGTGTTCTTCGTTCACCAGCAAAGAACTGGGCCCAATCTTCTTGGAGACTGAAAGCAGTCTACTCTCAGCTGGCATTGAATCTCCGGGGATTGGGGCCAAAAGAGCCACCTTGCCTGATTCTTTTCAATGCACAGGCTCCTTCTGCACACTGGGTAGAAATAATAATAATAATAATAATAATAATAATAATAATAATAATACTTTATTATATGCACCCATCTGACTAGGTTGACACTCTGGGCAGCTTCCAACAAATCAAACACATTAAGCACAGTAAAACATCAAACACTGAAACCTTCCCCATACAGGGCTTCCATCAGATATCTTCTAAAAGTCATATACTGTAGCTGTTTATCTCCTTGAAATTTGATAAGAGGGCGTTCCACAGGGTGGGCGCCACCACCAAGAAGGCCCTCTGCCCGGTTCCCTCTAACCTCGCTTCTTGCAGTGAGAGAACCGCCAGAAGGCCCTCAGTGCTGGATCTCAGTGTCCAGGCTGAACGATGGGGGTGGAGACACTCCTTCAGTTTTCAAGGCCGAGGCTGTTTAGGGCTCAGCACCAGCTCAGAAACATACTGGGAGCCAGTGAAGATCCTTTAAGACTCGAGTTATATGGTCCCAGTCACCAGTCTAGCTGCCACATTCTGGATTAGTTGTATTTTCTGAGTCACCTTTAAAGGTAGCCCCACAGCTCATTGCAGTAGTCCAAGCAGGAGATAACCAGAGCACGGACCACCCTAGCCAGATAGTGTGCAGGCAGGGAGGGTCTCAGATGGAGCTGGTAGGCATCCGCCCTGAACAACGGTGAGTCCAAAATGAACCCCAGGCTGCACACCTGGTCTTTTAGGTCCCCCCCCACCTGCCTGCCCCCTGTCCCCCAGAAACAGCACTCCTTGGGATTCAGCCTCAATCCATTGACTGCCATCCCACCCAATATGCTCTAGACTGGAGGGAGCAAATTTTCCAGGTTCTGTACCTTCACTGCATCCTGACCCCACCGCCATATGGCCCTTCGGAAACCTCCAGCCCCTTTCCCCAATATCCCTCTGCACGAACTTTCATCTTGACCTTGCTGGCAACCTAGCCAGACGCCGAAAGAGGGGTTTGGTGTGTCTCTGCGAGAGTCCACGGCCGAGTTTTATTTCTGGGCCACTGAGACATCTTTTTTGTTTCTCCCTGTTTTTCAGTATGGTTTTGGTGGGGCGGGGGGGGGTGTTTGCTCCCCATCTTTTATCCCCGCAGCAACAAAAGGCGGTGGGGCAGTGGGGGGATGGGACGGACGACGAGGTGTGGTTTTTTTTTAAGCAAATTGACGGTGAAATTAGTGTCAGGGCTGTCTCTGTGCACTAAACAAACGCCCCTCCAAATGGAGGACGCGGGTTGTGTATATATTAGCGTTGGGGGGGTTGACCCTGGCGGGACCATTCGCCCGAGCGTGGGAAAATTGGACGAGCCCCTTTCACAGCTGTTCAGGCCTCCAATAGGCGAGGGGGCTGCACCCCCCCTCCTCAGGCTGGCCTCCATTCAGTCTTTCAAGCGAGACACTCTTTTGACGACTCTTTCTCTCCTTCCCAGCAAACACAGGCCATTGTTTCCGCCGCTAGGGAAGGCTGCAAGGGGGTCTGCCGTAAAGAGGAGGTGTGGGTGTCGTCCCCCCCCCCAGAAAACCTCCAGACGTCGCTCTGGGGGGTGGAGGGAACTGGGGGTTCAGGGGTGGACTAGATGACCCCTGGGGAACCTTCCAACTCTGCAATTCTAAGCGGCTGAACCAAAATTTAATAATAAACAAAGCATGGGTGGGCAAATTCTACATTTCAACCTCAGTTTGCAACTTCTAAAGTTCTTGTAAAAGTTCATCAGTTTCAGTGTGGATTTTCATAGGAACGTCAAATTGTGGATTTGGGAGGGATCCCCAAGGGTCATCTAGACCAACCCCCTGCAATGCAGGAATCTTTTGCCCAATGTGGAGCTTGAACCCACGACCCTGAGATTAAGAGAAGAGGGGGCGCAGGAGGGTTCATGAGAGAGAAAAGGAGAGGGCCACACCGTTTGGTGGAACTGCCTCCAGTGCACGGCTTTCCCCGTGAAAGAGCCCAAGAACTGTAGTTCCAAGGGTGCCGGGAATTGTAGTTTTGTGCAGATATTGCTACACAAGCGGTGAGGGAATCCAGGAGGGTTCTGGGAGAGGGGGGATATCTCTGCCCAGGTGTTCTTCATTCTCTCTCAGCCTAGCCTACCTCACAGGGTTGTTGCGGGGATAAAATGGGGCAGGAGAACTCTGTGGACACTGCTTTGTGCTCCTTTGAGCAGAGGGGTCTGCAAACTGTGGTCCGTTGCCTTTGGGTGCTTTTAAATTCAGAGAAAAAGCAAGGCGACATGCTGAAAATTTAGATAACTGCATTGTGTGGAAGAAGTAGATAGAGGAAAGTTTCCCCCCATCTCTCATAATGCTGCAACCTCTGGGCATCCCATGAAGCTGAAAGTTGGAAGATTCAGGATATATAAAATAATGTCCATGCAGCACAGAGTTGACCTATGGAACTCACTCCCACAGGACCTTTGATACAATCCTGCAAGACAAGCCTTCAAGCTTATTCCATCGGCTAGCTTCAGAACTCCTTTTCAGTCCTGGTGGATTTCCAGTTTGCAATAGCTTTGTTGGCAATTGCTGTGCACAACCTCTTGAAGCGAACCTCCCCATTCAGGTGCAGTCTACTGGAAAGCAAGCAGCAGATGAGTGGAGAGTAGTTCCGAGGTGACTCTCCACACAGCTCAGCTGGTTAGAGCAAGGTGCTGATATCACCAAGGTGGCAGGTTTAATCCCCGTAAGGGACAGCTGTATTGCAGGGGGTAGGACTAGATGACCCTCAAGGTCCCTTCCAACCCTATGATTCTATGAAGCGGCATATACCTCCTTGTGTTTGGGGTGTGTGTGTGTGTTTTCTAGGTGTGCTGCCTGACAAGAAGGAATTGAACACAGCACACAGGGTCATGCAGAGATGCGACAGCATCACCTCTGCACCTGGAGTAACTTGAATGTCCCAGTTTAGCTCAGCAGAGACATTTAATCCCTGTAAGGAAGCTGCCTGTTGGTGGGACGAGACGGAGCAGAGACTCAAACAGGGGTGCAACCAGCAAACTCCTCCGGGGGCAAGCAAGTCAACTCCCTCTCTGTGGGGGCTGCAGAAGAACACTCCAGTTTGCATATCACACCAAACTGGGAAGGGGAGACAGAATCGGGATTCAAGATGACCTCAGAAGATTGGCGAACTGGGCCCAAGCTAGCAAAATGAATTTCAGTAGGAGCAAATGTCTGGTTCTGCACTGAGGCAGGAAAAACCAGATGCACAAATGGGGGACACCTGGCTTACTAGTAGGACATGTGAAAAGGACCGAGGGGTCTTGGTGGACCACAAGCTGAACATGAGTCCACAGGGTGATGCAGCAGCAACAAAGGCTAACCCTATTCTAGGCTGCATCCACAGAAGTCTAGCGTCCTGCTCAAGGGAAGTAAAAGTACTGCTCTGTTCCGCCTTGGTCAGACCACTGAGCGCCACAATTTAAGAAGGATGCTGACAAGCTGGAAGGTGTACATACCTCCAGCATTTCTCGAATGAAAATAGGAATGTCCTAAGGAAAAGCGGGACATTCTGGGTCAAATCAGAAACCAGGACAGATTCTGTAAATCCAAGACTGTCGCTGGAAAATAGGGGCACTGGGAGGGTCTGTGATATATCATCTTGTAATAGTTTTATTTTAAGCCATAATGTGCTGTGAAGATAACTCTTATAAATATTCATAGTTTGCTATGTCACTTGCAAGAGAGACAGTGTGGGGTAGTGGTTAGAGTGTCATACTAAACCTGGGAGGGTTCAAATCCTCCACTTGGGCATGAAGCTCATTGGGTGACCTTGTGGCCAGTTACTGCCACCCTGGCGCTCGCCTTCTCCTCATGGTCCAGTCATTCTGTTTCCAGTTTATTATTTTTATTATTTTAAAAAATAATGCTTCCCCCACTCTTCTCCCATTCCACCTGCCCCCAAAATTGCAACCAATGTACATCAGCCACAACATAATTTTGGATCAGCACCCTGCTCCCAGATGCAGATGCAGTGGTTGTTAAACCCATCATCCAGTAGCAAGAAGAGAGAAAGGTGATCTGCATTTAAAAGAGAGGAAACTTAACAAAACATACTGGTTATTTCAATACAGCCTAACCAGGAGTGCCAACTCCTTTCTTGAGTGAGGCTCCTCTGCCTTTAACAGCAGTGCAAAAACGGAAAAATCAACAGGTGCATTTTATCATGGTGCTGCAATAACAGGCGCTGCACCTGTTGAATTTCTATGTGCAGCTATTAAATGTGCAAAAGTCTCTTGGGAAGATGCTGGAGGAAACAGGAAACAGGAAACCAAGCCTGATGAGGAGCGGTTGAAGGAGCTGGGGATGTTTAGCCTGGAAAAGAGGAGACAGGAGAGCCATCTTCAAATATCTCAAGGGCTGTCACATGGAAGAAGGAACAAGCTTGTTTTCTTCTCCTCTGGAGGGCAGGACTCGAACCCATGACTTCAAGTTACCAGAAAGGAGATTCCGACTAAACATCAGGAAGAGCTTTCTGATAGTAAGAGGTGTCTGAGAGTGGAACAGTCTCCCTCAGGAGTTTGTGACTCTCCTTCCTTGGAGGTTTTTAAGCAGAGGTTGGATGGCCATCTGCCATGAATGCTTCAGCTGAGATTCCTGCATTGCAGGGGGTTGGACTAGATGACCCCTGGGAATCTCTTCCAACTCGACAACTCTATGATTCTATGAGTCTTGCTTATAGGAAAGGTGGTTGCAATCCTAGTGGTCTTATGAAATCCCCAAATCCATAAATCCTAGTGGGTTACTTCCAGAGAAAGTAATGCTTCTGAAGACCTGTTGTCGGGAAACACAGGTGGGGGCAGCTGCTGTGCTCGGATCCAGTTTTAGGGGTTCCCACTGGGGCACAGTGAGGGCATCATGTTGAACATGTGGGCAGGATGACGACTAGGATGAAAACGGGTCTGGAGACTGAGTCCTCTGGGGAAAGCTGGAGGGAGGTGTGTGTTGTTGTGAGTTTAGTCTGCATGATGCCCAAGTCCCTTCTCATTACTGGTGTCCTGGATCCAGCAAGGGTTAAATGCTTGGAGGATAATAGACAGGGCATTTGTAGAACTGGAAGGGACCCTAAGCGTCATCTAGTCCAACCCCTGCAATGTAGGAATCGGAGGCTTAATCATTGGCTCCCAGGACGTTTCTGAGCACAATTCAAAGTGCTGGTGCTGACCTTGAAAGCCCTAAACAGCCTTGGCCCAGTAGACCTGAAGGAGAGTCTCCACCCCCTTCGTTCAGCCTGGACACTGAGGTCCAGCTCCGAGGGTCTTCTGGCGGTTCCCTCCCTGAGAGGTTACAGGGAACCAGGCAGAGGGCCTTCTCGGTGGTGGCACCTGCCCTGTGGAACGCCCTTCCATCAGATGTCACAGAGATAAACAACTACCTGACATTTAGAAGACATCTGAAGGCAGCCCTGTTCAGGGAAGTTTTTAAGGTGTGACATTTTAATGTATTTTTAATCTTTGTTGGAAGCCGCCCAGAGTGGCTGGGAAACCCAGCCAGATGGGCAGGGTACAAATAAATTATTGTTATTGTTGTTGTTGTTGTTGTTGTTGTTGTTGTTATCAGAGGCTGGGTGGCCACCTACCAGGGATTCTTCTCCTGAGATTCCTGCATTGCAGAGGGCTGGACTAGATGACACTTGGGGTCCCCTCCCAATGCTGCAGTTCTATGACTCTGTGACTAGATGGGTCCCCGTCCGTCTGGTCCAGCCAGCTCTGCTGATGTCCTTCCATTTGGTTTCCAGCTAAATGGACTCCCCCGCTGGTTTTACAGACTCCCATCATTTAAACAGACTCTCTTTATTGGCCCTGGAGCCGTGTTGCAAAAGGCAGCCTTTCTGCCAACACTGCAGAGCAGCTGATCATGCCGTAAACTATTTGACCTCCATCGAAGAAGGGATCCTGTTCTCCCATTGGCCAAACCCAGCAAGAAAGGGCTCTTCCACCCTTCCTTTTCCGCTGCCTTTTTAGGGACAGGTCTGTGTCCAAGCAATATTTCCCCATTAAAAAATTAACTTTTAGTTATAAATTTTCCAATAGTTTTAAAAAAATAATAATCTATAAACCTTTTCCAATCCTCCTTGAAGGCTCTCTCATCTTGTTCTCTAGTTTTACTGGTTAAACTTGCTAGTTCGACGTATTCCATCATTTTCAGCTGCCACGCCTCTGTCGTGGGTTCTGCATCTTCCCATCATTTGGGGGCATATAATATTCTCGCAATGTTTCCTTTTCCTTCTGCCTCTTTCCCCAGGAAAACCCACAATTTAGCCCTGAATTGCAGCAAGCGGCAAGCGGCTTTTCTGCACACTGACATTATTTGCTCTGATTCAACACTGGAAAGAAAGAAAGGCTGGGGGACCCAGATATTTACCTAGGAAGTGTGTGGCAAAGCTAAGGGTGAATCCCCCCAAAACTGGAATTCTGAGGCATTTGCCACCCCCATCAGCAGAGGGGGAACATGGCTTGCGTGGCTGTGGCCTCCTCCAAAAATCCACCTGATCCTCTTCCAAAGCCATCCAGGTTGGTGGCCACTGCATCTTGTGGCAAGGAGTCCCACAGTTCAGCTCTGTGCTATGTGGGAAAGTCCTTTCTTTCATCTGTCATGAATCCCTCAGCAATCAGCTTCTTTGGATATAAAGAACAATTTTTAAAGTTGTGTCTTTGTTTCTCAGTTTGATCCTTTTACATAGTTTTGTACACATTGTGGTATTTTCTGCATTGTGACCTGATTTTTATTGATCATAGTTTAGTAATTATTTATTGTAATTGTTAAGAGTGAATTTCTGTTTAATTTTTTATTTTCTGATGTTTTGAGAGTTAATTTTAGTGTGTGCTATTATATTTTAATAGATTATTGAATATTACGTTATTTGATATAAGTTGTTCCATTTCAAAGTTGTTTTATTACAACTTTCTGAATTGGATCAGATTATTATAAGGTGCGTGTTCTTTGTTGCTGTAAACCGCCTTGCATGTAGTAATATAGAAAGGCAGTATAGGTAAAAGTGAAATGAAAATGAAATGAAAATATCGGTGGGTTCAAGTGTTGCTGTGAGAGAGGAAGAAGAATTTACCCATCTGCTTTCTCCAGAAATCTTGCATTGACTCAATGCCGCCCGGTTGCCCCGCAAGCCAATGAAGAATAGCTGCTCATGGAATAGGCAGCCCCCTCCATCTAATCTCCCTGCAGACAGATGAGGAAAGGGGCATCCTCTTGATGGCCGACCTGGTGCAGCAATGGTTCACTATCACAATTTGTGCACCCAGCGCAGGTTTGTGGTCCTCATCTTCCAAGACCCCATAGCTGTGCCTCCCCCTTCTCTCTCCCCCAGCCCCTGAAGCCTGGTCCTCCTAGGACTGCTGTTTCTGCAGCTCCAGCCCCAAATATCCGAAGGCTCCTCTTGTCTTCCTCAAATTCCTTCCTCTTTCTCACTTGGCATCCCTGGTCCCTGAAGCCCCTTCCTCACTCCTGAGCACTCAGCCTCCCCTCGCTAGCAGGACTGCTGCCCAATTTTCTACTCTGGGTTCTATGCTTTTGCTTATTCACTGTCAGATGCGCTGGGAAGCCTGAGCTGGGCTTTCCAAAGGAAACGGGTTACTTCTTGAGTCCATTTTTTTTATTAAACTTTGAAGAAGAAAAAGAAAGAAATCTTTACATATATATTCCAGATTCCAAATTTGTTCCACATTTCTCTTTAACCTTTGACTTCCCGCCTTTCCCATCCCATTTACACATTGCATTCTAATAAACATTTCACCTAAGACGCAGAATTATAGAATTGTAGAGTTGGAAGGGACCCTCAGGGATCATCTAGTCCAACCCCCTGCAATGCAGGAATCTCAGCTAAAACATCCATGACATCTTCTATTTCCTATATTATCAATCTTCTACTGCTGCTTGCATTTCATGTTTTCATCTGATTATGATTTTTTCATATTATGAGATCTTGCCTAGAGTGGCTGGGGCAACCCAGATGGGAGGGTACAATTGTTCATGTTGTTGTTATTTTATTTATACCCCACCCATTTGACTGAGTTGCCCCAGCCATGTTCCCTCATTATGTTTACATTTCCAGGATTTGTTTGATACCATCAATAGGGATTGCTTCTCAGAGGATGGGTGGAGGCATCTGTTGCTGAAAGTTAAGTAGAGCTTCTGTGTTCAGGGGCAGTCTACCACCAAATGCCAGGCATGAGGTCCTGTCCTGGGAAGGAGAGTCGCAGCTTCATGGCAGAGCTCTTGTTTCACATGCAGGTCCAATCCCTGAGGGCATCTCCAGCAAAGGACCGGGAGAGTCCCCTGCTTGAAGCCTTGAGCAGCTGCTGCCAGTCAGCGCAGGCAGTCCTGAGCTCAATGGATCACAGCCAGTCCTGAGCTTCCTATTGGCATCAGCCTTCCAGGTCACCTGGTTTCACATTCAGGGCTAAGGGCCAGCTAGGTGGACTAATGGTCTAACTCTGAATTAGGGAGGTCGGTATGATTTTGGCATGAAACTCCGGTGAAATTATTAGGGGGTCCCTGGAGAGGCTTCCAAGCAGAAATGATGGCTCTGTAGGGGGAGGAGTCCCCCTCTATTCTGCCTTGCTCAGACCACGTATGGAGTCCTGCATCCAGTTCTGGGCACCACAATTTAAGAAGGATGTTGACAAGCTGGAAGGTGTGCAGAGGAGGAGACCAAGGTGATCAGGAGTCTGGAAACCAGGCCTTATGAAGAACAGTTGAAGGAGCTGGAGAAGAGGAGACTAAGAGGAGATATGAGAGCCATCTTCAAATATCTCAAGGGCTGTCACAGGGAAGATGGAGCAAGCTGGTTTCCTCCTGCTCTGGAGGGCAGGACTCGAACCCACGGCTTCAAGTTGCAAGAAAGGAGATTCTGACTAAACATCAGGAAAAACTCCCTTTGGAGGTGATGGACTCTCCTAGCTTGGAGGTTTTGAAGCAGAGGTTGGATGGCCACCTGTCAGAGATTATTTAGATGTGATTCCTGCATTGCAGAGGGTTGGACTGGATGACCTTGGGTGTCCCCTTCCACCTCTACTGTTCTATGATTCTTTAATCTCAGAAGGGGGTGGACTCTCCTTCATTGGAGGTTTTCAGGTTTATTTAGCCCAGGTCCCTGCATTCCCGATTAATATTCTACAGCCTTTTAAGTGTGTCTGTGGGAAGGAGGGTATTGTTTTGTATGTGTGTGCTTGTTTGTTTGTTTTTACTTATTTTCATGTTTTTGTTTTATTTATTTTTCATGTTTTTATCCTGTATTTTATTCTGTGGACTGCCCTGCGATCTTAGGATGAAAGGAGGTTTATAAATGTAATAAGCAAACAGGCAGGTTTACAGAGAGCTGGATTAGATGATTCTTGGGGTCTCTTTCAACTCTACAGTTCTATGTTTGGCTAATAATAATAATAATAACCCCAGTCCCCAAGCATGCGCGAAGTTGTTTGGGGTGAGTGATGCCAATTTCCAGAAGGGACAATTGTACTGAGAGCTGAGATCTCTCTTCTTCTCTCTGTCCGCCTTGAATATTTATAGCTATTTGGGGCTAAATCCAGAGTTCTCTCTCTCTCTCTGGGTTATGGATGGAAAAGAGGAATGGGCTTTTCTCTCTCCCCCCCCTCAACTGCTCCCTCGCCTAACAAATCCATGCACAAAGTTCCTTTTTTCTCCAGGACAAAAACGTCTCCGCCGTGGAAAGCATTAATGTACCCATTATCCCTCCCCAAGGGCGCAAAGGATTTGAGCGTGCGGGAGAGGGAGCGTGTGTGGGAAAGCCGGCGGACAATGTGGGGAGATGGCCAGGGCCGTGGCGGGTGGAGGAGGCGGCTATTGTGTCTGGCTGGGAAAGGGGCAAGACCCACCTCGAGGCCCCCAGAGAATGAGATCATTGTGTCTCCGCATGGAAATCCCTCCTGCGCCGCGGAGACTGCGCGTCTGGCACCGGCCTCCCTGGTCCAGCGTCCTGATCTCACTGAGGCTGATCAGATGTCTGGATCGAGCGCAAGAGCAACTGGGCTGCTTCTGGCCGGGAAGACAGACCAGATCCTTCCTGGCCCTCCCACCAGATGTCCAAGAAAACAACAATTACCAGACTTTTAGAAGACACCTGAAGGCAGCCCTGTTTAGGGAAGCTTTTAATGTTTGGTGCATTATTGCATTTTAATATTTTGGTGGAAGCCGCCCAGAGTGGCTGGGGAAGCCCGGCCAGATGGGAAGGGTATAAATAATAAATTATTATTATTATTATTATTATTATTATTATTATTATTATTATGGCTCGTGGACATCAAGAGCCAGAGCATTCTTGTTTAGATAAGCCCGTCCAGAGGTTCAGAAAGTTGGTGCGAGTTCTAATCTGTCTTTAGTCTGTCCTTATTCGAACTTTTCTAAAGTTTTAGGTGGTTGCTAGTTTTTCTTTTATTGCTTTATCTTTTTTTGTAAAAGTTTTGAGGGGTTATTTTACAATTGTAAAATTTATATACCGCTTGGTGGTGGTGGTGGGTTTTTGTTTTTTTAAAAACACCTCAAAACTGTTTACAAAAAAATATTACAGCGGGCTAGATTCAAGATTCAGGCAGTGGAAGGAAAATGACGAAATAATTGTAACAGGATTTTTTTTGTAATAGATAAAGCTATAATGCAGTAGAAAAGGTTTGTGGAAGTGAGATTGGGAAGTCAGATTGCGAAATAATGTAATTATTTGATTTGAAGGTTATTGTGAAAACATTTGAAAAATTTAATAAAAAATTATACGACGAAAAAACTGCTCACAAAAAAGAAGGCTTTTTGATTGCAGTTATGTAGGCTGAGGAGGACATTAAAGCACGATCCAGTTGCTGCTGCAGCCGCATGTTGCAGCATGTGCAGCACTTCAGGTCATAGCTCAGTCGGCTAGATGCATTCTCCTCCACTTGCACTGCCCTCCTGCCCACTTTTCTGTCCGTGTTCCCCAGCAGTGAACCCTTCTGAGTTTCCTTCTCTCTCCAGTGGGTTGAGTATGCTTGGCATGCAGGAGACAGAGAGGAGATAGGAGAGCCATCTTCCAATATGGAAGAAGGAGCAAGCTTGTTTTCTCCTGCTCTGGAGGGTAGGACTTGAAGATTCTGACTACACACCAGGAAGAGCTTTCCGGCAGTGGGAACTGTCCGCCAGTGGAACAGTCTCCCTTGGAAGGTCGTGGACTCTCCTTCCTTGGCGGTTTTTAAGCAGAGGTTGGGTGGCCATCTGTCAGGGATGCTTTAGTCGAGATTCCAGCATTGCAGGGGGTTGGTCTAGATAACCCTTGGGGTCCCTTCCAACTCCACAATGCTGTGATTCTACAAAACAGGAACCTCAGAAGAGCCTGCTGAATCAGGCCAGTGGCCTGTTTAGTCCATCCACCTGTTCTCACCAGCCAGATGCCTCAGGGGGAAACTGCAGTTTCCGGCCTCTGGTATTCAGAAGCACCGCTGCCTCCATCCCGGCCAATAGCCTTCTCCTCTGTGTCCGACACTCTTTTAAATCCGTCCAGGTTGGGACCATCACGGGCTCCTGCATGGGCTGCGTGAAAAAATCCTTTTCCAATAAGTCCTTTTCGTGAGCACAGGATGCCCGTGAGTTCTAGAATGACAAGAGAGGAAGAAAAACGTTTCTTTCCCACTTTCTCCAGGCCACACATCGTTTGAGGAACTTCTGCCGCTGCGTCCCCTCCTTCTCACGTTTTCTCTAAACCAAAATTCCCAAAAGCTGCAACCTTTCCTCACAGGCAAGTCGCTCCATCCCCTCAATAGTCTTGCTTGAAGTTTTCATTGAAGATTGTCTTGTGTTACAAAATAAACAAGGAAATGTACATATAGCATCTCCACTTTTGATTCATAGTAGCCTGGAATTGTGGAGTTGGCAGGGACCCTGAGGGTCATCCAGTCCAACCCCCTGCAGTGCAGAAATAGGCAGCTGTCCCAGACGGGGACCAAAGCTGCAACCTTGGCGTTATCAGCACCAGTCTCTAACAGGCTGAGCTCTCCAGAGTCTTTTTCACAGTTTTTCACAGTTTGTTAATGTTCAGTATAACAACAACAACAACAACAACAACAATAATAATTTATACCCCACCATCCCTGGCCAGAGCCAGGCTCAGGGCGGCTAACACCAGTAAAATTCCAGTAAAAACATAATGGGGGGGGGAAACCAATTTAAAATGCAGGTTAAAATGCAATTTAAAATGCAGCTTCATTTTAAAAGTAGCCCATAGATCAAAACCCTAAGGGGAGGAAGAGGAGGTTAAGGGGAAGAGGAGGTTAAGGGGTGATATGATAGCCATGTTCAAATATATAAAAGGATGTCACATAGAGGAGGGAGAAAGGTTGTTTTCTGCTGCTCCAGAGAAGCGGACACGGAGCAATGGATCCAAACTACAAGAAAGAAGATTCCACCTAGACATTAGGAAGAACTTCCTGACAGTAAGAGCTGTTTGACAGTGGAATTTGCTGCCAAGGAGTGTGGTGGAGTCTCCTTCTTTGGAGGTCTTTAAGCAGAGGCTTGACAACCATATGTCAGGAGTGCTCTGATGGTGTTTCCTGCTTGGCAGGGGGTTGGACTCGATGGCCCTTGTGGTCTCTTCCAACTCTATGATACTATGATTCTAGGAAAACATAAGGGTCAGACGGAGTCCAAACCAAAGGCCAGGTGGAACAGCTCTGTCTTGCAGGCCCTGCGGAAAGATGTCAAGTCCCGCAGGGCCCTAGTCTCTTGTGACAGAGCGTTCCAGCAAGTCGGGGCCAGTATTGAAAAGGCCCTGGCCCTAGTTGAGATATTAATGTAATGGACATCGTACAGTTGGGGGGAAAGAAAGGGGGAAA
Source organism: Podarcis raffonei (assembly GCF_027172205.1). Classification (NCBI taxonomy): domain Eukaryota; kingdom Metazoa; phylum Chordata; class Lepidosauria; order Squamata; family Lacertidae; genus Podarcis; species Podarcis raffonei. Next base: position 1,702,234 of record NC_070619.1, on the reverse strand, counting down.
GGGGGGGAATGGGAGTATTGTTCTTTCATTCTACTGCATAGAGTTAGTGTGGGGATTTGTGTCTGCATCACATATTTCTATATTTATTTGTCTTCATTGGCCTTGCTCCAGAGCTTGGTGGGTTGTGTTCAGTTAGTTGCCGTGTGGCTTGTTTGCCTGTTTGTGGGAGGGTCGGGTTAGCCATATTGAGTTGTGTGCTGTTTTGTCCTGTTGTGCCATATATATGAAAAAGGAGAGCTACACCGCCTTTGCTTGTCCCTGTGCTAGTTTAAGTTTGTTGGCTAACTTCTCTAGCAGGGCAGTTTCCCGTACATTTTGGTACCACTGGTCCTGATAGGTTCTTCCAGTGTCCAGTTACCATACGTCTAGCTGGTGAGAGTAAGTGAGTTATGAGTTCCTTGTGATGTTGTTGTTGTTATTATTATTATTATTATTATTATTATTATTATTATTATTATTATTATTATTATATTTTATTTATACCCTGCCCAACTGGCTGGTTTTCCCAAGCCACTCTGGGCGGCTCCCAACAGAACACGAAAAAAAGAATAAAACTTCAAAATTAAGAACTTCCCTAAACAGTGCGTGCACATTGTTGTCCTGGAAGATATTTAATAGGACTCTTCCCTATTTTCACTGGAGAAAGGTTGGAGGGCATGCTAGTTCAGTGCATGCTTCTATTACCTGTTTTGCTATTTTGGATATTTTCTGCAGTAATAACAAGGCTTTTGCAGCCTTGGGATGGCCATCCTCGTTTGCTTTTACTTCTCCTGCTTCTAAATTTTCAGGCCAGGAGGTAGCGCTTGCCAAAGCCCAGACACGCACTGAGCATGTGTGGGGTGGGGAGGTGGCGCAGAGGAGCTGGCGTAGAGTCCATAAATATTATTTTGCAACTTCTCTGCATTTTAAGAACTCGTCTCGGTTAATGGCCGGGTTAGACAAAGACTGCATTGAACTGTCAACTCGCGGCTAGACACCCCAGCTGTTGTGAATGGGCACGCGGACTGTGGGGCGGGGGGAGATGGGGCACGATAAAAAGGACCCCAGCGTTCAAGGTCAGAGGTAACTCCACCCTCCCCTCCCCTCGCCACCGCCAGGCATGAATTATTCAAACTGTCCTCTCCAGGGCTGTAAAACGAATAAAGTTAACTTAATAGTTGTGTGCGTGCTTTGGGGGGAAAGGGGTGCAAGTTGACCCGTATCGGAAAAAGAAAAAATGCTGGATTGCCATCAGCAGCAATATTCGTTTATTTTAGTAATGTAAACTACCATTTCTAACCAGTGTGCAACATGAGAGCATAAGGATCAGGCCTAGGACTCATCCTGTTCCCATAGTGGCTATGAACCCAGGGCTCCAGATAGACTGCCTCTGGACCTGGGGGTTCCATAGGAACCTAAGAAGAGCCTTGTTACTGGATCAGGCCCAGGACCCGTCAAATCCAGCATCCTGGTCTCACAGCGGCCCACCAGATGCCCCAAAAGGAGGCCCACAAACAGGATTCGAACACAAGAGCAACTCTCTCCCCACTGCAGTTTCCAGAATCCCCTATTCCAGAAAGCCACTGACAGCCCTTTCCTCCTCCATGAATTTATCCAATCCTCCTTTAAAGCCATCCAAGTTGGTGCCATCCCTTCAGGGAGTTCCACAGTTCAATAAGGTGCTGCGTGATGTGATGTGTTGATTCTTCCAATGTACAACTTCAAATACAGCCAGCCCCCATGGTTCCCTGATTTTGGGGGGTCCCTGCCCCCTCAGTTCCATAAGCTCATCCCCAGTGCCCGCTACCCTATGAAAAACAAAATTCAGAACAACTGCTTGCATGAACCACTAAGGAAGTTAATCACGCAATGAATTTTGAAGAGAAAAATTCATTGCACGTTTGCTCAGAATCCAGTTGAAACTGTTTTAATTGGCTGGCTCAGGTGGTAGAGCATGACACTCTTGATCTCAGGGTTGTGGGTTTGAGCTGCATGTTGGGCCAAAGATTCCTACATTGCAGGGGGTTGGGCTAGATGACCCCTGGGGTCCCTACAACTCTATGATTAATTCACCCAGACTTGATCCAGTGAGCCCAGCTTCTCAAAGTCTGAAAATCATTTACACTTCTGGTGCCCCCATCCCATTGCCCCTTTGCCTCTTCTCATCTCCCTTAGAGATCCAGAGACCCTCGCCATCCCTCTCTGACACGCATCTCTTAGAAAAGCATTAAAAAACACAGGAAAGTGTCTTATAATTTCTTGGTCCAACTCAGGGATGTGGAACCGTTCATTCAGGTACCCTTCCAATCATCCTGGTGAGTCTCTGAGTGAGTGTGCAGCAACTCCTGCAGGAAATCTAAAACCTGCAGCCGTTGCTCCACCCACTTTTGTTCTGGCCCCGCCCACTACCAGCCCTTGGAAGACAACCCAGAAGGAGAAGCAGTCTGGGGAAAGGGCTAGAATCATAGAATTGTAGAGTTGGGAGGAACCTGGGAGCCATCTAGGTGGAATCTACACACATATTTAAAACACTGTGAAAATGCTTTTTAAAAAAATATATATTGAAAAATATATTGAAATTGCCATAGCTCACTGTTGCCATCTAGTGTCACATTTGTATATTTCACTTAAAATTTATTTGCAACTGCATAGCTGAGTCCCTGACTAGCCCCCTGCAATGCAGGAATGTCAGCTAAAGCATCCATGAGAGATGGCCGTCCAACCTCTGCTTCGAAAACTTTCAAGGAAGCAGAGGCCACCACCTGTTCCACTGTCGAACAGCTCTTACTGTCAGAAAGCTCTTCCTGGTGTTTAGTCAGAATCTCATTTCTTTTAACTAGAAGCCATGGGTTCGAGTCCTACCTTCCAGAGCAGGAGAAAACAAGCTTGCTCCCTCTTCCATGGGACAGCCACCCCCCTGAATAAATACTTTTTACATACCCTCCATTCCAACATTTATCTGTTGAAAATAGGCCGTAGGTTTGCCCTCCGCCCGGAATTTCCTGGACATAGCTGGGATTCGGCTGCCAGAAACAGCGTCCAGGCAGAAATTGCTGAAATGTCCAGGAGATTCCCGATGTATGGCAACCCGTGTCGGAAGTGTAGATTTTGGCAAATGTCCTTAAAAATAACTCTTTTTGAAAAATGGCAACCCTAAAATAGGGAGGTCCTTTTCCATAACAACAACCACAACAACAATGTTATTATTTATACCCTTCCCATCTGACTGGGTCATCCCAGCCACTCTGTGTGGCTTCCAACATATATAAAAACATAATAAAGCATTTTTTTAAACTTCCCTGTACAGGGAGGGCTGCCTTCAGATGTCTTCTAAAGGTTGTCTAGTTTCTTATCTCCTTGGCTCCGGGGGTCACATAACTCCAGACCCTCCAACATTTCTCTGACGAAAATAGGGACGTCCTAAGGAAAAGTGGGACATTCTGGGATCAAATCAGAAACTGGGATGGCTTCTGTAAATCCTGTACTGTCCCTGGAAAATGGGGGCACTTGGAGGGCCTGTTTTAACAGGGTAGGGGGCTCTGGGAATGTGCTTATGGAACCAAGGGGGCAGTGGGCCGAAAAAGTTTGGGAGCCGCTAATTGAGCCCCAGCCCTTGCTGTCTGTCTCCTGCAGGATCTCCCCCCTTGGCTACGGTTATTGCGTCTGCCTGCCCCACTCCCCCAGGCGACGAAGAGCCCCTTGGGGGCAGCGGCATGTCGAGACGGCAGACATCTCTCTTCCTCCTTGGCATAAATGGGCTGTGTGTCGGGGGAGATGCGCAGGGCCCACACGCCCTGCATCCTTGCCGCCCGGGTCCTGTGTCCTTTGGATGCACGTCTGGGGGGGGGGAGGCGGGAGAGAGCTAATTGACATCAGCGCCTGGGAGCAGATGGGGTGTCCACCTGCTGGAGAAATGCAAATGATGTCTGGAGCAAGGCGGCCGCCTTCGGGACGGGGTCAAGCGAGGGAGGGGGAGGAGCAAGGAGGAAGATCCACCGGCAAACAGAAAAAAAAGCCGGATCAGGCCCTGTCTCAGGAGAAGAAAGCCTGGGAATTCTCTGCATATAGTTCTGTTTCTTTTTAAGCAGGGGGTTGGACTAGATGACCGTGAGGGTCCCTTCCAACTCTGATTCACTTTGAACGTAAACAAGTAGTGATGTGGTAGAAATATGACAGCTGCAAAAGTCTCTGCAAGACTCCAGGGGGTTCCAGGCACTCACCCAGGGTCTGTGGTCCTTTGGGCAATTGAGACATGGCAGAGACCATCATAGCTTTAAAAAAGACGGTTTATTCCCCTATTTACACCTTCAGTCTGCCTGGAGGGAGCCCCGATCTGACAGCATGGTCATTTCAAGAGGGGCTTGTGCAGCCCTGGACTCCAAGGCATCTCTCCCAGCCAGCCTGCAGCCAGCCTGCCCAAGATGGATCCCATCCTTCTCTCCCTTTCTTCTTCCCAGCACACCTTGCTTAAAAACCCTCTCTTTTCCTGCCACTTCACACCTGCAGCCTTCCAGACCCCCAGTCTCAGGGCAAGGAGGGAGGACAGCTATCCTCAATGGCCTTCTGTTGTTCCTAAGTGGCCCTTGCTTGGCCAGGTCCTTTTGCGTAGGCTAGTCCAGGAATTCCTCTGCAGCTTGTATTTCTCCCTCCACATCCCAAATAATCAGGATCTGGACTCCCTCCATGTAGACTGAAGGAGCAAATAGGCAAATAAACCATATTTCGTAAAGCTACAACAGTCTCTGCCGTGTCTCAATTCTGCAAAGGGAGACAGACCCTGGGTGAGTGTCTGGCACCCCCTGGGCTCTGCAGAGAGGGGGGCAGGCACCCAACTTTTGCAGCAATATTCGGGTTACAATATTGTACACAGATAAATAATAAAACATGACATGACTAACAGAAAATGGGTCACCAAGGGTGTAAAAGACTATGTTTTTATTATGTTTCTATATGTGCTTGAATCCGGCCAGAGTGGTTGGGGAACATTATTATTAAGCATATTATTTTACAGTACATCATCATAAGATAACAGTAAACCAGGAAAAGGAGTTCTTCAATAAATTGACGTATAAAACAGAGTAATCAGCATGAGCTAATGAGCAGCATCTTCTTATCTCTTGCAGTATATGTTGCACGTATTGCTCATCCTTGTGTTGCTCCAGTTGTGCATTTAATAAAACCACACCATGCAGTGCAAAAAGTGCCTTGCTGCTTCTCTCCCTTTGCCACCTCCAGTTTTTGTGACAGCTTTTTCATTATGGCTGTTTGCCAGATGATATTATACCAGTGATCAATATTAATTGCAAGGTTTTCTGAGTTCTGGCTACTTCTGTTCTATCCGCTGTTAATAAACGTGTTGTTAATTTATTAGTTCTTAAATGGTCCATGTCTGAAGTGTATAAATTTAGTAAATGCTGGGGGTATATAATTCAATGTAGGGCATGTGGATAATGTCTTTCTCTTGTTTTGTCACTAGGTGGCGCTGTTCTGAGTCGGTTGTTTCCTGCTGGTGCTTAAGAGAGAGAATAGTTCTCGTTCCTGAGTTGCTGCGTGTCCTCTGAGCCTTCCCTGCTAATAGGTGAGGGGGCTTGGAACCCACAATCACAAGATGCATTTAGAGCACAATGATACCACTTTGGACAGTCGTGTCTTCCCCACCCCCACCCCCCAAATGATGGGAGATGCAGAATCAAAGAATCCTAGAGCTGTTGAGTTGGAAGGGATCCAAAAGGACATCTAGTCCAACCCCCTGGAGTTTGTTAAGGATGCTGAGTGTTGCTAAGGGACCCTTATGTTCCGAGAGCTACAATTTCCAGAACAGTTTAACAATCTATGCCTCTTCATGGGACTTCTGGGAACTGTAGCTTATGGAGTGGGAAATCAACCTTAACTACAGTTCCCAGAATTCTTCCTTGTTGCTCCAGACGACTAGAAGTGAGGGTTGGAGACCCGTGAGATTTTTCTGCCACTGGCACCCAAATGTCCCCGTCTCTCCCTCCGTCCTCCGCCTCCCCTCCCGTGCTCACCCCTTTTGGCGAAGGCAAACCCCCCACCCACCCACCCAAATATTCTGCCAGCCAAGCAGTTTCTGCGCACTCAAGAAACGCTCCTTTTAGCCTTACTGACCCCCCGGGCACCTGCGACGGGCGAAAAGCACATTTCTTAAGTGACAATTTCCCATCACTAAATTAAGAGGGAGAGTCGTTTTCCGTCACCGGCCCAAAGGTTCTGAGCTAGGCATAAAATGTGTCATTAGCAAACGTGGGCGGGGGGGGCAACACTCTCAATTGGGGGTCGAGGTGGGGAGATGAGAACTGCGCTTTTGCACCTGACACTGCAGGTCGATGCTATTTGCTCAGAAACTCTTGCACTGACACAAGGTGGGGGGAATGATATTTTAAAGCTGGCCTTCAAGTACTTCCTGACCCCCTCCCCAGAAAAAAAACCTAATTCCCCCCCCTTGAATTAAAATTGAAGACATATCAGTGTCGCTGAATGTCTCTGATGATGCCAAGAAATATTGTCAAAAGAACCGTCCTGATCTTGGCAGTTCGAGGAGTGAGTGCAACTCGGCGGAAAACAGCCCCAAATCTTACATTGGTTGCTTGAGAATACCACTCACTCTGAAATAATGGCCTACCACCTCTTTTCAGGAAAAAAATACTCAGCTCCACCCCCTGAAATCTATCTCCTCCAAGCGAACAAACAGGGACAAATTTGCATTCTTGTATGCATCTATATTTCTACAACATAGTAAAGAAAGATGTTGTAAACAAGACACCTTGAAGTCGTTGCTGCAGCATCATTAACAACATTTATTTTTTTAAATCATTGTTATTAAAGATGTTCTTGGTTTACAAAAGCACGTGTATTGTCCCTTTTTTCAGGTTGAAAAGTCTTTTCTACAGATCAGTTACACTTGTTATGAGACATTAGTGGAGAGTACAGTTTAAGGCCGGGGAAGAAGAGGGGGGAGAGGAGGAGTGGTGGTGAAACTTACATATTTATATTACTTATTTTGAGGGTTTTTATGTCAGCCTCAATTGGCCAGATTCTCTTTCTATTTACTTGGTAGTGAGAGGGATTGGGTCATTGGTCATGCAGGAACACTTTCCCCCAATTTTTTCCTCTTCTCTATTGCCTCCACTGCCTCCTTATTTTTATTCAACACCCCCAATTGCACCCAAGGCTCATACCGCCCCTCCCCGGATCGTTCCAGGGCTCCCCAGGGGGCAGTATCACCCACTTTGGGGGAAACTGCCCCACGGGGTGATCCTGCTCACTTTGGGACCCACTGGATGAGATGATCTCCCCAAGATCTCCTCCAAGCCTTCACCAAGATTTGGAGAGGCGTGGGAAGCAGCAGCCTCAGGAAGCCCCTTTAAAAGGAAGATGCAAAGCTGGGAATTGTCTCATTCTTCATTCGGGGTGTGGGGATGGGGTGTCCTGTGGAAAACTCAGGTCACCGGCATGCTATGGAAGGGCCATGCCAATCTGAGGCTAGCAAAGGACACAAGGAAGCCCACCACTCTGTCACTAACCCCTCTCTCTTCCTCAAACGCAGGTGACGAGAGCAAAATAGCCAGCGACTCTCTCGACTGCAAAGCTCTCTCCAAGATTTGGCTGGATGGCGTGTCCTTTCCAGACTTGTGTTTCTCACAGGAATTGGTTCTCGAATTTTAGCTGGAGATGGGAGTAAGGAATCGAAGAGGTCTTCGCCATCGCCGTCCCCATCGGAAGCGGACATCCCAGCTTGCATTGCGGCAGGCGTGGAGTGACTTTTCTTGCCCAAGGGAAGCATCCCCTTGGAGGAAATTTGGGGGGGACCACATGTTAGCGATTGGCAGGACCAGGGCCAAGACTGGGCGAAGCAATGGGTGCGGATCTCACCTGAGTTCCGGCTGAAAAAATGCCCTGCAAAACACATAATAAAAATAATCATAGAGAGTTGGAAGGGACCCTGATGGTTATCTAGTCCAACCCCCTGCAAGGCAAGAATATGCAACCTGCAAGCTGCGTGTTATTCACACAATGCATTAACCAGCTGAGCGATCCTGAATGAAAACATAATAAAAACAATTAACAATACACACTAATAAACAATAGAATCTTCAACAAAAGCTCCTAAACATAGAAAATCCAAAAGTCCAAATTGGCATATAACATTTAACAACAACCTGCTGGTTGGGTTGGACAAGAGAAAGGCCTGTAACATCGTCTCCCGGAACCAGGTGGGGACTGAAAAGGGAAGAGCAGAAGCAGCTTCCACGCAGGCGCAGTCTCCAGCTGTCAGAGGAAGGTACATAAGCTGGCGGAGGGGGTGGTCCCCAGTTGCTGCAACTGCTCCATAGAGCGTGAACCTGGCTGCTGAGACTGGTGTGTGAAGGGATCTGGAGTTGTGGAAGAGACTGCCTTATCTTTGACAATAAAGAGCGAACTCTTTGCCGTGCGCATTCCTTTGCCTTGACAGGCCTTGGCCTCGTTTCAACTCTCTTGCATTCAGAATGCACATTAAAGAGCACACACCATCGTCCTTTGCATTCCACACCAAATTCAAGGACATTTCGGTAGCAGAAGAGAACACTGGAAATTTGGAGAGGAGTGGTCTGGAAACCGAGCCTGGAAAACAGGAGACTGAGAGGAGATAGGAGATCCCTCTTCAAATATCTAAGGGGCTGTCCCATGGAAGAGAGAACAAGCTTGTTTTCTCCTGCTCTGGAGGGCAGGACTCGAACCCATTGCTTCAAGTTACAAGAAGGGAGATTCCGACCAAACATCGGGAAGAACTTTCTGACAAGAGGAGCTGTTTGAAAGTGGGATGGGCTCCCTTGAGAAGTTGTGGACTCTCCTTCTTTGGAGGTTTTCAAGCAGAGATGGGATGGCTGTGTGTCCTGGATGCTTTGGCTGAGATTCCTGCATTGCAGGGGGTTGGACTAGTTGACCCTCGGGGTCCCTGTCAACTCTACAATTCTATGGTGGTTGGTGGCTTCCCAACTGCTAGCCAATAGGTGCTTGTGCGCGATTTGCAGATATCCTGAACCTTATCTCACAAAAGATGCACTAGCATTTCGGAAACAATTGGCAAAGACAGAGATTGACTCTAGCCAATCAGTGCCTTAGGACAGTTTGGATGACTTGTGCCTTAGATGGTTCACTTGAACAGAGGGTCTTTGTCCACCTTAAATCTCCCAACTATTCAATTCAATCTTCTGAAATATTCAGCTTTCTGGAAACTGAAACCCAGGAATTGGAGGGGGGTGTTTTGCATTGGCCTCTTCACAGATACTGTCAACAGGAGCCTGCCAAAACTAGCATTTTGTTGTTCAAGCCAAACCATTCTTTGCGGTGCCATCAGGACTGGACTTTGGGCAGGAGCTGAGCAAGCGCACCATGGTTGACTTACCACACGGGGATGGAATTGTCCTAATAAATATGGTTTTTTCCTCCTCCCTCCTCTGCCATCTTTCCTCACGTGCCATGAGCCTGGTTTTTGTAACAGGAATTACACTGGCGGAGTCAGCACAGGCGAAAGGAAGGAATTCTTTGTGCAGCTCAGTGTGCGCATGTGTGTGTGTGTGTGTGTCTATTTCTTTGTTGAAAAATAAAAAGTCCAAAAGTACAAGTGCGCAGACACGAGAAAGAAGACACAAAAACGACATTAAAAATTAAACAAGAAATAGTATCCATGTACAAAACAAAACATAACAATAGCAAAAAATGTGTACATTACAAAAGGGGGAGGGGCTTGCGATTGTAATTAACCAGACCTTAACGTAATACAGTGTTTATAAAAATTAATTCCAAATATTGCTAAATGTAACCATGGCAAGTCTACATTTGTACACAAAATGTTCATGTGTGGTGAGTTTGTATAAATCATCAACCCAATCACAGGCAGCTGCATTTTAATTTTTCCAGTTCATCAATATTACTCTTTTTGCTGTCGTAAGGACATGGAGAGTCCATTAATACTGTCCCTTTGTTAGTTTCAATGTCTTAGATATATAATTCAGAAGGATATTTTCCTCTGGAAATTTAAGATTGTTCCGTACAGTCCTGTTGATTGCCTCTATTACCTTCTGCCAGAAACTTTTCAGTGTAGGACATGGTATGAACATATGTGCAGAGTTAGAATGAAGGAACTCCCTGCCACAAGAGGTAGCGATGGCCACTGACTCGGGTGGCTTTAAAATGAATTTGGACAAATTCAAGGGCGAGGGAGCAGGATACTGCTATCGAAGGCTACTCAGCCATGCTCTACCTCTGAATACCAGGCGCTGTCAATTTCAAGCAGGGAGAAATGATTTTGGACTCAGGTTCTGCTTGCAAACCTCCCACTGGGGTGCACGCTGAGAGAAGAGGTTGCTGGACTCGTTGGCCATGGGTTGTTTGTCAGTGGGACAGTCCCTCGGGAGGTGGGGACTCTCCTTCCCTGGAGGTTTTTTAGCAGGGCTTGGGTGTCCATCTGTGCTGGACGCTTTAGCTGAGATCGCTGCATTGCAGGGGGTTGGGCTGGATGACCCTCAGGGTCCCTTCCAACTCTACGATGCTGTGGTCCAGCAGGTTTTTCTTGCGCTCAGGTGGCAAAACTCGGAGGAGAGCAGCGGCTTCTGGCACGTCTCTCCCAGCAAGCTGGAAACAAGAGCTAATCTCCCGACCTGACAGCTCCGTGGCGAAGTCCGGCTAAATCCTTAAGTCGCTTGTAAGTTCCCCACCGGAGGGATCTCCTATGGCTGGCTGCTCATTTGCTGGGTGGTCTGTGGACAGAGTTAACGGCGGATTAAGCCCAGGGATGGGGCCCTTTTGTGTCTGCCCAGCCAGGCAAAAGAGAAAAAGTTGTAACCTCTCCCCAACGCCGCCGTCCTCCTCGCTCCCTCTTCCACCATCCCTCTGGAAACACAGGCATCGTAGGGTCCTAAAGTTGCGAGGAACCCCCAAGGCTCATCTAGTCCAACTAGAGCATCCCTGGCAGGTGGCCTCCCAACCTCTGAGGAAGGAGAGTCCATCACCTCCCAAGGGAATCCGTTCCATGACCAAACAACTCAAAACTCTTCCTAAGGTTTAGTCCTGGCGCTCCTTTCTTGTGACTTGACTCCATTGGTTCAGGTCCTGCCTCTGGGAAGTCAACAAGGAAACAGCCCTCGTTTCTTATTTCTTCCCCCAGCAGCCGGGATACAATGTGGTAGACTGTCTTGGGCTAGGGAGGCTCCATCTAGGTCGAATGGCAAAGAGCTGCTGACAGACCTTTCCAAACATGTAAGGCCTTGCCTTGGGGGGGGGGTGAATTGACATTGTGGGGTGGGGAAGGGGGGTGGCAAGGGGAGTGCACGAAAAGGGAAAGGGAGGAAAGGAAGAAATGAGATTCCAAAAGGAAACTGAGGCAGACGGCAGGAGGAAGCCCAGAGGAAAAAGAGGGCGAAGGAAGGAAGGGAAGGAACGAGGGAGGGAGGGAGGGAAGGAAGGAAGGAACACCTTCCAACATTTCTCCATTGAAAATTGGGACATCCCATTCTATAATAATAATAATAATAATAATAATAATAATAATAATTTTATTATTATTTATACCCCGCTCCTCTGACTGGGTTGCCCCAGCCACTCTGGGAAGCTTGCAACATATATAAAAACATAATAGAACATTATACATTAAAAAACTTCCCTATGCAGGGCTGCCTTCAGGTGTCTTCTAACAGTTGTCTAGTTACTGGTCGCCTTAGCTCTGGGGTCACATAACTAATAATACCCTCCAGCATTTCTCCGATGAAAATAGGGACGTCCTAAGGAAAAGTGGAACATTCCAGGATCAAATCAGAAACCAGGACGGCTTCTGTAAATCTGGGATGTCCCTGGAAAACAGGGACACCGGGAGGGTCTGGGAAGGAAGGGCAGAAACCAAGAGGGAAACTGAGGCAGTGAAAGAAAAGAAAAGGTAGAAACCATGAGAGGAAACAACAGCACAGAAAAGAATTAAAAGGCTTCTGGTTATGTTTTCTAATTTGCCATTCTTTCACTAAAGTTTTTTCTAACAGTACTCTTTCCTATTTCTCTCTCTTTCTCTCTCTCGCTTTGGAAGCTTTCCAAATACCAGATAGATGGCATCTAATCTGGATATGAAAGAGAGATGGAAAATGCCCACTCCCCCAATAAATGAAACCCCGTGCCCATATCGCACACTGTCCCAGATTCCTGTACGAAGAAGGGACCCTCTTCTCGGGGAAAGGCCAAGGGTGGGTGTGTTTGTGTGAGGAGGCCGACAACGACATGTGCCAGTTTGTTATGCTAAACCCCCAAGGCCCCCATTCATCAGGGCTCTCGGGCGGAGAGGTCTGGAGAGCAAGGAGTTCACAGGCCCTCTGCCATTGTGATGCTAAGTACCTCCTGCCCGCAGACGTGCGCAGGGCCGCACTATGCTCTGCGCCACCACTCTGGGTGGGGAGGGATTCGTGGCCAGCTGCTCCTCAGACCGCGAAACCCTCGCCGGAGATCCGGGACAGGCTGGTCTCCTTGCTGTAGCCACACACAACACAACACACACACACCCCTCCGAGTCCCTGACCGGAGGAATGTCTGAGAGACCCTGGACAAAGGCGCTAGGCCTCCTTTGGGACGCCAGAGCGAAGACCTAACCCAGACCCACAGTGGAGAAGGGGGTCCCCCTTCAGCTAACAGATGCAGAGGGGAAAATGCAGCTACAAGTCACCCCAACCTGCAAGCAGGAAGAGACTCCAGAAGGGGTTAGGTGCTCACCCAGAGTTCGAATAGAGGTCAGCAGAGACACAGTGGCTTTAGGGTTTATTTACACATCTGTGCAACCTGAGCATAGGGTGAAAGGGCTCCCACTTCCTACCCCAGGAAACACAGTCCCACTTCTGACACCAGTGTTGCACGTGCCCCGATCTCTGAACGGTGAGAGATTCCAGGGGGTCCCAGTGCTTACTCAGAGCTTGGTTTCCTTGCAGTTAGGATATATGGTCTTATTTGAGTATATACACAACATAAGCCTAAGATGGAGGGGCTCACATTGGCCTCCCCTCCCAGTTTGGTGTCATCTGCAAATTTGATGCAAATCTCCTCAATTCCCTGGTCCAAGTAGCTTATAAAGACATTGAACGCCAGCAGGCCCAAGGCAAAATGTTTAACACAATAACATGAACAGAGCCTGAAAGACAAGAAGATGCCCCAGTGAGAAGCCAGCTAGCAGGACCTGAGCAGAGCTGCAGAATACAAAAAACTTATAGGCTTCGGTGAATAAATGATATATAAATGTTGTTAAATAAATAAAGTGAAAATGAAAAAAGAAGGTGGGTGTTGAACCGTTTTGCTTCGAGTCTTTTCTTCCTTGGAGGTTTTTAAGCAAAGGTTGGGGGCCCTGGATGCTTGAGCTGAGATTCCTGCATTGCAGGGGGTTGGACTGGATGACCCCTGGGGGTCCCTTCCAACTCTGCAAGTCTATGATTCTATGATTCACTCTACCTCCATTACATTGGTCACAGGAATAAAGACATAGGGATTGTCCTTTCACCAGAGTAAACCAGTTTGGACAAACTGTTATTCGTCCCTGTGATGTTAAGTGGACAACAACACATTTAGAGCATCACTTTGAATCCATCAGACTTTTGCATAGCGGTGATTTTGTGTGACAGTGAGTCACCAGCAAAGTACTTGTTTAAAAAAGGGGAGGAAAGCTGTTTTCCTGGGAACATAGGAAACTCAGGTCATTGCTTAGCCCTTCTGCATGCAAAGCAGCGGCTCTACTGCCATCTGTAAACTTCACTCCAAAAGAAATTCTGAAGCACCACCCAGTGGACAAGGACCAGAAGGACCTCTCATTGCCCAGAGGCGTATCCATGGCAACCCTGCATCTCTGCCAGCCAATCAGAACCCCAACACCAGAGCCCTCACCCCTCCTGTGGTTTGCTGCACCCACGATTCAGAAGCATTGCTACCCTCTGGTGGTCTGGCGCTTAGGATTCAGTTCTCTCACCCCCAAGTTCAGGGAAGTTGCTTTTGGGAACATGTCCTGCTCCTTCTGGGGTCCCCCTTTGCTCCCCACCTCCGCCCAGCTCTCACCTGTGGCTCCTCAAAGCTGTCAGCAGGTGACAGCGGCCCCAGTCTTGGGAATGGCTTTGACTGGCCGGCTGAACCAGGTGAGGGGAGCCGGTGTGCCTTGAACGCTTGGTGAGTTAGGGACCCCCCTGTGTGCAAAGACAGGCTCCGGTGGGTTGAAGGGATGACTTTTAGAAGACATCTGAAGGCAGCCCTCTTTAGGGAAGCTTTTAATGTTTAATAGATTATTGTATTTTAATATTCTGTTGGAAGCCGCCCAGAGTGGCTGGGGAAACCCAGCCAGATGGGCGGGGTATAAATATATTATTATTATTATTATTATTATTATTATTATTATTATTATTATTGGGTGATCAATTAGCCCAACAGTGATCAAGAAGGCAGTTTCTGTAGAGGGAAGTGGGGGGCAAATGGGGCTCATCATCAACCTGGGAAGGGAGCCTGTCTAGGAGAAGGAAAACTCAGATACTTAACCTCTGCTGCCTTGCGGGTTATCTTTGGGGGAAGAAAAGGCTCAGGAGTGAACCCTACAAAAATCCAGAGTGGAGTCCCTAAGGCGGTTGGAGGGCGCCTTGTCCGCCTCCTTCTGGCAACTCCTGCAGCCCAGCTGGTGCCAATCGTCTTGCTCTGCTTTCCTTTGGACCCCCTCAGTGAGGCCGAGAGGGGGGTCTTGTCCTCTGGGCAGCCCAGGACCTCCAGACCCACAGCCCAGGCTTGCTCCCCCGGGGAGGTCACTTGGGTGCTGCTGACGCAGCAAAAACAACGCCGGAGGCAGCAGTTGCAAGTTCACGGAATCATAGCAGTGTGGAGTCGGAAGGGACCCCAAGTGTCATCTAGTCTGACCCCGCGCAATGCTGGGGTTACGGGCCTCTGCAGCCGCAGTCGGTGCGCGATTTGACTTCACCTCCGGAGGTGACAGACGGGTGCCAACAACCGGGGGAAGGAGAACACAGCCATCGTGCCAGCAGCCCCTGAATTTGTGAAAAACCCCACGGATTTGTGCAATCCTCTTTTAAGGACATCCAGACTGGCTGCAAAAGGGCGCGCGTGATTTACAGGGAACCTTGTGAATTTTTGCAGAGGAAAACGTGCAAAAAAAATTCTCTCTCCGTTCCCTCTTAAAGAACCTCACCTGGGAAAGGAAACTACAAGCCCCGAAATGCAACGCGCTTGGCAGGCGCCTGAAAACCGGAAACAGGTGGGGGTGGCAAAAATCCCCGCCTACCTTCAAACTTTTTTTATTTTTATTTTGCTTTGTCATTGGCTGGCTGGCTGGCAATCAACTGGAAGTGCCGCTTGTGATTGGCTGGGGGGGTCTCACTCCTTCTTTGGTCTGCAAGATCAGAAGTGCAGGGAAACTTGCCTGCCTTGCCTGTCGCTTAATTTGGGGCTGTTTTTTGCTCGGGATCATAAAAGAAAATGGTAAGTTTTTTTAAAAAAAATTGCAAGAATGCATTGTTGGGTGTTTATGGACTTAGGGGACTGGAGCTGGGCTGCTGGGCAGGTGGGTTTGCTTTCTGCATGAGAGAGAAGGTTTGCATGCTTGCCAAGGTCCCAGGACCACAGAACCGTAGAGTTGGAAGGGGACCCCCAAAGGACATCTAGCCCAACCCCGCGCAAGGTACGAAGCACAGCTGCAGAACCCCTGGCAGGTGGTCATCCCACCGCCGTTTAAGAGCCTCCAAGGAAGGAGAGATGAGATCACCACCTTCTGGGGTCATAGAGCTGTAGAGCTGGAAGGGTCCCCCAAAGGTCATCCATTCCAACCCCCCGCAATGCAGGAATGTCAGCTCAAGCAGCCAGGACGGAGGGCCAGCCAACCTCTGCTTGCAAACTCCCAAGGAAGGAGAGTCCTCCATCTCCCGAGGAAGACCGTTCCACTGTCAGAAAGTTTCCCCCAATGTTAAGTGGGAATCTCCTTCCTTGAAATTTGAATCCCGTGTCCAGGCCACACAGCCGGCCGCCAGCTCCACTTCCTGCCCTTAAAATAGAAAGGGAGTCCATATCTCTGCACTAACCTTACACGGGGTCTGCGTTTTTGGTACAGCTGCAGAGAGGTGCGAAGTGTAGGATTTGGGGTGGGGGGCGGACGTCGAGGTGGATCCGAAAAGTGGGATGAGAAATTCACTACCTGCTTCTAGAATGGAACGCAGGATCCTGCTGGATCAGCCCAAAGGGGTAGAACTGTAGAGTTGGAAGGGACCCTGAGGGTCATCCAGTCCAACCCCCAGCAGTGCAAGAATAGGCAGCTGTCCCTTGTGGGGAGCGAAGCTGCAACCTTGGTGTGCCCCTATTTTCCAGGGACAGTCTCAAATTTGCAGGAGCCGGCCCGGTTTCTGATTTGATCCCGGGACGTCCCACTTTTCCTTAGGATGTTGCTCTTTATGTCGGAGAAATGTTGAAGGGAATGATAATAGTAATACAGTAATAATAATGATGATGATGTTATTATTTATAAAACACCCCCCACACACAATCTGGCTGGGTTTCCACAGCCTCTCTGGATAGCTTCAGTGCCATGCTCTAACCAACTAAGCTTTCTGACTTATCATCTTCTTCTTCTTTTTTTAATAATAATTTTTATTGAGTTTTCCATATTTATCATAATCACATTTTGTTACATAAATCTATAGCCTAAAACATTGCTCAGACAGAGCATCGAGACCTCCTTCCCTCCCTCTTTCTGACTTCTGAACATCTTTACTAAATTCTTAGCATTTCTATAACCCCTTTTTAACCTTCTATCTTCTTTTTACATTTCACCTCATTATATGTAAATCAGTTCCTTATATTCACATTACAAAACTAAGCTACCCGACTTATCATCATCATTGAATGGGACGTCCCTATTTTCATTGGAGAAACGTTGGAGGGGATGATGATGATAATAAATAGAACTTTGATGAGAATAAAACATTGGACTTGACCCAAGGCTCTTCCTCTCCTTCTGCCCCACAGGCAGTGATGGGGGTCCAGCTCGTGGTCTCCCTGCTGGTGGCCAGCATCATGCAGAAGATGGCCCCTCACTGGTCCTTCGCCCGGTGGATCCTCTGCAACGGAAGGTACCAGAAATACCCTTTTTCGCAGGGCTGGGGGTGGCAAGAAGGTTCCTCAGGAGTGTAGCAAGAGGTCAAATTTTGCTTATTATTTCTTGACCGTGGATGGAAGCAAAAGGGACTTGGGGGCTCCCACATTCGGCCTCGGGACACCCCCCCCCCATTTATCCGTCTGTCCGCGATTCCACCTGCAGAAAAACACCATTGCATTTATTCCCTGTTTATTTGGCGTTCATACCAGATTTGCTGGCTCGCTTAGGCTGTGGCCGCATTCGCGCCAGACCTTTAAAAAGCTCTGGTCCTGCTTTAAAACCGCCAGGGCTTAAAAATAATTCTGGGAGCTGTAGTTTGTTAGGGTGCGATTCCCCTTGTGAAGCTACAGTTCCCAACATCGTTTAGCGATCCATCGTTCTTCCCAGGGAACTCTGGGAATTGTAGGCTCACACCCTGCCTTTTAAAATCGCCACGATATCACTGTGGACAACTGTGGTGGCAGCAGCCCCCCCCGCAATGAATCCTGGGAGCTGTAGTTTCAATCACTCAATCAATCAATCAATCAATCAACCTTTGTTGGCATACAGTGAGGACAGGTTGAAAGCTGTAGTTTGTGAAGAGTGCTGAGAGGGAACCCCACTTTCCACTACAGTTTTAACTATCCATCCCTTTTCCCAGGGAACTCTGGGAACTGTAGTTCTGCAAAGGAGAATAGGAGGCCTCTTCACAGTGCCCAGCACCCCAAACAAACTACAGCTCCCAGGAGTCTTTCCCCTCTCAGCACTAACATTCCCAGAGCCCCCTGGGAAGGGAGATGAGCTGCTAAACTGGTCCGGGAATTGTAGTTCTCAGAGGGGAAAAGTGGGGACCTCCTCACAACACCCGGTGCCTTTGAACTACAGTTCCCCAGGAAGCCATGGCTGTTTAAAGTGGTGTCAAAAGCATTTAAGTTTTTTTATAAACAATAAATTATTATAAATAATACAATTATTATTATTATTAACCCTGTATTGGGAAGTTTTTAACATTTGACATATTATTTTTTATATTTTGCTGGAAGCCGCCCAGAGTGGCTGGGGAAACCTAGCCAGATGGGTGAGGTATAAATATGATGATGATGATGATTAATGTAGGGCACAAATGTGGCCTATGTTTTCCTCAGGAGCAGAACCAATGACATTAATGGAGCCATGCCAGCCCTTGACCATCTTTTTTAAAAAAATATTTTATTTTCAATTTTTCTGATAACAACAATTTTCATACACTTACATATCAAATCCAAATTTGCATTGATTGACTTCCCCCCCACACCCCACCCCTGGTTTCCATTTTTCTACTTTTATTTTCCTTGCTTATAATTCTTATAATTATTTTTCACATCATAATTCTACCTTCAGTTCACAAATGCTACAACAATCCTGTTAGTGTTTCCCCATTTTTACACTGCTATTTAAAGTAATCTACAAAAATTTTCCATTCATGATTAAATTCTTCATCTTGGTGCCTGATCTTCACAGTGAGTTTTGCCATTTTGGCCTAGTCTATCTCCTTAGTCCTCCATTCTTCTTTCGTTGGTACGTTCTCTTCTTTCCACTTTTGGGCAAGTCACATTCTGGCAGCTGTGGTTGCATATATAAATTGTCTCTTTTGTTTCTTTGACATTCATCTCCTAATATTCCTAGTAAAAAAGCCTCTGGTTTTTTAACAAACGTGGTTTTGAACATTTTTTCATTTCATTATATATCATTTCCCACCCATCCCAATGAGACTCCTCTTGAGTTGCGTTCAGCCCAATGTCTGTTTGGTGAGCCCTTTCCCCCTCTTCTTCCGCCAGCCTGCGCCGGTTCAAACACCCCTCAGAAGAGGAGCTGCTTGCCCTGGCGGGGAAGCCCAGGCCAAAGGGGAAGAGGGAGCGGTGAGTAGAGTTGACGTGAGGGCGGCCATCTTGTCCGTCCAGCGGGCTGAGGGAGCTGGTGGCCGGTGGTGGGGAAGGAACTACATATCTCCACCCAACTTAGATCCATCTTCACCCCCCTGGCGCCGTCTTTGGACCACACAGCTCCCTCTGGCGACAGCCGACTGACGTTTGTCTGTCTGTCTGACAGGAAGATCAACGGCGTCACCGAGGAAAAGCCTTCCTCCGTTCCCCGGGATATTGACCTTCGCTTGGACAGCAGCCCCATCACCGCCGTGGACGCTCTGGGTAAATGCACCGAGGTTGGGTCCCCTAAGCTCCCTCCCTTTGGCAGAAATGGGGGGCTGCCTATCCTCCCCTCCCCTCCCCAAATAGCTCTGGGGGTCAGGGAGGACTGAGGTGGTCTGGTCCCCTCAGGGACACCCCAAGCCTTTCTTCCTGAGATTGTTTTAGCTTTTGTTTGTCAGAGCCAAGTTTCTAGTCCCTTTGGCCAGCGGAGAGCATTGTGCCCAATTTTCCCTGAAGCAAGCAGGTTTCCTGCCACTTGCCATAGGCTGCCCAGCGAGTCACGGGGATCGTAGACAGCATTTGTGTATTATTAGTATTAGGTATTTGTTTATATATCGCTTACATGCCAAAGGAGTTTCTAAGCAGTTTAATGATGATGATGATGATATTTATATGCCACCTATCTGACTGCAGAAGGGACGCGGGTGGCGCTGTGGGTTAAACCACAAAGCCTAGGACTTGCCGATCAGAAGGTCGGCGGTTCGAATCCCCACGACGGGGTGAGCTCCCGTTCCTCGGTCCCTGCTCCTGCCCACCTAGCAGTTCAAAAGCACGTCAAAAGTACAAGTAGATAAATAGGTACTGCTCCGGCGGGAAGGTAAACGGCGTTTCCGTGCGCTGCTCTGGTTCTCCAGAAGCGGCTTAGTCATGCTGGCCACATGACCCGGAAGCTGTACGCCGGCTCCTTCGGCCAATAAAGTGAGATGAGCACTGCAACCCCAGAGTCGGTCACGGCTGGACCTAATGGTCAGGGGTCCCTTTACCTTTATCTGACTGCAGACCAGGGTTCAAATTCCCCCCTTCGCCAGGAAGCTTACAGGTTTATAATAAAAATAATAATTCATACCCCACCCATCTGACTAGGTTGCCCCAGCCACTCTGGGCGGCTCCCAACAAAAAATAGTGTACATGCCCTCCCATCAGATGTCAAGGAAATAAACAACTATCTGACTTTTAGAAGACAGCTGGAGACAGCCCTATACAGTCATACCTCAGGTTGAAGTTGCTTCAGATTGAGCGCTTTCAGGTTGTGCTCTGCGGCGACCCGGAAGTAACAGAATGTGATACTTCCGAGTTTTGCCACTCACACATGCGCAGATGGTCAAAATGATGTCACGGGCATGTGCGGAAGCGGCGAATCGCGACCCGTGCAGACGCGGGTTGTGTTCGCTTCTGGATGCAAACGGGGCTCCAGAACGGATCCTGTTCATATCCAGAGGTACCACTGTATAGGGAGGTTTTTGATGTTGATGTCTTAATTGTGTTTTAATTTGTTGGAAGCCACCCAGAGTGGGCGGGTATTGCTATTATACACTGAAAATCTTCCGTGGTGCAGAATTTGGCAGCCAGGTTGCACACTGGGGTTAAGACAGTTTGAGCATATTGCCCCGATCCTGGCCCGACTGCACTGACTGCCAATTAGTTTCCGGGTCCAATTCAACAATAAGCTGGATGGCTCTAGATAAGGCAGGCTCCACAGTTCCTTGTCAAATCAACCATTTATTTGGAATATAGCTCAGTAGGCAAACTATGAGACTCTGAATCTCAGAGTAGTGTGTCTGAGCCCCACGTTGTGCAAAAAGATTCCTGCATTGCAGGGGTTGGGCTAGATGACTCTCAGGGTCCCTTCCTACCCACTCTGGACCATTCCACAAGGCCTGGAAATTTGCTTCTTCTTTTTGGAAGAGGCTTTTGGGTGCAGCTGGTCAGGCTCAGGAGGCAATAAGAGCATCTTCCTGTCTCTCTTCTCTCCACTTAGTGCTGTGCTATTTCCTGGAATATCAGTGGTACGTGGACTTTGCAGCGTACGCCACCGGGATCTACGTCTTCACCGAAGGCTACTACTGCCTGGTTGACCCCCGGAAGGAAGCCAACATTGGGATCCTCTGGTGCTTGCTGGCCGTCATCTTCTCCGTGTATCCTTTGGCCCCGGGGACGCCGTTCGCGGCCACCAACTTGGGACAGCTTTAAAAGAGGATTGGGCCAGTTGAGGAACACCTTGAGATTCCTGCATTGCAAGGGGGTTGGACTAGATGACCGCTGGGTCCCTTCCGACTCTAAACTAGAAGAGGGCTCTCAAGGGCAGATGGGGCCCAGAGTGGCTGGGGAAGCCTAGTCAGATGGGCAGGGTATAATCATCAGAGGAGGAGGAGGAAGAGGAGAGTTGCTCTTGTGACTGGATCCTGCTGGTGGACTTCCCCTTTGGGCATCTCCCTGGCCCCTGTGAGAGCAGGATGCTGGACCCCTGGCCTGATCCAGAAGGCTCCTCTTAGGTTCTCATGACCGCTTCCCATTTCACAAGTGTCTGCATCATGATTTGTAAGTCTGGGAAATTGAGCTTCCATTTAAGAAATGCGCCAAGTTTCCTGGGCCTGGAGTCCTGTGTCCAGTTCTGGGCACTACAATTGAAGAAGGACGCTGGGAAGGTGTGCAGAGGAGGGAGACCAAGATGGTCAAGGGTCTGGAAACCAAGCCAGATGAGGAACGGTTGAAGGAGCTGGGGATGTTCAGCCTGGAAAAGAGGAGACTGAGAGCCATTTTCAGATATCTGAAGGGCTGCCACATGGAAGAGGGAGCGTGCTTGTTTTCTCCTGCTCTGGAGGGTAGGACTCGAACCCATGGCTTCAAGTTACAAGAAAGGAGATTCTGACTAAACATCAGGAAAGAACTTTCTGACAGTTAAGAGCAGCTCAACTGAGGGACGGAAGGTGGTGGGTTCTCCCTCCTTGGAAGTGTTTAAGCAGAAGTTTTTAAGCATCTGTCCTCGATGCTTTAGTTGAGGTTCCTCATTACAGGGGGTTGGAGAAAGGTTGTTTTCTGCTGCTCCAGAGAAGCGGACACGGAGCAATGGATCCAAACTGCAGGAAAGAAGATTCCACCTAGACATTAGGAAGAACTTCCTGACAGTAAGAGCTGTTTGACAGTGGAATTTGCTGCCAAGGAGTGTGGTGGAGTCTCCTTCTTTGGAGGTCTTTAAGCAGAGGCTTGACAACCATATGTCTGGAGTGCTCTGATGGTGTTTCCTGCTTGGCAGGGGGTTGGACTCCATGGCCCTTGTGGTCTCTTCCAACTCTGTCATTCTATGATTCTATGACTACATGACCCTCGGGACCCCTTCCCACCACGCAGGGTCATGCTTCTATGATTCTACACCTCAGGATTAAAAAAAATTTTTTTTAAAGCATTTGAATATCCAGTTTATAGATCTTGTGGTTGCAAAACAATCAATATTTCTGCAGGAATTGCCAGGAAGCTGAGAGGCAGTGGATTAACCATGAATTCCTCCTCTTCCCAGGGAACTCTGGGAATTGTAGTTTTGGGAGAGGAATGGGTGGGTTGCGTGTCTCCTAACAACTCTCAGCACCGCCCAGAGCAAACTACAGCTCCCAGAATTCTCTGGAGGGGAATGCCATGGTTGTTAAAGAGGCATCAGAGAACTTTTAATTGTATAGAGTCAAGGTGGCCGAAGTGATACTCAGAGTAGACCCAATGGGATTTAGGGACCCAAGTTAGTTGCGGGGAAAGAGGGGCGGATTGATAGAGCACCCTGGGAACTGTAGTTCCGAGAAGGGAACAGCGGGAATGAAATAATCCCAAAAGTGAAACTATTTCAGGATTGTGTCCCAACCAAGAAGAAGTGTCAGACTAAATGAATGGAAGAATAAGGAACCAAGAAGAAAGAAATTTCATCAAGGAATGGGGGAAATTGGTAAATACTGTATCTGAATAAAAAAATTTGCATACAATTAAGTTCATTGGCAGGATTAAGGTAAAAATCAGGGAGTAACTAATAAATGGAATAACGTTGGAAATGCAGTGTTAAAAATTAACATTATAAGAAACCTCAAAGGGGGTGAAGGGAAAGGCCTCTTTCTCTCTCTGTATATATACGTATATGTGTGTTTATTGGGAAGTTATTCAATTTGTATGTCTAAAATTGGGGGGGGCAAAGTATAGAGACAAATGAATGAATGAATGAAGTGAAACCTTTGTCTTTCTCGGGAGAAGTGATGTTTCCGGCATGTGATCCTTAGCGCAACCCTTCCCTTCAGCAAAATCTTTTTCACGGTGATGACGCACTACTTCCGCTCCAAGGAGGGGGGCGAGCGATCGGTCTGCCTGGCCTTTGCTTTCTTCTTCCTCCTGGTCGCCATGCTGGTCCTGGTCGTCCGTGAAGACTACCTTGAATTTGGCCTTGACGCAGGTGAGGGAGCTGGGGGCAAGCTCGCAAAGCAGTGGTTATATATAAAGAATTTTATTTATTTCCTCTAACGTATTCCTCTTCTCGATGTCGGAAGAATGGAAAAATTCACTTTTCTAAGATTTTCTAAAATTCTAAAATTACTTTTAGATGCAAAAGGGTTAGAATACCAAATCAGGTTACTAATAATAATAGCAATAGTAGTAGTAGTAGTAATAATAATTAATAATAATAATTTATTATACCCCGCCTATCTGGCTGGGTTTCCCCAGCCACTCTGGGCGGCTACCAACCAAATATTTAAAACACAATACAGCATTAAACATCAAAAACTTCCCTAAACAGGGCTGCCTTCAGATGTCTTTTAAAAGTAAGATAGTTGCTTATTGCCTTGACATCTGAAGGGAGGGCGTTCCACATACCCTTCGCCCCCCACAATTTGAGGGGCCCCTTCAAAGCTGATGGGCATTGCCTTTCAAATAGTGTGTGTGCACTGCATCATGTGACTGATTATGCAGGGCTTACCTGCAGACACCGACCCCCCAAAGTATTTTATTCAAATTGGCACCTCTGACATCGTGCCTGCATTTCCCTAATTTTCATCCCCCCATAACTCAAAAAAGTTAAGACCTAGGAGATTTTTATTCATACCAATGACTTGGCCTTTGTGAGATAATCTGGTACAGCAATTTTAATGAAAATCTGAGATTGATATTTTTTTTAAAAAATGTGATCTGTCGTGGGGGGGGAACCTTGAAGAAGATGACCTTGTTGCTGGTTGCGTTGGGCTCGCCATGAAAATTCAATGGGGGGGGGGCAAAATGTAGGTCCGCCACTGCATTTTGATAAGGCCTCGCTCCTGTCAGCAATCGTGCTGCAGCATTCTCCTGGATTCTCCCCCGACTCTCTTGTCCCCACAGGGCTGAATAGCGTCCAGGACAACTTGGAGGTCTTTCTGAAAGGGCAAGGCTGGGACTGGACGTAAGTGTGTCTCTGAAATCTTAAACCCTGCCTGGAGTTATTTCTCTTTGTCCACCTCCTACCCTCAAGTGGAGATCTGATGTCCGAAATGAGGCCACTCCAGGACTGTTTCGGTCAGCTCATGTCAAAAAGGATATTCTAGAGCATGGGTAGGCAAACTAAGGCCTGGGGGCTGGATCCGGCCCAGTCGCCTTCTAAATCCAGCCCATGAACAGTCCGGGAATCAGCATCTTTTTACATGAGTAGAATGTGTCCTTTTATTTAAAATGCAACTCTGGGTTATTTGTGGGGCATAGGAATTCGTTCGTTATATTCTTTTCAAAATATAGTCCGGCCCCCCACAACGTCTGAGGGACAGTGGACCGGCCCCCTGCTGAAAAAGTTTGCTAACCCCTGTTCTAGAGTTAGGAAATGTTGGCCAAAATGAGCCAGGTGATTTCCCTACAAGGAAAAGTTGCAGCATTTGGGACTTTTTAGTTTGCAAAAAAGGCGGGGAAGAGTGTTCCTAAAACCTGTACTGAATTTTCATTTGACTCAACTGGACAAATCAAGGAAAGCCAAAGTCCCACTCTGTTCTGCCTTGGTCAGACCACACCTGGAATATTGTTTCCAATTCTGGGCACCACAATTTAAGAAGGATGTTGACAAGTTGGAACATGTGCAGAGGAGGGTGAACAAGATGATCGAGGGTCTGGAAACCAGACCATATGAGGAACGGTTGAAGGAGCTGGGGGTGTTTAGCCTGGAAAAGAGGAGATATGAGAGCCATCTTCAAATAGCCCAAGGGCTGTCACATGGAAGAGGGAACAAGCTTGTTTTCTCCTGCTCTGGAGGGCAGGACTCGAACCCATGTCTTCAAGTTACAAGAAAGGAGATTCCGACTAAACATCGGGAAGAACTTTCTGTTGTTAAGAGCTGTTGTTAAGGAAGGACTCTCCTTCCTTGGCGGCTTTTCAGCAGAGGTTGGCATCTGTCCTGGATGCTTTAGTTGAGATTCCTGAATTGCAGGGGGTTGGACTAGATGACCCTCGGATGTCCTTTCCAACTCCTACAATTCTATGGTTCTCTGGCACCCACCAAACCTCCATAGAGGGAGCATTCCACAAATGGGGAGCCACTGCAGAAAAGGCCCCGGTTTTGTGTCAGGGGTTCTTTAGCTGCGATGTCTTGCCTTGCAGGGATGAGTCTTGGGGTCCTTTCCTGCTGCGTCTCCAGCAGCCTTAGCCCTTCCCGAAAAAGGCCTCCCTCTCTCTTTCCCCAGGGTCCCCGTGACCAAGCTGACCGTCAAGCTCTGCCTGGTGGCCCTCTGCTCGTTCCTCGGCGCCTGCCTGACCTTCCCAGGGCTGCGGCTGGCGCAGACTCACCTGGATGCCCTCAAGATGGCTGCAGACCGGCCGGCGGTCCAGTTGCGTAACGGCTTGCCCCTGGCCTTCCCGAAAGACTGGGTGGGGGGGATAAGGGGCAGGGGTGAGGAGGGGGCAGCCTGTGGGGGGCCTGACCCTTCTCCTCCTTGACCCCCAACACGGCAGGCTGCTCCTCCACGCCAGCTTCCTCGCACCCGTGGCCGTCGTGCTGATGTGGGTCAAGCCCATCTCCCGGGACCTCCTGCTCAACGCCCCCATGGGGAAAGAGACCGTCCAAGTGTAAGTGCTTCTGCGATCACCAGGAGGGAGAGGTGGCCCTTCAGAGCTCTCCCTCTGGCCCCCGGAGCTCTCCCTAGGACACACACACACACTCCTCTCTCCCTGGCAGCATCCTTGAGTGTTCCTTTTAAAAACAAAACAAAAAACCCTCATATTAATTTTTCAGTTAGATAAAAATTTTTTTACAAATTTTAACCTAAACCATAAGTTACTTTATCCCTTGACTTCGTATCTTCCGGTTCCATGGTTTCCATATTTACCCTTGAATGCTGCATATTTTGTCCCTATACTAGTAAATACATTCAATTTAGTAATAATAATTTATTATTTATACCCCCCCAATCTGGCTGGGTTTCCCCAGCCACTCTGGGAGGCTTCCAACCAAATATTAAAAACAATACAGCGTCAGACATTTAAAACTTCTCTAAACAGGGCTGCCTTCAATTTAACCTATTTATCCTAATAATTTGCCCTGCGGCTCATATTTCAAGTCCTGCTTGCATTTTCATCTACTCTAATAGTTCCTCAAACAGTGAAAGGTCTCCAGTCCTCAAGGCATTTTCATCATTTTGGTCTCTAATCTTTGCTGTTAATCTTGCTGGTTCCCCTCCATCTCCAAAAGCCATTCTTCCTTTACTGGAAACCTCTCCATCTTTCCATCATTGGGCAGACAGTATTTTTGCTGCTGTCATTGTTTTACGTAAATAATCTAACATGCTCTTTTGGAACATCCTCCTCCTTGAATGTTCCTGGCTAGCTAGAAATGTCTTTGTGGACTCTGTTTTTTTTTTTATAATATTTTTATTGAACAATTTTTTATATAACAGAAACAAAACATACATGAACAAACATTCAACAATAATAAAACATAAAACAAGTACCATTTCATAACCCAATTTCTAAACCTTACTTCCTCGACCTCCTCTTACTTCCCGTTTCTGTATTCCAAAATCTTACAGTTATTCAGCGAAATCTTGCCTTATTTTATTATAAATTTATGCTAATCACCCTTATTCTCTTTGTCATAACCATTACTGATAGTAACCACTTGTTTTAATCCAACATCATTCTAACTGTCTCCAATTTTATAATATTTCTTTAAATAGTCCTTGAACTTTTTCCATTCTTCTTCCGCCGCTTCTCTTCCCTGGTCTCGGATTCTGCTCGTCATCTCTGCCAAGCTCATATAGTCCATCACCTTCATCTGCCATTCTTCCAGTGTGGGTAGATCCTGTGTCTTCCAGTACTTTGCAATAAGTATTCTAGCTGCTGTTGTAGCATACATAAAAAAAGTTGTATCTGTCTTTAACACCCCCTGGCCGACAATACCCAAGAGAAAGGCCTCTGGTTTCTTGGGGAAAGTATATTTAAATACCTTTTTCAGTTCGTTATAAATCATTTCCCAGAATGCCTTAATCTTCGGGCACGTCCACCAGAGGTGAAAGAATGTACCTTCCTTTTCTTTACATTTCCAACATTTATTATCAGGCAAGTGATAGATCTTTGCAAGCTTGACTGGGGTTATGTACCACCTATAAATCATTTTCATTATATTTTCTCTTAAGGCGTTACACGCCGTAAATTTCAACCCGGTGGTCCACAACTTTTCCCAATCAGCAAACATGATGTTATGACCAATGTCCTGAGCCCATTTAATCATACTTGATTTTACCATTTCATCTTGTGTATTCCATTTCAGCAGCAGGTCATACATTTTTGACAAGTTCTTAGTACTGGATTCTAACAGTTCAGTCTCTAATTTTGATTTTTCCACCTGGAAGCCTATTTTTCTGTCTAGTTTAAACACTTCATTTATTTGGTGATAATGTAACCAATCTCTCACCTTCCCTTTTAATTTTTCAAAACTCTGCAATCTCAGTTTGTCCCCTTCCTTTTCCAAGATTTCCCAATATCTTGGCCATTTCGACTCCATATTTAGCTTTTTAACTGCCTTAGCTTCCATTGGTGATAACCATCTTGGAGTCTTATTTTCCAACAAGTCCTTATATTTAACCCAGACATTCAGCAGTGCTTTTCTGACAATATGGTTTTTGAAACTTTTATGCGCTTTAACCTTGTCATACCACAAATATGCATGCCACCCAAAAATATTGTTAAATCCTTCCAAATCCAAAATGTCTGTGTTTTCAAGAAGCAGCCATTCTTTTAGCCAGCAGAAAGCTGCCGCTTCATAGTACAATTTAAAGTCTGGCAGGGCAAACCCCCCTCTTTCCTTTGAATCCGTTAATATCTTAAATTTTATTCTGGGCTTCTTGCCCTGCCAGACAAATTTAGATATATCTTTCTGCCACTTCTTGAAACAGTCCATTTTATCCATTATTTGTAATGTTTGAAACAAAAACAACATTCTTGGCAAAACATTCATCTTTATAACTGCAATTCGACCTAACAAGGAAAGTTTCAAGTTTGACCATATTTCTAGATCTTTTTTCACTTCTGTCCAAGTTTTTTCATAATTGTCTTTAAATAAATTCACATTCTTAGCTGTCATATTCACACCCAAATATTTCACTTTTTTAGCCACAGTCAACCCCGTCTCATTCTGAAACCTTTCTTTTTCAATCTGTGTTAGATTTTTCTCCAATACCTTAGTCTTTAACTTATTCAATTTAAATCCTGCCAATTGACCAAACTCTTGGATTATTTCCAAAACTCTTTTCGTGCTAGCTTCTGGCTCCTGTAATGTAAGCACCAGGTCATCTGCAAATGCTCTCAATTTATATTGTTTGACTCCGACCTGAATGCCTTTAACCAACTGGTCCCTCCTGATCATATTAAGCAAAACCTCAAGGACCGATATAAAAAGTAATGGGGAAATAGGGCACCCCTGTCGTGTCCCTTTTTCAATCTTAAACTCTTCTGTTACAACATTATTTACAATTAATTTTGCTTTCTGTTCAGAATATATTGCACCTATACCATTTTCAAACCCTTGGCCTACCCCCATCCCCCGGAGGTTCTTCAACATAAAACTCCAAGAAATGTTGTCAAAGGCTTTCTCGGCATCCACAAATATCAAAACAGCCTTAGTGTTTATATTCACTTCCAACTTCTCCAAAATGTCAATTATATTCCTTACATTGTCCGACAAATGCCTTTTCGGGAGAAAGCCCGCTTGGTCCCCATGAATCTCCTCCATCAAAACTCTTTTCAGTCTCTTTGCTAAAACATCAGCAAAGATTTTGTAATCCACATTTAGTAGGGAGATGGGTCGGTAGTTCTTAAGTTGGGTCTTTTCAGTCTCTGTCTTTGGTATAAGTGTAATGTAGGCCTCTCTCCACGTATCGGGTGCCCTTTTCCCCTTCATGATCTCATTACAGACTTCCTTCAAAGGTTGTATAAGTCCTTCCTTCAAAACTTTGTAATATTTGGAAGTCAGTCCATCTGGTCCAGGTGATTTGCCCAACGTCATGTTTTGAATGGCATCTTCTATTTCCTGTATTGATATCTCCTGATTCAAAATTGTCTTACTTTCCTGCGAAATCTTTTTCAACCCATTTTTCTCGAGGAATTGTTGTATATCTGTTTCATTCTGCGGCCCTTGTGTATACAATTGTCTAAAGTAGTTCTGAAAACAATTCCTAATTTCTACTGGGTTGCATATGTTCTTTCCTTCCACTTCTAAGTTTGTTACCGTGTTGAGTTTTTGTCTCTTCTTTATTTGCCAAGCCAATAACTTGCCACATTTGTCTGCAGATTCAAAAGACTTCTGTCTCATTTGTTTAATTTTCCATTCTATTTCTTGATTCATCAGTTCCATATATTGTGTTTGGTACAATTTAATTTCTCTTAGAATCTCTTGCGATTTTGGCTTCAATCTTAATTTCCTTTCCCCTTCTTTTATCTTATCCAGAATTTTCTCCTTCCTCTCATTTTGCTTTCTTCTCTTTAATGTATTTTGTTGTATCAAAAACCCTCTCATCACGGCTTTGCTTGCGTCCCATACTATTCTTTTTTCTACTTTAGTCCTTAGATTAATTTCAAAATAATCTTTCAGGGTTTTTTGGGCCTTTTTACAGATCTCCTCGTCTCTAAATAAGGTGTCATTCATTCTCCATCTGAAAGAGCCAGTTGTTGTTTGCTTCATCACCATCTTTACTGCATTATGGTCGGAGAAAGTTTTTGGGCAGATTTCCACTTTCTTTATATTCGACGCCATACCGCTAGTCACCCAAATTTGGTCGATCCTAGTCCATGTCATTTTGGCTTCAGAAAAGAAGGTTCCCTCTCTCTCTAGTGGGTGTTTTGTTCTCCAAATGTCAATCAAATCCATATTGTCAGTCATTTCAAAAAAGGTTTTTGGTAGTCTTCCATCTTTTGTGACTACCTGTCTTTGTGCTTTGTCCATATTTGTTGAAACTACTCCATTCATGTCTCCCATCATAATCAGTTTATAGTCCATATAGTCCATTAAAGTCTCATGCAACTTCTTAAAGAATTCTGTTTTCCCTTCATTTGGTGCATACACCCCCACTATCAGAAATTTTTCTCCTTGAAATTGAATTTCAATTGCCAAATATCTTCCTTGGTCATCTTTAAAGATTTGTTTCGGCTGCAAATTTTCCTTTACGTAGATCACCACTCCTCTCTTTTTTACTTTATCTGAAGATATAAATTCTTGTCCCAGTCTCTTATTTGTTAACAATTTTCTATGTGCTCTTGTCACATGGGTCTCTTGTAAACAAATCAAGTCCAAATGATCTTTCTTTAAAGCATGAAATATATTTTTTCTTTTTCGGGGGTTGTTTAGACCATTACAATTCCAAGTTAGAAGTTGCAAAGCCATGATGGGGTTATTTAATTCCTCCTACAGCTCCCAATTGTTGTTCGTCCTTTGTCGGTGGTTCTGTGTCTTTATCTAATCTTGAAGGATGTCCTTCTCCTGGATGGGTCTCTTTCTGTAGGTCTTCTTCGTGTTCTCCCAAGAACTTGTCTTTATCACTCACTGTTTTTATTCTTCTTTTCTTGCCTTTGTATTTAAAAGACAAGCCTTGGGGAAACTCCCACCTGAATAGTATGTAGTTCCTCTTCAGTAGTGTCACCAAATCCTTATAAGGACCTCTTGCATCCAAGATACTTTTAGGGATGTCTTTAAAAATCTCAATATAAGAATCCTCAATCCGAAGGGTTGTTTGATAATGCAGGTTCAATATTTTATCCCTCTCTTCTTTGGATCTTAGAGTTATCAAGCAGTCTCTGGGTCTATTCTTCTTCTGCCTTGTTCCCAACCTAAATGCACTCTCAATTTTGAGCTCTTCTTCTTTCAAATCTTGCTTCCAAAAGTCAGAAAACTCTTTTGTCAAATAATCCACCAAGTTGTCTCCTTCTTTTTCCGGCACAAGTCTAATCCTTAGGTTTTTCTCCTTGCGTTGCATATCCTGCATAGAAAGTGTCAGATCATACTCATCCAATTTCCTGTACACCGGTGGAAGTTTCCCTTCAACAGCAGTAGCAATTTCCTTAGCTTCTTCGGCTATCTTTCGCGTTGTAGATGAATCTTCCAATAGTTTCCCAATTGCTTCTGCATTAGAGTTCACTTTATTTCCAAGGTCAGTTATACTTTTTGTATTCAGATCAATTTTCCCAGAGATTTCTTCAATTTTCTTATTTGTTTCAGCACCTTGCTTCTTTAATTCCTCTAAAGAATCACTTATTTTTCCCAAGGCCTTTGTAAACGCATCTTCTGAAGACATTGTTTTCACTCTTGCCTTTGTTGCAGCTGCAGTTCCCGGGGCCCCTGATACAGAGGCCCTTCTTTGCATAGAAGAGTCCACTTTGTATTGTCTACCAGATCTCAAAGTTGTTTCTTGTGGATCTTCTTTCTGTTTACCATCTGCCATAACAAAGTCTTTCGTTCAAGGTCATTCCCACACTCTTAAACTGTCAACAATAAAAAGTTCTCAGGTTTTAAATTCCACTTAGTTCCTGAAGCTGAGCAAATCCTCTAGAGGGCGCAAAATCAGTTTCTGAAATTTAAATTGTTCCCACACTTCCAAAAAGCAAAAGCCCTCCAAGTCCCTTACTTTGTAAAAGATCCAAATTAAAAGTGTCCTGCAAATGACTTACTATGTAACCAAATACGATGTTTCAAGTTGAGAGTAACCAAAGTCTATATGTCAGTTACTTTCTAACCTTATTTGTAGCAACCGTCCTTAGCCGGTGTCTTTCCTCCGGCAGTCCGACCCCCAGGTAGATAAGCAGCGGTAATCAGTTCAATCTCCTTTAAATTAGGCAGGAAATCCCTTTAAAGCCTTCTTCCCCCCCTCCCCTGCCTTTTGGGGGGGAGTTCTTTGCTTGGTGTTGGGTTTCTTAGCTCATAAAAGCTCCTGTCAAAAGTTACAGCTTCACTGTCTTTCGCTTTAATCTTGCTGCAGGACGGTAAGCAGACTTCCTTTTTAGTACTTATCCGTCTCGGTGCCCAAATTCATTAATTTTGACGTCCAATTTGTAATGCAAACTCAATCCTACTCACGGAAAGTTGCTCTCTTTTAGTCCAAAATCTTCGGAAGAAGTCAGCGCTCTCCGCTGATGGCGACGCGGCTTCGCTTCGCAGGCTGGGTGAAAGCGACTCTCAGCACCGCTCCACGCACCCCTCCGCTGATCTATAGCCTTTAAAAAGGCTATTTCACAACGTCGGGGGGGGGCAAAGGTGCCCGCCGAGTCTCCGGTTCACAGGCTACGCGCCTGTGACTTTTAAGGGTCTTTGCTCCGCCGTGAGCAACAAGACCCGAACCCGCGAAGCAGATCTCTCCCGGAGCTCCGGGAGAAATCCGCCATTCAGCGCTGGCGCTAACCCGGAAGTCTGTCTTTGTGGACTCTGAAAGGATGACTCAGCCTTGCCTGCTGGGACCAGGAACCTTTTGCATTCCCTTCAGCTCCTTGGCGCGAAATGGGGGGAGAGTTGAAGGTCATAAATGAGCCAAATAAACTCAATAAAGTCCTGTTTCAGTCAGGAAGCTCGAAGCTTCGAAGTTTCCATTTATCACGGTCGCAGACCAGCGTTTTAAAAATAGCTAAGATACAATTATGAAATTTTTTTGATTATGTATTCTCTGGTTTTATATTCTGATTTTAAATATGTGGCTGATTTGTTAAAATCAATAGAGACGATTTGGCAAAAAGGGAAAAGGGGGAAAAAGGGAAACCGCCATAGAATTGTAGAGTAGGAAGGGACACCAAGGGTCATCTAGCCCAACCCGCTTCAGGGTAGGAATGTATCACCCAACCCACGACCCTGAGATTAAGACTGTTCTACCAGTTGAGCTATGTATATGATGCAGAAGTCTCTCTCTGGTGGAATCTAGGCACATATAAAAAAATGCTGTGAAAATGCTTTTATAAAAAAAACCGTTTTGAAAAATATATTGAATTTGCCATAGCTCACCATTGCCATCTAGTGTCCTATTTCCATAATGCACTTTACAACACACAAGACTTTTATTTGCAGCTGTCTATTTTCAGTCCTCTGTATGTGTGTGTCTGTTTCTCTTTCTGCCCGCAGCCTTTCCAACGCTTCCTATAATTCGGTGCGCCTCTGGACCATTGTAGCTCTGTGCCTCCTCCGCCTGGCTGTCGTGCGCTACCACCTGCAGGCCTACCTGAACCTCGCCGAGAGATGGGTGGAGCAGATGAAGAGGGAGGCCGGGAGGATTGCGGTCCTGGAGATCCAGCGGAAGGTGCAGAGGCAGAGCGGGGGGGGGGCCATCAGGCGTAGGCATGACAAGTTGTGGGACAAGTTGTGACTTACTGAAGGTTCCCCCCACCCCACCCCTGTATTAAAAGCGAATGCAACCCCTTCCCTGCTGTATGCTGATAGCCAAACAGTCGCAGCATGAAAGGAAAAAGGTATTCAGAGGGAAGAGGAAACGTGAGTGTCTTGCTGGCAGATGGGACATTTTGCTGCAGCGGCCATAAGTTCCAAACAAAGCATCGGAGGGGCTTGATCCTGGGCAAAATCAAATGTCCTGTTTATTTTTAAGTTCCATTCCTCCAAATGGCAACATTGCTAAGATGGTGTTTTTGTTCTGTTTTGGAGTTTGTTTATTTGTTTTTTACATCATCATCATTATTATTATTAAATTACAGATCACCAGAATCTACTGCTACGTCACCGTGGTCAGTTTGCAGTACCTGGCCCCAATCCTGCTCACCTTGCACTGCACGTTCCTCCTCAAAACGCTAGGTAAGTGGTGGCAGAGCGGAGGCCTTCAAGGAGCTGAATGGGGCTGCCCCATAGCTCAATGCCCCCACTTTAGTTTCCACCCAGACACATGCATTTATTATCAAATACTAGCACAGGAATTAGGGACACGGGTGGCACTGTGGGTTAAACCACTGAGCCTAGGACTTGCCGATCAGAAGGTCAGCAATTCGAATCCCCGCGACGGAGTGAGCTCCCGTTGCTCGGTCCCTGCTCCTGCCAACCTAGCTGTTCGAAAGCACAAAGTGCAAGTAGATAAATAGGTACAGCTCCGGCAGGAAGGTAAACGGCGTTCCCGTGCGCTGCTCTGGTTTGCCAGAAGCGGCTTAGTCCTGCTGGCCACATGACCTGGAAGCTGTACACCAGCTCCCTCGGCCAGTAAAGCGAGATGAGCGCCGCAACCCCAGAGTCGGCCACGACTGGACCTAATGGTCAGGGGTCCCTTTACCTTTACCCAGCACAGGAATTGGGTACATCCATGGTCCTCCTGGTGTTTGCTGAACTTTTCCTCCCATCATCCCTGATCGTGGGGTGTGCTTGCTGGATGAAATAGAGCCACCACCGCCTGCCCCCCCCCAATCTCTGGCCTGCAGTGTGCCATGGTGCTGGTTGAGCAGGGGAGGGCAACTTTTGTGGCCCTCCAGACGTTGCGTAGCCAGCATGCCCAGTGGTCTGGGATGACAGGCATCCAGATCCCAGCAACATCTCAAGGGACCCAAGAGTTCCCCGTCTCTACAGGAGAGTGTCAAAAGCAAGCCGGCAGCAAATCACACCATGCATGCTGGAGTGAAATCGTTATTCGTAAGACAGGATCTGCACAGACTTGGCTAAGCACCAGGCCTAAGGAGCAGAGCAGCTCATCCCTGGTAGGTCTTGCCCACCATGAAGCAGTTGCTGAGACTGAAAGTCCCCGTCTCCCCGCGGCTGCCTAAGTCCCCTCCTCTCTAGGGTTTCCCCCAAGCAATCGGAGACAGTTCCGTCATGCAGCCAACCTCTCCTCCGCACTCTTCAGGCCTCTCCTGGTTCTGGGAGACCAGCAGGGAGACCAGCTTGATGCAGCAGGAGCGGGAGACATCCATGACTCTTCCCCAGCCTGACTCCTCCTCCTTCTGCTTCAGTTTCTTCCTCTGATTCTGGACTGATTCTCTGCCACCGACTCTGTCCACTCACTAAGCCCTGTTGCCTCTTTTGCTTCCAACACCTCCTCCTCAGTCTTCTCCCTCTGACCACTCATCATCGTCCCACCACCCCACCCCAGGCTCTGAGCCTTCTCTCTTGGGGGTTCCCCCGATGGCTCCTCGCGACATTCTTCTGCCTCCAGCCAGGCTGTTGACAGAGAGACGGTGGAATGCCCCAATCCCAGTGCCCGCTTTTGCCACTCGCCGGGTGACAGCCCGCTTTGCTGTGTGCTGACCCACTGGCCCACTTGCTCGCCTGCACGCAGTTCCTGCTCGCCTGTGGCGACCGGCAAAGGGCTCGAATACTAGGCTGGGTTAGGAGTTGCGTGTCCCTTGCCCTGTTTCTCAGCTGTGTCTCTCTTTAAAAGGCGACTATTCCTGGGGGCTGTACCCAGAGCCCGCCCTGACCTCGCCAGCAGTGGATGTGGTTCGTGCCCCCCAGGCCGCCCCCTCGAACGACGGGGGGACGGAGGACATCCAGGCAGCAGTGGAGCAGATCACGGGGGCCCTGGGGGCTTTCAGCACCGTCTTCACCCCACTTTTCTACCGGGGGCTTCTCTCTTTCTTCACCTGGTGGGTGTCCGCCTGCCAGGTCATCGCCACCCTCTTCGGCCTGTATTTCCACCAGCACCTGGCTGCGTCCTAACTGCAAGTTTTCTGTGGGGAGCACTCCCTGGACGGGACAAACCAGAAGATCACCCAACCCCTTCGGGGTGTGACTGGCGGGAGAGCAGGCCGCTGCAATTGGTCAGTTCCTGGTCAGGGGGCCGCCAACGTGGTATTATTGCGCTATGCAGGCAGAGACCTTTTGGGAAAACACTTCTACTGCCTGCTGCCAATTTTGATGGTCCACAGAGAGTTGGTGGGACTTCTTCAGGAGGACTTTGGCTGCCCCACGGCCAGATCCTGCACTATCAGATCTTTGTGTGTGCTGGGGAGATTTACAACTGTGTTGCAGGCTGCTGATCGGAGAAGTCAGCTGGCTGGGGAATCTTAACTTTCATTAAAAAATTTTTTTTTAAATGGTATCAAGTTTCCAGACCTTATGGTGGCCCCCAAAGGGCTTAAAAGCATCTGTATAGCAAGTTTCTAGATCTCATGGTTCCAAAAGGGATTAAAAGCCTTTGTCTGCTTGGCTGCAGCTGAGAACATGATGCTGGACTAGATGGACACTGGCCTAGACTCTTCTAGCAGACTCTTCGTATACTCCTATATATATATATATATATATATATATATATATATATATATATATATGTGAATTCTTTACTGAAAAATAAAATGTACAAAATTACAAGGACACAGAGTAAGATAAGACACAAAAGAAGACAAAACAAGAAATAGTACCCATGTAGAGAACAAAATAGAAAAAAGATATTGTGTACATTACAAAAAAGAGGGGGGGAATTGTTATTGTAGTTAACCAGACTGAAACCTAATATGTTATTTATAAGAATGAATTCCAAATATTGTTAAATTTGCCCGTGGCAAGTCTACGTTTGTTGAGGAAGGGCTGTAGATAATTCCATTCCCTAGAGGGATTGGGGTGTTTTGCCTCTTTTTACAAGATTACAAAAAACACCTTAAGTCATGGCTTATCTTCCCTCCTTCCTCTTTCACCCAACTTCAAAGTGTTTTGCCTGTCTCTTTTGAGAGACAAAATGTGTCCTGTTCATTGCAGTGGGCTGGGCTGGATGACCCTTGGGGGTCCCTTTCAACCCTGCGGTTCTATTATTCTCCGTGCTCCTACAGGGTGCCTATGAGTCAGGCCAGAGACCTCACCCTGAGAGCAGCTCTGTAACCGCTTCAGAAACGTCCTCTCTGGGGACCTGCCCATCTTGTGATATATTCATGGAGGAGCCGGCGTTGTCTCGGACGAGGCCAATTAGGAGGGGAGAGAACCACTCTTTTAAAAATGTATCCGAGCACACAAGCCAGACCTGTTTGGTCCCAATTGTGCAACAAAACAGTGAGCTGCTCTCCATCCCTCTAGGTTTTGAAGCACAAACCGCCACCCCACCCCTCTCCAGGCCCCAAATTAAAGGCACCATCTGCCCCGTCTCTCCCCTAAGAAGGGACCTTGTGGGTTTTGAGCAGGAGGCCGGTGCCTCGAATGCAAACACAAGCAGCTTCACTTCGCCCTCTATGCTTGTTTTGGGGCAAAGAGGCGATGGGGGGGGGTGGAGACTGGCACTGCTCCCCTTAACCTCCCCACCAGCATTTAGCTATGCAGCGTTTGTATCCCCAAACTGTAGCCAAAAGGGGGCTTGCAAAAATCAGTCCTAAAGACTCGTGCTCTTAAAAAAGACATGGCAGCGGAGGAAAGAGGAGGGAGGAGGGAGGAGGGAAAAACGCCGGTCCACAGGACAGCTCGTACAAGTTTCAGGTGGTGCAAGTGGCATTTCAGGCCTTCTTTACCTCGAGGTGTGAAATCTCTCACTGGAAGGACGCTGCTCCCCCTAAGCGGCCCACCAGCATTTATTGACGGTATTTATAACCCCACCCCAGCCGCCCTCTCAGAGCGACTTGCAGAAAGCCAGTACTGAAACTTGCGCTCTGAAAATATGAGAGTGGAGGAAAGAGGGGGAAGGAAGCTCAAGTTCTTGAAAATCACAGCTCTGGCCGCCTTCCCCCTCGCCTGAAGCCCCTCAGTTACATCCAGGAGCAAGACTGGTGGAAAGGTCGGCTTCTGTCCCATAGTTGTTGTTTCAGACAGCTGTAATACTTTGGCCGCCTCATGAGAAGAGAAGACTCCCTGGAAAAGACCCTGATGTTGGGAAAGATGGAGGGCACAAGGAGAAGGGGACAACAGAGGACGAGATGGGACAGTGTTCTTGAAGCTACCAGCATGAGTTTGACCAAATGTTTGTAGCTTCGAGAACACTGTCCAACCATCTCGTTCTCTGTCGTCCCCTTCTCCTTGTGCCCTCCATCTTTTCCAACATCAGGGTCTTTTCCAGGGAGTCTTCTCTTCTCATGAGGTGGCCAAAGTCTTGGAGCCTCAGCTTCAGGATCTGTCCTTCCCGTGAGCACTCAGGGCTGATTTCCTTCAGAATGGAGAGGTTTGATCTTCTTGCAGTCCATGGGACTCTCCAGAGTCTTCTCCAGCACCAGAATTCAAAAGCATCAATTCTTCGGCGATCAGCCTTCTTTATGGTCCAGCTCTCACTTCCATACATCACTACTGGGAAAACCATAGCTTGAACTATACAGACCTTTGTTGGTAAGGTGATGTCTCTGCTTTTTAAGATGCTCTGCCTGGGATTATTTAGCTGCAGTTCCTGCAGTGCAGCAGGCTGGACTAGGTGACCCTCAGAGGTCCCTTCCAACTCTGCAGCTCTACAAAAACAGTACCACCCCAGCACCCACACCAAGAACTGAGGGGGAGGGGAGAAGCAAGGGTTCGAGACAGAGCATCCACACACAAGCCTCGATAAATCATCTCTTTATTATTAAATATACATCATTTCTTGGCACAGATCTTTGTACAAGTTATGTCACTATAGACACACATTTGTGTGTGTGTATATATATATATATAAAACAAAAGGATCAAAAATCCACACACGCACAGGACCCTCCGGAGGCGCCAGGCGCACTCGCTTTGAGAGAGACAAAGGCAGCATTTGACAACGGACGGCACAAACACTCCTGCATAGAGTTACCCACCTTCCCTGCAAAAAGCCATCCTGGTTAATACATTGTCATGGCAAGGGGGGGGGGTTGGCCGGGGCTTTCTTTTGGTGGGGGGACACAACACTGTTTACAGACTCGCTATTATGGGGACCTCCCTGGGAAAAGTACTCACCAGGGATCACCAGTGGCAGACAACGGCCCCCGGATAACTTTTCGACCCTCACTATCAATTTGCACCCCTCCCGTATCAAGAATGATGAGTTGGGGGGGGCTGTTCCCTGTCCCCTTGTGAACCGAGCAACAG
This sequence comes from Podarcis raffonei, assembly GCF_027172205.1. NCBI lineage: Eukaryota > Metazoa > Chordata > Lepidosauria > Squamata > Lacertidae > Podarcis > Podarcis raffonei. Next base: position 1,662,771 of record NC_070619.1, on the reverse strand, counting down.
ATTCTTGGAACCATTCCCTGCAATGGGGAATGAGCCCCCCCCATGGCAGGAGGTCTCGGTTCTTAGGGAAGGGTGGTGTTTAAAGCGGGGGTGCCCCCCCAGTGTCTCCAGCGACCAGGAACGACGGGCAACTGCAGCACAGCTGGAAAAGGCTCCCTCGGATGCCAGCTCCATTGTGCATTGATTCAACCGCTACAATTACGACCTCTACCTGCTGTAGAAACGCCCCCCCCCCACTACCACCCTTGGGTGCTGGGGAGCAGGACAGCAGGGAGCATCTGTGCCCCTCCAGGCGCCCGACTGATGGGAGCTAGAGAGGTGCAGATACCCCCCACCCAGGTCATCGTAGCGCCATCTTGAAGCTGGAGGGCAGCGAACTTACGGGGACACCCCCCCGGAAATGACCTCTGCCCCCTCCATGTTATGAGGAACGCTGGTAGGAAGGGGGCTAGGTCAGTGTTTCCCCAATTTGGGTCTCTCTGGCTGTTTTTGGACTGCAATTCCCATCATCCCTGACCACTGGTCCTGCTAGCTCAGGATGATGGGAATTGTAGTCCAAAAAACAGCCGGAGACCCAAGTTGGGGAAACCCTGGGCTAGATTCTAGGGAGGCGAAAGCATCTCTCTGGAATCGCTGCTTTGGAAAATCTGGTTCTCTGCAGTCTGGGGCAAGGGGTTGGCGGGGGGCTGACCCACAGCCCAGAGCATCCCAGGAAAGATTCTCTAGCCACCTGAAGTCCATCTTGGGGTAGGGAGACCTCACGCCAAGGCCGGCAGGATGGCTTTCACCAATTACCTGCTCCTTGCCAACTTTGTAAGATTTGCACAAATAAACCCAGCTCCACAGCTGAAAGCTATCAGGAAGGGGGGCATCTATAGCCGACTGGGAAGGGGATGGCGCGATTGTGGGTCAGGAAGGGAGATGGGACATGCTCAGGTCTTCTGGAGTCTGGTTGGTGGTGGAAACTCAAAAGGGAGAGGGAAGAAAAGGTCATCCCAAATTCTCAAAACCTTGCAGGAAGATATGTCACTAGGCTACCAATCCCATCAGCCCGGATTGTTGGTCCAAGCTGGCAGGGGATTGTGGGAGTTGTAGTCTGGCCATCAAAAGACACTAGCTTGCGGCCTCTTAAACCCAAAAAGGGGAAGTCATCTTCCCCAGGGACGCTGTTATATTTTACCTCAAGGTTTTAGGAGGTGCAGGCAGAGGTTTAAAAGGAAGCACCCCAGAGTCCGAAGGAAGGAGCAGCTCAAGACTTAGCAATCAGCCAGCCACCTTCTTTGAGCTGGCAATCTCTCTCCTAGAATATATACATACATCTATATATATGCTCCCAAGATCTGGGTTTGACACAGTGAGATGAGCATTATTTCGCTGGCAAGGTGGCACCTGCCATCCCTCCGAAATTCTCTCCCCGACAAAAACAAAACCCGCTGAGCCACAATTGCGATCCATCACAACTGCTGATGGCACGGAGAATTAGAAAAATGAGAATTGGGGAAACGGTGTGTGTGTGTGTGGTGTGTGTAGACCAGGATTTCCCAAACCTGGGTCTCCAGCTGTCTGGGGAGTACAACTGCCATTATCCCCAGCTAGCAGGACCAGTGGTTAGGGATGATGGGAACTGTAGTCCCCAAACAGCTGGAGACCCAAGTTTGGAAACCCTGTGTAGGTTCTGCTCTCCCAGTGGTAGTGCATCTTTTTTAGAATGTGCAAAACACTCCAACCTGCATAAGCAGTGTTGGGGGGGGTCATGAACCGGGCTTCCTGTTTAGGACATGCATCACCCCGTTCAATCTATTTTCATACTGGGGAGGTAAAAGCTCTTGAGGTTCGGATCTGGTGGTGGTGGGTGAATCCCTGGTGCGCTTTTGTTGAAGGCAGGCATTGTGCTTGCTAAGTGTTAGGAAGCAGTGCAGTGCAGGGCAGATGAGAGAGAGAGGAATTAGCAGGGTTAATTTAGCATGATTTCCAGGAAAGGGCTGGTGGGAGTCAGTCAACATCTGTAGAGACACAGGATTGCTGCCCTGTTCTAGGAGATTTTCGAAGGTGGGGAGTGCCTGAGCTCGTACACGGCGAAAGACCCAGGACGGTCTGGCAAAACACCCACTCCTCTTCCCAGGAGGAGACCTGCAAAATGCCTTCTCTGATCCAATTCCTCTCTAGGTGTTCAAGGCACCTGGCTCTCATCCTCACCTGGCTGCTGGAAGTTCAGCAACATATGGCAGTCCATTTTCCGTTGTCATCCCTGACCGTCAGGATAAAAGTTTCCCCATCTCCAATCTGAGATGAGGCATCTATGATTCTGTGATCTCCTGCTCTGGGCTAGGAATGCCTCTTCAAGAGTCCTTATTCCTTCCCTCTTTTGACACTTAATACTGGAGGGGGAAACCCTGCTAAAAAGCAGAGACCATTCGGAGGAGCAAAGGTTAGCTGAACCGCATGCCATCTTCCAAAGCTTAAACTCTGGAATAGGTGTGCATATCTAAATACAGATCATTAAAAAGTCTCTGAAAAGCGAGGAAAGAAGGCTGCGACACCCCAAACTTCTGATCCCATCTTGGAACCAGGAGCTGCGCAGATTGCGGCAGCGAGAGAATTCAAGATTGCACCGTGGCCTCTCTGCCTTGGACAAACCCAAGGAAAGGAAAGAATCCCGTCTTTGGTTTTTTCTCCCCTGGGGCCGGCTGGCCCTCTTCCAGGAGGTTTTGGGGCAGAATTTTAAAAGCATTTAAAGTAGGGAGAGGGGGGAGATGAAGGGCCCCATTCTCCAGGGCTTGGAAAACAAACCATTTGCTGGAAGGAGGGCGGAGACCGCAGGGAGCAGAAACCACAAGACAGACACACCCCACGTCTCAAACATACAGGTAAGTTCGTCTCCCTACAGAATAAAGGGTGCAGGAGAGTGAGAGGCAGGAGATGTAACGGGACTGGGTCGCCACGGTTTAGAACCACGAGGCAAAATCAAGTAAATAGCATGGCTGCAGCCTTCTGGGAGGACCCCTTGCCAGTTCCCCACAAATCCAAGCAGAATTCAGAGGAATTTCAACCACTTCGGTGGGAAAAGGAGAGGGAAAGCAAGAAAACAACACCGGCAAAGGACACGGCGGCTTCTCTTTCGCAAACGCAAGCTCGGGGAAGCAGGGGGCAGGATGCTGCGGTCGTGGGGACCTAACAGAGATTGCCCTGGGTCACTCAGCTCTGCCGCGAGAACCCTCTGGCTCGGGGAGGGAGGGAAGGAGGGAGGGAGGGAGGAGGAAGAGGATGCCCTCCCACCTTTCCACCAACATTTGTACCAACCGCCAGCCACCGGCCGGCCACTACCTCTCCACGTTCACCCCTTGCTCCCACTTCCGGAGGAGGATTTGCGTGAGGTCGAAGGTCGTGAAGCTGATCCCCACAGCGATGGGGCCCTTGACCCAGTTCATGCTGAGTCCCTTGTAGAGGCCGCGGACGAGTCCTTCCTCCCGGATGATGTCCCGCATAGTGCGTAGAATGGTGCTGTAGGTGTGGCCCATCACTCCGGCCGTCTGCATCCGCCGCCGCACAACGTCCAGCGGGTAGGAGGCAGACTGCCCGATCAGGCCGGCACAGGCCCCGAAGACGAGCCGCTCCACGGGGTAGGGCTGCGTCCTGCCGCTGCGCTCTGGAGGAAAAGGAAACACTGGTGGGCAACTGTGGAGACGCACAGGGACAGCGCAAACAGATCTCCCTCTCACCCTTCCGCCAAGGGGCCCCAGGACCCCCAGAAATTGCAAGAATGCAAGGACCTTAGTGCAACAGCAACTCTCCCCAATTGCAATGGCCAGGAGCCAGGAGGTATAGTGCCTCCAAACTGGAGGGAGTGCACAGCCATCCTGGTGGCATGGATTTGTTATGAGGCAAAGGAATGGCGGGAGGAACCAGCTGGGGACATTCAAGGAAAGAAGGCTCAGAGCCCGGGGAATGGCGGTGGGACAATGATGAGTGGCCAGGGGGAGGTGTCAGAAGCAGAAGAGGCAACAAGGCTTAGTGAGCGGGGAGAGGCAGTGGCAGAGAGAAGTCCAGAATGGGAGGCAGAAGCTGAAGCAGGAGAGGAAGGTCTCCCCCCTCCTGCTGCATCAAGCTGCCCTCCCTTCTGGTCTCCCAGAACCAGGAGAGGCATGAAGAGGGTGGAGGAGAGGTTGGCTGCATGCAGGGGCATTCTTCGATGGCTTGGGGGGAAATCCTGGAGGGACTTGGACGGCGGTGGGGAGGCAGGGACCTTCAGTTTCAGCGGCTGCTTCATGGGGGGCTGCTGTGCTCCTTAGGCCTGACACTCGTGTTCAGATCATGTCCTTGCTAATAAAGAGTTAACTCCCAGTTGCATGGTGTGATTTACTGCCGGCTCCCCTCTGAGACATGGCTAGTAGCCACTGCTCTTCTGTGGATTTGCCTAATCTTATAATCCATTCATAAGAGCCCATCTTCTGGATGATGCCCAAGGAGCCCGTCAAGCCTGGCATCCTGGCCCCGCTGCTTTTACCTGCATGAAACTTCTTCAGCGTCTCGTAGGTGAAGAAGCTCAGCCCAGCATATGGAATCACCCCCAGGATGGTGGGGGCAAAGCCCCGGTAGAGGGTCTTCAGCCCTTCCTCCCGGGATATCCGTATGAAGACGTGGACAATGTTGCTGTACCTGCCGGGAGAGCGGAGTAAGAGAAATCGTGTCTTGTTATCATGCCTCTCGAGCAACAAGCTTTGTTGGCTATCAAAGGGTCTGGCCTGCCACACCGGTGCGGCAGGAGAGGGCAGCAGGAGTGGCCAGAAGATTCAAGGACAATCAAAGGAACCTTAGAACATTTCAGTGTAGTATAGCCTAACATCGTATCAAGATTTTAAAAACCTGAATACACAACCAGAAACATGATCCATGTCTTTCCTCAAGAGCATTGGCTATTCAAGATGTTCAAGCGCCTGGAAACCAATTCTTATGAGGAACGGTTGAAGGAGCTGGATTGTTTAGCTTGGGAAAGAGGAGACTGAGAGGAGGGCTGTCAGATGGAAGAGGGAGCAAGCTTGTTTTCTCCTGCTCTGGAGGGTCAAACTTGAACCCAGGGCTTCAAGTTACAGTGGTACCTCGGGTTACAGATGCTTCAGGTTACAGACGCTTCAGGTTACAGACTCCGCTAACCTAGAAATAGTACCTCGGGGTAAGAACTTTGCTTCAGGATGAGAACAGAAATTGTGCTCCAGTGGCATGGCGGCAGCAGGAGGCCCCATTAGCTAAAGTGGTGCTTCAGGTTAAGAACAGTTTCAGGTTAAGAACGGACCTCCGGAACGAATTAAGTACGTAACCAGGGGTACCACTGTACAAGAAAGGAGATTCAGACTCAACATCAGGAAGAACTTTTTGAAAGTAAGTGCTGTTCGACACTGGAATGGTCACCCTCAGGAGGTTGTGAACTCTCCTTCCTTGGAGGTTTTTAAGCAGAGGTTGGGTGTCCATCTGCTATGGATGCTTCAGCTGAGATTCCTGCATTCCAGGGGGTTGGACTGGATGACCCTCAGAGGTCCCTTCCAACTCTACTATTCTATTATTCTTCTACAGTTCTCCTTGACATATTGTTGGGAAGAGGGATTTCCAGCTCTGACAAATGTGAAAGATCAGAAGACAGAAAGGCTTCTTAGTGTTGCTGAGAAGACAAGTTTGCCTCAAATTAGACCACATATGAGATTACCCGGCAAAAACAAGCTCGTAACTCTCAGTGCGTTTGTGTAGGTACTTAAGATACATGCGTAAGAGGCTCATTTCAAATAACATTTTCTGAATCAGAGAATCATAGAATTATAGAACTGGTCTGATATATGACCGTAGCAGCTCAGATAGTGATTGCAACTCAGTGGAAAACTGCCCCAAACTGGAACCAGACTGGATAACCAAATAAAGCTAAAATTCTTCACTTGGACTTTGTGACCTTAGACCCTGCGCAACTAAATTCCTTCATTTCCATTTGTTTTGTTTTTATTTTGTGAAAGTGTGGCGGCAGAAGTGAAATGCTTCAGTAACCAGAGTCTGAAATCCATGAATTACAGCGCATTCTTGTTCCTATTTACTCAGAAGTTAAGTTCAGCTGTGGTTTATTTCCCAGTAAGTACATTTAGAAGTGCACATGGAAGTAGTCATGCGCCAAGGACAACCATTGAAATAAATGAGACTTCCGGGTCAGCGCCATCGATTAATGGCGGATTCCCTCTGAGTCTCGGAGGGACCAGCTCCGTGGGATCGGGTCTTGCCACTGCGGCGAAGCGGGGACCCTTTAAAAATCACAGGCGGGGGAAGCCTGTGAACGTGGGGACTCGGCGGGCACCATTTGCGCACCCCCAATCTGCAAAGGAACCCCTTTAAGGGCTCCAGAGCGGGACGGGAGCAGCGCGGTGCTGAGAGTCGACTGCTTCTTCCGCGGAGCGAAGCCACACAGCCGTGATCGGAGAGCGCTGACTTTTTCCTGGGACAATTGGATTTCAAAGTAACTACTCGTGAGTAGGACTAAAAACTGGATTTAAAAGGACTAAAATAAGCTAATTTGAGACCGAAGCGGGAAGGTATAAACAGGAAGTCTGCCTTCCTTTCTTGTAAATAGATCAAAGCAAAGAGACTGTAAAGCGGAAGCCTGGAAAGACGTTGTAAAAAAGGCTCAAATCCTAACATCAAGAAAGTGGTCTCCCCTCCAAATTGCAGGAGTGGAGGGGGGAAAGTTTGTGGCTTAATTACCTGCAAAATAAGAGGAAAGGGAAGCTAAAATCCGCTGCCTTAAACCTGGGAACGGACTGCCCCCAGGTAAGGAAAGCCGCTCAGTGGAAAGCCTATCGGTAAGCAGAGGACTTTTGACAGCTAGCTCTGCAAAAGAGATACAGTGTTCCTGGACTTCTCCTGGTTTTAAAGTAACTTTTTAAGTGGACTGAAACTGTTATTTTCTTTTTAAGTGAATTGGGGGACTTATTAGGACTATATTTGTACTTTAAAGTTGCAAGTTCTGGCTGCTATTGTGTCCCCCTAGAGGAGGTTGACATTGTTACAATAACAACTGCGTTGAAAAATTCCTTTTCAAAACAACCTTCCAAACCGTGGGACTGACCTTGGATTCTCATGAGAGTGTTATGGCAGATGGAAAAGCAAAATTAGAGCCGGTGCAAGAAAAGACTACTAGGTCTGGCAGGCAATACCGAACAGACACTGCACAACAGCGAAGGGCCTCAACATCTGGTGCATCTGGAATACCAGGGGTTGCTCCCCCACAGGTTAAACCAAAAGTTATGTCATCTGAAGATGTTTTAGCACATGCACTTGGAAAAATTAATGAATCTTTGGAAAATTTAGCCAAGCAAGTAGCTGAGACAAATAAACAAGTATCTGAAGCATCAGTTAAAATTGATCTGAATACTACAAGCATTAATAATTTGGGACAGAAGGTTACTACCAATACACAATCTATTGAAAAATTATTGCAGGAATCTTCTTCGACCAGAAAGATTGCTGAAGAAGCAAAAGACATAGCAACTGCTACTCAAGAGAAGATACCACCAGTATATAAGTAATTGGAGGACCACGGTTTGACATTGTCTATGATTTGACTAAGATTTTGTCAAAGATGTATAACTTGCTGTTGAAATGGAATACTCAGGATGAAACGGTGAAATCTGCTATGATTAAATGGGCACAAGATGTTGGACATAACATTATGTTTGCTGACTGGGAACAGTTGTGGACCACAGGTATGAAATTCACGGCATGCAATGCCTTAAGAGAGAATATTATGAAAATGATATACAGGTGGTACATGACCCCAGTCAAGCTTGCAAAAATATATCATTTGCCCGACAATAAATGTTGGAAATGTAAAGACTGAAGGTACATTCTTTCACCTTTGGTGGACGTGCCCAAGAATTAAGGCTTTCTGGGAAATGATCTACAATGAAATGAAAAAGGTATTTAAATATACTTTTCTGAAGAAACCAGAGGCCTTCCTTCTGGGCATTGTCGGCCAATTGGTGCCAAAGAAGGACAGAACGTTTTTTATGTATGCTACAACAGCAGCAAGAATACTTATTGCAAAGTATTGGAAGACACAAGAACTACCCACTTTGGAAGAATGGCAGATGAAGGTGATGGACTATATGGGATTGGCAGAAATGACTGGCAGAATCCGAGACCAGGGAGAAGAGTCGGTGGAAGAAGATTGGAAGAAATTTAAAGATTATCTACAGAAATATTGTAAAATTAATGAGTGTTAGAATGATGTTGGATTGAAATTAAGTGGTTTCCAGCTGTAATGCTTTAAGAGATATGAAAAAAAGGATTATAAATAGGTAATAATATAATGGTAAGGATTTGCTGAACTAACAATCTGGGGTGGAATACAAAAAAGGGAGGTATGAGGAGGTCCGGGAAACAAGTTAAAAGAAAATAAGTAATTGAAAATGTATGCGTGTTTTTTCTTTTCTTAAAAAGTTTCTTTATTCTGTATTTTTGTTATTCTGTTTTTTCTTTTTTTTATTTTATTGTAATATTATAAAAAATCTTAATAAATATCTTATAAAAAGAACACCATTGAAATAAATGGACTTAGTTGAGTTAGGGAAGTTTTGAAGGTTTGATGTTTTACTGTGTTTGATGTTTCAATTGGATGGTAGCCGCCCAGAGTGGCTGGGACATATATATCTGGCTGAGCCGCATATGAATATTATTATTAGTAGTAGCAGTAGTAGTAGCTTTCACCTTTTTTACCTTTAGTAGTACTCATTCTGCCTGCCTGTTTTACAGCTTTGTTTTCCATCTTATAGGTTTCTCCTGCCGTTATACCTGTTTTTCCTCTTTTATTTCCACCACAAAATGAAATTAAAAATATTTGCCAGGAAAAAGAGGAACAGGGTGGCCTCCCTTGTCAACATTTTCTTTTCCCCCCTGAGCCATAAGAGAGACAACCAACACACACAAACACACCAAGGCCCCATATCACAACTTAACTATTTTGGGCACCCGATGACACCTGGTGTGCTGCCGAGAAGGACCCAGGCTATTTTAGACGCTGGACGACAGCCATGCGTTGGAGGAGGGGAAGAGGAACATCGAACAAGACACTGAAGGGAAAAGCTAGCGGTTGTTGGACAAAAGGCCCCTTTGTTACAGGGGGTTGGACTAGATGGCCCTCGGGGATCCCTCCCAACACCACTGTTCTAGGATTCTACTTCTCAAGCCAGGGCTGGTCAGTTCCATGCCCTGAAGGGTGGGCCGACTGGTACTTTTAAAGCAGGGAGGAGATCAGGAGTGTGCATTTCCTTTCGGATGGACATATGTCAATTCATGGGGGGGGGCGACCACAGATAGCCCTTCGCTTTGGTGCCAGAGACTACGTTCCAGCCTGAGGGAGCCTTCTCTGCACAGAGCCGCTCATTTATTGAGATCTGCAGGTCAAATCCTCCCTGATTGTGCTGCAGGCACATTAATACGTCTTGCAACAATCCCACGAGGGGAGAATCTTGTTTGCTGAGACCCCCAAAAGAAGACTTATGAACCCACATCAAACTTATTGGCCTCTGTAAAAGACCTGCCTTTTGCATCCAGCCTTTCATCCCCTAAAGATTTAGCCTTTTGCACAGTTGGGGTTGATGGAGAAAATAATAATTTCATAAAACTGCGTCGTTTTGGTATTCCATTTTCCTCTGAGCCTCTATCCCAGCTAAACCCAAAAGGCCTGTGCCCACCTACCTTTTTACAGTGCAAATCTGGCTGCTTTGAGGTGTTATTTTAGGTACTCCCATCCCACCCAAAATTTCCACAGGAGCATCCGCAGCGCCAACTCACATTTCCTTTGGCGTGACGGCCATCCGGGCGCGGACCAGGTCCAGGGGGTACGTCAACATGGCGGCCGTCGTGCCCGCGAGGGAGCCAGCGATGAACCTGGGCAATGGGGTAAGTGCCCTGGAAGCAGGAAGGAGAAAGAGAGGCTTTTCAAAAGTGGAATTCCCCACAGCTCTTTTCTCCAGCAGCTGAACAAAACTGGTTTACAGTTCCATTGTGGGCAGGGAAGGATCAGTTTTTTAGGGGAAGTTTCCTGGTGGATCATAGAATTGAAGCATTGGATGAGACCCTAAGAGGCATCTAACCCAGCCCCCGTGATGCAGCTGTCCCACAGGGGGACTGAACCTGCAACCTTGGCATTATGCTCTCACCAACCGGCCTGTCATGAATGCTGAAACTACAGTGGTGCCTCGCTAGACGAAAAGAATCCGTTCCACGATTCTCTTCGTCTAGCGGTTTTTTCGTCTTGCGAAGCAAGCCCATTGACAGCTTAGCGGATTAGCGCTACAGCTGTCAAGCGGCTTTTCATGATCAGCTGTTAAGCGGCTTGTCAGCGGAACAGCTGATAAGCGGCTTAGCGGCTTAGGAAAACGGTGAAAAAAGCGAAAAAAACCTGCGGGGGGACGCAAGATTTTTTAGTCTTGCGAAGCAAACCCATAGGGAAATTCGTTTTGCGAAGCGCCTCCAAAACGGAAAACCCTTTCGTCTAGCGAGTTTTCCGTCTTGCGAGGCGTTCGTCTTGCGGGGCACCACTGTAATCAAACTAAGGGCACAGCAACTCATTCCCAGTGGTCTTACTCCATGAAAATCGGTTGCTGAAACTGAAAACCTCCGTCTCCCCACAGCCTTCTAAGTCCCCTCCTATCCAGAGCTTTCCCCAAGCAATCGGAGACTGTGCCAGTGTGAAGGCAACCTCTCCTCCGCCTTTCATGCCTCTCCTGGTCCTGGAGACAAGGGGGGAAGGGAGCTTGTCGTCGCAGCAGGAGGAGGAGGAGACCCCCATGACTCTTCACCAGCTGGACTGACCAAGGCCTGAGGTTCCCCAACCCTGTTGCAGAAGACCCAACCCCAGCAGCCTCTTACTTCCCCTGGAAGCCGTAGTAACTGCCCAGGATCTGCTTGTACTCCTCGTGGGCGCAAAACTGGATGGCGGCGTAAGGGATCACGCGGACCATGGTGGCAGAGTTCCCCCGCCAGAGGCTGAAGAAGCCCTCGTGGAGGTAGGTGCGGTAGATCAGGCGGTAAGCCTCCTAAGGAGAGCAGAAGCAGAGTTATTGGAAAAGAGAGACCGAGAGAGGCTGAGCGCAGAATCTGAACCAGGGCTCTTGGTTTGCCACGCTTTTGACAAACCACAAACTGTAATCTCAAAAGGAGGTTTTGTTCCGGGGTGGGGTGTGCTGTTGTTGATGGTGTCTGTCTGCCTCAAGAGACAATAGAGTGCGCTTCTGGGGGTGAAGCCAGACTGCTGAGTTTGCAGCACTCAAGTGCCCCCCCACCAGGACACAAGCCTGGGCAGGGTGCATGGAGATCCTGGGCTGCCCAGACGGCAAGACGCCCCTCTTGGGCTCGCTGATGGAGGATCGAAAGGAAAGCAGAGCAAGATGTTTGGCACCAGTTTGGCTGCAGGAGTTGCCGGAAGGAGGCGGACAGGGCACCATCCAACCGCCTGAGGGACTCCCCTCAAGATTTGTGTAGCCTTTTCTTCTCCCAAAGATGTCCCACAAGGACCAGAGTCTTCTTTCTCCTATAGGCTCCCTTCCCAGGTGGACGGGCCCCACCTGCCCCTCACTCCCCTCTATAGCACATACAGAAACTGCCTTCTTGACCACTGGACTCCCTCTTGGTCTCATCTGCTCCGTCCACCGGAGCCTGGCTTCGCATGCAGGGGAAGCCCCTGACTCACTGGGGGTTTGAGACCTATCGGCTCCCCTCACCTGGTTTAGCAAGCTGTTCCTGGGATTGTGGCCACTGTTGTATGCTGACACACCCAGCAGCCACAGGTGAGAGCTGAATGCAGTGTAGGGACCAAAGGTAGGGACCAGAAGGAGCAGGACGTGTCCCCCACCAGAGAGACGGCCCCTCCCCAACACCCCAGCCGGGGGTGTACAGGTTAACAATTTGGGGTGGGGGACTTTGTTAAGTAAAAAACCAAAGCTGCTCAGCTAAGCAACAGAGCAAAGAAAGGAGGATTGTGCTTTAAGTCTTACCTTGGCAGAAAACCGATTTGATGATACTGAAAGAGAAAAGCAGAAAAATTAAAAACAAGCAAACTTTTACTCATTTGCAGGTACAAATCAATTCATCCACTAACACTCATGGATCAGTGAACTAGGATTTCTCTAGGGTAAGAGCCCTAACTATTTCTTTCAAAGCTCTTTATCAATACTGGAGCGTAGAAGGATCTGAAGTCTACTGATCAGCCGCATTCTCTTATGATTTATACTTTAAAAAAAAAACAACCCACCAGAATTCTCCCCTGCTTTCCCAGTTTCCCCCACCCCATATAGCGTATCGGTTATCTCTTATGCAATTTGCAAACACCCCGAAACAATTCTCTCTCTCTCTCCCCAATCTCAGTTTGACTCTGCCTGCCCCCAATTATCCCAGCCAGAAGATAAGCCAGTCCAAAGACAAGCAAACAAACCCTGAATCAAGCCAAATCTCTTTCCAGCAAAAACTCATTGGAGGATTAATCCTCAAAACAGAAATATATATATATAGAGAGAGAGAGAGAGAGCTTTTAATCTGAGCTGCAAACCAGGCTTTAAGTTTGGGGATTCTCTGCCCTGTCGATGGGAGTTGAAAGTCCACAGCATTAAAAACAGGGTTCTCCATCTAATTACGTTTTCCCTGCATCCATTCTATTTTTATATACAGGTGAAACTCGAAAAATTAGAATATCGTGGAAAAGTTCATTTATTTCAGTAATTCAACTTAAAAGGTGAAACTAATATATGAGATAGACTCATGACATGCAAAGCGAGGTATGTCAAGCCTTTATTTTTTATAACTGTGATGATATGGCATACACAACTTACAAAATTATAAAAAGCTGCCCCCCCGAAATACCTTGAAATATGATTTTCGTCCTGTCCAGAGGCGCCACCGCAGTCTTGGCCACAGCGCCAGCAAACGCCCCAGATATCAGGGAGTTGAGGACGCTCCTTCTCTCCTGGGCAGCCTGGAACAGAAAACCAAAGGAGGGTGGCAAGGAAGCACCTAGAAACTCACAAGCCACTTGGCTGGTCACCTAGGGTGAGCAGGAACCGGCAGCAGGCGAGCGGACAAGGGAGACGCTGGAGAACTTCTTCCTTGCTGGCTCCTGTCCACCATAGGCGATCAGGCCTGCCCCTTTCTTTCACACCTTGAGATTGCAAATCTATATGGATTTATGTGGGACTTGTAAATTTACCTGGTTTAACTGCAAGGCTGTTCTAGGGCAGCATTTGCCAACCTGGTGCCCCCTCCAGGTGTTCTGGGCCCTTCATCCCTGAAACTCTCTCCACCTACAATGCCCACCGCCACCCCCACTTCGAGACCAGCACTCAACCGGAACCAGTTGTTCCAGTTTTTGAACGTTCTTTGGAACCCAAACATCTGATGCAACTTTCACAGCTTCTGATTGGCTGCAGGAGCTTCCTGCAGCCAAGTTGAACAGACTTCCGGAATGAATTCCATTTGACTTCCAAGGTACCACTTTATTATAGTTTTTATTAAGTTTTCAATTTTGCACCTCAAAATAAACACCATACATTTGATGACCTCCCTCTTTCCCCTTCCATGGCTCATTTAGTTTTCCCACCATTCCTGCATTTTACTCTAACCATTTTATTCAGTTCTCCTATCTTACATCTCTCAAGTATTTGTTATCCTCTTGAGTTGTCCTTCACGCTGCCAGCATTCTCAGCAAGACTCACCTCTGGCAAAATCGGCATGTGGATTTGCGGCTCTACATCTTTCTGCTTGAAACCCACTTGGCCTCCTGCTGCTCGACCATTCCCCATCCCAGGCTCAGGGGCTGCCCAGGAAAAGAACCAGACCTCCTGAGGAAGAGAAGGGGGGCGGGGAGGAGTTAAGGACAGCAGCTCAAAACCTAAATCGGATGGACTTGTTAGGAAGTCAAAGAAGTACCCCAATCTGGAACAACAATGACAGCAACAAAAGGCTCCCAGGGCAGCTAACAAATTACTCAAGAAAAAGCTTCCAATCTAAATAGACACAGCACAAAAAGAAAACGAGCTTGGAGGGAGGAGGAAAGAGGAGAGTTCCTGCACGCCCCTCTAACTGGGTTGGCCCCAGACACTAAAAACACAGTAAAACATCAAACATCAAAAACTCCCCTGTACAGGGCTGCCTTCAGGAAGTTGTGTAGTTGTTTATTTCCTTGGCATCTGGTGGGCGCCACCACCAAGAAGGCCCTCTGCCTGCTTCCCTGTAACCTTACTTCTTGCAGTGAAGGAACGCCAGGAGGCCCTCGGAGCTGGACCTCAGTGTCTGGGCAGAACGATGAGGGTGAAGACGCTCCTTATATGTTTTCATATACATGTGTTTGTGCATTTTTATTTGTGCTTTGTTATTATTATTATTCTCCCCCCCACCCAATATTTTTAGCTATTTCTATTTAAGCTGTAATCTACCTTGAGTCTCTGTTAGACAAAAAGGCAGGATATTATTATTATTATTATTATTATTATTATTATTATTTACACACAGCTGGGTAAGGAACTGACACATCAGTGGACAGCTAGACAGACAGACAGACAGACTTGGAGAAGGAACCATTCTTCTCTTGAACTACTAATTTCATTTTGGGGAAAACAGGCCTGTGGTCACAACACACCCCTCTGCCTCCCGCCTCCCCTCCTTCATCCCTTTTCCATCCCAGCTTATTTTTGGCCACGAAGGATTGCAACGGGAAGCTCCCAGGCCAGAAACGCTCTCTGACATCCCGCTTTCAGCAATGCACAACTGCAGAGAGAGAGGAGGAGCGGAGCGGTGGAGTCACCAGAACTAAGCTCAAGGTCGAGAATAAAAAACCAGGGCAGGGGGAACACAAATCAGGTTTCAGAGCGGCAGCAGAGCAAAGAGGATCTCATTCCTGCTCCTGGACTAGAGGGACTTCTACATGCACACAAACATTTCCATGATTAATGCAGCACATATTACAGACCCTCCAACATCTCTCTGATGAAAATAAGAATCATTCCCGAGGGCCTTCTCGGTCGTGGTGCCCGCCCTGTGGGACACCCTCCCATCAGATGTCAAGGAGATAAACAACTGTCTGACGTTTAGAAGACATCTGAAGGCAGCCCTGTTTAGGGACGTTTTTAATGACTGATGTTTTAATGTACTTTTAATCTTTTGTTGGAAGGCGCCCAGAGTGGCTGGGGAAACCCAGCCAGATGGGGGGGGGGTATAAATAATAAATTATTATTATTAAATCGTAGAGTTGGAAGGGAATCCCAAGGATCATCTAGACCAACCCCCTGTAAGGAAGAAATCCTCGGATGTCCTGTTCCATCATCAACATCAGTGCTTTTCTTCTAGAGAAAAAACCATGCCGGTACTGCGTACACTTGAGTACCCCCGGGGGAGCACTGATGATGATGATGATAATAATAATAATAGTTTTATTATTTATACCCCAGCCGTCTGACTGGATTGCCCCAGCCACTCTGGGCGACTTCCAAAATGTATAAAAAACATAACAGAACATTAAACGTTAAAAAGCTTCCCTATGCAGGGCTGCCCTCAGATGCTTAACTCCTTGCCTAACGAAGCTGAATTCTGGGGGATTCGGGACAGATGAAAGAAAGCCTTACCTCATGCTACACATAGTTAAACTATGGAACTCCCTGCCACTGGAGGCAGTATGACCACCAACCTGGCTGGCTTCAAAAGAGGATTGGATGAACTCACAGAGGAATGGCCACTAGCCTATAGGGTGATGCTCAGAGGGAGAAATCTTTCTGCATCCCAGATGCAGGAAGGGAGAGGGCTCTGGAGTTCCAATCCTGCTTGCGGGTTTCCTGACACGGGTGTCTGGTTGGCTGCAGTGAGAAGAGGATGCTGGACTAGGATGCTGGCCCCTGGGCCTGATCCAGCAGGCTCTCCTTGCGCTCTTTTTCTTACTCACCCACCCTTTGCCCCTTTCGAGCCCTGCCTGGAAACCTTCTATTCTGCCAGGCAGCCTGTGGCAACCTGGTGCCTCTGGGCTTGGCCCACCTCACAGGGCTGCAGGGGGGATTAAATGAGGAGGAGGAGAACCACATACGTCGCGTTGAGCTCCTTGTGTCGAGCGAAAGGGGGAATGAAATTCCCTGCAGCACAGAACTGAGCAGAAACCAGCACTGATCTTGAGCATTTCCCCCCTGCAAACAGCAGGCTTACTCGGATGTCACCGGCTGCCCCCCTTACTGAGAAGGGCTGAGGACGGCAGACACAATATTTTTCATATGATTATCATCACTCAGTGCTTTGAGCGCCTGCTAAGGAGAGACGGCGAGATTATGTGGGTGGGAGTAGTTGGAGCTAACCGCCCAGCTGCTATCTTAATTCTCCCGCTGCAACTTGAGTAGGAGAGATCTTAATCTAAAGCACAGGACATTACGACGCTTGCCAGAGCCGCGCACACAAGGTTGGAAACTCAGATAGATCAGCTAATCGCCAATCGGCACCTTAAATCTAGTTGCGTTCACCGTGACAGAATGTCCAGGCACCTTTTTTCTTTTTTACAATGAACTTTATTACTATTGCTACTACTACTACTGCTACTATTATTATTATGATGATGTTTCCTTTCTATACCGCTTTACATTTTAAAGGGAAAAAATCGCCAAGCAGTTTACAACACATTAAAACGTCAAAAAGAACAATCCAGAATAAAACAGCTCCGTTTTAAGATTAAGAGTATGCAACTCTTAATCTTGGGGTTGTGGGTTTGAGCCCCACGTTGGGCAAAAGATTCCTTTTGCTCCTGTGTGATGTTTTATTATACTTTTATATATGCTGGAAGCCGCTCAGAGTGGTGGGGGCAACCCAGTCAGATGGGCGGGGTATAACAACAACAACAGTTATTATTATTCTTCTGGATGACCCTTGTGGTCCCTTCCAACGCTATGATTCTATGATGAAACTCAAGCTTCAAGGAAAAGATTTCAGATCCTTCTCTAAGGGACACTTTGCTTTCCCCACTCTGGGAAGGCAGTGGGGTGCAGTGGTTAGAGTGGCGGACAAGGACCTGGGAGATCAGGGTTCAAATCCCCGCTCAGCCATGGAGCTCCCTGGGTGACCTGGTGAGTCAGCTCACAGCCTCTTAACCTCCCTCCCTGAAGAGGGGGGTGAACCATGTTCTCCTTTGAGAAAAAGTTGGGAGATAAATGCAGTAAATGGGCTCTCCTGCTGACCTGCTTAAGAAAGCCAGAGGGGCCGGCCAGAGGGAGACGTTGGGGGTCACAATTGGACCCAAGCCAGCCGCAAAACGCACCTGTTGCCAGGGGGATTTTGTGTTTTTTATAATAATTTCTATGAATTTTTACAGATATTTTAAACATAGCATTCAACTTGTATATAATATAAAATGCATTTGGCCACAACACCCTGAGACTTCCGTCCTCCTCGACTAATGGCTTTCCCACTTATTATCTAATACTTCATTTTGGGATTATAATTATTACTATTAAATCCTAATCATAGATCAACAATTTTTAAATTATACTTTGCAATAATTGCTAAAGTCCACCTTACACAACTTCTTGCAACCCTACTAGCGAAGTTAGTTGTTTACAATTGTCTTTCAAGTATTCTGTAAATTTATTCTAGTCTTTCAGGAAAGTCTGGTCTTGCTGGTTCCGAATTTTCCCTGTTAGTTTCGCCAACTCGGCAGAGTCCATTAGTTCTGTCTGCCCCTCTTCTTTCGTTGGTATCTCTTGCTGCTTCCATCGTTGGGCTAGTAATATTCTTGCTGCAGTTGTTGTATTTCATTACCTACAATGCCTAGTAAGAAGGCTTCTGGAGGTTTTTTACAAATGTATACTTCAACATTTTTGTAAGTTCTTTATAAATCATTTCCCAGAAAGCTTTCACCTCCTTACAGACCCACCACATATGGTTCTTTTTCTTTACATTTCCAACAATGACTACTTGTTTTATACATTGCCAGGGGGGTTTTGAACACTGCATGCAGCCGGGCAGGTTTTCTCCATCCTTCTCCCCCACCAGCACCTTGAGGTGCCCAGCACCACCGGCTCCGCAAAAATTAAACTGGAAGAAACCAGACCCAAATACAGAGAAAGGGGCGGAAAGACACGGGTTCCTCCCGCAAATTTCAGCCGAAAGAAACTTAGCATGAAACACACACAGCCGGGGGAAGAGAGGAGAAATATTCTTGCCTGGGTCCAGAGGTGGGGCTCGTGGCAGAGAAGATCCGAGAGGGAGGTTGGCTGAGCTCCGCAGCAGAAAGGACAACCCACACACTTGGGCACCTCAAGGAAATGGACGAAACTGACCTTCGTTGCTCAACTCAGCACAGTGAACTGCCTTTGTCCGTTCCAAGGAGGTCTTCCTGGCGTGCTTGGCGTCCCGGTGAGTGTGGCCAGCCTTTAAATAATATAAACAGCAATAAATTAATGCATTGATATTGCAGAAAAGGAGATTCCGACCCAATGTTGCAAAGAACTTTCTGGGGGACTGACAGCTGGTCAACGTACAGTTGCAATCGAAATTATCCAACCCCCATTGCAAATCAAGTTTATTATCAAAATCTACTGGAGAAGCCAGTATAAGTTGCAATTTCAGCTGAATTTGGGGAAACCACTAGAAGCATCCGTTGAGCTATTTCGTTGCTTTTTTTTCTCACTGCAAACAGCTAAAAGTCTGGAAATTTTGATAATAAGATGGTCAAGGGACTGGAGACCAAGCCTTATGAGGAACGGTTGAAGGAGCTGGGTACATTTAGCCTGGAAAAGAGGCGACTGAGAGGAGATATGATAGCCATCTTCAAATATCTCAAGGGCTGTCACATGGAAGAGGCAACAAGCTTCTTTTCCCCTGTTCTGGAGGGTAGGACTCGAACCCATGGCTTCAAGTCAAAAGAAAGGAGATTCCAACTAAATCTTAGGAAGAACTTCCTATGAGTAAGAGCCATTCGACGCTGGAACAAGGCTGCCCAGAGCAGTGACACAGAAAGCCGACGAACACAAAACGCAAGTGTAGAAAGAGAGACGGAAAATACCCAAAGGTAGCCCTCATCCAAACAGGATTCCAAACAGGGCAAAAAGCAGGATCCATCTAGCTGTCCTATCCTAGCAGCTAGGATAGTAATAGCATCTAAATGGAAAAGTAAAGAACTACCTAACAAAGAGGAATGCATTCTCAAATTAAACGAATATTTAAAATTGGCTAAATTAACAGCATCCATAAGACAGCAGTCAAATAAAAAACTAAAAAATGAATGGTGATGCTTTGATGACTATATGACAAAATACTGCTCTAAAAAGACATGCTGATATGCTTAGACTAAGAATTTAAATGCATCAAAACAATAATTTATCAATGACATATATATGTATATAGAGAAAATAAAAAAAAAATCAGAATGCAATGATAAGGGTAAAATTGATTCTAGAGAAGATGAGTAGCGGAGGAAGGAAGTTAAATAGGGTGGTGGGTTTATTTTATTTTGTTTAGCTTTTTTTGGATATTGTGTAATGATTTAATGTGCAATGATTTAATGTTTCTTTTCTGTTATGTATTACAGTATTTCTCTTTTTCTTTTGTATGATGGAAGATCTAAATAAAAATTTTAAAAGAGAGAGAGAGAATGGGTTGCATTAAAAAAAAAAGCAGGAAGGATCCATCTATTCTGCTCTCACTTGTTCAGCAGGTCAATCCAGAGAGAGAGAATGCAGGATTCTGGCATCAGGGCTGTTTATGAACGGCACAAGAGCACCATCAGGTCCAAAGGTCAACGGAAAGAGGGGAGGTTGCATGCACACACCCGCCCACCTGACAAGTGGCGCTGCGTGCTCAATCGGCCATACAATACTCATCTTCAAATAGCCACCTTTAAAGACTGGACTACTGCAATGCGCTTTCCGTAGGACCTCCCTTGAGCTTGACCCAGAAGTAGCAATCGAGATCTGCACTGGTTACCAATTTGCCACCGGGCCAAGTTCAATGTATTATTGTTAGTATATAATAATAACAGTGACAACCCTGCCCATCTGACTGGGTTGGTGGCTTCCAACACACATAAAAACATAATGTAACACCAAACATTTAAAACTTCCCGATACAGGGCTGCCTTCAGAGGTCTTCTAAAAGTCATTTAGTTGTTTATTTCCTTGACATCTGGTGGGAGGGCGTTCCACAGGGCGGGTGCCACCACCGAGAAGGCCCCCTGCTTGGTAACCTCACTTCTCGCAGGGAGGGAACCGCCAGAAGACACTTGGTGCTGGACCTCAGTGTCTGAGCAGAACGATGGGGGTGGAGACGCTCCTTCAGATATACTGGGCCGAGGCCGTTTAGGGCTTTAAAGGTCAGCACCAACACTTTGAATTGTGCTTGGAAACGTACTGGGAGCCAATGTAGGTCTTTCAGGACCATTGTTATGTGGTCTCGGCGGCCGCTCCCAGTCCCCAGTCTAGCTGTTGCATTCTGGATTAGTTGTAGTTTCCGGGTCACCTTCAAAGGTAGCCCCACGTAGAGCACATTGCAGTAGTCTAAGCGGGAGATAACTAGAGCGTGCACCACTCTGGCGAGACAGTCCGCAGGCAGGTAGGGTCTCAGCCTGCGTACCAGGTGGAGTTGGTAGACAGCTGCCCTGGATACAGAATTGACCTGCGCCTCCATGGACAGCTGTGAGTCCAAAATGACTCTCAGGCTGTGCACCTGGTCCTTCAGGGGCACCATTACCCTATTCAGGACCAGGGAGTCCCCCACACCAGCCCGCCCCCTGTCCCCCAAAAACAGTACTTCTTTCTTGTTGGGATTCAACCTCAAGACAGATTGGGACCAGTTTCCCTTCAAGATCGCCTTACCCTGCAGACGCCCAATTCACCTCTCCGAAAGGCAGAGCTGATTGTCACAGGTAGCGCATTGCACACTGCCTAATACCTCCTCAAACCCAAAGCCAGCCACAAACCTCAGGATTCAAACAAAGGGGAATCAAACCACATTTCGCTTTTGAAACTGGAGTGGTAAGACTTTAAATACATCAAAACCAGCAGCATAGCAACACTTCTTGGAATTCAGTAACCAAGCAGATTCTCTATAAAACGAAGAGGTATTTTTCACAAGCCAACAAGAGAGGGTGAAACTGGGCACAGAAGCTTTCATCTGTTGTTGTTTTTTTAATTATTTTTATTGTGCGATTATAACTTGCTGCACTGGGATTTGCAGAAGATGCATTATATATATTTTAAACAATTTCATTGAAGGTTTGTAACATATTGAGCACTAAATCCAAACACACTTCTAAAAAGATAATAAACAACAATATATTATTACAAAACACAATTTTATAAGTAAGAGAAAAATTTAAAAAAGGAAAATATTATTTTCTTTCCTTTTTGTAATATTTTATAGTCTTTTTAGAAATGTGTTGGGATTTTAGTGCCAACACATTTCTAAAAAGATTATAAAATATTAATAACCTTCAATAAAACTGTTTTTTTTTAAAAAAAATTCTTTCCCCCCTCTTTTCTATATAATTGTGTTTTGTAAGGAAATTGCATTATACAGAGTCAAATCACTGGACCATCTAGCTCTGTACTGCTCACACTGACTGGCAGCAGCTCTTTGCCATTCCCAGGGACAGACCTTCCCAGTGCTATCCGAAGATGCCAGGACCTGAACCCATGATCTCATCCATGTATACAGATTTTTTTGTGGTTTTTTGCAACCATGAGATCTAGAAACTTGACAAGTTAGTGGTTACAAATAGTGGTTTGTATTGCCCACCAAGGAATATGCTAACCCAGCGCTTCTCAAAGGGCAGCAGGAGAGGGTGGCAATTGAGCTGCGAAGATTCAAGGACAATTAAAGAAACATTTTAACTTTTCAGTGTAGTACAACATAGTAGCACATCAAAATAATTTTACACACACACACAAATACACACACACACCCTAGAAACCCATGCCTTTCTCCAAGACCACAGTCATACCTCGGGTTACAGACACTTCAGGTTGCGTTTTTTCAGGTTACGGACCGCCGAGTACTGGAACGGGTTACTTCTGGGTTTTGGTGGTTGCACATGCGCAGAAGCACTAAATCACGCTTTGCACATGCGCAGACACGCCACTGCGGGTTGCGAATGTGCATCCGCACAGATCACGTTCGCAACCCGAGCATCCACTGTATTAGCTATTCTTCTACAGTTATCCACATCATATTGTTGTGAACAGGGATTTTCCTACAAATATGAAAGATCAGAAAAGAGGACGGCTGCTTTGTGTTGATGCGGCTCGCTTACAATTATATTTTGGGAATGATGTGTGTCCTTACACTGCTGCATTGTTTAATACTTTCTCGGGGTCCCACGATCATATTAGAAAGTAACTGTGCTCTACGTTACAAACCAAACACCGCCAGAAGTTGTTTCTTTTTGTTTTCCAATATATTTCTTATCAATTAAAAAATCCGGTGTGGCATGAGCAAATTTTTATTCTGAAAGCTCGAGAACCACTGTGCTGACACCATAAGATTCAAAGCAGTAACGATTAATTGCACATTTGTTCCAAATCCAGCTCAAACTATTTCGAGCCCCAGATTGGGCAAAAGAGTTGCGGGGGGGGATTAACTCCGCAAAATTGATGGTCTCGATCCAGCGACACCAGTTTTCCAAAGCCTGATGCTCCCAGGCGGGTGAAACTGCCCACTTTCGGAACCTCTGGTTCAAAGCGTAGATTTGGGTTTATTTCCCAAGCCTTGCTCTTTGCAGCCACAGTAAATAAGATTTCCTCCTGTTCTCCTGGGACCAGCCCAGGCACAAGTTCAGCCACGTAGAGAGAGGCCCTCGCTATTATTTCTTTTAAAGGGGTCAGCCTCCCCACCACCCCAAGAACTTCTGGGATTTTTCCCAGCTGGGAGACCAGGAGCCAGGCTCTTCCATTGTCTCTCCACAAAACCACAAAATTCTCACTGCCCACCACCAAGAAGAGAAAGGATGGAGAAAGGAAAACCTCTCTTCGCTTGCCCACTCCCCACCTCGGCCAAAGGGAGCTGGCTGGCAAGCTGTAAGATAATCCTGAATGGCTGTTTTCCCAAAAAGGCCTTGACCTATTTCTTTTTCCCTTGGGGAAAAACTCAGAGCTTAACAGGCTTCCTCAGACTTCTTGGAGATGGAGACCTTGTCTCTCCTGAACTGAAAGGTGCAAAAAGACGACACAGAGCAAGCGAGAGCCAGTTGCTTCAAGAGGAGACTCTCTGTGTGAGTATCTGATATGTGATTTTATTCATAAAATGAGGACCAGCTGGCTTCACAGGAGCCCATCCGTGTCTCTCTGCATGAGTCTCCGAGCTATTACTGTACAGACATACCTCATGTTACGTCCGCTTCATGTTATGTTCTTTCAGGTTACGTCCCGCGGTGACCCGGAAGTACCGGAAAGGGTTACTTCCGGGTTTCGCTGCTTGCGCATGTGCAGAAGTGCAAAATGACATCATGCGCATGCACAGAAGCAGCGAATCGCAACCTGTGTATGCGCATACACGCTGCTGCGGGTTGCGCTCTTTTCATGTTGCGAACGAGCCTCCGGAACGGATCCCGTTCGCAACCAGAGGTACCACTGTATTTGTAAGATCAGTGTTTGAAATTAGCCAGGCGCTAATTTGTCGTCATCTCAGATTTACTGTTAGAGGGAGCAATTTCACGGAACATGTTAAAACAGTAAAATGTTGCCTATCGCTAATACAGTGGTGCCTCGCAAGACGAAATTAATTCGTTCTGCGAGTTTTTTCGTCTTGCGAACTTTTCGTCTTGCAAAGCACGGTCACGTCGCAACTGCACCTCTTCAAGCGGTTTTAAGAAAAAGTAAACAAACTTGCAAGACGTTTTCGTCTTGCGAAGCAAGCCCATAGGGAAATTCGTCTTGCGAAGCAACTCAAAAAACGAAAAACTCTTTCGTCTTGCAAGGTACCACTGTAATGTGTCCAGACTGGACTACTGCAGAGTGCTCTCTGTGGGGCTTGACTTGCGCTTGACCCTGAAGATGCCTTTGAGAGCAGCATGCTAGACTAGCTGGCTCTCCTTTGGTGGGATCCAGCCCTTCCAATAATCACGCTCCAGTGGGTTCCCCTCCCCAGAGGTGAGGGTCCCGCTCCCAGGGGCTTAGACCCAGCCAACTTCAGTGGAGTCAACCAGCTTTCTCTGCTAGTTCATCCTCTGTTTGCTGACCCTGTCTGCCTACCAGGGGAGAATTCCTGCAGAGGTCCCCGCCTGGAGGTCTGTCCAGAACCAGAGCGTTCAAAGTCTACCCGCTGGGCAGCTCCTTAGGCAAACATACTGTACTATTGCTCCTCAAGATTAAAAGTCCTCTTTGCAGCACAGCAAGTAGCACGTCGAAAAAATCACTGCTCCCTAGCTGTTTTTAAGGATTCTGGCAGAGCCTCCAGGCAAAAAGATGTGGGACTTTTTAAAAAAGAGAGCGGAACGGCAACGTTTCGGTCCCGAGTTCAAATCCCCGTTCTGCTATGAAATTATCCCCTGCAGCCTCATTTTTTCCACCCACACTTCTGTCAGCCACATGAAGAGAGAACTCCTTGCCTACCTCACAGGGCTGGCGTAAAAAGTGACGAGAAAGCCTTGAATCCCAAATGCCTGGTCGTAGAATCTTATAATTGTAGAGTTGGAAGGGAGCCCAAGTGGGTTGTTATTTTACCAGTGCTAGTTTTCTTGAAAAAGAGGCGCTGGAACTCACTTTGAATGCCTCCCTCATTCTCTTCAAATGGCAAAGGCAACTTCCCGAGAGGCAATGGAACTAAGTTCCAGCTGGGGAAAAAGCCTTGCTTTTGCCCATTGTGGGACTTGAACCCACAACCCTGTGATTAGAGCCTCATGCTCCACTGACTGAGCTCATCCGTGGCCAGCAGGCGTTCCATGCAGGAAAGCAAGCAGACTGGCAGGGGGTGACTCCTTTCTGCCACTGCCATGATATACACTAAGGACTGGAGGCCTTCCTTCATATTGGCCAGGCTGGAAGACGAGCCCTGCTTGGTCGGGGTAAAAGATGCAGAAGTCCTCCGCCCTCGCCAGCCCCCATCCACAAGGTTAACACAAGGCTGCCAGGGTGCCCGGTTGGTAGTGACCCAAGACTGGGCCTCCTTGGTGGTGACTTCCCATTTGTGAGATGCCCTTACTCATGAGGTGCACCCATCTCCCTCGCTATTAGCTTCCAGGAGAAATTAAAAGCAGACCAGGCATTTGGGAGCTGAAGTTGTTTTGAGAGCTGCCAATTTCTTTTAGTTGTTGTTATCTGCTTTTATCTGCTTTTAATCCAGCTTTAACTACTTAAAGAAAAGAAGCCATTACGCAATTCTTGTCCTAAACTTTCAGTCAATCGATCGTCAAAAGCTCCACAATGGTCCACAAACCCTGAAGTGAAATTATGGAGGTTTTTATTATAAATAAGGCTACCTTTTTTTGCAGATGTAGTTGCACCTGTCTTGGTGTGGATCAGGACTTCCCAAACTTGGGTCTCCAGCTGTTTTTGGACTACAGTTCCCATCATCCCCGACCACTGGGCATGCCACCTAAGGATGGGAGTTGTAGTCCAAAAACAGCTGGAAACCCAAGTTTGGGAAACTCTGGTGCGGAACATCCTTTGTCAACCTGGTGCCATCCAGATGTTTGGGCTCCAACTCCCATCTGGCGCCACCGGCACAGTCAGGCTCTGCCTCAATCTATATACACAGGGGAAAGCAATGCATCTTTGCAAAGAGTGGGGAGAAATCTAGCTCTAGACTGGTGTGGTTTCTCTGTGGGTGGGCTTATTGTGCAGCATAAACACAGTCTGCTGGATCCAGCCAACAGCCCATCAAGAAACAGAATTTTAGCATTGGATCAGACCCTGAGGGTCATCTAGTCCAACCCCCTGCGAGTTGCCCCATATAGGAATCAAACCTGCAACCTTGGTTCTAACCAGCATCCTGTTGTTACCGTGGCCAACCAGATGTCCCCACTGGGAAGCCCACGGGCAGGACCCAAGTTCAAGAGACCTCCCCCCTTTGGTGGCTTCCAGCAACTGGGATTTAGAAGCATTGCGGTCTCTGAACATGGGAGAAGCATAGCCATGGTGTCGAGTTGCCACTGAATTTCTCCTCCCTGAATCTGCCCAATCAGCTTTCAAAGCCAGCCAAGTTGTTGGCCATTCCTGCCTCAAGTGGGAGGGAGTGCCATAGTTTTAAGGACTTGTCTGGACCTGTCCTGGACCTGCTGTAAACTTCCATCGTGTCGCCTCTTACCTGCCTTTTCTCATAACTAAAAAGTCCCAGATGCTGAAGGAACCTTTCCTCCTAGGGGAGTTTGCTGCAACTGATCAGGTCATTGTGCATCAGTGCTGGGTTTATCGCAGACCGTCCACACACCATTCTGCTTTATATTAGCTGCTCAGCAATGCATGCCACCCCACTGTTATTGACTTCCAGAAGGGCACTTTTGCACAACAAGGAAATCCCAAACCAGAACATTCGCAGTATAAAAAGTTGCAGGATTTCAGCAAGAAATTATAGGGCATGCGCCATTTAGGAGCAAATCATGTCTGCCTCCAAAACTATGCAGGGACAGTATCAAAGGCAGGATTGCAAGCGAGATTTTTGGTTTGGTTTCTTGCCCTGAGATATACAGATATAGGGCAATATACAAACTTAAGTGGCTACCCTGATACCACCACAAGAATAAGAATAATGTAACCTCCCCAATATCACCATGAACAAAAATCCCAATGGATTCACATTAAATAGGGCTGGGGGGAAGGGAGCTAACCAACCCCAGCATAAGGAACTCAGCTGGTCCTAAGGGACACAGGAAGCTTACAGACCACTGTCTAGGTCAATATGGTCTGCACTGGTTCTCTACCATTTGATCCAGGGGACATCAACAGAAGTCTAGTGTCCAGATCAAGGGAAGTCATAGTCCAAATCTGTCCTACCTTGGTCAGACCACACCAGGAATACTCTGTCCAGTTCTGGGCACCACGATTTAAGAAGGATCTTGACAAGCTGAAAGGTGTGCAGAGGAGGATGAACAAGACCATCAAGGGCCTGGAGACCAAGCCTGATGAGGAGCGCTTGAAGGAGCTGGGGATGTTTAGCCTGTAAAAGATGAGATATGAGAGCCATCTTCAAATATCTCAAGGGCTGTCAGAGGGAAGAGGGAGCAGGCTTGTTTCCTCCTGCTCTGGAGGGTAGGATCCGAACCAGGGGCTTCAAGTTACAAGAAAGGAGATTCCGATTCAGCCTCAGGAAAGACTTTCTGATAATAAGAGGAACAGGTGGTGGCCTCTCCTTCCTTGGAGGTTTTAAAGCAGAGGTTGGATGGCTGTCTGTCATGGATGTTTGAGCTGAGATCCCTGCATTGCAGGGGGTTGGACTAGATGACTCTTGGAGTCCCTTCCAATCTATGTAATCTATGATTCTATGACATCCCCAGTCCTATCAGGAGATGCTTGGGACTGAACCTGGGATCTTCTGCATGCAGAGCAGATGTCCTGCTGGGCTATGTCTCTCCTGCTATTTTACTATCAACTCTTCCCATATACTTTGGAGAGGATAACCAGGAGGAGAAAACATCTATTTTCCAGGTTTTGCTGAATTTCAACTCCCAACATCGCCCCTGACCATTCCTGGCTGCTGGGAGTTGGAGTACTGAAACACCCGGAGGGCCATGGGTGCGAATTCCCACCAATATTTTGCCCAAGGAAACCAAGTATTCCAATAGGTGAATCTGCCTTATTTCAAATCAAGCCATTGGCAAGTCTCTCCCAGTACGGTGCATTCCTCCAACAAGCAAATGCCGCCCCCCCCAGTTTTAAGATCTTACTTGAAGCTGGATAGCTAAATTGGTAGAGCATTAGTCTCTCAATCCCTGGGTTGAGGGTTCAAGCCCCACATTGGGTGACAGATTCCTGCATTTCAGGGGGTTGGACTAGATGCCCCCCGTGGTCCCTTCTGACGATACATTTCTATGATTTTTTCCCATCAGGAAGCAGCTTTTTCAACCCAAAGAAGACCAGCAGAACAATGTCTGAGGCGCTTAACCTTTGTACATTCCAGCTGTGCTAGAGATATTTCTCAATCTCTCTCTCTCTTTATGTACTGTGGAACCTCGGAAGCCAAATGCCTTTGAACTCAAACGTTCCGGCTCCCCAACAATCAAAAACCAGAAGTAATTGTTCCGGTTTTTGAACAATTTTTGGAAGCTGATCAGCAGCCGCCCCTTGGTTTTCTAAATATTCCAGAGTTGAACTGACTCCCGGAACGGATTTAATTTTAAAACCAAGGTACAACTGTATCCAATATAGAGAGCTGTTTTGTTGGCACCCGTCTGTCTCGAGAAACAGTTCATATATACACACCCATATATATATATTATACATTTTTAGCAGAAAAAGGCAGGGCATCAAGGGGGAGAATATTTCTTTTAAAAAAATAACTTTGCATACATTGATGGTTGGAAGAGGTATCTCTTTTTTTACCCCCAAAACTGGCTTATAAATACTTTAAATAAATAAATTTGGAGTGGGTGGGAGGAATGCCAAGGAGAAAGGAAGCCAAAACACTTTTACACCTAAAGAAACAAACCTCCCATTTTTTGTCCTTCGAAGGAGCCTCAAAGTTGCTCTCTATTCCCCAGCCTCAAACTCTGACCAGGAAAACAAAGTCACCTTCCACGCCCCCCCACCCTAGAACTGAAATTTCCCCAAGTCCTTGAAAGCTTGAGTGTTTTCAAAGCCCCCCCCCCGCCCCGCTTTTCAAACCAGGTGGTGGCAGACAAATGGGGACGGAGCAGAACTTAACCTTTTTTCTGCCCCCCCTTCAAGCAGAGTTAATATATAATTAAGTCTGGGGGGTGAATTAACCCCTCGATGCCCACAGAGGACGTTCATTCTCTACCTGTTGGGGGGGGGAACATGGCAGGGAAACTTTTTATTGGGGGGGAGTCATACTGTTAGTCAGAAGGTTAACATCTGATCTCCCCACCCCCCAACCCACCGAAAAACACCCATAAGCACTCAGGCTTGATAAGGGGAAATTAAGCCCCCTGCCCCTTTGCTTGCAGGGCAGGGCGGGGCACTGGGAAGAGAAACGAGGAAGCCAAGTCACTTTTAGAGGCAGATCTTTCCTAATGGGTGGGTTGCGGATTTTTTGACAACTGCCCCCCTCCCCACACACAATAAGGATCTCAGCTCTTGTGAAGAGGCGAGGGACTCAACCTCTGGACCCCCAAAATTGTGGGGAGAGTTATCTTTTCTCCCCCAAAATCTGTATCTCAGAGACCGCCCCTTGCCCCTCTTCAATCCCATAAAGGGGGGGGTGACAGAAATTAACCATATGATCCTCCCTTCTTTCAGACAGCAAGGGGAGCGATCAAGCTCTCTACCCCCTTACTTTAACCCCCTCCTGATTTCAGATTGGGGGGAAGTGTCACATTTATAACCCCCCCAAATATATCACCAAGGGCATAAGCCCCCAACCAATTTCAACCCGGGGGGGAGGCCAGGAAACAAGCCTTCCCCTCCCCTCAAGTGGGGGGGGGGTTGGAATTGGCCTTTCAAATGGGGGGGGGGTCAGAGCCACAGACTTTAAGCCCCCTAACCTATGGGAGACAAACTATGGAGGGGGGCAATAAGCTTTCGACTCCCCCTACCAAAATTAACTCATAATAACATTAAAGATGCACTTTTTAAGACGGGGGGGGCCATGTCAGTTACTCCCCCCCCCATTTTCCCCCTTAGGTGAGGAGTGGGGCAGCTGCCCCGTGCGCATGCGCGCCCCGCGCCGACCACGCTGAGAACTCACCCCTCCCCTCCGGCGCGCTCCTTCCTCCAGCTGCTTCTGCCGCCGCCGCCGCGCCGCCTCCGGCTAGGCCCGCCGAGCCACGCCGCCTACGCCCCCGTCTCGGCCAATCAGCGCGGGGCCAGGCCGAGGGGCGGGGCGGGCGAGGCAAGAGGGAAGAGAGGGGAGCGGGGAGCTCCGGCGCCGGCGGGAGTGGCAGTCCGCCCGCGCCAATCCGGGAGAGGCATTGTGGAAAGGAGGCGGGGAGAGTGCAACTGGGGAAGGCAATAGGTCGCGAAAGGCGGCGGCGGAAAGCGGGGCGGGGCGGGGTTTAGCGGGGTGGTCACGCCCAGTGGGCGGGGCAATGCGAAGCTGGGAGGAGCCTCTGGCTTTCTTCTTTTTTTATTACAGTAGTACGAATATTACGGTAATTAGTAATGAAGTATTAATTTGGGGGGAAGGGAATGTATTGTATTTTCTATTCTATTCTATTCTATTCTATTCTATCCTATTCTATTCTATTATTGTCCAAGCACTGAATTACTGTACTATAGGATACTTCATAGAATCATAGAATCATAGAGTTGGAAGAGACCACAAGGGCCATCGAGTCCAACCCCCTGCCAAGCAGGAAACACCATCAGAGCACTCCTGACATATGGTTGTCAAGCCTCTGCTTAAAGACCTCCAAAGAAGGAGACTCCACCACACTCCTTGGCAGCAAATTCCACTCTCAAACAGCTCTTACTGTCAGGAAGTTCTTCCTAATGTTTAGGTGGAATCTTCTTTCCTGCAGTTTGGACCCATTGCTCCGTGTCCGCTTCTCTGGAGCAGCAGAAAACAACCTTTCTCCCTCCTCTATGTGACATCCTTTTATATATTTGAACATGGCTATCATATCACCCCTTAGCCTCCTCTTCTCCAGGCTAAACATGCCCAGCTCCCTTAGCCGTTCCTCATAAGGCATCGTTTCCAGGCCTTTGACCATTTTGGTTGCCCTCCTCTGGACACGTTCCAGTTTGTCAGTGTCCTTCTTGAACTGTGGCGCCCAGAACTGGACACAGTACTCCAGGTGAGGTCTGACCAGAGCAGAATACAGTGGCACTATTACTTCCCTTGATCTAGATGCTATACTCCTATTGATGCAGCCCAGAATTGCATTGGCTTTTTTAGCTGCCGCGTCACACTGTTGGCTCATGTCAAGTTTGTGGTCAACCAAGACTCCTAGATCCTTTTCACATGTAGTGCTCTCAAGCCAGGTGTCACCCATCTTGTATTTGTGCCTCTCATTTTTTTTGCCCAAGTGCAATACTCTACATTTCTCCCTGTTAAAATTCATCTTGTTTGTTTTGGCCCAGTTCTCTAATCTGTCAAGGTCGTTTTGAAGTGTGATCCTGTCCTCTGGGGTGTTTGCCACCCCTCCCAGTTTGGTGTCATCTGCAAATTTGATCAGGATGCCCTTGAGTCCATCATCCAAGTCGTTGATAAAGATGTTGAATAAGACCGGGCCCAAGACAGAACCCTGTGGCACCCCACTAGTCACTCTTCTCCAGGATGAAGAGGAACCATTGATGAGCACCCTTTGGGTTCGGTCAGTCAGCCAGTTACAAATCCACTGAGTGGTAGCATAGTCAAGACCGCATTTTACCAGCTTCTTTACAAGAATATCATGGGGCACCTTGTCAAATGCCTTGCTGAAATCAAGGTAGGCTACATCCACTGCGTTCCCTTCATCTACCAGGCTTGTAATTCTGTCAAAAAACGAGATCAGGTTAGTCTGACATGACTTATTTTTCAGAAATCCATGCTGACTATTGGTGATCACAGCATTCCTTTCCAGGTGCTCACAGACTGTTTGCTTAATGATCTGCTCCAGAATCTTCCCTGGTATTGATGTCAGACTGACTGGGCGGTAATTATTTGGGTCCTCTCTTTTCCCCTTTTTGAAAATAGGGACAACATTTGCCCTCCTCCAGTCTGCCGGGACTTCGCCTGTTCTCCAGGAATTCTCAAAGATGACTGCCAGTGGTTCTGAGATCACATCTGCCAGTTCTTTTAATACTCTTGGATGCAGTTCGTCTGGCCCTGGAGACTTGAATACATCTAGACTAGCCAAGTATTCTTGTACTATCTCCTTAGTTATTCTGGGCTGTGTTTCCTCTGCTGAATCATTTGCTCCAAATTCT
The DNA here is from genome assembly GCF_027172205.1 of Podarcis raffonei. Classification (NCBI taxonomy): domain Eukaryota; kingdom Metazoa; phylum Chordata; class Lepidosauria; order Squamata; family Lacertidae; genus Podarcis; species Podarcis raffonei. The sequence continues at coordinate 1,630,771 of NC_070619.1, read as the reverse complement.
TCAGGTCGGGCATTGTTTTCTTTATCGGAGAAGACTGAAGCAAAGAAGGCATTGAGGAGTTCAGCCCTTTCTGTGTCCCCTGTTTGCATTTCACCATCTTCTCCTCTGAGTGACCCCACTGTTTCTTTGTTCTTCCTTTTGCTACGAACATACCCATAAAAGCCTTTTTTGTTGCTTTTAACCTCTCTAGCAAGCCTGAGTTCATTCTGTGCTTTAGCTTTTCTGACTTTGTGTCTACACGTGCTGGCTATTTGTTTGAATTCCTCTTTGGTGGTTTCCCCCCTTTTCCATTTTTTGTACACATCCTTTTTTAATCTTAACTCAGTTAAAAGTTCTTTAGATAGCCACCCTGGCTTCTTTAGGCACCTTCCATGTTTCCGTCTCATTGGTATTGCCTGAAGTTGTGCTTTTACTATCTCCCTCTTAACAAACTCCCAGCCATCATGAACTCCCTTTCCTTTTAGTATTACTGTCCATGGGATCTCACCAAGCACTTCCCTAAGTTTTATGAAGTCGGCTTTCTTAAAGTCGAGAAATTGAGTCCTAGTATGCTTGGCTGCTCCTTTCCGCTGTATAGTAAACTTCAGAAGAGCATGATCACTCGCGCCTAATGATCCTTCCACTTCTACCCCACTAACCAGGTCATCAACATTGGTTAGGACCAGATCTAAAATGGCTGTTCCTCTTGTTGCTTCTCCCACTTTCTGGACAATGAAGTTATCTGCAAGGCCAGTGAGGAATCTGTTTGACCTTATGCTCTTGGCTGAGTTTGACATCCAACAAATATCCGGGTAATTGAAGTCCCCCATTACTACTATCTCCCTTCCTTTTGCATGCTTGGCCATCTGTTCCAGGAAGGCATCATCTATGTCCTCCGTTTGGCTTGGGGATCTATAGTAAACTCCCACAATGAGGTCACTGTTATTCTTCTCTCCCTTAATTTTGACCCAAATGCTCTCACTTTGGCTTTGAGGTTCTAAATCTTGGATCTCTTCACAGGTATACACATCCCTGACATATAACGCCACTCCTCCTCCTTTCTTGTCTGGTCTGTTTCTCTGAAATAGATTGTATCCCTCCATTATTACATTCCAATCGTGGGACTTATCCCACCAGGTTTCAGTGATTCCTATTATGTCATATTTAGTTTGCTGTACCAAGAGCTCAAGCTCATCTTGTTTATTTCCCATACTTTGCGCATTAGTGTACAGACATTGAAGTCCATTAATCATTCCCCCGTGTCTCTTATTTAAGGATTTTTTCCTCCCACCACTAGGTCTGCGTGCTGTTTGCTCCATTCGGTCTATGACATTTGGATGATCATCTTCATCAATTGATAGACTCCTACCTTCAGGAGCACTGTCTCCCTCCCCCACATTAGTCAGTTTAAAGCCCTCCTGATGAGGTTTCTGAGATTTTTTGCAAAAACATTCCTCCCAACCGTTGTGAGGTGCAACCCATCGCTTGCCAGAAGTCCATCTTCAAGAAACTGCATTCCGTGATCTAAGAATCCAAACCGTTCCTGTTTACACCATTTGCGAAGCCAGTTGTTCACTTCCACTATTTTTCCCTCTCTCCCTGGGCCACGTCGTTCAACTGGGAGGACAGATGAGATGACAATTTGTGCATTTAATTGCTTCAGTTTCGTGCCCAGAGCCTCGTAATCTCTTTTGATCTTCTGGAGGCTATTGCTTGCAGTGTCATTGGTTCCCACATGAACCAAGAGGAAGGGGTATTTGTCAGTGGGTTTTATGATTCCTTGCAGTCGTTCAGTTACATCTTGGATCTTAGCCCCGGGGAGACAGCACACTTCCCGAGACATCTTGTCAGGCCCACAGATCACTGCTTCTGTTCCCCTCAGTAGGGAATCCCCTATCACCACTACACGCCTCCTCTTAGGTCTGGTCGGGGTTCTTCCGTGAGCTGTCCGTTCCAAGGTCGCCTGCACATTCCCTGAGGACTGCCTTTGCTGCTCGTCTTCATATACCTGATCGACTGTAATGAGGGAGAGATCCTCAAATGGAGTCTGCTCTTCGTCTTCCATGCTAGGGGAAAGGACCTCAAAGCGATTGCGTATTTCTAAACAATCAGAGCGAACCCTGGGCCTCCTACTTCTTTGAGTCACGTTTCTCCATATATCTGGCTCCTGTGTTGGTGAACTAGCCTCCTTCTCTGGGGAGTCCCCTGTCTCCTCCTTGGTGGAGACGGTGTGCTCTGTTGCTTCCAAGAAGAGCTCCAGCTCTCTAATTCTTTGGAGCGTAGCTACACGTTCCTCCAGTTGCTGGACTTTGTCTTTTAAGAGGGCAATCAACATGCAATTGCTGCATGTAAAGCTGCCTGCAACCTTTGGCAAGATGGCAAACATTGCGCAGGAACCACAGGCGACTGCAGCTGTTCCCTCACCCTCCATCTTGAGAACGTGTCATTGGGGCTGACTACAGCGGTCCTCCATCATAAAAAGCGTGAAGACAGGACAAATAAATCCCCCCAAATAAACCTATATCTCCCCCAACAAACGTTTGAGACTAGCTCCCCTAAATCTAAAAGATGGATCAAACTTCATTTATTTATGTGTTTATATTTTATGAAGATATGCATTTTAACAGTATTGCACATTTATTCTTATATTAACAATGCACTTGAAATGACTACGCACAAAAATGAATAAGTGATTGCAATGTACACACAGTTAAGCAGTATAAATATGTGTGAACAATGTTCTTAAAAACAATTGTTAACAATGCCTATAATAACAATAATAATTTATTATTAATTTATTAATTCCCCAGCCACTCTGGGCGGCTTCCAACCGAATATTAAAAACACAACACAGCATTAAAAACTTCCCTAATATTACTATCTTTCTTATTGCAATTCATGTTACCTTTATTGCTACTAATACCAGTGGCTTACAAGATCAAGCCCTATTCTGGGGTCTGGAAACCAAGCCTGATGAGGAATGGTTGAGGGAGCTGGCTTTGTTTAGCCTGGAGAAACTGAGAGCGACTTCCGGTTAGCGCCAGCGCTTAATGGCGGATCTCACCCGGAGCTCCGGGAGAGGTCTGCTTCGTAGATTCGGGTCCTGTCAGCCACGGCGGAGCGGGGACCCTCAAAAATCACAGGCGTGTTGCCTGTGAACCGGAGACTCGGCGGGCACCTTTGCGCCCCCCCGACGCTGTGAAATAGCCTTTTTAAAGGCTGCGGATCAGCGGAGGGTGTGAGGAGCGGTGCTGAGAGTCGTCTTCACCCAGCCTGCGAAGCGAAGCCGCGTCGCCATTAGCGGAGAGCGCTGATTTCTTCCGGCGAAATTGGATTAAAAGAATAACTAACCGTGAGTAGGATCGACCGCTAAATTACAATTGGACACTAAAAGTAAAGAAATTGGGCACCGAGACGGATAAGCACTAAAAAGGAAGTCTGCTTTCCGTTCTGTAGCAAGATCAAAGCGAAAGACACTCTAGCTGTAACTGTTTGAGAGGAAATTTGCGGGAATTAAGAAACCCACCACCAAAGCAAAGAACTCCCCCCCCCCGAAGGCAGAAGGGGGGGGAAGAAGATTTTAAAGTGTTTCTCTGCCAATTGTAAAGAACTGAGTTAAATATCGCTGTTCTTATACCTGGGATCGGACTGTCGGAGAAAAGGAACCGGCTAAGGACTGTTGCTATAAGAAGATTAAAAAGTATCTTTAATTGACTTTGGTTACTCTCAACTTGAAATACTTATTTTGTTGCATTGTAAAGTTACTTACAGGACATTATTGACTTGGATCCCTTAGAAAGAAAAAAGAACAATTGGAAGGGACCAGGAAAACTTTTGTTTACTTTTAGGAGAGTGCGGGGCTATTTGGAGAAGTAAAAAAAAAAATGACTTTGCGCCCTCTAGAGGACTTACAAATTGTCACAGCAACAAGTGAAGTGTAAAATCTGAGAACTTCTGTTTTGACAGCTTAAGAGTGTGGGAATGACCTTGACTAAAAGACTTTGTTATGGCAGATGGTAAAGAGAAAGGGGATTCTCAAGAAACAACTTTGAGATCTGGCAGACAATACAAAATTGACTCTTTCATGCAGAGAAGGGCTTCCATATCAGGAGCCTCTGGAACTACAGCTGCCCCAAAGGCAAGAGTGAAAACAATGTCTACAGAAGAATCATTTGCCAAGGTACTGGAGAAGATAAATGACTCTTTGGAGGAACTAAAAAAGCAAGGTGCAGAAACTAAAGTACAAGTTGCTGAAACTAAAGTACAAGTTGCTGAAACAAATAAGAAAATTGAAGAAATCTCTGGAAAAATTGATTCAAATACAAAAAGTATAACTGACCTTGGGAATAAAGTGAACTCAAATGCAGAAGCAATTGGGAAAATACTGGAAGAATCATCTATAACAAGAAAGATAGCTGAGGAAGCTAAAGAAATTGCAACTGCTGCTGAGGGAAAGTTTCCACCAGTGTTCAAGAAACTAGATGAATATGAACTGGCACTTTCTATGCAGGATATGCAACGCAAGGAGAGGAATTTAAGGATCAGACTTGTGCCGGAAAAGGAAGAAGACAACCTGGTGGGCTATTTGACAAAAGAATTTTCTGACTTTTGGAAGCAGGAGCTGAACAAAGAAGAATTTAAGATAGAAAGTGCATTTAGACTGGGAGCAAGGCAGAGGAAGAACAGACCCAGAGACTGTTTAATAACTCTGAGATCAAAGGAGGAACGGGATAAAATACTGAACCTGCATTACCAAACAACCCTTCGAATCGAAGATTTTCACATTGAGATCTTTAAAGATATTCCCAAAAGGATTTTGGATGCAAGAGGACATTACAAGGACCTGGTGATATTGCTGAAAAGGAACTACATTCAATTCAGGTGGGAGTTTCCCCAAGGCTTGTCTTTTAAATACAAGGGGAAGAAAAGAAGAATAAAGACAGTGAGTGATAAAGACAAGTTCTTAGGAGAACACGAAGAAGACCTACAGAAGGAGACGTTTCCAGGGCAAGGGCATCCTTCACTAGATACGGACACGGAACCACCGACAAACGAGGAACAAAAATTGGGAGCTGTAGGAGGAAAGAGCAAATAACCCCATCATGGCTCTGCAACTTCTAACCTGGAATTGTAACGGTTTGAACATTCCCAGAAAAAGGAAAAATATATTTCATGCTCTAAAGAAAGACCAATTGGACTTGATTTGCTTACAAGAGACCCATGTGACAAGAGCACATAGGAAATTATTAATAAATAAAAGACTGGGACAAGAATTTATATCTTCAGACAGAGTAAAAAAGAGAGGAGTAGTGATTTATGCAAAGGAAAAGCTGCAACCGAAACAAATCTTCAAAGACGACCAAGGAAGATATTTGGCAATTGAAATTCAATTTCAAGGAGAAAAGTATCTGATAGTGGGAGTTTATGCGCCAAATGAAGGGAAAGCTGAATTCTTCAAGAAGTTGCATGAGACTTTAATGGACTACATGGATTATAATCTAATTATGATGGGAGACATGAATGGAGTGGTTTCAACAAATATGGACAAAGCACAAAGACAGGTAGTAACAAAAGATGGAAGACTACCAAAGACCTTTTTTGAAATGACTGACAATATGGACTTGATCGATATATGGAGAACAAAACACCCATTAGAAAGAGAGGGAACCTTCTTTTCTGAAGCCAAAATGACATGGACAAGGATCGACCAAATTTGGGTGACTAGCAGTATGGCGCAGAACATAAAGAGAGTGGAAATCTGCCCAAAAACTTTCTCCGACCATAATGCAGTAAAGATGGTGATGAGGCAAACAACAACTGGCTCCTTCAGATGGAGAATGAATGACACCTTACTTAGAGATGAGGAGATTTGCAAGAAGGCCCAAAAAACTTTGAAAGACTATTTTGAAATTAATCTAAGGACTAAAGTAGAAAAAAGAATAGTATGGGACGCAAGCAAAGCCGTGATGAGAGGGTTTCTGATACAACAAAATACATTAAAGAAAAGAAAACAAAATGAGAGGAAGGAAAAAATTCTGGAAAAGATAAAAGAAGGGGAAAAGAAACTAAGATTGAAGCCAAAATCACAAGAGATTTTAAGAGAAATCAAATTTTATCAAACACAATATATGGAACTGACGAATCAAGAATTAGAGTGGAAAATTAAGCAAATGAGACAAAAGACTTTTGAATCTGCTGACAAATGTGGCAAGCTATTGGCTTGGCAAATAAAGAAGAGACAAAAACTCAACACGGTAACAAATATAGAAGTGGAAGGAAAGAATATAAGTAACCCAGCTGAAATTAGGAACTGTTTTCAGAACTACTTTAGACAACTTTATACACAAGGGCCGCAAAAAGAAACAGATATACAACAATTCCTCGAGAAAAATGGGCTGAAAAAGATTTCGCAGGAAAGTAAGACAATTTTGAACCAGGAGATATCAGCACAGGAAATAGAAGATGCCATTCAAAATATGACGTTGGGCAAATCACCTGGACCGGACGGACTGACTTCCAAATATTACAAAGTTTTGAAGGAAGGGCTTATACAACCTTTGAAGGAAGTCTGCAACGAGATCATGGAGGGGAGGAAGGCACCCGACACGTGGAGAGAGGCCTATATTACACTTATACCAAAGACAGAGACTGAAAAGACCCAACTTAAGAACTACCGACCCATCTCGTTACTAAATGTGGATTACAAAATCTTTGCTGATGTTTTAGCAAAGAGATTGAAAAGAGTTTTGATGGAGGAGATTCATGGGGACCAAGCGGGCTTTCTCCCGAAAAGGCATTTGTCGGACAATGTAAGGAATATAATTGACATTTTGGAGAAGTTGGAAGTGAACATAAATACTAAGGCTGTTTTGATATTTGTGGACGCCGAGAAAGCCTTTGACAACATTTCTTGGAGCTTTATGTTGAAGAACCTCCGGGGGATGGGGGTAGGCCAAGGGTTTGAGAATGGTATAGGTGCAATTTATTCTGAACAGAAAGCAAAATTAATTGTAAATAATGTGGTTACAGAAGAGTTCAAGATTGAAAAAGGGACACGACAGGGGTGCCCTATCTCCCCACTACTTTTTATATCGGTCCTGGAGGTTTTGCTTAATATGATTAGGAGGGACCAGTTGGTTAAAGGGATTCAGGTCGGAGCTAAACAATACAAATTGAGAGCATTTGCAGATGACCTAGTACTTACATTGCAAGAGCCAGAAGCTAGTACGAAAAGAGTTTTGGAAATAATCCAAGAGTTTGGTCAATTGGCAGGATTTAAATTGAATAAGTCAAAAACAAAGGTATTGGAGAAAAATCTAACACAGGTTGAAAAAGAAAGGTTTCAGAATGAGACAGGGTTGACTGTGGTTAAAAAAGTGAAATACTTGGGTATAAACATGACAGCTAAGAATGTGAATTTATTTAAAGATAATTATGAAAAAACTTGGACAGAAGTGAAAAAAGACTTGGAGATTTGGTCAAATTTAAAGCTTTCCTTGTTAGGTCGAATTGCAGTCATAAAGATGAATGTACTGCCAAGAATGTTGTTTTTGTTTCAAGCATTGCAAATAATGGATAAAATGGACTGTTTCAAGAAGTGGCAAAAAGACATATCTAAATTTGTCTGGCAGGGCAAAAAGCCCAGAATTAAATTTAAGATATTAACGGACTCAAAGGAAAGAGGGGGGTTTGCCCTGCCAGACCTCAAACTGTACTATGAAGCGGCAGCTTTCTGCTGGCTGAAAGAATGGCTGCTTCTTGAAAACACAGACATTTTGGATTTGGAAGGTTTTAACAATATTTTTGGGTGGCATGCATATCTGTGGTATGACAAGGTTAAAGCACATAAAAGTTTTAAAAACCATATTGTCAGAAAAGCACTATTAAATGTCTGGGTCAGATATAAAGACTTGCTGGAAAACAAAACTCCAAGGTGGCTATCGCCAATGGAAGCAAAGGCTGTTAAAAAGTCTAATATGGAGTCAAAGTGGCCAAGATACTGGGAAATCTTGGAAAAGGAAGGGGACAAATGGAGATTGCAGAATTTTGAGAAATTAAAAGGGAAGGTGAGAGATTGGTTGCATTATCATCAAATAAATGAAGTGTTTAAAATGGACAGTAAAATTGGCTTCCAGGTGGAAAAATCAAAATTGGAGACAGAACTGTTAGAACCCAGTACTAGAAATTTGTCAAAAATGTATAATCTGCTGCTGAAATGGAATACACAGGATGAAACGGTTAAGTCAAGTATGATTAAATGGGCTCAGGACATTGGTCATAACATCATGTTTGCTGACTGGGAAAAGTTGTGGACCACCGGGATGAAATTTACGGCATGTAATGCCTTAAGAGAAAATATTATGAAAATGATCTATAGGTGGTACATAACCCCAGTCAAGCTTGCAAAGATTTACCATTTGCCTGACAATAAATGTTGGAAATGTAAAGAAAAGGAAGGTACATTCTTTCACCTTTGGTGGACGTGCCCGAAGATTAAGGCATTCTGGGAAATGATCTATAATGAACTTAAAAAGGTATTTAAATATACTTTCACCAAGAAACCAGAGGCCTTTCTCTTGGGTATTGTCGGCCAAGGGGTGTTAAAGACAGATACAACTTTCTTTATGTATGCTACAACAGCAGCTAGAATACTCATTGCAAAGTACTGGAAGACGCAAGATCTACCCACACTGGAAGAATGGCAGATGAAGGTGATTGACTACATGGGCTTGGCAGAAATGACGAGCAGAATCCGAAACCAGGGAAGAGAAACAGCGCAAGAAGAATGGAAAAAATTTAAGGACTATTTAAAGAAATATCATAAAGTTAATGAAAGCTAGAATGATGATGGATTGAAAGTAAATGGTTACTATTAGTAATGGTTAAGACAAGGAGAATAAGGGAGGTTAGCTTAAAGTTAAATTAAAATAAGGGAAGATTTGCTGAGTAATTGATAAGAATTTGGAATACAGAAAAGGGAGGCATGAGGAAGTCGGGGAAGGAAGGTATAAGAAATTAGGATATGAAATGGTACATGTTTTTTGTTTTGTTTTTGTTTTTGTTTTTGTATGTTTTTGTATGTTATGTTTATATGGAAAAATTTTTGAATAAAAATATTTTTAAAAAAAAGAGAAACTGAGAGCAAACAGGAGCTGTCCGAGAGTGGAGAATGGACTAGCTAGGAAGGTGGTGGCCTCTCCTTCCTTGGAGCTTTTTAAGCAGAGGTTGGGTGGCCATCTGCTATGAATGAGCTAGCTGAGATTCCTCATTGCAGGGGGTTGGGCTAGATGACCCTTGGGTCCCTTCCAACTCTATGATTCTATAAGTACCAGTGATAAGACAGTCCACAAAAGGAAAAGGGGCTGGAGTGGAGGAGGGAGGGGAAAGAAAACTCCTGGCACTCATTCTTTCATGCTACAGAACTAAAAGATTTCCCCGCTTTTCTTCTTTTTCTCTGGGGTGCTGTGTTAAGCGCTCACCCTAAGGGGAAACAGGTGTGTGTCCCCCCCTAGAGGAAGTGGACTGGTCGGAACCTGTCTATGACATTGGCTCAGAATCCCAGCCTCACTGTGCAGTTGAGTGCCCCCCCCCCCAGCCTTGGGTCAGCAGCCTGTGAGTGGCTAGGTTGGGCTGGGACAGAATCGGAAAATCTGGGGACAGTGAGAAAGCCGGAGCAAAACCTGAAGATTAATGGCTGGGAAACTGGTGAGGGGACAAGTCTCTATTGCTAATGGGAAGTTGCTAAGGGGGTTTTGAGTCCTTATTTTATTCTGTTGGTTCAATTATGGGTGCCTTGAGTTTAAATGTTTTAATGTGCTTTAAAAATGCTCATCTTTTGCATTTTAATGTTTGTGTTACTTGTTTTTATATTTGGGAATGAGCTGCTTATGACACTTGAATTACTAAATGTATAATAAGCATTCTCTTTCTCCCTCTGCTACAATCATTCTTTCTTGAAACCCCCTTGTTCCACGTGGCTTCGATCCCACTAGCTTCCACCCAGCGTAGACCCATTCAGAGTCATGGGCCGGAGTTATTCCTTCTCATTCATTTCAATGGGCCTACTCTGAGCATGGCTGATGTCAGATACAAGCCAGAGCCCCAGGATGACATTCCTGGAAAGGACTTTGCCTCTGCCTCTTCCTCATGCTGACACCCTCCCTCTTGTCAGCCTCCTACTGTAGCTTCCTTGGGGCAGAGACCTGCTTGTGTGGCAGATGCCACGCATTCTCTCCCCTCACCCATCTCCCTCTTCCTCCACAGTTCCCTGAAACAGATATTGGGGATTCCGAGGATGTGTGCAGGAGGAGCCCCCTGAGCTTAGAAACCCTGGGGGGCTCTGAAGACATCAAAGAGGTATGTGTCAGAGAGAGGAGGGAAGCCCAGGCAGGGAAGACGGCCGGCCGGGACACCTTCTGGACCGGTCGTGAGCAAGGGGGCAGGCAGGCAGGGGGCTGCTGAGGGCAGGCTGTGCTTGCTGCCCCACTTGTCCTGATGGACCAGCCCCCCATGGCGCCAGGGCTGGAGGGCTTCCCTGGCCAGCGAATCAATGCAGGCAGGAGAGTTTGGCTTCTGGGTTCCTGCCTGTCTCATTCTGGGCTGCTCTCTTTTTCTTCACTGTCCCCCTCCCCACCCCCCACCTCGGGGGTCCTGTCTCTGCCAGCAGTCAGCACCTGAGGGCCAAGAACCTCGTGACAAAGCGGCCAGCAAGGAGGAAGAGCCCAAGGAAGACCCGGGCAGCCCCCTGGAGGGAGAAGGCGAGGGCAAGAAGGAGGCCCCCAGACCACAGGGCACAGATTTGCTGGATTTTCGATGGGTAGGTGGCCTGAGGGGCAATTGGCAGAAGGGGAGGGGGGCATATCAATCCCACAACTGTTGCAACAAGGTCCTCACACTCCCCACACAGGAAGGAGGGAGAACCCAGAACATGGTGTGCAAGCCCTTATATAGACTTTTGAAGTTGCCCACCCTGTAGCCCAGGACTCACCCCCTGAAGGACATACATCACAGAAGGAGGTAGTCTACAGCAGACATCCTGTCTGTCAGGATACCTGATAATGGTCCCTGATTGCATCGCCTGGGCAGCCTGGCCATTCTTTGGTAATGGCAAATACTTTAGTTCCTGAATCCAGATCACAGGCTCACCCTATTCATGCAGAAATATGCCCTTAAGACAGGATTTGTGAGCAAGAAGACAATGGGGAGGATTTCTCATTTCCTTCCTCACCGCAGAGGAATATTTGAGGTCCCTGAGAGAGTCAAAAGGGTTTCAGGATTGCTCTCCTCTACTATTTCAGACACGTGGTTTATATACTTACATTTGTGTTTGCCTTGTACATTTATGAACAGGTATTTTATATTTGAGACCTTAGAATTCTTATATCACTGTTCTTCAAACTTCTTCATATTGCTATTTTTGTTTGGAATTTGTCCCGCAGCTGCAGGAAAAGGAAGAAAAGGGGTTACTACAAGAGCAGCTGTGGCCCCCACCTGACAACAACAAAGAAGACCCCCCGGAGCCCAGCGTCAAAGAGGTGGGAAGCACGTAGTAATTGAGTCCTAGGAACTGCCTGCCACCAGAACTGGTGAGATGGCAGGATTGGATGGCCCTAAGTTGGAGTGGGTGGCCCTTGAACACAACTCCCAAGAAAAGAGTGTGCAAATTTCTATGGAGCGGGACTGGGCTTGCGTCTAAGCCAGGCATGGGGAAGATGTGGCCCTCCAGATGTTGCTGGACTGAACTGCAACTCCCCTAGTCACTGCATGCTCGCTGGGAGTTGTAGTTTTGCAACATCTGGATGGCCAAAGGGATAGATTTAGGAATAAGGGCTGAAATTTGAATGGAAACACAACCCACCACTCCACAGTAGGGGGGCTGAGAACCAGGATAGTACAGGGTTGTTACTTACAAGGTCAAACAATGGAGCATGATTTCACTTCTTGCTTGGCAAAGATGGTTTCCTTTTTTTAAAAAAATGATATTTATTGAGAATTTAAAGTTACAGAAAAAAAAGAAAAAAGAAAAGAGAAAAAAAAGAATTAAACAATACAAGTCAATAAAAAGAAAAAAGTGTACGAAACACACAATACATCAGACCCAAAAACAAAAGCAAAAAAAAATTAAAAACAAATCCAATATTCCCATATCTTTATCTTTCATTAACTTGTTTCATCGACCTCCTCACACCTCCCTTTTTTGTATTCTAATTATTAATTATCTCAGCAAATCCTTTCCATCTTTCACTATATTCGGTCCTTTAGTTGTCTTAATTTATTTTAACCTTATCTTACCATAAAAAGCCCTAAAACTTAAAACTTATTTGTACATAACTCCTTATAGCATTTCTACTAAAGCCAAATAGTTTCATTCCAGCATTTTTCTAACACTCATTAATTTTACAATATTTCTCTAAATGAATTTTTAAACTTTCTTCCACTCTTCATCCACCGTCTCTTCTTCCTGGTCTCGGGTTCTGTCAGTCCTTTCTATCTATTCCATCTAGTCCATCAACCTGGTGATCTTCTATCCGAGGCTCTTAACTCTTTTCCATGTCACTTCTGCAGATCTTCTTCATATTTATACCTGCACTTTACTTTGTCTTCTGCTGATCTTGTTCTTAATTTCCTTCCTTTGTCACTGAAGAGTAGATCTCGGGGAGACTCCAACCTAACAATGTCTTTATCCCTTCTTGACAGGTCAGCCCATTCTCCATGGTCAGCACTAAAATCCAAAATATATTTCAAAGCATGCTTCAATGTCCCTCCAAAGTTAAAGGCCCCCACAACTCCAGTCTGCCCCTGGCCCAAAGCCAGATCCCAGAAGCCAGAACATCCCTGCATAGGGGGATCTATCCAACTTCCCATCTCCAATCCAAACGGGACTCCATCTCTCCAAGTCTGGCTCACTCCAGATTCGGTCATCAGAAACAACAGCTTATGTTCCTGCAAGGCCGCGGCTCTCTCCACTTGTATTACTTGAGGTTCAACAACAACCTCCTCCTTTGTCTTCTCCGCAGCTTGCCCTGTCAAAGCAGATTCCTGGGTCAGTTCCTGAGAAGTTTCTATATAGGTGTTCACTGTTTGTCCAAAATTATCAATTGCAGTAGTCATCAAATCCATCTTCTCATGAAGCTGTTCCAATAAAGCACTTGTCTTGCAAAAAGCAATTACTAAGGCTTCTTCTGTCCACATTCTTGTCCAAGGTCAATGTCTGGTTCTCACGATCTTTAATCTCTACAGCTGGCGAGTTCCCCAGGTCCACTCCAACAACAGTTTCAAAAGCTCCCTCTAGGGGAAACAATTTCTATTTGTATCCGTCCTTTTAAAAGCAGATCCAGCAACAAAATTACTTTCGTTTTTCAAATATTTTGTTCCTTTTTAGTGCAAAAGGAAACATTGGAATCAATATGTTTCTCTTATTTAACTATCTGTCAACGTACATTTTATTCACAGTCAATGAACTTTCCCAAAACATCTGTCTTCTTGGCAGCCCGTTCCCAGGTTCAAGACGGTAGAAATTTATCTTTCTTTACTCTCTCTCCTGCAGCCTTAAACAATCTTAAGATTTCCCCCCTCTTCTCCTGCTTCCAAGGGGGGTTTAGTAGTTTTAGCCGATGGAGATTTAATCCTTTACAAAAAAACTTTCCAGACTTTAGCTTGCAATGTCTTTGCTTCAATCTATTTACAAAAGCGGAAGGCGGGCTTCCTGTTTAGAACCTTCCCGCTTCGGTGCCAAATTAAGATGTTTGGTAATCCAATTTTCCGTTCTACTCACGGGTACTTGTTTAGAGTCCAATTGTCCACAGGAAAAAGTCAGCGCTCTCCGGCAACAGCAATGCGGCTTCACTCCGTGAAAAGAGCAGTCGATTCAAAGCACCGCGCCGCTCACCCCACGTCGGTCCGGATCCCCGAAACCGGGTTTCCCCGCGAGTAGGGGAGGCGCAAAAGGTGCCAGCCAAATCCCACGTCCACAGGCTTCTCCCGCCTGTGGTTTTTGATGGGTCTCCACCTCGCCGTGGCGGTCCAGACCCTAATTTCCACGAAGCGGATTCCTCCCGATCAGAGGAAATCCGCCATTACCAGAGGCGCTAACCCGGAAGCCTGGCAATGATGGTTTCCACCCATTAATGCAGAGACACGGGTGCGCATGCCCCAATCTCCAGGGGTTCCAGGCAAGATATGCTTTTCAGCATCGTGATATATCACCAGCTAAACACCGCAATGTCCCCCTATATCTCAATGTCTGAAATAAAGTTGCAGCTGTGTAGAGCCCTTGGCTGGCTTCACGGTTTTTCCCAGGCTGGGATTTTTGCATAGCACACGAACACGCATCTCATGATTTGCAATATATTGCCAGGTCAAAAATCATGAAACCTCAGGAAAAGCGGGGCGTTCTGTTCTGGGAGCAAATCAGGAACTGGGACGGCTTCTGTAAATCCGGGAGTGTCCTGGGAAAATAGGGAGTCTTGGAGGGTCTCAATTCACCCAAGCCAACCCTGCAATCCTACAGATATAACACTCCAGTGCAACGCAGTTTCACTTCATTAGATTGCAGCCTTGTTTTCTTTCTTCTTTGAAAAATTCAAGGTCCTTCCTTATGACAATGCTAAGCCAGACCAACCTGAAAGGGCCACAGCGGATCACGAGGCTTACTACCTGGCCGATGACGAGGCAACGCTCCTGGGCGACTCCTGCGCCTCCACAGGCTACTTCCCCTGCTACCGGACCTACGAGGAGTTCCCCCGCTACCAGCCCCCCGGGCGCCCCGAGGACAGAGAGAGTGGGGGCCCCCGAGCGGGCAGGAAGAAGATCCCCCCCACAAAGGGGCAGGGAGCCCATCCCAGCCCCCCATCGCCCCTGCCAGCGGCCAGTGTGAGCAGGAAGTGCCCTCAAAAGAGGAAAAACCGAGGGGCCCCGGAGAAGGAGCAGGCCACAGAAGGGGGGCTGAAGGTGAGGATGCAAGACCAGCGCTCCCTGCCCCCCAACCCAGAGCAGGTGGGGCGCGATGTGAGTTCAAATTTTGGGAGGTGCCCAGCAAGCATACCCTCCAAATTTAATCCAATGGAAATAGGGACGTATGATTCAATAATAATAATTTTATTATTTATACCCTGTACCTCTAACTGGGTTGCCCCAGCCACTCTAGACAGCTTCCAGCATGTATAAAGAGCATTGAAATCTTCCCTCTGCAGGGCTGCCTTCAGATGTCCTCGAAAGGTTGTAAAGTTGCTTATCTCCTTTGCTCGGGGTTCACATGACCCAATGCATTTCCCCGATGAAAACAGGACGTCCTAAGGAAAAGTGGGACATTCAGGGATCACATAGAAAACCGGGGCGGCTTCTGTAAATCTGGGTCTCTCCCTGGGAAAAAGGGGCACTGCAGCAGGGCTTGTGGCGCAGCGGTCGAGTGGCGTGGCTTTGCAGGGGACGAGGTCCAAGGTCGCCCCCAGGTGTGCAGGTGCCTTGTGGGAGCAGCTGTTAGTTCGCCACACCTGAGCTGTGTGGATCCTCAGAGATCTCCTGCTCCCTGCAGCTCCTTCCAGAGCCCTGGGGTCATGCGCAGGCGAGCAAGGCTCTGTGTCAGTGAAACTGACTCTTCACTCAGGGAAATGAACGGACAACTCAGCCTAGTGGTCTCAGCAAGCCTTAACAGCAGGTCTTGCCCCTGTGGAGCCATTGCCAGGACTGAAGGTCCCTGCCTTCCAGCTCTCTAAGGCTCCTCCTCTCCCAGATGTTTCCCAAGGAGTCTCAAACTGTGTCTGCGCACAGTCCATCCCTTTCCATTTCTCTGTGCATCCTCAGAGACCGAGGGCAGGGGAGCTTGGGGCAGCCGGAAAGGGAGACTCTTCTGAACTGCTCCCTGTCGCAGGCTCTCCCTGCTCCCTAAACCCTGCTGCCCCGTCAGCGTCCGGCTCCTCCTCTCATTCCTCTGACCTCTCCTCCTCGGGGCCCCACCACCAGTCCCCTGGCTCTGGGCCTGCCTCCTCGGGGGTCTCCCTCAGGGAGGGGCTCCCCAGCTGGAGCCTCCCACCGGCCCTCTTGGCTCTCTCAAAATTGGAAAGGTGCCCTCTGCGCTGGCTGGCTGGTGAGGTCGCAGCTGGCACAGGGAGGGGAAGCCCCTGCAACCCTCCACAATAAGGAGGCCTCTGCAGTTCTGCAGCAGCCCAGCCACAGGCCCTCCTGACCTCAAGCCAGGCATCGTAATAATTGATTATGTAGAGGCCGCCCATCTGAGTAGGTGGCTCTCAACACATATGAAAACGTCAGAAAACGTCAAACATTAAACACTTCCCTATACAGGACTGCCGTCAGATGTCTTCTGAAAGTCAGGTAGATGTTTATTTCCTTGACATCTGACGGGCTGGGTGCCACTACCAAGAAGGCTCTGTGCCTGGTTCCCTGTAACCTCACTTCTCGCAGGGAGGGAACCAGCAGAAGACCCTCAGAGCTGGACCTCAGTGGCTGGCCTGAACGATGGGGAGATGCTGCTTCGGGCATACAGGGCCGAGGCCGTTTAGGGCTTGAAAGGTCAGCACCAGGCCTTTGAATTGTGTGTGGAAACGTACTGGGAGCCAGTGTATTTCTTTCAGGACTGGTGTTATGTGGTCCCAGTCACTAGCCTAGTTGCCACATTCGAGGTGTTTCCAAGTCACCTTCAAAGGCAGCCCCAGGGAGAGCGCATTGCAGTAGTCCAAGCAGGAAATAACCAGGGCATGGACCGCTCTGGCGAGACAGGAAGCAGGCAGGGAGGGTCTCAGATGGAGCTAGTAGCCCTGGACACAGAATTGACCTGCGCCTCCTTGGACAGATGAGAGTCCAAAATGACCCCCAGGCTGTGCACCTGCTCCTTTGGGGGTGCAGTTACCCTACCCAGGACCATCTGAATAGTAACCAGTTTCCCAGAATCCCTTGGGCTGGAGCTAACTTGTTTGCTTTTCTCGCAGGTCAGGCTAGAGACGGAAGGAGGAAGAGCAAGTCCCCAGCAGTGCCCTTCTGCTGAGAGTCGCCCCTCAGTCAAGGAGACTCACAAGAACCCCTCAGAGCCCCGCACGACCCCCTCACGCCTCAGCCTCCAATTCCTGGTCTCCTGGGTCCGGAAGATCTTCAGGAAAGCGCCATCGCCACAGCCTCCACCACAACCCAGTACCAGCAGCGGGGCGCAAGTGGGGAGGCCGCTGGCCAGGCGGCTGGGGCGGTGGATTGCCCAGTACCGCGGTCGCATCCACCCCCAGTCGATGTGACTCAGACCTTGGGGGCCCGGTTGGGGTGTGTTGCAGGGTATTTTGCAGAAGCCAACCATTTCCATTAAAATTCCCACTTTCTTCTTGGCTCACAACACAGAACCAAAACATGAGAGTCCTTTCACATTGCCACATGGGCACCACGGGTGGTTGGAGCACTGGCTGGGATGACCCTGCGACTGTAACCCTCTTTATACTACTCCTCTTCCAGTGTACAGACCTGGCCTCCGCCACTCTGGGGAGGTACTATGGGGAGCGATTTAGGATTTTCACGGCACGGGAGGAGGGTTGTGCTCAAGGAGCCAGCCAGCAATAAACCGTGCGGAGTAAGTGAACTGTTTATTGAAAGAAACGGCTTGCTCAAGGGTGCCAGGCCCAATGAGCCCAGCAATTCTTCTCGGCCGATCTTGCCCCAAGGAGGCAGAGACTAAAGGTGGCCACTTCCCACAGCTGCCCATCGTCTCCGTCTCCCATGGGAAGCTGAGACTCTGCCGCTGCGCCTGCCTCTCCCTCTTCATACCTCTTCTAGTGCTGGGAGACCAGGGGAAAGGGGAGACATCCTGGCTCCTTCACCAGCCTGACTCACCTCTGCCGCTTGGCATCTCTCCCTTCAAGGCTGAAACGCACCCCTGCTCTCCCTCCTCCTCTGCTGGAGGCAGAAAGCTCCTAGATGCCAGTTGCTGGGATCGCAGGTGGAGAGCCTTGCTTGTCCTGATCCATCGGGATCTACTTAGGCCGTTGCGTACACAGTGCTACTATTGAATGAACAACCCTTTCGGGGGGAGTGTCACCTCGCAGCCAGTTGGAATGAACCTGGAAGCTTCTGGGAAGCAACTTTTGGCTCTCCTTAAGCAAGACCTAGCTCAGTAGTGGAACATTTGCTATGTACGCAGAAGGCCACCGGTTCAATCTCCAGGGGAGACGGAGGAAAGAGCTGTAGCCAAAACCCAAGGCAGCTTTTGACAGCAAGGACAGAGCTAGACAAAACAAGGATTGTAGGTTGTGTGTGTGTGTGCACACTCACATGACAGCTTTACATAGCCCAGTGGGTGGGGTGCCTGCAACCCTTCAGATAATGATGGGGTGGTTGGGGAGGGGTGGTACCTCTGTGGGGGGGGGTCATGTTGTGCTCCTTCTGGGGTCGTTTGTCCACCTTTGGTCCCCACCTGCACCCAACTCTCACCTGCAGCTCCTAGAAGCTGCCAGCAGGCGACAGCGGCCACAATCCTGGGAGCAGCTTCGATTGGCTGGCTAAATCGGGTGAGGGGAGCCAAGGGGTCTCAAACCCTCTGTGAGTCAGGGGCTTCCCCTGCATGTGAAGCCAGGCTCCTGGGACGGGAGTCTGTCTAGAAGAAAACTCTGCCTTGTGGGACATCTCTGAGAGAGAAAAGGCTCAGGAGCGAGCCCTACGCAAATCCAGAGTGGAGTCCCTAAGGCGGTTGGGGGGCGCCTTGTCCGCCTCCTTCTGGCAACTCCTGCAGCCCAGCTGGTGCCAATCGTCTTGCCCTGATTTCCTTTGGACCCCTCAGTGAGGCCGAGAGGGGGGGTCTTGCTCCCCCAGGGAGGTCAATTGGGTGCTGCCAACACAGCAATTCACCCCTGGAGGCGCACTCCATTGTCTCTTGAGACAGGCGGATGCCACACACACACACACACACACACATCATCTCAGACCACTGGCTGGAGGAACTTTTGATGGGGCTCCGGAGGTTCCCCCTCCCAGCTGTAAGAGGCATTCCCTGCTCTTGGAAGGGCATGCGTCTTCTGATTAGAGACATTTTCCTTCCTCGTGCAGCCAGTAGAGAATGTCTCCTCTTAGGACCAGGGAAGGAAAACCTGCAGAGTCTGGGTGTTGCTGGATTCCGTCTCCCATCACTCCCGCCTGTCTGCAATGCCGGCTGGGCTGAGGGAAGCCGGAGTCCCGTGACATCTAGAGAGCTCCTCCCTGTCTCTGCCAAACAAGCTTCTTCAGAAAGAACGTGCATCTTTTATCCTTCACGCTGCTCCCTGCTTACATCATACCCTCCAACATTTCTCTCATGAAAATAAGAACATCCATCCTAAGGCATGGGTAGGCAAACTAAGGTCCGGGGGGCCGGATCCGGCCCAATCGCCTTCTAAATCTGGCCCGCGATTCAGCGGGAATCAGCGTGTTTTTACATGAGTAGAATGTGCCCTTTTATTTAAAACACATATCTGGATTATTTGTGGGGCATAGGAATTCGTTCATTTTTTCCCTTCCAAAATATAGCCCGGCCCCCCCACAAGGTCTGAGGGACAGTGGACCAGCCCCCTGCTGAAAAAGGTTGCTGACCCCTGTCCTAAGGAAAAGCAGGACATTCTGGGATAATCAGAAACCGGGACGGCTTTGTAAATCTGGCACTGTCCCTGGAAAAAAGGGATACGTGGAGGGTCTGTTCTTGGAAACATGCTTTGAGACCCAAGCCCCAAATGCCAGCAATCTGCTCCAGCTTCTGAGAGATTCTCCCAAGCATCTCTTAGCACTCATAAAGGCTGAAAACTTGACTTTAAAAAAAGAAAGAAAGAAACGGAGGATATGAGAGAGCCAGCTTTTATCCAACTAGAATGAGAATGGTTGAGTTGGAAGAGATTCCCTGGTCCTCTAGTCCAACTTTCTGCAATGCCGGAATCTCAGCTGATGGCAATCCAAGCTCTGCTTCCAAACTTCCAAGGAAGGAGAGTCTGCAACCTCCCAAAGGAGACCATTCCACTGTCGAACGGATCTTGCCAACAACAGAAAGTTACTCCTAATGTTTAGTTGGAATCTCCTTCCTTGTAACTATCATGAGACCAAAGAGGAGAACTGTAGAGAACAATAATGAGACAGGCACATGATTGTTTTAAGCCGGCAGCATGATGACACGAGGAAAAAGAACGGCCAAGGGCCAGAGGATGGCACATCTGGAAGAAGAATGGAGGACAGCAGGGAGCAGTGGTTGCCTAATTGAAGCTGGAGAAGCCTGCCAGGCCCAGCCCTGCCCTGGCGATATGGAGAGCCAGGGTAGGGCCAAAATACAGCTGTAAATGGAACAAGCGGCCGGCCAGCCTTCTCCCCCCCCCCCCGCACCATTGTTGCTGCTTTTTGCTCTTGGCCACTTTTATAGAAAGGAAAGCTTTCTCCGCAGGTGCCCCAAAGTGTTGCAAAGGCGCCACTCCATTTTCTAGGGTCAGCCAGTCAAGTTCATGAAGCGGCAGATATTTAAAATAACAACCAGGACCGCACAGAAGACTTGGCTCAGAAAAGTAAATGGCGGCGCACCGGTGAATTTCCGGGGCCTGTGCAGCTAATGGCACCCAAGGCCAACACCCTCCTTCTCCCTTGGGCTGCGTTTATTCCCGTCTGCAAGTCCATCTTGCTCTCCGCTCATCCCCACCGCTTCCAACCCCCCGTTTCCCGGCGTCTCTGGGTGTCAGCGCGCCAGGCTGCCCTTCTGGCCCGTCCAGAGCTCCCTCAGCTCCACCTGGCAGCCCAGGTCCCTCAAGGCGGCCTTGGCCACGTCCTCGCACGTCCGGTGGGTGGCCCGGGCCTCGGCGATCAAGTCCTCAGCGCCCATTTCCAGAATGAGCTGGGAGAAATCCCGAGTGTGGGAGACGAGGTTGCGGATCAGCATGCAGGCTTGTTTCTGGACGGAGAAAGAGAAAAATGGCAAACGATTCACTTCGTTAGCAGAAGAAAGCGCCCAGCGTCGCCTGGGAACTCTGAGAAGCAACAACAAAAATATCAGTGCCATTTCGATTCAAAATCATTCAAAATGTCGCATCCGAATGAAACCTGCGCCTTGATCTCAAGGACCACTATGCAATTTTTGAATAAAATCAGCACCATTTTGAAAGGTTCTGCTCGCCACCTTGAGTCAAAACTTGTACCCCTACGCAGGCAGAAACTGCTCCTTGATCTCAGAAACCATCATGCAGACGTTGTCTATGGTACCTTAAGAGATGTCCAAATGTAAGGGCGAGGAGAGAAACAGCTCTCCAAAATATAGGGCACCTTAAACAACATTGATACACTTCCTAAGTGGTTTACACTTAATGAAAACGTACATTATTTAAGAAATTATAATGTTCGCAATACCAATAAAATCAACAGTGTGTTAAAAAAGGTATCTAATATTGCACTCTAGGGATTCATTGTGTGGTTTTCCAATATGGTGTTAAGATGTTTGTGTTATTTTCAGTAGGCATTCTCTGAGTAGGACTAATACTACTAATAGTAACAATTTTATTATTTATGCCCGCCTCTCTGGCTGGGTTTCCCCAGTCATTTTGGGTGGCTTCCAACACACATAAAAACACAATAGAACGTTAAACATAAAAAGCTTCCCAGTACAGGGCTGCCTAAGTCAGATAGTTGTTTATCTCCTTGACGTCTGATGGGAGGGTGCCACCACCAAGAAGGCCCTTTGCCTGGTTCCCTGTGCTGAGGCCGTTTAGGGCTTTCAAGGTCAGCAGCAACACTTTGAATTGTGCTCGGAAACGTACTGGGAGCCAATGTAGGTCTTTCAGGACAGGTGTAATATGACCTCGGTGGCCACTTCCCGTCACCAGTCTAGCTGCCACATTCTGGATTAGTTGTAGTTTCCGGGTCACCTTCAAAGGTAGCCCCACATACAGTGCATTGCAGTAGTCCAAGCAGTAGATAACTTGAGCATGTGCCACTCTGATGAAACAGTCTGTGGGCAGGGAGGGTCTCAGGTGGAGCTAATAAACAGCTGCCCTGGATGCAGGATTGACCTGCATGGACACCTGTGAGTCCAAAATGACTCCCAGGCTGCGCACCTGGTCCTTCGGGGGCACGGTTGCCCCATTCAGGACCAGGGAGTCCCCCACACCTGCCTGCCCCGTCCCCCAGAAACAGTAGTTCCAACACCAGATGCAGCCCATTTTATACCCTTGTGGGAAAGCAGGCTTGATACCTTCAGAGGTAATTGTGGTTACGCCAGGGCAGAGGGTGGGTGAAAGAGCGACTCCTGTCTCTCACAGTGCAAAATTGTTACCTGCACGCCAGCTTCCTTGGGGTGCATCTTCATGGCCTGCAGCGCTGCCAAGGCCCCGCCCCCTTCCATGATGACCCGGCAGTTCTCGGGCTTCCGCAGCGCCAGCATGCACAAGGCCGCACAACTCTGCTCACACACCTGAGGGCGGAAACGCAGGCAGCCGTGTTCAACCGACTGACGACACACTTGCATTTTTATTATACAGCAAGCTTGACGCCACTCTTGCATTTTATCGTACAGTAATATTATTTCTGCAAGTTTAAGTTCTTTTCAACTGCTTTTAATATAGTGTAACATTTATTTGTTTATTAAATATGCATCCCGCCCCTTCCAACTCTACAATTCTATGATCCCTTGGAACAGGGCAGAGCGTGCACACACCCTCTTTCTTCTGGAGGGGGCTGATCCAGGGGAGGGGGGCAAAAGATGAGGGAGGGGGTTCAAGAACAGCAAAGGAACTGGGAGCAACCAAGGAGAGCCAATGTGGTGTAGTGGTTAAAGCAGTGGTTTTCAACCAGTATGCCGTGGCACCCTGGGGTGCCTTGAAGGATGATCAGGGGTGCAGCAGGCAGCACTGGCCCCTGTCGCTCTTTCCTTCCCTCCCTCCTCTGATGCCCTCTTGCCCCTCTGCCTCCCAAAGGCTTGCACAGCTGTTTGTTGCAGCAGCCCAGCCATAGGCTTCCCAGGGGAAAGGGGCCTCTGGGAGGCATCTCTCTTTGGGGCAGCGGGGGGCAGCTCAGAGACCAGGGGTGTCAGCAGTGGCTGCCTAGAGGACTCCCAAGAAGAGGGGAGAGGGGAGGAGGCTGAGGGAACACACAACAAGGGAAAGTGCTCAAAAAGGGATGAGGGGCTGCTGGTTCACCAGGAAAGGGGTGAGCCCCACAGGGGTGCCGCAGAAAGAATGTAGTTGGTCAAGGGAGTCGTGGACTCAAAAATGTTGAAAACCTTTGGTTTAGAGGGTCAGTATAGGACCCAGGAGACCTCTCCCAATGAGGCCATGAAGCTCACTGGGTGACTCTTCTTCTTCTTCTTCTTTCGTGATCACTCGTAGTCGAGTAAGATTGTCTTCCATAAACACAGTTTTATATGTGAGTCCATAAGTTACTGTGGAGGCCAATTCTGGTGATCTGTCCAGCAGTCATCAGCACTCGCCATAGCTCTGGTAAGGAGCGGTGCCAGTGGTTTGACCAAGGGTGCCTCCAAGATGTTTTAAATTTATTTTTTTGTCGAGAGTGTGTTGGTAATACCAAGGTTGTGCGCTGCACATATCATCAAGTCAGATTCTGTTCTGTTGCTGTTGCCAATTCCTTCTTTCCCTATAGTCCCAGGCCACAGATCAAAATCTTGCCCAACTCTTGCATTAAAATTACCCAGGAGGATATCCAGCTGAGAGTAAAAATTATATTTAATGTCTTCATCAGCAATCAGTGTTGGTGCATGAGTGCTTAGAATAGTAGCCTGATGGTTTTGGGTGAGTTTTAGTTGAAGGGTTGAAAGTCGCTCATTAATGTCATTAGGGACTTCTGACAAGAGCTTCACAAGATCGTTTTTGATAGCAAAGCCTACTCCGTGTATTCAGCGTTCTTGTTCAGGCAGACCTTTCCAGAAGAAAGTGTAGCCTCCCTTTTCTTGCTTCAGTTTGAGTTCCTTGAAGCGATGCAATATTGAAGTTAAAACATCACCGCTTCAATTGTCTTTTACGACCGCTGAGTGGTGACCTCGGCACAGTAATCCAGTCAGGGAAAAAGGCAGGCAGACTATGTTTAGGGCACCTTTTTTAGCCCCTCCCCCTTTTTGGGGTGAGCAGAGTGGATCCTAAATAGGGCTGCTCAGTCATGGATACAGCTGCCAAACTACTAAACTGCCTCATTCCTTGACTCAGAGCGACTGAATCTGTATCCACCGCCCATGTGCCAGTTCTTGACTAGGGGCTTCCAGATGTCACTGCCCCCGATACCATTTGCCGATCCCCAGGGGACTTTTGGGGTTTGGGTTTGGGAGAGGTTTTTGGAAGACGCCTGTGTGTGAATTTGTTTTATGCGTGTAGATCAGTGCACGCTGACCAACGCACAGTCTTCCCAGTATGGCTCTCTTCCAATGGCATGAGGATCATGATGACCGGTAGATTCTTCCTCCACCTTCACAGGCGTCATCACACACCGCTTGTCATCTTCCGCCTGTTCTGCCGTTGAGGACTTCTGGGATCATGCTTTGTCTAGCTCCTCCCCTTTGACCTTACCGCCTTGGGTGACCCTGCTGGGAGTACGAGACTCCCGACGGCTGCGCTCACAAGGGCTCTAGGAACGTGCAAGCCCACTCCCCATGACAAGGTGATGGGCTGGTTGGGGCCTCTCAGTCTAACCCCCTCACATCGTGGTCGTGAGGGTTACACCTGTAGAGGTGAACGACCTAACGCCGCTTTAAGCTGCTTGGAGGAAGAGGCGGGATAATTGCAACAGACCAGCCAATAAATGGCAGCTTCCTCTACCGACACCCACTCACCAAAGGGCTGCCGAGGTGCCGAGTCATGGCCAGCACGATGAGGTCTGTCCCTCCAGCATTGACGATGGCGTCCTTCACGTCGTCGTTGCCCGCAATCGCCTGGATGGCACTCATCACCTGCTTCACCAGGTCCTACAATCCGCAGCGGAAGGGCAAAGACCCAAGGCGTGAGGACAGGTTTGAAAAGAAAGCCACACGGTCGCAGAGTTGGAAGGGACCCTGGGGTCCTCTAGTCCCACCCGCTGCAATGCAGGAATCCCGGCTCCAGCATCCAGGACAGACGGCCACCCCCCCCAAGTCAGCTAAAGCTTAGATCTGGGGTGGAGAAGCAAATACTAAGATACTGGAAAAACAAATACTATTCTTTTTTTAGGGGAGCGGCTGTAGCTCCAAGGCAGAGCATCTGCTTCCCAAGGGTCTAGATTCAGGTAGGTGGTCTGATGCAGTCGGAATAAAAAATTGTCCAGTAACACCTTAGAGACCAACTCAGGTGGATCTGAAGAAGTGTGCATGCGCACAAAAGCTTCTACCCAGAACAAACTTAGCTGGTCTCTAAGATGCTAATGGGCATTTTTATTATTATTATTATTTCGACTCCTTTCCAAGATGATGATGATGATGATTTCTATACCGCCCTCCATCTGCAATATAAGAACACAATACTATAATAACAAACAAAAACTCCCCCATGCAAAGTTTAAAAGGCCATAGAGTGTTCTTTTCATTACTAATATTACCCAACGCAAGCCCACGGAAATGAAAATGGTCAGGTCTGTGCTGCAGTTAGAACAGCCTCCCTAACGCTTTTGGCTTTTATGTACCGTATTTTTCGCTCTATAACACGCTCCCAACCATAACACGCATGTAGTTTTTAGAGGAGGAAAACAAGAAAAAAAAAAGATTCTAAACGAAACAGTGGATGTATGATTTTTGTGGTTCATGCTGTGGCCACAGACATGTGATCTGACAGTGAGTTTGGGGTAGCCCAATGGAAAAATCCTGAGGATCCATGTGGATCCGTGCTTTGTAACCATGTTTTTGCACCACTGCGGCCCCAGGCAACAGTGGGTGCGTGATTTTTTTGGTGCAAGCTGTAGCCATGGACATGCTATGTGATCTGATGGTGAATTTGGGGTGACCCAGTGCAAAAATCCTGAGGATCCATGTGGATCCGTGTTTTGTAACCACGTGAATAAAGGAACTGTCAGTAATGTATGGTATCTTAAATACAGTGATGAAGGAAGGGGGGGGGGAGGTCACACTTGTCCTAGGCAAAGCAGCCAACTCCTATGGGCCTAGGTGCCTTCACCCCCCCCCATTAAATATTTGAGGGAGTCATCCCCCATCCCCCATTGTGGTATGTGAGTGGGGCTTACCTGGCTGTCCCCCCAATATTTTTTGAAGTTGGAAGAGGGAGGGAGGGAGGGAAGGAAGAGAGAGGGGGAACTCACATTTGTGGAGCTGCCTTGCCTCGAACCGGAGCAAAAAGAGCAGGAGGAGACTCAGGGACATGAGCCTTGTAAGCCGCTTTGTTTGAATTTACCGGTGAGGTGCTGGGGGAGGGACGGAAGGGGATGCCCTCTTTGTCCCTCCTTCCGGCTCATTGTAAAGAAAGCAGAGTAAGAGCCGCTTACATTTGTGTAAGGGAGAGCCATAGAGCAGGCAGACACTGAGAAAGAGAGGCTGTCTCCCGACACTCAGCTGTTGCTCAGCTGTTGCCGGCTTCTCAGGGAGCCAAGCGGAGGAAGAGAGGCTGCCGAACAGCCAGCAAGAGCGGTTCCTCCTGCCTGCATTCGCTCCATAACGCGCACACACATTTCCCTTTACCTTTAGGGGGGGGGGGAAACTGAGTGTTATGGTGCGAAAAGTACAGTATCTGAAAGTCCCTTTGCTTTTAGCTGTTTTTACCCAAAAAGGGGGGGGGGAGTTTTGGAGCATCGGTGAGAAAACTCTCCAAAGTCCCTGATCCTGTGGGATTCATTATTCTGAAATCAACTTTTCCAGGAGGAGTTTGGTCTCAGACTTCCTTTCAAACAAAACACAGATCAACAAAAACTAAAAAATAAAGAGTGAATATGAGTTTAATCCCTGGCATTTCTGGAATGTCCCCTGGAACTCCTGGAGAACGGCTGCCAGCCAGTGTCGGTAATACTGAGCTAGATGGATTGCTGGCGCAGTGCAATATGAAGATGCTGCCTAGATTTTTAGTCCATCAGTCCTTCCTTCAGAATAATGAGGACCGAAATCTTGATCTATTTCGATCCACTGCATATTCACGGATCAGGCCAGCACTGCCTGGAGTGCCCCTGCCAGTCAGAGTAGGCACTACTGGGTTGGACAGACACAATGATCGGACATGGCAGCTACCTACATTCGTAGTACCTGGTGGTCAATGCAGTCGGCCAGCAGCGCCACCATGAAGTTTAAACCGCCCAGGTCCACAATCTCCTGGCAGAACTCATTCCGGACAGAGAGGCGCCCCAGAGTGGCACAGATCTCCCTCAGGACGCTGCAGTCGTCGGGGAAGGCTGAGAGGAGGAGGAGGAGGAGGAGGAGAAAGCGAGATGGTCTATGAATCGTACCTGATTGTGAAAAGTAAAAGTGAGCTTTTGGGCTTCATACATGCAGAAGAAAAGGAATTTTAAAATCGGCAATTACTGATTCATTGTGGGTTTGATGATTTGTGGAGTAACCTCACTTGTAGATAAGAATAAGAATTTATTATTCATACCCCGCCCATCCGGCAGGGTTTCCCCAGCCACTGTGGGCGGCTTCCAACAAAGATTAAAAATACAATAAACAGCAGTCATTAAAAACTTCCCTAAACAGGGCTGCCTTCAGATGTCATCTAAACGTCTGATAGTTGTTTTTTTCCTTGACATCTGATGGGAGGGCGTTCCACAGGGCGGGTACCACTACCAAGAAGGCCCTCTGCCTGGTTCCCTGTAACTTGGCTTCTCGCAGTGAGGGAACCGCCAGAAGATCTCAGCGCTAGATCTCAGTGTCTGGGCAGAACAATGGGGGTGGAGACGCTCCTTCAGGTATGCCGGGTCGAGGCCGTTTAGGGCTTTCAGGGTCAACACCAACACAGCTGCCCCATTCAGGACCAGGGAGTCCCCCACACCTGCCTGCCCCCTGTCTCCCAAGAACAGCACTTCTGCCGTGAAGTCAATCCTCAATATTGCAAATGTTGAAATATCGTACATGCAGGAACCCGGGAAACAAAGCAGCAACAAGAGGAAACCTTGCGTGGAGTGTGGGAAACCTATTTTGGGGGAAATTGCGTGGAATAGGGAAAATCAACAAAAAGGATTTGGCAAAAAAACGACAACACCCCAAACAACTTCTGGGCTGTCTTTGATTGGCGTTGGAAAGACAGAGAGGGAGGTCTTGCCTCCGGTAAGGCTGGAATCGAATTCCCCCCCTCCCTCTGGCCAGATCCAGAAGGGCTCTCCTTGCGTTCCCCTGGGTGGGGAGGAAGGGGCAACGCTTCTACCTTTGGCGGCTTCGATGAGGACCCTCAGTCCGCCGTGCTCCGTCACGATCATCTTGGCGTGCTCGTGGGCGTGGCCAAAGGGCACCCGGATATCGTCGTCGAAGGTCATGAAGCGCAGCCCCGCGCAGGCCTCCCGGACCACATCGGCCCGGTCCCCATGGCGGACAACGGCCCCGACCAGCAAGGAGAGGACGCCGCCTTTCACCAGGTCCTGCCGGTTCTGCTCGTGCTTGAGGGACGCCTGCCGGACGCAGCGGATCGTGGCCAAGGTCAGGTCGCCATCGTCCTGCCGCTCCCGCAAGACCCGCAGAAGCAGCTCCTGCCCGGGGGCATCGAGGAGGTCAGGCTGGCCGTCCAGGAGGGCGGAGAGGGCGCGGAGGGCTTTGAGGAGGGAGCAGCCTTCCTCACAAGCCAGGCGGCAGGCGGCCAGCACGGCAGGATAAGCGCCCTTCTGCCCCGCCAAGTAGCGGACGGCCATCTCCTGCCGGCACTGCTCCGCAAAGCTCACCAGCAGCTCGTCCACCGCGCCCGAGTCGGCATCAGCAACTGCCTTCTGCAAGGAGTCCAGCGTCTGCGGAAGGAAAGGAGCGAGTAGGGATGGGCAATAGCTGGTTTTCAACATCGCGGGAAATCGCCAGCTACGCATTGCGACACACCAGGAGATCACAATGGCTGATCTAAGGACGGGGCTGGTGTTTAACATTGCGATACCATTTTGCACCTGGCTAGGTGAAGATGCCTGGATGCCAGGAAGGCGCCTGGCGTTTCCACCACCTGGAGGTGCCTGCCTGGGGGTCCTTGGGTTTGGGATACCCCATCCTGTAGAACTCCATTTTATCGGCAATCAGAATGAATTCCAGGAACCCAAAAGCCCTATTAAAAAATATGACCTTCGAGCCGTCTGGCCCCCAAATGGCAAGTAGGCATTCCACTCTGCCGACCGTAACCCTGGTTGAAGGAGCCGTTTGACGCCCAGCTTATATATTTCACCTTCTGGTGCTTAGGGCCCTAGGGACCTGCTTAGCACTTATGAGTCAGGCCACTGAGCTCAGTATTACAGAACAAGTGCTGCCCACCCACTGAGCTGTGCTCCTTTCCTAAGAAATAAACCAAGATTCTAGTGCTCATGGTTTTGATTAAAGCCCTGGTTTAAATAGGAATACAGTCATACCTCGTGTTGCGTTCCGCTCTTCTTACGGACTTCCAGCTTACGAATGTGGCAAACCCAGAAGTGTTTACTTCCGGGTTCGCCACCCGTGCATGCACAAAAGAGGCGCTCTAGTTGCGGACTTTTTGGGGCGCAAACGGCACCCCGAAATGGATTAATTCCGCCACTAGAGGTACCACTGTAGAGTGAACATTCCCAGCCCAACTTCAGGATGCCTGGGATTCAGCCTGAGGTCCTTGTGGTGCCACTGGGCCACGGCCCCTTCCCAAAGCGACCCCTGGGGCTTTCCTCCTTTCTTGGGCGGCCCCAGGCACCCTTCTCACCTGCAAAACAGCATGCTGTGGCTCTTGCCCATCCACAGAGGCGGAATTGGGGGCTGTCTTCACTATGTTGCTTAAGTCAACACCTGGAGAAAAGACACGGAGCAGTGGGGGCAATGAGTAGGGGCCCTCAGTAGGGATTCGTAGAATAGAAGAAGGCTGTGCCATCTCAGGTCTACCCAGCCAGTTAAAAACATCTCTTCGCAAAAACCACACCTTGAGACTCAAACTGCTGGACGGCTTCGATCACGGCCTCTTCCGGATCCATGCCAAGGTCGCTGATGTTCTCCTGCACAACATCGTCAAACGTCTCCTGGGTGATCCGCTTGGCCGCCATTTCGACCTGCGGGGCAAGAGTTTGACAGTTGGAAGGTACCCCAAGGGACATCTAGTCCAACCCCCTGAAATGCAGGAATCTCTCCTCAAGCATCCATGACAGACGGACGGCCGCCCAACCTCTGCTTCCAAACCTCCAAGGAAGGAGCGTCCACAAGAGAACGGTTTACATATGGTGGTGTGTGTTCTTTTTTAAAAAGAAAGATACTGTATAGGATCCCCAAAGAAAGGGGAGGAGTGTAGCTGAGGGTTTTAGAGCACCCAATTTGCCTGCAGACAAGCTCAGCTTCAGTCCCCGATGACCACTCCGTGGGCCGTGAGAGATATTGGCTGAAACTCTGGAGAGCCACCGCTGGTCAGCATATACAATACTGAGCTAGACTGACCAATGGTCTCCTGCAGAACAAGGCAGTCACTTATGCCCCTGTCAGTGCTAGAAACTCAGATATATAAGCTAGGTGCCAAATGGGTCCTTAAACCAAGGCTGCAGTCGCTAAAGAGTTTAAAGAGGTCGGAACAGGCCAATAGATGTGTGGACTGTCCCTGGATCAGGGGACTTTTCTTCTTTAAGTTCTCAAAGCTCTTAACCTCGCTCAAGGTTGTCCTCTGAACTAGCCAGAATCAATACTAGACATTCTGTTTATTTTTAAAATAGATTTATATCCCAATTTTTAACCCAAAGAGCTCATTGTGACATACAAACGTCTCCCTGCCCCTTCCCTTTTTATCATCACATCAGCCCTACCAGGTAGGTTAGGCTGAGAGAAAGACTGGCCCAAGGTAATTCCGTGAGCTTCATGGCCAAGTGCAGATTTCAAACCTGGTCTTTCTGGTTCTGGCGACTGTAACCTCGGTTTAAGGTGCCATTTGGTGGTTAGCTTATATGTCTGAGTTTCTACCACTGCTTGGAAGAGTGTCCAACGGAACGCAGGGGGGTCTTTTCTGCTGAGTGATCAGTTTCTGATTGTGCATGAACAAGACATTCTTTCATGCAGAAAGCGGGAAGGATAATCAGCACCACAGATCTGAAAAATAAAATGCTCCCTTTCCAAATACTGCATCCTGCCTGAATATCCCCTATGAATTTCCTTTTCAGAAGCTCTGCAGCCTGAGGTTTTTCAGACGTTTTAAAAAGCTGATCTGTTTTCCCCTTGCTGCTAATAGAAGGTTTTATCGTACTGTATGTGCTCCCATAGCTTTGGAAGGGCATTTTAAAATGTAGCCTGCTAGGCCATGTTGACTTTTGTTCATTGTTTTATGATATTTGGATTATTTTGCATTAATTTTACTTTTAAAGATCTGTTCGTCTCTGGAAGATTTGCAATGACGATTAAATAAATTATTTTTTTAAAGTCAAGGTCAGGGCTCAGCACTGGTGCAGGGGAGTGGGGTGCGTGTGAAATAACATACAGAAGGATTGATCAGAGTGCCTCTTTTTAGTTTATTCTTATTTTATTATAAACGTCAGTCTAGAGTGACTGGCAGCCGGCACCCAGTCTTAGAAACTGGACTGAAAGCTGGGCTCAAAGGTGGTGAGATAACCAGCTGCTTCCCCAAACCCCAGGAGCTGAGATGCCTCCAAGGGCTCAAATATTGTTCTATATTATCATTATTATCGTTCTTTGGTTACGACCCCCGAAGCACAACATGAATATCAGAACGCAGTATGAAGAGCAGTCTCAAGCCCTAAGGACCCCCTCCTCCTCCAGCCCCGAGAGGCAGCTGTGCCTCTGAGCATCCGCAGAGTGCAGGCGAGCCCACCCTACCTCCTGACACCCACCACCAACGGCCTCCGCCCCTGACTGGGTGGGGGACACCGGGGCTCTGAGCATGTGCAGAGCGCACCCCCCCCCCCCCATTCTATTATTGCATCACTTCACCTGGCGTGTCCCTCGGCGCTCGCCGTCCCGTCAAAGACTCCGCATTGGCAGCGAGGGTCGTTACCGCGGCTGGCGCTGCGTAAGTTTGTCTCCACGCGGCTGCCGTCCGCGAAAGGCTGAAGCCGCCACAGGCAGCGCGTGCGCAGAGCGCAACCGGCCCACCCCCTAACGGCTACCTTAACGGCGCTGCGCGTGCGCGTCGAGGCGCTAGTGTACTGCGCAGGCGCCTGCCCATCGCCCCGCCGCTGGCCGTGAGGAAACCCGAACTCCGGGGGGCGTCGAGCTCAGCCCTCCGTCAGGAATGGACCCGTTAGCCTCTAATCCGCCGCAGAGGCCGCTCGTCCCCCTCGACCCAGGCGGGAGGCCTCCTTCCATTTCCTACGCACGTTACTGCGCCTGCGCGGAAAGCGGCCCTGGCCTCCGCGACGCCTTTTGCCGCGAAGAAAGCGCAGGAAGGCTCGGCGCGTGCGCAGAGAAGCCGGGAGAGGAACCTGGGCTTTGTGCGCATGCGCCAGATGGAGAGCGCCCCGATTGAAAGTGCGAGGAAGAGGCAGGTAAGTTGGCGGCGCCCGAAAAGCCGCCTTTGTGCGGCCGGGCGAAGAGTTCCCAGCCCTGGTCTGTTTCTTGCTGTCGCAGGTCTTGCTTTCATAGGTTAGATATTGTTACTTTCTGACATTGATTTTGGAAACCGTCTTTTAGAATTGCCCTGATGGCATTGCTCAAGGGTAAACTGATAAAACCTTGTATTTGTTGGGATACTGCCAGGGAGGCAAAGTCCATCATATCCCCCAAGCTGGCTGCCGGACGATCCATCGCAGTATCAGCAATTAGCGACACGAAGCCTCAGAAATAGATTGCCACATTCTTAGGCTGGTGCACACTCTATCAGCAGAATTCACACAGCGAAAGATGCGCAGCAGGAGAGCATTTTTCCAAGTTTATTCAGTGTTGATCAGAACAAAGAAAAACATGACTGCCTGTTTCGGTATGCTCAGGCAACAAGAAGGAAACGAAAGCAACTGAAAACATAAACATCCTGTGAACAGGAAATACGCAGACTCTGTGACTCACAAAGCCTGCTCCCTTTTAAGGTGGAACGGAAATATCCTAAAAGTATTTTCCATATGGAAAAATTTAATAAAAAGCATTTGAAAAATAAATAAATAAAATAAACTGACAAAACCTTGTAGAGGGGTACCTCTGGATACAAACGGGATCCGTTCCGGAGCCCTGTTCGCATCCAGAAGCCGACGCAACTCGGGTCTGTGCGTCTGCATGTGTCGCAATTTGGCGCTTCGTTTTGAGCATCTGCGCATGCGCAAGCAGCGAAACCCAGAATTGACGCGCTCCGTTACTTCCGGGTCACTGCGGAGGGCAGCCCGAAAATATTCATCCCAAGGTATGTCTGTACTGGGAGGAGGCAGGCAGGGAGGGCTTTTTTATTTTTGAGGGGAGATGATAGAATATACTTGGTGTTGCTATAGACGTGTCTGTAAGTGCCAGTCCCCTGTGGTGTTTTAGGGGAGCGACAGTCTCGGGGGGGAGAGAGAGATGTCGTGCTCCTTCTGGGGTCATGTGTCCACCTTTGGTCCCCACCCTGCACTCCGCTCTCATCTGCGGCTTCTTGGAAGCAGGCGACAGTGGCCACAATCCTGGGACCGGCTTCGACTGGCCGGCTAAAGCAGGTGAGGGAAGCCGATGGGTTTTTTACCATATGGGTAACAAACACCTTTTAAAAACAGAGAAAGTGCTGCTTCCTTCCAAAACGGTGCCTGGAATGAGAGGCCTGCTAGGCCAGGTGTGATCTCCTTGAACACCAGTGGGAATGTGCCCAGTTGGGGGTCCCACACTTTAAAGGAGGGTAGGGACAAACTGGAACGGGTGGGGAACAGTCCGATGAAGAAAGTTTGGAAGGGAGTGGACATGTTTAGCCTGGCCGGGGTAAAAGAGGCCCCATTTGCGGGCAGAAGTCCTCCGCCCACGTGACCCTGCATCTACAAGGTTAACACAAGGCTGCCAGGGTGCCCGGTTGGTGCATCCGTCTCCCTCGCTATTAGCTTCTATGAGAAATTTAAAGGTATCCCTGTTTAAACAAGGTATTTGGGAGTTGAAAGCCCTGTCCCTGGCAATTCTGAAGTTGTTTGGAGAGCCGCTGATTGCTTTTAGGATTTGTTACCTGTTTTTTGAATAATTTTAATTTGGTGGCTTTTATGTTTTGTTATTGAAGTTTCAGTGGATATCGGCGACTCCAAGGATGTGTGCAGGAGGAGCCCAAATGGGAAGAAACCCCTTGACCCCCAGAGAGACGCTGACTCGGACCGTCCCTGAGCTTAGACCATGAAACCTACAAGAGCGACACCTTGGGGGACTCTGGATACCTCAAGGAGGTGTGTGGCGGACAGAGGAGGAGGGAAGACGAAGGACAGCCTTGCAGGGTCAGGCCAGGTTGCAGGGGATTCTGGGAAGTCTCTCCCTCTTCCCAGCACTGATGGTGAATTGTTTTCTTTTCTCACAGGTCAGATCAGCGAAGGAAAGTGGGAAAAAGAATCCCCAGCGGGGGTCATCTGCTCGGAGCCGCACCCCCGTCAAGGAGACTCCTGGTACCCCATCAGAGCCCCACGAGACTTACTTGTGTGGCGGCGGCAAGGACATGCCCCTGGGCGACCATCAGAGCCCTGCACGACCCCCTCACGCCTCACTCAGTTCCCCCGTCTCCGCCTGCCTAGCGGCCTCGGTTCTGCTTGCGCCCCTCTGCTGGTACTGGTGCTTGGTTGCACTGGTGGCGGTGCTTTTTTGAAAACCCGGTGGCTGCTGGTGCTGCGGTAGTGGCAGGGGAAGTAGTGGTGTTTCCTCATCCTCAAATCCACCGCCTCACCCGCATGCTGAGCAGCCTCCTCTCTGATTGTGCCGTGCTGGTGCTGGGTTCCAGTGGTGGCACAGGTGGCTGTGCTTTTTGGAAAACCCGGTGGCTGCTGGTGCTGGGGTAGTGGCAGGGGAAGTAGTGGTGTTTCCTCGTCCTCAAAGTGCCTCTGGGTGCATACAGCTGCTGTGTTGGTGAATCCACCGCCTCAACTGCGTGCAGAGCAGCCTCCTCTCTGCTTGCGCTCTGCTGGTGCTGGTTCTGGGTTCCAGTGGTGGCGCAGGTGGTGACACTTTTTTAAAGGCCTTTTGGACACAGGCGATGAGGGAACGCAGGCCAAGGCACGAGGGGGTCTTGGGACTCCTTTTCCCGCTTTCCATTTCTAGCCTGACAATTCACCTCCAGATTCTGGGAAACTGCCATGATCATTAATCAGTCAATTGATTAATTTAATCTGTATGCCGTCCTTCATCTGAAGCTCTCAGGGAGGCTTGCAGCATAAAAAGACAAAATAAAAAAACAGCATACACATTAAAAACAAAAACGAACTCATAAGCCAACCTCCCAATCCACAAGCATGTTTAAAAGGCCATGCATTGTTTAATTAGCCAAAGGCCTGGTTCTAGAGCAGAAAGGCCACTACCATTGTGCTACGAGCCCTGCTGGGCACCTCTCAGAATCTGAACCCACCCCGCACCCTACCTGCTTCGCATCTCCAGCAGCCTCCAGGCTGTCAGAACAAACATTGCTGGCTCCCGCCTCCTTTCTGGGCTGGGTAGAGAGTGCTGGTCCTGCTCATCTGACCTTCAAAGATGTTTCTTCTTTTTTTTTGCACTTCCATGCCATGATAGGCGAGAGAGGGCTGCTGTGGGGTTGCCGGCCCGCAGGAGAGGTACTCCTCCTTTTTCACCTGGAAACGCATGCAAACAGATAACTTACAAGATAAATACTGAACCAAAAGCAACCTAAGAAAAATAACTTTTTTTTTAATGACTGGATAAACCACTCATTCAATTGTATCACCTCTTGACTGATTGCTTGGAGGAGTTCCAGATAAATATATAGATGATAATATTTATTATTATCATCTATATACTTAAACATATTTCTGGACATCTTTTTGAGGCAATTTTGTGCCCCACCCCTCACCTGCACCCCTGGCGGGGGCCCACCTCACCACCCCCTAGCTAGGGCCCTGCCTGGACCACAGAGAAACCCTCTCCATAAAACTATAGGGATCTCTAAATCAGGCCTTCCTCCTCCACCCCCCAGATCACTGGGAAACACTTCCCCTGCCACACAAGGTCACAACATACCTCCGGATTTTGCTGGGTTTCCCTGCACCGCTGGGCTGCTGCTGGTTCCCCAAACCACGGCCCTGCAAAGGAAGAAGGACATTGTGCTCTCTAGGGGGGCAGAGTAAGCACCCCTGCCAGGCTGCCCATGCCCACGTCACCACAGGCTGCCAGCCTGCTCCTGCCTGGGTGCCTGACCCCTGGCTTGGAAGGAGGGGAGTGAGGGGCTGGGGCGAGACCAGCCTGCAACCCCCCAACCCAGCCCTGTTTCACGCAGGTCAGCGCCATGACCTCCCTGTAAATGTGGGGAATGGATTCCCCATGGAATTAACTTACCACAATCTCCAGTGGTTGATTCACTCCAGCCTCCTTCATAGTTTGACGTCTCAGGAGCCTTTTTTGTCCTAGGAGACAGAAAGGAAAATAAAAAACAGAGGAAGAGGTTACAGGTGGGAAAATGTCCGGGAATCCCAAAGTTTAAATTCAGAGACCTAGACTCAGGATCCAGCCTGGACCTCAACCTTTCCCTGTTCCCTCCATGTGCCCTATTAAAGATTGTAAGCCCCTCAGGGCAGGACCCTTTCGATGAAGGGTCATGTGCAGCGATGGCGCAAAGAAATAATTCGGAAGTAATTTCACCAGGCTCCTGCCCCATGCAAGCTGAAGCCTGCTAGGCGCCTTTCCTGAATACTCCAAAGCCAAGCCCTGGCTCCATGGCTCACCTCTTGCCATGGAATTAATGGAATCCTCTTGCCACCAAGTTGGGAGAGACCCCCTTCTTTCGGCATTGAACGGCCACATGCTCAGAGCGATGGCGGCTGTGTCCAGCTCAGCTTCAGCCCCCCCCCCTCGGGCCCCCTTCTAGAACCCACCGCTCTCCACTGACTCACCTGCCCCCCCCTTCAAACTCCCTTTCCCCATGGAATTAACTTACCACAATCTCCAATGTTTCTTTCAGTGGCACACCAGCCTCCTTCATGGTTTGCCGTCTCAGCAACCTTTTATGTCCTAGGAGACAGAAAGGAAAATAAAAAAGGAAGAGGTTACATGGCTCCATGTAAAGGGAATCCTCCTGCTGCCAAGTTGCACATGCTCAGAGTGATGGCGGCTGTGTCCAGCTCAGCTTCAGCCCCCCCCCTCGGGCCCCCTTCTAGAACCCACCGCTCTCAACCGACTCTCACCTGCCCCCGCCCCCGTTCAAACTCCCTTTCCAAGCCTCCTTCCATCTTCCGTCTCCACCAGAATTCCACTCTCTCTCTTCCCCCTCCCTCCCTGCTTGACATTCCCTTTGGAATTGTAATAGCATCACCTCACAATAATAATATTGCCACTCATCTCCTCTAGGCCTCCTACCTGGAGAATCCATCTTCTCTACAGGTCTCTCACTGTCATCTGACAGGCATCCCCCTTGCAGGGCATTATCAGGCTTGCTTGCAAAGCAGCACTTTGTGACATCAGCTGGCAAACGGGCCAGGCTGCTGGGTTGTCCGGCAGCTGAATGAAGAAAAATAAAACCAGACTTGCGGAGGCAAGGGAGGGCTGCTGTGGGGTCGCCGACCCGCAGGAGAGGTACTCCTCCTTGTTCACCTGGAAACGCATGCAAACAGATAACTTACAAGATAAATACTAAACCAAAAGCAACCTAAGAGATTTTTTTTTAAAATGACTGGATAAAGCACTCATTCAATTGTATCACCACTTGATTGTATTTGTGTTTACCTCCTGCCCTTCCAAGCCACTATAGTTGCCCTACGAGCCCTGCTGGGCACCTCTCAGAATCTGAACTCGCCCCGCACCCTTCCTGCTTCCTCCTCCAGCATCCTTCTTGCTGTTGCAGCACACATTCAGGGCTCCCGCCTCCTCCTAGACTACATTCAGAGATGAAAAAGCAACAGAGCGTAAGATCCTCCTTTTGCTGCAAAATAACTCTCTATGAATACAGATTCAAGTCCCAGAAAGTGCCTGCAAAAACAAATTGCTTTTTCCTTTGGAAATAAAAACAAAACAAAACTACACAATATTTTAAGAAAGGAAGAGGATTCACTCCAGGCTCACAGGCTCCACTGAGAGGCCCTATTTCATGGATGCTTTTGTGGAGATTCCTGCATTGCAGGAGGGTTGGACTAGTTGACCCTTCCAATTCTATGATTCTGTGTAGTTCCCGCTACATATAAAATGGTTTGGTATTTTTACAGGAGAAATCGGATCAGTTGTAGAAGGGTTAGGCCAGAGACCGAGGGCCCAAACTGCAACCCAAAACCCACTTATTTCTCGCAAAGTGCCAAAGTGGCAGTTTAACCTGTATATCAGTTTTTCTGTGTGTTTCACGCTTCTGTATGACTTCTGTTGTGATAAATAATCCTTCATAAAAGTTATTGCCTTACATTCTTCATTAAAATTATCTTGCCATTGATATATAATTTTATGGTATAAGGCAGTGCTTTTTTTCTAAAAAATGTTTAGGGGTACTCTCATTTTGACACAAGAAAATCACCACGGGGGGGGGGGGATACAGTTCAATGCGCCGCCACGACCACCCCAGCCTGCTCCGGCTTGCAGGGAAGTAGGAGTGGGATGGAGTTGCAACCTTTTTGAGCCATGGGCCGGTCCACTGTCCCTAGGCCTTGTGGTGGGCCGGACTATTGGGGGGGGGGGGAATTAATGAATTCCTATGCACACTGCACAATTGTATTTGTAGTTGACTTTGAACAGACTTTTAAGTCTGATTTTTGTAAATAATAGACAAAATGATAAACACTGTAATCACTCAAATGCTTGATATTGCCAGCTCTGCTTCAAAAACATCACGGTTTTCACCTCTCCCCTTTTAAAAACAAAGAGCAAAGCTGGGCTGAATTTCAACTCATCACATGCTTGCAGACACATGGCCCTCCACACAGCCACAAATTGGGAGAGTTGAAAGGGACCCTGGGGTCATCTAGTCCAACCCTAAAATACAGGGTTCATAGCAAGATTTGTACTACCAGAGAGACACACACATACTTATGTACACAGACACAACTGGGGAAGAGACCACAAGCCATGCTCCTATCATGTATCATGTACTAATGAAGAGGAAAATAAAAGTACCCAACTTTATACAGAACCCTTTTAGCAGATCTTGAAGCTAGTTTGAGTGAGAGTTTACTTCCTTAGACTAAAGAGTGCAAGTTCCTAGAGAAATGATCTTTAAAGGAAGATTGAAGTGAACATTTTTCCTAATATAGGGAGAGGATCTCTTATAAAGCATAGTTAAAACAGCCATAGATTTGATTTAAAAGGAATTCAAAAGTGAACAATTTTTCCTAAACTTGCAGAGGAATACAGTGGTGCCTCGCAAGACTCCGTGAGTCTCTTCTTGCGTTTTTTTTGTCTTGCGAAGCACGGCTATTAGCGGCTATTAGCGGCTTTAAGAAAAAGGAAACAAACTCGCAAGAACTCGCAAGACGTTTCGTCTTGCAAAGCAAGCCCATAGGGAAATTCGTTTTGCGGAACGACTCAAAAAACGGAAAACCCTTTAGTCTAGCGATTTTTTCGTCTTGCGAGGCATTCGTCTTGCGGGGCACCACTGTAGTAAGCCTAATCTATGCCCCCCCCCTGCAGTTTCCTTTAAAGGAAGCTTACTCGGGAGTAAATTTACCTAGCACAGAAGTAAGGAGAAGGGAAAAAACCCTGAAAGAGACAGAATGAAACAAGGGGGGGGGCATTTTCTAAGAAAAGAGGCCAGGAAGTCTTATAGAGACTCATATCAGGAGCCTTACAATAACTTCTGTCCAACCAAATCAAAGTTAAAACTGGACTCAGATATTTTTCTTAGAAGGAACACCATACTTTCATAGGCATATGCTTAATGAAATACATACACTGCATTTTAGCTTGAGAGAGCATTGTGCTCAACTAGGCTTTTGCAGCAGAAACATTAGGTTAACTTCGCAGCACATACTGAAATAGACTGGAACACGGATGTAGACTCACAAACTCAAAAGTTGCAGCAAAATCACCCTCCTCACTTAAACTATAGAGGGAAGAGGTGGGGTAATTCTCCTTTCAGAACACAAGTAGCACGTATACAGGATTTTACCACTTGGAAGGAAAACTCTCTTTTAGAGCCTCTCTCAAATAACAAACATTTGCACACTTCATTCTCCATTTTGTCTTGTTTAAGATTGATAAGGCTCAACATGGCTTCCTTAGATTTAGAATTTGGAGCAAGCTTGCATTTTTATTTTAGATGGCACATTTAAGATAAGCAGCTGCTGGATGTTACCTAAGTACAATTTAAACACAGGAAAAACGTTTCTTAAACACAAATTAAAGGGGACTGTCAGAGTCCAGGCGGGAAGTAAGCACCAATTGGGCTTCTTTCATGCCAGGGGCCTGAGGACTATTTTTCTTTTGATTGAGGTGCACCCATTTTAAGAATTTTAATAGCGCCAGCTTTTACTTTTATACTGCAGTCAGGGTTTTATCCCCACTTTTCAGGAAACACAATAAATAACCCACAGTAGACTCAATTTGGACAACTCCAAGAATTAGTACTGTGATACACCGCCGTTCGTCTGGCCTGACTTACTAGGCTGGTACAGCTGTTGGCCTTTCCTGGCTACTAAGCTAACAGTGCGGTCAGCGATCTCAACCCCCCCCATGGTCATTTCTCAGCCAGGGAGCCCACAGCAACCTCCTGCCTCTTACAATCTAACCTGAGAGTTCCCTACTGGACGCTTGCGTAGCGCAGTGCCAGATTGGGACTCAGAAATGACAAAGAAGGAAAGGAATCAGGTGCCCTTGCGTTCTCTGCTCACAGGTCATCTCTAACAAAGATCGCCATGGCAGAGGTGCGGCTGCACCTGGGAGTTATAGTTTCAGTGCAGAAGAAAAAGCACGACCTTTTTCTGGACACCCACCGAGAGACTAGGTCGGCAAACAGAATTACCGTATTTTTCGCACGATAGGACGCACCGGTCCATAGGACGCACCTAGATTTGGGGGGGGAAATAAAGGGGAAAAATTTTATTTCCCCCCCCCGCCAGGCGCGGGGCTGGGGCGGGGGAAGCCTGAGCTTCCCCCTCCCCCAGAACGGGACCCAGAGCCATGCCGAAGCTGCGCGCAGCTTTGGCATCGCTCTGGGAGCTTGCGGGGCTGGGGGAGGAGGAAGCCCTCCGCCAGCCTCCAAACCATGTCGGGAGACAGCGGGATGGCGCGCTGCGCCTCTCCCGCTGTCTCCCGAGTTTGCGGGGCTGGCGACGGGGAGGAGCCGGCTTCTCCCCGTCGCCAGCCTTCTAGCCAAGTCGGGGGACAGCGGGAAGGGCGCGCTGCGCCTCTCCCGCTGTCTCCCGAGTTTGCAGGGCTGGCGATGGGGAGGAGCAGGCTTCTCCCCCCGCCAGCCTTCTAGCCAAGTCGGGGGACAGGGGGATGGCGCGCTGCGCCTCTCCCGCTGTCTCCCGAGTTTGCGGGGCTGGCGACGGGGAGGAGCCGGCTTCTCCCCGTCGCCAGCCTTCTAGCCAAGTCGGGGGACAGCGGGAAGGGCGCGCTGCGCCTCTCCCGCTGTCTCCCGAGTTTGCGGGGCTGGCGACGGGGAGGAGCCGGCTTCTCCCCGTCGCCAGCCTTCTAGCCAAGTTGGGGGACAGCGGGAAGGGCGCGCTGCGCCTCTCCCGCTGTCTCCCGAGTTTGCGGGGCTGGCGACGGGGAGGAGCCGGCTTCTCCCCGTCGCCAGCCTTCTAGCCAAGTCGGGGGACAGCGGGAAGGGCGCGCTGCGCCTCTCCCGCTGTCTCCCGAGTTTGCAGGGCTGGCGATGGGGAGGAGCAGGCTTCTCCCCCCGCCAGCCTTCTAGCCAAGTCGGGGGACAGCGGGATGGCGCACTGCGCCTCTCCCGCTGTCCCCCGAGTTTGCAGGGCTGGCGATGGGGAGGAGCCGGCTTCTCCCCGTCGCCAGCCTTCTAGCCAAGTTGGGGGACAGCGGGAAGGGCGCGCTGCGCCTCTCCCGCTGTCTCCCGAGTTTGCGGGGCTGGCGACGGGGAGGTGCCGGCTTCTCCCCCCCCCCCCGCCAGCCTTCTAGCCAAGTCGGGGGACAGCAGGAAGTGCGCGCTGCGCCTCTCCCGCTGTCCCCCGAGTTTGCGGGGCTGGCGACGGGGAGGAGCCGGCTTCTCCCCGTCGCCAGCCTTCTAGCCAAGTCGGGGGACAGCGGGAAGGGCGCGCTGCGCCTCTCCCGCTGTCCCCCGAGTTTGCAGGGCTGGCGATGGGGAGGAGCAGGCTTCTCCCCCCGCCAGCCTTCTAGCCAAGTCGGGGGACAGCGGGATGGCGCACTGCGCCTCTCCCGCTGTCTCCCGAGTTTGCGGGGCTGGCAACGGGGAGGAGCCGGCTTCTCCCCGTCGCCAGCCTTCTAGCCAAGTTGGGGGACAGCGGGAAGGGCGCGCTGCGCCTCTCCCGCTGTCTCCCGAGTTTGCGGGGCTGGCGACGGGGAGGTGCCGGCTTCTCCCCCCCCCCCGCCAGCCTTCTAGCCAAGTCGGGGGACAGCAGGAAGTGCGCGCTGCGCCTCTCCCGCTGTCCCCCGAGTTTGCGGGGCTGGCGACGGGGAGGAGCAGGCTTCTCCCCCCCCCCCCGCCAGCCTTCTAGCCAAGTCGGGGGACAGCGGGATGGCGGCGTTCCGCCTCCCCGCTGTCCCCCGAGCTTGTGGGGCTGGCGGTGGGGCTCTCCTGAAGCCTGGAGAGCGAGAGGGGTCGGTGCGCACCGACCCCTCTCGCTCTCCAGGCTTCAGTGAAAGCCTGCATTCGCACCATAGGACGCACACACATTTCCCCTTCATTTTTGGAGGGGGAAAAGTGCGTCCTATAGTGCGAAAAATACGGTAAGTGAAAGAAGTGACTGTAGAAGGGAAATGAAAGAAGTCACACACAACCTTTGCCTGGGCATACTCCGAAGGGCTCGAGAGGACAGAAAGGAGGAGAAGGCAATTTTTAAGGGTTAGATGAGGAAAAAAGTAGAAAGTTTAGATTTGAAGGGAAAAGGAAGAGTTAAAGAATTTTGGTTGCTGTGGTTTAGAGAACCCAACCCACTACCCGTGTTTCCT
The DNA here is from genome assembly GCF_027172205.1 of Podarcis raffonei. Classification (NCBI taxonomy): domain Eukaryota; kingdom Metazoa; phylum Chordata; class Lepidosauria; order Squamata; family Lacertidae; genus Podarcis; species Podarcis raffonei. The sequence continues at coordinate 1,587,612 of NC_070619.1, read as the reverse complement.
ACTTATACTCACTTCCGCATGCGCTGTTCCTGGTGATCCCGGGATCTCTTGACTGGTTGTTTAAGGCCGGCCTGATCAAGCGTTGCTTCCTCTGGTTAACCCCGCTGGACCTCCAGTTATTTCCAGAGCCTGGGATCGATGGAGGACTGGTTATTCCTCCTGGCAAACTGCCTGGTGCGCGCTGGGCCACCAGTCCTTCCTCGCTTCCAGAATCCGGGTAACCAAAAGTCCCTTCGTGCGTGGTCGCCATCTGTTGTAATTAAAAATATGCCCTTTTCCCTTATGGGGTATCCAAGAGCCCATATAGAGTCCTTACATAGGTTCCCTATTGGTAGGAGAAAATAACAGAGGCCAACCAGAGAATATTGAGAAGCAAAGCAGCTAGTAAGCTTGATCTTTCTCGATCTGTTGCAACAGGGTGCTCCCCTCACATGCAGGAAAGGAGGAGGACCCAGAAAAATAGTGTGCATACCCTTATAAAGACTTTTGAAATTCCACCCTGTAGATGAAGACCACCCCCAGAAACATCATACATACATCACAGGAAAAGATAGGTAGCCGTGTTGGTCTGCCATAGTCAAAACAAAAATTTTTTTTTCCTTCCAGTAGCACCTTAAAGACCAACTAAGTTAGTTCTTGGTATGAGCTTTCGTGTGCATGCACACTTCCTCAGATACACTGAAACAGAAGTTGCCAGATCCTTCTATATAGTGAGAAGGTGGGGAGGGGTATTACTCAGAAGGGTGGTGGGAATGGGTGATTGGCAGATAGCTGTGATGAGCCTGTTGACGACTCTTAACGACTGCAATAGGTCTTACGGGAAAAAGCAAGGGGTGAGAAGGTGAAAAATGGCTTTGTCATGTATAATGAGATAAGAATCCAATGTCTTTGTTCAGACCAGGTCTCTCCATGGTTTTAAGTTTGGTAATGAGTTGCAATTCAGCAGCTTCTCTTTCCAGTCTATTTCTGAAATTCCTTTGTAGTAAAACAGCTACTTTGAGATCTTGTATAGAATGTCCTGGGAGACTGAAGTGTTCTCCTACTGGTTTCTCTGTCTTGTGATTCTTGATGTCCGATTTATGTCCATTTATTCTTTGGCGTAAGGTTTGGCCTGTTTGTCCAATATAGAGAGCTGAAGGACACTGTTGGCATTTGATGGCATATACCATTTGTCCGATAATAAATGCTGGAAATGTAATGAGTCTGAAGGCACATTTTTTCACCTTTGGTGGACATGCCCAAGGATTAAGAATTTCTGGGAGATGATTTATAATGAAATGAAAAAGGTATTTAAATATACCTTCCTGAAGAAACCAGAGGCCTTTCTCCTGTGCATGGTCGGCCAATTGGTGTCAAAGAAGGATAGAACTTTCTTTATGTATGCCACAACAGCAGCAATAATACTTATCGCAAAGCACTGGAAGACACAAGCTCTACCCACCCAGGAAGAATGGCAGATGAAGCTGATGGACTACATGGAATTGGCGGAAATGACTGGCAGAATCCGAGACCGGGGAGAAGAGTCGGTGGAAGAAGATTGGAAAAAATTCAAAGTATATTTACAGAAATATTGCAAAATTAATGAATGTTAGAAGGATGCTGGAATGAAGTTATATGGCTTTAGCAGAAATGTTATAAAGAATTAAGTAAAAATAGATTGTTAATGGGCCAAAGTGGAAAATTTAATGTTAGATTGTGTTAAGATAAATTATAGAACAAAAATTGAGAAAGATGGAAAAGATTTGCTGAAATAGCTAATTGAACTAGAATACAAAAAAGGGAGGTGTGAGGAGGTCGATGAAACAAGTAAATGAAAGGTAAAGATACGGAAATATTGGATGTGTTTTTTAAATGTTTTTGTTTTTCTTGTTGTTTTGCTGTATTGTTTTTTGTTTTTCTTTTTATTTATGATGTATTGTAAGGTACTGTTTTGTTTTGTTTAACTTTTTATTGTTTCTTTTTTCTTTTTTCTGTAACTATTAAACCTCTAATAAATATAATTTTAAAAAAAGAAAGAAAAGAAGTTGTTGGCCTCCGTCTGTCTCGAGAGACAATGGAGGAGTTCCTGAGGGGGTTGAGGTCAAGCCCTTGAACGGTTGCAGTGTCTGCTGGGGTTGCAGAGACTGATGTGGGAGAGACGTGTTTTGTTGCAGCCGGGGCAGAGGAAGGCAGTTTTGCTGCTGCAGAAGTGCCAGGGCGTTTCTTCTCTCTGGGCTCCTCCCAGTGGCCATTCCTCCTCTGGTCACCTGACTGCCTGTCTCCAGGCACCATGGTCTTCAGCATGGTCTTCCCACATGGCGGGATCAATGTTGCCAGCCTTCATGCCACGTTGGCAGACATCTTTGTGAGGCTCTTTGGGGCTGGGAAGAACTTCCGGCCACAGGCTCGGGGCGACTTTCCAGGCTGTGTTTGAAGATGGGCCCTGGGACTGGGTGACGCCTGGCTTTCAACATTGTGCTCTATCCCCAGAGAAACATTGCAATATACTGACCGATCACAGTGTCTGAAATATGAATGGAGCGAGGTAGAGGCGAACAGGGCCAGATGTCTCTGCAGGTTCCATAAGAACAGAAGAAGAACCTGCCTTGCTGCTCTGACAGGCATCTTTGGAGTTGGGCACCAGACGGGGCTCCTTGTTCTCTCCCTGTCGCCTTGCATCCCTCTCCCTGCTTCCTCCTCACCTGCGCAGTAGTTCTTGAGCAGGATGCAAAAAAGATTCCAGGGCTGGCAATGGCGGAGCTTCATGCTCCGGCCGGGGGGGGGGGGCGGAGAGCAGGCGGGGGCAGGGCTGGCACGCATCCTGGGGGCGGGGCGTGCCACCTGCAGGGGCGGGTGCCCAGCGCAGGCGGGGGGGCAGCCGCGATGGCACCCTGCCGGGATCGCGCTGCCGGGGACAGTGTGTTCTCCCCGCCCTCCTCTTCCTCCGCCAGAGAGGGCTTGGAAGGTGGAGCAGAGTTTGCATGATATTTCTTTTTTTTATATATAAATATTTATTAAAGTTTTAAACACAAACATATAATCACACAATACAAAATAAAAAAATTAACAAACTAAAGAAAAAAGTGAGAAAAAACAGACATAGAAAAAGTATATATAAAAAAGAAAAAATCATAATAGCAAAATATAAGAAAGAAAACAGAAAAAGTTCAAAGTTAACTCCATCTTTCAATAGTCCTTAGTCTCATTTTCTTAATTCTTTGACCTCCTCACACCTCCCCTTTTGTATTCCCATTTAAAAAGTCCTTTCAGCAAATCCTTACCCTCTACCATTTTTCATAGCTCAATATCATCACCTATTGTAAATATATATTTTAACCGTTATCAAGCCATACTTGCATATTCTTGTAAAACTTTTTACCAATACCACTTATTTTCCATCCAACATCATTTTAACATTCCTTAATTTTACAGTATTTCTGCAAGTAGTCTTTAAATTTCTTCCAATCTTCGTCCACCGACTCTTCTCCCTGGTCTCGGATTCTGCCAGTCATTTCTGCCAGTTCCATGTAGTCCATCACCTTCACCTGCCACTCTTCCAGGGTGGGTAAATCTTGTGTCTTCCAATACTTTGCAATGAGTATTCTTGCTGCTGTTGTTGCATACAAAAAAAAAGTTCTGTCCTTCTTTGGCACCAATTGGCCGACAATGCCCAAGAGGAAGGCCTCTGGTTTCTTCAGAAAGGTATATTTAAATACCTTTTTCAATTCATTGTATATCATTTCCCAGAAGGCCTTAATCTTTGGGCATGTCCACCAAAGGTGAAAGAATGTACCTTCAGTTTCTTTACATTTCCAACTTTTATTATCGGGCAAGTGATAGATTTTTGCGAGCTTGACTGGTGTCATGTACCACCTATATATCATTTTCATAATATTCTCTCTTAAGGCATTACATGCCGTAATCTCAGGGTCATGGGCAAAATATTCCTGCATTGCAGCGGGTTGGACTAGATGACCTACAGGGTCTCTTCCAACTCTGATATTCTATCCCTGCTTCAGCAGCTAAGGCGAGTCCTCCAGATTTCACCCATGTGGTTGGAGATGGGAGCAGGATCACACCCTCCCTCCAGCCCCTTGGAACCAGGGAAGGGGGCAGAGAGAAGAGGCAGCTCTCAATGTCTGCAGAAGCTGACTTAGGCCTAACTCTGAAAAGATTTGTGCTGCGTGCATTTTTTAAACCCAGCGTTTATGGGTCATAAAGTGCCTCTGTCTCCAGGCTCGGCTGCCCATTCACCTAGGAAAGGGCAGGGCTTCAGAAATCCACTTCTGCCACTGCTTCTGTGGCCTCCGCATGCAAAGTCGCTCCCCCTCAGCTGCTCCCTCCTCCTCTCACGTAGGGACTTGGCCCTGCTCCAGCCCTGCCAGGCAGCAGGAAGGTTTGCAAGTAAAGAAGCGAGAGGCAGGCTTTCCCCTCCAGCCGCTCGAAGCAAAGGCTTCCTTGTTGTAGAGTCCTAGAACGGCAGAGGGGTTGCAATGCAGGAACCGCAGTTTTGGTGCCTTGGGAGCATTTGCACCCTGGGAGGATGCTGGCAATGAAGTCATGGCAATGCTGAGCGTTCTCTCACTCGCACCCCCCAGTTAAGGGCCTTGTGGGTGGGTGGGTGGGGCAGCCTGGGTGATTTCCCCAGCTTGGCCTGGGGTGCTGACTCACCCCGATGGGTGCCGAGTCTGCCTTTCTGACAGCAAAGCATGTGGGAATACACCTCCCTCTCTCTCCTTGTGAGTGTTCTTGATGGCTGTGAGTCACGCTGCCCATCACAGGCACCCTCCCTGGTGCTGCTAGAAGCCATTATCTCTGCAGGGGACAAAGACAGAGAGGAAAGCAGGCAGGGTTCTCGGGAGGGCGGCTCTCAAATCTCCACCTGCGCCAGAAACAGGGAGCCAGGAGGGGGAAAGGGCAGGATTCTCATGCCCCTCCAACCAATCCAGATCTCTGGCCCAGGCTGGGGGGGGGCAGCTCTCCATCCCCCCCCAAAATGCTTTTTAGGGAACTGCTAAGCCTTTTCTCCCTCTAGACTTGCAGCATCTCGGGCACAGAGGGGGACATTCCCAGTGCATTCAAAAGGGTTCCCTGTGTTCAGCATCCCCCCCCCCGGGCTGGGAATGCCCTGTGAACCCGAGACCCCGGAGAGCCACTCAGCCAGTGCCAGCAGTACTGAGCTGCAATGGCCTGACTCTGCATCAAGGCGGCTGAGATTGCAAACAGATGAATATCAGCCTGGATAGCTCAGTTAGTTAAAAGGCTGCTGATAAGGCCAAGGTTGCAGATTCAGTCATCGTAAGAGACAACTGCATATTCCTGCCTTGCAGGGGCTTTTGCTAGACGACCCTCAGGGGTCATCCAACGCTTCAGCTATGTGATCTCCCCTCCACAGTTGAATCCTCACTGCTGGAAACCACAAGGAGGGAAGAGTTGCTCTTGTGCTCAGATCAAAGAATCATCAGAAGGGACCCCAAGTGTCATCCCGTCCAACCCTCTGTGATGCAGGAATATGGGAACGGAGCCTGCAACCTTGGCCTTGTCAGCACCACACTCTCAGGAATGGAGCTGCCCTGCCCAGGGTCCTGTTCTCACAGTCGCCAAACACAGTTAGCACCAGGGAGCCCAGATAGACTGCCTCTGGGCCTGGAGGTTCCCTAAAGGCACAAGACGACCCAAAGCCCCCAGTCTAGCCCAGCCCCCAGCTCTCACAATGGCCAGCCACAGAAACTGCCACACCCATAGGATCAGGGCCCCATTGGGAGGGGGTCAGGCCTCCCCATGCACGGAGAAGCCATTTTGCACAAGCAGCTGTTACGGTAAAATCTGGGTGCGAGGCTGCTCTGCCACCCAGCTCGTCGGACTAAGTCCCTGCGGAGCAAAATGAGCGCAGCCGGAGACGGGAGCAAGATGCAGAAGATCCACGTTTATTGCGCAACAGGTTCAAGGCGAGATTGAACCCCGAGGATGGGGTGACATGAACATTTAAAACTTCCCTCCCTTACCCATGATACAGTGCAGAAGCATCATCAATACATCACAGTTACATCATGAATATATCAAGAAAGGGTTGGGTTACACAGGATTAACATAGGGAGGAGGGAGGGGGAATATGCAGAGTTGGGGATATGCACAGATAAAAATGCTGGGACAGATTCTTCGGGCATATATAAGTATATGCCATCCCCGGAGCATTTTATGGTGGCATTTAATTTGGAGAGCAAATTAAATTCTGTATCACAGCCATTTGAGGTCACAACTTGCTGCATTCTGAACTTTATTGGAAAATGACACGGTGTTTAAAAACAGGGTCTTTGCTTCATAAATAGTCCATTCATAAATGGGGACGTTGTGCCAGAGGTGGAGGGGCAGCCCCCGCCATAAAAGGGGTCTCCTCTCCCTTGGACAAGGCGGATGGAGGGTGCCGCGTTGGACAGCCATGTGCCCCCATCCTGCCCTCCCTGCGGAATCTGGCCCCTCAGGCCTCCTTGGGGCCCCGGCTGGCTGGATTCTCCCCCTCCCCCTTAACAATATACAATATATCTTTATTGTCACTGTCCCATGCAGGACAATGAAATTGAAAAAACTACATAAAACCACATAAAACCTGCATAAAAACTGCATAAAACTACCACAAAACTACATAAAACTACTACAAAACTACATAAAACATTCAAAACCCCCTAAAAACCTCTAAAACCCCATTTTAAAATACACGATACTATAGAAACCCTTTGGCTCTGGGGGGCTTGGACCCCTGGTCAACCTTGGCTTTCTTGGCCGCTGTAGGCGCCTTGGCCTCTGCCTGGGGGGCCCCTCGTCCTCGGCCCCCGTCTTGCTTTCCTTAGACACAGCTTTCTGGCGGGCACCGGGTGTGTTTGCCGGGAGGGCCTTGGAAGAGCTCTGTTTCTTGAGGATTTGGGCCTCTTTCTCCCCCCGGGGGACTTCTTTGCCTTGGGCTTCGCTGGAGGTTTGCCTGGATCCTGCGAGGCAGGAGAGAGAGGAGAAGGGGCTCAACTGGCAGAATGGCAGAGTTGGAAGAGACCCTGAGGGCCATCCAGCCCTGCCAGTTTGAAGCCATGCTGGACCCTGCTTAGCTCGGCAAAAGTGCCAGCAGCCTTATTGCTGCACACAAGTCACCACAGTGGCCCTTGAGGCTCTGAATCTCGGAGCCAAAGATTCCTGCATTGCAGGGGGTGGACTGGATGACCCTGGGGTCCCCTTCCAACTCTACACTATGGAGAAGCAATGAAGGAGTTCCCCACTTCCTTGGGTGCAAGCTAAACAGAGATCCAAATGCAAACATTTGTTCCTTCAGGCCAGGGATGGGGTACACTCTCAAGGGCCAGATGCGGCCCTCCATGACTTACTGCCTGGCCCTCAAAAGGCTCTGCCAGTGCTTTTGCCCTTGGACAATTGCCTCTCATTTCGAGGAGGGGTGAGTGTGCGTCACCTGCTAACCAAAGGCAGCCCTGACATTTGCCACTCATTCGCCTCCACCACTGGCCCCTGGAAGGTTGTGCAGATGCGCATGCGGCCCCCGGGACGGAAAGCCTTCTGACTGAAAGGGGACCTGGACTGTGCAGGAGGGGAGGCGGCTCCATGGCAGCATCTCGGCGGCCTGAGGCCAGTTCTGGACGCTGCTCTTTGGAAGAAATTCAGAGGAGGGCAAAGAAAAACAATCAGAGATAAGTGGGGAGACAGAGGAAGCCCCTGGAGGAAAGTGTGAAGGAGCTTGCAGAGAGAGGTTCAGCTTGGAGGGGCGGAGGCAGAGAGTTAAGACCTCAGCAGGCTTTGAGGCCCAGCTGTTAGAGAACCAGAGCTGGGAGGGGTCCCCAGAGGTCATCCAGCCCAGCCCCCTGCAATGCAGGACTCTCAGATAAAGCATCCCTGACAGATGCCCGCCCAAGCTCGGCTTAGAAACCTCCAAGGAAGGAGAGCCCCCCCCCCATCTTCTCAGGGACCCATTCCAGACAGAAAGGGCTTCCTCGTTCTCAGCTGGATTAGTGACCCCCACTCCGGCCCCTTCTGCCCCACTGCCTGGTTGGCTGGTGGCAAGAAGAGGCCAGAGCTCAGCACTGTGGGGCGGCAGCCCCCAGCAAAGAAGACAAACCACCCTGAGTTCTGCAGGTGAAGGGTGCTGCACTAGTAAACAACAACAACGAGACCCAGGACTTGCGGTACCTTGGTAGCTTTCGCCTTGGTACTTGTGCTGGGACCCGCCTCCTCCTCCTCCCCTTCTGCGATTGTTGGAGAGGGAACAAAAACACCCCAGAAGTCACAGCTGAGCAGGGGGAGCCCAGGGTGGGGGCCCAGCCTCTTAAGCAAGGGGTCTGTGGCCAGAGCAGAAAGGCTGGCCGAGCCAAGCAGAGAGAGCGAGAGAGGTGGCCATCCAGAAGGAGAGCCAGGCTTTGACCTTGTTCGCCTCCCTTGCTCCTCCCAGAAACACGGCTGCTGCTGCTGCTTTTGGACTCTCCTCAGGGCAGGAGACCCACCTGCTGACCCAGTTCAGGCGCCCTGTCACTCTGTCACCGCAGTGGGTTGGGCTGGATGACCCCTTGGGTCCCTCCCAAATCCCTATGGGTCTAAGATCCTTGGGCGAGGGTCCTGCAATTCTGCTGCCCGCTCTCCCGGGGTCAGCTGAGGCCCTGCTGGCAGGCTCCCCTTTTGGTGACCAGGTGTTTGGCCACTGGGAGGACAGGATGCCAGACTGGACAAGTCCCCTTTGGCCTGATCCAGCTGCTGCTGCTGCTGCTTCTGGGTTCTCCTTAGTTTCTTGCGATTTCTCTACAGAGCCTCCTTGGACAGAGATGGTCTACCTTACAACGCTGGAGAACAAGAGCAGGAGGAGGCTGCTGCTCTCACAACCCACTGGCGGGTTTCCCTTTGAGATGTCTGGTCCTGTGAGGACAGGGTCCTGGACAGGATGGGTCCCCATTCTGCAAAATGCGCTCACCCCCCCCCCAAACAGCAATGCATCCATCCCTATAAATTCTCATATGCAAACTGGCACCGCCCCCTGCCGCCTTCTTTTGCTCAAAGGGCCCCCTAACATTTATGGGTGCTTCCTCCTTCTCAGATGGTCCTCCATGCAGTGGGTTGGACTAGATGACCCCCGGGTGTCCCTTCCAACTCCAGGACTCTAGGATTCCTTCTCCTCTGGCCTGCCCTCCCGGGAGCACCCACTCCCAGTGGCGGGGGGCCAGGGTGGGCGCAGGTGGCCAGGCAGAGGTCGGCTGGGACGCTCCCTTCCCTCCTGGGCACACGCTCTTCCCTCCAACGCTCCGCAAACACAGGCCAGGCAGCTGCCTCTCTGCACACCCTGATCCTCTGCCAGGAGTTCCCACAGTGGGGCAGCTGGGCCCTTTCGGACTCTGGACTTGATGGGCAGATCAGGGTGGGTGGGTGTGTTCTGCAAATTGCTTCCAAAAATACCATGCCAGGTGTCTATGGGTCCAGCCCAAAGGGGTCCCATCTAACATCCTGTCCTCCTAGAGGCCAGTATTTTCCCTGTCCACCCTTTCCATGCCTGGCATCACCTCTCCCTCGCCTGTTCCCCTAACGCTGCACCCCGTTCCTCTCAAGGCATCTCTCCATCTTCCCCTCGGTCTTTTGGGGTGCCCTTTCCTGACCTGCCATAGCCAGGGAGGGCCTGGCAAAGCCAGTGCTGCACAGGATTCGCCTGCATTTCCAGGGACCTGCTTCCCTGCAGAGGCTGTGCAGGTTAAGGGCGGAGCTGGTTGCCCGCAGCACTTGCACCCAGGCCAGCCTCACCCACAACCTCCCATCTGCCCGGATTTCGGAGCCCAAAGCAGAGAGCAGAGGAAGTTGCCTCCTTCCTCTGTCCCTCCCTGCCCAGCCTGGGCCCCTGCCAACAGTTGACTCAGTCCTCCAGCTGCTGCCTGGTTTCGGCCCAGCAGGATCTGCAGGCCGGCAGAGAGGCTTGCCATCCTCCTCCTCCTCTTCATCCCGGGTGATGGGGCAGATTCTGCATCCCAGGTGGGACCCAAGAGTTTGCCCAGGTCTTAAGAAAGAGGTGGATTTGCCCTGCCAGACCTTAAACTTTATTATGAATCAGCCGCTTTTTGCTGGCTGAGAGAATGGCTGCTTCTTGAAAATACTGAAGTGTTGGATTTAGAAGGTTTTAATAATGTATTTGGTTGGCATGCATACTTGTGGTATGATAAGGTAAAAGCACATAAAGCATTTAAAAATCACATTGTTAGAAAAGCATTGTTTAATGTTTGGATAAGATATAAGGATTTGTTAGGGGAAAAAACCCCAAGATGGTTGTCACCAATGGAAGCAAAGGCACAGAAAAAACTCAATATGGAAGGCAAATGGCCAAAATATTGGGAAATTCTGGAACAAGATGGAGAGAGAATAAAATTGCAGAGCTTTGAAAAATTGAAAAACAAAGTGCGAGATTGGCTCCATTATTATCAAATAATGGAGGCATACAAATTGGATAAAAAAGTTGGTTTCCAGGTGGAAAAATCAAAATTGGAAACAGAATTGTTAGAACCAAAAACTAAGAATTTGTCAAGAATGTATAACTTGCTGTTGAAATGGAACACTCAGGATGAAACGGTGAAATCAGCTATGATTAAATGGGCACAAGATGTTGGTCATAATATAATGATGGCTGTCTGGGAACGATTATGGACCACAGGCATGAAATTTACGGCATGTAATGCCTTAAGAGAAAATTTAATGAAAATGATTTACAGGTGGTACATGACACCAGCTAAACTTCAAAAAATCTATCATTTGCCCGATAATAAATGTTGGAAATGTAATGAGAATGAAGGTACATTCTTTCACCTTTGGTGGACATGCCCAAGGATTAAGGCATTCTGGGAGATGATTTATAATGAAATGAAGAAGGTATTTAAATATACCTTCCTGAAGAAACCAGAGGCCTTTCTCCTGGGCATGGTCGGCCAATTGGTGTTAAAGAAGGATAGAACTTTCTTTATGTATGCAACAACAGCAGCAAGAATACTCATCGCAAAATATTAGAAGACACAAGATTTACCCACCCTGGAAGAGTGGCAGATGAAGGTGATGAACTACATGGAGTTGGCGGAAATGACTGGCAGAATCCGAGACCAGGGAGAAGAGTCGGTGGAAGAAGATTGGAAAAAGTTTAAAGACTATCTACAGAAATACAGTAAAATTAATGAATGTTAGAAAAATGTTGGAATGAAGTTATATGGCTTTAGTAGAAATGTTATAAGGAATTAAGTTTAAATAGATCATTAGAGCATTAAAGGGAAAAATAAGGTTAGAATGTGTTAAGATAATTATAGGATAGAAAATAGAAGAAGATGGAAAGGAATTGCTGAAACAATCAATAGAAGTGGAATACAAAAAGGGAGGTGTGAGGAGGTCGTGGAAATTATGGTACTGAAAGGAGGATAAAATATTGAAATTGGACTGTTTTAAATGGTTTTGTTTTGTTAGTTGTAGGCTAGTGTTTTGTAGTTGCCCCCCTTTTTGTTATTAATATTGTTGTGTTTTTTTCTTTTTTTGGTTTTTTGTAGTGTTGTGTTTAATTTGTTGGAAAACTAATAAATATTATTATATATAAAAAAAAGAGTTTGCCCAGGTCTTGATCAGCTGAACTCCGGAGAGCAGAATTTCTCAATTATTCATTTAACCCAAATATCTTAGAAATCCCCAAGTCACATTACAACTTTTTAGTCCCCTCATTTCAGGAGTGTGAGAGCTGGAAGATTTGGCGCTCCCTCTTGCTGCCAGAAAGCTCTCCCTAATTTGCAGAGGCTTGTGGGCAAAGCAAGAATGCAAATGGAGAATTCACTCCTGCTGCCTCCAATACGATGCAGCGCAAAGCGTTGAGCAAGGGCATAAAGAGTCTAGTCCTCACTATTCAGAATGAATAAGAACATAGGCAGCTGCATTCTTCAAGCCAGGCCACCCACCCGCTTGGGATAAGACATCCTTTCCCTGCACTGCTGTGGACTGTGATTTAATCTGAAGCTGGGGGATAGAGAGGTCTGAGGTCCCCACAGTGCTGGGAATAGCGTGATCCCCCGTCTGAAATCCCAAAGAGCTGCTGCCAGCCAGTGCAGGCAATGCTGATGCAGATGAGCGTTGGTCTGATGTGAGACAAGTTCTGCATTCCATGGTCTGCGTCGCTTGAATGCAGTCACTTGGCTGTTACTCATACAAAAGTTCTTGAAGACTGGGCACATTACTCAACCACCTGAAGCGCCTGCAGTTCACCCAGGAACTCTGAGTGACAGCCTTCAATCCAAGGAATGCTCTGATGCTCTGCACATGTGGAGAAGAGCAGAGAGGGAGCACAAGGGGCCTGCACAGAATAAAGAGGAGAAACGGGCAGAATATGCAAGCGGAAAGAGGGAAGAAGGAGGTGCTAGGGCTGCCTGGTCATAGAATTGTATGGTTGGGAGGGGTACCCAAGGGTCCTCTAGTCCAGCCCCCTGCAGGGCAGGAATCTCAGCATTGTGCTTGTTGCATGGAAGACTCGGCACAGTTCCCTGCGCTGCCCACAGGCCCAGCGTTGTGTCCATTGCACTCCCCCCCCCAAAAAAACCCCCACACTCCTGCCCTGTGAGAAGCCTGCCTGCCTGCCTTTGGGTCTTCTCGGCTGGAAGCCAGCGGCCGCCAAAGCTCAGACAAGCCGAGGATTTTATGAGGCAGCCTGTTCCTAGACAGCTGTCTGGATCCCACCCTCTCACTCTCTGCATGCCAAGTCTGGAGTGGGGCTGGAGGAGCCCCAAAAGGGGGCCTGGCTGCGGGGGGGGGGCTCTCTTTGCAGCCTCCCCAGAGGAAGTGGCTTGTCTGCAGTGGAGACACCCTGGCAGGCGGCGACCGTGAGGGTTTTGCTTGGTGCTCAGAGTCTCTGGCCTGGGAGATGTCTGGGGTTCGGCTGCAGCCAGACTGGGTGGGTGGCGGAGAAGAAAAGAGAGGACTCATCCGGCCAGGCAGCCAGCAGCGTCACTTGCCAGAGCCCAGAGGCTCAGCTGGTGGAAGCAGGGAAGCCTCCTCACCCCCAGGGGAGGTCAAGAGCAGGAGAACATTGGAAAAAGCCTGGACCCATCTGGATCGGAAGACCCCCCAGTGGAAGGAGCCCTGATGGCTGCATGCTGCTTCCAGGATCAGAGACAGGATGGGAACAGCAAGAGGCTTAGAAAGTGGCTGTTGCATCTAGTCCTGCATTTGAGCTTCCTGTCTGGTTGGCTACTGCAAAGAACAGGTCTCTGGACAGGATGGGCCCCCTTTGGCCTGATCCACGCCCAGAGCTCCCTCCTTGGGAGGGAGTTGAAGGTGTCCTGGTGTGTCCTCCGTCCCTTGCTTTCCTTGCAATTCCTGTCCCATTTTATGACTCCTATCTCATCTTCGCTCTGCCTTTATCTCCTCCACCCTTAACCTTTGTCCCAGCGACACACTTGGCTTGCACAGACCTTTGGGCCTTATCAGTTCTGCACGGAGCTTAGCCTGGTGTCAGTGGTGCTGGCTCCTGGAAGGTGGCATGTAAAGCAGGAAGAGGAAGAGCGTTCCTGGGTGTCCATCCCACCTCTAGCTGGTCCCCAGCGGCTGCAGGACCCACAGACACCATATTTATACATAACAATTATTCCATTCAATTAAAAACGAGATAAGTTTACCCAAACCTTTGGACCTCCCTCCCTCCCTCCATTAGTTCTGGTTTGTTTTTTTAATTTCTATATTTCATTTCTGCAACTTTTACTGTAATCTAAGAGAAGACTCCCTGGAAAAGACCCTGATGCTGGGAAAGATGGAGGGCGCAAGGATAAGGCGACGACAGAGGACAAGGTGGTGGGACAGTGTTCTCGAAGCTTCCAGCATGAGTTTGACCCAACTGCGGGAGGCAGTGGAAGACAGGAGTGCCTGGCGTGCTCTGGTCCAGGGGGTCACAAAGAGGCGGACACAACTAAGCGACTAAACAACAACATCTAGTATATATCCGGAATTTCCAAAGTTCACATTACTTTGCAAGTGTTGGTTATATTCCTGCTACTGTTTCCAGCTGCTTACTGTGGTCTCCCAAATATGTTCCAAAATCCTTCCAGTCTCTTGTAAAAATATGACCTTCCTGAGTGCTGATCTTTCCTGCCAGCTTTGCCATTTCCGCCTACTCCATCCATTTGGTCTGCCCTACTTCTCTGGTCGGTCCTTTGTCTTCTTTCCACCTCTGGGCTAGGAGCATCCGTGCTGCTGTTGCCGCATCCATAAACAGTCTTTACTTATCTCTTGGTAGTTCGGCACATGTTGTTCCTAATAAAGAAGCTTCTGCTTTTTAAACAAAAGTTATCATAAACTTTTTAAAAAAATTCTTTATATATCATTTCCCAGAATTCTTTTACCACCCCACATGTCCACCACATGTAATAAAATGTACCTTCCTTCTTCTTTCGTTCCCAACACATTTCAACATGTTCTGTAAATTTTTGCTAGTTTACTGGGTGTCAGGTCCCGATGATACATCATTTTCATGTAATTTTCCTTCAACATACAGCAAGCTGTAAATTTTAAATTTTCCTTCCATAACTTTTCCCATTGTGAAAACTATATTATAACCAAAACCTCCTGCCCTGTGTATCATCACAGATTTAACTTCTTCTTCATCTTTAGTATACCATTCTAAAATCAATTTATACATTTTAGATAGTAATTTCATATTATTTTCCAACAGATCTTTTTCGAATTTTGATATCTCCGTACTACAGCCATTTTTTAAATCAAGTTTCAAAACATCATTAAATTGATAATACTAAATCCTATCTGTTAGTAAATCTTTAATATCTTCAAACTTTTTCAACTTCAGCTGATCTTCTCCTTCTGTTAACAGCTCTTTACAGGTTGCCTCCTCTGCCTGCCACGTCCCTCCTTGAGGTCTCCGGAGTTTCAGAAGGTGTCGTTCACTTCGGCTCAGGGAGCTGTCTGAGCTGATATCTATTTTGGGGAACTGCAGAGGACGAGAACTGCCTGTCAGCAGCGCTGGGAAGGGAGGAGAGACTTCCCAGAACCCTCTGCAACCTGGCCTGATGCTACAAGGCTCTCTTTGGCCACTCTGGCTTCCCTGCCTGGGCTTCCCTCCTCCTCTGTCACTTTTTCCGTGTGGGTCTTCATCCTCAGAGGTTGACTGTTGGCCCAGACAGGATGGAGGAACCAGCCCAGAGGTGGTGGCAGTGGTGGTGGGGAGAGGGGAGAAAGGAACCCAGAAGCCAAACTCTCCTGTCCGCATTGAATAGCTGGCCAGGAAAGGCCTGGCGCCTTGGGAGGCTGGTCCATCAGGATGAGTGGGGCAGAAAGCACAGCCTTCCCTCAGCAGCCCCCTGCCTGTCTGCCCCTTGCTCACAACTGGTCCAGAAAGTGGCCTCTTCCTTCCCAGCCTCAGGGTTGCCCTTGTGCAGCTCAGCAGGGCTTCCCTCCTGCTCTGTCTGCTCTGCACCTCATTTATGAGTCCCAAAAAGAGTCCAGTGAGGACACTGAGCTGAGGGAGCTCTCGGGGGTGATTTTTGGCACCTGCGAGGAAGAGGGAGAAGTAATGCGTGTGCCATAAACAGCTCTTTCCAAAATATAAAAACCAGTATCAGGAACATTAAAATGCAAAAGAAAAGCAATTAAAAAACACAACCAAACATTAAAACTCAAGGCACCCGTAATTGAAACAACAGAACAGCGGTGTAGCTAGCCGGTCGGGTGCCTGGTGGAAGGCACGCGTCCTGAGGGCGGGGGGCACCTCTCTGCCGCCTCCCCCTCAGCTGTAAATCGGCTGAGGGAGAGGCAGAGGGCAGACACAAGCCCCACGCTGCTGTTTCAGGCAGCACCGGGCCTGCAGGCGCCCAAGCCCCCATGTCACCCCCAGGAAATGGTTTGCTAATTCTTGTTACTTATTCTTGCTAATTCTTGTTAATTAATTCTTGCTAATTATTATTCTCCTAATAAATAGAAGACAGAGGAGGTCACAAGGTTTTTCTCATTTTGATCACAGAAGTAAAATCATGATTTGGGGTAAACTGAGATGCAACGACCTCTCCACATCAACTGAACCCAATGTTTCCTTCCTTATTCTGAAGACACAGCTCTTTACCTTGACCTTCCTAATGCAAACAATTTTATTTCTTTTTAAACTTTTATTTATGCATTTTTACAACTTGTAATACACTTCATACTGTAACAATCATTTATCCTAGGACTTCATGGCATTCTAAGTAAACCTTAGTCAGCTGCATTTTATAATATTCTACCCATTTTCATCTCAAATCATCCTTGTTATTTGCTGGTCATAAGTCCCACTTGTATGTTAAATTGAACATTGTATCCTCAATGATATTCTCCAAAACAGTTCCACACTTCTGTTATTCATGATTCATCCTTATTTCTTAATTTTGCGGTAATAGTTACTAATACTGTCTATTCTACCAATTTATTCTGCCAGATTTCTTCCGTGGGTACTTCTTTGTCTTTCCATTTTTTCACATACACCATTTTAGCTGCAAAAGATATTGAGTGCTTAATGCAAACAATTTTCTATTGCTTCCATGGACTGCTCATAGTAATGAGATCCCAATGGCCCCTATATTGTCCTCTGATGTCAGGCTTTGGAGAACCGTCTTCCTCCCCACTTGGCCGTGGATAGCAGAACAAAGGAAAAGGAGTCTTCTTACCACTTAGAAACTTTAATAATCACAGCGAGAGAACAAAGAACACATCTCCTAGTAATTAAAGAGCCCACCTTCGGTCCCGCATTGCTTCTATGTCTCCTAATCTGAGACTTTGGGGAGGGCAGTGGAAGAATGCTGTCTAGAGACTGTGAATCTGTTAACCCTCTCCCTGCCAGTGTTTCTTCTCCTAGCTGTTCCCCATCTAGTATTTCCCAACTTCTGCCTTCTGAACTATGTCCCTCTGCAAACCGCTGTTCCAACCCTCTACTCTGTTCCCGCAATTCCTCCTCAGTGCAGCCCTCCGCAGCACAGTCCCTGACATGTGATCATTTTAATATAACGTATTGTTATTTTTGTATTCCGCTTTTTTTCTTGTGTCAAAATGAGAGTACCCCTAAACATTTTTTAGAAAAAAAGCACTGCCTTATACCATAAAATTATATATCAATGGCAAGATAATTTTAATGAAGAATGTAAGGCAATAACTCTTATGAAGGATTATTTATCACAACAGAAGTCATACAGAAGAAGCGTGAAACACACAGAAAAACTGATATACAGGTTAAACTGCCATGTTGGCACTTTGTGAGAAATAAGTGGGTTTTGGGTTGCAGTTTGGGCCCTCGGTGTCTGGCCTAACCCTTCTACAACTGATCCGATCTCCCCTGTAAAAATACCAAACCATTTTATATGTAGCGGGAACTACACAGAATCATAGAATTGGAAGGGTCAACTAGTCCAACCCTCCTGCAATGCAGGAATCTCCACAAAAGCATCCATGAAATAGGGCTCTCAGTGGAGCCTGTGAGCCTGGAGTGAATCCTCTTCCTTTCTTAAAATATTGTGTAGTTTTGTTTTTATATTCAAAGGAAAAAGCTATTTGTTTTTGCAGGCACTTTCTGGGACTTGAATCTGTATTCATAGACAGTTATTTTGCAGCAAAAGGAGGATCTTACGCTCTGTTGCTTTTTCATCTCTGAATGTAGTCTAGGAGGAGGCGGGAGCCCTGAATGTGTGCTGCAACAGCAAGAAGGATGCTGGAGGAGGAAGCAGGAAGGGTGCGGGGTGAGTTCGGATTCTGAGAGGTGCCCAGCAGGGCTCGTAGGTCAATTGTAGTGGCTTGAAAGGGCAGGAGGTAAACACAAATACAATCAAGTGGTGATACAACTGAATGAGTGGTTTATCCAGTCATTTAAAAAAAATATCTCTTAGGTTGCTTTTGGTTTAGTATTTATCTTGTAAGTTATCTGTTTGCATGCGTTTCCTGCTGAACAGGAGGAGTACCCCTCCTGAGGGCCAGGGACCCCACAGCAGCCCTCCCTCGCCTCCGCAAGTCTGGTTTTATTTTTCTTCATTCAGCTGCCGGACAACCCAGCAGCCTGGCCCGTTTGCCAGCTGATGTCACAAAGTGCTGCTTTGCAAGCAAGCCTTATAATGCCCTGCAAGGGGGATGCCTGTCAGATGACAGTGAGAGACCTGTAGAGAAGATGGATTCTCCAGGTAGGAGGCCTAGAGGAGATGAGTGGCAATATTATTATTGTGAGGTGATGCTATTACAATTCCAAAGAGAATGTCAAGCAGGGAGGGAGGGGGAAGAGAGAGAGTGGAATTCTGGTGGAGACGGAAGATGGAAGGAGGCTTGGAAAGGGAGTTTGAATGGGGGCGGGGGCAGGTGAGAGTCGGTTGAGAGCGGTGGGTTCTAGAAGGGGGCCCGAGGGGGGGGGCTGAAGCTGAGCTGGACACAGCCGCCATCGCTCTGAGCATGTGCAACTTGGCAGCAGGAGGATTCCCTTTACATGGAGCCATGTAACCTCTTCCTTTTTTGTTTTCCTTTCTGTCTCCTAGGACATAAAAGGTTGCTGAGACGGCAAACCATGAAGGAGGCTGGTGTGCCACTGAAAGAAACATTGGAGATTGTGGTAAGTTAATTCCATGGGGAAAGGGAGTTTGGGGGGGGGGCAGGTGAGTCAGTGAAGAGCGGTGGGTTCTAGAAGGGGGCACGAGGGGAGGGGCTGAAGCTGAGCTGGACACAGCCACCATCGCTCTGAGCATGTGGCCGTTCAATGCCGAAAGAAGGGGGTCTCTCCCAACTTGGTGGCAAGAGGATTCCATTAATTCAGGTGAGCCATGGAGCCAGGGCTTGGCTTTGGAGTATTCAGGAAAGGCGCCTAGCAGGCTTCAGCTTGCATGGGGCAGGAGCCTGGTGAAATTACTTCCGAATTATTTCTTTGCGCCATCGCTGCACATGACCCTTCATCGAAAGGGTCCTGCCCTGAGGGGCTTACAATCTTTAATAGGGCACATGGAGGGAACAGGGAAAGGTTGAGGTCCAGGCTGGATCCTGAGTCTAGGTCTCTGAATTTAAACTTTGGGATTCCCGGACATTTCCCCACCTGTAACCTCTTCCTCTGTTTTTTATTTTCCTTTCTGTCTCCTAGGACAAAAAAGGCTCCTGAGACGTCAAACTATGAAGGAGGCTGGAGTGAATCAACCATTGGAGATTGTGGTAAGTTAATTCCATGGGGAATCCATTCCCCACATGTGCAGGGAGGTCATGGCGCTGACCTGCATGAAACAGGGCTGGGTTGGGGGGTTGCAGGCTGGTCTCGCCCCAGCCCCTCACTCCCCTCCTTCCAAGCCAGGGGTCAGGCACCCAGGCAGGAGCAGGTAGGCAGCCTGTGGTGACGTGGGCATGGGCAGCCTGGCAGGGGTGCTTGCTCTGCCCCCCTAGAGAGCACAATGTCCTTCTTCCTTTGCAGGGCCGTGGTTTGGGGAACCAGCAGCAGCCCAGCGGTGCAGGGAAACCCAGCAAAATCCGGAGGTATGTTGTGACCTTGTGTGGCAGGGGAAGTGTTTCCCAGTGATCTGGGGGGTGGAGGAGGAAGGCCTGATTTAGAGATCCCTATAGTTTTATGGAGAGGGTTTCTCTGTGGTCCAGGCAGGGCCCTAGCTAGCGGGTGGTGAGGTGGGCCCCCGCCAGGGGCGCAGGTGAGGGGTGGGGCACAAAATTGCCTCAAAAAGATGTCCAGAAATATGTCTAAGTATATAGATGATAATAATAAATATTATCATCTATATATTTATCTGGAACTCCTCCAAGCAATCAGTCAAGAGGTGATACAATTGAATGAGTGGTTTATCCAGTCATTAAAAAAAAAAGTTATTTTTCTTAGGTTGCTTTTGGTTCAGTATTTATATTGTAAGTTATCTGTTTGCATGCGTTTCCAGGTGAACAAGGACTAGTACCTCTCCTGCGGGCCGGCGACCCCACAGCAGCCCTCTCTCGCCTATCATGGCATGGAAGTGCAAAAAAAAGAAGAAACATCTTTGAAGGTCAGATGTGCAGGACCAGCACTCTCTGCCCAGCCCAGAAAGGAGGCGGGAGCCAGCAATGTTTGTTCTGACAGCCTGGAGGCTGCTGGAGATGTGAAGCAGGTAGGGTGCGGGGTGGGTTCAGATTCTGAGAGGTGCCCAGCAGGGCTCGTAGCACAATGGTAGTGGCCTTTCTGCTCTAGAACCAGGCCTTTGGCTAATTAAACAATGCATGGCCTTTTAAACATGCTTGTGGATTGGGAGGTTGGCTTATGAGTTCGTTTTTGTTTTTAATGTGTATGCTGTTTTTTTATTTTGTCTTTTTATGCTGCAAGCCTCTCTGAGAGCTTCAGATGAAGGACGGCATACAGATTAAATTAATCAATTGACTGATTAATGATCATGGCAGTTTCCCAGAATCTGGAGGTGAATTGTCAGGCTAGAAATGGAAAGCGGGAAAAGGAGTCCCAAGACCCCCTCGTGCCTTGGCCTGCGTTCCCTCATCGCCTGTGTCCAAAAGGCCTTTAAAAAAGTGTCACCACCTGCGCCACCACTGGAACCCAGAACCAGCGCCAGCAGGGCGCAAGCAGAGAGGAGGCTGCTCTGCACGCAGCTGAGGCGGTGGATTCACCAACACAGCAGCTGCATGCACCCAGAGGCACTTTGAGGACGAGGAAACACCACTACTTCCCCTGCCACTACCCCAGCACCAGCAGCCACCGGGTTTTCCAAAAAGCACAGCCACCTGCGCCACCACTGGAACCCAGCACCAGCACGGCACAATCAGAGAGGAGGCTGCTCAGCATGCGGGTGAGGCGGTGGATTTGAGGATGAGGAAACACCACTACTTCCCCTGCCGCTACCGCAGCACCAGCAGCCACCGGGTTTTCAAAAAAGCACCGCCACCAGTGCAACCAAGCACCAGTACCAGCAGAGGGGCGCAAGCAGAACCGAGGCCGCTAGGCAGGCGGAGACGGGGGAACTGAGTGAGGCGTGAGGGGGTCGTGCAGGGCTCTGATGGTGGCCCAGGGGCATGTCCTTGCCGCCGCCACACAAGTAAGTCTCGTGGGGCTCTGATGGGGTACCAGGAGTCTCCTTGACGGGGGTGCGGCTCCGAGCAGATGACCCCCGCTGGGGATTCTTTTTCCCACTTTCCTTCGCTGATCTGACCTGTGAGAAAAGAAAACAATTCACCATCAGTGCTGGGAAGAGGGAGAGACTTCCCAGAATCCCCTGCAACCTGGCCTGACCCTGCAAGGCTGTCCTTCGTCTTCCCTCCTCCTCTGTCCGCCACACACCTCCTTGAGGTATCCAGAGTCCCCCAAGGTGTCGCTCTTGTAGGTTTCATGGTCTAAGCTCAGGGACGGTCCGAGTCAGCGTCTCTCTGGGGGTCAAGGGGTTTCTTCCCATTTGGGCTCCTCCTGCACACATCCTTGGAGTCGCCGATATCCACTGAAACTTCAATAACAAAACATAAAAGCCACCAAATTAAAATTATTCAAAAAACAGGTAACAAATCCTAAAAGCAATCAGCGGCTCTCCAAACAACTTCAGAATTGCCAGGGACAGGGCTTTCAACTCCCAAATACCTTGTTTAAACAGGGATACCTTTAAATTTCTCATAGAAGCTAATAGCGAGGGAGACGGATGCACCAACCGGGCACCCTGGCAGCCTTGTGTTAACCTTGTAGATGCAGGGTCACGTGGGCGGAGGACTTCTGCCCGCAAATGGGGCCTCTTTTACCCCGGCCAGGCTAAACATGTCCACTCCCTTCCAAACTTTCTTCATCGGACTGTTCCCCACCCGTTCCAGTTTGTCCCTACCCTCCTTTAAAGTGTGGGACCCCCAACTGGGCACATTCCCACTGGTGTTCAAGGAGATCACACCTGGCCTAGCAGGCCTCTCATTCCAGGCACCGTTTTGGAAGGAAGCAGCACTTTCTCTGTTTTTAAAAGGTGTTTGTTACCCATATGGTAAAAAACCCATCGGCTTCCCTCACCTGCTTTAGCCGGCCAGTCGAAGCCGGTCCCAGGATTGTGGCCACTGTCGCCTGCTTCCAAGAAGCCGCAGATGAGAGCGGAGTGCAGGGTGGGGACCAAAGGTGGACACATGACCCCAGAAGGAGCACGACATCTCCCCCCCCCCCGAGACTGTCGCTCCCCTAAAACACCACAGGTGCCTGGCACCTACAGACATGTCTATAGCAACACCAAGTATATTCTATCATCTCCCCTCAAAAATAAAAAAGCCCTCCCTGCCTGCCTCCTCCCAGCAGTCATACCTTGGGATGAATATTTTCGGGCTGCCCTCCGCAGTGACCCGGAAGTAACGGAGCGCGTCAATTCTGGGTTTCGCTGCTTGCGCATGCGCAGATGCTCAAAACGAAGCGCCGAATTGCGACACATGCAGACGCACAGACCCGGGTTGCATCGGCTTCTGGGTGCGAACGGGGCTCCGGAACGGATCCCGTTTGTATCCAGAGGTACCCCTCTACAAGGCTTTATCAGTTTATTTATTTATTTTTTCAAATGCTTTTTATTAAATTTTTCCATATGGAAAATACTTTTAGGATATTTCCGTTCCACCTTAAAAGGGAGCAGGCTTTGTGAGTCACAGAGTCTGCGTATTTCCTGTTCACAGGATGTTTATGTTTTCAGTTGCTTTCGTTTCCTTCTTGTTGCCTGAGCATACCGAAACAGGCAGTCATGTTTTTCTTTGTTCTGATCAACACTGAATAAACTTGGAAAAATGCTCTCCTGCTGCGCATCTTTCGCTGTGTGAATTCTGCTGATAGAGTGTGCACCAGCCTAAGAATGTGGCAATCTATTTCTGAGGCTTCGTGTCGCTAATTGCTGATACTGCGATGGATCGTCCGGCAGCCAGCTTGGGGGATATGATGGACTTTGCCTCCCTGGCAGTATCCCAACAAATACAAGGTTTTATCAGTTTACCCTTGAGCAATGCCATCAGGGCAATTCTAAAAGACGGTTTCCAAAATCAATGTCAGAAAGTAACAATATCTAACCTATGAAAGCAAGACCTGCGACAGCAAGAAACAGACCAGGGCTGGGAACTCTTCGCCCGGCCGCACAAAGGCGGCTTTTCGGGCGCCGCCAACTTACCTGCCTCTTCCTCGCACTTTCAATCGGGGCGCTCTCCATCTGGCGCATGCGCACAAAGCCCAGGTTCCTCTCCCGGCTTCTCTGCGCACGCGCCGAGCCTTCCTGCGCTTTCTTCGCGGCAAAAGGCGTCGCGGAGGCCAGGGCCGCTTTCCGCGCAGGCGCAGTAACGTGCGTAGGAAATGGAAGGAGGCCTCCCGCCTGGGTCGAGGGGGACGAGCGGCCTCTGCGGCGGATTAGAGGCTAACGGGTCCATTCCTGACGGAGGGCTGAGCTCGACGCCCCCCGGAGTTCGGGTTTCCTCACGGCCAGCGGCGGGGCGATGGGCAGGCGCCTGCGCAGTACACTAGCGCCTCGACGCGCACGCGCAGCGCCGTTAAGGTAGCCGTTAGGGGGTGGGCCGGTTGCGCTCTGCGCACGCGCTGCCTGTGGCGGCTTCAGCCTTTCGCGGACGGCAGCCGCGTGGAGACAAACTTACGCAGCGCCAGCCGCGGTAACGACCCTCGCTGCCAATGCGGAGTCTTTGACGGGACGGCGAGCGCCGAGGGACACGCCAGGTGAAGTGATGCAATAATAGAATGGGGGGGGGGTGCGCTCTGCACATGCTCAGAGCCCCGGTGTCCCCCACCCAGTCAGGGGCGGAGGCCGTTGGTGGTGGGTGTCAGGAGGTAGGGTGGGCTCGCCTGCACTCTGCGGATGCTCAGAGGCACAGCTGCCTCTCGGGGCTGGAGGAGGAGGGGGTCCTTAGGGCTTGAGACTGCTCTTCATACTGCGTTCTGATATTCATGTTGTGCTTCGGGGGTCGTAACCAAAGAACGATAATAATGATAATATAGAACAATATTTGAGCCCTTGGAGGCATCTCAGCTCCTGGGGTTTGGGGAAGCAGCTGGTTATCTCACCACCTTTGAGCCCAGCTTTCAGTCCAGTTTCTAAGACTGGGTGCCGGCTGCCAGTCACTCTAGACTGACGTTTATAATAAAATAAGAATAAACTAAAAAGAGGCACTCTGATCAATCCTTCTGTATGTTATTTCACACGCACCCCACTCCCCTGCACCAGTGCTGAGCCCTGACCTTGACTTTAAAAAAATAATTTATTTAATCGTCATTGCAAATCTTCCAGAGACCAACAGATCTTTAAAAATAAAATTAATGCAAAATAATCCAAATATCATAAAACAATGAACAAAAGTCAACATGGCCTAGCAGGCTACATTTTAAAATGCCCTTCCAAAGCTATGGGAGCACATACAGTACGATAAAACCTTCTATTAGCAGCAAGGGGAAAACAGATCAGCTTTTTAAAACGTCTGAAAAACCTCAGGCTGCAGATCTTCTGAAAAGGAAAGTCATAGGGGATATTCAGGCAGGATGCAGCATTTGGAAAGGGAGCATTTTATTTTTCAGATCTGTGGTGCTGATTATCCTTCCCGCTTTCTGCATGAAAGAATGTCTTGTTCATGCACAATCAGAAACTGATTACTCAGCAGAAAAGACCCCCCTGCGTTCCATTGGACACTCTTCCAAGCAGTGGTAGAAACTCAGACATACGAGCTAACCACCAAATGGCACCTTAAACCGAGGTAACAGTCGCCAGAACCAGAAAGACCAGGTTTGAAATCTGCACTTGGCAATGAAGCTCACGGAATTACCTTGGGCCAGTCTTTCTCTCATCCTAACCTACCTGGTAGGGCTGATGTGATGATAAAAAGGGAAGGGGCGGGGAGACGTTTGTATGTCACAATGAGCTCTTTGGGTTAAAAATCGGGATATAAATCTATTTTTGGGGCAATAAATCTATTTTTGGGGCAAGACGGCTCTAAAGTCTTACTTTATGCATTGACTGTGATTGATTTTCAGTTAAACATCTGGCTAGTTCAGAGGACAACCCTGAGCGAGGTTAAGAGCTTTGAGAACTTAAAGAAGAAAAGTCCCCTGATCCAGGGACAGTCCACACATCTATTGGCCTGTTCCGACCTCTTTAAACTCTTTAGCTACTGCAGCCTTGGTTTAAGGACCCATTTGGCACCTAGCTTATATATCTGAGTTTCTAGCACTGACAGGGGCATAAGTGACCGCCTTGTTCTGCAGGAGACCATTGGTCAGTCTAGCTCAGTATTGTACACGCTGACCAGCGGTGGCTCTCCAGAGTTTCAGCCAATATCTCTCACGGCCCACGGAGTGGTCATCGGGGACTGAAGCTGAGCTTGTCTGCAGGCAAATTGGGTGCTCTAAAACCTTCAGCTACACTCCTCCCCTTTCTTTGGGGATCCTATACAGTATCTTTCTTTTTAAAAAAGAACACACACCACCATATGTAAACTGTTCTCTTGTGGACGCTCCTTCCTTGGAGGTTTGGAAGCAGAGGTTGGGCGGCCGTCCGTCTGTCATGGATGCTTGAGGAGAGATTCCTGCATTTCAGGGGGTTGGACTAGATGTCCCTTGGGGTACCTTCCAACTGTCAAACTCTTGTCCCGCAGGTCGAAATGGCAGCCAAGCGGATCACCCAGGAGACGTTTGACGATGTTGTGCAGGAGAACATCAGCGACCTTGGCATGGATCCGGAAGAGGCCGTGATCGAAGCCGTCCAGCAGTTTGAGTCTCAAGGTGTGGTTTTTTGAAGAGATGTTTTTAACTGGCTGGGTAGACCTGAGATGGCACAGCCTTCTCTGCTGTTCTACGAATCCCTACTGAGGGCCCCTACTCATTGCCCCCACTGCTCCGTGTCTTTTCTCCAGGCGTTGACTTAAGCAACATAGTGAAGACAGCCCCCAATTCCGCCTCTGTGGATGGGCAAGAGCCACAGCATGCTGTTTTGCAGGTGAGAAGGGTGCCTGGGGCCGCCCAAGAAGGGAGGAAAGCCCCAGGGGTCGCTTTGGGAAGGGGCCGTGGCCCAGTGGCACCACAAGGACCTCAGGCTGAATCCCAGGCATCCTGAAGTTGGGCTGGGAATGTTCCCTCTACAGTGGTACCTCTAGTGGTGGAATTAATCCGTTTCGAGGTGCCATTTGCACCCCAAAAAGTCCACAACTAGAGCGCCTCTTCTGCGCATGCACGGGGGGCGAACCCGGAAGTAAACACTTCTGGGTTTGCCACATTCGTAAGCTGGAAGTCCGTAAGAAGAGCGGAACGCAACACGAGGTATGACTGTATTCCTATTGAAGCCAGGGCTTTAATCAAAACCATGAGCACTAGAATCTTGGTTTATTTCTTAGGAAAGGAGCACAGCTCAGTGGGTGGGCAGCACTTGTTCTGTAATACTGAGCTCAGTGGCCTGACTCATAAGTGCTAAGCAGGTCCCTAGGGCCCTAAGCACCAGAAGGTGAAATATATAAGCTGGGCGTCAAACGGCTCCTTCAACCAGGGTTACGGTCGGCAGAGTGGAATGCCTACTTGCCATTTGGGGGCCAGACGGCTCGAAGGTCATATTTTTTAATAGGGCTTTTGGGTTCCTGAAATTCATTCTGATTGCCGATAAAATGGAGTTCTACAGGATGGGGTATCCCAAACCCAAGGACCCCCAGGCAGGCACCTCCAGGTGGTGGAAACGCCAGGCGCCTTCCTGGCACCCAGGCATCTTCACCTAGCCAGGTGCAAAATGGTATCGCAATGTTAAACACCAGCCCCGTCCTTAGATCAGCCATTGTGATCTCCTGGTGTGTCGCAATGCGTAGCTGGCGATTTCCCGCGATGTTGAAAACCAGCTATTGCCCAGCCCTACTCGCTCCTTTCCTTCCGCAGACGCTGGACTCCTTGCAGAAGGCAGTTGCTGATGCCGACTCGGGCGCGGTGGACGAGCTGCTGGTGAGCTTTGCGGAGCAGTGCCGGCAGGAGATGGCCGTCCGCTACTTGGCGGGGCAGAAGGGCGCTTATCCTGCCGTGCTGGCCGCCTGCCGCCTGGCTTGTGAGGAAGGCTGCTCCCTCCTCAAAGCCCTCCGCGCCCTCTCCGCCCTCCTGGACGGCCAGCCTGACCTCCTCGATGCCCCCGGGCAGGAGCTGCTTCTGCGGGTCTTGCGGGAGCGGCAAGACGATGGCGACCTGACCTTGGCCACGAGCCGCTGCGTCCGGCAGGCGTCCCTCAAGCACGAGCAGAACCGGCAGGACCTGGTGAAAGGCGGCGTCCTCTCCCTGCTGGTCGGGGCCGTTGTCCGCCATGGGGACCGGGCCGATGTGGTCCGGGAGGCCTGCGCGGGGCTGCGCTTCATGACCTTCGACGACGATATCCGGGTGCCCTTTGGCCACGCCCACGAGCACGCCAAGATGATTGTGACGGAGCACGGCGGACTGAGGGTCCTCATCGAAGCCGCCAAAGGTAGAAGCGTTGCCCCTTCCTCCCCACCCAGGGGAACGCAAGGAGAGCCCTTCTGGATCAGGCCAGAGGGAGGGGGGGAATTCGATTCTAGAGTTACCCTGAAAGCCCTAAACAGCCTCGGCCCAGTATACCTGAAGGAGCGTCTCCACCCCCATTGTTCTGCCCAGACACTGAGATCTAGCGCTGAGGTCTTCTGGCGGTTCCCTCACTGCGAGAAGCCAAGTTACAGGGAACCATGCAGAGGGCCTTCTTGGTAGTGGTACCCGCCCTGTGGAACGCCCTCCCATCAGATGTCAAGGAAAAAAACAACTATCAGACGTTTAGATGACATCTGAAGGCAGCCCTGTTTAGGGAAGTTTTTAATGACTGCTGTTTATTGTATTTTTAATTTTTGTTGGAAGCCGCCCACAGTGGCTGAGGAAACCCAGCCAGATGGGTGGAATATAAATAATAAATTCTTATTCTTATCTACAAGTGAGGTTACTCCACAAATCATCAAATCCTCAATGAATCAGTAATTGCCGTTTTTCAAATTCCTTTTCTTCTGCATGTATGAAGCCCAAAAGCTCACTTTTACTTTTCACAATCAGGTATGATTCATAGACCATCTCGCTTTCTCTTCCTCCTCCTCCTCCTCCTCTCAGCCTTCCCCGACGACTGCAGCGTCCTGAGGGAGATCTGTGCCACTCTGGGGCGCCTCTCTGTCCGGAATGAGTTCTGCCAGGAGATTGTGGACCTGGGCGGTTTAAACTTCATGGTGGCGCTGCTGGCCGACTGCATTGACCACCAGGTACTACGAATGTAGGTAGCTGCCGTGTCCGATCATTGTGTCTGTCCAAACCAGTAGTGCCTACTCTGACTGGCAGGGGCACTCCAGGCAGTGCTGGCCTGATCTGTGAATATGCAGTGGATCGAAATAGATCAAGATTTCGGTCCTCATTATTCTGAAGGAAGGACTGATGGACTAAAAATCTAGGCAGCATCTTCATATTGCACTGCGCCAGCAATCCATCTAGCTCAGTATTACCGACACTGGCTGGCAGCCGTTCCCCAGGGTTCCAGGGGACATTCCAGAAATGCCAGGGATTAAACTCATTTTCACTCATTTTTTTTAGTTTTTGTTGATCTGTGTTTTGTTTGAAAGGAAGTCTGAGACCGAACTCCTCCTGGAAAAGTTGATTTCAGAATAATGAATCCCACAGGATCAGGGACTTTTGAGAGTTTTCTCACCAATGCTCCAAAACTCCCCCCCCCTTTTTGGGGTAAAAGCAGCTAAAAGCAAAGGGACTTTCAGATACATAAAAGCCAAAAGCGTTAGGGAGGCTGTCCCAACTGCAGCGCAGACGACCATTTTCATTTCCGTGGGCTTGCGTTGGGTAATATTAGTAATGAAAAGAAGACTCTATGGCCTTTTAAACTTTGCATGGGGGAGTTTTTGTTTGTTATTATAGTATTGTGTTCTTATATTGCAAACTGCCCTGTGATCTTCAGATGGAGGGCGGTATAGAAATCTTCATCATCATCTTGGAAAGGAGTCGAAATAATAATAATAATAAAAATGCCCATTAGCATCTTAGAGACCAGCTAAGTTTGTTCTGGGTAGAAGCTTTTGTGCGCATGCACACTTCTTCAGATCCACCTGAGTTGGTCTCTAAGGTGTTACTGGACAATTTTTTATTCTGACTGCATCAGACCACCTACCTGAATCTAGACCCTTGGGAAGCAGATGCTCTGCCTTGGAGCTACAGCTGCTCCCCTAAAAAAAGAATAGTATTTGTTTTTCCAGTTTCTTAGTATTTGTTTCTCCACCCCAGATCTAAGCTTTAGCTGACTTGGTGGGGTGTCCGTCTGTCCTGGATGCTGGAGCTGAGATTCCTGCATTGCAGCGGGTGGGACTAGAGGACCCCAGGGTCCCTTCCAACTCTGCGACCGTGTGGCTTTCGTTTCAAACCTGTCCTCACGCCTTGGGTCTTTGCCCTTCCGCTGCGGATTGTAGGACCTGGTGAAGCAGGTGATGAGCGCCATCCAGGCGATTGCGGGCAACGACGACGTGAAGGACGCCATCGTCAATGCTGGAGGGACAGACCTCATCGTGCTGGCCATGACTCGGCACCTCGGCAGCCCTTTGGTGAGTGGGTGTCGGTAGAGGAGGCTGCCATTTATTGGCTGGTCTGTTGCATTTATCCCGCCTCTTCCTCCAAGCAGCTTAAAGCGGCGTTAGGTCGTTCACCTCTACAGGTGTAACCCTCACGACCACGATGTGAGGGGGTTAGACTGAGAGGCCCCAACCAGCCCATCACCTTGTCATGGGGAGTGGGCTTGCACGTTCCTAGGGCCCTTGTGAGCGCAGCAGTCGGGAGTCTCGTAGTCCCAGCAGGGTCACCCAAGGCGGTAAGGTCAAAGGGGAGGAGCTAGAGAAAGCATGATCCCAGAAGTCCTCAACGGCAGAACAGGCGGAAGATGACAAGCGGTGTGTGACGACGGCTGTGAAGGCGGAGGAAGAATCTACCGGTCATTGTGATCCTCATACCATTGGAAGAGAGCCATACTGGGAAGACTGTGCGTTGGTCAGCGTGCACGGATCTACACGCATAAAACAAATTCGCACACAACTACAGTGGTGCCTCGCAAGACGAAATTAATTCGTTCCGCGAGTTTTTTCGTCTTGCGATTTTTTCGTCTTGCGAAGCACGGTTTCGGAAAAGTTTTGGAAAAGCTTCAAAAATCACCAAAGTCTTTAAAAACCTCAAAAAAGGCTACCACACCGCGTGCTATGAGTTGCTCCTCGAAGTCAAGTCACAACTGTATTAACGGTTTTAAGAAAAAGGAAACAAACTTGCAAGACGTTTCCGTCTTGCGAAGCAAGCCCATAGGGAAATTCGTCTTGCGAGTTTTCCGTCTTGCGAGGCATTCGTCTTGCGAGGTACCACTGTATTCACAACTATTGGATACCAAACCAAGAAACACCAGGACTGGTTTGATGAGAATGACAGTGAGATTGGACACATTATTGACAAGAAAAGGAAGGCCTTTCAGATCTGGCAAAGAGATAGAAACTGCAACACTAAGAAAAAAAACCCTATGCCAACGCTAAGGCTGAGGTTCAAAGAAGAACCAGAGAACTAAAGAACACCTGGTGAAAAAAGCTCAAGAGATCCAGCACTTAGCCAACACTCATGATGCACAGAGTTTCTTTAAAGCCACAAAGACCATCTATGGGCCAATAAATCATGGCATCTGCCCCTACGCTCAACAGACTAAACGATAAAGAAGCTATTGCACCGCGTAGGAAAAAACATTACCAGCATCTCCTTAACCGCAACTCCCCCGTTAGAGATGAGCTTGCAGTATCTCCAAATCTGGGAGAGTTGTGTACAGCTATTAACCAAATGAAAAACAACAAACCCAGTGGGTCTGATGGAATACCTGTCTAAGTCTTCAAAGTTGGCGGAATTAGACTTGCACAACAACTTCACAAACTCATCGAAAAAATCACATCACTTGGGAAGACAGGCAAACTAATATCAGTGTACTGGAAGAAGCAAAGATCACCAGTGTTGAAGCAATGATTCTTCAACATCAACTTCGTTGGACTGGTCATGTTGGGCGGATGCCTGATTATCATTCTCCAAAGAAACTACTCTATTCTGAACTTAAAAATGGAAAGCGTAATGCTGGTGGTCAACAAAAGAGATTTAAATCTTTTAAAATGTAGTATAAACACAGACAACTGGGAAACACTGGCTTGCGAGCGCTCCAGTTGGAGAACAGCCTTTCCCAAAGGTGTCATGGGCTTTGAAGACACTTGAACCCAGGACGCAAGGGAGAAACGTGCTAAGAGAAAGGCACACTTGGCAAACCCTCACCGTGATCAACTCCTGTCCGGAAACCTACAGTATGTCCCCGCTGTGGAAGGACGTGTGGATCCAGAATTGG
Source organism: Podarcis raffonei (assembly GCF_027172205.1). Classification (NCBI taxonomy): domain Eukaryota; kingdom Metazoa; phylum Chordata; class Lepidosauria; order Squamata; family Lacertidae; genus Podarcis; species Podarcis raffonei. The sequence continues at coordinate 1,556,272 of NC_070619.1, read as the reverse complement.
CCTTCACATTAACTTACAAACTCACATATAAAACTGTGTTTATGGAAGACAATCTTACTCGACTACGAGTGATCACTAAAGAAGAAGAAGAAGAAGAGTCACCCAGTGAGCTTCATGGCCTCATTGGGTGAGGTCTCCTGGGTCCTATACTGACCCTCTAACCCAGAGGTTTTCAACATTTTTGAGTCCACGACTCCCTTGACCAACTACATTCTTTTTGCGGCACCCCTGTGGGGCTCACCCCCTTCCTGGTGAACCAGCAGCCCCTCATCCCTTTTTGAGCACTTTCCCTTGTTGTGTGTTCCCTCAGCCTCCTCCCCTCTCCCCTCTTCTTGGGAGTCCTCTAGGCAGCCACTGCTGACACCCCTGGTCTCTGAGCTGCCCCAAAGAGAGATGCCTCCCAGAGGCCCCTTTCCCCTGGGAAGCCTATGGCTGGGCTGCTGCAACAAACAGCTGTGCAAGCCTTTGGGAGGCGGAGGGGCAAGAGGGCATCAGAGGAGGGAGGGAAGGAAAGAGGGACAGAGGCCAGTGCTGCCTGCTGCACCCCTGATCATCCTTCAAGGCACCCCAGGGTGCCACAGCACACTGGTTGAAAACCACTGCTTTAACCACTACACCACATTGGCTCTCCTTGGTTGCTCCCAGTTCCTTTGCTGTTCTTGAACCCCCTCCCTCATCTTTTGTCCCCCTCCCCTGGATCAGCCCCCTCCAGAAGAAAGAGGGTGTGTGCACGCTCTGCCCTGTTCCAAGGGATCATAGAATTGTAGAGTTGGAAGGGGCGGCATGCATATTTAATAAAAAAATAAATGTTACACTATATTAAAAGCAGTTGAAAAGAACTTAAACTTGCAGAAATAATATTACTGTACGATAAAATGCAAGAGTGGCGTCAAGCTTGCTGTATAATAAAAATGCAAGTGTGTCGTCAGTCGGTTGAACATGGCTGCCTGCGTTTCCGCCCTCAGGTGTGTGAGCAGAGTTGTGCGGCCTTGTGCATGCTGGCGCTGCGGAAGCCCGAGAACTGCCGGGTCATCATGGAAGGGGGCGGGGCCTTGGCAGCGCTGCAGGCCATGAAGATGCACCCCAAGGAAGCTGGCGTGCAGGTAACAATTTTGCGCTGTGAGAGACAGGAGTCGCTCTTTCACCCACCCTCTGCCCTGGCGTAACCACAATTACCTCTGAAGGTATCAAGCCTGCTTTCCCACAAGGGTATAAGATGGGCTGCATCTGGTGTTGGAACTACTGTTTCTGGGGGACAGGGCAGGCAGGTGTGGGGGACTCCCTGGTCCTGAATGGGGCAACTGTGATTTTGGACTCAAAGCTGTCCATGGAGGCACAGGTCAATTCTGTGTCCAGGGCAGCTGTCTCCCAGCTCCACCTGGTACGCAGGCTGAGACCCTCCCTGCCCGCCGACTGTCTTGCCAGAGTGGTGCATGCTCTGGTTATCTCCCACTTAGACTACTGCGATGCGCTCTATGTGGGGCTACCTTTGAAGGTGACCCGGAAACTACAACTAATCCAGAATGTGGCAGCCAGACTGGTGAAGGGAAGTGGCCACCGAGGTCATATTACACCTGTCCTGAAAGAGCTACATTGGCTCCCAGTATGTTTCCGAGCACAATTCAAAGCGTTGATGCTGACCTTGAAAGCCCTAAACGGCCTCAGCACAGGGAACCAGGCAAAGGGCCTTCTTGGTGGTGGCACCCTCCCTGTGGTACACCCTCCCATCAGACGTCAAGGAGATAAACAACTATCTGACTTAGGCAGTCCTGTCCTGGGAAGCTTTTTATGTTTAACGTTCTATTCTGTTTTTATGTGTGTTGGAAGCCACCCAAAATGACTGGGGAAACCCAGCCAGAGAGGCGGGCATAAATAATAAAATTGTTACTATTAGTAGTATTAGTCCTACTCAGAGAATGCCTACTGAAATTAACACAAACATCTTAACACCATATTGGAAAACCACACAATGAATCCCTAGAGTGCAATATTAGATACCTTTTTTAACACACTGTTGATTTTATTGGTATTGCGAACATTATAATTTCTTAAATAATGTACGTTTTCATTAAGTGTAAACCACTTAGGAAGTGTATCAATGTTGTTTAAGGTGCCCTATATTTTGGAGAGCTGTTTCTCTCCTCGCCCTTACATTTGGACATCTCTTAAGGTACCATAGACAACGTCTGCATGATGGTTTCTGAGATCAAGGAGCAGTTTTCTGCCTGCGTAGGGGTACAAGTTTTGACTCAAGGTGGCGAGCAGAACCTTTCAAAATGGTGCTGATTTTATTCAAAAATTGCATAGTGGTCCTTGAGATCAAGGCGCAGGTTTCATTCGGATGCGACATTTTGAATGATTTTGAATCGAAATGGCACTGATATTTTTGTTGTTGCTTCTCAGAGTTCCCAGGCGACGCTGGGCGCTTTCTTCTGCTAATGAAGTGAATCGTTTGCCATTTTTCTCTTTCTCCGTCCAGAAACAAGCCTGCATGCTGATCCGCAACCTCGTCTCCCACACTCGGGATTTCTCCCAGCTCATTCTGGAAATGGGCGCTGAGGACTTGATCGCCGAGGCCCGGGCCACCCACCGGACGTGCGAGGACGTGGCCAAGGCCGCCTTGAGGGACCTGGGCTGCCAGGTGGAGCTGAGGGAGCTCTGGACGGGCCAGAAGGGCAGCCTGGCGCGCTGACACCCGGAGACGCCGGGAAACGGGGGGTTGAAAGCAGTGGGGATGAGCGGAGAGCAAGATGGACTTGCAGACAGGAATAAACGCAGCCCAAGGGAGAAGGAGGGTGTTGGCCTTGGGTGCCATTAGCTGCACAGGCCCCGGAAATTCACCGGTGCGCCGCTATTTACTTTTCTGCGCCAAGTCTTCTGTGCGGCTTTTGTTGTTATTTTAAATATCTGCCGCTTCATGAACTTGACTGGCTGACCCTAGAAAATGGAGTGGCGCCTGCGGAGAAAGCTTCCCTTTCTATAAAAGTGGCCAAGAGCGAAAAGCAGCAACAATGGTGCGGGGGGGGGGGGAGGCTGGCCGGCCGCTTGTTCACATTTACAGCTGTATTTTGGCCCTACCCTGCCTCTCCATATCGCCAGGGCAGGGCTGGGCCTGGCAGGCTTCTCCAGCTTCAATTAGGCAACCACTGCTCCCTGCTGTCCTCCCTTCTTCTTCCAGATGTGCCATCCTCTGGCCTTGCCGTTCTTTTTCCTCTTGTGTCATCATGCTGCCGGCTTAAAACAATCATGTGCCTGTCTCATTTTTGTTCTCTACGGTTCTCCTCTTTGGTCTCATGATAGTTACAAGGAAGGAGATTCCAACTAAACATTAGGAGTAACTTTCTGTTGTTGGCAAGATCCGTTCGACAGTGGAATGGTCTCCTTCGGGAGGTTGCAGACTCTCCTTCCTTGGAAGTTTGGAAGCAGAGCTTGGATTGCCATCAGCTGAGATTCCGGCATTGCAGAAAGTTGGACTAGAGGACCGGGGAATCTCTTCCAACTCAACCATTCTCATTCTAGTTGGATAAAAGCTGGCTCTCTCACATCCTCCGTTTCTTTCTTTCTTTTTTTAAAGTCACGTTTTCAGCCTTTATGAGTGCTAAGAGATGCTTGGGAGAATCTCTCAGAAGCTGGAGCAGATTGCTGGCATTTGGGGCTTGGGTCTCAAAGCATGTTTCCAAGAACAGACCCTCCACGTATCCCTTTTTTCCAGGGACAGTCCCAGATTTACAAAAGCCGTCCCAGTTTCTGATTAATCCCAGAATGTCCTGCTTTTCCTTAGGACAGGGGTCAGCAACCTTTTTCAGCAGGGGGCCGGTCCACTGTCCCTCAGACCTTGTGGGGGGCCGGGCTATATTTTGGAAGGGAAAAAATGAACGAATTCCTATGCCCCACAAATAATCAAGAGGTGCATTTTAAATAAAAGGGCACATTCTACTCATGTAAAAACACGCTGATTCCCGCTGAATCATGGGCCAGATTTAGAAGGCGATTGGGCCGGATCCGGCCCCCGGGCCTTAGTTTGCCTACCCATGCCTTAGGATGGATGTTCTTATTTTCATGAGAGAAATGTTGGAGGGTATGATGTAAGCAGGGAGCAGCGTGAAGGATAAAAGATGCACGTTCTTTCTGAAGAAGCTTGTTTGGCAGAGACAGGGAGGAGCTCTCTAGATGTCACGGGACTCCGGCTTCCCTCAGCCCAGCCGGCATTGCAGACAGGCGGGAGTGATGGGAGACGGAATCCAGCAACACCCAGACTCTGCAGGTTTTCCTTCCCTGGTCCTAAGAGAAGACATTCCCTGCTGGCTGCACGAGGAAGGAAAATGTCTCTAATCAGAAGACGCATGCCCTTCCAAGAGCAGGGAATGCCTCTTAGAGCTGGGAGGGGGAACCTCCGGAGCCCCATCAAAAGTTCCTCCAGCCAGTGGTCTGAGATGATGGCGGTGTGTGTGTGTGTGGCATCCGCCTGTCTCAAGAGACAATGGAGTGTGCCTCCAGGGGTGAATTGCTGTGTTGGCAGCAGGGAGGTGACCTCCCCAGGGCAAGGGCCTGGGCAGCGTGTCTGGAGGTCCTGGGCTGCCCAGAGGACAAGACCCCCCTCTCGGCCTCACTGAGGGGTCCAAAGGAAATCAGAGCAAGACGTTGGGCACCAGCTGGGCTGCAGAAGTTGCCAGAAGGAGGCGGACAAGGCGCCCCCCAACCGCCTTAGGGACTCCACTCTGGATTTGCGTAGGGCTCACTCCTGAGCCTTTTCTCTCTCAGAGATGTCCCACAAGGACCAGAGTCTTCTTTCTCCTAGATAGGCTCCCTTCACAGGTGGACGAGCCCCACCTGCCCTTCACTCCCCTTCATAGGACATGCAGAAAGCGACTTCTTGACCACTGGACTCCCTCTTGGTCTCGTCCACTTCCTCCGTCTGAGCCTGGCTTCGCATGCAGGGGAAGCCCCTGACTCACGGAGGGTTTGAGACCCATTGGCTCCCCTCACCCGATTTAGCCAGCCAATCGAAGCTGCTCCCAGGATTGTGGCCGCTGTCGCCTGCTGACAGCGTCTGGGAGCCACAGGTGAGAGTTGGGTGCAGGTGGGGACCAAAGGTGGACAAACGACCCCAGAAGGAGCACAACATGACCCCCCACACACAGAGGTACCACCCCTCCCCAACCACCCCATCATTATCTGAAGGGTTGCAGGCACCCCACCCACTGGGCTATGTAAAGCTGTCAGGTGAGTGTGCACACACACACACACACACACACACACACAACCTACAATCCTTGTTTTGTCTAGCTCTGTCCTTGCTGTCAAAAGCTGCCTTGGGTTTTGGCTACGGCTCTTTCCTCCGTCTCCCCTGGAGATTGAACCGGTGGCCTTCTGCATACATAGCAAATGTTCCACTACTGAGCTAGGTCTCGCTTAAGGAGAGCCAAAAGTTACTTCCCAGAAGCTTCCAGGTTCATCCCAACTGGCTGCGAGGTGACACTCCCCCCGAAAGGGTTGTTCATTCAATAGTAGCACTGTGTACGCAAAGCCCTAAGTAGATCCCTGATGGATCAGGGCAAGGAAGCATTGGTCCAGCATCCTGGCCTTACAAATCAGCAAGGCTCTCCACCTGCGATCCCAGCAACTGGCATTTAAGAGCTTTCTGCCTCCAGCAGTGAAGGAGGGAGAGCAGGGGTGCGTTTCAGCCTTGAAGGGAGAGATGAGTCAGGCTGGTGAAGGAGCCAGGATGTCTCCCCTTTCCCCTGGTCTCCCAGCACTAGAAGAGGTATGAAGAGGGAGAGGCAGGCGCAGCGGCAGAGTCTCAGGTTCCCATGGGAGAAGGAGACGATGGGCAGCTGTGGGAAGTGGCCACCTTTAGTCGCTGCCTCCTTGGGGCAAGATCGGCCGAGAAGAATTGCTGGGCTCATTGGGCCCGGCACCCTTGAGGAAGCCGTTTCTTCCAATAAACAGTTCACTTACTCCGCACGGTTTATTGCTGGCTGGCTCCTTGAGCACCACCCTCCTCCCGTGCCGTGAAAATCCTAAATCGCTCCCCATAGTACCTCCCCAAAGGGGTGGAGGCCAGGTCTGTACACTGGAAGAGGAGTAGTATAAAAAGGGTTGCAATCGCAGGGTCATCCCAGCCAGTGCTCCAACCACCCGTGGTGCCATGTGGCAATGTGAAAGGACTCTCATGTTTTGGTTCTGAGCCAAGAAGAAAGCAGGAATTTTAATGGAAATGGTTGGCTTCTGCAAAATCGGAATTGGAGGCTGAGGCGTGAGGGGGTCGTGCGGGGCTCTGAGGGGGTGTTGTGAGTCTCCTTGACTGAGGGGCGACTCCCAGCAGAAGGGCACTGCTGGGGACTAGTTCTTCCTCATTCCGTCTCTAGCCTGACCTGCGAAAAAAGCAAACAAGTTACCGTACCTCCAGCCCAAGGGATTCTGGGAAACTGGTTACTATTAAGATGTGACTTGGAAACAACTAACCTCGAATGCAGCAACTAGGCTAGTGACTGGGACCACATAACACCAGTCCTGAAAGACCTACACTGGCTCCCAGTACGTTTCCAAGCACAATTCAAGGGCCTGGTGCTGACCTTTCAAGCCCTAAACAGCCTCGGCCCAGTATACCTGAAGGAGCGTCTCCACGCCCATCGTTCAGCCCAGACACTGAGGTCCAACTCCGAGGGTCTTCTGCTGGTTCCCTCCCTGCGAGAAGTGAGGTTACAGGGAACCAGGCACAGAGCCTTCTTGGTAGTGGCACCCAGCCAGTCAGATGTCAAGGAAATAAACATCTACCTGACTTTCAGAAGACATCTGACGGCAGTCCTGTATAGGGAAGTGTTTAATGTTTGACGTTTTATGATGTTTTCATATGTGTTGAGAGCCACCTACTCAGATGGGCGGCCTCTACATAATCAATTATTACGATGCCTGGCTTGAGGTCAGGAGGGCCTGTGGCTGGGCTGCTGCAGAACTGCAGAGGCCTCCTTATTGTGGAGGGTTGCAGGGGCTTCCCCTCCCTGTGCCAGCTGCGACCTCGCCAGCCAGCGCAGAGGGCACCTTTCCAATTTTGAGAGAGCCAAGAGGGCCGGTGGGAGGCTCCAGCTGGGGAGCCCCTCCCTGAGGGAGACCCCCGAGGAGGCAGGCCCAGAGCCAGGGGACTGGTGGTGGGGCCCCGAGGAGGAGAGGTCAGAGGAATGAGAGGAGGAGCCGGACGCTGACGGGGCAGCAGGGTTTAGGGAGCAGGGAGAGCCTGCGACAGGGAGCAGTTCAGAAGAGTCTCCCTTTCCGGCTGCCCCAAGCTCCCCTGCCCTCGGTCTCTGAGGATGCACAGAGAAATGGAAAGGGATGGACTGTGCGCAGACACAGTTTGAGACTCCTTGGGAAACATCTGGGAGAGGAGGAGCCTTAGAGAGTTGGAAGGCAGGGACCTTCAGTCCTGGCAATGGCTCCTCAGGGGCAAGACCTGCTGTTAAGGCTTGCTGAGACCACTAGGCCGAGTTGTCCGTTCATTTCCCTGAGTGAAGAGTCAACTTCACTGACACAGAGCCTTGCTCGCCTGCGCCTGACCCCAGGGCTCTGGAAGGAGCTGCAGGGAGCAGGAGATCTCTGAGGATCCACACAGCTCAGGTGTGGTGAACTAACAGCTGCTCCCACAAAGCACCTGCACACCTGGGGGCGACCTTGGACCTCGTCCCCTGCAAAGCCACGCCACTCGACCGCTGCGCCACAAGCCCTGCTGCAGTGCCCCTTTTTTCCAGGGACGGACCCAGATTTACAGAAGCCGCCCCGGTTTTCTATGTGATCCCTGAATGTCCCACTTTTCCTTAGGACGTCCTGTTTTCATCGGGGAAATGCATGGAGTTACGTGAACCCCGAGCAAAGGAGATAAGTAACTTTACAACCTTTTGAGGACACCTGAAGGCAGCCCTGCAGAGGGAAGATTTCAATGCTCTTTATACATGCTGGAAGCTGTCTAGAGTGGCTGGGGCAACCCAGTTAGAGGTACAGGGTATAAATAATAAAATTATTATTAATTGAATAATACATCCCTATTTCCATTGGATTAAATTGGGAGGGTATGCTTGCTGGACACCGCCCAGAATTTGGACTCACATCGCGCCCCACCTGCTCTGGGTTGGGGGGCAGGGAGCGCTGGTCCTGCAACCGCGCCTTCAGCCCCCCTTCTGTGGCCTGCTCCTTCTCCGGGGCCCCTCGGTTTTTCCTCTTTTGAGGGCACTTCCTGCTCACACTGGCCGCTGGCAGGGGCGATGGGGGGCTGTGGGGGGCTCCCTGCCCCTTTGTGGGGGGGATCTTCTTCCTGCCCGCTCGGGGGCCCCCACTCTCTCTGTCTTCGGGGCGCCCGGGGGGCTGGTAGCGGGGGAACTCCTCGTAGGTCCGGTAGCAGGGGAAGTAGCCTGTGGAGGCGCAGGAGTCGCCCAGGAGCGTTGCCTCGTCATCGGCCAGGTAGTAAGCCTCGTGATCCGCTGTGGCCCTTTCAGGTTGGTCTGGCTTAGCATTGTCATAAGGAAGGACCTTGAATTTTTCAAAGAAGAAAAAAAACAAGGTTGCAATCTGATGAAGTGAAACTGAATCACCTGGAGTGTTAGATCTGCAGGATTGCAGGGTTGGTTTGGGTGAATTGAGACCCTCCAAGACTCCCTATTTTCCCAGGACACTCCTGGATTTACAGAAGCTGTCCCAGTTCCAGAATGGAACGCTCCCCTTTTCCTGAGGTTTCATGATTTTTGACCTGGCAATATATTGCAAATCATGAGCTGCGTGTTTGTGTGCTATGCAAAAATCCCAGCCTGGGAAAAACCGTGAAGCCAGCCAAGGGCTCTACGCAGCTGCAACTTTATTTCAGACATCAAGATATAAGGGGACATCGCAATGTTTAGCTGGTGATATATCACGATGTTGAAAAGCATATCTTGCCTGGATCCCCTGGAGATTGGGGCATGCGCACCCACGTCTCTGCATTAATGTGTGGATGCGTGGAAACCATCTTTGCCAAGCAAGAAGAGGTGAACTCATGCTCCATTGTTTGACCTTGTAAGTAACAACCCTGTACTATCCTGGTTCTCAGCCTCCCTACTGTGGAGTGGTGGGTTGTGTTTCCATTCAAATTTCAGCCCTTATTCCTAAATCTATCCCTTTGGCCATCCAGATGTTGCAAAACTACAACTCCCAGCGAGCATGCAGTGACTACGGGAGTTGCAGTTCAGTCCAGCAACATCTGGAGGGCCACATCTTCCCCATGCCTGGCTTAGACGCAAGCCCAGTCCCGCTCCATAGAAATTTGCACACTCTTTTCTTGGGAGTTGTGTTCAAGGGCCACCCACTCCAACTTAGGGCCATCCAATCCTGCCATCTCACCAGTTCTGGTGGCAGGCAGTTCCTAGGACTCAATTACTACGTGCTTCCCACCTCTTTGACTCTGGGCTCCGGGGGGTCTTCTTTGTTGTTGTCAGGTGGGGACCACAGCTGCTCTTGCAGTAACCCCTTTTCTTCCTTTTCCTGCAGCTGCGGGACAAATTCCAAACAAAAATAGCAATATGAAGAAGTTTGAAGAACAGTGATATAAGAATTCTAAGGTCTCAAATATAAAATGCCTGTTCATAAATGTACAAGGCAAACACAAATGTAAGTATATAAACCACGTGCCTGAAATAGTAGAGGAGAGCAATCCTGAAACCCTTTTGACTCTCTCTGTTGGCTGTTTGCAGTTTAGTAGCGTAGAGAGCTTGCTGGGGAGACCATGCATTAAAAAGAAAGGACTCAAAAATAACTTAAACAAGGTTTTAATAAGAAAAACAAAAACTCCTTTTACACTAAATACATTAACAACCAAACCAGACCCAACCACCAACCCATCCCCCAGGGTAATGGGAGAGCTAGGTGCTGCTCCTTATATACTACACCCAAATGCTGACACACCTTAATCAAATACAACTCAGCAGCACCTGCTATGCTTCACAGCTGTAAAGCTGGGTCTCGTTATCTTACTCTGGCCCTTGCTCTGGCCCCTTAAAGACATACACATCGGGTGCAACAATGATGAACCTTTACATTTAAAGAAACCATTCAACACTCTCAGGGACCTCAAATATTCCTCTGCAGTGAGGAAGGAAATGAGAAATCCTCCCCATTGTCTTCTTGCTCACAAATCCTGTCTTAAGGGCATATTTCTGCATGAACAGGGTGAGCCTGTGATCTGGATTCAGGAACTAAAGTATGTGCCATTACCAAAGAATGGCCAGGCTACCCAGGCGATGCAATCAGGGACCATTTGTAGCACCCTGCTTGTGGTTAACGCTTAGCTGGAATGAAATATTCAACGCAGCAATAGAGAAATTAAAATAATAATTTATTTGTCAGACAAATAAATGAGAGGCACAGTGGTATATGGTTACCAAGCTCTGGCCTGCCCTCCTGCCATTATGGCCAGCACTTATATTTCCTCAATCCAGCCCCCTTGCTCCTCCCTTTGGCTGCCTCTGTCCAATCAGCCTGGTTGAAATTCCTATTGGCTGTTTGCTAGAACCAATCATAAAAGATACACCCATTTCCTATTACTTTTTATGGGAGACAGAGAGCTATATTTTCTTCTATTTATAAATGGCAAATAAGTAGTCATATATCTTACATTTACCTCGACCAGGCACCTTAATTACCAGATAACCTTTGGCCCCTCTTGCCCTATTCCCTGCAAAACAGATGGCTAATGGTTCTAATTTTATCTTAAAAAAAGATCTTGGGTTTACCTCCTCATGCACCATCTATGAAAGATCTCCTTCTTTGGAGGTCTTTAAGCAAAGGCTCGACAACCATATGTCAGGAGTGCTCTGATGGTGTTTCCTGCTCGGCAGGGGTTTGGACTCGATGGCCCTTGTGGTCTCTTCCAACTTTATGATTCTATGATTCTATGAAATAAGAATCTAACATTTCTTACTTTCTAAATCCTTTGCATAATTACATTTAAGCCAATATATTTCATAACATATATAGTTTTTTAGAAGAAAGGGAACTTAGTAAAAGCTAAGCTAAATTCTAAGTTTCTCTAAAGCTTCAAAGCAGTTTCAGAGAGCTGCTTTGCCTAGTCCAGCTGCTGTTTCTATTTGCCCTTTTAACCTTATGAAAATGTGGCTCAAGTCTCTAATGGGAGGCACAATAATTCTTACTATTTACCAACTCTTAATTGTGTTTTGCAACTTGATTATTCTGTAATTTGTATGGTCAGTGTGACCTTTTGCTCCTAGCCTGTGATTTCCTTTTACAACCCTGAGGCACTGCTATAGATCAGGGGGGCCCTTGATCAAGAAGATAAACAGCTGCCAGAGTATGGCTTCTGCCTGGCATGAGAGATACAAACATTTACAAATATATTTTTAAAGCTCATTTTAAAATACAAATCTTGATCAGATGCCTCACATTAACGGGTATCCTGACAGACAGGATGTCTGCTGTAGACCACCTCCTGTGATGCATGTCTGCTGTAGACCACCTCCTTCTGTGATGTATGTCCTTCAGGGGGTGAGTCTTGGGCTACAGGGTGGGCAACTTCAAAAGTCTATATAAGGGCTTGCACAGCATGTTCTGGGTTCTCCTTCCTTCCTGTGTGGGGAGTGTGAGGACCTTGTTGCAACAGCAGTTGATATGCCCCCCTCCCCTTCTGCCAATTGCCCCTCAGGCCACCTACCCATCGAAAATCCAGCAAATCTGTGCCCTGTGGTCTGGGGGCCTCCTTCTTGCCCTCACCTTCTCCCTCCAGGGGGCTGCCCGGGTCTTCCTTGGGCTCTTCCTCCTTGCTGGCCGCTTTGTCACGAGGTTCTTGGCCCTCCGGTGCTGACTGCTGGCAGAGACAGGACCCCCAGGTGGGGGGTGGGGAGGGGGACAGTGAAGAAAAAGAGAGCAGCCCAGAATGAGACAGGCAGGAACCCAGAAGCCAAACTCTCCTGTCCGCATTGAGTAGCTGGCCAGGGAAGCCCTCCAGCCCTGGCGCCCTGGGGGGCTGGTCCATCAGGACAAGTGGGGCAGCAAGCACAGCCTGCCCTCAGCAGCCCCCTGCCGCCTGCCCCCTTGCTTGCGACCCGTCCAGAAGGTGGCCCTCCTCTCTCTGCCACGTACCTCCTTGATGTCTTCAGAGCCCCCCAGGGTTTCTAAGCTCAGGGAGCTCCTCCTGCACACATCCTCGGAATCCCCAATATCTGTTTCGGGGAACTGTGGAGGAAGAGGGAGAAGGGTGAGGGGAGAGAATGCGTGGCATCTGCCACACAAGCAGGTCTCTGCCCCAAGGAAGCTACAGTAGGAGGCTGACAAGAGGGAGGGTGTCAGCATGAGGAAGAGGCAGAGGCAAAAGCCTTTCCAGGAATGTCATCCTGAGGCTCTGGCTTGTATCTGACATCAGCCATGCTCAGAGTAGGCCCATTGAAATGAATGAGAAGGAATAACTCCGGCCCATGACTCTGAATGGGTCTACGCTGGGTGGAAGCTAGTGGGATCGAAGCCACGTGGAACAAGGGGGTTTCAAGAAAGAATGATTGTAGCAGAGGGAGAAAGAGAATGCTTATTATAGTTTTAGTGATTCGTGTTGTTAGCGGAATTTTTGAGAAGGTTGGGGGGTTGTTTCCAGTTAAACTGGACACTGCACCCCAGATCATGCTCCAAACAGTCCCTATTCAATTTTGTAAATACCCCCATAAAACCCACCACACTTTTGCTGTATCGTATCTTGTTCAAGGTTACATAGTATTCACCTTCCCTTGTAGCACAAAACCTTCAGAAAATTCACATAAACTCACTCCAGACTTGGATCTACGCCATTCCAATGTTGTTCTGTTCAGGAAGGAAATGGCTACCAAGGGGGAATCTTGGGACTTGAGTGAAGGCAGCCAAACTCCCTAAAGCATGAGCCCAGCAGCCCCTCTGCCTAGGTGATAATCTCTGGCATCCTGACACCTGGGTGCCAGACAGGTAGCCATTCCAGGGGTAATAGTAAACCCAACTTCAGTTCATTAGGATCTTGGCCAAGACAAAAGGGGTGTGATTAACTCAGGCATAGGCAAACTTGGCCCTCCAGCTGTTTTGGGACTACAATTCCCATCATCCCTGACCACTGGTCCTGTTAGCTAGGGATCATGGGAGTTGTAGTCCCAAAACATCTGGAGGGCCGAGTTTGCCTCTGCCTGGATTAACTTGACCAGGAGAACAAGAACATGTACATACTCATCTTTTGTGTTACTTAATGGGTGTGAGCTGGCGGTCAAGGGAAGGATGGGAACAAACCTGGTGAACAGGTTTCTGCCAGAAGACCCCTCCCAGACTCTGACATAGCGGTGATGTATATGTGATGTATCTGTGATGCTTCACTAAGGTGTTGTGGGTAAAAAGGGAAACTTATATATATATAAAAGAGAGCCATCCTTTGTTCTGGGCTTCTTCCTGCTTCTTCTTTGGGGTGGGTGGAAGTCCTGTTGCAACAGCCTTTTGAATAAAGACCAGGCCTACAGGCTGCTATTTTGCTCCAATATGCTTGGCTGGTTTCTTTGTTTGGCAATCCAAGTGAGCCCAAGGATTTTCCTTTAACAGTGTGCCATAAGCAGCTCTTTCCAAAATACAAAAACCAGTAACATGAACATTAAAATGCAAAATAAAAAACACAATAAAAAATTAAAACCCAAGGCACCCGTAACTGAAACACCAGAATAAAAGGAGGACTCAAAACACCCTTAGCAATTTCCCGTTAGCAATGGAGCTTGGTCCCCTCACCAGTTTCCCAGCCATTGATCTTGAGACTGCTGATGGTCACACTGTCTTTATCATTTTCTAATATGTGGTGGGATTTTTTAAAGTAACCCCCAGCTTTTCTGATTCTGTCCCAGCCAAGCCAAGCCACCCACAGGCTGCAGACCCAAGGCTGTGGCGGTGGCCCTCAACCGCAAAGTGAGGTTGGGGTTTTGAGCTGACATCACAAACGGGTTGCATATCTGTCCTTAGGTCCATCCATCTCCTCTGAGGGTGGACCTGTTTCCCCTTAGAGTGACGGCTTACCGCATCCCCCCAGAGAAAATGGAGGGAAAAAGTGGAGACCAATAGACACATAGAATTAAGACAAAGTTCTTTTATTATGTATAGGTACAAATTTAGGAAGAAACTGCCACCCTTTAAATCAGGCGCCGGGTACCTTTGGTCCTCCTGGTGCTGCTAAACTATAACTCCCGTCCATTAGCCAGGGATGATTGGAGTTGTTGTTCAGCAATGTGTGGAGGCACAAAGAATTAAACAGATTAAGGATTCAATGTGAATAAAGCCCATCTCACTTTAGTTGACAAGACAGTTTCCAGGTGAGCTGTGTACCTGCTTCAGCTTTCCTGCTTCAAGTCCTGCCTGATAAGAACATCAGAATAATCATAGAATTGTAGAGCAGGAAGGGACCCCTGAGGGTCCTCTAGTCCAACCTCCTGCAGTGCAGTAACTGCAGTTAAAAGAAGCACCAGCCTACCCTCCAACAGTTCTCAGATGAAAATAGGGAAATTCTATTCTACATCAGGAAGATTTTCCTGCATTTGATCTCCCACATCAACAGAATTCAAGTGTCCCAATCAAGGGAAGACCACACCTGGAATACTCTGTCCAGTTCTGGGCACCACAATTTGAGGATGTTGACCAGCTGGAAGGTGTGCAGAGGAGGGTGAAAAAGATGATCAAGGGTCTGGAAACCAAGCCTGATGAGGAGCGCTTGAAGGAGCTGGGGATGTTTAGCCTGGAAAGAGGAGATATGAAAGCCATCTTCCAATATCTCAAGGGCTGTCACATGGAAGATGGAACAAGCTTGTTTTCTATGGCCATTTATGTATTATTTTATTTGGACTGGTTATGTTGTGCGGACGCCTGATTATTGTCTTCCAAAGCAACTACTCTATTCCCAACTCAAGAATGGTAATCATAATGCCGGTGGACAACAAAAGAGGTTTAAAGAGACTTTGAAGGTAAATCTAAAAAATGCAGTATAAGCATGGAAAATTGGCAAACACTGGCCTGCGAGTGCTCCAATTGGAGAACAGCCTCAATCAAAGGCGTCACAGACTTTGAAGCAGAAACTCAGGACGCAAGAAACGTGCTAAGAGAAAGGCACGCTTGGCAAACCCTCACCAGGATCAACTCCTGCCCAGAAACTTACGTCTCCACTGTGGAAGGACGTGTGGCTCCAGAATTGGCCTCCACAGTCACTTATGGACACACTGGTAAGACCATATTCATGGAAGACAATCTTACTTGGTTACAAGTGGTCGCCAAAGTAAGGATTTTATTTTATTTTTAAGAAGTGGCTCTTTAAATGCATGTTGGGAGACTGACCGAGTTGCACCCCTCTTTACAGATGCAATATGCAATTACTCCAGCTTTTAGCCTTCCTCCAGCTCACTGAGACTCAAGGGTGGTAAGAAGCCTCCCTGGAGGCTGGAGCTGAGATTCCCGCCTTGCGGGGGCTGCATGACGCCTGGGGGTCCCTTCCAACTGTACAATTCTAGGATTCATTTCTAAGCTTCGCCAGTTTGGAAAGCAGCTTTTCCTCGTTTCTGTTGAAAAGGAAGCAATCACTACTACTACTACTTATTATTATTAATTAAATTTGCACACCGCCCTTCATCCGTAGAGCAATCGGATTTACTAATTATTCGTTCATTTGGAGCATAAAGAAAATGAAG
The DNA here is from genome assembly GCF_027172205.1 of Podarcis raffonei. NCBI lineage: Eukaryota > Metazoa > Chordata > Lepidosauria > Squamata > Lacertidae > Podarcis > Podarcis raffonei. The sequence goes on along the minus strand of NC_070619.1, from coordinate 1,540,583 downwards.
CGCCTTCGTCTGCAAAAGATGCTGAGCCCGGAGAGAGAAAAGTTGACAAGCACGTTGTGCGCATGCGCCTCACGACAGAGCCCTCGCGGCGGAAGGTGGGCCGAGAGCACTTCACCGCGCCTGCGCATAACTAGGGCTGGTGGGCGGGGAAACGCCTGCAAGGGGCGGGGTTTTGTGTTTTTTTGTATATATGTGTGTGTGTGTGTGTGTGTGTGTTTCTTTTGCGCGTGCGCACAAGAGGGAGGGAAGAAGGGCGGGGCTTGGATAGAAAGCCGCTGCGCGTGCGCGCAGTAGAATCTCCACGCGCGTGCGCGGTAGAATCTCTACGCATGCGTAGTGGCAGCCCCCTTCTCCCCGCCTGGTTTCGAGGCTGGGTGTTGCTGGGGAGACTCTGTATTTCAATAAGGGGGGACTCCGCCCCTCCCTTTTCTTCTTCAGCCTTTGGTAAGTGAAAGCTCTGAGGGGGGAAAGGAAGAAAGAAAAGGGGGAGTCGGGGGGGGAAGGAAGGCCGGAGGTTGCCAACTGACTCGGAGGCAGCCACTTTGCTGCCCCAGGCAAGCAGCCAGCGCGGCTTTTATTTTCCCAGGGCCCGGCAGTGAAAAGCGCTGCGTGCCTGAAGGGAGAGCTGGTAAGTTGGCAACCTCTGTTCCTGCCCTTGAGGCGCCTTCAAAGAGGGACTCCTTGGGGGCACGTTGGCCGACTTGGATCGCCTTTCCTGCTGCCCCCACTGTTAACTGGTTTTGGTGCCGGGCAAAGGGCTCTCTCCCCATTATTTGAGGATATTTTAAATTATTACGGTAGCAAAAGTCTCCTGGCAGATATCCAATGACTCTTGTAAAATAATGCAACGGTGGAGAAAAGCAGAAGTAAGGAGGAGGAAAAAAACAATTCTAGGAAACTGTGTAAAAAAATAAAAATAAATCGCAAAATAGTACAACGGGTATACAGTAGTTGGAAGGTTCTTTTTATTTTAAACAAACTCATTTTCTATTTCCTTTTCTTTTCTCTTCTTTCCTCCCTCTTTTCTATGTTTGTAATTTCTTGGATCATTTGTACAGTAATGTGGAATGTTTGTATTGTATGTACTTTATGTTATTTGTGCAATAAATGAATTTTTAAAATATATGTATTATGGTATTGATAGCCCCCCCTCCAAGGAGCTGAAGGTGGTGTATGTGGCCCTCCCCTTCCCCTCAATCCCCCACAACAACCCTGTGAGGTAGGCTAGGCTGAGAGGCGGCAGCTGGACCTCAACATCCCCCTTTGCAGCTATTTTGCAAAGCTTTTGCAGACAAAATCGTGGGAGTGCCAGGTTTTCTGGGATCAGTTTCAACTTGTTACCCCCCCCCCTGAGAGTGCAAACAAGCAGCTTGGATGGGCAAAACCTGTCTTCTCGACCCTTGCAGGGGTTCTGCTGTTCTGCTCCTTCCTGCTGGCCAGTGTCCAGAAAGTAGCGGTGGGAGATGAGTCTTCGGACCACTCGGGCCCCATCCTCTCCCCCATGCTTTTTAACATCTGCAGTTGTACCTCTAGATGCAGGTGGGATCCGTTCCGGAGCCCCGTTTGCATCCTGAAGCAAACGCAACCCGCATCCGCGCTTCTGCATGGGTCGCTATTTGCTGCTTCTGCACATGATGTCATTTTGAGCATCTGCACATGCGCGAGCGGTGAAACCCAGAAGTAACACGTTCCATTACTTCTGGGTCGCCGTGGAGCGCAACCTGAAAATACTCATCCCAAAGCTACTTCAACCCGAGGTATGACTGTACATGAAATGGCTGGGAGAGTTCACCAGGGGGTTGGGGCTGGGTGCTCACCAGTATGCGGATGATACCCAGTTCCACCTCTCAGCATGGCTGGGTGGATGCTTTTCAACAGAAACAAGGACCAGAGAAGAGTAGGCCACTCCTTTAACCCCACCCCAGAGGCTCCTTTCTAAACTTGTTTGTCCAGTCTTGCAAAACTTAAAAATGAAAACTCCTCTGTCCTCCAGCCTGCTGCTCTGGAGTCTCTCAGTGAGCTGAAAGTTACGGTCTCCTTTCATTGGAAGAAAGTTGGAAGCAGGAGTAATGCAGCTTTGAATATTGCATCTGGTGACAGAGGTGTAAGTCGGTTAGTCTTCAACATGCGTTGGGGACCCACTTGTTAAAATATAAAAAACCATACATATAACACAGATGGGTGGGGTATAAATAATAAAAATTATTACTATTAGTATCATTAGGCAATGCTGCTGCTGTGACCCACCATTGATTAGGCTTTGGCCTGGTAGTGGGTCACCAGACAACTGGCGTAAGTCACCTGACACGTTTGAGAGCAGGTAGAGCATAAGAAAAGCCCTGCTGCATCCACCCCCCTTGTCCTTATGCTGGCCACCTAGATGCCGCTGGGAAGCCCAGAAACAAAATGCGAGGTCCATAGCTCTCTCCCTCTGCTGTGCATAGAGAAAAGGTTTTTCTCCTCTTCTCCTAACAGTAGAACTCTGGGGCATCCAGTGAAGCTGAACACTGGAAGATTCAGGGCATGTAGTAGAAGAGACTTACTCGCTTTATTTTACTCGCTCCCTGATTTATGAATCATGCTAAAGGATCGCTAGGCGATATGGATGCCAACTGTTCCCCCTCCTCCCTAGCTCTTCCTCCTTTCTCATTCCAGAGCCCAGATGGCTGCTCGGCGGATGACGCGGGAGCCTTTTGATGCCCTCATGCAAGTCAAGGCGAAACGGCTTCGTCTGGACAGGAGTGACCCCATCGACGAGGCCCTCCACCAGCTGAGAGGTATGGTTGGTCCAATGCCCCTGAGCTATTTGTTGCTGCTGCTCATCAGCCTTTGACCCCAGTCCTGCTTCCGGCCTCAGAGACTCAAGGCGTTTTAGGTGAGCGTTATGACCCCAGTAAATTTAATCGGAGCCAGAAAATAATTCCACATGCCTCGCGCTCTTCCATTTCTGAGACCTTCCCCTAAAGCAGGTGCCGCCCTCCAGATTCTCCTTGCCAGCCCTGCTTTGCACGCGCACATGAGTGCTTTTGTGCAGCTGGGATGTGTCCTTGAGCCTTGACCATGCCTTTTGCTTGCCAGGATGGAGGGTAGATTGATAGATGCGTGAGTGCAAGTGTGTGCAGCAACTAGCCTACTGTCAAAAGGTTGGATCCACCTTCTTTGCTGCACCCCTTCAGCCTCGACCCTTGCGCAGAAGGTCTGCCCAAAATGGGATATGTCCATTGAGCCAGAAAAGGTTCCCTTGGCTTGGCATTAAAGGGTTTGCGGTTAGTGGCCAGCCCCCAAGTGGAGTGTGCTGCTAACCTCATTAAAGTCCCAATGATCATAGAACTGTAGAGTTGGGAGGGACCCTGAGGATCATCTAGTCCAACCCCCTGCAGTGCCTCAAGACAGCCTCTTTCCATATGAGCTGACCCTGATACAGTGGTACCTCGGGTTACATACGCTTCAGGTTACAGACTCCGCTAACCCAGAAATATTACCTCGGGTTAAGGACTTTGCTTCAGGATGAGAACAGAAATCGTGCTCCGGCACGGTGGCAGCGGGAGGCCCCATTAGCTAAAGTGGTACCTCAGGTTAAGAACAGTTTCAGGTTAAGAACGGACCTCCAGGACGAATTAAGTACTTAACCCGAGGTACCACTGTATTGAGATTATGTTCTGTGGCCCTTCTTCATGTGCCTCCTCTACAAGAGGTCTGGAGGGCAGCAACACAGGAACCGGGCCTGTTCTGCAGTTGCTCCCTGTTTGTGGAATGCTCTCCCTAGGGAGTACCTTTAGGCACCAAATGGCCTTTTTGCCTTTAGGCAAAAATGTTCCTATTCAACCAGGACTTTTGTAGCCTTATTGGAGTTCACCGATTGGGTCTACGTTGCTCCGGGACAGGAGGAAGGAAGTCAAAACGACACCGAGGTTGGTTCAAAGAAAGAGTTTATTCTGCTCTCCGGATAGCAGAAGGCACCTGCGTGGTGAGTCCACAGCAAGTACAAAGAAATGACAGGTTTCATGCAGTTTATATACCCTCCAGGCATCCTCTCCCCCTTCCCCAGCCACGTCAACTTGTATACGCAGGTTGACACCACATATGTTCCTGCTCTGGTACTCTCAACCATAAAAGGATCTTCCTCTTCCTACTCTTAACTGGGAAGACGCCATAATCTCCGGGAACAAGCTTTTGGCGCTTTCCCCGGACATTGGTCTTGTGCGTATTTTGTGGTCAGCACATAAGATAAAGTTCTGACGTGTTTTCGTTGTTCCCCTGGGGAGCCAAGGCCATCCCTTGCCTGTCCTGATAAAGGACAGAACTGTTTATGCAGTTGTGTCCTTATTATGGTTTTGCTCAACAGTTCAAGTTTTACGCATTTAAAAGTGCTCTATTTTGAAAGAACAAAGGGGGGGGGGTTGAGTCACTTTTTAAACTTACGACACTTTGACTGATTGGCATCCAGAGCCCTTTTAAAAGGTCTTGGTCTGGGGTTGTTGGGTGGTTCTTGTTTTTATTTTTATGGTGTGTTTTGTGTTTTTATATTGTGATTTTATCTTGTGAACTCTCCTGAGACCTGCGGGTACAGAGCGGTATACTAATTTAATAATAAATAAAGGAATATGCAGCTGTCCCATATTGCACCAATTTTGTTGTACTTAGTTTTTACACAGGTGCCATCATGTTGCACCAATTAGTTGAAGAAGCACCCTGTTGAGTTCTCCCGGTGTCCTTGGTTTTATGCCATGAGAAATAGCTTTCTTTTTTCTTCCCCCCGCAGTTCATTCGCGCCCAGCGCAGCGAACCCGGTACGAGGATGAGGACGGGGATTTCCATGAGGAGAGAAAGTACCTGCACAGCGACTGGAGGGGAGAAGCCCAAGAAGCCGCCAGCCAAGACTATTCGGTGCCTCCCTATCAGTCAGAGGAGGAGGATTACTACACACCCACATGCTCACGGAACCAAGATTACGCCCAGGCCCCTTCCCGTGACCGGGACTACGGCCATTTGTCTTCTGCGGAAAGGGAGCTCCCCGGCCCATCCACCAGGGAGCGGGGTTACGGTCGCCCGTCCTCTCGGCAAAGGGACTATGGCCCTGCCTCCTCCCGAGAGACCTCCGGGCTCCGGGATGCTGGCTACAGTTCAGCAGAGCTGTTGAGTGGCTTCCATTCTCCAGGGCTATTGGAAGAGGAGTTTGGGACTGTGAGGAGTCAGGATTACAACCTGGAGTATGGCCTGGAGGCGGAGAGAGAGTTTGCTCCCTCTTTACACGCGGGGAGGGACCTGACGGCGAAGTGCATCCGGGCCCCACAGGGCCTGGTCAAAAGCAAGACAGCTGCGGTCCTCCCCGTGAAGAAATGGGTCCAGGCTTTGTCCTCATGCAACCTGCTGGGGGAGCCCGCCGCCCCCTCCAAGGGGAGGGCCTTCCCCGCTCAGCACCTCCAGCTCGGCCAGCGGCCGTCCCTGCCCCCGAGGGGCACCCTGCAGCACGACGACCCGGAATCCGTGAGGCATGCCCTGCACAAAGAGCCACAGCTGGACCTCCACGGCCCGCTGGATGTTTTCACCACCTTTGGGGTGGAGATCATCAAGTGGGCCGGCTTCCACAAGATCAAGAAGGACCCGGAGTACACGGAAATGTTCCGCATCCTCTTCAAGCTGGAGACGGAGACGTGCGCCAAGATGCTGGCCTCCTTCAAGTGCTCGCTGAAGATGGAGCACCAGGACTTCTGCTATTCCGTCGTGCGGACTCTGCAGCACCCGGCGCTGCGGACGCCCAAAGTGGACGGCCAGTTCTTGAACCTGCTGCTGGAAAAGAAGCTGGTGGCCACCAAGAACGGCTTCTTCCAGCTCATCAAACCTTTTGACCGGTACATGATGCACCTCCAGGCCTGCCTCCTGAAGAGCGCCGTCCCACTCCTGATGGCCTGCAATGCCTACGAGCTGAGCTTGAAATCCAGCAGCTTCAGCGACCCGGGGCAGATGGCGGCTGCCTTCGAGACCACCGCCTCCCTCTGCCGGAAGGCCCTGGTGCTCGTCGGCCAGACCTTCGCCATGGCCTCCTCCTTCCGGCAGGAGAAGATCCTGGAGGCCATCGGGCTGAAGGAGGTGGCCCCTCTGCCCATCTTGTTCCCCAATTTTGACACCTCGGCCTTGTTTGGGAAGGAGTACATTGAACACCTGCAGGGCTGGCTGGAGAAGAGCGGGTCCCAGGTGCAGCTGAAGAGGCCAAGGGTGGAGACCCCCAGCCCACAGGGCGCTCCGGAAACCAAGCCGAAGATTAAGAGTAAGCGGGTGCTACTTCTTTGGGGGAAGAATTATTTCCATCTATAGACTTTCTGGGGTTCACGTTGTTTCAGTTTGTGAGACTTTGTCCTCTTCTCCCACCTTGCTTCTGTTGTCCCTGTGAGCATTAAATTTTATTTCTTAGGGTTAATAATGGTGATGATGTTACGATTCATGTGCTTCCCATCGGACTGGGTTACTCCAGCCACTCTGGGCAGCTCCCAACAAAATACTAAAAGCACAATAAAACATCAACCATTAAAAGCTTCCCTGTACAAGGCTGCCTTCAGGTGTCTTCTAAAAGTCAGATAGTTCTTTAATTCCTTGACATCAGATGGGAGGGCATACCACAGAGTGGGCAGCACCACCGAGAAGGCCCTCTGCCTGTTTCCCTGTAACTTCCCTTCTCACAGGGAGGAAACCGCCAGAAGGCTCTCGGAGCTGGACATCAGTGTCCGGGCTGAACGATGGGGGGTGCAGAGAATCCTTCAGGTATACTGGGCCAAGGTTGTTTAGGGCTTTAAGGTCAGCACCAACATTTTGAATTGTCAGGGTTATAGTTTGTGTCTGGGGCTTGTTGGCATGAGGTGGTGCTTGCTCTGCCCTGCCTTCCCACTCCCAAAAATTAAATATACCCAAAGGAAAAATCCACACCCAAAATCACCAATAATGTTAATGATTTGTCCTTTTCCTCAGGCAGTTGCAGAAAAATGAGAATTGATGTCTTATTGGCAGGATCTGTAATATGGGAGGACTGCAGCCGATGCGGAGTTATTTCTAGGTGTTCTTGTGCAAAGGCAAAATCACACAAAGTCAGTGAGACCCCGAGAACTGACCCCACATAGCTCTCTCTGCCTTACTTTTGCGTACAGCCTGCGCTTGGGAATAATTTCCTCATTTGCCCCGTGGGCTCCTCAACACTGCAGCAGAGAACCAGGCTCTGGGAAGGTGGCGTGAGGGCTCTGGAAGGCTGTTGGAGGCTTTCAGGGCTATCTGACACCTCACAGCCCTCCCCCCCCCCCAGCCTTCCAGAGGTCTCGTGTGACCTTCCTGGAGCCCAGGAAGCTTGAAAGCTTTTTCTGCAGCAGGAAAACCTGGTGCGGAAATAGTTTTTTATGCCCTCTGGTTTGCTGAGCTCTGGAAAGGTCTCATGAGATTTCAGATGGCCTCTCCCAACTGCCCCCCCAGCTCTCCATTTATTTGTTATCCCCCGCCTCCTCCCAAGCAAAGCTGCAAATGCATAAGTAAATCATGAGTGAGTTGTGGCCCTACTGTAATTTTGTGATTGTGAGGTTCCCACGAGCAAGGTTTTCATTTTATCCGAACCCCCACCCCTGTTTCTTGTCCTAGTTCCACAACGCGCTGACCGGAAGGTCACCGAGACAATTGAGAAGATGGTGGAGGGCATCGTTTCTGGCACTCTGAAAGGGAAAGAGAGAGCTCAGCTGAAGGACAACCCAGACTACTGGTAAATATCTTCTCGTAGTTTTGTGGTTTTTTCTGCTCCCTTGACTCACAGAGCCTGCTAGGAACAGGGCTTCTTGGGCCAGCCTAACTTACCTTTTTAATACCTGCTCCTTATTTGTATAACTCAAATCGTTTCACAAAGCAGCACCTACACTTTGGAACTCCCTGCCTATTGATATCAGGCAGGTGCCTTCACTGTATCATTTTCGGTGCCTGCTGAAAACATTCTTGTTCAGAAAAGCCTGCCCAGATGTTTAGAAAGTTGATGTGAATTTTAACTGGTTTTGGTCTACTCTTTTTAACTATTTGTACATTTTAAGTTATTGTTGTAAATTGTTTCTCGTGATAATTCTACCGTTTTGATTAGCTGCTCCTTCCCCCCCCCCCCCGGTCGAAACAGGTTTCTGAAGGAAGAGGACAGCCTGGAGCACAAATATTACAAGCTCAAGCTGTCCGAGATGCATTGGCTGAGGTCTGCAGCCAAGGAAAAGCCCAAGCAGGAGAAGACCCCTCAGCTGCAGGATTTGGCTGTCATGCAGGCCTTGCTGCGCGCCCGCAAGGTCCTCCGCATCAAGAAGCGGCTCTTCTGGAAGAGGAGGCCCAGGATCCTTCAGCGGCGGGTGGCGAGAGCCCAGAGGGTGAAGCGGGCCACCGTGGGGACCCAGACGCTCCTGTCCGCCGAGACAGTGCTCAAGGAGCAGGGCCTGCCGCAGAGCCCCATAGCCCACCCAGCAGAGACCGCCTTGGAAAAGGCAGGAGTCTGCGACTCAGCCACCGACCCAGAAGATGCGTCCGGGGAAGGTTTGAGTGCTGGAAGCTCGCTTGGGCTAGCATGCCAGTTCCCTGACGGTAGGTGAATTTCGGGGGGGACAAGGCAGACAGGATGTGGCCTGGTCTAGGGCTCGGCGATATATCAATACTGTATATCACCCAAAACTGGATTGAAATCCATATTGTGGTATCAGTTCCATAATTTTTGACCTGGCAATATGTTGTGACTCACGATATCTGTGAGACCTGCAAGTATAGGGTGGTATACAAATTTAATAAGTAATAATAATAGGGATGCGGGTGGCGCTGTGGGTTAAACCACAGAGCCTAGGACTTGCCGATCAGAAGGTTGGCGGTTCGAATCCCCGCAACGGGGTGAGCTCCCATTGCTCGGTCCCTGCTCCTGCCAACCTAGCAGTTTGAAAGCACGTCAAAGTGCAAGTAGATAAATAGATACCGCTCCGGCGGGAAGGTAAACGGTATTTCCATGCGCTGCTCTGGTTCACCAGTCCTGCTAGCCACATGACCCGGAAGCTGTACGCCGGCTCCCTTGGCCAGTAAAGCGAGATGAGCGCCACAACCCCAGAGTCGTCCGCGACTGGACCTAATGGTCAGGGGTCCCTTTACCTTTACCTAATAATAATAATAATAGCCTTTAGAAGTCTTCCGAAGGCAGCCCTGTATAGGGAAGCTTTTTAATGTGCAATGTTTTCTTATGTTTATATATAGGAAGCTGCCCAGAGTGGCTGGGGCAGCCCAGTCATATGGGCGGAATACAAATAATAAACTTATTGTTATTTATTATGAGGACTTGGTGATATATCATCCAAAACCAGTTTGAAGTCCTTATCATGATATCGGTTTCATAATTTTTGACCTGGCAACATACCGCAAATTGTGGTTTGTGTGTGCTTGTGTGCTCTATGCAAAAATCACAATTTGGGGAAAAACATTGAAGCCAGTCAGTGTGTCTCTCAATTCCTGCAGCCCCTCTTAACTCTGCTGGCTCAGCTCTCCCCTACAAGGAATCGCAAGTGCAGGAAAAACCACGAAGCCAGCCAATGCCTCTACTGCACAGAGTTGCACCCTTTTCTCAGACTTCATGATTCATCACTATATCGTGATGTTTAGCTGGTGATATATTGTGATGTTGAAAACCAGATATCCCCCAGTCTTAGCCTGGTCTCGCTTTGCATTGCCTGCCAGTGCCTCTGCAGGGTCCTGGACAGAGAGGTTCTTTCCCCTCCTCTTTAGCTGGAGGTGGGACCTGTGACCCTTGAGCTGCTGAGCTGCCTTCCGCTGGCCCACTGAACAGCTGCCTTGAGCCAATGGTCTTTTCTTTCCTCTCCTTCAGTGGGAGTGGGCATTTTGTGCCCCGGGGCTTTTGAATCCAAAGGAGGTGCTCCTTTGCTGAGCTGGCCTTTGCTCCCATAATTCTCTCTGGGATCTTCGCTGTGGGGAGCTTATGGGGACGCTTAGGAGGTTGACCTCTCTGGCAGGCTCTTCTTAACATTATTACACAGGAATATAGGAAGCTGTCTTATCACGAGTCAGACCATGTTGCAGAAAAGACCTGTTCTCATACTGCCACTGTCCAGACCTCTCAGAGGACGAGGGCAGGGTCTGTGTTGGTTCATATGGGGAGAGGCAGTCCTTGAGCCATTTAAGGTTTAGAGGTCAAAAAACAGCACAGAAACTCATTGGCAGGCCAGGATCGATGCAGTATGCTCAAACCACCTTGCCCTGGTGAGCAGCCTGGCTGTAAAATTCTGCACCAGCTGACGTTTCCGAACTGTCTAGAGTCAGCCCCACATATAATGTGCTGCAGTAATCTAACCTGGAGGTTACTAGAGCATAGGTGAAGTTAAGGGCATAGCTGGGCCACCACCTGAACCTGATGGAAGGTGCTTTGTGCCCCTGAGGCCACCTGAGCCTAGTTAGCAGAGCACATGCCAATTTTGTATTATATTCTGCGGGCGAGATCCATTCCAGACACCATGATATATCTACATATTGCGGTATTTGGCTGCTGATATATCACAGTGTTGAAAACCAGATATCATCCAGCTCTAGTCTCCAGTTGATTTTGGACTACAACTCCCATCATCACTATTTAGCGTCCTGTACCCCTGTGTTTTGTGGCTGTATCCCACCAGTGTTCCAGCAATATAAGCCCTGCTTAAAATGGAGCAGGAATAATTTTGTTATCTTCCCCCACCCCACCCCCTGTTTTCCAGTGGATCCCAAAACGATGGTGACAGCAGAGAGGCTGGCCAGGTTTGTGGCGGAGGTGGGACCTGAGATGGAGCAGTTCAGCATCGACAACAGCGCAGATGACCCGGATCTGTGGTGAGCTACCCTCTCCCTCCCCGGGAAAATCATGTGGCATGCTCCTGGAGCACCCCGAGCCTCATTGCATGAGCCAGGCATTGCAGTAACAACACTCAACATCTGTAAAGTGGTGGCATGTTACTATTACTATTATTATATTTATTAACATTAAAAACTTCCCTAAAGAGAGCTGCCTTCAGATGTCTTCTAAAAGTCAGATGGTTGTTCATTTCCTTGACATCTGATGGGAGGGTGTTCCACAGGGTGGGCACCACTACCAAGAAGGCCCTCTGCCTGGTTCGCTGTAACCTCACTTCTCGCAGGGAGGGAACCAGCAGAAGATCCTCGGAGCTGGACCTCAGTGGCTGGCCTGAACGATGGGGAGGTGCTGCTTCAGGCATACAGGGCCAAGGCTGTTTAGGGCTTTAAAGGTCAGCACCAGGCCTTTGAACTGTGCTTGGAAACGTACTGGGAGCCAGTGTAGATCCTTTAGAACCAGAGTTACCAGTCTAGCTGCCACATTCTGGGTTAGTTGTCGTTTCCAAGTCACCTTCAAAGGCAGCCCTACGTAGAGCGCATGGCAGTAGTCCAAGTGGGAGATAACCAGAGCATGGACCACTCTGGCGAGACAGGGAGCAGGCAGGGAGGGTCTCAGCCAGCATACCAGATGGAGCTGGTAGACAGCTGCCCTGGACATAGAATTGACTTGCACCTCCATGGACAGACCCTCAGGCTGCACACCTGGTCCTTTAGGGGCACAGTGACCCCATTCTAGTCTCAGTCAGTGCAGCAGATGGGTTATAGTTTTGTTGCAAACCGCTGTGATATATTTCTTTGATTCAGTGGTATCTAAATATTTTTCGAAATAAATCAGTGAACAAGCCTAGTTGTGGAGCTCAGAGCTTGTGAAGCTCAGAGCTGCAGCTTGTCCCCAGATACTCGTATGGCCACCTCAGGGTCCTCATAGGGGAAGCGACACAGCAACACTGCAGTGAAGTCCTCCTGTGCTCTCTCTCAGGTTCCTGCATGACCGTGAGAGCTCAGCCTTCAGGTTTTACCGGATGAAAGTCTACGAGCTGTGCCCCTCCATGAACTTCAGCGCCATTCCAGGGCCTGCCAGCGAGAGCCCCGCACCCTCGGAGGGCGACTGGGAGAACAATGAGGAGGAGGAGGAGGAGGAAGAAGAGGAGGAGGAGGAGGCTCCCCAGTCCGGAGTGGAAGAGGAGGAAGCTCCAGCAGGGTCTGCCAGCGTGGGAGCCTCGAGTACAGCTGGAGAAGGGCAGTCCGAGGGCCCCACCTCAGAAGCACCTGCCCAGGCTCCTCTGCGGGGCGGGGCCTTTGGGCGCAAGAGGGCCAGCAGCAGGTCCTTGAAGGTGGGCCTGATTCCAGCCTCCAAGAGGGTCTGTCTCATCGATGAACCGAAAGGTGAGTGAGGCAGCTGGGCGGGTTAAGCCAGGCAGGTAATTCTTTGTCAAATTTTGTTTGTGTCTGGATTGACCTTTGGCCTCTGGATTTGCTTTTTTTGCATTACAGTCCACGACCCCGTCCGGATTGCGTATGACCCACCCCGTGGCTATCAGACCCACAAAAATAAGGTGAGAAGGGGGCAAAGTAATAAATACGTGCATTTATTCTTTAAGAGATTTAATGCACTGTGCTTTCCAGGCAGAGGCCTCCCAGGGCAGCTTTCAAAGCCAGCTTGAAACCTCCATGAAATGCAAGTGTGAGCTTCTGTTCACCAGTTAGGTGCTGGCAATAACTTCAGCCCAGCGGTTCCCAAACTTCCTCAGGCCCCCCTGTTCCCTGAACTGATCCCCAATGTCCCCAACCCTATAAAAAGCATTGTTCAGAGGAGTGGTTCGCACAGATTTCTGAAGAAGACAATAAAATTTTAAAAAGATTAGTTAATTGCCCATTTATTCAAAGTGCATTTGTTTATTTCTCTTCATAAAGTTTACCCACAGCTTGACTACAGAAGCAACTTCAAAGCGTTGTGTTGTGTGTGTTTTTTAGAGTAAGTTTTTAATTAAAAAAAAAAAGCCGATGAAAAAGCAAAGTTATCACTAAAAAAATCTTGCAGCATAATTTAAAACACACAAAAAGTTAAAACAATAGACCAGGGCTTCCCAAACTTGGGTCTCCAACTGTTTTTGGACTACAGTTCCCATCATCTCTGACCATGGCTCCTGCTAGCTAGGGATGATGGGAGTTGTAATCCAACAACAGCTGGGAACCTAAGTTTGGGAAACACTGCAATACACTGAAACAAATTATTATATTATTAATATAATGTATAATGTTTTTAGATTATATAAATTATTATTATTATTATTATTATTAGTAGTAGTAGTAGTAGTAGTAGTAGTAGTAGTATTAACAACAATAATCCTGCTAAGGCATTTTGTTGCCTTAATGCAATAGCCAAGCCAGGTGTTTATGATAATGATGTTGATGATCAGTTTTGTTCTCAGTGGCAGAAATCAAAGGATTTGGAGTTTTCCCACAAGCGACTGAACCAGAAGAACATTGGCTTCCAGATGCTGCAGAAAATGGGCTGGAAGGAAGGCCTTGGGCTTGGTGCCCACGGAAAGGGCATCAAGGACCCCGTCAAAGTGTACGTAGCACGTGAGCAAGTGGCACACTCCTTTTTTATATAAAAAAAAACGAACAGGTTTTGGAATGGATTGATATCTCACCACAGTTATTCCCTATTGCAGAGGTCGCCAGCTCAGCGCCAGCGGGCACCATTCTGCCCACAAAGGCTTCCAGTGGTGCCCTTGGGCAGGCGCCCCCAGCTCTGAGCTGTCGTTTAGAAACAGAAAACAATAAAACCCAAAGACTTTAGCCCTCCCAGAAAGAAATTGGCAGGTACCTTCTAAGTGATTTCTGGGAAGTGAGTTCTGGTGTGGCTATTCAGGACAGATGTAAGGAAGCCCTTCTTTGCGCAGTCTGCGGTTAAGCTGCGGAACTCGCTGCCACAGGATGGCCCCCAACCTGGATGGCTTTAAAAAAAGATGAGACAAATGGCTGCTAGCCAGGATGGCTCTGCTCCGCCTGCACACTCTGAGGCAGCAGTGCTTCTGAATGTCAGGTGCTGGAAACCACAGGAGGGGAGAGCGGCTCTTGTGTTCGAATCCTGCGTGTGGATTTCCCATTGGGGGCATCTGGTTGGGCGAACAGGATGCTGAACCCTTTGGCTCGATCCACCTGCTTCTGATGTTCTTACGTATCCCAGCATGCCGTTCTATTTCTTTTCTTTTTGCAAGGGGTTAAGGGTGCAGCTTTGTTTGCCTGTTTCCTAGCCCTGTCCAGAATTGACTCCTCTGCTTTTGTGGTTGGCACGAGCCAAAGGAACTGGGCGTGGGGAAGGACTGACCTGGAGCTCGGTCACCTCTTTGGAAACACGGTGGCCAAGACATCGCCCGTTGGCCCTGCGCTTTGGTCAAGGAAGCCGGTGGCTGGGCATGTGCTCACTCTCTCTTTGCTTTGCCTCCCTTTTAGGGGCTCCACCTCAGCGGGGGAGGGCTTGGGTGTGGCGGGGGACGAGAACAAGGAGGACACCTTTGCCACCTTCCGCCAGAGGATGATCCAGATGTACTATCTGAAAAGAGCCTGTAATAAATAGGTAGGTTGTCTGCAGCAAGTCAGCTGTGTCCCCCACCCCCTTTTGAATTAATTGCAAGATTAAAATAACTGTTTCTCTCTTCTTCTGTTTTCAAGCTTTTTCTTCTTCTTCTTCTTTGACCAGGGAGATATTTTCTGTGTGTGCACAAAGCTTATCTGGGTTTGTTTTTAACCGTTTTTTCATGTTTGTTTCATGTTTGAATGACCAGAATGAGCTTTGAACCAAAGAAGCGAAGATCATTGTGCTGGAGAGAGGTCTGGAGAGAGGACAGGCCATCTTCTGAGAATCCCCCACCCCTTTTAAATTTGGAGCAATTAGAAGAGCAAATTGCTCTTCAGAATCCGTAACCTCCTAAACAAATCAAAACGAACATTGCCATTCTTTGGATGCAGGAACGGCTGGGTCTACTTTTTGATCAAATCTCTTAACAAGAACCTAGGATGTCAAGCTCCCCCCCCCCCCACTTACGCAAGGCCAACTTGCGTACAGCCACGTGTGCATGCAGTGCCGGGAAATAATAAATCAATTGGCTGCTTCTACCTGCAGCTCAGATCCCCACTCCGAGTGCTGTGGGGCACATGTCCACACACACACACACACACACACACCAGCCTGGTCCTGGCTGCAGCGACAATCTCAAGGTGTGAGTGGGCAGAGGGAGGGGACATGGGCACATGGGATCAGCGCTTGGGCACTGCACTGCTGGGTCTGAAAGCACCTCTCAAGGGCACCCTAGAGGATGGGCAACCCAGTGCCCCACTAGCCGTGCGGCCCTGAGCCAGCAGGTGAGGCACAAATCCATCTCCGAACCAGGCAGGGTCAGTGCTCAGAGGAGAAAAGGAGTGGCAGGGGGAGAGTGTGAGTAGCTGAGCTGATCGGGGGGCTGTGGATCAAAGCGGTAAGGGGAGGGGAGGAGGAAATCAAAGGAAGTGAACAACTGTGGCCTGGAAGTCTCTCAGGACTGCTGCCCGGGAGGGATGGGACGGAAGGCTCAGGGCAGCAGCCCCGACGACGCATGTGAGTCTGTCTCTTCCCCGTGCGCCCTCCCTATTAAAGCAGCATGCCCCCCACTTTATGCAATTTCACTTCTGCATGTGGGGCCCCCGGAGCATAACCCCTGCGTAGGTGGGGGTGTGTGCCTGTATCCATTCCAGACAGGACAAAAAATGGACTGTCCTCTATGTGGACAATATGATCATCCTGCCTTTCGCAAGATTCAGAAATTCCACCTTTACACAATTTGATGTCTTTTTCTTTTCAACTGCTTTGGGTCTGCACGACGAGCTGAAGTTATTGAATAACCATTACTTGTTCGATTTATTGAACCATCGCTTTGTTTGCTTTAAATAAAATACAGTATGTAGAAACCGATACCATGTAGGGCAGATACGAATCTCACTTTTGTTTCTGAGGTGTGTGTTATCAGCGATCAGTGCCACTGCCAGGCATGCAGGATTTCGCTTGGCCTGCATTTCCGTCTTCTTTAACAGTCTTGGTTACTTTTTCCTTCTGCAAAGGAACCTTAGTGCTGTTTTCTTGCAGGAAGGTCTCTGGAGAGCTTTTTTTGGGGGGGGTACAAGGTTGTCTGAAATTCGGGGGTTCACTCCATTGCTGAATAGGACCCCTCTAGAATGTGCACGAACTCTACTTACGAACCGACCATCTCGACAGCATCCCGATTTGAATTTGACAGTGTTTTCTGATGAGTGTCCACACACTCTCTTTAATCCATTTTCCCTCTGGAGTCCTCCAGTAACGATTTGCCACCCAGCCTCTTCTGCAAAAGGCTACTTCATCTTGGTGACCGGACACAAACCAGTTGTTAACTCTGAAACATTCTGTCCGTTGTAGACCTTGGTTTCTCACAGCCACCCATTTGTGGTGGGGGTCTTGTGATGTGCAGGATCATTCGCACCTCCTTCCCCCTTCATAGCCAAAGTGGACTTTTCAGGGGGAAACCACACTCCACTGTGGTTTGCGGCATTCCTTCCCGCTCAGAACAAGCTTTTCTGCCCCAGGAAACTCCGAATCAAAGAGTGTGGTGTTGAAGTCAGCCTGAGCTCCATGCCGCCACCAGGCGCATGCAGTGGGAACTTCTTCCTCTGCCTTTCTGAGAAATGCAAGAGTCGTTCATGGGAATCGGTGGGGCTCCTGCCGTTGTTTGAGCCAAGAAGTTTGCTGCTGATAGCAAGATGTTGAAGAACCCCACGAGACCCCCTTCCTTCGGCCTGCAGGATCCAGTTCTGTCAAGCTGAAGCTGCCCCAGGGGTCTGGCCACCCTCCTGTTAAAACCACTCTCTTACTTAATTTCTAGGGGTGTTTTGGTTTCTCTTTCCTAATTGAGCATTACATATATATATTTTTAAATTGGCTCTCAGCCCAACCTGGCCTTTTGGCCACCTGTGAGTCAGATTGCTGATTCCCCTGGCCCATAAATGAGTTGTTGCTGTTTGAATAGCCCCTTTCCTTTGATGTGAAGCTTCTGTGTTCAGCCACAGTTTTGTTTTCACCCCACCTCATATTTACAGCCAACTCTCGTGTCTTCTTCTTTCAAGTTGCTAGAACCTTTTCTCCTCCTGACTTCAGGAGCTTGCAGATAGTGAGATGACCGCATAACCCAAACATTTTCTCTTGCATTTTGTGGGAGGGCTGCATTCCTCTCTTCCAGCTGATTCTGTTGCCTTTGTGGCTTGAACCCAATTCTTGGGGTGTCAACTTACGAATGTTCATATCCAGGCTGGGGGAATAAATGGCTGTGTGTTGAAACCCAATTTCGTTGGGGTGGTCCTGCTGATTCTGGACTCTCTCCACAGCTGCAGGAGTACCTAGCAAACTTTGATTTTTTAAAATTTTATTTAAAGATGGAACACTGTTTTTCTTGGGATGGGCCAAAGAGGACTTTTACTCTTCTCCAACCCTTCAAGATAATCATGATTATAGCCAGTCTTCCTTTATGCTAAGATTTGTTTCAGGACAGCATTGAACTGAGCAACACTGGTGTTATTTAAATTCCCATCGTTGCTTTCGCCCAAGGATCTTTTGGGGTTATTTTAAAACCAAGATCCACTCCTTTCCTGTGTGTGATATCGTCTAACAATCGGCTTTTCACTGGGCAACTTCTGGGGAACATCTTTAATGGGTCTGCAAAAATATTTTCAAACGCAGAGCAAAAATGGCCACTTGGTAGCCAATTTGGTTCACTAGTTTTTTTTCTTATTCTAGTTTTCCAGGCTCTCTCACGAAGACCTCAAGCATCCACGAACACTTTCCTGCTGCAGTTGCTAGGGCACGTGTATTCTTTATCCTGTGTCTCCCCCAACCCTCCGTTTGGGGATGGTGGTGTTTTTTCAGTGGCTCTTGATCTCCCTTTCCTGTGCCATCTGAACAGTATTGACCCGTAGTGGAAAGAGAAGTTTGTTAGCTGATTCGTCGTTTCTTTTTTAAATGTTTAACGGCATGTAATCCTTTTGCTTTAATATTTTTTTTAACAAAAAAGCCTTCAATAAACATGAACCTGATTATTAGCCTCGTTTCGGTTCCTGGCTGTTACTTCTAGCTGCTGTACATACACAGGTGTCAGGGACTGGCTGGATGAGGAAGAGTGGCTTCCTGGCAATTGGCAGGAGAGTACAGTTTGGACCCAGGTTCATGGTGGTGGGAAACAGGACGCGCCCCAGAGGAGGAGGAGAGCTGGGAAATACCGGATGCTGGAAATCAGGAGGGGAGGAACAGGAGGAAACACAGAAACCCCAGCCGTGAGCAAGGACAGGAGTCAGGAATAACAACAACAATAATAAAATTTATTATTTATACCCTGCCCATCTGGCTGGGTTTCCCCAGCCTCTCTGGGCGGCTTCCAACGAAAGATTAAAAATACATTAAAACATCAGTCATTAAAAACTTCCCTAAACAGGGCTGACTTCAGATGTCTTCTGAATGTTAGTTGTTTATTTCTTTACCATCTGATGGGAGGGCCACTACTGAGAAGGCCCTCTGCCTGGTTCCCTGTAACTTCACTTCTCGCAGTGAGGGAACCGCCAGAAGGCCCTCAGAGTGTCCGGGCAGAATGATGGGGGTGGAAACGCTCCTTCAGATATACAGGGCCGAGGCCATTTAGGGCTTTCAGGGTCAACACCAACACTTTGAATTGTGCTTGGAAACGTACTGGGAGCCAATGTAGGTCTTTCAAGACTGGTGTAATATGATCTCGGCGGCCACTCCCAGTCCCCAATCTGGCTGCCGCATTCTGGATTAATTGCAGTTTCCGGGTCACCTTCAAAGGTAGGCCCATGGAGAGCGCATTGCAGTAGTCCAAGCGGGAGATAACTAGAGCATGTTTAATAGCAGCAACACCAGCACCAGCTCACAGCCTGTCTGTTGAGTCTGCCAGACCCACCTCTCACCCCTAAAACAAGACAATTGTTCCACATAACAGAACAGAAAACCAGGCAGAAACAAAGAGGAAATTTATGGTTTTGAGTACTTCCTACTCCTTCCTCCCAGCTTATCATCTCTAGGCTGCAATTCCCTTTCCTCCAATGTTGTCTCCACGGAAGTTAGCAAGTACGTTATTGGCATACTCATCCGTGGTCAGTAGCCTTGGATCTGATTGGGTTAGATCAAGAATGGATCCTCCAAATCCATCTCCTCCTGTCTCTCTCTCCTCTGGGGGTGGCAATAATTGTTCTGTGCACTGTACCTTTGACAGCCACTTTTGTGTCTTCCGAGGTTGGCAACTACTGTCCTAGCTCTTCTGGCCAAGAATCGGTGTCCGAGTTGAGAGCATGGAAGCGATTTTGCAACTCTGATGACAAAGTGTGGTTTGTGACTGTCCTCCTCCTGTGTGTCACATTCCTTCAGGGGTTAGACTCTTGCAATGGGCAATCTTTCTCCACCCTGGGGGCACCCCATCTCTCTTGGTGCTCAGTCTTGGGCAACTCAGCTCTATCAAGTAACTCTGCATGTGGACCTGTTGTTTTGACTGCTGCTGGTTGCTCACTCCTCCCTCAGCCTGGCTGTGTCCGTGGTGGCAACAGTTGGCTGTCCGACACACTCCTGCTTCCCTCCACCGTCCTGCCTAACTGCATAAAAAGCTGAACCAGTGGAAGGGGAGGTGTGAGAAGCAAAAACTGGGGAATAAAGGCACAGGTGGAACAGAAGCTGGAGAGAGCAAGATCTTTCAACCCAGCAGCTAGCCAGAACTTAGAGAAAGGAGAAATTTCTTCAATTTATCTCTCTTCCAAAGAAGCGCAGGGCAGCAGAAACGCCAGCCATTTAAAAACAAGAAAATCTAAAGCAGTTTTTTTAAAAAAAATCTTAAAAACAATTAAAACAACTACAAGCTGTTCCGGGTAAAAACATTGTTCCATTCACTGATCTTTGGGTTGCTAAGAGTGATATTCTTCTGCCACCAAATGCCTGGGAGGAGTAAACAGGAATGTTTTCAAATGTCTCCTGAAAGTTAATAACAATAGTGGAGATGCGTCTTTCCCTAGGGAAGGGCATTCCACAACTAGGGAACCACCACTGAAAAGGCCTTGTTCCACGTGATATAAGAATTAAGAGACCCAATGTGTATATTTTTGATCTTAATAATGTTCAGACGTTTTGCTTTTTATTACATTTAACCTCTTACATTGTGGGGTATAGAAGGAGAAGATCTTCTGCAGAAAGCAGTGACCATCTGGTTATGTAACAGGTCCATGGGTTACCATCCTATGGGGGGGCGCTATATCCAGCCTAAGATTTATGCAGAGTGGGACCTATGGAAATTAATAAACCTACGTTAGCCATGCATTTCAGTGGGTTGGCACTACACAAGAATTGATGTTGGATACAACTCAACCCAGTTTGAAAGGAATATTGACAAGTGGAATGTGTGCAGACGAGGGCGACCAAGATGATCAAGGGTCTGGAAACCAAGCCTTAGGAGGAATTCCTAAAGGAGCTGGGGATGTTTAGCCTGGAGAAGACTGAGAGGAGATAGGATGGCCATCTAATATCTGAAGGGCTGCCTCAAGGAAGGTGGAGCGAGTTTGTTTTCTCCTGCTTCACAAGGAGGACCCAAACCAATGGATTCAAAGTGCAAGAAAGGAGACTCAGCTCAACATTGGGAAGAACTTTCTGACAGTAAAACCCATTTAACTGTGGAGTGGACTCCCTCGGAAGGGGGTGGGCTCTCCTTCATTGCAGGTTTTTAAACAGGTTGGATGGTCATCTGCCAGGGATTATTTAGCTGTGATTCCTGCATTGTAGGGGGTTGGACTACAGAGGTGGTCCAAAAGAAATCAGAGCAAGATGTTGGGCACCAGGAGTTGCTGGAAGGAGGTGTACAACGTGCTACCCAACCATCTTGGGGACTGCATTCTGGATTTGTGTTGTGTTTATTGCTGAGCCTGTTCTTCTGAAGATATCCCGCAAGGCAGCAGAGGTTTAGGAGAAGAGTTTTCCTTCTCCTACATGGGCTTCCTTCCCAGGTGGACAAACTCTACAGCATGGGCAGAAACTGCCTCCTTGCCTGTTGGACCCACTCTTGGTCTTGTCCATCTCCATCTGCATCTCCTGTCTTGCATGCAGGAGAAGTCAAAGCCGTTTCTGGGATTGTGGCCGCTGTCACATGCTGGCAGCTTCTAGGAGCCACAGGTGGGAGCTGAGTGCAAGGTGGGGACCAAAGGTGGACAAAACCCCAGAAGAAGCATGTATCCCCCAGCAGAGGTACTACCCCTCCCCTAACACCCCATACAGCCCACAAAGTATGTCCATTGCAATTCAAGAAGCAATGTGGTTAGAGTGAAGGGTTACGACCTGGGAGAGACCAGGGTTTGGATTCCCACTTGGGGATGAAGCTCACTGGGTGACCTTGGAGACCAGTTGCCACCTGCGATTAAGGAGGGGGAGAACCACATAAACCACCTTAAGCTCCTTGGAGGTGTATAAATGCAATAAAGAAATAGAAGTATAAAGGGCCCATTAATTTTTGTGGGTTTCCTCTGAGTAGGCTTTATTTAGATGCAAACCTGTATAACGCAACAAACAAACAAACAGGAGTGGAGAAGAACATAGAATCATATAGTTGGAAGGGACCCTGCAATAAAAAATAATGAAAGATCTGGCTTAGGCTGCTCTGAACTTGAAGGTGGCGCAAGACACCAAGACGTCAGCCCTCCTGAAAGCAGACTCACTAAAATGAAATAGATAGGTCTAACTTGGCTCCGTTAATTTGGATGGTTCTACTGAATAGAAGTTTAGTAGAAATTTAATTTGGATGGATCTACTGAATAGAAGTTTAGGCTCGTAAGAAAACTAATTCGTATAATTATTTTTTGTTCTTTTATGTATTTCCCCCGCCCCCCGTTTTTTAAATGCTGTAAACTGCCCTGAGATATACGGATCATCATCATCATCATCACCATCATTATTACAAAACACAGAATTGCAGTAAGGAGTAGGGTGTAAGGAGATCACAATAATTGGCAATCTGTTTGTTTAAAAGTCCAGAACTGAAGCCTGCCTATTGATTGATTGATTGATTGATTGATTGCTTTCTTGCAAAGCTGCTGCTGCTGATTATTATTATTATTACTAGTACTACTATTACTATTACTACTATTTACTTATTGTTATTACAAAATACATAACTGCAGCTTGGCGTAGGGTGGAGGGGCCCCAATTATTACCAATAACAATTGGTAATAATCCATTGGATGGACTGATGGATTGTTTCGAATTCCAGAACTGAAGCCTGGAGCGTCGCCCCCCCGAAGCTCCTTTATTCGCCCCGGAGTTCGGAGGGGCGGGGCCAAGTGGGGGGCGCAGGTCACGTGGGCGTATAAAAGCGCCTCCCCCCGGCCGTTTCCCCCTCCCCCGCCAGGTAATTTGAGGAGGGGGGAGCGGGGGAAGCCGGCAGAGAACCTGAAGGGAAAAGAGGGGGGGGATTCCTGATGATAATAATATTGGCAGGTTTAATAATTGGGTGGGGGTGAGGGCTGAAAATAAAGTGGGGGCGCCTGAGGGCACCTAGAAAATGGGGGCTTGTGGAAGGTGAATAAAAAGGTGGGGTTGATAAGGGCGAAATTGGGGAGGGGGCTGTATTGGGGGGAGCTGGAAGGGACCCCAAAGGCCCTCTAGTCCAGCCCCCCCCCCCGGCAAGGCATGAAATAAGGGTATCCTGAGAAGAATTTGGGGCGGAGGCGTGGGGGGGAGCTGGTAAAATTGGAGGGGAGGGGCTGCCCTGAGGAGAATTGTGGGGGGCGGGGGTTTCCTGAGAGGAATATTTTGGGGTTGGGGTGTCTTTTCTCCTAGGAAGGGCGTTGTTTTTTGTGGGGAGACGCCCTTGGAGAGTTAATATGGGGATATTTGGGGGGGGAGGGGAGATGTCCTGAGGGGGTGTGTGTGTGGGTGTGTGTACACACACGTACATATATATATATATATATATGGGTCATTACAGGACAAAGAAACAAACTGCAAAGTGATGGGGGGGCTAGGGTTCCTTGCACTCTGACGTGCTTTCAAACTGCTAGGTTGGCAGGAGCAGGGACTGAGCAACGGGAGCTCACCCCGCCGTGGGGATTCGAACCGCCGACCTTCTGATCGGCAAGTCCTAGACTCTGTGGTTTAACCCACAGCGCCTATTGTGGCAACAGTAGGATTCAAGGATTGTCTCTCATGTCAGACCTCTTCAGATGAAATTCAACAACTTAGGCCCAGTTCTTTATTTTGTATTGCAAAACTTACAAAGAATAATAAGAATAAGCTCTAAGTGGTTTGCAAAAAAATATTGCTATGATCAATAAAGCACGGTTCCAAACAACTAAAACCTTTCAAAAGGTAATTAACACTAGCAGCAAGAGATTAAAACACACTTTGTCAGTATTATCTTACATTACCTGACATTACATACGGTATTTTACATTAGCTTGTCAGCTTATCTTACAGGGTTATTGTAAACAAAAAGAGTGCAGTGGAGTTGCCTGCTTGAAGTCAACAGGCAGGGAGTTCCAAAGTGCAGGTGTCACCATGCTAAAATTGTTGCCTTCCTTCAGCTGTGGCAGGAGTTTTATGTGGCACTTGTAACCATGTTATGGGTCTGTTCTGAGTATAAGCCGCCCAGAGTGGGCGGGGTATATTATTATTATTACTACTACTACTACTACAACTACTACTATTATTATTGGAATTTGTTGGATACCTCTGGGAAATGGTATCCAACCAGCTGCACAAATATAAGCCCTGGGACACCTGGCTTGCCAGTAGTAGATGTGAAAAGGATTTAGGCGTCTTAGTAGACCACAAGCTGAACATGAATCAACAGTGTGATGCAGCAGGAAGAAAAGTGAATTCTATTCTAGGCTGCATCACCAGAAGTCTTGTGTCCTGATGAAGGGAAGTCATAATCCTGCTCTGTTCTGCAGGTCAGATCACACCTGGAGTCCTGTGTCCAGTTCTGGACGCCACAATTTAAGAAGCAAAAATGGTGATTGGTATTTGTGTGTGTGTAAGGGCTCTGTTCTAAAGGTAATAATAGGTTGGCTAGGACCCAGGAGACCTGGCTTTGGATCCACACGCAGCCCTGAAGCTCCCTAGCTGCCCTTGAGCCAGTCACTGTTTCTCAGCTGAATCTGCCTCACTGGGTTCTTGTGAGGATAAAATGGGGGGCAGGACAGAACCATGCACAGCTTACATACAAATGCACTGGCTGCACTGGCTCCTGGTGGAGTACAGGGTCACGTTTAAGGTGCTGGTTTTGACCTTTAAAGCCCTATGCGGCTTAGGACCCTCGTACCTACGGGACCGCCTCTCCTGTTATACCCCGCGGAGGACCTTAAGGTCCACAAATGACAACACTTTGGAGGTCCCAAGCCGCAAGGTGGTTAGATTGGTCTCAACTAGGGCTTTTTCAGTACTGGCCCCGACTTGGTGGAACTCTCTGTCACAAGAGACTAGGGCCCTGCGGGACTTGACATCTTTCTGCAGGGCCTGCAAGACAGAGCTGTTCCGCCTGGCCTTTGGTTTGGACTCAGTCTGACCCTTATGTTTCCCTTCCCTTAGGGTTTTGATCTATGGGCTAATTTTAAAATGAGGCTGCATTTTAAATTGTATTTTAACCCGTATTTTAATAAACTGGTTGTTTGTTTGTTTGTCCCCCCCCCCCATTATGTTTTATTGAAATTTTATTGGTGTTAGCCACCCTGAGCCCGGCTCTGGTCGGGGAGGGCGGGGTATAAATAAAAATGTGTTATTATTATTATAAGAAAGAAAGAAATTGTCTAGGGTTTATTGTAAAGTCCACCGCAGAGACTGCAAACATTGCCGTATGAAACGTGTCTTTTGCACCTCAGGTTGTTAAAGGCCACTGAGCCAACGCGGGAAAGATTGCAGGGCTCTGCAACAAAATGTCGGGCGTCATCACAGCCTTCTTTCACCTTCTTGCCCTCTGGGGAACGATCCGGTCACTCAACAACACACAGGGTCTTCTGGACTGCGTACCAAGAAAAACGGTGGTGTACCACTGTGGGTGTCCCACAACAATTGTTAATGAAAAGGGTGCTGAGGCAGTCTGTCGGTCTCTGTCAGCCTTTGTCAACCTGGTGCCCTCCAGAGGTTTTGGACTAAAACTCCCATCAATTGGAGGGCACCAGCTGACAAAGTCAGGGCTAGGGAGATCTGATACAACAGGGCAACTTCTTATTTTCTTAGAAGAGATCATTTTCATTATTGTTATAGCTGGGGTAACAGTGCATATTAGAAAGTAATAAAATGTAGTATTCAGATTATATTTGTATATGAAGGGAAAATACAAGCTTCAGAATTGTGCCAGGCAAGGAATTAATGGGTTAGTTTATGCAAACCAACCTGGCCAGGCTAGCTAAGGCTAGCTGTTAAGGAACAATGGGGAACCAAGTACTGAGCTATTAAGAATTGTCTGCTCGCCCAGGAGTGGTCAGAACTGGCAGGTTGCCAAGGTGGTGGTGGGTGTGATGTAACAGGAAAATTTGTACTTTTTGAAATCTAAATGTTTGCTGGAGGTGGAGTGTAGGAGGGACAAGCTCCTCCTGAGGTGAGAACGCTGTAAGGGCACATGAGATTGGGTCCATAAAAGGCTGGAGGCCACATAGGGTATTGCCCCTTCTGTATTCTAAAATTAACTTACTTACATCAGGTTGAATCTGGAGACTTGCATTTGTTGAACTTGGGCCCCACCAAAATCAATGTGAACATTTAGGCACAGCAGAACCTGAGTCCCATGCATTTCCATGAGAAACTTGGGGCAGCTCACTTAGTCTGGATTCAACCCCATCACCTGTAGTCCAATTTACCACTTTAAAATGCCCCTGGCAGGGAACAAAACGGAAAGGGAAAGGGTTGGATCTTTGATCCACACGGAGTAGACCCACCAAAAGAAAGCAATGCAAGAGAAACTATATAAGTAAATCTCTCTGTTTTGCAGCAGAAAGAATTATTATATGATATATAATTATATAATTCTACATCAGATCATTATGATTATAGTGACAGTAATGTTCGCTAATTTTTAATGCTATTACTGTAAGCCATTTTTGGGAAAGTGGACTGCAAATACCCACATAGTCATTTTCAAGTCATGTTTAGGTCTTGTCTTCTCTCTTCCATTTATATTCCATTTATATTTCATTGTACACAGGTTGTACATTGGCAATAAAGGCAGTGTTATTCTTATTATTATAGCTGAGAATTTTAACGTTTTTTGGAAACAAGGACTGTCCCATTTTTCCACCCTCTTCCTGAGCGAAGAAACCAACATTTTGTATGTGGGAGCCAAAGGCTATATCCTTGCTTTGGACTTGAGTGATATCTCTAAAGAAATAACCAGGGTATGTAATATTAATTTTTTTATTATTTCATTGTTTAAAATATTCACACTTGTGTGTCTTTTAGGAGACTTTTTGCAAAGAAACCAAATTGTCAGATTATTTCTAGTCCCTTGTTTTCTTTCACTTTTTTTTAAAAAGCCTGACTTAAAAGCTTTTTATGTCAGGGCTGGGAGGTGGAAAATAGGAACCTGCCTTGCCCCGGGTGAGATGACTTGTCCATTTAGTGCAGTATTGTCTACTCTGACTGGCAGTGGCTCTCCAGACTGAGAGAAGGTCTTTCCTCTTAACCTGATATCCTTCTACCTGGCGATGATGGGGAGCCTTCTGCCTTGGTGGCATGCGAGTGAGCCCCCTTGCAAGGCAAGCCGCTGGAAGAGCATCTATGGGTGGGCGAATATGCCCCAAAAACATAACAGAAAAAGCTTAACAGCTCTGGGAAAAACTGAGAAAAAAGCTCAACAACTTTGCCCCCAAAAGTAAGCCTAGTACTTCCACTTCCAGCCCAGGAAGTGTTCAGCTAAAAGCAGTGGTGACTATAAAGTAGAAAATGGAATTGGTCTGCAGTCTCCGTTCACTCATCTTAATGTTTCATTTGCTTTTGGGTTCCCAGGAGGCCTGGTTTGCCCCAGAGAACAGGAAGCTTGAGTGCCTTCGACGAGGAAAGAGTAAAGTAGGTCTTGGCCGTGGTGCTTCTGGGTCACTTTAGCAATGTGGGTCTCTGTCCAGGAACAGGGTGCAATCAATGGACTCCAACTGCCCTCCCTGGAGACGGTAACTCTCCGGAGGCAGATTTGGGACCTCTGGCTGCAAATCTTACCCTCACCAGTTTTAGGAAGCTGCCTTACACACTAAGTCAAACCATTGGTCCATCTAACCCAGACTGGTGACTGGGAGCGGCCCCTAACACCAGTTCTAATGTACTGGCTCCCGGTACATTTCCTAGCAAAATCCAAAATGTTGGTGCTGACCTATAAAGCCCTAAATGGCCTCGGTCCATAGACCTGAAGGAGCAAGGGCCTTCTGGTAGTTCCCTCACTTCAAAAAGTGAGGTTACAGGGAGCTGGGTAGAGGGTGGCAAGATGGGACACCCTCCCATCAGATGTCAAGGAAATAAACAACCATAAGACTTTCCCAAGATATCTGAAGGGATATCAGTAAGTTTTTAATGTTTGATATTTTGCTGTGTTTTGATTCTGTTGGAAGCTGTCCAGTCAGATGTCCAGGGTACGTATTGAATTATTATTATTATTATCATCATCATCACCACCATCATCTACCCTGACGGGCAGCGGCTGTCCAAGGCATCTCTCTCAGCGAGTTGCTGAGTCTTTGAATGAATGAACAAATCCCTGCTATCTCCAGTATTGTATGTCAGGTGACTTTTGAGTCTAGACTTGGCTGCTTAACTCCAGTAGCAGAATAGCTTTCAGAGCTACGTGTGCTTTTGATCTGTTTCCCCCTTCCCCCCACTGTTTCATTTTGTGTGCTTTTTTTTATATAAAAAAGGCAGATTGCCAGAATTACATCCTCATTCTGCATAAGATAAATGCCACCAGCTTATATGTTTGCGGAACCAATGCGTTTAATCCTGCTTGTCGTTACATGGTAAGTTTGCAAAATACGCTTCGTGGAACACCTATAGGTATCGTGCCCACTGTCAGGGACTGGGCAGACGCAGAGGAGGGATGGAGACCACCTCCCCAGGAGCTTTCCAGAGGGGAGGAAGGGGCAGATAGTATAGCTCTACAGGACTGGTTCGACACAGGGCACACCCCAGAGGAAGAACAAGAGGGAAGAAGTTGGGAAATAATGGGAGATGAGAATCTAGGTAGCATTGAGCAGGCAGAGCCCAAGCAGCAGCTGACTGACGCGCTGTCACTGGGGAGACTTCCAGAACCCATTCCCTCCCCACAAACCAGGCGTTCACTGAGAATAGCAGAGCAGAGGGACTGAAGGCAGGTGGCCCTGAACAGCAACTGTATGAGAGGGGAGGAGTCTGATGAACAGGGAAGTACGAAGAAGGGGTGTGTCCTGTGTGTGGAGCTTCATTCAGAGCCACATTAGATACTGAAAGGTGCTTGGTTGCCTTGCCTTGACATCTGGAATAATAGTAAAAAGAACTAAAAAGCCTGTGTTTTCTCTGCCTTTCTGCTTTCCTGGGCAATCAGCCAGGAGCTGTCAACAGCACCCTGACACCTCCCCTTTCTCATATAGTGTAGTTGGGGGAGGGCCATAGCGCAGAGGGGGAGCAACTGCCTTGAATGTAGAAGGTCCCCAGGTTCAAGTCGCCAGTGGCACCTGCAGCTGGGGCTGGGAGAGTTTCCTGTCTAAAACCCTGAATAGCTGCTACCAGTCTGTGCGGGCGATACTAGGCCAGTTGGACCACTTGCCTCAGTAAAAAGCAGCGTCCTGTGTTAGCTCCGTTGGTTAGCTCATGGTGCTAATGATGCCAAGGTCATGGGCTCAATCCCCTAATGGTCCAAGAGGTCTTCGGTTCCTGCTTTGCAGGGGTTTGGACTAGATCAGGGGTCTGCAACCCACGGCTCCGGAGCCGCATGTGGCTCTTTTACACCTTTGCCGCGGCTCCGGGGCGGATACTAGCGAGGGGAGGAGGTGCATTGTGCGCCCCGACACTCCCCACTGTGGCGGGCGCTGTACTGGCTGTGATGTCGCATGGGGACGGTGCGTGCGTTAGTCACGCACCGTCCCGACGTCACCTTCCCGCCCGCTGTCAGATCGCGGCTCCGGAGATATGTTTGTTTTAAATGTCGCAATGGTTTTGCAGCTCCCAGGTTTTTTTTCTTTGGAAACGGGTCCAGTAGCTCTTTTTGTCTTAAAGGTTGCAGACCCCTGGACTAGATGATCCTTGGGGTCCCTTCCAACTCTACAATTCTATGATTCTATGTTCTATGATCTGTGAGTTCTGTTCCCCTTAAAAGCATTATTTATTTGTTTATGTTGCTTTAAAGCATATATGTCTACTTCAGAGTAACTTCTCTTAGGTTTTAACTCTTAAAGTGCGCAAGGAGCTCTGGCAGCTAAAACCCTGTTCTTTGAGCAAAGCTTTCAGTAGCAGAAGTGCTTGATGCTTTATTGTGTTTTTATATTTTGCTGGTAGCTGCCCTGAGTGGCTGGGGCAACCTAGGAGAGTCCTGATGGTTGAACAGAGAGGCCTGCATCTATTGGCCCATCCCCTTCTCACCTCTTGCCCCTTCCATCCCTGCCATGTGGCCCCCTGAGGGAATGTGGCCTCACCTTGGCTGCTGTCTCTAAACAGAAAAGCTCTGCTCATTTGGTTTTGCTTGGTTTGCAAATAGGTCATGGACAATAGGAAGCTAAAGCTGCTGTCCAAGGTGGTAGAAAGCAGGGGAAGATGCCCCTTTGAGCCGAGGACACGATACACGTCTCTGGTGGTTGGTGAGTTTTCTCACTGTCACAACACCATCAGGAGGGAGCTGAGATCTTTCCCACTTAGTCATGCCTGCCGAGTGCTAATTGTTCCAATTAGGTGTTTGGGATATTTTGGATCAGGTGTGTCCTTTCAGGCCTTGAACAAAAGACTGGCTTGGAAAGGGCAATCATTTTTTTAAAAAATATATTTATTGAAATTTCCAAAAAAATATAAAAGAAAAACAGAAAAGAAAAAAGAGAGAAGAAAAGAAAAAGAAAAAGCAACAGTTGAAAAAGTTTACATTACTTACTTTCCATACCCAATTTCCTTGACTTCCCCACACCTGCCCTTCTTGTATTCCAATTCCAATTTTTAGCTCAGCAAATTTTTGTCCCCACACTTTACCTTGTTTCCTCTAATTCATTTTACTTAATCAATTTTAACTTATAAACCTCAATCTTTATATTTCAAAACTTATTCTTAAAATACTTTTCCTAAATTCACCCCATCAATTTAATTAACCCATTTTAACTTAAAAACCTCAATCTCTATACATCAACACTTATTCTTAACAATCTTTTGCTAAGGTCGGCCCCAAATCCCTTCCCCAAAATCCCCATTTTTATGTTAGTGGCAAAACCAACTTAATTAAACCAAAATATATTTGTACACCCTTTGGATTCCCAAAGCCCTACCACCCCCTTTCCCGGTTTCGATCCCCAACCAAAGTCCATCAGTCCATCTGAAATCAGCCTGGCGACCTCATATCCGAGGCACTTAACTGTCTCTCAATTTCTCTCTGCCGGTTTTTTTTATAGTCCTTTATTTTAAATTCTGAATCTCGAAGAAGCTCTGTTCCAATAAGGTCCATATTTCTTCCAGCCAGACCTCCATATTTAACAATGGAGCCAAGATCTGGTTTCTTACTTCTCATAAGTCCAAATGTCCCAAAGGCTCCAAATTCCACATTAGCCAAATTTGTATTCCATATGTCTTCAGATCCCCATATAAGGAGATCTCTCCAATTTCCATTCTTCCCTTCCAACCAAATTTTCATCATCCTGTTCTTATTTTCCTTTATGTCCAACTTAACAGGCCTCTGGCTCTCCTTAATCGTCTGCAGCATCACAGCACCTCCTTCTTTTTCCTTCAGATCCTCATATTCCTCTTTAAACACCTCCTCAATTGACTCAAATTCCTTCTCCTGTTTGGCTGTAAGGATTTTTGGATCAACAACAACACTTCCCTGTTCATCTGCAGGAACTTGAATCATATCCTTTCCAGGCTCAGCAACTTTATTTACTGTTCCCTTCATTATTGTGACATTCACAGTCAAAACATTTGTCTGCTCCTGCAGTTTTCCCAGAAGCGTGAAGGTCTTTTCCAGTTCAGCCAGTATTTTTCCACTTACCGCCATTTTTGTAATGTCCTGAACCCCCTCTAGAGGGATTCTAGTTACTTAATGTCTTCCAATTTCCACCCAAAAGACAAGTTAACCTTTTCTTCTTTATTTTTAACAATTTGTTACCAAATTGTATCAAATGAAACCAGCAAAGACAGCAGAAACAAAGTTCTCCTTTCCCCCCCCAACTTTGACAGCTAATTTGACAGCTGTCAAAATCTTTATACCTCTTCCGCAGGCCCTCTCACCGATCGCTCCCGGGTCTTGGGGGAGGAGTGAATTCCGTTCTCAATGTTAGCTCTTATCCTCCAGCACAGTCACTTAAATTGGCCCAATATAAAGTTAATTGCTTTTTTCCACAAAAAGAAAGGTATTCTCACAACCTTAGTAATAAAATCCTTGCTTTACGATGTTTATAAGGCGGGTAGGCAGACTTCCTTTTAACACCTTGCCCGATCGTGCCGAATTCCCAATAATAAAATTTCCCTTTTAAGTCCAATTACCGTGTTACTCACGGGTCGTTACTTTTGATCCAAATGTTCAAAGGAAGAAGTTAGCGCTCTCCGTCCATGGCATGCGGCTTCACTCAGCAGGGGAAGCAGTCGAACTCTCAGCACCACGCCGCTCTCCGTCCCCCGTTCCAGAGCCTTTAAAAAGGCTCCTTTGCGGGTCGGGGGGGGCGCAAATGGTGCCCGCCGAATCACCAGGTCCACAGGCTTCAGCGCCTGTGGTTTCTAAGGGTCCCCGCGTCGCCGCCGCGGCAGAACCCGACCCCTGTTGAGCCGATTCCCTCCAGAGCTCGGAGGGAATCCGCCATTAGACGATGGCGCCAACCCGGAAGTTGGAAAGGGCAATCAGAAAGCCGATTTATTTTTATTTTGTTACACACAGCCCAGTCTGTCTGCTTGCATAAAGCCTCCTCGCCCGCCCCGCCCCCCGTGGACTTTCCCCAAACTTAGTCATGTCCATCCATTTCAATGGATCTGCCCTGAGTAGGGCTAACACTGGATACAGTTCTGAGATGCTAACAGCATTCTTCCAGCTCCACCCACCTTTAATCCTTCCTTCTTGGGTGCTTAAGATTTTGAATGATTCTGGGTCATGATTGTGGCCAGGATTTATGTTAGGCAGGGGCCTGGACACCCACCTGTCATCATCCTCTGTCTGGCTCCGTCTAGCAGATTTGGAATGAAATGTCTTCTTTTGACCCCAAGCACTCAGAAAAATCTGTCAAAACATTTGGCTGGAAACCCAGCCAGATGGGTGGGGTATAAATAATAAAATTATTATTAAATCATTATTTCAAATATTCTGGTTATTTATACTTTTAGTTAAGTATTTTTATTTATTTACTTGATTGGGGGGGCAGCTGCCCCCAGGCTACGCCCATGTACTCGCTTGACCTGCTTCTGAATATAGCCATCAGCCTGTCATGCACACACAAAATACTTGCCTCTTCTCTGTAATTAGTGCCAGAGATTTTTAAAAAGCCTGTCTCTTTATTCTCCTGCCCAGACGGTGCACTTTATTCCGCCACTTCAAACAACTTCTTGGGTTCGGAGCCAATTATACTACGGAGTCTGAGGAATCCTTTAAGGACAGAATTTAAAGCATCATGGCTTAACGGTAAGTCTCTTTTTAAAAAAAGGTATGTCCGCCAGGCAGATATCGCCAATTAATGGAGCTTGGAGGTGCAGTGCTTATTTCGATCTCGTGATCTGCCCGCCTCTGCCTCTTGTCATGTACTGGGCCCTTTGCACATGCAATTAAATCTGCCATTGTTGGAAAACACACACCCTGCCTCGGCGTCATCTGGCGAGAAAGCGGCGCAGCAGCCAAACGCTACGTGCACAGCTTTTCTTTACATGGTAGCTTAAAAAGCAGGTTTTCATTAAAACACCAAACAGATTTTGTTAAAGGGAGATCTTTAAAAAACAAAACAAACCATCAAACCAGGCTAGTGCTGGAGGGGATGTTAAAAGTTGCACAAGTCCATGTTTTAAAATGCAGTATCCCAGTCCTTAGATTGAAAGAGATCCAGGGAACTGGTGCACAGGTTTGGTTCAGGAAAGATTTGGGTTGGGGGTGAGTAAAAATGTGTTGTCACTGTGTCCTCCACAGTCGGCTGACCTTTGCTTATGCCCCATTACTGTGCATGTGGTGCATACGCTGTTAACCCTGCAGATAGGGCTGAGGTGGCAGCAGCAATTGGTGCAATGGCTAATGAGGTCACAAAGGCACACTAGAGCAAATGGAAGTCAATTTGGGCTGGCTCCTTTGCGTGTGGCCTAAGCCACAGCCATCACCTCCCCACCCACCTAGCCAGCTTCTTCCAAGCTGCACCTCTCACAAAGCAGTTGGGCAAGGACAGGCACTTGTAAATGCACCGAGCATTTCTATAAAAGCTAAGGCTCTCCGTATTATCTTGACCCTGGTTCCTTCCTAATTTCCTTTCCCTTCGGCCTCATTCTCCGTCTTCTCTTCGTAGAATCATGGAATCATGGAGTTGGGGCCCTGAGGGCCATCTAGTCCAACCCCCTGCAATGCTTAAGGACCACCTCTTCCCATATGAACTGACCCTGATCCTGTGTTCCGTCTCAGGCCCTTCTTCGTCTTCCTCCTCCATGAGAGATCCAGAGGGCAGCCACATGAGAATGGGTCTTTTCGGCAGTGGCTCCCCACCTGTGGAGTGCTCTTCCCAATGGAGACTCACTTTGTGCCTTCATTGCATATCTTTAACATTTCTCTATAACCAGGTCTTTGGCTGATTAACGTTCTATGGTCTTTTCAATGTGTTTGTGGGAGGGGGAATTATGAGTTTCTTTTAGTTTTATTGTGTATTTTGTGTTCTCATTTTGCATTTTATGTTGTGAAGCACCCTGTGAACTTTTAAAAAGGTTGAAATATACAAATTTAATAACTAAATAAATAAATACCGCAAATGGCTTTGCCTTCCATGGAACCACCTATGGATGCTATCACAGCCTCTCAGCCGATTAGCTTTGCAGGCTTCCCTGCTGCAAATAAGCAAGCTACAATATGGATGACCTTTCATGTCTCAACAATAAGCGCCATCTTTCAGCTTATTAAATTTTGTTATTAAATTTTTAACTTGCAATCAAGTTCCTCCCAAGGGGGCTCCGTCACCGATGTTTTTGCAATTTGTAAACGTGCTCCCCGTGATTAAGCGCTTCCAAATCAGATAATTAATCCATAAATAAAGTTCTTTAATCTGTTGACAGGCCTATTTTCACCCATTTTCCTTGCCATCAGAAAGGCTTTATTCGCTCTGCCTTGTCGCAACAGAAAGGAGATGCAAGGCAATTTAATTAATTTCTATAAACGGCCCCTTTATTTAAATGAGGGCAAGAATGTTCTCATTTAGCCTGAGTGATAACAAACTGTCCTTTCTATGAAGGAGTAATCTAGGTTTCTTTGTACCACTGGATGCCTGATGTTAATCTATGCTGATTTTTGCTGTTTTGCAAGTTTCAACACAGAAGGGGCTTGGGGAGAGAGACCCTAGCAAGGATGCACAAAACACTTAAAATTTTAAAATAAGGGAATTCATCTCTCTGCTTTTATTCAGTTTCAGGGCCTCTTGGAAATCATTGGACGATTATGTTTCCCCCTTTTCTTCTTGATGACTGCTGCGTGCTATTTTATTGTTATTTTAGTGCGCTTTATTGCATTTCTGTACACTGCCCTGGGAGTCTTGCACTGAGTGTCGGAACATCTAGAGGAGGGATCTTTCAAGTGTCTGATGAAGTGTGTTCCATTCCATAAGAGTTTGGGAATGTAAGAAGAGCCTGACCTGATCCAACAGACTCTTCTTATGTTCACATGATCCATTTAGGAAAAGGGCCCCACCAACCTCAGTCTGCCCTCACTTGTCCCCCACCTGCCTGCCTTGTTTCTTGGGGGTTTTTTTGTTGTTGTTCAGTCATTTAGTCATGTCCGACTCTTCATTACCCCCTGGACCAGAGCATGCCAGGCACTCCTGTCTTCCACTGCCTCCCGCAGTTTGGTCAAACTTATGCTAGTAGCTTCAAGAACACTGTCCAACTATCTCGTCCTCTGTCGTCCCTTCTCCTTGTGCCCTCCATCTTTCCCAACATCAGGGTCTTTTCCAGGGAGTCTTACCAGTCTACTGTTGGGCTCCCTGCCTTCCACCCTACCCATCCCCATGGGCGCCAGGTGCCCCAACGGGAAGCCCACAAGCAAGACGGACACACAAGAGCAACTCTCCCCTCCTGAGGTTTCCCTTGCCTGCCTCTTGACAGTGGCGGAAGGGCAGAGCCATCATGACTAGTAGCCATGGATAGACTTCACTTCCTCATCCTCTTTTGAAACCATCTAGGTTGGTGGCTATCACTACTGATTAGAGCTGGGTGATACCTGGTTTTCAACATCGCAGTGTATCACCAGCTAAACATCGCAATATACTGATACATCAGAATGTCTGAAATAGGGATGGAGCTGGTTTTCAGCTTTGTGATATATCAGCAGCTAAACATCACAATATGCTGATATATCACAATGTCTGAAATAAGAATGGAGTTATGTAGAGGCATTGGCTGGCTTCATGGTTTTTCCCACATTGTGATTTTTCGTGCACACACACACACACACTCTATATATTGCCAGGTCAAAAATTATGAAACCGATATCACAATATGGGCTTCAAAGTGGTTTTGAACGATATATCGATGCTATAACATATTTTTTGTTGGGTGCTGCAGAACTCTCCCCTTTTGGTATCAGGGGGCGTGGATTCCCTCCTAAAAGAATCATGAAGTTTGGAAGTCTGAGTGGCGAGAGTACGGTGCTTCAGCTGGTTAGGATCTCTGCCCCTGACATTGAACAATAACCCTGTGTCATTGTCTTCTTCAGAGCCCACCTTCGTTCACATGGATCTCGTGCAGGAGAATGGGGCAGGCTCCGACTCGGACAGAGTTTATGTCTTCTTCACAGAAGCGGCGGTTGAGTTTGACTTCTACGACAAACTTCTGGTCTCGCGAGTAGCCCAGATCTGCACAGTGCGTACCTGGACCCCTTGATTGTCTTACCAGTGCGGGAAAGGTCCTCCATCCCTAGGCTACAACATGGCACCTTCAGCTCTGTGTGGAAGGGGTGGGAGAAAGAGAAAAGGGGGTGCTAGGAAGAAAAGGACTGGCCCCATCCACTTAGCTCTGGCCCTGCCCACTATTGGCATCAAGCTCCCCCAGCCCTGCCCAGGGAATGGCCCTGATTCAGGGGAGGGGGAAGAGCTGCTCGCTGCTATCTTGCTGGGTTATTTTCCACAGGCTGATCTCGGTGGGAGGCGCACCCTGAAGAAAAAGTGGACCTCCTTTCTAAAGGCCACCCTTGTCTGCTCAGCTCCTGAATCAGATTTTCAGTTCAATGTCCTCCACGCCATCTTCATGATCAAAACAACCAACTGGCGGGAAAGCATCTTTTATGGGATTTTCACCCAGCAGTGGTAAGGTTTTCTCACAGCCGTAAGAACATAAGAAGAACACTGCTAGGCCAGCCTGCTGTCCTCACCGTGGCCAAACAGTTGCCCCAAAGGGAAGCCCTCAAGCAGGGCCTGAGCACAAGAGCCCCCTCCTCTCCTGTCCTTTCCCGCACCTGGGATTTGGAGGCAGAGCCTGGCCATCAGGGCCAGAACCAATCAAGAGCCTTCTCCTCCATGAGTTTCTTTTAAAGCCATCAAAGTTGGCAGCTGTCACTGTCTCCTGTGGCAGGGAGTTTCATAGTTTAAATGTGTGCTGTGTGAAGAAGGACTGTGTTATAAGAATTCTAAGGTCTCAAATATAGAATAAATGTTCATAAATGCACAAGGTAAGCACACATACACCAGTAAATAAATCACATGTCTGAAATAGTTCTGGGGGGCAATCCTGATGTCATCTTGATTCTTAATAACCCAAAATATTTCCTCTACAGAAGGAAATATATTGGAGAAACCTTTCCCAGTAGTTCTTTTCACTTACAAACCCTACAAAATCTGTTTTAAGGGCATATTTGTGTATGAATAGGGTGGGCCTCTGCTTGAAGAACTAAAGTATTTAACATCTCAAAAGAATGGCCAGGCTGCCCAGGTAATGCAGTCAGTAAAACATTATCAGGTATCCTGGCAGACAGGAGAGATGACTGCACACTCAAATTTTTGTGCTGGAACCCCTCTTTCTGTGATGTATGTATGATGCTTTTAGTTAAGTCTTTGGCTAAGGGGTTGGGCAATGTCTAAAGTATTTAAAAGTGTCTGCACACTTTGTTCTCGGTCTCTCACATCCTTGCAAGGAGGGCGGGGTACTCTGTTGCAACAGAAAAATAAAGATCTGCCTTGCTTTCTCTGGATCCTACCTCCATCCATTCTTCTCATGGACTTAGGGGACTCAGAGCCCATTGGGGAATTGGGCAGCAAAAGCCAACCTCCAGCTTTTCCTTCAAAAAATGGTGGGGAACATGTGCTGTTGTGAGCATAAAGCAGAAACCGCGGCCACCATAGCGGTGCAGCTACCCCAGCCTTCTTTGCGTGTTTTCCCTGCAACTCCCAACAGCTCAGATAAGAGCACATGGCAATGACGACAGAACTACATCAGCCATCCCACAGGAATGGCAGAAAAAGCCTCACTAAAGGCCCCCTAACATGGCAGCAACACAAGCTTTTATTGAGGTCTTGTGAATAATTGACAGATACAACTTAAGGGCGGCCCACATTTCAGTACCCTGGTTTGACTCAAGGCAGAAGTCTCCTTTGTGAATAATTTTCTCCCCACTGCCCCACCCTTTCTGTTTCTGACTTTTTCATACAAAGAAGCTTTGTCACCAAAGGGTGATTGGGAAAAGCAGGCATCTCAAGATTGCAATTAGCACCTGAGAAACAGTGAATGCATCGTGCAGACTGTGTGGCCGAGCTGTGCTGTTGTTCTTTCCCCCCCACCCTGTAGAATTAGTGTTGCCAAACCTCTGCTGGAGCAAATGGGAGAGAAGTGCCTGTTTCTGTAAGCAGTAAATTGGTAAAATAACCAATTCTTTGTTTATTCGGGAGGCACTGTGGTTCACTGTGGTGAGCCACCTGCTTTGCATACAGAAAGTTCAATCTCTGGCATCTCCTGTTTGGGGGAAAAAAGGTTGGAAAGGGAAAGATCTTTCTCTGCCTGAGAACTTGGACCATGCTAGCTGTACAATCTTTGGGTTGCTGGACAGCCAAGGATAAGGCAGCTTCATAGGCTGAGCCCAAATCCCCCCACCTTCAGAGATGGCTGCTTCTTGCATCTCTGCATGATTTGCTTCTTCCACTTCTGAAGAGTGGGAGGGAGTTTTTATCTTATTTGTGGGCATATTTCTTCATCAGACAAATCCTTTGGTTGTTCCAGAAGCAGGGAGGCATTCTGGAAAGACGTGCTCTGTCGCAGAACTTATTTCCTTTCCATCTTGTTTCAGGGGGAGATTGGACATCTCGGCCATTTGTGCATTCAGGATGGAAGCTGTTCAAGACCTCTTCCAGAAAGGAAACTTCAAAGGCCCCCTTGCCGTTGAGAATTCACATGCAAAATGGGTGGTGCACAGGGGAGAGGTCCCCACGCCTCGGCCGGGCGCTGTAAGTTGTCCCCCTCCCTTCCCTGGTTGACCATCTATGCCCCCATGTGGTAAGTGTTCAAGTGGATATCACTGGTGTGTACCAAACAGGTGAACGTCTGAATAAAAGGAATACTGTAACCATCTTCCTTTTTCTAGTGCCTCAACATTTCTGCCAGGCACCAGGAGGGATACAGCTCTTCCCTTGACTTGCCGGACAGAGTCCTCCAGTTTGCCAGGGACCATCCCCTGATGGATGGCACCGTGAACCCCATCGGCCACCAGCCGGTGTTGGTCAAAAGAGGCGTGCGATACACACATCTTGTGGTAGACCAAACTAGTGGCATGGATAATGCAACGTACGACATCCTTTTCCTAGGGACAGGTAGGCCAACTTCCTAGATTGGGAATCGCCAGCATGGCACAAGCAGGTGCCCGTGTGCCCTCTGCTACCTCCCATGGAGTCCGCTGAAGGTCTCAGGAAACACCTCCAAAATCTGCCATGCTTGAGAGACTCTGCTTTTCCTGCTCAGTTCCTTCTTGTGCTGACTCACCTTCCTTTTGCTGGGTGCCAAGATGGGGCGGTCATCCTCCCATCTGTTCCAAACAAAGGAGAGGGGCAAAGAACTTCTTTCTTGGAGTGAGAGTGGTGGGGGCTGATGTAGGCATCCCCCCCCCCGCAAGGTTGACGGGGCGGCTACCGGGAAGCAGGGGATGTCCCTATTTTCATCAGACAAATGTGGGAGGATATGGAGGTTATGCGACCCCTGAGCCGAGGAGATAAGTAACTACACATACCTTTAGAAGACATCTGAAGGCAGCCCTGTGTAGGCAAATTATTAATGTTTAATGTTTTATTATGGTTTTTTTATATATGTTGGAAGCCACCCAGAGTGGCTGGGGCAAGCAGCGACTTTACCAAGGTCTTTTTGGCTTCTTTATCAGATGAATAAAGTACCTTTTTAGGAGGGCGGGAGTCAACCTCACATTTTTCCTGCTTTTGAGTAATTTAGACCTTGGTTCCTTCAAAACAGTGGTCCCTTCTCTTCTTCTCCCCACTCCATTTACTTTAATTGGGGTTTAAAAGTGTGCTTGATTTTGTGCAGATAAGGGCTATTTGCATAAAGCTGTCAACCTCCAGGGGGAGATTTTCATTGTGGAAGAGTTACAGCTGTTTCCATCTCCAGAGCCTGTGCAGACACTCAAGCTGGCTGCACAAAAGGTAGGACATCTGTCCTGATCCATCCATTCTGGTTTCTCTCAGTTACTCATCTTTCCGAAATTTCAGTTCAGCTTTCTACAATTCTGCAGCAATTTGCAGTTTATTTATTTTCAAGTTTTGAAAATCCAGTGACGTTTGGGTCTGAATTTCTCCCCACGGTGACCTTTTTCATTGCAGTTTCCCCTTTTGCAGAGCAGTTTCCCCCAGCACAATGCATTTTTGTATGTTAGGCATTTTTATGTTTAACCTGTCATGTGTCAGTTTCGT
Organism: Podarcis raffonei; assembly: GCF_027172205.1. NCBI lineage: Eukaryota > Metazoa > Chordata > Lepidosauria > Squamata > Lacertidae > Podarcis > Podarcis raffonei. The sequence goes on along the minus strand of NC_070619.1, from coordinate 1,500,401 downwards.
ACTTGTTGCCTGGCTGGAGAACTGCAGTGCCAAAACCGGAGAAATTAAAATTTGAAAGAGTGGCTGCCTTTTGGCTTGGCCTTTAAATGCCTACATGGGCTGTGCAGCATGACACCACACCTTCCTCACCGTTTACCCTTTTCCTTTCACATCATTTTATTCATTTGGTTATTGCATTTGCACCCCACATTTCCCTCCAAGGTGCACCTGCTTCTCCTCTAATCCCCACTACAGCCATGTGAGGTAGGTCAGGCGGAGAGGCAAGGAGTGGCCCACTGCCGCCCAAGTGGGGATTTGAACCATGGCACCCCAGGTCCTAGCCTGATGTGTCTTCTTCTGCCTGCCCTTTTGCGTGTATCTCTTTCATGTACAGTTTAGTCCAGTGCAGGAAAGATGTCTTAGAATCAGAGTTGGAAGGGACCACAAGGGTCATTTGCCCAGCCCCCTGCAACATGCCCAACATGGCCCTGAGATTAAGGCTCTCATGCTCCATGCCAGCTGAGCTACACCGCAGTCTTGTCTGCTTGGTGCTCCCTTTCCAGGGCCTGCTGTATGCTGGGTCTGCCTCCCGGCTGGTGCAGCTCCCCGTGGCCACCTGCAGCCGGTACAAGTTCTGCCTCGACTGCGTCTTAGCCAGGGATCCTTACTGTGCCTGGTCACGGCCTCTTGGCGCCTGCATCCCCATGGCGAACCGGTCTGGGGGTTTGCGGTGAGTAGCACAACCCCTGCCCTGTGGGATACATAATAACAATAGCTATTAGCATTTATGCAGCATTTGAGAGGGGTTGAAAGCTACGCCGTGCATTATTTACCATTCACTTAACATCACTGCCTCTCATTTCACTCTGAGCCCTCTAGGCGACCTCCGTGCCTGTAACTGAAACGAACACACATTATTCTTCTGCTCACTACTGCTCCCACCTCCCTTTGTTTAGTGTGGCATGCAGAAGGGCCAGGATCCACCCCAGCGTCTCTACACAGGGCTGGGGGAAAACCCCATCTGACACCCTGGAGAGCTACTTCTGGGGCAGATGGACTCTCTTGGTGTAAGGCACCTTTCTGTGCTTCTGTTTCAATAAGCTCTTAAGCCAAAGCCAGGAGGACTTTAACTTTAAGGGCTGGAGCATGCAGAAGGTCCTCTGCATCTCCAGGCAAGACCAGTATTGCCCAAACTCCCAGCTGTTTTTGGACTACAATGCCAATCATCACTGACCACTTGACCTGATAGTTAGGGATGGTGGGAGTTGTAGTCCAACAACAGCTGGAGACCCAAGTTTGGGAAACTCTGGAGACAATCGTGAGCTAGATGAACCAGCGATATGACTTGACACGAGGCAGCTTTGTGGTTTTCCGTGGAAAACTTAGCTCTTTGTTCAAGACCATGAGGACTAGAATCTTAAATTTATCTGTAAAGGAAGGAAGAGTGGTCTGACTCAGTAGAAGCTCCCCTCTGTACCCCTGTGAATCAGAACCTTTCCTCAGAACCATGAGGATTAGGATTTTAGTTTATTTTGAGGGGGAGGACCATAGTTCAGTGACAGAGCCCTTCATGTCCAGAAGATCTCACGTTCCATCACCGGCATCTCCATCTGGGGCTGGGGAAAAGCTTCTCGTGTCTGTTACCAGAGACTGAACTGGTCTGGCACAGTGTGCTTCCCACCTACCAGGCTCCAGCCCTGCCTGTGCGGAGAATAAACGCTCAAGGTGAGGCTTTGAAACCCACGCACTCTCAGCCATACTTCAGCGTGCGCCACCGAAGCACATTGTTCTCTGCTCTCTCTTCACAGGAGAGTCCCTGTTGGCTCCAAGCCCCTCAGCCATGATTCTGTGAATTTCAAGGCCAGGCGAGGATGTTTTCTGAGAGAAGTGGTTGCGCAACGCCAAATGCTTTTTCATGCCTGCATGAAGTATTCATGTTAATTTGCCTCTTCCTCCCTGCAGGGATCTGATTCAGAGTGTCAGGAATGGTGATGCCTCCAGGTGCCCTGAAGTGGGTAGGGGAATGTTTTTTTCATATGTATATATTTATTATTGTTATTATTATTTTCTGGAGATCATAGGGTCTGTAAGCAAGTGCTCTGCCTGGGTGTGGTTAGCCAGTTCACAAGTGGGGCTCAGGGCCAGAGGTTAAACTGGGTAGAGAAACACATGTAAATTTTACCTTTCTAAAGCTGGCGCCATAATGATCCATAGGATGCCAAGTTACAGAAGGTATACTGTGTCCAGAGCAACTGCTCCATCTGGTGCGCCGGCTGAGAGTCTGAGGTCAGCAAACTTTTTCAGCAGGGGGCTGGTCCACTGTCCCTCAGACCTTGTGGGGGGGCTGGACTGTATTTTTTTTGGGGGGGGAATGAACGAATTCCGATGCCCCACAAATAACCCAGAGATGGGTTTTAAATAAAAGGACACATTCTACTCATGTAAAAACACACTGATTCCCAGACAGTCCATGTGCCGGATTTAGAAGGCAATTGGGCCAGATCCGGCCCCCGGGCCTTAGTTTGCCTACCCATGCCTGAGACCTGCCTGCCTGCTCCCTGTCTCGCCAGAGTGGTGCATGCTCTGGTTATCTCCCGCTTGGACTGCTACAATGTGCTCTATGTAGGGTTACCTTTGAAGGTGACCTGGAAACTGCAACTAATCCAGAATGTGGCTGCCAGAGTGGTGACTGGGAGCGGCCGCCAGGACCATATAACTCCAGTCCTAAAAGACCTTCACTGACTCCCAATGTGTTTCCCAGCATGATTCAGATTATTGGTGCTGATCATTAAAGCCCTAAATGGCCTCAACCCTGTATAGCTGAAGAAGCGTCTCCACCTCAGTGGTCCAGCTAAAGAATCATTAAAGAAAACAAAAGATCTCAGTTGATGGAAACCACAGGAGGGTAGAGGAGCTCTGCTCTTGCCTGTGGGCTTCTGTTTGGGGCAGCCGCGTGGCCACTATGCAGACAGGAGGCTGGACTAGACAAGGCTGGCCTGACTCAGCTGCTGAAGGGCTCTTATGATTTCTAAATGGATCCTCCATGGACAGAGCCAGTCCACCTTAGAAGAGTGGCGAACAAGAGTGGGAGAAGGCCACTGCTGTCACCTCCTCTTTGTGGGCTTCCCTTTGCGGGAACCTGGTTTTTGCTGTAAACCGCAGGAGGGGAGAAAGGACTGTGGTGCTCGAATCCTGCCTCCTGGTTTCCCGTTGGGGCAGCAGTTTGGCCACATGGCCACCCACCCACTTTCAGACGTTGCCCACTTTTTGTGATCAGGAGATGTGCTGAAAAGTGTGAGATAAGCTGTCAAATGATGGAAAGACATATAACCTCCCCTGCAAAGAAATAAGGACAAATGCTGTCTGAAGAACAGACATCATGCAACTTCTGGATAAGCAAGTTATCTGGAGGAGCACCTCTCACATTCAGTCTTATTATGACATTTGTCTCTTCCCCCCCCACCACCCATGACTCATAAAATCATAGAATTGTAGAGCTGGGTGGGACCCCGAGGGCCATCTAGTCCAACCCCCTGCGATGCAGATGTCAAATATACAATTAAAACATTCCTGTGCTTGTGCAGGATCTGCAGGAAAAGGGCTGGGAGATGGAGGCTGCACACCCAATGGGGAAGGGAGTCCAGGCACCCATCCAGGCAGCGGGGAGGCTGCCAGGGGTTGAGATTTTAAAGGTCATGGGAGTTGGGCAGGGGAGCCACAAAACAGAGGTGCCTGTCAGTCACAGAGCTTGAGAGACAAGTCAGATGTGAGCAGCCAGTGTGAAAAGGTCGCTCTTCAGGACAAGGCTGCAGCTAGTGTTTTTATCTTTTTATTTTGTGAAAGAAAGAAATAAAGAAAGAGAAATCCTCAGGGTATCGAAGAGAGAAAAATGCCAACCTGTTGGGCAGCAGGCTGTGGCTTAAAAGGCCCCAAGTAAGCCCAGGAATCCTCTGACCTTGATGTGACCCAGCAGTTACTGATCCCAGCTGAGAATGCCTGCCAGGCTTCATTGCAAGGGATCCTTTGCAGCCTCTGTTTCCTGTCCAGAGCTCCAGCCATGTCAGTACCATAGAACCCCTTTGGCAGTGCTGGATTAAACCCTGTGGAGGCCCCTAGGCAGTCTCCACCCCCCCTCTAGTGGGATAACAGTGAACTAAGAAGGCTTGGTTGTAATTTTCTTTCAAGATCAAATCAATATTATTTTGATCCATTGTCATGGGGCCCCTAATATGTGTGGGGCCCACAGGTCGGTGCTTATTCTGCCTATTTGGTAATCTGGAACTGCCCTTCGGAACTTGACTTTGCCTGGCAACAGTGATGTCGCAGGCAGGCGGGTGGCCAGGAGCCCTGCACCTCCTTTCCAAAGAGCCTGTTGCTTTCTCCATGTTAACGGTAATGCTGCTGTCCTCCACCCAGACAGACACACATGCCCTCGCAAGCCTGCAGACACTTCTCACGTGCACACGAAATGCACTTTTGGCATCAGAGGCCATGAATGCATTTTCCTGATTTGCCACTAGTGGACGCTGTGCCATCCAGTTCCCCCTACCCTCTCAGGCCTCTCAGCCCTCCATGCAGCCTGGAGGCATTCTGTCTACATTGCAAACAACTAAAGGTAAAGGGACCCCTGACCATTAGGTCTAGTCACGGACGACTCTGGGGTTGCGGCGCTCATCTCGCTTTGCTGGCCGAGGGAGCCGGCGTACAGCTTCCGGATCATGTGGCCAGCAGGACTAAGCCGCTTCTGGCAAACCAGAGCAGCGCACGGAAATGCCGTTACCTTCCCGCTGGAGTGGTACCTATTGATCTACTTGCACTTTGACGTGCTTTCGAACTGCTAAGTTGGCAGGAGCAGGGACCGAGCAACGGGAGCTCACCCCGTCGTGGGGATTCGAACTGCCAACCTTCTGATCGGCAAGTCCTAGGCTCTGTGGTTTAACTGACAGCGCCACCCGTGTCCCTTTTGCAAACAACTACATGATCTTGAATCATAGATTCATAGAGTTGGGAGGAACCCTGATCCTACCCTCTGCAGTACAGGAATATGCAGTTGTCCCTTACGGGGATCGAACCTGCAACCTTGGCATTATCAGCATCTCACTCTAACCAATGATTTGCTTAAGGGCAAATCATTACTGTGCCCCCAGAGTCTGATTTGAACCTAGGATCACAGTTGCTGCCTCTTTGGTTAATTGCGTGCCTCTCCCTTTGAATCTGCTGCATGGCGACTTCTGATTTTTCTCAGAGGCACTGCATGAAAGAATTGTGTTTGGTTTTAAAAAAGCTTGCCTTTGCTCCCACAGGCACAGATTCCCCCCTTCTTTTGTTAGCATGAACCCCCTCCTGGCTCTAGAGAATGGGACTGAAGGCATGTTCGCTTTTTCCTTTTGTAGCCATTCTCTCGAAAGCTGCCGCCTTTAATTTTTAGCCCTGGGCTGAACCCAGGGAATTCCCGGGTGCTGGGGAGTGAATGTCAGCCGGACCAGCAACGGCGGCTTGCAGCAGAGATTGTCGGTGCCGTTGCCGCTGAGCGCATCTCGTACAAGACGGCAAATATTAAAGAGCAGAAAGCGCATTAAAATTTCAGGAGCCCCAACCCTCCGTGCAGCACATGTTAAGCAGCGCTTCCAAAGATGCGAGGAGGGGGAAACAGCAAGAATCTCTTCTCTTTCTCTGAGAGCCACTACGCAAATGGAAAACTCTTTCCTATAGGGGTCAAAGGGACAACGCTCACGTTGGCTGTATCAATCTCAGGATCACAAACACACCTAGGCCACCATGGCATGCCATCGCCAGAATGTCATTTATTGCTTTATAACATCCATCTCCCACCCTTCCATCACAAACCGGGACCTCAGAGCTGCTAGCTACCACCCTAAAACCCTCAAGTGCTTGTAAACTAACAAAGCAGCCACAAATGGCAGGAAAAGAACATCAGCAGCACAACCCAAGTCAAATCAGGTCTAAGAGCACCCTGATGAAACAGGTGCGAGCATAGATTAAATGTGCTTCGAAATACTATTGCCCTAAATAAGATTTATTTATATCCAGCTCAGCCCAGAGAGCTCAGTTGGTTAGAGTGCGGTGCTGACAACGCCAAGGTTGCAGGTTCAGTCCCCACATGGGACAGCTGCATATTCCAACATTGCAAGGTCTTGGACTAGATGATCCACAGGGTACCTTCCAACTCTATGATTCTATGAAATATCCACCTATTTAACAGGTGATTTGCTGACTCATTTTTGACCTGGGATAGCTCGGTTGGTAGTACATGAGACTATTAATCTCAGGGTTGTGGGTTCGATCCACACGTTGGGCGAAAGATTCCTGCATTGCAGGAGGTGGGACTAGATGGCCCTTGTGGTCCTTTCCAGCTCTACAATTCCATGATTCTAAATGTTCAAAAGGGGTGGGGTTAGCCAGCTCTGGGTACTGCTACCAAAAAAAACTGTCCCACATTTCCGCCCTCTGCACCTCAGGTGGTGGTGGGGGCCCTTGCAACTGTTGACAGGGTTTGTGCTCAAGGGCATAGAGGGCTTTTTAAAAAACAGAAGGACTAGAAGCTTAAAGTTACCTAACGGTGACTGGAAAACTACAACTAATCCGGAAGGTGGCAGCTAGACTGGTGACTGGGAGTGGCTGTTGGGACCATATAACACCAGTCCTGAAAGACCTACATTGGCTCCCAGTATGTTTCCGAGCACAATTCAAAGTGTTGGTGCTGACCTTCAGAGCCCTAAACAGCCTTGGCCCAGACACTGAGGTCCAGCTCCGAGGGCCTTCTGGCAGTTCCCCCACTGCGAGAAGTGAGGTTACAGGGAATCAGGCAGAGGGCCTTCTTGACGTTGGCACCCGCCCTGTGGAATGCCCTCCCATCAGATGTCAAGGAGATAAGTAACTATACAACCTTTTGAAGATATCTGAAGGCAGCCCTGTATAGGGAATTTTTTAATGTTTAATGTTTTATATATGCTGGAAGCCTCCCAGAGTGGCTGGGGCAACCAGTTAGTTGGAGTGGGGTACTACTCCTACTAAAAATGATCATAATAAGAAGCAAAAGAGTGCAAGGGCTGTAGGAGGAGGTTGGCAAGGTCTTTGAAATGATGGAAGGAGGTGAGTGTAGCAGAAGGGTAACCACCCCTGGCTTCTTTCCTTTCTCAGCTAAGAACGTCAGGAGGCTCCCTGTCCCCCTGGGTAGCAGCCCACATCTCAGCTGCAGCTCTCTGTCCAGCCTGGCCACGTCTGTCTGGACATTCAATGGCAGCAGCCTGCAGGACGAAGAGCCCAAGTATCTCTTCCACGCCAGGGGACTGGTCGTGTTTAACATGACGGCTTCTGACACCGGGCTTTACGAGTGCCAGTCTGTTGAGACATCCAACGGAAGAGAATTCCGCATCTCCATGTCCACCTATTTCCTTTACCTCCAGCAAGAGAGCAGCTTCGCTGTGGCTCCCGAGGGCGAGCCTTCAAATCGGAAGTGTGCCGTCTCTGCAGCTCCAAAGTTGCAGCCCTTGGCGTCTCTCCAGACGGAGGACCCGGCAAGGCTGGAGCAACCCCAGAGAGTCCAAGGGCTCTCGTTCACATTGGTGCTTTGGGGGGCAGCCTTTGCCCTGCTTTTCCTTTCCTTGCTCTCCTGGAACCTTTACCAGGGCCACCTCTCTCTCCCCTGGAAAAGTGTGTGGAGCAGGAGGTCAGAAACAGTGGATGCCGTTGGGGCAGCGAGTCCCGAGCCAGAACAAACAGTCTTGATTCAGGGAAGCTTGGCCTCCTGTCCCATCTCAGGCTCGGCCAGCGAATCAGCCCTGCTGGCAAGCTCAGCCCAAGAGGCATGCAGCACAAAGGCAAAGCAGACCACCAGCCTCGCCGCAGGCAGGTCAGCCTGCTGTTCTTCAAACTGCCTGGTCAGCAAAGTCCAGCTCACTGACGAAGAAGGCCTTGCAGCATGACGGCCTTGGCAGAGGGTCCGCACCATGGAAATCCCACAAACTGTCCCATTGTGTGCCCAGGACCCCCATTTTCAGAGGGTCTGGAAAATAAATAAAAAAGTAAAGTTTATGCCAAGCTGCCTTTCTTTAATGTTAACTCGGCGGCTTGATTCCCATGTCGTTAGGCTGCCGTTGTGTCCATTGGGCAAAACTGTGACTGCTTGTCCCTTCCTTTGCCAGGATTCCTTTCTTTGTTGCTGCTGGTCAGCGCAGTTGTTGGAAACTTAGTGGCGCATGGGGGGGGGCATGTGAGTCCCAGGGCACTCGTTGCTCATCCTAATAGCGAATGCAGCTGGTGAGTGCTGCCAGGATCACCCCCAGAACAGGGTAAGTGAGAAATGGGAGACAAGTGTCGGCATGCCAGAGAGAGGGAACTACAAGGTTCGCAGCAGACAACAAAACACATTTCTTAAAAGCATGCACAGCAGCCCAGAGTTGGGAAAGGGTGGCATGCCTTGCTCAGTGTGGGGATAGTGGCAGAAAGCCCAAGCAGGAGCACACTTGTTTTTGGAGGGCAGATGCCGTGCAGTCGTTTGTTCAAGTAGTTTGTTTGGTGAGCTGTCTCCGTTTGCATCCAAACGTGACCCTCCTTTTAGGAAATTTCTGCACCATCACACATTCATTTCTTCTCAAATGGTTTCCAAGGTGTGCTTATTCCTCTCTCACAAACCAAATGAAAATCAGAAACCACTCCTTGCGCCTGAGTGTGTAGGAAGAAGAGAAGTCCATCCTGCATAGAAGAAACCCAGAGCAGACACTCATGCAGGGGTGCAGCCGGGAACCTCCTCCCGGCAGGCATCGATTCTGGTGCATCTCTGCATCAGAAGTGACAGATCCAGTCACCCCAGATGCAGAGACATGTCAGAACTGCATGCCTCCGTGGTGGAGGCTGATTGGAAGAAGAGAAAGCCAGAGTGGTGGCGGTTCATGCAGGGAGGCAATTGGCAGCCTCCTCGGAGGATAGGTACTTCCTCTGTGTGTCTACATTGGGAATGACTGAATGAGCCAGCACCACCCATTTTATTTTGTAAAAGTTACATACCACTTGACTAGGAAAAAACCCCCTCAAAGTGGTAGAATTCAGAAGCGGGGCAAAATCACCTGCCTTTCTCAGCAGAGGCTGATTGGGAAGAGGCAAAGCTGGAACAGGGACTTGTGCAGAGAGAGAGCAGGCACACTCCTGCATGCAAGAAGGGTTTGTTGAACTTCATTTCTCAAAGCATAGAGACTGGTGGATAAAGTGAGTTATTTTAAGGAAGGTGTGATTTGGCAAGTGCTTGGACAAGGCCATGCTCTACATCATCACCCGTTTTCTTTTTCTGCTCCATCTTTCCTGTCCTTTTACCACCACCATGGCCAAATAAGACAAAATTCAAATGGTGCTAAAGACACCTTAGAAAGTAGGGCAAGTAGGGGCACCCTCAACCTGCCTTGCGGCTCATTTTAGAAACTAATTATTGGGCACGAGGCAGATTGTCTTAATTGGGTTGGCGGGGGCTGGAACGGGATGTGGGCATATTGCGGGCCTTGCTCTGGGAGCGCTGTTTATGTGCCTTGTCCCATCTTGCTGGGATCAGAAGTGCCTCTCCCAAACGTTCGACAGGAAAGGAAGGGGTGCATTTTATTTGGAGCATTAATCACCCAGCCGTTCACAAGTTTCCACATGAGGATCTGACTCAGAGCCCCGAGACGGCTCCTGCTTGGAGGAGGAGGCTGCGCCCAGGGCAGGGGTGCTGCAGCCAGCTCAAGAGGAGTCCCTCTGAAAGGCTGTCGGATCCCTAACCTCTGAAATGAGGACAGGTGTCTTTTTAAAAGGAAGAGGGGAAAATAGCAAAAAAAGAAACCACCATCTATAAACTTAAGTAAATGAATGGATGTTTTCTAAGTCCTGCTGGAAATATACCAAAGCAAGTCCATCTAGTTCTAATTTAGGAAACTTCCCCCTGCACACATCCCCACGGGCTTCTACCAGCCATCATCATCATCATCATCATCATTATTATTATTATTATTATTATTATTATTATTATTATTATTATTTGTACTCTACCCTTCTGACCGAGTTGCCCCAGCCACTCTGGGTGGGTTCCAACAGATATAGGTAAAGGTAAAGGGACCCCTGACCGTTAAGTCCAGTCGCGGACAACTCTGGGGTTGTGGCGCTCATCTCGCTTTAGTGGCCGAGGGAGCCGGCGTACAGCTTCCGGATCATGGTGAACCAGAGCAGCACACGGAAACGCCGTTTACCTTCCCGCCGGAGCGGTACCTCTTTATCTACTTGCACTTTGACGTGCTTTTGAACTGCTAGGTTGGCAGGAGCAGGGACAGAGCAACGGGAGCTCACCCCGACATTGCGGGGATTCGAACCGCCGACCTTCTGATCAGCAAGCCCAAGGCTCAGTGGTTTAGACCACAGCGCCACCCACATCCCTCAACAGATATAAGAGCACAATAAAACATCAAACATTAAAAACTTCCCTATACAGATCATGCAAATCGTGGGAGGGAGAGGGGGGCTTTTGTGTTTCAGTTCTGCTTGAGAGTTTCATGTTGGGGACACTCATAGAATTGAAGCGTTGCAAAGGTACCCCAAGGGTCATCTAGTCAAACCCCTTGCATACAAGACGCCATCCAGCCGTCTTAGGGTCTTCAGATTTGTGTAGGGTTTAGTCCTCAGCCTTTTCTTCTCCTGAAGACATCCCACAAGGCAACAGAGGTTTAGGATCAGAGTTTCCTTTCCCAGGGGGATGAGCACCACCTGCCCCTCACTCCCCTCTCCAACCTGTGCAGAAACTCTTGGTCTCATCTGCTCAATCTACTGGAGCTGGTCTTCACATGCAGGGGAGAAGCCGTTCCAGGGATTGTGGCCGCTTGCTGACAGCTTCCAGGAACCACAGGTGAGAGCTCAGCTGAGGGCAGGGTGGGGACCAAACGACCACACCTCCCCTAACACCCCAATAGTAATAATAGTAATGCCAAAAATAACAATATGATAGAAACATAGAGCATGTGGCCCCTGGAAGGCTCCCTGGGAAGGTGATACGGCCCTCGGGATCAGGATGAAAAGGTTCCGCCCCTCCCCATTATATATATTAAAAACACAGCAGTGCTTAAAACAAAACCCCCGGATGGGCTGGGCTGCCCTTTCCTTCCCTGTCCTTGCAGCCGCTTCGCCCCCAAAGAGATCCGGGGGTCCTGAAAGTGACCCTGCGCCCCCGCAGAGGGTCCGCAAGCGAAACGCGCGCCAGAGTCTTCCAGCAGGTGGCGCCCAGGAGCCGACAAATAGGACACTCCCCCCCCCCCCAGCCCTTGGAAATAACTCAAAGAAGAAATGTGACCGAGAGATGAAGCAGAGTTGGTGGAGGAAGGAAGAGAATTTTTTTTTAATGAAAAAAGGAGAACAAAGACCTTGCCAAGCTAGCCCAGAAAAGGCCACAGAAACGGGTAAGGAGACCGACTTTGATTCTGATTTATTTGCAAATCTTTGGGGTCGGGCTTAGAGAAGGAGAAATATTTGCAACACACCCGGGGGGGGGAAGCCAGCTGACAGCCTCCCTCTGCTTCCACCCTCTTCCTGACACACATCTGCTCAGCAGGAGAGGCAAAGTTCTTCTGGCGGGGCTCCCTCGTGGGCGGCGGGACCCCTTTGTGGCTTGCGGGGAGGGGGGGTCGCCCCGGTCTGGGTGATCTGCCTTTGCAATGCGTGGCTCCAGACTCATCCAGTATTTCACATCTCTCCTTTTGTCCGCCCGCATCCGCCCTGCCCCCCCCTCCCGCTTCCCAACTAGTGGATTCCCAAAGTGAAATTCCGGAAATTTGAGGAGGATCCGGATCCGGAGAGAAAGAGCCGAAGGAAGGAGGTGGGGAAAGCAACGTGGAAAGGATCAGAGGGAGACCTGGAAGAAAAGAGACCTCCGGGAGACGAAGATGGGGTGAGACGCAGCCTTTGACTTTTGCACGGCTTGCACAAAAAGAATTGGGCTGGTGGTTTTTTGCCACTTTCTAAAACAAAAAAACTATGTGTGTGCGGGTTGTTGTTTTTTTAAAAAAAGATTTTGCTTCCCATCAATGAACAGATTTGCAACAAAGCCAAACCGCTGAAACGCTCGAAAGTTTCGAGGTCCCGGGGAGAGGCGTTTTTTCTGAAATTCTCTGCCACAAGGTTCTCATTTGGAGCACACGGATTCTGGTCAGGGCAGCCCCTGCTGCAAAAGGGGAGGATTTATTTTCTGCCAGTGACCTTTTAAACTGATCCTGCCACAGGCTCTCTTCCTCTTTCCCCTCCCCGCCCCCCCCTGCTTCTGGCCATCACAGGGTGCAAGAAGTTTCATTTTAAATACTAGCAATAGCAGTAACAATAGCAATGATGATAACAACAGAAAAAAGCGGTCCTGTTTCCGGCCATCCTCTCTAGCTCTTCTCTGCTGAAAGGCAGGATGGATCATTGGGGTGCCTCACTCTGCTCAGCGACTAGTTTCACTTGACCCCCAGTTTTGGAGAAAGTGGGGTGGGGAACGAGGGGTCAGCTGGCTGCCACGCCCCCCTCCCGCCCCACCATTACCTCCACAAATCCCATCTTGCAGCCCCCACTGGGGCAGCTGCCTGTTGCTCCTCCAACCTCTCTTTCCTTGGATGCAGGGGTGTCCTTAGGGGTTTAGGCCCAGGGCCCCCCACATAACCCCGCCTCTCCATGGTGGCTTGGAGTGGCTAGGATCCTGCCCGCTCCCCTGGATGTTCCTCTGGCGGCCGGGTGAGGTGCGCAGGCTCTTCTGGCAAAGCTGCAAGGGGAAAGGGGGCACCAATATGGCTCCTTGCCAAGGGCGCATGGGAACATGTGCAAAATGTGAAGCCAGCTCTGGCTGTCCTCATAGCAGGGCAGGATTTGAACCTGGGACATCTAGCTGTTGAACTCTCATAATCAATTTGGGTTCTGAGCAGGCAGGGCGTCCACAGGGTGACCCAGCGATGCTCTTCAGGAAGTGCGCCAGGGTAGCTGTATATTCTAGGTGTCCTTTAGCGTGTGTTCACGATGACTTGCGCCTGTGATGGCATCGGGGCGGTTACGTGTGACCTGGCTTTCAACACTCTTGGCACCTGCAAGAGTTTTGGGTTGGACATCCTGCAAATTTTCATATCCCCAAAGTTCAGGATTTGCTTGCTTGTTTATTTTTCTCCCGACTTTGTTGCAATATCACTGCAACACTCAGGGGAGCAAGTAATAATGCAGAACCATGTGTAGACAGTCAAGGATAACCACCACTAAAGGCACGACATGGTCGTTTTGGGCACCTTTAGTCAAGAAATAATAATATCGTAGAAGCCCTAAATGACTCAGGCCCCAAAATACCTTAAAAACTGCCTCCTTCCCTACAGACCCTCTCAGGTCCTGAGGTCAGAGGGGGCCTCTTGGTAGTTACTCTGCTCTCAGATGTGGGGGGTGACCCAGAGGGATCAGGCCTTCTCTGTGGTGGCCCCTAATCTGTGGAAATCCCCGCAGAAGGACATCCTGCACCTTCATTGTCTGGCTTTTGGAGAATGTTAAAGACTTTCCTCTTTGCCCTCTTTCAACACTCGAGGTGTATGTGTATCTAAGAGCAACCTTGTTTTAAAGGGTTGTAATTGGTTTTATGTTGTTTTAAATACAGTGGTACCTTGGTTTAAGAACAGCCCTGGTTACGAACTATTCGGTTTCCGAACTCCGCAAAACTGGAAGTAGTGTCCTGGTTTGTGAACTTTACCTCAGTCTAAGAACGGAATCCGAACGGTGGAAGGGCAGCGGCAGCGGGAGGCCTCATTAGGGAAAGTTTGCCTTGGTTTAAGAACGGTTTTTTAAGAACGGACTTCCGGAACGGATTAAGTTTGTAAACCAAGGTACAGGCAGCCCCCTGTTTATGTGGTGCTTACGTTCCCAGGCACCTTGCACCTCGTGTATAATTGAAACCCGTTGGAAAAGCTGGCAAGCACCCATTCCAGTGACATTTCAGTGACGTCTTATGATGTTTCTGGGTCACTCCTGGGTTCAGTGTCCCAGTTTCTGATTTGATCCTGGAGTGTCCTGCTTTTCTTTAGGACGTCCCTGTTTTCATGGGGAAAATGTTGGAGCGTATGGAGCTATGTGACCCCCAAGCCAAGGAGATAAGTAACTAGACAACCTTTAGAAGACTCCTGAAGGCAGCCCTGTAGAGGGAAGTTTTTTAAAAATGTTTTATTATTGTTTTATATATGCTAGAAGCTGCCCAGAGCGGCTGGGGAAACCCAGTCAGATGGGCGGGATATAAGTAGTAAAATTATTAATAAGAATATTATTGTGGAATAGGACGTCCTTATTTTCATCAGAGAAATGTTGGAGGGTCATACACATCTTGAATGCACAAATACTGGGGGCTGCCTGTACACTGGTACCTCGGGTTACAGATGCTTCAGGTTACAGGCGCTTCAGGTTACAGAACTTTACTTCAGGATGAGAACAGAAATCGTGCTCCAGTGGCGTGGCAGCAGCAGCAGGCTCCGTTAGCTAAAGTGGTGCTTCAGGTTAAGAACAGTTTCAGGTTAAGAACGGACCTCCGGAACAAATTAAGTACTTAACCCGAGGTACCACTGTATTGTGTTTTAACCCAGCCTGGGACCTTTGGGTGAAGGGTGGGTAATTAACAACAATAATTAATACGTAATACACCCACAAAAAAACTGCAGTCTGGAGAGGCCCTTGCAGAAATATGACACAATTGAAGCTAAGCAGCAGAGAGGCTCATCAATGCAGGAATAGTGCATTAGTGATGGGTTTATACAGAACTGTCCACTCATCATCCTTGTTCAGTGGGGCTCCATCAACTCCACACCCCAGCTCTTCAAGGCCCTTGTAAACCCCATCAGTTTTGGCATGGCGGAAAAATAAAAAACAAAATACGTCCAAAGCTGGGGGGGGCAGTAGACAGGGGCACACACTCTCTCCCTGGTCATGAAAAGAGGAGACTGGAAAGCAAGCCGGATGAGGAACACTTGAAGGATCTGGGTATGTGTAGCCTGGAAAAGAGGAGACTGAGAGGGGATAGGAGAGCCATCTTCAAATAGTTCAAGGGCTGCCACATGAAGGAACAAGTGTGTTTTCTCCTGCTCTGGAGGGCAGGACTTGAACCCATGACTTCAAGTTACCAGAAAGGAGATTCCAACCAAACATCGGGAAGAACTTTCTGGCAGAAAGAGCTGTCCGAGAGTGGAGAATGGACTAGCTAGGAAGGTGGTGGCCTCTCCTTCCTTGGAGCTTTTTAAGCAGAGGTTGGATGGCAGTATGTTATGAATGAACTAGCTGAGATTCCTCATTGCAGGGGGTTGGGCTAGATGACCCTTGGGTCCCTTCCAACTGCAGTTCTATGGTTCTATGAGACTGATCATTTGACAAATGGGGATAATGCTTCTGCCCTAGCTGATCTGCGTGGACCTCATGGGCACGTGGGGATGTAAAAGTGGAAAGAAAAAAGGATCAGCCACCCTTTTGCGAGAGACTAAGGAAGTGAAAGGATTTTCTCTCTTATTCTTATCCTATTCATTCATTCATTCATTCATTCATTCATTCAGTTTATATCCCGCCCACCCTCCCAAAGGAACGTGGGGCTGCATACTACGTTTATAGTGATGTTAGAACTGGGTTCATGGTCCTTCCTGTGAAAGTGCATAGAACTATGGAACTTGCTGCTGCAGGAATCAGCAATGGACACCAACTTGGAGGGCTTAAAAAGACTGGGCAAATTCCCGGAAGAGAAGTCTATTGGCAGCTACCAGCCACAATGGCTGTGCTCTGCCTCCATGTTCTGAATACTGGTTTCTGGGAACCATAGGAGAAGAGGCATGGGTGTAGCCAGGGAGCAGCGGGGGCAACTGCACCTCCCAAATCAGGTGAATAAAAATACTTTACTAAAAGTAGAAATAATCAGAATATTTGCAATTGAAATGCTTGCCGAGGTCACCTGGATGATGTTGTGGCGCATTCTAGCAACTGGCAACCGCCCACTGAGCAATAGGCGTGGCTTCTACAAACTGACCAACAGTGTTGCAGGTAGCTTGGTCCTGCCCTCCCCAACACAAATCCTGGCTACACCCATGAGGGGAGGGGCTCTCGTGCTTATCTAGATGGGCCCTTGGCCTGATCCTGCAGGGCTCTTAGGTTGGAATGGAACTTCCAGGCCCAGAGGCAGTCTATCTGAAGTTCTATAGGGTATTTTGCCACTATGAGGAGTAGATAGGCCCCTTTGGCCTGATCCACGTGAATCTTCTTATGTTCTTAAGAGGGCGACCATAGGTTCAGGGCAGACTGCAGACTGCTTCCAGGTGCGCTGACTTCTGGCGCCAGAGGCTGAATTAAGGGAGTGCAGCTGCTTCGCTTGCACTGGGCGTGGAGCCTTAGGGGCACCACAACTAGGATGCAGAATGGAAGGCGAGAGGTGGGCTGTGTGCAAAAGTTTGGCATTGTGCAGGATGCTGCTGAAGTTTGAGACCACCGCTGGCACCATCCACTTCTAGCTGCTCCAAGTGGAATTGTCACTGGCTCTCCACACCGTTGGAAGCGCTGTGCTTTTTCCTGCATGCATGACCCCCACCCCCCCGCCCTTGTTCCCTACATGCACCGGTGAGCATGATGTTGTTCAGAGCCATCAGTGAGCGTTCACCACAACCCCTAAACAGATGCTGTTTTACAACCTGGTTTGACATCAAGCTCAGAAATGGCGCTAATAGAACTAACTCATGATGATGATGATGATGTGTTTTTAATGACTTTATTTTATTTAAAAACTCCAACCCTTTCCAGTCACTCTCATTTGAGCACTGTAGTTAATGGCACTACTCGGAAAGGCTTCTCATTCTTCCTTTTTTGAATCATTAGGCCAGACTTCCTCCACCTCGCCCCTCCAGATGTTTTGAGACTACAATTCCCATCATCCCTGACGACTGGTCCTCCTAGCTAGGGATCATGGGAGTTGTAGGCCAAAAACATCTGGAGAGCCGAGGTTGAGGAAGGCTGCGTTAGGCCATGGGTGGGAACAGTGGCTTCAAGTAACAAGAAAGCAGATTCCAGCTCAGCATTAGGAAAAAGCTTTCTGACAGTAAGAGCTGAAGGACTCTCCTTCCTTGGAGGTTTTTGAGCAGAGCTTTGGGGGCCACCTGCCATGGATGCTTTAGTTGAAATTCCTGCATTGCAGCAGGGGGTTGGACTAGAGGACCCTTGGGTCCTTTCCAAGTCTATGATTCTACGATCCTGTGATTCTAATACCTGTGACCCTGCATTGGGCGGCACCTGACAGTCCTCACTGACTTCAGTCCATTGATTTATTGAAAAAGCTTCCTTGCTCCTGGTCTGTATCGACCAGAAGCATCTCTCTCAGGTTTCCAGACTCCTCCTTAGCTGTACCTGGGAATGCCAGGCCTGAGCCTTTTATCTTCTTCTGAATTCTGCTCACATGTTCTCCCATATAACCTTTCCCCTAGAAACCTTTTTATTTTCAAGAATGAAATAGCCCTGTTCTCCACCCGCTCACATGAGACTGTCCTGATGTTTCTCTAAGGGTTGACTGGGATTCCTCCGCAAGGTGTGAGCTCCGTGGACATAGTGTGGGGCTCCTGCCGTTCTGTTTGAGACAGGATGTGTGCCGCCACCACCTCTGACCAACCATATTTCCTGCATGGGGGGTTTGGGGGATACCCTTCTCATTCTACGTCTCAGGGCAATGTGCATGAAGCCATGTGAGCTATAAAAAAAGAGAGCGGAGCAAACTCTCACCTTGGCCTGTTCAGCTGAGCTGACTCAGCAGGGCACTGGGCCGGCTGCCAGCTCTCTGCTGCGTCTCCTCCGCTGCCTCATCGGATGTGAGGCAGCCGCGGGAAGTGAAGGCAGGGAGTTTGCAAAGAAGGCTGGCCTCCTCCTCGGAGAATCTGTAGAGGTCCAGGGCTTACGATACGATAATCTTTATCGTCATTGTCCCATACAGAACAACGAAATTGAAAAAATCTACATCAGACATTCAAAAACCAACAAGCCTGCTATCCCAGCCTGGTTAACCCTCTAAAAACTCTGATACTCCATAATTAAATACAATATACTCCCACATAGACTACCTTACACTGCGTTTAAAACCAAAATCACATTTGGATAGAAACTGTTTCTCAGGCGGCTAGTCCTAGTCTTTATAATCCTGGACCTTCTTCCAGAAAGCAGAAGCTGAAAAAGATCATTTCCGGGGTGCGCACTATCCTGCGCTATCTCTGCAGCTTTCTTATGGCACCTGACAGCATAGATTTGATCCAAGGTGGGAAGAGTGCACCCAGTTATTCTCTCCGCAGTTTTTACAACCGTGGAAAGCATTGTTCACAGGGGTACATTTTGTGAATCTAAGTTTGGCCTCTTTGAGGGGCATTATTTCAACATTGTTTAGCTGGAGCCCAGAGACTGGGGTCCATCTCCAAGTGCCTCCTGGTGGTTCCCTCCCTGCGATTAAGTGAAGCCACAGGGAGCCAGGCAGAGGGCCTTCTCCGTAGTGGCTCCCGCCCTGTGGGAACACCCTCCCATCAAATGTCAAGGAGATAAAGAACTGTCTAACTTTCCAAAGACATATGAAGGCAGCCCTGTATCAGGAAGTTTTTAATGGTTGATGTTTTGTTGTGTTTTTAATATTTGGTTGGGTGCCACCAGAGTGGCTGAGGCAACCCAGTTGGATGGACGGCATATTATTATTATTATTATTATTATTATTATTATTATTATTATTCCTCTGGCAGCACCCATTGCTGGCAGCACCATGTGGGTTTCCCCAAACCCTGGTCCTCAGGCCACAGAAGTATTTCTTTATATAGATGGTGCAATAGCTCAGTTGGTTAGAGTGTGGTGCTGATAATGCCAAGGTTGCAGGTTCGATCCCTGAAGGGACAGCTGCATATTCCTGCATTGCAGAGGGTTGGACTAGATGATCCTCAGGGTCCCTTCCAACTCTACAATTCTATGATTCTATGATTTTGTGCTCCATGTTGGAATTTCACCCATGTCGGGATGTGTCTGCCCCCCTCCTCAGCCGTGGCACCCAAAGAGAGGCCCTCTCAGGCCAAGGGCAGGGATGGAATTCAGAGAAGAGGGGAAGAAGGGGCAGAGGCGCACAGGAGGGCATGAGGAGGGATCTGGTGAGGCAAAGGCGCAATTCACCAAACCGGAAGAAGAGGCAGATTTTTGAGGTTGCAGGAAAGATGGCCCCGAGGGAGATTTGCAGATTGGAGGTTGCAGGAGAGGAATGAAGGGAATGAATGCACAAGATCTCTTCAGCCCACTGGTGGCTTCCACCTTCTCTCGCTTTCCCTCTTCCTAGCAGCCCCCCCCCCATTGCAAAGCCTCCCATTGGATGGGTGAGGTGGTCAGCAGAGACCAATCAGAATCTCCTTCCTCCCCTCACGCCCCCTTTAGACACAGCAGGGAGGGGTAGTTTGGAAATTGCGGGGGGGGGGGGGAGAGGAGGAGTACTATTTTAATAACTCATGTGGTCAGGGATGCTGCTGGGCACCTGCTTAAAAGTTGGAAGGGGGGAGAGAGAGAGAGAGAGAGAGAGAGAGAGAGAGAGAGGTGTCTTGGCAACAGGAGCCTAGCGACCCTCTTTCAGTTTTTTGGCAGGGAAGAGTACATCAGGTCATACTGGATGTGCAAAAAGCCTTCCTTTCTTTCCCCAAGGGGCTTTACTGGGGTCTTGAAAAAGAATAGAATGAGAAAAAGCGCTTCCCACGAGACCAGGCTAGTCTGTGGAACTAGCAGCCACTCAGTCTGATTGCTCTAAAAGTGGATTTGGTAAATTTGTAGAGTAGGATAGATCTGTTGGTGACTATTAGCCACGGCAGCTGGATGCGTCCTCCGTATGCAGAAGTCAGTCTGCCACTCATAGAATTGTAGAGCTGGAAAGGACTATGAGGGTCATCTAGTCCTAGCCGCTGTGATGCAGGAATCTTTTGCTGAACGTGGAATGCAAGTTGCTGGGGAAGGTGGCAAATTCATGTTGGGTGAAGCCATCACAATGGCTCTGCCCTGCCTATTCAGAAGTAATGCTTCTGTTCTGAATATCGGTGGCTGGAAACCGCAGGAGGGGAGGGGGAAAGCATCACTCTTGTGCACAGGATCCTGCCTGCAGGTTCGCCACCACTGGACCAGATGGGCCCCCTCTGGCCTGATCCTGCAAGGCTGTTCTTAGTCCCCTAGAGATTGCTTTGCATCCCTTTTCAGAGAAGCTAGCAGAATTTAAAGCATTTATCCATTGCAGGCTGTGACCCCAGGGTCCAGAAAGGCCTGCCCACTCCCAGTGGACTCTCTCGCCCCGCCCAGAGTTTGATTCATGGAACTTTAGAGTTGGAAGGGACCCTGAGGGTCATCTAGTCCAACCCCTGCAATGCAGGAACCTTTTTGCCACAGGTGGAACTCAAACCCCCAACCCTGAGATTAAGAATCTCTTGCTCTGCCAGCTGAGCTATCCAGTTCATCGGAGGAAGGCCAGGATACGAAACCAAGGCGTGCAGATGGGCCTTGGGTGAGGAAAGGGATTTGGCCTGGCAGCTGCTGATGTCTGGGGGAAGGCAGCCAGGAGAGAGGCAGAGTTAATGAAGGGGGGGGGGAGTGTGGACAGGAAGAGATGCAGTTACACACATGGCTGGATGGCAGAGGTTGCTGTAGTCCTTTCTCTACCTCCTCCACTCTTTCATCTCTTCCTTTTTTTATCCATTCCTGTTTTTAAAATAGTCGCTTTGAAAAACCTGAGGGAACCAGGACAAGGGAAAATTTGCCTGTGGAGTAGCTGTGCAGTGGATATTTCTCTGCAAATGGCATTTATTTCCATGTGGCAGGGTGGAAATTTCTCAGCCCCCCCCCTCACACACACACAGAGAGAGAGAGAGAGAGAGAGAGAGAGAGAGAGAGAGAGAGCAGCAAAGTCAGGCATTGTCAGCATCTACTGCTGCGAAGCCTCTGAGCTCAGAGAAGAAAACAGGGAGAAGGAGAGGCGGCTGGCCTGACCTGAGAGTGTTCGGAGGCTATTTTTAACCAGGCTTGAAAGTTACCGTGGAAAAGGGAAGGCTGGGTGCATTGCCATAGAAGCATAGAATTGTAGCGTTGGAAGGGGTCCTGAGGGCCATCTAGTCCAACCCACTGCATTGCAGAAATCTTTTGCTGAATGTGGGGCTCAAACGCACAACTGTGAGATTAGGAGTCTCCGCTGGTTAGAGCATGTTGCTGATGGTAATGCGAAGGTTGCAGGTTCAATCCCCATAGGGAACAGCTGCATTGCAGGGGGTGGGCTAGATGATCCTCAGTGTCCCTTCCAACTCTCCAATTCTATGATTCTGTCCCAGCTTTGCACTGGAGCGCTTCCCCAGGAGCAAGGTTGTGAGAAGACCCCTGTGGCAGGATCAGGCCAGTGGCCCGTCTAGCCCAATGTCCTGTTCTCAAAGTGGCCAACCAGTTGCCCCTATGGGAAGCCTGCAAAGAGGACCTGGGTGCAACAGCATCAACTCTGGGTTTACTTTTTATTGGGGGGGTGAGCAACCTGCACCCCCAAAACCATATGCCACCCCTTTTGTGTATGTGACAAGGAAGAGACGCGCAAGGGGCAGCAGAAAGAGGGTGTGCCAGAAACCCATGCACAGCATACATTTATCCCCCCAAAAAGGAATCATGGGAACTGTAGTTTTCTAAAGGTGCTGGGAGCTAAGGTGCCCTGGGGGCGTGTGCTACAGCTCCCAGAATTCTCGGTTTGGGATGAAAGCATGCTTTGAATGTGTGGTGTGTAGGCAGCCAAACAGAGAAAGGGGACCCTGTGGCCCTTGGCTCCATCCACTGTGGCCAGGCGGCCCGCAGCAGCAAAAGCTTCACCGCTGTGGCCCTGCATGCTCCGACCGGTTCCCCTTTGCGCTGTGATGCCTCCTCTCTCCCTGAGGCTGCTTTTATCAGCATGTCCCCCCTGCCATTCCCATCTCCTCACTGTCCTTTGTCCTGCTCCTTTTATATCTAAAAAGAGATCCATTCATTTCTCTTTGCTATGCTCCCAGCATCCTTGCGCTCTCTCTCTCTCTCTCTCTCTCTCTCTGCAAACAATCAAGCACCAATCTTGCACGCTTCAAGAGTCCCGAGGAGCCGGCATGCGGAGGAGAATGCTCTCTCGCATGCACGCACGCGTGTGCACGCCCCTCTGCCCCAGGACACGCACACCCGCTCACATGCGGAGACGCTCCTTTCTCCCCGCCAGGCCCTGCTGGTGGCCGGCTGGTTTCTAAGTGCCTCTTCAAAGCCCTCCGCAGCCGTGCGTGAAGCGCTCTCCCATGGCCTCCAGGCAACCAGAGGCTGCTGGCATGCTCCGAAGAACGTCCTGGGCTGAGCATGTCGAGACTGCAAAGCTGCAGTCCCAGTGGCCGCTTCGCGTGACGTCCACCTGCTTAACTGGTCCCGCTCTGTCCTCTGTCAAGGGCCACTTTGGAGGCAGACAGCCTTAACCACAAACCTCAAAATATGGGATCGCCTCGAAACTGGTGCCAAAGCTTTGCAGTTGTTTTGCGGCGAAAACCCCACATTTGTGGGGTCCTGCAAAACATGGGGGCTAATGACTGCAAAACTTTGGCACCAGATTTGACAGGATCCCAGATTTTGGAGTTCGTAGTTAATGAAGCTTTGGAGGCAGATCAGAGGGAGTCTGACCGCTGAGTCGGGGGTGGGGGGTGGGGTGCTGCAACTGTGACATAGTAGGCATGCAGAACGGGAGGTGGGGGCCTGGGGAATTTTGGACTTGCCGAAATTTGAAAGTCCAAAGTCTGTTCCTGGTCACTTTCAGATTGTTGCTCTTTTGCAGGGTAATATGTTGAATATTGACAAATTCAGATGGTATAATAATGATGATGATGATGATAATAATATTGTTATTGCTATTGCTATTGCTATTGTTGCTGCTGCTGCTGCTGTTGTTATTATTATCCAAGCCACTTTCGGTGGCTTCCAAGATCTATGAAAACATAATAAAGCATAAAGTACAGTGGTACCTCTGGTTACAAACTTAATTCGTTCCAGAGGTCCGTTCTTAACCTGAAACCATTCTTAACCTGAGGTCCCACTTTAACTAATGGGGCCTCCTGCTGCTGCCGCTGCGCAATTTCTGTTCTCATCCTGAGGTAAAGTTCTTAACCCGAGGTACTATTTATGGGTTAGTGGAGTCTGTAACCCGAAGTGTTTGTAACCTGAGGTACTACAGTATAAGGCATCTACCTATATTCCTATATTTTACATTGCAACTGTCATGGGGGGAAAATGGGACGTCCCATTTTTAATTGTGAGAGCATGGCAGCCAATTGGGGTTCCATGCTCTCATGTGATTTTGGGATATGATCCTGAAAAAAAGTTTTCCCAGGTCTGCAATCTCGCACAGATTCTGTGCTTAACAACATGGGAGGTGCAGGCCAGTCCTACAGCAGTGTTTGCATTTCCAGTCTGAACGTTTGTGGGAAAGAAGCAGCCCCCCCCCCCAGGTGTCCCTATTTTCCAGGGACAGCCTCGGATTTACAGAAGCCGTCCTGGTTTCTGATTTGATCCTGGAATCGGCGTGAATGAAGGCTAACCGACACCCGGGGCGGGGCAAACCACTGGCTACACATGTGTTGCGCCGCTACGTATGACACATGCATGGCGTCGTTACATAGGGCACATTGTGTGGCATCGCTACATACAGTGCGTGCATGCGACACTGCGCATGCGTTGTATGTAGCGGTTTGCTGCTGGTGCCGCTCGAACACCGTAGGGACGGTGGTGGGATCCTCTGCTTGCGGCTGCAGCCACGAACGGAGAATCCTCCCCATGCGGCACCCATCGTGCCGCTGCGCCCAGGGGTGGCGGGGCGAGCACCCCGCGGTGTGCCTTCTTGTCACCTCTCCAGACACGGGACACGGGGCGCATCACCACCACCACCACCACCCCCCGCGACACCACTGCCTGGAATGTCCCACTTTTCCTTAGGATTTCGCTGTTCTCATCAGAGAAATGTTGGAGTGTTATGCAACCCTCAAGCCAAGGAGATAAGCAACTATACAACATTTAGAAAACATCTGAAGGCAGCCGTGCATAGGGAAGTTTTTTAATGTGTAATGTTTTATTATGTTCTCTTATTATGTGCTCTACGTTGGGCTACCTTTGAAGGTGACCTGGAAACTACAACTAATCCAGAATGTGGCAGCTAGACTGGTGGCTAGGAGCTGCTGCCATGACCATATAACACCGATCCTAAAGGATCTACGTTGGCCCCCAGTACATTTCTGAGTGCAGTTCAAAGTGTTGATACTGGCCTTTAAAGCCCTCAATGGCCTTGGCCCAGTATACCTGAAGGAGTGTCTCCATCCCCATCATTCAGCCCGGTCACTGAGGTCCAGCGCTGAGGGCCTCCTGGCGGTTCCCTCCCTGAGAGAAGTGAGGTTACAGGGAACCAGACAGAGGGCCTTCTCGGTGGTGGCGCCTGCCCTGTGGAATGCCCTTCCATCAGATGTCAAAGGAAAAAACAACTACCAGACTTTTAGAAGATATCTGAAGGCAGCCCTGTTCAGGGAAGCTTTTAATATTTGATGAATTATTGTATTTTAATATTTTGCTGGAAGCTGCCCAGATGGGCAGGGTATTAATTAATAATAATAATAATAATAATAATAATAATAATAATAATAATAATTACAGTGGTACCTCTAGATGTGAACGTCTGCGCGTGCCGTGATTCACGGCTTCTGTGTGTGACGTCATTTTGAGCATCTGCACATGCGCGAGTGGCGAAACCCGGAAGTAACCCGTTCCATTACTTCTGGGTCGCTGCGGAACACAACCTGAAAATGCTCAACCTGAAGTGTATTTAACCCGAGGTATGACTGTATTCTGTTTCTGTATACAGTATCTTGTAAGCCGCTCAGAGTGGCTGGGGCAACCCAGTCAGATGGGCAGGATATAACACTACTACTACTACTACTACCACCGCTAAATAGGATGTCCCTATTTTCATCAGAGAAATGTTGCAGGATATGGAGGAAGCCTTTTGTGCATTAGATGTGGAACCCCCAACCACCCCGGCTTCCTTCCTTTGGCCTTGTTTTGGTTCCCAGATGGGGTTGCCAACTGACCAGGCTGGGCTGTTCCTCTTTGCCTTCCCCTCCTTTTTTAAAGATCAGCCTTGCATAAAGAAATCAGCCGAGGGAGGTCGCCTCTGGCAGCGGAGCAAGAGCCATTGCCTGCAGCCGGAAGCATCTGTAAGCAAGCCAAAGAATGAAAGAGAGGAAAAGGCAGCCTACAGACTGGGGGTGGGCGGGGGACATGGCTTGCTGGAATGTGCGCCTGTCATGGAAGTCGGTGTGGGAGTCACACAGTCGGCAGATCAGTCCCTGCCGCTTGGGACCCCCAAACCCTGCCTCCGGGGGTGTGGTGCGCCAGGAGAGGGTGGCAAGTGTGGCGGGAAGATCCCAGGATGATCAGAGAAACATCTAAGCATTTCAGGGTAGTATAGTTTAGTATCAAAATATATTTTTATTTATTTGCAGAATGTGGGTCAGAATCTTTTCAAAATAAGAGAGCATCTAGCGATACTGAGAACAAATATGAAAGATCAGAAAACAGCAAGGCTGTTTGTGTTGATGAGGAAATGAGTTTGTCTCAAATTAGACTCACTATAATGTTGTTGTTGTTGTTGTTGTTATTATTATTATTATTATTATTATTATTATTATTATTATTATTTATTATTACTGCTTCTACTACTACCAGCCTTCATCAAAAGATCTCAGAGTGGTTCACAGAAGAAAATACAAGATAAAACACAAGAAAATAATTGAACCAAAACAACAAGACCATAATAACCCCCTTCCCACAGAAGGATATTAATCACCCAAAGGCCTGGTTGAAGAGGAACGGTTTTGCCTGGTGCCTAAAAATATAGAATGAAGGTGCCAGAGGTTGACCTCTCTGGGGAGAGCTTTCCACAACCAGGGAGCCACTACCCAGAGATTACCCAACAGAAGCAAGCTCATGCCTCTGAGTTTGTATACCTACTTTTTGTATATTTTCTTTACTGAAAAATGAAAAGTACATAATTACAAGCGCGGGTGGCGCTGTGGGTTAAACCACAGAGCCTAGGACTTGCCGATCAGAAGGTCGGCGGTTCGAATCCCCGCAATGACGGGGTGAGCTCCCATTGCTCGGTCCCTGCTCCTGCCAACCTAGCAGTTCGAAAGCACGTCAAAGTGCAAGTAGATAAATAAGTACTGCTCCGGCGGGAAGGTAAGCGGCGTTTCCGTGCGCTGCTCTGGTTTGCCAGAAGTGGCTTAGTCATGCTGGCCACATGACCCGGAAGCTGTACATTGGCTCCCTCGGCCAATAAAGCGAGATGAGCGCCGCAACCCCAGAGTCGGCCACGACTGGACCTAATGGTCAGGGTCCCTTTACCTTTACCTTTACAAGCGCACAGAGTAAAATAATATACAAAGAAGAAGAAGAAATACCATCCATTTATATATATATAATTGTTTTTATTGGAAGATTTTCATGGATCGCAAAGGTGCATCTATCATCTCTGTTTTCAGTTCTAGAGCCCTGCCCACAGGTCAGTTAACATTTGTTGTGCGACGCTGCTATCATATGCATTGTGAGGTTGTGAGGAAATGAGGAAATGATTTGTGCCCTTTTGTAGCTGCACTGTTTAATACCTTCTGGGTGTCCTGTGATCATATTATAAAGCAGTAGCGTTTGTATTATAAACCAAGCACTGCTAGGAATGGTTTCTTTTTGTTTTTCAAGATGCTTCTTGTCAACAACAAAAATCAGTGTGGGGCACGCAAATTTTTATTCTCAAAGTGTGGCCCAGAGAAACAAGTTTGAGAACCACTGGCGTAAGTTCATGACCCAAAGGTGCAATTTCGGACCACAAGCCTGGGAGCCGCCTCAAAGCAAAGACCAGGTTATGACAATAAATCGTGTGATTTCTCTGGACAGATGCATCTCCTTGCCAGGAACCTGCCTCAAGAGCTGGGCTAGGGGGTTATGAGGGTGATTTAAGAATAGCTGCTGAAATTCAAAGCCCACACTCCTCAGATAGACTGCTCCTGCTCAGTGAGGTATTGTGAAGAAGAGCGAAGGGAACCATCCCAGCTGGGTATGTGTGTGTCTCCTCCTTGGTAAATATTTCTTCATTCCGTTTTATAATATATTTAAAGCCAGAGAGAGCAGTTAGAACGGCAGGTGCAAATTAAAAGATGACAAACGAAACTTTGAAAGTGGCACGGAGAATGAGTGGGCTAAAATAAAAGCATAGGAGGAGCTCTGCTAGATCGGGCCAGCAGCCCAGCTAGTACAGCATCTTCTTCTTACAGTGGCCAAATTGTTGCCTGTGGGAAACCAGCAAGCAGGATTTGAACACAAGCCCTCTCCCCTCCTGTGACTCCCAGCGACTGGTATTCAAAAGACTGTGGAGGCAGAGCAAAGCCATCTTGGCTAGTGGCCATCAATAGTTGTCTCCTCCTCCATGGATGTGTGTTATCCTCTTCTGAAGCCATCTCCTGTGGGAGGGAGTTCCGCAGTTAACTATGTGCTGTGTGGAGAAGGACTTTTACCTGTTCAGAATCTTCCTTGGATGTTCACAAGTTCTCATGTTCAGAGGGAGAAAAACTTTCCTCTGTCCACTTTCTCCATGTCATGCATAATTTCATTAACTCATACTCACCTTTTCTGTAAACTAAAATCACAAAGTCCAACTAAAAGATACCAGCGTTATCAAGTTTACTTCAGATTTGCCAGGCTTGTGACAGGGTTGTCTTGAAAACGATGGTTCCATTGTACAGTCATACCTTGTGTTGCATCCGCTTCATGTTGTGTCTTTTCGCCTTACATCCTGCGGAAGTACCAGAACGGGTTGCTTCCAGGTTTTGCTGCTCACGCATGTGCAGAAGCGCCAAATCGCGCCGTGCGCCTGCGCAGACGCAGCGCTTCGAGTTGCAGGCATTTCACGCTACGGATCCCGTCCGTAACACGAGGCACCACTGTATCATCTTGAGTTGGTTTGTTTTTAATCTGTGCTTCTCTGCTCCTCTGATTCCCGAATGTGCTTTGCTGTGGCAGGCTGCAAGGGACCAGGTCTGCTGCCCGCACCAAGCCTCTCAGCAGACTTTCAACTACTGTTGTTTTCTATTGTATTTTTATGTTGTGAACAGCCCTGAGATCTGCGGATGAAGGGCTGCATGCAAATTCAATTAAGAACCATCATCATCATCATCACCTACCATTTTATAAAAAAATACATGCAGCAAAGGAAGCAGAGATGCAACATTTGTTTGTGTCGCTAACTCTTGATGCATTCTCCTCTCTAGGTGTCAGGAAATCTAAATCTCCCTGAGACACGGGAGCCCAGTATACAGGGATTGCAAAGATTGATTCTCTCTGTGTCTGTCTGTCTCTCCTTCCCGCTTCTTCCTAAGTGGCCCAAAATCATTACAGATTAACAGCTCAGAAAACCTCTGGCCGGCTCTTGCTCAGCAATATTGCTTTCTGCCTCGGTCTCTTTCTCTCCTGTGTTTTGTGTGTCAATTAACAGCCGTCATTTTCCATCGCTAGGAAATGAATCGCCCGCCAGACCCCAGCCAAACTGGGAATTTCGCCCAGGGACAGAAAGGACTACCCTGAGGGTTGATGACCGTCCTCAGACCCCTCTCCCAACCCCCACTTGTCACCTAACCATCTGCTTCGGTCAGAATTAACCAATGTCAACAATTAGGTAACAGCCTTGCCTTAATCTCCGCGCTCTGCTCCCAAGTCTCTCTGTGTTAACATTTGAACTAACAAAGGCCAAGACTTTGAAATCCCTCTTTTGATTTTGAGCTTTGAGCTGCCATAAATCGATCGTTGCTTGGTGGGGAGGGGGCAGGGGCTTCAGTTTCCAGGGAGTGGGTATAGCTGAATCATTAGAGCTGGGAGATCAACCCTCCGATTCCTATCTCCCTATAGCCTTTGATTCAGAAGAATGAGGACTAGAAACTTAGCTTCGTTATTGGGGAAAGGGACCAAAGGTGAGTGACAAAAAGGGAGCCGGTCTAATTTCTCTAGGAACGGAGAGTTCCCAAGCTGTCTGGGAGCAACCAAGAAGCCACCGTCCTGCAGAGAGGGTGGTGGTACCAAGAGAGGACCCTCTGCCCCGAGACCTCACAGCCCAGGCAGGTTCATTGCAGGGAATAAGGTCTCTCAGATATAGCCTGGCACCAAGCAGGAGAGCACATGAGGTGGGCTGGGTGGGTGGGGGAGCAATTGCTGGCTGTCAATCTCAGCTGCTGCTCAGCACCCCCTTCTGCTCCCGCCCTCCTTTGCAGGGAGCAGCCGATCTTCAGCACCAGGGCTCACATCTTCCAGATCGACCCGGCCACCAAGAGGAACTGGATCCCCACCAGCAAGCACGCACTGACCGTCTCCTACTTCTACGATGCCACACGCAACGTCTACCGAATCATCAGTGTGGGAGGCACCAAGGTGAGAGAGGCGGCGAGAGCGGGAGAAAACAAACAAGGCATGCATTTTGGAAAAGCTTTTTTTAAAAAAGAGATAATCTGTAGAAACAGAGCACAGCCATCATGGCCAGTAACCTTTGATAGCTCTCTCCTCCATGCAATCCTCTTTCGAAGCCAAGTTGTTGGCCGTCACTGTGGCAGGGAGTTCCTCTGTTCAACTCTGCGTTGCACAAAGAAGTGTTTTCTTTCCTCTGCCCTGAATCTCCCATCCCTTAGCTTCCTTGTTGTTGTTTAGTCGTTTAGTCGTGTCCGCCTCTTCGTGACCCCCTGGACCAGAGCACGCCAGGCACTCCTGTCTTCTACTGCCTCCCACACTTGGTCAAACTGCTTCCTTGGGTATCTTCTAATTCTAGTGTTCTGAGAAAGGGAGGAAAGCTTTGCTCTAGCCACTTTCTCATGACCTTAAAACGCTCGCCTTTCTCTGCTCCCCAAAGGCCATCATCAACAGCACCATCACCCCCAACATGACGTTCACGAAGACCTCACAGAAATTCGGCCAGTGGGCCGACAGCAGGGCAAACACCGTCTACGGCCTGGGATTTGCCTCTGAGCAGCACCTCTCCCAGGTAAGAACTCAGGGGCAGGATAAGGAAAGGAAGGAATGGGGTTTATTTTTTTATTAAACTTAACACACAGTGTAAAGCGACAGACTACCCTAATCTCTGAGCAGCGAGAAACTCCAGGGGGTTCCAATTGCTCGACCGGGGCTCAGTGTCAGAAGGAAGCGCGGTGGAGACTGGGGTGTCCTGCACATGAATACGACCTGAGCATTGTAAGGGGGGCTCACAGTATTCGCACCCCAAGAGATCTTGCTTGGTCACAGCTTTGGCTCCAGCACAGAGCATGCAGGTCTCTCTGTCTCCAGCTTCCAGCTCTCTCACAACTCTCTGGCTCTTGTTCTCCTAACTAGCAGCTTTGGAAACTTTGGGGAAATCTAATAAAAAATTTAAATTATAAAAAAGGTTAAAGGGTGCTGTTCAGCTAGCAAGGTAGAAGAGGGCAGGGCCTCTTTTTGATCCATTTTACAAATATCCAAGATGGCGGCCGAACCACTCCGTTTTGTTTTCCCTGCGTAGTTTGCAGAGAAGTTTCAGGAGGTGAAGGAAGCCGCTCGCCTGGCAAGGGAGAAGTCGCAGGATAAGACGGAGCTGACCAGCCCGGCCCTCAGTTTGACGTCCCACCAGGTAAGCAGGCCAGGTGTCCTGTTCCTCCAAAAACCCTGCAGCGGGGGATGGGCCAGTTCACTAGGAACTGAACCGTCTCATTGGGATGTGGACCAGGCAGGGGGAACCTCTGAAAACGAGGCCCAGCTGGGTCCTAATTTGGCCCATGAAATTGTTTTGGGCCTGCCCACCTCTCCCATACCTGACACCAGGTGTGGGGCAGGTGAAGAAGCAGGAGCATTGCAGTACCCCCCCCAGCTGCTCCTTGGCAGCTCCTCCTGGGTAAAAGGGACAGGCAGGTGGATCTGGGGGGTGGAGGACGCCATGTTCCCGGGTCTGGGCACAGATGGATCAGCAGCCCGTGCGGAGGAGGGAGTGTGAACAGTCCCTTGGCCTGGAGAAGCAGGAGGAGGAGAGAAGGGAAGCTTCGCATTGAGCAGGGAGCGTTTGTTAAAAATAAAGCCACCATTTTAATACTTAGCAATGCTTCTGAAGTGCTAAGCGACAGTTCTAGTTGAATTCTGAGCATCCAGTGGCATGGAGTTCCAGAGGAGGAGGAGCATAAAAAAGTTTATGGTGAGGAAGAGAGGAAGAGGTTCTTCTCGGTTTGGATAGCAAGAGAACCACCTGGGATTTTTGGAAGGTTTGGGATTTCCCAGTGTTGACCCCTCGGAGGGTGTGTTGTCCGTGCATGAGAGCCCACCTTCCTGGAATGCGACAGGTGGCTCTTGAGGGCACCTGAAATTGGGCTCTGCTTCACCTGCCCCCTCCCCATGCTCTGCTGCCCCACAGATCCTCCCCAGCCCCATCATCAGTTCCAATGGACCTGGAGACGACAAGCTCTTCCGCAGCCAGAGCGCCGACATGGAGATGACGACGGAGAGGGAGAGGATCAAGAAGATGCTCTCCGAAGGGTGAGGAGAGCGACGGAGGTGGGGTGGGGAAGGGGCACCCGAACGGTGGCTATTTTATTCCTGTTCAAATCTCACTTACTCCCCAGCAGCTGGGATAGCTCAGTTGGCAAAGCGCAAGACTCTCAGGGTCGTGGGTTTGAGCTGCATCTTGGGCAGAATATTCCTGCCTTGCAGGGGGTTGGACTAGATGGCCCTCGGGGTCCCTTCCAACTCTGTGGCCCTTGGCATCCACCACTCACCCTCTCTGTCTCCTTCCCAGCTCTGTCTGCGAAGTCCAGTGGGAGGCAGAGTTCTTCACCCTGCAAGACAACAACAACAAGCTGGTGGCGGCATTGAATGAGGCCAATGCCAATGTGGAGCAGTGGAAGAAGCAGCTGGCGGCCTACCAGGAGGAGACGGAGACCCTGCGGCAACGGGTGAGGGGGCGACCTTTGGGGGGGGCCTTTGGTGTGGGAGCCTGGCTGGGGGGCTGACCAAGACGGCCACCATCTTTGCAGTGCACTTCACTGCTGTCCTGATCTCAGGGCGCCATGACATTCTGCACCAGGTGATGGTCTTGGTGGTACAAGGGAAGTTTCAAGGCGGGAGTTTTGCTTAATCTTCCATTATTCCACTGCTTATATTTCAAATCCTGCCTGCAGCGACTTCATATATGGGGGATAATTGGATAGGTAATCCACGTGTGGTCTCCATTCTTCTTTAGACACTTCGTCATTATGTCCTCTTAATTTGGCAGTCAGTTTTGCCTTTTCAGCAGAGTCCATCCATTTCATAAGCCATTCCTGGCTGTTAACCAGAAGGTTCGTGGTTCGAGCCCACCCAGCGACGGCTGCATTGCAAGGGGTTGGACTATATGACTCTTGGGTTCCCTTCCAACTCTACAGTTCTGTGACACCAATAGGCATTGATTCAATGGGAGTAAGAGAGGCTGTGGTTTTGCTGTCAATAGTAGTAGTAGTAGTAGTAGTAGTAATAATAATAATAATAATAATAATAATAATAATAATAATAATTTTATTATTTATACCCCACCCAAATGGCTGGGTTGCCCCAGCCACTCTGGGTGGCTTCCAACAGATATAAAAATATCATATAACATCAAACATTAAAAAGCTTCCCGATACACGGCTGCTGTCAGATGTCTTCTAAAGGTTGTATAGTTTTTTATCTCCTTGACATCTGATGGGAGGGTGTTCCACAGGGTGGGCGCCACCACCGAGAAGGCCCTCTGCCCGGTTCCCTGTATCCTCACTTCTCACAGGGAGGGAACCACCAGAAGGCCCTCGGAGATGGACCTCAGTGTCCGAGCAGAACAATGGAGGTGGAGACGCTCCTTCAGATCTACAGGGCCGAGGCCATTTAGGGCTTTAAAGGTCAGCACCAACACTTTGAATTGTGCTTGGAAACATAACTGGGAGCCGGTGAAGATCCTTTAGGACCAGTGCTATATGGTCTTCAGGGCGGAAGCCTCTGGACTTTGACCATGCAGCCTCTGTGGGCCCAGGAGACGCTGCTGCATGGGTGTGGTAGGATAAGTACCTCTCTAATCCCTCAGCCCCCCCCCCAAAAAAGACAGCCTCCTCTGAGGTCAGGTGGTTCTGCAGCATCTCTGCATTTAGGGTGATTAGGTGCTAACAATGACCCCTAGAACAGGGACAGGACAGAACTGCCCCCTCCCCAGCGGAGGCTGAGGGAAGGGAGGTGGGCAAGCCCTGATCAGCAACTCAGTCTCCACAAAGGAGTTTTGGAGGGTCTTCAAGAGACTCTCTCTTGTTGTCAATATGGGGCTGAAAGATCACGATGGGGCACTTTGTATTTCCTCTTCTAGTTTGAGGTTGACTTCTGTGAGATAACTCAGTTCTCAGAGCATGGGACTCTTAATCTCAGGGTTGTGGGTTCGAGCCCCACGTTGGGCAAAATACTCCTGGATTGCAGGGGGTAGGACTAGATGACCCTTGTGGTCCCTTCCAATTCTGCCATTCTATGATTCTACTGGTGCATGGTCTGTGATCTTAATGTTGCAGATATGTGTTGTTGGATCACGCCTGGGGTGCAAAGGGTGCTCTCTGGCCTCACCTTGTGCTGTGGCGGCCGGAATGTGTTGTTGGTGCCGCCTGGGTTCTCTCCCCCCATATATATATCATATAGGACTTTTAACATTTTTAGCAGCCAGCAGGAGACTTTAGTTTGGGCAGCTCCCTCTTTGAGCAACTCACCCGATCGCTCTGCACATAGAGCTCTGGCAGAATCCGCCCCCATTTCCCAGCAGAAGCTGACTCTTTGGGGATAGGTCCCCACAGAGGATAGTTTAATCAGGATAAGCCCCAGACACTCCTAGCTTGGGGGAATCGGCACCAGATCCGCCGCTCATCTCTGGGGAAGTATTTCCATGTGGCAGGAGGGAGGGAGGGAGGCATGCGTGTAATTCCTCTCCCAGAGGTCGCCGCTGTGCACGTCCCTGGCTTCATTGCATGGCGAAAGATGCTCCTTGCTTGCTAATATTAGCTCCCGCCCAAGGTCATCAGGTGGGGGGGGGGAGCGGGAGAGGGAGAGAGAGAGAGAGAGCGCAGCCACCTCTTGTCAAGCCCCCCCCCCCCGGCCACTTCAGTCTCTGCAGACAAAGGAGAGGTCACTGCCCCACCCTGACTGGTACAACTGTTTTTTGCTGGCGGGGGTGTGTGGAAGGGGGGGACGACTAGGAAATGCACCATGCCCTCTGTCTCTTTCTCTCACCCTCCCACCTCGCTTTTTGGCCATTATCAGCGCATGCATAGCTCCGTTGGTTAGAGCATGGTGTTGATAAGGCCAGAGCTGCAGGTTCGATTCCCGTGTGGGACAGCAGCACATTCCTGCCTTGCAGGGGGTTGGACAAGAATCAGAGGTTCCCATACTTGTTTGGCCTACTGCCCCCTTTTCAGGGAAAAAACAACAAAACTCAGCCACCTGTCCATCTAGCTCAGCCTTACCTGCACTGACTGGCAGCTGTTCTCCAGGGTTCCAGACTCAGGAGCCTCTTCCAGCCCTACTTGGAGATGCCAGGGGGGGATTGAACCTTCTGCAGGCAAAGCAGATGTCCTGCCACAGAACTTTGGCACGGTTCGTTGAAATAAACCAAGGATCTAGTCCTCAAGCTTCTGGCTAAGGGGCTAATTGAACTAGGAGCCTTGTGCTGTCAGACCCAGTGACCCCCCCAGCTCACTGCGCTCTGCATTCGTGGCAGCATCTCTGCTCGGTCTTAGACAGGGGGCCTCCCTGACCCCCCTGGAGATGATGGAAACTGAACTCAGGACCTTATTTGTGGTAAGCATGGCCTCTGCCACTGAGCTACAGCCCCTCCTCATTTCTGGGGGGGAGGAAGGGAGTTTGTTCCCCACCCCTCTTTTTGCCTCTGATACACACACACAAACACACATGCATTCCTTCTCCCTCTTTCGAAATGTTAACCATAAAAAACTGAATTTTGTTAGGGCTGGGATTTCAAAGGTGGAATTGACATCCGAGGGGAATTTCCTAAAGTTTGCGCTTTGTCCTGGATCTTAGGCAAGTCAATCGAAAAATCATGTGGGGTTTGTGTGTGTGTGTGTGTGTGTGTTTTCGTAAAAGACAACTCAACAACTTTTGGGGTGTTCTGGTTTTTACTTTTTGAAATATGACAACCCCAGCTTCGCCCGCAAGCACCTCGAACAGGGAAAGGTGAGCTGTCAGTGTTTTAAATAAATCAACTTAAATGGAGACACTGGAGCTGAAATTCCTTTGCTGGTGGGGAGAGAAGGGGTGGATTCTGAAGGCAATTCTCTGCAAGGTGGCTTCGCTTTCAGGAAATATCAAGGTGATCTCTCCTGCGTTAGTCATCCTCTGAGCAGACTCAGTCGCCTGAATGACTCCAGCCCATCAATTCCAGCACATCGGTTGTAACGCCACTCTTTGACTGATGTGTTGATGTGTGTTTTTTAAATTTCACTTCAGTATTTGGCGGGGGGAGAGCTAACATTTCCAGTGGATCTTATTGTGTTTATTATTTGTTTTTTGCATGCTGGGGGTTTTGGGAGTCGTGTTTTGAAACCCTGAAGCCCTTTGCAAGGCTAAAAACACAATCGTAATATGGAACGGAAATAGATTTGTGAGAAACAAATTCGGGAAAGCCCAAACGCCCCTCGATAAACAACAGGCCACACTGAAAGCCCTGCTCTGAGTTACTGCGGGGGGGGGGGCACGCCTAACATTTTGGGGCCTTGAAAGAGAAACCTTCGTGCAGAACACAGCGACCTCCTGGGTATGTGGAATGTCAGAAGAGTCTGGCGGCTGGATCCGGCCAAAGGGGCCCAGCTAAGCCCAGCATCCTGTTCTCACAGTGGCCGGCCAACTGCCCCACAGGGAAGCCCCCAAACAGGACATGAACCCCCAAACAGAACCTCATGGGTCTTTTCTTCTGACCCTGCAAGATCGCCCTTGCCTTCTTCAGCTTGTCTCCATAGCCAGGAGGGCCAGAATCTTCCTTTCCTCAAACGTCTGAGGTTCCAGATTTGTCCCTGGGATCTCGCTCTCTCCCCCCCCCCCAACACCCTCTCCCAAGGCTCGTCCCGCCAGACTTGCCCCCCCCCCCCGCCTTTCCAAAGCAGCAGCTGCAGGCTTGAAGAATGCACTTCTAAAAATGTAACCCTCCGTCTTGATGAATAATTGACATTCCCTCTCTCTCCAGCCGACCCCGTTCTGCAGGCAGCGGCATTCGGAAGAGAGGCTACCTCTCTGATGGGTTGTTGTTGTTGTGGGGTTTTTGCAACGGTGCCCAGGGCTGCCGGCACAGCTTCCCACAACACAGGCTTGAGGATCCGGCCCTGTTGCTGGACGCTTTTGCATCAGCTATCAGCTGGCCTGGCTTTGTGAGGAAGGGCAGGAGGAGGAGGAGGAGGAGGAGGGAGGACACGCGAGGTCGCCTCCTTTGTGCTGCGAGAAAGGGCGCATCGAAGCATGGCTTCCGTCTCAGGAACATGGGCAGCTGTCCTGGAGCCAGGCCAACGGCCCCATCTAGCTCAATATTGCTGCTCCAATGCATACGCTCTCCTGATCGGCAAAAGGCCTTGTCTTTCGGAAGACGGCTTTGGTTGAGTAAGACCCCCCACAAATTGGCTATAATTGATCAAAGGCGATTGATGGCTGCTAGACATGATGGCTGTGCTCTGCCTGGTAATCTTTGGGGATATGGTGGTGCTCTGAGCGAGGCTGGAATTTAGCACCCATAAATGGATCTTCTTGATTATGGATCTTCTCAGTTGTGTGCCATTCACCTGCAGCAACGACCTTTTGGGATGTGATATATAATGAAATCAATAAACAAATTAAAGTGATTTTTCCAAGAGGCCAGAATCCTTCCTACTGGGGATCCTGGACAGCAAAATCCCAAGGAAGCCTCAGTTCCAGGGACAATGATTCTCTGTGCACAGAAATGAAGGAGGAGACAAACCCCTCCAAGGAAGAATGGCGGGTGGAAATATCGGAATATGCAGAGACAGCAAAATTGACAGCACTGATAAAAGATGCAAATTTAGAACCGTTTAAAGAAGATGGGAAACTTTTTCTAGTCTATCTAAAAGTTATTTCCCATATGCAAAGACCCCTGTGGGGTTTGAAGTATAAAAAAAACAGCAGAACGTATTAAGAAACATGTTAGAGAGGATGAAATTAGATAAGATGGAAACTTAAAATGCAATAGATGTAATTTGAGTTATAAACATTGATGTTGGGTGAGCAGGAAGTCACTAGTTTGGTTGAATTGGAATATAATTGTTGAGCAACAAATGTGACTTTCTATATGGAAAAAAGAATAAAATATTATTACAGAAGGGGGGGGAACCCACCAAACACCCCCAACAGCGACAAGTTTTACAATTTACGGTGGGGCTGGTGACCTTCTGACCTGCTGGATGTTGCTGAACTACATCTCCCAGCAAGCTCAGCGGTCATGGCTGATGGGAGTTGTAGTCCAATCCCACCCCGAGGGCCAAAGGTGCTTGCCCTGCTTAGGCCTTACAGACATCACCCTACTAGTCCGTCAAAGAAGTTTTTGCCTAGCACAAAAAAGGATGTTGGGGGAGGCAGAACTGCAGGTGGATCTTTGCTCCACCATTTGTGAGGAAGTGAGGGCTTTGCGGGAAATGATGTATAATGAGATAAAAAAGATGTTTAAAGTGATCAAACACCTCCCCCACCCCACCGGAAGCCTTTTTCTTAGGAATTATAGGGACAGAAGTTCAAAAAAAGATGATTAGGTTCTTTATGTATGTAACACCAGCAGCTAGGATTCTCTATGCACAAAAATGGAAGGAGGCAGAAATTCCCACCAAAGAAGAATGAAGAAGTAAGGGGACGAACTACGTGGAATTGGTAAAGTTGACAGCCAAAGTAAGAGGCTCTGACAATGACAGTTTTCTTGGAAGAATGGACGTCCTTTTCAGACTATTTAGGGAAATAGTGTAGTTTGGTGAACTCGCCAGCTGGATTAGAAATATGAGCAACGGAAGGAATTTGAGAGAACAGGATTGGTGAGCTATTGGTATAAGACATTGAAGGCATTGTGCACGGGGGGGGGGGGGGGGGGAGTAAAACACCGCGGAAAATGAGCCAGGAAGTCTGGAAAAGACCAACTTATTATGTATTGAAGTATATATGTTAAACTTTTGAAGAGTGAATTGAAATTATTATTTTTAAAAAAGATGTCAGGGAAGGTGCCAGGTGGACTTCACGGGGGAGAGCCTTCTGCAAACAGGGAGGACCTGGCAGAATCCTGTATGGAGGAGAGGTGGAGCTCCGTGGGGGGGGCACCCAGCCCTGCCCCGCACCCCCTAAGCCAGGCTCCTGCCCTCCGGTGCGATGGAGGGCTTTGCAGTATCCGGCTCCCCAGCCCTGCTGGCGCCCGGCTTGGGGAGCTGGGGTGCTGTCTCTCTCTTTGTCTCTTCTGCCCCTCAACCTGTCCGTTCTCCCATCACCTTCCTCAGGTGGCCGAGCTGGAAGCCCAGAGAGGCCACGAATCCTCAGGGGAGGCCAAGGAGGAGTCCAGCCCAGCCCTGGAAGAACTGGAGCAGTTGGTGAAAGCCAGGGACGAGGTGAGGGGCCGCTGTCGCCCTCCTGGTGGCTCAGAGGCAAAGCTTACGATATCAGACAGTGGTTTTCTGCCGTGGCTTTTCCCATAAATTTTCATCAACACAAAAAAGCCTTGCTGTATTCAGATCTTGCATATTTGTTCTTGGTACCTTACTCTCTCTCTTTCTTTTTTAACATAATTTTTATTGAGTTTTCCATATTTCATTACATAAATCCATAACTTGCTCGAACAAAGCTTCGACCTCCTTCCCTCCCTCTTTCTGACTTCCAAACATCTTTTACAAATTCCTCGCATTTCTATAGCCACTTTTTTACCTTAGATCTTCTTTTGACATTCACCTCCTTATATGTAAATCAGCTCCTTATTTTCACATTACGAAACATTTCAACTCAAGCCTACAAACGTTTTCAAATGTTTACAATTTTCTTTCATATAAAATATAAATTTGCTCCAGTCCTTTTGAAACCGGATCTTGGTACCTTACTCCCATTTTGAAAACATATCTTCCCACATTCTGCAAATAAAAATAAACAAATTTTGATGCTATGCTATATTACACAGAAATGTTTAAATGCTTCTTAGCTGCCCTGGAATCTTCCTGCCACACCAGGGTGGCAACATGCCTTATGAGAGCCACTGTTGCCTCATGGTCTTATGGTTGGATGCTGAGACATCAGGACAGTCTCTCAAATCCCTTTTGCACACTCCCTCTCGACTGGGCACAGGGCTGCCCCGTTGCCCTAACAGACCAACACCCCCCTCTCTTTCACACACCCCCACGTCAGATTAGCTGGAGTTCCCCCATCCCTCCTGGCCCTGCCAGCCCCGCTCCCTCCTCCATCGCTCTCCTTTCCACACCAGCAGCTGCCAGGAGCCCACACTCCACCTCTGCTCTTGCTGGGGCGCCAATTAAATTAACAGTTTAAAGCAGAGGTTTAATTACAGGGCAGGCGCCTGCTCTAGACACAGATCCGCCTTTCCGAGAATGCTGCGCAAGGCAGAAACTCGTGCGCTGGTGAGAAGGGGCTCTGTGCACTCTACTCCATGCCCCCCCCCACGACTCATAACTCTAAGAATTAGCATTTCTGTAAAGCTGCAGCCTCTTAGGATCGGGGGGGGGGGGCTTTGTTGCAATTTGCTAGGTGCTTGAGGTGTGGTCCAGCCCTGTGGACATAAATGAAGGAGTAAGAGTTCCTCTGAGCATGTGCTGAGCCCTGGGATTTGAGACTAGATTAATATTTTATTAGAAGAATTTCATTTATGAAAAAGAGAGAGTGAGAAAAAAAGAATGAAAAAAGTGGATGACAAAGAGAAAACCCTGTTATATTACCATACATTAATATACAGATGTGTATATTCTTATTATGCCAATACATCAAACTCATGAGGAGGCATCGGGGAGAAATTGGGGTTGTCCGCCAAAAAAAAGGGGGGAGTTCCTGCACCTCTTTTTCTAGAAAAAAAAGCACTGGCGTCAAGTATTCCTAAAATAGCATGGTCAGAATAACACACAATGGGGGTTATATTAGGGAAAATAGGTTATTGCATGCAGAAATGTGACTATCCAGAGGGGCAGGTGCATTAATTGCCTCTGTGCTCCTGGCATTGGCCCTCTGAGTTGACTCATTGCTGCCTGGGGCTGCTGGGAGTTGTAGTCTAAGCCACCCAGAGGGCACCAGGTTGGCGATTGGGCATGTTTAGCCTCTCAGCCATTGCATTCTGCAAGGGATTGAAAGGTTGCTCAGAATGCATCCCTTTTCATGCTAATACAGTCATACCTCGGGTTACAGAGGCTTCAGGTTGCGTTTTTTCGGGTTACAGACCGTTGAAACCCGGAAGTACTGGAGTGGGTTACTTCCGGGTTTCAGCAGTTGCGCATGCGCAGAAGCACTAAATTGCGCTTTGCACAGAAGCGCCGAATCACAACCTGCCCGTGCTCAGACGCACCGCTGCGGGTTGCGAACGTGCATCCTGCACGGATCACATTCACAACCTGAGCGTCCACTGTAGTTTTGAAAGCTGCAACCAAACCACATTTTGCAAAACAAATAATGGGGTTGGTGGGAGGGCTGTCTGACCAAGGCTGTGGACACATATCCTCCAACATCTCCCCGATGAAAAGAAGGATGTCCTATTCAACAACAACAACAACAACACCCTGCCCATGTGACTAGGTTGCACCAGCCACTCTCGGCAGCTTCCAACATATATAAAAGCACAAGAAAACATGAAGTGTTAAAAAAACCTTCCCTATCCAGGGCTGCCTTTGGATGTCTTACTTATCTCCTTGGCTTGGAGGTTGCATAGCAGCCCAATATTTCTCCACTGAAAAGAGGGACATTCTAAGGAAAAGCGGGATGTTCCAGTATCAAATCAGAAACTGGGACAGCTTTTGTAAATCTGGGACTGTCCCTGGAAAATAGGGAGACTGGCAGGGCCTCCAAACGTATCACATGTAAAGCTTGTGACTCCCCTTGCCCAGAGAATCCTGGGAACTGTAGTTTGCTAATGGTGCTTGGGGTGTAGCTTTGTTAGCAGTAAACTACAGTTCCCAGGATTGTGGGGGGAGCCATGCTCTTTGAAGGTATAGTTCTCTTTTTTGTTTCATAGAATCGTAGCACTGCAGACTAGAAAGGGCCAAAAGGAACGTTCTTCCATTCCTGTTTGTGTGTTTTTTTAAATGACCAGGAACTACGGCAGCTAAAGGGGCAGAAAGGAGGAAGCTGGGAGACGGATGAAGAGTGTGAGGACACCCGCCAGAAGGTGCAGGTAATGGGGGACAGGAGGGGGGGATTAGGGTGCAATAGTGCAATGGTGACTCGGCCAAATCCCCCTGAGCAGAAGCACCAACTTTCCCCCAAAACCATTTGCTCCCGATTTAAAACATTGGTTTGCCACCCCCTGAGTGGCTTAGGCCTGCCTGCCAATTCCAGTAGCAACAATTGTTTTATTATTTGTACCCACCTTTCTGACTGGGTTGCCCCAGCCACTCTGGGTGACTTCCAAGACACATCAAAACATAATGAAACATCAAAACAATAAAAACTCCCCTATACAGGGCTGCCTTCAGGTGTCTTCTAAAGCTTGTATAGTTCTTTATTTCCTTGACATCTGACTGGAGGGCGTTCCACAGGGCAGGCGCCAGCACCAAGAAGGCCCTCTGCCTGGTTCCCTGTAACCTCATTTCTTGCAGGGAGGGAACCAACAGAAGGCCCTCGGAGCTGGACCTCAGTGTCCGGGCTGAATGTTGGGGGTGGAGACGCTCCTTCAGGTATACAGGGCCGAGTCTATTTAGGGCTTTGAAGGTCAGCACCAACACTTTGAATTGTGCTTGGGAAAGTAAAGGTAAAGGTAAAGGGACCCCTGATTGTCACGGACGACTCTGGGGTTGCGGTGCTCATCTCACTTTACTGGCCGAGGGAGCCAGCGTTTGTCCGCAGACAGCTTCCAGGTCATGTGGCCAGCATGACTAAGCTGCTTCTGGCGAACCAGAGCAGTGCACGGAAACGCCGTTTACCTTCCCGCTGGAGTGGTACCTATTTATCTGTTTGTACTTTGAGGTGCTTTCGAACTGCTAGGTGGGCA
The DNA here is from genome assembly GCF_027172205.1 of Podarcis raffonei. NCBI lineage: Eukaryota > Metazoa > Chordata > Lepidosauria > Squamata > Lacertidae > Podarcis > Podarcis raffonei. The sequence continues at coordinate 1,458,109 of NC_070619.1, read as the reverse complement.
GGAGCAGGGACCCAGCAAAGGGAGCTCACCCCATCGCAGGGATTTGAACCGCCGATCTTCCGATCGGCAGGCAAAATCACCCCCAGGCTGCGGACCTGGTCCTTCACACTGACCCCATTCAGGACCACACCCGCCCGCCCCCTGTCACCCTGAAATAGCACTTCTGTCTTGTCAGGATTCAGCCTCAATCCATTTCAGCCGTCCCTCCTCCAACCACCTTCAGGCACTCACAGAAGACACATGGATTGAACATTTCTGGGGAACTAACTGAGAGATGGTCTGTGTGCAACCCAGGTGCTCTTCCCTGGGGGGCGATGGTCCTGGGGCGGCCAGCAGGAGGGTCCCTCATGACCACGGGGACCCTGAGGTCATTCTCCTCTCCCCCTTTTTCTCGCCAGGACTTGGAGAGGCGCAACACAGACTTGGAGCGGCGCCTTCGCCTGGCTGAGCAGTCTCTGTCGGAGACACTTTCTGAGCAGGAGAAGATGCACCACGAAGTGGCCAAGGTGGCGGAAATCATGGACATGAAGATCTTTGAGCTGAGCGAGCTGCGGCAGGACTTGGCCAAGCTGGTGGAGAGCAACTGAGCCTGGCCAGAGGTGGGGAGGTGGGGAGGCTGCCCCGATGCTCCTCCTCCTGGCGGAAGCGGACAGGCGACGTGGCTCTGAAGTGGGTAGCTGGTGGGGCACATTTTTGGTCCTCCAGAAATGCTCCTCCAAGAGGATGCTGGACATCAAAGAATTGTAGAGTTGGAAGGGAGCCTGAGGATCATCTAGTCCAACCCCCTGCAATGCAGGAATATGCATCTGCCCCATAAGGGGATCGAACCTGCAACCTTGCTGTTCTCAGCACCAGGCTCTAACCAGCTGAGCTATCCTGGCTGACACCTTCAGGCTTCTTTTTCCTGGCCTTAGTTCCCTTTCGGATGCTTCCATTTCTACAGACCCAGTTATCCTTTTTCTAGCCAAGTTAGTACGGTGGTTCCCCCCCTTCCCTGATCCAGTAGGTTTTTGATAGAGAACTCTTCTCCCCCCCCCCAGCCTTACCAGAACCAGCGGCTGATTCAAAAACCTTTCTTGTAATCCTCCTAGCTGAGTCTTTTTAACAAGCTTGCTTTTTATAGATTATCAGAGACTTCCCCCTCAAAAAACCCCCCAGAGGGAACCTTGACTCTCTTCCTGGAAGTAAATGGGGCTATTTTCTTCTCTCCGCCCCCCACTCTCCTCCCAACAACACCCTCCTTCCATTGTACGTTTGGTTTTCTTTTCAAAGCGAGCAGTGACTTTGTCTTAGTGGGGTAATGCGAATGTGGGAATGAATATTCTTCTTGGGAAAGCTGGCAGGGGAAACTGGGGTGTGTGGGGGTGTGGGGGTGCTAATGTCAGAGGGGAAAAGGCTATTTCCAGGGGGGCTGTGGGGGAGGGGCAGAAAGCCAAGCCAGCTGCCAATCTGGCAGGTTGCCCAGTTCTGCAAATATTGTGTGAAACCAAGAGCCTGACCGTCTCCTGGTTTGAGAAGGAAGTGCAGCTTGCTCAAGGAGTATTCCAAGAAGTCAGGCGGGGGTGTGACCCTTTGGCAGGAACGTAGGTCCTCGCCTGCTTTGCTAGCCCAAAGGTGATGGGACCTCTGGCCCATGAACCGAAAATATTATTATTATTATTATTTGCAGTGCTTTTCTTCTAGAAAAAAATGTGCCGGTACTCACTATGAAGTTCTTACACTAAGTGCCACATTTTTAACCAGTGCTTTTCTTCTAAGAAACAAGTGCCGGTACTGCGTACCCACGAGTGCCCTGTGGGGGGCGGAGAGCACTGATTATTGGTTAAATTTGTATGCCGCCCTGTATACCCGCAGGTTTCAGGGCGGTTCACAAGATAAAATCACAAGATAAAAACACAAAATGCATTTTAGAAACCCAGTAGTCCCCGCTCCCCAACACATTTTAAAAGGGCATTGGGTGTCAATCAGCCAAAGACCTGGTTGAAGACGAATGTTTTCACCTGGCACCTAAAGGTGTATAATGAAGGCGCCAGGCAAACCTCCTTGCGGAGCCACTGCAGAAAAGGCCCTCTTCTTGTGTTGCCACCCTCCGGACCTCTTGAGGAGGCACTTGGAAAGAGGCCTCAGAGAATGATTGCAGGGTCCGGTAAGTTCATATGGTCCACAGTGCTACAATGTGGTTCCCCAACCTGTGCCCACCTGCTGCCCACCTGACGATGGCAGTGCCAGCCTGCTCCATTGCAATTTCAATTTGCCTGTCTCCATTAGGTTTGAACCGCACCCAGACTTCAGAGGCGCTTACTGTACCTGCCAATCCGCAGTTAGGGCAACTCTGCACCAGTCAGCTGATGGGTTGTTCCTGGTGTGATCCACTGGGAAATGGATCTGCAAAAGAGGAGAATGTTTGAGCAGTTTGCCTCGCATTTGAGCTGCGGCTGGAAGGAAGGAACAAATCAGCGCTCTAGAGCCAAAGCCCTCTCTTTCTGCCGGGCCCTTTCTTGCCATGGGGCAGAGTGAGGTGGCAGCCGCAGGCAGTGGGCACAGCTGGGTGTGTGCCCAGCTGCCCTTGCCTTGCACCTGCTAAGCTAGGGGGCTGCCCCATTACCTGCGCTCAAAGAGTCAACTGTGTGTCCAGTCAGGTTGAACACATGGAATTTGGAGGGAAGGGGGCTAATACTGGTCTAGCGCATCCAAGACGTACAAAATTAATGTGCCCAGGGTTAGTCAAAGCTCAGTGCCAGTTTTGCTTCTCCTATTTTATTTTAGTGGTTAAAAAGGAGAGGAAAAGTTGGAACAATGGCCTGGGAACTTGCCATGCAGCTGCCTTCACCAGGCAGACTGATACACACACCCCATGTGAAATTTGGCGAATTTGAAAACTCCACTCGCATTTAAGGTTCTAGTCCTCCTGACTTTGAAGAACCCAAGAAGGACCATGCTTCTGGGAGGCTCAGATACAGGCCCTTGAGGCTTGCTTGTTTTCTCTGAGCATGCAGGTACGTTGCCTCTAAGACTGGAAGTTCCATTTGTCTTGCCATACCTGTTGTACAGCGACAGGGCTATTTCCCACAAACCTGCACTTTTCTTGAAGTTCTAAACCTCCCCCCCCCCACCCAAAACAAAATGAATGTCCCCGTGTCGCAGAAAGAATGTATTCAAGCAAACCTGTGGATTGTCGGCTGTGTATAAGTGACCTGATGATTGTCGGGTTTTACTGGAGGTGTTCAATAAGACAAAGCAATGGTGGAACTACGACCCTGGGTGTTTCTCTCCCTTGCCTTTCGCTTTCCCTCCTCTTTAATTGGGAACTTAATTGTGAGTGGGGCTTGGCAGCGTCAGCCAAATCAGCCAGGCTGCTCTTGATCTCGCGGCCACCCACTCCTGGGCTGCTCAACGCACATCTTGACCAGGTTCCAGCCGGCATCCATTTCAAAGCTCAATTGCGAAATAGTGCAAGATCTTTCTGGATGCTTTCTTTTTCCGCAACTCTCCCAGGCTGTGCCTTCATGGCTGGAGACATCCATGCTTCTGAGTCCCAGTTGCCGGGAAACGGAGGAGCTAAAGAAACCCCGATGGATGGAGGTCCATCCAACCTCTGTTTGAAAACCTCCAATGAAGGAGAGTCCACCAACTTCTGAGGTCATGGAATCGGGACCCCGAGGATCATCTAGTCCAACCCCCTGCAATGCAGGAATCTCGACTAAAGCATCCCTGACAGATGGCCACCCAACCTCTGCTTAAAAACCTCCAAGGAAGGCGAGCTCATCGCCTCTTGTGGGAGTCTGTTCCACTGTCAAACAGCTCTCACTGTCAGAAAGTTCTTCCTGATGTTTAGTCAGAATTTCCTTTCTTGTAACTTGAAGCTATGGATTCAAGTCCTACCCTCCAGAGCAGAAGAAAACAAGCTGGCTCCTTCTTCCATGTGACAGCCCTTTAAATGTTTGAAGATGGCTCTCATATCTCCTCTCAGTCTCCTCTTTTCCAGGCTAAACATACCCAGCTCCTTCAACCGTTCCCCTTAGTTTCCAGACTCTTGATCATCTCATTTGCCGCCCTCTGCACACGTTCTAGCTCAGGGGGTTCTGCGGCACAAGCTGAATCCTCCTTCCATCGAGCACTAGTGGGCGGTAAGGAAATTTTACCGTCAAGAAAGATGCATTAGTGGGCAGTAGGTATAAAAAGGTTGACTACCCCTGTTCTAGCTTGTCAACATCCTTCAATTGTGCTGCCCAGAATTGGACACGCTATTCCAGGTGTGGTCTGACCAAGGCAGAACAGAGTGGGACAGGGACCTCCCTTGTGCTCAGCGGTGTAGCCTGGTCAGGTGGCTCCATTTTAGCAAAATGGAGGGAGAAAGACTACAAAGGGGGGCCTGGCCTTTCCTTTTCCCCTGCGCCCCATGAATCATCTCCCTCCCCCACAGCTGTGCTTTTGAAAGCGAAGAAATGCTTTGAAGCCCAATTTTGCCACCATTTGTGCCCAGGACCCAAGTGCAGGTGTGGTGGCTGCAGTGTGGGACTAAGACCTGAGTTCAAGTCCCCTCTTGGCCAGCAAGCTCCCTGGGTGATCGTGGGAGCTAGTCACTGCCTCTCTCAGCCTGGCCTACCTCGCAGGGTTATGGTGGGTGTAGCAGAATTGTAGAGTTGAAAAGGACCCTGAGGATCATCACTCCAACCCTGTGCAGTTCAGAAATATGCAGCTGTCCCATACAGGAATCAAACCTGCAACCTTGACATGGGGGAGAGGAGGACTATGGATCTCATTCACCTCCTCGGAGGAAAAGTGCTGGAGATAGATATATATACAGAGAGAGAGAGAGCAGCCTCATGACAGTGATGGCCTCTGGGACTGCCATGGGAGCCCTTCCCCATAAAATTCTCCATTTTTTGCTCTCCTCCCTCCTTCATGTCTGACAAAGGGGGTGTGTGCAAAGAGTGAGGTGTGGGGCTTCAGGGACCCCCGTCGGGCAGCGAGCCTGCCAGCTGCAGCGAGCGGAGGAAGAAGGGACGAGGAGGAATCTGCTGAGAAAGCGGGTGGCTTAATGTTTGACAGGCGCAGCCGGCAGGCAACAGCCGCAGAGGCGAGGGATTGACGTGTCCCCAAGGGGATGGGTGCCAGTCAGATCTGAAACTCCTGTTTAGAGATGGGGGGGGGGGCAGTGAAGGAAGAAAGATCCGCTGTCTCCAAAGCGGGCGCCTTTGGCCCAAGCCAACCCCCAGAAAGGCTGCTTGCTGCATAGAGATGCCAGACCCATAGAGGTGGGGGGGGGGGCAAACGCCAGCTGGGCTGACCCCTTGATTCAGAGCTGGAGCCTCTACGGTTGGAGACCCAGTATCTGGAAACCGCAGGAGGGGAGAGAGTTGCTCTTGTGCCGGGGTCAGGCTTGCGGGTTTCCCATCTGGGCATCTCTCTGGCACAGACTCTCCCCGCTCACTCCACCCTGTCGCCCTTTCAGCTTCCAGCCCCTCCTCTTCCCAGGCTTCTCCCTCTGACCACTCATCTCCACCCCCCTTCCCTTGGGGGGTCCCCAGCTGGTTCCTCCCACCACTCCTCTGCTCCCCCCACCAGCCCATGGCACCAATCCAGCACCTTGTGAAACTACGGAATTCCCTCCCACACCCTTTGGGAGGCTTCAGATTCACTGTCTACTGATGGCTCCTAGCCAGGATGCCTCTGCGATTGCTTTGGAGTAACAGCCGCTGGATTACTCTTGTGCTCGGATCTTGCCTTCGGGCCTCGCCACTGAGGACAGGATTCCTGTCTAGACCGGCCCTGGGCTGATTCAGGAGGAAGGGGCGAAACTAGGCTGCACTTCGCCCTGCTCAGAGACACACAGGCTGGGAGCCCCTCTGGAGGAGTCACCCGGGGCAAAAAACCTGGTAGCCCCCCCCCCGTGGATTGCCTCGCCGCCACACCCAGCCTAAGTCTGTGGGGTCCTGATCCTGCGAAGACAAGGTGGAAGGAAGCTTGGTGGCTGGATTGGGGGGGCGTCTCAGCAGTAGAAGGCACCCCAAATTAAATAAGGTGCCTTGGTGTGAAGAATCTGTCCGGGGGGGGAGCTGCGCCTAGTGGGCGCTCGGGGCATTTAATCCAATCTAGCAGCTGTCCGGGTGGGGCGATGCCAGAATCCGAGTCTGCAAGCCAACTGGCGCTCCATCTGGGAGCTGTTCCCTCTGCTGGCGTCCCTTCCTCGCGGCTCCTGCCAGGTGTCCCTGAGCCAGAGAGAAGGCTGAGAGAGCAGGGCTGGCAAGGGAAAGGAAGGGGGCGCCCCCACCTCCCCCCACCCCACCCGGGGGTGCCAACACAGCTCTAGCTCAAATGGGAGATGGCAGAAAATGAGTCCTCATAGAATTGTAGAATTGGAAGGGACCCTGAGGATCATCTAGTCCAACCCCCGCAATGCAGGAACAGGCAGCTGCCCCATATGAGGATCGAACCTGCAACCTTGGCCTTGTCAGCCGACGGAGCTCTCCAGGCCTCCCTGGGCAACATGGCCGGGACTAGGATTCGATGACTCTCCTTCCTTGGAGATTTTTAAGCAGAGGCTGGATGGGCGTGTCCTGGATGCTTTAGCTGAGATTCCTGCATTGCAGGGGGTTGGACTAGATGACCACGGGAACCCCCTCGAACTCTAATTCCACGAGGACTGGAGTCGTGACTTTCTTTTCAGAGGAAGGACCCTGGCGCAAAAGGAGAGCAACACCTTGTCCTGCCTCTCTCGCAGCAGCCGCATTCCCCCCGCAAGGTCACTTGCGCATCTTCTCCAGGGAACCTCGCTCCAGCGGGCGGACAGAGGACATCTGGGCCCCCCTGCCAGGAAATCAGGAGGGTGACCTGCCTCGGCCTCGGAGATGCCGCCCCTCGCTCATCCTCCGGGCGGCTTAAACGTTCTCCGGGGGGCACATCTTGCAGGAAGGGCAGAGAAGGGGAGAGCGCGCTGCCGGCTTCCTCGCACAGCCCGAAGGCGAGCGTCTCCCAGCTCGGCGGGGTCATCCTTTTCCCAGGGCAAAAAGAGGAGAGGAGCCCAGATGGATCTTCCCTCGCAGGCCTTCGCCTCCTGCTCTCTCGCTGGCTCCAGTTTCAGCTCAGCTTGGGGAGGGGACTGAGAAAGAGACCGCATGGAAAAACCTCCTGCTTCTCACAATGGGTCCTTCACCTGTGGAACTCCCTACCATACGATAATCTGTACTGTCATTGTGGATACTCGGGGGCAGCTTTCAAAAGGGGGCATCCCGGCAGAAGGGTTGTGGGGCGAGGTGGGATTGCCTGTGGCCTTGCCGACTCCAGTCCTCCCTGACTCCTGTGGGCTCTTGGGGGAGCGCAGGACTGATAACATCTGGAAGGATGCAGGTGCTCTCTGTCCCTGTTCCAAGGAGAGGCCTTCCTCCATCTCTTGCACGCAGCAGGGAAGAGAAGGGTAGGCTCTCGGTAGGAGAGGAGAATGGTAGAGTTGGAAGAGACACTCAAGGGGCATCTAGTCCAACCCCCTCCATTGCAGGAATCTCCGCTAAAGCATCCATGGCAGGTGGCCATCCAACAGCGTAAACACCTGTGAGGAAGGAGAGTCCCCCATCTCCCGAAGGAGTCCATTCCGCTGGTTCTTACTGCCAGAAAATTCTTCCTGATGTTGAGTTGGAATCTCCTTTCTTGCAATTTGAATCCATCGGTTTGGATTCCCCCTTCTGGGGCAGCAGAAAACAAGCTGGCTCCCTCTTCCATGTGACAACCTTTTAGATGTCTGAATATGGCTCTCCTGTCTGCTCTCAGTCTCCTCTTTCCCAGGCTAAACATCTCCAGCTCCTTCAACCGTTCCTCATATGGTCTGGTTTCCAGACCCTTCATCATCTTGGCCTCCCTCCTCTGCACACCTTTCAGCTTCTTAACATCCTTCTTAAATTGTGGAACCCAGAACTGGACACAGTATTCCAGGCGGGGTCTGACCAAGGCAGGATCGAGTGGGACTATGACTTCCCTTGTACCGGACATGAAAGATGAACCCCTTGGGCCAAGCTATTGCTTTGGATGTGTGTTGCAAGAGCTGAGCTGGCCATGAAGATAAACTTTGCAAGAGGCTGGCTGCAAACCCAGCTCCTTCAACCGTTCCTCATGAGGCTTGGTTTCCAGGCCCTTGATGATCTTGTTCACCCTCCTCTGCACACCTTCCAGCTGTTATCCTCTTTAAATTGTGGCGCCCAGAACTGGACTCCAGATGTGGCCTGACCAAAGCAGAAGAGAGCAGGACGATGAGGAACCTGGCCCTTCTATCCAGAGTCCTGCTCTGGGAGGCAGCTGGCAGTGGCTTCCTCCTCCGCAGGGCTCCACGCTGGATTTCTCGGCACCCACGTTTCAAAATGCAAAGCAGCTGTTAGTTCTCAAGGAATCTTGGCTAAATAGGCTGGCGCCGAAGCAGAGAGGAGCCAAGACCTGCAGGATCAGACCCGTGTCACCCCTTTCCTGTCGCCTCCCAGGGAATTTTCAAAAAGGAGGCCGAAGGGATGAGAAGACCCACAAGTGCTGCCGCCTCGTGGCTGGTCAGCCAATTCCCTCCCAGGGAGACAGCAGGGCAGGCAGGTTAGATGTGGGTCCAGGGGTGGGGTGTGTATCGGGGCCCTTTTCCAAACTAAAGGCAGCCTTGGGGTGGGGGGAGAGGGCAGTGGAGGGCAGATGCAAGAGTGGGAGGGGCAGCAAATGTTAATTCATTCCCCCCTCCCACCCCTCTCCGCTTTCCAGCCAGGCAAGCCAGGGCACGAGTCAGATAAAAGGATCTTCCTCCTCCTCATTCAGCCCCCACAACAGCAGCCTTGTGGCGTAGGTCAGGCTGAGAGAGACAGTGACCGGCCCCCAGGTTACCTAGTGGCAGCTTCACAGCCGAGTGGGGCGGGATTTGAACCCTGGTCTCTCCCAGGTCTTCGTCCTAGACTCTAACCACTGCACAACACTGTCTTTAGATGCTAATGCGTACTAGTTCCAGGCCTCAATCACACATACCTCTTTTATTCCAGAATCCTACCCTGAGCAAGGGGCACAATCTTAATCTGTGGGGTTAATTTCCTCAGTGGAAACCACAGATGCATGCAAGAATCCAGCCCAGGGCAGAAAATGAGGAGCAGAAAACGGCTCAACTTTTTTTGTTTTTAAATCAGTTAATTGATTAAATGTCTGGCTTCCCCCCAGTTTGTCACACTCTTTGCAAAGCCTGGCGGAGGGAAGGCTGCTTCCCCCTTGGAACAGCCTAGTAGCGTTTTCTCCTCCCTCCAAGGTTGAGAGGATGGAGCCCACACACCTCTGTGGAGAGGATTGGCAGCGCCTGGCAGGTTTCTGTTCTTTCTTCCTGCCTTGTCAGCCCCACACATTAACAGCACAGGGAGAACCTTAGAAATAATAAAGAAATCTGCAATTTAGAACATGCACTGGTCGATTCCACTAGGAGAGCAGCCCTGGCTTCCCGGGAAAAAAACACCCCCAAACATTTGATGCTGTAGAGAGCAAAGGGTGGAGGAACTCGGGGGCCGCATTCGCTTCCGGAGGCCACAAAAGTGGAAGGAGCAACAGATGTATTTTATTTATCTGATACTTTTTAAAAAGGCTTGGCTCGTTTCTGCGCTCCTTTTTGTTCTCCTTCTAGGTCTGCGCCTGACGTTGCTCACACCGTCTCTAGAAAGCCTTTCCTCTGTTCCTACAGAAGCCATAAAGATGACTTGGGGGGCACAAAGTTTCCAGCTTTGGGGACTAAGACTCTTAGCCCATCTCAGCTCATTTCTGGGGCTCCCTTGCCCTCTGGGCTCAACACATCATAACTCAGCACATAGGAGGCAGGCAAAAACTACTGATTGCTTTGGAGAAGGTGGGTGAACAGGCAAGGAACAGGCATCAGGCGGGCCCCCAAGACAGCCATCAAATTCCCTAGGAGAGGCATAGCTGGGATTCTCACCAAGGATCACAGAAGCACAGAATTGTGAAGTTGGAAGGGACCCCCTGCGATGCAGGCTTCAGCCAAATGATCAGCCACTTCCAACTCCTCCTCTCAATATTGTCACCCATGCAGTAAGAATTGTGCCATGCAGAACTGGCGCCAGCGCTTTTGCTCTTTCCATTCCTCCTCCCTCCCAGTACCTTTTTCCTTTAGTGATGTGTCTTCTTTTTTTAGAGAGAGCGCGCCAGCTTTTCCACTGATATTTGCAAGCTTGCCTATGAGGCTTTTTCGACCTGAAAAATGCTTCTAAGCTGAGAAATAAGCATCACCAAGCCCTGAGGTTTGGTGGAAGGTGAGGAGGCAGCGAGGGGGTGGGGAAGGCCTCTGCAGCAAATTTCTGGCAGGCTTGTAGAGCAAGACAACGAAGGCCGATGCTAAGCGGGCAAAATGAGGTCGGAAGGTGGGGGGTAGAGAAGAGATTTACTGCCTGGCCCAGGATCAGCAGCGGAAGCCAAGAGGAGTCGGAGCCAAGATCTTGAAAGGGCTTGGATTTGCCAGCTGCACCAGGGCCTCACGGGTGGGGGATTCCTCACCAGGGGGTGCCCTGGTCTTACACCAAACCTTTGGGGCGGGGTGGCCAGGTTGCCTTGGAGGGGGACAGACAGACTGCTCTGGCTTTGCCTCTCACCTGGCCCTCCCTTGTTCAGACACTCTTTGTTTGGGGCGGCTCTGGACCCCCCACCCACTTTGGTTGCTGCCCACCTTGGTGTGACTGCTGGCAAACACCACCCCCAGTCCAGCCCCTCAGTTTCCCCATGAGAACAGGCAGCGCCAGATTTCGGGCAGTGCAGGCAGTTCCCCCCACGGGGTGAGGAGCTGAGGGGATGCCAAACCAATATGCTCCATGATTGAGAAGGTCCATTTGGTGAGCCTGCCGTGGGCTGGCTGGGCAAAGAGGAGTCCAACCCCCAAAGGAGGAAGGCTCAGAGCCTGGGGATTGGAGGTGGAAAACCAAGGAGAGGTCAGAGGGAGAAGAATGGGAGGAGGGGTTGGATCCTGAAGGGGCAACAGGGTTTGGTGAGCAGGAGGAGTCTGTGACAGGAAGCAGTTCAGACTCCCGGCTGAAGCAGAGGAGGGGAGTCAAGAGGCTGCAGAAGAACCAGGGAGTCTCTGGCTGCAACAAGCTCTCTCCAAGAACACGCAGAATAATGAGGAAGGCAAAACAGGCCAGAGGTGGGCAGACACAGTTTGAGACTGTTTGGGAAACACCTGGGAGAGGAGGAGCCTGGCAATGGCTCCATGGGGCAAGGACTGCTGGGAAGGGCTGCTGAGTTGTATGCCGTTTCCTTGAATAATACGTTAACTTCACCATGAGCAGAGATGACCAGCGGGGTGTTATTGGGTTGTTGTTTTTATTTTGATTATATATTTTGTGGTTTTCTATTTTGATTTTGATTTTGTTCTGTGAACCACCCTGAGACCTCCAGGTATAGGGCAGTATATAAATTCAAATAATAATAATTTACTTCCTTTATTGGTGACCTGCATCTGACAAACAATTTTGGCCTCACTCAGGGTACAGTGGTACCTTGGGTTACAAAGACTTCAGGTTACAGACTCCGCTGACCCAGAAGTAGTACCTCAGGTTAAGAACTTTACCTCAGGATGAGAACAGAAATCGTGCGGCGGCAGCAGGAGGCCCCCTTAGCTAAAGTGGTACCTCAGGTTAAGAACGGTTTCAGGTTAAGAACGGACCTCCGGAACGAATTAAGTTCTTAACCCGAGGTACCACTGTATTACTGAAGATTACTGCAGTCCCTTCACTGCCTATGAGTCTTAGTCCTCCCTCACAGGGTTGCTGTGAGAATAAATGGGGAGGAAGAGAGCCAAGCCAGCCACCTTGAGCCCCTTGGAGAAAAATGTTGGGGGGAAATGCCATAAATAAGCAAACAAGGTAATAAACAAGGCCTCCAATGGCCGGTGGTTTGATGGGTTGGTGGGTAGCACTTGCCACTTCCTTGACAAGAAAGGCAGAGCGGTTGCACCTCGATCGCTTGCCCACCGCGAAGTCAGTCCTTGAAAAGCATTTGCTGCTCAAATCTCTTTGTTGCAAGGGGTGTGTTTCTTTTCTTCTTCTGGTTGTGGCTGGCGCACCCCGACAGCGGAAGGGGAAGAGTTGAAAGAGGCGTGGATGGAGTGGAGTTGCTACCTTGGGAACGGTGTCCATGGCAACCGAATCAGGGAACCCCTCCAAGAACCTCAGCTGATGGAGAGCGAGAGCGAGAACATGTGAGCAGCAGCTGAGGCACAAAGGCGCAGCCTGGATTTAAGGAAAGGGATACTGTAGTCAGAGCACCTACTTCGCACCCAGAAGGTCCCGGGTTCAAGCCTCCAGGCTGTCTTAAGAGACCACAGTGTTTGCTGCCAGGGGTGAAGTCAAACGGCTGCAGCACCCAAGTGACCTCTCCGGGGTGCAAGCCTGGGCTGTGTGTCACGGCCTCATTGAGGGGGTCCGAAGAAGAGCAAGACATTTGTTTTTTTTTAAATGATATTTATTAAAATTTTCCACCATAATACAATAACAAAACCACAAAAGACAGAAAAAAGAAAGCAAAGACAAGAACAACAAGAAAAAAAAATTAAAAACACATACAATTCACAAGACTTATTTTCTATAACATATTTCCCTGACTTCCCCACACCTCTCCCTCTTGTATTGCAGGTCCAATTGTTGGTTCAACAAGCTCTTATCCCTATTTTTAAACCTTTTTATATTTAGTTCCTTTTTCTAAAAAAAACCAATTTTACCTTATAGACTTCATATTTATGCATCATTGCTTATTCTTTAAACCTTTTTCTAAAATCGGCCTAAATTCCCTTCCACGATTTCCCCAATTTTCATATAGATATCCAAACAAAATAAAAACAGAACAAGTTAGATTATACACCCTTTGGATTCCCAAACTCCACCCCCCCTTTCCCGGTTTCAATCCCCTTGAAACGTCCATCAGTCCATCTACCGTCAGCCTGGAGACCTCACGTCCGAGGCTCTCAACTCTCTCTCCATTCCTCTCTGCTGGTTTTTCTGACAGTCCTTGATATTAAACACCAAATCTCGGGGGAGCTCTAGTCCATTATGGTCCCCGTTTCTTCCAGCCAGACCTCCACACCCAAAAATGGAGCCTGAATCTTGTTTCTGAAGAGCAAGACATTTGGAACCCGCTTGGCTGCAGGAGGCGTGCAAGGCACCTTCCAGGCGCCTTAGGAACTCTGGATTTGTGGAGCGTTTGCTTCTGAGCCTTTTCTTCTCCCAAAGATATCCTGCAAGGCAGCAGAGCTTCAGAATCAGAGTTTTCCTTCTCTTAGATGGACTCCCTTCCCAGGTGGACGGGCCCCACCTGCCCCTCACTTCCCTCTACAGCACAGGCAGAACTTGCCTTCTTGACCCTTGGACCCCCCCCCCCCCCCGTCTCATCTACTTCAGCCACCAGAGCCTCTCTTCACATGCAAAGCACATCCCTAACTCACCTGGTTCAGTCAGCCAGTCGAAGCCATTTCTCGGGATTGTGGCTGCTGTCACCTGCTGACAGCTTCTAGGAGGTGCAGGTGAGAGCTGAGTGCAGGGTGGGGACCAAAGGTGGGCAAACCGCCCCCCAAGGAGCACGATGTGTCCCCCAAGAGAGGTACTGCCCCTCCCCCAATACACCTGTTTCTCCATCTAGGGCTGGGGAAACAAACCCTGTTCCAAAACCCTCGAGATCCACTGCCAGTCAGTGTAGATAATATTTAGGTGGGCCAGTGGTCTGATTTGATAGAAACCAGCTCCCCAAGGCTTCCTGCTTGAAACCAGCTCCTTATCACAACCATGAGGACTAGCACCTTAAATTTCAAGAAAGGGCCGTGGCTCAGTGCTTTGCAAGGAGGCCCAGGTTCAGTTCTCAATGGTGTATCCAGGTCAGGCTGTCTGAAAGAAACCCTGGAAAGCTGGAGCCCGTATTGAGGAAGATAGACAAGTGGTCTGATTAGACAGAAGGAAGTTTCCTGTATCTCAAAATCTGCAGTGTTCAGGAATAACTGGAGGCAGTTATTCTGGCCTGGGGGGTGGTGGTGTTTCAACTCCCTTAGGAAGAGTAAAAAAATTCATATGCCCCCCTCTCTTCAAACTTGAGCGCGATGTGCAGAGAACACAGGGAGCTGCAGGTTTTTTCAAAAACCAGGATCAAACAGCATGATGCACTGAGAGCCGTCAAGTCAGATCGGAGATGCTGGAATCCCCACAAGTCTTTGCGCCTCTGCTCTCTTCTTGAATAGCTGAGGGGAGGTTTGGGAGTGGAACGGGGGGGGGGGGTAGGGGGGCGGCAGCTCTCTGCTTCAGAAAAAGCAACACCTTGAAAGGTAGCGGCAGGTGATAAGGAAAATGAAGGCTGCCTGCCAAGACCTATTTCTTTAATTTTTGCCAAGGCAGAAGCGCAATGTGAGATCAGAGGGGTGTTTTGGCAGATGAGGAGCAGCTGACAGCAAGACCAGAAGAGCAAAATTCCTCTGCCGCTCTGCCTGCTTCTTCAGCAAATGGGGTACCCCCCTCATTGTCGGCGCTGCGCAGCTACTCTGGAGGGGCTGGGCATGGGTGGGCCAGTCTGCTAGGCAAGGGTGTGGTTGAGCGAGACACTGAGCAACCCGATCTGAAAAGTTCAGAACTGTGCTCAATACTAAAGCTGCTGTGTGAAAAAAGACGCTCAGGCAGAGACCACAGATCCTTTGGAGGGGAAGGAAATTCTTGTCCTCTGTCAGAGCTAAGGAAAAGCAAGAGTCTGCAGTAAAAAACATGGTCTGCAGTAGGGCTGGACAATATCCGGTTTTCAACATCGAGACATATCACTGGCTAAACATCGCAATGTACTGATATACCACAATGTCTGAAATAGGGATGGTTTTCCCCACATTGTGATTTTTGCATAGTGCACACGCACACATGAAGATCCACAATATATTGCCAGGTCATAAACTATGAAACTGGTATCATAACATGGACTTCAAACTGGTTTTGGGTGATATATCGCTAGATCACCCAGCCCTACTCTGCAGTTTGAAGCAAGAAGGCAGATTCTGCATGATTTAGGACAGCCATATTATTATTAGTACCCCGCCCATCTGACTGAGTTTCTCCAGCCACTCTGAGTGGCTTCCAACATATATAAAAACACAATTAAACACCAAGCATTAAAAAATTTCCCTATACAGGGCTGCCTTCAGATGTTTTCTGAAAGTCATATAGTTCTTTATCTCCTTGACATCTGGTGGGAGTGTGTTCCACAGGGACTACCACCAAGAAGGCCCTCTGTCTGGTTCCCTGTAACCTCACATCTTGCAGTGAGGGAACTGCCAGAAGGCCCTCAGAGCTGGATCTCCGTGCCTTCCTCCGTCTGGCATCCTTTGGGTGTTGTTTGACTACAACTCCCATCAGCTCCAGTGCCCAACGATGATGTATGGCCACCTGGAGGATGGAGAAAGGTGCCTTCGGGAATTCCCTGGAATTCATCTTGCCCTGCCCCCTTCCGACTTTTGAGACAGGGCTGCGTTGCGGGCATGAGGGCTAGGGCCTTGGATCTTTGGTTTGTTGTTGTGAATGCCAAACTATCCAAGGCCAAATCATAGTTCTAAAAATTCACTTTTATTAAATGATCTGCATGTCTGCCCCCCCACTGGGCTCCCCCTCCCCGATTAAAACTGAAGGCATGTTTCAACTGTACCCTGATTTACTTCAGCCTTTCCCCTCATGAAAAGAAATACGTGTAAGACAAAGAACTACCTGCTCACTACCCAAGAAAGAGGACATACAGAGAGGCACTTTGGGTAGGCTGGACTCGCCGGAATTTGTATTTATTGACAGAGAGTTTGGGGGTTACTGGTCTTAGTTGTCAGGGTTAGAGAGCAGCCTTTCCAACCTGCCGCCCTCCAGCCACGCAGGGCAAAGACTCTGCAGCAGGAGGAGAGTCGGTATCTCACAAATTTTCATTTTGGCCAGTCTCTTCTGTTCCCGACTTCTTCGTCATGGGACGAGAACCCTGAGAATGTGCCGAGAGTTTGCAAATGAACACACTGTTGGCAGGTTTCAGCTTCTCTTCCTGAAGATCTTAACAGCCCAACTCCCAAGCGGAGGTGCAGCCACCCCAAATGAGACAGAAACGCTGATATTTCCTCCTCCCCGTGGCTTATAATTTAGAGGAGGCACCCTGTTTTCCCAACAGCTGGATTTCTGGGGCTGAGAGACCTTCCATCGCTGCAGTCCTAAGGATCCAAACCACAAAGGACCCAGGAAAAGCTGGGTGGGGCAACTGTTTTCGGCATCTGTCAGCAGAGTGTGGGTACGAGAAGAGAGTAGAAACATCGAGGAGACAATGAAGGTGGTCCTGTAACTAAGGAATTCGTTTGTAGGTGATCCTGTAATGAAGGGACCAGTTTGAAATCAGACTATCTTGAGGGGTCAAAAGCAACTGTGTGGAACAAGAGATACTCCTGTACAGGCACGAGAGTAACCATGGTAAACTGATGAAGATAAGGTGCCCTGTTCCGTATTCAGATTTCCTGGGAAACTGGATTCCCAGCGATCTCCCAGGGTGAGAGGCTTGGAGAGAGAGGGAGACTCCCAGGTGAGAGTTGGGAAGGCTCACCTTTCTCTGTATGGGATAAAAGTTAAGATACAGCAGCGAGAGAGGGCTTTGTAGTTTCCTGTCTCCTTTCTTTTCTTCCAATTTCTCTCTTGTTATTAGACTTTGTAGATTAGTCCGTTCTTTTTATTGTATCATGGAAAATTTCAATAAAACTGGATTCCCAGCATCCTCCTGTCCTGTCTGCAGCCCCCCCCTTCTGCCCCCAGAAATGACTTTTGATGGAGACCATCTTGGCTCTGGGGTGCCCTTCTCAGCCTGGGGCCAGCCCTGGTGGGCAGAGGTGGGACCGCGCCACTTCTTCCCCACACCAGACGGGAGGCACAAGAGCCCTGCAGGGTGGGGGGTCGGCAGCCTCACTTCTCTGCCGCCGTCTGCTTCCGCCGCTGCCGCTTCTTCCGTAGCTTCCGATGGAGGACAACCTGCTTCTTGTCTTCCAGGACCTGCTGGACTTTGCTCCGAAACTCAACATTCTTCTTCTTGATCTTTGCCAGCTCAGCCTTTCGCTGTGCTTCCAGGTCTGGGTCCTGGTGAGCGAGGAGGAGAGAAGGCAAGGAGACTGAGAAGCAGACCCTCTTGGCCAGAGGGGCGCAGAGCACCCTGACTTTACCAGTCTCCCACTGCCCACAGGTTTTGACACCTGACCAGGGCTGTTCTGGCTGGGCACCTGCTGGAGGGCGCGCTGGACCTGCCGCTTCCTGAGGGAGGGCACGGAGCAGGGTTTGCTCAAGGACTAGGGCAGGGGTCAGCAAACTTACCGCACCTCGGGCTGGTGACTCCAGCACCGATCGAGCAGTGGGCCAGAGGGTGGGGGAGCGTATGCCCATACGCGTGCGCACATGCTATTTCCGGCACACTTCTGGGTCGGAGCACCGGAAATAGCTTGTGCGCATGTGTACGGGCCTCCTCCGACCCGGATGTGCACTGGAAATAATGCTTGCACATGCGCACAAGGTATATCCGGTGCTCTTCTGACCTGGAAGTGGGCAGCCGCGCAGCGCAGCGCTGGTAAGAGTGGACGGTGGCAGTGGGTGTCGCTGCGAGCTGGATAAACGAGCACCTTGGCCTTATCCAGCCCGCAGGCCTTAGTTTGGGAACCCTTGGACTAGGGGGTGGGTGATGTCAGCTTTTCAACATCGCGATGAATCACCAGCCAAACGTCGCAATCTGGTGATACATTGCGATGTTGAAATCTAGCCAAGCCAAGGCTGCTTGCTGCTGAGAGCAGGGAGTGGAGAGGCGGGGGCAGGGGGTGTGAGCTGTGAGCTGTGCTGCCAAGAGACTCTTTGTGCCTTGAAGGGTGCTGCAACTAGTTGCTGCAGATGTGGCACTCCTAAAGATCACCTAAGGGAAACAGATGTGGCGAGAGGGGGAATTGCTCCAGAGGAGGGAGGGAAACACACAGGGCCATTCCCTGACCCGAAATGATCGTACCTTTCCTTCTAGGATCATCTGTTTCCGTTTGTTTATTTCCTTCTTCTCATCAAAATCGGTCGCCTCCAATCTCTAGGAAGAAAATAAACATAAAAGGTTGTTGTAAAGCAGTGCTTCCCAGAGCGGGCAGTACTGTCGGGGGGGGGGAGGGATTACCTACAGAGGGGCTGGTGCTGTAAAGGACTACTGGGATTTGAAAAGCTGATATCGCTGGAGCAAGTGATTCCGTCAGTTTTGCTGAATTAATTAAGCTAAAAGGGTTTTAATCAGATTTTGAACAAACATGAAATTAATTGCGAGTGTTTTGAATTTCATTGTGTTGTTATCTTGCTTAGTGGGTCATGCAAACCGCTATTCTGAATAATGCTTTTTTAAAGGGCAGGGGGCGCTGGGGATGAGTTCATGGAACCACTGTTTTCAAAGCATCTATGTAACCTCAGGCTTCCGTTCTGCTTTTCCTGGGGAGGCAGGGAAACGGGAGGAGGCTAAAACATTGATCTTGGAGTGGGGAGATGTGAGTTCAAATCTGTGCTTCCCCACAAAGTTCACTGGTATTCCCAGACTGCAGATCTACAACCGGCCCACCCCAAAGCCCTCACTCACAATCTCACATTCCCGCCGCACAACGTTCACTTGGGTAAGGATGTTCAGTACGCTGTGCTCCTCCACAGAGAACTCCTGAAGCTTCAGCTCTGCAAGGCAGAAAGGCATGGGGGTGTTCCTAAAGGATCTACACTGGTTCCCAGCACATTTCTGAGCCCTATTCAAAGTGCTGGTGCTGATCTTTAAAGCCCTAAATGGCCCCATATACCTGAAGAAGTGTCTCCACCCCCTTCGTCCAGCCAGGGTCCAGCTCCAAGGGCCTTCTAGCAGTTCCCTCCCTGCGAGAAGTGAGGTTACAGGGAACCAGGCAGAGGGCCTTCTCGGTGGTGGCGCCCACCCTGTGGAATGCCCTCCCATCAGATGTCAAAGAGAAGAACAACTACCAGACTTTTAGAAGACATTTTAAGGCAGCCCTGCTCAGGGAAGTTTTTAATGTATGATGTTATATTATGTTTTTATATGTGTTCAAATCCACCCAGAGTGGCTGGGGCAACCCAGCCAGATGGGTGCGGTATAAATAATAAAATTATTATTTTTAGGTGAGTGCCAATGGGGCCCCTGCCTCTGCTAACACAGTGCTTCCTGAACTGAACTGGTGGCAAAAGGGTGATGAGGCTGCATCTTGGGCAAGGTTTTGAGACATTTCTTAGCACCTCCATCGAACCTCCTCAGCCTTTTTGGCTTTCTATCTGGCTGCTGTTATTGGCCGGTTTTATTGTTACTGAACATGTATATGTTGCTTAAGATCAGAGCAGGTTTCTAAGGAGCTTAAAAGTTTTAAACACAAATGAAGTACAGTGGTACCTTGGTTTATGAACTTAATCCATAGTCTACTTCCTAGACTGAGGTAAAGTTCACAAACCAGGACACTACTTCCGGTCTTGCGGAGTTCGTAAACCAAATCATTCTTAAACAGGACTGTTCTTAAACCGAGGTACCACTGTACATGCAAACAGAGGGTCAGCGGTGGCAACCAGGAATGGTGTGAAGAACCAGGTCAGAGGAAGCAACTGCAAAACGAGTGGGGTCTGTCAGTGGGATGGGAGGCTGATAAACGCTAGTAAAGCTGACTAGGGCTTGACTGCAGCCTTCCCCAACACGGTGCCCTGAGGACTGTTCGGATTACAACTCTGTGCTGGGTGGGTGCTGATGGGAGCTGTTCCCGCCCGGAGGGTGCCAGGTTGGAGGGAGGTTGTGCTGCCACATCAGCCCCTCCCAGCCATTTGCATCGCCCTCTTTCCCAGGTGCCGGAGGAGCCGCCAAACTTGGCAGTTCCTGCGCGATGGGCTGTCGCTCCCAAGCTATCCTTCTCGACTCACTGATCTGCTCCTCGATGGCGTGGACCAGGTGGATGTCATACTGCGTCACCAGCGTGATGGCGATGCCGCTTCGGCCTGGGGAAGGTGGAGAGAAGAAGGGGGTTCATGCACACAGGACAATTCTCCTCCCCATCAGGGACCCCCCAATGCTAAAGAAAGTGCCGCATGTTCCATCCATGTGGGAGCCAGTTCCTACTCTGAGATGGTGGCTAATCAGCAGGTTGTAGCAGCCGTCCTTACCTGCCCGGGCAGTTCGGCCTACCCGGTGGATGTAGATTTTGGGGAGCCCCGGCGTGTTGTGGTTGATGACCACTTGGACTGTGGGGATGTCGAGGCCCCTGAATTGAGAGAGATGAAGAAGAGAGGGGCAGCGTTAGAAGTTGGGAAGAACCGTCCACCCAACACTGTCCCCACCAAAAATTAAAAAGGGGAAATATGTACATTTAAAAGCACCAGAGAAGGATAACAAACTCAGATGTTCCCAAGAAAGTACTTAATCTTTCTTTTTAAGTGACAACAGCAGCAAGAATGATCTATGCACAAAGGTGGAAAGACCAAGAAATACCAACCAAAGAGGAATGTCAAAATAAACTGATAAATTATGTGGAGTTGGTGAGAATGACAACAAAAATTAGGGATCAGGAGGAATCATTGTTAAGGGAGGAGTGGAACCCTTTGCAGAGTATTTGAAGAAGTTAAGCAGTCAGATAAACCTACAAGTAGGACTTGAGCTGCGAGCAGCAGCGAAAAATAATTAGGATATTATAGATGGAAGCAGGTGGTTAAGAATGATAGGCAGTACCCACCTGGCGGCCACATCTGTAGCGATGAGAATCTTAAAGACGCTGGATTTGAACTTGGCCAGGGCTGCAAAGCGCTGCTTCTGTTAGAAAGAGTGGAGAGAGAGAAGGGGGGAAGGCAGTCAGAGCAGGAAAATGTAGGAAGTGGCTGGGCTAAGTGTCCAGGTGGATGAGGAGGCAGAGAGCCCTGCCTGCTGGCGGACCCTTTTTAAACCGGAGGTGCCAGGGGAGAAACCTGCAGGCAAAGCAGGTGCCCTCCCCACTAAGGTATGGTCCACCCACTGGGGGAAAGCAGAGGAAGAACTAACCCCAGCAAGAACTCCCCCCAGGGTGGGGGGCTCCTGGCGAAACAAAGAGGGACCACAGATTCTCTCACACCAAAGAATCCACACGGCAACTGTGTCTTGCTTTAAGAAACATCAGCATGTGGCTCTGCTTGCTCCCCCTCCCTCCCCCCTGTGTGTTGCCCCTCCAGCTGTTACTGCAAGGCCTCTGCCAGCCTCTGGCTCACCTGCTTCATCATGGAGTGCAGAGCCACCGAAGGGAAGTTGAACCTCCTGAGCATCATATTCAGGATTTGGCAGTTCCTGCAAGAACAAGAGATTTAAGTCCTTCCTCTTGCCTGCCCCAGCCCCTGCTCTCTGGAGGGGAAGAGGGTCAACCTTGGCACTTCAGGGGAACTCTTGGAAACCCTCTGCCACGTCCAGGGGGCCAAGGGTGTTCCACTATGGTTGTTGCTTCCGTTCTCTGTGACCACAAATTACTAATGCAGGACCTAGGCCAGTGTTTTCCAAACTTGGGTCTCCAGCTGGACTACAACACCCATCATCTCTAGCTACCTGTACTTTACCTGGCAGGGCTGTTCAGAGGACTGACTTCCCAACCTTGCAAATATTACCCTGAGTTGCCTAGAGGGGAATGCAATATATTGGAAAGAGCCAAAAAGGTTTCTGTTTTACCCTGGCACCTTTTTCTCTCCTGCCCAAGCATATTCTTGTATCTGCAAAGCTGTTTCTCTTCTACAGGTCAAAAGCTTCCACAAGCCAGCTGGCAGGGAAGAGTGCTTCTGAGCACAAGCAAAGTGCCCTTCGGCCACCTCAAAGCCATCCTCCTGCAAGGGGCCCTCCAAAGAGGCCCAAGGAGGTCCAGCATCTTGTGGCCAACTGGAAGCCCCGAAGGGAAGCCCACCAGCAGGGCACCAGGGCCCTCTCCTGTTCTTCCCCAGCAATGGGAATTCAAAGACAGAACTCCATGGGGTTCTAGCCTGCTATCATTAAAGTCCTGAGGGCATAAGAATTTCCCCACCATCTAGTCCAGCATCCTGTCCTCACTGTGGTCAACCACCTGCCCCAAGCAGGAAGCCCACAAGCAAGATCAGAGCAAAGCAACTCTCTCTGCTTGTGATTGCTCAGCAACTGCTGTTACCCCGAGGTGCTTACTCCCTCCAGACAGAGCGTTGCCATCATAGCTAGGAGCCAATGACAGCCTCAGTTAATCCTCTGGAGACAGGAGTGAGGAGTCTGGGCTGAACCTGGCACCTGCAGAAGTTCAGGGTTGCCTCCAAGCCAGCTGTGAGCCTGGGGAACTCTCCCCTCTTGGGAATTAAAAAAGGAAGGGGAGCTTTGGAGCCAGCAGGGAAGAGTGGCAGAGAAACAGAGGGAGGCCGACCCCAGACTCACTTGCACGTGTTGGTGAAGATGATGATGGACCAGTCTTCATGCTCGTCCTGGAATGTCTGGACCAGGTGGACCAGGTAGGCGTCCTTCACCTTCTCAGGCACCAGCAGGTAACGCTGGTCCAGCTGCTCCACTGTCCGGACTCTGGGAGGATGGGGAAGAGGAGGCCCAGTTAGGGGTGACAGAGAGTTTAAGAACTTCCTTGCGCCAGACCAGGCTCTGTGCCTCCCCAGCAAAAGGCTGTCTTCTCTCTTAGCGGCCCTGAGTCTCCAGTGGTGGTTTTCCTGACTCTCCAAAAGGAGGGGACTGAACCTGGGACCTCTCAGCATACAAAGTGTGAGAGAGAGACTCTTCCCCTCCATTTGCAACAGGGCAAGTTGGGACTGAGACCGGCCACATGAGGGTTGTTGTGAGGCCTCCGAATCATCATCGTCATCATCCATATAATAAAACAATATATAACAACAACAACATAACAACAACATAATGTATGTTTAGGACATTTGGCTGCCTCTCATCTATCCATTCAGGCATCTCTTAAGCCAGGGTTTCCCAAACTTGGGTCTCCAGCTGTTTTTGGACTACAGTTCCCATCATCCCTGACCCCTGGTCCTGCTGGCTAGGGATGATGGGAGTTGTAGTCCAAAAACAGCTGGAGGGCCAAGTTTGGGAAACCTTGATGTACATTGTCAAACTCACTCGGATTTGGACTCCCAGAAGAAGGGCTTGTTCATGGCGATCTGCTTGAGTTCGTTCAGGGTGTCGGTCAGAGTGGCACTGAAGAGCATTGTCTGCCTGCTGGCTGGGACTGCTGCCAAGATGACTTCCAGGTCTTTGGTGAAGTCAGTGCAGCCCTGCTCCAGCAGCCGGTCAGCTTCATCCAGGACCTGAGCCAAAATGGAGGGGGCAGGGACAGGTGTGTCACCAGTGAACTGCCAGAGATGGAAGAGGACGGAGTAGAAAGGGAAATCCTCGCAGGCAAAGACAGGGATTGGAAAGCATATGGGAATTTTAAGTTGGTGCAAGATTTTTGGCATTTGCTTTTGACAGAAAGGATGAACATTACTAAAGAAAATATTGTTTGTTTTCCAAAATAAACGCCACTGAATGCTTTTGATTATACCAATGTATTGTTAAAAGAATTGGTCTTATGTCTGATATTGACAGCCTGAATAGTAAATGTAATTCAATGAAAAACAGCCCCAAATCTGACACTGGGAGGTTGCCACCCCTTGCACTGCCCCTTAGCCATAATGGAGGAAATGACGTCTAATGTGAGATCTGGGCAAGGGTTAGAACCTCCAGACAGTTTCTTTATGATCTGGCAGTCTTTTAAGACATACCCAGCAGAACCATTTTTTTCAAGACAACCTTTGTCACAAGCCTGGGAAACCTGGAACGACACTTGATAATCGGGTAAGGCTAATATTCTTTACTTGGACCTTGCTATGCTAACCCATGTGCAACTGTACATGCCTGTTCTACAGTTTTCCACCTTTAAATTTTCCTCTTTGTTCTAACCGCCGTCTCTGCTTTACATACAGCATAAAACCACATGGGAATGTCAGACCTCCAGGCAGGCCGTTCTACTCCTTCCCCAGCAGCCCCAGCCAACGTTCATGGCTGATGGAAGGCGGAGATACTACTACTACTACTACTACTATTATTTATTTATTTATACCCCGACCATCTGGCTGGGTTTCCCCAGCCACTCTTCCAGCACATACATAGACAACATCAAACATTAAAAACTTCCCAATACAGGGCTACCTTCAGCTGTCTTCTAAAAGTCAGATAATTGTTTATTTGTTTGACATCTGATGGGAGGGGATTCCACAGGGCAGGCGCTACTACTGAGGAGGCTCTCTGCCTGGTTTCCTGTGACTTCACTTCTCGCAATGAGGGAACCGCCAGAAGGCCCTCGGAGCTGGACCTCAGTGTCTGGGCTGAATGATGGGGGTGGAGACGCTCCTTCAGGTATACTGGGCCAAGGCCGTATATTGAATGAAGCGTTCAGACCAGCAGAGGAAGCTCTCAGTGCACCAATATATCAATCAAACTTTTACTGTGCTAGCTGAATGCCATGACATTATCCATACACAAGATAAAATAAAGGGAAGTTGCATGCAGATTGCGTAAGTTAGATCTCAGTGTCCCCTTTACAATTAACGGTTAATTTAACTAATTTATTTGCCCTAATCTTCCCGGCTGTCAGAGCATAGAGAGCAACTTTGTAAGTTGTAAAGTCACCCTCTCCGCCATGGTTAAGCTGCTTTCCTGCACAAAGGTTTTATAAATCGATTCCTTGGTTCTGCATAAAGTGGGCATTGCACATGGGTGCCTGCAAAACCATCAGTATATGTGAATGTCTGGCTCGCTTAAGACTCTATAGAACTGGTATTCACAATAATAATGGAACTTGGGAGGCAGATAATACTTTTATTTTTATGAATCTTTATTATTTGCAAAGGGAATCTTTGCTAACAGTTGGCTATCCCTTTGGAGCTGTGCTGTGTTTTTGTCCTTTTGCCCTTCCAGGCTGTGAAGGCTTACGCTTCATATTTTTTATTCAGATAATCATAGAATTGCGGCGTTGGAAGGGACCCCGAGGGCCAGCTAGTCCCACCCCTGGCAATGCAGGACTCGCAACTAAATTATACATGACATGTCCTTTGTTTCTTTTCTTTGCTGCATTTGCACTTTTTCTTGCTGAGAAACAGAAATGCAAGAAAAGAAAGCTTTCTAAGCCGCTGTGGGGAGAGAGGCATCGCACAGCCCTGCGGAGGCTTGAAAGTGGCCGGATGCAGGCCCGGCTGCCGAACGAGGGGCCTCCTTGGAAATTAGGGTGCACTCTCTGGGACTTACCAAGAACTTGATCTTTTGAAGGCTGAAGGTGTTGGAACTTCGCAGGTGGTCGGCCAGCCGACCCGGGGTGGCGATGACGACGTGGGGCTTACGGGACAGCTCTAGGGCTTGAGCAACCATATCTGCAAAGTGGGAGAAGAAGGGGATACCTTAGCCCCTCTCAAAGGGCGCAGAGTGACACCCCCCACACCCTGCTGTGTGCAGATTTGCCAATAAATTATCTTCAGCTGCTCGGTGGCTCTTCAAGCAAGATGTCCTTAATTTTGTTTGGGAGAAGGGTGGAGGAAGATCCCCTCCGTTTTCTGAACAGGACTTACGTACCCATCCCACCAACGATGATGCAGTCCTTTAGGCCCAGCGGCTTCCCCAAGACCCGGAACTGCTCGGCAATCTGGTGGGCCAGTTCCCTGCCGGAGAAGAAATGGCAGGAGATTAAAAAAACATGCCGCTGTTTCGCACTGTGCCACTCCTCAGGAAGAAAGAGTGGGGTATGATGATGATGATGTATTTCTTGTTTTTTATATTGTCGTGAACTGCTCTGAGACAAAAAGAGCTATCTGAACTTAAAGGACCCCTGAAAGTTAAGTCCCGTTGTGAACGACTCTAGGGTTGTGGCGCTCATCTTGGTTTACTGACCGAGGGAGCCGACATTTGTCTGCAGAGTTTTTCCGGGTCATGTGGTCAGCATGACTAAGCCGCTTCTGGTGAAACCAGAGCAGTGCACGGAAATACAGTTTACCTCCCTGCCAGAGTGGTACCTATTTATCTACTTGCACTTTGACATGCTTTTGAACTGCTAGGCTGGCAGGAGCAGGGACCGAGCAACGGGAGCTCACCCCATCACGGGGATTCAAACCTCCGGCCTTCTGATCAGCAAGCCCAAGAGGTTCAGTGGTTTAGACCACAGCGCCACCTGCGTCCCTATATGCGGATGATACCCAGCTCTAAATCAAGCACTGCTAGGAGTTGTTTCTTTTCCAATGTATTTCTTATCGATAAAAAAAATCTAGACCGGCGCGAACAAATTTTTCTTCTGAAAGTGTGGCCCAGAGGAAAAAGTTGGGAGAACCATGGCCCTAACCACTGCACCACACTGCCTCAGAGATGTTTAAGTTGCCACCAAGAGAGAAATATGCCCTATAGCATATTTTGCCACATCAAAGTCCATTGCAGGCAAAACAGGGAGCCTCGTGGTCACTCCGAAAAGCCAGCAGAGGCATTGTGGCAAAACCCAAAAATGCTTCCATGGACTTACAAAGAGCTGGCAGCAAACTACTGCACTCGCAGTAGAGGTAAATGTAAAGGGACCCCTGACCATGAGGTCCAGTCGTGGCCGACTCTGGGGTTGCGCCGCTCATCTCGCTTTATTGGCCGAGGGAGCCAGCATACAGCTTCCGGGTCATGTGGCCAGAAGGACTAAGCCGCTTCTGGTGAACCAGAGCAGCACACGGAAACGCCATTTACCTTCCCACCGGAGCAGTACCTAGTTTTCTACTTGCACTCTGACGTGCTTTAGAACTGCTAGGTGGGCAGGAGCAGGGACCGAGCAACGGGAGCTCACCCCGTCGCAGGGATTCGAACCACCGACCTTCTGATCGGCAAGCCCAAGAGGCTCAGTGGTTTAGACCACAGCACCACCCGCGTCCCTATACGAACTTAATACATAAGAATAATAATTCAAGTAACCACAATGATATCTGAGCGTTGGCCCAACGCAGGGGCCGCCCTTGATGAGGACCAAGGACTTTTCTCCAGCAAGACCCGAAAAAGCAGCAGGCTGGCTCTTACCTCGTGGGCGTCAGCACCAGGCAGAAGATGCCATATGGATCTTCAGAGAGCTTCTGCAGGATGGGCAGCACAAAGGCGGCCGTCTTGCCGCTGCCAGTCTGGGCACAGCCCATGCAGTCACGGCCTGCGGGAGGAAAGCAGATGGGAAGGGCAGGAAGCGGAGAGGCACTCTGCACGTGCTCAGAGGCACTCTTTCCACAGCCAGGGCAGTCGTTCCTAGAAAGGCTAAGGCAGCTGCTTTGGAGCAATGGGGAGAGGGGGCTCAACAGGCATTGCCATCAATGGGCATGGCCTGCATGAAGGGGCGGGGTGTCTGAGGAGGGGCGTGGCCAGAAGAACAGGAGGCTGGGCCTCATGGAAGAGGCGTGGCTTCCAGAACGGGGGCAGAGTGGGAGTGGCTTAAATAGCAGTAGGGTGGGCGGGGCCTAGTCGCTGAGGCAGGGATGGGCGGGACCTGCGTGAAGGGGCGGGGCTGAGAAGCCAAGGGGCGTGGCTTAGCCATAGGGTGGTCCGGGCGCGGGCGGGGCCTAGCTCCCCATGGCAGGAGTGGGCGGGGCCTGCGTGTCCGTTTCCTGAGGCGCGAGGGAGCCGGGCTTACCTTGCAGGGCGGGCGGGATGCAGGCCTCCTGCACCGGCGCGGGCCTCGACAGGCCCAGCTGCTCCGCCTGCGACACCAGCCAGGGCGACAGGCCCAGCGCGCGGAAGCCGGACATGGCCGGAGCCCCTCGCCGCTCAGGAGGAAAGAGCGAAAGGAAGGGAAGCGATCCCACAAGGCACCGCGACGGGCGCCGGCGCATGTGCTGCGCGTCACGCCGCGCTCCCCTCCAATGGCCCGCCGTTTGGACTACGACGCCCAGCATGCAGTGCGCCCAATAAACCGAGCCCTCTTCCCAGCACATACAACTCCTCTGCGGGGCTCATGGGTTTCAATGGCTCTGACAGGAAGAGGGCGGTTGTTTTGTTTGAAATATTAGCTAGTTGCTTGTTTTCCAGCAGGCGGAGCCCGTATGCAGTGAGCGGGTCCCTCTTCCCTTTTCGTATCTCTAAGCAGATCCGGCGACGTAGCACCTCTTCCGCCCCAAAACTCCAGCTCCCGGCAAGCATTTCGCCCCGGGGCTTCCCGATTGGTCAGGCGGGCGAGTGGGCGCGGCGAAAGGGCGAGTGCCGGCCAATCGGCGCTTCCCGGCGTGCCTTGCGAGGGAGCCGTGAGGAGAGTCCGAGGCGAAGACGTGTCCGCTCCGGGTCCCGGAGGCGAAGGCGAGGGAAGCGGAGCGATGGCGGCGGCGACCCAGGGCGAGGCCGACGAGCTCTTCGACGTCAGGAACAACTTCTACATCGGCGCTTCGCAGGCGGCCATTAACGAAGCGCAGCGAGTCAAGGTGACAGAAGAGGGGGGGGTCGGGGGGGCTTGGTGGCGCCTCCGCGGAGGAAGGAGAGGCGCCCGAGTCCAACATGTATAGGAACAGAATGAAGCATCACACATAAAAAGACTTCCCTTCAGGTGTCTCTTCAAAGAGTTGTGCTCTTTATCTCCTTATCTCCTTGGCTCGGGGGTCGCAGAACTCCAGACCCTCCAATGACAATAGGGACATCCTGAGGGAAAGTGGGACAGTCCAGGATCAATCAGAAACCAGGATGGCTTCTGTCCCTCCAAACATATCCTTGAAGCTTCCTGGGAGAGAGGACAGGCGAAGGGAGTGAGAGAATGGAATGTCAACAGTCTGCCAAAGCCTGTTTGTCAGGGGAACGGTAATAATAATAATAATAATAATAACAACAACAACAATAATAATAATTTATTTATACCCCACCCATCTGGCTGGGCTTCCCCAGCGACTCTGGACGGCTTCCCAAAAAAATATTAAAATACTGTAGTACATCAAACATTAAAAGCTTCCCTAAACAGGGCTGCCTTCAGATGTCTTCTAAAAGTCTGCTAGTTATTTTTCTCTTTGACATCTGGTGGGAGGGCGTTCCACAGGGCGGGTGCCACCACTGAGAAGGCCCTCT
This sequence comes from Podarcis raffonei, assembly GCF_027172205.1. Lineage (NCBI taxonomy): Eukaryota > Metazoa > Chordata > Lepidosauria > Squamata > Lacertidae > Podarcis > Podarcis raffonei. The sequence goes on along the minus strand of NC_070619.1, from coordinate 1,429,033 downwards.
GCCTGTTCCCTGTAACTTGGCTTCTCACAGTGAGGGAACCGCCAGAAGGCCCTCGGTGCTGGACCTCAGTGTCCGGGCTGAATGATAGGGATGGAGATGCTCCTTCAGGTATACTGGACCAAGGCTGTTTAGGGCTTTAAAGGTTAGCACCAACACTTTGAATTGTGCTTGGAAACATGTTATGTGGTCTCGGTGGCCGCTCCCAGTCACCAGTCTAGCTGCCGCATTCTGGATTAGTTGTAGTTTCCAGGTCACCTTCAAAGGTAGCCCCATGTAGAGCGCATTGCAGTAGTCCAAGTGGTGATCAAAATGTGACATTTCTGCTCAAATCCTGCTTGAAGCTTTTGCTTTGGGACATCTGCTTGGCCCAAGCATGGTGGACTAGATGCCCAACCACCCCCGGCCTGAACCAGCTGGTTTTTACATTTCTTATATTTCTGTGAGACTTTTTTTACAGCTTCTTCTTCTATGTTTCCTCCCACTCCTGCCCTTCAACTGCAAATGATTCTACTCCCCCCCTCTTGTTTCTTCAGCCCTCCAGTCCCGACAAAGAGATGGAAAGGGATATCTTCCTGTATCGTGCCTACATTGCCCAGGTGAGGCTTCTGAAAAAAGGACAGTTTGCCTGCTTCCAGGCTTGCCCAATGTGTGGGTTGAGTTTTGAAGTTTATAACACCACTGTTTATAACACCTTGAAAGCAACTGTCTCAGAAACAGCCATGCCTTCTATCTTTCCCAATTCACTTTTGAGACTTCCCATTTCTCCTTTTGTACAGCGAAAATATGGTGTGGTGTTGGATGAAATCAAGCCCAGCTCACCTCCGGAACTCCAAGCTGTGCGGATGTTTGCGGAATACCTTTCTAATGAGAGCCAAAGGTGGGTCTGGGTGCCCAAACACAGCAGCCTTTCTCCTGGAAAATCAAATTCCTAGGAATGGTGATTGGATTCTAACATAATATCCAGATTTTAAAATTGCAGTGCACTCTGGCTGGCAGGTTGACCCTTAGCATGTAAAAGCTGTCCCCAGTTATCCCTGTTACATATGTAGATAGATACTATAAAGATATTTCACCAAATGGAACTTTTGATTAACTTTCCATCGCGCAGCAGTGGAAATCTTTTTAAAAAACCTAGCTCTATCCCACTGATACACCATAAAAATCCTTTGAATTTAGTTAATGCAGAAAATAAATATATAAGTTATGGGTCTCTAAGGGGCAGGAAGATCCTGATCGTTTCCACTCAGTGTGGTGGAATTTTATTTCATGTAGTTTAGTTTCAAATGTCTCTCCCTCTTCCATTTAGAGAATTATGGTTGCCATGATTTTAGATTTGATGTTAATTCATGTGCTTAGCTTTTGTAGGCCCTGCCTCTTGTTGGATATATTATTGGATTTTTGTTGTTGGTTTATTTGTCTCTGTGGTTCTATAAGCATTTTGATAAGTAATAAAAACAATTTTTAAAAAAGCCTGGGGAGAGCTTACTGCAAAAGGGGCGCAACCACTGAAAAGTCCCTGCCTTGTGTGGTCCCCTCAGATGAGGTGCATGCAGTGGTAGAATTCAGATGTATAAGCTAACTGCAAAATGGCACCTTAAACCTGGGCTACGGTCGCCACAACAAAATGTCTAGGTGTCATTTTCCCCCCAGTGAAATTTTTTATTATTAATCATTTCATTTTTCTACCTCTTTATATTTTGGGGAAAAACACACCTCAAAGTGGTTTATAGCGCATTAAAACATCAAATAAAACAATACCGAATAAAACAAATTCAAGCTTCAAGGAAAAGATTTCAGATCCTTCTCTAGGTGACATTCTGCTTCCCCCATATTTATTTGCCTACTTAATTTATAGAGCTGCCCCATAGCAGAAGGATTCTGGGAAGCCAGTGGAGTGCAGTGGTGAGAGTGTCAGACTAGGACAGGGGTTGGCAACCTGCGGTCCATGGGCAACAAGTGGCCCACGGGGGTTGTTTAAACAGCCCACAAGCTGCCCCCAAACCAAGCCGCCCGCTCGGTGAGTCCCCGTGCAACGCACTAAACCTGTGCAGCGCGGAGCGGGGACACACTCCTACAGTGCCGGAAATCACGCCTGCGCATACGCCCACGGACGATCTCTGCAGGAGTGAACCAGCCCAGGTGAGGTAAACCTTGCCGACCCCTGGACTAGGACCTGGGAGATCAGGGTTCAAATCCCCACTCAGTCATGGAGCTTTCTGGATGACCTTGTGAGTCAGTCACAACCTCTGTGTTGTTGTGGGGATTAACTGAGGAGAGCTGTTGGTGAACAGTAGACTCCTTGGATAGAAAGGTGGGAGATAAATGCAATGAATAAGCTCTTCTGCTTCCTTTCTTAAGAAAGCTGGGGGGGGGCAGCCAGATGCAGATGTTAGTCACCAGTCTGGCATCCAGAGAACTCTACGTGGTCACAGCTGGCCTTGCGCCAGTCGCAAAACGTGTCTGGGGAATTTCTAACACTAGGCGTTCAGAGAGGGTCCTGTGAAAAAGACCGCAGGATCCAGGGATCATGTGGGGAGAGGCAGTCGCAGGTGTGCTTGCAAATGGTGGTTTTTGCCATTAACAGTGGTTTTCAAAGACACCCTGGGGCAACTCCCAGGTGAGAGCTGGGAGCGGAGGGGTCTGAGATGCTTCCATTTCCTGAGGCTTACTTTAGTGGCATTCCTCTCTCCCTGTCCCCACCCTGGGCCCTGCGTCAAAAGAGATGCGATCGTGGCTGAACTGGACAAGAAGATGGCTAAGAGCATTGACGTCACTCACAACACTTTCCTTCTTATGGCGGCCTCAGTCTACTTCCACGACCAGAACCTGGATGCAGCATTGCGGACCTTGCACCAGGGGGACAGCTTAGAGGGGTGAGTGGAATTGAGTTGTTGTGGTGGTGGCTTTTTATCTTGGCTTATAGCACAAACGGGGGGTTCCTCCTCACCCCTGAACTGTGCAAGCTGACCTTTATGAGAACAAGTGTTGACGAATTGGTGCCTGAGTTTGATTTCCCCCTCTTCCTTCCCTGTGCCTTTTTCCTTGTGTGTGTCTTTATATATTGTAAGCCTCTGGGCCCAGAGCACCTTGTTTCAAATGAATGCATGTCAGCCGCTCTATGGGAGCCTTTTTGGTCGAAGAGCCCAGTACTAACGGTCGAAACACAACTGCGGCTGGGGCTTCTCCAGGAGAGTGGCTCCTTCCATTTTTTGAGGAACTGATAGCCAACCACGTTCAAAGAGTTGCACTGAGTTGACTAATGCTTGCTCTGCTTGGAGTTGATGCACTGAACTGAGTGCACATGGCTAAGTTAGGTCTGCTAATTTCAGTGGGGCTACTCTTGAGTAGGTATTGCTCAGGACTGCAATTCCTCAAGGACCACCTCTTTCCATATGAACCTACCTGGACCCTGAGATCATCTTCTGAGGCCTTTCTTCATGTGCCTCCACCACAAGAGGTCTGGAGGGTGGTAACACGAGAACGGGGCCTTCTCTGCAGTGGCTCCTCTTCTGTGGAAATATCTCCCTAGCTGACACCTTCACTATACACCTTTAGGCGCCAGGCAAAAACCTTCTTCTTCAACCAGGCCTTTGGCTCATTGCCATCCATTGCCCTTTTAAAATGTGTCGTGGGAGGGGGGATTATTGGTTTATTGTTATTCTTATTTTTGCTATGTATTCTGTGTTTTTATATTGTGTTTTATATTGAGAACCACCCTGAGACTTGCCGGTGTAGGGCGGTACACAAATTTAATTAATAATACTGATACTAATAGCAAAATCGGACTAACATACAGCCCATTGAAATTAATTTAACTAAGTTAGGTTCTATTTGCACTGAGCATTTAAAGCAGTATCTTTTAAACTGCAAATAATACCAGGAACTGTAGTTTTCTAAGGCTGCTGAGAGTTCAGAGAGTTGTAATTATTGGAATGTTTTAACAACCAATCCTTCTTCCCTGGGAAGTGTAGCTCTGGGAGAGGATTTGGGGGTGTCTCCGAACAGCTCTTGGCATCCTAATCAAACTACAGTTCCCAGGATTCTTTGGGCAATAAGCCCACAAGTCTTTCAGACGTTAAGAACTTGGCTCTTGTCTGACCAAAGGTCCACAGGCAGCAAACTCACAGGTGCAAGTTCCTAAAACTCTCCTTTCTCTCGTTCCCTCTAGCATGGCCATGACTATTCAGATCCTTCTGAAACTAGATCGCCTGGATCTGGCCCGGTAAGTTTCCCCAGAACCGGAGTTGCTTTCAGCACCAGCCGGCTTCTGTCTGTCCATCCGTCCATCCCCTTGTCCACCTCCTCCTGCATGTGCGGTGCAGTGCAAAAGCAGCCACAGAAAGCTTGGCTCTGTCACACATAAGTGAGGTCCAGTTTGGAGCCACATGATTGGAGGCCTCTGCCCTCAGCAGGTCTACTCTGAGCAGTAGCACCTCAGAAGCTTTTAGGCGTGATTTTGGATGGGTCTTCTTGATGTTGCCAGTCACTTATTGTTATTATTAATATTTGTTTATATTCCGCCACTCTAGGCAGCTGCCGACAAAAAATAGCCAAAACACAATGTAGCATCAAACACTAAAAGCTTTCCTGAACAGGGATGCCTTCAGATGTCTTTTAAAAATCATATAGCTGTTTCTCTCCCCCCTGATGGGAGGGTGTTCCATAGGGCAGGCGTGACTATTGAGAAAGCCCCCTGGGTGGTTCCATCTAACCTCACTTCTCTCGGGGAGGGAACCGCCAGAAGGCCCTCGGAGCTGGACCTCCGTGTCTGGGCTGAACAATGGGGGTGGAGATGCTCCTTCAGGTACACAGGGCTGAGGCCATTTAGGGCTTAAAAGGTCAGCACCAACACTTTGAATTGTGCTCAGAAATGTACTGGGAGCCAATGAAGATCCTTTAGGACCGGGGTTATATGGTCCCAGTCACCAGTCTGGCAGCCGCATTCTGGATTCGTTGTTGTTTCCAAGTCACCTCAAAGGAAGCCCCACCTAGAGCTCATGGCAGGAGTCCAAGCAGGAGATAACCCCTCTGGTTAGACAGGCAGAGTCCCAGCCGGCGTACCAGCTGGAGCTGGTAGACATCTGCCCTGGGCCATCCCTAACCATTGGGGAAGGACTATAACTCAGCAGCAGAGCCTTGGTCCAAAGGTCCCAGCTTCAGGCCCCCACCGGCATCTCCAGGCAGGACTGGGAGAGAGTCTCTGCCGGGCAGTGTAGACCAGGGGTCAGCAAAAATCTTTAGCCACGGGCCGGTCCACTGTCCCTCAGACCTTGTGACGGGCCAGAGAAGCGGCACTGAGGGGGGAGCTGGAAGAAGAGCCGAGGGGGGCAAGTAGTCCTCCCCAGCCCCAGCTGCGGCGTTTACCTTCCCTGGGGCTGCCACCGCTGCTGCTGCTGCCGCTGCTTCTCATGGGTAGGCAGAGCGAGCTGGTCTGCTCCGTTCTCTGGCCCACAGGAGCACCAGGGCGGCGGCAGTGGAGGGAAGATGAGCAGCGCAAAAGGGCTGGCTCCAGAGAGGGGCTGCTTAAAATGGTGCTCAGCCCAGCCCCCTTCCTCCTCTAGGCAGGGCGGGGAGAAGCCAGGAGGAGGGAGGGAGGAGGCGCCGCCACGGTGTGTGTGTGGGGGGGGAATGGAATGGCTCAGGGGGGGAAATGGTGCAGTCCAAACGAACAGAATCCCCACATTGATCCACGGACAGTCTGCAGGCTGGATCCTGAAGGCAATTGGGCCTGATTCGGCCCGCAGGCCTTAGTTTGCCGACCCCTGCTGTAGACAGTACTGAGCTACATGGATTAAATCATCTGGTTCAGGATAAGGCAGCTTCCTATGTTTAAATCAGACTAGAATCTTTGTATGTCTTTATGGGAAAGAACATGGCTGAGTGTTACAGAACCTGTGTTGCCTGCAGAAGGTCCCAGGTTCCATCTCCAGGAACATTCTCGCTCCCCCTTCATTCTCCAGGAAGGAGCTGAAGAAGATGCAGGAGCAAGACGAAGACGCGACTCTGACCCAGCTGGCGACGGCGTGGGTGAATCTCGCCCTGGTGGGTACCATATTGTGCATTCCTGTGCCAAGGGTGAAGCCAAGTCATTCTGTCATTTTTTTATTAAAACACTGGGAGATGGACATGGCCTAGCAGCCCCCTCCCCGAAAAAGACTTCAAGATATGGAATGGAGAGACTCCTCTAGGAAGAAAGTTTGCAGTGTTTTGGACTTTTTAGTTCAGAGAAAAGGTGAGAAAGAGATGGCCTGGCAGAAGGGCACAAAATTACACATGGCATGAAAACCGTGGAGAGTGGAAGGTTTTCCTCCCTCTGTCATAACGCCAGAACTTTTCTCCATCCAGCAAAGCTGAACGTTGGAAGATCCAGGACAGACAAGAGGAAGTACCATTGTTAACCTGTGGTACTCCCTGCCACAGGAGGCAGTGATCACCACCAACCTAGATGGCATTGAAAGAGGATTGGACAAATTCATGGAGGGGAACCGATATGAATAGCAATGGTGACAAAGGACACCCTTGTCTTGTACCTTTAGTTATAGCAATATTTTCCGTTATTACGTTATTAACAATTAATTTTGCTCTTTGCTCGGAATATATTGCCTTAATACCATTTAGAAAAGATTGGCCCACATCAGAGGGTATCAGAGTTTTTAGGGGGTTAACCAGGCTGGGATAGCAGGCTTGTTGGTTTTTGAATGTCTGGTGTAGATTTTTTCAATTTCATTGTTCTGTATGGGACAATGACAATAAAGATTATCGTATCTTAGAGGCCACATGTAGCCCTCCAGACCTCTCCCCTGGCCCTGCTTTGCACCATCCTTGGAAGGTTTTGTTTATTTTATTTATGAAGGGTTATTGTTTTGTTGTTTCGGTTAAATTATTTACTTGTGTTTTATTCTGTGAACTGCCCTGCAATCTTTTGATGAAGGGCGGTGTGTAAGTATAATAAATAGAAATAGTGAAAAAAATTGCCTGGCAGGAAATGTGTCGTCAGAAGCCTTGCTGGACAGAGTAGTAGAGTGAGGGGCATGTGTAGGAACGTGCAGCCCCCTGGCTGGAGAAAGGCTTGAGGTGGCCTCCACTTGTGATTCTCTCTGCAGGGCGGCGAGAAGTTGCAGGATGCCTATTACATCTTCCAGGAGATGTCTGAGAAGTGGTCGCCCACCCTCTTGCTCCTCAACGGCCAGGCCGCTTGCTACATGGGCCAGGGCAAGTGGGATGATGCCGAGGGGGTGCTCCAGGAGGCTCTGGACAAGGTGAGGGACCCCCCTGCGTGCCAACCTGGGAGGCAGTCAGTGCAGCAGCGGCTGTTCCCCATTGGAACTGGCAGGGCAGAAGCCAGGGAGCCCCAATGGCCGATGTGGCCAACCAGAGGCTCATTCCAGTTTTGGTCCTGTCCTCTGCTCAGTGAGGACTAGAACATTGGGACTTACAAGGTTGTCTCACCCCATCAGCAGAGCTGCTCCTGTTACAGGTGCTACATAACACCTGCTCCACATTCAGGGTGGCCGCTCCTAAACTTTGGAACTCCCTACCAATTGAATTCAGGCAGGGAGACTCAGCCCCGTGTGGATTGCACCTGGCATCTTTTGCGGCCCAAGCAGGTTTTGTGCCACCAGCTCAGGGGCAGATAATCGCAAGCTAGAGGAACTATCAGCTGGCCTGGTGATGAGTTGTCCTCCCTTCTTAGAATCGCAGAATGGGAATAACCCCCCCGCAAGGGTCATCCCCCTGCAATGCAGGAATCTCGGCTAAAGGTCCCGTCCCCCCACAGGTGGCCTGCCAATCTCTGCTTAAAAACCTCCAAGGTAGGAGAGTCTGCCACCCTCTGAGGGAGTCGAGCAGCTCTTACCCTCAGAAAGTTGAGTCAGAAACTCCTTTCTTGCGATTTGAATCTCTCAGTTCAGGTCCTGCCCTCTGAAGCAGCAGAAGACAAGCGGCTCCCTCCCCTTTAGCGTTGACTCTTCTCTTTTTCTACAGGACAGCAGCCATCCTGAAACCCTGATCAACTTTGTCGTCCTCTCGCAGCACTTGGGGAAGCCTCCAGAGGTGAGGGCCGCCCCCTCTTTTTTTAGGGGGGGTCTCTGCAACCCACCAGCCTCCAACTCCCAGCATCCCGGCAGCGGTCAGGAGTCCAGCCGCACCAGGAGGGATGCAGATACTCCCCTTCCATACCTGGAAACTAGCCTTCCCTCTGCCTGTTTCTGGCTTCATGGCACCTTATGTGTTTCCCACCTGCTCCAAAATCTGTGCTTCCTTTTCTTTCCAGCTACAATCTGGGGTGGGGGAGACATTTGCACCAGTGAAGCTTCCCAGCTGAGACCTTAGTGGGGTTTCATTTTTTTAAGACCTTGCATTAAAAAGCATACAAAGTGAGAAGCTTCTGTCCCCAGCTCCTTGCCTTCTTCCCTCTCCACTGCCCTTCATCTAGGAAAATCAGTGCCCATCGCTCCTCCTCCATGCCTTTTTAAGGATATTCCCCTCCCCTAAATATTTGCTTGTGTTAATCTGGATTTCCTACACTTAGTGGAAAAGACCAGAGGGTATTTTTTGGTTTCATTTTGGTGCTTATTACTGTTTTATTCTTATTCTTATTCTTTAATTTTTTTAATTTCATGAAATGATTGTGGAAAAACCTCAAAGTGATTTATAAAAAGGAAAACTTCCTAGTTGCTTGTTACTCAAAGCTCTCCAAGCGACCTGCAGCAGATTTTTTAATGTTACCATACAGAAACATGCATTAGATTTTAAAGAACACATTTTTTATATTAAAAAACTTAAAACAGAGTTACATAGTAAATAAAACTCTTTCCTCCCAGAGGGTGGATTTGCTTCTGAGTAGGATGCAGCTTCTGTCCAGCTCTTAAATTTTCACAAGCATCAATAAAGTAATTTATGGAAAGTGTCGTTCCATGGTGTTCATGGTGCGCGAAAGCCATGCTCCGTGGATTCTGCATGTTGAATAAAATACAACCGTGGCGCTCCTCATCCCCCTACGATGTTCATGCTTCAAGGCGGTTAATTTATCCATGAGCGTCAAGCCCCAGGCATGTGAGACCTGAGCTTCAAAAAAGGTCTCTGCTGAGGGATCTCCACTGTCTGGCGATGACTAGCTTTGCAGTTGTTCTCAGGTGCATGATTAAATCTTGCTTTGTTAAGCTGTGAAACTCTGGAAAGATATGTAGCTGTGCCTTTGGGTCCATAGGGACAACTTGCTCCGTAACTGTAACAGCAGCAGGAATTTCTGCCAGCCCCCAAAGAGCAAAATGTCACAATCCCAGCCCATGGAAAGCTCCTCACCTGTGCCATTTTCTCCCCTCCTGACGACCCCTTTACTCTCTCTTTGTCTGACTCTCTGTCTTCTTCCTCCCTTTGAGGTCACCAACCGTTACCTGTCGCAGCTGAAAGATGCCCACCGACATCACCCCTTTATCAAGGAACACCAGACCAAGGTAAGAGGACCGTCTCTTCTCTTCTGTTCACCCAGCCCGGGGTGGGTTGGGGATCATAGGATCATAGAGTTGGAAGGGACCCCAAGGGTCATCCAGTCCAATCCCTTGCAGTGCAGGAACCTCAGCTAAAGCCTCCATGACAGATGGCCATCCAAGGATGTGAGAACAAAGACAGAGCTTTTCAGCCCAGGGTTTCCTCAACTTGGTTCTCCAGCTATTGTTGGACTACGACTCCCACCATCCCTCTTTAGCAGGCCTAGTGGCCAGGGATGATGGGAACTGTAGTTCAGAAACAGCTGGGGACCCAAGTTGGGAAAACACTGTCTTGGAGTTCCCATAATATTTTTTTTAGATGTTATTTTTAATAGGAAGTAAAGGGGGTGTACATAATCTTTAGGGATGCAATAACTTGATTGTTCATCTATTTTCCCATGTTCTGAACATCTCTTCAAGAGCAAAATATTTTCACAATGCTTTTAAAACAGAAGAGAAGGCAAGTTACTGGAACAGTACAGTCCTTTTTAAAGCAGTACAATGACAATCCCAGAGATTGAAACTATAAGATTACAAGCATTTAAGACACCTAGTTTTGAAATACTTGCAGCTGTATTCATTGATCAATTTCACTTTGAACAAAATATAGATAGGATGGAATCTGATTTCTTCATAAATACTTTCACATGGATGGAGAGTTTACATTTTCTTCATTGGCAATAAAAAAGTGCTCAATTTACAAAAAGGGATACATCAAACTCAAAACATGCAATGCTTGTTCATTTAAAAAAACACCCATAAGTTGAGTTAAGAGTTCCCATAAGTTGACTTGCCCCCCGTGAGAGAGCAGTGGGTGGGCAGGGCCCCCCCCCCCCACATCCACAAGAATGTGCCTCGGGAGACTTGATTCCATGCAGGGCATAAACTGTGGAACTTGCTCCGGCAGGAGGCAGCGACAGCCACCAACCTGGATAGCTTTCAAAGAGGATTAGACAAATTCATTGATGGCCACGATCCACAATGGCCTGGCTCTGTCTCAACGGTGGGAGGCAGCCGTGCTCCTGGATCCCCGTAGCTGGAAGCTGCGGGAGTGGAGAGTTGCTCTTGTGCTCTCGTCCTACTGGCAGATTTCTGGTTTGGGTGTGGTTCATGCAGAGAGGCGAATGACAGCCTCCTCTTTCGTGTCAGGCAGTTCTGCTACCTCCAGTCACGTGGAGGTGAAAATTCTGGCCCTAAGCAGAGACTGATTGAGAATGCCGGAAGGGTAGATCATGCAGAGACACAACAGGCACGTTGTTCTGTGGATGGATACTTTTTTTTGGGGGGAGGGGTGTTCTCTGGAGCCTTGAACAACTTACTTCTCCCAACGCACCGTGCGTGATCACTGTGCAAATGGCACACTCTTGTCAGGTCCACGGCCATCTGTCAGGGATGCTTTAGCTAAGATTCCTGCCTAGCAGGAGGTTGGACTAGGTGAACCTCGGGGTCCCTTCCAGCTCTACATTTCTATGATTCTGGGTCTGTTTCAATCAAGGTTTCATCCCCTTGTAATTCTTCCTTCTGCTTCGTCTGTCTCTTTGCCTTGAAGGAGAATGACTTTGACCGCCTGGCTTTGCAGTATGCACCCAGCGCCTAGACTGGCCAGGTGCAAGGAAGCTCCAGATGGCAATGTCTTGCAGAGCAGGATTCTGTGTGCTGGGATCACCGCTTCTCCCGTACAGGTGACACCTGAAACCGGTCCTCCCCACGCAGGTCCGCCATGGGACAGCATCGAAACCCCAAAACATTTTTTGCCCTGTGCTATGCAGAAAAGAGATTTCTGCAGACTGTAGTTCAAAACATTCCCAATAAAACCTCTGCTAGATTTAACTACCTGGCTCTTTCTGATTGTGAAAACCTTGTTGTTGTTTAGTCGTTTAGTCGTGTCCGACTCTTCGTGACCCCATGGACCAGAGCACGCCAGGCACCTCTGTCCTCCACTACCTCCCGCAGTTTGGTCAGACTCATGCTGGTAACCTCGAAAACACTATCCAACCATCTCATCCTCTGTCGCCCCCTTCTCCTTGTGCCCTCCATCTTTCCCACCCAACGACAGGGTCTTTTCCAGGGAGTCTTCTCTTCTCATGAGGTGGCCAAAGTATTGGAGCCTGAGCTTCAGGATCTGTCCTTCCAGTGAGCACTCAGGACTGATTTCCTTAAGAATGGATAGGTTTGATCTTCTTGCAGTCCATGGGACTCTCAAGAGTCTTCTCCAGCACCATAATTCAAAAGCATCAATTCTTCGGCAATCAGCCTTCTTGATGGTGCAGCTCTCACTTCCATACATCACTACTGGGAAAACCATGGCTTTAACTATACGGACCTTTGTTGTCAAGGTGACGTCTCTACTTCTCAAGATGCTGTCTAGGCCTGTCATTGCCCTTCTCCCAAGGAGCAGGCGTCTTTTAATTTCGTGGCTGCTGTCACCATCTGCAGTGATCATGGAGCCCAAGAAAGTAAAATCTCTCACTGCCTCCATTTCTTCCCCTTCTATTTGCCAGGAGGTGATGGGACCAGTGGCCATGATCTTCGTTTTTTTGATGTTGAGCCTCAGACCATATTTTGCGCTCTCCTCTTTCACCCTCATTAAAAGGTTCTTTAATTCCTCCTCACTTTCTGCCATCAAGGTTGTGTCATCTGCATATCTGAGGTTGTTGATATTTCTTCCGGCAATCTTAATTCCAGCTTGGGATTCATCCAGCCCAGCCTTTCGCATGATGTATTCTGCATATAAATTAAATAAGCAGGGAGATAAAATACAGCCTTGTCATACGCCTTTCCCAATTTTGAACCAATCAGTTGTTCCATATCCAGTTCTAACTGTAGCTTCTTGTCCCACATAGAGATTTCTCAAGAGACAGATGAGGTGATCAGGCACTCCCATTTCTTTATGAACTTGCCATAGTTTGCTGTGGTCGACACAGTCAAAGGCTTTTGCATAGTCAATGAAGCAGAAGTACTTGTTTTTCTGGAACTCTCTAGCTTTCTCCATAATCCAGCGCATGTTTGCAATTTGGTCTCTGGTTCCTCTGCCTCTTCTAAATCCAGCTTGCACTTCTGGGAGTTCTCGATCCACATACTGTTTGAGCCTTCCTTGTAGAATTTAAGCATAACCTTGCTAGCGTGTGAAATGAGTGCAATTGTGCGGTAGTTGGAGCATTCTTTGGCACTGCCCTTCTTTGGGATTGGGATGTAGACTGATCTTCTCCAATCTTCTGGCCACTGCTGAGTTTTCCAAATTTGCTGGCATATTGAGTGTAGCACCTTAACAGCATCATCTTTTAAAATTTTAAATAGTTCAGCTGGAATACCATCACTTCCACTGGCCTTGTTATTGGCAGTGCTTTCTAAGGCCCATTTGACTTCACTTTCCAGGATGTCTGGCTCAAGGTCAGAAACTACACTACCTGGGGTGTACGAGACATCCATATCTTTCTGGTATAATTCCTCTGTGTATTCTTGCCACCTCTTCTTGATGTCTTCTGCTTCTGTTAGGTCCTTACCACTTTTGTCCTTTATTATGGTAATCTTTGTACGAAATGTTCCTTTCATATCTCCAATTTTCTTGAACAGATCTCTGGTTCTTCCCATTCTGTTGTTTTCCTCTATTTCTTTGCATTGCTCGTTTAAGAAGGCCTTCTCTCCTTGCTATTCTTTGGAAATCTGCATTCAATTTCCTGTATCTTTCACTATCTCCCTCGCATTTTGTTTGCCTTCTCTCCTCCGCTATTTGTAAGGCCTCGTTGGACAGCCACTTTGCTTTCTTGCATTCCTTTTCATTGGGATGGTTTTCGTTGCTGCCTCCTGTACAATGTTACGAGCCTCCATCCATAGTTCTTCAGGCACTCTGTCCACCAAATCTAAATCCTTAAACCTGTTCGTCACTTCCACTGTGTATTCATAAGGGATTTGACTTAGATTGTATCTTACCGGCCCAGTGGTTTTTCCTACTTTGGACTAGGGCAGCCCAGGATCGTCAAAGTGGAGATGAACTTGGGGCTTTACAGCTGCTGCGCTAAGCTGAAATCATTTCCCTGCTCCGGAGTTCACCTTCGTGGGAGCCCAGTGATATTGACAGGAGGTTTGTTTTGCGGCCCCCCCAGACCAGAAGGACTTCATCTGGACGGTGCCCACTCCCCCCAGGTCTGCTCCCCTCCTCGGCTCAACTCCAAGCCCCTGCATGAGCACTTCCACCTGGCCATTGCAGAGGGGAGGCCTGTTTCCTGCCCAGGCAGAGAGAAGCCTGCTTTGGGAGGATGTACAACCAACAAAACCTCTGGCTTTTGGTGTAGCCCAAATCTCTCTCTCTATACAATGGGGCCCTTTGCTGCTTTTGCCTGGCGCCTTACACACACTGGCATGCAACCCCCCCCCCCCAAGGTGGAAATTCAGATCATGTCGCCCTGAAAAGGTTTCCTCACACCCTGGAATAAAAGAACCATTTCCTGACCCTTGGGTTTTCCTTTACTTTTTATTTATTACTAGATACCAAATGAAGTGTGTTGGGGGGGGGGTCCATCTTGAAGCTCTGGCAAAAATGGGGCACTCCTTTCAAGATTGGGGATTTTGCCTAGAGATTTTGTTTGGTTTTTAAAATAATAATATTTTATCCCTTTTCCAAATAGAAAGTTGCATTTATTACTCAACAATTATATTCCATTTCAACAGAACTAGTGACTTCCCACTCGCCCAACATCGATGTTTACATACAATGGCATTTTACGGTCCTGTCTTATCTAATTTCACCCTAACATGTTAATATGTTCTGCTGTTTTCCTACTCTCCAAACACCGCTGTGGCTTTCACTTACGAGAAACAACTTTTTATATAGACCAGAAAAGTCTCCTTTGAAATATTCAAAATTTGTATCTCTTATCAGTGCTATCAATCTTCCCAGCTCTGCATGTTCCAAGATTTTGTTTGATTTTGTGAGTGTTAGGGAGCCCATAATGCAGCGAGGTTTTAGAAGGACGTTACTTGTTGTTTACTGTTGTGACAGTTGTTTTCTCAAAATTTATTTTCTGTACAATACCATGAAAATAAATAAAAACAGGCCCTTTGCCCTGGTGGGGTGAGCCCTTTGGGGGCCCTCCCACACAGAGACCAGAACTGGAGGTGGTTCAGGATTTGAACCCAGAATCTTCCACTGCCTTTCATGAAATTGAAACCTCTTGCTTGTCCCACGCAAGGTAGACTTGCTCTTTGTGGAAAGAATATGCCCAGGCCCTTCCATACCCTCCAACATTTCTCCGATGAAAATATGGGCGTCCTATTGCAAAATAATAATAATTTTACTAGTTGCCGCGGTCAGTCTGGGTAGCTTCCAGCATATATGTAAACATAATAAAATTTTAAACATTAAAAAAACTTCCCTTTACAGGGCTGCCTTCAGATGTCTTCTAAGGGTTGTATAGTTACTCCTCGGCTCGGGGGTCGCATAACTCCAGGCCCTCCCACATTTCTCTGATGAAAATAGGGAAGTCCTAAGGAAAAGCGGGACAATCCAGGATCAAATCAGAAACTGGAACAGCTTCTGTCAATCCAGGACTGTCCCTGGAAAATAGGCACCTGGAGAATCTTTGCAAAACTAGCTGAGGTTGCAAGGGACTTTCTCTCTTCCTCCCTCCTTCCTTGTGCTCTTTCAAAGCTGTGTTTGAGGTGCAGGGGTTAGAGCTTGCCTTAATGCTGTGGCCCCCACTGCAGCGGGGGGGGGGGGGGGAGCTACATTGTGTAAGGTGGTGGGGAGCTTTTTCAGCTCCCCCCGCTGTCCGGCCGCGGTGTCCTGTGCGGCACATGCAACATTTCTGAATGGGGCCCTTTGTCCTTCCCGGGGAAAGCTGTTCCCTGGCAGAAGCCCTGTGGATGGGGAGGGGGGCCGAATGAAGGTCTCCTTTGTCTAGCGGTTGTGTAGGAGGGGAGAGAGCTTTCTTTAAAGAAAGGCAGGCTTGTGTGTGTGTGAGTTTGTGTGTCTCAGCGCCTCTGGACCCCTGCATGGTGGTTGGAAACAATGGCCGGACTCTGGACGGCCTGAACAAAGGCGATAGGGCCACCGACCCCATTCCATTCTTCTAGTTCTCCCTCTCCCCACACCCTGCATCACTCTTGGGGTTTGGCAGCAAGAAGTGGGGGCTATTTTCCTCCCCAGCTGGTTCTCTGGACGTGCTTTGAAGCCTGGAAGAGGTTGGCAGGCCTCTTCACACAACAGTTGTAGAATCAGAGAGTTGGAAGGGACCCCCAGTGGTCATCTAGTCCAAGGCACGTCCAAAATGGGCCAGTTGATGGGCATTGCCATTCAAATGGTGTGTTTGTACTGTGTCTTGTGATGGGTTATGTGGGGTGGGGCTTACCTGGCCCCCCCATATTTTATTCAAGTTGGCACCACTGCTTCCAACTCCTCCTCCCTCCCCATCACTTTTCCTCTAGTGCTGTGTCTTTTTAGAGTGTTGCTCCTGTGATCTGTAAACTGTTCTGGGTGCCCCTTTTGGGGGTGGGTGCCGAAGAGCCGCATGATAAAAAAGTTATACATAATAATAAAATAATGGACAAATGCAATGTGGGTCCTATGACTGTGAAACTTGGATCTGGATGACCAGGGTTTGAATGCAGAAGGGCCATAACAGAGGGGTTAGCGCACCTGCTTGGCATGCAGAAGGTGCCATGTCTGGTCTGCAGCATCGCTAGGTTGGCTGGGAGAGACTGCCACCCAGTGTGGACAACGCTGAAGTAGGTGAAACTCAGTAGAAGGCAAGTTCCTGTGTTCTTCATTTATTTAGAACCATGAGGACTGCAAACTTAGTTTATTTTCAACAAGAGGCGCATGGCTCAGTGGCCAAGCACCTGCGTGGCATGCAGAAGGTTCTAGGTTCGTTCCCTGACTGCATCTCCAGACCCCCGCTTGAAACCCTGGACAGCTGCTGCCAGTCAGTGTGGACAACACTGACCTCAGTCAACACCTCTGATTCAATACAAGGCAAACTAAACCCCCAGCTTAAGCCATGCAGTTCAGTGCAGGTTGCCTCTGGAGCAGTGGCTGTTTTCTCAGCTTGACCCCCCTCACATGGTCATTGTGGATCTACAAATTGGGGTGGGGAGAAGCCATCTTGAGCTCCTGGGAGTAAATCTGGAGCATAAATGTGGTACCACTTTTGGATCGAAAAATGCAACCATATTATTTATATCATTAAATACAATAATATCTAACAATACAGCTTACAAATTATAAGCAGTATCTGGGATTTTCCACCATAACAAATCCCAGATACCTATATCAACAGTATATTTTATAAAATATGTTGTTATTGATAAATCCCAGACATCTAGTTTATAAATCATAGCGACTCCCAGATGCCTATCATCTGTCTTTTAAATGATTTTTTAATAAACATTGTTGAGATAGAGATCTGGGATTGGCTGACAACAATATTAGATGGAAGGTAGTATCTGGGAGGGGCTATAGTTTGCAAAACTGATACCTGGGAGCTGCCCTTAGTTACAAAATATTTGACCAATTATAAGACAGCAAATCCCAGATGCCTATCTTCTGTCTGGCAGACAGAAGATAGGCATCTGGGATTTGCTGTTTTATAACTGGTCAAATTATAGAGAGAGAGATACCTGGGATTTGCTAGGAAAAATATTTTTAATATCAGGCATTTGTTAATTCAGTTACCTGGGGATTAATATGACAGCTAAAAATGGGAATTAGTTTAAAGATAATTATGAAAAATGTTGGGCTGAAGTGAAAAAAGATTTAGAAATTTGGTCAAACTTGAAGCTTTCCTTGTTGGGTCGAATTGCAGCTATAAAGATGAATGTATTGCCTAGAATGTTGTTTTTGTTTCAAACACTGCAAATTTTGGACAAAATGGACTGTTTCAAGAAGTGGCAGAAAGACATTTCTAAATTTGTCTGGCAGGGCAAGAAGCGTAGAATAAAATTTAAGATATTAACTGATGTAAAGGAAAGAGGTGGATTTGCCCTGCCAGACTTCAAACTTTATTATGAATCAGCAGCATTCTGCTGGTTGAAAGAGTGGCTGCTTCTTGAGAATACAGACATTTTGGATCTTGAAGGTTTTAACAATGTATTTGGGTGGCATGCATATTTGTGGTACGACAAGGTTAAAGCACACAAAGCCTTCAAAAACCATATTGTCAGGAGAGCACTGTTTAATGTTTGGATTAGATATAAGGATCTATTGGAAAATAAAACTCCAAGGTGGTTGTCACCAATGGAGGCTAAGGCTCAGAGAAAACATGGAGGCCAAATGGCCAAAATATTGGGCAATTTTGGAGCAAGAAGGGGGCAGACTGAAATTGCAGAGTTTTGAGAAATTAAAAGATAAAGTGCGAGATTGGCTTCATTATTATCAGATAATGGAGGTTTACAATTCGGATAAGAAAGTTGGTTTCCAGGTGGAAAAATCTAAATTGGAAACAGAATTGTTAGAACCCAAAACTAAGACTTTGTCAAAAATGTATAACTTGCTGCTGAAATGGAATACTCAGGATGAGACGGTTAAATCTGTAATGATTAAATGGGCACAAGACGTTGGACATAATATTATGTTTGCTGACTGGGAACAGTTGTGGACCACCGGGATTAAATTTACGGCATGTAATGCCTTAAGAGAGAATATTATGAAAATGATATACAGGTGGTACATGACCCCAGTCAAGCTTGCAAAAATCTATCATTTGCCCAATAATAAATGTTGGAAATGTAAGGAAACTGAAGGTACAATCTTTCACCTTTGGTGGACGTGCCCTAGGATTAAGGCTTTCTGGGAAATGATATATAATGAATTGAAAAAGGTATTTAAATATACCTTCTTGAAGAAACCAGAGGCCTTTCTCTTGGGCATGGCCGGCCAAGTGGTGCCAAAGAAGGACAGAACTTTTTTCATGTATGCTACAACAGCAGCAAGAATACTCATCGCAAAGTATTGGAAGACGCAAGATTTACCCACCCTGGAAGAATGGCAGATGAAGATGATCAACTGTATGGGATTGGCAGAAATGACTGGCAGAATCTGTGACCAGGGAGAAGAGTCGGCAGAAGAAGATTGGAAAAAATTTAAGGACTACTTACAGAAATATTGTAAAATTAAGGAATGTTGAATGATGCTGGATTGAAATTGAGTGGTTTCTAGCTGTAATGATATAAAGGAATATGGAAAAAAAAGGATTGGATAGAAAACAAGGTGTTATTATAAGCTGTAATGCTTTAAGTTAAGGATTTGCTGAACAAACAATTTGAAATGGAATACAAGAAGGGGAGGTATGAGGAGGTCAGAGAAATATGTTATTGAAAAGTTGGTATTATGAACTATATGTTGTTTTTTTAGTTTTTTGTTTGTTTTTTGTTTGCATAAAAAATTGAAAACTTTAATAAATATCTTTTTTAAAAAAAAATTAAGTCAGTTACCTGTATTAGGCAGAAAATAGGTATCTGGGAGGGGCTATAATTTTCAAAACCGATATCTGGGATTTGCTATCATTAACATATTTTTTTGTTAAATCGTTTTTATTAAATCATCCAATTAACATATCAAATCATAATCCAATAGAAATAGTTTGGATGATAATTTGGTCTTTTTTATAGTTTTTTTTTAAATCATTAACCTTTCCCCAGGTACCTGCGGAGCCCGCCCCCCCCGCCCGCCGGCCGCTCCTCTTTCCCTCCCCGAGGCAGGCGGGCGCGCGCGCGGGGGCGGGCGGGCGTGTGCGCGCCGGGCCGGCCCTCCAGCTGCGCACATCTGGCGGGGGCGCGGGCGCTGCGGCAGCGCTTCGAGGAGGAGGATGGCGGCGGCGGCGGCGGCGGGCTACGAGGCGCTGGTGCGGCGCGGCTACGCGAGCCTGGCCGGGGCGCTGCGGAGCTGCTCGGGCTGCGGCTGGGAGCTGGCCCGCCGGACGTGGGCCGAGAGCGCGCGGCTGGCCTGGAGCGAGGCGCTGCTCTGCCTGCTGGCCGCCCTGGGCTGGACCCTCGCCCGCCGAGCCGCCACCCGACGCCTCTTTCGGGTTCGTGGCTTTGATTTGGGGGGGGGGGGAGAAGCCGGCTTGGCACCATCCTTGACTCGCCTTTTTATGTGGGGAGGGGGAGAACATGGTTTGGCACTGCAGGGGTCAAACCCACCCTTGACTTTGATTTGGGGGGGAGGGAGAATATAGCTTTGCTTTGAAGGGGTTAAATTGGCCTCATATTTTGGGCTGGGGGCGGCTTTCCAGTGCATTCCAGCAGTGAAATCGGTGCCTGCCTCGTTTCTCCCGTGTGGGTGGGGGAATTCACTTTGCATTGCAAATGTTACATTGGCTCTTGGCTTATTGGGGCGTGGGGGGGGGCTGGTTTTGCATTGCCAGGGCTACACTGGTCCTTTCCTTGCATTTTTTGGCGCGGGGGTGATATGGCTTTGTACCGCAAGGGTCAAACTGGCTAGTGCACACTGTCTTCTTTTGGTGAGGGCGGAAGAATCTGATTTTGCATTTCAGGGCCGCAAAATTGGTCATTAAAAACCCCCTCTTTTTGAGCAGCGGTGGGGAGTGAGATGGGTTTGCACTGCAGGGAGGGTTAATAACCATCACCTTTGAGGAAGAATCTGGTGCGGGTGGTGGGAGAAATGAAATCCATGCTGGAAATGTGTCAGTGCATTGCCTCCAGAAAAGGCAGCATCTCGTTTGTGCATTGATGGAGTGCGTAAAATTGGTCAGATCATTGCATGGAGCGGAACTAGGTTTGTACGTGTATGACAGAGAGATGGGGGGCACAACCAAGAAATCTATTTTGCTGTGGTGGAATAAAACGGCCTTTGCGTTATATCCAGAGAGGCAAGTGAAATGTGCCATTGTAATGGGGGGGGGTGTGCAATGAGGGGCAGGTGAAAGTGTTTGGTCTTTTGCATTGCCAAGGGTGGGGGGAGGAAGTAAAATCAGTCATTGTGTTGTATTCTTGGGGTGACTCCATTTGGAACAGGGTGGCCTTGAAAATTGTGCGCTCTCTCTCTCTCTCTCTGTGTCAAAACATGTCGTCACATCTTCCTGCCGGGTGCGAAATCTGCATCCTTGACATGGCATTTTTTGCAGCAAAACGTGGCATTGTCTGTGAGGTGGAGCTGGAATGGGGCCTGAAGCCTGTTGTTGGGTACCCATTTGGGTGGGGGGAGGCAGGGATGCAAAATTTTCAGGGAACGAGAAGTCTTATTTGTTGTGGGTTGGCTAGCTTCTTAAAAAACCCAGTTTTAGAAGTGTGTGTTCAGATTTGAAGATGGTATCTGATGTTAGATCCATCCTCAGAGTAGACTGACCAAAGTGGATGGATGTGACTAACTCAGTGGGACTGGCGGGGGGGCTCCGAAATATATACCTCATAAATGTGTGCATCTCTTGGGGGGGGCAACAACTGGGGCATAGAGGAATTTTCTTCTTCTTCTTCTTCTTCTTCTTCTTATTATTATTATTATTCTCTTTAAAGCTTTGCATGTTAGAATAATAGAATCATAGAATGGTCGAGTTGGAAGGGACCCCAGGGGCCATCTAGTCCAACCCCCTGCAATGCAGGAATCTCAGCTCAAGCATCCAGGACAGATGGCCATCTCACCTCTGCTTAAAACCCTCCCAGGAAGGAGAGTCCACCCCCTCTCGTGAGAGTCTGTTCCACTGCTGAACAGCTCTTACTGTCATAAAGTTTTCCCGAATGTTTAGTTGGAATCTCCTTTCCTGTAACTTGAAGCCACTGGTTCGAGTCCTACCCTCCAGAGCAGGAGAAAACAAGCCGGCTCCCTCTTCCACGTGACAGCCCTTGAGATATAGGAAAATGGCTCTCCCAGCTCCTCTTTTCCAGGCTAAACATACCCAGCTCCTTCAAGCACTCCTCATCAGGCTTGGTTTCCAGACCCTTGACCATCTTGGCTGCCCTCCTCTGCACATATTCAGGCATCTCAATATCCTTCTTAAATTGTAGTGCCCAGAATTGGACACATTATTCTGACCAAGGCAGAATAGAGTGGGACTATTCCTTCCCTTGACCTGGACACTAGACTTCTGTTGATGCAGCCTAGAATAGCATTAGCCTTTTTTGCTGCTGCATCTCACTGTGGACTCATGTTAAGCTGGTGCTCCACTAAGACTCCTGTTGAAATACTTCTTTTATCCAAATGATATTTTATTAAATGTTCAAAAGTTTAACATATACACTCCAATATGTAATAATATTTTATTTAGTTTTGTCAACTTCCCACCCCATTTCAATTGTGTTTTTATTTCTCCTTCTCTGCTGTGCCCTATCTTCTATCTCTTATACTATAACAACAATAAAATAATTTCTAATTCCTTCCATTCCTCGTAGTTCAAATCCTGCTCATGAGTTCATCATACTATAGTATTTCTTTAGGTAATCTGAAAAGGCTTTGATTGCGTGTTGAAAGCTTTCAAAAGTACTGGATATATTGATAAGATACTCCCTATGATTCTACGATCCCTCATGCTGAGTCAGGCCTTCTAGCTCAGTATCTTTGACTCTGGGGTTGAGGAGATGATGGGGATGGAACCTGGAACCTTCTGCATGCAAAGCAGGTGTCCTAGTTCTGAGCTGCAGCATTCCCTGTGAGTTACTGTCTTTAGATGCCAAGAGAGGTAAGGATCTAGTCCTCATGGTTCAGCGTAAAGGGCCAGTTTAAACAGGAATGTAGAGAGCTTCCTTACTCTTACCAGTTAACAGTTGTGAGAACAGAATACTGGACTAGATTCCCCATCCCTGACCTGATCCAACGGCTGCAGGACCCATTCTTAGGTTCATAAGAAGTTCAGAAGAGCCTCCTGGATCAGGCCAGTGACCCATCCGGTCCAGCATCCTGCCGATCAGACACCTGTGGGAAACCTGCAAGCAGAATCTGAGCTCCACAGCGCTCAGCCATCCTGTGCAGTAAAAATTCAGAAGGCATTATTATTCCCAACTACAAAGGTTGAGAAGATCCTTCATGGGGATCTGCCATCAAAAGCCATTCCAGAACGCGGCTGCCAGACTGGTATCCTCACTTTTCACAGCTGTAGCCTGTGCATGCTCTGGTTATCTCCTGCTTGGACTACTGCAATGCGCTCTCCGTGGGGCTACCTTGGAAGGTGACTCAGAAACTGCAACTAACTCAGAATGAGGCAGCTAGACTGGGGACTGGGACCATATAACTGGTCCTAAAGGATCTTCCCTGGCTCCCAGTATGTTTCCGAGCACAATTCAAAGTGTTGGTGCTGACCTTTAAAGGCCTAAACGGCCTCAGCCCAGTAGACCTGAAGGAGTGTCTCCACCCCCATCGTCCATCCACTGAGGCTCCGAGGGCCTTCTGGCAGTTCCCTCCCTGCGAGGTTACAGGGAACCAGGCAGAGGGCCTTCTCAGTGGTGGCACCCGCCCTATGGAACGCCCTCCCAGCAGATGTCAAGGAAATAACTATCTGACGTATAGAAGACGCCTGAAGCCAGCCCTGTATAGGGAATCTTTTTTATATGCTGGAAGCTGCTGAGGGTGGCTGGAGCAACCCAGTCAGTTGGACGGGGTACAAATAATAAAATGATTATTGTTGTTGTTATTCATCAATTAGCTCAATTCTCTTTTAAAGCCATCCAATCTGGTGGCCATCGGTGCCTCCAGTGGCAGGGAGTTCCATAGTTTAAACCATGCAAAGGGCTTTCTTTCCTCTTCAGAACCTTCATTGGACGGCCACGAGTTCCGGCATTTTGAGAGAGGGAGAAAATGTTACAATGATCAGACAACGGAGGATGACTCTTAATACCAGTTGCTATGAAACACAAAGGGTTCTTTTTAGTTCCTTATGATTCCTCAGTGGACACTCCATGGAGAGAGGCAGTCTAACTTAGAATGGGAAGAGGCTGCTGCTCTCACTGGTCTGCCGCTCTGAGGACAGGAGGCTGGACTTTGATGGGGCCCCTGGGTCTCATCCTGCACAGCTCTTTGGCTGTCTTTGGGAGTTGTAATTCAGCCACCTATGGAGCGAGCCAGATGTTGGGGAAGAGGAAAACTGTCGCTGGCTGGATTAGGGTTGGCTAATGCTGCTCCCTCTGGATGTTCCTGGACCCCAGCTCCTGCCAGCCCCCACCAGCCAGCATGCCCAGTGGTCAGGGATGGTGGCAACAGGCCCTTCCCAGCAGAGACCGTGTGTAGTGGTTAGAGCAGGGTTTCCCAAACCTGGCTCTCCAACTATTTTTGGACTACAACTCCCATCACCCCTAGCTAGCAGGACCTGTGGTCAGGGATGATGGGAACTGTAGTCCAAAAACAGCTGGAGACCTAAGTTTGGGAAACGCTGGGTTAGGGTGTCAGACCAGGACCTGGGAGACCAGGGTTCAACCCCACAATCAGCCGTGAAGCTCATTGGGTGCCTTTGTGGAGAGCAGTCCTTGCCTCTTGGCCTAGCCTGCATCCCAAGGGTGTTGTGAGGATAAAATGGGGGGGGGGGAACCATGTACACCCCCCTGAGATCCTTGGAGAAGGAAGAGGGAAGCAACAACTGACAAGCTTGCAGTCAAGGGGAAACATTTTGAAACAACCCTTTGTTTGGGGCTCTGGAATGTTCTCCTGCATGCTTCAAGGATCGGGGTTGAAACATTTTGTTCTTTTTATTGTTAAAAACAGTGGAAGGAAAAGGGCGGGGAGAGAAAAGGCTGGGTGCAAATGCTTAAAAAAAGAAGAAGTTAGGAACGCCCAAGGCAGTATGGGGTGAGGAGGAAGCATCTGGCAGCCATTGGCTAAGACTTCCGTGATGTCACAGAAAGCGTGGGATGAGTCCCTGGCTGCCATTGTGCCTGCAGAGGAGTGAAGGTTGTCTATGGGTTGCGGAAGAGTCTGGTGCAAGAGCAGGAGATGGAGACAATCTGGCGCGTGTGCGTGCGTGCAGGAAACCAAAGTGTGCACAAGTTTTCACACTGATTGTGAAGCATATACTATTGTGTCACCTGCACCTTTGGCTTTACAAATGCACCTGCAAAGAGGTATAGGTGGGGATGTGGACTTGTCACTTTTAAGTTTATTCACCAAGCTGTGAATAGAAACTTGCCTGCTGGGGGCGGGAGGAGGGGGCGGGCTTTCTTGCCTCACCATCTTTGAGGAAGTCAGGAAAACAGCATTACGTGGGACAAATCTGCATTAGGTGAAATGATTTGGCCATTTTCTGAATGCCCATTTCTGCCTAGCACAGAGGTAGTTTTAAGTCTTGGTTTTCACCTGCCTGTGGTTGAGATGGGACATAATATTCAATTTCTACCAGTGGTGATTTTAATCTCCATGGTGGAATTCAACACTCAGCCTTCTCAGAGTAGACACAGTGAAATTAAGGAATATGCCTGTTAGGTCTGTTAATTTCAATAGCCCTACTCTGAGTAAAAGCCAGTTTTAATCCCATCCCTGGTTTCCAGATGTGCCCCTCTTTCTCACTTTTAAAAATGGAATCAAGTTTCTAGCTGTCATTGCAGGGCTGAATTTGAAGAACACCAAGTGAGGGCTTTGGGTTGATGAGTTTCCTCATCTCTTCTTGCCAAAATTCCCTCTTCTTAGTGGTTTCGCTACAATCAAGCAGTTCAGAAGAATAAAATAAATTGGGGAGGACTGCAGAATAGAGATGTCTAAACTGAGTAACAATCACAACCTTTAAAAACTCCCTTGATGCATCTACTAAAGATACAGCAGCTCTGGCTTCTGTTGCCTCCGGTTTCTAATCACCTTCCCCAAATCCCACTGTGCTTGAGGACTAGAAAGTTGCCTCCCATTTTTTAAAAAAACTGCCTCCTAATTTCACAATAAAAAAGAGAGTTGTGATTCTTTGCTTTTCTATGCGGCCTGCGGAGAAAGAGAGGGAGAAACCTTCCATCTTCAAGGCTGCATCTGGGTTTTGTGTCACCGGACTCATCAGTTTTGGGGAAGGTCACCTCTGCATGGTACATGCAGTTGCGCTGAGATGACCACACAGCGCTTCCAGACACTGCAACTTGGCTTCAGCTCCTCCTCTCCTCCAGGGAGGCAGGATGGGAACAGAGCAAAGCGAAATGGACTCTCTCCCCATCTCTCAGCCTCTTTCTGAAAGCTGCTCTCTCTCTCACCCCACCCTCCCCGACTGCACATCTGCTTTAGTTGTTGCCAGGATCAGATCAGACCGTGGTAGTTTCAGCCTCTCTGCGTAGGCTGCAGAGGAAACCGCAAGGGGAGAGAAACTGTCAGCAAAAGTCGTGGCTTCTCCCAGGCATGACCGATCTCTGTCTCAGCAAATGGGTCTTTGATCTGCTGTGGCTTCCCCTGGGAGGGTTCGTGGATCAGTGGGGTTTAAAACACGGGTAGGCAAACTAAGGTCTGGGGGCCAGATGCGGCCCAATCGCCTTCTAAATCTAGCAGGTGGATGGTCTGGGAATCAGCTTGTTTTTACATGAGTAGAATGTGTCCTTTTATTTAAAATGCATCTCTGGGTTATTTGTGGGGCATCGGAATTCGTTAATTCCCCCCCTCCAAAATACAGTCCAGCCCCCCCCCCAAGGTTTGAGGGACAGTGGACCGGCCCCCTATTGAAAAAGTTTGCTGGCCCCTGGTTTAGAAGCTGAGGTTGTCTTAAGAAGGCCAGGCCAGGAATGTCCCCTTCCCTGAATGTCTGGAGATTCGCTGCCAGTCCATGTAGGTAATACTGAGTGAGATGGAGCAATGCCCTGATGCAGTCTGAGGCAGCTTCCTATGCTTAAATTAGCTATTTGAAAGGTCCATGAGGACTAGAACCTTAGCATGACTTTACAGGAAGGCCCATACTGTTGGCACCTGTCTGTCTCAAGAGACAATGGAGTGTGCCTCCAGGGGTGAAGCTGAACCTCGTGTGAGCAGCAGCAAAGCGATCTGCCCTGGGTGCAAGCCTGGGCCGTGTGTCTGGAGGTCCTGGGCTGCCCAGATGACAAGACGCCCTTTTCGGCTTCACTGACGGGCTCCAAAGGAAAGCAGAGCAAGATGATTGGCACCTGTGCGGCTGGAGGAGTTTCCGGAAGGACTGCCTTAGGGATTCCACTCCAGATTTGTGGAGGGAGGTGGAATCCTGATCCTTTTCTTCTCCCAAATATAAACGTCAGTGGAGGTTGAGGACCACAGTTTTCCTTCTCCTAGGTGGGCTCCCTTCCCAGGCGGGTGAGCTCCTGTGGGACTCTAGACAAGAAAGGAATATCCTTCCCAACTTTGAGCGGGGGGG
This sequence comes from Podarcis raffonei, assembly GCF_027172205.1. NCBI lineage: Eukaryota > Metazoa > Chordata > Lepidosauria > Squamata > Lacertidae > Podarcis > Podarcis raffonei. Next base: position 1,402,329 of record NC_070619.1, on the reverse strand, counting down.
GGGGGTGAAGACAAGAGACAACAATGAACCATAACGCTCTTTGCTGCTCCTGCTCAGGCTGCACAGAAAATGCATTTTGGTTCCTGAAATTCATTCTGATTGTGCAGATAAAATAGAGTCTACAGGGTGGGGTATCAGTGGGTGAAATTATTCCAGATCCATGCATCTCCAGGCAAGCACCCCCAGATGGTGGAGATGTCAGGCGCCATGCTGGAGCCCAAGCATCTTCACTTGGTCTCAAGTGGTTGAAACACTGGTTGAAAGAGACCACGAGGGTCATCTAGTCCAACCCCCCGCAGTGCAGGAATATTTTTGCCCAACACAGAACTCGAACCCGCGACCCCGAGATTAAGAGTCTCATGCTCTACCGATGCAGCTATCTTATGTTCTTGCAGCGATCTGATCTGTCGCAGGCAATGGAAAAAGAACCTGATCGGTGTGTCATTGTGGCGGGCAAAGGTGTGATAAGGACCAGGGAGTGTAAAGTTAATCTGGGTTGCATTTTACACCACAGTGTTGTGTGTTACGATCTGCCCTGCTTAGACAGCCAGTCCGGTTAAAATGTCTTCTGCTCCAGCCAGACAGCAGAAAATGCCTTCGTGCATTCGTGTATTTCACTTGACTCTTCCAGTGTGACAGTCCTTGTCTGTGGAGGAGGAGGGTAACAATATTTAAAACAGTTCTGTTTAATTCAGCAAAGTACAAAGAAATTAGGTTTAAAAGTAATCAGGTTTCAATAGCTTGTGAGAATCAAGTGTCTGTCTGCTTTTCTTTTCCCTGACACCAAAAAAGACGTAAATGTGTGTGTTCCTGCATCTGTGGGGGGGAAACCATTTTTAAAGCATAAAAGCAGCACTTTGGCCAAGATTGTGGTGGATTTGCAGAAAGATGTGGTTAATTACCTATTCTAGATTTGCTTATCATGACTAACATACGGTAGCAAGGGAGATTGCTGTCTTGCAGCAGGTTATGTATTTTTAGCTTCCGCCTTCTCCAGCTGCCTCTTAAACTGAATCAAAAATTTATTGTGTTATATATAGAATCATAGAACTGTAGAGTTGGAAGGGACCCTGGGGGTCATCTAGTCCAACTCCCTGCGATGCAGAAGTAGGCAGCTGTCCCTTACGGGGATCGAATCGGCGACCTTGGCATTATCAGCTGTAACCAAACTGAGCTAGCCAGGCATCGCTATATATTTCCATTATTGTTATGTTAGTCACTGTGCATGTGTGTGTGTATATGTATTCCTCATTATTTTAATGCATTGAACACTGAAAAATAAATCACACTTTTCCCCTATACATTTTAAAATTAAATCAGCATCTTCAGGTAATCTTTGCTGCAACCCTGTGAGACGGACGAGTATGATTTATGCCCATACTTCAGATGGGGAAGACTGAGGCCCAAAGTGGGCTTGCCTCCAGATCTAGGGCTGCCTAGCAAGCTCACCTGCAGAGACGGGAACCCACCCCTTCCTATTTTATAGGGCTCCGTTGGTGCACCCAGGTGCTTTTTACAGATTTCCATAATCCTGGTCTTTGCCCCAAGGAAAAAACAGTCTAGAGAGTGAGGAGAACAGGGGAGTGAAATGCAGCTGGCCACCCAGCTGTGTTGGAAGAGATCCCAAGGATCATCCAGTCCAACCCCCTGCTATTCAGGTAATTAAGGGGGAACAAGGTGTCATTTAAGGAGGCAAGGTCTATGGGAGTTTGTGTTGAGGTCGGGAGATGTTTAGGGGTGAAGTGAAATGAAGGGGGGGTGTCAAGAAATCTGGGCAGGTGGGTTCATATGAAGCCTTTTATAAGAAAAAACCTTGGGTTGGGCTGGGGCCCCCGTCCCTCGCAGGGTTGTTGTGAAACTAAAACAGGAGCATGTTGGGGGGTGTCATCCTTGAGCCCCTTGGGGAGGAAAGGTAAGATATAGAAATGCACTCAAAGCTGCTACTGATTATAAAAGGGTGACGTTTCTAGACCTCAAGAACTTAGGTGGCACCAAACAGAAGCTCAAAGAGACGGGTGGGAGACCTCTGAAAACTGAGGGTGGAGGAGAGAGAGAAAAACAGAATTTGACACAGGCAGATGGCTGTTTCCTCAGACTTGTTTCATATATTCCCATCCTTAATTGCAAAAAATAACCTCCCAAGACTGGGCTTTCTCCTGCCCCCGGGGAGAGAGCTGTGCTGTAGCCTCGGGCATCAATAATTTCTCCTCCTCCTGCTCCTCGCTCTCATTTTTTTAAATAAGTATAGGGTAGGATACATGAATGACAGCAGTCTGGTCCCTTGGCTGCCAGCCAGCTGCTGTTGCCAGAGCAACCAGCACAGGAAGACCTCTGTTGCTAGGGGCAACCGGGGACCGCACTTGGAAGAGGATGCCTTTGATGGTGGTGTCTGTCTCTTGCGTAAGAAGGCAGGCTTTGCAGACGGAGGTCAGGCAGAGAACTTGCTCTGGGAGGGTTCACCACCACAGCCCCACTTACTGACATTGGACTGCCTTCCGGCTCACCTACATCCAAAATGAGCCAAAGCATGTGGTTTTTCTTTTTTTAAAGGGCCTGGCTGGACATCTAGCTTTTGGAGAGAAAGATAAGGGGTGGGGAGAGAGAATAACGTCAATTAATTTCTCTCTCGCACAATTTGATGGAATAAGTCCTGCCTTCCCCCAAAGCAAAACTTGCTTAACCTTAGGGCAAAATGTGTTTAACTGGGTTGCATCCAGTGATAGTCCTACTCAGAGCAGGCCCATTGAAATTAAAGGGTGTGTCGGCAGCAAGAATATTAATGGCACAAAAATGGAAGCAAGAAGAATTACCGACGAAAGAAGAATGGCGGATGAAATTGATGGACCATGCAGAACTGGATAAATTAACAGGAAGGATTCAAAACCTGCGGGACCAGAGAGTTAGTAAATATACAAACTATTTGAAAAGTAATAGTAATGAGAAGATGACGCTAGTAGGACTGCAAGAAGTTCTGTAAGGAGGAGAGCTATTCGTTAATGATAATTAAGAGTAATAGAATAATAGAAAAATTAAGAAATGCAGAATAAGTGATAAAGAACGGAAAATCATTAGAGGTGTTGACAGAAGTCTAAAATATTGTATAAGATAAGAAGTTATATTAGATGGTTATCAGAAATGATATGTTAAAAAACTAATAAAAATGTATATATATAAAAAAATGAAATTAACGGGTGTGTTGAACTTGGATCCAGTCATTTCAGTGGGTTGTTCTCTAAGTGGAATTTCATAGAATCATAGAATTGTAGAGTTGGAAGGGACCCCCCCAGGGTCATCTAGTCCAACCCCCTGCAAAGCAGGAATCCCAGCTAAAGCATCCCTGACAGATGGACACCCAACCTCTGCTGGAAAACCTCCAAGGAAGGAGAGGCCACCACCTTCTGAGGAGACCCTAACCTGGCAGGAAGCCCCATTGATTCCTTTGGGGCCTTTGCATCTGAGGAGCCTGTGCAAAACTTGCCACTTCTAGCTGGATGGATATAATGGAGAGTCTTGTGGCCCCTTGAAAGACTTGCCAGATTCATGATGAGTAGTCCATCAACATTGGGGCTTCGGCTAGATTTTTCTTGGGATCCCTTCCAACTCTGCAATTCTATTCTTCTTTCTGGAAGGCTCCACAGTCTGGAGAAGGAAGCTAATCATTTACAACAAAATAGTATAAAAAAAAAGGGAGAGGGTTCTTTGTTTATTATTACTAGTCAGACTTTTGTGCATGAAAAATAGCGGGAGGGGTGGGTTGTCTTTGTGGATTAGTGATTTGAAGTCCGTACATAATTTTTGACCTGGCAATATATCATGAATCAAGATATGTGTGTGTGTGTGCTATGCAAAAATCACAATGCAGGCCTGTACATAGCTCCATACTTATTTCAGACAGTGTCATATATTAATATATTGTGATGTTTCACTGGTGATATATTGTGATATTGAAAACCAGATATCGCCCAGCTTTAGTCCTCACTCTTCTGGCCTTTGGCTCCATTGGGTGCCTGCGAGCGCATCTCCTGCTTCTTCCGCCCTTCCTGGACATCTTTGCAGAGCAGGAACCCCGCCAGGGGCTGGTGCAACACAAGGGAGCCGGAAAAGCAGAGGGAAATTCGAGGAGGTGGAAACTGGAAAGAAAAAAAAACCTGACCGTGAAACAGAGGCCACAACCTCAGCAGCTTTTGAGACGGGCTCCCTGCTTGGGAATGCTATATTAAGACCTCAGCTGCTCGGGTGATCAGGTCACAGCCGGAGCCAGAACAAGCCCTGCTGTGGCAAAATCAGGGATCGGAGGAAAAGCTTATGTGCTTCCCCCCCCCCGCCGCCCGAAAAATAAATCAAACTGACCTGTGGCTCTCCAAATGTTGCTGGACTACAATTTGCCCTGTCCATTGGGCATGCTGGCTGCGTTTGGAGCCTCAGCAACATTTGGCAGGATTTAGGTTCCCCCGTCTCTGATCTGAGAAGAGGCCTTCCCCTTATCTCTGGAGGGAAGGTCTTATCTCTTTGAAAGAGAGGCCTTCCTCCTTCCATAGCCTCCAACATTAATTTTCTCCAATGAAAATAGGGACGTCCTGGGGAAAAGCAGAACATTCTGGGATCAAATCAGAGACTGGGACGCCTTCTGTAAATTGCGGGTTCCCAGGGCCAGATTTAGGTTTGATGAGGCCCTCAGCTCCTGAAGGTAATGGGGCCCTTTATATGTCCAGCTGTCCTTTGTCAACAACAAATTGTCGCTATTTTTTGTGTTGAATATATGCTATATGGTAATTTATGGACCTAATAGGTGTCTAACCAGTAATATTTTAGGGAGCAGGCTAGCCGGCTGGCCCATGACTTACATCATAGGAGCCTACACAACACAAAGCACTGTTGCTGTATGTAGGTTTTATTTGTTTTTATCTTATACTGTATTGTGGAAATGTACACCCAGGTTTTTTTCCTTTAATTTTTTTGGGGGCTCCCAAGATAGTGGGGCCCTAAGCTATACAGTAGCTTCCTTTAGCTTATACATAAATCCGGCACTGCGGGTTCCCGATCATCTCTCTAATGATATCTTGCTAGCAGCTAGAGGGACGCAGGTGGCGGTTGGCAGTTCAAATCCGTGCAATGGGGTGAGCTCCCATTGCTTTGTCCCTGCTCCTGCCAACCTAGCAGTTTGAAAGCACACCAGTGCAAGTAGATAAATAGGTACCGCTGCAGTGGGAAGGTAAACAGCATTTCTGTGCACTCTGGTTTCCGTCACGGTGTCCCGTTGTGCCAGAAGCGGTTTAGTCCTGCTGGTCACATGCCCTGGAAAGCTGAGGATGAACACCGACTCCCTCGGTCTAAACGTGGAGATGAGCGCTGCACCCCATAGTTGAATTTGACTGAACTTAACTGCCCGGGGTTCTTTACCTTTACCGATACCTGGAGCGATAAGAGTGCCTCATCCCTGATGCAAAAAAGAGGCATTTCCATCTCTCAGGAGGGAAGGCCTTTTCTAAACAGAAGCATTCCTCCACCTTTTAGTTTCAGTAGGGAATGGGAAGTGGCCATCTTTTGTGGATGTTTTGGTTGAGATTCTTGCACTGCAGAAGGGTCGGCTGCAGCCCTGGACGCAGGATTGACCTGTGCCTCCATGGACAGCTGTGAGTCCAAAATGACCCCCAGGCTGTGCACCTGCTCCTTCGGGGGCACAGTTACCCCATTCAGGACCAGGGAGTCGTCCCCCCCTGTCCCCTAGAAGCAGCACTTTTGTCTTGTCAGGATTCCACCTCCCTCCATTAACAGCCTATCCTTTCTTCTCTCTGCCAGCCCTTCGCTGAGTGGTGCCAGCTGCCCCCCAAGGATGCTGCCAAGATGCCCGAGAGTGCCTGGAAGCTGGCCTTCTACACCCTCGCCTGGTCATACGGCGCCTACCTGCTCTTCTTCGCTGGATACCCCTTTTTCCACGACCCTCCTTCCGTCTTTTATGGTACGGTAAGCAGCGCAGGTCAAGTCAAGACTTGGGCAGCGGCTTCCCTCTTGCAAAACCTTTTCCCAGGGTAGCTCGGGCCCTGCGAACCTCTCTGTCCAACCCTTGAGACTCTTGCCAGGCCACCCCCTCACCTCACCCCCCCTTGGGTGGACGTAGAATCATAGTATTGGAGAGTTGGAAGGGACCCTGAGGATCATCTAGTCCAACCCCCTGCAGTGCAGGAATATGCAGCTATCCTCTACGGAGATTGGGGTTGCCACCTTTGTCCTGGCAAAATACAGCACAGGGCGGGGTGGTTGGCGGGGCGATATTATTTTTATCTGGTGCTGAAGTGACTTCAAAGCAATCCATTACAATCTATTGCATACCCGCCAACATTAATTTTCTCCAATGAAAATAGGAACATCCTATTATCCAGACCCTCCAACATTTTCCCGATGAAAATGGGGACGTCCTGAGGAAAAGTGGGACATTTCGGGATCAAATCAGAAACTGGGGTGGCTTCTGTGAATCTGGGACTGACCCTGGAAAATAGGGACATGGGGAGGGTCTGCTACTGCAGCCTAACAGGATGGCCCCTCCAGAATTTGACACGGACATTTGTGAATCTGTCTGTGCTTGGCTACCCAGAGCTTCAAAACGTGACCTTTCACTCGCCTTTCAAAGACGCATTTGGAGAGTATCCCTAATTTGGCAGAGAGAGAGAGAGAAGGCCTGGAATACAGGGCAAAACTGTATCAATACAGGACATAGCATTTTATATTGAAATACGTGACAATCCTGTATTATATAGGGCAGCTGCCAGTTGAACCTGCATGTCTCCTTCAACTCCAATGATGCCTCTCTGCTTCCCTGGATGCAGGATGGACCTTGCTGAGTCTCTCGCTCCGTGTGGGAAGAAACTTGACAAAAGTTTTATTTGTTGCCCCGCCTGCTTTTGGCAGCAGGAACTGTGCCGCTAAGCTATCACCCCTCCCCTAAAATCAAGACAGGGTGCTAGTCCTCAAGGTTATGAATGAAGAGCTGGTGCCATGGGAACAAGGAAGCTGCCTCACAGCTGCTGCTCGTCCTTCCTTCGGCCCAAGACTGTCTACACTGGCAGCAGCAGCAGCAGCAGCTTCTCTGGGTTTCCTTCCCCCACACAGAGATACCATTGAGGCTTAAACCAGGAACCTTCTGCACACAAAGCTCTGGTCCTTGAAAGAAAATAAAAGAGGGCCTCTTTTTTTTTTTTTTTTTTTTTGCTAAATCATTTTTATTGATTTTCCAAATTTTAACAAATAAAAGCAAATTTAATACAATTTCCCCAAAAACTGGCCTCCCACATTCCGTCTTTAATGTGCCCATAATTTCTTCTTGTTGCTGCATTATTTTCCTAGTTATTTCTGAGTCACCTTCCATTCCCTATAATTAATCTTATATTACAAATTTTTTTTGTTGCTTTTAACTTTTCCCCCTGAACCATCAGCTCTCCACTTGCCAATTCCTGCATGTACAATATTTTAACACTTCCAATATCTACAAGTGAGGCTGTTCATCCAATTGTCAATCCACAATAGTTCAACAATTATTATTTCTAAAATAAACTTCCCTTCCTTCCTTCTGCGTGTATGAAAACCTAATAGTTCACTTTCACTAGATGTTTTCCCTTTTTTGCAAAATAGATAATGCGGTGCCTGCATTTCTGCAGCTGCAAAATCACAGGTGCCTCTGGGGATAGGATGGGACCCAAAAGTGAATTAATTTTAATTCATTTTTTTGCAGCAATGCCCCCTTGTGGTGACAGCCCAGAATGTCCATTCAGGACACCCACTAGCTAGCAGGCTTTGTTCTTTCCTTGTTGGTATGACTTTGCAGGATTCTGGGGCATCCGGGGTTCCTGATGGGGGGTGAGAGTGGATCTGGGGTGTGTGGCAACTCTGTCCCTTGAATTGCTTTGGCTCCCAGCAGGCTGGCCAAGGGAAAGGCTCTCTTCTGCCTTGGTCAGACCCCACCTGGAGTCCTGTGTCCAGCTCTGGGCGCCACAATTTAAGAAGGATGTTGACAAGACGGAGTATGTGCAGAGGAGGGTGAAGGAGATGTTCAGGGGTCTGGAAACCAAGCCTGATGAGGAATGGTTGAAGCAACTGGGTATGTTTAGCCTGGGAGACTGAGAAGAGACTGAGAGGAGAGAGGAGAGACATCTTCTAATATCTGAAGGGCTGTCCCGTGGAAGAGGGAACAAGCTTGTTTTCTCCTGCTCTGGAGGGTAGGACTTGAACCCAGGGCTTCAAGTTACAAGAAAGGAGATTCTGACAGCAAAAACAGGAAAAACTTTCTGACAGTAAGAGCTGTTCAACAGTGGAACGATCTCCCTCAGGAGACTGTGGCCTCTACTTCCTTGGAGGTTTTTAAGCAGAGGTTGGATGGCCATCTGTCAAGGATGCTTTAGCTGAGTTTCCTGCATTGCAGGGGGTGGACTGGATGACCCTCGGGGTCCCTCCCAACTCTGCAATTCTTTGATTGTATTATTCTTGCCCCCTGGCCCTGCTTGCAAGCTTCTCACAGCCCTTGGCTCAGTTGGTAGGGGGCTGTAGATGGAAAGCCAGAGTGTGAGATCAAATTCTCCATGGCAGCTAGAATAATAATTGATTCCTGCACTGCGGGGGGGGTTGGGCTAGATGACCCTTGGGGGTCCCTTCTATGATTCACTGACCTTGCTTTCTCCCTTCTCCTTTGTGGCTTTCCAGGCTGGAAGAGGGGCATGGAGGTCCCGCCAGGCATTGCCATCGCCTACCTGATGCAAGGCAGCTTCTACGGCCACTCCATCTACGCCACGTTCTACATGGACGCTTGGCGCAGGGACTCGATCGTCATGCTCGTCCACCACGTGGTGGCCCTCATGCTCATCACCTTCTCTTACATGTTCAGGTGCGTCCCCATCCGCACATGCTCCCTCCCTCCCTTGTTTCCTGCCTGGCTACACCTCTGCTTGGTGGCAGAGCGCACTCTCTGCATGCACAAAGTCCTGGGTTCCAAAGCAGACTAAGGTCCCTCTAGTTCAGCATTGCCGGCACTGAGTGGCAGCAGCTCTCCAGTGTTTCAGACTTGGGGGTGGCACCCAGCCCTTCCTGGAGATGCTATTGGAGATTGAACCTTGGGTCCTCTGTGCTTAGAGCACGTTTAAGGCCACCAAACTCTGGTCCTTCCCCGCAGGATAAAGTAAGATTCTAGTCCTCAGTGTTTGAAATTAGCCATGCTCCAAGCACATTTTGAACCTGGCTTTTGACCCTTTGCGACCAAGTGAAGATGCCTGGGTGCAAGGATGGGGAGGTGCATGCCTGGAGATGCTCGGATCTGGGCTGTTTTCACACACTAATACCCCATTCGGTATAATTCTATCCACTATATTTTATCTGCGCTATCAGAAAGAGGGGACGCAGGTGGCGCTGTGGGTTAAACCACAGAGCCTAGGACTTGCCGATCAGAAGGTCGGCAGTTCGAATCCCCGCCATTGGGTGAGCTCCCGTTGGTCCCTGCTCCTGCCCACCTAGCAGTTCGAAAGCATGTCAAAGTGCAAGTAGATAAATAGGTACCACTCCAGTGGGAAGGTAAACTGCGTTTCCATGTGCTGCTCTGGTTCGCCAGAAGCAGCTTAGTCATGCTGGCCACATGACCCGGAAGCTGTATGCCAGCTCCCTTGGCCAATAAAGCGAGATGAGGCCACGACTGGACCTAATGGTCAGGGGTCCCTTTACCTTTACCTTTATCAGAAAGAATCTCAGGAACCAAAATGCATTCTTTGTGCAGCCTGAGCAGGAGGAGTCAAAAAGAGGTTGGAATGGACCAAAAGTTATGCAAACTGTCCCTGGATCAAGGGACTTTTCTTCTTTAAGTTCTCAAGGCTCTTATCTTAGCTCAAGGTTGTCCTCTGAACTAGGCGGATGTTTAACTGAGAATCATTCGCATCATTTGTAAGATAAGACTTTCCCCAATGTCAACTAGACATTCCATTTTGGCGACTGTAACCTTGGTTGAAGGAGCCATTTGGTCCCTGGCTTATACACCTGAGTTTCCCACACTGGTCCTCATCGTCTGAAATAGGAGCATAGGGTGCCGCATTGCACTAGCACAGACTACTTATACAAAGCCTAGGAGAGGCTCTGTGGGGTCTTGGGCAGAGAAGGGCCTTTCCCACCAGCTTGCTTTTTTAAAAATTATTGTTGGCACCCGTCCATCTCGAGAGACAACGGAGTGCACCTCTGGTGGTGAAGTGAAACCGCAGGAGAATCACAGCGCGCACAGTGGCTGCAGATACCAGTCTGAGTTGCTGCTCCAAAGTGACTGGGCAGCGTGTCTGGAGGTCCTGGTCTGCCCAGACAACAAGACCCCCCTCTTGGCCTCGCTGACGGGGGGGGGGGGTCTTTAAAGATTTTCAGAGACTTTGAGTCTAAAGATTTCATTTTGAACTTGCTATGGTTTGAAGGAATTCTATAAAGATTGTCTGGTCATCGTGTTGCTTCGACATTGTTGAGGTCCCGAGGGAAGCAGAGCAAGGGGCTTGGCACCAGCTTCTTCCATGTTCCAAATTCAAAAGTAGATTACTCACCAGAAAAAGGTGGGGTTCATTCTAGACACCGCCGGCTACTTGGAGAGTCTCCAGGTGATTATTTGGAAATCAGCTGGTGCCAGCTTCAGTGTTGACTGGAGATGTAATATTTCAGCAGCAAAGCACAGACCTCTGAGTGTTCAGCACTTTCCCCACTGCCTTTCGCTCCTTTCTGGCATCATTGTCAGGCACCTGTTGAACCTCCTCACAAATCTCAGGTTCGCACTGTGCAAAACCAACCCACGCATTTGTGACCTGAAACCTCTCAGGTGGAATTCCCTTTGTTGCCCGAGATGATCGCCTGGGCACAAACTGGGGTGACTCTTCTGACCCACTGGGGCCAGCATGTGAGTCTCCTTCATCAGACGACTCCCCCTCTGACTTGACACGTCTGTGAGCTTTCTCCATTATGCTAACAGGAGATGAGGGCTCACTCTTGGACACTCTTTTAACAACCTGTGGAGACGCCCTACTCTGTTCAGGGACCTGGTCCCCACCAGCAGGTTCAGCCTCTGGCTCTCCCTCCTCCTCAGATTCAGACAGATAATCTGAGTGAACGTCAGGGCTCGCTTTGCGCCTTGCCCAACCATCCTGCTCACAGAACTCAGCATGTTTACTGACCAGAAGCTTGGTCTGATCACCTTCTGGATATGCAAATCTCCACCCCTTTGTCGCAGGTTCATACCCACAGAAGATCATTTCCTGGTACCTTGGGCCACCCTCTTGCTGCTGAAACTTTGGTACAGGCACCATGGCTCTGCTACCGAACGCACGAAAGAAATGCACCCGCGGCCTCTCTCCGTTGAGCAAGAAATACGGGGTGTCACCTACCACTGAATTGTAGCACCTGTTCATCGTGAAATTGGCCGTCTTTACCGCCTCCCCCCAAAAACTTTGAGGCAAACCAGAGTCACACAGTAGAATCTCTGATACTTGAACCAGAGCTTTACTCCTAAGCTCTGCCACGCCACTCTCCTGAGGAGAAGTCACCTTGTGACGTATCCCTCTCTGGCGAAAGAAACTCTTTAGAGCAGACCCAGTGGCCTCTGACCCTCGGTCACACTTGAACCCCTGCACCGTGGTGGAGAACCTTAGTTCCACCTCTGCAACCCAATCTTTGATCAGTTGCGTTGCCTCCTCCTTCGTTCTCAGCGTGAACGCCCATGAGTTCTGCGTGAAATCATCTGTCAGCGTCAGCAGAAACTTGGCCTTGCCCAGACTTGGCTGTGGCATGGGACCAAAAAGGTCTGCATGTACAAGCTCGAAAGGCTTTGTGGTTACTCTCTCCACCCTGGGATAACTATATCCCTTGTTCTTGGCTTTCCTGCAAGCCCTGCAATTCAGAAGTTCACCACATTCTCTTACCTTGCACCCTTTGGTGCACTCTGATAACATCTGAATGTCTTCACAGGAACCATGTGACATTCTCTTGTGCCACACGCAAGCACATGAAACATGAGTGTGACTGGTGGCCTTCCCAGCATTCCCCTCACCCTCCAGAGGTGTTTCCAGAACAAAGAGGTTGTTCTGATTTCTCTCAACACGTACTAGCTGCTTCCCCCCTCTGGAAATTGTACAGACATTCTTCTCAAAACAAACCATATACCCCTCCTGTAAGAGACATGGTACAGATAAACGACAATGTTTTATCCCTGGCGACACGTAGACTTCCAGCTGCGCCTGCAAGAAAGAAACAAACACGTTTCCCACATTAGTAACACGTCTCTGTGACCCATCAGCAAAACACACTGTTTTCCCAGCTGAAACAGCTCTGCAGTTCCTCATCTTGACACCAGGTGTCTCAGTGACTAGATGCGCATTAGCAGCAGAGTCCACAATCCAACGCAGCACTCTCTCCTCACTGGAGCTGTCCTTCTTTGTTGCCTTAACAACAGACTTCCCGCTGCCCCCGTCCTTGGGGCTTTTGCAGGTGTTCTCCAAAACTGCCATCGAAGCAGTTAGCTGATAAGCGCCTTCTTCCCTCTCTGAAGCACGTACTATCTGCGGCTTCCCACGCTTGCCTCCTCTGCAGGCCTGGTTGCCATGGAAACCCGGCTGGTTCCCATGGGAAGCGACCTTGGACACATCCTGCCCTGTCTCCCTTGCTCTCTGTGGGCAGCAGCGACGCAGATGTTCAGGGGAATTGCAAACAAAGCAACGCCGAGTGGAAAACTTTGCAAACTTGTCTTTGGTCTTCTCTGCCCCCCCAACCTTGCCAGCAGTGCTCCTTGAGGCCATACTGCTTCTGGGGACGTGGCTTCTGGCTCCCGCTGTGGTTTCTCTGCAAACCCTCTCCAGCTTCTGCCAAACAGCCTGGGCACTCTCAAGACCCTGGGAATGGCCTGCCTGGCCTGCACCCCCACTCCTAGGTGCACAGTTTTCAGAGGAACAGCTTGCCACTGCTTCTCTCTTTTCCTCTCTCAGCCGCTCTCCAGCACACAGCCCATCAGACAGACGTGTTGTAGCATTGCAACAGCCTCCCAACACAGTCCCAGCCCCCTCTGGGCTTTCTGGGCATCCCTCAGCCCCTCCTGGGCTTGGTGCTTCCTCTGAGCAGCTCCCAGCCCCCTCTGGTCTGGCTCCCACTGCCTGCCACGCGACCCAGGGCTTGCTTCCGTCCACCTTTTCAAAAGGGACTGCGTACGATTCATGGCTGTCTGCCATCTTCTCCCCCGGGGCCCAGCTTACATACGAACAGTAGTAGCTTCGTCTCGCACCCGGTTCGGCAGACCAGATCTTCCCAGCGAGCTCCCTGCCTCAAACGTAGGCACAGCTCCAGCTGTCTTTAGCTGCAGACTAGCGTCTTCTGCGTTTCCCCAGCGTCTCTTCAGCTGGCCACACACACAGGCACAAACTTTGCAACTGCTTCAAAGCGTTTGCTAACCCCATAACCTATGGAATGATTTATTTGTAGCTTTACCAGCCCGCCGGGGGTCCACACGCTTCCTCTGTGCGATTCTGCTCCCGGGGCTCCTCTCACGGTTCAGCAGAGTGTAAACACAGCGGGAAACAGAAACAGTAGCCACAGTTGCCGTGTGTGTGTAATAAATCAGGCTTAACGCACGGTGTCTCCTTTATCTTACTTTAAGTCTTTATTCTCGTAGCAAAACAAACATCATAACTCTCCTGGTGACAAAGCACACATCTTGCTCCTTTCTCGCAACGGAGCAAAACACACACTGAGAGAGACACAGGAAAACACTCCCCTCAGTATTCTAAACCACGCCTCAGAATGTGAGACGTCACTCAGAACTTCTTAACCCTGTAAGTTCTGATTCCCTCCACAGATTACTCACCAGAAAAAGGTGGGGTTCATTCTAGACACCGCCGGCTACTTGGAGAGTCTCCAGGTGATTATTTGGAAATCAGCTGGTGCCAGCTTCAGTGTTGACTGGAGATGTAATATTTCAGCAGCAAAGCACTGTGGAGATTTAAGGAGGCCATGAACAAGTGACTGAAGATGCTGCCATACCACATAATTTATGGCAGGATGTTCAGTGCCCTGGTTGCAGAAGTTGGACTAGATGATTCTTGTTTTGTTTTGTTTTTAATAATAATATTTTATTAAATTTAACAATAAGGAAAGACATCACCAAACAAAGGACAATAAAAGCACAAAACCAAGATTTCACAATACATAAAATACCTAAAATACAAACATTTAACCTAAAAAAGAAAAAAGAGAAAAGAAAGAAAAAAAGAAAAAGAAAAACCAGTCAACACACAGAAGTAAAATAAGAAAAAACACAAGTCACTCTTTTCTAATTATTCAACATTAATTAACTTATTTTCCTGACTTCCTCACGTCTCCCTTTTTTGTATCCCTTTTTGACAGTTGGTTCAGCAAATTCATATCTGTCAGGGAATCAGGAGCAGGAGCACTGGGGAGAGAGGATTGGGAGAGCGAAGGGGAAGAATCTGAGGGCAGCGTAGGGGAGTATGACAGTGGCCCGAGAGATTCCATGAGCTTCTCCAGCGAATCAGAAGATTCCCAGAAGGGGGCGCCGATGGTCAGGGCAAGGGGGGTCCCAGGGGGGACGCACCAGAAACAAGGAGCCAGAGGGGAACCCCAAAGCAGCAGTGGAGGATCGGGACCAGTTTCCCCACCAGAGCATAGTGGGGGGGAGGAGTCACATGTGTCAGGGCCAGCGTCTCCTCCAGAGAGGGAGTCAGGGCTGACCACGCCTCCATCGGAGAGTGGGGGAACGGAAGGGAGGTCAGTTGCAGCTAGCCCCCCCGAAGGGGGAAGCAGTGGCAGCAGCAGTGAAACAGTCAGGAGGAAAGCTGCTGGCTGGGCGCGCGCGCCAAGTTCAAATGTGCAGGCGCGCGGAACAGCAGGAGACCCGGATGGGGAACCAGCTCCTAAAGCCCGCCGGAGGGAGGGAGAAGGCTCAGGGGAATCAGCGGGAGAAGAGGCTAGAAAGGGCGGAACCCCGGCGGGCAGGCGGACCCAGAGGAGGAAGGAGCAGCGGAGAAGGTGGAGCAAGGCGAGGGTCTTAAATTGGTGTCAGGGGGGAGGAGACTCAGACGGAGCATCAGTGGTCTGACACTTTAGACGTGGGGCTGCGCGCTGCGGCTCTGGAAGTGAAACTGAACTTCAATAAAGACTTTTATACTTAACAACGAAGCAGCGTTGGTCCTTTGTGAGCTGGGACCTAGGGCAGCCCTGACAATATCCTACCACTTTGTCCTTAAGTATCCTACCTCCCAAATTTATAATTTCAAACTTTCACTCTCGTCACTAAAACCCCTTCATTTCATTTCAATGTCATCAGCATTCATACATTTTACACTGCTTCTGTAAATAAATTTTAAATTTCCTCCAATCTTCTTCCACCAACTCTTCTCCCTGGTCTCGGATTCTGCCAGTCATCTCAGCCATTTCCATATAGTCGATTACTTGCATCTGCCATTCTTCCAAGGTGGGTAATTCTTGTGTCTTCCAATGCTTTGCAATGAGTATTCTTGCTGCTGCTGTAGCGTACATAAAAAAAGTTCTATCCTTCTTTGGCACCAATTGGCCAACTATGCCCAGGAGAAAGGCCTCTGGTTTCTTCACAAAAGTGTATTTGAATATCTTTTTCAATTCATTATAAACCATCTCCCAGAAAGCCTTGATCCTCGGGCACGACCACCAAAGGTGAAAGAATGTGCCTTCAATTTCTTTACATTTCCAACATTTATTATCGGGCAAATGGTAAATTTTTGCAAGCTTGACTGGGGTCATGTACCACCTGTACGTCATTTTCATAATATTCTCTCTTAAGGCATTACATGCTGTAAATTTAATCCCAGTGGTCCACAACTGCTCCCAGTCAGCAAACATAATATTGTGTCCTATATCTTGTGCCCATTTAATCATGGCAGATTTTACCGTTTCTTCCTCAGTACTCCATTTCAACAGCAAATTATACATTCTTGATAATATCTTAGCATTGGGTTCTAGCAATTCTGTTTCCAACTTTGATTTTTCCACCTGGAAACCAATTTTTCTGTCTTGATTATAAACCTCTCTTATTTGAAAATAATGTAACCAGTCTCGCACCTTCCCTTTAAGCTTCTCATAACTCTGCAATTTCAGCTTATCACCTTCCTGTTCCAAAATTTCACAATACTTTGGCCATTTAGCCTCCATATTAAGTTTTTTCATAGCTTTCGCTTCCATAGGTGATAACCACCTTGGAGTTTTATTCTCCAAAAAAATCTTTATATCTTATCCGGACATTAAACAATGCTTTCCTGACAATATGGTTTTTAAATGCTTTATGCGCTTTAACCTTGTCATACCACAGATATGCTTGCCACCCGAATACATTATCGTAGCCTTCAATATCTAGAATGTTAGTGTTCTCAAGAAGTAGCCATTCCTTCAACCAGCAAAAAGCTGCTGATTCATAGTAAAGTCTAAGGTCCGGCAGGGCAAACCCCCCTCTGTCTTTAGCATCCGTAAGTATCTTAAATTTTATTCTGGGCTTTTTGCCCTGCCAGACAAATCTAGAGATATCTCTTTGCCACCTCTTGAAACAGTCCATCTTTGGACTAGATGATTCTTGGTTACATTTCAACTCTACGATTCTATGATTCTTGTTTGGGGCAGCACTGTGGCTTTTGCAGGCGTCTCGGGCAGAAATTCTCCGTCCAGTATATGCACTTAAACTCTACATGCCGTTAATCGAACCCAGGTGTGTGTCAAGGGTTGTGCTGGGCTCACCTGTGCTTGTATCCTCTCCTCCTGGCAATGTTGCCTTCAGGTACCACAACGTGGGAATCCTCGTCCTCTTCCTTCACGACATCAGCGACGTTCAGCTGGAGTTCACAAAGCTCAACGTCTACTTCAAATATCGGGGCGGGGTCTACCATCGTCTGAACGATTTGATCTCAAACGCCGGTTGCGTCTCCTTCAGCGTAACCTGGTAAGTTTGGCTGCCCTCAAACTCTGCACATGAGCAGCCCATTTCGAGGGAGGGCGGTTCTGCAAACTCCACCCCCCTCAAAAAGAAAACCCAGGAGGAAGGCATGTTACAAATTGTTGTTTGCTTGTGGCTAAAATAAATCGCTGTGGTGCTGCAATCCCAGTATTTTGCTGTTCAGATAGACTGCTCTTGTGCAAAATGTTTTCCAAAATTGTAAATTGCTTTGAGGTTTTGTTTGTTTTTTACAATCAAACCATACAGAGATTTTATTAAGTGAACGAACAAGAAGATTCTAGTCCTCCTAGACCAGGTCCCTTGTCCCCGCAGGTTCTGGTTCCGCTTGTACTGGTTCCCTCTCAAAGTGCTCTACACCACCTGCCACACCAGCCTCCAGACTGTCCCGGACATCCCCTTCTACTTCTTTTTCAATGCTTTGCTCTTCATCCTGACTCTGATGAACATCTACTGGTTCCTGGTGAGTAGCGAGCCTCACCATCGCCTTGCCCTGCAGGAATGCAGGAGTTGGGAACCTCATGAGCCCCAGTGCTGCAGGAAAGGATTTAGATACTAGGAGAGGATATATTGTTTACTTATTACCTTTCCTTGCTCACGTGAATGAAGTCAACAGAGGACTGTCCTTTGCAGGATAAACTTGGAAGCTAAGGCAAGGTTCATTTAACCTTCTAGAAACAATAATCCAGGACGCTTTGTTCGTCTTCTCAATCCTTCAACATATGAAGATTGGCTTTTGAAAATGATGGAATACGTGCAACTGGCAAAATTAACAGCAAAGCAAAGATTAGAGATCAAAATGATGAAAAATGCTTTGAGAACTGAATTTTTTGGGAGGGATTTAAAGAACTACTATAATGAGATGACCAGGACTTTAAATATGAGTGACAGCACAAATTATTAAGATAAATACGTAAAATTGTGTGTATTGAATAGTATAGGCAAAATATGCAGCATTTAAGGGTAAATATGAAAACCATGGAAATGGAGGACAGGAAGTCAACAGATAAAGTAATTTATGGATTATATTAAAATATGTAAAGATTTATTTTATGTGAAAAATTAATAAATAATATTTTTTAAAAAAAATATCCAGGATGCTTTAAGGCAGACTGGATTTTGCCTGGTATTGCCATTTTTCTCCCCCTTAGAAATAACACCCACACACATTGCTTTGTGAAAAAGTAAAAGTTGGCTTTACTTACATAGTAAATGTTGGGTGCTCTCCCCAGAGGTTCGCCTGGAGCCATCATTACATGTCTTTAGGCGCCAGGCAAAAACATTCCTCTTTACCCAGGCCTATGGCTATTCAATAATCTATTGCCTGTGAAAGTGGGGGGGAAGAGGACTGCTATCATAATGGCTATTTTATTATGTTTTTATCATGGGAGTGCGGGCCATCTTAGCCCACGTCACCCTGGCTGGGATGAACCAGGTTCTCAGGAAAGTGGGGGGCTGAGTAATGGAGTGCAAAATAGGGTTCTTAATTTCAGGGTCATGAGTTCGAGCCCCATGTTGGGCAAAAGATTCCTGAATTGCAAGGGGATGGGCTAGATGACCCTTGGGGTTCCCTTCCAACTCTACATTTCTATGATTGCCCCCTCTCCCTTCCTCTTTGCAGTACATCATCATCTTCGTAGTGAAGGTCTTGCTGGGGCAAGTTCGGGAAGTGAACGACGTCCGGGAATATGATGTTGACGCAGCCTGCAAGAAGAGAGACCGGGAGTTTCACGTCCCCAGCTGCTGGAAGGAAGGGTTAGTGTGCCAGGGAGGGAGGGAGGGAGGAAGAAAATCAAATTCTCACCAACATTCATTTCGCCTGGCTTCCCTGCTTCCATCAGTGGACAGCCATGCTCTTCTGGAAACCCTGCAAGTGGAGTGCAAAAGCACCCACCCTCTCCCAGATGTTTAGCTGCCCCCCCTAGCATTCAGGGATAGTTTGCACCTGAATGTGGAGTTCTTTTGATACAACTATCCTCCACAAGAATCGTCTTGTTGGATGAAACCCTTCGCCGTGGGCATCATTCTGCTAGTTTGAAGCCCAGAAACGGAGCATGTAAACCACTCTGAGGTAGACTGTGTCTAAATGTGGATGTTCCATTCAGCTCTTTGGCATTGAAAGGAGTGGGGTGTTTTCCCCAGGGGGAGGCAGGGCCAAGCCAGGGGAGCATGGAAACCCACTATTAAGGGTTTGACAAATGCATATTTTTTATAGTTTTTTATAGTTTCAGCTATTCCCAGTCGGGTTTTTGGAGCGTAAGCTTCGCAAAGTGGTTTGTAATTTTAGCACACTGAGTAAATTGCAGCCACAGGATTATAAAGCTCATTGTTGTGACATGAATTTAAAACACACAAAAGCTGTAATAAAGCCTCTGGAAGGTTGCTATATGGAAGCATAGGTGTGTGCCCTTACATTAGTCTTACTCAGAGTAGTCCTATTGAAATGAACGGGCAGAAAAGGGCCCTTTCCCTCAAGAGGGTTGACTGGCTCCCCTATGAGGCGTTTAGGGCTTTTTTGATTTGAGAAAAGGTGAATAAGAGGCAACTTGATATTAAAAAATGATGCATGGCATAGAAAGTTTATAGGCAAGAGGGAGAAAGACCTTTTTTCCTAACGCTACAGCTTGGGAGTATCTAATGAAGCTGAAAGCTGGGAGATTCAGCACCTAGTTAAACTATGGAACTCCCTGCCACTGGAGGCAGCATGACCACCAACCTGGCTGGCTTCAAAAGCGGATTGGATGAACTCACAGAGGAATGGCTACTAGCCAATAGGGTGATGCTCAGAGGGAGAAATCTTTCTGCATCCCAGGCTCTGGGGTTCCAGTCCTGCTTGCCCATTTCCCACAACAGGCGCCTGGTTGGCTGCAGTGAGAAGAGGATGCTGGACCAGAGGGGCCCCCTGGGGCCTGATCCGGCAGGCTAGTCTTCCCTTCTTTTGACAGGGCTGACTTGGGCCCATTAATTCCAGGGGGTTCAGCTCTCTTGCTCTCTCTTCCACAGGAAACATTTGAAGAACGGACTCGTGAAAGACAAGCGGTTGTAGGCGGCACCCGCTGGACCTCTGCTGGCAAGGACCCCCAGCTTGTTTGGCAGCCCAGAGAAGAGCCCGCCCCCCACCCTTCCGTCTTGATGCCTAGAGCTGTGGGGTGGGGAGGTGGAAGCGTCTGCAGGAAACTCACTGGCGGTTGCATTGTTTTTTTAAAAAATTCTTGCATTTGGCCAGAGTTGGCGCTGGCGGTGAGGACTCCCATGGAGTGGATTGAAAGGGGGCCTTTTTCACAGACCTGGGGTGGATGCGGCATGCCCAGCGGAGAGACCCACCAAGGGAGCGGCAAAAGTCCCCCCTCCGCCACCACCCCCTTGTAAAGACCAGCTCTGCCCTGTGCAGCCTTCTTTGGGGTGGCCCCCGAGAGGATGCAACAGCTTCCCCCACCCTCCTCGTTCTCCAGAGCCCTGACTGGTGAAGAGAAGCGAGTGGCCAATCAGATTGAGGGGGCGGGGAATCGCACATGTGAATTGATAGACAGGAGGGGTGGTGGTGTTCACCTGGGGACAGCTATCCCACAATGCTCTGCGGCACTTTATTCCTCGCCTTGCAAGCACGCACACCCCGCCTTTTTAAAATATATATTTTACGGGATATCGTTAGCAGAAGGGGGAAAGGGTTTTGGACCTGTCTCAGGGGGTGTGTACTTTTTTCCTGTTGTGTGCAAAGGAAGTATCCAAAACTACTGTAATTTTCCAAATTAGTTTCTGAAAACAGACTTTTAAAACATTCTGTTTGTAATGGCAGAGGATGGGTGGGGGAGATGATGGTGAAATCGGCTGCCTGTTTTTATATCTAAAATGTTTGTGATGAAAAAACAGGGCGCCAGGAATGTGGGGAGACAGAGGGGCTGGGGCGGTGTCTGCCTGAAGGGGCTGCGTGGAGCCTCTGCCTTCAGAGTCTGTCTGTCTGTCTGCAAGGACTGTACCACAGCGCCCCACAAGGAAAAAGGAGTCTCTGTGAGCTAGGTGCTGCACCCAATGAGCAGAGGCAGCTGGGCAGCTTCTTTTCCTGCCAGGGCACCTGGGTGCCATTCAGACAGCCCAAAACTATTGGCGTCTGTCTTTCTATCCAGATGGATGGAGGTGACTCCCGTTTTGCATTCTCCCTCCTGCGAGGGAATACCTTGAAGCAGCACCAGCATGGACCTCCAATGAAGTTTGGGTATATAGAATGCAAGCTCTGGTGGCAGATTTATTATCTTTACCCTATCAGGCCTCCAAAGATCCCATGGCACCACAAGGGTTGCAGGTGAGCAGAGGTTTGAATGTGGTTCTGCCAGTCCCAGCGCCCCAATACAGCACCAATTGGTGTTTGTGGCTCAGTTGGGCGCCCCAGAGCTGGCTTTGGGGCAGCGCCCATCCATGTCATGCTGTTAACACCCCCCTCCAACCCTTAACCCCAGGGAAAAGCAGAGGACGGTGGTAAGAATCCTTTGGGGGCAGAAAGCCCAAGTGGCAAATGCAGGGCTGGCAGGGGACGGAATCACAGAGCTGGGACCACAATGGCCATCTAGTCCAGCCCCCTGCAATGCAGGAACCGCAGATTAAGAGTCTTATGCTCTGCCAACAGCTGCCCCAGAGCTGGAAACAGTTTCCCATCTCCAAGAGATCTCCCAGGAAAGGGTTGAGCTTAGAGCAGCTGCCTCACATGTGGAGGGTCCCCGGTTCAGCATCTCCGTGAAAGGGCACCCCAGGTCTGGAAGCCTGGAGAGCTGCTGCCAATTTGTGCAGGCATTACTGAACTCCGCCGACCCATTGATGCAACAGAAGGCAGCTTATTGGCTTCCTATTTCAGCCAGCTCTATATTCCTTGAGGACCAGAATGACCGTAAACTGAATGACCACAGCTCAGCGGTAGATCGTTTGCTTTGCATTCAGTAGGGCTGGGGGTTCAGTCCCCGGCGTCGCCAGTTTGGGTTGGGAGAGACCCCCAGGCCTGAAACCTGGGAGAGCTGCACACAGTCTTGATCTCGTGTTACCCAACGGCCTGACGCTGTATAGGGCAGCTCCTGGTGCTCCTCGTATTCTGCTCACCCTGAGTTAGCAACAGTAGATGTGGACGCAAATAATTGCTTGCTAAGGTGGAAGAAGACACAGGAGGGAGAGGAATTTGAAATGCAGATGGGGACATTTGTACCCAAAAGCACCCCTGGATCCAGAAGTCGCGTTTTCAGGGTGTTCACACACTACATCCCAGAAGTGTACAATCTTTGAACTTCGGTCTGTGGACACGTGGACATTTATCCGCATGTACTGTTCAACAGAAATGCAGTCTGGCCAATTTAAACAAACCAACAAGCATACACACTTTCAACACAAGTCGGGACGCTGGAGTCTGTGTGAACGAGCCCTTCTTTTGATAATTAAAACATCTGGGAAGCCATTGCATCCATTTGCCCCCTCAGCCCCCTTCTGCTTGGTGCTGCAGGATGACGCCACAGTCACAGCAGCCTGCATATGTGTGCCAGGTTTAAAAAATCTGCCTCTCCCTTTCCCCTCCATGGAAAAATTGAAAGCACCAAGAACTGTAGAATTCCCCGCTGCAGGGAGGGGGGAGAGTTAGATTTCCTGACTTGCATAAATGATGAAAAGTTGAACAAGTTCTCTGATTTTTTTGCGCACACCTGGCAGTGTTTCCCAAACTTGGGCCTCCGGCTGTTTTGGGACTACAATTCCCATCATCCCTGACCACTGGTCCTGCTAGCTCGGGATGATGGGAGTTGTAGTCCCAAAAGACCCAGAGACCCAAGTTTGGGAAACCCTGGTTTGGAGGTTCGTTCCTAGGGAAGAAGCGTGGAGCATCGAACTCCTCCCTATCCCTGGGAATCATATTTGGTGCACAGCTCCTGTTTCTGAGGATTCAGGCCTACCACTGCATCCATGAGGGCTAGCACCTTGGTTTCTCTAGTGAAAGCCGATGTTCTCTGCAAGCCAGATGCCACAAACAATATGCTGCACTCCCACACACCTGGTGTTCCTGCACTGTAATTTGTTTTGCACACTGTTTAGAGATATTAAACATTAAGCAAAAGTTTAGGAATACCTTAAATAAATTGTGTCCCGTAGTGGGACCGCGCTGGTGACATGGCTTGTTCCTTGACCAAATCTGTCCTACAGAAGGCCAAGAGAGAGAGGGGATCCCTTGCCACTTGAGTGTTGCGCATGCCTGTCCACAGCAGCCTGTTGACTTCTGGTGAGTCTTCCCTTGGAAGGAAAATAAGGCGGGGATGGATTTGTGGACCTCTAAATGTGGTTCCTAAGGGCCCATTGAGCTCAACACCCTGTTCTCATGTGGCCACCCAGGTGCAACAGGGATGGGGAACTCCAGATGTTGGGACGAAAGAAGGTGGCACCCTGCCAGATATTTCCCTTAAAAAAACCCAAAGCCTGTATTTTCTCAAAAAATAAATGTTCAGGACTTCAGGAACCACACCAGATTCTTCATCTGCAATGGGTATCCTGGAAGAGTGTAATTAGCTTAAAAAATGTGAGGATGTGTTGTCAAGTTAAATTTGCCCCCATCTCCAGTGAGTGGGCAGAAATCTCCCCTTCTAAGGCTGCAATCCTAAAGGCTGGTTCAACACATTGCAGCTGACTTCTGAGTAAGTGGGGAAAGGTCGCAACCGAGCGTGATGTGAAACAGGGATCACCAGAGAACCCAACAAGGCTTCAAATCCACTGGGCTTTCCGTAAAAGGGACTAGCATGCTTTCGGATCTGAGATGCTTCCGGGCAAAACAAGGTTGCAGCCAACTGAATCATTCTCAGAGTAGACCCATTGAAATGAATGGATGTGACTAATGGACCCCATTAACTTCAATGGGTTGCTCCTGGCGGTAGTCCTATTCAGAGTAGACTCATTGAAGTTAGCGGTCCTAGTGTTAGTGGTTGTGTTCATAAGCTTCAATGCTGGATAGTGGATGCAGCCCATTGATGTTAATGGGCCCAAATTAGTTGTGCCTTTTCCCTTCTATGTGTCTACTCTTGAGTAAGTTAGTTGGGGGGGTCAAATCCCATCCAGGTGGATTATGTCTTCACACACACAAGGTTCCTGTTTGGTGCAAGGAGAGTCTTATGACAAAGCTCATTCCAGACTTCTAGGCCTGGTCCGGATCCATCCCTTGCACCCATGTTCACACTTCCTCCCCTGCTCTTTTATGACTTGTGGCTTTGCTTCAGAAAGGTGTTTGTCTGTGAGAGAGGGATCTGAGGCCCTGTGTTTGTTTCTGTGTTAATTTAAATGCCAACTCTCTTGTGGCGGAATCCTCATTAAAAGAAGGAGAAATCGCATTTGTCGTAAGAGCTGTTTATTACCTTTCTAGCCGCTTAAAGTTGAGTGTAGAGTTCTGTATTCCTGAGTTGGGATTTCTGCTGCTGCTTGACATGTTTAAAAGGGGACAAGATGGGGGAGAGACATAGCTGTCCACCTTCCCTTTTTTTGTGGGAAATTCCGTTATTCCAGCGCCGTTTCCCGGATTGTTAGATATCCTGTAGCCTGTCCCTGGGACAGGTGAGGCTGCTGATCCCTTATTTTCAAGTCTGAAAGTTGACAGCTATGGGGAGAGAGCTGCATCTTAAATGGAAAGGAGAACCAAGGTTGCAAGATAATAGGTTGATAACAATTTGATTTGTCACTATTAATTTATTGCACTTATATTCCAGTTTTTTTGCTCCAAGAGCTCAAGGTGACACACAGGGGTCTCTCCCCTCCCCACATTCCCCACACAACCCTGGGAGGTAGGACCGGGTCACCCAGTGAGCTTCATGGCGGAGTGGGGGATTCCAACCCTGGTCTCTCCCAGGCCCCAGCCTGGCACTCTAACCACTACACCACACTGCCTCTCTCCACCTTTCCGTGGGTTCCCAGGATACCTTACAAAACATTAAAGATTATAGGTAAGCACACTGAAACAAAAAACACCCAAAGCCCCCTCCATGACTACAGGGGGGGATTTGGGGGGAATTCCTCCAGTGGTTGGGCAGCCATCAGTCATGGGGTTGGACTAGATGACCCTCAGGTTCCTTCCAACTCTACAATTCTATGATCCTGTGCAATCACCTGGGGTCTCTCAACCTAGCCCACCTCGCAGGGTTGGTGTGAATCTTTAAAAACAACTGCGCCCATATATGGAGGATAAATTGGGTAGAATAAAAGCAGCAAAACTCTGGACTGAACTCACCTGGTTTGCCCTGGGCGGGGAAGGGTTAACCAGATGCGCCCATCACCCGGACCCTCAAGTCGGGTCCTTACCCAGAAGCCCCCTCGGCCCCTGGCCAGCTGCCCAAAGATCAAAGGCCCCCATTAGCCAATCAACCCCCATCAGCTGCCTCTTCCTCCGCGCCTTCATCGGGCTTCTCTCCCGCCCCCCCCCAGCAAGTATTCAGACCCCTTTTCTTGCCCCAGTTCTCCCCATTGCCAGCGTCTCCAAAAGAGAGAATAGAATGGAGCATTTGCACTATTTTCAACTAATTCTGGGAGCAGCTGGGATGCTCTGGGTCTTGCTGGTGGGAGGGATGCATTTGCAAAGGCAGGAAAGTTTGGTGTTGAAATCTCTGGGGCTCACGACCAGGCCCAGCCCCAGATCTCCCCCGCCCGTGCCCCATCTGCTCTGGAAGATGTTCCACAAGAGAGCCAACCTCTCTCCAGCTTCCGAGGAAGGGAGGACGCCTTGCTGGGTCGAAGAATTCAGGGTTCCTGGCAATATCATCCGAGTCTTCCCAGACCAAGGTACGTTGTTGCAAAGGTTTTGGGAGCTCTGTTTGATTGATGGGTTTCTGGTTTGAGATGGCCATGATTTTCTCCCAGAGGTTAGAATCCTGCACAGGTCTACTCAGAAGCAAGTCCCACTGAGGTCATTTTATGGCTTGCTTTTCTTCACCCAATAAAACCAGAAATGGATTCTGCATCCCCTTAAATTCTCCTAAAATTAATAAAATCAGGCCAGTTTGGGGAATAAAAGCCCAGGATGGTAAGCAATGTCAGTCCTACTCAGAGTAGACACGTTGCAATTATTGGGCATGGCTAACCGAGACTCATTGGGTCTATTCTGAGTAGAACTTAGTTCACCAGAGTGCATAGTCCCAAGTCCAGGACAAAAACCAACTTTGTTTTGATTGATTTAGGGTTGCTTTTTAAATAACTACTCATCAGGCCAAAGGTGT
This sequence comes from Podarcis raffonei, assembly GCF_027172205.1. Lineage (NCBI taxonomy): Eukaryota > Metazoa > Chordata > Lepidosauria > Squamata > Lacertidae > Podarcis > Podarcis raffonei. The sequence goes on along the minus strand of NC_070619.1, from coordinate 1,376,142 downwards.
TGAAAGTAGTCTGCAATTATTATAAAAGCTGCGCTTTGTCTCCAGTTTGATCCCCATATGGGATGGCTGCACATTCCTGCTTTGCAAGGGGTTGGACTAGATGATCCTCAGGTTCCCTCCTGCCCTACAGTTTTAGGATTCTACGAAATCACAATAAGACCAGCCCAGCTGATCATTCCTCTGTGATATTTCCACAGTTATTCCCTGTCCTTATTTCCCCCCCGGGGATTTTTTAAAAAAGCATTTTTACTGCATTCTGTACATCACCTTGAGACCCCTGTGTGGAAAGTGATTAACAAAGATAAATAAATTAGCATGAGTGTGGATTGGGCAATATTATAAATAAAGACTTATAAGAAAACAATAGCCAGCTGTTCACTCTATGTTCAGTTTCATAAGCACAACCTTAAAATAAAGAGAGATCCCCCCCCCCCCGCTTTACAAACTCCTTTGATCATTGCCCTTTCTCTCGCAACCCCACAGGTAATGGCATCAAGTTTTTAGCCCAGGATTCTTGAGATGGTTGTATTAACACTTGTCATGGGCTGGAAGTTTGATGTCCTCATTTGTGAGCTAAATCACTGCATTGTAAGTGTTCATAGCATCGTGGAGATAGAAGGTCATGTAGCTCAACCCCCTGCAATGCAGGAATGTCAACTAAAGAGTCCATGACAGATGACCATCAAAATGCATGTGACAGCCCTTGAGATATTGGAAGATGGCTATCTCCTGTTCGCCAGGCTAAACCTCCCCAACTCCCTCAACCATTCCTCATCAGGCTTGGTTTCCACACCCTTGGTCATCTTGGCCTCCCTCCTCTGCCCACCTTCCAGCTTGTCAATATCCTTCTTAAATTGTGGTGCCTAGAACTGGACACAGGACTGCAGTTGTGGTCTGACCAAGGCAGAAGAGAGCAGTACTTTTACTTCCCTTTACCAGGACATTAGACTTCTGTTGATGCAGCCTTGATGCAGCCTTGAATAGCATTAATTTTGTTGCTGCTGCTGCTGCTGCATCACCCAGTGGACTCATGTTCAACTTGTGGTCCACCAAGACCCCGAGATCCTTTTCACATGTCCTGCTAGTAAGCTAGGTTTCCCCCATCTTATATCTGTGCAGCTGGGTCTTCCTGCCTAAGTGCAGAACCTGACACTTGTCCCTTTTGAAATTCATTTTGCTAGTTTGGGCCCAGTTCTCTAATCTGTTAAGGTCACCCTGAACCCCAAATCTTCTTGCCCAATAACCCTCATATTAAGTGTCTCATGATCCACCCAGTGAGTTATGATCTGCAGGCTATCAAGGACTGTATTTAATATCCAGTTTATCACTGACTAATTTTCTCCACTATTCCACCTTCCCATTTTCTCCTTTATATCCCTATTTTACACACACCTGCCAACTTAGATTTGACCTCATGCCTAATAGGAAAGTGTGCTACGGTCCATGAAAAGCTTATTCCCTCACAAATTTGATAGCCTTCAAAGTGATCTTTGCGTATTTTGGCACGTATTTTGCGTATGAGGCTAGTTGGAATCCTACACAAACTTAACTTGGAAGTCCAGCTGAACTCAGCGGAGCTTACTTATGAGTAGACACACAAAGGATTAAATCCTCCTGGGCCCAGTTGAGCTTACTTCCAAGTAAATTTTCTTATGGGATAGTGGCCTGGGGGTTGCCACAAGTTCTACTCAGAGTAGAGCAATAGACATGCTAATAGGCTCAATTAAGTTCTACTCAGAGCAAATCTATGCAGCCCAGTGAGCTTAGGTTAATCATGCCCATTAATTTCAATTATCAGTGCAACTCATATTGGATTTAACCCTTTGTTTCCTCTTAACCATTCCCTCTTCCTAATTTGTTACTTTATTGACTGGCTAATCAATTAATCTCTGTCTTTTAAATAGCTTAACTTGATGACAAATTAATATTTTCTTGTGTGTTCATTTACTGTTCTCTGTGTGTGTTTATGGTGCTTATACATAAAATGCAAGCCTGATTTAAACACATACATTTATACCATATATATAAGAAGTCAGGCATGATAAACTGCAACGCTGAAATGGTCTCCCCCCCCCCCACTCCAATCTTACTGAAGGAAAACTGCTCCAACTTTGCAGGTCGTTTGTATGCAAAAATAAAAAGGGCTTTGCTGGTGGCTGGGAAATCCTTCTTCCCCACCAGCATTTGACCATCTTTAGCAGAAGCTTCTCTGTGACCAGATGCCTTGAAGGCCTGCTCTTCACACCTCCTTTCCTCCCCAAGACTGAGAAACCAGAGCCTTGGCCTCTTCCTCCATTTCTACACCTTGGTGAGACTTCTCACAGCCGGGCGATAATGGGCTTTCTCAATGCCTGTGAACTCAACTGTTCTTAAAGATAGCTTTGGATGCTTGGCTCAGCTCACTTGGGTGCCACAGATGTTTCTTGGTGTGAACAGGCACATCAGAACATCTGAAGAGCCTGCAGGATCAGGCCAATGGCCCATCTAGTCCAGAGGCCGGCTCTCCAAGGGGGGAGGGAGCCATGTGTCTGAACACCAATTGCTGGAACCCACAGGCGGAGAGAGTGGGTGTTGTGCTCGGATCCTGTGCACCTGGTTGGCCCCTGTGAGAACAGGATGCTGGACTAGATGGGGCACTGACCTGATCCAGCAGAACTCAATAATAATAATAATAATAATAATAATAATAATAATAATAATAATTTTTATTATTATGTATATGCTGCCCATCTGATTGGGTTGCCCCAGCCACTCTGGGTGGCTTCCAACAAATTAAAACACAACAGGACACAATAAGATATTCAGTGAAATGGGTTTTGATACTCTTATAACAGCTTAGAAACCCACTTGGGCAGTATTTATTTATTTTTATTTAATGCCTTAAATATCCCTGCCATTTTTCTCCAAGGAGCTTGAGGTCTCTTTCCCCCTCCTCATTTAATCCCCCACAACAACCCAGTGAGGTGGGTTAGGCTAGGAGAGACCGGTGGCCTTCAAGGCCACACGCAGGAAGCTTTAATTAAGGCCAAGGGGGAATTTGAACCCTGCTCTCTCCGAGGTCCTAGTTTGATGCTCCAGCCCTGACATCACTGGCTCTCCGAGCGCCAAGCAATAGGGCTGTGTCAGGGACTGGCTGGACACAGGAATGGTGTGAGGAACCAGCTGGGGGACCCTCAAGGGAAAAAGGTTCAGAGCCCAGGGAGGGGTGGTTATATGTCGGGGAAAACCCAGATATGTCCTCTTTTGGGGGGGTCAACATGTCCCCCCGGGCTAATTTTTACATTTCAAGGGAAATGTCTGGTTTAGGGTTTTTTAGTTATTTTCAGAAGGGGTTTGGGGGTGCACACGCATGTTTGGGAGGGCGCTGTGACCCAGAAGCGGAAGCGCCATGGCGGAGTGAGGCTGTCGCAGCAAAGATCAGGTAGGAGCCTGGGGTCCTGCCTCCGCTTGGGCTGCTGTGCAGGGGGCAGCCGCTGCCAGCCCAAGCTGGGGAAAGAGGTACGTGGGCACAGTGGCTGCAGCCCCTGCACCAGCTCAGGCTGACCTCTTTTGTGTTCTTCAAGACATAGCAACCCTAGTGGTGGTGGGACAATGATGAGCGGACAGAGGGAGAAGACTGGGAACAGATGACATTGGAAGAGGACAGGGCTTAGTGAGCGGGGAGAGTCTGTGGCAGAGAGCAGTCCAGACTCAGAGGCAGGAGCTGAAGCAGGAGAGGAAGGAGGCCAGGAGGCAGAGAGGGGAAGGGCCATGGGGGTCTCCCCTTCCTGCTGCAAGAAGCTCCCCTCCCTGCTGGTCTCCCAGAACCAGGAGAGGCATGAAAAGGGTGGAGGAGAGGTTGGTTGTGCGCAGGCTCAGTCTCAGATTGTTTGAGGAAAACCCTGGAGACAGCTGTGGGGAGGAGGGACCTTTCAGTCTCAACAACTGATTTTCATGGAGTACAACCACCAGGAATGGGTTGCTGTGCTCATTAGGCCTAATACTCCTGTGCAGATCCTGTTTTTGCTAATAAGGAGTGCACCGTGTGATTTACTGCTGGCTCGCTCTTGCCAGGCTGGTCCTTGCCTCAGCCGTGTTCCTCCTCTCCTAGGCCAATTCATCCACAGCGACAAGCCACGGAGTTGGCTGTGCCTCCAGAAGCGGCTGTACTTCAACTTCTCCACCCTAGACAAAGGGGAGCAGGTGACGATGGCGCAGCTGCAGATCCGTTTCCGCCACAACCAGTACCAGGTTGCCAGTCCGGGCCACCCTTTGGAGCTGAGCCTGTACCAGGCCTCCCAGGCAGCTCTGCGAGGGATGTCCTCGCACGCCTACAGCCGGAAGCTCTTGGTGGAGCAAAGCTTCATCCATCTCCACAAGTCCTTCGTCTTCAACCTGACCGAGGCAGCAAAGGTGTGGCAAACCCCTGCCCGGAACCTGGGCTTGGTGCTTGAAATCTCCAGGGGGAAGCTGTGCTCCGGTGCAGATTCCTTCCTTGACACCTCCCTCCTTGTGGTCTCCCTGGCGCACGGACAGTGCGGGAGAACCCGGAAGCGGCGGAGCACCTACTACGTCCCGACGGCTGCCAGCAACATCTGCAAGCCGCGACGGCTGTACATCAGCTTCCGCGACGTTGGCTGGGAAGACTGGATCATCGCCCCCCAGGGTTACCTGGCGAACTACTGCCTGGGCGAGTGCCCCTTCCCACTGGCCGAAGACCTCAACAGCACCAACCACGCCATTCTGCAGACAGTGGTGCACTCCCTCGACCCCGAAGGGACCCCCCAGCCCTGCTGCGTCCCTGTCCGCCTCTCGCCCATCTCCATCTTGTATTACGACAACGACGACAACGTTGTGCTGAGGCACTATGAGGACATGGTGGTGGACGAGTGCGGGTGCCGGTAAAGGGGGTGGGGTGTTCCCTGGTGTGGCTTTGTTGCGGTGGGGCACTCGCGCAGAGTGGCGTTGGCCAGCCTCTCCCTGCTGGAGCTCTGCATTGAGAACCAGATTATCCTGCATTCATGGCCCCTTGGGCTTTAGGTGTGGAGTAGCGCTCATGTAAACAGAGTTGTATTTTATTTTCTGCACCAAAGCAAAGACTGCACATGGGTTTTTAACACTACCTGATCACTTCCAGATTGTTTTCCTAGGGTGGAACTCTATTGTAAAAGTTTTAATTCTAATAGTGAACGACATGAAGAAATCTGAAGTTGTTGGGGATTTTTAAAAAGAAAAGCTTCATGGGGGTTGGGGGGTCTTCATTTTTTGCTGGCGTAGTTTTGGTGAAGGGATTTTAAAAGGTACCGGTAGTTGCAATTTGTCATTAAAGCAGAACAAAAGGTGATGATTGGGGTCCCTTTAATCAATGGGGGGTTAAGAGCTGCAAATGGAGAATGATATACAAACAACAACAACAACAACAACAACAACAAAGGCTGCATGCCTATGTGATTTGGGTCAGTTTCCACCTGGATAACAAATGCCAGCTTGCTGGCCGAAGGTTACTGAAGCAGCAGGTAGGGAGAGCGCTGTCTTAATGGGGGAACCACCTTCTAGGTTAGGGGTTGGGGACTTGTGGCCTGGACTGCAATTTCCCATCACTGCTGGCATTTGGCCACCTTCACATAGAATCATAAAACTGTAGTGTTGGGAAGAACCCCAAGGGTCACCTAGTCCAACCCACTGCAAATGCAGGAATCTTTTGCCCAACATGGGGCTCGAACCCACAACCCTGAGATTATGAGTCTTATGCTCTGATTGAGCCATTCCAGTGTCATCATACCCATATATCATGGGTAATAGAGGGGAGGCCAATAGATGAGGTCTCCCAACAACTCCCAGCATTCTTAAGCAAACTACAGTTCCCAGAATTATTTGGGGAAATCCATGATAGTTTATAGTAAAGTTAAAGGGACCCCTGACCATTAGGTCCAGTCGCAGATGACTGGGGCTGTGGCGCTCATCTCGCTTTACTGGCCGAGGGAGCCGGCGTACAGCTTGTGGCCAGCATGACTAAGTAGCTTCTGGCGAACCAGAGCAGCGCATGGAAACGCTGTTTACCTTCCCGCTGGAGCGGTACCTATTTATCTACTTGCACTTTGATGTGCTTTTGAACTGCTAGGTTGGCAGGAGCTGGGACCAAGCAACAGGAGCTCACCCCGTGGTGGGGATTCGAACCACCGACCTTCTGATCGGCAAGTCCTAGGCTCTGTGGTTTAACCCACAGCGCCACCCGCGTCCATGATAGTTTATAGAGCACTTTAAATGTATGTCAAATGTGGTTGATGGGAGCTGGTGCCCCAATATCTGGAATGTCACAGGAAACCCCAGCACATCTGAAGGCTATTTTGGTAACGTATCACATTGCAGAGTTGAACTAGATGACGCTTGGGCAGTGTTAGAAACTCAGATATATAAGCCAGGTGCCAAATGGTTCCTTAAACCAAGGTTAGTCACCAAAATGAAACATCCAGTTGCTGTTTTGGGGCAAGACAGTTCTAAAGCCTTATTTTTCAAAGGATGGACTGACTGATGATTTCTCAGTTAAACATCTGGCTAGTTCCTACCTTGAGCGAGGTTAAGAGCTTTGGGAACTGAAAGAAAAGTCACTTCATCCAGAGACAGTCTACATATACACTGGCCTATTCTGACCCGTTTTTCTTAGTGGTGACGCAGGAATATTCTTCACAGCTGTGAGCAGGGCAGTGAGGTGAGGTAAGTGAAGGCAAGCGACAACTAACTATCGTTGTTCCCTGCTCCTGCTCAGGCTGCACAGAAAAAGCCTTTTGGTTCTTGAAATTCATTCTGACAGTGCAGATAAAATAGATTCTACAGGATGGGGTATTAGTATGTGAAAACAGTCCAGATCCAAGGATCCCCGGGCAGGCACCTCCAGGTGGTGGAGACGTCAGGCGCCATCCTGGCACCTGGGCATCTTCACTTGGTCAGTGGCCAATAGCCAAGTGCAAACTGTGCCTGGCACCTGGCTAATTTCAAACACTGCCTTGGGGTCCTTTCCAACTACAATTCTATGTAATTAATTTATTAATCATTTGTTACATTTATCCACTGCCTTTTCCTCAAACTCAAGGTGGCACACGTGGTTCTGCCTGCTTCATTTAATCCCCACATCCTTGGAGGTAGCTTAGGCTGAAAGAGGGCGACTGGCTCCCAAGGTCACCCAATGAGATTTTATGGCAGAGAGAGGATTCAAACCCTGCTCTAGGTCCAATGCAAACACTCTAACCACCACACAACACTGGTTAATTAGGCTTGCCTAGTTTTGCATGGGAACCATCGGGGTTTTAAGGGATTGGAGGGCGTCCTATTTTGGATACAATAATCTGTATTTTTTTATACAAGGCGAGTCCTTTAAGAGAGGCCCCATGGATACAAAGTGCACATGTTCCATGGGGCCTCTTTTAAAAGACTCACCCTGGATTATCATACAGGGGACGCGGGTGGTGCTGTGGGTAAAACCTCAGTGCCTAGGACTTGCAGATCGTATGTTGGCGGTTCGAATCCCCGCAGCGGGGTGAGTTCCCATCTTTCGGTCCCAGCTCCTGCCCACCTAGCAGTTCGAAAGCACCCCTAAGTGCAAGTAAATAGGTACCGCTTTATAGCAGGAAGGTAAACGGCGTTTCCGTGTGCTGCGCTGGTGCTGGCTCGCCAGAGCAGCTTTGTCACGCTGGCCACGTGACCCAGAAGTGTCTTCGGACAGCGCTGGCTCCCGGCCTCTTAAGTGAGATGAGCGCACAACCCTAGAGTCGGACACGACTGGCCCGTACGGGCAGGGGTACCTTTACCTTACACCTTGCAGCCTTCCTTTGCAGGAGCTGAAGGTGCCATGTACTTTCATGGGTGGAGTACCTGCTTGGCAGCAGCATCAGGTAGGCTTCCTGTCCAGAAATCCCTGATGAGATTGCCAGTCTGTGTAGACTGTACCGAGGTAGACTGGACAATGGATGGCGGTAAACAGCTTGAGGTTGAATTCTGACAAGACAGAAGTACTGTTTCTGGTGGACAGGGGAAGGCAGGTATGGGTCCTTCGTGGGCTCACTGTGCCCCGGAAGAACCAGGTGTGCAGCCTGGGAGTCATTTTGGACTCTCAGCTATCCACGGAGGCACAGGTTAATTCTACCTCCAGGGTGGTGGCTGCCTTGCAGCTTCATCTGTTTTGCATCAATGGAAAGTTCAAAAGCTTTCCCCCTTTTTAAAAGCAAGACAACTTTATGAAGAAGTTGTCAACACTCTTTATAGATGCTCAGCCGTGAGCAAACTTATACCAAGTTTTGCCAAGGACATCTGATCTGCCACCAGCTGAGATAGGCCTTTTGTGGCATGCAGGAGGGATCTTACGTGCCAATGTCCACTTCTAGAGAATCTTAGCTGTCATTAAAACAAAGGGGAAAGTTCCCTAGGAAGGTAAAAAAAGCCTACAACATGCCAGAGGGGGACTGTCCCATCAATGATGCACAAATCATGCAGAAGATTCTACAACCTTTTCCCCCTAGCCTGCAGGGAAGCATCTAAGTACAGTGGTACCTCGGGTTAAGTACTTAATTCGTTCTGGAGGTCCGTTCTGAACCTGAAACTGTTCTTAACCTGAAGCACCACTTTAGCTAATGGGGCCTCCCACCGCCGCCGTGCCACCGGAGCACGATTTCTGTTCTCATCCTGAAGCAAAGTTCTTAACCTGAGGTACTATTTCTGGGTTAGTGGAGTCTGTAACCTGAAGCGTAGGTAACCAAGATACCACTGTATGTGACCCTACACTGCTGCACCCAAGGAAGCGTAATCGTTCCTGGACTTTACCCAAAGCCAGAATATTAACTCTGCAAATATGCAGAACAGCACCCATGTGTCACCCACCCCAGCACGCCAAGGGATCATAGAGTGGAAATCCAGGTTGGGCAATAAACACAAGTGCAATTATTTGTCTCTGAGTGTTCATTTGGAAGAAGATTACAAAGTTAAGTCTGTAAGAAAGGGTGGCTAAACTGTGGCCAGACTCCAACACCCAGCATCCTGTGGGAGTTCAGCTGATTAGGCAGCCCTGGAAAACCCCCAATAAGATTGGGTTCAACCTGGATCAGAAAACGTTCAGGCTTCTAAAACTAAAAAGTGCATATGGAAAAAACTGTACACAATATTACAAAATGTAAGAAAGTCCTCAGAGGCTGAATGCAAGAGGCTCTTTATTAATTTGATGACAAACAGATTTTAAAGCAAACTTGAGATGGAAAAAAATAAAAATGAAAATAAACACGGTGCTAGCACTGATGTTTTTTCTTTTTTCTTTAAATGGATTTATATAAAAACTCAAAAGGATTTTATTTTAACTGCTACAAAGGGGAGGGGGAAAGTAACCCAGCACAAAGCAGAAGCAAGCAGGTGCTAACTAGCAAAATGTGAGGAGGGGAGGGAGGAATCGGGCAGCCACAGAAGGATTTGGGGGTGGGGGGAAGGAATATCTTTACTCAGCAGATCGCCTTGCACAGAAAAGAGACAAAAGCGCTTAAAAGGCTAGCTTTGAAAACCTACGCAGCCAACATAGCCTACCCAGTGGGGTGGGAACTGGAGTACCAGGCCCTCTGAGCCTCCCTGCTTGCCCCCCACCTCCCTCCAGGTTGTCAGGTCTAATGGATACCAAGGAGGCCAGGCACACCTCTTGCAGAAGGATGGGGCAGGGCTGCTCTTTTTCTTTGGTGGGGTGGGGGGAGAAGAAGAGGAACGAGAAAGACAGATTTCCAAAATCTCTATTCTTTTTTTTTTTTAAAGAAAAAAGAAAAAAAAGCGCAGGGAGTTCTCTTAAGTACATTCATGTTAAGTTAACCTCGAGTTCCTCAGTACACACAAAAGCTAAACAGATGCTAAGAGCCCTTTGACTATGGAAAATTAATTCACAAGCGGTTTAAAAGAAGGGGGGGAATCACATCTAGAAGGCAGATCAAAGTGTTTCAGAGAGGTAAAGGGCACTGTGACATTTATGGATCACCAGGCTGGGGGGGGGGGCAGGAGGTTAAACAGGAAATCCTACTTCAGCTTTTTTCCTAGAAAGCTTTTGATGCAGATAAAAGAATGCTTTTTGCTACAAGTGCAGCAAGGCGGCGTTTTCCCTCCCCCCAAGGGGGTGCCCTTTCCCAGCCAGATTCATAGCAGTTGTAGTTTGAAGGACTCCACCAGCGAAGGCTTGTGACCCCCCCCCCACCAGACGTCGCCTCAAGATTGGTTTAAATGCCTGGCGTTGAACTCACTCCACCGCTGCACAAAACCCCCAACGACAACCCCCCCACCCCGATATATGCTCCAAGAATGAGACCCACTTCTCCGCAGCCACCTCCCGCTCTCAGCCTGCCCGCCCCACCCAACCTGCCTCGAAAGTATCTTTGTTAAGAGTCTTTACTTCAAAACCAATATAATCCCCAGTTTCCACTACTGTTTTTGGGTGGGAGGCGAGAAAAAGCAGTGTCCTTTTTTGTTTCCCCCCTCTTGGGGGTGGGCGGGGGTGGGCAAAAGGGCACAGGCACCCACTCCCTGTTCTCGTGAAGCGCATGGAAAGTCTTACAGAAAAGAAAAACAACAACAACCACTTGTTGTCATCACACAGAGCAGAGCCCAGGCAGAAGCCAATTGAAAGCAAGACAAAAAAACACACACTTGAACCATCTTCTGCCTCGCTGCAGGGATGTGCTGGCTTTCCTTGCTCACTGCTACCCTACCATCTGAAGAAGAGGCTGATTGACTGAAATCACACTGAAAAAAGATCTTAAAAAGAGTGGTGTTCTAATTTTTAAGCGTTAAACTTTATATATATATATCTTTTTTTTAAGCTTCTCAGAACAAGGATTTTCCCCCCGCCCAGGTCCACTACTAAGATTTCAGAGACAAACTTCTAAAAAAATATCCAGTGCTTCTTTTGCAAGAATCTCTTTTTCTTTTTAAGGGAAAAAAAAGAAAAAAAAGAAACACCCCATCTTATTAAGTCCATTCAGGACGCGGGTGACACCACACACATGTGAGGTTCGAAGCTGGATCCTGGACAGCAAAACCACGCATCTCAGAGTAGGGTACCAGCCGGCTGGCTTTCCCACGAGCTCGGGAGGATTGGGGCCCTCTTGGGTGGACGAGGCTGGTGATGATGATGATGGTACACTTGCTCCTTTAAGAAGATGCCAACAGATGCCACTTCTGGTTGAAAGGGGGAAAAGAGAGGTGGGTACGCAAACAACTCTGAGATGGGGGCTTTCCTCTCCCCGCCCTGCTCACAAGAACAGAAGCTTGCTTCCAAGGCTCTTCTCTCTCTCTCTCTCTCTCTCTGAATATCTCTCTCTCTCTCAGTGTGTGTTGACGGGGGGAGGACAGGGAACTCTGCTGACCACTCTGCTCTTCCGGGGCGAGTTGACTCCCCCTCCCAGCGAGGCGCCAGTCGGTCCTCCGTTGCTCTCTCTCTTCCCACCTCCGCCTGGTCAATCTCCTTGTCTCAGTGAGCTAGCAGTGGGCTCTCTCTCTTCCTCTCGCTCGCGTGCTCTTCGCTCTCCTCTCCGTTGGTTTCTCTCTTCCTCTCCCTCTTCCTCTCTCTCTCCTGTTGCTCTCACAGAGTTGCTTCAGTTTTAGCAGTGGAAAACAGGTATCCATTTTATTTTATTTTTATTACCCAGAATAAAATGCTGTTGAACTAAGCTCCACATCAGCTTAGCTCTTCTCCTTCAACCTAAGGCAGGGAAAGAAAAGGGAAATGCCATTATTGTCACAAGCCGTGGCTGTGGGTTGTGAGAAAGGCTTCTCTGAGCACATAAATGGCTCAGTGGGCAGAACCCAAAGGAGTCTGGAGGATGCAGATTCCGTGGCTACAAACAGCCTCTACTATTAGGCCCAGCAGGTACCATTTTTTCTCCACCACTCAATACAAGACTTGTTTAAGGCAAGAGTTTCTCCACCTCCCCGCCGGTGCCTGGTAGATAATAATAATTCTTAATAATTTTATTCTTTATACCCCACCCATCTGGCTGGGTTTCCCCAGCCACTCTGGGCGGCTTCCACCAAATATTAAAAACAATACAGCATCAGACACTGAAAACTTCCCTAAACAGGGCCACCTTCAGTTGACTTTTAAAAGTAAAATACGGTAGTTGTTTATTTCCTTGACATCTGATGGGAGGGCATTCCAAAGGGCGGGCGCCACTACCCAGAAGGCCCTCTGCCTGGTTCCCTGTAACCTCACTTCTTGCAGTGAGGGAACCACCAGAAGGCCCTCGGAGCTGGACCTCAGTGTCTGGGCTGAACGATGGGGGTGGACACGCTCCTTCAGGTATACAGAGCCAAGGCCGTTTAGGGCTTTAAAGGTCAGCACCAACACTTTGAATTGTGCTTTATCTAGGATGCCTCTAGATAAAGCTCACAAGCCAGGTGGGAGGAAGATGCCTGCCTCCAGCAGGTTCTCCAGATCTGGGACTGCTGCCTCTGACTGGGGGTGACATTCAGGTATCAGGGCCAAGAGCCACTCATGGTCATTCATGGACAGGAATGAACTCCAGGTGCCAAGTCTGCCCACCTCTACACCCTGTGGCAACCAAATTCCACAAGCTTACACTGCCTTGAGTGAGGAGTTTCACAAAAGACCAGAATTCTGACCAGTCCTTAATTGAAGAAAGAAATGCAAAGAGAGGCTGAGTAGATTTCACTGTTTCCCAGCATCTTAACAAAGCATCAAGGACCAAGTGTCATCACCCAAGGCAGCCCACCTCCCCCCCCCCAGGGAGCAACATCTGGATAGGCCAAAACCTCCCAGTCAAAGCCAGCAAGAACAAAGAGAACAAGGCAGACCAGTCCACTGGCAAAGGGGGCACACGTGAAAGGAAAACCCCAGTTCCAGTGCTCATAATTTGGAGAGAGTGGGGGCATTAGCACAGCACTCAGATCCCATTCAACAAAAGACTGAGCCGGGCGTTCAGTGGTGTGTGCACAGAGATGAGGCGTGCTGATGAGACCGCCACCCCTGTTCTCTCCCCAACTCTTATTATCGGAAAAGCACCTTACACTCTAATATTGTGACAGTCCCGTCACTCCGTGTTGATATGCGCGTTCCCCCTGGTAAGTAGAGTCCTGCGACAGGGCCACGTCGATCTGAGATTTGAACTCGTCACCAAGGTAACTATCCTGAAGAGAAAAAGTGGGAGGAAGGAGAAGAGAGATTATTTTCCAGTTGAGAGATTGGAGTGGGAGTGGGGAGAGAGAGGGAAGACCAAAGAGAATAGCAGAACGATTCAGAATTGAAACAGGCAGTTCAAACAGAAATACAATTTTTGTGCCAGGTGGATGCATATCTCATACTCACCTGTGAGGCAGAGAGTGGCAAGGGCTCCTGACCTCCAGTTCAAGGAAGGGGCCATTTCTTTCTGGCCTCAATCCACCTCCAGAAGTGTTGATGTGTAAATATCTGTACTCTGGAGCACACACACAATACACCAGCACCTTAAATAAGTTCCTTTACCTGCGACAGCTCTGGCTGGGACAAGCCTGGCTGGCTCATCTGAGACGGCTGGCTCATGGAGATGTAGCCCTGAGTCAAAGGGCCCTGAGAGAACGGCTGGGAGACCACGTCCTGGCTGGCCTGGCTGTTGGGGAGGTTTGACTGACCGGCCCCTGGGATCCCAAAGCGGTTTTTCTGGCGCCCACCACGGCTGGTCTTGCCTTTTGGGTTCCCACGTCCTACAAGAGAAAACAAATCTCAACACACAGAAGGCACTCATGCAGTCAGCATGACCTTGTGGTGCCCTTGGGAGAGCAGCTAGGCTGGAAAGCGGGCAAAAAGCGTCCTCTGCATCTGATAAATATATAAACCGTTTCACTGTATTAAATTAATCCCCATACAGGCTGTCTGTCAGTATGCCTGTAATGTGCTTATACTTTTGTACACTGCCCTGGGATCTTCTGATAAAGGGTGGCATATAAATTGAATGAATAATAAAATAAGTAAATATCTATGTAGTTATTGATAAGGAATCACAACTAATCGACTGGGATTAATTCACTATATTTAAGCAAGACTGATCAAAGAAAGAACTTCTCCATGCAGTGCATCGTTAAGTTATGGAACTCTCTCCCACAGGAGTTAGTGATGGCCACCAAATGGGATGGCTTTAAAAGGGGGCTGGACTAATTCATGGAGGAGATGACTATTGATAGCTAGTAGCCATGATGGCAAATGCTCTGCCTCTGCAGCTGGAGGCAGCAAAATCCAAAAACTCAGCTTTCACTACCTAATCAGTTGACAGACAATTGGGTACCTCAACTCTCTAAAGCAGTGGTGTCCAAACTTTTTCAAAGAGGGACAGATTTGATGAAGTGAAGGGCCATGGGGGCCAACTAAAAGGCCAACCAAAGTTATTGAGCTTTTTTTTAGGGTTGGAATTAGTTGTTGAGCTTCTTTTAGGATTGAAGTTGTTGAGGTTAAGATTTGACCCCAGGAAATAAACAGGGGCCGGATTAAACCAACCAGTGGGCTGGATTAGGCCCCTGAAACGGACTTTTAACCAACCTGCTCTAAAGTATCTGGCCTTGTAAGCACCAAAAGACGACTAAAGAAGCCTGCAATTATTCTCCTGGTTGTCCTCAAGCAGCAGCAATAAATCTCAATGTAAACTCAGCTGAGGGAGGATGCCCTTCCATCAGCTCACAATATGGATTGCTTCTGCCACTGGTGTGTACATGGAGGAGTATCTCCACCCCCATCGTCCAGTCTGGACACCGAGGTCCAGCACCAGGGGCCTTCAGGTGGTTCCCTCACTGCGAGAAGTGAAGCTACAGGAAACTAGGCAGAGGGCCTTCTCGGTAGTGGCACCTGTCCTGTGGAATGTCCTCCTGTCAGACGTCAAGGAGATAAATATCTGACTTTTAGCAGATGTCTGAAGGCAGCCCTGTATAGGGAAGTTTTTTTTAATGTGTAATGTTTTATTATGTTTTTATATATGTTGGAAGCTGCCCAGAGTGGATGGGGCAACTCAGCCAGATGGGAGGGGTACAAATAATAAAATTATTGTTATCATCAAGAGACCTGCCTGATGAGGTTCTTCAGAGACGCACTGCTGGGAGGATGGAAGAAGCTGCACCCTTACCCCAAAATCCCTCCCCACTGAGCGCTTCGGAAGTCGTACAAGCCATGGAAGCACCATCTCTTACCGGCAGCAGGCCCATTGGCCTGTCCAAAATAGCCAGGGGGAGGCATGGGAGGCATCACCAAGTTGAAGGGGATGGGGATGTTCATGGCGGTGACGTGGCTGGGCCCGGCACTGATCATCCCGATCTGGTCGTGGGTTTGGAAGTACATGTTGGAGGGCCGGCCTGAGGGGAAGAGGGGGAAGAGCTCAGAGGGAACAAGTCCCAAGACAGCAAGGAGAGGAACAGCTCTCTTCACCAAGCCTTTCAACCCACCACAGATACATGGTCCATGGAGGTATCAGAACAGCTCTTTTGGACTGAGGAGAGATCCCCCGGCCAAGTTCTCTCACCTTGGCTGCTGCGATCATACACCGATCCAGGGATGATAGCTTCACGGGCATCATACATGGCAGTTGTCATGAACCGGGCTCCCTAAGAAAGGGGGGCAGAAATTAAAGACCACTTTAAATATGTTCACACAAACTGTTTCTGATGGCTCACATGAGGAAGAACTTTCTGGAACTTTCTTTCCTTTAGCAAAGAGGATGGCTTTTCCCTGCCTGCCAATCACAGAGGCCTTCCGAGGCCCTGGCTCCACATTCTACCACCAAGAGAGGCATGCCAGGGGGGAACAGGACAGGTCCTTATTGGTGGCGGCGCCACAACTGCAGAGTTTCCTCTCAAAGAGGGCAGATCAGGTTCTCCTCTGGCATCTTTTCAGGCAGATGGCTCAATGATTGCATGAAGCTATTTGTGTCCTTTAACCTTGCCTGCTGTGTGTTGTGGATTGACTTTTCAGCTCTTTCACCTTGGCTTGCTTTACTAATAATAAACTGGATCATTTATTATTATTACTGTATTATTATTATTATTATTATTATTATTATTATTATTATTATTATTACCACCCCCCCCCCACTGCAAGGTTGTTTACAGACCCAAAAGGCAGGACGTTTGGGAATGGGAACTCCTTATTTTGCCTTTCTTCACCTGTGAAATGGGACCCTGTCTGAAAGCCCTGGGCAAAAGGTACTCCAAAAGTTGCATCGCTTAGTGTGAGGCAGCTGAACAGGTTTACTCACATGGGAGGGGCAGTTTACAGTCTCAGCAGTTCTAGGGTGCTGGAGAAGGGCAGTGAAGCCTAATCTCTAAAGCAGGCTTTCCAGCCCCACCAGTGGCACTTACAGGGTTGATGGTATTGACCAGCTTCCGAGGCTTGCTGAACTGCATGAGGCTCTCACGGAGGTTGTTCAGGGGCCCCTCGACCAGCACTTTCTGCTCCTTGTAGTAGTTCAGCAAGTGGTTCCAGAGGGGCTGCTTGGAAAGCGCTTTCGGGTTCCCAACAATGATGACACCATACCTTAAATGAATGAATGAATGAATGAAGTCCACACCAAAGCACTGCCGCGTAGTTCACCACCTGGTTGGCACTCAGAACCTACCAGTACCCTGCGGCCACCCGAAGGACCACTTGTGGCCGTAGGAACCCGCCTAAGTGCCAATCTCACTGTTGGGTGCCAATCTCCATGGCCTTTGCCTTTTGATTCCAGGCAGGCAAGGGGTGTTCTCAGTTGTGAAACCCTGGTGATAGTTATACTTCTCTCCCAGGGGGGACTAGCCTGGTGTGCAGCAAAGAGCCTCCTATTTGGCTCTGGCCTTCCTGCATGCCCCCTGGAGGTTGGTTCTCGTTGGATGGCTTAAATTTAATATTTAATCTTTAAAGATTTCAGTACTTCCCTTCATCAAAACTGATTCCAGGGAGGTGCACTAAATTATGGGCAGAACGCTAAAGCCCAATAAGACACATGAGTGAAATATAGCAGATTATAGATTCTGGAATGGTAGAGTTGAAAGGGACCCTGAGGATTATCTAGCCCAACATAAACAAATTAAAAAATGCCTGCATAAATAAAAATGTTGCAGCCTGGTCCCAAGAAGTCTGCAAAACAGGCATCCGCTTTAGGGAAGCAGGCCCCTCTCCTGGGCTTATCTCACACATTGCTGATTAGGAAGGCACTTGGAGAAGGACCTCAGGCGATACATGCTGCTCTATTGCATCTGCTAGATTTAAATTCTCCATTTCAGGCTTTCTCAGCTGGAGAACTGCATTTGTGTTGTCATGATCTTGCAAAAGGCGCTCTCAAGAGTTTGCTAGCTAAGGAGAGACATGAATCCAATTCATGCAGAGCGCAGTTTATAATAATAATTTTATTATTTATATGCCACCCATCTGACTGGGTTTGGAAACTTAAAGGCCTTAACACAACACTGCTGAACTTCTACGCAAGACTGGCCTGCACAAGCCAGTTGGTTTATTATCAGCTCAGCTGTTTGTAGCTTGTACCAAGCCAAACACAGAGAAAACTCACTCCAAAAAGCCCATTGTTTTCCCCACCCTGACTCCAAGCAGAAGGGTAAGAAAAAAGTTGCAAGTGACCTGCACCTTTCTCCCCTGCTGCACAAGACAATGATTTCCTTAGCTAGATAGAAGCAAAGGGCTCTTTGGGACTGGCAGACATAGCTGTCTCACACTCAGTGGCTTCCGCTGTACCTTGCTCTGGTGAGAGCCACATTGAGGCGCCTGGGGTCATTCAGGAAGCCAATGCCTTGATGCTCGTTGGCTCTAACACAGGACAGGATAATGAAGTCCTTCTCGCGCCCTTGGAAAGCGTCAACGCTGGCTATTTCCACTTCCTGGAAAGGGGACAGGGAGAGAAAAGGACGTTCTAAATGACTCACATCTCTAGAGAGTTTCCTTCAGAGAGAGTGATGGTTAGCCAGGAAGCATTATATGATGTCCACGTGGTTCCACCTCCTGAAAATCAATTTCAAACTACTTTCCAGTCCTGGGGATAATCTCCTGCCTCGCTCCCACTCCGTATTTGGGGAGGGAGGCTAATATACCTAAAAGGTAAAGGTAAAGGTACCCCTGCCCGTACGGGCCAGTCGTGACCGACTCTAGGGTTGCGCGCTCATCTCGCTCAAGAGGCCGGGAGCCGGCGCCGTCCGAAGACACTTCTGGGTCACGTGGCCAGCATGACGAAGCTGCAGCTGGCGAGCCAGCACCAGCGCCACACACGGAAACGTCGTTTACCTTCCCACTATGAAGCGGTACTTATTAATCTACTTGCACTTTAGGGGTGCTTTCGAACTGCTAGGTGGGCAGGAGCTGGGACCGAACGACGGGAGCTCACCCCGCCGCGGGGATTCGAACCGCTGACCTTACGATCGGCAAGTCCTAGGCACTGAGGTTTTACCCACAGCGCCACCCGTGTCCCACCTAGCTGTCCATAAATTTACTGCTATGCAAGTTAGCGATTTCTTGGATACCCAGTTTGATTAATTCAGCTGCCTTTCCCTTCGCCACTGGAGGTGGTGAAGAAGGACCACTGAGCACAGAGCTCTCCAACACAAGTATGAAAAGGAGCAGCCCACTCTCCATATAACTCTCTTCAGCAGATGAGGCTACACATTTGCAGAAAGTCCTGTTGGGTACTGTGCTGTATGGTATAGGTGAGTCACCCTGCCTCCAAGTGAAACATTTGCAAATACAAATTGGGTGGCTCTGAACCAGGGAGCAGGGAGAGGGGATGGGCTTAATGCTGACTTGGGAAGGTTGCACGAAGCCCAGAGACAACACATGGAGAGCAGTACCTGGTAGAGTTTGGTGTGCAGAGAGCCGCTGAACTGCATATACTGCACCAGGTAGGAGCGCTGGCCCTCGTAGGGGGTGATGATGCCAATCTGATCTGGCTTCGCACCAGCCTTCAGCAGCTTGGTGGTGATCTTCTCCACGTTGGCAGCCTCCGTCCTGCAGGGGAAAGAGAGGAGTCAGTCCCTCCCCTTGAGCAGCACCCAAGGAACAGTCTCCAAGGTAACCAGAATGCCTCAGAGCTTCTTCAACACTATAAATCTATGTAAGATGCAAAATGTTTAAGTATTTTTATTTTAAAAAAGTAGCAAGGGAGGCAAAGAAAAGTGCATCAGACAAAGGAAAGGGCACAACAGAAGCCACATGTGGCACATTTCTTGGCATGATTCAGGTTGGAATAATGGGCCTGGGCACATGAAGGGTATCAGCCACAACGCCCCAAACGTCCTATTCCAATCCTACTGAGTAGAGTCTTCAGGCACAAATGGAATTAATTAATTGACTGGCTCCCTTTCAAAGTTCCAGGCCACCTTCAGCTCACCAGAGAAAGATCAAGTTACCTGGAATAGTCTCCATCTGACAATACTATTTTTTTTGGGTGGGGGCAGCGGCGGGGACTGTATATGGGGGAGAGATGCCACTGCTGGACCATGTCCTTCCTGTCCGCTTCCCACCCTTTGGACTGCAGAACTAATGTGCTTGGCCTCCATCACTTCTCCAGCCTCACCTCCTTCACTCTGAGATGACCTTGAACTACCGATCTTATCTTTTTAGAACTGTTTTAACAGTCACGCCTTTTAACCGGCTTCATTTATTGCGGGCTATTTTAATTAAGGATGCTTCAGTTGCTTTGATGGAACTGTTATTGGGTTATTTCAATTATGTATGGATTTTATAGCTTAATATGGCTTCTAAAACATTAAGTTATAAAATCCACACATAATTGAAATATGTCGTGTTGGCATATAACTGGTGTATAAATTAATGAATAGTCAAGAGAGAGAGAGAGAGAGACGTGAAGTTTGTCCAAGCAAGGCATCCACACATTCTGTCCCAGAGACTTGGCTGGACCCCCTTCTCCTCTTTCCCACATGACTTACCTGTTCAGGTAAGAAGTCCCAGAACTTGCAATCTCTTCTTGCCCTTGGGTCACATAGAAAAACATGGGCTTGTCTGGCTGGGGCCACTGGAAGTCAAATCCCTTCTTCACACGGTCCGCTGCAGAGCGACAGGGAAGTTGCCTGTTAGCGTATGTTTCTCCTGTGGAGGCCTGGGTCTTCCTTTGGGTAGATCAGTGGTTTCCAAACCATTTAGGTCAGTGCCCCCTTGGCCCCATAAACTCATCCCAATGCCCCCTACCCTATAAAAAGCATTGTAGCGCTTTGCACAACACACTAAGGAACACTGTAACATACCAAACAGCAACAATTAATTGCATATTGATTCAAAAGCATTTTAATTCAAAAAACCCCCTGATGAACTTGAACCAATGAGACTACCTTTCAAAGTCCAATAGCCACCTACATCTTCAGTGCTCCCCTGCTAATCCCACCGCTGAAGGGCAGTACATACTGCCCACTTTGGGAAGCACAGGGCTAGGTCCTAGCCTTAAAATGGAGTCCTTCCATACTGAAGAGCAGGCTGGAACAGCAGCGAGAACCACCTATCAAAATCCATAGACCTCCCAATGCGAAGACTTCGGCAAGGATTGATACAAAGCCGTGGTGTTCAGTGAAATTTTTCATAGGGGAACAGTTAGAGCCAAAGGTGCCAGCCTATGAGGGCAATATGGGGGGGGGGGCAACGCTGCCGTGCATTAATACCTCATTTCCTGCCCTAAGCCAAGGAGAAGCTTCTGACAGAATGCTGGAGCCCTCCCGCGTCCTTCCCAAAGCTGGGTGGGCTTTGGGAAGGTGGACCCTGACAAGAGCACTGTGCCTCCCTCCAAAAGCCGGGCAGAAGTTACCCAGGCGTTGGGAAAGAGGCGCCAGGTTTAATACTCTGATAGTTTACGGGGAACATTTAGAAGACCAGCCTAGCCCCGCTATTCCACTGACTGTACACCACTGATTTGAAGCTCCAAGGCCCACTTAAAGGTCCTGAACGGGACACTGCCTGGCACTCCTGTTGGCCCCCTCCATCACCCACCCCCTCCCCCTGCCCCTTCTTACCTGCGGTGACACCGTTCTGGAGAGACCCCTCATAAAAGATGTTGGATGGGAAAGCGCTCAGGGCTGGGTGCATACGGTACTGCACCTGCAGGCGGATGGGCCTGATGCCCAGCACCACCAGCCGCTCAAAGAGCGACTGGGAGAGGCCTGCTTTCGCCGCCTTCTTGCACATCACAACAGGGCCAAGCTGGCAGTGGTCGCCCACCAGGATCAGCTGGGAAAATGAAGCCCAAGGTCAACAGGAGGAACCGCACACATGAGCGTGCACACACAAACAGCCAGGCCAAGCCCCTGCTCCATCTCTAGAAGGCTGGAGGTGATGGCCTACAAAAGGGAAGGGCAGTTTGGGGATCTAAAGTCTGCTTGAGGGAAGCTTCTATCTTTCTGAGGTCAAGCAATTAAGGCGGTGAAGTTGGAGAATTATCTGTAGAACTGCCCCACCCACTCAAGCCTTTCCATCAGCAATCCTCCACAGCAGTTCCACCTTTGCTCTCGACAAGCCTCCAGACCTCTTGGGATTTCCCTTCCATAGCTTGCATTTTCTGCTCCTACTCATAGTGGACACAAGACCTCACGGGCTGTGAATGCTTTAAGTCTTCTTCCTAAAGGCTTGAAATGCAAGCATTTAAGACAATGGAGGAGGGCTTTAAAAGCTCACACAGACCAAAGTTGCTTGATATATAAAGATGGTGGCAAACACCAGAAGAGAGTGTTGCCTCCACCCCCCTCAGCAGCTCCACCTACTTGCTTTGCCCCGAGGACAACTGGCACCATGCACTCTGGCTCCGTGGCCTGGGTGCTCTCGTCAATCAAGATGGAGCGGAACTGCATCTTCGCCAGTCTTGGGTCCCCGGCTCCCACGCAGGTGCAGCAGATGACATCTGCATTCTGAGGGATGAAGCAGCAAAAATTCAGGAGCTACAAAACTATCTACAAAAGGAACATAGGAAGCAACTTCTACATTAAGACCACTGCTCTGCATGGAAACCAGGTGCTCTGCAGAGTGCTATGCCCCTTTCCTTAAAAATAAAACATCCCAGTTCTCAAGGTTCTGTTTAAAGGGGGTGGTTTTAATTAGGAACACAAGAAGCTGCCTTGTTCCAAGCCAAACCACTTGTCCACTTGGCTAAGTACTGTTTATAAGGACTGGAAGGACTCTTTACAGTTTCAAACAGCTGTACCTGGAGAAGCCAGAATCGAGCTTGGACTTATTGCACAGCTTAGTGCACAGCTTAGCTATGATCCTTCCCCAGTCCTGCCTACAGCCAGTCTTCAGCATTATGTGAGGGGTTTTTTTGTGTGTGTGTGTGTGTGTGTGTGTGTGTGCGCGCGCGCAATTTCTGCTGCAGCCTCTGGGATTATTCATTGTTTAAGGTAGGGTCATCCCTTTGCTGTTACAGAACCGATGATGAAAAAGGAGACAAGTCAGCCTCCTTGATCACAGAACACAAGTAGCACACCTGGTCTGACCAACAGTAAGCAACAGCCCCTGTATAAGAAGTAGGAAAATGTCACCATGAGCAACTCCCGCTCCGCCGTCCGCTTCAGGGCCCGGTAGCGCTTCTCATCTGCAGAGGACAGTTCCCCAGTCTCGTCTTTCAGCTGCTGCAGCTTCTGGAGCTCAGGCATGCTGAGGATCAAACAGACATCTCTGGGATGCTATATAATGTTCTGGTT
Organism: Podarcis raffonei; assembly: GCF_027172205.1. Taxonomy (NCBI): domain Eukaryota; kingdom Metazoa; phylum Chordata; class Lepidosauria; order Squamata; family Lacertidae; genus Podarcis; species Podarcis raffonei. The sequence continues at coordinate 1,353,504 of NC_070619.1, read as the reverse complement.
ACAAGATCCCTGCTTAAGGATCTTATACTCCACTACTGAATTTGGTAACAATGCACTTCCAAAGTGGCTATCAATGGACATCAAATAAATATTTAAAAAAATAAATCCATATAGTGGCTGATGAAAAATAAAGGCAGTATTGGCAGTGCCATTAAGTGAAGCCGCTAGATTATTTTTTTAATAAAAAATCTCACCCATCTTTGCACTCCCCAGAAAAAGGAAGGCAGGCTTTAAGTTTGAGATGAATGCAGGGAGGGAATGAGCAAGGGACAGTGACAGCATTGCAAGGGAAGGCTGGCTTCTGGCTCAGCAGCAATGGGATGAGGAAGTGCCTTACCTATCCATGTTCCTGATCTGGTTGTGCAGGGCAAGGAAAGAGACAGGGGAGTCAATGGCCTCACGACTCTTTGCACACAGGCGCACCACCTTCAGCCCCGTCTGGTGGATCTTCTCCGTCAGCTGGTCCACGGCTATGTTGCTCGGGGCACAAACCAGCACGGGCCTTGGAAACAAATGAGACAAATAGCAAAAGATGAAGCCAAAGAAAACAAACCCCTACAAAGAGTTCTTCCTTCTTTATCACTGTAGGCGAGGGCTAAGGGTTACCACTGGCATCAGCTCTGGAACCATGGATTTCACGCTCAGAAGACGCTGAAGTGGATTAGGCACTCCATTAAGACCTAATCAGAGGCTGAAGTTGATTGTCAACACTGGCCAATGCTACCTTGGGTTAAGGGTAGCAGAGGCATAACCCATAAATGCAGTCAATGTCATCAGAGGGGAATTTGTGCATGAGAAGAAACTGAAAGCCTGAGAGCCAGTGTGATGGAGTGCCAGCCTAGGAGCTGGGAGACCAGGGTTTGAATCCCCACTTGGCCATGGAGCTCACTGGGTGACACTGAGTCACTTACTGTCTCAGCCTAACCTACCTCACAGGGTTGTTGTGGGGAATAAATGAGATGAGGGGAGAACCTTGAGATCCTTGGAGAAAAAGGTGAGATAGAAAAGCAATCAATCTATTTATCAATGACGTGGGATGTTTTGCTTATACCAGGCTGTAACTTCCAGATGGGTGCTAAAATTATCTCAACAGCCCTTGAAGTGCTGCGCTCTTTTGACCAAGAAGATTCAAGAGCAATCTCTGCTCCTGCTCTTACCCATTTCCTTGCCTGGCCAGATGGTACACAATGGTGGCCGAGGTGACAGTCTTGCCTGTTCCGGGAGGGCCCTGGATGAGACTCAAGGGACGCTGCAGGACAGTCTTCACAGCATACACCTGGGAACAGAAGTTGCATTAATGCCACACGGGGGAGCACAGTTTGCGAAACTGACACTGGAAGCTCTTGGACCCAACTCCTGCCTTTGCTGTTGGGCGGGATAAGGTTACCTGAGAATGGTTGAGGTCAGGAAGTCCTTGTGCTGTGAAGCGCTTCGGCAGCTGACATTTGATAATGACATCCTCCACCTCGTGACCCAGGAGCTTGTGATAGATGTAGCCAGAGACGGAGGTTTCATCCACAGCAAAAGTCTTGAGGGCACTCTGCATCCTGAAGAAGAGGTGGACGCACAAGCACAAACCAGGTCATCCCTCAAACATTTATGCAACCGGCTTCTCAAGACAGAAAGAGACTTCACCCACCTGTCAAAGGAAGTCGACTTCCACACAAAGTCCACTTGGAAGTTGTGGGTCACTTCCACGGGGGCTCCGACACTGCTCCTCAGCTCGATCGCAATTTCGTCACCGTAATCTTCAAAACCTCGTTAAGTAGCAGTTTCGTGGAACAGTTGCAAGCTCCTTTTCAGAGTCCCACCCCACCTCCCACCTTCTGCCCACCACTGCCTCTGGGGACTGTTCTAGGGCTGTGAGTCTACAGACAAGGTGTCGGCTGAAGGCTCACCACCATTTCAACTGCCCAAGCTAAGCTGGATATCCCTGCTAGTTGCCTGGATGTGGAATCAGCCTGGGAATGGCATGTGAAGGGGCTTTGACCTCCTCCTCAGAGGAAGAATGGAGGCACAAGTATATGGATAGTGTGTGTGTGTGTGTGTGTGTGTGTTTACACAAACCATAAATTGAAACCTTTTGCTTCTTTTGTGCCACCAGATAAACAGAGTTGTTCTAAGGGAGCACAGGAAGAGTTGTCCATTCTCTCCCACAATTCTGCTTCAAATGCCAGGCATTCAACATGCTCTAAGGGCTCCACTTGACATAATCTCAACTGTGCAATTGAGATGTTGGGAGTTCTCCTTACAGCCTCATGAAATTAAAAGGATACTATCAGGAACTTTAATCACGTGGCCGATTCCTTTCCACAGCGGGGCCAAATCCCCTTTGTACCTCAGGCAGATCTCATCCCCCTGCATCAGGCGCATATCTGAAAAGAGAAGTTAGAAGCTTTCAGTACTTCCAAAGCAAACACCAATTCACTGTTTGTGAATGTTAATGGTGTTCAGAGTCTGCCAATCGAGAGATGCTTGAGCCAGACTTCCTGGCTCCTTAGCCTTTACTGATTTCCTGTTCTTACCTGAATCCGTCTTTGGCAAGGTGAAGTAGGCAATCCTTTTCTTGTTCAAGCCCAGATCCCATCTCACAGTGATGTTGTCCTGTGTCTAAACATAAAGAGAGATGTTCTAACTTTACAAACACAGACAAAAACGGTACTCAAGAGCAGACCTGGCCCTCTGCTTCCTGCCTGCCCTCCCTAGCACTGCACAGCTGGCTTGAACAATCACAGGAAGGGCTGCTAAACCACCCCTGACAACACTTCAAAGCTAATGCTGATTTAGCAGTTGCTGGATCCCTAAGAGGAGCTACTGTTAGGGAAAGAGGGTGGGCTGATGACTCTACAATTTGGCAAAACTCTTCCTCTTCCTGGGAGAAGCAACTGAGCCTTCTTCAGATCCAGCCCTTACCCTACTCCTCATTCACAAGATGATCGGGGGGGGGGGCGACAGTTAATGCCCAGGGGACCAACATCTAACTGGGTACCTGCGCTCTCTCAAATCCCCAAAGCGCCCTGTTGTCTGAAGATGCAAAATAAAGGGATACAAAGCTGGAGGAAAGGGCTCCTGGGAGGATGCACACCAGCACCCAAAACCACTGTCATCACCACGACAGGGGAAATTATTTCCCTCTTTGTGTTAAGTCACTCAGAGCTGCTCGGAGAGGATGGGATACTGGCTAGTTAAAAACACTCTTGCTGCTAGGAGCACAGGGCACCTCTCTGCTTCTTTCCAGCAGGGAATGTTTGTCTCCTGGCTAACACAATTCAAAAGTGATGAGGGATAGCACATACTTATTTAGAAGCCAGCGTTCAATGAAGTTCCCAAAGTAACCCAAAATGTTTGGATACTGAATTAAGAGTCTGTTATAGGGTCACAGCCTGTGCCAATCTCTGCAAATCCTGGTTTTATACCAGCAGAGGGAGCAGGAGTAGTAAGAGGCCAACATTTTCACTCTACAGATGGATCCTTTTGCTGCTTGTCTTGGGCTTCAATGTCATCTAAGAGATATTTAGATATATATTTTTTTAAGCATAACAATCCTTACACTAACTTCTTGTTTTTAACCCAAGAGAAGAAGTGTGTCAAGTGCACCTCCAGGGTAGGGGAAGAAACTATGAGGAAGACTGCATCAAAATGTCCCATTTCAAACCTTCCTCAAAGCACACAGCTCACAAAGTCTCACAGAACTGCAGCAAAACCTCTGAAGAAATACCAAAGCAACTGTTGTGCCCACTGGGCCATGCCATTTCAAGGTGGCTGCATCCTCCTTGGCCTGAATCTTACCTGGGACTCCTTCAGTTTCTTGTCGTAGTCGGCCTCAAGTTTGACCAGAGGCCCAAATATGTTTTGGTACTGATAAGCATCCTCATATCGGAGGAGGACGTGCTGTGGCTCTTCGTCAACGCCAGGCTTCTCCAAGTCTTCGAGGGTGGCAGAGGGGTTCTCCTGCAGTTACAAAGAGGAGGTGGTTAAATAGAACAGACCAACTACAACCCTCCCATCAGCTGGTTTCAGAACAGGTCTTCCTAAATCAAGACGGAAAACTAATGGAAGGTATTTCCAAATCCAACCATTCCAGGATGCAAGTGAATAGCTCAGTTGGTTAGAGCAGGGTGCTGATAATGCCAGGGTTGCAGGCTCAATCCCCGTCGGGGACAGCTGCATATTCCTGCATTGCAGGGGGGTTGGACTAGATGACCCACAGGGGCCCTTCCAACTCTATGATTCTATTATAAACACAGCTATGCTGGGGTAGGCTGACTGGCGGCTTTGGTGAATTTGCAAGGTTTGTCTATTTTGACTACCAATTGTGTCTTGTTGTAACAAAAAGAAGGTGTTTCATGAAGAGACAGGCTCTCTCTGTTGGCAACTGCACAAACATGCCCAAAACATTTTAAGAAGTCTGCACCCAAACAATCTTGAGATCTGTGCTATGGCAAATACTGCAAGCTGTGCTCAGTTATGCAGATTTGTTCAACTTCTAATATTGTGCTAGACTGAACCCACAACTCCTAATCTTATTCAGTCTCCTCTCTAGTATCACAGATTTCAGCTTCAAGCCGTAAAGCCAAGGCTTCGTACATTTTCCAAGCTGTATGGCCAAGGCCTCAGAAAATGACGAAGGGACCTGGAGTTGTCAGGAAGCTGAATTCCACACCCAATAGCACACCCCGATACAGATCTGCTTATCCCCTCCTGGGCTCTCTCGATCATCCCTCTGCTCCCTGCTGCAGACACTTCCACACACCTTCCAGAGCTCTTCCAGCTTGTTGATTTGCTGGGCAGTGATCTGACGCGCCCTCAGCTGCTCCTGCTCGGAAGGGATTTTGACCAGCCAGGAAAGGAAGCAGCGGTCTTGAATCAGAGGCTGCCACTGAGAACTGTCCCAGTTGATGTCCTTCAAGCTGCTCTGACTGGCACAAGGCTGCCTGTATGGTCAAGATAGGGGAGAAGAGTTTTATTAGACAGGCACACGTAGGATAAAAAGAGAATCAACAGTATTTTTAAAAAATGCTTTCAAAATCAATGGCCCATTAAGACTCGAGACTGACCAGCAATTTTTTGCTTCCAAAATAAAGAGAGGAAATGTCTCACCTGCACAGCAAGACGACCACAGAGTCTGCCTTAGCAGGGATGAAACCCAGGAGGAACACGTTGCGGCAGCCACAGTTGTAGCACTCCAGGACCGTCTCACCCAGAGGGCCATCCTTGTGCAGTGTCACTTCCTTACATTTGGCTCTCACAAGGTGGTTCACAATATGGCTGGCAAGACACAGAAGAAAGACAGGCTGGGTTGAATGGCAAATTGGTTTTCCTACCAATGTAAAAATGCAAGCAGGAGCATGGAAGGATACCTCTGATTATCAAGGGAGAGCTTTTATACCTACTCTGTGCCGCCTCGTGCCTGGGAAACCTTATCAGAAGCCCTGGTGTGTGTGTGTGTGTGTGTACAGTGGTACCTCGGGTTAAGTACTTAATTCGTTCCGGAGGTCCGTTCTTAACCTGAAACTGTTCTTAACCTGAAGCACCACTTTAGCTAATGGAGCCTCCCGCCGCTGCCCTGCTGCCGAAGCACGATTTCTCTTCTCATCCTGAAGCATAGCTCTTAACCCGAGGTGCTATTTCTGGGTTAGCAGAGTCTGTAACCTGAAGTGTATGTAACCTGAAGCGTATGTAACCCGAGGTACCACTGTATATGGATGACATGGGGGGCACACTGGTTTTTCAGTCCGATTCCAGGTTTTTAAATATGATGTGGAGATACTGCTCTTTTAAAAAAAATGTTGTCAAGCAGTGTATTTTATTATATTGTTGTAATTCTTTATCTCAGGCATAGGCAAACTCTGGCCCTCCAGATGTTTGGGACTACAATTCCCATCTTCCCTGACCACTGGTCCTGTTAGCTAGGGGTGATGGGAATTGTAGTTCCAAACACCTGGAGGGTCAGAGTTTGCCTATGCCTGCTTTATCTGGATTAAACTCTTGTGAGCAGCCTTGATGGCTTTTCTGCATAAAAGGCAGCGAGGAAATGAACGGTGACGTGTAACAGTACCTGCATGAGACACATACACACGCAGCAAGAGAAAAGATCTCACATCCAATCCCAGCCCCCTTATGTAGTGCTGGGCGATGTGAACCAGTGACCTGGCTCACGGTGTGAGGCAACCGCCTAAGGTTCGTATCCAGCGTTCATCCCACTCAAGAGTAGACCCAGAATGCAATGGGCACGACAAACTTTGGCCAACTAATTTCAACAGGTCTACAGTGAGCAGAACCTAGCTTGATACAACCCCAATGCTTCATGCCATCACCACTTCTGTGGCTGCATCACTCACCTGCCAGACGTATTCCCACGCCCATTGCAGAACCACTTCTTGCTGGTGTTGCAGTAGACAACGCAAGCTGGGTCATGGATGCCACAGTAGCTAAGGAAGAGGACACATTGTTAGGTTTTGCTTCAAAGGCATGGCAAGCCAGGGTGCTTTCCCTTTGGTTCTCTCTAGTTCAAGTTGACCCAGACCAAAACCTCCAAAGTTGGTTGGGTTGCACCCTTGCTTCACCTATTATTATTATTGTTGTTGTTGTTATTTATACCCCGCCCATCTGGCTGTGTTTCCCCAGCCACTCTGAGAGGCTCCCAATATAATTAATGAGAATTAATAATAAAAAAGTGATAAAACATCAGACCTTTAAAAACTTCCCTAAACAGGGCTACCTTCAGATAGACCTTCTCTCCACGCTGCTGAGAGCTGGCATTAAGCAATACAAGTCCCAGTTCTGCTTTATGACACCACAGTGCAAGCTGCTAAGTCGTCACAGGACATGCACATTGTCAGAGTGTCGAATAAACCAGCATTGGAAGAGAAATGCTGCAGCATCTGAACAGGGTTCAAGAAACCTGTGGCAGAGGCCAACAGGTGCCCATCTGTGCTCTCTGGTAAAGATACCAAGAACGCAGGAAAGTAGGGTTTTATTGGGATAAATAAAGAGGTGCACTGTTTTGCATGAACAGAACACAGCAGTTTAGCTAGAAAAGTCTTCAGAAATCTCAGAAATGCCACTATCACCACCTTGTCATGTGAAAGACATCCTAGAATGCCCGGGACTCCTAACTTATATTGCTGCATGGACACAAGAGGATTATTTGTACAAAGTGTGTGGTTAATTCACATGAAGGTTTAAATAGAGGCGAAAAAGGCAAGTGAGAGGACCTCCTCCAACCAATAGAGCCATTATTTGCCCACATGTGGCTCCTAGACTCTGCTTTGAATTTTAGATTATGTCCACACACATACACACAGTCTTACCTGCAAGCATGAACTGGAAGGTCCTTGGTGTAGTAAGTGTCTTCCTCGTCTTCCTCAAAATTGAGTTCAGCAAGGAGTTGGCTGGTCTTAGGCACATTATCATCCACTGCTCCATTTTGCAGGATGCCGTCAGGCCCATTCACCTAATGCAAAACATGGACAGGGGTCAGCAAACTTTTTCAGCAGGGGGCTGGTGCACCGTCCCTCAGACCAGACTAGATTTTGAAAAGAAAAGAACGAATTCCTATGCTCCACAAATAACCCAGAGATGCATTTTAAATAAAAGGACACATTCTACTCATGTAAAAACACGCTGATTCCCGGATCATCCGCAGGCCGGATTTAGAAGGTGATTGGGCCGGAACCAGCCACCGGGCCTTACTTTGCCTACCCATGGACTAGATGTTCACAGAAGTAAGAGCTAGGAGTGATGAAACTGCCAAATGTCAGGTGCACATGAACAAAAGACTTGGACACATGGGTTTGTTTAAAACCCACAAACAACCAGACTTGCAGGTGGAAGAGCAGACCCAGCTGCTCCATTCTGGCTAATGCTATATGAAGAAGGGCAGACTTGCAATGCAGCCATTGGCCCATGTAGCAATTTATTAAGCTGCCCACTTCTGTTGCCTGAAGAAGATTCTTATGCACAGCAGTCAAGTGCATAGAACCTTGAATTCATCACTGTAGTGCCTGATCAAAAAGGCATTATAAAATAATATTTTATAAAGACTTCCAAAAAGAGTTTATTACGAAAGATATAGTTTAAAGTTAGTTTTCCCACTCCTCCACGTAAGTCTTATTTCCTTCTGGCTCTCATTATTGCTTGCAGGGCAGCAGCTGAAGAAAAAGGGTTTTCTTGTGTGTGTTTCTTGTGGCTGATTAGCTGCTCTCCCTGTGCAAAGGTCAGAGGGGGCGGGGCTTCTGTTGAGGTAGGTGATTAGCTGTGGGAGGAGCTTATCAGAGCTTGCAGTTTGATCCATCTTTTAGATTTAGGGGAGCTAGTCTCAAACGTTTGTTGGGGGAGACCTAGGTTTTTTGGGGGGGATTTATTTGTCCTGTCTTCACGCTTTTTATGATGGAGGACCGCTGTAGTCACCCCCAATGACACGTTCTCAAGATGGAGGGTGAGGGAACAGCTGCAGTCGCCTGTGGTTCCTGCGCGATGTTTGCCATCTTGCCAAAGGTTGCAGGCAGCTTTACCTGCAGCAATTGCATGTTGATTGCCATCTTAAAAGACGAAGTCCAGCAACTGGAGGAACGTGTAACTACGCTCCAAAGAATTAGAGAGCTGGAGCTCTTCTTGGAAGCAACAGAGCACACCGTCTCCACCAAGGAGGAGACAGGGGACTCCCCTGAGAAGGAGGCTAGTTCACCAACACAGGAGCCAGATATATGGAGAAACGTGACGCAAAGAAGTAGGAGGCCCAGGGTTCGCTCTGATTGTTTAGAAATACACAATCGCTTTGAGGTCCTCTCCCCTAGAATGGAAGACGAAGAGCAGACTCCATTTGAGGATCTCTCCCTCATTACAGTCGATCAGGTATATGAAGGCGAGCAGCAAAGTCAGTCCTCAGGGAATGTCCAGGTGACCTTGGAACGGACAGCTCACGGAATAACCCCGACCAGACCTAAGAGGAGGCGTGTAGTGGTGATAGGGGATTCCCTACTGAGGGGAACAGAAACAGTGATCTGTGGGCCTGACAAGATGTCTCGGGAAGTGTGCTGTCTCCCCGGGGCTAAGATCCAAGATGTAACTGAACGACTCCAAGGAATCATAAAACCCACTGACAAATACCCCTTCCTCTTGGTTCATGTGGGAACCAATGACACTGCAAGCAATAGCTTCCAGAAGATCAAAAGAGACTACGAGGCTCTGGGCAGGAAATTGAAGCAATTAAATGCACAAATTGTCATCTCATCTGTCCTCCCAGTTGAACGACGTGGCCCAGGGAGAGAGGGGGAAATAGTGGAAGTGAACAACTGGCTTCGCAAATGGTGTAAACAGGAACGGTTTGGATTCTTAGATCACGGAATGCAGTTTCTTGAAGATGGACTTCTGGCAAGCGATGGGCTGCACCTCACAACGGTTGGGAGGAATGTTTTTGCAAAAAATCTCAGAAACCTCATCAGGAGGGCTTTAAACTGACTAATGTGGGGGAGGGAGACAGTGCTCCTGAAGGTAGGAGTCTATCAATTGATGAAGATGGTCATCCAAATGTCATAGACCGAATGGAGCAAACAGCACGCAGACCTAGTGGTGGGAGGAAAAAATCCTTAAATAAGAGACACGGGGGAATGATTAATGGACTTCAATGTCTGTACACTAATGCGCAAAGCATGGGAAATAAACAAGATGAGCTTGAGCTCTTGGTACAGCAAACTAAATATGACATAATAGGAATCACTGAAACCTGGTGGGATAAGTCCCACGATTGGAATGTAATAATGGAGGGATACAATCTATTTCAGAGAAACAGACCAGACAAGAAAGGAGGAGGAGTGCCGTTATATGTCAGGGATGTGTATACCTGTGAAGAGATCCAAGATTTAGAACCTCAAAGCCAAAGTGAGAGCATTTGGGTCAAAATTAAGGGAGAGAAGAATAACAGTGACCTCATTGTGGGAGTTTACTATAGATCCCCAAGCCAAACGGAGGACATAGATAATGCCTTCCTGGAACAGATGGCCAAGCATGCAAAAGGAAGGGAGATAGTAGTAATGGGGGACTTCAATTACCCGGATATTTGTTGGATGTCAAACTCAGCCAAGAGCATAAGGTCAAACAGATTCCTCACTGGCCTTGCAGATAACTTCATTGTCCAGAAAGTGGGAAAAGCAACAAGAGGAACAGCCATTTTAGATCTGTCCTAACCAATGTTGATGACCTGGTTAGTGGGCTGGAAGTGGAAGGATCATTAGGCGCGAGTGATCATGCTCTTCTGAAGTTTACTATACAGCGGAAAGGAGCAGCCAAGCATAGTAAGACTCAATTTCTCGACTTTAAGAAAGCCGACTTCATAAAACTTAGGGAAGTGCTGGGTGAGATCCCATGGACAGTAATACTAAAAGGAAAGGGAGTTCATGATGGCTGGGAGTTTGTTAAGAGGGAGATAGTAAAAGCACAAGTTCAGGCAATACCATTGAGACGGAAACATGGAAGGTGCCTAAAGAAGCCAGGGTGGCTATCTAAAGAACTTTTAACTGAGTTAAGATTAAAAAACGATGTGTACAAAAAATGGAAAAGGGGGGAAACCACCAAAGAGGAATTCAAACAAATAGCCAGCACGTGTAGACACAAAGTCAGAAAAGCTAAAGCACAGAATGAACTCAGGCTTGCTAGAGAGGTTAGAAGCAACAAAAAAGGCTTTTATGGGTATGTTCGTAGCAAAAGGAAGAACAAAGAAACAGTGGGGTCACTCAGAGGAGAAGATGGTGAAATGCAAACAGGGGACACAGAAAGGGCTGAACTCCTCAATGCCTTCTTTGCCTCAGTCTTCTCCGCTAAAGAAAACAATGCCCGACCTGAAGAATTTGGAGCAAAGGATTCAGCAGAGGAAACACAGCCCAGAATAACTAAGGAGATAGTACAAGAATACTTGGCTAGTCTAGATGTATTCAAGTCTCCAGGGCCAGATGAACTGCATCCAAGAGTATTAAGAGAACTGGCAGATGTGATTTCAGAACCACTGGCAGTCATCTTTGAGAATTCCTGGAGAACAGGCGAAGTCCCAGCAGACTGGAGGAGGGCAAATGTTGTCCCTATTTTCAAAAAGGGGAAAAGAGAGGACCCAAATAATTACCGCCCAGTCAGTCTGACATCAATACCAGGGAAGATTCTGGAGCAGATCATTAAGCAAACAGTCTGTGAGCACCTAGAAAGGAATGCTGTGATCACCAATAGTCAGCATGGATTTCTGAAAAATAAGTCATGTCAGACTAACCTGATCTCGTTATTTGACAGAATTACAAGCCTGGTAGATGAAAGGAACGCAGTGGATGTAGCCTACCTTGATTTCAGCAAGGCATTTGACAAGGTGCCCCATGATATTCTTGTAAAGAAGCTGGTAAAATGCGGTCCTGACTATGCTACCACTCAGTGGATTTGTAACTGGCTGACTGACCGGACCCAAAGGGTGCTCATCAATGGTTCCTCTTCATCCTGGAGAAGAGTGACTAGTGGGGTGCCACAGGGTTCTGTCTTGGGCCCGGTCTTATTCAACATCTTTATCAACGACTTGGATGATGGACTCAAGGGCATCCTGATCAAATTTGCAGATGACACCAAACTGGGAGGGGTGGCTAACACCCCAGAGGACAGGATCACACTTCAAAACGACCTTGACAGAGAACTGGGCCAAAACAAACAAGATGAATTTTAACAGGGAGAAATGTAAAGTATTGCACTTGGGCAAAAAAAATGAGAGGCACAAATACAAGATGGGTGACACCTGGCTTGAGAGCAGTACATGTGAAAAGGATCTAGGAGTCTTGGTTGACCACAAACTTGACATGAGCCAACAGTGTGACAAGGCAGCTAAAAAAGCCAATGCAATTCTGGGCTGCATCAATAGGAGTATAGCATCTAGATCAAGGGAAGTAATAGTGCCACTGTATTCTGCTCTGGTCAGACCTCACCTGGAGTACTGTGTCCAGTTCTGGGCACCACAGTTCAAGAAGGACACTGACAAACTGGAACGTGTCCAGAGGAGGGGCAACCAAAATGGTCAAAGGCCTGGAAACGATGCCTTATGAGGAACGGCTAAGGGAGCTGGGCATGTTTACCCTGGAAAAGAGGAGGTTAAGGGGTGATATGATAGCCATGTTCAAATATATAAAAGGATGTCACATAGAGGAGGGAGAAAGGTTGTTTTCAGCTGCTCCAGAGAAGCGGACACGGAGCAATGGATCCAAACTACAAGAAAGAAGATTCCACCTAAACATTAGGAAGAACTTCCTGACAGTAAGAGCTGTTTGACAGTGGAATTTGCTGCCAAGGAGTGTGGTGGAGTCTCCTTCTTTGGAGGTCTTTAAGCAAAGGCTTGACAACCATATGTCAGGAGTGCTCTGATGGTGTTTCCTGCTTGGCAGGGGGTTGGATTCGATGGCCCTTGTGGTCTCTTCCAACTCTATGATTCTATGATTCTATGACTCTCCCGCCACCTCCATTCCCTTTCAAACCACTCCTCATGACGCAGTCAGTCGTCAGCCTTGCGCTTGAAGAGCTGCACATCACAAAACACGGATTCCTCGAAATAACCACAATTGCCAGAAACACTTTCCCAAGCCAGACTGTGCTGTGACAGGCCCTCTAAGGCCCCACTTTCACCCGTCATTCCTTATCTACCCTCAGCACAAGGTTCAGCTCAACATCATAGGCCACCAAAGTGCCAATAAGGACACAGAGAATTTAGAGAGGAAGCCACTTGTCCTGTAAGCCAGAGGTTTTCAACTTTTTTGAGTCCACAGCTCCCTTAACCAACTACATTCTTTCTGTGGCACCCCTGTGGGGTTCAGGAGCCCAGTTATGTCACCCCTTGCCTGCAGAGCTGGTAGCCTCACACGCTTTTTAGAACACCCTCCCTTGTGGGGGTGTTCCCTCAGCCTCCTCTCCTCTCCCCTTTCCTTGGGAGCCCTCCGGGCAGCTGCTGCTGTTGCCCCGGTCTCTGAGCCGCCCCCCTTGCCCCAAAGAGAGATGCGTCTCAGAGGCACCATTCACCTGCAGAGCTTAGAGCCAGGGCTGCTGCAATAAACAGCTGTGCAAGCCTTTGGGAGGCAGAGATGCAAGAGGGCATAAGAGAGAGAGGGAGGGAAAGAAAGAAAGAAAGAAAGAAAGAAAGAAAGAAAGAAAGAAGAACAGTGGCCAGTGCTGCCCACGGCACCCTTGACCATCATTGAGGGCACCCCAGGGCACCATAGCACACAGGCTGAAAACCACTACTGAAAGCAATAAAAGGGGAGTTTTCTCACCTACAAAACAAGCACAGCAAATTTTACAGCTGCTCAGCCTACCGCTGCCTGGCAAGCCATTGTTTTTTTAAAAGGGGCTAAGCCAGCAATGCTTCTCCACATGGTAGGCCAAAGGGCCCCTTAATATGCCCCCCCCCGCCTAGTTGTGCAGCAAGAGAAGCTTGGGAAGAGCCCTTGATTTTCGGTGTCTCCATGGCGCACAGCTTCAAGTCTTGACTTGTGCACAGGGATGATGCACTTCAGCTGTTCCTAATGGGAGGGCTCTTCTAAACCCTCTTCAACTCTTTAGCAATGTGTGCACATATGTGAAGAGATTCCTTTTTAGGGCTGCTTGTAATAAATCAGCAAAATGAAATTTCATCCTTGTACTGGAATCAGTGAGAGGGCATGAAAGGAGGAGTATTCCATAATGCATATGGAGTCACTGGGCAGCCATGTTGAGGTAAAGGATGCCTCTACTTGGATTCCAGCACTTGTTTTCATACACTAATACCACATCCTGTAGAATTCTATCAGTTATATTTTACCTGCACAATCAGGAACCAAAATGCTTATTCTGTGCATTCTGAGCAGGAGCAGTCAACCTTCAGAAATATATATATGTGGACTGTCTCTAGATCAAGTGACTTTTCTTCTTTAAGTTCTCAAAGTTCTTACCTTAGCTCAAGGTTGTCATTTGAACTATTCAATGTTTAACTGAGAATCAATCACAGTCAGTATATAATTTGAAAAATAAGACTTTAGGGCCATCTTGCCCAAAAATCGCAACTGGACATTCCATTTTGGTGACTGTAACTTTGGTTTAAGGATCCATTGAGTGCCCAGCTTATATATCTCAGTTTCTAACACTGGCTACAATGTGGGGGTTGGGGGGAGCCATTTCTGCAAGTTCATCACCCTAATGCACTAAGATGGAAACATGCCTTTGTATAGGACACTAGTCCTAACTAGTCTTTGACAGGAAGTTCTGTGACTGGGTGTTTTAACAGCACTTTATAGTTTACATCTCTGCAACATCCTGACCTGGTTGGAGCCTCTGATCAGTCCTGGGAAGAGGACACTTGATCAAGACCACCCCACACCCAGAGTGTGCAGGGCTATCCATATCCACCCTCAACACTTTGGCTGGTCAAGCATGATTATGTTTAAAGGCCACAAAAATCCTTCTTAAAAATCCTTCCTAAAACACAAAACCGAAACACGTTTTATACCCTCAAGCATGGCAAATGTCTTGCAAAAAAGGACATCAGCACACCGGTGAAATGAAGGAGAGGGCACAGAGCAAAAAGAAGGTGCTAATTACATTAATTTCATCTTGCTAGCTGCTCAAATATATGCCGAGGAGATTTCCTTCCAAATTACAGAGATGGATTCTGCTCACTTCTTTTTAAAGACTAAGTGTGAAAAGTGGCTGTCTGCTTTTAAACCTGAAAAGAAACTAAGATCCTTGGAGGAAAAGAAAGCAGGCAAGATTGGCTGAAAGAGCAGCAGCCCTATACAACCCAAAGAGATAAGAAACCATAACAACCAGCCTGAAAAGATTCTTTTACCTTGGCTTGCCACTGAGAACTCCCTTAACCAATATATAGAATCTGCAAACTATAAAAACCCCAGGGTGATTGTTTACTATGTTTAACTCTTTCCAAACAGGTAATTAGATTATATTCAGCTACACACGTTTCTTTTCTTAAAACAACCATCACCACCACACACACACCTTGAAGTATTGGAGAAAGGGGATGGGGTTTTCTCAGCTAAGGCAGAGCTTTCCAAACTTTTCAAGTTGGTGACACACTTTTTAGACATGCATCATTTTGCGACACAGTAATTCAGTTTTACTAGCAAACTGGAGGTTAAACCAACCCCTTTCCAGCCATGTTCGAAACTCCCATTGTTCTAGGTGCTTTTTGCGACAGAAAATTTCATTAGCGCAAGCAGTTTCTGAGCTCTGGGCTACTGAAGATTCGTGGAGGAGCCAAAAGAAAGCAGGCAAGATTGGCTGAAAAGCAGCAGCCCTGCGCCTAAGATTTCAGATTAAAACTGCATAGTGGAAGGAAAGGAGGACCTTTTTTTCTGCCTCCCCACTTCCAGCTACTCTCTGAAGACTGGAGAAGAGACCCCCTTAAGAATAATAGGGGGTGGGCAGGGGAAGGACTAGACCATTTGAAAAATGAACATAATATTTTAGCTGCAGTTCATTCATTTTCAGCTTTGTATCTTGTTGCACCCATAACCTAGGTTTAAGGTGCAATTTACCTCCTAGCTTTCATAGGTTTCTAACACTGCTTTCCAGCCCCGGGAGGAACACGGGGAGCATTTGTATGACACTACACACGGCAGCCGACACACTAACGTGTCACAACACACAATTTGGAAAGCTCTGAGCTAAGGTGTGTGTTTATCTGTCTATGTGTGTGTGTGTGTGAGAATGACTTGTGCACAGTTACAATGGAGACAGCAATGTCCACATGGATCCTAGAAAAAGCAGCAGCTGTTTTTGGGGAAACCCAGCATACCTAAAACATAATCTGACTATGTAGTGCCTGGTTTACAAAAAACACCCATACAAAGCTTTTCAAAAAACAGGAATCAAAATGCAAAAACCACAGACCAAGAGCTCACTCCTCATTAGCTGTTAGGGCTGCAAATCCTAACCCCACTTAAAAGGCAGTAAACCCCATTGAATTAAATAGGACTTACACCTGAGTAAGCACTGCAGCCCCAATCTCTCTTTCCACACAGTGAAGACTACCTACTATACAGAATCACCAGTTACAGGAGGTCAAATAGGTGGGGGATTTGCTATGCACTTTTTATACATAACTTACTTTTTTATAAAGGGTATCCTTTACACTTTTAGGGATTTACAGTGGTACCTCGGGTTAAGAACTCAATTCGTTCTTGAGGTCTGTTCTTAACCTGAAGCACCACTTTAGGTAATGGGGCCTCCCGCTGCCGCCAAAGCATGATTTCTCTTCTCATCCTGAAGCATAGTTCTTAACCCGAGGTACTATTTCTGGGTTAGTGGAGTCTGTAGCCTGAAGCGTATGTAACCTGAGATATCACTGTACTGGTAAATCTTGGGGGGTTTGGGGGTTTTTTAATAGATTAGAAACTGGACAGCCAAGTTTGACTACCATCAGACCAGAGAAGAGGGCTTCACTTTCACTCTCTGTTTCTTAGAAGGTTCTGACATGCGGGTGGTGGTGGTAACAACAACAAACAATAAGCAGGAAGAAAGAAAATATGCAATGTAAAGTTTGCTGCAGTGTATGATCTCTAGAGCAAGTACAGTTCAAGAGAAATGTTATTGTCCAGATTACTGACAGGCAAGGCAGTGCGGCCTCCTCTCCATCATCCAGCCAATTATACAGTGGGCTACATATGCTATGACAAGGATGGAAATGCTTACTAAGCTGTCAGTTTCAAAGCTGCAGCTGGCTTGAACTGGGTGCTCCAAGTGGGCTTCACGGCTGCTTTGGTCTTCTTGCTCCACACAGGCAATGCAAGCATCTCACTTTTGTACTTTCTACCCAGCAAGGCCTTTGATTTTCAGGAAGGGGCATGGATGTGTTTAGCCCTTGCATCTAGGTTATTCCAGCCTTCACCAACCTGGCACTCCTTCCAGATGTTTTGGGCTACCAATGCCTGCATCAGCCTCCACCAGCAAAGCCAGGCTCACATCAGTCCCTGCCTTATATGGCTGTTGCTTCTGGGAAGAGTGTTTCCACAAACTGATCACACCAGTTTCAAACTTGTGTCTGAATAAAGTTCCAGTGGAGTTTGGGTCACCTAATATGATTTAAACAAACACTTGGTTCAAGGGAGCACTACAGCACAGTGGTACCTCGGGTTACATATGCTTCAGGTTACATACGCTTCAGGTTACAGACTCCGCTAACCCAGAAGTAGTACCTCGGGTTAAGAACTTTGCTTCAGGATAAGAACAAAAATTGTGCTCTGGCGGCGCAGCGGCAGCAGGAGGCCCCATTAGCTAAAGTGGTGCTTCAGGTTAAGAACAGTTTCAGGTTAAGAACGGACCTCCAGAACAAATTAAGTACTTAACCTGAGGTACCACTGTATTAGGGAAATTAGCTGACAGGGCTTTTGGCTTACATTTTAAAAACACTTTTTTTGTGTTACAAAACATTCTTTTTGTAGGAGCAGTAACAGACCAAGACGCACTTATTGGGGAAGATAAGCAGTGAAGGAAATTATTCCTGAATCTATATGGTCAAAAAAGGTGGGTGGGGTGGAACCAAGTGACAAGGCCATGTGTGATGTATCTATCAAGCTCTATTAATGCACAGGCATTAATCACCAAGGTTACCTTGTAACTGTGAGGTGTGCCAACAATTTGATTCTTATAAAGGAGTCACAAAGTTATCAGAGAAGGCCTGCGAAAACTCACACCTGTACAGACAGAAGTTCTACCCTTCACAACGAGAAACTTCAATTGCCTTTAACAAGCCACACAAGGCAATTAAACTCTCCTCCAAAGGAAGGACCCATAAGAAAGCCTGGTTTGAGAGCAGAGCCCTCAAACACAGCCAGGCAGGGGAAATCCAGAGAGCAGGCTGGGAATCTCCTCTTAGCCAGCTGGGCACTTGTGTGGGGAAGATGTGTTCATTAGGCATGAGTGCACCTTGCCCCCCCCCCCCGGTTCACACCACACCCAGTTATTCAGAGGTTCAGCTACTGTTCTCCCCGTTGCTGTATCCACAGAACATTAATAAAGCTCTTACATAGTTGGTAAGCAACCATGTCCTTACTGCAGGAGCAATGACTTAATCCAGGAAGTGCTCATAAGCATTTTATAACTACCTTGTGCACTACTGCCTGCCCTGCCCCCAGTATTAATATTGCCTCGTCTCTAAAAGGTTGCTTTAACTACAAACGGTTATGTTGTATTTGCCACGTATTTGTTCCTCTCTGCTCCCTCCGGTCTCTCTCCGCCCCACTGTTTCCTGCTCAACCACAAAGTACTCTACACAACTATATTCTGCTTTTGTAAAAAGTCATTTACTCAGTCACCTGTGACAAGTAAGAGTTGCCTTCGGATAATGAGACAAGGAAGCTTTTAAAAAATGGGAGGGAGCTGGGTCAGAGACAAAATGGCTAGAAGTTAAGTGATAATAAGAAGCAGACTAGTAACAGCTTGAGGACTTGTGACTTTGGGGGACTTACTACTGAATTCCTCTAATATTTTATGCCTAGTTTACACACAAACAGGAAACGTTTCGTCAACCCCCACCCTAAGGATCTTTAATACAAAATTACAGACACTGGTACCAACTCAGCTACAGGTTAGTGGTGACCAAGTTCCAGTGAAAAGCCACCTTGTCCTTCTCTCAGGAACATTAATATTAATAGAGAGACATACCATATTTCTTTTCATCAACCCTAAGAAGACAGCTTTCAACCAGGAAAGGTTACATACACACAAATGAAGCTCTCTTCCACATTATTTCTTCTCCTTCCCCCATCTTTAAAACTAGACACACATACTGCCTTGTGTTCCTTCACTCTCCCCTGCAACTTGACTTGGAGAAGTTGTACATGCCCGTTACTGACAACCCCCTCCCCAAGTATTTCTTAACTTGCCCAGTAATTCTCATTAATACTTGGGGACAGATACTCATAGTTCCCCGATATATTTTCCACCTCCTCTCTAGAAAACACTGCTTTTAATTACAATCTAATATACACAGACACACATTGTATACGCACTACCCCACTATTGCCTTCACCTCCTCTCTTTGTGGCTAAAAATACTGGCTTGCATCCAATGCTTGCCCTACTCAGAGTAGACCTATTGAAAATAACAGACAAGACTAATTTAGGTCCATTAATTTAAATGGCTCCACTCTGAATATTTTTTTAGTTGAATCCATTCCACTATTTTTAACCACAGAAGGTACATACACACTAACAATTTTGTGGGCACATTTCTTTCATATTCCTTTTGCCTTCTACCTAGAGAAAAAAGTGTTGTTTTAACCAAGCAACACCTTGCATATACTTCCCAATATTCCTTTCTAGAAAGTTACTTTAACCACATACAAATTATCTGTGACACACACACACACACACGACATAGCTCTATACTGAAGTGTGCTATACATTCTCCCATAATTCCTCATGCCTCAACTCTAGGGTGAAAAAAATGATGTTTTTAATGGCAAAATGCTACATAACATAGGCATGTATCTATTTTTAATAGTGCACAATGGTATAAAAAAATCTGCATTTGGCCTCTCCCATTGTGGGTCAAGAAAGGCCCTTCCCTTGCGGCCTCCCCAAGTGCCACACAAAGGATTACTTGAGTATATGTCCAAAGAAGGGCTGGGAGATTTCTGTTTCTCTCCAGACTTCAACTCCCTCATAAGAACATCAGAAGCTGCCTTAGAGTCAGACCACTGGTTCTATCTAGCTCAGCACCGCCAACAGCGACTGGCAACAGCTCACCAGAGTTTCGAAGTGCTCTACTACTGAGCTACAGTGCCAAAAGCCACCATGGTCAGTGACTGGAGTTAGGAGCCCAACAATATGGGCTTAGCGCCTGGCCAGGAGGCCTCTTGAGAAGTACATGTGGGTTCCATGATGGAAGACAGCTGAGAAATCTAATGTTGGTCATAATCAGAGCAGACCCCTTAAAGGAGGTAACGTAATTAGATCCACTAATTTTCAATAGGCTGTATCCAACATTAGTCATACCTCAGAGTAGATCAACTGAAAGTAATGGGTTACATCTAGTATTAAGCTTATTAGTTTTGCCCATTAACTTCAGTGAGTCTAACTCTGAGTAGGGCTAATGTTGAATACAACCCACCCCCTTTAAAAATACTATATCCAAGTATTTTAAAAAATAGGTGGTGGTTGGCACAGACCAACTGAAATCAATAGGCTACTAGGGACTTCAAATGTCTAAAGTTCTACTCAGAAAAGGCCTCCTCTGAGCAGAACTTACTGGGACCCAACCCACTGAAATTAATGGACGTGACTAACTTAAGTGCATTATTTTCAGTGGGCCTACTCTGTGTAGACTTAATTGGACACAACCTAACATTAAAAGACATGGCTTAGGCCCACTGTTTTCAGTGGGCCTACTCTTACCTTACCTTACTGAAATGCAACCCACTCAAATTAATGCAGCTGATGAACTTAGGTCCATCCTTCTCAATGGGCTTCCTCTGTGTTCAACTTAAATGGATGCAACCCACTGACAATAATGGACATGACTCACTTAGCTAAGTAATTTTCAACAGGTCTGCTCTGAGTAAGACTTAGACACAAGCCGCTGATATTCTTCCTTGAGGTCTTTAAGCTGAGGTTGGATGGCTATCTGTCCTGGATACTTTAGCTAAGATTCCTGGATTGGGGGGGCTGGACTAGATGACCATCGAGGTCCCTTCCAACTCTACAATCCTATGATCAATGCAACCAGCGTTTCCAGCGGGCCTACACTGTGTAGAACTCACCTTGGGCACAACCCATAGCAAATTAATGCACCTGGCTAAGTAAGATGCAGGTCTGTTCTTAAATGGACACAACCTATGGAAGCTAACAGGCACCACTAACTTGAGCTACTTTTCGACGGGCCTACTCCGAGCAGGCCTTTTTTGGCCCCAACACATCGGCGTGGACTGGCAGGACTAACAGGCGTGTTAGTTAGGCGTCTCATGCCTAAGCGGGCACCAATAACTTAGGCCCATTGCTGCTAATAATCACTATTATTATTATTATTAAGTAATATTATTTGTACCCCCGCCATCTGCCTGGGTTGGCCCAGCCACTCTGGGCGGCTTCCCACATAATAAAGCAATGGGTCTTCTCCGAGTAGGTACAGTAGTCGCCACCCGCCCGCGCCCCCGCCTCGCAGGCCTCACCTGGGCGTCCAGCTGCCCCGGCGAGAGGGCGACGGAGGGCGGCCCGCCGGCTCCTCCTCCTCCTGCCGAGACTCCTCCGGGGTTGCCCTGCGCGGAGGCCCCGCCGCTTCCTCCTCCTCCTCCGGGCGGCGTCTGGGTCTGGCTGGGCAGCGTGAAGTCGGTGAACTCGAACTCGGAGCCCTGCGTGTCGGCGCCCAGCAGCTCGGCCTCCTCCGTGTCCAGGAAAGTCAGCGTCTGGGAGCTGGGCCCGTACGCCTCCACGCTCATGATGGCGGCGGCGGTGGCTGAAGCGGCGGCTGAAGCGGTGGCTGGGGCGGCTCCTTCCCCTTCTCCCCTCACGGAGGCGGCAAACGGCGCGGCAGAAGACGAGGCCTCTTCGCCCCTCAGAGCGAGCGACTGAACGAGCGCGAGCCGCCGCCTGCGCCTGCGCGGAATGCCTAGGCCTCAACCGCCGCCGCCGACCGGACGCTCGGAGGGAGCCAGCCAATCAGCGGGCGGCCCAACGTGCGCGGCGAAGTGGCGCGAGGCGGAAGGGGCGGGCGAGGAAGGGGAGAAGAAGAGTCCTCGGTGCGCAGGCGCGGGGGTTGCCAGGGGCGGGCGCGCGTGGAGAGAGGGCGCATGCGCGTCGCACACGACCGGTTTGGGGTCCTTGATCGCTCTGAGGTACCAGGCGAGGAGGAGGAAACACGGGGCGGGGCAAGGCGTCCCTTAAGCTCCGCCTCATTTCAATGTAACCCAATCAGGATTCTTTTGCTCGCTCTTAAAGCCCGCCTCTCCTCAATTTAATCCAATCAGGGCCGTTTATTCTGAGGAGGAGGCACGATTCGAAGAGGGGATGGTAAAACCGGCGGGCAATCAGGATAATCCTAATAATAGAGCGGGGGGGAGAGAGACGCGCGTAAGGGATGGAGGGGGCGGAGAGAGCGAGCGAGTCTGGGCACACGAGCAACGTTCCTTAGCAACCAATCAGAGAGTCCGGAGCCCGTTCAAGCCCCGCCCTTCCCCCTCTCTCTTCCCCTCCGGCCCCCACCCCGGGGAAGGCGGCGGGGCCGCGGAGGGGGATGATGGTCCGCGTCGCGAAAGCGCGACAGAGCTCGGGCCTGAGAGAAAAGTGGCGTGTGGGCAGTGCGCATGCGCGAGCCCTCCCGCGGACGGGGCGCCGGGTTTCCTCGGCGGGAGGCCACGCCCCTTGCCGCGAGAAGGGGGCGGGGAAAAGGCGGTGCCTGGAATGTGATTGGCTAAGAGTCTGCATTGGGGCTCTATAAGTTCCAAAAAGGCGGGGGGGGTTTACAAGAAAAGCAAGTATTTTGAGGCTGCGGACGGATCAATGCACTACGAAGGCCCCACTGAAAGCACCCCATTAAAGCAATGTTTGAATATTATTGGATCCAGGGAGCTGGTTAATGAGGTTGGGGCTGCAGCCTGTGCTGCCTGGATCTGGGGGAGCAGCGCCCGGTTGCCCGAGGCCAGGAGGGTGGCTTGGGAAGGGCGGAAGGGCCCGGGCTGCTGTGCCCTCCCGCTCCTGGCCAAGGGATCATGAGAGTAGAAACTGGAGCTGCAGGATGGTGGCTTTGAAAAGTCTTCTTGCTCTCTTCCTCATGACTTGCAGGATTTGCACCTCAAATGTGGTACAGAAAAAAGAGAAAGACACCAGCTCTAGTTTTCTGGGTTGCCCTCACTGGCTGTCATCCAGTTGTGACATGATTTATGTACTGGTAATTAATATGTTGTTGTTTAGTCGTGTCCGACTCTTCGTGACCCCATGGACCAGAGCACGCCAGGCACTTCTGTCTTCCACTGCCTCCCACAGTTTTGACCAAACGTGATCCACCTGGAGGAGGAACCGGCAAGCCACTCCAGTACCTTAAGCATGGAAAAAACAAGAACATTTAATCAGCAGACCTCCTAAGTTTAAGGCATCTTCTCCTGGGATGATTCACAATTTGGTACACTCACCATCTCTCTATCTGATTGCTGTTTTAGCGGGTGATCTATGGTGTGACTGGCCAGTTAAGCTTTCTGACATCCTTCTGCCTCACTAGATCACAGTTGTTGATGGATGCTGTGGGCAATTCTCTCCGCAGGGGGCTACCTGGGGACGAGGGGTCCTATAATCTCCACTATAGAAGATCAAATTTTGGGCTGTTCTCACAGTTTGGCTGTTGGGGTCCTGCCACAATCAATCCACTTCCATCATCTCACTATCAGATTGCCATTATAGTGGGTGATCTATGATGATGTGACCGGCCAGTTAAGCTTTCTGACATCCTGCTATCAGATCGCAAGCCTGGCCGTTGGGGCTTCTGGGGGGGGGGTACGACGGTGGTAATAAAAGCTATGGGGCCAAGGGCTGGACACTGAAACACCAGGCATCTCCTTCCTTCCAAGATGTGGAGATTCCAACAGCCTCCCCACCTCCTCCTCCTCCTGTCCTCCTCTCTGGTCGAACCAGGTGAGCTCAAAGACACACCCCACCTCTGCTGAACTGATTTCTCCTATTCTTCTGGGCCAAGCCAATCTCATTCCTTCCATTCCTGATGCTCAGGCTGCCCTTTGCAAGAGGTGTGTAAGCAGAGGCAGGGCTCATAATGCTACAATGGCAAAGCCCTGCTTCATGGATCCTGCAGGGAGAAGCGGGTTGGGCTATAGGACCCTTCCAACTCTGACAATTCTTCATTTTCCTGTATACTTGAGGTAAAACCAGTAAGAGGAAACTCATTCGTTATAGTCATGGCTTTGGCTGGCCAGTTAAGCACTGCGATTTACAAGTCCAGGGTGGGCCCTTTCCCTCCTCGTCTGGTTGGATACCCCATTATCCGGGGGTGGGGGTGGGGAAGAACAACAGGTTGAGGTGTGCTGTGCACGTGCGTAAGTTTTGTTGTCTGTTGGTTCAAGAGAAAATATGTACAAAATATAGAAGAGAGAACTCCAGGATGCCAAGATCCATGTTTGAGGCAAGTACTCTGGTGAGAAAGCCCCAGAGATTTAAAATTGCAAGATACACAGCAAAGTATAGCATAGAAATATAGGATGTTAGAGCTTTAAAATTTGCCCTGATGAGTTCCAAAACCTCCCTTTTGGCATAAGAAAAGGACCACACATGTAGTAAATTAAAAATGTTTTACTTACAAACTCTCCAAAGGTCAGATTCGTGTGCATGTCCATACATAAGAAAGGCTGCATGGACAGTAACACTTAGTTTAGTTCCAAAGTGGTGAAAGTTCCTAAAGCAAGCCAAGTCACAAGCTGTCAAATCCATGTCTGAGGGCACTAGTGAAGCAAAACACTCTCCTCCCCTTTCTCTCTCTCTCTCTCTCGCACCCACACCCACACACTTCCTCACATATACGGACAAAAAGCTCTCTTTATTTTTCTTTCATGCCATTTCCTGGTGTCATAGAAATTAAAGAAATAATAAAATTTAAAGTTGAAATGTGTGTGAGAGAGGCTGAGCAGGCGATGGTTTGGAATGTGAAGGTTGTGTTTACCAGAGAACCAGGAGAGAAGGACAAAACTACATGTCTGCAAGAGCTACTGCTCTAGCAGCTGAGGACAAAGGAAGAAGAAGAGATGGAAGGCGCTGTGCCCCAGGCTTAAAGGCAGCGCCCTCCCATGACGGCCCCTTTGCTTGCGTTCGTATTTGGGGTGCCACCCCTCAACTACGTGCCGGTTGAGGCTGTGTCTCACTGGGCTTGCAGTGCCCTAGTAAAGGCCCTGTATGGCTGACAATTGGAGGCTGGGTCTTCCTGAAATCTGGGAGAGCCACTGCCAATCAGTGTCGACAGCTCTGAGCCAGATGGGCCAACGATCTGATTCTCATTAGAAGGCAGCTTCCTTCCTCACTCGGTCGCAGTTGTTGACGGATGCTGGTGGCTCTTCTCTCCGCAGGGCGATTCCGGAGGCCCCATGGTCTGCAACGGCGTGGTGCATGGAATCGTCTCCTACGGCAACCACTTTCCTCCTGGAGTTTACTCTCGCATCGCCCACTTCCTTCCCTGGATCAAGAAAACCATGGAATCCTGAAGAGAAGAAGCAACCACCAACTGCAGCCTGGCTCAATAAGAAACCTTCTGCTTGCTCTCTAACCTGTATGGCTTTCATTCTGCAATTCCACCTGCCCCCCCAATGCTGCAAACACTCCCCCCTCCCACTCCTGATGAAACAACTGGATCCAAAGGGACTTGAGTTCACAACTGCATTTTCGTGCCATCTCCCCAGGGAATTCTGGGAAGCGTAATTCTGTGGGGTGAAATGTGGATCTCTTAACAACTCTCAGCCCCCTTAACAAACTACAGTTCTCCAAATTATTGCTGGGCATGGCTGTTTAAGTCCCCTATAATGTCTGAGATCCCAGTCAATGGCCCTGTGTGGTTTCGATCTGAGAGCGTTTGTTCAGGGCATGATCCTTGGATCGAGACGTGTACCCTGAACACAAGAGAAGCAGAATTTGGAAATGGGGCGGGGAGCGGATTGAGTGCCTTGACCTGTCACATTCTGACCCTCTTGCGTTGCAAAATAAAGCAAATGGTTGAGCATCAGTCTTGTGCTTCTATTAGCCTCTCTGAAATGAACATATGAACTGTAAGAAGGCACCATAACTTCAAGAACTTCAAGACCATGTCTTGGGTTATGGAAATGGACAGAATGGCCCATCCCTAGGTTCAAAGAAGCCCCACCCCCATAACATAACTTCCAGACCATGTCTTGGGTTATGGAAATGGACAGAATGGCCCATCCCCAAGTTCAAAGAAGCTCCCCCGTAACATTTGGCCATTCCCCCAGTTTGGCACATTCTTCCAATCGGCATCCATCACTCACCATGTCTCTATCAGACGGCTGTTCTTGCGGGTGATCTATGGTGAGACAGCCAGTTAAGCTTTCTGACACCTCACTTTTCATTTTCATTGCAAGCCCAGCTGTTGTGGCTACCTGGGGGTGAGGGGTCAGTTCTATAATCTCCACTATGGAAGATCAAATTTTGGGCTGTTCTCACAGTTTGGCTGTTGGGGTCCTGCCACAATCAATCCACTTCCATCATCTCACTATCAGATTGCCGTTATAGTGGGTGATCTATGATGATGTGACTGGCCAGTTAAGCTTCTTGACATCCTGCTATCTGATCGCAAGCCTGGCTGTTGGGGCTTCGGGGGGGGGGGAGGAGTCAGCTGGAATCTCCACGTCTTGAAGTCCCACTTGGCAAGGAAGGAGATGCCTGGTGTTTAAGTGTCCAGCCCTTGGCCCCATAGCTTTTATTACCATCGTCCAGCTGATATTTAATTTAACTGTTTACCATTATATACTAGTGGATTATTTAATATTTCTTTATTTGATATGTTGTTTCTTTTTTAAAGTTATTGTGACTTTTTTGTATTGGATTAGATTTCTATTACATGTGTGATCCTTGCTATTTTGTTGTTTCTCCAGCATGTAAGCCACCTTGTGTATAAAAAGTAATATAGAATTGCGGTATACAAATTAAAAGTGAAATGAAATCTTCCATGTGACAGCCTTTTAGACATTTGAAGCTGTGTATCATATCTCAGTCTCCCCTTTTCCCGGCTGAACATACCCAGCTCCTTCAACTGTTCCTCATAGGGCTTGGTTTCCAGGCCCTTGATCATCTTGGTCACCCTCATCTGCACACCTTCCAGCTTGTCAACATCCTTCTTAAACAGGTCTGCCCAGAACTGGACACAGGACTGCAGGTGTGGTCTGGCCAAGGCAGAATAGAGCGAGACTATGACTTCCCTTGATCAGGACACTATATTTTTGCTGGGGCATTAAAAGAGGGGATGACCAAAGCTTGCATTGTGTAGCAAAGAACGGGCTTATCTATGTGTATCAGATGAACTACCTCGAGGGGCTAATGTACCAAAGCTTTCTTTCAGTAAAGGTGAATGAGGAAACCTCTAGGAGTCCCAGGTCAGTTTCTGGAGGGCAGGGCAGGTAGCTTCTGATATTATACTGTACATAGAATTGACTGTTGCATTTCCAAGCAACTAGAAACAAAATTGACCCCTCAAAGCAGTTGATGGGGCCGGTTGAATCTTGTTAGCGAGTCCTCCAGAGTCCTGTCAAGCCCTAACTGTAAGGCTGCATCAATTTGGCACAGGTCCCTTACCCCTAAAACACCCCCCAACTGTTAATCTCTTGCCACACAGAAGAGAAAGACCCAAAGTGGCTTTCACACAGCAGTTAATGGGCTTGAAATCTGCTCAGATTTACCAGTGGAAATGTACTGATTGGGGCACTTGATACTTGCAAACATTTATCTGCAAATTCTCATTATCTTTCTTGCTCTGTTTTGACAAGTAACTCATGAAAATATCTCTGTTGCCTTCAGATTGATTGACAGATAGATATTTGTGTGTTTTACAGACTCCCAAAAGAGGTGGTGGACTCTCCTTCCTTGGAGGTTTCTAAGCAGAGCTTGGACGGCCATCTGTCATGGATGATTTAGTTGAGATTCCTGCATTGCAGAGGGTTGGACTACTAGATGACTCTGGGGGATGCCTTCTATCTCATGTTTGGGTGCCAGCAGAGTCTCAGTAGAGATGGGCAATTTTGTTAATTCTTGTTTGTTCTGGGAAGCTTGAAGTAGGTGGGGTTAGCAAACTGAATTCCCCCCATTCCCTACAGAGAGTTTAAGTGGGTCCCATCACCTCTAAGAAGGTTAATAAGCATAGGGTTGGATCCAGATCGAGGCCCCATCTAGGCAACACATACAGTATGAAGCGGTAATATGTGACATAGCAAACCTTCAGCATTTTAATTCAAGTTGCTCATGATATATTCCACATGCAATTTTGCAAAATATGCACATATTGGCAAAGCAATTTCCCCTAAAATAGTGCAGTTTGGTATGTTTGTTTTCACTATTACATGCATTAACAGACACACGTTACTTGTTCACAATTACTTGGCTGGAGACCGATCCAGCAAAATTCAGAGAAGTTTACATTTACAGCTTAGCCGAACTAAATTTCTACAATGCATCACATGTACCCTTAAGTGGCTTGGTGTGTGAAATGGTAACTGTGAACCCCCATTTTAAGATGTTGTGGGTGCCAAGGTCTTTTGTAAAAGTGCCTACAGGTGAGGAAGGTCTTTTGGGGGCTGAGCAAATGCATCAAGGAAATCTTCTAGGGCTGAAATAAAATGACACACCCCACCGGCTGCAACTGAGTGAGACAACAAAGTCCCACAGTTCACAACCTTGAGTGGCTTAACACGAACCTGTCCAAGAGGGCAAGGCTCAAATGGCAGATTTATGGGGCTCTGGGTCAGATCTCCAGGCTTCAGCAAGAGAAAGGAGGGAGGGAGGGAGTGGAATCATCTAAGGTGAGGCGTAGGCAACCTTTTGACCACCCAGATGTTGCTAGACTCCACCTCAGCCCTAGCCAACATGACCAAAAGCCAGGGATGATGCGAGTTCCAGTTCAACAGCCTTATGTGGGCCACAGGTCCCCATCCATGCGCGAGGGGAAGCAAGGGAGAATGGGACAAGGCACTTGAGGGAGCTGGAGATCTATGGAGCTCTGAGAGGGAGAAATGGCTCCCCATCTGCCCAAGTACCAAGACCTGCCGAATGCAAAGATGGCTCTTGATATGAAGATTGCCACTTACAGGAAGCTGCTGGAGGGAGAAGGGAGCAGAATCACAAGACCCATTTTTCCAGATTAGGGAGGGAGAAGGGGCAGAATAGTTTCAAGGGAGAGTAAAGACCTCTGGGCACCTGAGGATGGGAGAAGTGGAACAGCAAAGGTCACCAGAAGAGGTATGATGAGAAATAAGGGTGGGAAGAATACGGGAGGAGGCTGAGGGATTTTCTTGAAGAGGGTGGGAGCCACTGCAGGCACTTGTGAAAACACAATCCTGTACTAAACATCTGGTAGATGTATCATATTCATTTGCAGCCCTTGAGGGGTCTCTTTGCAGAATGCAAGCCTAGCAGGTAAGACAGGAAGCAGAAGCGTTTGAAAAAGAAGACGCAATGATGCCACTGCTGTTGCTTCTTCTCTTCACAATTCCATGACTTCCTTGATCCAGGAAAGGTAGTGGATGACACGACTGTAAATTCCTGGAGGAGAGAAAGATTCGCCAAAGGAGACAATTCCTTGTGCCACGCCGTCACACACCAAGGGGCCTCCGGAATCCCCCTGCGGAAGGGAGAGAGAGCAGAGATCACAGCTGAGGGAAGATCGGGATCCACCCTGTGGGGAATCTGGGTCTTGAACCAGGACAGAGACCTAGCAGGCTTCCTGGCTGAGGGAAGATCGGGATCTGTCAACCTTGCTTTCTAATTATTCCAGTATAAAATTTGATTTGCCACTTTTCCTGGATCACTTTGCAGTCTCTTTGAGTCTACCTAAAATAAATATTGATTGCATTTATTGGCCGCCTTCTCCAAGGAGCTCCAGGTGGCTTCCTCCTTTCCTCTCCCTGTTATCCAAAAAACAAACAAACCCCTCACCCTTGTGAGGCAGGCCAGGCTGAGTCAGTGACAAGCCACCAAGGTTTCCCAGGGAGCTGAGTGGGGATTCTTGTGCATGTTTCTCTTAAGATAATTTTTTTGTAGACAATTTCCCTATAATGTAATGCATTTTTGTACATTAATTTTACAAGTATATGCATTCCCACGGGTGGTTTCTGCTGAATGTGCACCATTCTTTGTAAGTGTACTTTGGGCCACTATCAAGTTTCAAAGGGTAGCTCAATTCGGTTTTGTTTTGAGTTTGGGAAGGGCAAATAAAGCTCAGTTTACATTTAAAATGTGAACCAGACCTAGAGTTGCTACTCCAATAGAAGTCAATAGACATGATGAACATTAATTTCAATTGGTCTACTTTGAGCAGGACTTAGATACAACCCCAAATAGCTGCAACACCTCCACATTCTGAGCCCCCTTGCGGCACAGAAGTGAACAGCAGCCTTTGACAACCTCATATGTGGATTGGCGTACAGCAGACATGGCCAAACATGGCCTTCCAGATGTTCTGGGACTACAACTCCCTTCATCCCTAGCTAACAGGGCCAGTGGTCAGGGATGATGTGATCCAGAACCACTGGGCTGGTCAGGCCAAGTCTAAGTGTCTGCCCATGTCCACCTTTCCTTGCTCTGCTCCAGCACAGGCTTCTCCACCCGTCTCGTGCCCCATCCCCAGAATCTCCAGCTATGACTAAATTCATGACTAACACTCCAGTCAAAAACCCTGCCAGTCAATACTGAGCGATTTCAGTTTCTATTTAAGTCAGCCCCTTATCCAGAGCCATGAGGGCTAGAACCCTAGTTTTAGAGGAGGGACCACAGCTCAGGGATAGAGCACCTACTTTGATGCAAGCAGAGGCTGGATGGCCCCCTGTCATGTAGGATCCGGTTGAGTTCCTTGCACTGCGGGGGGTTGGACTAGATGACCCTCGGGGTCCTTTCCATCCCAGTTTCTGATAGATCTGGGAAAGCCTGAGCAGGATGGACCCAATGGCCTGACTCAGGTGCCCAGGCTCCCCACTTCTGATCCCATCACCTGCTGTTTCTGCCAATCCTCACCTGGGAGGCATCCTGAGGTTGCCTGTTGTCACCTGCGCAGATCATTCCATCATCCATATCTGGCATGAACTCCTGGCACTTCTTACGGTCATAGAGGATGACAATGGCCTCATAGAGTTTCCCTGGGTATTGGCCGTCTTCAATCTTGCCCCAGCCTGCCACGCTGCAGGGCGTCCCACCGGGGATGTCGCTGCTGGATTCCGGCAAGGGCAGGAGAGCGACGTCTTTATTCAGAGCAGCCTCGGAATCCAGCTGGGGAAAGGAGAGGGAGATGAGAACCTTAGCATTGCGACAGGAAGCCCTGTGCCTCTAGAATATGACTCTAATAATAATATTAGTGATTAACGGCTTGGAGAAAACTAAATGGTTGCCCTAGCAGGAGTCAGTGCAACGAGTCCTGTTAATGCAATGGAGGCCCCCCCTCCCCCCCCCGCACCTGTAATTTAGCTCTGGGGGTGCCATAAAAACCCTGAGAATAATGCATGGGTAGAAAAGAGGGGAGATTGTTCCATCAGGCCAGCAGAACACCTTGTGTTGATGGAGCAATCTCTGAATGCTATGTTGAATAACATTAATAAGTAGCAAGAGCAAAAAAGCCTTCACTGTTTCTGCTAATGGTTACAAGGTCTGGAAGATTTCACTGCTGCCCTCCATGAAATCAGTCTCTGAAACCGTCCTCTCTAAATTTTGAAGCTGCTTAGCCTCAGAGCGCCTGCTGATGTGTTAATTAAGTAAGCAAGTTGTTGGCCTCTGCCTGTCTCGAAAGACAATGGAGTGAGCCTCGTTGGGAGGTTGCAGCGCCTGCTGCGGCTGTGGAGACTGATGCAGGAAAGACATGCTTCATTGCAGCCAGGGCAGATGAAGACGTCCAGTTCTGCTACTGCAGATGCGCCAGGGCGTTTCTTCTCTCTGCGCTCCTCCCAGCGGTCATTCCTCCTCTGGTCACTGCTAGGGATGCACCCCCTGATGGTCTGTCTCCAGGCACTGCGGCCGTCTGCAAGGGATTTCCACATGGCGGGGTTGATGGTGCCAGCCTTCATGTCACATGGACATGAGCAAGCCAGCATAGATGTCGCTGAAGCAGGAGTGCAAACATGCTGGGAATGTGTGCCTGGGAGAGCACATCTTTCTTTGTCCTGCCATGTGACACTCAAAATCTTTCCGGTGCAGCGCATGAGGAAGGCATTGAGGTATCGCTCCTGGTGGGTGTTAGGTTCCCCATTATGTAATGGTAATTAATTCAATTTGTAACCTACACCTTTCTCCCAAGGAGCCCGGAGCAGCAAATTTGTCAGTACTAAAACAATACAATTAAAAATCCTATAAACAATTAAAAACAATCTTCTAAAAAGCAAATAAATTTCAGGGTATCTGGGGACAGGATTTTGTCCTGAGTAAACTGTCCATTTTCTAGCTCATTATGGTGTGTGTATGGGATGGAAGGAACCACTTGGTTGCTTCTGCCTTAAGGATCCCTGACCTCTGGGAGCTGACAGAGTGAGAGATTTCTTGGACCAAGCTACCTTAAGCAGAAGGATGTCGTTTGAGTACGAGACGACATTATATTCTGGATGTGGATGGGAAGCTGCAACTCTGATCTCTTGCTGAGAGCCCTCTGAAGCGTAGATATCATGTGCACCCAAGACGACTCTAGAAATACTGGGAACCAAGCGTCAGTTAGGGTTGCATCCGTCAGGGTCACAGCTCCCAGGCATCAGTCCCCTCCCAGCCCCTGGGCAAAAGAGCAGACGCCACACCTTGGCCCTTCCAGCTTTACCCTGGACTCAGCTGGGCTGGGCTGGCTCACTCGGTGGAGCATGAGACTCTCGATCTCATGTTTTGCAGAAGATTCCTGCAGGGGCTTGGGCTACAGCTCTGCAATTCTATAATGATCATCACCCCTCCTAGAAACCAGGGAGGGACTTGCGATACTTACCCATATTCTTTGCAGTGTGCAGCCGTCATGACCCACTGGGGCGTCACGAGGAACCCACCACAGGTGAAATTGCCTGTGATGCTCTTCAAGGCAGCCATGTAGGGTCTGGAGTGGGGCTTGGCTTCGTGCCCCCCAACAATCTGACTCCGCAACGGATCTGCAAGAATCGTATTGCAGAAATCAGCTCCTGCAGCTCCTTCCTGGAAGTTCTAGGGTGTCACCCACATATGCAGAGTCAGGGGGGCAGCAAAAGGCCACCGTCCCATCGGGCTTACAGTCGAGTACAATCTGTGTGGCCAGCGAGGAAGCTGATGAAGGGGGAATAAATAGGAACATGGGAAGCTGCCTGTATTGTCTGCACTGACTGCACCTCTCTGTTCCCTCACCCTCCTGGCTCAGACTCATAATCTCAAAGTCATGAGCACTGCCCGCCGTCTTCCCCTATTGTTCACCCCCAGGCCTGGGTTTCATCAGGTATTCTGGTCCTGAAGAGGGAGGCTCCATTTCTCCTTCATAACGAGCCATTGACATATCTCTATTCATCTGTCCGTCCCTTTTGTCTTGGATGCCCTGTGAAGCCAGGAGCTTGGAGCAAAGTCTGGAAGACCGACAGGGAGGTGGGTGGGAATCCTGGTTAGCTGGTGAACCAAAGGTCATTTGTCTACTCTTTTTGTGTGTGGGAGGGGAGCGCTGTAAAGCCAGTGGGCTTGGGATAAAGCCTGGATAAGTGAGAGGGTGGATTCATCAGAGGCCAAGAGCAGGACTCTGGGTCAGACTTCTCCAGGAGCCAAGAGAGGTGAGCTCAGTTTCTGCCCTCCCTGCTGTCACCTGCCTCTGGTGCTGCTGCCTTGATGACCTAAGCATCAGACGGAATGAGGTCGGCTTGGCCCCAAAGGTGCTCGAAATGAGCTCATAAGTGGGGGTGGGGTGGGGGTTGCACTCACCTGTTTGGGCAAACGAGAAGGACAGGAGCAGGATAAGAGGCTGGTGGAGTCTCCACATCATCTCAATGCTTGAGGTTGCCTGGCACTCAGCTGCCCAGTCCCTCCGTCCCCCGGCTTTTATCACCCCCCATCCACTGGACTCCACCACCTGCAGGAAGCCACAGTCTAGACCTGAGATCTGATAGATGGATCTCAGCTGAGATGGCGGCCATGTGGCAAAACAGCAATCTGATAGTGCTGGTGGGTTCAGAGAAGGAGACTGGAAAAATATGAAACCGAGAGAACCCAGAAACTGCTCAGGACCACAATATCTCAAGAACTACCTCCCCCCATATAAACCATCCTGGACTCTGTGTTCATCTTCTGAGGCCCCTCTTCGCACGCCTCCTCCATGAGAGGTCCGGAGGGTGGCAACATGAGAACAGGGCCCTTTCTGCAGTGGCTCCCCACTTGTGGACTGCTCTCCCCAGGGAGGTTAATATTGTAAAGCCTTTGAAATGTGTTCTTTGGAGGGACAGGGTTACTATTGTTTTTGTTTTAATTACTTATTTGTGGTTTTATTTTGTATTTTTATCTTGTGAACCACCCTGAGATCTTTGCATGAATGATGGCATATAAATCTAATAAAGAAAAGAAAAATGGCAGAGCTTTGCTGATGGGAGTTGGTGTTCAACGATGTGGGGAAGGCCCAACCTATGACCCATGACCTTGTCATTAAATTGTTTTTAACGTACTAAACGTGTGGTCGTTTCCTATGTGGCTGGAAGAGGGAACAGCACAGCGGTCGCTGGGGCTGCAGAGACTGGAATCTCCCCACTGCGGCCTCCTGCAATGTTTCTGCCGTGTTAGTAGCATTCAAGGGACCTCTCCAGGCTGCAAGCTGCCTGGCCAGTTTCTATGGAGGTCCTGGGCTGGCCAGATGACAAGACCCCCCTCTCGGCCACACTGGGGTGGGGGGTCCAAAGGAAAGCAGAGCAAGATGTTTGGCGCCAGCTTGGCTGCAGGAGTTGCCAGAAGGAGGCAGACAAGGCGCCGTCCAACCTCCAATCTGGGTTTCTGTAGAGTTTACTCCTGAGCCTTTTCTTCTCCCTGTTAACGGAGAAATCAGAGGGCTCCCTTGGACAAAAAAACAAGGACCCCAGCCAGGAAGACCAGAGCAAAAGAGCAGCCAGAAGGCTTGGTCTTTACTGAAGACTGTCGTGACTGGACTCCCACCTGCCACCAGGTGAAACAAAATGGAAGCCCAGAACAAAAGAAGACCCCCAACTTTTATTAGTTCCTAATCCCCCAAAATACACCCCTAAGACTACATCACAACTACATCACAGAAAGGAGGGGTTGAGGGAGGAGTTGTGGTGGTAACCTGAGTGTCCTGTCACCTGGCTGGTTCCCCCTTTCCCCCTCCCCATGAGTACTTTCCAGGTGACAAAGGGGAGTTTGCAGTTTCCTGCCCCCAGAGGGAAGAGCTGATTATTGTCCTTTGTTCCATTCAAGTTGAATCCACTCCCATATGTAAGTTCTTTGTGATCTTGATGGTCTTCTGTCTAGGACCATCAGGGTTGGCATAGCAAGTGGACAGGGCTCCTGTGGATGTGCTGGTATGCTCAAGGGATTATGGATGCCCTGTATCAAACCTTCCCCATTTTGTAGTCCTTCCTTCATGGAGTAAAATAAAAGTGTAATGGTGCAGATGCGATGTATGGTTGATTTTCTATGAATTTATAACAGAAGCGTAGCGTATGTCGTGTGTGAGTGTGTGGAGTTTGTATAATAATAATAATAATAATAATAATAATAATAATAATAATAATATTTTTTTATTTGTACCCCGCCCATCTGGCTGGGTTTCCCCAGCCACTCTGGGTGGCTTCCACAGAAACCAAAAATACACTAAAATATCACACATTAAAAACTTCCCTGAACAGGGCTGCCTTAAGATGTTTTCTGAACGTCAGATAATCTTTATCGCTTTGACATCTGGTGGGAGGGCGTTCCACAGGGCGTGCGCCACAACTGAGAAGGCCCTCTGCCTGGTTCTCTGTAGCTTTGCTTCTCGCAATGAGGGAACCACCAGAAGGCCCTTGGCGCTGGACCTCAGCGTCCGGGCAGAATGATGGGGGTGGAGACGCTCCTGCAGGTATACTGGGCCGAGGCCGTTTAGGGCTTTAAAGGTCAACACCAGCACTTTGAATTGTGCTTGGAAACGTCCTGGGAGCCAATGTAGGTCTTTCAAGACCTATGTGGTCTCGGCGGCCGCCCCCAGTCACCAGTCTAGCTGCCGCTTTCTGGATTAGTTGTAGTTTCCGGGTCACCTTCAAAGGTAGCCCCACATAGAGCGCATTGCAGTAGTCCAAGCAGGAGATAACTAGAGCATGCACCACTCTGGCGAGACAGTCGGCGGGCAGGTAGGGTCTCAGCCTGCGTACCAGGTGGAGTTGGTAGACAGCTGCCCTGGTTACAGAATTGACCTGCGCCTCCACGGACAGCTGTGAGTCTGCAAGGCTGTCCTAGGGCTGTGCCCCTCGGTGGGCTCCCTTCCCGGATGGACAAAACTATCTAAGAGCGTTTCTTACCGCCCTTGTGACTGGAGCAGACACAGAGAGAGGCAGCCAACGGCTCGGCTCTGCCAGTGGAGGAAGGTGACTTCTCATTTTTAAGAATTAAACCAGGCTGACGTGGAGGGTCAATAATAATAATAATAATAATACAAGAAAATCTAACTGATCACGCAGCTGCCAAATCAGTTTTCAGCCTTTGCGTTCTCCACGCCGAAGCCAAACCCAGAGGGTCTGACACAATATCTGCGAAGCATAATCTCTTATTGGGAACTGCGTCTGCAACACCACATCACCCCAGCTGCCAGATGTTATTTACTATTTTGTACATGTGACTTTGGAACTTGCAGTTTGTTTCCAGTGAAATGAAAGGAGCTCAAGAGAAGTTGTGATCTGCTGGATGGCATGATCTCATTCAGATCCAAAATCCTCTGGTTCTCTGATAAGTTGGTGAAACCCAGACAGGAGGTTGCCTTAACCGTTCAGGTCAATATGTATATATACTGGAGAGGCAGCAGAGACTTTTAAGATTTTGATACAAATGAAATCTGAGCAATAAAGATAATGGCTGGGGTTGTTTTTTTTTTTTTTGGGTGTTTTTTTAAAAAATCAGAGTTAAACTTTTGCAAATATCATTTGGTCTTTACTTTTTAGCTGCTTTCACCTCCCTTGAGACTCCTTAGGGTAGTGATAAAGCGGGATCCAAACTTCTTCTTCTTGTTTTCCAATTGGACATTGAATTCCTAACAGTTTCTGGAGATACTTGGTTGAAAATGACTTTCCAGTCCATTTGGGAACGGATTAAAAGATGCCTGGTTCTGGGAGTTGGGGGGATCTGTGCTGAATTCAAGAGGCTCACCAGCAACACCTTTAAATCTGTTTTGTGTTACTTTTGCTGCCAGCTGGGTGGGAAGACAACACAAAGGTTCATGAAATCGTGCATGGCGTGAAGGCAGTGGGCAGAGAAAATATTTTCTCCTTCTCTCATAAAAACACAAAAATTAGAGCTTCTGCCAGTCCAGAATCCAGTGACAGGGAACTTGTTGCTCCCTTGTTAAAACTTCCCTGGCTGCCTGTCTGTTTCCAGGCACCATTCAAAGGGCTGGTTGTGATCTATAAAGCCCTGCATGGGCCACATGACCTGAGAGATCATATCTTCCTCTACAAACCTGCCTGAGGGCTAAGTGTTGGTGCAAGGATATTAGACAGACAGACAGATATGTATGAAGAATTCCAGGATGCCAAGATCCAAGTCTGGGTCGTGGACTCTTAATCATTGGACCCACCAACTCTTCGTCTTGTCCACTCTGTCTGCTGGAGCCTGTCTTCGCACGCAGGGGAAGCCCCTAACTCACCAAGAGTTTGAGACCCATTAGTTGCCCTCACTTGGTTTAGCTGCCCAGTTCCCATGCTGACGGCCCTTAGGAGCCTCAGGTGAGAGCAGAGTGCAGGGTGGGGACCAAAGGTGGACAGACTACCCCAGGAGGAGGAGGACGAGTGTCCCACCAGAGGTACTGCCCCTCCCCTAACACCCTATACAGCTTATTGGTGCTGGTGGGGCTCAGATCAGGGAGCGCAAACAGTAGGAGGCAGCATATTCAATATTAGGCAGAGAGGCAACTCATTCTATTTTTGCCTCCTTACTCCACCTGGCTGACTTCTCGAAGGGGCAAGGCAAGAGCTACAAGCATAGTTAGGGAACAAATGCTCAGCTGTATGGTCTCTGTCATCCCATTTGTCCACAGTTTAACCTTTGGCCCTCCAGACATTCTTCTACTCCAGCTCCTTTCAGCCCCGGCAAGGGATGGGCAGCCCTGCCAATTTAGGTTCTCTCGCTTCCTCGTTTTCCCGGTCTCCTTATCTGCCCCTGCCAGGACCATCTAGTGGGGGGATCTGTCACGTGGCCTGCTGAGATTCACCTGTCAAGATCTCAAGTCTAGACTGTGGCTTCCTGCGGGAAGCAGAGTCCAGCGGGTGGTGGCAAAAGAAAGCTACGGGGTCAAGAGAGCTAAATGTCAGGCACCGCCCTCCTTGGCAAGTATCAGGATGTGGAGACTCCGCCAGCCTCTTCTGCTGCCCCTGTCTTCTCCTGTCCTTCTCCTTGGCCCAAGCAGGTGAACTCCCTCTCCAAAGTGGTGCGTCCGGCACCTTCATTATACAACTTGTGGAGAAGGCTGAAGACGTACCTTTACTCTGGTGGTTTGTGACACTTGAGGTGCATAGTTCTAGGACCCACCTTATATCTTTGATTGTAGATTGTTTTAAGCTATTTATAAATCTGTGTTTTGTTTTTAAATAATTTTTATTGATTTTCCAATAAAAAACATCCAATTAATATAGCCAATCATAATACTCCAATTAAAATAAAAAACTAAAATAAAAAAGACCAAATTATAGTCCAAATTATAATTATTAGTTTTTCAGGGCTCCCCACGGTCTGGATCTCTGAAGCATATCTCCACATCTCAGTCCTGCCTCTCCTTGTTGTTTCCATATTTTCCACATCTCGATTTTGACGCTTTACAGTTACAGCAACAGCCAAGGCGACATTTTTCCACCTTCGCCGCATCAAGCAGTTGGTCCCTTACCTTTCCCGCCCCTCCCTGGCCACAGTGATCCATGCGACGGTCATCTCCAGGCTTGACTACTGTAATTTGCCCTACGCGGGGCTGCCCTTGAAGCTGTCCCAGAAACTCCAGCGGGTGCAGAATGCTGCAGCGAGGCTCCTCACGGGGTCTCTGCCATGGGAGCATATTCACCCAGTGCTTTTCCAGCTGCACTGGCTCGCGGTGGAGTACAGGGTCAGATTTAAGGTGCTGCTTTTGACCTTTCAAGCCCTTCACGGCCTAGGACCCTCGTACCTACGGGACCGCCTCTCCCGGTATGCCCCACGGAGAGCCTCAAGGTCCATAAACAGCAACACCCTAGAGGTCCTGGGCCCTAAGGAGCCAGGGCCTTTTCAACACTGGCTCCGGCCTGGTGGAACGCTCTGTCTCATGAGACCAGGGCCTTGCGGGATCTGATTTCTTTCCGCAGGGTCTGTAAGACAGAGTTGTTCCGCCTGGCCTTTGGCTTGGAATCAATTTGATCCCCCTCCCCCCTTTCTTTTTTCCATTCTCTTCCTGTGATGAGACTGCATTTTAATGTTTCAGTGTTTCAAGGTTGTATTTTAATCTTGTTTTTAAGTTGTAATCATTCAACTTGTTTTTATTATTGCTTGTAAGCCGCTCTGAGCCCGGCCTTGGCTGGGGAGGGCGGGGTATAAATAAAAATTATTATTATTATTATTATTATTATTATTATTATTATTCCCATCCCTGAGTCCATGATTCTCAATCATGTCAAACATCATATACTTTCATCCATTGAATACAGCTTTGTTAGTATATATTTTTCCAACTGTCTTTTTATCAGCGCAGCTTCCTCTGACTCCATTCCAATCCGGGATGTTGTCCAAGTCTGATCTGAAGTTTTAATGGCGCAGCAACTCCCAATCATTAATTGTCCAAACCTTCCTTTTGAGCTTTATTGAACCAGTCCCTTCCAAGTTAAATTGTTAAGCAGACCTTGTGTTTTAATGTTGTAACTTGCGCTGGGTGAAGGGTGGGCTGGTTGGCATCCACCTGCCTCAGGAAACAATGGAGGGGTGCGCCTTTGGGGCTGAGGTCAAGCTATTGGAAGGTTGCAGCGCTTGCTATGGCTGTAGAGACCGACGCAGGAGAGACACGTTTTGTTGCAGCAGGGGCAGAGGAAGGCGTCCAATTGTGCCGCTGCAGATGCACCAGAGCATTTCTTCTCGCTGCTCTCCTCCCAGCCGCCATTCCTCCTCTGCTCACTGCTGTGGATGCACGACCTGTCTTGTCTCTAGGCATCTGCAAGAGATTCCCACACAGTGGGGATGATGTTGCCAGCAGACATCTTTGTAGCACAGAGTTGGTCTGTCAATAATCATGAAGTGCTGCTACTACTGATGATGACGACAACACTGGATAATTCCTTCTGTTTCCTATGTTCAGGGTGTGGGTGGATGTACCTTTGCTAATGCTGCCAAAATGGCGCCACCCATGAACCAGAGGCAGGAAGCAGCCGGGGGAACCGAGGTGAGCTGCCATTGACAGGTAACATAGGCAATCCAGAGTCATTCCCTTTGTCTCCAGTGAATCCACTCAATTCACTGGCTAACCAGGATTCCCATTCATTTCCCTTTCGGTCTTCCTTGATTTATTCCAAGCCACTGGATTTCCAACAGAACGGAGTAGATTAATTCATGGGGATCTATCAATGGTTCCTTTAGGAAGGAGAAATGGAGCCTCCACCTTCAGAGCCAGAATATCTGATGAAAGCCAGATTTGGGGGTGGGGGTGGTGAACAATAGAGGAAGACCGTAGCCCTGCAGGTAACATGGTGGCGGGCTATGGCCCCTTGTGGTGATGCGAGTTTACAGCTTGTAATATTATCTGCATTTTTCTGCGCAGATTTCAGACCTCAGCAGTGATATGCTAAGAGGGGAATCTGACTGAATCAGTATAGGGCTAAGACAAGGGCTTGATGTGATGAAATTGCTACCTGTTCAGGTTGAGTAATATAATATTTTAGGTAATGATATAACAAGGACTGGAAACAAAGTGAAATGTAAAGATGTAAAGTTTAATTTTTTAAACCATCAGACGGGAGTGTCATGTGACCAAGTCACCTGAGAGCCGAAGCCGCAAGGCAGGCTGGGAAGGGCTGGGCCTGCCCAGGCATTGGGGCCGAGTCAAGCTCTCCAGGCCTGACTGCCAACTGGGGAGTCACTCTGAGTCATGTGACTCGGCAGCCATTTTCTCACTCTGGCATGTGACTCATTCTCCTTATAAGTGGCAGCCATTTTCTCTCTCTGTCTTCTCTGTAAGATGTCGGTCAGAGTCAGTCCCCTCAGTTCTGAGCAGCATGGAATCTCAGTCAGACTGCCTGGAAGCGTGTTGTTTAGGAAGAAGTTGATTTTAACGCAGTAAAGCTCTTATTCCTTAAAACTCTGCACTGTTAATTTACGCTGCGCGTCAGGAAGGGAAGTC
Source organism: Podarcis raffonei (assembly GCF_027172205.1). Classification (NCBI taxonomy): domain Eukaryota; kingdom Metazoa; phylum Chordata; class Lepidosauria; order Squamata; family Lacertidae; genus Podarcis; species Podarcis raffonei. The sequence goes on along the minus strand of NC_070619.1, from coordinate 1,312,296 downwards.
AAAAAGATAAAACGAGGGTATGATGTTATGTAATGTGATTGTAAAAGAAAGCCAACCCTCACTCCAGACCCTACATGGCTGCCTTGAAGGCCGTTTGCCACTGCGGCGGATTCCTCATGGCGCACCAGTGGGTCATGACGGCCACATACTGAAATGTGTAAGTATCACAAATCCCTTCCTGGTTTTTAGGAGGGGTGAAGATCATCAAGGGCAAAGCTAGTTGCTATGAGCACCAAGCGGGGCGGGGGGGGGGCTCATCTTTTGCACAGGCCTGGGAGGGGATTGATTCCTGGGAACTCTGACACTAACTGATGCTCAGTTTCCAGAAATTCTACAGTCACCTTGGAGGCACATAACATCATCATTAAAGAAACCCCTTTAGGAAGTGTTTGGCATTTAGGCTAACTATCCACACACAGAATATGATACCCGTACCCACTCAAATGTTAACGGTCTTTTCAAGGTAGCTCACTCCAAGCAATCTGTCCCTCTATCAATACCCCAAGGTCAGTGATCCTGAAGGCTGACCTCCCCCAGTTATTGAATCCCACCCTTCTGAAGGATCATTCCCTCATCCAGCAAAATAGATGTGAGCATATTCCAGTCACTTATACTTGGCCTGACCAATCCCCAGGTGCAGATGCTGAATGCTGCTACCCACTTCTGTGCTTTGGGGGGGCTTGAAGAGCTTTAAAAACCCTGCAGGAAGCTGAAGAGGCAACAGGGTTTAGTGAGCAGGGAGAGTCTGTGGCAGAGAGAAGTTCAGAATCAGAGGCAGAAGAGGAATCTGGAGAGGAGGGAGGCCAAGAGGCAGAGAGGAGTCTGGCTGGGGGGGTCTCCCCCTCCTGCTGCAACAAACTCCCCTCTCCCCCCCCCCGAACCAGGAGAGGCATGAAAAGAGCGGAAGAGAAGTTCATGCTGTCACAGTCTCAGATTGCTTGGGAAAAGCCCTGGAGAGGAGGGAACATAGACAGCTGTGGGAAGACGGAGAACTTCAATCTCTGCAACTGCTTCATGGGGCAAGGCACGCTGGGATGAGTTGCTGTGCTCATCAAGCCTGACATTCCTGTGTTGACCCTGTTTTTGCTAATAAAGGGTTAATTCCAACTTGCTTGGTGTGATTTATTGCTGGCTTGCTCCTGTCAGTCCAGCAGGCTCTTGTGTTGCATCAGGCCAGTGGCACATCTAGGCTTGATGCAACGTAAGAAGAGCCTGCTGGAGAAGTTAGAGAGCAGAGCAGCAGGGGGAACCAGAGCCCACGAGAGAGGCAGAGAAAGACGGATCTTCCTTTGCCCAGCTGAGTTATAGGACGGTTATAGAGGAGGAGGAAGAGGGGGAAGCCAGAGGGGATTTTGCAATGCAGTTCTCTAGCCGTGTAATGTGTCCCCAGATGTACACACCAGGGTATAAAATGCATGCACTTATGAAAGTGACATACAAAAGTGCCTTATAGATGAGGAAATTGCTCGGGGGGGGGGACATCAGGCAAAACTTCATACAAAAATGTGTGTTTTAGGAAAAAGTTGCACTAAAATGAGGACCATTTGTTTAAAAAAATCAAGCTGACATGGAAATGTGGAGAACTGAATTTAGCATTGCAGACATCAGGGAATGAGAAAGTGAGAGAAATTGAAACTGACCGTTTAGCCCCTGCCTAACGACTCCCCACCCTGGAAAACCGCCCTTTGCTCTTACTCAAAGCAGACACTTTCGTTTCTTTATCACACTGATTTATTCTTTCCTGCCTCCTTCTCCAGCTGGAGGCCTGTTCAGAGCAGCTAACCAAATTTTAAAACAGTGAGCGTTGAGTCCAGCTAAGTTCCAGGAACACAGGAAGTTGCCTTTATCTCATCATTTACTCCCATTCACACAAGCTCTTACTAAATAGGTTTGTGTTTAAATCAGGCCCCTTTCATCCAGAACCATGAGGATCCTTATTTTTAAGAAGAAGGCTAGACCTCAGTGGCAGAGCATCTGCTAGGGTTAATTGTAAACCTGAATGCCTGTACCAGTGACAAAAATGCACCAAAACCCATTACATTAGGCAAAATTGTGGAGTGATATCTCTGTTTTAAAAGTAAAACAACTTAGGTAAATGTAATTAAATAGACATTTGATGTTTCTGTGAATATTGATGGTTGTTTCTTGGGTAAATAAGGGGAAACAAGAAAACATTTGTCCCCACCCCCGCACCCCAAAATATGGAGAACTGACTTGAAAAATAGGAAGAAACGAGAAACTGACATTGCCAGGTTCACCTATGCCTGCTCTCGAGTAGACATGGCTAGGATTGTGCTGCGAGGTGTCCAAGGTTTTGGGAATGCTGGGTCGGTGGGATGAGCGAAGGGGAGGCGGGGTGTCAGAAGGATGACAGAAGTTTGCAATGAAGTTTGTTTATTTCAGGAACCAATACAGCAACAGTAAGCACTAGCGGTACAGAAGAAGGCAGAGGTTTCTCTGGGGAAAGCCATGATCGATCCACAGGAGGAGCAGTGGCCTGTGCATCTGACTTCACAATGACCAAGCGCATCTCTCGTATCTGACTCTCTCTAGCAGGGGCAGGAAGAATCCAGCAGGGAATAATAAGCTGCTGGCTGCTTTTCTCCTTGCTGGCCTCACTCTTCCTTCATTGTCTCTTTGATCCAAGGGAGGTAGGCGGCAACACGCGTGTAAATTGATGGCGGGATTTGGAAGCCATAGGAGACGATTCCATGGGCCGCTCCATTGCAGACCAGGGCACTCCCAGAATCCCCCTGTGGGATTTGAGAGAGAGAGAAACTTATTTCACATTATTATTCACCATTGCATTTCTATCCCGCCTTTCCTCCTAGGAGTTCCAGGCAGCTGACGCAACACTCCCCTCACAACCACCCTGCGAGGTAGGCTGGGCTGAGAGATGGAGTGACTGTCCCAAAGTCACCCAGTGAGTTTCATGGGCTGCTGCCAGCAACTCCTGGCTGGTTGCTCAGGAAAGTACAAAGACAAGTGAGTGTTTCTTACCAACCGCTTTTTATCCAGTATTTACAGAGAGGGCTACAGAACCCAGCCTCTTGGATAATGGCGTTGTCCTGAGTGAATCTCCAGCCCCGCCTCTCCCACGATCTCCTTCGTCTCCCCCATGGGTGCTGCTAAGGGCCCTCTGTCTTTGAGCTCTTAGCTCTCCTACTCTCAAGGCTTGCCGGGTTCTGGGAGAGGGGGGTCTGGAATGCTTTCTAAAGACACGGTGTCCATCAGCTGTCACCCCCCCCGGTGCTTCCTCCTCCTCCTCCTCTCCCATTATTTCTCAACTTTCCCCCTCATCCGCCTCTGAGCTGTGACCCCTGGTGTGAATCTAAACAGTCTTCCTCTTCCTCCTCCCTGGAAGAGTCAAGCTGGGCAGGGGGTCTCCACCATTCCTTCTCTGCCCACTCCCAGACAGCAAGTGGGGATTTGAGCCCTGGTCTCTTGGCTCTCAGTCTGAACTAAAGTCTCCAGGTGTGCCTGCCTATCCCACTCAGGTGAGGGCTTGAACATCTGGGTGGACAAGAGCACTGGTAGATGATAGATAGATAGATGATAGATAGATAGATGATAGATAGATGATAGATAGATAGATAGATAGATAGATAGATAGATATAGATATAGATAGATAGATATAGATAGATGGCTTGCAAGCTTCATCACGGCAGAAGCACCTGCAGATTATTGCATAGACCAATGGTGGCCAAACGTGGCCCCCCAGCTATTTTTTGACTACAACTCCCATCATCCCTAGCTCACAGGACCAGTGGTCACGGATGATGGGAAATGTAGTCCCAAAACAGCTGGAGGACCAAGTTTGGCCACCACTGGCTTAGACACTTGGGAGGGCATGGTCTCCTCCAGTCCCTCTCCCCCTCTCCCAATTAACCTCCATCAATGCCAGTAGGCCGCACCACAAGCACAATCCTGCCTCCCACTGCAGAAAAGGAAGTTTGACGGGGGTGGATTCAAACAGTTGTGGATTGAGCAGTAATGGGGGGGGGAGGAAGCTGCAGAAAGATAGGTCTGCTTCTGCAGGACTGAAACCACTCACATTTAGAGCTCAGTGAATGCACAATTAAAGCACAGGCTTCTTCCAGTGAACCCTGGGACCTGTTGTGCACCCTTCTCAGACCTCTGATTTCCAACCCCCTCCAGAAACTACAGTTCCCAGGTTTCTGTGGGGGAAGTTGTGTGCATGTGACTGATAATCGGTCATGCAAGAACAACACAATCCATTTTAAAACGTTGGCATAAAAGTCTTCTGAAAGATCACAGAAGGATGCAAAGTGGAGACATTTTTAGAGTTGAGGCATTTTTTGTGTGAATTGCAAGAAGCAGAAAAACCACTAACGTGGATTCATCCTTGCTCTTCGCCTTGCCCACAACAGGCAATTGCACTCTGTTTCCGCTTAAATCACCACAGGGATCGCCCAAGTGGCACCCATGGGTGCAAAAGTACTCTTCCGGTCTTCCCAGGGTCTCTGGGTCCCCCCCCCCCCTTAGTGCTGGTGGTGCCTTTTCCTCCCTTGAAAAGTATACAGAGCTGAAAGGGGGCAAGGGGTGGGGGGGGCTCCTTCCCCACTTCCTCTTTCAACTCCATGGACTTTGCAAGGCTCAGATGAATTCCACCGGAAGGGACCAGAGGTGGCGGCACCAACAGCCCTCGCTCAAAGATCCAAAGCAGCCCATGGGCCTAAAAAAAAGATGTTGGCAGCCCCAAAACTTTTAGTAAATATTTCTAAACATTGCATCTCTGCATATGAATTAGCATGTCCAATTTTGTAAAATGCATGGGCTTTTGTTCTGCATTCTCCTTGTTTTTGACAATGACATGTGGGCTTACGTTGCTGACGTCGCAGAGCTTGGCCCGGCTGCCGGCGCACACCATCCTGTCGGTGAGTTCCGGAATGAACTGGAGGCACTTCCGGCGGCCAAGGGCGGTGACATTGGTCTCAAAAAGTTTGGAGCTGGGTTGGTATCTCGCATCAATGCGGCCCCATCCAGCCACAAAACATTCTGTGTCTTTGAGGAGGTCGTTTTCGTTTTCCGGTAATGGGATGACTTGGACGTACTTGTTGATCTTGGCTTCACGGTTGAGCTTCAGGGGAGGAAGGAGGAGAAGAGGATGGTCTGAAACCGGCCTGCTTCGAGAGGTTCATGAGACATCACAGAGAGGGCACTGAGAGCTCAGGGGGGGGGGAGAAACTTTATCCACTCAATGTTTAACGTTAATTTAATCCGTGCTTTTGGAAATAATGGGTAGTATCTAGCTAAGTTCTAGATTGATAGATTTAAGTAAGTCATGTCCTTTAATTTTAATTGCCCAATCCAAGTCTAAAGTTGGATACAACCCAAGTCATTCATCAAAACATGGCCTTCCTTTGAAATTCATGCTTCTCTGAATTTTGTAGTTCAAATTTCCACAGCCAAGTAATGTGCACGTAGAGTGGAAATATGTATGTACCAGGTTAAAGTATGCATATAAGTGCATATAATCATGAAAAACAAGCCTTATGAGGAATGGGTGAGGGAGTTGGGTATGTTTAGCTTGGAGAAAAGAAGACTGAGAGGAGATATGAGAGCCAACTTTAAAGAGCTGAAGGACCATCACACACAAAACGGAGCCAGCTTTTTCTGCTGCTCCAGAGGGCAGAACCCGAACCGATAGAGTCAAACGACAAGAAAGAAGAAGAGTTTGGATTTGATATCCCGCTTTATCACTACCCGAAGGAGTCTCAAAGCGGCTAACATTCTCCTTTCCCTTCCTGCCCCACAACAAATACTCTGTGAGGTGAGCGAGGCTGAGAGACTTCAGAGAAGTGTGACTAGGTAAGAGTTGCGTGGCGAGGTCCCAGGCCCCCCCCCCCCGTGAAATAATGACACGTGGCACAATTATTGGTTATAGGTGATGAGCGATATTGGCTTAGGCATTGGTCCTAACCGACTATATCCGTCTTCAGCCCGTCTACTTGAAGTCCGGGAAGGGTTAACCACCAGTAGGGGGAGTCCTGCTGATGCACATCAACTAGGAACTCCCCCGGGGTCACCAATAGGGGGCGTGCCTTAGGCCCTCACCTCCCTAGGCTTTGGACAGGCCACGCCCCCTGGAATCCTTTACCGGACTACCCTTCAATATGTGGGGCAGGTCATGGCGCTTCCTCCCATCTTCCTTCTACAGAACAATACCAATGCCTAATAGCCAATACCAAGAAAGTTGTGGCGGTTTGCTACGATTTGCTAGGCAAAAACCAAGGGGCTGGTGCCAATTTGCCAAGTGCAAAAATTCCTACCAGGCCCCTCAATGGCGACCAACCGAGGTCCATAGCAAGGTCAAGGAACGAAAACCTTATAGGGTGGGAGGGTGGGAAACAGGAACAGCTGGCAGGCAGGGAAAGAGGGAGATCCCCGGCCGTGTCCTGCCTTAAGTAGGGCAGGCCACGCCCCCAGAGCCAGCCAATTGGCTGGCCAGGGGATGACGCGGCTGGGAATCCCCCCAATTGCTCCAGCCGCCACGCACATGGTGGGGCCGTGAAGCCCACAACTCCACCTCTTTTTAGGGCGGAAGTGGCTCTGTTCAACAAGGGAACCTGAGAAAGTGTTGGACGGGGCAGGGGTGGGGCGGGGGAGGTTAAACATAGTTTGGATAGCAGAGACTCTTTAGCTATGACTCTTGCTTTGCAGGGGGCTGGACTGGGTGACTTTTGGGGTGAGGCCTCCCAGCTCTACAAGTCTATGATCCTATGAAAACAGCAAAACAAGAATGCATTCTATTGGGGGGAAATTGGGTTAGGGAAATGTTCATATTAAGCAAAACTGCATTTGCACACAACTGCTGGTGAGTTTTCAAGAGAGTGTTTTAAAAAGATGCAAGTTGATACAGAAATGTGGAGGAAAGGAAAATAAGATATGGGGAGGAACTAAGAGGGACAGATTGCCTCCCTGCCGGCAACATGCCTTTGTTGTGATTTCGGAGGTTTTTGTTTGTTTTCACTGATCAGATAAAATGGGGGGTGGGGTGGAATTTTGATGGAAATGTCCTCCGATAGACACTTTACCTGAGTATATGCCTTTCTGTAACTTGACTGGAGAAATACATTGCCGGTTTCAGAGATATGCTGATTTTGAAAAGGTGGCTGTGTTTGGGTTTGTGTATTATTCCAAAATTGCCAATAGGTATGTGGGCCTGTACAGTGGACCTTCGGCTGACGTTACCCTCAGGTTGCAAAAGCGGCAAACCTGGAAGTGCTACTCCCCGCGCGCATGCGCAAAAGTGGTCTCGCCGGTTGTGAAAACTTTGGGATACGGACCTCTGGAATGGATCCTGTTCGCAACCGGAGGTACCACTGTAAATACAAAATTTATTGAATTTATTCCCCGCCCCTTGCAAGTAGTGGGCTGCATAGAATATCAACCTACTACCTATTTGACTTGACTTGTCGTCTTACATTTCTGTATGTGGATACAGAACGCTATTTGCAACCTGAAATTTGACAGTTCCATAAATAATGACATATGCATTTCGGGCGAAAGCACTAGTTGACAATCTTTCTCCATACCTTTAACAGAAGGATGTCGTTGAAGGGGGTTCCAGCAACCACCATATAATCCGGATGCTGATGGTAACTTTTGACTCCAAACACCTGCTGGGTGCTTTCGACGGCCTTCAGGTCGTGAGCACCCAGAATGACGGAGATAGCTCTTTGAACAAGAAGAGAATCAACAGAAAGCCACAGCCGATTACCCCCCCCCCCCGGCTTCCATATGTAATCACATTCACCTTAGCATTTCTCCATCACCCTATTTACTTTCTTTTTATGCTTAGAGAAATTAACTTTAGTATTTGTAAACCGGTATCAAAAATCAACATTACAAAATATTTTAAATCAAAGCTGCAAACATTTTCAAATCTTGACAATGTTCTTTCATGTACTGTATACCGTACATACAACGGTGTTTCAGTGCGATGCTCTGGTTCGCCAGAAGCGGCTTAGTCACATGACCTGGAAGCTGTCTGCGGACAAATGCCGGCTCCCTCAGCCTATAGAGCGAGATGAGCGCACAACCCCAGAGTCGGCCACGACTGGACCTGACGGTCAGGGGTCCCTTTACCTTTACCTTTATACAGTACATACAGTACATTTTTAATTATTTCTATGCAATTTTACACACGTTCTACTTACCCAGTCTAAAAACCTTTTCAATTCCAAAGTCAACTTTTTAGCCCCCCCCTCATTTTTGGAAGCTGAAAGTCTAAAAATTCAAACCCACTCTGCGCTGCCACGACTCACCCATTGCAGTGGGCTGCAGTCAGGACCCACTGAGGGGCCACGAGGAATCCCCCGCACATGAAACCTCTGCCTCCTTTCAGAGCTGCCACATACGTCCTTGTATGTGGCTTCGATTCACCACCCCCGACGATCTTGCTGCGGAGGCTGCCTGGAAGAGAGAGACCAGAGTCGCTGATTCCACCACACCGTAAAATGGCGTCAATCTCGGAACCGTCAAGGTAGGACTTGGGGGAGAAGGAATCTTGTGAGGTGGGCTTGTTCGCTTGTCTATCCAGCATATCTTTTAAGAATCTTAGCCATCCCAGTTGGTGACCCTCACCATCTCCAGTGGGAGGGAGTTCCATAGTTTTAACTATGTGCTGAGTGAAGAAGCACTTTCTTTTATCTACCCTGAATTCCTCAGCATTTGCCTTTATTAGATGTCCACAATCTCTAGAGTTACAAGGCACCGGGGTGGGGGGGAACCTTTCTCTATTGTCGTTCTGCTTGCATGTGCCATTTTAAACACCTCCATCAAGTCACTTGCCTTTTCTGTAAACTAAGAAGTCCAAAATGCTGCAACCTTTCCTCATAGGGCAGTTGCTTCAACCCAATGATCATAGAATTGCAGAATCCTAGAGCTGGCAGTGACCCCCAGGGCAATGCAGGAATCTCTACAGAGGCATCCCTGACAGATCATCCTCTGCTTAAAAACCTCCCGTGGAAGAGAGCCCACCGCCTTCCGAGGGAGACTGTTCCATGGTCAAAGGGCTCTGGCCATCAGATTGGATGAAGTCGCTACTCACCGCCAGTGTCCAAGTGGGCAGACAAAAGCGCAAAGAGAAGGAAGCAGAATCTCCCCGGCTGCTCCATCGTTCTGCCTCTGAAGTTGAAGGAAGACTGGCTCTCTTCATGTGACATCATGTTTTATAGACTGGCTACCGGCAGCTGGAAACGGTTTTGCACGACCACCTAATCTTCCTCTTCCTTTATCTGTGATCTGGATCCGACAATCGTTGGTACAAGAGGCTTACTTCTTGGAAGGGAAGCGCTGAGCAAGATAATGGAGCTGGGCTGGGGTCGCATGTGGCCCTTCTGACTCTCCCCTGACCATGCCTAACACCCTCCATCAGTCCTTTGGCTAAACATGGGCCCTTGCTTGCCCGGGTGGAGGATGAAGTGGGTGAAACTTTTTTCAAAGAGGGCCAGATTTGATGAAGTGAACCTGCGTGAGGGCCGACCAAAGAGCTTTTTTTAGGATTGAAGTGTTTGGGCTTTTATTGGGATTTCCCCCCAAAGTTGTCCTCTGGTCTAGGAACTACCCTACTGAGCAAAAGTAGAATTTGCATTTGTTGCTCCGCCCACTTTTGCCTCAGGACCCGCCCACCACTGGGATGTGGCCCTCGGAAGGCTGCCAGGACATTCGTAGGGAAACCGAAATGCTTGTTTACAAAGCTATTGTACTACCAACCTTACTGTACGCTTGTGAAACATGGACCACTTATAAACACCATCTCTAACTCTTTGAAAGATTCAATAAACAGTGTTTCCGAAAAATTGTACACATCACTTGGGAAGACAGGCGAACTAATATCAGTGTACTGGAAGAAGCAAAGATCACCCGTGTTGAAACAATGATTCTTTAACATCAACTTCATTGGACTGGTCATGTTGTGCGGATGCCTGATGATCGTCTTCCAAAGCAAATACTCTATTTGAATGCTGGTGGTCAACAAAAGAGGTTAAAAGACTCTCTCAAGGCAAAGCTAAAAAATGTAGTATCAACACCAACAATTGGGAAACACTTGCCTTCAAGTGCTCTCATTGGAGAACAGCCTTTTCCAAAGGCGTCATGGGCTTTGAAGGCACTCGAACTCAGGACGCAAGGGAGAAACATGCTTAGAGGAAGACACACTTGGCAAACCCTCACTGGGATCAACTCCCACCCGGAAACCAATGTCCTCACTGTGGAAGGACGTGTGGATCCAGATTTGGCCTCCATAGTCACTTACGGACTCATTGTTAAAACCATGTTTATGGAAGACAATCTTACTCGGTTCCGAGGGATCGCCTAGGAAGGGGCCTTGTTCTGAGTCACAGCCCTGGCCCACCGAGCCGTGTGTTGCTGCCCCTGACTGACAGGGGACCTTCCCAGTCCCAACTGGAGATGCCACTGGATGTTGAACCTGGGATGTTCTGCATGCAGTTGCTTCTAGAGCTCTGGGCACCTGTGCGCACCTGTCTAGTGTCTAGGCACCTATTCCCGGGTCTGCGCTCCAGAAGCAGCTGCAGCCACAGCGGACCGCTCTCCCTCCCCCAGAGACGGAGACTGCGCCTGCACGGAAACCGCCTCTGCTCTCCCCTCTTCAGTCCCCTCCTGGTTCAGGGAGAGGATTGAGAAGCCCCTGGCCCTTCACTCACCTGACCTGCCTCTTCCTTCTCTTCCTCCATCCCACCCTGTGCTCCACCCTCCAGCTTTGAAGCTTCTTCTGCCTGCCTTCCTGGCAAACCACAGTGCCCCACAAACCACTGCCTGCCTCTCCTGAGCCAGACTCCAGCCCCACTTCCCCCTGGGGCACACTTGTTGGCATCCTGCCAGTGTGTGACAGTGCTTCACCATTGCGCTTTGGCTAGGGGTGGAAGGATCTGTCCTTTTCTGTTCCCTTGGTTTCTCATTTTTCCATGTTGAATAATGTGACATGCCCAGGAAACCTGCAACCCTCCAGATAGGTTCCAACTCTGACTCCTGTCACTCTTGAACGTTGGCCACGTTAGCCGGGGCGCAAGAGTCTCACCGCATCTGGAGGCCCAAAGGTTCCCTTTATCGGCTTGATGGAATCATGGCGGGACTGTCAGAAAACTGCCATTTCCCATCCGATAACAGTGAACATCGTGCCCTTGCTTAGATACACTTGCAATATAAATTACTGGGTTTATTATCAACACCTGCAGGCTTTTAGCGGTTTGCAATGAGCAAATAATAAAAAAGCAGTGAAATAGCTCAACACAAGTGGTTCCCCCCACTTCAGCTGAAACTGCAACTTATTCTGGCTTCTCCAGTCTATTATTCAGGCCCTTCATGGCAAGTGCCTTCAGTACTTAGTAGAGCAGCCTTTTGCTGCTATGACCTGCTGCAAACCAGCCCCAAGCACTGGGGTAGCTCAGCCACTAAGAGCATGAGACTCTTCCTCTCAGGGCCATGGGTTCGAGCCCCATGTTGAGCATTCCCGTGTATAAGATGACTTTTTAACCCCGGAAAAGAGGTTAAAAAGTCAGGGGTCGTCTTATACGCCGGGTATGGGTTCACTGGGCAGCTTCCTCCCGGCACGGAGCGGAGTGGGCGGTGAATAAGGAGCGGTGGGTGGCGGGCTCTGCTCCGCGCTGGGAGGAAGCTGCCCAGCGAAGCTGGCTTAGCATTGCTGGGCAGCTTCGCCAGGCGGCTTCCTCCCTGCGCAGAGCCCACTGCCGCTGCCCAGCGTATAAGACTGGGCTTATAAGACAACCCCCCAAATTGGCAGCTGCCAATTTGATAAAAGTAGATAAATAGGTAGCGCTCTGGCAGGAAGGTAAACGATGTTTCTGTGCACTCTGGTGTCCATCACGGTGTCCCGTTGCAACAGAAGCGGTTTAGTCCTGCTGGCCACATGACCCGGAAAACTGTCTGTGGACATTTTTTGTTAGGGATTGTAGGGCAAGACCTGCCAAGAAAAATAAAGAACTTATTTATGTTTGCTACAACAGCGGCAAGAGTCTTGTTAGCACAAGGATGGAAGAATGAGGAAATCCCAACGAAAGAACAGTGGCAAGAAAAACTGATGAGTTATGCAGAATTGGCCGAGTTGACATATAAACTGTGTGACAAGGACCATCGTGATTTCAAGGAAGAATGGGAACTTTTTACAAATCACTTAAAAAGACAACAAAATGATCTGGACTCCTTGGCAGGTTTTGAATAAACATCCACAAATTTATTAGCTGCATATATAATAGATAAGGCAATGATATGTACAATTTTACAATATGCCGAGAACAATATGTGCAAAGAAACCAGAGAGAGGAGCTGAGGGAAGTCCTGGGGGAGAGGGAGAGGGAGGGAGGAGAGGGGAGAAAAAGGGGGGGGATGTAATTGGATATATTGATTGATAATCTGGTTGTTAATATATATATTATTAAACCCCAAGGAACAACCCACGCTCGCTGCCTTCCAGGAGGGACATCTCCAGGAGAAGTAAAGGCTAAGGGTTAAACCCGACACAAATCCAGAGTGCAGTCCCTAAAGAGGTTGGGTGGAGCTTTGTCATAGCTGTCAAGTGTCCCTTATTTGAAGGGACAGTCCCTTATTCCAGGGCCATGCCCCGCCGCTGTCCCTTATTGATGGATGTCCCTTAAAGGATGTCCCTTAAATTTCAAAGGAAGCAGCTCCTCTCCCTCCCTCCCTCCCTCCCTCCCTGCTGGCCAGGGAGGAGGGAGGCTCCAACTGTGTTGCTTGGCTGTGTTGCTCACCCAATAAGAAGTCTAAGAACGACTGGGGGGTGGAGCTTGCATGCCTTGTGTGTGGCTAGTTAATGCAAGCTGGGGAGGGGGGTTTGAATGCTGGACGCCATGTTGTTGCACGTGCTGCTACAAACTTTGCTGTGCAAAGCCAGGCCGGGGAGCCATCTTAAGTTGAGGCTGCACAGGCCTTGTGGTGCATGTGATTCAGATTCTGTTCAGTTGAACCTCTGGTTACAAACTTGGTTGGACAGTGTTCTCGAAGCTACCAGCATGAGTTTGACCAGACTGCAGGAGGACAGGAAGACTGGAGTGCCTGGAACAGGCGAGGCTGCAGGCCCCTTATTTTGGCTGCTGGTCCCTTATTTTCAAGGCTGCTGGTCCCTTATTTTCAAATCTGTAAGTTGACAGCTATGAGCTTTGTACTTCAAATGATTGAGCTAATGTGGAAAAGAGAACAAATGACAAGGCACTTGTTAATTGGAAATAAACCTTGGGGAAATCTAATATCTCATATCAAAACTTCTATATCCCCTCCTTCTGGCAACTCCTGCTGCAGCCAAGCTGGTGCCAAATGTCCTGCTCTGCTTCCTGGCGAGGCCAGGGGTGTGTGTCTTGTTGCCTAGGCAGCCCAGGACACCCCAGGCACCCTGCCCGGGCTTGTGGCCCTTGGGTGCTGCTCATGCAGCAAAAACAAGGCAGGAGGTGGCAGTTCAGAGACTCTTCCAGCCCTGCCTGCAGATGGTGGTGGGTTGAACCTGAAGCCTTCTGAACGCAAGGCTCTAACACCTGAGCGAAGGAAATGCGCAGATTGTTTTGGCACCTAAACTCCACCCTATTTCGTTGTTCCTGTTTTAGGCAAAGGTCTGCAGCCCAGGGACAGACCATCTTTTCATGGAGAAAATCCCAAGTCAATCCCTGGCCTCTCCAGGTAGAATCCATCATGTTTGGAGAGCTATGACTAGCCAGTGAAACAGGACAGAGGCAGAGGGACCAGTGACTTGGCAGAAAGCAGGCCCCTTATTCAAACCATGAGGACTAGAGTGCTGGGTTTTCATAAAGCAACTCCTTGTGAGTAAAGAGCTCCTGAGGGGCAGGGCCTGAGATAAGCTCCCTTGGTGGAGGGATGGCAGGTGGCACTTGTGGGGAAAGCTGTGGGTCATGGCAGCTGAAAGGGGTTCAAATCGAAAGCATCCTTTTCAGCCACTTGGTCTCCATTTGTTGAATATGTTCTGAGGTGAGTCCCAGGGGCCAGGCAGAGAGGGCTTGGGGGCCGCATTGGGGGAGGGAGAGACCCTTGGCTCTCCCCCACTGCTCTCCTGTGCCTCCAGACAGCCCCCTCCCCTGGAGGTGTGATGATGTCATAAAAAGGCAGGTGAGGAAAGGGCCCATTGGCTCCAGCCCCTCCCTTCTCCATCCTCCTGACTGACAGCTGAGGAGCCGAGAGGGGAAGAGGCGCCACCATTTCTCTCTCTCTCTGCTGGGTGACGAATTTGCTGGATGGATCTCGCACTTCCCAGGGTGAGTGGTGTTTCCAAATCCAACGACCAGGGAAGAGCTTTCTGTGTCAGGCCAGTGGCCCATTGAGGCCGGCATCCTGTTCTCACTGTGGCCCAAATGACCCAAACAGGCGGCTCCTGCAAGCAGCACCCAAGGGCAGCAGCGACTCTCCCCTTGTGCCCTTTCCAGCAACTGGCACTCAGAAGCTTTGCTGCCTCCAACTACGGAGGCAAAGGTATAGCCATGATGGATGATGATGATGATGATGATAATAATAATAATAATAATAATTGTTCATACATACATACATACTCCACCCATCTGGCTGCGTTTCCCCAGCCACTTTGGGTGGCTCCCAACAGATTAAAAACAGAATAAAAGAACAGAAGTGAACAGCAAAGAACCTGCACAAGCAACGCTGACACCAAACCCTACATATAGTAAGTAAAATAGAAACATTACCACCCGACCCCACCCCCACCCATCTTTCCCCCTGTTCTTCCTAATGTCTCAACAAATGAAACTGATTTGTAAAAATGTTACTGGGGGGGGGGAGGAAATACGAGAGAGAGACATTGCATGCACTTTTGTAAATCAACAAAAACTTTAATAAATAATAATAAAAACAGAATAAAACATCAAACATTAAAAACTTCCCTAAACAGGGCTGCCTTCAGATGTCTTCTAAAAGTCAGATAGTTGTTTCTTTCCTTGACATCTGATGGGAGGGCATTCCACAGGGCGGGCGCCACCACCAAGAAGGCCCTCTGCCTGGTTCCCTGTAGCTTTGCTTCTCACAGGGAGGGAACCGCCAGAAGGCCCTTGGCTAATAGCCACCAGTAGCCCTCCCTTCAACAAGTTTGCCCAGTTCTCCTTCAAAGCTACCCAAGCTGGTGGCCACCCCTGCCTCCTGCCTCCTGCCAGAGCAAGTTCCATAGGTTAACCCCATGCCAAGTGAAGAAGGACTTGGAATCATAAAGCTGCAGTTGGAAGAGACCACTGAGGGTCATCTAGTCCAACCCCATGTGGTGCAGGTCTTGGGGTACGTTGACCCAGTCACCACGTTCTCCCTTTGTTTCTTTTTCAGCCCAGACATGTGACCTCCCCTGCTGGCTCTTCCACCACCTGCTCCAGCCTCTACCCTACCTTTGAGTTCACCTGGTCCTGTGCCCAGGAGTAGTATTTTGGGAGTTACCTATGGCTCACAGGCACCCTCCGCAATGCTACTGCCAGCCTCCGAATGTCCCATACCACCCGCGAGCACCGTATCCCAGCTACCCTCCAGGACCGTATTTGAAATCTTGCCCGTCCTGCCCCAGGTGCAATGCGTATGGCTACAGAGGCTACCCGCCTGGGCCTGCGTACCCACAGCACAGGGGTGAAGACTGCTTCACCTGCTGC
Organism: Podarcis raffonei; assembly: GCF_027172205.1. Taxonomy (NCBI): domain Eukaryota; kingdom Metazoa; phylum Chordata; class Lepidosauria; order Squamata; family Lacertidae; genus Podarcis; species Podarcis raffonei. Next base: position 1,296,633 of record NC_070619.1, on the reverse strand, counting down.
CTGAAAGCTTGTGCTGCCATCTTTTGCTGCTGCTGCGTCATAGACATGGTAACTTACGACTGCAACTGCAACTACGGCTGAGCACCCCAAGACCCTCTCAGTACCCCTGGCATGGATTGCTGCGTAGCCTCTTCTTCCTCCTCTCCGCCTCCTCCACAGCTTCCAAGCACGGTAATAAATGCTGTGCTCTGCGCAGGCAACAGGGACGCAAGTCTGCCGCAGAGATGGCACCATGGTTTCTTTCTTTGTTTTGTTTAAAGCATTTGCTACCAAAGCTCCCAGAGTTTTAGAAAGAATGGTGTGGATCGTGTCCTGCTAAATCTTCTGGGTCTGGAAGCAGCTGTCAGGGCTGGAGTCAAATACAGGCCAGCACGGAAAGCATCAGGCTTTGTTGTCGGTGAAGTTAACTCTTTATTCAAGGAAACAGCATACAACTCAGCAACACTCCCCAGCAGTCCTTGCCCCATGGAGCCGTTGCCAGGAGTGAAGGTCCCTGCTCCCCACCCTCTCTAAGGCTTCTCCTCTCCCAGATGTTTCCAAAGCAGTCTCAAACTGCGCCTGCGCACCTCTGGCCTCTGTTCTGCCTTCCTCATTATTCTGAGCGTTCTTGGAGACCAGGGCACAGGGGAGCTTGTCGCACCAAGAAGGGGAGACTCCCTTGCTTCTTCAGCAGCCTCTTGACCCCTCCCTCCTCTGCGTCAGCCTCAGAGTCTGAACTGCTCCCTGTCGCAGGCTCTTCCTGCTCACTAAACCCTGTTGCTCCTTCAGCATCCAGCATCTTCTCCCAATCCACTCCCTCTGACTTCTCCTGGGTGTCTCACCACCAATTGCCTGGCTCTGAGCCTTCCTCCTTGGGGGGTTCCCACCACTTGTCTGTGTCCAGCCAGCTCCTGACAGCAGCCTTCATTTCTTTCCTGACCCACCTCTTTGTAGAACAGCCTCCAGGTGTCTCTGACTGCAAAGCCCCTCATCTGTTCCCACTACCCCCAGCCAGTAGAGATGGGAGAAATGCAATTCAGTTTGCAGTTCAAGGCAGGCCTCCCAAATCCACACTTCCTGCACCAATGCAAGGACTGAAACGCAGCTCTCCTTTAAAACCCACACTTCTCTGGGTGCTCTTCTGCCCCGTGCTCCTCTGCCTTGGCCAGAGGCTCTTACGCAAAATTACATACATATATATTCCCGCGAGTAACAGTACAAGTTTGGCAGCAAACACAGAGTTCAGGAGCCACAGTTCAGGAATCAGGCAAGACATTTGAGACTGGAGGGAAGTAGCGGAGATGTCCCAACAGTTTCTGCACCCTGCCCGCCAAACTTTGAAAGATGAGGTGTGACACTCTCATTCCTGAGGCTCGCTCGCTTTGAGAGAATGTCAGAATTGCAAGCAAGCGCTCCTCCAGGATGTGCCGGTCTGCTCCCAATTCTTCATCCTACTGTTAGGACCCTGATCAAGCGCAGACTTGATTTGCATGGCTATTTGGCTGCTCACCCCACAGCCTCCCCTCCCCTGAAATGCTCTGTTCTGTCCGGAGGTTGTGGGCAGAACTGTTTCTGTGTGAGGAAAACCCCGCAGAAAAAGAGCTTTTAAGCTTTCCACCTTCCTTGCGTTAAATTTGTGTGATTTCAGCTGGTAGGCTTTCAACTGCGTAAATTTGCATAAAAAGGTAAAAGAAAGGTAAAGGACCCCTGGATGGTTAAGTCCAGTCAAAGGCGACTATGGGGTTGCGGTGCTCATCTCACTTTCAGGCCGAGGGAGCCGGTGTTTGTCTACAGACAGTTTTCTGGGTCATGTGGCCAGTATGGCTAAACTGCTTCTTGCGCAATGGGACACTGTGACGGAAACCAGAGCGCACGGAAACGCCATTTACCTTTCCACCGGAGTGGTACCTATTTATCTACTTGCACTGGCGTGCTTTCAAACTGCTAGGTGGGCAGGAGCAGGGACCGAGCAACGGGAGCTCACCCCATCACGGGGATTAGAACCTCTGACCTTCTGACTGGCAAGCCCAAGAGGCTCAGTGGTTTAGACCATAGCGCCACCTGCGTCCTGTGTTAAACGTGCTTAACATGTGTTATCTGTACAGTATTAATGTAAATAGCATACAAGTAATTTAAGCAGTAATTTAAACACATACTGTATTAATACCATGTATGCTCCAAGTTGTTTTGTTGGCCTTCATCTGTCTCAAGAGACAGCGGACTGTGCCTCCGGGAGTGAAGTCAAACCACTGGAGAACTTAGAAAAATTTGGGTTCCCTTGCCAATAGGAACCCACAAAGCTGTAAATGAATTTAGATTGTTGTAAGGTTATTTCAGTTATATGCAAGGCTATGCCAAAAGTGCTGACATTCTCCTGCGGGTCAACCGTCTGTAAACAATGCCCTTGACAAACCTGCTTCCTAGTGAGTCATGGGGCAGCAGCTTCTCCTTTCTGTGCAAATTCTAGCAGGTGCCGTTGCCATCAAGGACTTGGCAAAAAACAACTTTCCCTTGGACGGAAATAGCCATTCTGAAAATAAGTGCCAGAAGCACACACACCCCACCCCCTCATTCAAAATACAGCATACAGTGGTACCTCGGGTTACATACGCTTCAGGTTACAGACTCTGCTAACCCAGAAATAGTACCTCGGCTTAAGAACTTTGCTTCAGGATGAGAACAGAAATTGTGCTTCGGCGGCAGCGGGAGGCCCCATTAGCTAAAGTGGTGCTTCAGGTTAAGAACAGTATCAGGTTAAGAAGGGACCTCCGGAACGAATTAAGTTCTTAAGCCGAGGTACCACTGTATAGCTATAAACACAAGAAGGTCATACAGCACCGAAATCGTAGCAAGTAATTAGGAATCTGCTCATCTCAGTTTCTCATTTTCTCCAATCTTAAGTTTGATTCTCTGCATTTCTAGTTTTGTTTTAATACAAAAAACAAAAACGAAACCCCCTCATGGACATTCTTCATTCTCATGCCCTTTTCTCCTACCATACATTTACTTGCAATTTCCTCAAAATACTCATTTTTGCAAAGAGATTTCCCCTTATAAGACGCACCTCTGTATGTCCTTCTCGCTAATATTTGTTTCTGTTTTTATCACATGACGCCTTCCTACCTCGTCAAGAAGCCCAAGGGGGTGGACATGGCTTCTCCCTCCCCAGTTTATCTTCACAGCAACCCTAAGAGGGAGTGACTGGCCCAACGTCACCCAGTGAGCTACATGGCCGAGGGGGGATTCGAACCCTGGTCTCCCAGGTCATAGTATGGCACTAACATTATGCTACACTTTGCCATAGACAGTGCCGGATTTACGTACAGTGGTACCTCGGGTTAAGTACTTCATTCATTCCAGAGGTCTGTTCTTAACCTGAAACTGTTCTTAACCTGAAGCACCACTTTAGCTAATGGGGCCTCCTGCTGCCGCTGCGCCGCCAGAGCACGATTTTGTTCTCATCCTGAAGCAAAGTTCTTAACCTGAAGCACTATTTCTGGGTTAGCGGAGTCTGTAACCTGAAGCGCCTGTAACCTGAAGTGTCTGTAACCCGAGGTACCACTGTATAAGCTAAACAAGCTCTAGCTTAGGATCCCACTCTCTTGGGGGCCCCAAAAAATTTAAAGGAAAAAGACTGGGTGTACATCTCCAAAATATAAGATAAAATAATAAAATAACACCTACATGCACCAACCGTGTTTTGTGTTGTGCTGGCTCCTATGATGCAAGTCCTGGGCCCTGCCTGCTCGCCTGCTCCCTAAAATATCCCTGGTTTGCTCCTTTCTATATATAGGGTGCCGACATTCTGCATGAACTGGTTGCAGAGCAACATGTGCAAATGGTTTGAGATACCTATTAGGTCCATAAATTACCATATATCATATATTCAACACAAAAAAAAGTGACAATTTGTTGATGACAAAGGACAGCTGGACATAGGAAGGGCCCCATTACCTTCAGTAGCCGAAGGCCTCATCAAACTGAAATCCAGCCCTGATAGTATATGCTGGGGCTATGCACCCCCACCCCCATATCTGGCCCAAATTCAATTTGGTGGGCAGGGCCAATTTTAATTAGGGTTTTTGAAGCCCTAATTGCAGACCCTCTAACTGTCCCATTTTTACAGGGACTTTGCGGAATTACAGTAGCTGCCCCGGCTTCTGATTCCACCCTGGGATTTCCCGGGATTTCAGCCAAGGGGAACCAAAACAGCGTGGCACCAAAAGGTTCTCTTTTAGCCCGTGCTCTTTCGGTTCTGCACCTTGCTGACTGGCCATTGCCGCCTGCCCCACACGCCAGGAGGGCCACAGCCCCCTGAAACACAGGGCTGCTTGTGGAAGGATGTCACTGTGGCCCTCCTTGTGTGCGCTTGGGGGCAGGCGGTGGCACGTGGCAGAGCGGCAGGGCACCACTAGGGCACAGTGGCAGGCGTGCACACAAGCAAGCCAGTAAGGCTACAGGACAGCAAGTGGCAGTGGTGGTGGTGGGGTTAGGCAGGCTGTGGGAATGTTCAGGGATGCAGGAGAGGATATATTGTTTGATTATAGCCTTTCCAACTTGTGTAAACAAGTTCACAATTTAGCAGAGTAACCCCCCCCCCCTTTTTAAACTCACAGTAGATGTGTTTGCTCACGCTTGCTAAAGCCTCTATAATAACTGTTCTGGTATTTTCCCCTTATTCCCTCATAAAAGATATGACACGACAGAGTTTTCTATAAAAGTATAAAAAGAGTTTACTCACTCACATTCTGTTCACAATCGGATCCCAGAAAGCAGACTTAGCTTAGAAAAGTAACATACACCTGGAAACTATCTCATAAGGAGACAGTCTCTTTATCCTCTCTTGGCTGGAAGAGAGCATCTTTGGCTAAGCAGATGTTGCTTCTTTGACAAAATAGTCATAGAGAGATGGCTGTCCTGCCCTGTGCTTTTGTTGTTACCTGCACAGGTGAGGCCACGCCCACCTCTAGTCACATGCAGAGGAAGTCTGTCCCAGCCCAGAAGGAAACAGGAAGTTTACCTGCTGGCTGGACAAACATTTCCCCTCACGACCTTGACAGACTAGAGAACTGGGCCAAAACAAACAAGATGAACTTTAACAGGGAGAAATGTAAAGTATTGCACTTGGGCAAAAAAAATGAGAGGCACAAATACAAGATGGGTGACACCTGGCTTGAGAGCACTACATGTGAAAAGGATCTAAGAGTCTTGGTTGACCACAAACTAGACATAAGCCAACAGTGTGACGCGGCAGCTAAAAAAGCCAATGCAATTCTGGGCTGCATCAATAGGAGTATAGCATCTAGATCAAGGGAAGTAATAGTGCCACTGTATTCTGCTCTGGTCAGACCTCACCTGGAGTACTGTGTCCAGTTCTGGGCGCCACAGTTCAAGAAGGACACTGACAAACTGGAACGTGTCCAGAGGAGGGCAACCAAAATGGTCAAAGGCCTGGAAACGATGCCTTATGAGGAACGGCTAAGGGAGCTGGGCATGTTTAGCCTGGAGAAGAGGAGGTTAAGGGGTGATATGATAGCCATGTTCAAATATATAAAAGGATGTCACATAGAGGAGGGAGAAAGGTTGTTTTCTGCTGCTCCAGAGAAGCGGACACGGAGCAATGGATCCAAACTACAAGAAAGAAGATTCCACCTAAACATTAGGAAGAACTTCCTGACAGTAAGAGCTGTTTGACAGTGGAATTTGCTGCCAAGGAGTGTGGTGGCGTCTCCTTCTTTGGAGGTCTTTAAGCAGAGGCTTGACAACCATATGTCAGGAGTGCTCTGATGGTGTTTCCTGCTTGGCAGGGGGTTGGACTCGATGGCCCTTGTGGTCTCTTCCAACTCTATCATTCTATGATTCTATGTGTAAACATGTTCACTCTAGGAATGTTGTACTTGACTGCTCTTGTGTTTCACACAGGCAAGCGGTGATAGCGGATGTGATGTCAGGGTGTGCGAGTCGGCAAGTGGCAGCAGTGGGATGATGGAGGGGGGAGTCTTGGTTTCTTCCTGGAAAATGTTGGAGCATTTGTAATTGAACATATGTCCGGTGTGTGTGTGTGTGTTCAGGAAGGGCCCCCTAGCCCTTCGGACAGGACTGGGGATGGTTGAAGGTCATTGCAGTGGAAAAGCGGGAATAGCATTTCGCCCCCCCTGCTGTGAATTTCCCTGTTTTAACTTCCATTAGGTTCCAGCCTCTACTTTCCATCCCCTTTCCCTGACACAAGTGCCATGGTTGGAGCTGGTGACGGTTGTCATTCATAACATCTGTTCAACAACTGTATTGGACAAGGCTGCAAACTAAGGGTGCTTCCAGGTGTGGAAGGTTTGTCAGGATGCTGTTGCTTCTGTTCTTCTTTAAGCCGGAAGGGGGATAACAACCCTCTTTCCAGGCGCCTGGGGTGTAAAGGGGATCCTCTAGGCAAGAGGGTAGACTTCCCCTTCCTCCAGTCCCAGATGTGGAGTGGGACCACTGTTTGTGTGGAAAGAGTTAAATTCTGCCTTCCCCTCTCATGATCATCACACATGCACACTTGAAGAAGAGGAGGAGGAGTTTGGATTTGATTCCCATTAAGGAGTCTCAAAGCGGCTCACATTCTCCTTTCCCTTCCTCCCCACAACAAACACTCTGTGAGGTGAGTTGGGCTGAGACTTCAGAGAAGTGTGACTGGCCAAGGTCACCCAGCAGCTGCAGGTGGAGGAGCGGGGAAGCGAACCCGGTTCACCAGGTTACGAGTCTACCACTCCTAACCACTACACCACACTGGCTCACTTGAGCACATTCATATGCAGCTGCAATGGAGGGGGGCAGCGATGGAGTGTGAAAAGAATATAAATTTAATACTATTGGGAAAGGGGGTGGTTAAGGTGGTAGAGCTACATTGGCTCCCAGTACGTTTCCGAGCACAATTCAAAGTGTTGGTGCTGACCTTTAAAGCCCTAAACGGCCTCGGTCCAGTATACCTGAAGGAGCGTCTCCACCCCCATCATTCTGCCCGGACGCTGAGGTCCAGTGCCGAGGGCCTTCTGGCGGTTCCCTCATTGCGAGAAGCAAAGCTACAGGGAACCAGGCAGAGGGCCTTCTCGGTAGTGGCGCCCGCCCTGTGGAATGCCCTTCCAGCAGATGTCAAAGAGATAAACAACTACCTGACATTCAGAAGACATCTTAAGGCAGCCCTGTTCAGGGAAGTTTTTAATGTGTGATATTTTACTGTATTTTTGGTTTTTATGGAAGCCGCCCAGAGTGGCTGGGGAGGCCCAGCCAGATGGGCGGGGTATAAATAATAAATTATTATTATTATTATTATTATTATTATTATTATAGTAGAGCAGGTTTTTAGAGGGAAGAAAGGAACTGGCTGGAGCGCCATCTACACAGGCGGTTAACTGGTTAGAGCAGCTGTGCTGTAGGTCATCTGCATGTGAAGAAATTGTGCAGCCATTGCACTGTGTTAAAAAAATAAAAACAAGCCATGTTTTCTGAGTTCTGAAAAAAGAACAGAAGGTGTGCAGGGGGAACATGGGAAGAGGAACATTTGGAACATACAGCTCAGCTAATGGTGCTGACAACGCCAAGATTGCAGGTTCGATCCCCACATGGGACAGCGGCATATCCCTGCATCACAGGGGGTTGGACTAGATGGCCCTCAGGGTCCCTTCCAGCCCCTCTATGGTTCTGTGATTCTATGGCCATGCATGTGCCTCATAAAAGGTGGGTGCCCACAACACGACTGTCCTCCTTCAGGCCAGTGTCCATATGGAAGCAGCATGGAAGAGCCCATAAGGCAGCCTTTCTCAACCTGTGGGTCCCCAGGTGTTGCAGAACTACAACTCCCATCACCCCTAGCTAGCAAGGCCAGAGCTCAGGGATGATGGGAGTTGTAGTCCAACAACATCTGGGGACCCACAGGCTGAGAAGCGCTGCCATAAGGAATGTCCTGATGGACCACAGGAAGGTGAATGTGGAAACCTCAGGAGGGGAGGGGGCTGTGGCGCACAGGGTGGGCTTGTGGGCTTCCCCTTGGAGCATCCCCACAAGACGCTGGGTTTGGTGGGCTTGACCCAGCAGGCCTCTGCCTAAGTTCTTAAGGCCAAGTCTACCACAGACTTGTATTGCTGTGCAAATCAAATATTTTATTACAGTGCTCAAAGCTGGAGAGGAGGAGGAGGAGGCACGGGAATCCACAGCCGAGGTCCTGAGAGGCCCTTCATGGTAGCCGGGGGGCCGTCAAGATGTCCCAGACGCAGCAGCAGCAGAGGGTGGCCCAGCAAGCGGCCAGGCAGGTGGCCAAGGTGGAGGGCTCCTTCCGCTCTTCTATGATGTACACGGGGTGTCCAGGCCCAGGCCCATAGGCTAGTCCCGAAGGCAGAGGGGCAGGGTAGGCCTGGTAGCCCTGGTACCCGTATGGCGGTGCGTATGCCGGGTAGGTGGAATAAGCAGACGGGTATGGCCCTGGCGGGTAGCCGGCATATGACTGAGAAGATGGGTGCGCCCCCGGTTGCTGGGGCTGGGAGGCATTTGGATTAAGGCCTCCCTGGGATGGCGGAGGTTTTGAATGGTCCATGAATATCCCCCATCCACTTCGGAAAGGCTGCCAGCAGACAAGAGGCCTTTCTTCCAAAGGGAAGGAAACTCGAAATGTGACGTAGGAACTGGAGCAGCAGAGGAGATGTCACAAATCTATGCTGGAAAAGAAAAAGACAGAGAATGTGGCACCCGGGAGGAAATGAAATAACCCCCCCCCCCAAAAAAAAATACATGATAGGGGAGGTGGCATGGTTGAGTCGGCCTCTGTATGTCTCCAGAGACAATGGGGGTGAAGTCAAACTATGTCACAGGAAGATACCGGCCAGTAACCACACAGTTTGAAGTCTGAGTTAACTCGTGATCAGCAAAACCACACTCTTCATACACTTGGTTCCCTGTCAGGCCTAAGGAACAGAGCAGCTCATTCCTGGTGGTCTCACTCCAGGAAAACCAGTTGCCAAGACTGAGAGGCCCACCTCCTTCTGCAGATCTAAGTCCCCTCCTCTCCAGGGCTTTCCCCAAGCAAGCAGAGTCTACGCCAGCTTGCAGCCAACCTCTCCTCCGCCCTTTGCATGCCTCTCCTGGTTCTGGGAGACAAGCAGGGAGGGGAGCTGGTCGCAGCAGGAGGGGGAGACAGCCAGGCCTCTTCACAGGCTGAAGTGTCCTTCCTCTCCTGCTTCAGCTTCTGCCACAGACTCCCCTTGCTCACTAAGCCCTTCGGACACCTCTTCCAAGTCTGTTCCCCTTTTTCTTCTGGAGGCTCTCCCCTTCGTGTTCCCCAGCTGGTTCCTCCCACCATTCCTCTGTGTCCAGTCCATACAAAGCACTTGGCGGCAAGGAGGGTGACTTGTATCTGCTGCCTCCTGTGTTGTTGTTGCTGCGTTAGCAGCACCAAGGTGACATGGCAGAAGTTCATAAAATAATAATAATAATAATAATAATAATAATAATAATAATAATAATAATTTATTATTTGTACCCCGCCCACCTGGCTGGGTTTCCCCAGCCACTCTGGGCAGCTTCCAACAAAGATTAAAAATACATTAAAATGTCACACATTAAAAACTTCCCTTCAGATGTCTTCTAAATTTCAGGCAGTTGTTTATGCCTTTGACATCTGACGGGAGGGCGTTCCACACCACTACCGAGAAGGCCCTCTGCCTGGTTCCCTGTAGCTTTGCTCCCCAAGTGAGGGAATCCCCAGAAGGCCATCGGTGCTGGACCTCCGTGTCCAGGCAAAACAATGGGGGTGGAGATGCTCCTTCAGGTCTACTGGGCCGAGGCCATTTAGGGCTTTAAACACTTTGAATTGTGCTCGGAAACGTACTGGGAGCCAATGGAGGTCTTTGGCATGGAGAAAGTGTATTGAGAGAAGTTGTTCCTCCCTTTTGCCTTCTCCCTTGGGATTCTGACTTGACATCAGGGAGAACTTCCTGGCGTTAAGAGCCGTTCAAGAGTGGAACAGACTCCTTCGGAAGATGGCGGACTCTCCTTCCTTGGAACTTTTTAACACGACATTGGATATCTTTCAGATATTTTTTAGCTGTGACTCCTGCAGGGGGTTGGGCTAGAGGATCCTTGGAGGTCCCTTCTAACTCTACAGTTCTCTGATTATAATAGGTGCACTTTTGCAAACATGCTTTGGCTGGAGACCTGAATTGCAAATTTCAGATGAGTGTGAATTTCAGAGGACTGTGTTTTGATTCCCGCATTGTTACGGAAAGTGCCAGTTTAATGGATTGGCCTTCAAATGCACACTGAATTCACTTTCTCACCCCCGCTCCCTGTCCTTGGTTCCTTCTAAATCAAACTGAAGCCCAGTGAACCAGACTGATGCTCGGTGAAAGATATGGCTCACAATATCTGCAATGTACACCTGTTTGACTGTTGGCACATGTTGACTTCCTTTTTCTGAAGAAAGATCTAAGGCTCTCAGCCTGTGGGACAAAGCCTGCGTCATCAATTGCAGGTCTTCTGAGAAAGAAGCATCTTTATCTGCTAGAGATCATGTGCCAACACCCCTCTGCTCCTTCCCCTTGTACAATAACAGCATTAGTCTGTTGCGTTAACAGCAGCAGCACCTGTGTCCTGGCCCAAGCATGTGACTTTTGCAAGCCCCCCAAGAGCACAATGAGAGAGACACCTTGGGGATCCTGCAAAAGGAGAAGGAAGACTGAGAAGTGTCTGTGTTCTGAGCCACACACGCAAAACGTTGTATTTATTTCGTCTGGCATCAGTCACTAGGGACTAGGGACTGGGGGTGGGGGAGCAACCTGATTTGGTTTGCATTGAATGGTAAACCTGACCTAATTTGCACTTTCGGAAAGAATGAAACAAAGCTATCCTTTGAAATTTGCACCTCTCTGAACTTTGGTGTCTTTTTCTGCACCTAAGTAATGTGAACAAAAATGCATGGACTAGGGTAAAGTGTGCCTACAGATGCATATCATACTGAACACAACGTGCAAAAATGTGCTGTGCTAGGGGAAATTGCTTTGCCAAAATGTACAGGATTCCTGCATTGCAGGGGGTTGGACTAGATGACCACCCGGTTCCCTTCCAACTCTACAATTCTATGATTCTACTCCTGCTATTAAAATGCATTACTCGCCCTTCACTCAAAGGTCCCAGTGTGGGTTGTAACTATTAAAACACAATATTAAAAACAGTTTGAAACTGCCCAACCTCCTGTTTTCCCAGAGGTCAACTCGATGCCACCATTGGGAACCTCGCAAGCAGGACCTGAGCAGAACAGCAGCTGTCCCTCTTGGGATCCCAGTCGCCCCGCTGCCTCTGCCAGTGGAAGGATAACACCCCCAAAGGCCTCATCCTGGTGGAAAGGGGGCAGGAGACAGAAACTTCCCAGTGACGGGAAGAGAGGGAGAAGGGGGTGGAGGAGAGCTTCTGATTGGTTCCTCCTCTGCCAACTCACCAAGCCGAGCCAGAGGTCTCTGCAGCAACAACTCCACTTGCCAGGATTCGAAAACAAGCCAAGGCAGAAAGAGAGAGGGAGATGAAGCCACCAATCTCAGCTGTCAGTCAGGAGGATTGACACCAGGAGCCAACTGGCCCTTTCCTCACCTGCCTTTTGTGACATCATCGCACCTCCAGGGGAGGAGGGGCTGCCTGAGGACATAGGGAAGGGGAGGCAGGGAGCCTGCATGCCAAAAAGCAGCCAGCCAGCAGCAAATCACACTGTTCAAACTTGGCGTTAACCATTTATTAGCAAAAGCACAATCTCTGTGGACTTGGCATGGTGAGTCTGGCCCCATGAAGTCTCCGAGAGAGAGTCCCAACCCCCCCACAACCTTATCCATGCCCCCTCCTCTCCAGGACTTTCTACAAGAGCTCTGAGACTTGCTCTTCCTGCTTCTGCAAGATGAGAGGGGAGCTTGTCACAGCAGGAGGGGAGGCCCCCCAGGCTACTTCCCCAGCCAGACTCCTCTCCCTCCTGGCAGCCTCCTGCATCAGCTGCCTCTGATTCTGGACTGCTCTCTCTCACCCTGCTGACTGTTGCCTCTTCAGCTTCTAGCGCTTCTCAGTCTTCTTTCTCTGATCACTCATCATTGTCCCACCATCCGTCAGTCCCCAGGCTTTGAGTCTTCTTCACTTGGGGGGGTTCCCCAGATAGTTCCTCCCCCTCTTCCTCTGCATCCAACCAGTGCATGACACTTGGGAGCCAAATGCACCTCTCCAGACATCTTCATCTTGTCCTCAGGACTCTCTGCAGATCACACCTATCAGTGGCCTTTCTCAAGAGCTTTTGCCTGGCTGGTGGGTGTCCTTGATCTCCATCCATGTCTCCTGCTTGCTTGGGCAGTGTGTGTGTGTGTGTGTGTGTGTGTGTGTGTGTGTAAATAGAAACCTGAAGCTCTTGCAGTGCTAGAATCTTGCTTACTGCGGACACTTTTGGATTTCCAAGCAAATGCCCTGGGTGCCACCCCTGCTGGTCACTTCTCTTCCCCCATCCCACCCCCTGGAGCCCCCCCACTGGCACAAATCCACAAAGAAAGTGAGAGATTTTCCAAGGGGGTTCAGGTAGAAATTTGGTCCAATGGAATTAATCCAATCCTTGAAAATCAGAGTTGAAGGAGAGAGGCTGCAAACCTGCCCTAAGGGATAAGGCTACCAGAGGCCAGTAGCCACAGTCGCTGTGCTGCACCTCCACGGCCAGAGGCAGCAATGCTGGGAGGGCTCTTATCATTATCATTTATTATTTGTTCCCCACCCATCTGGATGGGTTTCCCCAGCCACAACAAAGATTAAAAATACACCAAAATGTCACACATTAAAAGCTTCCCTAAACAGGGCTGTCTTCAGATGTTTTCTAAATGTCAGGTAGTTGTTTATTTCCTTGACATCTGATGGGAGGGTGTTCCACAGGGCAGGTGCCACCACCGAGAAGGCCCTCTGCCTGTTTCCCTAAAGCTTTGCTTCTCACAGTGAGGGAACTGCCAGAAGACCCTCAGAGCTGGACCTTGGTGTCCGGGCAGAACGATGGGGGTGGAGACACTCCTTCAGGTTTACTGGGCTGAGGCCGTTTAGGGCTTTAAAGGTCAACACCAACGCTTTGAATTGTGCTTGGAAATGTACTGGGAGCCTTGTGCTTGAACCCTCCCTGCTGGCTTCCCATTGGGGTCGTCTGTTTGGCCACTGTGGGAACAGGATGCTGGGCTGGAGGAGCCACTGGCCTGATCCAGAAGGGTCTTCTGATGTGTGCAGCCAAAATGGGAAGGAGCGCCACTCCTTCAGCATTCTCCTTCAGCTCTGTGTACTGTTCAAGAGGGGGAAAGGACCCACATCACCTCCTGGGGAGAGTGAGTTTGGGAGGGGGGTCATCTGTGATTATTGCACAATGTATGCCTGCTAAACTAAAAACATCAGTGCTATTTAGAAGAGCGTTATGGCATCCAATCACATTCAAAAAGTAGATGAAAGCCTCTCCTTGATCTTAGGAACCACCATGCAAAATCTGGTATCTTAAGAGGTCTCCAAACGAAGAGCTGACAAACAGACAGGCAACCTTCCTAAGTACAGAGTAGGCCAGGTGAGAGCTCCCTGCCCCAAGGAACCTCCATTAAATTATGTGAGCCTCAGCTCTTATAAGGCCCCAATCTTCTGGGGCTTTTAAATTGTTCTTTAGGAGTCATTGCTTAGCCATCCCTGTGAATCAACAGTCTCCAAGTTCACCACCTTCTTGAGCAAAGGGAGGTTGATCAGACCTAAAGGTTTTTGTGACAGTTCCAGCAACCACCGCCCTGTTTCTCGCTAGGGTGGGTCCATCCTGCAGCAGCCAAAATGTGGTTTCTCGGTTCTGGGTGTGTAGCAACATCCCCTTCCTCTTGTTTTGCTGGGTAGGGCACATGCCACCATGTTTTTTTCAGCAAACATACAAAAAGCAACCACAACAATTTGGTCACCTCACTTTTGCCGGGAGAGAATTGGATGCTGCAGCCACCGGCGCTTGGGGGCCCAATCCATCAGAGCAGGTGAGCCTGGAAGAGAGGGGAGCTGGCAGCTACTTAACTTTCCTCCTATCCATCTTTCCATTCATAATTACCCACCTGTCCACATAAGCTCCCGCTTTCAGAATTGCACACATCATGCATTTAAAGCACATTCCGCCCAGCCAAGAACTGCAGCCTCACCTTCACAGTTACCGTTCCCAACACTCTTAACCAAACAACAGTTCCCAGGATTCTTCTGGGGGGGGGCGTGCTTTGAATGCATGGTGTTTCTGCAGTCCCTCTCTTGCCTTCTACATCTGCAGTCCTGGTGACTTCAGAGGATGCCTTCTTTCACGACAGATTCTGCATCTAGACCAGTATTGCTTACTCTGACTGGCAGTGGCTCTCCTCTGGTTGAGGAGGTTTGTTTGCTGTTTGATCCTGGAGTTGCCAGGGATGGGATGGGGGGGGATTTATGTAAGGTCTGCAGCTCAGTAGGTAGAATGTGGGTTTGAGCCCCACACTGGGGGGAATGTTCCTGTGTTGCAGGGTGTTGGACGAGATTATCCTTGGGGTCCCTCCCAACTCTACAATTCTATGATTCCTTTCCCTGAAAAAATTAGGATCCTAGTCCTCATGGTCCTATTAAAATAGGAAATGTAGAAATCTGCCTTACAATGGCTCAGATAATATCCTTCTGTCTTGTCTCCACTGACTGCTAATTTGCCATCTCCTGCTAAGTGATTCTTTGATAAAGGGAGAACCTGGGACCTTCTGCATGCAGGACACCTGCTCTTGCACTGAGCTCCGTGGCAGAGCATCTGCTTTGCATGCAGAAGGTCCCAGGTTCAATCCTGGTCATCTCCAGGGAGGGCTGGGAATGTCCCCTGCCTGAAGCTCTGCAGAGACACAGCAGCTTCTCTAGACAACACTGAGTGAAAAGGTCCAGTAGTGGACTCAGAACAGGGCAGCTTCCTGTATCCCAGTCTGAAACCGTCCTCCTCCTAGAATCACGAGGATTAGAGTCTCACTTTAGGGCAGAGGTGCCCAAGGAGGGTGGTACTGTCCGGGGGGGGGGGCAGGAACAGCATGGAGGGTTGGAAGTTTTAATAAATGTCTATCCGACTTTGAAAAGCTGGTCTCTGAATCAGCTTTGTCGAATTAATGAAACCAAGTAATTCTAATTGGGTTTTGAATCAATGTGCACTTAATTGTAACTGTTCCGAATGTCATTGTGTTAGCTCAGTTGGCTACAGCGTGGTGTGGGCAAAGGCAAGGTTGCCGGTTTGATCCCCGTCTGGGAGAGCTGCATATTCCTGCATTGCAGGGGGTTGGGCTAGATGACCCTCAGGGTCCCTTCCAACTCTACGATTCTATGAGATTATGCTCCTTTGTGGGTTGTGTTGACTGCTGCTTTATAGGGAGGGGTTGTGGGCGCTGGGGGTGAGTTTATGGGACCAAGGAGGCCTGGAGAAGTTTGAGAGCCGCTCCTTCAGGAGAAGGAGCATCACTCAGTCTGACCCACTGCAAGGCAGTTCCCTACATTCCAGGATTCCTCGCCTGCATTCATCTCCCTCCTTCTGTGGTCTATTCAGGTCTATTTCCCTCTTCACTTGCCCTCTGTCTCTCTGCCGGGTTTCCAGGCTTTCCACATCCACCTGCAATGCCTTACTTTGCTTAATGCCTTTTCTTCTTCATTTCCACACTTTGATCCGAGAACTGGGGTGACGCACAGGGGTTGCTGCTGTGGTGTTTTTTTCCTTCCCGGCACCTAGAGCCTCAATTAAGACTTGCAAAAGTTGCAACGCGCAAATCGTAAAGAACATTGCAACGCAAGCCTCTGCAGATGTTGAGAAACAGGACATGACTTCTTTTTTAACAAATAAAATCCTGCAATTTCTCTAAGGAGCTTAGGCCGGCGTATAGAGCACGTGCGTGCCGTGATTCCTTCCCTTTGCTTTTATCTTCACAACAACCCTGTGGGGCAGGCCAGGCCAAGGGCGCTACTGGCCCACAGTCACCCAGCAAGCTCTGAGCCTCCAGCTACTTATGGAACTCCCAGCAGGCAATGGGACGTGTGCTGGGCCTGCGGGTAACCCATGAAACACGGTCCAGGACCGGTCCGGAATCCGTAGGTTCTGCTAGGAGTCAGTCTGACAGGGCCAAGGCAGGACACGAGGCAGGAAACCAGGCAAGGACAGGTACAGGTTCTAGCATGCAGCAATGTTGCTCCCGCAACCTGGGACGGGGTCCGACAGCCTTTTATTTCTGTCGGGGTAACGGCTGGTCCTGATCCCCCGGCGACTCATTTCCCTGTTTCACCCAAAGGCAAGCACTCCTCCTGCAAGTACTCAGGTCTCTCCTTCTCTCAGACCTCAGTCTCTGCAGCTCGGGAGACGTCGGTGGGTTACTAGACCCAGAGACCGCCTCAGCATCTCCTGACCCAACTGGTAGAGGAGCAGCTGTAAGTGATGGCCCAGCTGAAGGCAGCGAGGTCATCCCCGCATCTGGAGCCAGGGCAGGCTCAGGCCCCTGACTCCTCGGCCCAGCTGGTGCTTGTTGCAGGGGAACCTGTGCAGACTGGGACTCTTCAGGATCAGGCCCCAGACTTGGTTCAGATGATGCCTGAGGCAAAGGATCCGGTGCAGACTGAGTCTCCTCTGGTTCCAAGTCCGAGCCCGAGTCCCAGGCCATCACAGGACGAGAAGTGGGGGCTGTTGCATCTGAGCACACCTGGACGGGGCCACAGGCTCCCCATTCTGTGTTACAGAATCTCACCATGTTGCAAAGGATTCTGGGATGTGCAATAGAGCTTCTGATGGCGGAACCCAAATGATCTCTCTCTCAGCTAGTGCTGGCCCTACCATTTGATGGAAGGTGCTGGTTTATGGAGGGGGGGATGACAGCCACCCTCCCCCCCCATTTATATCATATCCCCCACCTTCCCCCCACTGTCGGTGTTAGAAATCCTCCAGGCAACAGCCGCATTTTGGGACTGGCGTACAGCCAACTGTGACCATGCGGAGATTTCTGGACTGACATCTCCACCTGGCTGGACCCTCCAGCTTTCCTAAGCAAGGAAGCAGAAGGGCTTATTTGTTGCCTTTATCTTCTTTTCTCCAAGGAGAACATGGTCCGCTCCCCTCCGCCGTCAATCCCTGCAACAACCCTGTGAGGGGGGCGAGGGGCTGTGACTGACTCACCAGGTCACCCAGGGAGCTCCATGGCTGAGCGGGGATTTGAACCCTGATCTCCCAGGTCCTAGTCTGACCCCCTAACCACTACACCCCACTGGCTTCCTAAGGGCCTTCTGCTCTGGAGCAGCTCCATAAATTAAGTAGGCAAATAAATACGGGGGAAGCAAAATGTCACTTAAAGAAGAATCTGGAATATTTTCCTTGAAGCTTGAATTTGTTTTATTCTGGATTGTTTTATTTGATGTTTTAATAATATTTCCCCTTTAAAATATAAAGCAGTATAGAAATGAAATGAATAATAATGTTCACTGTAAAGAATACGGTGCCTAGACAGTCCTCTGTGGCGACCGTAACCCAGGAGCGGAAAGAGGCACGTGCCTCCACAGTTCTCTCTTCTGGGTGTTTGTGAGGGCAGATTAAGGACGCAGGAAGCCGCCTGGTCCCACTTCCGCCTGGTTTCTCATGCACACTCAAACACACTCTCTTTCCGTGGGTGGGGCTTTGTTTTAATTAAACAATTTGGACATAAAAAAATAGACCAGGCTGCCTTTCAGTCTGAATTTACCATTTAAGCAACTGCATTTAGCAAATAACTGCAGCACCAAGAGAACAATGTCAGGCAGGAACAATAACGCGAGTGGCATCTGCAGAGAAATGTTGCAGCGTGTGGCATCTGCTTACACACCACAGGTGGCACTTGACCGTCTTTCACTTAGTCTGCCCATTAATGAATATGACCATGGTAGTTCTATTCATTTCAATAGATATACTCCGAGCAAGACTTAGCTGAACGGATCTACTTAAAGCAACAAAAGCCATGTAAGCCTACATCAAGGAAATAGTAAAAAAAATGAATATTGTATACCGTTTTATGTAAGCCACTTTGAGATTTATTTGATTAATAGATAGATCTTGCTCTGTAAATCAATAAAATATCAAAATGCATGGCGAGCGAAAGGTCAGGTGAGCAGTTGTTGTTTCTCAAGAGCTGTTTTTTTGGTATGCATTCTTCTCAGCAAAGCAATATCCTTTCTCCCACACCCCTTCCGCAGCAGCAAAGGAACTTGCGGTTCCTCAATACTTATTCCTCTTCATCCAGCATCATGCACTGATTGACGGATGAGTAAGAACAGAAAACGTGTTGTGCTCTGCTCTGAAATGATGCCACCGGAACACCCCCCCCCCCAAAAAAAGGCAATACCAGGAACTGCTAAAAAGAGGGAGCACATCCTTAAAAAACAGGAAACATGCCCTCAGGTGACCTCTTTCTCATTTCAACAACCTCTCCTTGTTGACTCTCCTTTCTTTTGCAGAAATTTGGCCAAGATGGAACTCTGGACCGGCCATGGACCACGGGTGGGGCTCTGGTGAAATTTGGGCAGCCATAGTGAGGTCACCCCTGCCTGCTTCCCAACCAGGTGCAGAGACTGAGTGAGCTGCTGGTTCTTCTCATGTTTGAGACCTTGTTTGGCAACCATCAGCTCAAGAAGACACACAGAATTCTGACTTTCCCCAGCATCACCCCTTGGGTCCATTATTGTGAGAGCCTAAGCAGTGGACATCGCTTTGCCTCCATCAAAGGCCAAGAGTGCTCTTGTGTTGCCTCAAACACGTCTTCCCAAGAATAGGCCCAGTTTTGTCTCCGTACTGATCCATCAAGCAATCTAGAAGATGACTGACATGGAGCTCTTCAACTCCACCTCCTCGCCCTCTCCTTGGACGGCCCTCCCCACGTCTGTCCCAGACCCCCGACTTGCTTCGGCCCATCGCCCAGAACTCTGTTACCCAACGACGGACACAAACCACGTCAACATCATCCTGTACCATTACAACTTCACAGGGAGGATGCAGAATCGCCGCCCCCAGGAAGACCAGATGAGCGTCCTGAAGATGGTCATTATTGCTGCCAGCTGCCTCATCATCCTGGAGAACCTGGTGGTGCTGCTGGCCATCATCCGCAAGGTGCGCACCCGCCGGTGGGTCTACTCTTGCCTGGCCAGCATCACCCTCAGCGACCTCTTAGCCGGCACGGCCTACTTGATCAACCTCTGGTTGTCGGGGAGCCGGACCTTCCAGCTGTCGCCCACCATGTGGTTCCTCCGCGAGGGGGTCCTCTTTGTTGCCCTGGCGGCCTCCACCTTCAGCCTGCTGGTGACAGCCGTGGAGCGCTACAGCGCCATGGTGAAGCCCATTGCCGAGAAGGCGTCCAGCAAGACCACCCGCCTGAGGGCCCTCTTCGCCTTCTGCTGGAGCCTGGCCATCCTCATTGGCCTCCTCCCCTTGCTGGGCTGGAACTGCATCTGCCACGTCTCCCGCTGCTCCACGCTCCTGCCCCTCTACGACAAGAACTACATCCTCTTCACTGTGATCGTCTTCAGTATCATCCTAGTGGGCGTCGTGGGCCTCTACGCCTCCATCTACTGCTGGGTCCAGAAAAGCACCCAGCAGACCTTTTCTCGGGGCAGCCGGAAGAGGTCTCTGCGGCTGCTGAAGACGGTGCTGGTGATCCTCTGCACCTTCCTCATCTGCTGGACCCCTCTCTTCATCCTCCTCCTGATAGATACCTTTTGGGGCAACACAGCCTGGGCTCCCCCTAAACTCTTTGGCTGGATCTTGACCTTGGCCGTGACCAACTCATTCATCAATCCCATCGTCTACGCCTTGGGGAGCAAGGAGGTGAGGAGGGCTGTCGTGGAGCTTCTCTGCTGCTGCTGCATCTGGGCTGGGGTGCGCGGCCCCCGAAACTGCCTCGTTGCCAGCGATATCCATGCCAGCTCTTCCACAGGCTCCTTGAGAGGCCGTGGCAGCTTCCGTAGCCCAGTAGCCTTCAGCAGGAGAGCCAGAGAACCTCTCTCCAGCAATTCAAGTGTGCTGAGCAATGACACTTCAGGGCTGCACCACACCCTGGACTAGAATCTCCACTCTTCCAGACATGAGGAGGAGAACCCTCAGAACTTGTCTAAAAGATTCTGTTGTGCATGTCTTCAGGTGGTTCAGAGGAAGACCAGAAACCTCAAAGACGACTGTAGTAATAGCAGGAACTATCCACCCCCCTGACCAGTCCTCCTAAGCGCAGCAGGACCTGGCAGGAAGAGGGAGAGGTCGCTAGGTGTTGCAAGTCACAAGCCAAACGGTAAAGCTGCCACCACCTCCTTTCCTGAGCCACCCTCAAATGGGGCTCAAGGAGGAGACCCTCCCCTCCGATATTTACCAGGTTCCCAGCCCTGTGTCACTATACCGTGACACAGACAGAAATTCAACAGGTAGATGTCCTAAACAGCCAGGCACCAGTTTAGCTTCTCCGGACAAAAGGCACAGAATACAAAAGGCAAAAGTCCTTTTCCAAGTTTATTGAAAAAACCACTCAAAAAGTTGGCACAGTTCTTGAAAGCTTACAAACAGAAAATAAAAACGTTATAAAATATAGCTAACTAAAAACCATACTCATGCAATAACAGTTCAAAGTTCAAATAGTCAACAGTTAAAATAGTCAAAGTCCCTTTACTGGTCAAATGGCCCTCAGGCGAAACACCAGGGCAAGATGTTCTGCAATTTGCATCTCAATTCCCCCAACCCTTTATCCTTGAATACCGCAGGAGGAGGATCATTTCTTTGGGTTAATTACCAATTTGCCAATGGCTGTATGATGAGACTGTATCTCCTGATTGTTGGGAGACCAGCACAACTGAACTTTGTTTATGCTCAGGGATCTTGAGATCAAAAGGCTCTCCCTTCCTTCCTTCTCTGACCAGGCTCTTGAGTTGTAAATTACTGGCTAGTCTCCTGCACCTTTTCACCCCCAATCCACATTCAAGCCCCCAGCTGCCCGGATCTGCAAATCAGATAACACCTCAACCTGCCCAGAGTCAGGATGCAATTTAACTCACACTTCTGGAGACAGGGAGTTCTATATTTAAAAAGACCAGACATCCATTCCCCACAAGGGCACAGTTTTAACTCTCCCACAATGCCTCACTCCGGCACGAAGCAGCGTTTAACACACCAAGTTTTCCCAACTTCACTACAATGACAGCACCGTTTCTACTGCTGCAATGTATTCCCTGGATGTGTATTTTGTCTCACTGTTGTATATTTTTTAAATTACATATATGCAAGTCTGAACAAGAAAACTATTTGATCCAGATTTTTCCACCAAGGGTGGAATTTTTAACACCTTTGGATTGATGTGTGAATTGCTAATTCTTCTTTGCAATCAGCCAATCAGAAATGGTGGGCTATTTCCATTTTACCCCTACCCATTGAAATTAAAGGACTTAGTATACTTCTACTTTACTTACTTATACTTAATTTAAATGGGTCTACTCTGAGTATACCTTGGTGGCATACAAACCCTATGATGTGATGGGGTTTGTGGGATGGACTGACAGGGCCCCCTTGAATATTATTGCAATCGGCCAGCAGGCAGGATGAACCTCCTGACACTCTTTAGTGGACTGTCCAGCTGAATTTCTCAGCCTTGAGCCATTTTATAGAAAAGCTCAGCCAACACAGAAGATAGTTAAACTGCAGGGAAAGAAACCCAAGACCCTCTAGGGGGCACTGCTGAGCTGCATTGGAATGCAGAGGTTCTGAACAGAGGCTGTTAGCCCCTGATTGTGCCCACTGTGGTTTGCCAGGCTTGTCTGGATGGGCAAACCATGGTGGTCAGCAATGCTGAGGCCCCTCACCCTCAGGACAGGGGGGCTGAACGAAGGGGGAACAAAGGCAGCCTTAACAGCATGGTTTGTCTGTATGCTTGGTTGCTTAAACCATCTCTTGGGTTCTGAATTGCGATTGTTCCTCTTTTCCAATAAACAGATCCCAGGTTCAACCCCTGACATGGAGAGTTGGAAGGGACCCTGAGCATCATCTAGTCCAGCCTCCTGCAATGTAGGAACAGGCAGCTGCCCCATACAGGGCTCAGACCTTGGCATTCTCAGCACCAGCTGAGCTACTCAGGCCAGGGCTGGGGAAGACCCTCACCTGAAAGCTGGGAGAGGAGGAAGCCAGAAGGAGCACGCTGGTTTGTTAGAAGGCAGCTTTCTAAGGTTTGGCGGGGTGCTTTGCACTGAGCCCCAGAATTTAGGATAAGGATTTCCCCACCACCCAAAAAATAAATGAACTGGATAAAACACGATGCTGCTCACATCTAACGGAGGCAGGAGCACCCGAACTGTGCAACGTGACGCTTTGCTCTCCAACTCAAGGCAGGCAACAGGCATTGCAGCACAGGAGCTTAGCATGATGGTCCCTACTCACGTGTAGCATTTACACACATACCAGCAGCACGTCCAAAGAGGGCTCTGATCCAGGATTCTTTTTCTGCAAGCAAGGAGGAATCCTTCCCTTCGAAGAAACGGCATTGATCGGGGGTGTGTGGATTCTGCGAGTGGATGGGGGGCAATTTTCACACGTCCCCACAGACTTGGAAGGGTCCTGGAGGGTCAATCTAGTCCAACCCCCTGCAAGGCACCTGTGGTCCCCAGTCCAATGTGAAACCACACCAGACCTGCTTAGCTTTGCCAATGTGTGAGTAGTTTTATTGCTGCACCAGTCACAGGGATTCCACATCTTGTTTTGTTTTGAATGGAGTGTCAGGGCTGGAATCAGATACAGGTCAGCAGGAAAGATGCAGGGCTCAGTTGTCAGTGAGGTTCAAGGAAACAGCACACAAGCTACCTTCCAACCACATGACACTTACACAACCCCTGCCATCCAGGCCAGCAAAAGGCATTATCATAGTTCAGTGAGGCATCCCAGGTAGACACTACAGGGGGTTGGACTAGATGACCCTTGGGGTCCCTTCCAACTTTACAGTTCTATGATTCTGAAATCCAAAGTATTCCCCCTGACACTTCACTGCCAACTGACTGACTGGAACCTCCAGCCAATCAGAGTCTGCTGTCCATCTACCCAGACCAATCAGACTGAATTTAACTGATCCAGGCCCCACCTAATAAAATTTCAAAGTGGTCCTTTCTCTCTCTCTCCTCCATCACAACCTGTCACCAAAGCAGGTTGGGAGCTTCATTGACAGTTCAAGTCCCCAAACCTTTAAAGTTCAGTCACAGGATATTGCTTTCTCCAAAACATGAGCACAAACAGGCATATATCATTGCAGCAATTATCCACAGATTTTGCATGACGGACTCCCCCACTAGGGTTAGCAATGGCTGCTTCCAAGCTGTCTGCTCTTTCTTCACAGACTTTATTGAAGAATTTAATAACAATAACCAAACTAAAAGCATTCTCCTCCAAGACAAATGCATGTATAGATGCTAAGCCTTGTGCGCAGTCGTCCACGTGGCATCAAAACAAACCTTGAAAAACCTTTGCATTCCAGATACAGCTCACACCCACAGGGTCTACTTCAGTCTAAAGCGTTACTCTAATTTCTCCATAGCTGCTGTTTGCAAGCTTGTGTTTGGCTGTTGGGGATCATCCTCATGGAAAGAGGCACACATGGTTCTAAATGTTTTTATTTTTTAAATGGTTTAAAGGTATTTCTGTACCACTTCAGTGCAGACAATATTCAGCCGTGTGGACTCAGTATAAATCAGCTTCCTAGCTGGATTGCCTTAAATTGATACACCCTCTTGTGTGAGGCTCCACATTTGGCGAACGAATTTGCCATGGATTGCGGTGGGATCCAATGCACTGTATTTACTCCGAGGGAAATGTTCGCACGGAATCAGCCGCTGTGCATCTTTGCTTACTTGCAAGCCCTCGTTTGGCCACAGGGGGGCGCTTTAAACTCGCCCATGCAGGAAGCATCCTGAGCTCATTCTGCACTCGGCTCATGCTCAGAATCACCCAGCCACAGAAAAGGCACTTCTGTGGTTTGCGGGGAGAGCTGGCTGCCCACTTCCCAGGTCTGTCTTGCGAAGCAGGCAAATCCATCTTTCCAAACAAACCAGAACAGACAGAGTTAACTAATTGTAGAGCTGGAAGGGACCACGAGGGTCATCTAGCCCAACCCCCTTCAATGCAGGGATCGTTTGCCCCACATGGAGCTCAAACCCACGACTCTGAGATTAAGATCTCACGCTCTACTGACGAAGGCAACTGCCAGGCGCAAGGTGACAGGCTGATTATAGTCAGCTGAGGTGGAGGAGTCATCACGGCTAACACGGCTGTCCCATTCCCAGATGAGGCATGGAGGCAGTGTGGTGTAGTGGTTAGAGTGTTGGACTAGGACCTGGGAAAGACTAGGTTGAAATTCCTACTCAGCCCTGAAGCTCACTGGGTGACCTTGGACCAGTCACCAGCTCTCAGCCTGACCTCCCTCACAGGGTTGTTGTGGGGACTGAATTGGGAGCAGGGAGGGCCATGAGCTCCTTGGAGGAAAAGGTGGGATATAAATGCATTATATAATAAACAGGGAGGGTGTCAGGGATGGACTGCAGGCAGCTGTGTGGAGTGGGGAGGGCAATAGCTCAACAGCAGAACATCTGCCTTGCATGCTGGAGGTCCCAGTCCAATTCCTGACATCCATGGATAGGGCAGGTGGGATCCTGCTTGTAAATCCTGAAAAGCTGCTGCCAGTCCGTGCTGACAACACTGAACTTGATGGGCCAATGGTCGCCAGTTGTCTAGCTCAGTAGAAAGCAGCCTCCTATGTCAGGCCAGGAGGGGCCAATTGGGTCAGAATTTGCAAAAACTGAATTTTTTTAAGCTCTTTCAAACGGTGTCATATAAATACCAAGGGCAAACCATCAGTCAACAAGCCAATGCTATTCTAGGCTGCATCCACAGAATTAGTTTCCTGCTGTGATAGTACTTCTCTATCCTGCCTTGGTCAGGCCACACCTCGAATACTGTGTCCGGTTCTGGGTGCCACAGTTTAAGGTGGATATTGACAAACTCGAACAAGGTGACCAGGATGGTCAAGGGTGTGGAAAGCAAGCCTTATGAGGAATGGTTGAAGAAGCTGGGTATGTTTTGCCTGGAAAAGAGGAGGCTGAGGGGGAATATGATAGCCATCTTCAGATATCGAAAGGGCTGTCACAAGCAAGCTTGTTTTCATAGAATCATAGAATGATAGAGTTGGAAGAGACCACAAGGGCCATCGAGTCCAACCCCCTGCCAAGCAGGAAACACCATCAGAGCACTCCTGACATATGGTTGTCAAGCCTCTGCTTAAAGACCTCCAAAGAAGGAGACTCCACCACACTCCTTGGCAGCAAATTCCACTGTCAAACAGCTCTTACTGCACTGTCGAACAGTTTTCTCCTGCTCCGGAGGGAAGGGCCTGAATCCATGGCTTCAAGTTAAAGAAAATTCCAACAAAACATTCTGGCAGGGAGAGCTGTTAGACTGTGGAACAGTTTCCCACAAGAGGTGGCAGACTCTCCTTCCTTGGAGGTTTTTACGCAGAGGTTGGATGGTGTCTTTCAGGGATGCTTGAGCTGAGATTCCTGCATTGCAGGGGGTTGGACTGGATGACCCTGGGGATCCCCCTACAATCCTATGATTAATAAACAAACCTGGGTCCCCAGGTCTCTGTGGTTTCAGATGCCATTTCCGCAGTGCCTGTCTGCCTCCATTCCCTGTGGGGCAGGGTTTTTCCTGCCAAAGGACGTTCCACGCCAAGGTCGCCCAAGCCTCCTTCTGCCGGCCAGAGGGGAGCTCTTGCTTCTCTGTGTAACCAGAAGAGACAGTGGCTGCCTTCAGGCTTCATTTATCTTGATTAGAGGACCATTTGGCGTCCATTTTTCAAACCTCTCCAATCGATTGCAGAACTGGTTGAGGGGCTGGCGAGAGGACCGGCGTCTGAGCTGCAGAGAAAGCCGTTGGCCAAGTGTAGTGCTTGGAGCAAATCAGTTCAGTTTTCCAGTGAATTGCTTCAAAAATAAGATTTAGGGCAACAGATTATGCTAGTAGGACTGCAAGAAGTTCTGTAAATAGGACTATTTGAAATACTGCAAGAAAGACTATGAGGAGAATTATTAGTTAATGATAATTAAGTGTAATAGAGAAATGCAGAAGAAGTGATAAAGAATGGAAAATCATCAGAGGTGTTGACGGAAGTCTGAAATATTGTAAAATATAAGAAGTTATAAGATTGTTGGAAATGATATGTTTTAAAAAAATAATAAAAATGTATAAAAATAAAATTTAGGGCAGAAAAATGAAAGCACTTCTTCAAGCAGTGCATAGTTAAACGATGGAACTCACTCCTGCAAGAGGCAGCGATGGCTTTAAAAGAGGATTAAACAAATTCAGAGAAGGCTGTCAATGCTCCAGCCTCCACAATTGGAGGCAGCGATGCTTCTGAATTCTGAATATCCATTGCTGGAAACGACAGGAGAGGGGAGTGTTGCTCTCTAGGACCTGCTTGTCGGTTTCTCACTGGGATATCTGGGATGATGGGTATCTCAGTTGTCAGAGCATGAGATTCTTAATCTCAGGATTGTGGGTTCAAGCAAAAGACCCCTGCGTTGCAGGGGGCAGGACTAGATGACCCTGGGGTCCCTTCCAGTTCTATGATTCTATGACTACATTGATTGATTCCATTTCTATGCTGCTTTTCATTCAGAGGAACCTCAAGCGCCTTACAAGCAGTGAATAACAGTAGCATCATAAAACATACCAGAACAATGCAATACAGCATAACTCGTATAAAATAATTAACAAATCATCAATAAAACTATCACAACCTATAAATCACTATTAACAAAACGACAACCAAAACTAAGCTGAATGTCACAATTACAGCAAAAGTCATATTAACATTAACAAAATAGCAGCTATTTAAAAAGCCCTGTTAATGTTACCGGAAAAATCCGAGGGCTCCCTTGGACAAAAAGTAAATACACCAACCAGGATAACTTGGAGCAAAACAGCAGCCTGTAGGCTTGGCCTTTATTGAACTGTTGCAACAGGGTGTTCCCCTCACTTGCAAGAGAGAGGAAAGACCCATAAAAATAGTGTGCAAGGTCTTATAAAAACTTTTGAAATTCCCATCCCCTAGGTCAAGCCCACCCCCAGAAACATCATGCATACATTACAGAAAGGAGGGGTTGAGGGAGGAGTTGGGGGTAACCTGAGTGTCTTGTCACCTGGCTAGTTCCTCCTTTCCCCCCTCCCCATGAGTCACTTCCAGGAGACAAAGGGGAGTTTGCAGTTTCCCGCCCCCAGAGGGAAGATCTGATCATTGTCCTTTGTTTCAGTCCATGCTGAATCCACTCCCATATGCAACTTCTTTGTGATCTTGATTGTCTTCTGTCTAGGACCATCAGGGTTGGCATAGCAACTGGGCAGGGCTCCTGTGGATGTGCTGGGATGGTGAAGGGATTATGGCTGACCAGGACCAAACCACCCCCCTTTGATAGTTCTTGTCATATGGAGTAAAATAAAATGGAACAGTGCAAATCCGATGTATGGTTGATTTTCTATGAATTTATAACAGAAATGTGGCGTATGTAGTGTGTGTGTGTGTGTGTGTGTGTGTGTGTGTGTGTGAAGTTTGTACAAACAGAATGATTGGGGTGGGGGGGTTCCTGCTACATTAAGGTCATGCGCACTGTCTCCATGGCCCCATGACTCATAATGGGATAAAGAGTCATGGGCCAAATAAGTCACTGGTCGTCTTTTCCTGCCTTGTCTTCATGTCTCAATGGCTTCTGAATCCCAGTTGCCTGAGGCCCCCAGAGGAGAGTGTTGCTCCGGGGCTCGGATCCTGCTTTTAGGGCTTCCCATTGGGGCACCTGGTTGGCTGGGCTAGAGGGGCCCCAGGCCTGATCCAGCAGCCAGGCTCTTCTGAACTACACCTGAATGTAGCTCCCAGGGTTGCCCAGTTAACTGAACATGAATTAAGTTGGTTTCAGTTTCAGCTTTGAACAATTCCAAGTTTGTCTTCAGGCTCACTCTCTTGAAGGTGTCTTCGGACCCTTGGAAAGGGTCTCCTAAACCCAGACGAGTCGGAGGTTTGTGGCAATTCATGTGGCCATGTGCAAGAAGCGGCACTCTGCACATGCTCAGGGTGCATTGCTTTTCATTTGCCGCACCTGCTCCAAGGGAGAGCCTGGGAAGAAAAGTTCTCCAGCCAGCCACAGGCAGGTCCACAGCAGTCCTGCTTCCGTCTCCTTGTATGTCAATCAATTTCTGGTTCCTTGTGTTGATAACTCGCCAGCTGCGTTTGGGGGCTGTGGGATGAGCGATATGACAAGCTGGCGCATTGAGCTGCAGAATGAAAGAAGCCTTTTTCCATGGTGCCCCCCCTCCCCTTTTCTGTGCCAACTCCCCCCCCCCCCATTTCTCCTGCCTGCCAGTGGTTCTAAAACACTAATTGGATGCTTAATGGTTGTAATTAATGGGGAAACTTCATTATGAGCTTGCGTGACATCTAGCTTCAGGGTTTGGGGGGAGGGCTGTGAGGTCAGAGGAGAGGAGGGTTCCAGGCAGGGAGACAGACAAGGAGGGAAACTGAAACTCAAATGACAAAGGGATTTGCAGACTTTGCTGTTATCTCTGATGAACAGGGAATGCAGGGGACTCTTCTGTTCCCTTCTGGCTTTTCATAAATGCCATTTGTTACACCTGGGCTGCAACACTCTGACTCCAGAGAGAGGGTCTCAGGGGCCCCAGTGGAGATAGCAGCTTACCCTCTCTGCTGTCAGAGAGAGAGAGAGAGATCCAGTGCTGTCTTGCTGCAGAGATCCCACCGCCCTGGCCCAAGTGAAGTTGCAAAACCCAGAAAAGGACTGAGAAGTGATAGGGATCAGGGATCAGAGCATCTGTTTTGTGTGCAGAAGGTCACAGGTTCAATCCCCAGCATGAGCCCTCTTCTGAAACCCTGGAGAACTGCTGCCAGTCTGCGTAGACAGTACTGAGCTAGATGGAACAATGTATCTGTTGGGATATATGGCAACTTCCTATATTATTATTATTATTATTATTATTATTATTATTATTATTATTATTATTTTATTTATATCCCACTCATCGGGCTGGGTTTCCCCAGCCACTCTGGGTGGCTTCCAACAAAACATTAAAATACAATAGTCTGTTAAACATTAAAAGCTTCCCTAAACAGGGCTGCCTTCAGATGTCTTCTAAAAGTCTGGTAGTTGTTGTTCTCTTTGACATCTGACGGGAGGGCGTTCCACAGGGCAGGCGCCACCACCGAGAAGGCCCTCTGCCTGGTTCCCTGTAGCTTTGCTTCTCACAGGGAGGGAACCACCAGAAGGCCCTCGGAGCTGGACCTCAGTGGATGATGGGGGTGGAGACGCTCCTTCAGGTATTAAATGTTGGCACCTGTCTGTCTTGAGAGAAAATGAAGTGCGCCTCTGGGGTGAAGTCAAAGTGCTGCGTTTGCAGCACCAAAGTGTCCTCTCCAGGGTGCAAGGCTGGGCAGCGTGTCTGGAGGTCCTGGGCTGCCCAGAGGACAAGACCCCCCAACCTCAACCTCAACCTCACTGAGGTGGTCCAGGCTTGGCTGCAGGAGTTGCTGGAAGGAGGTGTGCAAGGCACCACCCAAGTGCTTCAGAGACGTGTGGGTTTGTGTAGGGGTTACTCCTGAGCCTTTCCTTGTCCTGCAAGGCAGTGGAGGTTGAGGACCAGAGTTTTCCTCCTGGCTGACGGGTTCCCTTCCCAGGTGGATGAGCCTCACCTGCCCTCATTTCCCTCTACGGCACATGCAGAAACCACCTTCTTGACTGTTGGAGCCCCTCCTGGTCTCCCTTCAAATAGGTTGTTTACTTCAGATCTATAAGGACTAGAATCTTACTTTATTTTTAAGGGAGCAGCCAGACCTCCGGGGCTGAGCTGAAGTCTCTAGGTTTGCCTGGCTCCCCCCAGGTGACGGTGGAATTGAATCTCCAGGTGGGTGAGAGAGTGCCTTTTTAAAAAGATTATTATTATGATTAGGAAGACTGTCACACAGCTTGCACGCTTCATCTTTGCAGGATCCAGCTGCAAATTATTTCATAGACTCTCAGGAGCCCTCCTCCCCTCTGGGCTTCAGTGGAGGAGGAAGGGGTGTGTGGTAGGGGGCCGTCCGCCCCGGGTGTCACCACTGGGGGATGACAAAATGCCGGGCGGCACTCACCGTGGGGCCTGCAGGGCACCCGAGCCACGTGTCTCTCCTGGGAGAGAGGCGGTGGCTTAGGTGCTGTCCAAATGGTCCACCTGCTGCCTCCCCCTCAGTTGTAGGGCGGCTGAGGAGGAGAAGGCAGGCAGACTCCTCGGAGGCCCCATGGAGTGTCCTGCCCTGGCTGGCCCCGCCCCATGGCCAGCTGGCCCCGCCCGCCGCCCCAGGCACCCAATCGGCTTGCTCTGCCGCAGCTTTCCTCCTCCCAATTAACCTCCATCTCTTGGGCTTTGTGGCAGGAGGAAGTGCAGAGGAAGAAAAAGATTTGGGCTGGGCCCAAGAGGAGGAGAGGGTTGCAAGTGCACGTCTCTGGTGGAGCACCCCCCAGTGACATCACCAGGGGCCACACCTAGGTCTCAGGTTTGGGCCCTAAAACTTCAAAGTCTGGGAAGCTCCTGACTTGGCAGCCCTAGAGCTTGAGAACATGTTATCCATGCAGAAGATCCCACGTTCAATCCCCGACAGCATCTCCTGTCAGAGCTGGCAGAGAGAACGGCCTGAAATCCCAGATACCTGCTGCCAGTCAGTGTGGGCAATACTAAGCCAGATGGCCCAATGGCCTGGCTTGGCGCAAGGGAGCTCCCTGTCTTTCTCAAGGTCTTGGTTTGGGAGGGCGCTAAGCCGTCAGAGCCGAGTGAGGCCCAATTAGGTCTGGAAGTGGAATGGTAGGTGGTTTTTTGCTTTAAGAAAGCACCTTGCAGAACAAAGGCAAGTATGCAAAAGCAGTCCTCCTCCGGTGGTGAAGTTCTGCCCTGCTGGGCTCAAGGCGTTTAGAGGGCAGCGCAATCCGCAGCTCCACCAGGATCTGCCTCAGCTGCTATTCCATCAGGCTGTGCAGTGGGAGAAGTGAGAAGGAGGCGGCTCATGCCACCAGATCTGCCACCAGACCAGCTCCATCAGGCACCTCCTGACCCCAAACTGTTTCTAGGACAGCTGGTCGTCGTTAGAACTATTTAGGAATTGAGGTCTGAATTTGCTTTTTTCCTCTTCCCTCCCCATCTCCTTTTCCTTGAGTCTCTCTCTCTTAGATTGTAAACCTGAAAGTAGGGATACAATTGACGTAAGCTGCTGAAGAGGAAAGTGCAAATGCTCTAAATAAAAGGAAGCCTCTCTCTCCAAAGAACACCCCCCATAGATATGGGTGGTCTCAGGATTTCCAGCTCCCAAACTTCCAGAATTGTTCTCCCCAGCTGAGTGTCACTGCTGTGCACCTGTGAGCTGCCCCTGCGCTCTTGCTTCGTATACCCTTTTGTAGACACCTGAGCTTCCGGTTTCCACCACACCTTGTGGCTGTAAGTTTCATATGTTAATTCAAGGCCATTTGGGGACGGGCGCTGCAGTCATCACCAGAACCAATTGCTGATTAATATCAATGGGTGAACCTCCTCCTTGGGTTCAAGTGTTGCATAAGTACATAGAAAAAGCTGTGCTGGATCCAGCCAATGGCCCATCTAGTCCAGCACCCTGTTCTCACAGGGGGCAGCCAGATGCTTCATTGGGAGCCCCCAAGCAGGACTCTCCCCTCCTGCTAGCAGCCAAGAGGACCAAAGATTGAACCAATCCTCTTTTTAGGCCACCCAAGTTGGGGGCCATCACTGTCTCCTGAGGGAGCAAATGTCATTGTTTGACTATGCACTGTGTGAAGAAGGGTTTTATTTTATCTGCCCTGACCCTTCCAACATTCAGGTCCTTGGATGCCCAAGAAACCCCTTTCTCTGTTGACTTTCCCCACGCGATGCATAGTTTTATAAACTTCTATCATGTTTCCTCTTTTGCACCATTTCCATAAAGTCCCAACTGCTGCAACCTTTCCTCCTAAGGGAGTTGCTCCCCCCCCCCGTCACCCTTTTCTGACCCCTTCCCAACTCTAAAATATCCCTTTTGAGGTGAGGCCTCCAGAACTGTATGCAACAAATGCAGCCTCACTGGAGATTTGTATAACAGCATTAATGGAACCGACAGCTTTGTTTTCCATTCCTTTCCTAATTGTATGGAATTTGCCTTTTCCACAGCTGCCCTGAGAGAAGGGGGCCAGGCTCCTCCTTCTGCACCTTTGCAGAGAGTCTTGCTCTCCCACAAATCTGCACAAACGCACACAACTCCCCACCTGAATCCTGCAAAGGCTTCCCTCTCTGAGGCTTGATGAGGTTTGGAACAAATTAAGCAGCACACACTCAGTTGCAAAAATTGTTTCCAGACCCGACCAGCCATCAAAGACTCTGAAGGGCCTTTTCCTTCAGAAAGAAACGTATATATCAGCTTCAAACGCCACTTTCAAGACAATTTTGATTAGACCAGCTGCTCAATCGCAGATTGAGTCCCAGGAGGGGTCGGATGGCGTTTTGTGTTTCTGACAATGCCAACCTCCCCCCTCCCCCCCTTTTTCCTTCACTGCAGTTCCTACATCAGATGATTACAGCCCTGTCCCTTTGATTTGCTAACAGATCGGAATGGAAAAGTTGGGGTGGTGGAGGAGGGGTCCCTTCTCCCCCCCCTTCCCTTAAAAAATGAAATCTGAGCAAAAGGGGACTTTGGCTTCCCAGTTAATGAATTGCTTTCAAACGCCCCCTGCAGAGACATTTCCTCACAGTCTCCCACAGAGGCCCCAAACAGATGCCAGTTTTTGCATGATTAATTCTTTTCGCTCTTCTCTCTCTCCAACAAATCTCTCTGCCATCCCATCCTCCTGCTGGGCTCTGGCACCATCTTCGCCACCAAAGGAGGGGGCAGTTGTAAGGCGTGCCTGAGCAGAACCCTCCGCGATGGAAATTGGCAGGCTGAGAGCAGGCTCTCACCAGCCCAGTCTGCTCACACCACATCCTTTTCTCTTTTGAAAAGCAACAGAGAAGTGTTGGAAGGGGTCTCCGCTTCCATTCCGGGGGTCCTTTGCACTGAACTCCCAAACACGTTATGAAGAATTCACCTTGGGGTTGCTGAGGTTTGCACATGGTCAGAGGCAAGAGTGCTTCTGAAGAGGAGTGCAGAGTTCCTTCATGCCCTCGCAGGCACACCCCCTTCTCAGCTTAAGTATTCAAAGTACTAAACTTCTAAGATTATACTGTGTCCAGTTTTGGGTGCCACAATAAAAGGATGTTGAGGTTTTTAAGCAGAGTTTGGATGGCTGTCTGCCATGGATACTTCAGTTGAGATTCTTGCATTGCAGGCGGTTGGGGTCCCTTCCAACTCTTTGATTCTACGATCCTATGATGCTAAGAATCCTAGGACCCACGTACCTACGCGACCGCCCAGAGGGATGATGGGAGTTGGAGTCCATCAGTATCTCCTGTTATGCCCCGTGGAGGACCTTAAGGTCCACAAATGACAACACTCTGGAGGTCCCAAGTCACAAGGTGGTTAGACTGGTCTCAACTAGGGCCAGGGCCTTTTTAGCTCTGGCCCCGACTTGGTGGAACGCTCTGTCACAAGAGAGTAGGACCCTGCAGGACTTGACATGTTACCGCAGGGCCTGCAAGACAGAGCTGTTCCGCCTGGCCTTTGGTTTGGATTCAGCCTGATCCTTCTGTTTCCCTTCCCTTATGGTCTTGATTTATCGGCTATTTTAAAATGAGGCTGCATTTTAAATTGCATTTTAACCTGTATTTTAAATTTGTTTTTGTTTCCCCCCATTATGTTTTTACTGTGATTTTATTGGTATTAGCCTGGCTCTGGCTGGGGAGGGCAGGGTATAAATAAATTGTTGTTGTTATAGAGCTATAATAATCGGGGTGCATTGCAACAATCAGTATAGATCTCCCTGTTTTTTCCTTTTGATTTGATCTACTATTTTCTGTGTACACAGGCGGGCAAACTATTTGGTCAGCAAATTATTTGGACCGTTGTGAGGAGGCCGGGACCTTCAGTCTCCACAACTGCCAAAAAGAGTTCCTGTGCTCATTAGGCCTCACACTTGTGTGCATACCATTTCTTCTAGTAAAGAGTTAACTTACCTTCGTGTGATTTATTGCTGTCCTGCTGCTGACATTCAGCCTCTTTTTCTGTTCTTACATGCTCAGAGGCACTTTTCACTAGCAGCACAGGACTGTATCCAAGTTGCAGCCCTCATTGGTCCTGCATCACACCCCAAATATTTTCACCTGGGTGAATTGTGTCCTTGGTGGAGGACAGAGCTGTGGGTGGGTGCAGAAACTAGGCTGCTGCAGAAATGAAACCACACAGTCATTTTCCTGCCCCCTTTTGCTTCTGATCCTGCCCATTTGACCCCCGGAAGACCATTCATATTTTGCTTTTAAAAAATTACACCCCCCCCAAACAAACCTCTTTTTAACTTTGTCTTTTATCGCCGGTTGTAGTATTGTTTGCATTTTCTATCCCCACCCCATAAACCACTGAGAGGTTTTTAACAATCAAGCAGGATATTTAAAAATAAGAAAATGCACAGTAAAAAAATAAGATAAATCTCAGAGCTGGCCTCGTTGCAACACAGTGATTGGTTTGAATGGTAAATCTACATCTGACCGTAATTGCAATTTTTTTTAAAAAAACAACACAAGTGACACAGTGATCTGGCCCCACATGCAAAGGGATTTTAAAAAGGCCAGATGGCATTCTTGGATTGCTTGCTGGTTAACTTGCTTTTTGGATCAGAAATTTAGGCCCCATTGTTTTCCACCTTTCCGTTTTCATCGCTTATTATAATTGTTCCCTCTGCTCCGTATGCGATTGCTGCGTGAAATAAGCAAATAAATAAATTTGCAAAGATGAGAAGAAATTTTAGGTACCAGAATAAGAGAGAGAGAGAGCAGAGAATGTAGGTTGGTGATTGGAGAGGATTCTGCGAAGGATGGGAGGAAAGGGAGGGGAGGGGGGAGAGCCCTAGGAGACCCCCCTGCAAGACTTGTGAGCCGAAAAAGGCTAATTGTTACAGACAGATGAGCCCCCCCAGCCTATCAATAATTCAGCCCAGAGAAGTGCTGGAGCGTGTTGGATTAATAATGGATCAGGCAGCTGGGGCCCTGGGCCGCCTGGCAGGCAGGCAGGCGCTGGGCCTGAGCCCTGTGTCCTGGCGCTGGGGCCGGTGGGTGCCTTTTCAGCTCCAATTAGCCAACCCGAGGCGACCGGAGGGAGGTCACGGGGGGCACCTTGGGGGGGCTGAGGGAGGTGAGCAGGTGTAGGGGGCGCAGGGGGCTAACAGATGCCTCCTTGACGGCAGCAGCAGGAGGAGGAAGAGGTGGTGGTCGCTCTGCAGCCCCCGCTTCCCTGCCTCCTGAATTGGGCAGGGGGGAAATCTTTGTGGGAAGCCCTTCACCCCAAAGTCCACCATAATGAGGGAAGGGAAAGGATGCAGGACACTCGCTGCGTCCCTGTCCTCAGGCTTAGATCCGAAAAGGCACAGCGCTAAAGGAAAATGGAGGAGGAGGGAAGAGGAAATAAGCAAACTTGTGGCCGGTTCTTAGCTCAGAGTGCTGCAAGGGGCCAGCAGGGGGAGGAACTTGGGAGTCAAGCAGCACTGGATTTAGGGCGGGGGGGGGGTTCTTCTGCATGGGGCACCGAGCTGAGGGGGTGCAAAGAACACCACCACCTATATTTATACGGGTACCTACTCAAAGTTAGGTCCTTGTTAGGAAAAAAGGTGACTGCACCAAAAGGAATTAATGTGAAAATAATAAATATTGAGGGGTGGGGGCCCCAAATTTTGCCCTCACTCAGGGCACCATATTACCAAAGTCTGCCCCCCCGAGTCAAAAACCTGCTGCCCAAGTTTGATTATTTTCATAGAATCCTAGAGTTGGAAGAGACCACAAGGGCCATTGAGTCCAACCCCCTGCCAAGCAGGAAACACCATCAGAGCACTCCTGACATATGGTTGTCAAGCCTCTGCTTAAAGACCTCCAAAGAAGGAGACTCCACCACACTCCTTGGCAGCAAATTCCACTGTCAAACAGCTCTTACTGTCAGGAAGTTCTTCCTAATGTTTAGGTGGAATCTTCTTTCCTGCAGTTTGGATCCATTGCTCCGTGTCCGCTTCTCTGGAGCAGCAGAAAACAACCTTTCTCCCTCCTCTTCTCCCTCCTACTCTGTCCTCCTTTTGTGCCATGTCTTTTTAAAGATTTAAATCAGAGGGCAAGGACCATCTTCCTTTCGCTCTCGCCAAGGCTTAAAGTAAATAAAAATGGCTTTTGCAACCCTGCTCCTTGCCTCTCGGCCTTCACCTGCCTTGCAGGCTGTTGTGGGGAATAAATGAGGCGGATTGGGGCAAACCCTGCCCCCTCCCCTCTCTGGAGCTCCTTGGAGAGGAAAAGGCCGAAAAATCAATATGATCTATTGATTGATCGGTCGATGGATCAATCGATCAGCAATATCATGGAGGAGAGTATTTGATCACGTGGGGTTTAGCTCTCTGCAAGAAACCTGGCACAATGGGTAAAAGTAGGTCTGTGTGTCTTCAGGTCTCACCCAGTTCCTGTGAGTCTTCTCTCTCTTAACTGTTTTTAATTTTGAATTTTAAATCATCACAACCTGCCCTGGGACCTGCTAGTGAAGGGCCAGTAAGTAATTTTTCAATTAATCATTACTGTTATGATTACTATTTGGTGTTCTTGTTGATACTATTATTTTTATTTACCGAGCACGTTCCTCTTCCTCCACCTCTTTGGTTTATTATTGCTTATTTATTGCGTTTGCAACTCAACTTTTTCTCCAGGGAGCTCAAAGGTTCTTGCTCTCTCGTATTCCTCACAGTACCAACAACCCCAATTTTATGTTGTGCCCTGAGATCTACAGGTGGAGGGCGGTGTACTAATTTAATAACAACAACAACAACAACAACAGCAACAGTAGTAACGAGGAGAGTAACAACAACAACAGCCCTGTGGTGTAGGTTTGGCTGAGCTTCATTGCGTCCAAGTGGGGCTCTGAACCTCGGTCTCCCAGGTCCCAGTCCAACGCTCCACCCACTGGGCCACGCTGCCTCTCCCTGGGTTTCCTCCCCCCGCAGCCCCGACCTGCCCACCCACCCCCAGTTCTCCCTTACAGTCCAGGCATCCAGACCAGGAAAAGGCCTGAGTCAGGCAGCCTGGACTTATGGAAAGTGTTTTTCTTGCCATGGCAGATCAATGGGGCTGCCTCTGGCGCTTCTCCCTCGCTGCCCCTCACTTAGCCGAGTCTCGGGAGAGACGTAAACTTGGCCTGGCCTTTTCTTCTGCTGACTCTCCCCGTCTCGGTCTGGTGCCTGCAGCTGGTTACCGTTTATTTCATATTTTAAGAGACATTTTGCCTTACCCTCCATTCTAGGGCAGAGAGCTGTGTTTAGTGCTGGGGGTGGGCAGGATGCACTCTGCACATGCCTAATGGCACTCTCGCCAGTGTGCAGAGAGGGTCGGACTAGGACCTGGGAGGGACCTGGGTTCAAATCCTGACCAGCTTGCAGGGTTGTTGTGGGGATTCAGTGAGGAGGGAGAATGAATGCATGTTTATTATGATGGCTAAACAGCCAGCATAGTAAAATTCAGCATAATTTTTACATAAACATTTAAACGGTGAAATTTAACAATCAATATACTAATTTAAATAGATTTAAAATATGTATCCGAGGAAATATAAAGTCCTTTAAAGTTCTTTAAAAATAGAAGAATTTGACTGTGAGCTGTGTCAGATCATGGCTATTTGGGGAGCAGGGCCAGCTTTGGCTTTCTTTGACATTTCTGGTGACCTGGGGGTTCCGGTCAGACAGGAGGTCACTTAAACACTATTCCTCCGTCCTCTCAGGTCCTTTTCGTACAAGCTGCGTCATGAGAGAGGCTCTGATATCTGGTGAGGAGGGAGAGAACCCTGAACACCACCTTGAGCTTCAGGGAGAAAAAATTGAGATTTGAAGATATAAAATACAGTCCTAGTACAGAGCCAGTGTGGGACTGACCCCTGCCTCTCAGCCTCACCTCCCTCGCAGGTTGTTGTGAGGGTTAAATGAGTACCAGCGTATCCCACCTTGAGACAAAGATGGGGAATGAATGCAATAAATAAAATAATAGAATAAACAATACCGCGCTATTGTCAGTTGCAAGTGCTGGAACCCATGTGGAGTCCAAAAGGTTATAGCAATGTCGCCGGGATGCCTTTCTGACCACCTTTGCTTTGGGGATTAAATGAGGAAGGGCAGAACTGCCTCACATGTTACCTTGAGCTCCTCAGAGAAAAGGGTGAGGCAGAGGTTTTTAAACAGAGGTCTGCTGGCTGCCTGTCTGCATTGCGGCGGGTTGGGCTAGATGACCCTTGGGGAACTCTTCCAACTCACAATTCTGCGATTCTCTAAATGGAATAAGTAACTAAGACTAGGCCTTGGCTCTGTCCGGTGACAGCGCCTTTCTCCCAACCTAGAGGCTAGTAGGAAGTGGCAGAATTTTGTTGCTTGCAGGGACCACATTTTGCAAAATGGGTTTTGGGGTGAAGGTGAGGTGAAAGAAAAGGCTGGGTGCCCAGGCAGCCCCCCCCCCCCCGTGACTCCCCACATAAGCAAGAAGGCTGCAGTTGCAGTTGCAGCCACCGAAGGGCCATCCAGGGGGCCATAATTCTGATCTCTGCCTCTTTTCACCTTGAAGTGACAGGAAGCCTTCTTGGCGCAATGCTCTGGTTTCTATGGAGATGAGGGTCCTCCAGGCGATGGGATGGAATTGCAGGGAGGGGAGCGAGAGACGTGGAGGTGAGGCAAACAGCTGGTCTTGGGCAAAAGTGGGGTGTGCTTGGCACAGCTGGCACATTAGCCTCCTTTTTGTTTTGCCAACTGCAGTCAGGGATTTGTTCCAGTAACGCAGCACCTGTTTCCGATGCCAAAAGGGAGCCGCAGACTGCGGAGAAATTGTTGTACATGCATTCACTCCCCGCCCCCCGCCCCCCGCTGCACCAACTGCAGTTGAATCTGTGGTTCCTGAAGCTGGGATGAACTGACTTGTCATTTTTGCTTTGCTTTAGTGTACCTTTTATTCTTATAATACTGAATTTATTCTGCGTTTGCTAAATCATTGGTTTTTGTTGTCTGTAGATTTGCTGGCAGGCTCTGCATTTTGTACATTTGTATTTCCAGAGCTCCCAACTTGGATGTTTTGAATGTTTGCTGTGAGCCTCTTTGGGTTCAGCTCATTCTGGAAAAGCAGAATATAAGTAAAATCAATCAATCAATCAATCAATCAATCAATCAGTCAACCTGGTTCCTTCTCAGAGAGCTGACAGAAAGAGGTTTTCTAAACATAAGAAACCAGAGCCAGAGACATCAAAATGACTGTTTCTTTTTAAGAATTGGCTCAGAATATTGGTCCACTTAGGTCTGAATAGAACTTACCCAGAAGGACCAAGGCATGATGGGAATATCTCCACCTCACTCTGAAATCCCCAGCATCTGGTAGGCAGGCAGAGGATTGATGCCAAAAACCCCCACCACACATTTAAAGCACATCCAATGCACTTGTCATCTCCCCCAAATAATCTGGGGAACTGTAGTTTTGTTACAGGCCCTGAGAATTAGAGCTCCGTGAGGTCTAAACTACAGCTCCTGGGATGCTTTGGGGGACGCCATGTGCTTTAAATGTGCACTGGGTCTGCCCAGGGTCACTGAAGCACCAGATATCAACGCTGCATGGAGCATGAATGTCTCTGGGTTTGCTTGCTTGCTTTAATTTTACAAGTGCTAGTTGCTTTGAACTGCAGTTTGTTAAGGGCACTGAGAGTTGCTAGGAAACTACAATTCCCAGTGTGGTTTAACAGCCAGTCTCTCTTCCCAGGGAGCTCTGGGAACTGTAGCTCTGGGAAGAGGCCTCCTAACCATTCCCAACACTCTTAGCAAACTGTGGTTCCCAGGATTCTTTGAGCGAAGCCAGGACTGTTTAAAGTGCTTTCAATGGACAGTGCAGGTGTACAGTCTGAATGCACAAACTGCTGAGCTATCTATGCCTCACCCCAGGGCAACTATTTGTGCACCCCCTCAGTCCTGCCTGCTCTGACTGGCAGCAGCTCCCCAGGGGCTCAAGCAGAGAGGAGGGCTTCCACCCCCCTGCCAACTGATCCTTGTTAGCTGGAAAGACAGAGGCTCACCTGGGGACCCTCTGCATGGAAAGTGGCTGCCCCAGCCTGGGCTCCATTTCCCTCCTCACAGGGAAAGAGGCCTCTCAGTGAAGAAGGACAGACAGGGCCGTGCGGGTGGAGGAGTTTAATGCAAAGGCAGCACCATCGTGGCGAAGAGGAAGGGAGGAAATATATTGCACCAGAACACAGGACAAACAGAGGGAACAGACCCCCTCCCACACAAGATGCCCGAGGAAACATGGAACAAAGATGGCAAAAATAGCTTGGAAGGGAGGGAGACGACAGACGCCCCAGCCTGGGACGGGAGAAGCCTCATCCTGGGCCACAAATAGCTCTTGTGCTGCCTGCATGGCCAAGGCGCAAAGCAGCAGCCCCCACATCTCCCCTGCACCATGAGGAAGAGGAAAGGCGTCACACACACCCTTCATTGCATTGAAAGCTTCCTTCTCTTTCCTGCTCCATTTAGCCTGGAGTAGCAATAATTACGAGGCCATCCAATCACCCTCTTACTCTATTTGAAGCAAAAGCGACCAAAGGGTCTTGTGGCACCTGGACGGCTAACAACTGCATCGTGGAAGAAGCATTCATGGAGTCAAGCCCACTTTGTCAGATGCCCTTCTGCCTTCTCCGTGGGCAAGACGGGTCGGTCCCGATGCAAAAGAGCAAAAGAGCCCTGATCTGGCAGCAGGACTGGCAACAGCCAGTGCTTTTACTCTAGGGGAAAAGTTGGTACTGCCAGCACAAAAAGAACTGGCAAGATCCATCAAGCAGAGAGGACTCTGAAACTGCCCTCAAGGTTGCCCATTATATAGAACAAAGGAATCATGTAGCATGCCATGACTTTGAGTTAAATAAAAATATTGATTAGCATTTTGTGTTAATTAGCAAATGGTGTCTATTAGCTTACCAATGCTACACTACCTGTGCTATCGGTGACTGTTTCTTGGGAATGTTTCCTTGCCCAACTCACAAGGAATTAGAAACACA
Source organism: Podarcis raffonei (assembly GCF_027172205.1). NCBI lineage: Eukaryota > Metazoa > Chordata > Lepidosauria > Squamata > Lacertidae > Podarcis > Podarcis raffonei. The sequence continues at coordinate 1,255,369 of NC_070619.1, read as the reverse complement.
CACACACACCCCTTGAGAGCAGAGCATTTTAGAGCTGGTTATGTGATCAAACTCTTGCCAGCTTCCTTGAAAATTTCCAAATGATGACCACTGCAGTCTGGGATGGCTGCTACAGCAGGTCCCATATGCAGACAGACACTGTGTTTGCGGTCAGCCTCTGGTGGAAGACATCTGCTAGCCTGCCCCTTATATAGAGACCCAAGAGATCACTTTCTGCAGAGAAAGAAAGAAGGGCATTTTCAAGAAAGAAGGGCATTTTCAAGAAAGAAGGGCATTTTCAAGAAAGAAGGGCATTTTCGCTGGCCAGGTTTAATTCAAATCCATCAGACCTCCTTTGGGGAAGTTTCTCAGGCAGGGTGGAAGGAGAAAGAACTTGCCCATGTGAAAACCACCTGGTGGAAACCCTCACACATCTGGTTCTCAATTGTAAACTATATGCTGATCTCCGCCAGCAATTTCTAGATCAACTCTGCATCCCCAAATGGAAACCAGAGTCAGAGGTCATACATTTTCTATTACTGGGGAATGATCAGGAGCTCACCAAATTTAGTGGCTAAATATCTCTATTTGTTTTTTTGTCATTGAAATACTCTGCAGACGCCTGATCTCCCTGGAGACCTGGAGATGTGACGATAGACTGCTCTGCCTCCTTTCTTTTAGCAAATGTTTTGCGCCACTGGGGAAGTGGTAATTCTGTATTGATTTGTTTTGGATGTTTGGATGTGATGCTAATAAAAGGTCTGATGATGATGACTTTCTGAAACCTTTCTTCACAAAAGCAAGCAGACACACCCAGGCAGGCATGGTCTGGTTTCTTTTGAGTGACGATACTAGCCTCATAACACAGAGAGCGCCCCTCTATGTACAGACTGGGGGGGGGGGGGAAATCAGGAAAAGGAAATGTAAAGGCTATAAATTATGGTGATTCAGAGGTTTAATTTGAACCCAAGCTGGATTTGAGTTTGTTGGTGTCTCTGGTAACCTGTCTCTTAAATTATGGGTGCTGGCTTATATATGGGCGCATGATCCGCATGATCTTTTATTGGTACTCTTGCTGTGGGTTTGTCATGGCCTTTGGCAAGAACAATAAACTTATATTGAATTGAATTGAATTTCCGCCTTTATCTGCCTGCCAAGTAAGATTCCCCTTAATGCATCTGACAAAGAGAAAGCTTTGTGCCATGATAAATTCGTCAGCCGCCTAAGGTGCCACCAGACTCTGTGTTTTGCTTTTGCTGCAAGGGCTTGTTGCAGAGAGAGGATGGAGCGACTCTGGTCCTTGAGGGAGATCCTGAACCAACAGGACAGAAAGAGGCTCCTTCTCAAAAAGCTTTTTAAGCAGAGGCCGACCTGCCAGGGTTGCTGCAGCCTTGCTGGGGGCTGGGTGAGACGGCTTCTGATGTCCTTCCCAAATCAATCAAGCCATGTGATGCACTGGGAGTGCCAACAACAATTGGGCACACTAAACGTTACAGGATAAGAGGGCATTGCTTTTTGGGTGGGACAATCGTACAAATTGGAAATATTGCAGGAGTCTGAGCCTGCTGCCAGGTGGAGGCAAAGAACAAACCCTGGGCGCAGGAACGCCCCCCCCCCCCCAATTCTGGCTGCTTTGAGTAATTCAGGAAAACATGAGCTGCGATTCCTGTGTTGCAGGGTCCAACTCTACAATTGTGTGAGTCTACAATTGTGTGATTCTACAGCGGGGAGCCTCTGGAAAGCAAGATACATTCTGAGATCTCAGAAGGCTCATTCTCCCCTCTCCCTGAAGGCAGGATCAGCAGGGTGGACTTTGCTGTGAGGCTGAAATGGGAAACAAAACGGAGAGCAGGCTCTGCGGGCAGCCTCAAAAGGGGGCCTCCTGGCGATGGCTCAGAACCCAGCAAATTGAGATAGAGGTGTCAAGGCCAGAGGTGTCAGGGTACCCAGCAAGTGTGGGGAAGGGCAGGTCACCCCAAGACACCCTTCCTCACTGCTGGAGGCGTCGTGGTTGTGGAACGAGGGCAGGTGGCCGGGCGGTAGACTGCCCATTGTTCCTACTTAGGAGCAGGAGGGCTCAAAGGGGTGCCTCTCCTCCCGATGTTCTGCACTCCAGACATTCAACATGCCAAGTCTCTTTGGATCAAACGAAAAAGAAAGAATAAAAGAGCAGCCCCTTTGCTCCCACAGCAGCCAGCGGCCAGAGTCCTTTTCACAGAGTCTGAACGGCAACTGGATACAGCAAGGAGAGGTGCTCAGCACCTTTGACGGGCAGCTCTTGAGCCGTGTAGAAATGGATGACTTCGGGGATGCTGTCGAAGGGGGCGCTGTTCTGGCCCAAGACATACTTGTTCTCCTTCGTCCGGGTGAATTTCATGTGCATGAAGCCTTGGCTGCTCCTGCCAGAGAGAGACAGAGAGAGAGAGGGGGGGGTCAGAGTCTGCACCCCACACTCTGTGTTCACAGCGCCCAGCAGCTGAGGATCTTGGGTTTAATTTCACGGGGGGGGGGGGTTGGAGGAGGTGCTGGTCCTCATGGCTTTGGAAGCTAAGAAAGAAAACACAGCCAAGTTCTTTCCAGAGCTGTTCTGCTTTCATTCACATAGGAAGCTGCTTTGCTCAGACCACTCCCCCCCCCATGTCTACCTGAAAATACCCTCCAGGGTCCTGATTTTCCAGAGACAGTCCTGGAATTACAGAACCCATCCCAGTTTATGATTTGATCCCAGAATGTCCCGCTTTTCCTTTTTCCTCCCCTCCATGTCTTGGAGAACAATTAAAAGTGTTTTGTGTGTGTGTGCAAAAACAAGAGTCCTGTTTACACGGAAAATAAGGCACCTACACGAAATGAAAGAAATGGCGAAGTCGGCACACAAGGCCTTTCCTATAATTCTGAAGGCAAATGTCACCAATCCACTTTAAATTCTTAAATGGCAACGCGTCAGCAACCAACCATTTATTAGGAAACATGTGGAGTGTTTAGCCCTTTATTATAAATTGTCTATCAGAGGTAAGTCCCACTGCATTCAATGGAGCTTACTCCAAGGTAACAGGGTCAAGACTGGGCAGCCGTACACTGCAGTCCAAAGTATTTTTACTCATTCGCACCGAGTTCAAAAGGATTTACTCTTTTATTTGATTCTTATCCTAACTTTTTCCCTGACAGGGACTCAAGTCAGCTTACCACTAAAATTTTATTTAATTCCATTTATCTGTAGAAGCTGTTGTGCACAATCCCTTCACTCGCACATTTTTCCTTTACAACAACCCTGCGAGGCTGGTTCAGCAGAGAGGTTGCCCTTGGCTCAAGGTGACCGATGTATGTGTGCATATGACCTCTATGCGTGTGGCAAGATGAAACACAGGAGAAGCTTCCTGGTGTAGAATAGGATTGTCCCTATTTTCATCTGAGAAATACTGGAGGGTGGGCACTGACAGGCAAAGGCTCGCTGGGATTTTAGCCTGCCCTACTCAGAGATGTCAGGACCGAACTCCTTGACATGCAAAGCACTTGCTCAACAGACTTTCCCGTAAAGGAGACCCCAGGTCTCAAGTCTTGGGCCGCAAAAGACAAAACTGGAGGACGTGAATGTTCCCTAAGAGAAGGCAGAGGGTGCTGGTGGAAAAGAGCAGACTGAAAGAGTCTGAATTTCAGGAACACGGCGAATGACATTTCTGCAGCAAGCCGTCCACAGATCATGAGGTGGGGAGGGAATTGGTGCTGGAGGGAGAGAGGCCGTTTGAATGTTAGGGGTTTGACAGAGCAGGGAAGGAGATGAAAGGCCACGTCCACCGCAGTTGACATGGCTGGGTGTGATCAAAGCGCCAAAGGACTCGGGAGGAGAAGGGGGTCGGGGAAGCCTGGAACGCCAAGCTCTGACTTTCTGCTGCAGATTATAACTCACCTGTCACTTTGCTTTTCCTCGTTCCCTTCCGTTGCAGGCAAGGGATAAATCCTGATGGATTAAGACGCTGCATAATCACGACAGAGGAAGGGGGTGGGAAGCCTGGCAGAGGGGCTGAGCAGGGTCCTGGGTCTGCCCAGAATGAAGCCCAGCTTTAGGGATGCGCTGAGATTTCAACCTTCTCGTTTACTTACTATTTTTGCATTTGTATATCCCTTCCTCTTCCTCCAAGGAGCTCAAGGTCAGGTGCCTCTCGCCTGGCCAGCTTGGTGGCCAAGTGGAGATTTGTACCCTGGCCTCTCCCAGGCCCTCCCTCTAACACTGCACTGAACATCGGTTTAAAAAGCAAGCATCAAAAAGCATTTAAAGAACATGGATCTTAAGAGAAAGGGTGGCCTCTTCAGTATCAACCAACACATGGAAGAGCCAGGCTGGTGCGCTCCCTCTTGGCGCACGCTGAGCCCATGCGCTTGCACGTGGAGGCCCCAAGCGATGAGTGCTTCATCGTATTCATGCACAGATCAGAGGGACAGATGTTCTTTGCTGTCTGAACAGCAAGGCTGGCTATCAAATATTTATCCTGGTGCCAGGGAGAGGGGAGGAAAAAGGCTCCCTCGCTCTCCGCTGGGTGCCTCCGGAGCATCCCATAATAGCAGGGCAGACCCTTTTTGCCCTCTTCACCTTGTGTGTCCCAAGATCACTGGCCCAGTGGGGCGGAAAAGTAAAAGTGTCGCCTCTGGACAGACAGCGCCTGTGGTTTGGGTGTATGAATTTCAGGGATTAAACGTCTGGTGTCTTTTGGCTTGCTGCTCTTTTTTCATTCCTTGAATATTTTGGTTGCTTTTATAATAATAATAATAATAATAATAATAATTAATAATTAATAATAATTTATATCCCACCCATCTGGCTGGGTTTCCCCAATCACTCAGCACAGCTTACAACATATAAAACACAACAAAACGTCAAACATTAAAAAACAATATATCCTATACAAGCAACAAACAAACCAATAAATCATTAAAACCAACATCATCATCAACAACAACAAACAGTTTGCAGTTATACCCATATTAAAGTAACCGCCACCCCCAAGTAAACATTTAACCAACACCAGCCCAACAAAAATGAAACAGAGGAATCAAAATCAGAACTGTCTAAAACATTTTACAACATTTTAGCCAGTTGCCCCACCCAAGCACTGCTCCAGCCACATCCCAGTGGCCTCCCAGGAGCCCATCTGAGCTGTCCAGGGGGAGTCTGGGCCCCCCAGGCCAGGTGGAAACAGGCCTTGCAGCAGAGAGCAGGCCTTTCTTCCAGCACTCAGGCAGCAGCAAATAGATTCGTTGCTTTAGTCTTTTTGCAAGGCTTCAAGGTTATTATTATTATTATTATTATTATTATTATTATTATTATCAAGCAGCATATAATTTTTGTAAAATCAATAGCTTGTATGTTTCTAGTTTACTGCAGCTTTTAATTTTCATGAAATTTTAGTTGCTTTATTTGCACATCCTGCAATTTTGGGAGGCAAAACTCCCATTTTTCATATTTCTCCGCCCCCCCCCGACAACATTTAGCTTGTTAAGTCTATGTTTGATGAAAAAGTGCATAAACTGCTTTTGAAAAACCAAAGTATCTCCATTGTACCTTCTGCAAATGTCAGGAAATGCTAAATCATCATCATAAGAAAAATAATATTAATATATAATGTACCTGCAAGTACTTGGCAGTCATTCTTTAAGGATTTTGATGTGATTTTACATACCTCTTACCAAGCAAAACTAAATTAGATTAATTTAACCAGCATATATTTCAGATCCCCAAGTTGTGTTGCAACTTTTTTTTGCAAACCTCGTTTTGGGAATTTGAAAGCTGGAGAAGTCAACATGCCCAACTCCTGGAATATTCCTTAAGATCCCGGTTTGGAAAGTGCAGACAGGGAAGAAGATGCCGCTTACCTGAGGGAGAGAGAGTAGTCGTTGCGGCTGGTCTCGCTGTTCCGGACCAGGTAGCTGCCTTCCTTGCAGAGGGTCAGGAGGGATTCAGCGTCGGCTCGGCTGATGGTGCCGTGAAACCACCTGGAGGGGGGGGGGAGCCCAGCAGGGTCACGGCTTGCAAATCCTCATCCCTTTGCCCAGACCCCCCTTCCTCTACCTTTGCTTCTCTTAGCATCCTTTCCAGGGCCGGCTCACCCGTGTGGCAACGTGAGGCAACCGCCTTGGGCGGCAGGACTCCCGGGGCAGCAGATGCGTTGCTTGCTGCTGCATGGGGACCATTGGGGGCTGGATCCTTCTCAGCAACACCCCCACAGTGGTCTCCAGGCAGATAAGAGCCACTGTCAGTCTCCTCTCATCTTTAGGTAGGTGATAGCTGCCCTCCGGGGTCTCCACTCGCCACAGCCTTTGATTCACACTTTAACTATCAGGTAAGGTTGACCTGATTCCCCCATGTTGCTGATGGAGATCTTCATTCACCCCGCCTTCCCCGGCGCAGGGAGCATCCTCCCCAAAGTATCTTGGGCAGGCCCCGATTCCTCCACTGGGAGGGACCTTGGAGGTCAGTGGCCTCAGCCAGCGGCAGATGGTCTGTTTGGGGAAATGGGGTACCACCCCCCCACCCCAAGACTGCCTCCACCTCATTCTCTTTTATTATTTTATTAAACTTGTATGCCACCCTTTATCCACTGTCTCGGGGCAGTTCACAACATAAAAGTACAAGATGAAAACACAAAATACGTAACCCAAACCCCCACAAACCCATAATTCCCTCTCCCCCCACAAAGGTTTAAAAGGATATGGGATGTTAATCAGCCCAAGGCCTGGCTGAAGAGGAACGTTTTTGCCTGGCACCTAAAGAGATGTAGTGAAGGCCCCAGGCGAGCCTCCCTGGGGAGAGCGTCCCACAATCAGGGAGCCACTGCAGAAAAGGCCCTGTTCTCATGTTGCCGCCCTCTGGACCTCTCATGGAGGAGGCACACAAAGGATGACCAGAGGCAGTTTTAGAGTAGTGCAACTAGATCAGCCACACTGGGTGCTGCGCCTCAGGGGTTGCTGCAACAATGCTGTAGAATAGCACATGTGCCACATTTTAGCGTCACACAGGGCAACGCTGAAACTTGAGAGCCCAACGTCTGCCACTGGGTCTGGGTAGGTTCACATGGGGAGAGGTGGTCCTTGATGCTTCATAGGTCCAGACCAGCCCTTTCAATTGGGCCTGCCTAGAAACTAATGCGCAGCAGTGCAGCCTGGCACTCGATGCTCCAACCCTCTTGCCCTGGAGAGCAACCGGGCTGCTGGATTCTGTGCCGACCTCCCTGTCCTTTAATGCTTGGACTGATACTCTTGAGTTGCATCCTCCTCTTTCCAGCTCCCTCCTCCTCACACGTCTCTCTCAGGTGTCAGTGTGAGAAAACCTTTCCCCCCTCTCACCTAATGCAAGAACTTGCAGACATGCAGGGAAATGGGATGTTGGAAGATTCAGGACAGAGACAGCAAAGTCCTTCTTCAGGCAGCATATTGTTTAATGAGGAGAAAGCCATTGCAGGGGTTGGACTGGATGACCCTTGGGGTCCCATCCAACTCTATGATTCTAAGATGAGAGGTCGCCTTGATTCTCTCCTCTGAGGACAAAGCAGCAAGCAGCCTGACTGCCTTGTTCTTCTCTAGAGCAGTTGGCTTAGAACTAGAATCCTTTTTCAATCCAAGTTGGGCACTTCCTACAATAAACAGTGTGATTGTGTTCTCACTCTATAACATGGCTAGGCAAACTAAGGCCTGGGGGCTGGATCTGTCCCAATCGCCTTCTAAATCTGGTCCACGGACAGTCCAGGAATCAGTGTGTTTTTACATGAATGTGTCCTTTTATTTAAAATGCATCTCTGGGTTATTTGTGGTGAATAGGAATTTGTTCATTTTTTATTTTATTTTTTAAAATATAATCCGGCCCCCCACATGGGCTGAGGGACAGTGGACCGGCCCCCTGCTGAAAAAGTTTGCTGACCCCTGATCTACAAGCATCTTTCTCTCTGTGAGATTGCAAGAGAAGCGTCACTCTCTGGACAATTAGCAAAATGAAAGAAGGGCGTCCATGTAATTTCTAGTGGAGGTTACAGACATGAGACTCCTAACAGAATCATAGAATTGCAGAGTTGGAAGGGACCCCGAGGGTCATCTAGTCCAACCCCCTGCAAGGCAGGAATCCCTCCCACAACCATCCCTGGGTGGACTCAAACCACCAACCTCCTGTTTAACAGCCAGGTGCCCTGGTCCTTTGTGCTCCTAATTAAGGCACATGGGGGGGGATTGGAGGTTTCAGCCCCACCTTCCGTTTCCCCATGGCTCTAGGAGGACAATTTACTGGAGCAGAACATTTTCAATAATTTGGTCAATAGCGGCTAACAAGAAAAATTACCCAGACAAAAATAAATTAAAACATCAACAATATCTAAGAAACATGACAAGAAATGCAATGATGATAATTCTTTATGATTAGTCAATAGCACTCAGAGGATAATAATGTCCCATTCAGACGCTGACGGAAATTGTGCGCAAGGGAGACAGGGACTTCTTTTACATCACGCAACCTTGATCTTCAAAGCTAGTTTTGCAGAGCCTGAGAGATTTAACTGAACCCCGCGTGATTATTTTATTTTTGCCTTACTCCCGTTGAGCAACATCAGACACCCCTCCCCCCACCCCAAATGAAATATCCCAAACTGCTTTTGAAACTGTTCTGTCGGAACGGCAAAAAGCCACAGAATTAAGTGTAGCCTGGAGAATTCCACTCCCTAAAAAACAAATTTAAAAATAAAGTTCCTAGTCCATAAGGATGTATGCAGCTGTGTGCGGGGGGGGGGGGATGCTTGAGGAAATTCCAAAAGAGACCCTCCCCCTACAGAGTCTTTTGGCCTGTAATTCTCTCGCTCAAAGACAGATATTCTTGCAGAGGCCAATCAGTGCCTTGATTTTGCTGGGGAACTTTCCTTTTGGGAAAGCTTGTTTTATCAAATAGGCTTGGGTCAAATGAAACAGCATGAATTATGCAAATCAAGCCACTGGGCATCGCTTTGCATAATCTTTGCAAGGCACAGGGGTGTCCATTGGTCCGACTGCATTGCTGAACAACAGCAGCAAAGACCTCCCACCACCAGGCCTATGGGATAATCCCCTCCACATGTGTAGATTTGCACTCTGATTATTCAAAGCATCCTTCTCTGTGCCTTGTCTCTGACAGTAATCCTGCTGGGATAACATACTTGGGTCCATTAATTCCAATGGGTCTGCTCCGAGGAGGATTCCGTTTGAGACAATCTTCTAACACACAAGGTGGAACAAGCCCTCCTGGATCAGGCCAGCCTCCTGCTCTCCCTATGGACGACCCAACTCTCCCTTCCTGGAGCGCAGCCCCATTGCTGCCTCTGCCTGTGGAGGAAGAGCACATTGTCCCCTCCAGCCACAGAGAGACCCCTTCTCCACAAACTTCTTTTGAAGCCATTTAGGTTAAGGTTACCAGATTTTTCTCAATGAATCCAGGGACACTTTTCAACTTCCTACTAGATAGATGGATTTTGTCAGGGGACTGATTTGTAAATCCGGGGACTGTCCCCGGGAATGTCTGGTAACCTTGATTTAGGTTGGTGGCCCCCATGGCGTGAAGGACTCCCCTTGAAGCCAAGAAACCAGAGTGCTGACCCCCCCATGGGATGATTTCCGGGGGGGGGGAGGAGTTAGATGAAACAATGCCCGACCTGAAGAATTTGGAGCAAATGATTCAGCAGAGGAAACACAGCCCAGAATAACTAAGGAGATAGTACAAGAATACTTGGCTAGTCTAGATGTATTCAAGTCTCCAGGGCCAGATGAACTGCATCCAAGAGTATTAAAAGAACTGGCAGATGTGATCTCAGAACCACTGGCAGTCATCTTTGAGAATTCCTGGAGAACAGGCGAAGTCCCGGTAGACTGGAGGAGGGCAAATGTTGTCCCTATTTTCAAAAAGGGGAAAAGAGAGGACCCAAATAATTACCGCCCAGTCAGTCTGACATCAATACCAGGGAAGATTCTGGAGCAGATCATTAAGCAAACAGTCTGTGAGCACCTAGAAAGGAATGCTGTGATCACCAATAGTCAGCATGGATTTCTGAAAAATAAGTCATGTCAGACTAACCTGATCTCGTTTTTTGACAGAATTACAAGCCTGGTAGATGAAGGGAACGCAGTGGATGTAGCCTACCTTGATTTCAGCAAGGCATTTGACAAGGTGCCCCATGATATTCTTGTAAAGAAGCTGGTAAAATGCGGTCTTGACTATGCTACCACTCAGTGGATTTGTAACTGGCTGACTGACCGAACCCAAAGGGTGCTCATCAATGGTTCCTCTTCATCCTGGAGAAGAGTGACTAGTGGGGTGCCACAGGGTTCTGTCTTGGGCCCGGTCTTATTCAACATCTTTATCAACGACTTGGATGATGGACTCAAGGGCATCCTGATCAAATTTGCAGATGACACCAAACTGGGAGGGGTGGCTAACACCCCAGAGGACAGGATCACACTTCAAAACGACCTTGACAGATTAGAGAACTGGGCCAAAACAAACAAGATGAATTTTAACAGGGAGAAATGTAAAGTATTGCACTTGGGCAAAAAAAATGAGAGGCACAAATACAAGATGGGTGACACCTGGCTTCAGAGCACTACATGTGAAAAGGATCTAGGAGTCTTGGTTGACCACAAACTTGACATGAGCCAACAGTGTGACGCGGCAGCTAAAAAAGCCACTGCAATTCTGGGCTGCATCAATAGGAGTATAGCATCTAGATCAAGGGAAGTAATAGTGCCACTGTATTCTGCTCTGGTCAGACCTCACCTGGAGTACTGTGTCCAGTTCTGGGCGCCACAGTTCAAGAAGGACACTGACAAACTGGAACGTGTCCAGAGGAGGGCAACCCAAATGGTCAAAGGCCTGGAAACGATGCCTTATGAGGAACGGCTAAGGGAGCTGGGCATGTTTAGCCTGGAGAAGAGGAGGTTAAGGGGTGATATGATAGCCATGTTCAAATATATAAAAGGATGTCACATAGAGGAGGGAGAAAGGTTGTTTTCTGCTGCTCCAGAGAAGCGGACACGGAGCAATGGGTCCAAACTACAAGAAAGAAGATTCCACCTAAACATTAGGAAGAACTTCCTGACAGTAAGAGCTGTTTGACAGTGGAATTTGCTGCCAAGGAGTGTGGTGGAGTCTCCTTCTTTGGAGGTCTTTAAGCAGAGGCTTGACAACCATATGTCAGGAGTGCTCTGATGGTGTTTCCTGCTTGGCAGGGGGTTGGACTCGATGGCCCTTGTGGTCTCTTCCAATTCTAGGATTCTATGAAGACCACCTCAGGACCACCCACCGCTGAGTGAACTACCCTCGAACTGAACAACTTAGGTCAAGGGTACCTCAATCAGTAGAGCATGAGACCCTTAATCTCAGGGCTTTGGGTTTGAGCCCCAGGTTGGGCAAAATATTCCTGCACTGCTGGGGGTTGGGCTAGATGGTCCTTGAGGTTCTCTGATTCTGTGATCATGAGTTCATCCGCAGGAGCACTGTTGGCCGTTCCCTAAGTTGGCAAGGCTCAATTGACAGCACAATAAATGGAGTCTTTATTCTCATTGGCTCAGTCCTCTGGAACTCACTGCCACTAGAGATTCAGCAGGCATCTTCCATCTCAACTTTTAAATACCTGCTGAAAACGTTTCTGTTCTGCCAGGTCTACTTAGGAATGCATCTATCCATCACAGTTTGTTAATTTATGGTTTTAACATTTCTGCATGGTTTTCGTTGCATAATATGAGGCACAATGATTGTAAATCACTTTTTCGCATAGCGGTATTACACTTACTTGCATGCATGCACACATGTGTATGTGTGTATGGCAATCCCCCATCTATGCGCATTTAATACATGCATGACTGCACACATGCAGACCACACCAAACCTGGAAGTGACCCAAAAACGTCACCAAAAGGGTCGTAATGGGGTCAGGTGGAACAGGGTGTTTGCAGGCTTCCCCAATGTGTTTTGAATATGTGCCTCAGAACATAACCCGCACTTAAATGGGGGGGGGGGTTGCCTGTACACACACATCCCATCATGCAGGAAGGATCCCGATGAGTTTTTTATATGTTACTTTTTAAATAATTGCAATAACTAAAAATTAAACAAAAAAGCAGTATACACAGCCGAAATCTCCCTTATGTAGCATAAATGACTCATAGAATCATAGAAGTGGAGAGTTGGATGAAGCCCCCAAGGGTCATCTAGTCCAATCCCCTTGCTTCCCCTTATACCTGGCACTCCCCTCCAAGGCCCCACAGATCTCCCGCAGTCCTTCGCTACCTGCAACTCTCCTTGCACAAAGAAGGAAGATTGGTGCTGGCCCACAAATGCATTTTTATGCAGGTATCGTGGCTTGCTGGCACCCCCATCACTTACGCCTGATTTTCCAAGGGCAGCGAGGGGTCGACGCGCTCCGCAGCAGGAAGGCCGTGCTCAGGGCTCTGTGAGCGGACAAACTTGGAGCTCCCCGTCAGGTGTGGGCGCCAGTGTTCTTTGTGCGTGGAAGAGGCAGCGGCGAGGGACGTCCATTCCCAGTCTGGCGTCTCAAACTGCACTGTGTGGGGAGTGGAAGGGACCCATTAGACTGGGGGGTTCAGCTGCTGCCCCCCCCCAGGTGGTAAACAGATAAAGTAAATCTTCAGACTTGTTTTACTTATTTTTCACAAAGCAAAAACATAAGCATTGAATTGTTGTGCAGGATCACAACTTGCATTGCACTGCATGCATTGCATTGCCTGGAGCAGCGCGTGAGACTTGATCTCAGGGTGGTGGGTTCGAGCCCCACCTTGGGCAAAAGATTCCTCCATTGCAGGAAGTTGGGCCAGACAGCCCTCATGTCCCTTCCGCCTCCATAGGAATTAAGCAAATGTTATGGAGAAAGTGTGATGTGGTGGTTGAATACAGACACGGGGTTTCTTTTCATCACACTGCATAGTGTTTATTAGCTTACCAATGCCAGGATACCTGTGTTATCCATGATTCTTTCGTGTGAATGATTTCCTGACGACAGTTCACGGTCAAAAGCATGCCAACTTAACATCAGAAGAGGCTGCTGGATCAGGCCAAGGGCCCATCTAGCCCAGCTTCACAACGGCACTCTCCCCTCCTGTGGCTTTCAGTGGAGGCACAGAGAATTTGTCCGTTCCTTTTTTAAAGCCATCTAGGCTGTAATCCTCTCATTGGGCTCTGAAGCCTTTCAGGTCTCCCAATGCAGTATTTGTTGAGAAAAGGCCTTTGAATAGTGCGGCACTGTTTTCATTTTCTGTATTTTAACTGATCTGAGGGCTTTTATATTGCTCTAATTCTATTCCAGTTGAATTACTTTTCAATGACGATCTCTTAAATGTATTTAACTGTTTGCATTTACAGTGGGTGCTCGGGTTGTGAACATGATCCATGCAGGAGGCACGTTCACAACCTGCAGTATTCGCAACCCGCAGCGCCATGTCTGCACACACGCAGGTTGCGATTCGGCGCTTCTGCACATGTGCAAAGCACAATGGGTTACTTCCGGGCTTTGGCGCGTCCGTAACCCAAAAACGCGCAACCTGGTGTCTGTAACCCGAGGTATGACTGTATTATTTATTTTTTCACAGCACTGATAACCATGCTTGAAAACAAAACACACTGAAGTTCACAAAAGAAAATGATAAGATCGAGGAAATTTTACAACCCTGCTTTGAAGCATACAAAAGTTAAAAACCACTAAAACAGATTCAAATCATGTCAACTTTCTAAGCGTTTGGGAAGGCATGTTTGTTTTTAGAAGGCACCTGCTTGATCTCAATAGGCAGGGAGTTCCAAAGGGCAGGCCCTCCCTGCCACCCGCAATGATGGAGCTCTTACAAATGCAGAACAGAGATTGTGTGGCGCCTGGAATGGTGCCAATAACATTTTATCTGCGTCATTTTGTGTAAGCTGCCTTGAGTCCCAGTCCGAGGAAAAGGCGGAATAAAAATTATAATAGAAGAAGAATAACCCTAATTTATCACTGTTTTTAATCTTTTGGTCATATTTTTTGAATTAATACAGAGCCTGACCTTCTTCACAATGCTAATCTTGGGGTGGGCTTGTGACAGGATGTGAAAATGCAGGTGGGGGGCAGTAGCACATGGGACACGCCACACATCCATGTGCAAACCAGCTGTCATGAATGTGGCAAGTGCAGGAACAGCGGGGAAGAGGGATGGAAGAGAGACGAATCAGAAGAGGAAGAAGAAGAGGGAAGACCCCGGAGACAAGGAAACAGACACAGAATACAGAAAAGCGAGGAGGGGGGCATTCATTGGGCACCCCCCCCCGGAACCATAGGGACTAGCGCCTTTAAGGGTACCTCCAGGCTGGTGTGTTTGAGGACAGGTGTATTCTGTGGCATGTTCTCGTCTCATAGGAGCCAGTGTGGCCTAGTGGTTAGAATGTCAGACTGGGACCCGGGAAAGACCAGGGTTCAAATCCCCCCTCAGCCATTAAGCTCATTGGGGGCCAATTCCTGCCTCTCAGCCTAGCCTCCCTCACAGGGTTGATGTGAGGATTAAATGAGGAAGAGAACCACGTGCCCCACTTCGAGCTCCTTTGAGGGAAAGAAAGTGGGTCACAAGCCAGAAATACTGCAGGAGTGATGGGTTTATTCTGCGTCAGTTGCTGTTCTGTGATGCTTCCCCAGTGCAACAAAAGCCGGGCAAAAAAGGAGAAAGAAAACAGAGGATTTGTGGTGTGAAAAGTTATGGGATTTCAGCAGGACGCCCTGACTGGAGACAAAACCGTGTGGCTGCCCCAAAACTTTGCAGGCGCAAAGAGGGCTGGAAGTGGGGGGGGGGGAGCACCAGGAGGACAAATCATCATGAATGTGCAATAAATGCCCTGTCTGGAGGGACCCAGAGAAGCAAATGCTGGAGTTTTCCAGGGGCCAAATCTCATGCAGACTTTTCAGTCCCCTTGTGAGAAGGCAGCCAGGGGCGCTGTGTCCTTGTTGCCAACACCCTTTTCACAGGTGAAGGCTCCATGCCTTTTCATACGTGAGTGGAACACAGAAATTCAGCAGGTGCAGCTTGTCTGCTGGGGAAGCTGCACCTGTTGAACATTTGCCCGTCCTGTGGAAACTTCTGTCCATGTAACAGACAGCAACCCCAGCGCCACTCTAAGCTGGAGTCAAAAATAAACACGGCGCCAGCCAGAGAAGGCAAGAGAGGTGTGCAGGGGAAAAGATGTTTCCAGCCCAGGGGAGGGAGGCTGAGGCGGGTAAGAGGTTAAAAAAAGACGTCACCTTCTGGATCTAGGGATTCCTCTGTGCCCGTGAGTTGTCCTACCGGAGGTGGCCAGGGCAAGACTTTATTCTCCTTAATGTCTACTGCAATGGGAGAGGCGTCATGGAGGAGAGGAGAGAGCGAGAGAGAGAAGGCCAGGAGAAGGGAGGAGAGATGATGGGAAGAGAGAAGGAGAGGAAGGGGATAAAAAGGGAGGAGTGCAAGGGAGCAGATAGAGAGGAGGAGGAGGAGGAGGAGCATGGCAACAGAGAAGGGGAAGGAGAGAAGAGAAGACCAGGGGAAGGGAGAAGAGGAAAGGAGGAGAAAGAAGAACTTATGGGGAGAGGAGCATAAGGGGGCAGAGGAGAGACGGCAAGGAAAGATGAGAAGAAATGGAAGAACATGAAACAGGGAAAAAGAAGGAGCAGGGGAATTCATGGAGAAATTTGGAGGAAAGGGGAGAAAAGAAAGCAGGAGGAGAGGGAAGAGGAGCAGAAAAACACGGAGAGGAGGAAGAGAAGAGAAGGGGGAAAGAGACAAAACAGACATGATAAAAAAGAAAAGATCTAATGATGGACAGACAAGGGGAGACAGGCAATGCCCCCCCAGCCCCTCCCTCCACAACAGCCATTCTCTGAGTCTTGCCCCCGCTGTTTCCTCAGCCCTTTTTAATGAGATAAGTGCTTTATTTCTGCTTGACACTGCAGAGGACTGGAGGATACATAATATTTTTAAAATATATAATAATGTTCTTTTTAAAGGTATAATATTGATGGATTATCTTGTTTTCATTTTTTTTTAACCTGTTCCTCTTAAGCTGGCAAAACAAAACAAAAGCCAAAGAAGTTCCTTACAGTTCAGCAATTTGTAGCTCCATTCATAACAAAAGTTTTAAAACTTTTAGAATGCAATTTACGGTTGTAATAATTGACTGACTAATCTGTATTTTTATACGCCAAATGTGATAATTTAAAAGCTAAGCCCAGTTATACACAATGCATTTTATGTTCCAAAAGGAACAAAGTGACATTTGATTTGTAAAGCGTGCTTTAAAAAAAGCACATTTTCCCCTTTTCTCCCAAAATTTCTGTCCCTGAAAGAAGACCCAGGAATGGGAGGTTTGGGAGTGGGGATAAGCTGGTGGCAAAAATGAAAGAGCGAGGAAGACAAAGAACGAGGAAGAATTTCAGGGAATGGATTAAACAGAAAAGTTTGGCCCTATCTCCTGGCTCAGAGATGCTTCCAGAAGACAGCGAAAATTGACTGAGGAGCTCAAAAAACCTGGAGTCAGAGTCTACTCTGAGGAGGACTTAGCTGGGGAGACAACCGCTATTCATCATAATGGCTAGGAATAAATTAAAAAAAATATCCAGTAGCACCTTAGAGACCAACTAAGGAAGTGTGCATGGACACAAAAGCTTACACCCAGAACAAACTTAGTTGGTCTTTAAGGTGCTACTGGACAATTTTTTTTTACTTTGACTGCCTCAGACCAACGCGGCTACCTACCTGAATCTAGAATAATGGCTAGGAATTTGCCTTTAAAAAGAGAAGAAGAAATGGGATTCTCAGGAAGTTGAATTCTGCACATAGGGAGGCCCCATTTACATCCCTTCCACCAAGGGCCAGATTTAGGTTTGATGAGGCCCTCAGCTCCCAAAGGTAATGGGGCCCTTTATATGTCCAGCTGTCCTTTGTTCAACAACAAATTGTCGCTTTTTTGTGTGTTGAATATATGCTATATGGTCATTGATGGACCTGATAGGTAGCTCAAGCCATTTGCACATACTGCCCTGCAACTAGTTCACGCAGAATTTAGGCACCCTATATATAGAAAGGAGCAAAGAAGGGATATTTGAGGGAGCAGACGGGGCCCATGACTTGCATCATAAGAACCTACACAACACAAAACACTGCATGTAGGTTTTATCTTATTTGTTTTTTATCTTAAATTTTGGAAATGTACATCCAGTTTTTCCCCCTTTACATTTTTGGGGGCCCCCAAGAGAGCGGGGCCCTAAGCTCTAGCTTGTTTAGCTTGTATGTAAATCCAGCCCTGCTTCCACCCCTCTGGCTCCCCTTCTCTTAGGGAAACCTGCTGGAGGTGGATTGGGACTGCTCAGCAATACTCTTGAGTCGGGCTCTCCAGGGGTCCTGATTTTCCAAGGCCTACCCAGAATTACAAAAGCCATCCTGGCTTCTGATTTGATCCCAAACTGTCCCTGCTTCCTGCTGCTGTTTGGGGAGGAGGATGAGCCAGCGCTTCTCCCAAGTGACGGGGGGGGGGGCGTGACTGTGAGGGAGCATCCTGTCGCCTCTCCACGCCCCCCCCCCATGGTTCCACGACCAGCTTCCTCCTTTGGGCAGCTTGTAGGGGCTGCTGGAGAGTGGTGAGGAGGAGTAAAGGGGGAGCAGAACGGAGTGCAAGGAACCTTGGTTTTTAATAATACAGTGGTATCTCTGGATGCAAACAGGATCCGTTCCAGAGCCCCGTTCTCATCATGAGCAAAATGCAACTGTGTCTGCGCGTGCACAGGCTGTGATTCGCCGCATCTGCGCATGCCGTCATCTGTGCATGCGTGAGCGGCGAAACCCAGAAGTAACCTGTTCTGTTACTTCTGGGTTGCCGTGGGAAGCAACCTGAAAAGATTTAACCCGAAGCGACTTTAACCCGAGGTATGACTTTAATAGTAATTTTATTATTTGTACCCCACCCATCTGTGCCCCAGCCACTCTGAGTGACCTCCAACATATATAAAACCATAATAAAGCATCTAATCTTGCCTCTTTCTAAAATGTATTTATTGGTGTGTGTTTTTCTTTTTGTAAATCTGTAAAGAATAAAAATAAAATTGGGACGAAGCACCATCTCAGGACGGCGGAGGGTGTGTGCGCTCTGTGTCCCGTTGGTGAAATGGCTCTTGCCATTCTTCTGGTAGGAAATGCTCTGCGGAGGAGGGAGACGAAAAAGGGGGGGTCAAGGAGGGCTAGTTGTGGGGGGGGGGATGCCCCTATTTCCCCAGTTGGAGGGTGTGCTCTCACCTGCGAAGGCCCGAGAGATGTGGTTCTTCTTCCACTCCCATGGCTGGTCATACTCATCGGCCGGCCTCTCGTCGTCCTGGGGCAGCCGGCTCTCTCGGGGCTTGCTGGTGGGCCTGCCCTCCGGGTCAGACTCTGGCTCCTTCTCCTCATAGGGGGTGTCGTACAGCTGCAGCCCAATCCGGGATTTCTTCACCCTTTGCTCATCCCGGTCGCTTTTCCGCTGGAAATCTGGAAGCCGAGATGCACAGGATTCAACGAGAATGGAAACAACCACAATAAAATGGCAGTCAGCCAAGTCCTGCTCAGAGCAGCTCCATTGAGATGCATGATTGAACGTGACTAATGTGGGTCCATTCACTTCAATGGGTTTACTCTGAGTAGAACTTCGCTGCCTACAACCCAATAATAGCAAGACGGGACAAAAGATTCCTGCATTGCTTCAGGGGTTGGACTAGATGACCTCCGTGGACCCTTCCAAATCTGCAACTCTC
This sequence comes from Podarcis raffonei, assembly GCF_027172205.1. Taxonomy (NCBI): domain Eukaryota; kingdom Metazoa; phylum Chordata; class Lepidosauria; order Squamata; family Lacertidae; genus Podarcis; species Podarcis raffonei. The sequence continues at coordinate 1,236,611 of NC_070619.1, read as the reverse complement.
TATTTCCAACTGCATCATGCTCAGAGTAGACCCACTGAAATGAATGCGCATGACCAACATGGGACCACTGATTTTTGGTCAGGATGCACACAGCCCTAACACTATTCCACGCAGCTACGTTTCTTTTTGATCCCAGCTAAACAAGTCAATAATGTAATTTGTGGGAGGGGTATTTCCCCCCCTCCACCTATTCTCACCTCCCCCGCCAGCCGTGTCCATCCGCACATGGTGGATGGACTCTTCTGCAAGAAGTTGCCAACTTTTTAAATTCCCTTTTCAAATATAATGATGATGATATTCCCCTTGCTCCTGAGCTTTCTGTCTCTGTAACCCCCTCGCTATTTCAAGGATCTTTCTGTGCCAATGAGGACTAGGAACTTGCATTGGCCAGGTGGCCAATGGAGGTCACATCCCCCCACTCCTACACAAGAGTAGCAAGCACGTCAACCTGCTTAAGGCAGATCCTGTCCCAGCCTCATGCTTCCCAAACCAAGTACCATGAACCACATCCTCCACGGCTGGCTATTGGTGGTCTTCTTCCTCTCGCATTAACAGCACGACCCTCTGCATGTCTGCTCAGGAACAACTAGGCGTCATGGATGGCCTGGATGCGGAGGAATGGCGGGAGGAACCAGCTGGGGACACCCCAAGGGAAGAAGGCTCAGAGCCCGGGGAGTGGCGGTGGGACGACAGTGAGTGGTCAGAGGGAGAAGACTGGGAAGAGCAGGCGGCGGAAGCTGGAGAGGCAACAGGCCTTAGTGAGTGAGGAGAGTCGGTGGCAGAGAGCAGTCCAGAATCAGAGGCAGAAGCTGAAGCAGGAGAGCCCAGGAGGCAGAGGTGAGTCTGGCTGCTGAAGAAACCAGGGGGTCTTCTGCTGTATCCAGCTCCCTCCCCCCTCATCTCCCAGAACATGAAGACATATGAAGAGGGCAGAGCAATGAGAGACAAGATGACGGAGCCTTAGGCTGCTGGGGAAGGAGGAAACTTAAAGAGTGGTAGGGAGATGGGGACAGCCTGTCCTTGCAACTGCTTCACTGGGGCAAGACCTACTGGGACTGAACTTAGGGTTGCCATATTTCAAAAAGTAAAAACCAGGGCACCCCAAAAGTTGTTGAGTTTTTTGTTTTGTTTTTTTACAAAAACACACACAAAACCATGGTTTTTGAAATCTCAGTAAAGTCTGGGCATATGGCAGCCATACTGAACTGTTTTGTTTCTTTGAATGAAGAGTTGACTTCTCTGACATTGGGTACTTTGTTGTTTTATTGCTGACCCAGGCCTGCCTCCAGCTCCTGACACCTAGGGTTGGCCTGGGGTGGTGTAATGGGGCAGTCCCTGGTGACGCTTCCTCTGCACTTCTTCTGCCCTGGAGACAGAGGTTAATTGGGAGAGAGGAGGGCGGCAGACACCCCCCACCCCACCCACACACTTTCTGCAGAGAGTCTAATTCGGAGCCATCTCCCAGACCCTGAGATTCCATGTGAGGCAGGCCCCACACCAGGTAAGTGTGCACTCTCTCTCATAACCTTCTTGTCAGCAGCAGGCCAGCAGGAAATCACACTGTGCAAGCTGGAGCTAACTCTTTATTAGCAGGATCTACACAGGAGTGTCAGCAACTAATCCCCAGCAGGTCTTGCCCCCATGAAGCAGTTGCAGAGACTGACAGCCCCACTTCCCCACAGCTGCCCAAGTCCCCTTCTCTCCAGGGCTTTCCCCAAGCTATTGAAAGTGGCCCCCGCATGCTGCCTGCCACTGCTGCCCCCTGTTTATGTCTCCCCTGGTTCTGGGAGTCGGTGGGGAGAGGAGCTTGTCCCAGCAGAATGGAGACTGTTGTTACGGAAATTAGGGGGGGGGGACATCTTTAAAGATAAATATTACAAATATTATGCCTGAATATATCCTTCCAACTTGACAGCTCAGGGAAGTCACCTAGCTTTAAAAATAATATAAAATCATCTCCTTTCCCAGGTCCCCCCATTCCAAAACTATTTTCCCCTTGAAAAAGGACTCCAGGAAGTGTCCAGAGGTGACAATTGCTGGGCTCATTGTTAGCCAAAGGAAGCCAAATCTCATCACCTGACTCGCCTCAGGCTCCAGACATGCAAAGGAACTTCTATTGTACTTTTGGGTGGTGGGCATTTAAGACATATTTGTCTATGCTCATCTTATACCCGAGTCTTGCCCTGCCATGTCTGCTTATGCTAATCTTGTACCAAGGACTTGTCTGGACATGTTTGCCAAGGTTAACCCCTCCCCTTCGAACTGTATTCTGGGATGTGGTGGGAAAGTTTTAAAAGTCTTTTGTCACCCCATCCTCGGGGTTCAAAAATTTGCTCTTTGAACCTGTTGCGCAATAAACTTTGGTCTACAGCTATTTGCTCCGGTTGGCTGGACTCCTTCCTTTATTCCGCAGGGGCTCTGCCCGACCAGCTGGGGGACTGAGCAGCCTCGCACCTAGATTTTTTCCTTAACCCTGTGCACCAGCCAGACTCCCCTCTGCTACCTGGCCTCTCTCTGCCAAAGAGTCTCTCTGCTGACTGAGCCCCGTGACCTCTGACCACTCATCATCATCCCACCATCACTAATCCCTGGGCTCTGGGGATTCCCCAGCTGGTTTCTCCCACTACTCCTCTTGTGTCCAACTAGTCGGTGGCCCTTCTCCTCCAACTCTTCTTCTTCCTCTGCACTCCCATCACGAAGCCCTTGAGATGGAGGGGAAGGGGGAAGACAGAGGACGGCAGGCGCCCCAGATAGTCTGCAGCCGCACAACCACCATGCACATCACCATCATCTTAAAGGTGCTCTTGTCCACCTGGAAATTAAACCCTCCCTCTGCAAACCTGGAGACATCAGGTCAGCCCTGAAGCTCTGGCAGCCCTGGGAATGACTCCCGCTGATTCCAGTGGGGCTTCCTCTCAGGAAAGGGGCCCAACTTAAATGACTCACCAACAACCACCTTCTGAGCATCATAAGGTTCCATGTAGCCGTTGTTCTCAGACTCGGCCTCCTCCTCCTCCTCTTCTTTAGGCTCCCGGTGGGCGTCAAAGGGATCAGAGTATTCACTCTCTCCAGGGGCCTACGGAGAAGGAAACATTGATGGCACAGACCACCTGGTTTCTTAGACCAAAGGTTCCCAACCTTTCTTTGGTCTAGTAACCTCCTCACCAAAAAAAAGTTTGCAAATGTTTTCAAAATGCTGCTGACTTGGGAGGTGGAATAGGAGGCCACTTCACAGGCACTGGCCAATCATTGCAATCCCCTCTTCAACCCAAGGGGCAACCTCTGGTGCGAGGGAAGGTCCACGTGCAAAAAGTGGGTGGAGGAACAAATGTAAATCTTGCTTTTCTACCATAGGCTGGTTTCTACACACACCTCAAACTTGTTTTCTGCAGCTCCAGAGGGCAAGTCTCGAACCAACAGATTCAAATCACATGAAAGGAATTTCTGACTAAACACCAGGGAGAGCCATTTGGCAGTGGAAGGGACTCCCTTGCGGTGGATGCTCCTTCACTGGAGGCTTTTAAGCGGGGGGGGGGGGGAGGGATTCCTGCATTCCAGGGGGTTGGACTAGATGACCCTCAGGACCCTTCCAACTCTACACTTCTAGAAGTTTATACAATTAGGCATGGCATGGGAAAAGTCGATAAATAAATGTTTCTATTTATTATTTACTGAATTTATATAGTGCCCTATACCCTCAGGTCTCAGAGCGGTTCTGTTTCTCTGATAACACGAGAACTCCTGGACACCCAACGAAGCTGAATGAAGGAAGATTAGGAAGGACATCTTCACGCAGCACCGTTAATCTGTGGAACTCACTCCCACAGGAGGCAGCGGTGGCCATGATCTTCGGTGCCTTTGAAAAAGAACTGGATAAATTCATGGCAGACAGGGCCGTCGCCAAGTGCTCTTGCACCCAGGTCCTGCTTGCGGGCTTCCCAAAGCCATCTAGTCGGCCACTGCAAGGACAGGAGCCCTTGGCCTGATCCAGCAGGCCCTTCCTGTGTTCTGCTGTTGGTGGCGAGTGGTTTGCCCTAGAGCCACGCTTGTGGCAAAAATGGCATTGGGCAGGATCTCCCCACAGTTACTGGGGACAGCGGCTGTTGAGCTCAGCTCCCGCTTGCGCATTGGTCACTGTGAGAGCAGAATGCTCCACCCATTGGGCCTGATCCAGCACGGCTCTTCTCATGTCCTTGAATGCAGCCAGTTTTGGCTTTATGGATGAATAATTTCTCCCCTGCTGGGATGAGAGGTTTTTGCAGATTCCAGCAACAGGGCTTCTCCTTCTCCTTCCCCCTGGAGGGCTCCCCCCTCCCCCTCCTGCAACGATGATGCACTCTTCTCCTTTTGTCCTAATTGCTGTTGTCCCCACCACTGCATTAGATGCGCTCAAACAGCCCGCAGAGAGGTAATGTTTTGAGAAGCAGCAGGGAAGCAAATGAGACAGGCGTATGGAAATAAGCTCTCAGCCTCTCCTCAAAGCAATTACCCTGTTCCTACCCTCTCGTGCGTGCCAATTGAGTGGCGCAGAAAGGTGCTCGACTGACGGGAGCATGGGGGGGGGGAGGAAGGAAACATCCCCTCCATGCCTGCCACAGAACATGATGTGCAATGTTTGGACTGCAAAATGACAGGGGTTATCCTTTGCCACTCGCTTCTCCCTGTGAGAGCCCCGGAGCAAACATAGGAACATTAGATCTGCCTGATACTGAGTCAGACCATTGGTCCGTCTTGCTCAGTCTCGTCTACGCTCACCACCAGCGACTCTCCAGGGATTCGGGGGGGACATTCCCCCTTTGGAGAAGGTGGGGGTTGAACAGGGGACCTTCTGGGTGCAAAGCACATGCTGTGCCACTGAGGTTTGGCATTTCCCAAAGCGATATTCAAGGGGCAAGACATGTTTGGCAGGCAGGCAGGCAAGGTGTTCAAAGATTTGGTCCTGCACTGACCTTAAGGAGATTTGCCAGGAATTGTAATCATCCGATGATTGTCAAACGATTTAGTCATTGTTTAGGTCACCATGGCATAAATAAAACAATATTCTGAAGGAGACCTTTAGTTTTAGACAATGCTCACCCCAGCCAGGACAGACAGCCTCTTGGAAGAGGACCACCACCCCAGGGGAGTGGGAAAGCGTGACATGTGCCTTCTAAAAGAACCTAAGAATAGCGTTTCCATTTCAGAAGCATACAAGAATCTGAGATTTCAGGGCCCAAACCCGAGTCTGGTGATGTCACACCCATAATGCTCTCTTCCTTTTGAGCCCAGCCCAGTTATTTTTTCTTCCTCTGCGTGCCCTCCAATCACTAAGCCTTGGAGACGGAGGTTAATTGGGAGAGGACACCCCCAAGGGTCTATGCAATAATCTGCAGCATCATGCACAGTCTTCTTGATACCTTTTAAAAAAAGCATTCTCATCCACCTGGAAATTCAGGCCCTGCACCTGCCACTAGGAGTGGGCCTGTCAACCCGGAGACTTCTGGCCATCCCTGGAGGTCTAGTAACCCTACCTAGGGAGGTAAGAGGAAGCTGTCTAGGGCAGCACCTCATTTCTGTCAGTGGCCTTTGAGAAACTCATAAGCAAAGCATGAGTGTCAAGTAAGGACACAGAAACACAAGAGCCTGCTGGGTTAGGGCAATGGCCCATCTGGTCCAGCAGCCTGTTCTCACAGGGGCAGCCAGAGTCCTCATGCAGGACTGAAAAGTGAGAGCAAAACTCTCCCCTCCTGCACTTCCGGGATTCAGAACTGTTGCTGCTTCTGACTGCTGAGGGAGAGCTCAGTCACTATGGCCAGTAGCTGCTGACCCCATTCTCCCACCCCCAGCCCCACCCCCACTCATGGTCTCCATCCACTGGTCTTCAGAGATGTATGTGGCCTCTGACACTAGAGGAAAGAAGAAGAAGAAGAGGAGTTTGGATTTGATGTCCCACTTTATCACTACCCGAAGGAGTCTCAAAGCGGCTAACATTCTCCTTTCCCTTCCTCCCCCACAACAAGCACTCTGTGGGGTGAGTGGGGCTGAGAGACTTCAGAGAAGTGTGACTGGTGCAAGGTCACCCAGCAGCTGCAGGTGGAGGAGCAGAGATGCAAACCTGGTTCACCAGATTACGAGTCCACCGCTCTTCACCACTACACCACACTGGTAAAAAGGTAAAGGTAAAAGACTCCTGGACAGTTAAGTCCCGTCAAAGGCAACTATGGGGTTGTGGTGCTCATCTCGCTTCAGGCCAAGGGAGCCGCCGTTTGTCCACAGACAGCTTTCTGGGTCATGTGGCCAGCAGGACTAAACAGCTTCTGGTGCATGGAGGACCATGAGGAGTGCCAGAGAGCACAGAAACGCCGTTTACCTTCCTGCCGCAGTGGTACCTATTTATCTACTTGCACCGGCATGCTTTTAAACTGCTAGGTTGGCAGGAGCTGGGGCAGAGCAACAGGAGCTCACCCCGTCACAGGGATTCGAACCGCCCACCTTCTGATCAGCAAGCCCAAGAGGCTCAGTGGTTTAGACCACAGCGCCACCTGCATCCTGGCACTAGCGGTACTACATGTCCATCACTAGCTTTCTCCTCCAAGAATTTTTCTAAGCCCCTTTCAAAGCCATCCAGGCTGGTGGCCGTATATCTTGCAGAAGAGAATTCTACAACCTGTCTGTGCACTCATTTCGCCCTGAAACTTCACTGCATGACCCCACTGGGTGCTAGGAGGATAAGAAAGGGAGAGAAATGCCTCTTTATTCACCTTCATGATGTCCTGAATGATTTTACCTGCCTCTTTCCGCCCCTCCTTCCTCACCTCTTTTCCAAACTGAAAAGGCCCCAGTGTTGCCCCCTCTTCCCACTGGGGAGTCACTCCCCCCCCAAATCATTCTGGCCACCTTTTTCTGAACCTTTTCCAGCTCTGCAACCTCTTTTTTGAGGAGCAAATGCCAGGACTGAAGACACAGTATTCCAAATGCAGCAGCACCACAGATTTGTATTAAGGGAATTACGATATTGGCAGTTTTATTTTCGATCCCTTTCCTAAGGAGCGAGGCATCCGACATCCCTGGATTTGTAAGGACTTAACCTTCCTGTCTCTGCTGTAGATTTTGCTCCCTCCTTTCCCCCAAAACGTATTGGGCTCTTTTATTTTCTTTTTCTTACAGTCCACATTTCATCTTATATAATGTTTGCTTTTGGGGCTGCCGGATTATGTGAATTGCCTTTGTGTTAAAATTATTTACAAATAGAAAAGACAATAAAAAGAAGTTTTTGAAAACAAACACTGCTGCCAGGTTCACTGGAGCGCCTTTTAAAAACTGATCAATAGATTTTGAACCAGTTAAATTAATCAGCTAAACGCTGCAGTCCTAATTTCCTTGCTACACCACAGCTTCTAAAATAGGAGCTGCCATTGCCATAGGGAGAAGAGTAGATCACAGCCTAAAGGAGCTAGATTGATTTTCTTCCTTAGAGAACTGGACAAGTAAGGTCTTGTGGCACTTACGCCACTTCCTGTCTCTGGGGGGAAGAAACAGGTTCAGCAGGCTTTTGTGTTGTTTCCCAAAACCTCCACAACCTGCTTCCCCCAAGGAATACGGGAACTGTGGTTTGTCCAAGGTGCTGGGAACTGCAGCTCTCAGGGGGGTAAACTACAGTTCCCAGGATCCTCATGTGGTGTGGATGCAGAACAGGTATGGAGACCCTCCAGATGTTGGCAGACTGAGCCCCAATTCCCATCAGCCCCAACACACCTGGAAGGAAGAAGTCAGACATCGGGAAGGCCACAAGTTTCCCCATCCCTGCCTTAGAGTAAGAATTCGCAGAATACTCCCTGCCTTTTTAGAAAAGGTGAAAGGCTGCGTGGACAGAGAAGGCCTTGCAAACTCACTCCTCTCCCTTTTGGACCATGTTGCAGATTTTCTTTCCTCAGTGACCACTCGAATCGCCAGGTCAGGAGCATCTAGGACTCTGAGATTTCAGGGCCAAAACCTGGGACTCTGGGAGACGGCTGGTGGCGTCATGGGGGAAGGTCCACACACACTTTGCAACCCTCTCCTCCTCTGGAGCCCAGTTCTCTTCCTGCGCTCACTCCCACTACTAAGCTCCAGAGACGGAGGCTCATTATGACTCCTCCTCCCCCACGAGAGAGCTTTCCAAACTTCTCATGTTGGTGACACACTTTTGAGATGTGCATCATTTCACGACACAGTAATTCCATTTTACTAGCAAACCGGAGGTTAAACCAACCCCTTTCTAGCCCCTGGAGGAGTGCAGGGAGCGTTTGTGCAACACACCTAACACACTGCAGCCAACACACTAAGGTGTTGTGACACACAGTTTGGAAAGCTCAGGTCTATGCAATAATTTGCAGCCAGTTCCTATTGGGCTGAAGCTTGCAAACTGCACATACATCCTTCTTGAGGATGATGATAATGATGATAATCTCACCCATGTGGAGATTCAGACCACCAGCACCACTATCTGGAGGGGGCCAGGCAAAACTGGAGCCTCCAGGTCAGTCCTGAAGGTCTAGCCTCCCCTCTCCCCTCCCCAGCTCACGATGTGCTTGCCTGCCTTTGCTAACAATAATGGTTTCAATGCCATTTATATGCATTATCGCCAACGAAGGAACTGTTGTGAGTGAAGGGCCCAAGGCCTCCACGGACATTTTAATTAAAAGTGGAGGGCAGGGCCAGTAATGTTCCTTGCAAGTTAAGAAGGCCGGTGTTTGAGAAGGCGATCAAAGCGGGCGCCAATCCTGGCCCAACTGCGCTGGCTGCCAATTAGTTTCCGGGCCCAATTCGAAATGCTGGTTTGAACCTCAAGGACCGCCTCTCCCCATATGAACTGACCCTGCCATCATCCTCTGAGGCCCTTTTCCATGTGCCTCCTCCACAAATTGTCCAGAGAGAACAGGGCCTTTTCCACAATGGCTCCCCAAGGAGGTTCGCCTTTGGCTGAATGACAACCGATGCCCTTTTGAATGTGATGTGGAAGGGGGAATTATTGGTTTGTTTTGGTTCATATTTTCCTTATATACTTTGTGTTTTTCATATTTTAATTTTACGTTGTGGACCACCCTGAGATCTGCAGGGACAGTGGACGCTCAGGTTGAGAACGTAATCCGTGTGGGAGGCACGTTTGCAACCCGCAGTGCCGCGTCTGCGCACCCAAGGGTCGTGATTCAGCAGTTCTGTGCATAGCGCGATTTAGGACTTCTGCACATGCGTGAGCACCAAAACCTGGTTCTGGTACTTCCAGGTTCAGCACGGTGCGCAACCCGAAAATGCACAACCTGAAGCGTCTGTAAGCCAAGGTATGACTGTACAGTGGTACCTCAGGTTAAGTACTTAATTCGTTCTGGAGGTCCGTACTTAACCTGAAACTCTGCTTAACTTGAAGCACCACTTTAGCTAATGGGGCCTCCTGCTGCTGCTGCACCGCCGGAGCACGATTTCTGTTCTCATCCTGAAGCAAAGTTCTTAACCCGAGGTACTATTTCTGGGTCAGCTTGTGTGCTTCCTCCTCATGGAATCATAGACATATAGAACTGGAAGGTGCCCTGAGAGTCCTCTACCCCAACCCCACAACGCAGGAATGTCAACGGAAGCATCCATGACCGATGGCCACCCAACCTCTGCCTGAAAACCTCCAACACAGGAGAGTCAGGCGGCTGCCACCATCAGGAAGTCCTTCTGAATGTTCGCTCAGAATCTCCTTTCCTCTCATTTGAATCTCTTAGTTCGGGCCCCAGCCTCTGGAGCAGCAGAAAATAAGCTTGCTCCATCTTCCTGTGACAGCCCTTTAGATGGGTCTACTCTGAGTCAAATTTAATTAGCTGCAGACAGTGCGGCTAATGAGGACACAAAGTCCACAGGGGAAAGGTACAAAGAGGAGCCTGTGATCTTCTTCCTGGGGTGCAAAATTATTTGTCAAACACCTGCCTCTGCCTATCTGAGAGATATAAAGAGGGCTGAGGGAAATCCCTCCAGGGCAATTAACACCTCCTGTGAATCACTGCTCTTCAAAAAGAGAAAGGAAGAAAAACCCACAGCAGCTTAGCTGAAAATGTTCACTTGGCAGAAAAGAGAGAGAGAAAGCAGGACTTTGCTTTAATTGTCTGTTTTCCCTGCCTCGCACATTGCCATGCACACAGCTCTCCTGGGATCACTGGACGTGGTCAAGAGCATGAGCATCGCCTCACCAGGAAAAAGGGCACCTCGTTGCATTTCTGGCAAGGAAGCTCATTGCATGCCTGCAGCACCACTCAGAGATCTGGAAGGATCTCACCCAGAGCCAGCTGAGAGGAGCGGCTAGAGAGCTGGCCAGGCTGGGAGAGACCTGGGTTCAAATCCCCTCACTTGGTCATATGGCCGACTTTGGGCCACGGTCACTGTCTGCCAGTCTAGGGTTGTTATGCGGATAGGAAGAGAGCCATTCCCGCCATCTTAAGCTCCTTGGAGGGAGGAGAGTGGGACACAAATGTGACAAATAAACAACAAAATAAATAATATATATGGATCTGAATGACTGATATGATAAAATCTGGCATATAGCCTTGCTGAGGGAACTCTCTCATCAGCCGCACGTGACAAGGGGGAAACAGAAAGAGACCATTTGTGGCCATTCCGTCTCCATTCATTCATTCATTTATGAGAAAAGGCAAGTAAGAGGGGACTTGATAGAAGTTTAGCCGTGGGGAAGAGAAAACTGAGAGGTGACATGCGAGCCATCTTCAAGTATCTGAAGGGAATAGAACATGGGTCAGCAAACGAAGGCCCGGGGGCCAGATCTGGCCCAATTGCCTTCTGGATCCGGCCCGCAGACGGTCCGGGAATCACCGAGTGGATCGGCATGGATCTGATTCTGATCGTTCGGGCTGTGCCATTCCCCCCCCCCCCCCACACACCTTGGCGGCGCCTCTTCCCTCCCTCCCCCTGGCTTCTCCCTGCCCTGCCTAGAGGAGGAAGGGGGCTGGGCTTTGTTGGTGCCAGCCCCTCTCCAGAGCCCTTTTGCACGCCACTCATCATCCCTCCTCTGCCACCGCCGCCAGTCCCTGCTGCTCACAAGACAGAGGAGCCATGGCTGGCTGAGCACCCCCTCGAGCCGCCACCATTTAAAGCAGCCCCTCTCAGGAGCCCCTTCGCATGCCGCTCGCTGTCCCTTGTTCATTCCCCCCCCCCAAAAAAAAATATAGTCCGGCCCCCCACAAGGTCTGAGGGACAGTGGACCAGCCCCCTGCTGGAAAAAATTGCCAACCCCTGGCATAGACGATGGAGCAATTTTTCTTCGGTGGGGGGGGGGGAGGATGCAAACCGATGGATTCAAATGACAAAAAAAGAGATCCCAACTCAACATTAGGAAGAATTTCCTGCTGGTAAGAGCCATTTGACAGTTGACAGACACCGTCAGAAGGTAGTGGACTTTTCTTTGCTGGAGGTTTTAAAGCAGAGCTTAGATGACCCTTGGGGGTCCCATCCCATTTCTATTATTCTCAGAGGGATCATCTGGCAGCAGTAGTGTTTTTGGCTGCACTTGAACCACAGTTAGGAAGGTCTCCCAAGGAAATGGCATATTCCCTCCTGCTGAATAATTAGCACAACAAAGATATCTTTCCTATTCCAAAAAGTAAAAACCCAAACGGAAAATGGCCCACCTGTTTCAAACTGAGGCTACTTTTCTTCTAGATAATGGCAGGATTTTTTATCACGCACTTATGCCTCAGCCTTGAATCAGCTGCAAACCTACAGAACTTTTTATGGCTTCAAAGCCAAAAGGGATGCTAGGAATTGTAGCTTCCTGTGAAGGCCCAGAGCTTGCAGAAAACGCTTGAAGCAATGGCATAAACCAGCTTCCTCTGCTCCTGTTTAAATCAACCCCAGGTTTAATGAGGACTAGGATCTTACTTTCAGGGGAAGGGCCATCGCTCAGTGGCACACTTTGCATGCAAGAGGTTCCAGACTGGCAGAAAGTGGCCTGTCTATTCAAGGTTCACATGTCTTTGCTATAAACCGCAGATCAGCACAGCACCTGGCAGAAGCAAGATTTGAACCCAGCTCCTCCTGATTTGCAGCTGCGATGCTACACCACCTTTTCAGTTCAAGCTTTTCTTGAGGACTAGAATCATAAACAAGTCACCAGCATAACAGCTCATCCTAAGATTGGCTGCCTCAGCTCTTGATGACCAGAGCATCTGCGTTGTTGACCTGCACTTCTAAATAACCTGCCGTGGATCAAATTTCACAGACATAACTTTTTCACATCTCCTAAAATACTTTTCTTTTGTTGTTTAAAAAATAAGTTGACTCGTACATGTATACAAGGATCCGTCATTAATTTGCCATGGGTCACCACTGCATATTTTATTGCCTAGTAGATTTTTATGCTTTGCACACAGACAATCCAAGAATCCTGGAAACTCTAGTTTAGCAGTGTTTGAAATTAGCCAGGCGCCAGGTGCAAAATGCTGGCTTTCAACCACTTCTGACCAAGTGAAGATGGCGCCTGACCACTCCCCCATCTGGGGATCCCTGGATCTGGACTGTTTTCACACACTAGAAGCCCATCCTGTAGAATTCTATCCATTATATTTTATTTGCACAATCGGAATGAATTTCAGGAACCAAAATGCTTTTTCTGTGCAGCCTGAGCAGGAGCAGCGAAGAGCGTTAGGGCTCATTGTTGTCACTTGTCTGCCCTGCTCAGAGTTGAGAAGCCTATTCCTGCGTTATGAATGGTCCGTGTCACCATTAAGAGAAAGAGGTCGGAATAAGCCAATAGATATGTGGACTGGATCAAGTGAGTTTTCTTCTTTCAGTTCTCAAAGCTCTTATCCTAGCTCAAGGTTGTCATCTGCACTAGCCAGATGTTTAACTGAGAATCAATCACAGTCAGTCCACCATTTGAAAAATAAGATTTTAGAGTCATCTTGCCCCCAAATGGCAACTAGACGTTCGATTTTGCTTACTGAAATCTAGCTTATATATCTGAGTTTTTTTACACTGGTTAAGGGTGCTGGGAATTGTAGTTTGGGGTAAACTACAGTTCCCAGGTTTTTATGGGGAGTTTTTTATTGACCACCACCTTGGGGAACTGCAAGGAAGGCGGTATAAAAATGCTTCAATACATGAAACAGTTAAGTGCCAATCATCAAATGCCTGGTAACCAAGTAAGATTACTTGTCTGTGTTTGAATGAATGCCCCAAAGCCACCCTTTGAATTGGAAAAGTTAATTTTGTAGATTTCAGTCCACCCTTTAAAGGTAAAGGTACCCCTGCCCGTACGGGCCAGTCTTGCCAGACTCTGGGGTTGTGCGCCCATCTCACTCAAGAGGCCGGGGGCCAGTGCTGTCCGAAGACACTTCCGGGTCACGTGGCCAGCGTGACAAGCTGCATCTGGCGAGCCAGCGCAGCACACGGAAACGCCGTTTACCTTCCCGCCAGTAAGCGGTCCCTATTTATCTACTTGCACCTGGGGGTGCTTTCGAACTGATAGGTTGGCAGGCGCTGGGACCGAGCAGCGGGAGCGCACCCCGCAGCGGGGATTCGAACCACCGACCTTTCGATCGGCAAGCCCTAGGTGCTGAGGCTTTTACCCACAGCGCCACCCGCGACCCCTAGTCCACCCTTTGGCATTCCCATAAACACACCATTTCTTACACCAAATCAGTTCCGTAGTTATGAGGACTAGAAACTTGGTATTTTGTGGGGTGGGGGAGGGGAGGGAGAGAGACTTGCAAAAATTAGGATGTGCAAGATTTAAGAACCATGCTGCAAAATGGCACAGATCTTGGGGGGGGGGTTGCTTGCAAAAGGGGCCTTGTGTTTCACATACCTGATCTGGCTGGGTTGTCACATCCTCAGCCGCCAAGAGGGCTTTGCTCCTGTTCAGGTCAGAAGCTTCCACTTTGATGAGCCTGTGCTTGGGGGAGCCATACTTCCCTTCCAAACCGATTCCTCCAGCAGCAGCAGCAGCAGCAGCAGCAACCCCTTTGTTTGGGGACCCGTCTGAGTCCGGATCCACTTTCCCGTTGCCATCTTCATAGGGATCCTCAAAGTCCAAGCTCTTCTGAGCTCGGTAGGCCTTCAAGATCTCACTTTCGGTGTAATCTGGTTTGGGGGGCTGTGGGGGAGACCTCCTGCTCCCAAAACTCAAGTAATCCTTAAACCACTTGGCCATTTGTCCCCCTTACCCAACGACAAAGCCGCTGATCCCTCTTGGCAGAAGACGCCAAGCCTGGAAGGAGAAAGGAGTCGCAAACGGCCCCCAGCTAATCCTTCATGGGTCAACGTGATTCATAATCCAAATCAGGAGTCGTCCGCCTTGTCTGCACCTGCCTTTAAGAGATGGGAGAGAAAAAGAGCAGCAGTTCTGGTGTTATTACAATCTGAAATATACCCAGTTGAAAAAGACATTCTGGCTTTCTGTAATCCTGTGTTCTCTGTAATCCGAGCGTGTCTGATGGTGTTGTGAGGGCGGGGGGGGGGGGGACTGAAAGCAACCTCAACCCACATGCCATCAGCTCAGGGAGGAATTACTCCTGTCCTGGGGGGAAATAAGATATCTGGAGCATAACTGAGGTTAGAGGCTTAAGAGGCTGACCTACAATCAGGAGACGGTGTGTTCATTCCAGATTTGGGCAGGTCATTATCTCCCCACCTCCCCCACCCCTAAATATGACCTGCCTCACTGGGTTGTTTTGAGGATATGACTGACATAAATCACTCTGGACAACCCGGGGGGGGGCCTCCAAAATGTGGCCCGGGTGCCAGACCTCATCTCTGCCCAAGTCTGGCCTGCCTTAAGCAAACCCTCAACCTTCTGCTTGGAAATATGAGGAGCATCAGACTTGCTGTATGTTGTTGTAAGGATCACCCAAATAAATACACAGAACCTGATGCATGCAAATGACTTTGAACTAGAAGTTTTGCAATGCACTATCCATTTCAAGTCAAGGTTTCTTGCACAGGAAAATGATTCTGATGGATCTCACCTCTGGGCTTTCAGGTATCAATGCCCAAATGGAGACAGAGGAGACACACTAAATGGTTATTTAGTAGAGAAATTAATCACTAGGCACCCCCCCCCGCACCCCCTCCCCAGAGACCCACATTCTCAAGCTTTGCAAAATATAAAGTTACATCTCTATGCTGCCTGTCTCAGCCAAAGTTTTTTTTCCCTTTCCTCAAAAATGTCCAACGAATGAGTTTTATATTTGGGGAAGGGGCTTTGAAGGGGGGGGAGCGTTGAGATGCATTCAATTCTAACTGAAAATACTGTATATCAGACCAGCCACAACACAGACACAAACCAACCTTCCAAACACCACAGTTCGTAATAGACACACCAGCAGAGAAACTCCAGTGAGCTCACTGGGACTTACTCCTGAGTAAGCATGCAAGAGAACCAGGCTGGTAGCAAGCGTCCTAGAACTGAGGGCAGCTTACTTCAGAGTAGACCTGCTAGATTGAGGAACCCCCCAATAAGACGAGCACCTCCATAGACATTCTCGTTTGGGTCAAAAGGTAGCTCCCCCCCCCAAGAGTCTTAGGATTATAGCCAAGAAAATTTTACTCAGAGTAGACCCACTGAAAGTAATGGGCCTAAATTAGGCACGTGCCTTAATTTCAATGGCGAGACTATGAGCAGGACCTTATTTCCGAGGCAGAATTCTAGACGCGTCTACTCAGAGGTAAGCCCAGTGGAACTCAAGGCTTTTACTCCCAAGTAAACTGTAGCCTTAATCAAAATTCCTTTTTTAAAAAAGCCCTAAAATGGGTTTAGGATACTAAGAGTCTAGGATACTAAGGTCTTACTAAGGTCGTTCTGACCTACTCAGAATCAAGTCCCACGGATTTCAATGGGGGTTACTCCCAAGTAAGGATCTGTAGGATTTACTTTCTTCAGAATGAATGGGGGGAAAGAGAGAGAGAAATAAGACATTTACCAGTTTCTTTTGATCCGAGGGGGATTTCAGCCAAAGGTGATTTTCTGGGGTAAAAACATATTTATAATTCGAAAATGAAAACAAACGCCGCACCATTGAAGAACTCGTCCCCAAAGCCCTTCCAGGATCAGCCAGTCCGACTCCTGCCGGGTCCAGGCACCTCCTTCAAGTCCATTCACACAAAGTTGAGGAGTTCTTCTTATTATTTTAAAAATAAATTTGTAGATGAGATCAAAACGACCGTCTTCTTTCCCCTTCTCTGTCCGTACCGCTCTCCTAGTTTTATTACCACCCCCCCAAAAAAATGCAAACAAAAACCTTCCTTTCCTGATTTATGTCCCCTGCTAGCAATATTCTTTTTTTGGGGGGGGGGAGATAACAGAGGGAGAAAATGAAGACGGATCCAATCGGCTCCTAATCCGGGCAGACCCTCCTGCAAATCAAAAGCCACATTGTCCCACCGCTCTGCGGAGAGGCGGGCGAAGGCACACGCCATCCCATAATTTTGCTAGTCGGTGGCTGGTGGCGCTTCCATTGATCTGTTGCAAAGAGAGCCCAAAACAAAACACACAAAGCGAGAGCGAGCGCGCAGGGGTCTTTCTTTGGAAGGAAAGAAGGAAGATGGGGAGGAAGGGGGGGGAAGAAAAAGAAATTAAAAAATGCTCCTCAGCCAACCAAACCCCTTTGCAGGCTCCCCGCTCCCCACCCCTTTTTCCGAGGGAGATCTGCAAAAGCTGGTCTGGAGAAGGAGAAACTTTCAGCTGAGCGAGCAGCTCTGGCTTGCAATATTTCGAGATGCCCTTTTTTTAAAGGGAGGGGGAGCCTTACTCCGCTGGGGATTATCCAGATGTGGGGGGGCTCGGCTGGGGATTATGCAGAGATGCTCCGCACCACCCTCAACCAGCCCTAAAATAACAACAAGCCAAGACACACACCGTATTTACTTTTTGCTTAGTAAACCTTCCTGCTGTGTGTATCTAAATATAATGATGTTGATGAAAACACACACACAAACTTCCTTTTCACTTTTTTGGTCTTGCTGCTTTGGGTTTATATTGGAAAATATAGCTTAAAAATGAAAGATCTGGAGATGATTCAGAGATATTTCCCGCTTGTTTGTGTGTGTAAATATATTGTTGTTATTATTATTATTATTATTATTATTAATCGAAAACACACACAAGCCCAGTCAAAGCTACCAGATGTAAACAGCAGCAGCTCAGATCTCAAAGCAGCAGAGAAAAAGGAATGAAGGAGAAAGAAGAAAAGGAGGAATCTTTTCTCTTTCCTCCCATTTTTCTCTCTTTCTTGGGAAATTGCAGGCTTCAAAGGGGGGGGGGTAACAGGTTGCTGGTATTTTTTGGTTGGGTTTTTTTTTGAGAAAACGATTTGGAAAGGGGGAGGGAGGAGAAAGGGAAAGAAACGGGGAAACGGGGGAGGGCGATTGCTCTCTCTGCAGTGGAGAAGGAGAGGAGCATCTTTTGCACGACGCGACATAGCAGCGCTTAACTCAAAGGAGTTTCATTTTTCCTTAGCCCCCCCTTGCATATTTTCATTGAAGCCTGGGTTGCGGGGGGAGGAGGAGAGTGAAGGTTGAAGAGTCCTTCAGCTTCGGTGGGTTTAGCGGGGGGCGGGGGAGAAGCCATCATCCAGCCCCCCCCCAGGTTCCTTTGCAGCTATTTTTTATTTCGATGGTGGGTGGGTGGGAATTAGCTTTTTTTAAAAAAACGTAATGAACATTTGCGGGGGGGGCTGGCTCCTAGTCTCAACATGGCTTGCAAAAAATAGAAAAGTCGGTGGGGGGGGGAGTCAAACTCGCAAGGAGAACAAAGGGTAAAACGTGTGAGTGGGGCAATGAAAACTTGTGCGTAAAACGTGCCTGCCTATTTCACTGCCCTCCCTTTTCAGAGAGAGGGATCGAGGCCTCTGTGTGTAAGAGAGAGAGAGAGAGAAGGATGGAAAAGGAAAAAGAGAATCTTTGTGTTTCTCCCTGTGTGTGAAAGAGTGTGTGAGTGTGAGTGTGAAATGTGTGCGTGGAAGAGTTTGCTGAGAGACGGTGTCTTTCTGCCCGTGATGGTGCCAGAGGGGCAGAGGGAGCTTCCCATATACCTGCAGGACCCTGCTAAGAAGGGGCAGAAGAGGGGCAAGTAGCATTTTGGCATCTTACCCCGGTCCATTTCACCAGAATAAAACTTTCCCCCTTTTTATTCTACAAGGTGAGGAGGCTGAGGGGGGAAACCCTTCAGCCACTTCTCTGCCCTACAATTAATTTTGCGGGGGGGGGGGGAGAAAGAGACCTGCCTCTTTTCCACCAAGAAGCCATTTCCAAATTGGGGGTGGGGGATGGGTTTGAAACTGGTGAAAATGATGATGGGGGGGGGACCAATGGAGATTAAACAGATTTTTGAAGAGTAAGAAAGACAGCACACTCCTTCATTAAGTAGCTGGGTTTATGTGGTTCTGCTTAAAATAAGTAAAATAAGAAATTCTTTTAATTCTTTTGATGTACTGGAGTTCTTTTTGTGCACACAACACCCCCCCCCCCAAAAAAAGGGACTCTAAAATATTCGAAGAAGTTGTTGTTGACAGAGAAGATCATCCACCTCTGTTTTGGAGTGAATGAATGGGTTTGTACTGGATATGAAATTTCCAAAAGAAAGAAAGAAAGGGAGCCTTCATCCGAGAAGAGATGGGGAGAGAGACTAGATTAAGGCATCACAATTGTGGGTGTGACACACACAGAGCTAGGATGCCTCAATCCATCCTTACAACCCGCCCCCACTATCCCTTTAAATAGCAAAGAAGGAGAAACATCATATTTCCCAGTAATCTGACCCAACCATTTCTGGCTCTTGAATGTCACCCGCCTGTTCCTCTTAAGGATGGTGGGTGAAATTGATTGGGAAAGAGGAGGGGGAGGGGGGCTGGTATTGATCGGACTGCGAGGCCCATTCAACAACCTCCCCCCCCCCACTCTCCCCTTAACACTAAACCCCCAGAGAACGGCTCCCCTCTTCCCCTCCCCACTTTGCCTTTAACCATACAGTACTTAATGGGCATTTTGTAGTTTCGATTTCACTCCCCCCACTCCCTTGGGGCAGCTGGGGGGGCTGATATTGACCATCAGATGGGAAAGAGGGTGTGTGTGTGTGTGTGTGTGTGTGTGTGTGTGTGTGTGTGTCCGCACTGACAGAGGGGAGGGGGGAAGTCAGAGCAGAGAGATTTTCCAGCCTCATCTTTCGGAGGGGACCCACACACCACACACACACACACACACACACACAGCCTGCCTCTGGTTAGACAGGGGACATTTTGCTCCAGGGATCTCAGCCTTGTAGTTTTTACAACCTTGCTAGAATTTAGAGATAGGTAGATGGATAGACAGGTGTGAGAGAGAGATGAACAGATAGATAAGTAGAAAGACAGATAGAACAGAAAATAGATAGATGAAAGATAGATAGATAGATAGATATAGATAGATAGAGTGAGAAATGGATTGGAGAGAGAGAGAGATTGTTCATTGTCCAAAAAAAGCAGAGATATGGAGAAATAAAAAAGAGGGACACCTGCAGGCAAATGGAGACGGAGAGAGGTGTGTCGGATTGTTTGTTTCAGACAAGAATTCGGGGGGGGGGATGAATGGAATTAAAAAGTCTGCACCAAGGATCCAGATACCTTCACTGGCTGTGTATGTGAGAGAGAGATCATCAGAAGATAATAATTCCAAGGTAGCCCAGGGCCTTTCGCCTTGGGAGGGAGACACAGCACAGCCCCCCGCTTCCTTCTTGGCTGTGCTCTTGCCCCCACAGCTGGAGGGGGGGCTCTTGCCCTGGGGTCCTCTTAGAGGGTTTCCCAGTGGGGCATTTCAGTGGCACTGAGAGAGGCGGATGCTAGACTGGATGAGGCCCCTTTGGCCTGATCCAGAAGGCTCTGCTTATATTCTTATGTGTTCTCCCTCCCTTCTCCACAAAACAGGCGGACCAGCAGTAAGAAAAAGGCTCTCATTACAGAGTTCGGGGGGGGGGGTGTTTTTAACCCCTTACCCATAGGGTTGAGCAGATCTGACAATCTTTATTTCTCAGTTTTTTATTCCCCCTCCCCATAGATGTAGCCAGGATTTTTGTTAGGGATCAGGCCTTTGTTAGTGGGGACAGGCCTTTTGTTGGGGGGGGCAGAACCTCAGTTAGCCATGTATTTTTTTATTGGGGGGCAGCCCATGTGTCCTCCCCCCAATCTTTTAAGATCGGCTCTCCTCACTTCCACACCAGCTGGCAATTTTTAAAATAAAAGTCCTCGTGAAAGTTCATCAGAATCTTAGTGCCTATTTCTCAGAAAACATACATTTGTGTATACATTTGTATATATATCAAAGTAGTTGCCCCCAATATAACACACTTTCACCTGTTATCTGCGCTAATACCTGGGGATGCCAGGACTGAACCAGGGACCTTTGGCTCCACCGCTGAGCTACAGCCCTGACCTGCTGTGGTCCTTCCCTGTTTCGGACCCCGAACCTGCCTCTGGCCCACAAAGACTGACAGTCTCCACCCTCCTGGTCCCCAGCAGACCACGGCTTGGTAGTCTCTCGGCACCACACCACACACTGGACTACAACTCCCATCATCCCTTCCCGTTGGCCATGCTTGTTGGAGCAGAGGCAAGTTTGAGACCCCATCCCTGATGTATAGAGATGCTTACAGACCTCTCTCCATTATGGCCAGGCCTACCGCTGGGTAGGGCAGGAGGGGGGAACCTTCGGGCCTCAGCTACAAACAACAGCTGCCATCATCCCTGGCCAGGGGTTGGCAACCTAAGGCCCAGGGGCCGGATCCGGCCCAATCGCCTTCTAAATCCGGCCCGCAGACGCTCCAGGAATCAGCGTGTTTTTACAGGAGTAGAATGTGTCCTTTTATTTAAAATGCATCTCTGGGTTATTTGTGGGGCATAGGAATTTGTTCATTCCCCCCCCCAATATAGTCTGGCCCCCCACAAGGTCTGAGGGACAGTGGACCGGCCCCCTGCTGAAGAAGTTTGCTGACCCCTGTCCCTGGCCATTGGCCATACTTGCTGAGGCTGATGGGAGTTGGAGTCCAGTAACAAAGAGAGGGCCAAAGATTCCCAGTACCTGATTTAAGAACTTAATGTATATGGTTGGTTGGTTTTTAAAAGATTAAAATTTCTCTCTGGCCTGGACGTGGTCGGTGGGAAGATGGTCAGAAAAGTCACCTGTCTGTCTCTCAAGAGACAATGCAGTGCGCCTCTGTGGTTGAGGTCAAACCCCTGTGCTAGCAGCACCCAAGTGCCCCCCAGGGATGCAAGCCTGGGCAGTGCGCATGGAGGTCATGGGTCACCCAGATGACAAGACCCCCCTCCCAGCCTCACTGATGGGGTCCAAAGGAAAACACCACCCAACCGCCTTCGGACTCCACTCCAGATGGCTGTAGGGTTGACTCCTGAGCCTTTTCTTCTCCCAAAGATGTTCTACAGGCAGCGGAGGTTTAGAACCAGAGTTTTCCTTCTCTGAGATGGGCTCGCTTCCCAGGTGGATGAGCCCCGTCCGCCCTCTCTGGGCAGGCAAGTGAAATTGATTGTGCCAGAAATTACTTGTGAAGCTGGTTCAGTCAATTCCACAACTCTCTTCGTTGAATTGCATGGGGAAGATTTCATACAGAATTAGAAAAATGTACAGAATGTTGGGGTGGTCCTCTGCATGGGCAACAATGAGGCGAAATGGAGTGAGTTGTGTGTGTAGCAGCATTGTGGGCCATGGCACGGGCTTCAGGTGCCCAACTTGGCCCAGGCTCCAATGGAGCCATAATCACAAACCAGGGCACCTCTGGCTCCTGATGCCCAGAAGAAAACAGAGGAAGCGAGAGAGGGAGGAAAGGGCGTTGAAAGGCAGAGTCAAGAGGGTGAAATCACTCCAAAATGCCTGAGAGTTGTTTAAAAGCACAATATTAGGAAGTCAACTTGGGTGGATACCACCAAGAGGACACCAGCGTGGTTGATAAGCAGCGTCAAATAAGCTATGGAAGGCAAGAAGGCTTTCTTCCAAAAAACCAAAGTCTTGCCCAAATGAAGAGAACAAAAAGGAACACAAACTTTGTTTTTGTGTTTTTTAAAGCAAGCAGACCTCCAGGAATCTCTTCCAGCATATTGAGTCTATGAAATCCAGCTCTGAGTTGAAGTTTTTGTATGTGTTTGTGTGTGTGTGTGTGTTTGTAATTTTGAGTGGGGCAACAAGAGCTTCTGCTGAGAAGGAAAACACACACTCTCTACCACCCCCACCAGACAGCAGTCTTGATTCCATGTCATCTCTTGTGACATATAGCGCAATGATGCTCCTAACAGGAGAGAGTGGCAAATGGTGATTTATGGAGAGACATCAATGCCTGAAGCAAGGTGTCCCCAGCCAAGCAAAGGGGGGAAAGTGAGGCGGGGGCGGGGGGGGGTATCGTTAAGGCAAGAACACCCCTCGTTTGCCAAGTGGATGTTTCCTATTCCATGGGGCGGTGAAAGCATCTTCTGCACATAAAGCCTGAGAGTCTGGGTAGTTTTCCCATTTGTATAAATAGCGACCAGGGGGGAGGGCTGGCAGAGATCTATAAAATAATAATTTAATAAATGCTGCAAAGAGAAAGCAAGGAAAGAATCCACTAGTCTCTTCCCAGGAGATCCTGCAAATGGGCAAAAGGAAGTGCCTTCATTGTGGTACACGGGATTAATCTACGGAACTCACTGCCACACTGTTTTGTATTTATATATTCTTTTTAAATAAATATCAGCATAGGTAGGTTTTTAAAAACCCACTGCAATGTAATGACAGCATTACAATCTCATGTATGTAGGAAGATAAGCATAGGGTTGGGTTTTTAAATCAGGGCTTGATACCTGGGAATGGAATTTCCTAGCTCAGGGTCACTATCCATCACCTGGGGCACATCATCTGGAATGTCGCCCGTGCAAGTTTCATTTCAATGGGGTTTTTGGCAGTCCATGGCACCCCAAAATCCTTTCCTGGAAGCAGTGAGCAATCGGGGTGCAATAGCTTTCAATTCGGGTTGAAAACCAGAACCTCATAGAAAAAAAGGGGAGGAGGAAACAGCTTCTAAAACCCTTGTGTGTGTTTTGGGTAATATGCTCTTAACAAGGGTGAAATCTTTGACATTATGGGATGCTGCCCCCCCCACCTTCCCAGGTGATCAAGGAATTGATCAAGGAAACACACACAGTGATATTGCATTTTGGGATATTCCAGCTTTGGGCTTCCTGTATGTTGTAAATGCAAATGGATTCAAATTTCTTCCTCCCATCCCTATCTGGAAGCATCCCATAATAAACTGCAGTATGAGCTTGGCTTTTCCCCACTGCACCCAGTGTCTTGAACTGCATTACTCCCTTTCTTTCTCAATGATGTACTTTTATTTTATTTTTTTACTAATCAAATAAAGCTTCGCTCGTTTAGCATCCACAAAACAAAACCTTTCACCAGGCACATTTCCCACCAAAAATAAACAATTGAATTGAAACAAGAGGTGCTGGCTTCTTTCAGTGTTTCCAAACTGAATAAATCTTGATTTCCCCGTCCTTCTGGGGCCTTCTCCTTTTCTAAGGCAGAGGTTTCATCTTCTAAAAAAATTCACAAACCTATTGTTGTTATTCTTAATCCAGAATATTCCCCAACCCCCTCCAGATTCCCCTTGAGCTGTCTCGGATGCTGTTTGCCTCAGCCACGACCCCGATGTCGCTCGCCTTTGTACTTCACGTTCATAAAAGAACCCTGTTGCCTGTCATACGGCCGCCCCCAGGAACGTAATATATTCCTTTTCCCCCTTCTTTTTTTAGAAGCCGTGAACAAAGAATTGCACAGCCTCTTCTCACCCAGCGCCCCAGCCCCCTTTCTGAAGGGAATAACCATAAAAGCAGCTAATTGTTCTATTTATGAGCACTGCTGGAAAGACATGAAGTGGGGTTTGGGGACAGAGAGAGAACAGAAGGAGGATGGGGAGGGAAAGGACCGTCCGCACCCTTGTTGACAGGACTCATCGTATAGAAATGCCAGGTCTCTCTGCAAATACCCACCAACTTCCAACGCAATAATTTTTGAAGAGGGCTCTAATTACAATTTGTATGCCGAGAATGTTAATCGCTCGGCTAATGGGAAAATCAAGAAGCATCTTTTCATCTCCCTTAAACGTGAGAGGTTAACATCTCCGCAGTTGCATCCCTGCCGCCTCTGTTCCTCTTAAGTTGACAAGAGCCCCTGTTTACAGAGGGGTTTTTTAAAAAAGAAAACCCTGTGAAGGTTAATTAGTTTGGAGTTTTTTATTATTATTTCTGTGTTTAGGAGAAAACTCAGCTTGTTAATTAGAGGTCTGGTGCCTTGCCTTGGGAGCGCAGGACCCGATTCCTCATAAATGCCTCCTGCTGTCTCGATGCGCCACAGCTCAATAGCATTGACTCTGGGTCGATGAAGCAGCTGCAAATCCAGCCCAGCTATTGAGCAGGTGGGATGTGATATCGGAGGTCGCCAGCAAAGTGTCTTCCATCGCAAGGGCAGACGGCCAGAGGCTCCTGGCAGCCTGGCAAGGGGAAGCTGGCTGCTTTTCTCGACAAGGAGGTTGCAGCCTGGGCCTGAGCACCTCCGCAGACCCCCAAGTGCCCCCATTTTCCAGGGACAGTCCTGGAATTACAGAAGCCATCCCGGTTTCTGATTTGATCCCAGAATGTCCTCCTTTTCCTTTTCCTTCCACATCTTGAAGAATAATTAAAAGCAGGGTGTATAGGTGCAAAAACAGAGTTTGCACTGAAAATAAAATAACTGCACCAAATGAAGAAAATGGTGAAGCTGGCAAGCAAATTCCTTCCTATAATTTTGAAGGAAAAGGTCAGCAATCCACTTTAAATTATTGCACTGCAATGCTTCATCAGGTAGCATTTTTTTTAGGAAACACATGGAATATTTATTCCTTTATTGTAAATTGTACTTCTGTTTACTCAGAAGTAAGTCCCACTATATTCAGTGGAGGTTACTCCAGGTAAAGCCTTACACTGCAATCAACCCTAAGCATTTTTACTCAGAAGTAAGTCCCGCTGAGTTCAATAGAATTTTGTCTCTGGTATGTTCCTGATCATTTTCACGGTTTTAATTATACTGATATCTCGCCTTTTTCCCTGAGAGGGACTCAGGGCAGCTAGCAGCTAAAATTTTATTTTTGCCATTTATCTGTTGAAGGTGTCGATTCCCTCCCCTCACACATTTTTTCTTTACAACAATCTTGTGAAGGAGGCGAGGCAGAGAGGTTGTCATTGGTTCAAGGTGACGGATACTGATGTGTCTATGTGTCTATGACGTCCGTGTCTGCAGTGAGATCAAACGTGGCAGAAGCTTCCTGATGTAGAATAGGATGTTGGATGTTGCCTCTGAGCATGCCTAGAGTTCCCCCCAAAATATTTATGGGGTGGCCATATTTCAAAGGTGTAACATTCACCCCTCCTGGACTCTGTTTTGTGCCACTAGCCAGCCAAAGTTCAGCTGAGGGGAAGAAAAGGAGGGAAGGAACCTAGGAAGCCGACTTGTGCAGAATCAGGCCTATTGATCCATCTAGCTTTATAATGTCTACACTGACCAGCAGCAGCTCTTTGGTATTTCAGGCAGGGGGGGAATCCCAGCCCAACCTGGGATGCCTGGGATTCAAACCTGGGACCCTCTGCATGCAAAGCAGCGGCTCCACCAGTGGGCTCCGGCCCTCTCCTAAAAGCAAAGCAAGTTTTGATTCCTCGTGGTTCTGAACAAAGACCCAACTCATACCTCATCAGGCCCTTAGTCCATCTAGCTTAGCAATGTCTGCTCCAGGGGTAGGCAACCTAAGGCCCGGGGGCCAGATCCGGCCCAATCGCCTTCTCAATCCAGCCCATGGACGGTCTGGGAATCAGTGTGTTTTTACATGAGTAGAATGTGTCCTTTTATTTAAAATGCATCTCTGGGTTATTTGTGGGGCATAGGAATTCGTTCATCCCCCCCAAAAAAAATATAGTCCGCCCCCCCCCAATGGTCTGAGGGACAGTGGACCAGCCCACGGCTGAAAAAGGTTGCTGACCCCTGGTCTACTCTGACCGGCAGCTGCTCTCCAGGGTTTGGGGCAGGGGACAGCTTGAGAGGCCAGGGATTGAACCTGCAACATCAATCATTTGTTTGTTTGTTTGTTTGTTTGTTTGTATGTTTGTTTGCCTCCCACCTTTCTCCCAGAACCAGGACTCAAGGCAGCTCACAAAAATTATAAACCAACATAGATAAAACACAGAAAGGAGAAAACCTATTTAGGATAATAGCTTAAAAAGTGATTAAACTACAATACAATCAAAATGATATGAAAGCCACCCTATTAGAATGCAGAGAGTAAGAAGGGCACAGCGCTGTTGAAAGGCCTTTCCTTAAAATACGGTCAGGTCCCAAAAGCCTGTTGGAAGAAGCCTTGGGTCCCTTCCAGTTCTACCATTCTTTGATTCTAGGATTTCATGCACATCTGCCAGAGGAGGCACAGAACCGTCCCCTCCGCACCCTTGAGGGCAGCGAACGTGGGGCTGGCGTAACCTGCAGATCCTATACTGCTTGAGGTGCTTCAATTACAATGTACATTTTCAACAGGTCAGAAAAGGAAGCGAGAGGAAGTTGGGAAGGCGTCCAGCCGAGGGCCGGCAGACCTCCAGGGCTGGTGTGGGGTCCCCAGGTGTGCCTGAGCCTCTTCAGCCCCAGGGAGAGGTCCTGAATCTCCAGGTGAGTGACAGTCTGCTTTTGTTTTCAGGGCACCGGTGACTTCCACAGACACCTGGTTGGCCACTGTGAGAGCAGGATGTTGGACAAACGATTCCTGCATTGCAGGGGGTTGGACCAGATGACCCTTGTGGCGGAGCTGGGATTTTGCCCTGGGTGAAGCCTGTGTGTGTGTGTACACAAATGCACATGGAGGGGTGTGCCAAACTGGGTATTTGACCCGGGTGAAAATGAGCCTAGTTTCATCCCTGCTTGTGGTCCCTTCCAACTCTACAGTTCTTTGATTCTATGACAACAACAACAATAATAGTTTTTATTTATACCCCGCCCTCCCTAGCCAGAGCCGGGCTCAAGGCAGCTAACACCAATAAAATCATAGTAAAAACATAATAGGGGGGAACCAATTTAAAATACAGGTTAAAATGCAATTTAAAATGCAGCCTCATTTGAAAAGTAGCCCATAGATCAAGACCATAAGGGGAGGGAAACATAAGGGTCAGACTGAGTCCAGACCAAGGGCCAGGCGGAACAGCTCTGTCTTGCAGGCCCTACGGAAAGATGTCAAGTCCGCAGGGCCCTGGTCTCTTGGGACAGAGCCTTTCACCAGATCGGGGCCAGTACTGAAAAGGCCCTGGCCCTAGTTGAGACCAATCTAACCACCTTGCGACTTGGGACCTCCAAAATGTTTTCATTTGTGGACCTTAAGGTCCTCCGTGGGGCATACCAGGAGAGGCGGTCCCGTAGGTACGAGGGTCCTAGGCTGCAGGTGGGCCTTTGGCCTGATTCAGGAGACTCTTAATACGTCCTTCTTCTACCTCAAAATCCCAGGGGACAGGAGGAGAAGGAGAGGGGATTCATAGAATTCCATAATGGTAGAGTTGGAAGGGACTACAAGGGTCATCTTGTCCAACCCCCTGCAATGCAGGCATCTTTTGCCCAGAGTGGGGCTCGAACCCACAAGCCTGAGAGTAAGATTCTCATACTCTGCCAACGGAGCTATCCCACAGGCTTCTCAACGGAGCTATCCCAAAAGGCTTCTCAAAAGTACCCCACTGCAAGGCACTGGATGAAACAAGCCTCTGGCCATTTCCAGAGGTAAAACGAGGACCACTGTATGAAACTGAGAAAGGAAGGTTGATTTTGGGAAGAACGGGCAAAAATCTGTGCCGTGCCCGAGAAGAATGCATTAATTTAGAAAGCAGAAAATACCTTTAAACAGGAACAATGGAAATCTGTCGTGGCTAATGCGAGTATTATCTTAATTGCATCCTGCATCTTGCCAGCGCCCACGCCCCCTGCTGTTTTAATTTTGCTTTTGCAATTGAAGACAAAATATTTAATAAAAGCGTATTACAACTATTCCCCACCGGACAACCTGAGGACGAGGGTCACCAGCGCTTGTGACTTAACAACACTGAACAGCAGACACAGAAAGAAATATATTTTCAAAATGGTGGAAGCAGGCACTTAAGATTTTGGGATGTTGCTGCTGGAGAAAAGGTGGGATATGAATGCAATAAGGAAATAAAATGAATGAGTGAGTGAATCCCTGGTAATAGAGAAGTAAGCTTTCCATCGCATCCCTAACGCCTCTCTATTTAGACTTTAAGTCCTGCTGGATCCCCGGTTGAGTAGTGACAGAGTGACGGCTTCAGTCAAGGTCTCCTTGACCCCCAGTGGAAGATGAGCAAAATGCCTTTTGCAAGCTTAAAATCCTGCAAGTGATTTTTTTGTTAATGCCAAGTGCTAATGTGCCAAGTGGAATATTCCCTCCTCTTGATTTCTGGCCCTGTTTTAAAAGGAGACCCAAATCAAACAGTGTCTGTAACAGAGAGTAGAAAGAGAAACTAATGAGAATAATATGCATTTGAATATTCTTGGAAACAAAATCCACCTGGGGTTCTGATTTCAAATGCACACCTGTCAGTGGTCCTTGGCTGCCCGGTTCCTTTGCTCCACTTGGCCCCCATCTCAAGCCCCCCCCCATCCCTGAAAGCATCACAGGCCCTCCTGCTCGCCGCTCTCCTTCCCACCGATGGTCACTGGGGAGAGATAAATTACCGCTCAAGGTAATGAAAGGAGATGAAGAAGCAAAAAGGCCTGACACATCCAATTTATTACCCCGCCACCAGCCGTTTTTAACAGGGACTAATGCAATTCCACCAGCCGCCACGACTGGGGGAAGAGAAGCAAGAGAACAGAAAGGGAGAGAAAAATCTCCAGAACATGCAGGTTTATTACATTGCGCACTAAGTTGCCGGAAGCCCTGTCGCAGAGGGACTGAACGTTTAGCACAGCGGCAGCCGAGAGCGCCGGGGTGACCGAGAGGGGCACGGGCTGAGGAACAGCCATCAGCCTCCGGCAAGACTCGGGGATGGAGGGGGACGCAAGGCCCAGCCACTGCTTTGAAGAATCCCTGGGATGCAGACAGCTTAATTTCTATTAAAATGAAGCGAATCCCTATGCCGCTGCCTCTAGGTATATGGTCCAAAATGCGCCTGGCTGGCTAGGCAGCTGGTCATGGCTGTTTTTGTGGGGAAAGGTTACTGGGGGCTACTATATACCCTCCAACATTCCTGAGCTGAAAACGGGGACATTTCTCACTTCCCCCAACTGACCCTCTATGACCCCCCCAGTGCAGAGCATTTCCTATCAAAAGGAAGGCGAGAGCCACCGTCACTTCACTAAGGGGACACAGCACACACGCCTCCCACCGTCCTGAGAAAACCCCTCATTCCTGATTTGACTTTATTCTTTGGTAGATTTACAAAAATAAACACACACACACCAATAAATAACTTTTAGAAAGGGGCAAGATTTGATGCAGGTGCACAAAGCATTTTGAAAAGAATCAAGACTCCTTGCGCTCCGCTCCCCCTTCTTCCCACCCACCCAGACCGGCCCTCCCTCTGCCTGCCCCCCAGAGTCAGCATGTCACCCAGGGCTCAGGGGTGACTCAGGGGTGGCAGCCCCTTCTCCTTGCCTGCTCTCCAGCAGCCAAGCTTGAAAATCAGAAGCCGGGGTGGCTTTTGTAATTCTGGGACTGCCCACTTGGAGGGTGGGCAGAAAGGCTGGGAGCTGCTTGGTGCCCATGCCAGCCAAACCTTCCTCTTGCCAGTTTGTGTGCGAGAGCTTTGTCAAAGGGCACCAGAAGAGCCTGGTGGCTGGATCAGACCAAAGGGGCCACATCCAGCCCAGCACCCGGTCCCAAGGGAGGCCTGCTTGCTTGTCCCGGCATCCCACAGGCAGACCTCCCAGCCAGACGAAACTCGCTGCAGGGGAGACTCCCTCTCCAAACGCAGCTGGAACGAAGTAACTTAATAAGCCCGTGTCGCCTCTTATTCCTCATCACATAAATCTTTTGCACACGACAGCTCCCCGGATGCTCTCTCCCGGCAGAACCATGCAAGCCACTTCCACGTGGCGAGAAATGGTTCTCCTTCTGAGGGAGACGGTGGCGCCTTTGGGGCGGTGCTTTGAGTCCTCAGTCACCTCAAGGCTCTCACGGGATGAAGGCCTAAGACGGGGGTTACATTTTTCTGCTAGAAGCCTAAGGGCAAGCCTACTGGATCAGGCCAGTGACCCATTCAGTCCAGCACCCTGTTCCCACGGTGGCCCCTAAGAACCTTGGACAGATAGACTGCCTCTGGACCTGGAGGTTCCATATGTTTCCTGCTTGGCAGGGGGTTGGACTCGATGGCCCTTGTGGTCTCTTCCAACTCTATGATTCTAAGCCAAGTCTGCAGAGTCAGGCCACGGGCCCATCTAGTCCAGGTGGCCCCGTGGGAAACCCACAAGGATTGCTCTCCCCTCTGCCTGGAGGCAGAGTGTGGCCCTGGCAGTGAGCAGCCATCAATAGCCTTCTCTTCCATGAATCTGACTGATCCAAGTTGGTGGCCGTCACTGCCTCTTGTGGGAGCAAATCTGATACAGCATAACTATGCGCTGCGTGAAGATCTGTCCTGAATCTTCCAACATTGATATAAGAACGTCAGAAGAGCCTGGCTGCAGGATCAGGCCAATGGCCCACCTAGTCCAGCCTCCTGTTCTCACAGGGGCCACCCGGATGCCTGGGGGGGGGGGGACAGCAAGCAGGAACTGAACCCAAAAGCAACACTCTCCCCTCCTGTGTCTTCCGAGCAGGGATTTGGTTGCATGACTGCCTCTGACGGTGGAAGCAAAGCCATTGTGGATGGAGCTGTTAAACCCAACTGTAATGCTCAAATCAGTATGTTACCTACGCAAGGTGAGGATTGCAGGCATGGCAGATGCAAGCTCTCTGTGGGGCTCCCTTTAAAGGTGATTCGGAAACTACAGCTAACCCAGAATGCAGCTGCCAGAGTGGTGACTGGTGGCAGCTGCTGAGACCATAGAATAGCGGTCCTGAAAGACCTCCATTGGCTCACAATATGTTTCTAGCACAATCCAAAGTGCTGACCTTAAAAGCCCTAAATGGCCTCAGCCCAGTATACCTGAAGGAGCGTCTCCACCCCCATTGCCTTCTGGCACTGTGAGAGGTGAAGCTACAAGGAAGCAGCAGAGGGCCTTCTCAGTGGTGGCGCCCTCCCTGTGGAACAGCCTCCTGTCAAGGAGATAAGTAACTATATAACCTTTAGAAGATATCTGAAGGCCGCCTTGTGTAGTGAAGCATTTTAATGTGTAAGATTTTATTATGCTTTTATATATGTTAGAAGCCACCCAGAGTGGCTGGGGCAACCCAGTCAGAGGGGTGGGGTACAAATTATCATCATCATCATCCTCATCTGATGTGCTGATTCAAGAAGCAACATGCCCTCTGGGCTCCTGCTGGTGCCAGTCATCTTCCCTGAAAGGAGGGACTGGCTGTTAAACCACTCTGGGAATTTTAGCTCTGGGAGAAGAAATACGGCAGGTCGTCTCCTAACAAACTACAGTTCCCAGAATCAATCCTTTGCGGGAAGCCATGCCTGTTCAAAGAGGCATCGCAGCGGTTTAAATACATGGCGTGAATGTGGCCGACCCATTTTCTTCATTCATGTGAACCTCTCCCTTTGCCGTTTCCCCTGCCCACCACCAAACTAAAAAAACCCCCAACATTCAGATTTAAGAAATGTGCCCCAGAATTCAAACCTGAGAACCCTCCTCCACCAGACGAAGGGGAGTGCAATTGTTATGGCAGAAGGAATCCCAGATAAAGTTTGACAAAGCTCAGCGGAAGAAGAGGATAAGAATCACGAGCGACAGCGGGTGACGGATGGAGCTGTCGGGGAGCCAGCCAGGCAGAGAGGGAGATGCGGAGGAGAGGGGCAGGATAAGGGCTAAGCGAGGGGGCAAGACAAGGGAGTCAGGCAACCTCCGTGGCGGGAGAGGAAGACACGGCCATCACGTCAAGAGAGGATAAGGGAAAAACAGAGTCTTAATTTCAGCCCAGACTGATGGCATGTTTGTATCAGAAATTGAAGCCAGGAAGCTTTGCCGACTGCTGATCTGACAGGCAGGCGCTCCTTGTGGACTCAGGCAGGCAGCCTTCACACCACCCGTCTCCTGATTTTCTTTTAACTGGAATGAACCTGGGACTGAAGCGGAGCCCTGCTGGATGAGGCCCACAGCCCACCGATGTCCCAATGGGAAGCCTGGAAGCAGGACCCGAGCGCAGCAGCATCGCTCTCCCCGCCACTGGTGGTTCACAGCCACTGGGATTCAGAAGTGGTGGGTCTTTGACAGCGGAGGGAGAACGTAGCCATTGTGGCTAGTAGTAGCCATTGATCAATAGCCTCCTGCTCCTCAAGGAATTAGTCGAATCCTCTCTTGAAGCAGTCCAATGTGGTGGCCGCCACTGTCTCCCATAGGACACCCATCTGCCTTCAAGGCCTTCAAAGCCCGTCTGGCTCTTGGAGGGGAGGCTGAGCAAATCTGTGGGCTCCAGATCAGCCCCGGGGGTCTGGCGGGGGACACAGGGCCACCAAGCCCAGACTCTTAAATTATCCAAGTGCCGCGTGGGGAAACGTGCAGAAAACCAGCTCTCGTCTCTGGAAAAGAGTCTTATTGTCTCTCTTTCGCAAATCGGGCTCCTGGAACCATCCTTGCGACAGCCCAACGGTTGCTGCTTAATATGCGTGAGAGGGAGGAGTCCCCCATCATCATTAGGGAGCAGCATGAAAGGAATCGCATTTAACAGAGGCTGAGCAATTACATTGATCACCGAAGGGCAGGGAGGCGGGAGAGAGAGAGAACGCCAAGCGCCAACAGATGGGAGGGTGGCTGCTTGCGGAGAGCGGTCCTCTGTGCTCTGGGGATCCGGGGAGAGGGTTGGGGGCCTTCAAGCCATTGCACCTTGTTCCCCTCAACGTGGGGGTGGCAGGAGCAGTGTGGTGGGAAACTCAGAAGTGGATGTCCCGCCATGAGAGTCACAGCTACACACCAGCTTCCGAGCTTACACAATAATAATATGCAATTGGTAATAATAAAGGATGCATTGCAACGATCAGGGCAGATGTCCCTGTGTCACCTTTCAGCTAGATCTACGGTTTTCTGTGCAAATGATTTGGAGTGCTCCATGCTCCAATACCTCAACATCATCACCATTCTTATTCTTATTCAAATAATGTACTACTAATAAAAAAGACTTAAGAGATTCTGCAAACTACAACATTATCAAACATGATCTGGTGACAAAATGCACAGTGCATATACAATTACAGATCACCGTCAAACCAACACAGACGTAAAATAAAAGCAAAATAAATTAAACCCAAGGCATGTGAATGTGCGGAAGGTAGCAGCTTGAACTATTTATAACAGAGACACAGTGGCTAAACAAGGCAAGACTGCAAAGCGTGAGCCCTATTACACCAAGGGAAAGTAATTGAAGTATTATTAAATTTTATATTGTTATTTATTATGTCAGTATTGTGTAAGCAATATGGGTGGCTTCTAGAAGCTGCCAGCAGTCAACAGCAGCCCCACCAGGTGAGGGAAGCCAAGGGGTCTCAAGCCCCCAGGGAGTCGGGGGCTGGCCCTGCATGCAGACTCTGGCGGACGGAGCGGAAGGCTGGGTCCAACTGGCAAGAAGGCAGTTTCTGCCTGTGCTGTAGAGGGAAATGGGGGGCAAATGGGGCTCATCATCAACCTGGGAAGGGAGCCTGTCTAGGAGAAGGAAAGCTAAGATCCTTAACCTCTGCTGCCTTGCGGGAGATCTTTGGGGGAAGAAAAGGCTCAGGAGTAAACTCTACAGAAATCTGGGGAGGAGTTGGGGTGGCGCCTTGTCCTTCTGGCAACTCCTGCAGTCAAGTTGGTGCCTACCGTCTTGCTCTGCTTTCCTTTGGACCCCTCCAGTGAAGCCAAGAGGGGGGTCTTGTCGCCTGGGCAGCCCAGGACCCCCAGACACATGGCCCAGGCTTGCGCCCCCAAGAGGTCACACCGGTGCAGCTAATGCAGCAAAAACAAC
This sequence comes from Podarcis raffonei, assembly GCF_027172205.1. NCBI lineage: Eukaryota > Metazoa > Chordata > Lepidosauria > Squamata > Lacertidae > Podarcis > Podarcis raffonei. The sequence continues at coordinate 1,202,482 of NC_070619.1, read as the reverse complement.
GCAGGAGGTATAGTGGGGGAGGGGAGCTGGAAAGAAATCACGTCTGGCAACCAAGACACCTCTTTGGTTTCAGGTAGATGAGTCTAAAAAGCCTGGGCCACAAATTTCCTGTCGTCCGGCTGCTATCGTGGCTCATTTACCAGAAAGTAAGGTATTTAGCATTAACTTTGGAAGTGTTCACTCGATTCTGACCAAACTAAGCTTCCTGATCTCTAGTTAATGCTACTTCTGGTAAATGAGCCGCCGTAGCTGCTAAAGGGCCATGAAGAATTGTGTCCTGGCCTTTTTAGACTCGCCTTCCCATGTGCTATCTGAAACCAAAGGGATGCGTTGGTTGCCAGGTGTGAAATATCTTGGCATTCTTTTCAGCTCTCCTACCCTAAATCCCAGTCTCTTCAGCCACAGCAGGTGCTGTGATTCTTCAGTGGTTTGATTCAGCCCTGAAGATACACTCTGCTGTTCCTCAGGATAGATGGCTGCCCTCACTAGGGACCGAGGCTCTGGAGCAGCAGGCCCCACCTACTCTGTGGAACTCCCTGCCACTTGAGGTTCACCAGGAACTGCCCCTGCCTTCTTTCAGATGTCTTTCATAAAATCACAGAATTGTACACTTAGAAGGTACCTCAAGGGCCATCTAGTCCAACCCCCTGCAACGCAGGAATCACAGCTAAAGAACCCCGGAGACCTTGGGGTCAGAACAGATGGGTCAATAAAGACATCAACCTAGTGTGCAGCCGCTGTGAAAAAGGCAAATGCCATACTAGGGATTGTTAGGAAAGGAATTAAGAATAAAACTGCCAGTTTAAAAAACTAGCCTGTTCAGACAGGCCTTTGCAACATGAATTTCTTTCCCCTTTTTAATCAGGGGAAATCGATACCAGTCAAATATCGATCAGTATTTTATCAATGTTTTAGATGGATAATTCTGCTGGATTTTATTCTCGTCCATTGCATTTCACCTTTAAATGTTTGACTTTTTAAAAAAGATAAAAGTGCAGATTAGAAACAAAAGAAAGAAAGAGAGAGAGAGAGAGAGAGAGAGAGAGAGAGAGAGAGAGAGAGAGAAAGAAAGAAAGAAAGAAAGAAAGAAAGAAAGAAAGAAAGAAAGAAAGAAAGGCTTAAAAAATGTGAATTTCCTTCCCCTTAAGTATAAATATTTCCAAGTGTCTTATGAATAAGAAAATTCTCTGATGGCTAAGGTGGGATAAAGGTGCTTTAAATGTGCACTATGGATGTGATTTAAGCCAACCTAACAGCTCAGTTGGATCAGAAGAGATAAATTATTTTCAAAAACAAATTCTGAGCAGCACTATAATAAGGCTCTTGTTCCAGACTGGCTGAAGTCCCAGAGAGAGGGGCTGGAAACCTGCTGCAACATTTCGCTGCAGCGCCCTACTCTTATTTCTTGCCATGCTTTAAGCTGCCCTCCTGAAGGCACTTAGTGCTTTCGACTGGATTCAAATCGTAATTTTTTGGAGCGGGGGGGGGGCAAGGGGGGGGGAGAAAAAACAGTTCATTACCCGACTGATGGGGAGGCTTTCAAGAAACGGTGCATGATAAATCTCTGCGTCACCCAGCGACCTCCAACTCTGCCAAGAGACAAAGCTGGTTGGCACTGCTGGCGCCCTTGCCAGCTCCCTCAGGCAGAGGGCTGGAGGAAAGCCCAGGGAAAAGTCTGTCTCCTCTAATGGAGATTCATCTCCCAGCGCAACGGTTTGCTGCCTCTCGCTATAACTCATCGCTGAGGCAGGGAGAAAAAGGCCCTGTGCCTGCGGTTCATTAGCAGAGGGGCTCCACCAGCAAGCAGAGGGCAGGGAGCAGCGGACAGGATACGCAGGAGGCCATAACCAGGAGCAGGGACTGGTTCCAGCTGGGGTTTAAGTCCTGGGACCCATTTCCTTTTCCTCCTCTCCCTGGAACAGGACACGGCTCAGCTCACAGCTGCAACACACGGTGACTGCACATTTACATGCAGGTCCTGCTAATGCCGCAGAAGACTGAATCAGGATTCAAAATTACCTTAACAGATTGGAACAAAATTACCTTAACTGGGCCCAAGCTAACAAAATGAATTTCAATAGGAACAAATGTCAGGTTCTGCACTTAAGGCAAGAATAGCCAGACGCACAAATATAAGATGGGTGACACCTGATTACGGGCAGTACATGTGAAAAGGACTGAGGGGTCTTGGTGGACCACAAGTTGAACATGAGTCCACAGTGTGATGCAGCAGCAAAAAAAGGCTAATGCTATTCTAGGCTGCATCAACAGAAACACAGTGTCCTGGTCAAGGGAAGCAGAAGTACTGCTCTCTTCTGCCTTGGTCAGACCACAACTGGAGTACTGCGTCCAGTTCTGGGCACCACAATTTAAGAAGGATGTTGACAATCTGGAAGGTGTGCAGAGGTAGGTGAACAAGATGACCTGGGGTCTGGAAACCAAGCCTGATGAGGAACGGTTGAAGGAGCTGCATCTGTTTAGCCTGGAAAAGAGGAGACTGAGAAGAGATATGACAGCCATCTTCAAGTATCTCAAGGTCTGTCACAGGGAAGAGGGAACAAGCTTCTTTTCTCCTGCTCCAGAGGGTACGACTCAAACCCATGGCTGCAAATTACAAGAAATAAGTTTCCCACTAAATATCAGAAGGAACTGACGGCAAAAGCTGCTTGACAGTGGAACGGTCTCCCTTGGAAGAGAGTGGGCTCAGCCTCCTTGAGGCTGGAGGGGCACCTGGCAGATTCCTGCATTGCAGGGGCTGGACTAGATGACACTTGGAATACCTGCCAGCTCTACGATTCTATTATTCTATCCAAACACCAACAGCCATATAAGCCAAATAAGCAGCCTTAAATAAGCCTTACTTTATGTGTTTTGCTGGTCTGTGGCAGCTGTTTCACCAGAGACTGGAGAAATAAGAGAGCATTTTTTTCCTTGCTTGCCTGCCTTTTACAAGGGTTTTCCCAGATTTTTTTCATCATTTTGGGGTCAAAATTCCCTGTCCAGAAATGCATTAGAAAATTTCCCACAGGAATCAAAGTAAATTTATTATTACAATACCCTACCCATCAAACTGGGTTGCTTCCGCCACTATAAAAGCATAACAAATAATCAAACATTAAAAACTTCCCTAAACAGGGCTGCTTTCAGATGTCTTCTAAAAGTTCTTTATCTCCTTGACATCTGATGGGAAGGCGTTCCACAGGGCGGGCACCACTACCGAGAAGGCCCTCTGCCTGGTTCCCTGTAACTTGGCTTCTCGCAGGGAGGGAACCGCCAGAAGGCCCTCGGAGCTGGACCTCGGTGTCCGGGCTGAATGATGGGGGTGGAGACGCTCCTTCATGTCTGCAGGGCCAAGGCTGTTTAGGGCTTTAAAGGTCAGCACCAGCACTTTGAATTGAGCCCGGAAATGTACTAGGAGCCAACGTAGATCCTTTAGGACCAGGGTTATATGGTCCTGGCAGCCTCTCCCAGTCACCCGTCTGGCAGCTGCGCTCTAGACTAGTTGTAATTTCTGAGTCACCTTCCAAGGTAGCCCCACTGAGAGCACATGGCTGTAGTCCAAGTTTAACGAATCATTTCCTGAGAATGCTTGGTGTTTGGATGATGAGATACGCATGTAGACTTTTTTTAAAAAGTGAGTTTGCTCCCTTTGCGAATGACTATTCAGATGGGAGTAAGGTACTTGACCCGAAAGAGATTTAGCCAGAGGTCTTAAGGAGATCAGAAGAGCCTGCTGGATGAGGGAAATGGAGGCCTGCCTGGCTCAGCATCCCGTTCTCACAAGGGCCAACAAGATGCCCAGGTGTTAAGAGCCATCTCCACTTCCTGGCAAGTGGTATTCAGAAGCACTGTTGCCTCCGCCTGCAATTGCTTCTTTTTCCTGACCCCATCAGGTGCCTCCAATCCTTGAAGTCTTTCAATGTCAATTGCTCATTATTAGGTTTGCAAGACCTTCAGGAGGCAGGGGCAGGTCTTGAATCTCACAGTGGGCGAGAGTGCCTTCAACAACAACATTAAAAAGACTGTGCATGCAGCTTGCACTCTTGCATTATCTGGGGAGGGGGGTCCTGCCATCCTCTGCTCCCTCCACCCCTCTCCCAATTAACCTCCGTCTCTGGGGCTCATTAGTGGGAGAGTGCGCAGCATCACCTGAGCCTGCCCTGTGGTATCACCAGCCCCCCATTAAATCACCAGGAGCCGACCCTCAGCCTCAACTTTGGGTCCTGACATCTCAGGGTCTGAGGGCTTGTTTCAAAGCAATTGTATGCAAGACACACTGGGAGCCTTTTGGCTGAAGAGTGAGGCAGGAATGCTCCAAAATAAAGAAAGCCAGCTCAACTCTGGAGCAGAGAAGGCAGCCTTCGCCAACCCAGCGCCCCGGCAGGTGCTTCTGGGCCACAACAGCTCTCACCAGAGCCTTTTCCTTTTGCGCTCCGTGTAAGAGCAGACTTCCCACTCCCGTCCTCTTTATCCATGCGCCATTCACACCAGAGCATCTAGGAGGAGGCGGAACAGACTACGGAGGGATCAAGAAGCCTGCCAGCTGTCCTAATAGGATCCGCTCATCAGGGGAAGATGCAGTTCAGAACTGCAGACCCTTTGCCTTGTTCCAGCTGCCATTTAAAAATAACTCTCACTGCAAGATGCCCCCTGCAGGCTGCAAGAGGAACTGAGAGTGATGTCTGTTAGCAGCAGAGGTACATTATGAGATCAGCAGAAAAGGCCCCTGTGATTTCATTGGTGTGAGGAAGAGGCGACAAGATAAGAATGTATAAAATGGCAAAGAGAAAGTGATTTGGTCCCTCTGGTAACACTAGCTCATTGAAGTTTGGCAGAATCAGACAGGCTGCTCCTTCCAGCCCCGGGCCAGGGAGCTCTTTATGGCTAAGCCAGAACTCGGACTTCTGCCAAAGAGACTTTCCGCTGCAGCTCACTTGGACAGAGATCTTCTTCTCATGTATAAGGTGGAACAACCAAAACAGAAGCGACAGCCATTACTCTACTTGCAAACACTACTTTTTTAAAAAATTATCATCTTATTGTACAAGGCGGAAGGTGTGATGCGTTAAGGGCATCCTGGCCAAGATCATTGTCTTCCTCTCCCCTCTGCCATACAATGGGATCCCCTTTAAGGAAAAGCTGCAGCGCTTGGGACTTTTTGTTTTGGAGAAAAGGCAAGTGAGAGGAGACAGGATAGAAGGGGAGGGAAGGCCTGGCAGGGAGGAAGCGGGTTGGGAAAGGCGTCCGTCTCTCTTTCATGACACTGGAGCCCACAGGCATTCAATGAAGATCAATGCTGGAAGATTCAGGACAAATATAGGAAAGTCCTTCTTCCCACTGCACATAAACTGTGGAACTCCCTTCCACAGGAGGCCACCAACTTGGATGGGCTTACAAGAGGGTTGGACAAATTCATGGAAGAGAGTGCCACCAATGGCTACTAGCCAGGATGGCTCTGCTCTGCCCCTGCTTGGAGGCAGCGATGCTTCTGAATACCCACTGCAGGAAACTACAGGAGGGGAGAGTGGCTCTTGTGCTCAGGCCCTTCTTACAGGCTTCCAACATGCATTAGGTTGGTCCAATTCAAGCGGACAGAAACCCCCCCCCCACCTGCTTTCCTTTTAAGGTAAAGGGACCCCTGACCATTAGGTCCAGTCGTGACCGACTCTGGGGTTGCAGTGCTCATCTCGCTTTACTGGCTGAGGGAGCCGGCGTACGGCTTCCAGGTTATGTGGCCAGCAGGACTAAGCCACTTCTGGTGAATCAGAGCAGCGCACGGAAACGCCGTTTACCTTCCCGCTGCAGCGGTACCTATTTATCTACTTGCATTGGTGTGCTTTCGAACTGCTAGGTTGGCAGGAGCTGGGACAGAGCAACCAGAGCTCACCCCGTTGCTGGGATTTGAACCACCAACCTTCTGATCGGCAAGCCCAAGAGGCTCAGTGGTTTAGACCACAGCGCCACCCGCATCCCCAAAATTTGCCTACTAGGAAAAACGAAGCCACAAACCGATGTGCAAGTCCTAGTACCAGTTGTTAAATGTAATTGAAATAAACACCTAAGGTTTCCATAAAAGTGAGAAAATGAAATCAGAATGATAATTAAAAACTGAGCGGTACCTATTTATCTACTTGCATTGGTGTGCTTTCGAACTGCTAGGTTGGCAGGAGCAGGGACAGAGCAACGGGAGCTCACCCCATCATGGGGATTCGAACCATCGACCTTCTGATCAGCAAGCCCTAGGCTCTGTGGTTTAACCCACAGCGCCACCCGCATCCTTTTACCTTCTGCCAAATGACCTTGGACCCTGAAGTTGCCTCCCCGCCACCCGCCTGGCACTCAGGATCTTTCGCACTCCGTTGTGTAATATGTGTCTGTCTTGCCTGGGTCATCAAAGACAGTGGGCAGCTTCTTTGATGTAGCTTTTCTGATATGTTAATCTTAGGATGTTAATCTTAGGGCCAGGAAACAGATCTCACCTGAAGGTGATAATGATCGCTGTCTTCCTGGCCATCCTTCTTATCATTTATATTGCTTGTTTATCACCTCCTGGGGTTGCCAAATGCACTCCTTTGTAGTTCTGTTTTATTTACCCCATGCTTAATTAGTTTTGGTAGTTTAACTTGGTCCCCAGTGGGGTTTGTTGAAATGCTCAGAAGAAATCTGATTGGTTCTTAGAACACTCGGTAAAAAGTTCTTTTGTGAATAAAACGACCTGGGCCAGGGGGATAGAGACTGAGATTATTATACGCACCCTTCCCAGAGTCTTGCTGGTTCAAGCTTCTGTGTGTATTCTTATTCATCAGAGTTCAATCCTTCCTTTACTTTGAGAACGCCTCACCACCACGCAAGCAGAAAGGCGCAGCAGAAGTGTGTGGGCGGTTACCTCTAATAAGGGGGGAAGAGAACACACTTTCACCTGTATCTTTTATTAAGTTACACTGATGGCAGCTTGATTGATGCAGACAGACAAGGGCGGATATTCTACTAAACAAGCCCCAGGACTTTGGGAGATGAGGACAAAACAATCCACCTGAGGTTAAGCACATAACTTGGTTTTCAGGAAGGGGGGGGGGAGAAGGCTTAACCTTTGCCTCCTGCAGCCCAGTCTAGAATGCCTTGAACCCTTGAGTAGCTGCTACTTAAGATGAATAAAACCTGAGCACGCAAGGTGTGCTTAATCTCATGTCCCGTCTGACCACATGCAAACAGATTAGCATGAACAAACATGGTAAGCCCCTCCCCCCATTTCCTTCCAAGTCGTTATCAAAATGGCAGACATCTATCTGTGTTTGTGGGGATGACAACAGGCTGTTCTTCTTTCATTGTCAAATTCAAAATGGTGGATGGATGACACCCACACACTGTGCTAGGCTTCTGGTTTTTGGAAACGTCCATTAGAGAGCAGGGGACGGAACGTGGCTCTGTCAACTTGGAGGATCTTCAACTCGGTAAACAAAGCAACGGCCCCCCACTTCTTGGGGTGGGTGGGACTTCTTGTGCTGGTTGGGGTCGTGGAGGTCCTATTTCCCCCCACGCTGGCTGTTCACTAGCCAGCCCCCTTGCATTCGGGGTCCTGCTCCTCTGGAAGGAACCAGCTGCACCGAGTGGTCTGGTAAGGGAGGGCTGCAGAGAAGACCAGAGAGGGAACTTCCCTGGCCTGGCCTGGGGCTTCAGCACTCTCCGGGGGCTGGCTCTGCAGAGGGCCCTTCCAGCTTTGCTTTCTCTGTACCAAACCACCACAGGAATCCAGGAGGAGGCTGGCCTGTCTGCCTCACGGTCTGGAGGTGGCAGAAAGGAGACCCGTTAGCGGATGCCCAAGTCACATCGGGAGGAGCAGACCAAGGCAAATGTTGCAGCTGGTGGAGAAAGATTCCACAGAGGGAAAAACATCTGCAGGTGGTTTGGTGTGCGGGTGGACAAGATACCACCATGTAGGGAGACCAACTACCAGGGAAGTATTGTGTGAAGCTTGGGGGTTGTCACTCTCCTGTGGCGCTCAGTCGCTCTTGCTGTCCTCGCTGTCAGAATAGGCTCCCAGAAGGCTGAGGGAGGAAGCTCCTGCTTTGGGGACGGAAGCCAGAGAGGCCCCCCCAGAGGGGCTGCTTGTACTCCCAGCACCTGGAAACAGCCAAAACAGAAGCAAAGGTTTGACGTTTTGCACAAGCTGGGGAGGCAGAGACCTCAAAGTATATTCTAGATCAGGGATGGGGATGCTCCAGATGCTGCTGGACTCAACTTCCAGCAGCTCCAACAGCCAGCATGTTCAGCAGTCAGGGGTGGTGGGAGCTGCAGTTCAGCAACAGGAAACAAGAACTGCCAGCATCACGATGCCATTATCAAATCTATGGTGCGACCACCTTGGGAATACTGTGTACAGTTCCGGTATCCTCAGAAAGGAGGTTGTGGAATTTGAAAAGCTTCCGAAGAGGGCCACCAAATATATAAAGGAGACGGAGTAACTCTCCTGGAAGGAAAGGCTGCAGCATTTGGGACTTTGTCGGTTCACAAAAAAGGCAGAGACACATTTCCCCTCTCTCTCGTAATATTGGAACTCATGGGCATCCAATGAAGCTGAAGATTGGAAGATTCAGGACAGCTGAAGGAAGAGCTTCTTGGCGCAGCGCAGAGCTAGATGGCACAAGATGGCCGTGAGGGCTACCAAGTTGTGTGGCTCTAAAAGAGGCTTAGACAATTTATGACTCTCAACGGCTACCAGCCACACAGACTCTCCTCCACTTCCAGAGTCAGAGGCAGCAATGCTTCTGAATACCAGTTGCTGGAAACCACAGCTGGGGACACAAGACTTGAGTTCAAATCCTCCTTGTGGATTTCCCTTTGGGGATCTGGGGGGCCACTGGGAGAACATGAGGCTGGACTAATGGGCCACTGGCCTGATCTAGCAGGCTCTGGCATTCTTACCTGGAAAGCCATGTAAGACTACTGCCACGCGCTCTACGTGGGGCTACCTGGGAAGGCAACTCGGAAACTACAACTAATCCAGAAAGCAGCTGCCAGACTGGTGACTGGGAGCGGCTGATGGGACCATATAACACCAGTCCTAAAGGATCTACATTGATCCCATTACGTTTCTGAGCACAATTCAAAGTGTTGGTGCTGACCTTTAAAACCCTAAATGGCTTTAAAGGCCCTGTATACCTGAAGGAGCATCTCCACCCTCATTGTTCAGCCTCCAAGGGTCTTTTGGGGGTTCCCTTCCCTGTGATAAAAGAAGTTACAGGGAACCAGGCAGAGGGCCATCTTGGTAGTGGCACCTGCCCTGTGGAACGCCCTCCCATCAGATGTCAAGGAGACAAACAACTAAATGACTTTTAGAAGACAACTGAAGGCAATCCTGTATTGGGAAGTTTTTAATGTTTGATGTTTTGTTATGATATTTGTTGGAAGCTGCCTTGAGTGGCTGGGGTTCAAATAATAAAGTTACTATTATTATCATCATCCCATTAGTCCTTGGGGCAATGTAAAACCTGCAAAGCAGCTAACAGAAGCTTATCTTAGCTTCTGCGGCTTCCACCCACGACTGTGATGAAATGCAGGGTCTTAGGGTTTTGACACCAGTCTATTATTCCCACCCTACTCCCTAGAACCTAAGTTTACCATCAAATCTGATGGAAGAGAACCCGAAAACCTTGCCCACTATTTTGTAACACTTTGGTCAGCCTAATAAAGGAACTAGTTGACATGGCTATTTGTGTGTGTGTGTGTGTGTGTGTGTGTGTGTGTGTGAGAGAGAGAGAGAGAGAGAGAGAGAGAGAGAGAGAGAGAGAGAAATAAATACTTTTAAGCTCTCCACCCCCTCCCTTACCTGCGCCTGGCGGTGCATCTCCACTGTCTGCTCCATTGGCCGCACTACTAACTGGCTTCCTCTTGGCCGTCACCAGCCCAGATAGTTTGACCTTGCTTGAGAGTTTCCCGATGCTCCTCTCCCAGCTTTCCACCTTCAGCTTCTTTGCTTGAGGCTCTGAGTACTGAGATGAGACCGGGGGGGGGGGGGCGGGATGGGACAGGGGAGCACAATAAGATTTTGTGTTGCACGCTGGGGGTTAAAAGGCTAACAACTCCCGCACCCTATCTGCTCAACTCTGCAACTGTGGTTGGCACAAACAAAAACTTTAAAATTATGCATGTATAGTAAGTCATCTTTGTTTTCTTCCACTGAATGCACCAGGTGCAGGGGACCCTCTACTCTGCCAGGTATCGCTGAACTACAACTCCCAACACCCCCAGCAAGCACAGCCAATGATGGGAGTTCATTTATTTATTTCAACAATTCAATACTGTTTTGTCACAGCTGCCTCTAAGCACTGGACCAGATGCCCAATGCAGTAAGATTAAAAATGAAAACTATAAAATCTGAATGTGACTGAAGTTCCTGATGGAATGAAAAGCCTTCAGTAAGTGCTGGAAGTTCAAAAACCTCAACTAGAAGTTCCTGTAAGATTAGGCCCCAAATACAGAACCCACTGCTGTGAACGGCAACAGAGGAGAGTGCTCTTGAGCTCGGATCCTCCTTGCGGGTTTCTTTTTATGTGCTTATGGGTGCCTGGGCTCCTGGCGGATCCAAGCCAAGCATCTGTGTCAAGGGAGACCACTAACAGTCTTCCCAAAAGACTTCAGTGATCAAGCAGGGATGCAAGAGATGAGGCGTACCTGGAGGCACTGGGAAACCCCAGGACGTTTCTGAGCACAATTCAAAGTCTTGGTGCTGACCTTGAAAGCCCTAAATGGCCTTGGTCCTGTATACCTGACAGAGCGTCTCCACCCCCATCGTCCAGCCCAGACACTGAGGTCTTCTGGTGCTTCCCTCACTGTGAGAAGTGAGGTTACAGGGAACCAGGCAGAGGGTCCCCTCAGTAGTGTTGCCTATTTTACTTTTAAAAGACAACTGAAGGCAGCCCTGTTTAGGGAAGTTTTTAATGTTTGATTCTGTATTGTTTTTAATATTCGGTTGGAAGCCGCCCAGAGTGGCTGGGGAAATCCAGCCAGATGGGCAGGGTATAAATAATAAAATTATTATTATTATTATTAGACCCAAATTGTTAAAGGCCGTGTAAATTAATACCGGAACCTTCCACCTGGCCTGGTAGCGAAGGGGCAGCCCGTGCAAGCTTTTGAGCACCTGTCTATCCCCATCAACACTCCAGCTGCAGTGTTTTCCACCAGATGGAGCCTCCAGACCACACATAAAGTTGTAGCTATTGTTCAGCAATCCACACTATTCTGGCTGCATCTGCCTCAACAGTCATGATCTTGCTGTTTTCCTCCTGCTACTGTAAACACACCCTAAAATCAAAGGTGGTGCCCGAGATTGGGAAGGGAATTCCCTTTTGCATGGTGTGGGCAGGCAGAGGTGCCAAGTATGAACTCATCACTAGCAATGCAATGGAGACATGGCCAATGACCTGGGGCTCAGGGGGTGGGGTGGGGGTACATCTCTCAAGGCAGCTGTCTGTGGTGGGACAGTCCTCTCCGCACAATACCTCTTGCAGGATGTCTGTAGGCTTTGCTTTTGCAAACGGCTTAGCAGGACGTGAAGCAGAGTCCTCGTCCTCTGAATCAGAGTCTTGTAGCAGCCTCCTGCTCTGAGCTTGTTCCAGCATAGTTCTGGCGGGGCGACATACAAGCAGGCAGAACACAGGAATGTAGAAGGTTAGCTCATTGTGCCCAAAAATTTCAGATTGCTGCTAGCTGCTCTAAAGGAAGGATTTTGTCAAAGGAAACCAGGGTTCAGGGAGTAGGGGTGGAAAGCAATTCTAAATTTTACTATGTAATAAACATGTAAAAATGTAGCCATGCTGCTAGCTAGTTGGCCATAGGCAGGTGGCACGATGAGCTACAGAAGGGCTTCCCAAACTTGGGTCTCAGCTCCCATCATCCCTAGTCAGCAGGACCAGTGGTCTGGGATTATGGGAATCGCAGTCCAAAAGCAGATCCAAGTCTGGGAAACCCTGACCGACGGTGTGACAGGAAGGAGTGGACAGGAAGCCCAGGCAAACTGCAAGTGGGCTGCAGCTGCCCACAAACTCCATCGGCTCCTCAGTCACAGAATCCTAGAGTTGGAAGAGACCACAAGGGCCATCGGGTCCAACCCCCTGCCAAGCAGGGAACAAGCAGTCTCCCAGCGCCAGGGCCCCTGCCTCCGGGATCCACTTTGTCTGGCCGACCAGCAACACCACTGGCTGGTGCTACTGTCAGCCACCTCCCTCAGGGACATGCTCCTGCTGCTGCTGCCACCCAGCAAATTAGGAAGAAGAGCTGTTCCATCAGGAGGAGGAGCACAGGAAGGAACAAGATTGCCAGAAGAGGTGGCAAGATGGCCAGGGCAGCATGAGAAGGGTTAAGCTTTTTGCAGTTCTCCCTGCCCTTCTCACCTGCACCTCCAACGTGGGGGCAGGCCTGGCAGGGGAAATGATAAGCAGGGGGGGGGCAGTTTTACTAAGTTTTTATATATGCTGTAAGCCATCCAGAGTGACTGGGGAAACCCAGCCAATGGGCAGGGTATAAACAAACAGCATCATGCTTTTGGCAAGCTCTAAGGGGAAGGAGAGGGTTAGGCAAGCAAAGCAAGCGGGGGTAGCAGCCCCTAGTTAGCAATAAAGCGCACACACACACACACACACACACACACACACGTTTTGGTGTATGTGAGGCAGCCCTGGCTCTCACTTTGTCTCCTGCTCGTCCTCCTCCAGCTCCCGCTCTTTCTGCTGCTCCTCATAGTCTTTGTACTGCTGCAGCATGGACTCAAAGTCCACGTGGGCCTGGCGCTGGTTCAGCTCCTTCAGCTCCTGGAGGTTCTCCAGAACTTCCATCTCCAGCTTGGAGTCCTTGGTCCTGTTCTCCAAAACCTTCGGGGTAAAGCAGGAACATATGTTTTATTACTTTGTTATTCTTACACTCACTCAATTAAACTAACCAGTTTAACCAAATTAACTCAAAGCAACCTACAGCAATTAATGAAGAGGAGCTTAAATGAAAGGGAAGGTTTCCCTCGTGGGACTGGTGGAAAATACCTTCATTGGGTTGTTCAGCTCTTCATCCTCTCTCTCTTTCTGCAGGCGCTTCTCCTCTTCCTCCAGTAGCTTCTCGGCCTGGAAGTTCCGCGTGGCCCCATGCTCCATGGCATAGTCTGTGTTCTCGGGGTCTGTCTGACGGGGACACAGGAAGCAAGAGGGAGCTATTTCAGTGGGAGACCCATAGGCCAAGTTGCTCCTGGCCTGTGCACGACTGCTAGTGAGCGCACGGTTGGCCACTGTGAGGACAGCATGCTGGGCTAAGCCTGATCCAGCTGCTGCTGCTTTGTTCCTCACAGCAGGAGAGGCTCTGGCCTTCAAGTCCACTGGGGAAAGAAAGATGCTGGACTAGATGAGGGACCTTTGGGGTCTGACCCAGCAGGACTCTTGTTACGTTCTTACTAAACAAAAAACTTTATTTGCCCAAGCTGCCTTGAGCCATACTTAGCTAAAGGAACACAAATAATCAAACGCTGCCAATTTATTTAGGATGCATAGCAGGGAGGCAGAATCACAAAGCCAATTCTCTTGGCTCTACAGGTGTCCTTCCACTTACGCGCGATTGACTCACACGCAACTGCACATACAAGCAGTACAGGGAAATAAATAATTTGATCCAAAGCTGGAAATGGCAGGAGAGCATTGGAGAGTCCATGTGGCTCGCAAGGAGACCCTCCCCAGAGCCCAAAGAGAACGTCAGGGAGGGTGGAGGAAGCCACCAAAGTCTGGAGACACAGTGGGGCTTTGTTTAAAACCGCTCAGCCTCCCTGCCTCCTGCAGGCCCCAGAGCTTCAATTCTAATTATCCACAATTTCTGGATACAGTATTTTTGGTCCAGATTGGAGAGAGAGCAGCAGCGAGGGTGTTTAGAGGGTGTTTGCTTATCTGCAGGAGCCCAGAATGTAACCTCTGCATATGTGGGGAGATACCTGTAATCACCCTGTGCTAAGGAATGCATGATCAACACACCTCAAGGACAAGGACTTTCTTCTCCATCATGTGCTGGTCACCTCAAGGCTGGATCACTGAAATGCCACTCAATTTGGGGGTTCCCTTGTGCTTGACCCAGAACCTGCAGTTGGTGCAGAATGCTTTCCCACTGACCCGTGTTTCCAATTTGCTATTGCATTGATGCCTCAAATGGTGTCTTTCCATTATTTGTTTTTCAGCTGCACTGGGGAAAAAGAAGGATGAAGACAGCTCGTACCTTGAAGGTGATTTCTGCAAGGCAGCGGGTGCATTTGATATAAAACCGGAAGATGGGAAGCCCCAGGTAAGACTCATTCTGGACAGTCTCCTTCCGGGCGTTGAACTTCTTTCCTTTGTAGATGTACTCGCCACAGGTCTTGCACCTAGAGAGTTTAAACAGCTGCTTCTTCTTATTGGGGCCTCTGGGTGGCCAGTATGAGAACAAGATGCTAGGATGACTATTACTTAATCTTGGGGGCAAAAAAATTAAGAATGCCAGCTTTGGAGGAATAGATAACTAAGACGAGGATATTGTAAATATGGTTAAACATACAAGTATGGTAAGAGTAAGGGAAAGAAGAGAGTGTGGCAATGTTTTCACTGAAAAATGCAGTACTGTGTGTGTATTGATGTAATAAAGTACAAGAAAACGTAAATCTGCACAGATTGCTGTGAGTATTATAACCCTGTATTGCTTCCCTGTTTAGGAAAGTTTTTAATGTCTGATGTTTTATTGTGTTTTTAATATCCTGTTGGAAGCCGCCCAGAGTGGCTGGGGAGGCCTGGCCAGATGAATGGGGTATAAGTAATAAATTATTATTGTTAATTATTATTACTATTATTATTATTATTATTATTATTATTATTATTAGACCAGAAACTGTAATCTCAATTCTCAGGTTCACATCTGGTTCTTTATTCTTCGTTATTATATCTCAAATGAAATCTTTTTAGGTTCCACACAACTAAATCATTTCACACAGAAAGCTCTGGCGATGTAACTGAGCCAATAAGGCCCAAAAATTCTCAGGGGGGGAAAGGGTCTCACGCAACATTCTTCCTTACCGCATGTTGAAAGGTGCCATCAGTCGGACCACATACTGCCTGTCCTTTGGAAGTTTAAGCTTGGGGATCTTAGATGGATCAAAGTCAGGAGGGTAGTATTTCTAGGACACAAGGAAAAAAGATGGGTCAGATGAAAGAGCAGATCGTTCTCATGCAGGCTTTGCAGTGCCCAGGAGCTGGTGGTCACAAAACCACATCTGTTTTCCAGTAGCATAAAAACACCTAGTAAGCAACTTAGCACAACCTCCATCCCAAATGAGACAGGGCCAGCCAATTCTCTATTCCGCAAGCTTCTCTGGTCAATTTGCTTTTCAAGCTCCTTATTTATTTGTCTATCCCAATTTCCCAGCCCTGGAGAGACTGGCTGAAATTTGCTCCTGTGACACAGTGAACTTGGCCTCTTTGTTCTCTCTTGCAGCAAGGAGTGGTGAACCTTTTTGGGTCTGCTTGAGAAATCTGCTCACCAGTTGACCACACGATGTCTTCAAAAGCACCAACACTGGTGTTGGCTGAGCAAGGGAGTTGAGGAAGCCAGATTTCCCTTGCCAACTGGGAGTGCACTTCAAGGTTCCTGGTTGCATATTGAAAACCATCTCTCTACCTGCCTCACACCTGAAGTCACATGTGTTGACATCCGTCTGTCTTGAGAGATCATAGATTGCGCCTCCAGGGGTGAAGTCAAACTGCTGGAGAATCACAGCGCCTGCTGTGGCTGAAGAGTCTGCTAACTTGCAACTGCTGCCTCCCACATTGTTTTTGCTGCATTAGCAGCACCCAAGTGATCTCCCCGGGGCACAAGCCTGGGCTGTGTGTCTGGAGGTCCTGGGCGACCCAGATGACAAGACCCCCTCTCAGCCTCGCTGCTGTGGCCCAAAGGAAAGCAGAGCAAGACATTTGGCACCAGCTGGGCTGCAGGAGATGCTGGAAGGGAGCCCATCTGGGAGAAGGAAAACCCTGGTTCTAAACCTCTACTGCCTTGTGGGGCATCTTCAGGAGAAGAAAAGGCCCAGGAGTAATCCCTACACAAATTCACAAGTCCCTAAGGCACGTGGATTGTGCCTTGTACTCCTCCTTCCAGCAACTCCTTCAGCCAAGCATCTTGCTCTGCTCTCCTCTGGACCCAGCCCAGGACCCCCAGACTCACAGCCCCCACACTTTTTCCTTGGAGAGGTCATTTCTGTGCTGGTAACACAGTGCTGATGCCAACAGCCTAATCTTCCTCAGGGGATAACATGCGGAGGGAGGGAGGGGGCAAATCAGTATGCCATCTTGAGCTCCTTGGAGGAAAGGAGTGATGTAAAAGCAGTAATAAATGATATAGAATGGGGGTTGGAAGAACCAGATCTCTTAGGGAAACGAGATGTAAATGCTATAAGGACATACAGAAAATGGAGGTTATCTGAATCTGTTTTAGTACTAACAAAAAAATTTTTTCCTTCCAGTAGCACCTTAAAGACCAACTAAGTTAGTTCTTGGTATGAGCTTTCGTGTGCATGCACACTTCTTCAGATACCAAAAAAAAACAACAACAAATTTTTGTTTTGACTATGGCAGATCAACACGGCTACCTATCTGTAACTGTTTTAGTACTTTAACTTTTACACATTTTTGTGTTTTTTTCTGTCAGTTTTACTGCTTTGTTGTTTGTAAACCACTTTGAGGTTTGTTTGTTCTTACAGTCAAGTTGAATATATTTTATAAATAAAATAAAATACAAATGAATAACCCGGCATTGTCTGGCTGGCTCATCGGGGTCTCAAAGAGGGTCTTTCCTAAGGTTTGAACTTGGGTTTATGAGCACAGAAAAGCCAGTGAAGTGGCAACCCAGATTCAAATCTATCAATCAATCAAAGCGCCCCAGTCCTGCGAGGTAGGCTTCTCTCCCCCACCCCAACCAGGGGCTCCCCATTAACCGATTGCCAGCCCCGCTGTTTCCCAATGCCTCCCCCCCACCTCTCCTCTTCATCCCTCCAGCCACACAGGAGCCTTTTATCTGCCTGTCTCTCTACCCAATAACACAGAACCATATGCAGTGGTAACTTGGTTCCCAAATGCCTTGGGAAGTGTTCCAGTTTTCGAACGTTTTTTGGAAGCCTAACGTCTGCTGCGGCTGTTGGCTATTGTTTCAGGGGCGCCCGTGCCAATCAGAAGCTGCGCCTTGGTTTTTGAACATTTTGGAAGTCAAACGGACTTCTGGAATGGATTAAGTTTGGCGCTTTTGTTTTTGCTATTTATTTTGTGTTTTTGTGGCTTTTTCGGTTCATTTGTTTTTGTGACTGTGTGGTACCCTGTTCAGCTCCTCATTGATTGACTGTGTGACTGCGGAAATGGATAAAAGCCCCCCATCCAAGCAATGACCGTCATCAGTGCAGGTAAGAATGTTTTTTTTTCGTTTTTATCATATACAATGCTGTCTTATTTATTGTACAGTATATTGGTTATTGCTTTCCTTTTATGGATCAATGGGAGAAGGGGAACAGGGGCGGGGAAAGCGCGCCTTGGTTTTGGAACGCTTTGGTTTTGGAATGGACTTCCGGAAGGGATCGAGTTTGAGAACCAAGGGGCCACTGGAATCCCAGCGTTGGAAGGGACCCCCAGGTCCAGTTTCCCCCTCCCTCCCCAGGGCCCGATTCTGTCCTGGCTCCCTCCCTCCCTCCCTCCTGGGGGCAGACCTCGACCCCCCTCCCCACTCCTTCCCAGCCCCCCCTCGGGCCCCGGGATCCCCCCACAGGTCTCCCCCCCCCCAGCCAAGCCTCACTTTGGGGTCCCCTCATCTTTTCATCTTCACAACCACCCTGTGAGGGAGACCCCAGAACTGACCGCTGACGTCACAGCCCCCTCCCCCCTTCCACTCACATTTAACACTTTCCTCTCCGACATCTCGCCGCTTCAGCCTCGCCGGGACCTCTCCGCTCCGCCCCGCCTCTTCCCGCCTGCGATTGGCTGCAAGCGCGCCCTCTCCGGCCGGCGCTCCCGGCGCTTTCCGATTGGCTCCCATCACCGAATCTCTTCCTCCTAGAGCGTACAGCGTGCGTGCGTGCGTGCGTGAGATGCGTTGTCCTTCGCTTCAAGGCCGTCCGTCCAGGCAACGAGACCCCGCGCATTTTGGTTCCGGGGCGACGGGGAAGGCGCGGTTCTGCGAACATTGTAGGTTCGCTGCCGAAGGAGGAGCGAGTCTTTCAGGCAGGACAGAATTCGAAGAAGGGGGAGCCATTGAGCTCCAGAATTTGCTGTGCGCAATCTGGTTTTCTTGCTTTCTCAAGGGGTTCTGAGGCGACACCACAAACGGGTTCCGGATCTGCCCTTTTCCCCTGAGGCTGATGGCTGAAAACAAGACCCCAGAGGAGAAAAAGAAAAGCGGAGGAGAACATGCTCAGAATTTTGGACATGTTTGCTTATAGGTTGTTGGCATCTGCCTGTCTTGAGAGACAATTGCTAGATATAAAAACACTGGTCCCCTGAAATAAATTCTAAGCAAAATTGATGAAACAGCATGCATTTATTTGAGCGAACACAAAAACATACTTGCAAGATGGGTGACCAAGGCAGGCACACCCGAAAATAATCGCAGAAGCTTTTTTGCTCTCTCCGAGGGCAAAATTCCCCTCCTGTCCAGGGGTCACAACCTATCACGTCCGCCTAGTACAACATTAAACTCCCCGCCCCTGTTCCCCTTCTCCCATTCCTCTGAAGCTGGCGACCATCTCTCATATTTGTGATTTTCCTTATTTGGCATTATGTTTTCACCCCTCTACATGCGGTTTTTAGCAATAAAGCCATGTTCTCTATTTCACTGAGGCATATATTTGTTCTTTTTGCTGTTCTTCTTAACTGCAATTTCTGCAAAAGCATATAACACCTATTCTTTTGCTAGCATATTTAACTACAATTTTTTCCACAAGCTATATTAGAACATCCCTAGATAAAAATCTCCCAACCATAATAACCTTACGGCCTTATGACTGTAGCCTTATGAGGCTTTGCCCTCAGGTGGGAAAAATATTGCATAGGGTTGAGCAGATCTGACAATCTCCATTTCTCAGTTTTTTATTCCCCCTCCCCATAGATGTAGCCAGGATTTTTGTTAAGGATCAGGCCTTTGTTAGTGGGGATATATATCAAAGTAAAAAGGTAAAGGTAAAGGTACCCCTGCCCGTACGGGCCAGTCTTGCCAGACTCTGGGGTTGTGCGCCCATCTCACTCTAGAGGCCGTGGGCCAGCGCTGTCCACAGACACTTCCGGGTCACGTAGCCAGCGTGACAAAGCTGCATCTGGCGAGCCAGCGCAGCACACGGAACGCCGTTTACCTTCCCGCTAGTAAGCGGTCCCTATTTATCTACTTGCACCTGGGGGTGCTTTCGAACTGCTAGGTTGGCAGGCGCTGGGACCGAGCAACGGGAGCGCACCCCGCCGCGGGGATTCAAACCACCGACCTTTCAATCGGCAAGCCCTAGGCGCTGAGGCTTTTACCCACAGCGCCACCCGCGTCCCGCTATATATCAAAGTAGTTGCCCCCAATATAACACACTTTCACCTGTTATCTGCGCTAATACCTGGGGATGCCAGGACTGAACCAGGGACCTTTTGCTCCACCGCTGAGCTACAGCCCTGACCTGCTGTGGTCCTTCCCTGTTTCGGACCCTGAACCTGCCTCTGGCCCACAAAGACTGACAGTCTCCACCCTCCTGGTCCCCAACAGACCACGGCTTGGTAGTCTCTTGGCACCACACCCCACACTGGACTACAACTCCCATCATCCCTTCCCGTTGGCCATGCTTGTTGGAGCAGAGGCAAGTTGGAGTCCCCATCCCTGATGTATAGAGATGCTTACAGACCTCTCTCCATTATGGCCAGGCCTACTGCTGGGTAGGGCAGGAGGGGGGAACCTTTGGGCCTCCAACAACCTTTGTTGTTCAGCTACAAACAACAGCTGCCATCATTCCTGGCCAGGGGTTGGCAACCTAAGGCCAGGGGGCCAGATCCGGCCCAGTCGCCTTCTCAATCTGGCCCGCAGACGCTTCAGGAATCAGCGTCACTGTAAAATGTAAAGGTTCATTATTGTTTCACAAGTTGTGTATGTCTTTAAGGGCCAGGGCCAGGGCAAATAACGGGACCCAGTCTTGCAGCCGTGAAACATAGCAGGTGCTGCTGAGTTGTGTTTATCAAGCTGTGTCAGCAATTGGGTCTAGTATATAAAGAGCAGCACCTAGCTCCTCTCCCATTACCCTGGGGGATGGGTTGGTGGTTGGGTCTGGTTTGTTGTTGTTATCTTTAGTGTAAAAGGAGTTTTTGTTTTTGTTCTTAAAACCTTGATAAAATTTTTTAGTCAGCAAGCTCTCTGCAGCGCTACTAACCTGTGAATAGCCAACATTCTCCACTTGCTCCCCCCCCCCCCCCGCTCCAGCACCTGACCACGTGCCATTCTTTGTAAATAGCAAAGTTAGCCATCCTTCAGTCAACTCGGCCGCATTCCTTAAGAGTGAGTGTGCCTGGGCCGGAAGGGAAGGGAAGGCATTCTCACAGTGTGAGGATGCTTTCCACCCAGGGAGAGATTCTCAAGGGACACAGAGAGATCTGGAGGGCTGAATTTGGACCCCAGGCTGCAGGCTTCCCAAGGCTGGTCTTGAGGCTATCTGCTTTCCCTGCCTGCTGCTTTCCAGCAGGAAAGCATTCCCTCTCCTTAAATATTGTGGAAAGAATCTGGGGGGGGGGGGGGGAACAGGCTGGAGAAAAGGATGCTAAGAGCCCACCACCCCACACATACACTTTTTTGCTCCAAATTACACCCCCATTCCAGGAGCTGCTTCCCTGCAGAAGGTGCGGCTCTCTGGAACTGTTTGCTGCACACCTTTTGCGTGTGACATGAAGTTAGGACCAAAGTTCTCACAAGCTCTTGGTGAGTTTGTTAGCCAGCCTTCATGCTGACATGGGGAATAGATTTGGGACCCAGTGGGTGCAGATCTCCGGTTTCTTTTCAGGAATCCACGTTGAATGAAACATTCTCTGCTTGGAGCTAAAGTTGCAAGACAATGGAGCATGGACGCTAGGGTTTATCCAGGGTTAGTGTTGCTTAGAGTAGACCTACTGAAAGTAAAAGACACGGCTGACTTTGGTTGTGGGTCTCCTCTGAATAAAACTGAGTTGCTGACAAACCATTGACTTCTCCCTGGTGTGTAAATTTGACTGCTCTGCTTGTGGCCAGTGCCATTTTTACTGTCCTGGATATGAGCTTTTAAAATCCTGCGCTCGCTCAGTGGTTTGCTGCTGCATCTGAAAGTGAAATTCTGCTCTGGTCAGCTGCCAGATGCTTAGCATATCAAGGTCTTGCTTTCTGCAAACCTGGAATGAGGCTCCAAATACTTTGCCCTCTGCCTTGCACTGCCTGCGACTCACATCAGATATTGGTTGGAGGAAGAACAAGGTTTTCTGCCCTTAAAACAAAGAAACATGCACTTTAAAAATGATGCACATGTTACTTGCCAGGTCCTTCCAAGTCAGTCCTCTGATGGGATCCTGCCTTCCTTTTTTTAAAAAATAAGATTTTAATAATAGTTTTGAAAGGGTACAGTTAGGGTTACCCCAGTAAGCCCTAAAACTGTTTGTGAATTCCCCCCCCCCAGCCATGCCTTGCTTTAAGCATTTTTAAAACTGCATTTTCCTCTAAGACAAAAAGCGTCAGCTAAGCAGTCCTCTCTGTAACAAAAATGCTGTAGCAAAGAGCTGAGCTGAGAAGAGTAAAGCTTTTCGCTTCCCAGATCCAAGATGACCTTGTTCTGGCACATTGACTTGCAACATACTTCCGGGAGCAGAGCCAGAGAACGAAAAGAAACATTTCTATGTAAAATCTTTGAAGGGGGAGAGGGAAGAAAGGGGGTTTGGGGAACAGGATAAAAACCTGATGTAAAATGCTTTTTGCTGCGGCCTGTCTTTTGTAAACTCAATCACACAGGTGCCTCTGCCCCCCCCCCCAAGATGGCAGAATAAAAAGCTCTTTCTCTGGATTTAACCCCTTGGTGTCGTTTGGCTCCTTTTGTCTCTGCTCGGGTGCAACCAATTTTCCTACCCATGGATTAAAGGGCCTAAAAGGCTACAGTTTTAAAAAATACATTAAGATAAAAGAACCTAATCTAAATAAAAACAAAACAGAAAGGGAAAAGAAATCAGTGTCCTTTCTCAAAATCAACCCTTAACTCTTGTCTCACACAAAAAGTGGACGGCCTTCCCAGCTGTCCCCTGGGAGCTTTCCTCCTCACAATCTTTCACCTTTTTTAAAAAATAAAAATTTTAACCTGTTTTATTACCGTAAATTTGCTTTGTAACATAACATTATTATATATATTCTATAAGACAAAGAATACAAAAAACAATTCATTCATACTACAGTGCATAACTACATAACATTAATATATATATGGTTTCTGAAAAAAGGCTTACATAACAAAATCAATTCAATCAATCAATTTTTTTTGAAAAATAAAAGCTTTCTCCCTCCAACCCCCCCCTCCGGGTCAGGGTTAGGGTTATATACTAGACCCAATTGCTGACACAGCTTGATGAACACAACTCAGCAGCACCTGAAGTAAGGCACAGAAGTAAGAAGGAGAAAAAACTGAAAGAGACTGAAACGGGGGGGGGGGGCATTTTCTAAGAAAAGATGCCAAGAAGTCTTATAGAGACTGATATCAGGACTCAAACAATCGCTGACTATGGAAGCTTCTACCTTTTAATAACAAATTTTCTTAGAAGGAGCACCATATTTTCCTAGGCATATGCTTAATGAAATACATACACTGCATTTTAGCTTGAGAGAGCATTGTGCTCAACTAGGCTTTTGCAGCAGAAACATTAGGTTAACTTTGCAACAGATTCCGAAATAGACTCACAAACTCAAAAGTTGCAGCAAAACATCATCTACCATCAGACCCTCCTCACTTAAGCTATAGAGGGAAGAGGTGGGGTAATCCTCCTTTCAGAACACAAGGACATATACAGGATTTTCCTTTTCTTCCTACCACTTGGAGGAAGACTCTTTGTAGCCTTTTGCAAATAACAAACATTTGCACACTTCATTCTCATTTTTGTCTTGTTTAAGATTGATAAGGCCCAACATGGCTTTCTTAGATTTAAAATTTTGAAGCAAGCTTGCATTTTTATTTTAGATGGCACATTTAAGGTAAGCAGCTGCTGGATGTTACCTAAGGCCAATTTAAACGCAGGAAAAACGTTTCTTAAACACAAATTGAAGGGGACTGTCAAGAGTCCAGGTGGGAAGTAAGCACCCCCCGGGCTTCTTTCCCATCAGGAGTCTGCGGGTTCATTTCGGGAGAGGGGAGCAGCGATTTGTGGAGACCTGTAGCAGCCCGGAGGCAAGAGTCAGAGGCAAGGGAAGCTTCAGAGCTGGAGGAAGAGGAGCAAGGGAAGGGACACCCTCTCCTGCACCACTTGTCTCCCAGAACCAGGAGGGGACTGGCAAGGGAGGAGCAGAGGACGTTTCCATGCAGGCGCAGTCTCCAGCTGTGTAGGCGCAGTCCCTCAGGGAGAGAGAGACAAACTGGTGGAGGGAGAGTGTGTTGAATGGTTTCTTGAAATGTAAAGGTTCATCATTGTTCCACCCGATGTGTATGTCTGTAAGGGGCCAGGGCCAGAGCAAAATAACGAGACCCAGCTTTACCGCTGTGAAACATAGCAGGTGCTGCTGAGTTGTTGGGTCTAGTATATAAGGAGCAGCACCTAGCTCCTCTCCCATTACCCTGGGGGATGGGTTGGTGGTTGGGTCTGGTTTGTTGTTGATGTATTTAGTGTGTGTGTTTTAAGCTGACCTAACCTCTGTGCATGTGCAGAGTTCATGTCTCAGCAAATCTTTTATACCATTTAAAATGTTGCATCTTTTGGCTAAATTACCATTAGAATAAAGGAAGGGAAGCGTAAGGAGTAGATTTTAAAAATAGGGTTAGATTTTTTTAAAAAAATAAGAAACTCAGCAATTCAAGTATTCACCAAAGCTAGCAATAGTAGTTGGTCAAATTAAATTTCTGTTAACTCAGTTCTAAGGGATCATGTTTCCTTCTCATCTGGCCAATATTGTTTTCCTGCAGCCCAAGCAAAGGGAGCGCTTCCTTTATTTACAGGAATTGAGCGCAGGTGTTTATTAAAAAATGTGGGCTATCATTTTATGTGATTTCCCTCTGGTCATTCATGGAATAATCAGCCACGCCCTTATATATGGGAAAAAACGGCCAGAGTCAGAATTCATAGGATCTTTAACATTCTCAGTCATTTCAGCCTTACCATTTGCAGACAAATTTTTCTACCCTTTATATTTATTTTTTAAGTCTATTTGCCAATACTTCTGCAAAAAATTTGTAATCATTGTTTAGTAGTGATATGGGTCTGTCATTTTTTATTTTCAATCTATCAGTGTCGGGTTTGGGAATCATCATGATATGTGCCTCCTTCCAAGTCTCTGGTATCTTCCCTCCTCGCAAAATGCTGTTCATGACCTCGCATAACACCAGAGTTAATTGATCTTCTAAAATTTTATAATACTTGGCCAATAATCAGATTAGTTTGGGTTCCCATTTTTCCTTAACATAGATCACTACCCCTCCTTTTTTTGTTCACATTTGAGTTAATAAACTCAACCCCAAACCTTTTATTTGTCAAAATATGTTTATGTTTTTTGGCCACATGCGTTTCCTGTAAACAAATTACATCAAGATTCTTTTTCTTCAATACATTCTCAATTTTATTCCTGGATATAGATTTATATGACAGTCTACATAATATGAAAGCTGATCCTGACAATGCTTTTTTAAATATCATTTTAAAAGTCATTCTTTAGTAATAAGGAATTCCAAGTGTATCCAATACCATCTGAATTGCTTGCAGAGGATCAACAGTCTCTTTTATATTATCTTTCCTTAAAACCCATTCTGGTCTCTGCCTTGAAACGATTGTTGTCCTTAGAGGAGTTGCTGGGACAGAGAAATGCCCATTTTTGTATGCGGCCAACTTCTGCTTGGCAAGCATTCTTCGTGCATCCATTTGATGTTTCCGTGCTGGGAGTTTCAACAGGCTCTGAAGGCGAGTGTCTACTCGTGAGCTGCCGCGGATCTCAGGAGCTCTTCTGGAGTCCTTTGAAAGAAGAGCAAGCAGCTGGAAGCTATTTCCAGTTATTTTAGCTTAACAAATGTAGCGAAATAGTCATTAAATTTCTTCCATTCTTCGTGGTGTTCCTCCTCCTTCTGGTCGCGGACTTTTCCGGTTAGATCGGCTAGCTCCATAAAATCCATCATCTTCATCTGCCATTCTTCTACTGTTGGTAATTCTTGAGTTTTCCACTTTTTAGCTAACAAAATACGAGCCGCAGTTGTGGCATACAAAAATAAATTAATCTCTTTCTTGGGCAATTCCGAACCTGTTATTACAAGAAAGGCCTCTGGTTTCTTTATAAATGTATATTTCAACATTTTTTTCAATTCATTATAAATCTTTTCCCAGAAGTCTTTCATCCTGGGGCAGGTCCACCACATATGAAAGAATGTTCCTTCTTTTTCTTTACATTTCCAACATGTATTATCACAATTATGATACATCTTTGCTAATTTTACAGGAGTCAAATTCCATCATGGAACTTTGAAGTGTCAGGCATAGCTCTAATGGCTTTAGCCCAAACGTAGCAGAGTTTTCCTGCACAGCGAAGAAGCTAGTTGAGGTGGAAATGACTAGTCAGCTAGACTCAGAATAACTATTTACAGGATTTATTAAAAGGAAAAATAAAACCAGCAGAGTTTCTGCATACAAAACAAAGCAAAATAAATCCTTTCTTTCTCTCTCTCTCTCTTAACCATACACAGCACTGCTACTCCTAACACACACCTAACCCAAACTGTGCTAGCATTCCTAGATAACAGAGTTGAGTGCTGGTCATTAACCAATCAGAGTAAGTAGTTTCTAGGTCAAGCTGACCTTGGCTTTATGCCAAGACTAAATTGACACTGCCTTGAGTTAATTGTGTGAAGCCAGAATCTGTAAGTTTTCATGAGAATCAATTAACAGAAACTGAACAACATCATCTTCATAATATTTTCCTTTAACAAAGTACATGGGGTGAACTTCACTCCTTTCTTCCACAATCTTTCCCAGTCCTCAAACATTATATTATGTCCTAAATCTCTTGCCCAATCTATCATCACCGATTTAACTTGTTCATCTTTCGTATGCCACTCCAGCAAAAGCTTGTACATTTTAGATAAGTTTTTACCTTCAGTATCTAACAACTCCATCTCCAACTTAGATTTTTCCAAGGCAAAACCATTTTTCTTATCCAATTTATACAATTCGTTAATCTGGTGATAATGTAGCCAGTTTAGCTTACCTTTAATTTGCTCAAATGGTCTTAATTTATAACCCTTCTCTTCCTCTATTAATAAGTCATAATATCTCAACCATTTGGTATCCATATTTATTTTTTTCTGGGCCTTTGCCTCCATTGGTGAAAGCCATCTGGGTGTCTTTCTTTCTAAAAGGTCTTTGTATTTTATCCAAACATTATACAACGATTTCCTAATTATATGATTTTTAAATGCTTTATGGGCTTTTACTTTATCATACCACAAATATGCATGCCAACCAAACACATTATCAAATCCCCCCAAATCTAATAAATCTGTATCTTCTAATTTCATCCATTCTTTAATCCAACAAAGTGCAGTAGCTTCAAAATAGATTTTTAAGTCTGGCAGAGAGAATCCCCCTCTTTCTTTAGAATCCGTAAGTAATTTGTATTTAATTCTGGGTTTCCTCCCCTGCCAGAAAAATCTAGAAAGAGCTTTTTGCCATTCTTTAAAACATTTCACATTGTCTATAACTGGGAGGGCTTGAAACAAAAAAAGCATCTTTGGCAGCACATTCATCTTAATCACAGAAATCCGGCCCATTAATGACAATTTTAAGTTAGACCATACCTCTAAATCTCTTTTAATTTCATTCCATATTTTCTCATAGTTATCCTTATACAGATGCAATTTTTTCCCAGACAGGTTCACCCCAAAATATTTCTTTTTTCACAAAATCTAGGCCCGTTTTTTCTTGTAATATTTTCCTTTCTTCATTATCCAGATTTTTCTCTATTACTTTGGTCTTGCTCTTGTTTAATTTAAATCCTGCTACCTGACCAAACTCATGTATTAGCTCCAGTGCTTTAACTGCACTGGAGTCTGGATCTTGTAATGTCAGAACCAAATCATCAGCAAAGGCTTTTAATTTGTATTGTTTCGAACCTACTGTGATACCTTTGACTTGCTAAGTATGATTAGAAAAGATGAACAAGACCTCCAGTACCGAGATAAACAGCAGAGGGGACAGTGGGCACCCTTGCCTGGTTCACTTCTCAATTCTAATTTCCTCTGAAACCACATTATTTACAATAATTTTAGCTTTTTGTTCTTGATAGATCGCTTTAATACCATTTATAAAATCATGACCTCTCCCCATACTCTCTAAGTTATGTAACATAAAACTCCAAGAAACATTGTCAAAGGCTTTCTCAGCATCAATAAACATTAACATTGCTTTACAACTCTTTCTTGCTTCTAACTTTTCAAAATATCCATGACATTTCTAATATTGTCTTTCATATGTCTTCCAGGCAGAAATCCTGCCTGGTCTTTATGAATATACTCAGATAAAACCTTTTTTAGCCTATTAGCCAGTATATTTGCAAAAATTTTATAATCCACATTAAGTAGGGAGATTGGTCTGTAGACTCTTTGGAGCCTTTTTCAAATAACAAACATTTGCACACTTCATTCTCATTTTTGTCTTGTTTAAGATTGATAAGGCCCAACATGGCTTTCTTAGATTTAAAATTTTGAAGCAAGCTTGCATTTTTATTTTAGATGGCACATTTAAGGTAAGCAGCTGCTGGATGTTACCTAAGGCCAATTTAAACGCAGGAAAAACGTTTCTTAAACACAAATTGAAGGGGACTGTCAAGAGTCCAGGTGGGAAGTAAGCACCCCCCGGGCTTCTTTCCCATCAGGAGTCTGCGGGTTCATTTCGGGAGAGGGGAGCAGCGATTTGTGGAGACCTGTAGCAGCCCGGAGGCAAGAGTCAGAGGCAAGGGAAGCTTCAGAGCTGGAGGAAGAGGAGCAGGAGGCAGACTAGGCAAGGGAAGGGACACCCTCTCCTGCACCACTTGTCTCCCAGAACCAGGAGGGGACTGACAAGGGAGGAGCAGAGGACGTTTCCATGCAGGCGCAGTCTCCAGCTGTGTAGGCGCAGTCCCTCAGGGAGAGAGAGACAAACTGGTGGAGGGAGAGTGTGTTGAATGGTTTCTTGAAATGTAAAGGTTCATCATTGTTCCACCCGATGTGTATGTCTTTAAGGGGCCAGGGCCAGAGCAAAATAACGAGACCCAGCTTTACCGCTGTGAAACATAGCAGGCGCTGCTGAGTTGTTGGATCTAGTATATAAGGAGCAGCACCTAGCTCCTCTCCCATTACCCTGGGGGATGGGTTGGTGGTTGGGTCTGGTTTGTTGTTGATGTATTTAGTGTGTGTTTTTTTAAGCTGACCTAACCTCTGTGCATGTGCAGAGTTCATGTCTCAGCAAATCTTTTATACCATTTAAAATGTTGCATCTTTTGGCTAAATTACCATTAGAATAAAGGAAGGGAAGCGTAAGGAGTAGATTTTAAAAATAGGGTTAGATTTTTTTAAAAAAATAAGAAACTCAGCAATTCAAGTATTCACCAAAGCTAGCAATAGTAGTTGGTCAAATTAAATTTCTGTTAACTCAGTTCTAAGGGATCATGTTTCCTTCTCATCTGGCCAATATTGTTTTCCTGCAGCCCAAGCAAAGGGAGCGCTTCCTTTATTTACAGGAATTGAGCGCAGGTGTTTATTAAAAAATGTGGGCTATCATTTTGTGTGATTTCCCTCTGGTCATTCATGCAACAATCAGCCACGCCCTTATATATGGGAAAAAATGGCCAGAGTCAGAATTCATAGGATCTTTAACATTCTCAGTCATTTCTGCCTTAGCATTTGCAGACAAATTTTTCTGCCTTTTATTTACAGGATGGTCAAGGCTCATTCTACTTGACTATATGAATTGTTATGTGCTTAAACTTTGAATAGACTTGGAAGTCTGATCTTTAAATAATAGACAAAATGATAAAAACTGTTATCACTCAAATGCTTGATATTGCCAGCTCTGCTTCAATAACATCACGGTTTCACCTCTCACCTTTTAAAACCACAAATTGGGAGAGTTGAAAGGGACCTTGGGGTCATCTAGTCCAACCCTCCAAAATATAGGGTTCACAGCAAGATTTGTACTACGAAAGAGACACACACATTTAAGTACAGATGCATAACTGGGAAAGGAAAGGAAACACAGCAATGCTCCTATCATGCAAGTACGCACATGTACTAAGCAAAAGAAAAATAAAAGTACCCAACTTTAAACAGAACCCTTTTAGCAGATCTTGCAGCTAATTTGAGTGAGAGTTAGACTAAAGAGTGCAAGTTCCTAGAGAAATGATCTTTAAAGAAAGATACAAGTGAACAGTTTTCCTAAGATAGGGAGAGGATCTTTTATAAAGCATAGGGTTAATTTCAGTTGCTATAACCACTTACAAATAACAAAACAGCCATAAATTTGATTTATAAGGAATACAAAAGTGAACAATTTTTCCTGGACTTGCATAGGAATAGTAAGCCTAATTAGGATTTTAAAATTACCACACATAGGAAAGTGAGATGCAGGGTACTTTTAGCAAAGTTCGCCCCCGCTTTCTTTGCACTTTCCTTTTAAAGGAAGCTTACTCGAGAGTAAATTTACCTGGCACAGAAGTAAGAAGGAGAAAAAACTGAAAGAGACTGAAGGGGGGGCATTTTCTAAGAAAAGAGGCCAAGAAGTCTTATAAAGACTGATATCAGGACTCAAACAATCGCTGACTATGGAAGCTTCTACCTTTTAATAACAAATTTTCTTAGAAGGAGCACCATATTTTCCTAGGCATATGCTTAATGAAATACATACACTGCATTTTAGCTTGAGAGAGCATTGTGCTCAACTAGGCTTTTGCAGCAGAAACATTGGGTTAACTTTGCAGCACATTCCGAAATAGACTCACAAACTCAAAAGTGCAGCAGAACATCATCTACCATCACAAAGGAGTTTTTGCAGGCAGTACCTCTCCCCCTGGGAAATGCTGTGCCATGTGGCGCAGGATGGAGCACTGTCCATACGGGACAGTTGCTGCTTTCCTGAGAAGAAATTCTGGAGGAGTCCATCATTCCTGTTTCTTGGCCAGCTTATTGGGGCAGAAACCAGAGTGGTCCATCCTCTGGTTATCTCCCCTCACTGCAATTAAGTGAAGCTACAGGGAGCTATGCAGGGGGCCTTCTCAGCTGTGGGGCCCACCCTGTAGAACCCCCTCCTGTCAGAGGGTGATAGGACATAAAGAACTATCTGACCTTTAGATGCACATTTCCCATAGGTCCCCTCCTGCTTTCCCACTGCCCCCCAAAGGGAAGTTGGAGAGACAGCTGCCAATTCTCTGCAAGGGACAGTCCCGGCCCAAAAGGGGGGCAGGCGTTCATGGGAGCTGGGCTCTGCCCTGAACACCCAACTCCTTGCCCTTCTTTAGCTGGGTCTGGAGAACCATAAAAACCTGCCACAAGTCAGGGGGGTCTTATTTCCACCGCCTTGGTTCCACATTCCCCTTTTCTGAATCCGAGCGTGCCAGGCCTGTGCTTAGGTGGCCAGCGTGAGAGGGACGGGTGGCTCAGCACTTACGTTTTCACAACAGTCACTGAGCAGAAACTCGGAGTACACTGTGTTAAAATATATATTTAGCAGCAAAGCTGTGCTTCTTGCAGGTTCTTAAGAGAATCTCTGCCAGACCATCTGTGCTCATTGCAGTGTGAACAAAACTTTGCTAAGTTAATCCTGTTACGCTGGGCGGTTTTCCAGGGAGCAGATCCCACTGAATTGGATGTTGCTTGCACTTGAGTCAGGAGAGGGTGCAGGTTCTAGTCAGTCATAACTCGGTTGCAGCACTGACGGCCCCCTGCATCTCCAACTGGAGCTGGCCAGGATTCCTGCCCCCCCCCCCCGGGTGCTGCCCCTGCCAGTCAGTGTGGTCAGTACTGAGCTAATTGGACCAATGGTCGGAGGCCTCTTCTTTTTCCTGCACAAGGCTTCAGTCATGTACTGTGAGAATCAGCCACACAGAACACAACTCTTGAGTAGGCAAGTGCTGTGACTCTGCCGCATTTCTTGCAACCGACTGTATGAAAAAGGCAGCACTTGAAATGTGAAAAGAATCTGCTTTCCAATTTACTGGGGAACCTTTTCCAGCCCTCAAAGCAGAATAAATGGTGCAGCTTGCGAAGAGGCCAACAGCTCCTCCTTCCTGCGCTGCTGCACAGGCCTCCTCCGCAGGGCTGGTTTTTGCTTCTTTCCCGGGCAAACACACCAGCCTGCTCCTTTCCAACCTTAACTCCTGTTTAACCTTTATAAGAAAAAAACCCCTGCTCCTTTTCCTTTACGGGGTATCCATAGCCTGTAGAGAGTCCTTAAGTGGGTTCCCTATCGGTCGTGTGTCTGGGGGTCCTGGGCTGCCCAGACAATGAGACACCCCCCCCTTGGCCTCACTGATGGGGTAAAAAAGGAAAGCAGAGCAAGACGTTGGGCATCCGCTGGGCTGCAGGATTTGCCGGAAGGAGGCGTGGAAGGTGCCATCCAGCCGCCTTAGGGACTTTGCTCCAGATTTATGCAGGGTTTACTCCTGATCCTTTCCCCCTCCCAAAGATGTCCACAAGGCAGCGGGTGCAGATACTTCCTCAGGCTTTTCTCCCAGAGCCTGTCTCATGGATGGGTATAGCCGCAAGGACCAGATACAGAATTAAGGGGCATGGAATTCCTGAGTGCTTTTGTGGACCTTGCCACTGCTGCAACCCCCGGCGCGTGTGCATGTTTTGAAATCCCCAACCCTACCTGGTCTTTCATCTCACACACCCCTGTGAACCCAGGCAGCTTTCTGGAGCCACCTCTGCAGACACAAACTAGGACAGGTTACCTGCCACCACCCCAAAGGTTGCTTCCTTGCCCTGTGACGGATGCTAGTGCGGCAGCTCACCTGTGACACTTGAGCTCCGCCATGCCTGGAGCAAAGTTTGAAGGCCCGGCTGTTTCACTGGCAGCTCAGGTTCAGAAATCCCACTCCAAGGGGCCACTTCTGGGGTTTGCCAGCCCCCCCCAGCCCACGGAGCCACGTCCGGCTGTTAACAGGAAAGCCAGCGATGGCAGTCAGTGCAGCAGCCAGCTTTGCAAGGGACACCAAGACTTTCAGGGTGACCGTGGGCACTGCTTTCAGTGCCTGCGCATCTTTTGGAGAGGATAATAAAAGGCGGGGGCCAAGGGGCCACTTTCTACCCCAGCGCTCTCAAGCCCGGACCCTCTCTGGACCTTTTTTTGGGGGGGCGGTCCCCAGAGCAAGACATAGGCGCATGCACACCACAAAAGCAGCAAATGTGGCCCCTTTCTGCTGTCCTTTGGGCCTGGGGGAGTCTTTTCTCTGGCTCCACCCTCAAGTGGCCTTCCTCCTGGTGAGGTCCTGCAGGCCTCCCCCCCAAAAAATCACCTCCTCTCTGCTGCCTCTCTCTGCCCACCCCACAGCCAACCAGCATCACAAACTTGGAGCAAGGCCTAGGGCAGAGTGGGAGCTCCCCCACATACCCACATGGATGGAGCAGGAGGGGTCCTGGGGGGCCAGACCCTGAGAGCAGGATGGAGAGTGAGGGAGGGGTGGGGTTCACTTATAGGGTGAGGGGCAGGCTGTGCCACAGCTATGGTGGCTCAAGGGCAGGGGGGCACCCCTGCCACATCCAATGGCCCCATCCTGCCAGGGTCCCTAGGAGGAGCTGCTTCCCATGGAGGAGGCAGGGGGGGTTGGGGCTCCCCGCTTCTGACCTCTGTGGGGAGGGGGAGCCCTCTGCGTTTGGGGGGAGGCAATGGGAGTCCAGAAGGACACCCCCCCTTTAATAGTAAATAGTACAGGGGCTTGCTCCTCCTGTAGCCTTATTAACCATGGGTAGGAAAATGTTGCACCCAAGCAGAGACAAAAGAAGCCAAACGACACCAAGGGGTTAAATCCAGAGAAAGAGCTTTTTATTCTGCCATCTTGGGGGGGGGCAGAGGCACCTGTGTGATTCAGTTCACAAAAGACAGGCCGCAGCAAAAAGCATTTTACATCAGGTTTTTATCCTATTCCCCAACCCCCCCCCCTTCTTCCCTTTCCCCCTTCACAGGTTTTACATAGAAATGTTTCTTTTCGTTCTCTGGCTCTGCTCCCGGAAGTATGTTGCAAGTCAATGTGCCAGAACAAGGTCATCTTGGATCTGGAAAGCAAAAAGCTTTACTCTTCTCAGCTCAGCTTTTTGCTACAGCTTTTTTGTTACAGAGAGGACTGCTTAGCTGACGCTTTTTGTCTTAGAGGAAAATGCAGTTTTAAAAATGCTTGAAGCAAGGCATGGCTGGGGGGGGAATTCACAAACAGTTTTTAGGGCTTTCTGGGGTAACCCTAACTGTACCCCTTCAATGAAATAAGTACTTTCCGAGGTTCTCTTTTTAATTCAACAAGCTTAAAATGCATTTATTTCAGAGGTGGTTTTTCTTTTGTGAGAAGAAAAAAAGAATGCCTGCCACACAGGTGTTTTGTGCTTTTGAATTCTTTCTCCAATTCCTTGTTCTTATTTGCCAAATCCTGATATTGTTGCCAAAAGCAAATCGAGATTTGTAAAGATTGTATTTTTAGGGAAGTGAAAACCCGTGTCCGTAACGTAGGCTTGATCATCTCCTCCTTGGTTTCCTTTCTCTTTTTGCCAAGCCCTTCGTCGTTCTTTTCTTCCAGTGTGCCATAGACCAGTTTCTTTCCTGGCACAGTGTTTAATATTTTGTGGAACTCCTCCAGTGGGGCTGCCCGAGGAAAGAGCCATGACTTACTGTGACCGCCTGCCCAGCCCAGAGGACATATCTTGGGGTAAATTTGTAAGCCACCTCTTCTCCCTCTGTTATGGTAAAATCTGGGTGCGAGGCTGCTCTGCCACCCAGCTCATCGGACTAAGTCCGCGGGTCCCTGCGGAGGAAAATGAGCTCAGCCGGAGACAGGAGCAAACTGCGGAAGATCCCAGTTTATTGCACAACAGGTTCAAGGCGAGATTGAACCCCGAGAAAGGGGTGACATGAACTTTTGAAACTTCCCTCCATGTCCCAGGGTACAGTGCGAAATACATCATCATTGCATCATGAATATATTAAAGAGGAGTTGAGTTACACAGAATTGTGTCATGAATACATTAAAGAGGGGTCGGGTTAGACGGGATTAACATATGTTTTTTAAAAAAATAAATGTTCATTGGAATTTTACAAAACATAGAAATCAAACAAACACATATATCAAAACAGAAAACAGAAAATACACACTTAATAAAGAAAAGAAAAAAGAAAAAGAATCCACTTTTAAGTTTCAAGGTTCTATATCCCTCTTTTCCTGACCTCCTCACATCTCCCTTTTTTGTATTCCTCTTTATTCCGTCAAATTCAGCAAATTCTAACCCTCTTTCAAACCTCGTTTATAATTGTATATTCCCACTTATTATGTCTCTAATTTCCCTTATCTTGATCCTTTACTCCACCCTATATACTTTGACATATTATTCTAGTCATACCCCCCTTCTCTTTTTTAAAATTCTTTTTTCATACCTCTTTTAACCATGTCCCAAATGCCATGTTACCTTCACATCCCACATCATTTTAACATTCAAACATTTTATAATATTTCTGTAGATAATCCTTGAACTTTTTCCAATCCTCTTCCATCCAACTCTTCTCCCTGGTCTCGGATTCTGCCGGTCATTTCTGCCATCTCCATATAGTCAATCACTTGCATCTGCCATTCTTCCACGGTGGGCAAATCTTGTGTCTTCCAATATTTAGCGAGAAGTATTCTTGCTGCTGTTGTTGCGTACATAAAAAATGTTCTGTCTTTCTTTGGCACCAATTGGCCGACTATGCCCAAAAGGAAGGCCTCTGGTTTCTTAGGAAAGGTAAATTTAAATACCTTCTTCAGTTCATTATAGATCATTTCCCAGTAAGCCTTAACCCTTGGGCATGTCCGCCAAAGATGAAAGAATGTTCCCTCAGCTTCTTTACATTTCCAACATTTGTTGTCTGGCAGGTGATAAATTTTTGCAAGCTTAACTGGGGTCATGTACCACCTGTAAATCATTTTCATAATATTCTCCTTTAAGGCATTACATGCCGTAAACTTCATACCGGTGGTCCACAACTGCTCCCAGTCAGCAAACATAATGTTATAACCTATGTCCTGCACCCATTTAATCATAGCTGATTTGACCGTTTCATCCTGTGTATTCCATTTCAACAGCAAGTTATACATTCTTGACAATATCTTGGTTTTTGGTTCTAGCAATTCTATTTCCAATTTTGATTTCTCCACCTGGAAGCCAATTTTTTTATCCAAATTATAGGCCTCTCTTATTTGATAATAATGAAGCCCGTCTCGCACTTTATCTTTTAATTTCTCAAAACTCTGCAATTTCAATTTGTCACCTTCTTGCTCCAAAATTTCCCAATATTTTGGCCATTTGGCCTCCATATTGAGCTTTTTCTGAGCCTTAGCTTCCATTGGCGACAGCCACCTTGGGGTTTTATTTTCCAACAAGTCTTTATATCTTATCCAGACATTGAACAATGCTTTCCTGACAATATGGTTTTTAAATGCTTTATGTGCTTTAACCTTGTCGTACCACAAATATGCATGCCACCCAAAAACATTATTAAACCCTTCTAAATCCAAAATGTCTGTGTTCTCAAGAAGCAGCCAGTCTTTCAACCAGCAGAAAGCTGCTGATTCATAGTACAATTTAAGGTCTGGCAGGGCAAATCCACCTCTTTCCTTTACATCAGTTAATATTTTAAACTTTATTCTGGGCTTCTTGCCCTGCCAGACAAATCTAGAAATATCTCTCTGCCACTTCTTGAAACAATCCATCTTGTCCAAAATTTGCAATGATTGAAACAAAAATAACATTTTTGGCAAAACATTCATCTTTATAGCTGCAATTCGACCCAACAAGGAAAGCTTCAAATTAGACCAAATTTCTAAATCTTTTTTAACTTCTAACCAACATTTCTCATAATTGTCTTTAAATAGATTCAAATTTTTCGCAGTCATATTAATCCCTAGGTATTTCACTTTCTTCACCACAGTTAAACCTGTTTCATTCTGAAACCTTTCCTTTTCCACTGATGTTAACTTATTTAATCTAAATCCTGCCACATGACCAAATTCTTTAATCAATTCTAAAGCTCTTTTCGTACTAGATTCTGGCTCCTGTACTGTCAAAACCAGGTCATCTGCAAAAGCTTTCAATTTATATTGTTTGGCTCCGACCTGAATTCCTTTAATAGACCGGTCCCTTCTGATCATGTTCAACAGCACCTCCAGGACCGAAATAAATAATAATGGAGAGATAGGGCAGCCCTGACGTGTTCCTTTTTCTATCTTAAATTCTTCTGTCACCACATTGTTTACTATCAATTTTGCTTTTTGTTCTGAATAGATTGCTTCTATACCATTTTCGAACCCCTGTCCCGCACCCATCCCTTTAAGATTTTTCTTCATAAAGTTCCAAGAAATGTTATCAAAGGCCTTCTCCGCATCAATAAAAATTAATGCTGCTTTTGTATTAATATTCGTTTGCAACAGCTCCAAAATATCAATTATATTCCTTGTATTGTCAGATAAATGTCTGCCTGAGAGAAAGCCTGCCTGATCCTTATGTATTACTTCAGCTAACACTTTTTTAAGTCTATTAGCTAAAATATCTGCAAAGATTTTATAATCCACATTTAAAAGGGAGATGGGACGGTATTTCTTTAGTTGTGTCTTTTCAGATTCTGTCTTCGGTATCAGTGTGATGTATGCTTCCTTCCACGACTCCGGCGCCTTCTTCCCCTCCATAATCTCATTGCAAACCTCCTTTAATGGTTGAATTAAATAGTCTTTCAAGATCCTATAGTACTTGGAGGTTAGTCCGTCCGGCCCTGGAGACTTGCCCAATTGCATATTCTGAATGGCACCTTCAATCTCAAGATCTGTAATTTTATAATTTAAGGTTATCTTATTTTCTTGAGATATTTTTTGTAGTCCATTGGTTCTTAAAAATTGATCTATATCAGTCTCTTTCTGTGGCCCTTGCGTGTAGAGTTGTTTAAAATATCTCTGGAAGCACCTTCTAATCTCCACCGGGTTCTGTATATTTTCCCCTTCAATCTCAAGATTTGTAATCGTATTTAACTTCTGTCTTTTTTTCAACTGCCACGCCAATAGTTTTCCACATTTATTAGCTGACTCAAAAGTCTTTTGTCTCACTTGTTTAATTTTCCACTCTACTTCCTGATTAATCAATTTCATATATTGTACCTGATATAACTTAATTTCTCTTAAAATCTCTTTTGAGTTTGGTTTTGATCTTAACTTCTTCTCTCCTTCTTTTATTTTCTCCAAAAATTTTCCTTTTTTCTCATTTTGAGATCTCTTTTTTATTGCATTCTGTTGAATCAAGAACCCTCTCATGACCGCTTTACTTGCGTCCCAGATTACTCTTTTTTCCACCGTAGTTTTCAGATTTACCTCAAAGTAGTCTCTCAAGGTCTTTTGGGCCTTCCTTACACTCTCCTGATCTCTTAGCAAGGTGTCATTCATCTTCCATCTGAAGGAACCGATAGGTGTTAGTTTCATTTCCATCCTTACAGCATTATGGTCGGAGCAGGTTTTTGGGCAGATTTCCACCTTTTTTATCTTAGGTGCCAGTCCTCTAGTTATCCATATTTGGTCAATTTTAGTCCATGTCATTTTGGCTTCAGAAAAAAATGTCCCTTCTCTACCTAGGGGGTTTTTGGTTCTCCAAATGTCAATCAAGTCCATATTGTCAGTCAGTTCAAAAAAAGTTTTCGGTAGTCTGCCCTCTTTCATTACAGTCTGTCTTTGTGCTTTATCCATGTTCGTAGATACCACTCCATTCATGTCTCCCATCATAATGATGTTATTATAGTCCGTAAAGTCCAACATTGTCTCATGCAACTTCTTGTAAAATTCCGATTTCCCCTCATTTGGTGCATAAATTCCTAGAATCAAAAATTTTTCTCCTTGGGTTTGAATTTCAATTGCCAAAATTCTTCCCTGCTCATCTTTAAAAAGAAATTTTGGTGATAGGCTTTCTTTTGCATAGATAACCACTCCTCTCTTTTTTACTTTGTCTGATGAAATAAATTCTTGGCCTAGTTTTTTATAAATTAAAACTTTCCTGTGAAGCCTAATCACATGTGTTTCCTGTAAACAAATTATGTCCAATTGTTCCTTTTTTAATAGATGAAAGATTTTTCTCCTCTTTTCAGGGGAATTCAAACCATGAATGTTCCAACTTAGTAGTTGCAGGGACATGTTGAAATAGTTCTATTTTCCTCCTACTGCTCCCAAGAGTTTTTCCTCCTTTGACTGTGGTATCTCTTTGTCAGGCTCTTTCAACCCCCAAGGTGTAGGTACCAAACTTAATAGTCCAGGTCCTAAGTCTCTTATTTCTTCTACGACCCCTTTCTGAAGGTCTTCTCCGTAATCCTTCAAGAATTTTTCCTTGTCCTCCACAGATTTAATTTTAACTTTTTTCCCTTTAAAGGTAAAGGACATCCCCTGGGGGAATTCCCATCTGAAGATAATTCTGTTACTTCTCAGTAGTGTCACCAGATCTCCGTAGTTAGATCTAAGGTCTAGTAGATGTTTCGGAATATCCTTGTAAATTTCCACCCTTGAGTCTTTGATCTCTAAAGACTTCTGAAAGTGCGCACTCAGGATCTTGTCTCTTTCTTCCTTCGTTCTGAGGGAGATCAGACAGTCTCTCAACTTAATCTTCCTCCCTCCCTTTCCCAATCTGAATGCACTTACAATTTTAAAATCTTTCTCCTCTTCCAGAGACCAGAATTCTGCAAATTCCTTTGTCAAATAATTAATTAAGTCCTCTTTATCAAGTTCTGGTACTGACCTTATTCTCAAATTGTTTTCCTTATTTTTTAATTCTATCATAGACAGAAGTGCCTGATGTTCCCCTATCTGTTTACGCATAGGTTTAATTTCTTCTTGGACTTCCTCAACTTTCTGCTTGGCCTCCTCAGCTGTTTTATGATTTAAAGTAGTGTCTTCCAATAATTTCCCAATGGCTTGCGCATTTAAGCTGACTTGCTGGGTCAGATTGTTGATACTGGCAGTATTTTGGTCAATTTTAGTTGACTGGTCAGTCACTTGCTTACTCAGACCCTCCAATTTTTCAAAAATTTTATTTAACACTGAAGTGAAGTCCCCTCCTGAGGCCATTCCTTCAGCCCTAGTTTGATCTAGGTCTTCCTCTTGTGTCACAGAAATCGTGGGAACAGATGATCTGCGTAGCTGTGAAGTTATAGTAGTCTGCTGTGTTTTGGCTTTAGCTGATCTTGTCTTCCCACTCATCCCACTTGTCTATGCGTCAAGGTCAGTCCCACAGTCTGCTTTTCCCATGGAAATCCCCTAGTCCACAGATGGAAAATTCCCCCAGTATATTGTCAAACTTCAATGCACCACTAGAGGGACACTATGTTTAAAGATGTCGCAGTTTGTAAAGTTTTCCCCAAAATCACAAAGTGTCCCCGAAAAGTTAACAGTAGCCAATCACCAGAGGACCTTCAGAATCCTTTAGAATCCTTTAAATTCCGCAGAGTTGCTCATAAGAAATTACAATGTCTCCAAAGAAAGGTGCAAGATGCAATGTAACAGTTCCAAGTAGCCTTCTAGTTCCAGAGTTGACAGCCCGATAACCGGGAGTTCAGTTATTTTATAAATCCAGAAACAAAGAGGTAGAAGTCAATTTTCCCTTCTCCACCCCTAATAAATTGAGGTGGGGTCTTCTGCTTGATGTACAGATTTAATTCTTTTAAGATCCCAATTCCAAAAGCATAGGTTGATTAAATGTTGTTGCTTTAATTCTTAAAACAAAGCCGAGAGACGGACTTCCTGGTTGCGTCTCCCGCTTCTATGCCAAATTAAATTATTTTTAGTCCTGGTTCAATCCCCTACTCACGGGTAGTTGTTTTCTTTTAAGCCGAATAGTCCCAGGAAAAGGGTCAGCGCTCACCGACAGCAGCTTTGCGGCTTCACCCCACAGAAAGAGCGATCGACTCACAGCACCGCGCCAACCCCGTCACGCTCTGAAGCCCCTTGCGGGGTCCCTTTGCGTTTTCGGGGGGCGCTAATGGTGCCCGCCGAGTCCCATGGCCACAGGCTATCGCTGCCTGTGGATTTCCGACGAGGGTCTCCGCTTCGCTGTAGCGGACGACCCGTTTCTGCGGAGCTTCCCCTTTACAAGTAAAAGGGGACCGCCATTGCCGTTCGCGCCGCCCCCGGAAGTCTGACGGGATTAACATAGGAGGAGGGAGGGGGAGATATGCAGAGCCAGAGATATGCAGAGATAAGCACTTCCTGAGCACCGGTGTTGGAAAACAATGGTCCATATATGCATGGTCTGCCACCTGGCATCGCCCGGAGGAAAGGCTTGGCAGAGCGATTTGATGGGATTAGGGTCTTCCTGAGTACGTGACTCCTCGCTTGAGGGATCATGGAGTCCGGTGAGGTGTTGTGGAGCCAAGAGGAAACTGGATCAATCGGCACAAAGAGCGAAGAAATTGAAGCTGTGGTTGATTTTATATGATTTTTCAAAGGTTTCTAGTCATTTTAGTCCACTTTATATTAGGTAATTGATATCAGAAACAAAATAGATACATTGTAACAAGAATTGACACTTTTACGAGGTCAGAAGTTTCGGTTCCATTGTTCTCCCAGCGGGGAGCCGTCAGCAGCTTGTCAGGAGGTTAAATGAGGCGTGCAAGAGCTCGCTGAGCCAGCTCTGCAGAGCAAATGCATGGTTCTGATTGGGTAGAACGCGGCCATTGAAAGAAACGGGGAATACAACTTCATACGGTCGACTCACAGATAGAGTGGGGAAAGCATAGGCATTGGGCTTATTTCGCCCGTAGGAAAGGGAAAGGCACTTTATTTGTGGGGTTTGGGGTAGAGTGTGGTGCTTATGGAACGGTGAGGGGGGGGTGAGGTGGTCAGCGCGGGGCAGGGTTCCCTCGAGGTCATTGCCTCGGATTGTCTGGTGATCAGTGGAAGGAGTCCCCCCCCTTCCTTCTGTATCAGTCCCCCATTCGGAGATAGATTTGCATTAAAGTCTGTAAGAACTTGCAAATCTTTTCTCCGCACCCTAAAGTTCGGTAATCTCATATTCCCCTTCCCCCAAGTGCCTCATCCGCATGTACTCTGGGAAGGTAGGAGTGTGCTGGGAACGGTCTTAGGGAGAAAGGGGTTGTTGGAGCATGGCAGCGGAGGAGGGAACACAAGGGGTGATGCAATGTACAACAGAGGATGGAGATGCAGAGGACAGCAACAAGGACAGTGAGAAATACGGCTTTTGGCAATTGTCGAAGCCATCCTAGCTTGGGCAACCAACCCCGTAAGTCGACATCAGATAGTCCTACATGTTGTATATCATTTAGTCTCCCTGCTAGCTCGTGGATGTTGTTTAGATGTCCAGTTATATTTCAGGATTGATCAGTCACATATGTACAACACTCTGTGCCTATTAGAGCACATGTCCCCCCTTGGCTAGACAGTAAAAAGTCTGTTGCAATCCTAGTCTGTAAGCTGAGCTGCCTTACCTCCGACAGTTCTGACATCAGGGAGTCCGTAATCTGGGTTGCCTCCTGCATGAATTTTAGAAGGATGTCTGTGAGTCAAAGGATATCCACATGGTTGGACCCTGCCCCATAGGCGGGGAAAAGAGCTCGGCCAACGGTCTCTCCATTTCAGCGACATCTGAGAGGTCTGACAGTTCCGTTTTCTCCCTTTTATTCCTTTGTCTCCCAGGGGGCAGGTGTGGGACCACTCTTATTCTGGGGACAATGTATCCTACGAAGCAAGATCCAGACATGTGTGGGCTCACCCAGGTGTGTGCGCGGTGGCCGCACACCCAAAATAAACCACTCAGGTAGGATTCCATCCTACCGGAAGCGAAAGCTTGTAGCAACATGAAGTCTGTGGGTTGAGGTTTCCAGATAGATGGGTGACCGACAGCAGTGGCCCAGGCAAGTGTAAGGTTCGGGAAAATCTGGGAGCCCGCTGCGTCGGTAACAGTGACTTGGCCAGTGGTCAGGATTTCTAAGTTGGTGCTGCAGGTGCTGGATCCAATGAAGGTTCCTTCCCCGGTGAAGCTGCGGCAGAGGGGCCCCCTTGTGGGGCCAGTAAGGTACAGATACTGATACCGCGCGTTAAGTTGAGCGCGGTTAGGTTCCAGGAGGTGACATCCCCGGAATGGAATTGTTCTAGAGTCACTGGTACGGGGACAAGGGGAAGACTCTGTTGAAGGTGGCTGGGTGCATGAGCGCAGATCCAACAGTCCGAGTAGGGTGCCTCCTTAGCTACCTGGCTGAGGAGTTTGATATAGGAGTTTTGTTCCCAGGATGAAAGGAGGTCCTCCCCTGGGAAAGAGGGGTCCGTGCCAAGTTGTCGGGATGCAGTGCCTAATGGGTGGAGTGGGTCAGTGGTGTTGAGGAGCCGCCTGTCCTTGGCAATGCCACCACACCTCAAGGGCCCAACGTGGTCCCATGTGGGGGAGCGGGGGGGTGCACAGGGTGATACCAGCCCTCTAGGTATTCGGCTCCCTTCCAATCGTGGGTGACTCCAAGACTCCACAGGCAGCAGAATCGTCTCAGAGTCCTTGCAGTTGAGGCTTGCGGGGTTCTGGAGTCATAAGGAGGCACTGGAACCCGAAGATCAGATTGTTGGAGGGGTGGTTCGAATCCGTGTATACATGCATGGCCCCTCCTACCTCGATCTCGGTCCAGTTTGGGTTCCTT
Source organism: Podarcis raffonei (assembly GCF_027172205.1). Classification (NCBI taxonomy): domain Eukaryota; kingdom Metazoa; phylum Chordata; class Lepidosauria; order Squamata; family Lacertidae; genus Podarcis; species Podarcis raffonei. Next base: position 1,159,376 of record NC_070619.1, on the reverse strand, counting down.
GTGACTTCCCCGTTGCCATAAATGAGGTAGGTCCCATTATAGCATTTCAGCCGGAAGTGAGGGTGATTGAGGGTGACGGCTGCCGATCCGATGCGCCGCAGGTTCTCATCGCGAATAAAAAGTTCCCAGTATTCGTTATCAGTGAGTCGGGGTACCAGCAAATGGCGCAGCAGGGTCCGGGACTCTGGAAGGCAGAAGTCAAAGTCCCCCATTCGGTCAGGGTTGGACCTCCCGCCGGTCTCAACGCGGTGGTAATCCAAGAAATGGTAGTCCGTTTGTAGTCCAGTGCAATTGTCTGGCGAGAAGGCAGAGGTCGCAGTCAGGGCGGTGAGGAAAAACGAGGCGAAGATCAGGTCCATAGTCGGCGATTTTGAGGGCTGGAGGAGGGGAGAAGAGGTAGGCTGTCAGTCGTGGAGACGGAGCAGTGAGTATAGGAACCGATGGAGCTGTCAAATGAACTGTCAAACGAGCTGTCAAATGAGTCTATGGAGCTGTCAAATGAGCTGTCAAATGAGCTGTCAAAGAAGCTGCTAGGGAGAGGGGAGCAGAACAGTCTATGGAGCTGTCAAACGAGCTGTCAAATGAACTGTCAAACGAGCTGTCAAACCCGTTTAAAGCATAATTTGATGGAGTCGGTGCTTGGAACAATTTTGGAGGTCCAGTTTGGTGGAGTGGCGTCTGGTCCGGTCTGTTGAGCCCGATTTTGGCCCCGATCTGGTCCGGTCTGTTGGGCCCGATTCTGGCCCCGATCTGGTCCGGTCTGTTGGGCCCGATTCTGGCCCCGATCTGGTCTGGTCTGTTGGGCCCAATTCTGGCCCCGATCCAGTCCGGTCTGTTCCTCGTCGTCGTCGATGTAGGAGGTCGGCGAGGAGGGCGGAGTTTCGAAGGTGTAGTCCTCCCCGAGGCTGTCTTGTGTCTCCTGGGGTGGTGGTGCCGATTTGCACCTGGTGTGATGTATCCACGCGGTTTTCTCCCCCACTTTCATGGCGGTTGGTGAAGTCAAGAGTACCTGGTAGGGACCTTCCCAGGCAGGTTGGAGTGGTAGTTTCTGGTAAACCTTGACCAGGATCCAATCCCCTGGATGAAAAGAGTGGGCTTGGACATCGATGGGCAAGTTCTGTCCCTCGATGGCCGCGTACTGGTGGAGGCGCTGTAGCTGTGTCTGGAGCTGAATAATATAATTAGTGAGTTCTGCTTCCCCCACCTCAAGCTCTGAGAGGGGATATAAAGTGTTTTATTTGGGAGACCCCCTCCCGTATACAAGTTCAAACAGGGATAGTTTTAAAGGTCCGGTTGGGGCACTCCGTATGTTATGGAGGACCAGTGGGAGCGCATTCACCCATTTTAGTCCCGTGAGTCTGCAGAGCTTTCCCAGCTGTATTTTTATCTCCTGGTTCATCCGTTCTACTTGGCCAGAGGATTGCGGGTGGTATGGCGTATGAAGGTCCCACTTTATCTGGAGGGCTTTGGCCACTAGTTGTACTATTTCAGTGGTAAAATGGGTTCCCCTATCACTGTCCAAGCGGCGGGGCACTCCGTATCGGGGAATAATGTCCTGTAGGAGTGCCCTAGCGACTACTGAGGCAGTGCCTTTCCGCAAGGGGAAACCTTCCACCCAGGAGGAGAATTGATCTACTATGATTAGGGCATGTTTGAAGCCCTGACATTGGGGCAAATCTATAAAATCTAATTGTAAGCTTTCAAAAGGGACGAAGGCCCATGGTCTGGCCCCTGGTGGTTTTCTGGGCTCATGCTTAGGGTTAAAGGCGTTACAGGTAATACAGTTCTTTGAAGCTGCAGTGGCCGCAGCTGCTATTCCTGGAGCATACCAAGATCTCTTAACGTGTTCTATTAGCTTCTCTTTTCCCCAATGCGCTTGTTGGTGGAGGATCCTCACCAATTTTGGAGTCCAGGCTTTTGGAAGGACGTGTTGGGATACTGCCAGGGAGATAAAGTCCATCTGAGCCCCAAGCTCGGTGCCGGACGATACATCGACCTCCCGTAGTCAGGCAATATCAGCAATCAGCGGCACGAAGCCTCAAGAAAAGATAGCCACATTCTTGGACTTGTGCACACTCTTTCAGCAGAATTCACACAGCAAAAGTTGCACAGCATGAGAGCATATTTACAGTTTATTTGGCGTTGGTCAGAACAAAAAAGACATGACCGTCTGCTCCGACTGCTCAGGCAAAACAGCAGAAAACGAAAGGAACAGACAACATAAACATCCTGTGAGACAGGAAACGCGCAGGCTGTTATACAAACATCCTGCTCCCTTTTAAGGTGGAACGGAAATATCCTAACATCCTCCCCCTTTCCGTGTAACCTGTAGTACCTGTGGTTCAACCCAATTGCAACCTTTGTGCGTAAACCTTAAGTTGTTCTCTGTTAACAACCTTAGACAACAGATCAGCAGGAATTTCATTTCCTGGCATGTAGGACACTTGAATGAGTCCTTTCTGAATACACTCTCTTGCACGATGTAGCTTAATCTGCAAGTACTTGGTCCTTTGCTTGCAACTCTCCGAGTTCAGCAAAGCCAAACAAGATCTATTGTCTTGATACACTTGTATAGGACATTTCACAGAAACCCCAATGTCCTTAAACAGTTGCATCAACCATTCACAATCCATGAGTGAAAATGACAGAGCATTGAGTTCTGCTTCACAGGAACTTAGGCTAACTGTTGTCTGCTTTTTGCACAACCAGTCAAACAGGCAGTGGTTGTACATGTAGCATACTCCAGAAGTGCTTGTACCATCCGTGGTGTCACTTCCAAAACTTGCATCTGCAAAGATTTCAAGACCTCCAGTCTTCTGACTGGTGAACCTCAGCCTGTAGTGCATAGTCCCTTTCAAATACCGGGCTATGCGCTTCAGAGCTTTCCAATCCTGAACAGTAGGATTGTTAGCATGTCTGCTAAGCAGGTTAGTGCTTACAGCTATGTCAGGTCTTGAACATCTAGCAATGAAATTCAACTTGCCTAGAATGCATCTGTACAGCGTTGTGTCAGAAAACGCTTCAGCAGTACTATCTACCTGGTAACCTGTCACCATCGGTGTGTCTGCTGGGTTTGCACCAACCAAATTCAACCTGGTTAATACATCAGCAATTTTCTGTGTTTGATGTACCAGAAAATTACCTGCTTGGTCCCTCTCCACCTGCAGAGAAAGATAGTTGGATACCTCACCAAGATCCTTCATGTCAAAGTGCTCCTTCAGTTGAGCTAGGGTGCTTTGGTAGAAAGCCTGATTCTTCCAAAACATCAGAAGATCATCAACAAAACATAAACAATACAGTTTGTTTTGCCCCTCCTCCTTGACAAACACACACAGATCAGCTTTGCCCTGGTGAAAACCTAGAGAAAGCAACGTCTCAGTGAGTTTTGTGTTCCAACACCTGGCACTCTGCTTGAGACCATATAAGGATTTCCGCAGTTTACAGACCATTCCCTTCTGTATCTGCATCCCGTCAGGTGGAAGCATGTACAGCTGCTCGTTAAAAATCCCGTACAAAAAAGCTGTATTAATGTCATGATGGGAAACATGCAGTTTCTCCTCCGCAGCGATCTTGAGCATCAGCCGAACGCTCTCATATTTGACCGTGGGTGAGTAGGTCTCGTGGTAATCCTGTCCTGGTACCTGTGAAAAACCTCTGGCAACCAATCTGGCTTTGTGTCTGACAACCTTGGCATTCTGGTCTGTCTTGGCCTTGAAGACCCATTTGCTGCCAACCAGTCTCATCCCTGGGACTACCGGTACCAGCTCCCAAGTTTGGTTCCTGTTCAAGGAATCAACTTCAGCCTTCATGGCAATAAGCCAAGGCACAGCATCTTTAGAGGTTAACTCCTGGACCTCTTTGAAGCTTGAAGGTTCCCACACCTTCTCTGAGCTACTAAGAACAGCAGTTGCCATCTTAGCAAACTCATCAGCAAATCTCTTCGGAGGTTTGCCTTTGGTCGCCCTTTCAGACCTGCGAACCAGACGCAAGTCTTCTGGACTCATCTCCTCCTTCTTAGGAGAAAAGTGACCAATGGTGAACAGTGGTTCTTCCAGTTCATTGTCAGACTCATCAGATGGTCTGACTGAGGCCTTTGCACTCTTGTAGTCTGCTGTGTCATCACTGTCACTGACACCAGCAGCAGCGCCGCCCACTGAACTGGAATCCGAACTCTGATCATCATCATCATCCTCAGTTTCCTCAGCTTTCTCAGCATGATCTGCTTTCTTCACATCACCTTCATCCTCCTCTGGGTAACTCTGGAAAATTCCCACATTTCCCCCCCACTTAGGATTGTACTCAACACTCCTTGTGAACTTTATGGATTTAGAGTTAGTCATCCATACCCTGTATGCACCTTTTTCGTACCCCATGAACAAACCATGTGCCCCACGCTTCCCAAGCTTGTTGCTTTGTGGGGTGTGTACCCACATGTCAGAACCAAAGATTCTCATGTGCTTGGTGTTAGGTTTCTTACCAAACATCTTCTCATAGGGAGTGCAGCCAATAGGTGATGACAGTCTGCGATTAAAAGTGTAAACAAAATTCGAGAGAGCCTCCCCCCAAAACTTCTCAGGGAGGTTGGCATCATGCAACAAGGTTTTTATCCCTTGCAGCAACGTTTGATTTGCTCTCTCCGCAAGCCCATTCATCCATGGCGATCTAGGCGTTGACAAGTCATGCTGGATTCCCTTCTCAGTCAGGAAAGCTTCAAACTGCTGAGAAGTGAACTCCCCGCCTCGATCAGTAAACAGACAACCGATACGTTTACCGTGAGCATTCTCCAACCAAGCACAGAATGCCTTGAACTTAGGAAATGCTTGCGATTTCTGCTCGAGCATAAACGCATGAATGTACCTGGAAAAAGAATCAATTAGAACCATGAAGTACCTTGCTCCTCCCAAAGAGGGTGCAAGAGGACCTACCAGGTCTGCGTGCACTAGCTGGTAGGGTTTGGAAGCCTGCCTGCTAGACTCCTTGCCTTTTGGAGCAACCTTCACCTTGTTCTCTGCACAAGATACACATTTCATGTGAAATTTACAGGGTTTGATGTCCAAACCTTCAACCAACCCAGGCATCTTGGCTAGCGCTTGCCAAGAGAGGTGACAAAATCTTCTATGTGCATCGTGAATGCATCCTGCATGAAGAACCTTGTTAGTTTGGGCAACACAACAAGAATCAGCATTAGATATAACAACAATGTCATCATAAGTTAGACAGAACAAACCATCCATCAACTTTGCATGCCACATGTCCTCTTTGCCTTTTCTGATGACACAGACAGTCCTCTTGAAGGAAACCTCAAAACCACGCCCAGTCAGCTGTGGGACACTAATCAAATTGTCCGCAGCTCCTGGAACAAAAAGGACATCTCTGATGGTAGTATGCAGACTTGCAAGTTTCACAGTCCCAACTCCTGCAATTTGCAAAGTCCTTCCATCAGCCAGGTGGATCTCTCCATCTTGAGGTGTGAAGGAGATAAACAGATGGCGGTCCTTGGCAAGATGGCGGGTGCAACCTGAATCCACAACAAACCTGGCCTTTTCCTTCGAAGCAGATTTGCTGGCAAACAAAACGTTGTTTTCTACCAGCGTGGGCTTTTGCAGCTTGCCCCCCTGCTCCTGGCCATCAGACATGCCTTTAGCCTTTGGTGGAGCTGTGCCAGCAAACATAGCCTTGTTTTTCCCTGGCCTTCCACTCCCCTTCTGCTTCGGGCCATCTGCAGGCTTTTTCCTTTGTTTATTTCCAGTCTTTCGACAAAACTTCTGAGTATGACCTTGGTTCCCACAGTTCCAGCACTTCACAGCTGCCAACGCTTTGGCTCCCCCTGGAGGCTGGAATGCTGCCTGGGATGACGTGGCAGTCTGCTCCCCCTGCAGCTTGCAATCGGTGCCCTCAGCATCCCTGCATTCACTCGCATTCTGGGAAACAGCCAGGACCTCCGATGCATTCAAACCCTGGGCTGGGGTGATTGGCAGGTGGGCCTTTTTCAAAGCATCCCACATGTCACGTGCCGTGAGATTTCCAGCAAGCGTCTTTATTTCCTCCAGAGAGACGGATAAGACTATTATATCAATGACCTTCAAATTCTGGCCCTCCCATTTCTCTGTCCGAGGAACTGGAGTGGCTTCAAACACAGTATGCCAGACTCCAAACTGACGCAGCAAACTCTCACACCATTCTGCCCAGCTCTGATAATTGTGCCGATTTAACTTTGGGCACTCAGTGGCCTCCGAAGCTTGGAAAACATCCATTCCAGCTTTTTACGTGAGCCTTGCGTCTTTTTGCCTTCAAAGACGTCTTATCTCGGCAGCACATAAATCACGATGCCTCTGGCTCGGCTCCCAGGCCAATTAGACTTGCCGGACATCAAAGACTCTTGCCGGCATTCAGAAAAGCCTCTGCTTTCACTTTTCCAGCACATACCTCACCAGTCTGTCGCTGTGTTACTCTCCTGCAAGTGCCGTGAATCTGGGCCCGAAACCTGTTGTTGGGATACTGCCAGGGAGATAAAGTCCATCTGAGCCCCAAGCTCGGTGCCGGACGATCCATCGACCTCCCGTAGTCACGCAGTATCAGCAATCAGCGGCACGAAGCCTCAAGAAAAGATAGCCACATTCTTGGACTTGTGCACACTCTTTCAGCAGAATTCACACAGCAAAAGTTGCACAGCATGAGAGCATATTTACGGTTTATTTGGCGTTGGTCAGAACAAAAAAGACATGACCGTCTGCTCCGACTGCTCAGGCAAAACAGCAGAAAACGAAAGGAACAGACAACATAAACATCCTGTGAGACAGGAAACGCGCAGGCTGTTATACAAACATCCTGCTCCCTTTTAAGGTGGAACGGAAATATCCTAACAGGACGGTCCTGCCGTCGGGGAGGATCCAGACACCACCTTGGTCAACAGCACCTATAGATTTCCACATGGTTTTCTCTTCCTCTAGGGCCAAATGGTATATTTGTGTAGGGTCTATGTCGAGGGGAATCTGTAAGGCTTGGAATTCAGACTCGTTCTGTGGGGGGCGGAGTGCAGCTGCCTGGGCTGCCTTATCAGCCCGTCTATTTCCTTTAGAGACTGGATCCCTTCCCTTGGTGTGCGCCTTACAGTGGACAACTGCTATTGCGGTAGGTAGGTGGATAGCTGTCAGTAGTCTCTCGACCAGGGCGGCGTGTGAAATTTGGGAACCGGCTGCAGTTAAGAAGCCTCTTTGGAGCCAAATTTGGCCAGTCATGTGTACCAGCCCGAAGCAATATTTGCTGTCTGTGTAAATAGTAGCCCTTTTACCTTCACTAATTTCACAGGCGCGTATGAGGGCAATTAATTCCGCAGCCTGGGCGCTATACTGAGGATTAATTGGGTTTGTTTCTAATACTTTGAAGTCGGAGACAACAGCGTATCCAGTCTTTCTTTCCCCATCGATGACCTTTGAGCTGCCATCCATGTAGAGTATTACGTCTGGATTCTCTAAGGGGAGGTGATCTAGATCCCCTCGGGGTTTCTCCGCTTGGCGGACTATTGTGGCGCAATCATGGTGTGGGGTGCCATCATCAGGGAGGGGCAGCAGGGTAGCTGGGTTGAGGGAGTTGACCCGTTTTATGATGACGTTAGACAGAGTTAGTAGAAGGGCTTCATATTTGTTTAGGCGGGAGTTTGAGAAGTGGTGACAGCCTCTCAGGGTTAGGAGGGTGGAGACAGAGTGGGGAACATGGGTGGTGATTTTATGTACTAGGACTGTTTCTTGGGCTTTTTCGAGGAGGATTGCGGCGGCAGCAATGGCTCTAAGGCAACCTACTGCTCCCTTCGCGGTGGTATCTAGCTGTAAGCTGTAGTAGGCTACTGGTCTCTCTTTATCTCGGAAGGGTTGGGTTAGAACGCCTGAAGCTACCCCCATTTGTTCGTGGATGAACAGGTTAAAGGGAATCCTGTAGTCTGGCAGGCCTAAGGCGGGGGCAGATCGTAATTCCCGTTTTAAGCGTTCAAAGGATTTATAAGCTTCCTCTTCCCAGACCAGCGTATCTGGGTGGTCCTGGTGGGTCATAGCAGATAGGGGCTTGGTTATTTCACTATAACCAGCAATCCAAGCTCTACAGAAGCCTGCCATCCCAAGGAAGCCGCGCAATTGTCGTTTTGTCTTGGGGAGGGGAATTCTGGTGACAGCCTCGATCCTGTCGGTTGCTAAGCTTCGGGTTTCCACTCCTAGGATGTGCCCGAGGTATTTAACTTCTTGCTTACAGTACTGCAACTTTTTGGGGGACACCTTGTGTCCCTTGCGTGCTAGTTCAGAAAGGAGGTGCTTAGTGTCTAATTTACACGCCTCCTCACTGGTAGAACATAAGAGAAGGTCATCTACGTAGAGAAGGAGGGCAGAGCCATCAGGTAGGTGTATATCTTGTAAGTCTTGATGTAATATTGCCGAAAAGATTGCAGGTGATTCCACGTAACCCTGGGGCAGCCTGGTCCAGATTAATTGGCTGGGTCCCCAGGTAAACGCGAAAAGGAACTGGCTGGCGGGATCTAAAGGTATGCTGAAGAAGGCGGAGCATAAGTCCGCAGCAGTGTACCACATTGTTTCCGCCGGTATGGCGTTCAGTAGGGAGTTTGGGTTGCCCACCACTGGGTGGCGGGGTATTACGAATTGGTTCACTAGCCTCAAATCTTGGACGAAACGATATCGGACTGGGGTTCCTTCTGGTGAAGGTTTCTTCACGGGGAGTACTGGGGTATTACAAGGTGATGCACAAGGGACCAGGATCCCCTTTCTTAGGAAATCCTCTATCATGGGTGTTAGTCGTTCAATGGCTTCCTTGGGTAGAGGGTATTGTTTGGTGCAAGGGAAGGGTAGGTCGGTTCTATAAGTGATTTTTACTGGGATGGCTGATATCAAAAGTCCTACGGAGGTCGACACTGTACCCCATAGCGAAGGGGGCAGTTCGTTTTCTAGCTCTGGAGAGAGTTCGGGAAATTGCTGATCTGATTTTGCTTCTTGTACCATGCCCTGGAATGCGGGGATGGAATCTTCAGGCATATATAAGTAAATGCCCTCTCCGGAACATTTAATTGTGGCATTTAATTTACAAAGTAGGTCCCTGCCAAGGAGGTTTACGGGGCTGCTGGTTAGGAGGAAGGTATGTTCCGCCAGCAGTGGTCCAAGGGTAACTTTTGTCGGTTTTGAAAGAGGACAAGTGCGGGATATCCCATCCAGTCCTATGACCTTTCTGGTTTCTAACCCTGGTTCCAGGTGACTGTCGGTTAAGGTGGAGTATGTGGCTCCTGTGTCCAGTAGGCACTGGTAGGGGTGGCCATCAATCTCTATCGTGCAGACAGGGTCTTCCGGTGATAACGCTAGGACTGGACAGATGGCCTGGGTTTGGTCGGGATCCCCTTCTAGTTGTCAATATGTTTCCTGATCGTCAGGGGGTGGTTGATTTGGTGGGTGTAGGGGAGGAGTGGTGGCATTTGTCCAAGGGTGAGAAGGTTGACTTATGGCGGGCATCTGAGTCCGCGGACCTGGTTGAGGCCTTTGGGTTTGGGGCAGTGAGTTTGGGGCCCCCGGTGAGCCGTAGGGTGCAGAGGGTATTTGAGGTCCATAGGCTGAAGGTGGCTGATTCCCATATCCCGGGGTCACGTTGGGGCGTGGGGAGAAGGGAGGATGGTTGCCTCTGTCGTAGAAGGGCTTTGGTTCTTGTCCCCCATATGCTGCGGTGTTAAGGTAGGGACAGAATCTTTTTATATGTCCCTCTTCTTGGCAGTAGAAACATCCCCCAGTGGCGGGTCCCCACTGCCTGTAGGGATTGGGGGGTCCTCCTCCCCGGACTCCTCTTCCCCGGCCAAAGCCTCTACCCCAGCTGGGACTTGGTTCCATGCTCAGGGCCAAGATCTGTTCAATTTCAGGCTTGGTTTCCTTTCTTTTCCTTTCATCTCGGGAATTGTATACCGATTTGGCTATGGATAGGATTTCGCTAATACTCTTCCCGTCATATCCTATTTGGAGGTTTAATGCTTTCCTGATGTCCGGGTAGGCTTGGTCCTTAAAGAAGCCCTTTACTATGACTTCATGTTGGGGGTTGTCTGGGTCTATTCCCCCCCATGTCTTGATAGCTGACACCAGCCTGGTGTAATAATCCGATGGGTGTTCGTTTGGTCCTTGCAGTACTGTTTGGACCTTCGTCCAATTGACGGTACGCTGTCCAGCAGCCTTTATGCCGTCTAATATTGCCCTCTTAAATAGGTCTAAGCACCAGATCCCATTGGTGGTATTGTAGTCCCAGGTTGGTTCAATACGCAGGCATTGAGCCGTGAGAGCCTCTACACCCTGCGGCCGTCCTGTCTGGTAGTCCGGGAGTTCTATCGCCTCTCCAGCCTTGGCCAAGATATCCGCCTTTTCAGCTTCGTTAAAGAGGGCATTCAAAAGGACGTGGACATCTGGCCAGGTGGGCTTGTGGGTGGAAATGATAGCGCTAACCTGGTGGTGGCACTTATCCGGATCATCCCTCAGGGAAGGCATCTGATTTGACCAGGTTACTAGGTCAGCCGTATAGAAGGGTTGATGCGTGTAAACCAACCGTGGGGGCCCATCAGGCTGTAGAGGTGGGATCAGTAAGGCCCTTAGGGGCATCTGGACCGCTGTGGGGCTCGTTTGCTTAGATGTGCCTATGGAATGTTTGACTTGTAGCTTTTCTTTCTGGAGCCCACACGCTTCCGCCTCAGCGCTCTGCTCCCAGGACTTCCCACAGCTACTTGTAGCAGAGTGTCGCAGCGTAGAAACTGTTGCTGTGTGTGTGTGCGTGTAATAACTCAGGCTTCACGCACGGTGTCTTCCTTATCCTCTAAAAGTCTTTATTCGTGTAGAAAAACAACTCAGAACTCTCCTGGTGACAGAGCACTCATTTTGCTCGTCTCTCCTCCAGTAACGGAACAACACTGAGACACAGGAAACACTCCCCTCAGTATACTAAACCACGCCTCAGAATGCGAGACGTCACTCAGAACTTCTTAACCCTGTAAGTTCTGATTCTCTCCACACCCCCTCTCGTATTGCATTCTGAGAGGAGTTGTGAACACACATTTATAGACCTCTGAGAGTTCAACACCTTCCCCACTGCCTTTCGCTCCTTCCTGGCATTATTGTCAGGCAACTGTTGAACCTCCTCACAAATCTCAGGTTCGCACTGTGCGAAACCAACCCACGCATTGGTGACCTGAAACCTCTCAGGTGGAATTCCCTTTGTTGCCCGAGATGATCGCCTGGGCACAAACTTGGGGTGCTTCTTCTGACCCACTGGGGCCAGCAAGTGTGTCTTCTTCATCAGACGATTCCCCCTCTGACTTGACCCATCTGTGAGCCTTTTCCATTATGCTAACAGGAGATGAAGGCTCACTCTTGGATACTCCTTTAACAACCTGTGGAGACGCCCAACCCTGTTCCTGGCCCTGATCATGGACTTGGTCCTCATCATCAGGTTCAGCCTCTGGCTCTCCCTCCTCAGATTCAGACAGACAATCTGAGTGAACGTCAGGGCTCGCTTTGCGCCTTGACCAACCATCCTGCTCACAGAACTCAGCATGTTTACTGATCAGAAGCTTGGTCTGATCACCTTCTGGATATGCAAACCTCCACCCCTTTGTCACAGATTCATACCCACAGAAGATCATTTCCTGGTACCTCGGGCCACCCTCCTTCTGCTGAAACTTTGGTACAGGCACCAAGGCTTTCGTACCAAACACACGGAGGAAATGCACTTGCGGTTTCTCTCCGTGGAGTGCAAAATACGGGGTTTTGCCTACCACTGAATTGTACCACCTGTTCATCGTGAAATTTGCAGATTTAATCAATTCAGCCCAAAACCTCTGAGGCAAACCAGAGTCACACAGCTGAATCTCCAATGCTTGAACCAGAGCTTTACTCCTAAGCTCTGCCACGCCCCTCTCCTGAGGAGAAGTCACCTTGTGACATATCCCTCTCTGGTGAAAAAAACTATTTAGAGCAGACCCAGTGACCTCTGAATCCCGGTCACACTTGACCCCCTGCACCTTGGTGGAGAACCGTAGTTCCACCTCTGCAATCCAATCTTTGATCAGTTGCGTTGCTTCCTCCTTCGTTCTCAGCGTGAATACCCATGCGTTCTGGGTAAAATCATCTGACAGCGTCAGCATAAACCTGGCCCCGCCCAGACTTGGCTTTGGCATGGGACCAAAAAGGTCTGCGTGCACAAGCTCAAAAGGTTTTGTGGTTACTCTCTCCACCCTGGGATAACTGTATCCCTTGGTCTTGGCTTTCCTGCAAGCTCTGCAATTTAGGGGTTTACCACATTCCTTTACTTTGCACCCTTTAGTGCACTCCGGTAACATCTGGATGTCTTCACAAGAACCATGTGACATTCTCTTGTGCCACACGCAAGCACATGAAACATGAGTGTGAACGGTGGCTTTCCCAACATTCCCTTCACCCTCCAGAGGTGTTTCCAGAACAAAGAGGTTGTTCTGATTTTTCTCAACACTTACTAGTTGCTTCCCCCCTCTGGAAATTGTACAGACATTCTTTTCAAAACAAACCTTATACCCCTCCTGTAAGAGACAAGGTACAGATAAAAGACAATGTTTTATCCCTGGCGACACGTAGACTTCCAGCTGCGCCTGTAAAACAGAAACATAAACATTTCCAACATCAGACAATGGCTTTTGTAAGCCATCTGCAAAACACACTGATTTCCCAGCTGAAACAGGTTTGCAGTTCCACATCTTGACACCAGGTGACTCAGTTATGAGATGCCTATTGGCACCAGAGTCCACAATCCAACGCATCACTTTGTCTTCACTGGAGCTGTCCTTCATTGTTGCCTTAGCAACAGACGTCCCGCTGCCCCCATCCTTGGGGCCTTGGCAGGTGTCCTTTAAAACCGCCATGGATGCAGTTAGCTGATAAGTGCCGTCTTTCCCCTCTGAGCCACGTACTCTCTGCGTCTTCCCATGCCTGCCTCCCTTGCTGGACTGGTTGCCATGGAAACCCGGCTGGTTCCCATGGGAAGCGACCTTGGCAACATCCTGCCCTGTCTCCCTTGCTCTCTGGGAGCAGTAGCGACGCAAATGGTCTGGAGAATTGCAAATAAAGCAACGACGAGCGGAAAAAGCCTGAACGGAGCATTCCGCTGGCCTGGCCCCTCTGCAACCTGAGGAGCCTCCCGAGCCAGCTTTGCCCTCTCTGATACGCCGTTCTTCTTCATCCCCCAAACGGCCTGTCACATACGCCAGCGTCAGCTGTTGCGGATCCATCGACTCCAAAGTTAGACACAGATTGTCATAACTCTTGTCCAAAGAGCTGAGCAAGATATAAACTTTCAGTTCCTCAGAAAAGTTAACTTGCAACAACCTCAGCTGGTTGAACACAGAAAGCATCTCAGTTACATGCTTCCTGATGCTGTCACCAGGACGCAGCTTCATCTCAAACAGGCGTCTGGTGGTGTGTATCTTCGCCCCAGCTGTTGTTCTGTGGTGCACTCTTTCCAGTGCACGGTAGGCCTCATAAGCGGTCTCGAGCCCTTCTACCAAAGGCAGCTGAGAACCCTCCAAACTGAGCACGATAGCTCCCAGGGCCTTTTGATTCTTTCTCTGCGACGCGTGTGCGTTTGCAACGTCTGCTGCCGCAGCATCGGCTGCTGGTGGGGGTAATGGACGCTGTTGGACTGCTTCCCACAAACCCTTGGCTACCAGCCAGGCCTTCAGCTTCCTACTCCACTCCTCCCAGTTCTTTCCGTCCAATTTTTCAAATGGGACTGCATACGATTCATGGCTGTCTGCCATCTTCTCCCCCGGGGCCCAGCGTACTCATGTAAACAACAGTAGCTTTCCAGCTCCCGGTTCAGCAGATCAGCTCCTCTCCAGCGAGTTCCTCCGCCCTCAAACCCTTGGCAGGACTCCAACTGGCTTCAGCGTTTCTCCAGTGTCTTCTCAGCTGGCTGCAACACACACCGGCACGTCTTTGCAACTGCTTCAAAGCGTTTGCTGACCGCCCATAACCTATGGAATGTTTGACTTGTAGCTTTTCTTTCTGGAGCCCACACGCTTCCGCCTCAGCGCTCTGCTCCCAGGACTTCCCACAGCTACTTGTAGCAGAGTGTCGCAGCGTAGAAACTGTTGCTGTGTGTGTGTGTGTGCATGTAATAACACAGGCTTCACGCACGGTGTCTTCCTTATCCTCTAAAAGTCTTTATTCGTGTAGAAAAACAACTCAGAACTCTCCTGGTGACAGAGCACTCATTTTGCTCGTCTCTCCTCCAGTAACGGAACAACACTGAGACACAGGAAACACTCCCCTCAGTATACTAAACCACGCCTCAGAATGCGAGACGTCACTCAGAACTTCTTAACCCTGTAAGTTCTGATTCTCTCCACAGTTCCTGGGGTATCTATGGGTCTTTCTACCAGGGCCGAGTTTTCTAGGGTGGCATTCTTTTTCGTTTTGACTCTCAGCCGTGTAACTCTTCGGTTCTCCCCCCCCCCCGTGCTCCTTCTTCCCCCGTTTCCTCGCCGCTATCCGAGTTGTCGTGAGGGGCGGGTGGTCTTTGTTCTCTATAGTAAAAGGGGATCAGGGCTTGTTCCATGGAGTCATCTGTGGGGTGTCCCTCGTGGGGGGGGGCAAAGGCTGCCGTCCATGATTTAAGATGGGCAGCTGATAGGTAGTGGCTCCTCTCGAAGCTTGGAGCAGTTCTTTAACCGTTTCAAAGGTGGCTAAATACTCTAGCTGACGGGGCTTCTCCTCCATCAGGTATTTTCTTAGGTGTTTCAGGCGGTCTTCATTAAAAGAGCCTCCTGTTGGCCAACGTAGTTCTGGTTTCGCGGAGGCTGTACTGGCGGGCCAGGTCTCTCTACAGAGGTCCTCTAATTTTTGCCTTGACAACAGTTTGTGGCCAGGTATTGACTTCCAATAGGTGATAACAAATTCAAGAGGAGAGTCAGGGTCCCTCTGGGACTTGGATGGCTTTCTAGAAGCCTTCCTCCCGGAGTGAGCCCGCTCATGCTTGGAAGCCTGGGTACCCATATTAAGATTCACGCGTGTCTGGGTAAAGAGGGGAGAAAGAGAGGGGTCGGTAAAGAGTTGGATAATTCACACAGGGATTAGGTTAGGGTTTCCTATCTCTTGTTGCTTGGCAACTTCCTAAAGGGTTTTAGCGAGCTCTACCTATCCAATTTTCCTTATTCCTTTCCTTATTCCTTATTTCATATCCTGGGGTTCCTTCCCACTCTGCCAATTCCTGCCTAATTCCTCCTGGGCTATCCCTCCTGGCAACCTCCTACCCATCGTCACAATCTCAGGAAAAGGGGCCCTACTGAACGCCCGCGCCGTGCGGTGCCAAATCGGGTAGTCCCTGGGTAGAGTTTTCGGGTCAAAAATCCCCCTTGCTTTCGCAAGCGGGCTCACGCACGATACACGTGTTACGTGGCTCCGACTGGTGTGGCTGGGATTGGTGATAGAAAGCAAGACCGCTTCCTGCCCCCTTGCCGGGCGCTAGGGAAGTTCGGAAAGAGAGCTCCAACCCCTTGCTTTCAACTGGGATGCCCGTTCGGAGAGTCGGCTGTCTTTCAAGTCGGCTCTCTCCATCTTACTTTCGGGCTCCCAATTGGTGCGGCTGGCTGGAGAGTTTAAGAAAAGGGATAGAGCTCAGAACCCCCCTTTCGGGTCGAGCAGCAGTCCACGGTCTCTCTCACTAACCGGACCAAGAGAAAGGTAAGACGGAGCGATAGAGAGGAGGGCAGAGATTCAGTTGCCAGGAGATTACCACCCCCCTCCCACCAGTGCACTGGGTTTCCTTTTCCTATACTCACGCGTCTTCAGTAGTGATCCCGGGATCGATGAGCAAGCCGGCTGGATCTCCTTTTGCTCCCCGGCTGAACTCTTGGGGCGTTCGATTACCGCCCGGAAGATGGCCGGAGGTCCAAAAGGGTCTTCCCGGGCAAAGTGGCCCGGAGCCGGCTGAAGATTTCGGGGGCCCCGGTCAGCAACACGGGAGAACCGCTCATCCCTGTTCGGGCGCCAACTGTTATGGTAAAATCTGGGTGCGAGGCTGCTCTGCCACCCAGCTCATCGGACTAAGTCCGCGGGTCCCTGCGGAGGAAAATGAGCTCAGCCGGAGACAGGAGCAAACTGCGGAAGATCCCAGTTTATTGCACAACAGGTTCAAGGCGAGATTGAACCCCGAGAAAGGGGTGACATGAACTTTTGAAACTTCCCTCCATGTCCCAGGGTACAGTGCGAAATACATCATCATTGCATCATGAATGTATTAAAGAGGAGTTGAGTTACACAGAATTGTGTCATGAATACATTAAAGAGGGGTCGGGTTAGACAGGATTAACATATGGAGGAGGGAGGGGGAGATATGCAGAGCCGGAGATATGCAAAATAAGCACTTCCTGAGCACCGGTGTTGGAAAACAATGGTCCATATATGCATGGTCTGCCACCTGGCATCGCCCGGAGGAAAGGCTTGGCAGAGCGATTTGATGGGATTAGGGTCTTCCTGAGTACGTGACTCCTCGCTTGAGGGATCATGGAGTCCGGTGAGGTGTTGTGGAGCCCAGAGGAAACTGGATCAATCGGCACAAAGAGCGAAGAAATCGAAGCTGTGGTTGATTTTATATGATTTTTCAAAGGTTTCTAGTCATTTTAGTCCACTTTATATTAGGTAATTGATATCGGAAACAAAATAGATACATTGTAACAAGAATTGACACTTTTACGAGGTCAGAAGTTTCGGTTCCATTGTTCTCCCAGCGGGGAGCCGTCAGCAGCTTGTCAGGAGGTTAAATGAGGCGTGCAAGAGCTCGCTGAGCCAGCTCTGCAGAGCAAATGCATGGTTCTGATTGGGTAGAACGCGGCCATTGAAAGAAACGGGGAATACAACTTCGTACGGTCGACTCACGATACAGATAGAGCGGGGAAAGCATAGGCATTGGGCTTATTTCGCCCGTAGGAAAGGGAAAGGCACTTTATTTGTGGGGTTTGGGGTAGAGTGTGGTGCTTATGGAACGGTGTGGGGGGGTGAGGTGGTCAGCGCGGGGCAGGGTTCCCTCGAGGTCATCGCCTCGGATTATCTGGTGATCAGTGGAAGGAGTCCCCCCCCCTTCCTTCCGTATCACCCTCGCCAATCTTTTTCTTCAGCCTCCAGTTCCCAAGAGACTGATCCTGAGGGAGAAGCAGCGGGACTCAGGGAGCAACAAAACCAGCCCCAGGGCCCGGCCAGTCAAGGAGGGAAGCCTGAAGGCCCCAACAGCGCTTCTGAGCCAAGACCTCTTTGGTGTTATCCATAATCCTAAATACTTGATTTTGGGGTAGATTTTAATTTGTATTATTTTTTACTAATTCTGCTTTTCCATCTGGCGACAAATTTTTAAGTAATAGTTTTGTCTTGTTTAAATTCAGTTTGAGCCCCGCAACTTTACCGTAGCCATATATTATTTCCAGCGCCTTTGTTAAACTCTGTTTTGGTTGCTCTGTAGTTATGATTAGATCGTCAGCAAATGCCCTCATTTTGTAACTTCTATTACTCAGCATAATCCCTTTTATATATTTTTCTTCCCTAATTTGTTTACAGAAAACTTCCAATGTTAATATAAAAATTAAGGGGGATAGTGGGCAACCTTGTCTGACCCCTTTACTGATTTCACACTCCTGTGATAAATTTCCATTTATTATGATTTTAGCTTTTTGTTTTGAATATATTGCTTCAATCCCTTTTATATACTGCATACCAAAATCCATATAGTGTAAAAGACTTTTCATAAATTTCCAGGAGACCCTATCAAAAGCTTTTTCAGCATCTATGGCCATTAAGACTGCCTTCTTTTCTATTCTTAAGTCTAAATACTCTAATAAGTTTATAATGTTCCTAGTGTTGTTATAAATGTGCCTCCCGGGCAAAAAGCCAGCTTGGTCATTGTGTATCATCATCTGGAAGACTTTTTTTGATCTTTCAGCTAAAATATTTGCATATAGTTTATAATCGTTATTTAGGAGTGTGATAGGCCTATAGTTGTTAATAAGTAGATTGTCCGCTCCCTGCTGCAGCATCTGGTCCCGCATCTCTGTCATCTCCCTCTCCTTGGCGTCCAGCATCTTCCGGAACTTCTCTCGCTCACCAGCCATCAGCTCCTCCAGCTCCCGTATCCGGTCTTCTGTGGCGTTTGCCTGCAGGAGAAAGAATAGCGCTGGCCTGGGACCCAGAGAGAGAAAGCCTCCCGGGTGGAAGGGCACTGTGAAAGGAAAGGGGGGCTAGGGCCAAAGCACTGTGCAAGCAGCCCCTCCCTCACCCAGCCCAAGGGCAGGGCCAATCCCACAGGGAAGGCCTGGCTCAGAAACAATCGACTGGAAAGGAACACTTGAACAATCCCATACGAGAAACACTGTCCTGAGCTGAAAGGAGTTACTACAAATAAACACAGGAACTTCTCCGGGAGGTATAAAAGGGCACACGCAGTACAAGGTAGCTTTGTGAGACCAGGACAGCCCCGGCCAGTCCAGAGCTGAGACTGGATGGCAGAAGGGCGTGTGAGAGGCTGCCTTTACCTCACCTGCTTCTGCAGCCCTGAAAGCTGGTAGCTGAGAGATTCAATCCTCACGCGGGCCTCCTTCAGCTCCTCCCGAGCAGCACTGGCTGCTTTGTTGTTCTGTTCGGAGCAGAGTTTGGCATTCTCCAGCTGACGGGAGATGGAGGAAAGCGTCAGGCTGCTCCCAGGGCTCTTCTGCCTGGAGATCTGCTGTACAAGGCACTGGGCACTTCCCCCCCCCAGCCCCCAACGCCAAGGAGCACCACAGAGAGCAACAGATTCCAGGAGGAGGGAGCTCCTGAAGCCCCTTGAACAGAGCTGCCCAGAAGCACTCCTGGCCGCTGACATGGAAGGAGTGCAAGGCCAAATGGACAGCAGCCCCCTCCCACGTCAAGCCTTTCCCAGCCCTCTCAGCACCTGCCTCCTCCCTCACCTTGGCCTGATAGGTCTGCTCCACCTCCAGCTTGTACAGCCGGACCTGCTCGTCATGCTGCTGGCGAAGGTCTTCTAGCGTCTGGGAGAGTTTGGACTCGCACTCCTGCTGGCGGCTGCTATCCACCTCCACCAACTGGCATAGACAGGCTGCCTCGTAATATAATTTCAAATTTGGTACCGAAAAGCCTCCTCTCTACTTTCTGTCAGTTAATAATTTAAATTTAATCCTTGGTCTTTTTCCTTGCCAAATAAATCTTGATAGAATTTTTTGCCACTCTTTGAACTGAGATGAGCCTTTAATCACCGGAATCATTTGGAAAAGAAACAGCATCTTCGGCAAAATATTCATTTTAATCGCAGCCATTCTTCTGCTCCAAGATAGCATCAATCTGTTCCAAATGTCCAGGTCTCTTTTAATTTCTTTCCAAAAGATGTTCTTTCTCCTCAGAATATCTGGGATATTCTGTTCAAAAAGTGCCTCGAACTTGGGATCTCAAGTTCAAAAAGTGCCTAGGAACCTCTTTAAAAAGCACCACATTTATCTAGAACCTTGAGGCCTTTTTTATAGTGATGTCCCAAAATGATATCTCTTTGTTCCCTGGTCTTAAAGACCACAATACAATCGTAGGTTATTTTAGTCTCTTTTTTGGGTCCAAATCTGTAAGCTTTCTCCACCCAATCTTCTACTTCCTCTTTTCCAGATCCCAGAATTCCACAAAATGTCCTATCAAAGATTCTCTGAGTTTATCCTGATCCTGTTCCAGATTAGGAAATCCTCTCAATCTCAGATGAGATTCGTTCGCGGTCAGCTGCAAATAAGCTATAGTATTTGCGTTTTCATGTTGCAAACGTTCCAAATCCTGCACTCTGACATTCTCCAGTTGCGTCAATCTTGCATCATGTGATTTAATTTCCTCTTTAACAACTCTCAGTTCGATACTTAAATGATCAATCCTTTTTTCCAATTTATTTATAGCGACTGTATTGCGGTCTAGTCCTTCTTTAATATCATTTAAGGCTGACAATACCGACTCCTCTAATTGTGTTGGTGCTTTAGAGCCGCGTCTGGGCTTTTCTTTTTCTGAAGTCATAGCTAAGGAATGTCAAGGTCCGTCACACAGTCTGCCAAAGTAATGGAGAAAAACAGTTTCTCTCCTTTCCACCAGCCAGATCAGAAGCAGCTTCCTTAGTCTTTAAAACTGTTTAAATCCCAACTACAAATATGGCAGAGAGAGATTTATCCAAGGCTCCCTTTGTTGAGAAGAAGTAAGACCATTTTTATCTACTTAAAAAATTACCAGTCAGAGCAGGACAGTTTATAAACTGTTCAGTAGAGACAGAGATGGAATTTTTCCACTTCCATTGTGGTATCACCATGGAAACTAGCCTTCCCTCCCGAATGGTCCGCTGCCGAAAGAGGATATCTCAATCTTATTTAACAAGTTTCCAGTTGATATAAATAATTCACAGCCCCTTTTCCTCCCAAAAGAGGGAGAGGGACAAAATTGCTTGCAGAGTTTTAAAAGTTTTTCTTTCCTTTCAGGCTTCAGTCTTTGTTCAACAAAAGGGGACTCCTTTTTTTGAGTCTCCCTTATCTTGCCAATTATTTCCAAGATTGATTTAGGAGTACTTACAGTTCTGAATTGCTAATTCTTTTTATGAAGGAATTGGCCACTGATGATCGCCAGTCTCGGAGCTTGTTTCCGCTGTGCCGCGTCTCCACCCCACTCGCTCTCGCAGCTCTTGCGAGCTTACCGGGGAACGGGGGAGTCGCTAAAAAGGCATCTGCCGGAATACCAGGTCCTCAGAACGCCCGATCTGAGGTTTTTTTTATGGGGAACTGTGTTGCTCTCACAGTCTCCCCCACTTCAAAGTGCAGGAGTTCTTTCAGCCGAAAGACCCCTCGACTGCCAGGAAGTTGGTCCTGTTTCCTTGGACTCTGCCGCTGGTGCGCTGTGTTACCGGAAATCCGAGGGCTCTCTTGGACAAAATAAAGACACCAACCAGAGCAATTCAGAGCAAAACAGCAGCCAGTAGGCTCGGTCTTTATTTTAAGGAAAGACTGTCGCGACAGGACTCCCACCGCCCACGATGTGAAGCAAGATGGAAGCCCCGAACAAAGGGAGACCCTAACTTTTATTACTTGCTAATCCCCTTAGCCACACCCTCAGAATTACATCATATTTACATCATGATTACATTAAAAACGGCGAAGCTGTCAAATGGAGCTGTCAAACGGCGAAGCTGTCAAATGGAGCTGTCAAATGGAGCTGTCAGATGGAACTGTCAAATGGAGCTGTGGTGGTTTTACGGAATCGGAGGCGGATTGGGGGTTGCTCCGTGTTGTCAGTTGTCGTGATGAGCTCGGAAGACCAATGAGCGGGTGAAAGTGGTGGGTCAGGTCCGGTCTGTTGGGCCCGATTCGTGCCCCGATCAGGTCCGGTCTGTTGGGCTCGATTCGTGCCCCGATCAGGTCCGGTCTGTTGGGCTCGATTCGTGCCCCGATCAGGTCCGGTCTGTTGGGCCCGATTTGTGCCCCGATCAGGTCCGGTCTGTTGGGCTCGATTCGTGCCCCGATCAGGTCCGGTCTGTTGGGCTCAATTCGTGCCCCGATCAGGTCCGGTCTGTTGTTCTTATTCTATGTCGGTGTCGTCGTCTCTCGGTGTAGCTGGGATGCAGTAAGGTGAGTCGTCTGAGGCAGATTCGGGTGGCGAAGCGGGTTTGCAACGGGTGTGATGCAACCAGGCTGTCTTTTCCGCTACCTTAACAGAAGTTGGGGTCGTTAAAAGTACTTGGTAGGGGCCCTCCCAGGTGGGCTGTAGGGTCACCTTTTGGTAGGTTTTCGCCAGTATCCAATCACCTGGCTGGTATGGGTGAATGTTCTCGTCTAGTGGGATGTTTTGGCTCGCTGCAGCGTATCTGTGAAGAAGAATGAGTTGCTTCTGGAGCTGTATTATATATTTAGTCAATTCGGACTCACCCACCTCTAATTCTGAAGTAGGAAATTGAGTATTATATACCGGGGAGGGTCTGCCAAACAGTAATTCATAGGGTGACAGTTTGAGATTACTGCGGGGACATGCCCTTAAATTATGCAGGACTAAGGGGAGGGCATTTAACCATTTGACCCCCGCGTCTTTGCAGAGTTTTCCTAATTGAGACTTTAGTTGCTGGTTCATCCTTTCGACCTGTCCGGAGGAAGGAGGGTGGTATGGGGTGTGCAGTTTCCACTTGACCCCTAGAGCGCTGGCTACTTGTTGGATGATGTCTGATGTGAAATGTGAACCCCTGTCGCTGTCTATATGTCTGGGAACACCAAATCGTGGTATGATTTCTTGTAATAGGATCTTTGCGACTATTTGGGCAGTTGCCCTGCGAGTAGGGAAGCATTCCACCCACCCTGTCAATTGATCAATGATAACTAGAGCATGTTTGTAGCCTTGGCAAGGGGGTAGGTCTATAAAATCTACTTGAAGACTTTCGAATGGGACGAAAGCCCATGGTCTGGCGCCTGGAGGGCACCTTGCGGTGTGTTTTGGATTAAAAGTCTGGCAAGTATGACAATTCTTTACGGCAGCCTTAGCGGCGAGAGTGAGGCCAGGGGCATACCAACAGTGTTGCATTGTATTGATAAGCTTGTCTCTTCCCCAGTGTGTGCGTTGGTGCAGTACTCTCAAATGCTTGGGTACCCATAGTCTGGGCATTATGAGCCTTTTGTCTGGAAAATACCAAACGTCGTTTCGTAAGTGGGCTCCTTGTTCTTCCCACCCTTTAATCTCTTCTGGGGTCGCTGTTTTGTACATCTCAGTAAAGTCTATATCTGATGGGACCTGGGGTCCCTGGAATTCGTTGTCTGCAGAGAGGGGTTGAAGGGCTGCTTCCTGCGCTGCGCGGTCGGCACATCGGTTCCCTATGGAGACTTGGTCCCTCCCCTTGGTATGCGCTTTACAATGGACTACTGCAATAGCTTCAGGTAGGTGTATAGAATTCATGAGGCGCTGTACTAGGGAAGCGTGTGCAATTTGGGTACCCGCTGCAGTCAAGAAGCCTCTCTGTAACCAGATCTGCCCGGTGGTGTGCACTAACCCAAAGCAATACTTTGAGTCTGTGTAAATAGTAATTCGTTGTCTTGCACCCAGTTCACAGGCTCTGATCAGGGCGATAAGTTCAGCGGCCTGCGCGCTGTATTTTGCATGGACAGGTCGTGCCTCTAGGGTCTCACTATCGGTTACTACAGCATATCCACTTTTCCGTTCCCCCCCTACAATCTTGGAGCTCCCATCAGTGTACAGGATGAGGTCAGGGTTCGTTAAAGGGAGGTAATCGAGGTCTTCACGTGGTTTTTCCACATGGCGGACTATTTGAGAGCAGTCGTGGTGTGGAGTGCCATCGTCGGGGAGGGGCAAGAGGGTTGCAGGATTAAGAGTGTTCACTCTCTTTATGGTGACGTTTGATGGGCTGAGGAGGATGGCCTCGTATTTGTTCAAACGTTGTATTGTGAAACGTTGGCACCCTTGTAAGCTGAGAAGGGTAGCAACAGCATGGGGAACGTTCACGGTTAGGTTGTGGCCCAGGACAGTCTCCTGCGCTTTCTCTAGGAGCAGAGCTGCAGCTGCCACTGCTCTAAGGCAGCCCACATTCCCTCGTACAGTAGTGTCTAGTTGAAGGCTGTAGTAAGCGACAGGCCTGTTTTTCCCTTGAAAAGGTTGTGTAAGGACGCCAGAGGCTACTCCTTTATTTTCATGTACGTACAAGGAGAAGGGTAGTCTATAGTCCGGGAGTCCGAGGGCAGGCGAGGTCCTCAATTCTCTTTTAATGGACTCAAAGGCTTCAAGTGCCTCTGCCGACTATTGTAGTTGGTCAGGGGCATTGTCGTGTGTCATTGCTGTAAGTGGGCGGGTGAATTCTCCGTAGCAGGGAATCCATGCTCGGCAAAATCCACTCATCCCGATGAAGCCTCGGAGCTGTCTTTTAGTTTTTGGCAGGGGTAATCTAGTTATTGCCTCAATTCTATCTGTAGTCAGAGCGCGGGTGCCCTCTCCCAGGATGTGGCCAAGATATTTGACTTCCTTTTTACAAAACTGTATCTTTTTCGGGGATACCTTATGTCCCTTTTGTGCTAATATGTTTAGGAGAGTTATAGTGTCACTTTTACAGGATTCTAGGTCCCGTCCACAGAGTAAAATGTCATCCACGTAGAGTCTCAGAGCGGAGCCTCCTGGCAGGGTCACATCAGCTAAATCTTGATGTAGTATAGACGAGAAAATTGCTGGGGATTCTACATATCCTTGGGGTAATCGGGTCCACGTTAGTTGTCCTGTCTGCCATGTGAAGGCAAAGAGGAATTGGCTGCCTGGGTCTACGGGGATGCTGAAGAAAGCGGAACATAGATCTATGACCGAGTAGACCACAGTTCCCTCCGGAATTGTGCTTAAGAGGTGGTGTGGGTTAGCCACCACAGAGTGTCTGGGGATAACGAAGGAATTCACGAGCCTGAGATCTTGTACCAAACGCCATTTGATGGGATTTGTATTAGGCTTTTTGACGGGAAGAAGGGGGGTGTTGCAGGGGGAGGCACATGGGACTAAAACTCCCATCTTGAGGAATTCATCAATCATCGGGGTCAATCCATCTATTGCTTCTGGAGGAAGGGGGTATTGCTTGGTGCAAGGGAAGGGCAGATCTTTCCTATAGTTTACTTTTACCGGGGTTGCAGATTTTAGGAGTCCTACGGAGGTTGACTCGGTTCCCCATAGGGAAGGGGAAACACTATTTAAGAGTTCGGGCGGAAGATTGATGGTGGTATTGTGGGCTTCTTGTAATACTCCTTGAAAACTGAAGATGGACTCATTGGGCATGTGCAAATAGATTCCTTCTTGTCCGCATTGTATAGTAGCATTTAATTTGCAGAGCAGATCCCTCCCCAAGAGGTTGACGGGGCTAGATGTCAGTAAGAAAGTATGTTTGATAGATAGGGGTCCGACGGAGACTTTAGCAGGTTTGGAAAGAGGACAGTTCCGAGGAATTCCATCCAGTCCCATTACGGTTCTGGTTTCTTCCCCGGGGGTTAAATGGCTATTTGTGAGAGTGGAATAGGTGGCTCCAGTGTCTAAGAGGCAATCGTAGGGTTGCCCATCTATTTGCATGGTGCAGATAGGATCGGAAGAGGACAGTTGCAAGACAGGACAAAGAAAAGGAAAGGAGGCGGGATCTGCTTTTAGTTGTCAATGCTCTTGATATTCTTCCATCGCCATTTCACAGGCTGGGCTGATGGGGTTGGTGGCGTGCTTAAAGGGGTTAAGAGGATCTTGAGCGTGATTCCTGGGTCTTGGTTGTGGAGGAGGAGGACCAGCCCGATACTGTGCTTGGGCTGCTGGTTGAATAGGTCCGTATGGGGGGTATGATTCCCTAGATTTAGAGTGTGAGGGTTCCTGGTAGTCTGGTCGGTATGGTTTTGGATTTCTGTATTCGGGTCTCATAATCTCTGGTAGGAGGGGGCAGAATCTCCTTATGTGCCCTACTTCTTCGCAGTTGTAACAAATACGTTGGTCTCGGTACTCCAGTCCCTTTGGTTTAATTTTATCCTTGTAAGGTGGGACTCCTCCTGCATAAGCTAGTACCCGCGGAGAGTCAGGCTTTTGATCTTTTCTCCTCCGCTCGTCCCTCGAATTAAAAACTGATTTGGCGATGGAAAGGATTTCGTTTATGGTCTTTCCATCATACCCAAGGTGTGCATTTAGGGCTTTTCTTATGTCCGCCGTTGCTTGGTCTTTGAAGAAGCCCTTAACTATGACCTCATGTTGGGGGCTTTCTGGGTCTATCCCGCCCCAGGTTTTAATTGCAGAGACCAAACGGGAATAATAATCGGACGGATGTTCTTCTGGTCCTTGAAGGACGGCTTGGACTTTGGTCCAGTTTACGGTTCGCTGACCAGCAGCTTTGATTCCATCTAAGATGGCCTTTTTGAAAATCTTTAAGGCCCATACCCCGTCAGTGGTATTGTAATCCCAGTCTGGGTCGTTAAGCAACGTCTGGGCGGTCAAGGGGGCCATGGAGACAGGTCTATTTGATTGATAGTCTTCGCGAGTCAGAGCCTCTCCTGCCTTTGCTAATATTTCTCTTTTTTCGGCCTCATTAAAGAGGGCTCCAAGTAACATATGTACATCTGCCCATGTGGGGTTGTGGGTCGAGAAGATGATGGCCACCTGGCGGTGGCATTTATCGAGGTCATCTCTCAGGGAGGGCATCTTGTCTGACCAATTCATCAGATCCGACGTAAGAAAAGGTTGATGTGTGAAGACCATGCAGGGCGGGTCCCCTGCCCTCGCCGGTGGTATGGGCAGTGCCCTTAAGGGAAAGGCGCCCTCTATATCCCCGTTCAGTAAGGTTTCCCTAGTTCGCGTTTGGCTGGAGACTGGTCCATCTGGCCCCTCATTAGTATGTTGTCCGTTCAGAAGGGCCGGTACATCCAAAGTAGGATGGTCCTCTCCCGTCCTGGAGGTGCCGGAGGAAGAGTCGGGCCGTGATACGGTCGCTTCTCCTCGGGGAAGGATAGTGGCTGGGGAAGTGATTGTATCTTCCCCCGGTCCGGTGCTCCCTCCACCGGGTCTTGCCCTGGCTCCCGGTAACTGGGGCGCTCTAGGTTCAGGGTAGTAAAAAGGAACAAGATTTCTATCCAGCTGTTCTTCTTGGGCCCTGATTTCGTCATACGGGGGAGGTCGGGCTGTTTTTAAAACAGCCATTTGGCGGATGATTTGAGCTTGCTGACGTCGAAATAGCTCACGAGCCTCGACAAAGAGGTTAAGGTAATAGAGTTGGCGAGGCTTCTCGTCGGCTAGATAGGACTTAAGTGCTTGCATCTTCACAAGGTTAAAGGAACCATGTGGTGGCCATTGGGAAGGTGGTTCCAGATGGTGGGTAAAAGCGACCCACGAGATGTTGCAGAGATCCCTCAGCTTGGATTTTGAGAGTCCCTTTCTCCCTCTCAATTCTTTCCAGTTAAGGAGAACAAAATTTAGAGGGGTATCGGAATCTTCTTCAGAGCGGAAAGGCTTCATAGAAGCCTTGTCGCCAGGAGAAGTCCAGTCAGAGTGTTGAGAAGCGTGAGCTCCCATCTCTCTGTTACACAAAATAGGGTATTTCGCTAGCGGTGGGTACTACAAGACAAAAGATGGACAGACAAGGGAGGACAAGGAGGGGAGAAAGGGTAGGAAGGGATAGAGAAAAAAATAGTGTTCTTTCAGGAAAAGTAGTTATCTTTCAGCAATTTTTTTTCCAGGTACCTCTATTTATCCCTATTTAAACTTGATCCTGCCTACCATTGAACCGTAATCAACTTATTATTCATGAACCTCAAACATCAGCCTTAAAGTCACGGGTCTCTCTCTCTACCCGATACACAACTACGAATCCTAAATTCTGCCTTAGTACTATTTGCACAACTGGTCCTAGTGTGGGGCCCCAATTCGTGAACCACCCTTTCTACCTCCACGACAGCCTCCTGCCTAGCCTTTGAGACTTAAGTTCGGAATCCCCTACTGAACGCTTGCGCAATGCAATGCCAGATCAGGGTCCGAGAAAAAGATCAAGTTCTGAAAAGAAGCAAACGACCTTGCGTTCTCACATATCCGGGTCATCCTCAACAAGAGTCGCCAGGCAGGAGGGGCGGCTTCGTTTGCATATTTGGGACAGAGAGAGTGAGAGAGAGCACTTTGAAGGACGCCTCCGGACGACTCCGAGGGAGGGACGTCAGGGAAAACAGTAAAGAGCCACGCTTTCCCGGACTCAATTCCAAGACAGAAAACGGGGGAGAAAAGGAGAGAGTGAGATTGGAAGGACGACTCCGGACGACTCCGAGGGAGGGACGTCAGAGAAACAGTAAAGAGCCGCGCTTTCCCGGACTCAATTCCAAGACGGAAAACGGGGGAGAAAAGGAGAGAGAGAGAGTTAACGTTCCCGGACGACTCCGAGGGGTAACGCTGGAAGCAACAAAAGTACCACAATTTCCCCGGCTACACTCCGAAAAGGAAATTGGGGGAGAGAAAGGAAAAGTTATAGACGCACCCGGACGACTCCGAGGGGTAACGTCGGAAAACAGTAAAGGAGTCACAATTTCCCCGGCCACGCTCCGAAAGGGAAATTGGGGAGAAAAGGGAAAGTTTTAGACGCACCCGGACGACTCCGAGGGGTGATCGTCTGACA
The DNA here is from genome assembly GCF_027172205.1 of Podarcis raffonei. Classification (NCBI taxonomy): domain Eukaryota; kingdom Metazoa; phylum Chordata; class Lepidosauria; order Squamata; family Lacertidae; genus Podarcis; species Podarcis raffonei. The sequence continues at coordinate 1,131,194 of NC_070619.1, read as the reverse complement.
GTAAAGTTCCGCGATCTCCCTGGCCACACTCCGAGGGGGAAAATCGGGGGAGGAAAGGAGAGAATCTAAGGCGTTCCCGGCCGACTCCGAGGGGCAACGTCAGAAATGAAAGAAGGAAAGTCTGGCTGTCGTGGGGACGTTACTTTACCTCCCCCCTCCCAATGTATTTTCTTCAAACCATACTCACGTTCGAAGATGTCCCCCGCAGATCCCGGGATCCTTTTCTTTAGCCGGCTTTACCTCGCCTTTGCTCTCTCTGGTTGGGCTTCTGGTGACGGTTGATTACCGCCCACAAAGAAGAGGCAGGGAGAGGAAGAAAAGGGATCCCTGGGCTAAGGATGCCCAGTGGCGCCCGATCCCCTCTATCTCCCCTCTCACCTTTGCAGGAGAACCAAGTGTCCCTGAGCACGGTCGCTAAAACTGTTACCGGAAATCCGAGGGCTCTCTTGGACAAAATAAAGACACCAACCAGAGCAATTCAGAGCAAAACAGCAGCCAGTAGGCTCGGTCTTTATTTTAAGGAAAGACTGTCGCGACAGGACTCCCACCGCCCACGATGTGAAGCAAGATGGAAGCCCCGAACAAAGGGAGACCCTCACTTTTATTACTTGCTAATCCCCTTAGCCACACCCTCAGAATTACATCATATTTACATCATGATTACATTAAAAACAGGAGGGGTCAGGGGAGGGGTTGGACAGGTAACTCGAGTATCTCAACACCTGGCAAGTGTCCCCCTCTTCCCCCTTTCAGTGAGTCATCTGGAAAACAAAGAAATGGGCGCCGCTTCCTGCCCCCTGGAGGGAATCCGCCCGCAGTCCTTTTGTCTTGGCTGAAGCAGAATACACGATCATATGCAGGCTATTGTGTCTTCTGCCGGTTTTACTGTCTAAGCCCATCAAGCCGGCTATCAGGGTGGGCAGGTCATCCGGGAGGAGGCACTGAGTACGTGCTCGCTCGGTTGAGGGATTATGGGTGGTTGGTACCAAGTCACCCCCCTTTGATAGTCCTTGTGATTAGAAGCCGAATAAAAGTGGTCCGATGAAAATCCGAGGTACGGTTGATTTTTGGTGAATTTCCGAAGGAAAAGGGTTTTGAAGTTCAAAGTACTCTCAAGTTTAGGAAACAATGTTGCAACATTTGATTAAATCAGTCACGGTCAATTGAATTTGGAAACATTGTATTAGCGAGCTGTCAAAGTGGGGAAGCGGTGGATGCCGGCTGCAGTACCCGCGTAGCCGCCACTAGGGGCGCTGTTCGGTAATGCTGATTGGTTGAGACAGCAGCCGGCTGACCTAGAGTTTGGGCGCCCGGTCAACCCATAATAAAGATAGGACGAGATCGGGGCGCCCGGTCTACTGGGGAAATTACATGAAGGGAATAGGGTTTCTGTAGATCTTGTCAAAATAGCACTTCCTTATTTACGGAAGGCTCTTTTTTTAGGAGACAGCCCTCTAAAGGGACGTCTCCAGGGTCGGGGAGATGTGTGTGTGTGTGGATGTGGTGCTTGTGCATTACATGTGAGTGTGTTAAAGGAGGGGGGGGTCTCCGGCCACAGCTGGGACAAGCACATCTCAGTAGCTTGTGTGCAACACATGTTCCGGCCCAGACACGCTCACTCCTAAGGAATGCGGCCGAGTTGCCTGAAGGATGGCTAACTTTGCCAGCGTGATTTCTCCCTCCAGCCCTTTTAGCCCAGCTGACACTGCAAGAAAGGCCAAAAGTTCATCGTGGCAGCATGGCTTCCCTCACCTCTTGGCAAGCTCATCAAGTTCTGCTCGCAGCTTGGCCCTCTCTCTGGCCCTCTCATCAAGAACTCTCCGGGCATCCGACTCTGCAATTTAACCTTATATATACAACAAATTTTCCCCACTCTTCCTCAAACTTTGACCCTTTTTGATCTCGGATTTTGCAAGTCATTTTGGCCAGTTCTATATACTCAAAGAGTTTAACCTGCCAGTCCGATACTGATGGAGTTTCCTGTAATTTCCATTTTTGAGCAACAAGAATCCTGGCTGCTGCTGTAGTGTATTGAAATAGTTTCGGTCTTCTTTTTTAACTTCCTCCCCTATTATGCCCAATAACATAGCCTCCGGCTTTTTTGGGAATGTGTATTTAAAGAGTTTCTTTAGTTCATTATATATTAAATCCCATAATTTTTTCATCTTCTCACAATTCCACCACATATGATATAAATCCCCTTCTTTTAAATTGCATTTCCAACAGGTTTTCCTCCTTAATTTATACATTCTTGCCAATTTTACTGGGGTGATATACCATCTATACATCATTTTTGCTAGATTTTCTCTTAAAGTAACACACACTGTAAATTTTATGCCTTCATTCCAGAGTTTGACCCATCTATCATACTCGATATTATAACCAAAATCCATCGCCCACTTTATCATCACTTCTTTTACTAATTCATCCTTTGTATCCCACTCCAATAAATAATCATACATTTTGGACAATATTTTATCTCTACCTTCCAGGATTTCTATTTGGTATTTAGATTTTTTCTCACCAAAACCTCAGTGCTTCTGAGCCAAGACCTCTCTTCCCGCAGCCTACCTTGTCAGAGCGGTTCTTCAGCTGAACATACTTCCCCTCTGGGTCCACGTCCTCGATGCTGATGCTGCCCTTGGCAGAAGCCTGCTGGGAAGTCTGGAAGGCGCTGCTACTGCCGGCACTGCTGCTCCTGGTGCCCAACCTGCTGGGGCCACGGCCAGAGAGCTCCTCTGCTATTTCCAGGCGCCTCCTCTGGGCAGGAGCTCAGCCCAGAGACAAGGGAGGCCCTTGCACACAGCTGACCTGCAGCCGGGCTATTCTGGGATCAGGAAATCAGGAACCAGGAATGAAGATGATGCCTATGGAGCGACTGCAGGCGGCCCCTTCCCTGCTGCTTCTCAGGGTGCTCTCTGCCTCTGCTGTGGTAACCCCCCCCTTTACCTTGGCCAGCTGTGCACGCAGGTCGGCCACCTCCGCCTCCAGGTGGCGCTTCTCTGTCAGGGTTGCCGTGAGTTCTGCTTCACTCTGATGGAAGAGGACTTCCTCTCACGTTGCCCGCGAGACAGTCGTATGGGCTGAGGGGGGGGCTGGGGGACAGCTTCAGCCTGGCGGGGAAAGGCAGGCGAGGGTCAGCGGGCAAGAGCAGTGAGGGAAGGGCCATCCAGCCAAAGAACCCCACCCCCCGAGAAAATGCCTTTTGTCTCACGTTCTCCCCATCTTTCTCTGGAATTCCCCGAAAGACCGGTAACTCGTAACTGCTGCCTCCCACCTTGTTTTTGTGGCAACCAAGTGACCTCCCCTTGGCGCAGGCCTGGGTCGTGTGTCTGGGGGTCCTGGGCTGCCCAGACAATGAGACACCCCCCCCTTGGCCTCACTGATGGGGTAAAAAAGGAAAGCAGAGCAAGACATTGGGCATCCGCTGGGCTGCAGGATTTGCCGGAAGGAGGCGTGGAAGGTGCCATCCAGCCGCCTTAGGGACTTTGCTCCAGATTTATGCAGGGTTTACTCCTGATCCTTTCCCCCTCCCAAAGATGTCCACAAGGCAGCGGGTGCAGATACTTCCTCAGGCTTTTCTCCCAGAGCCTGTCTCATGGATGGGTATAGCCGCAAGGACCAGATACAGAATTAAGGGGCATGGAATTCCTGAGTGCTTTTGTGGACCTTGCCACTGCTGCAACCCCCGGCGCGTGTGCATGTTTTGAAATCCCCAACCCTACCTGGTCTTTCATCTCACACACCCCTGTGAACCCAGGCAGCTTTCTGGAGCCACCTTTGCAGACACAAACTAGGACAGGTTACCTGCCGCCCCCCCCCCCAAGGTTGCTCCCTTGCCCTGTGACGGATGCTAGTGCGGCAGCTCACCTGTGACACTTGAGCTCCGCCATGCCTGGAGCAAAGTTTGAAGGCCCGGCTGTTTCACTGGCAGCTCAGGTTCAGAAATCCCACTCCAAGGGGCCACTTCTGGGGTTTGCCAGCCCCCCCCCCAGCCCACGGAGCCACGTCTGGCTGTTAACAGGAAAGCCAGCGATGGCAGTCAGTGCAGCAGCCGGCTTTGCAAGGGACACCAAGACTTTCAGGGTGACCGTGGCCACTGGTTTCTGTGCCTGCGCATCTTTTGGAGAGGATAAGAAAAGGCGGGGGCCAAGGGGCCACTTTCTACCCCAGCGCTCTCAAGCCCGGACCCTCTCTGGACCTTTTTTTGGGGGGGCGGTCCCCAGAGCAAGACATAGGCGCATGCACACCACAAAAGCAGCAAATGTGGCCCCTTTCTGCTGTCCTTTGGGCCTGGGGGAGTCTTGTTCTTTTCTCTGGCTCCACCCTCAAGTGGCCTTCCTCCTGGTGAGGTCCTGCAGGGCCCCCCCAAAAAAAATCACCTTCTCTCTGCTGCCTCTCTCTGCCCACCCCACAGCCAACCAGCATCACAAACTTGGAGCAAGGCCTAGGGCAGAGTGGGAGCTCCCCCACATACCCACATGGATGGAGCAGGAGGGGTCCTGGGGGGCCAGACCCTGAGAGCAGGATGGAGAGTGAGGGAGGGGTGGGGTTCACTTATAGGGTGAGGGGCAGGCTGTGCCACAGCTATGGTGGCTCAAGGGCAGGGGGGCACCCCTGCCACATCCAATGGCCCCATCCTGCCAGGGTCCCTAGGAGGAGCTGCTTCCCATGGAGGAGGCAGGGGGGGTTGGGGCTCCCCGCTTCTGACCTCTGTGGGGAGGGGGAGCCCTCTGCGTTTGGGGGGAGGCAATGGGAGTCCAGAAGGACACCCCCCTTTAATAGTAAAAGAAATCTTCTTGTGGGTGGCTCTGACTCGTGGTTGCTTTTTCCTGGCTGCATCCCAGTGCAGACGGCGCTGCTGCTTGTAGCTGTCTGCATCTCTTTGGCGAGGGGGGGCTTGCTCCTCCTAGGGGGTCCGCACAGTCCTAGGGGAGCACCGGCCCTCCCTTCCCAGCCCTTGCCCAAAACTGGGAGGGAGCAAGAGAGGGGAGCCCCCGGGAGCCCCAGGAAAAGCCATGGCAGGTGCGCCAACCCTCCTCTCCCCTGGGGGGCACTTTAACCCCTTGCTTGCCGGCCAGAGAATGTCTGCTCCCTGCCCCTCTCCACCTGCTTGCCCAGGGCCATTGCTGCACCAAAGAGGGGGTTTGGGCAGCTGGGCTGGGGGGCAAGAGAGGCTTCATCATCTCTCTGCTCCTTGGTTTCCTTTCTCTTTTTGCCAAGCCCAATGGTGCTTCTGAGCCAAGACCTCTCTTCCCGCAGCCTACCTGGTCAGAGCGGTTCTTCAGCTGAACCTACTTCCCCGCTGGGTCCACGTCCTCCATGCTTTTTGGGGGGGTAATATTTTTTATTAATTTTAGCATACAAAAAATTTAAGACATACCACACCTATTATTATACATATATCCTTCTTTGGACTTCCTTCAGCGTCTCTGATAGCCTTCCATCTTAATTATTTCTCCTGCAATTCCTAACTTAATATTGCCTTTACATTTTCTAACAAATCGTTTCTTCCTTTCCATTTTTACAATATTAGAACAGCCCCAGATAAAAATCTCCCAACCATAATAACCTTTTTTTAATATATAATTAATTTTTATTCAAATTTCCAATAACTAATCCAATTACAATTTAACATCCAGATTAACTTATATATCTTATAGACTTCCGTCAGCCTATCTGACAATTTCCATAATTTTCACAACTTTTCACATTCCTTAAGTTTATGTTGCACTTTAACAATCCTTATTTTATCTTTTCATTTAAGCGACATTCCTTACTATTCTCTTCACAAAGCTTCCTGAAATCCAACAAGCGTTATTTCCTGATCACACACAGTTTTGATATACTCTGTAAATTTGTTCCAGTCCTCGGTGAATCTCTGATCGCGTTGGTTTCGAATTTTACATGTTAATTTGTCCATTTCTGCGTATTCCATCAATTTCATTCTCCATTCCTCCCTCGTTGGCATTTCTTCCTGTTTCCATTTTTGGGCCATCAAAATTCTAGCAGCTGCAACTGCATATCTAAATAACTTCACATCTTTCTTTTCAACATCGTTACCTAATATGCCTAGTAACAATGCTTCTGGTTTCTTTACAAAAGTATATCTCAGCATTTTTTTCATCTCGTTATAAATCATTTCCCAAAAGCTTTTCACTTTCTTACATTCCCACCACATGTGATAAAATGTTCCTTCTTTCTCTTGACATTTCCAACATTTATTACTAACTTTAAACATCTTTCCTAGTTTCACTGGAGTTATATACCATCTATATAGCATTTTCATCACATTTTCTTTTATCGTAGTACATGCGGTGAATTTCATTCCCTCTTTCCACAACCTTATCCAATCCTCAAATTGTATATTATAACCAAAATCTTTAGCCCATTGAATCATTACCGTTTTAACTTCCTCATCCTTTGTAGCCCAACCATAATAACCTTATGGCCTTATGACTTTTATAAAAAAAGCAATTAATAATAGCAACATTTGTTCTAAAAAGGCAATAAAAAAGCAACATAAATTATTTCTCTCACAAAGGAGCGAAACTGAACCTCTGGTTACCCACACCAATGTGAGAAGCCTGGGCCATGGGTTAAGGTTAGGGTTTCACCTAGCTTGGCTCCCTTCCCAGGTGGATGAGTTTCAAAGAGACTTCTTGACAGAGCATGCAGCTCTCTCCTGGAGATGTTCTTGCTGTGGAGTTCAACTCCAGTCCTCGGCTCTTTCTATCCAAACCAAGTTGAAGGATGTGGAGAGAATCATAGAATCATAGAGTTGGAAGAGACCACAAGGGCCATCGAGTCCAACCCCCTGCCAAGCAGGAAACACCATCAGAGCACTCCTGACATATGGTTGTCAAGCCTCTGCTTAAAGACCTCCAAAGAAGGAGACTCCACCACACTCTTTGGCAGCAAATTCCACTGTCAAACAGCTCTTACTGTCAGGAAGTTCTTCCTAATGTTTAGGTGGAATCTTCTTTCTTGTAGTTTGGATCCATTGCTCCGTGTCTGCTTCTCTGGAGCAGCAGAAAACAACCTTTCTCCCTCCTCTATGTGACATCCTTTTATATATTTGAACATGGCTATCATATCACCCCTTAGCCTCCTTTTCTCCAGGCTAAACATGACCAGCTCCCTTAGCCGTTCCTCATAAGGCATCGTTTCCAGGCCTTTGACCATTTTGGTTGCCCTCCTCTGGACACGTTCCAGTTTGTCAGTGTCCTTCTTGAACTGTGGTGCCCAGAACTGGACACAGTACTCCAGGTGAGGTCTGACCAGAGCAGAATACAGTGGCACTATTACTTCCCTTGATCTAGATGCTATAGAAATGGGCCTGGAAATAGTTTATTATGTGTGTCTATCATTGTTTCTGTTTTTTTCGTCCAGCGCTTTGTACTGCTTCCTAAGAAGTAATTTGTTACTGAAGCAAGAAGAAATGTTCTGCCTGCTCTGATCTTGGGAAATCTTTTAGTTCTGTAGCATGAAAGAATGAGTGCCAGGAGTTTTCTTTCCCCTCCCTCCTCCACTCCAGCCCCTTTTCCTTTTGTGGACTGTCTTATCACTGGTACTTATAGAATCATAGAGTTGGAAGGGACCCAAGGGTCATCTAGCCCAACCCCCTGCAATGAGGAATCTCAGCTAGCTCATTCATAACAGATGGCCACCCAACCTCTGCTTAAAAAGCTCCAAGGAAGGAGAGGCCACCACCTTCCTAGCTAGTCCATTCTCCACTCTCGGACAGCTCTTTCTGCCAGAAAGTTATTCCCGATGTTTGGTTGGAATCTCCTTTCTGATAACTTGAAGCCATGGGTTCGAGTCGTACTCTCCAGAGCAGGAGAAAACAAGCTTGTTCCCTCTTCCATGTGACAGCCCTAAGATATTGGAAGATGGCTCTCCTGTCTGCTCTCAGTTTCTCCAGGCTAAACAAAGCCAGCTCCCTCAACCATTCCTCATCAGGCTTGGTTTCCAGACCCCAGAATAGGGCTTGATCTTGTAAGCCACTGGTATTAGTAGCAATAAAGGTAACACGAATCGCAATAAGAAAGATATTAGGCATCGTTAACAATTGTTTTTAAGAACATTGTTTACACATTTTCATACTGCTTAACTGTGTGCAATGCAATTATGTATTCATTGCTTTAAGTAGTAATTTTAAGTGCATTGTTAATATAAGAATAAATGTGCAATACTGTTAAAATGCATATTTTCATAAAATGTAAACAGAAATAACTGAAGTATCCTATACTAATGCAGTGATTGGACTAATATAATATAATAATCTGATGTCCTGCTTACAAGGACATCTGGTTGGCCCCTGTGAGAACAGGACGCTGGACTAGTTGGGTCACTGGCCTGATTCAGTAGGATTTTATTATGTTCTTGCTCTTGTTTTCCAACAGTAACATTATATAAGAAGATTGGCTGATAGGAGCCTTTTGAGTAATGAGATGTTATTAATTCCTATTAAGATAAATTTGAATACTGCCATTGGTTGCAGTGTGATATAGATAGTGCTTTCTCAAAAAGCCCTTGTCAGAAACTTCTGGATTGGTGGTCTATGATCTTTTGGGGAGGGTGTGTGAAAGAAACTAGGTTTTTTCTTTTTCAACAAGAAACTGTTGTTGTTGTCATTTTTTATACAGAATGTTTATTGGCATAAGCACATGTCAAATGCAGTGAGAATAATGAATGTAAGAAATGCAAATAGAAAAATAAACTGAAAATACAGAGGGGAGGGGAAACCGGGAAACAACTGAGAGTGCAATGAGAGTATACATTTATCACATGTATAGAAGAAAAAGGGGAGTCAAATTAGTTCCCAGTAAAGGAAAAGGAGGAAAAGGAGCTGAAATTTCCCCATGCAAATAGAAATTAGACTTCAGGCTCTGTGTGAACTCCAGAATTGCAAAAGGTGATGAAGAACTCTTGGCCATCCCTGGGAAGTGGGGGCACATCCGAAAGCCACAGGAACTCCAGAGCTCTTCAAGCGCATCACTCTGGCATCCAGGCTGCCCCTGATGCTGCCGGACTCCAGGCACTGTACTGGCCGTGATCAAGGAAGTCCTTCGCTGCCACCTGGGCATGGTACGTCACCCCAGGGCGGATCCCAGTCAACACAAAGGATATCTGCTCGGTGGGCCTTGTCTGCGAGAGACAAAAGACCACAGCTGTAATTTCATTTTTCAAAAACCTGACACCCACCATGCCACTCTGAAGAAAAAGGAAGCCAGTGTGGCCCAGTCTAGTGGCTACTGACTAGAAGTGGGGAGATGGGTTCAAATCCCTCCCCCTAACACGATGCTTCAGCCAGTTCTGGTATTGTTGTAAACAAAAATCTGCCTTTTTCCCCCTTATGGGGTATCCAAGAGCCCATATAGAGTCCTTACGTAGGTTCCCTATTGGTAGGAGAGAATAACAGAGGCCAACCAGAGAATATTGAGAAGCAAAGCAGCTAGTAAGCCTGATCTTTATTGATCTGTTGCAACAGGGTCCTCACTCACCACATGCAGGAGGGAGGAGGAACTCAGAACAAATGTGTGCCTGCCCTTATATAGACTTTTAAAATTCCCTCCCTGGAGTCCAAGGCCACTCCCAGATACATCATACCTACATCACAGAAAGGGTGGTCTACAGCAGAAATCTGAGTGCTTTGTTTAACCTCCTGTCTGCCAGGTTACCTGTTTAATGGTCACTTGACTGGATTGCCTGGGGACCCTGGCCAGTCTTTTGTAATGATAAATACTTAGTTCCTGAGCCAGGTCACAGGCTCACACCCTATTCATATCTTAAATGTGTCCTTAAGACAGGATTTGTGAAGACAATGGGGAGGCTTTTCCATTTTCATTTGACCTTGCAGAGAAAACATTTGGTCAGTTTGGGAATCAAAAATGGTTTCAGGTTGGTCTTCCTGTGCTGATCTATATACGTGCTTGGTTGGTAACACTTATGAACATTTAACGTATATCTAAAACCTCAAAATTCCTATCACAGTATCTCTGCCTTATCTACCTCAAAGATTGTTGTGAAGATAAAATGCGAGGGGAGAGACCTGAAGCAACTTTAAAGCCATCCAAGTTGGTGCCCATTGCTGCTTCCTGTGGGAAAGTGTGGAGAAGGGGCTTCTTTTATCCAGAATCTTCCCACATTCACTTTCAACGGAGGTCTCCGAGTTCTAGTAGCAAGAGAGTGAGAGAAAAAGCTTTCTCTGCCCACTCCACGCCCTGCTTAATTATATTATATTAATTATACCCTTCTACAGTGGTACTTTGGTTCTCAAACACCTTGGCATTCAAACAACTTGGAACCCAAACACTGCAAACCTGGAAGTGTTCTGGTTTGCAAACTTCTTTTGGAAGCTGAGCATGCTCCGTTTTGAGTATTACGCTTCCGTTTTGAGTGACACACTTCCATTTGGAGTGTTACACTGAAGTCTGTCTGTTTTTGCTATTTATTTTGCATTTTTGTTTTTGTGGCTTTTTTGTTTTGTTTTTGTGACTGTGTGGAACCCAGTTCAGCTACTGATGGATTGACTGTGTGACTGCGGTACATTGTTTATTGCTTTCATTTTATGGATCTGTGGTCTCATTAGATAGTAAAATTCATGTTAAATTGCTGTTTAGTGGTTGTTTTTAAAAGTCTGGAACGAATTAATCCATTTTACATTAGTTTCTATAGGAAAGTGTGCCTTAGTTTTGGAACGGACTTCCAGAATGGATTAAGTTTGAGAACCAAGGTATCACAGTATTTGGACCCCCCTCGCCTAAAATTCACAGCACAATTTCTTACAGGTCCTGCTCGCAATCATGTTTCAGGCTTACAGCCATGCTTAGCTGATAGTCTGACTCGTATCCAAGTGGGCCACGATATTACATTGGAAACCGCCTAGAGTGGCTGGGGTGCAAAAATAAATTACTGCTACGACTACTACTACAGTGGTACCTCGGGTTACATACGCTTCAGGTTATGGACTCTGCTAACCCAGAAATAGTGCTTCAGGTTAAGAACTTTGCTTCAGGATGAGAACAGAAATTGCACAGCGGCTGCGTGGCAGCAGCAGGAGACCCCATTAGCTAAAGTGGTGCTTCAGGTTAAGAACAGTTTCAGGTTAAGAACGGACCTCCGGAATGAATTAAGTACGTAACCAGAGGTACCACTGTACTGTGGCAACATGCTCAGGGAAGCCATTTTGAGAGTTAAAATGTTAAGCAAGGAAGAACATTTTGTTGATCTAGGCCAGGCCCCCGTATCCAATAAATACACTCAGACACAGAGATAGGCTGATAAGGATTACCAAATTAGTACATGGAAGGGTCATGCCCTGTCTCTAGGCAGAATCTACTGTATCTATCAGAGTATGTGCAATGCTGTAACTTTTGATTGGATAAAGACCTGATTCAAGACTGTCTAAAGGGAAGCCTCCCCTGTGGCCGGACTTCGGAACTTATTCCTCCGTGCCATTGCTTGCTGCCAGCAAACAATTAAAGCTTTCTTGCTTTATTTCTCTGTTGCTGCGTGGTCATTTGACAGGCCTACTACTACTATTTCTATTATCTCCAATAAGCCAGCAGCCTGTGCACCAAAGCATTAAAGGAAGGGCTGCAAGAAGAAGCACAACGGTCAAATACAGGAAGCGCAGCAATTCTGTCCTAAAGCCACAGAGCCCTGACTCATATATGGGGCTCTCTCTCACCATTTTGCTGGTGTTGGTTCCATCCCTTGAGTAACGGATCAAGTATTTGAGGGGGAAGTATTCTGGGAATTTCCAGGAGCTGGGGGGCTTCCACACCAAAAGTATCTTCTTCCTCTGGCCCGGGATCTGGGAGACGGTCAAGTCTTCTGGAGGGTCAGGCTTGACTACGAAAAAGCCAGTGCAGAGAAAATAATACCAAGCAAGCAAGTGGAGAGATGGAAGAAGCATGTGTGGCCTACGGTGCCACCTTCACACCAGGCACTAAATGGTTATGGCTCCCAAAGAATCCTGGGAACTGTAGTTTGTTACGGGTGCTGAGGATTGTTAGGAGACCCCACTACATGCAACTACAGTTTCCAGAGAGGTTTAACAGTCCTTCCCGAGGAACTCTGGGAATTGTGGCTCTGAGGGGGATAGAGCCCTCCTAACAACTCAGCACCCTTTACAAACTACATTACCCAGGATTCTTTGGGGGAAGCCATGCTTGTTTAAAGCGGTATAAATGTGTGGTGTTAATGTGGACAACATTCGGAGTCAATCCTGCCAGCTCTGTAAAAGCCACTCTGTGTAACACAATGTACCCTCAAAACTCTGAACCTACAAACCTGTTTCTGTCACCCTTGTGGTTGAAAACCTTTCAAATCCCCCAGTGATGGACAAGTTCCCTATCTCTGCACTGTACAGACTTTTGCCCCAACGAAGCAGTGGAAGACTTGCTCATCTGCCTCCACCAGAGGACAGGGGATCCTTCTTTGGGCTAGCTAGTGTGGCCAGGTATTGGCTAGTGACTCATCAGCCCCAGCCATCATGACCAATGGTCAGCGATGATGGAAGCTGTAGTCCAGCAATGTCTAAAGAGCAACAGCATGTTACTGCCGTCAGCATGAATCCTGCTTCCTTCCGTTAGAAAAGTTGAGGGAAATCATGTGTGTCGTGATTCTATGAAAACTTACGGATCTCATTCTGGAAGAAGTAGTAGTGGGTCGTCGCTGCCCCCAGGGGGTTCACCGCTGTTACATTCAGCACATAGGGATTGATGGAGAACATCTGGACATTGTCGATGGAGCAGCTGTTGGCCACTGTGGTAGCTTGGACACACTCCTTTACTTCTCCTCCCATGCCAAGCCTGGGTTGCAAAGAAGTCAAAGATTAGCATGGGCTTCCCAGGCCACCTAGTGACAAGAGCAAGCCAGCAACAAATCACCCCAAGCGAGCTGAAGTTAACTCCATATTAGCAAAACAGGAGCTGCACAGGAGTGTCAGGCCTCATGAGCACAGCAATTCTTGCCCTGTGGAGCAGTTGCTGAGACTAAAGGTCCCTGGCTCCCCACAGCTGCCTAAGTCTCCTCCTCTCCAGGGTTTTCCCCATGCAATCTGAGACTGCGCTTGCGTGAAGCTCATCTCTGCCTCTTGGCCTCCTTCCTCTCCAGCTTCTTCTTCTGCCCTCTCTGCCACAGACTCTCCCTGCTCACTAAAACCTGTTACCTCCTCAGCTTCTGACACCTTTTCCCAGTCTGCTCCCTCTGACCACTCATTGTCGTCCCACCTGCAGTCCCTGGGCTCTGAGCCTTCTTCCCTTGGGGTTTCCTTTTTTTAAAAATAATTTTTATTAACAGGCCAATCACATCACATTGTTCAAATCACATTAGTTCCAAATTATACAGCCAAATTTTAAATTTTGTTGAGGGTACCCATACATCAAGCTCGGCACGAGTCCAAAATTCCGGATAACTCCAGGCATCACTTATTTTACTGCTTTAATTAGACAGTTCTATCCAGTTCGATCTGGATAGTCCTTTATTACTTTCTTTCTCATCTTGTTGTTATCATATATTCCTTTCTTTGCGATCTCTGATGATTCTCACAAGCAGATTGAAAACTGACGTCTCTGTGTGGGTTTTGTACTCTTCAAAGACCAGGGACAGCCTCTGTTCAGCGCTTCCATAAACAAAATTAAACTTCGGTCTGTCCTTTGTTTTTTCTCAGGCTAGCCAAATAAATCAGGGGGCTCTGTCAGGTCAAACTTGCATTCCAGTACTCCTTCTCTTTCAAACAGTCCTGATTCTCCTCCCCCTGTCCTTCTTTCTCCGGCAAGCCTGTCTTGGCGAGATGCCATTTTTTAACTGCGTCATAAAAAATTTCCTCTTTCTCACCGTTCACCAGTCTTCTCTCCTGTTGTAATCCGTCCCCACACAGTTCTTAAAATCCTGCTTATGATTAATAAAAACGCGACGATCTTATTTCTTTCTGGGGTGAAGGATTATTGTATCACATTGTGCAAAGAGGGGGGGGGAAGGGTCTTTTCCTCCACCCCCCCTTCGTTCCAAACATACAGTCTCCTAGTTCATCAGAAGATTTACTTATCCGTCCGTCACAGAGATCCATTAATCAGCAGCCTTATCTGTCGAGCTTTACTTGATATATGTGCTTCAGCTTTATCTCCAATCGTATGTCTCCAATTATAATTCCGAGCTGAAGCAACCAGCACGCGCTAATTGGAATCGGCGTCAGGAAGAGCTGACTTCACCGAGGGCTTGTGCCAAGTGTTCAGCACCCCCATCTCTCGGATCAGGGGGTGCATTGTGAACACCGCTGGCAAGACAGGGCCCCCCCATATCCTGGGGTGGGTGGGGAAGGCTGCATACTTCCCATAGCAGCTCCTTAATTACCTCAATGGGTCAGAGAGATGTTATTGTGGGCCATCTTCCAACGCGCCACCTGGTGGCCCCTCCCTTGGGGTTTCCTAGCTGGTTCCTCCCACCATCCCTGTGTCCAACCAGTCCATGACACCTACTAAGGAAACAAGTTGGTTTATGAGCGTCATGGGTAGCCCTGTAGCCCTTCTGAAAGCTTCACTTTAATTTTATAAATATTGTTTCCTTTGTTTCTGTGAAGAGAAAAGCCGGATTGCCACAGCTGTATCTATGATACCAATAAGAGGGAGTTTCTTCTTTTTACCTGTACGTGGAGGAAAAATAAGTAGGCAGGTGTGTCTTTGTCTCCAACCTCCAGGAGCAATTGATGGCTGGGTAGGTGGTGGACCAGCACCATACTAAAGGCTTATCAGGTGGGTCTGGAGGAAAGGGGAGGAGCAGAAAAGGTGGTTTAATTATTTATTTCATAAAATTTATGCATTGCTTGATAGTAAAAAACAAAAACAAAACACCCTCAAAGAGGTTTACCAAAAAAGCTAAATCTATAAAATGGGGGGGGGGGGTGTCCATAACCATACTTTAAAGCATAGAAAAGTTAAAAGACTCAAATCACCTTGACTTTCTTAGCATCTGGGTAGGCTTGTCTAAACAGGAATGCTTTTAGCAGGCACCAAAATAATACAGTGAAGGCGCCTTCTTGATATCAAGAGGCAGGGAGTTCCAAAGTGTAGGTGCTGCCACACTAAAATATTGATTTCTTACATGTGTAGAATGGGTTTTATGTGGTACATGTAATATTGCCAATTCTAGCTGCTTCCTAGCAATCAGACCCCTCCAGCTGCCTACTCTGGCTGCTAAGGACAATGTTCTTTTTTGCTTTCTGCTCTGAGACAGGCAGAGCATGTCTGCTCCTAGGGGAGGAGGATCTGCCACTGCACCACAATCTCATCTGCCCAGTCCCTGACAGTTCCCAGGATCATGTAGGTGGAGAATTATGCATTAAATGCGTGGTGTTTAGCCAGTCAGTCACATGACCCGATTTTGGTCATTGCTCTCGCTCCACTTTACTATCTGTTGGGGAGACAGTTACATTTGAGTAATTCCATGAAAATGTCAACCAACAAACACATTTTTCATTTTCATATTCAGTTAAGATGTTCTGTATCACCAACACCACAAAGACAAAACTCTGCTGCACCAAATTCAGATACCTAGGGGTACAAATAACCGGAAACCTCAGCAAACTACACCTCCACAATTACAACCCCCTGTGGCAACAAATTAACATAGACCTGAGGAAATGGAACACCAGTTTCGCCCTCTCGGACAAAACAGCCATGATAAAAATGATTACCCTCCCAAAATTAACCTAAAACTACACTCATTTATTTTCCTCACACAAAAAGCCAAGAATAAGCCTCAAATACCTGCACCTCCCCCCCCCTCAGAAGGAGGATGGGGCATTCCCAACATAGAACTAATCCCATGCAGTCTAGAAGATGAGATAAAACAATGGGTATACAGTGGTACCTCGGTTTAAGAACTTAGTTCGTTCTGGAGGTCCGTTCTTAACCTGAAACTGTTCTTAACCTGAGGTATCACTTTAGCTAATGGGGCCTCCCACTGCTGCCATCACACAATTTCTGTTCTCATCCTGAAGCAAAGTTCTTAACCCGAGGTACTATTTCTGGGTTGGCGGAGTCTGTAACCTGAAGCGTATGTAACCTGAAGCGTATGTAACCCGAGGTATCACTGTACTTGGAGAGGCCCACAATTGAAAACACCCCCACCACAGCATGCCCATTCCTTCAAAACAAACTAAGGGAAATTCCCACAATGCTTAACAGGTTCCCACAGGAAGGAAAAAGTAGTCAAACTGTCCCCAACCCCAGTTAACCCCCTGACTCATCACCCACTATTCCTTCATGCAGCCCAATGCTTCAAATAAAAACTTGGCAAACCAAAGGCTTATCCCGCCTAACATGCTATAAAAATAACAAACCCATATGGACACAAGAAATACAAGACAAACTAGGGGACACCCAAATACCTTGGCTAACACACCACACCTTCTTAATCCAGCAGTAAAATCAGTAGCCACTAGGCCCTTGACCACATTCGAAAACCTTCGCCTGGCAGCAGAGGGACACGGCTAGAAGATGGTATCCACAATATACAAGATACTGCTCCAGAATCCCTCAACACAATCAAAAAACAATGGGAGCATGACATAGGCTACGAAATAAACCCTACCCAATAGACTAAAATGTGGTCTAAACCTCCCTTGAAATCCATCTTAGCTAAAAGAAGGGAACTTACTTATAGATGGTACCTAATACCACAGAAATTGGTGCTGACACACCCAGGAATCTAACCAAAAGGCTGGAGAGGCTGCAGCTGTACAGGCACATACCTCCACACGTAGTGGGATTGCCCCAAAATCCAACCCTTTTGGACAGCAGTCCTACAAGAAATATGCAGAAGAACTAAACAGGCATTAGAAGCCACCCTAAAAATAGTTGAAAGCAGTCTTGAACAAAGTGTAAATGTATTTTTAACACAGTAAACACCACAAACACAGGGAATAATGCCATTGTGGGAAATGTGATTATATCAAAAGTGCAAAAACAGTAATTGAGGTACTGGTGTCAGCTGGCAACTTTGTTGAGTTTGAGACTGGGAAACTGAAAAGAAAAATTGCTGCCCAGATGATGCAATAGGATATTCATAAGTATGAAACCCTCTTTTTTTAATAATGGGGACCTCTGTGACATTTACCTTCCCTGCCAATTATGGTATATGGTAAGTTGAAACAAAAACCAAATCATTAGGATGTTGCCATGGCTAAGGGTAAATTCCTGTGGACGTTGTAACTTTTAAACCCTACTGTGCCTTTAATTAGAAGCTTATTCCTTGTGGCTTCTACAACCAATTGCAAAAGCAAAAGCACTGCTGAATTACTCTCTTTTGTGCCTTTACTTATTCTGTTCCCATTTTCCTGCCATCAGCACCCAAGTGGCAGATTACAGGTACTTGTTTCCTCTTGTTTCCTAATTTACCACCCCCTCCCCGCATAACCCCCCTCTTTTCCAATTTTAAAAAATTGAAAGAAGCTTAGTGATTTAAGTCACCTCCCACAGACCAAGACCAGACCAAATTAAGGGGCTGCCGATGCCTTAAGATGAAGAAGATGCAAGGAGCAAGCTTCTAATCAACATTGCAGGGGCCTTTGGTGAGCAGGACCTCTTTCTAAGAAAATCCTATAGAAGAATCTTGGTCATGGGAAAGCCATGCCACGATAGCATGCAGTTAAGTGCTACGCTGAATTTTAATTCCTCTTCCAACCAATTCAAAGTAGGGTTTCCCAAACTTGGGTCTCCAGCTGTTTTTGGACTACAGTTCCCATCGTCCTAGTCCTGCAGCTAGGGATAATGGGAATTGTAGTCCAACAACAGCTGGAGACCCAAGTTTGGGAAATCCTGGATTACAGAAAGGCAGACTCTTAGTTAGACTCTGGTGGGGAATCAACCAGAGAGGGGCAGAGTCACAAAAGACCAGACATCAAGAACTTGAGACATAAGGAATGTGGACTGTAATTGTCTTTTTCTACTCACAGCCCAGCTTCAGATGAATTCTCCGCAGCAACCGCCCAGTGGCGAGATCATGGCAACTGTATTCCCCATTCTGAGCCAGGCTGGCGTTCTGCAAAACAAGGCTGCCATCTCTTCTCACTGCCTTCAAAATCCCACGGAACGTGCTGCTCATTTTCCATCCCACCGTAGAATTGCCTTCAGGGACGGGGCAATGCAAGAGGACTTCAGGCGCCCCAAGGCTGGCGTACTGCTGGTCCAGTGGAACTCCTGTGTTCCCCCCACGCCCAAAAAAAGAACAATGGAAGGGGGGAACAATTAATAATATACAACAGTTGCGTGGTACTGCATCAGAGGAAGAGATAAGCTTGCAGCACTTATCTTTTATCCCAGAGCTTACAAGTAGAACACAAGAAAGAACTCCTATTTTCTTACAACCATAGAATTATAGAGTTGGGGGGCACTCCCAAGGACCATCTAGTCCAAACCTTGACAATGCAGGAACCACAGCTAATGAATCCCTGACAGGTGGTCCTCTGGCCTCTGTTTACAAACCTTCAAGGAAGGAGAGGCCACCGAGGGAGCCCATTCCACTGTCCAACAGCTTTTACTATCTGAATGCGCATCTTAATGTTTAGCTGGGATCTCCTTTATTGTCATTTGAATCAGTTAATTCAGGTCCTCCTCTCTGGAGCAGCAGAAAGCAAACTTGCTTTATCTTCCATATGAAGCTCTTCAGATATTTGAAGGTGGCTCTCATATCACCTCTCAGCCTTCTCACAATGACCCTGTGAGATATTATTATTATTATTATTATTATTATTATTATTATTATTATTATTATTTATATACTGCCCTATACTCAGCGGTCTTGGTTAGCTGGGCTGAGCTGCTTCAGTGCCTCTTGCCCTGGTCCTGAGACTGTGCCTGCTCAGTCTGCTGCTCAGCTACTAAGTGTACATGGGAAACATCAAGGATATCCCCTCATATGGCCTTTGAACCAGGACAATATCACCAATGCCTCATCCTCTATAAATGTTTTCAATGTGATCTTGCTATGATTTGCTGGGACTACAAGGGAGCTTTCCCAGACCCATTTAATAATACAAATAAAATAATAATAATAATAATAATAATAATAATAATAATAATAATAATAATTGATAGGCACCCCAAGCTTGCAATTTGGGCAGTAGAAGATTTGTTCCAACTGTTGATAATTCTACACAATGCACTGAAATGTGCAGTGAAGCCCCCAAATTAACCACAACACAAATTAAAGGGGACCACAGGGGCTGCTAAGTAAGAGTTTTAGGACTGGGGGATCCCACCAGTATTAACCCAACACAGTATTCAAAGGTTGGAAAGGGGTCCTCTGGATGATATGGCAAGAGTTGCTCCAGGAAGCAAGGTGCTGGACCTCATGGAGCTCTGGAGAATCTGCATGCAGCTTTGGAGCAGCAAAGCAGCCACACTGCCAAGCCTCTCCCCTCCTCGCCTCTCTCCCTGCCATACCTCTTGAGCCGTTGAACCAAACAATGTCCTCTTGGGAAGGGAAACCGGGTGAGAGGAGAAATGTGATTGTCAGTATTATCCGCTGCATCTTCCTTCAGGGCTTGTGCAGCTTCGAATCCTGTGTGAAAGAGTCATCAAAACTCAACTTATGTAAAATACTTAATATGCAGTATTTTCCAAGCTTACAACTTAACTAAGAAGGACCCCTCCAGACAGCTGGTTTTTTGGTGGGTATATTCTGTAGCATGTTATTGATGCAGTAGGAGTGCATTACAGTAATGGTAGATTTACACTGGACCATCCACAGGTCACTCTGGTATATTAGTTCTGGAATGTTACCACATTATTGCCGTCTGGAGTGGCACTCTTGTACTGTAGTGCAACAAAAGTAGGACAAGAAACTACAACTCAGGAAAATTTGTGTTATTAAAACTTACAAGATTTTAGCAGGAAACAAGAGGATGTCCACCAGTTGCAAGTGAAGCAGTATGACCACCTGAAAGCTTTTACAGGCACAAATGGTCTTTATTCCTATATACATAAAAATGCAAGGCTGTCATCACACTGTAGTTCATGTGGCTGCCAGTAGGTGGTGAACTTTAGCATGATGGCAGGTGGCCCAGGTGAGCTGTTTGATGGGGGGAGGTGCTTTGCAAACCGCTCTGTGAAGCCCACCCCCTTCCTTTAAAAGCAAGGGGGGTCATGGTGATCAGGGAGTGGAGGGGAAGAGGAAACGTTTGGGGCAAGCTGGGAGGGGATAGGTGAGTGAGGTGTAAAGGCAGGAGGGGTTGGCGGGTAGGCAGGGGTGGCAAGCAGAGTGAGCGGGGGGCGGCGGCACCTAGCATTTATTTTAACAAAATTTGTAAACCATTAGATTTTCTTCTTAAAATAAAAAACCACAACACCTCTAAATGATTTACAAAATTATAAAACAAAATATTAAAATTATCAACAGTCAAAACAAGTAACTAAAAGCATAATTAAAATTAGACAATTAAAATTGGCAGCTGAGAGAGAGAGAGAGAGATGTTTTAATTGCAAACTGATGTCTAGGACTGAACTCAAGGCTGGAAAAAAACGAGAATTTGAGAGAAACCAAAATTGACAGGTTAGCCCAGCTCTCCATGACTAGCGAGGGCCCCAAAGTTCAGTCCTAAGGGAGGAGATGGCGTGGCCCCCGGGAACATTGGGAGAGCAACAGGCATGCCATGCCATTGCAGGCTCATTGGGGCAGAGATCCTTTTATGCTATGATTTGTTAAAGGCACTGCATTGCATGCTGCTGTCATGGCAACAGTAAATGGAGTCCTAAATTTTTATTTTTATTTTTAGGGGGGGGGACACTCACCAGTAGCAAAGATTTTGCCTTCCGAGTCTGGGCTGGTTACCGACCACGTCTCTCTTCAGGAGGTTCTTCTGTGGTTTTGTCTCAACCGCTGGCCTTCCCCTCACTTCCTGGCTCACAGCTGATCTCAGGAAGCCTTTTCTCCTAAGAAGGGGCGGATTCCCATAACAGCCCCCCCCCCCGTCCACTGGCTCGGATTTCCCCTCCTGTCACACATCCCGGACAGAACATCCAGAATGACAAAACAGGCTTCCCGAAACTTCCCCAAGGCTGTGGACTTGTGCGTGTGCGTGTGTGTGTGTGTGTGTGTCCCCTCATTTAACACTTCTTGGAGCAATTTTTGTTTAGCAAGGGGCATTCCTGATTCTCTCACAACGACCCTGTGAGGTAGGCTAACTGACCAGAAATGGGGGTGGGAATGTGAGTTATTCTGTATTTCCCCCCTTCTTTTTAAAGCAGTTGTTAAAAGCACAAATGGCAAGGCTGTTGATAACTTTTGTGCCAAGTTAAGCCTATTAAGCCTACAGATGCCTTCCAGATGATTTGAAGGCAGCATCCAACAGATTTGCTGACTGGGGGTTGATGGGAGTTGTAGTCCAGAACTGTTCCGGCTGGGGCCGATAGGAAGAGCCGCCTGAAAAATCTGGAGAGCAATAAGTTTGCAAAGGCTCATGCAGATAGAATATCCCTGCTACTCATTTTAGCTTCCTTTGCTAGAGTTATGAGTAGTGGGCGCCAGGTGGAGCTTTTTTCAAACGGAGAGCCCTGGCTTCTCTCAGTCGGTGTCGTTGCAGTGAAACAAATATTTCAAGTCAAAATGGAAACTGGCCAGTGTGCAAGTTTACCCTTTTATTTAGATTGGAAGACAATAATCAGGCATCTGCACAACACGGCCAGTACAACAAAGCTGATGTTGAAGAATCATTGCTTTGACACGGGTGATCTTTGCTTCTTCCAGTACACTGGCATTTGTTCGCCTGTCTTCCGAAGTGATGTGTAAATTTTTTTGGAGACATTGCTGAATCAAAAGAAACAACCACCCACCTCTAAGCACTTTACAGTACATAAAACGATATATGAAAATGCCAATAAAATCAAACTTATAAAACAGCCAGGGACAAAAAAAAATTATCAAAAGACAGGTGAAATCAACAGTTTTCAAAACTACAGTCATACCTCGGGTTACAGATGCTTTGGGTTGTGCGATTTTGGGTTGCGCCGAACCCGAAAGTACCAGAACTGGTTACTTCCGGGTTTCGGCGCTTGTGCATGCGCAGAATCGCGACCCGTGCGTGCGCAGATGCGGCACTGTGGGTTGCGAATGTGCTTCCCACACGGATCACGTTTGCAACCCGAGCATCCACTGTAATACAGAAATGCTGCATTGCCTAAACTTCCACTGCCTTGCAGGATATCTTCAGGAGAAGAAAAGGCTAAGGAGTAAACACTACACAAACCCAAAGATGGCTGGATGGCAACTCTTGCCCAACGTCTTGCTCTGCAAGGCCAAGAGGGAGGTCTTGTCATCTGGACAGCCCAGGACCTTCAGAAACACTGCCCAGGCTTGCGCCCTGTGGGGTCACTTTGGCGCTGCTAGCGCAGTTTGACTTCACCCCCTAGAGGCATACTCCAATGTTTCTCAAGACAGAGGGATGCCAACAAATATAATATTATTTCAGTTTAAAGACCACTTTATCTAAAGGATCTCAAAGTGGTTTGCGTACACAAAAGTACAAAAAAATAATGGGCTGCATCCACAGAAGTCTAGTGTCCAGATCAAAGGAAGTCATAGTCCCGCTCTCTTCTGCCTTGGTGAGACCACACCTGCAATCCTGTGTCCAGTTCTAGGCACCACAATTTAAGAAGGATGTTGACAAGCTGGAAGGTGTGCAGAGGAGGGCGACCAAGATGATCAAGGGTCTGGAAACCAAGCCTGATGAGGAGCGCTTGAAGGAGCTGGGTATGTTTAGACTGGGAAAGAGGAGGCTGGGAGGAGATAGGAGAGCCATCTCCAAACATCTCAAGGGCTGTCATATGGAAGATGGAGCAAGCTTGTTTTCTCCTGCTCTGGAGGGTAGGACTCGAACCCATGACTTCAAGTTACAAGAAAGGAGATTCCAACTAAGCATCAGGAAGAACTTTCTGACAGTGAGAGCTGTTTGACAGTGTAAGACTCCCACGAGAGGCGATGAGCTCTCCTTCCTTGGCGGTTTTTAAGCAGAGGTTGGGTGGCCATCTGTCAGGGATGCTTTAGTCGAGATTCCTGCATTGCAGGGGGTTGGACTAGATGACCCTCGGGGTCCCTCTACAATTCTATGTCATAACATGTTGGGATGGACAGCAAGAACAATGTCCTCAATGTAGAAAGGCCATACTGTTTGGAGAGGAATCCATTTATAAACCTGTGGCCCTGCTGCTCTGGTGGTAGCTGGACCACATTTCATGCTATGGTCTCCTTGCTTGAAGCACTCACACACACACACACACACACACACACACACAATGCCAAACTGAAATACAGCAAATGCCAGAAAAGCATTGTTAACTAAGTGTTAACTTCCAAACATCCCCAGGGTGTGTAAGTGGGTGTAGGAAATCCAGGTGTGGTCAAATTCTGTATCATGCAGATGGCATTCATTTATCCTAGAGTCTAGCCCAAGCCCCTGCGATGCAGGAATCTTTTTGCCCAACGTGGGGCTCAAATTCATGACCCTGAGATTCTCATGCTCAACCGACCGAGTTATTAAAATATTCATTTGCCACTTTCCCCAGGAAGTTCATCACGGTTTCCGGCAACAACAGGCGTTTCAGAATTCCACGTTTATTTAATAAGGCAACAAAATGCAGGTTGCTGCTGCCAAATGGAAAGCGATACAAGGATAAAGTGTGCATCAGAATTATATGCAGGACAGAGACATTTAAAACAACAACAACTAAGGAACAGGGAAGTCAGGAAGCCCAGCAGGTAATAATAGTACAGTGGTACCTCAGGTTACAGACGCTTCATGTTACACACTCCACTAAGCCAGAAATAGTGCTTCAGGTTAAGAACTTTGCTTCAGGATGAGAACAGAAATCGTGCTCTGGCAGCGCGGCAGCAGCAGGAGGCCCCATTAGCTAAAGTGGTGCTTCAGGTTAAGAACAGTTTCAGGTTAAGAACGGACCTCCAGAACGAATTAAGTACTTAACCCGAGGGACCACTATACATGATTTCCTTTGCAATTTCAGCTTTTCTCAGAGAACGTGAAATTGCATGTTCAGCAACTGAGGATTCATAGCTGTGCAACAGGTTCAGGTGGGGCAGGTCGGGAGGGGTGGGATTCTGGCTCTTGAGAAGCTTACAGGGCGGGGTAGCTGGCTTGATTGGCTATGCCACAGTGATTGCCAGTGCCCTTCACCAATCGCATGTAGCCTTGCTCTCCCCATTTCTCAGACCAGCTGATAGAGAAAGAGAGAGAAAGGAGGGGTCAGTACATTATTTTATTTCATGCAATTTATATATCACTTGATTGTAAAAAAAAGCCCCCCAAACCCTCAAAGCCATTATCACCATCATAACCGTATATTGTCAGCAGTAGTAATAGTAGTATTTTCATTTCCATGCCGCTTTATATTTTTAAGGGGGTGAAATCTCTTTTTAAAAATTATATTTTGTTAAGTTTCCAGATGTTTAGCATATACAATCAAAACACATTTTCATCTTTTCTTGATTTTTTTATCTGCTTCCCAGTTTTCCATGGAGTTGTTGTTTTTCTCCTTCTGCTACACTCTCTCTTCTATTAAATCATAACCACAGTATTATAATCTAATTATTTCTGTTGCTCATATCTCAAATCCTCCTCACAAGCTCATCATACTATAATATTTCTTTAAATAGTCCAAAAAAGGCATCCATTCGTCCATAAAACACTCGTCATTAGATTCTCTTAATTTTGAGAGTTCTGCAAAGTCCATTATCTTACTTTTCCATTCTTCGTTGGTGGGAACTTCATCTTCCTTCCATTTCTGCACATATAAAATCCTAGCCGCTGTTGTTACATAAACAACTTTAATATTTTGGGGGGGGATTTCTGCCCCTATAATCCCTAACAAAAATGCTTTTGGCATTTTGGATATCTTTTTTATTTCATCATGTTTCATTTCCCAAAATTCCCTTGCTTTCTTGCAATTGTACCACACATGAAAAAAAGATCCATCTGCGGGTTTACACTTCCAGCAATTGTTAGGAATATTCTTACACATTTTAGATAATTGGTTAGGTGTTAAGTATATCACTTAAGCAATACATGTAATTTTCATGTAATTTACTTTTAAAGCATACTAAGCAGTATATTTCATATCTACTTTCCACAGCTTTTCTCATGCACTTATTTCCATATTGTGTCCCAGATCTTTAGCCCAGTGTATATTCTTGATTTAACCATTTCGTCTTTTGTATCCCATTCTAATAATGGGAGACGGAATATAATTCGTAATATAATTACTTTGTAATATAATTTTAGGACACGGGTGGCGCTGTGGTCTAAACCACATGTGCGGGTCGTGACTCGACGCTTCTGCGCATGCATGTATGCCTGAGCGCCGAAACCTGGAAGTTACCCGTTCTGCTACTTCCGGGTTCGGCGCGATGCGCAACCCGAAATCACATAACCTGAAGTATCTGTAACCCGAGGTACCACTGTATTAAACTGTTGCAACAGGGTCCCCACTCCCCACACGCAGGAGGGAGGAGGAACCCTGAACAATGGTGCGCAAGCCCTTATATAGACTTTTGAAGTTGCCCACCCTGTAGCCCAAGACCCCCCCCCCCAGGATATACATCACAGAAGGAGGCGGTCTCCAGCAGAGATCCTGTCTGTCAGGATACCTGTTAATGGTCCCTGATTGCATCGCCTGGGTAGCCTGGCCATTCTTTGGTAATGGCACATACTTTAGTTCCTGAAGGCTCACCCTATTCATGCAGAAATATGCCCTTAAGACAGGATTTGTGAGCAAGAAGACAATGGGGAAGCTTTCCCATTTCCTTCCTCCTGCAGAGGAATATTTGAGGTCAATTTGGGAGAGTCAAAATGGCTTCTGGACTATTTTCCTGTACTGTTTCAGACATGTGGTTGCTGGTGACCATGGGAGGAGAAGAGGGCTGCTCTTGTGCCCAAATCCTGCTCCCAGGCTTGGGGGCATCTGGTTGGCCACTGTGAGAACAGGAGGCTGGACTAGATGCCCAAGACACCTGGGCACCTGAGACAACCACTTGATGGTGTCCCACCGCCATGGGTGGGAGGAGACGAGCTCCCATTGCCAAGGGGCCGCTATGGAGGCTGGATCTGCTGCCCCATGGATCCTACAGCCTGAGGCGGTTCCCTCACCTCACCTCATGGGTGGGCCAGCCCTCGCAGAAGAGCTTCTCCTATGTTCTTCTGAGCTTTTCCCGACCATTCCCGCCCTGGCTCAAATACCCCTTTGGTCACCTGTTCTTTAGGATCCAATAAGCCGTGTTGTTCCCACCGTCCCGGAGCGTCCCATAACCAACGGCCAGCATGGCGTGGCTCACCAGCTGGGTACACGAGGAGCTGTCAAACACCCCTGGCAGGAGAAGAGACCTGGAGTGAGGCAGGATCAGAACAGGGCAAAGTGGGGAGGAAGGCGCGCCCAAGGGAGCTTCATCCAATGTGAGCCTTGCTGGCAGCAGATCCTCCGATATTTAACATAAATACAAATTTAATAAACAAATAAAATAACAATGACCAACTGAGACCACTCAGAGTAGACCATAACCGACTGCACAAACACTCCAACGCCACCATCACTCTGAAATCTAGTTATCTACTTTGTGTGTCAAGTATGACTTTCCAATGGGAAGCTTTTTGGGTTTAAAAAAGTAAATAAATTCCAAGTTCTATTTTTTTAAGAGCACCCGGATCTTTGAAGGGGTAATGCACAAAGAGGGAAGGGGTATGGAGAAGGAAGAGCTGTAGAAAGTCAGGGCTTGTCCTGCCATCCCAAAGAAAACTGCTCTTTAGCGCTCAATAGGCAATTTGGGTTTTCCCTGGTTTGCCATTTGTTCCAATCGATCACCAAAAGAGCCAGTTTTCCCTCGGAAAGGAGCCAGGGCAAGGGGGAGAGCACTTGACCACACTTTCTGTGGCACACAGGTAGAAGTGTGGGCGAGCCCTTTGTGTAGACAGTCCTGAGGTATATATTATAGACCAGGGGTCAGCAAACCTTTCCAGCAGGGGGCTGGTCCACTGTCCCTCAGACCTTGGGGGGGCGGACTATATTTTTTTGGGGGGGAATGAATGAATTCCTATGCCCCACAAATAACCCAGAGAAGCATTTTAAATAAAAGCACACATTCTACTCATGTAAAAACACACTGATTCCCGGACTATCCGTGGGCTGGATTGAGAAGGCAATTGGGCAGGATCCGGCCCCCCGGGCCTTAGGTTGCCTCCCCATGTTATAGACCAATGGCCTGACTTCCCATAATACAGCTTCCTCTTTAAATCAGGCCCATGAGGACTGGAATCTTATTTTATTGACAAGGGAAGGAGTGTAGCTCAGTGGTAGAGCCTTTACCACATTGGCTCAATCCCTGATGGCATTTCCAGGTGGGGCTGGGAGAGAGAGACCCTTCGGCCTGAAACTCCAGAGAGCTGCTGCCAGCCAGTGTAGACAATACTGAGCTAGATGGAGCAACGGCAGCATCCTCTGCCTCATAGATGGGCTAGCTCTATAATTGTACAAACTTCCCCAACCATCCGACTTGATATAAAGTCTTGGTGCTGACCTTTAAAGCCCTAAATGGCCTCGGCCCAGTATACCTGAAGGAGCGTCTCCACCTCCATCGTTCAGTCCGGACACTGAGGTCCAGCGCCAAGGGCCTTCTGGCAGTTCCCTCCCTGCGAGAAGTGAGGTTACAGGGAACCAGGCAGAGGGCCTTCTCAGTGGTGGCGCCCGCCCTGTGGAACGCCCTCCCGTCAGATGTCAAAGAGATAAACAACTACCTGACATTTAGAAGACATTTGAAGGCTGTTTTCAGGGAAGTTTTTAATGTGTGACATTTTAATGTATTTTTAATCTTTGTTGGAAGCCACCCAGAGTGGCTGGAGAAACCCAGCCAGATGGGCGGGGTACAAATTATTATTATTATTATTATTATTATTATTATTATTATTATTATGGTTTTTAGCATATGGAGGGTCTGAGTTCTGAAGTTTTCAGGCACAGAACTGGCCTTTAAGCCAAGCACATCCAGTGCAACATAAAAATATTATGTGTGTGTGTTCTTTACAGTACCAGTACATAAAACCATATAGTGCAAAACCATATTAAAAAGTTTAAATCAGAAATCAGCTAACTATTGTGGGAAGATGCATTCTTCCTTCTCTGCTTAGGCCTGGCATGGAAAAGTTTTCAGCAGGTGTTTAAAAGTCGGCACAGGCAGTGCCTGCTGGCTTGCTAGTGGCAGAGAGTTCCACAGGATAGGGTTCTGATTCTTGTTGCTGTCAGGTGAGCCTGAGTTGGGGAACGACCCTACAATGCTCCTGCAGGTGATCTCAGTAACTGAGCTGGGAAAGAAGGCTTCAGGTGATCCCTGAGGCAGCCTGGACCTAAGTTGTTCAGGGATTTGTAAATCAATGCAAGGACTAAACATGGCTTGGCAGGGGTTGGGCAGCCGGTACAAATATTTTTAACAAGGGTGTCTCTCGTCCTCAGCCAGATGTCTCCATCAGCAGTCTGGTCACTGCATTCTGCGCCTGCCAGTGCTTCCAAGCCAGGTGCAAAGGGCAGCCCCAAGCGCTGAACATTGCAGTAGTCCAACCTCAAGCTCACCACTGCATGGACTACAGTGGCCAGGGTACAAGTGTCTGGCACTGCTGCTGCGGCCCACCTTAGATGAGGCCCACAAATTAGCCATCTGTGCCCAGGAGTTGCCTATTATCCTTTAGCTTGTTAAGTATAATTGTGTAATTGCCCACTGAAATAGAGAAATAGCTTATACCCAAAACAAACTTAGTTGGTCTCTAATGTGCTACTGGACATTTTTTAAATTTATTTTGACTGCATCAGACCAACACGGATACCTACCTGAATCTAGTATGTTGCTAAGGGTTTAACATTGGAAAATCCCATTGTATACTAAGTTAGAAAGAGCTCTCTCTAAGCATCTAGCTGAGTCTATAATTAACTGTTCATATTCTCTGCTAGCCTTCACATGAGTTTAGCCTTAGATGACGCAGTTAATGTATTCAATTGCAAATTCATCATTCTGGAGGGAGCTGGCTTGGTCTTTTGTACCCAAACACAGTGAGAGGAGGACGTGATAAGCTGCCCTTCCAGGAGCTGCACAGAGACACAGCATGCATTTTTGCTCTGGTCATAATTTAAGAAGAGCCTATCCTTGATGCAAATGCTTTCTGGATGTATTGCTGATTGTTTTGTACCTGTTTAAAGCTTTGAATTGTATTTATGGATCTGGACAATTTTCATTCCAAAAGGAGTCCGTTTTTATGCATCCAATTGCTTCATTCTGCGCAATATTAATAATGGCAATATAGCTGCCACCAAAATCAGACCAGAGGCTGCAAACGTTTGGCCCCTCACCTGACTTGTAGAAATGGAAGTAGAAGCTCCTGCTGTCCACGGCCACCGAAACCGGCCCAATGGTTGCCACAGCCTGCTCCAGGGCCACCTCGTTCCCCACTGGGACCACCACGACGGATGTGCAGTTGGCCGCGCGGTCCTGAGAGTTGTAACTGCACGTGGATCCATCCTGTGGAGAAGCGACAATCACCTGGAGGCGGCTGCAGAGCAGGGCGAGTGAGGAGAGTGGCTGGGGCAGCTTCCCCAGGGCTGCATTTGCAGCTCCAAAAAGCCCCCAGGGCTTCCAGGGCTCAGGGCGCCTGGCTGTTAATCAGAAGGCTGGTGGTCCAAGCCAACCCCCGTGGGGCTGTGGGCAGGGGGTTGGACTAGTGGACCCCCGGGGTCCCTCCCAACTCTACAATTCTATGAATGACAGAAACTCGTTTTGGAAACTGAGCTCCACAAAAAAGGGAAACATTTCAACCTGCCCTCCTCAGAGGAAGGGCTGCAGTGCAGACTTTGCAAGGCTATGAAGGATCCACGAGAAGCGGACTTGACTGAGCAGTTTGCTGCTTCCAAACTAGGTGTAAAATTTGGTGTGGGCTTATGCACTTCCTTCCTGCGCTGGTCCCAGTGGTGTAACCTGTGTTGACATTGCCCAGGGCAAGGCAAGGGTTGCGCCCCCCAACCTCCTTGTGGGTGTCGTGCAGGGGGCAACAGGGGGACTTCTCTGCACGCCTGAGGGGACCACATTCGCCCTTTCAGCTTAGTGAGCTCCCAGTGGGCGCAGCGGTGGCGCTCCTTGGCAGGCTTGGCAGCATCCCAGCAGCCCTGCAGCTGCAGCTGCAGCAGGCCGAGGAGGAGGGGGCGGAGAGAGCCGAGGCTCCTGGCGCAGCCCTTGCCCAGGCACCACTCCTTGGCTGTGCGGCACGAGGGCGGGTGCCAGCGGTCCAGAGAGGAGCACAGTGAAGGCACCTGTCAGATGTCAGTCAGCAGGGAGTTCCAAAGTGCTGCCACACTAAGATTGATTTCTTCTTAGATGGACCAGAGGTCTAGCAAAAGGATCCCTTCTCTCCCTTACCTCCTAATTGTGTTTTCCACCTGTGAAGGGCGTGTTAAGTATTATTATTATTTGTTTAATTAACATTGAAATAGAAAATAACTCTGTATGTGCTTGTATGTGTGCTGCTGAAAATTGGAAAATCCCATTGGGCTATAATAAAGCAAAGCAGATCCCTTGAGCATCATGAAGGGGTCTGCGCATGGCGTATGCTCAGAAGTGGAGGGAAGATCCCAACAAAGGAGGAATGGCAGACAAAGTTAATAGAATATTTAGAAATGGCAAGATTGACAAATAGAATAAGGGTCAGGATAAAAAAAAGTATTCAAAGATGGCTGGAAATGTTTTATAGATTATTTGGAAACATATTGAAAGCATGTCAAAAAGTTAACAGTAAAAGCAGTAAGAGATATTGAGATATAAAGTTGAGAAAAAATAAGATATAGGGGGAAACTAGAATATGTAGTGGAAAAGAAAGTAAAGAAAGTAGCAAAATGAACCATGGAAGGGGAGGTTCTTGTTTCATGTGTAAAAATGGAAATGATAAACAAAAATTGAAAAAATAAAATAAATGGGTTGATAATCAATTTAGGGTGTTCTCTGCTCTCTCATATCATGTTTAACTTTAGATCATGTGTGAGGGTTATTAAATTGCAAACTGCCATTTTGAAGGGAGTTGCCTTTGAGTGTTTCTCTGGAAGCCACAGAGAACAAAGGATGTGATAATGAGGTCTCTCCTGGAGAGAAAACAACTGCGGGCTAATGGAAGCTGTGGGGAGAGACAGACCTCTGATTTTTGGTCCAAACAGAACTTTCTTCAAAACTGAACATCAAACAGTCAGTGTTACATTCAGATAGTTGTGTAATATCATGTGCACATCCAGCATAGGTTCAGCTTCTTATAAAAATGATATTAGGAGTAATTGTGAGTGAAGCTTTTGTGTCTGGACAATATATGCAAAATATTAATATATGCAATAGGGCAGACTATAAATTAGAAGTAATTTGAAGGTGGCAAAGGTCTGTACTTGACCGCAGAATTGTGCACATGTGTGTGGCCCAGATCAGCGAGGCATGTGCACTGATTCCTCCTTCCGTCTTACTTTCTCCAAGTACGGGTAGCTGGTCTCTGAGTTTATGCCTCCGTTTTCCCGCACGTACTCGAAGGCCCGGGTGATGTACCCTCCGTGGCAGCCCTGGTTGCCCAGCTTCCAGGAGCAATCAATGAGGTTCTGTTCGCTTAGCGGGATCAGCTTGCCTGTCCTGTTGAAGCGCAGCCCTTCAAGTGCTCCAGTGGCGCTGAATGCCCAGCAGGATCCGCAGTGGCCCTGTGGGAACAGCAAGAGGTGGCGAGGCAGAAGTAAATCAAACATGCATGGTGTGGGGGTAGACCCCACCTGGGCCCTGGGTCCCATTCTGGGAGCCACAATTTAAGAAGGAACATGTGCCGAGGAGGGTCTGGAAACCAGGCCTTATGTAGAAAGGTTGAAGGACTTGGGTATGTTTAGCTTAGAGAAGGGGAGACTGGGGAGATATGAGAGCCATCTTCCAACATCTCAAGGGCTCTCACATGGATGAGGGAACAAGCTTGTTTTCTCCTGCTCTGGAGGGTAGGAGCCAAACCAATGGCTTCAAGTTACAAAAAAGGAGACTCCAACTACCGTATTTTTCGCTCTGTAAGACACACCAGACCATAGGACACACCTAGTTTTTGGAGGAGGAAAACAAGGAAAAAAATATTCTGAATCCCAGAAGCCAGAACAGCAAGAGGGATTTGGCTTATGGGATAGCCGCGCAGCCTGCATTCGCTCCATAAGACACACACACATTTCCCCTTGCTTTTTAGGAGGGAAAAAGTGTGTCTTATAGAGCGAAAAATACGGTAAACATCAGGAAGAACTTTCTGACAGAAAGAGCTCTTTGAGAGTGGAAAATGGACTCCCTAGGAAGGTGGTGGTCTCTCCTTCCTTGGAGGTTTCTGAGCAGAGGCTGGACGGCCACCTGCCAGCTTTAGCTAAGATTCCTGCATTGCAGGGGGTTGGACCCTGAGGGTCCCTTCCAATTCTGCAATTCTATGATAACGCAAAAAGTTTTTCTCCCTCTCCCATAACACTAGAACTGGTGGACATGCAATGAAGGCAGATGTTGGAAGATTCAGGACAGAGGGAGAAAAGCCCTTCAGAAGGACATTTAAAGGGCGGAACTCCCTCCCAAGGGAGGCAGTGAGGGCCACCAACTTGGATGGCTTTAAAAGAGGGCTGGTCAGATATGTGGAGGAGAAGGTCAGGCTGGCTTCTAGCCAGGATGGCCCTGCTCTTGTATTTGGGTCCTGCTTGCAGGTCTCCTGTTGGGCCATCAGGCTGAGTCCTGTGAGAACAGGACGCTGGGCTAGATGGACCTCCTTTTGTCTAATCCAGTAGTGTTCTCCATGTGCAGAACCTCAGTGGCCAGGGGCAGTCCACCTCGGAAAGCCAGTTGATGGGTATCACAAGTGGGCAGAGTGCTCTTGCCCTGTGGGAACCGGATGCTGGACTAGACGAGCCATGGGCCTGCTCCAACAGAGAGATGTTAAAAAAGGCCCCTCCAGGAATCCTGAGCTTGGCCATTAAGTCTCCCCAGGTGGTTCTGGGCTCACCTGGTTCTTGACTGGGGTGACATATCCTTTGGTGCGCCAGTCAACTTCCTTGGGAGTCTCCAGGCTGGCGGATTCTTGGAACAAGGCAACCTTCTTACCGGGTTGGTCGGCCAAGTCAGAACGGAAGCTGCTGAGCATCTCGTTAAACTCTTCATCCGTCTGCGGGAGGAAACCATAGTTGCTGTGCTCTTACTTCCAGATTTTCAGAATGCCCACTCCTGCCAAGCTACTCCTGAGGCTGCATCCCAGGGCAAAGCTTTAAATCACTGGCCAACACCAACATCCTCCCTCTCCACTCCCAGCAGCTGGACTGCAGCCATTCCCAAGACCTGCGTTCCCCCAAAGAGAGCGCTCACAAATGCCGGCTCAACAAGGCAATGCAAGAGAGTTCCGGTTACCAAATCGCCCAGGTGGTTCATTGCCAGCTGGAAGCTGTTCCCCTCCCGGTTATGCTGCTCAATCCTCCGCAGGTTTTTCTCCCAGACGGTCCGACGAAATGCCTCTTCCTCCTGCAATGGGAAGTTCAGTTGCGGATCAGGGGTTCTCAAGCTTTTTTCTCTGACCACACCAAAATTTTCTCATGCCACACTGACTTTTTTCTTGGTAAGAAATACATTAGAAAACAGAAAGAAACACCTCCTAGCAATGCTTGATTTGTAACACAGAACACGCTCTCAAGATGAACGTTATTCCCAGAACAATCTACATTTTGAGAGGAATTCCACTTCATTTATCTAGTAAATATTTATGTAAAATGAACTCCTTAGTTAGGAAATGCCTAAGGGGTTCTGCAACTCCAAGAATATCCTTACTAAAGAATGCAAGTTACCAACAAAAAAGGAGGATTTGGCATCCCAAATCTAGAACTGTACCATCAAGTTTATTTACTACCAAATGTTAGATGTTGGAAAGTAAATTCCAACAATATTTTTCTGGCTTGGGTGTCCCTTGAATATGCAGCTATAACCCCATTAGGTGAATGGGCAGCACTGGGATCAAAATATGTTATAATTCAAAATCCACCTGACAGAATTAAGTCAGTCAGGAAATTATGGAGCATGATGGCTAGTAAAAATAAATTTGATCAATTCTCCCACAATAAATTGATGCTATGGAAAATCCAACTTTAAAAATGGGGATGTATGTGTGCCAAGTATTAAATCTAAATGGCATTTCTGAGGGAGAGAAATCACTTCAAATAACAAAAGTTTTATAGCATATTGTGTGTATTCCAGGCTGGAAGCTGAAACAGGCCAGAACATGGCCAGTACATCTCCATTCTGCTAAGGAACAAGCAGAAGATTCTCATCTGGAATGTTTTTCAGAGGAGATGGGAGCAGCTGGACTGAGCGGGATGAAGATCAGCCCTGTTTCCTGCTTGGCAGGGGGTTGGACTCGATGGCCCTTGTGGTCTCTTCCAACTCTCTATGATTCTATCTTATCTCAATGATACACTGTTTGGACAGGCCAGAAGGAGTCTCTCTTCATTCTCTCTCTCTATTCTGCTCCGGTGTTTCTCTCTTGCAGCAATGAGTTCCGCAGGCTTAGGCTGGAAGGTCAAACAAGACTGTAGTCAAGAAATTGAAGCAAACCAGCAGCCAGAAGGCCTGATCTTTATTGTTGCAACAAGACTCCAAACTTCAACACAGAAGATGCAGTGAGGGGTACTCTTTTAAACAAGGGGTGCTCTTTTAAAAGTTTCCCTAGATTACCCATAACACCTTGATGTCACACATATGTCATAAACATGTCATGAACTAGGAGTGGCATTTGGGCTGAAAACTGATGCCATGTCAATCAGAGATATACTACATTCCTATCACTGGGTAAGCTGCAACCTCCGACTCCCCAGGCCAAGTCAAATACCCCCCTTTGTCTCTCCCAGTACACTGAAACTGGTTGGACATTGTTCTCTGAATGGTTTTGAGTGGCAATCCTGAGTCAGGATGATGAGACTTAACCCCGAGGCAGTATGGCTGGCGAGCGTGTGACCACAGGCTTCAGGGATTATGGCCTCGCTTCAAGTTCCCTCCTCTGATGGCCATCTTTTTCCTGAGTAAAGCAACGCTGGAATGATGAAAATCCACCACGGAAATGATGGGATATGAATTCCTTTCTTTTTAAAAAATATTGTTTATTATTAATATAATAAAAATCATACAACTAATCATACATAAATAAGAATAAAAATGTGCCCCCCTCCACTGAGACCACTCCACAATGCCTGTTCATCTTCCCAAAATCTCAGCACCTCCTGTGACGGTCCCTTTTCTGTGTGAGTAATACAAACTCCAAAAACACCCTCCATATCTTTTCAAAATCATTCCTCCCCGTCTTACCCTAATGGTACATGTCAACTTGTCATTAATAGCTATATCCCAAAGCTCTTTGTACCATTCTTCCATTTTATATTCTCCTTGCCCTTCCACTTCCCAGCTATAATGATTTGTGCGGCTGTCAAAACATTTGTGAGCAAGTCCTTCCTGGCCCCGTCGTAAACTGATAATAGTGGGACCTCTGGACTTTGGATCATCATTAACCCCGTAATTTCTCTTATCTCCTTAAACACCCTTTGCCATTATTATTATTTTTTACATATTTACACCCCCACCACATGTGAACATAAATCCCTGTTTCCTGGCATCCCCACCAATATAATGCCAAATATTCCTTGTTTATTTGATTTAATCTAACTGGTGTTAAATACCATCTCCAAACTAACTTACAACAATTTTCTTTTATTTTTATGGACAACATATTCAATGTATGCTTCTATCATATTTCCCCCTAGCTTTGATAATCTATCTGCCTTGTTGTCGCCTTTTCTCACACCTCTTTTAATTGATCTTTTTGATCCTCCATTTCTTCTAATATTTTATAAATTTCACTGGTTCCCCCTTTTATAAATGTATTTTCTTCTTTAGCTCGGCAAATAAATTTAGGACAAAAATAAAAAGCAAGGGGGGGGAATAATGCTATTATATAATAATAATAATTTATTATTTATACCCCCCAGCCACTCTGGGCGGCTTCCAACAAAACACTGAAATAAAATAACCTATTAAACATTAAAAGCTTCCCTAAACAGGGCTGCCTTAAGATGCCTTCTAAAAGTCTGGTAGTTGTTCTTCTCTTTGACATCTGGTGGGAGGGCGTTCCACAGGGCGGGTGCCACCACCAAGAAGGCCCTCTGCCTGGTTCCCTGTAACTTGGCTTCTTGCAGAGAGGGAACCGCCAGAAGGGCCTCGGCGCTGGACCTCAGTATTATTTTTATTCTACTAAAAGGCCACCGCTATTACATGCATTTATACCTCACCTTCCTCCAAAGGAGCCCATTTGGTGCTGCCTGTCTCTGAAATGTTCCTGCCCAGGAGCTTCTGCCTCTGAATAGCAGCTGCTGGGGGCCCAGAAGGGCTGAGGCCCAGATGTCCCTCACTAGAACGCCATGCTGAATTTAGAGGGAACCTTCGTCTAATCCTGAAGGGGTACAGTTAGGGTTACCCCAGAAAGCCCTAAAACTGTTTGTGAATTCCCCCCCCCAGCCATGCCTTGCTTCAAGCATTTTTAAAACTGCATTTTCCTCTAAGACAAAAAGCGTTAGCTAAGCAGTCCTCTCTGTAACAAAAAAGCTGTAGCAAAAAGCTGAGCTGAGAAGAGTAAAGCTTTTTGCTTCCCAGATCCAAGATGACCTTGTTCTGGCACATTGACTTGCAACATACTTCCGGGAGCAGAGCCAGAGAACGAAAAGCAACATTTCTATGTAAAATCTTTGAAGGGGGAGAGGGAAGAAAGGGGGGTTGGGGAACAGGATAAAAACCTGATGTAAAATGCTTTTTGCTGCGGCCTGTCTTTTGTGAACTGAATCACACAGGTGCCTCTGCCCCCCCCCCCAAGATGGCAGAATAAAAAGCTCTTTCTCTGGATTTAACCCCTTGGTGTCGTTTGGCTCCTTTCGTCCCTGCCCGGGTGCAACATTTTCCTACCCATGGTTAATAAGGCTTAGAAAGGCTACAATCCAACAAAGCAAATACGTTTTTATAAGTAACCAGGCACTTTGTATGTGCACAGAGAGTCTTTGTCTTTAGGTCCCTTGAAGAGAAGTTGGATTTCCCAAGGGAAATTTCTCTCTGCAATAATCAGCAGTGCTAGGACTTTGGGGAAATTGACATCTTGTCACGGCAAACTCACCTTGAGGTATTGCTTGGCATGAACTTCCTTCCATCCTTTCCATTCTCCTTCCAGGGCCCAATCCAGCGCACTGGCAGATGTTCCCAGGAGCACCAGCAAGATCAGAGGGACTCTTGAAACGGGAGGCATGCCTTAGTCTGGAAGAGATGGGCAAACAGAACCATCGTCAGGCATTGGAAGGGATGAGGTTGGAAGCCAAAGCCTCTGGGCGATAACTGAGAACTGGCGAGTGGGGATCTGCATTCGGAAAGCCCATCTTGCCCAGCAGGTGCCCCCCCCCCCCGCCAGCCCTGCAATGGCCCTGTGATAGGAATTTTATGGTCTTAGATATATGGCAATGTTCATAACCGCACATACATAGATCAACACAGGAAGACCAACCTGGAACCATTTTGATTCCTAAACTGACCAAATGTTTTCTCTGCAAGGTCAAACTGGAAAAGTCTCTCCATTGTCTCTTTCCTCACAAATCCTGTCTTAAGGACACATTTAAGATATGAATAAGGTGTGAGCCTGTGACCTGGCCCAGGAAATTTTACCACTACAAAAGAATGGCCAGGCTCCCCAGGAAATCCAATCAAGTAACCTGCCAGACAGGAGATAAACAAGGACAAGAAAAAAACAACATTTAAATTTCTGTGATGTAGGTGGGATGTATCTGAGGAGTGGTCTTAGGTTACACCCCTTCTGTGATGTATGTGTAATGTTTCTGGGGGTGGTCTTGATCTAGAGGATGGGATTTTCAAAAGTCTTTATAAGCCCTTGCACAGCATTTTTGGGGGTCCTCCTCCTCTCCTGCGTGTGAGGGGAGTACCCTGTTGCAACAGATCAATAAAGATCAAGCTTACTAGCTGCTTTGCTTCTCAATATTCTCTGGTTGGCCTCTGTTATTTTCTCATACTGATAGGGAACCCACTTAAGGACTCTATACGGGCTCTTGGATACCCCATAAGGGAAAAGAGCATATTTTTATTTACAACAGCCCAGACCAGAGACCTTGGGGAGAGGGGGCAGAGCAGGTCAGGCCCCCAGAGCATCTCTGCAATCATTTGCAGCCAGCACCTGCCAGTCTGAAGTTTGGAAGCAGCATGTGTACAGTGGTACCTCGGTTTAAGAACACTCCAATTTAAGAACGATTCCGTTTACAAACTCCACATAACCAGAAATAGTGTCCCAGTTTGCGAACTTTACCTCGGTCTAAGAGCGGAATCCAAATGGTGGAAGGGCACCAGCGGCAGGAGGCCTCACTAAGGAAAGCACACCTCGGTTTAAGAACGGACTTCCGGAACGGATTAAGTTTGTAAACCAAGGTACAGTGGTACCTCAGGTTACAGACACTTCAGGTTACAGACTCCACTAACCCAGAAATAGTACCTCGGGTTAAGAACTTTGCTTCAGGATGAGAACAGAAATTGGGCTCTGGCGGCGCGGCAGCAGCAGGAGGCCCCATGAGCTAAAGGGGTGCTTCAGGTTAAGAACAGTTTCAGGTTAAGAACGGACCTCCAGAACGAATTAAGTACTTAACCCGAGGTACCACTGTACCACTGTATATATATATTGGTTTGGTGAGAGGATTTAGTCAGCATGATGCCCTTCTGATTCTTTCTCAGCAAAGTGAAAATCTAACAGATTTCCATTGTTGAACTAGCCAGGCAGGTTTCTTCTTAC
Source organism: Podarcis raffonei (assembly GCF_027172205.1). NCBI lineage: Eukaryota > Metazoa > Chordata > Lepidosauria > Squamata > Lacertidae > Podarcis > Podarcis raffonei. Next base: position 1,092,262 of record NC_070619.1, on the reverse strand, counting down.
TGGTCACAGTTGCCACCTAAGGACCCCTGTGATGGTGGCCTCTGGGCAAATAAATGGGCCTTGCCCCCCCCAGTTGTGTGAGAGCTGAACTGGAAGCAGGCTGCAGGCCGAAGCGAGAGAGACCCAGCCATGGTGGACTTCTGCTGGATTCCACGGCTGGGAAGGCTGGTTCCTCCGCAGCTCAGAAGGGAGACGCCAGGCTCAATGTGAAGTCAGCTTTTTATTCAGAAGAGGGAAAACACAGCAGAGTTCACCTAGGCTCACCGGCCCTAGTGGAAGACGTTGCTGGGACTGGCATCAGGCCCCCCCCCCAGCCCTCTGCCTCTGGACTCCTCCCAAGCAGATGCAGGCTATGGTGAGAAGGAGGGACCCCCCTCTGGGCTTCTCTGGCCTGCTGCTCAGCAACCGGCAAGACCCTTCGTGACCTGAGTGACGGAGGGACCGTCCTGCTGCTGTGAAACTGACGCAGCACCTGGCTCTCCACTGGGTAAGCACCGGGGACCCCTGAAATATCTCTCTGCTCAGAGATTGGGGTGACATGCATCTGTCTGTCTGTCTATCTATCTATCCACCTATTGTTATGAGTTTGTAGGTGACAGACCTCTCTAATCCCTGGATCCAGCATGTGTTAAAATATAAGCCAGGCTGCCTCCCTGATGGGCCATTAAGAGATCAAAGGAAAGAGGGCTCTGTGCAGTATGGCAGATCATAGAATCAGAGTTGGAAGGGACCCCAAGTTGCATGGATTGCAACTAAACTTGAAAAAGCCGGAGTTTGGGAGCAGTTATTGGAACTAGAAGCTGGAGACAGAAGCAGCAGGCTGGGAAGGCAGAGAGAGAGAGAGAGCCATAGCTGATTTCTGCTGGGGTCCAAGGCTGCGGCTATGGGAGAAACAAGACCCCTTTGGGGTGTTGATGCTGCGAACCTAAGCACCCCATAAAAAATGCACCCAGAGCCCCAGCCCCACAGGCCACCCCTGCTGGGATCCAGATAGACTGCCTCTGGTCTGGGAGGTTCCATAAGAAGAGCCTTGGCTGCTGGATCAAGCCAATGGCACACGGCCCAGCATTCTGTCCTCCCAGGGGCCAGCCAGGTGCCTGGGGGAAACCTGCAAGCAGGATCTGAGCGCAAGAGCCGCCCCCCCCCTCAGCTTCCAGCCCCTGGCATTCAGAAGCATTTCCCTCTCTGACTATGGAATCAGAGCAGAGCCATCCTGGCCGGCAGGACCAATCACATGACCCTTCCACCGTTTTGTCACAAAAGTCCACAAATTTATCCAATCCTCTTTTATCACTGTCTCCTGCAGGAGTGAGTTGCATAGCTTAACTATGGGCTGCATCAAGAAGCCGCCAGCTGAAGTGCAAGCAAATGATGTTCTCACCTTTCCCTTGCAAAACCAGCTCTCCTGCGCCACCCCCCCAGCCCACCCACCCGGCTCACTGCAGAGGCTTATCTCGTCCTCTGCAGCAGCGGATGTGGACTAGCGGTTTTGCAAAACCCATTGCTTGAGCAAGATAAGGCAGAAGGGGGGAACCAAAGCTGCAGAGGACACTTCCGTAGAGCCTTGGAAAACCTTTCTATATTCTGGTTATTCTTCATGCTGAACCTTCAGCTAACGCTGGAACCCTTTGTGTATTTATGTGCATCGTTCAAATTACTTTTGCACATCCCCCCCCCCACCTGCATGAAATGGATCTTTCATTGTGGTAGAAGGTATTCTCCAGAACTCCTTTCCTATTGATATTGAGGCAGGCATCTTCATTGAGTTTCCTCAACCAGAGCCAGGGCCTTTTCAACACTGGTGGAACGCTCCGTCTCATGAGAAATTTTGAATGTTGTTTTTCTCCTGTCCTTGTTTATCTCCTGTCTGGCAGGTTACTTGATTGGATTTCCTGGGGAGCCTGGCTAGTCTTTTGTAGTGATACTTCGTTCCTGAGCCAGGTCACAGGCTCACACCCTATTCAAACACAGACATAGCCTTAAGACAGGATTTGTGAAGGAAAAGACAATGGGGAGGCTTTTCCATTTTCCTTTGACCTTGCAGAGAAAACATTTGGTCAGTTTGGGAATCAAAATGGTTCCAGGTCGGTCTTCCTGTGCTGATCTATGTATGTGCTTGGTTGGTACACTTATGAACATTTAACATATATCTAAGACCTCAAAATTCCTATCACAGAACATAGGAAGCTTCCTCAGTTCGCATTTAATGGCAACCCTTCCTAACTTGTGCATTAGAAAACCACACACAAATTGGAACACAACCACCCCAGAATTGCAGAGCTGGAAGGGGCCCCCACCCAAGCTCTGCTTAAATACCTCCAAGGAAGGAGAGTCCACAAGAAGAAGAAGAAGACTGTGCACGCAGCTTGCAACATTCAGGAGCTGACTGCAAATTATTGCAAGGATTCCTGCAGGGGGTGTGTGTTTGTGTCCTCTTCCCCCTCTCCCAATTCACCTCTTTCTCCAGGGCTTAGTGGTGGGAGAGAATAGAAGTGGGCTGGGCTTGAGAGGAGAGAGCTGCATGCTCATGCAGGCCTGGCACGGCGCCCACCCCAGGTAATATCATGGGGGCGGCCACTCAGTCTCAGGTTTGGGTCCTGAAATCTCAGGGTCTGGGGTGCTCCTCCCCTGCGAATCCTAGTTCCACACAATGTACGAATCAGGCCTTTGTGGCCCCAACTCTTGGAAACTCCCTCCTGTTAGATATTGGACAGGCACCATTTCAGTTGCCTTTTCAGCACCTGTGGAACAAGACTTCCAAAAAGATTTAAGTTCTCTGCTGTTAGATTCTTTTTTAAATCATAGATTCTTTTTTAAATCAAGTGTATCAAAAGCCACAGACAGAAAGTGGCCTCTAGAATCATAGAGCTGTAGAGCTGAAAGGGACCGTGAGGGTCAAATAATCCAACCCCCTGCAATGCAGGAATCTTTTGTCTAAGCTTGAACCCACCATCCTGGGATGAAGAGTTCATGCTCTACTGGCTAAGCTCTCCACAGGCCCATTCGCTCACCACTACCCCCACCCCCATTTCAATAGCCTGAAACACACAGAGTTGCTTGCTGTCTTCCTGAGGATGCGAAGTACAGGACAAGGGAACAGGCTGTCTGAGGAGATGGTGGCCTTGCCTTTGCTGAAGAGACAGGCCGGCCAGCCACCAGTCATGGATGTTGCAGGTTGTGGGGAGGGCTGGGCACATTTACAAAGCGCACCCCTTGGCAGAGCCTCTTGCCTACAACAGAATGGTTCTTTCAAGTCTAATTTCAGCCCTGATCTGGCCCTTTGGCCCTCCAGATGTCACTGATGGGTGCTGTAGTTCGGTGGCAGCTGGAGTGCAAATGACCTCTGAGCCTAGGGGTAGCAGGTCAGACTATTCATTGATCTAGCCCAGGACCGTTAGCTCTGGCTGGCAGCAGCTTACTAGGCTCTCAAGCAGAGAGGTGTTCTTTCCTTAAGAAGAGCCAGCTGGGCCAGGCCAGTGCCCCCTGCCGCCCACCGTTCTGTCCTCACAGTGGCCCAACAGGTGCAGAGCCCAAGAGCAGGAGTTGTGTGCAATAGCAAGTCGCCCCATTTGTGATTCCCAGAAACTGATATTCAGAGGCAGAACCTTCCCCCTCTCCTTCTCACGGGAGATGCCTGGGGATTGAGTGACTGAGCTCTGGTTCCAATCTCTAGACAATACAGGAACTTAGCAAGATGCCCACCTCCCCAAACAGGGACCCAGGTCTTTCCCACCACCTGCTCTTCGGTCTGTTTTAGCTGGCAGTGCCAGCAGGCATTAAACCTGCAAATTCCTGCCATCGATTCCCACACAGACAGACACAACCTACCTCTCTGTGCAGCAGGGCGGGTTAGGGGGAAATAGACTGCCTGTTGGCTTGCCTCACTCTGTGAGAGGAAAACCAGCCGTGACACTTAGGCAGATAGTGTGCCCTAAATGGCACAACTTCCTTTTGTTCACACACACACACACACACACTGGTCTGCCTGCTTGCACAAGTCAGGTTGCTGGAAGAACAGGCCGGAAACAAAAAGCCATGTTTTTGTTTTTTAATATAGTGTTATTAATTTCCAATATATAACAATTACAAAAAGGAGAAAAAATACAAAAACAAAATCCCAACTCTTTTCCCCTCCGGGATGGATCAATCTAGTTAAGTTTGCAAAAGTCAAATCTGTGGTTTCGGTAGTTGCCATTCTTCAAGATTATCAGTGAAGTATTTTATAAAAGGATGCCATAATTCAGCAAAATGTATGCAGTATCTTTGTTAATTTTTCTGATACAGCAACAGACCATACATTCTGCTTCCAACGAGAGATACACAGATTTTCCAATCTTCCAATTCCGTGTCACTAGTTGGCATGCCACTACTAAAAGAAAAGTAATTAGTTCTTTATAACACAGGTCAGATTGCCCTTCTTTAAAAATAGTTAACAATCATAAACTTGGGGTCCATTCCACATGTTGACCTGTAATAGAGCTTATTTTTGCAGATTCCCTCTGCTAGAAGGGCCACGTTGCAGGTCAATTTTGCGGCTTCCTAAGAAATTCAGACTTAAAAGTTTCTCACCCTTGTGGAAGTCCGTGGACAATGCCTGCTTAGAATTGTGGATGCACGAGTTGTTGATAAATGACCAAACTTTGTACCAAGCTACAAAAATTGCACCACTTCCTGGAATCATAGACTTACAGAGGTAGAAGTGATCCTGAAGGTCAACCCTCTGCAATGTAAGAACCACAGCTAAGGAATCCTTTGCAGATGGCCACCCAACCACTGCTTAGAAACCTCCAAGGACAGAGAGTCCAGCACCTTCTGGGAGAGTCTGTTCCACTCTCGAACAGCTCTTGCCATCAGATAGTTCTTCCATTTAGAATCTCCTTTCACAGAATCATAGAATCAGAGTTGGAAGAGACCAGGAAGGTCATCTAGGGTGGTACATAATAATGAATCGGAAGTGACCCAGGCATCATCCAGACTGACTCCCCCCACAAAACTCGTAACCTCATTAAGGGCCTGAGTTGCAGAAGTGTCATTTATTATAGGAAGATGTCTGTCCTATCTTCTCTCAGTCTCCTCTTTTCCAGGCTAAACAGATGCAGCTCATTCAACTGTTCCTCATAAGGTCTGGTTTCCAGATCCTTGATCATCTTGGTCACCCTCCTCTGCACATGTTCCAGCTTGTAAACATCCTCTTAAATTGTGGTGCCCAGAACTGGACTCCAGGTGTGGTCTCACCAGGGCAGAATAGACTATGACTTCCCTTGACCTGGACACTAGACTTCTGTGGATGCAGCCTAGAATAGCATTAGGCCTTCATGCTGCTGCATCTCACTGCTGACTCATGTTGAATGTGTGGTCTACTAAGACCCCTAGATCCTTTTCACATGTCCTACCGGCAAGCCTGGTGTCCCTCATGCTATATTTTTGCAGCTGGTTATTCCTGCCTAAGCACAGAATCTGACGTTTGTCCCTATTGAAAGTCACTTTGCTAATTTGGGCCCAGTTAGAATCACAGAATCATAGAGTTGGAAGAGACCACAAGGGCCATCGAGTCCAACCCCCTGCCAAGCAGGAAACACCATCAGAGCACTCCTGACATATGGTTGTCAAGCCTCTGCTTAAAGACCTCCAAAGAAGGAGACTCCACCACACTCCTTGGCAGCAAATTCCACTGTCGAACAGACTCGATGGCCCTTGTGGTCTCTTCCAACTCTATGATTCTATGATTCTTACTGTCAGGAAGTTCTTCCTAATGTCTAGGTGGAATCTTCTTTCTTGTAGTTTGGATCCATTGCTCCGTGTCCGCTTCTCTGGAGCAGCAGAAAGCAACCTTTCTCCCTCCTCTATGTGACATCCTTTTATATATTTGAACATGGCTGTCATATCACCCCTTAACCTCCTCTTCTCCAGGCTAAACATGCCCAGCTCCCTTAGCCGTTCCTCATAAGGCATCGTTTTCAGGCCTTTGACCATTTTGGTTGCCCTCCTCTGGACACGTTCCAGTTTGTCAGTGTCCTTCTTGAACAGTGGTGCCCAGAACTGGACACAGTACTCCAGGTGAGGTCTGACCAGAGCAGAATACAGTGGCACTATTACTTCCCTTGATCTAGATGCTATACTCCTATTGATGCAGCCCAGAATTGCATTGGCTTTTTTAGCTGCCGCGTCACACTGTTGGCTCATGTCAAGTTTGTGGTCAACCAAGACTCCTAGATCCTTTTCACATGTACTGCTCTCAAGCCAGGTGTCACCCATCTTGTATTTGTGCCTCTCATTTTTTTTGCCCAAGTGCAATACTTTACATTTCTCCCTGTTAAAGTTCATCTTGTTTGTTTTGGCCCAGTTCTCTAATCTGTCAAGGTCGTTTTGAAGTGTGATTCTGTCCTCTGGGGTGTTAGCCACCCCTCCCAGTTTGGTGTCATCTGCAAATTTGATCAGGATGCCCTTGAGTCCATCATCCAAGTCGTTCTCTGATCCGTTAATAATAATAATAATAAATTTTATTTATACCCTGCCCTCCCCAGCCAAGGCCGGGCTCAGAGCGGCTAACAAGCAATAATAAAAACAAGTTGAATTAATACAACTTAAAAACAAGATTAAAATACAACATTAAAATATTGAAACATTAAAATATTAAAATGCAGCCTCATCACAGGAGGAGAAAGAAAAAAGAAAGAGGGGGAGGGAATCAAATTGTCTCCAAGTCAAGAGCCGGTTATCCCAGTCCTCGACAAGGCCATCTAATGAGTCGCCAGGAGGGGCAGGGTCCTGCAAGGCCTGACGGAATCTATCAGGATCCATCAGCCTTTGCGGGCCAGCCCAAATAGGCTTGCCACCCGAGCAGGGGAGGAGCGGGAAGTCAATCTTGGCTTTCAGAGCGTAGTGATCAGACCATGGCACTTCCACAGCGGGGAGCATGATCACATCTATGCCAGCACCAAAGATCAGATCCAGCGTGTGGCCTGCTTGATGAGTGGGGCCCAAAACAAACTGGGAGAGCCCTAGTGTTGCCATGGAAGTCACTAGGTCCAGAGCCTGTGAGGAGGGAGCGGCATCGGCATGGACGTTGAAGTCTCCCAAAACCAGTAGGTTTGGGAACTCCAAGGCCCAGCCTGCCACCACCTCCAGCAGGTCTGGCAGGGTGGTTGCCAGTGTGCTGGGTGGTCGGTACACCAGCCAGACAGCCAAGCTCTCCTTGGTGCCCCACACGAGACCAACACATTCAGTGCTGGAGATCACCGGTGATGGCAAGCTCTGAAAGAGCAATCCTCCCAGATTAACAACGCTACTCCTCCCCCCCGACCCACAGTCCTCGATTGATGGAGGACAGAGAAACCTGGGGGTGTTATCTCATGTAGGGAGACTACTTCGCCTTTCCGTACCCAGGTCTCCGTCACGCAAGCCAGGTCAATCCCCTGCGAGACAATAAAGTCACGCATGGTGGCGGTTTTGTTGCCTATGGACCTGGCATTGCACAGCACCAATGACGGAGGTGTGTAATCCTTGCTCTCCCTACCCTCATCCCTTGGGATGGGGCGTAGATTGGAAGGGGTTTGAGGATCACTGCATCTCGAAACCCTTCGCCGATAGAGATATCTAGCCCCACCGCCATTCCTCCCTAGCCCTTCAACAGTGGAAATCCCAGACCCCATAGTAACCTCCCCAATAGAGGGGTAACATCCCCTCACTAACAAGTCATCCTTGGGCCAGGACTCCTGGGTCAAAATGGTATGGGGAAGAGGTGAAGGTTTGACAGGATAAGTATCCATAGAAGATAAAACCCAACCAACCGCACCCCTAGCGGGGGGGGGCAGTCCCCCTCTCCCTCCTGAATTGATTGGAGGACTGTTGGTTCTATCTGTGGCTGTGGGAGTATTAATGAGGTATGTGCTATAAAATGTGGATCACTGGCCAACAAAGAGCCAGCTTCGAATTCGGGAGATCTGTCGATCCTGTCTCACCAGGAGTACAGTAGAGAAGGTTGATCATTCTGATAAGTTTTTGGAACATTAGGCAAAGGTCCAGATGTAGACTGGGTGCTGGATTTCTCCAGTTTGTCAGCAACATAGAGTTCTTTAGGTGCTGTTGCCATAGAAATGTTGGAGGCGCCAAATTCCTCATCTAATTCAGTGTCGTTTGAAAAGGGAACAGGGAGTTGCACTGATATCTTTCTATGGGATAAAAAGCTGTTGGACGTCTTATAATATTGTGCTCTAGGCTCTACTTTCCTTATATTTTGGGTTGAGATCTCAGTCTTTATACTCATTAGCCTCTTCTTCAGGTCTTGTAATTCTAGGCTTACAGAGTTCTTTTTTTCCTTCGGGCAATTAGTGTTTCTAGTGTTGAGCTTGGTTTCCCTTGTCCGCATTAGCTTTGACTCTATGCAAGGGACCAATTGCCTCCTTGTTTCATCCTTAAATACCCTCACTGGGCGGAGAGAATGGAACCACCATAGAGTATCCTTTATCTCCATGAGTCGAGATGGGAGGGCTGATGACCTAAAGGTCATAAATAGGCGCGTGGTGTTTCTCACGGTAGGCAGGAAGTGGAAATTTTCTAGATCTACATTTCGGTAATGGTAATTCAGGACACGGGTGGCGCTGTGGGTAAAAGCCTCAGCGCCTAGGGCTTGCCGATCGAAAGGTCGGCAGTTCGAATCCCCGCGGCGGGGTGCACTCCTGTTGCTCGGTCCCAGCGCCTGCCAACCTAGCAGTTCGAAAGCACCCCCGGGTGCAAGTAGATAAATAGGGACCGCTTACTGGCGGGAAGGTAAACGGCGTTTCCGTGTGAGGCTCTGGCTCGCCAGATGCAGCTTTGTCACGCTGGCCACGTGACCCGGAAGTGTCTCCGGACAGCGCTGGCTCCCGGCCTCTAGAGTGAGATGGGCGCACAACCCCAGAGTCTGGCAAGACTGGCCCGTACGGGCAGGGGTACCTTTAATTCAGGAGCTGAGACAAGGACATAGTAATTTGTCTGCGGTTCATCCGCCTATGAGTGTATCGGTGAATCTCAAGCATTATCTGGTTCGTTTGCAAGACTTGACAGGACCTCACTTCATCCATAGTTTGAGTTGGTGAGTTGTTAACAAAGTAATTTCTTATCATCCTTTTAAGCCCCTGGACATTTAAAGGGGAGGAACTAGTATCCAATTGTTTCTCAATGTTAACTATTTTGGTGAGGATTTCATCCAGTCTTTGGAGAACCAGAACCATAGTTTCTGCAGACAACATGCAAATCTCTTGGTAGGGGTGCGTATCCCGAATTGGTTGAAAGCAGGCTCCTCTGATATCTTGTTCTAGAGGCCTGGGTGGGTCAGCGTTAGGAGTGGGAGGAATCCCTCCTGCTCCTTCCCTCTTGGACGGATTAGCTTTTTCTGGGAGGACGGGGGTCGGGTCCTTAAGGGGGGGTGAGGTTCCCCCAACGTTGTTGCTCACTGTTTGTTCTATTTGCTCCGTTTTCTCGGTTTCCTCAACCCGCTCTATTTCTGAGCCAGGGCAGATGGCGTTGGCTCTCTGCCGATTCTTTGTTTTAGAGGAATTGTGAGTCCCAATTGTGCTCTTCTGGCTCTTTGCACCTCGTTTTCTCCTTCCGGCAGGCATTCCAATAATTAACAAAGCTATATCAGTCGAGGGCTGTCTGTTTATTTTATCAGCAGACGAAACCGGCACTTGTTCAGTAGGGCTGTTATCGAACCTCCTTCGCGTTCCTCATTACACTGGTCAAGTTGAGCCATAAGACAAATCTTTAGTTTTCTGCGGGGAGGGAATGCTTCTGTAGCGAGGAGCAGTCCTTGGGTGAACTACGCCTTGCAATTCAAAGTCTTTTTCTCCTCTCAATAAAAGGCCTCAGGTTGTGTGAAGGTCAGTAATTAAGCCTCTTCAGTGCTTCCTGGCCTGTCCTGGGGAGAGACAGTTGGAGGAATAGGCCTCAAATCTTTCAAGTTTCAGCCACTTCAACCTTCCTGGCCTAAAAGAGCAGGTTTTAGCAGGGAAAGCCCCCCCCCCCCCGAACACACTCAGAGATGGAGACTTAAAGCACAGACCTGGAAAGAACAGGACAAAATTTAAGTGTGGATAAGCCCTTAGATTTAAAAAAGAAGGAAATGTTCCTCTCTCCTGACCCTCAACCTTTCCGAGCAACAGAACCTCCCGGAGTAGAACCAAATGTGCACCCAAATGTTAAGGCAGGCCAAGGCAAACTTGGCCTTCCAGATGTTTTGGGACTACAACTCCCATCATCCCTAGCGAAGAGGACCAGTGGTCAGGGATGAATCCCGATTCTGTTTTCTGCTACCCTTCCCAATTTGGTGCCACCTGCAAATTTGATGAGCGTCCCATCAATTCCTCCATCCTTAGTCATTTATAGACGTTGAACAACAACGGACCCAGGACAGAACCCAAAGCAGCCCACTTGTCACTTTTTTCCAGAATGATGAGGAACTATTTATAAGCCCTCATTCAGCCCTCATAAGCTCATTCAGTCAACCATCTACAAATCCACCTCACAGTTACCCCATCCAGAAACTTCATATTAAACCCCTTTGGAGTATTTCTTGCAATCATATGGTATATAAATTTTATGAAATGAATGAATAAAATTATACCAGTAAAAGCAAAACTCAGCCAAGAATGTTTCTCTGTGCATCTCCTCAGATGTCAGACCCACTGAGTTAAAGTGTGTGGAGATTATTATTTATCAAATGCCTGGCTGAAGGGAAAGTGTTTGGGCATTTGCCAAGGTGCCAGGCCTGTGGAAGGAGCAGGAACACTTTGTAAGGGGCAGGGGCAGCCTAGGATGCTTCACAGTTTGAGGCAAAGCAGGAAATTTCGCCCTGCCTTCTCCTCTTCAGCCTCTCTTGCAGCCTCCACATCCTCACCCCAAGAATCATTAGCTATTGTTTCTATAATGGTGGGAGTTTAGTAAGTAAGTAAACCATTGTTGAAGGTTTGAGGAGCCTGCCACTCAGGGCTTATTCATATGCATGCTTTATCAACAACTGTTGGGTTAATGATTTTTATTTGCCATTCTAATTCTGTTTTTCATTACTAAATGGGGGGGGGGGATAGAGCAGATGGTAAGGCGTTATAGTGGGTGAAAGGGAAAGTTCCATTATATTTGGAAAAATCCCTAAAATATAAAGAGAAGAAGCTAAAACAAAGTTTTTGCCACAATGTCCCTAAGCCCCACTTCTGAAAAGGATAGGACTGTGACCCAGATGAATATCAGCAGCATCAAGGCCAGCATAGCTCATCACCAGTTATCTAGTGGGAATCAGGCAGCGATAAAGCAGTACAGGCTAAACATTGGACCCAGTAGCCTTGTGGCCATTGCAGGTTTTCAACAATTATTTTCATCTTTCATGATTCATGTAAAAGGAAGAGAGCTATGTGGAGCTGTAATCCAAAGACAATTACTTGTGTTTCATCTCTGCAGTGATGGCCATTGTCAACACTGAATCCGATGCCATCTTAAGTTCTTGTTCCCAGGTGCTCCTTTGTATTCAGATCAGGCCTCAGCAGAATAACGTAGCACTTGGGGAGGAAGATGCAGCCCAGGAGCCCAGCACTGGAGGCCAACATAGAGAAGATCTGCACGGTCCCCATGTACTTGCCCTTGGTGCTCAGGTAGGTGGGCACAAAAGACACCCAAACACTGCAGAAGACCAGCATGCTGAAGGTGATCAGCTTGGCTTCGTTGAAGGAGCCAGGCAGCTTCCTGGCTAGGAAAGCCACCGTGAAGCAGGTGGCAGCCAAGAAGCTCATGTAGCCAAGGGCAACATAAAACATGGCCACAGACCCTTCGCTGCATTGCAGGATGATCTTTTCCACCTGGGAGTGCATGTCAGGCTCAGGGAATGGGGGAGAAGAGCCCAGCCAGATGGTGCAGATGAGAACTTGCCCCCCGCTGAGAGACTTCAGAGAAGTGTGACTGGCCCAAGGTCACCAAGCAGCTGCATGGGGAGGAGCGGGGAAGCGAACCCGGTTCACCAGATTACGAGCCCACTGCTCTTAACCACTACACCACACTGGCCTCTCTGACAGGGAAGCTGCAATGCCCAGGATCATTTGGGAGACGTCATGTGCTTTAAATGCTCACTGGATGCACTTTAAATCATAGCATCCTAGAACTGTAGAGTTGTGAGGGACTCCGAGGGTCATCTAGTCCAACCCCCTGCAATGCAGGAATCTCAACTCAAGAACCCATGGCAGGTGGCCGTCCAAGCTCTGCTGAAAAACCTCCAAAGAAGGAGAGTCGATCGCCTTCCGAGGGATTTCCTTCCACTGTCAAGCAGCTCTTGCTGCCAGAAAGTTATTCCTTGAGTCGGAATCTCCTTTCTGGTCGCTTAAAGCCATGGCTTCAGGTCCTGAGGGCCTCTGGAGCAGGAGAAGACAAACTTCCTCCCTGGGACGCCCTTGAGATATTGACAGGGCTCTCATATCCATGTCTGGAGGGACAGGGAGCAAAACACCTCCCTCTCCCCTTTCCCCACCCCATGCAGAATGGCAAGGGGTCTGTGCATCTGGCTGGGAAGAAGGTGGTGGGAGTGTGGAGCCCAGCCAGGGGCTGGCTGTGGGCAGGATCCTTGCACTGCCGGGGGTTGGACTAGATGCCCCTTGGCACCCCTTCCAACTCTGCCATGCTCTGATTCTCTCGAGCAGCTGAAGGAATGGATGGGGGAGCAAGATGCAGAAGAAGGGGAGGCGCAACCACACCCCCCAACAGCCCCCTCTGGCCTGACCCATGGTGGCCTCATCCCAGCACACTTTGACCCCCCCCCCCCGGTTTTATTTTTCTTCATTCAGCTGCCAGACAACCCAGCAGCCTGGCCCCTGTTTGCCAGCTGATGTCACAAAGTGCTGCTTTGCAAGCAAGCCTGATAATGCCCTGCAAGGGGGATGCCTGTCAGATGACCGTGAGAGTTGGGAGAGAAAGATGGATTCTCCAGGTAGGAGGCCTAGAGGAGATGTGGCAATATTATTATTGTGAGGTGATGCTATTACAATTCCAAACCCAGAGGTGAGTGTTCCCGTTTGTGAACGTTCCTTGGAAGCCGAACGTCCAACGCAGGGCCGGATTTAGGTGTGATGAGGCCCTCAGCTCCGGAAGGCCCTGAAGGCCCTGAGAGCCGAAGCCGCCAAGCAGGCTGGGAAGGGCTGGGGCTGCCCAGTCATTTGGGCCGAGTCAAGTCATCCAGGCCTGACTGCGAACTGCGGAGATACCCTGTCATGTGACTTGGCAGCCAGTTTCACTTTTGTAAGATGTCAGTCTGTAAGATGTCATCTGTAAGATGTCAGTCAGAGTCAGTCACCTCAGTTCTGAGCAGTATGGAATCTCAGTCCAACTGTTTGGAACCATGTTGTTTATGAAGAAGTTTATTTTAACTCAGTAAAGCTCTTATTCTTTAAAACTCTGCACTGTTAATTTACGCTGCGCGTCAGATTGTGCCTATGCTTACCCAAAGAAAGACTACAAGCCTAGGAGACGTAGTGGACCACAAGCTTAGCGTGAGCCCACAGTGCGATGCAGCAGTGAAGAAAGCGAAGGCTATTTTAGGCTGTATCAGCAGAAGTCTAGTGAAAAGTGCCACTCTATTGTGTCTTGGTCAGACCACACCTGGAGTTCCTGTGTCCAGTTCTGGGCACCACAATCTAAGAAGGATGTTGACAAGCTGGAAGGTGTGCAGACGAGGGCAATCAAGATGATCAAGGGTCTGGAAACCAAGCCTGATGAGGAACGGTTGAAGGAGCTGGGTATGTTTAGCCTGAAAAAGAGGAGACTGAGAAGAGATATGAGCGCCAACTTCCAATATCTTAAGGGCTGTCACATGGAAGAGGGAACAAGCTTGTTTTCTCCTGCTCAAGCCAACGGCTTCAAATTACGAGAAAGGAGATTCGGGCTAAACCTCAGGAAGAAGGTCAAGAAGACAGGAAGAGCTTTTTGACAGTGGAACGGTCTCCCTTGGGAGGTGGTGGACTCCCTTGGAGGTTTTTCAGCAGAGGTTGGGTGGCCATCTGCCATGGATGCATTGGTTGAGATTCCTGCATTGCAGGGGGTTGGACTAGATGACCCTTGGTGGCCCCTTCCAACTCTACAACTCTATGATTCTATGCATGGAAGGCGGACGCTGTCGCCCTTCCCCAAGGAGGAGCTTGACCACAGCAATAAACAACCCGTCTGGAATGAATGCAGAAAAGTCTGCCCAATGTATGGACCACTTACCAAGTCACCAAGGTGATTCATGCCCAGCTCATAGGTGTGCATCCCCTGGGAAGTCTCTAAGTTGTGCTCTTCAATCATTTGTAGATTCTTTTCCCACACAGCCCTCCGGAAAAGTTCTTCCTCCTGCAAGGAACCCGATAAAGAGTTTGGATTCACTTGCTGGATCATCACCTCATTGTGGCAAGTGGGCTTGCCAAAATCCAGCATCGCCTGAGCTCTGCGAGCGCAGCTTTCTCCCGATTGAAGCGCAGAGCATTTGAGGACCCGGGACATTCGCCTCCTCTCCATGAATTTGCCTAAATCCTACTGCCTCCTGTGGCCGTGAGTTCCACTTTGCACTTTGTGAAGAAGGAGTTTCGTTCACTGCCCCAAATCTTCCAACATTCAACCTCCTCTGCTTACAACCCTTCCTAATACAGTGGAACCTCGGGTAAGAACTTAATTTGTTCTGGAGGTCCATTCTTAACCTGAAACTGTTCTTAACCTGAAGCACCACTTTAGCTAATGGGGCCTCCCACTGCCTCTGCCACGCAATTTCTGTTCTCATCCTGAAGCAAAGTTCTTAACTCAAGGTACTATTTCTGGGTTAGCCGAGTCTGTAACCTGAAGCATCTGTAACCTGAAGCGTCTGTAGCCCAAGGTACCACTGTAGTTGGAAGTTGCTGCTTCAAAGGGGCTCAAAAACAGTGAGCGAGGAGCCAGTTTTATGGAGGGAGGTGAAACACCAAACACCTCAATACAGCAGCTTGTTTTAGGTAAAGTTTTGAAGATACGATCCCACTGATGAGAAAGTCTCCAGGCCTGTAGTAATTGCGAGCATCTGTTTCATCCCTGACCAGATTTAAAGGACACTTTGCCCTCTGGTTCCCACAGACTCCATGGGGCATCATTAAAAGCAGGAGGAGGAGGAACAGGGGTCTCATTCTGACTCTCCTTCCTACAACAGTATTGTCAGCAGCTCCTCTTATTTCCTAGACCAGGGAAGCAGAAGAAGAGAAAACTCTGGTGAGACCCAAGTGACAGAGACTTTCTTGATCAGGGTGAAGCTCAGATCTGGCTTCAGAAGTATTAAGCACTATATCTCTAAGCTCTAAATCTTGACTCTACGTGTCTCCGACACAGAAAATGTTCTCTGCCCCAGCTTTCTCCTCTCTTGTCACAGTGCAATTAATATTGTCATGTTGTTGTTGCTTCCGAGGCTTACGCCACCTCCAGAAATATCTCTTGAGCTTTAAAAGAAGAAATCACTATGATTTAGATGATTATACATGGATAAAATTTCACCTGCAACTTTTTGGAGTCTTGAATGGCTCAAGCATCAGCTGCAGAGCTGGAGATAAACATGCTTGTGTTAAACATCCAAAGTTTGACATAAGTCAATGTGTGAGTTTGGGAGGGGGGAGTTTGGCTTGAACTTTGCTCACAAGGACCAAAGAAGAGCCCTGCAGCAACAAAGGCCCAACTAGTCCATTTCTCCAGCCAAACAGGACAACAAGCGAGTGGGAAAACACAGGTTTATTCAGGCTGGTTTGAATAGTCCAGTGGAGTCATCTCCCAAGGCTGGACAAAGGACACCAGGTGATACCGTCATCTGCTTTCTTTATGTGTCTTCTTCTCCCTCGCCCTCCCCTGCGGTCTCTGCTGTGCCCCTATTGGTAGAAAGGGGTCTTTGTCCTTGCATGGACATGTCCTTATTGCCTTGCTTGTTTTCCAACATTTGCCTTCTCTAAAGCCACTTCCGCCCTAAAAAGAGGTGGAGTTGTGGGCTTCACGGCCCCACCATGTGCGTGGCGGCTGGAGCAATTGGGGGGATTCCCAGCCGCGTCATCCCCTGGCCAGCCAATTGGCTGGCTCTGGGGGTGTGGCCTGCCCTACTTAAGGCAGGACACGGCCGGGGATCTCCCTCTTTCCCTGCCTGCCAGCTGTTCCTGTTTCCCACCCTCCCACCCTATAAGGTTTTCGTTCCCTGACCTTGCTATGGACCTCGGTTGGTCGCCATTGAGGGGCCTGGTAGGAATTTTTGCACTTGGCAAATTGGCACCAGCCGCTTGGTTTTCGCCTACCTCGTAGCAAATCCTCAGAACTTTCTGGGTATTGGCAGTTAGGCATTCATATAGTTCTGTAGATAGAAGAGGGGAGGTAGCGCCATCACCTGCCCTGCATATTGAAGGGTAGTCCGATAAAGGATTCCGGGGGGCGTGGCCTGTCCAAAGCCTGGGGAGGTGAGGGCCTAAGGCACGCCCCCAATGGGTGACCCCGGGGGAGTTCCTAGCTGATGTGTGTCAGGGGCTCAGGAGCAGAAGCACAGGGGAGAGAGGAAATGGAGAGCGAAGGAGAGGAATCCGAGGGGAGCGTAGGGGAGTATGACAGTGACCCGAGAGATTCCATGAGCTTCTCCAGCGAATCAGAAGATTCCCAGAATTGCCTTGGATGTGATCCTCACCCAAATCCAAACTAAATGCAACCTTCAGAAAACACAGAATGTGCTGAATTTATGCAAGAACTCACACAAAACAGCCAAGCGCATGCTTAAGTATTTATTAATATCTGAAAATCGAGATGGCACTCTATATTATTTGATTTCAAAGTGCTTTATTTGGTAGCTATGAAATAAGAGGTGAAGCGTCCTGATGATTCGTTGCTCTGAAGTTTGGAAGATTCCAGAAGGAAGGGTTGTGGAGCCTTAGCTGGTCACACGGGGTAACTGGCCACACGTGCCACGCCACACAGATTGACGCCTCTTCGCATCCGCATGTAGCCGTTCTCACCCCAGTAAGGTCCCCAGCTATGGAAGCAAGAGAGAGAAGGAGGGGGTCTCTCTAAAATGCTTCAACAGGAAAGGACAGGAGAGTCTGGTGAATCAAAGTGGAGTCAGACTCTGGGTGCATGGATCTGTCAGTTTCAGTCCTCTCAGTTCCACATTTTTCCAGTCTTAAATCTAGTCTGCATTTTTTAAAAAAAAAAATCACCCCCAAAACTCAGAAGCATGTTGTCCTGTGAATTTTCCTCAATAAACACATTTTTGCAGAGCAACATCTCCTAATATAATGCATTTCTGTTATATTCAGTAATATGCATTTTGATGTTCTATACTTCACCCATCTCTTGGTGGGAGAACAGCAGTGTAAAATCCGAATATGGGCAAATTTCAAAGGATGGGTGCGGTTTCTGTATTGTTTCAGAAAGTGCAAAATGGGTCAGTTTGCCTTCAGATGCAAACTGAATCCAATTTCTTGCACCATACCAGTTTAGGGTTATCCAGTGAATAAAATGTTGGTGGATTCGAGGTTGGGGGGGGGTATAATTGGACCAAAGTGGATCTATGCAGATGGCATAGGTTATATTGGGTTATATTCAATGACAGGTGACCCTTTAATTCATAATTAAAAGTCCATGGCATTGCAATGACCCATGCGTTGCATTATGGGGGACCTATAAGGGGCATCTGAGCCTGAGGGCAGTTTAGTCCCCACCACAGAAATATCACCAGCGCATCCTTTAATTTTGTTTCTTATCGCTGTTCAATATTATCTGTCCAAATGAGGACACCCAAGCCCCAGCTTGTATTGTCCAGACCTGGTGCCTGGCAACAGTTCTGCAGGGCACTGAGAAGTGGGATCTTGTCCTGTGGCCACTGAAAGTCTGGGGAGGCAACAGGAGCACAAAAAAGGATTACCGTTACTAGGTGCCAGGTAGGGCTGAGTGATATATTGATATATCATCCAAACCCAATTTGAAGTCCATCTTGTGATATCAGTTTCATAGTTTTTGACCTGGCAATATATCACAAATCATGAGGTGTGTGTGCTATGCAAAAATCACGATGCTGGAAAAACCGTGAAGATGCCCAGTGCCTCTCCAGCGCTCCATCCTGATTTCAGACATTGTCATATATCAGTATATCACAATATTTAGCTGTTGGAAGCCCAGGCCAGGTAGACTGAAGGTCAGGGGATGAGGCTGCCTTCTCTGTCTCCTGGACTCCCCACGTTACCTGTTCTTTATGATCCAATAAGGAATTCCATTCTGAACGCCATAGCCAACTGCCAGCACGGCGTGGTTCAGGTTGGTCCCGCAGGGGTAGTCAAAGATTCCTGGATAAAGAAGGAGTTGGGGAAGGGGGAGGGAGACAAAGTGAGAATGAAAGAGAAGATGGGGAGGACATTCCTGGGTTGTCTCTGGAAAAGGCAACTCACATTCTGGGCACTATCCAGCATTGGTCCCATTGAATGAAGGGACACAACCAACTTAAGCCTATTTATTTCCATTTGGTCTGCTCTGAGTAGGACTTAGTTGCAGGTCCCTGAGCCACTGCCCTTCCACACTTCCTTCAAGGAAAAGCTGAGGGATTTGGCAGCAAATTTAGGATTCCCTCTCAAAGTAAATGAGCTGGCCTGCTCTCCAACGCCATCCTCTTAGGCACATTGCAAGTGCTGCTGGGACACTGCTAAGCCCACCAAGGAGTGCCAGTCGCTCCCACCGAGAGCTCACCAAGCTGAGAGGGCAAACGCAGGGACCAGCAGGTGGCCTCCATTAGAAGCAGCCACCGCAGGGGTGCAGCAAGTGAAGTCTGCCTGTTGCCTCCCATGCGACATCTGCAATGAGGTTAGTGGCTGCAGTCCTTGCCTTGCCCTGGGCACTGGCAATGCATGCTATGCCACTGCGGGTATCTGTTTCACCACTGTGAGAACAGGATGCTGGACTTATATGGGCCTGATCCAGCAGGCTCTTCTTATATTCTTATGCTCGATCATAAACCCAGCCTCCTCCACATTCCCTATATGGGTGACTGCTGTGCGTTGAACGTCACCCAGAGACCGGGCTCATTCTTGCAAGAGTGTTGCAGCCCCTGCTGTTCAACACCTTACCTGAACCATAAAGGTTGAAGTAGGAAGCATCCACCGCAACAGTAACTGGCACATTGAAGGCCACAGCTTCTTCCAGGGCCCTCTCATCATCTTGAGGGAGATCGACCCACCCTCGGATCCTGACCGCTCGGTCTGAGCTTTGAAAACGACAGTTTCCATCCTGCAAAGTAATAGGAAATTTTCTTTCTCCAAACCTTTATTGGGCATTAAAGATATAGACTATCTTAAAACATCCATATACTAAAAAATGGAAATATATACAAAGAAACAACCATATAACATCTATAATAACAGAAATAATGGTAACCAATATTTTGGTTTTCTGTATATGGGAGGGCAGAAACAATTCTTTTTTTATGAAACCAACAATTATTTTTTGGTTTATTGATTTCGTACATACCACCCAGATCTCAGGGTGGTTCACAGAATGACACAGTATTTCCATTTAAAAACAGTACAATGCATCGCACATTTAAATGTGACGCAGATGCAGATGAGGTCCTGATGAAGCTTTCTTATTCTTATTCTTCATCCCAATAAACAGCACCATCATGTGTCATTGGTGGGGGAAACAAATCTGTTCAAATGGGGCTCTCGCCTCTTTGGTTACTATAATGGTTTTTAATGTTTGGTACCAATAATGAAATTACTGGTATTGAAATAATAATAATAATAATAGTAGTAGTAGTAGTAGTAGTAGTAGTAGTAACCATTCTTTGGGATGTGGTATAGCCACCACCAGGCACTGCAGTGGCAAGCAATTGACAGGTGTGAGCCAAAATTTGCCACCTGCCTATCACTAAATGTTTCTTTCTCTCCTTCCCATTGTCCAGAGGAATTCAAAGTCTTATGGACTAAATATTGAGGGAGGAAAGAAATATATATTTTGATGAATAATTATAAGGGCAAAACCACACTGGAGCTGGTGTCTCTCACAGACAAAGGTGAGAAGTTCAGGGCTTGTTTTCTTCAGTCCAAACTTGCCAAAACTCACTTCTGGCCCCTCAGGTGAGCGCTGTGACCATCATAAGAGAACAAGGGAGATGTTCATGGTGAGTTCCGGCTGCAAACACTTCCCATTTGGCCTCGGGTGGTAAAATGAAATGGGAGGCCCCTGTGGGTATGCCCCATGGTTGCAAAACGGCATGTCATGTTCGAATGCTACCTGTCCTGTGTAGGGGTAGACGCGTTCTGAGTTCATCCCGTTGTTCTGCAGGACGTACTGGAAGGCCCGACTCGGCCACCCTCCATTGCAGCCATAGTTCCCCTGTGGCCAAGCACAGTCCACAAGGTTTTGTTCACTCAGCGTGATCAGCCTGCGAGTCTGAATGCAAAGGAGACTTTCCAGGGCTCCGACGGCAGCAAATGCCCAGCACGAGCCACAGCTGCCCTGCGGAAGGGGAAAAACAGTTTGATTTGGTGCTCAGAGGTGGGTCAGGGTCTGCGCCACACTCTCTGCAGCAGACTCACCTCGGGCAATTTGCTCTTCCTCTATACTCCCGGGCCTTCGGTTAAGAAAGTGGGGAAATGAATGAAGCTGGGGCAGGAATCTGACAGATGCTGGGACTCCCCATTTATCTCAGGAGCAGATTAGTGGGGTAAGAGAGTTGAAGAAAATCACATCTGGCAACCACTGTGCCCCTTTGGTTTTGGATAATTTCACAGCTGGCAACCA
Source organism: Podarcis raffonei (assembly GCF_027172205.1). NCBI lineage: Eukaryota > Metazoa > Chordata > Lepidosauria > Squamata > Lacertidae > Podarcis > Podarcis raffonei. The sequence continues at coordinate 1,071,499 of NC_070619.1, read as the reverse complement.
ATGAGCCCATTTGGTTTCAGATAGAACATGGGTAGATGAGTCTAAAAGGCCCAAGACACAAATTTCTACGGCTCTCTAGTGACTATGGCGGTTCATTTATCGGAAGAAATGTATTTAGCGTTGATTTTGACCAAACTAAGCCTCCTTTGCAAGGGGGTTGGACTAGAGCAGTGGCGGCGAACCTATGGCATGTGTGCCAGAGTGGGCACTCAGAGCCCTCTCTGATGGCGCCATAGCCCCAGCAGGGCCGTTGCTGGGGGTGGGCAAAGGGACAGCCTCTCCCCCGCCACGCCAACGCGGGCAGGAAACTCTCCCTTGAGTGCACACCACCCGCAGTAGTAGCATCGGGGAGAGCTGTGTGCTGGCCAACCAGTTCCCCCCACCCCATGCCGCCATTTAAAACAGACAGGGCGCTGGGTAAGGAAGCATGGAGACAGTGGGTTGTGATGGCGTGGGTTTGGATTTTTATTTTTTATTTTGGCGGGGAGCGCCAGCTCAGCAAGCCATCGAGTAACAGAAGGGTCTGTCTCTTGAGGGCAAACAGGGGGCTCAGGCTGTGCTGCTGTTTCCAAGATGTGGGGTGGGGGGGCAGCCCTGCGATGCCAGCGAGGGGGGCGCTTCGCGGGGCCACCTCGGGATGCTTCTGCCTGGCTTTGGCACCAGACTGGTTTCCCTGCCTCCCCCCCCCCCCCCCCGTTTGGAAGCCAGAAGGAGGCTGCTCTTTTGCCTCTGCTGGGGAAGCCTCTCTTCCTCCCAGAGGGGAGGGGCTGTGAGTGGGAGCAGCCTCCCGCAGGGAGCCGTATTCGCTCCTGATTGGTTCTGCTGCCGCGGCCAAGCCTCCCAGCCAACCAATAGGGCCAGCTGGTGGGCGGGGCTAGCTGCATTTAAACAGCCGCGGCAGCGCTCTGCCCCCAGCCTGTTCCTGCTTTCTTCGGATCTCCCGCCCTCCCTCCCTTTAGGTCAGTTTCCTCTGCATATTGACCTTGCTATGGACTTCGGTTGGTTGCCTTGGTTGCCCAAGGGGCCCGGTAGGACTTTTTTATCTATTTGGCAGATTGGCACCAGCCTCTTGGTTTTTTCGCCTACCTTTTAGCAATTTGTCACAACTTTCTGGTATTGGCAGTTAGGCATTGGAACAGGTGTGCTGTGTTGGAGGATTGGGTATGCGCCATCATCTACCCCTCCTCTTTTGGGTATTCCGTTAAAGGAATCTGGTGGTCATGGATCCTGTCCGATGCCCTACTGGTGGCTGGGGCCATGGCACGACCCCCGGTGACGTCATGGGGTTGCTTCCAGTTGTATTTGCATCAACAAGCTCCTCCCATTGGGTGGTAACCCTGATATGACTCTCGGCTGTGCGGGGTGGAGTCAATGCTACTCACATGCTGTAAGCAATAAAAGTTGTGGCCTAATTCTGCCCATTAACCTAAAATAATGTGTCTGTGTGTCTTATTATAATCCTATGCGGGTGGAGGGTCCTCGACTCACAAGAGGGAGAGCCAGGGAGAGGGCGGGCGCGGAAGGAGGGAGAAGGGAAGGGGGGGAGGCAGATGCTCCTTGGAGACGCCTCACAGCAGGAGGCGGCGAAGCCCAAGGAGCCGCAGTTCTCCTTCCTGCCCACCCAAACCCCAACCCAAGAGAGCCACACCAGCTTCCCTGGTGAACGGGTCGGTCGCTCGCCAGCCACAGGTTCCCCACATCCCCCGCTTAGTCCTCTGTCTGTCTGTCTGTCTTTTCCCACTCTGCTTTTCTGATGCCCCAGAGAGAAGCACCGAAGGGGCCGCAGAGAGAGAGAACCAGACAGACATCTACACACATGCGCGCGCACAAGGAAAGTATCCCAAGAGCGCTCTGCCTAAGAGCCTGCTTCGCAAGACACACAAGTGCTGCAGCTGCTGGGCTGCCAGTAACAAAAAATAAAAAACAAAATATAATACTAATAATAATAATAATACCCTGCCCATCTGGCTGGGTTTATTTATTTATATTTATTTATTTGTATGTATGTGTGCATGCAGATAATCATTATTATCCCATATTAAATTGCCGTGTTGGCACTTTGCAATAAATAAGTGGGTTTTGGGTTGCAGTTTGGGCACCCGGTCTCTAAAAGGTTCGCCGCCACTGGACTAGACCCTCCGGGTCCCTTTTGATTCAGATGGGGGGGACCTTCTGACATCGCTACCCCCACCTGAGGGATTCTCATCATTGCAGCACACCTTGAGTCCCTGGCCTGGTCCTTCAAGCCTTCCCTCCCACGCAGCCTTCTTCTCACCTGATCCTTCACGGGGGTGACACAACCTGTGTTGCGCCAGTCCACGAATTCAGGGAGCGCCAGAGTGCCAGATTTTTCGTGCACGGTTGCGCCGCCCCCCTGCTGCCTGGGCAGGTCAGGGCGGAGCCCATTCAGCTTCTCCTTAAATTCTTCTTTTGTCTGGGGAGCAGAGGAGAGTCGTCCATGTCAATCTCGCCAGAAGTAGCTGTGCCCCCCCCCCCCCGGTAAACCAGGCTTCGCAGGAGCAGGGAGGCCCCTTTCCAGTTTGCTTCAGGCGGTGAAATGGGCTGGGCTGCCCCAACCTCCCAGGCTGCCTGTTGCAACTCCAGAGTCAACAACCAGTTTAGACCTCCTAAAAATAATTCATGAATATTCACTAGGAACTGCAAAGGGGATGCAGAGGTCTAAACAGGGACTATTATATGCAGCACAGAATCTCCTAGTTATGTGTTTTCATCTAGCTTAAGCCTAGACAGCCCTAAGTAGTATGTAACGTGTGCTTTATTTTTCTGTTTTGTGTTCTAGTTTTCAATTTGTCATGGCCTTTGGCTAGCATAACAATAAAGCTATTTATTTTAATAATAATAATAATAATAATAATATTCACTAGTTCAGTCTTACCCAAACCTGGAAACGTACATGATTTTCATTGTAATTGCTGTTAATGTCTTATGTTATAAAATACATATTTGGTTTAAGGGTGCTTTTCATGTTATTTGTCCCAGGCTCCAAAATACCTAGTTTTGGACCTCAGCGTAGGAGCTACAAGGAGAGGACTGAGCAGAATTATAAGCTTGACTATTGGGCTGAGAGAGGATTGACTAGCTGCAAAATCCATGATGCAAGCCAGACTCCGAGTTTGCTTACCAAATCGCTGAACTGGTTCAAGGCCATCTGAAAAGTGTGTTTCCCCTGGGCAGCTTCGCGGTTGTGCTCTTCGATGGTATGGAGATTGTCCTCCCAGACGGTTCTCCGGAAGTCTTCTGCATTCCTCTGCAGGGAAGCCTCTTGGTTAAGAACGAACGGACAGAGCCCAAGATCATTCTTGCCTCGAAAAATTAGAAGGCCTTGAGGCCAGAAGAGCTCAGCTCATACTCTCTGACGTTTTCCCAATGAAAATAGGCACATCCTATTCTGTACCCTCCAACATTTCTCTGATTAAAATAAGGACATTCTAAAGAAAAGTGGGACATTCCAGGATCAAATCAGAAACCAGGATGGCTTCTGTAAATCCAGGACTGTCCCTGGAAAATAGGGACACTTGGAGGGTCTGCCAGTTGCAGGGAAATGGTTCCAGATCAGAATTTAGCTGCACCAGGATGCACCAATTTCTTACTAGTCGACGAGGAATGTGCGTCTTGGTGCATTGTTGCACATGCAATTTTCTTGGAGTTAGAAGGCAGAGGGATTGTTTTCATGCCCTGCCTATGTGTTTGCTGCTATTGCTGGACAAAGGCTGAGTCCTTTACACCCTGCCCATGCTCAGAAGCACATGGCTCAAAGTGCAAGATTTCCTGAGACACAAGCATGGTGTTCATTCTAGTTAAGTTGGAGCAAACTCACCTCACGGTATATTTTATTATGGGTCCTCTTCCAGTCACTCCAGGCTTCATCCAGAGCTGGGTCCCTGGCCAAGGTGAACGTCTTCAGCAAGACCAGGCCGGTCAATGCCACCAAAGAGATCAGATGCATATCTGCACAGGAGACAACCTGAACCTCTAAGATAATTTCATGTATGTTTTCTCTCAAGTATTTTCTCTAAAAAAAGTTTCAAAATGCACACATCTCCCCAAATATATACACCTGCTAAACACACACATTTAGTACATATTTTTCTAAAATACATGTTAATTTCATTCCATTTTTGCATTAAGCTCTATGTGCGATGGTGGTGATGGGAGCAGAGATTGGATGGATGCTTTAGCTGTGATTCCTGCATTGCAAGGGGGTTGGACTAGATGACCCTTGGGTCCCTTCCAACACCAGTTGCTCTGTCTCAGTAATTTCACCGCTCTTAAAGGACCGCAAAATTTGACTTCCTGGGCAACTGAAACCTAGTTGTGTTGGATCAAATGCAATTCTGCAGCCAAGTAATGTGTGAAATGCATACACCGAGATAAAGTCTGCATTAAAAATGTCTATACTGGAGAAAATAGCGAAATTGCTCTGCAAAAATGTGCACTAAAATGATAAATTTTCAAGAGGATTTTAAAAAATTGCAAAGTGATGTGGAGAACTGTATTCAAGGGAAACAAGGGAGCTGAGAGGAACTGAAATTTTCAGGTTTGATTATCCTTAGTGACTCATGAAATTTGTTAGATGAAGTTTAGGGAAATTTTTAATGTTTGATGTTTTATCGTGTTTTTAACTTTCTGTTGGGAGCTGCCCAGTGTGGCTGGGGAAAATAAATAATAAATAATTATTATATTATTATTAAATGCTGTTTCTGAATATCAAACATTTGCTGAATGCAGGTAATATCCAGCATGAACAATCACAGCAATGGTGCTTTGAGGGGCGGGAAATCATTTTAATTTAAATCTCTCTGAACATGCCCTCTCTACTCTTTATAAATAATCTCCAATCTGGCTTCCAACAAACCTTACCTTTCCCTCAAGTGGAAATATTCAGAGAACAGGATCTTGGATGTCTGTCCACCCCGTCTGTCTGGGCAGAATAAGTTCCAGCCCCCTTTTTATAAAGAGTGTGCGTATCTAATTTCCTCTCCCACCTTAAGTTCCTAGAAACAATTTGTCAAAACTTAACTGAGCAATAGTGACATTTCATGGTCAAAGGAAGAGGTGTGGCACCTTCCTTCTGATCAATTTGGTGGGAAATGCCGCACATGGGCGTTCCAGATTCAGCTTTCAAAAACCTCACCTTATCACAAATTTAGGGAACCTTGTTACAGTTTCAGAAACCGTAATGTCCAAAGGAAGACAGGCACAGCTTTTTCCTGTACCCACTATTTGTATAACTTTTGGTTGATTTCATACACACATAAAGTAATACATTCACACCCAACCACACCCCCCGCACTCACACTAATCATTGACCAGGCAATAATTGAGTACAAAAATGACCCAGAGATGTAACGTTAGACTTTTTCGCCTCTTTTCATTTGACAAATGTTCTGTGACATTGGGGAGGTGGTAATTCTGTATTGATTTACTATGGATGTTTGTATGTGATGCCAATAAAAGGTTTGATGATGATGATGAGTACAAAAAATATGGAGAGGTTTTGGAATATTTATAGAGTCTTTGGAAGGGGTGTTTGGGGTGCTGGGAGGGGCAGTACCTCTAGTGGGGGACTCATCCTGCTCCTTCTAGGACAGTTTGTCCGCCTTTGGTCCCCACCCTGTGCTCAGCTCTCACCAGTGGCTCCTGGAAGCTGTCAGCAGGCGAAAGTGGCCACAATCCTAGGAACAGATTTAGCTGGTTGGCTAAACCAGGTGAGGGGAGCCGATGCGTCTCGAAGCCTTGGTGAGTTAGGGACATCCTTGCATGCGAAGACAGAGTGGATGAGGCCAAGAGGGGGTCCAATGGCCAAGCAGGCGGTTTCTACCTGTGCTGCAGGGGGAAGTGAGGGGCAGGTTGGGCTCGTCCACCTGGGAAGGGACCCCCTCTAGGAGAAGGACCCTAAACCTCCACTCCCAGCTTCAGGAGAAGAAAGGGCTCAGGAGGAAACCCTACACAAATCTGGTGTGGAGTCCCTAAGACGGCTGGGGTGGCACCTTGTACACCTCCTTCCCGCAACTCCTGCTGCCAAGCGAGTGCCCAACGTCTTGCTCTGCTTTCCTTTGGTCCCCATCTGCTAGGCCAAGAGGGGGGTCTTCATTGCTGTCATCTTCACTGCTGGATTCCTAGCGTGGCAGAGCTAGTGGATCACCACTGTTTATATGCTTGTGGACACTCTCAACAAACTCTAAAAAAAGTTGTGCGATGGGATTTGTCCTTGCAAAAGTTTATTGTCATTTTCACTTTTTGAAACTCTTAAATAATGGTACAGTGGTACCTCGGGTTACATATGCTTCAGGTTACAGACTCCGCTAACCCAGAAATAGTACCTCGGGTTAAGAACTTTGCTTCAGGATGAGAACAGAAATCGCACGGTGGCAGAGCAGCAGCAGCGGGAGGCCCCATGAGCTAAAGTGGTGCTTCAGGTTAAGAACAGTTTCAAGTTAAGAACGGACCTCCAGAACAAATTAAGTACATAACCCGAGGTACCACTGTAATTTTAAAGTTCTATCCCTTTTTCTAAACCGTTTCGAGGTTTTTCCGCAATCAGAGTGGTGCGTGGGTTTCGTGAAATAATTAAATAAATCATCCTGGTTGCATTTCGATGGTGCAACTTTATTTTATTTTGCTATATATAGTATTTATTGTATCCATAAGCAGAACATTAACATTATAGCAACAAGGAAAGTGCAGCAATGTGTTGGTCATGCAGGGCTGGATGGATGAGAGCCATCACTTCACTTCCACACCAAAAGAACCTTGGAGCTGTGCCATTTAGCCCAGCACGTCCTTGGCTGCTTTTGTTAAAATACACGACAAATAGAAGCCACGTATCAATAAAATTATCACACTGCATCACTTCCTTGGAAAGCTCACTGTGATGCTTCAGCTGCTCTGATAACATTAATTCCCACACTCTTGGCTAGGGAATATATCCTGTTCAGAATTCCAAGTCACCAGCCGCTTATGGTACATTTGAGCCATCATTAATAAAGGCCCAGATATTTTTACAACTTAAGATACCCCATTGTATCATAGAGTCTTGCACCCCCCTCATTTGTATGGTCAGGGAGATCCCCCAAAATCCCCTTCCAGAATAGACTTTGCTCTTGTGGTATGAACACACCAGATACAATATACCACATAATTTGGGACTTCCTCTCTTCAGCACCCTTTGGAGAGACCTACAGGCGACTCCTTTGAAGCTTAAAGTATCTATTTGCAAAGTATCTGTAATCCCATATTTTTGGAGGGATAATATTTCTGAAACTACTGAAATTGTTCAAGGATATTTTCAAAGTCAAATTTAAAACTACTTATTTTTACTTATTGGTGGCTATTGTTTTATGTATTTCATATGTCTGGATTACCAATGTTTTATCGATTTTTAATGCTTTTGTTGTCTAAATTGTGCCAATAAAGGCTGAATGAATTAATTAATAAAGGCATCACTAATTTGTTAAGGAAAACAAGCATGTAAACCTGTATCAATTGGGGGCAGGGCAAGAGTGATGTTTGGACTTATTAGCTGAGCAACCATATCTAAGATCTATGAAAAAAAACAAAAAACCAACCCCACAGAAATCATGTGCAATTTAAACTGAACCCCATATCTTTGACCTCCTTGCTAGGAAGGCCACCGTGAAGCTGGCGAGGGCCAGGAAACCCATGTAACCCAAGACAGAGGAAAACATGGGGAGGGAGCCTTCCCTGCATTCCACTGCCATCTCGCTGGGGAGAGAAGGAAGGTCCCAGTTTGGGAACGGGGAGAAGGGACCAGCCAGGCAGCCGGGATGAGGGGCCAGGCCAGGACAAGGGGCTCCGGAACTGTCTCCTCCACAATCTTCTGGCTGTCATGTGACCAAGTCACCTGAGAGCCGAAGCCGCAAGGCAGGCTGGGAAGGGCTGGGCCTGCCCAGGCATTGGGGCCGAGTCAAGCTCTCCAGGCCTGACTGCCAACTGGGGAGTCACTCTGAGTCATGTGACTCGGCAGCCATTTTCTCACTCTGGCATGTGACTCATTCTCCTTATAAGTGGCAGCCATTTTCTCTCTCTGTCTTCTCTGTAAGATGTCGGTCAGAGTCAGTCCCCTCAGTTCTGAGCAGCATGGAATCTCAGTCAGACTGCCTGGAAGCGTGTTGTTTAGGAAGAAGTTGATTTTAACGCAGTAAAGCTCTTATTCTCTAAAACTGCACTGTTAATTTACGCTGCGCCTCACTGGCCCTGTTTCCTGTCTTGGTGGCCATGAAGGCAAGAACCACCAGGACAGTTTTGGCCAACACAGAAGATACGGCGAGGGAGAAGATGGTGAGGAAGAGGAAGGAGCCGAGGAAGCAGAGCAGGAGGGAGATGAGGTAGGCGAGGTCTCGGCTGTTGGCTTTGACGATTGGCGTCTCGGTGTTTGATGAAGATCGCCAGCACAGAGATGTGAGGAGAAAAGGGAGAAGGCAAGAGAAGCTCAAGCAAAGCCCAGATTATCTCCATAAGGAAGGAAGTTGACGTTCTTGGGGATCCTGGACTGGTTTGGCTGTTGATCGTCTGGGCGCTTCGTGCAGTGAGTGGCTCCTGGAATGAGCAAAACAACTGTTTAGAGATCTGTTCCTTTTAGGGTGGAGACAGAAGGGTCCATTCTCCATATGCAGGTGGCATCTGAGAAATGGGTGTTGCCGAGGGGAAATCACATAACATTAACACAGTGTGAGCTTTGAGAGCGATGCAGAGCTGTGTAGAAAATGTTCCAGTACACCAGGGTATTCACTTTCCATCTTCCCTGACGATGGGCCGTGTTAGCTGAGGGATTTTTGGCATTATTTCCAGCTCTCCTGCCCCACTGCTGATTCTCAAAACAACCTTATGAGGTAGCTCAGAAGAGAGAGAGAGATTGGCCCATAGTTGCCCAGTGAGCCGCCGCACGATGGAGGGGAGAGTTGAACCAGGGTCTCCCATGTGCTTGGTGGCTCCCACTACATGTGGCTCCCCCCCGCCCAGCTCCCTGGGAGCAATCCTTCATGGATATGCAACTCCCATTGCCCTCCCATTGTTGACATCGGTTGGAGAAAGTCACCTGCTTTAAAGGAATAGTCTGGATGTGACCCTAATTGAGCCAATTCCATACCAAATGCAACCTCCTGCTCTGAAGGCATGCAAGAACTCAATCAAAATGGCCAAATTCTTTATTCTTTCTTAAAATTGAGGTGGTGCTCAGTTTCAGAATGCCATCCCTGCTCTGTTTGGGAGGCACGAGTGTGATGCAGAAGAGCACCACTCCCCATGAGCCATTGCTCTGAAGGTCAGAAGAGTCCAGGAGGAAGGCGGAGGAGTCCTGGGCTGCTTACACAGGGTAACTGGCCACAGCAGCTGAGCCACACAGGTAGACTCCTCTTTGCATTTGGATGTAGCCTTTCTCGTCCCAGTAAGGTCCCCAACTGTGGGAGGAAGGGAGGAAAGGAGAGGATCTCTTTAAGATGTTGCGTCAATGGGGGGGTGGCAGGAGAGTGTGATGGGTCTAAGTGTAGCCAGAGGAAGTGCTGCAGCTTTGCGTTCGTTGCCAGCATCTCCCGGTAGGACCGGGATATATCACCCGCCTGATAGCCCAACCTTTTCTGGCCCCACTGATTCCCACGTTACCTGTTCTTTATGATCCAGTAGGGAGTCCCGTTCTCAGACCCATAGCCAATGGCCAGCATGGCATGGTTCTTTCCACCCCGACCTGAACCAGCAGTTGGTACTTCTGGGAGGCTGGGGGAGAAGCTTGTCATCATTGCTCTCCTAGACAATGGCTGTGTGTCATGCAGCCCTCCCCCCGAACTGTGATGATGGTGATGATGAACGACATTTGTACACTGCCGTATACCCGCAGGTCTCAGGGTGGCTTGCAGCAGAAAAATACATGATAAACAAACCACAAAGTTCATAAATAAAAACAAAAACAAACCAATAACTGCCCCCCCTCCAATAATCAGCCCAAGATCTGGATGACGAGGAAGGTTTTTTCCTGGCACCTAAAAATATATAATGAAGGCGCCAGGCAAATCTCTCTGGGGAGAGCATTCCACAAATGGGGAACCACCGCAGAAAAGGCCTGGTCTTGTGTTGCCACCCTCCAGACCTCACCTAGAGGTGGCACATGAAGAAGGACCTCAGAAGATGATCTCTCTTGCTCTGCATTTTGTATTTCCAATGATCTTTGGACAGTAGTTTCTGGGAATGGTGCTGCTGCATTCAGGCTACCCATTTGGGCATCTGATTAGACTAATAATAACAATAATAATAATAATGCACCTTACTTGAGCTGTAAAACTGGAAATAAGAAGCATCCAAACAAACAGTCACTGGACCAACTGGTCCCACAGCTTGTTCCAGGGACTCACCATCATTGCTTGGAAGATTTACATAGCTATTGATCCTGACCGCTCAGTTGGACAATTTGAACACACAGCTCCCATCCTGCAAGGAAATGGTGACCAATATTTACATTTCCTATGTAAATATTTACATTTTCTATGCAAAGGCAAGAATAATTCTTTTTTAAAATGAAAGCCCAAAGACCTATTTACCGTATTTTTCGTCCTATAGGGCGCACCGGCCCATAGGACGCACCCAGTTTTTTGGGGGGGAAATTTAAAAAAAATTTATTCCCCCCTCACCAGCCGCAGGGCTGGGGCAGGGGAAGCCCGAGCTTCCCCCGACCCCAGCCCCCAGAACAGGCTGCTGCCCGCAAGCCACCCGCAAGCCTTGCGAGCCCGCGGGACCTCCCGCCGGGTTCGCAAGTCTTGCGGACATCTGCCCGAAGCACGGGGCGTGCTCCCGCGGGCTCCCAAGGCTTGTGGATAGCTTCCTGAAGCCTGGAGAGCGAGAGGGGTCGGTGCGCACCGACGCCTCTCGCTCTCCAGGCTTCAGCAAAAGCCTGCATTCACCCCATAGGACGCACACACATTTCCCCTTCATTTTTGGAGGGGGAAAAGTGCGTCCTATAGGACGAAAAATGCGGTATTTAACAAAATATTTTCTTTGGACAACAGCACAATGCCATACTTTCTGTTTCAACAACAACAAATTTATAATATGTTGGAAGCCACTCTGGGTATATATAAAAAGATAATAAAACATTAAAAATAATGAAACATTAAACATTTAAAAAAGCCTTCCATATACAAGGCTTGGGGATCGCATAACTCCATACCCTCCAACATTTCTCTGAAGAAAAAAGGCGTCCTAAGGGAAAGCAGGACATTCTGGGATCAGATCTGAAACTGGGACGGCTTCTGTAAATCCGGGACTGTCTCTGGAAAATAGGGGCAGTTGGGGGGTTTGCAATTTGCGGTGCATTATACATTTGAATTTGACAGGGTTGGCTGCAAATGATGACCTTATAAAGCTTGCTTTTACTTTATCCCCACAGGTTCCACCTGTCAGTCCCTGGTATTTTACTGAGGGGGAATGGTGGGGGCCTGAACCTTCCTGAGAACAGGAGGACAGTATTGATTTAGAACAGTGATTTGCAGAAGGCCATAGTTCAGAGGCTGCAGAAGGGAGAAGCTGGGAAATATTGGGAGAGGAACAGCAGGAAGAAGAAGCCCCAGGGGAGAGACAGCTGACAGATTCAGTGTCCTTGGAAAGCATTCCTGAGCCCCCCCCCCCCAGGACCAGGCGGGCATTGAGAGGAGTGGAACAGAGAGCTCAGAGGCAGAAGGCTCAGATTAGACGATGCCAGGGTGGCATAAAATAGGAGACGGCCTTTTATGTGGAGTGCCATAATTTGGAACAATGCCATTATTTCAGGGAGACTGCATTCCTTTATATCTCTGAAAATAGGGGGTCAACAGCAAAAGCTGTGCCGAGATCTCTTGTTAGGTAAAATACTAGGGACTGATATTTGGAAGGATAACCCAAAGATAACCTCAAGGGTTCAACAAACAAGCAGAGGGTGACCCAGCTGCGGTCTCAAAAATCTGTTTTCTTCCGAGAGACATGCAGAGGGAATCCAGCACGGTAGCCTGTGATTATTTTCCCCCCTTAGAATTATGCAGAAAATGGAGCGGCAGTTCTCGCAGAACCCCTGAGGGTTTTCAGACGCTACCTCTCAAGCGAATAACAAATATTTCCAGGACGACATAAAAAATCCCACCTATCTTCAAGGGAAAGCATGTACACTCAAGAAGGTATAAACAAGGCAGCCAGTTCTCTTTGGAGATGGGCAGGATGCTAGTCCTTAAGACCTGAAGCCCCTCCTGGACCCTGCAAAAGGAATCCTGCACTCTGAGGATTCTTGCAAACTTCCAACTGCCCACTCTTGGAAGAGAAGTCTCTCTCTGTTGGTGGTGATTTGGCTGCTGCTGTTATTTTGGCCCCTGACTCAGGTGATCCTGATGGCGCTGAGACCCACCTGTGACCTGACCAGACCATTCCCAGTCCAGGAAGATTATTATATGCCAGGGGACCTGATTGTGGGGGGTAATTTGCGATCGTCCATCACCATCGTCCTCAGGTTTCCCTTAGAGGAATCTCCCATCAACCGGGAATCTTTCTCAGTAAGTCTTCCTTTGTCATTTGTGTCAAGGGGCTTTCCTGGAGAAAGATGTAGTCAATCATAGAATAAGAGGGTTGGAAGAGACCCCCAGGGATCATCTAGTCCAACCCCCTGCAATGCAGGTGGCCCTCCAACCTCTGCTTAAAAACCTCCCAGGAAGGAGAGCCCACCAACTCCTTCTTTGGACACGTTTCCTGGGAAAGGAAACGCAGCAGGGCTAAGGCCAAGATTCCATGTCATTGTGACTCCAAAAAATACTCTTGCACTTATCTTGCACATAAAATCGTAGAGTTGTAGAGTTAGAAGGGACCCTGGGGATCATCTAGTCCTGCCCCCTGCAATGCAGGAACCCTGCCGCCTTGGTAGTGGCTCCCTCCCTGTGGAACGCCCTCCCTTCAGATGTCAAGGAGATAAGAACGACATAACTTTTAGAAGACATCTGAAGGCAGCCCTGTAACTGGACATTTCTGATGCTTGATATTTTACTAGGTTATACATATGCTGCAAGCTGCCCAGAGTTGCTGGGGAAACCCAGCCAGCCTGGCAGAGTATAAACAATAAAATTATTATTATTATTTAACCTGGGGCTTGAACCGACGACCCTGAGATTAAAGCATATATCTCTTCAAATCATTCCCAAATGCCTATCATGTAGAAGAGGGCAAAGAACGGGTCTCCGTTGTCCATCATGATCCCAACCCTGTATACAACTAAGAATACTGCAAAAAGCAAAATTGCTACATTTGTATAATAATAATAATACTCCAAACCCCTCTTTGAGCAATGTCTTTTATCAGGACGGGATGGGGGGGGGGAGAGAATTCAAATCAGATGCGAATGTAGCACAGTTATCCTTTGAGACTTCTTTGATTTCTGTATTGTGTGCCAGTAGAGAGCGACTACGCAAGCATGGCGCACGAGGTCAGCCTCTCTCTCCTCTCCACACGAGGAACATGTTTCCTAACTGTGAATGCAGCAGGGGGATGAGCTGCTCTCCGTCATTGGGGGCCTCAACACAAGAATCTCAAAGCCAATGGCACACATCTTGACAAACTTCAAGGTTCCTCAGGTACCTTATTGTTTCCATGGGGGGGTGTTAACTTGGGTGGGTATTGTTTAATTAGGTGGGTGGGGTTGCTTTAAATTGCTTTTAATCATAGAAGCATAGAGTTGGAAGGGACCCTGCAGATCATCCAGTCCAACCCTCTGCAAGGCAGGAATATGCAGCTGTCCCTTAACGGGGATCGCTCCTGCAACTTTTTTTAAAAATATATATATTTTTATTGGTTTTAAAATACAAAATTATAAAACATACCACACAATTTATCACAAATACATTCTTATTGGACTTCCATCAGCACCTCTGATAATCCTCCGCCTTATTCACTTCTTACGCATTTCCTAACTTAATATTGCCTTTACATATCCCACCCCCTTCTTCATTTTTGCAATATTTCTAATATTATTCCTCACAGATCTTCTTGCAAACCTACAAACGTCGTCTGGTCATCGCAAATACTTTTCAAATAATCCGTAAATTTACTCCAGTCCTCGGTAAACTTCTGGTCCCGCTGGTTTCGGATCCTTCCCTTTAGTTTATCAAGTTCCGCATAGTCCATTAATTTCATCCTCCATTCTTCCATCGTTGGTAATTCTTCTTGCTTCCATTTTTGGGCCAATAGTATTCTTGCTGCTGTTACTGCATATAGAAAAAGCTTACATTCCTTTTTATTTACGGTATATCGTTTCCAACAATACCCAAGAGAAATGCTTCTGGTTTCTTTATAAATGTATATTTCAACATTTTTTTCAATTCATTATATATCATCTCCCAGAAGCATTTCACCTTTTTACATTCCCACCACATGTGATAAAATGTTCCCTCTTTTTCCTTACATTTCCAACATTTGTTACTTACTCCTGCAACTTGTGGTGTTATCAGCACCACACTGTTAACTTGGATTTATGAATTTGTATTTGTAGGAGCTTTTGTTGAGGAGTGTATTTTTTATTAGTTTGAAGACATTAATATTAATTTTTGCTACTTTAATTATTTTTATGATGTATGTTGTGCTTTTATGTTGCAGCTTTGTGTTGTGAATATGCCCTGAGACCTACGTTTACAGGGCAGTATAATAATAATAATAATAATAATAATAATAATAATAATAATGCCAACTGCACACAAGACCCATCAGCAGGAAAGAGCATCTAAATGCACAGCTGCATACAATTGATTTAAAACCAATGAAAAACCAATAGTGGGGATTTTGGTATGAGATATTGAAAACTGGCAGCTGCTGTCCTTGCTTTCAGGAAGGGAGCTTTTTGCAACGAGAGCTAGAGAAGCTGGGGACCGTCTGCATGCAACCAGTTGCTCCAGCCCTGAGCTCTGTTGCTTCCCTTCCCTTTCCACATTCCAACTTCTCAATATCCTCTCTGTGTTCTTTCATCTCAACCGTTCCTAAAATTTGATCCACTTCTGGTTCTTCAGTTAGGTTTCCTGTCCTTTGACTCCATTCTGAGCGACCCACTCCACTCCCCAAGCTTCTACCACATCGACCCTGAACACCACATGCAGAACATGGCGTTGTTCTCCCTCCTCCTCTACTTCCAGTGGAACTGGGTTGGGATTTGTTCTGAAAAGTGGCAGAAGTGACAATTTCATCCAGAGCCTGAAAACATTATTTGCCCAGAATGACATCTGTGTAGATTTTGAAAGGAAGATCCTTCAACGGTTCTCCGTATTCAATGACATTGCAGAAGATCAGGTTGCACTAATCTTGACAGTTGTTGAGAGCAAGGCCCAGGTTGTGATCGCCGCAGGGGTTGCCGATATCATTTTCTGTCTACAAGGAACACACCAACACTACATTTGGGAAGGTCTGGATCCTGACAACCGAGTGTGAACTTGCTGCAGTTGGGTATCATTATGCGTGGTGGAATGTGCAATCCTTCCATGGCGCTTTGTCCTTCACAGTCCACACGAGACGTTCCAGGATTCAACCGCTATCTTTCAGCTTTAGATCCATACCGACCCCACAGTGAGGTTTTTCTCAGTGACTGGTGGGAAGTTGCGTTTGATTGTGAGGTTCTGAAACCAGGCCACGCTTCACCAGATGGCCGGGGACGTTGCACAGGAGAGGAGAACTGGAGGACCTGTCGGTCTTTGTGCCTGATGTGAGCATGACCGGCCACAGCTACAGCATCTACAATGCGGTCTCTTCTGTGGCACAGGCGTTGCATGCCCCGTACACATCTGCATTGAAACACAAAAACACAGAAGATGGAAAGAGGGCATTTCTTCTGAACCTGGAACCATGGCAGGTAACAACGGTTTCCCACCAGATCCATCCTATTCCCGCTTGCTCCTGATTTTTTCCCAGCAGTGTTTCAGAAATCCAAGTCAACAGACCACAAACATCTCTTGCTGGATTGTCTTGGTCCTGCCCCTCACAAGTGGTTTTCTAAACTGTATTGTTTACATCTGCAAACGTTTGGGTTCTGCTGGGCCTGATGGTGCCTCTGCCATTATGTGCCACTTGGAGAACAGAGGATGCTATTAGTTCATGGATGGAGCTAGAGCAGCAGTTCTCAACCTGTGGGTCCCCAGATGTTTTTGGACTACAACTTCCATCATAGAATCATAGAATCATAGCGTTGGAAGAGACCACAAGGGCCATCGAGTCCAGCCCCCTGCCAAGCAGGAAACACCATCAGAGCACTCCTGACATATGGTTGTCAAGCCTCTGCTTAAAGACCTCCAAAGAAGGAGACTCCACCACACTCCTTGGCAGCAAATTCCACTGTCAAACAGCTCTTACTGTCAGGAAGTTCTTCCTAATGTTTAGGTGGAATCTTCTTTCTTGTAGTTTGGATCCATTGCTCCGTGTCCGCTTCTCTGGAGCAGCAGAAAACAACCTTTCTCCCTCCTCTATGTGACATCCTTTTATATATTTGAACATGGCTATCATATCACCCCTTAACCTCCTCTTCTCCAGGCTAAACATGCCCAGCTGCCTTAGCTATTCCTCATAAGGCATCGTTTCCAGGCCTTTGACCATTTTGGTTGCCCTCCTCTGGACACATTCCAGTTTGTCAGTGTCCTTCTTGAACTGTGGTGCCCAGAACTGGACACAGTACTCCAGGTGAGGTCTGACCAGAGCAGAATACAGTGGCACTATTACTTCCCTTGATCTAGATGCTATACTCCTATTGATGCAGCCCAGAATTGCATTGGCTTTTTTAGCTGCCGCGTCACACTGTTGGCTCATGTCAAGTTTGTGGTCAACCAAGACTCCTAGATCCTTTTCCCATGTACTACTCTCAAGCCAGGTGTCACCCATCTTGTATTTGTGCCTCTCATTTTTTTTGCCCAAGTGCAATACTTTACATTTCTCCCTGTTAAAATTCATCTTGTTTGTTTTGGCCCAGTTATCCAATCTGTCAAGGTCGTTTTGAAGTGTGATCCTGTCCTCTGGGGTGTTAGCCACCCCTCCCAGTTTGGTGTCATCTGCAAATTTGATCAGGATGCCCTTGAGTCCGTCATCCAAGTCGTTGATAAAGATGTTGAATAAGACCGGGCCCAAGACAGAACCCTGTGGCACCCCACTAGTCACTCTTCTCCAGGATGAAGAGGAACCATTGATGAGCACCCTTTGGGTTCGGTCAGTCAGCCAGTTACAAATCCACTGAGTGGTAGCATAGTCAAGACCGCATTTTACCAGCTTCTTTACAAGAATATCATGGGGCACCTTGTCGAATGCCTTGCTGAAATCAAGGTAGGCTACATCCACTGCGTTCCCTTCATCTACCAGGCTTGTAATTCTGTCAAAAAACGAGATCAGGTTAGTCTGACATGACTTATTTTTCAGAAATCCATGCTGACTATTGGTGATCACAGCATTCCTTTCTAGGTGCTCACAGACTGTTTGCTTAATGATCTGCTCCAGAATCTTCCCTGGTATTGATGTCAGACTGACTGGGCGATAATTATTTGGGTCCTCTCTTTTCCCCTTTTTGAAAATAGGGACAACATTTGCCCTCCAGTCTGCCGGGACTTCGCCTGTTCTCCAGGAATTCTCAAAGATGACTGCCAGTGGTTCTGAGATCACATCTGCCAGTTCTTTTAATACTCTTGGATGCAGTTCATCTGGCCCTGGAGACTTGAATACATCTAAACTAGCCAAGTATTCTTGTACAGTTATTCTGGGCTGTGTTTCCTCTGCTGAATCATTTGCTCCAAATTCTTCAGGTTGGGCATTGTTTTCTTTATCGGAGAAGACTGAGGCAAAGAAGGCATTGAGGAGTTCAGCCCTTTCTGTGTCCCCTGTTTGCATTTCACCATCTTCTCCTCTGAGTGACCCCACTGTTTCTTTGTTCTTCCTTTTGCTACGAACATACCCATAAAAGCCTTTTTTGTTGCTTTTAACCTCTCTAGCAAGCCTGAGTTCATTCTGTGCTTTAGCTTTTCTGACTTTGTGTCTACACGTGCTGGCTATTTGTTTGAATTCCTCTTTGGTGGTTTCCCCCCTTTTCCATTTTTTGTACACATCCTTTTTTAATCTTAACTCAGTTAAAAGTTCTTTAGATAGCCACCCTGGCTTCTTTAGGCACCTTCCATGTTTCCGTCTCATTGGTATTGCCTGAAGTTGTGCTTTTACTATCTCCCTCTTAACAAACTCCCAGCCATCATGAACTCCCTTTCCTTTTAGTATTACTGTCCATGGGATCTCACCCAGCACTTCCCTAAGTTTTATGAAGTCGGCTTTCTTAAAGTCAAGAAATTGAGTCCTAGTATGCTTGGCTGCTCCTTTCCGCTGTATAGTAAACTTCAGAAGAGCATGATCACTCGCGCCTAATGATCCTTCCACTTCTACCCCACTAACCAGGTCATCAACATTGGTTAGGACCAGATCTAAAATGGCTGTTCCTCTTGTTGCTTCTCCCACTTTCTGGACAATGAAGTTGTCTGCAAGGCCAGTGAGGAATCTGTTTGACCTTATGCACTTGGCTGAGTTTGACATCCAACAAATATCCGGGTAATTGAAGTCCCCCATTACTACTATCTCCCTTCCTTTTGCATGCTTGGCCATCTGTTCCAGGAAGGCATCATCTATGTCCTCCGTTTGGCTTGGGGAACTATAGTAAACTCCCACAATGAGGTCACCGTTATTCTTCTCTCCCTTAATTTTGACCCAAATGCTCTCACTTTGGCTTTGAGGTTCTAAATCTTGGATCTCTTCACAGGTATACACATCCCTGACATATAATGCCACTCCTCCTCCTTTCTTGTCTGGTCTGTTTCTCTGAAATAGATTGTATCCCTCCATTATTACATTCCAATCGTGGGACTTATCCCACCAGGTTTCAGTGATGCCTATTATGTCATATTTATCCCTGACCACTGGTCATGCTGGCTCGGAATGATGGGAGTTGTAGTCCAACAACATCTGGGGACCCACAGGTTGAGAAACACTGAGCTAGAGAGAGATTGTGCATTTCTGTATCACCAAGATGGGGTTTTAGCTGCTAGATCTCTAAACTTTGTTTTCTACATCTGCAAGCATTGGGGTTCTCCGGGGCCTGATGTCATTATGTGTCATGTGGAGAATGGAGGATGCTATTAGTTCATGGATGGAGCTAGAAATGATTATGTCCTTTCCTTTACTCCATCTCTGAGATGCAGGGGGAAATGGAACTCCCATTAGCTGGAATGTTTCGATGCAATCCATGGCCCCTTGCCAACCCACCCCTACCAACAATGTTTCATTCCAGATCCATTCTTCTTTGAGGAACAGCTGCTTCAACAAGAAGCGCTGGGGATGAAATCTCCTTTGGGGAACATGGGGTGGAGTCTGCCGGGTTCAATATCATCAACTGAGCCATCTTCTCAATCAAATCTATGGCTTGGAGGAACGTGGGGTGGATGGACCCTGGGGCTGCTGTAGGAGCAGATTTTGAGCTGGACCCAGATGTCATTGTATGGGCTAACCAAACTGGGTGGAAACAGAGTGGTAGCCACTGGAGCTGCTGTAGCAAGGAAGTCCTCTGCTCACTATAACCAACCGCCGTCCATTAACCCGACTAGGCTTTGGGAAGGAGGAGGGAGAACTCCAGAACCC
The DNA here is from genome assembly GCF_027172205.1 of Podarcis raffonei. Taxonomy (NCBI): domain Eukaryota; kingdom Metazoa; phylum Chordata; class Lepidosauria; order Squamata; family Lacertidae; genus Podarcis; species Podarcis raffonei. The sequence goes on along the minus strand of NC_070619.1, from coordinate 1,051,831 downwards.
TGTCCAAGCCCCCTCCCCACCTCTTTTTCTGAAGCCAGCATTTACAGGCTTTGAGAAGGAGGTGGGAAAGCGGCATCTCAGCTCAGAACCCGGTGTGGGGGAACTGGTCGCACTGGCCTAACTGTGCTGGGCCCAGGGGTAACCCAAGTAACACGGTCCAGGTCCAGTCCCAAATCCAAGGGATCTGTGAGGAGTCAGTCTGACAGGGCCAAGGCAGGACGTGAGGCAGGAAACCAGGCAAGGTCAGGCACAGGATCACAGGCAGGTTCTGGCAAACAGCAACGTTGCTCCCGCAACCTGGGGCGGTGTCCAACAGCCTTTTATCTCTGTCGGGTAACGGCCGGTCCTGATCCCCTGGTGACTCACCTCCCTGTCTCGCCCGCAGGTGAGCACTCCTCCTGCGAGTACCCAGGTCTCTCCTCTCAGGCCTCAGTCTCTACAGCTCGGGAGACGTTGGTGGGTTACTAGACCCAGGGGCCGCCTCAGCCTGCCCTGACCCAACTGGTAGTGGAGCAGCTGTAAGTGATGGCCCAGCTGAAGGCAACAAGGTCATCCCCACATCTGGAGCCAGGGCAGGCTCAGGCCCCTAACTTGGCCCAGCTGGTGCTTGTTGCAGGGGAACCTGTGAAGACTGGGGCTCTTCAGAATCAAGCCCAACGCTTCATGTTACGTTCTATCAGGTTACGTCCCGCGGCGACCCAGAAGTACCGGAAAGGATTACTTCCGGGTTTCGCCGCTTGCGCATGTGCAGACGTGCAAAATGACATCACGCGCAGAAGCGGCAAATTGCCACTCACTGCACGAAGCGCCCAGACGATCAACAGCCAAACCAGTCTAGGATCCCCAAGAACGTCAACTTCCTTCCTTATGGAGATAATCTGGGCTTTGCTTGAGCTTCTCTTGCCTTCTCCCTTTTCTCCTCACATCTCTGTGCTGGCGATCTTCATCAAACACCGAGACGCCAATCGTCAAAGCCAACAACCGAGACCTCGCCTACCTCATCTCCCTCCTGCTCTGCTTCCTTGGCTCCTTCCTGTTCCTCACCTGTCGCCTCCGACAAACGGCTTTTGGAACCATCTTCTCTTTTGCCGTTTCTTCTGTGTTGGCCAAAACTGTCCTGGTGGTTCTTGCCTTCATGGCCACCAAGCCAGGAAACCTGGCCAGAAGATTGTTGAAGGGACAAATTGCAACTTTGATTGTCCTGGCCTGTCCCCTCATCCAGGCTGTTCTCTGTGCTGCCTGGCTGGTCACCTCTCCCCCGTTCCCAAACTGGGACCTTCCTTCTCTACCTAGCGAGAGTGTAGTGAAGGCTCCCTCGCCATGTTTTCCTCTGTCTTGGGTTACATGGGTTTCCTGGCAAATTCTATTGTTCTGATCTGCCCCCTCATCCAAACTGCTATTTGTGTTGTTTGGCTGGCAACCTCTCCCCCATTTCCAAACCTGGACTTCCATTCCATAGCTGGAGAGATTGTAGTGGAATGTAATGACGGTTCAGTCACCATGTTTTATAATGTCCTGAGTTTCCTGGGTTTCCTGGCCCTTGTCAGCTTCACGGTGGCCTTCCTAGCTAGGAAGTTGCCTGATAGTTTTAATGAAGCCAAGTTTATCACCTTTAGCATGCTGGTCTTTTGCAGCGTTTGGATCTCCTTCGTCCCAACCTACCTGAGCACCAAAGGGAAGTTCATGGTGGCTGTGGAGATCTTCTCCATCTTGGCCTCTGGTGCTGGTCTCCTGGCTTGCATCTTTCTCCCCAAATGCTACATTATTCTTCTGAGACCCAATCTCAACAGCAGAGATAATCTCATGAGGAAGAAGAATCATGGAATCTAACAATTCAATCAGTCAATCGACCAAACTTTCCTTTAAAATTGATTTATATATAATATTGGCAGTATTATGCAGAAGATATGGTGTTTAGTTTAACTTGTGCAGGATTTCTGGTGTATGATTTTTGCATCAATCTCAGATATAGTTTCCTAGCATAGCTCTAACCTTCCCCTCAATTGATACTGCTTTACATGTCAGTTTCCTTCACGAATTAGTGATGCTTTTATTAGCGCTGGCTCAAATTTAGGCACTGGTCTCTTGGGTTGCAAATTTCTCCCCAAATGCACCATCATTGTTCTCAGACCCGATCTCAACAACAGAGACCATCTCATGAGAAAAAAGAATCTGGAAAGTGAACACATCCAATTCATCAATCACAATTTTGCATTAAAAATTAGTAATAATAATAATTACCCTGGCCACCTTCCCGGGTTGCCCCAGCCAATCTGGGCAGCTTCCAACAAATAGAAAAATATAATAAAAAATTGAAACATTAAACAGTTCCCTATAGAGTGCTGCCTTCAGATAGCTTCTAAAAGACATCAGAATTATCTATCAAGAAATACAGACAGAATTATCCCAAAGTCACTGTGCTCAGTTTTGCAGCTAGTTAACTGTGCTTACTTCCTTATTGAATATCTTTACTTCACGTTAAGAGGCTCTGAAAAGTCAAATGAGGCCATCTTGTGGTCTTTGCTTATGTATGTATTGCAGTTCTGCAGAAGACAAAAATCTGTCCTGAATTTTGTCCATTTAAAGTGATACATAGAGCTCAGAGATAGTAGAATTCCATTTACACACATATATATTACTTTCAGTTTTTCAGTTGCATCAGACAAACATCAAATAAAATACAATATGCTACTGTTGAACTCCCACTCTTCCTCTTTTGTGTTTCTTTCTGCTAATATTTTTATACTGCATCTCCTTTCTAACTCCAATTTTCATTTACTCCTTTACTTTTCCTTAGTCAATAGTTTTAACTATGAGTTCTAAATTAATCCTGCTAATGAATTTTATTGTTTACAATGCTTTCTCAATTGAATTACATATTTCCCCTATTCTTTATTAAAAGTAGCTTCTTCCTGGTTTCTGATTCTTTCTGTAAGTTTTGCCGTTTCAGCACAATCCAGTCTTCCTTGGTTGGAATTGCATCTTAATAAATAATAATAATAATAATAATAATAATAATAATAATAATAATAATAATTTATTTATATCCCAGCCGAAGCCGGGCTCAGAGTGGCTAACAACAGTAAAATAATACAACATTCTAAAATCATTACATTATAAAATAAGTTCAAATCAGATTCATGGCAACGATTGGGCTAGAGTTCTGTGAGGATTACCAAAGGAGGGGGTCAGGCTGTGCCTTGGCCAAAGGCCTGGTGGAACAGCTCTGTCCTGCAGGCCCTGCGGAAAGATGTCAAGTCCCGCAGGGCCCTAGTCTCTTGGGACAGAGTGTTCCACCAGATCGGGGCCAAAGCTGAAAAAGCCCTGTCTCTGCTTGAGGCCAGCCTAACCTCCCTGTGGCCTGGGACCTCCAAGATGTTTTTGTTTGAAGACTGTAAGGTCCTCCGTGGGACATACCAGGAGAGGCGGTCCCGTAGGTACGAGGTTCCTAGGCCGTATAGGGCTTTAAAGGTTAAAACCAGCACCTTAAACCTGATCCTGTACTCCACCGGGAGCCAGGGCAGCTGGTATAGCACTGGGTGAATGTGATCTCGCAGCGAAGACCCCGTAAGGAGTCTCGCCGCGGCATTCTGCACCCGGTGGAGTTTCTGGGTCAGTCTCAAGGGCAGCCCCACGTAGAGCGAGTTACAATAATCCAGGCTGGAGGTGACCGTCGCGTGGATCACAGTGGCCAGGTCAGGGCGAGAGAGGTAAGGAGCCAACTGCTTAGCTTGGCGGATATGGAAAAATGCCGCCTTTGTTATAGCTGCAATCTGCGCCTCCATAGAAAAGGAGGTGTCGAAGATTACACCCAAACTCTTAACGGACGGTCTTCCCCATCTTGGCCTCTGGTGCTGGTCTCCTGGCTTGCATCTTTCTCCCCAAATGCTACATTATTCTTCTGAAGCCCAACCTCAACAGCAGAGAGCATCTAAGGAGGAAAAAATAATTAGGAAATCAAACACCTTGACGTTATCCAATAAACAAACCACAAGGAAGGTAGCCATATCATCCTGTTGTTAATGTCCACTCTCCTTGGGAGATACCTGCAAGAAAAGTAGGAAGGATCTTCATCAGGCTGGGAGAAGAGGTGGGCACCCAGGTGAGAGCTGGAGGAGTCTGCTTTTCTATGTGTGGATAAATGATAAGATATGCACTATATAAATGTAATAAAGGGTCTTTTTAGTTACCCTTTTTCTATTCTTTCCCCTCTTTTTCTTTTCGATACAATTGTGTTTTGCATTTTCTTATAAATGAGCTTGAATTTTATTGTTTAATGTGTAAAAAAAACACCTTTCAATAAAATTGTTATAGCAAACATGGGCAATGCCCTTCCATATTTTCAGACAGGAACTCCTCCTGGAAGGTGAACCTGGGACCTTCTGCATGCAAAGTGGGCACTCAGATATTGAACTATGGACCTTTCTATTAAAAAGCAAAGTTGTAATTCTAGTCGCTTTGTTTTGAATGAATAGTTTCGATAGGCTTGCCAGGAGAGTGGTCCATCCAGGCTGGCATGGCCTACAGCGAAATTTCCATGATTCCAGAAAACATGTTTGTCATTTTCTCCTAAGATGGTGCAAAAAGAACTTACAGTATGAATTCTCTTCTCTTCCCTGAAATTATCACAATAACAGTCATTCCTGTTGAACCTCTGGAGGTTTACACCCATCGAGTCAACAATAAAGCGAAATACAGGACAAAACAGTCTTGTGATAATAAGAAAAATGATCATGTTGAGCTACTCCATTTTATGCCTGAGTATTGATGTCTCTGACTGAAATTGGTAGTTTTCAAATCAGGTTCTGCAAAGGTGCAATTGTTGTTTCAAGGGGAATATAATATCTCTCTGAGCTGTGGATGATTCGGTTGCTGCTCTTGGCCTGGCTCCTGCCTCAGGGCAGCTGCTTGACGAAGAGGACACAGACACGATCCCTGAAGCCCTTTCAACTCTACGAAAACTTCCATAGGGAGGGAGATCTCATTGTGGGTGGGAATTTACCCCTGTTCAGGGCCGTGGTCAAAGACCCATCCTTTAAAGAGTATTCCAGAGAACAGGACCATCCTGATTTAAAGTAAGTATTCAGACAGGTAGGGCTCTGAGTTGGAAACTGGGTTGCTCCCCCCCCCCAAAAAAAACTGGAATGCTGTTCATCTTTCTTGTGCAATCTGGGGACAGGGCAGGGCAGGGCAGGAGTGGGGTGGGATCTGCTGTGGAGGTTGAAGGGAGTAAAATATCTCCACAGCAATTTGCTGTATATTCTCCCTCCCAATGTCACCATTCCATTTAGTAAGAAATCACTGCTTTGCATCCAGTTGCTTCCTTATTGTTCAACATCACTGTTAATTTTGTGAGATTCAAATGTTTCTCTCTCTTCCCAGTTAAACCCATTTCCATGATTTTCTGGGGTTCCAATATTATATTATATTATATTATATTATATTATTATTATTATTATTATTATTATTATTATTATTATTATTATTATTATTATTATTATATTTATACCCTGCCCAACTAGTTGGGATGTCCCAGCCACTCTGGGCGGCTTCCAACATACAGTGGTACCTCTGGATGCGAACGGGATCCGTTCCAGAGCCCCATTTGCATCCAGAAGCGAAGGCAACGCGCGGGTCGCGATTCGCCACTTCTGCGCATGTGTGTGATGTCATTTTGACCATCTGCACATGCGCGAGCGGCAAAACCCGGAAGTAAGGCGCTCCGTCACTTCCGGGTCGCCGCAACGCACAACCCGCAAATACTTATCCCGAAGCTACTTCAACTCGAAGTATGACTGTATATCAAAACATAATATAACATCAAACATTGAAAACTTCCTGATACAGGGCTCAACTTTCTATCGTTCCACCCATAACCATTTTACTCCCATCGCAGGCTTGTCCCCAAAAACTACCAGTACATCCTGGCCTTGCAGTTTGCTATCAAAGAGATCAACGAGGACCGGACTCTCCTCCCCAATGTCACTCTGGGTTCCCGTATCTACACAGAATGCAATTTTGCAAGCAAGACCACGGAGGCCACGCTGTCTCTGCTCTCCACGCGGAGACAAATGGTGCCTAACTACAAGTGCGAGAGTCGGGACCAGCTGCTGTCCGTCATTGGGAGCCTAGACGCCACGACTTCAAGACAGATGGCATCCATCCTGGGCTCCTTCAAGATCCCGCAGGTGAGGAGAGCCACTTGCAGAAGCTATAAAGAGACAAAAACCCATTTACTGTAAACTGCTTCTGTTCTAATGCCTGGATAGCTCAGCTGGTTAGAGCGTGGTGCTGGGAATGGCAAGGCTGCAGGTTTGATGCCTGCATGGGGCAGCTGCCTATTCCTGCCTTGCAGAGGGTGGACTGGATGATCCTCAGGGGTCCCTTCCAACTCCACAATTCTATGACTGTGATGGTTAGTGATCAGTTTGGTCTTTTGCCTTCAAGCGCCTCATTAAGCCGTTGACAATGAATCATGATCAGATATGGTACGATTGATCCTAATGCCCACTGACCCATTCCCTCTTATCTCATTTTCTAATCCATTTTTATCCCTTAGTTTCTTTCTGCAGCCCAATGAATGAATGTCCTGATTATAATCCCCTTGCATATTACTGGTGGTATTACTCCACCTCTCTCTGTGAGAGAAGAGTTCTTTTTGAAAGACAATGAAGAACTCCTGCCCCCAAATTGACTCCCCCCCTCAATTTATTGTGCAGAGCCAAAGGCCTTTACAAGGCTTTCCTCTGAAATCACACAACATACCCTATAAAGGTTTACAGCATAGAAAGTTTACAGCATGAAATTTTAACATTAGAGAGCATTAATATATCTTGAACAGAGCTTTTAGCTGCCAGAGCAAATTTGGCTACAGTTGACAAAATTTACTCACCTGTTGCAGTTTCCTAAACTACCATGTTGACCCAGATAATAGTTTTATTCAAACTTTAGACACATGGAGGGGGGGGGGAATGACAGAGTGAAAAATATTGAAGCATTATGTTCAATAAAAATTATATTGGGGGGGGGGTATAATTGCATTATGCAAAGTCCAGGGAATCCAGAGTCCTGCATTCTTAAAAGGACAACTTTCAGTCGGTGCTGAAAGTGAATTTTGGGAGACAGGGTGAACTTTAAAGATGGCATTTTGCTCAGGCTTCATTGGAAACTGCAAGTAACTCCTTGAAAGCCCTGTTTTTATGATGAACTTTTTATAGACGGAGGCCTTTTGTGGATGACTTAAAAAAATATTACAGCCAAATGAAATTGTGGGGAGCATTTGAGATAAAAGCAGCAGAAATGACAAAATAATTGCAATAGGGATGCTTTGTAATGTTTAATGTTTTTATATATGTTGGAAGCTGCCCAGTCAGATGGGCGGGAAAGAGGAAGAAGAGGAAGATACTTTTTGTAATAAAGATTGAATGCAGTAGAAAAGGTTTGAGTAAAGACACTGTGGAGGTGCTGCTTCTGGTGAAAATGTTCAAAAAATGTAATAAAAATTTGTGTGTATAGTTTTGATGGAGTACGGGGTGGCAGGAACTGAGGGGCCTAGAAGGCATCATGGAACATTCACATTATGTCTCAAAGGTCACTTTCAAAGCACAGTTCTTGCTCTTTTCAGCTGGGTTATGGCTCCTTTAACTCTGACAAGGAAGATGAAACGGTATCCTCGTCTTTTTGCCGCATTGACCCCAACCAAGTCCTCCAGTACAGGGGTTTAGTCCACTTACTCCTGTACTTCCACTGGAATTGGATTGGACTCCTTGCTCCGGAGGAGAGCAGTGGCGAAAACTTCATCCAGACTCTGACACCCCTCCTCACCCAGAACGATATCTGCGTGGCGTTTGCCAGAAGGGTCATTCCAGAAACGGTGACTTTTCTGCAGCATGGAAGAAAATGGATGAAACACGTTTCGGATCTTTTCAAGAGCGACGTCCAGGTGGTGATTGTCTTTTTGGACTCCAACACCTTGCGGAACCTGTTGGGCCCCATGTCTGTCATGAAAAAGCTCAACAAGATCTCAGCCAGGAAAGTTTGGGTCCTGACAGCCCAGTGGGATTTCGTCACTGAGGGGTCCCAGAAGCAATGGAAGGGGCTGAAATCTTTCCATGGGGCCCTTTCCTTCCAAATCCACTCAAAGGAAGTGCCAGGATTCGCCCAGTTTCTCTCAGAGTTAGATCCACACCAGCCACAGGCAGATGCCTTCCTCTGTCGCTGGTGGAGAGTTGTGTTTGACTGTGAGTTTCTGGGATCAGGCCTCATACCTTCACGGAGCAAGAGAAAATGCACAGGAGAGGAAAAACTGGAGGACCTGCCGGCCTTCGTGTTCTCAGTGACCATGACTGGCCACAGTTACAGCATCTACAACGCCGTTTATTCCGTGGCCCACGCATTGCATGACACCATGCGCTCACCGGGAACCAACCGTGCAGTGATGGGAGGTGTCAACCGTCTTCCAAAACTCCAGCCATGGCAGGTAATGTCCTTGCGCTGCCTAATTTGGTGACTTGATTGGAGCAGCAAGAATGTTGCAGAAGCTGCAACAGAGAGGGGGAACCTCAGGTCTAGGGCTGCATGTGACCCATCTAGGTTCTCTTTCTGGTCCTCAGAACTCCTCAGTAGAGCTGGACGAGATTTAGTTTTCAACTTCGGGATATACCGATATATGTCTGAAAGAAGGGTGAAGCTGGTTTTCAACTTTGTGATATATCACCAGCTAAGCATTGCGATATATTGATATAGACTGTCCTCCTTAACAGTCACCCAGCTTTAAGGTGACGGGGAGAAAGTTGCAGGAAAGGACCATATTGGTATGTGTGCCCTGTGCTGTGTTTCTTGCTTTCCTTCCCCATAAGGACAAAATATGGCTGCTTCTGATCTTCATCTGGTTTTGCTCTCTCCTCGTCCCCCACCCACCCATGCGCACCCTAATTTTGGGAAAGGCAGGCTGGGGCTGCCATGCGGGGCCCTGCAGAGCAGCGGAGCCGCTTGGGTTCCCATCAATGCATGCGCTCCCACTTACATGAGCACCAAAAATGGTGCCAGAATGGGGAAATCCCAACTTACTGGAACAGAACCTCTGTTTAAGGGAGTTCTACCAGGGAACTGCAGAAATAATGTGGCTGGTCAAGGGAGCCGTGGACTCAAAATGGTCAGAAACCAGTGGATCCAAGGGAGCCAGACCAACAACCCCCCCTCCCCGTTTTCTGAGTGTTTCTTCCATTTCAGATTCTTGCCGCTTTGAGGAAGACTCGGTTTAACAACAGCGCTGGGGATGAAGTCTCCTTTTCTGAACATGGCAGGAGACCAGCTGGCTTTGATATCCTGAACTGGGCCTTCTTCCCCAATGACTCTTGTGCTGTTGTGGAAGTTGGCGGTCTGGATCCTCAGGCTCCGCCAGGCGAAGACTTCAGCATCAACCCAGACACCATTGTGTGGGATTCCCAGGTGGGGCAAAATGAGGGCATAAGGCCAAGGCCAGTACAAGAGTTGGCTCCCATCTCTCCGCAGCCATCACTACCTGCCATTTCTTTCATGGTGGGATCAGTGGGGAAATTAGGATCTCTCCTTCCACCCCACATCTGCACACTGCGTTGTGAGGGTGCTGTTCCCCAGACCAGATCAAACCACAGTCTCATTTAGTCTTGAAATGTGGACTACATTTGATGAAACTTGATCTGAGTTCATTTTTGCAACATTTAAAGAAACTGCAAAGTTCTGAAATGGATCTGGCACTCCCAAGCTGGTTGTCTCTCTCCATCAATAGGGAATCTCCCGCCACCTCTTCCAAGTCCTGTTTAGTTTTTGGGGTTTCTTAAAATCTATTTAATCAAAGCAAAGTGGTCTTGGTCCACAATGTTCCCCTAAATCATTCATTTCTTCTATGAGCCTCAGTTTTTGTGGTTCCCTATAACCTGCAGAGGTATGGAAGAGATTTGACCACTCAAGTAGATAAATCCCTCCAAGTCCTTTTTCACTGCAAGACAAGCATTGACCTTGTGCAGCAATTTCACCCTTCCCTTTCAGGAGATCCCATTTGCCAGGTGTGTGAAGAGATGTCCTCCAGGGCAGAGCAGAAGAGTCCCAGAGGAGAAGCCGGTTTGCTGCTATGAATGCAATTCTTGCCCAGAAGGGACCTTTTCTAACCAGACAGGTATGTCAAATCTAGAAGCCCGTATTGAGGTGCAGAAGTTGTTAGGAGAAGGGTTGCTTGTGGAGAGAGAGAGAAATCCTGGAGGAGGAGAAGTGGGAAAATCCCCTGCAACTTGGATTTGGGTTTATAGTTCTACCTGTTCACAAAGATGTCGTGAATTTGGGGCAAAAGATTCCTACATTGCAGAGGTTCGACTAGATGGCTCTTGGGGTCCCTTCCAACTCTACAGTATGACTCTGGGATTCATCAGAATAGTTATCAATAGTTTAATAATGTGATGGGATGGTGAGCTGCTTGTGCGTAAAATCCTAGTCCCTCAGAGTTTGGCTAAGTCCACAAACCTCTGTCTGTGACGGAGCTCCTTAAGCATGGCTCCATCAGTCGCTCGTTGAATCGGACAGTGGGCGTTTACGGAACTTCTTCCAGCATAAAAGCTCCTTAACGGAAACGCGTCTTCTGGACTCTCGGCGTGACAGTTTCCGGCGAGGAGTGGGTGTCCCTATAGGAGGTCTTGAAACCTCCCCACTGTTCTCGCTTGAAGTGTCTCTGAGCCCTCCCTCCGACTCACTTTCCCTTGGAATTCCACTTCTCCCCCTGCTGGTTCCCTCCTCAGCTGAATGGTCTCTCTCACCCTCCGTGAGCCCTTTCACCTCCTGCGTCTCAGATGGCAGTTCCCTGACATCCACCTCCCCTCCAGGGCCCCCTTCACCCCCTTCCCTCCCCTCCTCTGCGGGAGGCGAGGGAGCAAAACCCCTGAAAGAACCTCCCTCATCTTCCGAAGTTTCGAACACTTCCCTCCACCTGTTGCTGTTACCGGTTTCCAAGTACTCCTCCTCATCGGAGTCTGTTCCTTCTTCCAACTCCGATTCCCTGAATCCTTCCAGTTCCTCCTCATCGTCGGTGGTGCCAAAGTACTCCCTCCGGAACCTCGCTACTGGCTGAGGTTTCCTGGGGAACCTTTGGTGGAACGCTTCGATCAAGATCTCGTCACGGACCTCCTCTGCCGTCACCCAGGTGTTTTCCGACTCCGGTTCCCCTTCCCACGCGACCAAATACTCCACCTGATTACCCTTCCACCTGGAGTCGATGATTTCCGCCACATGGTTGCTGCTTTCCCTTTCTTCTATGGCTGGCCCCCGTGTGGATACCCCTTCACCTTCCCCCCTATATGGTGACAGTAATGACCTGTGGAATACTGGGTGCAGTTTCATGTGGTTCGGTAACCGGAGTCTGAAAGCCACTGGGTTGACCTGTTGGATGACCTCAAATGGTCCCAATCTTTTGGGTCTCAATTTCTTGCAACCCCCCTTGAACGGCAACCCTTGGGTTGATAGCCACACCTGACTCCCCACCCTAATGGTTTCACCTTCCCTTCTGCTCTTGTCTGCCTGCCTCTTATATTCTTCTTTGGCCCTTTCTAAGTTGAGTTGGAGTTGACGATGGATCGCTTCCATTTCTTCTACAAAATGTTCAGCGGCCGGGACACTCCATCTCTCCCCTCCTCCCCCTGGAAACGCCCTGGGGTGGCACCCATAATTAGGCAAAAAGGGGCTTATCCCGGTGGACACATTCTCTGCATTATTGTAAGCAAATTCCGCTAGCGCCAACTTTTCGACCCAATCGTTCTCTCTGTCATTGACATAACACCTCAGGTATTGTTGGAGGATACCGTTTGCCCTCTCCGCCTGCCCATTGGTCTCAGGGTGCCTGGCAGTCGAAAAGTTGACCTCTACGTGCAACAAGCTCATAAGTTTCCTCCAGAATCTGGACGTGAACTGTTTCCCTCTGTCGGAGACCACCCTCAAGGGGGCGCCATGCAGCCTAAAAATATGTTCTACAAACAATTTCGCTGTCTCTTCCGCCGTGACTGCATGTGAGCAAGCTACAAAGTGACCCATCTTAGTTAACAGGTCTACTACGACTAGTATGGCGGTTTTCCCCTGGGATTTAGGCAGATCAGTCATAAAATCTATCGATACCGCCTCCCACGGTCGTTCTGGTGTGGGTAACGGTTCTAATAACCCCGCTGGCGCCCGCCTTTCTCCTTTGGCTCTCTGGCATTGGTCACACCTTCTCACATACTCCCGTACATCCTCCCTCACCTTGGGCCACCAAAACTCCCTGGTCACCAACCACATGGTCTTGTGTTGCCCAAAATGCCCCGCTGTGGGGTTGTCGTGCAGCTGTTTGAGTACTCTCCCCCTCAATTCCCCTTCGGGTATATATAGTGCCCCTTTGTAATACAATGCCCCGTTTCTTTCTTCAAAACCTCCGGGGTCTTCTCCCTCTCTCCTTAAACCTCTGAGCTTATCCTGGGCGTATTCATCATTTACCGTTCCCTCTACCAGTTCTCTTTGCCCCACCCAGGCCGCCCCACACACCCAGTGGTCCTCTGGGATAATATGTCTCTCTTCAGGCGCTCCCTCCCCCTCCAAATATTCGGGTTTGCGTGAGAGAGCGCCCGCTCTGATGTTTTCTGGACCTGGCACATAGCAGATTTCAAAATGGAATTTGGAGAACTCCTGGGCCCACCTCACTTGTCGTTGGTTGAGCACTCGTGCCGTTCTCCAATACTCCAAATTCTTGTGGTCCGTACACACTTGCACCTTATGCTGTGCGCCAATTAGTAAATGTCTCCATCTCCGGAACGCTTCGTGAATGGCGAGTAGTTCTCGGTCATATACGGTGTAGTTCCTCTCGGATTTGTTCAGCTTACGCGAAAAGAAGGCACACGGTCTCCATTCCAACTTATTGCTCCCTGGCTGAAGCAGCACCGCCCCCACCGCCCGGTCTGAGGCATCAGTTTCCACTCATGGGTTTTTGTAAATCCACATGCAGGAGCTGTTCTTCCGAAGCGAATGCCCTTTTCAATTCCTCAAATGCTTGCTCCGCCTCTGCCGTCCAAACGAATTTCTTCTTGCTGCTTAGACAGTCCGTGATGGGAGCTGTTAAGTGGGCAAAGTTCTTGATGAATTTACGGTAAAAGTTCCCAAACCCTAAGAACCTTTGCACATCCTTTTTCGTTTTCGGTGTCTTCCATTCCAGCACCGCCTGGACCTTGCCTGGATCCATGGCTAATCCCTTGTCTGATAAGCGGTACCCCAGGAATTCCACCTCCTTGGTGTGAAACTGACACTTCTCCAATTTCACCCACAGCTGGTTTGCTTGCAGCTGGCTCAGCACTTCCCTGGCATCCTTTACATGCTGCTCCTCATTCTCTGAATATATCAGCACGTCATCGAGGAAGGCCACGCAATTCTTGTAGAGCAAAGGTCCCAGGACATGGTTCATGAGCGATTGAAAACAGGCGGAGCCTGATTGCAATCCGAATGGCATAACTAAATATTCAAAAGCCCCCAAAGGGGTGAACATGGTGGTTTTCCATTCATCCCCTTTCCTTATTCGTATCAGGTTGTATGCCCCTCTCAGGTCCAGTTTCGTGAATATCTTTCCCTTCCTCACCCTGGTCAAAATGTCATCAATCCTGGGCATGGGGAAAGTCACTGGTTCTGACACGGCATTTAGCCGCCGGTAGTCCACTACAAGCCTGGGTTTATCCGTGTTTTTTTTGTCCACAAAAAACACTGGGCTCCCCCCCACCGCTCTGGACTCTCTGATGAAGCCCCTCTTCAGGTTTTTATCAATAAACTCCCTTAACTCCTGCATTTCCCTGTCTGACATGGCGTACAGCTTGCCCACGGGGAGCTGGGCCCCAGGGACCAGGTTAATTTGGCAGTCAAAGTCTCTATGCGGTGGTAGTTTATCTGCTTCCCTTTCGCTGAAGACCTTGCTCAGGTCAGCGTATTGTTTGGGCACCTTCCCTTTGTCCGCCACTTCCATCCCTGCTAGAAAGGCTTTTGCCCCTTCTGGCACCTTCCCTTCTCTGCAGTGTTCCAGACAATGTGCTGACCCAAAGGAGACCACTCTCTGATGCCAGCCCACTAGCGGGTCATGCAACGCTAGCCAGCTCATTCCCAAAATGACGGGAGCCCCTCCCAGGGTGGCCACATTGAACGCTATTCTTTCGGTGTGCCTGGCCACCCTCATAACCATTGGGACGGTCTGTAGGCTAACTTCTCCTCCCAACAGCTCCCTCCCATCGATCGTGGTCACCTGCAGGGGGTTGCTTAAAGGGAGTATCTGTATCTGGTGTTCAGCTGCAAACTCCTTACTCATAAAATTACAGGAGCTGCCTGAGTCCAACAGCGCCTTTGTCTTTAGTGGGTATCCGTTTGCCAGCTCTAGCAACACCTCTATTACCAGGGCTGGTCTTGGAGGTTCCGGAGTGGGCACTTTTACTGCTCCTTGGCCTGGCTGCAGTGCCCTGACGGTGGCAGCCAGGCGTTGGCTTTTACTGGCTCCTGGACTCCCTCCTCCCTCCCCCCAACAGCTCCCGCCATCCCTTGCCATTCCTTTCTTTGCGGGCAGACTCTGGCAAAGTGACCTGGCTGCTGGCAGAGATAACATTTCTTGGCGCTCTTTCCCTCCTTCTTCCTCCCTTCACTGGGATTTGAAACTGCGCGCGCGCGCGCTGTTCCAACTTCCATCGGCTCTCCTGGCGGGAAACTTGGCTCTGGAATCTCTGGAATGCGGAAATCCCTCCAACGCTCTCCTTTCCCCTCCCGCTTCTCCAAGGCTCTTGCCTCCTGGCGCGCTCCAATGGTCAGCGCTGATTTGGTCAGCTGGTCCATAGACTCTGCCCTGGGCGCCCGGGAAAGTTCGTCTTTCACTGCCGAAGAAAGCCCCTCTTCAAAGAGCATTTGAATGGGTTCCGCCGATAGGTCCCATCCCAATTTATGTATCAACATTGTAAACTCAGTCCAGTACTCACGAACCGATCGGCCCCCCTGTTTGCAAGCCATCAATTGTCTGCGCACCAGTCCCTGTTCAATCTCGCTGGAAAACATCAAATCCATGGCGCGAAAAAACTTCCTCGTGTCCTTCAGCATTTCACTATTCCCTGCCATCAGGGGTCTAACCCAGTCTCTCGCCCCCCCTTCGAGATGGCCAATCACAAACGCCACTCGCGATGCCTCGTCGGGAAAGTCGTTAAACTGCAGTTCGAGAGCATACTGCATCTCTGTCCTAAAGGCTTGGTAGTTCCTGGGGTCCCCCCCAAACTTCTGCACCAATCCTGGCATCTTTCTTGCTAGTGTAGCGCCTTTTGCCTTTTCTGCATCCTGCGCCCTCCTTTCCTCTAGCCTCGCCGTTTGCAGTGCTAGCTGGACTTCCAACACCCTGTACCTTTCTTCCAGGCTTGGACCCTCTCCAGCTCCTCCTGCTCCCCCGGCTCCGGCTGGGTTGCTCATGATGCCTCTCTGCACAAGCTGCTTTCAGGGACTGTCCGATTGCTGTGATGGGATGGTGAGCTGCTTGTGCGTAAAATCCTAGTCCCTCAGAGTTTGGCTAAGTCCACAAACCTCTGTCTGTGACGGAGCTCCTTAAGCATGGCTCCATCAGTCGCTCGTTGAATCGGACAGTGGGCGTTTACGGAACTTCTTCCAGCATAAAAGCTCCTTAACGGAAACGCGTCTTCTGGACTCTCGGCGTGACAGTTTCCGGCGAGGAGTGGGTGTCCCTATAGGAGGTCTTGAAACCTCCCCACTGTTCTCGCTTGAAGTGTCTCTGAGCCCTCCCTCCGACTCACTTTCCCTTGGAACTCCACTTCTCCCCCTGCTGGTTCCCTCCTCAGCTGAATGGTCTCTCTCACCCTCCGTGAGCCCTTTCACCTCCTGCGCCTCAGATGGCAGTTCCCTGACAAATAAGTTCTAAATCATTGATAATTATGAGAAACTGTTCCATATTTTCATAGCCTCTGTTTTAATAAACATGCGTACATTTTAAAAGCATGTTGAAATGGGGTAGGTGGGTATTAGGTTGTTCTTGTTTTTATTTTGGTTATGTATTTTGTGTTTTTATATTGTGATTTTATCCTAGGACCTGCGGGTATAGGGTGGTATACAAATTTAATTTTTTTAAAATTATTATTATTATTATTATTGGTGGTGATGATGATGATGAACCCAGATTAAACAGTTCACATCAAGACATGTTTCCGTAGCTGTGGTTAAAGACTCAGCTAATTGGGGTTTTAATCTGACCCTGTGATCCAAAACAGAATTGCCTATCTCCCCCCCCCCCGAGTGTGTCAGGGATCGTGCTGAGGAGGGCTGCACTAAGGAGGAATGGTGGGAGCCTCCCCCCCCCCCGCTCCTGATCTGGATCTTGAATCTTCCCAGGAGCAGGGAAGTAGTATAGATTTGGAACAGCGGTTTGCAGAGGGACATAGTTCAGAAGGCAGAAGCTGGGAAATCATGAATGGGGAACAGCTAGGAGAAGAAGCACTGGGAGAGAGAGAGTTAACAGATTCGCTGTCTCTGGAAAGCATTCATCCGCTCAGCCCAAGGTCAAGAAGAGCTGGTAAGGAGGCAGCACAGAAAGCACAGTGATTACGAGATCAGGTTACAAGACGCGGGAGTGACGGGGGTGACTAGGGAGGAAGTGGGTGGAATTCTTAACTGGGAGCACCGCCATTCCTAGGAAATGGATTCTTTGTTCTCTCGCTGTGATCATTAAAGTTTCTAACTGGTAAGAAGACTCCTTTTCCTTTGTTCTGCTTATCTACTGCCAAAGAGGGGAGGAAGCCAATTCCCTGACGCCTGACAGAGTGGCAACCACAGTCGAAAAGACAAATGGCACATGTGATATATTTCAATAGTGTTTCCTTGTGCCAGATGCCACTCAGTGTACCAGCTGCCCTGAAGACCAATGCCCAAACAAGGAGGGTGACCAGTGCCTCCTGAAGAAGATCAACTTTCTTCCATACCAAGAGACTGGGGGTGTTCTTTTAGCTTCCCTTGCCCTCTTCCTCTCTCTGATCACACTTCTCATGCTGGCGACCTTCATCCAACAACGGGACACACCAATTGTCAAAGCCAACAACCGCAGCCTCACCTACGTCCTCCTCGTATCCCTCCTGCTCTGCTTCCTCTGCTCCTTCCTCTTCATCGGTCGACCCAGGAGGGTCACTTGTCTTCTCCGACAAACTACTTTTGGCATCGTCTTCTCTGTTGCCATTTCTTCCGTCCTGGCAAAGACCATCACGGTGGTCCTGGCTTTCATGGCCACCAAGCCGGGAAACATGGCAAGAAAACTATTGGCGAGACAACCAGCAAATTCTATTGTTCTGATCTGCCCCCTCATCCAAACTGCTATTTGTGTTGTTTGGCTGGCAACCTCTCCCCCCTTTCCAAACCTGGACTTCCATTCCATAGCTGGAGAGATTGTAGTGGAATGTAATGAAGGTTCAGTCACCATGTTTTATAATGTCCTGAGTTTCCTGGGTTTCCTGGCCCTTGTCAGCTTCATGGTGGCCTTCCTAGCTAGGAAGTTGCCTGATAGTTTTAATGAAGCCAAGTTTATCACCTTTAGCATGCTGGTCTTTTGCAGCGTTTGGATCTCCTTCGTCCCAACCTACCTGAGCACCAAAGGGAAGTTCATGGTGGCTGTGGAGATCTTCTCCATCTTGGCCTCTGGTGCTGGTCTCCTGGCTTGCATCTTTCTCCCAAAATGCTACATTATTCTTCTGAAGCCCAACCTCAACAGCAGAGAGCATCTAAGGAGGAAAATGGGAATCTAACCCACTTCAATCTTCCCTGCCAGTTAAATTTTCACAAAATTGTAGGATGTAAAACTTATAGCAGTCAAGTACCACATTCATACAGTGGACATGTTAGGGGATGTTTTGTCCCACTCAGGAGAAGAGTTCCTGTTTCCTGCTGAGCTGGGACAGACTTGAAGAGGGTGCCGTCTGTTGTACTACCATAGAGGAGCACACGGCCTCCATGTTCTGACCTGTGTGTGTTCTCCATTGTGTATGTTGCTGTGTGTTTGGAGAAGTGACTCCTTACTTGCAGTCACTTCTTTATGGAATAGTTCTAGTTGTTATGTAACCTGAGCCTGCCTTCAGGGATATCTCTTTTTAAGAGGGAGTAGAAGGGATCTCACCAGGAATCTCCAACAAGCCAGCAACAAGCTAACCACTGTGTAATTTAAAAGGGGGGATGTTTGGAACTCTGCTAGAATATGGAACTTGCTAGCACAAGTTAGGAAGGATATGATTAAATAATATATCCTCTCCTGCCTCCGTAATCATCCCCACAAAAATGAATCACAGTTTCCTAGTTATCAATACAAACTCTCCCGTCAAAATCTGCAGTTGGCAATGAGAGCAGGTTTGGTTACTTTCCAAAAGTCTAAGCAATTGTCTGTATTTCCCCTGAATATCCTTTTTCTCTCAATCAATAAAAACTGTGAAAAACCAGAGAGAATTGTGCCATTCTATTCAAGTGTTGAAGTTGCTGTGTCTTCTCCCTTCCTTGGAGGTGGGCCATCTGGCACGGACGCTTTGGGGGTTGGGCTGAGTGACTCTTGAGGGACCTTCCAACCCTACAATTCTATGCTTGGCTCTCCCCACCCATCGCTTCTTCCTCTGGGCAGTGTGGGATGCCCGTCTCTGAAAACCTAGCTGTGTCCCCTTCTCCAAAGGAATAATACATTCTGCTCCAGTGCTAGATCCCCCAGAGAAAGGCTGGAGGTTGCCAGACCACAGAGAGTTCCAGGGAGACAGTTGCTGCAAGTGAGGTTGGTGGCCAGCAGAGGCCCTTTATCCCTCTGGCTCCAGACTAAGTCCTCCAGGCTCTCCCCCTGTGGGAAGGGACTTCAGAGTCTTCAAGGGGCAATCCTGTGACCTGAAGATGCTCCTCCATCCCAGAGCCTCCCTTCTGGGACAATTCCAGGCTGGTGGTGGGTAGTGGGAGGCACCTGGTTCTTCACACTCAAGAGAAGGTGCCTGTGAAGGTCCAGGCCTTGGCCATATAGGCCCTGCGGGGGCCAGGGGGGGCTGGGAAGTTCTTCCGTTTCTGAAAGGTGGCTTGAGTTGCTTCTAGAGCGGCTCTTTTAAGGACAGCTTGCAGGAGCCGCAAGTTAAAAAGTTCAGGTGAGCACATTTCTACCTGACGGAATGCTGGGTACCAAAAATGATTATAACTGTGCAGTGTATTATTTGCATGTGTGTGTTGGGTCAACTTAGCCCTATCGATTCGGATGCTGTCAGTGGGTTCTTGTTATTATCTTGTTCGGCTGTGTGTGTATGAAAGGAGCCACCCCAAGGTGAAGGCCTCCTCTGTTATTTGTCCCTGTGTCAGTTTCAGTCTGTTGGTTAGTTTTTGTAGTACAGCTGTTATCCATACAGTTTGGTACCAGTGGTCCATGTTCATTCCAGACAGATCCCTCTAGTTTCCAGTAAGGTTATAACTTTTTTACAACCTGCTGTTCCTGAAGCTTAGTGAGATGGGATGATGAGCTGCTTGTGCGTAAAATCCTAATCCCTCAGAGTTTGGCTAAGTCCCCAAACCTCTGTCTGTGATGGAGCTCCTTAAACATGACTCCATCAATCGCTCGTTGAATCGGACAGTGGGCGTTTACGGAACTTCTTCCAGCATAAAAGCTCCTTAACGGAAACGCGTCTTCTGGACTCTCGGCGTGACAGTTTCCGCCGAGGAGTGGGTGTCCCTACAGGAGGTCCTGAAATCTCCCCGCTGCTCCCGCTTGAAGTGTCTCTGAGCCCTCCCTCCGACTCACTTTCCCTTGGAACTCCACTTCTCCCCCTGCTGGTCCCCTCCTCCGCTGAATGGTCTCTCTCACCCTCCATGAGCCCTTTCACCTCCTTAGTCTCAGATGGCAGTTCCCTGACATCCACCTCCCCTCCAGGGCCCCCTTCACCCCCTCCCCTCCTCTGCGGGAGGCGAGGGAGCAAAACCCCTGAAGGAACCTCCCTCATCTTCCGAAGTTTCGAACACTTCCCTCCACCTTTTGCTGTCTCCGGTTTCCAAGTACTCCTCCTCATCGGAGTCTGTTCCTCCTTCCAACTCCGATTCCCTGAATCCCTCCAGTTCCTCCTCATCGTCGGTGGTGCCAAAGTACTCCCTCCGAAACCTCGCTACTGGCTGAGGTTTCCTGGGGAACCTTTGGTGGAACGTTTCGATCAAGATCTCGTCACGGACCTCCTCTGCCTTCACCCAGGTGTTTTCTGACTCCGGTTCCCCTTCCCACGCGACCAAATACTCCACCTGATTACCCTTCCACCTGGAGTCGATGATTTCCGCCACATGGTTGCGGCTTTCCCTTTCTTCTATGGCTGGCCCCCGTGTGGATACCCCTTCACCTTCCCCCCTGTATGGTGACAGTAATGACCTGTGGAATACTGGGTGCAGTTTCATGTGGTTCGGTAACCGGAGTCTGAACGCCACTGGGTTGACCTGTTGGATGACCTCAAATGGTCCCAATCTTTTGGGTCTCAATTTCTTGCAACCCCCCTTGAACGGCAACCCTTGGGTTGATAGCCAGACCCGACTCCCCACCCTAATTGTTTCACCTTCCCTTCTGCTCTTGTCTGCCTGCCTCTTATATTCTTCCTTGGCCCTTTCTAAGTTGAGTTGGAGTTGACGATGGATCGCTTCCATTTCTTCTACAAAAAGTTCCGCGGCCGGAACACTCCATCTTTCCCCTCCTTCCCCTGGAAACGCCCTGGGGTGGCACCCATAATTAGCCAAAAAGGGGCTCATCCCGGTGGACACATTCTCAGCATTATTGTAAGCAAATTCCGCTAGTGCCAACTTTTCGACCCAATCGTTCTCTCTGTCATTGACATAACACCTCAGGTATTGTTGGAGAATACCGTTTGCTCTCTCCGCCTGCCCATTGGTCTCAGGGTGCCTGGCAGTCGAAAAGTTGACCTCTACGTGCAATAAGCTCATAAGTTTCCTCCAGAATCTGGACGTGAACTGTTTCCCTCTGTCGGAAACCACCCTCAAGGGGGCGCCATGCAGTCTGAAAATATGTTCTACAAACAATTTCGCTGTTTCTTCCGCCGTGACTGCATGTGAGCAAGCTACAAAGTGACCCATCTTAGTTAACAGGTCTACTACGACTAGTATGGCGGTTTTCCCCTGGGATTTGGGCAGATCAGTCATAAAATCTATCGACACCGCCTCCCACGGTCGTTCTGGTGTGGGTAACGGTTCTAATAACCCCGCTGGTGCCCGCCTTTCTCCTTTGGCTCTCTGGCATTGGTCACACCTTCTCACATACTCCCGTACATCCTCCCTCACCTTGGGCCACCAAAACTCCCTGGTCACCAACCACATGGTCTTGTGTTGCCCAAAATGCCCCGCTGTGGGATTGTCGTGCAGCTGTTTGAGTACTCTCCCCCTCAATTCCCCTTCGGGTATATATAGCGCCCCTCTGTAATACAATGCCCCGTTTCTTTCTTCAAAACCCCCGGGGTCTTCTCCCTCTCTCCTTAGACCTCTGAGCTTGTCCTGGGCGTACTCATCATTTACCGTTCCCTCTACCAGTTCTCTTTGCCCCACCCAGGCCGCACCACACACCCAGTGGTCCTCTGGGATAATATGTCTCTCTTCCGGCGCTCCCTCCCCCTCCAAATATTCAGGTTTGCGAGAGAGAGCGTCCGCTCTGATGTTTTCTGGACCTGGCACATAGCAAATTTCAAAATGGAATTTGGAGAACTCCTGGGCCCATCTCACTTGTCGTTGGTTGAGCACCCGTGCCGTTCTCCAATACTCCAAATTCTTGTGGTCCGTACACACTTGCACCTTATGTTGTGCGCCAATTAGTAAGTGTCTCCATCTCCGGAACGCTTCGTGAATGGCGAGTAGTTCTCGGTCATATACCGTGTAGTTCCTCTCGGATTTGTTCAGCTTACGCGAAAAGAAGGCACACGGTCTCCATTCCGACTTATTGCTCCCTGGCTGAAGCAGCACCGCCCCCACCGCCCGGTCTGAGGCATCAGTTTCCACTCTCATGGGTTTTTGTAAATCCACATGCAGGAGCTGTTCTTCCGAAGCGAATGCCCTTTTCAATTCCTCAAAAGCATGCTCCGCCTCCGCCGTCCAAACGAATTTCTTCTTGCTGCTTAGACAGTCCGTGATGGGAGCCGTTAAGTGGGCAAAGTTCTTGATGAATTTACGGTAAAAGTTCCCAAACCCTAAGAACCTTTGCACATCTTTTTTCGTTTTCGGTGTCTTCCATTCCAGCACCGCCTGGACCTTCCCTGGATCCATGGCTAATCCCTTGTCTGATAAGCGGTACCCCAGGAATTCCACCTCCTTGGTGTGGAACTGACACTTCTCCAATTTCACCCACAACTGGTTTGCTTGCAGCTGGCTCAGCACTTCCCTGACATCCTTTACATGCTGCTCCTCATTCTCTGAATATATCAGCACGTCATCGAGGAAGGCCACGCAATTCTTGTAGAGCAAAGGTCCCAGTACGTGGTTCATGAGCGATTGAAAACAGGCGGAGCCTGATTGTAATCCGAATGGCATAACGAGATATTCAAACGCCCCCAAAGGGGTGAACATGGTGGTTTTCCATTCATCCCCCTTCTTTATTCGTATCAGGTTGTATGCTCCTCTCAGGTCCAGTTTCGTGAATATCTTTCCCTTCCTCACCCTGGTCAAAATGTCATCAATCCTGGGCATGGGGAAAGTCACTGGTTCTGACACGGCATTTAGGGCCCGGTAGTCCACGACCAATCTCGGTTTATCCGTGTTTTTTTTGTCCACAAAAAACACTGGGCTCCCCCCCACCGCTCTGGACTCTCTGATGAAGCCCCTCTTCAGGTTTTTATCAATAAACTCCCTTAACTCCTGCATTTCCCTGTCTGACATGGCGTACAGCTTGCCCACGGGGAGCTGGGCCCCAGGGACCAGATTAATTTGGCAGTCAAAGTCTCTGTGCGGTGGTAATTTATCTGCTTCCCTTTCACTGAAGACCTTGCTCAGGTCAGCGTATTGTTTGGGCACCTTCCCTTTGTCCGCCACTTCCGTCCCTGCTAGAGAGGCTTTTGCCCCTTCTGGCACCTTTCCCTCTCTGCAGTGTTCCAGACAATGTGCTGACCCAAAGGAGACCACTCTCTGATGCCAGCCCACTAGCGGGTCATGCAACGCTAGCCAGCTCATTCCCAAAATGACTGGAGCCCCTCCCAGGGTGGCTACATTGAACGCTATCCTCTCAGTGTGCCTGGCCACCCTCATAACCATTGGAACGGTTTGTAGGCTGACTTCTCCTCCCAGCAGCTCCCTCCCATCGATCGTGGTGACCTGCAGGGGGTTGCTTAAAGGGAGTGTCTGTATCTGGTGTTCAGCTGCAAACTCCTTGCTCATAAAATTACAGGAGCTGCCTGAGTCCAGCAGCGCCTTAGTCTTTAGTGGGTATCCGTTTGCCAGCTCTAGCAACACCTCTATTACTAGGGCTGGTCTTGGAGGTTCCGGAGTGGGCACTTTTACTGCTCCTTGGCCTGTCTGCAGTGCCCTGACTGAGGCAGACAGGCGTTGGCTTTTACTGGCTCCTGGACTTCCTCCTCCTTCCCCCCAACAGCTCCAGCCATCCCTTGCCATTCCTTTCTTTGCGGGCAGACTCTGGCAAAGTGACCTGGCTGCTGGCAGAGATAACATTTCTTGGCGCTCTTTCCCTCCTTCTTCCTCCCTTCACTGGGATTTGAAACTGCGCGCGCGCGCGCTGTTCCAACTTCCATCGGCTCTCCTGGCGGGAAACTTGGTTCTGGAATCTCTGGAATGCGGAAATCCCTCCAACGCTCTCCTTTCCCCTCCCGCTTCTCCAAGGCTCTTGCCTCCTGGCGTGCTCCAATGGTCAGCGCTGATTTGGTCAGCTGGTCCATAGACTCCGCCCTGGGCGCCCGGGAAAGTTCATCTTTCACCGCCGAAGAAAGCCCCTCTTCAAAGAGCATTTGAATGGGTTCCGCCGAAAGGTCCCACCCCAATCTATGTATCAACATTGTAAACTCAGTCCAGTACTCACGAACCGATCGGCTTCCCTGTTTGCACGCCATCAATTGTCTGCGCACCAGCCCCTGTTCAATCTCGCTGGAAAACATCAAATCCATGGCGCGAAGAAACTTCCTCGCGTCCTTCAGCATGTCACTATTCCCTGCCATCAGGGGTCTGACCCAATCTCTCGCCCCTCCTTCGAGATGGCCAATCACAAACGCCACTCGCGATGCCTCGTCGGGAAAGTCATTAAACTGCAGTTCAAGAGCATACTGCATCTCTGTCCTAAAGGCTTGGTAGTTCCTGGGGTCCCCCCCAAACTTCTGCACCATTCCTGGCATCTTTCTTGCTAGTGTAGCGCCTTTTGCCTTTTCTGCATCCTGCGCCCTCCTTTCTTCTAGCCTCGCCGTTTGCATTGCTAGCTGGAGTTCCAACACTCTGTACCTTTCTTCCAGGCTTGGACCCTCTCCAGCTCCTGCTGCTCCTCCGGCTCCGGCTGGGTTACTCATGATGCCTCTCTGCACAAGCTGCTTTCAGGGACTGTCCGATTGCTGAGATGGGATGATGAGCTGCTTGTGCGTAAAATCCTAATCTCTCAGAGTTTGGCTAAGTCCCCAAACCTCTGTCTGTGATGGAGCTCCTTAAACATGACTCCATCAATCGCTCGTTGAATCGGACAGTGGGCGTTTACGGAACTTCTTCCAGCATAAAAGCTCCTTAACGGAAACGCGTCTTCTGGACTCTCGGCGTGACAGTTTCCGCCGAGGAGTGGGTGTCCCTACAGGAGGTCCTGAAATCTCCCCGCTGCTCCCGCTTGAAGTGTCTCTGAGCCCTCCCTCCGACTCACTTTCCCTTGGAACTCCACTTCTCCCCCTGCTGGTCCCCTCCTCCGCTGAATGGTCTCTCTCACCCTCCATGAGCCCTTTCACCTCCTTAGTCTCAGATGGCAGTTCCCTGACACTTAGTTAGATAAACTTTTGCCTAAAAACAAAGGAATGAACTGTCATTTCCAAATCTTTTGGAAAAAATACAGGGGGAAATTGAGCTTGCAAATTTTCTAATACTTGCAGAAAGTGTTATACATTGTACATCCCCTCTTATTGCTTAGAATAAATCAAGGCCTTGGTTTCTGCTTCAAGCACCATAAATTTCACACATCTGTTTGGTTGCGTGTTGTGTGCACAGATGGGATCTGGATGGCTCCCTCTTCCAGGGCTTCTCCAAGACAGTTTTAGGCAGTTTCAGACAGCTGTGAAAGTTCCAAACAGTTCCTTGAAGTTTTTAAAAGTGTTCATACTTATGAGTACTAAGGTTTATATATACAGTGATTCCAATTTTTCATTTTGGGGTGACCATTTTTCACAACTGAGAAGAATTAGTTCATTTTTCAGTGTTTCTAAGCAAAACTTCATCCCTTTATGATACAGGAAATCGTTTTTGTTTTTGAAGAAAAAAAGAAAGTCAAAAAGTTATCACTCTAGTGTCCTGCTATGATGCTCCTGGCTGCTGAGAGTAGAGGGCTTGTAAAAACCTCGCAGATCCGTAGAACGGGCTCCGTGATTTGAAAACAGAGATGATGTATGTACTTTTGCAACCCCAGAAAATCTTTAATAAAAACAATTTTTAAAAAACCTGTGCAGTTTTTTTGTTCTTATGCATCTGGCTTTGTAATGCCTTGGGCTACACAAATAAATGAGCAATGGCAATTAAGCTAAGCAGGTCCTGTAGCCATCCTGCTCAGCTTTGCACAACGTCCTCATTTCGGCCACAGGGATATGTATCCGTTCCCTTCTGAATTTGTCATTCCAAACACAGAATTAGTATTGGCTTTTGTACAACGTTCTCTTTATTTCATGCTGAGCATTTCCCCTCAAATGGTACAACACCAGAGTCCTTTGATCATTGGAAGCCAGAGCAGACTGAATATATATCTTTATATGCATAGATAGGAACATACACCCTCTGGCTAAGCCCACCCATTCAACCCTGTAGCCCCTGTGCAGCTTGAAGGTCCCAAATCTCCATCCTGGTGCATCTTATTTACTTGGCAAATATCAGGCAGGGGGATGGAGAAGAGGCCAGAAGGAGCTGTCAATACTCCAGTCTACACACTTCCAACAGGAGGACGGCCAACATGGGACGGAATATGGAGGAGAGGGCACAGCAGGGACCAAGCCGGACTCTATTCCTACCCTCCAGCCTAAGCTTTGGTCCTCTGAGCATGCACAGAGTGGCTTTTCCATGACAGGTGGAGGCAAGCAGGAGGAGGATCAAGGTCCAAAAGGAAATGATGCAGGAGGCCCTGAGAAGTGGCAAGGATGGTGGGGGCAGGTGAGCTGGAAAGAATGCCAAGGTATTTCGCACCTGGCAACCAGGGCACCCCTTTAGTTTCTGGTAGTACATGGGTAGACAAGTCTAAAAAGCTATGGTGGTTCCTTAACTAGAAGAGATGTATTTAGTGTTAACTCTGGAAGTGCTGACTCGATTCTGACCAAATGAAGCCTCCTAGAGCAAAATATACATCAGCCACCCAGAGTGGCTGGGCCAACCAGGTCAGATGGGCGGGGTAAAATAATAAAACTATTATTATTATTATTATTATTATTATTATTATTATTATTATTCCAGTTTGCAACCGCCCTGAACAGAGACAGGAGCCAGATGTGATAGTTGATACGATGTCCCTTGAGAGCCTGATAGATCCCCCTCCTTCCCCTAAAACCAGGTGTTTCCTCCATGTCAGAGAGCAGAAAACTAGACATCGACAGAAGGGTCCCTTGGCAGCCACCGTAGACAGCAGGACGGGTCTGATACGCAGAAAGCGAGCTTCTGGGGAGAGGAGCAGGCCCCCTGGGCAGCAGCTCAAGCCTTGATGGATCTCCTGTGCTTCTGTTTGATACTAATAAATGAACTGATGAAGAAGCTCCCTCGTGACAGGACCCAGTTAGGGAGGCATGTCCTCTAAAAGGACAAACAGAAGCCCCCAGGGGTCCACGTCGCCCCGTGCTGTTGGCACAACTTGGCGAGATTTTGATAACAGGCCAGGAATGCCCTGTCCAAATTTCTCCAGAGGTTGCAGCTTGGCCTGGCCAGAGATCTACAAATATCTCTTTGTGGAATGAGGTCCATCCCTCCCAAAATGGGGTCCTTTCCCAAGTAAAGCTGGTCCAGGAGGCTTCTGGCCTCCAGCTGCCCAACCCTTTACACGTTGGTCTCTCTGAGCAGGTGGAAATAGCTGCTGTCAAAAGCGTTGCAGACGCAGAGGTTCTCCTCAGATGGCTCTGATGATGCCTTCTCCTCCTTGGCCATCAGGGTCTTCTCCTCGGCCGGGAAGCTGGGCACCAGAGATGTTGAGCCAAAGGCTTTCTTCTGCAGATCAAGAGAGTTCCCTGCATCCTGTGCGGACGGTTGAGAAATGGAAGGAAGCCATTGAGAAAGGATGGATCCAGATTTACACCCAAGCAAGATGAAAAGAAAGAAATGATAAAGAAACCACAAATAATTTAAGGCGGAAAGGCAAGGGGCAGAGTAACCTTGTTTGTTTTGTTTCTGTTTTTCTTGTAAGGGTATATGAGCAGGAATTGATCAATAGGCATCCCTAGGTAGCAGGACCAGTGGGCAGGGTTGATGGGAACTGTAGTCCAAAAACAGCTGAAGACCCAAATTCAGCTAATGCTGCTCTAGTGGCAGGGAGCTCCACAGGACTGGAACGATGACAGTAAAGGCTGCTGTAAAATGAGCCTCTCCAAACCGGGGAACGGCCAGCGATGCTCCTGCAGCTGCAGGTGATCACGATGATCAAGCTGGAATATGAGGGTTCAGGTGGTCCCTGTTCTCTACGCTGAGTGATGGCAGCTCCGACGCCCTGCCCACTGCCCACCATTATCGGAGTGCCCAGTTTCCCCACTGTCCTACCTTGGTGAACGGTTTCTTCAGCCCCTCTGGGGAGACCATGGCGGTCTGCTTCATGACGTCCCACCAGAGCACGCCTGGCTTCTTTGAGCTCCTTTTCGCAGGCCCTGCAGCAAAACCCAGAACCACGAGGGAGAGAGAATTTGCACACTTTAAGGCAATGAAACATGAAGTATTGAAATCAACTTCTAAAATGGTATTCTTTTGTAGAATATTAGGGGGGGAAACCATCATGGTTATGTCAAAATGTACACAGGATTTGAACGATAGCAGCAGGTGAGAATTTGTCATTTAAAAATTTGGAATTGATGTACAGAATGGATAAAATATCAGTAATATAGAAGCTTTATATGGGAATAAAAGAACACCATGGAATGTGTCAACAGATATGAGAGATTTGTGCTGGTTGCATTTTAAAAGGATTGGTTAAAATTGGAAATTTAATAAAAAATATTATTTAAAAATGGAATGAACTTATTTTTTTAAAAAAAATGAAGCAAATTAATAGGTAGCTAATGGCTCCACCCCACCAATTTACCGGTTAGGCAGCTGGCCAGAACCCCGATTACAACCGTGGTGAGCGTTCCCAAGGCACCGTAGTAGAGGTAGGAAATGGCGTAGAAGTCATCCACAAGGGCCAACCTGCAAAGGAAGTGAGATGGTGAGATCGCAGGAAGGGGAATAAATGGGTTCTGGCTCCTAGAAGGTGTTGGCAATCTGGGAGGAGTGCAGAGGAGGGAGACCAGGATGATCAAGGGTCCGGGAACCAAGCCTGATGAGGAACGGTTGAAGGAGCTGGAGATGTTTAGCCTGGAAAAGAGGAGACTGAGAGCAGACAGGAGAGCCATCTTAAGGGCTGTCACAGGGAAGATGGAGCAAGCTTGCTTTTTCCTACTCTGGAGGGTAGGACTCGAACCCATGGCTTCAAGTTAGAAGGAGATTCTGACTCAACATCAGGAGAAACTTTCTGACAGTGAGAGCTGTTCGATGGGGAAGGGACTCCTGGGGGGGGGGCAGTGACCCAGAAACCTCCTTGGAGGTTTTTAAGCAGAGGCTGGGGGGGGGCATGTCTCATGGATGCTTTAACTAAGATTTCTGCATTGCAGGGGGTTGGAACAGAGGACCCTCAGGGTCCCTTCCAACTCTAAGATTCCACCAAGATCCCTAGATCCTTTTCCCATGTCCTGCTAGTGAGCCAGGTGTCCCCCATCCTATAACTCTGCAGCTGGCTCTTCCTGCCTAAGTGCAGAACCTGACATTGTCCCTGCTTGTCCCTTTAGGGTCACCTGG
Source organism: Podarcis raffonei (assembly GCF_027172205.1). Classification (NCBI taxonomy): domain Eukaryota; kingdom Metazoa; phylum Chordata; class Lepidosauria; order Squamata; family Lacertidae; genus Podarcis; species Podarcis raffonei. The sequence continues at coordinate 1,022,602 of NC_070619.1, read as the reverse complement.
TTCGCCCCGTGAGAAGAGGATGCTGGGGCCAGTGGCCCCCTTTGGCCTGGTCCAGCAGGCAGATTCCTCTCATGTTCTCATGGAACCTCCAGCTCCGCAGGCAGACAGTTTCATAGAATAGAATAGAATAGAATAGAATAGAATAGAATAGAATAGAATCATAGAGTTGGAAGAGACCACAAGGGCCATCGAGTCCAACCCCCTGCCAAGCAGGAAACACCATCAGAGCACTCCTGACATATGGTTGTCAAGCCTCTGCTTAAAGACCTCCAAAGAAGGAGACTCCACCACACTCCTTGGCAGCAAATTCCTTGTAGGTTATTGGGGGTGGCGGCCACTGTGAGGACCAAATCGGCTCCCTTTGGCCTGATCCAAGAAGATCTTCTTATGCTTGTTATGAACCTTCAGCAATACCTTGTTCCTGGGCTTATAAGCACATTGAACAGCACCAAAGCGCATTGAGGCGCACTGTAGAGTGTCCTTAGTTCTTACAGACCATAAATGGTGTTGCCCCATTACTGAATTCTACTGAATCCTCCTGAATTCTACTCTGGGCAAAGAAATGTTGTTTTGCTGTGTTTTCCTTTATACCCCGCTCATCTGGCTGGGCTGCCCCAGCCACTTATTTGAAATTGCACCAGAGATCGACTTCCGGGTTAGCGCCATCGGCTAATGGCGGATTCCCTCCGAGCTCCGGAGGGAATCAGCTCCGCAGGAGTTGGGTCCTGCTGCGGCGGCGACACGGGGACCCTCAGAAATCACAGGCGTTGAAGCCTGTGAACTTGGTGACTCGGCGGGCACCATTTGCGCCCCCCCACCCGCGAAGGAGCCTTTTTAAAGGCTTCGGAACGGGGGACGGGGTGAGCGGCGCGGTGCTGAGAGTCGACTGCTTCTCCTGCGGAGTGAAGCCGCATGCCATGGTCGGAGAGCGCTGACTTCTTCTTGTGAACAATTGGACTCTAAAAGCAACAACCCGTGAGTAATACGGAAATTGGATTTGTAAAGGAAATTTTTTTTTTTAATTAGGCACGATCGGGGAAGGCGCAAACAGGAAGTCCGTCTCCCCGTCTTATAAATAATCTAAAGCAAGGACTAGCTAACTAAGGTCGAGAGAATTTCTTCTTCTTTATTGGGTAAAAGACATTAATTTCACGATTTGGCAGTATAAGTAATTTCACTGGAGGATAAGAGCTAATTTTGAGAGCTGAAGTGCCACCCCCCTGGACCCGGGAGTGATCCGCGAGAGAGCCTGTTGAGGAGATATAGAAGAGTTTGACAGCTGTCAAATTAGCTGTCAAGAAGGAAAAAGAGAACTTTGTTTCTGCTATCTCTGCTGGATATATTTGCTACAATTTGGTTATATTTTGTTGAAAACAAGGAAGAACTGATACAAACTAACTTGATTTTTGGATTTGAACTGGAAGGAAGATAAAGTAACCAAAATCCCTCTAGAGGGGATTTTGGGACATTACAAGAATGGCTGAAGGAGGAAAAATTCAAGCTAAATTGGACAGAGTGTTTCTTCTCTTGGGAAAGTTACAAGGCCAAATTGATGTTTTGGCTACAAATGTTGCAACTCTGGACTTAACAGTAAACAAATCCATTGAATTTGATAAGGACTTGACTCATGAAGTCCATGCAGCTGGACAAGAAGAGAAACTTGAAAGATTTGAGAGTGTGGAGAAAGAGATATATGTTGTTTCTGAGGAAAAGGAAGGAGGAGATGTAATGTTGCAGATGACAAAGGAGAGCCAGAGGCCTGACATGATGGCTACAAAGGAAAATAAGTACTGGATGATGAAAATCTGTTTTGAATTGAAGATTGAAGAATGGAGAGATCTCCTTATGTGGAGATCTGAAGACCTATGGATTACAAATTTGATTAAGGTGAAAGTTGGAGCTTTTGGGACATTTGGACTTAAAAGGAGTAAGAAACAAGATTCAGGCTCCACTTTTAAGTATGGAGGTCTGGCTGGAAGAAATATGGACCCTATCGGGACAGAGCTTCTCTGAGATCTGGTGTTTAATATTAAGGACTACCAAAAAAACCGGCAGAGAGGAATTGAGAGAGAATTAAGAGCCTCGGACATGAGGTCTCCAGGCTGATAGTAGACTAAGACTGATGGACATTTGTTGGGGATTGAAACCGGGAAAGGGTGGGGTGGGGTTTGGGAATCCAAAGGTTGTAGAATAATAATCTGTTTTTTTTTATTTTGTTTTGTTATTAGTATGAAAATTGGGGAATTCGTGGAAGGGAATTTGGGTCGACTTTAGAAAAAAGTTTTAAGAATGAGCACTGATGTTTAAATACTGATGTTTATAAGTTAAAATTGGTTTTTTTATTAAAATGAATTAAATATAAAAAGGTCAAAAATTGGGGACAAGAACTTGTTGAATTAACAATTTGAATTGGAATATAAGAAGGGGAGGTGTGGGGAAGTCAGGGAAATATGTTATTGAAAATAAGGATTGTAAACTTTATGTGTTTTTAACTTTTTTGTTTTTTCTTTTTGATTTTTTAATTTTTAAAGTGGAAAAACTCAATAAATATCTTTTTTAAAAAATAATGAAATTGCACCAGAGATCAACAACCATCTCACCTGTCTGCGACTTCCGTTATGTTCTGGGGTGGCAGCGGGCCAAGCACGATGGTGGCGTTGGTTCCCTCAGAGGCGTTGTAGAGCGGGCACAAGTCTCCGTAGGATGGGAGCACCCCCATGGTGGCAGCGCTGGGCGGGTAGAGGGTGCCCCCCACAGCCACCCAGAAAGAGAGGGCAAATCCCACAAGAAGCCCAGTCAACACCCCCTGGGAAGGAAGGAGAGGTTGGGTTTTATGCTGCTGCTGAGCTGAAAGTCCCCCCCCTCCCCCGGAATTTTTGCATGGGAAGGGAGATTCCCCACAGGCATCCAGTTGGCCACTGTGAGAAGAGGATGCTGGGATACATGGGACCCTTTGATGTCCTTATGGAACCTCCAAGTCCAGGGGCAGTCTATCTAGATTCCTGCATTGTTAGGGGTATTTTTGTGTTCTTTTGTTCCAATGCTACTGCTTTGTTGCAAGGCCCCTCCATAGCACAGCACCTTTCTTCCAACACCCTTTTATGAAGGGTGAAGGCACCCAAAAGCATCCTCACGGGTCCTCTTTGGGACTTACCACGGTGTTGCAAGCTGGGATAAACATGCCCAGGATGAAGGCTCCCAGAAGGGGCCCACTGATGACGCCCATGACGGTGAACGAACCCTGTGCAGAAACACAAAGCGGGGCAGAGAAGGCAAGGGTAAGCATGTTGTTGTTATGAGGTTGTCAAGCCGGAAGGTGTGCAGCAGAGGAGAGCGACCAAGATGGTGAAGGGTCTGGAAGCCAAGCCTTATGAGGAACGGCTGAAGGAGCTGGGGATGTTCCGCCTGGAAAAGAGGAGACTGAGAGGAGAGAGGAGAACCATCTTCCAATATTTCAATGCCATGGAAGAGGGAGCAAGCTTGTTTTCTCCTGCTCTGGAGGGTAGGACTCGAACCCATGGCTTCAAGTCACAAGGATGTCCTGGATGCTTTATCTGGGATTCCTGCATTGCAGAGGGTTGGGCTGGATGACCCTCGGGGTCCCTTCCAACTCTACCTTTCTATGATTCTGTTAGAGGCCTCACACCTCCTTCCCAAAGCTGGGCAACTGCTTACCAGGTGCCCATCGCAGGGCAAGCTGTCACACTGCCCTAAAACCGCCTCTGGTCAAATCCGCCTTTTAAAGTTGGTGGCCTGTGGGAGGGAGTTCTGCGGATTAACTCTGTGAAGAATGACTTTCTCTTGTCTGTCTTAAATCCTCTGCTATCTGTCCAAGAGTCTCATGTCACGAGAGAAGGAGGAACACTTTTCTCTGTCCACTGTCTCCCTGCCACGCACAATTGTGCAAACCTCTATCACGTCACCTCTAAGACACGAGTAGCAGCTACAATCTGAAAGTGCCAATCAGCTCCCAGATATGCAGCTATGCAGCTCAAGTTGTTAACATATGAGATACAATGCAGAACCCGATAAGCTGTGTGTGCGCACATCTGTGAATGCAAACTTTTCCTGGTTGCTACAAAGGCGGGTGGAGCGGCCTCCTTGTTGAAACAAGATGAGACAATACTGGGCTGAGCGTGAGAATCAACTCCCTACGTCATAAAACCAGCCACCGACACACATGACTGGAAGGCAGAGGCCTGGCTGCCAGCTTCCGCGCCTCGGCGGATCCCAGGCTAGACTACTGCAATGCACCACATATGGGGCTGCCCCTTGGAGACTGGTGGCAAGAACGCGTATCAGCCCGCGTTGGTCCTCAGTACATTCCCAGGGCCTGATGCAAAGGGCTGGATTTGTCCTTTTAAAAGCCTCACAGCCTAGCCTCTCAAGCTTGTTGAGGAACTGCTACACCAAGCAGCGTAGTTAAGCTGGACCGTGTAGTTAACCTACGGAACTCCCTGCCACAAAAGGGCAATGACTTGGAGGACTTCGAAAGAGGACGGGTCAAATTCATGGAGGAGGAGGAGGCTATCAGTGGTTCCTAGACTCTACAGCTACGGATAAAAAGAAGGGTTAGGGGAACTCCCTGCAACAGGAATCATAAAAGGACCTCCTTCTGGGTTTCCTTTGGGGGCACCTGTGAGAACAGGTGCAGGATGAGATGGGCCTGATCCAGCAGCCAAGCTCTTCTTAAGGAGGACTACTGTGACAGCAGAACCTCCATGCCCAGGAGCAGTCTACCTCTGAATACTAGATGATGGGGAAGCAGCAGCTGTGCTCAGATCCTGCTTGTGGGTGTCCCTTGCAGGCTGGACTAGATGGGCCCCCTTTGGCCTCATCCAGTCAGCCAAACTCTTATGATCTTCTTATGGAACCTCCTGGTCCAGAGGCAGTCTATCTCTATTCCCAGATTCCTAAGAACATTTGGCTGCTGTGAGTGCAGGATGCTGAACTGGGGGGGGGGGGGCTTTGGCCTGATCCAGCAGCCTCTTCTTGGGTTCTTAAGTAGTTTGGCTCCCTGAAGAAGACAGTGGAGAAGCATGGCCTGCAAAATACCCTGTTGCTATCTCGAATGCAGATTGTGATTTCAGGAAGAAACACATGAGCCAAATCCTTGTGGAAGATAGAGAAGAAATTGAGGGAGGGGTCATAAGCGGAGACAGTTACCCAGCCAGATGGGCAGTGCATAAATAGTAAAAATAACAAAATAATAATAATAAAATTATTATTACCTGCAACACCCCGCCTCCCAGTAACGAAGACAGCGCTGCAACGGTGATGCACGACGTCCCATAAATCAGTGCTGGAAATGTTAAGAATAAAAGCACAATTTCCATTATTATTATTATTATTATTACTGCTAATTTTCCTCATTGGCCATTTTAGTGTTTTACAATCAAGCAGTGTATAAATTTTACGAAATGAACAAATCCTCAGGAGTAGATCTGTTGAAAACAATTGGCTTAGGATGGTAGAATCATCGAGCTGGAAGGGACCCGAGGGCCATCTAGTCCAACCCCCTGCAATGCAGGAATCTTTTTACCCAACGTGGGGCTCGAACCCACAACCCCGAAATTAAGAATCTCCTGACGGAACTATGCTTGTTCCCACGGGGTCTCCTGGGATGCGCAGCCCAGCCTCCCTACGCTCTGGAGGATGCCCCGGCCACCGTCACTCACAGAGCCCTTTGGAGATGAGGGTCAGCTTCCGTGGGGAGAGGCTGGGCAAGTTCGGCTTGATCAGGTCCTCCACGGTGACGGCCGCCATGGCGTTGATGCTGGTGGAAGCCGTGCTGCAGAGGGAGGGAAGACGGGGCAGCTGCTACAATGAGGTGTCACGGAGGACAAAGCCACCTGAATTAGCTAGGAAGGAGCCTCCAGCTTCAAGAGCAGTCTATCATCAAATGCACGGGGGAAGCGATCCCAAGAGACGGCTGTTCAGCTCACGTCATGCTTTTCTGGCAGTGCTTTTTTCCCCGGCCGGAGAATGCCAGAGTGCAGTTCCAGCACCTCTCAATTGGGTGCCATCGACTCTTGTGGAACCTCCAGGTCCAGAGGCAGTCTATCTGGATCCCTAGGTTCTTTGGGGTAATTTGGCCCCTCCAGGAACAAAATGCAGACCTAGATGATCCTTTGGCCTGATCCTGAAGGCTAGCTGAAGGACTATATCTTCCCATATAGCGGGAGAGGAGCTTTTTGGTGGTGGCTCCTCCCAGACAACTTTGGAACTCCCTGCCTAGAGAAGCTTGGCTGGCTCCCTCCTTGCTGACCTTCTGCTGGCAAGTGAATCCTGTTCTATTTCGATGGGTCTTTTTTTAAAAAAGGAAACGGTTTTTAAGAGTGCTGTGTTGTTTTTATTATGTGTCTTTTAATAGATTTTTTTCATATTAGAATCATATTAGAATCTATACATATTAGAATAATCTTTTTCATATTAGAATCTGTAGTGTTGGAAGGGACCCCAGTGATCATCTAGTCCAACCCCCAGCAATGTAGAAATATTGTTTTAATTCTATTAAATTCATGATTATTTTTATATGTTCCTCAATTTTTGCATCTCACCTGCAGCATTTTAATCTGCATAAACCAACACCCGTCCCGTTCTAGAAGAAAGTGAGGCGTGTATTTCTGGTGTTCCTAACTCACGGGGCCACCCCTATTGAGGCCCCTAGAGATCCTCAGGCTGAGCCCAGGACATTTTGCCACTGCCATTCGTGTACAAAACCTAACCAGGATGGCTGCTGAATTTCAGGTCAGCATCCTGCGCTGAACCAGAGTGCTGGAAACACTCAGAATATCTGAAACGGAAACTCTCACTGAGAAACCACAATCTCCCTCTGGGTGGAGCTGGGCACCATGCTCCACCCCAGAAGCAGATGCAATAAAAGAAGTTTTGTTGCCTTCCCTAGAGCTTCTAATATTGGATAGTTTTAGCTGTACTCAGGAATCAAAGTTTTTGTGTCTCCTTTGCAGGAAATGTATTTTTTTTGGGGGGGGGGTTTCATTCTGCATGGGGCAAAGAGGGGGTCTTCCACACTCACCTCAGAGTCCCGCTGTATGCACAAGCCAGGAAAAGTCCAGGTACCCCAGGGTATTTCTCAAAGATATCCAAGACCAAATAAGGCATGTACTGAGAGAAAAGGAGAGAAGTGTCACTTCTGTTTCAGGGGCAGCAGGAGGGCAGGGAGATGGCCATAATTTGAAGCTGGCCACAAGATGCACAAAGAATGGTGGAGTCAAAAGGGACCCCGAGGGTCATCCAGTCCACCCCCTGCAATGCAGGAATTGTTAACAGGGAAAATGATAGAATCATAAAGTTGGAAGAGTTCCATGATTCTATGCCCACCCCCTGCAAGGTGACTAATAAATTTCTTAAATTAAACAAGCAGACCTCAGCAATTTCCACCCCGTCTGCTTTCTTCATCATTTCTCCAATGTGTGTTCTACCTCCCGCCATCCCATAACATTTTTGCACGACTGCAGCACGAGAACTTCTCTGTTGGGGGTTGTTTGTTTGCCCGTTCGACCCTTTGTTCTTTCCTACGGCAAGCAGTTTGCTTTGGCTTTCCGAGCCCCCTCTGAGCCCCAGCCCCACCCCCGCGAGGCAGAGGGGTACCTGGTCAGGTGCAGAGATGTATCCGGCCAAAAGGGGGTCGCAGTCCTTGTAGAGGGTGAACATGACAATCCCGCAGCCCACAGCGCTGGAGACGATGAAGAAGAGGCCCACCTGGTTGACAAGGAGAGCTCTGGGGAGAGAGAAGCAGAGAGGACAAAAATAAAATTTGAAACCAGGACAGGGAGAGTTGGGGAAATTAAGGAGCTTACAAAGGTCTGGAAGAGGGATGGGGAGCCCAGAAGGTGGCTCAGTTGGTCAGAGTGTGGTGCCAAGGTAGAATTGTAGAATTACAGAATTGTCAAGTTGGAAGGGACCCTGAGGGTCATCTAGTCCAACCCCCTGCAAGGCAGGAATATTCTGCACAATGCATGGCTCGAACCCACGACCCTGAGATTAAGAGTCCCATGCTCTGCTGACTGAGCTATCTTCTCAGTTCGTGGGTTCAATCCCTGTATGGGCCGGCTGCATACTTCTGCACTGAAGGGGGTTAGTCTAGATGACCCTCGGGTCCTTTCCAACTCACAATTCTGTGATTCTGTAATCAGAAGCTCCCGCTGGATCAGGGCAATGGCCCCTTCTAGTCCAGCGTCATGTTTCCACAGCGGCCAACCAGGTGCCCCGAAGGGGAGCAGGATGTGAAGACAAGAGCCCTCTCTCCCCTCCTGTGGCATCAGCCCACCTCCCAGGGTCATGGGGGGGGGGGGTTAAATGAGGAGACCCAGGCAGGCTGTGATACAAATGCCCTGATTAAATGAAACACTGAGGTCTGGCACCTTGCCTGGTCTATGCAGGAAGGCCCTGGATCTCCCACTCTGTCCCCAGCCAACCTTTTTATCAGCCCAGCACAGCCCAGCCAGCTGCTGATAGCTTTGTGGGGCTGTGGGATGGGCACTGGGTGGGGTGGCCCAGAGGGCGCCCCCAGGTTATCGAGCCTCCCCAGGAATACAGTCTATAGACTCAAGGACACGGAGCAGCACAACTACCTGGCAGGATCTGCCATGGGGATCTCAGAAGCCTCAGCCAGAGAAACAGCCAGCCGCTTCCGAGGAAATATGAGACAAAAATGCAGCCCTTTTGGGGCAGGGAGTCTCTGTTCGCTCCAGTGCAAAAGTCACCTCGGATTTTTCCCTATTAAGGGCTATGTGGGAGCATTTACAATGCCAAAATAGATGTCAAATTTACCCATCCCCAAATATAGGAAAGCTTTTATGCTAACCAGATTTAAAATTCTACCTTCCCTACTCCTCAGAGGCAGAAATAATAAGATCCCTGTTTAAAAGTGGTAATTTCCCTGTGACATGGGAAGTGCCAATGTATTATTCCATTGCCCTTTTAATTACAACCTCCGCAAACAGCTCATTACCCCAATTCAGGGAGATCTGAAACATTCTATTTAAAATACCTATTATCAGATTGAAACCCTCTGATTACACACAATGTAGCACAATTCTGTGCATCTGCTATTACCCGCAGGAAAATCATGATAAATCAAGACAGCAAGCCTGAGAGAGGCATTATTATAATTCCTTTTATGAAATCTTGTATTTCAGACACATGGCTCTTCTTTGAATCATTTTAGTAACAACTAAAACTCTAGCTCACGGGTGTCAAACACAAGGCCCGCGGGCCGAATCCGGCCCGCCAGACCTCGTCATGTGGCCCGTGTAGCCACCGCCGGCCTTCACCTTTTATTCTCGCTTTTTTTTTTTGACACAAGAAAGCTGCCTCTTCAGCGCATGCACGGCAGCCTACAAGCCAGAGAACGTCTGGCCTCTAGCGGCGCCGGCCGTTCTACACAGGAAACCTCCACTTTACATGCATTCAGGAAACCTCCACTTGTTTTTATATTGAGCGCATGCCAACCTGTGATGTGACAGATCCAACGGCTGCCTGAACCCTTCTCTCCTGTACTGTAAGTCCTACAGATACAACCGGCCCTTTGAGGGTGACCAAACTGCTGATGCGGCCCCCGATGAATTTGAGTTAGACACCCCTGCTCTAGCTGGTTGGCGACTTGTCTCTCTGCTTTTATCCGGCCTGTTCTTACAACTATTGTATTCTTAGCCTTTTTTAAACTGCTGGTCTATGACTAACTGATTGATTGATTGATTGATTGGATTGATTGATATTCCTCCTTATGATGTATATCAGCCTCCACCACTTTGGGGATTCAGTTCCCTCCGGCCCCTCCAACATTTCTTCAGTGAAAATAGGGGCAGCTTTTCTCTATTTTCTATTAGTTCCCTCTGAAACGGGGAATTGGGAAGCTGCTCAGATGCAGCTTCTAGGAAAATCAGACACAAAAATGCACCCCTTTTGGGTTGGGGGGGTCTCTGCTTGCTCCACTACGAAAAGATGCCCCAGGTTATTCCTTCTCAGTTCCCTCCGGCGTCTAAGGGCGACGCTTAAATGAGCCCTCCCTTCAGGTTTCCCCCTTCCACCCAACTCACAATTTCGCCTCTCTCTCTGTCTTGCAGGCCACGTAGCGCTGGACCTGGGCCTGATTCACTCCGTACATGGAAAGCCAGACCATCGTCCCACCAAAGATGAAGGTCCAAAAAGTGTAGCGGCTACGAGGATCCAGGTTAAAGCTGGGGAAACAGAGAGGGAGGAATGTGGGAAAGAAGACCTAGGAATCACAATAGACTGCCTCTGGACCCCCCGGAGAAGGAGAAGAAGAAGAAGAAGAGTTTGGATTTGATATTCCGCCTTTCACTCCCTTTTAAGGAGTCTCAAAGCGGCTAACTTTCTCCTTTCCCTTCCTCCCCACAACAAACACTCTGTGAGGTGAGTGGGGCTTAGAGACTTCAAAGAAGTGTGACTGGCCCAAGGTCACCCAGCAGCTGCATGTGGAGGAGCGGAGACGCGAACCCGGTTCCCCAGATTATGAGACTACCGCTCTTAACCACTACACCACACTATGGTGCCGATAGCGCTATAGTTTCCACAACCCAGGACGTACTCGTTGAAGTTGATGCGGGAGTTATTGTAGGCGATGGCCAGGACTTGTGCGGGGCTCCCCACCAGGATGGTCCCCTGGATCAAGATGGCGACAAAACCCGAAAGCATCACCACCACTTGGAAGACGTCCGTCCAGATCACGGCTTTCATTCCTCCCTGGAAGACGGAGGGGGAAGTTAGGGGCGCCCAAGTCGCCTGGCTGCAGAACGCACAGAGAAATAAACGTGTCGCGGCTGGTTTCCTCTTTCAAATGTCTCTCTCTGTGTCAATTATTTAATTAAATACTAACATCTTTACATATAAATTCTACATTCCAAACTTGTTATGCGTTTCTCTTTCAACTTTGACTTCTGGTCTTTCTCTCCACGCCATTCTTAATCTGATCCCATCTACAGAATGTATTCTATTTTTTTTCTGCCAATTAATTTTTATTCATTTTCAGATTTAAAACACATCAAAACCAAATTAAAATTAATTTCACACAGGTTTTTGCAAAAACTGGTTTCCCACTCTCTCAGATATATTCCAAAATATTATTTCAAATATTCCATTCTTCCAGGAACAGCGCGTCATAGTGATTTCTTATTTTTAAGAGTGGTTTTCTCATTTTATATTATTATTTTATTTTATTTATTTTACTGGTACTTTTGTTGCAAAATACTTGGAGAGCAGGTTATCTAACGGAATGGGTCAGGGAGGACTTTGGCTCACCCCCGGGAGGAGAGAGAGCCCTCAAGCACATCAATCACTTAGGATGGCAGTGCCTAACCTTCAGAACTCCCTGCCTCTTGGCATCAGGCAGGCGCTCTCCCTGCTCCCTTTTTGGCGCCTGCTAAAAACATCCTTTTTTCTCCAAGCCTACCTTAAGAAGAGGTCATAGTAATTAGATTTAGTATTTTTATTTTAAAGCAGGGTTGTGCATTTTTACCCTCCAGGTGGTGCAACGATAAAACTGCTAGCACATTTGCAAAGCTAAGCATATGCCCCATCCCGCCCCTGCTTCCGCCCCTTTTGGTGACGTTTCCAGGTCACTTCCAGGATCAGCGTGTGTGTGTGTATGGTTGCGCACAAACTGAATGTGCATAAATAGAAATTAATTAATTGTAAAGAAATTTTAAAAAATTGGGAAATGATATATAATGAATTGAAGAAAATGTTTAAAAAACAGAAAATGTTTCTGCAAAAAAAAACAGAAGCATTTTTGTTAGGGATTGTAGGACAAGACCTGCCAAGGAAAATAAGGAACTTATTTATGTATGCTACAACAGCGGCAAGAGTCTTGATAGCACAAGGATGGAAGAATGAAGAAATCCCGACAATGGAACAGTGGCAAGAGAAATTGATGAACTACACAGAACTGACCAAATTGACATACAAATTGCGAGACAAGGACAACTGTGACTTCAAGGAGGAATGGGAACCTTATACAAATTATTTAAAAATACAAGAAAATGAACTGGACTTCTTGGCAGGTTTTGAATAAACATACACAAATTTATTGTTGATAACATGAAGGACAGATATGTAAGGATATATATAATTTTATAATATGCAGAGAAAATATGTGCAGCAAAATCAGAGCGAGGAGCTGAGGGAAGTCCGTGGCGGGGGCGGATCACGTAGGTGATGGTATGTTTTGATAATTTGTTATTTGGAAATTGAGCACTAAAAATATTTTTAAAAAAGAAAAAAATTAGTTAATGGAAATAAATCAATGAGCCCATCCAATCGTACTCACAATGGTTGTGTAGAAGGTGCAGATGATCCCCGTGGAGAGCAGGGAGGCCCAGATATCCAGCCCAGTCACTAGAGACATAACCAAGAGGAAAGGTTGGTCTTGAAGCTGCCGGTAAAAAGTGTTGCTCCTCAAAAGGGAAGGACTGTGAGCTCAGGGGGTAGTTTTCAAGCAGAGGCTGGTGGGCCACCTGTCAGCTGAGATCCCTGCATGACCCCCGGGGAGCCCCTCCAACTCTGCCATTCTACGAAGCTTGCTCCACCTTCCATGCGAGAGCCCTTCCAAGGTCTCCTCCAGGCTGAACGGACCCCACTCCCTCAACCACTCCTCATCTGGCTTGCTCTCCAGACCTGGGAGACAACACAGGACTGACCTTGGTTGAGGATCAAGGCTGGAGCATAGATGACAATCCCGGTATACAGCATCTGTGTTGGATGGGGAGAAGGAATTGTTTCAACATCTGCATCCATGTCTTAGAAGAAGGAACTTTGGAGGAAACAGGGGTGGACTTTGGGCTTTCAAATTTCAACAGTGCCCTGTGCAACGCTAAAATTTGGTGTGTGTGTCCCCCCCCCCGTCCCTTCTTGCACTCCGTTCTACAGTGTTGTTTTGGTGTCCCCTGCAGCATAGCGCCCAGTTGTGCTACCCTAAACCCACCTCTCCTGCTTCTGGGAGACCAGCGGGGAGGGGAGACCCCCTGGCTTCTTCCCCAGCCAGACTCCTCCCTCCCCTTGACCCCTCCTCTCCTGCTTCAGCTTCTGGCCTCCTCTCTCCCACAGATTTTTTGCCCGCCCAGCGACTTACCGTGGCAATGATATACTGGATCGTCCCACACAGGCGGACTGCTTTGGAGAACCTCATTTCCAAGTACTGTTGAGAGAAGATGGAGAGTTGAGAGGAGAGGGAGAAGGACTCATGGGATCTTTCCAAAGAGTCTCCACAGGAGATTCCTCTCAGAAGAGTGACTGCCTTGCTGGCAGAAGGTCCCAGGATCAGTCCCATGGTGGCATCTCCAAGTGGGACTGGGAAAGACCTCTTCTCTGAAGTCCTGGTGGTTCATTGCTGCCAGCCAGTGTAGACAATACTGAGCTACATGGACTAGCAATCTAAGCTGGTATGACGCAGGTTGCAATTAAATCCCTCCTTTTTTCAGAAACATGAGGGCAGGAGCCTCATCTTGGTTTAAGAAGCATCCCAGAATTGTAGATTCAGGTAACATTGTAGCGTTGGAAGGGACCTCAAGGGCCATCTAGCCCAACCCCCTGCAGTGCAGGAATCTTTTGCCCAACATGGGGCTCGAACTCATGACCCTAAGATAGAGAGCCTCGTGCTCTTATCCACTGAGCCCAGGGCATGGAGAAGAAGGACCTTCGCTCAGCAGTCAAGCCCCTATATTGCATGCAGAAGGTCACCCAGGGGCATCTCCAGGACGGGCTGCAGGGAGAGACCCCCGAATCTGAAACCCTGAAGAGCCATAGCTGCCAGTCTGTCTAGACAACACTGTGGTGAATGGGGCAAGGCTACAAGGGAGATTCCTTTGTTCCTCTTGAATCAACTGGCCATGGTTGCTTTAGCTGAGATCCCACCCTTGCAGGGGTTGGACTAAATAACTCTTGGGGTTCCTTCCAACTTTACAGTTCCATGATTCTAATAAGGGTGTGGAAGGGTCACGGTTCAGCATCCTTGCAAGCAGAAGGTCCCCGATTCAGTCCCAAAGGGCCCCTCCAGGGAAGGCTGGGAAAGACTTCTCTCCTGAAACTCTTGAGAGCGGCTGCCAGTCAGTGTGGGCACCACTAGTGGTCTGGCTCGGGCAGCCCATTCAGCAGAGCACGAGACTCTAAATCTCAGAGTCATGGATTTGAGTGGGGTTGGGCTAGATGACCCCTGGGGTTCCTTTCAGCTCTACAATCCTCTGATTCTATGGCAGGATTCCAGCTGTTTCCATCATTCTTTCAGCTCAGCCATTCCCTGCCAAAGATAGTAAGCAGACTTCGTTCCCGGCAGCATCTCAGCTGACTGCCTCCCTTGTTCCAAAACACACACACACATTTTGTTTATTGATTTTGCAAACACACAGAGACACCCCTCTGTGTGTGTGTTTTGCCTTTCACCCCATCTCTGATGATTTCCAGGAGGTCAAGAAGTGCAGGGATGGGGACTTTGCCCCTGAGCCTTCTCTCACCTCTAGCTCAACGGTCTGCGGTTTTGACCTGACCCAACAGGGGTTCCTCTGATGTTCTTACAGGTCCACCTGGATTATGAGGCACCTTCCACGTTGCCGTGATGTCCTTGAGAGCTCCTTGTGGAACCAAGCTTCCACATCGGCCCATCTGCGGCACTACCATACGCAAATGCGCACCACATCCTTCCACGGCTGGCTTCCTCAACCCACCTGAGATACCTTCACTCCAGAGCTACATGGCTCTCTGCCTCTTTGAAAGCCCTTGATGGTGCTTCTTGGCTCCCTGCCCAGCCATGCAAGCAAAAGCATCCAATCCGTGATGGTGGCTTTTGCGTCAGGTGAGGCCTGGGTTTCATGTGAGAACACAGGTCCAAGGGGCCCATCTAGCCCAGGGTCCTGTCCTCACAGTGGCCAAATACCCCATAGAACCTGGGAATCAGGATAGACTGCCTCTGGGCCTGGAGGCTCCACAAGAGCATGAGAAAAGCCTGGCTGCTGGATCAGGCCAATGGTCCACCTGGGCCAGCATCCTGTCCTCACAGTGGTGCACCAGATGCCCCAAAGGGAAACCCGCAAGCAGGATTCAAGAGCATCTCTCCCCTCCTGCGGTTTCCAGCATGGCTGACTCCAAACGGGTACCGCCAAACATTTTGTGAATCTAAGTTTGGCCTCATTGAGTGGCAGTATTTCAATTTTTGTAGGAAAATGAGAATACCCCTAAGCATTATTTTTAGAGAAAAAAGGCACAGTTTAAAGCCATCCAGTTTGGAATCCCTCACTCCCCCCTGTGGCAGGGAGTTCCACAGTTCAACTCCGTGCTGTCTGCAGGTGGTTTCTTCCTTTATCTGACCTCAGTTTCTGTTGGCTACAAGTTCTTGTGTTGCGCGACAGGTAGGGGAACTCTCAGCCCTTCGCTTTCGCAATCCAAACCACTTTGCAAGATTGGCAGTTCCTAAACCCCAATTTCTTTAAAAATAGTAATAATCCCAGCTAACTGTAGGCTGCTATGCAATGCAAACAAGATGACTGCAGGGCTTTGGGACACTGCAGTGTGATCCCAGGGACCTAGTCCAGATGTGGAGAATTAAATCTGAAATCAGTCAACAGGTGACTCAGACCCGAGGTTCACTCCTTGAGTCATTTGTTGATCTGCCTGACAGCATCAAACGTCTCCGAGGCAAACAATATAATCCTGTATATGCAACATTCCTCTATATGTAATCCACTGTGTACTTTCAGACCTCCAAGTGTCCCTTTTTGCAGGGAAACTCCCTGTTTTACAAAAGCTGGCCCGATTTCTGATTTGATCCCGAAATGTCCTGCTTTCCTTTAGGACCAGTGGCGGAGGAAGAGGAGTGGGGGGGGGAGTGCACCGCCCCCGGCAGCGCGCTCCCGGTGGGGGGGGGTGCCATCGCGGCTGCTCCCCCTGCCCACGCTCGGCGCCACGCTCCCGTGACGCGCACCAGCCCCACCCCGCCTGCCCTCCGCCCCCCAGTGCCGGAGCATGAAACTCCGCCACTGTTTAGGACGTCCCTATTTTCTCTGGAGAAATGTTGGGGGGTCTGGAGTTATGCAACCCCCGAGCCAAGGAGATAAGTCACTAGACAACCTTTGGACAACATCTGAATGCAGCCCTGGATAGGGAAGCTTTTTTTAATGTGTAATGTTTCATTATGTTTTATATATGTTGGAAGCTGCCCAGAGTGGCTGTGATATAAATGGTGGGGTATAAATAATAAAATTAATTATTATGGTATTATTGTTTTTGTTGTTATTATTATTTAATAGAACATGCCTGTTTCATCAGAGAAATGTTGGAGGTTTTGTACTTAGCTGGAACACAGGAAGCGACATTACACCTAGTCACACCTTTGCTATATCACAGAATCCTAGAATGGTAGAGGGGGAAGGGAAGGGACCCCCAGAGGTCATTCAGTCCAACCCCCTTCAATGCACCACCAGCCTTCGGGTGAACAGCCAGACCCACTGACCCACATGGATTCATGGGTGAATATAACGTAGGAAAATGTATTCTGATAGCTCTGCAGGTAGAGCATGAGAGCCTTAATCTCAGGGCTGTAGGTTCAGGACCCATGTCTCTACAAGTCTATGATTCTAAAAGTGATAGCAAAAATGTGTTTATTGGAAGAAATCTGCTCTAAAGTATTAGTAAAATTGCATGCGGTGGTAGGGTTAAAAAAAAGAAAATAGCAAATTGCTGCAAAAACGGGGTTTTAGATCAGAAGCACGAGGAACCTAACTGAGGAGAGCGCGCCAATGGGCTACGTTTGCTTTGTAAATTTTACACACGTTGGCACATTCCTGGCCAACATTCCCGGAGTGAGAACAAGGCTGCCTCTGCTGCCAAAATCTCTTCTCAGCTGGTCTGGATATGTTTGCTCTGCAAGAGGGTGCTCAGACAGGGCTGATTCAAAAGTCAAGAGGTGGTTTGTTTTGGGAGTCTCAAGATACGCTAGGAAAACACCCTTATCCTGCCATCTGGTTCGGGAGAGGCCTCTGCAGCGCATGGGCATGTGTGCTGGAAACATGCATGTGGTCACGTGGGTTTGTAAAAGCAAGCTGGGCCTGGAGATCGTGAGCAGAGGGGCATTTTCCTTCCTCTGTCCTAACACTAGAACTCAGGGAACACTAGAATACCCTCCACAATTTAAGCTGGAAGGTGTGCAGAGGAGGGCAGCTGAGATAATCAAGGGTCTGGAAGCCAAGCCTGATGAGGAATGGTGGAGGGAGTTGGGTTTCCGGCCAACCTGTTGCAAAGCTCAGCTTCATGGGCAGCTCAGCTCTTGCAACACACATCCAAAGCAATAGCTTGGCCCAAGGGGTTCATCTTTCATGAAGTCTTGTGTCAAGATCCTGGAGATTAGAACTTCTACTAATCAGCCAAGAGCATAAGGTCAAACAGATTCCTCACTGGCCTTGCAGACAACTTCATTGTCCAGAAAGTGGGAGAAGCAACAAGAGGAACAGCCATTTTAGATCTGGTCCTAACCAATGTTGATGACCTGGTTAGTGGGGTAGAAGTGGAAGGATCATTAGGCGCGAGTGATCATGCTCTTCTGAAGTTTACTATACAGCGGAAAGGAGCAGCCAAGCATACTAGGACTCAATTTCTCGACTTTAAGAAAGCCGACTTCATAAAACTTAGGGAAGTGCTGGGTGAGATCCCATGGACAGTAATACTAAAAGGAAAGGGAGTTCATGATGGCTGGGAGCTTGTTAAGAGGGAGATAGTAAAAGCACAACTTCAGGCAATACCATTGAGACGGAAACATGGAAGGTGCCTAAAGAAGCCAGGGTGGCTATCTAAAGAACTTTTAACTGAGTTAAGATTAAAAAAGGATGTGTACAAAAAATGGAAAAGGGGGGAACCACCAAAGAGGAATTCAAACAAATAGCCAGCACGTGTAGACACAAAGTCAGAAAAGCTAAAGCACAGAATGAACTCAGGCTTGCTAGAGAGGTTAAAAGCAACAAAAAAGGCTTTTATGGGTATGTTCGTAGCAAAAGGAAGAACAAAGAAACAGTGGGGTCACTCAGAGGAGAAGATGGTGAAATGCAAACAGGGGACACAGAAAGGGCTGAACTCCTCAATGCCTTCTTTGCCTCAGTCTTCTCCGATAAAGAAAACAATGCCCGACCTGAAGAATTTGGAGCAAAGGATTCAGCAGAGGAAACACAGCCCAGAATAACTAAGGAGATAGTACAAGAATACTGGGCTAGTTTAGATGTATTCAAGTCTCCAGGGCCAGATGAGCTGCATCCAAGAGTATTAAAAGAACTGGCAGATGTGATCTCAGAACCACTGGCAGTCATCTTTGAGAATTCCTGGAGAACAGGCGAAGTCCCGGCAGACTGGAGGAAGGCAAATGTTGTCCCTATTTTCAAAAAGGGGGAAAGAGAGGACCCAAATAATTACCGCCCAGTCAGTCTGACATCAATACCAGGGAAGATTCTGGAGCAGATCATTAAGCAAACAGTCTGTGAGCACCTAGAAAGGAATGCTGTGATCACCAATAGTCAGCATGGATTTCTGAAAAATAAGTCATGTCAGACTAACCTGATCTCGTTTTTTGACAGAATTACAAGCCTGGTAGATGAAGGGAACGCAGTGGATGTAGCCTACCTTGATTTCAGCAAGGCACTTGACAAGGTGCCCCATGATATTCTTGTAAAGAAGCTGGTAAAATGCGGTCTTGACTATGCTACCACTCAGTGGATTTGTAACTGGCTGACTGACCGAACCCAAAGGGTGCTCATCAATGGTTCCTCTTCATCCTGGAGAAGAGTGACTAGTGGGGTGCCACAGGGTTCTGTCTTGGGCCCGGTCTTATTCAACATCTTTATCAACGACTTGGATGATGGACTCAAGGGCATCCTGATCAAATTTGCAGATGACACCAAACTGGGAGGGGTTGCTAACACCCCAGAGGACAGGATCACACTTCAAAACGACCTTGACAGATTAGAGAACTGGGCCAAAACAAACAAGATGAACTTTAACAGGGAGAAATGTAAAGTATTGCACTTGGGCAAAAAAAATGAGAGGCACAAATACAAGATGGGTGACACCTAGCTTGAGAGCAGTACATGTGAAAAGGATCTAGGAGTCTTGGTTGACCACAAACTTGACATGAGCCAACAGTGTGACGCGGCAGCTAAAAAAGCCAATGCAATTCTGGGCTGCATCAATAGGAGTATAGCATCTAGATCAAGGGAAGTAATAGTGGCACTGTATTCTGCTCTGGTCAGACCTCACCTGGAGTACTGTGTCCAGTTCTGGGCACCACAGTTCAAGAAGGACACTGACAAACTGGAACGTGTCCAGAGGAGGGCAACCAAAATCTCTCATGGATGCTTTAGCCGAGATTCCTACATTGTACGGGGTTGGACTAGATGACCCTCAGACCCCTTCCAATGCTATGATTCTAAGGCAGCTTCCTGTGTTCCTAATGCCCTTATGAACATAAAAAGACCCCTGCGGGATCAGGCAAATGGTCCACCTAGTCCAGCCTCCTGTTATGGGAAACCCACATGTGGGATGCGAGTGCAAGGATCACCCAGAGTTAGGGTCAAGGTGATGGACAGCCTTGCCTCTTACTCTGTTTTGTTTCAGGTTGTTTTGAGCAGGCAACACAAATCATCTGGCATGTTTTTAACTGTGCCAAAGTGACACAAGCACCCAAACAAAACCACAAGGTCCACAGGAGACGGTACAAAGATTAGTGCTGTGCAAAAGGACTGACCTCGGTTTATCCTGAGGTCACTTTGCTGCTGGAAGGCTGGGAGCAAAGCAGCTAAAGTTCGCTCAGAGCTCCTTCTCTCACCCGCAGAGCAGCAGCCAGCAGCCAGCTAAGCCTCCCTAAACTGAGGTTGCAGTAACCAAAAGGGAATGTCTAGTTGCCATTTTGGGGCAAGACGGCTCTAAAATCTTATTTTGTCAAATGATGGGCTGACAAGTGCTTGATTCTCAGTTAAACATCTGATTAGTTCCGAGGATGACCCTGAACTGGGTTAAGAGCTGTGATAACTTAAAGGAAAGTCACTTGATCCAGGAACAGTCTGCATATATATTAGCCTCTATACCGGAGACATGGACCATTCATAATGTAAGAATATTCTTCTCAACTCTGAGCAGGGCGGGGGGGGGGAGAGTAAAGACAAGCAACAACAATTCACTATTGCATTGTTCACTGATCTTGCTCAGGCTGCACAGAAAAGGCATTTTGGTTCCAGAAATTTGTTCCAATTGTGCAGATGAAATATAGCTGATAAAATTCTACAGGATGGGGTATCAGTGAGTGAAAACAGTCCAGATCCAGGGATCCCCAGGTGGTGGAGATGTCAGGGAGGAAGTCTCAAGGGGCTTCACATGGTCAAACCACAATAAACACGTCACCTCTCCGATCTGCAGAACTGGACAGAGCCCAGTTCTCACAGGGGCCAGGTACCCCATAGAACCTAGGAATCCAGAGCGATTGCCTCTGGCCTGGGAGGTTCCTTAGGGACATAGGAGCCGGGCGGCAGCTGGACCTGCCAAAGGGGCCCATCCAGCCCTTCCTCCTGCCCCGATGGGAAGCCCACAAGCAGGAGTCTGGCAACTCCCTGCCAAGAATCACTCACAGATGCCTGTCCAAACTCTTATAGATATCTCCTAGTTGGAAGGAGCCCTGTTTAAAAACCTTCAATGGACCATAGAATCACAAATTGCTCCAAGGGTCCTCCTAGCCCAGCCTGCTGCAATGCAGGAATCACAGCACAATCTAAGACCTGGAAGAGTTCAAGTCCTCCCACTCAGCCATGAAGTCCACTAGGCGTGACCTGGCGGGCACTAGCCTACCTCACAGGGTTGTTGTGGGGATTAAATGAGGACCAGGAGCTGAAGAGACCTGGGTTCAAGTCATAGAATTCTAGACTTGTAGAGTTGGAAGGGACCCCAGGGGTCATCTAGCCCAACCCACTGCAATGCAGGAATCCTTTGCCCAACGTGGGGCTTGAACCTGCAATCCTGAGGCTCCTGCTCTACTGACTGAGCTAGGAAGAGGTCTCACTCGACCATGAAGCTCAGTGGAAGCGACCTTGGGGGGCAGCCTCTGCCTCTCAGCCTGCCCTACCTCACAGGGCTCTTGTGGGGACTAAATGAGGAGTGGAAGAACCACCATGTGCGCCAATTTATCTTGGGACAGAAATGCAATGAAGCAATCAAGAGATCAGGAAGAAAGAGTCTTTAAGCAAGATTGGAAAAGTTTTCTGGAATATCTAAAAAAATTATTTTGAACGGATTAAGACGTTAGTAGGTTTAGAGTAAATTCAGCAGTGTAAACCTAACAGAGAAGATTGAAAAAGAAAAAAACACGGATTGATTGAAACATGCAGTGGGAAAGGATAACTAAAATGCATGACATGTTTGATCCTTTTACATGGTTTTGTATGCTTCATGGTATTTTATGCACTGTGATTTGCTGCAAAAAATTGTAAAACTAAAAAACTGATAAATACATTTTTAAAAAGAATTGCAATAAAGCAAACCAAGCAATGAGCTCACCTCGTAGGTGCTGGTGAGGCCGAGGCGGTAGAAGACGGGCAGGAAGAGGTAAGCGGTCAGGAGTGTGTTCAGCAGCTGCCCCAAGCACATCCACAGGAACTTCACCCCATAGCGATAGGCCTCGGCCGGGACCCCCAGAACCTGGATGGCCGACATGAAGCTGGCGGACAGGGAGAGCCCCACAGGGATAGCCGACATCTGCCGCCCGCCTGTGAAGAAGTCCTCAGAAGTCTTCTGGCCTCCTTTGGAGAGGGCATAGAAGAGGCCGATGCTGGTGGAGATGAGGAGCATCAAGGCAAAGACCCCATAATCCCATAAACTGAAGGTGAGCATCTCTGCTCGGAAGACCTCTAAACCACCTCCTAGCACCATATTGGGCAGCTGAGAGGACCAGCACCACAGCAGGTGGAGAGAACAACCCTTAGTGGGTCCAGGGGAGAAAGAAAAAGGAGGAGGACTTGGAGGGTTGGAAGGACAACAGCAGAGGGAAGAGAAATGAGCTTCAGTCCTTGGGGAGAAGGGAGTAAAGGTCCAACTCTGCTCAGTACAGGAAGTGGGGTGAAAGAGAGGGGGGAGGGATGGAGAGAGAGAGAGAGAGAGAGAGAGAGAGAGAGAGAGAGAGAGAGAAAGTCTCCACAAATTACTATTTACAAGATTTGGAGGTGCCTGGATAGCAAACAACTTAACCACAAGATGTGATACCACAAGAATAGCAAAAAGTTTGCAGGCGAGGAAGAAAGGAGCAAAGGTTTTATTTAAACAGAAACAAAAAAAGTGTGGAAAGCAGAAGGAGACCCCCCCCCACCCAAGGAAGGGCAAAGGAATCAAGCCAGGAAAATAAAACCCACCCAAAATCTCTCAGGGATAAAAAGTCAGCAAAGACACCCCCACACACACCCCCACCAGAATTGCTGTTTGCAAAGTAGGAATCAAATAAGAAGATAACCTATATCTTGCAATTATAGAATCTACTCTATCCTCTCTGCCACTGTCTCTTGAAAAAACGAAAATCTGGTTTAGGTGATAGCAACAGTTCAAAAGGAAATGAATGAATAGAGGAGCAAAGGAGCCAGGTGGATAAAAAGGGAGAAAGCGAGCGATTTGTCCTGTGAGGTTCAGCGAAGAGGCTGAGATCCTGAGGTGAGAGGAAAAAGAGAAATTCGGCTTAGAAGAAGCAAAAGGGGAAGCCGAGAGAGGAATTGCCCGGGTTGCAAAGGCGAGATCAGCTGTTTGCAGAGCTTCCTTGCAAGCCACCTGCCAGGACTTTTATGAAGCCCAGATGAGAGAGGGAGGCGCCACCCTTTCCCGCCCCCCCCCAATCCCTTTCTTCTTTATCAAAGGTGATCTGTTTGGTGGAAAGAAGGGCCCGGGCACGTGCAATTCTGGCTCCAGGTTCCCTCTCTTTCTTCCCCCCCCCTCTTTTTCTCTGCGCCCTTTCAGCCCTGAGATCAGGAAGCCCGAGCAAAAATAACCTGGGGTTTCTGCAAGAGGAAGTCTTCCAGAGGGCGAGGTCCTGGGCGTAGGCAGGGGGCAGCTGCCCACCCCCGAAATCAAGGAAAGAAATAAAAGTAGAAATGATCAGAATATTGGAAAATGAAATGCTTGCCGAGAGGTTTTTAAGCAAAGGTTGGGTCTGTCAAGGGTGCTTGAGCTGAGATTCCTGCCTTGCAAGAGGGCTGGACTAGATGACCCCAGGGTGTCCTTCCAACCTTGACATCTGTCAAGCATCCATGACAGCCATATTTCAAAAAGTGAAAATCCGGACACAAAAAGAGTTTTTGAGCTCTTTTCTCAGGCAGTCAGTGATTTCCACTCAGACGCTGTTTACAAGGGCTGAACACTGGCTATTTCCTTTCTTTTTAAATTTATATTCCACCCATCTGGGTGGATTTCCCCAGCCACTCTGGGTGGCTTGCAGCATATATAAAAACACAAAATATCCTATAGAAGCAACAAGCAAAGCTGCTCAGTTGCAGGTATGGGGTAGAATTTTCATTTTTCCGGCATTTGAAAGCAGAGCTACATATTTGCAAATGAAATTCGCAGAAGAGAGAAAGATGAGTTTGTTAGGGAGAAGTGTCCTAACTAACACCTAACATTGAAAGCAAATTTCATAAAATTATAGAATTGTAAGGTAAAGGACCCCTAGATAGTTAAGTCCAGGCAAATTCAAGTATGGGGGTGCAGCACTCATCTCACTTTTCAGACTGAGGGAGCTGGCGTTTGTCGACGGAAGGGATCTCAAAGGGTCATCTAGTCCAACCCCCTGCAATGCAGGGATATTTAAAGCACAGGATTCCCGAATCCTGGGAACTGTAGTGTGTTAAGCAAGCTGGGCATTGCAGCTCTGTGAGAGGGAAAACTGCAGTTCCCATGGTAATGATGTATGAACTTCAAATGTATGGTTTAGATCTGCCTCAAGTGAAATGATGTCGCAAAACATTGAGAAAGTCACTTACCAATAAACAAATAGTCTATTGGGGGGGGATTATGAACACATTCCACCAACCCTGACGGCTTCAGCAGAGGATTCAATAAATTCATGGAGGAGAGGTCTATCAGAGGCTGGTCT
The DNA here is from genome assembly GCF_027172205.1 of Podarcis raffonei. Taxonomy (NCBI): domain Eukaryota; kingdom Metazoa; phylum Chordata; class Lepidosauria; order Squamata; family Lacertidae; genus Podarcis; species Podarcis raffonei. The sequence goes on along the minus strand of NC_070619.1, from coordinate 998,475 downwards.
CGTGTTTGAATCCTGCTTGTGGGCCAGATGTGCCCCCATTGGCCTGATCCTAGAGGCTTGTGCCTTTATGAAACCTCCAGCACCTGAGGCAGTCTATCTTGATTCCTTATGGTTCCTTAGGGGCATTTCCATGGGGCATCTCCCATTGGGCAGCCCTTCAGATCTCCTATCACCCATCGCCTGCCAGCCCACTGGCATCTCTTAGGCACACACACCTTCAGGAAATGAGGGAGTTCAGAAGAAGGCCAGCTCTCTGCACTCCCCATACCCGCATAACCTGCAAGAGAAAAAAGCCCCACATCTCTGGGTTGTTATTGTGCAACCAGGAAATTTCTCTTTTCCTTCTGCACGCACTGCAAGCCTTCTTGCATCTGTCAGAAAGGACCCAGTCACCTGCAAATAAATATTGTACTCTATTTTTTTAAAAAAAATGCAAACACATCCCTTCCTTGCAGAGGGTTCAGCCAGATGACCCTTGGGGGTCCCTTGGTGGCTACTGGCTGTTGCTCTCCCAGCACCTGCCCTTTCACTCCCTGCCACCTGAATAACCTGCAAAAAGGCCCAAAATCAGTAAGAACAGTAAGTCTAGGGTTGCTCAACAACAACTTTGCCAACTTTTTGCCTGGATTTTCATATTTTGAAATATGCCAGCCCTACTCTCACATGACGTCTTGCCCGCAGCTGCTGAATTGTGTGTCTGCCTCTCTTCGAAATCCCTTCCTTACTCAAACAGCCCCAACAAAACAAAACAGAAAGTTTGTGGAGAGAAATGTGTCATCATAGACACGGGCTGGAAAATTCCCCAATTGCTGCAAGGCCCACGCGGTCAAGTTGCATGCATGGGATTTGGCACACTTATAATCACTGGAAGGGACCAGGTCACTTGAGAGCTTTTTAAACAATGAGACTGGAAAAGAAAAGAAAAAAGACTGTTATATTAACATACCTGAATATGCAGGTGTGTATATTCTTATTATCTGTACAGCTGGAAGGGACCCCGAGAGTCATCCAGTCCAACCCCTGCAATACAGGAATCTCAGCTCAAACTTCCAGGAAAGATGGCCAGCCAACCTCTGCAATAATTGTCAGTAACCTAATATATTCTGTGTAAAACTCATTCCCAATATCATGGTATTTATCCAAAGGAGGTCTGCCTCTATGAGAAGTCCATTCATACGCTGCCAATATTGTCATGTTGTCGAGCCATTGATGAAGGAATAGGGCCCTCGTATTTACGGGACTGCCTCTCCTGGTCTGCCCCACAGAGGACCTTAAGGTCCATGAATAGTTTAGAAGTCCCGGGCTCTAAGGAAGTCAGACTATCCTCCACCAAAGCCAGGGCCTTCTCAGTGGTGGCTCTGACCTGGAGGAATGCTCTGTCCCATGACACCAGGGCCCTGCAGGATTTAACCTCCTTCCGCAGGGCCTGTAAGTCAGAGCTATTCCGCCTGGCTTTCAATTTGAACTTAGCCTGATCTTTTATTCCCCTTCCTTCCCTCCCTCTCCCCTTTTTATGAACATTACCCGCTCTGAGACCCCACAGCTAATTCTCCCCTGGTCTCCTCACTGGCCCAAATAGGACTAATTTAGCCAGCTAGCCCTGGCTAAATAAACATCTAATGTTTATTTGATGGATTTTCTCCCTAAACTGATTTTTGAATTCTGCATTTATTGTTATTCACATTTTATACTGTATTTTATGCTGTTTTTTGTTGCATCAATTAAGTGGTTTAAATTTGTTAGCCACCCTGAGCCTGGTTTTCAGAACCGGGAAGGGCGGGGTATTAAAAAAAATTATTATTATTATTATTATTATTATTATTATTATTATTATTATTATTCCAATTCATCCATATCAGTCTCTTGGCCACCACTGGGCAGCCTAGAATCCATTTTTGCTGTTGTCAATTTCCATACAATGAGTATATGGAGAGTAAGGAATATTGTGTGTAGTTTTGGATGCCTCAGCTCAGAAATCCAATGCTTTTGAACCTCATTCTGAGGAGAAATCTGCAAAATAACTAAGCATGTATTAGGAGCCTCTCCAGAACCGGCCCTACTAAATATTTTTCAAGATGACAATGCACACTAACATTACAAAAAATATCATAAGCTACTTTGCAGTGTCATAACTAGACATTGGAGAGACCTGTCAGGAGTGAACATGGGCCACTGGTACAAGACTGTATGAGAAACAACCCTACTAGAGGGGGACATAATCCACAGAATCTAAGTAGGAAGGGACCCTGAGGGTCATCCAGTCCAACCCCCTGCAATGCAGGAATAGGCAGCTGTCCCTTACAGGAATCGAACCTGCAACCTTGGCATTTCTTTTTACCCTTTCTTTCTTTCTCTTCCCTCTTTCTTACTCTTTTTCGTCCCTCTTTTCCTTTGATAAGATATTTAGATTCAAGTTTTCGTTTGGGGTGGGGAAAAGATATTTTTGTGCCTTTTTTCTTCATACTCTAACAAGCAAACAGAAATCAGAAACAGCCCTGCTGGAAAAGCTAACCAACAAACTGAAATCAGCACAAATGAAAGAGGATGGCGTCACCCTGTTGTGGCTCCCCTTTATTATATATACAGCCCCAAAAGACAACAGCCTAAGCCCCCTGACAGCATGGTTAGCTTGACCCAACAACCTTCGTCCCACAGAGAGACAAAAACTCAGTACAAGCAGCCGCATGTGATAGAATGAATCCTCACAATTATTATGTGTCCAAGAACAGTTGCAGCAGCTGGGGATGTTTAGCCTGGGAAAGAGGAGACTGAGAGGAGACAGGAGAGCCATCTTCAAATAGCTCAAGGGCTGTCACAGGGAAGATGGAGCAAACTGGTTTTCTCCTGCTCTGGAAGGTAGGACTCGAACCCATGGCTTCAAGTGACAAGAGAGGAGTTTTTAACTCAACATCAGGAAGAACTTTCTGACAGAAAGAGCTGTTCGACCATGGGATGGAAGATGATGGACTCTCCTTCCTGGGAGGTTTTTAAGCAGAGGGAGATTCCAGGATTGCAAGGAGGTTGGACTAGATGGTCCCTGGGGTCCTTTCCAACTCTACAGTTCTATGATTCTATGATGCCGTGCACAACCTGCCCTTTGAGCAGCCTGCTTTTCCCGTTCAGGAACAGCAGGTGGCGAAGGAAGGATGCTGGTTTCATGCAACTGGGCATTTGGGGAAGGGCTTGAACGGCAGGATCTCTCCCACCCTGCAGGTAGAATCTGAATGAAGAGCATCAGCCTGGTGGAGCAGAGGATGCGGAGGATGGAGAAGAAGTCGGGATTCGTGGCCGTCTCCAAAACAACACACGATTCCAAAAACTTCTCTATCCTTCAGGAAAAAAATTGTGCCTCTCCAAATTTTTGCAATGCATCTCTGCAGCCAAAGAAATGTTAGGGGGAAATGTGCATTTAAAAATGCAGATAGGTATCTGCAAAAATAACATACAGGAATGCATTGCATATGGGCTTGCAGGAAGGTGCTTATTAGGAGAAAGGCAGGCTGGAATTCTGAAGGATTTTCACAAGGACTTTAAAAAAATGGAGCAAACATTTCCCAAAAATCTGGCAAACAAAATGGAGGATTGGGAAAATGTGGAACTGAGAGTCCTTGAAATTGACAGGCTTGTCCTTCCGCATATGATGATGATGGTGATGATGATGATGATGATAGTGATAAAACATCAGACATTAAAAGCTTCCCTAAACAGGGCTGCCTTCAGATGTCTTCTAAAAGTCAGATAGTTGTTCATCTCCTTGACATCTGACGGGAGGGCTTTCCACAGGGCGTACTGAGAAGGTCTTTCAGGACCGGTGTTATATGGTCTCGGCAGCCACATACAAAACTGAGCATCATTTACTAGAAAGGCCTTTGGTCTGATATAACTTATGGCCGTGATGTAATAAATCACATCCTGGCGCTAGTCCTCATGAGAAAGCAAATGTCGCTGAGTCATTGATCAGGGTCTGTGGACTTTCCTCTGTCTACCGAAGTAAATGTTCTCTCTTTTTTTATCCCCATGTCGCTAGTCCTCATGAGAAAGCAAATGTTGACGCGTCATGCCTAGGGCTTGTGGACGACCTCTGAACTAAATGTTCTTTTCATTTTCCCTCAGTCGCCATGAAGAAACATTTCCTCCTTCTCCCTGAGAGTTTCCCGCCTCTGAATCATCTTTCCCTTCCACACCCTAGAGAATAAACGCATCTCCCTCCATTCTGCTGCATCACTCTGTGCGCCTTTGTTCCCCAGGTGCCAAGATCAATAGCGCTTGCATAATTCATAATCCAGGCTGGGTGGGTGGGAAAGCCATGAGGGGCTCTTACATGCAGGGTGTGCCTGCCTCGCAAGGAAATACTTTTAACCCTGCAAGAAAGATCAGGGTGCCAGAGGCAGCGGGGCAGACTGCGAACCCCACAGTCCTTATGCTCAAGACTGTGCTATGATAAAGAAGCAGAAGAACCCAAGAAGTGCCTGGCTGCTGCATAAGACCCAAAGGGCCTGGACAGCTCAGTCAGTAGAGCAGGAGACTCTTAATCTCAGGGTTGTGGGTTCGAGCCCCACACTGGGTGAAAGATTCCTGCATTGCAGAGGGTTGGAGTAGATGACCCTTGGGGTCTCTCCCAACTCTTCCATGATTCTGTGATCTAGCCCAGTGGCCAAATACCAGTCTATGATTCTATGGCCATAACAGATTGGAGAACTGGGCCAAAACTAACAAAATGAATTTCAGCTGCCCCTCCAAGTGCCCCTATTTTCCAGTACAGTCCCAGATTTACAAAATCAAATCATTGTAGAGTTGGATGGGTCCCCAATGGTCATCTAGTCCAACCCCAAAAGGAGCTGTCCCAGTTTCTGATTTGATCCTGGAATGTCCCGCTTTTCCTTATGGTGTCCCTATTTTCACTGGAAAAATGTTGGAGGGTGTGGAGTTCTGCAAACCCCGAGCCAAGGAGATGAGGAACTCTACTACCTATAGAAGACACCAGAAGGCAGTCCTGGATAGGGAAAATTTTCAGTCTTTTATTATGTTTTTATGTATGCTGGAAGCCGCCCAGAGTGGCTGCTGCATCCCAGTCAGATGGGTGGGGTATAAATAAGACTTTTTTATTATTCTTATGGAACAGGACGTCCCAATTTCCACTGGAGAAATCTTGGAGGGTATGTTTCAATGGGGACAAATGTACGGTTCTGCACTTAGGCAGGAAGAACCAGATGCACCAATATAGGATAGGGACACCTGGCTTACTAACATTACATGTGAAAAGGATCTTGGGATCTTAGTAGACTGCAAACTTGACATGAGTCCACAGTGTGATGCAGCACCAAAAAATGCTAATGCTATTCTAGGCTGCATCAACAGAATTCTAGTGTCCAGATCAAGGGAAGTCATAGTACCATTCTATTCTGCCTTGGTCAGCCCCCACCTGGAATACTGTGTCCATTTCTGGGTTCCACAATTTAAGAAGGATGTTGTCAAGCTGGCTTTGACAAACCTTCCTCTTCACTAAATGTCTTGCAATATCCTCTTTCATCCACCTACAAAAACAATTCAAAGATTAATCACAATTGCCATAGCTAGCTGATTTTCTTTTCATGCATATCGTGGACATCATAGATTCCAACAGTTTTTTCTTTTTTTCCATGTTCTGGAATGACCTTTGCATTGCAGGGGGTTGGGCTAGATGACCCTCGGGAAGAAGGAGGAGGAGGGGGAGGAGATTTTTAAATTTTCACTTTAGCGGTGGTGGGCAAATTACCACCCATTCTGGGATGCTCTGTGAGCCAAGGGCTTTGCACCTGTCTGTTGGCACCCTCTTTCAATAGCTTTTAATATCTCCAGTCCGAAAAGAGAAAAAGAGGCATGAAAGCAGGGAGGGGAGTTTGCTGTGCCCAAAACTTTGCCCCTGCCTGCAGACGCTGGGAGAAAGATCTGATTGTTTTGCATGGAAAGCCGAGGTTCGCCCCGGCAGATGAGAAGCAATCAAGGGCATAGTGACCTGATGCCAAGGAGGTGATGCGAGGGGCGTGGGCATTCCAAGCCAGAGACCTTTCGTTACCTGCATATGAAAAAGATTAGCAAAGGACATGGCATCTCAAAGCCTGGATAGCTCAGTTGGTGAGAGCGTGGCGCTGATCATGCCAAGGTTGCAGGTTCGATTCCTGCCTTGCAAGGGGTTGGACTAGATGATCCTCAGGTTCCTTTCCACTTCTACGATTCTATGAATCCAGCTCTCTCCACAGCCACCAATCTGCCAATGGTGTGGCTCTGTGTAAGGCAGCTTCCCTACTCCCCCATCAGATGGGAGGGATGATATTATTATTATTATTATTATTATTATTATTATTATTATTATCCTCCAGGATTACCTCTTCACAAACACAGCCCTGCACTACAACTCCCAAATCCCATGAAGCTTCAGCTGGGCGCTCAGCCCTCTTGCTCCCAAGTCCTGCCTCTTTGTCGCCTCCTTGCTTCCTCCCAGCAATTGCATCACACTGTAGGCTCCCTGGGGGCAGAGACCTGTCGGGTTTCCTGCTTTTGCAATTTGTAATCTGCAGATTGGGGAGCCTGTCAAAAAGCTGAAGACAGATGCAACATCACCCTCTCTCCTCTGCCCAGGGGCAAAGCGGATCCGGCACAAACAAACATCCCCAGATTCAGTGATGTAAGAGCCCCGCTCAATCTGTGTCAAACCAAACTGGGTCAGCAGGGCCAAAAGGCGGAGATCCCGCTAAGTCAAGCAAGAGAGAGCAGGGCATGCCAGGGCACGAACTCTGAACTGCGAGTGCTGCACCAATTATTTTTAAAGCAATATTATGTTTTTACACAATGGGAAACATGTACATCCAGGTTCAGACCCCCCTTTTCTGAAGCTTCCTGGGTGGTTTTTGTTGTGCTTCAGACATAGACATAGAATCATGCAGCTGACAAGGACACCAGGGGTCATCTAGTCCAACCCCCTGCAATGCAGGATTTCTTTGCCCAAGGTGGGGTTCAAACCCGCAACCCTGTGATTTCAATCCCATCTAATTGCAATCAGGAGCCACAGAAATGCAAAACTGGTTTCATAAGCCCATGGGGGACCTAGACCTAAGTTTCCTTAAACTGCAGCCACTCCTGCCAATTGATTTTGAAACCAAGGGACGTCTTGGTTTGTGTGGCGTGGTCATCAACGGTCAATTTTTCTTTTTAAAAAGAAAAAAACTTCCATTGGGCTAGTGGAAGAAGTTTCCTTAGGCAAATATGTGAAAGTCCTTTGTTTGAGCTCAAGCCATTGCTATTGCACAGAAGTATCAAGAGATATGGGTGTCATTTTTCTTGCATTCTCTTAGCTGCCTAGAAGCAAATATGTTGGAATCAGCCCCCAATTGTTTTGTTTTCAAAGCTCTTAGAGGAATTCTGCAAGAATCTGTGTGATCTGCTCTTACAATGTCCCACACAGGCAACTTTGGGGGGAAGGAAGACCATTTACAGAAGCCATCCTGGTTTCTGATTTGATCCTACTTTCCCATTGGACGTCCCTATTTTCATGAGAGAAATGTTGGAGGTTATGGAGTTATGTGACCCCCAAGCCAAGGAGGTAAATAACTATACAACCTTTAGAAGACATCTTAATTCGGTTGGGAGCCGCCCAGAGTGGCTGGGGAAACCCAGTCAGGTGGGCGGGGTATAAATAATAAATTATTGTTGTTGTTGTTGTTGTTGTTGTTGTTATTATTATTCTCTTATATATGTTGGAAACCACCCAGAATGGCTAAGGGAGCTCAGGCAGATGGGTGGGTAGTATTGTTGTTGTTGTTATTAAAGACAACCCTGTTTTCATCAGAGAAATGTTGGAAGGCATGGAGAGGGTAATAAAAACAATTAACTTGACCGTACAGAAAAGTTCTTTGATGTTAATTACTTTATTTATTTTTAAATCTTAACCTTTCTTCATAGGGGAGTTGCTCCAATCCCTGGATCATTTGGGTTGCTCTTTTCCAAAACTTTTTTCAAATCCTGAATATCCTTTTCCAGAGGAGGCGACCAAAACTGACCACAGCATACATCCCAATGCAGCCTCGCCGTAGATTTGCATAATTGCATTGATAGGCTGCCAGTTTTGTTTTCGATTCCTTTTTTAATGAAAGGAAAACACCTTTTGCAAACAGATGAAATCAAACAACGCAGCTGCCTTCTTCCTGGTCTGTGGTTCAGAGTCAACATGGGAAGGTGCCACTTGAAAAAATCTGACACCTATTTTTCCCCCTGGGCGATGCAAACACCCAGGTGCCTCTGACACCCAAAGAACTTATGACACCCACTAGAGGCGGGTGCTCAGAGCCAAGGCGATAAATTGGAGGCACCCAGTTGTTTTGCACCTGCAAGGAGAGGCCAGGAGGGAGCTGCTATAAAAAAAATGAGGGTGCACAAACATAGCAGGCACAAAATCTGCAGGAAACCAATCCTTCGCCTTTCAGAATTTATGAAATATTCTCTGAGGAAATCACGCTTTATTTTAGCATGCAGAAGCTGTATTGGGAACTCCCAGACCCTCCAACATTTCTCTGTTGAAAATAGGGACGTCGCATTCCATAATGATAATTTTACTATTTACACCCCACCCATCTGACTGGGTTCCTCAGCCACTCTGGGCAACTTCCAACATATATAAAAAACATAACGAAGGAGAATGTGCATTGAAGGAGAATTATATGAAAATAATGTACCAGTGGTACTTAACACCTATAAAATTAGCAAAGATGTATAGAATTGCTTCAAATGTATGTTGGAAATGTAAGGAGAAGGAAGGCACACTCTACCATATGTGGTGGACGTACAAGATAACGAAAGCCTTCTGGGAAATGATATATAATGAGTTGAAAAAATGTTTAAAATGATGTTTGTAAAAAAACCAGATACCAAAGGAGCAGAAACGACTCTTTTTTTCTTCCTTTCTTTCTTGATCACTCATAGCCGAGTAACATTGTCTTCCATAAACACGGTTTTAAAAGTGAGTTCGTAAGTTACTGTGGAGGCCAATTCTGGATCCACACGTCCTTCCACAGTGGGGACATTGGTTTCCAGGCGGGAGTTGATCCCGGTGAGTGTTTGCCAAGCGTGCCTCCCTCTTAGCCTGTTTCTTCCTTTCGTCCTGAGTTTGAGTGTCTTCAAAGTCCAGGATACCTTTGGGAAAGGCTATTCTCCAATTGGAGCACTCACAGGCCAGAGTTTCCCAATTGTTGGTGTTGATACTACTTTTTTTTTTAGATTTGCCATGAAAGAGTCTTTAAACCTCTTTTGTTGACCACCAGCATTACGCTTTCCATTTGTAAGTTTGGAATAGAGTATTTGCTTTGGAAGACGATCATCAGGCATCCGCACTACATGACCAGTCCAACAAAGTTGATGTTGAAGAATCATTGCTTCAACACTGATGATCTTTGCTTCTTCCAGTACACTGATATTAGCCTGTCTTCCCAAGTGATGTGTACAATTTTCCAGAGACACTGTTGATGGAATCTTTCGAAGAGTTGGAGATGGCGTTTATAAGTGGTCCATGTTTTACAAGCAGACAGCAAGGTTGGTAGTACAATAGCTTTGTAAACAAGCATTTTGGTTTCCCAGTCCTCAAATACTCTGCACTTCAAGCCGCAGTCGCAGAGCTCAGGAGATGCTGGATTTCAGCATCAGTGTTGGCCCTTGCGGAAAGCATTATCTTATAACTACTATTTACGTGCGCAACGACAGCAGCGCAGGTGCTACTGCCCAGAGTTGGAAAGATTAAGTCCTGACCAGAGACGAATGGTTGATGAAGATGATGGATTATGCCAAAATGGCGAGCATGACCGGGAGAATCAGAAACCAGGAAGAGAAGAACTTTAAGAAGGAATGGGAAAAAATTATAATGTATTTAAGAGAACACTGTAAACAACTAAAAACTTTGGCAGGATTTGAGTAACACTTGTATTGTGTTAAAAAACTAAGGGAAAGAATGGATTATTATTATTTTTAAATAGAGAAAATAAGTGAAGTTGTTGAAAAAATATTGATACAGTAATGGTAACCATGGAAGGGCGGAGGGGAGTCAAAGGATTCAGGGAATCCTAAATGATGATGTTAATGTTTAATGTTTGAATTTAAATTTGCAATGTAAAATTTACTAATAATAATGAAACATGAAATGTGGTTGTTGTTTTTTTAAAAAACCTCTCTATACAGAGTTACCTTTAGATGTCTCGGTGCTTGATAACTCCAGACCCTCCAACATTTTCCCAATGGAAATAGGGACATCCTAAGGAAAACATTCTGGAATAAAATCAGAAACCAAAATGGCTTCTGGGTCTGTCCCTGGAAAATAGGAGCACTGGAGGGTTTGCTGTACTAATAACTCCAAATATTTCCTCTGCAGAAGGAAATATGTTGTAGAAACCTTTCCCATTAGACAAATCCTTCAAATCTTGTCTTAATGACACATTTTGTGTATGAATAGAGGAGGTCTGTTACCTGAATTCCAGAACTAAGGTATTTGCCGTCTCAAAAGACTGGCCATGAGTGGCCATCCTCAGGTATCTTGACAGACAGGAGGCAAGCCATACTCTCGAATTTCTGTTGCAGATGCAGATTTCTGTGTGAGGCTTTTGGGTGTCTTTGGCTAAGGGGCGAGGCAATTGCCAAAGTCCCTAAAAGTTCCTGCGCAGCTTTGTTGGGGGTCGCAGTCACCTCCCTGCAAAAGAGCAGGAGACTCAGTTGCAACAGGAAAATAAAGGTCTTCTTTGCTTTCCTTCTGCTGGTTCCGGCCTCCATCCATTCTTCTCTGACCCATCAGGGACTTACAGGTGTCCCTTGGGGAGCTGGGCTGCAAAAACGAACCCCTTTGTTTGACGCGCAGCGTGAATTAACAGTGCAGAGTTTTAAGGAATAAGAGCTTTACTGTGTTAAAATCAACTTCTTCCTAAACAACACGCTTCCAGGCAGTCTGACTGAGATTCCATACTGCTCAGAACTGAGGGGACTGACTCTGACCGACATCTTACAGAGAAGAGAGAGAGAGAAAATGGCTGCCACTTATAAGGAGAATGAGTCACATGCCAGAGTGAGAAAATGGCTGCCGAGTCACATGACTCAGAGTGACTCCCCAGTTGGCAGTCAGGCCTGGAGAGCTTGACTCGGCCCCAATGCCTGGGCAGGCCCAGCCCTTCCCAGCCTGCCTTGCGGCTTCGGCTCTCAGGTGACTTGGTCACATGACATTGTTTCTATAATGGAGCCTTGCCAAGGAGAGCTGGAAGCAGCAACTGAGAATTGGGAGAGGACCTGTCACCTCCATGACAATGACCAGCAGACCCTCCAAGTGTCCCTATTTTCCAGGGACAGTCCTGGATTTACAGAAGCCGTCCCAGTTTCCATTTTGATCCCGGTTTTTCCTTAGGATGTCCCTATTTTCATCAGAGAAATGTTGTAGCGTATGAACTAAAGGTAAAGGGACCCATGACCAACTCTGGGGTTGCGGCTCTCATCTCACTTTACTGGCCGAGGGAGCCGGCGTACAGCTTCCGGTCATGTGGCCAGCAGGACTAAGCCGCTTCTGGTGAACCAGAGCAGCGCATGGAAACGCCGCTTACCTTCCCGCCGGAGTGGTACCTATTTATCTACTTGCACTTTGAGGTGCATTCGAACTGCTAGGTTGGCAGGAGCAGGGACTGAGCAACGGGAGCTCACCCCGTCGCAGGGATTCGAACCGCCAACCTTCTGATAGGCAAGTCCTAGGCTCTATGTTTTAGACCACAGCGCCACCCGTGTCCCAGGGTATGAACTAGCCCGTCAACATTTCTGTCCCAGGGTGGCTGGCCATCCAAATTTAAATGTTCAGAAGGTAGAGGACTCTCACCTCTTGCACCCTTTTCCTCCTTGTGAATGGAACTCCCTGCCAGCCACAGATTTTAGTCCCGCTCACCCTTTGAGCCAATCCCCTTTTTAATCTTATCCAGGGCCAAATTGCACATGGGCTTGTTCCTTTATTTGCACCCTGATTTCTCCAAGCCAAGCCCAGATACAGCAACTGAGCGGCACATGGCTTGAGGAGATGAAATATACTCGGCGTCGTGTAGTGATTTCATGCTCTTTATTGCAGCTTGTAAAACAGTGAAGGAATTCCCCCCCCCCCAAAAAAAAACTTCTGGCTTTATATACATTATTAACACAATGGGTCCCTTCTGACAGACTGGTTGACAGCCATTTGGAGTACGAGTCTCAGCGGTGGCCTCGTCAACTGGCAACTGCTGGTAGGCCTGGGCCAAGTCTAGCTTGCCAAAAATCTTAGACCCTGCCAGGGTGGCAAGGACATGGCTGACCACTGGCACTGGGTATGTGTGGGCCGTGAGGGCCTTGTTTGTGGTACATTTGTAGTCTGCGCAGATGTGGACAAAGCCGTTGGGCTTGATGGGCATGGTGATCGGGGTTTCCCAGGGGGCATTGGGCACCGGCTCAAGCACTCCTTGTTCCACAAGCCGGTCTAATTCCTCGTCTATGCGGGGTTTCAGGGCAAATGGGACTCAGCAGGCCTTGACTCGGCAGGATCTAGTTGTAGGCCAACAGGGGGCCAGTATATCATCCCAATGCTCCGTCAAAAACCTCCGGAAATGCTTTGCATATGGCATCCACATAGGAGCTGGTGTGGTTCACCCCAGTGATGGCTAAGCTGGCCTAGGGCCCCTTGACCACAATCAAGTCTAACTGCCACTTTCACCCTCAATCTTGTACATTGAAGGTTCCCACTCCCATCATGGGGACCTTACAATTTTGGAAGTTCTGGAGGGTGAATGGGGCCAGCCTGAGCTTGGGGCCACCATTTGGACACAACTTCTTTAATGTCCATGCTGAGATTATGGACAGGGTTGAGCCTGTTTCGAGCTCCATGCAGCACAGGGCCCCCTATATCTGTAAAGGTAAAGGGACCCCTGACCATTAGGTCCAGTCGTGGCCGACTCTGGGGTTGCGGCACTCATCTCGCTTTACTGGCCGAGGGAGCCGGCGTACAGCTTCCGGGTCATGTGGCCAGCATGACTAAGCCTCTTCTGGCGAACCAGAGCAGCGCACGGAAACACCATTTACCTTCCCACCCCACCGGAGCGGTACCTATTAATCTACTTGCACTTTGACGTGCTTTCGAACTGCTAGATTGGCAGGAGCAGGGACTGAGCAACAGGAGCTCACCCCATCGCAGGGATTCAAACCGCCGACCTTCTGATTGGCAAGCCCTAGGCTCTGTGGTTTAACCCACATTGCCACCCGCGTTCCTCCTATATCTGTACCTCAATGTATTTTTTCCCCAAGTTGGAATGGGCAACAGCTATACCTGACAGTCCGTGATCTCTGTCGAGTTGCTTTGGTGTGTCGGACCGCGGGGCCTGGGACTCTTAGGTCGGCTATCAGATGTGAGGCATCCTCTGCTCGTGGTTCTCCCCATATGTTGTGCAGTTCCCCTCTTCTGGCTGAGGCAGTTGTGGAAGCCGCTGCACTCGGTGCACGTCCTCCCTGTCGGATTATGAGTCGTCGGTGAGGTCTTCGTGGTGGATCCTCGGTTGGGACGATGAGTTCGGCTGGAATCCTTGCGCAGACCTCTCAGCGGCTTCGGTTGCCAGGGCCTCCTCTAGGGCAACCTGGAATGTCAGGTCCTTCTTGGCGTGGAGGCGCCACTTCAACTTCTCGTCCCTCAGGCCACCCATGAGCCAGTCGTGGAGCATGTTCTCCAGCTCTGTGAAGTTACAGAGCCTGGCAGCCTGGCAGAGGGAGGTCACATACCCGGTTATGGTTTCTCCAGGGGCCTGCTGCTTTGCGTAGAAGGCGTTGTGACACGCTACCACCGAGGCTTGCTGCGAGAAGTGCCCCTTCAGCCGTTCCATTATCGTGCTGTAGGGAACGGTCGTGATATTTTCAGGTGCGAGGAGGGCCCAGGCGATCTCGAACGTTTCCTCTCCGCAGACGCTGAAGAATGTTGCCCTCTTCTTAGCTGCGTCGGTGACGTCCTTTGCCTCCAGGAGGAACTTCCCAGTCTCCTGATGCTGGGCTGAATGGCATGAAGCTGTTGTCTGTTGCCATGCCGGGTCCTTGGGTCCTGGGGCTGTAGCCTGGATGTGCGGTGCGGTGCAGCAGTGTGGCCAGTGGTGGGCTGTGGTGCGGTGCACGGTGGACAGCTCAGCAGGATCCCACCTTCGTCGCCAGTGAAATATACTCGGAGTCGCATAGTGATCTCATGTTCTTTATTGCAGCTCGTAAAACAGTGAAGGAATCCATCCTCCCCCCAAAAAACCTCTGACTTTATATATATTATTTACACAATGGGTCCCGTCTGGTTGACTGATTCTGCTTCCCTCCTGGAGCTGGATTGGGCTGCTCCTGCAGGCCAATCGGGTTCTTGCATTCTAGGTTCCTACCTGCCTATTGTTCTAGGATCCAAGCTTAATACATAACATGAGACTTAAAATGTTTCATCGCAACACATCAGATCACTTAGGGATGTTTCTTCGTGTCATTTAAAATTTGCAGTGCCCATCAATCTTTCTTTAAAGCACGCTGGTTGGTGGTGGTAACATCTATTATTGGACTACTGCAATGTGCTTTCTGTGTGGCTGCCCTTGAGAATGGTCCAGAAGTTGTAGCTGGTGCAAAATAATAAGAATAAGAACTTATTTCTTATATCCGCCCATCTGACTGGGTTGCCCCAGCCTTCTGGGGGGCTTCCAGCACATAGAAAAACATAGTAATCCCTAAGATTAGGGATTAAAGGGACAGAAATTCCAAAAAAGATGATTAAATTGTCTAGGCACAAAAGTGGAAGGAAGAAGAAGTTCCCACCAAAGAAGAATGGAGGATAAATAAGGTTGTTTCATTATGTTTTGATAAGCTGCCTAGAGTGGCTTGAGCAACAGTCACATAGGCAGGGTACTGATAATAAAATGGTGGTGGTGGTTGACTGTCAGGTCTTTGACCGCAATAAAGATTGATTGGTTGGTGGCAGTGGTGGTTGCCTATGCTGAATTGGCAAAGTTAACAGCCAAAATAGGAGAACCAAACGATTATTGCTTTGTGGAAGGATAGAAGCCCTTTTCAGACTATTTAAGGAAATATTGCAGTTTGATTAACTCGCAGGCAGGATTAGAAATGAGAGCAGCAGAAGAAATTAGAGATTACAGTATCGAGAAGGAAGTGCGCAGCAGAGGGGAAGAAATTAGATCACTGTGGAAAATGGGGTGGAAGTCGGAAAAAGATTAATTTCTTATTTGTTGATATATGTTAAATCTTTGAAAAATTAATTAAAAAATTATAAAACTGAAATAAAATACCAAACATTGAAAACTTCCTTATACAGATCTGCCTTCAATGACTTCTAAAAGTTGTGTAGTTATTTATTTCCTTGACTTCTGCTGGGAGGGTGCCACCACCGAGAAGGCCCTGATTCCTTGAAACCTGTCTTCTCGCATGGAGGGAACTACCAAGAGACCCTCAGAAAAAGGCAGAGTATAAATAAAGATATAGCAAGAATGATAAATACAGAGCACAAATTATTAGTAGTATTATTTGTATTCATTGCATGCCCAGGTTCCCAGGGCAGGTTGTAACATTTAAGAATGAAATGAAAACAATGGAAGCAGCTGACAAGGGAAAGCAGAGTCCAGCGACACACCAAACAATGAGATGTTTCATAGGTTGCTGGGTTAATCTCCTTTGGGTGAGTAAAATCCAGGTGCCTTCCCTCGAGATAAATCGCTGCCTGTGCCAGGATATTGAGAGGGTGGCTCTGGGCATGTCCCTACCTCTCTCTCCTTTCTCTCTCTCTGTCCTTTTTCACATGGTTATTGCAAGGGGAAAACAGATCCAGCTAATTCCAGGTGCCTAATCTGTATCGCAAATTATTCCAAGGAATGGATGGTGATTTCCCAATCAAGGCCCTCGTAGCAGGAAAGCAGGAAACTGGAACAAGGAGGAAGGGTGGGGAGATGTGCAACATCTGCCGCTCCTTGTCTCCCATGGAGCAACTCTGGCCTCTCTCCTTCCACCTTGGCACATGCACAGCCATTGGTAGGAATTTCAGGAGAGAGCCTGCAGCACCCGGATCAGGCCAAATGGGTCCCACCGAATCCAGCATCCCCACCTCAGCCACATGCCTCTTCTAGGAAGCAGGCAAGCAGGACCGTCTGAATGCAACAGCCATGGTCACGGGGGGAGCAGGGTTTCCTCTGGGGTAGCCCCTCAATTGGTGGAAGCCATCTTTATACAGATATAGATCCATCACTGATATAATAAGCAGAGCCTGCTGGATCAGGCCAGTGGCTTACTAGCAGTACATGTGAAAAGGATCGAGGGGTCTTGGTGGACCACAAGCTGAACATGAGTCAACAGCAAAAAAAGCTAACACTATTCTAGGCTGCATCAACAGAAGCCTAGTGTCCACATCAAGGGAAGTCACAGTGCCACTCTATTCTGCCTTGGTCAAGCAACACCTGGAATCCTGTTTCCAATTCTGGGCACCATGTTTTAAGAAGGATCTTGACAAGCTGGAAGGTGGGCAGAGGAGGGAGACCAAGATGATCAAGGGCCTGGCAGCCGGGCCTGATGAGGAACGGTTGAAGGAATTGGATCTGTTTAGCCTGGAAAAGAAGGGACGCGGGTGGCAATGTGGGTTAAACCACAGAGCCTAGGGCTTGCCGATCAGAAGGTCGGCGGTTCGAATCCCCACGATGGGGTGAGCTCCCGTTGCTCGGTCCCTGCTCCTGCCAAGTAGATAAATAGGTACCACTCCGGCGGGAAGGTAAACAGCGTTTCCGTGTGCTGCTCTGGTTCGCCAGAAGTGGCTTAGTCATGCTGGCCACATGACCCGGAAGCTGTATGCCAGCTCCCTTGGCCAATAAAGCAAGATGAGCGCTGCAACCCCAGAGTCGGCCACGACTGGACCTAATGGTCAGGGGTCCCTTTACCTTTACCTTTAGCCTGGAAAAGACGAAACTGAGAGGTGATATGATAGCCATCTTCAAATATATGAAGGGGTGTCTCCTACAGTTCTATGAGTCTATGACTAGTTAGTCTCTTTGCCACTAAAAATAAAATAAAACAGAGGCTCTGTGCAATGCCTCCATGGAGGAAAGCACCTCTGAGTTCAATAGGACCTACTCCTGAGTAAGCCTGCAGAAGGCTTCTTGTCTGCTCCCCTCCCTTCCACCACTTCCCAGGTGATTAAAAAAGCCTGGTTTCTTGCTGCATACAGTATTTAAATTTCTTTCCTTTCTCCAGGGCAATCTCCCCAAAGATGATAGATTGCATCTCTTATGCAAAAACGCAGAAGAAAGCCAAACAAAGGGTGCTGTCATTAGCCTGACAGAAGAAAGATTATGTTGCCTTTCTCATCTCCAAAGGTGTTCAGTGTTGCTGCCACATCATTCTGCAGGAAAAAAGAGGCGGGGGGGGGTTCTTGATTGCTGCATCAGGCAGAAGGACCACTTGGGGCCCGAATGAAGCTTCTGAAATTTGCAGCCCTGAAGTTCGGAAGCCCTGAAATTTGCAGAAATGCAGTTAAAATAGAAAACACCTCTAAACTTTTCTCTCTGTCTCTCAAAAACAAACAAAATCCCTCTGAACTGGACAGAGCAATTGTAATGTTTGCTTATGATGGATTTGGAGCAGGATTTGCTCCCAGAGCAAGAAATTTTGTGGGGTTTCCTTGAGTTATATATTTTTCCACATTATTTTTATTAATTTTCCAAATTATTACAAATCAAACCAAATTAATTTAATTTAATACAGTTGTTAAATTCCTTGTTGAGCATAAATCAAAAGCCTCCCCCCTTCTCCTCCCCTTCCTTTCCCAGCTGTTGTCAGGATTCTCAAGCTTCAAAGAAAACATTCAGATACCTTCAAAGAGCCAAGCCCAGTCCTTTCGGCAGCTGACTGATTACAGGCCATTAGCATATGGCAGTCCAGGAGCACCTCTTTATTAAGGCCAATTGTCCGAATTATGGAGGAACCAACCACAAATTATGCTGGACATGGAGGGACACACTCCCAGGTCGCACCCACTGTGCATTTCAAGTTGGCAGACACGGGCTTGAGCGGCACAGCAGGATGCAGTGAGCTCCTCAGAACCCACTAGGGAACACTGCCAGGATTTTTGCCTCATAAATCCTGGCTTTCCCCTGCCTGAACGGAGGGCAGCGAGGAGCCACCACCATTGAGTTTGTGACATGACCGGAAAGCCTCATTGATTTATATTTATTTATTGCATTCATATGTCTATTATTATTGCATTTGCATTTATAGCGCACCTTTCCTTTTCTAAGGAGCTCAAGGGTGACCCACGTGGTTCTCTCCCTCCTCATTTAATCGCCACAACAACCCAGCGAGGTTGGTTGGGCTGAAAGGCAGCAATCGGTCCCCAAGATCACATCCATCAGGAAGGATTCTGTCCTCTTGGGGAAAGTCACATTATTCTTTTCTTAATTTTATTAAGTATTATGTCCCCAAATGCCTTTGGCTTAATGTAAGATCCACCACATGTGATAAAATGACCCCTCACTGGCCTTACATTTCCAATACTTATTTGATACATTTTTGTAAATTTGAGCCAGCTTCTTTGGGGGTAAATACCATCTATAAAGGGACACAGGTGGTGCTGTGGGTTAAACCACAGAGCCTAGGACTTGCTGATCAGAAGGTTGGCGGTTTGAATCCCCGCGACGGGGTGAGCTCCCCCCGGCTCTTGCCAACCTAGCAGTTCGAAAACACGTCAAAGTGCAAGTAGATAAATAGGTCTCACTCCAGCAGGAAGGTAAACGGCGTTTCCGTGCGCTGCTCTGGTTCGCCAGAAGCGGCTTAGTTATGCTGGCCACATGACCCGGAAGCTGTACACCGGCTCCCTCGGCCAATAAAGCGAGATGAGCGCCGCAACCCCAGGGCCGGTCACGACTGGACCTAATGGTCAGGGGTCCTTTTACTTTTACCATCTATAAAGCATCTTGTAATAGGTTTTTTTAAGCCATAACACGCTATAAATTTCCTTCCTATTTTCCCAAGCTTTTCCTAGGCAGCCATATCTATATTATATACTTGGCTAACTTAACCATTGTTATTTTAAAATTTTCATTCTTCGTTTCCCATGCTAGCAGCAACTTTTACATTTCAGAAGTTCATTTCTCATCCTTTTCACCTAAACCTGTCTCAAAGCTGGAACTTTCCTCAGCAAATCCATTCTTTAAATCCCTTTTATCGATTTCATTTAACTGAGGATATTGGAACCACCAAGTTTTGCACTTCATCAAACTTTTTAAGCTTATGTTCATTCCTCTCTTCCAAACTGACTCCGAAAATCACCCTTCAAAGGTTACGACTGAAAACATTTGTGCTAATCTGGGCAAACTCATTCTTGTGTGACCCACTTCCATTATTCATCAGCCACCCAGAAATAATAATAATAATAATAATAATAATAATAATAATAATAATAATAATACCGGTAATTTTATTTTCACCCGCCTATCTGACTGGGTGGAAACCAAATGCTGGATTGTTCCAGCTTAATGGAGTTAGTTTGGGGAAAGTTTTACAAAAATTTTTTCCAAAAAAGCAAAAGAAACCCCAAAATGATTTCTCGCCCACGTATCTCTTCCCATATGTTTTCAGTGTGGGATTAAGGGCTCTTCCCCATAGGATTTTTCCAGGGGAGTCCCCAGGACAGTTTTCTGCATGTTCCTTCCTTCTTCAGTCTTCAGATTGATGTCTCTCCAAGCAAAGGCCTCCGTCTTATCCTTTCCACACTCTCTTTGTTTCCACAAAGCTAAGGATGCAAAAGCAAGCAGGGACTTTTGTCTGGAGATGTTGCCTTTCGCAGCCAACGCCCAAACGCCACCCCAGGGCGAAACCTGCAGGCAAAATGGGTAACTGGGTCAGGGCAAAGGGGTTCTTGCAAATGTGGAGCAGCTGGCAAGAGCCTCATCCTGCTTCATCCTGAGGCCACAGCAACTGATACGCTGACAGCAAGCGGGCAGTTCTCCAGAAGAAAATATCCCCCCCCCCAAAAAAAAACCCGGTGAGAAGTTCAGTGTCTATTTTCCGGCTTTGCTGCGTATGTTCATCTGGGAGGCAAATGAGCTTCTGCTCCCACAAGGAGAGTATGGCGCCTGGGCAGTGGCATAGCAGGGGTTGCCAGAACCTGGAGAAAGGAAATTATTCATAGATTCATAGAATGGTAGATCTGGAAGGGACCCCGAGGGTCATCTAGTCCAACCCCCTGCAATGAGGGGTTGCTGTGGTCTATGACATTCTCTCTGTCTCCAGTTGTGGCTCTCTGTCTGTGGGAATGCTCTCCCCAGGAAAGTTCACCTGGTGCCTTCATTACAGGTAAAAAGAAAAGGTAAAGGGCCCCGGACAGTTACGTCCAGTCAAAGGCGACTATGGGGTTGTGGCGCTCATCTCACTTTCAGGCCGAGGGAGCCGCCGTTTGTCCACAGACAGTTTTCCAGGTCATGTGGCCGGCAGGACTAAACCCCTTCTGGCACAACAGGACACTGATGGAAACCAGAGCGCACGGAAACGCCATTTACCTTCCCGCCGGAGTGGTTCCTATTCATCTATTGCACTTTGATGTGCTTTCAGACTGCTAGGTTGGCAGGAGCTGGGACCGAGCAACGGGAGCTCACCCTGTTGTGAGGATTTGAACCACCAACCTTCCAATCAGCAAGCCCAAGAGGCTCAGTGGTTTAGACGACAGGGCCACCCGCGTCCCTGTCTTCATTATACACCTTTAGGCGCCAGGCAAAACGGTTCCGTTTTAACCAGGCCTTTGGTTGATCTGATTGACATCCTCTGCCCTGTTTAAAATGTGGCTCTTTTTTGTGGGGGGGGTTACTGGGTTGTTTTTATTTTGATATACCTCTGGGTATAGGGCAGTATATAATTCAATAAATTAATAACAACAAACTGCTCCTCCCCTCGCCCTCCCTGACTCGACTGTGGTCCTCAGCATCTTCTCCGGCTGCAGCGGCAGGAAATGGCTCACAGGCCTCTGAAATTCTCTGAAAACAGGAAATGGGGTCAGGTGCTTTTCGACGTACCAGCAAATCTCATCTCCGCAACCAGACGTTAGGAGGTCGGCCTGCGCCATCTCTGAGCTCCCTCGAAGGAAGCTCAGCACCCAACCGGGCGCCCAGTGCTGGCCCCGGACTCTCCTGGGATCCTGGAAGGACTTTCCTATGAGAACTCCCAGAAAGGTAAGAGGAAGAGACACCAACCAAAGAGAGATGGCTTATGAAATGAATGGATTCTGCTGAAATGGTGAAACTGGCTGCAAAACAAATGGAAAACCACAGAATGGTAGAGTTGGAAGGGACCCCGAGGGTCATCTAGCCCAACCCCCTGCAATGCAGGAATTGCAGCCAAATCCTGGGTTTGTACAGGGTGCTGAGAG
The DNA here is from genome assembly GCF_027172205.1 of Podarcis raffonei. Taxonomy (NCBI): domain Eukaryota; kingdom Metazoa; phylum Chordata; class Lepidosauria; order Squamata; family Lacertidae; genus Podarcis; species Podarcis raffonei. Next base: position 977,045 of record NC_070619.1, on the reverse strand, counting down.
TTGCCAGGAGACCCCATTCCTCCTCACAGAGCTACTAGAGTGGCTGAGCAGCTAACACAACTCTCAGCGCCCTGAACAAACTACACTTCCCAGGATTCTCTGGAGGGAAGCCATGTAGGTCCTAAAGGATCTTCCCTCCGGTCCTAAAGGATCTTCACTGGCTCCCAGTACATTTCTGAGCTCAATTCAAAGTGTTGGTGCTGGCCCTAAATAGACTTGGCCCTGGATCCCTGAAGGAGCGTCTCCACCCCCATCGTCCATCCCGGACACTGAGGTCCAGCTCCGAGGGTCTTCTGGGGGTTCCCTCCCTGCAAGAAGTGAGGTTACAGGGAGGGCCTTCTCGGTGGTGGCACCCGCCCTGTGGAATGCCCTCCCTTCACATGTCAAGGAGATAAAGAACTACATAACTTTTAGAAGACATCTGAAGGCAGCCCCACATAGGGAAGTTTTTAATGTTCGATGTCTTACTGTGTTTTTATGATGTCAGAAGCCACCCAGAGTGGCTGGAGCAACCCATTCAGATGAGTGGGGTATAAGTAATACATTTATTATTATTATTAATATTATTATTTTATTATTTTGAGGCGCTTCTCTGTGTGCCCCCTCCATGAGAGAGTGGCAGCCCCAGAAGGAGCCTTTCCTACAGTGTCTCCCCTTGTGGAATGTGCTCCCCAGGGAAGCTCGCTTGGCACCAGTCAAAAATATTGTTCTGCAATCAGGCCTTGGGATCATCAACACTCTGTGTTTGTGGGCCGGAGGGGGGTAGTAGTTTGCTTTTGTTTTATTATGTGATCTATGTTCTCATTTTGCGATTTTATGAACCACTCTGATCTTCGGGTGCCTGGTGGTATTCAAATTTAATAACAAACAAGGCTAATCGGGTTCCCTTTCTCGGTATATTTTGCCCTTTTTCCAAGTCAAGCATCTGCTTCCAGTCTTAGCCCTTGGACAAAGCAGCAGAGATTTTATTTTTTTATTTCACTAATATTCACTTATTTACTGCTTAATCACAGAAAGGGCTTGTAAGTGATTTACAATGATAAAATAAAATAAATTCACAAATGTTGACACATAAATATCCTGAACTAAAACACACAGCAGAACAATCCTATTAGAAGGCCAAGATAAATCCATAGTTTAAAAAATGCAAGGAACCCCTCACCCCATAAAAGCCACACAGGAGGTAAAACTGAGACCCTTTTCAAGAGACGAAGGGAACGCCTGGGGGAGCCAAGACAGAGATGTTATGCTGCCCGTTCCTTATTACAATTGAGTAAAATCTTAGGGAGACTGCTGGTTCTTGCCAAGCTGCATCGTTCCTCGCTGGGATCCTGACCAAGTCATGGCATGCATTTGAAAAGCTGGCATTAATGACTGAAGTTCATCTGTTTCCCCAAATTAAGAGCTTGAAAGTGATTTTGAATAAATTGACTGCAAAAGTTTTGGGTTTTATTGTACTATCCTCCTCAGTGGGTCGTACAGACGGCTGTTCTGAATCATGCTTTCCATAGGGATGAGTTTATGGGAGCCGAAGAAAGTTTGGCGAAACACTGATTTCACTTCCCCCCTGCACAGGATCTGAGCTTGAATTGTGACTGAGAGCTGCGGGGGGGGGGGGTCAGCAATGCCTCCCGTCAAGGAAGAAGAAACCCCCTTGATCAGCAACAGAAGCAGCAACCTCTCCTTCTCCAAGACAGACGGCCTCCAGGTATATCTCTACCACCAGCTGAACGCGGCACAATCGGCCTCGGATTCAGCCGGCACCCTAAACTTCCCCCTAGGGGACTACACGGCGGAGGAGCTCTGCATCGCAGCGGCCAAAGCATGTGGTGAGTTTGAACACTTCTCAGCCGGAGCGTCACTTTCCGCCAGCTCTGGTGGGTGTCTCATTCGAAAACGCAGAGAGAGTCTCTCAGCCATCAGGAGACTATCTCCTAAGCAGCCCTTTTTTATTATTTTTTAGATTTATTAGATTCCACGTGAGCAACAGTAATATTACTCTCCCCTTTGGACATTTCCACACGCAGCAGTATCGAAATCTGCGGGGAAACACAGATTCAGAAACCCAGCCTTGCTAACACCTGCCTTCTTCTTTGCCAGGAATCCTCCCCGTCTGCCATTCCCTCTTTGCGCTGGCCAGAGAGGACCTCTCGGGGTGGTACGTGCCCAGTCATGTCTTTACCGTGGACGAGTCCTTCAGCCAAGTGCTCCTCTACCGGATCAGGTAGGGCACAGCGGTCGAAACTCAGCTATGCTAACTGACCCACCAGCGCTGGTGCCCTCCTGATGTTTCGGACTACAATTCCCATCATCCACCAACCCGTATTAAACTACAACTCCCATCAGCCACCAACCCGTATTAAACTACAACTCCCATCAGCCACCAACCCGTATTAAACTACAATTCCCATCATCCACCAACCCGTATTAAACTACAACTCCCATCAGCCACCAACCTGTATTAAACTACAACTCCCATCAGCCCTGGTGAAACACCTTCCCAACCTCCTCACAAAAGGGTCTTGTTTTCTCATGCAGGTTTTTCTTCCCCGACTGGTTTGGGTCCCAGAAATCGTTCCGCTGTGGGCTGGCCAGCGACCAAGTCAGTCCTGTGCTGGATTACCCAACCATAGACTACCTCTTCGCCCAGGTGAGTACAACTCCTTCTCCGAGATTTGGGGCGGGAGCAACAACTTGTAGGTCTGGAGATGACAAATTTGCAGCAACCCCTTTCCCCAAAGGCAAGGCCACTGGGAGTCCTGGGAAAGGGGCATGGAATTTATGGGGACCCTGGGAACGTTTCCTTCCCATGGACCCCTTGCTCCTCACAGTCCCGCAGCGATTTCCTCAGCGGCCGAGAGGAGATATCCCTGAGCATGGAGAACCAGGAGACCTGCCTGGGCCTTGCTGTGCTGGACATGCTGCGGATCTCCAAGGAGAGGAAGCGGAGCCTGGAGGAGACCTTCCGAAGTATCAGGTAAGGAGGAGAAGAAGCTCTCCCAGCAAGCAGGTCAGGGGAGGAGGGATCCATAGAAAGCGGAGGACTCTTTGGCCCCCTGTGGCCAAACCTGGAAGAGGCAAGAAGCTGCCTCCCTCTGAGCCAGACCATTAGAGCCGTGGAGTCGTAGGGTCATCTAGTCCAACCCCGCTAAAGCCAAGCTCTGCTGAAAGACCTCCATGAAGCTTCACCACCTCCTGAGGGCGACCCTTCCCCTGTGGAGCAGCTCTAAATGTCAGAAAGTTCTTCTTGATGTTGAGCTGGAATCTCCTTGGAACTTGAACCCATAGATTCAGGTCCTTCCCGCCAGAGTAGATATTTGAAGATGGCTCTCCTCTCTCCTCTCAAGTCTCCTCTTTCTCAGGCTAAACATCCCCAATTCCTTCAACCGTTCCTCATCAGGCTTCGTTTCTAGGCCCTTGATCATCTCGATCGCTCTCCTCTGCGCACCTTCCTGCTTGTCAATCCCCTTCTTAAACTGAGGTGCCCAGAACGGTACTCCAGGTAAGGTCTGACCAAGGCAGCAGAGAGTAATATGACTCCATAGGATCTGGACACTAGACTTCGAGAAAGACAAACCCCTTGAGCTGAAGCTGTGGCTTTGGGTGTGTGCTGCAAGAGCTCAGCTGCCAACCCAGCTCCTTCAGCCGTTCCTGGAGCATCTCCTCCAGTCAGCCCACCTGCCCCTCCCATCTTCCGTTGCAGCTACAAGTTGTGCCTCCCAGAGCAGATGCGGCTCCAGCTCCAGGCGCAGAACTTCGTCACCCGGAAGCGGATCCGGCGCCAGTTTGGGCAGTCGCTGCACAAGGTCAGCAGCCTGCAGACCGAAGTCCGCTTCCTCAAGCTGAAGTACCTCATGGAGCTGAAGGGCCTGCAGGGGGCCACCACTGAGGAGACCTTTGAGGCCTGGGTCCCTGCACAGGCAGCAACAGGATCTGCCTGGACCATCCACGTCTCCAGCGAAAAGGGGATCTTGACAAGTCACAGCGGCACCAAGGTGAGGTCAGGCTGCGTTGGGCACCCTCAGAGGCCATGTAGTCTGACCCCAGAGTCCAAACACGGTTCTCACAGCAACACCTTTCAAGACCCTGCCCCAACCCCCTTCCTAGGGCCTCCAGTGTTAGGCACACTCTACCTCCCAGCCTGATCCAAGAGGCACAGATTCCCCACACTCTTGCTGCTGGGCAAAGGGAGGCCCAGCTTGTAGCCTGTATGGCATAGTGGTTAGAGCGCTGCACTAGGACCCGGGAGAGCAGGGTTCGAATTCCTACTCAGTCATCCGGGGGACCTCTGGCCAATCGCTGGCTATTGGCCCTCCCTGCCTCGCAGGGGCATCATGGGGGCTCAATGAGGACTAGGCTTCCTCCCCCTCAACTCATTTAGTCCCCACATCAGCCCTGCGAGGTGGGATATGACCAGCCCTCAAACAAGCTTCAGGGATGAGTTGGGGGATTCGAACCCTAGGCTGCCCCAGGTTGTAGTCCAGTGCTCTAACCACTACACCATACTGTCTCTCATGTGCAGAGCCCACCTGTCTCCTCAAGGTGAGCGTAACTAGATATATCTCTCCTTTTCGGCGCATGTGCCCCCCCCCTGCAATCCTTGCAATCCTTCAGGGAACCCACCTGTTCTGCGACTTCCCCGAAATCGCCGACATCACTATCAAGCAACCCGTCCGTGAAGGTCAACCTGCGAAGAGCCGCCTGGTCAGCATGACGAAGACAGACAGCCGGGTGCTGGTAGGTGAACCACCATGTTGCTTTTACTCATCAAGGAATTAGAATCGTGACATTGGAGGGGACCCCCAAAGGTCATCCAGCCCAACCCCCTGCATCATGTTCACCATGGGCTCATTTGTGACAAGGAAGGGGTGAGCTTCCCTAGCATGTAGAAGGTCCTGGCATCTCTGGATAGGAGCGGGAATACTGCTGCCAGTCAGTGCAGACAATATTGAATTAGATGAACTCTGTACAAGGAAGCTTCATTTAGCCTTATATTCACATCATGAGGACTGCAGTCTTGCTTCCTTGTTAAGGAAAGGACCATCGCTGAATGCTAGAGCACTCGCTTGGCATGCAGAAGGTTCACCATTCCTTATTCCTAACTTATTCCCCCCAAAACATATTTTTAAGACCCCTCCCCTCATTTGCAAAAAATACATTTAATCCACAAAATGGTAACACCATTCTGTCTGGTGTCACCAGACAGAGAATTCCCAAGGCTGCCGCTGCCGTTCTGCCCCTGGCCAGTGCCTTTTGGAATGGCTTGCTTAGCCAAAGAAATGGCAAAATCGCAAATTTTATCCTGAAAAATTCAGCTGTGTGGCATTTCAGGAAGCACGAAAGACCCACCTTGGAAATGCCAACGTAGCTGAAATTTCCTGTTGTCTATCCATCCATTGAAGGGTGGACATGGTGATTTTGCCTCTTTTCCCGCAGGAGATGGAGTTTGGCAGCCTGGCAGATGCCTTGTCGTTTGTCTCCCTGGTTGACGGATACTTCCGCCTGACAGTCGATGCTCAACACTATTTCTGCAGGGAGGTGGCCCCCAAGAGGCTTCTAGAAGACCTGGAAAACCAGTGCCACGGACCCATCACGTGAGCCCCAGAGAAGCCCCAGAGTGGGGGGTGGTCATAGAGTCGTGGAATTTAACCCTCAGCAATGCAGGAACCTTTCACCCAAGGTGGGGCTCGAACCCACGACCCTGAGAGGAGGAGTTTTGTGCTGTAGCAACTGAGCCAGCTCAGCTTAGGCGGACTAGATTCCAAGCCCCACTAGCAGGTGGGACTCTGCACCAGCAGAAGGAGGAAGGATGGGACGTCAGGCAGGGCTGGGCTGGCGATGTCTTCAGATCGTCTCTGAGCCGCAGACTGCAAACCACATGACGCTCTTCCTTCCTCTGGGGGCGTCGTGAAAAAGCCTGCAGGCCTCGCCCAGAATTATGAAGTCTTCCAAAAGGCACCTCAAGACTCGGGGCCAAAATTGGGCAGGACCTGCTTTCGAATCAACTAGCAGGGCTATTGATAGAATTGTAGAATGGTAGGAGTCGGAAGGGGTCCCCACGGTCATCTAGTCCAGCCCCCTGCCCTGCCTTCCGAAACACCCTCTCCAGGCAATTTATCGCACTCATCATTTTATTTCTACGCTGCCTTTCTGCAGTTCAAACTGTGCTCAAGGCGCCTTACGAAATTCAAGTTACTCTTTCTTAAATTTGCTAGCTGCTCCTTCTTGCCCAGGGCAATCCAAAGCAAACTCCACATACAGACATTAAAACCAAGGAGGGGGGAAAATGCATTTTAAAAATCCCTCCCATGTCTCAAAAGCCACAGATAGTTAAAGGTTTTTACTCATAAGAATGTCGGAAGAGCCTGCAGGATCAGGCCACTTGCACCCCATTGCCCCAGTGGACAAATGCCCCACGCAACCTCGGGATCCAGGTAGTCTGCTTCTGGGCCTAGAAGCTCCCTAAGAGCCCCAGAAGAGCCAAAGGAATTATAGAATTAGAATTATAGAATTGGGCTTGATGATCAGAAGGTCGGCGGTTCGAATCCCCACGATGGAGTGAGCTCCTGTTGCTCTGTCCCTGCTCCTGCCAACCTAGCAGTTTGAAAGCACGTCAAAGTAGATAAATAGGTACCACTCCGGCAGGAAGGTAAACGGCGTTTCCGTGCGCTGCTCTGGTTCGCCAGAAGCGGCTTAGTCTTGCTGTCCACATGACCCGGAAGCTGTACGCCGGCTCCCTCGGCCAATAAAGTGAGATGAGCCCTGCAACCCCAGAGTCGGCCAGGGGTTCCCTTTACCTTTACCTTTACCTTTACCTTTAGAGTTGGAAGGGGCCCTGAGGATCCGCTAGTCCAGCCTCCTGCAGTCCAGAAAGAGGCAGCTGTCCCTTTCAGGGATTAACCCTGCAGTCCCGGCTCTCACCGACGGAGACCCAGCATCCTCTTCTCACAGGGAGCAACCCGGCGCTCCCAAGGGAATCCTGCCCCAAAAGGAAACCTTTTATTTGGGGGGGGCATTGCACCTGAGTGCAGCTCTGCATTTGCCGCCTTGAAAAGGAAACACACACTCAATAAATGAATAGATAAAAACCCTGAATTTTGTGTCAAATGTGAGGAGGAGGTTTCTCCACCCGGCTTTCAAACAGGCGAACCAACGGAATTTCCTGCCACTAGATCCCAGCTTCAAATGATGCCGATTATTTATTTATTTTTAATTTATGCCTACGTTGAATTTTGAATTGCAGGTCAGAATTCGCCCAAAACAGACTGAAAGCGTCTCAGAACGAAGGCGTAGCGCATGTCCTTCGACGAAGCCCAGAGGATTTCGACAGTTACCTGCTCACCATCTGCATCAAGGTGGGAGCCCCCTTGCTTAGCCTGGTCCCACAGGTGAGGTTTGGGGTGCAAATATTGTTTGGCCCTTAGCGGCACCCGTAGAGGAGGCAAGGAGGATGACGAATGAGGAAGCGGGAGAGATGAGGGGTGGAGAGTCACTTGGGACACCATTAGCCAAGAGGCTCGGTTCTTAGAATCATAGAATAGAATCATAGAGTTGGAAGAGACCACAAGGGCCATCGAGTCCAACCCCCTGCCAAGCAGGAAACACCATCAGAGCACTCCTGACATATGGTTGTCAAGCCTCTGCTTAAAGACCTCCAAAGAAGGAGACTCCACCACACTCCTTGGCAGCAAATTCCACTGTCGAACAGCTCTTACTGTCAGGAAGTTCTTCCTAATGTTTAGGTGGAATCTTCTTTCTTGTAGTTTGGATCCATTGCTCCGTGTCCGCTTCTCTGGAGCAGCAGAAAACAACCTTTCTCCCTCCTCTATGTGACATCCTTTTATATATTTGAACATGGCTATCATATCACCCCTTAACCTCCTCTTCTCCAGGCTAAACATGCCCAGCTCCCTTAGCCATTCCTCATAAGGCATCGTTTCCAGGCCTTTGACCATTTTGGTTGCCCTCCTCTGGACACGTTCCAGTTTGTCAATGTCCTTCTTGAACTGTGGTGCCCAGAACTGGACACAGTACTCCAGGTGAGGTCTGACCAGAGCAGAATACAGTGGCACTATTACTTCCCTTGATCTAGATGCTATACTCCTATTGATGCAGCCCAGAATTGCATTGGCTTTTTTAGCTGCCGCGTCACACTGTTGGCTCATGTCAAGTTTGTGGTCAACCAAGACTCCTAGATCCTTTTCACATGTAGTGCTCTCAAGCCAGGTGTCACCCATCTTGTATTTGTGCCTCTCATTTTTTTGCCCAAGTGCAATACTTTACATTTCTCCCTGTTAAAATTCATCTTGTTTGTTTTGGCCCAGTTCTCTAATCTGTCAAGGTCGTTTTGAAGTGTGATCCTGTCCTCTGGGGTGTTAGCCACCCCTCCCAGTTTGGTGTCATCTGCAAATTTGATCAGGATGCCCTTGAGTCCATCATCCAAGTCATTGATAAAGATGTTGAATAAGACCGGGCCCAAGACAGAACCCTGTGGCACCCCACTAGTCACTCTTCTCCAGGATGAAGAGGAACCATTGATGAGCACCCTTTGGGTTCGGTCAGTCAGCCAGTTACAAATCCACTGAGTGGTAGCATAGTCAAGACCGCATTTTACCAGCTTCTTTACAAGAATATCATGGGGCACCTTGTCAAATGCCTTGCTGAAATCAAGGTAGGCTACATCCACTGCGTTCCCTTCATCTACCAGGCTTGTAATTCTGTCAAAAAACGAGATCAGGTTAGTCTGACATGACTTATTTTTCAGAAATCCATGCTGACTATTGGTGATCACAGCATTCCTTTCTAGGTGCTCACAGACTGTTTGCTTAATGATCTGCTCCAGAATCTTCCCTGGTATTGATGTCAGACTGACTGGGCGGTAATTATTTGGGTCCTCTCTTTCCCCCTTTTTGAAAATAGGGACAACATTTGCCCTCCTCCAGTCTGCCGGGACTTCGCCTGTTCTCCAGGAATTCTCAAAGATGACTGCCAGTGGTTCTGAAATCACATCTGCCAGTTCTTTTAATACTCTTGGATGCATTTCATCTGGCCCTGGAGACTTGAATACATCTAGACTAGCCAAGTATTCTCGTACTATCTCCTTAGTTATTCTGGGCTGTGTTTCCTCTGCTGAATCATTTGCTCCAAATTCTTCAGGTCGGGCATTGTTTTCTTTAGCGGAGAAGACTGAGGCAAAGAAGGCATTGAGGAGTTCAGCCCTTTCTGTGTCCCCTGTTTGCATTTCACCATCTTCTCCTCTGAGTGACCCCACTGTTTCTTTGTTCTTCCTTTTGCTACGAACATACCCATAAAAGCCTTTTTTGTTGCTTTTAACCTCTCTAGCAAGCCTGAGTTCATTCTGTGCTTTAGCTTTTCTGACTTTGTGTCTACATGTGCTGGCTATTTGTTTGAATTCCTCTTTGGTGGTTTCCCCCCTTTTCCATTTTTTGTACACATCCTTTTTTAATCTTAACTCAGTTAAAAGTTCTTTAGATAGCCACCCTGGCTTTTTTAGGCACCTTCCATGTTTCCGTCTCATTGGTATTCCCTGAAGTTGTGCTTTTACTATCTCCCTCTTAACAAACTCCCAGCCATCATGAACTCCCTTTCCTTTTAGTATTACTGTCCATGGGATCTCACCCAGCACTTCCCTAAGTTTTATGAAGTCGGCTTTCTTAAAGTCGAGAAATTGAGTCCTAGTATGCTTGGCTGCTCCTTTCCGCTGTATAGTAAACTTCAGAAGAGCATGATCACTCGCGCCTAATGATCCTTCCACTTCTACCCCACTAACCAGGTCATCAACATTGGTTAGGAGCAGATCTAAAATGGCTGTTCCTCTTGTTGCTTCTCCCACTTTCTGGACAATGAAGTTGTCTGCAAGGCCAGTGAGGAATCTGTTTGACCTTATGCTCTTGGCTGAGTTTGACATCCAACAAATATCCGGGTAATTGAAGTCCCCCATTACTACTATCTCCCTTCCTTTTGCATGCTTGGCCATCTGTTCCAGGAAGGCATCATCTATGTCCTCCGTTTGGCTTGGGGATCTATAGTAAACTCCCACAATGAGGTCACTGTTATTCTTCTCTCCCTTAATTTTGACCCAAATGCTCTCACTTTGGCTTTGAGGTTCTAAATCTTGGATCTCTTCACAGGTATACACATCCCTGACATATAACGCCACTCCTCCTCCTTTCTTGTCTGGTCTGTTTCTCTGAAATAGATTGTATCCCTCCATTATTACATTCCAATCGTGGGACTTATCCCACCAGGTTTCAGTGATGCCTATTATGTCATATTTAGTTTGCTGTACCAAGAGCTCAAGCTCATCTTGTTTATTTCCCATACTTTGCGCATTAGTGTACAGACATTGAAGTCCATTAATCATTCCCCCGTGTCTCTTATTTAAGGATTTTTTCCTCCCACCACTAGGTCTGCGTGCTGTTTGCTCCATTCGGTCTATGACATTTGGATGATCATCTTCATCAATTGATAGACTCCTACCTTCAGGAGCACTGTCTCCCTCCCCCACATTAGTCAGTTTAAAGCCCTCCTGATGAGGTTTCTGAGATTTTTTGCAAAAACATTCCTCCCAACCGTTGTGAGGTGCAGCCCATCGCTTGCCAGAAGTCCATCTTCAAGAAACTGCATTCCGTGATCTAAGAATCCAAACCGTTCCTGTTTACACCATTTGCGAAGCCAGTTGTTCACTTCCACTATTTTTCCCTCTCTCCCTGGGCCACGTCGTTCAACTGGGAGGACAGATGAGATGACAATTTGTGCATTTAATTGCTTCAATTTCCTGCCCAGAGCCTCGTAATCTCTTTTGATCTTCTGGAGGCTATTGCTTGCAGTGTCATTGGTTCCCACATGAACCAAGAGGAAGGGGTATTTGTCAGTGGGTTTTATGATTCCTTGCAGTCGTTCAGTTACATCTTGGATCTTAGCCCCGGGGAGACAGCACACTTCCCGAGACATCTTGTCAGGCCCACAGATCACTGCTTCTGTTCCCCTCAGTAGGGAATCCCCTATCACCACTACACGCCTCTTCTTAGGTCTGGTCGGGGTTCTTCCGTGAGCTGTCCGTTCCAAGGTCGCCTGCACATTCCCTGAGGACTGCCTTTGCTGCTCGTCTTCATATTCCTGATCGACTGTAATGAGGGAGAGATCCTCAAATGGAGTCTGCTCTTCGTCTTCCATGCTAGGGGAAAGGACCTCAAAGCGATTGCATATTTCTAAACAATCAGAGCGAACCCTGGGCCTCCTACTTCTTTGAGTCACGTTTCTCCATATATCTGGCTCCTGTGTTGGTGAACTAGCCTCCTTCTCAGGGGAGTCCCCTGTCTCCTCCTTGGTGGAGACGGTGTGCTCTGTTGCTTCCAAGAAGAGCTCCAGCTCTCTAATTCTTTGGAGCGTAGCTACACGTTCCTCCAGTTGCTGGACTTTGTCTTTTAAGAGGGCAATCAACATGCAATTGCTGCAGGTAAAGCTGCAGGCCGACGGGGCCGCCATCCAGCTGGGCCCACAGCGCCCCCCACAGCCCAAAGGTTCCCCACAGGTTCTAGAGCCGCTCTGTAAAGTTTGAAATAAAAAAGGACTGGAGGAAACTTTTCCTTGTCTTTATACTTTCCTGGGCAACCAACTGGGAGCCGCTGACAACACCCTGACATGTTCACACATTACACTGACCTGCATGTGCAAGCTGCCTTTACACATCCACTTGTGTGAATTCAGGCATGCCAGTTGAGACATACAGGTTAGAATGATAGAATTGTGGCATTGGAAGGACCCCAAGGGTCATCTAGTCCAACCCGCTGCAATGCAGGTAGGAATCTTTCGCCCAGTGTGGAGCTCGAACCCACAACCCTGAGATTAAGAGTCTCATATCGTGTGCACTGACCGTATACTACTTGAGCATTACTTGCGCATAGCCATACGAGTGTGCACAGCTCCAACTGCCTGTGTGCACTTGTTGGATATAACATGAGACCGCCCCATGAGAGCAAAGGGAAGGGCACTCTGCATATGCTCCATTGCAGCCCATCTGCAGAGGTGGGGGCCCCCACTCTGCTCTGTCCTGAATGCACAACTCCAGAATGGAGTCTGGGTCTGCTTCAGAGTACCCACTGAAATACGAGGGTTATCTGTCCCCCTGACCCCTCCTCAAAGGACAGGTCTCTTCCTCGTATTTTACAGAATTCTGCCTCTACTCTGAATCCCCCATAATTAGAGGCAGAATCCGAAAACTTTGGGAAGTCAACAGATGCATACTTTTTAAAAGCCTGCATCATTTGGAGCTTGGATCTAGTGGCAGAGAGTTCTGCTGGTTCACCCATCTGAAAGCTGAGTGACTTGGGTCACTTGCCATTGAAACTCATTCCAAAAAGTAACCCAAAGCAACAGAAAACATTGCAAATCCTTTTGCAACTTCCATTGCACACTAATTTTGGAAGCAATCGCCGTTTTTACAAAAACCTTCTCTCTGCCCTGCCCTGCCCCACTGCCTGGGGTCACCCCGCTTCCCCAAACCCCACAGACGGTCATCGGCAAGGACTTCAAAAGCCTCTTGATCCAGAAGGGCAGCGATGGCACCTTCTCCACTGCTGGGGTGGCCAAGAAATTCTGCAGCCTCCGAGAGATGCTGGGTGTCTGCCAGCGCTTTAGCCTCCAGGCCGACGGGGCCGCCATCCAGCTGGGCCCACAGCGCCCCCCACAGCCCAAAGGTAGGCCCTGTAAAGGAAAATCATGGCATTGTACAGCCAGCAGCCCCACAGATCCCATCCGTGGGGATCCTGCCCTCTTCCATCCTGCCCTGGGGTGCCCCAAATCTTCCTGGTCCCATAGAATAGAATCATAGAATCATAGAATCATAGAGTTGGAAGAGACCACAAGGGCCATCTAGTCCAACCCCCTGCCAAGCAGGAAACACCATCAGAGCACTCCTGACATATGGTTGTCAAGCCTCTGCTTAAAGACCTCCAAAGAAGGAGACTCCACCACACTCCTTGGCAGCAAATTCCACTGTCGAACAGCTCTTACTGTCAGGAAGTTCTTCCTAATGTTTAGGTGGAATCTTCTTTCTTGTAGTTTGGATCCATTGCTCCGTGTCCGCTTCTCTGGAGCAGCAGAAAACAACCTTTCTCCCTCCTCTATGTGACATCCTTTTATATATTTGAACATGGCTATCATATCACCCCTTAACCTCCTCTTCTCCAGGCTAAACATGCCCAGCTCCCTTAGCCGTTCCTCATAAGGCATCGTTTCCAGGCCTTTGACCATTTTGGTTGCCCTCCTCTGGACACGTTCCAGTTTGTCAATGTCCTTCTTGAACTGTGGTGCCCAGAACTGGACACAGTACTCCAGGTGAGGTCTGACCAGAGCAGAATACAGTGGTACTATTACTTCCCTTGATCTAGATGCTATACTCCTATTGATGCAGCCCAGAATTGCATTGGCTTTTTTAGCTGCCGCGTCACACTGTTGGCTCATGTCAAGTTTGTGGTCAACCAAGACTCCTAGATCCTTTTCACATGTAGTGCTCTCAAGCCAGGTGTCCCCCATCTTGTATTTGTGCCTCTCATTTTTTTTGCCCAAGTGCAATACTTTACATTTCTCCCTGTTAAAGTTCATCTTGTTTGTTTTGGCCCAGTTCTCTAATCTGTCAAGGTCGTTTTGAAGTGTGTTCCTGTCCTCTGGGGTGTTAGCCACCCCTCCCAGTTTGGTGTCATCTGCAAATTTGATCAGGATGCCATAAACTCCTTCTGCCTCTGTTTCTCTGTAGAAAAATCCAACCTCTTGATCGTCCGGGGGGGCACCTGCCACCAGCTGCCCAGCTCACCATCCGCCTCACGGAGGGCCGTCAACCAGATGATGTTCCCGAAAATCCAGGCGGAGAATCTGGTGCAGGTAAGAGGGAGAAAGATGGACTTACGTGTCGTGTGTCTAAAACACATAAATCTGCCTGCAACTCCCTGCACACAAATAATAATAATCCTAGAATCATAGAGTTGGAAGAGACCACAAGGGCCATCGAGTCCAACCCCCTGCCAAGCAGGAAACACCATCAGAGCACTCCTGACATATGGTTGTCAAGCCTCTGCTTAAAGACCTCCAAAGAAGGAGACTCCACCACACTCCTTGGCAGCAAATTCCACTGTCAAACAGCTCTTACTGTCAGGAAGTTCTTCCTAATGTTTAGGTGGAATCTTCTTTCTTGTAGTTTGGATCCATTGCTCCGTGTCCGCTTCTCTGGAGCAGCAGAAAACAACCTTTCTCCCTCCTCTATGTGACATCCTTTTATATATTTGAACATGGCTATCATATCACCCCTTAACCTCCTCTTCTCCAGGCTAAACATGCCCAGCTCCCTTAGCCGTTCCTCATAAGGCATCGTTTCCAGGCCTTTGACCATTTTGGTTGCCCTCCTCTGGACACGTTCCAGTTTGTCAGTGTCCTTCTTGAACTGTGGTGCCCAGAACTGGACACAGTACTCCAGGTGAGGTCTGACCAGAGCAGAATACAGTGCCACTATTACTTCCCTTGATCTAGATGCTATACTCCTATTGATGCAGCCCTGAATTGCATTGGCTTTTTTAGCTGCCGCGTCACACTGTTGGCTCATGTCAAGTTTGTGGTCCACCAAGACTCCTAGTTCCTTTTCACATGTACTGCTCTCAAGCCAGGTGTCACCCATCTTGTATTTGTGCCTCTCATTTTTTTGCCCAAGTGCAATACTTTACATTTCTCCCTGTTAAAGTTAATCTTGTTTGTTTTGGCCCAGTTCTCTAATCTGTCAAGGTCGTTTTGAAGTGTGATCCTGTCCTCTGGGGTGTTAGCCACCCCTCCCAGTTTGGTGTCATCTGCAAATTTGATCAGGATGCCCTTGAGTCCATCATCCAAGTCGTTGATAAAGATGTTGAATAAGACCGGGCCCAAGACAGAACCCTGTGGCACCCCACTAGTCACTCTTCTCCAGGATGAAGAGGAACCATTGATGAGCACCCTTTGGGTTCGGTCAGTCAGCCAGTTACAAATCCACTGAGTGGTAGCATAGTCAAGACCGCATTTTACCAGCTTCTTTACAAGAATATCATGGGGCACCTTGTCAAATGCCTTGCTGAAATCAAGGTAGGCTACATCCACTGCGTTCCCTTCATCTACCAGGCTTGTAATTCTGTCAAAAAATGAGATTAGGTTAGTCTGACATGACTTATTTTTCAGAAATCCATGCTGACTATTGGTGATCACAGCATTCCTTTCTAGGTGCTCACAGACTGTTTGCTTAATGATCTGCTCCAGAATCTTCCCTGGTATTGATGTCAGACTGACTGGGCGATAATTATTTGGGTCCTCTCTTTTCCCCTTTTTGAAAATAGGGACAACATTTGCCCTCCTCCAGTCTGCCGGGACTTCGCCTGTTCTCCAGGAATTCTCAAAGATGACTGCCAGTGTTTCTGAAATCACATCTGCCAGTTCTTTTAATACTCTTGGATGCAGTTCATCTGGCCCTGGAGACTTGAATACATCTAAACTAGCCAAGTATTCTTGTACTATCTCCTTAGTTATTCTGGGCTGTGTTTCCTCTGCTGAATCATTTGCTCCAAATTCTTCAGGTCGGGCATTGTTTTCTTTATCGGAGAAGACTGAGGCAAAGAAGGCATTGAGGAGTTCAGCCCTTTCTGTGTCCCCTGTTTGCATTTCACCATCTTCTCCTCTGAGTGACCCCACTGTTTCTTTGTTCTTCCTTTTGCTACGAACATACCCATAAAAGCCTTTTTTGTTGCTTTTAACCTCTCTAGCAAGCCTGAGTTCATTCTGTGCTTTAGCTTTTCTGACTTTGTGTCTACATGTGCTGGCTATTTGTTTGAATTCCTCTTTGGTGGTTTCCCCCCTTTTCCATTTTTTGTACACATCCTTTTTTAATCTTAACTCAGTTAAAAGTTCTTTAGATAGCCACCCTGGCTTTTTTAGGCACCTTCCATGTTTCCGTCTCATTGGTATTCCCTGAAGTTGTGCTTTTACTATCTCCCTCTTAACAAACTCCCAGCCATCATGAACTCCCTTTCCTTTTAGTATTACTGTCCATGGGATCTCACCCAGCACTTCCCTAAGTTTTATGAAGTCGGCTTTCTTAAAGTCGAGAAATTGAGTCCTAGTATGCTTGGCTGCTCCTTTCCGCTGTATAGTAAACTTCAGAAGAGCATGATCACTCGCGCCTAATGATCCTTCCACTTCTACCCCACTAACCAGGTCATCAACATTGGTTAGGACCAGATCTAAAATGGCTGTTCCTCTTGTTGCTTCTCCCACTTTCTGGACAATGAAGTTGTCTGCAACTTATCCTGGGAACTGCAAAGCTGGGAGGAACCCCAGGGGTCATCCAGCCCAACCCCCTGCAATGCAGGAACACACAGGCGGCTCAAGAATCTCTGGCAGGTGCCAACCGACCTCAAACCTCTATTTTTTCGGGCTGGCAGGAACCTGTCTGCCTGCTTTGTGATGGATCATTTCTCCCTCCATTAAGTCACAAGCGCAGTCAAGGATAAGCTTTTCCTGGTCAGTTGGCAACCCCCAGCGGCCCTCTTTCTGCACCCTGGCAATATTCTTTCCCCCTCGGCAGTGTGAGAATCTGGGGCAAGGGACCTTCACCAGGATCTACCGGGGCTTCAAGCGAGATCCCAAGGAAAGCAGAGAGGAGGAGGAAGAGGAAGACGACGACTCGAGGAGTCGCCAGGTGGAAGTGGCCATGAAAGTCTTGGACGTGGCCCACTGCAGCTGGGCTGAGGTGAGGCCAAGGGGGTGGAAGGGGGGAGTCCGGGAAATCGGGACGGGTAGAAGCTGAGCCAGACAGACGAAGCTGCAGCGTCAGGGCCTCGGCTCCATCTAGTTCAGTATTCTCTGCACTGGCCGGCAGCAGCAGGGCATCCGGCAGGGCTCCATCCCAGATGCCAGTGTGAAATATCAAAGGGAGAGGGGAACTGAGGTTTCTTGGGAGGTCATATCCTGCACCTTCCATAGAATATTCTGTACTTCTGTCCAGAAGAGCAGAACAACTCCCAAACAAATGTGTTAAATCTGTAGCAATTCCGTCGCATCTCCAACAATGCATTTTTCTCTTTTAGGAGGGGAAAAACACTTTTACTGAAAGTTGTTTTGTTTTAACATTTTAAACACTGAAACAATCCTTACAATTGTGCAGAAAGAGAAAAGGGAAAAGGAATAGAGGAAGTGTAACTGAAAAGGTCCTTTATCACAATTAGGTCACGCATCTCTCGTCATTTATCTGCACATAGAAAGGCAGGCTCCCGTATTTTCTCTACCTCTCTTCCCAATCTCCCATCCTGAGAAAACCTTCTTGCAGGTACCTCCCACCTCTACCTGTGCCCTTCCTGTGCGAGTCCTCCTTAATTCAAAATATAGGAATCTTAATTTAAAAATACAAAAATTAGTACCCCAGGGTCATCTAGTCTGACCCCCTGCAAGGCAGGAATCACAGCTGGAGAATCCCTGCCAGGTGGCCATCCAACCCCTGCCTGAAACCCTCCAAGGAAGGAGAGCCTGTCACCTCCTTCCGAGGTAATAGAATCGTAGGGTTGTGGGGTTGCAAGGGCACCCCAAGGGTCATCTAGCTCAACCCCCTGCAATGCATCAATCTCAACTAAATTATCCATGACAGGTAGCCATCTCAGGCTGGCCCTGGGGCCTTCTGCATGCACAGCAGCTGCTCTGTCCCTGAGCCGCCCTCTGTTCTGCTCTCCTCACCAGCAGAGCCACTCTGGCAAATCACATTCAGCTGGGAGCGGGTGTCATTTCACTGCGAAAAACCCTCCAGGTGCGCAAGGATCACAGAGAGGCGCTGAGGGAGGGAGGGAGGGAGGATAATATTATTATTATTTATACCCCACCCATCTGGCTAAGTGTTAAAAATAATACAGCATTAAATATTAAAAACTTCCCTAAACAGGGCTGCCTTCAGGTGTATTTTAAAGATAAGATAGCTGCTTATTTCCTTCACATCTGAAGGGAGGGTGTTCCACAGGGCAGGTGCCACCACCGAGAAGGCCCTCTGTCTGGTTCCCTGTAACCTCACTGCTCTCAATGAGGGAACCGCCAGAAGGTCCTCGGAGCTGGACCTCCATGTCTGGGCTGAACGATGGGGGTGGAGACACACTTTCAGATGGTTGAGGCCATATAGGACTTTCAAAGTCACAACCAACACTTTGAATTGTGCTCGGAAACGTACTGGGAGCCAATGCAGATCTCTCAGGACTGGTGTTATGTGGTCCCGGCGGCCACTTCCAGTCACCAGTCTGGCTGCTGCATTCTGGATTAGTTGCAGTTTCCGGGTCACCTTCCAAGGTAGCCCCACAGAGAGTGCATTGCAGTAGTCCAAGCGGGAGATAACTCGAGCAGCGTCTGGTTTTGAGCGCGGTTTCTCTCCTCTCCGCAGCCCTTCCTCGAAGCAGCCAGCATGCTGGGCCAACTCTCACACAAGCACCTGGTCCTGCTCCATGGAGTCTGCGTGGGAGAAGAAAGTGAGTCTCCTGCCCCCCACCCCATATCCCCCCCACCCCAAGTCTGCACACGGGACTCCTCAACTTGCTTTGCACGTCTGTATGTGCGCTCCAGTCTGTGTCACCAACCTCCATTTCCCCCCAAAGGTACAAAAGCTATGCAATTCGGGGGGGGGTTGATTTGCATGCAGGATGGAAAGAATTAAAGGGGGGAGGCTAGGATGGGCCTAGAGAGAGCCTGGCGCCTGGATCAGGCCCAGGGGGGGTACCTAGCCCAGCCTCCTCACAGCAGTAAAATGCCCCATAGAACCTAGGAATGGAGATAGACTGCCTCTGGCCCTGGAGGTTCCATAAGAGCCTAAGAAGAGACTGCTGGATGAGGCCAGCGGAGGCCCTCCTAGGGAGCCAGGAGCCGACTGGGGCCCCCGCAAAGGGAAGGAGCCCACAAGGAGGACCTGAGCAAAACTCTCCTCACTTGGGAGCCCCGGAGCTGGTGCACAGAGACACAGAAGTCACAAGGGACCACGAGGGTCATCTGGTCCAACCCACTAGAAGATAGTGGGCCATGGAGAGCCCGTTTGTCATGCTAGCCTGTGGTCATCACTAGATCTTCGGGAGGGGGAGAGGATGTCAGCCTTCCCAGGCAGGCACCCTCAAGGTCATTTGCGCTACAACTCCCATCATCAGAACATTCGGAGAGCATTCACCCAGCTGGTCAGCACTGACTGGCAGCCGCTCTCTGGGGCTTTGGGGCAGGAGACATTCCCAAGGGGACTGAAGCTGGGACCTTCTTCCATGATCCTCAGCCATTCCTTTAAAAAATAAAGGTTCTAGTCCTTGTAGAATCCTAGAATCATAGAGTTGGAAGAGACCACAAGGGCCATGGAGTCCAACCCCCTGCCAAGCAGGAAACACCATCAGAGCACTCCTGACATATGGTTGTCAAGCCTCTGCTTAAAGACCTCCAAAGAAGGAGACTCCACCACACTCCTTGGCAGCAAATTCCACTGTCAAACAGCTCTTACTGTCAGGAAGTTCTTCCTAATGTTTAGGTGGAATCTTCTTTCTTGTAGTTTGGATCCATTGCTCCGTGTCCGCTTCTCTGGAGCAGCAGAAAACAACCTTTCTCCCTCCTCTATGTGACATCCTTTTATATATTTGAACATGGCTATCATATCACCCCTTAGCCTCCTCTTCTCCAGGCTAAACATGCCCAGCTCCCTTAGCCGTTCCTCATAAGGCATCGTTTCCAGGCCTTTGACCATTTTGGTTGCCCTCCTCTGGACACGTTCCAGTTTGTCAGTGTCCTTCTTGAACTGTGGCGCCCAGAACTGGATACAGTACTCCAGGTGAGGTCTGACCAGAGCAGAATACAGTGGCACTATTACTTCCCTTGATCTAGATGCTATACTCCTATTGATGCAGCCCAGAATTGCATTGGCTTTTTTAGCTGCTGCGTCACACTGTTGGCTCATGTCAAGTTTGTGGTCAACCAAGACTCCTAGATCCTTTTCACATGTACTGCTCTCAAGCCAGGTGTCACCCATCTTGTATTTGTGCCTATCATTTTTTTTGCCCAAGTGCAATACTTTACATTTCTCCCTGTTAAAATTCATCTTGTTTGTTTTGGCCCAGTTCTCCAATCTGTCAAGGTCGTTTTGAAGTGTGATCCTGTCCTCTGGGGTGTTAGCCACCCCTCCCAGTTTGGTGTCATCTGCAAATTTGATCAGGATGCCCTTGAGTCCATCATCCAAGTCGTTGATAAAGATGTTGAATAAGACCGGGCCCAAGACAGAACCCTGTGGCACCCCACTAGTCACTCTTCTCCAGGATGAAGAGGAACCATTGATGAGCACCCTTTGGGTTCGGTCAGTCAGCCAGTTACAAATCCACGGAGTGGTAGCATAGTCAAGACCGCATTTTACCAGCTTCTTTACAAGAATATCATGGGGCACCTTGTCAAATGCCTTGCTGAAATCAAGGTAGGCTACATCCACTGCGTTCCCTTCATCTACCAGGCTTGTAATTCTGTCAAAAAACGAGATCAGGTTAGTCTGACATGACTTATTTTTCAGAAATCCATGCTGACTATTGGTGATTACAGCATTCCTTTCTAGGTGCTCACAGACTGTTTGCTTAATGATCTGCTCCAGAATCTTCCCTGGTATTGATGTCAGACTGACTGGGCGGTAATTATTTGGGTCCTCTCTTTCCCCCTTTTTGAAAATAGGGACAACATTTGCCCTCCTCCAGTCTGCCGGGACTTCGCCTGTTCTCCAGGAATTCTCAAAGATGACTGCCAGTGGTTCTGAGATCACATCTGCCAGTTCTTTTAATACTCTTGGATGCATTTCATCTGGCCCTGGAGACTTGAATACATCTAGACTAGCCAAGTATTCTTGTACTATCTCCTTAGTTATTCTGGGCTGTGTTTCCTCTGCTGAATCCTTTGCTCCAAATTCTTCAGGTCGGGCATTGTTTTCTTTAGCGGAGAAGACTGAGGCAAAGAAGGCATTGAGGAGTTCAGCCCTTTCTGTGTCCCCTGTTTGCATTTCACCATCTTCTCCTCTGAGTGACCCCACTGTTTCTTTGTTCTTCCTTTTGCTACGAACATACCCATAAAAGCCTTTTTTGTTGCTTTTAACCTCTCTAGCAAGCCTGAGTTCATTCTGTGCTTTAGCTTTTCTGACTTTGTGTCTACACGTGCTGGCTATTTGTTTGAATTCCTCTTTGGTGGTTTCCCCCCTTTTCCATTTTTTGTACACATCCTTTTTTAATCTTAACTCAGTTAAAAGTTCTTTAGATAGCCACCCTGGCTTCTTTAGGCACCTTCCATGTTTCCGTCTCATTGGTATTGCCTGAAGTTGTGCTTTTACTATCTACCTCTTAAAAAACTCCCGGCCATCATGAACTCCCTTTCCTTTTAGTATTACTGTCCATGGGATCTCACCCAGCACTTCCCTAAGTTTTATGAAGTCGGCTTTCTTAAAGTCGAGAAATTGAGTCCGTGGGTGGATGCTGGAGTAAGGAGCGTAGGAAGCAGCCTTTTCCAAACTCAGACACCTCAGGTGCAGTATAGACCATGCTGACTGACAGACGCTGGGACCTCCTGCATACAGAGCAGGTGCTCTACCCACTAGGCTACAATGTCCCTCCATAAACCAGGAGACTGAGACCCCTAATGGGAGTTGTAGCATCCAATGGGCGCCTAGCTTGGGGAGGCAGCTGGGGAATGGTTTGGGAAGCGGAGAGGGAAGGAGGTGGTGCTTAGGACGTGGGGCGGTCTGATCTGGCCACTTTCCTTCCCGGCAGGTGTCATGGTGCAGGAGTACGTCAGGTGTGGCGCGTTAGACAGCTACCTGCGCAGGAACCAGGCAAGTGGCAAAGTGACGGCCACCTGGAAGCTGCATGTCGCCCAGCAACTGGCTTATGCCCTCAACTTCCTGGTAGGTTCCTCGGCGGAGGAGAGTGGCTCAGTGGGTAGAGGACGGGGCTCTGAATCTCGGGGTTGTGGGTTCAAATCCCACGTCGGGCGAAAGATTCCTGCCTTGCAGGGGGTTGGGCTAGATGTTCCCTGGGGTTCCTCTCAACTCTACAAGTCTAGGATTCTAGAATTTTAGCCTGCCAGTCAGAGCCTAGGGTCCCTTTGGCAGACGAAACAGGGCTTTCCCCCTCCTGTGTCATTAAGAAGGCAGCAGTGGAGCACTCTGTTGGTCGGAGTGTGGCAACGCATGACGCCTGGGTTGCAGGTTCAAAAGGTTAGAGTGGGCGCTGAAAAGAGGTGCCTTGAAGATCAAGAGGCAGGGAGTTCCACCGTTTGGGTGGAGGCTGCGTGCACATCCTTGCTTTTTCTCTCCCGGCCACAGGAGGACAAGGCCATGGTGCACGGGAATGTCTCTGCCAAAAAGGTCCTGCTGGCGAGGGAGGGGGACGCTGCCAGCGGGTGCCTCCCCTTTATCAAACTCAGCGACCCGGGAGTCAGCGCCGCCGTCCTCCCCAAAGACTGTGAGTGGCTGAGTCTCCTTCCTCCTGTCCGTCCTTCTCCCACTGTGCTCACAAGAGACTTTGGGGCTCCCAAAAGAATGGGGGGGGGCTGTCTCCTTGGCCCCCTAACCCCTCCCCTACTGGGCGCGCCCCTACCCTAGAAAAAACATTGATTTAAAAACACATTTATTCCAAATAATATTTAAACACTTTATTTATTTACTTCTCTCATAAGGTTTGCTTTTGCTTTAATTTTGGTTTTACTTTTAATTAAATAATAATAATTTTAAGATGACATGCTGCTGGATTGCAGGGGAACCTCAAGGCTGTTGTAGAAAAAAGACGAAAGGAAATTTATGGCGATTTCAAACATGCAGAAAGTTTAAACTGCAGTAGACTGTAGGCTGCAACAATGGCCCGTTTCTGCTTGCCAGGGCTGACCAAGCACTTGCACGTGAGGAGACGCCCCGAGATCTCTGAGGAACCTGTTCATTTCTCTCTTTCTCTGTCTCCCATCCCAGTGCTGATCGACCGGATCCCGTGGGTGGCACCCGAATGCCTGGAGGATCCCAAGAACCTGGCGCCCGAGTCGGACAAGTGGGGCTTTGGCGCCACCTTGTGGGAGATCTTCAATGGCGGGATCATGCCCCTGAGGCTGATGGAACCCGAAAGGGTAAATTCCTCGGGTGACACCCCCGACTTTTGGAGTTCGGGAGGGGGGTCTACAGCAGCGGACACCCTTTGCAAAGCCTCTGCAGTGTTAGAAACTCAGATATATAATCTAATTGCCAAATGGCACCTTAAACCGAGGTTGAAGTCACCACAATGTATTATTATTATTATTAGTAGTAGTAGTAGTAGTAGCATACCACTTTATATTTATATAATATCTCAAAGCGGTTTTCAAAACATTAAAACACCAAGTAAAACAATCCAGAATAAAACAAATTTAAGGAAAATATTTCAGATTCTTCTCTAAGTGACATTTGGCTTTCCTCAGTCTCCAATCCGGCGTCCAGAGATATCCACATGGTTGTAATTGATTATATACATTACAGGGCACTGAACTAAATGACCCATGGGGCCCCTTCCAATTCTACAATTCTATGGTAAATTGCTTCAGGGTTCAGCAAACCAACCAATATTTCGGCTCCTGCAGGAGGGGTTGAATATGTCATCTTTTCGCCCTGCTCTGCAGCTGACGTCTTGCAAAGCTCAGCCTAATGGGCAGCTGAGCTCTTGCAAAGCTCATCCCAAGCAACCATTCTGGCTCAAAGGGGTCCATCTTCGTCGCCACAGTAAAGAAGAAGGAATAGCACGGCAGCAGCAGATTTAGCTGAATAAAATATACCCCACCCACCTGGCTGGATTTCCCTGATCACTCTGGGCAGCTCCCAACAGACTAGTAAAAACACGATAAAACACCAAACATAAAAATGTGGGGGGTAGGACTAGATGACCCTTGAGGTCCCTCCCAGTTCTAGGAACTCCTCTTTCTTTTTGCAGAAGCTCAAGTTCTACCAGGACCGGCAGCAGCTCCCCGCTCTCAAATGGGCAGAGCTGGCCAACCTGGTGGCTCCCTGCCTGGATTACGACCCTCGGAGGCGCCCCTCTTTCCGCAGCATCCTTCGCGACCTCAACGAGATCATCACTTCCGGTGAGTCCCAGCGGCTGAGAATTGCTGTGCAAGGTGCAAAAGTATGAAATGTTTTGTGAAGAAGTAAATGTGGAATTTACTTACCGTCATCTGGGTCTCAAAGCAGGAGCTGCAGCAGCAAAATGGAGTCGGGTCCAGAGCTGCAATCTCAGTTACAAAAGTACAGAATCTAAGTTCAAAAATGGCGTCTGTGTGGTCAACTTGGAAGCGCGGCAACGACAGAGATGGCCAGGCAGGAAGGAAGGATGTAGCACTACAGCTTCCTGCCAAGGCAGACAAAGGAAGTGATCTCACAGAGTTGTCTCTCTAGCAATTTTGACTCTGTGAGCCTAGGCTCATCTAGCAAAACATGAATTGTTGGTTTGGCGGCAAGTACAGTCATACCTCATGTTACATCCACTTCATGTTACGTCCTTTCAGGTTACGTCCTGCGGTGACCCAGAAGTACCAGAAAGGGTTACTTCCGGGTTTTGCCGCTCGCGCATGCGCAGATGCGCAAAATGACATCATGCGCAGAAGTGGCGAATCGCAACCCGCCCGTGCGCAGACGCGCCGCTGTGGGTTGCGCTCTTTTATGTTGCGAACAGGCCTCCGGAACTGATCCCATTTGCAACCAGAGGTACCACTGTAGTGGCGTACCAAGCTGCCTTTGGCCCCTGTATCACCCACACTGACTGGCAGCAGCAGCAGCTCCTTGCTGCCTCCTGCCCCACCTGGAGCTGCTGCCGGGGGTTGAGGCCAAGCAGGTGTCCTCCGCGGAGCAGTGGTCCTCAACTTCTCCTTCCCCCAGATTACGAGCTCCTTTCGGACCTCCCGACCAGCAACACCCCCGGAGGCTACGTGGATGTCTCGCTGTGGCAGGATCCCACCCTCTTTGAGGAGCGCCACCTGAAATACATCTCCGTGCTTGGCAAGGTAGGCGGGGTGCAAAGGGCAGGGTCTGCAGTGCAGTGGTCTTTGGAGAGGACTGGGAGTTGAATCCCAAAATCATTGAGTTGGAAGGGAGCCCCCCAAAGATCATCTAGCCCAACCCCCTGAAATGCAGGAATCCCAACCCACAGCCATCCATCCTATTTGAAACCACACCAGACCCCTAATTAGCTTTGCAAATGGACGAGCAGTTTCATTGCTGCATGAATGCATTTGGGCAAAGACTCCAGGGGGGGTGGATTTGTGAGTGAGTTGGAAGGGGACCCCAGCGGTCATCCAGCCCAACCCACTGCAGTGCAGGAATCGCAGGATCAGTTTGGGGAGAATTGAGTGTCAGAGAAGTGTATTGATTCATTCCTTTTAATGAAGAGCATTTGCATCCCGAAATGGCTCCCAGAGAGGCTTGCATCCAATCCCAGTTAAGGCGAGGCAGTCCCTGCCATCGAAAAATCACACTGCAGGCGAAAAATCACACTGCCATCGAAAAATCACACTGCATGGAGCACCTTACGGTCTTCAAACAAAAACATCTTGGAGGTCCAAGAACACAGGGAGGTCAGGCTGGCCTCGACCACAGCAAGGGCCTTTTTGGCTGTGGCCCCGATCTGGTGAAACGCTCTGTCCCAAGAGACCAGGGCCCTGCGGGACTTGACATCTTTCCGCAGGGCCTGCAAGACAGAGCTGTTCCTCCAGGCCTTTGCTCCTTCGGTAATCCTCAAAGAACTCTAGCCCAATGGTTGCCATTAATTTGATTCTGAATTGATTTTAGAATGAATTGATTTTAGAATGAATTTCAATTAATTGATTGTGATTTTATGTAAACTGTGTTACTTTTACTATCTGAGCCCGACTTCCGCTGGGGAGGGCAGGATATAAATAAAATTTTATTTTTATTGTTATTACTAAGAGGGGGTGAATGAAACTCCCGTCTCAGGCAGCCTGATGGGAGTCTCTGAAACTAGGCCTGGAGACAGTGGCCAGAGAAAAGTTTTTCTCCCTCTCTCACAAGACTGGAACTCCTGCACATCCAACACAGCTGAATGTCAGAAGATTGTCACTGGTTTGAAGTGATTTGGGCACGGCTGGATTTGGGGGTGTTATCTACAAACCCCACATTTGATGTATCGATTGCTTGCTTTGTGGGGCGCTGCAAGGCACGCAGAATGCAAAACTTTGGCATGCACTTGGAGGGGATCCCAAATTTGGGGGTTCGGAGTTGGTTCTCCAGTTCCTTCTCGTGTCCTTAAATCTGTGCGTTGCTGTGGGCAGGGGAATTTCGGGAGCGTGGAGCTGTGCCGGTACGACCCGCTGGGCGACAGCACCGGGGAGCTGGTGGCTGTCAAGCGGCTGCAGCAAAGCACCTCGGAGCACCGGGCCGACTTTGAGCGGGAGATCGCCATCCTGCGCTCGCTGCATCACGACTTCGTGGTCGCCTACCGGGGCGTCTGCTGCAACCGAGGTGACCCCGAGGGGGGGGTCTGGGAGGGAGAGGGACAGCCGACTGCTTGGGGAAGGTTCAGCAGAGGGCGATGCAGAGACTGCCCTGCAAGGAAGTTGGCAGCGCTTGGGGCTTTTGAGTTTGGAGGGAAGGTGAGGGAGGGATGGCATGGTCACGGAGGTATAATAGAATCATAGAACTGGAAGGGACCCCGAGGGTCATCCAGTCTGTCCCCCTGCAATGCAGGAATCTTTTGCCCAGCACGGGGCTCAGTCCCACGACCCTGAGATTAAGAGTCTCATACTCTACCGACTGAGCTGTCATGAAATCATAGAATAAATCACATAATTGTAAACTTGGGAGGGACCCCGAGGGTCATCTAGTCCAGCCCCCTGCAATGCAAGAATCTTTTGCCCAACGTGGAACTCGAACCCACAACCCTGAAATTAAGATTAAGCCCCATGTTGGGCAAAAGGTTCCTGAATTGCAGGGGGCTGGACTAGATTTCAAACTCTCCCATTCTGTGATTCTGTGATTAAGGGTCTTGTGCTCTCCTGGCTGAGCTATCATGAAATCATAGAATTAATGGTTCTCGAACCCAGGACCCTGACATTCAGAGTCTCCCCCCACTGAGCCATAAGGCTTTATCAAATGATGCCCGGCCTGGAGAGGGTTTTCCTGTCTCTCGGAACCCTGGATCCTGTTGATCCCCCCCTTTTCTTTCAAGGCCACAAGTGACATTGTTTGTCTCCCCCAAAATTAGCACAAACCTTTTGTGTCTCCCCCCAACTTCAGGCCGAAATTCTCTCCGGCTGGTCATGGAGTACCTGCCCAATGGGTGCCTGCGGAACTACCTGCAGAAGAACAGAGAGAGGCTGGACCTCAGGAAACTCCTCCTCTACGCTTGGCAGGTCTGCAAGGTGAGGCTTCCTCTGCGATGTCACCTTTTGACGTCTTTGAGATAATATCTTCGTTCCCTGTTAATTCTGCTGCTTTTGATGTGTTACTCCGAGCTGTTTCATTTGATGTTTTAATGTAGGTTTGAGATTTTGTTCTTAAAATTATAAAGCGCTAGAGAGGTGAAATGAATACTAATACTACAAATAATAATAATAGTACAGTGGTGCCTCGCAAGACGAAATTAATTCGTTCCGCGAATTTTTTCTTCTTGCGAGTTTTTCATCTTCCGAGTTTTTCGTCTTGCGAAGCACGGTTTCCCATAGGAATGCACTGAAAATCAATTAATGCGTTCCTATGGAGACCGCCTTCAGAAGAGGTCCGGGGACAGCAGGGAAGACGCGCTGCGCTTCCCCTCTGTCCCCGGAGCTTGCGGGGCAAGCTTTGTCTTGCGAAGCAAGCCCATAGGGAAATGCGTCTTGCGAAGCGGCTAAGAAAACGAAAAACTCTTTCGTCTAGCGAGTTTTTCGTCTTCCGAGGCCTTTGTCTTGCGGGGTACCACTGTAGTATTATTAACCTGTAGCCTTCCAAACGTTAAAAAACAATAATCCTGGAGTGGGAAGGGGGCCATAGAGCTCATCTATCCTAACCCCACTGCTCAACCACAACATCCCTGGCAGGGGGGCTGTCCAGACCACCAGCAGAAGAGCCTCCGTTCCCCCTCCTGATGGTGCTCCTTCCACCACTGCCTTGCCAGGGGTTGGACTAGATGACCCTCAGGGTCCCCTCCAACTCCACAATTCTCTGATTCTGTGAATGACTCTTGATCTTGAGGAGCTTCACAAAATGAAATCCACTCGCTGGACATTTCTGCCTCTTAGCTCTCATCCGGCCTCTGAATCCAAATTCATGAAGCCCAACCCCCTGCAAT
Source organism: Podarcis raffonei (assembly GCF_027172205.1). Taxonomy (NCBI): domain Eukaryota; kingdom Metazoa; phylum Chordata; class Lepidosauria; order Squamata; family Lacertidae; genus Podarcis; species Podarcis raffonei. The sequence continues at coordinate 948,699 of NC_070619.1, read as the reverse complement.
GCAGGAACCGCAGCTAACGAATGACGGAAATGCAGAGTTGGAAGGGAAACGGAGGCTCATCTAGCCCCCCCCCCACAGCCCCCCACCACCACAATGCACCTTTTTCTCCAAGGAGCAAGCCTGGTTCTCCTACCCCTCCTCATTTCCCCCCTGCGACAACCCTGTGAGGTGGGTCAGGCTGAGAGGCGTGGCGACTGGCTCCCAAGGAGTGAGGATTTCAACCAAGGTCTCTCCCAGGTCCAAGTCCAGTACAGTCATACCTCCAGTTACAGGCGCTTTGGGTTGCACGATTTCGGGTTGCGCACCACGCCAAACCCCGAAGTACCGGAACAGGTTACTTCCGGGTTTCAGCGCATGTGCATGTGCAAAAGCACCGAATTGCGACCCACACGTGCGCAGACGCGGCGCTGCAGGTTGCAAATGCTGCAGGTTGCGAACGTGCTTCCCGCACGGATCACATTCGCAACCCGAGCATCCACTGTACTGTATAACCGCTGCACCAGACTTCTAGACAAATTTTAAAAATACGTGCACACGCACCGTCCTCTAAGCAGTTTGCAGAAATATCCCTTTTGCCAAAGGAAGATGGTCCTCATTCACCGCAGAGAGGTTTGGGTGAGTGGGATGAATCCTGGGGAGCAGGGCCGAATCCTGACCCTCACCTTTGTCCCTGCAGGGCATGGATTACCTGGGTTCTCAGCGCTATATCCACCGGGATTTGGCCACCCGGAATATCCTCGTGGAGAACGAGAACCATGTCAAAATTGGAGACTTTGGCTTGGCCAAGATCCTCCCGCAGGACAAGGAGTATTACGTTGTGCGGGAGCCAGGCCAAAGCCCCATCTTCTGGTACGGAGGGGCGGGAGATCAATGGGGGCAGCGGGGGTAAAAATGTTTTCATTCTCCTCCCAACAGTGGCCAGAGATGTGTTGCAGAGTTGGAAGGGACCCCGGGGGTCATCCAGACCAGCCCCCTGCAATGCAGGAAATGCAGCAAAGTCATGTCCATGCTTTTCAATGGGTCCGCCCTGAATCACTGGCGGAGGAAGAGGTGTGCGGGGGGAGTGCACGGCCCCCGGCAGCGCGATCCCAGTGGGGTGCCATCGCGGCTGGTCCCCCCCACCCGCGCTGGGTGCCATGCCCCAGGGCGCGCGCCAGCCCCGCCCCCACCTGCTCTCTGCTGGAGCCTGAAGCTCCGCCACTGCCCTGAACAGGTCTTGGTTGGGGGAAAAGGGTCCACAGGCGTCCCCTATGGCAATGCCGTGTAGGGCTGGGAATGCCCCTCATCGGAAAGCCCTGGAGAGCCACTGCTGTCATTCAGTGTAGATGTCAGGAGTGAGCCACAAATTGCGCCAAGCCAGTTGGAGTAAACTGGCTTTTTAGCAAAAACAGGCTCTGCATGGGTGTCAGGCCTAATGAGGAGAGAGCCTCAGCTCTGGTAGGTCTTGCCCCATGAAATCAGTTGTCGAGTCCAAAAGTTCCCAACTCCCCACAGCCGTCTAAATCCACCCCCCACCTCTGCTCCAGAGTTTCCCCCAAGCAATCAGAGACTAAGCCAACCTCTCCTCTGCCCTCTTCATGCCTCTCCTGGTTCTGGGAGTGGGGAGGGGAGCTTCTCGTAGCAGGAGGGGGAGACCCCCATGGCTCTTCCCCTCTCTGCCTCTTGGCCTCCTTCCTCTCCTGCTTCAGCTCCTGCCTCTGATTCTGGACTTCTCTCTGCCACAGACTCTCCCTGCTCACTAAGCCTTGTTGCCCTGTTACCCTGGCTTCTCCCTCTGACCCCTCATTGCCACCCCCCACTCCCCGGGTTCTGTGCCTTCTTTCCCTGGGGGTTCCCTTGGGGGTTCCTCAGCCAGTTCCTCTCACCATTTCTCTACAAACTGCCTACATCTCCTCCTCTCCCAGGTATTTCCCCAGCGATCTGAGACTGTGCCTGAGGGCAGCCAAGCTCTTCTCTGCCCTCTTCTCCTGATTCTGGGAGACCAACGACCTTCCTCAATCCAAGGCAGCTTCCTGGGTGTGGATGAGTCCCTTGGCTATAATCAGGAGGACAGCATCTAAGGCCCATGAACGGGTGTCTCCCCTTGTTTCCCCAGGTACGCACCAGAATCACTGTCCGACAACGTCTTCTCCCAGGAGTCGGACGTCTGGAGTTTTGGGGTTGTCCTTTATGAGCTTTTCACCTACGGGAGCAAAAGCTGCAGCCCCTCAGAGGTGAGAGAGAGTGTGTGTGTGTGTTTGTGTGCAACCCTTTAAGAACTCAAAAAGAGGTTGCTGGATTGGACCAGTGGCTCACCCAGCCCAGTCTCCCGTCCTCGCAATGGCCAAATACATCTAAGAACCTGGCAATCCAGATAGACTGCACCTGGTCCTGGAGGCTCCATCAGAATGTTCCAGATCATCGTTTTATCATATGTGGTGGACAAGCCAATTGGCCAAGGGAAACGGGGGTGGGCTTAAAGGTCTTTTGTAAAAAGACTGCCTCCTGCCCACCTAGCAGTTCGAAAGCACTCTTAAGTGCAAGTAGATAAATAGGTACCGCTTTATAGCGGGAAGGTAAACGGCATTTCCGTGTGCTGCGCTGGTGCTGGCTCGCCAGAGCAGCTTCGTCACGCTGGCCACGTGACCCAGAAGTGTCTTCGGACAGCGCCGACTCCCGGCCTCTTGAGCGAGATGAGCGCACAACCCTAGAGTCGGACACGACTGGCCCGTATGGGCAGGGGTACCTTTACCTTTACCTTAAAAAGACTGGAACCTTTCTTTTAGGTCCCGAGAGATTTTATTTTTATTTTTTTTAATCTGTTTCTTCATGCAGTAAAAATGATGGGATATGCAGAAACGGCAAGTTTAACTAGTAAAATAAGAGATCAGGAAAATATTTGCAGATTATTTGAAGAAACATTGCAAGCAAATTGAAGGCTAGCAGGATAGAGTAAATTCAGCAGCATACAATTAAGTTGTGAGATAAAGAGAAAGAATTAATATGGAGTAATTAGAATATACAGCAGCTGAGCATAGCTAGAATGAACCATGGAAGAGGGGCAAGGAAAGCCCATATATATATATTCCGGATCAGGCCAAAGAGGGTCCATCCAGCCCATTCCTGCCAAATCCTCTGCCTCCTGTGGCAATGAGTTCCATAGTTTAACGGAGAAGGGCTTTCTTTCAGCTGCCGATCCGTTACCCCCGAGGATGTGGACAGGCTGCTTGGACGCCTGAAACCAACCACCTGTCTCCTTGATCCTTGCCCATCCTGGCTGATAAAAGCGAGCCGTGAAGGGTGGGTGATGGGCTCTGCGGGGTGGTGAATGCGGGGTGGTGAATGCTTCCCTCTGTGAGGGAGCCTTCGCAGCCCCCACTGAAAGAGGCGGTCATTAAACAGCTTCTTAAAAAAGCATCTTTAGACCCAGCCAATATGGCCAACTATCACCCAGTCTCAAATCTTCCATTTTTGGGCAAGGTGATTGAGCGAGTGGTTGCTGAACAACTCCAGGCACACCTGGAAGAAGCGGATCATTTGGATCCCTTCCAGTCAGGATTCAGGCCTCATCATGGGACTGAAACTGCCTTGGTTGCGCTGGTTGATGATCTCCGGCGGGCTAGGGACAAAGGTGAGAGCTGTTTCCTAGTTCTGCTGGATCTCTCAGCTGGATCTCTTTGACACCATCGACCATAACATCCTTCTGGACCGTCTAGAGGGGCTGGGAGCTGGGGGCACTGTTACACAGTGGTTCTGCTCCTTCCTCCTGGGCCGTGTTCAGAAAGTGGTGTTGGGGGATGAGTGTTCAGACCCCTGGGCTCTCTCTTGTGGGGTGCCTCAGGGTTCTGTCCTCTCCCCCGTGCTTTTCAACATCTACATGCAGCCGCTGGGAGAGATCATCAGGAGGTTTGGGCTGGGTGTTCATCAGTATGTGGATGATACCCAGCTCTACCTCTCTTTTAAATCAGAACCAGTGAAGGCAGTGAAGGTCCTGTGTGAGTGCCTGGAGGCGGTTGGAGGATGGATGGCGGCTAATGGATTGAAGTGGAATCCTGACAAGACAGAAGTACTGTTTTGGGGGGACAGGGGGCAGGCTGGTGTGGAGGACTCCCTGGTCCTGAATAGGGTAACTGTGCCCCTGAAGGACCAGGTGTGCAGCCTGGGAGTCATTTTGGACTCACAGCTGTCCATGGAGGCGCAGGTCAATTCTGTATCCAGGGCAGCTGTCTACCAACTCCACCTGGTACGCAGGCTGAGACCCTACCTGCCCACGGACTGTCTCGCCAGAGTGGTGCATGCTCCAGTTATCTCCCGCTTGGACTACTGCAACGCGCTCTACATGGGGCTACCTTTGAAGGTGACTCGGAAACTACAACTAATCCAGAATGCGGCAGCTAGACTGGTGACTGGGGGCAGCCGCCGAGACCACATAACACCGGTCTTGAAAGACCAACATTGGCTCCCAGTACGTTTCCGAGCACAATTCAAAGTGCTGGTGTTGACCTTTAAAGCCCTAAACGGCCTCGGCCCAGTATACCTGAAGGAGCGTCTCCACCCCCATCGTTCTGCCCGGACGCTGAGGTCCAGCGCCGAGGGCCTTCTGGCGGTTCCCTCATTGCGAGAAGCAAAGCTACAGGGAACCAGGCAGAGGGCCTTTTTGGTAGTGGCACCTGCCCTGTGGAACGCCCTCCCATCAGATGTCAAAATGATAAACAACTACCTGACATTCAGAAGACACCTTAATGCAGCCCTGTTCAGGGAAGTTTTTAATGTGTGATATTTTAGTGCATTTTTGGTTTCTATGGAAGCCGCCCAGAGTGGCTGGGGAAACCCAGCCAGATGGGTGGGGTACAAATAATAAATTATTATTATTATTATTATTATTATTATTATTATTATTATGCCCTGAATCTCCCAGTGTTGAATGCCCACTACTTCTATATGTAGCATAAGATGCCCCACGTGACCCTGGCCTTGTCCTCTGCCTTCTCCCACCCCCTCCCACCTAGGAGTTTCTCCGAATGTTGGGGCATAGTAAACCCCCCATGATCGTTTGCCAACTCTTGGAGCTCCTGAAGCAGAGCCAGAGGCTCCCGTCGCCCCCCAACTGCCCGGCTGAGGTGAGTCCACAAGCAGAGGGCAATGGATCCGTCCTTGTGCCTGAGGTTTGGGGTTGGTCTAGATGTCCTCATGGGGTCCCTCCTTCAAGCCTGGGGTGGGATTTAGACCAAGCAGGGGCAGGCACTGAGTCCTTCAGTCTCCTTGAGTTCATGGCTCTAAGTCAGGTCTCCCCTCCCCAAGAAGCATGGGAACCATAGTTTACCCCCAACAGAGCTACAATTCCCAGCACCCTTAAACTGAAATGTGCAGAATGGACCCAGCCGGGGTGACCTTCCTCTTCAGAAACTCAGCTGAGCTCTGCTCAGAGTCATCGCTAATGCCTTGGAGATTGGGGCACATGCAAAGCTAGAGAGCACTGAGAGGCAGCGTGGCAGAGTGGTCAGAATGGGGCCTGGAAGAGGCCGGGTTCAAATCCCCCCGATGTCGCCATGACGCTTGCCAGGTGTGGCCTTGGGAGCCAGTCACCACCTTCTCTCAGCCTGGTCCACCTCGCAGGGTCATTGTGAGAATCAGAATGGGGAGAAAGAGTAAAAGGCGAACAATTTAGACAATCTGAAGGGAAATCAGAGCAAGACACTGATGGAATATGCAGAATTAGCAAGTTCAGCTAGTAAAGTTCAGCCCCCAGGGTGGATTGGAAATGTTAAAATTGGAAAAATTAAATTAAAAAAATTGAAAACATGTTAATATGCTAGCAGGTTTGGAGTAAGTTCAGCAGCAAAAGTTACTTTGAGAATAAAGTTGAGAAAAGAAGGTATAGAATAATTATAATATGCAGCAACAAAAGATAACCATGAGAACATCACGGAAGGGTGGGAGGGAAGTGAATGTATATTGTAAAGTGTGTGATAAATTGTATTTTATTTGTGGGAAATTTATAAATAATCTTTTTTTAAAAAATGTGGGGACAGAGAACCATGGACACATCATTGAGCTCCTCAGATAATGCAATTAAATAGATGAATAAAGGATTTATGGAGGGGGAGGAAAGCCAAGCGTTGGCACAGAGTGGAATCGCACCCGGATCTGACCTCCGTCCTCCTCTCCCTCTTCCTGGAGGTTTATGCGCTGATGCAGTCCTGCTGGTCCTTCTCCCCGGCCCAGAGGCCTCCGTTCTGCAAGCTGGCGCCCCAAATTGAAGCCCTGAGGAACAGCCCCTGCAAAGTGCGGGGCTAGCAGGTGAGGAAGACGGGCCGGGAAACTGAATCTCTTAAAATCCAATTTCTGATGCGCAAGCAAAACCACACGCCTAAAAGCCAAACTAAGGAGACCCTCCCCTTCTTCCGAGGGGCCGGCAGCTCTTGGCCCTGAAGTTCTTCCCCATGTTGAGTCGGGATCTCTCTCGTTTGAACCCAGGGATCCTGTGTCCCAGGACTGACGGCAGCAGAGTGGCTGACCTTCTCTTCTGCAGAGTCTGGACCTCGAACCCAGGACTTCATTCCACCCCGCTTCCCATGCTGGGCGCTTTGGGGGTGGCAAAAGGGGGCCTTTCCTCCGCCTCTCCCTCTCATTGCTAAAGGATCTTTTTCTTTCCTTCTTTATGGTTGCACAAATTAATAAAATTCTTTAAAACTTAAAAATAAACAAACCCAAGCCTGCTGCATTTCTCTTTCCTCATCCTCTCCAGGACCGAAGAGCAGGCAGAACTGAACGCCTGTGAGATTTTTGTTGCAAAGAATAAATGAAAAAAACTGAGGACAGACACTGTCATTTCTTCAGTTGAAGTGGAGACAGATTAAAGATATTGCAGTCTTTTTGTTCCAGGGCGAGCAGGTGGATGTGGCCCTCCAAATCTCACCAGGCGGCCCTCAGAATGATCCCCAGCCCCGCCTCCAACTCCACCTCTTTCCCTCTTTTCTTCCTAGTGTCTCAACAAAGAAACTGATTTGTAAAAATGTTACGGGGGGCGGGGGGAAATATGAAAGACATTACACATACTTTTGTAAATCAAGAAAATCTTTAATAAAAAAAGAATGATCCCAGGCCACGCCCCTCTCCCTAGGCCACGCCCCTTGTCCATGGCCACACCTCTCTCCAGGGAGGTGAGGAGCGTCCTGGGAAAGGAGCCCACCTGGGAGAAGGAAAGGCCTGACCCTAAGCTTGCACTGCCTTGTGTGATATTTTGGGAGAATAAATGTGTAAACCCTGCAGAAATCTGGAGCTAAGTCCCTAAGGCAGTTGGATGGCGCCTTATACGCCTCCTTCCGGCAAATCCTGCAGCCCAGCGGATGCCCAACGTCTTGCTCTGCTTTCCTTTTTTACCCCATCAGTGAGGCCAAGGGGGGGTGTCTCATTGTCTGGGCCATGGGTAGGCAAACTAAGGCCCGGGGGTCAGATCCGGCCCAATCATAGCTGTCAACCGTCCCTTTTTTTGCTGGAAATTCCCTTATTCCAGCGCCGTATCCCACTGCATCCGGCTGCTATCCCGGATTGTTAGATATCCCGTCGACTGTCCCCAGGACAGGTGAGGCTGCTGACGCCTTCTTTTCAAATCTGAAAGTGAAAGCTATGGGCCCAATCTCCTCCTCAATCCGGCCCATGGATGGTCCGGGAATCAGCATGTTTTTACAGGAGTAGAATGTGTCCTTTTAGTTAAAATGCATCTCTGGGTTATTTGTGGGGCATAGGAATTCGTTCATTTCCCCCCAAAAAATATAGTTCGGCCCCCCACAAGGCCTGAGGGACAGTGGACCGGCCCCCTGCTGAAAAAGTTTGCTGACCCCTGGGCAGCCCAGGACGCCCAGACACAAGACCCAGTCCTGTGCCAAGGGGGGGGGGTCACTTGGGTGCTGTTAGTGCAGCAGTTTGACTCCACGCCCCAAAGACACACTCCGTTGCGCCTCAGGAAGAGAGCAAGGGCCAAGATCAAACAATTGCAGGCCTGTGGTACAAATTGAGCAACAGGTGTAAGGAAACTTTGTGATGGGTCGCTCGTAATTATGGTGATCATTCCTGGCTCTGGAACAATGGCAGTCCCTGTAAGGCACCACACCCCCCTGTTTATCTGGCCTTTACGAAGGACATCCTGCTTTAGCGCCTGTCGATCAAGGCCAAAGGAAGCAATTATGTAAGCAAGGGTGAGCACAGCACCTGAATGCAAATCCAGGCAGGAGCCAGTGCAAATCATAGCATCCTAGAGTTGGAAGGGGCCCCCCCTGAGAGAGAGAAGAGAGAAACTCCAACCACCTCGAAGGTCCACACTGAGCGTCACAGCTGAGTGGTGGGATTCAAACCCTCGTCCCTCCTGGGTCCTGGTCCAACACCCTCACCACTGCACCACCACTGCCTTTCTTCGTTTGCTGACATGGGAACGAAATATCACCCACACCAGCCTTATGGCTGCTCCCCAAACAGGAACTCCAGGCTGCCCTTTGCCCAACCCAAACCACAGCTGCCTCTTTTCCACAAGGAGGACAGAATCATAGAACCTTGGAGTTGGAAGATAAAGGAGTTTTGGGGTTCCTGGGTGCAGCACGTCCTACCTGGAAGACCCTGGAGGAGTGTTGCATTGTGGATTGTCAAAGCTGCTACAATTTCAATGTTCAATTCTTTATTGCCATCCCTTTTGCAAAGGCTTCCCCCTTCGAAGAAGTCAAGCCAGTCCAAGAGAAGCCATCTGCACCCGAGGCATCTGCTCAGCTTACACTGAAGGGCTAAGGGCGAAGAATAAATTACCCCAACAAGCCCCCCCCCATAGCTGCCGCAGCCCCTCAAATACAGATACACACACCCTCCCTGCGGTTCTCTGTCCAGGGGAAAAGAGTTCGAGAGAGTGGGAAATCCCTCAAGGAAACATTGCCCTCTGCTGCAGGAGACGAGTTCGAGAGAGGAGCAAATCCTGCAAGGAAAGGGCATCTTCCATTGCAGTTTCACCCATTCACACACACATCCAACCCCCCCCCCCCCAGCCTCAGAGGTTTCGGAAAACGACTTTCCTCCCACAGACCAAGTCTGGTTGGTGGATGGCATCCCACATCACCAGCATCTCATAAGGAACAAATCGGTGCACCAGGAGCAGCTCCTTGTAATAGCAGGGGTCGAAGGACTCGAGCTTGGACGAGGGCACGCGCACCCCCACTGTGCGGATGCCCATGTGCGAGGCGGGCGCCAGTCCCGCCCTCTCCAAGCACATGCCCAGGTAGACGTCGTCGATGGGGAACAGCTCAATGCCCAGGGACTTTTGGTAGATGGTCCGCGAGGTGAAGCCGGACATGAGGACCCCTCCGCCGCCACAATAGGGCGGGTACGACTTGGAGGTGGTCACCTGCTCGGGGACGTAATACTTGCTCCACTTCTCGCGGATGGGGCCCACATTGGTGATCAGCTGCCCCACAAAGAGATGCTCATCTCCTGCACCTGGGATGCCAAGAAGGTAGCGCACCATGTTGTCCGTGTTGGCGAAGACGTCGTCGTCCCCATTGAAGACGAACCGCACACCGGGGCAGCGAGACTCCATCCAGGCGTGGAAGAGGACCTGCTTGAGCGTCAGGTTGAAGAAGCTGTCCTGGAAGCCCCACTGCAGGATGTCCCCATGCTCCTCCGTCTCCAGCCGCAGCAGCCGGCCAAGCTTGCGGGCATCGCGGGCATTCCCTGGGACCCCCGCCAGGAAGACCCTGCGGATGTGGACACCCTCAAAGGTCCGCTCGCGGCCCCAGGTCTTGCGGATGATCTCCCGGCGCTCGTAGTTCCCCGGAGAGGACTTGATGGCCAGCAGGAGGAAGACCTCGTGCGAGGACTCGGGGCGCCCGCATTTCTCCGGCAAGTCCAGGAGCAGCGGGAACACCTTGCAGTGCTTGTAGCGCAAAAAGTCCTGGATGTGGCCCGGCAGCTCGGCAAAGCCAGGGACGCTGGCCACGGAGACGTTCTCGCGGCACTCGGCAGCGGGGCTGCGCCAGGGCTGGGTGGCGGCAGCAGGCGTGGATGGACTTGGGGTGGCGGCTCTGGGCTCCGTCGAGACAGCAGGGTCCTCGTCCGTCTGGAGGAGAAAGCAGAGCCCCATGAAGCCCACCACACCCAAGACGGCAGCTTCCAGCTTGTAGGACCAACGTCGCGACATTTCCCCCTGGGAGAGAAGGGGAGAACAGAGGCGGTGAGAGGCACACGAGGGATTCCTGTGTTGCAGGGGTTGGGCTGGATGACCCTTGGGGTCCCTTCCAACCCTACAGCTCAGGGAATGAGGTAGATTCTCTCTCACACACATATGCCCACCGAGGACTGATCCAGGCAGGAACCAGGAGTAAATCACACCATGCAAATAAGAGTGGACTCTTTTCTGTTGGCAAGCGCTCCTGGGGGGGACGGCAGATCCCCAATACCTCCCAGCATCTCCCAGTAGGCACGTCTCTGGAATGGCCTGTCCCTTTACTCCAGAGTGCCCCTCTGCCACACTTCTCATCTGAAAAGTGCACACCAGTCTTCCGGCATCACGCAGCAAGAAGACAGAGACATCCGAAGATCTAAACTAGGTTTTATTCACAATATATACAGAGAATCCATAATCACGTCTGTGCCTTCCAAACTCTGGCAGAAAACCAGAAAGCACACAGCAAAAGCGAAAGTACAGTCCAATAACACTCTCAGACGGAAGAGATAAGACCGTCTTCCGTTCCCACACTTTTCTCAGACATCTCATGTGATTTATCCTAATCACACTAACCAGCACCGGTTACATAAAATCCTAACATTTTCTAGCAAAAACAGGATCTGCACAGGCTGTCAAGCCTAGTGAGCACAGCAACTATTCCCCAGTAGTTCTTACCCCCATGAAGCAGTTGCAGAGACTGAAGGTCCTGGCCTCCCCATAGCCACCTAAATCCCCTCCTCTCCAGGGTTTTCCCCAAGCAATTGGAGACTGCACCTACGTGCAGCCAACCTTTCCTCCTTTTCATGCCTCTTCTAGTTCTGGGAGACAAAGAGGGGACAGGAGCTTGCCACCACAGAAGGAGGAGACCCTCCCTCCTCTCCTGCCTCAGATTCTGGATTCTCTCTGCCACCAACTCTCTCCGCTCACTAAGCTGTGTTACCTCTTCTGCTTCCCGCACCACACTCCTCCTCCTCATCTTCTCCTTCCGGCCATTCATCATCATCCCACCTCCAAACCCTTGTCTCTGAGCCGTCTTCATATGGGGGTTCCCTTGGGCGTCCCCCGCCGATTCCTCCCACCTCAGTCCCCTCCACTTCAGGACTTTTCCCAAGCAATCTGAGGCTACACCTGGGTGCAGCCAACCAGCTCTTCATACCTCTTCTGGTTCTGGCAGACCAGCAGGGAGGGGAGTTGGTCACAACAGGAGGGGGATGTGGAGGTAACGCTCCGCTTGTGCTGAGGCAAACCTCGCACCCAGCATGCAACAGTGTGCCAAGGAGCCTTGCGCCCACGCTCCCTGGCTAGAAGACAGGGGTTTCCTCCTGGCCGTTTGTCCTCTCTCAGATTTGGTTACTAGACCGGGGACGCATTTTAGGGAAACACCTGCTAACACGTGTATTTGCTAATGCTGGAAACGTGCTTAGATGGAAATACGTCATGTTCAGAGTGGTTTCACTACTGTTTCCAGTTGCTGACTTCTGCTAATAAAAGGAGCCTCTACGGAGCTTCTGCCCAGCTCACCTGCATCGCTGTCCTCATTATTCCTACAGGGGGAGATACCCGTGACTCTTCCCCAGCCAGACTCCTCCCTGCCTCTTGGCAGCCTTCCTCTCCAGAAACCTCTTCTGCCTCTGGTTCTGGACTGCTCTCTGCCACAGACTCTCCCCACTCACTATGCCCCGTTGCCTCTTCAGCTTCCACCACCCCCTCCTCCCATTCTTCTCATCTTCGTCCCACCACCAATCCCCTGGCTGTGAGCCTCCTTCTCTGTGCCCAACCAGCCCATGACAGCAGGACCATCCAAATGTCCTTATGGCTGCCTGCCTGCACTTCGTCTTAGGGACTCGGACACTATGGGGTGCCAAGCCCCAGCAGCCTTCATCACGGCCAATGCTCAGGGATGATGAATACCATCCAAAGATCCTAGTCCTCATGTTTTCCATAAAAAGGGTGACCAGAGGGGAATTGCACCTGATTATCGGATTAAGTTGACAGTCTTTCCTTGGACCTTGCTATTTTAACTCATGTGCAACTACTCCTTCCACATCCTTATTTTACTGTTCTGCTTTTCCTCTCTTAATTTTTGCCTGTTGTTGCAATCATCCTCTCTGTTTTATATACATTATAAAAAGAAAATTGTAATACTAAACTTTACCCCAAAGGGTGTGTGTGGTGTGTGTGTGTCCGGAAGAGGACAGGCTCCTCACTCCTGATGGAACCCATCCCAGTTTTGGAAGAGTAACATTCGAAACTGGCACTAGGGTCATCCTAGCCCCAGGGCAGTTTCCACACAGTGAGGAGGAAGTGCTGGGAAGGGGGAAAGAGGAGGAGGAGGAGGAAGTAGCTTCTGGGTGGCCTGGGGCAACCAGGGCTCCGTCCAGAGGGAAGACTCAAGCGCCTTGGTTTGACGTCACATCAACCATGCAGCTGATCCTAGCAAATAATAATGAGGATAATAATAATAGTCTTATTTGTACCCTGCCCAACTGAGTGCGTTGCCCCAGCCACTCTGGGTGGCTTCCAGCATATACAAAATAATAATAATAATACATCAAGCATTAACAAACCTCCCCCATGCAGGGCTGGCTGCCTTCGGAGAGCCTCGTGCTCCGCTTCTCACTCTGCACGTGAACAAAGGTGTTCTTGTGCAATTGAAGAAGTCCATCAAGCCACAAGCAAATAAGTCGGCTTCCCTGAACTGCAGAGTGCAGAGGACACTCTGGCCCTTCGGGGCACGAAAGAGGCAGACTGCGGAGAGGACTCCTGTCCGTCTATTTAAAAGAATCATAATTTAAATGCTTTTATTATTTCTACCCAGTCCATCTGGCTGGGTTGCTCCAGCCGCTCTCGATTTGAGACGCCTCCACGAAATGGCTAGAGCAGGAGGTGCTCTTGGCAGCAGCCCCAGAGGTGGGGGGCCCCACACGAGGGACCGGGGTTGAGTGGGCAGAGCACTCGCTTGGCGTGTAGAAAGGTCGCAAGCTCAATCCCAACTGGCAGCTGTCCTGAGCTGTTTAAGGTGTTATAGATCAAAAACAGCACATTGAATTGGGCAGCTCCTAATGTCATGAGAAAATAACGACAACATATCTGCAAAGGCCTTCCCCAGCCACTCTGGGCAGCTCCCAACAGAATATTAAAATCACAATAAACCGTCAGACATTAAAAACTTCCCTAAACAGGGTTGCCTTTAGATGTCTTCTAAAAGTTCAGGACCGGTGTAATATGGTTCTGGCAGCCACTCCCAGTCACCAGTCTAGCTGCCACATTTTGGATTAGATGTAGTTTCCACGTCACCTTCAAAGGTAGCCCCTCGGAGATCGCATTGCAGTAGTCCAGAGCATGCACCACTCTGGCGAGACAGTCTGCGGGCAGGGAGGGTCTGGTAGACAGCCTGGTAGACAGCTGCCCTGGACACAGAATAGACCTGCACCTCCATGGACAGCTGTGAGGCCAAAATGACTCCCAGGCTGTGCACCTGGTCCTTCAGGGGCACAGTGACCCCATTCAGGACCAGGGAGTCCCCCACCCCTGCCCACCCCGTCCCCCCAAACAGTACTTCTGTCTTGTCAGGATCCAACCTCAATCTGTTTGCCGCATTCCATCCTCCAACCGCCTCCAGGCACCCACACAGGGGTCCCTCCCAACTCTATGAGCCTAACTCACAAACAACATACAATAATGCTGTAATACTGATCGCAACACCATTCTTTGTAGCCCTGAACTGTGCATTGATGGAGGGGGTAGCTGGAGCAGGAGACTCTTGCTCTCAGGGTCATGGGTTTGAGCCCCACCTTGGCCACTGCAGGGGGTTGGTCTAGATGACACTCAGGGTCCCTTCCAACTCTACAGGCTTGTCCTTTTGCACCTGGAGGGTTTCTCCTTCTCTTCATCTAGGCCAGCTCTGGACTCTCCAAGGCACCTGAAGGACAAGTCAGTTTCGCACATGACAAGAGACAGCTTAAGTCTCTTGAGAGCCAGTGTGGTGTAGTGGTTAAGAGCAGTAGACTCCTAATCTGGGGAACCGGGTTCGCGTCTCCGCTCCTCCACCTGCAGCTGCTGGGTGACCTTGGGCCAGTCACACTTCTCTGAAGTCTCTCAGCCCCACTCACCTCACAGAGTGTTTGTTGTGGGGAGGAAGGGAAAGGAGAATGTGAGCCGCTTTGAGACTCTAGGGTAGTGATAAAGCGGGACATCAAATCCAAACTCCTCTTCTTCCCTTAGTTTCCTTTTCTCTGACCTGCGGTTATAATTACAGTGGTACCTCAGGTTACATGTAGCAGGAAACCCCCCCCCCCATCATTCAGTTTGTACAAACTTCACACACACTCACACACTACATATGCTACGCTTCTTTATAAATTCATAGAAAATCAACCATAAATCGGATTTGCACTGTTCCACTTTTATTTTAAGGATGTGGGTGGCGCTGTGGGTAAAAGCCTCAGCGCCTAGGACTTGCCGATCGAAAGGTCGGCGGTTCGAATCCCCGCGGCGGGGTGCACTCCCGTCGCTTGGTCCCAGCGCCTGCCCACCTAGCAGTTCGAAAGCACCCCCGGGTGCAAGTAGATAAATAGGGACCGCTTACCAGCGGGAAGATAACGGCGTTCCGTGTGCTGCGCTGGCTCGCCAGATGCAGCTTGTCACGCTGGCCACGTGACCCGGAAGTGTCTTCGGACAGCACTGGCTCCCGGCCTATAGAGTGAGATGGGCGCACAACCCTAGAGTCTGGCAAGACTGGCCCGTACGGGCAGGGGTACCTTTACCTTTACCTTTTACTTTTATTTTACTCCATGAAGGAAGGACTACAAAATGGGGAAGGTTTGATACAGGGCAGCCATAATCCTTGACCATACCGGTACATACACAGGAGCCCTGCCCAGTTGCTATGCCAACCCTGATGGTCTCAGACAGAAGACCATCAACACTGCATACACGAGTGGATTCAACACGGCTGATCGCCGAAGAATTGATGCTTTTGAATTATGGTGATGGAGAAGACTCTTGAGAGTCCCATGGACTGCAAGAAGCTCAAACGCATCCATTCTTAATGAAATCAGCCCTGAGTGCTCACTGGAAGGACAGATTGTGAAGCTAAGGCTCCAGTACTTTGGCCACCTCATGAGAAGAGAAGACTCCCTGTAGAAGACACTGATGCTGGGAAAGATGGAGGGCACAAGGAGAAGGGGGCGACAGAGGACGAGATGGTTGGATAGTGTTTTCGAGGTTACCAGCATGAGTTTGACCAAACTGCGGGAGGCAGTGGAGGACAGAGGTGCCTGGCGTTCTCTGGTCCATGGGGTCACGAAGAGTCGGACACGACTAAACAACAACAACAAAATAACAAAAGAACAGTGATTGGATTCCCCCTCAGGGGGCAGGAAACTACCTTTTGTCTTCTGAAAATGACTCATGGGGAGAGGGAGAAGGGAACCAGCCAGGTGACAGGACACTCAGGTTACCACCACCACCCCTCCCCCAACCCCTCCTTTCTGTGATGTATGCATGATGTTTCTGGGGGTGGGCTTGATCTACAGGGTGGGAATTTCAAAAGTTTTTATAAGGCCTTGCACACCATTTTTCTGTGTCTTTCCTCTCTCCTGCAAGTGAGGGGAGCACCCTGTTGCAACAGATCAATAAAGGCCAAGCCTACAGGCTGCTGATTTGCTCCAATTTACTCTGGTTGGTGTCTTTACTGTAACAACATACGCTTCAGGTTACATACGCTTCAGGTTACAGGCTCCGCTAACCCAGAAATAGTTAAGAACTTTGCTTCAGGATAAGAACAGAAATCGGGCTCCGGCAGCGCGGCAGCAGTGGGAGACCCCATTAGCTAAAGTGGTGCTTCAGGTTAAGAACAGTTTCAGGTTAAGTACGGACCTCCGGAATGAATTAAGTACTTAACCCGAGGTACCACTGTATTCCTAGATCCTCTTCCTCCTTCCCAGCCAAGACTTGGTCTCTGTGTGTGTGTGTGTGTGTGTGTGTGTGTGTGTGTGTTGTGGCAACAAGTCCCGCAGAGCCCCTGGTGCCAAGCGCTTGCTATCTCCCTGTTTGCTTTCTCCAAGCCACAGGCTCCAATTAAAGGAGTCCTTATCTGGCAATATCTCCCAGCAGCCCAGAGACGTTTCAAAGTGCAAAGGCAGCAAGGAACAAATTCCCAAAAGGCAAAAAAAGAAAAAGAAAAGAAACTTTAAAAATCCTTTCAGGATGGTGAAATGGAGTCATAGAATTGGAGGGGACCCCGAGGGTCATCCAGTCCAACCCCCTGCCATGCAGGAAGCAGGTAGAGAATCCCTGGCAGGTGGCCCCCCAACCTCTGTTTTGCAACCTCCGACAATTTCCGGAAGGCATTAATAACTCAGTTTCCTGCATCGACTTTGCTAAGGCACAAACTGACTCCAGACCAGTTGGGAAATGCTCTCTTTGATATATATTTATCTCAGGGTGCTTCACTCATCAAAACACAGGGAGCCGCGTCATTTACCAGTCAGGGTGGATTGTGGACTAGATGACCCTGCAGTGGCTTTCCGGCAGATTTCAGGATTGAACCTGAGGACTTCTGCAGGAGCCAAGTTTCTAGACCTCATGCTTTTGGGAAAAAGGGTGGGTTTGAATGGAACGCCAGAAGTTGCTTTGCACTGAGGCCTAATGAGCAACTCTCCCCAGTAGGTCTTGCCCCATTGAGGCAGTTGCAGACCCTCCAGGGTCCCAGTTTCCCAGGGACAGTTCCAGAACTACAAAAGCTGTCCCAGTTTCCCTCTTGACCCCAGAATGTCCCGCTTTCCCTTTTTCTCCATGTCTCAGAGAACAATGAAAAGAGGTCTGCATGTAGGTGCAAAAACAGAGGCCTGTTTATCCGGAAAATAAAATCCCTGCACCAAATGAAGGAAACAATGAAGCTGGCAGACGGAGCCCTGCCTATAATTTTGAAGGCACCACTCTGCCTCAAAGTCTTTCGTTGTAATGCTTCCACAGCCAGCCATTTCTTGGAAACGCAGGGAGTGTCTCTTCCTTATTTGCAACAGCAAGAACTGATCGACAGTGGAACAGACTCCCATGAGAAGTGGTGGAGTCTCCTTTCTTGGAGGTTGGGTGGCCCTCTGTCTGGGATGCTTTAGCTGAGATTCCGGCCTTGCAGGGGGTTGGGCTGGATGACCCTCAGGGTCCCTTCCAACTCCACATTTCTATGATTCTCCCTGCTAACAATTCCTGCCTTGCAGGGGGTTGGATGAGATGATCCTCAGAGTTCCTTCCAGCTCTGCACTTCTATGATTCAATACGCCTGTCTTCTCAGGGGCTGGAGATCCCTAAGAACTGAGGAATCCAGATAGGCTGTCCCTGGACCTGGAGGTTCCAAAAGTCTGTCCAGCATCCTGTTCTCACAGATGCCCTGCAAGCAGGATTCCAGAAAAAGTGCCCTCTCCCCTCCTGGGGATGCCAGGCACTGGGATTCAGGAGTATACATTGCCTCTGACTGTGGAGCACAGCCACCCTGGCTAGGAGCCATCGATAGCCCTCTCCTCCTCCATGGATTTGGCCAATCCTCTTTGAAAGTCATGTTAAGTTGGTGGCCACTCCTGTGGCAGGGAGTTCCACAGCTTAACTCTGAGCACCTGTGTGAGCAGGAGCTGGCCTGATCCCATCAGGTGGTTCTTCTGTCACCAGTGGAAGGTTGCAGGGCTGCAACCAAACCAGAGGCAGCGTCAAAAATGGGACCCCTCCCTCATCGGGCAGACCCCACCTCAAGTCACATTCCAAGCACACCCGCTGCACGGCATTCGCCTCTGCATTGCACACAAAACTGGCCCCAAGAGAAATCCAGCCCAGGACATTCTGCTAGCTCAGAATGCAGCTAAGCTGGTTTCTTTGCAGGTGGAAATTGCCATCAGCCTCTTTGGACTCAATCCAAGGTGGCCAAAAATGAGGCGAGGTCCACCCAGGGCAGGGCTGTGTGGAGAGGAGGTCAGCCGTTTCACGCAGAATCATCAGAATGGAAGGGGTCCCCGAGGGTCATCTAGCCCAACCCCCTGCAATGCAGGAATCTATCACCCAACGTGGGACTCAAACCCATGACCCTGAGATTCCAGTTGTATAGTTCTGATAATCTAGCTGCTATTCCTAGTTGTGAACAGGTTCTCAAAGTCAGGCTGAGAGTGAGCGACTGGCCCCCAAGGCATCATCGCCCAATGAGCACTGAGCAGGGAGATTGGGACCCTGGTCCCTCCCTGGTCCAGCACTCTAACCACTGCGCCACCGCTGCCTCCACAAATCTCAGCTAGATAGGAACCAGGGCAGGGGGTTGGGCTGGATGACCCCTGGGGTCCCTCCCACCTCTACTGTTCCACGAATGGTCTAGCTCAGCAAGAAGGCAGCTGGAATCCAGGGGTCGGGGGGGACCCCAAGTGTAGCAGGAGCCAAAAAGGGGGTGAAGCAGCCCACCTAGTCCAGCACCCTGTCCTCCCAGTGGCCAAATGTCCCCAAGGACTGGGGAATGGAGATAGACTGCTTCTGGCCCTGGAGGTTCTACCAGAGTACAAGAACCCTGCTGGATCAGGGAAATGGCCCACCTAGTCCAGCATTCCTTTCTCACAGCGAAAAAGGCAAATGCAATTCCACCAGAAGTCTCTGCCTCTGAATCCTAGGAACTCGTTTGCTAAGGAAGTTGGGAATCATAGCTGCACAAGGGCTAAAAGGATCCCCTGTTTTAAGAAGGCTTTTAACTGTTTTTCAGATACCAAGTTGTTTTATTGCTGTTTGCTTGAGCATGAGAGACTTAATCTCAGGGTCGTGGGTTCAAGACATGTTGGGCAAAAAGATTCCTCCCTTGTTGGACTAGAGGACCTTTGCGTATCCCTCCCAAGCAATAAGGTTCTACCAGAGTACAAGAACCCTGCTGGATCAGGGAAATGGCCCTTCTAGTCCAGCATTCTGTTCTCACAGCGGCCGACCTTTTGCCACTTTTGGGAAACCCCATAAGCAGAATTGGAGTGCTAGAGCAACTCTCCCCTCCTGGTTTCCAGAAGCATTGCTACCTCGGACTCTGGAGGGCAGAGGAGCATGAAAAATAAAAAACGCCCATGCTATTCTAGGCTGTTGCAGCTTATAAATTTGATTTATTCACATATTTAGGCCTGGATTTAGATGGAGAGAGTGCAAACCTGACAGCCTGGTCGTCTCATGAGGGGTTTGTTCCCCACTAGAGACCAAAGCATCTCCAGAGGGAAAATGTCAGGTTCTGCACTTAGGCAGGAAGAACGAGATGCACAAATATAAGATGGGGGACACCTGCCTTGCCAGTAGAATCATAGAATGGTAGAGTTGGAAGGGACCCCAATGCAGGAATCTCAGCTCAAGCATCCATGACAGATGGCCACCCAACCTGTGCTTAAAAACCTCCAAGGAAGGAGAGTCCATGTGAAAAGGATTAAGGGGTCTTGGTGGACCACAAGCTGAACATGAGTCCTCAGTGTGATGCCGCAGCAAAAAAAGCTAATGCCATTCTAGGCTGCATCCACAAGTCTAGTTTCCAGATCAAGAGAAGTCACAGTGCCACTCTATTCTGCCTTGGTCAGGTCACACCTGGAATCCTGTGTCCAGTTCTGGGCACCACAATTTAGGAAGGATGTTGACAAGCAGGAAGGTGTGCAGAGGAGGGAGGCCAAGATGATCAAGGGACTGGAAAGCAAGCCTGATGAGGAACAGTTGAAGGAGCTGGGTATGTTTAGCCTGGGAAAGAGGAGACTGAGAGGAGATAGGAGAGCCATCTTCAAACATCTAAAGGGCTGCCTCAAGGAAGGTGGAGCAAGCTTGGTTTCTCCTGCTCCAGAGAGTAGGACTTCAAGTGACAAGAAAGGAGCAGCTCTCCATGGTTTTAGTCTAACCTGGAGATGCCCTCAAGGGATTGAGCTCAGGTACCTGCATGCGGAGTGAATGTTCTGCTGAGCTACAGTCCTCCCTAGAAATGAAGGAAGAGTCTAGTCCTCTTGGTTCCCAACAAAAGGTTGGCATAAGCAGGAACACTGGACGCTGCTGAGTCTTCCAGCTCAGCCGGCAGCAGATCTCCGGGACTGGGGGAAGGGTGCCTCTTCCAGCCCTACCTGGAGACATTGTGGGGTTCAAATCTCCCCACCTGGCCACGAAAGGTCTGACCTGGGGAGCCAGCTGTGTGGCCTCTCAGTCTAGCCTTCCTCGAAGGATTGTTGTACAGTTCACATGTAGAGAGAGAGAGAGAGCCACATTCCCCCTTCTCGCTGGCTGGGATCTTTGGAACTCCCTTCCTCAGGAAAACAGCCCAGATCCTTCCTGGCTGACGATTTCCTTGTTCCAACAGTCTTTGGGGAGCTGACTGCTTTAATGAAAAGTAGCTGCTGTTTCTATTTAAAACAGATTTTATAGATATAGATAGTCTTATGTCTATCAATGTTTAACTGCTTTTTAATGACCCCCCCAAAAAATGCAGTTCTTGCTTTTATATGTCAGCTGCCTTGAGTCCCTTTCATGTGGCATATAAATAAATACATAAGAATAAATGAAAGCATCTTCTGGAACAGCCTGCAGGGCGCCAGTCTCTTCTAGCTCTTCCAAACTACAACTCCCAGAGGCCCCAAACCAGTGCCGCACGGAGGACCTCAATCCCTGCAGGGCTGATCACCGCTGTGCCTGTTTACTGCTCAGTATGACTCTTCATTTTTTGGATTATTTACTTTTTATACCATTTAACTCTTGCCAGTTTTTTTTTTTAAATCTTCATCCAGAAATAGTGTTTAACAGCGGAAAAAATTTTATAATAGCTAAAAAGCAAACACTAAGATTATAAAGCAATAGCTAAAAGGTAAACGCTAAGGTTATAATAGCTTAAAAGTGCTTAAGATTATAACAGCTAAAAACTGGAAGGGAAAAAAGCACATGTCCCACTACACCTGAATGGGCTGAGAAAAATCTGGAAACTCTGAGTAAGATAATAATTACAACCAGCCCTGCGTGTTAATGGGGAGGAAATAGATTTATTTATTTTTTTGGCAACGTTTTGGATCAACAAGTTCAGAGACAAAGTCCAGCCTAACGCTGCTTTGAACCTGCTGTGACAATATTTCTTTATCATGGGTTTATTGTGCTTATCTGGAGAATAATAATAATAATATATTATTTATACCCTGCCCATCTGGGTGGGTTTCCCCAGCCACTCTGGGCGGCTTCCAACAGAATATTAAAATACAATACTCTACAGACACACATCCTAATTCTAATTGGGTTTTTTGCCCCCCCCCCAAAGCACCAAGGCTTCTGAATGGACTCACCCAGAGACTGAGCCTCCTCTCCGCCTTGCAGGACTCCGGCAAAGAGTCCGCCTGCCTCGCGCACCTGGTAGCCTGACTCACCTGGGCAGGTAAGGGGCGGGGCCAGGCACGCCAAGGGGCGGGGCTTGAAGGTACCCCCACGCCCAGAGCAAGGTCGGCTCCAAGCACCCCAAAAAGGAAGGGGGGAAGCAGAGCGAGGTGCTGCCTGGCTTTGTGGAAGGAGAGCCTGATAAGATTACAGGTGTGTGTTTGAGCGAGAGAGAGAGAAAAGAGGAATAATCTCAAGGGCGTGGAGGAAGGGAACCAGATCTCCCAGGCAACACCTGGGCGGCTTAATTTCCCCTCGCTGGACCCACAGGGTCCAATTTTGTCTTCTCCCCACCCCGTTTTGGAAAAATAATAGTAGTAGTAAATAAATGAATAAATGCACTCTACAGTTCTCTGACAGTATTCGTGTTTATCATGCTTTTTATCATGTTTTTATGACTGGTGCAATATTACCCTGGGATCTTTTGATAAAAGGGTATATAAATGGAATAAATAATAATAATGTTGCAACAATATGTAGCAAAGGGGGGGGAATAAAGGGGGGAAAGAAAACAGACTTTATAAATTGTTATTTCATACAATTTATCTGCCAGTTGGTTGTAAAGGGAAAGCGGTTTGCAAGGAAGATGAAATGATAATGTTATCACTAAAAATTTAATTTGGCTTATTAAACCATCTGTTGCCTTTTAAACGGGGTGGGGCAGCGTGCTGTTTTCATTTGTTACTTTGCTATGTAATTTTCTGTTTTTATATTGTACGCCGCCCTGCGATCCTCAGATGAACAACAGTATATACCAGTAAATGTCATAAATAATAATAATTTAAAACCTGCAGAAAGTGTGCAAATCACAATAGATTAAAACTTTAGAAATAACACATCTTTTAACTGCTGCGAGAGTGCAATTGGCAGGACCGGGGAGGGGGGGAGGGTCAGAATCATGACAAGGACGAACCATAGTACGATGCAATTTGGCAAACAGCATTATTGGGGAAAGTGACTCAAAAATCAGCAGCAGCAAAGAATTAAGATTAAATTGTGAGTGGATAACTTCTACTTGGGATCATAAGTCTGTAATTAAGTCTCTGTTGGCGATTCATGGAGGATTTGTAAAGAATCACAGAATCATAGAATTGCAAAGATGGTGGGAACCCTGAGGGTCATCCAGTCCAACCCCCTGCAATGCAGGAATATTTTGCCCAAAGCAGGGCTCGAACCCACGACCCTGAAATTGAGTCTCCTGCTCTACCAATTGAGCCATCCCATACTCTGTTCCACTTGCCTGCGCAGTGACTGAGCTCAGGTAACCACAGTTACAAAATGTATTATTTGAGCGACCTGCATAGACAAAGGCGGAGAAAGCCAAAGAGATGGCTATTCTTTGAAACTGATTTATGACTCTTGGCTCATCTGAGAATAAAACTGTATATGTTTAAAATGTTGAAACTTGATAAAAATTAAATTGGAAAAAAATGAATTGAGGGGACACCAAACTAGGAGGGGTCACAGGAGATTCAAAATGACCATAACACATTGCAGACCTGGGCGCAAGCTAACAAATGAATTTTAGTCGGGACAGATGTCAGGTTTGGCACTTGGGCAAGAAGAACCAGGTGCAAAAATATAGGAAGGGGGACACCTGGCTTACTAGCAGGGCCTGTGAAGAGGATCTCTGGGGGTCTTGGTGGACCACAAGCTGAACACGAGTAGTCCACAGGGTGATGCAGCAGCAGAAAAAGTGAGTGCTCTTCTAGGCTGTATAAAGAGAAGCATAGTGTTCAGATCAAGGGACGCGGGTGGCGCAGTGGTCTAAACCACAGAGCCTAGGGCTTGCCGATCAGAAGTTTGGCGGTTCGAATCCCCGCGACGGGGTGAGCTCCCGTTGCTCGGTCCCTGCTCCTGCCAACCTAGCAGTTCGAAAGCACGTCAAAGTGCAAGTAGATAAATAGGTACTGCTCCGGCGGGAAGGTGAACGGTGTTTCCGTGCGCTGCTCTGGTTCGCCAGAAGCGGCTTAGTCATGCTGGCCACATGACCCGGAAGCTGTATGCCGGCTTCCTCAGCGAGATGAGCGCCATAACCCCAGAGTAGGTCACGACTGGACTAATGGTCAGGGGTCCCTTTACCTTTAGTGTTCAGATCAAGGGAAAAAACAGAACTGATCTCTTCTGCCTTGGTGAGACCACACCTGGAGTCCTGTGTCCAATTCTGGGTGCCACAATTTAAGAAGGGTGCTGGCAAACTGGAATGTATGCAGAGGTTGTCTGCAAGCCAGCAAGAACTTTTCTACCATGGAAAGGAGGTGGCGGACTCTCCTTCCTTGGAGGTTCATAAGTGGAGGTTGTTTGACCATCTGCCAGGGTGCTCTGTCTGGGATGCTTTAGCTGAGATTCCTGCTTTGCAGGGGGTTGGACTGGATGACCCTTGGGGTCCCTTCCTACCCTATAATCCTGAGATCCTTTGACCTCAGAAGGTATTGGGAGAGTTAATTGGAGAGTTCTGAAACTGGTAGGGTGACCATGGGGAGGGTATAGTTGCGATTCTGGCCCTGCAGGAACTAACTACACCAGGGGTCATTTTCAGCAGGGGGCCGGTCCACTGTCCCTCAGACCTTGCGGGGGGATTATATTTTGGGGAGAAAAATAAAGAACAAATTCCTATGCCCCACAAATAACCCAGAGATGCATTTTAGAAGCCATCTGAAGGCAGCCCTGTTTAGGGAAGCTTTTAATGTTTAACAGACTATTGTATTTTAATAATTTGTTGGAAGCCGCCCAGAGTGACTGGGGAAACCCAACCAGATGGGCAGGGTATAAATAACAATATATTATTATTTTAATTATTGCAGTGGGTTGGGCTGGATGACCCCTGGGTGCCCCTTCCAACGCTGTTTCTAGGAGAACAGCACCTGCAGCTATGCCTAGTTTGTTGTTCCCCAGGCATGATGAAAGCCTTCCGCAGCGGCCGTGTCACCATCCCTGAGCAAACAGTCAGGGGCTCTGACCAGACTTTCCTGTTCTACCTGCAGGCTTACTTGCAGACACCCTGTTTGCACTGGATGTTCTCTCTCACACACACACACGCATTCCTTCTCCCCTTCCACCATCGTCTTGCACAGCCTGCGGACGTGCAATGAAGCTGAGTGTTGTGAAATTCAGGACAGATAAAAGGAAGCAGCAGAGCTGAACCGTGGTACTCCCTGCCACAGGATGCAGCGATGGCCAGCAACTTGGATGGCTGCAAAAGAGGATGAGGGCCAATTTGTGGCTATGGATGGCTGTGCTCTGCCTCCGCAGTGGAAATGCTTCTGGGTGGCAGTTGCAGGAAACCTCAGGAAGAGACGATGGTCTTGTGTTTGAATCCTGTTTGCGGGTTTCCCGTAATGGGCATCTGCTTGGCCACTGTGAGAACAGGATATTGGATGATGATGATGATGATGATTTGCTAGGCATGACCCAGTAGCCCCTTCTTATGTTCCAACAATTTAAAAAAATGAAAAAACACTGTTATATTACCAAGCATTAATATACAGTGGTGTATATTCTTATTATCCTAATGTGCATATAATTGTCAATAACCTATTTTTCTTTCTTTTCCATCCTCATTTACTCTTTTCTTTTTCTTCTCTTTTTATAAATGAAATTCTTCTAATAAAATATTAATAATAAAACATTCCAACTGTCGGTGGTGGTGGTGGTGGTTGTTGTTGTTGTTGTTATTATTATTTACTATTCCTGATCCACTGCCTCTTGTGGCAGAGAGTCCTGTTTATCTAAGCAGCCCTTCCTCTCCTGTCTCAAATCTCCCAATGTCCAGCTTCACCTGACTGAGAGTTCTAATGGGAAAAGGAGGAAAACTTCCAGTGGGAGGGAGTTCCGCAGTCCAGCTAAGCGCCGGGTGACAAAGGTACTTCCTTTTCTGCGTCCTGAATTTGCCAGAGTGGAATCTGCTTATGCTGTAAATGTGTTTCAAAGAAAGATTTTAGGAAACTTTAAAAACCAGCGCACACAAAGTCGTTTTTTTAGAAAAACAAGTGGTTTTTATTATTAAAAGAGCAACTTTTCCAACAGCAATTCTCCCCCCTTTTTTCCCACCCTTAGCAGCTTGGAGAATGGGAGCGCGCCTCCTCCCGACTTCTGGGCTCTGACGCAGCTTAGGAATGAAAGATGGAGAATACAAAAAAACAATAAAAATAATATGGAGCGATTTGTGGTAAGGGAGGAACGTCTCGCCCTTCGGTGCAAAATCCCTTCTGCCTCGAACTGCGCACGGATCCGCCTCCTCCTCCATTCCTCCATTCCCAGGTGGCTGCTTCTCTCTCCCCAACTCCAGTGTTTTAAAATCCAGGCGGAAAATAATTTAAAAACACGCAAACATCTCCTTCCTGTCGCAAGACACACTTTTGGAACAAACCGGAGGCGACTGCTGGGACGGGGTCTGATCAGGAGCCAGCGAGGTAAATCCCTGGGAAAGGAGAGCAAGGGGGGAACTTTGGGATCCCTGCCTTGCAGTGGGTCAGACTAGATGACCGCTGGTGCCCCTCCCGACTCTGCCAGCCCCCATCCCTACTACCTGTGGCAAACCTCTTCTTGACCAGCGACATGCGGTACCCGCTGCCCACCAGCTCCACATCTGCCCCGGAAAGGGTGCTCCCCTCGCTGGTGAACTGGGCTGCCACGGGGCTGGGCTTGCTGGGACCAGTCAGGGGTTCCCAGCTGGCCAGGAGGCGGCCGGATCCTGCAGAGAAAAGAGAAGAAGAGATGGACCCAAGCGAAGGAGATGGGGCCCCCCAGGTTCCAGAGAGCCGCTGCTTCCCTGCACAGGGGGCGGGCAAGAGGAAGAAGAGCCGCCCGCCAGCCGGACTGGAGCCTGGCATCCGCGCCACCCCCTGGCCAGCTCACCTGGGTGCCCTTGGGTGCCAGGGAGGTCCAGGAGCCGCCACAGCAATCGCTTCTCCTCCAGGTTCCTGCAAGAGGGGAGAGAAAGAGACAAGCTGGTTGGGCCATTTGTACATCTTGCTGCAGAGCCCCGTTGGTGCTGATGACGCCAAGGTCGCAGGTTCGATCCCCGTAAGGGACAACTGCCAATCCTGCATTGCCTGGGGTTGGACTGGATGACCCTTGGGCCCCTTCCAACTGTACCATTCTATATATCCAACAACCAAAACACAGACAGTGAAAACAAACAGTGAAAGCCCCCAGGCGGCTGATACATTGGGTATACATAATCAATAATAACATATTCAAATCAACCATATGTACAATTCTATATACCTTAACACTCCTCCCTCCACAAGGTTTATTTAACTTTTAACATTTTAATTGCCCCAAATTGTTAAAACCTGCCCAAATAATTCAATATTTAATCAAACCAATTCTCCTCCTCCTCCCTGACCTTAAACCCTTTCATTTTATGTATCTTCACAGTTAGATATTATAATATTCTAATATTTTTCAATTTTCCCCTCCATTGGATTCTAGGATTTCTATCCCTGAGGGACTCCGCTGGGAATGGCTTTGACTGGCCAGCTGAAGCAGGTGAGGGGAGCCAAAGGGTCTCAGACCCCCGGTCAGTTAGGGCTTCCCCTGCGTGCAAAGACAGGTGGAGGGAGTGGACAAGACCAAGAGGGGGGTCCAACGGTCTGTTTGTGCTGTAGGATCTGTCCACCTGGGAAGGAAGGAAAACTTGGACCCTAAACCTCTGCTGGCTTGTGGGAGAAGAAGGAGCCAATCTGAGTGGAGCCCCCAAAACAGTCTTGTATCTCACCTTCCAGCAATTCCTGCAGCCAGGCTGGTGCCCAACGCCTTGCTCTCACAGAATAAAAAAAGAGGAGAGTAGGGACCCCGAGGGTCATCCATCCCAACCCCTTGCAATGCAGGAATCTCCCATCACCCAGGCCGGGGGGGGGGCTCGTGCCGTCTGGACAGCCCTGGACCCCCAGACACACAGCCCTGGCTTGCGCCCCAAGGAGGTCACTTGGGGGCTGCTGAGGCAGCGGTTTGGCTTCACCCCCAGAGGCACACTCCATTGCTTCTTGAGACAGACGGATGCCAGCCACAAGACTCCCTTTCCCCTTTGGGAAATGCATCTGCTTGGTTTGGGGGGCCAATGAACTGGGGTGTGCAGAATCTTAGAAGTGCAAGCTTGGGAGGGATACGCAAAGGTCCTCTAGTCCAACAAGGGAGGAATCTTTTTGCCCAACATGACTTGAACCCACGACCCTGAGATTAAGTCTCTCATGCTCAAGCAAACAGCAATACAACAACTTGGTATCTGAAAAACAGTTAAAAGCCTTCTTAAAACAGGGGAGCCTTTTAGCCCTTGTGCAGCTATGATTCCCAACTTCCTTAGCAAACGAGTTCCTAGGATTCAGAGGCAGAGACTTCTGGTGGAATTGCATTTGCCTTTTTCGCTGTGAGAAAGGAATGCTGGACTAGGTGGGCCATTTCCCTGATCCAGCAGGGTTCTTGTACTCTGGTAGAACCTCCAGGGCCAGAAGCAGTCTATCTCCATTCCCCAGTCCTTGGGGACATTTGGCCACTGGGAGGACAGGGTGCTGGACTAGGTGGGCTGCTTCACCCCCTTTTTGGCTCCTGCTACACTTGGGGTCCCCCCCGACCCCTGGATTCCAGGTCCCGTGAGATCTCCAAGTTCACCTGCTCCCCAGGCTGCCTCTGGTGACTCACTGTTAACTTGGGGCAGATTTTGCCAAATTATTACCGCCCGTTGTGCCCTGGGGCCTCTTGCAAAAGAGCGACTCGCCCAACAGGCATTTCTGGTCCCGGTTAAGAAACTGTTGACTCCCGGGGACTGTCTGGGTGGCAGAACCAGCCGGGGCTCCGCGCCGAGATTAGGCAACCTCCCCAGAGGACAGATTTATCCCTTTTTCCTCTGGAAATTGTTTTTTGGTCCCGTTTGCAAAATAAAATAAGCCACTTCTTCCTCTGGAGGTGGCATCTCACTCGGGGCAGAACCTGCCCAAATCAGCTGGCGCGGCTCACTGAGCTTGCTCTGGTTTCGGTGAGTCTACTCTGAGTAGAGGTCACCCTGAATTTGGCTCCCAAAAAGATTGAAACAGGACAGGTTGATGTAGCCAAAGCTGCCTTCTGCTGAGCTAGACCATTCGTGGTACGGTAGAGGTGGGAGGGACCCCAGGGGTCATCCAGCCCAACCCCCTGCCCTGGTTCCTATCTAGCTGAGATTTGTGGAGGCAGCGGTGGCGCAGTGGTTAGAGTGCTGGACCAGGGAGGGACCAGGGTCCCAATCTCCCTGCTCAGTGCTCATTGGGCGATGATGCCTTGGGGGCCAGTCGCTCGCTCTCAGCCTAGAATGCCCGGCAGGGGGTTGCAACCAAGTGAAGATGTTTCTTTCCCCTCAATATAATTGATTTAACACAAGTATAAAATTTAATATGCATTTCAAAGTTGGCCTGCCGGGCTTCCAGGAAGTTTCTCTTTCCTCCCTTCCTCAGTGGTGCCCCCCCCCCCGGGGAACGCCCTCCCGTCCGATGGCAAGGACTTTTAGAAGACATCTGAAGGCAGCCCTGTTTAGGGAAGCTTTCTATGTTTGATGTTTTATTCTGTCTTTAATATGTTGGGAGCTGCCCAGAGTGACTGGGGAAACCCAGCCGATGGGCGGGGTATAAATAAATTTATTATTATTACTACTACTCACTGCTCAATGTAACAAATAAAAAATAATAATGATACAATGTTAAAATGCATCAAAGTATTTCCTAATTCCATTTCCATACTTCAGATTTCCACAGTTAACACAGGAAATACTTTTCCCAATTCCATTTCAATATATTAACATATTTTAGAATTTTAGAATTCCCCCCCTTTTCTCCCCTCCTTTGTTTCCCATTGATTTTATTTAACTACCACGTATTCCCAAATGTTAAGCAGAGTCCCTTTTCACTTGGTCAGCCCACAAAAACCACGTGTTATAAATCAATATTCCACAAACGCAGCAAGGGCGGAATATTAATTTAATAAACAGTAATCATGAACTTGTCCATGAAGCTGGAGGTCTCCCCAAGACAACCCCCCCACCCCAAGACCAGACCCGGGTCTCACCACGAGGCGCTCGGCTGGGGCTGGACGTTGGCAGCCGGTTCTTCAATGGGCAGGAGAATCTGGACGTTGCCCAGGGCCGCGGCCGAGGCCAAAGCCCCCGTGTTGTAGCTGTAGTCGATGCGCACCCGCGTGGCCTCCGACCCACAGGCCCAGTCCACCGAGAGCTGCAAGGGGGCCCAGCGCGGGCCTTGCTTGGAGTACTGGAGTCGAGGGGCAGGGGGGGGGGAGAGTCGGAAAGACAATCCTTCCTCTCTCCCTCTTTGGAGAAAGGTTATCCAGCCCACCCCCGGCCATGCAGGAGCCACGGGGAGAAATCATGGAAAGGTTGAAGCAAAAGGGACTCTGGGGGTCAGCCAGCCCACCCCCGGCCATGCAGGAGCCATGGGGAGAAATCATGGAAAGGTTGAAGCAAAAGGGACTCTGGGGGTCAGCCAGCCCACGCCCGGCCATGCAGGAGCCACGGGGAGAAATCATGGAAAGGTTGAAGCAAAAGGGACTCTGGGGGTCAGCCAGCCCACCCCCGGCCATGCAGGAGCCACGGGGAGAAATCATGGAAAGGTTGAAGCAAAAGGGACTCTGGGGGTCAGCCAGCCCACCCCCGGCCATGCAGGAGCCACGGGGAGAAATCATGGAAAGGTTGAAGCAAAAGGGACTCTGGGGGTCAGCCAGCCCACCCCCGGCCATGCAGGAGCCACGGCTGGTTCTGGACTCCCGGTGGTGCTGGACTGCTTAGAGAGGATGGGGGTCTGGAAGCACTGGGGGGGGGGGAGGCGGTTCCTCAGCTCTTCCCTCCCCCAACCCAACCACCCGCAGGGCCCGTCTGTTCCACCTGGTATCTGAGGAGGGTGACGTTGTAGTACGGGGCGCCCGGCACCTGCTCCGCCTGCTTCTGGAGGTGTGCAGTGAGGGCGGCCATGTTGAGCCAGAAGTCCTTGCTATGGGAGTCGCTCTGCGAGGCGTCACTTGGGGGGGGGCGGAAGAGAAATCCATCACCACCCAGGAGGTCAGTCTGGTTCTGTGGGGTGCCCCCCACAATCCGAGAGGAGAGGGACCCCCTCCTCTTTGCTCTCCCTCCCTGCTCCAACCAAGTCCTACTCAGAGTAGGAACAACAGGCCAACTTGGCTCTCCACTGCTTTCGGAGGTCTGGCTCTCTGCCCCACGGATTGAGCTCCCCTCTCATTCTCCCCCCAACCATGAGCAATTCTTGGGGGTCCACATAGTCCCCCGCAGTGGATTTGGGGGAGCCCCAGGGAGAAAGCGGAAGAGGGCAGCTGGATCCGACCCTTTGAGCGGAAGGGAGCAAAACCCGCCTGGCTTTTCCCTGGTGCTCTCTCTCGCTCTTCCCTTGTGCAAATCTTTTCTCTCTCGCACGAGGCTTTGTCTCTCCCTCACACACTCGTCACTTGCACGGTTTCTCCCACAGGGGCACCCTATGCCCCCCATGCCCCCCCGGTACCTGAAGAGGAGTTCGGTGTTGGGCAGGAACTGGTCGATGGCGGCCGTGTGGCGCAAGCGGAAGCTGAGGACGGGGGGCGCAGGGGCGCTGCTGAAGACGCGCAGGATCCCCGCCGGGAAGGACATGGTCAGCTCCCCCGTGACCTTGACCAGGCAGCTGCAGGAGAGGCGAGAGAGAGCCTGGCATTATCACCCCTGACCCTGTTTGCTCCCCCAAATCCAGGCACTCTGCGCCCCCTCCCAGGAGCCCCTTCACGCCCCCGGAGGGACTGCCACTTGCTTCTGCAAAAGAGCAGGAGAGCCCACTGCCCCACACTGCCGCATCTGCTTGCAAGTCATAGAGTTGGAAGGGACCCCTGAGGGTCATCCAGCCCCACCCCCTGCAAGATTCAGAGCCTCGTGCTCTCCACCTGCTTTGGGCATCAAGGCCAGGATTGGCTCTGGGAGCCGAGGGGCGACTGCACAGGATCTTGCAGGAACCGGGACGACTCCGCAAGACGTCACATGGGGTTGTGGAACTGAGCGGCTCTGCCCCCCCCCCCACAGCTGCTTTTGCACCCCTCAGTCGCCTCAGTGGCCACCAGCTTCTTCAAACACAAACCCTGAACTTTTGAGATCGCTTCTAAACCAGTGCCAAAGTTACGTACCCGTTCTGTGCAGTTTCACACCAGTTTGGAGCGAATCGGAAAGTGCCAGGTTTTGGGGTGTTAAGTACGAACACCAGTTTTGTGCGTCTATTACAGTGGACGCTCGGGTTGTGAACGTGATCCGTGCGGGAGGCATGTCCGCAACCTGCAGCGTCCACAACCCACAGCGCTGCATCTGCGCA
Source organism: Podarcis raffonei (assembly GCF_027172205.1). NCBI lineage: Eukaryota > Metazoa > Chordata > Lepidosauria > Squamata > Lacertidae > Podarcis > Podarcis raffonei. The sequence goes on along the minus strand of NC_070619.1, from coordinate 916,809 downwards.
CCCAAGGGTCATGATTCAGCACTTCTGTGCATGTGCAAAGCGCGATTTAGTGTTTCTGCACATGCATGTGCGCCAAAACCCGGAAGTAACCTGTTCTGGTACTTCCAGGTTTCGGCATGTCCGTAACCCGAAAACACACAACCTGAAGCATCTGTAACCCGAGGTATTCAGTTGGGGGGGGGGCAAAAAAATATGGGACTTGCAGTACAAAAGAAGCCCGAAACTTTGGCATCGGTTTGGAGGTGTTCCCAAATTTTGGTGCTTAAGTGAGTGACTTCATCGAGAAGCAGAGCCAAGACATCCAGATCTGATGTGAAAATGGCAATGAGGTGAGGGGTCCCCCCCAAAAACACCCCCCCAAACGCACACTGCCCTCCGTCCTCCGTTTATTACCTGTCTGGGCTGCGGCCTTTGAAATAGGCATGGATGTATTCCGTGAAGGCCGTTGCCACGGGGAGAGCGCCCTGGGAACCCAGGACGACGGGAGACGGGCCCCGCGAGACGCCTGGCCAGAGAGAGAGAAAGTCAAGCGATCACGGGGGAAACACCAGGGAGTAGGAAGCGAGTCCCAAGAAGATCAGGGGTATTTGGCTCAGAGGAGCATAGAATCGTGGAATGGTAGCGCTGGAGGGGAACCCAGGAGTCATCTAGCCCGACCTCCAGCAAGGCAGGAATCCTAGAATTGTAGAGCTGGAGGGTTGTCTAGTTCAACCCTCTGCAAGGCAGGAATCTTCCCCCCCAACCTGAGGCTCGAACCCACAACCCAGAGATTAACCCAGAGTCTCCTTCTCCAGCAACTGAGCTCTCCTGGCTTGGGTGGGGCAATTAATTGCACATGTTGTTCAAAACCCAGTTAAAACTATTTCGTTTGATTCAACGAAACAAAGGAACTGGATCTGAGGATATCAGCTTTCCGAAGTCAGACGGCCATTGGCACCTGCTGCCCCCCAGCACCCCTAGGGAATCCCACCCACCCTGAGGGGTGCCAGACCCACTTTGGCTTAACTGAAGGTGAAAGCAGGGGCCCCCTTTGCGTCAGTCACCCCTTAAGTCATTCTCGTTTTCTCTGCGGTAAAAAAATTAAGGCATTTTGAAGAAGTCGGGGCCCCCCGAAGCATTTCCCGTTCCTCCTCCTCCCCCAGAAACACTCTGCGACTTGTTGTGCAATGGGGCGAGGCCTCCACAAAAGAAAGCCGTGCGACCACACGCCCCCCAAGCCCGCAGCCCCCTCCGCGGGGCACCTACCGAGTCCCGGCTGCGTGGCCATGAAGAAGGCCCGCTCCGTCATCCCAGCCGAGCTCTGCGGGGTCGACAAGGCCCAGAGACGCGAGGGGCTGAGCGAGCGAGGCTGGGGGCACAGCGAGAGATGGGCGGCGTGTGAATTATTAAATTATTACCATGTTTATTGTTCTTATTAATAATACCACTTCTGACGACTCACAATCGTTTCACCAACAACCTGTTCACACTTCTATAGGGCTTCTGTTGCATTTAGCTCTTTTCTAAATCTTATTTATTAATTTTTCACATACACAAAAAAATCTTAACGTATTTTAAAAGAAACTGTCAATTACTTGATCCATTGACTTCCTATCCCCTTCTTCCATGGTTTCCATATTTACTCTTAAATCACCTGTGCTCTTCAATATGTGCAATCTATCCTATTTATCTTAATATATTATCGCTGTTGCTCATAGTTCAAATCCTGCTCATGTTTTTATCTCGCTTTAGTAGTTCTTTAAATACTTTCTAATATTTTCTGTCGGTCTTGCCAGTTCCGCATACTCCATCATTTTCAAAAGCTGTTCTTCTTTGCAGCAAATTCTTATATCTCATCCGTACACTTTACAAGCCTTTCCTTGCGACAGGATTCAGAAATCCTTTGCAGACTTTATTTTATCATACCCTAAGTAGGCTAGCCTTAGTTAATGTTTCTCAGCCTCTGGGAGCCAAAAGCAGAATGGAAAAATAAGGGCTCAACTCAACTCTCAGAAGGCTTGGATCGTGAGGGAACAAGACTTCTACCCCAAACCTCCCCAAATTAACCAACCCGCAGTTTGCTAAGTTGGGGGGCATCTCTGCACAACAGCACAGCCCCCCAATCGTACAAGGAAACACAACTCTGTGTGCCCAGGCGGGTCCAGGGCGTGTGGGGCTCACCGTGTCGCTGCCGGTTGAGACTGCCGAGGGCCGTTTTGCGCGGCATCGCCGAGGGGGGGCCACCATGGGGGTCAATCCGGGTGCAGCGGACGGAGGGAGAGAAGCTGCAAGCCAAAGGGAGAGAGAATAGGGGGTTGGTTGGGATAATCAAGGATTGGGATAATCAATGTAAATAAGTATTTAAAAGAGAGAGAGAGAGAGAGAGAGAGAGAGCTTTGTGGCCCTGTGGGGGGATTCGCACCCAGCTCTCTCCGGTGCTCTAAATCCTGTCTCTCCATCCATCCATTCATTCATCCATCCATCCACAATCAGTTTGCCCAGCCCTCCTTTATTGGGCCATTAAGCAAAGCTCAGACCGCAAAAAAGAAAATGCAGAGGCCAATTGTTAATCGTTAACCATAACGAGGTTGAAAGAGATGTGCAAGATTTGGAGCTTTCGGAAATGAGATTTATTAAGGCCTTCAAGGGAGAAGAAGCACTGGAGGGATCAGCCAGGAAACTACATTGTCAAAGGGGATCAATGGCGCCTGCGCTGATCACCCCGGGGCAAAAGCTACAGCAGGAGGAAGCGAGAGGATCTCAAGCTCTGGGCGTTTGCCAAGAGAGCAGCCGCACCCTTGAGAGGAACTGAAGCACCTGTGACTCCTAGAACTGTGGAATTGTAAGGGACCCCCAAAGCTCATCCAGCCCAACTCCCTGCAATGCAGGAATCTCAGCTCCAGAATCCCAGAGAGATGACCATCTGCTGAGAAACCAGATTGTCCTGCACAATCTCCTTTGCTCTTAATGTTTTCCATAAAAATCATGTTTTTATCATTGACGTTCTGGAATGTGTTTTTAATGTTGTAAACCGCCCTGGTGTCTCCTGATAAAAGGCAGTATATAAATTGAATCCAATAAATCGAATAAATGACAATAATAATATTACAATAATACTGTAAGATTTGGAAAACTAACGGTTTTTTTTTTAAAAAAAGACAAAAACAGCTTCAAAAAGAGAAGAAAAAGCAGGAAGAGAGTGAAGAAAAGGGGGGAAAGGAAAATGGGAAGAAGCAAGACAAAAAGAGAAAAGGAGCATCTGATTTTCCTTCCGGCGGTTACATAAAAAAAGGTTATTTAAGGCATTCAGTCCAGAGCCACATCCATCTTCTCCGCTGTCAAACAACATTTCTTCTCAATCCAAAATCATTCATTTCCTTTTCCCACAAAGTCCAAAAGCAGTTCCCAAATTATTTTTATTAATAATAATAATAAATCCCCCTTTGTTCCGAGACTATGGCCAACTTCTTATTTCTGTTGCCTGTAATAAATCGGCCAATTGATTGATGGATTGATTGACAGAAAACCCGGACCTGTCAACCCAGACCTTTCATTCCCCACCTTCTTTTAACTGATTTCTTATCCAGTGATCCAAAATGACGGGGGAAAAGAAAACGAGAGTGCAATAGACACTCATAAATATATGGTTCTTATGGATACGAAGGCATCTGGGATTTCATTCTCCACTGCAGAAAAAGATGCGTCTCGCACCCAGACCCCAAGGCAACAGATGAGAAGGGACCCGACCTGCGGCATGGATCCTGGCAAGAGGAAATGGCAACTCACCGGGGTCCGACGGCACGTCTTGGGGGGCGCCCTCCAGGTCTTTGCCCCGTGGCGCCCAAGGAGAAGGGCTGGTGGAGTCTCCGCTGCTGGGGGGCGCTGGGGACGAGGAAGAGGAGGAGGCCGAGTTTGAGGAGAGGCAGCTGTCGCGCTCGCCCCCCCGCGGGGGACACTCCGCAGCCGACCAGCCCCGCCGACCCCCGGGGGCCGCGGCCTCCAGGAAGGGGTCGCTGAAGGGGGACTCGTGCCGGCCCGGGGGGGGCCCAGGGGGCGCCGGGGGCCAGGCTGAGACGGAGTGGGCCCACTCAGGGAGCTCCTGGGAGCCCGGCTGGGGGAGCCAGGGGTCCGGGGTGTCGTCGGCTGGCTGGCAGCAGCGGGATCCGTCCTTGGGGGGGCGCTTTCCGGGGGGGCTCTGTGGGGTGCCAGGCCGGGGGCTCCAGAGGCGGGCGTCCGGGGAGGGGCCGGTGGCCAGGTGAGACGGGGAGTCCAGGCCGGAGTCTTCCACGTTCTCGGGGGACGAGGAGGAGAAGGGGGAGGGGCTGGAGGCCAACAGGTAAGAGCGGGGGGCTGCGGGGGGGGGGGAGAAGAACAATAAATAGACACTGATATCCATATAGACAGATAGCGATATAGGTATCAATAATGATAGAGATGTCAATATCAAAATCAATAGGCATTGATATTTATATATCTATAGATCTATATCAATGTTGATAGATAAATAAATATAGATAGATATAGGTAGACATAGATAGATGTATCGATATATCAATATCAATATCAGTACAGATCTAGCTATCTACCCTATATTTCGCTACAGATCCACATCACACCTTTAAAAGACATGGCTTTCTGCTCCCCCTTCCAAACTACAGTTCTACACTTTGGCCACATTTAAAGCCCTGCGATCCCACTTTCAACAGACACCGCCCCCCCAAGAATCCTGGGAGCTGTAGTATGTTCATGGCACCGTGAGTTGCTGGAGAAAACCTCTTCCCGCTCATGGAGCTACAATTCCCAAAGTTCTCTGGGAAGAGAGGTTGGCCGTTAAACGTCCCCTTGAGGCAAACTATGAGGACTAGGATCTTACTTTTATTTTTAGACAAAGGCATTGTTTGCAGAAGGTCCCAGATTCATTCATCCCGGAAGCTTTGGGAGAGAGAAATGGCTTCTCCAAAGAATCCTGGGAGTTATAGTTTGCTAAGGGGGCTGAGAGTTGCTAGGAGCTCCCCCCCCCCCCACAGTACCCTCTCCCAGAGTGACAATCCCCATTAAAAGGTCAATTCCTTTTCTCAGGGAACTCTGAGAACTGTGCAGGGGGTCTCCTTCACAAACTACAGTTCCCAGGATCCTTTGGGGGCGCTGCAGCTGTTCAAAGAGGCATCACGGTGCTTCCATAGCATGGCATGAATGTGGCCTGAGTGACATGGAAGTCAAGCCCACTGGGCTTCCCGGGAACCGTAGTTTGATTTGGGCGCTGGGAGATGTAGCTCTGCGAGGGTTAAACCGCGGCTGCCAGGATTCTTCAGGGGAGGAAGCCAGTTCTTTCAAGTGGCGTCACAGGGGTGTAGATGTGGCCTCAGAGAGGACCCTGGGGGAATCGGAAGGGACCCTCGGGGTTATCTAGCCCACCCCCTGCAGTGCAGGGATGCTGGGGACCTTTTTCACCTGAAAACTCCTCGTTTTCGAAGGCCGACTCCAGCGGGGGGCCAAAGAGGGCGCTGGCAGGGAGAACGTCGGGCTCAGGTTTGCTGTCACAGCTGTGGAAGACGAAAACGCTGGACTTGAGAAACTGTGATCTGAACAAGGGCAACAAAATCGGTGGAACTGGCCATCTTTCAGTGTGCCAGCACCAAGCCTGTGGAACTCCCTGCCTCTTGACACCAGCCAGGCACCTTCACTCTATTCTATTTGGCGCCTGCTGAAGACGCTCACATTTAGACAAGCTTAGAAAGTTTGAGTTTGGAGTTTTGGTCCATTCCGTTGTGCCCTTTCCCTTTGTGTATGCCTTTGGTTATGGCTGCAAATTTTTCAGCAGTGGTATTGTTGTTTTCTCTCTTTTGCAAACTGCTTTCTGTAATCGAGCAGTAATAATAATAATAATAATAATAATAATAATAATAATAATAATACATGCTTTTAAGTGCTTTTATGTCACGAACCACCTTAAGGTCTATGGGTATAGGGCGGATTACAAATTTAATTAATTAATTAGTCACTTTAATTGTTTTTTGTACTTCCTACATCTGAACGGGGTACAAAAATATTTGTGGGTTTGTTTGCGTTTTTGGTGTGTGGAAGCTGCCCAGAGTGGCTGGGGCAACTGAGTCAAATGGGCAGCACTGGCCTCAAGTGGAAGGGAGTTACGCAGATGTTTGCACACAGACACAGATATCAGAGTGCAGAGTGGAGTCTGCTCCCCAAAGACCCCAGAGTTACCTTGTCATACAGGTGCCGAAGAGAGGTACCTGGGAGTTGCCAGACTTATCCCCTGTGCAGAGCAAATTGGAAATATATATTTAGAGAACCGTAGAATTGGAGGGTTTGGGGGTCCACCTCCTAGTCTCTTCCCCATCTCCCCCTTTTTCTCACCTGGGGCAGGGGCCGTGTCAGAATCCGTCTCGGCTGAGGCCGAGGCAAGTGCTTTCAGGTGCCCTGGAAAGGAATCAAGAAAACCTAAGAATCGCCAGCCAGACGCCCCCAAAGGAAGCACCCACAAGCAGGATCCGAGTGCGAGAGAAACTCTCCTCTCCTGCAGTTCCCAGAAAATGGGATCCAGAAGCATGGCTGCCCTGACAGTGCAGGCAGAGCCATCCTGGCTAGGAGCCCCCGCTGGCCCCCTCCTCTTCCATGCTTTGGTCCAACCCTCTTCTAAAGCCATCCAGTGGCAGGGAGTTCCACAGCGGCAACCCTCTCCCAACCTCACCCAAAGAGTCCGAGACAGAGCACTCACGGGAAGAATGCCTCTTCATTGTGCACTGCGGAAAGAGGGAGAAAGGAGAGAGGTCAGGAAGGTGCTGTGGCCCCCAGCCCATGCTCATAACCATCGAGATCGGGGGCAGGCCATGCTGCGCCCCCTACGGCTGCCTTCCTCCCTGGGTGGTTTATTTATTCGTTTCGTAAAATTTACACTGAGAAGGCGGGGAGGTTCAAAGCCATTTGGGGAAAGGATAAAGCAGTAAGTGATCAGTCAGGAGAATGTCAAGACATTCCTAAAGATCCAAACAAAGTTGCTTTTCCCCCAGGCATCAAGAAAAAGGTCAGGTTGGCTCCTCAACGACCGTGGAAGAGATGTGGCTCTGGAGGGCGCCAGGTTGCCAAGCCCTGGTCTAGAAGAAAACCTTTGCCTTCCCTCCAGCAGGCAGACTTTGTCAACCGGGCGCCCGGCACCCAGTGCTTTAGACCACATCTCCCCATCAGCCCCAGTGAGACACTTGGAGGGCACAGCCGCCTAGGCTGCCTGGGAACCATAGTGTCCTGGGAACCATAGCGCCCAGAATTCTGGTGCAGAAATGAAAGCTAAAATCTGGATTCAAGGGGGTCTTTCTGGCAGGCCTGCGGCCTCCCATTTCTCTCTCTCTCACCCCCATGCTGGGGGGCAGGATGAGGTTCCCCACGGAGGCCTTGAGCTGCTCCACCGCCGCGGCGCTGCTGGCCCGCTCCCGGGGCTGCACCGGCTTGATGCGGATGTAGAACTTGTGGGGCTCCTCATCATCGTAATCCGAGTCGCTGGAGGAGCAGAAGCGCGTGGGGTGTTCGCGTGGGGAGACGGAGTCAAGGGGCCAAACAGGTGGCAACAGAATCACAGAAGAGTTGGAAGGGACCCCAAGGGTCATCCAGCCCAACCCGCTGCAATGAAGGAATCTTTTGGCCAACGTGGGGCCCTGAAGTTTTTTGTTAGATTTTCACAACTTTAACCAATTAATTTCAAATTTCAGATCTATTATACATGTCTCATAATTTGGCTTTCCACTTTCCCTTACACGCATCCCTTTTACATACTGCATAATATCACACATTTTGCCTAATACATGGAATCATAGAATTGGAGAGCTGGAAGCCCCCCAGGGCCATCTAATCCGCCCCCACCCCAATGCAGGAATCTTTCACCCAAGGTGGGACTCGAACACGTGGCCCTGAAATCAAGAGTCTCAAGCTCCACCAAATGAGCCATATTCCTCCATTTCATATATTGCCATGTTCCTCCCATTGCTCACATTTCAAATCCTGCCTGCAATTTCATTGGGTTATGGTATTTTTATTTTGCAAATAATCAAAAAACGCCTTCCGCTTTTCTGTCAATTTATCGGAGCTCCTGGGTAAATTCATGTCCCCACTGACTCTTCCCTGGAACAAGAGGAACAGTCTTCCCCATTGGACTCTGGACACCCCATCTCTCCCCCTGAGACACCCCTCCCACTCCCCCCCCAAATCTCACCCTCCCCCCTTATGAGGAAGAAGGCCCTGAAGCCACGTATTCCAAAGGATATCGTTCTGATTTGTTTCGGGCCGGACAGTGAAGCCTTCCTCGTCCACGTCAGGGGGCTAGAAGAACGAGAAAGAACCATTGTTTAACAACTATTATTATTATTATTATTATTATTATTATTATTATTATTCCTACCCTGCCAATCCAGCTAGGTTTCCTCAATTTGTACCCTAACTGTATTTTTTTATATAAAAAAGGCTCTTTTCAAAATCCTTTTAAATAAACAGCAGTTATTCTTTAAGCACAGTAGCAGTTTTTAGGACCTACCTAGTAAACTGTTTAAACTGATTTTAATAAATGCTGCAATCTGTCCTGGGAATTATGGTGAAATTTGGGTAAGGAACCCAATATATATTTCTCTTTTTATTAGATCAAAATTAATACAGTCTCCACAAAACAACAATAACATAGAATTAAGGTTAGAAATCAAATAATAATTGTAAGTTTTCATTAAATTTCTTAGTCGCCCTTCTCAAAATGGCCAAAGGTGACTTAAAGAGAGATAAGATAGATAAATTTACTTGTTACTTATTAATCACCTTCCACAGGTTCTCAAAGGCTTAACACCAAAGAACGAAACAGTGAATTTTGTATTTTTAAATGATGGGTAAAGAATCCAAATAAATGACAGCAATAATAATGATTAATTATAGCAAAATAGCACAGGCCAGCAAGGAATGGCATTGCACTATTCAATTTATCCTGTGCAAATTTGCCAAATTGTTGCTTTTTGTCGTTTTTGAATTTACTGGCAAGCTCTGTATTTTATATATAAAATTAAATTTCAGAAATGCTGTGCTCTGTATTTCAATATGCTTTGGACACAGCTGATGGCGGGAAAGCAGCCTAGAAATGAACTCAGTCAACCCATCAATCAATTCTCAGGAGCGATGGAACATTCAGAGGCAGCTTAAAAAGAAAAGAAAAAAGCAGGAAACGGAATGGAGTAGCTATGGGGAGGGACTGGCCGGCCGGCTGGCTCCTGGAATGGCCCTCAGGCTGGGGCATTAGGGTAAGATGGCGACACTTTCCTGTGGATCCTGTTGGCAAATGATAGACATTACTCACCCCTGACTCGGCATCTGGAGATTCCCTGGGCAAAAGGAGAGAGGGAGAGAGAGAGAGAGAGATTGAAGAGCATGCGCAGACTTGGGGGGTGAGATCGGTCTCTGTGGTCGGGGAGAAAGAGGAGCAACTCACACAGAGTCCCGCTCCCGTTCTTTGCGGCTCAGGCCAGGGATGCGGAAGGCTTTGCTGCGGGTTCGCTTGGGTCCTGCAAGAAAAGAGGAAGCCCCTCCTTGATGAAGAGTGCTGTGGAACCCAAAAGCTTGCACACTTAAAAAATCACAATCATAATAAATTGCTGCAAGCTTTCTGAAGTCCTTTGTAAAAGGGTCTCTGGATGTTATCACACGCCAAAAAATCTGGCGGTTCCTCCAGGTGGTCCCACGCACCCCTTTTCCAACCCGGCTGGATCTGGGGTGCTGCCACCCCACGCTCAGACGTACTTGCCTTCCTGCGCAGGAATGATGCTCAGCTCCTCAAAATCCAGCGGTCCTACGGGGAGAGGAAAGAGGGGAATAAAGGGGAGGGCAAAGACTAAAGGGGTTTGGGTTAAGGCAAGCCAAGCCGGAGAAATGTCCTCATTTCACTTGGTTCCCGGTTGCAGGATCCGGGTGAATCCATCTGCTGCGGATTCCTGAGCTGCGGCACCTACATTGCTGGGGGCTGGACTAGATGACATTTGGGGGACCCTTCCAACTCCGCAATGCTATTTTCTGCCAGAAGTTCAACCCACCTGGCGGATGCCGCCCGGTCCCTTTGCTCTCGGCGAAGTTCCGCAGGAGGGTCTCCACTCCGATGTTCTCCATGTTCTGCTTGAATTCTTCATGGACCTGCGGTTGGGGAGGGGGGAGAGGAGACAAGGCTGAGGCCAGGGCGGACCCCCCACGGACCCACCCAAGTACCCGGGGGTCCTCTGGGGGTGCCTCTTGTGGGGGTCAGGTGGGATTGCCATGAGGAATTAGGAACATACGGAGCAAGCCATTGTGTCCGCAATGAAAGCATGGCGTTGGCTGGGCTTGGGTCATGGACAATAATTTCTGATCAAATCCCACAAGCCTCTGCATCTCTGCCCATTTTCTCTACTGCCCATTTTCTTTCTCTCTGCCTGACAGGCACATATCAGCATTCTAAGCACAGGCCAGTTGTTCACCAGGCACCTGGGCCATAAAAATAGGAGGCAGATTCTCTGATGTACCTTTCCTTGGTTTTGTTAATCTAAGGGCCAGGAGGAGAGTTCCCAAGGAGATGATCAAGAGGCCCATCTTTCCTTGCCATCCTTCCTCTCCTGTTCACTGCTTGTTTATGACCTCCGGGGTTTGCAAAAAGCATTCCTCCTTGATTCCTATTTTATTTACTCTGAACTACGTATGCATGCTCAAGTAAGAAATAGTTTCTTTGTAGTTAGCAGAAGTTCTTCTGATCTAACTTTGTTCCCACGTGGGGTTTTCGAAATGCTCAGAGGAAATCTGATTGGTTCTTACAAACACTGTGTAAAAAGTTCTTTTGTGAATAAAACGACCTGGGCCGAGGGGTGGACAGTTTGTTATTGGCACCTCCTCCCAGAGTCTTGCTGGTCAAGCCTCGTGTGTATTTTATTAACCAGAGTCCAATCCTTCCTTGCTTTGGGAACGCAACAGCCTCTCACCTGCCCGATCTGGACGTGGGTGTCTTCCACCGAGTGGACGTAGGAGCCAATCAGGACCTTCATCTGCTCCAGGTGCGATTCCTCCACCTCCTGCAGGCGCTGGGAGGGGGAGGGCAGAGAGGAGGCAAAGCAGCAATGGGGGATTGGGGGGGGGGCGGCTAGATGACCCTCAGGGGTCCCTTCCAACTCTACCGTCTATGAGAAAGGCTCAGGAAAGGGCCCCCGAAACCATGCGGGGGAAGCAGACGGAACGTGTGGGGATTTTGCGAGGCCACAGCAGGGCCTGGCCCTGACGCCGTCTGATACCTCAGACATGGAGGGAACCACATAAGAACTGGACCATCTAGTCCAGCCTTCTGTTCTCCCAAGGGCCAGATCCCCCAGTGCGAAGCCCACAAGCAGGATTCAAACAAGAGCATCCAAGTTGGCCATCCCTGCCTCCTGTGGGAGGGAGTTCCACAGTTTAACAGCCCTTCCTTTCACCCTTTCCCAAATCTTCCAGCACTCAGCTTTGTTGGACGCACACCAGTTTTCACAGTGGACCCTACGTGCTTGCAAGAGAGGAGGAGCCCTCCGTGCCGGGACTGCCTTCCAGGGAACAGAAATTTACAGAAAGAATTTCTGGTTTTTTCCATAATATGAGAGAATGGGGGACAAGCTTTTTCCCCTCTGTCCATTCCATGCATGATTTCATCAACGTCTGTCTTCCTCACCTTTTATCGAAACCAAAAAGTCCCTGCGCTTTTGGAGGTGATTTCCTGAACCCTTTTCCAACTCTGCAATATCCTTTTTGAGCCAAGGCGACCAGAACCACACACATGGCCCTCCAATCGCGGCTGCACCCAGGATCTGTGCGACGGCATCAACGGCGCATTTCCAACCCCTTTCCAAAGATCTCTCCCCCCGCTTTGCATCCCAAAGCCAGGCCGCCTGCGGCAAGGGGGCTGCTCCCATCCTGCAAGGACTCTGGGTGCAGAGAGAGGAGGAACGACCCGCTGCAAGGATGCGCACCCGGGGAGCCCAGGAGGGGGCCAATCTTGGAGCAAATCGCCAGGGCCCATTCGCACTCCTGGCCACACTGGGAGGACCCTGGGGTACCCTCCGCCCTCCCCCGTCGCCCACCCAGCCCCCCGTACCACAGCGGAGTCCAGCATCTTCTGCTGAAAGTCATTACGCGCTGCGTTGTACTTCTCCACAGCCCTCCGCAGGGCCTCCACCGCCTTCCGCGACTTCAGCTCGGCCTGCGGAGACCATTATTATTATTATTATTATTATTATTATAAATTGAACATCCCCCTATCCCCAAAATAATAAATAATAAATAATAATAAATTTATATTTATACCCCACCCTTCCCAGTTCAGAAAACTGGGCTCAGGGTGGCTAACAACAAATTTAAAACACTTAATTGATGCAACAAAAAACAGCATAAAATACAGTATAAAACGTGAATAACAATAAATTCAGAATTCAAAAATCAGTTTAGGGGGGAAATCCATTCAATAAGCATTAGATGATCACCAGGGCTAGCTGGCTAAATGAATCCTATTTGGGCCAGCGAGGAGAACAGGGGAGAATGAGCTGTGGGGTCTCAGAGTGGGTGATCTTCATAAAAGGGGAGGGGGAGGGAAGGGAAATAACAGATCAGGCTGAATTCAAATTAAAAGCACGGCAGGGGGTAGGACTAGATGACCCTTGGGTCCCTTCCAACTGATGACGATGATTCTATGGTTCTAGGACTGTAACATCCTCAGGCCCGGCAAGCAGCTTCGTGGGAGCACCCTCCTTCTCTTCCCCACCCTGTTGCATAAAAGAATAATCCACATTTGCCCCCCAAATTGGGGGAGTCCCTCCCCCACAGAGGGACACCAGGGACCTTCTTCACACACAGGAGACTGAGCTTTTCGCCCCAGCCGTCAGCAAGAGAGATCAGCAGTTCCCAAACTCCCCTTTCTCACCTGCAGACCCCATGGAAATGCTGTAGCAGTTGGAATGGTCTGTGCTGTGCAATTGATAGCTGTATTTTGGGGTGGTTTTTTAGTGTTTTCTATATGGGATTGTGGGACGTGGGTGGCGCTGTGGGTTAAACCACAGAGCCTAGGGCTTGCCGATCAGAAGGTTGCGGTTCGAATCCCTGCGATGGGGTGAGCTCCCGTTGCTCAGTCCCTGCTCCTGCCAACCTAGCAGTATGAAAGCATGTCAAAGTGCAAGTAGATAAATAGGTACTGCTCCGGTGGGAAGGTAAACGGCGTTTCCGTGTGCTGCTCTGGTTCACCAGAAGCGGCTTAGTCCTGCTGGCCACATGACCCAGAAGCTGTACGCCGGCTCCCTCGGCCAGTAAAGCAAGATGAGCACCACAACTCCAGAGTCGGCCACGACTGGACCTAATGGTCAGGGGTCCCTTTACCTTTACCTTTACCTATATGGGATTGTGGCCACGCAGCTTCTAGGAGCCGCAGGTGGAAGCTGAGCACGGGGGGGGGGGGCAAGCTGGGCCAACCACCCCAGGAGGAGCAGGACTTGGCCCCCACCAGAGGTACCACCCCTCCCCTAAAAGCCCAGATAGACAGATAATTAGTAGAATAGTTCAAGAGATGATTAAGAAAGAGATGATAGCTAATCAGTAAAGTAGATAATAGACAGATGATTAATAAGATCGATGATAATTAGTAAAAAAGATGATTAATTAGATGAATGATAGATGATTAGTAGAATACATAGGTGATTAATCAGGAAGAGAGATATATGATAGTAAACTAGGTAATTGGATAAACATGATTTATTAGTAAGACAGTCTATAGCTAGACAGGCAGAAAGGCATCGACCAACACAGAGAGAGAGAGAGAGAGGGATGAAGCGGGGACTCAGCCTCCGGACTGTAAATTGCTTCAACTGATTGTAATATATCAGTTAAAGTGTGCATCTGAAGAAGTGTGCATGCACACAAAAGCTTATACCATGGGTAGGCAAACTAAGGTCCGGGGGCCAGATCCAGCCCAATTGCCTTCTCAGTCCGGCCCACGGACGGTCTGGGAATCAGTGTGTTTTTACATGAGTAGAATGTGTGCTTTTATTTAAAATGCATCTCTGGGTTATTTGTGGGGCATAGGAATTCGTTCATTTCCGCCCCCCACAAAAAAATAGTCTGCCCCCCCACAAGGTCTAAGGGACAGTGGACCGGCCCCCTGCTGAAAAAGGTTGCTGACTCCTGGTTATACCCAGAGCAAACGTAGTTGGTCTCTAAGGTGCTACTGGACAACTTTTGTTATTTTTTAATTTATTTCAACTGCATCAGACCAACACAGCTACCTGCCTGATTTCAACATGGTATTTTAACACTGCAACCTGCCCTGGGAACTGAGCGCAAGGAAGGAATGCCATATTTTCCCCCTTCTCCACACCCACATGGATCCTCTTCCACAAGATCACTCAAATGTCTCTGCTTCAGCCACCCAGAGAGCTGAGCCGAACATCCCTCACCTCTGACGACGACCTGGGTGTGCAGGCCCCCTCCCCTATTCACACACATTCTCCCCGCCCCCCCACTTGTTGCCCTCCCAGGGTCACCTTGTCAATCTCCTTCTGGCTGCCCCCTTCTCTCCGCAAGCGATCCAGCTCTTGGCAGCGGCTGCTGTACGTCTCCTTGGCTTTGGGGAGGTGCTGAGCGGCTCCTTGCAGGATCTGGACCGCTTCCAGGGTCCCGGCCACCTCGTCCTTGGACTGGTGATGGGACGGCCAGGGTGAGGTGGGGGTACACAGAGAATACTTTGGTGGATTTGCAGGGGTAGGGTGGGGGTCAGTATTGCGCTGAACTGGTCAGGCAGGTTTATCCGCGAGACGTTAGCCGGCCCCCACATCCCCCCAACGCGGCCCCCACTACCTTCTTGTGCGCCCGCAGCTGCTCGTCCCCATAGCGCCCAATCTCCTTGATCAAATCCTGCAGCTTCTTCACCAGCTCTGCGTGGCACAGCGCCAGCTTGTCCGACGAGATGCGGAAGACCTCCCAGAGGGGGGCAAAAGTCCTGGGTGGGTTTTGGGGGTGGGGGGCGCAGGGGAGAGAAAGGAGCCCAACCGGAAATGTTAAACCACATCTGCTTCACTTGCCTTGAGAAGCTATAAAATACTGCAAATTAATAATAATAATAATAATAATAATAATAATAATAATAATAATAATATGTTTTACTGTTTTTATATTTTGTTGGAAGCTGCCCAGAATGGCTGGGGCAAGTAATTAATCAACTTCATATGCTGCCCATCCGACTGGGTTGCCTCAGCCACTCTGGGCAGCTCCCAACAAAATATTAAAAACACAGTAAAAATTAGATTTATGTACTGCTCTTCATCCTCAGATCTCAGGGGCAGTTCACAGAATAAAATACAGGGCAGAAACAAGAAAATAATTAGAAGCAAAACAGCAAAACAATACCCCCTCCCCCGGTCAGATGGGCGGGGTACAAATAATAAAACTGTTGTTGTTGTTGTTAGTGCTTTTTGGGGAGGGGAGTGCGGTACTCATCCCTGGGGGTCCCTCCCGACTCTGCGGTTCTGTTCTCTAGGGCTCACCCCAGCTGAGTGCTGTTTCCGGCCATCTTGGACATCTTGGCCATAGACTTGGCATAGGTCTCCTCTACAGCCGCCCTGCGGAGAAGAAAAAAGCAAAAGAGGGAAGAGGAAGAGGAGGAATAAGGAGGGTTCCGGAGCGGGATCTCGAAGAGCCCAAGCATGTCTGAAAAGCCCTCGTGGATCACAAGGAACCCTCTTTTAAAGCCACCTACGTTGCCTCCTGTGGCAGGGAGTTCCACAGTTAATAACTGCATGCTGCATGAATTATCTGCCCTGAATATTCCAACATTCATGGGGCGTCTGCCAGTTTAGGTATTCCTACAGAGGGAAGAATCCTTTCCTCTCTCCACTTTCTCCATGCAGTGCAGGGCTCTGATCAACTCTTGCAACCTACGAACGGAACACTTTCAGGTTTTCTATGGACAAATTTAGTGATATTTGGAAAGTATTTATTGAAACATATACACGAGGGATACAATAAGTCTATCTATGTATGTATTATACATTTTAGTAATCGCATTTCTATTTCAATGACATTTCACTATTGCTGATATATTGTGTTTTCTTCCTTCCTTCCTTCCTTCCTTCCTTCCTTCCTTCCTTCCTTTCTTCTTTGTTCTAATTTGTTAAAAAAACTCTCTCTCTCTCTCAACCTTTATAAACTTCTACCTCTTCCTTGCTTTTTCTCTGAACCAAAAAGTCCCTCCTGGAATAATTGCTCCAACCATCCCTTGACCATTTATGGCTATTTTCATCTTGAGCGCCTCCCAAAAAAGGAGCAGGATCGAGCTCTTATACTTTTGCTCCTCCGGGAAAACAGAGAACAGATGGGATTACCTGACATAGCCCTGGAGAGCAAAGAATGAAGGGCCTGGTGGGGTATTTTGGCATGCAATTGAAGGAAGATGCTTGATGCTGCTTAAAAGGAGAGAGAAACACGGCCCAGGCCGGATTCTGCACTTAGAAGCTACCCACTTATAAACATACCTGGCCACTGATTTGGGTGATTCACCTGTCCAGCTGGGACCTGGGATCAAGAGAAGTGCAGCTCTGCCCCCCAGTGGTCACTGGAGGAGACGCAAAGCCATTTCCTTCCCTCTCATCCATCCCTCTCATCCCCCATCCATGCCGTACTAGGAACAGAGGCTTCCCAAACACAGATTTGGGGTGCTGGTCGGTTAAAAAAAGAGCAACACCTGAGATTTTCCTTGCTTTGCAAGATTTCTCCCCCTTAAAAGAAATTGCATGGGAATGAACAAGCACCTGGCATGAATTTTGCAAAGGTTTATTTTCTTCTGTTGAATCAGCCCAAGGAAACTTTTATAAATCCGCAACTAGGATTGATAATCCAAGAACACTAATATTCTTTTCTTGGGCTTATTTTAACCCCTGTGCAACTGGGGCAGCTCAGCATGAGTACTCTAACTCTTAGGGTCATGGGTTCGAGCCCCACATTGGGCAAAAAAATCCCTGCATTTCAGGGGGTTGGACTAGATGACCCTCGTGGTCCCTTCCAACTCTACAATTCTAGGATTCCATGATTTGCTTGCTCTGTGCTGGATCCAAAGCTGCGACAAACAGAGAAGCGAGATCTGCTGGGGTGCTGGTGCTGGGAGCGTTAATCTGTCCCGGGTGCTTTAGTTGTGATTCCTGCATTGCAGAGGGTTGGGCTAGATGACCCTCAGGGGTCCCTTCCAACACTACGATTTTATGAGCCCCTCCATCCTATGCTCAGGCTCTTATCTAGGTGCCCATTCTACAATTCTGTTCTTCACATTTTATTTCCCAGCTGTTATAACATCTGTTTTGTATACATCACAAAATGAAATTATTTCATTATTATTTATTCAACTTATATACCGCCCTTTATCAAAAGATCCCAGGGCACTGGGCCTCCTTGCAAGGAGGGCGGGGATCTCTGTTGCAGCAGAAAAATAAAGATCTGCCCTGCTTTGACTGGATCCCTGCCTCCATCGACTCTTCTCCAGCCAATAACAGACTTAGGGAGTTTGGCTGCAAAATCCAATCACAACATAAAAAATCTTACGAAATGAAACATCTTTGCCAAAAGGAAACAAAAAACCTCAGGCAAGCTATGGGCAAGTTATGGAGAAGAGGTCTTGCAAAGAGATCTCCTTCAGGCCAGCAGCTCAGCTCATGCAAAGTTTACCCCCAATTGCAGTGTCAGGGAGATTTGCAAACCAGGGCTCCGTGAGCAAACTGGCATTAGGAAATTGGTGCTTTGATAAGTGGGTGAGGTTTGCAGATTGGGGGGTGGGGGCGCAAGGAGGAACTGGACAGAGCTCTGCCCCCCCCCCCAGCCGTCAGTACCTCTCCCGCACGAAGTCCGCCAGCTCCTTTGCCGAGATCTGCCCATGCTTCATGTTGTGATAGAGGATGTCAAAGCCATGGTTCTTCTCGCCCTGCAGTGAAAAGCAAGAAGGCAAAAATGAGGCATGGCTCCAGAATAACGGGGGGGGGGGGGGCTGCCCCGCCAGGAACCAACATTTCAGGAACCCAAAATACGACTTTGGAGCTGTCTCCCCCCCCCAATGGCAACTGCAGCCTTGGTTTGAGGAGCCATTTGGCACCTGGCTTATATATCTGAGCTTCTCACGCTGAAACCAGGCGAATTATACCTGTGGCTTTTAAAACTGTGCATTGCAAAGTTACTGTTCTGCTTGTTATTCTGCAATGCATTTTTGTAGCATACCACCCAGCAAAGGGCAGTGCAGAAACATAATTAATAAATGCTCTGTATTTTCCAACTCCCATCGGCGCAGCCACACCCAGAGGGACGCATCCCTGCACCTGCCACGCAGGTAATGCCAACAAGCAGTTTTTGTCCTTTCTTGGGTAAGAAGCCTCTGCACGGACAGCTGCCCCGTTGCCATCCAGTGACGTCTGCATGCGCATTTTGAAACAGGATAGGGCCCTTTTTATCCTGAAGCCACGTGTCGAGAGGGGGTCGAGCCCAGTTTTGAGTTGGCTTGTGAGGGAGCAGCAGCAGCAGCCAAAAAAGCTCATGTGACTTATTAAATCTGTGCGCCACCCTTCACTGAAACAGCTCAGGGTGGTGCATATTCTGGGCTGCATCTGCAGAAGCATAACGTCCAGGTCAAGGATGTTGACCAGCTGGAATGTGTGCAGAGCTGAGATATCTGCATGGCAGGGGGTTGGACTGGATGACCTTCAGGGTCCCCACAGCTCTATGACTCTATGATATAGTATATGGAGAGAGAGCGAGAGCTCCCCCCTCTCCTTTTAATGCCCAGCTTCCCAACTAGCCTTCTCTCCCCCCCCCCCGCTCTGTGCATGGAGCCTGGGTCTCTGGGGGTGGGCTTCCGCTCCCCCCCCCCGTCCCTTGTCAATCACAACCCCTCCCCACTCGCCCCCCGCAGAGCACATCTCCCTCCTTGGCATTCCTCCTGGGGAGATGGCAAGGTGTGTGTGTCCGCGGTTGCTAGGCAACACGCCTCCCTGCAGAGGCGGCTTTGGCGTTGATGGCTGAGTGACAAAACAGATCCTGTGCATTCTTTTTCTGCATCCTTCCATGCCTTTCTGAGCCCTGCAAGGTGGTTGCAAGGCTACGCCCTGTGGCAGGGAGTTCCGGAGGGCACAGAAAGAGAGAAGGCGGGTCGGAAGCCTTCCCAGGATGCGAGCAGGTCCACTGCTCCATCGCAACGCGGTGTTGTCTGCGCTGAGCAGTTTAGACTCAGGAGGACAGCCCCAGCGGCCTTTCCCCTTTAAAAATAAAGCAAGATCCTGGTCCTCATCATTCTGAACAAACACTTGGCTTAAAGAGAAGAATCAGAAGCTGCCTCGGACCCAGCCAGACCTCTGGGTCCGTTCAGCACAGAAATGCGGATCTTGACCACCACCACCAGCAGCAGCAGCAGCAGATTGTCAGCATCAGTCATGGCTGATTTAGTTCAGATACCAGGGGGTTGGACTAGATGCCCCCTGGGGGTCCCCCAGCTATATCATTCTATGACCCACAGTGGAGATGCTGTTGGGGATTGAACCAACCAGCCCCTTGAAAAACAGAGTGAGTCTCCAGGGCGGAGAAGAGACTGGTTGAAACAGGGAAAGTTTATAGTCCTCATGAATCTGAATAAAGGACTGCAGAGCTGCTGCCGGTCAGTGTAGTCACTATTGGCCTTCCTATTTGAAATCAGCCCTTTTACTCAGGCACCTTGGCTTTCCTTCTTAAGGGGAGGGGTGCGACTCAGTGGTTTTGCACAGACGTTGCTATCCGAGCTTTGCTTTCATTTTGTTCAAACTAAGAGTGGCAGTGTTGCGTAGTGGTTAGAGTGTTCAAACAACCCCCGCCCGGCTGCAAAGCCTCTCCCAGCCTCTCTGACCTCGCAGGGTTGTTGTGGGGCTCCACCGGGACCTGGGAGATGCCAGGGTTTGGCTTGCTGGGGGAGGGGGGCTGGCCCTGCCCCCCTCAGGCTGACCCACCTTGTGGGGCTGGAAGGGACCCCAGGGATCATCCAGCCCAACCCCCTGCCATCTTCTGAGGAGGGAGGAGGGAGAGAGGGCCACTTCTGCCCCCCGGGGCTCGCTGGGGAGGAGAAAAGGGGGGCAGAAGGAGAGATTTGCTGCCTGTTCCTCCGGCTGTTTTGGAATCTCCCAGCTGCATCCGCAGACAATGGCGCCTGCCACCCTCCCCCCCCCCGGGTGGCACCACCCTGACGCCCGCTCTGTTTACTTGCGGCTGGCACTGGGTGTCCCGGGAGTCACAGAGAGGAGCTGTTGTTTTGTTTTGTTTTGCTCACGTTGCTTGGAGGGCCTTTGAACACGCCTGAACTCAAACCCGGAGCTTTTGAGTCGGCAAGTGGCTTCACGCAGGACGCAGATCCCGCTAAGCAGCAAACAGAGCACCCCAGCCCAGTATCCTGCTGCCGACAGGGGACAGGCGCAGGGGAGCTTTCGAGAGGAACAGAAGCTGCTTTGTTTGACTTACTTTTACCCTGTATTTTATGAACTGCCCTGAGATCTTAGGATGAAGAGCAGTATATAAAATGAATTAAATAAAATTAAAAAAATAAAAGAACCTCCTTCCTCTTCCTGATGCTGAGTCAAAATCTCCTTTCTTGTAAGTTGAAGCCATGGGTTCCAATCCTACCCTCCAGAGCAGGAGAAAACAAGCTTCTTCCCTCTTCCCTGCGACAGCCCTTCAGATATTTGAAGATGGCTCTCCTGTCTCCTCTCAGTCTCCTCTTCACCTGGCTAAACATCCCCAGCTCCTTCACCCGTTCCTCATCTGGCTTGCTTTCCAGCCCCTGGGTCATCCTGCACTG
Organism: Podarcis raffonei; assembly: GCF_027172205.1. Classification (NCBI taxonomy): domain Eukaryota; kingdom Metazoa; phylum Chordata; class Lepidosauria; order Squamata; family Lacertidae; genus Podarcis; species Podarcis raffonei. Next base: position 895,976 of record NC_070619.1, on the reverse strand, counting down.
CTCCTCTTGCTGCTCCGGTGAGTCTTTGGGAAGACCGCTCCCCCATCAGGCCCAAGGAGAGGGGCCTACAGGCACACATACTCTGAGCAGCAAGTGGCAAAAATCTTTTCGATTTAGGGGAGCTAGTCTCAAACGTTTGTTGGGGGAGACCTAGGTTTTTTGGGGGGGATTTATTTGTCCTGTCTTCACGCTTTTTATGATGGAGGACCGCTGTAGTCACCCCCAACGACACGTTCTCAAGATGGAGGGTGAGGGAACAGCTGCAGTCGCCTGTGGTTCCTGCGAAATGTTTGCCATCTTGCCAAAGGTTGCAGGCAGCTTTACCTGCAGCGATTGCATGTTGATTGCCCTCTTACAAGACAAAGTCCAGCAACTGGAGGAACGTGTAGCTACGCTCCAAAGAATTAGAGAGCTGGAGCTCTTCTTGGAAGCAACAGAGCACATCATCTCCACCAAGGAGGAGACAGGGGACTCCCCTGAGAAGGAGGCTAGTTCACCAACACAGGAGCCAGATATATGGAAAAATGTGACTCAAAGAAGTAGGAGGCCCAGGGTTTGCTCTGATTGTTTAGAAATACGCAATCGCTTTGAGGTCCTTTCCCCTAGCATGGAAGACGAAGAGCAGACTCCATTTGAGGATCTCTCCCTCATTACAGTCGATCAGGTATATGAAGACGAGCAGCAAAGGCAGTCCTCAGGGAATGTCCAGGCGACCTTGGAACGGACAGCTCACGGAAGAACCCTGACCAGACCTAAGAGGAGGCGTGTAGTGGTGATAGGGGATTCCCTATTGAGGGGAACAGAAGCAGTGATCTGTGGGCCTGACAAGATGTCTCGGGAAGTGTGCTGTCTCCCCGGGGCTAAGATCCAAGATGTAACTGAACGACTGCAAGGAATCATAAAACCCACTGACAAATACCCCTTCCTCTTGGTTCATGTGGGAACCAATGACACTGCAAGCAATAGCCTCCTGAAGATCAAAAGAGACTACGAGGCTCTGGGCAGGAAATTGAAGCAATTAAATGCACAAATTGTCATCTCATCTGTCCTCCCAGTTGAACGACGTGGCCCAGGGAGAGAGGGGAAAATAGTGGAAGTGAACAACTGGCTTCGCAAATGGTGTAAACAGGAACGGTTTGGATTCTTAGATCACGGAATGCAGTTTCTTGAAGATGGACTTCTGGCAAGCGATGGGCTGCACCTCACAACGGTTGGGAGGAATGTTTTTGCAAAAAATCTCAGAAACCTCAACAGGAGGGCTTTAAACTGACTAATGTGGGGGAGGGAGACAGTGCTCCTGAAGGTAGGAGTCTATCAATTGATGAAGATGATCATCCAAATGTCATAGACCGAATGGAGCAAACAGCACGCAGACCTAGTGGTGGGAGGAAAAAATCCTTAAATAAGAGACACGGGGGAATGATTAATGGACTTCAATGTCTGTACACTAATGCACAAAGCATGGGAAATAAACAAGATGAGCTTGAGCTCTTGGTACAGCAAACTAAATATGACATAATAGGTATCACTGAAACCTGGTGGGATAAGTCCCACGATTGGAATGTAATAATGGAGGGATACAATCTATTTCAGAGAAACAGACCAGACAAGAAAGGAGGAGGAGTGGCGTTATATGTCAGGGATGTGTATACCTGTGAAGAGATCCAAGATTTAGAACCTCAAAGCCAAAGTGAGAGCATTTGGGTCAAAATTAAGGGAGAGAAGAATAACAGTGACCTCATTGTGGGAGTTTACTATAGATCCCCAAGCCAAACGGAGGACATAGATGATGCCTTCCTGGAACAGATGGCCAAGCATGCAAAAGGAAGGGAGATAGTAGTAATGGGGGACTTCAATTACCCGGATATTTGTTGGATGTCAAACTCAGCCAAGAGCAAAAGGTCAAACAGATTCCTCACTGGCCTTGCAGACAACTTCATTGTCCAGAAAGTGGGAGAAGCAACAAGAGGAACAGCCATTTTAGATCTGGTCCTAACCAATGTTGATGACCTGGTTAGTGGGGTAGAAGTGGAAGGATCATTAGGCGCGAGTGATCATGCTCTTCTGAAGTTTACTATACAGCGGAAAGGAGCAGCCAAGCATACTAGGACTCAATTTCTTGACTTTAAGAAAGCCGACTTCATAAAACTTAGGGAAGTGCTGGGTGAGATCCCATGGACAGTAATACTAAAAGGAAAGGGAGTTCATGATGGCTGGGAGTTTGTTAAGAGGGAGATAGTAAAAGCACAACTTCAGGCAATACCAATGAGTCGGAAACATGGAAGGTGCCTAAAGAAGCCAGGGTGGCTATCTAAAGAACTTTTAACTGAGTTAAGATTAAAAAAGGATGTGTACAAAAAATGGAAAAGGGGGGAAACCACCAAAGAGGAATTCAAACAAATAGCCAGCACGTGTAGATACAAAGTCAGAAAAGCTAAAGCACAGAATGAACTCAGGCTTGCTAGAGAGGTTAAAAGCAACAAAAAAGGCTTTTATGGGTATGTTCGTAGCAAAAGGAAGAACAAAGAAACAGTGGGGTCACTCAGAGGAGAAGATGGTGAAATGCAAACAGGGGACACAGAAAGGGCTGAACTCCTCAATGCCTTCTTTGCCTCAGTCTTCTCCGATAAAGAAAACAATGCCCGACCTGAAGAATTTGGAGCAAATGATTCAGCAGAGGAAACACAGCCCAGAATAACTAAGGAGATAGTACGAGAATACTTGGCTAGTCTAGATGTATTCAAGTCTCCAGGGCCAGATGAACTGCATCCAAGAGTATTAAAAGAACTGGCAGATGTGATTTCAGAACCACTGGCAGTCATCTTTGAGAATTCCTGGAGAACAGGCGAAGTCCCGGCAGACTGGAGGAGGGCAAATGTTGTCCCTATTTTCAAAAAGGGGAAAAGAGAGGACCCAAATAATTACCGCCCAGTCAGTCTGACATCAATACCAGGGAAGATTCTGGAGCAGATCATTAAGCAAACAGTCTGTGAGTACCTAGAAAGGAATGCTGTGATCACCAATAGTCAGCATGGATTTCTGAAAAATAAGTCATGTCAGACTAACCTGATCTCATTTTTTGACAGAATTACAAGCCTGGTAGATGAAGGGAACGCAGTGGATGTAGCCTACCTTGATTTCAGCAAGGCATTTGACAAGGTGCCCCATGATATTCTTGTAAAGAAGCTGGTAAAATGCGGTCTTGACTATGCTACCACTCAGTGGATTTGTAACTGGCTGACTGACCGAACCCAAAGGGTGCTCATCAATGGTTCCTCTTCATCCTGGAGAAGAGTGACTAGTGGGGTGCCACAGGGTTCTGTCTTGGGCCCGGTCTTATTCAACATCTTTATCAACGACTTGGATGATGGACTCAAGGGCATCCTGATCAAATTTGCAGATGACACCAAACTGGGAGGGGTGGCTAACACCCCAGAGGACAGGATCACACTTCAAAAGGACCTTGACAAATTAGAGAACTGGGCCAAAACAAACAAGATGAATTTTAACAGGGAGAAATGTAAAGTATTGCACTTGGGCAAAAAAAAAATGAGAGGCACAAATACAAGATGGGTGACACCTGGCTTGAGAGCAGTACATGTGAAAAGGATCTAGGAGTCTTGGTTGACCACAAACTTGACATGAGCCAACAGTGTGACGCGGCAGCTAAAAAAGCCAATGCAATTCTGGGCTGCATCAATAGGAGTATAGCATCTAGATCAAGGGAAGTAATAGTGCCACTGTATTCTGCTCTGGTCAGACCTCACCTGGAGTACTGTGTCCAGTTCTGGGCACCACAGTTCAAGAAGGACACTGACAAACTGGAACGTGTCCAGAGGAGGGCAACCAAAATGGTCAAAGGCCTGGAAATGATGCCTTATGAGGAACGGCTAAGGGAGCTGGGCATGTTTAGCCTGGAGAAGAGGAGGTTAAGGGGTGATATGATAGCCATGTTCAAATATATAAAAGGATGTCACATAGAGGAGGGAGAAAGGTTGTTTTCTGCTGCTCCAGAGAAGCAGACACGGAGCAATGGTTCCAAACTACAAGAAAGAAGATTCCACCTAAACATTAGGAAGAACTTCCTGACAGTAAGAGCTGTTTGACAGTGGAATTTGCTGCCAAGGAGTGTGGTGGAGTCTCCTTCTTTGGAGGTCTTTAAGCAGAGGCTTGACAACCATATGTCAGGAGTGCTCTGATGGTGTTTCCTGCTTGGCACGGGGTTGGACTCGATGGCCCTTGTGGTCTCTTCCAACTCTATGATTCTATGATTCTCTGTTTTCAAATGTTTTAAGTGTTCTTAATCTGCTGCACCTCGAATGGTGGTGGTTGTTGTTTTTAAATGTTATATTATTTTATTATTTTATTTTGTTTGGGGTGGGACAAATGTTTAGTCGGGGCGGGGAATAGTTTAATTTTAGCGTAATTGTTTCTTGCTTTGTTTTTACTTTCATTATTTTGTTACGTTATTGTATACAATCATACCTCTTGTTTCGTTTGCTTCATGATACGTTTTTTCAGGTTGCGTCCTGTGGCGACCCGGAAGTACCAGAAAGGGTTACTTCCGGGTTTCACCACTCGCGCATGCGCAGACGCGCAAAATGACATCACACACATGCACAGAAGTGGCAAATCGTGACCTGCGCATGCGCAGACGCGGGTTGCGTTCCTTTCAGGTTGCGAACGGGGCTCCAGAATGGATCCAGTTCGCAACCAGAGGTACCACTGTATTTTGCTTTTTAAGGGGAAGGGTCAGGGCTGCCTGGGAGTGGGCCTCAGCCAACAGAATGGCTGTGGCAGGTTCCCGGGGGGGGGGTGGATGTATTGGGACACCCGATCTCAGTGATCACGGGCAGGAGGAGGAGTCATGCTGAGACCAGACCACGTGATTACCAAGGAGGCAGGCTTAGTTGTTGTTTGAGGACATTCCCTGCCTCCGGGTTTGGTCCTGACCGGATGGATACTAGAATCAGCAAGGGAGACCCACATGACCTGAAGGTGCTGCTGTGCAATGCCAGGTCAATGATTCATAAGACCACTGCCATCCATGACTTGATCGTGGATGGAGGACTTGACCTGGCATGTGTAACAGAGACTTGGTTGGATGAAGCAGATGGGCCTGTCTTAGCTTCTGCTTGTCCACCAGGTTTCTCTTACGCACAACAACCCAGGTCATGTGGGCAGGGAGGGGGGGTTGCAGTGATTTTTAGGAAGTCATTAGTTTGCACCAGGTGTCCTATTGGGAAGACCCAGTTTTCCAAGTGCATGTTCTGGAAGTAGGGGCAGTACAGGATTCCTTTTGGTGTACCGACCTCCCCGCTGCACCAAGGATTCCCTGCCCGAGCTGCTTCAGGTCGTGGCGGATGTTCTCCTGGAGACACCTAGCTTGGTCGTCCTAGGGGATTTTAACATCCATGCCGACACGACCTTACAAGGGGCCGCTCGGGACTTCGTGGAAAGCATGGCCTCCATGGGGCTGTCCCTGAATAAGTCTGGCCCAACCCATAGTCGCGGACATGCCTTAGACCTGGTGTCCACCTCTACGGATGTTGGTGAGCTGACACTAAGTAAAAGCAAAACAAAAGAAGTGCCATGGTCAGATCACTTCCTGGTGCAACTGGACTTCTCTGCAACCCTTCCCCTCTACAGGGAGGTGGGACCAATTCGGATGATCCGCCCCCGCCACTTAATGGATCCAATTGGCTTCCAGAGAGTGGTAGGGGATGTTTTATTACATGTTGATGGCCTGGTGGCCCGTAGGAATGTGGAGTTAACCAAGGCTATTGACTGCCTGGCTCCAAAGCGCCCTCTCCTATTGCATGGAGTCCAGACAGCCCCATGGTTTCCCCCGGAGCTGAAGGCGATGAAACAATCGTTGAGATGGGTAGAGCGCCGGTGGTGGAAAACACATTCTGAATCAGACCGGACACGGGCTAGAGCTCAATGGCGAGCCTACCAAGTGGCAATGGTGATGGCGAAGAGGACCTTCTTCACTGCCTTATTGCATCTGCAGAAAACAGCAGTAAGAGACTTTTTCGGGTGGTTCGCAATCTACCAGAACCACCTTTGTCACCGGGGCCTGGTAGGCACCCCAAGATCTCCTGCAATGCTTTTGCAAAGTTTTTTGCAGATAAAGTCGCTCAGATTCGGAAGGAGGTAGACTCCACCGTAGGAGCAGGGCTGGGACGGGAGAGTGTTAGAGCCCTGTCTAGTCAAGTTGCGTGGGATCAATTCCAATCTGTTACCTCTGAGGATGTGGACAGGCTGCTTGGACGAGTGTCTCCTTGATCCTTGCCCATCCTGGCTTATAAAAAAAGGGAAGGGCTGGGCGATGGGCTCTGCGGGGTAGTGAATGCTTCCCTCTGTGAGGGAACATTCCCAGATCCGCTGAAAGAGGCGGTCATTAAACCGCTTCTTAAAAAAACATCTTTGGACCCAGCCAATATGGCCAACTATCGCCCAGTCTCAAATCTACCATTCTTGGGCAAGGTGATTGAGCGAGTGGTTGCTGAACAACTCCAGGCACACCTGGAAGAAGCGGATCATTTGGATCCCTTCCAATCGGGATTCAGGCCTCATCATGGGACTGAAACTGCCTTGGTCGCACTGGTCGATGATCTCCGGCGGGCTAGGGACAAAGGTGAGAGCTGTTTCCTAGTTCTGCTGGATCTCTCAGCGGCCTTTGATACAATCAACCATAACATCTTTCTGGACCGTCTTGAGGGGCTGGGAGCTGGGGGCACTGTCATACGGTGGTTCTGCTCCTTCCTCCTGGGCCGTGTCCAGAAAGTGGTGGTGGGGAATGAGTGTTCAGACCCCTGGGCTCTCACTTGTGGGGTTCCATCCTCTCCCCCATGCTTTTCAACATCTACATGCAGCTGCTGGGAGAGATCATCAGAGGGTTTGGGCTGGGTGTTCATCAGTATGCAGATGACACCCAGCTCTACCTCTCTTTTAAATCGGAACCAGTGAAGGCGGTGAAGGTCCTGTGTGAGTGTCTGGAGGCGGTTGGAGGATGATAGTGGCTAACAGATTGAGGTTGAATCCTAACAAGACAGAAGTACTGTTTTTGCAGGACAGGAGGCGGGCTGGTGTGGAGGACTCCCTGGTCCTGAATGGGGGAACTGTGCCCCTGAAGGACCAGGTGTGCAGCCTGGGAGTCATTTTGGACTCTCAGCTGTCCATGGAGGTGCAGGTCTATTCTATGTCCAGGGCGGCTGTCTACCAGCTCCACCTGGTACGCAGGCTGAGACCCTCCCTGCCTCCAGACTGTCTCGCCAGAGTGGTGCATGCTCTACTTATCTCCTGCTTGGACTACTGCAATGCGCTCTACATGGAGCCACCTTTGAAGGTGACCCGGAAACTGCAATTAATCCAGAATGCAGCAGCTAGACTGGTGACTGGGAGTGGCCGCCGGGACCATATAACACCAGTCCTGAGAGATCTGCATTGGCTCCCAGTACGTTTCTGAGCACAATTCAAAGTGTTGGTGCTGACCTTTAAAGCCCTAAATGGCCAGCATGCCTGAAGGAGCATCTCCACCTGAATCGTTCAGCCTGAGGTCCAGCTCCGAGGGCCTTCTGGCGGTTCCCTCCCTGCGAGAAGTGAGGTTACAGGGAACCAGGCAGAGGGCCTTCTCGGCAGTGGCGCCTGCCCTGTGGAATGACCCCCCACCAGATGTCAAGGAAATAAACAGCTATCCTATTTTTAAAAGACATCTGAAGGCAGCCCTGTTTAGGGAAGTTTTTAATATTTAATGCTGTATTATTTTTGACACTCGATTTGGGAGCCGCCCAGAGTGGCTGGGGAAACTCAGCCAGATGGGTGGGGTATTAATAAAAAATTATTGTTGTTGTTGTTGTTGTTGCACCTAGACACCAGTGGATGGCAATGGGGCCATGGCTGCTTTCTCTCAGTGGCAAACAGAATGTCAGAGCTGTCTCCTCCTCCCATTCTCATTTGCCCATCTAAGGTAGACTGACTCTGTCCATGGAGGCTCCATTTAAGAATCCCAAGAAACGTAAGGAGAGGCTCCCCAGAAGGAGCAGGATGCGGCGTCCCCCCACAAGTGCCACCCCCCTCAAACACCCCGCACATCCAGGGATTGTATATGACAATTTCCCCCAAGAAAATATCCCCAGACGCAGAAGTGTGCCTCAACCTCCCTGGACACAAAAAACCTGCAGGGTTCCTCCCTCTGCTCTAAGCTGTGACTCAGACACACGTTGCTCATTTTCTTCATTTTTGCAGCTTGCTATTCCGCTACTGCTGCTGCTGCTCCTACGACCAGCTCGTTCGCCTCCCTTTGGTTGCCCCAGTTTGCAAATAAAAAATATGACTTATTTGCACGACGCATTTATCCTGGGAAGGCGTCATTAATTGCAGATAGAGACGGAAAGAGAATCCGCCTGGGGAAAAGGCACCAGTGTAAACAGATCAGGAGAGAGTTGGCAAAATGAGTTTTCCATGCACATCAGGGAGATTTTCTTACCCAGAAATGCTCCGCGAAATAAGACATGCTGCCAGCCCAGGATGGAAGCCCCCTTCGCCTCAGCTTTTGGAAACCTAGAATGCAAAAGAGATTGGAAGTAACCAGGAAAAATGACACACACAGAGAGCACTGGGATGAACTGGGGATGGTGGGAGTCGTGGTCTAAAACAACCTCAGGCTGACGAAGGCTGGAATCGGGAGGAAGACGTGCGAGGAAGGCTCAGGGCATGACAGCCCCACCGGCAGCTGCCTCCGCCTCGCCTTGAGCGCCAGAGACAAGCCCCTAGTCCTCAGCGAGGTCTGGGCCTGGAGGCTTCACAAGAAGCTAAGGAGAGGATGTATCAGACCCTTCAAGCTCAGTGTCCAGACCTTGCAGCAGCCAAATACCCCAAGGAACCTGGGGGCCCAGATAGACTGCCTCTGGGCCCGGAGGCCCCACAAGGAGCGAGGCTGCTGAATCGGGCCACATAGCCCACCATCCTGTCCTCAATGTGGACAACCAGGTGCCGCAAAGGGAAACTGAGCAAGCAGGATTCGAACGCAAGAGCAACTCTCCCTTTCCTGTGGTTTCCAGCAAGGAAGAAACAGTGGAAGCACAACAGAGCTACTGTAGCTAACAGCCAGCAACAGCCTTCTCTGGCTCCATGGTTTTGTCCCATCAAATCGTAGAGTTGGAAGGGACCCTGAGGGTCATCCAGCCCAACCCCCTGCAATGCAGGAATAGGCAGCTGTCCCTTACAGGAACCGAACCTGCAACCTTGGCATTATCAGCACCACCCAATCCTCTTTTATCAGGGAGCATGCAAAGATCTCTCCTGCAAGCTGGGCGGAAGTTCCCCAACCAGGGGGCAGGTGGGGGGGGGGAAATGTTGCTCCACATTCTCTGCATGCTGAGGTGGGTTGGGCTAGATAACCCTTGGGGACCCTTCCAACTCTTTGATTCTATCTTATCTTATCTTATCACATCAATTTCTATTCCGCCCTTTCCCCCAGGCTGGTTCTCAGGGCGGCTTATGACAAATTAAATTACCGTATTTTTTGCTCTATAAGACTCACTTTTTCCCTCCTAAATAGTAAGGGGAAATGTGTGTGCGTCTTATGGAGCGAATGCAGGCTGCGCAGCTATCACAGAAGCCAGAACAGCAAGAGGGATTGCTGCTTTCACTGCGCAGCGATCCCTCTTGCTGTTCTGGCTTCTGAGATTCAGAATATTTTTTTCCTTGTTTTCCTCCTCCAAAAACTAGGTGCGTCTTGTGGTCTGGTGCGTCTTATAGAGCGAAAAATACGGTAAACATGAATCAGACGCAAAAAAACATATGAAAGATCACCATTTAAAGGTAATGTTCTGTTCTGTTATTGTTTGCAGTTTGTGATCCATGCAAATGAAAAGCAGCATAGGAAAATGAAATAAAATGTGAGAGAATTAAAACAATACTAAAAAAAACCCCACAATTTTTTAAAAATCCAGATATTAAAAATGCTACAGCCCTATGAAAAGCCCTTTCCTTAACTGATCTATAGATGGCATTTCTCCGGGGGGGGGTTCTCCTCCTCCCTCTCCTCATTGGGCCCTTCAACAACCCTGCAAGGCAGGCCCAGCGAGGCGAGCAGGGGGATTCGAACCCTGGTCTCTCCCAGATCTGACTCCCGAACTGCGACGGGCGGGTGGCTCTCTCGGGAGCCCAGGCGCCTGGCCTTCCTTACCCCCCTTCGGAGAGAGCACAACTTCTCCTTCCCCTCCCTGAAATGCAGACATCCTGCAAAGGCCGTTTCACCCTCCAGCGCCGGATGGAAACAGAAAAGAAAGCACAGGAAACGGAAGAATTGCAAGAGAAAATGGCCGCGTTTGTTGCTGCCCTTTAGCAAACTGAGGTTTGAACCTGAACCCAGGACCCACCCTAGATTTTAAACAGCTGACATTTGCAAGCCAGAGCACGTGCCACCCCTCCTCTCGTGCTAAAAGAGAGGGGACCCAGGCATCCTGCTCTAACCACTCATCTCCCCTCCCCAGTACTGTCAACCTCCTGCAAAGTCGGCCCAGGAGTGTGCATTTTGCAGAGAAAACCGTCCTGCCACTCACCCTTTGTCGGAGGGAAGTCTGCCCTCTCTGAAGGCTCATATTCTCACTTCCTGCACACAAAGGATCTCTCGGGAAAGCACCCTGGGGTGGGGAACACAGGCAAATAAAGGGAGAGCAGGTGATTCGAACCCAGTTCCAGTTTTGCTTCTGTATTTCTGCAACACCGAAAGCAGAGAAACAGAAGTGGAGATAAGGGAGCGTTGAAAATCCTTGTGGTTCTGCAGCCACGCTCCACAACCTCCCTTGCAAACGCAGCTAATTTGTGTGTTTTAACGGCTTCTTGTTAATTGCCTTTTTTGCAACGGTGACAAATATCAGCCGCCAGACCCTCCAATAAGCAGGAAAGGGATCTCCCCGGAGGGCGTCCAGAGATTAAATTTTAAAAAGTAAATAAATGCACATCCTGCAACGGGGGGGGGGGGAGGGTTGCATGGGTTAGGGCAATTTAATTTTGGAATTGAAGGATGGTAAGAGTTGGAAGGGAACCCTAGGGGTCATCCAGTCCAACCCGCTGCAATGCAGGAATTTCAGCTGAAGAATCCCTGACAGATGGCCTCCCCCAACCTCTGCAGATTTTTCTGCCAGGAAGTTCTTCCAAAGCACAGAACTGGAAGGGACACCCAAGGGTCATCTAGCCCAACCCTCTCCAAGCCAGGAGCCCGACTGCTGGGATCAGGCCGAAGGGGGACTATCCAGTCCAGCATCCTCTTCTCCCTCGGCTGCGCCCCCTTTGGCTCTGATCCCACTATCTGGCTCTTCTCATGGATCTTCCAGGTCCACAAGCAGTCTATCTGGATTCCTAGGTTCTTAGCGGCATTTGAGCAGCAGGCTGGGCTAGGTGGGCCCCCTTGGGGTCCAATCCAGCAGGCTCTTTCTTAGGAGACCCCAGGCCGGTCGCAGAGGTCGCCTGCCTTGCGCAAGGAGAAGGAATCGCCCCAGGCGACTCACTTGGCCTTATTGACATGTCCAAGCCGGACGGAGAGGCAAACCTGCAGGGGCCAAAGGAAGGAAGGAAGGAAGGAAGGAAGGAAGGAAGGAAGGAAGGAAGGGTGTTTGTTGATGCCATTTGCTGGAAACCACAGGAGGGAAGCGCGGCTCTTGTGCTCGGATCCTGCATGCGGGTTTCATAGAGTCATAGAGTTGGAAGGGACCCAAGGGCCATCTAGTCGGCCACTGTGAGAACAGGGTGCTGGGCTAGACAGGCCCCCTTTGGGTCTAATCCATCAGTCCAGCTCTTATTATGTCCTCATGGAGCCTCCAGGCCCAGAGGCAGTCTATATGCATTCCCAGGTCATATGGGGCATTTCGCCACTATGAGGACAGGAGGCTGAGCTAAGTGGGTCTCCTTTGGGTCTGATCCAGCAGCCTGGCTCTTATTATGGAACTTCCAGGCCCAGAGGCAGTCTATCTGGATCCCTAGGGTTAGTGGGGTATTTGGCCACTGTGAGGCGGACATGATGGGGCTCCCCCTGGGCCTGATCCCACCCCTCAGCCTCCGCATAGGAGTGAGGGTCTGATCCAGTTCCCAATCTGGGTTGATGGTGTCTTCCAAAACTGTATTTTAATATGCAGTTTTATTTCACTATCTCAAGGGGAGGCGTTGCCATGGAAATGAACAACAAGATCTGTTCCATCAGATCCTCAGGATACAGATCTGTTTAAAGCAAAGTCATAAAATAAGCAGCCCCCCCCCCAATGCTCCAGTGACCGTCACCCCAAAAGGAGCGACCCCAAGATAAGTACTGGCACCACAAAGTCCCTCAATTTTGCTGCAATTCCTGCATTGCCGGGGGTTGGGCTGGATGACCCTCAGGGTCCCTGCCAACTCTGCAATCCTATGTCACTTGTGGTGGGAATGTAAGTTGGTGCGAAATTTCGGGGGTTCAATTTCCGCAGGAATGATCATCCTTATCCGATTACAGATAGGTAGCCGTGTTGGTCTGCCATAGTCAAAACAAAATTTTTTTTTCCTTCCAGTAGCACCTTAAAGACCAACTAAGTTAGTTCTTGGTATGAGCTTTCGTGTGTATCTGAAGAAGTGTGCATGCACACGAAAGCTCATACCAAGAACTAACTTAGTTGGTCTTTAAGGCTTATCCTTATCCGAGAAACTATCGTTTGTTGCCCAGAATTAACAGATTGTTTTTTTACGATACCAATTCTCAAAATAATTGGTCTCATCTTGGATCTCAACAGCTCAAATAGCAACTCAGGGGGAAACAAACCCAACATCTTACACGGAGCACTTGGTCGCTGTCACTCACTGAGAAAATTAGGCGTAATTTGAGATTTCTATGAGGACTAGGACCCCCCCCCGGCACTTTCTATATGATTTTGCATTCCTTTATTACATTGGATAACACTAATAAAAAGGAATCGGTTGTTTTAACCGATGTGCAATTGGACTTATTCTGCACGCCAGTTTTACAGTTTTCAGTTCAGTTTTCACCTACGATTACAACAGCTTTATAAAGCAATATAAGAAAATCCTTATCAATAAAAGAATAGATGTTGGCACAGTTTAAGGATATATATGTATATTTACTCCAGCCTGTGCTTCTGCAGAGGCAAGACCAGACCTTTGACCCCCCCACTGCAGACAGGGCCTAGCAAACATTGCGCACCTGGGGGGACAGGTGCCCTGCCTCCCCCCCCCCCGCCCGAAAAAAGCCACCTGTTCACACACACAGAAAATATATATATCTGCATAAATATATTCCATCGAGGTGGTAGAGAGATAAGGAAGACAAAGGTTTCTTCCTTGCAGCAAATCTGGCCTGGGAGAGGTTCCTGCAAAAATTACCTGTCCAGGTAAGGAGCAGGGAAGGAAAAGAGGTTCGAGGGTGCACCTGCGCTCATTTTAAGGTTTGATATTTTATGGATGTTTTTGTATTTTGCAGGAAGCCGCCCAGAAGTGGCTGGGGAAACCACATTCTTATTCTTATTCTTATTCTTATTACTTCCCCCATTTTGTTCCCCAGAAAGGAGCAACTGGTGCTTGGCCGCCTGGCAGGATGGCTTGCAGAAAAAGCATCCCCACCTCCGTCCTTCTGACACCAGTTTTGGCATTTGCCAAGGGCCAAAAGGTGGGCAGGATGAGGAGCCAATCCTGACCGGGTGCTGTGCGTCTCGTGCAATGGAGAAAGGCGGACGAGTTGGCACAGGTCCAAAGCCAGAACAGCAGCATCGTGACCATTTCAGGCCTTTGCAAATGGGATCCTGACCCAGCCTGAACTGCCCCCTCCACACACCCCTTTCTCAGGTGCAGCTGGCCCTCCATCACTGCCTTATTTTTGCAGGATCTCGACCTGTCTCCCTTTAGCTACGCAGCCAGACATGGCTTGGCCACAGACAGCACCCACAGACATTTTTTACATGCACACACATATATATAATTTGCACACACACACACACTTTTCTCAGGAAATGCACCTTCCAAAATATTATTATTATTATTATTATTATTATTATTATTATTATTATTATTATTATTATTATGCTTCCTTCTCCATTCTCATGAATAACAACACCTTCGTCCAAGCCACAACAACGCATCAGGCAAGTTCATGCAATGCCCTGCAAACATGCAATGGAAAATATATATTACCGTAATTGTTTTTCTCCCACGGTGGGATTCTAATTTTTTGGCGCTGTGTGTGCTGGATCAGAACCAAGAAATTTGGGAGCAGCTTCCCCCACCCCCTAAAAATTAACCCACAGCGTCCGCCTCTTGATACAGCTAATTAGGGTTTTTCTTTATCTCCCCCACCCCAATTAAATATTGCAAAGAGGGGTCTTGGGGGGGCCGGATCCACCCCCGCCACCCCCGATCTTTGAAATTCTTGCATGGGCAGTTTTCTTGCAAAGCTGCTGCCCCCCCCCAAAAAAAACCCTGCATGGGTGTGCAAAAGGTGGGTGATAATAATACCAGGCCGGGGGGGGGGGCAAATGCACTGACCTGCTTCCGCCCCTCGGCATCCCCGGCACCTGCTCCGCTCCCCTCTTTCGTTTTTGCAAAAAAGGGGGGAGGGGAGAAGGGGGGAGGAGAAAAGGCTGCCCCCCCCGCGCTGCAAGGAGGAGGAGGAAAGGGGCGGGGCTCCGAGGAGGAAAGGAGGCTGGCTCCGGATTGGCTGCCCCGCCCGCCAGCAAACGCGGCTTCTGGGCTAGCCTCGCCCCCCCGGGAAGCTCATTTGCATATTTAAAGAGGCCGCATCCTTTTCACCTGCTTGTAAACTGTCGTTTTGGGGCTGGGGGGCAGCGTAGGGAGAGAGGCCAAAAATGCATCTCTGTCCAACTGCACAAAGCCAACAATATAAAAACCCCTCCCCAAGAACTACAAAATGGGGGGGGGGGCTTAGAATCATAGAATTGTAGGTTTGGGAGGAACCCTGAGAGTCATTTAGCCAACCCGCCCCCCCCGCAAGGCAGGAATCTCAGCTATTGAACCTGACCTATGTGCGAGAGAGGAGGAGCCACCCCATTTCTGGCCCCCCAGGAACCACCAAGAAATCACAGAATTGTACAGTTGAAAGGGGTCCCCAAGGGTCATCCAGTCCAACCCCCTGCAAGCAGGAATGTGCAGCTGTCCCGTGTGGGGATCGAATCTGCGACTTTGGTATTGTCAGCACCAGGCTCCACGCAACTGAGCTATCCAGGCTCACAGCAGCCCTATGATGGATCTCTCCATCCACACCAGTGGCATAACAGCCTGCGTGGCTTACACTTCAATCCGACATGCAAACGCACCCCCCCCCAACTTGGCCTAAGGCAGGACTGAGCCTCGTCTTCCAGAGCTGCATCCCCAAGATCAAGGGTTTGTGTTGATCCAGGTGGCATCCTGCGTCCTTGCAAGGCTCACCTCAGCACTGCAGGCCTCAGAAGACGGAAAAAGCCCAAGTTGCAAAAAGCAGGCCAGAAGGAGGAAGCTCAGAAAAACAGCAGGTGCAGTTAAAAAAAGAAACCAACCCACAACACGAAGAACTTGCTTGGCAGAGGAAGGCGGTTCGTCATCTCCTGTGTGAAACTAGAACTTGTTCTGCTAAGACAATGAATGCCTGTGATGGTCAGCAGTGATGCAGTGCGGAGCCCTGGGTTAGATCACAGAATAGAATTGTAGAATTGCAAAATTGGAAGGGCCCCCAAGGGCCATCCAGACCCCCTGCGAGGCAGGAATCTCAGCAAACGCATCCCTGACAGATGGCCGTCCAACCTCTGCTCAAAGATCTCCAAGGAAGGAGAGTCCACCACCGTTCCGCTCTTGAACAGCTCTTACTGTCAGAAAGTTCTTCCTGATGTGGAGTCAGAATCTCTTTTCTTGTAACTTGAAGCCAGGGGTTCAAGTCCTGCCCTCCAGAGCAGCAGAAAACAAGCTTGTTCCCTCTTCCATGTGACAGCCCCTGAGCTCAACATACCCAACTCCCTCAACTGCTCCTCCTCAGGCTTCGCCATCATCCTCTGCTCACATTCCAGCATGTTTGTTTGGCAATTTCCTCCTTAAATTGTGGTGCCCAGAACTGGACACAGTATTCCAGGTGTGACCTGACCAAGGCAGAATAGAGTGGCACTATGACTTCTCTTGATGCAATCGAGAATAGTCTTAGCTCTTTTTTTGCTGCTGCATCACACTGTTGACGCACGTTCGGCTTGTGGTTCACCAAGACTTCTAGATCCTTTCCCCATGTACTACTGGCAAACCAGGTGTCCCCCTTCCTACATTTATGCATCTGGTTCTTCCAGCCCAAGTGCCAAACCTGACATTTGTCCCTTTGAAAATTCGTTTTGTTAGTTTGAGCCCAAGTCTCCAGTCATTTTTATACTGTTTTTTGCGGCATTCACTCCCCCTCCCCGTTTGGAGCTGTCTGCAGATTCAATGAGCATCCCCTCGACTCCTTTGCCCAGGTTGTTTGTAAAGATGACACAATCATTGAGATTGAGGCAATGCAGAATTAAATGGGGCAACCTGAAGGCTCCACCGATTAATGGGTTAGATCCACCTTCGCCAACCTGGTCTTCTTGAGCGCAGCTTCCAGTCAGAATGGGCTGCCCAGAAATTCTATCAGGGGTTTTTACATCTCCAAAGGGCTACCTCCGACTTTTAAAGCTAGTCAGTCTGGATTCAAACACACAGACACACACCTCCCCAAAGCATTGCTTCTGAACCTGATCCATTACTCCCAAGGAAGCCCCTATCAATGAGCTCAAGAAGCTCCCCCTTCCTTTGCTTAAGCCGGCCTGCACAGACAGGGAACCCTTTGTCAGTAAGGAAGGTGGCAAAGGATGTCTGCACAGGTGTGGCAGGTGAGGCGAGTCCCTGGTGGTCCAGCCTGGGGATGCTTTGAAACAGCATCTCTTCCACCCAGGCGGTTGCCATGGCAACAAACTCTCTACCCCCTCCATCCCTTCTTCCTGCGCAACCAATAGCAACAGAGCTATTAAAGGACATAAATCAGGAGGGGAGAGCCATGGACTCAGTCCAGAGCATCTTCCCTTTGTAGTGGTGGGTGGATCTGATGCCACTTGCAGCTGCCCCTCCCTTGGCAAGAGGTGGAGGAATCATGGGACTGTAGATGGAAGAGACCTCAAGGGTCATCCAGCCCAACCCCCTGCAAGGCAGGAATATTTCTGTCCAACATGGGGCTCCAACCCACGGCCCTAAAATTGAGAGCAAGCACCCAAAGAGCTGCTGGATCAGGCCAATGGTCCATTTTGCATCCCAGCATCCTGTCTGCACAGTGGCCAACCACGATGGGAAAACAACAAGCAGGATTCGAACACAAGAGCAGCTCTGCCCTCCTCCAGTTTCCAGCAACTGGGATTCAGAAGAATCGCAAACAGAGCCACCCTGGCTAGCAGTCATCTGCCCCCCCCCCATGAATTTGCCAAGTTGGTGGCTGTCCCTGCCTCCTGTGGCAGAGTTCCAGAGGTTGATACTGCGCTGCGGGAAGGACTTTCTTGTAAGCATCCTGAAAAAGGAATGCAGCAAGGTGGCTACTAACCTCCAAATGCCAGAAACCACAGGAGGGGACAGTTGGTATTTTATTCAGGGCTGGCTTGTGGGCTTCCCTTTGGTGCCACCCGAGTGGCCACTGTGAGGACAGGATGCTGGACCAGGACCCCCCACGTTTGCCTGATAGAGCTACATCCAGGCCCTTCTAGTGAAACCTCCAGGTCCAAAGGCAGTCTACCTCAATTCCCAGGTTCTGAGGCATTTGGCCCTAAAAATGTGCAGAAAGGCTTTCCCCCTAGGGACACCAATCGCATCCCCCCGCTCTCCCGCCTCAAAAGCAAATGTTTTAATTGCAGCTTTGCCTCTTTTTACTCCTTGGGCTTGTCCTTTTTTATTATGGGTGCCTAACATTTTGATGAAATCCTTTTATTGTATATTTTATGTCCACAGGCTATGTCATTAAATTTATTGATACGCCAAGGTTGGATGGGCCCCCTTGGGCTCTCTGTAGGTTCACAGGACCTGTCAATTCCAGAAAAGGACCAAGACAATTAGACCTGCCCTCCATCCCCACCTCTCGATATTGGGAAGCCCTCAAACCTGTTTCCCATTCGCAGGCAGAGACGGTGTTAGGGAGATTCCGATTATTGCTGTCACGTTGATCACTCAGGGCCGGGCGCAACGCCTTGCCTTAGCAAGAACTGTGCAGGCCTTGGAAAGACTGTTCCCAACGCCAGGGAGAAAAGGGGGGGGGGGTTGCTGATCTCAACTCCCAGGTCTGCAGGGAAGGAGACAGCCTTTCTGGTATTTGGGGCCTGAGACATTTCAGGCTCGGGACACTTCCGCCCTACCCCTGAGGTTGCCTCAGTGGGAGAGGTGGGAAGCAGCAAGGCTGCCTCCATTGGCTGGGTCAAAGTACCTGCTAGAATCCTAGAGCTGGAAGGGACCCCCAAGGGACATCTAGCCCAACCCCTCGGAAACACAGGGACCTCCTGCCCCTGGACTCTGCCAACCGGCCGTTATCAGAACAGCTGTTTCAAACCCTGTGCCTGAGTTCTGGTTTTTGCTTTCTAGTTTTCATTTTCCTCTTCCCTCCCTGTCTCTCTTTCTTTGTGGTGCAGAGGATTTGTTAAAGATGACAAGCCTGTGAAACGGACGCTTCTGCCTGAAGAGCGGAGTGCAAACGCCCCAAAACACTGGTATCCAATTAGCTAAGTACCGCAGACCCCCTGTTTTTCAAATGCCAGGCCCCGGACCCCCTACTTTTAAACATTTCAATCTCCCTATGGTCATTTTTGTTATGTGAATGGTGGTGCAGACCACCCTGGGTGGACTCCGGTTCCGCAGACCACCTGTTGAGAACTGCTGCCCTAAATGAATAAATAAATCCAGCTGCTGTCTTTGGGGGCTTTTCCGAGCCGCTGATTAGCTGGCACTCAGAGGGGTCCGCTGCCGAGAGGGACGTGAGCCCACCCTGCAAGGTCCAGAAGAGGGTCACAGTCAGAGTTTGACTCGGGGGACACAAACCCACGCAGTGAAAGAAAGACACAGCGGTCAGAAAGAAGTCTAACACATTTTATCTCTTTTAACCCTCAGGGTTTTGCTTTTTCTCAAGAGGTTCCAACACAGTGTTTTTGTTTTCTTCACTTCTGCAATTCCGGGTGTGGATGGACACGGCAACTCGTGAGCGGGTCACATGGCTTTGGAGTGTGTCAACGGCTACAAAGGTGAGGGTGAGAGTGAAGAGCATAGAAAAGGGCTCAGCCCCCCCAAGAGTGGTGCCCTCCTAAGAGTTGGGGGGCCGGTCGGGTGCTGGCTGCCTCTTCCGTCCCATGACCTTTCTGCTCTTCCCAATGGGCTTCCAACTAAGCAGAACAGAGATATCTATATATACATATATAGATATATATGTATGTATAAAGCACTAAAGGTGGTGAAAAACATTCTCAACTTACCCCGCTCCCCACAAAAAACACGTTTCATCTAAACCAACCGTGGCCCCCAACCCAGGGTCTTGGAGGACCCTATAAAACTCCCATCAGTGCCCCAAAATATCCCACCAGGGGCACCAGGGTTGGTGAAGACCGTCCTAAACACACACCACACAGGACTCGAACACAGTGCCTGTCCTGGTTGGGGGGCAGGAAGACGGGAGGGGAAAAGGGGGTTTCCTTCTTCTACGCTGCGCCCCTTGACTCCCACCTGCTGCTGCGCCCAGCCAGGAAGATGTAAAAGTGATCCTATAAATTATGAGGGGGAGAGGAAAAAAAACTTTCAATACATTAACTGTTTTGTATATGGTTGTTTTTTGTTTGCCTTTTTGTATTTTTTATAGAAAAAAATGCACATTTAAAGGGGGGTGGAGAACCCGCACCTTTTCCTTCCTTAAAAAAAAAAGAAACATAAGTTTAGTGTCACATTTTGCAAGGGGAGAGGGGGCACGTTCTGCCACCCCACCCTGGTGCTCCTTCAAACATTAAGGGGGTGAGAAAAAGGGAGGTGGTATTTTTAGGGGAGGGGAGGTGGTATTTTGGAAAGGGGTGTGCTTTGGCTGGATTTTACAGAATAGTCTTTGTGGATTAAAGCATCCCAGGATGACCAAGACAGGCCTCGGGATGAAACGCAACACAACACACTGCTGGCATTCAACATAAAGAGGTAGAAGAAATTGGGGGGTGTTTTGAGGGGGGTAGGGGAAAGGGGATCTCCAAGAGAGAGAGAGAGATCAATTCCAGGGGGAATTTTGGCTCCGGACCCCCCAAGAGGAAGCATCGGCTATGGGCCCAACCAGATTTTAAAAGGGTGGGATGGAGAGTCGGCCCCAAGGAGGAGATGGGATATTTTTAAGGGAAGGGGGGCGATGTTGCAGGGAGCGACCTCAGAAAGCCAAGCACCCCCCCCCAGTGGAAATAAACAGCTCCCTGCCAGGACCCCAAACTGGGGAATCGGAGCTGCCTCTTAAAATAAGCAGACACACACACCGCCCCCAAAGACCCTGTTTCACTCTTTAAAAAAAAAGTTTTTCTTTTTAAAAAAGGGTCCTGCAGGTAAACGGACCCCCTCCAGGCAGATTTTTGAGGAGGGACCCCTTGTCAGAGCAGACCCGACCCTCCACCCCAGGCCAGGAATGCCTGGCCATGGGCCTTTTGGGGTGGGGCTGCTGGCCAAACACCACAGCTCCCCAAATCCTCAATCTCTGCGCTTGACCAGGGTTAGAAGCTCGGGGGGTGAAGGGGCGAAACATGCAAACAGACCAGAGACAGAGCAGTGTGGGTAAGGTTTGCTGGGGGGCTTTGGAAGTGTCTTAGTGTGGGGTGGGGAGTCTCTACCCCTGCCCCCCAGTACCCACAGAGGTCCCTCTCGTCTCCCATTCCCCCCACAGACGTGCCCCAAGGGGGAGAGGGAGGCTTCAGAACTCCACTTTGCAGGCTGGGAAGGTCTCATCCTGCATGGCCACCATGCTGTTGCTGCCCAGGACGGTGACGCCCAGCGCCTGCTGCCGCTCCAGCGTCTCTGCGTACCACTCATGCATCACCAGGGAGTCAAAGGTGGGGATCAGGGTCACCTGGCGGGGAGGAGGAAGGAAGGAAGAGGGTGAGCGTCCGTTGGCCACAGGAGTTTTGCCCTCCCTCTCGGCAAGGCGGCTTCAAACACTAAACCACCCTCCCAAGGCAACAATGCAGAAGTTGCCAACCATCGGCTTTTGTGTGCAAGCCTAAGGTTCTAGACCTCAACATAGCTGGGAGGGAGCAGTGCTGGAAATCTGCCAGGCACCAGTGCAGAATGAAGCCAATTCAAGCTTCAAGGGAAATATTACAGATCCTTCTCTCAAGGACATTTTGCTTTCCCTGTATTTATCTACCTGCTTAATTTATAGAGCTGCCCCATAGCAGAAGTGCTCTAGGAAGGCAGTGAGGGGTGAAAATGTCAGAGTACGAGCTGGGAGAACAGGCTTCAAATCCCACCTCACGTGCGACCCTGCAAAGATCTCTGGGCACTGGCTGGCGACCGACATCTCCACCTGGCTGGCCCCTCTGGCTTTCTTAAGCAGGTTAGCAGAAGAGCTTATTTCTTGCATTTCTATCCCAGGGAGCCCATGGTTCACCCCCCTCGTCTGTTAATCTCTACAATGACCCTGTGAGGTAGGTGAACAGGCTGTGACTGACTCAAAGGTCAGTCGCAGCTGCATGATGGAGTGGGGATTCGAACCCTCATCTCCCACATCCTCATCCCGACACTCTTCACCACCACAACGCACTGCCTTCCTAGAGTCCTTCTGCTATGGGGCAGCTCTATAAATTAAGTCAGTAAATAAATATTGGTAAAGCAAAATTTCCCTCAGAGATGTGAAATATTTCCCTGATGCTTGAATTTATTTTATTCTGGGTTGTTTTATTTTATGATTCAATGTGTTGTAAATAGGGCTGGCCAATAAATTGACATAGGGACACGGGTGGCGCTGTGGGTTAAACCAGAGAGCCTAGGACTTGCCAATCAGGTTGGCGGTTCGAATCCTCACAACGGGGTGAGCTCCCGTTGCTCGGTCCCTGCTCCTGCCAACCTAGCAGTTCGAAAGCACATCAAAGTGCAAGTAGATAAATAGGTACCGCTCCGGCGGGAAGGTAAACGGCATTTCCGTGCGCTGCTCTGGTTCGCCAGAAGTGGCTTAGTCATGCTGGCCACATGACCCGGATGCTGTACACCGGCTCCCTCGGCAAGTAAAGCGAGATGAGCACCACCAGAGTCGGCCACGACTGGACCTAATGGTCAGGGGTCCCTTTACCTTTACCTATATATTGACAGATCGTCCAAAACTCGTTTCAAGTCCATACTGTGTTATTGGTTTCATAATTTTTGACCTGGCAATATATTGTGAATCTTGTGTGCATCTGCTACACAAAAATCACAATGTAGAAAAACCCGTGAAGCCAGCTCCATCCTTATTTCAGACATTGTGATCTATCAGTATATTGTGATGTTTAGCTGGTGATGTCTCCCGATGTTGAAAACCAGATTATCGCCCAGCCCTAGTTGTAAAGCGCTTTTAGGTTTTTTCTTTAAAATATAAAGTGATACAGAAATGAAAAACGACATAATAATAATTTTCACTGGTAAAAAAAAGGAGTGTGGTAGAAGCACCACCTCAGTTTAAGGTGCCATTTGGCAATTCGCTTATATTTCTGAGTTTCTAACCCTAATCCTGAGCTTTGCCCAGCAAGCAAAAGTCACTGTGTATCCACCACAGGAGAAAAACAAAAAGAGAAGGCAGCCGCTCTCCCCCTGGAGACCACGAAGGGGCAGGCAGTGCCTAGCTGCCTCCTGGCCCCCTGCTTGCCATGTTACCCATTCTCTCACCCTGCCACTGAATGCCACCCTGGAGTCCTGCTAGAGAGCATCCTCGGCATAGGAGGGCCTCGATCCCAGGGAGGTTCCTGGCCGGCAGCACAAGACCCCAGCGGGATCTCCAAGCCCCGAGATGGGCTATGGCAAGCAACCCACTGGCCCCGCCCACCCTGCCCACCTGGGTGTCATGTGCCCAGTGCTGCTTCCCGGCCAGGAGGGCGTCCAAAATCCTTCGCATGACGCCCTCCTTGATGTGGTCCTCGCCGCTGATGACGTAGCACTGCGACCGGATGTGGCGGAAGAAGTCCTCGTCCACCCACTGGGCACTCGCTGAGCCCGGGATGTAGGCCAGCTCCAGGTAGACGGGGGGCCGCACGGAACTGGGCCTGGCACCTGGGGGACGGGAGAAAAATGGGGAGCGTTGGCTGCAAGATGGGCATGGAGGGGAGACGCCGGCTGGATGCCCCACCCCCTCCACGATGCAGCACAAACACAAAGGAACGGCTGCAAAATCAGAATTTAACCCAGCTATTTGCACACGGGAAAAAGGACTTTTCTTCTCTGCTGCCCATGTGCATCACAACATGGAGCACATAAAGGGAGATGGCCGCTCTGGGGCTCCACAAGGTCCAAAACGCTGAGGTGCTGCTAGGCACTTGCAGAGAACATTGAGATTGAGAACCACCCAAGAGACCAGGCAGCCTGTTTGGCTCCTCATCTGAAGTACACAGATTCAAAACAATTTGGGTGGAGATAAAACCTGCCTCCCTGTTTATCTGGACAAGGCCTGATCCGGGCACCCTCCTGGCACTGTGCTTGGGGCTGATGAGATCCATCCATCCTTCCGTCCCTTCCCGTCCCTTCCCCATCTTACCTGCAGGGCATGCTCTGCCTGCCCCCAAGGACGGCCTGCTACTTGCTGGCCGCTGTCCAAGGGATGCCCGGTGGTCCCCACTGGCACGGGAGGCAGCCGACTCACTTCGGCTCAGAGCGGGCGCCCGGGCTCTCTCCCCAACGCTGGCCGAGGAAGGCTTGATGCGGCTGCTGTTGTGGGCCGCGCCTCTGGGGGCTGAGTCTGCTTTGGGTGGGGCGGAGCCCACCCGGGTCGCCGGCCTCTTGCCCTTGGCCGCCCCTTCTCGGTCAGGGTCCACCATGCAGATGCCCGGCTGAGCGGGGAGCGGGAGGGGGTCCTTCAGGGCGGCCGGAAGAGGGTCGCGAGCCCGCACCAGGCTCTCAGGGTCGTCGTCCGAGTCCAGCCCGCCGTCCGCCGTGATGGAAGGGCACTCTTCCGTGGCGGGCGGGATGTCAGAGTCCGAGAGGGTGGGCAGCGACTCGCTGAGTGACGTGGGAGGGGTCTCGTCGGCCAGGGGGTAGGGCTTGCGGCTCCGCGGGCCCTTTCGCTGGCCCACCAGCGGCTTGGTCAGCTCCTGGGAGAAGTCACTGCTGTTCGACATGTCCCGGGGGCTGAAGTTGGCTGAGGGCGAGCGCTCCGACTTGGGGTGCTCAAACTCGCACGGGGACACCAGGCAGAGGTCCACATCATGGGGCGAGTCAGAGCGGCGGGCGTGCCGTGCCAGGGAGTGGCCGTCCAAGCGCTGGGCGTGATGCGGGTGGCAGGGCCGGACGGGCAAGGATAGGCCACCTTTGCCCACATCCGGCTCTGGGGTGAGTCCCCCCGGGCGGACGTTCTCTGCTTCCTCCTGGAACTCGCTGACCGGTGGCAAGACCTGCTCGAAGGACATGGAGAGGGACTCATCCACCTCGGTGGAGTGCGGCGAGCCCACTTCGGCCGGCAGTGAGGGCGTGGTGATGGTGGGCGAGACGTCCGGGAGGTCATCGCGGAAGAGGCCGGGGGACAGGCATCCCGACGGCTTCTCCTGCGAGGAGCTGGAGTTGTCCCGCGAAACACGGAGCCCGGTGGCAGAGCCGTCCGGGCGCCAGGAGTTGGTCAGGGCCGCCGGCTCCTCGGCCATGACGATGTCCTCGACGGGGGACTGGTGGAAAGGAGTGTGCCTGGCGCTGGCCGGGCCTGAGGTGGCCGGAGACATCATTTCCAGGGTCTTCTCTTCGGAGCTGCCCCAAGCCTCCTCGCCCTCGGGGTGGAGCCCTGCCTGCGTGCCCGTGGGGGTCTGCTCAAAGTTGACGCTCCGCTCACTCTTGGGGGTCTTAGCCAGTGGCGATGGGGGGCCTGCACCCCTCAGCGGAGAGCTGGCCTCCAGGTGCCGGAAGGGCTGGGGGCTCTCAGGGTCTCCCCCCGTGCACAGGCCGTTCTGGGCCGCCAGCACCCCGTTCCCGGGATACTCCAGCGGCGATGGCTCCAGCTCGCTCTCCGCTGTAGTGATGCCCTCGTCTGTCGACTCAGCCCCCAGGACCTCTGGCTGAGAGTCCTCCCTCGCCCCATTCTCCGTTGACAACTTGGACCCGTCTGAGAAGCCACCTGCTGCCCCCTTGGTGCCGCTGGGCATCTTGAGAGGAGCCTCTTTCAAAGGCTGGGCTTTCGGCTTCTCCGCCTCCTTCTTGAGGCTGGGGAGGGTCTTCTTGAAGCTGCCCATCTTGGTGGGGGGCCTCTTGGCTTCCGCGCTGGCTGACCTCCTCAGCTCCCGACTCGGCTGCCTCACTGCTGCCTTCTCCTCTGCCTTCGCCTCCTTCTTGGCCGCCGTCTCCCTCCTGGGGGGATCCACCTTCACCTCCCGTTTGGGCACCTTTCCTGGGGGGGCAGCGTCATTCTTTGGCAATGGTTTTTTTGTGTCCTTCTTGGCCACCGGCTTCTCCTTCAGCTGCTTGGGCCTCACAGCAGAAGACGGCTCCCCCTTGGTACGAGTCTCCTTGGCCTGCTCCTCCTCCAGGCTGCCCTTTGAGGTCTCGCTGGGCGCCAGGGGGCGCTCTCTGGGGCCGGCCGCCTTTGCCTCCCTCCTTTCCTTGGGCTCTGGGAGGCTCAGCCTGGAGCCAGACTTGAGGCTCTCCTGGCTGGTGGTCCTCTTCTGCTGGCTTTGTGGGGTGCTGCCCAAGGAGGACCCTGGCTCCAGGTCCTTCTGGGTGACCACCGGATGTTTGAGGAACTCCAAGTGCCGGACCTTCTCCAGCCCCTCCAGGATCTTGCTCTGGGGCGTGCAGCCGGGGAACAAGACCCGGACGATCTTCTCTGTGGGGCTGACGGGGTGCCAGACCAGGAGGGCACAGATGGAGGTCACGCAGTGCAGGGGCAGCTCCAGCCCCTGGGGGCAGCCGTTGCCGCACCAGTGCTGCATCAGGACCTCCAGCTCCTTGCTGCCTTTCACCGGGTTCAGGATGTACATATCTAAGCGCCCGACGCCCATCTTCTGGAAGAGGACAGTGGGCTCCACCTTGGGGCCGCTGTCCCTGCAGAGTGGGCTGGGCTGGATGCCCAGCTTGTCCAGGTAGTGGAGCGCCAAGCTGGCCTCATCACAGCTCTTCAGGACGCCCGAGTCACCGGCAATGGTCTTAAGCTTCTCGGAGGCGTTGAGGAAGACGACGCCCAGCTCTGGGGAGATGAGGTTCTTCACCGAGTCCTCGTTTGGCGAGCCCTGCGAGGAGGGATCCTCTTCCATCTCGGCCAGCTTCCTCTGCAGCAGGCTGTTGACGCCGGGTAGGCTGTCAGTGCCCACGTGCGTCACCAAGATGGAGTCGATGCGGTCGAGGTGGCACACCAGCTTCCAGAAGGACGAGCGGGGGTTGGAGCCACCATTGACCAGGATGTTGAAGCCGTTGACAGCAAAGAAGGCCGAGTCACCCCTGCCGCCAGGGAAGATATAGCAGCAGGGGCGGGACAGCTTCAGGAAGCCGACGGTGCTGGGTGGCTCCAGGAGGTCAAAGGGCGACGGGGGGTCCAGCGACTCTGAGAGGTACTCCAGGAACTCCTGCAGGCCCTCCATCTCGGGCAGCACGGGGCCCGGGTTGAAGCGCAGGTCAATGAAGTCCAACAGGTTGTGCTGACCCAGCCGGGAAGCTTTCCATTCCCCAAAGTCCGGGCAAATGACCGTCAGGCTGGTCCTGGCAGATGGGTCTGCAGAGCTGAGCAACTCCCCAACCTGGCAAAAGAGAGAGAGGTGTCAGTGCACTATGCACCATATACTGTAGTGACCACATAACACTGGTACTAAAGGATCTTCACTCGCTCCCAATACGCTTCCGAGAACAATTCAAAGTGTTGGTGCTTCCGCCCTGCATACCTGAAGGAGTGTCTCCATCCCAAATGTCCACCCTGGACACAGAGGTCCAGCTCTCAGGGTTTTCTGGGGGTTCCCTCATTGCAATTATGTGAAGCAACAGGGAGCCACCTCCCATCAAACGGCAGCTGAACAACCATGAAAATTTTGAAGACATCTGAAGGCAGCCCTATACAGGGAAGTTTTTAATGGTTGATGTTTTGTTACAATTTTTATATGTGCTGGAATCCACCCAGAGTGGCTGGGGAAACCCAGGCAGATGGGTGGGGTTAAATAAATAAATAAATAAATAAAGCAAGCCAATCATTTGGGGTTCCTTTTCCAGTCGGAAGAGTCACCCAGAAAGTCTTCCAAAATCTTTCTCCTTTCAGCTCTTCTATTGGTGAATTCCCACATTGGAATAAACACCTTGCCCCTTCCAGTAGCGTCTCTACCCCCATCATTCAGTCCGGACACTAGGTCCTCCTCCAAGGTCTTCTGCTGGTTCCCTCACTGCGAGAAGTGATGTTACAAGGAACCAGGCCTTCTCCGTTTGGTGCCCACCCTGTGGAACGCCCTCCCATTAGATGTCAAGGAAATAAACAACTATTTGACTTTTAGAAGACATCCGAAGGCAGCCCTGTATAGGAAGGTTTTTAATGTTTTACCATGTTTTTACTATTCTGCTGGGAGCTGCCCAGAGTGGCTGTGGAAACCCAGCCAGATGGACATGGTGGTATAACAACAACAACTATTAACATCACAACCTACAACAACAACAACGACTATTAACATCACAACCTACAACAACAACAACAACGATTAACATCACAACTTAATGATGACTGGGTTGCCCCAGCCACTCTGGGTGGCTTCCAGCATACACAAAGGCATAAGAAAACATTAAAAGTAGAAACTTCAGAAGTCTTCTAAAGGTTGTATAGTTACAGTACTTCTAACGAAAAAGGAAGTAAAATGAGGCCCAGAGCATCCTTCTTCTTCTCTGGTCTTCAGCTGTCTGGCCAGAGTAACAGCCTCCACACCAACTGCTTCCTACCCAGTTTGGAAGGATTCATTTAGAGGAGGGTCTTTGCCAGCCCCTTCCCGCTTTTGCCACCCCATCCCATTCAGCATCACCGGCTAACTCCTCCCTGCTGCTCCAGGCTGCTGCTGGGGAGACGTACCTCTTTGTCGGCGAAGATCTGGATGAAGTCTCGCAAGGAGAACGTGCCTGTCTGCAGGACCAGCTCCCCCGTCTCCTCGATGCAGGGCCCAGCAAAGATCAGCAGCTTGTGGCGCGAAGGGTCCGTGACCAGGTTGCAGAGCTGCAGGGTGAGAGAGAAAGTCAGGCCTCGGAGGGAAGGCCCTCAGATTTCCAGCCTCTTGGGGCTTATTTCCAGCCAACCCTCTGTCAACAGAACCACA
Organism: Podarcis raffonei; assembly: GCF_027172205.1. Taxonomy (NCBI): domain Eukaryota; kingdom Metazoa; phylum Chordata; class Lepidosauria; order Squamata; family Lacertidae; genus Podarcis; species Podarcis raffonei. The sequence goes on along the minus strand of NC_070619.1, from coordinate 867,525 downwards.
GAATTGTAGAGTTGGAAGGGACCCTGAGAGTCATCCAGTCCAACCCCCTGCAGTGCCAGAAAAGACTCTAGAGCCTTGTTGGGTTTTCCTATTTCCAGGCCCTGGGAACAGTCCACGGACCCTCCAGTGCCATGCAAAGCTGGCGTGGGTGTACCATGCAGGCCCCAAGACCCGTTTCAGAAGCAGGATTTTACCCATTCATGTTCTCTGGAGTTGGGCTCTCCAATTCACCCAAAGGGGGCCCACCGTCCTCTTCGTGCAATGGCCAAATACCCTCTTAAGAACCCAGGGATCCAGATAGACTGCCTCTGGACCTGGAGGTTCCACAAAAGCCTGGCTGCTGGATCAGGTCAAAGGGGCCCCATCGAGCTCACAGTGGTCAAGGGGAAGAAAGCGTAAGCAGGACCCAAGCCCAAGAGCCTTCTGCCCTCAAGCTGCATGTTCTGGCAACTCGCCTCATTGCAGATGGACTTGTCGGAAGGGTTCAGCAGCACCAGCGTCTCCAGGAGTTCTCCACGATGGTGCAGAGCCCGCTGACCTGGGGAGGGAAAACAAGGCGACAGAGTTGAAAGGGAGGCTCCAGGGTAGAAGGACCACAGTGTCGTGGCACTGGAAGGGACCCCCAAGGGCCATCTAGCCCAACCTCCTGCAAGGCATCACAGATTCACATAGCAGCATTATGATAGAGACAGCCTGGCTCTCAATGCCTTTCCAAATGAACCCTAGCAATACAATTTGCAGTTGGGTTCTTATTTAGCATATTGGGCGAGCCAACATGACAGAGATGTGGGAATGAGGATCGGAGTGATCATTCTGTGATATTAGGGCAGTTGACAAAGCTGCATTGTAACATTTGAATCTGTGTGTGTGCATAATGGGATATATATATGATTTGCCTTTACATTGTAGGGGGTTGGAAGGGTCCCGAGGGCCATCTAGCCCAACCCTCTGCAATGCAGGAATCTCAGTTATAGCACCCAGGACAGATATCTTGAAGGAGAATACACCACATCTCCAGGGAGGGGTCCATCCCGCTACTGAACAGTCCTCACCCTCAGAAAGTTTCCCCTGATGTTTAATGGCGAAGAAAGCAGCGGTTCTGGAGGGGAGGGCTCCCCACTGCAAGGCTCCATCCGCCCAGAAGGTGGCAGTGCAGCACTGCCAGATTCCAGCAAGGCGGGTGCTGGATTCTCTCTCTTCCTCCTCCCTATCCTGTGAGATCTCTGGCCGAGAGGCTTCAAGAAACCCGAAGGCACCTGAAGAGGGTTTGTCTGACCGGGAGTCTCACCAGCCGCCGATCCCACAAAGGTCACAGCACAACTATTAAGAGGAGTTTAAAATGGCCCTGGGCCCATTTTAAGGCTGCTTGAGGCGAGCAATCAATTTGTGGGGTGGCAGTGGCTGGAACCGCAGGTGGGGCTTGTGCACCAGGGAAGGGAGTCCATCTCAGAGAAGCAAAACTCTGATCCTGAATCTCTGCTACCTTGCAGGGTATCCTCAGGAGAAGAAAGGGCTCAGGAGCAAACCCTACACAAATCCGGAATGGAGTCCCAAAGACGGCTGGGGGGGCACCTTGTACGTCTCCTTCCGGCAACTCCTGCAGCCAAGCTGGTGCCCCATGTCTTGCTCTGCCTTCCTTTGGACACCGTCAGCTGGGCCGAGATGGGGGTCTTGTCTGGACCCCCAAACACATGGGCCAGGCTTGTGCCTCGGAAAGGTCCCTTCAGTGCTGCTCATGCAGCTGTTGGACCCCCAGAGACACACTCCACGGTCTCTCGAGACAGACTGACGACAACCAAGTGGCTGCAACTCAGAGTGGAACTGGAGCCCTCAGATTTCTGGCGATTACCCCAGCTGGGAGCTCCAAAAACATTAAACTGTCCCATCAGGGTGCTGGGCGCTCGGCTGAGAAGCCGCTGGCTCCCTTTTGATGGACAAAATACCAGGGGCAGCCAAAGGAGCAGGCCCTGAGGGTGATGCTGGGCAACTTGAGGGGCCTCCACACCCAGGCAGAGATTTTTTCTTTAAAATATGAAGCGACATAAAAATGAAATGAAAAATAATGGTAAACGTTCTGTGGTGGCAACAGTTTAAGGTGCCATTTGACGATCAGCTTATATATCTGACTTTCTGACCCTGATACCTGAGCCTTGCCCTGCGAGCAAGGGCCACTGTGTCTCCAGTGCAGGAGAAAAACAAGGTTTGCCTTCCTCCTGCACAGAAGGAGAAAGGAGGCGGACGCTCTTGCCCTGCGGACCAAGAAGGGAGCAGGTGCTTCCCAGTGGCTCCTGCAGCCTCCCTGGCCCAGCATTCCAACGTTAGTTCAACATCGGGCGGAGTGGGTGGGCAGAGTAATCTGAGGACACAGCCGGCTCATTCTTGGAGGGGTGAGATGCCCACAAGGACCAGCTGAGCCTGCTGTCGACACGCTTGCCTGCCCAAGAGCAGGGAGGGCATTGGCAGGTGGGGAGGCCCTAGTCCACATTGTCAGAGGGATGGCGCCTCTGCTACCTCCTTACCTTTCACAATATCGGAGAAGGTGGCTGAGTGGCGGGAGACAAAGAGCTTCAGCTGCTGGTCAAGGTTGCAGGCAGTCAAGTCGATGTCCCAAGAACGGATCCCTGGAGGAGAGAGGGAGGGAGAGAAACAGTGGTGCTAAGCAGACTGCCAAGCCTGGGAGGGCCACTGCAGCTGGAGCCCTTGGCCCCCAAGAGCCAGGGAAGGTGGCCGCCAATGTGCTCCCTCTGGCTGGTCCCTCCAGAATTATGAGCAGGAGAACTTGTTTACTGCATTTATCTCCCACCATTTTGCCCAAGGACTCCATGGTTCACTCCCCCCTCTGTTAATTCCTACAACGGCCCTCTGAGGTAGGTGAAGAGGCCATGACTGACTCCAAGGTCACCAAGTGAGCTTCATGACGGAGTGGGGACTCGAACCCTGATCTCCCAGGTCCTCGTCCAACACTCTAACCACTACACCCACTTGCTCCCTAGAGCACTTCTGCTATGGGGCAGCTCTATAAATTAAGTTGGTAAGTAAATATGGAGAAAGACAAATGTCACTTAGAGAAGGACCTGAAATACTCTCCTTGATGCTAGAATTTGTTTTATTCTGGATTGTTTTATTTGGTGGTCTAATATGTTGTCAACCACTTTGAGATTATTTCTTTAAAATATAAAGCCATACAGAAATTAAATGAACAAAATGAATAATAATTCCCATTGCAAAAAAAGGCGCTCAGGCCTTCCATTGTGGCGACTGCAACTGAGGTCTAATGTACCATTTGGAAATTAGCTCATGTATCTTGAGGTTCTATCACTGCTCCTTCCCCCAATTTTTACTCCTCTGCTGCTTTTCGGGCGCCTTGGCTTCCACCTCCTGGGATCTCTTCTCCGCCACCGGAGAACTACTCTTGCTGCTCCATGATAATAAACAACAACAACAACAACGTGGTAGCTCGGGTTATGTTACCTTCAGGTAATGCAATTTCAAGTTACGAATGCGGCAAACCCAGAAGTGTATGCTTCCAGGTTTCGCCATGCACACATGCACAGAAGTAGCGTCTCCGGATATGGACTTTTCAGGGTTAGTATGGACCCTGAGGACGAATCAAGTTCAGATCTGGAGGGTTCACTGTAGTAATAATAATAATTTACTATTTATACCCCCCCAATCTGGCTGGGTTTCCCCAGCCACTCTGGGCGGCTTCCAACAAAAGATTAAAATACAATAATACCATATCCCCCATGTGTTTAGCTACTGACCGGAGCTGACAGCTCCCCCTTCCCTCACAGGGACCGGACGGCAAACATCCCAACAGCTTCCTCCCTGTATGGCACAGACATCACATCAGCTCAGTTTTGCAAGAGACAGCCGTAACGGCAAAGAGGATCTCTCTCTCCAAAGCGCCTACGGCAGCAAGGCAAGATGAGAAGATCAAGGACCGGCCACAAGAAACCACAAGTTCATTCAGCCCGCAGAACAAGGAGGCGAGTTTTGCTTTGCTTGCACTGAGGCCCCAAAATGCCTCTTATGCCTCCCCCCCCCATGACCCGCTAGCTTACATAAGACCAGCGCAGGTGGTGTCAGCTGAGATGCAAGACTGCAGCTCTCAGAAACTGGCCTGGCGCGGCACGTGGGTGTTTGCGCGTCTTCACTGCGGCTGCATGCTGCTTGCCGCCTGAGCAGAGCCCAGCGCCACCAGCATGGGGTTCCCGAGGGCGCAGGCAGCAACAGAGCGAGATCCCAAACGGGGGTGGGGGGAACCAGAAATGCCGCTGCTGCTGTTTGAAGGAGGCTGGGAAAGACTGAGAATGAGGAGCCCACACACAAAGGGGGCTGTGGGATTCCCCAGCGAGGCAGCAGCAGGAGGTAGTGATTTAAGACTCCGGATAAGTGACAGTGGGAAACTGGGATCATTTCATCAAGCTCCCCATGGCAGAGAGTTTTCTGAACACTGAAGTAGTTACGGAGCGTGGTAGCAAAGAGCCCTGCTAAATAACTTGGAAAAGCAGTGCCTCAGTCTTCTTGAATTAAACTAAAACGAAGTTAACTGAGTTTTGAATAACTGTGCAATTGTTACTGTATACTTTTATTGGGGTACACATAATCTTCCTCAGTGGTTTGGAAACCGCTACTCTGAATAATGCTTTTTATGGGGTAGGGGAGGTGGCCGAGGGGAGAATCTTGTAGACCCAAAGGGTTTTGGAACCAGTGTTCAAAATTCCCCAGGTGCCAGGCACGTTGTGCTATTAGCACAGGTCCAATTGGGACCCCGTGGAGGTCACTGGGCGCCAGACTGACAAATGACATCTCCAGCTTTCTTCAGCAGCTCAGCAGAAGAGCTTCTTCAGGGCAATGATCTCTCACCTTTTCCCCCCAGAAGTCCATGGTTCGCCCCACTCCTCTCTTAATCCCTACAATGACCCTGCGAGGAAGGCGAAGAGGCTGCAACAGACTCCAAGGTCGCCCAGTGAGTTTCCTGAGGGAGTGGGGATTCAAACTCTGATTGCTCTCACCACTACACCACCCTGCCTTCCTAGAGTCCTCCTGCTGTGGGGCAGCTCTATGAATTAAGTTGGTAAATAAATATGGGGGGAGCCAAATGTCACTTAGAGGAGGACGTGAAATATTCTCCTTGATGCTTGAATTTGTTTTATTCTGGATTGTTTTATTTGATGTCTTAACCGCTTTAAGGTTTTTTCTTTAAAATATAAAGTGCTATAGAAATGATAATGATGAAGTTAATAAACCCTATGAGGGGAACCTAGACATTCCGTTGTGGTGACCGTAACATAGGTTTAAGGTATATTGGCAATTAAGTTAAGTATCTGAGTTTCTAACACTGTTGGAAACCACTGATATAAAGACTTACACAAGCAGCAATCATGAATAATAATAATAATAATAATAATAATAATAATAATAATAATAATTTATTTAAGACCCGCCCATCTGGCTGGGTTTCCCAAGCCACTCTGGGAGGCTTCCAGCAAAATATTAAAATACAATAATTCATCAAATATGAAATATGATGGCCAGCAGCAGGAAAAGCGCCCACCAAACTTAGAATCATAGAATGGTAGAGTTGGAAGGGACCCTGGGGGTCATTTAGCACAACCTCCGGCAATGCAGGACTTGCAATTAAAGAATCCCTGCCTGGGGAATCCATGTCCAGCTTCTCCGAGAGTCGCTCTTACAATGCGGGGGGGGGGGGGTCGGGGTCCCCTCTTATGCAAGCTGACTTCAGAGGGCAAAGACAAGTCTTGCAAGCTTATTGCAGAGGGTTACGTGGCAACGAGACAGGGTACGTGTTCCTCCAACACCCGCTTCCGCGAGTCAGAAAGCCACCAGCTCAGAGAATTATTAGCAAATACTCCTTTGACCAGCCAGTATTTAAATTAAGCAACTGTTCAGGAAAAAGAGGTTTCCGCCAACTCTCAAAGGCCCCCAATTATCCGCAGCAAGAGGAGCGGCTCAAGTTCCCAGGAAATGTCCCAGTTTCTCAACCTCCTGGAGGTTGCCTGCAGCTGCTGCAAGAGCAGCCAGAAGAGAGAGCTCAGCTGGCAGACGGGAAGGGAAGGAACCAGCACAGCCTCCCACTTCACAAAGCAGGAGACAGCGGAGACCCACTGGTCTGATTTTTACCCCACCTTCCTTCCAGGTTAGCCTTTTGGCATGCGAGTCTGGCTTTAGCAGAGGCACATCCAGAGTTTGCAGAGCATGGTGCTGATGACACCAAGGTTGCAGGTTTGATCGCTGGCGCATGGGACAGCTGCATATTCCTGCCTTGCAGGGGGTTCAGCTAGATGACCCTCAGGGTCCCTTCCAACTCTACAGTTCTATGATTCGACTACAAATATGATTTGAAAACTGCAAGAGCACTGGAGGCATACCAGTTGCTGGAAGCCACAGGAGGGGAGAGTGCTCTTGTGCTCGGATCCTGCTTATGGGTTTGCAGGAAGAGGCGTTGGGCTGACCTCTGTTGAGGAGAGGATGCTGGATTGAAGGGTCCCCTTTGGCCTGATCCAGCAGACCCTTCTTGCGTTCTTAAGACAGACCCACCCTCCGCCACAAGCACTGTCCCAGGAGGCTGCTGCCTTTAGCCCCTATGGTCAAGGAGCCTCCGACTTCAAAGCACCTCCAACCCATCAGAGGGGGGGCCTGAGTTGCAGGTGGGTGCCCTCTCCCCCATTTCTGCTGAAACCATCACAATGTTTCTGCCCCGTCTCCATTATCGGGTTTCACATGGGTGCTGCTTACAGAGGCTCATCTGGATCAAAGCTGCAGTTTTTTTGCAGCTCTGAGCTCTTAAAATGGAGAGTGAGACAAAGGATGACCAGTCCTATCCCTAACAGCGAGGAAGAGGAGGAGGAGGAGAAGGAAAAGAAGAAGAGTCTGAGGCTCTCTTGAAGCGTCCCCCTTCCGCTTCCACGCCAACCAGGACTCTTTTCCTTTTTCAAAAAGCGGAAGGGAAAAAAGCACAGTGATCTCAGAGGTCAGCTGCAGCTGCTTCCTGTTTGGTGTCCGGTCAGAGGAAGCCTGGCAATGCAGCGGAGAAGGCCAAGGTGGCCCCTGCAGGGTTTTTTCAAACAGAGGCCGCATTCCCTGAGGAACACCTGCCAGCGGCCACATGCTGGTGGTGGACATAGCTGAACCAACTATGGGGGTGGGGTGCACCCTTTTGTCTCTTTCTGCCCCCTTTCCTGAAGGACATTGAGAGTTGCCTTACACTGGAATGCTTTAGTTGCAATCCCTGCATTGCAGGGAGTTGAGCTAGATGACCCTTGGGAACACTTCCAACTCTTCAGTTCTAGGTTCGTGCAGCTCAGTGCAGTCTGCCCTGACTGGCAGCAGCTCTGCAGGCTTCAAAATGAGAGCAAAGGAAGTCCTAGGGCCTAGGCTCTCTATCCAACAAAAAGCAGGGCTTGAGTATGGGAATCCAGGGGTGCTCCATCATTAACAGACCAGGCTGGAGGAGGCACAAAGCTGGCCCCATAGGTGCTGGAACAGCTAGAAAGTGGCATGTCAAAGGTTTAAATAAAATCTTCTTTCTTTAAAATGCTGATTTGGAAAACAACGATCCACTCCAGTTAAAAGAAATGGGGGCAGGCCCACAAATTTTCCACAGAACAAAGGAATCTACTTCCCCAGCTCTGATTCCCTCCTACCCTGCTGACCTAGAACAACAATTTTTTATTTTAAAAAAATTAAATTTGTATACCGCTCTTCATCCGCAGACCTCAGGGCGGTTTGCCACATAAAAATATTGCCACAGGAAAAGCACAAAACCCATTGTTGTTATCCTTGTTCACTGAACACACACAGTTGCGAAGAGTGACTCCAAATACAAATGTCCACTTTGGGCACCTTTTCCCTGTAGCTGCTTTGGAGTACAATTCCCATCAGCGTCCAGGCTCATGGAGAGCAGTGTGGTGTAGTGGTTAGGGTGTCAGACCTGAGAGACCAGGGTTTGAATCCCCAAAGCCACCTCAAAGCCCACTGGGTGACCTTCAGCCAGCCACTCACTCTCACTGGCCTTCCGGCCTTCCTCCCCGTCCCTCAAGTGACGCATCCTGACACAGCAGCTCAGTGGTGCTTCCCAGCAGCCCCTCGGGCGACCCAGAGTGCCTCATCCCTTCCAGGAACGTCTCCTGAGTCAGCCGCACAACCGGCCAGATGCCCAGATGGCCCTCTGCCAGAGTCCCGGGGGAGTCAGCTGCCAGGAAAGGCCCCTGGAGCCAGCCCAGAACTCCTGCTCTGAGCAGAGAGGAGGGGACGGGGTGCCTGCTTCTTCTGCCCATTTAAGGCTCCAGCCAAATCAGCCTGAACCTGCACAGAATGAGGAAGCCTCTAGATCGGGGCCAGCAGGAGAGGAGGAAGAGCCAGAAGGCAGGCCTGGCCATCCAGCCAACACCAGGATTCAAGAGCCTCTGCTTTCCTTTAGGAGAAGAAAACAAGGTTCTAGACCTCATGGCTGCAGAGAATCTTGAACCAGCTGCATTTGCTATTGCATGAGGCAAAGAAACTACACAACATCCGAGTCAGCCTGCAGCAGAACGGAAGTCCCTGGGATCCCCAAGTGGGGATAGTTGCTGTGGCTCTCAGGTCCTGCTTCCCAAGCGGAGTCTCAGATTGGCCACTGGGAGGACATGAGGTTGGCAGCATTAAAAATCGCCCAGGCATCAGGTGTGCTTTGCAACTGGCGAGGGTCCAATGGTGACCACATGGAGATCTCTGGGCACCAGGTTGGAGACTCACATCTCCATCTGGCTAGTCCCTCCAGCTTCCTTAAGCAGGTCAGCAGAAGAGCTCATTTACTGCATTTATATCCCACTTTGGAGAAAAGAGTCCATGGTTCACCCTCTCCTCAGTTAAACCCTACAATGACCCTGCGAGGTAGGCTAGGAAGCTGTGACCGACTCAAAGGAACCCGTGAGCTTCATGATAGAGTGGGAATTTGAACCCTGATCTCCCAGGTCCTAGTCTGACATTCTCAGCACTACGCCACACTGCCTTCCTAGAGCACTTCTGCTATGGGGCAGCTCTATCAATTAAGCAGGTAAAAAAATATGAAGAAAGCAGAATGTCACCTAGGGAAGGATGTGAAATATTTTCCTTGAAGCTTGAATTTCTTTTGTTGTGGATTGTTTTATTTGATGGTCTTAATGTTTTGTCAACCACTTTGAGATTATTTCTTTAAAATATAAAGCCATACAGAAATTAAATGAATAACAAGAATGATAATTCCCATTGCAAAAAAAGGCGCTCAGGCATTCCATTGTGGTGACTGCAACTGAGGTTAATTTGGCAATTAACATATATCTAAGTTTCTCACACTGCACTCTGGTCCTGCTTCCCATTGGGGGGCTGTCTGCATGGGCTCCCTTTGGTCTGACCCTGCTGCACCCAGGTTCTTCTTACATTCACATAGCTCTGAATTCAGAAAGACAGCCTTCACCAACACATTCTTCAGAGCAGAATTGAGCTGGGCACAACCCTGGCAAATGGAACGTTTCTCTCCATGGCCAGAGCTTCTCGGGGACCCAATCCCTGCGTGCGACCCGATGCGGAGCCTCTGAGGCAAGCAGAGCCTTCACCCCAGCAGCCAGCTGTGTTCCTAACAGGTGTGCTTGTCTCCCACCTCACAATGCACCTTGCGGAAGAGGCTGGGCCACACCCTTGAACAAAACGCAGGCCCTGCAGGTATGGCGAGGCAGAGCAGAAGCAATTAAGAGCAATTAGCTCTCAGAGGGCAATTAGGAGGAGGAGACGGGATTCTGCCAGGATCCTTCAAATGGCACTTGCCTCTCTGCTTGGGTTTCACTTGCCAACTGGAACTCTGCCCCCCTAAACCCCAGGGCACAGCGACGCAGCCTCCATCGCAAAGACTCGAGTGACTCCGGTGACAAGGGCATGACACTTCTTCGCCTGGAACCCTCCAGCTGGGGGTGGGGGCTGGCGGTCTTTTGGGTCAAAGGGGCCACATTCTGAATTTTTAGCTGCTTACAAGGGTGGTGCTGGTCCCAGAACCACTGCAGCCTCACACAACAGAGAGTGTGCAGTCACAGTGAAGCTTTCCTCATCACTGGGTCATTGGCAGGAGGAATGGTGCCTAGATCCTCTGTGGCAACCGTCATCTAGGTTTAAGGTGCCGTATGCTCCAGAGCAGAGGAAGAAGGCCCAACAGAGATGGGGAAGGCTCGCTCTGCCTTCTGGGCCAGGGGGTGGCCCGGAGGTCTCGTGCTTTTGAAGGGGGTGCCACACACCCGGAACACTGATTTTAGAGCCATGTTCTCGTCCGTCCTCACTCTGCCCCCTTCCCCACAGCTCACCACCCATTGCTGAACAGGCCTGACTCCCCGCAAGAGCCCTCCCCAGACCAAGCCACCCCACATGCTTCAGGTTCCTCTCCCCATTTCGCCCCCGCTCCTTCGCTCTCTTCCCGGCTCCCTCAACCAAGCCACAAATCAGCCCTGCTCCCTTTGCAAACACACACAGCTTCTTAGCCCCAAAAGTGGTATTTCTTAGGAGCCAAATATACACTCCTTTTTTTAAAAAAGAGAAAACTGACAAAAGCTGCTCTCTCTCTCTCTCTCTGGGTTTTAACGCTCCTACAAAGCCCTCTGAGGTATTTAAATCCAAGCACAACTCATGCTCAAACATCTGTATGTTCTCCTTGCTGCATGGAATGAGACCTGAATGGAAAGTGCTCAAATCAAAGGCTTTCAAAATGGAAGAAGCATCAACAGGGAGCAACGTAACATTCACATGTGGCTGCGCACTCGCATCTTATTTTTACTTGGAAGCAAGCTCCGCCAATCCCGAAGGGACCTACTCTCAAGCGGGAACACAAGAGGACAACCTTATTTTTTTACATGGGCAATATGGAAGAAGGCTCTTGAAAAACCAACAAGATGATACGGAAATTGTGCTAAGCCTGGATGGACAATTGCCTTCCTACATGAAATTACAGTGGTACCTTGGGTTACATACACTACAGGCTACATACACTTCAGGTTACAGACTCCGCTAACCCAGAAATAGTACCTCGGGTTAAGAACTTTGCTTCAGGATGAGAACAGAAATCGTGCTCTGGCAGCGCAGCGGCAGCAGGAGTGCCCATTAGCTAAAGTGGTGCTTCAGGTTTCAGGTTAAGAAGAGACCTCCAGAACGAATTAAGTACTTAACCTGAGGTACCACTGTATTTTAATTTAAAAACAAAAACACACACAACTTGCCAGTCTAGCCTGGCAAATCCCACATTCTGACAGCATATGATGAGTATACAATTAATTTCATTTTTGATTGCTGCAAGCCTCTTGCTTGGGAAAACTTTGCTACCTAACATGAATTGGGGAGGAGGAGGTTGTTTTGTAAGCAAATAAAAATCCATCTCAAACAGAGAGAAAGAGGGAGAGCTTATGCACAAGACATAATAAAAATCTGAACAGAACGGCCTTCTGCTGCTCTTCTGTTTTTTGTTTTCATCTTATCTTGCTTGTAGACTTCTGCATTAGGTTTATAAAGGCAGAGCTCAGTAGCAGAGAGACTGCCTTGGAAGCAGGAGGCCCCACATTCAAGCCCCAGCGGCATCTGCAGGAATGGATGAGAAAGATCCTGGCCTGAATCCCTGGAGATCCAATGCTGCCAGTCAGTGCAGGCAATACTGATTTATGTGGTCCATAGAAATCAGCTCCCCATCTTCCTATATCTAGCCCTTTCTCCCTCCAAGGAGTGCAAGGCAATGGGTACAGTTCTTGCCCTGCCCCTTTCATCCGCACAACAACCCTGTGAGGCAGGTCAGGGTGAGAGAAGGGGTGTCTGGGCCAAGGTCATCGTTTCAGGCTGAACAGATATTTGAACTGTGGTCTCCACATCCTGGTCCAGCACTCTTAACTGCTCTGAAGTTACCACAGCCAGCAATGTTAGAAACTCAGATATATAAACTAACCTCCAAAGGGCACCTTAAGCAGAGGTTGTGGTTGCCGCAAGAGAATGTCTAGGCACCATCTTTTTGCAATGGCAAAAATGGAAGACCAGGGTTCAAATCCCCACTCCATCCTGAAGCTCCCTGGTGGACCCTGGGTCGGTCTCAGCCTCTTCAGCTACCAGGAGGGTTGCTGTAGGGATTAATGGAGGAGGGGGTGAACCATGCACTCCTTGCAGAAAAAGGTGGGAGACCAACGCAGTAGGTAAGTTTTTCTGCTGACCTGCTTAAGAAAGCTGAAGCTGCCAGTCAGATTAAGATGCCAGGATACAAATTCAATAAATACTTAACAAAACACTAAGTTACATCCAACAAATCAGTCCTACTCAAATGGGCCAAGTCAGTGGCCTCCATTCTTCCCAGGGGCCTCCTCTTCTTCCTCCTTCTCCCTGTGTGGCTAACTTTAGATATACAACCCTTAATGTCAAAACGTTTCCAATGAGCGAGTGTCAGTGCTATGCTGAGAGGAGCGAGAATCATACTGCTATGATGATGATCCACTATTGCTTTGCTTCCTGTATATGCATATACTTCCCGAGACACAAAATGCATTTGTGGAATACTATACCTACATACGTAGACCTATACACACACACACACACACACACACACACACGGCTGAAGACAAAGCAAACGTACAAACACACACAAATAAATACAAATCCTACTAAACACACAAGTTCGGATCCATAGCAGGAGGGAGGCCCACTTATCTGATGGAACCCCCCCTTGGTTTAGGGGAGACCCCCCTCCCGGCCCTCCCCGCTCCCCCCTCACCGTCTCGCACGGCCCTCAGGACCGCCGCGCGGAGCCCGCCTCGTCCTCCGCCGGCGCCGAAGACGACCACGAGGGAGAAGCGGGCCTCGGCGGGGGCCGCCAGGGGGGCTCCCCCTCCGCCGCCGCCGCCGCCTCCTCCAACGGCCGCTGCTCCCGCCGCCATCTTGTGAGGCGCCCGCTGGCCCCGCCCACCGACGCCCCACCCTCGGAGGCGCCTCCCGCGCACCAGCGCCCGCCAATGAGGGGAGCGCGGGGGCGTGGCCTGGGGGCGGGGGCGGGGACGGCGGGAGCCCCGGGGCTGCACTGAGCATGCGCGGAAGGGTGTGGGCCGGAGGGGCGCCTCCTGAGCGTGTGCAGAGTGCTTTCTGAATGGACAACGAGTGCTTTCTTTTTTAAAGGAAGGTGCTCTTGTGTAAAATGACAAAAGTTGCATCCTGCATTGGTCATACTCAGAGTAGAACCACTGAACTCAACAGCTGACTCACTTCAATCCACTAATTTCAATAGGTCTACTCTGAGTAACACTGACTGCAAGCCTCCGAGGAAGCCTGTTCTCCTAAATACGTGCAGAGAACGGGCGCCCCTCAGCAGGTGCGGAGGTCCCAACAATGGAGCATAGGCAAAGTGCTTTTCTGCAAAGTAGACCGAAGAAAAACTTCCCCGCCGGGCTGCGTGCGCCGCAGGATCGGGCCCTTTCTCCCGGCAGGAGACCCACCCAGACTCCCCGTCCAATCAGATTCCTCCTCGGGCTATTAAAATCCTCCCTCGGGACTAGCAGCTGAGAGGAGCATTGGGTTGTGTGAAATCCCCCGGAAAATGCCTTTTGGGGGTTTGGGGGCGCTGCTCCTCCTTTTGGGGGGGACCCTGGTCGGTCCCTCGGACGCCGCGGGGTCTTTTTGGCAAGTCACTTTGCCCACCTGCGACGAGCAGAGCCTCGCTTTCCTCCTGCTGCCCCAACCGAAGGTCTCCGCATCTCTTATAAGGCTGCTGGGTGAGTAAAGGGGCGGGAATTCAGCTTTTTTTCAAAGAAAGAAGAATTTTAAACCCACTTTTGCAAGAATCCCACAAACTGGGGGCGGGGGCCTGGTTGGTCTGAGCTTCTTGCAAGGTCTGGACAACAACAATGGTGTACAAATGTATTTATTATTATATATTAATAATTATAGAGCAGTGGCTCCAGAACCTTCTGGAGACCCTCTGTCCCCTTAGTCCCCTCAACTTGCCCCCAGGGCCCTCCACCCTTAGAAAAAGCATTATTCCAATAGTACTGTGCGCCGCATAGTGCAAAACGGTGACCATTAACTCATAAATCCAACTGAAACTGCTTAGTCTAATTCACCCAAAATTAGGGGCCCTGCGCTGTGATTTCTGCGCTGCAGGAGGTTGGGATGGATGACCCTGGGGGTCATGGCTCTCCAACAATGTAATTTGGCACTCTGCCCTTTGCTTGTCCATCCTGCAAGGCTTTTTAAAGCCTCCTTAGGGACTAGCTCCAGAAATGAGTATTTGGGTGAGCAGCTTCACTGCAATTGGGGACAGACGGAGGCAATATTTGGCTTACTCAGAGGAGCCTCACTGGAACCAATGGTCCTAAATTGGTTGTGCCCGTTTTCCAAAGGGTCTACTACTGCAAATATTTGAGGAGGTCCTCTGTTCATCTGCATGCAGGAACGAGTGTCTGTTAATTCCAGTGGGGTTACTCTTGAGTAGGGCTTGCTTTGCAGAGCAGCTGGGGGGGGGGGAATAACTTGAATGTAATAAATAACAGCAATGCAGATAAAACACCAGGAGGGAAAGAGTCCCAGGTGTCTACTCAGAAGTAAATCCTGCTAAGCTTAGTGGTGCTTACTCCCAAGTAAACTGGGTTTGCATCCTGACCATGAGAACCAGGACCCAGGAACCTCTTTAATAGAAAAACAACAACTGCCCATTTGAACCTCCACTGAAGCATTTATTCTTTAAAGTAAATTATTTTTCATATATAATTAATATATCATAATATATATCTCTTAATGAGCGGACCACTCTCTTCCTCGCCAAGTGGGAGGGTCTGTATTTCTCCAGGGACACCCCACCCCAAGAAATACAGACACACACACACCCCACCCTGGGCAACAAAGCAAAGGAAGCACACACACCCATTGGCTGCTAGGAAATCCCAAAATCCACTCATTTGTTATTCCCTATATTGGGGTATCTTAAAATAAGCTAGCAAGCTTCTGGGTTTTGCAGAGTTCATCAGGCTCGATTGTAAAGCTAGATTGTGGGCTGGGGTAATAATTTGTGGAACGACAACCTGTTTGGCAAAAACTTCTTCTCTCCTCCCCCAAATAAGACCCCAAAGGTAACCCCCATCTTCTGAAGAACGACTCTACCTGTGGGACTTCTGCCTTCCCCAATCCGGATGGCTCTGTAGCGGTGAGGGTGGCCTTTGATGGGTGTTACACCAGAGTGCAGGTAAGGTCTCGGCTTGCACACCTGCCCCCTGTCCCACCATCCAACTAGTAACATATACATAACTCTCCCCCCCAACAACCCTGCGAAGTAGGACAGACTGAGAAAGGGGGAGCCGTGTTGTGGTTGCCCTGTGAGCTTCGTGGCTGGGCAGGAGGAGTGCTTGGTTAAGTAACCCTACGCCACTTAAGGCACATTCCCCCCCCCCACTAAAATACTGGGAACTGTAGTTTGAGGGCACTGGGAACCGTAACTCTCTAGGGGTAAACTAAAGTTCCCAGGGCTCTTTTGGGCTGGAAAACAATACAGCCTGGTTCTTCCGCTTGATGGTTGGTAAAGCGTGAGACTCTTAATCTTAGGGTTGTGGGTCCAAGGCCCACGTTGGGCAAGAAGTTGCTGGATGACCCTCCAGGGACCCCTTCTAGCTCTGATTCTATAAAGCTAGAAAAATGAAATAATGACGGCAACATCCTCTCCCCACTAGGATTCCCGCTACCGGACGACCGTCCACATTGAAGGCCTGGCGGCGGATGGACGGATGACCTCCTACAAAGAGGAGCTGAGCTGCCCCGAACCTCTCCTAGGTACCCCGTGGAAGGGCTTTCCTTGGGGGTTTCTGGGGGCAGAGGCTTCCTGACCCTGCTGGGGTCACTCCCCTGCCCAGAAGACCGTGCCATGGGTGTAAAGTGTCACAGTGCCCCCCAAAGAATCCTGGGAACTGTAGTTCAAGGGTGCTGAACATTGCCAGGACCTCTTCCCCACCCTGAGGGCTTCAGCAGTCAGGCCCTCTTTGCGGGGAGCTCTGGGATTGGTAGTTCTAGGAGGAGGCGAGAGGCCACTTAACCAATCTCAGCGCCCTGAAGGAACTACAGCTCCCAAGATTATTTCAGGGAAGCCATTCCTGGCGACTATTCGGACAGGCCTGTGCCCCATGATTTTGGGGGGTATTTTGCTGGTGCTTCTGCTACTGCTTCTGTTGTTTTGTGTACACAACACAAAGTGCCACATGCTAATATTCAAAATAACACACACAACCCTCACTCTGTTCTTCTCAAAGTGCAGCTTTCAAATATCCAGACAAACCAAATGGCTGGCTCCCCTTTCCCCTCAACCTGGTGCTCTCTGGATGCTGTGCTACAACTCCCAGCACCTCCCCTGTCTTGGCTGTGGCTCCTCAGGCTCCTCCTCTTCCAGGCTACTGCGCCTTGTAGTCCGCTGCCTCTGCAGTCTGCTGCCTGAGGCTGGGCTGAGCTCCTGTGGGGCAGGTGAGCTCATAAAGGGGGCCAGGGGTTGCCGTGGGAGAAGCCTGCCCTGATTGGGGGCCAGGGGTGACTTGCCAGAGAAAAGCACCCGGCCCCATTTCTCCCTCAGGGTCTTGGCCAGGATGTTCCTCCTGGACCTCTTGGCGACTGTCCTGCTGGCCCATGGGCCTTGCGGGGCTCTGGCCTTTGCTCCGAAGGTGGGCGACGTGGGCAAGCAGGGAAGCCTGGCAGACCCCCAGGTGCTGTTTTGGGGTAAGGCTTCGCTCGCCAGGTGGCTCCCCGCAGAAACGCCCGGCTGCCAGATTGGCAAAAGCCGCCCAGTGAAAAACTAGCTGGGGAGTTTTCAAGTTTCTAGTCCTTTGTGAGTGCAGGAGTGCCGCCACTTGCCTTGAAGGCGCCCCAAAAGAGCTGGAGAGAGGGACTTTGGGTTTGGCATGGGGTTGCCCCAAAAGCAGCAAACCTCTCTCCTTGAAACGAGGTTCTGAATCTCCAGGTCACGGGTTCGAGTTGGGCAAAAGATTCCTGCATTGCAGGGGGTTGAATTGGATCACCCTCAGGGTCCCATCCAACTCTACAATTCTGTAACAATGGGATAGTGCTGTAAATAGACCATCCTGTGCACCACCATAGCTTGGAGTTTAATGAAATATTACTCCTTTTTGCTAATTATTTTTTATTGATTTTCCATAATTTTAAACAAATTATCACCAGATTAGTAAAAGTTTAATACAAATTTAAGAGCTGACTGCTCCCCAGTTTTCTCTTCTTTTCCCCTCCCTCTGTTGCTGCTCCAGATCCAATAGCTTTTCCAACTTCCATTTCAAAATCCACTCATCCCTTCTCCCTGCACATCGCCTGTAATGTGCCAGTTTTATCCATTATTATATCCTGGCCCTCAAAATAGTTGAGTAGAGTCAATCCTCTTTTACCTATCTGTAATAGTCATCAAGTCCATCTTAAATGGGTGATGGGTGACACCTGGCTTGAGAGCAGTACATGTGAAAAGGATCTAGGAGTCTTGGTTGACCACAAACTTGACATGAGCCAACAGTGTGACACGGCAGCTAAAAAAGCCAATGCAGTTCTGGGCTGCATCAATAGGAGTATAGCATCTAGATCAAGGGAAGTAATAGTGCCACTGTATTCTGCTCTGGTCAGACCTCACCTGGAGTACTGTGTCCAGTTCTGGGCGCCACAGTTCAAGAAGGACACTGACAAACTGGAACGTGTCCAGAGGAGGGCAACCAAAATGGTCAAAGGCCTGGAAACGATGCCTTATGAGGAACGGCTAAGGGAGCTGGGCATGTTTAGCCTGGAGAAAAGGAGGTTAAGGGGTGATATGATAGCCATGTTCAAATATATAAAAGGATGTCACATAGAGGAGGGAGAAAGGTTGTTTTCTGCTGCTCCAGAGAAGCGGACATGGAGCAATGGATCCAAACTACAAGAAAGAAGATTCCACCTAAACATTAGGAAGAACTTCCTGACAGTAAGAGCTGTTCGACAGTGGAATTTGCTGCCAAGGAGTGTGGTGGAGTCTCCTTCTTTGGAGGTCTTTAAGCAGAGGCTTGACAACCATATGTCAGGAGTGCTCTGATGGTGTTTCCTGCTTGGCACGGGGTTGGACTCGATGGCCCTTGTGGTCTCTTCCAACTCTATGATTCTATGAAATCATTTGCCTCCCATACCTCTGTCTGGGGCAGCACTGCCTGAGAAAGACAGATCCTTCGGAGTTTAATGAAATACATCGAGTTTTGTGTTTTAGGTTCTGCCAAATGCATCCAGTAGGCTGGGGTGGAGGTGGGTCTTTCTCATTTTATTTTACTTTTTGCAAGAGAGACTCTGTGGGTCTTTGTGGATGCAATTGTAAGAGACAAATTCTGTTCGCCTCACTGGCTTTGAGCTGCAAGACGCCCCAAGCTGGTGAAACCCAAACGGCTGCCAATTGCCGCTGGATCCTTGCGAAATGAGCAAGCTTTTTGAAAAGGGCGCCCAAGATCCAGGAAACGTAGCGTGGCTGCAGCGCCTGGTTAAGCCACCTGCCCCATGGGTAGGGGGCACAAATTCTCCTCAAATGCCCTTTCAAAATATGTTGTCAAAGGGGGATTGTGCGTTTGGTTCTTATCTTTTATTTATTATTAATCAATTAATTGAATTAGTATCGCCCCCTGTACCTGCAGGTCTCATTTTATGCATTTTACGCTTTTATCTTGTGATTTTATCTTATGAACCACCTGAGACCTGCAGGGATAAGGGAGTGTACAAATTTAATTAACAACAACAACCCAACTAATCTTAAAAATAAAATAAACCCGGAAGGTTGACCTTTCACCTTAATGCCACCTGCCTCGACTTAGCTCCCTCTCTCCTTCCAGCTCTGGATACCCCGAGCGCCAGCCACTGCTCGTCCGTCCCGGCCCCCGACAGGCTCCCTTGCGGCCCCCACCAAGTGCAGCAGGCGGAGTGTGTGGGCCTAGGATGCTGCTACAACCCGACAGAGAGGGGGGTGCCTTGCTATTACGCCAAAAAAGGTGCGTTGGGTTTGGGGGTCCTGCTGAGCCGGGAAAGATTTCCCCCCTCTCTTGCGACACTTGAACTCGCAGCTGTGCAACGAAGAGGAATTTCCTGGTGGCCATTGCGGCCTCCTGTGGCAGGGAGTTCCGCAGTTCAACTGTGCTGCTTGAAGAAGTCCTTTTTTTCCTGTCCCAAATCTTCCTTGGACATCCCTGAGCTCCACCCTTTGCTCCAAGGCCTTTCCCTCCTCCAGCAATTTCTCCAGCCGCTGGGGAGGGGAGAGTGCTGCTCTTACACGCTGCTCCTTCTTGCCCATTTTTCATGGGGGCATCAGGCTGACCCCTGTGGGGGCAGGAGGCAGCACTAGATGGGCCCCCGTGGGCCTGATCCAGCAGACTCTTCTGCTCTTGAGCCTGGCGACCATCGTTTCCTCCTGTGGCAGGGAGTTCCACAGTTTGCATTGCTTGAAGAAGATCTTTGAATCTTCCAGCGTCCGGCTTCCTTCTCTGGCCACGAGTTCTAGTCTTGCAAGAGGGGGGGGGAATCTATTCTCTGTCTGCTGCATAATTGTACTGTATAATGTTTTGTCCTTGTATAATCTTTGGAGTGGGCAGGGTATAAATAATGAAAATTGTATTGTTTATTATAATCCCTTTGCCTTTTCTCTCCACAAAGAAGCCCCCAATGCTGCGACTGTTCCTCCATCGCAAAGAACCGAGCCTTTTGCAGGGATTAACTGGTGACTTCTCTTGTGATATGAGCCAGAGAGGACACCAGGGGTCATCTATCCCAACCCCCTGCCGTGCCATAATCTTGGGGATCTGTTCTGAATTTTAAAAAAGCAACCAAATTATCATTATCAATTTTACAAATTTGCACAATATTTTACCAAATACAAACCTTACCTTCATTATCAACTTCCCTTCCCCTTCCATTGATCATTTGACTAACCTTTTACCGCTGCATATTCTAATTATTCCATATTCTCTCTCTCTCTCTCTCTCTCTCTCTCTCTCTGTTTTACAACTACCAGACTTTCAGAAGACATCTGAAGGCAGCCCAGTTTAGGGAAGCTTTTAATGTTTAATAGACTATTGTATTTTAATATTCTGTTGGAAGCCACCCAGAGTGGCTGGGGAAACCCAGCCAGATGGGCGGGGTATAAATATTATTATTATTATTATTTATTTCTTCATAGCTTAGTGCTGAATTTATCCTAATCCTGTTAATGTTTTAATATGTCTACAATGATTTTTCAAATATTCTGCATGACATTTCCAGTCTTCCTTGAGAATTCTTTCATCTTATTCTACTAGCCACTTCTATATATTCTGTTAATTCCATCTGCTATTCCTCCTTTGTCGGTGTTGTGCCCTCCATTTATTCACGGACACCATTTGTGCTGCCGTGGTTGCATGCAGAAAGAGATTGATTCTGCTTGATTCTGAAGGTTCCCTTCCTCTCTTCCCGCTCTGCCCGCCAGTGACTGCCCGCTGCACCCCGGACGGCCACTTCTCCATTGCGCTCTCCCGCCACGCCACACGCCCCCCCCTCCGCTTGGGCTCTGTGCGCCTGGCCAGCGGTCAGGGGGAGCGCTGTGCCCCGGCCTCCAGGAACAACGGCTTCGTCTTCTTCCAGTTCCCGCTGTCCGCCTGCGGGACCACCTTCCAGGTAACGGGTGGGGCGACACACGGGTGTTGCCATCCAGCCAGAACGACACTGCGCTTGTTGCTCTCTTCCGCTTCTCTCTGTGGGCAGAGATGCTTTGGGGAGCAGAGGAAGGCGCTGCTTCCCTAAAACAAAAGAAAGCTTCTAGACCTCATGGATGGGGGGGGAGAGATTTAAACAGGGACTTGGGAGGCTGTGGGGTACAGAATCAGACCCTTGGCTCGCCTAGGCGATGAAGCCACTATTTTGCAAAGTTACAAATCCAGCGGCTAATGATAATCATAATAATTGTATTCAGTGTACCCCACCAATCAGACTGGCTTATTCTTATGCATTCAATTTCTATACTGCTTTATATTTTAAAGAAATAAATCTCAAAGCGGTTTGCAACACTTGAAAACATCGAAATGGAACAACTGGGAACGAAACAAATTCATGTTGTTCACCACCCTGAGATCTATGGGTTTAGGGCGGTATACAAACGTATATAATACTGAAATTCCCGCTTGCCCAGCCACTTGGGGCAGCTTCCCACAGAATAGAAGAAGCCAAAGACACCTTCCTTGCCCAGGGCTGCCTTCTGATGTTTTCTGAGTGTCTGTGGCTGTTCCTTGCCGATAAACAGGAGGGGGACCGCAGGAAAGCAGGCCTGTCTCTAGGCGGCCGGGTCTTTTTGGCGGCTGGGGAAAGGGCTGTGTTTATATGTCGTCCCTCCCCTGCAGGCCTTCCTTCCCCCCACCAATGGCCTTCCTTTCTCTGCCCAGGAATCCGGCAGCCGACACGTGTATGAGAATGAGCTGGTGGCAGACAGGCAGGTCTTGGCGTCCCCGTCGGGCTCCATCACCCGCGACAGCGACTTCAGGTAGGAAGCGGGGAAGCCGGTGCAGCAGAACAGTCGGGAGGCGAGGGCCGGAGCGCCTGCTTGGCATGCAGAAGGCTTGGTGCTCCTTATTCCTGTGTCCTCCCCTTGGAACAAGGAGGACTAGACTCTTCAATAATAATAATAAATAAATAAAAGTACAAAACCCCCAATGATTCCCTTGCTCTCTGGCAGGCTGACCGTCCGCTGCAGCTACTCTGCAGAGGATTCTCTCCCGGTCGGCGTCCAGATTGCCACTCCGCCTCCGCCAGCCGGGGTCGCCGAGCAAGGACCCCTAACGCTGGATATGAGGCTGGCACGAGGTGAGGGGGCTGGTTTGGGGGGGCTGGAGTGGGGAGCCCCAATAAAGCACCATTGGCTCTCGTGGGGTCTCTGCTGCCCCTGTGCTGGGAGAGGGTCTTGGCTCAGGGATGTGGCAGCAAACTCAGAAGTTTTCCTCTTCCCTCCCTCTCCCTCTTTCCTTGTGTGCTGCACTTTGGGGGGGGGGGTGAGATCATAAGCTTGCAAGTAGGGACTATCTTGATCTTATGGCATACCTGTTTCTATTTCTATGCCACCTTTCCACAGTTCAAACCATGCTCCAGGTGGCTTAGAATGTGAGACAAATAACTGCAGCATAACAAAAGTAGTCATAATTGATAAATGCAGCATCAAAAAATGCACAAGCAAGCTGAACAATTTCTAGCAGCTCTGGGAGGCTTTTTGGCTGAAGAAGGGGGTGTGGATCCTTGAAATAAATATATTCAAAAGAGTCTTGCTTCTAAAAATGCACCACCTTCTAAGATTATACCAGATTCTTATAATTATGGAATCATCCAGCCAGTTTTTAAAGCCTCCAAACAGATACGCACAATGCAATCTCAGATAAAATCTGTGAAACTTTAAAATCAATTTCTCAAACCCACCATAAATTTTAAGTCAGGAGGAAAGGGTCTACCCCTCGTTGGCTGGGGAGCAGAGGGCCCTATTTGCCCCCTGCTGGTGGGACAGGATCCTTCCTCCCGGTCTTGAACGTAAACTGCACGTAAGAAGAGCTGGATCAGGCCCAAGGGGGCCCATCCTGTTCTCACAGGGGCCAAGTGCCCCAGAGAACTGGGGAGTCTAGATAGACTGTCTCTGGAGCTGGAGGTTCCATTAGGGCATTCGAAGACCCTTGCAGCTGGGTTGGGCAAAGGGGGGCCCGTCTGGCCCGGCATCCTCTGCTCAAGTGGCCAACCAGATGCCCCAGCTGGAAGCCTGCAAGCAGGATCTGAGTAAATGGTTTTCGGAAAAATGGAGGCCTCCAACTGCGAAGGCAGAATAAGCCATCCTTGCTAGTAACCCTCCATAGCCGCCGCCTCCTCCTCCATGAATCCACATTTTAAAACCATCCAGGTCATCCCTATCGTCTGTGGCAGGGAGTTCCACAGCTTAACTAAGAAGTCCTTCCTTTTATCCGTCCTGATAGCATTCAGCTCCACTGGCTTGTCCACGAGTTCTAGTCTTGCAAGAGAGGGAGGGAAGCTTTCCTCAATCCACTTTCCGTGCCCAGCAGAATCATAGGATTGTGGAGACGGACGGGACCCCGAGGGTCATCCAGCCCAACCCTCTGCAAGGCAGGAATATTTTTGCCCAACATGGGGCTCAAACCCACAACCCTGAGAGTCTCCTGCTCTCCCGACTGAACCATCACCACCTCCTGTGGCAGGGAGTTCCAAACTCTGCGCTGCAGGAAGGAGGACTTCCTGAAACTCCCAGCTTCCTTGGATGCCCCTGAGTTCGGGTCTCTCCAGAGGCGGAGAAGGGAACCTTTTCTCCATCCAGTAATTTTTCCAACTTCTTTCCCTCCCCAGATGCCACGTATTCCTCCTATTACTCCGGCCTGGACTACCCCGTGGTGAAGGTCCTGCGAGCCCCGGTCCATGTCGAAGTGCGTCTCCTTGCCAGGACGGATCCAGCCCTAGTCCTGGTCTTGCATGACTGCTGGGCCACCCCCAGCACAAACCCCTTGCAGAAACCACAGTGGCTGCTGCTGGAGGATGGGTCAGTGCTGGCTGGGCACAGGGGCGGAGGCTTACGGGGTAACGAAAACAGGCGGAGGGGTGTTTGTGGTGAGCCGGTTCGGTTTTCCAGAAAGACTCCAGCTTCTAGTTAAATAATAACATTTTATTATTTATACTCCGCCCATCCATCTGGGTTTCCCCAGCCACTCTGGGCAGCTCCCAAAAGATTAAAAACAGAATAAAACATCAAAACACTAAAAACTTCCCTAAACAGGGCTGCCTTCAGATGTCTTCTAAAAGTCAGATACTTGCTTATTTCCTTGACATCTGATGGGAGGGCATTCCACAGGGCGGGCGCCACCACCGAGAAGGCCCTCTGCCTGGTTCCCTGTGACCTCATTTCTTGCAGTGAGGGAATCAGCAGAAGACCCTCAGAGGAGGACCTCGGTGTCTTGGCTGAACAAAGGGGGTGGAGACTCTCCTTTTTAGAGCAAGCATAGGCAAACTCGGCCCTCCAGATGTTTTGGGACTACAACTCCCATCATCCCTGACCACTGGTCCTGTTAGCTAGGGATGCTGGGAGTTGTAGTCCCAAAACATCTGGAGGGCCGAGTTTGCCTCTGCCTGGTTTAGGGCTTTAAAGGTCATCACTAACACTAGAACTAGCTGCTCGGCTTCCTTTCCATGAAACCTCAGGCCAAAAGGGTCTCATGGTGGCTTTCTGGCTGCGCTGGCTACCCAACCCTCTCGCTAAGTATAATTTTTATACTTACCGTTTTATTTTAGAATTGTTTGATTCCCACTGAAATGGAGAATGCCCGGTTGTGCGTTGCTGGAGGCTTTAACGTGGGGATTTTCTGTGGGGCGATATTAAGGTCTCTGGGCTCCTAAGTGGGTTGATAATCAGCTTTGGTTGTTCTCTGCAGGCTAATCTGTGAGTCTTTAACCTTAGATCACAGGGGAGGCTGTGGATCAGCGTTAGAAACTCAGATATATAAGCTAATCACCAAACGGCACCTGAAACACAAGTTGTGGTCACCACAGTGGAATGTCTAGGCACCTTTTTTCCTGTGGAATTTATTATTATTTAGAAAACTTACTATTTATCTCTTTGCCCAGTTTTCTAGTCTTCTGGTGGTAGCACCATATATTGATGGCCTAGTTGTTCATACTGAATCCTCATATTACGTCTCCAGAACCCATTGTAGTGGATCACACAAATTTGTAATCTATTATTATTCTTAATCCTGTTTTATATTTTAAAGAAGAAAACAGTCTCAAAGCGATTTGCAGCACATTAGATCATCATATGAAACTATCCAGAATTAAACAAATTCTGGCTTCAAGGAAAATATTTCAGATCTTTCTCTCAGGGACATTTTGCTTTCCCTATATTTATTTACTGGCTTAATTTATAGAACTTCCCCCTAGCAGAAGGACTCTTGGAAGGCAGTGGGGTGTAGTGGTGAGAGTGTTGGATGAGGACCTGGGAGATCAGGGTTCAAATCCCCACTCCGTCATGAAGCTTGCTGGGGGAACCTGGCGTCAGTCGTGGCCTCTTCACCTACCTCACAGGGTCGTTGTGGGGATTAACTGAGGAAGGGAGTGAACCATGGACTCTCTGGAAGAAAAAAGTGGGATATAAATGCAGTCAGTGAGCTCTTCTGTTGACCTGCTTAAGGAAGCCGGAGAGGCCAGTTGCCAACCTGGCGCCCAGAGATCTCCACAGGGTCGCAATTGGACCCACATCAGTTGCAAAACGCGCCTGGCGCCTGGGGGATTTCTAGCTGCTGGAAGGGCGGTGCCTGGAATCTTTCTCCCCCCCCTCCCGGCTGCAACGAAGGTGAGACAAAGTTTTGACCTCAGTCCTGTTGAAATGCTGACGGAACTACAGTATTGCTAGGCACTTTTGGGGTTTCTGCTCAAAGTTCTGCAAGGAAAGTTTTGGGCGATGTCCGATGGGCCTCGATGCGAAAGGAGTCCATTCTGATGTGCCCAGTCTCTTCTAGCCAGGCAATCTCAAGACCGCCAATCCCTCTTGCTCTGCCTCAGGTGCCCCTACAAGGGAGACAACTACCGGACGCAGCTGGTGCCCATCGGGGCCGACTCTGGGCTTCCCTTTCCAACGCACTACCAGCGCTTTGTGGTCAGCACTTTCACATTTGTGGATGGCGCTTCCCAGCGGGTGCTGTCTGGGCAGGTAAAGTCTTCCGCAGTGGGTTGCGGGGGTGGAGCTGACCTTCCCTGCAAAGAGAGATCTAAGGTTTGGGGGGGGGTTCATGTGTGTGTGTGTGTGTGTGTGTGTGTGTGTGCGCGTGCGCACACACACCTGAGAATTCTGAGGCAATTTGCACTTAAAGCCCAGTCTGCTGGCAGAAGCACCAACCCAAACGTGGAGCCGTTCTGTTGAACTTTGGATCTCTGCAGATCCTGCAGTGCACTTCTCTCGCCAAAGATGCCAAATTGCAAAAAGTAGGGGTAACGTGTGTTACCCCCAAATGGTTTCTCAAAGGGTGTGGAGGGCCCCCCTGGTGTGGCAGGAGAAGATGGCCAGTGTGGTGGGAAAAGGAGGAGGATAATAATTGATTTCCTTTTCATTTTTATTCCGCCCGCCTGACAGCTGCCCCACCCACTCTGGGCAGCTCCCAACAATACATCAAAAAACACAGAGAAGCATTAACTAATTTAAGTATAGTATAAAAAAATAAATGTATTTGCACAATATGAATAGATATCTTTTTGAAATGAGAACAAGAGCAATCAAGAGATACCAAGGGCAATCCTGGCTGTGTTTCCTAATGCATTTCTTGTCGGCAAAAATAATGTGTAAATTTTTATTCTTAAAGAGTCGCCAGAGGAAAAACATTTGGGAACCGCTGCATTAAGGGGAAGCAGTTTTGCAAAACGGCGTCCATTAGGAGAAATTTTGCTTTATAAAATACTGTGTTTTAAGTTGTTGGAAGCTGCCCAAAATTATCATTATTAATATGCCCCAAAATGGAAATTTATTTTCCTATTGCTGGGGGGGGGGGGCGGCTGCCTCTGCACCTCAGTGCTGAAGTGCTCAACAGAAAGCTTTGTGCAGCTGTTTATTAGGCTTCTAAAAATGGGTGTGGGTCACCCTTGGAGTGCGCTTGCAGTTGCCCCATTTGCCAATGCAGCGCCTCCACAAAGAGGGTCTGTGGGGCAGAGGTGTGGGGTCTGCAGTGTTTTTGCAGGAGTCCTTCAGCTCTGCACACAACCTTCTGACCCCAACCGGGGGGCTGGGAGACTCGCTTTGAACTTGCCTCGGTTTCCCCCTGCGGCTGCCCCTAAACCATCACTCTCTTTGACCTAACCTGGGGAGAAAACAGCAAAGACCTGATGAAGAGAGCACAGCAGAGGTTATATTGTCTGAGAATCCTCTGGAAAAATAATCTCTCAAAGGACTTGTTGATGGCATTTTACCATTGGACTGTTGAGAGTGTATTAACTTATGGTCTGCGTGTGTGGTTTGGGAGCAGCACAGTCAGGGGAAAAAACAATGCTGTCCAGGGTTGTAAAGACTGCGGAGAGAGTAATTGGGTGCACTCTTTCCATCTTGGATCAAATCTATGTTTCCAGGTGCCATAAGAAAGCTGCAGAGATAGCGCAGGATAGTGCGCACCCCGGAAATGATCTTTTTCAGCTTCTGCTTTCTGGAAGAAGGTCCAGGGTTATAAAGACTAGGACTAGCCGCCTGAGAAACAGTTTCTATCCAAATGCGATTTTGGTTTTATTTTTTATTTTTTATAAAGATATTTATTAAGTTTCCAATTTTATACAAACAAAAAGAAAAAAGCAAAAAAATTTAAAAACACATACAGTTCTCAATACTTAATTTTCAATGACATATTTCCCTGACCTCCTCATACCTCCCCTTCTTGTATTCCAATTCAAATTATTTACTCAGCAAATCCTTATCTCAAAACATTGCAGCTGGAAACCCCTTAGTTTCAATCCATCATCATTCAACATTCTTTAATTTTACAATATTTCTGTAAATAGTCCTTAAATTTCTTCCAATCTTCTTCCGCCGACTCTTCTCCCTGGTCACGGATTCTGCCAGTCATTTCTGCCAATCCCATACAGTCGATCATCTTCATCTGCCATTCTTCCAGAGTGGGTAAATCTTGCGTCTTCCAATACTTTGCAATAAGTATTCTTGCTGCTGTTGTAGCATACATAAAAAACGTTCTGTCCTTCTTTGGCACCAATTGGCCAACCATGCCCAAGAGAAAGGCCTCTGGTTTCTTCAAGAAGGTATATTTAAATACCTTTTTCAATTCATTATATATCATTTCCCAGAAAGCCTTAATCTTAGGGCACGTCCACCAAAGGTGAAAGAATGTACCTTCGGTTTCCTTACATTTCCAACATTTATTATCGGGCAAATGATAGATTTTTACAAGCTTGACTGGGGTCATGTACCACCTGTATATCATTTTCATAATATTCTCTCTTAAGGCATTACATGCCGTAAACTTCATACCTGTGGTCCATAACTGTTCCCAGTCAGCAAACATAATATTATGTCCAACGTCTTGTGCCCATTTAATCATAGCAGATTTAACCGTCTCATCCTGAGTATTCCATTTCAACAGCAAATTATACATTTTTGACAAAGTCTTAGTTTTGGGTTCTAACAGTTCTGTTTCCAATTTAGATTTTTCCACCTGGAAGCCAATTTTCTTATCCAAATTGTAAGCCTCCATTATCTGATAATAATGAAGCCAGTCTTGCACTTTATCTTTTAATTTCTCAAAACTCTGCAATTTCAATCTGTCCCCTTCTTGCTCCAAAATTTCCCAATATTTTGGCCATTTGGCCTCCATGTTAATTTTTTTCTGAGCCTTAGCCTCCATTGGTGACAACCACCTTGGGGTTTTATTTTCTAGTAAATCCTTGTATCTTATCCAAACGTTAAACAATGCTTTCCTGACAATATGGTTTTTAAATGCCTTATGTGCTTTAACCTTGTCGTACCACAAATATGCATGCCACCCAAACACATTATTAAAACCTTCTAAATCCAAAATGTCTGTGTTCTCAAGAAGCAGCCACTCTTTCAACCAGCAGAATGCTGCTGATTCATAGTAAAGTTTAAAGTCTGGCAGGGCAAATCCACCCCTTTCCTTTACATCAGTTAATATCTTGAATTTTATTCTGGGCTTCTTGCCCTGCCAGACAAATTTAGAAATGTCTTTCTGCCACTTCTTGAAACAATCCATTTTGTCCAAAATTTGCAGTGTTTGAAACAAAAACAACATTCTAGGCAATACATTCATCTTTATAACTGCAATTCGACCCAACAAGGAAAGTTTCAAACTTGACTAAATTTCTAAATCTTTTTTCACTTCCATCCAACATTTTTCATAGTTATCTTTAAACAAATTCCCATTTTTACCTGTCATATTAATTCCCAAGTATTTCACTTTCTTAACCACAGTCAGTCCTGTTTCATTCTGAAACTTCTCTCTTTCAATCGGTGTTAAGTTTTTCTCAAGAACCTTAGTTTTTAACTTGTTCAATTTGAACCCTGCAACCTGACCAAATTCTTGAATTAATTCTAAAACTCTTTTAGTACTAGATTCTGGCTCCTGTAGTGTCAAAACTAGGTCATCTGCAAATGCTCTCAATTTATACTGTTTAGCTCACGATTCTGGCGCCCTTTTCCCTTCCAAAATTTCATTACAGACTTCCTTCAAAGGTTGTAATAACCACTCTTTCAAAGATCTGTAGTATCTGGAAGTCAACCCATCCGGTCCTGGAGACTTGCCTAGTTGCATATTTTGAATGGCACCTTCTATCTCCTGGTCAGATATTTTACAATTCAACATTAATTTACTCTCTTGTGAGATTTTTTGTAATCCATTTATCTTCAAAAATCGATCAATGTCCATTTCATTCTGTGGCCCTTGTACATATAATTGTTTAAAATGCTTCTGGAAGCAATTTCTAATCTCAGTTGGATTATGTATGTCTTTTTCTTCTACTTCTAAATTTGTAATAGTATTTAATTTTTGTCTTTTTTTCAATTGTCAAGCCAGTAGTTTCCCACATTTGTTCGCTGATTCAAATGTCTTTTGTCTCATTTGTTTAATTTTCCATTCTATTTCCTGATTCATCAATTCCATATATTGTACTTGATATAGCTTTATTTCTTTCAAGATCTCCTGCGACTTTGGCTTTACTCTCAGTTTTTTCTCTCCTTCTTTTATTTTTTCCAAAATTTTATCCTTTTTCTCATTTCGGCTTCTCTTTTTTATTGCATTCTGTTGAATCAGGAACCCTCTCATCACAGCTTTACTTGCATCCCAGATTACTCTTTTTTCAACATTAGTAGTCATATTTATTTCAAAATAGTCTCTCAAAGTTTTTTGGGCCTTTTTATATACTTCTTCATCTCTAAATAAAGTGTCATTCATCCTCCATCTAAAGGAACCGGGTGTTATTTGCTTCATCTCCATCTTTACAGCATTATGGTCTGAGCAAGTTTTAGGGCAGATTTCCACTTTCTTTATCTTTGGTGCCATTCCTCTTGTAATCCAGATTTGGTCAATTCTAGTCCATGTCATCTTAGCTTCAGAGAAGAAAGTTCCCACTCTCCCCAGGGGGTTCTTAGTTCTCCAGATGTCAATCAAGTCCATATTGTCAGTCAATTCAAAGAAAGTTTTTGGTAGTCTACCATCTTTGGTGACTACCTGTTTTTGTGCCTTATCCATATTTGTAGATACAACTCCATTCATGTCCCCCATCATCACCCCGCCTAGCACTTTATCGCTGCCCTTTGTTACTATATGCGGATGACGCAGTCATCCTTTCTTTTTCTAGAGTAGGTCTTATGAGGGCCTTAAATTTTTTTGGATCATATTGTAACGCAAATTACCTTACAATTAATTATGAGAAATCTAAAATTCTAATTTTCTCAAAGAGCCGGAAACTCCATAATTGGAGAATTGATGGGAGAGTCATCGAACAAGTCTATAGATTCCAATACTTGGGAGTTTGGTTACAACATAACCTTAGATGGAAGGCCCATGTAGCCTATGTTACAAATAGAGCCAAAGCTATCTCCTTGGCGATCTTGCGATTTTTCTTCACCGATGGGGCCCTTCATATCCCATCGGCATTGAAAGTCTTCAAGGCCAAGGTGATCCCGACAATTGCTTATGCCATCTCAATTTGGGGGACTTTTGTCAACTTATCCCACCTAGAGGTTATTCAAAATCAGTTTTTAAGAGGGATATTGAAACTGGCCAACTGTGTAAGTAATACAGCGCTACGCCTGGAACTTAATATTGTATCCCTGGAAAACGCTCTGTGGAAGCACATACTTTGTCACTGGTTATCTCTATGGCACAATCTCCCAAACTTGTACTTGATACAATGTATGTGGAGAGATGATTTCCAGAGCCCATGGGTAAAAAATTTACAACTGAAAATTACGGCAATGGGAATCTCCCCATCCAAATTACTAGAGCAGGATATAGTTCCAGCTAAAAGAACAGTAACCTATAAATTAGAGGAGATGGACTTGCAGCAGAAAATGGTCTTGGGCAATGGTACCTGCTCACCTCTAAACCTTGGTTTATTACCCCTCTTAAGGCTCCCAAACTATTTGAATTCCTTAACTTCTTCGGCTCATAGATATGCCTTTGTAAAGGCAAGATTCAACACCTTCCCATCGAACGTGCTGAGAAATAGATTCTCCAATGGACAGATATCGCTCTTATGTGATTGTAATTGTGGGGCACCGGAATCGTTGCATCACATAATTTTTGATTGTGCATTTCACTCATCGGCCAGGAGCAAGTTTCTTGCTCAATATCTAAAGGGAATTGCCGATGATACGAATGAAGCCAAACTGAGATATCTATTAAATGATGATTACCCCCTAAGATCACTCATGGTTGCCAGATTCTTGATCAGCGTTCTATCCCTAAAGAAGAGAAACGGACTCCTGTGCGGCTCGGATAATCCCTTTAAACTATGATCTATGTTTTAGGATGTAATTAGGTGATATCACCATTGATGTCTTCTACTAATTTATGAGTAGAGGGTGATGTTTATGTTACAAATTTACTGTAATGTATGATGTTGGTCTTTTGTTTTTGTTTTGCTTTGGTTCTTGTCTGTTTTTTGTAAGTTTTGACGGTTTTAAATTTGGAGGTTTAAGTACATTATGTTGGTATGGGAAACTGTCGTGTGATGGGCCAATGGCCGTAATAAAATTCAATACAAATACAAAATGTCCCCCATCAAGATTATATTATAGTCCATATAGTCCAAAAGAACCTCATGCAACTTCTTAAAAAAATCAGATTTCCCCTCGTTCGGTGCATACACCCCTACAATCAAAAATTTCTCTCCTTGAAATTGAATTTCAATAGCCAAATATCTTCCTTGTTCATCTTTAAAGATTAGTTTCGGTGAGAATTTCTCCTTTGCATATATCACCACTCCTCTCTTTTTGACCTTATCAGACAAAATAAATTCTTATCCCAGTCTCTTATTGATAAGTATTTTCCTGTGTAACCTCATTACATGTGTTTCCTGTAGACAAATCAAGTCCAATTGTTCTTTTCTTAATATATGAAAAACACCTTTTCTCTTTTGAGGGGAGTTAAGTCCATTACAATTCCAACTTAGAAGTTGCAGAGCCATGATGAGTTACTTATTCTTCCCTCCGACTGCCCCTAGTTGTTGTTCTTCTTCTGTCGGTGGTATGTCTTTCCCTGGGCCAAAAAGTCCGAATGATAAATTTGCTATGTCTGCAATTCCTTTTCCTGATGCAGTTGGTTCCTCTCCAGCTTCCACTTCCTTCTGTAAGTCCTCCTCGTGATCATTCAAAAATTTGTCTTTATCAATCACTGTCCTTATTCTTATTTTTCTTCCTTTATATTTGAAAGATAGGCCTTGGGGAAATTCCCATCTAAAAAGTATTCTGTTTCTTCTCAGTAAACCAACAAGATCTCTGTAGTGGGCCCTTACGTCCAAAATATGTTTGGGTATATCCTTGAAGATCTCCACAAATGAATCTTCAATTTCCAAAGTTCTTTGATAGTGCAAATTTAAAATTTTGTCTCTTTCTTCTTTTGTTCTTAAGGTAATCAAACAATCTCTTGCTTTGTTCTTTCTATGCCTTCTACCAAGCCTAAATGCACTCACTATCTTAAACTCTTCCTTCCCCAGGTCCTGTTGCCAAAAATCTACAAATTCCTTTGTGAGGAAGTCTGCCAAATTGTCTTTCTCACTTTCCGGTACTGCTCTGAGTCTTAAATTCCTCTCTTTCCCTTGTAATTCAATCATAGACAATGTCAAATCATGATCCTCAAGTTTCTTATATACCGGTGGTATCTTCTCTTGGACAGCGGTTGCAATTTCCTTAGCTTCCTCAGCTAACTTCCGAGTCGAGGCCGATTCCTCCAATAATTTTTCAATAGACTGTGTATTAGAATTCACCTTCTTTCCCAGTTCATTTATACTTGTGGTGTTCAAATCAATTTTTGCTGAGGCCTCAGCTACTTGTTTATTTGTCTCTGCAACCTGTTTAGCTAAGTTTTCCAGAGATGCATTAATTTTACCAAGTGCCTGAGCCAATAAGTCTTCTGATGACATGGCTTTTGGCTTAACTTGCGAAGCAGCAGCTCCTACTATGCCTGCTGCTCCGGATGTTGAAGCCCTTCTCTGATGTGTAGCGTCAGTCATTATCCCTTAAAAAGCTACAGTTTCAATGTCCTTAAAAGTTACTTTTTGGTCCAGATCAGTTCAAAAAACAATGTATTTTTTCACAGAGTATCAGTGTTCTTTGCCCTTAACGTGCTGACAGCTCTTCCCACTAATCAGCTTCCCCTGTCAAAGGCAGTCCGTTCCCAGATTTTAGAGGCAGCAGATATAACTTTACTTCCCTCTTTCCTTGCAGGTAAATGATGCTCAAATTTCTCCCCTCCACTCCTGCAAACAGGAGGGGGATCGCTTTTTTGGTGTTGGATTTTAATCTTTAAAAAACGTGTTTCAAAGTTACGGCTTTACAATCTCTTTGCTTTGATCTATTTACAAGGCGGAAAGGCAGACATCCTGTTTATGCCTTTACCGTTTCGGTGCCAAATTTACTCAAATTTTTCTTCAATTATTTTGCTTACTCCTACTCACGGGTAGTTGCTTTGAATTCCAATTGTCCAGAAAGAAATCAGCGCTCTCCGACCATGGCTTGCGGCTTCACTCCGCGAAGAGGATAGACGACTCTCAGCTCCACGCCACTCACCCCCGTTCCATTCGGAAGCCTTTAAAAAGGCTCCTTCGCAGCAGGGGAGGGCGCAAATGGAGCCCGCCGAGTCTCCGGGTTCACAGGCTTCACCGCCTGTGATTTCTTCGGGTCCCCGCTTCGCCGCAGCGGCCAGACCCAGTCCTCGCAGAGCCGGTTCCCTCCGGAGCTCAGAGGGAACCCGCCATTAATCGCTGGCGCTGACCGGAGGTCTCCAAATGCGATTTTGGTTTTAAACGCAGTGTAAGGTAGACTCTGTGGGAGTTTATAGTATTTAATTATGGGGTATCAGAGTTTTTAGGGGGCTAACCAGGTTGGGATAGCAGATTTGTTGGTTTTGAATGTCTGATGTAGATTTTTTCAATTTCATTGTTCTGCATGGGACAATGACAATAAAGATTACCGTATCGTATCTCTCTCTCTGCCCCGCTTCCCCAATCCAGGTCTACTTCCACTGCAGCGCTTCCGCCTGCGCCCCCTCCGCCCTGGAGAGCTGCCGCATTTCCTGCAACACAAATCCTCTTGGCAGGAGTGAGTCCCCGTTTATTTCTGAGGCTGTGGGGGGATTTGGGGGCAGGGCCAGGCCACGTAGTGGGGGATCGTTGCACGGCTGTCGTCCAGGTGCTTCCCCCACCCTGAACCCCCCCAATGTCTTTCTCCCACCTCCAGGTCGCAGAGCATCGTCTGGGCAGCGCCGTCTCCCTGAGAAGTGGCTGACCCTGGTGACATCAGACGGCCCCGTGAACTTCTCTCACAAGGACGCGGACACAGTTGTTCACGAAGGTAACGCGGGAGGCAAAATTTGGGGGGGAGTAGATTTTATTCAGTTGTCCCCCACCAGTCATGATGCTAGAAAAAGCTTTTACTTGGTCAGGCTATCAGCAGCCTCTTTGCGAAAAAGAATAAAATAATATTCCATATAAAAAAGGACACAAGTGGCCTCTGGGGAGAGACCCTGGGAGTCTCCAGCCCTATAAACCGCCCCGGCTCATGCATTCCTAGCCTTCACTTTGCACGTGCTCAGGAATTAAGTGGCATCCTCTTTGGGGCTAGATGCCCGATTCAGCCAGAAGAACAGGGCGTCTATCTGGAGATCTTCTATTTCTTCGTTATTAACTTTTTGACATACTGCTTTTTATTATGAATGTGTTTGGATTTTAGTGCTCAATATGTTAAAAAACCTCCAATAAACTTTTTATAAAGAAAGAAATCATTTGCCCAACACATGACTCGAACCCACAACCCTGGGATTAAGAGCCTTGCATGCTACCAACTGAAGTTTTTAAGCTGCTGAATGTGTCTGCAGCCCAAATCTCTCTCTTAACCCTGCCTCTTTGGGGTTACTGTTAATTCTACATTTCTCTCTCTTTCTCTTAGTGTCCCCCAAATCCCTCTACCCTTCGACCTTGATGCAGTGGGACAACGTCCTCTTCCTGGTGGCCGGCCTGGTGGCCGTTCTGGCCGTGGGGATGTTCTCAGTCGTCGCCCTGAAGAAACACCAGGCGGCTGTGGGAGGCCAAAGCCTTCCTTATGCGTGAGAGGAAATAAAATTGAGAGAGAAAAGGCTTGGCTCCTGTCTTCCCTGGGCCGGCCAGCCTCCCTGCCTGTCCCACTTGACCCCACGGCGTCTGGGGAGCCTGTCTGCCTCTTCACCCTTTTGCCTTGGCTGGGAATACAGGCTATTTTGTCATAAGAATCATAGAGTTGGAAGGGACCCTCAGGGATCATCTAGTCCAACCCCCTGCAATGCAGGAATCTCAGCTGAAGTATCCCTGACAGGTGGCCCTCCAACCTCGGCTTCAAAGGAGAGGCCACAAGCTTTGTTTTTTGGCAGAACTCTCTCTGGCCTTTATAACTCTCACACCTTTAGATATCAGTCCTTTTTTGCCTTCCTCAAACGGGGACCCCCAAATTGTCTGCTCCCCCACCAACACAGACACAAATAAACCAACACTGCCTGAAACTCTTTTATTATTATTTTCTCGGGCTATTAAAAAACAACACCCCATTTTTGCCCTAAACTCAGCAGGTCACAATTGAGCTTGGAGGATGGGAAAATCTTTGGCTGCTCCCTGCTGGGGGGATTGGAGATGCTCCCCAAAATTCCCACCCCTTGGACGGGGGGGGGGAGCTTTTAATGCAGATAAATTGCTTTATCCCTGGAAGGAATGCATAAGGAGTTGGCCTCGTTTTTGCTGCCCTCTCTTGTTCGCATCCGAATCCGCAGCAGACTCTTCTCTCTGTGGCTCTGAGAGCAGAAGATTTTCAGGGGGAGCCGATCCCGGCAATTAGAAGTATTCCTAATGGGGACATTTGCTCATCGGGTTCAGTGTTGCCTGCACTGGCTGGCAGCAGCTCTCTGGCGTTGCAGGCAGAGGGGGGTCTTTCCCTGCCCTGCCTGGAGATGCTGCTCTTGGGCATTGAAGCTAGAAACCTTCTGCATGCAGAGCAGCTGTTCTTGCTCCTCAAATAAGTGAAATGGGATTCTAGTCCTCATGACGACAAAGGGATGATCCAAACAGGAGCTGAGGAAGTGGCCTTACGGGCTGGATGACCCCAGTGGGTCCCTTCCAGCTCTGTGATTCTATTTAAGTGGCGTTTGGGTGGCCCAGGGATGTTGTTGCTGTCTCCTCCTGCATGGAGCTTTATTTTTGAGGGAAAGGTTTCAGTCCAGCAGTCTTGTCTGCAGAAGGTCCCAGGTTCAACTCTCTACACTACAGCATCATCAGGTTAGACTTGCAGCACCCCTGAGGCTGAAACCCTGGAGAGCTGCTGGTGCTGCTGCCAGTCAGTGTAGACAATAGCTAAATGGACTCCCCCAACGGCCTGTCTGTGTAATGAACCTTTCTGGCTTTGCAAGCTCCATTCCTGGGTCACATCAAGACTCGGGTGCTGCAGTTGCCCCAGCTGCTGATTTGGCTTATGGGGGGGGGAGCAAAGGCTTCCTTTTGTCCAAAAACTTGTGTTCCCCCTCCCCATTCCGTTTCCTCTTCGTCACAAGCACTTCAGGATGTGCAGGTTGCACGATGTCCCCCAAGGGCAGCTGCACAGCCGGCCAATGCGCGCCCCTTTCCGGACGGCACAGGACTCCCCGGCATCACACTGCAAAGTGGGAGAGATACGGTAATCTTTATTGTCATTGTCCCATATGGAGCAATAAAATTGAAAAAATCTACATCAGACATTCAAAACCAACAAGTC
Organism: Podarcis raffonei; assembly: GCF_027172205.1. Taxonomy (NCBI): domain Eukaryota; kingdom Metazoa; phylum Chordata; class Lepidosauria; order Squamata; family Lacertidae; genus Podarcis; species Podarcis raffonei. The sequence goes on along the minus strand of NC_070619.1, from coordinate 830,513 downwards.
TGCTATCCCAACTTGGTTAGCCCCCTAAAAACTCTGATACCCCATAATTAAATACAATATACTCCCACAGAGACTACCTTACACTGCGTTTAAAACCAAAATCGCATTTGGATAGAAACTGTTTCTCAGGCAGCTAGTCCTAGTCTTTAAAACCCAGGACCTTCTTCCAGAAGCCAGAAGCTGAAAGAGATCATTTCTGGGGTGCGCACTATCCTGCACTATCTCTGCAGCTTATAGCAACTGGAAGCATAGATTTGATCCAAGGTGGGAAGAGGGCACCCAATTATTCTCTCCGCAGTCTTTACAACCCTGGACAGCATTGTTTTTTCCCTGACCGTGCTGCTCCCAAACCACACACCCAGACCACAAGTTAATACACTCTCCACATTCCAATGGTAAAATGCCATCAACAGGTCCTTTGAGAGATTATTTTTCCAGAGGATTCTCAGAAAATATAACCTCTGCTGTGCTCTCTTCATCAGGTCTTTGCTGTTTTCTCCCCAGGTTAGGTCGTCTCTCAACTCCATTCCCAGAAATCGAAAGGGGGTTGGACCCGATGGCCCTTGTGGTCTCTTCCAACTCTATGATTCTATGAAACACTGAGACCTGTTCCACACACTTCCTCTCAATAATAAGTGGCTGAATTCAAGAGACGGAATCCGAGTTGGAAGGGACCCTGAGGTCCTCTAGTCCAACCCCCTGCAATGCAGGGATGTGCAGCTGTTCCTGGGAAAGTCTGTGGTGTTGGGGGTGGGGGTGGGGTGGGGGTTGTGGCAAGAGGGGTGTCCCCCACCCGCTGCATCAGAGGCAGGTGGTCAACAGGGCTGGGGGATATCTGGTTTATTCTGGCATTGCAGGGGTTGGACTAGGTGACCTGCAGGCTCCCTTCCAACATCATCATATATCACCGACCGGTGGTGCCCCCGCAGAAAGGCTATTGGGAAATGATTTATAATGAGTTTTTTAAAATGTTTAAAGTGAAACCTGAGGCTTTTTTTGTTAGACCAGAGCTTCCAAAGGAATTATTTAATCTGTTTATGTATGTTACGATGGCAGCAAGGATACATGCAAAAATGGAAAGAAGAGGCAGTCCCAGCGAAAGAAAATTGGCTTATGAAGATGATGGACTAATCTGAGATGGCTAGACTAACTCTGAGAATGAAATAATGAGGAAAAATTCCTTGAAGAATGGAAATATTTTGTAGAATCTGGTTATGTTAAAACATATGCAGGATTTAAAGTCTAGCAACAGATGAGAATTGGTAGTTAAATGATTTAGAATTAACGCATTTAAGGGGTAAAATAGAAGTACTAAAGGAGCATAAAGCTTCTAAATACATTTCACCCGTCATATACATTATAGAAAAGAGCACCATGGAAGGCTGGATGGGAGTCAGTGGACATGAGCACTATGTTCTGATGGTTGTTTAAAATAATTAACAGAAACAACTCGGCTCAGTATTGCAATGTACAAATCTATCACGATGTCTGAAAGAAGCACTGGCTGGCTTCAGTTTTCCCCACATTGTGATTTTTACATAGCACATGGCACGTGATTCACAATATATTGCCAGGTCAAAAATTATGAAACCAATATCACAATATGGATTTGAAACCAGTTTTGGACGTTCTAACGCCCAGCCCTAATCAGTCAATGGAGAGCTGGGTGGAATCTGCCTTCTTGCACCCAGGGCCTTTCTGTAGGGGTGCCGTATTTCAAACAGTGAAATTTGGACAGAAAAATTGTGGAATTTTTATTAGTTTTTATGGGAAAATGGCACTGCAGACATGGATTGCCATACATCCGGATTTTCCCGACATTTTTTCCGGTTTCTGCCTGAACACTGCTGCCGACCTCAGTATTCCATGTATGTCCGGGAAAATCCAAGCGTCTGGCAATTATCTATCCATTTCACCATTTTAACTAATTCTCTAGCTGGCACATTCTCAGACTGTAGTTTGTGTGTGAAGAAATAATAATGACTGACAGATGCCAACAACATGCCAGCTCTGCCCTGTTCTGTCCAGTTCCTAGCCCAGCTTTAAAGCAGGCCCAGGGCAGTTACTGGGTGTCCCCTAATTCAACTAAAGCATCTACAGAGCAGAACTAGCATATTGTTGGCATCTGTCAGTCATTCTCTCTCTCTCTCTCTCTCTCTCTCTCTCTCTCTCTCTCACACACACACACACACACACCTCTGCTCCTCAGACTACAGTTTGAGAATGTGTGAGCTAAAGAATTAGTAAAATAGTTAAATGGATAGATAAATGGTTAATTACCGAGAGAGAGAGAGAGAGAGAGATCCATCTGTCTTGAGAGACAATGGAGTGTGCCTCTCAAGGGGTGAAGTCAAACCCCTGTGTTAGCCCCGATGTGTCCTCCCCGGGGCACAAGCCTGGGCTGTGTGTCTGGAGGTCCTGGGCTGCCCAGATGACAAGACGTCATCTCAGCCTCGCTGATATGGCCCAAAGGAAAGGAAAGCAGAGCAAGACATTGGGCACCAGCTGGGCTGCAGGAGTTGTCGGGAGGAGGCATAGAAGGCGCCATCCAACCGCCTTAGGGACTCCACTCTGGATTTGTGGAGGGTTCACTCCTGAGCCTTTTCTTCTCCCAAAGACGTCCAGCAGGGCAGTGGAGGCATAATAATTCAGAACAATTCATAATGCAAGTCTGAGAATACTTACGGAGGGCACCCAGCCCAGCTTTTTCTCAATGGACGGCAGCTGGTGGTTCTTCAGCTTTTCCAGAACCTCTTTCAGGGCTCCAATCTGCAGAGCAAAAGGGGAGCAGCATTGCTCAGAGAAGTGTAAAACAGGCCCGCCAGGAGCTGAAGGGGCGCAGAGGAGCTGAAGATTTGGACATCCAAAAATTGCAGAGTTGGAAGGGACTTTGAAGGATCATCCAGCCCAACCCCCTGCTGGAATATTTTGCCCAACACGGGACTGGAACCCGCGACCCTGAGATTCAGAGTCTCTTGCTCTCCCACCTGATCCCCCTGCCCTGAGCAACTTGCTTACCCTCCCTGTTCCGCCCCACCAGCAAGGATCACTTTCCCAGCTTACCATCTCCTTTTCCTCCTGGCTCTCCTGGGCACCCACACCGGCCCCCCGGAGTCCCACCACCTCTTCTCTGGCCCCCAAAAGCAAGAGGACGCACCCTATGCAGAGGATGGGCAGCTTGGAGCTGGCCATTGTGCTGAACCAGGACCCGACTGCCTTCTCCTCCTGGCCAGCAGAGAAGGCTTTATAACCCCGGCTGAGATTTCCATCCCTCTTGCAAAAAGCCCCATTGGCGTGTCTGGTTTTCTCCCCCCCCCCACTTTTTAGGGGGGCTTGTCTTGGGAAGAGGTGTGGGTGGACCTTGCATTTTGGAGACAGACCTCAACGCCAACCCCATGTCACCCAATTTGCACCCGCAGGAGAATTGCCCCTTTGGGTGCCATGAATTTTTCAAGCAGCCGTGTTGACTCAAAGGAGATAATTGCAAAAGTTTCCCCCAGGAGGTTGGCAGGATGTAATTGAATGCCCAGAGGCCCCCTCTTCCTCCACCCCCAAAACACGCACACAATGGGGTCATTTTGAAGGGTTTCCAACTGCGTCATGGCTGGGTCACCCAATATTCTAAAGTAAATAAATGTCCATCAAGGGGAATTAGAGTCCACAGAGAAATAGGATTGTGGCGAGGTTTTTTCCTCCACCCACCCCAAATGCAATAAATTAGATCATGCTGAGAGTTTGAAGGAGACCTGAACACCTCCAGCCTCACTCAGGGGCCAAGCGATTTTAATTGCTCCAGCTATTTGTCCACCACGGGACCACTGGGGCCTCTGGAGCAGGGCAGGAGAAACCCAACAGATAAGTGTTAAAACTATAAAATCAGGAAGCACCATATAAATGTGTTAATATTGTAAAATCAGGGAGCACCCTAGAATCATGGAATTGCAGAGTTGGAAGGAACCCCAAGAATCATCCAGCCCAACCCCCCACAATGCAGGAATTGCAGTGGCCACCCAACCGCTGTAGAAAAATCTCCCTTGAGGGAGAGCCCAGCACCTTCTGGCTGCGTTCAGAGGCTCAGAACCCCCACCTACCTGACCTCTGAACCTTTGGAGGGTCTCTTTCGGCTGGCATCAGGGCAGGGCACTTTGCAGCTGCTGAAGGACATTTGTCAACATCCTTCTTAAACTGGGGTGTCCAGAACTGGACACTGTATTCCAGGTGTGGCCTCACCAGGGCAGAAGAGAGCGGCACTGTGACTTCTCTTGACCTGGACTTCTGTTTTGGGGTGTCTTTGGAAACAGAAAATGCCAAACACAGGTGCTGGGTGTCTTTTTGCCAGGGTGGTAGTGTGACAGCCTCTGGGTTGCACAGAGCACTTTGAACGGCATTTTAAAGGCTCCCTCGTAAAACTGGAACTCGCAGCTATCCAATGATGCAGACAGATAAGAGGAAGGATTTCTTCACCTAGTGCAGAGCTGAACTGTGGAACTCTCTCCCACAAGAGGCAGCAATGGCCACCAACCTGGATGGCTTTGGAAGAGGAGAGAGCTCTTGAGGGCTCCTAGCCAGGATGGCTCCTCAGACAGAGGCATTGATGCTTCTGAATCCGTGTCTGGAAACCGCAGGATGGGAGAGTGTTGCTCTCGTGCTCAGATCCTGCTTATAGGTTTCCCTTTGGGGCATCTGCCTGGCCACTGAGAGAACAGGAAGACTGGCCTGATCCAAAAGCCAGGCTCTTCTAATGGAGCCTTCAGGTCCAGAGGCAGTCCACCTGGATTCCTGGGCCCTGGGAATCTTGACCCTTGGCCCCTGTGAGGACAGGGTGCTGGCCTAGAGGGCCCCTCTTCTAAAACTGAAAAGCAGGCACGGATTGGGGCATTGCTGGCCAACGGAGAGCATCAGTGGTGGCAGGTTCGATGTAAAAAGTTTTTAATATGTGAGAAGTTTTTAATGGTGACATTTTAATGTATTTTTGATCTTTGCTGGAAGCCGCCCAGATGGGTGGGGTACAAATAATAAATTATCATCATCATCATCTATTTAAAAAATGGAGAAAGTTTGTGTGCAATCCTTCCTCAGTTGCGGGGGCAGGCAGGGACATTTGCTGAGTCCAATCTTAATGGGACTCACAAGCGCATACCCTCCAACATTTCCCTGATGGAAATGGGGACATCCTATTCCACAATAATAATAATGTAGTAATGTTCTTATTTATACCCTGCCCATCCGACTGGGTTTCCCCAGCCACTCTGGGTGGCTTCCAACATATATAAAAACATAATAAAGCATCAAACATTAAACAACTTCCCTATAAAACTTCCCTTTGCATAACTCCAGACCCTCCAATATTTCTCCAATGAAAATAGGGACGTCAGCCGCATGCTCTTGAATCCCAGGAATTGCAGGGGGGGATTAATGCCTCCTGACCGCATGCAAAGTTTAATCCCTGAGCAGGTTAAACCCTGAAGGGGCGGTTGAGAGTCTGAGCAGCCGGAAAGGAGGGAGGAGGAAGAGTCACAGATTGCCTGGGCTTCATGTTGCTTTTCTCCCTAAAGCGCACTGGTCTTTGGAGATGCCTCGTGGGTCCAGGTGGCTGGGGGAGTGGGTCAGAAGCTGGATTTCTCTCCATTCGGAAGGCTTCATAGAATCACAACATTGTAGAGTTGGAAGGGACCTCAAGGGTCATCCACTCCAACCCCTTGCAAGGCAGGAATCTCAGCTCAAGCATCCAGCGCAGATGGTCACCCAAGCTCTGCTTAAAAACCTCCAGGTAAGAAGAGCCCAGAACCTCCCTTCATCCTGGCTCAGGTTGTCGGGGCAGTGGCAGGATGGATGGCTGCCCACGGTGGTGTGTAAGAGTCCAGACTGAGGGCATGAGGCAAAAGGAAGGGCAGGCAGGTGACCGGTAGAGGGGGTGCTGCATGTACGAACATGAGCAGGGCTTGCTGGATCAGGTCCAAGGGGACCCATCTGGCCCAGCCTCCTGTTCTCACAGGGACCAAATGCCCCAAAGGACCAAGGAACATGGATAGATTGCCTCTGGACCTGGAGGCTCCATAAGTGCCTGTCTGCTGGCAGTGTGATGCTGCAGCAAAAAAGGTGAATACTGTGTGTCCAATTATGGCTGCCACAATTGAACCTGGAACATGTGAAGAGGAGGGTGACCTAGATGATAAAGGGTCTGGAAACCCGGCCTAAGAGGAACTGTTGAAGGAGCTGAGGAGAATGAAAGGAGGTACGGTAGCCATCTTCTAATATCTCAAGGTCTGCCACATGGAAGAGGAAGCAAGCTTGTTTTATCCTGCTCTGGAGGGTAGGACTCGAACCCATGGCTTCAAGTGACAAGAAAGGAGATTCTGAATTTATGAGCTGTTTGACAGTGGAATGGGCCCCTCGGAGGCTGTGGGTTCTCCTTCCTTTCCTTGGAGGTTTTTGAGCAGAGGTTGGATAGGCATCTGTCATGGATGCTTGAGCTGAGATTCTTGCATTGTAGGGGGTTGGACTGGATGACCCTCAGGGTCCCTTCTAGCTCTTCGAATCTACGAAAAACAGGATACTGAGATTGTGTATGCATGCACACACTGCACATTCAAAGCAAATGCCGCCTCCCAAGAATCCCAGCAACTTATTACCACACCACAACCTTCTGCAAAGTCCGTGGAAATCTAGAGCCAAAATATGCGCTCACCAAGACTATGTCTACCTGAAGCCCAGATGTGGCAAAGAGAGGGCAATGGAGACTTGCTTTGATTTAAATTTTATGTTGATTTTTTATGGGGCGATGTCTCTCACTAGGACATGCATTCACTGTCGCCTTATTGTTAGACCAATAGATATATTTCCGGAAATAGCTGCAATTCCTGCATTGCATGGGGTTGGACTAGATGGCCCTTGCAGATCCCTTCCAACTCTACAATCCTAAGATTCTATGTTTTTTCAAATATGGATTTTTTTAAAGCCATTGATGTCTTTACTCTGAAGTCACTTCAAGAGATCACACAGGAAGCAATTCACAAATGGAATCAGATCAACAGCGCTTCTTTTTTTAAGAACGGCAACTTAAGCAATTTAAACTGATTTATTAATGAACAAACATGGGCTGTTCAAACACACCAGGCATGAAAACACACCAGGCATATATTGTACATTTAAAATGGTTTGGCTGAAAGAGGGTAAGAGAGCAGGGTCGGGCCTCCCTGATTCAAATGCCAAGCGCAAACACTTTGCCACTGCCAAGACATTTATTTGGTTCTGTTCGAAGGAACTGACATCCTGCTTCTCAGAGAGAAAATCCTCAGAATTTCCCCTTTCCATATGTGTGTGTGTGTGTGTGTGTGTAAAAACATTAACTCAAGGGCAGTTACAGGTGCTGCTTTTTATTAAACTACAGCGATACAGCTGCATCTTCAGAGGGCACAGGACCTGGATCCTCCCCAGCCACAGGTGAGGATGCTGGGGCTGTTGCTGTGGCAACCAGCATCTTCACTCCACAGGGGTGCCTTGCCCTGTCTCTGGTTGCCATAGCAACCAGGGAGATGAGCATCATCTGAGCCAGAACAGTGGCAGTGAAGGACAGAGAGGGCAACCGTTGCTTCTCTTTCTGGGAGGTGCCAGTAGCACTAGGTCACAGTCTGTTCACAAGGGCAACCCAGGCCAGGAGCGGGTAAAGGGCTTTTGCGCTCGGATCCTGTTAGTGGCTTTCCCTGTGGAGCATCTGGGCAGCCCCAGTGAGAAGGGGATCCTGGCCTGATGCAGCAGCCAGGCTCTTTCTTGCATTCTTATGGAACCTCCAGGTCCAGAGGCAGTCTATCTGGACCCCCTTGGTTTTCATTGATCTATGTGTGTGGGGGCGGGTCTCTGTTTGGCTGGTTGGTTCTTTGGATTGCCCTGGCCAAGAGAAAGAAACTAGCTGGTTCAATTAACAACAACCACAGCAACTGCCTGGCTTTAATAATTATTTTGACTGTGTGATGTATTTAATCTGTCTCCTGCATTTCATTTTTTCATAGAATCATAGAACGAGTTGGAAGGGACCCTAGTGGTCATCTAGTCCAACCCCCTGAAATGCAGGAACTTCTACTAAAGCATCCATTTGCACTCATGTTCGTTTGTATATCAAGTAGATTCTGCTTGAAATACATTGCAGGTTGCAAATGGGGCCACTATTATAGATGCATGTTAAACCTTGCTCCATCGGAGGAAACTGCTGCCAGAGAATCTCGTGAGCTTGTAATGCCAATTTTAGACAGCAAGGGGCAGCAGCCGGCTATTTTTCCAGCCTTTGGGCGCTTTGGAAGAATCTTCCCATGGAGATCTTGAAGGTTCCCTCAGTTCCCAGTAATCAACCTTCAGCAAATCCGAGCATGAGGAGCCCGAAGAGCCTGGAGCAGCCGGGTCAGGGCAAGGGGGTCCAGCTCCCTCTTCCCACAGGGGCCGGCAAATGCCAGAAGGGCATCCACAATTGCAGGCCGGACTGCTGTCTTGCCTCACAGACTGGATGAGAGCCAACAAACTGAAGCTCAATCCAGATAAGCTGGAGGGGCTGTTAGTGGGGGGTTCCCTAGACCAGATGGGCAGGAGATTGCCTGCTCTGGATGGGGTTACACTTCCTCTGAAGGAGCAGGTTCATAGCTTGGGGGTCCTCCTGGATCCTTTGCTGTCGCTCGAGGCTCAGGTGGCCTCAGTGGCCCACAGTGCCTTCCATCAGCTTCAGCTGGTGGCCCAGCTACACCCCTCTCTGGACAGAGAGAGCCTGCTGTTGTCTATGCTCTGGCAACCTCAAGGTTAGACTACTGCAGTGCATTATACGTAGGGCTTCCTCTGAAGACGGTTCAGAAACTTCAGCTGGTGCAGAATTCAGCAGCCAGGTTGCTGACCGGGACAAGACTGTTTGAGCATATTACACCGATCCTGGCCCAACTGCACTGGCTGCCAATTAGTTTTCAGGCCCAGTTCAAAGTGCTGGTTTTGACCTCTGAAGCCTTAAAAGGTTCAAGACCACAATACCTGAAGGACCATCTTTCCCTGTATAAACCGACGCAGACACTGAGATCATCTTCTGAGGCCCTTCTTCATGTGCCTCCTCCATGAGAGGTCCAGAGGGTGGCACATGAGAACGGGGCCTTTTCTATGGTGGCTCCCTGTTCGTGGAACACTCTCCCCAAGGCACCAGCTGAAATGATTCCTCTTCTTCCAGTTCTTTTGCTGATTAACATCCAGTGCCTTTTTAAAATGTGTAGGGGGGGGGTTATTGGTTGTTCTTGTTTTTATTGTTTTTGTAGTTATTTTTTTTATCTTGTATTTTCATGTTGTGAGCCACCCTGAGATCTGCAGAGGGTGGTATAAAAATGTAATAAATAATTATAATAATAGGTAAAGGTAAAGGTAAAGGTAAAGGACCCCTGACAGTTAAGTCCAGTCAGAAACGACTCTGGGGATGCACGCTCATCTCGCTCTATAGGCCATTTGTTCGCAGACAGCTTCCAAGTCATGTGGCCATCATGACTAAGCCGCTTCTGGCGAACCAGAGCAGCGCATGGAAACGCCGTTTACCTTCCCGCTATTTATCTACTTGCACTTTGACATGCTTTCGAACTGCTAGGTTGGCAGGAGCAGGGACCAAGCAATGGGAGCTCACCCTGTTGCGGGGATTCGAACTGCTGACCTTCTGATCAGCAAGCCCTAGGCTCTGTGATTTAGACCACAGTGCCACCCGCATCCCACAATTATATTATATATAATTATATATATATATATATATATATATATATATATATATATATAGCGGCACAATTCCTGGCAGGAACCCAGCCTGGTCAGCATATAGCAGCTGCACTCAGAGATATGCACTGCTTGCCAATTTGCCAAGTTCAAGGCACGGTTAGTAACACCATAACAGTTGGTGACCTATCTGGCCATTAATTCAGTTCAGATTATTATTGTTATTAATATATACATTTAGTTGTCTCAAATCAGATTGCAACTAGAAGTTTAAGAGAATAAAACATTATTTACTAAATGTGCTCATTATGCAGTATTATAACAAGGACAAAAGGCTTTCCCAACCCTGGGAATCTCAAGCGTTCTCAAGAGACTAGTCCTTATTGACTAGGGAAGCCAAGATGATCCAGGGTCTGGAAACCAAGCCCTATGAGGAACAGTTGAAGGAGTTGTTTAGCCTGGAAAAGAGGAGACTGAGAGCCATCTTCAAACATCTCAAGGGCTGCCATGTGGAAAAGGGAACAAGCTTGTTCTCTCCTGCTCTGGAGGGTAGGACTCGAACCCATGGCTTCAAGTGACAAGAAATGAGATTCTGACTAAACAACAGGAAGAACTTTCTGACAGCAAGAGCTGATCGACAGTAGAATGGTCTCCCTAGGAAGGTTCAGGACTCTTCTTCCTTGGAGCTTTTTAAGCACAGGTTGGATGGCATCTGTCCTGGATGCTTGAGCTGAGATTCCTGCACCCCAGGGGGTTGGACTGGATGACCCACAATTCTCTCATTCTGTGCTGCTGGAAGAGGGTGGCAGAAGGTGGAATTACTGTATTAATTTGCCTCCTGGCAGTGGGTGCTGCTCCTGCACTTGGCCACCAGAGGGCGGGCTCGCTCCTCTGGAGTTTGCTGGGGGCCTCTGAGTGCACAGCAAAACTGCTCTCTGGTCCCCATCATGTGCACGGCTGATCCTCGCGACCCCCAGTCATTGTACCCACCCCAAAATTGTCCCCATAAATAAATACGTACTGCAAATCCGCTTAATTAAATTTGTTCAATTTAATATCATTTGCATGTCTAGTTAGCATCATTGCTGAGTCGGGGTTCCAACCACTTTGTCCTCCCACCCCCCCCCCAGGAAGGTCAGGCGAGGAAAGAATAACTGGTCATTTGAGACTTCCGGGTTAGCGCCATCGACTAATGGCGGATTCCCTCTGAGCTCCGGAGGGAATCGGCTCCGCAGGATCCGGGTCTTGCCGCTGCGGCGACGCGGGGACCCTCAGAAATCACAGGCGCTGAAGCCTGTGAACCTGGTGACTCGGCGGGCACCATTTGCGCCCCCCGACCCGCGAAGGAGCCTTTTTAAAGGCTTCGGAACGGGGGACGGGGTGAGTGGCACGGTGTGGAGAGTCGACTGCTTCTCCTGCAGAGTGAAGCCGCATTGCCATGGTCGGAGAGCGCTGACTTCTTCTTTTGAACAATTGGACTCTAAAAGTAACAACCCGTGAGTACTACGGAAATTGGTACTGTAAAGAAAATTATGCTTTTAAGAATTAGGCACGATCGGGGAAGGTGTAAAAAGGAAGTCTGCCTCCCCGTCTTGTAAACAAGTTAAAGCAAAGACCTGCTAACTAAGGTCGAGAGAACCTTTTCTTCTTTCCTTCTTTGGTAAAAGACTTTAATTTCACGATTTGGCAGTATAAGAAATTTTGCTGGAGAATAAAGAGCTAATTTTGGGAACCGAAGTGCCACCCTCCCGGACCCGGGGGTGTTCCGCGAGAGAGCCTGTCGATGAGGTACTAAAGAGTTTGACAGCTGTCAAAGTAGCTGTCAAAACGGAAAAAGAGAACTTTGTTTCTGTTGCTTCTGCTGGTTATATATGTTACAATTTTTGTTATAATTTGTTGAAAGGAAGAACTGATACAAACTAGTTGGATTTTTGGACTTGGATTGGAATGAACACTAAGAAACCAAAATCCCTCTAGAGGGGGATTTGGGACATTACAAGAATGGCTGGAGAAGGGAGAATTCAGGCTGAATTGGACAGAGTCTTTGTTCTCTTGGGAAAGTTGCAAGGCGAAATTGATGTTTTGGCTATAAATGTTACAACTCTGGACTCAACTGTAAACAATATCATTGAAACTGATAAGGAGTTGAATCTGGAAGTTTATTCAACTGAACAGAAAGAGAAACTTGACAACTTTGAGAATTTGGAGAAGGAGACATATGTTGTCCCTGAAGAGCTGCAGATGATGAAGGAGGACTTGAGGGCTGACATGATGGTAATGAAGGAAAATAAGAATTTGATGTGGAAAATCTGGCCTGAATTGGAGATTGAAGAAAGGAAAGATCTCCTTATGTGGAGATCCGAAGACCTAAGGATTATAAATTTGTTCAAGGTGGAGGTTGGAGCCTTGGGGACATTTGGACTTGAAAGGAGTAAGAAACAAGATTTGGGTTCCACCTTTAAGTATGGAGGACTGGTTGAAAGAAACATGGATCCTGAAGGGCCAGTGCTTCTCCGAGAGTTGGTGTTTAATTTTAAGGACTATCAAAAAAACCAGCAGAGAGGAATTGAGAGAGAATTAAGAGCCTCGGATGTGAGATCTCCAGGCTAAATATTAGATTAAGACTGATGGACATTTGTTGGGGACTGGAACCGGGAAAGGGTGGGGTGGGGTTTGGGAATCCAAAGGGTACATAAGTATAATGTGTTTTGCTTTTATTTTTGTTTTTGTAATGTTTACGAAATTTAGGAAATTCGTGGAAGGGAATTTGGGTTGACTTTAGAAAGAATGTTTTAAGAATATGTATTGATGTATAAGTATTGATGTTTACGTTTGGATAAGGTAAAATTGTTTTGTTTTTTTAAATGAACTAAATTAAAGGAAAATAAGGTTAGCAGAAATAAATTGAGGAAATGGATGAAAGAGTAAAAGTAAAATAATAACATGTTAATTTATTAGGTTAAGAATTATGGTTAAGGATTTGCTGAAGCAATAACTTGAATTGGAATACAAAAAGGGGAGGTATGAGGAGGTCGGGAAAATATGTCAATGAAAGTAAATTTTGGTGAACTTAATGTGTTTTTAATTTTTATGTATTTTTTCTGTTTTTTCGTATTTTTTTTCTTTTTGACTTTTTATATTCTTACTGTATTAATTTTGAAAATTTTAATAAATATCTTTTTTAAAAAAAGAATAACTGGTCATTCAATGAACAATGTGGCAGGAGGGATTTGAACCCAGAGCCCACTGCTAGGCTGTCACCCTAACCATACTGCTTCTCACTTGCCTTAATTTAATTTATTTTTAAGTTGCAACCTCAGATATGTAAATAGGTCATAAAATCTGTGAAAGAGATCAGAGAGATCAACTTCTCTATTTTGTGTGACCCTAGAACTTTCGGGGGGGGGCGAGAGACAATTATGCGGAGCAGCAGCAGGTTCAAAGTGCACAATGTCTTTGGGCAGGTATAAATAATAAAATTATCATTATTATTAATAAGCCGCCTACAACAAATGTATGGAACTCACTGCCACAAGATGTGTGGCTACCAGTTTTTAGGTGGTTTTACATCAGGGGGGCCTTAAGGCAAATCCATGGTGGGAGAGGGAGAATCCTGCCAGCAGCCCTTAGTCACCAGAGCCCCCAGGCTCAGGGAGAGTCAACAGACCAGCGGTGTTTCGTCTTGTGGGCTCCCTGGAGATGCCAGATGGTTCTTGGCCTGTTCTGTTCTTGGAGCAAGCCTTACTCTTTGAGCAATCCTCCAGCTCCAGGAGCAATCTACCTTGCCATGTTGACTGGAGAGGTTGTTTTCCTCCTGACCTTTGGAACTCCCTGCCTATTGACATCAGGCAGACTCATTCACTGGACTCTTTTTGGTGCCTGCTAAAAGCTCCTTTGCCCACTGGTTCAGAAAGCTGAAGCATGTTTTTATCTGCTTTTCCTCTTCTGTTGCTTAACTTATAATTGCTGCCTTAATAAGTCTATTTCCTTCAGTTTCTAGAATGGTAGTCGGAAGGGACCCTGAAGGTCATCCAGTCCAACCCCCTGCAATGTGCAATGTGAGGATCGAACCCCAAACCCTCAGATTGAGTCTCATGCTCTTTGACACCTCCCTTTCCATGGAGGTGCAGATTGCAGCTATAACAAAGGCGGCATTTTTCCATCTCCGCCAAGCTAAGCAGTTGGCTCCTTACCTCTCTCGCCCTGACCTAGCCACTGTGATCCACGCGACGGTCACCTCCAGCCTGGATTATTGTAACTCGCTCTACGTGGGGCTGCCCTTAAGACTGACCCAGAAACTCCAGCGGGTGCAGAATGCTGCAGCGAGACTCCTTACGGGGTCTTCGCTGTGAGATCACATTCATCCGGTGCTATATCAACTGCACTGGCTCCCGGTGGAGTACAGGATCAGGTTTAAGGTGCTGGTTTTAACCTTTAAAGCCCTATACGTCCTAGGACCCTCGTACCTACGGGACCGCCTCTCCTGGTATGCCCCACAGAGAAACTTACGGTCTTCAGATAAAAACATCTTGAAGGTCCCAGGCCACAGAGAAGTTAGGCTGGCCTCAACTAGAGCCAGGGCTTTTTCGGCTGTGGCTCCGACCTGGTGGAACACTCTGTCACAAGAGACTAGGGCCCTGCGGGACTTGACATCTTTCCGCAGGGCCTGCAAGACAGAGCTGTTCCGCCAGGCCTTTGGCCAGGGCACAGCCTGACTCCCTCCCTCGGCAATCTTCACGGAGCTCTGGCCCAATGGTGGCCAGTGGCTTGAATTTAATTAATTTTATAATGAATGATTTTAGAGTGTTGTTTGTGTTGTACTTTTGTATTGTTTTATTGTTGTTAGCCGCCCTGAGCCCGGCTTCGGCTGGGGAGGGCGGGATATAAATAAAATTTATTATTATTATTATGCTCTTTTGACTGAGTGATCCAGTTTACTAATTCTTCTTATTAATAATTTTATGGTTTTGTCTTTCCTGTAAACTACTTTGAGGTATGTTTTTATTTTTTTGCAGTGCATAAATTTCATGAAATAAAGAAATAGAGGTCTCTGGGGGGGTCGGGGGTCGTCTAACCGTCCCCTGCTGGAGACAGGGAGGTGGGTTGGGTGGGTCTGATCCCGGCCGGTCCTGGTTCCTCCTTCTCCATCACATCTCCTCTTGCTCATAGACATAATTCACTCTCGAAAACAGCACTTTTTGTCCCCATCCGAACCGGGCTGGGTTTGCTGAGTCGGGGCTGAGTCATCTCTCCTGCGCGGCGCGGTTGTAAAACCGGATCCTCTCTGGGTGCAAGCGGGGTCAAGCCGCGTGCCAGACCGATGGCTGACCCGTCACCCACTTTGGCAGGGGGTCCGACTCGCCGCCGACGGGCCCCAACCCTCCGCCAAAAAAGGAGAGAAGAGCTCTGCGCCTTTCTTTCCTGAGTCGGGGAGTTGCACAGATCCTGCGTCTCGCCAGCTCGGTCGGGCGCGCGTTTGCTCCGGAGCAAAACGGACACTGGGATTTTGCAATTAGTGAAACCAGTGAAATTACTAGGGCGTTTGTCTGTTTTTAAGGCTGGTGGGGGAGGTCAGAGAGAGAGAGAGAGAGAGAGAGAATGGGGTTTTGAAGAAAAAGGTGCAATTTGCAAAGTGCAGGAATGGACTTCAGGCCTGGGGGGGGCGCGGGGTTGGGGGGGTTGTATTAGGGAGAGGTTTTTTGAGGGGTAGATGGCGCTCGCAAGCTGCATGCGTGGCTTTTCTCCCCACACACCCGAGAAAAAATGTGCAAGCTCCAGCGAGTGAGTCAGAGGAGTGTGAAACCACGAGTGATATTTGCACAGCCCACGCCACGCGCCCGGCTGCTGCTCCTCCTCCTCCTTGCACAGCGCCCCGACTAGCCCACTACCCTCATCAAAGCCCACTTTTATCTTCGCTCTCTCCGTTGCCTGCAAACACGTCTCTTTTATTTGAGTGCAACAGGTTTGCAATTAAAAAAAAAATTCCCAATGATTTTGAAGAAAGAAAAGCAACCCCAACGGTTTTGTAGGGAAAGCCTATCCGTTGCGTAATTTATTTTTGCAATTACTATAAATTTGGCGCTGTGCGTTGCATTGCTTCTTTTTACGCGATTGTTGCTGTTCTTATTAATTCATATTTCGCCCTGGCTCCCTCCTATCGCAACGTTTCGGGGAAATTCTGCAAAACAGGGACGCGCAGCCAGAAAGCTCCCCATTGCGCCCGGCCCTGTTTTCTGTGGAAATCTTCTCCTAAGCAGGAACTGCTGCTGCTGCTGCTGCTGGGAAAAATAAACCGAAACTCGCTTCTTCTTTTTTAAGGGGGGGGGTGGAAAAGAAAAAACAAACACGCAATTCTTTGAAGCAGCAAAAAACAGCCGCGCAAGAGCAAAGCGCCTCCTTCGGACTTTTCCTTGTTGCAACATTTCTCCTCCCCCACGTGGTGGCTGCTGCGCGCCTCCGCCAATCCGGGGGCTCCCGGAGCCGACCTTTGTGGCTCGAGAGCCAATCAGGACCAACTCGAGCCCCGCCCCTCCTGGGGAGGTGATAAAAAGCGCCGTCAGCTGCTCTGGCCGAGTCAGAACCTGATCCGCCGCCGAAGCCGCGTCTGCGCTGGACTGGATCGTAATTTCTCTTTTTGTGCATTGTTATTTTTCCTCCACCACTTTGGAAATCGCCTTGTCCTTCCGCTGGGATTTATTCGCAGGACCTTCTGGATTTTCTGGCTTGTGGGGAAACGTTGCTTTGCTGGAAGGAAGGAAGGAAAGGAAGAAAAAACCCACCAATTTTTCTGGCATTACCTGGACTGGTTTTTTCCCCCTTTTGCGCCACTGTGGATTATAATTGCAACATGACTCTGGAAGAGCTGGTGTCTTGCGATAACACAGAAAACAAGTAAGTTTGTGTCTGGGGGGAGGGGGAAAGTGGAGTGGAAGTTTCTGCTCTGGATTTTTTTGCTCCTGGTGCCAAAATCTCATTTCTTCTCTCCCTTCTTCTCCCCAAAAAGGATGAAGTCCGTAAGTGAAGCTGTGGAGCAGCTCCTGGTGGCGGCCCAGAGGCAGGGGGCCTTGACAGTTGGGGTCTACGAGTCTGCCAAACTCATGAATGTGTAAGTCATTTTTTTTATTGCATTTTTTCTGGCTCCAGTAAGTGACTCTTGTGGTTTGTGTGTTTCAAAAGCAAGGCTTTGTCTGTGCCGCCAGTTTAGTTCAAATTCACAGGGCGTGCGAATCGTTGCTTTTTGTAACATACAAGCAACTATATTCATTTATTTTCAGAAATGGATAAATGACGTTGCAAGGCGGCCGGGGGGGGGGAGGCAACTTTGATTTGCAACTAGGAAAACCAAACCTTGCAACAATAAAAAAAGTAAAAAACAGAAAACATAAAGTAACTTACTTATAATATGTAACTATAAAAATAGATGAAAACAGGTAACTTTTAGTACCGGTATATACACTTTTGTAACTAAAAAATAAAGCATGTAGCTTTTTAATGGGCAACTAAAATGCACATCTTCTTAATAGGTAGCTAAGATTGTGTAGCTTTTTAATAAGTAGCTAAAATAAAATATGTAACATTTTAATATGTAGATAAAATAGAGTGTGTAACTTTTTAATAGGGGGCTAAAATGAAGCCAAATTTACAAATGGGCTAAAGGGAGCGGTGGAAGCAGGGAACGGCCCTGGTTTGGGGCTTGGGCTGGAAAGAGCCGCTCTTAACTCTCCTGCCCCTTCCTCTCCCCAGGGACCCGGACAGCGTGGTCCTCTGCCTGCTCGCCATCGATGAAGAAGACGAGGATGACATTGCCCTGCAGATCCACTTCACGCTCATCCAGGCCTTTTGCTGTGACAACGACATCAACATCCTGCGTGTGTCCGGCATGGAGCGGCTGGCGGCCGTGCTGGGAGACGGCTCCCAGGACACCGCGGAGCCACAGGACCTGCATTGCATCCTGGTGACGGTGAGTTGAGCTGGCAGCGCCCACGTGGCCCTGGCATGCCCGAGTTTTCCTGGGACGGTGCCAGGAGAGGAGCTGCACATGTGGGACTCAGCCAAACTGCTGCGTTAGCACCACCAAAGTGACCCTCTGGGGCACAAGCCTGGGCAGTGTTTCTGGTGGTCCACAAGCAGGGGGAAATGCCCAGCCTGCAAGCCTTAGCCTTGCTACAGCAGGGGAGAGATGGGTGCTTTCACACTGCATCCAGCAGTTTAATAGTGTTTTGTTTCTTAAAAAGAGTTTTCGAGGTAGACAAATGTGAGGGACAGCTTTTGGGGAGGTTGGCCATAATGTCCTGGCCGGCCGTAATGTATGGCCCTTGAGAGGCCCTTCCTACTGTGGGAAGGGGGCATTATCACCCCAACATGTCTAGGGGGGAAGGGAATAGTCTCAGCGCCATTAGAGAAACTGACAAGCTCCCCTGACTGGCCCAGATCGGAATGTCCTTCCTCCTCCAGGGAGGGGAGGAATTCCTGAAATGTCATTTTTGCTCCTGTGTGTGTGTGTGTGTGTGAGAGAGAGAGAGAGAGAGAGAGAGCGCGCACATGCGCAGTTTAGCCCAGCCAGATGTGAGCTGTGTAAACGACACTTCCTGAGCTGCCTTCTGGATTGCAAGATAGGGGCAGAATGCTTTTCTTATTATCTATTTGCCATGTTTATATGCCCTCCAAGAAGATACAGGCCCCTCAAGGTGTCCTATTCTCCTCCACTCCCTCGCTCAGGTAGGCTAGGCAGAGAGGTATAGTAACTGCCCCCCCCCCAGCTGGTCTCTCCTGGGTCCTTGTATTCTGACATTCTGGACAGGATCTTGTTTTTGCAACTGGAGGTTTCATGTGTCTTCCCTCCCCTCTCTCCCACAGAACCCGCACACGGATTCCTGGAAGACCCAGGGCCTGGCAGAGGTTGCCAGCTACTGCGAAGAGAGCCGCTGCAACAACGAGTGGGTGCCCTATGTCACCCTCCAGGCGCGCTGAGCCGCCCCACGATGCCAGCTTGCCAACTGGGAAAAATAAACCGAGAAGGGAAGAGAAAGCGTTCTCTTTTGTTGTTGTTGTTAAGAAAAAAACTAACCGAAACCACGACTGGCTGCCCCAGCAGAAGCAGAGTGGTGGGTGGTGAGTCAGAGAGACGAGGCGATGGTGACGAGATGATCTCGGAGGAGGAGGAGGCGGCTGCCTGGTTACCTGCTGACTTGCAAGCTCCTGCGTCAGCTGACTGCTCAGCAGCAGGAGGAGGAAGAGGAAGAGGAGGGTCGCGCCTTCCTTTGTGCTGCCGGGAAGGGATCTGCTGCCTTGGGGAGGATTGGACAGATGTCCTCTTGCTGAGAGAAAGGCAGGCGGAAGCAGAATCCTCAGCGTCTGCGGGACAGCTTTACAAAAAAAAAGACAGTTTGCAAATGAACTCCTTTTTTAAAAAATTAAAAAATGAACTGGATGCAGAGAAGTTCTTATTTATCTATTTAAGAGAAAAAACACACAAAATGACTTTTTTGCACTGAGAGAGAATCAAATACATCTATATATTCTTATATCTGATTTTAAAAGCTGCAATAAAAAAATTTGTTACCTTCTGAAAGCGAATTGTGACCTGTGTTTCTTGAATCTGCCATCTCGTTTGCCAACCTGGTGCTGTGCCCAGAGGCTTTTTTGAGCTGCAGGGTTGGTGGGTGTTTGCAGCCTTGGAGCACACCAGCTTTGCAAAGGCAGACTTTTTTCCCTCGAGTTGGGAGGGACCCCTGAGGGTCATCTTGCCCAACCCCCGGCAATGCAGTCCTCAACAAGGTCGTGAGGTCATTGCCCTGCAAACAGCTGGTCACCTGAATTCTTTGTGGTTGAACAAAAGACTTCAAAGTAATGCATTGATTATTGATTGATGTTTGACTTATATTTTTTAATGCCACTTTTCATTCAAATGAGTTGCAGAGTGGCTTACGAACAATGAATAACAATGATAGAACATAACAGAAATACAGCATAAATCAAATGGAATCATATAGAATAATTAACAAATCTTCACTGAAACAATCACAATCTATAAAACACGGTTAACAAAGCAACAATGGAAAAATAAGCTATGCATCACAATTACTCATTTAGCATTGAGGAATACACTATGTAGGAACTGTCCAATTTCTCAGCGAGGCCTGCAAGTCCCTCCTCTTTATCGAAAGCCCTTTCTGGTGGGTTAAATACTTTGCAGCTCTAAAATGGTTTTGCCCGAGATCAAAACTATTGGATCATACTTGATCTCACACCATTTGGTGCTCATGAAACAAAGAGTCCTTATAGTTCCAAAGCCTCTTTAGAGGAATGTTATTTTTAAAATAGAAAATCTGGGGGTGATCTCTGCAAAACAAAATTCTAAGGATTGCTGGGAGAGGGAGTTGTAACCTGCGGAAGCAACTCACTTTTGTCTGGTGTTTGGAGTCAGTTACAAATGGCCCAATAAAGCAGCATCACCTCTTCCTTAAAAGGATGATCAGACATGTTTCAGCTTCTTGCCTTAACCTGCCCCCAAATGCTGTGGTTTGCGGTGTAGCAGGAACCCCCCCACCCCAATCATTCTGTTTGTACAAACTTCACACACGCACACACTACATACGCCACATTTCTGTTATAAATTCATAGAAAATCAACCATACATCGGATTTGCACTGTTCCATTTTATTTTACTCCATATGACAAGAACTATCAAAGGGGGGTGGCTTGGTCCTGGTCAGCCATAATCCCTTCACCGTCTCAGCACATCCACAGGAGCCCTGCCCAGTTGCTATGCCAACCCGGATGATCCCAGACAGAAGACAATCAAGATCACAAAGAAGTTGCATATGGGAGTGGATTCAGCATGGACTGAAACAAAGGACAATGATCAGATCTTCCCTCTGGGGGCGGGAAACTGCAAACTCCCCTTTGTCTCCTGGAAGTGACTCATGGGGAGGGGGGAAAGGAGGAACTAGCCAGGTGACAAGACACTCAGGTTACCACCAACTCCTCCCTCAACCCCTCCTTTCTGTAATGTATGCATGATGTTTCTCGGGGTGGGCTTGACCTAGAGGAGGGGAATTTCAAAAAGTTTTTATAAGACCTTGCACACTATTTTTCTGGGTCTTTCCTCTCTCTTGCAAGTGAGGGGAACACCCTGTTGCAACAGTTCAATAAAGGCCAAGCCTACAGGCTGCTGTTTTGCTCCAAGTTATCCTGGTTGGTGTCTTTACTTTTTGTCCAAGGGAGCCCTCGGATTTTTTCGGTAACAGCGGGGAGCAGAAGTCAAGAAGGGGAGCCCATGATGCCAAGCCAAGAAGGTGAGTGCCGGGAGAGCAAACTTATTAATAATTGCATTTATAGCCCAGCTTCTCTTTATTCCGGAGAGCTCATTTAATCCCACAACCCTGTGAGGTAGGCCAGGCCAAGAGACAGTGAGCTGCCTCAAAGGTCAAGCTTCACAGCCAAACAGGAATTTGAACCCAAATCCTAGCCGGACCCTCTAACCACTACACAGCGCTGCCTTTCAAACTGCCTCACTGACTCCACCACAGTTGGTGCTTTCCGAAAAATCTGCCAGTGTCTCAATGGCCAAAGCCCAGGCTCGTTCCTCGGTCACAAGTGTGCAAAATCCGCATTCTGAGCTGGTCACCCGGCCTGGGAGGGGGATGGCTGGACTTTATAAAAATTGCTCTGACTTCACAAGAGCCCTGTGACCATAATTCCTGTTTCACAGAAGAGCAACAGGGGTTTCCCAACCTTGTGACTCGCTGGTGGCAGGTGGTCTCTGACACCAAGTAACTGAGCAAAAATGCATAAATCTGAGTCAGGTATCCACTGGAAATGGAAAGAAGTCAAAGGTACTTTTTACTATACGTGGTGGACATTTCGAGTGGCTAAGGGTTTGGGGGAGACGGTTTACAATGAGGTAAAGAAAATATTTAAGGCAATTCTTCACAAAAAAACCATAAGTCAGTCCATTACGGATAACTGAGATGAATGTTCCAAAAAGGCAGACAAGCTTATTTCTATATGCAGCAACGGCAGTGAGGGTATTATATATGCAAAAATGGCAAGAGGAGGCGACACCTTCCAAAGGAGAGGGGCAGATAAAATGGACAGAATATGATGAACTATAAAATTAGAGATCAAGAAGAGGCAGGTTTTAGGGTGGATTGGAAAGCTTTTGTTGAATATCTAAAGAATCATTGTAAACATGTAAAAACGCAAGTAGGATTTGAATGAAGGAACAGCAGTAAAATGTGTACAGTGGTACCTCAGGTTACATACGCTTCAGGTTACAGGCTCCGCTAACCCAGAAATATTACCTCGGGTTAAGAACTTTGCTTCAGGATGAGAACAGAAATTGCGCAGCGGCAGCATGAGGCCCCATTAGCTAAAGTGGTACCTCAGGTTAAGAACAGTTTCAGGTTAAGAACAGACCTCCAGAACGAATTAAGTTCTTAACCAGAGGTACTACTGTATTTGGGAACAAGTGGAAAGGCTAGGACATAGAATAATTATAATATGCAGCAATATTAGAAAAAAAGAGGAAACCATGGTGTCTTGCTGAACGCATGGTGGTTCTTATAAAATGAGATTAAGAAATAATACAGTCATACCTCGGTTTGAATATGTTGAGCGTGTTCGAGTTGCGCTCCGCAGCAACCCGGAAGTAACGGAGCGTGTTACTTCTGGGTTTTGCCGCTTGTGCATGCGCAGACGCTCAAAATGACGTCGCGCACATGCGCAGAAGCAGCAAAAAGTGGCACACGCACGTGCAGACGTGCCGGCACTGGTTACGTTTGCTTCTGGATGCGAACGGGGCTCCGGAATGGATCCCGTTCGTATCCAGAGGTACCACTGTACAAAACACAAGTGAGTGAGAAGATTGAAGAGTTTATGCTAAACAGCAAGCAATATATACATAGCCCATCAGCCTGCGCACGAGCTTCTCTAAAACTCTGCCCACAACCATCCGATTTATAGATAGCTAGCCTGTGTGGCTTGCCTCACTTTCTCAAAACAATGTCCAACATCAAAGAAGGTACCCAGAACTATCACATTAAAGGTGTTCTTCATGCTTAAGGTCCTTAAGGAACAGAGGCAGGAAGAGTAACTAGGTCAGATCACTAACTCCTCAAAATACAATTTATCTTCCGGATAGATTGCCCAAACACACCGAGGGGGGAGGGGAAGTCAAATGGTGAATGAAAATCAATTGGAAAGTATTGTTTTGTATTAAATTTGTAAACTATTGAAATTTTGAAATATATGTTTTTTAAAGGAACTTGGCAAGGGAGATGGGGGCTGGAGGAGAACTCTCCATTGGCCTTGACCACTAGCCATGCTGGCTGCTGGGAGATTTGAGTTCAGGATGCTCTGGAAGTCCCTGGATATTCCCAGCCCCTGAGTTATAAAAAGGCAAGCAAGTGAGCAGCCAGGATTGCAAGAACTGCAAGCGCAGAACCTTAGAATTGTATTTGATATTCTTTATGGAAAAATAAAAAGTACAAAAGTACAAGTGCACAGAGCAAGATAAGACACAAAAATGAAGAAACTAGAGATAGTACCCATGTAGAAAACTAAACAGAACAGAACAACAATATTGTGTACATTGCAAAAATAAAAAGCATTTTTATTGTAATTAACCAGACCTTAACCTAATATGGTATTTATAAAAATGAATTCCAAATATTGTCAAATTTGTCCATGACAAGTCTATGTTTGTGTCTGCAACTTGTTCATGTGTAGCAATTTCGTACTACTACTACTACTAATAATAATTTTATCATTTATATGCTGCCCATCTGACTGGGTTGCCCAGGCAACTCTGGGAGGCTCCCAACAAAATATTAAAAGCACAATAAAACATCAACCATGAAAAACTTTCCTGAAGATATCCAAACTAAATGTTAAAGGGAGTCGCCTTTGCCTTTACTACAACAAAAAGACAGATACTGATGGCCTGGAAAAATAGAATCATAGACTTGTAGAGCTGAAAGGGACCCCCAAAGGTCATCTTGTCCAACCCCCGCAAGGCAGGAATGGCAGACACAGAATCCCTGCCGGATGCCCATTCCACCTCTGTTTAAAAACCTCCAGTGAAGGAGAGTCCTGCCCCACCAGAAGGCTGTGTTTGCAACAAGATGCAGGAAACCTGCATTGCAGGGGCTTTGGCAAGTTGACCCTCAGAGTCCCTTCCAACGCTACAATTGTGTGATTTTGTAACCCATGAAATCCACGCCGGCCAGAGAACAGTCCTTATTGCTTTATGATGCTGCAAAGACTCTCTTGTTGCCGTTGCAGCAAAACACTTAACCAAGTGGTGGTGTTTTCCTTGTAAACTCTTTCCCACAAGCCACTAGCCCTCAAGAAGGAGAGGCCTGGCAGCATCTCAAGAGGCAGGAGTTCCCTCAAACCAGAGAGAAGTCTTAGCAATCAGCAAAGGCTTTTGCCCCTCCTTAAGAAACCACAGGAGAGAGGATTATGTAAAGAAGATGCACCCCAATATGCAAAAGAGTTAAACATTTGCATACTTATTCTCTCTCCATCCACTTCTCAGGCTCCCCTCTTTCAAGCTTGTCTCTGCAGACTCCAACACAGCAGAAAGTTTTTGCTGCAAGGTGGATTTTTTTCCTTTTTCTGTCTTTCTCTTTCAAAACCCCCTTTAAAAAAATTATTTTCTATTAGATTATTTCAAATGCAAAGCAATAATCCAGAAGCAAGGCCAAATTTCCGAACCTTTCCTCAGGCTGTGAATTCTGGGGGGGCTTGCTCAGTGTGCGCCCCAAAAAGGAGTCACCGAAACATGGGTCTTTCCAGACGCAGCACCTTTGGGTGCTCGCCCAGGCCGGAGGGTGTTCCCGCTGATCACGCAGTTTCTGGCTTTTCAGCGTCAGTTGGGGGATTTCTTTTCCCCTTTGCAATGCTCTTGTAGGTGGAAAGAGAGCGATAAAAAGCCACCTTTCCTTTCCCCTGAGGTGTGACACACTCACAAACACGCGCAGCCTCCTCCTCAACCGCAGGCCCAGCTCTCTCTGGGGGGTTTTCCTGTAAGCGGCAGATGAGATCTGGGCCGCAACCGACACGCTGGGGGGCCCATGGCTCCCCACCCCCACCCCACTCACCACCCACTGGGCGCCCAGGGTGGGGAAGCCCCTGGTGCAGGGGGAGTTTCTGAACTTTGAAGTCTGTTTTTGTTTTTTTACTTGTTCCACTACTTAGCAGAGAAAGCGCTGGTGCAAAAGGACGGGTGCAGTGGAGTGCTTGCTTAGCACGCAAAAGAGGGTTGGGCTAGATGGCCCCTGGGGACCCCTCTCAGCTCTACAATTCTAGGATGCAATGGGTTTGGGGGTTTGGGAGAGGGGAAGGGCAGGTTCTGGAGCGGATGGGAGCGGGAATTGAGGGAAATGGCTGTCTAACTCTGCAAAAGGTGAACCTCAGTCAGGAAGGAGCCCCTGCAGAAAAGGCCCTTCCTCCTCAGATCAAGTTTACTCAGGAGTAAATCTCACTGGCTGAGGGTTGGGGGAGCGTCCAGGCTGAAGCCAGCTTTTTGCAAAAGTTGGAGCCTGTGAGCTGCTCATGTTTGGCTCTGTACCACTAAGTGGGGACGACTTCACTGGCTGGTTGCTGTTAGAAGTTCAGGAGCACACAGGTTCGCTGGTCAGTAAGAAGCCTGCATTGCCTTTTGCAGCTCAAGTGACTTTGCATATTTCTTCCCCCCTCCCCCCCAGTTTCGGATTTGGCAAAGGGCTCCACCCAGAGACACACATACAGTTTCTACCCTTTGCAGAAAACTCAGGAGGCCACATTTTGCCACACCAAAATCGGTGGCCTACCTTGGACGCACCTGGCTTCTGGTGCTGGCTGGCCTCCCTGCAGAAGTGGGAAAGAGCCAGGGATTTCCCCTGGAAGGAAGAGATTTCAAGCGCACAGAGGAAATAGGGCGAAGTTCAAGACATCAGAGAGGGAGAGAGAGCTATGCAAATACAGCCATCAGGCCAAAAAACCCCAAGCCCCAACCTTCAGAAAGGCTCCAGTTTCTGAGGAGGCTGTTTGTCATGGCCAGATGGAGCCTCCACACCCAAGGAAGTCTATCTCTAAATGCCAGGTGCCAGGGATGGAACACACACTTCTCAAATGTTTAGCTCCTGGCATGTTCTTGCTCTGTCTGTGCCTTTTGGGACTCAAAGTGAGAATACAATTAAAGCAGGGTGGCAGGTGAAAAACCCCTCCTCCTCCTCCTCCTTCCTTCTCCCTCTCCCTCCCCCCCCCCCTCTCTCTCTCTCTCTCTCGCGCGCGCCTTAAATCTTCACTGTATTACAGCTGGAAAGTTTACAATGCTTTGGACTTGCGAAATGAGCATGTGCTGCAGCTCAGCTCTTGCAAAGCACAGCTTGGACTCCCCACACTCAATTTCAGTTGTGTTTATAGGCAGACACTATGCAATATGAAAATCATCTCTAGGCAAGGCACCTTGGTCAATGGGAGCTCAGTTCTTGCACATCATGGCTTTGCTTTGTGGGAGGGTGGTTTGATCCTTCCTAGTAATCTGTCCGTGGAAAATTATGCAAGGCAAAATTAACATGCAGTTTAGATGAGCTCTTGCAAAGCACCGGGCAGTGGGGGGGGGGGGTGGAGCGTCTCAGCTCTTGCAATGCATGACTTTGGCCAACACTTGTGTGTTTGCACACTCATTCTCAATTGTGTTAGAATCATAGAATTGTAGAGCTGGAAGGGACCACAAGGTTCATCTAGCCCAACCTCCGGCAATGCAGGAATCTTCTTGCCCAGTGTGGGGCTCGAACCCATGACCTTGAGATGATGATGGTTAACTAATTTTATTATTTATACGCCAGCCATCTGACTGGGTTGCTCCAGCCACTCTGGGTGGTTCCCAACAAAATATTAAGAACACAATAAAACGTTAAAAACTTCCCACTACAGGGCTGTCTTCCAAAAATCAAAGAGTTGCTTATTTCCTGGACATCTGATGAGATGAACAGTCTCATGCTCTCACTAATAACATGCACCTGAGCTCTTATGTTATAGCTGGAAAGTTTGCAACGCTTTTTGACTTGCAAAATCAACATGGTCTGCATCTCAGCTCTTGCAAAGCACGGCTTGGTGTTTTGCACCACATGAAAGTGCCTGCACTTAGTCAATTTTAATTGTGCTATAGGCGGACACCATGAAATACTATATTAAAAATGCAGTGTGCCCCATATCTCTTGGCAATGAGCTTTTGTTGATGGGAAGCTCAGCTCTTCCACATCACGTAAGTAATAAATGGCTGTAAGTCACCTTGAGGTTTGTTTTTTTTAAGTGACTACCGCAGAAAGTTTGATAAATGACAACCATCAGTCTCTGTGGGGTGTGTGGGGTTTAACCTTAATATTAATCTGACAGCAGTGCAAAATTAACAAGCACGGCACCCTGGTGCGATGGAGCAGCTCAGCTCTTGCACAGTGCAGCTTTGGCTAGGCGGAATCCCTAATCAGCAGCCCTTGGCGCCCAGTGCTGCCCTGACCTAGATGGCTCTTGCTCGGCCGGCTCGGCCCTCCAGGAGGGAGAGCAGCTTCTTCCCTCCTGGCCTCTTGACCAACCTCTCGCAAAGAGGCTGGTGACCTGGATCTGGTTTGCTCACACCCAGAGCTGGTTGCAATTACCTGAAGAGGCTAACAGGCAGCACCTCACCCTTTGATTGCTCGTGAGGTGCCTGCCATAGTGACTCCCCGCTTTTCCAGGGTGCTCCCCACTATCTTGAAAGGGGGTTGGACTAGATGGCCCTGGGGGGTCCCTTCCAATGTTACAATTTTATGATTCTGCTTCTTTCCCCCGAAGAATCTTGGGAGCTGCAGTTTTCAAAGGTTCTGGGAACTGGAGCTCTCTGAGGGTCAAAACTACAGTTCCCAGAATCCTTTGGAGGGAAGAATGTGCATTCAATGGCTTTAAATGTTTGGTGTGCCTCCTAGTCGGGTAGCAACAACAAAACCTGCTAGCAGATTTTCAGAGCTCAGCAGGATCAGGCAGGGTCTCAAATTGGATGGAAAACCAGAGGTTTGATTCCTGCATTGCAGGGGGTTGGACTAGATGACCCTCTGGGTTCCTTGCAACTCTAGGATTCTATAATTCCCTTTATCTGTACGCTGAATTTTCCTCAAAGGCCTCAGGGAGGTTTAGAACATAGGCTGTGTACAGGCCATACATTTAAAGCACATAAACCTCCTCTGAAGATTCCTGGGAACTGCAGTTTGTCAAGGGTGCTGGGAACTGTGGTTCTATGGTGAGCAAACTACAGTTCCCAGGGTTTGGGGGGGAAGCAATGCACTTTAGTTGCATGTTGTGCACAGAACCTGTAATCAGCTTCCTTCCTTCCTCCTCAGCAGCTCATTATGTCTCCCTCACTTGAGGAACAATAATTTTGGGTTGCCTATGGCCACAGTCTACTCAAAAGTAGACCCACTGAAATTCAATGGGCCTGAGCTGGTTGTGCATGCTCATTTCAGTGGGATGTAGTCCATAATACTGTTATCATGTGCAGCACAAGTAATGTCTAGAAAAAAGTGTCTTTGCCCCAAGGTGCTTACAATCTAAAATTGGAGCGGGGACAGCAAGAGACAAGAGAGGAAGACAAGGGGTCATTTCCAGCTCTGTTCTACTCTTAACAGCTTTCTTTTCGTCTGGATAACTTGATCCAAAAACGTCTATGTGGCTCCATTTGTTTGTTTGTTTATCCTTTATTTATTTTCCAGAATAATATTTAGGTTCTAAATAACAAAAAGTCCAGGTATTTGTCCTTTTTGAGTCAGAAGCAGCGATTGCACAGCTCGACAAATGCCTCGAGCAACCATAGAACCAATAACTACGGACCCCCCGCATCGGTTTGGATGCTTTTAATTAAGATTTCCCGAGTGAGGACCGGTAGCCAATTAAAATAATCTTCATTGGGAACTGAGCTGGGAAAAAGCAAACAAGGACACTAATCAAAAGGAGGTTCATTCTTTGTCCATTTGAAGAGATAAGCTTGGCAAAAGTGAGATACGCTTGGCAGGAGGTCAGCTGCCAGGTGCTGGGCTTTGGAAACAAGCCAGATGCCAAGCAGTCCTGGCTGCAAGGCAGGAATTAGTTGTCCGCCTATGGGCTCCTTCCAGCTCTACTATTCTTTGGGCTTTTGTGCTGCCTTGGGCGAAACAGATAGATAGATAGACAGATACTGTAGATTTAAAAAAAAAACACCTGGTTCATAAGAAGAGACTCCTCTTCCCTGTGGAACCTCCCAAGACTTGAGCTAGGGAAGCTGAAGTCTGCAGTGCTTCCTGTCTCCAGGATACCCCTGCCTCCTTCATCCCTGTTATTCAGCTCCTTCGGGAGGCATGCAGGAAATCCAGTCCGGCTTCCACTAACATACTTTCACCTCCATCCTCACAGCCTTGAGGACTAGCTCCTTGCTTTTGCATTATCCCTTTTAACAAGGCAATGAGGGCCTCTAGTAGAGTCAAAGGTGGCCTTTTTTGTGCGGGGTGTGTGTATGTGTGTGTTATGTGTGTGTCAATGCAGAGACCTCCCATGACCCCTAAAAAAAGGGACCTCCCCCCAGCCCCTGCACTCAGAGATGAAGCTACAAGATGCAACCATTCAGGGAGGGGGAACCCTCAGATCTCCCAAGGAGATTCCAAACTCCCCTCCCGAAACTTTGACTTTTAAAAATAAAATATAAAAAGCTGTGTGTGTGTTCATAATTTTACAAGTGTCTGTCATTTCACATCTTCCTTGCCATTTAAAGCAGGGTTAATATGAGATCTGAATAGATCTGCCAAGGGGCAGCCCCACAGAAGGCGCATTGCAGTAGTCCAGCCTGGAAGACCCTGGAGTCCAGTATTAACTGACATTATTCCCCTGCTGGATTTACAGGGTTTCTAACACAGAGAGAGAAAGAGCCATTATGGGTCAGGTATTCACTTCCAGAAATAGCCAATGCCTCTCCCCGGTGCAAGTGGGGCACAGCCCCATGACACACTCCTCGCACTCGGCTCCTGGCAACAACAGCAGCAAGCCTGCTTTAATGAGGCCCACTTCCTGGAGGGTGGAGGGAAAACTGAGGCAGGCAGGCAGAGCTGGATACCTCCCCCCCCCCGCACGTGGCCAGTGCCAGGAGCAGGATCCTGGGAGAAGGAACCCAGGCGTCCTGCTGGAACAGACACCTCCCTTTAATGAGCAGAGGTGAAAAGAGAGCCTGCAAAACAGGAAAACAGGAAGCGCCTCTGGCAGATGCAGAGGGAGGAGGTGGCAGGAGCAGAAAGGAGGGGGAGGGCAGGACAGCTGCTCTGCTTGCAGAAGTCGCCCACAGTTGGGGGTTGCCCAGCCTCCAGAAGTCCTCAAGGTTTGCTGGCTGTCTCTGGGTTGGGAGGGACTGACTGAATCTCCAGGAAGACAAGAGGCTGTTTATTCTGTATATGAAGAAGACTCTGCCTGGCAGAGGTTGGCTGCAAATTATTGCAGGACTCTTCCCTTCTTCCGGCAGATGCCTTACTCCCAGTTCCATTTAGCTCAGTACAGATTCCACCGTCTGGCAGCCACAGCTCTCCAGGGTCTCAGAGTCCCAGGCATACCTGGAGACGCCCACATAATTTCTGTGTGCAAAGCAGGCGTTCTGCTGTGGAACTATAACCCACCCCTTTTAAATGAAGTTATTTTATTTATTTATTTATTTATTTATTTATTTATTTATTTATTTACGGCTATTAGCCCATAAAATATGTACAAACATAAAAACACAGAGACATAAAAACCGATATATCCGACAGCAGAAGGTGAACACCACGATGCAAGGGTGGGTCAGTGAGCAGAGCCAAATGACAGCTTGGGGCCAGGAGAGCTCCAAGGGACGGATCACAGAAAAAGGAAAACTGAAGACGAAATCCGACATGCACTCTCATCATAACAGTCCGATTAGTTTTGATGTTGTTGTTGTTTTTTGGTGGTTTTTGAGTGTGAGATAACCGCATTCAGGAATCTCGCCACCTGCAGAGTTACAGAAGGATCTGTATCCTGCAAAAGCAGTGCGGCATGTGACTCAACAGGCCTGCCAACCAAGCGCAGTAAAGCAGGACCCAGGAATTTAGTCCTGGCTATGCTATGTAGGGGACAGTTGAACATTATATGTGGAAGAGATTCAACAGTTTCCCCGTCACACACGCATAGCGGAGACACCAAACCCTTGGAAAATCTGTGGCTCAGCAGGTTCGATGGAAAAACATTGAATCTTGCACGAATAAATGCGAGTCGGTGTGGTACTGATGAAAGAGATGACATGTATGATGGAAGGCCAAGTGGTGGGGTTATTCCGTGATACCTGGGGGAGCAGACACCCCCACCCCTGGCGAGGTTGTGTTGATTTTCAATGTCCGCTAATCTTTGCTCAATAAGGCTTTTGGCTGAGCGTAAGTTCATCTTTAAGGAGTCCGCTGGGGAAATTCCGATGCTCAGAAGTTTGGCATGGATTTTTCCTACCCACGGATTGTAAATGAAGTTAAGAATCCAGTCCTCATGGTTCTGAATGGGAAACAAATGCTGGGCACATTTATAGCACGTCCTTCCCCCCTGAAATAATCCTGGGTGCTGTCATTGCTGGGAACAGTAGCTCTGTTTCCCAGGACTCTTTGGTTGGGCAGGGAATGTGCTTTGGGTGCATGGTGTGCACTCAGGCCACATGAAGCTGTACCAGGAGCAGTGTTTTGAGAAACTGCGGATAAGCCATGAGGGCAGCCGAGGACACGGCCCACTTTGTCCCTCCGTCATGTTCCTCCTTGCAGGCCTATTTATCAGCGTTGACTGTCTGGCCTCTTGGCGAGGCGCCTGACCTGCGCATGGTTCTTGGTGTTCCTGCCCTGGAACAGCCTCTCCTTCCTCCCCCTTCCCTGCAAAGGGACAGTCCTCACCTTGTGCTCACCTGGGCCTTTGGGGGGAGGACAGGTGAGGGGCAAAGGGGTGGTACATTTGGGGGGACATGTAGCACACAGCAGGGACTAGCAACTTGCACCTTATCTGTGTCTTTAAATAAATGGCCATTAATTTAGCCTCTTTCCTTCCTCTTTCCCCAGACTGGCGTTTTTTCCTCTCTCGGCTGCAAGAAGAGTCACATGAGCAATTCCTAGGAAAAGTTTGTTCTGTACAGCCGAGGAGGAGAAAGCAAAGTCACTCTTGGGCTTTTCCAAAACAAGTCCAGCTTAGATTGGGGCCAGGCTCCAAAAGATGTTGAAAGAGCAGCTCTGGGAAAACATGAGAAGCTCTTCGAGCTTCTAAACCAGAAACCTCAAATGTCAGGCAGTTCAGCGCTTGTTTTGCAACAGGAAGGGGGAAAATGCAATTTTATTCCTGGTGCATTTAAGGAAGGCAGAATCCTGTTTTTCGGTGATTTTGGATGATTGCATCCTGTAGATCCACTGAAACGAATGGATCTCAGTGAGTTATCTACAGTCCTTCCAGCATGTCTACTCTGAGTAGGGCTAACGTTGGATGCAGCCCCTCTTTGCTCCCATTAAGGTTTGCAAGAGGAGGATCCTCTGAGCAGTTGTTATTTTTTTTTTTTTTTGCAGGTCTCTCGCTGCCTCTCCTTCCAGATATCGTCTGCCAGGACATAAGAGCTCAACCCTGTTTTGCTCCAATTAATGGGGCCAAATCTTTGCACAGGCAGGAGGTCTGGGTGGATGGGTCCCCCGTTGGCCTGGCTTAACAGCCACCTTCTTCTTCTGTCCTTGCAGAACCTCCAGCCCCAGGGGCAGTCTATCTCGATTCCTGGGTTCTCAGGGCTGTTTGGCCACTGTGAGAGCAGGCTAGATGGGACTTTGGGGGCCCTGATCCAGCTGCAAGGCAACCCTGATGCCCTGGAAGTGACAGGCTCACCCCACACCTCCTGACCTGGCAGGTGGCAGGACCTTGGAAACTGATGGAATTGGTGGAATATGCCAAATTTGCAAGTTTAGCAAATAAAATCAGAAACCAAGATGAGGCAGGAGTCAAGGAGGATTGGAAAGTATTTGTAAATTATTTTTCAAAAACATTGTAAACATGTTAAAATGCAAGTAACATTGTGGAAAAGGTATAGATAGAATGACTATAATATGCAGCACTATTTGGAAAATTG
This sequence comes from Podarcis raffonei, assembly GCF_027172205.1. Lineage (NCBI taxonomy): Eukaryota > Metazoa > Chordata > Lepidosauria > Squamata > Lacertidae > Podarcis > Podarcis raffonei. The sequence continues at coordinate 797,668 of NC_070619.1, read as the reverse complement.
GGGAAAGTATGGAGGGATGGGGGGGGAGCCCAAGGATAATTGACTGTAAACCAGAAAATGTTGTAAATTCTTTGGAAAGATTTATTATTGTTGTTGTTGTTGTTGTTGTTGTTGTTGTTGTTGTTGTTGTTGTTTTAAAGGAATGTTTTGCTGACTTTCCTGTAAGCCTGTCTAGAGATGCAGAGAGGAAGCTTCCTGCCGGGAGTCAGGTGTTCCTCCAGGTGAGCTGAGGATGAGCAGGCGGGGCAGGAAACGCAAGTGAAGCCACACCGCCTTCCTGGCCTGGGCACGGGCGGGTCTGGAGTGGCGGAAGCCAGAGTCACCTGGAGTTGTTTTGCATCTGAACCTGCGTTGCAAACTATCACCTGCATTCACCTGCCCAGAGATGAACTCCAACTCCCAAGGATCAGGGGATCATAGAACCACAGAATTGGAAAAGTCCCCCAGGGGCCATCCAGCCCAACCCCTTCTGCAATATTATCTCAGAAAACCAAACTGAAATAATAATGTGCAATGGTGCACCTGTGCATGCACAGAGTGCATTTTTCGCTTGCAACAAGTGGTCTAAAATGCTTCCATTTCTGAGAGAGCGAGGGAAAATCCCACCCTGTGTCTAAATATAGCCCAAAGCATTTGAGGATAATTCCCTGGTTCCCCACCCCTCCTATCTCTCCATCCTGCTCCTAAAGGAAGGCCTTTTTCTCCAGGCAGACTCCAAATCAACAAAAGAGGCCAGATTGACAGGCCCTAAAAGCCTCAGAGAAGAGGCCTCTGGGAGGCTCTTGGCGACTGTCTGGGGAGCAGCAAGATAAACCCCAAAAGGGCACAAATGTGGGTCTCCGCAGCCACCAGGAATGTGCTCTGCAGGCCTTATCGCTGCCCTTCCAGGAAGTCCTTTTAGGCTCTTGAACAAAGCTAGTCTCTGCTTGATAGGGGGAAGGAGAATCTTCACTGCAAAAACGAAAACGCAAAAATTGCACCCGCCCTGTTCATGTGAATTTTGTGCCATTTGGTGGTGGGGGTAGTAATTATGAGGCTGAGACTTTAGCAGTTTCCAGTCCATTCCTGGTGGTCCCAATTCCAGGTGCTCACATGAGGGCTTAAAACCCAAAGTGACCCCCGCAGACCCCCTGGGTGTTAAGACGGGCAGAAGGGGTTCTGCAATGCAGGAATGGTGGCTCAAGAATCCCCAACAGGTGGCCACCCAACCTCTGCTTAAAAGCCTCTGATGAATCATAGATTTGTAGCATTGGATGGGACCCCCAAGGGTCATCCAGCCCAACCCCCTGCAATGCAGGAAAATTGCACTTCATGAATCCCTGGTGGATGGCCAGCCAGCCTCTAGACCAGGCATCACCAACCTGTGGCCCTCCAAATGTTTTGGCCTACAACTCCCATGATCCCTAGCTAACAGGACCAGTGGTCAGGGATGATGGGAATTGTAGTCCAAAACATCTGGAGGGCCAAAGGTTGGGGATGCCTGCTCTAGACCCCCCAGCAAGGCTTTCCTTATCATCTTTTTAAGAAGAGCTTCGCCAAACTCACAAAAGAGGAGAAGCCTTCTTGGCTTTTAGCCATGACTACTAAAAATGGAGCCTCCACCTCAAAGAGCAGTTTACCTCTGAGCTATGGTTTCCCAGGATGGGCAACTGGTTAACCAGCCCTGGAAACAGGATGTTATGCTGGATGGAGCCTTGCTGCCATGTGAATATCTTTTTGCAAAGTATGCTCTCTCACCCCCCCCCCACAGCGTTAATTCATAATAATAATAACAACCTATTTCTGCTTGTGAAGGGAAAGTCTCTTCCTGAGATGCTTAGTCAGATGGGCAGCAGCAAAAACATCAGGCAGCTCCCATGCAAATGTCCCCAGAGGAAATTGGCACTGCGGCTCCGTCTCTCCACCCAGCCCACATCCAGGATTTGTGCATGAGAGAGGGATCTATTAGCTGGGAGGTTGTTGGTTCATTTGATCTGGACGGGTGCAAAGGAAGTTGTGTCCTTTGTGAGCAATTGTGGTCCACCAAGACCCCGAGATCCTTTTCACATGTCCTGCTAGTGAGCCAGGTGTTCCACATCCTACATTTGTGCATCTGGTTATTCCTGCCTAAGTGCAGGAACCTTACATTTGTCCCTATGAAAATTCATTTTGTTAGCTTGTGCCCAGGTCTCCAGCCTATTTAAGATCATTCGGGGCAACCTTTTCACATTCTGCATTTGGGATTTTTGACCCTTCAAAGCAACAGAAAAGGAACTTGCAAAAGTCAAGGAATCATTTAATGTGTCTTATAGCGGGGGCGGGGGGGTTGTCCTGTGCAACACAGATTAGCACGCACCCCCCCCCCCCGCTCCCAACTGCCAACTGTAATGGGAGTTGTAAGTCAAATAATGTGTCTGTCTGTCTGTCTATCTATCTATCTATCTATCTATCTATCTAATCACCACTCTACTTTTGACTTTCTTCTCCAGCAGTCACAGAACCAGAGCCGCAATGCAGCTTCGGTAGAGTTGCTGGCTTCCAGTTCAAAACAGCCACTACAACCTAAGCTGCTAGCCCTCATGCCACATTGACTTGGAAGCGTGCAGACGGAAACGTGCCGTGACAGATCAGGAGCCAGGAGGGCGGCTGAGTAAGCAAAAGGTTTCTGCTTGCCATGAGTAACAAAAGGCAGAGAGAATTATGCAGGCCGTATGCAAACCTGTTTGACTTGCCTGATGCCTATAGCTTGCCAAATTATTATCATTAATTTAATAGTGGGTGGGTGGGTTGTGTTTTTTGGGGGGGGGTAAAGGGGGTTCACGGAAAAGAAAGGCAGCAACAAAACAGGAGACAGAGAGCCCCAAATAGTTCATTTCTAAATTTCATTTCATACCCTTGAGGAAGTGCTTCCTGTGATTGCAGTGCAGGGGTTGGGCTGGATGACCCTTGGGAGTCCCTGCAATTCTATGGATCTATGAAAAAGGTCAACTTTTAAAAGAACCACCTTGCATTTGGCAAGACAGTTTGTTTACATGGTGTGTTTTTTTTAAAAAGTACAGCTGTATTTGTTGTTTAGAAAAAAAAGAAAACAATATACATATACAGATGTAGTCAGGCCTGAAATGTCTCATTCCAGCATGCTATAAATAAATCCCATTTTGCAAGGCGTTGCTCTGGGTGTGACGCTGCTCCCTGGTTTCTTGCAACATGTTGGTTTGGGTAAGAAGGGCACGCTCCGAATATGTTTACTCCACAACCTCAATCTCAAGTCCCAGGCAAGCCATTGAGAAAATGACAAATCTGATGGCAGTTCATAAACAAGGAAGATAGCAGATGGCTGCATGCTGAGTCAGCTAAGTGTTCTCGGCTCTGACTGGCAGGGTGAAGGCTCTCTGTGGTGTCAGACTCAGGGTGCTGGACCACCGAGCTACAGCGCTTCATGTAAAAGCGAGCCAAGGCTCCAAACGTCATGCTTCTGCACAAAAGAGTGCTGTCAATAGTCGCCACAGTGAGTTAGATGCTTGGTCCATGTAGCTCAGGGCTGCTCCACACTGACTGGCAGCAACAGTTCTCCAATGTTTCAGACCCGGGAGCCTCTCTTAGCCCTGCCTGGTGATGCTGCCAGCGGGGATGGAGCATGCCAAGCAGGCACTCTGCCACGGAGATCTGCTCCTGCACAAGGAACATTTTAAAGCAGAGGTTGGGCAGCCGTCTCTCATGGATGCTTGAACTGAGAATACTGCCTTGCAGGGGGTTGGAGTAGATATCCCTTCCATATATAATTCTATGATTCCTGCAATGCAAGCCATTGGGGGGGGGGAGTGTAAGACAGAAGAAAATAAACTTATTAAAACCAGGGGCTGAGAGGCGAGGCTCTCTTGCGGAGGCATCCAAACGCCTCAAGAACACATCTCAGGCCTTCTCCCTTCGGAGAGGAGCGATGGCACCGCCAAACCCTCCTCCGGTGAAAGGGCTGTGTGTGGAAATGCTGGGATTGGGGCCAAGAGGCCTGCTCACCTTCCCCTGCCAAGCCGGTTGGGCAGCCTGTTTCTCTCGGCGAGGGGGGGCAACAGCGGCTCTGCCGCACGGTACCGGATTTCCGCTTGGGTGTCGGCAAGGGTGACTTGCCGGGAGACGCGTGAGGTGCAGGGTGGGGCCCCAGAAAAACAAGCACAGTTTGGCAGCCACAGGGAGGACTGGGCTGGCCCTTCGCCTCGGCTTTCTCCCTTCGTCGGCTGAGCAAAGGGCCAGACATCCTCGGGGCAGAAGGACTCAGTGCATCTTGCTGCGCATTAATGAAAATGCAAAGCTTGGGCACATGATGGGGTCCACTCTTCTTCTTTCGCAGGAGCATGAGGTCTGGAACCTTATTTATCTGTTGCTGTCCAACAAATGTTTGCATCTCACGAAGCCGAATGTCAGAAGATTCCTGCACCGCAGGGTGTTGGACTACAGGACCCCTGGGTTCCCTTCCAAGTCTACAATTCTACAGCTCTGTGAAAGAAAGCAATTCTTCACATGGCACGTGGTTAACCTGTGGAACTCCCTCCCCCAGGAGGCAGTTGATGGCCACTGACTTGGAAGGCTCAGAAAGGGGGTGAGGTGATCGATGGCCACTAGCAAGGATAGATCTTCTCTGCCTCCACAGCTGGAAGGGGTGATGCTTCTGTGTAGCTCAGCTGGTGAGAGCCTGGTGCTGATAATGCCAAGCTTGCAGGATCGATCCCTCTATGGGGCAGCTGCATGTCCCTGCATTGCAGGGGGTTGGACTAGATGACCCCCAGGGTCCCTTCCGACTCCACCATTCTAGGATTCTAGGATTACCAGTTCCTGGAAACTGCAGGAGGGGAGAGTTGCTCTTGTACTCAAACCCTGCATGTGGGTTTTCCATAATAAACATCCGATCAGCCACTGTGAGAACAGGATGCTACACTGGATGGGCTCCCCACTTGGGGTCTGATTTGAAGCCAGGCTCTTCCCATCTTCCTATGGAACCTCTAGGTTCAGAGGCAGTCTATCTCGATTCCTACATCCTTAGGACTCTTTGGCCGCTGTGAGACAGGGTGGCAGGCAACATGGGCCACAGTTTTTGTATGTGCTGGAAGCCATCCAGTGTGGCTGGGGAAACTCTGCCGGATGTGCGGGGTATTATTATTATTATTATTATTATTATTATTATTATTATTAATCCAGGAGGATCTTTTTCAGGGGCTGGAGAGGGGGTTCTGCAATTATTAAGGGAACTTAAAAGCATGCTTAGGAAGCCCCTGCCCCCAGGCAGGCTTCTGAGATGTCAGGAACTGAGGGTTAGGAAGAACCTCAAAGCAGTAATGCAGACAGAAAGAGAGACATGATTAGCACTGGGACCCCAAAGACTAGACAAAGTCCATGCCTGCTTTGAAGATTCAGCTCTTTCTTATCTGCAGTCACCTTATCAGCTCAGAAGGCAACCCGAAAGCGAGCCTCCTACCCAAGGGAGGACTAGACTGGTGGGGTTTCCCCTGCTGCCCCTCCCCACCCCGGGGTGTATTTTCTGCAACATGCAGTTGTTGCAACAGTAAGTGCATTGGTGGTGGATTTGCACCAGACCACCCAAACTCCATGCAAGCGCTTGGGACCCTCAAGTCTTGTGTGCAGAGACCCCCCCCCCCCCGGTCTCAGGTTCAGGCCCTGAAATCTTAGGGTTTGGGATGCTGCTGGAAGTGGCGAGTTCTGCAGAACCTGGGAGGCCACCCGTCAAGAAGTCTTTCACTGCAATCCTCACGTTTCATGGGGTTGGGCTGAATGACCCCTGGAGGTCCCACCCAGCCCTACAATTCTATGACGTGAGGAGATGCTGGACTCTCCTTCAACGGAGGCCTTCAAACAGATGACCATCCTTCGGGTCCCTTCCAACTCTACGATTCCTGTATCACAGGGGGTTCAGCTGGATGACCCCTGGGTACCCCCAACCCTACAATTCCATGACCTGGCATCCCTGGCACATATTGCCTGCAAAGCATGGCTGCCTATATGCATTCAGTGAACGGCCCTGAGATTCTCGGATGAAGGGCAGGATAAGTAAACAAAAGAAAGAGAAATAAATGAAGCTGGTTGCAAAGGGTCCTTGTGCACCCTCAAAAAGACCCCCCCCCCGGAACTCAGCCGGAGCTGCTGCCGGACGGGTCCAGGCACACAGGCCTCCTGAGCTGGGCTCTTTCCCTGGGAGGGGAGACTTTGCTTTCCTTGGCTGGAGGGGGCGGCACCTGGAACTCCTTCCCTTGCTCCGGGAACCAACTCTCTCTCTTCCCCAATTCTCTCCCTCAAGGCTGGTGCTGAGTCAACGCTTCCCAGACACGCGAAAACGCTGAGCAACGTCTCCAGGAAAGGGGCCTCCTCCTTCCGGAGAGAGCCGGGAGCAGGTTCCCGCGGAGCCAGGCCTGGTCGGCAGCCAAGCAGCCTCTGCCCTGGCATGGCCCACTGCCCCCGGGCCCGATCCTGGGCGCACTGCCTCTCCAGATGCTGCTTCTCCCCAGCACCAGACGTTCAGAGTCCTAAATAAAATGAATAAGGTTGGATGGCCGCCTGAGATTCCTGCCTTGCAGCGGGCTGGGCTAGATGATCCTTGGAGTTCCCTTCCAACTCTATGATTCCATGGTGTGTGGTTTTTTAAAAAAAGTTTGATGTTTTATTGTGTTTTTAATATTCTATTGGGAGCCTCCCAGAGTGACTGGAGCAGCCCAGTCAGATGGGCAGGTTGTTATGGGAACTTAGCCCCTGGGAAGACAGGAGGCCCCTTTGGGGCCCCTTTGGGCCCCGATCCTGCAGCCAGGCTCTTCTATCTTCAACCCTGAGATCCCACAAGGTGTCATGAGGGCCACCAACTTGAGTGGTTTTAAAAGAGGACGAGAGGAATTCATGGAGGGAGGCAGAGCTGTCAGCGGCTACCAGCCTCCTACTAGAAACAAGGTGCTGGTCCTCATGTTTTTATGGAACTGCAAAGCTCTGCAGTTAAATCTGGTTGCCCTCTCCTCATTTCAGGATTCAGGCGCCTTGGGGTGCTCTTTGGCTCTGATGCGCTGGCACCCATCCCAGGCAGAGGAGCCACCCTGACTGGCCAGGGTGCCTCTTTACTGGTGGGGTGGGTGGCGAATATGAGAGGCCTGGAGGGAGAGAGGCAGGGCAGGAAGGGCGGGGCAGCTCCCTCTGGCACCCAGGAAGTGCTCCAGCTGTGAAGGAGGGGGCATCAAGTGGCAATGAGTTCTGAGGCTCTGGCTTCCTGGGAGAGGATCTGTGCAGCCATCCGGGGGGGGGGAACGCACCCAGGCCGCATGTGCGGAAGCACCTGAGTCAGGGGTGACGGGTTCTGACACGCACCTGCGCAGGTGTGTTGCGGAGAGGTAAACAAGGCACCAAACGCTCCCCTCTGGCAGGGGCTCCTGTGCTGCTCAGCAGGCAGAAATGCAAGAGGCTTCTCCTGCACACAGACACAGTGGCAGAAGCTGCACCTGTTGGTTTTCCGCCTGCCGCAAGGCAAATCCCAGGCTGGGGGTGGTTGGGAAAGCAATTGGAAATAAAACCAACAGAATCATAATTATATGACAGAAATTGTACTTAATATTCCAGGATGCAAAAGAGCACCAGACTCTGAGTCTCAGGGTTGTGGGTTCGAGCCTTACCTTGGGCAAAAGATTCCTGCATTGCAGGGGGCTGGACTAGATGACCGCCGGGGTCCCTTCCAACTCTACTATTCTATGGAAAGGCCTGGCACATTTGCAAATCCAACCTGATGCTAGATTGTGGGAAGGGCTGCAAAGCTCAGTGGGTGGAACACCTATTTGGCATGCAGAAAGGTCCCAGTTCAGTCTCCAGGTATGACCGGGACCACCTACACCTGCTGCTGCCAGTCAGTGCAAGCAATGCTGAGCAAGATGCACTCGCTCTAAAGCCATCCTAGCTCCATTAATGTGTGACCCCAAAATTTTGGATTGCCCCAAACTGATGCCAACATTTTGGGCAAGCTTTGTACCATTTTGTGCCTCCCCCAAAGTGAGCAACTGACATTCAAACCGGGGTGACAACCTGGTTCCATTGGCTCCAGACTGGTGCCAAGCGCTGTGCTGGTTTTGTACCATTTTGTGTTGTGAACCCTGCTTTCTGCATCGCCCACAAAACTGAGTCATTGACACTCACACCAGGGGCCACAGGGACACCCCAAAACCCAACCTTGTCCAATTGACTGCAAAGGGGGGCATGAAACATGGGGTTCACGGCACAAAATTAGCACTAAGCTTTGGCACCAGTTTGGGGGGATCTGAAATTCCAGGTGACCCATTACTAATGCTCTCCATCCTTTGCTCAAAATAGTGAGGACTAGCACCTTGGTTTATTTTAAGAAAGACAGTGGGCAGAAGCTCCCAGTCAGTGTGGGCAACCCTGGGCTTAAATGGCCATGCACGAGTTCCACTCTTCCTCCTGGGGGGCTGCCAGTGTGAAACCAGCTTCCCCAGGGAGCTGTCCTGCAAGGGGTGGGGGAAAGCTGGCACAAACCCCCAAGGGACGGGGGGGGGAGCAGGTGACCTCCCCCCCCCCCCGGGCTGCAAATCCACATTCCCATGCAAACAGTGCAGGCTGACGTCAGTCTCCGAGGAGAGCAGATCCCACGTCAGGGCCGGCCGGCAGCCTCTCTGTCATGGGGGGCGGTCACGTCAACGTCCAGAGGAGGCCTGAGCTGGCCGCGGCTCATCTGCAAGACCCCCTTTTTGCCAATTATTCTTATTAGCTTGCCAAATTATTACAAATCAAGCTGAATGAATTCAATTTAATACAATTTCCCAAAACGGTTTCCTGCTCTCCTTACAAGACCCCTTTGCTCGGGGGTCACGGCTCCCTCCAGGACCCAGCAGCCACCGGCTTCCTTTCCCAGGGGAAAACAATCCCCCCACCTGAGACCCCCAGGCTGACCCACAACACCCCCCCCCAATTCTTACTGACTGGCTGTGGCATAAACATTGGCAGTGTGGGAAGATGGGCAGGCTCCTCTAAGCTGCCTTGGCTCCCTCCTAGGGAAATCAAAGAAATCACAGAAGTCCAACCTCCTGCAATGCAGGAACAGGTAGCTGCCCCATGCAGGGATCGAACCTGCAACCGTGGCGTTATCAGCACCAGGCTCTCACCAAGGGAGCTAGAGAAGGAGGGGAGGGGGAGAGATAGTACAGCCCTGAGCTGAACTCTCCTTGCCGACAAGGCATGGCCTCACAGAACAGTGGAGTTGGGAGGGGACCCCCAAAGGCCATCCAGCTCAACCCCCTGCAATGCAGGGATATTTTGCCCAATGTTGGAATCGAACCCACAACCCAGAGATCACTGAGGTAGGAAGTGCCTCCTGATCAGGCCAAATGGAGCACGTCCAGCCCAAACTCCTGCCCTCACAGTGGCCAACCAGATGCCGTTATTGACATCCTGGAATAGTAGAGTTGGAAGGGATCCCGAGGGTCATCTAGTCCAACCCCCTGAGATTCCTGCACTGCAGGGGGTTGGACTAGATGACCCTCAGGGGTACCTCTCAACAATTCTACCATTCTGTGATTCTATCTCCTCATGTGTGTTTGTGAGTCACAGCTTGAGGCAGAGGCAGCTCTCTAGGTTCCCAGGTTCAGTGGCCAATTTTATAAATAGCAGCCGGGGATTCCTGGAAGGCACTCATGGGTTTAATGGGGAGGCAGGTGCTTCTCCCACGCCTGTGAGGAACCGCGTGGCGGGTGGAAAGAGACCCCGGGGGAAGTTGGCAAGGCGCCCGTTTCTCCCCTCTGCGCAGCACCTCCCCAGGGGTCCTGATGGAAACACCTTGAAGCCATTAGTAGAGCCTCCATGTTCAAGAGCTGCCTGCTGCAGAATGCCAGCTTGCAGGGGGCAGAGGAAAGGCGGTCTTGCTCATGGCTTCCTGCTGCTTTGGATCAGCCCCCAATCTGGGTATGTAAGTGGCGCAGCCCCATAGAACAACAACAACAACAAACACAACAAATTATTATTATTATTAGCCAAATCCTGGCATTCCCTGCCCCTCTCAGGGTTTGGGACAAGGTGGTCTCCAAATCACTGCCCTGCAACATTTGCTTTTGAATCTCCGATGCTGCACAGAATGCAGAATCGAAACTGCCTCCTTCCAACGGTCCATGTAGAGCAGTGCTGTCTGCACTGGCTGGCAGCATCGGCTATCTAGGGTTTCCGAACGGGGACAAATCCCAGTCCTGCCTGCAGATGCTACCAGGGATTGAACCCGAGGCCTTCTGCATGCCAAGCAGCTGCTCTGCAATGCTCCAGACCTCATGCTCCCAAACCATTTTTGATTTAAACAGAAACGCAAGAAGCTCAGAACATCTCTACACTGGCGGGCAGCAGCTCTTTGGTATTTCTGCCTTGGGGCAATTCCAAGCCTTGCCAGGGACTGAAGCAAATACATTCTGCATGCCAAGCAGGTGCTCTCCCCACTGGACCATGTGACTGTCTCTGCCCCAAAGAAAAGACAATCTGCCCCTGCAGTTCCCACCATGTTGCAGAGCCCAGTCAGGTGATTCACCGCAAAGGATTCTTTCTCGCCTTCTTTAGGGATCCTGTGCCCAGGAGATCTGGGAGCCTCAGGCTCCCTCCACAAATTACGTAAAGCCCCGAGCGCACACACGCAAGCGGGGTGACGAAGGCCAGCTGGCATGAATCCTGCTGCTGACTTGCCACAGAAGCTCTCAGCCCTGCAGCAGCAGCAGCAGCAAGGAGGAGGAAGGGATCGTGGGAAACTAGATCCAGTGCAGATCCCGGCCGTCCTGGCAGGGTTGAGTCAGGGTATGATCGCACATGCTCTGGACAGATGCCAGGACAAGGCACAGGCTGAGGACACGCCATTCATTTGGAGCATGTCCAAAGCCCATTCTTTCTTCCTCTCCAAAGTGTGCACTGAGTGAACAACAGCAACAACAGCAACAACAGCAACTCTTAGCAACCTGATCTCCAAGAGGCCTAGCCCCCTGCAAGGCAGGAATCTGCAATACAGATCAATTGAAGTCAAGTCCTCATGCTTCTGATAAAGGGTGGATTTAAATGCAGCCAGCTGCTCATTGCCCCTTTTAGAACCATAGAATTGCAGCATTGGAAGGGACCCCCAACGGACATCTAGTCCAACCTCCTTCAGTGCAGGAATCTCAGCCAAAGCATCCAGCTCAGCAATCTCCCACCTTCAGCATTCCTTCAGGGTTGCAGGTGGGGGATTCTTCCAAGCCCTGCCAGGAGGCGCCCCAAGGGATCAAACCTTCTGCATGCCAAACAGCTGCTCTGCTCTCCTCCACTGCCAGAGGATCAGCCACTGCAACAGAGCATTTCTTGTGCCTAAGCAGAACCAGATGTGTGTTTTCCTCTCCGCTGGTTTCTCGTGAGACGCTTGGCGGGGAGGAATGGCTGTCTGGGCCTCTCGCCCACTGACCGCACAGCCTCCCAGCTCAGCCGCGGGACAGAGAGGCCGCAGAGCCCACGCAGGGGTCTCCCAAATCCACTGCCCCACCACGCCCCTGCTGCCTGAGTCAGGGCGTCTAGCCGGATGGGGATGTCCAGGTCTAGCTGTGGTCACAGGAACGGATTCCCTGGCATGATAAGCTCAGACCACAGTCATCCCAGCTGGGTGACTTTCTCTCAATTCAGTCAAATGACCAAAGGAAGTCCTTCTTCATTTTGCACAGAGCTAAACCCTGGAACTCCCTCCCACAGGAGGCAGGGAAGACTGCCAGCCTGTGTGGAGGAGGAGAGGGCTATTAGCCATTGTTGTTGTTGATGATGATATACTGCCCTCTATCAAACAATCTCAGGGAGGGTCACAATGGCTATGCTGTCACCTCCACAGTCTGAATCCTGGTTGCTGGAAACCACAGGAGGGAAGAGCTGCTCTTGTGCTCGGATCCTGCTCACGTGATTCCCATGATGCGCATCTGATTGGCCATGGTGAGAAGATGTCCCCCAGGCCCAGAGGCAGTCTATCTGGAATCCTGGGTTCTATGGGGTATTTGGCCCCTGTGAGCCCAGGAGGATGGACCAGATGGGTCCAGGCTTTTCCGAAGTTCTCCTGCTCTTGACCTGCCCTGGGGGTGAGGAGGCTTCCCTGCTTCCACCAGCTGAGCCTCTGGGCTCTGGCAAGTGACGCGGCTGGCTGCCTGGCTGGATGAGTCCTCTCTTTTCTTCTCCGCCACCCACCCAGTCTGGCTGCAGCCGAACCCCAGACATCTCCCAGGCCAGAGACTCTGAGCATCAAGCAAAACCCTCACGGTCGCCGCCTGCCAGGGTGTCTCCACTGCAGACAAGCCACTTCCTCTGGGGAGGCTGCAAAGAGAGCCCCCCCCCCGCAGCCAGGCCCCCTTTTGGGGCTCCTCCAGCCCCACTCCAGACTTGGCATGCAGAGAGTGAGAGGGTGGGATCCAGACAGCTGTCTAGGAACAGGCTGCCTCATAAAATCCTCGGCTTGTCTGAGCTTTGGCGGCCGCTGGCTTCCAGCCGAGAAGACCCAAAGGCAGGCAGGCAGGCTTCTCACAGCGCAGGAGTGTGGGGTTTGTCGGGGGGGGGGGAGTGCAATGGACACAACGCTGGGCCTGTGGGCAGCGCAGGGAACTGTGCCGAGTCTTCCATGCAACAAGCACAATGCTGAGATTCCTGCCCTGCAGGGGGCTGGACTAGAGGACCCTTGGGTACCCCTCCCAATCATACAATTCTATGACCAGGCAGCCCTAGCACCTCCTTCTTCCCTCTTTCCGCTTGCATATTCTGCCCGTTTCTCCTCTTTATTCTGTGCAGGCCCCTTGTGCTCCCTCTCTGCTCTTCTCCACATGTGCAGAGCATCAGAGCATTCCTTGGATTGAAGGCTGTCACTCAGAGTTCCTGGGTGAACTGCAGGAGCTTCAGGTGGTTGAGTAATGTGCCCAGTTTTCAAGAACCTTTGCATGAGTAACAGCCAAGTGACTGCATTCAAGCGACGCAGACCATGGAATGCAGAACTTGTCTCACATCAGACCAACGCTCATCTGCATCAGCATTGCCTGCACTGGCTGGCAGCAGCTCTTTGGGATTTCAGACGGGGGATCACGCTATTCCCAGCACTGCGGGGACCTCAGACCTCTCTATCCCCCAGCTTCAGATTAAATCACAGTCCACAGCAGTGCAGGGAAAGGATGTCTTATCCCAAGCGGGTGGGTGGCCTGGCTGCCTATGTTCTTATTCATTCTGAACAGTGAGGACTAGACTCTTTATGCCCTTGCTCAACGCTTTCCGCTGCATCGTATTGGAGGCAGCAGGAGTGAATTCTCCATTTGCATTCTTGCTTCCCCCGCAAGCCTCTGCAAATTAGGGAGAGCTTTCTGGCAGCAAGAGGGAGCGCCAAATCTTCCAGCTCTCACACTCCTGAAATGAGGGGGCTAAAAAGTTGTAATGTGACTTGGGGATTTCTAAGATATTTGGGTTAAATGAATACTTGAGAATTTCTGCTCTCCGGAGTTCAGCTGATCAAGACCTGGGCAAACTCTTGGGTCCCACCTGGGATGCAGAATCTGCCCCATCACCCGGGATGAAGAGGAGGAGGAGGATGGCAAGCCTCTCTGCCGGCCTGCAGATCCTGCTGGGCCGAAACCAGGCAGCAGCCGGAGGACTGAGTCAACTGTTGGCAGGGGCCCAGGCTGGGCAGGGAGGGACAGAGGAAGGAGGCAACTTCCTCTGCTCTCTGCTTTGGGCTCCGAAATCCGGGCAGATGGGAGGTTGTGGGTGAGGCTGGCCTGGGTGCAAGTGCTGCGGGCAACCAGCTCCACCCTTAACCTGCACAGCCTCTGCAGGGAAGCAGGTCCCTGGAAATGCAGGCGAATCCTTGTGCACGACTGGCTTTGCCAGGCCCTCCCTGGCTATGGCAGGTCAGGAAAGGGCACCCCAAAAGACCGAGGGGAAGATGGAGAGATGCCTTGAGAGGAACGGGGTGCAGCGTTAGGGGAACAGGCGAGGGAGAGGTGATGCCAGGCATGGAAAGGGTGGACAGGGAAAATGCTGGCCTCTAGGAGGACAGGATGTTAGATGGGACCCCTTTGGGCTGGACCCATAGACACCTGGCATGGTATTTTTGGAAGCAATTTGCAGAACACACCCACCCACCCTGATCTGCCCATCAAGTCCAGAGTCCGAAAGGGCCCAGCTGCCCCACTGTGGGAACTCCTGGCAGAGGATCAGGGTGTGCAGAGAGGCAGCTGCCTGGCCTGTGTTTGCCGAGCGCTGGAGGGAAGAGCGTGTGCCCAGGAGGGAAGGGAGCGTCCCAGCCGACCTCTGCCTGGCCACCTGCGCCCACCCTGGCCCCCCGCCACTGGGAGTGGGTGCTCCCGGGAGGGCAGGCCAGAGGAGGAGGAATCCTAGAGTCCTGGAGTTGGAAGGGACACCCGGGGGTCATCTAGTCCAACCCACTGCATGGAGGACCATCTGAGAAGGAGGAAGCACCCATAAATGTTAGGGGGCCCTTTGAGCAAAAGAAGAAGGCAGGGGGCGGTGCCAGTTTGCATATGAGAATTTATAGGGATGGATGCATTGCTGTTTGGGGGGGGGTGAGCGCATTTTGCAGAATGGGGACCCATCCTGTCCAGGACCCTGTCCTCACAGGACCAGACATCTCAAAGGGAAACCCGCCAGTGGGTTGTGAGAGCAGCAGCCTCCTCCTGCTCTTGTTCTCCAGCGTTGTAAGGTAGACCATCTCTGTCCAAGGAGGCTCTGTAGAGAAATCGCAAGAAACTAAGGAGAACCCAGAAGCAGCAGCAGCAGCAGCAGCAGCTGGATCAGGCCAAAGAGTCCAGTCTGGCATCCTGTCCTCCCAGTGGTCAAACACCCCTAAGGACCAAGGAATTGGGATAGATTGCCTCTGGGTCTGGAGGTTCCATAAGGACAGAAGAAGAGTCTGGCTGCTGGATGAGACCCAAAGGGTCAGTCCCAGATGCCCCTAATGGGAAACCCACAAGCAGGACGCAAGGGCACTTCTTCCCAAGGATTAATTATTTCAAAATGTGTTTTAAAATATATTTTCAATAAATAATAATAATAATAATAATAATAATAATAATAATAATAATAATAGTTATTATTCATACCCTGCCCATCTGGCTAGGTTTTTGTAGGCTGCAAATGACAGGCGGGAGAAACCCCCAGATTTGCAAGAAAGGTACATAAAACAGCCATAAAACTGTGCTTATTCCGATTATCCCAAGTCTCATAGCGTGTGACGGAGTTTCCAAGTTCCTGCTCCCTGATCTTCCTGCCTTGCAGGGGGTTGGCCTTTTAGCTGTTCTCAGTGGTGAATTGGGGGCCTCTTCTCCCCCCTTTCTCTCTTTCATAGCCCAGTCTGGGGGAAAAGTGTCTAGTTTTTGTCTCCCTCCATGGAAGCAGATCTTGGGGGACACAGGCTCAGAAACCAGATGAAGTAGTTTCAATACAATCAAGTGGGGCTTTTGATGCCCTTTGCCAAATCCTTCCAAAACAGCTTGCAATTCCTCTTTTTTACTATGATCCTATACTCATAGAATCGTAGAGCGAGAAGGGACCCTGAGTGTCATCTAGTCCAACCCCCTGCAGTGCAAGAATATGCAGCTGTCCCTTATGGGGATTGAACCTGCAATCTTGGTGTTATCAGCACCACGCTCTAACTAACGGAGCTATGGATTCACCGCTGCAGTTCCCTGTCCCTTTGTTGGCTATTTGCAGGTTAGTAGCACTGCAGAGAGCTTGCTGGGGAGACCATGCATTAAAAAGGGACTCAAAAATAACTTTATCAAGGTTTTAATAACAAAAACAAAAACTCCTTTTACACTAAAGATAACAACAACAAACCAGACCCAACCACCAACCCATCCCCCAGGGTAATGGGAGAGGAGCTAGGTGCTGCTCTTTATATACTAGACCCAGTTGCTGACACAGCTTGATAAACACAACTCAGCAGCACCTGCTATGTTTCACAGCTGCAAGACTGGGTCCCGTTATTTGCCCTGGCCCTGGCCCTTAAAGACATACACAACTTGTGAAACAATAATGAACCTTTACATTTTACAGTGACCAGTCAACAGAGAAAGCAGAGAGGGCAAAGGCTCTGTGTCACTCCCCAGGGAGGAGTGGGGCCAGCACTGAGGACAGCCTGCCTCTTGCACTGGGTTGGAGCTGCAATCCCTCGACTTCTGTTCCATACAGGACTCTGCCCCAGTCACCCTTAGGTGGATGCAGCTTGGACGTTCTAGCAGCCTTGAACGGTTACCTCGCTGGCCTGACCTTTGGACAAATATGTGCTCCAACTTAAAATAAGGCTGCTCAAGAGGCTGTGATGGTTTGGCATCATTCAGCTTTGATAAGACACTGAGCCAAGGAGGTTCAGCCAGTGTTAGCCCTACTCTGAGTAGACCCATTATTTGCCTTGGCCCTGGCCCTGAAAGACATACACAACTTGTGAAGCAATAATGAACCTTCACATTTTACAGTGACCATTCAACACCCTTTCCCTCAGAGTGCACGGCTGGGCTTGCTTCCTCGAGTCGCCTGGGCCTCTGCAGCGGCCAGTGGGCAGCCCCTCTCACCTTTGACCCCAGGCTGGCCTTTGCAGCAGGTGACTTGGTCTGGTGACTCTTGGGGCGACGGCCAGCTTTGAGAGGATTTCGGGTGGGGTGAACTTCCTCCCTGGGTCTCTCCCATCTCCTGACTTCCCCTTCACATTCTTCTCCCCCCAAGTGACGTCCTGCCCAGCCCCACTCGCTGACAAACGGTGGAGGGGTGTGGGTCAGGCCGTGCCCTGCCAGTAGGTTTCCGAGGAAATGGCTCCCGCAAAGGGGGTCCTGGGGGGTCCCCGACAGGGTGGTGTTGGGGGGAAGTGTGTGGCTTGGCCCCCCTGCCCAGGGAGGGAAAGGGCGAGGGCTGCGCTGCCCAGCGTGCAGAGGGGGCAACGCCCCAGGGACCGCCCATGGCTGGCTTCCAAGGCACATGCAGAGTTGAGCTGCGTTATGTTCCCAGTCTGAGTGCTCAGCCCAGGGGGAGAGGACATAACTTCAGTGTCGCCAAAGGGGCCTGTCTAGGCCTAGGAAGGACCTAGGAATCCAGATAGACTGCCTCTGGCCCTGGAGGATCCTTGAGAGCCTAAGGAGAGCAAGTTGGATCAGGCCAAGGGGACCAGCCATCCTTCCTCACAGCGGCCAAGCAGACCCCCCAAAGGATGCCACTGTATTCTGCTCTGGTCAGACCTCACCTGGAGTACTGTGTCCAGTTCTGGGCACCACAGTTCAAGAAGGACACTGACAAACTGGAACGTGTCCAGAGGAGGGCAACCAAAATGGTCAAAGGCCTGGAAACGATGCCTTATGAGGAACGGCTAAGGGAGCTGGGCATGTTTAGCCTGGAGAAGAGGAGGTTAAGGGGTGATATGATAGCCATGTTCAAATATATAAAAGGAGGTCACATAGAGGAGGGAGAAAGGTTGTTTTCTCCTGCTCCAGAGAAGCGGACACGGAGCAATGGATCCAAACTGCAGGAAAGAAGATTCCACCTAAACATTAGGAAGAACTTCCTGACAGTAAGAGCTGTTTGACAGTGGAATTTGCTGCCAAGGAGTGTGGTGGAGTCTCCTTCTTTGGAGGTCTTTAAGCAGAGGCTTGACAACCATATGTCAGGAGTGCTCTGATGGTGTTTCCTGCTTGGCAGGGGGTTGGACTCGATGGCCCTTGGGGTCTCTTCCAACTCTATGATTCTATGATTCCATGATTTGAGCACAAGAGCCACTCTCTTCCCCTGCAGTTCCAGCAAGAGCAGCAGCCTCCTCCTGCTCTTGTTCTCTGACATTCAAAGATAGACTGGCTCTGCCCATGGAGGCTTCATTTAGCCTACCTAACACTTAGCACAATCCCACCTGCACCCCTACTCAGAAGTAAGCCCCCTCCCAAACTCACTTCCTTTCTAGGTGGGCGGGAAGATGTTTTGTCGGCTCCTCTTTTTTGCGTTTGTGATTCCTGAGTAGCAGGGGGTTGGGCTGGATGTCCCTTGGGGGTCCCTTCAAACTCTGTGAAGGGTTTCACAGCTCTGTGACTCTGTGATTTATCTTAAATTAAAGCGGGGGGGGGGACGACTCCAAATCCACAGTTTTGCAATAGCTTTTGTTAGGAGTACGAACCCCAAATGTCACAAATGTTCTGAGAAGTTTTTGGCAGGTTGAGATCTGTTTTATAAATAGCCAGGAATTTGGCAGGACAGATTCTTCCAACTGCGTATAAAAACAGTTTTGAACTTTTAAGGGAAAACAGGACCAGCTGATTAGAAAAAACACAAGGTGGATCCAATAAATGGAGTCGTTTGTTTTTTATTTTAATTTTTTTTAAAAAAAGAAGCAATGAACGTGGAAAGGAAAAAGGAAAATCAAGTGCTGCCTATTATAGTGGATGGAATATTCTGCTTAATGGGAACTTCTTAATCTTATTTATAGACTGCATTGGGCTTTGGTGAAATGCAAGGCAAATTCTGAATCACTGTTCAAGCAGTGTGTGGGGGGGTTAATTTATATTTGTGTTTTAATCAGTATTACTTTTGCAATACAGGGGAGTGGATAAAGAAATGAAGCTGTGAGGGTCGGGAGCCAAGATGCAGAACAAAAGTTTTCTCTGCTTCCAGGAACATGAGGAGTTTGGGGGGAAATTTGGAGCAGCTGAGCTGGGAGGAAGACGGGGAATTTTTCCTCTGCATTCCTGGAATAATTCTAATAGTTTAAAGGATGCTTGTCTCTCTCCCCTTCCAACGCTGTCTGTGTTGAGGTTTTGATCTGGAAACATCAGGGGGAAACCAGCATGTTTTGGCCCCAGTAAGGCATCACCAGGCAGACCTGCCCTGAATCTCTGCAGAACTGCTGCCAGCCTGTGCAGGCAGTGCTGAGCTAAGTCAGGGCTCCCTGGGGGCAGTGGGATTCCCTAGCAGGGGCACCAAGTGGCGAGGGAGAAGCAGAGGGGCAAATGGCTCTCAGACTTCGGAAAGCCTGGACCGTGCTCCTCCCTTTTCATGGCATTGGGTGGGACCCCCAAGGGCCATCCAGCCTAACCCACAACCAAAGAACCCCTAATTTTGTCACATTAATTAAATAGCTCTAATTGGATGTATGAATAAATGTGCCATTTTGCATTTTGTGGCATTCTCTTCCTTAGCAAGGGGGCAGAGGAGAACGACCTTGATGACCAAGGGTCTGGAAACCAAGCCTGGTAAGGAACGGTTGCAGGAGCTGGGTTCTGAGAGGAGAGCCATCTACCAATATCTCAAGGAACAAGGTTGTTTCCTCCTGCTCTGGAGGGCAGGACTCGAACCCATGGCTTCAAGTGACAAGAAAGGAGATTCTGACTCAACATCAGGAAGAACTTTCTGGAAGTAGGAGCTATTCAAGAGTGGAACAGTCTCCCTCGGGAGGTTCAGGACTCTCCTTCCGTGGTGGTTTTTAAGCAGAGGTTGGACGCTGTCCAGGATGCTTTGTTGAATGGCGGCAGCAGCGGCGGGGGGGGGGGGCGAGCTGACCCTTGGGGCTGCCTTCCAACTCTACCATTCCATGACTTTTGCTCCCAGGAGCTCAAAGTGGTGCTCACAGGTCTCCCGCTCTTCATTTAAACCCTACAACAACCCTGTGAGGTAGGTCAACCCGAGAAACAGCGACTGGCCCCAGAGACATGCAGTGGGCTTTGTGGCTGAGCGGTGGGATTCAAACCCTTGTCATCTTCCCCAGGCCTCCTTTAATCCTCACAACAACAGCCCTGCAAAGTAGGCCAGGCTGAGAGAGAGGCTCTAATTTCACCGTCCTTCATGGATTCGAACCCAGGTCCCTCAGGGCCTGACACTCTCCCCCACTGCACTGCAGGACTCTGCTCCTCTCCCTGCGTGGAATTAGGCTGGGGGGCATATGCAAGGGGGGGCTGCCTTATATCCTGCGGAGAGCAGAGGCCTCATCCTGCCTGGGTTGCCTTGGGCGCCTGCCTTCTGCCGCCTCCCAGAGTAAGGAGCTGCTGGAGAAACCCAGTTCAGAGAGGCTCCTATAAATAGCCCTGCCGGGTTCCCGCCGGAGCTATTTCTGGCTCTTCTGGAGCTATAATTAACTTGCCTCCGCCGTCTGCCTGGCACCACAGCCAGCCGGGGGGAGAAGAGCGGGCCAGAGCCAGCGGCAGCCGCGCAGGGCTGGCGTTGCAAGGCCCGCTGCGTGGGAAGGGGGAAGGGGAGCCTGCCAGCAGGGCCTCAGCTGACCCCGGGAGAGCGGGCAGCAGAATTGCAGGACCCTCGCCCAAGGATCTTAGACCCATAGGGATTTGGGAGGGACCCAAGGGGTCATCCAGCCCAACCCACTGCGGTGACAGAGTTGGTGGTGGCAAGAAGTGGATTTTTTGGGGTGGAAAAGAGGGGCCTCCTCCTTCCGCAGCGCCTTCCTGCAGACCCTAAAGGGGGGCGGCTTTTCAATCCGGGGGCCGTCTTCCAGTCTGGGCAAAGGGGGACGGAGCGGCTCATGTGAGATGATAACTTTGTGCAGTCGGGTGTCTCCTCCCCCTGCGTTCTTCTCTGTCCTTCTCCCAGGGGCGCAAAGAGGCACAAACAGAGTTCAGGGGCGCATCTTCAGCCAGGCAAAGACCCCCAAGGAGGGCTTTAGGGTGCGGCTTGGGCAAATTCACAGAGGAGGAGGAGGAGGAGGAGGTGGGTGCTCTATTCAGGTTGCAAACCGGGACCCCTCTGACCCCCTCAAGTGGTTCCCTCGAGGGCTGGCCTAAAGCAGAGCCAGGACTCCCCACCCTGGAAAACAAGCCCTCCCCAACGCTCTCCACAAAACCCCCATTTTACACAACCAGTTTGTTCCCCTAGGGGCCAAGGTTCAGGGTGGTCCTCACCCGGAGTTTCCGCTCCCCCTTCCCAGTTTTGCACCCTTTGCTAGATAGTGCTGCACATCAGAAACACCCGCAAGGTGGGGGTGTGGAAATGCAGCAAGAAGCCAATGGAAAGCAGGATGGAGCCTTTTTAAAGAGGACCAGATGTCTTCTTGAGTTTTTTCTCCCAACTCCGGTTTCAGCACGATTTCCCCAGGGCATTTGGAGGCTGCACAGAGGATGGGGAGGGGGAGGTGTGGACAGGCCCCCAAACTGTGCAATTCCCTAAATAGAAGTTTTCAGAGCCCCCCACCACCCCCCCAATTGGAAAAAGGGCAGAGACGAGACGCTCCAGCAAAAGTGAGTTTTTAATTCGTTGTGTGATCAATATCCTTATTGTTTTAAACAGCAATTCCACAAAATATTAAACACTGCGAGGAAAGAAACTGGTCTATGGCACACGGGAAGAAAAGAACGACGAAGGGCTTGGCAAAAAGAGAAAGGAAACCAAGGAGGAGATGATCAAGCCTACGTTACGGACACGGGTTTTCACTTCCCTAAAAATACAATCTTTACAAATCTCGATTTGCTTTTGGCAACAATATCAGGATTTGGCAAATAAGAACAAGGAATTGGAGAAAGAATTCAAAAGCACAAAACACCTGTGTGGCAGGCATTCTTTTTTTCTTCTCACAAAAGAAAAACCACCTCTGAAATAAATGCATTTTAAGCTTGTTAAATTAAAAAGAGAACCTCGGAAAGTACTTATTTCATCAGTTTGGCAAAAAGAGAGAAGGGGGCAAATTGGCACCTTTGGAGAGTCAGGGGGACGTAAGGCCTGGATCTCTGGAGAAGAGATGTGGGTTTTTAGGGGGGGTCCCCCTGCTTCGGAGTGGGGTGCTGGGACAGGACAGCCGTGCCCCCTCCTCCTCCAACTGGAGCAGCGCAGAAGGAAGAGCTTGCAAGCGAGGGGCAGGAGGGTGGGGAGGGGGTTGCCGAGGAGGAGGAGGCCCTGGGGCATCTCTCTCTTGCCCCCCAGCCCAGCTGCCCAAACCCCCTCTTTGGTGCAGCAATGGCCCTGGGCAAGCAGGTGGAGAGGGCCAGGGAGCAGACATTCTCTGGCTGGCAAGCAAGGGGTTAAAGTGCCCCCCAGGGGAGAGGAGGGTCCATTTTTCTTTTCCAAGGACAGCAGGGACCGACTGCCAAATGAGGCCTCCTTCCCTTGGGGGCACCCGAGAGCAAACCTGCTGGCTTGGATGGATCCCCCCACTTTGGCCTGACACAGCTGTAGGGATGCCTCTGGGGCCTGTATGCCAGGGCAGAGCGAGGGGCCAGGGGCTTTGGGACGGGGCCTTTCCAATCTCTCTCTCCCCCTCCCTCCTTTCCTGGGCTGTGGGGTCCCATGGCCTGCCCCCCACCCCTTGAGACAGGCCACCTTCGGCCTCTTCCGACCCCCCGCAGCACCCCTGGCTGGCAGCAAAGGGAGCCTCCCTGCAGGGCTGTCGTCCGCAGAGTCCCCTCCGCTCTTCCCCCAAGGAGAGAACCTCCTTTCTCCCTTGCAAGGCGGGGGGCAGGAAGATGCCCACTTTCTGCCCCCCCATCAAGGAAGGAGCCTTTCGCTCTCTCATGAAGGAGGGAGTTGTTTATGGGGGACTCATGCAGGGAGACGCAGCCCTAGCAGGGCGAGGGGCTCAGGTTAGGAGGGGTGCACAGGAGGGGGTCTGCTCCCCAAGGAAGGGAGACTCTCCTCCTCCGTGGGGACAGGAAGGTGCCCCCTGCCCCCCCCAGCCCTGTCAGGGATTCTGCAGGGGGTCCGTGGCACTTCCAAGGCAGGAGCCACCTTGGGGAATGGCGGGGGCCAGGTCATGGTTCCTGCCTTCTCCCCACTGCTCCTGTGAGGCTTTTGAACCAAGGACTCCAGGGTGGGTCATTTGCAAAGGGGCACAGTGCGCAGACGCACGTGCAGAGAGCCCATCTCCCACAGAGCCACACCTCTGGTCTCACCTGCCAAGGGCCAAAGTGGGGAACTTTGGCGTCCAGGCTGACCCCGGCCCACCGGACGGACATCAGGGTGGTTTCCAAAAGGGCATGCCCGCCTCCCCCGCCCCCAAGCACCCCCTGTGCTCCTCCACCTGGCCAACTTTGTTCCTGGGATTGGGATCCCCCTGGGGGTCAGAATCGGACCTGGGCTTGGTGCAGTCTGCACCCTGATGGAGCCCCTCTCTGCCCCTGGCACGCCTCGGGTGTCCAGTGCCGCTGAGAGACAGACCAGGCAGGAGCAGGCTATAGGATGGTGCAGGGCTTCTTATCCTTGAAGGGGTTCTCAGAGGCTGGGACACCCACCAGCAGAGGGTCGTTCCTGGCCTGCTGCTCGCAGTAATTCATGAGCTCAGAGGAGGCTTTGGAGACCTGTGTGGGGAAGAAGGAGAGAGAGGAATGAGAGAGGCAACAGCAGGATCAGGCCCCCCTCTCAGCCTGTGCAGATGTGCCAGGGGAAGTCCGCAGGTGGGACTCTAGCACAAGAGAGACTGCCTGCCTGCCTGCCAGCCACGGAAAAGCGTTGCTGCCTCCGACTTTGGAGGCAGAGCCCCCCCCCCCGCTAGTAGGAAAGGGGCTGGCGATGGGGGGGGGGAAGGCTGCTTCAGATTACCAAAATACGAAGCACCTCACCATCATGGGCACAGCTGGGGGGGCAGGTGCCCGCCCAGTCAAGGAAATAAAGAAAAATACTTAACTAAAAGTCGATATTGTGGAAATATTTTGACAGTTTTTTCTGAGCACTTGTGGTAAAAAGGAAGTGATTTGAAACAACTGTTGTTGAGACATTTCGTTCCGAATCTGCTAGACGGAGCACGGGATGGGGACGGGGACGGGGTGTCCCGGCCCCTGGAACATAAATCCTGGCCACGCCCAGGCCCCCCATTTATTTAAGGCAGGAACCGCGTCTGGACTAATCTCAGGAGACCCACGAGACAAGGATGGAAACACTGAAGGACAAGACGGGAGATGTGTTTCAGCTCCATGCTTAGCAGGGGTCCCTCCATGCCCCCCCCGCCCCCCCTGTCCTCCTCGTCTTCCTTGGGAGACCTTGGAAGGTGCAGCAATGGGGCTTGGGGGCCACAGTTTTATTTCTGTCCCAAGGTCTCTTCTGGGAGCCAGACCCCAAGAGAGGCTCCCCGAGACCCCGGACAAGAGGGGTGGGCAGATACACTCAGCCCCCCATTGCCAGAGAAGCTGCGGGGGGGGGGGGCTCTTTGCTCTTGCATGAGGAGTGGGGTGGGTAGGTAGTCTGGACAGCCCAGGATGCCCCCGCCCCCGGGAGAGCTTTGAGGGCCCTGTGGGGTGTGCTTGGGGGGGGTGGCCCTCCTCTTTCCTGGCGCACCTTTATCCTCTCGATCCCGGCCTCGATCCGCAGCTGCTCCACCAGCTTCCGTGCCTGGGCGATGTTGTTAGTGGTCGACATGGTCTGCCATGGGCTCTGCCTCAGCGCCTGGAATGCTGCGAGGGGGAGAGGAGAGGAAGAGCACGTGGGGCTTCCTTCTTTCCCTGGAGTGACCCACTCCCCTCCTGCCCCTGCCTCTCAGGGCGCCCAGGTGAGCAAGAGCAGCTCAGGCATCTCCTGCTAATGTATCTTTAAACTTAAATATTTACATTCCCTTTCTTCAAATACAGGCTATCACTCTGAAAGAAATCTAGAAGGCACAATTTGCTTCAAAGGAGAATGCTATGCTATGTTTGTCACTTCTTAATCTTCCGACATGCTCTGCATTTTGTATATTTGTACTTCTCATGCTCTGTGTTTCTGTGTTTTGGATGTTTGCTGTAAGCTGTTTTGAGCACAGCTCATTGTGGGAAAATGGCATAGAATTGTAGGGTTGGAAGGGACCCCAGGGGTCATCTAGCCCACCCTCTGCAACGCAGGAATCTTTTCACCCAATGTGGGGCTTGAACCCACAACCCTGAGATTAAGGGTCTCCTGCTCTCCAGACTGAGGTACCCAGCATGTAAGTGAACTCACTCACTCACTCACTCACTCACTCGGAGGGAGGCCTCTTCCCTTTCCCCCTTTTTACGATAACATTATTGCCCACCCCACCCCTCCCTGAAGTACAGAGACAGTGCTAAGCAGCAGTCCATGGGGACCGAGACTCAAAGCGCTTCCGCCCAGCAGGAATAAGTCAAGGGAAAGGGTGGCTCTGCAGTGTCCCAGGAGAAGCCGTGTTTGAGAAGCTTGCACAGAGTCAAGCTGTACAGAAAGCAATGCTGCTTTCCCCCCAGGGTGTAAGAATTCTGCCCCAGACCTGCCACACCCCAACCCCTGCTTGGATTCAGATCGCTCTCTCATTTCTGTTTCCGGGTTCCTGCGCCTTGAACAGCTTTCGGCACCGAGGGGATTTCAGCAGGGTATAAGCTCTATGGGAGAAATTGGCTACCCAGTGGCTTAGCTAGGGGTGGGCCAGGGGGCTAGCCGGGGTTTTTGCCTCCAGAGGGGCACCATTGAGGTGCTCAGCCGGTGTGCATGTACACAAATGTGCCAAACTGGGTCTTTGACCCAGGTGAAATAAAGTCTAGGTTCTTTAACCAGGCCTTTGGCTGACTGACATTCAATGAACTTTTAAAATGTGTTGCGGGGGGGGGGGCGGGATTGGGTTGTTTTGGTTTTATGCAGACAGGTTCCAGGACAATTGGACGGTGCCTTGAAGGGCTGCACAGAGACGAGGTGAAAAAGGGCAGGAAAAGCTTCTGGCTTCTCCCCCAAAACAGGAGACACCCCTGCCCTGTTCAATACCCTGCAGCAGAGCCTCCCTCCTGGGCTCCCTGGTGCAAGTGGGGTCAGGATCGGGGCCACAGGGTTTGCAAGGGAGGAGTCCACCTGCAGCCCAGGTGTGACTTATCTGCAGCCCAGGCTCCGTCCTGCATAAAAGGGGCTTAGCAAGGCGCTTAGATAAAAGAAGCTTTCAAGTGGGAAGGGGAGGAAGAGTTGGGCAGCTGCTTACAATGGAGGCGTCAGCAGGTAGGTGCCCAAGAGAGCCGAGTTCCTCCAGTTCAGACTGGGAGTGCTGGTTTTGGAGCTTTCTCCAGCGAAACCTGGAGGCTTGTCTCCCGGGAGGTGGGAGCCGGTCCCTTGGCCTGGGAGCACTTGGGGGGTGAAGGAGAGGATCTCTTAAGGCACCCAGAAAGAAAGCAGGGGGTCCTCAGCCCCCTGCCCTCCCAGGAGTCCTTGGAGGTGTTATTCAAAAGATATGACCCCCAACAAAGGTTTGTGGCAGTTTTGAAAGATTTTAGGGACTGCCCCGCCCCTTAGCCAAAGACCACCCAAAAGCACCACACCGAATTCTGAATCTGCAGCAGAAATCTGAGTGTGGCTTGTGAGGGTTTGACATAAGATCTGGTAATGCTGGCAGGTTGCCTTATCCTGGCCAGTCTGGGACATTTTTGAAATGGTTTCTGAAACCTGCCCTATTCACACACAAAATGTGCTCTTTTGACTGGGTTGGAAGGATTTGTAAGTGAAAAGAACCTTTGGGAGAGGTGTTTCCAAGCTATTCTCTTTTGCAGAGAACAAATTTGGGATCCTTAAGAGTGAAGATGACTTCTGGATTGCTCCCCTGTTCTATTTCAGAAATAATAATAATTTATTATTTACAGTCCGCCCATCTGACTGGGTTATATTTGTGTGTGTTTTACCTTGTGTACTTACAAACATTCATTTTATTTCTGGCACCTTAGAATTCTTAAAACAGAGGGAAGGCTTACATGCGAGTAATCTTTGCAGGTGGTGTCTCCACCTGAGCCCAGAACCTGCCCATGCTGCAGGTGGAGGTCTTCTCTTGCAGGGCTGGGGGCTCCACTGACTCTGGGGCTCAGCTACAGGAATTTGGTGGGGGCTGGACAATGTGGCAGCACTGTGGGAGGGGGTGCCCAAAGTGGCCCCCGCTAGCCAGAGCAACTCAGGGGTGGTGGCCAACGTGTGTCTACGCTGGGTAGGTCCAAAGCCCCAGCCGCTTCCCATGTGGGGACAAAGCCCCTTTGGACTGGGCGATGGCCTTGACTTTGGGGGAGGTGAAAGGGGGGCCCCTTCCAAGCAGGCGGCGCTTAGCTGGGGTGGGGGGAGACACATGCGCCCCCTGATGGACGCGCAGGACGCAGCAACAGCCGCAGGGGCAATGGCTGCCCACAGGTGCCCCTCTCTGCCGAGTCTGCAGCCTTCCAGGTGGGGGCGCCGCAAATTCGCCCGCGCTGGATGGCTCTGAGGGGAAATGCTTGCCCAGGGGGACTGTGGTCCTTAAGGGGGGGCGGTTGCAGGGTGCCTGGCGAATGCGCTCCTCCTCTTGCCTTTGCAGCCAAGTCCTCTGCCTCGCTGGCCGGCCCCCTGGCCCCCCTGAACCGCCGCAAGGCGCAGAACCCCCCCATGATGACCATGGTGATGGAGGCGGTGAAGACCCTGAATGAGCGCAAGGGGGGCTCTGTCGTGGCCATAAAGCGTGTTACGGAAATTACGGGGGGGGCATATTTAAAGTTAAATATTACAAATATTATGCCTGAATATATCCTTCCAACTTGACAGCTCAGGGAAGTCACCTAATTTAAAAATAATATAAAATCATCTCCTTTCCCAGTTAATTATAAAATTAATTTTATAATGAATGATTTTAGAGTGTTCTTTGTGTTGTACTTTTGTATTGTTTTATTGTTGTTAGCCGCCCTGAGCCCAGCTTCGGCTGGGGAGGGCGGGATATAAATAAAATTTATTATTATTATTATTATTATTCCCCCCATTCCAAAACTATTTTCCCCTTGAAAAAGGACAATTGCTGGGCTCATTGTTAGCCAAAGGAAGCCAAATCTCATCACCTGACTCGCCTCAGGCTCCAGACATGCAAAGGAACTTCTATTGTACTTTTGGGTGGTGGGCATTTAAGACATATTTGTCTATGCTCATCTTATACCCGAGTCTTGCCCTGCCATGTCTGCTTATGCTAATCTTGTACCAAGGACTTGTCTGGACATGTTTGCCAAGGTTAACCCCTCCCCTTCGAACTGTATTCTGGGATGTGGTGGGAAAGTTTTAAAAGTCTTTGTCACCCCATCCTCGGGGTTCAAATTTGCTTTTGAACCTATTGCGCAATCAACCTTGGTCTACAGCTATTTGCTCCGGTTGGCTGGACTCCTTCCTTTATTCTGCAGGGGCTCTGCCCGACCAGCTGGGGGACTGAGCAGCCTCGCACCTAGATTTTTCCCTAACAAGCGCTACATCCTGGGCACCTACCCCGGGGTGGACCCCATCCACCTGAAGTATGGCCTGAAGGTGGCCCTGGCCAGAGGCCTGGAAAGGGGCTGGCTCATCCGGCCACAAAACTCTTCCGCCCTGGGGGCCACAGGGAGATTCAAGGTGAGGGGAAGGGGCTGGGGGGGGGTTAGTGGAGGGGTGGTATCTGGTGGGGACATGTCCTGCTCCTTCTGACCCCCCCCCGCAGTCAGCTCCCGCCTTTTAGAAGCTGCCAGTAGGCGACAGCGGCCACAATCCCAGGATGGCTTCGACTGGCCAGCTGAACCAGCTGATGGGAGCTGAGGGATCTCTGACCCTCAGTGAGTTTGGGGCTTCCCTTGCATGTGAAGACAGGCTCCTGCTAGCTAGGGATGATGGGAGTTGTAGTCCCACAACAGCAGGAGACCCAGGTTTGGGAAACACTGATTTAGAGCCAAACATCTCTGTGGAATCTGCCCTGAGAGCTCAGAAAGACCCCCCCACACACACCCCAGAACTCCTGGGGAGAGGGAGCATTTTCTTTCCCTGCTCTTAAATGTCCTTTCTTGTGTCCCAACGCCTCCAGCTGGGCCCAGCCTACACCAGGGGGAAGAAGAGCCCGGAAAAGCATTTGGATGGAAAAACAGGGCCCACACCGAAGGAAGCGGCCAAGGTTCCTATGGAGAAACCGAGGCTGGAAGGTAAGGAGGAAGGGCCACAACCCCCCCCCCCGGCTCTGTGGTTGCAGGGGGGCTGGTGGCCTCCATGGACGGAGGCAGGAGAATAAGGGCAATGGTTGGGATTCATCGGTCCTGCTTGTGGGGCAGCTGGTAGACCAGTGACCCTTTGGCTCCCCCCAGCAGCCAGACTCCTCTTAAGCAGGTCTCTTGGGATAGCAGCACCTCCAGGGCCAGGGGCAGTCTACCCCTGAATGGCAAACCAGTGGCAGGGCTCTTGCACTCAGGTCCTAACCCACAATGGGCACATGGTTGGCCCTGGGAGAACAGGAGGCTGTACTAGATGGGCTCTCTTTATGTTCCTATGCTGAAAAATGTGTGGTCTTTACTTCCTTTCTGGAACAAGAAATCCTGCACTGCTTTTGTACAGTGGAGGCAGTCCACCTCCACAACCCAATATTGTGTGAGGATGGAGGGGGCAGGTCTGATCCAGCAGCCAGCTTCTTCAGAGGCCCTCATGGAGCCTCCAGGTCCAGAGGCAGTCTGTCTAGATTCCTGGGTCCTGAGGGGCATTTGTCTGCCGTGAGGACAGGAGGCTGGACTGGACTTTGGGCCTGATCTTGCAGCTGCAGGGCTCTTTTTCCAGGTCTTCCCTGAAGACGGCTGGTGGGTCGCAATCCTGCTTCAGGGCGCCTGAACTGGGTCAGCAGGTGGGTCTCCTGCCCTGAGGAGAGTCCAAAAGCAGCAGCAGCAGCCGTGTTTCTGGGAGGAGCAAGGGAGGCGAACAAGGTCAAAGCCTGGCTCTCCTTCCGGATGGCCACCTCTCTCGCTCTCTCTGCTTGGCTCGGCCAGCCTTTCCGCTCTGGCCACAGACCCCTTGCTTAAGAGGCTGGGCCCCCACCCTGGGCTCCCCCTGCTCAGCTGTGACTTCTGGGGTGTTTTTGTTCCCTCTCCAACAATCGCAGAAGGGGAGGAGGAGGAGGCGGGTCCCAGCACAAGTACCAAGGCGAAAGCTACCAAGGTACCGCAAGTCCTGGGTCTCGTTGTTGTTGTTTACTAGTGCAGCACCCTTCACCTGCAGAACTCAGGGTGGTTTGTCTTCTTTGCTGGGGGCTGCCGCCCCACAGTGCTGAGCTCTGGCCTCTTCTTGCCACCAGCCAACCAGGCAGTGGGGCAGAAGGGGCCGGAGTGGGGGTCACTAATCCAGCTGAGAACGAGGAAGCCCTTTCTGTCTGGAATGGGTCCCTGAGAAGATGGGGGGGGGCTCTCCTTCCTTGGAGGTTTCTAAGCCGAGCTTGGGCGGGCATCTGTCAGGGATGCTTTATCTGAGAGTCCTGCATTGCAGGGGGCTGGGCTGGATGACCTCTGGGGACCCCTCCCAGCTCTGGTTCTCTAACAGCTGGGCCTCAAAGCCTGCTGAGGTCTTAACTCTCTGCCTCCGCCCCTCCAAGCTGAACCTCTCTCTGCAAGCTCCTTCACACTTTCCTCCAGGGGCTTCCTCTGTCTCCCCACTTATCTCTGATTGTTTTTCTTTGCCCTCCTCTGAATTTCTTCCAAAGAGCAGCGTCCAGAACTGGCCTCAGGCCGCCGAGATGCTGCCATGGAGCCGCCTCCCCTCCTGCACAGTCCAGGTCCCCTTTCAGTCAGAAGGCTTTCCGTCCCGGGGGCCGCATGCGCATCTGCACAACCTTCCAGGGGCCAGTGGTGGAGGCGAATGAGTGGCAAATGTCAGGGCTGCCTTTGGTTAGCAGGTGACGCACACTCACCCCTCCTCGAAATGAGAGGCAATTGTCCAAGGGCAAAAGCACTGGCAGAGCCTTTTGAGGGCCAGGCAGTAAGTCATGGAGGGCCGCATCTGGCCCTTGAGAGTGTACCCCATCCCTGGCCTGAAGGAACAAATGTTTGCATTTGGATCTCTGTTTAGCTTGCACCCAAGGAAGTGGGGAACTCCTTCATTGCTTCTCCATAGTGTAGAGTTGGAAGGGGACCCCAGGGTCATCCAGTCCACCCCCTGCAATGCAGGAATCTTTGGCTCCGAGATTCAGAGCCTCAAGGGCCACTGTGGTGACTTGTGTGCAGCAATAAGGCTGCTGGCACTTTTGCCGAGCTAAGCAGGTCCAGCATGGCTTCAAACTGGCAGGGCTGGATGGCCCTCAGGGTCTCTTCCAACTCTGCCATTCTGCCAGTTGAGCCCCTTCTCCTCTCTCTCCTGCCTCGCAGGATCCAGGCAAACCTCCAGCGAAGCCCAAGGCAAAGAAGTCCCCCGGGGGGAGAAAGAGGCCCAAATCCTCAAGAAACAGAGCTCTTCCAAGGCCCTCCCGGCAAACACACCCGGTGCCCGCCAGAAAGCTGTGTCTAAGGAAAGCAAGACGGGGGGCCGAGGACGAGGGGCCCCCCAGGCAGAGGCCAAGGCGCCTGCAGCGGCCAAGAAAGCCAAGGTTGACCAGGGGTCCAAGCCCCCCAGAGCCAAAGGGTTTCTATAGTATCGTGTATTTTAAAATGGGGTTTTAGAGTTTTTAGGGGGTTTTGAATGTTTTATGTAGTTTTGTAGTAGTTTTATGTAGTTTTGTGGTAGTTTTATGCAGTTTTTGATGGGACGCGGGTGGCGCTGTGGGTAAAAGCCTCAGCGCCTAGGACTTGCCGATCAAAAGGTCGGCGGTTCGAATCCCCGCGGCGGGGTGCGCTCCCATCATTCGGTCCCAGCGCCTGCCAACCTAGCAGTTCGAAAGCACCTCCGGGTGCAAGTAGATAAATAGGGACCGCTTACTAGTGGGAAGGTAAACGGCGTTCCGTGTGCTGCGCTGGCTCACCAGATGCAGCTTGTCACGCTGGCCACGTGACCCGGAAGTGTCTTCGGACAGCGCTGGCTCCCGGCCTCTAGAGTGAGACGAGCGCACAACCCTAGAGTCTGTCAAGACTGGCCCGTACGGGCAGGGGTACCTTTACCTATGCAGTTTTTATGTAGTTCAATTTACTGGTAATTGTCCTGCATGGGACAGTGACAATAAAGATATATCGTATACCGTAAGAGGGAGGGGGAGAATCCAGCCAGCCGGGGCCCCAAGGAGGCCTGAGGGGCCAGATTCCGCAGGGAGGGCAGGCTGGGGGCACATGGCTGTCCAACGCGGCACCCTCCATCCACCTCGTCCAAGGGAGAGGAGACCCCTTTTATGGCGGGGGCTGCCCCTCCACCTCTGGCACAACGTCCCCATTTATGAATGGACTATTTATGAAGCAAAGACCCTGTTTTTAAACACCGTGTCATTTTCCAATAAAGTTCAGAATGCAGCAAGTTGTGACCTCAAATGGCTGTGATACAGAATTTAATTTGCTCTCCAAATTAAATGCCACCATAAAATGCTCCGGGGATGGCATATACTTATATATGCCCGAAGAATCTGTCCCAGCATTTTTATCTGTGCATATCCCCAACTCTGCATATTCCCCCTCCCTCCTCCCTATGTTAATCCTGTGTAACCCAACCCTTTCTTGATATATTCATGATGTAACTGTGATGTATTGATGATGCTTCTGCACTGTATCATGGGTAAGGGAGGGAAGTTTTAAATGTTCATGTCACCCCATCCTCGGGGTTCAATCTCGCCTTGAACCTGTTGCGCAATAAACGTGGATCTTCTGCATCTTGCTCCCGTCTCCGGCTGCGCTCATTTTGCTCCGCAGGGACTTAGTCCGACGAGCTGGGTGGCAGAGCAGCCTCGCACCCAGATTTTACCGTAACAGCTGCTTGTGCAAAATGGCTTCTCCGTGCATGGGGAGGCCTGACCCCCTCCCAATGGGGCCCTGATCCTATGGGTGTGGCAGTTTCTGTGGCTGGCCATTGTGAGAGCTGGGGGCTGGGCTAGACTGGGGGCTTTGGGTCGTCTTGTGCCTTTAGGGAACCTCCAGGCCCAGAGGCAGTCTATCTGGGCTCCCTGGTGCTAACTGTGTTTGACGACTGTGAGAACAGGACCCTGGGCAGGGCAGCTCCATTCCTGAGAGTGTGGTGCTGACAAGGCCAAGGTTGCAGGCTCCGTTCCCATATTCCTGCATCACAGAGGGTTGGACGGGATGACACTTGGGGTCCCTTCTGATGATTCTTTGATCTGAGCACAAGAGCAACTCTTCCCTCCTTGTGGTTTCCAGCAGTGAGGATTCAACTGTGGAGGGGAGATCACATAGCTGAAGCGTTGGATGACCCCTGAGGGTCGTCTAGCAAAAGCCCCTGCAAGGCAGGAATATGCAGTTGTCTCTTACGATGACTGAATCTGCAACCTTGGCCTTATCAGCAGCCTTTTAACTAACTGAGCTATCCAGGCTGATATTCATCTGTTTGCAATCTCAGCCGCCTTGATGCAGAGTCAGGCCATTGCAGCTCAGTACTGCTGGCACTGGCTGAGTGGCTCTCCGGGGTCTCGGGTTCACAGGGCATTCCCAGCCCGGGGCGGGGGGGGATGCTGAACACAGGGAACCCTTTTGAATGCACTGGGAATGTCCCCCTCTGTGCCCGAGATGCTGCAAGTCTAGAGGGAGAAAAGGCTTAGCAGTTCCCTAAAAAGCATTTTGGGGGGGGATGGAGAGCTGCCCCCCCCAGCCTGGGCCAGAGATCTGGATTGGTTGGAGGGGCATGAGAATCCTGCCCTTTCCCCCTCCTGGCTCCCTGTTTCTGGCGCAGGTGGAGATTTGAGAGCCGCCCTCCCGAGAACCCTGCCTGCTTTCCTCTCTGTCTTTGTCCCCTGCAGAGATAATGGCTTCTAGCAGCACCAGGGAGGGTGCCTGTGATGGGCAGCGTGACTCACAGCCATCAAGAACACTCACAAGGAGAGAGAGGGAGGTGTATTCCCACATGCTTTGCTGTCAGAAAGGCAGACTCGGCACCCATCGGGGTGAGTCAGCACCCCAGGCCAAGCTGGGGAAATCACCCAGGCTGCCCCACCCACCCACCCACAAGGCCCTTAACTGGGGGGTGCGAGTGAGAGAACGCTCAGCATTGCCATGACTTCATTGCCAGCATCCTCCCAGGGTGCAAATGCTCCCAAGGCACCAAAACTGCGGTTCCTGCATTGCAACCCCTCTGCCGTTCTAGGACTCTACAACAAGGAAGCCTTTGCTTCGAGCGGCTGGAGGGGAAAGCCTGCTTCTCGCTTCTTTACTCTGCAAACCTTCCTGCTGCCTGGCAGGGCTGGAGCAGGGCCAAGTCCCTACGTGAGAGGAGGAGGAGGGAGCGACTTTGCATGCGGAGGCCACAGAAGCAGTGGCAGAAGTGGATTTCTGAAGCCCTGCCCTTTCCTAGGTGAATGGGCAGCCGAGCCTGGAGACAGAGGCACTTTATGACCCATAAACGCTGGGTTTAAAAAATGCACGCAGCACAAATCTTTTCAGAGTTAGGCCTAAGTCAGCTTCTGCAGACATTGAGAGCTGCCTCTTCTCTCTGCCCCCTTCCCTGGTTCCAAGGGGCTGGAGGGAGGGTGTGATCCTGCTCCCATCTCCAACCACATGGGTGAAATCTGGAGGACTCGCCTTAGCTGCTGAAGCAGGGATAAAATATCAGAGTTGGAAGAGACCCTGTAGGTCATCTAGTCCAGTCCCCTGCAATGCAGGAATATTTTGACCATGACCCTGAGATTAAGAGTATTTTTGCACTACCAGAAATTGCAAGGAGGGGGAAAGGAATTGCCTTATTGTCTCCCACCATACAGGCAGAGCAGAGCTAACATGGTCTGTAGCCACAGATGTGCCCATAGTCATCTCCATGAGTTAGTCATAGAATCAGGGAATCGTAGAATTGGAAGGGACCCTGAGGGTCATCTAGCCCAACCCCCTGCAATGCTGTAATAGGAATAAGCAGCTATGCCATATGGGAACTGAACCTGCAAGCTTCTGGGAGGGAGTTCCACGGATTTCCAACCACTGGTATGCAGTAGCCACTGATGCAGCCTTAGCTTTGCCAGGTCCTGATTCTATGCTTGAGCATTCCTGCATTGCAGCGGGTTGGACTAGATGACCCTTGGGGGTCCCTTCCAACTCTACAATTCTAAGCTGGCCGCCATCCCTGCCTGCTGGGGGCAATGGGGGGCAGGTCTAGGACCCCTTTACTGCTGCTCCCACCCCCAAGAGGGTCTCGCATTAACCCTCTCCTTACCCCCATTGTTTTGCACCAAACACATTGGGTGAGTTCTTCCCCACCTAATTTTAAATGCAGAGAAAAGAACCAAATTGTTCATTCAGCGCCTAGGAGGACTCTGGCGGCAGGAAGTGTGGAAGCACAAATGGAGCCGTCTTTGTTCTCCCCAGACAAGCTGGGGGAGAGCAGCCCTCCGTTCGAGCAGAACACACAAAACAGCCTTTTTGTGTTCCTGCAAAGCATGAGGTCACCTTCTGAAAGGGCCACAGGAAAAGAGCCGGGGCCTCGCTGGCTCCTTCCCGGGGTGTTTCGGGAGAAGGGACAGAAGGAAAGGCAGAGGCGAGCAGGACTGGCTCCTGCCCCTTGTGTGGGGCTGGATGGGGCCCCCAGAGCTTCAAGTGTGGAAGAGACACTGTGCAGAACCAGCTGGAAGCGTGGCTCATGAGTCTGCCCTGGGGAAGGGGCCTGGGGCCTTCTGCATGCATCCCCTCTCCTCCCAATTCACACAGCAGCAGAAGCCCCACCTGCCCTTGGCGCTGCCTGCGTGGGCTGGCAGGACTGCAGGCACCTCCTGAGCAACCTGGACTCTTCCTGAGCTCAGTGGGGCAGGGCACCTGCTCTGCCTGCAAACGACCCCATGGCACTTCCAGGTTGAGCTGGGGCAGAGAGACCCCTGGCAGGCAACAGGCACAATGCGGTGTGAGGCGGTGAGCTGCGTTCTGCATGCTTGGCAGCCGCCCTTGCTGAGCAGCTGCCTTGGCTCCCTGTGGGGATAAGCAGCCCCCCACCCTGCCATTCTGAGCCCCCCCCGCTAAGCTGCCTCTCAAAGCGGAGCCGCTGGCCATGATGTAATGCGTGAGTGTCTCTCCCTCCCCAGCGAAACAGAGGCTCCTGTGTCTGCAGAAGGGGCTGCCCCCCACCCAGCACAATGGCAGGAAGCAGCGAAAGCTCAAGGTGACATCATCACCCCAAAGAAAGGGGAAAGATAGCGCGGGAGGAGGGGGATGGGGGGATGGAGAGGCAGGGAGAAAGAAAAGAGCTGAGCACCCCCCCCTCTGACCACCCTTCTCTGCCAGGTAGGGCTGCCAACCTGAATAAAATATTGGGAGGGGGGAGGTAAGCCCCGCTCTGCATAATCGATCACAAGATGCCACATGAGTACTCCATTTGAATGGAAATGCCCATCAACGGGGGTGGGGGTGGAAAGCGCCCTCAAATACCGTATTTGGGGGCAGCAAAGGGACCTTGGCCCCCAGGAGTTTGCTCCTAGGCCCCCAGGCAGGTTTCAAATTGGTCAGAGACAGGATTACTTGAAGAGATGCCCCACACAAGATGAAGCAAGCTTGTAATAATAATAATAATAATAATAATAATAGTAATAGTAATTTATTTATATCCCGCCCTCGCCAGCCAAAGCTGGGCTCAGAGCGGCTAACAACAGTAAAATAATACATCTCCTGCTCCGGAGGGGAGTACCTGAACTGACAGGAGACTCTGACTAGAAATTAGGAAGACCTTCCTGAGGGGAATGGTCTCCTTCGTCTGAGGTTTTTCAGCAGAAGTTGGGTGGTCTTCATTGGGATTCTTCAGTTGCAATGCCTGCATTTCAGAGGGTTGGGCTGGATGACCCTTGGGAGTCCCCTCCAACACTACAATGCTATTATTTTGATGTGAGTGGGGTGAAAACACCTGCATGCATGAGGGCCCCCGATCCCAAAATGATCACCCATTTGGACGCACGCCTGCATGCGAAGAGAAATCCTGTGGTGGTGTAGAGGTCTGAGAGTCAGACTAGGACCTGGGAGAGACCGGGGTTCGAATCCCCCCACTCAGCCATTAAGCCCACTGGGCGTGACCTTGGGGGCCGGCTGATGACTCTCTCAGCCTGGCCTACCTCACAGGGCTGCTGTGGGGGTTCTGTGAGGAGCAGGGAGCCCCACACTCACCCCCTTGGAGGAAAAAGGTGGGCTACAAATGCTACACAAACAAAGGCTGCCAGAATCCCCAAGGGAGGAGTTTGCAGCTGGAAGGCTGGCTACCTTCGTGCCCCCCTCGAGGCAAGGGTGAAACCAACACTGCCCCCCTCAAAAATGGAGGCCCACCTCCCCACTCACTACCCCATGGAAAGGCAGCACACATGCGCTGGCTGTTCCAAATGCATTTCAAGCCCCCCCAAATCTAAGCCTCCTGCCATGGAACAGATTTTCACTGATCTCACAGCAGAAAACATGATGACTCAGTTACGCTCCATGACTAAGGATGAGAATATATATAAATCTGTGTTTGTGGCTTAATTTGGAATCATGACCGCCTTCACCTGCTTCCAGAGCTGCGTTTGGACAGCTGCTCAGTAACTGTTTTCATCCCGCTCATTTAGAATCATAGAATCCTAGAATCCTAGAGTTGGAAGAGACCACAAGGGCCATCGAGTCCAACCCCCTGCCAAGCAGGAAACACCATCAGAGCACTCCTGACATATGGTTGTCAAGCCTCTGCTTAAAGACCTCCAAAGAAGGAGACTCCACCACACTCCTTGGCAGCAAATTCCACTGTCAAACAGCTCTTACTGTCAGGAAGTTCTTCCTAATGTTTAGGTGGAATCTTCTTTCTTGTAGTTTGGATCCATTGCTCCGTGTCCGCTTCTCTGGAGCAGCAGAAAACAACCTTTCTCCCTCCTCTATGTGACATCCTTTTATATATTTGAACATGGCTATCATATCACCCCTTAACCTCCTTTTCTCCAGGCTAAACATGCCCAGCTCCCTTAGCCGTTCCTCATAAGGCATCGTTTCCAGGCCTTTGACCATTTTGGTTGCCCTCCTCTGGACACGTTCCAGTTTGTCAGTGTCCTTCTTGAACTGTGGTGCCCAGAACTGGACACAGTACTCCAGGTGAGGTCTGACCAGAGCAGAATACAGTGGCACTATTACTTCCCTTGATCTAGATGCTATACTCCTATTGATGCAGCCCAGAATTGCATTGGCTTTTTTAGCTGCCGCGTCACACTGTTGGCTCATGTCAAGTTTGTGGTCAACCAAGACTCCTAGATCCTTTTCACCTGTAGTGCTCTCAAGCCAGGTGTCACCCATCTTGTATTTGTGCCTCTCATTTTTTTTGCCCAAGTGCAATACTTTACATTTCTCCCTGTTAAAGTTCATCTTGTTTGTTTTGGCCCAGTTCTCTAATCTGTCAAGGTCGTTCTGAAGTGTGATCCTGTCCTCTGGGGTGTTAGCCACCCCTCCCAGTTTGGTGTCATCTGCAAATTTGATCAGGATGCCCTTGAGTCCATCATCCAAGTCGTTGATAAAGATGTTGAATAAGACCGGGCCCAAGACAGAACCCTGTGGCACCCCACTAGTCACTCTTCTCCAGGATGAAGAGGAACCATTGATGAGCACCCTTTGGGTTCGGTCAGTCAGCCAGTTACAAATCCACTGAGTGGTAGCATAGTCAAGACCGCATTTTACCAGCTTCTTTACAAGAATATCATGGGGCACCTTGTCAAATGCCTTGCTGAAATCAAGGTAGGCTACATCCACTGCGTTCCCTTCATCTACCAGGCTTGTAATTCTGTCAAAAAACGAGATCAGGTTAGTCTGTCATGACTTATTTTTCAGAAATCCATGCTGACTATTGGTGATCACAGCATTCCTTTCTAGGTGCTCACAGACTGTTTGCTTAACGATCTGCTCCAGAATCTTCCCTGGTATTGATGTCAGACTGACTGGGCGGTAATTATTTGGGTCCTCTCTTTTCCCCTTTTTGAAAATAGGGACAACATTTGCCCTCCTCCAGTCTACCGGGACTTCGTCTGTTCTCCAGGAATTCTCAAAGATGACTGCCAGTGGTTCTGAGATCACATCTGCCAGTTCTTTTAATACTCTTGGATGCAGTTCATCTGGCCCTGGAGACTTGAATACATCTAGACTAGCCAAGTATTCTTGTACTATCTCCTTAGTTATTCTGGGCTGTGTTTCCTCTGCTGAATCCTTTGCTCCAAATTGTTTTATTAGTGCCTTGTTTCTATAGTGATTGTTCAGCTGCCTTAAAAAGGGGGGGGGTTGCCATTTGGAAAGGGGCATGGAAATCCTTGAAATGAGAGGGAGCTGCTGTGATGGCGCTTAAAGATCTTACCCAGGGAGCCGAACTGCGGAACTCCCTCCTGCAGGAGGCAGAAGAGGATTTCCCTTGGTTGGTGACAAAATCATGGAGGAGGAGGGAGATGGCTATTAGTGGCCCCTGCCATTACTGCGGCTCGCCTCTGCCTCCACAGCTGGGAGGCAGCAATGCCAGTTGGGGAGGGGAGATCATGGTCTGGTGTTCGAATCCTGCTTGTGGGTTTCCCATTGAGGCATCTGGCTGGCCACTGTGAAAATGGTGGACTGGGTGGCCCCCCCCGCCTTTTCTTCTCCTCTCCGAAAGATGCGCAGGCACAGAAACCAGTGGCCACGGTCACCCTGAAAGTCTTGGTGTCCCTTGCAAACCTGGCTGCTGCACTGACTGCCATCGCTGGCTTTCCTGTTAACAGCCAGACGTGGCTCCGTGGGCTGGGGGGGGGCTGGCAAACCCCAGAAGTGGCCCCTTGGAGTGGGATTTCTGAACCTGAGCTGCCAGTGAAACAGCCGGGCCTTCAAACTTTGCTCCAGGCATGGCGGAGCTCAAGTGTCACAGGTGAGCTGCCGCACTAGCATCCGTCACAGGGCAAGGGAGCAACCTTTGGGGTGGTGGCAGGTAACCTGTCCTAGTTTGTGTCTGCAGAGGTGGCTCCAGAAAGCTGCCTGGGTTCACAGGGGTGTGTGAGATGAAAGACCAGGTAGGGTTGGGGATTTCAAAACATGCACACACGCCGGGGGTTGCAGCAGTGGCAAGGTCCACAAAAGCACTCAGGAATTCCATGCCCCTTAATTCTGTATCTGGTCCTTGCGGCTATACCCATCCATGAGACAGGCTCTGGGAGAAAAGCCTGAGGAAGTATCTGCACCCGCTGCCTTGTGGACATCTTTGGGAGGGGGAAAGGATCAGGAGTAAACCCTGCATAAATCTGGAGCAAAGTCCCTAAGGCGGCTGGATGGCACCTTCCACGCCTCCTTCCGGCAAATCCTGCAGCCCAGCGGATGCCCAATGTCTTGCTCTGCTTTCCTTTTTTACCCCATCAGTGAGGCCAAGGGGGGGTGTCTCATTGTCTGGGCAGCCCAGGACCCCCAGACACACAACCCAGGCCTGCGCCAAGGGGAGGTCACTTGGTTGCCACAAAAACAAGGTGGGAGGCAGCAGTTACGAGTTACCGGTCTTTGCAGCCACAGTGGGATACTCCAGCAGTTGGTTTCACCCCCAGAGGCACATTCTATTGTCTCTTGAGACAGATGGATGCTAGCAAAAAAAGCTCACAGAATCACAGAATTCTAGAGTTGGAAGGGGCCCAGCAAGGTCATCTAGTCCAACCGCCCACAATGCAGGAGTCTTACACCCAGGGGCAATTAAGGTTCTTATAAGAATTCTAAGGTCTCAAATGTAAATTAAATGTTATAAATGCACAAGGCAAACACATACATAAGTATATAAACCACGTGTCTGAAATAGTACAGGAGAGCAATCCTTGAAGCCATTTCTACTCTCCCAAATTGAACAAATATTTTTCTGAAGGAGAAAAGAAATGGGAAAGTATTTGCATTGTCTTTTGCTTACAAATCCTGTCTTAAGGACATATTTGGATATGAATAGGGTGAGCCTGTGACCTGAATTCAGGAACCA
This sequence comes from Podarcis raffonei, assembly GCF_027172205.1. NCBI lineage: Eukaryota > Metazoa > Chordata > Lepidosauria > Squamata > Lacertidae > Podarcis > Podarcis raffonei. The sequence goes on along the minus strand of NC_070619.1, from coordinate 757,015 downwards.
TCACAAATCATCGCAAAAAAATGGCCAGGCTGCCCAGATAAAGCAATCAGTGACCGTTATCAGGTATCTGTTATTTTCTCCTACCGATAGGGAACCCCCTTAAGGACTCTCTACAGGCTATGGATACCCCGTAAAGGAAAAGGAGCAGGGGTTTTTTTCTTCTAAAGGTTAAACAGGAGTTAAGGTTGGAAAGGAGCAGGCTGGTGTGTTTGCCCGGGAAAGAAGCAAAAACCAGCCCTGCGGAGGAGGCCTGTGCAGCAGCGCAGGAGGGAGGAGCTGTTGGCCTCTTCGCAAGCTGCACCATTTATTCTGCTTTGAGGGCTGGAAAAGGTTCCCCAGTAAATTGGAAAGCAGATTCTTTTCACATTTCAAGTACTGCCTTTTTCGTGCAGTCGGTTGCAAGAAATGCGGCAGAGTCACAGCACTTGCCTACTCAAGAGTTGTGTTCTGTGTGGCTGATTCTCACAGTACATGACTGAAGCCTTGTGCAGGAAAAAGAAGAGGCCTCCGACCATTGGTCCAATTAGCTCAGTACTGACCACAGGGCAAGGAGTTGGGTGTTCAGGGCAGAGCCCAGCTCCCATGAACACCTGCCCCCCTTTTGGGCCGGGACTGTCCCTTGCAGAGAATTGGCAGCTGTCTCTCCAACTTCCCTTTGGGGGGCAGTGGGAAAGCAGGAGGGGACCTATGGGAAATGTGCATCTAAAGGTCAGATAGTTCTTTATGTCCTATCACCCTCTCACAGGAGGGGGTTCTACAGGGTGGGCCCCACAGCTGAGAAGGCCCCCTGCATAGCTCCCTGTAGCTTCACTTAATTGCAGTGAGGGGAGATAACCAGAGGATGGACCACTCTGGGTTCTGCCCCAATAAGCTGGCCAGTTTAAAATAGGTGTTGGCCAGGAAGATGCTGTCGAAAACCAAGAAACAGGAATGATGGACTCCTCCAGAATTTCTTCTCAGGAAAGCAGCAACTGTCCCGTATGGACAGTGCTCCATCCTGCGCCACATGGCACAACATTTCCCAGGGGGAGGGGTACTGCCTGCAAAAGCTCCTTTGTGAGCAGGAAACCTGCCAACCTGCCTCTCAGGTGCCGCAGCATTTTAAGGATCCTGCCCCCAAGAGGTTGCCTGTGTGTCTCTCTCTGTTCGGGGCCACCCACCCACCGCTGCTGCAGCCCCTCAAAAGCCACCAACCCTCTGCACCACCCATGAAAGCTTGGCAGGAGACCAGATGTTTCGCTGGTGGAGAAATGCTGCTTTGAGCCACTGCTGCTGAAGAAGAAAAAGGAGGAGAAGGAGGAGTGTGGAAAGGGAATGGTCCCAATGCTAAAAGAAGCCTGGGGGGAGCAGAGCAGGAGGCCAAAGAGGCTCTATTTTAGGCAACTGGCAAACCAGGGGCTCTAAACTCTAAACTCTAAAGGGCTGTTCCCTTACCCACAGTTGGCAGAGGTGGATTTTCAAATTTATTTATTTTTAAATCCACTGCCTCCATAATTGTGGTTTTGCATCCCTTGAAAATGAGCTGAACACACCACCGTGGCAACTGGGCAATGGCTTGGAGAAAGACAGTGGGCAGCGAAAAGCTTATACTGTCTATGTGTGTGTTGGTTTACTTTTTTAAAAGAAGAACTTCATTTATAAAACAAGTGACAAAAAGAAAAAGAAAGATATAACAGAACGAGAATGAAAAAGACAAAAGTGCTCCCGTCCGAGGTGGACCTCTGAGGGTCTCCCCAGAGTCAGAATCCGCTGGAGCAAACCAGCTCTTCTGCTCTTCCACCAGCATTGGGAAGTTTGTGCAGAAATTCCTCCTGGATTTGCTCTTCTCAGTGCACAGAGGAGTCTGCACTGCTCCAGTCTGTGCTTCTCCCTCATTCGGGGCAAATTCAAATTCTACAGAAAGCACTCAGCTGCCACTGCAGCTTAACTTATCGCAGCCGGCAGCCGTGAACTCTCCCCCAGTAAGCAAGAGTTCCCAGGAAGAGGCCAAGGAGAGCTGCTTTCCAGTAAGTGCTCAGCTCCTGCCCCACCCTGGCTTCCCAGCCAGGGGGAGGCTCTTCCGCCAAGGAGGAAGATTTATGACATGCTACCAGGATCTCAGCGCTGATGCACAAGCCCCACAGAACACGCTTGACATGGCCCCCAGGGCCAGAAGCAGGCCAAAGTGCAAGTCCTTCTTTCTCCCTTGATCTCCTTGCAGCAGCAGCAGCAGCTGACATCATCCCTGGACACAGAGCTCACACCAAGGAGGAGAATCCTCCAGGGTTTGCAGGTTTGGGCCGAAAGATTCCCGCGTTGCAGGGCTTGGCTAGACAACCCTTATGGTCCCTTCCAACTCAGCAATTCTGTTGCTCAGCCCCAAGCAGTGAGAAAGCCAGATATATCAGCTAGGCGCCAAATGGCTCCTTAAACCAGGGTTACAGTCGTCAAAATGAAATGCCTAGTTGCCATTTTGGGGACAGATGGCTTGAAAGTTGTATTTTTCATTAGGACTTTTTGGTTCCTGAAATCCATTCAGGTTGTGCAGATAGAATATAATGGATAGAATCCCACAGGATGTGTTGCTAGTGTGTGAAGACAGGCAAGATACAAGGACCCCAGGCGTGGAGATGGTGAAGATGTCAGCATCTTCACTTGGTTGCAAGTGGTTGATAGCCAGAAGTGGACGCTGCCCCCCAGGCCACTGGCCTGAAGATTTAGTCTCTCGAAAGAAGGGATGGTGGGGTGGCCGGGAGAGAGAAAAGGCCACCATGCAGAAATATCATGCAAACTCTCCTTGACCTTCTCCAGCCCTCTCTGGCGGGGGAAGAGGAGTGCGGGGAGAGCACACTGTCCCCGGCAGCGCGATCCCGGCAGGGTGCCATCGTGGCCGCCCTGCCCCCCGCCTGCGCTGGGCATTGCCAGCCCTGGAATCTTTTTTGCATCCTGCTCAAGAACTACTGCGCAGGTGAGGAGGAAGCAGGGAGAGGGATGCAAGGCGACAGGGAGAGAACAAGGAGCCCCGTCTGGTGCCCAACCCAAAATATGCCTGTCAGAGCAGCAAGGCAGGTTCTTCTTCTGTTCTTATGGAACCTGCAGAGACATCTGGCCAGCTGGGCTAAATGGGCCAGCCTTGGTCTGACCCAGCAGAGGGGCTCTTTCCCCGTCCTTATGAGACGGGCTGCCCTGACTCGCTTTCCGACACAGCCGTGGAATAGGTTTAAATACATATGCCAGGTTCATCGAGGCTGCTGACTCAGAGGGATTCATTTCAGCAAACGTGGGGGGGGGGCCGTGACAGCCACCGAAGAGATGACCTCCTCACCCAATTCCCTGACCTTTCCCCCTAAGTCTCTGCCCGCTGGAAGGTCAGGTAGCCTCCGTGAGAGCAGCAGCGGAGGCTGCAGGTGAGTCAGCACAGTTCAGCCCTTGGAGGAAACCGCAGGAAAGAGGTCTCCGAGTCCAACCTCCATAAAACGGGGAAGGAAGTTCTGCTTCTGGCGGCCGCAGGTGGGGTTCTGCAAGGAGGGTGCCAAGTGTGAGCCCCGTGTGGTTGGCACACGGGAAGTGGGTCCCTTGCATCACCCTCTGCAGCGTGGAAAGGAACTTAAAAGAATCGCCTTTGTGTCGGCCACATTCCCTGCCTGAGTGCAGGAAATCATCACTCTCTTGAGGCTGGATATTCCAGGCAAGAGCCCAACGTCTCCCTCTGTCTGCACCCAGCAAGGTTCAGGCGCCAGGATTTCTAACCCCACCACCATTAAGTGGCAGCAGAGAGGTGGATCTCTAACCCTGTGCTTCAGGAACATTCCTGGGATAGCTCAGCCATTAGAGGAGGCGGCTCTTGAACTCAGGGTTGTGGGTTCGAGCCCCATGCTGCACAAAATACTCCTGTGTCACAGGGGGTTGGGCTAGATGACCCTCAGGATCCTTTCCAATGATTCTGTGAAAAGCCTGCTGGATCAGGACAGCCTCCTCTTCTCACAGTGAGTAGCCAGGTACCTCTTGCAGGAAACCCACAAGGAGGATCCAAGCGCAAGTGCAATTCACCCCGCCTGCAGTTTCCAGCAACCGGGATCCAGAAGCACTGCCGCCTCAGACCACGCAGGCAGAGCAGAGCACAAGGAAGTTGTTGATGTTTTATTGTTTTCATATTTCACTGGAAGCCGCCCAGAGTGTTTGGAGCAATCCAGTCAGGTGGGTGGCAAATACATAATAATTTTATTAATACATGAAGAACTTTCTTTTGCTTGTCCTGAATCTCACAACATTCAGTTGCCTTTGGCTTTTGCCGGCTCCCTGCCCCATGCTCAGAGAACGATGGCAAACCCCTTTTGCAAAATGAAGCCAGGCACAAATGCTGCCAGCTGAGTCTTCCTGCAGGAGGAGGAACTCAGCTCTTGCCGCTCGGCTGCGAAGGATCAGGCAGGCCTCTGGGTTTCCCTGACCTTTCCCTGGAGAGTCACCCATGTCACATGAGGCCAGCAACATGACAGCACCTTCTTGATGACTGGGCGTCCCGGACAAAGACTGCCGGCATGTGCAGGGCAGCCTTGTGACTGCTCTCCCACCGCTCTACGATGTGAGCAGCTCTTGTTTGGGGAATGAAGTGCAGCACCCACGACTGGCTCAAAATAGACACAGGAGCCCACGGGGCGGGTGTTGCAATCTGGAGGAAGGGTTTATTCTGCAAAGAGATGAGGGAGGGAGGGAGGGGGCGCTTTATTTCCCTGTGAGCCTTGAGCCAATTGTGACACGGGGCTTTTTGGTAAAGGCCAATCATGTGAGGCATGGGGGGGGCATGGAGCCTGCCGGGAAGGGGGGGTGGATGGAGGGGAGAGGCTTCCTTTGTCGCCTGCCCTCCAGTCACGCTGGCCTGGCAGAGACTCAGGAGCTGAGCTCACCCCTGGGAAAGAGCGGAGAGAAGCGTCTCTGCAGCCGGCGGGAGCAGGAAGCTGGAGAAGGGGAGCCTTCTGCCAGGAGGGGTGAGGTCAGAGAGGGAAGGCGAGCCAGGGACTCCCACATGCCCCTGGTCCTCCTTCTGAGACAAACTGCACACTCTCCCTTTCTCTCTGTCGTTGTGGTGCCCATTAGGGCTGGACAACACCATCCATAGTTGGTTTGAAGTCCACATGGTGGTAACGGTTTCATAATATGCATTGAATCATAGAATTGCAGAGTTGGAAGGGACTCCAAGGATCATCTAGTCGAATCCCCTGCATGCAGGAATACGCAGTTGGCCCAGTTGGGGATCGAAGCTGCAGCCTTGGCGTTATCAGCTCAAAAGAACTGAGCTTCCCAGGCTGATTGAGGTGGCCATACATCGCAAATTGCATTACGTGTGCTGTGTAAAAAACCGTGATGTGGGGGAAACTGTGAAGCTGATCATTGCTTCTCTCACGGATCTGTTGCTCTGTACTATAAAATGACCATTGTAAAGTAAAAAAAAGTCTGTTGCAGACCCCTAAAGTAGTAGCAGCTGCCGGGACATTGCCCTGTTCGCCTCTACCTCGCTCCATTCGTATTTCAGACACTGTGATCGGTTTCTCTGGGGATAGAGCACAATGTTGAAAGCCAGACGTCACCCAGTCCCAGGGCCCATCTTCAAACACAGCCTGGAAAGTCGCCCCGAGCCTGTGGCCGGAAGTTCTTCCCAGCCCCAAAGAGCCTCACAAAGATGTCTGCCAACGTGGCATGAAGGCTGGCAACATTGATCCCGCCATGTGGGAAGACCATGCTGAAGACCATGGTGCCTGGAGACAGGCAGTCAGGTGACCAGAGGAGGAATGGCCACTGGGAGGAGCCCAGAGAGAAGAAACGCCCTGGCACTTCTGCAGCAGCAAAACCGGAGGCCTTCCTCTGCCCCGGCTGCAACAAAACACGTCTCTCCCACATCAGTCTCTGCAACCACAGCAGACACTGCAACCGTTCAAGGGCTTGACCTCAACCCCCTCAGGAACTCCTCCATTGTCTCTCGAGACAGACGGAGGCCAACAACTTCTTTTCACCACAGAGGTGCTAAGTGAGAGAGGAGAGAGCAGCAGCCACACTTTCCACCCATGTTTCTCCCTCTGCCGCAAGAAATTGGCTCAGGGACACAGGACGTTGCAGTACCTGTGCATGTGCAGAGTGCTTGCGAAGAGAAGGGAGGGTTTTGGGGCTCCCTGGGCACGGCTTTTAGGCGCTGCTCAATCAAAGGAATGCACATGGTGGAGAATTAAATATTTATTGTCACATGAAACACTCGCAGTCACTTCTCCAGCTCCAGATACCTACGCCACTGTGATAGAAATTTTATGGTCTTAGATATATGGTAATGTTCATAATGTTCATAATGTTCATAGGGATGCGGGTGGCGCTGTGGGTAAAAGCCTCAGCGTCTAGGACTTGCCGATCGCATGGTCGGCGGTTCGAATCCCCGCGGCGGGGTGCGCTCCCGTCGTTCGGTCCCAGCGCCTGCCAACCTAGCAGTTCGAAAGCACCCCTAAGTGCAAGTAGATAAATAGGGACCGCTTACCAGTGGGAAGGTAAACGGCGTTCTGTGTGCTGCGCTGGCTCGCCAGATGCAGCTTGTCACGCTGGCCACGTGACCCGGAAGTGTCTTCGGACAGCGCTGGCTCCCGGCCTCTAGAGTGAGACGAGCGCACAACCCTAGAGTCTGTCAAGACTGGCCCGTACGGGCAGGGGTACCTTTACCTTTACCTTTTTAATGTTCATAACCACACATACATAGATCAGCACAGGAAGACCAACCTGGAACCATTTCGATTCCTAAACTGAGCAAATGTTTTCTCTGCAAGGTCAAACTTAAAAAGCCTCCCCATTGTCTTTTCCTTCACAAATCCTGTCTTATGGGGGGTTCGAATAGGGTGTGAGCCTGTGACATGGCCCAGGAACTAAATATTGATCACTATTTATCACTACAAAAGACTGGCCAGGCTCCGCAGGCAATCCAATCAAGTAACCTGCCAGAGATAAACAAGGAGAAATTCAAATTTCTGTTTAGACTGCCTTTTTCTGTGATGTATGTATGATGTTTCTGGGGGTGGTCTTGATCTACAGGGTGGAATTTCAAAAGTCTTTATAAGGGTATGCACACTATTTTTCTGGGTCCTCCTCCTTTCCTGTTGCAACAGATTAATAAAGATCAAGCTTACTAGCTGCTTTGCTTCTCAATATTCTCTGGTTGGCCTCTGTTATTTTCTCCTACCAATAGGGAACCTATGTAAGGACTCTATATGGGCTCTTGGATACCCCATAAGGGAAAAGGGCATATTTTTATTTACAACAGATGGCGACCACGCACGAAGGGACTTTTGGTTACCCGGATTCTGGAGGCGAGGAAGGACTGGTGATCCAGCGCGCACCAGGCAGTTTGCCAGGAGGAATAACCAGTCCTCCATCGATCTCAGGGTCTGGAAATAACTGGAGGTTCAGCGGGGTTAACCAGAGGAAGCAACGCTTGATCAGGCTGGCCTTAAACAACCAGTCAAGAGATCCCGGGATCACCAGGAACAGCGCATGCGGAAGTGAGTGTAAGTAGGAAACATGGGTAGTGGGGTGGGTTCTCTAAACCACAGCAACCAAAATTCTTTAACTCTTCCTTTTCCCTTCAAATCTAAACTTTCATAAATATTATAAGCAACTGTATAAAAAAGAAAAAGAAGATCTAGGGAAAATCGAGCAATTTATAAAGAACAACGGACTGCAACGGATTCCGAAGGATAAAAAGAATCTACTAAATGGCGTAATTACAAGCCAGGAAGTGGAACATGCAATAAATTCAATGCAACTTGGCAAGACACCAGGACCTGATGGTCTATCAGCAAAATATTATAAGACATTGAAAGATTTGCTTATACAACCTCCGGTAGAAATATCTAGTTCAATTTTACGGGGGGGGGGGCACCTGAAACCTGGAAACAAGCTTACATTACTCTGATTCCTAAACAGGGTCAGGATAGATCCAACGTAAAAAACTACAGACCAATCTCCCTACTTAATGTGGATTATAATTTTTTTGCAAATATACTGGCTAATAGGCTAAAAAAGGTTTTTTCTGAGTATATTCGTAAAGATATGCAATGAAATTCAACTAACGGGAAACAAGGAAGTCATTTTACAAAGTAAATAACTGTTATTTTCAATAAGGTTATGATTTATGTTTGTTATGTTTTATTTATGTTTTTGTTTGTCGCTGATATTGTAAAAACAAATAATTTTTTTGCAAAAAAAAAAAAAAAGATTTCCCCCTAACATGGCCATAAAGAGCTACATCCTGAGCAGCTACCCCGGGGTGGACCCCATCCGCCTGAAGTATGGCCTGAAGGTGGCCCTGGCCAGAGGCCTGGAAAGGGGCTGGCTCATCCGGCCACAAAACTCTTCCGCCCTGGGGGCCACAGGGAGATTCAAGGTGAGGGGAAGGGGCTAATAATTTTTTTTCAAAAAAAATCAAATCAAATCTAAACTTTCTACTTTTTTCCTAATCTAACCCTTGAACATTTGCCTTCTCCTCCTTTCTGTCCCCTCAATCTCAACACCAGCCCTACTTCTTTCATTTCCCTTCTACAGTCACTTCTTTCACTTAATTCTATATGCCGACCTATTCCTTCGGTGTTTTGCCCAGAAAAGGTCGTGCTTTTTCTTCTGCACTGAAACTATAACTCCCAGGTGCAGCCGCACCTCTGCCATGGCGATCTTTGTTAGAGATGACCTGTGAGCAGAGAACGCAAGGGCACCTGATTCCTTTCCTTCTTTGTCATTTCTGAGTCCCAATCTGGCACTGCGCTACGCAAGCGTCCAGTAGGGAACTCTCAGGTTAGATTGTAAGAGGCAGGAGGTTGCTGTGGGCTCCCTGGCTGAGAAATGACCAAAGGGGGGGATTTTGAGATCGCTGACCACACTGTTAGCTTAGTAGCCAAGAAAGGCCAACAGCTGTACCAGCCTAGTAAGTCCGGCCAGATGAACGGCGGTGTGTCACAGTAGTAATTCTCGGAGTTGTCCAAATTGAGTCTACTGTGGGTTATTTATTGTGTTTCCTGAAAAGTGGGGATACTGCAGTATAAAAGTAAAAGCTAGCGCTATTAAAATTCTTAAAATGGGTGCACCTCATTCAAACGAAAAGAACCCGCAGACTCCTGATGGGAAAGAAGCCCGGGGGGTGCTTACTTCCCACCTGGACTCTTGACAGTCCCCTTCAATTTGTTTTTAAGAAACGTTTTTCCTGCGTTTAAATTGGCCTTAGGTAACATCCAGCAGCTGCTTACCTTAAATGTGCCATCTAAAATAAAAATGCAAGCTTGCTTCAAAATTTTAAATCTAAGGAAGCCATGTTGGGCCTTATCAATCTTAAACAAGACAAAAATGAGAATGAAGTGTGCAAATGTTTGTTATTTGAGAAAGGCTCCAAAGAGTCTACAGACCAATCTCCCTACTTAATGTGGATTATAAAATTTTTGCAAATATACTGGCTAATAGGCTAAAAAAGGTTTTATCTGAGTATATTCATAAAGACCAGGCAGGATTTCTGCCTGGAAGACATATGAAAGACAATATTAGAAATGTCGTGGATATTTTGAAAAGTTAGAAGCAAGAAAGAGTTGTAAAGCAATGTTAATGTTTATTGATGCTGAGAAAGCCTTTGACAATGTTTCTTGGAGTTTTATGTTACATAACTTAGAGAGTATGGGGAGAGGTCATGATTTTATAAATGGTATTAAAGCGATCTATCAAGAACAAAAAGCTAAAATTATTGTAAATAATGTGGTTTCAGAGGAAATTAGAATTGAGAAGTGAACCAGGCAAGGGTGCCCACTGTCCCCTCTGCTGTTTATCTCGGTACTGGAGGTCTTGTTCATCTTTTCTAATCATACTTAGCAAGTCAAAGGTATCACAGTAGGTTCGAAACAATACAAATTAAAAGCCTTTGCTGATGATTTGGTTCTGACATTACAAGATCCAGACTCCAGTGCAGTTAAAGCACTGGAGCTAATACATGAGTTTGGTCAGGTAGCAGGATTTAAATTAAACAAGAGCAAGACCAAAGTAATAGAGAAAAATCTGGATAATGAAGAAAGGAAAATATTACAAGAAAAAATGGGCCTAGATTTTGTGAAAAAAGAAATATTTTGGGGTGAACCTGTCTGGGAAAAAATTGCATCTGTATAAGGATAACTATGAGAAAATATGGAATGAAATTAAAAGAGATTTGGAGGTATGGTCTAACTTAAAATTGTCATTAATGGGCCGGATTTCTGTGATTAAGATGAATGTGCTGCCAAAGATGCTTTTTTTGTTTCAAGCCCTCCCAATTATAGACAATGTGAAATGTTTTAAAGAATGGGAAAAAGCTCTTTCTAGATTTTTCTGGCAGGGGAGGAAACCCAGAATTAAATACAAATTACTTACGGATTCTAAAGAAAGAGGGGGATTCTCTCTGCCAGACTTAAAAATCTATTTTGAAGCTACCGCACTTTGTTGGATTAAAGAATGGATGAAATTAGAAGATACAGATTTATTAGATTTGGGGGGATTTGATAATGTGTTTGGTTGGCATGCATATTTGTGGTATGATAAAGTAAAAGCCCATAAAGCATTTAAAAATCATATAATTAGGAAATTGTTGTATAATGTTTGGATAAAATACAAAGACCTTTTAGAAAGAAAGACACCCAGATGGCTTTCACCAATGGAGGCAAAGGCCCAGAAAAAAATAAATATGGATACCAAATGGTTGAGATATTATGACTTATTAATAGAGGAAGAGAAAGGTTATAAATTAAGACCATTTGAGCAAATTAAAGATAAGCTAAACTGGCTACATTATCACCAGATTAACGAATTGTATAAATTGGATAAGAAAAATGGTTTTGCCTTGGAAAAATCTAAGTTGGAGATGGAGTTGTTAGATACTGAAGGTAAAAACTTATCTAAAATGTACAAGCTTTTGCTGGAGTGGCATACGAAAGATGAACAAGTTAAATCGGTGATGATAGATTGGGCAAGAGATTTAGGACATAATATAATGTTTGAGGACTGGGAAAGATTGTGGAAGAAAGGAGTGAAGTTCACCCCATGTACTTTGTTAAAGGAAAATATTATGAAGATGATGTATAGATGGAATTTGACTCCTGTAAAATTAGCAAAGATGTATCATAATTGTGATAATACATGTTGGAAATGTAAAGAAAAAGAAGGAACATTCTTTCATATGTGGTGGACCTTCCCCAGGGTGAAAGACTTCTGGGAAAAGATTTATAATGAATTGAAAAAAATGTTGAAATATACATTTATAAAGAAACCAGAGGCCTTTCTTCTTGTAATAACAGGTTCGGAATTGCCCAAGAAAGATATTAATTTATTTTTGTATGCCACAACTGCGGCTCGTATTTTGTTAGCTAAAAAGTGGAAAACTCAAGAATTACCAACAGTAGAAGAATGGCAGATGAAGATGATGGATTTTATGGAGCTAGCCGATCTAACCGGAAAAGTCCGCGACCAGAAGGAGGAGGAACACCACGAAGAATGGAAGAAATTTAATGACTATTTCGCTACATTTGTTAAGCTAAAATAACTGGAAATAGCTTCCAGCTGCTTGCTCTTCTTTCAAAGGACTCCAGAAGAGCTCCTGAGATCCGCGGCAGCTCACGAGTAGACACTCGCCTTCAGAGCCTGTTGAAACTCCCAGCACGGAAACATCAAATGGATGCACGAAGAATGCTTGCCAAGCAGAAGTTGGCCGCATACAAAATTGGGCATTTCTCTGTCCCAGCAACTCCTCTAAGGACAACAATCGTTTCAAGGCAGAGACCAGAATGGGTTTTAAGGAAAGATAATATAAAAGAGACTGTTGATCCTCTGCAAGCAATTCAGATGGTATTGGATACACTTGGAATTCCTTATTACTAAAGAATGACTTTTAAAATGATATTTAAAAAAGCATTGTCAGGATCAGCTTTCATATTATGTAGACTGTCATATAAATCTATATCCAGGAATAAAATTGAGAATGTATTGAAGAAAAAGAATCTTGATGTAATTTGTTTACAGGAAACACATGTGGCCAAAAAACATAAACATATTTTGACAAATAAAAGGTTAGGGGTTGAGTTTATTAACTCAAATGTGAACAAAAAAAGGAGGGGTAGTGAACTATGTTAAGGAAAAATGGGAACCCAAACTAATCTGATTATTGTCCAAGTATTATAAAATTTTAGAAGATCAATTAACTCTGGTGTTATGCAAGGTCATGAACAGCATTTTGCGAGGAGGGAAGATACCAGACACTTGGAAGGAGGCACATATCATGATGATTCCCAAACCCGACACTGATAGATTGAATATAAAAAATTACAGACCCATATCACTACTAAACAATGATTACAAAATTTTTGCAGAAGTATTGGCAAATAGACTTAAAAAATAAATATAAAGGGCAGAAAAAATTGTCTACAAATGGTAAGGCTGAAATGACTGAGAATGTTAAAGATCCTATGACTTCTGACTCTGGCCATTTTTTCCCATATATAAGGGCGTGGCTGATTGTTCCATGAATGACCAGAGGGAAATCACACAAAATGATAGCCCACATTTTTTAATAAACACCTGCGCTCAATTCCCTGTAAATAAAGGAAGCGCTCCCTTTGCTTGGGCTGCAGGAAAACAATATTGGCCAGATGAGAAGGAAACATGATCCCTTAGAACTGAGTTAACAGAAATTTAATTTGACCAACTTCTATTGCTAGCTTTGGTGAATACTTGAATTGCTGAGTTTCTTATTTTTTTTAAAAAATCTAACCCTATTTTTAAAATCTACTCCTTACCCTTCCCTTCCTTTATTCAAATGGTAATTTAGCCAAAAGATGCAACATTTTAAATGGTATAAAAGATTTGCTGAGACATGAACTCTGCACATGCACAGAGGTTAGGTCAGCTTAAAACACACACACTAAATACATCAACAACAAACCAGACCCAACCACCAACCCATCCCCCAGGGTAATGGGAGAGGAGCTAGGTGCTGCTCCTTATATACTAGACCCAACAACTCAGCAGCGCCTGCTATGTTTCACAGCGGTAAAGCTGGGTCTCGTTATTTTGCTCTGGCCCTGGCCCCTTACAGACATACACATCGGGTGGAACAATGATGAACCTTTACATTTCAAGAAACCATTCAACACACTCTCCCTCCACCAGTTTGTCTCTCTCTCCCTGAGGGACTGCGCCTACACAGCTGGAGACTGCGCCTGCATGGAAACGTCCTCTGCTCCTCCCTTGCCAGTCCCCTCCTGGTTCTGGGAGACAAGTGGTGCAGGAGAGGGTGTCCCTTCCCTTGCTCCTCTTCCTCCAGCTCTGAAGCTTCCCTTGCCTCTGACTCTTGCCTCCGGGCTGCTACAGGTCTCCACAAATCGCTGCTCCCCTCTCCCGAGCCAGACCCCAGACCCCTTTCCCCTGATGCAAAACCATCCGTGTCTGCCCAGTCCCTGGATCCCCTTCACGGCCAGAGATCAGTCCATTAGGCACAGGCAAGAGAAAAAGGTCAATGTCACCAACCGCCACCTCCAAGACACCAGAGAGAAGGCAGCCCAGGAACAAGATCCCAATCCAAACCCCATTACAGAAGCCGCTCCACAGCCACCTGCAAACATACCTTTTCTTCCAACGTCCTTGGAACACACCTGAGAGGGAGACAGAGAAAGAGAGAGGAAAGGTTACATTTTTTATTTTCTTTCCCGAATGGGGATAAATATCAATCTCACACAGAGCTTTGCGGGGGGGGTGGAGAGACAGGAGGTTGCCCAAATGCCAGCAGGGGAGGGGGGGTCCCAAATTCTTTTACACACACTGGGGGGTGTGTGTGAGTTTGTATGATCAATCGAGCCTCAAAACAACCGTGAGGTGGGTTAGGCTGAGAGAGGCAGAGCCTGTGCTCAAGGGAGTTGAACCCAGTCTCCCAGTCCCAGCCTCTCCCTCTAAACACTTCTCCACTGGCACCTTTGGGGAAGGAGACGTGATCTCTAGCTCCACTTGGAGGGCAGGGTGTGGGGCAGCAGGGCCTTTTTGGTAGCAGGCCCCAAACCAGAGAATTCCCTTCCCTGGGATAGTGGTTGGCAAATGCTAATCTGTCACATGCTTTCAATGCTCTGATATGGGTGGCTGTCATTTATATACGCATATCAGAGTGCATGTACGTGCTGTTCTTTGTGTATGTGTTTTTGGCATATGTCTTATCTCGAGAAACAATGGCGTGTTTCTCCAGGGATGAAGCCACATGGGCAGAAACCACTTCCTTGGCCATTGAACCACTCCGTCCTCAGGAGCCTGTCTTTGCATGCAGGAGAAGCCCCTAACTCATCGAGAGCCTGAGACCCCTTGGCTCCCCTCACCTGGTTCAGCTGGCCAGTCAAAGCTGTTTCCTGGGACTGTGGCCACTGTCACCTGCTGACAGACTCTAGGAGCCGCAGGTGAGAGCTGAGTGCCGGGGGATGGGGGTGGCGAGGACCCAAGGTGGAAAAACCACCCCAGAAGGAGGACATGGCCCCCACCAGAGGTACTACCCTATCCTAACACCTCATACATCCCATAGACAGACAGACAGACAGACTTCTATAACTGGGTCCATTAAGCTCAGCCTGGCCCTGGCTGCTTGACCGACACCACCCCGAGGCATCAGGTGACTTCTTCAGAGCAGCTGCAAAGCACAAATTTTGCAGAGCCAAGAGGGGGGAGGGGGGAGCTGTTTCAGAGCAACTGACTGCCAAGCCAGGTGACTGCTTGGCAATGCTGTCCACACAGGGCTCCCTGGAGCATGAGACTCTCCACATAACAGCCTCTTGCTACCTTAGAGCAGCATGGTAGCATCTGTCCCCCCTTCCTTCTCTGCTTCCCTCACATTTCAGGTCCCTGGGCCCCTGCAAGGCAGAGAGAGGAGAGAGGCTCAGGAACCGCCCTGAGCCCTAGATACCTGCAGATTGCCCAGTCTCTCTCTGCCCCACGGTCTGAGTTTTGACTCAGGAGCAGCTCCTGAGAGCAAGAGGGGAAACCCACGCATGCTGTGCAGGAAGCTGTGAGGCAATGGCAGTGTGGGCAGTGGCTGAGAGACCCAGTGTGCTTTGGGTCCCCCCCCAAAACCCCCCACCCCCTGGCCCCACAGAGCAGACATTCTCCCCGTTCCTGAAATTCCTTTGCCAGGCGTCACTGGATGCAAACGCTTCACAACAAAAGGGATGACTCACAGGCAGGGGGTGGAGCTCAGAAGTGTGCCTGGCCTGCCTTGTAGGGAAGTCACTCTCTTTCTCCTTTGCAAGGCAAGGAGGGAGGGCGGGCGGGCAGGCAGGCTGCGGAAGCGCTTTCCTCTCCTCCCGAGCAAGCAGGGGGAAGCCCCTGCCCTGGTGCCTCGGGAAAAGAGCTGGGCGGAGCTGGGAGCGATAGCCCAGCTTTCCAGCAAGAAGCCACGGCTTAAGGTGGTCAGCGCATGTGGACTGGGATCTGCTGTGACAGGGAGCCAAGACTTTCTGGCGTCCCCTTCCTCACTGCCGGAGATGCCCACCAGAACACGTCTCCTTCATGGGAATCCAGAAGCTCCAGCTGAGGGGTCCCCCCCCCCGCCTTCTTTGGGTGGGGGCCATGGGCCCATTTGCCATCCTGAGGAAGCGCCTGGGCACCCGCCACAAAATGGCTGTTGATGTGGCAAGGCAGAAAACGGCTGCCACGTTTTCTAAGAAGGAAAAGAGACAGGCCACAAAATGGGCCTGCCCAGCCTACCCACCCCAAATGGAGCCAGATCAAGGGTCAGCAACCTTCAGCCGTGGGCCGGTCCACCTCAGACCATGCGGGGGGCCGGATTATATTTTGGGGGGAAAATTGAACGAATTCCTATGCCCCACAAATAACCCAGAGATGCATTTGAAATAAAAGCACACATTCTACTCATGTAAAAACACGCTGATTCCCGGACCGTCCGTGGGCCAGACTGAGAAGGCGATTGGGCCGGATCTGGTCCCCGGGCCTTAGGTTGCCTACCCCTGAGCCAGATGCTCCATCTGCTGTGCACAGGTGGGAAATCAGGCTCCCAATCCTGGCACCCAATTAAAGGCAGGCCTGTTTAGGGAGCAGGTGAGCTGCAGGCAAGGCTGAGACAGCGCAACAACCAGGAACTGAGCCGCTGGTTGATTGCTGAATGCGAGTGCAAGCCGAGGCCCTGTGGCTGTGAAAGCTGGAGAGGAGAAGCTCAGGTCTGGCATGGGCTCACCTGGAGCAACCTGATGCCACGCCAGACCACGGCTTCCCCTAGCCTTGGGCCACTGCCGCCGCCGCCACCTCCTCCTCTGCCCTGATTGGCCCCTCCAGCTTTGGGGCTGCTGCCATGAGACACTCAGGAACCCAGGGCAGAATGGCTCACGGTTCTGGGTAGAGCCTGGGGCTGTTTTGGCTGCTGTGGTGCCCTTTCAGGAGCCAGACTGAAAACCCCTCAGGGGATACTGCAGCATTCCACATGCCTGCATCCAATCATTTTTGCTCCTCACAAAGTTACAGGGCAGGGCAGGACATAAAGACTGCAAAGGCATGTGAATATTGGAAAAACACAGAGGAGTCTCTGGGTGGGGGGCAGCAGGCAGCCCTGGAAAATGGTGGCCCCGACCCACCTGGCACAGAGCAAAGGCCTTTGAGGACTGCCTATTCGGTTGCCCCAGGCGTGTCAAGGGAGGAGGGAGCGCAGCAGTGCCAGATGTTTTCCGATAAGCTGGAACAGAGCAGACCTGGGAGGGGGGGGGGGGGATCAGCCTGGGCAACATATGGAATTTTACTGCCCCAACGCCCTGAACTATTCCACACGGAAAGAGAGGAGGGATGCTGTGTTATTGCCGCCTGACCGATGGGAAAACAGATTCTGCAGCGCGAACCTTGAACCTCACCTGTGAATCCCCCCCCCCCCCGGCCAAGAACAACAAGGGGAGCGAAGGGGTTGGGCCAGCTCCTTGCCCTTCCCCAAAGGATCATTTAAGGCAGATTCAGCAACAAAAATGAAGCAATGCTCCTCCTCCTTGCTTGCCCTGCCTGCAAAATGTGCTTCAGCCCCCTTTCTCTCCACTGCATGCTTGCGAGACGGGAATGAGAGGCCAGACCCCAAGCAGGCCCACCAAGCCAAGGCTCCCGCCTCCAACTGTGGGCAGCCCTGGCTCATCGCAAGCCCCCCCCCCCCCAGTTGTTGGAGGATGGGGAGAATGTCCGAGAATACACATCTCACATCCTTTCTGAAGCTTGCTTTTGGGTTGAACGCACTTGCCAACTATATACTAAAAACAATATGCAACACAAATTACTGCAATGCCTCTGAAGACAGATTGGAAACTTCAGCTGCTGCAGAATTCAGCGGCCAGGCTTCTCACCAGGCAAGAAAGTTTGAGCATTTTGCACTGATCTGGCTGCACTGGCTACCAATTAGTTTTCTAATTCAAAGTGCTTCTTTTGACCTATAAAGCCCTAAACGGCTCAGGGCTGCAATACCTCAAGGACTGCCTCTCCCCATATGAACCGACTTGGACCCTGAAATCATCTTCTGAGGCCCTTCTTCACACGCCTCCTCCAGGTGAGGTCCGGAGGGCGGCAACATGAGAACAGGTCTTTTCTGCAGTGGCTCTCCATTTGTGGAATGCTCTCCCCAAAGAGGTTTGCCTGGCACCTTCATTATACATTTTTATGTGCCAGGAAAAAAACATTCCTCTTCTCCCAGATCTTTGGCTGATTAATATTCTACGACTTTTACATGTTTTTTGGGCGGGGAGGGGTATTGTTTTGTTTTGGCTTTAACTATTTATTTTGTGCTTTTATCCTGTATTTGTATTTTGTGAGACCTGAGATATTCAGATGAAGGGTGGTATTTAAATTGAATAAATACATAATAATAATAGCCTTCCACTAAGCGGCAGAGTGGCCTGAGTGTTGCTGCACCAAGGTAAACCCCAGACTCTGGGCAGAACCGCTGGATTCTCCACTGGCTGCAGGTATGGTGCAAATCTACGTTGCTCCTGCCGGGATGGGTGTAGGATGCTGCCTTAAACCAAGTAAGACCACTGGAGTCCACCCAGCAACGGCTCTCTGGGGTTTCAGAGTACGGCGGCCTCTGCCAGCCTTACCTGGAGGTGCTGAGGATTGAACTGGCATGCTGAGCAAGGTCTGCACCACCGACCTGCAGCTCATAAAACAAGATTCTAGTCATGTTTCTGGGTGAAAGGCTGATTTAAATACTGCAGGAAGCACAGCCTTATAGCAAGCTGGACAATGGGTCTGTCTAGCTTGGTGCTGTCTGCAGCAGATTCTCTTCCCAGTCCTGCCTGGAGACACCAGAGGCCTCCTGCATGCAGCTGACCAACAGATCTGGGGCCAGGCAGAGCTAAGCTGAGTCCCTCAAAAATTCGTTTGGGGCTGCCCATCACCTCCGCAGTCTTCTGGGCCAGTGCCTTGCTTAAAAACACCCCCCCACACACACACACACACCATGCTCTCATTTCTTGCAAGCTGAATTCCGTGCCCTATGCCCCCTTCCACCTTGCCACCCCCTTTCAACTGAATATACCGTACTTATGCAGGATCACTGGCTGCCTGCAAATGAAGCCCCATCTTCTGCAGCCAAGAGAGCAAGTCAAAACGTAGAGAAGCAAGGATTAAAAACACCACCACCACCACTGCTGGTGCCAGGCGATTGCTAATCCAATGGCACCCTCCTTTTTTAAAGCTGTTGAGATCTGTATCACTGATACTTGCTGATTAAGAAAAGAAGAAGAGAGAAAACAAGCAGAAAGGAGACAAGATATACAGACAGTCCAGCATTTTCTCACGAGCTCTGGAAACGTAATGACAGCCTTGGTGCAGCATGTGCTGAACAGACAGAGAGGAGCAGCAAGAGCGGAGGGGAGAAAAGCGCCAAGAGCCAGCCAAGGAGACAGGAGAGGAAGGTGCTGTCTGTCTCCAGCCACAATATCTGAGGGCAACCTCCGCTTTCTGCTCTCAGAGGAGAAGAAGCAGCAGCAAAGAGAAGGTTCCTCCGAGCAGCTGGCAGTGGAAAAAGATTGCAAGTTCTGGGCGGCTCAAGGTCTGCAAAGGGGCATCCTGCAGGAGGCACAGCAGCAGGCATCCCATAGCACACAGGCCCTATGCTGAGCGCTGCCCAAAGGGGCTCCATTGAGCACAGCTTCCTGGGTCCCCCACCGTGGTGTCCAGCCAGACGCCCGACCCGGGGGAAGCCAGCAAACGGGGCATGAGGGCAGCAGCAGCAGCAGCAGCAGCAGAACACGGCCCACTTGCACATCAGAGGCAGAGCACCTCCAAAGCAGAACATGGTGAGGCACAGGGAACTCTGCCACAGGATCGGGCCAAAGGGAGCTCCATCGAATCTGGCACCCTGCTTTTCTCAAGGTGTCCGGTCAGACGCAGCAACATGACAGAAGTTTGTAAGATCATACAGGGAGTGGAGGAAGCAGAGAGAGAAAAGTTTTCTTGTAATGCTGCAACTTGGCGACACCCTGAACATCAGAAGATTCAGGGCGGATAAACTTCTTTGCACAGCACAGTTAAACTGTGGAACTCCCTGCCACAGGAGGCAGCGATGGCCACCACTGGGATGGCTTTAAAAGAGGATTAGTCAAACTTATGGAGAAAAAGGCTACCAGTGGCAGTCAGGATGTGCTCTGCTCTCACAGTTCTGAGAATGGCTCTCAGGCTCATGTCCATTTTGCTGGCTTCCTGCAGGGCTGGGAGAGACTCCCTCCCTGAGACCCAGGCACTGAGGCACTGCTGTCAGCCAGAGTAGGCCATGCTGAGCAAGAGGGACACATTGACCTGCCCTGCCTGTGTTTCCATGATCCATGACAGAGCTCAGGGAGGTGGTTGGCATCCGCCTGTCTCAAGAGACAAAGGAGTGTGCCTCCAGCGGTGAAGCCAAATCGCTGTCTGAGCAGCACCAAAGTGACCTCCTTGGGGCACCAGCCTGGGCCGTGTGACTGGGGGTCCTGGGCTGCCCAGACGACAAGACCCCCCTCTCAGCCTTGGCACCCGCCTAGCTGCAGGAACTGCCTTGAGTGATCAGTGGTGAGAGAAAGAATGGGGCAGTTGCCCTTCTGGGCTGAGACACCCTGTAGGGTCCTGGGGGCTCTTGCTCCCTGCTCCACAAATCTCAAAAGTCCCATAGCAAGGGAAGACACAGAAATCACTGGAGACAATAGCCCCTTTCTTTCTTTCCCCCCCATCTCCCCCCCCCCGCGCCACAAAGAAAGCAAAAGAAAGAGGGATTTGCGCAGGGCACAGCTGCCCAAGAGCATTTCTGTCCTTTCTGCAGCTTTGTACGAGAACATTCAAGAAGGTTGGGGGCTGCAGTGGGGAGGCCATGGTGGCCGTGTGGTGACGCAGGAGAGAAAACCACGTCACCCACCTGCACCCGCTAAGCTGGGGAGCCCTGGGATGCCCACGCAGCCAACGCAGCTTGGCAAGGGGTTCCCCATAGCGACAGCATCACCCTATCACCAGCGTGGAAAAGGACAGGCGTGAGTCACACAAGACGCTATCTCTCTTGCACACACTCGGTGCCTCTCGCACATTCCACAGGGCCCTGCGCTTCCACCCACCCTGCAAGCGGAGCAGCCCCTTCCTCTGTCCTGGGGTGAAGGGTCCCCAGCAGCCCCCAGACCCTGCAGAGGGCCAAAGGAGCCAGTCCTGATGGCTGCTGGGAGTCAGAGGCAGCGAATGCCTCCGAATGAGACCGGCTGCTGGGGACTGCAAGGGGGGGGGCTGCTGCTTTCGCACTCAAGTCGTGCTTGGGGGCTTCTTCTGGTTGGCCAGTGTGGCTCTCCTTAGGGCTCTGGGGCTCCTCCTGCCTGACCTTAGCAACTCACGATCATCCAGGTCTCTTTGGACCATGCAGAGTGAACAGGCAGCCACTGGTTGCCTCTGTTTCCTCAGCCCAGGGCAGATCCACTGGTCCACCTGGCTGCTCCAGGCTAGCTCTTCCCCACCAACCTTTCGGGGGAGTTGAGGTGACCAGAGGCTACTGGATGGCTGGATGGAAAAAAAGGGTGCAATGATTTAGATCTAGCAGAGTCAGAAGTAGCCTCACACTTGGCACTTCGGAGGAGCCTCCATCCGTGATGACACACCAGGGCACCTCCAAAAGGATGGGAGGAAGGCACAGGGCTGCACCTTGCTCCTCATATGCAAATTTATGCATAACTTTGGAGTAAGCTTGTGTCAATCAGTTGGAAACCTTCTTGTTCATCCCCCCTCCCTTAGGAGGTTGAGGGCTCTCCTTCCTTGGAGGTTTTTAAGCAGAAGTCGGGTGCTCATCGGTCTGGGATGCTTCAGCTGAGATTCCTGCATTGCAGGGGGTTGGACTAGATGACCCTCGGGGTCCCTTCCAACTCTACTATTCTATGATCTTCTCTGCCAGGAGAAATGCAGGCCCCACCACCTTCAAAGGAAATCATTGCATTTTTATCCCTCCTTTTTCCTCCAAGGGGCTTGAAGTGGAGTGTGTGGTTCTCCCCATCCTCATTTAATCCTCACAACAGCCCTGTGAGGTAGGTTAGGCTGAGAGGCAGGGACTGACCCCCCCCCCGGCAGTCCAGAACAGCAGTGGGGAAAACACACACAAAAAGGTCTCTCTTGGGAGATTGTGGCCTCTCCTTCCTTGGAGGTTTTTAAGCAGAAGTTGGGTGGCCACCTGTCATGGATGCTTTAGCTGAGATTCCTGCATTGCAGGGGGTTGGACTAGATGACCCTCGGGGTCCCTTCCAACTCTGTGATTCTATGTATTGGTATGCCAGGAATGCAAGAGAGAGAGAGAGAGAGAGAGAGAGAGAGAGAGAGAGAGACGCCTTCCCTGTTCAGGAAAAGTGAAACTCACCTTTACAGGAAAGTTCACTAATGATTCAACTGAACTGCCACAATGAGAACTAATTGCGACCAAGAGAGAAAGAAAGAGAAACTCCATCCTGGAGCAACTGGAAAAGAATGCAGCCCTCCTTTCTGGATATTCAATAAACACACAAGACGTTTGAAAAAATAAGATATACTATTCATGTTATTGAATTGTAGATTTCAACAGAAGTAGCTCATAAAGTTCAACGAAAAAAGTAGAAGACCCAGTGGATCAGTTCATTCTCTAATCTGTTTACGCATAAGGTCCGTATATGTGAAAGTGTCTATTCCACCTGTCGGTTCATAAAGTCCAACATCCACGTGAAAGGTTGTTACAGTTCCACAGAATCCTTTCATCAGTAGTACAAACTCATATATGATATCACAGGACGGTGGATCGAATGATTCTGAAGCACCTTAGCCTTAACGGAAAGCAGAGCAGATGGAGTTCCGCATTGACTGATGTTTTTAATTAATCACATTCTTTCATTTTATGTAACTGGCAGGTGGAAAATTGGAAGTTTGTCTTCTGTAATTCTTACTAACGGTTTGCTTTTCTCTCTCTTTTCTCTCCTCACGTGAATTGCTCCTTGTTCTTTCCCTCTTCTGTTTCTTTTCTTTGTTTTGCATCTTTGGTAGCTGAAATGTTATTGTCTCATGGGGAAATCTCAATTAAAAAATCTTATTTGTGGGGAAAGAGTGCCTCCTGGATTGGCAAAGCAGAAGAGCAAGAAACAGACCCTAACCCAAAAAGGAATCCCTTCCGACGCTTGGCACAACTAGCCAGGAGAGCAGAGGAGAGGCTGAGTCACTCAGGAGACAAAGCAGACGCAAACATATATGGATGGCACATGGCAGGCACAGCTCCACCCCGCACCCCCACCCCATCTCCGCGCATGGCAAAGTAAGCCCCTGCAGAGAGACATGAGGGAGATTGCAAAGGAAGGATCTGGCCAGAGGGAGGCTCTCTGCCGCCCAAGCAGGCAGCAAGTGGAAGAGGGTTTGTGCGCAAGGGCCCTCCTCACCTGGCTAGCTGCTTAGGGACATGCTGGCCTTTGCCTGGTTGGCAAGATACTCTCAGTGAGGAGGGGGCCTCCTGCCTTTAAATGTAACCCAACAGGGAGGACACGCAGAGACAGAGACTCCCGCTCACCTGCAAAAGGTCATGCATCTCCTTCACTGGAGGTTTTTAAGCCACCTGCCAAGGAGTCTTCTGTTGTGACTGCTGCACTGCAGGGGTTTGGGGGCACCATTCTAATAGAATCCTAGAATTGTAGAGTGGGAAGGGACCGCGAGGGCCATCTAATCCAACCCCGTGATGCAAAAATCTTTTGCTCAAAGCACAGCCTTGGGATTTAGAGTCTCGACTTATATATAGGTGGGGCGGAACAACCTTTTCACAAAGGAAAGGTGAGAGACGGAGGCAAACACAATCCGACGTCTAAGGGCTCATCCAAACCTCCTTTTGCAGGCACAAGTCCGCACTGCCAATCGCCATGTCTGAGTGGTGGTTTTGTTTTTGTTTTTCGTTAACGGGAACATGCATATTTTGCCACTGAACCGGAGCAAACAGCAGCCCGTGTTGAATCTGATTGCTGTTTGCTCTGATTCAGTGGCAAAAGTCTGAATGAGCCCTAAGGCGGGTGCTTGCATGGAAGAGACCCCGGGTTCAATTCCTGCCAGAGTCTCCCGCTAGGCCTGGGAATGTCCCCTGGCTGAACCAAGAAGGCTGGGATCTTGCTTTCTCTTTAGGGGAACCAGAGGAAGAGCTTTGCCTGCAAGTTCTGTCCCCAGAGGCATCTCCAGGGCAGGCTGGGAAACTGCCCTGCCCGGAAACCCACCAGTGTTTCTCAACCTCGGCTCCCCAGGTGTGGTTAGACTACAATTCCCAACACCCCTGCTAGCTATGGATGATGGGAATTGCAGTCCAGCAACACCTGGGGACCCACGATTGAGAAACACTGAGGGTGGGGGGCAGTACAGTGCTAGATGGCCCACTGTCTTACTCGGCATATGTTCCTATTTAAAGCAAGGCGTTAATCAGAACCTAGCCGTTGCTGCCGGTCAGTGCACACATACCTGAGAAAGAAGGTCTGACACCAGAGACGTGCAGCATACAGACGTCTTGCTTTTAGGCACAGATTGTGTATGTATAAATACAATGATATTTGGAAAGCATTTATAAAAAGCAGAAATACTTGCTAACAAGTTTATACACATCAGAATAATTGCACTACTTCTGTCTATACCCATGCATTGTATTGCAGTTTCAAGCACTTTTTCTGGAGGGTTTTCCACCTCCTTCACGTTTCTCCACTGAACATTTTCAATAAAATATAAATATTGTGATGGCCAATCCCCCGAAGGATTGCCGCTGTCGTGGATCTGAAAGGGAGAGAGCCGTGGCTGGCAGTCAGCGCAGACAAAACTGAGCAAGAAGGTCTGAAACCAGAGACATAATGCAGCTTCTGCCTTGTCCAACAGCCGGTAGCTACCGAATCAGAATTGCTAGGCAAACGGGACCAAAGGTAACTCTGGACACTCCTTTTGATCCTGCCCAGGTCAAAGGACAAACAAGGAGAGCAGCCTTGCAGTGCTGACAGGGCAGGGTTCATCCTGCAAACATGCAGCAGAGCAGAGGAGGACCCAGGAGAGAGTAGGAGAAGCTGGCACCGGGCCTGCAAACAGAGCCGTCTGCCGAGCACAGCCTGAGGCATCAGCCTGGTGCTGAGGCCAGAACCTCAGGCAGCATCGTCACCAAAAAAATATTAATTTTGCTTCTTTGGAGGGGAGAGCAGTGCAGAATGGAGGCAGCGAGAAGCAAACTGGCAAAAGAGCCATTGAAGGAAAAAGCAGAGGGGGTGCCAGCACCAGCCACAGGCGAAGAGGCAGCGAGAGAGCAGGAGGCATGTTGCACAGGCAGAGACAGCATTCCTGGGCAGGCAGGACTATCTTCTCAGGGACTCTGCCAGGCCATGCCCAGTGCCAAGAGCGGAGGATTGCAGCTGCCTTGTAAAGGGCTGTTCCATCCGCAATGCTGCCTAGCTCCTGGAAAGAGGCAGACACCAATAGAACCGTTCCAGCCTGTCCTCCATGCACCCAGCATTCCTTTGAAAATTGCAAAAGAAGAAAAAAGGTTATTTGCCTCCTGAGAGTCAGCCAGGAAAAGGGGGCCTTGCAAAATATCTGGCGGAGAGAAATACTCCTCGGGGGTCTCTCCCAACCTTGCCGTCTTCTGCATGCTGAGCAAGTGCTATGCAGTTTCCCCCTCCTCTCCCAGATGCAGATGTGAAGAGCTGGGAAGGGAGAGTCCCCTGCTCAGAAAGGCACTTGTCACCTTCTCTCAGGGACCTCCTGGGCCACAGATGGCAGCTGATAGAGCCACGTCTGCAGAGCAGCCGAGGCAGCTGGGGAGAAGCAAATGTCCCTTCCTCTTATCAAGCCCTTAATCAGCTCTGCCAACAAAGCGCCTGGAAAATGTCAACCAAAGAGGAGGGGAGGAAGTGGCAGCAAAGCTTTGCCCTGTCCCTTGTGGCATCGAGCAGGATGCTGGCAGGAGCTCTCCGGAGAGTGCCCCCAGGCCCCACCCTGGGACCCCCGTGAACACAGAGGTGCTCTGCGTCCAAGCTCAAGGCTCAGAGAGACCACTGACCAGACTAGCTCCACAGTTACCATCAAAATTATTCAATCCCCATTGCAAGTTTGGTTTATTATCAACATTTACAGTACAGACTTTCAGCAGCTTGCAATGAGCAAATCAAAGAAAAGCAATTGAACTAGCTCAATGCAATGGATGCTTCTAGTGGTTTCCCCAAATTCAGCTGAAAATATAACTGTGTAAGCCTGTAAATGTCAATAATAAACCCAATTTGCAATGGGAGTTGCATAAGTTTGATTGCAACTGTATATTGCTTTTGCGCTGTTGGGCAGCAGCTGTCCATAGGCAGCAGGTTCGATTCCTGGTGCCTCCGAGTAGTAATAATCATGACCATAAACATTTTATTATTCATACCCCACCCATCTGGCTGGATTTTCCAGGTAGGGGTCAGGGAGGAAAGCCTCCCTCCAGAGTCCCTGGGGATGCACAGCTGCCAGTCGGGGGTGGAAGGAGCACTGTGCCGCACAGAAGAGCTTGCCTTTCTCACAGGCTGCACTTGGCTTGCTGGATGCCAACAAAAGGGAGGAAAGGCACCAGCAAGGCGGGGAGAGGTGGAGATCAAAGAGCTTCTCTTGGGAGCCAGGAGCAGGAGCTCTCTCTCGCGGCCTCTCTCTCTCTCTCACACGCAGGCAGCTGAGCCAGACTCCCCCTGGCAGGCAGACATGACAGGGTGTGCTCAGCACCGACCGTACAGACACACGGCATGTGTGCAGTTTGCTTGGCCTGGAAAGAATGAGATAGGTGCAGCCCAGCCCCCAGGAGGGCCAGGCGCTGCCTCACGAGGGGGGGGGGACGGAGGCGGCAGCGTGAGCACCAAGACCGGCAGAGATCCAGCGAGGCCTGCTGGAGACTGGCAGGCTTGTCCTGGGGAGAAGGAGAGCAGCCTTCCCCAACCGGGGGCCCTCCGGATGTTTCTGAGAAGAGCTCCTTTGCCACAAGGGGCTTCCCCTCCTTGCGGAAAGACGTGCAGCTCCAAGCTGCTTGGGGGAGGCGTGGGCAGCCGAGGGCGGGCGATAAGGAGGCCCCCCAGCACCTTTGCACACAAGGCAGGAGAGAAGCCAGGCTCTGCAGAGGCGCCAGACACACACAGGCTGCTTCTGTCCCAAGAGATGCCCAGGCCACACAAAACCCTAGAACCCTAGAATTGTAGAGTAGGAGGGAACCCCAAGAGTCATCTAGTCCAACCCCCTGCAAGGCACAAATCCCTGAGAGATGGCCACCCAACCTCTGCTTAAAAGCCTCCAAGGAAGGAGAGTCTTCCACCTCTGGAGGGAAGTTCTTCCTGAGGGTGAGTCAGAATCTCCTTTCTTGTGACACGAAGCCATGGGTTGCAGTCCTACCCTCCTGAGCAGGAGAAAACAAGCTGGCTCCCTCTTCTATGGGACAGCCCTTGAGATATTTGAAGATGGCATTCGTATCTCCTCTCAGTCTTCTCTTCAGCAGGCTAAACATACCCAGCTCCTTCAGGCATCAGTCTGCTTGCGCAGCCAGTGAGGCAGCACCCTGCACTGCTCTGGTCGTGGAGACGGAACGAGGAGAATCCCCCGCCCATCCCGCACGGTGTCAGGATCAGGCCTTAAGTGTGGCTGCAAGTGCCCCTGTGAGACCATCAAGCAGGCGCAGTCTCCACTGCCAGAGACACTCCTCTTGGAGCGAGCCTCGCAAGGGAGGGTGGTGCCTGGGCCAGGGCTCCTCCCTCCTTCCGTTTGTCCTGCGGTTTCCAGGCATGGGCAACAGAGGTTCTTCCGTCCCAGGAAAGCCTGCCGTCTGCGGCAAAATTAGAACAAGTGTTGATGTGCAGAAAACCCGTTGGGTGTGTGCTGGGCAAAAGATGCCTGCATTGCAGGGGGTTGGACTAGATGACCCTCAGAGCCCCTTCCAACTCTATGATTCTACGTTCTGATTCAGCAGTGAACGGTGGGTTTTCCCAGAGGGGAAAAACCTCATGAGACAAAGAGAAGTGTGGGTGAGCCCTAAGGACCTAGGCATCCAAACAGACTGGCCCTACACATGGATGCAAGAAGAGCCTGGCTGCTGGGTGAGGCTGTCCTCACAGCGGCCAACCAGGTCCCCAAGATGAGAAACCAGCAAGCAGAATCTGAGCACAAGGACAACTCTCTCCTCCTGTGGTTTCCAGCAACGGGCATTCAGAAGCGTGGCTGCCTCTGACTGTGGAAGAAGAGTACAGCCATCCTGGCTAGGAGCCCTCCATGGGCTCCATGAACCCCTCTTTTAAAGTCATCCAAGCTGGCGGCCATCACTGCCTCCTGTGGCCGGGAGTTCCACAGTTAAACTCTGCGCTGCGTGAACAAGGGCACTCTGTCCTGATTCTCCCAGCATTCAGCTCCATTGGGTGCCGATGAATTCTAGCATTGGGGTGTGTGCTTTTCTCCACCCGCTTTCTCCATGCTGTGCGTAACTTGAAAGACTTCTGTTGTGTTTCCTCTTACTGGCCTGTGCTCTGACCTTGAAAGCCCCAGGCATTGCCGGTTCGAGTGTATGTTATACGTGCGAGTGTTCTGAACTGCTTTTACGCATTTTTATGACATTGCAAAGCGCTTTGGGAGGCCTTGTGGGAAGCACTTCACAAATGCTGCCGACAAATGGCCTGAAGGTGGCTTGGGTGGTTAGAGAATCATAGAATAGAATCATAGAATCATAGAGTTGGAAGAGACCACTAGGGCCATCGAGTCCAACCCCGTGCCAAGCAGGAAACACCATCAGAGCACTCCTGACATATGGTTGTCAAGCCTCTGCTTAAAGACCTCCAAAGAAGGAGACTCCACCACACTCCTTGGCAGCAAATTCCACTGTCAAACAGCTCTTACTGTCAGGAAGTTCTTCCTAATGTTTAGGTGGAATCTTCTTTCCTGCAGTTTGGATCCATTGCTCCGTGTCCGCTTCTCTGGAGCAGCAGAAAACAACCTTTCTCCCTCCTCTATGTGACATCCTTTTATATATTTGAACATGGCTATCATATCACCCCTTAACCTCCTCTTCTCCAGGCTAAACATGCCCAGCTCCCTTAGCCGTTCCTCATAAGGCATCGTTTCCAGGCCTTTGACCATTTTGGTTGCCCTCCTCTGGACACGTTCCAGTTTGTCAGTGTCCTTCTTGAACTGTGGTGCCCAGAACTGGACACAGTACTCCAGGTGAGGTCTGACCAGAGCAGAATACAGTGCCACTATTACTTCCCTTGATCTAGATGCTATACTCCTATTGATGCAGCCCAGAATTGCATTGGCTTTTTTAGCTGCTGCGTCACACTGTTGGCTCATGTCTAGTTTGTGGTCAACCAAGACTCCTAGATCCTTTTCACATGTACTGCTCTCAAGCCAGGTGTCACCCATCTTGTATTTGTGCCTATCATTTTTTTTGCCCAAGTGCAATACTTTACATTTCTCCCTGTTAAAATTCATCTTGTTTGTTTTGGCCCAGTTCTCCAATCTGTCAAGGTCATTCTGAAGTGTGATCCTGTCCTCTGGGGTGTTAGCCACCCCTCCCAGTTTGGTGTCATCTGCAAATTTGATCAGGATGCCCTTGAGTCCGTCATCCAAGTCGTTGATAAAGATGTTGAATAAGACCGGGCCCAAGACAGAACCCTGTGGCACCCCACTAGTCACTCTTCTCCAGGATGAAGAGGAACCATTGATGAGCACCCTTTGGGTTCGGTCAGTCAGCCAGTTACAAATCCACTGAGTGGTAGCATAGTCAAGACCGCATTTTACCAGCTTCTTTACAAGAATATCATGGGGCACCTTGTCAAATGCCTTGCTGAAATCAAGGTAGGCTACATCCACTGCGTTCCCTTCATCTACCAGGCTTGTAATTCTGTCAAAAAACGAGATCAGGTTAGTCTGACATGACTTATTTTTCAGAAATCCATGCTGACTATTGGTGATCACAGCATTCCTTTCTAGCTGCTCACAGACTGTTTGCTTAATGATCTGCTCCAGAATCTTCCCTGGTATTGATGTCAGACTGACTGGGCGGTAATTATTTGGGTCCTCTCTTTTCCCCTTTTTGAAAATAGGGACAACATTTGCCCTCCTCCAGTCTGCTGGGACTTCGCCTGTTCTCCAGGAATTCTCAAAGATGACTGCCAGTGGTTCTGAAATCACATCTGCCAGTTCTCTTAATACTCTTGGATGCAGTTCATCTGGCCCTGGAGACTTGAATACATCTAGACTAGCCAAGTATTCTTGTACTATCTCCTTAGTTATTCTGGGCTGTGTTTCCTCTGCTGAATCATTTGCTCCAAATTCTTCAGGTCGGGCATTGTTTTCCTTATCGGAGAAGACTGAGGCAAAGAAGGCATTGAGGAGTTCAGCCCTTTCTGTGTCCCCTGTTTGCATTTCACCATCTTCTCCTCTGAGTGACCCCACTGTTTCTTTGTTCTTCCTTTTGCTACGAACATACCCATAAAAGCCTTTTTTGTTGCTTTTAACCTCTCTAGCAAGCCTGAGTTCATTCTGTGCTTTAGCTTTTCTGACTTTGTGTCTACACGTGCTGGCTATTTGTTTGAATTCCTCTTTGGTGGTTCCCCCCTTTTCCATTTTTTGTACACATCCTTTTTTAATCTTAACTCAGTTAAAAGTTCTTTAGATAGCCACCCTGGCTTTTTTAGGCACCTTCCACCTTCCATGTTTCCGACTCATTGGTATTGCCTGAAGTTGTGCTTTTACTATCTCCCTCTTAAAAAACTGCCAGCCATCATGAACTCCCTTTCCTTTTAGTATTACTGTCCATAGGATCTCACCCAGCACTTCCCTAAGTTTTATGAAGTCGGCTTTCTTAAAGTCAAGAAATTGAGTCCTAGTATGCTTGGCTGCTCCTTTCCGCTGTATAGTAAACTTCAGAAGAGCATGATCATTTGCGCCTAATGATCCTTCCACTTCTACCCCACTAACCAGGTCATCAACATTGGTTAGGACCAGATCTAAAATGGCTGTTCCTCTTGTTGCTTCTCCCACTTTCTGGACAATGAAGTTGTCTGCAAGGCCAGTGAGGAATCTGTTTGACCTTTTGCTCTTGGCTGAGTTTGACATCCAACAAATATCCGGGTAATTGAAGTCCCCCATTACTACTATCTCCCTTCCTTTTGCATGCTTGGCCATCTGTTCCAGGAAGGCATCATCTATGTCCTCCGTTTGGCTTGGGGATCTATAGTAAACTCCCACAATGAGGTCACTGTTATTCTTCTCTCCCTTAATTTTTACCCAAATGCTCTCACTTTGGCTTTGAGGTTCTAAATCTTGGATTTCTTCACAGGTATACACATCCCTGACATATAATGCCACTCCTCCTCCTTTCTTGTCTGGTCTGTTTCTCTGAAATAGATTGTATCCCTCCATTATTACATTCCAATCGTGGGCCTTATCCCACCAGGTTTCAGTGATGCCTATTATGTCATATTTAGTTTGCTGTACCAAGAGCTCAAGCTCATCTTGTTTATTTCCCATGCTTTGCGCATTAGTGTACAGACATTGAAGTCCATTAATCATTCCCCCGTGTCTCTTATTTAAGGATTTTTTCCTCTCACCACTAGGTCTGCGTGCTGTTTGCTCCATTTGGTCTATGACATTTGGATGATCATCTTCATCAATTGATAGACTCCTACCTTCGGGAGCACTGTCTCCCTCCCCCACATTAGTCAGTTTAAAGCCCTCCTGATGAGGTTTCTGAGATTTTTTGCCAAAACATTCCTCCCAACCGTTGTGAGGTGCAGCCCATCGCTTGCCAGAAGTCCATCTTCAAGAAACTGCAGTCCGTGATCTAAGAATCCAAACCGTTCCTGTTTACACCATTTGCGAAGCCAGCTGTTCACTTCCACTATTTTTCCCTCTCTCCCTGGGCCACGTCGTTCAACTGGGAGGACAGATGAGATGACAATTTGTGCATTTAATTGCTTCAATTTCCTGCCCAGAGCCTCGTAGTCTCTCTTTGAACCAAGAGGAAGGGGTATTTGTCAGTGGGTTTTATGGTGGAGCTGATGATGCCAAGGTTGCAGGTTCGAGCCCCATGCAGGAAAGCTGCATAGTCCTGCATTGCAGGGGTTGGGCTGGATGGCCCTGGGGGTCCCTTCTAACCCTACCATTCTGTGATTCTTGTGCAGCTCCACTTTTGCAGAGGGAGCCTCAGCCTTGCCTCGGCACTGCTGCAGGCCTGGCTGGATGCTTGAGGTTTTCTAAGAAATGTTTCCTTCCAGCTTGCTGGCTGCAGGATTGTGGGAGGGTGGGCAGCAGAGGCTCAAAGGTGGCAGCCGGGGAAGCCTTCAAGGAAAGCTGAGGGAACGGGATGTCCTGGAATAGCTCCGGAGCAGAAAGCTGCTGCTCCTGAACTTACACGACCTCAGGGAAGCTACAGCAAGGCTGGCACAGAGAAAGGGAGGAGGTCAGCAAGGAACAGCCAGGAAGCCACTGCTGGAAGTGGGGGGGGGAGCAGCTTTGGGGGCTCCCCCACCCCACCCTTGTCCCCAGCTGACTGTTCCTGCCCTGGAAGAACAGGCCAAAGGGTTCCTCTAGATCAGAACTGGCACAGCAGGAGCGGCCGCTGGGAAGGGACTGCTCCAGGCACATGGAAGAAGGCAAGTTCAGAAAACACCACGGAGACGATTCCCAAAAGGCCAAAAAGGTACCAAGGCCTCCACAACGAGGCACAAGGAGTACAGGGGGTCTTCCACCAGCTCCCCTCCTCCTGGCTGAAGAAAATGAAACAACACTTTGTCCAAAGAGCAGAACTCCCAACGCTCCAACCACGGGCTCTGAATCAGACGGTATTTTGGGCTTCCAAGTCAAACCCACACCCAAAAAGCAGCCATGGCAATGGGCTTAGGGAAGGGGGGGTGAGACTCACTTATTAGCAAAAAGGGATGATGAGGCATCGTAGGCGCTGGCAGTGAGGGGGGGCTGCGTGGAACAGACGGAAGAGGGGAGCAGATGGGGATTTTCAAACCATTTCTGGAAGGTATTTTTAAAGAAAGTGCACGCACAGAATGCAGTTTTTGGAAGCAGGAATAGATGTCCCTCTCCAGCGAGGGTGGAGAAGAACGCCGCCCTTTTCCAGGGCAGGGGCAAGAGGAACCCTTGCCGGGAATCTCCCCCTGGAAAACCTCTTCCCCAGGCGAATGGGAGAAGTGGTGTCTCCAGCCTCCTTGGGTCAAACGGGAACTGGGAGGGCATCCTCTCAAGGCCCCGCCATCCATGCAGTCGCAAGGCCAGACCCACGGATTGTCAATGACACTGCAAAAGGGGTGGGCAAACTCTTCCTCCCTGGCTCTGGGTCCCCCTTGCCCAGGCAAGTTGGGGCTCTTCTTTCTTCCCAAACTGGCGAAGGCCAAGCCTGGCATGGCCGCAAAAGAGCTGCAGCTGCTCCGCACCACTTTTTGTTTTGGGGGACCTGCTCCACTTCCTTCTGCAAAGGGAAAGCGGAGGAAGAGGAGGAGGCTGGTTGGCAGCAGCAGCCGGAGGACGGACTCAGCCCCCAGTACTGCCACTCACCCCCTCGCCTTGGCCCGGCAGGGCACACAGCAGGCACCATCCGCCGCCACCCCCTGCAAAGGGGAATGAGGCCCCTGCTAGAACAATGCCTCTCCTGGAAGAGGAGGCACCTCCATCCAGAAGGGGGGCAAAGCGAGGGGCTCCTGGGACCCTTGCAGTTGCTGGGAGCTGGGGGGCAGAGGGGGCTTGGGGTCAGGATCACCTTGACCACTAGTGGGGAGGCAACCATGCCATCTATCCTGGCTGCTGACCTGTAACGCCTTGCACCGCTCAGGACCACAATCCCTCCAGCTGCTGTGGTGCTGCCAGGATTGTGGTCCTCTTTGGGGCCAGCAGGTCAGCCTCGTCCTCCCAGATATCAAAGGCTGGCCTGGCAAATGACATGCTCAGAGGCACTCTTTACACAGGCCAAGGGCGAAAACAACAAAGCGCTGTGAAACAAGCCAGGGCCAAAGTCAAGGAAGGGCAACACCCGCCACGTAGTGAGCAGAGCTGCTTTTCAAGCCCTGTCTCCTTAATTCTCAGTGGCCCACCTAGTCCAGCATCCTGTTCTCTCGGAAGCCAAATACCCCTAAGGACTAGGGGTCCACATAGACTGCCTCTGGAGCTGGAGGTTCCTTAAGAGCATAGGAAGAGGCTCCTGGATCTGGCCAATGGCCCACCCAGTCCAGCCTCCTGTTCTCACAGCAGCCAACCACATGCCTATTTTGGGAAACCCCTAAGAATGATTTGAGCCCAAGAGGAACTCTCCCCTCCTGGGGTTTTGGGCAACTGGGATTCGGAAGAATTGCTGACTCTGACCACGGAAGGAAGAGCATTGCCTTTGTGGCCTAATCCTCTTTTAAAGCCATCCAGGTTGTCGGCCATCAATTGCCTCTTGTGGCAGGGAGTTCCAGAGTTCAAATATGCACTGCCCAGCTGAAGACGAAGAGAAAGATGGGCACTGTGAAAGATGGGCTCCACCTTGAAGGATATGCAACAAAGAGGAGTAGTCCCAGCCCTGCTAAGAAGGCTCCACTGATCTGATCAGGGGGCAACAGCCAAGTTTCCCAAGGGGAGAAGCTAGGAACTTCACATGAGCCCGCTGGTGGAACGTGCCCCACCAACCTCTCCCTGCCCTTCCCAGAGTATGGAAGTGGTCAGCTAAATTGCATCCCATGTGCAGGCCACAACCCAGGCTGTCAAGAGCACTCAATGACCCCATTGCACCATGCAACATACGCATAGCTAAGCTCAGTGCTAGAAATCCCCCAGGCGCCAGGCACATTTTGTGACTGGTGCAGGTCCAGTTGTGACCACGCCAGATGCCTGGTCGGCGACTGACGTCTCCCTCTGGCTGCCCCTCCAGCTTTCTTAAGCAGGTCAACAGAAGAGCTCACTGATTGCATTTTTTCTCCAGGGAGTCCATGGTTCACATCCTTCCTCAGTTAATCCCTACAAGGACCCTGTGAGATAGGTGAAGAGGCTGCGACTTACTCCAAGATCACCCAGTGAGCATCAGGATGGAGGGGTGATTCAAACCATGATTTCCCAGGTCCTCGTTCAACGTTCTCACCATTACACCACACTGCGTTCCTAGAGCACTTCTGCTATGGGCAAACTCTATAAATTAAGCTGGTAAATAAATAGGGGGGAAGCAAAATGTCCCTGAGAGAAGGATCTGAAATATTTTCCTTGAAGCTTGAATTTGCTTTATTCTGGATTGTTTTATTTAATGTCTTAATGTGTTGCAAACCACTTTGAGACTGTTTTCTTGAAAATATAAAGCAGTATAGAAATGAAAATACTACTAACAATAATAATCCTCACTGCCAAAAAAAAAAAAATCACCTAGACCTTCCGTTGTGGTGACTGCAACCTCGGTTTAAGGTGCCATTTAGCAATCAGCTCATATATCTGAGTTTCTAACACTGGCTAAGATGTCTGATATGTCGGCAAATCCCTTGTTTTGGGGGAGGGTTTTTTGTGTTTTTTAAAGGTGCCCACAGCTGAGACTCTGCCTGGCAGGTGTCTACGTCCCGCTTACCTAAGCATGGAGGAATTAACTCTGCCAGGCAGTCTAGACTGCGGTGATGAGGCTGCCTGAGCGTGGAATCTGCCAGCCAGAAATAACAGGATGGAAAATTTACCACTGGTGGATGGGAGGCAAAGGCCACCACTGCCACCTTGTGGCCAGCACCTGCCACTGCAAGCCGCCTGGGAGGAAGCCTGAGCACATCAGCTCCAAGGAGATTCCAAAAGTGTCCAGAGTCTCTTCGGTGGCTCTTCAGGTTTAAAGCAGCACAGGCCCCGCTGCTGCTCCAAAGTCCCCCCTTAACATGGGAGTGAAGCTCGCCTCCTCCTGAGACAGGGCCTCTGCGGCGGAAGCTCCTCCGAAGTGCCCGTCCAGGGGGCTGCCCACCCCTTGCCCTCTTTTACAGGACGGCCACCCACTTGGATGGCTGGGCAAAGCCAGGGAGGAGGGAGTGGGCTATCAATGGCTCCAAGCCAGGGGGCTCTGCCCTGCCTCCCCAGCCGGAGGCAGAGATGGGTCCCAGCTGGGGGCCTCCGCAGGAGAGGAGAGCTGCTTGCGGGCTTCCCCTAATGTTCACCTGGTTGGCCCCATCCCAGCCTCGTCCAGCAGCCAGGCTCTTCTTGCATCCGTATGGAACCTCCTGCCCCGGCGATAGTCTATCTGGAACCAGAGCTCCTTAGGGGTGTTTGGCCACGGTGAGAAGAGGAGGCTGGGCTGGACCCGTGGGCCTGACCCCCTGTGGGCCAGGTCTTCTGACGTTCCCTGGCAACTCTTCCGCTAGTGTTGCTGGCCATTTCTCTGCCCACTGCTCACCTCCTCATCCACCTCCCCTGCCACTGCCTTGATGGTGAAGGCAAACAGATCCCCTTCCATCAGCTCAAGCCCTCTGGATTCCTAAAGCCCCTAGAAATGCAGTCCATTGTTTGGCGAGAGCCAGTGTGGTGTAGTGGTTAAGAGCAGTAGACTCCTAATTTGGGGAACCGGGTTCGCGTCTCTGCTCCTCCACCTGCAGCTGCTGGGTGACCTTGCGCCAATCACACTTCTCTGAAGTCTCTCAGCCCCACTCACCTCACAGAGTGTTTGTTGTGGGGGAGGAAGGGAAAGGAGAATGTTAGCTGCTTTGAGACTCCTTTGGGTAGTGATAAAGTGGGATATCAAATCCAAACTCTTCTTCTTCTGCTGCTGCTGTTTGCAAGAGAACAGCAAAGAAACGACCCAGTCCAGTGTAATTGAGGACACTGTGAGGCAGGGTTAGGCCAAGAGTGAGCAACTGGCTCCAAGGTCGCCCAGCGAGCCCATGGCTGAGTGGGGAATTGAACCTGGGTCTCCAGCTATGACTCTGCCCTAGAGTTCTGCTTACTAAGGGCACACATTTGAACCAGAACTAAGGAGAGATGCACCACAAACTGCCTGAACGAGGCTGGATGAGCCCAGGTGGTCCATGGGCCAGTCTGGGAAGCCCCCACACCTTGGCCAGGCTGATTTTTAGACAAGGAAAGTCAAGAGCCAAGGCAGATCCTGCAGTTACATAACGATCCTCACCATCAAACTGCAGGCCACAGAGGAGTCTGCCTCCCTGGCCTTGTTACGTAAGGACTGGCGGTGGGGCTGATGATCACAGGACTGGCAATCTGTCCGTCCAGGTCGTGACGGAAGAGAGATGCCGTGTCTGAGTCAGCCAGGGAAGATGCATGGCAGCTGCGCACTGGCAGGCTTGGCCTGGCACAGGCACTGCCTCCAAACCAGCTCTGGGGCGCTCTGTCTCCCAGGCGCCTGGCACAAGCTGCAGCTGGCAGGAGGAAGCGGGTGCCCTGCATCTCCACCTGGGGACCAGCAGCGGGAGGCTTCCCTGGCATCAAAGGGGAGGGAGAGCCCGGGCTGTGTTGGCACACATGCCCAGATTGCAAAGCACCCTGGAAATCATGAATGGCGGGAGGAGAGAGACACACTCTAAGAGCATATAAGGCACACAAGCTGCAAGGCCCCACAAGTTGGGGTTGCTTTGGTTGTACAAAGCAGCAATTAGGGCCGGGCAATATCTGGTTTTCAACAATGTGATATATCACCAGCTAAACATCACCAGCTAAACAGCCTGATAGATCACGATGTCTGAAATAAGGATGGAGCTACAGAGAGGCACTAGCTGGCTTCACGGTTTTTCCTGCATTGTGATTTTTGCATAGCATCCCCCCCACACACACACACATATCATGATTTGTGATATATTGCCAGGTCAACCATTATGAAACCGATATAACGAGATGGACTTCAAACTGCCCTAGACGCAAGTAGCATAACCAGAGGCGCCCAACCATTGCCATATTTGCAGGCAAGGAAGCGAGAAAATCAGCAGAGCAGGATCCAGAGGTCCCCCTCACCCCCACTGGAATGTGCAACATCCAAATGTGCTTCCCCGTGAAGCTGCCCCCCTCGATCCAGCGGCACCCACAGCAGAAAGCGTCTGAAGGAGAGCCCCAAATGGACTCTGGGGTGCAGTGGGGGAGAGGAGAGGCGAGGCTGCATCACTGCCAGTCCCTGGATCGCAGCCAAATTTTGCTCCCCACCCCAGAAGCAGGGCTGCTGGATAATGAGCAGACGCAGGCCAGTAGAAAGCTCTTTGGCGTGCTTCCTCTTCTTCCAAAGACCCACTTCCTCCCTTCCAGGAAGCCCTCTGGTTAGGCTCTTGTGGGGTGGGGGCAAGGCTGAGGCGCCCTGTGCAGGTCCATTGCAAGAACGCAGTGGAGCTGGGATTCAAGCCAGCTCTCTCTGCCCCTCCCCCCCCCACATGCACAAAAAAACCAACCCAGTATGACCACACACAGCCAGAGCTTTGGGCTCACCTAGCTCAGTGGTGCCTGCACTGACTCCCACACCCTGCCTTCTGCAGGCAGAGCAGGGGCTGTGCCCCTCCCCACCTCACACTGGAGGGTCAAAGCAAGCGCCTGGCCTCAGCCAAGGCCCTTCTGGCTCTCTCCCAGCCCAGCTCAGATCCTTTCAGTGCAATCTGACAGCCGGTGAGGTGCAGCCCTTTGGCTCCCCCCCCCCCCCGAAGGCACCCGATGGCTTTCCGGGTTAACTCAGGGGTGGCAAAAGCTGCACTCCCAACAGCGGCCCCCGCCAGCACCTTGCAGGCGACACCAGGAGCCTGGAGCTCCAAGCCAGAGGTTCCTCCCCAGCTGCAGCTACTCCTCAGTTCTTGCATGTTGCTTTTTGCAGGCCCAGGAGAGGCTCCACCCGCCAGGCTTGCCCCGCAGCTCCCCTCTCCTGACAGCTCTTCTCAGTCCCTCCAGTTGTGCCACATCTAAGGGACGGAATCACAGGATCATAGAGTTGGAAGGAAGGGACCCCCAGAGTCATCTAGTCCAACCTCCCGCAATGCAGGAACCTTTTGCCCAACATGGGGCTCGAACCCACAAGCCTGAGAGTTCCATGCGCTACCGACTGAGCTATCTCAGCTGTGCCCTTCCTCGCCATGGCAGAGTCAAGGGTGCAATTCTGCGGGGGCTCCCGTTTCACAAGCCCTTGGCGTCAACTGCATGGCAGTCACTTCTGCTTCCCAGAGCAAGCCAGGCGGTGCTCAGATGATACAGAGAGAAGTCCCTTTTTCTTGGGAAGCAGAGAAAGAGAGAGAGAGATTGCAGGCAACTCTGCACACTTCTTAGAAAACATAAAACCCCCTGCACGTGCAGATGGGTATTTCAGGCTCAAACTTGGTCACACAACTTGCTTGAGGCAAGGTTCCTCCTGGGACTCGTTCCTGGCAAGGCTCCCTCTACCTTCCCATGGTATCAGGAACCAGGCTGGGTTTGGTATGGGGTGGGCGACACTTGGGGCAAAAAAGGGTCCCCAAAACACACAGGCACACCCCCCTGGCCATTTCACCACAAAAGCCAACTGCGGGCCTGAGTCATGCCTGAGCCATTTTCCACAAAAGGAGGGCGAAAGAGCAAGCAGGATGACCTGGAGACGCCTCAGTGACCTGCCTTCTGACATAGCCAGAAATCAGAATCCTAGAATGGTAGAGCTGGAAGGGACCCCCAAGGGTCATCTAGTCCAACCCGCTGCAATGCAGGAACCTCAACTAAAGCATCCATGACGGATGACCATCTATGAACCTCTTTTGTTTACAGTGAGCAGCTGGAGGGAGGATGCTGCTCCCGACCAGAGACAGAAAGCAGGACTGTCCGAGTCCTCCCTTCTCCCTGCCCCCCCATCTCAGGCCTTTTGGGCAAAGCTGAAAGCAGAATAACAGCACCCCGTGATTCCTGTTTTCTTCCTCTCGCCATCACAGTGAAGGTGAAGTCCAAGCAGGTGACTCAGGAGACCAGGCCAGGAAAGAGGCTCAGAGCCTCTGTTTCCCAGATGCAGAGAAAGAGGAGGACAAGGAACAGTCTCACACGCGTTCGCAGGATCCTGCCACAAGCCCTCGTCTTCCATGGATGACCCCAGTGACCCTCCTGGGGAATCCTCCGCGGCCAGCGCCATCCCAGCCACTCACAGTAAACAGCAACTTGATCCAGTCGCTGCCCTCTCCATGGGCCAGGGCACCCTGAGGAGCACCCACCCTGCAGGGTGTCGGGAGGGGGGTGAGGCACTTTGGGGGGGGGATGCAGGGCCCTTGCCCCAGCCCGCAGCAGTGGCGTTTCTGCCAGGGAAAGGCCCTGCCCATTTCCACACAGGCTCACCTGACACAGGAGGAGCTGCGCTTGTTTGGGCCCTCTCCTGCCCCACTCAATAAACAGCCAAATTCTACGTAACTGGGCCAGGCGGGAGACTTTTAAAATGGGTTTGTGGGAGGGGGGGAATTGGTTTCCTTCTGTTTCTGTTTTATTATGTTTTTTGTATTCTCACCTTGCATTTCTCTTTCACGAACTGCCCTGGAGTTCTTGGAGGAAGGACAGTACAGTCAAACCGAGAACAGCTTAGTTCTCGAATGTTTTGGTTCCCGAACACCACAAACCTGGAAGTGACTGTTCCAGTTTGCGAACTATTTCTGGAAGCCAAACATCTGACAGGGCTTCCGCGGCTTCCGATTGGCTGCAGGAGCTTCCTGCCACCAATTAGAAGCTGCACTTTGGTTTCCGAATGTTTCGGAAGTCGAACAGACTTCCAGAACGGATTCCATTCAACTTCCAAGGTACGACTGTATATTGTATTGTTGGCATCTGTCTGTCTCAAGAGACAACGGAGTGTGCCTCCAGGGGTGAAGCCAACCTGCTGCGTGAGCAGCACCCAAGTTACCTCCCTGGGGCACAAGTTTGTCCATGTGTCTGTGGGTTCTGGGCTGCCCAGACCACAAGAGCCCCCTCTCAACCTGGCTGAGGGGGTCCAAAGGAAAGCAGAGCAAGACGTTTGGCACCAGCTTGGCTGCAGGAGCTGCTTAGGGGCTCCGCTCCAGATCTGTGCAGGATTTACTCCTGGGCCTTTTCTTCTCCCAAAAATGTACCACAAGGCAGCAGGTATAGATTCTTCCTCTGGGTTTACTCCCAAAGCCTTTCTCATAAATTAATATAGCCACAAGGCAGTGGAGGTTTAGGGTCAGAGTTTCCCTTCCTTCCCAGGTGGACAAGCCCCACCTGCCCCTAAGGGCGGTATACAAATGTAATCTTAGTAAGCCTGGAGAAGGCAGGGGCAAACCACCCCACACCCAAACACACACTGAAAAGGGCCCACGAGCTCCCACGGAGGAAGCGTCTTCTTGGTGCTGCTGGCCGGAGTCTCCTGAGTGTCAACCCCCAGCAACCGCCCCCTGCTGGTGAGAGTCAGGTTCCCCCCCCCCGAAGGCAACCGATGGATGAGTTATGCAACGCAGCTGTGCCCCCGCCCTCCCGCCGCCACCCCTCAGCATCCCAGAGCGATGGATGTGCCCACAGGAGCTGGGCTGATGCAACGCTCATGCACGCGGCAGGCTCATCCCGCAGGAACGCGCCCGGCACATCATTGCATACTGTTCCCATGAAGGCTAATTGCCAGAGGCCTCATTAGCTGAGTCAGGCAGGGACAGGTAGCAGCGCCTGACGGGATTCACAAGGGAAACGCTGTGCATTACGCAAGGCGGCCATGCACCAGGGAGTGCGTGTCGGGGTGGCTCACCAGCGGCCTGACTTCTGGGCCACAAGGTCATGGGCTCAGCTGGGAGAGGGACGCAGAGAGTGACCCAACCTTGATGTAACAGGAGGAGTGTCACTGCTGGAAGGAAGAGGGATAGGTTGGCACTGCCCCCCCTACACCAACCCACTGTGGGGCCCCCAGCTGCAGGGGCCACCTCACTCGCCCAGCACACCTCAAGGACCTGGAATAGCTCACTGCAGGGGGTTGGGCTGGATGACCCTCAGGGCCCCTTCCAACTCTACATGTGACAGCCCATCTTCAGATATTTGAAGATGACCATCATATCTCAGCCTCCTTTTTTCCAGGCGAAGCATCCCCAGCTCCTTCAACCGTTCCTCATCAGGCTTAGTTTCCAGACCCTCCACCATCTCAGCTACCCTCCTCTGCTCACTGTCCAGCTTAGCATCATAGAATGGTAGAGCTGGAGCTCCAACCCCCAGCAGCACAGGAATCATTGGCCAAACGCTGGGATCAAACCCACAGCCCTGAGTCCCATACGCCCCTTTGCTGGGAGGCACCATCAGGGACAGATGTCTCTGAAACGGCAGGGGACCCCCCGTCCCAGCCCTCCCTCTGGGGACAGAGGCAGCCTAAGTCCCAGAGGGAGCCCCGGTGTCCCAGCCAGCCCCTCCAAAGACTCATGGTGGCAGAGTGTGACCTGCGGGCCTATTTTTAGCCCTCTGCCATCATCATCTCTCTGCAATGAGAGAGAACAATTTCTACCCAAAAAACCCCAGTGGGCAATGAGATTCCATTAGCGAGCGCTCACCCCAATTAGAGGGATGAAGACGAAGGAGAGCAGCAGGCCAGCACCCGCTCCCTGTTGCAAAGAGGTGGGTGGGAGGAGGAGCGAAGAGCGGGGGGGGGGGGTAGTGTTAGGGCAGATTGCCAGGCAAAACTTTGGCCCCACATCCCTCTGTACAAAGTGCTGTGGAAGATCTCACAAAGCCCTTGCAGAGGAAAATGGGGGGGCCCTGCAGAGCCCCCCCAGGTCATTCTGGACACTGCATAGCGCATAACAGATTTGGGCTCTATCATATCCCACCCTGCAGGCCAAAGGTCCCAGATTCAACCCCTGAAGGCCTTTGGCTAATTAAACAATTTATGGCCTTTTAAAGGGGGGGTATTGTTTCAGTTTGTTACTACACTATGTACTTTTGTGTTTTTTGTTCTATAAACGTACAGCTCAGTCAGTAGAGCATGGGACTCTTAATCTCAGGGTCGTGGGTTCAAGCCCCACATGGGGCAAAAAGTTCCTGCATTGCAAGGGGTTGGACTGGATGACCCTCAGGGGTCCCTTCCAACTCTAGGATTCTATGCCTGTCTGTCTATAGAAATTTGATAAATAACAATGAGGATTAAATAATCTTCCGGTAGGGCTGGGAGAGACACCCCCGCCCGAAACCCTGGACAGCCAATGACTGTCAAGGCAGACAATGCTCAGCCAGGCAGACCAATAGTCTGGCTTGGGATACGGCAGCTTCAGATGCTTCTAGGACCCTTGTACCTACGGGACCGCCTCTCCCAGTATGCCCTGCGGAGGACCATAAGACCCATAAATAGCAATACCCTAGAGGTCCCGGGCCCTAAGGAACTCAGATTAGCCTCAACCAGAGCAGGGCCTTTTCTCCTGAGACCAGGGCCCTGCAGGATCTGATTTCTTTCCGCAGAGTCTGTAAGACAGAGTTGTTCCGCCTGGCCTTTGGCTTGGAATCAACTTGATCCCCTTCCCCTCTCTCCTTTTTCCTTTCTCCTGTGATGGAACAAGTCTGGATATTTGGCCTTGGTGAAGATTTGACGTTTTCATCCCCAAAAAGTTTTTGATTTGAGTTTCTACTGAAATGAGGCTGCATTTTAATGTTGTATTTTAATCTTGTTTTTAAGTTGTATTTTAATCAATTGTTTATATACCTGGTGTTAGCTGCCCTGAGCCCAGTCTTCGCTGGGGAGGGCGGGGTATAAATAAAACATTATTGTTGTTATATTTAAATCAGTCTGTTCCCCAGAGATCCATGAGGGCCATGATCCTATTTTCTCCCCCTTTACTGAAAATCTTAAAAACAATTCCCAAACACAAAGTGTGGTCTTCCAAGGCAAATGCATCCTGCTTTATATTGTGTATATAATATTATACATGTAGCAGCTTCCACATGCGCTGAGTCAGGATTGTGGCCGTCACATGGCAGGCAGAGCCTCCAGCAACAACTCCTCTCTCAACAACGTCCAGCTGGCCTGGTTGTGTCCACAGAACGGAGGACGGCAGAATCGCCAAGGACATGCTCTGCAGGGAGCTGGCTTCTAGCTCCAGGCCCGGTGGCAGAACAAAGGTGCCTGCCAGTGGGGCCTGAAGGCTGGCAGCGCCAACTCTGCCATGTGGGAATCCCTTGCGGGCGACCGCAGGGCCTGGAGACAGACGGTCAGGTCATGCAGCCACAGCAGTGACCAGAGAAGGTGAATGTGAACTTATTTAAAGATAACTACGAGAAATGCTGGACAGAAATTAAGAAAGATTTGGAAATATGGTCAAATTTGAGACTTTCCTTGTTAGGCCGAATTGCTGTTATTAAGATGAATGTTTTGCCAAGAATGTTGTTTTTGTTTCAAACATTGCAGATTGTGGACAGAATGGACTGTTTTAAGAAGTGGCAGAAAGATATATCGAGATTTGTCTGGCAGGGCAAAAAGCCCAGAATAAAATTTAAGATATTAACTGATGCAAAAGAAAGAGGGGGGTTTGCCCTGCCGGACTTAAAACTTTACTATGAAGCAGCAGCTTTTTGCTGGCTGAAAGACTGGCTACTTCTTGAGAACACAGACATTTTGGATTTAGAAGGGTTCAATAATAGATTTGGTTGGCATGCATATATATGGTATGACAAGGTAAAAATCCATAAAAGCTTCAAAAACCATATTGTTAGGAAAGCATTATACAATGTTTGGATTCGTTATAAGGATCTGTTAGAAAATAAAACCCCTAGGTGGCTGTCACCAATGGAGGCTAAGGAAGTTAAAAAACTTAATATGGAATCTAAATGGCCAAAATATTGGGAAATTGTAGAACAAGAAGGTGGAAATGTGAAACTACAGAGTTATGAGAAATTGAAGTTTAAAGTAAGAGATTGGCTTCATTATTACCAGATAAATGAAGTTTTTAAACAGGACAGGAAAATCGGTTTCCAGGTGGAAAAGTCAAAGTTAGAAACAGAATTGTTAGAACCCAATACGAAGAATCTGTCTAGAATGTACAATTTGCTGCTGAAATGGAATACACAGGATGAAATGGTTAAATCAGCTATGATTAAATGGGCACAACATATTGGTCATGACATTATGTTTGCTGACTGGGAACAGTTATGGACCACCGGTATAAAATTTACGGCATGTAATGCCATAAGAGAGAATATTTTGAAAATGATTTATAGGTGGTACATGACCCCAGTCAAGCTTGCAAAAATTTATCATTTGCCCAATAACAAATGCTGGAAATGTAATGAAACTGAAGGCACTTTCTATCACCTTTGGTGGACGTGCCCAAGGATTAAAGTCTTCTGGGAAACGATATATAATGAAATTAAGAAGGTACTTAAGTGTACATTCCATAAAAAACCAGAGGCTTTTCTCCTG
Source organism: Podarcis raffonei (assembly GCF_027172205.1). Classification (NCBI taxonomy): domain Eukaryota; kingdom Metazoa; phylum Chordata; class Lepidosauria; order Squamata; family Lacertidae; genus Podarcis; species Podarcis raffonei. The sequence continues at coordinate 712,224 of NC_070619.1, read as the reverse complement.
GGCATGGTAGGCCAATTGGTGTCAAAGAAAGATAGGATGTTCTTTATGTATGCTACTACAGCAGCAAGAGTGTTATTAGCAAAGTATTGGAAGACACAAGAACTACCCACACTGGAAGAGTGGCAGACGAAGGTGATTGACTATATGGGACTGGCAGAGATGACGAGCAGAATCCGTGACCAAGGGAAAGAGACGGTGGAGGAAGATTGGAAGAAATTTAAACTTTATCTTAAAAACTCTTGTAAGATTATGGAGTGTTAAAATGTCATGGTTTAAGTAAAGCAGATTTGCAGCGATAAATGATTGGACAAGAAGAAAGAAAAAGGGTTTAAGAAAGGAGTTAATAAGTAATTTAGACCAGGGGTTGCTGAAAAAATTTGAAATAGAGATGCAGAAAAGGGAGGCATGGGGAAGTCGCTGAAATTGGGTATATGGAAAAAACTTATGGAATTATACATGTTTATATGTTTGTTTGTTAGTGTTTGTTTTTTGTATTGTTTTATATTATATGTTGAAAAACCAATAAAAAATTTATAAAAAAAAAAAGCAGTGACCAGAGAAGGAATGACCGCTAAGAGAAGAGACACCATGGTGCATTGGCAGAGGTTGGACGGCCATCTGTCCGGGATGCTTTAGTTGAGATTCCTGCCTTGGAGGAGGTTGGACTGGATGACCCTTGGGGGTCCCTCCAAACTCGCTTCCACTCTAAGATTCCTTTTCATCCCAACTTCGGGGAGAGAACTGATAGGGCGAGAGGCCACCCGGCAAGGCTAGCATTACACTGGGGTTTGAGAACACCAACAAACACACCCTGGATCCGATTGAATGGTTTAGCCTCACCTTTGTGAAATATTGCAATAAAACCCTCAGGGCTGCTATGTGCCTGCTGGTGGCTGCAGGCTTGCCCAGGGCTTTTGTTTGCGGAGACAGGGAGAGAAAGCCCCCCCCCGCCCCCCCCAAACTGAAGCAGGGGAGGCTCTTCTTGTCAGGAGCATCTTCCTTCATGCACTGCTGCCCTCTTGTGGGCGCTCTCCGCTGCTGCTGCTGCTGCTGCTGCTGCTGCCTGGGCAAGAACCACAACTAGGGCACTTTGGTAGTGGCCGACTGAGACCCAAATACTAATTAGGTCTCCCTTAAAAATAGCCTACCCCTGAGCCAGCAGGCACCAGCCCCATCTTACGCTCAGATGCACCCAGGACAAGCTCAGAGGCATCCTCAGGATCAGCTCAGGAGAAGCCGGGGTCTCCTCTCGAGGAAGAAGCCGTGCTCAGCAAGGTATGCTCCATTGCTCCCCTTTATGGCGCAGCTTCCTGGTACCAAGCAAAGTGGACCACCAGTGGACCACCTGCTGGGGGGGCTGCCTGGTCCACCCCGCCCCCCGTGACACTACCAGGTAACGTCCCCCTGGCCTGCCACCTTGGCAGTGTAGCAAAGCTTCCGCTAGGTGGGTGAAGGGTCTGACTATGCACAGGGCAGCTTCCGACACAGGCTCCCGGGTCTGGAGGGGTGCAGAATATGCAGGAAGGTGTTTTGCTGGGTCAGACCCACGGAAATCAGCAGGCAAGCCTAGCTTGGGTAGATTTTATTTCAATGGGTTTACTCGGCATGAAACATAGCTAGGATACAAGCTGCCATCTTTACAGGTCAAAAGGGACTCAGGGAAGGATAGGCTGGGGGGCTCCGCTGGAGCCCACAATCTCCCACATGCTAGAGATTGGAGTGCCCTGTGTTTTCAGTGTTCCCGAATGCTTAGCTTTATTTACGTCTTTGAGGTGTGTTCTGGTTGTTGTTGTTTTTAACAAAGGGGTTTGTAAGAGGAATAGCTCTGCAGCGTGCAGTGGCTAAGAAGCTCCTCCCTACTCTGCTGGAGACAGGGACACCTCTGCATGTGGTCCATTCAAACTCTATGATTCTATATGGACCCCCCCCCCCCGACCACTACACCACTGGAGGAGGCAATGGTAGGCTCTGTACACCATTCTCCCAATGACAAGAGCTTGCTCTACCCCCTACCTAGAACTGGAAGACCAAGAAAGGGCTCCCTCCAGGACAAAAACTCCACTAAGTGATTCCACTCTATGCTGATGCAAAATAAAGGAGCGCAACAGTCATGGGACAGCCCTGTTCCTGGGCCCAAAATGCTTCCCAGGAAAGCTCTCTTGAAGGTGGGACTCACTCACTAAAAGAAAAGCACTTTAGAAGTGCTGCCTTTTATTCCCAAGCTCCACTCCCCTATCAGGAAAAAGAAGGCAAATCAGAAACAAACTGCAGACATTTGGTCAATAAAAAGCGGCTTTGGTGACCCTCTCCCCCTCCCTCCTCCCAACTTAATAATCGCGTTTGGCAGGATTTGGGACTCTCTATTCCTTGATGGAGCAACAAATGCAATCAATTGCAAAGGAACTCTCAAATCCCAAAACTGATATCATGCAATGTCTTCCGTAGATTAAAACGCTTCCTTTAGACTCTTTTTGTTTAGTACTGGAGTACAGGCAGCTCCCTATTTACGCGCGCTTGAGGCATGGGCGCATTGCCACGAACCGGGAAGCGGCACAAAAAGGAGCAAACACCGCCCTCAAAAGAGCACGAAAATGGCAAAACAGTGCAAAAACAGCACCTAGTCATCCCACAAGCCTTTGCACTGAATTTTGAGGCCTGTGGAGAGCAAGGGGGCTTGGGGGAGCAAGGGGGGGGAGTGCTGCTAGTTTTTTTAAGGCATTTTCAAGGGTTTCCAGAGATTTAGAGAGTGTTTGCAGGATTTCCCAATGCCGTTTGCAATATACAGTGGTACCTCGGGTTAAGTACTTAATTCGTTCCGGAGGTCTGTTCTTAACCTGAAACTGTTCTTAACCTGAAGCACCACTTTAGCTAATGGGGCCTCCTGCTGCTGCCGTGCCTCCAGAGCACGATTTCTGTTCTCATCCTGAAGCAAAGTTCTTAACCCGAGGTACTATTTCGGGGTTAGCGGAGTCTGTAACCTGAAGCGTATGTAACCCGAGGTACCACTGTACACAATTTCACTTAAATACGCAGTGCCTCGGAACATAACTCCCATGTAAATGGGGAGTTGCCTGTATATATTTTTTTAAAAAAAGAAAAAGCAGTCTAATCTGTCTTTTTTGCAGAATCTTTTTTTGTTGTGGTATGTTGCTCTTCAGGCGGCTGGTTCCATCTTTATTTTTTGCTGTCCTGATTTGCTGGCTCTGTGTTTCCCCCATTAGGCTGTTAGCTGCAAAAAGCCTTTCATTACTGCTGTGGAGCGAGGATTTATTGTGCAAGGGCCAACTCACTTAAGTTGAGCAAACCTAAAGTCCCGGTGTGCACTTTTATTTAATTCGTTTATTTGATTTCTATACCTTTACCAGAAGATCCCAACATTAAAAACACATTTTATGGAGCACAGTAATACAAAAGTAATAAAAAGCAGAGTAATAAACAGCATGATAATAAAATAATCATAGTAACAGCCTTGACAGGTCACAGAAGATTTAACAGCCAAAGGAAAGCCTCTCTGGGGAGAGCATCCCACAATCAGGGAGCCACCACCGAAAAGGCCTGTTCTCGTGTTGCCACCTTTTGGGGAACTGGACTTGCTTTCCGAGGCTCTCCTCACGCTCCCTTTGCAGGCGGCGGAAATGCAGGCAGCGGGGGCAAGAGAAACGCCCTTTCCGGTGGTGGAGCCCAAGCTACGACACAGCTGCTCATTGTGGCCTCGCCAGGACTTACCTGTTAAGCAGACAGCAAAATGGCCTCCTTGCAATCCCAGGGCTCTTGCTCCCTTAGATGAGGCTGGGGCTGAGGCCTGGCTTTCTGAAACAGAAACAGCAAAAAGCACAATAAGACAACAGGAGCCAACACTACAACACAGGCAGTGACATGTGCGATACCTTGGAATGCAGCCCCTGTGTAAATTGGGAGCTGCTGGGACGGTAAGTCTGCAAAAGTATGCCTGGCATGGAGAAAGAGGACAGAGAAGAGTTTCCCTCCCTCTCTCGTCACACTGGAACTCGTGGGCAGTGGGAGATTCGGGGCAGATAAAAGGGCCTTCTTCATGCAGTGCAGACTTAAGCTGCGGAAAGCACTCCCGCAGGAAGCAGCAACAGCCACGAACCTGGATGGTTTTAAAAGAGGACAGGACCAATTCATGGAGGAGGAAATGGCTACCCAGGACTCCTAGCCTCTACGGTCGGAGGCAGCAAGGCGTCCGAAACCCGGTTGCTGGGAACTGCAGGAGGGGAGAGGGCTCTCGTGTGCAGGAGTTTCCCCAAAGAGCTTTCCTCAAAGAGGGGCTTGATCCGGCAGCTCGGCTCCTCCGATGTTCGTAACAGCCTCTGCCAGCGCGAGGGGCACCAGTGGCTGGGCAAGGCAATCAACTGACCTCAAGCACAGTCTCCAGAGCGGGAGGGGAGGCAGATCAGTTTCAGAGGACAGGTGCATCCACTGCCCAGCAACCACCCTGATGCGCCCTCCGGGTGCTGCCTGCAAGGGCAAGAGCAGCTCCGCTCCAAAACCTCTGGAGGGCACCAGTTTGGGGAAAGCTGGGGGGCGGAAAGACTCCCAGCCACCATTGGCTCCACTCCTTTGTTTGCTGGAGATATTTTTATCCTGCTCTTCAGCCAACAAAGCCTCTCCCAGAGCAGCTTACATAAAAGCAAATCAATAAAGCCATTGCAACAATTAATAACATCATAAAGCCAGCAAACAATTGCCAGGGGGGAAGCAGCATGGCAGCCAAGTTCTAAAAGGACACGGTAGGACACCTGCTTGGAATGCAGATGGAAGGGGGGTCTCCCCAGCATTGCACTGGGACCTTCTGCACACCAAGCAACTGTTCTGCCCCTGTGTTGGAGCCCTTTCTGGATCTCTAGTGGACTCTCTATCCTTTTTAAGCAGATGGCTATCTGTCATGGATGCTTTAGCTGAGATTCCTGCATTGTAGGAGGCTGGGCTAGATGTCCCCTGGGGGCCCTTCCAGCTCTGTAAGTCTATAATTCTGTCACAGCCAAGCCAGCTTCAGCAGAGATCCATGAGAGCAGGTGGAGGAAGAGGAGGCAGCAGCAGCAGCAGCAGCAGAGGAGCTGAAGGGTGAGGGGCTGCCTGCCAGGCAGAGGGAGAGGAGCACTGCCTGAGTTCTGATCCTGCTCTTCTCGCAGAGCGCAGTTGCTGAGCGACGACTTGCCTCTCCCATCTGATCAACCTGAACCAACACGGGGCACACATGCTGGGGAAACGGAACATGCTCTCTTTGGCAATGCTAGAGGGGGAAATTCCAGAAAATGCCCCCCCCAACACACTGCAGGTCTGAGTCTAAGCAACACCCCCCCCCAGCAAGCAGCCCATCCATAAAACAGCCTTTTGCGTAATGAGCTGTAAGAGAATCCGTGTAACATTTCATTTATTTATATTTTACTTGGGCAAGTTGGGATGCAGCTTCTCACAGTCCTCAGGATCCTTCCCCATCCAGAGGCTTGGCCAGCCTAGTCGCCAGCTGCTGTCTGAATCCTCCAGAGGCAGCCACTTGGGCAAGGCTGCTCCCTGCCTTTCCACTGTGCAGCAGGACCACAGCCCTCCCCCACTGGCACTTCCAAGGCATGGGACCCGCTGAGGTCTCCCCAAGGGGGGGCAGCACTGCTGGGGCTTGGACTAGACGACCCTCAAGGTCCCTTCCAACTCAGCAGTGCTGGGATTCTAGGATTCTGAGCACTGGGGGGAGGGAGCCTGCCCAGTCCTGAAGCTCAGCCCAGCTCAATAATCTCGGGGAGCTTTGCCAGCAGGGGGAGGGGGAGCCCCAGCCCATGAAAAAATCCTGCGCTTGGCACAGAGCCTCCGATGGATGCAGTTCAACAGGACTTTTATTTATGGCTCTGCTGCCAGCCCCGTCTTCATGGCAACTGCTGTGGGGGGGGGCATATACACAGATGCTGCGAGAGGAAGGAAGGAAGGAAGGAAGGAAGGAAGGAAGGAAGGAAGGAAGGAAGGACCCCATGGCTGTAGGGGAGGGGAGGGGAGGGGAGAGAGACAATGAGAAGAGAAGAGAAGAGAAGAGAAGAGAAGAGAAGAGAAGAGAAGAGAAGAGAAGAGAACATGATCAGGAAGAGCAATGGCTGCCGCAGCTACAGAGAGAACAAGATGTTTGCTGCCTTTCCTGCTAGGGCTCTCCTCCACTGCAAGGACAGCGCGGTGGGAGGGGGTGACGTTCCCTGCAAGGGAGATCAGAAGGAGCTAAGGACTGAGAAGAATGAGCCAGAGGGTGGCTCTGTGCTTCAGGGACCCACAGGCGAAGAGGGACAGGGCAGAGTCTGCCCATGGCACCCCAGTCAATCCTATCCTGCCCAGGACCCACCCAGCGTCACCCTGGACCACTTCAGCTCATTTCTCCACCTGTGGGCAACCAGCATTTCAACCTCCCTCCGTCCACATGCAACAAGGGCCTAGTTCTCAGTGTGGATTATAGAATTATGGAGTTGGAAGGGACCCCCAAGGGTCATCTAGTCCAACCCCCGGCAAGGCAGGAATCTCAACTTAAGCCCCCCCCATCCAATCTGAAACCAGACGAGACCCTGCCTAGGTTTGCAAATGTGCTAGCATTTTTATTTGCAGCACCATTAGAAGGATATCTCAGCAATATAATTTCAAACTGCAGTTTATTATGATGATTATTACCATTATTTACTACCTGCCCTTCAAGAATCAAAACACAATATTAAAAACAGTTTAAAACAACCTCCCATCAACAGGAATAAGGTGGGTCCCAAAATTATGCACTGCTAGTGGTGAAATCCAGGGTTTGCTTTCAAAATGATTTATCTATTACTACATTTATTAATGGCTTACTGCAGAAAAGTTCTCAAGGTGACTTGTAATTCTCAGTTGGTCCTTTCATAAGCCGCTTTGAATTTTTTGTTTATTTTACAATCAAGTAGCGTATAAATCTTAGGAAATAACTCATGGTCGTAAAACGCACAAGAGTTCAAGAGCAAGCCAGAAGAGCAGCATTATTTGCTGAATGCGCTCATCTTGCGATGACAGGAAAAGAGGAAGACCCCCGCAGGGGTCTTCATACCACATGATCCCAATTAGGAAAGAAATGCCTGCAGGGTGAAAGCTCATTCTGACATAGAGAAAGCTAGAAAGATCAATTCCCCACACAGAAAAAGCCAGCCTGCCAGGGAGAAGGCTAGGCCAGAGCACTCCTCCTCCTGCTGCCTTTCTAGGTGCAAGGAGCCCTCACAGCCAATGCAACGGAGCCTGCAGAACTGTGAGTCTGCTTCAGGGTGGATGGAATGAAAGCTTTAGTGGAGATTCCTGCACTGCAGGAGGTGTAGGTTCCCTTCCAACTCTCCAATCCTCAGCCCTGCCCTGAGATCAGCAATGGCTCCCTGCTTGTGAAAAACTCTCCCCAGGAAGATTCGGCTGGTGCCTTCATTATATATCTTTGGGCAGCAGGGGAAAACAATAATGTCCTTTTAAATGTGTTAAGGAAGGGGGCATTACTGGGTTGTCTTTGTTCTTCTTATTATGTATTTTGTGTTTGTGGTACCTCAGTTTATGAACTTAATCCGTTCTGGAAGTCCATTCTTAAACCGAAACCATTCTTAAACCGAGGCGCGCCTTCCCTAATGAGGCCTCCCACTGCCAGTGCCCTCCCATCGTTCAGTTTCCATTTGTAGACCGAGGTAAAGTTCGCAAACCGGGACACTACTTACAGTTTTGCGGAGTTCGTAAACCAAATTGTTCGAAAACAGAACTGTTCTTAAATCAAGGTACCACTGTATTAAAATTGCCCTGAGATCTACTGGTACAGTGGTACCTCAGGTTACATACGCTTCAGGTTACAGACGCTTCAGGTTACAGACTCCGCTAACCCAGAAATAGTACCTCGGGTTAAGAACTTTGCTTCAGGATGAGAACAGAAATCGTGCAGTGGCAGCGCAGTGGCAGCAGGAGGCCCCATTAGCTAAAGTGGTGCTTCAGGTTAAGAACAGTTTCAGGTTAAGAACGGACCTCCAGAACGAATTAAGTTCTTAACCTGAGGTACCACTGTATAGAGTGTTATACCAATGTATGCAAACAATATTTATACAAATAATAATAATAATAAATAAATAATGTGCGATCTGGCAGGCAGGCTTTTTCAAGGCTACCTGGGGCCTCTCGTGAGGATAAACAAGGTAGTAAAACCGGATTAAGCTTAAGAGGAGGAGGGAGAAGCCACACAGACAGATGCTCGCACACCCGTTAATAAGATAAAACCAGCAAGGCCAGATTATGGACTGAGGAAGCTAATATTCCTTCAGAAAAAAGGATTAGTAGGGGATCTCTGCAAATCTAATTTTGCAAGGTGGGGGGAACCACCAAGAAGTCCGGCAGTGAGAGCAAAAGTCGCAGATCGCCAGCTACCTGTCCTCCTTCCAGGAGCTTTTCCTCATAAACAACCAACAGCAGCTCAACAAGCCAAGCTGAGCAGAAGCAGATTGGTCATCCCTAGAGGAGAATGAGGAGAAGAGAAGGCCTTCATTTTTGGACTCATTTATCCATCCTCCGGCCCAACCCAGTGGGGAACCTTCCCTAGGGAGCAAGACCCTGGGATAGGAAACGTCCCCAAGAGCAGGGTCTCCGGAGGAAGAGCTGGGCCCTGGGGTGGGGAGTGGGCTTCATTCTGCAGATGCCCACGCTGTTGCGAAGGGTGGGAGACATGTAAGCAGGATCGCAGGTGGGCCCAGGGAGCCTGACCACTCGGAGAGTCTGGAAGACCCTTCCGCAGGAAACTGGGGCAGAGGGGGATGCATGTGTGAATATTGTGGCATGGGAGGGAGGAAGAGCATTGCACCCACAAATACATCTCCTTGAGAAAGCATGCCTGGTGCCCCTCCAGGGAGAGAGGCACACTCTGTGCCCATCAAAACAGAAGGCTGGGCTTGCATTCATTTGCCGATACACCAGACCTGGGATGGTTGGGGAGGGCAGATCCGTGGAGAAACCCTCTCATTGTCCCCCAGGGTTAGAATTGCCAAATGGCACCTTAAACCTAAGTTACAGTTGCCACAATGGAATGTCTAGGCACCTTTTTCCAATGGGGTATTATATTGTTGTTGTTGTTTTCTATACTGCTTTATATTTTAAAGAAAACAACCTCAAAGCGGTTCACAACACATTAGACCACCAAATAAAACAATCCAGAATAAAACAAATTCAAGCATCAAGGAGAGTATTTCAGGTCCTTCTCTAAGTGACATTTGGCTTTCTCCATATTTACTTACCAACTTAATTTATAGAGCTGCCCCACAGCAGAAGTGCTCTAGGGAGCCAGTGGGTGTAGTGGTTAGAGTGTTGGACGAGGACCTGGGAGATCAGGGTTCGAATCCCCACTCCGTCATGAAGCTCACTGGGTGACCTTAGAGTCAGTCATGGCCTCTTCACCTACCTCACAGGGTTGTTGTAGGAATTAATGGGGGGGGTGAACCATGCACTCCTTGTGATATAAATGCAAGGTACAAGCTCTTCTGCGCATCTGCTTAAGAAAGCCAGAGGGGAGCCAGAGGGAGATGCCAGTTGCCAGCCTGGCAGCCAGAGATCTTCACAGGGTTGCAATTGGACCCACGCCAGGTGCAAAACACACATTTCTAGCTCTGCCTCAATGTAAAATGCACAAGCAGGATTCGAGCATGAGAGCTGTCTACCCCCGGTCCCCGCTGGTCTCCAGAAACTTGGTATCCAGAAGCACTGCTCCCTCCAACCTGCTGTTTCTGCCTCCAGGTGCAAATGTCTTACCTGGATTTGGAAGGGAGCCTACAGGTACAAAGAGACACAACCTCTGGCATGCGCAAGGCCCAGGCAAGCCTCTGCCTGCCCCTCCGGGAGCGAAGGGTGGCTGTGCATCTTCCGAAATAAGAACTCCTCCAGGCCAGCTTGCACAACAGGTGAGCCTGGCAGGACTCCCAGTTCACCTGCTCAGGAATTCTGGAACAGGAGGGCCGCTGCAGCCACCTTCAGAAACAGCTCCTGCTCAGTCTGAACTTGCAAAGGGTTTGTGGGCAGGAGAAAGAATGCAACAAGAACCTGTTGAAGTGCACACAACTCACAACAGCTCTGAGGCAGAGGGGGTCAGGTTTCTGCACCGCCACAACCACAAGCGAGGATCCAGGTGGCTATTTGAGGAGCAGGTGGGGGCACCAGGTTGTAGAAGGAATGGCCGAAATAAATCCTCAAAGAATTCTCCACGCAATGGGCAAAACAGAGGAAAACTACTTCCAAACACCATGGTTTCATTAACATCAAAAATCACTCCTGCTATACTCACAGGCTAAATATCTGATTTAATATGATCTCTTCTTAAATATGCTCCTGCCACAGTGTCAATCAAGATGGTCCAGTGATTTCATTTAACTCAGTGACCTTCAGGGGACAGAATATCACACATTTTTTCAGAGACTGAAGGTGGCATGAAAAAGACTGTTTTAGCATTTAGTCACTGTTTATTCACAGGGTTTCCATACTGCCCTGTAATGAAGTTCTTGGGGTAGCTCAGCAAACGAACAAAACTATGGGGGAAACAACACATAACACAAAAATCAAGAAATAAAATCAAAAGCAGCATAGACTTTCAGCCGTCTGGCCCAAAAATGACAGCTGGGCATTCCATTTTGGACTGTAACATGGAGATTTTGGAAGCAGCCTGCCATGTTTTGAGAGAGGGGATTCCTCCAGGGAGCAGGAAAACTCTTTCAAGGTGGTAGGGCAGAGTGGGTTGGATTACTGCAAAACTTTATACATGGGGCTGCCTCTGGAGACAGTTTGGAAACTTCTGCTAGTGCAGAATTCAGCGGCCAGGCTGCTCACCAGGGCAAGAGAGTTTGAGCATTTTGCACTGATACTTGCCTGACTGCCCTGGCTGCCCATTAGTTTCCAGGCCGAATTCAAAGTGCTGGTGTTGACCTATAAAGCCTTCAATGGCTCAAGGCCCCAATATCTCAAGGGTGACAAAACGAAAACAGGGCCTTTTCTGCAGTGGCATCTTGTCTGGGGACGCTCTCCCCTAGGAGGTTTGCCTGGCACCTTCATTATACACCTTTAGGCGCCAGGCAAAAAAGGTTCCTTTTTAACCAGGCCTTTGGCTGATTGACACCCAATGCCCTCTTAAAATGTGTTGGGGAGGCAGGGGGTTATTGGGTTGTTGTTTTATTTTTATTATGCATTTTGTGTTTTTATATTGTGGTTTTATGCTGCAAAGCGCCCTGAGACCAGCTGTATAAAATTCAAAAAATGGGGGGGGGGCAGGAGGCACCATGGGAAGAAGCATCATTAAACAGATGTGGAGGAGCTTCCTAACGAACTTCTGTGGAGTTTTGTTTTAAATGCAGGAGGAGAAGTCTTAGCAGAAGATGCAAGGAAACAAGCCCCCCCAACCCAAAGAAAATCCCATTGACAGGGAAAGAGCTAAGCCTCTGTAATGGACAGAATGCCCCCAAGGCTCCACCAGCCTCCTGAAATGGACATCAGATGCTGAGCAGGAAGGAAGATGTGCCAGAGCAGAAACGGGCCTTTGTTCCCCCATAATGGGGCGGGGAGGAGATGTGGACTCCCCCATCCGCATCCCCACCCCTTTCTCTCTGCTGCCCTCAGGAAGACCAGAGCAAGCTGGGTAACAACAAAGAATTTATTTCCACTGTCATTAAGCGTCAGTCGTATCGCCAGGACAATTTTGCTTCAGGAGGGAAGGAGGGAGGGAGGAAGAAGTCGCAGAGGACAAGAAAGGAGGAAATGTTTTGGCCGCCCCAGTTCCAAACCATTCCTCCTCATCGGTTACATAAATGGGAGATAACCCTAAACTGGGGGCCTGAGCTGCAATTTTTTGTGTGCAGGAAATTTTTAGTACAAAAAAAAAGTGGGGAGAACCAAGATTGCCAGCGTTCCTGCCCCCCCCACAAAAAATCCCCTCCCATAAACATAATCAAGCAGTATATAGATGTTCATCTGTCAGGGATGCTTGAGTTGAGATTCCTGCATTGCAGGGGGTTGGACTAGAGGACCCTCGAGATACCTTCCAACTCTACAATTTTATGATTCAGTAAATTTTATGAAATAAACAACCTCATAATAATTAAATTCATTGAAAAAGAAATGGCACCTAGACATTCTGTTTGGTGTTAGAAACTCATATATAAAATCTGTATCTCGTTAAACCTAAGTTACAGTTGCCACGATGGAATGCCTAGGCACCATTTTTTACACTTTGAAGATGATGAGGACGATTCATTTCATTTCTATACCGCTCTGTATTTCAAAGAACAATTCTCAAAGTGGTTTGCAACACACTAGAACATCAAATAAAACAATCCAGAATGAAACAAACTCAAGCTTCAAGGGAAATATTTTGGATCCTTCTCTAAGTGACATTTTGCTTTGCCCAGTCGCCAACCCGGCAGCCAGGTATCTCCACGTGGTCACAATTGGACGCACCGGTTGCAAAACATACCCGGCTAATGTCTAACACTGATTCCGTGGTGGCAACCCTAATCTAAGTTCAAGGTTGGCAACTGGCTTATATATCTGTGTTTCTAACGCTGACAAGGAACCCAGGCTGAACAGGGAAGGAAGGCTCCATTTTCTGACTTGCACACCAATGGCCCTCTGCAGTTTGCTGCCTTCATTTCCAGCAGAGGAAGCCAGGAAGTTTTTCACAAGAAGGCAATAAATTAGAAAGAAAGACAACTCCAACTTCCTGGCAGTTTTTCTCGCCCAGAACTACATAGAAAAATAATTCACGGCAGCTGAGGAGACGTTTCTTGTGGAAATTGTGCCCAGAAGACCCTCCCAGGGGCTGTTTGGTGCCCCTCAGCTGGGCCCACCTCCAAGGACCCTATCTCCACCCTTGAGTTCCCCAAGTCAAAGCGACTGAACCCTGCCGGAGAGAGGACTTCTTTTTTCCAGCACTTCCAAGAACATATCTGAAGGGTGAAGTCATGGTTTTAAGCTGCTCCATTGATAATGAAAACCGATCTGCATCAATCCTGCATCAATGCCCAGACCGATCTGGGCGGGAGAGAGGGGCATTGATGCAGGAGGCAGACAACAACAACAACAACAACAACAACAACGTATTTATACCCCGCCCATCTGGCTTGGTTTTCCTAGCCACTCTGGGGGGCTCCCAACAGAATTAAAAGCACAATAAAACATCAGACATTAAAAACTTCCCTCAACAGGGCTACCTTCAGATGTCTCTGGGAAAAGCTTGCGCCCCTTTCAACCACTCAGCCGAGCTGACAGAAAGGCTTTCTCTGTGCTCACTGAGGGCGGCTCCTGGCCTGTCCTCCTGATTCCAAGAACGAGTATGGAGGGGTCGGCTTTATCCCCAGTTACGACTGCCCTCCTCTCTCGTTCTCCCACATTTCTTCGCTGAAAATAGGGACGTCCCGTTCCATAATGATAATTTTGCTATTTATACCCCACACATCTTACTGGGCTGCCCCAGCACTCTGGGCAGCTTTGAATAGATAGAAAAACATAATAAAACATTCACATTTAAAAAACCTTCCCTATACAGAATTGCCTTCAGACAGCTCAGGGGTCAGATTACTCCATAGCTTCCAACATTTCTCCAATGAAAACAGGGACATTCTAAGGAAAAGTGGGATGTTCCAGGATCAAATCAGAAACCAGGATGGCTTCTCTAAATCAGGGACATCCCTAGAAAATAGGGACTTTTGGAGGGTCTGCTCTCTCCCCCTGCAACCTGTGTCCATGTTTGCTCTGCAAATGATAAATGGCATCTCTGCAGAGCCCTCCCAGGCCAGGGCGACCTCTGTGTTGATGCCATGGCTTTGGAATATTATTTATTACCAATCTTATTTGTTTACTTACTGAATTTCTATACCTTCCTTCATCAGAGCATGACGGGGCAGTTTACAATATAAAGACACAAAAATAGATACCATAGTAACAGACAAAAACAATACCACCCCCTTATATATGTGTGTGACAGAGAGAGAGAGAGAGAGAGAGAGTGAGTTTAAAAGGCCGTAAATGGTCCCATGAGCCAAAGGCCTGGGAGAAGAGAAATGCTTTTGGCCGGCGCCTAAGGATATGTAATGAAGGCACCAGGAGAGCCTCCTTGGGGAGAGCGTACCACAAACAAATGCCCCGTTCTCATGTGCCACCCTCTGGACCTCTCATGGAGCAGGCACATGAAGAAGGGCCTCAGAAGATGATCTCAGTGTCTGTGTCGGTTTATACAGGGAGAGACGGTCCTTGAGGTAATGCAGTCTTGAGCCTTTTAAGGCTTCAGAGGTCAAAAACAGCACTTTGAATTGGGCAGCCAGTGCAGTCGGAGCAGGATCAGTGTAATATGCTCAAACAGTCTTGTCCCGGTCAGCAACCTGGCTGCTGAATTCTGCAATGGCTGAAGTCTCCAAACTGTCTTCAGAGGTAGCCCTACATATAACACATTGCAATAATCAAACCTTGAGGTTGCCAGGGCATAGACAGTAGACTATCCCAGTCCACACAGGGGTGTAGCTGGGCCACCAGCCAAAGCTGAAGGTTTCAGGCACTCCGGGCCACCTGAGCCTCAAGCGACAGCAATGGATCCAGGAGGACCCCCCCAAGCAGTGCACTTGCAGAAAGGCTTCACTGGCCTCCAAGTGAGTCATGTGGCCCCCTTCCACCTAACTTCTCTCCCTCAATGCCAATGGTGGAAGCTGCCTTCGGAGGTGGCATTCACTGGGAACCTCATCCAAACAGCCCCACATCACTCCCTGAATGACTTCCTAGGGCTGTCATGAAAACACAGGAAAGATGTGGCACTTGGTACAGAAATGTGCCAACTCTTTGCGTTGTCCTTCTGCACAAGGGCAAATTTAAAGGCTGCCCTCTAGCCAGTTCTTGCTCCCTTGGAAGCTCCTGTCCTTCCAGCAACCACACTCAGTCGTCAATTACTTTTAACCCCAAGACAAACTCTGCAAATCTGCACAAATCACTGACTTCCAGCAGCCCCCTTAACTAGCAAGTCTATTTGGACCATTTAACTTTTTAAAAAGAGAAATCCTACCATGTGCCAAAGGGGGTGTCATTTCTTGCATCCCGAGAACAAGATCCTGGTTTCAAAACAAACCCCACTTCCTTAAAGCTGACTTTAAGGACACCTTCCCTTCCTCTTGTTACATCACAGAAGCAGTATTTCAGAAAACGTTTTGGAGCAGAAGGGCTCAACACCTCCTCAAAGGACAAACAGCGGATGTTACAAAAGGCAAGCGCTAAATTTAGGCCAACTTCCTTCTAAGAAACGAGTAACACTTGGAAATCACTGAAGTGATGCAGCCCCAGGCAGGCAGGGTGGCATTTCACCAACCTGGGAACCTGAAAATAGTATAAAAGTAATTTAGGAAAGTAATCATAGGGAAAAAATAGTATAAAAGTAATTTATCAGTAATCAGATAGAAATCCACTCTGGCGGTGCATTTCAGAGTCCCCCATAAAGAGAACGAGAGGCAAAGGCGTGCAGATTTCCAACAAGTTGGGCGGTGCGAGACTGCAAGTGTGCAGAGCTCTTTCCCAAACCTGGGGGACTGTTGGCTGCAACAATATCCAGACAGCACCAGGCCAGGGAAGGCTGTATTCGGCTGCTTTCAACCCCATGGATCCATCAGTGCCCTACTGTTGCTGCCGAGAGAGGCTGCTGGTGACTGAAGCTGTGGCGAAACACAAACTCCTTTATTGCACGCACACATCTCCTCATCGAGATCTTGTTGCCTGCCATGAGGCCCAAACTCTGTTGACACAACTGTGAGCGCACAAACCACGCAGATCCTGGAACCAATTCTGAACAAGAGAAAAGATTTCTTTCTCCAACAACCATCCGATGCAAATAATGCCTTCCACGGAAGCAGATGTAAATAGGTGGTTTTTTCTTAAAGAGCAAGTGTTGCCCACACAACTGGGATAGGCTCTGCTCTCCATCCTATTCAGTACACTCCATTCAGACAGAAGTTTCAACTGGCCTCCAATTTTCATGTTTCTCACCTCTGAAAGAGTATAACTTTCTTTCTGTGCTACTGAGTCTTTCTCTGCTTCAGACTCCCTACGAGTTCTCCATCCACAGCAAAAAGAATAAGCCCGAATTTTCTAAAGGCCAGATATCGCACCGTTGCCTGAGCCATGGCATCACATGCACATACAACACATATGCCATATCGTGGGATGTAGCAGATGATGCATGCCCAGGATGCCCCTTAAAATTAAATTACACCAACAGTACAGCTATGGAAACAGGGAGGTGAGAAGAATATAAAGTTATCAATTTTTTAAAGCATTATATTGCAGTGTAAACTGCATCAAGTGACCAAGGGAGAAAAGCAAAGTATAAATCTTCTATGGAGATTTGACACAAAATAAACCAGTGGATGCAGTGACCTTAGAATTTACAGTTTCCTTCTGCATTAGACAAGCCAAACACCTGCAAGTCTATTTATTGTTGCTTACTGAATTTATATCCTGCCCTTCCTCCCCAGGGCAGCAGACAGATCCACAACTTGGAAAAGCAGCAATGATGTCCTGAAACTGATCAAAACGTTCCAAAACCAAACACAATTAATAACATTCTGAAAGCAGTCGAGAGAGAAAAAGCGCTTGGCACACGGAAAGGCATGCTCCTTGCTGCTTTGCAGAAATTTAACCAAAATAAAGCTTTTGCCAGGCAGGTAAAATGCAGCTTTTTGCAGCAGCTTTCAGGTCTGGGAGTAGCCAAATTGACCTTGGCTGCCCATGGGACTCCAGCACCCATTTCCCATCCTCATGGCGCCCATCCAGGAAGAGGAGAACAGACCTGAGCACCAGCCCCTCAGCTCAGGAATGACAGCTCCAGCCCCCCTCCCTCTCTCCAAGCCCCACACAACCCCTCTGGCTCCATCATATCCCTTGCAAGCAAGCCAAGTCACGAGCAGACTGCACCCAGTGGCAATGAGTTGTTTGTCCAAATACTGTACTGGGCTCGTGGGGAGTGTTTCCCCCCGGCATTAATTAGAGGGCACCAGCCCCCAAGACCTTCCTGCATATCATTTCAAGGGGCTCATTTCTGGAAGAGCAATAACTGGTGTTGGGAATTCCCATTGTTCTAGGCGCATTTTGCAACAGGGAATTTCATTAGAGCAAGCAGTTTCTGAGCACAGTATTGCGCCTAAGATTTCAGATTAAAACTCTAAACTGAAAGGAAATGAGGACCTTTTTCTGCCTTCACCCTTATAGCTACTCCCTGAAGACTGGAGAAGAGTCCATCTTAAGAATATTAGGAGGGTGGGCAGGGGAAGGACTAGACCATGTGAAAAATGAACATAATATTTTAGCTACAGTTCATTGATTTTCAGCTTTGTATTCTTGTTATCAAAAAAGCGTGCCTAGAAATTCCGTTGTTGCACCCATAACGGAAGTTTAAGGTGCCCTTTAGCTCTTAGCTTTCATATCTCAGTTTCTAATGCTGGCAATGTGTGTTAACAGCAGCCCCACTCTGCCAAACAGCCTTTCTTCATTTGGGATGTATCCCCCAGCTAAACACTCCAGCGTACTTACAGGCCTAGTAAGTCCAATGAACCCATGATTCAGTGCTAGAAATCTCCCAGGTGCCAGGCGTGTTTTGCTACTGTCACAGGTTCAATTGCGACCATGCAGAAATCTCTGGATGCCAGACTGGCAACTGACATCTCCACCTGGCTGGTCCCTCCAGCTTTCTTAAGCAGGTCAGCAGAAGAGCTTGTTCACTGCCTTTATATCCCACCTTTTTCTCCAACGGTTGACCCTGCCCCTGTTAATTCCTACAATGACCCTGTGAGGTAGATTAAGAGGCCATGACTGACGCCAAGGTCCCCCAGTGAGCTTCAGGACAGAGCTGGAATTTGAACCCTGATCTCCCAGGTCCTAGCTGACACTACTTCTGCTATGGGGCAGCTCTATAAATTAAGAAGGTAAAATAGAAGTGGGAAAAGCAAAATGCTACATAGAGAAGGATCTGGAATATTCCCCTTGAAGCTTTCTTGGATTCTGGATTGTTTTATTTGATGTTCTAATGTGTTGTAAACCGCTTTTGAGGCTTGTTCTTTAAAATATAAAGTGGTATAGAAACAAAATGAATAATAACAAAAAATAAATTTCACTTCTGAAACGTTTGACAACCGAGGCACTGCTTCTTGCACTCAAGCGGAAGCCACGTCAGATGTTCGGATTCCGAAAAGCATTTGGAAACCGGAGTCTTTACTTCCGGGTTTTCAGCATTCGGGAGTCGAAACGTTAGAAAACGGAACCATTCCAGAACCGAGGTTTGACTGTATATGTGAGTTTCTAACACTGCCAGATTTATTGGGGCCAAAAAGTGGTATATGAATAAATGAGACACAATAATAGAATCATGGAATGGTAGAGTTGGAAGTGGCCCTGAGAGCCATCTAGTCCCTGCAATGCATAGCTGTTCCATACAGGGGTCGAACCTGCAACCTTGGCATTATCAGCACCACACTCTAAGCAACTGAGCTAGACGGGTGTTGTTGGACTACAACTCCTAGCATCTCTGACCACTAGCTGGAGATGATGGGAGTAGGAGTCCAACAACGCCTGGGGACCCAAAGTGGAGACAGGCTGCGGTAGAGTCCAGAAGCTGGCCGGACCCTCTCCGCCGGAATTCCTCAGTGACCCTCACCCATCAAGGCGCTCTGTGCATGCGCAGGAACCACTTGTCCTTCTCAAGCACCTTCTGCAATGACCACTTACGTGTTCCAAGCCCCAACAGTCCCCCGCCCTCCCTGCAAGGTGCTTCCAGCCTGCTATCTAAATGGCAAGATACTCTTCCCCACGCTGCCCCGCTGGGTCCCTTCTCACCAGAAGTGAGAAGCCAGATACCACAACGGAAAGCCCAACAACACCCCACCGGCCCAGGCCCCGTTCTTCACCTCAGTGGCCAGGCAGGCGGAGCTCCAGCTACAGATCCCCACCCCGCCAGTGAAACCTGCCCCTTCCCCCCAAAAAGCAGTCCACCTCACGTCTTGTGGCGGGGAGTTCCAGAAGCTCATGCTGTGCCTGCAATGTGGAGGAGGCTGCTGACTCCTTGCCCTCCTTTTGAGCACCCTTTTGGGATCAGCACAGAAGCCCCTCAATCAACATGCAAGCCCCGCCCACTGAACTGTACAGAAGCCCCTCCTTCATTTGATAGGCCCCTCCCACTTTGACCAGCACAGAAGCAGCTCCTCCCAGGGAAAGGCCTCCCTCCTCTTAAGGCCCCTCCCACTTCCTATGGTCCCGCCCCTCTCAGCTCCTCCCCCTCAAAGACCGTGCAAGCCCCTCCCACCTTCCATTGTCTCCTCCCCCTTTCCCCCTGCAGGCCCCTCCTCGGTGGCCCCGCCCGCTCGCATCACAGGGCGGTGCCACATAAGCCCCGCCCCCGAAGACCCCCGCAAGGGGCGTTTCCTTCCTCGGCCCCGCCCCTCACAGGTGCCCACGTGACCTCCCCTCCGCGTCACCCTGAGGGCGGCGGTGGCGGCTTTGCGAGCCGGGCGCCTCTTACCCTCTCGCCCCGCTCGCCTTTTTCTCTGCCTTCCTTCTCGGCCGCTCCGCCTCGCCGCTTCCCCCGCTGCTGCCGAAGCCGCCGCCGCCGCCTCCCTCGCCCTGCCGCGCAACCCAACCTGCTGCCAAGTCCCGAAGGCGGGCAGGGCAGCCCCCCCGCCGTCCGCTCCCGTCCTCCGTCAAAGGGGCGATGACCGACGGCGCCACTCGGCCAGTACGCGCGGCGCGTCCCTCAGCGCGGAGGCGGGACGAGCGCTCAGCTGCGCCGTTAGGTTGTCCCCGCGGGCGAGGGCGGGGGAGAGAGCGAGCGAGCGCGGAAGCGGCCAATCAGGGCCCGCGAGGACGGGCGGCGGCGCGGGGGAGGGAGGGAGCGGGGCCTCGACTCGTATGCAGATTGCGGAGGTGGGCCAGACTGCGCATGTTCTCGCTTTGCATTATTCATGAGTGGAAAAGGCGGGAAGGGAGAGGGGCGGGGCGAGGCGGGAGGACGACGCAGAGAGCCGAGCCAGAAGGTCGATTGTCTCTTTATGGACAGTGGCACCTCGGGTTAAGAACTTAATTCGTTCCAGAGGTCCGTTCTTAACCTGAAGCACCACTTTAGCTAATGGGGCCTCCCGCTGCTGCCGCCGCCACGCAATTTCTGCTCTCATCCTGAAGCAAAGTTCTTAACCCGAGGTAATATTTCTGGGTTAGCGGAGTCTGTAACCTGAAACGCATGTAACCCGAGGTACCACTGTATTCAGTTTCCATAATAAAGCCTTTAAAAAATATTAATAATTTAACTATTGTTGTTTAAAAGCATCAGTACCTCAAAAACGAGAAAATAATACCAATTATTATTAAACTTTAACAAATAATAATCATAAAATCATTACTGCATTTGCCTCCCACCTTTCTCCCAATTTGGCAGCGGCATTTGAAGAATGACAACTGACCCAAAAAAACGCCAAATAATGCTATTTATTTTTATTTTATTAAATCTTCATGGGCGGTTTGCAATGAAATCATGATAGGAAAAACACAAAATACATTCTAGAAATAACAAAATTAACCCAATAATCCCCAGAGAAGTAAAAACCAGAAGGCAACCCTTGAAACGCAGACAGAGAAGCTGAGGCCCAATATATATATATATAAATTCCAGTATTTGGACAGCAACCAATATGTGCAAACTTGGGAGGATAGTGTATCTGAAGAAGTGTGCATGCACACGAAAGCTCATACCAAGAACTAACTTAGTTGGTCTTTAAGGTGCTACTGGAAGGAAAAAAATTTTTTGTCCAAACAGGAAGAAAAACCTCCTGAGATTCATTAGGCAAACAAAGCAGACAATCAGCTTCAGTGGTGCATAAATTTAATGCATAAAAGGTTCTTTTCATTTTTTTAGAAAAGCCCTTCCACAAAGCAATAAAATAATAATAATAATAATAATAATAATAATTTTATTGTTTGTACACCTCCCATCTGTCTTGCCAAATGCAAGGTGGTTCTTTAAAATGAGATTCAGAACACTCTGGGTGGCTTCTAGCACATATAAAAATGAAATAAATGCCGAACATTAAAAACCTCCAGATTAAAAAAATGCCCTTAAACTTCAGGTAAAAGAGGAAGGGAGGATAGAGCCGTTTGCGGCCATTTTGTGGATCCCTCAAAGCCTGCAGCCCTGGAGAAATCTCTCAATCTCCAATCCCCCAACAAGATCTCTTAGATCAGGGTAGGCAACCTAAGGCCCGGGGGCCGGATCCGGCCCAATTGCCTTCTCAATCCGGCCCACAGACATCGTGTTTATACATGAGTAGAAAGTGTCCTTTTATTTGAAATGCATCTCTGGGTTATTTGTGGGGCATAGGAATTCGTTCGTACCATTTTTCAAAATATAGTCCGGCCCCCCACGTGGTCTGAGGGACTGTGGACCGGCCCACGGCTGAAAAAGGTTGCTGCCCCCTGTCTTAGATGGCAACAAATTAGACAATAAACTTATTGCAATAAATGAGTTTGCTCAAGTTGGACTTCTTTGCAGCTCAAATCAAAGATTCAGCTCAGTGCCCACTCCCAGGTTTGCCCCTTGACTGGCTGCACTTTTAGATGTCCAAAAAGAAAATTTAAATGAACACATTTTACACATGGAGAAAGACTCCCGCAAGAGATGAGGAACTCCCATCTCGTCTTCGCTTTTCCTGTCTTATCGGCGAGTGGCCTGGTATCCTGGACCACAAAAACTATAATTTTTCCAGCCTCCTCAGCCCCCTGCTGCAGAAACACGTCCATGCCAAGAACGTGCCGTAACATTTTGCTGGGGAGACAGACTTTTGTGCCCATGTGCATGCAGAGAGAGGCGCAGAATAAAAGGAAATGGTGATTTCTACCAGCTGGGTGCAGAACAAAATTGCTGCAGCTGAATGCAAAAGGCTTTAGGATATTTGATTTGTCCATGGGAAAACGAAGGGAAATGGAAGACAGGCTCCCTTTGCAGGGCTGTGGGCACAAGTGTTCCTGCCAAAGGGAATTGCACTGAGATATTAAGGCAGAAACATGCTTTGCAGGGAGAGAATGCATCAGGAGAAATTGAATGATCCATTATCAGAACGATTTTAAAGTGGAACGAAGCTGGACTCTGGCTGTGGCTGGAGCAAGTTAGTTCCTTGGAGGTTTTTAAGCATAGCTTGGATGTCCATCTGCCAGGGATGCTTTGACTGAGATTCCTGCATTGCAGGGGTTGGGCTGGATGACCGCTGGGGGTCCCTTCCAACTCTACAGTTCTATGAAAGTGTACACTCAGCTCAGCGAGGGAACCAGTTGCTTCTTCTAGGAGAGAAAGCAACGTTTATCTCTTAATTTTGGGCAGAGGCAGCTCATGCCGAAGAGATGAGGCCTCAACAGGGGCAGCCAGCCCTGCGAGGAAGGCTGGGGGGGAGAGAGAGCAGCTGCCACAAAGGCTGCCTTTGGGTAGGGATGGGCTGCCCACTGTCGGACGCAGGAGGCCAGACTAGGCCTGCCCACCTGGGCCTGATCCAGGCGCTGATTGGGGGGGAGCACCTGGGTCCGTTAGGCCCCCCCACCCCAGAGCGCCCCCTGGGCAAGTCACCCTCAGCCCCCAACTCCCAATTCTTCCAGGCAAAGGAGCAAAGCCAGTTTCGCTTTTGGGTGCGGGGTGCCCCTGGTGGCCAAGGGCAGGTGGTGCATTGGTGGAGAGGCACCCATCGATGGGGAGCCTGTGTCACCCAAAACAGGGCACGAAATGGGTGCCATTCCAGACCTTGCGGGTGCAGCAACCTTGCAAGCTTCCAAGTCAACACTGGCCTCTCCTTTTTAAAATGTTTGCTTATAAATTTATTGAGCTTATTACAGTAAATTAAAATAAATAAGAAAGGGGAGAAATAGAAAAAAGGAAGAGAATACATAAAAAAAAAATTTAAGCATTTTAAATAACAAAAGAACCATAAAATATAACTATATAGTATCTATGTAGATGAATAAACTCATTGTTTCCCTCAAATACTTGATTAACTATGTGGTTTTGACAAATACATTCCAAATATCATTAAATTTGATTGTGCGTAATCTTTGTCCGTTCATTAGTTGCAAGAATTGTCATGTCCTCTATCCATCGATCAAAGGGGGACAT
This sequence comes from Podarcis raffonei, assembly GCF_027172205.1. Taxonomy (NCBI): domain Eukaryota; kingdom Metazoa; phylum Chordata; class Lepidosauria; order Squamata; family Lacertidae; genus Podarcis; species Podarcis raffonei. Next base: position 689,057 of record NC_070619.1, on the reverse strand, counting down.
ATTTTTGCCCTTCCAATGTATAAATATAAATCTTTTTGCAGATGTGTGGGCCCAGAGACTCTATTTTGCTGACCATCTGTCAAGCCCCATAGGTTAGGTATATGAATGATATCTTCCGAAATTTTTAGCTCTTTCCCCACAACAGCATTTACCGTATTTTTTGCTCTATAAGACTCGCTTTTTCCCTCCTAAAAAGTAAGGGGAAATATGTGTTCGTCTTATGGAGCGAATGCAGGCTGCGCAGCTATCCCAGAAGCCAGAACAGCAAGAGGGATTTCACTGCGCAGCGATCCCTCTTGCTGTTCTGGCTTCTGAGATTCAGAATTTTTTCCCCCTCGTTTTCCTCCTCCAAAAACTAGGTGCGTCTTGTGGTCCCGTGCGTCTTATAGAGCGAAAAATACAGTATACATCCTAATTCCCCCACATACACACGCACACACAGACGCAAATTCACCAATAATGGACACTGTAAAAAACATAAGTTTAAAAGAAGTGTTTTCCTTTTTGCATCTCCAACAGCAGGCTGTCATCAACGGATGTTTATGCCATCGTGTGATGGAGTCCAATAAACTCAAAATAAGATCTTTTCTTGCATGAGACATAGTTTATAATCTCGTGACACATTAGAAACAGAGCTAACACAGAGCTTTCCTGAAGGCCGGTGTGAATTCAAAGCCCATGGCAGGAGGAGAAAGCAAACGCCTTTGCCAGGCCCTCCGAGGGCCCTGCTTTTCCAGGGACAGTCCCAGAATTACAGAAGACATCCCGGTTCCTGATTTGATCCTGGAATGTCCCGCTTTCCTTTTTCCCTCCCCATCTTGGAGAATAATTAAAAGTGGTGTGTGCAGGGGCTAAAACGGAGTCCTGTTTATACTGAAAATAAAATTCCTGCACCAAATGGAGGAAATGGTGAAGTTTCCTATAATTTTGAAGGAAAAGGTCACCCATCCACTTTAAAGTCTTTCATTGCAAGTCATTCTGCAGCCTGCCATTTCTTAGGAAGCACGGAGAAGGTTTATTCCTTTATTGTAAATGGAGCCTCACTCTGCCTACTCAGAAGTAAGTCCCACTGTAGTCAATGGAGCTTACGACCAAGTAATTGGGTATAAAGATTGTGCAGCTTTACACTGCAACCTGAAGCATTTTTACTTGGAACTAAGTCCCACTGAGTTCAATAGCAATAGCATTTACTCTCTGGTAGGATCATTCTGTTTCCAGTATTATTATTATTATTATTATTATTATTATTATTATTATTATTGGGACGCGGGTGGCGCTGTGGGTAAAACCTCAGCGCCTAGGACTTGCCGATCAAAAGGTCGGCGGTTCGAATCCCCGCGGCGGGGTGCGCTCCCGTCATTCGGTCCCAGCGCCTGCCAACCTAGCAGTTCGAAAGCACCTCCGGGTGCAAGTAGATAAATAGGGACTGCTTACTGGAGGGAAGGTAAACGGCGTTTCCGTGTGCTGCGCTGGCTCACCAGATGCAGCTTTGTCACGCTGGCCACGTGACCCGGAAGTGTCTCTGGACAGCGCTGGCCCCCGGCCTCTTGAGTGAGATGGGCGCACAACCCTAGAGTCTGTCAAGACTGGCCCGTACGGGCAGGGGTACCTTTACATTATTATTATTATTATTATTATTATTATTATTATTATTATTTCCTGCCTCCCCCCCCAAGGGACTCAGGGCTGCTTACAGCTGAAATATTGTTTCATTCCATTTATCTGTAGAAGATGTTGCACACGATTCCTTCCCTCACACCTTTTTCCTTTACAACAACCCTGTGAGGTCAGTTCAGCAGAGGCTGCCCTTGGCTCAAGGTGGCTGAGGTTGAAGCGCATAAGGCATCTCTGTGTGCAGTGAGCTCAAATGTGGGAGAAGCTTCCTGGTGAAGAAGAGGATGTCCCTATTTCCATCGGAGAAAGGGGTTCTCAGGGAGAGGCATGGGGGTGCCCCCCTTTTCTAAGGGGGCTGCAGCTCTCCCCTCCCTTTCCCCATCTCCTCCGCTCCCAAACGCCAGCAGAGAGCCAACGGTTTCCACAGCAACCCTGTGAATGACGCATTTCGGGATTTGCCATGCAGGGCCTGAGGGGGACTTGCCATTTGATTGTGAGGGGGGCAGAGACACTGTGAGATCCACACACAGAAGCGCCACACACCCGGGGAGCAAGGCTGGCAGGTGTCCCATAAGGGGGGTCTGGCTGGCCCCTGTGAGGACAGCATGATGGACCCCCTTGGGGCCTGACGCAGCAGCCTGGCTCTTCTTGTGTCCCTATGCAACCTCCAGGCCCAGAAGCAGTCTATCCTGATTAGTTGAGGACAGGCTCTGATCCAGCAACCAGGCTCTTCTGGTGACCTTCATGCGCAGACGCACCTTTGTGCAAACGCAGGCCTCAAATGCAGGACCCTCCAGCACAGCAAGCGAGGGAAGGGAGAGGCATGGCCCTTTTGCTTTTTCAAGAGCGGTGCATGGAGACAAAGACCCACGGATGACGCAGCCTTTCACGCATTTGCACACGCACCCACCCTCTGCAAACACCCCTCAAAGTCCCGAGCGATGCAGCCTGTTTGGTGCAGGAGATGCTTGCCATGTCCCTCCCTCTCCATCTGGAATCATCGGCATGGGCATGGCTCGCAGCGCAGTGCCCGCGGCTCAGGCAGAATCTCAAGGAGCATTGAATCCCCCTTTGGGAAAAAGAGACGGATGCATCGCGGGTGTCGCCCCCCACCGGGGCAGATCTCCCATGAAACAAATGAAGGTGATGTTTCAGGGCTCCAGAAGCAACTTCAGTCCGCATTGCTTAAAAATCTGGGTTCTCATAGACGCCAACTGAGTTGCCCAACTCAAATGCATTAATGTTTTGTTGCATGTATTTCAACAACCCCAAAGTATGAGAGTCTATTGCACAAAGGTTGCGAGGGCAGAGTGCTCTGTTGTAGGACAGCCCCATTGAAGAAGAGGCCTGGCTGCTGGCTGCGAAGGGGCCCCCATGACTGTTCAAGCTTCAGGGCTAACAACAACCCATCGGGCTACGTTTCTGGGTGGCATCCAGCACACAAAAAACATAATGAAATGTCAAACATTAAAAACTTCTCATTATGTAGGTCTTCCATTGCCCCCAAGAGCCCTGTTCCACCAACTTTATTTCCCCCACCTTCATCTTCTGTGTCTGTGTCAAGCAGGCAGATCAACTTTTAGGCACCCAAATTGCCCCACACATCACTCCGGGCTGCTGCAGTGAGAAGGGAGACGGAGGTGCCCAGTTCTGCCCCCACAGATGCGAGGATTTTGATTACTTGGGGGATGAAGGGAGAAGAGAAGCTGCTGAGGAATTTCTGGGGAGTCTCTGCAAATGGAGGTGGCCAAGTTGGGGCCATTAAGAAACAATAGAGGGCAATTAAAGGCCATTGGCAAGTCCAGAAAACTGTCCTCCCCCCTTGCACTGAGGTGTGAACAGAGACTGGGGGTTTGCCAGGGTAAGAGAGCTTTTCGGCAAGGTGTTCTGGGAAGGTGGAGGAAGAAGAAGACTGGGATCCACCTTGGGCAGCCCCTCTTGAAATGACCACGCTGTAAGATCTCCACTCTCTCTATGCAGACAGAAGGTGTAAATAGGGAAATAAACCGTATTTCTTAAAGCTGCAACTGTCTCTGGCGTGTCTCAATTCTCCAAAGGACCACAGACCCTGGGTGAGCACCTGGAACCCCCTGGGATCTTGCAGAGAGTAGCGTAGCACACAACTTTTCTAACACTACTCATTTGTTTTTTTTAGTTCTCCGAGTGCGTAAATCTTAAATTTGCATAAGTTGCGAGTTACACATATCCTTTTTGAGGCGAGGTGACACAGGACTGCAAATACAGTTGCCCCATAGATTTGTATAATGGCATTTATAATCCCGGCAGTTTTGCTTCCATTTCCTTCTCTGATGATCCAAAGCCTTTTCCATGGCTGCCCATTGCTCCCAGTATGGCCAGGGATGGTGGCAATGGGAGCTGCCGCTGGGTGGAGGTGTGATAGGAATTTTATGGTCTTAGATATAGAATCATAGAATCATAGAATCATAGAATCATAGAGTTGGAAGAGACCACAAGGGCCATCGAGTCCAACCCCCTGCCAAGCAGGAAACACCATCAGAGCACTCCTGACATATGGTTGTCAAGCCTCTGCTTAAAGACCTCCAAAGAAGGAGACTCCACCACACTCCTTGGCAGCAAATTCCACTGTCAAACAGCTCTTACTGTCAGGAAGTTCTTCCTAATGTTTAGGTGGAATCTTCTTTCTTGTAGTTTGGATCCAATGCTCCGTGTCCGCTTCTCTGGAGCAGCAGAAAACAACCTTTCTCCCTCCTCTATGTGACATCCTTTTATATATTTGAACATGGCTATCATATCACCCCTTAACCTCCTCTTCTCCAGGCTAAACATGCCCAGCTCCCTTAGCCGTTCCTCATAAGGCATCGTTTCCAGGCCTTTGACCATTTTGGTTGCCCTCCTCTGGACACGTTCCAGTTTGTCAATGTCCTTCTTGAACTGTGGTGCCCAGAACTGGACACAGTACTCCAGGTGAGGTCTGACCAGAGCAGAATACAGTGGCACTATTACTTCCCTTGATCTAAATGCTATACTCCTATTGATGCAGCCCAGAATTGCATTGGCTTTTTTAGCTGCCGCGTCACACTGTTGGCTCATGTCAAGTTTGTGGTCAACCAAGACTCCTAGATCCTTTTCACATGTAGTGCTCTCAAGCCAGGTGTCACCCATCTTGTATTTGTGCCTCTCATTTTTTTTGCCCAAGTGCAATACTTTACATTTCTCCCTGTTAAAATTCATCTTGTTTGTTTTGGCCCAGTTCTCTAATCTGTCAAGGTCGTTTTGAAGTGTGATCCTGTCCTCTGGGGTGTTAGCCACCCCTCCCAGTTTGGTGTCATCTGCAAATTTGATCAGGATGCCCTTGAGTCCATCATCCAAGTCGTTGATAAAGATGTTGAATAAGACCGGGCCCAAGACAGAACCCTGTGGCACCCCACTAGTCATATATGGCAATGTTCATAACCACACGTACATAGAACAGCACAGGAAAGCCAACCTGGAACCATTTTGATTCCTAAACTGAGCAAATGTTTCTCTGCATGGTCAAAATGGAAAAGCCTCCCCATTGTCTCTTCCTTCACAAATCCTGTCTTAATCTGTGTTTGAATAAGGGTGTGAGCCTTATCATTACAAAAGACTGCCCAGGCTCCCCAAGAAATCCAATCAAGTAACCTGCCAGACAGGAAATAAACAAAACAAAAACAAATAAACAGGAGAAAACAACATGGAAATGTTCTGTTTTAGACCGCCTTATCTGAGGGGTGGTCTTAGGTTACACCCCTTCTGTGATGAATGCATAATGTTTCTGGGGGTGGTCTGGATCTAGAGGATGGGAATTTCAAAAGTCTTTATAAGCCCTTGCACAGCATTTTTTGGGGGTCCTCTTCCTCTCCTGCGTGCGAGGGGAGCACCCTGTTGCAACAGATCAATAAAAATCAAGCTTACTAGCTGCTTTGCTTCTCAATCTTCTCTGGTTGGCCTCTGTTATTTTCTCCTACCAATAGGGAACCTATGTAAGGACTCTATATGGGCTCTTGGATACCCCATAAGGGAAAAGGGCATATTTTTATTTACAACAGAGGGCAGGCAAGTCCCCCCTGGATAGGATCGGATCCCTTCACCTCCCTGCAGGGTCCCGACTTGACCAAAGAACACCACCAGACGAGGGGAGCGGGGAAGGAGTGGGATACAATAAATCCATTTTTATTCGTTCATTCAAGGAAGACTATTTCTAGGATAAAAGCTACATATTGTACCATCGGTTTTGTTGGATTACATTATTATAATATGGTCGTCTTTTATTTTCCCTTTTTGCTATCTTTTTTCTCTGGAAAAAGCCAGTTATGCACAGTAGCTGATGTTGTCATGCTGCCATCGTCAAGAGGAAACGTGGGGTGAGAGGGATTGTTTTTCAATTTATTTACAATGCAAAGGACTGCCTCCGTTCGAAATTTTAAAGAAGCACCATTCATGATCCAAGACAAGACATCCCAGCCGGCAAAGATGGAGAGGAGGCAGTGGGTGAGGGAGAAGAGACCCCCTTCGCTGTCCTGGGCTCAGCAGACAAGAGAGTGGATTGTGCAATTCCTGGGCCAGCAAAGAAGATGGGGCACACACACACACACACACACACACACACACACACACACACAGGGTAGGGAGACCAAAGGGAGCCAGAGGAGCACCAGCTTCCAAGCAATGAACACATCCAACTCAAATTAAAATTCACCCCCTTGATGACGGATCCGAGCGACCCACAACCAGGGAGAAAGCGGAGCAGCTGCCCGGACCCCCAAGGCTTGTGCTGGTCCTGAGCGCTCTGCCGCTGCCCAAAGGAGCCTCTGAAGGCGGCCTTGTGCAGGTCTATGGCTGGCAGCGGCACAGGGGCAAACAGGCACACGAACAGCGAAGGGACCGGGCACTGCACGCCCTGTGCCGGGATCGCGGAATTGTGCTGCTGAGTCGGACCCCTGGTGCTTTTCAAATAACCAATATAAATTGTGCCAATGCAGCAGAGAAAGTCGCTCCACTGCTTCTGTTTCTGCCAGTGAGGAGAGAAGGAGCTGCCTGGCTACAGGAACCCCTGGCAAATGCAGAAACACCAGAGTTTTTTCCCCAGGCCCACCCCGGAAAAGCCAGCATCCCTGGGCAGCAGCAACGACTGCAGGCTTTGACCCAGGGCCATTGGGGGTGAGAACATAAGAGCACTGGAAGAGGAGGTCTGACTAGCCTAGTTTCCTCTTCTCACACTGGCCCAATGCTCCTCTGAACCTGGGGATCCAGATAGACTGCCTCTGTCCACGAGGACAGCAGAAGAGCCTGGCTGCCGAATCAGGCCAAAGGGGGCCCATGTCCTCACAGGGGCCAAGCAGATGCCTCCAAGCAGGACCTGACAGACTGCGCAGCTTCTCCTTGTGCAGAATCCTCCCTTTACATTTCCAAAATCAATAGGGACTAGAGACTTGGTGGTGGTTGTTTAAAAGAATGGAAACTGACATTGATGGCACTGGGAGAGCGTAAGCCCTGCAGGATCAGGCCAGGTCAACCTGGCAGTCGCCTGTGGCCACAATGGTCACTTTGGAGAAACCTCCAAACAGGACCTGAGCACAAGAGCAGCTCTCCCCCCCCCCCCCCGCAGTTTCCAGCAACTGGGATTCAGAGGTTTCCTCCTGCTGGGTATGTGAGTGAGACAGAGAGAGAGGGGTTAGTGAGCTCAGTGGATAAGAGCACGAGACCCTCAATCTCAGGGCCCTGGGTTTGAGCCCATGTTGGGCAAGAGAATGACCCTCGGGGTCCCCGCCAGCTCCACAATTCTACAAGCAATTAACATTCACAGGACTACGATTTTGGTGAGGATATTGTTTAAAAATACAGATACCTTAGACCTATTATTATTATTATTATTAAGATTTCTATACCGCCCTTATCTCAAGGGGGTTCACAGAACAAAATACAGGACAGAAACAAGTAAATAATTAAAAAACAAAACAGAAAAATAATTTATAGATCCCCCTGGACACCACAACAGCAAACCCCTTTTGAAAGCACCCGTTTCTTACTGCAATTATTTATATAGTTATAGATCTAGGAATGTGTATATTTCAAAATGCACTTTCAAAAAAAGGGACGGAAGGGCCGCTGAAAAGGGGCGGGAGAAGGGCAAACGGGTGCTGTTCCCTAGGCAGGGCAGGAGCCCCCTTCGCCCACAGCCCTGGCGCTGCACCTTGCCAACGCCATTCCTTGAGCTCGTCCTCCCCCCCCGCCCCGCCCCAGGGCACCCCAGAAGGTCATGATAGCAGGTATGGGGGGCAGGCATAGCTATGGTATGAAAACAACGAAAGGACATAAGCGATTCCTGAACCACCTGGTAAGAAAATCAATTTATGAGGTATGGGAGAAGTATAAAAATCTATTAGAGCGGAAGACACCATGGTGGCTCTCTCTGTTAGAAGCAATATCTGTTAAAAAATTAAACATGGGAGGTGACTGGGCAATCTAAATAGAGCTGTTAGCAGAAGTGGAAGATCAATTAAAATGGAAAAAGTTTGAAGACATTAGAGTGATACTAACAGATTGGTTACAGTACCATCAATTAAATGATTTCTTCAAACTGGATAAAAAAAGTTTTGGTACAGAGATGTCAAGGTTTGAAAAATATTTGTTGGAAAATAATGTGAAATTACTTTCAAAAATGAATAAATTACTTTTAGAAAGGCTCATTAAAGATGAAGTTAAATCAATAATGATACACTGGGCAAGAGATTTTGGTTATAATATACAGTTTTTATCATGGGAAAAGTTATGGAAGGAGGATCTGAAGTTTACAGCCTGCTGTTCGTTGAAAGAAAATTACATGAAAATGATGTACAGAACAGCACTTGCCACTGATCGGCTTCTCAAATATAAACACTTTCCTTACATTCTGGCAGCTTTAAAAGACTTGGAGGTTGTTACCTGACTGTCACCCGTTTGCTGTGAAAGTATGGTCCAGAATGAAGCAGTATCCACTATTTTTACTTTGCTATGGAGTTGTAATCGCAGTGTGCCTAGCATGGATGTCATACGTTATTCTGTCCAGGTCCTGCTTAATTTGTCAAAGTATGAAAAGACAACTGAAGCTGTTTACACAGTGGAGAATTGTGTTGATACTTTACTGGACCTACTTCAGATGTACAGAGAGAGAGCTGGTGACAAAGTTTCAGAGAAAGGTGGAAGCATTTTTACCAAGACGTGCTGCCTGCTTGCTCTTCTTTTAAAGGACTCCAGAAGAGCTCCTGAGATCCGCGGCAGCTCACGAGTAGACACTCGCCTTCAGAGCCTGTTGAAACTCCCAGCACGGAAACATCAAATGGATGCACGAAGAATGCTTGCCAAACAGAAGTTGGCCGCATACAAAAATGGGCATTTCTCTGTCCCAGCAACTCCTCTAAGGACAACAATCGTTTCAAGGCAGAGACCAGAATGGGTTTTAAGGAAAGATAATATAAAAGAGACTGTTGATCCTCTGCAAGCAATTCAGATGGTATTGGATACACTTGGAATTCCTTATTACTAAAGAATGACTTTTAAAATGATATTTAAAAAAGCATTGTCAGGCTCAGCTTTCATATTATGTAGAGTGTCATATAAATCTATATCCAATTTTATCAGTATATAGTTGTTGTTACGGAAATTATGGGGGGGGCACATCTTTAAAGATAAATATTACAAATATTATGCCTGAATATATCCTTCCAACTTGACAGCTCAGGGAAGTCACCTAATTTAAAAATAATATAAAATCATCTCCTTTCCCAGTCCCCCCCATTCCAAAACTATTTTCCCCTTGAAAAAGGACTCCAGGAAGTTCTGAGAGGTGGCAATTGCTGGGCTCATTGTTAGCCAAAGGAAGCCAAATCTCATCACCTGACTCGCCTCAGGCTCCAGACATGCAAAGGAACTTCTATTGTACTTTTGGGTGGTGGGCATTTAAGACATATTTGTCTATGCTCATCTTATACCCGAGTCTTGCCCTGCCATGTCTGCTTATGCTAATCTTGTACCAAGGACTTGTCTGGACATGTTTGCCAAGGTTAACCCCTCCCCTTCGAACTGTATTCTGGGATGTGGTGGGAAAGTTTTAAAAGTCTTTGTCACCCCATCCTCGGGGTTCAAATTTGCTTTTGAACCTATTGCGCAATCAACCTTGGTCTACAGCTATTTGCTCCGGTTGGCTGGACTCCTTCCTTTATTCTGCAGGGACCCGCGGGCTCTGCCCAACCAGCTGGGGGACTGAGCAGCCTCGCACCTAGATTTTTTCCTTAACATTGTGATACCTCAGTTTTAGTGCACATTTTTGTATGTCAGCTTGTGATTGGTACTGTCTTTATTAATTACTTGGATATGATTTGTAAGTAACAAACTAAACTATGTATTTTTTTAAAGGCTGAAATTTTGTATAAATAAAAAAAGGGGGCTGCTAGGGGCGCATTGGAAGATGGCCGACAATACCATCTCTCTGGCTCACACGAGGTAATTAAGAGGCTGATATGGGAGTATGCAGCCTCCCTTGTTGCCCCAAGGGAATGGGGAACACTGCCTTGCCTGCTGTGGCCATAAATCACCCCCGGATTCAAAAGAAGGGGGTGAGGGCACTAGGCACAAAGCCCTTGTGTGGTGTCTGGCTCTCCCGGACGCTGTCTCTGATCGCGCACTGGCTGCAGAAGCTCGAAATAAACAATTAAAAAAGAAGCAAATGCACACATTTCAAGTGAAGAACAGGAGTGAAGACTGCTAATTAAAGGGATCTCTGGGATGTGGAGCGACGGGCTGGACTCAACAATAAATCAAGAAGAAGATTCATCAAAGGATCGGTATGTCGGAGGGAGACTGAAAAGGGGGGGGGGACTTTTCTTTTTTTGTCTTATGTGAGTACCCAATAACCCTCCCCCCCCAAGAAAGAATCTTTGCAATTACTGATCACAAGCAGAAGGATTAAGAACTGTGTGGAAATAAATTACTAATCAAAGATATGGCTAGTGGGAACATCGGGAAAGGAATGAAAGCTTTGTGATGCAGTCATAAAAAGAGATTTATTATGGCAGGCCTGCCCACAGGAGGATCGAGGGGGAGGAGGACCATGGCTTGTTATTATATCGGAATGTGAGTTCGACCTGGCAGGGCCCCCTGAGAAAATTGATGAGAGACTGGCAGGCTTGTGGAAATCAACGGACAGACTGTGGGAATGTTTTGTACGGAGGTGCGGAAATGGCGTCTGTCTATTTTGATATGGCTCTTGGAGGAGTGTAAAATCCACACAGGATATAACAACGTTTGTTTTCAACCCGCTTGTTGAGACTATCAGAGATCACAAAGAAAGGAATATATGATAACAACAAGAAGATGAGGAAAACAACAAAGAGAAGATTGATTAGAACTGTGAATACTAAAGTAGCAGCAAGAGAGATGTTTGGATCCCTTTCGGAGCTCGAAGCATGGGTACCCCCAACAAAAATTTTACAATTTGGCTGTGTAATTTGGAAATAATGTGATTGGATTGGCCTGTTAATAAAAAATATTTTTTTAAAAAAACAATGATGTACCATTGTTATCTGACAACCAGTAAAATTGCGAAAATGTATAGAACCAGTTCAAGTGTGTGCTAGAAATGTAAAAGGAAAGAGGGTACTTTTTATCATATGTGGTGGTCATGTGGGGTGGTAAAAGCTTTCTGGGAAATGATATACAACGAGCTGAAAAAAGCCAGAGTTTTTGCTAAGTATTATAGGTGCAGAACTACCAAAAGAAAACAAAAGACTGTTTCTGTATGCAACGACGGCAGCAAGGATGCCTGTTGCCCAGAGATGGAAAGAAGGAGATCAGAGAAGAGTGGCAGACCAAGATGATGGAACATGCTGAAATGGCAAGACTGACGGGAAAGATCAGGAATCAGGAAGACCAAGTATTCTTAAAAGACTGGAATAACTTTCTAACATATTTGAGAGACCACTGTAAACAGCTGGAATCATTGGCAGGAACACATTGACTCTTGTAGAGTAACATGAACTTTGGATACCTTGATTATATAATAGATAGATTACAGTAAAAGATACAGGAATAAAATTTAGAAATGGAACCCACAGAGGGAGGGAAGGAGATCTGAAGGTTCGAAAGAACCTCTTTTTTATTTTTGGAATGGTTATGTTTGTTGTGTACAATCTTTATGTAAAACCAATACAAAAACTTATATATAAAAAAGATTTTGGTGAGGGTGGCTCCCCTCAGGGTCTGCACTGGGGAGGGTTCTTGAGGGGACGGCCACGCCTTCCTTGCACCCCATCTGGACTACCGCAACGCATTCCACGTGGGGCTGCCTTTGAAAAGGGCTCAGGAACGAAACCTCCCCAGGCACATTTTAGTTAGGTGACGTTGCTGAGGGCCGATCCCTGTCCAGACCCCTCCGGAAGATGTCTTCAGGATCTCGCTCGCAGGCTTCTCTTAGTTGGGTGTAGCTTTGACGGCACAGCATGTGTTGCCAGCACCCAGGGCAAGGCCTCCTTGTGGGGGTCGTGAGGAGGCAACAGGTGGACGTGGCTCACTGTGCCCCGTGGCTCCTGCGCCTGGTGGAGGTCGCCTGCCAGGGGCCGCGTTGGCCCTCTCAGCTCGGTGGGAGCAGCAGCTGGCGCTCCTTCGAGGGCCCAGGAGAAGGCGGAAGAGGGCAGGCCAAGGGGCCAAGCGCAGCCCTTCCCCGGACGTGCAACACATGGGCGGGCACCAGCAGGTGCCAGGCAAGTGGCAACTCCGCTCCGCTGTGGGGTGCACCCCTTGCCCAAGGACACCCGCCAGGAGGGAGGTCCTGGGGAAGTACCAGTATGGGCCAGGAAAAGTCCTGGCTCCGGCTGCCCCGCGGCCTCAGCAAGGGAGCCTGACGTTGGGGCACCAAGTTGTGCCCCCTCCAAAATCTGCGCCTGGGGCCATGGCCCCCTCGCCCCCCACAGCACGCCACTGCCTCTGGGACAAAAACACTGCCACACATTTCCTGGGAACCATTTCCAAAGTCTGCACAGAGTTGCAGAACCCTGAATTGGAGCCAAAGCTAAGGATCTCCTCCTCGCAAGAGTCGCTTTTGAATGACCGCTCCTGATATTTCCTGCTCTCTAGAATAAAGGCCGGTGCGGCACCATCGGAGGAATTCTCAATGCTGTAAAATGCAAAGCCTGTCTGAAGCTACCTAAAGCAGCTTCTTTGTACAGGAGGGACTTTGCCCCCAATTTCATCTCATGAACTGCCCAGAGATCTTTGGGATTAATCTAAGAAAGAAAATAAATGAATTATTATTAAGCAGCCAGATTGCGTCAGATGTCAAGGAAATCAACAGCCACCTGACTTTTAGACAACATCTGAATGCAAGCCTGTATAGGAAGGGTCATAGAATCACAGAATTGCAGTTGGAAGGGACCCCAAGGAACATCTAGTCCAACCCCCTGCAACGCAGGAATCTGAGCGAAAGCATCCAGGACTGATGGCCGTCCAACCTCTGCTTAAAAACCTCCCAGGAAGGGAGACCGTTCCACTCTTGAATAGCTCTTACTTTCAGAAGTTAAAAATGTTCTGATGTTGGATGTTTTTAATTTGTTGGAAGTCATCCATAGTGGCAGGGGCTACCTGGTCAGATTGGTGGCAAAGAAATAATAAATAGTAATAATAGTAATAATTAGTATTATTAATAGCCCCACCGACTAGCAGTCAGTTTCCAGGCCCAACTCTGATTATGCCTTCTAAAGCCCTACAAAGCAGAGGTCCATGCTGTCTAGACGGCCAGATTTGCCCCAAACGAAGCTGCCCAGGTTTTGAGATCTTCTCTCCTGCCACCCTCCTAGGATCGCTTGTTGGGGAAGCAGGACAGGGCTTTCTCGGTGGTGGCTCCTTCTAAGCAACAGCAGTGGATTGTGGGGCTTCTAAATGTTCAGCAGCGCCCCGCATGACACCAGCACCTGGCTCCTTCCTGCCTTTCCTTGCATGCAGGGCCGTTGACTCGCACTCCCCTCAATCCGCCCCTGCAGGCAACTTTGGAACTCCCTGCCTAGGGAAACCAGCCTAGCTTCCTCCTTGCTTCTCCTTTGCAGCTGTGGACATCCTTGTTCCTAGAGGCCTTGGGGAAAGAGATTTCAAATGGGCCAGTGCAGTTTTTACTGCTTGTATTTTTTTCCTGCTGCTCTAATTCCATCAAAGCTTCAATCACTCCTTATCAGTTATATTTTGTGTGCTTCTGGATTCTATCTGCACTGTTTTAACTGGCATCAGCCGCCTTGAGTCCCAATTTGGGGTGGGTGAGGTGGGATACTATTAATGATGATGATGATGATGATGATGATGATGATAATCTAATAATAACCCAGCTGCAGATCCGACTTCTCCCATAGCGCCTCCTCCTGGGGGAGACACAGCCATACTGACAGGCGCTGAAGTTAAAAAGAAAAAAACACTGAGACTAGAGCACCAGACTAGGACCTGGGAGAGACTAGGGTTCAAATTAAATAATCTATGGCCTTTTAAAGCTTGGTGAAGGGGCTGTTATTGCCTGATTATTTGATTACTATGCTGTCTGCTATTACACTTTTTATTACATTTTTATTATTGGTGCTCTGCAATGTGCGTTTAATGTTGGAGAGTGCCCCGGGATCTTTTGATAAAGGGCAGTCCATAAACTGAATAAATGAAAATAAATAAAACAGATCCCTTTCACTCGGGCAGGAAGCTTGCTGGGTGACCTTGGGGGACACTCGCTGCCTCTTAGCCTAGCCCACCTTGCAGGGTCACTGCGGGGATTGGAATCGCAGAATTACCAAGTCATCTAGCCCAACCCCCTGCAAGCTCCTTGGAGAGAGAGAAAAGGTGCAAGAAAATGAATGGGAAAGGAAGCGCCTGGCGAGAACCAGGTTTGGGGAGTCCATCTTAAGGCCGGGCTGGCGCCTCCATTGCCCCTTCTCAAACCCAACCCCAGCCCCCTCTCCCTTCCTCACTCCCCTCCGTACTCACCTCACTGGCAGAAATGTTCTGTTGTGCCTTATGGTTTTATGCAGCTTTAAAAAATCAAGCCCATTCCCCCCCCCGCCCACCCTGAAAATAAAAAATTAATGACATGTTCAAAAGTTCACGGGGACGTTTGCCACCTTCAGTGTTTGGCATGTTGAGAAGGGCGCTTTGTTGGGGAAGGGGGAGCTGCTCTGTGTGCCCCCGGAAACCTTAGTTTCTCCTCTGTGGCCTTGCTGGGCGCCCATTGGCCAGGCCTCTGGGCTGCAGGAGAGGCCAGGAGGCGCCCCTTGCCTTGACGCTCCCCCTGTGCCTCCACAAGCCCACAAAGGAGACCCGTGACGTCCCTGTGAGGAGGGCACTGGAGCAGCAGTCATCTCCACCGGGTGTTTCCTTTCAAGCAGGTAGGGCAGGGAAACCCAGCGGCATGGCAGGGCTGCCCCCAACATCTTCGCAGGCCAAAGTCTGGAGGGTGAGCGGGGGGCGGGCAATAAATGCAGGATGGGGAGGTCACAGAAGATCCTCTTTTCTTCGCCCCCCTCCAGAGTCCAGCAAGGAGATTCGGGACTCAAAATGGGTGAGTCTGGGGGGCAACCTCCTTGGTCCTGCTGGCCCCCAAGTTTGCTGCGGCAGCCCCGCCTTGGTTGCAGAAGCCCTCCCGAGTGACAGCACCAAGGGACCCCAACCCCGAAAAGTCCTTGTGTTCAAGGGGAACAAGTGGGAGGTGGGGCAGGGAAGCAGAGCGAGTCTCGTCTCCCACTTGTGGGGAGCCAGTGGGTCGGAGGGGCAGCTCCCGTAGCTGCTAAGGTGCTAAGGTATCCTGCGGTTCCCAGTGCCTTGTTGAGAGGCAGTGCGGCTCCCATAGCGCTGACAGGACGTAGCGCAGTTCCCATGGTGCTGTCGAGAGGCTGCCCAGTGCCCGCTGCATTGCCGGGACGTCGTACAACTCCCCAAGCCCTGCTGAGATGCAGTGCCACGTCCACAGGGCTGATAAGATGTAGGACAGCTCCCCCTGCGCTGCTCAGAGGCCCTACAGCGCCCATAGCGCCACGAGGAGGCAGCACAGTTCCATATTGTTGCCAAGATGTCGTACAGCTCCCATAGCCCTGCAGAGAGGCAGTGCAGCGCCCACAGCGCAGCTCAGATGTAGCAGATTGTGCTGTTAAGAGGCTCTACAGCGCCCACAGCACCACTAGGATGCAGCACAGCTCCCATAGCGCTGCCAGGATGTAGCACAGTCCCCACAGTGCTAGGAAGAGGTGGTGCAGTGCCCATAGTGCTGCTGGGATATAGTCCAGCTCCCCAAGCGCCACCGAGACGTGGCACAGTTCCCATAGCGCCGCCAGGACGCCGCCAAGGAGGAGGAGGAGGAGCAGGGAAGGCGGAGCCAAGCGGTGGGCTGGGTGGGGTGGGGCTTGGTGGGTGGGCGTGGCCTCCTCACATCAGGCTGCACTTGCCCTTGATTTTGTCTGTCCTCTTCTGCTTGGAGGAGCGCTTGCCGTCGATGTTGAGACTCATGTTGCGCTTCTTCTCCAGGTTGAGCAGCTCCTGGAAGAGCTCCTTGACGTTGTAGTTCATCTTGGCAGAGGTCTCCATGAAGGCGCACTTCCACTCCTTGGCGGTGGCCTCTCCCTCCTGCGTGGGCACCTCGCGCTGCGTCTCGTCGCACTTGTTGCCCACCAGCATGATGGGGATGCTCTCCACACTGCCCTTGATGTGCACGATCTGCTGGTAGATGGGGCGCAGCTCCTCCAGCGACTGGCGCGAGGTGATGGAGAAGACCAGCACGAAGGCGTGGCCCTTGGAGATGGAGAGGCGCTGCATGGCCGGGAACTGGTGGCTGCCCGTCGTGTCGGTGATCTGCAGCGTGCACACGCTCTTGTCGCAGCTGATCACCTGCCGGTACGTGTCCTCAATGGTGGGGATGTACGTGTCGCGGAAGGTGCCCTTCACGAAGCGCAGCACCAGAGAGCTCTTGCCCACGCCCCCCGCGCCAAACACCACCACCCGGTAGTCGTTGCTCTGCTCAGGCATCTTGGCAGCACCTGCGCCAGAAGAGAGGAGAAGGGCAGGCAAGGTCAGCCTCAAGGAGCAGAGGCAGCAGGGCATAGCGGTCAGAGCAGGGGGGTTAGCTAGGCGGGGGGGGGGAGGGACAAGGGGCACAGGCGTCTGCCAGGCTTGGAAAAGCGGCCAAAATCATAGGGGGTCTTCCAGTCCGACCCCTTGCGATGCAGGAATAGTGATTAAAACAAGGAGGAGGCAGGACCATGCAAACAACCCTTCAGTGGGGATATAAATTGCAATAAATAAAATAATGGGATAAATAAGACTCAGGATATGCTCCCTCCGCAACCCCAGCAAAGATTCAAGGCAGGTCAAAGTGAAAGAGCCCCCCTCCTCTTCCAAATTCATTGGTCTAATTCACAGCCACCGCCCCCCCATCTAAGTCCAATGCATCACATTTCTGCATTTCAAGTGTGTAATCCCCTAATAGGTGCATTTTGGGGTAAGCAATCCCCCCTAACAGAATACTGCAATTTCTCATGGGCAGCTGCATGGAGTCAGGGGTTTGGCCAGGACGGATCCTGCCCTACGGCAACCCCTCGGAGCAGACCTCTCCTGCTGGCACCATTGCAGGGGGGCGGGGAGAGAAAGAGCCAGCAGCTTGTCTGCCAGAAAAAAACCCAACCTCCCCACAAAAGCCCCATTGACTAATCTCTGGGAGGCGTTTGCAAAAAGAGGGGGGACTCGCCTCCTTGGCAGCTGCTCCTCTTGAAGAGGAAAAGGCAGGAAGCAGACACAGAGACTGTATTTCCCATTCATTGTTTCCCCATTCATTCCTGCCCCCCATTTTTTCTGCCCCCCCAAAAAAACTGGGTCGTTCTCTGGGGTTGACAATAGAGGAGAAGGTGGGGAAGAGCGGAGGGTGGTTCATCATTCCGGCACAAAGCAGGAGCCGTCTTGGCAACAGGGAGAAAACCCGCAGTGCAGAATTGGGGGGGGGGGCAGATAGAGAGAGGTGTCTTCTGCCCTCTGGAGGCATCTCTCAGGGCACAAGAAGCCCTGATGGGGGGGGGGGTGTCCCGACCCTGGGAGACACAGTGGGCAGGGGAACTCACCGCCACAGGAGGAGGCAGGGAGTGTCAGAAAAAGCCTCTTCCTGAATCATGGAGTTGGAAGGGACCCTTCCCCAACCCCCTGCAATGCAGGAATATGCAGCTGTAGAATGCCAGAAGTCCCAGCCTTGGTATGAGGATGTCAGCTGGATTGGGCTATAGAGGCCAAACGCCCCCTGAGAGCCTCGAAGTTGAGATAGGCTGCCTCTGGAGCTGGGGGCTCTCCCAAGGGAGCCCGCCTAGCCTCTCGCAGGGACTTAAGGGCGGCAGTACTTCTCTCCCCACTTGCAGCTGCCAGCGACCGGCTTTTGGGGATAGACTGCAGCTGGGAATGGAGGCTCTGCTGCCACAGCACGTCTCCGCAGGGGAGGGTCTGGCACCCAGACTAGCCACCTCTTCTCATAGCGGCCCAGCATGGGAAACCCAAAAGCTGGATCCGGGTACGAGAGCCATACCCTGCCTCCGACGGCAGAGGGCAGAGCATAGCAGCTGCCAAAAGCCTTGTCCTCTCTAGTTCCTGTCAAGGAAATGGGTGGATGATGGAGAAAAGAAGGGGAAATGTAAAGGGGAAATGGATTCTCAAACGTGGGAGGTTCAGTGGGATTGTAAAAAAGCAGTTGGCAGAGACTCTTTGGGAAGGATAGGCTTTTTTGCAAAGGGAGTCAAATGCCAGAAACACATCTCCCTGACCAGGCACTGGCGGGTTTAGTAACAGTAGTAATAATAATAATAAGGAGGAGGAGGAGGAGGAGGAGGAGGAGGGATGCAGGTGGTTAAACCACAGAGCCTAGGACTTGCCGATCAGAAGGTCAGAGGTTCGAATCCCCGTGACGGGGTGAGCTCCCGTTGCTGGGTCCCTGCTCCTGCCAACCTAGCAGTTCAAAAGCACGCAGTGCAAGTAGATCAATAGGTACCGCTCTGGCGGGAAGGTAAACGGTGTTTCTGTGCACTGCTCTAGTTCTCCAGAAGCGGCTTAGTCAAGCTGGCCACATGACCTTGAAGCTGTACGCCGGCTCCCTCAGCGAATAAAGCGAGATGAGCGCCGCAATCCCATAGTCGTCCACAACTGGACCTAATGGTCAGGGGTCCCTTTACCCTAATAATAATAATAATAATAATAATAATAATAATAATAATAATAATGTTGTTGTTATCATGACCATTATTATGCGTATACCACCCATCATCCACAGATCTCTGGGATGGTCACAATGGATAGCTCAGTCAGTAGAGCATGAGACTCTTCATCACGGGGTTGTGGGTTCAAGTCCCATGTTGGGCAAATGATTACTGCACTGCAGGGGGTTGAACTAGATGACCCTGGGGATCCCTCCAAACGCTACAATTCTATAGAAACCTGTCGTAAGTAGCTCCCAACCAGCACTCCTGTCTCCCACGCCTGCACGGCTATTGTAGGGGCACGGGTGCGAAACCCATCTAGGCTAACCAGTGCCCTCCACCAGCCTGGATAGTTCAGTTGATCACAGCATGGTGCTGATAATGCCAAGGTTGCGGGTTTGATCCCCGTATGAGACAGCTGCATATTCCTGCCTTGGACTGGATGACCCTCAACATCATTCTTGCCCTACCCTTCCCACTAGGCCACACTCTCTCCTTTTTCTCCTCTGGTGCTTCGAGCAGAGGCTTGGGTTCGATTCCTGGTGTGAGTGCTCCTCCTCCAAAACAGTTCCCAGGTGGTGTCTCCAGGCGGGGGACGTCTCCTTGAGTCTGAAACCCCGAGAGCTGCTGCTGGCCTGTGTGGGCATCACTGGGCTTCCTGGACCAAGAGCCTGCCTGTGCCAAAGGCAAGCTGTCCTCTCCCGCTCTCAAAATCTGGGCTGCTTTCTCTCCCCATGCCCAGCTGAGCCCTCGGACACCGGATGCCAGCTGTCCTTGGTTGCAGGATCAGGCCTTGGCGGAGGCCGAGAGCAGACTCGGCTTGGCTGCCCCAGGTGGACATCCCATAATAGGATCAGCATACCGTGCTATTTCTGGACAGAGCTGCCGGGCGACCATATGGCACCCTGGACACACCAGCAAGAGCAATTGAGCGGAGCTGGTCTTTTGCAATCCTGGTGGCTGAGTGGCTTGCCGCTGTTTGGGGGAGCTCTGGGAATTGGGGGCTCAGCTACCCCGCCCCAACCCCCCTAACTCGAAGCGCCCCCCCCCCCCCCGTCTGTGGCT
Organism: Podarcis raffonei; assembly: GCF_027172205.1. Classification (NCBI taxonomy): domain Eukaryota; kingdom Metazoa; phylum Chordata; class Lepidosauria; order Squamata; family Lacertidae; genus Podarcis; species Podarcis raffonei. The sequence goes on along the minus strand of NC_070619.1, from coordinate 669,159 downwards.
GCTGAATGCCAGGTTGGCTTGGACTAAGACCCCCTCGTTCGTGATCTGACTGTGGCCCATCTGGCCTGGGCATTGGTCTCACCCCACTGTGCCCACCTGGGTCCTGTGTGCAGCATCTGGCGAGACCTGGGGGTCAGGGAGGGGAACTGGCCATGGCCTAGAGGAATTCTCTCCGTGTGTGAGAGTGTCCAGTTTGGGGGAGATCTAGAGTGGGTGTTCCTGGGGCTGGACAGATTTGGGATTGTGCTGCTTTATCGCCCGCCAGTCTCCCTGTCTGAGCTGGCAGAGTCTTGGAGGGGGTGTGGAGGACCCCAAACTTGACCATCCATGCTGAGGCAACCAGCTCTGGGGGGCTCAGGACTCTGTGGCTGCCATGGGGCTGTGACAACATGATGTCCCGAGCCCAACACACTGCTCCTTGCTCTCTTGACTAGACAGGGTGATCTGAAAATGGAGGGTGTTGATGCCAGTCCCTCGTCATGGCCAGATCACTTCGTGGAATCATAGAATCATAGAACCATAAAAATGGAAGGGACCCCTGAGGGTCATCCAGCCGAACCCCCTGCAATGCAGGAAACTCAGCTAAAGCCTCCAGGACAGATGGCCATCCAATCTCTGCTTAAAAACCTCCAAGGAAGGAGAGGCCACCACCTCCTTTCCATGGTAGAAAAGCTCTTCCTAAGAGAGAGTTCTTCCTGAGGGTGAGTCAGCATCTCCCTTCCTGTAATGTGAAGCTATGCGTTCGAGTCCTACCTTCCAGAGCAGGAAAAAAACAAGCTTGCTCCCTCTTCCATAGGACAGCTCCTGAGATACTTGCAGATAGCTTTCCTGTGAGATTTAGGCTGCCAGCACCTTTTCCCCTCCACAGAGGCAGGGGACCTCTTAGGAAGGTCCGCCCTCGGAGGCTGATGGATCCAGTGGGATTCCAAACAGCTCAAGGGGGGGGCATTTCTGGCTGATATGGCTGATGCTCCTTTTGAAGCCCTGGCCGACCTCTGGAACACCTGAGCGGCTCAGGCTATTGACACGATTGCCCCTGAGCGCCCTCTCCCACTTTGGGGAGCCCGATTGGTCCCCTGGTATCCTCCAGAGCTTAGGGCGAGGAAACAAGCTGGGAGACGGCTTGAACGCAAGGGGAGGAAAGATGCGAATGAATGCAACCAAACACTGGTAAGGGCTCCTTACTGAGCCTGCCTAGTAGCAGTGAAGGCAGAAAAGGAGGCCGACTTTGCTGCTCTCATGGCATCCTCCTCATGTCGTCCGGCAGAGCTCTTCCGGGCTGTACGGGGCCTTTTACAGGCTGGCCCAAAGGAGGTGACAGAGCCAGCGGCAACTCCCTGTGACTTGGCTGCAAAGCATTTTGAGGATAAAATTGCTTGCCTCCACCAAGACCTTGACTGCTGTTATAGCAGATGAATCTCATGGGGGTCCAGAGCACAGTCTAGGCCTGTTGTGTTGAACGAGTTTCAGTTTGCAAGGCCTGAGGAGCTTGGATCAGTCAGGGAGACCACTTGCGCTTTGGCCCCTTGGCTGACAGAAACCAGTAGGGAGGGAACAGCTGGCTGGGCCAGGGAGGTGATCAAGGTCTCTTTAGGAGAGGGGGTGGTCCCTGCCTGCTTGAAGGAGGCCGTGGTAAAACCACTTCTTAAGAAACCATCCCTGTTCAGAAAACCTAACTAACTACCAGTCAGTTGCTCATCTCCCTTTCTTGGGCAAGGTTCTAGAGCAGGTGATCACAGACCAGATCCATGCACTCTTGGAGGAAACTGATTTTCTGGATCCATTTCCATTGGGGCTTAGGCCAGTTTTGGCACAGAAACTGCTTTGGTCACCCTAAAGGTCAAGGACCCCTGACAGTTAAATCCAGTCACAAACGACTCTGGGATTGCGGCGCTCATCTTGCTTTACTGGACAAGGGAGTCGATGTTTGTCCACAGACAGTTTTTCCAGGTCATGTGACCAGCAGGACTAAGCTGCTTCTGGCGAAACCAGAGCAGTGAACGGAAACACTGTTTACCTTCCCGCCGGAGTGGTACCTATTTATTTACTTGCACTTTGATGTGCTTTCGAACTGCTAGGTTGGCAGCAGCAGGGACTGAGCAATGGGAGCTCACCCCGTCGCAGGGATTTGAACCGCCGACCTTCTGAGCAGCAAGTCCAAGGCTCATTGGTTTAGACCACAGTTTCACCCTGCATGATGACATTTGTTAGGAGACAGACGGGGAAATGTGTCCCTCTCAATTCTCCTCCACCTCTCAGCGGCTTTTGATTCCATCAACTAGGGTCTCCTTCTAGGATGGCTGTCTGAGTCTGGGGTGGGTGGGACTCCTCTGTGGTGGTTCCAGTCCTACTTGGATGTTCGTTCCCAGAGGGTGTTACTTGGGAAATGCTTTTCAGCCCTGTGGAACCTTCAATGTGGGGTTTCGCAGGGCTCAATCCTACATGAAACTGCTGGGTAGGGTTATCTGGAGGTTTGGAGTATGTTGTCAGCAGTATGCTGATGACACTCAACTCTACTTCCCCTTTACATCTGCAGGTGAGACAGTGGAAATGCTGGACCAGTGTCTTGCCTCACAGACTGGATGAGAGCCAACAAACTGAAGCTCAATCCAGATAAGCTGGAGGGGCTGTTAGTGGGGGGTTCCCTAGACCAGATGGGCAGGAGATTGCCTGCTCTGGATGGGGTTACACTTCCTCTGAAGGAGCAGGTTCATAGCTTGGGGGTCCTCCTGGATCCTTTGCTGTCGCTCGAGGCTCAGGTGGCCTCAGTGGCCCACAGTGCCTTCCATCAGCTTCAGCTGGTGGCCCAGCTACACCCTATCTGGACAGAGAGAGCCTGCTGTTGTCTATGCTCTGGCAACCTCAAGGTTAGACTACTGCAGTGCATTATACGTAGGGCTTCCTCTGAAGACGGTTCAGAAACTTCAGCTGGTGCAGAATTCAGCAGCCAGGTTGCTGACTGGAGCAAGATGGTTTGAGCATCTTACACTGATCCTGGTCTGACTGCACCGGCTGCAAATTAGTTTCCAGGCCCAGTTCAAAGTGTTGGTTTTGACCTATAAAGCCTTAAATGACTCAGGATCGCAATACCTCAAGGGTGCTTTAGCTCAGATTCCTGCATTGCAGGGGGTTAGACTAGATGACCCTTGGGATCCCTTTCAACTCTACAATTCTATGATTCTATGGCTGCCTCTCTCCATATCAACCGACTGGGACCCTAAGATCATCCTCTGAGGCCCTTCTTCATGAGCCTCCTTCCACAAGAGGTCCAGAGAACGGGACCTTTTCTGCAGTGGCTCCCCGTTTGTGGGACGCTCTCCCCAGCGAAGCTCAATTGGCATCTTCATTATAGATCTTTAGGCACTAGACAAAAATATTCCTCTTCTTCCAGGCCTTTGGCTGATTGACATCTGATGCCTTTTTAAATGTGTTGTGGGAGGGGGTATTATTGGTTCATTTTCGTTTTATTATGTATTTTGTGTTCTCATTTTGCATTTTTATGTTATGAACCCCGCCCCCCTGTGATCTTCAGATAAAGCATGGCATACAAACTTAGTAAACAATAATAATCTGTGCTATTTTTCTAGAAAAGGAGGTGCTGGAAGTCTCCATGAATGCCTCCCTCTGAGCCTGGCAATGGCGCCCCCCTGAGAGTTCCAGCTGGAAAAAGCCGCCGCCGCCATCATCACAGCAGCCTCATTTTCCACCATGAATTTGCCCAATCCTGTGGGAGGGAGTTCCACAGATTAACTCTGTTCTGTGTCAAGATGGACTTCCTCTTATGTGTCCTTGAGGGGGACTCAAATGCACAACAGTCCTGAGAGGTGGGCACTCTCAGTGCATGAATGTGTGAGTCCAGTGACTTCCCTGCAGTGATATCACCACAGTCCAGCAAGGCAGCCGGATTTAATTTGGGAAGAGGGGGAGCCAGGGGTCTTGGGCTGAACCCCTTCCCTATCTGCCTGGAACACGGCCCAGACATTTTGGCTGGGTAGCAACAGCTCTGAAAATCAGAATCGCAGAGTTAGAAGGGACCACCAGGGGTCATCCAGCCCAACCCCTTGCAATGCAGAGATGGCATTGCACCTGTCTGGCAGATGAATGAGAGTCTGCCACCGTCCAAAGAAATCCGTTGCAGAGTTTCAGGCTGACAGCCTCTCAGAGGGTGCAGGGAACTTCTGCCTGCAGAGCATCTGCTCTGCAACTAAGAAGAGGACCTTCCTGTAAAAATCAGCAATATTCTAGTCCTCTTCGTCCTGCCTAAGGGATGTAGGCAGTGACCAGGGCAGGCTAAGTGGCGTTTGGCTCAGCATTGCCCCAAAAGCTGTACAGAGTCAGGATCCGAGTGGCGGATCCTGTCCCTTCCTCTACAGGAGGCTCCAGCAAGCAAGGGCTGGTCTACAGGTCCTCTGAGGGGCCCCGGCACCAACTGCGCCCTCCAGGAGTGAGCTGGAATGAAGGTCCCGGAGTTAGTTCTGCAAGCCTTTCCGCCTCTGCTCACTAACTCTTGAGGGGTCCAGCAAGATGATGATGATGATGATGATGATGATACCTCATCCATTTGGCTGGCTTACCCAGCCACTCTTGGCATGCACTTTCCCGCTGCACAAAAGGGGTGCTGAGATTTGCAGGGCACCCCAGCAGCAGCAGCAGCAGCAGCAGCAGCAGCAGCAGCAGCAGCAGATTGCACTGCAACGCAAGCAGAGGCACTGCAATGTTTCGGGCCAGATCTTGGACCCCATTCAGGAGCAATTAATTACGGAGCAGGAGTTTCGCTCTCAGCTCTCGGGCGAGGGAGAGCTTTTGCGCCCTCAGAAGCCCCAGGGCTGCGAGAGAGGGAGGCCAGCCAAGAGATCGGCCTCCTGGAAGGGGAAAGGGGGTCTTCAGGCGCTCATTAACGCTCCCCCTACCCCAAAGTGGGGACCTGTTGACATAACATTCAGTCGCCGTCCCCCTCCCCTCCCCCGGATTAAAAAATCAAGAGCGATTTAAATGCTTCTTGCAGATCCGATTTCTCTTATCCACCTGAATTGCTCCCTGCTCCTTCTGGCTTTGTTGGGATTGCTGTTTGGGAGAACAACAATGCCTCTGAGCTCAAGCAGAGTGTCTGTATCACCATCTTCTTCTTCTTCTCTGGCTGCTGGGACTGGCAGGCAAAACCTCTGGATGTCAAGGTTAAATGTGGGTGCAAACGCGGCATTTTGCGGCAGAAAAATGAGGGCCAAAGGATCTGGATGGGTGCTGGGAAACTCTCCTAAGAGGACCCTGTGAAGAATCCGGCACCACAGATAGCTCCCTGCAAGGAAAATGCTTCTGGGACAGAGGATAGGGCAAGAGGGGTGGGAAAAGCAGATAGAGAAATAGGTTTTTCTCCTATTGTAGAGTTGGAAGGGACCCCAAGAGCCGTCTAGTCCAACCCCCTGCATTGCAAGGAGGACTTCTTCGCACGTGCTGCGGAACTCACTGCCACAAGATTTCATGACAGCCACCAGCTTGAGCAGCTGTGAAAGGGGATCAGGAAAAGTAATGCAGGAGAGGCAGCGGGGGGGGGGGGGAGTAGAGCTATCAAGGGCTGTCACTCACAAACTGGCATTGGAGGGGGTGGGAGGGAGAGGGCCATGGGGGGGTCTCTAGGGGTGGGGCCTGTGACAAAGAGGAGGCTGACCCAGCCCAGGGCGCCCTTCTTTGAACAGAACCAGCCAAGTTCACGGAGGAGAGAAAGGCCATCTGTGGAGGCCCAGAAGCAGTCTGCCTCCAAGTCCCAGTTGGGATAGCATGGGGGGGGAGAGGCCTGCTGCCCCCCTGCCTTCCTGCAGGTGGGGGGCTCCTATGTGACCCTGAGCCAGTCAGAGCAGGGGCTGGGCTTGGTTTCCTTCCCAAATCATGAGGACCAGCATCTTACCTGATCTTTAGGAAGAGGTTCCTCAGCGGCACCTCTCTGTCAGAAATCACACACAGCCGCTGCTGCCAGTCCGTGCTGGGACACTTGGCAGCAAAGGCAGCAGCTGCCTTTGTGGCCTCAGATAGCCCCTCTCCTGGCCCTGGCGGGGGCTGCTGTTTCTATCTCCAAGGGTCACCCCATGTCCTTCTCTTGCCCACTCGAAGGATGGAGGCACCCCAAGGGGAGAAGCCACACAACCAACACTGGCCGGCAGCCTCCAGGTCCAGGGCGGTTCAGTGGGGGGGGGGGAGAGGGGGAGAGCTGTTGAGCCAGATGCGGCCAGGTCTCTCCAAAGAGAACCTCCATGAGCAGGGGAAGAGGGAGCTGCTGCAGCTTCCGCCCCCTTTGCCCCCCACCTGGGGGCAGCCGGCTGTCCCTCCTCAATGGCAGGCAGCTAGGCTATGGGGTGCGGCGTCTTGTGTTTGGGGCCCCCCCTTTCTGCAGTGCGCGGAGGGGACCCTTTCCTGCTGCCCCCAAATGGGAGATGTTGCGGCTGCTTCTGCTCCCCCGCCAAGAGTCCCCCGAATGAGGACATTCAATGGGGGGCAATGCAGGTGCCCGAGCCCCCTCCCCACCCTTTTCCTCCAACAGCGCCCCCCCCCCCGCTGGCTTGCCTGCATCACTCGCGTCATCCCTCGCAGCCCCCCCAAAATGCATCCGGGGCGCGAGGGGAGAATATTTTTACGCATCCCCGGGGAGGGGGTCGCTTGCATGCAGATGGACGGGCGGCTGCGGAGAGGGCGACCCCAGAGGAACCCCCGACCTCCCCCAAATAAAGCCCTCCCCCCAGGCCCCAGCCCAGCCCCCCGCTTTGCATCCCCCTTACCTGCCTGGCGGGGCTCAGCCTGGACCGGAGCAGCAGCAGCAGCAGCAGCAGCAGCGCGGCCGCCCAGCAGCCATCCGGAGACGCCGCGGAGGAGGAGGAGGAGGCGCGTCACGTGTGAACGTCGCCGATATGGGGCGGGAGGGGGGAGGGGAGGGCCTCTCCTCACGCCCCGCCCCTCGCAGGGCCCCCACCTCGGGGCTTCCATCTCTTCCATCTGTCATGGCTAGTTAGCTCATTAGCTAATTGCGTTTCTCTCCCGCCGCATTGGACTCCGAAGGGGCATCCCTGCAACGACAGCCCTGCCAGGTAGGACAAGCGGGCCAACTTGAATAAAATACCAGGTATGCATAATCGACCACAAGACACTCCATTTGAATATCAATTATTTTATTGGGGGGACCAAAGGGACCTCGGCCCCCAGGAATTGGCTCCTACGCCCAGGCTGAGAGGCAGCAGCTGGCCCCCAGCGCCACCCCCTGCGGTCCCCCATCTCCAGCACTAACCACTACACCACACTGCCTCTCAACCCCACTTTCGTGCAACTTAGGAAAGGCTTTCAGGGCGGCCTTCGGCTTCCCAGGCAGCCCCAGCTTGCGTCTGGGCCATGCGCAAACTCTGCCCCATTGCTTGGCTCTTCCCTCCGCATTTCTTCCCCACAACAGAGCTGCCAGGTGGGCCAGGGTGAGAGGCAGCAACCCGCACCCATGGGCGCAGCCAGGGAGCGTCCGGGCCGAGGAGATGCAGACCCATCCCACCCTTTCCCTCGAATCATAGCATTGTAGAGTTGGAAGGGACCCCCAAAGGTCATCGAGTCCAGCCCCCGCAAGGCAGGATGTTGCTGGACTAAAACTCCCATCCTTCCTAGACAGCACAGCCAGCAGTCAGAGATGGTGGGAGTTGTAGTTCAAGGGCGCCAGGGTTGAGAGAGGCGGCACCACCCTGCTCTTACTAAAACCCCTCTTTTCTGCCAGAATTTGGACTCAGCGGGGCTAAAAAAAAAAAAAACAACTAAAGCAAACACTGATAAAACGCAGTAAGCCAAAAACTTAGAACAGGTAAGAGTGAAGAAGGGATTGAGCGGCCACGGAAGAAGAGCATCTCCACCTCCCAGAAGGACAAGGAGGGATCCTGCCTGGTTTTCCTGGGAGCTAGGGAGTTGCTGTTGCCAGCCAGTGTGGGCACTTCTGGTGGCCATCTGTCATGGATGCTTTAGCTGAGATTCCTGCATTCCACAGGGTTGGACTAGATGACCCTGGGGGGTCCCTTTCAAATTCTACAATTCCATGGTGCTTCTGCCAGACTCTCAGCCCAACCAAACCCCCGAATTCTGGGCTTAAAAGATGCCACTGTGACGTACAAGGCCAGACCTTCTGCCCTACTCCCCTTCCCCCCCTTGCAGTAACCATTGGGCGGCAATGCCTTCCCAAACTGGAGAGGCGGAAGCCAGACTCTGGGGATACACTGTCCCTCTTTGCAGAATTCCTCCCAGAGCGACGGGTGGCCGGGTGACTCATGCAGCCAATTAATTAATATCTGGGATTGTTATTAATATAGCAGCCAGCTGCGGTGAGCAACAGGGAGCCCCTCCCGGCAGGAGCCAGAGGACAAGGCGGCCCACTGGTCTGAGCAAAGCCCCCTGCGGGACACCTGTCTTGCTCAGCAGCTTCGCACTGGCGGGGTGTGTGCGTGTATGTGTCAACAGCTCTGGAAGCCAAGCGGGGAGAAGGCAAGGAGCCAGACTTGTGTGTGCGCAAGGAAGACCTGCAACCTTCCAGCTGTCGGGCTGTGCTGCCTCCATTGCCCCTGACTGTGCCGTCTGCTGGGGATGGAGGGAGATGGGGGTGGGCCCTGCAATCTCTGGGTGCCCCTGCTTCCCGCTGCCTCGCAGGGTTGTTGTTTGCAGTTCCACCAAAAAGGTTATCGGGATGAAGGTTTACTTCAGAGAAAGTGTCCCTGGTGGGAACCGGCTCCAGCAGATGAACGAAGATTTGACAGAGGCTCTTCCTATGCTCTTATGGAGCCTTCAGGCCCAAAGGCAGTCCATCTGGATTCCCGAGTTCTTAGGGGAGCCGGATGAGACTCCAGAGCCCCCCTCAAGAAAAAAGGGAGGGGTCAGCTCTGTCCGACAGTCACTTCCACAGGGGGCGGCTCAGAATTCACAACCCCCCACAAAAACTGCAGGACCCCATAAATTTAGGATAAATTTCGCTTTTTATTGTGCTCAGGATGGTGTTGTGCTGCCTCCAAACAACCCCCACTTTTTATGCATTTTGTGGTATAAATTTAACACTTTTTGAAATCTCTTTGCACATGCAAAGTGTTGGGGAGCTCGGTAACTTCCAGGTGAAACCCGGTAGCTTTTCAACCAGGCCGCAAATGCTCCCGTTTATTTTTCTGGCCCCACTTTTTTGCTGCAGAACTGGACCATTTAAGCCCATGCAATAATGGGGTCATGTTTGGGGGGAGCATTGCAGAAAAACGAATAAAGCAGGTTGGAGTCTGGACAGTCCAGTGTAAATCCACCGCTGATGCACTTATTCCTGCGCCAACAGCATCTTGCAGGAAATCGCGCTGCAAAGAAGAACGCAAACCTCTCCAGAGGAATTTTGGTTTGGGAGTTTTATATTTGCAAAAATTGGCCTGGAACAGAGTACAGCTCCCCCCCCCCAATAAACAGAGCCAGAGAAAAGTGGCGAAATTTGAAAGGTGTTTTATTTAAAGAGCGGCTGAATAAAAGGCCGGTGACTGTTATTATCATTTTTTTAGCACAGTGGAGATTACACTGAATTATTAAAATAAAATAAAAACCCTGCCCCCAGAGCAGAATGCAAAAATATCACATGTGCACAATTTCCTCTGTGCTAAATTCAAAGTCCTGGTGGGGGGAAAGGATGTGGATTTAAATGGAAAAGCAGCCTCAACGTGTTCTGCTCACAAGCAGGTAACTTTCCCAGCATGGAAGCCCCAGAGTCCAAGGTTCCCTCTCTCACCACACCCAAGGAAAGCCAGGGAGGCCCTTGGATCCCCTGCAAAACGTGGGCCTGGGAAGCATAGCCTCTGCAGAAAGTGCACAGCCAAGCCTGCAGACTTGGTTGGGGGGCGATGGAACCCTAATCCCAGACCCCTAAGAAAAAGAGAGAGATCCGCCAGAGATATGGCTGCTCTTTCATTTGGTGGGGCCAAAGGACAGTGCAAGCTTCCGGGTCACACCAGCCTCTTTCGTCAGGTGGCAAAAAGCCCCAGTGCAATGTTGTTTTGACAAGACAGCTCTGCTGGATCCTTTTGGGTCAGCAAGAAGGGGGCTGGCAGCTGAGGACAGCTCCCTTTCCCAGAAACTGAAGGGTGGGCACAGGAGAAGAGTGAGGCCTCGGCACATGCCAGCTGCTACTTCTGAGCCTCGTGTTCGAGTCTCTACCCCGACATGAATCAAAGCCAAAACTCTGGTGCCAGAGCTGGGGGTGGGAAGCAGTGGCAGGAAGACTGAGACCCCCCCCCTTGCCTCCTGCATGTCCTTCCACCCTGAAAGTGGTGCAGGAAAGAGTCTGCATGCCACCTCCTCTTTTGTGCTCCAGGGATCCATTAGGCCATCCAAGCCTCTGGACTCAGCAGCCGAAAGGCCTCCCCTCTCCCTCTCTCTCTCTCTCTCTCTCTCTCTCTCTGGCTTCAGACCCCAGATGAACAAAAAAATGAAAGGAACAGCAATGGCAACTTTCCTCCTTGCAGCCCACAAGGGTCCCCGCAAACCGGCTTTCCACCTTCTTGGGGTACAGCCCTGCTCCACCACCCCTTCCCCTTCAAGAAAAGCGTTAGAAATACAAGGAGGCAGAGAATTGGGGGGCCAGGAGGAGATTTCTGTCTGTGCTGCAAATTAGGAAAGTGCATGGTGCCCCGGGAGCAGCAGGTCCCCTCGACTGGGAAGAAGGAAGGAGAGGCTCAGGTGTCACCTGCGCACTCAGGCGCAAAGGAGAAAGCAGGAGGCGGCTCCAAGTGGGGTTGGCTTTGGCCAGGTGGGAATCAAAGGAAAATGAAAAAGGAGAGACAGAGACTGTGGATTTGGGCTCCCTGGCAAATCTGCTCACAGCAAGAGAGAAGGAAAAAATGAGCCTTTTGAAGAGAGGGGAAAGTGAACCTTTTGCAGGGAGAGAGACTGCGAATTTTGGCTTCCTGGCAGCCAGTGAGCTTTGGCTGGGCCAGACCACCAGCCAACCGTTGGCAAAAGCCCACAAGGGGATCTCCTCCCTGCGCCCCCTAAGAAACCCAACGAACGTCCCAGCGGGATTTTGCGTCCACAAGAGCAAAATCTGTGGGGAAACTGCACAGGCCTGGAGGGAAACTCTGTGCAGCCAGGTCTCCCCTCTTGCCGCCACAATCCTCACCTCCTGGAAAATAAGGGGGGAGCCAGAGGGGGATAAGACGCCCTTTCTGCGCCCTTGACCCTGAAGAGGCGCCACAGGTTAGCTGGCTGCCAAGAGCTTTGCCAGGAGGGCAGAAAAAGGAGTGGGAACTGATCAGGCCCAGGTCCTGTTGTGGCTCTGCCACCTTCCGTGGCCCTTGCCACCTTGCTCCTGACTGGTTCAAGCCTTGCAGGAGAGGGGTTGCCCAGGATCTGGGGAGGAGAAAGGCATGAGTGCCAAGCTGCCTCAGGGACTCGGGTCTCCCTGAGAGCGAGGGGAGCTGAGCAAGGCAGTGCCATGTCCCATCTTGGTCCCCCTGGTCCGGAGTGTGTGTGTCTAAGGGGGCAGCAGGAAGCGTCCTGTTCCTCCATCCGGCCTCGAGGCCACGGAGCCCACGCTACATCACGCCATGCAGAACTCTTTGGCGTGGCTTGGGGCGTGGCTGAGGGTGGCAGCGGTGGGGAAGAGCTTCCCCGCCTGGAGGCCACGGCGTCACCACTTGAAGAAGACGAGGGTGGCCATGACGGCGTAGCCCAGGACGAGGAAGAGCACCTTGAGGAGGCGGCTGCTCTTGTCCTCCAGCTCCTTGGCCAGGATCTCAAAGAAGGTGACAAAGACAAAGGTGCCGCTGGCAATGCCCTGCAGGAGCACCGAGGCCACGCTGGAGGCCACGCTGTGGCGGCTCTCGATGCCCATCCCGATGACGATGCCCAGCGGGATCATGAGGCTGACGGCGCCCGCCAGCTTGGCCGCCTCGCGCAGGGTGAGGCCCGTCTTGGTCATGGTGATGCCCAGCGCCACAGCCACCAGCGTTTCATGGATGGCCACGCCCAGGAAGAGATTCATGACCTTGTGCCCCTCCTCCTGCAGGCCCAGCGCCAGCCCCTCGAAGATGGAGTGGGCTGAGAGGGCAAAGACCAGGCTAAAGAGGCGCAGCGGAGTCGAGCGGGAGAGTTCGTGGACATTGAGGCCGCACTGGCTGGAGCTGTGGCTGGTCGAGCTGCCCTGGTGGTAGTGGTGGCGCTTGGAGGGCGGCTCCAGGAAGGGGCTCTCGAACTCAGAGTCACTGCCCGCATCCGAGCCGGCATTGAAGGTCTCCAGGTCAATGAAGGACGGCTGCTCCTTGCGCACTGTCAGCACCAGCTGCTCCACAAAGACCGTCATGAAGAAGCCCAGCAGCATGATGGTCTCAGCCAGAGGGTAGTCGGTCACCACGTTGCCCACCTTGAGCACCTCCGCCAGCTGCGGAGGGAAGAGAAGAGGCTGTGAAGCAGCGGAACTCCCTGCCACAAGGGGGAGGCAGCATAGAATTGTAGAGTTGGAAGGGAAACCTGAGGGTCATCCAGCCCAACCCCCTGCAAGGCAAGGATCTTTTGCCCAACATGGGACTCAAACCCACAACCCTGAGATTAAGAGTCTCATGGTCTGCAGACTGAGCCAATTGTCTGCTGTCTCCCCAAATATCCCCTCTGCCCAGCTCAGTGGAGATCAGCTTGGCTGGATCAGGCCAATGGCACCCTAGACCTGGGGGTCACCTACGAGCGTCTGGGGAGCCTGCAAAGGAAAGCCCCTCCCTCTCCTTTGCCCACCACAGCCAAGCAATAGGGAAAGGTCAAGTGTCTCTTGGCTGCAGGGAAACTCGCATCCTGGTCTCCCAGGAGGAGTTTCTCAGACCCGCTAACAAGGTGGGAACCGTTATGGGAACAAACCCCCAGGATCCCCCCTCGGCATCCTCAGCGGGGACTGGCGCCTTCTTTCCCAGCCAGGAGAGGGGAGGAGGGTCTCAGGGGGGCAGCAGCACAAATGGTCACCAAATGCGATGGCTTTAAAAGAAGATTGGCCAAGCCCTGCCCACTCCATGGCCCCCAGAAGGCTGCATAGAAGGGGAGGCGGCCCTTGGGAACCCCCCTCATACACACGTTCACAGCAGTGGCTGCTGGGTTGTGTTGATCCTGCCCTCCACAAACGGACAGGGAGGGAAGCCCAGATTGAGTAAAGTTATTTATTCAAAGGTAGAGTGCCTCTGAATAGGGGGGGCTCCATTCCATGGCCATACAGATCCGGGATGGGGAAACCTCAGGCCCCGGGAGGCTCAACGTGGCCCTCAAGGTCCTCTCCACATGGCATTGCCCCCCCCCGATTTGCGCCCCACCTTTTCTCGCACAGCCGGCAGCAGGGCGTTGAAGCAGGTGCCCAGGAAGACGCCGCCTCCGAAGGAGTTGCAGACGGAGATGATGCGCTGGGAGCGCTCTGCCTTCTCACCATCGGTGGCAATGAAGCGGACAGGCAGCAAGGACCCCCCCAGCATCAGCACAAAGACCCCCACCAGGGACAGCACCTTGGTCACCAGGAGGTTCATGGTGGTGCGGCACCCGGGGGCATCTGTTAGGAGGGTGCCAGGGGCTCCGGGTGGCAGGCGTAGGGGGCGGCCGCCAAACCCATGGAGCTCTGCAAGGGGGGATGAGAGAAAAACAGATGGGATTGAAACAACTTGGCAGTGAGACTGTGGAACTGACTGCCACAGGAGGAAGGCCACCATCCTGGATGGCTTTAAAAGAAAATGGGACACATTCCTTTGTTAATGCTGGAGGGTTTCAAATTTTACTATTCTGTTGCTGGGGCAACACAGTCAGATGGGTGGCATAAAATAATAATAATAATAATAATAATAATAATAATAATAATAATAATAAAAAAAAAAACAACAACAACAACAACGGAGGAGGAGAGGGCTCTGGAGGGCTCCTAGCCAGGAGGTTTATGACCTGCAGCCACAGTCAGAGGCACCAATGCTTCTGAATCAGAGTTCCTGGAAACTGCAGGAGGGGAGAGTTGCTCTTGTGTTCGAATCCTGCTTGTGTGTTTCCCTTTTTGGAGAGGGATAATTCTGCGGTTTAATTTTCAGTGTGGTTTATACCTTGTTAGCAGCTCTGAGAAACTCCTTTTTCTGGAGAGAAGGAACCAGGATGCAGGTTTTCCTGCAGCAACAAAACAGATCCTTTCTATAAATAGACAAATGATTACTCATGACTATTACAGCGGTACCTCAGTTTTTGAACGTAAGTTGTTCTGGAAGACCATTCCGAGTTCTGAAATGTTCGAAAACCGAAAACTCAATAGCCAACGGCTAGGCCTCAGGATCTTGCACTCAGTGGAAGCCGCTTGGCATGTTCAACTTCCAAGGTGTGTTTGAAAACCGAAGCATTTACAGTTATACCTTGGGTTGCGAATGTGATCCATGTGGGAGGCACGTTCGCAACCCACAGCGTGAAGTGCCGCATCTGCGCACACGCGTGACGCGATTAGGCGCTTCTGCACATGTGTGTGACGTCATTTTGTGCTTCTGCGCACGTGCAAGCGCCAAACCTGGAAGTAACTCGTTCCGGTACTTCCAGGTTCGGCGCAGTCCGCAACCAAAAATGCACAACCTGCCGTGTTCGTAACCTGAGGTATGACTGTACTTCCGGGTTTACGGCATTCAAAAACCGAAATGTTCGTCAATGGAGATGTTTGAAAACCGAGGTACCACTGGATTATTATTATTATTATTATTATTATTATTATTATTATCATTACAATTTGTACACCTCCCTAGATCCAGTTCACAACATCACATTTCAGTTTAAGAAACACAAAGGACAATAAAAAGAAAAACAACCTAATAACCCCCATACTACAAATAAACTCTTGTTTATGTAAAATACTTTAAAGCAGACTTTTGGGGCATGCTGCCCTCAAGACACAGGAAAAACACACTGGCAGTGAAATATTTGTCCAGGTTCAATTCAGCTCAATGCGCCAGTTGCAACAGTAAGAACTCGATCAGTTAGTATGGCAGCACCTAGACTTTAGGACTCCCTGCCTCTTGATATCAGGCAGGCATCTTCCCATTTAGTCCAGCCTGTTTGGATGCTTGAAAAGGGGGGGGGGGATTTGAATCTGTTTTAGTACTTGAAAGAAAGTTTTGTTTCATTTAAAGCTTGCGTATTTTTCTTGATTTTTCGGCGTTATTATTTTCTAAACTGCTTTGAGGTTTGTTTGTTTTTAACTATCAAGATGTATATAAATTTGACTAAATAAATAAGCAATTTCATACGAATAATGTATCAGTAATAACTAGTTATTATGATGACTGTTTCATTAATAGGCTTCCTGTCAGTATTCTTATTATTATGTTTTTATCCTTGATGTTCTGTAATGTGTTTTTACTGTGGAACCCCACCTGGGATCTTCTGATAAAGGGCAGTATATAAATTGAAATAATTATTATTATTATTATTATTATTATTATTATTATTATTATTATTATTACATCTTCAAGGCCATCCCCACAAAGAATAGATTGCAATACTCTATCCAGGGTGTAATTCAAGAGAGCACCAATAATACAAATATTTAGAAAAGCAGAGAATCACTTGGCGCTCTAAGAAGACTTAAGAGCAGAGTCACATACCGTATTTTTCGTTCCATAGGAAACTCCGTCCCATAGGACACACCTAGTTTTTTGGGGGGGAAATAAAGGAAATTTTTTTTTCCTATATTCCCCCCCCACCAAGCAGGTCGGGGAAACCGAACCAGGTCGAGGAACAGCGGGATGGCGGCGCTGCGCCTCCCTGCTGTCCCCTGAGCTTGTGGGACTGGCCGATGTCTGCCCTGCGCGAGGGCCCTCTGCTTCAGGGTGCCCCGCGCGCCGGGCAGCAGGCTGCTATCCGCAGCGTAGGGAGCCCTGCGGGGAACTCCTGCAGGGCTCCCCACGCTGCGGATGTCTGTCCGGCACGCGGGGCGCTCTGCTTCAGGGCACCCCTCGCGCCGGGCGGCAGGCTGCTATCCACAGCGTGGGGAGCCCTGCGGGGAACTCCTGCAGGGCTCCCCACGCTGCGGATGTGTTCCCGAAGCGCCGGGCGCTCTGCTTTCAGCGCACCCGGCGCTCCGGGAAACAGGCTGCTATCCGCAGCCTAGGCAGCCCTGCGGGAACGCCTGCAGGGCTGCCTAGGCTGCGGGTGGGTTCCCGAAGCGCCGGGCGCTCTGCTTTCAGGGCGCCTGGCGCTCCGGGAAGCGGGCTGCTATCCGCAGCCTAGGCAGCCCTGCGGGAATGCCTGCAGGGCTGCCTAGGTTGCGGGTGTGTTCCCGAAGCGCCAGGCACTCTGCTTTCAGGGCGCCCGGCGCTCCGGGAAGCAGGCTACTATCCGCAGCCTAGACAGCCCTGCGGGACCTCCTGCAGGGCTCCCCATGCTGCGGATGTGTTCCCGAAGCGCCGGGCGCCCTGAAAGCAGAGCGCCCGACGCTCCGGGAAGCAGGCTGCTATCCGCAGCCTAGACATCCCTGCGGGACCTCCCACAGGGCTGCCTAGGCTGCGGATGTATTCCCGAAGCGCCGGGCGCTCTGCTTTCAGGGCGCCCGACGCTCCGGGAAGCAGGCTGCTATCCGCAGCCTACACATCCCTGCAGGAACTCCCGCAGGGCTGCCTAGGCTGCGGATGTCTTCCTGAAGCCTGGAGAGTGAGAGGGGTCGGTGTGCACCGACCCCTCTCGCTCTCCAAGCTTCAGCGAAAGCCTCCATTCGCCCCATAGGACGCACCCAGATTTCCCCTTCATTTTTGGAGGGGGGAAAGTGCATCCTATAGGGCAAAAAATACGGTACTTTAAAGCACATTCACATGGCTTCCCCCTTGCAGAAGTATCCTGGGAATTGTAGTTAGTTTGTTAAGGGTGCTAGGAAATGCAGCTCTGCGAAGAGAAACTACAGCTCCCAAGAATCTTTGGCAAGGGGATTTCATGCTTTGAAGGCATGGTTGCGAATGTGATCCATGCTCACAAATGCATTTCATTGTTATTCCTGGGTTTCTCCTTCCTTGGAGGTCTTGAATAATAATAATAATAATAATAATAAATTTTATTTATACCCTGCCCACCCCAGCCAGAGCCGGGCTCAGGGCGGCTAACACTAGTAAAATTACAGTAAAAACATAAAAGGAAAAAAACCTAATTTAAAATACAGGTTAAAATGCAATTTAAAATGTAGCCTCATTTTAAAAGTAGCTCATAGATCAAAACCATAAGGGGAGGGAAACATAAGGGTCAGACTGAGTCCAAACCAAAGGCCAGGTGGAACAGCTCTGTTTTGCAGGCCCTGCAGGGCCCTGGCCTCATGAGGCAGAGAGTTCCACCAGATCGGGGCCAGTACTGAAAAGGCCCTGGCCCTAGTTGAGACCAATCTAAATTTAAACAGTTTGGGCAGCCCCGTCAGGGATCCTTGATCTGTGATCCCCTCCTTGCAGGCAGCTGGACTTGGATGCCCTTTGGCTGACCCTCCCAACCCTACAATTCTATGATTCATTGGAGGTTTTTCAGCAGAATTTGGATGGACTTCTGTTGGGAATACTTTAGCCATGTGATTCCTGCATTGCAGAGGAGGTTGCACAGGATGACCCTTGGGGGAGCCTGTTGCTGGAATTTATGTATAGGTTTGGGGGGAGGGGTTGCCCCTCCAGCAGATATCACACACATGCAACCCACTACCAAAATCAGCACAATCACTTTTGTGACTTGTCCCCACAAAACACTTTATCACAGTTTCTTCCTGTCTATTCAAAGGGCCTTTGCTGCATGATACCAAATGTAACAATTCACTGATAAATGTATCTATGTACTGGCTCACTGGGAAAACTTTAGAAATTCATACAGACATGTGAGCTCAGCTACTCAGCAGCCCCTCTGCCTGAGCGATAATCCCTGGCATCCTGATACCTGAGTGCCAGACAGGTAGCCAATCCAGAAATACCAAACCCAGATGAAGACAAAAAGGTGTGATTAACTTGGCTGAGAAACAGAGAAATGTAAATATCTCTTTTGTTTCACTTGATGGGTGTTTGGTGGAGGGCAAGGGAAACCATGGGGCAGGGTCCAGGATACTCAGATTACTGCCACCAGACCTCCCCTTTCGTGATGTATTAGTGATGTAGTTTGGCGGGGTGTAACATGGGGATTAGCAGCTAATAAAAGTTTGGGTGCTCTTTTGTTTGGGGCTTCCATCTTGTTCCACCTGGTGGCAGGTGGGAGTCCAGTCGTGACAGTCTTCAATAAAGACCAAGCCTTCTGGCTCCTGTTTTGCTCTGCTATTCCTGGCTGGTGTCCTTGTTTTTTTGTCCAAGGAGCCCTCAGATTTCTCCGTTAACAGTCCAAATCTAGGATCCTACAATTCACTGGCAGTTTTTAAGCAGAGTTGGGATGGCCACATGTTGGGGATCCCTGTGTTGCAGGGGTCAGACTGGGTGCCATTATTATTATTATTATTATTATTATTATTATTATTATTATTATTATGTTATGCCCCGGATAGAGTACCACAACCGGCTCTTCATGTCCTTGAAGACAGTTCAAAGATGATGATGATGAAGTTCTGACCCCTCCAAACCACACAAACTGGCAAGCTCGCTCTCTCTCTCTCTCTCTCCCTCTCCCTTGTTGGAGGCTGTTCAGCAGAGGTCCGTCTGCTGGCAATCCTGCAGCCCTGCGACTGCTTTGTGCCCAAGTGGGGGCTGGACTAGATGGCCCCTGGCGGCCCCTTCGATTGCACAACCCTATGCAATAGCCTGCTATTATGACGATTATCACTGCTGTTCTTCTTCTTCCTCCTCCTCCTCCTCCTCTCATGCCCCACACCCCGACGGCGCATCCCTGGCTGCAGTTGGGCAAAGCCATTTGCAGACCCAAGCGGCTAGTCCTCATGGAGGCGGCGGCGGCCACGGGGAGGAGCCCCGCCCCCTGGCGCCCAGGCCCCGCCCCCTCCGGCGGTTCTGGGCGCCGGGCCCCCGGGGGGTGCGGGAGCCCCCTCTCCTCTTCCTCACCTGCGCGGCCGCTTCCCGTCCTTCCTCCTTCCGCCCCTTTCCCACCTCGCCCGCCTGCCTTGGCAACCGCGGGGAAGCGGCGCCTATTGGCTGCCACTGACGTCATGGCGGCGCCCGTTGGCTGAGCAGCCCGCCCGCCCGCTGTGGACCCCGCCCCTTAGGCGGGCCTTTCCCTCCCTCTCGCCCCGCCCTCCCACAGGCGCCTTTCTGCTGTGCAGCAAGTAAGGGTGTCCTCCAACCTTCAGGGAAGTGGCTGTGCCTGCCGAACGGTGGCCGGCGCGGAACAGCGGCCGCGACATGCCTGGTTCCGGCGACTTTTGCGTGTGCTGGGAGAAACCCACCCGCCCATTGGCTGAGCAGCCCTGTTCGGTAACGCCCGTTGGCTGAAGCGGCGGCCGATTGACCTCCAGTTCAGGAAAGTGGTCTACCCATTAGCGGAATACGCACGAGAAATATATAGGAAAAAGGGTTCCATACGGAGAGCTGTCAGATTAGCGCTTCCTTATTTACGGAAGGCTTTTAGGGGATGCCCCTCTCGAAGGGGCGTCTCCGGGGTCGGGGAAGGCGGGAGGGGTGCGCGTGGTGGGTGGGTGTAATACTTTACAATGAAGGGGGGGGGCTTCCTGCTACACGAAGATTCCTAGGAATATCTATTTGTTTGTTTGAATATATATGTTTTATATTAATTTATAGTCTGTTCTGACCAGGAGCCATGAGATAAAAAATACTCCAGGTCAATAGGCAGTCTACCTCGGAATAATTTGAACAGATAAGAAATCAAGATGAGTCAGATATAAAAGAGGAGTGGGAATACTTGGCAAATATTTAAAGAAATATAACAATCAGATAAGCTTCCAAGTGGGGTTAGATATAGGAGCAGCAGTTAAAAATAAGCAGAAGAGGGATGGTAATTAAGGAGATGCAGCTAAACAAGGACTAAGTTAGAACCCACCCACCCCTGAGGGATGTGTGTGGAAGCCAAAGAGTGTAAGATAAACAATGACAAGTGTATAACGGATGTATTAAGGTGTGTAAAATGCATTTAAAATCACACACACACACACACGGAAGTGGACAGGTTGGTGCTCCATGGCAGTGCACCTGCTTGGCATGCAGAAGGTTCCAGGTTCAATCCCAGGCAGCGTCTCCTGACAGGGCTGCAAATCCCCTTTGCCTGACGCCCTGGAGAGCCACTGCTGCTGCCATCCAGTGCTGACGACACCGAGCTGGATGGCTCAAGGGCCTCACTCTGTCCCAAACAGCACCCTGTGCTAGGGGGGCAGGGATGCAGCTCAGCAGGATCCGCACAAAGCTTATAGCTTTTCTACAACCTCCTATTCCTGGAGCCAGGTTAGAGAAAAGTTTGCCTAAAGCAAAGGAATGAACAGTCATTTCCAAATATTTTGGAAAAAGGTCACCCCAAAAGCAATAAAGCGATTTTTGCCTAGGGAACTGCATAATGTATTATGTCATATGCATAGCATGCATACAGGAAAAAACAGAGATTGCAGATTTTCTAATACTAGGACATTTTGTACGTTGCACAACCCACTTTACTGCTTACAATCAAGCAAAGTTGCAGCTGGTCTTTGTTTCTGCTGCAGGAAGCAAAACGTTCCCACACCACTTTGCTTGCACCTTCTGCGCACCTATCCCTTCTCGGGATCTGGAGGACGGATGGCTCCTGAGAGCCAGTGTGGTGTAGTGGTTAAGAGTGGTAGACTCCTAATCTGGGGAACTGGGTTCACGTCTCCGCTCCTCCACCTGCAGCTGCTGGGTGACCTTGCGCCAATCACACTTCTCTGAAGTCTCTCAGCCCCACTCACCTCACAGAGTGTTTGTTGTGGGGGAGGAAGGGAAAGGAGAATGTTAGCTGCTTTGAGACTCCTTCGGGAAGTGATAAAGCGGGATATCAAATCCAAACTCTTCTTCTTCCTGCTTCCAGGGATTCTCCCAAACCCGCAAGGCTTTTTTGCAAGGTTTCAACATTTCTGACAAGTTCTTGAAATGATTTTCATGGAGTAGTAATGTTACATAGTACAGTGATTCCAACTGTTCCTTTTGGGGTCCCTTTTTCAGTGCCTTTCAGAGAAAAGTTCTGATACAGGTTTTGTTTTTTTACAGGAGTAAAAAAAGTTATAACCCTAATCCACATACCCTGCTTGCAAAAAGGGTTGTGTCCTGGCAGCTTCCCCAAATTGGGCTGGGAAGGGGCAAGGTTCTCCCCCGATCCCTGCTTAATCCCCACCCCAAGACATCACCGCCAAACAAAACCCCCATGAAGACTGGCACCTTTCTTTTCATTTAACGCAGGAATAGAGCCCAGGGCCCACCTGCAGCTTCCCCATGAAGGGCAAGGGAAGAGAGTGCCCAGGGGGCCACTGCCAGTCAGAGCAGGCAGCATCAGACAAGTTGGGGAGAAAGAAGCATTGATTGGGAGGTGGCCTGGGTTTGGACTAGATGACCCCAGGGTCCCTTCCAGCTCTACAGAATGGTCAGTTAAGAGAGCTCCCAGTTCAGGGGTATTCTATCTTGAAGCACCGGTTCCTGGGAAGCAGCAGCTCCTTCCTGCCCTCTCTCCAAACTGGGCTGTTCCCAGTTGAAACCAGGATGCAGAGCGAGGTGGAGCCGCCGCTGGCTCTGAGCCAGGTGTTCGCTGGATTTTTAAAAAGGGTCGTGTCAGAAGGGATGCCAAGAACCACCTAGTCCAACTTTTCTGTGGCCAAGAAAAGGACGGTCCTTCCTCCCAGAGGGAAACGTGGCTTGCTCCTTCTCATGTAAGCTGACTCGCCTCCTGCAACTTGCAGAGGGCTGGGCTGGAGGACCTCTGGGGTTCCCTCCCAACTCTGCAGCTGTCAGTTGCTGCTCATTCTTTTCCTTGTGACTTTTCTCTGCAACCTCCCCCCACCAAGTTGTGCTTTTAATATTTCATTGGGAGCTGCCCAGTGCAGCTGGGGCAACTCACTGTCTGGACACAGGAAGGCCAACGTGTTCAGCAGATTACTTTTAATTATGCTCATGTGCATTTACCAGATGGCTGGTTTTTCATGTGTAATCAAAGAAGTTATAACTACATTCCCACAAATTTATCTGATGCTCAATGCTGCCTCAACAGACTGACATGGGTCCAGCCTAGTTGCTCAGTTTTAGAAAAGAATAGGCAAAGGTTATTACGCTCTCTTTAGGAATGTCTGCTAGACATCTTTCTGTGATATAGGAACACATACATGAACTACGCTCACTTCAGGAATGTCTGCTAGAGATCTTTATGTGATACAGAAACACATGCAGGCAGATTATGAGGACACAATGCCTCTCCTCTCTTAAGTATTCCTGTACATAAATAATAAATAAATAAAAAAGGGTGAGATGTAGGGATCAGATGGGATTACCATGAGGAATTATAAAATACACATCAAGCCATCGTGTCCACGATGAAAGCATTGTGTTGACTGGGTTTGATATATTGACGATAATTTCTGATTAAATCCCATAAGATTCTACATTCATGCCCTTTTCATGCCGTTTTGACTCTACTGCCCATTTCTCGCAGGCATCCTGGGCCATAAAGATAGTGGGCAAGTTTCTTTGATGCAGGATGTTAATCTTAGGGCCTGGAAATAGTTTCACAGGAAGGTGATAAAGATGCCTATCTCCTTGCCATCCTTCCATCCTCTCTTGTTTACTCCTGTTTGTGATCTCCGGAGTTTCTCTAGTCTTCTTTTATTTACTCTCAGATTATGTATGCATGCTCAGAGTAGTAGTCTTTGTAGTTAAAAGAATTTCTTTTGATCTAACTTTTTCCCCAGGTGGGGTTTGTGGAAATGCTCAGAAGAAATCTGATTGGTTCTTACGAACACTCTGTAATAAGTTGTTTTGTGAATAAAAACTACCTGGGCCAGGGGCTGCACGGCGGACAAGCACAGAGAGACAAGATTATACGCACCCTTCCCAGAGTCTTGCTGGTTCAAGCCTCTGTGTGTATTCTTATTAATCAGGGTTCAATCCTTCCTTTACTTTGCGAACGCAACAAGAACAGTTTCAGGTTAAGTACGGACCTCCGGAACGAATTAAATACTTAACCCGAGGTACCACTGTAATTAATTATCATTATTATTAATAATAATAATTCCCTGTTTTAGGTTGGACGGGGGCCAATCGAGAGGGGGACAACAGCAAGCAACAGTGTCCAAAGGATTTTATTTTCTACGTTAAAAAAAGGAAAACGGAAACAGTGCCAATTTCTTTAATAATAATAGTATTTTTTTAAAAAAAACATTTTGAAGGAATCCAAAGAAAAGCTCTTAGGGGGTGGGGTGGGGAGGTCTCCGAACCCCTTTCCCCCTTTTAACCCCCCAGGGATCATTTATTCTCAACAAGGCATCTCAAAAATTGTCAATGCCCCCTTTTTTGAGCACCCCCTTCTCCAGATGTGGGGTACCAAGGAGGTGGGATAGAACGGCAAGTTTCTGAGTGCCCATTTGCCCCCACCCCTAATCCTGAAAAGGGTCTGCGGAAGGCGGGTTGCAGGCTGGGCAAACCAGGAGCAGAAAAGTGGGGTTGGGGGTGTCGCTAGAGACGCCCAACTGGAAGAGGAAGCCCTGACCTGGCCTTGCAGTGGGGAGAGGAAGAGAGGGTCCTCTTTTCCGCTGAGCCACTCATCTTTAGAAATCAGACCCTGTTTCTAGAAATGCAGCTTGGGGGTGTGCATCTATTTGAATTGGGGGTGGGAGGCAGGAAGCTTGTCTGTCCATCTATCCCAGAGACCTTGTAAAATATTGAGGGCAACCCCCCCCCTTGCAAAGCAACTTTCTTGGCACCGGATTCATGGCGACCCTCCGTGGGGCAGGTGGGGGGTGCTTGAGGGCGACGCCCCAAGGGCATTCACACACCCTTCCTACACTAAAGCCAACTCAGCCCCCCCCAAGACAAATTTCCTTTTGCTAAGCTCACAAACATGCAAGAATCCCCACCAAATCCCCCCTCCCAATATTTGAATTATAAACCTTCTGGAAGCCAAAGGGGGGGGCGAGACGTTGCTAACCTGTGCTCCCTCCGCAAAGAGATCTACGAATATTGCCATGATCTTTTAAGAAAGAAAGGAAACAAAGAATATCCTATTTTTCACCTTAGCTGCAATTTCCCAAAGTCATGGCCCCCCCACCCTGCAAAACACACATGTTCCCATGCAAAAATCCCCCCCCCCCGTTTTTTGCCCTGTGCTAGAGATCCCAGACGAAGGCACCAGAGAAGAGCCTGGCAAAGGGAGTAAGAAACAGAGACAACAACACAGGGAAGTGGACACAGAAATCCATTTTGGGGGGGGGGGTTGGTTTTTTTTTGCAAAAATAAAGAGAGAGAGAGGGTTTGCTGCCCCACTCCGCCCCCAGAGAAGGCCGTGGTTCTGGAGTGAGGCTTCTTCCCTGGAAACGTAGCATCTCCCCAGGAGAAAATGGGATTTAAAAACTGCTGCACCAGTCGTGGATCTTCCCGGGGGTCTCAAGGGGGGCAAGAGGAAGAAGAGGAGGAGCAGGAGGAGGAAGGGGAGACTACTGGGGTGGGAGGAGCTGCCTCTCTAACATGCAGGTTCGGGGGTTCGCCCCAACCCCTCCATTCCTGCTCCCCCCCCCCGCACTCCATGAGGAGAAACAGCAACACAAACATGGCTTTTCCAGTTTCAAATCTTCTTTCCTGTCCAGCCAAGGAAGGAGGTCATCTTCCGACAAAGGGCACCCCTGGAAGGAAAGCAGGTGGTTTTGTTCTTTAAAAAGGGACATGCCCCATAGAACCAAAAAATCCAGATAGACTGCCTCTGGAGCTGGAGGCTCCACATGTACAGGAACGGAGCCCGGGCTGTTGGTTCAGGCCCCAAGGGGATCCATCCAGCCCAGCTTCCTGTCCTTGGAGTGGCCAGGCTTCCCAGCCTTTGGATCAGGCCAAAAGGGGCTCATCTGGCCAGGCTTCCTGTCCTTGCAGGAGTCTGGATAGACTGCCCCTGCACCTGGAGGCTCCACAGTAAGAACCTGGGTGCCGCATCAGGCGCAAGGGGGCGCATCCAGCCCAGCTTCCTGTCCCCACACTGGGCAAACGCTCCATAGGACCTAGGAGCCCAGGTAGACTGCCTCTGGAGCTGGAGCCTCCACAAGAAGCCCAGCGGCTGCTGCCACATCAGGCTGTCTGCTCCTGTGTCTGATCATTTTCCAGGAACACCAGAGACCATCTCACCCTGCAACAGCTAGCACATCAGCCCCCCCCCCGAGCCCCGCACAAGGTCCCCGGCACACACCTTCCGACCCGCCTCATTCCTGCTGCTCCTCGTTGCTGGCGCTGGGCGTCCGGCTGCGGATCTGGCTGCGCAACTGCTCAATGAGTTCCGGGTTCTGCTGCTGCATCTGCTGCGCAAATTGCTGGCCCCTGCAGAGGGAGAGAGGCGCGTCAGAGAGGGCCCCTGATCAGGATGCCAGGTATTTTCCCGCTGCAAAATGTGCCGGAATATCCAGGCAATCTGTTCAATTTAATAAATCCATAGCCGGCCACCTGTCCCGGGGTCTTCGAAAGATTTAATAACCTCAATAAATCCATAGCCAGGAGACTCTGCGCAACTTGAATTCCCTACTGAAGGGTAAAGAGTTCATACCACAAACGCGGGCAGAGACTCTGCAATATTGTGGCTTGAATTCGGAGACACCACCTGCCAAAATATTTGAATGGGAAGCATGTATTTGTGGTCAAATTATTGCAGGTTCATCTGATAAAAATAGATTTAAAAATAAAAGGGGAGAAAGGAGCAGCAGTTCTCCAAGTGTGGCAGGAAGGTTAAGGGGCAACCCAAGAAAAAAAAATTATTTTATTTTATTGACTTATATACCACCATAAGATCTCAAAGCATTTCCCATTCAAACATTTCAGTCCAGGGAACTACCAAAATCATGTTTTCATTTGCAGAATATGGATGGATATCTTTTCAAAATTAAGACTATCTTCACTGTTTTCCCCAATGCATATCTTACCAATAAAAAAGATTGGTTGGTGCAAGCAAGTTTTTGTTCTGCAAATGCAGTCCGGAGAAAAAAGTTTGGGCGTGGGACTGGGACCTGGGAGAGACCAGGGTTCAAATCCTGCCCACTTGGACTCGGGGGGCCAGCCGCTACCTCTCAGCCTAACCAACCTCGCAGGGTTGCTGTGAGGGGGATTAAATGAGGAGGGAGGGAGAATCAGCTGGAGATCCTTGAGAGGAAAAGCAGGGAGGTAGATGCAAGGCTGCTGGCCAGGTGCTGTTGCTCAGAGCCGGGAGGGGAGAGACCCCCCCCAAGCCTTTCTACTCACGCTTGGATAAGGCTGGCAAGGTCATTGGGGGACGCGCCCGCTCCTGGCGCTGCCATGGGGTTGGTGCCACCTGAGATCATCCCAGACATCCTTCCAGCAAAGAGGGCAGGAGAAAAGAAAAGGGGTCATTGTCACAGGTTGCGAGAGTCGGAAGGGTTCCCCCAAAGGTCATCCAGCCCAACCCCTGGCAAGGCAGGGAGCGCAGCAATCCTCGGAGACTCTTCTGAATGGCAAGTTGGCTCTCCTTCCAGCAATTCTGAAATCTGCAGGGACCCTGCCATTCGGGGGTGTCAGAAGAAGCTTTAAAAAAAGACCCTCCCACCCCTTCCCTAAAAATCAGGTGTTTCCCATACTTACAATTGCTGTACCTGCGGATTGTTCATCAGGTTTGATGCCTGTTTTAATTTTTTTTTAAAGGAGAAAAGTGGAGGGGAGAGAAAAAGAGAGTGGTTGGGGAGTCTTCTTTTTACTATTAAATTTTTATTATGAAATCTGTCTTTTTTCTATTGCAGTTTTATGTTTTGAAGTGCCCTGAGATCTATGGTTAGAGGGCAGCATACAAATTTTAACAACAACAACAAGAACAAGGAGATCCTTATTCCTCCAATAATTCAAAACACCAGCTCAGGAAGCAGGGCTAGGCTCACCATGCTCATGAACCCGGGGTTGTTGAG
The DNA here is from genome assembly GCF_027172205.1 of Podarcis raffonei. NCBI lineage: Eukaryota > Metazoa > Chordata > Lepidosauria > Squamata > Lacertidae > Podarcis > Podarcis raffonei. Next base: position 642,152 of record NC_070619.1, on the reverse strand, counting down.
CAAGCCGGCTAAGTCGAAGCCTCCAGCACCTCCTGTCTGAAAGGCAAACAGAACCGTAGAGTCAGAAGGGACTGCCAAGGATCATCTAGTCCAGCCCCCCGCAAAGCAGGAACCTTTTGCTCAGTGTAAGAGCAAAAGGAGGATTTACACACCACTGTTTCCTCCTAGGAGCTGAAGGTGGTGTGCAAAGTTCTCCCCCTCCGTTGACATCCTTGCCATGACCCTGCAAGGCAGGCGAGTCTGAGAGGTGGCGATTTGCACCCTGGTCTCTCCCCGTTTAATCCTCACAGCCACCCTGCAAGGGAGGCCAGACCAAGAGAGGCAGTGGCTGGCCCCCTAGGTCACCTGGAGGCTCTATGGAAGAGGGGGGGTGAACACCAGTCCCTCGTGGGTCCTGGCCCAGGTGCTCTAACCACTGCACCACTGCTGCCTCTCCTTCTCACCGGGCTTGGAGCCTCCTTCATTTTCTGCTCCGTGACTTTGAGGTTGGACTTGTACGTCTCGTTATCTGGGTCAAGCTCCAGAGCTTTTCTGTAGTAGACAACGGCGTCCGAGAGTTTGTTTAGGCTCGACAGGGCTAAGCTGGAAGCAGGAGGCAGAGAGAGAGAAAGTTGCCTGACCGAAAAGGAGCACCCTGAGCTCCAAAAGCCGTTCCCTGGCTTCTCCCTTACAGGCCACATCCTGGGTCCCCCACTTAGGCTGGAGGGGCCAGTGGGGAGGGGGAATTACCTCTCCCGCCCCGCCTTCCGCCCCCCAAGATGCTCACCCCATCCTGCCATAGGCCTTGCTGTATTTGGGGTCGATGTGGATGGCTCGCTCGCAGTCCCGGACGGCCCCGGTGTAGTTCCCCAGCTTGCTGTAAGCGGCAGCCCTGCGGAGGAGAGAAAGAAAGACGCTCAGCGCTCACGCAAATGGCACCCTAGAATCGTGGCGTTGGAGGGGACCCTGAGGGCCATCTAGCCCAACTTTCCCTGTGGAAATTGAACCCGCAACCTTGGCATTCTCAGCACCACACTCTAAGCAATGGAGCCCTCCAGGCTGACAGGAAGGGGGAATATAGAAAGAAACAAACATACAGAGAACATTACACACTTACACACACACACACACACACACACACACACACCTACAAAAGTGGAGAAAGAGAGAAAGATCTGCCCATCCCCCACCAGCTCACCGATTGCAATAGTAAACTGCATTGGACGGATTCAGCTCAATGGCTTTCCCATAGAAGGAGACGGCACTTTCAAAGTTTTCCGCCTTCATCTGCTCATTTCCTATTGAGAAGGGAACAAGGAAATCCTAGAGTTGGAAGGGACCCCGAGGGTCATCCAGCCCAACCCCCTGCAAGGCAGGAATCTCCACTAAAGCATCCAGAGCACCACTATTGATGCTTTTTTTTCTAGAAAAAGAGGTGCTGGAGCTCACGAAGAAGTAGTTTCAGTAAGTGCCACACTTTTTAACCGAAAGAAAGAGGTGCAGTACTGCGGATCCTTGAGAACCGCCTGGAAAAAAGCACTGAGGATGAGGGTGATGATCCCTGGCAGGCCCTCAGCTGCAGGGCTCCCTCCCCACGGAGACGCGCTTGGCCCCCTCGCTGTGCAGCAGCCTGGCTGGAGCTGGCATGGAGTGCCCAGAGGGAGGGTCTCACCTTCGGCCTTCAGCCTTTCTGCCTCTGCGGCCTCTTCTTCTGAGGGGGTGACTGGCTCTGAGGGGGGTGGGCTTGGCTGTGGCTCCTGAGGCGCACCAGGGCAGAAAGAGAGAAGAAAGTCAGAGCTCAGGAGGTGCCTGCCCAAAGGACCCTTCTTGGGGCAGGCAGGATCACCAGGAGGGTCCCCCAGCGCTCATCCAATCCAACCCAGTCATGCTGCCACTACAGACTACCTGCTCCCCCCACCCAGTCTCCCCCTACTCTGCCAGCAACACCGCCTGCAGAGACACCCCCTTCTCCCCTCCTCTTGCTCCCACAAACACCTACTTTTGCTGCAGCAGCTTCAAAAATCTCCGGCAGGGTCTGGGACAAGGCGAGGCTGCGGTCGTCCGTGGAGACACCAAACGCTGTCTCGAGGCACTGGATGGCGACTGCAGGAGAGACAAAGGGCCCCGTTAACCCTGCTCCCCTCATTTACAGCTCCACAGGGAGGCGGGGGGAGGGTCGGTGGCAGGACACGTTTCTGGCATGCAGAAGGGCCCAGGGTGGCAGAGACACTCAGCTTCCAATCTCAAACGCCTGTGCCTACTCAGCAAAGACAAGCCTGGATGGGGCAACCAAGCCAGATGGGCAGGGTATAAATAATAAAATTATGACGACGATTATTATTAATCACATTTGCATCCCGCCCTGCAAAACAGTCCACTTTTAAGGAAGCAGTGGTGCCGCCTTGTGTGTTTTAATGGATTAGATCGATCGATCGACAGCTACATAGATGTAGTTTCAATTTCAATGATGTTTGATCACTTTTTAATTTGTTAATTTGTTGGAAGCTGCCCAGGGTGGCTGGGGTAACCGAGTCAGATGGGTGGCATATAAATAATAAATTTGTTGTTGTTGTTTTCCTTTGTTTTTAGCAGTTTCTGTTTTATTTGCAAGCTGCCTTGTGTCCTGTCGTAGCAAAAGGCAGGATATAATTTTTTTATTTTTTTTTTAAGAGTCAAATGTTGGGCGAGAAGGTTGGGCCAAAGGGGCCCCCGAGGCCTAAACAGGAAAACATAGAATCAAACTGAGCTTTTTCCAGCTCCCATTTGCCCGTCCTCCCCCCCCCCACCTTCCAGGCTCTCCTGGGCATCGGGTGAGAGTCCGCCATGATGCAGCTGGTCCTGGAGGAACTGGATGATGGAGAAAGCCAGGCGCCTCTTCTCGGCCATGCTGGGGCTCCAGGGAACTCCTCTCGGTGGCTGGAAAAGAACAGCAGCACACAAAGGGTTAACGGTCAGCATTCAAAATCTGCCATGTCCAACTGGGGCCACAGGGAGATCTCTGGGCACCAGGTTGGCGATGGGCATCTCTGGCTGGTTGGCCCCTCCGGCAGAAGAGTTCATTTCTATCCCAAGGAGTCCATGGTTCACCCCCTCCTCTGTTAAACCCTACAACGACCCTGCGAAGGAGGTGAAGAGGTTGTGACTGACTCCAAGGTCACCCAGCGAGCTTCATGACAGAGTGCAGATTCGAACTCTGATCTCCCAGGTCCCCGTCTGACATTCTCACCATTACACCCTCACTGGCTTGCCAGAGCACTTCTGCAAGTAAATAAATACAGTGGTACCTCAGGTTACAGATGCTTCAGGTTACAGACTCCACTAACCCAGAAATAGTACCTTGGGTTAAGAACTTTGCTTCAGGATGAGAACAGAAATTGTGTGGCAGCAGCGGGAGGCCCCATTAGCTAAAGTGGTACCTCAGGTTAAGAACAGACCTCCGGAACGAATTATTCTTAACCCTAGGCACTACTTCCGGGTTAGAGGAGTTTGTGACCCGAAGTGTTTGTAACCCAAAGTACCACTGTATGGGGAAAGCCAAATGTCACTTAGAGAAGGTCCTGAAATATTCTCCTTGAAGCTGACAAAAACCAGGACATCATTGGATTTCCTTCTACGCCTTCCTTTCTCGCAATTATGGTCACGCTGTAGAACTGGCGGAAGGTTTGTCTGTTTGCATTGGGATGCCTCTTTGGAAATCATCTCCAGATTCTGCAGGGCAGCTCCCCAAATCAAGGAGCAAGTTGTACCTCTGGGCTTGGATCCCGTCAGGTGACATTTTGGATCAAGACTCGGGGCTGCACCACTCTAAAACACACTGATTTCAACCCCTGATTTCAAAACAGTGCTGATTTTTAACCGCTGGTGCAAAGACTGAGCTGATTTTAAGCCACTGATTCCAAAACCATGCTGCTTTTAATAACAATAATAATAATTCATTTTTTTAACCATGCCCATCTGGCTGGGCTTCCCCAGCCACTCTGCGGAAATCAATTTCGAAGTGCACTAATTTTAACCACTGACTCCAAAACCACCACACTTTTTAAAAACTGATTCCAATGTGCACTGATTTCACCACCGATTTCAAAACTGTCCTGATTTTTGCTTGTTTGTTTCTCAGAATTGCTGAGGCCATATCATCTATCCTTCTGCTCCCCGCTCCAGCCTAGGGAGAGGGTCTTGCCTGGAGCGTCTCCCCCACCCCAAACCCCCTCCAACACCTCGACCTTCTCGGATGGGCACCCAGAAAGGCAGGCTTTGCAGCCCCCCTGTCTCATGGGATTTGGGGGGCTTTTGTTGAAGGAAGGAAGGAACATAGCATAAAGTGAAACAGTGAAAACTGGGACCTCGTGGTTTATCACAGGGGGTTTGGCTGGACAGGCATGCATCCAACAGGCACGTCCTTCTCCCCCCCCCCCCATGTACCACGTGGAGATGCAGCCATGGAAAAGGGCTGCACCTGCTGGACTTCTGCCTGTTCTGCCCCCCTCCATTATGTTCTGGGGAAGAGGAAAGGACGCCCCCCTCCGCGCCCCTACTCTTTCTCCGGGGAGAGGGAGGAACTCAACAGGTACAGCCTCGGACACACAGAGAGAGAGAGACCCCCCTTCCCCTCTCAAGGACCCGGCTGCCTCCAGGGCAGGAGCGGCAGCTCCCCACTTGCTTCGAGGCAGAAACCCAACCGGTACAGCACCCTGGCCACCAACCCCCCCCCCAAGCCTGAGGGCGGCCCCTCCCCCCTGGGAACAAAGGGGGGCCTTCCCCGGGACCCCCGCCCCCCCCCACTCACCAGCCCTCCGTCGCCCCCCAGCAGCGCAGGAGCCAGCGAGTCCGCCTCCCCCGGGTGCGCATGCGCGGATGGGTCCCCTTCCCTTGTTCTCCGGCCTCCCGGCCCAACTGCGCCTGCGCTCTGGAGCAGCTTCCGCCAGTCGCTGACGCCCAACTCTCAGTTCCGCCGGCAAAGCGCGCATCAAAGCGCATGCGCAAAGAGGCCCCTCGCCGCGCTCAGGAACGCGCGCGCGAGAGTGACGTAACTGACTCTATCATCTCCAGCGCATTGCATTCCAGAGATAGATGAGAACAGTAGAGTGACACAACTCCTTGTCTGCATAGGGCGTTTTCGGGTTCGCAGTGGAGAAATTCTCCTCCTCCTCCGAAGAGGGTACTGGGAGTTATAGCTCGGTGAGGGGCGAACTACGGTTCCCATGATTCTTTGGGGCGTCGGGGGTGTACTTTAGATGCATGCCGTATGTATACACCGGGCTTGCTAGCTAGGGATGATGGGAGTTGTAGTCCCAAAACAGCTGGAGACCCAAGTTTGTTAAGTTTGGGAAAGTGTATCAAAGTCCCGCTAAACACTTTCTTCAGACTGGACACACCTCGGACTGCAGTCTTGTGGTTTTTCAGGGTTATTATATTTTTTAGAAAACATCCCAGGGCAGCTCAGTAAAAAGGAGCTCAAGCTGTGAGTTACAAGAGACTTGCTACGTTGTCCAATGTTTGCGGAAGACCAGGCTGAATCTGAAAAACTGGCACACAACGGCCCTGCAGTGTTGTCCAGTGTAGTTGCCCTAAGCGTGTTGCGAACCTACAGCTGGCCTAAGACTAGCAGCAAGCGCTACCAAGTGGGCATCTGAGAGAAAGCGGCTTGTGCAACAACCTTGCGAGGCAGAACGCAGCTACTCTTCTTCTTCTTTGACGATCCCTCATAGCTGAGTAAGATTAACTTCCATAAACATGGTTTTAACGGGGGCGCTGCCTGAGGGGGCGGGGTGCCCAGTGCAGGGGGGGCAGCCGCCATGGCACCCTGCCGGGATTGCGCTGCCGGGGGCGGTGCGCTCCCCCCTTCCTCCACCAGTGCTTCCGGGCAGGAGTTGATCCTGGTGAGGGTTTGCCAAGCATGCCTTCCTCTTAACACGTTTCTCCCTTTCGTCCTGAGTTTAGTGTCTTCAAAGTCCATAACACCTTTGGTCAAGGCTGTTCTTCAATTGGAGCTCTCACAGGCCAATGTTTCTAAATCATCCATGCTTATACTGCATTATTTGCCTTGAGAGAGTCTTTATTTTTTATAATTTTTTATAAGATATTTATTGAAACTTTCCACTTTAATACATTAAAAAATCGAAAAAGAAAAAAACAAAAAAAGTTAAAAACACATAAAGTTTACAATCCTTATTTTTCTATAACATATTTCCCTGACCTCCCCACACCTCCCCTTCTCATATTCCAATTCAAATTGTTAATTCAACAAGTTCTTATCCCCAATTTTTGACCTTTTTCTATTTAGTTCATTTTTTAAAAAGCCAATTTTACCTTATAAACATCAATATTTATATATCAATACTCATTCTTAAAACCTCTTTCTATAGTCGACCCAAATTCCCTTCCACGACTTCCCTAATTTTCATACGAATAGCAAAACAGAGTAAAAGCAAAAACAGATTGTAATTATGCACCCTTTGGATCCCCAAACTCCACCCCCCCCTTTCCCGGTTTCAATCCCCAACAAATGTCCATCAGTCTTAATCTACTATCAGCCTGGAGATCTCACGTCCGAGGCTCTTAATTCTCTCTCAATTCCTCTCTGCCGGTTTTTTTGATAGTCCTTAATATTAAACACCAGATCTCGGAGAAGCTCTAGCCGAATGGGATCCATGTTTCTTCCAGCCAGACCTCCATACTTAAAAGTGGAGCCCGAATCTTGTTTCTTACTCCTTTCAAGTCCAAATGTCCCCAAAGCTCCAACTTCCACCTTAATCAGATTTGTAATCCTTGGATCTTCAGACCTCCACATAAGGAGATCTCTCCGTTCTTCAATCTCCAATTCAAACCAGATTTTCAACATCAAGTTCTTATTTTCCTTTGTAGCCATCATGTCAGGCCTCTGGCTCTCCTTTGTCATCTGCAGCATTACAGCTCCTCCTTCCTTTTCCTCAGGAACAACATATATCTCTTTCTCCACACTCTCAAAGTTCTCAAGTTTCTCTTCTTGTCCAGCTGCATGGACTTCCTGAGTCAAGTCCTTATCAAATTCAATGAGTTTATTTACTGTTAAATCCAGAGTTGCAACATTTGTAGCCAAAACATCAATTTGGCCTTGTAACTTTCCCAAGAGAACAAAACTCTGTCCAATTTAGCATGTATTTTCCCTCCTTCAGCCATTCTTGTAATGTCCCAAAAACCCCTCTAGAGGGATTTTGGTTACTTAAAATTCCTTCCAGTTCAAATCCAAAAGTCAAGTTAGTTTATATCAATTCTTCCTTGTTTTCAACAAATTATAACCAAATTGTAACAAATATAACCAGCAGAGACAACAGAAACAAAGTTCTCTTTTTCAGTCTTGACAGCTAATTTGACAGCTGTCAAACTCTTCAATACATCTTCAACAGGCTCTCTCGCGGATCACTCCCGGGTCCGGGGGGGTGGCACTTCAGCTCCCAAAATTAGCTCTTATCCTCCAGTAAAATTACTTATACTGCCAAATCGTGAAATTAATGTCTTTTGCCCAATAAACAAGAAAAAATTCTCTCGACCTTAGTTAGCTGATCCTTGCTTTAGATTATTTACAAGACGGGGAGACGGACTTCCTGTTTGCGCCTTCCCCGATCGTGCCTAATTCAAAAAAAAATTTTCTTTGTAAATCCAATTTCCGTACTACTCACGGGTTGTTGCTTTTAAAGTCCAATTGTTCACAAGAAGAAGTCAGGGCTCTCCGACCATGGCATGCGGCTTCACTCCGCAGGAGAAGCAGTCGACTCTCAGCACCGCGCCGCTCACCCCGTCCCCCGTTCCGAAGCCTTTAAAAAGGCTCCTTCGCGGGTCGGGGGGGCGCAAATGGTGCCCGCCGAGTCACCAAGTTCACAGGCTTCACCGCCTGTGATTTCTGAGGGTCCCCGCGTCGCCGCCGCGGCAAGACCCAACTCCTGCGGAGCCGATTCCCTCCGGAGCTCGGAGGGAATCCGCCATTAGCCGATGGCGCTAACCCGGAAGTCTCTTGCCTTGAGAGAGTCTTTAAACCTGTTTTGTTTACCACCAGCATTACGCTTTCCCTTTTAAGTTCAGAATAGTGTAGTTGCTGTGGAAGACGATCATCAGACATCCGCACAACATGACCAGTCCAACGAAGTTGATGTTGAAGAATCATTGCTTCAACACCGGTGATCTTTGCTTCTTCCAATACACTGGCATTAGTTCGCCTGTCTTCCCAAGTGATTTGTACAATTTTTCGGAGACACTGTTGATGGAATCTTTCTTTTCTTTTCTTTTTAAAATAATTTTAAAGAATTTTCAACATAACAAATTATCAAAACATATCGTCTTCATTTCTCCCCATTTTTCCCTCCATGCTCCCCAAGAAGAACCCTCCCTCCTCTCCCCCCAAAGACGTCCCTCAGCCTCTCTCTCTGATTTTTCAACACGTTATTCTCTGCATATTGTAAAAATTGTAACGATCCTTATCTATCTATTATGTTAATAATCAATAAATTTGTGTATGTTTATTCAAAACCTGCCAAGGAGTCCAATTCATTTTGTTGTTTTTTTAAGTAGTTTGTAAAAAGTTCCCATTCTTCTTTAAAGTCACAGTTGTCCTTGTCTCACAGTTTTTATGCCAATTTCACCAATTCTGCATAATCTATCAATTTCTCTTGCCACTGTTCTTTTGTCGGGATTTCCTCATTCTTCCATCCTTGTGCTATTAAGTTCATTATTTTCCTTGGCAGGTCTTTCCCTACAATCGCTAAAAAATGCTTCTGGTTTTTTTTTACAAATGTTAATTTAAACATTTTCTTCAACTCATTATATATCATTTCCCAAAAAATTTTAATTTCTCTACATTCCCACCACATATGGTAAAAAGTCCCTTCTTTTTCTTTACACTTCCAGCATACGTTTGACCCGGTTTTGTACATTCTTGCAATCTGTACTGGTGTTATAGAGAGCCAGTGTGGTGTAGTGGTTAAGAGCGGTAGATCTGTAATCTGGTGAACCGGGTTCGCGTCTCCGCTCCTCCACATGCAGCTGCTAGGTGACTTCTTTGAAGTCTCTCAGCCCCACTCACCTCACAGTGTTTGTTGTGGGGGAGGAAGGGAAAGGAGAATGTTAGCCGCTTTGAGACTCCTGAAGGGGAGTGATAAAGCGGGATATCAAATCCAAACTCTTCTTCTTCTTCCTCTTCTTCTATACCATCTATACATGATTTTCATATAATTTTCTTTCAAAAGAGAACAGTCTGTAAATTTTAATTCTATTCTCCACAATTTTTCCCAATCTTCAAATTGTATGTTATGTCCTATATCTTGTGCCCATTTGATAATGACCTATTTCACCTCATCTTTTGTTTCCCATTCTAGCAGAATAATATATGCACCCTTCAGCAACTTCACTTTCCCTTCTATAACTTCCTTTTGAAATCTAGAAGTAGTATAACTATATCCTTATTGTCTTCTTTGTATATCTCGTGTAATTGCCTGTAATGTAACCAACTCTGAAAATGATCTTTTATTTCCTCATACTCTTTTAGCTTCCATTTTCCTTCTTGGTCCTTTAGTAAGTCACTGTATGTAAGCCACTTTCCTTTTTTACCAAGTGGCTTGAGCAGTGAAGCTTCAAGTGGTGAAAGCCACCAGGGTGTCTTCTGTTCTATCTTTATATCGCTCCCAAACCCTCATTAATGATTTCCTAATTATATGATTATAAAATCCTTTATGTACTTTTCCTTTCCCATACCATAGATATGCATGCCATCAGAATCTATTGTCATGACCAGGGGTCTGCAACCCGCGGCTCCAGAGCCACATGTGGCTCTTTTACACCTTTGCCGCGGCTCCGGGGCGGATACTAGCGAGGGGAGGAGGCGCATTGTGCGCCCCGACACTCCCCACTGTGGCGGGCACTGTACTGGCTGTGATGTCGCATGGGGGCAGTGCGTGCGTTAGTGACGCACCGTCCCGACGTCACCTTCCCGCCTGCTGTCAGATCGTGGCTCCGGAGATATATTTGTGTTTTTTTTATAAAGATATTTATTAAATTTCCAATTTTATGCAAACAAAAAGAAAAAAGCAAAAAGAAAAAAACCACATACAGTTCTCAATACTTAGTTTTCAATGACATATTTCCCTGACCTCCTCATACCTCCCCTTCTTGTATTCCAATTCAAATTATTTACTCAGCAAATCCTTATCTCAAAACATTAGAGCTGAAAACCCCTTAATTTCAATCCAACATCATTCAACATTCTTTAATTTTTCAATATTTCTGTAAGTAGTCCTTAAATTTCTTCCAATCTTCTTCCGCCGACTCTTCTCCCTGGTCACAGATTCTGCCAGTTATTTCTGCCAATCCCATACAGTCTATCATCTTCATCTGCCATTCTTCCAGAGTGGGTAAATCTGGATGTCAGGGGCTCAGGAGCAGAAGCACAGGGGAGAGAGGAAATGGAGAGCGAAGGGGAAGAATCTGAGGGCAGTGTAGGGGAGTATGACAGTGACCCGAGAGATTCCATGAGCTTCTCCAGCGAATCAGAAGATTCCCAGAAGGGGGCGCCTATGGTCAGGGCAAGGGGGGTCCCAGGGGGGACGCACCAGAAACAAGGGGCCAGCGGGGACTCCCAAAGCAGCAGCGGGAGATCAGGACCAGCTTCCCCACCAGAGCGTAGTGGGGGGGAAGAGTCCCATGTGTCAGGACCAGCGTATCCTCCAGCGGGGAGAGAAGATGAGTCAGGGCTGACCACGCCTCTGTCGGAGAGTGGGGGAACGGAGGGGAGGTCAGTTCCAGCTAGCCTCCCCGAAGGGGGAAGCAGTGACAGGAGCAGTGTAACGGTCAGGAGGAAGGTTGCCGGCTGGGCGCGCGCGCCAAGTTCGAATGTACAGGCGCGCGGGACAGCAGAAAACCCGGATTGGGAACCAGGTCCTAAAGCCCGCCGGAGGCAGGGGGAAGACTCAGGGGACTCAGCATCAGAAGAGTCTAGGAAGGGCGAGACCCCGACGGACAGGCGGAACCAGAGGAGGAAAGAGCAAAGGAAGAGGTGGAGCAAGGCTAGAGTCTTAAACTGGTGTCTGGGGGGAGGAGATTCAGACGGAGCTTCAGCGGTCTAGAGTTTGAGACGTAGAGCTGCACGCTGCGGCTGTGAAAGCGAAACTGAACTTCAATAAAGACTTTCATACATAACAACGAACCGGCGTTGGTCCTTTGTGAGCTGGGACCTTGGGCAGCTCTGACACTTGCGTCTTCCAATACTTTGCAATAAGTATTCTTGCTGCTGTTGTAGCATACATAAAAAACGTTCTGTCCTTCTTTAACACCAATTGGCCAACCATGCCCAAGAGAAAGGCCTCTGGTTTCTTCAAGAAGGTATATTTAAATACCTTTTTCAATTCATTATATATCATTTCCCAGAAAGCCTTAATCCTAGGGCACGTCCACCAAAGGTGAAAGAATGTACCTTCGTTTTCCTTACATTTCCAACATTTATTATCGGGCAAATGATAGATTTTTGCAAGCTTGACTGGGGTCATGTACCACCTGTATATCATTTTCATAATATTCTCTCTTAAGGCATTACATGCCGTAAACTTCATACCTGTGGTCCATAACTGTTCCCAGTCAGCAAACATAATATTATGTCCAACGTCTTGTGCCCATTTAATCATTACAGATTTAACCGTCTCATCCTGAGTATTCCATTTCAACAGCAAATTATACATTTTTGACAAAGTCTTAGTTTTGGGTTCTAACACTTCTGTTTCCAATTTGGATTTTTCCACCTGGAAACCAACTTTCTTATCCAAATTATAAGCCTCCATTATCTGATAATAATGAAGCCAGTCTCACACTTTATCTTTTAATTTCTCAAAACTCTGCAATTTCAGTCTGTCCCCTTCTTGCTCCAAAATTTCCCAATAGTTTGGCCATTTGGCCTCCATATTGAGTTTTTTCTGAGCCTTAGCCTCCATTGGTGACAACCACCTTGGGGTTTTATTTTCCAATAAATCCTTATATCTAAACCAAACATTAAACAATGCTTTCCTGACAATACGTTTTTTAAATGCTTTATGTGCTTTAACCTTGTCGTACCACAGATATGCATGCCACCCAAAAACGTTGTTAAAACCTTCTAAATCCAAAATGTCTGTATTCTCAAGAAGCAGCCAGTCTTTCATAGTAGAGTTTGAAGTCTGGCAGGGCAAATCCACCCCTTTCCTTTACATCAGTTAATATCTTAAATTTTATTCTAGGCTTCTTGCCCTGCCAGACAAATTTAGAAATGTCTTTCTGCCACTTCTTGAAACAGTCCATTTTGTCCAAAATTTGCAATGTTTGAAACAAAAACAACATTCTAGGCAATACATTCATCTTTATAACTGCAATTTGACCCAACAAGGAAAGCTTCAAATTTGACCAAATTTCTAAATCTTTTTTCACTTCAGCCCAACATTTTTCATAATTATCTTTAAACAAATTCCCATTTTTAGCTGTCATATTAATCCCCAGGTACTTCACTTTCTTAACCACACTCAGACCTGTTTCATTCTGAAACTTCTCTCTTTCAATCGGTGTTAAGTTTTTCTCAAGAACCTTAGTTTTTAACTTGTTCAATTTGAATCCTGCAACCTGACCAAATTCTTGAATTAATTCTAGAACTCTTTTAGTACTAGATTCTGGCTCCTGTAGTGTCAAAACTAGGTCATCTGCAAATGCTCTCAATTTATACTGTTTAGCTCCGACCTGTACACCTTTAACCATCCGGTCCCTTCTAATCATATTCAGCAAAACCTCCAGGACCGATATAAAAAGCAAAGGGGAAATTGGGCATCCCTGTCGTGTCCCTTTTTCTATCTTAAATTGTTCCGTAACCACATTATTTACAATTAATTTGGCCTTTTGTTCAGAATATATTGCACCTATACCATTCTCAAAGCCATGGCCTACCCCCATACCCTGTAGGTTCTTTTTCATAAAACTCCAAGAAATATTGTCAAAGGCTTTCTCCGCATCCACAAATATCAGAACTGCTTTAGTGTTTATATTCACTTCTAGCTTTTTCAGAATGTCAATTATATTCCTCAGGTTATCAGATAAATGTCTTCCCGGAAGAAAGCCCGCTTGGTCCTTGTGAATCTCTTCAATCAATACTTTTTTCAGTCTCTTAGCCAAAATATCAGCAAAAATTTTGTAATCCACATTTAGTAGGGATATGGGACGGTAGTTCCTAAATTGAGTCTTTTCAGTCTCTGTTTTTGGTATTAGTGTAATATAGGCCTCTTTCCACGATTCTGGTGCCCTTTTCCCTTCCAAAATTTCATTGCAGACTTCCTTCAAAGGTTGTAATAGCCACTCTTTCAAAAATCTGTAGTAGCTGGAAGTCAACCCATCCGGTCCTGGAGACTTGCCTACTTGCATATTTTGAATGGCACCTTCTATCTCCTGGTCAGATATTTTGCAATTCAACATTAGTTTACTTTCTTGTGAAATTTTTTGTAATCCATTTATCTTCAAAAATCGGTCAATGTCCATTTCGTTCTGTGGCCCTTGTGCATATAATTGTTTAAAGTACTTCTGGAAGCAATTTCTAATCTCAATTGGATTATGTATGTCTTTTCCTTCTACTTCTAAATTTGTAATGGTGTTTAATTTTTGTCTTTTTTTCAATTGCCAAGCCAATAGTTTCCCACATTTGTTCGCAGATTCAAATGTCTTTTGTCTCATTTGTTTAATTTTCCATTCTATTTCCTGATTCATCAATTCCATATATTGTACTTGATATAGCTTTATTTCTTTCAAGATCTCCTGTGACTTTGGCTTTACTCTCAGTTTTTTCTCTCCTTTTATTTTTTCCAAAATTTTATCCTTTTTCTCATTTCGGCTTCTCTTTTTTATTGCATTCTGTTGAATCAGGAACCCTCTCATCACAGCTTTACTTGCGTCCCAAATTACTCTTTTTTCAACATTGGTAGTCATATTTATTTCGAAATAGTCTCTCAAAGTTTTTTGGGCCTTTTTATATACTTCTTCATCTCTAAATAAAGTGTCATTCATCCTCCATCTAAAGGAACTGGGTGTTATTTGCTTCATCTCCATCTTTACAGCATTATGGTCTGAGCAAGTTTTAGGGCAGATTTCCACTTTTTTAATCTTTGGTGCCATTCCTCTAGTAATCCAGATTTGGTCAATTCTAGTCCATGTCATCTTAGCTTCAGAGAAGAAAGTTCCCTCTCTCCCCAGGGGGTTCTTAGTTCTCCAGATGTCAATCAAGTCCATATTGTCAGTCAATTCAAAAAAAGTTTTTGGTAATCTACCATCTTTAATGACTACCTGTTTTTGTACCTTATCCATATTTGTAGATACAACTCCATTCATGTCCCCCATCAAGATTATATTATAGTCCATATAGTCCAGAAGAACCTCATGCAACTTCTTAAAAAAATCAGATTTCCCCTCGTTCGGTGCGTACACCCCTACAATCAAAAATTTCTCTCCTTGAAATTGAATTTCAATAGCCAAATATCTTCCTTGTTCATCTTTAAAAATTTGTTTCGGTGAGAGTTTCTCCTTTGCATATATCACCACTCCTCTCTTTTTGACCTTGTCAGACGAAATAAATTCTTGTCCCAATCTCTTATTAATAAGTATTTTCCTGTGTAGCCTCATTACATGTGTTTCCTGTAAACAAATCAAGTCCAGTTGTTCTTTTCTTAATATATGAAAGACACTTTTTCTCTTTCGAGGGGAATTAAGCCCATTACAATTCCAACTTAGAAGTTGCAGAGCCATGGTGAGTTACTTGTTCTTCCCTCCGACTGCCCCGAGTTGTTCTTCTTCTTCTGTTGGTGGTATGTCTTTCCCTGGTTCAACAAGTCCAAATGATAAATTTGCTATGTCCACAATTCCTTTTCCTGATGCAGTTGGTTCCTCTCCAGCTTCCACTTCCTTCTGTAAGTCCTCTTCGTGATCATTCAAAAATTTGTCTTTATCATTCACTGTCCTTATTCTTATTTTTCTTCCTTTATATTTGAAAGATAGACCTTGGGGAAATTCCCATCTGAAAAGTATTCTATTTCTTCTCAATAAACCCACAAGATCTCTATAGTGGGCCCTTACATCCAAGATATACTTGGGTATATCCTTGAAGATCTCCACAAATGAATCTTCAATTTCCAGAGTTCTTTGATAGTGCAAATTTAAAATTTTGTCTCTTTCTTCCTTTGTTCTTAAGGTAATCAAACAGTCTCTTGCTCTGTTTTTTCTTTGTATTCTACCAATCCTAAATGCACTCACTATCTTAAACTCTTCCTTCCCCAGGTCCTGTTGCCAAAAGTCTGTAAATTCCTTTGTAAGGAAGTCTGCCAAATTGTCTTTCTCACTTTCCGGTACTGCTCTGAGTCTTAAATTCCTCTCTTTCCCTTGTAATTCAATCATAGACAGTGTCAAATCATGATCCTCAAGTTTCTTAATAACCGGTGGTATCTTCTCTTGGACAGCGGTTGCAATTTCCTTAGCTTCCTCAGCTAACTTCCGAGTCGAGGCCGATTCCTCCAATAATTTTTCAATAGACTGTGTATTAGAATTCACCTTCTTTCCCAGTTCATTTATACTTGCAGTGTTCAAATCAATTTTTACTGAGGCCTCAGCTACTTGTTTATTTGTCTCTGCAACCTGTTTATTTGTCTCTGCAACCTGTTTAGCTAAGTTTTCGAGAGATGCATTAATTTTACCAAGTGCCTGAGCCAGTAGGTCTTCTGATGACATAGCCTTTAGCTTAACCTGCAAAGCAGCAGCTCCCGCTGTGCCTGCTGCTCCGGATGTTGAAGCCCTTCTCTGCTGTGTAGTGTCAGTTTTGTATTGTCTACCAGACCTGAGAATTTTTTCCTGTGTCAGCTCTATCTTCCCTTTCTCATTTGCCATAGCACTCCCATACAAAGTCCAAGGTCAGTCTCACGCCTGGTAACTTTGTTTTGAAAAGGAATTTTCCAGGCTAAGTTGCTTAGTGGCTTAATCCTTGCTACAACATAATCTCCTCTAGCGGGACACACTTTCAACTTCACTTGCAACTTTTAAAGCAAATATAGTCCTTATAAGTCCCCCTTATCCCTTAAAAAGCCACAGTTTCAATTAAAAGTTACTTTTTGGTCCAAATCCGTTCAGAAAGCAATTGTATCCTTTCACAGAGTATCAGTGTTCTTTACCCTTAACGCGTTGACAGCTGTCAAAAGCAGTCCGTTCCCAGGTTTTGGAGGCAGCAGATATAACTTTACTTCCCTCTATCCTTGCAGGTAAATAATGCTCAAAATTCTCCCCTCCACCCCTGCAAACAGGAGGGGGATCGCTTTTTTGGTGATGGATTTGGAATCTTTAAGAAACGTCTTTCAAAGTTACAGCTTTACAATCTCTTTGCTTTGCTCTATTTACAAGCCGGGAAAGGCAGATTTCCTGTTTATACCTTTCCCGTTTCGGTACCTAATTAGCTCAATTTTTCTTCAATTTTAATTTCTTGCTCCTACTCACGGGTAGTTGCTTTAAGTCCCAATTGTCCAGAAAGGAACGGAGATATATTTGTTTTAAATGTCGCAATGGTTTTGCGGCTCCAAGTTTTTTTTTTCTTCGGAAACGGGTCCAAGTGGCTCTTTTTGTCTTAAAGGTTGCAGACCCCTGGTCATGACCTTCCAAATCCAATGCTCCTTGATTTTCCAGTTTTATCCAGTCCCTAATCCATACCAAACATGCAACCTCATAATACAATTTAAGGTTTGGGAGGGCAAAACTGCCTTTTTCTTTTATATCTGTAAGTAACTTATGCTTTATCCTTGGCCTTTTGCCCCCCCCCCCAGAAAAACTTTGAAATTTCCTTCTGCCATTTTTTAAGGCAATCATCTTTCACCATTACTGGGAGTGACTGGAAAAGAAATAGCATTTTTGGCAAAACATTCATTTTTGTTGTTGTTGTTTAGTCGTTTAGTCGTGTCCGACTCTTTGTGACCCCATGGACCAGGGAACGCCAGGCACCTCTGTCCTCCACTGCCTCCCGCAGTTTGGTCAAACTCATGCTGGTAACCTCGAAAACACTATCCAACCATCTCGTCCTCTGTCGCCCCCTTCTCCTTGTGCCCTCCATCTTTCCCAACATCACGGTCTTCTCCAGGGAGTCTTCTCTTCTCATGAGGTGGCCAAAGTACTGGAGCCTCAGCTTCACGATCTGTCCTTCCAGTGAGCACTCAGGGCTGATTTCCTTCAGAATGGAGAGGTTTGATCTTCTTGCAGTCCATGGGACTCTCAAGAGTCTCCTCCAGCACCAGAATTCAAACGCATCAATTCTTCGGCAATCAGCCTTCTTTATCGTCCAGGTCTCACTTCCATACATCACTACTGGGAAAACCATGGCTTTAACTATACGAACCTTTGTTGGCAAGGTGATGTCTCTACTTCTCAAGATGCTGTCTAGGCCTGTCATTGCCCTTCTCCCAAGAAGCAGGCGTCTTTTAATTTTGTGACTGCTGTCATCATCTGCAGTGATCATGGAGCCCAAGAAAGTAAAATCTCTCACTGCCTCCATTTCTTCCCCTTCTTGATGTCAAACATATCCCTAAATATTTGACCTTTTTATGAACTTCTATCTCGATACTTTGCTCCAACTCTTTTTTCTCTTCTTCCTTCAGATTTTTTAACTAATAACATAGTTTTATTCCTATTTAATTTAAATCCTGCCACTTCCCCAAATCTCTGAATCTTTTCTATGACTCTAAGGAGAGAACTCTTGATGGAATCTTTCCAGGAGTTGGAGATGGCGTTTATAAGTGGTCCATGTTACTATGAAAGGCTTGGAGATGGAGCGGATTTCCAGCCAACCTTCCAATTACGAAACGCTCCCGGTTCAGTGAGCAGCAGCAAAAGACGCCTTCCTTAAATTGCGCCCCCCCCCCAAAAAAAAGAATCACTCGGCACGTTTGACCTTTCTTATCCAACAACGAAACGTTCTCTCTTTCCGTTTCGTAGGTCTATGCTCCCTTTCCAGCAACTGAGGGCGGAAAGCAGGCGAGTCGCTGCTCTGGGAGAGCGGTGGATTGTGGGAGCGGAAGCTGCTCCTGGCCCAAAGGGGATGCGGGAATCGAGTCTCTACAAGACGACTTCCGGCTCTCTATTGAAGGAAAGAGGCTTGCGGGCCCCGAAGGTGCGGCCAGGGAGAGAAGCAGGGCCCCTTCAGCCCGCCACCTTCCTTCAAAAGAAGAGGTTGCTTGTCCTCATGGTTCTCAAGGAAGGACGCGCGCATATTCCTGCACTGCAGCGGGTTGGACTGGATGACCCTCAGGGTCCCTTCCAATTCTATACGAGATTTTCTCCTTGCCCTCCGAGCGCGAGGTGGGCGGGGCCGCCTTCCTTGGCCCCGCCCCATCCCATAATCCCCCTGGCTCTCCGCTCCCTCCCCCCCGGCCTGCCTTTGCTCTGGAAACCTCCATGTGCTGAGCAGGAGCAGCGGGACTCGCTGCCGACCAAAGCGGATGGCTCCTCCGACAGGTGATTTTGGGGTGCAAAGCAGGCGCGCCGGGGTCGGCAAGGGGGGTCTGGGACGGGGGGGCAGAGCCAGGAAGGCTGGGGTCCCCCCCATCTTCCCATTTGGACTTGCCCGGGTGAATTTCAGCCCTACCTGCCAACAAGCTTCCTTCCTTCCACCTCGCTCTCTGTCTTTCCACAATTCTTGCCAAAAAACGTCACCGACTGGATATCTGCCTGCTATGCTTGAGGTGCGCAGGGCCTTCCCTTTGGCACCCCGTCCTGGCTTGGGTGGGCTTGGCTGGCACCATCCCTGCCGCCCTGGGAGTTGGCAGAGGAACAGAGGGAGGGGAGCAGCCCAGGATCGGCAGGGGCTGGGAGCGGGGAGGGAGCTCTGGGCTTCTGCTCCTCACCGCTGAGCCCTTGAGGGGCACCAGATGCCGAGCATGAGCAATGTGCCGACCGCCTAAGAATGTCAGAACCATGTAGCCCAGGTTCCTTTTCTCACAGGGCCAAGCAGATGCCCCCAAGGGGAACTCAGCCAGCGGGATTTCAACACAAGAGCGACTTTCCCCTCCCTTGTGTGGTTTCCAGCAACTGGGATTCAGAAGCAACTGGGGAGGCCAGAGCAGAGATATTGTGGCTAAGAGCCATTGACAGAGCATGAATTTGTCCAGTCCTCTTTTAAAGCAGTCTAGTTTGCTGGCTGCTGCTGCTTCCTTTGGCAGGGAGTTCCGCAGATCCCCGGCCACTGGCGCTCGGAAGCAGTGCTGCCTCCAACTGTGGGGGCACGGCAGAGCTATCCTGGCATTGTCCTCTCCATGAATTTGTCTGACCCTGTTTCTAAGCTGTCTAGGCTGGTGGCTGCCTCCTGGGGCGGAGAGTTCGGCAGATTCCCAGCCACTGATATTCAGGATCCTACTAGCCTTGGCAGTGGCGAGAAACCCTTTATTTTCCCATTCCTGCTTGCTTGATGCCCCCTCTCTACCCCTTTTTTTCCAAAAAATTTTTATTGGTTTTCCAAATTTATAATAAACACAAAAGAAAAACAATACAATAGACAAACAAACATATATCTTAACTGTTAAAATCCCAATTTAAATAACATTATTAAGTGACTTCCTCAGATCCCCCCAACTGTGTTTCCATAATACTCATTTTAGCAATTTTCCAATATCCACTTTCAAATAGAATTAACTTATTCCATTAACATCTTTCTTTCTTTTCATAATGTTCTCAATCCATAATGTTATACAATCAATCTATTTTACTCCTAGGCCGATTTGGTACTTACAAGTAGTTCTACTTAAATTATGTTAGAATATCTAGCCAAATAGTCCTTAAATTTCTTCCATTCTTCTTGATGCTCCTCCTCCTTCTGATCGCGGATTCTTCCAGTTAGGTCAGCCAGCTCCAAAAAGTACACCAACTTCATCTGCCATTCCTCCACTGTTGGCATTTCTTGTAGCTTCCAATTTTTGGCTAACAAAATTCTTGCTGCAGTTGTGGCATACAAAAAGCCCCCTCTCTGCCCCTTCCCTACCCAGACAGCGCCATGGAGGCTGCAGCACCCCCGTGCCCGGCCAGCCACCTCCGCTGGGACCTGACAGCTGCACAGATCCAGGACGCTACGGCCAAGCTGATCGAGAAGACCAAGCGGGTGTACGACACGGTGGGTGCCCTCGCGCAGGGCGACATCTCCTACGAGAACACGCTGGGCGCCCTGGCCGCCGTGGAGGTGGAGTACACGGGTAAGTCCAGAGGGGGCGCTGAAGGCGCATAATTTCCACACAATAGGAATCCTGGAAGCTATAGTTTGCTGGGAGTGCTGGGAACTTCGGCACTGGGAGAAGCTGCGGTTACTGGAACCGATGCTAAGGATACAATAACCTTTCAAAGGTGTTTGTGGGAAGGGGTGGGGGGAAGGAAGATTCTTAATAATAATAATAGTTAAATTTGTATCCTATTCATCTGTAGATCTCAGGGCTGTTAGGATATATAATTATGTATTGATTTGTGTGTTTTCGCTCTAGTTTTTAGTATGTGTATTGTGTTTCTATCTTGTATTTTTATGGTGCAAGCCTCCTGGAGGTAGAATCACAGGGGAATACTGTTGGAAGGGACCCTAGGGGTCATCCAGTCCAACCCCCTTTAATGGAGGAAACCTTTTGCCCAAGCTGGGGCTCGAACCCATGACCCTGAGCTGAAAAGTCTCTTGCTGTACTGACTGAGGTATCCTCCTTTTGCTCTATGGATGGAGGACGGGAGACAAGAATGAAATGAAATGCACTAGGTTCCAGGGGGCTGGAGCCGTGATACTAAAAGCCCCATTGTTAGTCAAAGTGAGCGTAGCTCTGTGGCACAAGGTGCTCTCTGCATGGGTCCGTGGGTGGGTAGGGGGCCGAGAGTTTGCCTGACAGCCACCTTTCCCTCTTCCCCTCCCAGTTCAGCGGAACATGCTAGACTTCCCACAACACGTGTCTCCCTGCAAGGAGGTTCGTGCGGCCAGCACTGAGGCCGACAAGAAGCTCTCCGAGTTTGACGTGGAGATGAGCATGCGGCGGGACGTTTACCAGCGCATCATCTGGCTGCAGGTCAGGATGCAGGTGGTGCCCCAAAGTGGGGCGGGGAGGGGGTGGGACCGGTGCTAGAACTCCCCCAGGTGCCAGGCGCTTGCCCAGTTGCAACCATGCAGAGTTCTCTGGGCACCACTTTGGCGACTGACATCTCCCTCTGGCTGGCCTCTCCAGGTTTCTTTTTTTATTTTTATTTTTTATTGAATGTTACAGTTTTTTCATCATCAGAATCATTATTTCAAAAACAAAATACATTACAAATCCTCAACCCCCCCCCCCCCCGTGACTTCCCTCAACTTCCTTTTCTGGTTTTTTGGCATATTATATCTCCCTGCTTATTGGTTATTCTTTAAAAAATTTAAAGTAATTATTATTCTCTTATCATTTTAACATCCTATTTCTATTTCACATTTCTTATGTTGATTGCAAGTGTTTAATCAAACCTTGCAAGTGAGTCCATTTCTTTACATTGATTCTGTAAAGTTTATATAAATGGTTCCCAGTCTTTCTTAAAATCTCTATTGTCTTTGTCTTTCCATTAGTTTTGCCATTTCAGCGTATTCCGTCAGTTTCCATTCTTCTTTAGCTGGTATTTCAGCACTTTTCCTTCTTTATCAGGCTTCCTCAATCTCGGCCCTCCAGATGTTTTTGGCCTACAACTCCCATGATCCCTAGCTAGCGGGACCAGTGGTCAGGGATGATGGGAATTGTAGTCTCAAAACATCTGGAGGGCCGAGGTTGAGGAAGCCTGATCTTTGTGCTAGCAACATCCTAGCCGTAGTTGTAGCATACATGAAAAGTTTTTTCTTCTCTTTCAGCAAAACTTGACCTGAAATGCCTAACAAAAAGGCTTCTGGGTTTTTCACAAAAGTTAGCGTAAACATTTTCTTCAATTCATTATAAATCATTTCCCAATATTTTAAAATTAGTTTACAATTCAACCACATATGAAAGAATGTACCCTCTTTTTCTTCACATTTCCAACACTTATTGGGGGAAATAATTAATTGCCCAGCACTTGCAGTTATATTAGAGATCGATATTATTTTTATTATCTGTTGTTCTTTAGCATTACCTGACCTTTTCTGCTGACTTGCTTCCAGGTTTCTTAAGCAGGTCAGTAGAAAAGGTCAGGTAATGCTAAAGAACAACAGATAATAAAAAATAATATTGATCTCTAATATAACTGCAAGTCCTAGGCAATTATTTCCATGCAACTTTACACACATCTAACTTTCTAAGTAAAACTAAATTGTATTAATTTAACCAACTCATTTTTGGGCTGTCAGGCCTCACAGATGCCTGTTTTGGTATTCAGGCATCTGTATCCTAGAATCCTAGAAGGGACCCCCAGGGGTCATCCAGCCCAACCCCTCACAATGCAGGAATCTCAGCCAAAGAATCCCTGACAGAAGCCACCCAAGCTCTGCTTAGAAACCTCCAAGGAAGGAGAGTCCACCACTCAATGAATTTTTATTAAACTGATATATATGTGGCCATTAGCCTAAATATCGGAGTTGCACAAGTCAGGCATCTTGAGTTTTTCAGCTTTCCAAAAATGAGGGGTGCTAAAAAATTGTAACATGAATTGGGAAATTGAAAGATATTTTTATTTTCCCTTTTCAGAAGGTAAAATGGAAATT
Source organism: Podarcis raffonei (assembly GCF_027172205.1). Taxonomy (NCBI): domain Eukaryota; kingdom Metazoa; phylum Chordata; class Lepidosauria; order Squamata; family Lacertidae; genus Podarcis; species Podarcis raffonei. The sequence goes on along the minus strand of NC_070619.1, from coordinate 619,477 downwards.
CTTTGGTTTCCTGAAAGATGTTTTGGTGCTTCTTCATCTAACCTAGAGTTGCCTAGCTAAATGTTGTCCAATACATAGAAATCGTTAAAAATGACAGCTGAGTCTGGCAGTTATATGGTAGATTATTAAAGTTATTTATTATTAAAATTACTTGGTTTTACCTGACATTTTTAGAAGGCAAAGAGGATACTTGGTTTTGCTTAGGAAGTAAAATTTCTCTAAAAATGATTGCTGTATATTTGCAGTTATTATGTTTGTTTGTTGTTTTGTGTTCCATGATCTTTTCAGATGGTAAAATGGATGTTCTTTGGTTTTCCAGAAGCAGTTTTGGTGTTTCTTGGTCAACCACAAAATTACAAGCAGATTTGCTCACACCCAAAACCCTGTTTTTTAAAGACCCCTCCCTGAAGAAATTTGCAAAAATTAAGTTTAATTCAGCTTTTCATATGGAAGCATGAGGACTAGAGTCTTGCTTTATTGGTAGGCTCCAGGCTGCAGCTCCGTTTACAGAAATTAAGTTTTGCCCTACCATGAGCTTTAAAATCTGAATGTGCATTAAGTGAAATGGGTGTAGGTGTTGCTCTCAGCCCTTGGGGCAGAGCTGGTGTGTGGCAGCAGTGCAGAGCGTGGGCTGTGAACCTGGAAAATCCAGTTTGCAAAGCAGCTCTCCTCTGAAGATCCATCTTCGCCCTTTGGCTGAGTAGGCTCAGAGCTCCTGACCAACTTTTCTCAACCTTATGGGGAAATAATAATAATAATAATAATAATAATAATAATAATAATAATAATAATAGCTGTTATTACCATTATTGTAAGTCCTGGCCTATTTTCTGAACTGCTTTAAGTGGTTTAGAGGTGAAATAATAACAACAACAATAATTATTATTAGTAATACAGTGGTACCTTGGTTCTCAAACTTAATCCGTTCCAGAAGTCCGTTCCAAAACCAAGGCATGCTTTCCCATAGAAATTAATGCAAAACAAATTAATCCCTTAAAAACAACCCCTAAAACAGCAATTTAACATGAATTTTACTATCTAACGAGACCATTGATCCATAAAATGAAAGCAATAATCAATGTACTGTACTCTAAAATAAATAAGACAGTATTGTAGATGATAAAAATGAAAATTAATTTTTTTCTTACCTGCACTGATGACAGTCATTGTTTGCAAGGGGGGCTTTTATCCATTTCTGCAGAGACACAATCGATCAGGAGCTGAACTGGGTTCCACACAGTCACCAAAACAAATGAACCGAAAAAGCCTCAAAAACAAAAATGCAAAATAAATAGCAAAAACAAAAGTGCCAAACTTAATCCGTTTGTGAAGTCTGTTTGACTTCTGAAATGTTCGGAAACCGAGGTGCAGGAGCCCCAGAAACAATAGCCAACAGTTGTATCACATGTTCAGCTTCCGAAAACACTTCCTTCCGGGTTTTTGGAGTTTGAGAACCAAGGTACCATTGTAATTATTTGATTTGTTGCTTCCTTGCAGGAGAAGCTGGAGAACAGCTCCCTGAAGCCGGAAGCGAAGCGATACCTTGAGCGCCTGATCAAGCTGGGCCGGCGGAGTGGCCTCCATCTCCCCGAGGAGACGCAGGAGGTGGGAGACATTTGCCCGGGGGGGGACGACCCTGAGGGTCACCTGGCCTCCCAGGGGCACAGCTGGACTCAAGAGGCAAATCCGTGGCTCCTCTTGGGGAGGCTTGGAAGCGAAGGGAACGGAGCTGGCCGAATGCTGCGATTCCTGCCTTGCAGTGGGTTGGACTGGATGACCCTTGGGGTCCCTTCCAGCCCCCCCATTCTCTCATCCCAGCGGGGCTGGAGGGACGCCCCTGCCAGGTCGAAAGAGGCCTGGGAGGATGATGCGCAGCCTGAGACGAGGGACCCCTTCTTCCTCTCGTGAATTCACGGAGGCCTTTTAGCAAGTAAACTGCCCTGCGTGGATCGTGGGAATACGTGGGATCGGGAGCCAGGGGTGAGGGCGGGGGGGGGGGTTGTTGGGGAGAAGCCAACTCGGCTCGGGGCCTTTTGCTGCCTCCAACCCCATTTCCCCCTTTCGCCCAGAAAATCAAAGAGATAAAAAAAAGGCTGAGCGTCCTCTGCATCGACTTCAACAAGAACCTCAATGAGGACACGACCGTCCTGCCCTTCTCCCGGGAAGAGCTGGGTAAGGGCGGGGCAACGGGTGTCCCTCGGGTGCCATTGGGGGCAAAGCGGGTTGGACTAGATGACCCTTGGGGTTCCCTTCCAACTCTACCTTTCCATGATTCTTCATATCTGGGATAGCTCATTCGGTAGAGCAGGAGACTCTTAATCTTGGGGTTGTGGGTTCAAAAACCACCTTAGGCAAGATTCCTGCCTTGCAGGGGGTTGGGCTGGATGACCCTCAGGGGTCCCTTCCAACTCTCAGCCAAGCCCAATAATTTTCTCAACTGTTTCTCCCAGGTATGCATAGAAATAATTCTACTTGTTGTTAGATTACAGATTAATGTTATTTTGCTTAGAAAGGGTAAATGATTGCCAAGTACTCACCATTATATTACAGTTTCATTTTGTCATTTATTATTATTATTCCTGACCTTTTCAGAGGATACAATCTCCAGAAGCAGATTAAGTGTATAAAAGCATCAGTGCATAGCGTAATAATAAAATAATCCCAGTAACCCAATAATGGATGCCAGGCGCCATGAAGCCTGCAATCCTCGCATGAAACTTGTACAGTTAAAGCGTCTAGTCCTCTGTGAGGCTCACCCCCTGGGCCCCTTTGCCCGCCACCCATGGGTGCCCTTGTCCTCCCTTGCAGGGGGTCTCCCTGAGGACTTCCTGAGTTCCCTGGAGAAGACTGAGGAGGGGAACCTGAAGGTGACCCTGAAGTACCCCCACTATTTCCCCCTGATGAAGAAGTGCCACGTTCCAGAGACGCGGAGGCTGGTGGAGAAGCAGTTCAACTCCCGCTGCAAGGAGGTAGAAGGCAGCACAAACCAAACAAATAAACGCCTTTTCTGCTTTCTGCTCGGAGAACGGCTCCCTTTCTCCCTGCATATCTCTGCTGTCACATGAAAACTCGGCAGGGACTCGTTTCAGCAAACTTGCAATCCAAATTTTGTCCCTCGCTCTTTAAAAGCCATCTGAGTTGGTGTCCTGTGGCAGTGAGTTCCGCAGATGGACCCTCTGCCGTTTTGCCCGCCCTGACCCTCCTGGCATTCTGCTTTCTTGCATGTCACGAGTTCGAGTTTACGATACAGGGAGGAAAACCTCCCTGCACGATTCCATTTTCTTTGTTGAGGGTTTTGCTGCAGCTTCGTGTTTCCTTACATTTCTCAGAATGTCTGTTTCTCCATGTAGTTGATGATAAAGGCCTTTTCTGAAAGGGGGGGAATAAAAGGGGCTTCTTTGCGGTCTCCCCCACTGGCTGCCTCACCGCCTCCCCCCCTCCCTCCGGTTGCCACAGGAGAACTGCCTGATCCTGAAGGAACTGGTGGATCTGCGGGCGAAGAAGGCGGCTCTGCTGGGATTTGAGAATCACGCCGACTTCGTCCTGGAGATGAACATGGCCAAGGACTGCCAGACGGTGGCCTCTTTCCTGGGTATGGCGTTTCCGCAGATGGCGAGCACATGGCTTCAGCCCCAAAGAAAGCGGGATGGTTGAAGGGTCTCCTAGGACTGCAGAAGTGGAAGGGACCCCAGGGGGTCATCTATCCCAGCCCGCTGCAAGGCAGGAATCTCCACTAAAGAATCTGTTAAAAACCTCCAAGGAAGAAGAGGCCTTCCAATAGGTGCAAGGAAGTCTCTCCATTGTTTGTATTTCTTATTTGCGTGTTTAGAAAACCTTTGACTAAAATTCTTCATTAACAATAGTTATTTTTGAAAGCCAGAGGAGGTTCACAGACCCCTCCCCTGCTTTTCTGCTCCGGAGGGCAGGACCCGAACCAACGGATTCAGAAGGTGGTGGACTCTGCTTTGGAGGATTTTAAGCAGCTGTCCATCAGGGATTCTTTTGCTGAGATTCTTGCCTCGCAGGGGGTGGGTCTGGATGCCCCCTGGGGGTCCCCCAACCTTCCATTCTGTGGTTCTTCAGCTGAGCTTACTGCTTGGCAGGGGCGTGGTCTAGTTGACCCTGGGGTGTCTGTGGTTCTTCAGCCGAGCTTCCTGCCCAGCACAGGGTTGGTCTGGATGACCCCCAGGGGACCCTGCAACCCTCCTGCACTCTTCTCTCCCCCCCCCCCGTAGATGAGCTGGCAGCCAAGCTGCGTGTGCTGGGCGAGCAGGAGCGGGCCCTGATGCTGTCCCTGAAGCGCCAGGAGTGCGAGCAGCGCGGCCTGCCCTTTGACGGGCGCCTCCATGCCTGGGACCTGCGCTTCTACATGAACCGGGTTCAGGAGACGCTTTACCAGGTGGACCAGAACCTGCTCAAGGAGTTCTTCCCCATGGAGGTGGTGACGGCCGGCCTGCTGGGTATCTACCAGGAGTTGCTGGGGCTCACCTTCCGCCTGGAGGAGGGGGCCCCCGCCTGGCACCCCGACGTCCAGCTCTACGCCGTGCAGGACGCCCACTCCGGCCAGGCCGTTGGGAAGTTCTATCTGGACCTCTACCCAAGGTGAGTCAAAGAGCGTGCTTCTAGTCTTCATGGGCCAGCAGCCCATAGAGCCAAAGAAGCTGGGTAGACTGCCTCTGCAGCTGGAGGCTCCATAGTAAGAACCCGGGGCTGGATCAGCCCAGCAGCCCAACATCCTGACCTCACAGCAGCAAAATGCCCCATAGAACCGAGGAATCCAGAGTTGCTGTCTCTGGAGCTGGAGGCTCCAGAAAAGAGCTTTGCTGCTGGACCAGACCTGAAGGGGGCCCAGCCGGCCTGGCCTCATAGTGGCCAGGTGCCCCCAAAGACCCAGGATTCCAGATCGACTGCCTCTGGAGCTGGAGGCTCCATCAAGGCATCCGAAGACTCCCAGAGCACCCTGGTCCCAAAGTAGCCGACCAGAAGCCCTCCAAGGGAAGAATTTTGGTTGCTCTGTTAATCGCTAAACAGCAATTGTTTCATCAATGATTTGTAATTGCTTCACTGATGATTTGTTACTTATTTTCTAAGACTTGTGCTGCATTTAGGATGTTATTTTACACGTTCACCAGTTAATGGTTGTAAAAGGTTAGGCATTCATCAGGATGGGAATTGGCAAAGAAATAAAATCTAGCAATCAGTCCAGAAGCCCCAAGGGGTCCTGAGCACACCAGCCCTGCCTCCAGCTGCTGTCCCCGCCTTCTGGTTCTGCCATCCCAGGAGGCCTCAAGGAAGAGCCTGGCTGCCGCCTTGGGCCAAAGTCCAGCCCTGCTTCCTGTCCTTGCTGGAGTCCAGATAGACTGTCCTTGGCCCCGGAGGCTCCAGCCGCCAGAGCGTATCAGAAGCGCAGCGTGGGAAGGGACCCCCAGCCCAGCCGGCTGCTCTGCCACAGGCTCTCCTTTGTCCCCGGAGCAGGGAGGGGAAGTATGGCCACGCAGCCTGCTTTGGTCTGCAGCCCGGCTGCCTTCTCCCCGACGGCAGCCGCCAGATCTCTGTGGCAGCCATGGTGGCCAACTTCACGAAGCCCACGCAGAACGCGCCTTCGTTGCTGCAGCACGACGAGGTGGAGACCTACTTCCACGAGTTTGGGCACGTCATGCACCAGCTCTGCTCGCAGGTGAGAGGCCGACCCAGGAGCCCTTGGCCTCGGTCTTCTGGGCTGGAAAATGGGTCCGAGGTCAAGTTGCTGAATTTTCCAACCTTTGAAAATGAGGGGTGCTAGAAAGCGGTGAAGCAGCCTGGGATTGGAAAGGTATTTGGGCTAAATTAGTGTGATTTAGTGTTGCCTGTTGGGTAAAACGTGTGAAACAGTGTGTAGGAATCATTAAAAATGATTGCCAAGTATTGAATGGCAGAGTTGGAAGGGACACCACAAGGTCATCTAGTCCAACCCCATGCAGGTACACAAGTATCCATGGCAGGTGGCCCCCCCACGGCAGCGTCACATAGTGGTTAGAGTGTCAGACTAGGTCCTGGAAGTGACCTCAAATCCCCCGCACTCAGCCTTGAAGCCTAGCCTGCCTCACATGGTTGTAGGGATGCAAACAGGACAAAGACTTGGGAGAGACCAGGGTTTGAATTCCCCCACCTTGGTCATGAAGCTTAATGACTAACCTTGGAGTTAGTCAGAGCCTCTCTCTCGGCCCCAACCTGCCTCACCGTGTTGTGCGGGTTAAATGAGGCCTGAGTGAGTTCAAATGCTTCCTACTTAGCCAGGAAGCGCTCAGCCCCTTCCTCTCTGCCCCCGGACAGGCGGACTTTGCCATGTTCAGTGGGACCCACGTGGAGAGGGACTTCGTAGAGGCTCCGTCGCAGATGCTGGAGAACTGGGTGTGGGAGAAGGAGCCCCTGCGGCGGATGTCCACGCACTACAAGAACAGCGTGCCCATCCCAGACCAGCTGCTGGAGAAGCTCATCAAGTCCCGACAGGCCAACACAGGTAGGCAGCGTCCCCAGGTGGCTGCACGGGAAGGAGCAATAACACCTGCAAAAGCATGCCTGGAATCTTAGCATTGGAGGGGGCCCAGGGGGTCATCCATCCAACCCCCTGCAAGGCAGGAATATTTCGCTCAACGCAAGATTCAAACCCACAACCCTGAGATTAAGAGCCTCAGGTTCTACTGACTGAGCTCTCCCAGATCAAAAGCTTATCAATAAAAAATAACTTGCTGGGAAAGAATCTTGGATGCTGAACTATCCAGTAGCTTTCTTTCTCCATTTAAAACATTTGTATGTGTGTACGAATTCAAATTAAATCCTTTTGATGCATCATAGCAGCACCATACAGATAAGCAAGGAAATATCCCCTTTAACCCAGAAGCCGGTGTTTAGGCAATGCATGCAAGACTGATTAGTTTATTTTGTTTCATTTATTTATTTATTTAATAGTTAATCAGCTTCCGCATCCCAGACTCCTCTTCATAAAGAAGGCCACACACAGTTTTTGGGAACCAGGAAATTCCTAACCCAAAGCGAGTCCTCTAGCCTTTGTTCTTAGCTTTTTGAACCTTCCTCTGGTTTAATTCAGTTGTGGGCTTTCCCCCCAGAACTGGATGGGCCAAAAGGCTCCCTGGCCATTTGGGGCAGGGGATGGGGACCCCAGAGCCCCCTGCCCCACTTTCCCCTTTTCTTCCTCCTCCTCCTCTCTCTCCAGGACTCTTCAACCTGCGGCAGATCGTCCTGGCCAAGGTCGACCAGGCTTTGCACACACAGATGGACGCCGACCCTGCGGAGGAGTACGCCCGGCAGTGTGACAAGATCCTGGGCGTCCCTGCAACCCCAGGTAACAGGCAGAGGAGGCTGCGGGGAACAGCTAAATCTGGTCAAGATCAGTGCAGTTTAGAAATCTGGTCAGATTCCGTGCCGCTTTGAAAGGTTTCACCTGCCCTCTTAATCCCAAGGGGGCTGATGCTCTCCTCCTCTTTGGTCTTGGGTTGCAATCTTTTGTTTTTACTTGTTTTAGTCTTCCTTGACTTTTTTTTCTTTTGCCATTCCAATGTTTCCTTTTGGTCAAAGTTCTATTATTATATCCTTTTTTGGTGTGGGTCCGTGAGAATGACGCATGGAAACGAAAAGATGGAGAACTAAACCGCAAAATGGTCACGTAGGGCAAGTTTCGTTGCAGGAGGGTGGAAACAGCCGAGTCCCAGTGAAGGAAGACCACCCGCGTAGTCAGAGTATGTGTCACAAAGGAATGCCAAACCATAGAAGAAGCACCTGTAGGTTCTAGTCCTCACTGACCTCTCCACCGAGACCTCCTTTTCTCCATTATATTTTCTCTTCCAGGGAGATTCTGTGGTGGGATTTGGGCTGTTTCCCATGGAGATGCAATGCCCCACACAGACTATTGGTTGGACTAGATGGCCCTTGGGGGTCCCTTCCAACCTGACAATTCTGTGTCTAAGGGAAGGGTCCCCCAAGGCTCTCCTAACCTTCTCCCTGCATTGCCCCTTGCAAGGTACGAACATGCCGGCGACGTTTGGCCACCTCGCAGGGGGCTACGATGCCCAGTACTACGGCTACCTCTGGAGCGAGGTCTACTCCATGGACATGTTCTACACCCGCTTCAAGAAAGAAGGCGTCATGAACCACAAGGTAGGCAGGGAGCCCTCTGTTCCCATCGCCTCTCGTCCTTCAAGCCTCTGCTGCTTGTGCATAGCCAACCAGAGCTGCCTGTGCCGCTCACCTGCCAGCCAAGAGCCTGGAATGGCCTTTGGCAAGCACTGGGTCCCGGGGAACTCCCTGCCACTGGGGATCAAAGTGAAAACCCTTCTACTCCACCAGGACTATTACAGTTAACAGTGGTGAATGGACAACCATGTTTAACTTTATGAAGTTTTATGAAACAGCCTTATGCATTTTTTATATATAACAACAACAACAACAAAACAACAACAACAACAAACAACAACAACAACAAAATAATAATAATAATAATAATAATAATAATAATAATAATTTTTTATTATTTGTACCCAGCCCATCTGGCTCGGTTTCCCCAGCCACTCTGGGCGGCTTCCACAAAGACAAAAAAGACACTAAGATGTCACACATTAAAAACTTCTCTGAACAGGGAAGTTTATATAAATAAATTTTATTAAGGTTAGTAGAGAAAAATACAAAACAATATCTTTCCCCCTAGGTACAATAAAAGCATAAAAAGTGTGGCAGAAAGAAATAAAAAGAGTAGAAAGGAGGAGAGAGAGAGAGAGAGAGAGAGAGAAATCAGCAGTGTGCAAACACTTTTATGCCGGAGAGGGCAGAGCCTCTGCACCCGCTGCTTTTCCCATTGCATGTCCCGGAAGTGGCAGTTTATTGCAAGGCTTCTCAGGAGCTTCTGGACTCTCCTTCCCTGGAGGTGTTTCAGCAGAGGCTGGGTGGCTGCCTGTCTTGGATGCTTTAGCTGAGATTCCTGCATTGCCGGGGGTTGGGCTAGATAACCCCTGGGGGCCCCTTCCAACTCTTGAGTCTCTGATTTTGACCCGGCTTCTCTCTGGCTCTTTTCTAGGTGGGCATGGACTACCGGAACTGCATCCTGCGTCCCGGCGGCTCCCTCGATGCCTCCGACATGCTGCTCCGCTTCCTTGGCCGGAATCCCAGGCAGGATGCTTTCCTGGCCAGCAAGGGTCTTGCCGCCGACCCCACCAGCCCCCCCTCGTCCTGCTGAGACTTCCCCCTGCCCACCTCCTGGCTGGGGGGCACTTGCAAGTCCTGCTGGCGGCCTGCTTGTAGAAATAGCCTTGGGAGTGGGGGGGTCCTCCTGGTTCTGGAGGGAAGGGGTCTCTTGGCTTCCTGATTCCCTCCTTGGCCCACCCCCAGAGCCCCAACAAACAAAATTTCTCTAAACCCATCTGACTCCTCCCCCCCCTGAGAAAATATAGTTTGCAAGGAAAAGGATTGTGCTTTTAACAATTGGTTTGGAGCTCTGATTCTTTCCTGCCCTTGGGCGGGGGCTGGAGTTTGCTGCCGCTTGCAAGTGGATCCCTGGCCTAGATCAGTCAGATCCAGGGCTCTTGTAGAAGTGTAAAGCGCCAAGCAGAGTTGCTCAAGGCAAGACGGGAAGGTGCTGCCCTGCCCTGTGTCTTCTGCTGCAGCCCCTTCTCCTCGATTTTCCTGCGGGGGACATTCACTCGCAGAGGCACCCCCTGGGTTTGCTGCCTCCTGAGAGCTCCTGCCGCAGCGCACAGCGTCTGATGGAAGGCTGCATGCATTATTGCAGCGGGGGAGGGGGGCTCCTCTTTCCTTCCCTCCATTTCTCTGATTTCCATTGGGCTAAAATTATTCCTATTCTTGCTTTGACACCCTTTGGAATCGATCTTAAGCCCCAAATCTTAGCTCTGTGTATCAATTTAGCAGTGCAGGTTTGATGCAGTTTGCACAACCGTTCATTTGAGGCTGTTCTCAATGCTGGGTATTTGGGGGGGGCAGGGAGCAAACCCCAGTTGACATCACCCCGTGGGGTTTTGTGCAGCACAAAATGGCCCCTCTTCTCCAAAGGAGGGCAATCATCGCCTCTCAGGAAGCAGCCGTCTATCAAAAAGACCCTTACGGTTTTTAAGGCGGGACGGAAGCCATCGCGGCGCAGAGATTTGGTCTCAATTGAGATCCTGAAGGGGGACCCCCCCCCAATCTCTGCCTTGGCCCGGCCAGCCACTCCATGCAGCAGCTGTCTGGGCCCCCTGTTTTCATATCCGTCTAACATGGATTGCGGATCGAGTTCTCTCCCGGCGGAAGCAAAAGGGTCCTGTGGACACAGCTCGTCGTCTTAGCAGCAGCAGCCGGGGCTGAGGTTGGACGGCCAATAAAGGGTTTTTGAGATTTTCGTTTGGGGCTGGACTTGGCATCCTTGATGGAGGGGAGAAGGCAGCTTACAAAGGTGTAGGCCACGTTGTCTTGGGTGTGATTCTGTGGAGAGTGTGTGTGTGTGTGTGTGTGTGTGTGTGTGTGTAAGGGAGAGGAAAGAGAGGGAAGGAAGAGGGGAGCCTCTAAACCCCCAGATTGTCTGAGTTCCCCTCTTGTACTTCCTTGCAATAGACCTGATCCCCATGCACAGAGCACTGCGCCCTTTTCATAGAAGCGTGGTGCTGAGAGGGACCCCGAGTGTCATCCAGCCCAACCCGCTGCAATGCAGGTGTCTTGGCTCCAGCAGTGCCAGCTGCAATGCCCACCACTGTCCTTTAGGGGGCAGCCCGGGCACTTCCATGCGCTCCAGAGACATCTGGGGGGTGCTGAGCATCCTTTGTCTGCAAAAACCCAGATCTCTGAGGAGGGGAGGAGGTCGGTGTTAATTTTAGGCCAGGCTCCATTTACAAACAGTGTTTATTAAAAGCCAGAGGGGTGTTTCTTCGTGCACACGGGGGGGGGGGAGGATTAGGTTTGTGGCTGGAGCACCACTGTGTGCTGGAGTGGCCCAGGGCGCCTTATTCTGGGCACGCAGACGGGGCTAAATTTGTCCCTGGGGTGGGGGTCAGATTCCTGGGCTGCCGGCCTCCTCGTCTGTCTCGCCTGCCTCTGGACGCCTTGCCCTTCCTAGCATTTTGGCCAAATCTGCGCTTCCACTCCTAGCCCCCAAAACCCCCCACTATTTTTGGCCCGTGGGTCTCCGCATGCTGCTCTCCTTGGGGGGGCCTTGCAATCATCTCCCGGCTTACATTTCATGCCTGGACCCCTGGAGATGGAAGAGTGGGGGGTGCTGGCAAGTGGGTGGGGGGTCCATATCAGGTCCAAAACAAGTGTGACCTTATTAGGGCACAGGATTGAAGCCGGGGGCTGGGGAGAGAGATTGTCCCCGCAATGTTGGCATGCCCTGCAGCTCCTGATTGTCATCTTGGCCTCTTAAACACCAAATTATTTTATTTTGGGTGAGGGTCCCTTGATTCCATCAGCCCCTCCAGCATTTCTCCTATAAAAATCAGGACATCTTCTCCATCAGGAAGCTTCTGGCACATTTGAGCTCACCACACACATCGGCATCACAGAATTGTAGAGTTGGAAGGGACCCCGAGGGCCATCTAGTCCAACTCCCTGCAAGGCAGGAATATGCAGCTGTCCCCTGTGGGGACTGAACCGGCCACCGTGGCCTTGTCAGCACCAGGTTCTCACCAACAGAGCTGCTGTTGTGTCCTGGGCTGCCTCTTGCAGTGAAGGAGCAGGCCAGAGATTGTAAAAAGCCCTCACCCTTCTTTCTGGGGCTGCTGTCAAGAATTGAACTGGCGACCTTCTGCAATGGAAAGCTGGCGTCTGTGTGGCCCTTGTGGGAACAGGGTGCTGGGCTAGATGGGCCCTTAATCTCAGGGTCGTGGGTTCGAGCCCCATGTTGGGCAAAAGATTCCTGCATTGCAGAGGGTTGGGCTGGATGGCCCTCAGGGGTCCCTTCCATTCTATGATTTTGCAGGCTTTGCTGCATCTCTCTTCTCAGGCTTGCTAGAGAGGTTAAAAGCAACAAAAAAGGCTTTTATGGGTATGTTCGTAGCAAAAGGAAGAACAAAGAAACAGTGGGGTCACTCAGAGGAGAAGATGGTGAAATGCAAACAGGGGACACAGAAAGGGCTGAACTCCTCAATGCCTTCTTTGCCTCAGTCTTCTCCGATAAAGAAAACAATGCCCGACCTGAAGAATTTGGAGCAAATGATTCAGCAGAGGAAACACAGCCCAGAATAACTAAGGAGATAGTACAAGAATACTTGGCTAGTCTAGATGTATTCAAGTCTCCAGGGCCAGATGAACTGCATCCAAGAGTATTAAAAGAACTGGCAGATGTGATTTCAGAACCACTGGCAGTCATCTTTGAGAATTCCTGGAGAACAGGCGAAGTCCCGGCAGACTGGAGGAGGGCAAATGTTGTCCCTATTTTCAAAAAGGGGAAAAGAGAGGACCCAAATAATTACCGCCCAGTCAGTCTGACATCAATACCAGGGAAGATTCTGGAGCAGATCATTAAGCAAACAGTCTGTGAGCACCTAGAAAGGAATGCTGTGATCACCAATAGTCAGCATGGATTTCTGAAAAATAAGTCATGTCAGACTAACCTGATCTCATTTTTTGACAGAATTACAAGCCTGGTAGATGAAGGGAACGCAGTGGATGTAGCCTACCTTGATTTCAGCAAGGCATTTGACAAGGTGCCCCATGATATTCTTGTAAAGAAGCTGGTAAAATGTGGTCTTGACTATGCTACCACTCAGTGGATTTGTAACTGGCTGACTGACCGAACCCAAAGGGTGCTCATCAATGGTTCCTCTTCATCCTGGAGAAGAGTGACTAGTGGGGTGCCACAGGGTTCTGTCTTGGGCCCGGTCTTATTCAACATCTTTATCAACGACTTGGATGATGGACTCAAGGGCATCCTGATCAAATTTGCAGATGACACCAAACTGGGAGGGGTGGCTAACACCCCAGAGGACAGGATCACACTTCAAAACGACCTTGACAGATTAGAGAACTGGGCCAAAACAAACAAGATGAATTTTAACAGGGAGAAATGTAAAGTATTGCACTTGGGCAAAAAAAATGAGAGGCACAAATACAAGATGGGTGACACCTGGCTTGAGAGCACTACATGTGAAAAGGATCTAGGAGTCTTGGTTGACCACAAACTTGACATGAGCCAACAGTGTGACGCGGCAGCTAAAAAAGCCAATGCAATTCTGGGCTGCATCAATAGGAGTATAGCATCTAGATCAAGGGAAGTAATAGTGCCACTGTATTCTGCTCTGGTCAGACCTCACCTGGAGTACTGTGTCCAGTTCTGGGCACCACAGTTCAAGAAGGACATTGACAAACTGGAACGTGTCCAGAGGAGGGCAACCAAAATGGTCAAAGGCCTGGAAACGATGCCTTATGAGGAACGGCTAAGGGAGCTGGGCATGTTTAGCCTGGAGAAGAGGAGGTTAAGGGGTGATATGATAGCCATGTTCAAATATATAAAAGGATGTCACATAGAGGAGGGAGAAAGGTTGTTTTCTGCTGCTCCAGAGAAGTGGACACGGAGCAATGGATCCAAACTACAAGAAAGAAGATTCCACCTAAACATTAGGAAGAACTTCCTGACAGTAAGAGCTGTTCGACAGTGGAATTTGCTGCCAAGGAGTGTGGTGGAGTCTCCTTCTTTGGAGGTCTTTAAGCAGAGGCTTGACAACCATATGTCAGGAGTGCTCTGATGGTGTTTCCTGCTTGGCAGGGGGTTGGACTCGATGGCCCTTGTGGTCTCTTCCAACTCTATGATTCTATGATTCTATGATTCTATGATTCTATGATTCTCTTCTCTTCTCTCCCTGCCTTGAGCCCAAATGTTGTGTCTGCTCCTTTCTCTCCCCATGCCTTTCTCTGGCTGAAATAGCAGCACCAAATTAACTGCACTCAGACAGGAGTTCACAGGGTGGTGCAGGGGCGGGCCTGCTCTGTGTGCATAGAGAATGCATTGAAAGCACTGCATCACGGGGTTGGACAGGATGACCCTTGGGGGACCCTTCCAACTCTACAGTGCTGTTTCTATGGAATTGCCGGTTCCAGGAGTGAATCAGGTGCATCTCACCCGGGGATGTGGAGGCCCTTGCCCCATATGTGCCAATGCAGGAGGCACCAAGCCCCACAAAAGCCCCCCCCCCTGCCAACATCTGTTGCCACGGTTCCAGCAGCCAAGACTGGTGGGATGGGAGACGAGGGACGGGGCCTCTGGCCTCCTTTTTAACCCAGAGAATGTTCAACGTCCCGCTGCGTGTGATCGTACTTATTTCAGGGCAGCTGTAAACTCAGAACACATTTAGCATAGTTTACTGTCCTGGAAGGGAAGGCATGGGCCGTGTGTCTGAGCCTGTTGGGTGCACAGAGCCCCACACCATATCCAGCCCAGGGCCCTGTCCTCACAGGGAACCTTGGGATCCCGATAGACTGCCTGTGGGCCTGGAGGTTCCATAAGAAGAGCCTGGTTGTGGGATCAGGCCAAAGAGGCTCTCTGCAGTGACATCTAAGCACCTAGGAATTGAGAGACTGCCTCTGGGGCTGGAGGTTCCATAGAAGACAATATGGTCAAAGGGGGCCCATCCTTGTGGCTGATTAGCTGCTTTCTCTGTGCAAAGGTCAGAGGGGGCAGGGCTTCTGTTGAGGTAGGGGATTAGCTGTGGGAGGAGCTTGTCAGAGCTTGTAGGGCAGCGGCGCGCGCCTAGCGGCGCGCGCAGTTTGATCCATCTTTTAGATTTAGGGGAGCTAGTCTCAAACGTTTGTTGGGGGAGATATAGGTTTATTTGGGGGGATTTATTTGTCCTGTCTTCACGCTTTTTATGATGGAGGACCGCTGTAGTCACCCCCAACGACACCTTCTCAAGATGGAGGGTGAGGGAACAGCTGCAGTCGCCTGTGGTTCCTGCGCAATGTTTGCCATCTTGCCAAAGGTTGCAGGCAGCTTTACCTGCAGCAATTGCATGTTGATTGCCCTCTTAAAAGACAAAGTCCAGCAACTGGAGGAACGTGTAGCTACGCTCCAAAGAATTAGAGAGCTGGAGCTCTTCTTGGAAGCAACAGAGCACACCGTCTCCACCAAGGAGGAGACAGGGGACTCCCCTGAGAAGGAGGCTAGTTCACCAACACAGGAGCCAGATATATGGAGAAACGTGACTCAAAGAAGTAGGAGGCCCAGGGTTCGCTCTGATTGTTTAGAAATACGCAATCGCTTTGAGGTCCTCTCCCCTAGCATGGAAGACGAAGAGCAGACTCCATTTGAGGATCTCTCCCTCATTACAGTCGATCAGGTATATGAAGACGAGCAGCAAAGGCAGTCTTCAGGGAATGTGCAGGCGACCTTGGAACGGACAGCTCACGGAAGAACCCCGACCAGACCTAAGAGGAGGCGTGTAGTGGTGATAGGGGATTCCCTACTGAGGGGAACAGAAGCAGTGATCTGTGGGCCTGACAAGATGTCTCGGGAAGTGTGCTGTCTCCCCGGGGCTAAGATCCAAGATGTAACTGAACGACTGCAAGGAATCATAAAACCCACTGACAAATACCCCTTCCTCTTGGTTCATGTGGGAACCAATGACACTGCAAGCAATAGCCTCCAGAAGATCAAAAGAGATTACGAGGCTCTGGGCAGGAAATTGAAGCAATTAAATGCACAAATTGTCATCTCATCTGTCCTCCCAGTTGAACGACGTGGCCCAGGGAGAGAGGGAAAAATAGTGGAAGTGAACAACTGGCTTCGCAAATGGTGTAAACAGGAACGGTTTGGATTCTTAGATCACGGAATGCAGTTTCTTGAAGATGGACTTCTGGCAAGCGATGGGCTGCACCTCACAACGGTTGGTAGGAATGTTTTTGCAAAAAATCTCAGAAACCTCATCAGGAGGGCTTTAAACTGACTAATGTGGGGGAGGGAGACAGTGCTCCTGAAGGTAGGAGTCTATCAATTGATGAAGATGATCATCCAAATGTCATAGACCGAATGGAGCAAACAGCACGCAGACCTAGTGGTGGGAGGAAAAAATCCTTAAATAAGAGACACGGGGGAATGATTAATGGACTTCAATGTCTGTACACTAATGCGCAAAGTATGGGAAATAAACAAGATGAGCTTGAGCTCTTGGTACAGCAAACTAAATATGACATAATAGGCATCACTGAAACCTGGTGGGATAAGTCCCACGATTGGAATGTAATAATGGAGGGATATAATCTATTTCAGAGAAACAGACCAGACAAGAAAGGAGGAGGAGTGGCGTTATATGTCAGGGATGTGTATACCTGTGAAGAGATCCAAGATTTAGAACCTCAAAGCCAAAGTGAGAGCATTTGGGTCAAAATTAAGGGAGAGAAGAATAACAGTGACCTCATTGTGGGAGTTTACTATAGATCCCCAAGCCAAACGGAGGACATAGATGATGCCTTCCTGGAACAGATGGCCAAGCATGCAAAAGGAAGGGAGATAGTAGTAATGGGGGACTTCAATTACCCGGATATTTGTTGGATGTCAAACTCAGCCAAGAGCATAAGGTCAAACAGATTCCTCACTGGCCTTGCAGACAACTTCATTGTCCAGAAAGTGGGAGAAGCTACAAGAGGAACAGCCATTTTAGATCTGGTCCTAACCAATGTTGATGACCTGGTTAGTGGGGTAGAAGTGGAAGGATCATTAGGCGCGAGTGATCATGCTCTTCTGAAGTTTACTATACAGCGGAAAGGAGCAGCCAAGCATACTAGGACTCAATTTCTCGACTTTAAGAAAGCCGACTTCATAAAACTTAGGGAAGTGCTGGGTGAGATCCCATGGACAGTAATACTAAAAGGAAAGGGAGTTCATGATGGCTGGGAGTTTGTTAAGAGGGAGATAGTAAAAGCACAACTTCAGGCAATACCAATGAGACGGAAACATGGAAGGTGCCTAAAGAAGCCAGGGTGGCTATCTAAAGAACTTTTAACTGAGTTAAGATTAAAAAAGGATGTGTACAAAAAATGGAAAAGGGGGGAAACCACCAAAGAGGAATTCAAACAAATAGCCAGCACGTGTAGACACAAAGTCAGAAAAGCTAAAGCACAGAATGAACTCAGGCTTGCTAGAGAGGTTAAAAGCAACAAAAAAGGCTTTTATGGGTATGTTCGTAGCAAAAGGAAGAACAAAGAAACAGTGGGGTCACTCAGAGGAGAAGATGGTGAAATGCAAACAGGGGACACAGAAAGGGCTGAACTCCTCAATGCCTTCTTTGCCTCAGTCTTCTCCGATAAAGAAAACAATGCCCGACCTGAAGAATTTGGAGCAAATGATTCAGCAGAGGAAACACAGCCCAGAATAACTAAGGAGATAGTACAAGAATACTTGGCTAGTCTAGATGTATTCAAGTCTCCAGGGCCAGATGAACTGCATCCAAGAGTATTAAAAGAACTGGCAGATGTGATTTCAGAACCACTGGCAGTCATCTTTGAGAATTCCTGGAGAACAGGCGAAGTCCCGGCAGACTGGAGGAGGGCAAATGTTGTCCCTATTTTCAAAAAGGGGAAAAGAGAGGACCCAAATAATTACCGCCCAGTCAGTCTGACATCAATACCAGGGAAGATTCTGGAGCAGATCATTAAGCAAACAGTCTGTGAGCACCTGGAAAGGAATGCTGTGATCACCAATAGTCAGCATGGATTTCTGAAAAATAAGTCATGTCAGACTAACCTGATCTCGTTTTTTGACAGAATTACAAGCCTGGTAGATGAAGGGAACGCAGTGGATGTAGCCTACCTTGATTTCAGCAAGGCATTTGACAAGGTGCCCCATGATATTCTTGTAAAGAAGCTGGTAAAATGCGGTCTTGACTATGCTACCACTCAGTGGATTTGTAACTGGCTGACTGACCGAACCCAAAGGGTGCTCATCAATGGTTCCTCTTCATCCTGGAGAAGAGTGACTAGTGGGGTGCCACAGGGTTCTGTCTTGGGCCCGGTCTTATTCAACATCTTTATCAACGACTTGGATGATGGACTCAAGGGCATCCTGATCAAATTTGCAGATGACACCAAACTGGGAGGGGTGGCTAACACCCCAGAGGACAGGAACACACTTCAAAACGACCTTGACAGATTAGAGAACTGGGCCAAAACAAACAAGATGAATTTTAACAGGGAGAAATGTAAAGTATTGCACTTGGGCAAAAAAAATGAGAGGCACAAATACAAGATGGGTGACACCTGGCTTGAGAGCACTACATGTGAAAAGGATCTAGGAGTCTTGGTTGACCACAAACTTGACATGAGCCAACAGTGTGACGCGGCAGCTAAAAAAGCCAATGCAATTCTGGGCTGCATCAATAGGAGTATAGCATCTAGATCAAGGGAAGTAATAGTGCCACTGTATTCTGCTCTGGTCAGACCTCACCTGGAGTACTGTGTCCAGTTCTGGGCACCACAGTTCAAGAAGGACATTGACAAACTGGAACGTGTCCAGAGGAGGGCAACCAAAATGGTCAAAGGCCTGGAAACGATGCCTTATGAGGAACGGCTAAGGGAGCTGGGCATGTTTAGCCTGGAGAAGAGGAGGTTAAGGGGTGATATGATAGCCATGTTCAAATATATAAAAGGATGTCACATAGAGGAGGGAGAAAGGTTGTTTTCTGCTGCTCCAGAGAAGCGGACACGGAGCAATGGATCCAAACTACAAGAAAGAAGATTCCACCTAAACATTAGGAAGAACTTCCTGACAGTAAGAGCTGTTCGACAGTGGAATTTGCTGCCAAGGAGTGTGGTGGAGTCTCCTTCTTTGGAGGTCTTTAAGCAGAGGCTTGACAACCATATGTCAGGAGTGCTCTGATGGTGTTTCCTGCTTGGCAGGGGGTTGGACTCGATGGCCCTTGTGGTCTCTTCCAACTCTATGATTCTATGATTCTATGATTCTAGTAAGCCACCAAGCAGGACCTGAGTGCCAGGCACTGCCCAGTGCTTGTTTCCCATTGTCTAGTATTCAGTGGTAGACTGCCCCTGGGCTTGGAGGCTCTACTATCTCATCCTGGTCTCATTCAGAAGCATTTGCTGTCTCCAAGAGGGGAGGGTGAGTGCAGCCATCACGGCTGCATAGCTGCAGTTCCAAGCTGGTCCCACCTGCGGTTTTGGCACCACACAGAGTGGAGGGCAAGGGGCAAGTCGGGGGGGGGGACTGCAGTTACAGGGGGGAGGCGGCTGGTGGAAATGCAGCCTGGAGACAAGAAGGTTCTTGAGCAGGACGTGTCTCCCTGGGGTACAAGCAGAAGGTCTCAGGTTTGATTCCTGACATCTCCTTGCCTGAAAGCCTGGACAGCTGCTGCTGGCCTGTGCAGACAATATGGAACCCAACTCCACAGCTTTGTATTAAGACCATGAGGACCAGAATCTTTATTTCCAAAGACAAGCTTGGTGGACAAGCACCTGGCTTTGTATGCAGGTCCCGGGGTTGAATGTTGCTCCTCTGAAACCCCCAGAAAGATCCTGACCAAGCCCGGGGGGGGGCAGGGCCTGATCCTCAGTGGAGCAGCCAATGCACGTGCCCCACAGCAGTCGCATTCCTGCGCTGTGTTTCCCCAGGAGGTGGTGACATGCTTGTCCCAAGGACCTTGTCGCTCCTGGAGGTTTAATCTGCAAGGGGCGGGGGCAGCGATGGGGGGTGGCCAGGCGACCTTGGCTGGAGTGACTTTTTCCCCACAGAGGGTGCGCAGCATCAACAGCCAGAGGGCCCCACTTCTCTGCTGAGGAGGAAGGATCTGCCCCGCAAGGATGGGTTTGCCCACCTCCCAGGGGAAGCTGATGGGGCAGGGAGGGTGTTTGCTCCCCCCCATTGGTCTGTACTTTTGAGATTACGGGATGTCTGCAAATCTGCCCTTTAAGTCAGAACGCTGATGACTTGAATCTTAGTAGTCCTTTGGGAATAAATACAAGTTTGTCTTCAAAACATGACTAGAATCTTGCTTTGCCCCAAAGTAAATGTTCAGAGAACCATAGAATGATAGATTTGGAAGGGACCCCAAGGGTCATCTAGTCCAACCCCCTGCAATGCAGGAACCATTTGCCCAATGTGGGGCTCAAACCTGCAAGCCTGAGATTAAGTCTCCTGACTGAGCTATCATAGCCAAGTGGCAGCTTGTTGGCCGGTCCTTTTGAGCCATCTCTGCTGGGCGGTGTAGACAATATGGAATGAGAGGCAGTGGACCTGGGAGAGACCTGGGTTCGAATTCCAACCCAGTTGTGTAGCCCCACCTTGGGCGCCTGTCGCTGGCTCTCAGCTTCACCTACCTCATAGGGTTGTTGTGGGGACAAAACATGAGAAAGAAGCCTGAGTCAAATGGTCTGAGTCACATTGCTTTAATTAAAAACAGGAATTTGGGAGGGAGCTGCTGTATCAGGACAGGGAACAGCTTAACACTCGCCGCAGTCGTCATCACCGCTGCTTGCCTGAGGTTGGCCATGGGCAAGAATCCTGCTCTGCCCACTAACCCCCCCCCCCATTTCTCCCATAGTCAGCTTGCACCCCACAGATCAAAACCCTCCAGCCACCAGAGACCCTCCTTCCCTCGTCTTGGGGGTCCCTTTACTTTTTCCTCCTCACCAGCTCCGCAGAACCACCACCCTCCAGCCTCCACAACCAGCATGGCAATGTGTGGGAAGCCCCACTCGACCCCAAACCCCCTCGCCCCCAACCACTGGCTGTCCAACCCCGCCGGGACCCACAGCTGCCTGGACCCACAACTGCCCCCTTTCTGTACCACTTGCTTATTATCCTCAGATTTCTAGAGTTGGAAGGGACCTCAAGAGTCATCCAGCCCAACGCCCTGCAATGCAGGAATATCCCACCCAACCTGAGATTCGAACCCGCAACCCAATCTGCCGTCTCCGCTGCCTCAGGCTTCATCCTGCCCTCACCACCTGCTTGCTCCTAGGCTGCTCCTTACAAGACACAAGGATCCTGCCTGGATTTCCAACCCTTGCACAGAGCCCCCACCACCACCTGGCCCCAACCCCACGTGGGGGGCAGAGCAGGATCTGGCCAGCAGCCTGTGAGTGACAGGGCAGGGAGTGTAAGCGGGCTCAGGGAAAGGGGGGTGCTGGGAGGGGTCTGCTACAGGCAGTGCAGCATGCTCAGGGCATAGCTGAGGCGCTCTCGCAAGGGGATCGTCCAACCTCGCAGGACCAGCGTCTCCAGCGGGAAGGTCCGGCTCTGGCGCTGCCGGTCCACGAAAGTCAGGAGGTACCCCCCAGCTGGCGTGGGGCTCAGCACAAGCTTGGTGCGGTCGTGGTAGAAGTTGACCTGGGAATGGGGGGCAGAAAGGGGAGGAAGTGAGGGATATGTAGAAACAACTTGGTGGGAAAGAAAAACCATAAGATAGAGACCCCTCCTCCCCACCCCACCCCACCCAGGTGACTCTTACCTGCAGGGTCCCGTCGCTGAAGAGCATCAAAAGTGCCTCCTGGGACTTTGCAAAGTGCAGGAGGCAGAGGTTGTCCAGCGAGGTGGTGGGACTTGCCTGCTGGTGACCCCCCTGGGGAAGGAGGAGGGGAAATTGTAGAATGGCAGAGATGGAAGTTAAAGCTATGGCTTTCCCAGTAGTGACGTATGGAAGTGAGAGCTGGACCATAAAAAAGGCTGATCGCCGAAGAATTGATGCTTTTGAATTCTGGTGCTGGAGGAGACTCTTGAGAGTCCCATGGACTGCAAGAAGATCAAACCTCTCCATTCTGAAGGAAATCAGCCCTGAGTGCTCACTGGAAGGGCAGATCCTGAAGCTGAGGCTCCAAGACTTTGGCCACCTCATGAGAAGAGAAGACTCCCTGGAAAAGACCCTGATGTTGGGAAAGATGGAAGGCACAAGGAGAAGGGGAGGACAGAGGACGAGATGGTGGGACAGTGTTCTTGAAGCTACAAACATGAGGGAGGCAGTGGAAGACAGGAGGGCCTGGCGTGCTCTGGTCCAGGGGGTCACGAAGAGGCGGACACAACCAAATGACTAAACAACAACAAGAAGAGATGGAAGGCCCCCTGAGGGTCATGTAGCCCAACCCCCTGCCAGGCAGGAATCTTTTGCCCAATGAGGCTTGAACCCACAACCCTGAAATTATGGGTCCCTTCCAACTCTACAGCAGTTTATTTTATATTGGATACAATTTTAAAAGAACTGGGGTTCAGGGGGGCACCCGCTCTCGTCTCCTAGCTGCTCGCCTCCCATCCTGCTCTGCTCACCTCCAGGAGTCGCTGCTGCATGTACCGGCTGAAGAAGTGGAGAACCCCCATTTTCATGGTCAGCGAAGGCGGCACGTCTCTCCGCGGGAAGGATGAGGCCTCGTGGAGCTTGGGGCAGTAGCAGACGCGCCTGGGGGGGTGCAGGGATTAGAGATTTTTAAGAAAACAGCAGGCAGCTCAAGCCAGCCTCTTTTCCTCTGCCCTCCTCTGCCCCTTCTGCGCTCACTGAGAGAGCAGGAAACAGGGTGGGGCGGCACTCACTGGCGTTGCGGGCAAAGCGCAATGTGGGTCCCATCAGCCAGGAGCACTCCAGTGGAGCCGTCCGAGAGCAGGTAGCTGAAGCCGTACTTGTTGGAGTAGTCGACCCACTTGGTGACCATCTGGACGGGTCCAGCCCTTGGGGGCCCCTCGGGATCCTCTTCCGCTGCAGAGAAGGCAGGAAGGAAACGTTCGGGCAGGGGGGGCGGAGGGAGGAGCTCAACTCCCCCCCCCCCAAAAAAAACCTCCTTTAGGTTTTATCTCCCTCCCTGCCTTTTCTAAAATCGGGTCTGTACTTTATAGCCTCCTAGGGGTGCAGCAAAAAACAAACAAACCTGCCTGCCTATTTGCAAAGCTAAGCAGGGTCGGCTGTGGTTTCAAATTGGGTGGAGGGGATGCAAGCTGAGATTCTTCCCTTGCAGGGGGTTTGGCTACATGACCCTCAGGGGACCCTTCTGATGTGTTGTTCGAGGGGGAAATAGTTCTTTCTTGTGCTTATTTTGTTATGTATTCCGTGGTTATTATATTGTAATTTAACATAGCTGACCACCCTGAGATCTGCAGATGAAGGGCAGGATACAAATTTAAATAACAAGAATTCTGCTGCACTGCTGCTGCTTCTGATCTGAATCCAATAATGGCAGAGTCGGAAGGGACCCCGAGGGACATCCAGCCCAACCCGCTGCTATGCAGGGATCTTTCGCCCAACGTGGGGCTCGAACCCATGGCCCTGAGATTAAGAGTCTCGAGCTCTACCAACCCAGCTCTCCCAGGTCAGAATAATAAGGGGCTCCTTTACTGACACCCCCCCCCAAATCTGGAAGAAATGAAGTCTGAAGATGGGACCCTCAACCTTCCTTTCCAAGAGGTCCAGTTTCTCACTCCTCCAAGGTGCTGCGCAGACATTTCCAGGCTGTGTGATGACATGAGGGTGACCCCAAAGGTGGCCATTTAAGTCGGGCAGAGACAGTCCCTTCCAGGGACAGGGGGTGGGAGGTCAGAACGCAGCCAGTTCCTGGGCCTGGGCATGCAAACAATAGGGAGCCTCACCCAGGGGGATGGTCTTCAGGCAGGTCCGCAGAACTTCATCCACTTTGGCCATCATGCTCCTCTCGGCATCGGCTGGAGGAGAGACAAGAGATGGAGTGAGAAGCAGCGGGCGCTGGGGGCAGACTCTCCACCCGCATCTCTGCCCCCCACAGCCTTCCAAACCCTGCAGGTTCCTGGCCCCCCATTTCCTGAGCGCTTAGCTCCATCCCTACACGGGACAGCCGAGATGGGAAGCTGCTGCAGCCTTGTCCAGAGCTGGGCTGTGCCTGGATATGAAGGTGCGTCCCAGCCCCACCCCTCTTCTCTTCCCTTCCTGCCCCAAATTCCAAATTAGAGGTTTTGGGGTTCAAATGTTGCAGCTCCCTTTCTGGAGGCCTCTTGGAGCCACCCCAGAGCAGCACAGAAGGAGGGTGCTGAGTTTGGGGTTGCCTTTGTCACTGACCCCCACAAGGCTCCCCAGGCTACTCCCTTCTTCCCAGCTCACACCTCCCTCTGGCTCTGTGGCCCAATTTTTCTGCATCTTTCAGCTCTGATAACCCCTGGAACCACAGAATGGTAGAACTGGAAGGGGACTCCAGGGGTCATCCAGCCCAACCCCCTGCAATGCAGAAACAGAGGACAGCCTCCTGTCATCCTGTCTGTTTGGGTCTCTGGCAAGCGGCCCTCAGGTTGGAAAAAGGAGCTGCTTTACTCCTGCTCTGCCCAATCAGGAGATCCCCCAGACTCAGCCGCAAGCACCCCAGTTCTTGGCCTCTGTGCTGCCACTCACCCGCCTCCCGGCTGACGTTCAAGGAGCCCCTCATGAGCAAGCAGACAGGGAAGGTGGCTGTGTCCTCAGTGGCATTCTGGCTGTCCTCTTCCACCTCCTTCCAGAGGACAAGAAGAAAGAAGCAGCCCGTAAAGCCCACAGAACAGGGTGGACTGGGAAGCCCCCCTGCAGCCCCCACTGAGGACATCTGGGAGGGAAGAGGGTGGGCTACTCCCCTACGAACTTCAGAGATTGTTTGCGCCTGGACATCACTAGGCGCCATTTTGAATCACCATATTTGTATCTGCGGTGTGCTTGTGTTCATTGCATTCATAGTCTACCTTTCCTCAAGGAATCATAGTCGAGTTGGAAGGGGGTCCCCAAGGGCCATCTAGTCCAACCCCCGGCAATGAAGGAATATGGGGAGTTGCACCTGTAGCCTTGGAGTTATCTGCCCCATGCTCCAACCAACGGAGCTATAATTTCATTATGTTTCTGGTTTTTCAGATCAAATGATTTTCCAGACTATTTACGGATGCCGCCTTTGTCCTGCCCCCCCCGGGGGGGGCATGTTCTCGCTCACCTTGGCGGCCGTAGCTGCTCTCACCTTACTGCAGAAGCAAGAACAGAGGCCGGGCAGCCTGGTCTTGCCTCCAGGCAGTCATGTAAGTCCAGTGAGATTCTAGCCAGGGACTGCTCAGTCTCACAAATCAATCCATCAGTTGATCAGTCTCCGTGATACGGGCAGTTCCCATGCACAAGGACGCCAAGAAGATCCATTTGGGGGCACCAGATTTTGGCCTCACTCAGGGTGCCCTATTATCCAAGACTACCAAAGTCTGACCCGGATTGATTGACACACAAAGAGCCATTTCTTACCAGGCTGGGGGTCTCGGCAGGCATCCCAAGTGGTGGCATCCCTTCCGCTTCCTGGGGTGGGGGGCTCACTGGGGGAGAGGCAGAAGAGGGGCCCCATTAGATTCGCAGCCTTTGGGGGGGCTCTCTCCCTGATGGCTCAGCCGTGCAGGGGAAAGAGGATGCGGCCATGCCCAGTAATGCCAATTTAAAACCGAAACAGATTTTGCATTTCAATTTGTTTCAAAATTGGGGCGCACACGTTCCTGCCCTTTTGCATGGCACCTGACTCTCCCCTTACGTGGGACTGAAGGATAAATCGAGGAAAGCAAGGTTGCCTCTGAGCCTGTGGAGAGCGCTGTCCCCTTCTTCATACAGTGCGCCATTAAACTGTGGAACTTGCTGCCACAGGAGACAGCAATGGCTCTTCTGAGAGAACCTCCAGGTCTAGAGGCAGTCTATCACGATTCCTAGATTTTTAGGGAATTTGGCCACTGTGGGGACAGGACGCTGGACTAGAGGGGCCCCCTTGGGCCTGATCCAGCGGTTCTCCTGTTACATTGCCTCTTACCCAGGGCTCCATTGAAAAGCGAGGTTGCCTCTGAGTACGTGGAGAGCACTGTCCCCTCTCTGCTAGACTGTGGAGGATGTTCTCCCATTTGGGGGGGGAGTTCCTGGTGGTCTCCTCGCCCCACCCCTCGCAAGCGAAGGCTCACCTGTCCGGGTCTCCTGGCACAGGGAGCCACGCAGGAAAACCTTTGCCGCTTTCTGGAAGAACTTCCTCAGTGGGTTGGGAAGCACGAAGAGCGGGGCAGAATGACAGGCGCGGGAAGGCAGCTGGGTCGGGGTGAAGCCCTGGCGAGAGAGTGAGCAGGATGAGTCCCTTCACGCTCCCAAGCCACACTTGCAAAACAGGGAAGCTGCAGAATGCGGGAGAACATCCTGGCTGCTCAAGGCGAAAGCAGAGTCGCTTGTGGGTGAGAAATGTCGACCTGGATTGGAAATGGGGCCCTTTCCCTTTCCCCCTTTCCCTTTCCCCCTTTCCCTTTCCCCCTTTCCCTTTCCCCCTTTCCCTTTCCCCCTTTCCCTTTCCCCTTCTTTTTCCCTTTCCCTCTTTTCCTTTTCTTCTCTCCACACAGGAAGAAGGCTCAGAGCTCGGAGAGGGGTGGTGGGATGGCATTGAAGGGTCAGAGGGAGAAGACGGGGAGGAGGAGGTGTTGAAAGCTGAAGAAGTAACAGGGCTTAGTGAGCGGGGAGAGTCTGTGGCAGAGAGCAGTCCAGACTCAG
This sequence comes from Podarcis raffonei, assembly GCF_027172205.1. Taxonomy (NCBI): domain Eukaryota; kingdom Metazoa; phylum Chordata; class Lepidosauria; order Squamata; family Lacertidae; genus Podarcis; species Podarcis raffonei. Next base: position 593,048 of record NC_070619.1, on the reverse strand, counting down.
AGGCAGGAGCTGAAGCAGGAGAGGAGGGAGGCCAAGAGGCAGAGAGGGGAAGGGCCATGGGGGTCTCCCCCTCCTGCTACGAGAAGCTCCCCTCCCCGCTCCCAGGACCAGGAGAGGCATGAAAAGGGTGGAGCAGAGTTTGGCTTAGTCTCTGATTGCTTGGGAAAGACCCTGGAGAGGAGATAGGAAGCTTCCATCTCAGCAACTGACTTTCATGCAGCGAGACCACCAGGAAGGAGCTGCTCCACTCACTAGGCCAAGTCTGTGCAGATGGTGGTTTTGCTAGCAAACAGTTCACTCCAACTTTGAACTGCAGCATGGGGGTAGAGCCTAAGACTCTGCCAGTCAGGGTCTGGGCATTCTCCCTGGGTGCAAGCTAGTTTCCCACGGCCTCATGAGAACTGGGATCTTAGCTCATGTTCCTCTGCCCAGCCTGCTGGAAGAGATCCCAAGTCAGAGACCCTGCAGAGCCACTGCGTCTGGGAGCTGCTTTGCCCCTGGGCACCCACCTGGGTGAAAAACTCGTGGGCGAGGGTTTCTTCCAGGGTGAGCCGTGCTTCAGGATCGGGGGCCAGCAGCTTCCCAATGAGGTCCCTGGCACTGGGTGAGAGGCGGCTGGGGGTGGGGTAGCGCCCTTCCCGGATGCAGCGGTACATCTCCTGCTTGTGGGTGATCTCAAAGGGGGAGCAGCCCGTGAGGGCCGTGTACCTGGGGGGGGGTGAGGAAAAAGAAGCAGTGGGTCAGCCAGAGAGCCAAGGAGGGGACCCCATAGATCCTTTATTTCATTTTGTACATAAAACATAGAGAATGACTGGCAAAAAAGCAAAAACAGACCTAGAGGCATGTAGGATAACTCAGTTGGTAGAGCAGGAGACTTAATGCCAGGGTCGTGGGTTTGAGCCCCACCATGAGCGAAAGATTCCTGCATTGCAGAGGGCTGGACTAGATGACCCTGGGAGATCCCTTCTAAGTCTGCAATTCTGCAGTTCTATTATTCCTTTCCACCAGAGTTACTCACATGATGCAGCCAAGGGCCCAGACATCCGACTTGAACGAGTGCCCCTTTTTGGCAATGACTTCAGGAGCCAGGTAATTGGGGGTCCCACAGACCACTCTGTGGGGAGAGGAAAGACCCTTTAGGGAAGGGGGAAAGCAACAGCAACACTGAGGAAGCCAGACTTCCCTTCTGCATGCAGGACAGGTGCTCTAGAGCTGCAAATCCAGCAAGATGCTAGTCCACATCGTTCTGAATTAAACAGGAATAGAGGAATTTTCCTTATACAGAGTCCAGCCATTGCTCCATCTACCCCAGCGCTGAGCGGCAGCAATGACTCTCCAGGGTTTCAGACTCAGCCATCTCTCTCAGTCAGCCCTGCTGTGGACCCTGCCACCTTCTGCATGCCTAGCAGCTGCTCTGCCCCTGGGCTGCAGCCTATGAGGCTTCTACCAGCAAGAAGGTGGGAGATTTGAACCCACAACCAGATGAAAAACTGGATCAGATTTGCTGCAGGCTCCTCCTCCTCCATGGAGGTCTGGGCAGGGCTTGCTCTGGAAAGCTGATGGATCCGGGTGAATATACAGTGGTACCTCGGTTTATGCACTTAATCCGTTCCGGAAGTTTGTTCTTAAACCGAAACCGTTCTTAAACTCAGGCGCACTTTCCATAATGAGGCCTCCCGTGCCGGTGTCCTTCCACCATCTGGATTCTGTTCTGAGACTGAGATAAAGTTTGCAAACTGGGACACTACTTCCGGTTTTGTGGAGTTCGTAAACCGAATCATTCGTAAACAGAACTGTTCTTAAACCGAGGTACCACTGTGTAAGGAAGCTGGCTTTCCTCCCCACCCTGGGAGAAATTAGGGATCCTTCTGTGCCCCATCAGAAACAGAGGCTGCAGAATCACTCAGGAGTAATCCGCATTGGAACAAGAGGTTTCCCTTCCGAGGAAACCTACAAAAGTGTCAGACTAGGACTTGGGAGAGGCCAGTGTTTAACTCTTGCCCCTCAGGCAGGAATCTCACTGGGTGAGCTTGGGGACCAGTTGCTGCCCCTTAGTCTGGCCTACCCAGTGGCCATTGTGCGGATCAAGTGGGGAGGGAGGGGAGAGAAGCAGGCATGGGGTCCCCTGAGGTCCTTGGAGTTAAGAAAGGTGGGGTGCAAATGCATCAAAGGAAGGAAAAACTAAATATTGCAACTCCAAGGCTTTAATGTCTGCCTTTACCCCACCAGGAAATTCAAGGTTCCCTTTCTCTGCCCAGCCACCCCATAATACTCACCCTCTCCTCCGGTTAGCCTGCTCCTCACGAGTCGCCAGCCCCAGGTCCCCAATCTTCACCTGCATGGTCTTCGTGATGAAGAAGTTACCTGAGCACATGAAGAGTTCAGAGGTATAGAGAGTCCCATCCTTTCCCACACTAAATGCCGGACAGAAAAGAGCCAGCGGGGTCCTGGGAGATCCGGGTTCAGATCTCGCCACTCAGCCATGAAACTCCCTGTAGGCCAGTCAGTCTCTCAGCTTGGCCTGCCTCACAGGGCTCTTGTGAGGACAAAGCGGGCCAAAGTTTGTGCTGTGTGCGCTCCTTTCAGATCAGAAGGAACAGAATGAAGAATAAACTTGGAGGCTGCAGTGGGGTCAGTGGGGGCCCTTTTTTACCTTTGAGGTTTTAGCATGTTTTTATATCTGCTGGAAGCTGCCCAGAGCGGCTGGGGCAACCCAGTCAGATGGGTGGGGTACAAACAATCACATTATGGAGAGCTCCGTTGGTGAGAGCTTGGTGCCGACAATGCCAAGGTTGCAGGTTCGACCCCCGTCAGGGACAGCTGCATATTCCTGCATTGCAGTGGGTTGGGCTGGATGACCCTCAGGGTCCCTTCCAACTCTACAAATCTATAATTCTATGACTGGAAAAGGGAAGTGTGTGTTACAACAAGTTCACTTTTTCAAAGAATGGGTTTCCTTGTGCAAGAATGGCCTGTGACCTCAATTGGCGGGCATGGGACCGAATCCTACCCCCAAATAGTGACAGTCTGGCCTGGAGGCCCTGCAGACCTCTGCAGAAGCAAACCAGGATGGGTGCTGTGGTCTGCCAGGAAAGGTCTTCATCTCCCCTCCCACCTTTCCCTTGTTAAATTTGCAAATAAAAATAAATTTTGCAAAAGCACGACTTCTTGATAAGCAGGCTGTCTGGAAGACCTCGGGCTCTTTGCAAATGCACGATGTCGGCTGGAGGCTCAGGATGCAGAGACGCTTGTGCGTGTGTGTGAGAGAGATCCTTGCTCTGCCCTTGCAGGCTAAATCAGATCAGCGTTCGCACTCAGAGCCTCCCGCCCCTGGCAATAGTGCCATGAGGTCACCCTGCAGGCATTCGCTCTGCCCCCACCAGAGTCATCCTGGGCTGCTGTGTATATTTTTAACCCCCTCTCCAAAGCCCAGGAGGGTCCCAGGACAGAGAGCGAATTGGGGGCACTGGGTGATTAACTCTTCCTGCGCTGCAGTGCCAATAACGGCATCCCATCCCTTGCCTGGCGGGTGTGAGAGCAAATCGGCTCTTCTGGTGCAGAAACAGGGAGCAGATCTCTCCCAGCGATGAAGGCAGAGAAAGGACCCTTCACACCTTCCATGTATTTCTCAGCTTTCACATTCCAAGAACAAGAGGTGCTAAAAAGTTGCAACATGATTTGAAAGATGTTTTGTTTAAGTGAATATAGTTTAATTTCGCCTGGTAAGCGAAATGTGCATAAAAATGCATAGAAATAATTAAAAATGACTGCCAAGTTATATTATAGATTATTATAGATTGTTGTTATTGATTACCTAACATTTTCAGAAGGCAAAATTAAAATTCTTTGGTTTTCATCAAACATAAACTTGCCAAGCTAAATGTTGTCCCATCACAAAATGTCCTAGCAGAATTCCTCACGCCCCAAAGCATATTTCTAAGACCCATCACTGAACAAATTTGCAAAAATTAAGTTTCATCCTCTAAAATGACACACCCTGTCATGAACCTTAAAAATCTACAGATAGTGCACTGGTGGGGGGGGGCGCAGTGGTTCTTGAGCCATTGGGGCAGAGCTGATGTCTGGTGGTGGTGTGGAGCATGGGCTATGAGGCTGGTGGCACCCCATCGGAGGCACGGCTCCTCCCCTAGCACCCCATACAGGTCCCATGGGTGCGACCGCAGCACACCCAGCACAGGTACATTGGAGGCCCCTCCCCCAGCCGCCAGACACCTACTCAGCTTGAGGTCCCGGTGAATGATGCCTTGCTGGTGGAGGTACTGGAGGCCAGCAATGACTTGCTTGAGGTAGAAGCGGACCTCAGGCTCCATCAGCGTCTTGCGGGCTTTCAGGATGTGGGCCAGGGACTGGAGAGAGAGAACATCAGGGTTTTAGCAGCCTCACTCCAAATCCCAGGGTCCCAAAGGGTGCCACTCCCCACAGGTCATGGTGGCTGAATTGCACCCCCCCCCCAAAAAAGAAATATTACGGGGACAGCTGCATCTGTTGAATTGCCTGCCCTTTTGTGCAATGCTTGTGCAATGTGAAAGAGCATGGCCTGAGATTGCAGAAAAGGATGGGGCCCCTGGTGAAATTCCTTACTCCAGGGGCAGAAGCTCTGTTTGGTTTTGCGCTGGGGAAAGCATGGGGTGGGCAGCCGGGGACAATACCGGTGCCAGACTCTCCCCATTCTGTTGGGGAGGGAGTGGCTTTAGCCAGGCCAGCAAAGAATTGTAGAAGTGTAAAGTTGGAAGGAACTCCAAAGGTCATCTAGTCCAACCTGCTGCAAGGCAGCAATGCAACTGCAAGCCTCTTCTAGGAGATGGCAGGCGGGTCAGAACAGCAAAGAAAGCTTCAGGGTGCCAACTTCTTAGCACCTTCTGAACAAATAAATAATAATAATAATAATAATAATAATAATTTTATTATTTATACCGCGCCCATCTGGCTGGGTTTCCCCAGCCACTCAGGGCAGCTTCCAGCAGAATATGAAAACATTATAAAACATTAAAAACATCCTGATACAGGGCTGCCTTCAGATGTCTTCTAACAACTGAGTAGTTATTTATCTCCCTGACATCTGGTGGGAGGGCGCCACCACAAAGAAGGCCCTCAGAGCTGGACCTCAGAGCAAGGGGTGGTGTTGTGGAGAAGCTCCAATGGCCAACTTCAGCAGACTGGGCATTTGTCAGAAACACTGAAGTAAACTGAGTCACTTTTTCCCAGGGATTGTTGAACTCCAATTCCTGCATTGCAACCCTGCAATTCTATGGACAACTTTCCGTATTCCATTGCAGGCGGAAGGAAGGAAACCCTTGAGGGCCCAGCCTGTCAGCTCCCTCTCTGCTCTGGCTCTCCCTTTCTCTCACCTTCCGACTGCAGTACTCCAGGACCATGTAGATGTTCTCCTGGTCAGCAAAATGCCGGTGGAAGCCGACAACATTCCTGTGCTTGAGCTGGCTGTGCAGCTCGATCTCGCGCTCGACCTGCAGGGGGTGGGGGGAGAAAGCCACGAGGTTCCTGCTGAAGCGCCAGCAGAGACTCCCACCCACCCACCCACCTTGCGCCAGCAGAGAGGAGAGGAGCCACGGGTGCAGGTGCTGGAGTCAGCGAGAAACTCAGCAATATCTACAGTATATATATTTACAACATCCAAGGACAAAGGACAGCAAAGCGAATGGAGGATCTGCAATGAGAAAGGAAGGCTAGAGAAAGGTCTCTGCTAGAGACCGTTGCCATTTGCCCCCCCCCCCCATTTTGGCAGTCTCCCCACTTTCCAGAACCTTAGACTGGAAGCTCTTTGGGGCAGGAGCCCTTTGGCTGCATGGCGCCTGGCGGCCTCTTAGCTCACATCCTATGCGACTGGGTGCTTTTTGCAATATTCCCTGCCCCAAGGAGCTTCTGATCCCAGGATGGCAAGGGTGTAGTGTGGGGACTGGGGGGTCGTGGCCCTGGGCACACAATTTTGAGGGGTGCAAAACAGGCGCTGGCTTCCAAGGGAATCTCTGTCCTTCCCTGTCTGCCAAAGTGCCCGGAGCCCAGCCTGGGCCAGCCACCATGTCCCCGGGCCCCTTGCTGAAGGGCCACCTGGCCAGCACTCGCTCTTGGATGGTGAGGACAGAGGGAGGCAGACAAGGGGCAGCCTCGGCATGGCCTGGTGCAGCACTCCTCTCCGCAGGCATTGGGGGGATTTGCCCATGGGCCACGTCAGCTGGCTGGACTCCCCCCTGCACAGGTGGGCAGTGCCCCAGACACCAGCAATGCACGCTAAGCCACTGGCTGGGTAAAATGTCATGGGGAAGTGGAGGCACGGAGCTGTGCTGGGATCAGGAGGGGCAGGGTCATGGCAGGGTCACACATCCATCACAGATCAGATCCCCCAGATGCATTTGCTTCACAGATGATAATAATTAATAATAATTTTTTTACTTATACCCCACCCACCTGGATAGGTTTTCTCAGATTTGAGAAAAGCCCTGCAGCAGGCGGATCAGGTCCATCGCAGCTAGCATCCTGCCCTCACAGGAGCCAACCAGACACCCCAAAGGGAAACTCACTAGCAGGACCTGAGAGCAGCAGCCTTCTCCCACTCCAGCATTCTAAGATAGGCTGGCTTGTCCATGGAGGCTCCATTGAGGAATCATAAGAAACTAAAAAGAGCTCAACTGCTGGATCAGACTCAAAGGGGGCCCATCGATTCCAGTCTTCTCTTCACATAGTGACCAAATACCCCTAAGAACCAAGCAATCGAGATAGACTGCCTCTGGACCTGGAGGTTCCATCAGAATGTAAGAAGAGCTGGCTGGATCAGGTCAATGGCCCATTTTGCCCAGCATCCTGTCCTCAGAGTGGCCAACCATTATGAGAAACCTACAAACAGGATCCGAGCACAAGAGCAACTCTCCCCTCCAGCAGTTTCCAACAACTGGGATTCGGAAGCCTCTGACTGTCAGGACAGAGCATAGCCATTGTGGCTGGTAGCCATCCAAAGCCACCGCCTCCTCCTTGAATTTGTCCAATCCTCATTTCAAAGCCATCCAAGCTGGTGGCCGTCAGTGTCTCCTGTGGGAGGGAGTTCCACAGTTTAACTCTGTGCTGCCTTCTTTAATCTACTGGAATTTCAGCTTTGCCCATGAGTTCCAGCGTCAGGAGAGGAAGAAAAGCTTCCTTTTGCCCACTTTCTTCTACTTTGCATGATTTTAAGCCTTGTTTAAATGCTCAAGTGCAGAGGAACGCCACCCTTTGGGTGGGAATAAAGGGGTCGGAAAAAGAAAAGTGTGTGTCCCCCAATATTGAGAAAGGAGAGGAAGGGCCTTCCTTAAAGCATTTTTATCCTAAAGGTAAAGGTAAAGGGACCCCTGACCATTAGGTCCAGTCGTGGCCGACTCTGGGGTTGCGGCGCTCATCTCGCTTTACTGGCTGAGGGAGCCAGCGAACAGCTTCCGGGTTCTGTGGCCAGCATGACTAAGCCGCTTCTGGCGAACCGGAGCAGCGCACGGAAACGCCATTTACCTTGCCGCCGGAGCGGTACCTATTTAGCTACTTGCACTTTGAGGTGCTTTCGAACTGCTAGGTTGGCGGGAGCAGGGACCGAGCAACGGGAGCTCACCCCTTTGCAGGGATTTGAACCGCTGACCTTCTGATCAGCAAGTCCTAGGCCACAGCGCCACCTGCATCTCATTTTTATCCTACTCTCCAGCTAAAAAAAAGATGCTTGCAATCGAGAAGACATAGCATGAAAGGAAAAATGGTGGGGAGGGAGGAGGGCAAATGAAGGAACCCGTTCTTAGCAGCGAATTTTAAAAAGGGAGGTGGGGTGCTTAATGGCATTGGAGAGGGAAGAAGGGTCTTCCTCCCACAGGGGCACCCAGCTAAAGATGGCACCAACTACAATCATCATTTGCAGGGGCTCCCCCAGCCCATGATCACATCTGGGCTCACCTTCCCTCGGTTGTCCAGCCTGGAGACCCGGGACCGAGGCACGACCTTCACGGCATAGACCTTGTTGGTGGAGGTGTCTGTGAACTTGTAGCATCTCCCAAAGGCGCCCTGAGGGGAAAGAGAGGAAGAGGGTGGCAAGTGGGGGTCAGCCAGGAACCGGGGCAGGTGTGGAACTCCATTTGTTGCAGGGAGAGTGGGTGGGCTGTGTGTCCCCTAAAACACACACACAGAGAGACAGGCTTCATTAGTTGCAAATCCTGCATTGCAGGGGGTTGGACTAGATGACCCTCGGGATCCCTCCTAACTCTACAATTCTATGATTCATTTCCTGGCTCCAAAGCCAGGTTTGTGCTGCTGCTTCCCTCTGGTCACAGGCTTGTCCTGCTGCCTCAGATGGATGGCCTCTGAGGTCCCAAAATTCTGAGGCTATCAATTCAGACCCATAGTTTGAGGTCCACCTCTGAGGGCCTTCTGGCAGTTCCTTCCTGCAAGAAGTGAGGTTACAGGGAACCAGGCTGAAGGCCTTATTGGTGGTGGCTCCCGCCCTGTAGAATGCCCTCCTGTCAGATGTCAAGGAAATAAAGAACTGTCTGACTTTTGGAAGACATTTGAAGGTTTAGGGAAGTTTTTAATGTTTGATGTTTTATCGTGTTTTTAATATTCTGTTGGGAGCCGCTCAGAGTGGCTGGGAAGTCCCGGCCAGATGGACAGGGTATAAGTAATAAATTTATTATTATTATTATTATTATTTCCAACCCCCTTCCCCACAAGGCAGGAATATCAACTCAAGCATCCAGGCCACCCAACCTCTGCTTAAAAACCTTCCAGGAAGGAGAGTCCTCCACCTTCTTCCGAGGTCGTCCTGTCTAACAATCCTTAGATAACCAGTTGGCTCCATCTTCCATGAGGCAGATATCTCCTCTCAGCCGCCTCTTCTCCAGGCTTAACATCCCCACCTCCCGTGGAACAAGGGCGCCAGAGGCATGGCCGCAGCAGAACTGCTGGGTCTGCAGAAGGAGACCCAGGTTTAAGCCCCGCTGGCGTCTCCGGGTAAGGATTCGCCCCCGTCAAGGAGCATCTTCTGCTCAAAACCCAAAGCAGACTGCTTCTCCCGCTCCCCATTGGCTGGCGCCTCGAGTGGGCGGGGCTTTCTCCCCCACCTGTAGCGAGCCCGGGCATGCCCGACCCCATCCGGGAGAAAGCGGAGCAGACCCAGAGTGAGAAAGGGGCGGGTGGGAAATCCCCCGATCCGGATGTCTCTGGGCTCAAGCTGGGAAAGGGGCTCAGACGCGCAGGACTCCTGAGTCCTGGGGGCGTGGGTAGGTGTTGTGACTTGTTGGGGGGCAGAGCGGCAGTCCCGGCTCCCCAAATGCAAAACATCGACCCACTCCGGATTAAGCACGTGTAGCCACTGCACTTCTCATCATGTATTTGCAAAACAAGCTGGATGATGAAGGATTCTGTGAGACTCCGAAGCTTGCCGGCTGCTTGGGGAGAAAAACCGATCTGATCCTGACAGCAGAATTGCCTTGCTGTGGATTTGGAGGGGCATAGTTGCCTTTTGTGCCTTTGACCCCCGTCCCGCAGTTCCCCAAATAGCCTGTCCCGGGCTCGGAGCTCCGGAAAAACCGAGAGCGCCGCCTCGTCGCGGCTCTACCCAGATCTGCAAAGACAGACGCGCAAGGGGCAAACTCCGTTAGAAAAAATGGTCCCTGAACTCCTTCGGCGTGGGGAGACCAGTGGAAGAAGGAAGACGAAGGAACCCAAAATGTGAACATCAGCCAATGCACAGTTTAAGAAAAACTAGGTTTTGCAGATTTAGATGCGTGAATTGAAAATGCGCGCGCGCGTGTGTGAGAAGTGTGAAATGGACCCCATGTTTCGTTCCAAGGGGTTCAGAGGAAAGAAAACAGATAAGATCAGATCAGATCTAGGACCCGGACGCCTGGGTCCTGTGCTCAAACCTGAGAGAAAAAGGGGGCGCCTGATTCTCCACAAGAGTTCTTCCTGCGTGACCTTGGTTCGCCTCTTCACCTGGTGACTCAGTTTCCCCCAACGGGGAGCCGTCATTCTTGCAAATCCCCCCCAAAGAGAGGAAACTTTCTTCCTGCCGCCTTTGAAGGTGGGGGGTCTCTGTCTGCGCCTGTTCCAACAGGCCCATTTCCACCCGACGCATCCCTGTGTACGAGCTAAGAGGGCAGAAAATCCCGCAAACGTCATCTAAAAATACCAAAAAATTAGAGTTGCAATTCTTAACCGAGGTTGCAAAATCCCTAAGGCAAGCGAAAAGGAAAGGAAATTGCAAAACAACCATAGACATTATTTACCTTCCCCAAAAGCTGCCCTCTCTTGTAAAGCGTCCCCGTGCTCGGATCCTCTATGAAGTATTTGAGGCTCTCGCCTTCTGCCCTCCTCCAGGCGGGGTGCTCCATCCGCCCCATCGGGTGCCCCCCACCCCCTTGTTTGCAAACTCCTCCGGCTGCTCCTTAGAGTCTCTGGCCAGGAGGGAGCCGATCCCAGGTCCTCTTATAAGGCGGGGTTGGGGGTGGAGAGAAAGGGGGGCCGGCCAGGGGGCCCTCTGCTGCCCAGGCAGCCGCCTCTGCCCATTGGAGGGCCGGGGATCCGCGATTCGGGGCAGAAGCGGCGCAGCACCCGGACGAGACGCCGGCCGGGAGGAGGGCGGAGAAATGCCGAAGCGCAAACTGGAGCGAAAGGAATCGGTTTAAAGAGCTGCGCTTGGTTCTTCGGCGGACTTCCAGCATCCGGATTAGGTCCAAGGGGTGTGGGCGCACCTGCTCCAGCACCCTGAAAGTCCACGGACAGGCGAGGTCCAGGTAGGTGCCCCCCACCCGTGGGCAGTGGAACCCCAAAGTCTCCCAGGCGAAGTCCCAGCCAGGCGGCGGTTCCACCAGGTCTGAGTTGAAGGGTTTGTCTGCCCAGAGGTGGGCGGGGGTTTCGCCTTCTGGGCTGGGCTGGGTGGGACTTCTCCCCCCATAAACTGTCGGGTGGGGTGCTGATGGACCCACATGGTGCCTGTGGCTGATGCGGCACCTGCGCCCCCTCCTGGACAGAGGTATTACTCATTCCTTCGTTAACCCTTTATTGATTGGAGGCAGTCAGAGAGATGCTTCTACGATAAATAATTCTACAAAAGGATAGTAAACGAACACGTAATTTAGGAGAACGGTATTTCTGTTTTGGGAGCCGTGCAGGTCCTTGTTTGAAACGCACGATTTTAAAAGTCCCACCCAATTGCATAAAATGGTTCTCCTGAGTCTTTCATCGTGCAAATCTTGTGGGTTAACCTTTCCCCATTTGCAAGGTCTCCTAAGTTCTTTTTACCTGGTGAGATTTATTTTATTGAGATTTTCCTATAATACAATAAAGTTGTGATTATCAAAGATACCAAGGTTCCTTAATCTTATACCACAATTCCAGAGGCAGATCGTTTGCGTTCATCCATTTCTGTGCAATTTATTGCCTTCTAAGCCACTCTCCCAAGACAATTTACACATAAGACAATTAAAAACTGCTAAGAACGCAAAAACAATCCATCTGTCATGTATGCATTAGCTGAGATTCCTGCATTTCAGGGCGTTGGACTAGATGACCCTTGGGGGTCCCTTCCAACTCTGCAATTCTATTATTCTATTTAAAACCAGGCATTAAAGTGGACAATCATGGCCAAGAAGACCCATTTACATAGAGAGCATAACCAGAGTTGTGGACCGTTTATTTCTTTGGTTATGAATTTTCTCTACTTCGTATTCAAAAGACTCCCAATAGAAATCAGAGACAATAGACAAAGTTTCAAAGTGTTACATGAAGCAGAGAAGACAGTCCAGGGTCCTGCGAAAGAATATCGAAAGCACCTGCTGCTTTGCTGGGATCATAGAATCAAAGAAGTGTAGAGATTCCCCTGCAGAAATCTTTTGCCCCATGAGGGACTCGAACCATACGGGCTGAGCTATCCACCGGGAATCTCCCAGAGATCTGTGGATAATGGGTGGATGACTGAGCTATCCCAGGCATGTTGGGGAGCAGTCCGCACCCCACACAGGATGTCAGCCAACGAGGGGCAGAGCCTTCTCTGTGCCACTAGGCATGGCAATACGGACCCCCAAGTACGCAAAGAGGTGAGTAGCTGAAAAACGGTGAATGAGAGAAGCACATAGAAAGAGCTGCAGTGAAAACATCAGAATGAGACCAGAGCAGAGCAGAGAACATCAATGTTGCTGCAGGAATGCTTAGAAACCTTTTTAAGCAGAGCTTGGATGGCCACCTGTCATGGATGCTTTAGCTCAGATTCCTGCATTGCAGGGGGTTGGACTAGAGGACCCTCGGGTGCCGCTTCCAACTGCATGGTTCTATGATTCTATGAATACGGGGTACCTTGGGTCACAGACACTTCTTCAAGTTACAGACACTTCAGGTTACAGACTTTGCTAACCCAGAAATAGTACCTCGGGTTAAGAACTTTGCTTCAGGATGAGAACAGAAATTACACGGCAGCGGCGGCAGCAGGAGGCCCCATTAGCTAAAGAGGTACCTCTGGTTAAGAAGAGTTTCAGATTAAGAACGGACCTTCAGAATTAAGTTCTTAACCCGAGGTCCCACCCTAACCACCGAGGCCAGGTGGTTAGTGTGCGAGTGGCGTGGAGCCCCTGCTTGGCATGCAGAAGGTGCTGCCAGCAGGCTCTACGGAGCCATAGTCTTGACTTGCATCAGGCCCCTTCCTTGGGTGTCTCCTTGAGGACTCATCTTGATTTGTTTGTGGGGATGTTGCACTGAGTAATTGTTATCCCACACTTCCCAGGAGATCTTTTCTTCATTTCCCTTTCCCTGTGACAGTTTGGATGCATCCCCCTGCCCGGAAGTGGGTCTTGCACAAGAGTGCCAACCCCCCTGTTAAGTGTGTGATTGGAAAAGCCCCTCCTCAAATCCAATGACCATGACGGGAGGCCAGTATAGCCTCTGTGCCTCTAGGGGGCACCCCAGCACCAGAGATGGGAGACAGTGGAAAGGGACCCACCCACTCCGTTGTTGCTGTGACATTGGCAGGCTGTGTACGCATCATACATTCCCTCTCTACACCCCCCAACCAAAAATGCTGGGAACTGTAGTTTGCCCCATCACAGAGCTACAGCTCCCAGCACCCTCAGCAAACCTCAGTTCCCAGGATTCACTGAGGAGGGGTTGAATGTGCTTTAAAGGCATCCCCGTGTGTCTGGGGCAACCTAGTCAGATGGCAGGACACAAAATATATTTTATTATCATTATGTGATAGGAATTTTTTTGGTCTTAGATATATGGTAATGTTCATAAGTGTACCAACCAAGCACATACATAGATCAGCACAGGAAGACCAACCTGGAACCATTTTGATTCCTAAACTGAGCAAATGTTTGCAAGGTCAAACTGGAAAAGCCTCCCCATTGTCTTTTCCTTCACAAATCCTGTCTTAAGGGCACATTTAAGATATGAATAGGGCGTGAGCCTGTGACCTTGTTCAGGAACTAAGTATTTATCATTACAAAAGACTGGCCAGGCTCACCAGGAAATCCAATCAACTAACCTGCCAGACAGGAGATAAACAACAGGAGAAAAACAATATTCAAATTTCTGTTTTAGACTGCCTTTTCTGTGATGTATGTATGATGTTTCTGGGGGTGGTCTTGATCTACAGGGTGGCAATTTCAAAAGTCTTTATAAGGCCTTGCACACCATTTTTCTGGGTTCCTCCTCTCTCCTGCAGGTGAGGGGAGCACCCTGTTGCAACAGATGAATAAAGGCCAAGCCTACAGGCTGCTGTTTTGCTCCAAGTAATCCTGGTTGGAGTCTTTGTTTTTGTCCAAGGGAGCCCTCGGATTTTTCCGTTAACAGTTACCACCATCACCAAGTGCAGTCACCTAGAGCGTGGTGCTGACAATGCCAAGGTTGCAGTTCCGATCTCCCTACTGCCTAAATCCCTGCATTGCAGGGGCTGGACTGGATGATCCTCAGGGTCCCTTCCAACTCTATAGTTCTTTGCTTCTATTTTCACCATCCCCAGACAATCAGATTCCATCTGATTTGCCTGTAGAAAGTTATGGGGAGGTGAAAGGGAGATCTCAATTTATTGCACCTTCTTTCTGATTTGTCTATGGGGAAGTTACACAGGACTGAGTTGAGCCAGTTTCTCTTGCTGTTTCCAGGGCATTTCCCCAAAATTCTGCAAAAAGCTCAACCTGGGGGGTGGGGGAGGCAGGGAAATGTGGTTTGGTTGCAGCAGGAAGGAAAAACTTCTTTTTAATTGCACATCCTGTATGAGCAGGTATGTTGTTGCAATCCCACCTGCAAAATACTGACAGTCTGGAAAAAGTGGTCCCAAATTGTTATTGTGCATTTGGCAGGCTGAGGGGGGTTGGGGGGGCTGTTGATCTTTTCAACAACATCCTGGCCCATCCAGGTCTGGAAAGTAAGCCTTATGAGGAACAATTGAGGGAACAGGGGATGCTTAGCTTGGAAAGGAGAAATGGGAGCCACCTTCAAATATCTGAAGGGCTGTCCTGTGGAAGATGCAGCAAGCTGGTTTTCTGCTGCTCTGGAAGAAAAGATGTGAGCCAACAGATTTAAATGCTGCTAGCAGCCATTTGCCAGAGGAACGGACTCCCTCGGAAGGTGGTGGACTCTTCTTCCTTGGGTGGCCGTCTGTCAGCGATTCTTGAGCTGGAAGTCCTCCATTGCACGAGGCTAGACTAGACGAGCCTTGGAAGTACTTCAAACCCTGCAATTCTATGATTCTGTTACCCACCGGAGGTTTTTCAGTGAGGTCGGATGGCCATCTGCCAGGGATTCCTTAGCTGGTCTTCCTGCATTGCAGGGGGCTGGGGGTCCCATCCAGCCCTACAAGGTGTGATTCCATCTCTAGCACTGAGCATCCTATAGGAGAAGAAAGGCATAGGAAACTACCCCACTGCGCCCAGCGCTGTCCCTGATGAGCAGTTGTGGGTTTTCCAAAGGGGAAATTCCCCCTCCCTGACCCATTCTTCAGCTGTGATTCCTGCCTTGCAGGGGGTGAGACTAGATGGCCCTCAGGGTACCTTCCAATGCTATGACCCTATTATTACTTGCCCAAAACTAAATGTATTGTTTGTGTTTCCCTTCAGCAGCCTGGCAGGGCCCTCAAGGCTGCCTGCTTGATCGCTTCCAACCATCTCTGCAAAATGTCCTCCTTTTGGAGAGCCCATCACGGCTGCAGCTCTTTCCGTACAGTTTCAGCGCCGAGAGAGCAGTTCTGCAAGTGGTGTGTGTTCCTTCCTTCCTACACTACACAAACACACATACCCTTTGGTCCCCTGCTGAGCCTCTCTGAGTCCCACATTGCAGTGGGTTGAGCTAGACGACCCTCAGGGGACCCTTCCGACCCTGCCATTCTGCAGTTCTTTAGCTGCGATTCCCACATTGTGGGGGGTTAGGCTGGATGACCCTGGGGGTTCCCTTCCAACTCGCTGCCTGGTTGCCTGCTTCCCACAAATCTATCCCTCCTGCTGCATCTGCAAAACATCTGGAAGGATTTTAGGAGGGGAGGAATTGTCCCCCTGTGAATTGATGCAGGCATTTGAGGGCTTGGAGGAGCCTGATTGAACTGGGTGCAGCTCAAAGGCTTCCCAGGAGAGGCAAAAGGTGTGGGTCTGCCCCCCCCTTTCTCCTGAGTGTTTCCCCTCCAGGAACTGATGTCACCACAGCTGGGACTGAGCCCTGCAGCTCTGGAAGGCGGCCAAAGCAGCCCCCTCCTCCCCACAGCTGTTTGGGAAGGGAGGCCTCTTCCCCACCCAGCCACAGCCCCCAAGGAGGGTCATAGGAAGTGTGAGCACTGGGTGGCAGCTGTGAGGTGTACCGCCACCCCGACGGAGAGCCTGGGCGTCTGCACATGTCCAACATGCACAAGAGACCACGTCTCTCATCTCGGACACACATACTGCCCCCCCCTGGCCAAACCAAAGAAGGCAAAAACCCACACCCTGTGGCCTGCAGTCATCATAAATTACTGCCAAGGAAGCATTTTGCACTCGAAAGCGTGACTTGTCCGCAGAGCTGGATTCTCCTTCCGTCAGCATGAAAAAAAGAGGGAGAGAAAGAGAAGGTCCTTAGGAACAGAACTGGCAGTCACAAGATGCCGTTATACTAATAGTCCATTGTAAGATGGTGTGCCGTTCTGGTCACCTCCTGTCAAAAAGGAGATGTGAAGATGGGGGAAGGTTAAAAAATGGGTCACCCAAAATGATCAAGGGGATGGAGAGATGCCCCCAGGAGGAAAAGTTGCAGCATCCCCTTAGCTTAGAGAAAAGGCAGGGGAGAGGCAACGTGTTGAGATTCCCCCCTGCAGGGAGTTGGACTAGATGACCCTCGGGGTCCCTCCTAACTCCACCATTCTATGATTCTATGACAAACTAGCATGTTAAAAGCAACATAAATTAAATGTGTTTGCAAAAAGAGGCTGGCCACACAGCCATGGAAAGAAAAATCCCTTTCTATGAATTCTGTGTTCTCGGGTGCCTTCCATCTGCCAAGGGCTCCCTCCTCGTTAGGTTTGGTATGAAGAGCAGTTCCCCAGATGTTTCCTTGCTCTAACAAGGCCCCCCCAGCACAACATCACGGTGGGGTTGCCCCCAGGACAGTTCCTGCCTCACAGACTGGCTGGGACACCTGAACTGGCAGAGGCAGATGAAGGCGAGGAGCTGCCATCAGCCCCCCCCCCCCCCAGTTCCCTTTCATCCCTCTTATTGCAAGGCAGGGGCTGTTATCTCACCTGGCAGCTGTTCTGTCAAGTTACTGCCCTCCCTCCTGGGACTGGCATCCGACCAGGATGCTCCCAGCTCCCCCCTCTGCCTGCCAGCCCTTGCTTTTCAGGCACACCCCCAGGGAGAAAAGGGGAGAGGAAGAGGAGGAGGCCACATCTCCCCGTGAGTCAGGCTGTGCTCATACTACGATACGATACGATAATCTTTATTGTCATTGTCCCATACAGAACAATGAAATTGGAAAAAAAAATCTACATAAGACATTCAAAACCAACAAGCCTGTTACCCCAGCTATCCCAACCTGGTTAGCCCCCTAAAAACTCTGATACCCCAAATTTCAAAATACAATACACTCCCATAGAGACTTCTTACACTGTGTTTAAAACCAAAATCGCATTTGGATAGAAACTGTTTTTCAGGCGGCTAGTCCTAGTCTTTATAACCCTGTACCTTCTTCCAGAAGGCAGAAGCTGAAAGAGATAATTTCCGGGGTGTATTGGAAGAGGGCTCTCCTATATCTTGTCTCCTCTCCTATTTGTCCAGGTCCCTTCCAACACTACGATACCATGATTCTCTCAGGACTGGGAAAGGAAGGAGGAGCCCTGAGCCTGGAAAGACCTTTAGGGAGCGTCTGCCAGCCTGTGTGGGCAACACTGAGCTACACAGCTCATGTCCTGGCTCAGGACATGATGTTCCTCAAAGCAAGCAAAGGAAACCTGCAATGGGGAAACCTTGCTTTGGGATCATTGGGGGCTCCTCCACATGGCCCTTCGGGGCCAATTCATCACTGCTCAGGCTGGCAGAGCCCCCCCGCCCCCCCCGCACAGTGTGGACAATATTGTCCTCATCAAAATGCCACCCCCTTATCACACACAGAGAGAGTGCTAAAATGATAATAATCTGGGGTTGCTTTTTGCACTGGGTGGGTGTGTGTGTCTTGTTTTTGTTTTCTCAATTTACAGGATTTTCCATGGAAACAGAGATTCTGCCTTAAATGGTGAGAATTATATGGGATGGCATTTTGATGAGGGACATGTGTAGGCACTGAACGAACTATGCAAACATGTGCAGCGCCTGAGTAACCCAGGAAAGCGTCACGTGGAAGCACACAGAGGCTAAGACAAAAGGATTTATATGCTATTTAGGTGCTGAAATGACTGCTAGGAAATTAACAACTATAAAACCAGTATTTTCTTTCACCTTTTTCTCCTTCTCCTCCTCTTCCTTCTCTCTCATTTGGTGTCATCTGCAGACACCAAACTGGGAAGGGGAGCTAATGCTGCTGAAGACAAAATCAGGATTCAAAATGACCATAACAGATTGGAGAACTGGGCCGAAGCTAACAAAACGTGTTTCAATAGGGACAAATGTCAGATTCTGCACTTAGGCAGGAAGAACCAGATGCACAAACATAGGATGGGGGACACCTGGCTTACTAGTAGTACATGTGAAAAGGATCAAGGGGTCTTGGTGGACCACAATCTCAACATGAGTGAACAGTGTGATGCAGGAGCAAAAAAAGCTAATGCTATTCAACAGAAGTCTAGTGTCCAGATCAAGGGAAGTCATACTCCCACTCTATTCTGCCTTGGTCAGACCACACCTGGAATACTGTGTCCAATTCTGGGCACCGCAATTTAAGATGGATGTTAACAAGCTGCAACATGTGCAGAGAAGGGCAACTCGGTGCAGAGAAAACCAAGCCTTATGAGGAACGGTTGAAGGAGCTGGATATGTTTAGCTTGGAAAAGAGGAGACTGAGAGGAGATCCGATAGCCATCTTCCAATATCTTAAGGGCTGATGCAGGGAAGGGGCAGCAAGCTTGTTCCCTCCTGCTCCAGAGGGCAGGACCCAATCCAATGGCTTCAAGCTATGAGGAAGGAGGTTCCAACTCAATACCAAGAAGAACTCTCTGACAGTAAGAACTTTTTTAAAAAAAAGAACACCCAGTTAAAACAATAAAACCAGAAGAAGTTCAGCTCAGGTGACTGCTGGCTTCTACACAGGTGTGTTTGTGTATCTTCAGGAGCTGACGGCATGCCAGTTCTGAGGGGGGTCCCTCTTTTTGTATTATTATTATTATCATTATCATTGTTATTGTTAAAATTTGTATACTGCCAGATACCCATAGAACTCAGGGTGGTTCACATCATAAAATCACAATACATAAAAAACACAAAATGCATAATAAAAATAAGAACCTCATAAACCCATTTGCCAAACTGTCTGAGGAAAGCCAGTAACCCAACTCTGCAATTTGATTATTCTTTAGCTGTGACTCCTGCATTGCACAGGAGGGGGGCAGGTTGGGCTAGATGACCCTTGGGATCCCTTCCAACACGACAATCCTATGATTCTAGGAACAGGGCAGAGCCTGCCTGTGCCCAGGTGGCACAAAGCAGCGCCAAAGGACAGGGGTGCGGTTGCAATTCCACCTCTGTCTGCCTGGTCCTTGATTGATTTTTATTTTTACTTTTTAAAAACCCCCGCACATGTCCTGCAAGGGCTTTTAAGGCTGCATTTCTTGCCTGCTCGGCGACAGACAGCCGAGAGGTGGCCGTGGCGCCTACGTGCCCTTAAATGTTCTTTGTTCTGTGCCCCCCAGAGCGCCCCACCCCGAAAGAGAGAGACAGAGAGTGTCCATCTGCAAACGGCGGGGTGCCTGCTGTCCACCTCTCCCCCCTCTACTGCTGCATGTGCCAAAGGACAGCGTCCAAGACTTCTCTGGAAAACAGAAGTGCGCGCTCTCGCTCTCGCTCTTTCTCTGTCCTGAGCCTGGGGCAAAAATAAAATAAAAAATTGGAAGCTGTCTCAGCGGGAGCCTTTTCCAAAACAAAGTCAATGAGCTACAGAGTGACGCACTTTTCGGTTCTCGGTGGGAACCAAATTTGGAGACGCTGCCGCCCTCCGCACTTGGGTGCCTTTCCAAGAGGATTAGACGGACTCACGGAAGGGGAGAGGGCTCTCGAGGGCTTCTAGCGCCCCGGGCAGAGATGCGGGGGGGGGGGGAGCTGCCCTTGCGCCCGGCTCTTGCTTGGGGGTTCCCGCTTTGCCCCTGATCCAGTGGCAGGGCTCGCCACGCGGAGGTCCGCTGTGGCAGCAGAACCTCCATGCCGGGGGCAGTCTACCTGTGTGAGTACCAGACGATGGGGAACAACGATCCGGCAGGCCCTTGTGGTCCTCTGGACCTTCACGGCTGGGCGGAGTGAAGACTAATGGCGTCCGCTGCCCTCCGGGATCAGCCCCTTCTTCCCAAATGCCTCTTCCACTTCTGGGTCTTTCTGGTCCGCAGTCGGGGGGGGGGGGTGCTGCCTTTCACCTTAAGAGCAGCAAGAAATCCAGGTGGTCGGTGCGCCCTCCGCAGCTTACCGAGGTGGCTCGACCTGTTGGATTTCTGACTGCCAAGGGGAGGCAGGTGTCCAGATTTCCCACTGGTCTCCCTTCTCTCCACAAAGACCCTCCGATGGACGGGTGTCTCACCCTTCCCGAGAGGAAAGGAAAGGAAAAGACGGAAAGTCAACAACGGCCCAACAGAGACCAACTCGAACTCTCACGCAGCGGCCTTTTGCCCAGAAGCTTCGGGAAACTTTGAAACTGAGTTCCCCTTCCTGGGAAAAACCTCCAGTGCGCATGACTTCCCCCCAAAGAACCCCGGGAGCTGTAGTTCCCCCCTTGCAGAACTAAAGTTCCCAGTGTCCTTAGCAAACTACGGGTCCCAGGATTCTTTGGGAGCGGGGGGAGAGACGTCCTATGGAGTGGATCTGCGCCCAAACCTCCGCCAGAAGTTGGCCTGGGAGGTGAGGGGGGTTGGCGTGCACCTGAGAGGCGTATTGCTAGGCCCCGCCTTCTCTCTGTGATTGTCAGTTGCCGGTGTCGCCTCGTAGTCAGTGGACTGGAGGGGAGCCGGACCTGAGAGAGAGCAGGGCTCGAGTTGCCACTTAGCCCTGAAGCTCCTTGGGCGACCTTGGAGTCAGTCCTCATCTCCTAGCCTAGCCGACCTCACAGGGTCGTGAGGATGAGATGTGGGGGGAGGAGAGCCAGAGACACCTTGAGAGCCTTGGAAGAAGATAAAGGTAGCACCTAACTATAATTAATAATAAACTTTAATAAACGTTTTTACAAACATGGTGCTCTGATGGTTGCAACCCGTCCTGGGACTTTAGGGAGAAGGGCTGGCAATTAATTAATAAACAGGGCGGAGGCGGGGCACATTGATACACCAACAATATTTCAATTTCGAGAAATGTTATTTGTGTCGTTACATCACTAAAACGTGTCTATACATGTGTGAGTACAACAGTTGTGACCACACCGCCCACCAGTTAACTGTTGGCGTTTGACAATAGTAGGTGTGTTTTTAGCGCAGCCAGCTAAAAAGTTACATGAAATGTAAAAGTGCTCCAACGTTCTTTTACGTCGTTTAGTTAAGATTTAAAAATACCAAAGGTAAGTTATTCAGTAATCAGGATTACACATGATTTTTAAATAAGTTCAGTGGTTTTATTAATAATTTTTAGTTTTTTGAAAATGTCCGTTGGGGTACTTTGATACACTAAGACACAGGGCACATTGATATGTATAAAAGTGCCCTGCTAGTGTAAATTTTGATGTTCCCAATCCTGAAAATATAAATGCTGGAGATTTCCTACTCATTAAATCTGAAAAGAAAAAAAAACTGTTGTTTCTAAATATAATATGACCAATAATTAAGTGTCATATCTCAGGAAAAAATCAGGATCTTGTATTCGAAAGAAAATTAAAAAAAAATTCCTTCCAGTAGCACCTTAGAGACCAGCTAAGTTTGTTATTGATATGAGCTTTCGTGTGCATGCACACTTTGTGGTGCGGCATGGGTGGCGCTGTGGGTTAAACCACAGAGCCTAGGACTTGCCGATCAGAAAGTCGGCTGTTCAAATCCCCATGACGGGGTGAGCTCCCGTTGCTCGGTCCCTGCTCCTGCCCACCTAGCAGTTCAAAAGCACGTCCAAGTGCAAGTAGATAAATAGATACTGCTCCGGTGGGAAGGTAAACGGCGTTTCCGTGTGCTGCTCTGGTTCACCAGAAGCGGCTTAGTCCTGCTGGCCACATGACCCGGAAGCTGTACGCCGGCTCCCTTGGCCAGTAAAGCGAGATGAGCACTGCAACCCCAGAGTCGGCCACGACTGGACTAATGGTCAGGGGTCCCTTTACCTTTTTAAGGTGCTACTGGAAGGAATTTTTTTATTTTGTTTTGACTACGGCAGACCAACATGGCTACCTACCTGTAACAGGATTTTGTATGTTTGTCTTCCCCACTGTAGAAGATAAGGCATGCGTTGATTTCAAGGATGTTGTTTTGCAGTTGCCAAAACCAAATTTCTCAAAGCGCACATCTCGAACACCAGACGTTAAGTAATTATCTTATTTTTTATAAGCATTTTGTTTAAATTACTATTTTTTGACTACCTAATGTGAGTTCTTATACTTTTTAAAGTTTTTCCAAAATTGTATTTTTTTTAATGCATAGGTGTTTGAGGAAAGATTAATATAAGTTTTGATGTTTTGTTAAGAAAAACTGCTATAAAGTCTATGATATGTGTGAAACACTGTTAGTTTTGATACGTAATTTAGATTTTAAGGAACAAATTGTAAGGCTGATTATTATATCCCACAATAAAAAATATGGTTTTTTCCATTAAATTTTTGCAAATACAATTTATGCTTTGTAACAAAGTGCCCCATCCAATGTATCTAAGTGCCCCGTAGGTGGGGCAGAATGATACAAAACCCATTTTTTACTCAAGTCATTATATTCTCATTATCTTCTAACTTTAGTGGTTCCTTTGATTGCTATTATAATATTGATTAGATATGCCATGCATAAAGCAAAAAAATATATTATTTGACTTA
Source organism: Podarcis raffonei (assembly GCF_027172205.1). Classification (NCBI taxonomy): domain Eukaryota; kingdom Metazoa; phylum Chordata; class Lepidosauria; order Squamata; family Lacertidae; genus Podarcis; species Podarcis raffonei. Next base: position 570,434 of record NC_070619.1, on the reverse strand, counting down.
CTTTTGTTACAATTAGATCTCCCCTTTTTCTCCAAGGAGCTCAAGGTAGCTCACATGGTTCCCCCGACTCCTTATTTAACCTCCACAACAACCCTTCGAAGTAGGTTAGGCAGGGACTGGCCCCCAGGTCACACCAAGTGAGCTTCATGACCGAATGGGGATTTGAACCCTGGTCTCTCCCAGCTCCTAGTTCGACACTCTAACCACTATGCCACGCTGCCATGGGGGGACACCCCAGTTTTAGTGAGTGTGTCGTGGACGGACCCCCGACTTCCCACCGTCCTGCCTGCCCCCCATCCCAAGAGTGCGCATTTATTTATAGCCTGGCCCTCCCCGCCGTGGGTTTGGCAGGCGGCCTGGAAAATGAGGCCGGAGACCGAGGGGGTTAACATTAATCCTCTCTCTCACCCCCTAGAAATTCAGCCTTTGCGACCCTAATAAAAGTTTGCGCCTCCAATGAAAAGGGGCAATATTAGAGGGGTGTCGCGCGTGGGGGGGTATTTTTAGCCACGCTCTTGAAATGGGTCCCGCCCCGTTAACAGGGTTCAGAGCCCTCAATTCCGCGCCCCCCCGCCCCCTTCTTGCCTGCGTAAAAATACCCCCCTTGCTGGAGGGGGAATTTGACATGTTCAGGAACCCGAGGTCCCCCTCCTTCCTTCCCTCTCTCCTCCTCGCTCCCTCCTTCCCTCCCCGGGACGCCGTCCAAGCCCCGCCGGGCCCCGCTCCCCGGCAGCCGACGGAGCAGCAGCAGCAGCAGCAGCAGCAGGAAGGATGCGTCTCGGCGCGGGGGACCCGCTCGCTCCAGCCGCCGGGCGCCCCCTTTCCGCAAAGGTCCCGGGACGCGGCGGCGCCGCCACGCGGGCGCGGAGAAGAGGAGCCGCGGCCCCGGGCGGGATGGGGAGGCCCGCGGGCCGGGAGCGCGCCGCTGCCGACGGCGCCGGGTGAGTGGGGCTAAGCGGCGGGGCGCGCTGGAGATGGGGGAAACTGAGGCTCGGGCCGGAATGGCTCGGCTCAGGTGCTGTGGGGAAGGGGGGGTAATGGGTCTGTCTGTGCTTTGGGGAGGGGGGTCGCAGACAGGCTGCCGTTCCCGGAGTTGTGGGGTGGAAAAGGCACATCGAGGCCATCTCCCCAGACTTTTGGGGGGCGACGTTTTAGGGATCTCCCTTGGGTGCCTGACTTCAACCTCTCCTGTGGGTCCCTAGTTTAATCCCCGCTGGCCTCTCCAGTTAGGAGAGACCCCTGAGCCTGAAACCTTGGAGAGCCGCTGCTGGCTGCCGGCCAGTGTAGACAATACAGAGCTTCAGCCAGCTCAGTGTTTTGCAGGCTGCCCTGTTCTCTGACTTCTCATTGACGTTATTCACTTGCATTTTGCCCTGTTCCTAAGCTGCTTACAAGGCAGAGAAAGACAACTGGACACCCTCCACCTCACTCCCCCACCCTCACCCCTGTTAGGATTCTGGACTTCTGGGCTGGATTTGCAGCCCTTAACATAATCATAGAGTTGGATGGGACCCTGAGGGTATTGACAAGCTGGAAGGCGTGCAGAGGAGGGTGCCAAAGTGATCAAGGGTCTGGAAACCAAGTGTGATGAGGAATGGTTGAAGGAGTTGGGTTTAGTCTTGGAAAGAGGAGACTGAGAGGAGATAGGAGAGCCATCTTCAAATATCTCAAGGGCTGCCACTGGAAGAAGGAACAAGGTTGTTTCCTCCTGCTCTGGAGGGTAGGACTCGAACCCATGGCTTCAAGTGACAAGAAAGGAGATTCTGACTAAACAACAGGAAGAACTTTCTGAAAGTAAGAGCTATTAAAGAGTGGAATGGTCTTCCTTGGGAGGTAGTGGACTCTTCATCCTTGGAGCTTTTAAAGCAGAGGTTGAATGACCCTCCCTCTGTGATGGAGGCTTTAGCTGAGATTCCTGCATTGCAGGGGGTTGGACTAGATGACCCTTGGGGTCTTTTCCAAATCTATGCTTCTATGATTCCATGCCCAGGGAGTTCCTGTGAGCTGCACTTTCTCAATTTAAGAGAGAAGGAGGCCTGGTGGCTGGGTGGCTGTTAGGGCCATGTAGGCCTATCAGACACTGGAGAATAGGCTGAGGAAAAGCCACTCTGTGAATGCTCAGAGGGCTAAAGCTGAGCTTTGCTGGCTCCAGCAGAGCTGCTGCTCCCCCCAGGCTTAGGCAGGAGAATGGGAAGCGAGTCTGGCTTCGCTCCTGCTGCTCCAGAACTTCATGTGATGCCCCTTAAATCTTGTTTATGTTTCCCCGCCCCTGTTTGCTCCCTCCGGCGTTTTTGAGGCATGCAAGCATCAGGCAGCCTTAAGTGCCGTCTGGCATCTCCAGGTGCTCAGAAAGGGAGCGCCTGTCCCTGCCCTGTAGAATCAAATAAATGTAGTGTTGGAAGGGATCCAAGGATCATCTATCCCAACCCAAGAATTGCTCCTGCCCTGAAGGCCTGGAAAGAAGAACAGAAATCGTGCTCTGGCGGCGCAGCGGCAGCGGGAGCCCCACTAGCTAAAGTGGTACCTCAGGTTAAGAACAGTTTCAGGTTAATAATGGACCTCCAGAACGAATTAAGTTCTTAACCTGAGGTACCACTGTGCAGTATTCACTCCTTAACATCCAAGCTTCCTATCTCCTATAATCAGTATTTTTTCAATCTTTAAGTCACAATATTGCAGGTTCATTTTCTCTTTCATGCAAAAAGTCCATAAGAGGTTTCCAGTCCTGAATCAATGTCAATAATTATTTTTCGAATCAATGGTTTCAAGTTGCAAGAAAGGAGATTCCATCTCAACATCAGGAAAAACTTTCATGTCACTAAGAGCTGTCTGACAGTGGAACAGTTCTCCTTGGGAGGTTGGGGACTCTCCTTTCTTGGAGATTTTAAGCAGAGGCCATCTGTCATGGATGCTTTAGCTGAGATTCCTGCATGGCAGGGGGTTGGACTAGATGACTGCTGGGGCTCCCTACCAACTCTATGATTCTGCGATTCTATGATTCTACTCCCACATATGGCTCATGAGGGCGGGCGGGGGAACCCCTGGCGTTCTGCCCGCCTGTGCCCTTGATTCTCCCTTGTCTCCGGAGAGTCTGGCTTTTCTTTTTTCCACTTTGATTAAGAACACAAGGGGAGCTGGCTGCTGGATCAGGCCCAAGGGGGCCCACCCAGCCCAGCATCCTCCTCTCACGGGCTCCAAATACCCCTAAGAAACTAGGAATCCAGGTAGACTGCCTCAGAGCCTGGAGGTTCCATGAGGGCATACAAAGGCCCTGGCTGCTGGATCAGGCCAAAGCCACCCCCACCCCCGTCTAGCCCAGCTTCCTGTCTCACAGTGGCCAACTAGAGACCTCTTCTGGGACACCCACAAGCAGGAGCTGAGTGCAAGAGCAACCATCCCCCCTCCTGGGGGTTCCAGCAACTGAGATTCAGAAGCATTGCTGCCTCCCTCTGTTGAGGCAGAGCAGAGCCATCCTGGCGAGTAGAAATCCATAGCCCTTTCCTCCCTCTTTTAAAGCCGTCCAGGCCAGTGGTCACTGCTGCCTCCTGTGGGAGGGAGTTCCACACTTCAACCGAGAAATCCTTCCTTTTCTCTGCCCCGAATCTTCCATCTTCCACATTTGTTGGCTGCCCTGGCGGTGTAGTGTTTAGAAAGAGGGAGGAAATCTCTCTCTCTCTCTCTCTCTCTCTCTCTCTCTCTCTCCCATTTCCTCTCTTCTGCATAATTTTCTGTAGGCCCTGGATGCAACTGACACCCTCAGAAGGGACCCCTCCCTCTCTCCCCCCCTACTCTTTTTCCAGGGCACGTGAGCCCCTTATCGCTGCTGCCTCTCACCCACCCACAGGATCGAAATGTCAGAATAAATAAATCTGGCAGCGTCAGGTGGTGTCCAGAACAGACAGCTTGGAGTTCTCCTCTCCTTGCCCAGGGAACTGATTTGGGGGGGAAACCATAAGGGGAAAGGCCCTCTGCACATGCCCAGAGGTCCCCTGGCCGTGGGGGGACCCTCTGCAAACTGAGGCTGCAGTTAAGCCAATGAAGAAAGGCTGAAGTGTTTGAGACTTTTGAGTTTCAATAAAAAATGAGGCAGATGTGACCGGGTAGGAAGTTATAGATGATGCTTGGATGGGGAGAGTGGCAGTTTTCATGGACATCCAGCAGAGCTGAGGGTTGGAAGATTTGGGACAGAGAAAAGGAAGGACTTTTTCGTTAAATTGTGGAACTCCCTGCCACAAGTGGTAGCAATGGCCACCAACTTGACCTGTCCATCCGTCTGTCTGTCTGTCTGTCTGTCTGTCTGTCTGTCTGTCTGTCTCTCTCCTTCCCCTGATTTCTGGACCATAGAAGCTTCAATCAGACAATGTTGGGTTTTGGGGTATTCCTACCCCCCCCTCTGCTTTGAGTGTCAATTACTCAGCTGGGGCGGTGGCACAAAATGAGGGGTTCACGGCACAAAACTACCACAAAACATTGGCACCAGTTTGGAGGGGATCCTACATTTCAGGATCAGCCATTAATGAAGCTGGCAATAGGCCCTCGTTAGAGCATTTCCTTCTCTTTCTTGCAGGAGCACCTCTCCCCTGACCACCGTCTTCCTCATCTGGCTGACCTTCCTGTGCACCGTTCAGGTAAGTTGGAGAGCAGGTGACTGGGAGCCCCAGAGGGCCCCCCGACCCCCACATGCTGGCAGATCCAGGTTGTGCTGTGAAGGCTGATTGTCGCTCTCCATAACTCTTCAGCAGGCGGGGTGTGAAGCAAAGCTTTAAGGTGGTGGGGAGGGAGGGAAGATGAGAGTCCAAATCTGGCTTGGTAGAACTTCCTGACGCAGCACAAAATTCACATGAGGAACTCCCTCCCCCAGGAGGCAGCAATGGCTTTAAGAGGCCTGGGCAAATTCATGGAGGAGGAGGAGGAGAGGGTTGTCGAGGGCTCCTAGCTAGGGAGGCTCTGCTCTTCCTCCACATTTGGAGGCAGCTGGAAACCGCAGGACAGGAGAGCTGCTTCTGTGCTGGGATCTCCCTTGGAGAGCAGGGGGCTGCGCTAGATGGGTCCCCTTTGGCCTGATCCAGAAGACAGGCTCTTCTTACATCCACACAGAACCTCCAGGTCCAGAGGCAGTCTATCTGGATTCCTAGGTTCTCAGGGGTATTAGGCCACTGTGAGGGGAGGAGGCTGGACCAGATGGGCCTGTGTGGGTCTGATTCTCACAGCATCCAGCCCAAGCAATGGCTAAACTGGTTGGCCTCCAGCCAAGCTTGGCAGAGAGCAAGATTTGCAGGTGGAAGTTCAGTCTCCCGGTTCCAAAAGACAGCGTCTGGGCAGAGGAGGTGACATTTGCATGGTCAGCCTTGCACTTCCTTGAGGGGTCCTGCTGCTGCTCCCCCCTTGCTTCCCCAGGTTCAGGATCCTGCTTGGGGCAGCAGATTGGGAGGTGGCTGGGACCGGTGGCTGTGGGGAAGTGAGGCCTAGTGAACAGAGTTGGGGTTCTGGGGGGTTCTGGGAGGGGAGAGTGCTGCCTCTGACGTCAACAGGAAGCCTTGAGACCTGGGTGCAGAGACCGTCCAATTTGTAAATACTGTAGTTTTAATGCAATTAGGCTGAAAATCTCCAGAGGCAAGGCGATCATCCCGGCCCCTTTCCCAGGACCCTTGGCGGGGGCAGGATGATGCCAGATTACAATTTCCCTTGGGATCTTTGACGCCAACGGAGGAGAGCACGCAAAGGGGAGCAGGGGCCACATCTTCTGGCGGCCAGAGGCTATTGATGGGTGGAGCTAGGAGCAAGAGAGAGCGGGGCAATGGCTGCAAGGAAAGTTTCCATCCAAGACAAGAAAGAATCTTAGAATCCTAGAATCGTAGAGTTGGAAGGGACCCCTGAGAGTCATCTAGTCTAAGGTTACCAGACGTCCCCGTTTCCCAGGGACAGTCCCCGGATTTACAGATCAGTCCCCATACAAAATCAGCTGAAGTTGAAAAGTGTCCCTGGATTCACTGAAAAAAATCTGGTAACCTTAATCTAGTCCAACTCCCTGCAATGCAGAAATCTCAGCTGAAGCATCCCATCCCAGGCCTGCCTTTGCTTGCTTTGGTGATGGAAGTAATGCTCACCCCCCCCCAGCTTCCAGCCTGCTGACCGCCAACCTGTTTATTCCACCCTCTCCCTGGATGTTTAACCATCAATTTCATGAAACCCATTAGGAGAGCAAAGATCTCCCTCTGGTTTTCTGGGCTCCCTTCTCAGGAGTGGGCCAAACGCACCCCCTTTGGCTTGACTCTGCTTAGGCCCTTAAGGAACCTCCAGCGCCAGAGGCAGTCTATCTCGGTTGCTAGTTTCTTACGAAGCAGCGTTATCATGGTGGACCACACATATCTGCTAATAGGTCCCTGAAGCACAGATTCACACAAAGGGGATCATATAGAGAACAATATTCTAATGGCCCCTTCAATCACGAGCCAGAACTTTGGCTCACCTAGTTCAGTATTGTCTGCACTGACCAGCAGCAACTCTCCAGGTTTTTGAGACCTGGCGGGGGGTGCGTCTCTCCCCATCCTGCCTGGAGCCTTCTGCATACCATGTGGATGCTCTGCTGGAGAAGGGGGGCCTGCATCTGTCTGTGCAAAGGGCTTCTTTGTTTTCTGAAGCAAGGCAGGCAGGCTCAGGATCCCTGTGAGCTTTGGGGGATTTCCGAGAGGTGTTTTTTTAAAAATTAAAAAAGCAGATTTTTGTGCAAGATATGAGCTAGCTGCCCACCTGCTCCGATGCAGCCCCAATGCTCTTGGCCAGCTGCTCCCACCCACCCACCCTCTCCTTTTGTCCCCATGCACCCCCTTCTCCATCCTCAGTCATTCCTCCCTTGTGGTCACTGCGGTCACCCTGCCACAACTGGGGACGCCTCCACCTTGTGGTCCTGCCCCTTGCTTAGTGCCACGATAAACATTTAATTCCCTTGACCTTCCTTTTGTAAACAGAGTGGGGCCTTCCCAGGCTCCACTGCTGGATGGAGGATGGAGAGGAGGATCTCCCCCCACCAAAAAAACCCTCCTGCATCTGGGCTATTTAGCAAAGGCTGATCTTATCTCCCCTCAGCCTGAGCTTTTGGGAAGCAGCTTTCCTCTGTGTGTTGTGTGTGCATTGCATGCTCAGGCAGAGCTTGGCTCCTTCACACTGTGGGGAAGGTTTCTTCATGGTGTGCTGAAAGCCCTTTCCAAATGTCTGGGAAGAGATAAAGCAGACTTTGGAAGGAGGCTCCAGACTTTCCTTCAGAGGAGTGGAAAGGATGAGAAACAGACAATTACCAAGACAATGGCTGGAGTGTTTTGTGAAGGCTGAAAGAGCCCCCCCCCCTTCACTGGGCAGTGAGGAAGACTTCACAAAAAAAGGAGGGGGTGATGCATGGAGGCAGGTGGGGGTCCCACCCCAATTAACCTCCACCCCAATTTCTCTGGTTTATTGCTCAGGATATTCCCAAATGACTAAGCCATACATCTAAAAGACCTTGGTTATGATCTTTATTATCTGAAAATAGAGATGATGTTTGTACTATTGTAACTCAAGAAAATCCTTAATAAAAACAATACAAAACTGGTTGCACAGGATGTGATGCAGCAGCGAAAAAAGAACTAATGATGCATCAGCAGAAGTCTAGTGTCCAGATCAAGGGAAGTCATAGTGCCGCTCTATTCTGCCTTGGTCAGACCACACCTGGAATCCTGTGTCCAATTCTGGGCGCCACAATTTAAGAAGGACCTTGACAAGCTGGAAGATGAGCAGAGGAGGGAGGCCAAGATGATCAGGGGTCTGGAAACCAATCCTGATGAGGAACGGTTGAGAGAATTGGGGATGTTTTGCCTCCAAGGGTTGCCACATGGAGAATGGAGCAAGCTTGGTTTCTTCTGCTTAGAGGGTAGGACCTGAACCCATGGCTTTAAGTTACAAAAAAAGAGATTCCACCAAAACGTCAGGAAGAAATTTTTGGCAGTAAGAGCTGTTCAGATGTGGAACGGAAGGTGGTGGACTCTCCTTCCTTGGAGGTTTTTAAGCAGAGATTGGATGGCCATGGATGCTTGAGGACTTACAGCATCTTAACCTCTACTTAAAAACTTCCAAGGACGACCTTCAAGACAGGACCTTCTCCATGGTGGCCCTACGAGGCGTAGCTGCTTCCCAAAAATGTTGTGTCTCATGACTAGGGGAATTGGGAAGGTAATACCCAAAGCTGCTCTCTTGCCCCCGCACCTGCCAGAGCCTGGTGACTTTGACATCTTCCTTTAAGTAGGGGACAGACCACATGGGCCCCCAGCCCCGCCAGAGACGTCAGCTGGGCTACGGGGCATGGACGCACTGGGGCAGCTGGAGTGCCTGCTCCAGTACCTGCGGGGATGGAGCCTCCTTTCGGACACGGCGATGCATCAGGTGAGCTGGCCTGCCCTGTTTGTCGGGGAGGGGGCCATGGGATGTGACTGCCTGGGGGTGCTAGCATAGGGGTTGGGGTTGGCCTGCTGGGCTTCAGGTGGGGGAGACCCGGGTTCGAATCACAGCAGTTGCTTTCGGTCTCCCCTGGCGGCCAACCTGGAGGCTCTCCCACATTGGAAATATTGCCGATATTAATATTGCTCCATTTGAAGCAACTGGACACATAAAAATAGACTCCTTTTTGGAATGAAAACAAGGCCTATAAGTTTAATTGACACTTACTTGCAGAACTTTCTTCAAAACGAACCTGTGGACTGAAACAGACTCAGCATTTTACAAAATATGAAATGATCCCAACAGACCTAGAAGCAGAGGTCTGCCTATCTTGACAGCATCCAATTCTCCTGGAGCTGTTTTCCTGGAGAGCTTCATTTACATCCTCACAGAGCTGGAGAAACAGGCATCACCCTTCCAAGATGGCAAACTGGCAATTCAATACCTCTCGTGTGATCTAAGGTTAAACACTCATGTGTTACCTAGCAGAAAACAACAACAGTTAATTATTAACTCAGAGCTCAGAGTAAGGCTGAACTGTCTTGATCCAGTTACCTGGGACTAAGCTCCAATGACTACAGTGGGACTTACTTCTGAGTAGTCAGTGCCAGGCTCCATTGACAATAAAGGAATAAACACTCCCCACATTTCCTAAGAATTGGCTAGCTGCGGAAGCATCGCAATGAAAGACTTTAAAGTGGATTGGTGATCTTTTCCTTCAAAATTGTAGGAAGGGCTTTGCATGCCAGCGTCATCGTTTCCTTCATTTGGTGCAGGGATTTTATTTTCAGGATAAACAGGACTCAGTTTTTGAACCTTCACACACCACTTTTAATTGTTCTCCGAGACAGGGAGGAGAAAAGAAAATTGGGATATTTCGGGATCAAATCAGTATGGCTTCTGTAATTCTGGGACTGTCCCTGGAAAATTGGAGGGTGTTTTTTTTCTTTGCTTGGCTCATAGATGCCTTTCGGTAGCATGTACAGTGGTACCTCTGGTTGCGAACGGGATCCTTTCCGGAGGCCCATTCGCAACTTGAAAAGAGCGCAACCTGAAGCGCCGTATCTGTGCAGGTGTGCAGCGCAATTTAGTGCTTCTGCGCATGCGCGAGCAGTGAAACCCAGAAGTAACCCTTTCCGGTACTTCTGGGTCGCTGCGGGACATAACCTGAAAGAACGTAACATGAAGCAAATGTAACATGAAGTATGACTGTATAAGGCTACCTTTTGAGCCAAAAGGCTGAATTCATCAGGAAACTGCCTTAGCCATGCTTTGCCAATATAACATTTCACCAGTATATAGCCCCAGCACCTTGAGAATGCATGCCCAGCAATCCTCTTGCTGCTTACCTGGGAGTAAGCCCCGCTGCACCCAAAGGGGCTTCCTTCTGCATAGGATGAGTCTCTCAAGGAGGTGTTTCCTCTTCACGTACAGGTTCCCTGAGGAGGAGATGTGCAAGGGGCCTCTCAGGCAGTACCGGGTGTGTGAACTGGATGTGAGTACTTGCCTTGTCAAAGAATAAAGTGCTGCACACACTTATTGCGGGGTTTGTGTTCGAGGTTGCATTTGTATCAGGTCCAGGTTAAAGGGTCGAGCCATTTGGAAGAGTCTGCAGCCTCTGTGTCCCTTGGACTGACATGGGATGATATGCAGAGGTGGGGAGAATTACGCTTGAGCTTTGTGGAGGGAAGGAGGTGGACTCCCAGCACAGCAATAAATATCACCTGCAGCTTGCCTTGCACTCCTGCTCCCTAGTCTTCATTGTTATTACGGACGATGAATGCTTATTAATTACCTGCCCTTCACCCTAAAGTCCCAGGGCTGGTTACAATTTATTTACAATACTATTTATTATTTATTTTCATGACACCCTAAACCTGTAAATCTCAGGGTGGTTCACAACATAACATTAAAATACAGTGGTACTTTGGTTCTCAAACAATTTAGTTGTCAAACAAATAGGTTCCCGAACGCTGCAAACCCGGAAGTAAAGTCTGCAAATGTTTTTTGAAAGCCAAACATCCGACGGGCTTCCATTTGAGTGCAGGAAGCTCCTGCAGCCAACCAGAAGCTGTGCCTTGGTTTTAAACAGTTTCAGGAGTCGAACGGACGCCCAGAACGGATTAGGTTCGAGAACCAAGGTACCACTGTATACAAAACATAGAATACATAATGAAAATAATGAATGCAAAATGGTAAAAAAAGAGCTGAAAGCAATCTACAACTGCAAAAATAAGGAGCAGGGGTCCTAAAAATGCAGAGAGCATTGAGGGTCCCCGCTTTGGACCACTGTCAAGGGATGCTTTGGGGAGTGGGGGTCAAGGGCTGGCATTGCCTAGCAACCACCAATGGGCTGGGAAGGAAGTCCAGCATCATCTAGCAGTTGTCACCAGCATTTGGCTGAAAGGCAGAGGTGGATCTACGGTGGGTGGTGAAGTGAAAGTTATTATTGAAAGCCAGATCTTTCCAGCCCTCTTGTGCAAGCCCCGCCCCCATGGGTGACGTCAGGGCCCCAATTCTGGCAGTGGCCAGAGAGTTCAGGCTGGATCTCCATTTCCTTGCATCTCATTGTCCTTTCACACTGTGGCATTCCTCCTCTCTTGCAGGAGTGCCTTCCTGGATCCGCCCCCTTCCGGGCTGTCCAGTGCTCCCTCTACGACGGCAAGCCTGTCCTGGGCAGCCAGACACCTTACCAATGGGTCCCCTTCTATGGAGGTGAGCTCAGCCTGGGGAGATCTCAGTCCAAAGCCCAAGGGGAGGTTTTGGGGTTTCCCCCTCTTGTGCTGTCCTTTAAGGAGTAGGGGAACATATCTTCCCATTTCCATTTCATAATCTCACAACACTTACACATCTATCTATTCTCACAAAAATTTGGCAGGATTTTAGTGCAAATTTCTTGTAAGATATATATATACCCAATCAAGCAATTCCCCCTATTATACAATGTATTTTTACATGGTATTTTCATGAATATATTCATTTTAATTCACATTTCCCCTCCTACAAAATATGCATTTTGGGTTTGGGGAGGGTTGTCGAGAAATGGCATTGAAAAATTCATAGAAGTGCAAATTAGCCTGCATTCCGGTTCATTTTATTGCTCTGGTGAGTGTGAATTGGGGGCAAGTGGGTGTTTTCCCCTGATAGTACTCATTAACAACAACAACAACTATTACTATTATTAGTGGGTGGCTCCCAACAAATTATAAAACCACAGTAAAACACAGCACATAAAAACTTTCCGATACAGGTCTGCCTTCAGATGTCTTTGGAAAGTCATGTAATAGGTTACCGTATTTTTCGCTCTATAGGATGCACCGGACCATAGGAGGGGGAGAACGGGAGAAAAAAAATTCTTGTTCTCCCTCTCAAAAACAAGGTGCGTTCAAGAGCAGGTCAGGGAACAGTGCAAAGGCTGCGCACAGCCTTGTCGCTGCCCCCAAGCTTGTGGGGCTGGCGGGGGGAAGCCCTGCTTTCCCCCACCGCCAACCTCAAAGATCCCTGAAGCCTTTGGAGCGCAGCTTCGGGGACAGCCTTTCAGGCCTCCGCAGGGCGGCGGGGTGCTTTCACCCTGCCGCCCTGCGGAGGCTTTCCACAGCCATCCCAAAGCTAGAACAGCTTCGGGCTGCAGGCAGCTGTCCGCAAGCCTGCAGAGCCCGGTGGGAACTCCCTCTGGGCTCCGCAGGCCTGCGGAGAGCTGCCCGAAGCCAGGGGTGCGCAGCACCGTGCTCCCCAGGCTTCAGGCTGCAGGCAGCTATCCGCAAGCCTGCGAAGCCCAGAGGGAGTTCCTGCCGGGCTCCTCAGGCTTGTGGATAGCTTCCTGAAGTCATGTAATAGCTTCCTGAAGGAAGTCAGGATAGCTTCCTGAAGTCATGTAAAGCGCATCCACCACTACTGCAAGGCTTCAGCGAAAGCCTGCATTCGCTCTATAGGACGCACACACTTTTCCCCTTCAATTTTGGAGGGGGAAAAGTGCGTCCTATAGAGCGAAAAATATGGTATCTCCTTGACATCAGATGGGAGGGCGTTCCACAGGGTGGGCGCCACCACCAAGAAGGCCCTCTGCCTGGTTCTCTGCAACTTCACTTCTCACAGTGAGGGAACCGCCAGAAGACCCTTGGAGCTGGATCTCTGTGTCCCGGCTGACCCCCTTCCTCCTCTTCCCTTTTTGCCAGCCCCCAACCTCTGCGACCTGAATTGCCTGGCTGTAGGGCACAATTTCTACTACAACTTTGGGAGGGTCCTGGATGGGACCCGCTGCAGCCCACACTCCCGGGACCTCTGCATCAGCGGCCGTTGTTTGGTAAGTCCCGTCAGATTTGGGTCAGGGCCTGAGGCAAACCCCAAAAGCTAAAACAAGAATAGACTGAAAGCAGATTAAAACTCACTTCAACTTTCCAAACATGCAGGTAGACTTGTCTAAACAGGAATGTTTCTCAGCAGGATCCCAAAAGAGTCCAGGGAAGGCACCTGCCTAATATCAATAGTCAGGGAGTTCCAAAGTGTAGGTGCTGCCACCCTAATGTGGAAAATGGGTCTTATGTGGTACCAGTAACAGGACAGTCAGGTGGGCACATAAGGGGTGCACAGGGATGCTAGCTGGGGGGGATCCCTTCGGGGTATCCAGCGTCCAGGGTCATTTTGTGCTCTGATTGCTTCCTGAATAGTAGTAGTAGTAGTAGTAATAATAATAATAATAATAATAATAATAATTTTTATTTATTTATTATTTATACTACGCCCATCTGGCTGAATTTCCCCAGCCACTCTGTGCTAGACTTCTGCTGGAGACGCACAGATTTATCAAATCCCCCACCCCCAATCTGGTGCCTGATGCTCCCCCCTCTTGGTCTCCCTTCCAGAGAGCCGGCTGCGATGGGCTGCTGGGCTCAGAGGCTCAGGCGGATGCCTGCGGGGTCTGCGGAGGCAGGAACGAGTCATGCGTCCTGGTGCACCATGTCTTCCGGGCAGCCTTTCACAGCTCTGGTGATTCAATGCCCTGACGTTCTCCGTGGGTGAATGCTTTGGCTTTTGGCTTTTCATGCTCTTCCTCCTCCTCCCCTCGCCAGCACCTTCTCCGCTTTGGGCAAACGCACATGCCACTTTGTCAGGGATTGAAGTCAGCAGAATGGAAGTGGTTGCCCCAGAGCAACAACAAAGAAAAGAGGTGTCCTTTTTTGCAGCTAGGAAAGTGCAGACAAAATGGTGAGGTAACAAGCCTCCTATAACCAACAGGCTTAAGTCTAATCAACACACGAAGGGGGTAATACCAGAGTCCACTGTCCTGCCACACTTAGCTAGGACCACTTCCACTCCCCTTGGGAGGAGCTCGGGTCGCCATCCTGCTGAGAAGCTCAAGTGCAAAGAGGTTTCAGCTGGTTGCTCCAGCTCTCACAAGCCACTCCTGAGTTTCCCTGCCAACAGTGTAGGAACTTATTATATATCTATTTCCAAAATAGAGAAACGGAATAAGAAAAAAAGAAAGAAAAAGAATAAACTTACATCAAAAGATCATACAAATTCCACACATCGAGATTACTTTGAATCTCCTGACTTCCCCCATTCCATCCATCCATCTTAATTCTACTTTCAACTGCATAGCAATACTTTTCCAATTTTTCATCTTCCTAAGTTATCTGTACTTTCTATTACATTATAAGTGTATTTAGAATCCTGCTAATGTTTTAACCTGTTTGCAATGATTTTGTATATACATTATAAACATTTCCCATTCTTTTTAAAATTTCTTGCCTTCTTGGTTCCTGAGCTTCCCAGTTAATTTTGCCATTCCAGCATAATCCATCAACTTGATTTGCCATTCTTCTTTGGTTGGGGTTGTCTCTTCCTTCCATCTCTGGGCTAGCAAAAACCAAAAACCAAGTGGCCATTGTAGCATACACAAACAGTTTCCTCTGATCTTTTGGGATCTCGGTACCTATAATTCCTAGCAGAAAAGCTTCTGTTTTTTTAGGAAAGGTTATTTTAAACATTTTTTTCATTTCATTATATATCATTTCCCAGAATTTCTTGATTACAATTCCACCGCATATGATAAAAGGTAACCTCTTTTTCTTTACATTTCCAGCATATATTGGTACAGTACTTGTTCTATACATTTTTGCTAATTTTACTGGGGTTAAGTACCACCAATACATCATTTTAAGGGAATATAGAGAGAAGGCTTGGTAATATTCTAAGTTCTGGGGCATATACTGTTCTCCACTCTCTCTTGATTATTGCCATAAAAATCTTTGAGTCTATGCACATGCTGACCACAAATAGAATGTTAGATTGTTCCTACCCTGTTTTCGTTCTGGTACAGCCCCCAAACTACTTCGGGATTCACCTCCTCTTCAGCTTGTCTTAAATTAGCTCAACTGTTCCGTAAAATAATAGTTCTCTGGTTAGCTTTATGGAGTGTTATTTCTTTAGTTTAAGACCTCGATTCTTCGGATTAACTTTGGTTTCTCCAAGGTCTCAATAACCAGGTATTTGAGCTTGTCGTTATTCTGTGGAGATTCCCCCGCCTGGTCATTCCGGAATTGGGCTTTCTCACCTGGGGGAAGGATCGCTGTTGTTAGGATCCGAGGTCTCCTTCCTCCCGGTCTGGGTTTAGGAACCCCCTTCGATGCCGCAGCTGATCCTTACAGGTTCAAGCAACCCTCCTGAACCCTCGGGGGGGGCGTGAAGCCCTACAGCCCCCGTTTCACCCCACTGGTGAGTGTGCGTCTCACGGAGAATGCGGGACGCACTTACGAAGTCGACCTGTGGTGAAGCGGAAGTCCTAACTACGGTTACTTATACTAACATGCTCTCAAAACTATAAAATGGTGAGAGCAGCTGCCTTGCCCTGCCTCACAGGTTGGTGGCCATCTTGAAAGTCACTAGGACAGATTTTTCAACCTACCTGCATACTAATTGTGCCAGGACTGAAGCTCCCCATACTTTTAAATTTGATTTTCTTATTATATGATTCTGAAGGCCTTTATGTCCTTTCACTTTATCATACCATAAATACTGTATGCACGCCATCCAAATCTATTATCATGTCCTTCTAGATCTAACACTTCTCCATTTTTCAATATCATCCATTCCCAGGTCCAGCAGATGCAAGATGCCTCATAGTACAATCTCAAATCTGGCAGGGTGAAACCTCCTCTCTCTCTCTCATATCAGATAACAATTTATATTTTATTCTTGCTTTCTTCCCTTGCCAGATGTATCTAGAAATATATTTTTGCCATTCTTTGAAGCATCCAGCACTGCTTATCACTGGCATTGATTGAAATAGAAACAACATTCTTGGCAATACATTCATTTTAACCACTGAAATTCTCCCCCTTAACAATAAATTCATTCTTTCCCAAATTTCTAAATTCCCTTTTATTTCTTTCCATGTAACAATTTAGGAACTTTCACCACTTTTTACTGCCTGTGCTACTTTCATGAATCTGACCTTTGGAGAGTTAGTAAGTAAATCAACTTTTAACTCACCAAAGGGAACTTGGGAACTCACTGAGAAGGGCATAATTTGGAAGAATCACAGTCCACATTTCCATGCTTTACTTTGCTGCGTAGTTTGTGATTTTAAATCTATGCTTGGGTCCCCTCACCAAAGAGAACTTGCCCCAAACTTGGATCTTGGCAGCCAGGGAATTCTCTTCCTACATAGATTTTGATCCAACAGGAATTCACTGAAAAGCATGAGATCACAGAATAGCAGAATTGGAAGGGTCCCTGGGGGTCATCCAGCCCAACCCCCTGCAGGGCAGCAATCTCAGCTAGAGCATCTCTGACAGGTGTCCATCCAACTCCTGACATTTCAAGTAGTATGTCTGAGGAAGCCCTCTGTCCAGCGCTGCACGTCACACTCTGAGCCTCCCCCCCAAAAAAACATGCAGTTCCCCTTCACCCCCTGGCTGCCTCCCCCTGGGCAGCCCCCTCCCCCTCCCTCCCCAGTGGTCTCTCCCCCCCCCCCTGCACTTGACCCGCTCTCCTCTGATTGCTTCACAGGTTACTTTGGCTACCAGAATGTCACTCTGATCCCGGCAGGCGCCAGACACATCAAGGTGACAGACAGCAGCCGCAATTACCTCGGTAGGAGGGGCTGCTGGGCAGATTCCTATTCCCACCCCCATGCCTGTTGCTGACCCCTTGTGGTGGTGGGGGCCCAAGAATTGCATCCTACCAACTGCCTATTTTGAAACTGCACTTTTACAAAATGGACACACATTCAGGAACCCTGGCAGGTGGCCACCCATCTTCCATTTAAAAACCTCTCATGAATCCTAGAAGCATTGCAAGGAGCCCCTAAGGGTCATCTAGCCCAACCCCCTGTGATGCAGGAATTGCAGCAGAAGCATCCCTAACAGATGGACACCCAACTTCTCTTTAAAAGCCTCCAAGGAAGGAGAGCCCACCACCTTCCAAGAGAGTTCGGCTGCCGAACAGCTACTTGAGCTCCAAGGACAGTGGCATTGCCCTGAGGGGCCACCCCCAAGCAGGCCCTGCCTGTGGTAGCTCCCCACGCCTCCTCTGAAACTGGAGGCACCCAGAGGCTCCCTTGGGGGTTCTGGGGTGGTTGGCTAGGGAGGAGGGGGCCAGCCAAAAACTCCCCCAAAAGCTTCCCCCAAACGTCCTTCCTTCCCCTCCCCAGCTCTGATGACTGCAAACCAACGCTACATCATCAACGGTGACTGGGCCATTGACTGGCCAGGGACGTACGAGGCAGCAGGCACCCAAGTCTGCTACACTCGCACAGCGGACGCCCACGAGAGCCTTGAGGCAGCCGGACCCACCCAGGAGGACTTGCTGGTCATGGTGAGATGGGCCAGGGAATTGTTTGGGGGTTTTCCACCTGGGTGCAAAGGATATTAACTGGGTCTCGCCCATGCACCCAATGCCTGTTTCTTGCCTCAGGTCCTTTTCCAGGAGCCCAACGTGGGCATTGAGTTCCAGTTCTGGCTCCCAAAAGAGCACTTCCACCCCATCCAGAGTGACGCCAGCCCCCTTCGCCAGCCCCAGACCAGGGAAG
Source organism: Podarcis raffonei (assembly GCF_027172205.1). Classification (NCBI taxonomy): domain Eukaryota; kingdom Metazoa; phylum Chordata; class Lepidosauria; order Squamata; family Lacertidae; genus Podarcis; species Podarcis raffonei. The sequence goes on along the minus strand of NC_070619.1, from coordinate 552,934 downwards.
TCGGGGATGGCTCACCAAGGGAGCACCCAGCCATCCTGCCAGCTCCGCCCTCTCAAAACGACATCGCCAGGAAGACGCCTCAGCAGGAGGGAACACCCTTGCCAGCCAAAGTGCCCCCAGGGAGCTCAGGTATCCTCAAATCCATCTCCCCCCCCATTCTCTGTCCATCTCTCCTTCCTTCACCCCCACAATAGTTTCAGGGTGCAGGAGTGGACTGCTCTTAGAAAGAAACATTTTCTTGTTGGAAATCTAGGAGATTTGAGGGATTTGGTAGCATGTGTTCCAAGGTACCCACCCATGCAGACCCTGATCCCATGTCTGCCGCCCCCTTGCTTTCCCCCTCCTCCAGCTCCAATGTCCTGTTTTCATAGAATCATAGAACTGTAGAGTTGGAAGAGACCCCAAGGGTCATCTAGCCCAACCCCCAGCGATGGAGGAATGACTGAGCTACCCAAGCGCCCTGGGTGACCTTGGGGGCCAGTCCCTGCCTCTCTCTGTCTTGCCTACCTCACAGGGCTGGTGTGGGATTTAAATGAGAAGGGGGGTCAGGGCCACAGGAGCTGCTTGGAGGAAGAGGCGGATAGAAGTGCCATGAAATGAATAAATTTCTCCACAGATTCTGCTGCTTTCAGCAGCTTGCACCCTCCAGGCCCCCTGGGAGCCTTGGGCTGCTCCCACCCCATAATTTGAGGTGGGATTCCTGGCTCTCGGCATGCGCAGGCAGCTCCCCAGCTTGTGAGTTCATTAGTGCAACATTTTGCCACAGAACCCACAAAGCCCAGGCTGGTTTCTGGCAGCCTTTGATTCCTCCAACCCAGCAAAAGAAAAGCCTGAGGAGTAGGAGAAGCCCCTGACTAGAACCCCAGGTACTGGGAACTGTAGCGCTGTGCAAACTACAGTTCCCAGGATTCTTTGGGGGCGGGGTGGGGGGGCTTGATTGTGTGCATGCCTCTCGCCTGGAACTGGGTTTCCAGCCCACATGCAACGCTCCAAATCCCACCAGCCACCACCTCTCGGCCGGACCTACTTCGCAGGGCTTTTGCCAGAGCCCCAGACGCCGCCCCACACTTCTAGGAGGAAAGAGGGCAGGGCTGAAGTGCAGGAAGGACTACTCATAAAATAGAAGGCGGTCAGTGCCCCCCCGCCTTTCCCCCCACAAAATGCTTTCTTCTCATCCTGCAGGACTGTGCGGGGCGTGCGACTCTCCCAGGGGAAAATCCCAGCGCATCCACCACTACTGCAACAGCGACTTTGGTACGTGGCCCCTCCGCATGGAAGGGAACCTCAAGGGTCATCTAGTCCAAACCGCCGCAGTCTCCCTCCTCCCTCCAGGGCCAAGGTGGGGAGGAGCGTAGAGGGTCCCATGCCAAGGAACCGCCACCCCCTTTCCTGTTATCCCCGAAGCTCCTGAGTTCTTGAGATGTTGTTACGGGTGGAGAGGGGAGCTGGATGAGGAGAGCCCTCCCTCGAGGGGCTCTTCCCCTGGGGGGCCGTTGCAGGAGAGCCCCCCTCCTGACCTCCTTTCTCTCCTGCCTGCGCAGTCTTCCGCGCCCGAATCCTCTCCAAGCGCAGGGTGGGGCAGGAGACGCGCTACGACGTGCAGGTGTTGCACACCTACCGCAACCGCTTCCCCGTGGTGCGCCGCGAGTTCGTCTGGGTGCCCAACGCCTGTGACTGCCCGCTGCTGGCCGAGCAGCGCGAGTACATCCTGATGGCCCGGCGCCACGTCAACTACGAGCACACCCTCAACCGCCTGCTGCTGCCCCAGGGCGGCTACGCCCGGCCCTGGACGCCCCGCGAGGACCTGCAGCTCAGGGACGTCCCCAAGCACTGCTCCCGGGGTGGGACCCCGCCCTAAGGTGGGGGTCCCCGTGTCTGCCGCGTCCACCGTCCTACCACCGGAGTGCCGTGAAAACGGCCGGGAGTCCGGACCCTCTGCGGACCTCTGGGTGCGCCACACGGATCTTTCGCGGGGCGAATTCAAGGGAAGGGAGACTTTTCCTCTCTCACGACGCAATTGGCCAGGGAGATCTGGGCTGGAGCGCTTTTGCCTTCATTCAGTCCCAGGGGGGTGGGATTCTGTGTCTCCCTAACAGTTGCTCCTAGGATCCCCTTCCCTTCCATGCTCAGGTTTCGACTCTGCGTGGAAAACATTGGAAGATTCAGGGGGGACAAAAGAAAGGTCTTCTTCTTCTCACAGAGGGGGTTGTGTTAAGCTGTGCAACTCCCTGCGTTAGGAAGCAGTGGCAGCCGCTCATCTGCTCTGAAAGAGAATTCACGAGAGATGCAGCTCCTGGCGCAGTGGGTTGCCCCCAATGGCTATGCTCTCCTTCCCCTTGCCAAAATCAGGAGGCCAAGATCGCCTGGGCATTGGTGGCCTGACTTGCACTTCCACCCATCTCCCGGACACATTAAGCCACAGCGCCACCATGGCTGACTCTGCCCAAGATCTCAGAGGACGCTGCCTGCAAGAGGACTCTGGGGCATATACAGAGTCCCTCTGGCCTCGTAAGCTCAGTCTTCATTTCTGCTCCTCGAAACCAGTAAAGGTATTCTACGGTCTGACATGCTGCATTGATTCATTCATTGATTGTGTTTATATCTCCTGGGAGCGTAACTTGGTGCACATGGCAAAACCACTCTGGGATATGGGTTGAGAGGCAGCGCCTGGCCTCCAAGGCCACCTAGGGAGCTTCCTATGGGCGAGGTGGGAGGATTTGAACTCAGGTCTCACAGGTCCCAATCCAACACTCTGGCTCTTCCCAAGCCACCCTCAAACTAGCTTCAGCAAAGGAAACATTTGACACAGCCTTTACACATGCACAGACGCCAACTTGTGAGCAGGAGTGATGGGCAGTGATTGCAGATATGGACAGCAAGGGGCGACTTACAATGCAGCAGTGGGGAGAAGAGGGTGTGTGTGGAAAGGACCTTGGTGCTTTTTAAGGTGCTAATGTGTCCATGGCCTCAGGGGAAGGCAGCTCACCCCACACTCCCCAAACCATCCTGCCTCATCCTCCATTTATCCAGGCTACAGGCAGCCTATGGCTCCCTCTCCTGGACAATTGTGGTGCAGCAATTATGGTGGGGTTAGTATTTTGCAGGAAGGATTCCAATGCCAAATTTAGGTTTGTTTGACTGCTCTGTTGCCCTCAGAAGAAGGTAGATTCTCCTCCTTTGGAGGTTTTTAAGCAGAGGTTGGATGGCCATCTGTTAGGGATTCCATTTCTGTGATTCCTGCATTGCAGGGGGTTGGAAAAGAAGTCCCTCGGGGTCCCTGGGGAGGTGCATTGCGAAGCGTGAGGCAGCCCGATGATTTACTTGGAGAACTTGCAAATGCTCTGTAGCCTAGTCCAGGTGAGGGAGAGCAGTAAATGCAACGAATAAATAGGATATCTTCACAGGTAGGAGGAGCATAGGGACCCCCACAATGGGGGTAGTTTTGGGGACCCCCATCTCCACCACATTCCCTTCCACGTGGGCCACCTGCCCAGATTCCCCCCCTCCAGCTGTGCTTTCAGGCAAGGAAACAGAAGTTGGAGGGATTTGCTGCAAAATGACCCCCATGCAGCCCCCACCCCTACCTTGGCCCTGACACACCACAATCTGGATCAGGACTGAAACCCGACGGCCACATCAGTATCACTGCCATCTCACACGTCTCCAACATCCTGACTTCGTTTCACTCATTTCCCCCAAACTCGCTGATTGATCCCATCAATGTGCTGGTTGGCAACTTGCATTTATTCTTATTATGTTCAAGTTCCTCTCCCTGTCATTTGAAATCAGCTCAGAGAGGCAGCTTTGCCAGGAACACAAGCGCTGGCCAGTAGGTGGTGTGCAGCTCTGCCTCCGCCATACAAAGAGGGGAGGCCCAGTCCCACCGAGCCCCCCTGCAGGAGCAGGCTATCTGCACTCCACTCCTGTGGTGGGCGAGGCTTCACCACAGATGGCTGGATACCCAAATGGTCTCTTTCGTTCCAAAATGAAGGAGAGAAAAAGAACAGGGCAGCCGACTTTTCCCGCTCTCCGTCTCCCACACTGCTGCCTTGGAGGGTGTTGGCATACCGCGTCATGCGCAAATGTCAAATCTCCGCATGGAGACTGTCCCGTGGATGGGCAGCGGGCAGGGGAGCTTGCTGTCCACCTCCTGGCACATCTCCAGGTAAGGGTCCAAGAGAACCATGTTGGGGAGGGCAGCGTTGCCCTGTCTCTGTGCCAGGAGATAGATCCTGCCATTGGCTGCGCTGCACCCTGTGAAGAACCGTCGCGCCAGGCACTCCTCCTCCACCGGTGTCCACTCTCCCGAGTCCACATCAAAGCGGAAGGCGCCCCCTCCCACGGTGTAGATGGCCCCATTCAGAGCCACAACGCAGAGGTCATACCTGGGGATGGAGAGAGGAGAGCGTCAGGCAGGTGCCTACACCTCAGGAGGCATGGGAAGGTGACCGCCAGGGGGCAGCTGATCCCAAGGCAGATCTTCCTTCTCCTCCTGTTCCTGACGCAAATCTTCCCCTGCCTCTGGTGGGGAGTGGGGTGTGTGCCATTTGGGGAGATGCCTCAGGTGCCCAAATGTTTTGGGCTTGCCTGCCTGGAGGTGTCCCAGGTGCAAAGCAGCTCTGGACATCCCTCAGCCTAGGCAGTCGCGAGTTTACTGCTGCATTCAGAAGGAGACTGGGCTCCCTTTGGGAATGGGGAGGAAGAGCCAAATTTGATGGAGAAATGGGGGAATGGACAGTGTGAGGGATGATTGGCAAATCTGCAGAAGGACAGCAGGTGCCTCCAAGTTCTGAAGGCGCATCGTGGCTCAGAAGAGGCCGTCTTGGCCCAGGGTCAAGGGGGGGAGGCTGTCACAATCAGGGTGAAAGCCCCAAAGTGCAGGCACCCATTGTAGGTCTCTGGGGGCAGAGGCAGGTGAGGAAGGCATCAGCGAGAGGACAACAACTGCAGAGTTTGATTATTTTCTGTTCAATTATTTTGGTTATCTTAACATTTTCTATTTCGATTATTAAAGTTAAGATTTTTCTTTTGAATTTTCAAATTGCCAGAAGGAGGCATACCAGGTGCCATCCAACCACCTTAGGGGCTCTGCTCTGGATTTGTGGAGGGTTATGAAGATATTCCACGTATTGCATTCAGAGAGCTGAAAATACAGTACAGTGGAACCTCGGGTAAGAACTTAATTCGTTCCGGAGGTCCGTTCTTAGCCTGAAACTGTTTTTAACCTGAAGCACCACTTTAGCTAATGGGACCTCCCTGCTGCCACTGCGCCGCTGCTGCACGATTTCTGTTCTCAACCTAAAGCAAAGTTCTTAACCCGAGGTAATAGTTCTGGGTTAGCGGAGTCTGTAACCTGAAGTGTATGTAACCTGAAGCGTATGTAACCTGAGGTACCACTGTAAAGCCAATATTTTTCCCACCTGACAACCAATGGGCCTCTTTGGTTTCAGATACGAGTACGTGGATAGATAAGTTTAAACATGAGCAACCACAGCTGCGAGGGGGCCATGAAAATTTGTGTCCTGGGCTTTTTGGACTTGTCTACCCCATTTACTAGGGACACGGGTGGCGCTGTGGGTTATACCACAGAGCCTAGGACTTGCTGATCAGAAGGTCGTTGCTCGGTCCCTGCTCCTGCCAACCTAGCAGCTTGAATGCACGTCCAAGTGCAAGTAGATAAATAGGTACTGCTCCGGCGGGAAGGTAAACGGCGTTTCCGTGCGCTGCTCTAGTTCGCCAGAAGCGGCTTAGTCCTGCTGGCCACATGACCCGGAAGCTGTATGCCGGCCCCCTTGGTCAGTAAAGCGAGATGAGCGCCGCAACCCCAGAGTCAGTCACGACTGGACCTATGGGCCTGGGGTCCCTTTACCTTTACCCCATTTACTATCTGAAAACAAAACGGCGCATTGGTTGCCAGATGTGAATTATTTTCCAGATCTCCTGCCCCATTAACAACACAGTGGAAGATGAGGACCAGAGTTTTCCTTCCCAATGGGCTTCCTTCCCAGGAGGACGAGCTCCACCGGCCCCTCACTTCTCTCTACAGCATGTGCAGAAATTGCCTGCTTGTCCGTTGGATCTCCTCTTGGTCATGTCCGCTCTGCCCACCAAAGCCTGTCTTCACATGCAGGAGAAGCCTAGGAGAAGCTTCTAGGAGCCACAGGGGGGGAGCTGAGTGCGGGGGGGGGGGACCCAAGGTGGACACACTACTCCAGAAGGAGCAGGATGTGCCCCACACCTCTAACATCCCAACCTCCAGAGCCGCCTCACCTAGGGAGAGGCGAGAAGGAGACCACATCCCAGATGTCCGTTTCCACGTCCAGCCGCTGGACAGCATGGCAGACATCTCCATTCTCGTCCAGGCCACAGACGACGTAGACACGAGTCCCCACACTAACTGCCCCGGCCCTCTCCACGGGGTGGGCCAGGGGGCTGGTGCTCTCCCAGGAAGAGTCCGTGGGCGCCAGGCGCTCCACCTCAGGTGTGACAGCCCCCTCCTCAGTGCTGCCACCCATCACGTAGAGGTGGAAGCCCACCCCCACAGCACAGTGGCTGTGGCGTGCCGTCTTCATGGCCGGGCCATCCAGCCAGTTGTCGTCCCAGCTGTTGTAGATCAGCACCCAGCCCACGCTGCACCAGGAGAACTCCTCGCGGAAGTAGCCGCCCGTCACAAAGAGGAAGTTGCCTGTGGAGAGAACGCAAGAGATGCCGTTTCCCCTTCCACCACGGACCCACCACACAGAGAGGCTTCGCTTACACTGCACATTGCCTCCTGATGAAAGCAGAGCAGTTCGTCTCCAAGGGGTGATATTTCACATCCTGCATTTGTTTCGGTGTGAAGCAAAAGCAACAAGGATGAGGTGGGGACAACCAACTGCTTACATAGAACTGGGGGACAATGGCTATTTCTGCCCCCATTCCCACTGGGGTTCCCTGATGCCCCCAAAAGGTATGAGACAGGGCGAACTGAGGCTGAGGGAGACATGGCCAGGAAATAAACATCTATTGGAAGGCAGCCCAAGACAGGGAGTTTGGAGACTTCTGTGTTTTAGCATTTTGTTGGAAGCCACCCAGAGTGGCCGGGGTAACCCAGTTACAGGAGCATCATCATGATCGTTATTATTATTTCTGGGTCTAAACTGTTTCTGGTGCAACAGGAAACTGTCACAGAAACCAGAGCACACAGAAATGTCGTTTACCTTCCTGCCACAGTGGTACCCATTTACTGTATCTACTTGCACCAGCATGCTTTTGGACTGCTAGGTTGGCAGGAGCTGGGACAGAGCAACAGGACCCCATCACATGGATTCGAACTGCTGACCTTCTGATTGGCAAGCCCAAGAGGCTGAGTGGTTTAGACCGCAGCACCACCCACATCAGGCAAGGCCATGGCACAGCAGTACACTTTGTAGAAGCATTTCCGCCCCCCCCAGGCTTCTTGCAAAGCAGGAAGCAATTCTAAAGAAAAGGGAACCTCTCAGCATGTGCAGGGTGCAGCCAAACCTCCTGGCACTAGGTAGCCACAGCTGGCACTCTCTCCCACCTAGCATTCCACTAGATGCAAACTTCAAGGTGAAACCCTCTGCCCGCCCACACCAACCCAGAGGGCACCAAAGCAGAGACCAGACTGTCAATGGCATGGGGAAAATGCCAGCCACCTGCAGGCTGGCTCACACTCTGTGGAAGCTCAGAAGCCAGAAGAGTTACCGATGGCAGCCACAGCATACTGGGTGAGGTTCTTGCGCCGGAGGGGCGCCCGGGTCTGCCACACCTCCGTCTTCGGTTGGAATTGGAAAAGCTCCTGCTCCTCTTGGTCGTGTTTGCCAGCCAGGACAAAGAGGACCTCATGGCTGCGCCCCACACAAGGTGAGAGGCCTGCCTGTCTCCAGCTGGCAGGCAGACAAGCATCCAGCTTTTGCAGCAGCCGTCCCGAGGTGTCCTGCCCTGGGGGGCTCTTGCATCGCCGCACCAGCCGCTCCAGGAAGGGCAGGCTCAGGAAGGGTCCGCGGATGAGGCCCGCCAGCTCCAGGAAGACTGCTTCCCGCCCAGCAGGGTCGGCAGTCGCCCACTGCAGCAGCGCCTCAAAGGCTGCCTCCTCGCGGCTCACAAAGAGATCGTCGCTCCGCAGCAGCACCCGCAGCGTCTCTGCAGGGGCCTCCATGAACTCCTCGCCGGAAGCCACTTCGGCCCAGTGTGAGAGCACCACAGAGAGTGCAGCCGCCTGCAGGTGGGCGCAGGAGAAGCATTGCGCGTAGGCCAGGAAACCAAGGCAGTTGGAGATGTGCAGCTCCCTCTCCAGAAATGCCTCACAGAGCCGCTTGGCGCAGTCCAGCTGCAGGAAGTCAGCTGCCTCCAGCAGCTCTGTGACATTGTTGCGGTCAAGGAGGAGGCTGCCCGTCTGTGTGAAGGCCAGCAGGGCCTGGAAGGCAGTGGGGTCCAGGCCATGGATCCGGATCCGAGGGGCTGTGCGCTCTCGTGTGCTCCCAAAGAACATGGCCTCAAAGTAGCGACTGTAGCGGGCCAAGGCCCAGCGCTCAACAGGGAACTGCCTGTCGCCCACCTCCAGGACCACGTGGCCTCCTGACTGGGCCCCAGAAGACGCCCCCTCCAGGCCAGCCATGTTCACTGGGTGCAAGCAGGCCACACTTTGGGCTGCGCAGGACGGCTTTGGCCAGGCAGCCAAGACGGATATAGCAGCAACTCAGCCCCTAAAAATAGATCCCTCCCTTCTGGCTCCCTCAGCTGCCCAGGCAGTTAGTGAGGCGTCGTCAGGATGTAAGAAGAGCTGCTGGATCAGGCCAAGCCCAACGTCCCTCTTTCCCTGCTGGGACCAAGAGAGACTGCCTCTGCACCTGGGGGTTCCACAAGAATGTGAGAAGAGTGTGGCTGCCAGACCATGTCACAGGTGCCCCAAAGAACCTAGGGATCCTCTAAAACTGGATATTCCACAGCAGCATTGGAAAAGCCTGGCTGCTGGATCAGGTCCATCTATCCCAGCCTCCTTTTCTCATAGTGGCCAACCAGGTGGGAAACCCGTAAGCAGGATCCAAGCAAGAGAGCAGCTCTCCCCTCCTGTGATTTCCAGCAACTGGTATTCAGAAGCATTGCTGCCTTGTCTGGATTCCTGGGTTCTTAGGGAAGCTTGACCACTGCAAAGACAGGAGGCTGGGCTAGATGGGCCTGATCCAGCAGGCTCTTCAGACGTCTTCATTCCTGGGGTACACACTCACGCCTCGTAGGTCTCCTTGCTGTGCTACTAATGTCTGCAACTAAAGAAGCCAAGTAAAGGGAAGTGCTGCTTAAGCAGAGAATGAAGTAGTTGCTACATTTTCATTGTGGCTGCACGTCAGGCATCTACACTCAATTCAAAGAGATTGGTGATAGGTTAAAGATGGCTCCCATCCTCTCCCAAATAAACTTGCTTTGTCGTTCCGAGTTTTGATATCACATTTCAAAGCAGAAGAGTCTAACAAATTCTAGGTCAGTTTTGGATAGCTTTTTATTCATGGATTTTCAGGAATTCTCCTAAAAAGGAAAGAGTCACCACCTGGAAATTAAGAGGAGTTGGACACAGCTGTCATTACAGTTCTTGACATTTGGCAAAGCGCCTGACCCCTCCTGGGCAGATAACCATCCTGGAGAAAGGAAGGCAGACACCATTAACCCAAAGGGGAAATGGGCAGTCCCCTCCAGAGCTCTGAGAACAGAACAGCAAGCCAATGGAGGAACAGCTGTAGCCTTTGCCAAAGAGGCAAAAGGAACAACAACAAAAAAACCTCATCTTCCTGTGTAATATTTTACATAAACACAGCACGCTATTTCAGTGGCTCTAGACTGGAGTCAAAAGTTCACAGCAAAACAAGGTTATTTTCTGAAATAGTTTTCAGGGCATCTCCTGACAAAACGCCTTCTTCCTTGTGAGACACAGTGTCAAAATGGGGGGGGGGATAACTAAAACGCAGTAACGACCACCTTACATAAGTTAACAAGGTCCTTTGCCAGTATAAACATAGCATACAAAAATATGTTCCCCTTGCAGGAAAGTCCGTTCTTGTCAGCGGGGGCTGGCCCTCCGAGTCCTCTCAAGATTTTATCTGCAGAAAGAGCCCAGAGTGGCTTAGCCATCTTGCTGCTGAATGAAGGGGTTGGGAATGGCTTCCATCCCATCCTGGGGACAGATGAGGACCACCGAGGTCCCTCGGCAGACCACCAGTCCCAGCTGACGGGTGTCCTCTGTGAGCTTGTATTGGTCATCTGGATCTGCAAAGGAAAAAGCCCAGAAAGAGCTACAACACTGGGTCCTGCCAGCTATCCTGCTCTACGGGACCGCCTCTCCTGGTATGCCCCACAAAGAAACCTACGGTCTGCAAATAAAAACATCCTGAAGGTCCCAGGCCTCAGAGAGGTTAGGCTGGCCTCAACTAGAGCCAGGGCCTTCTCGGCTGCGGCTCCAATCTGGTGGAACGCTCTGTCAGAAGAGACTAGGGCCCTGCGGGACTTGACATCTTTCCGCAGGGCCTGCAAGACAGAGTTGTTCCACCAGGCCTTTGGTCAGGGCGCAGCCTGACTCCCTCCTCTGGCAACCTGCACAGAGCTTTGTTTAATGGTTGCCATTAACTTGATTTTAATTAATTTTTATAATGAAATATTTTTAGAATGTTGGTTTATTTGATTGTTTGATTATTTGATTGTTGTTAGCCGCCCTGAGCCCGGCTTCGGCTGGGGAGGGCGGGATATAAATAAAATTTATTATTATTATTATTATTCTCAAGCCCTGGGGGTGCTTTTCTGCACCAAAGCCAGCGTCTGGAACTCAGACCCGGGAGCCAGGTGGCAGCCAGAGTCAGGAGCTGAGGCTCAACATCCCTCAGCAAGACAAGGGCCCCCTGGGATCAGCTGTGGCAGCAGCGCTAGGCTGTATCCCACTCAGAACTACAGAAATTACTGGGCCCAAGCCAGCTGTGCCCTTGAATCTCAGTGGGTCTACTCTGAGTAGGAGCAGGTGGAGAACAGAACCACCTGTGACTGGACAGGTCTCCTTGATGATTGTTAGCCATGGGTGATACACAGAACCAGCCCAGTTAGTTGGGAGCCTTTGTTCTCCTGTCTGTTGGGGCATCTAATTGGCCACTACAGAAAAGGGGGAGCAGGACCATGGCCTGATCCTGCAGAGGATGGGGGAAATTCATGGAGAAGAGCCTGCTCCTTTCCTGTCACCTCCTTGTTGCCCACAGCAAGGGTGTTAGAATTCCTGCTCCATGATTGCAGTCATGGGATTGTTGTCTATCACATGACAGTGTGTTTTGACTCCACAGAGTGGGAAGTGATGAAGACAGGATGCTTGTGTTCCGTGAAGTGGGACTATTGTCCTTTGTTCTTTTCTCTTTGCTGTCTGATGCTAGAGAGTGAGGGAGCCATGTTGCAATGCTCCATGTGTGTTTATATGTAAATAAATTAGATTAGTCAACATGCTGAATTGCTGAGGTCTGTCCCGCGTATGCTGCGATAACTCTGCGGATCAATAAGTGTGCCGATGTCTGTTGGCATTGGTCGCTGTGATGTTTGGGCTGAAGAAAGCTTATGAAGCTCTCGAATGATCAACCAGGAGGGAGGGAACATGCCAGTCGGGTGTAGGCTGAACTCCTGACAGGGGGGTCATGGGGTCTTAAACGCACCTCTCATATACTCAATGGTCCCATCCAGCACCAGGTTTAGAAGGGGGTCAAATCCTTTCAAGACACCGCTAGCTGTGGGAAAACAAGGAAAAACAGTCAGGAGCCGTCGGGAACCACGCCAAGGCTGAACGCAGAAAGCTGTGATGTTACAGTTACATTCTGCATATTACAGTGGTGATTCCCTAGCAAGCAGGATTATGCCAGGGACGAAGCACACCAGCGATGTAATCTGGCCGCAAAGGAGAACAGATCCGTCCTCAGACCTGAATCATGAAGAGGCGGTGACAGGCACAGTGTCGGGTCCCCAATAGCAGAGGTGCTATGGAGACTCTGCTTACCTTCCCGGCCACCCTGGAACTTCACACGGATGGTTTTATCAATGTACTTAGACAGATCCAATATACTTTCTTTCTTCTTCTTCTCTTTGTCCTAAATCAAGGTGGGAGAAATGGGGGCTCAGGTGAACTCAGTTTCCAGCTTGTTTTAAAGTAAATTGGGGGAATCAAACAGTCATCATTTTAGCCCACTGAGGGCTCAGGTTTAACCCCCTCCCCATGGCATTGCCGGGTCGGGCTGCGAATGCTCCCTGCTTAAAATGCTGGAGGGCAGCTGCCAGTCAACAGTACTGAGCTAGCTGGGACAGAGGAAGCGGGTGTTCATCAGGACTGGCCAACCAGTGAGTGGGGCCAGAGCCGAAGCCAACACTTTCTGATTTCCTCCCCGTCCTCCTTGCCACATTGTGCCAGGGCCAAAAGCCTTCCTGCACTGGGCCACTTCTCATCCTGCCTGCCTTGGGTGCACCAAGTGGGTGCACCAAAGGGAGGAGGCCCAGGCAAGAGACGCCTCCGCACTTTGCCTCCTCCTGACCATAAAACAACCCTGCCGGCTTTGCCCAGCTGCTCTGAACACAGGAGGAGTCCAGGGTGTTCAGACTAGAGAGCCACTGGCCACATCGGAAAGGCCGGTCTGCTGCTGCTCCAGAGGCTTAGGCAGGACTTCCTGGGAGGTTCTCAAGGAGAGTCTGGATCTGGGCGCCTCTCAGCGTTTCTTCAGCTGCTGCGATTCCTGCCTCGTCGGCGGTTCTGCTGGATGACCCCTGGGGGCCCCCAACTCTGCGGCTCTGTTCCGCCTGCGTCCTCGCTGCCCGGCAGCGGCTCTTCCAAGGGCCCGAGAGGCGAGCGACGCGGGATCTCCAGCCCCCGGGCCTCGGCCTGCGACACCTGCTCTTCCCCCGCGATGGAGCCTCCCGCTCCAGGCGCAGCCTATCCGGCCCGCTGGATGATGGCGGGCCTCGCCTGCATGACGTCAGCGCCTCATTCGCCCACCTGGTCGTTGCGCCGCCTGCATAAATCTGCATACATTCCCTCCCCCCCATCCCCTCCGCTCTACTCACCGCCATCTTGCTCTCCACAGGCATCCCGCTTCGCGCCACTTCCGCCCGCTTTCAAACAGGCCCCGCCTCACCACCCCTCCAATGGTAGCGGCAAGAAACCAACCCGCGAGCCCCGCCTCTTCCTGCCGGGGCTGTCTTGCCACTCTAGGCCTCGGGCTCCCGACTCCACTCCTTTGTCGCCCTAGGAGCGAGAGGGAGGCGGGGATTTCGATAGGCTATTTCCGTCCCAGACCGGAAGTGCCGCCCGCCGCGAGCGGAGACCGGGCTGGAGCGTCGGAAGGGTCTCTCGCGAGCGGCCCTGAGGGCGCCAAGTTACCTCTCGGCGCTTTTTAAACGTCCCTGTCTATAACGTGGTTGTGTGACTCTCCGCCCTCCCATCCCTATGCACCCAGAGAAAGAGAGCGGCTTCCTTTCCGGGTTGCTGGGTAACCGGGCGCTCACTTCCGGTGTGTACCGGAAGCAGAACCTCCTCCCTCCCCTCTCGCCCTCCCCCCGGGTTCCAGGGAGGACAAAAGGCGGCGATGGCGGCGGCGGCGGCTTCTCTGGGGCGGAGAGCCCTGCTCGGGTCGTGGCTGCTCCTGGCGGTCCAGGTGAGGAGGAGGAAGAGGAGGCTCTTCTCATGCAGAGGGCGGGGCTCCTCCTCTCCAGTCCTCCCTCGGGTCCGAGAGGCGGGGTTGGGGCTCGGCTCTTCGGCTGCCCTTCTTCCACAGTGGGAGGCGGGGCTTCTTCCCGGTGGGGGGCGTCTCAGTTGCCCCCTCCGCGAAATGGGCCGAGGCCCCGCCGCCTCGCTCTCCGCGGCGCCCCAGAGGCGTAGGAAGCGGGCCATTTCCACCTGGGGCGCTAGGGACCCCCGAGGGTCTTCCAGCCCAACCCCCTGCAAGGCAGGAATCTCTTGGCCCCGGATCCCGAGATTGCTGCACCACTTCCCTTGGAGCAAAGCGGAGCGCTAGTCCTCTAGCTAATGCACAAGGCGGCTTAGAAAGCCAAGTTGCCTCGTGCTGATAACGGCAAGGTTGCAGGTTTGATCCCCGCTTCGACAGCGTCATATTCCTGTGCTGCAGAGGGTTGGACTAGATGATCCTCAGGGTCCCTTGCAACTCCATGAAAACAGTTGTGCAGGAAGCTGGTTTGCTGTGCTCAGTCTTTGGGTGTGGGGCCAGGGCGCTCTGCCCTGCTGAGCTGCAGGACCTTTCCATTTGAAACAAAGAGGGCTGCTAGTCCCCAGCTCAGCATCACCTCCGCACAGGCTGGCAGCCAATGGCTCTCCAGGAAGGACTGATTCTGGATCCTGCATGCACAGCAAGCATGCCATCATTGGGATACAGCCCTTCCCTGCTGTTGGTGAGGTAGCTTTTGGGGTTTGAGGGTCATTTTTGGTTAGGTCCCCAGCAGTAATGGGCTTAGGAGTTGCTGTGTGGAAAAGTCTGCTGGCAAATGCTTTGACCAGGAGGGAGGGAAGTGTGAAACATATTCAGAGAGAGAGAGAGAAATAGGACAAAGTGCTTGGGTGTTGACAAGTGTATGAACTGACTTGCTGCCCCAATGATGCAGGTTGGGCTGTGCCCTGCGCCTTGGTGATGGTGCTGCTGCTGCTGCTGTCACAGCCTCAGTGCACTAGGAAGAGGTCTGCAGGGTCAGCCCAAATGGGTTGCTCAGCCCACAAATCTTGTTTCTGCGCTGGCAGAAGGTGAGCACAGCCGCTTTCTCCAGGAGACGCCCCAGGGAGGCTCCTTGGGCAAGGAGATAACCTATTTTTGTCCCTTGCCCTCTTATTTAATAATTTATTAAAACTATACTTCCGGGTTAGCGCCATCGACTAATGGCGGATTCCCTCCGAGCTCCGGAGGGAATCGGCTCTGCAGGATCGGGTCTGGCCGCTGCGGTGACGCGGGGACCCTTAAAAATCACAGGCGGTGAAGCCTGTGAACCTGGTGACTCGGCGGGCACCATTTGCGCCCCCCCGACCTGTGAAGAGCCTTTTTAAAGGCTTCGGAACGGGGGACGGGGTGAGCGGCGCGGTGCTGAGAGTCGACTGCTTCTCCTGCAGAGTGAAGCCGCATTGCCATGGTCGGAGAGCGCTGACTTCTTCTTTGGAACAATTGGACTCTAAAAGTAACAACCCGTGAGTACTACGGAAATTGGTATCGTAAAGAATTTTTTTTTTTTTAAAAGAATTAGGCACGATCGGGGAAGGTGTAAAAAGGAAGTCTGCCTCCCCGTCTTGTAAACAAGTTAAAGCAAAGACCTGCTAACTAAGGTCGAGAGAACCTCTTTTTTCCTTCTTTGGTAAAAGACTTTAATTTCACGGTTTGACAGTATAAGAAATCTTGCTGGAGGATAGAAGAGCTAATTTTGGGAGCTGAAGTGTCACCCTCCCGGACCCGGGAGTGTTCCATGAGAGAGCCTGTTGATGAGGTACTAAAGAGCTTGACAGCTGTCAAATTAGCTGTCAAGATAGAAAAAGAGAACTTTGTTTCTGCTGCTTCTGCTGGTTATATCAGTTACAATTTTTGTTATAATTTGTTGAAAACAAGGAAGAACTGATACAAAGTAACTGGATTTTTGGATTTGAACTGGAATGAACATTAAGAAACCAAAATCCCTCTAGAGGGGGTTTTGGGACATTACAAGAATGGCTGGAGGAGGGAGAGTTCAGGCTGAATTGGACAGAGTCTTTGTTCTCTTGGGAAAGTTACAAGGCCAAATTGATGTTTTGGCTATAAATGTTACAACTCTGGACTCAACTGTAAACAATATCATGGAACCTGATAAGGTTTGAATCAGGAAGTTTATCCAACTGAACAGAAAGAGAAATTTGACAACATTGAGTACTTGGAGAAGGAGACATATGTTGTCCCTGAAGAAAAGGAAGGAGGAGCTGTAATTCTGCAGATGATGAAAGAGAACTTGAGGTTTGACATGATGGCAATGAAGGAAAATAAGAACTTGATGTGGAAAATCTGGCCTGAATTGGAGATGGAAAAAAGGAGAGATCTCCTTATGTGGAGATCTGAAGACCTAAGGATTACAAATTTGCTTAAGGTGGAGGTTGGAGCCTTGGGGACATTTGGTTTTGAAAGGAGTAAGAAACAAGATTTGGACCCCACCTTTAAGTATGGAGGACTGGTTGGAAGAAATATGGATCCTGAAGGGCCAGAGCGTTTCCGAGATTTGGTGTTTAATTTTAAGGACTATCAGAAAAACCAGCAGAGAGGAATTGAGAGAGATGTGAGGTCTCCAGGCTAATACTAGATTAAGACTGGTGGATATTTGTGGGGGACTGAAACCAGGAAAGGGGGGTGTGGGGCTTGGGAATCCAAAGGGTACATAATTATAATTATTTTTTACTTTCATTTTGTTTTGGTAATGTGTATGAAATTTGGGTAATTCGTGGAAGGGAACCTGGGTCGACTTTAGAAAGAATGTTTTAAGAATGTGTATTGAGGTACAAGTGTTGATGTTGAAGTTTGGATAAGGTAAAATTGGTTTGTTTTAAAACGGACTAAATCAAAGGAAAATAAGGTTAGCAAAAATAAATTGAGGAAATGAATGAAAGAGAAAAAGTAAAATAATAATATGTTAAATTAAGCATAGAAATAGGTTAAAAATTATGGATAAGGATTTGCTGAATTAACAATTTGAATTGGAATACAAGAAAGGGGGGTATGAGGAGGTCAGGGAAATATGTTATTGAAAAATAGATTTTGTGAACTTTATGTGTTTTTAATTTTTTCTGCTTTTTGCTTTTCTTTTTTTCTTTTTGACTTTATGTTTTTTTTGTATTGTATTAAATTCGAAAATCTTAATAAATATATTTTTAAAAATAATAATAATTTATTAAAACTATATACCGTTGTTTCATAAACTTATACCACAGTGGTTTGTGACAATATAAATGGAACCAAATAGCATCAAAGAAAGTTAGAAATTAGATAAAAGCAAAAATAAAAACACCTAATCTTTGTCTTGGGTGGGGGAAGACACTCTGTTTAAAATTGTTGTTCCTGTGAATTGTTAGCTAGCCTAGTGGCCCTCCTGGGTCATGAGGACGCTGCCATGGCCACCCATCCTGGGTACACCTTCCCAGGAAAGGTGGTGGTGGGACTTAATCTTGTGGGGGGTGCTTGGGGGGAAAACACTAAGAGCTGTTTGACAGTGGAATTTGCTGCCAAGGAGTGTGGTGGAGTCTCCTTCTTTGGAGGTCTTTAAGCAGAGGCTTGACAACCATATGTCAGGAGTGCTCTGATGGTGTTTCCTGCTTGGCAGGGGGTTGGACTCGATGGCCCTTGTGGTCTCTTCCAACTCTATGATTCTATGAAAGCTGGCCTTTTTGCTGCAATGAACTTAATTTGCCTTTTTGCATTTAGCAACTGGTAGGGAGACCCCATCCAGCTGTTTGGGGGTGCCAGCATGTGCCAGTGACTGCCCTCACCTGTAGCTAAACAGCCTCTTCTGCAAAACAAAAACCTCATTCAGGACATTCAAAGTCCTTTGCAGCTGCTGTTGTGACCCTCTTGGCAAGTAGATACTTTGCTAGGGTGAGGAGAGAACTGGTGATATCCCGGCTGGCGCCAGGTAAGGTGTGGTCGAAGAACTGAGCTGCCTCAAAGAATCTCAGGAGAGAAGGGTGTGATAGCAACCACCACAAAGTCACGCATCCCAAAGGGCCCCCTTCCCCCCCGGTTGTTGGAGAGCAGCCAGTGGGTGGAGTATTGAAGCCCCCTGAGAGACAGGATCATGCACCTCGGGTGCAGTGGCTGCAGAAACGGCATGCCTTGGAAGACCCCAGCGGGATGGGGCCTTGCCCTCAAGGGATTCCCTGCAGCATCCAGCTCTGGAGAGCCAGGCTTTGTCACTTGTGGTGCTTTTGGGAGTGACTTTCTGACTCTCCCTTCCTCCAGATGGAGACAAAGACCTGAGCCCTCTAATCTTACACCCACAGCAGTTGAGTGGCTGGTTCTTCCCTAGTGAAGGAGAGATAGATTCCCAGCCCAAGTTGCCAACTCTGGTCACGATGTCCTTGCACGCCCCCCTGTTGGCTGACGGGGGGTCTGCCCATGAATCCTGGTGGACAGCAGCGTGGGAAGTTTCAAAAGCATCCTGCATCCAGATCGTGTGGGCACCTGGGAGCCTGCAAAGTTGATGGGAAGTTGGAGTGATGTGCAACACCCCCTCGCTTTCCTCTTGCTGCCTAGTTCTGGCCCCTTTTGGGTTTTCATTCAGTCCTGTGCGGAGAGTTTTCTCCCTCGTAACACTAGGACTTGTGGGCCTCCACATGAAGCTGAATGTTGGAAAATTCAGGCAGGTGAAAGACAGGACTTATTCACACCATCTGTAGAACTCCCTTACCTAGGAGGTAGTGATGGCCACCAAACTTAGATGACCTTGAAAGAGGAATAGACAAATTTATGGAGGAGAATAAGGTTATAAATGGCTGTTAGCCAACCTCCGGGGTTGGAGGCAGAAATGCTTCTTCATCCCAGTTGCTGGAAACCACAAAAGAGGGCTCTTGTGCTTGAATCTTGCTTGCTGGTTTCCCTTTGGCCTTTGGAGGCTTTTCTTTCATTCTTATGGGAGGTGAGCCCGGATGCTGCCCGAGTGATGGGAAGCAAGTCTTCTCCCTCTGTTTTCCAGGTCTCCTGTGAGTTTGGCATGGTCCGCGTCTTCTCCGAGAAGGGGAGTTCCAAGGGGAAGGACTACTGCATTCTCTTCAACTCCCAATGGGCTCATCTGCCCCATGACCTGGGCAAGGCGGTGAGTGGCTCCTGCGGCACCTCAGCTGGCAGGGTGGCACCTGCCCTGCTTATCGTCACTGTTTACATCTCTAGCCCATCCTTGGTCAAGTTAATGATTAGTCACAGAAAGTCATAGAAGCACAGAGTTGGCAGGGACTGCAAGAGTCATCTAGTCCAGAGGTTTTCAACCTTTTTGAGTCCACAGTTCCCTTGACCAACTACATTCTTTCTGCAGCACCCCTGTGGGGCTCAGGAGCCCAGTTGTGTCACCCCTTGCCTGCTGAGCGGGCACCCTCTCACCCTTTATTGAACACCCTCCCTTATGGAGTGTTCCCTCAGCCCCCTCTGCTCGGGAGTCCTCTGGGCAGAAACAGCTGCCGCCCCTGCACCACAAGGAAGCACCCCCTAGCCAGCCCCAGAGGCACCATTCACCTGGGGAACTTGTTGCCAGAGCTGCTGCAGCAAACAGCTGTCCAATTTTTGGGAGACAGGGATGCAAGAGGGCATCATAGGAAGGAGGAAAGGCACCCCTAAACATCCTTCAAGGCACCCCAGGGTGCCACAGCACACAGGTTGAAAGCCAGCCCCTCGAGGTCCCTTCCAACTCGGTAACTCTGAGATTAAGAGTCACATGCAGTGCCACACATAAACTTTGAAAACCTTTTGTGTGTTTGTGTAAACGTACTATTATTTCGTTTTGTCAGAGAACAATTATAACAAGAGACGAAAATTGAAAAGTGAGAAACCAAACTACAAAGCAGCCACGCAGGATGAGTCCCATTGCCCAGGGGTTAAAGTAACAAAGTCCAAGTGAAGACTATCACAATGTTATCAGATTATTAAGCCTAGTTCAAGATTTGCATGGCTGGGGGTGAAGGTTGCCTTGAAAATGATGGTTCCGTTGTCCATGCATAATAAAGGAATGCCAAATCATATTGAAAGTGTCTGAAGATGCTAGTCCTCACTGCAATCTCAAATTACCCGTGATATACCAGAGACGTGCCAAGCACATAGTGTAAGAGATAGGATTGTTTTCCATTAAGTTGCAATGACAATTCGATCTGCCAAAATCCTATATGGGACCAATTCTTCTGGCAATCTATCATAAAAACAGTTCAGTAGCATTAATTTTGGACAAAAAACAGTAGTGATCATTTCGGTCAAATTTAATTTCTCCCTTGCAGATCTTGGCACACATGCTTCCTGATGTGGCAGGAGCTGGTCCTTCAAGGATTGGGCTCCTAAGTCATTTAGGAGTTTGTAGGCTAGCACCAACTCCATGAATCAGAGCACCCTCCCCTTGGGCCTCAGCTGGCGCCTGCTTCATGATCATTTTGGCCCTGGGGTGAATCACCTTTCTTTGCTCAGGCCTGTTGGAGCTGCTTTGTTGCATTTGGGGCATTCTGAGCTTCCTTTGTTGTTCCTCTGAAGGCGAGGAGCAGCTTAGAGGGCTCCATTTTCCTCTCCTCATGTTCTCCTCTTCCTCCTTTCCTCCTCCAGTCTCTGCTGCAGCTGCAGGACCAGACGGTCTCCGTCCTGTGTGCTCCTTCAGACGTTCCTGACGGCGGCTTCAGCAGCACCATCCCCATGGTCATGCGGGGCAACTGCACCTTCTATGAGAAAGTCCGGCTGGCCCAGATCAACGGGGCAAGGGGGCTGCTGATCGTCAGTCGAGAGAGGCTGGTGAGTCCCCGGGGAGGGGCGGGGAGAGAAGGCGACACTTCTTCCTGCTGCCAGCCTGGCGGGAATTAGGGCATTCTTTCCTCTTTCCCCCAAGGAGCTCCAGGTGGTGCTCATGCGTCTCCCCGCTCTCCATATTATCCTCACAACAGCCCAGTGCGGAAGGCTAGGTTGAGAGTTGGCAGCTGGCCCAAGCTTCATGACTGAGTGGGAACATTTGAACCCAAGCCCCCCTCACCTGACACTCTATCTGCTAGGCCACACCGACTCCTCAGCACAGAGGCCCGTCCTTTATTATTACAAATATGTAGGTGTATGGTTACATCTCAAGCCTACCTTTTCCCCTATGGGACCCATTTCTTCTTCTTCTTCTTCTTCTTCTTCTTCTTCTTCTTCTTCTTCTTCTTCTTCTTCTTCTTCTTCTTCTTCTTTGTACCCGCCCATCTGGTTGAGTTTCCCCAGCCACTCTGGGCGGATCCCAACAGAATATTAAAAACACAATAAAACATTAAAATCTTCCCGATACAGGGCTGCCTTCAGATGTTGTGTAGTTATCTCCTTGACATCTGACAGGAGGGTGTTCTACAGGGTGGGCGCCACAACTCAGTAGGCCCTCTGCCTGCCTCCCCGTTGTTGTTCTTGTTGTTGAGTCGTTTAGTCGTGTCCGACTCTTCGTGACCCCCTGGACCAGAGCACACCAGGCACTCCTGTCTTCCAGTGCCTCCCGCAGTTTGGTCAAACTCATGCTGGTAGCTTCTCGAAACTATCCAACCACTGGCTCCCCGTGGCTTCACTTAATTGCAGTGAGGGAACCCTCAGAAGATCTCAGTGTCCGGGCTGGATGATGGGGGTGGAGATACTCCTTCAGGTCTACAGGGCTGAGGCCACTTAGGGCTTGAAAGCACCAACACTTTGAATTGTGCTCAGAATCTACTCAAGCACCCTCTTACTTCCATGCCTCAGATGAGAGCGAAGGCAGCAGCTTTCTGCTGCCCCCAGGCTTCTGCCTCTGAAGCCGGAGGCTCCATTAGCTGCCATGGCCTGAGGCTTGTGGCTAGGACCCCTGCCCACCCCCTGCACTATTCCTTCTGCCCTTCTCACCTCCCCTGCCCAGTCAGGTTGCAATTGCTTTTATATATAGATAGATAGATTTTTTATTGGTAAATGCAATACTCACAAACACAAAACAAACCTATTATACATACAGCTACTTAATACCTAAAAAAACACACAATTAAACATACAATAACAAAAAAATCAACTTAAATTACAAAATAAACTAAACATGAATACATAAATCTTGACTCCCCTCCACCCATGTGTGACTTCCTTTATTTCTTTTCTTCTTTTCGCTGTGCTATCAGTATTATTTTTAACTACCTCCTCTTATGTCCATTTCTTCTTCGTCTTTTACTCTATAAATTTCATTCATTGTGTATTGATATATTTATACCAGAATTATACCAGAACTCCTTCACACAGATCCACTCATCTATCAGTTTTTGATCTGATTGTCCTCTTATCACTGCTCTAAGTCTTGCCAGTTCTATGTATTCACAAAATTTTATTTGCCATTCTCTTATTGAGGTTTTTTTTTCTTCCTTCAAATTATTTGCTATAATAATTCTGGCAGCAGCAGTTGCATATAAGAAAACTTTTTTCCTAGCAGCAGGAATGTCAGTCAATATAATTCCCAAGAGGAAGGCCTCTGATTTTTTATTACATGATATTTTAAGCATTTAAAAAAAATTCTCTTGGATGTTACTCCAAAATTGTTTGATATACATGTACTCCCACCACATATGATACATTGTTCCTATTTCTGTTTTGCATCTCCAGCACAAATTAGATTTTGATTTATAAATTTTTGCCAATTTGACCGGAGTTACGGTAAATACCACTGATACATCGTTTTCATTATATTTTCTCTGATTGTGAAGCAAGCTGTGAATTTGATGTCATTTCTCCATAATTTCTCCCATTGGTCTAATCGGATCCTGTGGCCTTTGTCTCTGGCCCACTTAATCATAACTTCCTTCACCTCTTCATCTTTTAATTCCCATTCTAATGACAAATTGTATATTTTATATAATACCTTTTGGGGGGTTTTTTAGTAATTCTGTTTGTAATTTTGATTATTCTTTGCCAAATTCAATGATTTTATCCTTCTTGAATAGGTGATCAGTTTGGTAGTATTGTAGCCATGTGTTACAATACTGGCTGAGTGCTTCATAAAAACCTCTTATGAAGGCTTTACCTGCATCCCATATCGTTTCTTTTTAGAGTCTGAGGAGACAAGTTCTTGGCCTAGTTTCTTATTTTCTAAAGCCCTTCCTCAGGTTGCAATTGCATCTCCCATCCCTGGCCTGGCAGGCATTCTGCCCCCTCCTGGGCATTCAGCTCCATCTCTGCCTTGTCCTTGGCTGTGCGGTTCTACTCATCTGACTTTCCTTCTTAATTTTCTTCGCTTTCTGCATGACGTCCCTTCTTCTGAGATTAATGTCCCCCTTAAAAATCTTTATGTGTTTTTAAATTTTTTCTTGTTTCGTTTTCTTTTTTGTGTTTTTCTTTGATTTTTTGATAATGGAAAAATCTTAATAAATATCATTTTTTTAAAAAATCTTTTCTGAACAATTAAGAGTTCTAAGGAAGCCGTTCATCTTCTGGGGCTGGGAGGCGCCCTCCCCCCTCCTGCTGCTGCTCTTGTGATGCGTTTTGCCCCCAAATGCGCAGCAGCCATTGATGC
Source organism: Podarcis raffonei (assembly GCF_027172205.1). Taxonomy (NCBI): domain Eukaryota; kingdom Metazoa; phylum Chordata; class Lepidosauria; order Squamata; family Lacertidae; genus Podarcis; species Podarcis raffonei. Next base: position 529,705 of record NC_070619.1, on the reverse strand, counting down.
GCTAGGCTGGGGATGAGTCATGTGAGCTGGGTGGCCTGGGGTAAACAGAGGAGGATTGGGGCCTGCATGCACTTCTGAGTTTGATACACCATTTGGCTTTGGGGATGGGCAGGCTGGGAGGGTGGGGCATGTGTGGTATCACTTTGTTCTTCCCTCTCATTCCCTCCAGGTCCCGCCGGCTGGCAACCGCAGTCAGTATGAGGAGATTGACATCCCAGTGGCTCTGCTGAGCTACGCTGACATGCTGGATATTGGCAGGGTGAGACCCCGTCCGCGTTCCCAGTCAGGGTCACGGGGCATTAGGGGCAGCACTCCTTTTGGGGCCCCCAAGGCCAGTCACTTACTGGCATTTCCTGGAGGACGTTCTGTTCCCCGGAGGGTAGCTCTTTCCTGGGGCAACTCTTTTTTAGGGTCAGCTGAGCTCCCTTCTCTCTCCCCCTCTTCCTCAGAGCTTTGGGCCCTCGGTCAAGGTGGCCATGTATGCCCCCAACGAGCCAGTCTTGGACTACAACATGGTGATCATCTTCGTGATGGCTGTGGGGACGGTGGCCGTCGGAGGCTACTGGGCAGGGAGCAGGGATGTCAAGAAGTGAGTTGGGGCAGGGGGCCAGTAGAAGCCCCTAAGGGTCATCCAGCCCAGCTCCCTGCAGTGCCATGGGGCTCATCCTGCATTCTTGGCTGTTCAGAGCTGCTCTCTCTGGAATCAAAACATGGGGGACCTCTGAAGAAGCTGCTACCTGCTAGGTCCAAGGCACCAGCCCCTGGGAATCCATAGAAGGTGTTTGGTGAGGTCGAGGCAGCACAGGATCCAGGATTCGTAGGATTCCTTGCATCCATGCCCAATCATTGAGCTCTTGGAGGGAGTCACTGCTAGGTGTTCCTCTCATGACTTCTCAAATAGCCTGATAGGTTGCCTCCTCTATGCGTTTCCCATGGAGCCATTGGCTACCATCCACATCTCATGGCTGCAAATGATTTTGTGAAGCGTGGAGGCAGGCCCTGCTTTGCTGGGGGGGGGGGGAGAGGCCGGCAGCCCTGAGCATCATTTTAGGGTTGCTGAGCCCTCGTAGGATGCCTCCCCTCTTGTCGGTTGGCCCCTCCATGAGTGGTGCAGTACCAGCAAGCACCTCCAGCCTCGGATGACCTCGTCTCGTCTCCCTTGCAGGCGGTACATGAAGCACAAACGGGATGACGGAGTGGAGAAACACGAGGACGAGACAGTGGATGTCACCCCCATCATGATCTGCGTCTTTGTGGTCATGTGCTGCTCAATGCTCGTCCTGCTCTATTACTTCTATGACCACCTAGGTACTTGCACTGGCTTCTCGGTGCTGTTCAGCCTCTCTCCAGCCCCTTGTCTTCATTCATCTTTCCTTGTCCCCTTTCCCCCTGCAGTGTATGCCATCATTGGGATTTTCTGCCTGGCAGCTTCCATCGGCCTCTACAGCTGCCTCTCCCCGTTTGTCCGAAGGTTTCCTCTGGGGAAATGCAGGTAGGAGGCAGAAGACAGTTTTTCTTTGCCACCTTTGGCTAAGTGGCCCTGGCACATGAAGCTTGCGGGGGCCAGTGGACTGGGTTCAAATCCTGCCTGGCCATAGACCCCCCGCCCCCGCCGTGGAAAGAATCAGGTTATCAGAGCATGAATGCTAGTGGGGGGCTGGACAGAACCCCAAACCCTCCTCCTTTGGGACTTGGGAGCAGCTGTGCTTTATCCTTCCCTCTCTGATATATTTTTATTTTCCTGGCTGCAAAATATTAATGTGTGTGGGCTGTTGGTTTTTGTTGCTGCTGGTCTTGTTTAGCAGCCAGTATCTAGGAAACAAGCTCTGAATTCTTAAATGCATTAGATGGGCAAGACATGGATCTCTTGCTCCTCCTTGTACATGTGGGGCAGGGCGGGATCCCCTCTTCTGTGGCTCTCTGGGCTCCCTCCCGACTCTCAGCTGACTCATCTGGACAAGAAAAGGGACCTTGTTGTTGCAGAAAGGTCCTCACTTCCACTGCAGAAAGATGAAAGCAATGAAAGACAGTGCCTCATCAGATCTCGCCCCTGGCAATCAGGCAGAAAACCCACCCTCTGGGTTTTGCAAGTGCACAAATGCCCTTTCCAAGAGCAGTTGACTTGTGGGGTTTTGAATCGGTGCAAGGCAGGTCTGGCTGTATTTGCTTCCTTCTGAGGGGATCTCTGAGATCTTTTTGCCTTTTTCTTGCACAGGTCAGACAAAGAGAGTGGTGGGGGCTGTTCTGAGCTACATAGAAGAGCTGAAAGTCCTGCCCCAGGACAAAAAATGAAGGACATGAACCCTGAACGCAGCCATTTATTATTATTTATTAAATGCGTGAATTGCCCTATATCTGCAGACGTCAGAGCTGTGCCCCTGTTTGTGGGGGCTCCTGGATTTGGCCCCCAACCCCTTTTCCCTTGGTTTTCAAAAGCCTCCACACCAAGCGTGGGGGGAGGGGGGTTGAGTGGGTGGCACTGAGCAACTTAAGAGGAAGGAAGGTTGTCTTTTTTAAGCATCCCTGAGCCCATAGAATAGAAAAAAATAGTCTGTCTGCTGAGTTTGGTGACCGTGGCTTGGTGACCTTGACTGACAGCAGCTCTCGGGCTGTGGCCTCGGGCAGGGAAGGCTTTTCCCCAGCACCTCCTCCCCTGGAGACTGCCCGTGGGCATGGAGCACCTGCTTGGCATGCAGAAGGCGCCAGGCTCCCCAGTAGTAGCATCTCCAACTCAGGCTGAGCAAAGACTCCTTCCCTGGAGACTTGCTGCTGCTGCTGCCAGCCTGTGGGGGCAGATCTGCGCTTGATGGAACAGGCCTGACTCGGCGTCAGACAGCTCTCTGGGGTGGAGGCTCCAAGAGGTCCCTCTCCTACTTGCCAAGTGGGGTGCAGGCCTCTCACCCCGCCTCTTGCCCTCAGGGTCCCCGACAACAACCTGCCCTACTTCCACAAGCGCCCCCAAGTGCGCATGTTGCTCCTGGCTGTCTTCTGCGTCGCCGTCAGCCTGGTCTGGGGCATCTTCCGCAATGAGGACCAGTGAGTGATGCGGTGCTTTTCGTGCTCTCCCCTTGGTGGGGGGGCACCTGTCCCTTCGAAGAGCCCCTTGCTCCCCCCACATCCTATTTTGCACCCCTCAGCTGCATCAGTTGCTCCAGAAAGCAACTTCCTCCTCTGCTCTTCCCCTTCTCCAGCTCTGCAGCGTCCTCTTGGGCACAGGGCGAAATGGGACGTGTCGCAGGGCGGAGGGAATGTCCAGAACCCCCCACCCCAGCTGGCCATGGGGACTCTTTCTTGAGAGGAAGTGGGATGGGGGGAGGAAGGGCGACCGGGAAGTGGCTTGACCCTTCTCCCTCGGCTGTTGGAGGGGGTAGGGCTATTTGCCCTCTGCCCTGAGCCATGGCCATTCCTCCCCCAGGTGGGCCTGGATTCTGCAGGACGCCCTGGGAGTTGCCTTCTGCCTTTACATGCTCAAGACCATCCGCTTGCCCACCTTCAAGGTAAGGCCTTGGGGGGGGAGCTTTGGGGGGGGCTCATCCCCAGGACGGTGGGGAGGGAAGCTGACATGGGCCTCCTGGCTTGGCCTGAGGCTACCTCTCAATGTACTCTGTGACTCAAGAGCCAGAAGAAAGCCAACCTGGGTGAGGGGGGAAGGCAGAATCAACAGTGAGCCTCTGGGAATGACACCCCTCCCTTTCCCTCCTGCCCCCCAGGGCTGCACGCTGCTGCTCCTGGTCCTCTTTGTCTACGACGTCTTCTTCGTTTTCATCACGCCATACTTGACAAAGGTGCATAATTGGCCTGACCGCGTGGGCATTGCAAATGGGGGTGTGGGGCTGATCGGGAGGAGTCAAAGTTGGGCTGGGTTTTTCCGCTGGGGCCATCGGAAGCCCCTTTCCGATTCCCCGATGGGGATTCTTTCCCCAGAGAGGCTCGCCTGATACCCTCATTGCATGTCTTCAGGCACCAGGCAAAAACATTCCTCTTCCCCCAGGCCTCTTTCTTTTTTTGTCCTCTTGCCCCTCCTCACATTTTCCTTCCAGACAGGAGAGAGCATCATGGTGGAAGTGGCTGCTGGCCCGACAGACTCCGCCACTCACGAAAAGGTGAGGGGCTGCCAGAGCGTCCCGGGTTTTGGTAGGGGGAGATGGCCTCTTCTTGGTGGACAAAATGGAGGCGATGCAGGATGAGCCTGGGAGAAGGTCGGGGGGGGGTCATGGTCCAAACACGTAGTGGGTCCAGGATATCCCCACCCCGTCGGATCTAGACCTAGAATGGTCCAGAGACTCCTCAGCCATGAGGGAAGAGGTGTCGGGAAGCACCCCTGGAGAGCAGGCAGGTTCAGTTTTGGGTTCTGGTCAGGCCTGAGAAGAGGCACTTTTGGGGTTCCTCCATCTTTCTCCTTGGGCGCAGGGCGCTTTCCCCATGCCTGGGGGGCTTTGGATTGTGCCATCCCCTGTCGCCCCTCCTTGCCTCAAATGCCAGATACCCTCCTCTGTGGGGCAAGGGCTTGTGGGAGCTTTGGCCCCGTTTGGGACAGCAGAGGGGCTGCTTGTTGACCTGGATGGACCCCCTTCCCCCGGCAGCTTCCGATGGTGCTGAAGGTGCCCCGACTCAACTTCTCTCCGCTGGCACTGTGTGACCGACCCTTCTCCCTCCTGGGATTCGGGGACATTCTGGTTCCAGGTAGGCCCTCTCGCTTCCCACCTTGCTGAGGGGCGAGGTGGCTTTGGGGCTGAGCCCCCGCTCGGCCTGCAGAAGGCAAAGAAGAGCCCCTCAGCCTGGCCCTAAGAGAAGGACTGGCAGAGGAGAGGGCAGGGTCCCTTGGGGCTGGTCCAGTAGGGATGCTGCCCTCTCCTTTGAGGCAGCTCAAGGGAACAGCTGCTCCTAGAGGCAGTCTACCTTTGAGGGCCAGGCCAGAGGGACACAGCCTCCCTGCTGGAGGATGCTGGGGGGGGGGCCTCCAGGGAGTGTCCCTGCTTGGCCTTGTCACTCCTTCCCTTGCCTCAGGCTCCCTCCTCTTTCCTCCCCAGGGCTCCTGGTAGCCTACTGCCATCGCTTTGACATCCAGGTCCAGTCCTCCCGGGTCTATTTTGTCGCTTGCACCATTGGTATGTCTGGCTCCCCCCCCCCATCCTTGCCAACACCTGCCTCCTCCTCCACCCTTGGGAAACCCAGCAGTCCCTTCTTCTTACCTCTCGCCCCACCCTGGACTGGCGGAGTTCATTTATGTGCCACGTTCCTGCCATGAGCTGTGCTGAAAGCAGCAGCTGTGCAGAGCCTGCCAGTAAATTCAGCGACAGTGCCGCCTTTCAGCTCTTGTCCTGAGAAGTGGCTCTCTTGTGGGTGGATCAGGTCCCTTGGGAGCCCTCTGGGTGCAGCCCATCTCCACGTGTGCAACAGGACTGACAGTGTTAGTGCAGTCTGGAAAGGATCCCTGCATTGTTTTGCCCCTAGCAGCAAGTTTTCTCCCAGCAACGGGGTTCCCTTAGCATCCGACTTCTTTATCAGGCTCTGAAGGAGAGAAGGGTGGTTTGTTATAGGCTGGGTGATAATTGATATAACATCCAAAATCAGCTTGACATTCTTCTCGTGATATCGGTTCCATAATTTTTGACCTGGCAATATATCACAAATCATGATGTGGGTGTATGCATAGCATAGCTATGCAAAAAATCCTGATGGGGGAAAAACTGTAAAGCCAGCCGAAGCCTCTCCGTAGCTCCATCCTCATTTCAGACATCATAACACATCAGTCTGTCACAATATTTAGCTGGTGATATATCACAAAATTGAAAGCCAAATATTGCCCAGCCCTAACTGCTCCTCTGTCCAGATGGCTGAAGAGCAGAGAGGAGGAACGATTCTCTGTGCTGAGTTTTCCTGCCTTTTCCATTATAATTTATTATGTTCCATAAATCCTTGAAGCAGAGCTGGAAGGGGCAGAGGTGTTTATTCCCATGTGAGAATTTACCCACAGATGAGATGAGATGAGAAAGACGGGGGGGGCACTTTCTGGGTGCCTGCCAGCTGAAAAGGAGCCCCCGCCTTCTCTCCCCTGTCTCCCACTGCAGCCTACGGCCTGGGCCTCCTGGTGACATTTGTGGCCCTCGCTCTGATGCAGAAGGGGCAGCCGGCGCTGCTGTACCTGGTGCCGTCCACACTCCTCACCAGCTTCGTGGTGGCGCTCTGGCGCAAGGAGCTGCCCATGTTCTGGACGGGAAGCGGATTTGCGGTGAATACCACTTTGATATGAGTCTCCTCCAGAAAAGGCCAGTGTTAGGATAAAAGCCCCCTAACTAGAATTAAAGTTGAGTAAAACTCTTGTTGGCATTATCCTCCACCCCCCAAAAGGGAGTTTTTTGAAAGTGGCTTTTGCAGACCTCCCTCCTCCCCCCAAAGGAGGCCACCATTCACGGCTGGGGGTGAGGGAGGATGGCACATTGGGGGGGGGGCAGAGAAGCCACAGATGGCCAGCTTTCCTCCCCACATGTCGTGATTCCTGCATTGCATGCAGTTGGACTAGACGACCCTCAGGGTCCCTTTCCAGCTCCACAGTTCTTCTCCATCGCTCGGGCGGGGGGCAGAGGGGTGTCGTCTTGGAAAGGGGCAAGAGGCATTCATGGGTGTTGCTGGATCAGGCCTGAGGGCTCCCCTGAGCCCAGCTGGACGCCCCCAAGGGAAGCCCGCAAGCAGGAGCCCTTCCGCCTTCCAGAGTCCAGCTGCCTCTGTAGTGCCACCGCCCAGGGCTCCCATGTGGGGAGAGTTGCTGCCGTCACACGGGGGGGGGCTTCCTCTGGGGGGCGGGACTGAATGCTCAGCTGGGTGGGCCTGGGGCAGGATCCAGCCACTGGACTCCTCAGATGCCCTCAAAAGGCTGGTGTCAGGCTTGGAAGTGGAGATGGGGCTGGCCTGGGTGAACTGCATGAGCTCAGGCCTATCCTGGCAGCCCCCCTGGTTCCATTTGGGCCAGTCTAGAGGGGAGCTGGACACTCCTGGGTGTCCTGGGCTGGATGAGGGCAGCATCTGTACAAAAGCACGGCTGTGTTGTAGTTACCCTTCTCCCTCTCTCTCTCTCCCCCCTCCCCCCCCTGCAATGTGGGGCTGCTCCTGCTTATAGAAAGACCTACCTCAGCCCCCCTTGGTGATCTCCCCAGTCAGCTGCCCTGCAGCCCCCAAGGAGGATGCTTCTCCGTCGTCTCGCCCAGAAGCCAAGGACCAACCAGCCCCCCCGACTCCTGTGGAAGAGATGGTCGGTGGCGGCAGCCCCGCGGACGACGGAGGAGAGGCGTCTGGCTCTGCCCCCTTCCTGGGAGAGGAGCAGGAGAAGGCGGTAGCTGCACAGACTGAGCCCACAGAGGCTTCCCCACAGCCGCCCCATATAGAAGAGCCTGGCGCTTGGGAGGACGGGATCAAGAGCCCCTCTGACTAGAAGACCCCTTTCGCCCCCATCCCTCCCTCCCTTCCCCATCACAGACTAACTTGAGACTAACTATGAGACGGACTCTGCCGCCTTTCGCACCCAGCATCGACGCACACCACGTCTCTTTGGCCATCGAGCGCCAGGAAACTGCGTGCGAAGAAGAGGACAGGCGCTTCACTTCTGGCAACCCCCCTTCCCCAAATATGGTGCTTAATGAAGGTCCCGGTTAGAATTTCAGCGATAGTTTAAAAGCAAAATAGCAGACGCCTTTCCCTTCCTGTTTCATGATGCTGGGATAGTATTCAGATAACTTTTCCTAGGAAAACATAGGCAGTATTTTGAGCTTGGGGGGGACGGATTGTGCTGGCGTTGCTTTAGGATCACTGGGTGGTGAAGAGAGGAGGGGACCCCCACCCTGCTTCCTGCTTCTTTTCTGGCCGTGTCTGGGCTGGATTCTGTTGCTTCCAAAAGAGCTTCTCCCCCCCCCCAAAGGATCTCTGGTTTCTGCCATTCGCTTTGCTTCATTTGCCCCCCCCCCATTGCACACTTTGGCTGCAAAGGCGCCGAGGAGCAAAGGCCACTGGGAAGGGTCTGCTCCACCTTCCTTTGGGGACACCACCTCAGAGCTTGTGCTGTGGGGGGCGCTGGTCCGCTCTGGAGCTGCTCTGGGAACCTTCTGCGTGGGACACCCCCTCTCCCACCTTTGGCAACAGGGCAGCCCAGCCCTGGGGGAGGAGGGGGCTGATCCTGTGTGGACACCCCCTCCCTCCTATCTGGGTCTCTTTTGGGGGGCCCTTTCCCCTCTGTGGTCTTTCTGTGTATCTCTCCCCCCTCCTATTATATCGCGCCTCGTGTTGTTGGTGACCCTTTTTTTTGTTTTCTGGACTCAGACGCAGCAGCTCTGCCACATCTCCCGGCTTCTGCAGAGCACATCTCGGGGGGGGGGCTGCAGCCACCGCCTCCCCTTTCCTGGGTCTGGAGGGGGGGCTTTCTTCCCCTCCCCTTTTGCTTGTGCAGAATGATGGACGCTTGTCTTAGACACTGCAGGATTATGCCTTAATTTAAGCCATTTTATAAATAATGTATATGGGACTTTTATTTTACAAAAGCCGGTTGGGAGAATAAACTTGACAAAGCATCAGTCGTGGACACAGTCCGGGCTCCAGAGTCTGTTTGTTCACCCCCTCCATCCCATCTGGGGGTCTTCTGGTTCTTGAAGCTCCTCTCAGCATCTCCTAGGGAGGTGGAGGGGGTGGTCTAGGCTGCTGGGACACCCCCAGGCGCCACGCAGGCAGAGGCCCCCTCTCCTGCGTCAGGCAGGGAGGGGACATTGGCCTCTGCAAATGGGAGGGGGGTGGAGTTTCCCCACAAGGGCAAGTGGTCTTAGTGCGTTGGCCTTTGGGACCCCTTCCCACTCAATTCCCCCCTGCCTTGACTGGCAAAGGGGAGCTGCATTTTTTATTTTAACTGTTGGCCAAATTTGTCTATCGACCTGTACCTGTAGATCGCAGTGCTGTTCACAATATAAAATTGTCATTTAAACAAACAAAGTACAGAATAGAAATGAGAACAAAGACAACCTAATAATCCCTGGAAGTCACAGGAGAGGAGTGGCTCTGATCCTGCTGGCAGGGTTCCCATTGAAGCACCTGGTCGGCCGCTGGGTGAGGCAGGACCCCCTTGGCCTCATCCAGCAGCTGCCTCTTCTGCTGGGATTCCCCATGGCAGCGTCTTCTCTGGGCCCCATTTATTCCTGCTCAGGAAGCCCTGAATTCAACAACAAAAAATTTCACTGGGGCAAAAATGGCGAGTAGGCATTATATTGTGGCAACCACAGCCCAGGTTTAAGGGGGAACCCCGGAGAAAGATCCCGTCCGTCCCAGGGAGGGTGCTACGTGACTGCAGCTGTCCTTTGGTACACGCTGTGCTCCCCGTCCCGCCGCCGCCTCTCAAATCTGGCTCTAGGCAGCAGCTCCGCACAGCTGAGCTCTCTTCTTGGGTTACTGCCTGGCTTTTGAAAGGGATGTTCAGGGCAGCCCCACTGTTACTGCCATGGCCCAGGGGAGCCCTGAAACCAGAAATGCCAGTTTTGAAGGAGAAGGAAGGATGGCAGGCTTTGAAAATGTGTGATTCAGGCAGGTGGAAATGGCAACACTCAGCTAGGGACTTGTCTGCCATCTTCCACTTCCTCTTTCAGGACTAGCTGCTTATCAGAGCGATGGAGCACAGTGTTGTTTGCAGGTGGGGGTGTCTGCAGGAGATTTCGAAAGGAGCCAGCATTGATACAGGTTTCTGGAGAAACAAATCACCGCACCCCAAAATGCACTTCTGAGAGCTTCCCTCTTGCTTCACAGATGAAAGCTGTGACCCAGGCTTGCAGGTTTGTGAGTTCCTGGACAAGGATGTGGTGACGTCCTTTGGCCCTGGGGAGAGGACTATGTTGCCAGCAGAAGGTTCCACATTCAGACAGCAGCACCTTCAGCCACTTCTCCCATGCCAGGAAGTTGCTTATTTGCAGAAGCATGGCTTTCTTTTTTGTGAGGTTTCCCCCCGATCCTGGCCTAGTGCATCCTCAGGGGGGGGCACTTCTGCCTTGCTCCCAGTGTTCAGCTATTGGTGCTACAACTCCTCAGGGAACCTCCTGGGCTCCTCGGGGCTTCCGGGCCCCTTTGCTGGCAGCGAAATGGAGATGGACAATGGGTGGCCTGGCAGGGCGCCCAGAGGGGGTGGAGGGGGGGCTCCCATCCCAGCCAGTTCAAAGGCTCCACTGGTGGAACCTGAATGTGACTCATCTCAGCTGCAGAGAATCAAAGGCTGCCAGATGACAATGATCCCTTGTTCTCATCCATAATGATAAGCAGGTAACACAGGTGGCCTCTGTCTCTGCTCTGGCAGCAAGAGGCTCTTCGGGGGGGGCGACATCCTCCTCCCTCTGCACCAGCTGATGCCTACTTGCTCAAAACCATCTTTTTCACAATGACCCTTCTCCATCCAATTACAGGGCGGTTCTCCATCTTCTGATCAAATCAGCAGCTCACCCCACACTTCCCAGGGCATTCCACTTTCCAAACTGTTTTTCGCGGTTTCTTTAAAGGACAGATAAAGGGAATTGGCTCTGCTCAAGTGACAGGTGCTTCAGGTTGCTTGCATTGTGCCCAGTTGTGCTTGGATTCCTCTGCAAAATAGCAGCATCCTGGAGGCTGGAGACCTTGACTCAGCTCCAGCCATAGTAAGGAAAGGAAGGGGGATCAACCAGTGGGTGCTGACCTACAGTACTTTGGCAATCCCTTGTAGCCAAGGAAGATTGTTTTCCATGAACATGGTTTTAACAGTGAGTCTGTAAGTGACTGTGGAAGCCAGTTCTGGATCCACAGGTCCTTCCACAGTGGGGACATTGGTTTCCGGGCAGGAGTTGTTCATGGTGAGGGTTTGCCAAGCATGCTTTCCTCTTAACACGTTTCTCCCTTTTGTCCTGAGTTCGAGTGTCTTCAAAGTCCATGACACCTTTGGTAAAGGCTGTTCTCCAATTGGAGCTCTCGCAGGCCGATGTTTCTCAATCATCCATGCTTATACTGCGTTGTTATTTTTTAAAGATTTGCTATGAGAAAGTCTTTAAACCTTTATTGTTGAACACCACAGCATTACACTTTCCATTTTTAAGTTTGGAATAGAGTAGTTGCTTTGGAAGACAATAATCAGGCATCCGCACAACATGACCAGTCCAGCAAAGTTGACGCTGAAGAATCATTGCTAGTGATCTTTGCTTCTTCCAGTACACTGGCATTAGTTTGCTTGTCTTCCTAAGTGATGTGTCAATTTTTTCAGAGACACTGTTGATGGGATCTTTCGAAGAGTTGGAGATGGGACTTATAAGTGGTCCATGTTTCATAAGCATACAGTAAGGTTGGTAGTACAATAGCTTTGTAAACAAGCATTTTGGTTTCCCTGCGAATGTCCCGGTCCTCAAGTGCTCTGCACTTTAATCAGGAGAAAGCTGTACTCGCCGAGTTTAGGCGAAGCTGGATTTTGGCTTCAATGTCAGCCCTTGTGGAAATATAACTGCCCAGATCGGAGAAGTGATTGACACTTTTCAACGTTACACCATTGAGTTGGACTTGTGGTGCTGTTCAACGTTACACCATTGAGTTGGACTTGTGGTGCTGCAGAGGGGTTGTTTTGTAGTTGTTGGTGCAGCACTTTGGGTTTTTGGATGCTGAGCAATGAGCCAAGCTTTTTGTAAGCTTCTGCGAAGATATTTAGGATGGTTTGGAGGTTGTCTTCTCAGTATGCATCATCATCAGCATATTGAAGCTCTATAACAGAAGCTATGGTAACCTTACTCTTTGCTTTCAGCCTACTCAAGTTAAAGAGCTTTTCATCTGTTCAATATACCGTATTGGCCTGAATATAACCCTCACTTTTTTCTGAAATTCTGACTGCGAAAAGGTAAAGTGCAGCTTATATTCACGACGTTACCGTATGCAGCCAGGAGTGCGGGGCAAACAGTGCCAGCAGTTCGGCAAAGCGGCTCCCACCCCGTTCGTAGTCCCCGAGAGAGCGAGGAAGGGGAAAGGCTGCCGGCAACACAGCATGACTCCCCACCCCCAGCATGCAGCCAGGAGCAGTGAGGAATGGAGCGGCTTATATTTGGGTTCCCCCCCTTTTTTTATTCCCCCCTCCAATTTTAAAGGTGTGGCTTATATTCGAGTGCGGCTTATATTCGGGCCAATACGGTATGATTTCTATTCTCGTGGGGAGTTTCCCTTTGACAAAGTGTAGGATCATGGCAATTAAAATAATAAATAGAGCTGGGGTGATAACACAACCCTGTTTAAAACCTGATCCTAATGTGAATTGTTCACTTTGAGAGTCATTGTTATCTGTGAATCTTGCTGTCATATTATCATGGAGGAGCCAAAGGATGTTCACAAATTTATTTTCAGAAGGACAGTCCACAGGGCAGTGTGATTTACAGTGTTGAAGGCCTTAGTCAGGTCAATAAACACCATATATGGGGGGTGGTTTTGCTCTCTGCATTTTTCTTAAAGCTGTCAAGTGGTGAAAATCATGTCCACTGTCCCCCTAGAAGGTCTAAAACCATTTTGGGATTCAGGAAGGGTCGCCTCGGATATTGTTAAGAGACGGTTTGCTAAAATCCTTGCAAAAATTTTGCAAGCCGCAGAGATATGCCTCAATAGTTTCCACAATCAGTTCTGTCTCCTTTTTTAAAGAGATTGATAATATTGGCATCCCTAAAGTCTGATGGGATCTCTTCCATATTTTTTCGATGAGCATGTGAAGTTGTTGTGTAAGTTCTATTCCACCTACTTTGAAGACTTGGGCAGGTATCCCATCAGGTCCGCTGGCTTTGTTGTTTTTCATTTGGTTAATAGCTGTACACAACTCTCCCAGATTTGGAGATACTACAAGTTCATCTCTAATTTTTTTTTTTTTTGCAGAATTTTTGAGAGGACCTCAGCAGCTACAGGGGAGTTGTGCTTAAGGAGATGTTGGCAATGTTCTTTCCAGCGCAGTGCAATAGCTTCCTTATCTTTTAGAAGTGTGGTACTGTCTGCTGGGCGTAGGAGGCATGTGCCATGATTTATTGGCCCATAGATGGTCTTTGTGGTTTTAAAGAAACTGTGCATCATGAGTGTCGGCTAAGCACTCTGGAGCTTTTTTATCCACCAGGTGTTTTTCCAGTTGTCTGGTTCTTTGCACCTCAGCCTTAGCATTGGGTTTTTTCCTTAGTGGCACAGTTTCTATCTCTTTGCCAGATCTGAAAGGCCTTCCTTTTCTTGTCAATAATGTGTTCAATCTCATCGTCATTCTCATCAAACCAGTCCTGGTGTTTCTTGGTTTGGTAACCAATAGTTTGTTCACAGGCTGCAATAATGGATGTTTTTAGCTTGGTCCGGTGTTCCTCAACTTTATCTGGGAAATCTGAAAGCAGATGGTCTTTATGGGTTGTGTGGAAACAATCCCGCTTAATGGGATCTTGAAGGGCTTGAGTGTTCATTTTGCGCCTTGGTTTCCTTCCTTGAAGCCTGTATTGAGGTATAATCTTGATAGCCATCGTGGAGTGTATTAATCTGTGATCTGTCTAGCAGTTGTCAGCATTAATCATAGCCCTGGTAAGGAGCACATCATGGCAATCTTCAGCTTGGACAATTAAATAGACTAAGAGGTGCCAGTGGTTTGACCGAGAATGCCTCCATGATGTTTTTAATTTATTTTTTTGTCGAAAAAAATGTGTGTTGGCAATAACAAGGTTGTGTGCTACACATATTGTCAAAAGTAAGATTCCGTTCTGGTTGCTGTTGCCAGTTCCTTCTTTCCCAATAGTCCCAGGCCACAGATCAAAATCTCGCCCAACTCTTGCATTAAAATCACCCAGGAGGGTAATTTTATCCTCCTTAGGCATCTCGGATAGGATGGTATGCAACTGAGAGTAATTTTTTTCTTTAATGTTTTCGTCAGCATCCAGTGTTGGTGCATAAGCGCTTAGAATAGTTGCCTGCTGGTTTTTGGTGAGTTTTATTCAAAGAGTTGAAAGTCACTCATTAATGCTGGTAGGGACTTCTGACAAGAGCTTTACAAGATCATTTTTGATAGCAAAACCTGCTCCATGTATTTAGAAGCAAGTGTACCCTCCTTTTTCTTCCTTCAGTTGTCCCTCACCTGCTTTTTGAGTTTCTTGAAGTGCTGCAATATCGATGTTAAAACATTGCAGCTCTTGTGCAATGATAGCAGTTCTGCGTTTGAGATGCTCATTATCTGTATATTCCATGTTCCAAAGTTCAATTGTCTTTTATAACCTCTGGGTGGTGACCTCACTGGGCGCAGTAATCCAGTCAGGGAAAAAGGGAGGCAGACTATGTTTAGGGCACCTTTTCTAGCCCCTCCCCCTTTTTGGAGTGAGCAGAGTTGGTCCTAAATAGGGCTGCTCAGTCGTGGATAAAGCTGCCAAGCTGCTCAACTGTCTCATTCCTTAAGGTTCATGACTTGGGGCTTCCAGACTTCACAGTCCTGCCCTCGTTACCATTTGCCAATCGCCATGGGACTTTTGGGGTTTGGGATGAGTTTTTGGAAGATGTCTGTGTGTGAATTTGTTTTATGTGTGTAGATCAGTGCACATTGACCAACGCACAGTAAGGCTCTGTTCTGATGGCATGAGGATCATGACGACCTCTGCTGCAGCCTCCATCTGCCTTCACAACCTTTGTAACATACCACTTGTTATCTTCTGCCTGTTCTGCCATTGGGGACTTAGAATCATAGAATCATAGAGTTCATAGAATCATAGAAGAGACCACAAGGGCCATCGAGTCCAACCCCCTGCCAAGCAGGAAACACCATCAGAGAACTCCTGACATATGGTTGTCAAGCCTCTGCTTAAAGACCTCCAAAGAAGGAGACTCCACCACACTCCTTGGCAGCAAATTCCACTGTCAAACAGCTCTTACTGTCAGGAAGTTCTTCCTAATGTTTAGGTGGAATCTTCTTTCTTGTAGTTTGGATCCATTGCTCCGTGTCCGCTTCTCTGGAGCAGCAGAAAACAACCTTTCTCCCTCCTCTATGTGACATCCTTTTATATATTTGAACATGGCTATCATATCACCCCTTAACCTCCTCTTCTCCAGGCTAAACATGCCCAGCTCCCTTAGCCATTCCTCATAAGGCATCGTTTCCAGGCCTTTGACCATTTTGGTTGCCCTCCTCTGGACACGTTCCAGTTTGTCAGTGTCCTTCTTGAACTGTGGTGCCCAGAACTGGACACAGTACTCCAGGTGAGGTCTGACCAGAGCAGAATACAGTGGCACTATTACTTCCCTTGATCTAGATGCTATACTCCTATTGATGCAGCCCAGAATTGCATTGGCTTTTTTAGCTGCCGCGTCACACTGTTGGGTCATGTCAAGTTTGTGGTCAACCAAGACTCCTAGATCCTTTTCACATGTACTGCTCTCAAGCCAGGTGTCACCCATCTTGTATTTGTGCCTCTTATTTTTTTTGCCCAAGTGCAATACTTTACATTTCTCCCTGTTAAAATTCATCTTGTTTGTTTTGGCCCAGTTCTCCAATCTGTCAAGGTCGTTTTGAAGTGTGATCCTGTCCTCTGGGGTGTTAGCCACCCCTCCCAGTTTGGTGTCATCTGCAAATTTGATCAGGATGCCCTTGAGTCCATCATCCAAGTCGTTGATAAAGATGTTGAATAAGACCGGGCCCAAGACAGAACCCTGTGGCACCCCACTAGTCACTCTTCTCCAGGATGAAGAGGAACCGTTGATGAGCACCCTTTGGGTTCGGTCAGTCAGCCAGTTACAAATCCACTGAGTGGTAGCATAGTCAAGACCGCATTTTACCAGCTTCTTTACAAGAATATCATGGGGCACCTTGTCAAATGCCTTGCTGAAATCAAGGTAGGATGACCTTTGGTGCTCCCTTCCAACTCCACAGTTCTAGGATTCATTGACTGGCAGAGGCTCTCCAGGGTTTCCCAGCCTGACCTGGAGATGCCAGTGGGGACTGAAACTGGGACCTTCTGTAGTGGCTCCTTCCCCGCCCCACCCATCCTTCGCAAACTCCATTCCTATCCCCAAAATGAAGCACTCAAGAATCTTCAGCCTTCCCTTGAGGGAAAACTGTCCCTCCATCCTCCTTGAGCATGGGAAATTCCATAATCAATGCTCAGGAGAACAAAGATGTTTTGGAAGCAGCAGCTGCAGCAGCCCCATGGACTTTGGGCTCTGCAGATGGCATCCCACGTGGCCAGGCGCTGCCAGGGAAGGATCCTCACCTGGGGTCTGCTGCTCTGCTCCTTTTGGCCTGTACCTTTAAGCTCCCACACCCACACCTTCCTCCCCCTCCCCCTCCCCCTCCCCCTCCTCCTCTCACCTTCCCTGCCCAACAAAACCTCCCCTCCAGAGCCAGAGACAGAGGGGAGCGGATGGAGCATGGCCGGTGGCTGCAGCCAGGTGAGCTCTGCTGAAACGACCGCCCTGGGCCAGGCAGGTGAGTCCCCGACCTGAGGGCGCCCTGCCTCACTCCCTTAAAGACCACCCTTGGGTGCTGGGGAGGCTCATGGGGGTGGGGGGAGGAGCGGTGCGCCCAAGAGAGACAGAAATGTATGGCAAGGACCTCTGGTTGATTTCCCCTTCAAGGAAAAGTTGCCACCTTGGGGGGCTTTTCAGCTGAAAGGAAAGGCAAGGAAGCAGAGGCAGGAGAGAAGTGCCTCAGAATCTGGTGGTTCTCAAACTTTTCTCTCTGGGCCACTTTCAGAATAACAATTTGCTCGCGCCACAGAAATTATTTCTGCTTAGTTTTGTTTTCCAGCGTATCAACTAGCAGTGCTTGATTTATAACCTAGAACGCAACTTCTTTATTACATGATCATGGCACATCCAGAAAGTAAAAAAACAACGTGGCTACATAAGAACAAGAACCTTTCCCCAAATGTAGTTATAAACCAGCCTCTTACAGGTGTGCTTTAAGTGTGAATACAAACTCAGTGTGAGCTTCCTTTGGCTAGGCATCAGGTCTAATTTGAGACTAGCAAGCTCTCCTCTTGTCAACACAAAGAAGCCTTTCTCATCTCTGACCTTGCATATTTGTCAGAATTGGAAATTCTTGTTTCCAGCAATATGCTGCGGAGAACTGTGGAAGCATAGTCAATGCTTTTGACAAGAGGCATGGATCCTGTTTCTCTCTGTAGAGCCAAACAAAATTATTTTGATACCGTCGTACACAGAAAAGTTTCAGTGTTTCTTGGATTGGCCTGGAATCTTCCTGTCACACTTGCCATCCTCTCGTGCCACACCCTGGGAGAACCGCTGGCATGACACGATGCCTGGCTGGAGACTCAGGACAGGCAAAAGGAAGTCTTTCTTCACGCAACGATGGCCACCAACTTCTGACACTCAGACAGATTCATGGGGCCTAAGGCTATTGGTGGCTACTAGCCAGGAGGACTCTAAGTGCCAAAGCCAGTGGAATCCCAGTTTCTGGAAATCGTAGCTGGGGGGAGAGTTACTGCTCTTGGGGGCTTCCCAGAAGAGGTAACTGGTTGGCCAGTGACTGTGAAAACGGTGCGGGAACAGAGGGGCCTCCTGTGGCCTGATCCAGCTGTTGGTGGTGCCTTCAGACGTTTCATCAGAAGCCAGGAATTGTTTCCATTGCCTTAGAAGGATCTCACCTTCCCAAAAGCTTGAAGAGAAAGACGGTGCTTTGCTCCAGTCCAGGACAGTTTCCAAAAGGGCAGCCAAGCTAGTCAGCCTCATTGCAAACAATGTTTGTTTGCTGGTTGACTTTATATCCAGCTCTTCCTGCCAAGACCCACCACTTAAAAACAAAAACCTTCCTGAGCGTCACAATGTTCTAAGAGTTCAAAATATCCTTCCATCTATTCTTGCAAGCCACACATGGGGTTTTTTGCTGCGCTCAGGCCTTGCTTGGGGGCTTCTTCCCCTTGGAGGGCACCGGGTGGCCACTGTGTGTAAAAATAGGGTGCTGGAGCGGCCGACCCCCCTTTGGGGCTGATCCAGCTGCTTGCTGTTTCTGCAGGGCTCTCCTGACATCCTTGTGACCCTGACTCTGGACTCATCTTGGACCAGAGCTATTGCCTTACCTAGTAGGGTAAAGTCCATCAAGGTAATGGACTCAGTACCTGAAGGGTCAGGAAGAAGCCCCTGGACGTGGGGGAAGAATCTGAGCACAGATCAGGGTCCTTAAAACTTGCTGTGCTGATGCAAAAGCAGCTGAGCCATATAGCTGGCCAGGAGGAATTTTAGCAAGGGGAGGCAAAAGGCCAGAGTTGGGGTGTGACTGTAGATTATGAATTGGGACAGGGGATCCCACCTGGTGGGGATGCATGCAGGCACACTCATTTGCACGTTAAACTACTAGCAACCCCCTTATCTTTTCAACATGGAAACCTGCCAGGCCCCTGGGCTATGAGGCTCAATATTGCCCACACAGGCTGGCAGCAGCAGCTCTTCAGGGCGGGTCTCTGCCAACCTTTCCTAGAGCTGCTGCTGACGATCAAAGCTCAGCTATTATAGCCCTTCTTGCTGTGCTTTGATGGCAAATCTGCTGGACAGATTCTTCAGTGACAAGAGTTGGCTCAGTTGGTAGAGCATTAAACTCTTAATCTCAGGGTTGTGTGTTTGTGGCTGAAATGGTCTGAGTGCAGAGACACCTCCCATGCCTCCTGGCAGTGGCAAGTTGGTTTTCATGAAGGGATGCTTTGCTGCCCAAAGGGCTTTCCAAACCCAGGAGGGCCATGGCTGTTTGGCAGTCAGTGCAGGGAGCGTACGCCAAGAAGTGCCTCCAGCGCCCCTTACAGGGGCATCGCCAGCCCCACCTGGCAGATCTGGAGGATGGAGGCAAAAGCAAGAGCGGGGCTGCCCACTCCAGCCCTCTGGCTAGTCTTCACATGCCAAGCAGTCTGCTCTGGCCGAAACTGCCGCTTCTCACAAAGCAGAAACCACAAAGGCTTTGTTCTCTGGGGAGATCCCTGGCAGGGCTGGGCAGAGAAATCATAGAGGCCTTTCTTCTGGCGCTGATGGAGCTAAACCTGGGGGAGGCCAAGAGGCCTGCACACAGAGAGGTCTGTTTCACTACCAGAGTTCCAGACGGTGCCCAGGGATCCTCTGCGCTTACTTTGCAGGTGCCAGAGGATGTTTGAGCGCTTCCATTTGCCTGCCCTCCCAGACCCTCCAAATGCCCCTATTTTCCAGGGACATCCCAGATATACAGACGCCATCCTGGTTTCTGATTTGATCCTGGGATATCCCGCTTTTCCTTAGGACGTCCCTATTTTCAACAGAGAAATGTTGGAGGGTATGATTAGTTATGTGAGCCCTGAGCTAAGGAGATAATACAACCTTTAGAAAACATTTGAAGGCAGCCCTGTCTAGAGATGTTTTTTTTAATGTTTAATGTCTTATTATGTTTTTATATATGTTGAAAGCCGCTCGGTGTGGCTGGGGCAGCCCAGTCAGATAGGTGGGTATTGTTGCTGTTGTTATGGAATAGGATGTCCCTAATAAGAATAAGAATAAATAATAATTTATTACTTATACCCCACCCATCTGTCTGGGTTTCCCCAACAACTCTGGGCGGCTCCCTACAGTATATTAAAAACACAATAAAACATTAAAAATCTCCCTAAACAGGGCTGCCTTCAGATGTCGTTTCATTGGAGGGTATGCCCTCCCAGCCTTCCCCAAGTTTCCCCTGGGGCTCTGATTCCTTCTGACACCCCCCATCTCACATTGGGTCCCTCCCCTTAGATGCAGGAAGCTGTGGGTGAGGAGGGTCCGCTTTCCAAATTTCCAACAGCTCCTCAATCTCACACTCAAGAAAAGGCCATTCTCCTCGTAGTGTTAAACTCTGGAACTCTCTCCCACAGGAGACAAGGATGGCACCAATCTGGCTGTCTTTAAAAGAGGAACTGGACAAGTTCATGGAGGAGGAGAGGGCTCTGGGGGGCTCCTGAGTGCCCGTTGCTGGAAACCGCAGGAGGGGAGAGTTGCTCTTGTGCTTGGCTCCTGCTTGCAGATTTCCCTTTGGGCACCTGGTCAGCCACTGTGAGAACAGGATACTGGGCTAGACAGGCCCCCTTTGGCCTGATCCAGCAGCCAGGCTCTTCTGATGTCCTTATGTAACATCTGAACTTCCAGGTCTTTTGGGGTATTTGGCTGCTGTGGCTGGTGGCTGGATGGGCCCCCTTTGGCCTGATCCAGCAAGCTTGTCATGTGTTGGAGGCAGGGGTGCCAACTTGAGTAAAATATTGTGGGGACCCAGGTAAGCCCCTCCCCACATGATGCAGTGTGTGCACACCATCTGAGTAGGAATGCCCATCCACTTTGTGGGGGCCCAGCTCCCTGAAATATTCTATTGTGGGGGCTGAAGCCCCCACAGCCCCTAGGAGTTGGAGGCGCTCCCAAGGATTAGTCCCCAACTGCAGTTGTCTGTGTCATTTAGTTGAAAGCAGCCCCCCCATGAAATCCCAGTATCTTCCCAGAAGTAGAAGCATTTCCCCAACCCTTTCACAATGAAAGTGCAGGATAACAACCCCACAGTTTCCGAAGAAGGGAATTCTTCTCAGCCCCAAGTAACGGCTGCAGCAGCCAATGATCAGGACGGCTTTCGTTCCATTTCTCCTTTGCTTTCCACAAGAAATGGCTCAAGGAGAATTGTTCCTCGGCTGCCTTGTCAGGGGCCCCAATCCCAAGGCTCCCCATCCCCAGGCAGCACCTGCAGATTCTCCCAGGGACAAGAGAAGGGCTGAGTGCCAAGCGGCTCATTGAGATGCAACCAGGTCAGCACCGCATCTTCTGATATTGAGTCAGAATCGCCTTTCTTGTAACTTGAAGCCAATAGTTCAGGTCCTCCCTTCCAGAGCAGCAGAAAACAAACTTGCTCCCTCTTCCATGGAACAGCCCTTTAGATATTTGAAGATTGCTCTCCTATCTCCTCTCAGACTCCTCTACGCTAAACATACCCAGCTCCTCCAACCATTCCTCATAAGGCTTGGTTTCCAGACCCTTGATCATCTTGGTCACCCTCCTCTGCACACCTTCCCGCTTGTCAACATCCTTCTTAAATTGTGGTGCCCAGAACTGGACACAGGACTCCCGGTGTGGTCTGACCAAAGCAGAATAGAGCGGCACTATGACTTCCCTTGATCTGGACACTACAGTGGTACCTCGGGTTACATATGCTTCAGGTTACAGACTCCGCTAACCCAGAAATAGTGCTTCAGGTTAAAAACTTTGCTTCAGGATGAGAACAGAAACTGCTCCGGCGGCGCGGCAGCAGCAGGAGGCCCTGTTAGCTAAAGTGGTGCTTCAGGTTAAGAACAGTTTCAGGTTAAGTATGGACCTCCGGAACGAATAAAGTACTTAACCCGAGGTACCACTGTATTCTGCGTATGCAGCCTAGAGTAATGTTAGGGCTTTTTTTTGCTGCTCCATCACCCTGTGGACTCATGTGGTCCACTTTAGACCCCAGGATCCTTTCCACATGTCTTACTGGCATGTGTCCAAAACGGGAAGGGGAAGGTGGACCTAAGTGGGAGGGACACAGTGTCTAACCAAATCTTCCAGAAATCTGAATACTTGAAATCTGAAAGGGTCAAGAATCCCTTGCCAAAGCCATTTTAGCCCGTTTTCTTCCCCCAATGTAGAACTTCTGCAGTCTGCAGGACAAGCATGGAGCCGCCAGTAGTCCCTGCTGGGAAACCAGTGCTGGGGGGAGAGAAGTGCCGCCCTGTTGCTGGGGGAGGCAGCACCCGCTGCAGGCTGACCCTGGTCTCCATCCTCCTGGGTGCCATCACGGCCAGCTGTGGTGCGATCCTGATGGGTGAGTCCATCCCTGCGAAAATTTGATTCATTTCTCAAACTTGCCTTACTTTCTTAAATTTGTGTACCCTGCTTCCCTTCTTTGTCAGGCATTTACACTTGAATTAATTGCAATATCTCATTAGCATTACAGTTATACCTCGGGTTACAGACGCTTCAGGTTGCGTTTTTTCGGGTTATGGACGCGCTGAAACCCAGAAGTACTGGAGCGGGTTACTTCTGGGTTTTGGCAGTCGCACATGCGCAGAAGCGCCGAATCACAACCTGCGCGTGTGCAGACCCTGCGGGTTGCGAATGCTGTGGGTTGCAAACTTGCCTCCAGCATGGATCGCAACCCAAGTGTCCACTGTACTTCATTCATTTTGTAATGTTTATGTGCTGCTTGGCAGCCTGTCCTGTCCAACAGGTGCAGATTGGGGTGCTTCTGTCCTGGCTTCTGCCCCCCCCCCAACGCTGGTGCTTTTGCACCAACCCACCCTGTACCTCTTCCTCTCTGCAGCCTTCCTGGTGAAGCAGGAGTTCCTGGCAGATCACCTGGTGGAGCTGCAGGGCCTCCGTTATGAGAGCAGCCTGCAGTGCCCGAGCTCCAACTATCACCGCACCTTGACCCCCGTCCTGGAGAGGCTGGTGAGGGCAGAGAGAAGAGCCCCTGTGGGGTGTGGGTGGGTGGGTGGTTCTGCAGATGAAGCACTGGAGGAGCTGGGGGTTTGGGGTGGCCATGGCAGGCTTTGATTTCTGGTCCCTTCAAGGCAGGAGCAATACTGGATTTAGGGGGCTGCAGGTGAGGCAACACAAAATTGAAAACATCAATCACTGATAAGATCCATGTGGGGGCGCCAAATTTTGGCCTTGCACAGGGCGCCATATCACCACTTTTTCCTGCTGGGGGTGCAGGGGGGAGGTTCGCTGACAGTGGGGAGCCAGCTGTAAATCACACTTAGCAAGCTGGAGTTCATGCTCTCTTAGCAAAAACAGAAGTGTCAGGCCTAATGAACACAGCAGCTCACCTCTGGTAGGTCTTGCTCCCATGAAGCAGTTGCTGAGGCTAAAGGTCCCCATCTCCCCACATCTATCTAAGCCTCCTCTACCCCAGGGTTTCCCCCAAGCAATCAGAGACTGTACCTGCATGCAGCCAACCTCTCCCCTGCCCTCTTCATGCCTCTTCTTGTTCTGGGAGAACAGCGGGGAGGAGAGCTTGTTGGCACAGGAGTGGGAGACCCCCCCTGACTTCCCAGCCAGACTCCTCTCTGCCTCTTGGCCTCCTTCCTCACCTGTTTCAGCTTCTGCCTCCGATTCTGGACTCCTCTCTGCCACAGACTCTCCCCGCTCACAAAGCCCTGTTACCTCTTCCTCATCTTCTCCCTCTTCTACCTTGTCCTCGTCCCCCCAGGCTCTGGGCCTTCTTTCTTGGGGGTTCCCCCAGCTGGTTCCTCCCACCATTCCTCTGTGTTCAACCAGTCATGACAGTCACCCATTTGCCCCCCCTTTTCTGTCCCGTCTCAGTTTAAAAGCAGCTTTAAGAACTCAGCCCTGGAAGGGACCTGTGACAGGTGCTCCGTCTTGCAATACAGGTAGGCTAAGCCATGGAGTGTGTCCTGCCCTGCCCCGCCCTGCCCTGGTGCTGCAGGTGAGGGGAAGCAGCCTGGCCCCCACCTCTTGCGCTTGTGTCTCCACTTGGCAGGAAGGGCAATGCCAGCATCCTCGTCCACTTCCGCCTATGGTTCTCCTTGCAGCCGCTCAGCCCAGACGCAGAAGAGCAGGCGCTGGAGAGGGGCCTGGCAGCTGCGCTGGGCAATGGAGGAATCGCCCTGCCCTCCTACGGCACCATCTGGGCAGCCTCTCTCACAGGTAGCATGGCATCATCCCTCGCCCATTGTCCAGGGGTAGGGAGGGCAGGCATGCAGGTGGCCTCGCCTTCTTCTCATCACCCCCCTGTGAGGGAGGCTAGGATGCAAGCAAGATCAGTCCCTGCCTGAGTGCAGAAATTCAGATAGGGGCCTCCGACTCCTGCCAGTCCCTGCAACCTTCTCACCCTGGGGGCGAGATGGCAGCTTTTGCATCTCAGCAAGGAAGGGGAGGGGAGAGCTGAGGCTTCCTCATTGGATGGCCTTGCTGGACCAGAGGGAGCTTAGAAAATCTTTGCACTCTGTGTAGGGGGAGCAGTGGCAATGAATGCGGGGCTTTGTCCACACACACACACACACATGCACACGCACACACCTGTCCTCATCATGATATTGTTAAATATTTGTATACTGCCCTATACTTGTTGATCTCAGGGCAGTGCACAAGATAAAGTTACAATATAAAAACACAGAATACATGATAAAAGTAAAAACCAAGACAACCCAAGAATCTCCCCTTAAGCACAAGTTGTCCCCCAAAGGAACCCAGGAACTACAGTTTGCCTCTCATGGAGGTACAACCCCAGCCCCCTTAAATTACAGCTCCCAGGATTTGGGGGGGGCAGGGAGCCATGTACTCTAAGGGTCAGGCATGGGTCCAGAGCCCTGTGGGTTCAAGAGACTTGCTGGGGATTTCAGGAGAGGAGGGGACCCAGTTCTGGGCTGGAGTGGCCTCCATGGGGAGCATTTGGGTTTTGGAGACCAGCCCCCATTCTTCACCCCCCCTCTCTCTCACACAGGGCTGAGCAGCGACTCCCCTTCAGGAACAGGACTGAAATCAGGTAGGCTTCTTTTAACATTTTGTGAGCTCAGGACATGGGTGGAGAGCAAAACAGCCATGGAGGAGGGGGAGGGGGAGGAAGGGGCTATCTATGGCTTCTGGCCATGCTGGCTCTGCGGGAAGCAGACGGCCAGTTAAGCAGGCAGGAGAAAAGGCTGTTGTGCTCAGGACCTGCTTGGGGATTCCCATGGCAAGGCGAGGTCCAGCTTCCACAGGGCTCCCCCGAGGACCTGGGCCTCCCCAAAGAGCAGCTGCCTCGGGGGAAAGAGGCTGGGACCCATCCTGCTACCACCCTTGCAGGCACCTGCCCAGGGACAGCCTTCACCTGCCACAGCGGCCAGTGTGTGCCACGTGAGAACGTGGAGTGCGATGACCGGAGTGACTGCCTGGACGGCTCCGATGAGGCAGAGTGCGGTGGGTCCTAGTCTTCTCCTTCCTCTCCTTCCTCCTTTGCCCCTCCTTCTTCTAGGGGTGCTGGGACATTCCCATCCAGGGGTGGTCTCCCCTGGGTCTCTCTCTTCATTCCATATCCTGGCGGGGATTTCCCCCATGTGGTTTCAAGGGTGAAGCAAAGGGGCCTCTTTGGTGGTTGCATTAAACCAGGGGTCAGCAAGGTTTACCTTGCCTGGGCCAGATTGGTCCTGCAGAGATCCCTCTGTGGGCTGGATCGTGCGCATGCATGAGCACATGCACCCACAATTTTCGGCGTCTGCACATGCGCAGATGCAATTTTCGGCACCGTGGAAGCGAGTCCCTGCACCGTGCTGCGCCAGTTTAGCGCAGCATGTGAGCGGGCGGCTCGTGGACCTGTCAAACGACCTCTGCAGGCTGCTTCTGGCCAATGGGCCTTAGGTTGCTGACCCCTGCATTAAACAATTAAATGTGCAAAAAGGAAGGCGTTAAGATGAACACTGGAAGTGGCAGGTGGGAGCTGCCATCTCAGAAACGGACTCCCCCTCCAGGAGAATGCTTCTTACTGCCTGCTGCTGGCACCTCCTTGTATCAATGAACATAAGAACAGCCCTTTGGAAGCCGTCCAAGCTGGTGGCCGTAGTCCATAGTTTCACCAAGTGAAGGATTTTCTGAATCCCTCTGCTTACTGCTGCCACCTGGGGACAGATAATTGTACCTGCAGCCTCTTTTTAACCATTCTGCTGCCACCTGGTGGCATGTTGGAGTTACTGCAGACCATTTCTACCCCTGAGTGGGGACTGCTGACCACCCCTTGTCTCTTGCAGACTGTGGGTCTCGCCCGGCCATGCAGGCAGCCAACCGGATTGTCGGGGGGTCGGAGGCCACTCGGGGGGAGTTCCCCTGGCAAGTCAGCCTGCGGGAGAACAACGAGCACTTCTGTGGGGCCACAATCCTGGCTGCCAAGTGGCTGGTGTCTGCAGCACACTGCTTCAACGAGTAAGCCCGGCCGGACCCATTTCTTTGCTTCTCCCGCAAGAGACTGAGTGCACCATGCCTTGCTGGGTTGTGGCAAGTGGGCAGCTCTCTGGTGCTGAGAACCTTGCAGGGTTAGGGAAAGAGACTGGAGGTGGGTGGGTGGCACGTGGGGCAGCTGCTGGGTCTCAGGCCTTTGGTGTGTCAGGGGCTCACCCTGCATGCAAAGACAGACTCCGATGGACAGAGCAGATGAGACCGAGTGTGGGTCCAGCAGCCAAGAAGGCAGGTTCTGCCTGTGCCGGTGAGGGAAGTGTGGCTATTCAAACAATAACATTATTAACAAGTCATGGTGCTTTTAATAAACACATTCCAGATATATTTGTATTTATCCACACAGTATCTGCAAGAGCTGCCATCTCCTATCCATTGTTCAAAGTGGCCCATGTCAAAATCTCCCCATTGAATCAATATCAGTCTATAGGCAGACGGAAGGGTGCAAGGAGTCCATTGATGTGCCCTGAAGCTCTCCTGCTGCCAACAGGTTCCAGGATCCGGGCACCTGGACGGCCCATGCAGGCACTGTCTGGCTGAGCGGCAGCGAGAGCAGTGCAGTGAAGACTGGTGTGAGCCACATCCTCAAGCACCCCTCCTATGACACAGACACGGCTGACTATGATGTGGCGCTGCTGGCGCTCTCTGAGCCTTTGCCCTTCGGCAAGTACGTCCAGCCCGCCTGCCTGCCGGCCTCCAGCCATATCTTCCCCTCTGGCAAGAAGTGCTCCATCTCCGGCTGGGGTTACCTCAAGGAGGACTTTTGTAAGCACAACCTTTGGCGAGGCAAAAGTGGAAGAAGGAGTGGGGGCCGTGGCTCGGCCGAGCCTACCTCCCAGGGCTCCTGTGGAGATGGGGGTGGTGTGGCTCAGGCAGGGCTACTACAGGGGGCAAAAGGGGCTGAGCTCTCCACTGAATTGGGCAACTGTCCCCCTGAGGGATCCATCTGAGGAGGAGCTCTCCTTGGCTTCACAGACAGCATTGTACGGTGGGTAGAATCATAGAATCATAGAATCATAGAATCATAGAGTTGGAAGAGACCACAAGGGCCATCGAGTCCAACCCCCTGCCAAGCAGGAAACACCATCAGAGCACTCCTGACATATGGTTGTCAAGCCTCTGCTTAAAGACCTCCAAAGAAGGAGACTCCACCACACTCCTTGGCAGCAAATTCCACTGTCGAACAGCTCTTACTGTCAGGAAGTTCTTCCTAATGTTTAGGTGGAATCTTCTTTCTTGTAGTTTGGATCCATTGCTCCGTGTCCGCTTCTCTGGAGCAGCAGAAAACAACCTTTCTCCCTCCTCTATGTGACATCCTTTTATATATTTGAACATGGCTATCATATCACCCCTTAACCTCCTCTTCTCCAGGCTAAACATGCCCAGCTCCCTTAGCCGTTCCTCATAAGGCATCGTTTCCAGGCCTTTGACCATTTTGGTTGCCCTCCTCTGGACACGTTCCAGTTTGTCAATGTCCTTCTTGAACTGTGGTGCCCAGAACTGGACACAGTACTCCAGGTGAGGTCTGACCAGAGCAGAATACAGTGGCACTATTACTTCCCTTGATCTAGATGCTATACTCCTATTGATGCAGCCCAGAATTGCATTGGCTTTTTTAGCTGCCGCGTCACACTGTTGGCTCATGTCAAGTTTGTGGTCAACCAAGACTCCTAGATCCTTTTCACATGTAGTGCTCTCAAGCCAGGTGTCACCCATCTTGTATTTGTGCCTCTCATTTTTTTTGCCCAAGTGCAATACTTTACATTTCTCCCTGTTAAAATTCATCTTGTTTGTTTTGGCCCAGTTCTCTAATCTGTCAAGGTCGTTTTGAAGTGTGTTCCTGTCCTCTGGGGTGTTAGCCACCCCTCCCAGTTTGGTGTCATCTGCAAATTTGATCAGGATGCCCTTGAGTCCATCATCCAAGTCGTTGATAAAGATGTTGAATAAGACCGGGCCCAAGACAGAACCCTGTGGCACCCCACTAGTCACTCTTCTCCAGGATGAAGAGGAACCATTGATGAGCACCCTTTGGGTTCGGTCAGTCAGCCAGTTACAAATCCACTGAGTGGTAGCATAGTCAAGACCGCATTTTACCAGCTTCTTTACAAGAATATCATGGGGCACCTTGTCAAATGCCTTGCTGAAATCAAGGTAGGCTACATCCACTGCGTTCCCTTCATCTACCAGGCTTGTAATTCTGTCAAAAAACGAGATCAGGTTAGTCTGACATGACTTATTTTTCAGAAATCCATGCTGACTATTGGTGATCACAGCATTCCTTTCCAGGTGCTCACAGACTGTTTGCTTAATGATCTGCTCCAGAATCTTCCCTGGTATTGATGTCAGACTGACTGGGCGGTAATTATTTGGGTCCTCTCTTTTCCCCTTTTTGAAAATAGGGACAACATTTGCCCTCCTCCAGTCTGCCGGGACTTCGCCTGTTCTCCAGGAATTCTCAAAGATGACTGCCAGTGGTTCTGAAATCACATCTGCCAGTTCTTTTAATACTCTTGGATGCAGTTCATCTGGCCCTGGAGACTTGAATACATCTAGACTAGCCAAGTATTCTTGTACTATCTCCTTAGTTATTCTGGGCTGTGTTTCCTCTGCTGAATCATTTGCTCCAAATTCTTCAGGTCGGGCATTGTTTTCTTTATCGGAGAAGACTGAGGCAAAGAAGGCATTGAGGAGTTCAGCCCTTTCTGTGTCCCCTGTTTGCATTTCACCATCTTCTCCTCTGAGTGACCCCACTGTTTCTTTGTTCTTCCTTTTGCTACGAACATACCCATAAAAGCCTTTTTTGTTGCTTTTAACCTCTCTAGCAAGCCTGAGTTCATTCTGTGCTTTAGCTTTTCTGACTTTGTGTCTACACGTGCTGGCTATTTGTTTGAATTCCTCTTTGGTGGTTTCCCCCCTTTTCCATTTTTTGTACACATCCTTTTTTAATCTTAACTCAGTTAAAAGTTCTTTAGATAGCCACCCTGGCTTCTTTAGGCACCTTCCATGTTTCCGTCTCATTGGTATTGCCTGAAGTTGTGCTTTTACTATCTCCCTCTTAACAAACTCCCAGCCATCATGAACTCCCTTTCCTTTTAGTATTACTGTCCATGGGATCTCACCCAGCACTTCCCTAAGTTTTATGAAGTCGGCTTTCTTAAAGTCGAGAAATTGAGTCCTAGTATGCTTGGCTGCTCCTTTCCGCTGTATAGTAAACTTCAGAAGAGCATGATCACTCGCGCCTAATGATCCTTCCACTTCTACCCCACTAACCAGGTCATCAACATTGGTTAGGACCAGATCTAAAATGGCTGTTCCTCTTGTAGCTTCTCCCACTTTCTGGACAATGAAGTTGTCTGCAAGGCCAGTGAGGAATCTGTTTGACCTTATGCTCTTGGCTGAGTTTGACATCCAACAAATATCCGGGTAATTGAAGTCCCCCATTACTACTATCTCCCTTCCTTTTGCATGCTTGGCCATCTGTTCCAGGAAGGCATCATCTATGTCCTCCGTTTGGCTTGGGGATCTATAGTAAACTCCCACAATGAGGTCACTGTTATTCTTCTCTCCCTTAATTTTGACCCAAATGCTCTCACTTTGGCTTTGAGGTTCTAAATCTTGGATCTCTTCACAGGTATACACATCCCTGACATATAACGCCACTCCTCCTCCTTTCTTGTCTGGTCTGTTTCTCTGAAATAGATTGTATCCCTCCATTATTACATTCCAATCGTGGGACTTATCCCACCAGGTTTCAGTGATGCCTATTATGTCATATTTAGTTTGCTGTACCAAGAGCTCAAGCTCATCTTGTTTATTTCCCATACTTTGCGCATTAGTGTACAGACATTGAAGTCCATTAATCAATGTAGTTTTGCCACAGGCAGGGAGGTAAAGGTGAGCCTTGGTGTGGTTGAGCACTCCAGCCTCAGTTGTTCCCTCAGTGTGCTGCTCCCTACTGGGGGGCAGGTGGGGACCTTAAGGTTGCTTTTCTGCACAAAGGTTGAGGTTGCTGCTGCTCCACCTCCTTCCCCACCTCCTCTTCCCTCTCGTTGCCCCTGGCCAGCTTCACCCAAAGGAACATTGTTTGGGGCAGGAGGAACTGA
This sequence comes from Podarcis raffonei, assembly GCF_027172205.1. Taxonomy (NCBI): domain Eukaryota; kingdom Metazoa; phylum Chordata; class Lepidosauria; order Squamata; family Lacertidae; genus Podarcis; species Podarcis raffonei. The sequence continues at coordinate 499,691 of NC_070619.1, read as the reverse complement.
GCACCCCCATTTTCTCTGTTAATCCTGAGATACCAGCCAACCCTTAGCACAGATTTGGTTTGATTTAAGATTGTTCTTCTCCTTTCCCAGCAAGAAATGTGGAGCTCGCAATAGCAGCAGCATTTTAAAAAGCGAGTGAACAGACATTGCAATTACTATAAGGGAAAGCAGAGCAACATTTTGAAAAGAAGAGCAGCAACAAGTTCATCAGAAGAATTACACACAGGTCCAGTTATCCAAACTCTCCTTCAGACAAAATTTTTTTAAAAAAATCCTTGTTCAAACGTGACAAATTCATACCAAAACCTCACCATACAAGCTGTGGATTCCAATATCCAAACAGCCAGAGCTGCATTTTGTACTTCAAGGAAACAAGCAGCCTTAAAGAATCCTGACTTCTTTTGTTTTGCTTGTCCACAGCAGCCATTCCATCAGAAAACATGGTGTGGATTTAAAGAGAGCATTTCCTGCTTCCTTGTTTGCCTTTTGCAAAGTTTCAGGATTTCCTCCTGGGTTTTCTAATAATTTTTGGGTCAAAATTAGAAATGAACCCATAGGAACTGATGAAACTCATTGCCTTGTTATGCAAACGCAGACCTAGCAAATGATTTCGTGAGAATGCTTTGCATTCTGATAGTGGGACCTGTGTGGAATGCAATTCAACAACCCCATGGCCATTCAGTTCAGTGCCTGCCCCTCAGCTGCCCTGCCCTGGAGAGCTCAGGGTGCCTGGAACTGGCAGGAGGAGTCCCTGTCAGGATGTGTCCACCTGAATTGCCCTCAGGCCTTGCCACTGGGCTCCACCTTCCCTCTCTCCTCAGTGGTGAAGCCGGAGCTGCTGCAGAAGGCTGTGGTGGAGCTGTTGGACCAGACACTATGCGCCAGCCTGTACAGCAACGCCCTCACCGACCGGATGCTGTGTGCCGGCTACCTGGAGGGCAAGGTTGACTCCTGCCAGGTATGGCCAGAAGCAGCCTCTGGGAGAGGGTGTGTCTGGCTGCAGCGGGAGCTCTGGGAGGAGGCCTCTGGCATGCCACAGTGCCCTTCTTCTCTCCTCTTCTCACCTACAGGGGGATTCTGGGGGCCCACTGGTCTGTGAGGAGCCCTCAGGCCGCTTCTTCCTGGCCGGAATCGTCAGCTGGGGCATTGGCTGTGCGGAGGCCAAGCGCCCAGGGGTGTATGCCCGGGTCACCAGGCTGCGGAACTGGATCCATGACACCATGGCCACGTTCACGGCCCCACCAGGCCTCACCCTCCCCTCGACGGCCTCCACCACCCTCCTCCCTCTGGTGTCCACCAAGGGCACCACCACCACCACTGGCAAACCCCTACCCAGCCCCACCACGACCGGGGGCAGGCCAGCTGCCACAGTACCACGGCCCCAAGGTAGAAAGCCCCCTGCCCTGCACGGGGCCCAACTGGACTCCTCCTGGGGCTTGGGGCACAGCCGTCGCAAGCTCACCCTTCTTTTTCTTTGTGCAGAGTGCGGCCGCCGGCCCGGCTTCTCCAAGCCCATCAAGATTGTGGGGGGCCTGGATGCCTCTCGCGGGGAGGTCCCCTGGCAGGTCAGCCTGAAGGAGGGGCTGCACCACTTCTGTGGGGCCACCATCATCGGGGAACGGTGGCTCCTTTCAGCTGCCCACTGCTTCAACCAGTAAGTAGGGAGAAAGGTGGTTGCCTCAGGTCCAAATTGTAGAGTTCGAAGGGGACCCCCAGGAGCCACCCAGGCCAACCCCCTGCAATGTAGGAACTGCAGCTAAAGAATCCCAGACAACACTAAGGTTGCAGGTTTGATCCCCGTTTGGGACAGTTGCCTCTTCCTTCATTGCAGGGGGTTGGCACAGAGGAGCAGGGTCCCTTCCAGCTCTACAGTTCTGGGATTCCATGCCTGCCCACTCTCTGCTTAAAAGGAGGAAGAAGGGTGCCCCACTTTCCAATCAGCACCCTCCGCTCTCCGAAATTGGGAAATGGATCCTGGGAACTTCTGCAAATGGGGACTCAGATGCCGTAATGGTTGTAGCTTAGTGTGGCACCTTAAGGGCAATTGATGTCACCAATCCGTACTATCAGTTGGCACTGGGGGCACCAAACCACCCATTTCCCCAGAACCAGGAGAAATTCCACCCACAGCAAGAGGGTCCTGGGTTGGGCGGAGGAGACTTAGTGGGCAATTTCCGATTGCTTGAAAGCTGTGGGGACTTTCAGTCTTGGCAACTAACTTTCATGCAGTGAGACCACTGGGATCCTGTTCAGCCAAGTCTGTGGAGGTTGTGTTTTTGCAAAGAAAGAGTTCTCTCCAACTTTGAACTGGCTGATTACTGACTGACAGGCTGTTGTGACTCAGGAGGAGAGGAAGGAGCTGGGTGGGGGAGAGACCCCTTTGTGGGCATGGTGACCCCCAGAGATGAGCCCCCCCCCATTCACCCACCTGCCCCTGGCCTGGCTGCCACTAATGGTGTGTCTGCGCCTGTGTCTCGTTTCTGTTCCTGCTGGTAGCACCAAGGTGGAGTACCTGACAGCCTTTGCAGGCACCACCTGGCTGTCGGCGGCAGACAGCAGCTCTGTGAAGGTGAGCGTAAGGCAGGTGGTGCTGCACCCCTCCTACAACCCGGCCCTGCTGGACTTTGACGTGGCCGTCCTGGAGCTGGAGCGCCCCCTCCCCTTCGGCAAGGTCATCCAGCCCATCTGCCTCCCTCTGGCCGTCCACAAGTTCCCTGTGGGCAGGAAGTGCATGATCTCCGGCTGGGGAAGCCTCCAGGAAGGCAATGGTAAGCACTTCCCCCTCCCCCTTGCAGGCAGCGCAAGAGCCAAGGAGGCAGGCCGTTGAATCCATCTAGCTCCCTGCAGTCTACACTGACTGGTAGCAGCAGTTTCAAGCAGGGAGCCTTTTCCAAACCCCGCTTGGAGATGCTGCAGAGGACAAATAGCTCAGTGGGTGGAGCATGAGACTCTGAATCTCAGGTTCATGGGTTTGAGCCGCATATTGGGCAAAAGATTCCTGCATGGCACAGAATTGCACTAGATGACCCTCAGGGTCCCTTCCTTCCACGACTGAACCTTTCTGCATGCAAATCAGGCTGCTGAGCTAGTAGGGAAGGGATATTCCAGAACGTTCAGCTTTAAAAACAACACACACACTTTTGTATGTGGATCCTCCATGTGCAGGAGCAGTCTGTTTCACAGAATTGTAGAGCTGGAGGAGGTTCTGAGGCATGCCACTAGTCCAGCCCCTTGCAATGCAGGAATCTCAACTCAAGCATCCCTGACAGATCCCTGCTCAAAAACCTCCACTGCCTTCCAAGGGAGTCTGTTCCACCATCAAATGGCTCATGTCTTCAAAAAGTTCTTTCTAATGTTTAGTCAGAATTGCCTTCCCTGCAAGCTGAACCTGTCAGTTTGAGTCCTGCCCCTCAGAGCTGCAGAAAACAAGCTGGCTCCACCTTCCATGCGGCAGCCCTTCAGATATTTGAAGATGGCCACCCCCATATTTCTTCCCTCTTCCTTTCATGGGTGTCCAGGAAACTTCCCTCCAGGAGCTACTGGACACTGCTCTGCCCCCTGGCCTGACCTTCGCTCCTCCCCTCCCTGCAGCCTCCAAGCCAGAGAACCTCCAGAGAGCCTCTGTGGGAATAATTGACCAGAAAACCTGCAATGTCCTCTACAACTTCTCCCTGACAGAGCAGATGATCTGTGCTGGGTTCCTGGACGGGAAGGTTGACTCCTGTCAGGTGAGGGTGACTGAGGGGGGCCAGCCTGGGATGCCCCATTCCCACTCCGCTCCCAAAGTGCACCTGATCACAGAGCTGGGCGCTCATTGGAAGGCCCTGTTTTGAAGTGTAACGTTCCCCCTGCAGAGGGGGCCACTCTGGTTAAAAGGACCTTCTTTGGGGGCCCCAGGGCTCTTTTCCAGACACACTAGGGGCCACTTTGCCTCTGGGACTTGGTGAGGGTGGAGTTGAGAAGAGACCCCTGTGAGACTCCAGAGGGAGCTTCTCCTGTCTGCGAAGCTTTGTTAGCCTTGCTGAGCTAGTTGCTCCCATTTCTCCCCGCAGGGCGACTCGGGGGGGCCCCTGGCCTGTGAGGAGACGCCAGGTGTGTTCTACCTGGCGGGGCTGGTCAGTTGGGGGGTCGGCTGTGCGCAGGCCAGGAGACCCGGTGTCTACGCCCGCATCACCAAGCTCAAGGCCTGGATCCTGGAAACTATCTCACCATGCCCCAGCACCACAACCAAGGCCGCGACCACATCCAGCACCACAACCAGTGGCAGCGCCTCCTCCTCCTCCTCCTCCCCCAGCCTGCCTTTGGCTAGTCAAAGGACCACCCAGGCCAGCCTCAGGGTCACCCCCAGCACAGCCAGGCCACCAACCAACACCCCGAGAGCCACCCAGTTCGCAGGTACATGGCGGGGGCACGAATGGGCAGAGGCTGAGCATATAAATAATAAATTATTGTGATTATTAGCAGGGTGCCAGGTGAAGGCTGATGCCCTCAGGAGCCTGCCCTCCAAGGCAGGGGGTGCAGGACACTGCAGGGGTCATCTTTCTTGCTGTGAGAGACTAAACATGGCCGCTGCCCCACTGGGAAGCCTCTCCTTTGGGCTGGGCCTGTCACTGTGCCCAGCCCTTTTGTGGCCCACACAGCTGTGCCCAGCGAGCGAGCTGGGGGACCCCTGTGCAGGCCAAGAGGGTGGAGGGTCTCATCTCCCCCATTAACTTGCTCCCCACCCTCCCTGCCCCCAGCTGTGCCCTGCACCCCATCCACCTTCAAGTGCTCTGGCAAAGTCTGCATTGGGAAAGCGAACCCTGAATGTGATGGCGTCATGGACTGCAGCAACGGCAGGGACGAGGCCAACTGCAGTAAGTGACCTCCCCTCTCCCCTAGTCCACATTTAGCTCTGCTCACCCCCAACCAGACGGTGGGGGGGGCAAGCAACGTGGCGGGGGCTACAAGGGTGTCCTCTCAGCCTGCTTCTCTTCCCACCCACCTAGACTGTGGCTCAACCTCTTTGGCCTTCAGCAAGATCGTGGGGGGCAGTGGCGCAGCACGAGGAGAGTGGCCGTGGCAAGCGAGCCTGTGGCTGCGGAGGAAGGAGCACAAGTGTGGGGCGGTGGTGGTGGCTGACCGCTGGCTTCTCTCGGCTGCCCACTGCTTCGATGTGTGAGTTGGGGGGCTGGGATGAGGAGAGGTGGCATGTGAGTCGGGGGGGAAGGGGGTCTTTCTGCAGCCATTGCCCCCCTGCTCCAGGAACAAGCTCCTTGCTGGTGAAGAAGAGGACCCCATCCTCTGTGCCTCCCCAAGCCAGCAATGTTTTCATGTCACAGGAGGGCACTGCCAGACCTCCCTCCCTTTGGATCCCAGGCATCCCCTTTCCTGTGAGCCCCCAACCAAGGCCAGTCCACTCAAGAGGTGAGGTGAGGCAACTGCCTCAGGTGGCAGGATCCATTGGGGCAGCAGGTGCAGCCTCCAAGGGCTGCTGGTCTCCTCCCACCCTTGTTCCTGATGTAGATCTTTACTCCTGGCTGGGAAGTGGAGGGAGCCACTGGGTGGTTCTCCTCAGGCGCCAAAATGTCTTGGGCCAACCCTGCCCCCCCTTTTCCCTGGAGATTGGGGAGACGGGGCAGGCCTTGGGCTGGCCAAGGGTCCCAGGTGCACCGTCCTTCTCAGCTACAGCGACCCCAAGATGTGGGTGGCCGTCCTGGGGACACCCTTCCTGAGCGGCCTGGACGGGCGGGTGGAGAAGGTGTTCCAGATCCACAAGCACCCCTTCTACAACATCTACACACTGGATTACGATGTGGCGCTGCTGGAGCTGGCCTCCCCGCTGAGCTTCACCAGCACCGTCAAGCCTATCTGCCTGCCAGACCACGCCCACCTCTTCGGCCAGGGCGCCCGCTGCGTCATCACCGGCTGGGGCTCCACCAAGGAGGGAGGTAGGAGGGAACCTCTTCCTGGCTGGGTGGGGGAGCGCCCCAAAGAGGCAGCTCTGGCCCTCAGACCACTCCGGCTTCCCTCAAAACCCAGGCAGCCTAGCAGCCTCAGATCAGCTGGCTGGCTCTATGGGGTGCCCACAGGCAAAGGGCAGGATTGGGCCCTGGGCCTTCCTCGCTGTGAGTCTCCTGCCCCCTCTCGCTGCCAGGAAGCCCAATTCCACTCTGCCCTCCCTTGCAGGGCTGATGGCAAGGCAGCTGCAGAAGGCGGCCGTCAACCTCATCGCGGAGCAGGACTGCCGCCGCTTCTACCCCGTCCAGATCAGCAGCCGGATGGTCTGCGCCGGGTTCCTGCAGGGGTCCGTTGACAGCTGCTCTGTGAGTCTTGGGCGCCCCTCCCGGAGGGCCCACACCACCTCCCCCTCAGCCCTGGCTGCGCCAGGTGGGATGGGAGGGAAGCCCACAGCTGGCCAGAAATGGCTGGAGCTGGGGGTGCTTATGAGAGGGGAGGAGGGAGAGAAGGCAGTTTGCAGGGCCTGGGGAGTCCCCTTGCCCCAGAGCCCCGTCCCCGCTCCGAAGGACACTCAGTGCCTTCTCCCTCCTCTGCAGGGTGATGCTGGCGGCCCCCTGGCCTGCAAAGAGGCTTCAGGAAGGTGGTTCCTGGCGGGCATCACCAGCTGGGGCTACGGCTGCGCCCGCCCTTACTTCCCGGGGGTCTACGCCCGAGTGACAGCCGTGCGGGGCTGGATTGCGCAGAACCTCAAGGCGTGACTCAGGGAAGAGGCAGGGAAGTGGGGCCTGGCCGGAAGATGGAAAAGCAACTCTCCTTTGGAAGACCCTATGCCTTAAACCAACAGAAGCACTTTTAGAACATGTTTTCTCTGAATAAAGAGGCTCGCCTGCCTCACTTGGACTTCACAAAAAGGGCAGGATGAAGTTCCCCCTTCCTCTCCTGGCCTGTCCACTCTATCACCCCATGATCTCTGGCCATGACTCTTGTGGAAGGAGGGCAGGTGACCCCAAGCCGCCTCTTGGGAACACAGGCTGAAGGACGGTTGGACAGACAGGGATCCTTGCCTCAGGAAGAAAGCGTTTCCCTTGGACAGTCTGGCCAGAGACACTGCCTCGACGTCCCTTCCCGCCGTAGCTTGGCACCTGGGTGGGGGGGCTCTGCCTTGTGCCGAAGGGCTGGATGTGGGGTGGCCTCAAGCCTTCTCTGTGCAAAGTGAGCAAGAGAAGCGCTCGCAGGAGGCCAGAGCAACGGACAATTAAACAAACCCCTTTGTGGAGTTTGGTGTGTGCTGGGGATTTTGTGCTACGCAAACAAAGATTCTTTCTCCCAGCTACCCTTAAAAACAAAGCCAGCCCCCAAATCTGCAGAAACGGGGTGGGAATGTCTCCCTTGCTATCCACAGAGACCACACCCCCTCCCCACTTTCACAAAAAGCAGCACGAGGCCTTGGGCTCAACTGGAAGAGGTTCCCTGGGCCTCCAGCTAAATGCTCCCCTGTGCAAGAGGGGAAAGGTCCAGCATGTCAGGGAGAAGCGGCCAAGCGTCTGTTTTCAGAGGGCAGGGCTTTTTTCTCAGCACAGTTTGGTTCAGGCCTGCCCTATCTCCTGTCCCCAACCTAACTTTGTTCATTCCCCGTGCACCACCGGCTCCGAGTTCTGCAAGATCCAGCAGGGTGATGCCTGCATCCCTTCATCTGGCTTGGTCTGGGGGCAAGGGCACCTCGCCCACTACACAAGCCCTGGGGGTGACTCAGCCAAGCAGTGAGCGGTGCCCCTGTAAGCCCTCCCTGTCATGGCACTGTGCCCGGGCGTGGGGCTGACTAGGACCCAGTTGTCCTAAAGCAGGGGTGCCCAAACTTTTTTCAAAGAGGGCCAGATTTGATTACGTGAACATGAGTGAGGGCAGACCAAAATTGTTGAGTTTTTTTAGGGTTGCAGTTGTTGACCCCAAAGTTGTTGAACTTTTTGGGAATCGAAGTTGTTGAGCTTTTTTTAGAATTTGACCCCAAGAAATAAACTGCCACTGGGTCCGGATTGAGCCCCCAAAATGGACTTTAATTAGAAGCAGCAGCCCATGTTGAGTCAGGGGCACACCTGCAATTTGCGGGACACTGTGGAGACCCCACTCTCAGGCACAAATATCTCTGAATGGTTTATCCACTCCTTTTCCAATTCTCACACACCCTCAAGTAACGGGGGAAGCCCCCCCCCCCCGCTAATTCAGGCCTCAGGCTGGTTCTCCCGGCTTCTCTTCACCCCCCTAGCTTGGCCCCCTCTCCCTAAAGCTTGCTTCCATTTCTCAGCACAGGCCCACAGGAAGTCAGCTGGGGGCCTGGGGGGGCTGGGAAGGCAGCGGCATAGGTCAGCCCAGAAAGGTAGCCTTGGAAGGCGACCTCGAGCGTCATCTAGTCCAGCCCGCGGCAATGGGTTTGCTTTCCGCGGGACGGAGCGAGGGCGCCCCCTGCTGGGCCGGGGCTCCCCGGAGGGTAAATCTGGATCAAATGGGGTGAGGGCGGGCAGACTTCTGAGCGCCACTGATGCCCTAGAGACCCCCCCCCCAAGCCGACGCCCGGAAGCGCCTCCACCAAGTCCTCCGGGGCGCGCGCTCAGCTGCTGTGCTCTTTTCGGTCCCCTCAAAGCTGCTCCGGAGCGTCGCGTTTGTGGGAAGCCGCCCTTCCCTTCCCTGGCCGCCGCGCCGCCGGGCGACTCCGGAGTCAGCCCCGAGGGCTCTCGGAGGGACTCGCGAGCGGCGGCGGCGGCTCCGGGGCGCGCTCAGCCGGGCCCCCGCGCGCCCCCGCTGCAGCTGCCCGGCGTGGAGCGCGACGCGGAGAGCAGGCCGGGCTTGGAGGCGCGGCGGGGAGCAGCCGCCCAGGTAGGGCCGGGCGGGGGGCGGGAAGGTCTCGGAGGGCGAGCGGGAGAGGGTCTCCTGGAAGGAAGCGAGGCGGCTGAGGGCGACGCAGCCCCTTCCCCAGCAAGCGAGGCCACAACTCGGGGCTCCGACAGGGCCTGGAAGCAGCGGCCCCGGCTCTTTGGACCGGAGAAGCGGACTTAGAAAGCGGCCGGGAGGAGAAAAGCCCCGAGGCGGGTGCCTTGTCCAGGCCTCGCTTTGTGCCGGCTCCTCGTTCGCGTGCGCTCGGAGAGCTGCTTTCCCTGCGGATCTGTGCGGGCTCCCAGGGACCTCAGTCGGGAATCCGCGTCCCTGCCACTCGGTGAGGCCTCCTCAGATCTGGCGCTCCTTTCTCCTGCTCTTTTTAAAGGGCGCAATCCTGAGCAGCGTCGCCGCGCTTCAAAGGGGGCGCTCATCGGGGAGAGGCGACTGCGCAGCCGCAGGGAGGAAAGGGCCGCCTGCCCTCCCGTCTGCTTGTCGGCGTCCCCGTGAGTTGCGTGGGGAGATGAAGGGTGCTGGTCGAAGTGGGCCTCCTTTGGCCTCATTCGGTTGCTGCAGGGCTCTTCTGGTCTTCCAGATCCTCCCTGCCATTTGTTCAGACCGAGGACCCTGTTGCCTCCTTTGAGCGCTTCCCCCCTTCCCCTTGCAAATACTGGGCCTTTTCTCTCCCTGCACACAGATGGTGGTTCTCTGCGGCGCCTCGTGCGCTCCAATGCACATGGTGTGATGGGGAGGGGAGAGGAGAGACAGAACTCCTGGGTCCTGCTCCTGACTCATCTTGAGCAAATCTGTGCTGCGGACGTGAAAGGGGAGCTCTCCCCTTGTGCTGGGGGTGAGCGCACACACGCACACACTTTTCTTAAGTAACGGTTTCTAATCTGTGTGGAACCTCTTTGAATTGTGCACTGAGGGGGTCACAGCTGGGCACAATCTGCCCTGATCCAGACTCGCCCAATATCATCAACATGGTGCTTGCTTGCATGCTTGCCTCCCTAAGTCCCACTGTGTTCCCTAGGCTGTTCTTGGAATTGTGACCTCTGTCACATGCAGACACCTTCCAGGAGCCACAGGTGAGAGCTGAGAGCAGGGGGGGGGGGCAAAAGTGGACAATAACCCCCAAAAGGAGCAGGATGTGCCCCTCCCCATACAGCCCATAACCCCTCTCCTGCAGTATATCAGTCATCCTGAACTGCCTGCCACAAGCCTCTTGGTGATTGTGGTGTTTTCTGCAATTAGAATAACTTGAACTAGGAAGTCATCAGACCCTCTGGTCGAGTTTGAATTGCTGATGTTCATGGGTCCTGGTGGCTTCCCTTCTTCATTTAAGACTGAATTTTGAAGGACCCAAAACAGTTAGTACACCAGGAAGTGCCATAAAACAGGCCACAAGTGTGCTTAGCAGTTGTTGCTTTTGGGGGGGTTGGTGCATGTGTGAGAGTCCCTGTGAATCCCTGTGAGTTATAAAGAGCTGCAAGACAGTCCTGTGAGGCATGCAAATTGTGAATTAGGGCACAGATGGTTCCCTCCAAGTTTCATTTTAAGATGCCTTGATAAAGATATTTATGGCTGCTTTTTTTATTCTGCATCTATACATACCTTCCAACCTACCTACCCACCCCCACATATTCTAACTGAAGGCTGGAACAGATGTTTGGTTTCCTGTTCCCCAGTGGAGAATATTTGTGCCTTCTGGCCTTTTGGTAGATGCTGCTGCTGTCACTGTTCTTGCTCAGGGTCTTCGTTTCCTGCCTCTTTGATGGCCTTACCTGGCCAAGTGCTTCCTCTGGCTTCCTTTCCACATCCAGTGGTCCTGGACTAGCACCTTTCAGTGTTGAGGGTTGCCAACCTGCTCTAATGGTGAGAAGATGGCCTTGGGTTTGTTTCTCATTTGGCAACTTGTCCAGCTTTCCAGGTTATTTTGGCAGTTTCCTTTGGAAACTGATTCAGCTGAAATGAGCAAGCACTGCTCTTCCGGGAGACAAGCCTGAGTGTTACTGTTGGTGATAAGGTGCTGCATTTGGTGTGCAAAGCGCTGTTCAGGATGCTGTGTGTGCTTCAGCACCCCGTCCTCAGAGCTACTGCTCTGGTGGAGATTGGGAGAACCCATGGCAGAGTTGGGGCAGGGGAACCTCCAGAGCCCTCACTGCAGATCGCCTGAGTTGTGTCTGATCTCCAAGGAAGTGCCGTGAGCAGCCTGGCTTCGCTACAGAGACGGCCTCTTCTCCTCTGATTCCTGTCACCCCCTCCCTGAGATGCTTTGTGGCTTTTTTGTTTGGATCACTAGCTGTCAACACCCCAGCATCGTTTTTTGCTCGCTAATCGCTTCTGGACACATTTCCCATTGCTGAGAAGTTCCCTTTTAATTTGTATGCCTGGAAAGAGACAGGCCTGTCTGGATGAAGTTGTATTTGGTATTTAGAAGCATGAGAGAGTGAGGGCTTGAATGGATCCGTGCGGTGAGGTCTTTTCATGGCTGGTTTGTGCTCCTCGCAGTCTGGAGGACTTGCTTCTGCTTTTTGGGAAATCTTTTGGTCTGGAGAAATGAGGCAATGCAGAGGCAAGCCTGTTCTAGGACCCCCGCAGTGGGCAGCTTTAGGGGGCTCCTCTGTACGGAAGCCGGCTTGCAGCTCTGGGGCCACAAAGGAGGAGGAGGCCATTTCCTGCTTGTTTGTACTTCATTCTGCCTTAGAATAATAGAATTGTAGAATTGGGAGGGACTGCAAGAGTCATCTAGTCCACTCTCTACAATGCAGAAATCACAGCTAAAGCATCCAAATCAGGGGGGCATTCTGCTTTGCATGCAGGAGATCCCAGGTTCAATCCGGATGGTGAGATTTCCAGTGCTGAAAACCAGCAGAGCTGCTGCCGGTCAGTTTTGGCAGTGCTGAGCAAGATGGACTTGGAATAAGGCCACTTCCGTTATTCCTAAGAGCCATGGGCAACACCAGTGAACCTCACCCAGGTCTGGCAGCTGGTGGGGGAGAGGGATAAAGGAGACCATCTGAGTGGGGGTCTCCCTAGACCAGTTCAGGCCCCACTGATGGGGGATATCTCAGCTGGCCAAGGAGTGGGGAGAACACCAGCTCCTTCCTGGTTCAGGACCAAGACCCACTTTGCCCAGCACTTGCCTTGGCAGAAATCATGGTGGGCCAAAGGAAGATGGCTTGCTTTGTTGTTGGTTCGCCATGAAGTTTTAAGCTCTCCCTGAATTGGGAGGCTCTTGTTTCAGCTGACATCAGCACTGGCTGACCTGCTTGCCCCATGAATTTGTCTTGCACTTTTTAAAGACCTCTATGTTTTTGTTGGGTGGCGCTGTGGGTTAAACTACAGAGCCTAGGACATACCGATCAGAAGGTCGGCAGTTTGAATCCCCACGATGGGGTGAGCTCCCGTTGCTCGGTCCCTGCTCCTGCCAACCTAGCAGCTCGAAAGCACGCCAAAGTGCAAGTAGATAAATAGGTACCACTCCGGCGGGAAGGTAAACGGCGTTTCCGTGCGCTGCTCTGGTTCGCCAGAAGCGGCTTAGTCATGCTGGCCACATGACCCGGAAGCTGTACGCCGGCTCCCTCGACCTATGCTGTCCAAGTATTGTGTCTTTTAAAAAAATGTATTCTGAAAAATAAGAAGTCTGGGAAGAGACCAGCAAGTGTTTGCAAGAAAAGTGTCTTGGAAGTGGGGGAGATGGAAACAGACTAGATTTCATATTGACTCAATATCTCTTTCAAATCTCCGCTTAGAGCAGCTGCGAAGGCATCACATCAGGTGAAAGTGCTGCAAAGAAGGAGAGGGGAGGGATGGGATGGATGGCTCAGCTGAGAACATCAAGTTGACTTCTGGCCATGACTGCCTAAGCTTTATGGGAGGCTATTTTTAAAGTGTTTATCTGCAGTTTACCTCTTCTGACAAAACAAATACAGTGGTACCTCAGGTTAAGTACTTAATTCATTCCAGAGGTCCGTTCTTAACCTGAAACTGTTCTTAACCTGAAGCACCACTTTAGCTAATGGGGCCTCCTGCTGCTGCCATGCTGCCGCTGCACGATTTCTGTTCTCATCCTGAAGAAAAGTTCTTAACCCGAGGTACTATTTCTGGGTTAGTGGAGTCTGTGACCTGAAGCGTATGTACCACTGTACTTCAGCATGGCAGTTTCCCAAAGTGTTGCCCTGCTAGCCATGACAAAGAGCTCTGAGTTACTTGTGAACCTCACCCTGTTTCCTCTCTGAGAGGCTTTGATCCCCAGCCTGGTCTACCGGGAGCAAGTGGGACTTGGATGCTGTGCATGGGGCAGCTTCCTTTTCTTCATGGGCCAAGTGGAGATGTTGGTTAATGGTCTACCTCACCAGGTTGTTGGAAGGGCAAATGTGATAGAGATTGCAAGCTCTCCTTTCAGCGTAGTGCTTGCAAACCGTTGCTCAGAATCCTTTCTCCACTGCTAAAGCAAAAATCAACCATTTTGCAACCCAGGCTTTGGCACCCAATCCCAAATGGCAAAGAGTCTCTTTCCTTCACAGAGCACAAAGTACCAATTCAATGGTGTCCCTTCTAAGGTTTCCCCTTGGGTGACTTCTCTGAATCCGTGAGCCATCTAGCACCCAGCCATGCCTTTGGGCCCCCACTCTCAGGAGCATCTCTCCCACCACCACCTGAGCAGAGGCCCCAAAGACCCCTTAGAGGTGCTGCTTCCACTGTTCCATCCACCCCACTCGTACCATTTTGGGAATAGGCAGCTGCTAGTCTCTGTGTGGGAGGAGGGCAGAGACACCTCCTTTCTCAGCCTTTGAAACAGGAGGTGCCAGTTTCCAGCATGCAAAAGATGCAGGAGTCCCCGTGGGACACAGAGCCCCCCCCCCCGCGCCTGCATGCAGGTGCTCATCTGGCCCACAGCTGCACCTCCAGCAGGCAGGCCGGCAGGCCACAGCCATGCCTGTGGCTCTGGAACAGGACCAATGAACTTACTTTCTTTTCTCAAGGGGGACTTAGCTGCTCCTGAAAATCCACCTTTCGCCAGGCTTCTGCCCCTCTTAAGTCCGGGCCCTGGATTCCCACTGTCTTGGCATGTGGGGTCCTTAGTCTCAGGATGCCAACCCTCCCCCCTCACTGACCCATGATTCAGTGAGCGTGGAAGGAACGGTGTCTGCCCCCCACCCCACGCTTGGTATTCTCATCCAAGGGCTAAGGACCTTCTTGTTAGAATGATTGCAGTCATGGGATTGTTGTCTATCACATGACGGTGTATGTTTTGACTCCACAGTGTGGGAAGTGACGGAGACAGGATGTTTGTGTTACTGTGTTCCAGTGCTCCGTGTGTATTTATATGTAAATAAGGTAAAGGGACCCCTGACCATTAGTCTAGTCGTGACCTACTCTGGGGTTACGGCGCTCATCTCGCTGAGGAAGCCGGCGTACAGCTTCCGGGTCATGTGGCCAGCATGACTAAGCCGCTTCTGGCGAACCAGAGCAGCGCACAGAAACGCCGTTTACCTTCCTGCCAGAGCGGTACCTATTTATCTACTTGCACTTTGGCGTGCTTTCGAACTGCTAGGTTGGCAGGAGCAAGGACCGAGCAACGGGAGTTCACCCTGTCACGGGGATTCGAACCTCTGACCTTCTGATCGGCAAGTCCTAGGCTCTGTGGTTTAACCCACAGCGCCACCCGCGTCCCTGTAAATAAAGTAGATTAGCCAAAATGCTGAGTTGCTGAGGTCTGTTACGCAGACTGCAAGAACTCTGCGGATCCCTAAGTGTGCCGATGTCTGTTGGCATCAGTCGTTGTGATGCTCAGGCAGAAGAAAGCTTTTGAAGCTCCCAAACGATCGACCAGGAGGGAGGGAACATGCCAGTCAGGCATGTGTCTCTGCCAGGGTCCTACTCGAGAGTAGAATGAGCTCCTCACACTTCTGCCCTCCTGCCCTCCCTTTGCCCAACAGCCAGGCCTCTAGCCTGCACCGGCACAGCCTCCCCCACTGCCTTCTCTCCGCCTTTCTGTTCTGATCACATCAGTGCACTTTAAAAGCACTTCCTTTGGGGCCCCACAAAGACGCCCCCCCAGGCCTGAGGAGAGCAGCTCTCCCACGCTGGAACACTGCCTGTCAAGTTGCATTTCTTACAGATTCCAGCAAGGTGAAAGGGCAGGCAGGCAGGCAGGCAGATCAGCTGCTTTGCAGGAGCCGGAGGTGGGCAGAGGGGCTCCTGCCCCCCTCACAGAGCATGGGTCCTGCCACCACATCTCCTCGCTCGGCAGTTTGTGGCAGCAGGTACAGGGAAGAGGCCCTGGGTCTGCTGCCAAACAAGCATCCCCTTTCTTTTCCTTCCTTCCTTCCCTGCCACACTGAGCCTGTCAAGCTGACGCCCACCTGAAGAAACGCTTCTGAAAAACCAGATATACTTTCTGTCACTGGATGATGCTATTCTGGTCTCCATTTCCCCTTCCATGTTCCCCTCACAGGCTGAGGGATGGCAGGGGGCGGGCTCCTCCTCCTCCTACTCGGAGTCAAGTCTTTGCAGGACCAGAACCAGCTAGCATTACGCCAAGCAGTTTGGAGCAGCCCAGAGATGTTCATGATGAGCAGCCCTTGGGGGCAGGCTGAGTCAGGCAAGAGTTTTGCCTTGACTCCTGAAAGACCAGCAAAGCTTTGGGAGGGCATCACTTCAGGGGCTTGAATTGCAAGACTGAAGTCCTATCACCCACTCCTGAATCAGGATAGCAGGTTTTATTCCAGTTTTTGGATGTTAATTAGCTAGATGGTTTGTGAATGGTGACAGATTGTATTTTTTGTATGTCAGTTCCTTTTAATTTCTTCCTTCATGCTACACCTAGGTGTATACACCCTGGAATCCTTTGCACTCCCAAGTATTTTACATTTATTTGCAGTAAATAAATGTATGAAACAAATACTTGCCAACTGTCAGAAAACGTTCGTCCCCCGCCAAAAGCTGATTTGTTTAACTGGTTGGTCTTTCAGGTACTGCTGTGGAAATGTCAGCATTGCTGTGGCTTATCTGGTCAGCGCTGAGGATGTGCGGGGGGTGCTGAGACTGGGGTGGGGGCCCCTGCAGGTGCCCCACGGTTGGGAGGGAGCCTCCGTGGCTCCTGGTGCTTTTGCTGCCAACATGGCTACACCTCTGGAAAATGGTGGGTGTGAACCCTGGGAGGTTCACTTCATTCACTGCAAGCCTTGCAAGGCAATAGTGTCCCCCTCCCCAAGTGCTATTCCTTGGGAGAGGCAGTTCAGCTGCCATCTTTCCAGTGATGGAGGGGACTTGAGCAGTGGCCTTAGGACTGGCCCAACCACTCCAAGGGGTAGTCCAAAGAGCCAGCCCACCTGTCCAGCCCATTCATCTCCTTGGCTGGACCCCTGAATCAGGTCTTTCTGAAGCAAAGCCCGCCTGGGACTTGCTGGGGGGGAAGCACAGCTGAAGCAGACATTTTCTGGCAGGGCGGATGGTGGCGGCAGTGGAAGGAGAGTCCAGAGTTGGTATCAGAGATCCTCCCCATAAAGCAATTAGGCTTGGATTCCCTAAGGGAGATGGGGAGGGATGTTGGGGTGTGTGTGTGTGTGTGTGTGTGTGTTATGAGGCAGAAGCCATGGCTCTGTGATTCATTGTGATGCCTCTTACTCCACCTTTGATTGCAGACTGGGTATTAACTGCCACCTCCAGATGAATGTTCCCAGAGGAAGCGGTGGCAGGAGAGACAGTTTTCAGGTGGGAGCTGAAATGTGGAAAGCAGGCAGGGAACCAGCGGTGCCTCTTTGAAGCACTGGAAGCAAGAGGTAGAAAATGGAGCTGAGCAAGACAAGGCGAGCCACAGGCCTTGGCAGTGGTGGGCTTCCAAGGGCTCAGGCAGTCCTTGGGTCGTGATGCACCCAGGTGCCTCTCGCAGGTGTGTGCAATGTGTGTGGAGCTGTGACTATTGTGGCCACGATCTGCGTAGTCCTCTGCCTCCCCCCCCCAAATGCTCTGATTGGTGGCTCAGACCTTTATCTGAGGAGATGGTAGAGCCAGGAGAGGCCGATCCCCAAGGGTCTTCTGTGGGGTCAGCTGCTGTCCTCTGAGGGGCTTGGCTGTGATGTCTGCCATGGTTTCAGCAACTGCCCTTTTCTCCCTTTCTTTTTTGTAATTGACTTTATAGTTACTCATGCCTTGTGGTTGCTGCTTGTCTCTTTTTATGCTGTAAGTCTCTTTGGATCAGCAATCCTCAGAAACAGCCTAGAAATGGCTTGGAGAAAGAAATGGGGGCAGCTTGAGCTTGGCGGGAGCAGCCCAAACCTTCTCTCACTTGCTCTTGGAGCTGCAAAACATCCATGGAGGCACAGCTGCCGGCAGGCCTGTGGAAAAGCACGCTGCCTCGACTAACAGTATCAGGAGCTGTAAACTGCTTGCTTATGGATGCTCCTCCTGGCTCTCCTCTGGGCTCCCTGCCTCACTTGGAGACGGCAGCTAGCAGGCCACCAGCAGCCAATGTTCTTTGGGGACAAGAAAAGAGCTCCTGCACAGGCAGCAGGGGAAGAAACTGCTCCCCCCCGCCATCCCACCATGGCTGCCAGGAAATTGCAAGGATGGCTTGGGACACCAGGAGTGGCTCCTCTTGCTTGAAGAGAGACCTGGAAATCCAGAATGTGTTTTTGCACCCTGTTCCCTCAGTAATAGCTCCCAGTAATAGTTCAGGGCTTAGAGCATTTGCTGTGGGGGTAGCAGGAAGGCTGTTTGTGGGGTGGGCTGTATGAGGCTTGCTGTGGTGTGAACCATTCATTTTCTCAGGCCAGCTCTCTGCCTCCAGGGATTAGGCTTATTCTGGATGGCTGAGACTGGCCATTTGACCTGGGGTGGGCTTTTGGAGACTGGGCCCTGCTGAGTTGTGGGCCTTGGCTGCTGTTGAGTTGCAGTGCTGGGGGTGGGGTGGGCAGGACTCCCTAACCATGGGTGTTTGCAAGGGGAGGACAAAGGCTGCTTCTTTTCACTAACATCCGATGTGTGCAAGGCTGCGCCAGGACCTTTGCCCTGACCTGGATTTGCTGCGCTCCTTTTTGGCTTTTGATGCAGGATCAGGTCAGTGCAGTGAGAGCAGAATCTTGCACTGCAGGAAAAGGAAAAAGGTGGAACCTGGGCAGGAGGCTTGGCCCCCAGTGGCTGCACACCCAAGGCCCAAACTGCAGAGTTTAACAGTTAGACTGGCTGGAACTTCTTGAAGACCCCTCCCCGCCCCATGGCAGGAGACCCTTGCCAGGGTCCCGCAATTCTGTGGTGCCTTTAGCATGAGTTAATGATCAATAATCTTTTTGAGCCTGCAGAGTATTCAGTGTTGCAGGCAAGTTTAGTAAATGTGCCACGCTTAATGTGCTGCTTCCTTGACTCAAGTAACAGCAACCAGCTGCCTGGTTCTTGTCATCCGGGTGGTCATAAAGGCCAGGGAGTCCAACTCTAGGGCCTAGGCATAATTTGTACTGCTTTATGTAAAATCACTGCTTTGAGAGTGCAGTTGAACAGCATCTAGAGGACCACAGAGCTATTCCCCCCCCCCTTGCTCCAATTAGTTCTTACTGGAGTTCATGAAATTTTGGCATGTTTGCTTTCTACCTTTGGAGACTTTGCAGTCAAAAGGTGGGTGATAAATTTTATTTTAGTAGTCAAGCAGAGCATTCCAGAAGGAAATGGAGCACAGAAACTGCTGAGCTTGGCTCCCAAATTCACCCCCTCCTAAGTACATCCCTTTCTGCCCCTTGGACCCCCTCCTTGCAAGTTGATGGCTCTGTTGGGGAGGCTCTTCTCCTGACCAGAGGTACCTGCTGAGGCTATGTCAGCCATCGCCTATATATGTGCTATCCAGCACAGATAACAATTCTTAGGGAAACTGGCAACATTTTGTTGCATTCTGGGAATGAGAAGCAAACCTCTCTTTAAAGGTGCCCTTGGGCTGCCAAATGTATTTTGGAATGCTTAGCATTAAATATACCCTCCTCCCCTCCCAGAACTATCAGCCAGTGAAGAATCTCTGAGTGTTGCTTTCCTGAGGGGTGGTCAGCTGACTCCTCCGGGATGTCCTGCATCCGCTTCTGTGGGCGAAAACTATGCAGTGCATGTAGTTCCAACCTTAGGGGCTCCGAAACACAACTTTCTGGAAACATTGCTGGTCACAGCTGGGAGATGTCAGCCAGTAGCCACCTCTAGCTCTGGGTAGGGAGGCCCTTTTGACCCCACATCCTGGAAGGATGTGCTTGCCCACAAAGGAAAGTAGCCATGGGGCTTGGCTGAGCTGGGGAACATGGCCTGCCAGGGCCAAGATCTCCGTCCAGGTCTCTCAAAGTGGCCACCTTTGTGCTGCCTGCTTCCATCACTCCAGAAGTACCAAGGTGGCATCTGCCTGGAAGGCTTTGTGGTTTTGTGTGTGTGAAGTCTTGCAACAAGCGGAAAGGAGAGCGCTCAGTGTCCTACTCTTGGTCAGTAAGGCACAGCTTCTCTGAGAGGCACATGAGCACACACACACACCCTTCCATTAAAGCAGCAACTCAGAAGCAGTGTCTTAAATTGGCTGGGCACTCCTGTCAGAGAGGACCCCACCACTAGCCCTTGCTTAAACCTTCCTCTATTTCCCCCTTTCTGTAATGTGGGTCAGGGTTATGTTACCCCCATATTGCAGAGGGAAGGGCTGAACCCACAGCCACCTAGTGACAGAACCAAGATCAGAACTGGGGGCTTCCTGATGTAGCAGAGCAGAGAAAAACTTAAGGAAGCATTTTTGTAAAAAGCACATGCCTAATTTGAAGGGCTGTTGTGTCTTTGCAGGTTTTCAAAACCCAGCGACAAGTAGGCCACTGGAAGCCTAGTTCTCCTCCCCACCCTTCAAACATCCTGATCAATATGGATCTCTGGTGCCTCAGTGATGGTTCCAGTTTGAAGCTGCAGAGCTTTCTTATCAGAGTGGTGGTGGGAAGAAGCAGTGCCTGGATCCCTCACTCCCAAAAGACTTGTCCTGATTTCAGTCAGCCTTTTCCCATGGCGCTGTCTCCAAAGCATAAATCTGAGGCTGGCTCTTGCATGGATTTATGCAAATCCTCCTCTAACTTCTCAGTCTGCTGCCTTTGTTCCTTACTGGATGTTGGCAGACATTGGCTGCCTCCCCACCCCCCACCCCCAAGCATGGAAAATAAGCACAGAGTTGTCTTACTTTCCTTTGTTTTTATAGTGACTGGATAAATGATTGTGATGCATAGGAAAAAGAAAGGCACCCTCTCCCTCATCTGGCTTTAGGGCTCCTCTGTATGTGGTCAAGCGGATAAAAGGTTTGGTCAGTTCAGCGGTGAGTGTTTTCAGAAGACAGGTGTTGGATGCTCAGGCTGGCTTGCAAAGCAAATTCCTCCTCTCACATAAGTGGTGGAAGCTGATTGCATTTGCTATCGGGCAATTTGCACAACCCAGTTAGGGTGGCTAGTGGGGTGCATGTGGAGAAAGAGGCCCATGCGCCAAATATGTCTCCATGCGCCTGGGCTGGGGGTGGTACGTGATGAGCATGCTGGTGGTGCTTCTTCCACCCTGTGCTCTGGCTGGGCAAATCCTGCATGACAGGGAGGTGCAGAGCAGGCAGCTGTCCGCCTGAATGGCTTGGCTCAAGTTCTCCATTCACCCAGAAAGCCCCTCTGCCTTAACTCATAATTCCATGCAGACTCCATTTCACAAGCCTGTCCATGGCTGCTTCAGCCCATTCGCTCCACGGAGCTCAACCTGCTTTGCTGACCTGGCAATACATTCCTATTTTATGTATCAGTTCCAGGCATGATAAACCTCCCAGGCAGAACATCTGTTCTCGCCTGCAGCTTGTAGAGTCATTTGAGGGCTTTGCTATCTTCCTTTTAGTGATGCGGGGGGGGGGGGGCAGCTCACAGACCCTGAGAATGATACTTTGTGATGGCAAAGAGGCATGTATCTTTTGTGGCCCAGACGTGGAAGTGTCCTACATGCAAAACATCTCTGATTTCATTTTTTTTTAAAAAACCAACTCAGAAATCTTCCCAACACATCTCTCCTTCCTTCCCTTCTGCCATCCTGCTTTCCTAAGATGAAAACTTCCACTTGGAGAATGCAACAAAAGGTGAGTCTTCCTGTGTGCCAATCCTGCACTTCCTTCCCTAAAAGGAGTTGAACCTCTCAAAGTGAAAAGTGTGCAACATCAGATTTCAAAGGGGACAGGAGGGAGGGAAATTGGAGGCTTCCATTGGGTGGAGCTGAAAGCTCTGCCTGGTCCTTGAATGCCTATGTTTCTACAAGCATCCCCACCTGGGTGTGTTGGAGACAAGTTCAATGAACTGCCTGATTTTTATATTTTCAGTCAAGGTGGGCGCAGCCAATGCTCTTCCTCTGACCCAGCAGTTTTTGATGCTGCCTTTACTTGGCTAAGTCTCTTCTCATGATGATAAGAGGCCAGAAGCCTCCACCAGTTTGTTGTTTCTGCTTAACAACAAGCAGAAATAAGAGCTCACTACTATTGCAACCATTTCATTTATCCTGATGAAAGGGTTACCTAAAACTGGCTTTTGATTGCATTGTTTGGATGAACAAAGCCGATCTGCAAATGTTTCTTTCGATTTTCATGGAGAAAGCAACTTCTTCGGCGATC
This sequence comes from Podarcis raffonei, assembly GCF_027172205.1. Taxonomy (NCBI): domain Eukaryota; kingdom Metazoa; phylum Chordata; class Lepidosauria; order Squamata; family Lacertidae; genus Podarcis; species Podarcis raffonei. The sequence goes on along the minus strand of NC_070619.1, from coordinate 478,255 downwards.
ACTCATAACCGAGTGAGTCCATAAGTGACTGTGGAGGCCAATTCTGGATCCACACGTCCTTCCACAGTGGGGACATTGGTTTCTGGGTCGGAGTTGATTACGGTGTGGGTTTGCCAAGCGTGCCTTCTTCTTAGCCTGTTTCTCCCTTTCGTCCTGAGTTCAAGTGTCTTCAAAGTCTATGACTCCTTTGGTAAAGGCTGTTGTCCAACTGGAGCACTCGCAGACCAGTGTTTCCCAATTGTCGGTGTTTATTCTACATGTTTTAAGATTTGCCTTGCGTCTTTAAACCTCTTTTGTTGAACACCAGCATTATACTTTCCATTTCTAAGTTCAGAATAGAGTAGTTGCTTTGGAAGACGATCATCAGGCATCCAAACATCATGACCAGTCCAACGAAGCTGATGTTGAAGAATCATTGCTTTGATGCTGGTGATCTTTGCTTCTTTCAGCACACTGGCATTAGTTTGCCTGTCTTCCCAAGTGATGTGTAAAAATTTTTGGAGACACTGTTGATGGAATCTTTCAAGAAGTTGGAGATGGCGTTTATAAGTTTCATGTTTCACTAGCATACAGTAAGGTTGGTAGTACAATAGCTTTGTTTGTAAATAAGCATTTTGGTTTCCCTGCAAATGTCCCTCAAACACTCTGCACTTCAATCAGAAGAAAACTGCACTTGCAGAGCTCTGGCAATGCTGGATTTTGGCATCAGTGTCGGCCCTTGTGGAAAAGTAACTGCCCAGGTAGGAGAAGTGATTGACGTTTTCCAATGTTACACCGTTGAGTTGGATTTCTGGCGCTGCAGAGGGGTTGTTTTGTGCTTGTTGGTGCAGCACTTTGGTTTTTTGGATATTGAGCGATAGGCCAAGCTTTTAATAAGCGTCTGCGAAGATATTTAGGATGGTTTGGAGGTCATCCTCTGAGTGTGCACACACTATGTTGTCATCAGCATATTGAAGCTCTATAACAGAAGTTATGGTAACCTTACTCTTTGCTTTCAGCCTACTTAAGAGCTTTCCATCTATTTGATATATGATTTCTACCCCGTGAGGAGTTTCCCTTCAACAATGTGTAGGATCATGGCAATGAAGATAAATAATAGAGTTGGGGCAATAATACAACCCTGTTTAACACTTGATCTCACTGTGAATTGTTCACTGAGAGCCATTGTTATCTTCAGTTGTTGCTGTCATATTATCATGGAGGAACTGAAAGATGTTCACAAATTTATCTGGGCAGCCGATTTTCAGCCAGGCACGCATGGGCTGGATCCAGGCTTGCAGGGTCTGCTCTGCAGTTTAATCTTTCTTTGCCTCACTGTGGGCAACAGAAGCATTTTAAACTGACCAAGCAAGAGTCACAGACTCCTGATTTTCTAACAGTTACAGCATCATTGCTCATCCAGAACACCTGCCCTTTTGCTTGGATGAATTTGGGGCTGCTTGATCTGTAAATTGTTTTTTCAGCAAGGCTGGTTTTGTTTGGAATAATAGGTTTGGTTTGGTTTGGTTTGGTTTCCATGACCTGTTTGTACCTGGATATGATCATAGAGAAAGCTGACTGCATGGGATTTGGGTCTGGTGTGAGACTGGCCTTCTGTGAATCTAGGGTGGTATATCGGTGAGGGGTGGGGGTGTAATTGCATGGCATTTGCCTTGTAAGTATCCCAGGGGACAGCAGGCACTCAAATGGGCCATCCACAGAAACTTGTTGGTCACAGAGTGATGCACCAGGTAAAAATGCCTGCTTCTTCCTTCTACCCACCCAGTGCTCACCTGGTGGGAGAAGGTGCCTGTTGCTCTAGCATCATAGACCTACAACCTCTGGTTGCTAAGCAACTCTGACACCTCTGGACCTCTTCCTGCCAGTGTAATTTAATTCTCTTCCTCCTCCATTTCTAAATCAGAAAGGGGAGGGGAAGCATCTCTCCATCAAAATGAAGATACCATCTATGCTCACAAGGGCATCCTGATCAAATTTGCAGATGACACCAAACTGGGAGGGGTGGCTAACACCCCAGAGGACAGGGTCACACTTCAAAATGACCTTGACAGATTGGAGAACTGGGCCAAAATAAACAAGATGAATTTTAACAGGGAGAAATGTAAAGTATTGCACTTGGGCAAAAAAAATGAGAGGCACAAATACAAGATGGGTGACACCTGGCTTGAGAGCAGTACATGTGAAAAGGATCTAGGAGTCTTGGTTGACCACAAACTTGACATGAGCCAACAGTGTGACGCGGCAGCTAAAAAAGCCAATGCAATTCTGGGCTGCATCAATAGGAGTATAGCATCTAGATCAAGGGAAGTAATAGTGCCACTGTATTCTGCTCTGGTCAGACCTCACCTGGAGTACTGTGTCCAGTTCTGGGCGCCACAGTTCAAGAAGGACACTGACAAACTGGAACGTGTCCAGAGGAGGGCAACCAAAATGGTCAAAGGCCTGGAAACGATGCCTTATGAGGAACGGCTAAGGGAGCGGGGCATGTTTAGCCTGGAGAAGAGGAGGTTAATGTTGGGATACTGCCAGGGAGGCAAAGTCCATCTGAGCCCCCAAGCCGGCTGCCGGACGATCCATCGACCTCCCGTAGACACGCAGTATCAGCAATTAGCGACACGAAGCCTCAGAAATAGATTGCCACATTCTTAGGCTGGTGCACACTCTATCAGCAGAATTCACACAGCAAAAGATGCACAGCAGGAGAGCATATTTACAGTTTATTCAGCGTTGGTCAGAACAAAGAAACCATGACCGCCTGCATCGGTATGCTCAGGCAACACGAAGAAACGAAAGCAAAGACACAACAGAAACATCCTGTGAAAACAGGAAATACGCAGACTCTGTGACTCACAAAGCCTGCTCCTTTTTAAGGTGGAACGGAAATATCCTAACAGTTAAGGGGTGATATGATAGCCATGTTCAAATATATAAAAGGATGTCACATAGAGGAGGGAGAAAGGTTGTTTTCTGCTGCTCCAGAGAAGCGGACACGGAGCAATGGATCCAAACTACAGGAAAGAAGATTCCACCTAAACATTAGGAAGAACTTCCTGACAGTAAGAGCTGTTTGACAGTGGAATTTGCTGCCAAGGAGTGTGGTGGAGTCTCCTTCTTTGGAGGTCTTTGAGCAGAGGTTTGACAACCATATGTCAGGAGTGCTCTGATGGTGTTTCCTGCTTGGCAGGGGGTTGGACTCGATGGCCCTTGTGGTCTCTTCCAACTCTATGATTATATGATTCTATGATTCTATGACCAGCCTATTTCTGCAGTCAGGCTCAGCTGTGAGCGAATGCAACAAAGGCCTTCTGAGCATGTGCCTGTTTGGGGTTCTAGGACAAAGGGTTGGGGTGGAGAGCATCAACCTCCGGCATCTCTAGGTAGGGCTGAGAATGTTTCCAGCATTGGCTGCAGCTCCAGCACATCTCATTCTGGAAACGGGTTTTTTTTAAAAAAACTTTTGACAAAAAAAAGGTGAGAGTTGTGTAAAATTAGGCAGATGCTGCCCTCTGATGTCCTTCAAGGAGCCACTGCCTGAAGGGAGCATAGAAACAGAACCAAACTACTGGTCCACCCAGCTCAGCGCAACCGACTCTCTGGGGTTTCTGAGAGGGGGTTTCTCCAAACCCCACCTGGAGGTGCTGTTGGGGATTGAACCCAGGACCTTCTGCATACCAAGCAGGTGATCTGCTTCTGAACCAGACTCTTCCCTAAGGGATAGGGTTGGCCTAGGGATCTGTGCTGAGCAAGAAGGTTGCTGCAGCTGCCACGAGTTGCCAGTTGTTCCCTGTCTATCAGCGGGAGGAAGAGGTGGCAGGGATCTCCATAGCTCTGCTTCCTGGTTGTGGCTTGGTGTGGTTTCCAAGGCACCCTCTTGTGGTGGTTGTTATTAAGCACTGGGGGACTCCACATAGAAAGCCAGTGTACATTGGTTGCTCTCCTGAAGCAAGAGGAGCCTTAGTAACAGCTGGGTAATGAGGTTATCAGAAACCGCAGCAGATGTGTCAGAGGAGCTCCCCCGCCCTGCTTGGTTTCCAGAGCAAATCACCCCCAGGGTGCTTCCCTCATTAGCCAGAAAGGGACTGGCAATCTATTTTGGAAGGGAAGCCCGGGGCAGCGAGACCCACTTAGTTTGTCAGTTGCTGGATTTCTCTGCCGGAATCTGCCGTCTGATGCTGTAGCCTGGCCACAGAATCAAAGGCCCAGGCGTGAGGTGTCACAGGAAGATGCCCCTCTCTTTGTGCCCCAGAGCAGCTCTGAAGCTCCTTCAATCCCTGCCAGGTTCTCTCCTGGCCACTCAGACCCACTGGAAATGGGGCACATCATTCAGTGTGTTATAAAGAAACAATTGATATCCTGGGCTCAGAACTTTAAAAAGTATTTAATAATATCTTAGAAGGGGTGAAAACCCCAGACACTTGGAAACTAGCGGAAATAGTAGTGATTGAAAAACCGCAAAAGGACCCTACAGAGGTGGGGTCATACAGACCAATTAGCCTATTAAATCAAGACTATAAGATATTTACAAAGATCCTGGCAAGGCGACTGGAAAAGGTACTACCTAAAATAATTAAGGAAGATCAATATGGATTTGTTGAGGGGAAGATACACAGGCCACCCTATAAGAAATGTGTTAAACGAATTAACAAGTAGGGTAAAAGGAAAATTGGTGGTCTTAAAATTGGATGTGTATAAGGCCTTCTTATGGAATATTATGCAGGAGGTGGTAGGATTAGGAGAGAACTTTGTGGAAGCAATCCAGGAATTGTATAGAGAAGGGAAGGCTGTGGTCAGAGTGAATGAGGGGGTTTCAGATCAATTCAATATACAAAGAGGAGTTAAACAAGGATGTTCACTCTCACCACTACTATTTGCATTGGGTATGGAGTACTTGGCAGACAGAATACGAAACTCAGTAAGGATAAAAGGATATAAGAAAGGAAAGGAAGAAATCAAGTTAAACATGTATGCAGATGATATCTTATTATTATTATTTACAAACCCCTTAGAGGGTGTAAGAGAACTTATGATAATCTTGAAGGACTTTAAAGAGGAGTCGGGATTGGGAGTAAATCTGGAGAACTCTTAAATTTTATTTTGGGATGTAAATAATGAGGAGAAGAAGGAAATTGCAAGAATGACAAAGATGGATACCAGTAGGAAAAAAATTAAATACTTGGGGGTAATTATTAAAAATATTGCTAAGATTCCAGATGTAAATTACAAAGAAGCGTGGAGGAAGATCAAGAAGGACATAAAATCATGGAAAAATAAGAATTTATCAATTCTAGGTAGGATTAGAGCAGTTAAAATGTTTTTGGTACCAAAATTATTATATTTATTTCAAGTAATTACACTACCCATTAGGAAAATATGGTTCAAAACATGGAATAAGGTATTTAAAAATTGGATTTTTGGAAGTAAAAGAGTTAGAACCTCAGACATAGTAAATTATTCATCTCAAGAAGAGATGGGATGGGGAATACCGAACTTAAGAATTTTACTATGAAACATTCCAATTGAAAAATCTAATAGATATTGGATATAAGGATGGGATTAAATGGATAAGGCTGGAGAATGAAATAAATGAAGGAATAGGAAGAGAAGGGATATTTAATAGAGATCTTAATATGGCTTTTAAGAAGACAATAGGACCAAGGAAAACTGCGTTAGGAATTTGGAAGAATTGGAAAACAAAATGGATGCCGACATACTCAAGGTGGACGCCATTAAAATATATGCAGGAGAGTCAAAGGGAACCGGGTTGCTGGAAGAAATTAGAAGATCAGGGATTTTATAAATTAAAAGATATGTTCAATGAAGAAGGGAATTTAATTACAAAAAAAGGTTTTTTTAGAAGAAATAGGAAAACAATATTGGCTGGAAGTGCAAGGACTTTATGATTTAATAAAAACAGGAACAGCAGAGGAAACAATGAGGACAGAAATGAAAATAGATATGGTGCTGAACAAAAGACAAATAACGGAGAAAGGGATAGCAGGGATCTTATATAAACTGATGATAAGCGACAAAGAAAGAATGATAAGGATAATCCAGATTAAATGGGAGCAGGAAGGTATGATCCATCCAAACACGGCTCAAGAACTGATGAAGAATATAAACAATATTAAAATAGAAAAGTATAAAGAATTAAGTAGAAAATTTTTATTAAAATGGTATAGAACTCCGGCACAAATGGCATAAATAGTGAAAGGGTTTAGTCCCAAATGCTGGCATTGTGGTCAGGAAAAAGGACTATATTCACACATGTGGAATATAGGAATATTGGCAAAAGGTTATAAAGGTAATTTCTGAACTATTTCAAATAAACATAGAAGTTAATAGGGATTTGTTATTTTCGGGAATACTGGGAAATAACAAAGTAAAGAGTAATAAGCAAGAGTTGTACAAGATTATGATTCTAGCTGGAATGGCAGTTATTGCTCTGGGATGGAAAGAAAAGGCCAAATGGAATATGGAAAAATGGAATGATTATGTTTTTGAATACGTACAGTCAGAAATATTCGCACAGATAGTGGCAGAGGATGGATGGGAAAGTAAATGCCAAAGAATCACAAATAAATGGGCATTTTACAGGGACTGGATAGAAAGAGGGGAAGCCAAGCCTAACACACAAGCTCAAATGAACAGACTGTGTACATGGATAAAGATATGAAGAAGGAAGGCCTGACCCGGGGGGGGGGGGCGGGTTGGAGTGGGGAGGGAGGGGAAAAATAAAAAGTAAACTGGATGGTATTTTGAATGGATTTTGTTATGTAAGCCTTTTTTTTCCAGAAACCATATATATTAATGTTATGTAGTTAGGCTTTGTAGTATGAATGAATTTTGTTCTGTATTCTTTGTTTTATAGAATATATATATAATAATGTTATGTTACTAAGCAAATTTAATAAAACAGAAAGAAGAAGAAAAACATCATTCAGCGTGTTAGGGGTGTCCTGTTCAAACATTCCCTGTCCACAAGGATGTTTTCCTCACTTTGTAGTCTGTTATTGTGGTCTTGGACCCTCTCCTCTCCCCTTGACTTTTGCTCTTGGGAGGAGGGAGAAGGAACATGACTTGCTGAGGTTGGCTGGGACGGGAGCGGGGAGACAGCCTCCAAGACTGTGAGCCTCAGTGCCTGTGGCCAAGGATGGCTTGGCTGTTCTTTGGTGGCTCTTTGCCATTCCCCCAAGGAGTCTGCACTCCACTTGGTGTGACGCTGCTTTGGCTTTCTGGGCATCAAAAACACATGCACATGGATATCCACCTTGTGATCTCACACAGCTGAAGTTTCCGGCTTGTTTCTCTACAGTCATGAGGGCTGGGAAATTGGTGAATTTCTAAATGTTCTTTGTGAAATGCAAACGCTGAGTTTCTCAAGGTGCTAAATTCTGGTCCATGCCCCAGACAAAGCACAGTGGGTGATGACAATAATGGTATTTGTACATTGGACTCTTCCCTGTTCCCAAAGATTCAAGCATGCACGGCTGTGCCTAGGTGGACACTCGCTCCCTGCTCTGCACACGTTGCAAGAGCTGCTTGTTCTCTCTGCCGAAGAACCTGCTGGGCTCCCTTCCAAGGGTCTCCATTACAAGGAGAGCGTAATGAGGGACCTCTCTGCCTTCCCTCTGTCCTGCCATGTGCCAAGTTCTGGTGTCTGCATAATGGATGAACTGCCGTAACTCTACTCCAGCTTCCGCCATCACCACTTCAGCCAAGAGTTTGTTGGCACATCAAGGTGAGGTGTTGGGAGAGATCCACCCTTCAATTTTTTCCCTTCCAGACTCAGCAGAAGCAGAGGGCAACTATTTATTGTAGGACCCCTCCTAGCCATCACTGCCTTGCTCTGAGTTCCTGGTCTCCTATGCACAGTGGTCTTTGTGGGGCGGGGCTCTAGGGGGCAAGTGCTGATGTTTGCAAGGCCACCTCAGGCTGCAGCCAAGCCCAGCATTTCAGGGTTACAAATGAGGGAGCCTTCCCTTGTCTGGCCTTGTCAATCTGTCTCTCCTCCTTGCTGCTGCTTCAGCTAAAGTGCTTGAGATGACAGATCTTTATGATTCATTCCCCTGACCTGCCACTGCTTCTGGTTTTAGTGCTGATCCCTCCTGAAATGTGTCTCTTTAGAAGACGTCACCTACTCTGTGTATATTCATTGCAATAAACTTAAATTTCTACTGCTGTAGAGTTCAGATCTAATGTGCAAGCAGCCAGTGTAGCAGATGGCCAGCATCAAGTTGGCAAAGGTGTGTGTGATGGGGAGAGACCTAAGAAGTGCTGCAAGATGACTGCTCTTGAGGGGCCTGTGGCATCCCTTCAAGGAATGTGTCCCACCACATTTGACTGGAAAGGATCATCGACCCATCAGTGGTCCGGACCATATGGGGAGCAGCTGCTGTTTGGGCCTCCCAGGAGCTGGGGCTCAATTTCCCATCAAAATGATTTCTCTGGGTTTGTCACAGCATGAGAACAAGATGCTACATGGCAGGAGGGATGTCAGACATCCAGAATACAAAGCTGTCTTGTGTGGAGGCCCCTGCCAGGCCAGAGCAGCCCGCAGCTACATCCTCGGTGCTTCTGCCCCAGGCACCTGCCATGCTTGGACCCAGCTTCCATGTTTCTGGCAGTAAATGGAGAAAAGTGGTCCAGGATGAGGAGGAAGGAAGAAGCACTGATGTCTGAGCTGAGTTCTGGGTCACCCCAGAGGAATCCTGTGTTTCGCTTTGCACAGCCATGGAACAGCTACCTGAAGAAGCAATGGCTCAGCTTTCTTTTCTGAAACAATCTCCAGGCCGTACCCATTAATTTCAATGGGTCTACTCAGAGTAGGACTAACACTATACATTTAGCATTAAGAGCCTGACAATCGGAATCCCCTGTTCCTTCCACTCCTGACTCCATGAAACTTTCTTATTTTCAGCAGCACAATCTGGAACGTGCGTGTGTGTGTGTTGCGAACCGTTCCTCTTGTTTAACAAATGGGAGTCGTCCTAACCTACTCCAAAATCACCCGGTAAATCCAGACCTCCCCGCCCCTGCTCACAAACGCAGAGTCCATATTACAGGGGTGTGTGTGACACTTCTGGGGCACAAGAACGTCGGAAGCGCTTACGGGATCAGGCCAAAGAGGGGTCACCTGGTCCAGCATCCTGTTCTCATAGGGGCCAACCAGATGCTCGCAAGGGAATCCCTCCTGTGGTTTCCAGCAAATGGTGTTTGGAAGTTTAGCTGCCTCAAACTGGGGGTGTACGGCAGAGACAACTGTGGCTAGAAGCCCTCGATAACCCTCTTCCCCCTCCATGAATTTATCCATCCAGATTGGTGGCTATCGCTGCCTCCTGTGGGAGGGAGTTAGTTCCAGAGTTTAACTCTGAGCTGCCTGTGATGTGGGGGCACGACTGTTCCGCGGGGGGCGTGGCGTGGATCTGTACCGTTCGCCGCTTTGATCTGGCGCCTTTTGCGGAGAGCACAAGACGGGCACGTCGCCTTGCGGGAGCCGAGGAGAGGCACCTGGCTCAGTCCCGCGGGGCGCGCTTCTCTTGCGAGCCCCCCCCAGCCCCCTCCCGCTGCCCACGTCGCGCTTCTCCGCCCCCGCCCCTTCTCCTCGCTGTCAGCAGCCGTCTGTGTCTGATTCGAGAGGAGAACGGAGGCGAGGCGAGGCGGCTGCAGCCAGCGACCCCAGAAGCAACCCCCCTCCGCCGCCCGCCCCGGGGCTACCAGAAGCCTCCCTCGGCTTCGGCTGGGGACGGAGAGCGCGCCTGCTCTTCCCTGCGCGCCGCTGCCCCATTGGAAGGGCGGCGGAGGAGCTGCAAGCCGGGGTGCGCGCCATGAGCCCCTGCCTTGGGGTTCAGGGGCCAGTGGTGGAAGCAGGGAGCGGCGCCCGCCCCAGGGCCTGGCCGCGAACCCCCGCGGATGCCCGGCAGGAGCGCTTGCCTCGCCCGGCGACTAAGGTGAGCGGATGCGAGGCGGCGGACCCACAGGTGGTGCGGCGCTTTCCCCGGGTTGCTGGGCGCGGGGAGCCCTCGGGGCGCGGGAAGAGGCAGCGCTCCTGGCCGCAGGTCCGAGGCCCGACTGCTGCCCGCCTCTCGCGGCCGGAGGCGCCCGCAAGGAGCCAGCCACTCGCTGCCCGCGAGGCTCCTCTCTGGCCGGCCTGCCAGCCGGGCTCATCCTCCTTGCCAGCGCAGGCGGGGGGCTCTGCTCCCGGGGGACCTTCCGACGGGGACCCGCAAAGGGGCACAAGCAAAGGGCACGTCCCGGCGCCGTGGTCGTGCCCTTTGCTCCGCTGCGAGCCACGCTGCCGCTCGCCTTCGCCTTTCACAACAGCCCCGCAGGGTAGCCCAGGCTGCGAGGTCAACCCAGCGAGAACTCTCCGAGGCTTCTCTCGGGCCCCAGACCAGCCCTCCAGCTCCCAGGCCACGGAGGGCCAGCAGCCAAGCGCAGAATATAGAGGCTTGGGGGGGGGGCGCCACGGCGTTTGGCCCCCCCCTCCGCCCCGGGATCAGGAGCAGCCTGGCCGAAGGCTGGCGGACCATCCTCCTCTTTAGCTTTTAATCAGCGGAGGCTTTGCAAAGAATCCCCGCCGCCCGCAAAGCCCCTTCCCAGAGCAGCCGGCCTCCTAATTCAATTCCCTCGCCTTGTTTAGCCGTAATGTGAGCTGCGGAATGTCCTGCCCAAAGAAAAGGGGACGCGGTTGCTTTTTCCATTAAATATGACCCAGGGAGGTATTTGTGGTGTGTCAAAAAGAAGGCTAAGGAGACAGAGAGGGAGTGGAGGGAGCTAGAGACAGGACGCCCCCAAAGAGCTGGAGCTGTCAATGGGGTGCTGCCTCACGGTGTGCATGAGAGGAGGAGGCAGCTGGAGGGGACAGGAGCCCGTCCCCAGTTTGGGCGGGGGGGGGGGGCTTTCCAGGGAGCCCAAGGGCCTGGTTGGGACTCTGCTCTGAGGCTTCCCAGTGGGGAAAGGAGCAGACTTGAGCGCTTGGACACAGGAAAGTTTGCTGCTCCAGGAAGCAGCCTGGCTCCATCTCCCTGCTTCTGGTTTTCTTTCTCACTGCTTTGCTCAGCTGTAGGACAAATGGAACAAATAAGCTAAATACTTTTTAATGGGACCTGAGGGCACTATTAAGAAGAGTGTGTGTTACAGTGACAGAGGAGGAATTTGAGAAGCAAACTGCTAGCAATATAAAACCAAATAATTAAAAGAAACATTAAATACATAAGAAGCAACAGTACTGTAAAATGGCAGCGGAGGAGGAGCTGCAGGGGAAGCAAAGCAAATTCCGTACATCCATCTTTGATTCAAGAGACGGGAGGGGGGTGTCTCCACAAATGCAGCACCCAGGTCCCAGATGGTGGCCACAGGAATAATGCCAGGAACCATCACTGCTTGCCCAAGGGGCTTTTGCTGCTTGCAAGATCCTCCAGAACCCAAATCATAGTGCGAGAGGCAAGACCCTTCCTGTCCCAGAACTCCAGGGCAATGAAAGCAACAGCTTCCAGTCTCAGCCAAGAATGTGAGAGTCCCTGGCTAGGAGTTGAAGGGGTGATCAAAGGGTGACTTTCTAGAACTTGAGCCCACTTTTGTTTCCTTCCAGCAAAGATCCAGGGGGCACAACCCCCCCCATCATTCACTTGCTGGATAAAGGCCTGCATTACCAGGTGCTATGAGGGCCCCGGGGGTGCGCTCCTTCAGGCACCACAGCCCATTCCACCTGGAGTGCAGCCCCCTTGGCAGCATTTGGGACCTCTGGATGACAAATGAAGGATGCCTTCCTGGTCCTCACTCTCCACATTTAGGATAGACACCTATGGGAGACGAGGGCTTCAACAGGGAGGGAATCCCAGGGAGGGAGGGCCCACAGAGACTCGCTCCAGATCTGGTAACTGCTGAGCCACATCCTCTTCCTCCACTTAAGCCTAGCCTATCAAGCTAGCTGACATTCACCCTGCCTTGGAAAATGTGGACCCACCTTGGGATTCCTTCCAGGAAGTCAGCAAAATGTAAGCACAAGGCTGCACTTAAGAAGCAGGAAGGACATCTGTACCTAGTAGGGGGGGTTCGCTTTGTTTTTGCGACAGAAAATTTTGCTTAGGTGCATTCCCTTGCTTTCTCCCTCCCTGCTCCTCCCCCACCAGATACTTGGTGCAGATAAAAGGCAGAAGAGCCTGTGGGGCTGAGAAGCCTCCCCAGCTGCCCCCCCCTCAAATTCCAGCCCCTCTTCCCACTGGCCAGGAAGCCCCTAAGGGCCTTTTCTTGCCTGGACACCAAGAGAAATGTTAATATGAATTAAAAGGCAGAAAAGCACATTCTGTTGGAAGCAAAGTGTTGTTGATCCCGGAGGACCAATTCTCTTGAACATATTACATGCTTGGAGAGCTCAAAACCAAGAGTAGAACAGATGAGCAGGCTGTGGGTGAGGATAAGGAGGAAGAAATGAGGTTGGGGGGGGGACTTTCCCTATTACCAGAGAAGCAAATAGACACCTTCTTTGTTCAAGAATGCTGCTTTGCCTTTGGGGATCCTTCGATTTGAGTCCTTCTGAGGCGGCCCCTGGAATCATCTTCGCTGTCTGGCAAAGTATGCAAGGCGTGTCCACAAAACAAATTGAATCTGCCTTTGAACCTGTTCTGACTGCCATGGCTCCTAACCAAAGAAGTGGCTGTTCTGCAAAAGGGCAGCAAAGGACGGTACTCTGATGGGAGGACTGTGCTAATGACACCCCTTCCTGCAATTCCTCTTTAAAGCATCTCCAGAGCATTAGTTTCATGGGACAGCAGCCAACCTCAATTCAAATGCAGATCCAGGATCCTTTCATTGGCCATAATGACCTGGGCATGTATGTTTGTTGTCCCATTGTTGTTGTTTAGTTGTATCTGACTCTTCATGACCCCATGGACCAGAGCACGCCAGGCACTCCTCTCATCTACTGCCTCCTGCAGTTTGGTCAAACTCATGCTGGTAGCTTTGAGAACACTATCCAACCATCTCATCCTCTGTCGTCCCCTTCTCCTTGTGCCGTCCATCTTTCCCAACATCAGGGTCTTTTCCAGGGAATCGTCTCTTCTCATGAGGTGGCCAAAGTATTGGAGTCTCAACTTCATGATCTGTCCTTCCAGTGAGCACTCAGGGCTGATTTCCTTAAGAATGGATAGGTTTGATCTTCTTGCAGTCCATGGGACTCTCAAGAGTCTCCTCCAGCACCATAATTCAAAAGCATCAATTCTTTGGCGATCAGCCTTCTTTATGGTCCAGCTCTCACTTCCATACATCACTACTGGGAAAACCATAGCTTTAACTATACGGACCTTTGTTGGCAAGGTGATATCTCTGCTTTTTAAGATGCTTTCTAGGTTTGTCATTGCTTTTCTCCCAAGAAGCAGGCATATTTTAATTTCGTGGCTGCTGTCACCATCTGCAGTGATCATGGAGCCCAAGAAAGTAAAATCTCTAACTGCCTCCATTTCTTCCCCTTCTATTTGCCAGGAGGTGATGGGACCAGAAATGCAGTGTTTGTGGCAACTACCCTGGTTGGAGCTCAGAAAATTAGTCATAAGATTTATTTTAAAGACTAATATTCATGGCTCTAGCAGCCAAATCATCTGCAGAGGAATTCTCCAGCTGCCAGTCTGTATTTGCAACACTTTTTACCATTCCTAGGAAAACACAGTTGTGTGGGGTGGTAGAGGGAGATTTGGCAGCTTAAATGCAGGCAATGAAGGAAAGAGAAAGATATTGTGAGTCGTTAACAACCCCCCACACTGTCTGACAACAACTAAGGCCCAAGTGCACAACACCAAGCTCTTCCCCACCATCCTTCAGCCACATCAGGGGGTAGAGGCAGGAAGCCAGTCACCTTGGGGCAAGTGCATAACATCTAGTTGCTCCTGGCCCTTGACACACACACCCCGTCTCGTGTTCCTGGGCTCTTCTTGACCCCCCCCCTTAGAAGTCTCTCCCATCTCTGATGCTCTTGCTGGGAGATCTCCAATTAAACTTTTTATTGCATTATTTTTTTTTATAATGATATTTATTAAAGTTTTAAAAAGTTTTTAAAATACAACAAAGACGAAAAAGAAAAAACAACAACAAAAATATCAAAAAAACCAAAGACAATCAAACAACAAAAAAGAAAGTACACAAAAATGCAATAAACCTTATTAACTTAACTTCATTTGCTTGTTTCTTTGACCTCCTCCCGCCTCCCTTTTTTGTATTCTGCTTCAATTAATTATTTCAGCAAATCCTTTCCATCTTTCCCCAATTTTTAACCATTAATTTATCTTAACGTAGTATAATTTTACTTTCCCTCATTTCCTTCAACAATCTATTTAACTTAAGTCCTTTATGATATTTATACAAAAGTCACTTCCGGTCAGCGCCAGCGACTAATGGCGGATTCCCTCTGAGCTCCGGAAGGAATCGGCTCCGCGGGACTGGGTCTTACCGCTACGGCGAAGCGGGGACCCGAAGAAATCACAGGCAGTGAAGCCTGTGAACTCGGAGATTCGGTGGGCTCCATTTGCGCCCCCCCGACTGCGAAGAAGCCTTTTTAAAGGCTGCGGAACGGAACGGGGGTGAGCGGCGTGGGGCTGAGAGTCGTCTACCTTTTCCGCGGAGTGAAGCCGCAAGGCCATGGTCAGAGAGTGCTGATTTCTTTCTGGACAATTGGACTCTAAAGCAACTACCCGTGAGTAGGATTAAGTTAACCATTTGGAGGAAAATTCTTAAAATTCGGCACAGAAACGGGAAAGGTAAAAACAGGAAGTCTACCTTTCCGGCTTGTAAATAGATCAAAGCAAAGAGACTGCAAAGCTGTAACTTTGAGAGACGCTATTTAAAGGCTTAAAATCCAGCACCAAAAAAAAGCGATCTCCCCCCGGTTTGCAGGAGCGGAGGGGAGAAATTGGAGAAATATTTACCTGCATGAAAAGAGGGAAGTAAAGATATAGCTGCTGCCTCTAAAACCTGGGAAACGGACTGCCTATGACAGGGAATGCCGAACAGTGGGAAGAATTGTCACTACGTTAAGGGTAAAGAATCCTCATATAACTCTGTGATAGATACAGTGTATTTGGATCTGTTTTTGATTAAAAAGTAACTTTTAAGGACACTGAAATTGTGGCTTAAGGGATATTGGGGACCTACAAGGACTATATTTGTTTTAAAGTGGCAAAGTGAAGTTGGAAGTGTGTCCCCCTAGAGGAAACTATGTTGCAATAACAACTAAGCCACTAACTAACTAAGCTTTGGAAAATTCCTTTTCAAAACAACTTACTAGGCGTGAGACTGACCTTGGACTGTATATGAGAGTGTTATGGCAGATGGGAAAGGGAAGATAGAGTCGGCACAGGAAAGAATTACTAGGTCCGGCAGACAATACAAGACTGATACTACACATCAGAGAAGGGCCTCGACATCTGGAGCAGCAGGCACAGTAGGAGCTGCTGCTTTGCAAGCAAAACCAAAAGCTATGTCATCTGAAGAGTTATTGGCTCAAGCACTTGGCAAAATTAATGCATCTTTGGAAAATTTGGCTAAACAGGTTGCAGAGACAAATAAACAAGTAGCTGAGGCCTCAGCAAAAATTGATTTGAACACTACAAGTATTAATCAACTGGGAAAGAAGGTGAATTCTAATACACAGTCCATTGAAAAATTATTAGAGGAATCGGCCTCAACTCGAAAGATAGCAGAGGAAGCTAAGGAAATTGCAACTGCTGTCCAAGAGAAGATACCACCGGTATATAAGAAATTAGAGGATCATGACTTGACACTGTCTATGATTGAATTACAAGGAAAGGAGAGAAATTTAAGAATCAGAGCTGTACCTGAAAGTGAGAAAGACAACCTGGCAGATTTCCTTACAAAGGAATTTACAGATTTTTGGCAACAGGACCTCGGAAAAGAGGAATTCAAGATAGTGAGTGCTTTCAGACTTGGTAGAAGACAAAGAAAGAATAAAGCAAGAGACTGTTTGATTACTTTAAGAACAAAAGAAGAAAGAGACAAAATTTTGAATCTGCACTACCAAAGAACTCTGGAAATTGAAGATTCTTTTGTAGAGATCTTCAAGGATATACCTAAACATATCCTGGACGTAAGAGCCTACTATAGAGATCTCGTGGTTCTACTGAGAAGAAATAGAATACTCTTCAGGTGGGAATTCCCCCAAGGTCTATCTTTTAAATACAGAGGTTTGCCCGACAATAAATGTTGGAAATTTAAGGAAAATGAAGGTACATTCTTTCACCTTTGGTGGACGTGTCCCAGGATTAAGGCTTTCTGGGAAATGATATATAATGAATTGAAAAAGGTATTTAAATATACCTTCTTGAAGAAACCAGAGGCCTTTCTCTTGGGCATGGCCGGCCAAGTGGTGCCAAAGAAGGACAGAACTTTTTTCATGTATGCTACAACAGCAGCAAGAATACTCATCGCAAAGTATTGGAAGACGCAAGATCTACCCACTCTGGAAGAATGGCAGATGAAACTGATTGACTGTATGGGATTGGCAGAAATGACGAGCAGAATCCGTGACCAGGGAGAAGAGTCGGCAGAAGAAGACTGGAAAAAATTTAAGGACTATTTACAGAAATATTGTAAAATTAAGGAATGCTGAATGATGTTGGATTGAAATTGAGTGGTTTCTAGCTGTAATGATATAAAGGAACATGGATGGGAAAAAGGGGTTTGGATAGAAAATATGGTGATATGATAAGCTGTAATGCTTTAAGTTAAGGATTTGCTGAACAAATAATCTGAAATGGAATACAAGAAGGGGAGGTATGAGGAGGTCAGAGAAATTTGTTATTGAAAAGTATGTTTTATGAACTATATGTTTTTTTTAGTTTTTTTGCTTGTTTTTTGTTTGTATAAAAATTGGAAACTTTAATAAATATCTTTAAAAAAAATAATCTTTTAAATACAGAGGAAGGCAAATAAGAATAAGGACAGTGAATGATAAAGACAAGTTTTTGAAAGACCACGAGGAGGATCTACAGAAGGAAGTGGAATCTGGTGAGGACCCAACTGCATCAGGAAAAGGAATCTTAGACATAGCAAACTTATCATTTGGACTTCTGGGCCCAGGGAAAGATAAACCACCTACAGAAGAAGAACAACAACTTGGTGCAGTTGCAGGTAAAACCAAGTAACTGATCATGGCTCTGCAACTTCTAAGTTGGAACTGTAATGGACTTAACTTCCCTCGAAAGAGAAAAGGTGTCTTTCATATATTAAGAAAATAACAATTGGACTTGATATGTTTACAGGAAACACACATAATGAGGCTACACAGGAAAATACTTATTAACAAAAGATTGGGACAAGAGTTTATTTCGTCTGACAAGGTCAAAAAGAGAGGAGTGGTGATATATGCGAAAGAGAAACTACTACCGAAATTAATTTTTAAAGATGAACAAGGAAGATATTTGGCAATTGAAATCCAACTTCAAGGAGAGAAATTTTTGATTGTAGGGGTGTATGCACCAAACGAGGGGAAATCTGAATTTTTTAAGAAGTTGCATGAGATCCTTTTGGACTATATGGACTACAATATAATCCTTATGGGGGATATGAATGGAGTCGTATCTACAAATATGGACAAGGCACAAAAACAGGTAGTCACCAAAGATGGTAGACTACCAAAAACTTTCTTTGAATTGACTGACAACATGGACTTGATTGACATTTGGAGAATTAAGAACCCCCTGGGGAGAGAGGGAACTTTCTTCTCTGAAGCTAATATGACATGGACTAGAATTGACCAAATTTGGATTACTAGAGGAATGGCACCAAAGATAAAGAAAGTGGAAATCTGCCCTAAAACTTGCTCTGACCATAATGCTGTAAAGATGGAGATGAAGCAAACAACAACCGGTACCTTTAGATGGAGGATGAATGACACCTTATTTAGAGATGAAGAAGTATATAAGAAGGCCCAAAAAACTTTGAGAGATTATTTTGAAATAAATATGTCAAAAAATCTTGAAAAAAGAGTAATCTGGGATGCAAGTAAAGCTGTGATGAGAGGGTTTCTGATTCAACAGAATGCAATAAAGAAGAGAAGTCAAAATGAGAAAAAAGATAAAATTTTGGAGAAAATAAAAGAAGGGGAGAAAAAACAGAGTAAAGCCAAAGTCACAAGAGATCTTGAGGGAAATAAAACTCTATCAAGTACAATATATGGAATTGATGAATCAGGAAATAGAATGGAAAATTAAACAAATGAAACAGAAGACATTTGAATCAGCTAATAAATGTGGGAAACTATTGGCTTGGCAATTGAAAAAAAGACAAAAATTAAATACCATCACAAATTTGGAAGCAGAAGGAAAAGATATACATAACCCTAATGAGATTAGGAATTGCTTCCAGAAGTACTTCAAACAACTATATGTACAAGGGCCACAGAATGAAATAGACATTGATTGTTTTTTGAAAGCAAATGGATTACAAAAAATCTCACAAGAAAGTAAACTAATGTTGAACTGTAAAATATCTGACCAGGAGATAGAAGGTGCCATCCAAAATATGCAACTAGGCAAGTCTCCAGGACCGGATGGGCTGACCTCCAGATATTATAGATCTTTGAAAGAGTGGTTATTACAACCTTTGAAGGAAGTCTGCAATGAAATTTTGGAAGGGAAAAGGGCACCAGAGTCGTGGAAAGAGGCCTATATTACACTAATACCGAAAACAGAGACTGAAAAGACTCAACTTAAGAACTGCCGTCCCATATCCTTATTAAATGTGGATTACAAAAATTTTGCTGACATTTTGGCTAAGAGACTGAAAAAAGTGTTGATGGAGGAGATTCACAAGGATCAAGCGGGCTTTCTTCCGGGAAGACATCTATCGGACAATTTGAGGAACATAATTGACATTTTGGAAAAGTTAGAAGTGAATATAAACACTAAAGCAGTTCTGATATTTGTGGATGCGGAGAAAGCTTTTGACAACATTTCTTGGAGTTTTATGAAAAGGAACTTACAGGGTATGGGGGTGGGTCAAGGTTTTGAGAATGGTATAGGTGCAATATATTCTGAACAAAAGGCCAAATTAATTGTAAATAATGTGGTTACGGAAGAATTCAAGATTGAAAAAGGGACACGACAGGGGTGCCCAATTTCCCCATTGCTTTTTATATCGGTCCTGGAGGTCCTGCTGAACATGATTAGAAGGGATTAGATGGTTAAAGGTATACAGGTCGGAGCCAAACAGTACAAATTGAGAGCATTTGCAGATGACTTAGTTTTAACATTACAGGAGCCAGAATCTAGTACTAAAAGGGTTTTGGAACTAATTCAAGAGTTCGGTCAGGTGGCAGGATTCAGACTGAACAAGGCAAAAACCAAGGTGTTAGAGAAAAATTTAACATTGATTGAAAGAGAAAGGTTCCAGAATGAAACAGGTTTGACTGTGGTTAAGAAAGTGAAATACTTGGGGATTAACATGACAGCTAAAAATGGGAACTTGTTTAAAGATAACTATGAAAAATGTTGGACGGAAGTGAAAAAAAGATTTAGAAATTTGGTCAAATTTGAAGCTTTCCTTGTTGGGCCGAATTGCAGCTATAAAGATGAATATACTGCCTAGAATGTTATTTTTGTTTCAAACATTGCAAATCGTGGACAAGATGGACTGTTTCAAGAAGTGGCAGAAAGATATTTCTAGATTTGTGTGGCAGGGCAAGAAGCCTAGAATAAAATTTAAGATATTAACGGATGCAAAGGAAAGGGGTGGATTTGCCCTGCCAGACTTTAAACTTTATTATGAATCAGCAGCATTTTGCTGGCTGAAAGACTGGCTGCTCCTTGAGAACACAGACATTTTGGATTTAGAAGGTTTTAACAACGTCTTTGGGTGGCATGTATATTTGTGGTATGACAAGGTTAAAGCACATAAAGCATTTAAAAACCATATGGTCAGGAGAGCATTGTTTAATGTTTGGATTAGATATAAGGATTTATTGGAAAACAAAACCCCAAGGTGGTTGTCACCAATGGAAGCGAAAGCACAGAAAAAACTCAATATGGAGGCCAAATGGCCGAAATATTGGGAAATTTTGGAACAAGAAGGACATAGGTTGAAATTGCAGAGTTTTGAGAAACTAAAGAACAAAGTGCGAGATTGGCTTCATTATTATCAGATAATGGAGGCATATAATTTGGATAAGAAAATCGGCTTCCAGGTGGAAAAATCAAAATTGGAAACAGAATTGTTAGAACCTAAAACTAAGATTTTGTCAAAAATGTATAACTTGCTGCTGAAATGGAATACTCAGGATGAGACGGTTAAATCTGCTATGATTAAATGGGCACAAGATGTAGGACATAACATTATGTTTGCTGACTGGGAACAGTTGTGGACCACAGGTATGAAATTTACGGCATGTAATGCCTTAAGAGAGAATATTATGAAAATGATATACAGGTGGTACATGACCCCAGTCAAGCTGGCAAAAATTTACCATTTGCCCGATAATAAATGCTGGAAATGTAAAGAAAATGAAGGTACATTCTTTCACCTTTGGTGGACGTGCCCAAGGATTAAGGCTTTCTGGGAAATGATTTATAATGAACTGAAAAAGGTATTTAAATATACCTTTCTGAAGAAACCAGAGGCCTTTCTTCTGGGCATAGTCGGCCAACAGGTGCTAAAGAAGGATAGAACTTTCTTTATGTATGCTACAACAGCAGCAAGAATACTTATTGCAAAGTACTGGAAGATGCAGGATTTACCCACTCTGGAAGAATGGCAGTTGAAGATGATCGACTACATGGGATTGGCAGAAATGACTGGCAGAATCCGTGACCAGGGAGAAGAGTCGGCGGAAGAAGATTGGAATAAATTTAAGGATTATTTACAGAAATATTGTAAAATTAATGAATGTTAGAATGATGTTGGATAGAATTTAAGTGGTTTGCAGCTGTAATGTTACGAGGGATAGGGGGGGAAAAGGTGTGGAATTAGGTTAAGAATTTTTGATAAGGATTTGCTGAACCAATAATTGAACTGGAATACAAAAAGGGGAGGTATGAGGAGGTCGGGGAAATATGTCAATGAAAAATAACTATTGTGAACTTTATGTGTTTTTAACTTTTTTGTATTTTTCTACTTTTTGGTATTTTTTTTTCTTTTTCTTTTTGATTCTATTTTTTCTTACTGTATTAATTCGGAAAGCCCTAATAAATATCTTTATAAAAAAAACAAAACAAAACAAACAAAAGTCACATAGTTTCTTTCCAGCCTCCTTCTAAACTTCCTCAGTTTTGCTATGTTTTTGTAAATAAACTTTAAATTTCTTCCAATCTTCTTCCACCGACTCTTCTCCCTGGTCCCGGATTCTGCCCGTCATTTCGGCCATTTCCATCAGGTCCATCACCTTCATCTGCCATTCTTCGCGGGTGGGTAGATCTTGTGTCTTCCAGTATTTTGCGATCAGTATTCTTGTTGTGGCATACATAAAGAAAGTTCTATCCTTCTTAGGCACCAATTGGCCGACCATGCCCAAGAGGAAGGCCTCTGGTTTCTTGAGAAAGGTATATTTAAATACTTTTTTTATTTCATTATAGATCATTTCCCAGAAGGTCTTGATCTTTGGGCATGTCCACCAAAGGTGAAAGAATGTACCTTCAGACTCTTTACATTTCCAGCATTTATTATCGGGCAAATGGTAAATTTTTGCAAGCTTGACTGGTGTCATGTACCACCTGTAAATCATTTTCATTATATTCTCTCTTAAGGCATTGCATGCCGTAAATTTGATACCTGTGGTCCATAACTGTTCCCAGTCAGCCATCATAATGTTATGTCCAACATCTTGTGCCCATTTAATCATAGCAGATTTCACAGTTTCTTCCTGGGTATTCCATTTCAACAGCAAGTTATACATTTTAGACAAGTTCTTACTTTTGGAATCTAACAGCAGTGTTTCCAGTTTTGATTTTTCCACCTGAAATCCAATTTTTTTGTCCGAATTGTATGCCTCCATTATTTGATAATGGAGCCAATCACGCACTTTGTTTTTTAATTTTTAGAAACTCTGTAATTTCAATCTATCTCCCTCTTGTTCCAAAATTTCCCAATATTTCGGCCATTTGGCCTCCATATTAAGCTTTTTCTGAGCTTTCGCTTCCATTGGAGATAACCACCTTGGGGTTTTATTTTCAAGCAAATCCTTATACCTTATCCAAACATTAAACAAAGATTTCCTAACAATATGGTTCTTAAATGCTTTATGTGCTTTGACCTTATCATACCACAAATATGCATGCCATCCAAATACATTGTTAAAACCTTCTAAGTCCAACACATCAGTGTTTTCAAGAAGCAGCCATTCTCTCAGCCAGCAAAAAGCAGCTGATTCATAGTAAAGTTTAAAGTCTAAAGTCTTAAGGACTAACATTGGTTAAGAAAGTGAAGTATTTAGGGGTTAATATGACAGCTAAAAATGTGAATTTATTCAAGGATAACTATGAAAAATGTTGGACGGAAGTGAAAAAGGATTTAGAAATTTGGTCAAATTTGAAGTTATCACTGCTGGGCCGAATTGCTGCTATAAAAATGAATGTATTGCCTAGAATGTTGTTTTTGTTCCAAGCATTGCAAATTATAGACAAGATGGACTGTTTCAAGAAGTGGCAGAAAGATATATCAAGATTTGTCTGGCAGGGCAAGAAACCTCGAATAAAATTTAAGATACTGACAGATGCTAAAGAACGAGGTGGATTTGCCCTGCCAGACTTTAAACTTTTTATTGCATTAGCCATAGGCCATGGCATCATTCAGAAGGAGAACGAAACACACACCCACACACACCCACACACCCCAATAACCATAAAAATCTTCGGGCACTGATATACAATAAAACCATGGTCATGGCTACTAAAATTATTTGTTGCATTAAATGGAATAGAATAGCAGAAGATTCTCAGCTAAGATGTGCCAAATTAAATATCCGAATCCCCTTTGCAGTTGATTGCTATTGTGTCTAGTTCCTTCCTCCTGATCTTCTTAGCTGCCAGCACATAAAGTGCTGCTTTATAAGTAACAAAGTCGATGGTGTCACTCAGCAGCCATTTCACCCTTTCCAACCTATTCAAATGTCTTCCATTCGTAAACAGGTTTTATAAATCGGTCTCTTGGGTCTATGTATAACGGGCACTGCAATAAATAATGGCACAGGTCCTCGATGCAGGGTTGTCCACATGGATAGAATCTCTCTTCATAATGCACTTTGCCGTACCACCCATCCAACACCACCGAGGGCATCGATTGGATTTTGGTTGACCACAAACTTGACATGAGCCAACAGTGTGACGCGGCAGCTAAAAAAGCCAATGCAATTCTGGGCTGCATCAATAGGAGTATAGCATCTAGATCAAGGGAAGTAATAGTGCCACTGTATTCTGCTCTGGTCAGACCTCACCTGGAGTACTGTGTCCAGTTCTGGGCGCCACAGTTCAAGAAGGACACTGACAAACTGGAACGTGTCCAGAGGAGGGCAACCAAAATGGTCAAAGGCCTGGAAACGATGCCTTATGAGGAACGGCTAAGGGAGCGGGGCATGTTTAGCCTGGAGAAGAGGAGGTTAAGGGGTGATATGATAGCCATGTTCAAATATATAAAAGGATGTCACATAGAGGAGGGAGAAAGGTTGTTTTCTGCTGCTCCAGAGAAGCGTACACGGAGTAATGGATCCAAACTGCAGGAAAGAAGATTCCACCTAAACATTAGGAAGAACTTCCTGACAGTAAGAGCTGTTTGACAGTGGAATTTGCTGCCAAGGAGTGTGGTGGAGTCTCCTTCTTTGGAGGTCTTTAAGCAGAGGCTTGACAACCATATGTCAGGAGTTCTCTGATGGTGTTTCCTGCTTGGCAGGGGGTTGGACTCGATGGCCCTTGTGGTCTCTTCCAACTCTATGATTCTATGCTTCTATGGAATCATAGTTCTGTAAAAGCGATTCTTAGTACGGCAAGTGGGAACTTTGTCAGGTATCTGGCTCAGGCATGCTTGGTTTTGATAAGTGGAAACCATGGTGAGCTCTTGGTAGAAGCAATCATGGTTAGATTGCTTTCTGCATCGGACCTAAAGAGACAGTCTCTTAAGTGCCTCTTATCCATCTTCGTGGTCACCTGAAGATTTGTAATTGATATTGGGACAAGAGGCATTGGATGCCAACCTTCCAGCATTTGGTCTGTTCCTGTTCTGTGTAAGACACAGCAGGGAATCTCTCCTCCGAAAGAGACTGAAGTCTTTTCACATAATTTAGGCAAATTTAAGCAATTCTAGCCTGCATTGTTGTCACGTCAGCTTCAGCACGAAGAAGAGCAGCAGCTGGGGTCCCGTTGGGGAGTGAGAACACTTTCTTGAGGAATTTGTTATGCACTTAGAAAGGCTTTGTTAGCCTTTAGGTCCATGCCCCTTATCGCTACTCCATGGAGCATCTGGGAAACCACTTTGCTGGCAAAGATTTTCAGCACAGGTTCTAGTAACTGGCCACAAGCTTTCTGCGCTTTGAGTTTCGTAGCCTCAATGTGCCCCTTCCACGATAGCGTCTCAGTGAAGAGAACTCCCAGATATCTGAAGGAGTGTGTTTGCTCCAGATCCTGCTGATCCATTTTCCATTTGAATCTGGGACTATGCTTCCCAAAGACCATAATTTTGGTCTTGGGGTAATTCACGGCAAGGTCTTCCTGCTTGCAATAATGCTAAGCAGATTGTTAAGACCTAATTGGGAGTGATAGGAGCACCACATCATTGGCATACAGCAGACAATATATTTTCCTATTGCTAATTGATGGGGTAGGGGATTGCGCCAGTGCTACGTGTGGCGCCATATCATTTATGTAAAAGTTGAAGAGTGTGGGAGCCAATATGCAGTGCTGGGAGATCAGTTCCTGTCCTTTGATTTTACATTAGAGGACCACTGAGGAAGAGAGAGACTTTTCTAGGGTAACTCAGTCAGATTCTTTGGGAAGGGGTCCTCCCTTCTGCACTTGAGTCAGAACCACCTGAGTCCCCTCTGCTTCCCACCCTCAAGACCTCAGTGTACACTAAGTTATTATATAAGAAAGGGAGGAGGAAATTAAATGGCTGCAAAACAAATTCCTGCTTCTCTTCCCCTCCCTGAAAAGGGAAGAAAAATTGAGTCCAATTTATTTTTAGCTGCCTAAAGAGGGGGCTTTGCATTATTATTCCTCAAGGGTGAGCTGCTGCTGCTGCTCTTGCTGCTATTAATCCATAATCTACAAAGAATGGATTCTGCAATCACCAGTTTTTTAAATGTGAAATCTGCCAAGGATATTTTGTGATCTGCAGGAAAATCCTCTTTGCTACATGTAAACGTGCAAGTGATTGGTTCTGTTCTGGAGAGGGGGCAAGATGGGGGGGGCTCTTCAACACGCAGGTGGGCATGCCCCACCCACCTGCAAGCCATCCCAATTATGGTGTGTCTCTCTCACACACACCTGCAAAGTCTTTGCTTCTTCCAGAAGAGCAAAGCCAGCATCGTACAGTGGCTGTGTGTGTAAGCTAGGTTGCTAAGGAAAGCAAAGCAAAGGAAAGGAGGGTCTCTGCCCCAAGGCACCTCCCATCTTCTCTGCTCTGCCTGTGCGGAGAGTGGCTGTCATCCCAAGGCCATGGCACACCCATATGCAAAGGGACTTGCAGAACAGGGCAAGGGCAGCTCCCCTCTCGAGAGCCCGGGGGTGGGGTGGCTTCTTCCTCAAAGGAAGTGAAACTGGTAGGCTAAAGACGGCTCTTCTCTTCTCGCCTGGGCCTCATGCGCACTTTAGTTTTAATGATTCATATTACTCAGCTTGGTCTCATCCCCACCAACTCACCTGCCTTTCCTTGTTCCTCCATGGCCTGTTTGCTGCTGTGTCTCAGTAGCCAAGGGGGGCAGAGGGGCAACTGCCCCCTAGATCAAGTAAAACAAAAGAAATATTTCACTGCCCAATCCCATTGGTTCTGCCACCCACCAGAAAAGTCCTGCCCCACCTAAGTAAGTCCTGCCTCCCATAACAAAAATCCTGGCTATGCCAATGGCCTTGGTGCGGCTGCTGGGGGGGGGCAGGGGCTCCCATGGCAGAGGCCTGCCACAGCAGCTGCACCTATGTCTGTAACTCCCTCCTCTCCCTCTCTCTTGCAGGTGCATGGGAAGATGGTAGGATGCCCGTAGGACCATGCACTGCACCATGACATGCTGCTGCTGTTTCCTGGTCTTGGTTTTTCACTGCGTCCTCCTGAGTACAGCCTCAGTGGCAGCTTGCCCAGCACGCTGTGACTGCATCCCCCAGATCAAGTCCGTCAGCTGCCACCGCAAGCGCCTCACCGCAATCCCTGAGGGGATTCCCACGGAGACCAAGATCTTGGAGCTTAACAAGAACCGCATCCGCTGCCTGAACTCGGGGGACCTGTCCCCATTCCCACTATTGGAGGAGCTGGACTTCAGTGAGAACATCATCGCCAGTGTAGAGCCGGGTGCCTTCAGCAACCTCCTGAACCTGCAGGTCTTGCGCCTTCGTGGCAACCAGCTCAAGCTGCTCCCCCCAGGCGTCTTCACCAAGCTCTCCAACCTCACCGTCCTGGACATCAGCGAGAACAAGATTGTCATCCTCCTGGACTACACATTTCAAGACCTGAGGAGCCTCAGGATCCTGGACCTTGGGGACAATGACCTGGTTTATGTCTCTCGGAAGGCCTTCTCTGGCCTCCTGGGCCTGCAGCAGCTGACAATAGAAAAATGCAACCTGACAGACATCTCCGCAGAGTCGCTCTCTCGCCTCCAGAACCTACAGGCCCTCCGGCTCAGGCACCTGAGCATTGCCACAGTGGAAGACCAAAACTTCAAAAAGCTTTGCAACCTCTGGCAGCTAGAAATTGACAACTGGCCGTTCCTGGAGGACATATCACCAAATGGCTTCCAAGGACTCAACCTCACCTCACTCTCAATCACGTACACAAACATAACTGCTGTCCCAACAGCTGCCTTGAGGAACCTGGGGCATCTCATGTACCTGAACCTCTCCTACAACCCCATCAGCACAGTCCCCAAGGGCGCCTTCCGGGACCTCATCCGGCTCAGAGAGCTCCACATGGTGGGTGCCTTGTTGGCCTTGGTAGAGCCCCAGGCGCTGTATGGCTTGAGGCAAATCCGCCTTCTCAATCTCTCCAACAATTTCTTGTCCACTTTGGAGGAAAGCAGCTTCCACTCTGTCAACACTCTGGAGACACTCAGGGTGGACCGGAACCCCTTAGTCTGCGACTGCCGCCTCCTCTGGATCCTCCAGCGCCGGAAGACGCTCAACTTCAACGGCCAACCGCCAATGTGTTCCTCACCACCCGAGATCCAGGGTGACGCCCTGCGCGACTTCCCAGACTCTGTGCTCTTTGAGTACTTCACCTGCCAAAAGCCAAAAATCAGGGACCGGAAGCTCCAGCACATCACTGCTTATGAAGGGCAGGCTGTGTCCTTCCTGTGCCGGGCGGACGGAGAGCCCACCCCCTCCATCGTCTGGGTTTCTCCTCAGCATCGGATGATCACTACCAGGAGCACTGGGCGAATTGCCGTCTTGCCCAGTGGGACGCTGGAGATCCGCTATACACAAGTCCAAGACAGTGGGACCTACATCTGCATCGCCAGCAATGCCGGTGGCAACGACACATATTTTGCCACGCTGGCCATCAAGGGGCACTTGGCCAACGGAGCCCTTTATGCAAACCGGACCCTGCACCTCAGTGACTTCAACGACACTTTGCACAACAGCACACAGGTCTTCTTGAAGTTCACACTTGACCTCAAGACTATCCTGGTGTCCACTGCCATGGGGTGCATCACCTTCCTGGGCGTGGTGCTCTTCTGCTTCCTCCTCCTCTTTGTCTGGAGTCGAGGCCGTGGGCAGCACAAGAACCACTTCTCTGTGGAGTACTCTTTCCGTAAGGTGGACGGCCCAACCACAGCGGCTGGGCAAGGGGGCGCCAGGAAGTTCAACATGAAGATGATCTGAACTGCTGGCAGGCTGGGAGGGGGGCTCTGCTGGGAACACCCGCAAGGAGAACCAAGTGGGCTGTGGGTGCTGCTGCCCCTCCTCTGCCATCAGTTCAGTTCAACTTCAAGGGCTTAGACCAGGCAAGCAGTGACCGTGCTGAGGGACCTCTGTCGCACCACACTTGCCAAGGGTGCCATGAATCTAGTGGCAGCATTGCCCATCATGGCTGGCCCAGTGCTAGCACCCAGCAAGGTGGGGAAGACCCTGGCACAGCCTGCTGCTGCCACCAGAGCCTCCTGATGTGGCTCGGCCGGGTGGTAGCAGCACCGGACAGAGCTCCAGCTCGCCTGGAAAGCACCAAGTGGCCACCTAGCACCGCCCTGGTCCTGATGCTCGCACGTGGATGGGAGCGGCATCATTAGCAGGGTGGGTTTGGTTAGCACCATCCACATGCCAAGTGAGCTGGGAGCTCCTCCACTCAGTGCCACAGCCAGCACCGTTCACTGGCAGGCACTGCACTGCATGCGACTTCCCCCAGGCTGAAGGGCAGCCCTGGCCAGGGGCTTCTGCCTCTCTCTTTTTCTCCCTGTCTCTGGGCTTCTATCCCCCATGGACAACGTGCTCCACGCAAACAACACAGGGGGCTGTTCAGGTCTTTTTGCTGTAGCTGACTTTTGTCCTTTGTTTCATCAACTATGCATCTTTCAAGTAACGGGAGCATTACTCTTGGGCTTTAAAGAACCTCGCCTCTCTCTCATTTTTCTAAGTGACATATTTGGAAATCTCTGTTGAGCCGAGTGCTTGTTTTTAAACCATTTATATGCACGCCTAACAGGCATCTTCCTGTGCGACTGAGGACTCCCTGTGCAGGGAGGGAAGAGGGAGACCAACCTACCTTTGCCTGCCAGACCAGAGCCAGCAAGGTGGAGGCTATGCTGGGGGAGATGCGGTGCCTTGTAAGAACCCTGTCTAACATTTTTAATAGTGAGGAGTATGTTGGCAGACAAGTGCCCTCTGTGCCGAGACCCTCCTCCACAAAGCAATAACCTGCTTCTTCCACTTGGCTGGCTAGGATAGGGCCCAGCACACGGAGCCAAGAAGGCTGAGCTCCTGCACTGTGCACTGTCCTGCACTCTCCCCAGGGGAGAGCCAAGCTTTGAGTGTGTAGATGCCATCCCTACAACCTTCCTGTGAAGTGGGCAAGGTTGCAAGAAGGTGGCTGGCCCAGGGCCCTGATGGATGTGTTCTGGGGCTGATTCTCCCAAACAGGCACAGCCCCATGGCAGGTTCCAG
This sequence comes from Podarcis raffonei, assembly GCF_027172205.1. Lineage (NCBI taxonomy): Eukaryota > Metazoa > Chordata > Lepidosauria > Squamata > Lacertidae > Podarcis > Podarcis raffonei. The sequence continues at coordinate 448,970 of NC_070619.1, read as the reverse complement.
TTGAGTCACCTTCCCCTTTCCCTCCTTGGCTGACAGATCCCAGCTGCAAAAGAAGCCTGAGCAGTCAGGAGCCGCTGGCGCCTTACAGCAAATCCCAAGAACGGGGTCCCTTTTGCGCCTTCCCTGCCTGCCGCACAGGAGAGGAGAATCTTCCAAGGCTCTGCCTGCCCAGGGAAGTGGTGTGTGTGTGTGTGGTTGCACATCCATCCACGCATGAGCTAGAAGATTATGCTTGTTGATGATAATGTATTATTTCTGCTAAACAAGGTTTTGGCTGACATATTTACTGGCATCTGTTTTGGTTTCCAATGAAAACACCAACTGGCAGGGAAGACTAGGATCGTCCTGACAACAGGAAATTAGTATTTTAGAGAGCAAGGCAGGTCAGCGATGGAGAAGTGCGCATTTGCTTGCTAGGATGGTGCTGATTGGACCTTCCAGGGCAAGAGATGTGGAGGCGTCTGTCAGCCAGAACTCCTCAGAGATGCTGCTGGATCAATGCTAATAAAATAGAGGGAAGGCTGCACTCAGTTCCGCTCTGTCTGTTCCTCCTCCCACCACCTGGTCTGCTCTAAAGGGTAGCACAAGGCGTGAAAATTGGGGTCGGGACAGTGCGCCACTGAAGGGCATGCTGAAAAGACAGAAGCTTGGCTAGAGAAAGATTTTGCAGGGGAAATTCAGCCTGCTCCCCGTGACCTCTTGGCAATAGAGACCTCTCCAAGCTCTCAGGTGTGTTTGCTTGGCCCTCGAACATTTGGCCCTCTTCCTCTCACCCACCTGTAAAATGGCAACAGCAGCTGATTCATGTAGCTATTTTGAGGGCCAACACAAGTGTGACTAGGAGTGCTGAATACATAGCTAAATCCTGGCTCTCCAAGCGGAGAGTCCAAAAGTGGCTTCCTTTGCAGTGCTGGCCTGAGGGCACTGAGCAGCCATAGACTGTATGTGTCTGGAGGCACCTTAAAGATCAAGATTTAGTGTGGCATGAGTTTCCATAGACCAATTAATTTATGACATTTATTTATTGCCTGGCCAGGGAGGTCCAAGCTGTGTACATGTTTCTCCCCACACCGATTTTATCCTCACCAACACTGCGAAAGTAGGCTAGGCTCAGAGGTGGAGTTTGGCCAAGCGGGCTGAAACTGTATCTGCCCAGTCTGTGGCTCTTTAAACACCACACAACACTGGCTCTTGGCGTCTAGAGACCACTTGCATCAGACTACAAAGATTTGAGCTGTAATAATGTGTTTGACAAAGGGGGGGGCAGTCAGCTTTGGGCAGAGTAGCCTTTGGCTCTCTGGATCTCTGACTTGGAGGCCATGAAGAAATCTATTGTCAGTACCCACTCCATCCCCCTCTCCATCTTCTGGACTCCTCTCCACCGCACCCTGCTCACTTCAAAAACGACTTCTCCAACAGTCCCAGTCACTTGGCCCTTCCTTCCATTTTGGTGGAATAACACTGGACAGAGATGTAAGATCTTACACAGGAAAGGGGCAAGGGGGAAATCACAACCATGAAACTATTTCATCCTTCCCCCTGCCCAAGAAGTATGGGCATGACATACTTCTAAACATGCCCAAGAAGTATGGAGCTGGGCATGTTTAGCCTGGAGAAGAGGAGGCTAAGGGGTGATATGATAGCCATGTTCAAATATATAAAAGGATGTCACATAGAGGAGGGAGAAAGGTTGTTTTCTGCTGCTCCAGAGAAGCGGACACGGAGCAATGGATCCAAACTACAAGAAAGAAGATTCCACCCAAACATTAGGAAGAACTTCCTGACAGTAAGAGCTGTTTGACAGTGGAATTTGCTGCCAAGGAGTGTGGTGGAGTCTCCTTCTTTGGAGGTCTTTAAGCAGAGGCTTGACAACCATATGTCAGGAGTGCTCTGATGGTGTTTCCTGCTTGGCAGGGGGTTGGACTTGATGGCCCTTGTGGTCTCTTCCAACTCTATGATTCTATGATTCTAAGTAGGAAAGGAGCCCAGCACTGATTTTGAGGGTGGATGAAATTTGCTGGAGTTTGGGGTGGTGGATGCTCAAAAAGCCAAGAGTGGGAAAGTCATTCACTGTCCCCATGGAATACCTTGTTTATACAGAATGTGCACATTTTTTAATATGTATGACTGCATGTACAATACAGCAATGTATCACATAATCACCTCCATCTCCTGTTTGTTTTATGCTTTGGTGCCTCTTCTGAGTTATATGATGATGAGAACAGAATCCTTTGCACAATCTGAGCCCCTTTGTGGAAGTGGGAGTCTCTCTCAGTCAGCCATGTGGGCTTGTCAAAGCTGTTTGCTGGCTGAGAGATCTAAATGCTATTTATTATTTTGGCAGATTCACAGCACCTGAGCCAGGCCTTCCTCTGCTAGCACGTTCTACAAAAAGAATACCAGCCACCGCCAAGCACACAGGCTGTGTGTTTTTGCATGTCTATGTGAAAGGATCAGACCCTGCCTATGGGGTGGGTGGGTGTGGAGAGGAGAGAAGGAAGCAGGTGGGTTCCTGATGCAATTCCCTGCTACAGACATTCCTGTGAATACCCCCTGGCACCCCCCTCTTTGGATGCCACTTCTCTCTCTCACGCGCGCACACACACAATCTTTGCTGAATGGCAGTGGATCTGGAGCCTCCATGCCTTCTGTGTGAGGCAAGGGCACCATCCAGAGGATGACAAGGGAAGCCAGCAGAGTCTGGGCACCTTACAAATGTCTTATGTAGGAACATCAGAGGCCTGGAGTCCAATGCCAACTTGCCCTATGTGTGTCTGAGGAAGTGGGCTCTGGCCCATGAAAGCTTCTGCCTTGATAAATTGCCTCTTTAAAAAGGAGGCACATGAACTTTGTGCTCCTTTTGTTGCCCCTTGTCTGACAGGGGCTTCAGCTGCTCCCTCTGCCTCCCCAGTCAGTAAGAGAGGCCTTTGTCCCAACTATTGGCAAGGGTGAAGAAGAAAGGCTCAACTGAAAGCTGGTTTCAGAAAACACAGGCAGGTGGGACTGGAGCAGCTGGGTCTCTGGCCTCCCTGGGCTCTGCCCAGGGGCCTCTCGCAGCAGCACAGGCAGGATTATTTATTCACAGCTGCCCAGAGCACACAGCCCTGGTCACAGAATCCCAAACTTGAGGTAATTTTCACAGTGGGAAGGGCCGCAATGAGTCCCCATCTATGGTTTAAGCCACATGCAGATGCTGCACAGAAGCATAGAAGCTGTCAGTCAAGGACCCAGGTACTGACTTTTGTGCCATGGAAACAGGAAGCCCTGTCTGGTTTCATGTCTGGTGATCACTTCCAGCTCAGCCTTCACACACCCAACTACACCCCACAGTCGCTCAGCACCAAAGCTCAGAACCCCAGCTGCCTCTATGTGCAGCGGCCACCACAAGGCTAAAGGAGCCTCTGCTGCCCAGACAGGCTGCTGTTTACAAAGAATGGCATGTGGTCAGGTGCTGGAGCGGGGGGCCAGCAAGTGGAGAATGTTGGCTATTTGCAGGTTAGTAGTGCTGCAGAGAGCTTGCTGGGGAGACCATGCATGACAAGGAACTAAAAAATAACTATCAAGGTTTTAATAACAAAAACAAAAACTTCTTTTACACTAAAGATAACAACAACAAACCAGACCCAACCACCAACCCATCCCCCAGGGTAATGGGAGAGGAGCTAGGTGCTGCTCTTTATATACTAGACCCAGTTGCTGACACAGCTTGATAAACACAACTCAGCAGCACCTGCTATGTTTCACAGCTGCAAGACTGGGTCCCGTTATTTGCCCTGGCCCTGGCCCTTAAAGACATACACAACTTGTGAAACAATAATGAACCTTTACATTTTACAGTGACCAGTCAACAGAGAAAGCAGAGAGGGCAAAGGCTCTGTGTCACTCCCCAGGGAGGAGTGGGGCCAGCACTGAGGACAGCCTGCCTCTTTCACTGGGTTGGAGCTGCAATCCCTCGACTTCTGTTCCATACAGGACTCTGCCCCAGTCACCCTTAGGTGGATGCAGCTTGGACGTTCTAGCAGCCTTGAACGGTTACCTCGCTGGCCTGACCTTTGGACAAATATGTGCTCCAACTTAAAATAAGGCTGCTCAAGAGGCTGTGATGGTTTGGCATCATTCAGCTTTGATAAGACACTGAGCCAAGGAGGTTCAGCCAGTGTTAGCCCTACTATGAGTAGACCCATTGGATATAATGGACATGACTATGGTCCATTAATTTCAATGGTGGGTACAAGCCAAAGCACCAAACTGCAGAGGACAAGCCTGGATGGGGCCTGAAGACAGGAGTAAATTAGCTTAGAAGGAAGGCAAGGGATGGCAGAGGGACTAGGAGGACAGGAAAGTGCCTCAGGGCGTGTGGCTGGAGAAAGGGGGCTGCATCTCCCTTCCTTGCAAACCGCACCCAGTGAAACTGAATGTTGGGGGATTCAGGGCAGATATATTGCAACACATGGGCATAGTCAGGATTTTTGCGGGGGGGGGAGGGTTACTTGGTTGGGAGGACTTTTGTTAGGGGTGATTGGTTAGTTAGTTAAGTATTTCTATTGTTTTACTGTACTTGATGGGGTGGGACAGCTGCCCCCCTGCCCTTTGCACATGTTGCAGCCCCCCTGTCCTGTGCACATGCTGCAGCACATGGTGAAATGCTAGAATTTGCTTCTCCAACAGCCAGAAATGACCAGGAGCAATTTGGAGAACTGCTTTAAGCTGCGCTTTGGCAAATCCAAAAGGCTACCAATGCCTCCTGGCCACAAGGGTTGACGCCATCCGGTGCCAAAGGCAGCTGCACAAAGATTACAGAGATTTATATAAGTTGAGTGGGGTGAGAGTTGATGCTGCTACGCTGCTATGTTTGTGTGCATCTAGTTGGTCCCAGTGGCACTCTCAATGTTGGACTAGTTGGGGGGGCACCTCTGATGTCCAGCTGCAGATGCCCCCCCAAGAAAGCTCCCTCGCCCCTAATAGCCTAGGAAAAGCAGGTGTGGAGCCAACTGTCAAGCAGGGAGGCCAAATGCTGGCATGGAAAGCAGAGGCAAGCGGATGTCTTTGCTTGGCCCAGCATGGCAGGAAGCCGCCACCGAAGGCTACTTCCTTATGGAGGAGCCCAACTGTGGGACAGTGAGCCTGGTCCCCACCAGTAACCACCCACCCCCGTGCAGCCTGTGAAACTGTTGCGAAAAGCACAATTTGCACACCAAGACAAGCCAACCCGTGGCATAAGCCTGCCTTGCCCAGGAGAAACAGAAAGCGGCTCTTGCAGACTTTGGGGTGGAGGAACAGGCCTAGGTTGGCCCTGTGACAGGTTGGTGCCCATCAGGCACCATGTGGAATTTTGCTGCGCACTCAGCTCCCTTTTGCTGTCTGGAAGCAGCAGATGGAGCTTTGGCAGGCAAAACTGTGGGGATGGACTCTAGGGGTGCTGTCTTTGCACAGCACTCCTCTTGGGGACATGACTGCTCTGCCAGGTCTCTTTTCAATCAGTAATCTCCAAGGCAACACGATGACCAAAATCAAAGATATGATATCAATATACACTCTTTATATAATAGGAAATAAAACCAAATAAACATGTCTTATAAGTCTCTAAAAGTCTTTGAAGACTATGCAAGTCTCTGAAAGAAGCAATGTATCAGATTCTTATCTGGTGAAAACAGGCTGTACAGCTTAGTTTATGAAAGTTTTCACCAGATAAGGTTTTGTTTTCAAGAGAATCCATTAAGAGTGATATTTTGATATTTTGTGACTTTCAGAGATTCATAAGTTTTCTGTTTATGTGATTTCATACTATATAAAGAGTGTATATTGATATTGAATCATTGTCGTTGGTCATCGTGTTGCCTTGGAGATTACTGACTGTTGTTTGCAACACGGGGGTTAAATTGTTAGGTCTCTTTTCAGGGCAGGTTGGCAAGCAGAGCCGGCATTCACCATGCACTGCTCTCCTTGGCAAATGCAACCCAAGTGCCTCTGTCCCCAGGACTTCTTCTTTCGGGGGACCTGTACAAACTCCTTGACAAGAGGGCAGATCCTGGACCAAGGAGCTCCCTCTGCTCCTCAGTGTCACACCCACCAAGCGCTAGGCGGCTCCGCCTGTCCTCCCCAAGCTAAAGTGGGTGAGCCTGAGCGATTCAGAAGCCGCAGGGCGAAGGAGATATAATAATAATAATAATAATAATAATAATAATAATAATAATAATAAATTAATTTTATTTATACCCCGCCCTCCCGGGCCCAGGGCGGCTAACACCAGTAAAATTACAGTAAAAACATAATAGGAAAAAACAAACCAATTTAAAATACAGGTTAAAATGCAATTTTAAAAGTAGCCCATGGAAGGTGTCTATAGAATTTGTGCTGTGCAAGAACTGCTGAAATTTTGGGAGGATGAATAATTACCATGGAATGGTCTCGGGGGTGGGGTGCACATTTCCATTTATTTATTGTTATTACTTTGCTTAAAAAAACAAACATAAAAGGAAGCGGAGGTGCCGCCGTCCCCGGGAGCTCCCGCCCTTCTCTCCGCTGGGCCAGACGCGGCCTCGGGAGACCCCCCCTCCTCCTTGCGAGCTCCACGGGTCAAGCGGGATCGGGGCCGCCATTCCCGCCTCGCCTGCGGAGCCTCCTTTGGGCGGAAGAGCCGCGGCTGCTCCGCAGGGGATTCTATGAGCGGCCCCCCCAGGAAAGTCCGCCGGCTTCTCTCCTCGGCCCCAGGCCAGCTCCCTCACCAGGAGGCCGGATAGGAGGCCCCTCCAGCGGAGCCCGTGCCTGAGGGACAACGTGGAGAAGGGCGCCCAAAGAGGAGGCACGGGACGAGGAACCAGCCTCGCTCGCTCGCTCGCTCTTTCCGGGGAAGGCGGGAAACTTCATCTCCACCAACAGACCGCTTTCATTGCGCCATAACGTGTCTCTTAAACTTACGTACCCAAACAAACAAACGCGTTTCGAGGCGAGCGCGCGAGGAGAAAACACACAAAACCGCCTCCAGGCGACAAAATGGCGGCTGCGAGGGCCAAGAGGGAGAGGACTACGTTCCCCATGGTGCTTTGCGGAAGGCCCGCGAAGCTCCGCCTCCGCTTGGCCCGGGCGGAGGACTCGATTTCCCGTGGTGCACCGCATGAGGCGGCGACTCCTCCGAGCTTGGCGCGCGGGCCCGCCATTTTGTGCCGCCCTCGCTCTCGCCTTCCCGCCCAGTGCCGGGCGGATTGAATGAGGAGTCGCCGCCATGTCCTCCTCTCCGCCTTCGGCCGCCCCTCCGGCCCCCTCCCCGGGCACCCCCAGAGCGCCGCCGCCGGCCGAAACCCCTCTGTCGCCGACGCGCATCTCGCGGCTGCAGGAGAAGGAGGAGCTGCGGCACCTCAACGACCGCCTGGCCCACTACATCGAGCGGGTGCGCGCCCTCGAGCTCGAGAACGACCGGCTGCTGCTGCGCGTCTCCGAGAAGGAGGAGGTGGTCACGAGAGAGGTGCGCCACGGAGGGAGGAGGGCGGCCCACCTGGCCGGGCTGTTGTGCGAGAGAGTCCCGCCCCTCTGGCGGCCCGCCTCGGGAGGGGTTCGCGAGGGCGACCTCGGCCATCCAGCGGGTGGCGACAGCCCGGCGGTGGGGGCGAGAAGAGCCGCCGCCCCGGCAGCCTCGTTTCGCCACGCCAGGCGGCTCTTCATTGCTGGCGAGGTCGCCCCGAGGGCATCTAGCTCACCCCGGGAGTCCCAGGAGCAGAAGGGGCGGAACCTTCTGGCGGTTTCCTAGGGCGGGCGTGGGTGTGCATGTGTGCTGTCCTCGGGGATCGCAGGATCTCCCCTCGCGTCGGTTTCTCCCCGCTGCCGGTCCCTCTCAGCCGCTCCCTCCCGGCTTCTTCCCGCCAGAGAAGCTGCTGCCTCTCCGCTCTTGCTCTTTTCTTCCCTCCTCCTGCCTCGGGGCTTGGGTGAGAGAGCTGGTCGAAAGCGCTTGGGAGGCCCCTCTTACCCCAGCGGCCTCCCAGAGCCTTTCTGTGCTGGTCCCTTCAAAAAGTTCGGAGAGCCTGGTGGCACAAGAAAAGAAGAAGCCGCTGCCTCCTTTGTCGGGAGGCATCTGTCATCCTGCATGCCCCTAGCTCAGCTGCTCCCTTGCTTCCTTCCAGCTTCCTGCTTGAGCAGAGATGGGGACCCCATGGCCCTGCAGGTGGGGCTGGGCTTCCCGCTCCTCTGGCTGTGGACAAAGCCTTGTGGCAAAGTGTCCTGTTTCCTGGGGCAGCCTTGAGCTGCGCCATTTCAGAGCTTCAGTTCTGCGCAGGGATGTCCTCGGCCTCCCTTCCAGAGTGGCTGGAATATGAACAGCACTCTCGCTTGGTCTGCTTTTCCCAAGGCGTCCAAAGCGCTAAATAAGGACCCAATCCTATTGCTAGGGCAACATTTCTTTTTAGTGGTTGGCTGAGCGCTTCATGTTGCTTCTAATGACACTGAATCATTCTATGGGCAGGACCCCCCAAAATGGCAGAGTTGCTGAGAGGTAGGCTGTTCAGAAAGGAGCAGGGAAAAGCATTTCTGGAGAAATATGGGCAGGAGGATGAAGATAATAGATGTTGCTGCTCTGGGAGGAGAAAGTGGCTCCCACACTGCTCTTCTGCTGTGGCCTTGGCCTCTTTTGCCCCTTTCCTGCTGTGGCCTGGGGGGGGGGCTCTTCTCCATGCTTGGGGGGGGGGCAAATGGCACCCACCCTTCTGCTGCTCTGTATATTCCCCAGAGGCTGGTGGGGGTACCTGATTCTCCCCTCTGTGCAGGTGACCGGCATCAAGGCCCTCTATGAGTCAGAGTTGGCAGATGCCCGGAGAGTTCTTGATGAGACGGCCAGAGAGAGGGCGAAGCTGCAGATTGAAATTGGGAAGCTGCGAGCAGAACTTGATGAGCTTGCCAAGAGGTAAGGGAAGCCATGCTGCCAGGATGCTTAGGAGTGAGCATGTCTGCGCCGGAACACGTGTTGCACACAAGCTACTGTGATGTGCTTGTCCCCACCCACCAGCTGCAGGGGAAGGAAGCAGGGTGGAAAACCCTTTTCAAGCCACGAACCACCTTCTGAGGGAGCCGTCTGTGGTGAGAGGGGCTGGCCACCCACACATCAGAGATTGCTGCACACACATGTGCACACACTCCTTCCCCCACCCTTTGTGCAGGGAAGGGAAGGCATTCTCACAGTGTGAGGATGCTTTCCACCCAGGGAGAGATTCTCAAGGGACACAGAGAGAGATCTGTAGGGCTGAATTTGGACCCCAGGCTGCAGGCTTCCCAAGGCTGGTCTTGAGGCTATCTGCTTTCCCTGCCTGCTGCTTTCCAGCAGGAAAGCATTCCCTCTCCTTAAATATTGTGGAAAGAATCTGGGGGGGGGGGGAGCAGGCTGGAGAAAAGGATGCTAAGAGCCCACCACCCCACACATACACATTTTTGCTCCAAATTACACCCCCATTCCAGGAGCTGCTTCCCTGCAGAAGGTGCGGCTCTCTGGAACTGTTTGCTGCACACCTTTTGCGTGTGACATGAAGTTAGGACCAAAGTTCTCACAAGCTCTTGGTGAGTTTGTTAGCCAGCCTTCATGCTGACATGGGGAATAGATTTGGGACCCAGTGGGTGCAGATCTCCGGTTTCTTTTCAGGAATCCACGTTGAATGAAACATTCTCTGCTTGGAGCTAAAGTTGCAAGACAATGGAGCATGGACGCTAGGGTTTATCCAGGGTTAGTGTTGCTTAGAGTAGACCCACTGAAAGTAAAAGACACGGCTGACTTTGGTTGTGGGTCTCCTCTGAATAAAACTGAGTTGCTGACAAACCATTGACTTCTCCCTGGTGTGTAAATTTGACTGCTCTGCTTGTGGCCAGTGCCATTTTTACTGTCCTGGATATGAGCTTTTAAAATCCTGCGCTCGCTCAGTGGTTTGCTGCTGCATCTGAAAGTGAAATTCTGCTCTGGTCAGCTGCCAGATGCTTAGCATATCAAGGTCTTGCTTTCTGCAAACCTGGAATGAGGCTCCAAATACTTTGCCCTCTGCCTTGCACTGCCTGCGACTCAGATCAGATATTGGTTGGAGGAAGAACGAGGTTTTCTGCCCTTAAAACAAAGAAACATGCACTTTAAAAATGATGCACATGTTACTTGCCAGGTCCTTCCAAGTCAGTCCTCTGATGGGATCCTGCCTTCCTTTTTAAAAAAAATAAGATTTTAATAATAGTTTTAAAAAATACATTAAGATAAAAGAACCTAATCTGCAGGGAACTGCCATTGCAGCCAGGAGTGGAGGAAGGGCTCCCAAGCGATGCCGGAGAAGGTCCCAGCAGGAAAGGAGGGGACTCAGCGACCGGGGAAGGAAATCAGCGTTACACCAGGGAGAAAGGCGGGCAGAGGCGGGCTTCGGAGAGATGGCTCCAGGACTCTTCGCCAGAGACCAGCGGGGAGAGTACGGGTCCTCCACTGCCCACACCCACCCTGCGCAGAAGACTTCGCGCAGGGAGGCTAGGCGGAGACTATCCGTCAAGGAACTTTTATGTTGGAAGAAGTTCAGGAAACGCCCACTGATGGATTCTGCCAGTGACTGAGACAGACGCGGAATCAGGACTGTCCAGCCAGGGGAAGGTTTATCCAGGCAACCTCGCCAAGAGTGGCGGCAACTTACGCACGAGCAACCCCCAATTCCCATTACAGCAATCCGTCAGTCCTTGACGTTGCTTGTGCACAACGGCAAGACAGGCAGCACCATGAGTCAAACCGGTGGAGCAGGCGCCCAGCAGCGAGCAGCGGCACAGCCAAGTCTGGAGGAGAGAAACTGAGACTTGGAACGGCAGGTTGCTCTGTTGGTGGCGCGGCTAGACGAAAGGAGGACTCAGGATGCCCAGGGGAGGCCCACCCCCATTGCAAGGAAGGTACCAGGACTGGTGCACAAGTTTGGGGGGAACCCCCGTGACTATAATGCGTTCAGAACGGAGGTACAGTACGCTTTGGAACTGCAGTATGATGACTTCGCTGACGATGGCGAGCGGGTGGCTTATGTTTTGGGGCATCTTCAGGATGCGGCCAGGGAATGGATCAGACCCTTAATGGCAACGCAGAACGCTGCCTTAAAAGACCTGAGGAAATTTTTTGGTGCCATGGATACAATGTTTTCCAGTCAGGTGGAGCAAAGTGTGACTCGCCGAGAACTGATGGCTTGCAAGCAAGGGAGCCAAACGGGGAGTACTGGTCACGTTTTGCGATGATTATCCACAGACTGGGGTGGGATCTGAGCTCGGAACCGGTCCAAATGTTATTTGAGGAAGGGTTAGCCCCGTCGGTGAGGGACGAGCTTTCTCGCGCCCCCCCCGCCCGGAGTCGATGGATCAGCTGACCAAGGCTGTGCTTACGATTGGAGTACGCCAGGAAGCGCGGGCTCAAGAGAAGCGGGAGGGGAGGGGAGAGCGTTGGCATGACAACCGGATTCCTGAAATACCGAGGCAGCCTTCCCAGCCAGTGGAGCCAATGGAAATCGATGGCGCGCGCGCGCGCGCGCAAGGAGTTTCAAACTCCAGTGACATTCGAAAAAAGGAGGGGAAAACAGCCAAGAAGTGTTTCCTCTGCCAACAGCCAGGACATTTTGCCAGGGTCTGCCCTCAAAGAAAGGCTTGGCAAGGGATGGTGGGAGCAGCTGGCGGTGAGGAGGAGGGGAATAAGGAGCAGAAAGGGGAGGTGCCACCTCAATACGCTGATCTGCAGGAGGTCTTCAGTGAGAAGGAAGCGGATAGACTACCCCCCCATAGGCCCTTTGACTGCCAAATCAACTTACTCCCAGGGGCTCAGCTGCCGGTGGGTAAGCTGTATGCCATGTCTGACTGGGAGATGCAGGAGTTGCGGCTGTTTATTGACAAGAACCTGAAGAGAGGTTTCATAAGAGAATCAAAGGCGGTGGGGGGCAGTCAGGTGTTCTTTGTGGACAAGCGGGACACTAACCAGCCCAGATTGGTCGTAGATTACAGGGCTATGAACCTTGTGTCAGAACCCGTGACCTTCCCAATGCCCAGGATCGACGACATTTTAACAAGGGTGAGGCGGGGGGAAATTTTTACCAAATTGGACCTCAGGGGAGCGTACAATTTGATTAGGATGAGGGAGGGGGGTGAATGGAAGACCACCATGTTCACCCCTTTGGGGGCCTTTGAGTACCTACTTATGCCTTTTGGATTACAATCAGGCTCTGCCTGTTTTCAATCTTTCATGCACCACGTGTTGGGGCCCCTGCTGTACAAAAACTGCGTAGCCTTTTTGGACGACGTGTTAATCTATTCGCACGACGAGGAGCAACATGTCAGAGACGTCCGGGAAGTGCTAAAGAGGCTACAGAAGCACCAGCTGTGGGTCAAGTTGGAGAAGTGCCAGTTCCACGCCCGAGAGGTCGAGTTCCTGGGGTACAGGTTGTCGGACAAGGGCCTAGCTATGGACCCCGGCAAGGTGCAGGCGGTGCTGGAATGGAAGACCCCCAAAACCCGGAAGGACGTGCAGAGGTTCCTAGGGTTCAGCAACTTCTACCGGAAGTTCATCAAGAACTTCGCCCACTTAACCGCGCCCATCACAGTAGCAAAAGGAAGTTCGTCTGGACGGAAGATGCACAGCAGTCCTTTAAAAGGCTGAAGAAGGCCTTCGCTTCGGAAGAGCAGCTCCTGCACGTAGATCTGCAGAAGCCAATGAGGCTGGAGACAGACGCGTCAGACCGAGCCGTCGGAGCGGTACTGCTCCAGCTGGGAGACCAATCCAGCTGGAGGCCGTGTGCCTTCTTCTCAAGGAAGCTGAGCAAGTCGGAGCAAAACTACACGGTGTACGACCGTGAACTGCTTGCGATTTATGCAGCATTTCGATGCTGGAGACATTTGCTAATAGGAGTGCAGCACAAGATCCAGGTGTGTACGGACCATAAGAACCTGGAATACTGGAGGACAGCGCGGGTGCTCAACCAGAGACAGGTGCGATGGGCACAAGAATTTTCCAAGTTTTTCTTCGAGATTCGGTACGTGCTGGGAAAGGAAAACATAAGAGCAGACACTCTCTCCCGGAAGCTGGAGTACATGGAAGGAGAGGGACCACCAGAAGTCAGACATGTGATCCCCGAGGACCGATGGGTGTGTGGGGGAGTGTTGGTCGGGGGACGAGAACTAGCCGAACTTACGAGAGACGACGAGTTCGCTCAAACCAAAATCAGGGAACTCAGGGACGCAGGGGAAAACCATGGCGGTTTTGAGAAGGAAGGGGTGCTGTATTACAAGGGAGCATTGTATGTACCGGGGGAGAACTTGAGGGGTAGGGTACTCAAACAACTCCACGACAACCCAACGGCGGGGCATTTTGGTCAACACAAAACCATGTTGCTAGTCACCAGGCAGTTCTGGTGGCCACGAGTGAGGGAAGATGTACGGGAATATGTACGGGGGTGCCAGCGGGCAAAGGGGGAGAGGGCTGCACCCGCAGGGTTACTGGAACCCTTGCCCACGCCGGAAAGACCATGGGAGGTGGTGTCCATAGATTTCATGACCGATTTGCCCAAGTCAAGGGGGAAAACGGCCGTCATGGTGGTAGTAGATCTACTAACTAAAATGTGCCATTTCATAGCCTGCTCGCATGTGGTGACGGCAGAGGAAACAGCCAGGTTGTTTGTGGATCACATATTCCGGCTGCATGGCGCCCCCTTGAGGGTTTTATCCGACCGCGGGAAACAATTTACTTCCCGGTTCTGGAGGAAGCTCATGAGCCTGCTGCAAGTCGAGGTGAGCTTCTCGACGGCGAGACACCCGGAGACCAACGGGCAAGCGGAAAGAGCGAACAGTATACTCCAGCAATACCTACGCTGCTACGTCAGCGAGAGGCAGAACGATTGGGTGGAGAAACTAGCGCTGGCCGAATTTGCATACAACAACGCTGAACATGTGTCCACGGGAATGAGCCCGTTCATGGCCAATTATGGGTGTCACCCCAGGGCCTTCCCTGGGAGGGGGGAGGAAGCATGGAGTGTACCCGTGGCAGAGCAATTTGTGGAAGAAATGGAGGCCCTACACCAACAACTCAAGATGAACTTGGAACGGGCCAAGGAAACTTACAAGAGGCAGGCCGACAAGCACCGCAGGGAAGGGGAAACCAAAAGGGTTGGGGATTGGGTAACCCAGCAGGTAAACCCCGTGGCATTTAAGCTCAAGTTGCCGACCAGCATGAAATTACACCCGGTGTTCCATAGGTCTCTCCTCTCACCATACAGGGAGGGACGGGAATTTCCGGGGCGAGAGGGAGAAGTCCCCATACACCCACAGGTGGAGGAGAGGGAACTTCGCAGTCAAGCCCCGGAAATACTCGACTCTAGATGGCGAGGGCGCCGGGTGGAGTACCTGGTGGCCTGGGAGGGCGAACCAGAGTCAGAAAACACGTGGGTTCCCGCGGAGGCCATCAGGGATGAGTATCTTAGGGAGGAGTTTCACAACAGGTTCCCAAGGAAACCCAAACCACTAGCAAGATTCTGGGAGGAGCAATTTGGAGTCACAGAAGATGAAGAGGATTTTGTGGGTTTTTCGGCCTCTGAAGGGGAGGGAGGAGAGGTGTCAGATGGAGAGGAATCGGACTGGGAAGGTTACCCCGCGGGAGGAGATAGGTGCAGGTGGGAAGCAGAGTTTGAATCATCAGAGGATGGGGGCAGTTCCTTCAGGGGATTCCCCGCATCGTCGGCCGAGGAAAGGGACGAGATTGGGTCAAAGGAGCGGGCCGGAGGTGGAGGGGGTCCTGGGGGGGAGGTGGATGTCAGGGAACTGCCATTGCAGCCAGGAGTGGAGGAAGGGCTCCCAAGCGATGCCGGAGAAGGTCCCAGCAGGAAAGGAGGGGACTCAGTGACCGGGGAAGGAAATCAGCGTTACACCAGGGAGAAAGGCGGGCAGAGGCGGGCTTCGGAGAGATGGCTCCAGGACTCTTCGCCAGAGACCAGCGGGGAGAGTATGGGTCCTCCACTGCCCACACCCACCCTGCGCAGAAGACTTCCGCGCAGGGAGGCTAGGCGGAGACTATCCGTCAAGGAACTTTTATGTTGGAAGAAGTTCAGGAAACGCCCACTGACGGATTCTGCCAGTGACTGAGACAGACGCGGAATCAGGACTGTCCAGCCAGGGGAAGGTTTATCCAGGCAACCTCGCCAAGGGTGGCGGCAACTTACGCACGAGCAACCCCCAATTCCCATTACATAATCTAAATAAGAACAAAACAGAAAGGGGAAAGAAATCACAGTGTCCTTTCTCAAAATCAACCCTTAACTCTTGTCTCACACAGAAAGTGAGCAGCCTTCCCAGCTTGCCCCTGAGAGCTTTCCTTCTCACAATCTTTTACCTGGTTTTTTTTCAAAAATTTTTTTTAACCTGTTTTATTAAATTTGCTTTGTAACATAACATTATTATTTACTATAAGACAAAGAATATAAAACAAAATTCATACTACAGTGCATAACTGCATAACGTTAATATATATGGTTTCTGGAAAAAAGGCTTACATAACAAAATCAATTCAATCAATCAATTTTTTTTTTAAAATAAAAAATTCCTCCAGCCCCCTGCCCCCGGTCAGGCCTTCCTTCTTCATCCATGTACACAGTCTGTTCATTCGAGCTTGTATGTTAGGATTGGCTTCCCCCCTTACAGTTTCTGTAAAATGCCCATTTGTGATTTTTTGGCATTTATTTTCCGATCTATCCTCTGCCACTATATGTGCAAATATTTCTCATTGTACGTATTCAAATACATAATCGTTCCATTTTTCCATATTCCATTTGGCCTTTTCTTTCCATCCCAGAGCAATAACTGCCATTCCAGCTAGAATCATAATCTTGTACAACTCTTGCTTATTACTTTTTACTTTATTTCCCAGTATTCCCGAAAATAACAAATCCCTATTAACTTCTATGTTTATTTGAAATAATCCAAAAATTACCTTTGTAATCTTTTGCCAATATTCCGTAATCAGATTACATTCCCACCACATGTGTGAATATAGTCCTTTTTCCTGACCACAATGCCGTCATTTGGGACTAAACCCTTTCACTATATACACCATTTGTGCCAGAGTTCTATACCATTTTAATAAAAAAATTCTACTTAATTCTTTATACTTTTCTATTCTAATATTTATATTCTTCATCAGTTCTTGGGCCTTGTTTGGATGGCTCATACCTTCCTGCTCCCATTTAATCTGAATTATCCTTTTCATTCTTTGTCGCTTATCATCAGTTTATATAAGATCCCTGCTATCCCTTTCTCCGTTATTTGTCTTTTGTTCAGCACCATATCTATTTTCATTTCTGTCCTCATTGTTTCCTCTGCTGTTCCTGTTTTTATTAAATCATAAAGTCCTTGCACTTTCAGCCAATATTGTTTTCCTATTTCTTCTAAAAAAACCTTTTTTTGTAATTAAATTCCCTTCTTCATCAAACATATCTTTTAATTTATAAAATCCCTGATCTTCTAATTTCTTCCGGCAACCCGGTTCCCTTTGACTCTCCTGCATATATTTTAATGGCGTCCACCTTGAGTATGTTGGCATCCATTTTGTTTTCCAATTCTTCCAAATTCCTAACGCAGTTTTCCTTGGTCCTATTGTCTTCTTAAAAGCCGTATTAAGATCTCTATTAAATATCCCTTCTCTTCCTATTCCTTCATTTATTTCATTCTCCAGCCTTATCCATTTAATCCCATCCTTATATCCAACATCTATTAGATTTTTCAATTGGAATGTTTCATAGTAAAATTCTTAAGTTCGGTATTCCCCATCCCATCTCTTCTTGAGATGAATAATTTACTATGTCTGAGGTTCTAACTCTTTTACTTCCAAAAATCCAATTTTTAAATACCTTATTCCATGTTTTGAACCATATTTTCCTAATGGGTAGTGTAATTACTTGAAATAAATATAATAATTTCGGTACCAGAAAGATTTTAACTGCTCTAACCCTACCTAGAATATATAAATTCTTATTTTTCCATGATTTTATATCCTTCTTGATCTTCCTTCATGCTTCTTTGTAATTTACATCTGAAATCCCTGCAATATTTTTAATAATATTTACCCCCAAGTATTTAATTTCCCCCCTATTGATATCCATCTTTCTCATTTTTGCAATTTCCTTCTCTTTATTTACATTCCAAAATAAAATTTCAGACTTCTCCAGATTTACTCCCAATCCTGACTCCTCTTTAAAGTCCTTCAGGATTATCATAAGTTCTCTTACACCCTCTAAGGGACAGTCTTTGACCTTGGGAGGTCTTCCCTTCCCTGCTTCTCACTCAGGATCCTTCCACTATCCAGTAGGACCCTGCCTTCTCTTGGACAATGTACCCCACAAAGCAGGATCCTGACATGTGTGGACTTAACGAGGTACGGTGGTACCTCGGGTTAAGAACCTTGCTTCAGGATGAGAACAGAAATCGTGCTCCGGCAGCGCAACGGCAACAGGAGGCCCCATTAGCTAAAGCGGTGCTTTAGGTTAAGAACGGACCTCCAGAATGAATTAAGTACTTAACCCGAGGTACCACTGTGTATACTCTATGTCCACACACCCAGAATAAGCTACTGAGGAATGACACTATTCTACCAGACGCAAAAGTCTGTAAAAGCTTAAGGTCCGAGTGCTCTGGCCTCCATGGGGATGGGTGACCCACTGTGGCAGCCCAGGTGAGGGTGAGGTTTGGAAAGGTCTGGGAATCTGTTGAGTTGGCGACAGTTACTTTTCCCAGTAGCTAGGATCTCAAGGTTGATGTTACAGGTGCTAGTTTCTGTGGAGGTCCCCTTTCCGGTGAAGTGGCAGCAAAGGGGTCCTTTGGTTGGACCTGTTAGGTGAGTATTGGTGAGTAAGGTTCAAAGCAGTTAAGTTCCAGGAGGCAATGTCTCCAGAGCGGTATTGTTCCAGCATTACAGCTACTGGTACTAGTGGAAGACTTTGTTGGAGGTGGCTGGGTGCGTGAGCGCAGATCCAACACTTCTGGTAGGGAGTTTCCTTAGCCACCTGACCAAGAAGTTGGATGTAGGAGTTCTGTTCCCAGGACGAAAGGAGGTCTTGCCCTAGGAAAGAAGGGTCAGCGCCAAGTTGTCAAGGTGCAGTGCCAATTGGGTGTAATGGGTTGGTGGTGTTCAGGAGGTGTCTGTCCTTAGCAATTCCCCCATACCTCAAAGGGCCAGCATTGTCCTACACAGGGGTTTGGGAGGGGCTTATGGGGTGGTACCAGCCTTCTAAGTGCTCTGCCACTTTCCAGTCCCGAGTAAGTCCGAGATTCCATAAGCAACAGAATCGTCTTAGGCAAAGTCCTTGCAGCTGAGGTTTCCTTAGTTCAGGGGTCATATAAAGACATTGGAAGCAAAGATCAGATTTTCGGAGGGGTGGTGAGAATCTGTATAAGTGTGGGTAGCCCCTCCGGTTTCAACCTCGGTCCAATTCGGGTGTTTGGAGATCTCCCCCTGACCATAAAGTAGATAGGTCCCGTTGGTGCACCTCAGGTGGTAATACTGATGGTCAAGGGTGAGAATGGCAGACCCCTGTATAGAGTTCCTAGTACTGGGTACTACTAAGTTTGGGTAGTAATGAGTGGCGCAACAGAGTTCGTGATTCAGGGAGACAGAAGCTTGTAGATTCAGAGCTTGTAGGGCAGCGGCTGAAGAAGGAACAAAAAGGGTTTTCTTGTGTGAGTTTCTTGTGGCTGATTAGCTGCTCTCCCTGTGCAAAGGTCAGGGGGCAGGGCTTCTGTTGAGGTAGGTGATTAGCTGTGGGAGGAGTTGTCTCATTGGTATTCCCTGAAGTTGTGCTTTTACTATCTCCCTCTTAACAAACTCCCAGCCATCATGAACTCCCTTTCCTTTTAGTATTACTGTCCATGGGATCTCACCCAGCACTTCCCTAAGTTTTATGAAGTCGGCTTTCTTAAAGTCGAGAAATTGAGTCCTAGTATGCTTGGCTGCTCCTTTCCGCTGTATAGTAAACTTCAGAAGAGCATGATCACTCGCGCCTAATGATCCTTCCACTTCTACCCCACTAACCAGGTCATCAACATTGGTTAGGACCAGATCTAAAATGGCTGTTCCTCTTGTTGCTTCTCCCACTTTCTGGACAATGAAGTTGTCTGCAAGGCCAGTGAGGAATCTGTTTGACCTTATGCTCTTGGCTGAGTTTGACATCCAACAAATATCCGGGTAATTGAAGTCCCCCATTACTACTATCTCCCTTCCTTTTGCATGCTTGGCCATCTGTTCCAGGAAGGCATCATCTATGTCCTCCGTTTGGCTTGGGGATCTATAGTAAACTCCCACAATGAGGTCACTGTTATTCTTCTCTCCCTTAATTTTGACCCAAATGCTTTCACTTTGGCTTTGAGTAGGGCGTGTTGCGGTTAGGAGTTGTGGTGGTGATGGTTCCTGGATGTTGTTGGGTTGCTGAGCTGAACAGGCGTTGTTGACTGGTGGCTTTTACAGAGCGTTCGGTTAGGTGGCCATTTGTGTCGAGTCTAGGCTGTGTTTTAAGAACTTCTCTGGGGTTCACATGGTCACCTCAGCAGTGCCACCAGAGTGGGGGGTAGGTAAGCTGACAGGCGTGTAGACCAACAGACAGACAGTCACATAAAAAGGGGGTGGGTTAACAGACAGAGATGCGAGAGACCAGAGGAGTGGGCCAAGGGAAAAGTGTGTTTGAGGGGGGTTATTTGTGGGTGCACCCATGTGTACACACCTGCACACTTATATACGCTAAAGGGATACTAGGGTCCAATGAAGGTGGAAGGCGGGGTTAAGAACAGGAACAGGACCAGACACAACAGAATACAGTGGTGCCTTGCAAGACGAACACCTCGCAAAACGAAAAACTCGCAAGACGAAAGAGTTTTCCGTTTTGGAGGTGCTTCGCAAAACGAATTTCCCTATGGGCTTGCTTCGCAAGAAGAAAGCCAACAGGGAAATCTCCGCCGGCCTTCAGAAGAGGTCCTGGACCTCTTCTGAAGGCCGGCGGGGGGCAAAAGTCTTTGCTCCCCCCGCCTGCCTTCCCGGGACAGTGGAGACTTCTCCGCTGTCCCGGGCGATCTGAAAATGCTGGCGGGTGGCAGCGAACGCTGCGCTGCAGCCCGCCATCATTTTAAAAGCCCCCGGGACAGCGGAGACTTCTCCGCTGTCCCGGGCGATCTGAAACTGCTGGCGGGCGGCAGCGAACGCTGCGCTGCAACCCTCCAGCATTTTAAAAGCCCCCGGGACAGCGGAGACTTCTCCGCTGCCCCAGGGCGATCTGAAACTGCTGGCGGGCGGCAGCGAACGCTGCGCTGCCGCCCGCCAGCATTTTAAAAGCCCCCGGGACAGCGGTGGTGGGAAGAAAAGCCCTTGTCCCCCCCCCCCAGCCTTCAGAAGAGGTCGGGGGACAGACTGTCCCCGGACCTGGTCTGAAGGCGGTTTCCATAGGCACACATTGATTGATTTTCAATGCATTCCTATGGGAAACCGTGCTTCGCAAGAAGAAAAACTCGCAAGAAGAAAAAACTTGCGGAACGAATTAATTTCGTCTTGCGAGGCACCACTGTATAGGCAAAGGGTGGAGGGAAAAGAGAAAGAAGAGAAAAGAGAGAAGAAACAAAGAAAAAGAAAAGGAGGGAAGAAGGCGAGATTAGAGTAAAATAAAAGGGAGGGGGGAAGACAGAAAGGGGGAAAGAAAGAGAGAAGAAGAGAAAGTAGAGTAATAACAGTGGTTATAGATTGCAGTGATTTAGCTATAGTACGAGAGGGGAAAGTATACTACAGTGGTATGTGTGTAAGTGTATGTGTTTTCTTTAAAGGGGGGGGAAGGGGGCGGGGATGTAGAGAGGGAGGGGGAGAGAAAAAGAGAAGGAAGAGGAGACATGGGAAGAAGAAGAGGGGGTGGAGAGGGAGAGGTAACTGTAGCTGTGGCAGTGGTGTGGGGAAAAAATTTGTTTTAAAGGAGGGGGTGGGGGGGAGAGAGGGCTCCCCCTTCAAAAACAGACCGACACACAGGCTCTCCTTCTTTCTTTTTTTTTATACTAATTTTTATTGATTTTCAAATATACATCTAATTCCATATCAAAATTTTTCACAAATTATCTCTTTTGGACTTCCTTCAGCTTCTCTGACAATCATCCATATTTAATTTTTGATTACACATTCCCTTATTTAGTATTGCCTTTAAGTATACCCTCCCAATCATATTTCATTTTGACAATACTCCTCAAATTTCACAGAACTTCTTGAAACCTAACCAGCGTTGTTTGCTCATCACATATACTTTTCAGATACTCGACAAATTTTCCCCAGTCCTCGATGAACTTTTGGTCACGTAGATATCTGATCTTCCCAGTTAATTTGTCCAGTTCTGCATAGTCCATCAGTTTCATTCTCCATTCTTCGAGCATCGGTAATTCCTCCTGTTTCCATTTTTGGGCCAATAATATTCTTGCTGCTGTTACTGCGTATTGGCAAAGTTTACAGTCCTTTCTATTTATTTCATTTCCTACCATTCCTAAAAGAAAAGCCTCTGGTTTCTTTACAAATGTATATTTTAACATCTTTTTCAATTCATTATATATCGTCTCCCAGAAGCCTTTCACTTACAATCCCACCACATATGATAGAATGTCCCTTTTTCTTTACATTTTCAGCACTTATTACATGTCTTAAACATTTTCGCTAATTTTGTCAGTGTAATGTACCATCTGTATACCATTTTCATAACATTTTCCTTTAACACAGTACATGCTGTGAATTTTAAATTTTCCTTCCATACCTTAATCCAGTTATCAAACTGTATATTATATCCAGATGTCCACAAGCCTTCCGTGCCCAGCGGGAGGTCCCGCCGGGCGCGCAAGGCTTGGGGCGGCAGCCCGAAGCACGGGGCGCGCTGCAGAGCACGCCCCATGCTTCGGGCAGGTGTCTTCAAGCCTTGCGCGCCCGGTGGGAGCTCCCGGGCTCGCAAGGCTTGCGGATAGCAGCCTGTTCTGGGGCCGGGGAAGCTCAGGCTTCCCCAGCCCCGCGGCTGGGGGGGGGGGGGAAATAATTTTTTAAAATTCATTCCCCCCCAAAAAAAACCCCAAGGTGCGTCCTATGGGCCAGTGTGCCCTATAGGGCGAAAAATACGGTAATTTCCAAATGTGGCCGTTCCCCACAAATCTAGGAGGTAGTTTTCCTGTCACCCTTTGTGTGCGTGTATATATGCACGCGAAAGACACAGAGGTCACATGTTTGCTATGCAGGAACACTTCCCTTGCTGTCTGTCAGTTCGGCTGTGATTGCTAGAGGCAGAACGACCTGGTGCTGCAATGCTTTGAGAAGGTGCTCTGCCCATAGCCCCAGGGTGAGGAGGGGCCAGATCTTCCAGGAGTTTGTTACAACTCGGATGACAGCGGAAGCTGCTTTTGAGTCTTCCTTTCTTTCCCTCCTTAGCTACAAAAAGAAAGATGGGGAGTGGTCCACATCTCAGGGCCGCATCAAGGAGCTGGAAGTCCTCTTCCATCGGAGTGAAGCAGAACTCACGGCAACCCTGACAGAGAAGCGCCACCTGGAGGCGGAGGTGGCCGACCTGCGTGCACAGCTGGCCAAGGTAAAGGGGGGGGGGTTACCACAGCAGAGGCAGAGAGCACCCTGAGAAGCAGCAGGGAAGGGGCCGCCTGCAGTCGCTCCATAGGCATCATCTTCATTCCTGGTTCCCGATTTCCTGATCTCAGAATAGCCCGGCTGCAGGTCAGCTGTGTGCAAGGGCCTCCCTTGTCTCTGGGCTGAGCTCCTGCTGCTTTGAGTCTCTTGCTGATGCTAAGATGCCAAAATGAAGTCCCAGCACCAGGTTCCTTGGCTCCAGTAGTCTGGCAGCATGAGGAAGCCAGAGGCTGTTTCCCTCATGGCCTACTTGGAACCATGGGAGTCCTTGGCTGAGTCCTTGGGGTTGCCCCAAACTTGAACAAGGCCTAAGAAATGCTGGGGTTTCAGCACCTGCCTGTAGCCGAAGGGACACGTTGGCAGGTTTCATCCCTCCCCCCTCCCCCCCACCATTTCTCACTCCAGGAGCTGTGTGGAAGCTGTTCCTCTCTGGACCAAATTATTCTTGGTCAGATGCTGAAATTTGTCCTCCTGTTTGCTCTTATGGTGCTAATGTGCCACATGAGGCTCATCTTGGACGGGGACAGGGCTTCTCTAGGAGTTGCTGACTGCTGGTGTCTGTTTTGGGGGTGGAGGCACAGTATTTGGGACTCCCTCCACCTACATGGTTGAAGTGTAACTCCTTCCACAAGGAGTACTCATAGTCAGTATTTGCATGTCTAAATTGGGAGGCCAGTCTGCGGCAGTGCTGCCAACAGCATAAGGTGCTGTGCGAAGTGCCTTCTCAGAGCCCCTAGCCACCCTGCTTGGTTGCATCCAGCAAGGCTGCGGAGGCCTTGGCTCTGAATGGGCTTGGAAAAGGCACAGTCAGAATTAGGCCCCAATGCAGCTGCTAGAACTGCATGTGTGAATTGAGGCTGACCATGTCTCGTGTTGAGCCAAGAGGTTGGGCAGGCAGTGGGAAGTGTGCAGGACCCATCTCCAGCTCGACTCCCCTGGACATTTGGACACTTGCTCTCCTTTCACACTCTGCCTTCAATGCCTTTCCCAGTCAGAAGATGGTCACGCTGTGGCAAAGAAGCAGCTGGAGAAGGAGACTCTGATGCGGGTGGACCTGGAGAATCGCTGCCAGAGTCTGCAAGAGGAGCTTGACTTCAGGAAGAACATTTTTGAAGAGGTAGAACCTGCTGCTGCTGCTGGGTTGCTTGGGCTGCGGCTGCCATTGGGTGGGGTGGGGTGAGTGGGCAGGGAGGGAGAGGAGACAGGGCGCCCTTCTCCATCACGGTCCTGCTGGGTTTGAGCTGTGAAGGAGAAGGGTCCCGTTGAGCATGCCAGGGAAAAGTAGCCACCTATCCTGCTGTTGGTGTTCCTCGCATTTGTCCCCACCAGGAGCGTTTTCCCTGATGCCTTTTTTGCTCTGGTCACCAGGGAGCAGGGTGTGCACCCAAGGAGCTTCATTTCTTTCCTCCGAGTCCCTCTCTTATGCTGGAGGCACTTGTGTGACCCTGTATTGGTGGTGGGGGAGCAGGAGTCCCTCCAGACCCCAGCTGGCAGCTCAGAGGTGCAAAGGGCAGGCTTGGTCCAGCACCCAGATCACTCCCCAGCCCAGATCTTGGGGCTGGATGTGAGGTGGGGACGGTGGCACCTGATGACTGGATTTCCTGGATGTCTGCAGTGGGTCATGCCCACCCTTGGGACCTGCTGCTTTGGGGCTGGGAGGCAGGAGACCTCTCCTACCACCCAATTCCCTCTTGAGGTTTCCCTGCATTTTATGAATCTTCCTGGAATAGGCATTTGCCAGCACTCTCCACCCCGAATGGGCGTGAGAAAGTGAGTGTGATGATGTACCTCTCAGTCTTCCTGTTGTGTTTGGGCTGGTGTTACCTGGACGGGGGCCTTGAGGGGTGGTCCTTGAGGGCCTTGGTTCCTGCAAGGGGTCTTGCGAGCCTGAGCCCTGGCCTGGGTTTGCTCCCCATTCCCAGGAGGTGCGGGAGACACGGAAGCGGCACGAGCGCCAGTTGGTGGAGGTGGATAGCAGCCGCCAGCAGGAGTGCGAGTCCAAACTCTCCCAGACGCTAGAAGACCTTCGCCAGCAGCATGACGAGCAGGTCCGGCTGTACAAGCTGGAGGTGGAGCAGACCTATCAGGCCAAGGTGAGGGAGGAGGCAGATGCTGAGAGGGCTGGGAAAGGCTTGACGTGGGAGGGGGCTGCTGTCCATTTGGCCTTGCACTCCTTCCACGTCAGCGGCCAGGAGTGCTTCTGGGCAGCTCTGTTCAAGGGGCTTCAGGAGCTCCCTCCTCCTGGAATCTGTTGCTCTCTGTGGTGCTCCTTGGCGTCGGGGGCTGGGGGGGGAAGTGCCCAGTGCCTTGTACAGCAGATCTCCAGGCAGAAGAGCCCTGGGAGCAGTCTGACGCTTTCCTCCATCTCCCGTCAGCTGGAGAATGCCAAACTCTGCTCCGAACAGAACAACAAAGCAGCCAGTGCTGCTCGGGAGGAGCTGAAGGAGGCCCGCCTGAGGATTGAATCTCTCAGCTACCAGCTTTCAGGGCTGCAGAAGCAGGTGAGGTAAAGGCAGCCTCTCACACGCCCTTCTGCCATCCAGTCTCAGCTCTGGACTGGCCGGGGCTGTCCTGGTCCCACAAAGCTACCTTGTACTGCGTGTGCCCTTTTATACCTCCCGGAGAAGTTCCTGTGTTTATTTGTAGTAACTCCTTTCAGCTCAGGACAGTGTTTCTCGTATGGGATTGTTCAAGTGTTCCTTTCCAGTCGATTGTTTCTGAGCCAGGCCTTCCCTGTGGGGTTGGCCCTGCCCTTGGGCTGGGTGAGGGAGGGGCTGCTTGCACAGTGCTTTGGCCCTAGCCCCCCTTTCCTTTCACAGTGCCCTTCCACCCGGGAGGCTTTCTCTCTCTGGGTCCCAGGCCAGCGCTATTCTTTCTCCTGCAGGCAAACGCCGCAGAAGACCGGATACGGGAGCTGGAGGAGCTGATGGCTGGTGAGCGAGAGAAGTTCCGGAAGATGCTGGACGCCAAGGAGAGGGAGATGACAGAGATGCGGGACCAGATGCAGCAGCAGCTGATGGAGTACCAGGAGCTCCTGGATGTCAAGCTGGCCCTGGACATGGAGATCAGCGCCTACCGGAAGCTCCTCGAAGGGGAAGAGGAGAGGTACGGAGGGAGGAAGCAGGGAGAGAGAGGAAGGAGCAGAGCGCGCATGGGTGCTACTCTGTGTTGGGCAGTGGCGCCAGCAGCTTGGTTCTTTGGCTGGATGGGCTGCAGGCCCTTCCCTCACTGCTCTTGCCCGCTGACCCTCGCCTGCCTTTCCCCGCCAGGCTGAAGCTGTCCCCCAGCCCCTCAGCCCGTATCACTGTCTCGCGGGCCACCTCCTCGTCCAGCAGCGGCATTTCCGCCACCCGCTCCTCCCGGGGGAAGCGGAAGCGCCTGGAAATAGCAGAGGAGCTCTCTGGCAGTGGCTCCAGCAGGTTGGGCACCAGGAGCAGCAGTGCCGGCAGTAGCAGCGCCTTCCAGACTTCCCAGCAGGCTTCTGCCAAGGGCAGCATCAGCATCGAGGACGTGGACCCAGAGGGGAAGTATGTTCAGCTGAAGAACTGCTCTGACAAGGTAGGCTGCGGGAAGAGAGGTCTTGGCTCAGAAGCGCTGTTGGGGCCTTCAGGCTTCCTTCCTTGCCTGGCCTGGCCCTGGGGCTGGTTTTGCTGCTCCCTGAGTCCCGCTGCTTCTCCCTCAGGATCAGTCTCTTGGGAACTGGAGACTGAAGAAAAAGATTGGCGAGGGAGAAGAGATGGCTTACAAATTTACCCCAAAATATGTCCTCCGGGCTGGGCAGGCGGTCACAGTAAGTCATGGCTCTTTCCTCGGGAGAAAAGGCCTCCCCATTGGAAGGGAGGGTATTGGTTGCCCAGTATCCAGAGACCTGCTCACGCTCTGCCCACCTTCCGTGCCCAACGCAGAACCTCCTTGCTTGTTTCCTGCAGCCTGTGGAGAAAAGGCTTCCTGCGACTGGGGGGGTGGTCCCTGCAGGAAGCCCAGATGCCTCTGCCACTTGGAGGGCTGGCCATTGGGGTCAGCTTCGAGAGCTGCTCCCTCTGGTGTGGTGAAGGATCAAGGGTGCCCTGCCTGTGAATGAGGGAGTCTCTTTCTTGCTAGATCTGGGCAGCTGATGCTGGGGTGGCCCACAGCCCACCTTCTGTCCTTGTGTGGAAGCACCAGACCAGTTGGGGCACCGGGACCAGTGTCCACACCTACCTGGTGAACTCTGATGGAGAGGTAGGTCCTCCAAAGGGGGGCACTGTGGGGTGCTGGAGAAGCCAAATAGTGAAGGAAAGGTTGCCTTGCTTTTGATGCAAGGACATGACAAAGAAGCTGCCTTTGAGCATTCACTGAGCACCTGCTACACTCAACATGAGCTGTGTTTCTCCTACTTCTTCTCAGGAAGTTGCTGTGAGGAGTTTGACTCAGTCATCTGCTGTGCTGCAGGACAACGGGGAGGAAGATGAGGAGGCAGAGTTTGGGGAGGAAGACCTCTTTCACCAGCAGGTAGCTGGAAGAAAAAACACTTCCACCCACCCACCAAGGGTTGAATCGATTGGGGCCTGACTGCAGCCATGGTTTGGGGGTGGTTCCAAGGAGACAACGGGGTACCTTGGTCTCTCCCAAGGGGCAGTTTCTCTCTCTCTCTCTCTCTCTCTCTCTCTCACACACACACACACACACACCGAGGCTGAGCAGCTTAGGCCCAGCCTTTTAGTTATCAAAGGTAACTAAAGGAGTTGGGAGTTGACTCTGCTCAAGAAGGGAAAGTGAAGAAATTGGCCAAGTCAGGAGTCTCTTCCTCCCTGGGGTGGCAGAGGGAGCGTTCCTGGGTCTTGACTCACTTTGAAAAGGGGAGGACTTGTGAGGGTAGATTGTTAGAGGGAGGGACTCCCAGCTGCTCATCTCTGCTGTGGGTGGTGCCCAGGAGCTGCTCTTCTTTCCTTCCTGCACCCAACTGGCTGTGGCACACACACCCTGCCTCTCTCTAGGGTGGTCGGTCCCCAAGTGGTAGAAGCTGCTAAGAGGACAGCTAGGCTGAGCTCTATCCAAGTTGCCTCTCTGATCTTTAGCCAGGGCAGGAGAGAGGGTTCTGCCGGGGCCACCTGGGGAGCTTCCTGATGCCCCTTCTTCCTTCTCTATCTCCAGGGGGATCCTAGGACCACCTCCAGGGGCTGCACCGTCATGTGAGAGGAAGGGAAACCGTCTCTGCTCGTCTTTTCTCCTTTTTTTGCTCTGCCCAGGGACTCTGCCCAGAGTCACTGAAACTATTTTTATACATTGCATATGATCACTCCTTTTTTTCTTTCTTTCTTGGAGATGGTTCCTTAGTAAACTTCTTAAAGAGAGAACTTGAATCAGCCAGAACTGCCACCATCTTTTGAAGATTTGCTTTCCCTTTGCAATGCCCATGGTCTACTTTGTTGTCTTACTTGCAAGCCAAAGAGTGATGCGGCTCCAGGAGTTTCCAGGGAAGAGAAAGCATGGCTGAAGTTGTCACTCTGGAGTGGACAGTCTGCTTCTCTGGCCCTCCTGTTCTTGTACTGGGGGGAGGTGGTCAAGCGGTGACCCTGGGTGTAAGCCTGCCTGTGCCCTCAGGGGCAACCCCAGTGGTTGTGCAGATAAAACCAGGTGGCAAATGTGAGGATTAATGATATTTTCATGCCATTGACCCTAGGTGTGCCTCAGAAGGCCTGGAGCTCCTAGGACAGAATGACTCTTGAAACAGTTTGGGCAGCTCTGTGGAGCATGGAGGTCTCAGAAGCTGAGATGAAGTGAGAAGCACTGATTTAAGGCAAGGCTTGTTTGAAGTCATTGCAGAACTTCCTCTGCCTAAGTTCTGCTGCCATGCTTTCAAGCAGGGAACAATCCTAACCATGTCTACTCGGAAGTAGGTCTTGTTGATTTCAGTGGGGCTTACTCCCCAAGTGAGGTTAAGATTGCTGCTTCCTTGCGGAATGACCCTAGAAACAGGGTTGTATCAAATCAAGTCAAAGGCCCACTGAATCCAATGGATGCAACTTACTTGAAGGCCAGCCCTTACGAAGTCTAGATTTTGTGGGAACTGTTTTTGCCCTCAAAATCCAGAGTTGAGCCCTCACACAAGACGTGTCGGATGCTGAGATTCCGCTTGGAGGTCTGTGTTGCTCCATCCTCTGCAGCAAAAAACCAGAAGCGACTTGTCTGCTTGTCTTGCCACTGGAGACCAGTGGTGGGTGGGGATGTGGGACGTCTTCTGCCGAGTCCCTCTTCCGTGCAGCTCGCTCCACACTGCCCAGAGGGGGCAGAGGCAAGCTCAGTGTTGCACTGTGAGCAGTTGCCCCATGCCTCAATGGGTCCCTCCCATTGGGCAGCCTTGCAAGTTCCAGGGTGCTTTGTTTGGAAGGGGAGTTTAGGGAAGATGCTGCCGCTGCTTACTCTGCCCTGATCTGCACCACCTCCCAGAATGAGAGGACAAGGTATGGGCAGGTAGGTGATAAGTATTTGGAGCAGGTGGGCAGTGACCCCCTCCTAGGGCAGCTCAGCTTCTCCCCACCCCACCCTTGGTCTTGCAGAATCCTTGGCACAGCTGTTCTCCACCAAAGAAGCTGCCTTGGCTGAGCAGCACCTGTCCAAAGGCTGAGCAGCACCTGTCCCGGCAGCCCTGGATCCCCTTGAGGGGCAAGCAGGGCTGCGTCTGGGGCAGAGTTAGTGGCGCCAGCAAGCAGCATATCCCACATGCAGCAGTGAGGGGTCGGAGCTCCTGCCACCCACTCCTGGGACCCCAGGGCTCTGGCTCAGCCCATGATGCTTTTAGTGGCACGTGTACAGAGAGGAGATAGAGCCCTGCAGATATTCTGGTTCATAGGGTCTTGTGGGGAGGGTGGGAGGGTTGCCGGGCAAGGCTTTGGTGCAGAGCAAGTTGGGTGGGAACGGATGGGTTGGGGAACAAAATGTCCTACTTTATATTTAAAAATAAAAACGAAAAAACCAGAGGTGCTAATATTCCACAGGTATTTTAATGATGCCACGTGGTAGAGAAGCATATTAGATTTAGAAGTTGAACTCTGTTTCATGGAGCCACTTGTGGAAAGCATTCCTTTTGGAAGTATGGCTTCTGCCTCCCCCTCTACCGCATGACGCTCCTTCTGCTCAGCTTGACCAGGGGGCTGAGGGTGTTTGCCATAGACATTGCTCTCTTGTCCCTCTGAATTCTGTTTCTCAGGTCCGGCTTACAAGCTTCTTGGCCACCTGCTGTGCTCACAGCTGCTCTTCCAAGGCCAGTCTCCTTGTTCCTGTGAATACTAAAGATGTGAAGGTGCAAATGTGCTACTGGGCTAAGCAGGCTGCTCTTCTTGTGCTGGCCTGAGCCAGAGGGGAGGAGGAGGGGGTTCCTGACTGCTCTGCAAAGCTGAGCCAGGGACCTGAGCAGAGTCCCCAAGTGCTGCTGTTTGCCATGCACTTAGGGTGGCCACCGGCTGTGGAGGGCACCCTCCTCTTGGTCTCCCTGAACCCCCCCCCCCAAACCGCCGTTCCAGAACAGTTGCTGTGAAAATGCCAAGGCCAGTGTCAACTGCTCCCTGCACTGTCTCCCTCGGGCTCGGGCTGTGTCAGGGAGTGCAGAACCAGAACCAGGAGCTGAGCGCTGTGAAAAGCCTTCAAAGGGCCGAGCCCAGCAGCGTCCAGCCTTTACGATCAGGACGACCTTGGCTAGGGTCCCACAAGGTTGATGTCCCTCACCTCACTTTGAGCTGTGTTCAGCCCGGATGGATCTCATCCCACCAATCTAGTGGTCCCCAAATCCCACTTTCTGTCTCTAGGTGGGAGCCCATCTGAGAGGCCAGTTCCCTCCCGGCCTCAGTTTCCACTCTGTTTGCTCCCACTGGGGAGTGGAGGTGTTGGGCTGCAACCTGAGAGACAGAATGTTTGGGGGCGGGGTTGCCCTTAGAAAAAGCAAATTTATATTCTCTCTGAGCTGTTATTCACATATGGTTATTAGAAAATTTTAATGCTGCCTTGAAATGCTAAAGTCTAGAAAGCAAACCCTTAAAAAGATGTGGAAAACCTCTGGGTTGCTTGCTGGGGGATGGGGGTGAGTCTTTGCTTCTCACCATAGCAGTGGGATGACTGAGCATGTTTCCGCTTCCTGGTGTCTTGGGCAGACTGCTCTGTGGGCGAGCAATAAGCTATTTGAATCTCTAAAGAAGTGTTGCAAACTTTGCCTCTCTTCATTCAGAAAGGATTTCCTTATTATAACTTTTATTTTTGTAGAGTGAATTTCTGACTTGCAGGTTTTGTTCATGAAGCAGCTGTTCTGCATGGTGGCAGGAAGGACTCGGAGTGCATGCTGCGGAAGAGATGGCGTTGGCATTGCCCATCCTTTGGAGGAAACTGATCTAGACGTTAGCATTTCAAATTTGTTTTGCTTTATTATGGATATGCATGCCAAATTCTGTCTTTTTCAAGGATTTGTAATATACCTTTTTTGACTGGAAACCTTTTGTACGAAACACTCCAATAAATGTTTTGCATTTTTACCTGGTGTCATTGTGGTAAACTCCTGTGAAGCAAAGGTTTTACTATTATAGGTTATGATGTTAGGGAAGCTGAGCCTCAGAGAGACGGGCTAACTCACAGCCACCAAATGTCTTTGTGGCTTCAAACTGCTGTACCAAAAGCCAATTTCTCCACAAAGGAGTGGTGAGCAAGAAAGGTTTCTGTCCAGCTTGGATGGGTTTGAATGGCAAGGGTTTACCATGCGCCTGTAGGAATATCCCTGGCCAGCAGAGCAGCATTGCATGCAAACTGGTTCTGTGCGCACTGTTCTTCAGCCTGATCCAGCAACAAGGGGAGCACATGATCCAGCAGTATGGAAATTGAGGTGATTAGGACTAGAAATACTGTTATGCTGTCAGTACAAGGATTTAAACACAACCCCCTTGTCCCTTAGAAATCAATGTTTGGGGTTCCCCCAGTCCTCTAACAGATTGATGATATTTCTGCAGCAACATCTTTGCCACTAGTAGAAGAAATTGTAACTTGTTTCAAACTTTGAATAGTTTTGGCTTAGGGTTAGGCTTAGAGTTAGGGTGAGGACCAGGGCTAGAGGTAGGGTGAGGTAGGGTTAGGGCTCTCATTAGGGTTGGAAGAAGAAGAGTTTGGATTTGATATCCCACTTTATCACTACCCTAAGGAGTCTCAGAGCGGCTAACAATATCCTTTCCCTTCCTCCCCCACAACAAGCACTCTGTGAGGCTGAGAGACTTCAGAGAAGTGTGACTAGCCCAAGGTCACCAAGCAGCTGCATGTGAAGGAGCGGGGAAGCGAACCCAGTTCACCAGATTACGAGACTACCGCTCTTAACCACTACACCACACTGGCTCGCCACTGGTTGGACGTGGAGCTAGGGCTGCCCAGTAGGGTTGGGGTCAAGGTAAAGGTTAGTTTAGGGCTAGTGTTATGGATAGGAATAGGGTTGGAGCTAGGGCTTTAGAGGTTTTGAGTTCGTGTTAGTGTTACGGTCAGGGCTATGGTTAAGGTTAAGGTTTGCTTTAGGGTTAGGGCAAAGGCAAGGGGCTAGGGCTAGAAGTAGGTTTAGAGCAGGGGTAAGTAAGGCCCACGGGCCACAAGCGGCCCACGGGGCTTAACTGGCCCACGAGCTGCCCCCGAACCAAGCCACCCACTCAGCGAGTCCCCGCATGCTGCGCAAACCAGCGCAGCATGGGTACTCACTTCTGCAGTGCGAAAATCATGTCTGTTCAGACACCAGAAATGTCTGCTGGAAATCGCAGGCGTGCGTGTGCGCTCACATGCGTACGCAATCCAGCCCACAGAGGGATCTTCGCTGGAGTGAACCAGCCCAGGCGAGGTAAACCTTGCTGACCCCTGGGTTAGGGTTAGAACGAAAGGGAGCTAGGGTTAGGGTTAAGTTTAAGGTTGGGGTTAGGGATGGGGATAGAGCATTTAGAGTTGACTGCCCAGCAAAGCATTCGGCAGAGAGCCTACAGTAGGGGTGCCCAAAGAGGGCTGGATTTCATGAAGGAAAAATGCATGAGGGCCGACCAAAATTGTTGACACCTCAAATTCAGGAGACTGATGGTGCAAGATGCTTCGTTGGAGCATCTGGAGATAGCTGTTCGTTTTGGTAATAAATCCTCCTTTTTAATCACCTACGCCAACTGTGTGATCAAGCTGGGAAGCGGGACTCCTGACATTGATGCCACAGAAAGAATACAGTTTGCCAAGAGAGCAAAAGGTTGAAAATTCTGCTCCATCACCCGCTGCTGCCGCCACAATAAAAGTGACAGCTGCAGTGCGCTCCATGGAGGCTGAACTTTCCTCCTCCACCGCAGCACCCTCTGTCCCCCATGCAGCCTCTTGGGGAAAAAGGTGCTGCTGGTGTCCTCCCCCCCTTATGGAGGAAATGGCAGGAGCTGCTCTCTAGGGTCTTCAGGGGTCTGCACCCGTCTCGCATGATTCAGAGTGGACCCCTTACCTACAAAAGATGAGGCCCTTGAGTCCCCCTTCAACCAAAAGATGAGGGTGATTTGATTCTCCCACTTCTTCCCGATGGAAATCTTCACTCCTGCCTTGTTTCCTGGTGGGGAGGCGCCATCTTGTGGTTCACCTCAGGTGCCAAAATGTCTTGGGTCATTTCATTCCTGGTGAGAGGGACACGAAGTGGCTGTTCCTCTCAAAGCACTTGTTTGCTTTCTTTTGGTTTATTTCACTTTGTTTTGTGTTAACGCTAAATGAAGTGAAATAAGCTCAAACAAAGCTTATTTGTCTTCTTTCTATGCATGTTGACCCAAAAACACATTTTGCTTTTTTGGGGCTTACTTCACTTCGTTTTGCGTTTTTGGGGTGAATATGCATGCACACTCAAAAAACACGAAACAAAGTGAAATAAGCACAAACAAAGCTTATTTGTGCTCGATCTATGCATATTGACCCAAAAAACATGTGCTTTGCTTTGTTTGGGCTTACTGTGTTTTGGGGTGAATATGCATGCACACCTAAAAAACACGAAATGGAGTTAAATAAGCCCAAACAAAGCTAATTCATCTTCTTTCTATGCATATTGACCTGTAAAACATGTGTTTTGCTTTGGGCTTATTTCACTTCATTTTGCATTTTTTGGGTGAATATGCATGCAATGACTAATTTTAAGCCATGACACCCCTTCTGTTTCTTATATGCATAAACCCAGTTTTGTCATCAGTTCATTATGGCATGTTCCTTGCAACGGCTTGGTAAACAAATCAATACAATGGTACCTCAGGTTAAGAACTTAATTTGTTCTGGAGGTCCGTTCTTAACCTGAAACTGTTCTTAACCTGAGGTACCACTTTAGCTAATGGGGCCTCCTGCTGCCACCGCGCAATTTCTGTTCTCATCCTGAAGCAAAGTTCTTAACCCGAGGTACTATTTCTGGGTTAGCGGAGTCTGTAATCTGAAGCGTCTGTAACCTGAAGCGTCTGTAACCCGAGGTATTATCTTGTGATTGATTACCCCATTCTGTACACACATGTTTGTTTTGATGCGGATTTCATTATTTCCAAGCTCACTAATGCAGTGCACGATTGACTATCTTCATACATTTGGATGGGCAAATCTAGGTCTTTTAGTACCTGGATAAACCACATTACATGCTAGCAACAGACTCCTGTATTAGATATCTTCAGTGGTAGCGGCAGCAGTATAGGAAAAGGCAGTAGAGGTGGCAGCGGCAGCAATATAAGCACAGGAGGTAGAGGCAGCGGCATAGGCACAGGTGGCAAAGGCACAGGCGGCAAAGACAGTATAGGTACAGGCGGTAAAGGCACCAGCGGCATAGGCAAAGGCAGTAGAGGTATTGGCGGCGGCGGCATAAGAATTGGCAGTAGAGGCATCAGCGGCAGTGAAAGTGGCACAGGCTAGGTAGAGGCACAGGTGGCAGCGGCACATGCGGTGGAGGCACAGACTGTAGAGGCACAGGTCGCAGCAGCATAGGCGGTAGAGGCACAGGAGGCAGTGTCAGCGGCACAGGTGGTAGAGGGACAGGCGATGAAGTAATCAGTGGCAGTAGCACACACAGAGGTACAGGCATTAGAGGTACAGGCGGTGGAGGCATCAGTGGCACAGGTACAGGCGGTAGCGGCACAGGCATTAGAGGCACAGGCAGCAGCAGCACAGGCAGCAGAGGCACAGTTGATAGAGGCACAGGCGGTAGCGGCAAAGGTGGTAGAGGGACGGGGTAGAGGCACAGGAGGCAGAGGAGGCATTGGTAGCGGCAGGGGTGGCAGAGGCACAGTGGCAGCGGCACAGGCAGTAGAGGCACAGGCAGTGGAGGCATCAGTGAAGGGGAGAGACTCCATCAGGCAAGGCCTCCTTCCACCTGCCTTGCCTCACCCTCCGGCCCTAGGAGTCCTCATAAGTTCCTGGAGGAAGAACTGTGAGGGGAGAGACAGGCGGCACAGGCGGCAGTGGCACAGGCAGTAGAGGCACAGGCGATGGAGGCATCAGTGGCAGAGGCAGTGGCACAGGTGGTAGAGGCACAGGCGGCAGCGGTACAGGCACAGGCGGTAGAGGCAGTAGCTGTGGCAGAGGCATACGTGGTAGAGGCACAGGCGGCAGTGGCATAGGCGGTGGAGGCAGAAGAGGCCGGGGCAGCGGCACAGACAGTACAGGCACAGTCAGCAGAGGCACAGGCGGTAAAGGCACAGGCAGTAAAGGCATTCGCAGCAATGGTAAAGGTACAGGCGGCAGTGCCAGAGGCACAGGCAGTATAGGCACAAGCGGCAGTGGCATAGGTGGTAGAGGCACAGGCAGTAGAGGCAGCAGCGGCTGCAGAATAGGCACAGGCGGTGGAGTCACCAGTGGCAGTGGCAGAGGTACAGGCGGTAGAGGTGGCAGCGGCATAGGCAGTAGAGGTATCAGCGGCAGCAGCAGCATTAAAGGCACAGGCAGTAGAGGCAGCAGCAGCACCACAGGCGGTAGAGGCACAGGCGGAAGCAGAAGCGATACAGGCAGTAGAGGTACAGGCGGTAGAACCACGAGCGGCATCGGCATTGGTGGTAGAGGCACAGGTGGCAGCGATAGCGGCACAGGCAGTAGAGGCACAGGCAGGAGAGGCAGATGCAGAGGCGGTAAATGCAAAGGTGGCAGCTGCAGCTACACAGGCCGTAGAGGCACAGGGGGTGGAGGCATCAGCGGCAGTGGCAGTGGCACAGGTGATAGAGGCATCAGTGGCAGCAGCACAGGGAGTAGAGGCAC
The DNA here is from genome assembly GCF_027172205.1 of Podarcis raffonei. Classification (NCBI taxonomy): domain Eukaryota; kingdom Metazoa; phylum Chordata; class Lepidosauria; order Squamata; family Lacertidae; genus Podarcis; species Podarcis raffonei. The sequence goes on along the minus strand of NC_070619.1, from coordinate 413,119 downwards.
ACGCCGTGGAGGCATCAGCGGCAGTGGCAGAGGCACAGGCAATAGAAGCACAGCGGCACAGGCTGTAGAGGCACAGTTGCTAGGGGCAGAGGCACAGTCGGTTGAGGCAGAGGCAGCAGTGGTAGCGGCACAGGCAGCAGCAGCACAGACAGTAGAGGCAAGGGTGGTGTGATGGCCTGGGATTCAGACTTGGATGCTGAACTTGAGGGATCCCAGCCTGCACAGGAGTCCCTGCCTCCAGAACCAGCTGAGCCAGGGCTGGGGCATGAGTCTGAAGGGTCCTCACCTGTGCTGGATCCTCAGGTGCAGGCACCAGCTGAGTCTGCTCTGGCTCCTGAGGTGATGGAGGACCCATTGCCTGCAAGTGCTCCACTCTCAGCCCCGTCAGAGGAAGCTGAGGTTGCCTCTGGGTCCGGTAACCCTCCAGCCTCTCCTGAGCTGCAGAGGCTCAGGGCAGAGAGGTGGAGGGAACTAACTTCCCGCAGGAGGAGTGCTCACCTCCGGGCCAGGAGAGGCGAGTCACCAGAGGATTGGGGCTGCCCTAAGCCTTGGGGCAGATAAAAGCCGGCCAGTCCCAAGTTGCGGGAGCAACATTGTTGGTTGCTACTTCCTGCCTGAACCCTGTCCTGCTTACTTGCCTGACCTCCTGACCCGCCCTGGCTCCCTGCTTGCATGCTTGTCCCTGACTTCACCCGACTCCCTGCCCTGCACCCAGCTTCATCTACTACAGTGACACAGGCGGCACAGGCGGTAGTGGCACAGGCAGTAGAGGCACAGGCGATGGAGGCATCAGCAGCTGTGGCAGAGGCATACATGGTAGAGGCATAGGCGGCAGCGGCACATGCGGTGGAGGCAGCAGGACAGTTGATAGAGGCAAAAGCGGCAGAGATGGTGGAGGCACAGGTGGTAAAGGCATCAGTGGCAATGGTAGAGGTACAGGTGGCAGTGGCAGAGGCACAGACAGTAGAGGCACCAGTGGCAATGGCAGCGGCATAGGCACAGGTGGTGGAGTCACCAGCAGCTGCTGCATAGGCTTAGGCACAGGCAGTAGAGGTACGAGCAAAAGAGGCAGCAGTATAGGTACAGGCGGTAAAGGCACCAGAGGCATAGGCGCTAGGGGCACCAGCGGCAGGAACATAGGCAAAGGCAGTAGAGGCACCAGTGGCAGTGGCAGTGCCAGTGGCATAGAAATAGGCGGTCGAGGCAACAGTGGCCATGGCAGCAGTATAGCTACAGGCGGTAGAGGCACCACCAGCAGCAGAATAGGCATAGGCGGTAGGTAGAGGCACAGGCGGTGGAGGCACAGGTGAAAGAGGCACAGGTGGCAGCGGCATAGGTGGTAGAGGCACAGGTGGTGGAGTTACAGGCAGAAGTAGAAGCGACACAGGCTGTAAAGGCACAGAAGGCAGTGGCAGTGGCACAGGTGGTAGATGGACAGGCGATGAAGTCATCAGCAGCAGTGGCAGAGGCACAGACTGCAGAGGCATCAGCGGCGATGGCACACACAGAGGTGGAAGTGGCAGAGGTGCAGGTGGTAGAGGCACAGGTGGCAGAGGTACAGACGTTAGAAGTATAGGTGGTGGAGGCATCAGTCGCAGTGGCACAGGCACAGGTGACAGCAGCACAGATGGTAGAGGAAGTAGCACAGACAGCAGAGGCACAGTCGGTAGGGGCAGAGGCACAGGAAGTAGAGACAGAGGCAGCAGTGCTAGTGGCACCGGCGGCAGCAGTGGAACAGGCAGTAGAGGCACAGGTGGTGGAGGCATCAGTGGCAGAGGCAGAGGTGGTAGAGGCATAGGCAGCAGCGGCACAGGCGGTAGAGGCACAGGCATAAAAGGCACCAGCGGTAGCGGCATAGGAACAGGTGGTAGAGGCACCAGTAGCAGCAGCAGCAGTAGAGGAACAGGCGGTAGAGGAATCAGTGGCAGTAGCAGCAGCACAGGAGGTAGAGGCACAGGGGGTGTAAGTTCTGGCTATTTGCAGATTAGTTGCGCTGCAGAAGGCGTGCTGGGGAGACTACACATTACAAGGAACGCAAGAATAACTTTTGCTAGGTTTCAATAACAAAAACAGAAACTCCTTTTACATTAATTATAATATATCAATAAGCATGGCCCAACCACCAACCCAACCACCAGGGTACTGAGAGAGCTACGTGCTGCTCTTTATATACTTTTTTTTTTAAATAATATTTATTGCATTTTAACAACAAAAACAAAAAAACACAACAAAAAACAAACAAACCATCAACACAATACAAAAAGAATGAAAAAAGAGAAAAAACATTTCAAAACACAATCTTTCTTTCTTTCACTTATTTCCTTGACTTCCTCTCACCTCCCTCCTTGTATTCCACTTCTATTTAGCTAATTTCAACGAATTCTTTCCCTCTTTCTTTCTCTTAAATCTCAATTATACATAACATAATTTTCTTAACCTTATTTTAACCTTGAAATTAAAACTTATAAGTACTTAACTTTATAACATTTCTGCTAAATCCATGAAGTGTCAGTCCTCCGTTTCTCTATCCCTCAAAATAATTTTTTTGTTAGTTTCATATATACCTTAAACTTAATATATACTTTAATAAGAACTTTAAATTTCCAATCTTCTTCCCTCAGCTCCCCCCCTGGTATCAGACACTGCCAGTCCTATCCGTCAGTTCCCTATATTCCTTCAATCTGAAAATCTAATGTCCGAAGCTCTTAAGTCCCCTCCAGGCCCCTTCTGCAGGTTTTCTTCATAGTCCTTAATGTCAAATAACAGATCCCAGGAAAATTCCATCCTGATGTTACAGTCGTGTCTTCTGAGCACTCCAGCCAAATTTCCATGGCTAAAACTAAAGTCATATTTCAAATTGTCTCCAAGTTCAAGAGCCCCCAGACCTTCCACTCCCTCCAAATACCAACAGCCTGTAAGTCCCTGTGTAATAAAATCTTGCCAACTTTCCATCTTCACTCCAGGCCAAAATCCAGTTTTCAAAATCCGACTTTCCTCAAATTCAGTCTTAAGCATCCTCAATTTGTAGTCCTCAGTTTGGGTTGTGGGTTTGAACTCAGTCTCAATTGTGGGTTTGAGCTCAGTTTGTTTCTGTGGGACTAAGATTCCCACTTGTGTTGTTTTGGGTTCTGTAGCAACAGCTGCTGCCAAAGCAGGTTCCTGTGACAAGTTAACATTAGTGCTCATTTCTTGTCTATGCTCAGTAATTTCCTGTTCACATTTGTCAGTTTTTAAATTCCTGTCATTGAACTTCTTATGTAGTTCCTCCAGCGTATTATTTATCTTAAACAATAAGTTCACAATTTCTTCAGTAAGCAACATTTTCGGTATTTCAAGGTCAGTCTCTAGTTTCTCAGGAACATTATCTTTCCAGCTGGCACACACTCCTGCAATAGTATCCTAGATCTCCCACTAGAGGGACACAGTTTCCATTTGTATCAAATTAAGTTACTTTTCTCCATCTTGAAAAACAGAAGGGGACAGAAGAAACTTTGTATTTTTACTAACTGTCAAGTCCATTCTGTCAAAAAGTCTTTTAATATAATTCTCCAAATGTCAAAGGCAGCCCGTTCCCAGGCTCAGAGCCGAGGTCTTTTAATTTCATATAGCTTGTTGAATTCAAAGTTTTCCCCCTACTTCTTCAAAAAGGGGGGGGGGTTGCATTTTAAACGATGAACATTAAAACTTTTAACAAAACCTTTCAGGATTTTAGATTGTAGGGTCTTTGTTTCGGTCTATATACAAAAGCAGGAAGGCGGACTTCCTATTTGAGCCTCCCCGCGTAGCTGCCAAATTAATTATTTCCTTTTTAATATCCTCTAATTAGAATTAAAGTCCTTTTTGACCCTTTTTTCTTTTAAAATCTTCTGATTTGTTCTTACTCACGGGTAGTTGCTTTTAGGATCGAATTGTCCATAGGAAAAAGTCAGCGCTCTCCGGCAACGGCTGTGCGGCTTCACTCCGTGAAAGAAGCAGTCTGTTCGCAGCACCGCGCCGCTCGCCCTCTCTCGCTCCGGAGACCCGAAAAATCGAGGTCTCCCCGCGAGTAGGGGGGGCGCAAATGGTGCCCGCCGAACCCCAAGTTCACAGGTGTCAGGGGCTCAGGAGCAGAAGCACAGGGGAGAGAGCAAATAGAGAGCGAAGGAGAGGAATCCGAGGGGAGCGTAGGGGAGTATGACAGTGACCCGAGAGATTCCATGACACGACACGACACCCGCAGACCAACGGACAAGCGGAGAGGGTCAACGCCATCATGCAGCAGTACCTACGATGCTACGCGAATCAACAGCCCTCGACCTGGGTGGACTACCTACCGCTGGCCGAGTTTGCCTACAACAACACGAAGCACGGGTCTACAGGGGTGACACCGTTCTTCGCCAACAATGGGCGCCACCCCAGAACCTTCCCGGGGTTAGACACGAAGGGGGAGGGGGAGCCACGGGGGGCAGAGCACTTAGCAGCAGAGTTACAGGAGGTCCACGAGCAACTCCGAAGGCACTTGGAACTCGCGAAACACGCCTACAAGATGCAGGCAGACAGGCACAGGAGGGTTGGGGAAGACATACAGGTAGGGGACTGGGTCTGGTTAGCAGCCCAGGCAGTGCCGGCCAGAACGTTAGCTAAGAAGAAGCTCGGGCACAAGCAGCTGGGACCTTACCAGGTCGCGGCACAAATCAATCCAGTGGCCTTCCGGTTGACACTCCCGGAGGGCTCCAGAATGCACCCAGTCTTTCATAGGTCAGTGCTCACACCCTACAAGGCACCCCACAGGTTTCAGGCGCCAGGGGACACACCAGCCCCACGTAGCACATCGCCAACAGGGGAGGGGTCACAGAGGGCGATGCCACTCAACGAGGTCACGGAGATTTTGGACTCGAGATGGGGGGAAGAGGGAGTTGAATATCTCCTCACCAGGGAAGGTACCCCGGCCAGTGCCAACGAGTGGGTACCGTGCTATGCCGTGGAGGAGCACTACCTCAAAGACGAATTCCATTCAATCTTCCCACACAGACCCATGCCGGCGGAGTATTTCGACGACTGGCTTTTCACACCCACACTGTCAGCCAGCACGTTCCAGGGTTTCTCATCAGCGGAGGAGCCGACGCCAGAAACGAGCTCCCCGGAGGGGTCACTCTCGGGGTTTGTCACAGGCCGCTCCTATTGGTGGGACACTCAACCAGAGGTGGGGTGGAGCAGGGAACTGCTGAGGGGGCCCTTACACACAGCCTCACCCGAGGGTCCAGGAGGAGGGGAGGACATGGACGTGTTGGGGGAGGATCCTGGATTCGAGCACGACAGCAGAGAAATGGAAGCAGAGGAAACCGACGTCGACGAGCCCATTGCGGGCGGGCCTGATCCTGCTGGCCGGTTGCACACCAGGGGGAGAGAACGGCATCCCGCACTCACACCCACAGCACGGGAGCACCCGAAACCCACACCCGAAGAGGGGGAGGGGGAAGGGGGGGCTTCGAGGGGAGGATGGATGTCAGGGGCTCAGGAGCAGAAGCACAGGGGAGAGAGCAAATAGAGAGCGAAGGAGAGGAATCCGAGGGGAGCGTAGGGGAGTATGACAGTGACCCGAGAGATTCCATGAGCTTCTCCAGCGAATCAGAAGATTCCCAGAAGGGGGCGCCGATGGTAAGGGCAAGGGGGGTCCCAGGGGGGACACACCAGAAGCAAGGGGCCAGCGGGGACTCCCAAGGCAGCAGTGGAGGATCAGGACCAGCTCCCCCACCAGAGCGCAGTGGGGGGGAAGAGTCACATGTGTCAGGGCCAGCCTCTCCTCCAGCGGGGAGAGAAGATGAGTCAGGGCTGACCACGCCCCCATCGGAAAGTGGGGAAACGGAGGGGAGGTCAGGTCCAGCTAGCCTCCCCAAAGGAGGGAGCAGTGACAGCAGTGAAATGGTCAGAAGGAAAGTGGGAGGCTGGGCGCGCGCGCCAAGTTCAAATGTGCAGGCGCGCGGGACAGCAGAAAACCCGGATTGGGAGCCAGGTCCTAAAGCCCGAAGGAGGGAGGGGGAAGAGTCAGGGGACTCAGCGTCAGAAGAGTCTAGGAAGGGCGAGACCCCGACGGGCAAGCGGACCCAGAGGAGGAAGGAACAGAGGAAGAGGTGGAGCAAGGCTAGAGTCTTAAACTGGTGTCGGGGGGAGGAGATTCAGACGGAGCTTCAGCGGTCTAAAGTTTGAGACTATTTAAAGAAATACTACAAAATTAATGAGAGTTAGAATGATGTTGGATTGGAAAGTAAATGGTTACTATTAGTAATGGTTAAGACAAGGAGAATAAGGAAGATTAGCTTGAATTTTTATTAAAATAAGGGAAGATTTGCTGAGTAATTGATAAGAACTTGGAATACAGAGAAGGGAGGCATGAGGAAGTCGGGGAAGAAAGGTGTAAGAAACTAAGATATGAAATGGTACATGTTTTTTGTTTTGATTGTGTTTTTTGTTTGTTTATGTATTTGTTATATGTTTGTGTTGTTATAAAAATCTGTAATAAAAAATTATTATAAAAAAAATAAATAAAGTTTGAGACGTAGTGTTGCATGCTGCGGCTGTGGAAGTGAACTGAACTTCAATAAAGACTTTTATACTAAACAACGAAGCAGCGTTGGTCTTATGTGAGCTGGGACCTCGGGCAGCGCTGACAACAGGCTTCACCCGCCTGTGATTTTTGGAGGGTCCCCGCTTTCGCCGCAGCGCGGGACCCGATCTCACGGAGCTAGTTCCTCTGGAGATCAGAGGAGCTCCGCCATTTGCCGATGGCACCAACCCGGAAGTCCCCGTGCTGCTCTTTATATACTATACCCAACTGCTTAATCACCACAACTTAACAGTACCTGCCTCACAGCTGTAAAACTAGGTCAGGTTATTTGCTCTTAAAGAAAGACACATCTTGTGGAACAATAATGAATCTTCAAATTTAAAGAGACCATTCAACAGGAAGCACAAGCGGTAGTGGCAGCGGCAAAGGCAGTAGAGGCAGAGGCAATAGAGGCATCAGCATCAGTGGCAGAGGCACAAGCTGTAGAGGCACCAGCAGCAGCGGCAGCAGCATAGGCACAGGCATAAAAGGCACCAGCAGTAGAGGCATAGGCACAGGTGGCAGAGGCATCAGCGGCAGTGGCAGCAGCAAAGGTGCTGTAGAGGCACAGGCGGAAGTGGCAGCGGTACAAGCAGTAGAGGTACAGGCGGTGGAACCACAAGCGGAATCGGCATCGGTGGTAAAGGCACAGGCGGTCGAGAAATCAGTGGGTGCATAGGCACAGGTGGTGGAGGCATCAGTGGCAGTGGCAGAGGCGCTAGAGGCACAGGCGCTAGAGGCACATGTGGTAGAGGCACAGGCAGTGGAAGCACAAGCGGCAGCGGCAGTGGCACAGGCTCTGGAGGCACAGGCAGTGGAGGCATCAACGGTACTGACAGCGGCACAGGCGGTTGAGGTACATACGGTCGAGGCATGTACTGTGGTAACAGTATAGGCACAGGCAATAGAGGCATCAACAGCAGCGGCAGTAGTATGGGCACAGGCAGTAGAGGCATAGGCGGTAGAGGTACAGGCGGCAGAGGAAGCGGCACAGGCAGTAGCACGGGTGGTAGAGGCACAGGCAGTGGAGGCGGCGGCACAAGTGGTAGAGGCACAGGTGGTGGAGGAACAGGTGGTGGAAGCACAAGCGGCAGCAGCAGAGACATAAGCGGCAGAGGCACTGGCAGTAGAGGCATAGGCGGTGGAAGCATAAACGGCAGAGGCACAGGTAGCAGTTGCAGCAGCTCAGGCAGAAGAGGCAGTGGCGGCAGCGGCACAGGCGGTAGAGGCATAGGCGGCAGCGGCACAAGTGATAGAGGCGCAGGCGGTGGAGGCATTTGGTAGAGGCACAGGCGGTGGAGGCATCAACAGCAGTGGCAGAGGCAGAGGCGGTAGAGATACAAGCGGCAGCGGCACAGGCAGTGGAGTCTCAGGCAGTAGAGGCACAGGCAGTAGAAGCATTAGCTTCAGTGGCAGAGGTACAAGTGGCAATGCCAGAGGAACAGGTGGCAGCGGCACAGGCGGTAGAGGCACAGGCAGTCGAGGCAACAGCGGCTCTGGCAACAGTATAGGCACAGCAAGTAGAGGCATCAGCGGCAGCGGCATAGGCTTAGTTACAGGCGGTAGAGGTACCAGCAGCAGAGGCAGCAATATAGGTACAGGCAGTAAAGGCACCAGCGGCAGCAGTAGCGGCATATGCACAGGCAGTAGAGGCCTCAGCGGTAGTAGCAGCGGTATAAGCACTGTTAGTAGAGGCACCAGCAGCTGCTGCATAGGCTTAGGCAGTAGAGGCATCAGCGGCATAGGAACAGGTGGTAGAGGCATCAGCGGCAGCAGCAGCATAGGCATTGGCATAGGCACAGGCATAAAAGGAACACGCAGCATAGCCACAAGTGGTAGAGGAACCAGTGGCAGCGGCATAGACATAGGCATAGGGGGTAGAGACACCAGCGGCAGTGGGAGCAGTACAGGCACAGGCCATAGAGGCATCAGCGGCAGTAGCAGCAGCAGTATAAGTACTATCAGTAGAGGCACCAGCAGCTGCTGAATAAGCTTAGGCAGTAGAGGCATCAGTGGCATAGGCACAGGTGGTCAAGGCATCAGCAGCAGGTGTAGAGGAACAGGCGGTGGAGGCATCAGCAGCTGTGGTAGCAGTATAGGTACAGGAGGTAGAGGCATCAGCAGCAGTGGCATAGGCTTAGGCACAGGCGGTAGAGGTACCAGCGGCAGCGGCACAGGCGGTACAGGCACAGGTACTAGAGGTACAGGTGGTGGAAGCACAAGAGGCAGTGGCAGAGGCAGAGGCGGCAGAGGCATAGGTGGCAGTGGCAGCAGCTCAGACAGAAGAGACATAGGCGGCAGCGGCACAAGCGGCAGCGGCACAGGCAGTGGAGGCATTTGGTAGAGGTACAGGCGGTGGATGCATCAGTGGCAGTGGCAGAGGCACAGGCGGGAGAGGCAGATGCACAGGCGGTAGATACACAAGTGGCAGTGGCAGTGGTAAACGCAGTAGAGGCACAGGCGCTGGAAGCACAAGAAGCAGCAGCATCGGTGGGAGAGGCGAAGGTGGGAGAGGCGGTAGATGCACAGGCGGTAGATGCAAAGATGGCAGCAGCAGCGGTACAGGCAGTAGAGGCACAGGCGGTGGAAGCATCAGCGGCAGTGGCAGAGGCGGGAGAGGCAGATGCAGAGGCAGTAGATAAACAGGTGGGCAGCAGTACAGGCAGTAGAAGCACAGGCGGTGGAAGCACAAGCGGCAGCGGCACAAGCGGCAACAGCACAGGCCGTAGAGGCACAGGCGGTAGAGGCATAAGTGGCAGAGGCACAGGTGGTGGAAGCACAAGCAGCAGAGGCAGAGGCAGCAGAGGCACAGGCAGTGGAGGCATCAGCGGCTCTGGCAGAGGCATCGGCGGTAGAGGTACTGCCGTCAGTGGAAGCGGCACAGGCTGTAGAGGCACAGGTGGTAGAGGCACAGGCGGTGGTGGCATCAACGGCAGTGGCAGAGGCTTAGCAGTAGTGGTACAGGTGGCATTGGCGGCAACTCAGGCGGAAGAGGCATAGGCAATGGAGGCATTTCATAGAGGCAGAGGTAGTGGAGGCATCAATGGCAGTGGCAGAGGCAGAGGCAGAGGCGGTAGAGGTACAGGCATCAGTGGAAGCGGCACAGGCGGCAGCAGCACAGGTGGCAGCAGCATGGGCACAGGCAGTAAAGGCACAAGTGGTGCAGGCATCAGCGGCACAGGCACAGGCACAGGTGGTAAAGGCGCAGGCAGCGGAAATACGGCAGAGGCACAGGCGGTACAGGGGCAGTGGCACAGGCGGTAGAGGCACAGGCGGTCAAGGTATCAGCAGCTGTGGCAGCAGTATAGGCACTTTAAGTAAAGGCATCAGCGGCAATGGTAGCGGCATGGGAACAGGCAGAAGAGGCACAGGTGGTAGAGGCACAAACGGCAGTAGCAGAGGCATAGGCGGCAGAGGCACAGGCAGCAGTGGCAGCAGTTCAGGCGGCAGGGGTATAGGCGGCAGAGGCACAGGTGGTAGAGGCATAGGTGGTAGAGGCACAGGTGGTAGAGGCATAGGTGGTAGAGGCACAAACGGCAGTAGCAGAGGCATAGGCGGCAGAGGCACAGGCAGCAGTGGCAGCAGTTCAGGCGGCAGGGGTATAGGCGGCAGAGGCACAGGTGGTAGAGGCATAGGTGGTAGAGGCACAGACGGTCAAGGCATCAGTGGCTGTAGCAGCAGGATAGGTACAAGAGGTAGAGGCATCAGCAGCAGCGGCATAGGCACAGGCGGAAGAGGCAGCAGCATAGGCTTAGTCACAGGCGGTATAGGTACCAGTGGTAGCGGCACAGGCAGTGGAAGCACAAACAGCAGTAGCAGAGGCACAGGCGGCAGTTTCAGGAGCACAGGCAAAGAGGCATAGGCGGCAGCGGCACAGGCGGTAGAGGCACGGCCGGCAGTGGCAGCAGCACAGGTGGAAGAGGCATAGGCAGCCGCGGCACAGGCAGTAGAGGCACAGGTAGTGGAGGCATCTGCAGCACTGGCAGAGGCATAGGCGATAGAGGTACAGGCGGCAGTGGCAGTAGCTCAGATTGAAGAAGCATAGGTGGCAGTGGCACAGGTGATAGAGGCACAGGCGGCAGCAGTACAGGCACAGGCAATGGAGGCACAGGTGACAGAGGCACAGGCGGTGGAAGCACAAAGGCAGTGGTAGAGGCACAGGCAGTGGAGGCATCAACGGCAGTGGCAGAGGCATATGCGGTAGAGGTACAGGCGGCAGTGGAAGCGGCACAGGTGACAGCAGCACAGGTGGCAGCTGCATGGACACAGGCACAGAGGCACAAGCAGTGGAGGCATCAGTTGCAGAGGCAGAGCTACCAGTGGTAAAGTCACAGCCAGGGGAAATACAAGAGGCAGGGGCAGCGGCACAGGCGGTAGAATCACAGGCGGTTGAGGTATCAGCAGCTGTGGCAGCAGTATAGGCACTTTGGGTAGAGGCATCAGCGGCAGCGGCATGGAAACAGGCTGAAGAGGCAAAGGTGGCAGAGGCACAAACGGCAGTAGCAGAGGCATAGGCAGCAGAGGCACTGGCAGCAATGGCAGCAGCTCAGGCGGAAGAGGTATAGGCAGCAGCGGCACAGGCGGTACAGGCACAGGCAGTGGAGGCATTTGGTAGAGGCACAGGCCGTGGAGGCATCAGCGGCAGTGGCAGAGGCATAAGCTGTAGAGGTACAGGCAGCAGTGGCAGTGGCACAGGTTGTAGAGGCACAGGTGGCAGTGGAAGCGGCACAGGCAGTAGAGGCACAGGTGGCAGCAGTACAGGCACAGGTGGTAGGGACACAGACGGTCATGGCATCAGCGCCTGTAGCAGCAGGATAGGAACAAGAGGCAGCGGCATAGGCACAGGCGAAAGAGGCACCAGCGGCAGCGGCACAGGCAGTAGAGGCAAAGGTGGTACGGGCACAGGCGGTTGAAGCACAAATGGCACTGGCAGAGGCACAGGTGGTAGTGGCAGCAGCACAGGCAGAAGAGGCATATGTGGCAGTAGAAACAGCACAGGCAGTAGAGGCACAGGTGGCAGCAGTATAGGCACAGGTGGTAGGGACACAGACGGTCTTGGCATCTGCGGCTGTGGCAGCAGTATAGGAACAAGAGGTAGATCAGCCGCTCTTTGCTGGCTGAGAGAATGGCTGATTCTTGAAAATACTGATGTGTTGGACTTAGAAGGTTTTAACAATGTATTTGGATGGCATGCATATTTGTGGTACGATAAGGTCAAAGCACATAAAGCATTTAAAAATCACATTGTTAGGAAATCTTTGTTTAATGTTTGGATAAGGTATAAGGATTTGCTTGAAAATAAAACCCCAAGGTGGCTATCTCCAATGGAAGTGAAAGCTCAGAAAAAGCTCAATATGGAAGTCAAATGGCCGAAATATTGGGAAATTCTGGAACAAGAGGGAGATAGGTTGAAACCACAGAGCTTTGAAAAATTAAACATCTTTATTTATTCAACATCTTTATCAACGACTTGGATGATGGACTCAAGAGCATCCTGATCAAATTTGCAGATGACACCAAACTGGGAGGGGTGGCTAACACCCCAGAGGACAGGAACACACTTCAAAACGACCTTGACAGATTAGAGAACTGGGCCAAAACAAACAAGATGAACTTTAACAGGGAGAAATGTAAAGTATTGCACTTGAGCAAAAAAAATGAGAGGCACAAATACAAGATGGGTGACACCTGGCTTGAGAGCAGTACATGTGAAAAGGATCTAGGAGTCTTGGTTGACCACAAACTTGACATGAGCCAACAGTGTGATGTGGCAGCTAAAAAAGCCAATGCAATTCTGGGCTGCATCAATAGGAGTATAGCATCTAGATCAAGGGAAGTAATAGTGCCACTGTATTCTGCTCTGGTCAGACCTCACCTGGAGTACTGTGTCCAGTTCTGGGCACCACAGTTCAAGAAGGACACTGACAAACTGGAACGTGTCCAGAGGAGGGCAACCAAAATGGTCAAAGGCCTGGAAACGATGCCTTATGAGGAACGGCTAAGGGAGCTGGGCATGTTTAGCCTGGAGAAGAGGAGGATAAGGGGTGATATGATAGCCATGTTCAAATATATAAAAGGATGTCACATAGAGGAGGGAGAAAGGTTGTTTTCTGCTGCCCCAGAGAAGCGGACACGGAGCAATGGATCCAAACTACAAGAAAGAAGATTCCACCTAAACATTAGGAAGAACTTCCTGACAGTAAGAGCTGTTTGACAGTGGAATTTGCTTCCAAGGAGTGTGGTGGAGTCTCCTTCTTTGGAGGTCTTTAAGCAGAGGCTTGACAACCATATGTCAGGAGTGCTCTGATGGTGTTTCCTGCTTGGCAGGGGGTTGGACTCGATGGCCCTTGTGGTCTCTTCCAACTCTATGATTCTATGATTCTAGGTGGTGGAGGCATCAGCGGCAGGGGCACAGGCAAAGGTGTTAGAGGCACAGGCAGTGGAGGCATTTGGTATAGTGACATGTGGTGGAGGCATCAACTGCATTGGCATCAGCTCAGGCAGAAGAGGCATAGGAGGCAGCAGCACAGGCGGTAGAGGCACAGGCAGTGGAGGCATCAGCAGCAGAGGCACAGTCACAGGTGTCAGAGGCAGCGGCATAGGTGGTAGAGGCACAGGCAGCAGAGGGAGCGGAGAGGCAGGGGAGGCACAGTTGGTAGAGGCACAGGCGGTCAAGGCATCAGCGGCTGTGGTAGCACTATAGGCACAAGAGGTACAGGTAGCATGGGCTGCCGCAGAGGCATAGCCACAGGCGGAAGAGGCACCAGCGGTAGCAGCATTGGCTTCGGCACAGGCAGTAGAGGCACCAGTGGAAGCGGCAAAAGCACTGGTGTTAGAGGCAGTGACATAGGTGGAAGAGGCACAGGTGGCAGCGGTAGTGGACAGGCGCTAGAGGCACGGGTGGTAGAGGCAAAGGCAGTGGAAGCACAAGAGGCAGGGGCAGTGGCACAGGTGGTAGAGGCACAGGCGGTCAAGGCATCAGCAGCTGTGGCAGCAGCATAGGCACAAGAGGTAGAGGTATTAGGGGCAGCTGCATCGGCATAGGCACAGGCGGAAGAGGCACAAGCGGCAGCGGCATTGGCTTATGCACAAGCGATGGAGGCACCATCGGCTGCGGCAAAGGTGGTAAAGGCACAGGCGTGGTAAAGGCAGAGGCAGTGGCAGTGGCACAGGTGGTAGAGGCACAGGTGGTAGAGGCATCAGCAGCTGTGGCAGCAGTATAGGCACAAGAGGTAGAGGTATCGGGGCAGCCACATCGGCATAGGCACAGGCAGTAGAGGCACCAACGGCAGCATCACAGGCCTAGGTGGTAAAGGGACAGGCAGGGAAAATACAAGAGGCAGGGGCAGCAGCTCAGGCGGAAGAGGCATAGCGGCAGCAGCACAGGCGGTACATGCACCGGCAGTGGAGGCATTTGGTAGAGGCACAAGCGGTAGTGACGGCGGCACAGGCAGTAGAGGCACAGGCGGTAGAGGCATAGGCGGTAGAGGTACAGGTGGCAGTGGAAGCGGCACAGCTGGCAGCGGCATAGGCGGCAGCGGCACAAGCAGTAGAGGCACAGGTGATGGAGGCATCAGCTGCAGAGGCACAGGCACAGGTGGTAGAGGCAGCGGCAGAGGTGGTAGAGGCACAGGCGGCAGCAGCAGCGGACAGGCAGTAGAGGCTCAGGCAGCAGAGGCACCAGCGGCAGCGGCACATGCTAAGGTGGCAGAGGCACCGCTGATACCTCTACCTTTTGTGCCTATACTGCTGCCACAGCCGCTGATACTGCGACTGCCTGTGCCTCTACCACCTGTGCCGCTGCCCCTGCTTCTTGTGCTTCCATCGCCTGTGCCTCTACCACCTGTGCCTCTACTGCCTGTCTGCTGCTGCTGCCGCCTGTGCCTCTACCACCTCTGCCGCTGCCTCTACCACCTGTGCCTGTGCCTCTGCAGCTGATGCCTCCATCACCTGTGCCTCTGCTGCCTGTGCCGCTGCCGTTGGTGCATCCGCCACCTGAGCCTCTACCACCTGCGCTTCTGAGTGTGCCGTTGGTGCATCCGCCGCCTGAGCCTCTACCACCTGCGACTCTGAGTGTGCCTTTGGTGCATCTGCCGCCTGAGCCTCTACCACCTGGGCCTCTGACGCTGGTGTCTCTGCGGCCTGAATCTCTACCGCCTGGCCCTCTGCCGCTGGATCCTCCGCCGCCTGTGCCTCTGGCGCTTCCAATGGTGCCTCTGCTGCCTGAGCCTCTACCAGCTGCGCCTCTGCTGCTGGTGCCTCTGCCACCTGGGCTTCTACCACCTGCGACTCTGGCGGTGCCACTGCTGCATCCGCTGCCTGAGCCTCTGCCTCTGGTGCCTCCACCGCCTGAGCATCTACCAGCTGCGCCTCTGCCGCTGGTGACTCCATCACCTGAGCCTCTACCACCTGCGCTTATGCCGCTGGTTCCTCCGCCAACTTAGCCTCTACCAAGTGCGCCTTTACCACTGCCGCTGGTGCCTCCACCACCATAGTCTCTACCACCTGTGCCACTGCCGCTGGTGCCTCTGCTGCCTGAGCCTCTACCATCTACGCCTTTGCTGCTGCCGCTGGTTCCTCTGCCGCCTCTACTGCCTTGGTAGAGGCTTGTGCCTCTGCGGCCTGAGCCTCTGCCGCTGCCGCCTCCGCCAACTGAGCCTCTACCACCTGCACCTCTGATGCTGTTGCTGCTGCCTCTGCGGCCTGAGCCTGTACCACTTGCACATCTGCTGCTGCTGTTGGTGCCTCTGCCACCTCAGCCTCTACCATCTGCGTCTCTGCTGCCTTCTGAGCTTCTACCACATGTGCATCAGCTGCTGCCGCTTGTGCCTCAGCGGCCTGAGCCTTTGCCGCTGCCGCCGCCTCCGCAGCCTGAGCCTCTACCACCTGCCCTTCTGCCGCTCCCATTGGTGCCACCGCCGCCTGAGCCTCTGTCGCTGGTGCCTCCACCGCCTGAGCCTCTAACACCTGCGCCTTTGCCACTGCGGCTGGTGCCACCTCCACCTAAGCGTATACAACCTGCGCCTCTGCCGCTGGTGCTTCTGCCGCCTGAGCCTCAACCACCTGCGCTTCTGCCGCTGCCTCTGGTACCTCCGCCGCCTCAGCCTCTTCCACATGTGCATCAGCTGCTGCCGCTGGTGCCTCCGCCACCTGAGCCTCTATCACCTGTGCTTATGCTGCTGGTGCCTCCACCAACCTCTAACTATTGCGCCTTTGCCACTGCTGCTGGTGCCTCCATCCCCTAAGCCTCTACCACCTGAGCTTTTGACGGTGCCACTGGTGCCTCTGCCGACTGAGCCTCTACCACCTGTGCGTCTGCCACTGGTGCCGCCGCCCCCTAAGCCAGTACCACTTGCGCCTCTACCGCTGCTGCTGTTGCCTCCGCCGCCTGAGCCTCTATCACCTGCGCCTCTGCCGCTCCCGCTTTTGCCTCCACCGCCAGAGCCTATACCACCTGGGCCTCTGCAGCTGCCGCTGGTGCCTCTGCTGCCTGAGTCTCTACCGCTTGGGCCTCTGCCGCTCCTGCTGGTGACTCCGCCGCCTCAGCCTCTACCACTTGGGCCTCTGCCCCTGCCTTGGGTCTGCCGCTGCCACTGGTGCCTCCGTTGCCTGAATGTCTAACACCTGTGCTTCTGCCGCTGGTTCCTGCTGCTGCCGCTTCCACTGGTGCCTCCAACGCCTGAGCCTCTACTGTCTGGGCCTCTGACGCTGACGCTGGTTCCTCCGTCGCCAAAGTCTCTACCACCTGGGCCTCTGCCGCTGCCGCTGGTGCCTCCATCGCCTGAATCTCTACCACCTATGTATCTGCCGCTAGTGTCTCCGCCGCCTGAGCCTCTACCGCTTGGGCTTCTGCCACTCCTACTGGTTCCTCCTCCACCCAGGCTGCATCGCCTGGGCCTCTGCCACTGCCGCTGGTGCCTCCACCGCCAGAGCCTCTGCTTCCTGGCCCTCCGCCGCTGGTGCCTTCGCCGCCAGAGTCTCTACTGCCTGGGCCTTGGACGCTGCCGCTGGTGCCTCCACCACCATAGCCTCTCATTCGTGGGCCACTCCCGCTGCCGCTGGTGCCTCCGCTGCCAGACCCTCTATCGCATAGGCCTCTGCCGCTGCTGCTGGTTTCGCCGCCTAAGCTTCTACCGCCTGAGCCTCTGCCGCTGCCGCTGGTGCCTCCGCTGCCAGAGCCTCTGCCGCCTGGGTCTCTGTCGCTGCCTTTGGTGTCTCCGCCGCCAGAGCCACTAGTGCCTGGGCCACTGCTGCTGCCGCTGGTGCCTCCAGCGCCAGAGCCTTTGCTGCCTAGGTCTCTGCTGCTGCCACTGGTGCCTCCGCCGCCAGAGCCTCTACCGCGTGGGCCTCTGCCGTTGATGCCTCTGCAGCCTGAGCCTCTTCTGCCTGGGCCTCCATCGCTGACGCTGATACATCCGCCGTCTGAGCCTCTATCGCCTTGCCTTCTGCCGCTGGTGTCTCTGCCATGTTAGACTCTACCGCCTGGACCTCTGCCGCTGCCGCTGGTACCTCCGCCGTCTGTGCCTCTACCGCCTTGCCCTCTGCCGCTGGTGCCTCTGCCGCGTTAGACTCTACCGCCTGGACCTCTGCCGTTGCCACTGGTTCCTCCTTCGCCAGCCCTCTACCGCCTGGCCCCTGCCGCTGGCGAAGGTGCCTCCACCGCCAGAACTTCTACCCCCCGGGCCTCTGCCGCTGGTACCTATGCCGCCTGAGCCTCTTCCGCCTGGGCCTCTGACGCAGTCGCTGCTAGAACCTCTACCGCCTGGGCCTCTGCCGCTGGCACTGGTGCCTCCGCCACCTGAGCCTCTTCCGCCTCGGCCTCTGCCGCTGGTGCCTCCGCCACCAGAGCCTCTATCTCCTTGGCCTCTGCCGCTGGTGCCTTCTCCGCCAGAGCGTCTACTGCCTGGGCCGCTGCTATTGCCGCTGGTGCCTCCGCAGCCTGAGCCTCATCCGCCTGAGCCTCTGCCGCTGCCGCCTCTGCCGCAAGAGCTTTACCGCGTGGGCCTCTGACGCCTTCGCCTCCAGTGCCTCTATCGCCTGCGCCTTACACTGTCGCTGGTCCCTCTGCCGCCAGAGCTTCTACCCGTGGGCCTCTGCCGTTGATGCCTCTGCAGCCTGAGCCTCTTCCTCCTGGGCCTCCATCGCTGCCGCTGGTACCTCCGCCGTCTGAGCCTCTACCGCCTTGCCCTCTGCCGCTGGTGCCTCTGCCGCGTTAGACTCTACCGCCTGGACCTCTGCCGTTGCCACTGGTTCCTCCTCCGCTAGCCCTCTACCACCTGGCCCCTGCCGCTGGCGAAGGTGCCTCCACCGCCAGAACTTCTACCCCCCCGGGCCTCTGCCGCTGGTACCTATGCCACCTGAGCCTCTTCCGCCTGGGCCTCTGACGCCGTCGCTGCCAGAACCTCTACCGCCTAGGCCTCTGCCGCTGGTGCCTCCGCCGCCAGAGCCTCTATCTCCTTGGGCTCCGCCGCTGGTGCCTTCTCCGCCAGAGCGTCTACCGCCTGGGCCGCTGCTACTGCCACTGGTGCCTCCGCAGCCTGAGCCTCATCCGCCTGAGCCTCTGCCGCTGCCGCCTCTGCCACAAGAGCTTTACCACGTGGGCCTGTGACGCTGGAGCTTCTGCCAGCTGATAATCTACCGCCTGGGCCTCTGCCTCCTTCGCCTCCAGTGCCTCTACCGCCTGGGCCTTACACTGTCGCTGATCCCTCTGCCACCAGAGCTTCTACCCGTGGGCCTCTGCCATTGATGCCTCTGCAGCCTGAGCCTCTTCCTCCTGGGCCTCCATCGCTGCCGCTGGTACCTCCACCGTCTGAGCCTCTACCGCCTTGCCCTCTGTCGCTGGTGCCTCTGCCGCATTAGACTCTACCGCCTGGACCTCTGCCACTGCCGCTGGTACCTCCGCCGTCTGTGCCTCTACCGCTGGTGCCTCTGCCGCGTTAGACTCTACCGCCTGGACCTCTGCCGTTGCCACTGGTTCCTCCTCCGCCAGCCCTTTACCACCTGGCCCCTGCCGCTGGCGAAGGTGCCTCCACCACCAGAACTTCTACCCCCCGGGCCTCTGCCGCTGGTACCTATGCTGCCTGAGCCTCTTCCGCCTGGGCCTCTGACGCCGTCGCCGCCAGAACCTGTACCGCCAGTGCCTCTTCCACTGCCGCTGGTGCCTCCGCCGCCATAGCCTCGACCGCCTTGACCTCTGCCTCTGCCGCTGATGCCTCCACTGCCTCTGCCACTACCTCCTTGGCCACTGCTGCTGGTGCCTCTACCACCTCAGCCGCTTCTGCTGCTGCTGCTGCCTCCGCCGCGAGAGCCTCTACCGCCTGGGCCGCTGCTGCCACCGATGGTTCCTCCACCGCCAGAACCTCTACCACCTGGGATGCTGCCGCTGGTTCCTCCGCCGCCTGAGCCTCTACCGCCTGGAATCTCTGCTGCCTCTGCCGCCAGAACCACTACTGCCTGGGCCTCGTCCGCTGCCTCTACCGCTGGTTCCTCCGCCGCCAGAACCTCTACCACCTGGGATTCTGCCGCTAGTGCCTCCGCCACCTGAGCCTCTCCTGCCTGGACCTCTGCCGCCTCCGCCGCTGAGCCTCATCCGCCTGAGCCTCTGCCACTGCCGCCTCTGCCGCAAGAGCTTTACCACGTGGGCCTCTGACGCTGGAGCTTCTGCCACCTGATAATCTACCGCCTGGGCCTCTGCCGCCTTCGCCTCCGGTGCCTCTACCGCCTGGGCCTTACACTGTCGCTGGTCCCTCTGCCGCCAGAGCTTCTACCCGTGGGCCTCTGCCATTGATGCCTCTGCAGCCTGAGCCTCTTCCTCCTGGGCCTCCATCGCTGCCGCTGGTACCTCCGCCGTCTGAGCCTCTACCGCCTTGCCCTCTGTCGCTGGTGCCTCTGCCGCTTTAGACTCTACTTCCTGGGCCTCTGCCGCTGCTGCTGGTGCCTGAGCCTTTACCGCCTGAGCCGGTACTGCCTGGACCTCTGCCTCTGCCGCTGGTTTCTCCGCCGCCAACCCTCTACTGCCTGGGCCTCTGCCACTGGTGAAGGTGCCTCCGCCGCCACAACCTCTACTGCCTGGGCTTCTGCCGCTGGTACCTATGCTGCCTGAGCCTCTACCGCCTTGGCCTCTGCCGCTGTTGCCTCCGCCACCTGAGCCTCTACCGCCTGGGCCTCTGCCGCTGGTGCCTCCACTGCCATTGCCTCTACCGCCTGGGCCTCTGCCGCTGGTGCCTCTGCCACCTGATCCTGTACCGCCTAGGCTTCTGTCGCTGGTGCCTCTACTGCCATTGCCTCTACCGCCTTGGCCGCTGCCGCTGGTGCCTCTACCACCTCAGCCGCTTCCGCTGCCGCTGGTTCCTCCGCTGCCAGACCCTCCATCGCCTGGGCTCTGCCGCTGTTGCTGGTACCTCCGTCGCCTGAATCCGTACCACCTGTGCTTCTGCCACTGCCACTGGTGCCTTTGCCAGCTGAGCCTGTACCGCCAGTGCCTCTTCCACTGCCGCTGGTGCCTCCGCTGCCATAGCCTCGACCGCCTGGGCCTCTGCCTCTGCCGCTGATGCCTCCACTGCCTCTGCCACTACCTCCTTGGCCACTGCCGCTGGTGCCTCTACCACCTCAGCCGCTTCTGCTTCCGCTGCTGCCTCTACCGCGAGAGCCTCTACCGCCGTAGAGGTACAGCTGAGCCTGTACCGCCAGTGCCTCTTCCACTGCTGCTGGTGTCTCCGCCATCAGAGCCTCTACCGCCTGGGCCTCTGCCGCTGCCGCTCGTGCCTACGCCGCCAGATCCTCTACCGCCTGTTCCTCTGCTGGTGCTGCTGGTGCCTCCACCGCCTGAGCCTCTACCGTGTGGACAACTGCCACTGCCACTTGTGTCTCTTCCACCTGGGCCTCTGCCGCTGCCCCTGGTGCCTCCGCTGCCAGAGATTCTACTGCCTTGGCTTCTGCTTCTGCCACTGTTGCCTCCACCACCAGAACTTCTGCCACCTGGGTCTCTGTCGCTGCCGCCGGTGCCTCCGCCCCCAGAGCCTCTTCCGCCTGGTCCTCTGCCGCTGGTGCCTCCGCCGCCAGAGTCTCTACCGCCTAGGCCTCTGCTGCTGCCGCTGGTGCCTCCGTCGCCGCCAGAACCTCTACCACCTGAGCTTCTGCCGCTACCGCTGGTGCCTCCACCACCTGAGCCTCTTCTGCCTGGGCCTTTGCTGCTGCCGCTGTTGCCTCCGCCACCAGAGGCTCTGCCGCTGACACTGGTGCCTCGGCAGCCTGAGCCTCTACTGCCTGGGCCTCTGCCACTCTTGCTGGATCTGCTGCTGACCAGGCTGCATCGCCTGGACCTCTGTAGCTCCCGTGGTGTCTTGGCAGCATGAGCTTCTTCCACCTGTGGCTCTGCCGCTGCCGCTGGTGCCTCCGCCTCAAGAGCCTCTAACACCTGGGCCTCTGCCGCTGTTGCCTCTGCCGCCTGAGCCTCTACCGCCTGGGCTTCTGCGGCTGCCCCTGGTGCCTTCGCAGCCTGGTCCTCTACTGTCTGGGCCTCTGCCGCTCCTACTGGTTCCTCCTCCACCCAGGCTGTATTGCCTGGGCCTCTGCAGCTCCCACTGGTGCATAGCAGCCTGAGCTTCTTTCGCCTACGGCTCTGCCGCTGCCGCTGGTGTCTCCGCCATCAGAGCCTCTACCGCTTGGGCCTCTGCTGCTGCCGCTCGTGCCTACGCCGCCAGATCCTCTACCGCCTGTTCCTCTGCTGCTGCTGCTGGTTTTCCACTGCCTGAGCCTTTACCGCCTTGCCTCTGCCGCTGCTGCTGGTGCCTCCACCGCCTGAGCCTCTACCGCGTGGACAACTGCCACTGCCACTTGTGTCTCTTCCGCCTGGGCCTCTGCCGCTGCCCCTGGTGCCTCCGCTGCCAGAGATTCTACTGCCTTGGCCTCTGCTTCTGCCACTGTTGCCTCCACCACCAGAACTTCTGCCACCTGGATCTCTGTCACTGCCGCCGGTGCCTCCGCCGCCAGAGCCTCTTCCGCCTGGTCCTCTGCCGCTGCTGCCTCCGCCGCCAGAGTCTCTAACGCCTACGCCTCTGCTGCCTCAGCCTCTACCGCCTGCGCCTCTGCTGCTGCCGCTGGTGCCTCCGCCGCCAGAGCCTCTGCCTCCTGGGTCTCTGCCGCTGCCGCCACCGCCGCCAGAGGCTCTAACTCCTGGGCCTCTGCTGCTGACACTGGTGCCTCGGCAGCCTGACCCTCTACTGCCTGGGTCTCTGCCGCTCTTGCTGGTTCCGCCGCCGACCAGGCTGCATCGCCTGGACCTCTGCAGCTGCTGGTGATGCCTCGGCTGCCTGAACCTCTACCACCTTCGTCTCTGCCGCTACTGTTATACCACAAGATGTCTATTTCTTTAAGGGCCCAGTGGCGTAGGGTGGGGGGTGCAGGAGGGGCTGGCCTCACCGGGTGCAACATCGGGGGGGGGGTGCCACTAATCTAGTGGAAGAGACTCGAGTGCTAAAATCCACGGGTTAGGGGGCGCAAATTACTTGCCTTGCCCCGGGTGCTGACAACGCACGCTACGCCACTGTAAGGGCCAGAGCAAATAACCCTACCTAGCTTTATAGCTGTGAAGCAGTATAGCAGGTGCTGTTAAGTTATGTTAATTAACAAATATTTTTTATTAGATTTTCCATAAAAAAAAAAACATTTTTATAAAATTATACATCCATTTTTAACTTAAACCCTTTTTTCCAGAACTTCCCTCAGCTTCAGTTACAGATAGGTAGCCGTGTTGGTCTGCCATAGTCAAAACAAAAAAGTTTTTTCCTTCCAGTAGCACCTTAAAGCAACTTAGTTGGTCTTTAAGATGCTACTGGAAGGGAAAAATTTTTTTGTTTTCCCTCAGCTTGTCTGATAATTTTCCGTTTATTTTTTATCCTCGTCTCACATTTCCCAATATTATATTACACTCAAATACTCTTAATCACATCATATTTTTTAAACAATATTTCTAACAGTAATTTCACAGAGCTTCTTGAAAGCCAACGAACGTTATTTGCTCATCACATAAATTTTTGACATACTCTGTAAATTTCCTCCAATCCTCGGAGAATCTCTGGTCACGTTGGTTCCTAATTCTCCCCGTCAATCTGTCCATTTCTGCCTATTCCATCAGTTTCATCCTCCATTCTTCTTTCGTGGGCATCTCTTCCTGTTTCCATTTCTGTGCCAGCAAAATTCTGGCTGCTGTTACTGCATACAAAACTAATTTCACATCTTTTTTACTAATTTCATTATCCAGTATTCCTAACAAGAAAGCTTCTGGTTTTTTAACAAAAGTATATTTCAACATTTTCTTTAACCCATTATAGATCATCTCAAATGTCATAGACCGAATGGAGCAAACAGCACGCAGAAAAAATCCTTAAATAAGAGACACGGGGGAATGATTAATGGACTTCAATGTCTGTACACTAATGCGCAAAGCATGGGAAATAAACAAGATGAGCTTGAGCTCTTGGTACAGCAAACTAAATATGACATAATAGGAATCACTGAAACCTGGTGGGATAAGTCCCACGATTGGAATGTAATAATGGAGGGATACAATCTATTTCAGAGAAACAGACCAGACAAGAAAGGAGGAGGAGTGGCGTTATATGTCAGGGATGTGTATACCTGTGAAGAGATCCAAGATTTAGAACCTCAAAGCCAAAGTGAGAGCATTTGGGTCAAAATTAAGGGAGAGAAGAATAACAGTGACCTCATTGTGGGAGTTTACTATAGATCCCCAAGCCAAACGGAGGACATAGATGATGCCTTCCTGGAACAGATGGCCAAGCATGCAAAAGGAAGGGAGATAGTAGTAATGGGGGACTTCAAGTCCCACGATTGGAATGTAATAATGGAGGGATACTGTCAGGGGCTCAGGAGCAGAAGCACAGGGGAGAGAGGAAATGGAGAGCGAAGGGGAGGAATCCGAGGGGAGCGTAGGGGAGTATGACAGTGACCCGAGAGATTCCATGAGCTTCTCCAGTGAATCAGAAGATTCCCAGAAGGGGGCGCCGATGGTGAGGGCAAGGGGGGTCCCAGGGGGGACGCACCAGAAGCAAGGGGCCAGCGGGGACTCCCAAGGCAGCAGCGGGGAATCAGGACCAGCTCCCCCACCAGAGCGCAGTGGGGGGGAAGAGTCACATGTGTCAGGGCCAGCCTCTCCTCCAGCGGGGAGAGAAGATGAGTCAGGGCTGACCACGCCCCCATCGGAAAGTGGGGAAACGGAGGGGAGGTCAGTTCCAGCTAGCCTCCCCGAAGGAGGGAGCAGTGACAGCAGCGTAACGGTCAGAAGGAAAGTGGGAGGCTGGGCGCGCGCGCCAAGTTCAAATGTGCAGGAGCGTGGGACAGCAGAAAACCCGGATTGGGAACCAGGTCCTAAAGCCCGACGGAGGGAGGGGGAAGAGTCAGGGGACTCAGCGTCAGAAGAGTCTAGGAAGGGCGAGACCCCGACGGACAGGCGGACCCAGAGGAGGAAAGAACAAAGGAAGAGGTGGAGCAAGGCTAGAGTCTTAAACTGGTGTCAGGGGGGAGGAGATTCAGACGGAGCTTCAGTGGTCTAGAGTTTGAGACGTAGTGCTGCACGCTGCAGCTGTGGAAGTGAACTGAACTTCAATAAAGACTTTTATACTAAACAACGAAGCAGCGTTGGTCCTTTGTGAGCTGGGACCTCGGGCAGCTCTGACACAAGTGTTTTGTGAGTGCCTTGAATTGACCTGATTTAGCTAGTTTGATACAAGGTTGATTGTCTTCCCACACTCTGATAGGTAGGGAACATTCTCCAAACAATTCTTGTACCAGTTGCTTATAAAATTCCAGTTCTCTGCATACATCTGATAATGCATTGAAGTCAGATTCAGTCGAACTTAAAGCTATAAGTGATTGCTTTCTTGATCTCCAACCAATTAGTGCATTTCCAAATTTTATCGCCATTCCTGACACTGATTTTCTATCTGGTCCTGCATCTGCCCAACTGCTGTCGGCCCAACATTCAAGTTGTGTGCTGCCCTCTGCTGATAGTTTTAAGCGAAACCTTTTGGTAGTTTGGAGATACCTTAAAACTCTTTTTACTCCTTGCCAAGCATGCATTGATGGTTTTTCAGCTTGTCTACACAGCATGTTGACAGCATATGTTATATCGGGCCGAGTCCATTGTGCAATGTGGAGTAGACTGCCTATCGCTGACTGGTAAACCCCGGGATTACTGAACTCTGCCTGTTGCTCGGCTTGAGCATCATTTGTGTAACTTAACTCCATTGGGGTTTTACACCAGCACAGTCGTCCATTTTAAACCTTTCCAGCAACTGCTGGATCTTAGCTTCTTGGCTGAGCCAATAGTTCCCACTTTCATCTTGCTGATTTTTCACTCCTAGATAAACAGATACAGTGCCTAGTGATTCTATCTGAAACTTTTCTCCAAGCTTTGTGGCAAATTGTTGTGCAAGTTTATCGTCCTTTCCACTGTATAATAAATCGTCAACAAATATCAAAACTGCTTCTTGTTCACATCCAGAGCCTTTTAGATAAAGACACGCATCTGCTGCACTCTTTCTGAACCCCATGCTCTCTAGAGCATCGTTTAAGCAGGAATTCCAATTACGGGCGGACTGTTTCAACCCATAAATGGATTTGTGTAGGCGCCAGACCTGGTTTGGCTTGTCTCCTTCAAAACCTGGTGGTGGTGTCATATACACTTCCTCCTGTAAGTCTGCATTTAAATAAGCCACATTGACATCAAAATGAAACAGCTTATTTCCCTTCTTAGCTGAAGAGGCTAAAAGCATTCTTAATGACTCCGATCTTGAAGTAGGGGCATAGATTTGAGAATAGTGAACACCTTTGCGCTGCGAAAATCCTTTTGCAACTAGTCGGGCTTTATATTGCAACTCCTCAGTAGTTGTGGGCTTTAAACGATATACCCATCGACAACCTACAGCTTGTTGCCCTTTCAGAAGCTCTGTACTTGCAAACACACCGAGAGACTTCATTGAAGCCATCTCTTTTTCCATTGCTTCCTGCCACTTTACGGCTTCTGAGCTTGGAAGCTGTTGTACCTCTATATAGCTATCTGGCTCACACTGTGCCATATTTACGTATACACTTGTCACCTTAAACCGCTCTGGTGGTTTGCCCTTTGTGGCACATTTTGATCTGCGCAATTGTTCCTCTTGTGCCCCCTCTGACCGTTGGCTGTCAGAATCTGTTTCAGACTTTATATCTGGGTGCGCCCCTAGGGATAAAGACCTCCGTTTAGATACCTCCCTTGGGCTTCATGTTGCAGGCGACCTGCTTCGCTTTTGCTGTCTGCTAGGCCTACTGACTGGCGACGTTGGAACACTCCTAGATTCTGGCTTTTCTACCTTAGGAGAAGAACCTTGTGCCTGGTCAGAATCTGCATCTGAACCATGTGCACCATCCCCTTCTGGCTCACTACCCTCTGGACTTTCATTCTCAGCATAAATGCCTAAATCATCTCTCAAAATGTCAGGGTTAGCATGTAAGTGAGTCCATCCAGATTGCTCACAAAATTCAGCGCTCCTACTGATGACCACTCTTGTAGTATCCCCATCTGGGTTCACGAACCTCCAAGATTTGGCATGTGGTTCGTACCCACAAAAGATGAGTTTCCTAGCCCTTGGACTTCCCTTTTTCCTTAACGCTTTTGGGACAAGTACATAGGCTTGAGATCCAAACACTCGAAAGTAATTAACTTTGGGCTTCTTCCCGTATAAAGCAAAATATGGCGTAGTATCAATTACCGAATTATATACTCGGTTCAAAATATGAGTTGCCGTCTGCCAGGCTTCCGCCCAGTAACTTTGAGGGAGTTTAGAATCAAACAACATAGAGTTTGCCAACTCTTGTAGAACCCTGTTTTTACGTTCGGCCACGCCTCCTTCTTGGGGGGAATAAGGTGTAGACAGACGATGCTTAATTCCCTTTTTCTTAAAGAAATTCTGCAACACAGACCCGGTAAATACTGACCCTCTGTCTGTCTGAAAAGCAAGTACTCTAGTACCGAATTCAAGTTCTACTGCATGAACCCAATTTTTAACTGTTTCTGCAGTATCTGCTTTTGTTTTGAGAGGAAAAAACCATGTGACTTTTGTTTTGTCATCCGAGAGACACAGTGCATATCTCGAACCTCCCATGCTAGCAACAGGCATTGGGCCACATAGGTCCATATGCACAAGTTGGAATACTTTGTCAGATTTCCTATCTGAACTGGGATAGCTGCAGCTATGAACCTTCGCCCTTTTGCATGCAGTACAATCCAAATACTTAGTACATTTGTTCATTTTGCACCCTTCTGATAATTCAGGTTGCCTTTTAACATACTGAAAATTAATATGTCCCAAACGGCGGTGCCATAAATGAACACAAGAATTATGGGTAGGCGAGTTCACACAACCAGCATGAACCTGTTCAACTTCATCTGGACTTGTCTCAAAATAATATAACCCATTTCTGCATTCCACCTGCAAAAGAGATACGTTATTCTTTGAAATAGTGCAAACCCCATTTTCAACACAGTTTTAAACCCATCTCTATCAAGTTCTGACACAGACAAAATACACCCCTTCATTCCCTTTAGCACGTAGGCATCAATTTCTGTATGCAAACAATTCAAGAAAACTGTGCCTACGGTCTCTAAGGAACGTTTAGTTGAATCTGCCATTGTCACAACTTTAAGGGTTTGCAAATGCCTGCAATTCTGCAAACGGACACTAGAAGGCGCCACCAGGTGGTGAGATGCACCACTGTCGATCAACCAGCGTAGATTGCTGCCTTGGCCACGCCCTTGCATCAACGCCATTGCTGAAGCCATGTGCTGTGTGCTGTGGGAGTAGCCACAACCTCCTCCTCTTCTTCGACGTCCCCTGGAACTCCTTGTTTGGTAACTAGGGGTAACGGCCTTGGTGCTGTCTTGACTAGGTTCACGTGTGCAGTTCCTGATTAAATGGGAAGAGGATCCACAGAGAAAACAGTGTCTAGCTGCAAAAGCATTTACTGTGTTCTCAAACTCAGCATCCCTACTCTTAGGCACAGCACAACTCCCCTTTGAAGACAAACCTCTTTCTCTAGCCTTCCAATTTTTCCCATTGAGTCGCGTAAACGGGACAGCAAAACTTTCCTGGGACTCTGCCATCCTCCCTGGGGCTTAGGAACGATACTCACACACCTGTAGACCGTCTCCCAGCTGCTGAGGTGGCTCCTTGAGGAATAAGACGTCTTCCAGCGAGTACAAACTGCGCAGTGCCTGTTTAAAACTTTTTCTAGGCACGTTGCAGGACTCAAGCTGCTTTGAAGGCTTTCGTTGTCGGCAACCGCTTCTGTCTTCGCTCCAGTCCTTTCATAAATCACTCTGAACTGCACTCCTTATCTCCTTATTGACGTACAAACAACCATAACCTGTCCATTAAACTTTAATTAGTTTAATGTTAAGTAAACGTCCAGTGCGCTTCCAACGCCATAAATCTTATCTCAGCAGAGAATTTCGTGCAGCGGTTTAAGAAGGCAGGAGAGTCAGTACCTTTCAATGAAGAATCCTGGAGCAAGCACTTTGGAACTCAGGAAAAAACTTTATTTACAAAAGAAAAACCCTGGCGATAAAGCACACATGCTTTTATCTCCGGCATAAAGAAAACTTTACTCTAAACCTAACTCATATCAGCAAACATGCCCATGGCCACAAACTGAGTCTGCGAGTCAGGTCAAAGAGAGGAAGGGGAGAACACACGGGTGAACTGACTATTTATACAAACTAACTCACATTCCTGGATGCTTAATGACTTCCAGCTGCTCAGTGATTAGAGCGACTTGTTACCTCTTCCGCAGCCAGAGCCTCTACTGCCTGGGCATTTGCTGCTGCCGCTGTTGCCTCTGCCGCCAGAGACACTACCTCCTGGGCCTCTGCCGCTGCCACTGGTGCCTCGGCAGCCTGAGCCTCTACTGCCTGGGCATCTGCCGCCCTTGATGGTTTCACCACCGCCCAGACTGCATCGCCTGGACCTCTGCAGCTGCTGGTGGTGCCTCCGCCGCCAGAGCCTCTACCACCTGGGCCTCTGCCACTGTCGCTGCTGCCTCCACCACCAAAGCCTCTACCGCCTGGGCCCTTGCCTCTGCCACTGGTGCTTGCAACGCCAGAGCCTCCACTGCCTGGGCCTCTGCCGCTGCTGCCTTCGCCACTAGAGCCTCTACCGCCTGGTCCCGTGCCACTGCCGCTTTCACCGCCAGAGCCTCTACCGCATGGGACTCTGCCGCTGCCGCCTCCGCAGCCCGAGCCACTACCGCCTGGGCCCTTCCTGCTGTCGCTGGTGCTTCTGCCGCCAGAGTCTTTACTGCCTGGGCCTCTGCCGCTGGTTCCTCCGTAGCTTGATCCTCTACCGCCTGGGCCCTTGCCTCTGCCGCTGGTGCTTCCAACGCCAGAGCCTCCACTGCCTGGGCCTCTGCCGCTGCTGCCTTCGCCACTAGAGCCTCTACCGCCTGGTCCCGTGCCGCTGCCGCTTTCACCGCCAGGGCCTCTACCGCATGGGACTCTGCCGCTGCCGCCTCCGCAGCCCGAGCCACTACCGCCTGGGCCCTTCCTGCTGTCGCTGGTGCTTCTGCCGCCAGAGCCTTTACTGCCTGGGCCTCTGCCGCTGGTTCCTCCGTAGCTTAATCCTCTACCGCCTGGGCCCTTGCCTCTGCCGCTGGTGCTTCCGCCGCCAGAGCCTCTACTGCCTGGGACTCTGCTGGTGCCGCTGGTGCCGCTGCAGCCCTAGCCTCTACCGCCTGGCCCCTTGCCACTGCTGCTGCTGTCTACGCAGCCTGAGCATATACCGCCTGGGCCTCTGCAGCTGCCACTGGTGCCTCCGCAGCCCGAGCCTCTACCGCCTGGGACTCTGCTGGTGCCGCTGATGCCTCCATCGCCCAAGCCTCTACTGCCTGGGCCCTTGCCACTGCCGCTGGTGCTTCTACCGCCAGAACTTCTACCGCCTGGGCATTTGCCGGTGCCGCTGATCCCTCCTCAGCCTGAACCTCTACCACCTGGGCCTCTGCCACTGCTGCTCCTGCCTCCGACACCGGAACCTCTATCGCCTGGGCCCTTGCCTCTGCTGCTTCCGCTGCCAGAACCAATACTGCCTGGGCCTCTGCCGCTGCCGTTCGTGCCTCTGCTGCCTCAGCCAATGCCACCTGCGCCACTGCTGCTGCCACTGGTGCCTCCGTTGCCCTAATCTATACCACCTGAGCTTCTGCCGCTGGTGCCTCCGCCAACTTTGCCTCTTCCATCTGGACCTCTGCTACTGCTGCTCTGCCGCTGGTGCCTCTACCGCCAGAGGCTATACCGCCTGGGCCTCTTCCGCTGCTGCTGGTGCCTCCGCCGCCAGAGCCTCTTCCGCCTGGGCCCTTGCCGCTGCCGCTGGTGATTCCGCCGCCAGACCCTATACTGCCTGGGCCTCTGCAGCTGCCACTGGTGCTTCCAGCGCCAGAGCCTCTACTGCCTGGGGCTCTGCCGCTGGTGCTTCGGCCACAGGAGCCTCTACTGCCTGGGCCTCTACCGGTGCCACTGGTGCTTCCATAGCCTGAGCCTCTACCGCTTGGGCCTCTGCCAGTGCCACTGGTGCTTCCGCAGCCTGAGCCTCTACCGCCTGGTCCTCTGGCACTGCCGCTGCTGCCTCCACCACCAAAGCCTCTACCGCCTGGGCCCTTGCCTCTGCCGCTGGTGCTTCCGCCGCCAGATCCTCTACTGCCTGGGCCTCTAACGCTGCCGATGGTGCTTCTGCCGCCAGAGCCTCTACTGCCTGGGCCTCTGCCACCTCAGCCAACGCCGCCTGCGCCGCTGCTGCTGCCGCTGGTGTCTCCGTTGCCCGATTGTGTACCACCTGAGCTGATGCCGCTGCGACTGGTGCCTCCGTTGTCTGAGCCTCTTCCGCCTGGGCCTCTGCTGTTGCAACTGTTGCCTCCGCCGCCAGGGCCTCTGCCGCCTGGGCCTCTGCCACTGCCGCTGGTGCCTCCGAAGCCCGAATCTCTGCCACCTGGGTCTCTGTAGCTGCTGCTGCTGCCTCCTCCGTCAGAGTCTCTTCCGCCTGGTCCTCTGCCGCTGGTACCTCCGGTTCCAGAGTCTCTACCACCTGGGCCTCTGCTGCCTCAGCCAATGCCACCTGCGCCACTGCTGCTGCCACTGGTGCCTCCGTTGCCCTAATCTATACCACCTGAGCTTCTGCCGCTGGTGCCTCCGCCAACTGTGCCTCTTCCGTCTGGACCTCTGCCACTGCTGCTCTGCCGCTGGTGCCTCTACCGCCAGAGGCTATACCGCCTGGGCCTCTTCCGCTGCTGCTGGTGCCTCCGCCGCCAGAGCCTCTTCCGCCTGGGCCTCTGCCACTGCCGCTGGTGCTTCCAGCGCCAGAGCCTCTACTGCCTGGGGCTCTGCCGCTGGTGCTTCGGCCACAGGAGCCTCTACCGCCTGGGCCTCTACCGGTGCCACTGGTGCGTCCATAGCCTGAGCCTCTACCGCTTGGGCCTCTGCCAGTGCCACTGGTGCTTCCGCAGCCTGAGCCTCTACCGCCTGGTCCTCTGGCACTGCCGCTGCTGCCTCCACCACCAAAGCCTCTTCCGCATGGGCCCTTGTCTCTGCCGCTGCTGCTTCCGCCGCCAAAACCAATACTGCCTGGGCCTCTGCCGATGCTGCTGGTGCTTCCGCAGCCTGAGCCTCTACCGCTTGCGTCTCGGGCGCTGGTGCCTCCAGTTCCAGAGTCTCTATCGCCTGGGACTCTGCTGCCTCAAACAATGCCGCCTGCGCCGCCGCTGCTGCCGCTGGTGCCTCCATTGGCTGAATCTGTACCACCTGAGCTTCTGCCGCTGCCGCTGGTGCCTCCGCCACCTGAGCC
This sequence comes from Podarcis raffonei, assembly GCF_027172205.1. Taxonomy (NCBI): domain Eukaryota; kingdom Metazoa; phylum Chordata; class Lepidosauria; order Squamata; family Lacertidae; genus Podarcis; species Podarcis raffonei. Next base: position 381,655 of record NC_070619.1, on the reverse strand, counting down.
TCTTCCGTCTGGACCTCTGCCGCTGCCGCTGGTGACTCCGCAGCCCCAGTCTCCATCTCCTAGGCCTCTGCCGCTGCCGCTGGTGCCTCCGCCGCCTGAGCCTCTACCTCCTGGGCCCTTGCTTCTGCCGCTGGGGCTTCCGCCGCCACAGCCTCCACTGCATGGGCCTCTGCTGCTAGTGCCTCCACAGCCCTAATCAGCTGCCACTGGTGCCTCCGTTGCCCTAATCTATACCACCTGAGCTTCTGCCGCTGGTGCCTCCGCCAACTTTGCCTCTTCCATCTGGACCTCTGCTACTGCTGCTCTGCCGCTGGTGCCTCTACCGCCAGAGGCTATACCGCCTGGGCCTCTTCCGCTGCTGCTGGTGCCTCCGCCGCCAGAGCCTCTTCCGCCTGGGCCCTTGCCGCTGCCGCTGGTGATTCCGCCGCCAGACCCTATACTGCCTGGGCCTCTGCAGCTGCCACTGGTGCTTCCAGCGCCAGAGCCTCTACTGCCTGGGGCTCTGCCGCTGGTGCTTCGGCCACAGGAGCCTCTACCGCCTGGGCCTCTACCGGTGCCACTGGTACCGCCTGGGCCTCTACTGCTGCCACTGCTGCCTCCACCAGCAGACCCTCTGCCACCTGCGTCTCTGTCGCTGTCGCTGGTGCCGGTGCCGCTCGTGCCTCCGCAGCCTGATCCTCTACCGCCTGGCCCTTGACGCTGCCACTGGTGCCTCGGCAGCCTGAGCCTCTACTGCCTGGGCCTCGGCCGCTCTTGCTGGTTCCGCCGACGCCCAGGCTGCATCGCCTGGAACTCTGCTGCTGCCGGTGGTGCTTCAACCACCAGAGCCTCTGCCACCTGGGCCTCTACCGCCTCAGACAATGCCACCTGCGCCATTACTGCTGCTGCTGGTGCCTCCGTTCCCCTAATCTGTACCACCTGAGCTTCTGCCGCTGGTGCCTCCTCCAACTGTGCCTCTTCCGTCTGGACCTCTGCCACTGCGGCTCTGCAGCTGGTGCCTCTGCCGCCTGAGCCTCTTCCGCCTGGGCCTCTGCCGCTGGTACAGCCGCCGCCTGAGCCTCTTCCATGTGGGCCCCTGCCACTGCCGCTGGTGCCTCTACCGCCAGAGCCTCTCCTGCCTGGGCCTCTTCCGCTGCCGCTGGTGCCTCTACCACCAGAGCCTCTACCGCCTGGGTCTCTGTCGCTGCCGGTGGTGCCTCCGCAGCCCAAGCCTCTACCGCCTGGGCTTCTACCGTTGCCGATGGTGCCTCCACAGCCTGAGCCTTTACCGCCTGGGCCTCTACCACCTGGGCCTCTGCCAGTGCCACTGGTGCCCTTGCTTCTGCCGCTGGTGCTTCCGCCGCCAGAGCCTCTACTGCATGGGCCTCTGCCGCTAGGGCCTCCCTAACCCTAACCCTAACCTCTGCCACCTGGGTCTCTGTAGCTGCTGCCGCTGCCTCCGCCGTCAGAGCCTCCACCGCCTGGTCCTCTGCCGCTGGTGCCTCCGCTTCCAGAGTCTCTACCCCCTGGGCCTATGCTGCCTCAGCCAGTGCCACCTGCGCCACTGCTGCTGCCGCTGGTGCCTCCGTTGCCCTAATCTGTACCACCTGAGCTTCTGCCGCTGGTGCCTCCACCAACTGTGCCTCTTCCGTCTGGACCTCTGCCACTGCCGCTCTGTCGCTGGTGCCTCCACCGCCTGAGCCTCTTCCGCCTGGGACTCTGCCGCTGGTACAGCCACCGCCTCAGCCTCTTCCACCTGGGCCCCTGCCACTGCCACTGGGGCCTCTAACACCAGAGTCTCTTCCGCCTGGGCCTCTTCCGCTGCTGTTGCTGCCTCTGCCGCCAGAGCCTCTACCGCCTGGGCCTTTGCCACTGCCGCCTCCGCAGCCCGAGCCTCTACTGCCTGGGCCCTTGCCTCTGACGCTGGTGCCTCTGACGCCAGAGCCTCTACCGCCTGGGCCTATAACACTGCTGCTGGTGCCTCCGCAGCCCGAGCTTCTACCGCCTGGGCCTCTGCCGCTGACGCTGTTTCCACCTTGCTGCTGCCACTGGTGCTTCTACCGCCAGAGCCTCTACTGCCTGGGCCTCTGCTGCTGGTTACTCCCTAGCTTAAATCTCTACCGCCTGGGCCCTTGCCTCTGCCAATGGTGCTTCCGCAGCCAGAGCCTCTACCGCCTGGGCGTCTGCCGGTGCCGCTGGTGCCTCCACAGCCTGAGCCTCTACCGCCTGGGCCCTTGCTGCTGCCGCTGGTCCTTCCGCCGCCAGAGCCTCTGCTGCCTGGGCCTCTGCCACTGCCGCTGGTGCCTCCGAAGCCCGAACCTCTGCCACCTGATTCTCTGTACCTGCTGCTGGTGCCTCCGCTTCCAGGGTCTCTACCGCCTGGGCCTATGCTGCCTCAGCCAGTGCCACCTGCGCCACTGCTGCTGCCACTGGTGCCTCCGTTGCCCTAATCTGTACCACCTGACCTTCTGCCGCTGCCGCTGGTGCCTCCGCCAACTGTGCCTCTTCCGTCTGAACCTCTGCCACTGCCGCTCTGTCGCTGGTGCCTCCGCCGCCTGAGCCTCTTCCACCTGGGCCTCTGCCGCTGGTACAGCCGCCGCCTGAGCCTCTTCCACCTGGGCCTCTGGCGCTGCCGCTGGTGCTTCCGCCGCCAGAGCCTCTACCGCCTGGGCGTCTGCCGGTGCCGCTGGTGCCTCCGCAGCCAGAGCCTCTACCGCCTGGGCGTCTGCTGGTGCCGCTGGTGCCTCTGCAGCCTGAGCCTCTACCGCTTGGACCCTTGCTGCTGCCGCTGGTCCTTCCGCCGCCAGAGCCTCTGCTGCCTGGGCCTCTGCCGCTGCCGCTGGTGCCTCCGCCGCCAGAGCCTCTACCGCCTGGTCCTCTGCCGCTGGTGCCTCCGCTTCCAGAGTCTCTACCGCCTGGGCCTCTACCGCCTCAGCCAATGCCACCTGCACCACTGCTCCTGCCGCTAGTGCCTCCATTTTTGCCCTAAGCTGTACCACCTGAGCTTCTGCCGCTGCCGCTGGTGCCTCCGCCACCTGAGTCTCTTCCATCTGGACCTCTGCCGCTGCCGCTGGTGCCTCCGCTGCCTGAGCCTCTTCCACCTGGGCCTCTGCCGCTGCCGGCGGTGCCTCCGCCGCCAGAGCCTCTACCGCCTGGGCCCTTTGTTAGGATATTTCCGTTCCACCTTAAAAGGGAGCAGGATGTTTGTGTCATAGCCTGCGTATTTCCTGTCTCACAGGATGTTTCTGTTGTCTGTTCCTTTCGTTTTCTCCTTGTTGCCTGAGCAGTCGGAGCAGACGGTCATGTCTTCCTTTGTTCTGACCAACGCTGAATAAACTGTAAATATGCTCTCCTGCTGTGCATCTTTTGCTGTGTGAATTCTGCTGAAAGAGTGTGCACAAGTCCAAGAATGTGGCTATCTTTTCTTGAGGCTTCGTGCCGCTGATTGCTGATATTGCCTGACTACGGGAGGTCGATGGATCGTCCGGCACCGAGCTTGGGGGCTCAGATGGACTTTGTCTCCCTGGCAGTATCCCAACAACAGGTTATGGGCCCAGATTCACGGCACTTACAGGAGAGTAAGACAGCGACAGACTGCTGAGGTATGTCTTGGAAAGGCGAAAGCAGAGGCTTTTCTGTTTGCCGCGGATTAAGTCTTTGAAGTCCGGCTGGTCTAATTGGCCTGGGAGCCGAGCCAGAGGCATCGTGATTAATGGGCTGCCGAGATAAGACGTCTTTGAAGGCATAAAGACGCACGGCTCAAGCAAAAAGCTGGAATGGAGAATTTCCATGCTTCTGAGGCCACTGAGTGCCCAAAGTTAAATCGGCACAATTATCGGACCTGGGCAAAATGGTTTGAGAGTTTGCTGCGTCAGTTTGGAGTCTGGCATACTGTGTCTGAAGCCACTCCAGTTCCTAGGACAGAGAAATGGGAGGCCCAGAATTCGAGGGCCATAGACGTAATAGTCTTATCCGTCTCTCTGGAGGATATAAAGACGCTTGCTGGAAATCTCACGGCACATGACATGTGGGATGCTTTGAAAAAAGCCCACCTGCCAATCATCCCAGCCCAGAGTTTGAATGCATCAGAGGTCCTGGCTGTTTCCCAGAATGCGAGTGAATGCAGGGATGCTGAGGGCACCGGTTGCAAGCTGCAGGGGGAGCAGACTGTCACGTCATCCCAGGCAGCATTCCAGCCTCCAGGGGAAGCCAAGGAGTCGGCAGCTGAGAGCTCTGTTTCTCGTGAGAACCAAGGTCAAAGCCTTTGCAGAGGCCGGAAGGCCAGATGTAAACAAAGGAAAAAGCCTGCAGATGGCCCGAAGCAGAAGGGGAGTGGAAAGCCAGGGAAAAACAAGGCTATGTTTGCTGGCACAGCTCCACCAAAGGCTAAAGGCACGTCTGATGGCCAGGAGCAGGGGGGCAAGCTGCAAAAGCCCACGCTGGTGGAAAACAAGGTTATGTTTGCCAGCATACCTGCTCTAAAAGCTAAGGCCAGGTTTATTGTTGACTCTGGGGCCAGTCGCCATCTTGCGAAGGACCGCCATCTGTTTATCTCCTTCACACCTCAAGATGGAGAGATCCACCTGGCTGATGGAAGGACTTTGCAAGCTGCAGGAGTTGGGACTGTGAAACTTGCAAGTCTGCACACTACCATCAGAGATGTCCTTTTTGTTCCAGGAGCTGCAGACAATTTGCTTAGTGTCCCACATCTGATTGGGCGTGGTTTTGAGGTTTCCTTCAAGAGGAATGTCTGTGTCATCAGAAAAGGCAAAGAGGACATTTTGCATGCAAAGTTGATGGATGGTTTGTTCTGTCTTAACTTATGATGACAATACTGTTATATCTGATGTTGATTCTTGTTGTGTTGCGCAAACTAACAAGGTTCTTCATGCAGGATGCATTCACGATGCACATCGAAGATTTTGTCACCTGTCTTGGCAAGCACTAGCCAAGATGCCTGGGTTGGTTGAAGGTTTGAACATCAAACCCTGTAAATTTCACATGAAATGTGTATCTTGTGCAGAGAACAAGGTGAAGGTTGCTCCAAAAGGCAAGGAGTCTAGCAGGCAGGCTTCCAAACCCTACCAGCTAGTGTACGCAGACCTGGTTGGTCCTCTTGCGCCCTCTTTGGGAGGAGCAAGGTACTTCATGGTTCTAATTGATTCTTTTTCCAGGTACATTCATGTGTTTATGCTTGAGCAGAAATTGCAAGCGTTTCCTAGGTTCAAGGCATTCTGTGCTTGGTTGGAGAATGCTCACGGTAAACGTATCGGCTGTCTGTTTACTGATCGAGGTAGGGAATTCACTTCTCAGCAGTTTGAAGCTTTCTTGACTGAGAAGGGAATCCAGCATGACTTGTCAACGCCTAGATCGCCATGGATGAATGGGCTTGTGGAGCTAGCAAATCAAACGTTGCTGCAAGGACTAAAAACCTTGTTGCATCATGCCAACCTCCCTGAGAAGTTTTGGGGGGAGGCTCTCTCGAATTTTGTTTACACTTTTAATCGCAGACTGTCATCACCTATTGGTTGCACTCCCTACGAGAAGATGTTTGGTAAGAAACCTAATGTCAAGCACATGAGAATCTTTGGTTCTGACATGTGGGTACACACCCCACAAAGCAACAAGCTTGGGAAGCGTGGGGCACATGGTTTGTTCATGGGGTACGAAAAAGGTGCATACAGAGTATGGATGACTAACTCTAAGTCCATTAAGTTCACAAGGAGTGTTGAGTACAATCCTAAGTGGGGGGAAAATGTGGGAATTTTCCAGAGTTACCCAGAGGAGCATGTAGGTGATGTGAAGAAAGCAGATCATGCTGAGAAAGCTGAGGAAACTGAGGATGATGATGATGATGATGATGATGATGATGATGATGATCAGAGTTCGGATTCCAGTTCAGTGGGCGGCGCTGCTGCTGCTGTCAGTGACAGTGTTGACACAGCAGACTACAAGAGCGCAAAGGCCTCAGTCAGACCATCTGATGAGTCTGACAATGAACTGGAAGAACCACTGTTCACCATTGGTCACTTTTCTCCTAAGAAGGAGGAGATGAGGAGATGAGTCCAGAAGACTTGCGTCTGGTTCACAGGTCTGAAAGGGCGACCAAAGGCAAACCTCCGAAGAGATTTGCTGATGAGTTTGCTAAGACGGCAACTGCTGTTCTTTTTTTTTTTTTTACAATTACAATTTCCCTTTATTATTAAATTGTTGTTGTTGTTGTTAATTAAATTTTTATACCACTCTTCATCAGGGGATCACGGGGCAGTTTACAATACAATTTCACAAAACATATAACATAGTACCAAATGAAAACAATACCCCTGCCACACACAGCATAGAAAACATAGTGAAATGTTACTTTAACTTTACACATATATTTATCAACCTTTAGTCAATTATTTTTTATTTGTTTAGTCGATTAAGTTATTTAAAACTATTTTTGTATAGAAATAATGTATGCAATATTAACTTATGAGTATCTTCCTTTACTTTTTTTTTTAACTTCTTTTTATTAAGTTTCATGTAAGTAACCAAAAAGGAAAACAACTTTACAGTTACAAAGAAAAAAAAATAAAAAAAAATACCAAACAAGTATCTAAACATAACATAAGTATTATCCATTTCCGTTATACTTCTTTGTCTTCACATTTATCTCTTTATATCTTAGGAACTTAAATCATTCTTCTACACTCTGTTGACCTCCATCCCTCCCGCTTTCAGGCTTCTTAATATACATAATTTATTTTTCCCCGCAGCTAATAATTGTTAATAATTTGCACGTCGTAAGATTTATATCAGATCTGCTATAGTTTTTAGGCTTCTATAATTCCCTTCAATGTATATCATAAATTTGTTCCAGTCATTAATAAACTTTGTATTTTTTTTGGTTTCTAATTTTTTGTGTCATTTTTGCAAGTTCAACAAATTCAAATAGTTTTGTTTCCCACTCTCTAATTGATGGGGTATCTTGATTTTTCCAATTTTGGGCAATTAATAATCTGGCGGCGGCTATGGCATACTGAAATAATGTCTTATCTTCATTTTTGATTTCATCCCCAATTATCCCTAGTAGGAATGCTTCCGGTCTTTTGGGAAATGTATATTTAAATATTTTTTTTAACTCATTATTTCTTCATTTCTTCGCATGTCCACCACATGTGGAAAAAGTTACCTTCTTTAACCTTACACTTCCAGCAGTTCTTATTTCCAATTATTTCCAACTGCTGTTCTTAGTAGCTCAGAGAAGGTGTGGGAACCTTCAAGCTTCAAAGAGGTTCAGGAGTTAACCTCTAAAGATGCTGAGCCTTGGCTTAATGCCATGAAGGCTGAAGTTGATTCCTTGAATAGGAACCAAACTTGGGAGCTGGTACCGGTAGTCCCAGGAATGAGACTGGTTGGCAGCAAATGGGTCTTCAAGGCCAAGACAGACCAGAATGGCAAGGTTGTCAGACACAAAGGCAGATTGGTTGCCAGAGGTTTTTCACAGGTACCAGAGCAGGATTACCACGAGACCTACTTGCCCACCGTCAAATATGAGAGCGTTTGGCTGATGCTCAAGATTACTGCGGAGGAGAAACTGCATGTTTCCCATCATGACATTAATACAGCTTTTTTGTACGAAATTTTGAACGAGGAGCTGTACATGCTTCCACCTGATGGAATGCAGATACAGAAGGGAATGGTCTGTAAACTGCGGAAATCCTTATATGGTCTCAAGCAGAGTGCCAGGTGTTGGAACACAAAACTCACTGAGACGTTGCTTTCTCTAGGTTTTCACCAGGGAAAAGCTGATCCATGTGTGTTTGTCAAGGAGGAGGGGCAAAACAAACTGTATTGTTTATGTTTTGTTGATGATCTTCTGATGTTTTGGAAGAATCAGGCTTTCTATCAAAGCATCCTAGCTCAGCTGAAGGAGCACTTTGACATGAAGGATCTTGGTGAGGTATCCCACTATCTTTCTCTGCAGGTGGAGAGGGCCCAAGCAGGTAGTTTTCTGGTACATCAAACACAGAAAATTGCTGATGTATTAACCTGTTTGAATTTGGTTGATGCAAACCCAGCAGACACACCGATGGTGACAGGTTACCAGGTAGATAGTACTGCTGAAGCGTTTTCTGACACAACGCTGTACAGATGCATTCTAGGCAAGTTGAATTTCATTGCTAGATGTTCAAGACCTGACATTGCTGTAAGCACTAACCTGCTTAGCAGACATGCTAACAATCCTACTGTTCAGGATTGGAAAGCTCTGAAGCGCATAGCCCACTATTTGAAAGGGACTTTGCACTACAGGCTGAGGTTCACCAGTCAGAAGACTGGAGGTCTTGAAATTTTTGCAGATGCGAGTTTTGGAAGTGACACCACGGATGGTACAAGCACTTCTGGAGTATGCTACATGTACAACCACTGCCTGTTTGACTGGTTGTGCAAAAAGCAGACGACAGTTAGCCTAAGTTCCTGTGAAGCAGAACTCAATGCTCTGTCATTTTCACTCATGGATTGTGAATGGTTGATGCAACTGTTTAAGGACATTGGGGTTTCTGTGAAATGTCCTATACAAGTGTATCAAGACAATAGATCTTGTTTGGCTTTGCTGACCTCGGAGAGTTGCAAGCAAAGGACCAAGTACTTGCAGATTAAGCTACATTGTGCAAGAGAGTGTATTCAGAAAGGACTCATTCAGGTGTTCTACATGCCAGGAAATGAAATTCCTGCTGATCTGTTGTCTAAGGTTGTTAACAGAGAACAACTTAAGGTATACGTGCAAAGGTTGCAATTGGGTTGAACCACAGGTACTACAGGTTACACGGAAAGGGGGAGGATGTTAGGATATTTCCGTTCCACCTTAAAAGGGAGCAGGATGTTTGTGTCACAGCCTGCGTATTTCCTGTCTCACAGGATGTTTCTGTTGTCTGTTCCTTTCGTTTTCTCCTTGTTGCCTGAGCAGTCGGAGCAGACGGTCATGTCTTCCTTTGTTCTGACCAACGCTGAATAAACTGTAAATATGCTCTCCTGCTGTGCATCTTTTGCTGTGTGAATTCTGCTGAAAGAGTGTGCACAAGTCCAAGAATGTGGCTATCTTTTCTTGAGGCTTCGTGCCGCTGATTGCTGATATTGCCTGACTACGGGAGGTCGATGGATCGTCCGGCACCGAGCTTGGGGGCTCAGATGGACTTTGTCTCCCTGGCAGTATCCCAACACCCTTGTCTCTGCCGCTGCTGCTTCCGCCGCCAGAACCAATACTGCCTGGGCCTCTGCCACGGCCGCTGGTGCCTCCTTCGTCTGAACCTCTTCCGCCTGGGCCTCTGCCGCTGCCGTTGCTGTCTCCGCCGCCAGAGCCTCTTACCGCCTGGGCCCTTGCCGCTGCTGCTGGTGCCTCCGCCGCCATACCCTCTACTGCCTGGGCTTCTGCCGCTGCCGCTGGTGCCTCCGCAGCCCGAGCCTCTACCGACTGGGCGTCTGCCACTGCCGGCGGTGCCTCCGCCGCCAGAGCCTCTACCGTCTGGGCCCTTGCCTCTGCAGCTGCTGTTTCCGCCTCCAGAACGAATACTGCCTGGGCCTCTGCCACGGCCGCTGGTGCCTCCGCAGCCCGAGCCTCTACCGCCTGCGTCTCGGGCGCAGGTGCCTCCAGTTCCAGAGTCTCTACCGCCTGGGCCTCTGCTGCCTCAAGCAATGCCGCCTGCGCCACTGCTACTGCCGCTAGTGCCTCCGTTGCCCGATTGTGTACCACCTGAGCTTCTGCCGCTGCCGCTGGTGCCTCCGCCACCTGAGCCTCTTCCGTCTGGACCTCTGCCGCTGCCGCTGGTGCCTCCGCTGCCTGAACCTTTTCCACCTCGGCCTCTGCCGCTGCCGGCGGTGCCTCCGCCGCCAGAGCCTCTACTGCCTGGGCCCTTGTCTCTGCCGCTGCTGCTTCCGCCGCCAAAACCAATACTGCCTGGGCCTCTGCCGATGCGGCTGGTGCTTCCGCAGCCTGAGCCTCTACCGCCTGCGTCTCGGGCGCTGGTGCCTACAGTTCCAGAGTCTCTATCGCCTGGGCCTCTGCCGCCTCAAACAATGCCGCCTGCGCCGCTGCTGCTGCCGCTGCTGCCTCTGTTGCCCGATTGTGTACCACCTGAGCTTCTGCCGCTGCCTCTGGTGCCTCCGCCACCTGAGCCTCTTCCGTCTGGACCTCTGCCGCTGCCGCTGGTGACTCCGCAGCCCCAGCCTCTACCTCCTAGGCCTCTGCCGCTGCCGCTGGTGCCTCTGCCGCCTGAGCCTCTACCTCCTGGGCCCTTGCTTCTGCCGCTGGTGCTTCTGCCGCCAGAGCCTCTACCACCTGGGCCTCTGCCACTGCTACTTCTGCCTCTGCCGCCAGAGCCTCTTACCGCCTGGGCCCTTGCCGCTGCCGCTGGTGCTTCCACCGCCAGAACCACTACCGCCTGGGCATCTGCCGGTGCCGCTGGTCCCTGGTCTGCCGCCATAACCTCTACCACTTGGGCATCTGCCGGTGCCGCTGGTCCCTCCGCTGGTCCCTGGTCTGCTGCTGCCGCTGCTGACTCCGCAGCCCCAGCCTCTACTTCCTAGGCCTCTGCCGCTGCCACTGGTGCGTCCGCCACCTGACCCTCTACCGTCTGGACCTCTGCCACTGCCTCTGGTGCCTCCTTCGTCTGAGCCTCTTCCGCCTGGGCCTCTGCCGCTGCTGCTGGTGCCTCCACCGCCAGAGCCTCTACCACCTGGGCCTCTGCCACTGCCGCTTCTGCCTCCGCCGCCAGAGCCTCTTACCGCCTGGGCCCTTGCCGCTGCCGCTGGTGCTTCCGCAGCTCGCACCTCTACCGCCTGGGCCCTTGCCGGTGCCACTGGTACTTCCGCCACCAGAACGTCTACTGCATGGGCCTCTGCCGCTGGTTACTCCGTAGCTTAATCCTCTACCGCCTGGGCCCTTGTCTTTGCCGATGGTGCCCCCGCCGCCATACCCTCTACTGCCTGGGCTTCTGCCGCTGCCGCTGGTGCCTCCGCAGCCCGAGCCTCTACCGCCTGGGCGTCTGCCGGTGCCGCTGGTGCCTCCGCAGCCCGAGCCTCTACCGCCTGGGCCCTTGCTGCTGCTGCCGGTGCTTCCGCCGGTGCTTCCGCCGCGAGAGCCTCTGCTGCCTGGGCCTCTGCCACTGTCGCTGGTGCCTCCGAAGCCCGAACCTCTGCCACCTGGTTCTCTGTACCTGCTGCTGATGCTTCCGCTGTTAGAGCCTCTACCTCCTGGTCCTCTGCCGCTGGTGCCTCTGCTTCCAGAGTCTCTACCGCCTAGACCTCTGCTGCCTCAGCCAATGCCACCTGCGCCTCTGCTGCTGCCGCTGGTGCCTCCGTTGCCCTAATCTGTACCACCTGAGCTTCTGCCACTGCCACTGGTGCCTCCGCCAACTGTGCCTCTTCCGTCTGGACCTCTGCCACTGCTGCTCTGTCGCTGGTGCCTCCGCCGCCTGAGCCTCTTCCTCCTGGGCCTCTGCCGCTGGTACAGCCACCGCCTGAGCCTCTTCCACCTGGGCCCCTGCCACTGCCGCTGGTGCCTCTACTACCAGAGCCTCTTCCGCCTGGGACTCTTCCGCTGCCGTTGCTGCCTCTGCCGCCAGAGCCTCTACCGCGTGGGCCTTTGCTGCTGCCGCTGTTGCCCCCATCTTCAGAGCCTCTGCTGCCTGGGTCTCTGTCGCTGCTGCTGCTGGTGCCGCCACCGTCAGGTCCTCTACCGCCTGGGCCCTTGCCGCTGCTGCTGATGCCTCCGCATCCCAAGCCTCTACCGCCTGGTCCTCTGCCGCTGGTGCCTCTGCTTCCAGAGTCTCTACCGCCTGGACCTCTGCTGCCTCAGCCAATGCCACCTGCGCCTCTGCTGCTGCCGCTGGTGCCTCCGTTGCCCTAATCTGTACCACCTGAGCTTCTGCCGCTGGTGCCTCCGCCAACTGTGCCTCTTCCGTCTGGACCTCTGCCACTGCCGCTCTGCCGCTGGTCCCTCCGCCACCTGAGCCTCTTCCGCCTGGGACTCTGGCGCTGGTACAGCCGCCGCCTGAGCCTCTTCCACCTGGGCCCCGGCCACTGCCGCTGGTGCCTCTACCGCCAGAGCCTCTTCCGCCTGGGCCTCTACCGCCTGGGCCGCTGGTGCCTCTGCCGCCAGAGCCTCTACCGCCTGGGCCTTTGCTGCTGACGCTGTTGCCACCGTCGCCAGAGCCTCTGCCACCTGTGTCTCTGTCCCTGCCGCTAGTGCCTCCGCCAGCAGAGCCTCTACCGTGTGGGCCCTTGCCGCTGGTGCTTCCGCCGCAACAGCCTCTACTGACTGGGCCTCTGCAGGTGCCGCTGGTGTCTCCGCAGCCTGAGCCTCTACCTCCTGGGCCCTTGCTTCTGCCGCTGGTGCTTCCGCCGCCTGAGCCTCTACTGCCTGGGCCTCTACTGCTGGTGCCTCCGCAGCCCAAGCATCTACCACCTGGGCTTCTACGGGTGCCGATGGTGCCTCCGCAGCCTGAGTCTCTACCGCCTGGGCCTCTGCCACTGCCGCTGATGCCTCCGCCGCCAGAGCCTCTACCCCCTGGGCCCTTGTCTCTGCCGCTGCTGCTTATGCCGCCAGAACCAATACTGCCTGGGCCTCTGCCGCTGCCGCTGGTGCCTCCGCAGCCCGAGGCTCTACCGCCTGCGTTTCAGGCGCTGGTGCCTCCAGTTCCAGAGTCTCTACCGCCCGGGCCTCTGCCGCCTCAAACAATGCCGCCTGCGCCGCTGCTGCTGCCGCTGGTGCCTCTGTTGCCCAAATCTGTACCACCTGAGCTTCTGCCGCTGCCGCTGGTGCCTCCGCCACCTGAGCCTCTTCCGTCTGGACCTCTGCCGCTGCCTCTGGTGCCTCCGTCGTCTGAGCCTCTGCCTCCTGGGTCTCTGTAGCTGCTGCTGGTGCGTCTGCCGTCATAGCCTCTATGGTGTGGGCCTCTACCGATGCCGCTGGTGCCTCCGCAGCCCGAGCCTCTACCGCTTGGGCCTCTGACACTGCCAGTGGTGCCTGCACAGCCTGAGCCTCTACCGCCTGGGCGTCTGCCACTGGTGACTCCGCAGTCCGAACCTCTACCGCCTGGGCCTCCACCGGTGCCGCTGGTGCCTCCGCCGTCATAGCCTCTATGGTGTGGGCCTCTACCGATGCCGCTGGTGCCTCCGCAGCCCGAGCCTCTACCGCCTGGGCCTCTGACACTGCCAGTGGTGCCTGCACAGCCTGAGCCTCTACCACCTGGGCGTCTGCCACTGGTGACTCCGCAGTCCGAACCTCTACCGCCTGGGCCTCTGCCACTACCGCTGGTGGCTCTGCCGCCAGAGCCTCTGACACCTGGGTCTCTGTAGCTGCTGCTGGTGCCTCCGCCGCCAGAGCCTCTACTGCCTGGGCCCTGGCCGCTGACGCTGGTGCTTCCACTGCCATAACCTCTACCGCTTGGGCATCTGCCGGTGCCGCTGGTCCCTCCGCAGCATGAACCTTTACCGACTGGGCGTCTGCCACTGCCACTGGTGCCTCAGCCGCCAGAGCCTCTACGGCCTGGGCCCTTGCCTCTGCCGCTGCTGCTTCCGCCGCCAGAACCAATACTGCCTGGGCCTCTGCCGCTGGTGCCTCCGCAGCCCGAGCATCTACCACCTGGGCTTCTACGGGTGCCGATGGTGCCTCCGCAGCCTGAGTCTCTACCGCCTGGGCCTCTACCGATGCCGCTGGTGCCTCCGCAGCCCGAGCCTCTACCGCCTGGGCCTCTGACACTGCCAGTGGTGCTTGCACAGCCTGAGCCTCTACCGCCTGGGCGTCTGCCACTGGTGACTCCGCAGTCCGAACCTCTACCGCCTGGGCCTCTGCCACTACCGCTGGTGGCTCTGCCGTCAGAGCCTCTGACACCTGGGTCTCTGCAGCTGCTGGTGGTGCCTCCGCCGTCAGAGCCTCTACCACCTGGGCCCCTGTCGGTACCGCTGGTGCCTCTGCAGCCTGAGCCTCTACCGCCAGGGCGTCTGCCAGTGCCGCTGGTGCTTCCGCCTCCAGAGCCTCTACTGCCTGGGCCCTTGCCACTGCTGCATGTGCCTCCGCCGCCAGAGCCTCTACCGCCTGGGCCTCTGCCGCCTCAGACAATGCTGCCTGCGCCACTGTTCCTGCCGCTGGTTCCTCCATTGCCCGAAAGTGTACCACCTGAGCTTCTGCCGCTGCCGCTGGTGCCTCTGCAACCTGAGCCTCTACCGCCTGGGTCCCATCTGCTTGATGAATTTCTTTCTCTTGCTTCTCAAGCTGAACAAAGAGATCCTTATCTTTGGCCACGTGGTTTGAACAGCCAGAGTCGACAACGAAGAAACTCCACCCATGTTGATTGGAGCAGCAAGAGATCAAAGCCTTTGAAGTAGCAGGTGCTTGGGGATTTCATCCTCCTCCCCCTCTGCCTCTGAAGTTTCCCTTCTTCTTTGAAGATTTCTTGCAGTGGAAACTCAAATGGCCTTGTGCTCCACACGAAAAGCACCGCCTCAACTTTAGTGCTTTAACAGCAGCAGTTTCACTTTCACTTTCCCCTGCTGCTGGAGACTCAGGCACATTTTCAAGCACATTTTTAACAGCACAGTCCCTGCTTTCTCTAACAGCCTGTCTGCGATCCCACTCATTCAAGAGCACGCTAGACACATAATCTTCCGTTATCTGGTCTGAAGGCATTGTAGAAATCTGGGCAGCTACTCCGTCATAGGAATCGTCTAGGCTATTTATCATCAGCATTGCAAACACAGCCTCTGAAATAGCCAGGTCTCGCTGAACAAGGTCCTGCCTGAGACGCTTTAACTGAGATAGATGGCTAGGCAAATCACCACCTTTCTCCAACTGCAGCCTGCATAGCTTCTTGAAGAAAATCACACTGGAACCAGCATTCTGCCTCAAATGCATATCTCTCAGCTTATGCCAAACAGCTCGTGCAGTCTCTTGACCCTCTAAGTTTACCAGCAAGTGGTCTGAAACACTCAAAACAATTGTCCCTTGGGCTCTCATGTCTGCAGCATGCCACTCAGCCCAATCTTCTGCATCCTCATCAGGAGGGTCATCTTCTATAGTGAAGAATAGCTTTTCCCTCTGTAAAAGCGCTTTCATCTTGACCTGCCAAACTGCATAGGTCGTGGGCGTGAGGAGAGGAAAGGACAGAGCCATCTGGCCAGGATGTGCACAGGCCATGTCTGCTATTACTTAGAGCAAGACACTTCCCTCGTGCAAACACAGATAAAGCCTTGGATCCTTCAGACACTCTCTCTCCCACTCAGAGCGCAATTAACAGGCAAACAGGGATGCTATCTTATTTCTTTGGCAGTCAGCAACATACCTCCATAAATCAAGCAGCAGCAACAGCAACAGCGGCAGCTTGAACACTCTGCTCCAAAACAGCTCTGCTTCTGGGCAACACAAATCAGTCCAGCATGCAGCCTCTGTTCCGCCGTCCGGCAATCAGCAACAGAAACCTCTGGCGACTGGGACGACTGGGACGACTGGAACAACGACTAGTCAGACGACTGGGACGACGACTGGGCCCATAACCGATGTCAGCATCGCCCTTGAGCCAGTGTCACCAACTGGACTCATCCACTCAGCCCCGACTGGGCTAGGCGAGCTGGGTAGCACTTCCAGAGACCACCTTCTTCACGGGAACAGGTCAAAGTGCTGTGGGCTCACAGCTTTGAGTTGTGAGCACCGGATTCACTCCAACAAGAAGACAGTCGTCGCACAGCAGAGTACAGCAGAGTCTAGCAGAGTATATAAACAACTCGGAGAGCAGCTCTGTAGAATATCTTCTTTTATTCTACCCTCTGTCGCTGCTGCTGGTGCCGCCACCGTCAGGTCCTCTACCGCCTGGGCCCTTGCCGCTGCTGCTGATGCCTCCGCATCATGAGCCTCTACCGCCTGGTCCTCTGCCGCTGGTGCCTCTGCTTCCAGAGTCTCTACCGCCTGGACCTCTGCTGCCTCAGCCAATGCCACCTGTGCCTCTGCTGCCGCTGGTGCCTCCGTTGCCCTAATCTGTACCACCTGAGCTTCTGCCGCTGCCGCTGGTGCCTCCGCCAACTGTGCCTCTTCCGTCTGGACCTCTGCCACTGCCGCTCTGTCGCTGGTGCCTCCGCCGCCTGAGCCTCTTCCGCCTGGGCCTCTGCCGCTGGTACAGCCACCGCCTGAGCCTCTTACACCTGGGCCCCTGCCACTGCTGCTGGTGCCTCTACTACCAGAGCCTCTTCCGCCTGGGACTCTTCCGCTGCCGTTGCTGCCTCTGCCGCCAGAGCCTCTACCGCCTGGGCCTTGCTGCTGTTGCCCCCGTCTTCAGAGCCTCTGCTGCCTGGGTCTCTGTCGCTGCTGCTGCTGGTGCCGCCACCGTCAGGTCCTCTACCGCCTGGGCCCTTGCCGCTGCCGCTGATGCCTCCGCATCCCAAGCCTCTACCGCCTGGGCCTCTGCCTCTGCCGCTGGTGCCTCCGCAGCCTGAGCCTCTACCGCCTGGGCCCTTGCCGGTGCCGCTGGTGCTTCCGCCGCCAGAACCTCTACTGCCTGGGCCTCTGCCGCTGGTTACTCCGTAGCTTAATCCTCTACCGCCTGGGCCCTTGCTGCTGCCAATGGTGCTTCCGCAGCCAGAGCCTGTGCTGCCTGGGCCTCTGCCGCTGGTGCCTCCGCAGCCCGAGCCTCTACCGCCTGGGCCCTTGCTGCTGCCGCTGGTCCTTCCGCCGCCAGAGCCTCTGCTGCCTGGGCCTCTGCTGGTGCCTCTGAAGCCCGAACCTCTGCCACCTGGTTCTCTGTACCTGCTGCTGGTGCTTCCGCCGTCAGAGCCTCTACCGCCTGGTCCTTGAGCCAGTGTCAGCAACTGGACTCATCCACTCAGCCCCGACTGGGCTAGGCGAGCTGGGTAGCACTTCCAGAGACCACCTTCTTCACAGGAACAGGTCAAAGTGCTGTGGACTCACAGCTTACAGTTGTGAGCACCGGATTCACTCCAACAAGAAGACAGTCGTCGCACAGCAGAGTACAGCAGAGTCTAGCAGAGTATATAAACAACTCGGAGAGCAGCTCTGTAGAATATCTTCTTTTATTCTATCTAAAGCTAAAGGTACCCCTGCCCGTACGGGCCAGTCTTGACAGACTCTAGGGTTGTGCGCCCATCTCACTCTATAGGCCGGGGGCCAGCGCTGTCCGAAGACACTTCCGGGTCACGTGGCCAGCGTGACAAGCTGCATCTGGCGAGCCAGCGCAGCACACGGAACGCCGTTTACCTTCCCGCTAGTAAGCGGTCCCTATTTATCTACTTGCACCCGGGGGTGCTTTCGAACTGCTAGGTTGGCAGGCGCTGGGACCGAGCAGCGGGAGCGCACCCCGCCGCGGGGATTCGAACCGCCGACCTTTCGATCGGCAAGCCCTAGGCGCTGAGGCTTTTACCCACAGCGCCACCCACGTCCTTTTATTCTATCTACAACTATACAAACTACATACAGAGCTATATGAGTTCTAAGCATAAATGAATGCTAAACTGCACTGAGTGTCTGCAGCTGCTCTTAGCAGCACACACGATCTCTAACACTCAGTCTCTCTCTCTCTCCGACACACTGACTGACTGACTCTTTGATGTGTTGCTGGAGCGGAATAAGTAGAGAGCAGAACACTGCCCCTCCTCTCTGATGAGAATCAGCAGACTCATCAGGAGATTCTTGAATATGGGAGGGGTGAAATCTCCTCACCTCTGCCGCTGGTGCCTCCGCTTCCAGAGTCTCTACCGCCTGGGCCTCTGCTGCCTCAGCCAGTGCCACCTGCGCCACTGCTGCTGCCGCTGGTGCCTCCATTGCCCTAATCTGTACCACCTGAGCTTCTGCCGCTGCCGCCTCCGCCAACTGTGCCTCTTCCGTCTGGACCTCTGCCACTGCCGCTCTGTCGCTGGTGCCTCCGCCGCCTGAGCCTCTTCCGCCTGGGCCTCTGCCGCTGGTACAGCCGCCGCCAGAGCCTCTACTGCCTGGGCCCTTGTCTCTGCCGCTGCTGCTTCCGCCGCCAAAACCAATACTGCCTGGGCCTCTGCCGATGCGGCTGGTGCTTCCGCAGCCTGAGCCTCTACCGCCTGCGTCTCGGGCGCTGGTGCCTCCAGTTCCAGAGTCTCTATCGCCTGGGCCTCTGCTGCCTCAAACAATGCCGCCTGCGCCACTGCTGCTGCCGCTGGTGCCTCCGTTGCCCGAATCTGTACCACCTGAGCTTCTGCCACTGCCGCTGGTGCCTCCGCCTCCTGAGCCTCTTCCGTCTGGACCTCTGCCGCTGCCGCTGGTGCCTCCGCCGTCAGAGCCTCTACCACCTGGGCCCTGGCCGCTGCCGCTTCCACTGCCAGAACCTCTACCGCCTGGGCATCTGCCGGTGCCGCTGGTGTTAGGATATTTCCGTTCCACCTTAAAAGGGAGCAGGATGTTTGTGTCACAGCCTGCGTATTTCCTGTTTCACAGGATGTTTATGTTTACTATTGCTTTCGTTTTTCTCTCTCTGCCGGAGACAACGCTAGCAGGCAGTCATGTTTTCTTTGTTCTGACCAACGCTGAATAAACTCCTAAGAAATGCTCTCCTGTGTGCAACTTTTGCTGTGCGGATTTCTGCTGATAGAGCGTGCATGAGCTCTGGAATGTGGCAAGATATTTTTCTGGAGCTCGTGTCGCTAATTGCTGATACTGTATCTACGGGAGGTCGATGGATCGTCCGGAGGCGACGTGGGGGCCATGATGGGCTTTATCTCCCTGGCAGTATCCCAACAACAGGTTATGGGCCCAGATTCACGGCACTTACAGGAGAGTAAGACTGCAACAGACTGCTGTGAGGTATGTGTTGGAAAAGCAAAAGCAAATAAGGCTTTTCTGTTTGACGCGGCAAGAGTGTTTGATGTCCGGCTGGCCTAACTGGCCTGGGAGCCGAGCCAAGCAGGCTTCGTGATTAATGGGAGCCAAGATAAGGAGTCTCTGAAGTGAAAAAGACTCACGGCTCAAGTGAAAAGCTGAAATGGAGTTTTTCCACGCTTCTGAAGCTGCTGAGTGCCCAAAGTTAAACAGGCACAATTATGAGACTTAGGCAAGTTGCTGTGAAAGTTTGCTGCGACAGTTTGGAGTGTGGCATACAGTGTCTGAAGCCCCTCCAGTTCCTCTGACAGATAGATGGAAGGCCCAACATTCGAGGGCCATCGACATATTAGTCTTATCTGTCTCTCTGGAGGATATTGCTACGTTAGCTGGCAATACGACAGCACGTCAGATGTGGAATGCTTTGAAAGTTGCCCATCTGCCGGTCATACTGGCCCAGAGTTTGACTGCATCGGAGGTCCTGGCTGTTTCCCAAAATGAGAGTGAATGCAGGGATGCCGAGGGCACCGGTTGCAAGCTGCAGGGGGAGCTGACTGTGATGTCATCCCAGGCAGCATTCCAGCCTCCAGGGGGAGCCAAGGAGTCGGCAGCTGAGAGCTCTGTTTCTCATGGGAGCCAAGGTCATCCTCAAAGATACCGGAAGGCCAGAGGTAAACAGACAAATGCCTGCAGATGGCCCGAAGCAGAAGGGGGGTGGAAAGCCCACGCCAGGGAAAAACAAGGCTTTGTTTGCTGGCACTGCTTCTCCAAAGGCTAAAGGCAAGTTTGATGGCCAGGAGCAGGGGGGTAAGCAGCAAAAGCCCACGCCAGTGGAAAACAAGGTTTTGCTTGCTGGAAAAGCTGCTCCAAAGGCCAAAGCCAGGTCTATTGTTGACTCTGGAGCGACCCGCCATCTTACGAAAGACCGCCACCTATTTATCTCTTTCAAACCTCAAGAAGGTGAGATCCACCTGGCTGATGGAAAGACATTGCGAATTGCAGGAGTCGGGACTGTGAAACTGGCAAGTCTGCACACTACCATCAGAGATTTACTTTATGTTCCAGGTGCTGCAGACAATTTGCTCAGTATCCAACAGCTGACTGGGCGTGGCTTTGAGATTTCCTTCAAGGGGAGCGTCTGTGTCATCAGGAATGGCAAAGAGGACATTTTGCATGCAAAGTTTATAGATGGCTTATTCTGTTTAACTTATGATGACAATGCTGTTGCTGTGTCTAATGTTGATTCTTGTTGTGTTGCACAAACTAACAAGGTTCTTCATGCAGGATGTATTCACGAAGCACATTGAAGGTTTTGTCACTTGTCTTGGCAGGCGTTGGCCAAGATGCCAGGGTTGGTTGAGGGTTTGAACATCAAACCCTGTAGGTTTCACATGAAATGTGTATCTTGTGCAGAGAACAAGGTGAAGGTTGCTCCAAAAGGCAAGGAGTCTAGCAGGCAGGCTTCCAAACCCTACCAGCTAGTTCATGCAGACCTGGTTGGTCCACTTGTGCCCTCTTTGGGTGGAGCAAGGTACTTCATGGTTCTAATTGATTATTTTTCCAGGTACATTCATTTGTTTATGCTTGAGCAGAAATCGCAAGCGTTTCCTAGGTTCAAGGCATTGTGTGCTTGGTTGGAGAATGTTCACGGTAAACGTATCGGCTGTCTCTTTACTGATCGGGGCGGGGAATTCACTTCTCAGCAGTTTGAAGCTTTCCTGACTGAGAAGGGAATCCAGCATGATTTGTCAACGCCTAGATCGCCATGGATGAATGGACTTGCGGAGCGAGCAAATCAGACTTTGCTTCAAGGCCTGAAAACCTTGTTGCATGATGCCAATCTCCCTGATAAGTTTTGGGGGGAGGCTCTGTCAATGGTGGCTTATACCATGAATCGCAGACTGTCATCACCTATCGGTTGTACTCCCTACGAGAAGATGTTTGGTAAGAAACCTAACGTCAAGCACATGAGAATCTTTGGTTCTGACATGTGGGTACACACCCCACAGAGCAACAAGCTTGGGAAGCGTGGGGCACATGGTTTGTTCATGGGGTACGAAAAAGGTGCATACAGAGTGTGGATGACTGATTCTAAGACCATTAAGTTCACAAAGAGTGTTGAGTACAATCCTAAGTGGGGGGGAAATGTGGGAATTTTCCAGAGTTACCCAGAGGAGGATGAAGGTGATGTGAAAAAAGCAGATAATGAAGAGGAAGCTGATGATGATGAGGATGAGGATGATGATCAGAGTTCGGATTCCAGTTCAGTGGGCAGCGCTGCTGCTGGTGTCGGCGACAGTGATGACACAGCAGACTATAAGAGCGCAAAGGCCTCGGTCAGACCGTCTGATGCGTCTGACAATGAACTGGAAGAACCACTGTTCACCATTGGTCACTTTTCTCCTAAGAAGGAGGAGATGAGTCCAGAAGACTTGCGTCTAGTTCGCAGGTCTGAAAGGGCGACCAAGGGCAAACCTCCAAAGAGATTTGCTGATGAGTTTGCTAAGACAGCAATTGCTGTTCTTAGTAGCTCAGAGAAGGTGTGGGAACCTTCAAGCTTCAAAGAGGTTCAGGAGTTAACCTCTAAAGATGCTGAGCCTTGGCTTAATGCCATGAAGGCTGAAGATTCCTTGAATAGGAACCAAACTTGGGAGCTGGTACCGGTAGTCCCAGGAATGAGACTGGTTGGCAGCAAATGGGTCTTCAAGGCCAAGACAGACCAGAATGGCAAGGTTGTCAGACACAAAGCCAGATTGGTTGCCAGAGGTTTTTCACAGGTACCAGGACAGGATTACCACGAGACCTACTCACCCACCGTCAAATATGAGAGCATTCGGCTGATGCTCAAGATAGCTGCAGAGGAGAAACTGCATGTTTCCCATCATGACATTAACTGCATGTTTCCCATCATGACAGCTTTTTTGTACGGGATTTTGGGGGAGGAGCTGTACATGCTTCCACCTGATGGAATGCAGATACAGAAGGGAATGGTCTGTAAACTGCGGAAATCCTTATATGGTCTCAAGCAGAGTGCCAGGTGTTGGAACACAAAACTCACTGAGACGTTGCTTTCTCTAGGTTTTCACCAGGGCAAAGCTGATCCATGTGTGTTTGTCAAGGAGGAGGGGCAAAACAAACTGTATTGTTTATGTTTTGTTGATGATCTCATGTTTTGGAAGAATCAGGCTTTCTATCAAAGCATCCTAGCTCAGCTGAAGGAGCACTTTGACATGAAGGATCTTGGTGAGGTATCCCACTATCTTTCTCTGCAGGTGGAGAGGGCCCAAGCAGGTAGTTTTCTGGTACATCAAACACAGAAAATTGCTGATGTATTAACCAGGTTGAATTTGGTTGATGCAAACCCAGCAGACACACCGATGGTGACAGGTTACCAAGTAGATAGTACTGCTGAAGCGTTTTCTGACACTACGCTGTACAGATGCATTCTAGGCAAGTTGAATTTCATTGCTAGATGTTCAAGACCTGACATAGCTGTAAGCACTAACCTGCTTAGCAGACATGCTAACAATCCTACAGTTCAGGATTGGAAAGCTCTGAAGCGCATAGCCCGCTATTTGAAAGGGACTATGCACTACAGGCTGAGGTTCACCAGTCAGAAGACTGGAGGTCTTGAAATCTTTGCAGATGCTAGTTTTGGAAGTGACACCACGGATGGTACAAGCACTTCTGGAGTATGCTACATGTACAACCACTGTCTGACTGGATGTGCAAGAAGCAGACGACAGTAAGCCTAAGTTCCTGTGAAGCAGAACTCAATGCCTTGTCATTTTCACTCATGGATTGTGAATGGTTGATGCAACTGTTTAAGGACATCGGAGTTTCTGTGAAATGTCCTATACAAGTTGTCAGCGCTGCCCAAGGTCCCAGCTCACACAAGACCAACGCTGCTTCTTGCTCAAGTTCAAAAGTCTTTATTGAAGTTCAGTCTCATTTCCAGACGTGCAGCGCGCAACGCTACATCTATCCGTCAGATCATAGAAGTCCCATCTGAATCTCCGCCCCCCTGACACCAGCTTAAGATTCTAGCTTTACTCCACCTCTTTCTCTGTTCCTTCTTTCTCTGGGTCCTTCTGCTAGTCGGAGTCTCTGCCCTCCGAGATTCTTCTGACGCTGATTCTCCCGACTCCTCCTCCCCCCTCTTTCGGGCTTTAGGACCTGGCTCCCAATCCGGGTTTTCTGCTGTCCCGCGCTCCTCCACATTTGAACTTGGCGCGCGCGCGCAGCCTCCCACTTTCCTTCTGACCGTTACACTTGTGTCACTGCTCCCCCTTTCGGGGAGGCTAGCTGGACCTGCCCTTCCCTCCGTCTCCCCACTCCCCGATGGAGGAGACGCTGGTCCTGACTCCCATGCCTCTTCTCCCCCACTGTGCTCTGGTGGGGGAACTGGCCCTACTTCTCCGCTACTCCTTTGGGACTCCCCTCTGGTTCCCTGTTTATGGATCGTCCCCTCTGGGATTCGCCTCGCCCTTACCATAGGCGCCCCCTCCTGGGAATCTTCTGATTCGCTGGAGAAGCTCATGGAATCTCTCGGTCCACTGTCATATTCCCCTACGCTCCCCTCTGATTCCTCTCCTCCGCTCTCTATTTGCTCTCTCCCCTGCTCTTCTGCTCCTGAGCCTCTGACATCCATCCCCCCCTCGAAGCCCCCCCTTCCCCCCTCCCCCTCTTCGGGTGTGGGTTCCAGGTGCTCCAGCGCTGGGGGTGTGAGTGCTGGCTTCCGTTCTCTCTCCCTGGTGTGCAACCGTCCAGCGGGATCAGGCCCCCCCACGATGGGTTCGTCGACGTCGACTTCCTCTGCTTCCATTTCTCTGCTGTCGTGCTCAAAACCAAGATCCTCCCCCCACACGTCCATGTCCTCCTCTCCCCCCGGTCCCTCGGGTGAGGCTGTGTGCAAGGGCCCCCTCAGCAGTTCCCTGCTCCACCCCACTTCTGGTTGAGTGTCCCACCAATAGGAGCGGTCCGTGGCAAACCCCGAGAGCGACCCCTCCGGGGAGCTCATCCCCGGCGTCGGCTCCTCATCTGAGGAGAAACCTTGGAACGTGCTGGCTGACAGTGTGGGTGTGAAAAGCCAGTCGTCAAAATACTCCGCCGGCATGGGTCTGTGTGGGAAGATCGAATGGAACTCGTCTTTGAGATAGTGCTCCTCCACGGCGTAGCACGGCACCCACTCGTTGGCGCTGGCCGGAGTACCCTCCCTGGCGAGGAGATATTCAACTCCCTCTTCCCCCCATCTGGAGTCCAAAATCTCTGTGACCTCGTTGAGTGGCGTCGCCCTCTGTGGTCCCTCCCCTGTTGGCGATGGGCTACGTGGAGCTGGTGCGGTCCCTGGCGCCTGAAACCTGTGGGGCGCCTTGTAAGGCGTGAGCACTGACCTGTGAAAGACTGGGTGCATTCTGGAGCCCTCCGGGAGTGTCAACCGGTAGGCCACTGGATTGATTTGTGCCGCGACCTGGTAAGGTCCCAGCTGCTTGTGTCCTAGCTTCCTCTTAGCTAGCGTTCTGGCCGGCACTGCCTGAGCTGCTAACCAGACCCAGTCCCCTACCTGTATGTCTTCCCCAACCCTCCTGTGCCTGTCTGCCTGCATCTTGTAGGCGTGTTTCGCGAGTTCCAAGTGCCTTCGGAGTTGCTCATGGACCTCCTGTAACTCTGCGGCTAAGTGCTCTGCCCCCCGTGGCTCCCCCTCTGCCTCGGTCTCCAACCCCGGGAAGGTTCTGGGGTGGCGCCCATTGTTGGCGAAGAACGGTGTCACCCCTGTAGACCCGTGCTTCGTGTTGTTGTAGGCAAACTCGGCTAGCGGTAGGTAGTCCACCCAGGTCGAGGGCTGTTGATTGGCGTAGCATCGCAGGTACTGCTGCATGATGGCGTTGACCCTCTCCGTTTGTCCGTTGGTCTGCGGGTGTCGTGCCGACGCTAAGTTGATCTTGACGTTCAGGATGCCCAGCAGCTTCTGCCAAAAGTTCGAGATGAATTGGCGGCCCCGGTCGGACAGGATGGACCGCGGCAGGCCGTGAGCTTTGAACACGTGGTCTATGAACAGCTTGGCGGTCTGTTCCGCTGTGGCCACCTTCGCGCACGGAATGAAATGCGCCATTTTGGTGAAGAGGTCCACGACCACGAGTACTGCTGTTTTGCCGCGCGAACTGGGCAGATCTGTAACAAAGTCCAGGGCCACTTTCTCCCATGGTTCGAGCGGCGTCTGCAGCGGTTCCAGCAGACCCGCCGGCTTCCTGTGTACTGGCTTGGCCCTTTGGCAGGTGTCACACCTGGAAACGTAATCCGCAACTTCTCCCCGCACCTTGGGCCACCAAAAGTCCCTGGTGACTAATTCCGCCGTCTTGTCCTTGCCGAAGTGCCCAGCGCTGGGCGCGTCGTGCAGCTGCTGCAAGACTCTCGCGCGAAGGTCTTCTCCCGGCACGTAGAGAGCCCCTTTGCGGAGGAGTAGTCCGTCGCGTATCTGGAACTCGTCGTCCCTCGCTGTGCCGTTTCGCACCTCCTCCATCTTGGTTTGCGCAAACGAATCCGCCTGTAGCGCACGACGGACTGCGTCCAGGTCCACTGCGGCTGAAGCGCACGCCCACACCTCTGGTGCGAAAATGTGTTTGGCCGCTGCCGGTGCCGCTTCCTCGAGATACTGCGGCTTCCTGGATAGCGCATCCGCCATGACGTTGTTGTCTCCCGGGATGTATTCTATCCGGAAATCGAAATCTGCAAAGAACTCCGCCCAGCGGATGTGTCTCTGGTTCAGGAATTTCGCCGTGCGCCAGTACTCCAGGTTCTTGTGGTCCGTGCGAACCTGCACCGTGTGTCTGGCTCCGACGAGGAAGTGCCGCCACGCCTTGAAAGCTGCATGAATGGCCAGCAACTCCCTGTCCCAGATGGTGTAGTTCTGCTCCGACGTGCTGAGCTTCCTGGAGTAGAATGCGCACGGTCTCCAGTCCCCTTGCGGATCTTGCTGCAACAGGACCGCCCCCACCGCTCTGTCCGAGGCGTCCGTTTCAACCCTCATCGGTTTGCTGGGGTTTACGTGTAGCAGCTGTTCTTCGGACGCGAAGAGACGCTTGAGCCTCCGAAAGGACTGCTCCGCCTGGTCCGTCCAGGTGAACTTCTTCTTCTTGGAGCTGAGGGTGTCCGTGATGGCCGCTGTCTCCTTCGCGAACCCCTTGATGAACTTGCGATAAAAGTTGGCGAACCCGACGAACTTCTGGACCTCCTTCCGGTTGCGCGGGCTCTTCCAGTCCAACACTGAGCGGACCTTGGCGCTGTCCATGGCAAGTCCCTTGTCGGACAGCTTGTAGCCCAGGAAATCCACCTCTGTCGTGTCGAACTGGCACTTCTCCAGTTTGGCGTAAAGTCTGTGCTCCCGTAGTCT
This sequence comes from Podarcis raffonei, assembly GCF_027172205.1. Classification (NCBI taxonomy): domain Eukaryota; kingdom Metazoa; phylum Chordata; class Lepidosauria; order Squamata; family Lacertidae; genus Podarcis; species Podarcis raffonei. The sequence continues at coordinate 355,457 of NC_070619.1, read as the reverse complement.
CTGCAGGACCTCCTTGACGTCCTCCTCGTGCGCCTCCTGCGAGTCCGAAAAGATCAGGATATCATCTAAAAAGCAGACGCACTTCTTGTAGAGGAGTCCCGCTAGCACGTGGTGCATGAAAGCTTGGAAACAATGGGAGCCATTTTGGAGACCAAACGGCATGACTCTGTATTCATAGGTTCCTAAAGGCGTAAACATGGCTGTCTTCCACTCGTCGCCCTCCCGCATGCGTATAAGGTTGTAGGCCCCTCGTAAATCCAACTTGGTGAAGATCCGTCCCTTCCTCACCGTCGCGAGCAGGTCGTCAATTTTGGGCATGGGGAATGCTGTGGGCTTTGTCCTGGAATTGATGATTCTATAATCCACTATGAGCCTCCGTTCGGGCGTGTCTCTCTTCTTCACGAAAAACACGGGACTGCCCCCCACTGCTTTGGATTCCCGGATGAATCCCCGCTTCAAATTGCGATCTATGAACTCCCTGAGTTCTTGCATTTCGTCTTCAGACATGGAGTACAGTTTCCCAGTTGGCAGCGTCGCCCCTGGCAGGAGGTCAATCTTGCAGTCGTAGGGTCTGTGGGGAGGCAGCTTGTCTGCTTCCTTCTCGCAGAAGACTTCCAAAAAGTCCTTGTACTTGTTGGGCACCGCTTGCACCACGCCTAGGTGTAGCTGCGGTGCATCCTCTTGCCCCTCTCCTTCCTGGCAGGTCTGGATGCAGTGCGCTGCGCAGTAGGAAGAGCAGAAGGTCAATTGCCGCTGGTACCACGCTAATGCCGGGCTGTGCCTATCCAGCCAACTCATGCCCAACACTATGGGCGTGTCCGACAGGTGGGTGACGTTGAAACTGATGACTTCGCGGTGGTTTCCAATTTGCATCACCAGAGGCGGTGTTTGCTGTACCACCTCTCCTCCCAGTATCTTCCTGCCATCTACCGTGACAACATTTAGGGGCATCGTGGCTGGCAGGAGTGCTATGCAATGCTGCTTGACGAAGTCCAACCCTACAAAGTCTGCGTTGCTACCAGAGTCAATGGTAATAGGGACCTCCAGGGTGAGCCCACCGGGCAGCTGGAGCGATGCAGTGAGTTGCACCACTGGTTTGGGTGGGAGGGGGTCTGTGGGCTGCAAAATCTCTGGGGACTGTTTCACTGACTCGCCTGGTTGAGCCCCAGAGCCTCCATCTCCAACCAGGCGTCGCCTTTTCCCTGCTGCTCAACTCCCTGCTGAATTCCTCCTTTAACAGTTGCTGAGGCTGCAGTGTGCTTCTGGAGCCTCTGGGGACACTCTTTCGCCATGTGCTGTGCACTGTCGCAGATGTAACACTTCCTGCTCCCTCTAGGAGCCTTCGCCTTGACTGCTCCTGGTGTCTGGGCTCTGCTTGCTGTCTGAGCCCTTGCACCTCCGATTTCCATTGGCTCCTCTCCACTTATGAGAGGAGGCGTGGACTGAGCGCGCTCTGTCTCTCTGGGTAGGAAGGGAGTCGTTCTAACTGACGTGTTTGCTCTTCGCCCCTCCTCCCTGCTCCACGGGCGTTCTTCCAGGCGCACCCCAATTGCAAGCGCCCTTTGGACTACTTCTGTTGTATTTTGGGGTCTCTCCCCCCTCGCCAGTTCATCTTTAACGGCTCCATTCAGCCCCTCCCAGAACAGATCCCTGACGGCAGCTGAGTCCTTCTGCCAGCCCAGCACATTTACTAACCCAAAAAAGCGGGAATGATACTGGCGCACCGTCGCTCTCCCTTGTCGCAATCCATGCATTTCCCTTCTAGCGACATCCACATCCACCGTTGATTTAAAGCAAGCGTCCATGGCTCCAATAAAAGCGCTTGAATCTTTGAGGGCGGGGTCATTTTCGCGTAGCAAAGTTCTCAGCCACGACTTAGCTTCCCCATGCAGATGAGTGATTATGAAACCCACTTTCTCCTCCTCATCTCTAAAATCTTTCCGAAGCAAATTGAGCGCGAAGACTACTTCTGCTCTGAAGTTAGGGTACTGCTGCAGGTTCCCGTCAAAATGGGTCACAAGGCTTGCCCCCCTTTTCCCGAGGCTAACTCCCTCCGGCTTGGCTCCCAGCTGCCCCTCCTTTCCCCATTTGTCCCACCTGGCTTGCAGATCCTGGCAGAGCGCAGCTGTGTCTTCTTCTTTTTTCCTAGACGCAGCTAATTCTGCGTAGAGCGTTGACACCGCTTCCTGCAATTGCTTGACTTTTTCCTCAGTCGTCATCTTTGCCTATCTCCGTGAGCTCGCAGAGTTTATTGGAGATGGGACTTACTGTCAGCGCTGCCCAAGGTCCCAGCTCACACAAGACCAACGCTGCTTCTTGCTCAAGTTCAAAAGTCTTTATTGAAGTTCAGTCTCATTTCCAGACGTGCAGCGCGCAACGCTACATCTATCCGTCAGATCATAGAAGTCCCATCTGAATCTCCGCCCCCCTGACACCAGCTTAAGATTCTAGCTTTACTCCACCTCTTTCTCTGTTCCTTCTTTCTCTGGGTCCTTCTGCTAGTCGGAGTCTCTGCCCTCCGAGATTCTTCTGACGCTGATTCTCCCGACTCCTCCTCCCCCCTCTTTCGGGCTTTAGGACCTGGCTCCCAATCCGGGTTTTCTGCTGTCCCGCGCTCCTCCACATTTGAACTTGGCGCGCGCGCGCAGCCTCCCACTTTCCTTCTGACCGTTACACTTGTGTCACTGCTCCCCCTTTCGGGGAGGCTAGCTGGACCTGCCCTTCCCTCCGTCTCCCCACTCCCCGATGGAGGAGACGCTGGTCCTGACTCCCATGCCTCTTCTCCCCCACTGTGCTCTGGTGGGGGAACTGGCCCTACTTCTCCGCTACTCCTTTGGGACTCCCCTCTGGTTCCCTGTTTATGGATCGTCCCCTCTGGGATTCGCCTCGCCCTTACCATAGGCGCCCCCTCCTGGGAATCTTCTGATTCGCTGGAGAAGCTCATGGAATCTCTCGGTCCACTGTCATATTCCCCTACGCTCCCCTCTGATTCCTCTCCTCCGCTCTCTATTTGCTCTCTCCCCTGCTCTTCTGCTCCTGAGCCTCTGACACAAGTGTATCAAGACAATAGATCTTGTTTGGCTTTGCTGAACTCAGAGAGTTGCAAGCAAAGAACCAAGTACTTGCAGATTAAGCTACATCGTGCAAGAGAGTGTATTCAGAAAGGACTCATTCAGGTGTCCTATATGCCAGGAAATGAAATTCCTGCTGATCTAAGGTTGTTAACAGAGAACAACTTAAGGTTGCAATTGGGTTGAACCACAGGTACTACAGGTTACACGGAAAGGGGGAGGATGTTAGGATACTGTATCTACGGGAGGTCGATGGATCGTCCGGAGGCGACGTGGGGGCCATGATGGGCTTTATCTCCCTGGCAGTATCCCAACAGCTGGTGCTTCCGCAGTCTGAGCCTCTACCGCCTGGGCCTCTGCCGGTGCTGCTGGTGCCTCCGCTGCCTGAGCCTCTACCTCCTGGGCCTCTGCCACTGCCCTTGGTGCCTCCACCGCCAGAGCCTCTGCCACCTGGGTCTCTGTAGCTGCTGCTGGTGCCTCCGCCATCAGAGCCTCTACCGCCTGGTCCTCTGGCACTGCCGCTGCTGCCTCCATCACCAAAGCCTCTAACGCCTGGGCCCTTGCCTCTGCCACTGGTGCTTCCGCCGCCAGAGCCTCTACTGCCTGGGTCTCTGCCGTCTCAGCCAACGCTGCCTGCGCCGCCGCTGCTGCTGCTGGCGCTGGTGCCTCCGTTGCCCGATTGTGTACCACCTGAGCTTCTGCCGCTGCCGCTGGTGCCTCCGCTGCCTGAGCCTCTTCTGCCTGGGCCCTTGTCTCTGCCGCTGCTGCTTCCGCTGCCAGGACCAATACTGCCTGGGCCTCTGCCACTGCCGCTGGTGCCTCCGGATCCCGAGCCTCTACCGCCTGCGTCTCGGGTGCTGGTGCCTCCAGTTCCAGAGTCTCTACCGCCTGGGCCTCTGCCGCCTCAAACAATGCCGACTGCGCCACTGCTGCCGCCGCTGGTGCCTCCGTTGGCTGAACCTGTACCACCTGAGCTTCTGCCACTGCTGCTGGTGCCTTCGCCACCTGAGCCGCTTCCGTCTGGACCTCTGCCGCTGCCTCTGGTGCCTCCGTCGTCTGAGCCTCTTCCGCCTGGGCCTCTGCTGCTGCGGCTGGTGCCTCCGCAGCCCGAGCCTATACTGCATGGGCTTCTGCTGATGCCGCTGGTGCCTGCGCAGCCTGAACCTCTACCAACTGGGCCTCTGCCGCTGCCGCTAGTGCCTCCGCCGCCTGAGCCTCTACCGCCTGGGCCTCTGCCATTGCCGCTGGTGCCTCCACAGCCTGAGCCTCTACCAACTGGGCCTCTGCCGCTGCCACTGGTGCCTCGGCAGCCTGAGCCTCTACTGCCTGGGCCTCTGTAACTATTGCTGGTTCCGCCGATGCCCAGGCTGCATCGCTTGGACCTCTGCAGCCGCCGGTGGTGCCTTGGCAGCGTGAGGTTCTTCCTCCTGTGGCTCTGCCTCTTCCGCTGGTTCCTCCGCCTCCCAGGCTACATTACCTGGACCTTTGCTGCTGCCGGTGGTGCTTCCACCGCCAGAGCCTCTACCACCTGTGCCTCTGCCACTGCCGCTGGTGCCTCCGCAGTCTGAGCTTCTACCACCTGGGCCTCTGCCGGTGCCGCTGGTGCCTCCGCAGCCTGAGCCTCTACCGCCTAGTCCTCTGCCGCTGGTGCCTCCACTTCCAGAGTCTCTACCACCTGGGGCTATACCGTCTCTTTTTTTAAAAAAAATATTTTTTATTAAACAGTTTTTATAACCTCACAAACATAAACATAACATAAAAACAACAAATACATAAACAAACAAAAACAAAACAAAAAACAAGTACCATTTCATATCTTAATTTCTTATACCTTTCTTCCCCGACTTCCTCATGCCTCCCTTTTCTGTATTCCAAATTCTAATCAATTACTCAGCAAATCTTCCCTTATTTTACTTTAAATATAAGCTAATCTTCCTTATTCTCCTTGTCTTAACCATTGCTAATAGTAACCATTTACTTTCCAGTCCAACATCATTCTAACTTTCATTAATTTTGTAATATTTTTTTAGATAGTCCTTAAACTTTTTCCATTCTTCTTCCGCTGCTTCTCTTCCCTGGTTTCGGATTCTGCTCGTCATTTCTGCCAAGCCCATGTAGTCAATCACCTTCATCTGCCATTCTTCCAGTGTGGGTGGATCTTGTGTCTTCCAGTACTTCGCAATGAGTATTCTAGCTGCTGTTGTAGCATACATAAAGAAAGTTATATCCGTCTTTAACACCCCTTGGCCGACAATACCCAAGAGAAAGGCCTCTGGTTTCTTAGGGAAGGTATATTTAAATACCTTTTTAAGTTCATTATAGATCATTTCCCAGAATGCCTTAATCTTCGGGCACGTCCACCAAAGGTGAAAAAATGTGCCTTCCTTTTCTTTACATTTCCAACATTTATTATCAGGCAAATGGTAAATCTTTGCTAGCTTGACTGGGGTTATGTACCACCTATAGATCATTTTCATAATATTTTCTCTTAAGGCATTACATGCCGTAAATTTCATCCCGGTGGTCCACAACTTTTCCCAATCAGCAAACAAAATATTATGACCAATGTCCTGAGCCCATTTAATCATAGTTGATTTAACCGTTTCATCTTGTGTATTCCATTTCAGCAGCAAATTGTACATTTTTGACAAATTCTTAGTACTGGATTCTAACAATTCAGTCTCCAATTTTGATTTTTCCACCTGGAAGCCAATTTTACTGTCCAACTTAAACACTTCATTTATTTGATGATAGTGCAACCAATCTCTCACCTTCCCTTTTAATTTCTCAAAACTCTGCAATCTCAGTTTGCCCCCTTCCTTTTCCAGAATTTCCCAATATCTTGGCCACTTCGACTCCATATTTAACTTTTTAACTGCCTTAGCTTCCATTGGCGACAGCCACCTTGGAGTTTTGTTTTCCAGCAAATCTTTATATCTGACCCAGACATTTAATAGTGCTCTTCTGACAATATGGTTTTTAAAACTTTTATGTGCTTTAACCTTGTCATACCACAAATATGCATGCCACCCAAAAATATTGTTAAAACCTTCCAAATCCAAAATGTCTGTGTTTTCAAGAAGCAGCCAATCTTTTAGCCAGCAGAAAGCTGCCGCTTCATAGTACAGTTTAAAGTCTGGCAGGGCAAACCCCCCTCTTTCCTTTGAATCCGTTAATATCTTAAATTTAATTCTGGGCTTCTTGCCCTGCCAGACAAATTTAGATATATCTTTTTGCCACCTCTTGAAACAGTCCATTTTATCCATTATTTGTAATGCTTGGAACAAAAACAACATTCTTGGCAATACATTCATTTTTATAACTGCAATTCAACCTAACAAGGAAAGCTTCAAGTTTGACCAAATCTCCAAATCTTTTTTCACTTCTGTCCAAGTTTTTTCATAATTATCTTTAAATAGGTTCACATTCTTAGCTGTCATATTTATACCCAAATATTTCACTTTTTTAACCACAGTCAACCCTGTCTCGTTCTGAAACCTTTCTTTTTCAACCTGCGTTAAGTTTTTCTCCAATACCTTAGTCTTTAACTTATTCAATTTAAATCCTGCCATTTGACCAAACTCTTGAATTATTTCCAAAACTCTTTTCGTACTAGCTTCTGGCTCTTGTAGTGTAAGTACTAGGTCATCTGCATATGCTCTCAGTTTATATTGTTTAGCTCCGACCTGAATCCCTTTAACCAACTGGTCCCTCCTAATCATATTAAGCAAAACCTCCAGGACCGATATAAAAAGTAGTGGGGAGATAGGGCACCGCTGACGTGTCCCTTTTTCAATCTTGAACTCTTCTGTAACCACATTATTTACAATTAATTTTGCTTTCTGTTCAGAGTATATTGCACCTATACCATTTTCAAACCCTTGGCCTACCCCCATCCCCCGGAGGTTCTTCAACATAAAACTCCAAGATATATTGTCAAAGGCTTTCTCGGCGTCCACAAATATCAAAACAGCCTTAGTGTTTATATTCACTTCCAACTTCTCCAAAATGTCAATTATATTCCTTACGTTATCCGACAAATGCCTTTTCGGGAGAAAGCCCGCTTGGTCCCCATGAATCTCCTCCATCAAAACTCTTTTCAGTCTCTTTGCTAAAATATCAGCAAAGATTTTGTAATCCACATTTAGTAACGAGATGGGTCGGTAGTTCTTAAGTTGAGTCTTTTCAGTCTCTGTCTTTGGTATAAGTGTGATGTAGGCCTCCCTCCACGTGTCGGGTGCCCTTCTCCCCTCCATGATCTCGTTGCAGACTTCCTTCAAAGGTTGTATCAACCCTTCCTTCAAAACTTTGTAATATTTGGAAGTCAGTCCATCCGGTCCAGGAGATTTGCCCAACGTCATGCTTTGAATGGCATCTTCTATTTCTTGTGCTGATATCTCCTGGTTCAAAATTATCTTACTTTCCTGCGAAATCTTTTTCAGCCCATTTTTCTCGAGGAATTGTTGTATATCCATTTCTTTCTGCGGCCCTTGTGTGTACAATTGTCTAAAGTAGCTCTGAAAACAGTTCCTAATTTCCGCTGGGTTACATATGTTCTTTCCTTCCACTTCTATATTTGTTACCGTGTTGAGTTTTTGTCTCTTGTTTATTTGCCAAGCCAATAACTTGCCACATTTATCTGCAGATTCAAAAGTCTTTTGTCTCATTTGTTTAATTTTCCATTCTATTTCTTGATTCATCAGTTCCATGTATTGTGTTTGATATAATTTAATTTCTCTTAAAATCTCTTGCGATTTTGGCTTCAATCTTAGTTTCCTTTCCCCTTCTTTTATCTTTTCCAAGATTTTCTCTTTCCTCTCGTTTTGCTTTCTTTTCTTTAATGTATTTTGTTGTATCAAAAACCCTCTCATCACGGCTTTACTTGCGTCCCATACTATTCTTTTTTCTACTTTAGTCCTTAAGTTGATTTCAAAATAATCTTTCAAAGTTTTTTGGGCCTTCTTACAAATCTCCTCGTCTCTAAATAAGGTGTCATTCATTCTCCATCTGAAGGAGCCAGTTGTTGTTTGCTTCATCACCATCTTTACTGCGTTATGGTCGGAGAAGGTTTTTGGGCAGATTTCCACTTTCTTTATGTTCGACGCCATACTGCTAGTCACCCAAATTTGGTCAATCCGTGTCCATGTCATTTTGGCTTCAGAAAAGAAGGTTCCCTCTCTTTCTAATGGGTGTTTTGTTCTCCAAATGTCAATCAAGTCCATATTGTGAGTCATTTCAAAAAAAGTTTTTGGTAGTCTTCCGTCTTTTGTAACTACCTGTCTTTGTGCTTTGTCCATATTTGTTGAAACTACTCCATTCATATCCCCCATCATAATTAAATTGTAATCCATATAGTCCATCAAAGTCTCGTGCAACTTCTTAAAAAATTCAGCTTTCCCTTCATTTGGTGCATAGATTCCCACTATCAAAAACTTTTCTCCTTGAGATTGAATTTCAATTGCCAAATATCTTCCTTGGTCGTCTTTAAAAATTTGTTTCGGTTGCAAATTTTCCTTTGCGTAGATCACCACTCCTCTCTTCTTTACTCTGTCTGAAGATATAAATTCTTGTCCCAATCTTTTATTTATTAATAATTTTCTATGTACTCTTGTCACATGAGTCTCTTGTAAACAAATCAAGTCCAATTGGTCTTTCTTTAAAGCATGAAATATATTTTTTCTTTTTCTGGGAATATTTAAACCGTTACAATTCCAGGTTAAAAGTTGCAGAGCCATGATGGGGTTATTTACTCTTTCCTCCTACAGCTCCCAGTTGTTGTTCCTCTTTTGTCGGTGGTTCCGTATCCGTATCTAATGGTCCCTTGCTTGAAGGATGCCCTTGTCCTGGAAACGTCTCTTTCTGTAGGTCTTCTTCGTGTTCTCCTAAGAACTTGTCTTTATCACTCACTGTCTTTATTCTTCTTTTCTTCCCCTTGTATTTAAAAGACAAGCCTTGGGGAAACTCCCACCTGAATGGTATGTAGTTCCTTTTCAGCAGTGTCACCAAGTCCTTGTAAAAACCTCTTGCATCCAAAATACTTTTGGGAATATCTTTAAAAATCTCAATATGAAAATCTTCAATTTGAAGGGTTGTTTGGTAGTGCAGGTTCAATATTTTGTCTCTCTCCTCCTTTGATCTTAAAGTTATTAAGCAATCTCTGGGTCTGTTCTTCCTCTGCCTTATTCCCAGTCTAAATGCACTCTCTATCTTAAATTCTTCCTTATCCAGCTCCTGCTTCCAAAAGTCAGAGAATTCTTTTGTCAAGTAATCCACCAAGTTGTCTCCTTCCTTTTCCGGCACAAGTCTGATCCTTAGGTTCCTCTCCTTGCGTTGCATATCCTGCATAGAGAGTGCCAGCTCGTACTCATCTAGTTTCCTGTACACCGGTGGAAACTTTTCCTCGGCAGCAGTTGCAATTTCTTTAGCTTCCTCAGCTATCTTTCGTGTTGTAGATGAATCTTCCAGTAATTTCCCAATTGCTTCTGCATTAGAGTTCACTTTGTTCCCAAGGTCAGTTATACTTTTTGTATTTAAGTCAATTTTCCCAGAGATTTCTTCAATTTTCTTATGGGGGCTATACCGTCTCAGCCAATGCCGCCTGCGCCACTGCTGCTGCCGCTACCCGAGTCTGTACCACCTGAGTTTCTGCCGCTGGTGCCTCCGCCACCTGAGCCTCTTCCGTCTGGACCTCTGCCGCTGCTGCTGGTACCTCCGCCGCCAGAGCCTCTACCGCCAGGGCTCTTGCCGCTGCCGCTGGTCCTTCCCCCGCCAGAGCCTCTACTTCCTGGGACTCTTCCAGCCAGCGCTGGTGCCTCCACAGTCCGAGCCTCTACCGACTGGGCCTCTGCCACTGCCGCTGGTGCTTCCGTTGCCAGAGCCTCTGCCTCCTGGGTCTCTGTCGCTGCTGCTGGTGCCTCCGCAGCCTAAGCCTCTACCGCCTGGGCCGCTGCCGCTTCCGCCGCCAGAGCCTCTACAGCGTGGGCCCTTGCCACTGCCGCCTCCGCAGCCCGAGCCTCTACCGCCCGGGCCTCTGCCACTGCCGCTGGTGCCTCCGCAGCCTAAGCCTCTACTGCCTGGGCCACTGCCGCTGCCGCTGGTGCTTCCACCACCAGAGCCTCTACAGCGTGGACCCTTGCCTCTGATGCTGGTGCCTCTGACGCCAGAGCCTCTACCGCCTGGGCCTCTACCGCTGCTGCTGGTGCCTCCACAGCCCGAGTTTCTACAGCCTGGGCCTTTGCCGCTGGTTCCTCCGTAGGTTAATTCTCTATCGCCTGGGCCATTCCCTCTGCCGCTGGTGTTCCGCCGCTAGAGCCTCTACCGCCTGGGACTTCGCCGGTGACGCTGGTGCCTCCGCCGCCTGAGCCTCTACCGCCTGGGCCTCTGCCGCTGCCGCTGGTGCCTCCACCGCCAGAGCCTATACTGCATGGGCCTCTGCCGATGCCGCTGGTGCCTGCGCAGCCTGAACCTCTACCGACTGGACCTCTGCCGCTGCCGCTGGTGCCTCCGCCGCCTGAGCCACTTACGCCTGGGTCTCTGTCGGTGCTGCTGGTGCCTCCGCCGCCAGAGCCTCTACCGCCAGGGCTCTTGCCGCTGCCGCTGGTCCTTCAGCCACCAGAGCCTCTACCGCCTTGGCCTCTGCCACTGCCGCTGGTGCCTCCACAGCCCGAGCCTCTATCAGCTGGGCCTCTGCTGCTGCCACTGGTGCCTTGGCAGCCTGAGCCTCTACTGCCTGGGCCTCTGCAACTATTGCTGGTTCCGCCGATGCCCAGGCTGCATCGCCTGGACCTCTGCAGCTGCCGGTGGTGCCTTGGCAGCGTGAGGTTCTTCCTCCTGTGGCTCTGCCTCTTCCGCTGCTTCCTCCGCCTCCCAGGCTGCATCGCCTGGACCTCTGCTTCTGCCGGTGGTGCTTCCACCGCCAGAGCCTCTACCTCATGTGCCCCTGCCACTGCCGCTGGTGCCTCCGCAGTCCAAGCCTCTACCACCTAGAATCATAGAATCATAGAGTTGGAAGAGACCACAAGGGCCATCGAGTCCAACCCCCTGCCAAGCAGGAAACACCATCAGAGCACTCCTGACATATGGTTGTCAAGCCTCTGCTTAAAGACCTCCAAAGAAGGAGACTCCACCACACTCCTTGGCAGCAAATTCCACTGTCAAACAGCTCTTACTGTCAGGAAGTTCTTCCTAATGTTTAGGTGGAATCTTCTTTCTTGTAGTTTGGATCCATTGCTCCGTGTCCGCTTCTCTGGAGCAGCAGAAAACAACCTTTCTCCCTCCTCTATGTGACATCCTTTTATATATTTGAACATGGCTATCATATCACCCCTTAACCTCCTCTTCTCCAGGCTAAACATGCCCAGCTCCCTTAGCCGTTCCTCATAAGGCATCGTTTCCAGGCCTTTGACCATTTTGGTTGCCCTCCTCTGGACACGTTCCAGTTTGTCAATGTCCTTCTTGAACTGTGGTGCCCAGAACTGGACACAGTACTCCAGGTGAGGTCTGACCAGAGCAGAATACAGTGCCACTATTACTTCCCTTGATCTAGATGCTATACTCCTATTGATGCAGCCCAGAATTGCATTGGCTTTTTTAGCTGCCGCGTCACACTGTTGGCTCATGTCAAGTTTGTGGTCAACCAAGACTCCTAGATCCTTTTCACATGTAGTGCTCTCAAGCCAGGTGTCACCCATCTTGTATTTGTGCCTCTTATTTTTTTTGCCCAAGTGCAATACTTTACATTTCTCCCTGTTAAAGTTCATCTTGTTTGTTTTGGCCCAGTTCTCTAATCTGTCAAGGTCGTTTTGAAGTGTGATCCTGTCCTCTGGGGTGTTAGCCACCCCTCCCAGTTTGGTGTCATCTGCAAATTTGATCAGGATGCCCTTGAGTCCATCATCCAAGTCGTTGATAAAGATGTTGAATAAGACCGGGCCCAAGACAGAACCCTGTGGCACCCCACTAGTCACTCTTCTCCAGGATGAAGAGGAACCATTGATGAGCACCCTTTGGGTTCGGTCAGTCAGCCAGTTACAAATCCACTGAGTGGTAGCAAAGTCAAGACCGCATTTTACCAGCTTCTTTACAAGAATATCATGGGGCACCTTGTCAAATGCCTTGCTGAAATCAAGGTAGGCTACATCCACTGCGTTCCCTTCATCTACCAGGCTTGTAATTCTGTCAAAAAACGAGATCAGGTTAGTCTGACATGACTTATTTTTCAGAAATCCATGCTGACTATTGGTGATCACAGCATTCCTTTCTAGGTGCTCACAGACTGTTTGCTTAATGATCTGCTCCAGAATCTTCCCTGGTATTGATGTCAGACTGACTGGGCGGTAATTATTTGGGTCCTCTCTTTTCCCCTTTTTGAAAATAGGGACAACATTTGCCCTCTTCCAGTCTGCCGGGACTTCGCCTGTTCTCCAGGAATTCTCAAAGATGACTGCCAGTGGTTCTGAAATCACATCTGCCAGTTCTTTTAATACTCTTGGATGCAGTTCATCTGGCCCTGGAGACTTGAATACATCTAGACTAGCCAAGTATTCTTGTACTATCTCCTTAGTTATTCTGGGCTGTGTTTCCTCTGCTGAATCATTTGCTCCAAATTCTTCAGGTCGGGCATTGTTTTCTTTATCGGAGAAGACTGAGGCAAAGAAGGCATTGAGGAGTTCAGCCCTTTCTGTGTCCCCTGTTTGCATTTCACCATCTTCTCCTCTGAGTGACCCCACTGTTTCTTTGTTCTTCCTTTTGCTACGAACATACCCATAAAAGCCTTTTTTGTTGCTTTTAACCTCTCTAGCAAGCCTGAGTTCATTCTGTGCTTTAGCTTTTCTGACTTTGTGTCTACACGTGCTGGCTATTTGTTTGAATTCCTCTTTGGTGGTTTCCCCCCTTTTCCATTTTTTGTACACATCCTTTTTTAATCTTAACTCAGTTAAAAGTTCTTTAGATAGCCACCCTGGCTTCTTTAGGCACCTTCCATGTTTCCGTCTCATTGGTATTGCCTGAAGTTGTGCTTTTACTATCTCCCTCTTAACAAACTCCCAACCATCATGAACTCCCTTTCCTTTTAGTATTACTGTCCATGGGATCTCACCAAGCACTTCCCTAAGTTTTATGAAGTCGGCTTTCTTAAAGTCGAGAAATTGAGTCCTAGTATGCTTGGCTGCTCCTTTCCGCTGTATAGTAAACTTCAGAAGAGCATGATCACTCGCGCCTAATGATCCTTCCACTTCTACCCCACTAACCAGGTCATCAACATTGGTTAGGACCAGATCTAAAATGGCTGTTCCTCTTGTTGCTTCTCCCACTTTCTGGACAATGAAGTTGTCTGCAAGGCCAGTGAGGAATCTGTTTGACCTTATGCTCTTGGCTGAGTTTGACATCCAACAAATATCCGGGTAATTGAAGTCCCCCATTACTACTATCTCCCTTCCTTTTGCATGCTTGGCCATCTGTTCCAGGAAGGCATCATCTATGTCCTCCGTTTGGCTTGGGGATCTATAGTAAACTCCCACAATGAGGTCACTGTTATTCTTCTCTCCCTTAATTTTGACCCAAATGCTCTCACTTTGGCTTTGAGGTTCTAAATCTTGGATCTCTTCACAGGTATACACATCCCTGACATATAACGCCACTCCTCCTCCTTTCTTGTCTGGTCTGTTTCTCTGAAATAGATTGTATCCCTCCATTATTACATTCCAATCGTGGGACTTATCCCACCAGGTTTCAGTGATTCCTATTATGTCATATTTAGTTTGCTGTACCAAGAGCTCAAGCTCATCTTGTTTATTTCCCATACTTTGCGCATTAGTGTACAGACATTGAAGTCCATTAATCATTCCCCCGTGTCTCTTATTTAAGGATTTTTTCCTCCCACCACTAGGTCTGCATGCTGTTTGCTCCATTCGGTCTATGACATTTGGATGATCATCTTCATCAATTGATAGACTCCTACCTTCAGGAGCACTGTCTCCCTCCCCCACATTAGTCAGTTTAAAGCCCTCCTGATGAGGTTTCTGAGATTTTTTGCAAAAACATTCCTCCCAACCGTTGTGAGGTGCAGCCCATCGCTTGCCAGAAGTCCATCTTCAAGAAACTGCATTCCGTGATCTAAGAATCCAAACCGTTCCTGTTTACACCATTTGCGAAGCCAGTTGTTCACTTCCACTATTTTTCCCTCTCTCCCTGGGCCACGTCGTTCAACTGGGAGGACAGATGAGACAGACCTGAGCCTCTACCGCCTAGTCCTCTGCCGCTGGTGCCTCCACTCCCAGAGTCTCTACCACCTGGGGCTATACCGTCTCAGCCAATGCCGCCTGCGCCACTACTGCTGCCGCTGCCCGAGTCTGTGCCACCTGAGCTTCTGCCGCTGGTGCCTCCGCCACCTGAGCCTCTTCCGTCTGGACCTCTGCCGCTGCTGCTGGTGCCTCTGCCGCCCGAGCCTCTTCCGCCAGGGCTCTTGCCACTGCCGCTGGTCCTTCCCCCGCCAGAGCCTCTACTTCCTGGGACTCTTGCAGCCGGCGCTGGTGCCTCCACAGCCCGAGCCTCTACCGACTGGGCCTCTGCCGCTGCCACTGGTGCCTCGGCAGCCTGAGCCTCTACTGCCTGGGCCTCTGCCGCTCTTGCTGGTTCCGCCGATGCCCAGGCTGCATCGCCTGGACCTCTGCAACTGCCGCTGGTTCCTCCGCAGCCTGAGACTCTACCGCCTGGGCCTCTGCCGCTGCCGCTGGTTCCTCCGCCTCCCAGGCTGCATCGCTTGGACCTCTGCTGCTGCCGGTGGTGCTTCCACCGCCAGAGCGTCTACCACCTGGGCCCCTGCCACTGCCGCTGGTGCCTCTACCGCCAGAGCCTCTACTGCCTGGGCCTTTGCTGCTGCCGCTGTTGCACCAGTCTTCAGAGCCTCTACTGCCTGGGTCTCTGTCGCTGCTGCTGGTGCCTCCGCAGCCTAAGCCTCTACCGCCTGGGCCACTGCCGCTGGTGCTTCCGCAGCCCGAGCCTCTACCGCCTGGGCCACTGCCGCTGCCACTGGTGCTTCTGCGGCCAGAGCCTCTACAGCGTGGGCCTTTGCCTCTGATGCTGGTGCTTCCGCCGCCAGAGCCTCTACTGCCTGGGCCTCTGCTGCTGGTGCCTTCGCAGCCCGAGCTTCTACAGCCTGGGCCCTTGCCGCTGACGCTGGTGCCTCCGCCGCCTGAGCCTCTTCCGCCTGGGCCTCTTCCGCTGCCGCTGGTGACTTAGCCGCCAGAGCCTCTACCGCCCGGGCCTTTGCTGCTCCTGCTGTTTCCACCGTCGCCAGAGCCTCTGCCCCCTGGGTCTCTGCCACTGCCGCTGGTGCCTCCGCGCCTGAGCCTCTACCGCTTGGGCCCTTGCCGCTTCCGCCGATGCTTCCGCCGCCAGAGCCTCTGCCGCCTCGGCCTCTGCCGGTGCCGCTGGTGCCTCTGAAGCCCGAACCTCTGCCACCTGGGTCTCTGTAGCTGCTGCTGCTGCCTCCGCCGTCAGAGCCTCTACTGCCTGGTCCTCTGCTGCTGCTGCCTCCGCTGCCAGAGTCTCTACCGCCTGGGCCTCTATCGCCTCAGCCAATGCCACCTGCGCCACTGCTGCTGTCGCTGGTGCCTCCGTTGCCCTAATCTGTACCACCTGAGCTTCTGCCGCTGGTGCCTCCGCCAACTTTGTCTCTTCTGTCTGGACCTCTGCCACTGCCGCTCTGCCGCTGGTCCCTCCGCCACCTGAGCCTCTTCCGCCTGGGACTCTGGTGCTGGTACAGCCGCCACCTGAGCCTCTTCCACCTGGGTCCCGGCCACTGCCACTGGTGCCTCTACCGCCAGAGCCTCTTCCGCCTGGGCCTCTACCACCTGGGCCGCTGGTGCCTCTGCCGCCAGAGCCTCTACCGCCTGGGCCTTTGCTGCTGACGCTGTTGCCACCGTCGCCAGAGCCTCTGCCACCTGTGTCTCTGTCCCTGCCGCTAGTGCCTCCGCCAGCAGAGCCTCTACCGTGTGGGCCCTTGCCGCTGGTGCTTCCGCCGCAACAGCCTCTACCGACTGGGCCTCTGCAGGTGCCGCTGGTGTCTCCGCAGCCTGAGCCTCTACCTCCTGGGACCTTGCTTCTGCCGCTGGTGCTTCCGCCGCCAGAGCCTCTACTGCCTGGGGCTCTGATGCTGGTGCCTCCGCAGCCCGAGCATCTACCACCTGGGCTTCTACGGGTGCCGATGGTGCCTCCGCAGCCTGAGACTCTACCGCCTGGGCCTCTGCCACTGCCGCTGGTGCCTCCGCCGCCAGAGCCTCTACTGCCTGGGCCCTTGTCTCTGCCGCTGCTCCTTCTGCCGCCAGAACCAATACTGCCTGGGCCTCTGCCGCTGGTGCCTCCGCAGTCCGAGCCTCTACCGCCTGTGTTTCGGGCGCTGGTGCCTCCAGTTCCAGAGTCTGGGCCTCTACCGATGCCGCTGGTGCCTCCGCAGCGCGAGCCTCTACCGCCTGGGCCTCTGACACTGCCAGTGGTGCTTGCACAGCCTGAGCCTCTACCGCCTGGGCGTCTGCCACTGGTGACTCCGCAGTCCGAACCTCTACCGCCTGGGCCTCTGCCACTACCGCTGGTGGCTCTGCCGTCAGAGCCTCTGACACCTGGGTCTCTGTAGCTGCTGGTGGTGCCTCCGCCGTCAGAGCCTCTACCACCTGGGCCCCTGTCGGTACCGCTGGTGCCTCTGCAGCCTGAGCCTCTACCGCCAGGGCGTCTGCCAGTGCCGCTGATGTCTCCGCAGCCTGAGCCTCTACCTCCTGGGACCTTGCTTCTGCCGCTGGTGCTTCCGCCGCCAGAGCCTCTACTGCCTGGGCCTCTGCTGCTGGTGCCTCCGCAGCCCGAGCATCTACCACCTGGGCTTCTACGGGTGCCGATGGTGCCTCCGCAGCCTGAGTCTCTACCGCCTGGGCCTCTGCCACTGCCGCTGGTGCCTCCGCCGCCAGAGCCTCTACCGCCTGGGCCCTTGTCTCTGCCGCTGCTGCTTCTGCCGCCAGAACCAATACAGCCTGGGCCTCTGCCGCTGGTGCCTCCGCAGCCCGAGCATCTACCACCTGGGCTTCTACGGGTGCCGATGGTGCCTCCGCAGCCTGAGTCTCTACCGCCTGGGCCTCTACCGATGCCGCTGGTGCCTCCGCAGCCCGAGCCTCTACCGCCTGGGCCTCTGACACTGCCAGTGGTGCTTGCACAGCCTGAGCCTCTACCGCCTGGGCGTCTGCCACTGGTGCCTCCGCAGTCCGAGCCTCTACCGCCTGTGTTTCGGGCGCTGGTGCCTCCAGTTCCAGAGTCTGGGCCTCTACCGATGCCGCTGGTGCCTCCGCAGCCCGAGCCTCTACCGCCTGGGCCTCTGACACTGCCAGTGGTGCTTGCACAGCCTGAGCCTCTACCGCCTGGGCGTCTGCCACTGGTGACTCCGCAGTCCGAACCTCTACCGCCTGGGCCTCTGCCACTACCGCTGGTGGCTCTGCCGTCAGAGCCTCTGACACCTGGGTCTCTGCAGCTGCTGGTGGTGCCTCCGCCGTCAGAGCCTCTACCACCTGGGCCCCTGTCGGTACCGCTGGTGCCTCTGCAGCCTGAGCCTCTACCGCCAGGGCGTCTGCCAGTGCCGCTGGTGCTTCCGCCTCCAGAGCCTCTACTGCCTGGGCCCTTGCCACTGCTGCATGTGCCTCCGCCGCCAGAGCCTCTACCGCCTGGACCTCTGGCGCTGGTGCCTCCACTTCCAGAGTCTCTACCGCCTTCGCCTATACCGTCTCAGGCAATTCCGCCTGCGCCACTGCTGCTGTCGCTGGTGCCTCCATTGCCCGAATCCGTACCATAAAATACTGGTAATTTATGTACCTTTATACTATGTCACTGCATATTTGAAACTACATTATTTCTGTACTTAAACGTTTTACCTTAAAACTATCGTACTTACACGTTGTGTTTAAATTTACTATTAGCTTCAAACTGTTATTCTTAGCAGAATATACAAGTTTTTATTTTCAACTCTCGAGTAGGAATTATTCCTTATATTGAAACTTGTGGCCTGAGCTCTTGGTATATCCTTTTTATTGTAGAAATCTGGGCAGCTACTCTGTCATAGGAATCGTCTAGGCTATTTATCATCAGCATTGCAAACACAGCCTCTGAAATAGCCAGGTCTCGCTGAACAAGGTCCTGTCTGAGACGCTGGGACTCTGCCTGCTGGTGCCTCTGCCGCCAGAACCACTACTGCCTGGGCCTCGTCCGCTGCCTCTACCGCTGGTACCTTCTCCGCCAGAGCGTCTAGCGCCTGGGCCGCTGCTACTGCCGCTGGTGCCTCCGCAGCCTGAGCCTCATCCGCCTGAGCCTCTGCCACTGCCGCCTCTGCCGCAAGAGCTTTACCACGTGGGCCTCCGACGCTGGAGCTTCTGCCAGCTGATAATCTACCGTCTGGGCCTCTGCCGCCTTCGCCTCCGGTGCCTCTACCGCCTGGGCCTTACACTGTCGCTGGTCCCTCTGCCGCCAGAGCTTCTACCCGTGGGCCTCTGCCGTTGATGCCTCTGCAGCCTGAGCCTCTTCCTCCTGGGCCTCCATCGCT
Source organism: Podarcis raffonei (assembly GCF_027172205.1). Classification (NCBI taxonomy): domain Eukaryota; kingdom Metazoa; phylum Chordata; class Lepidosauria; order Squamata; family Lacertidae; genus Podarcis; species Podarcis raffonei. Next base: position 336,818 of record NC_070619.1, on the reverse strand, counting down.
GCCGCTGGTACCTCCGCCGTCTGAGCCTCTACCGCCTTGCCCTCTGTCGCTGGTGCCTCTGCCGCTTTAGACTCTACCTCCTGGGCCTCTGCCACTGCTGCTGGTGCCTGAGTCTTTACCGCCTGAGCCGGTACTGCCTGGACCTCTGCCTCTGCCGCTGGTTTCTCCGCCGCCAACCCTCTACTGCCTGGGCCTCTGCCACTGGTGAAGGTGCCTCCGCCGCCACAACCTCTACTGCCTGGGCCTCTGCCGCTGTTGCCTCCGCCACCTGAGCGTGTACCGCCTGGGCCTCTGCCGCTGGTGCCTCCACTGCCATTGCTTCTACCGCCTGGGCCTCTGCCACTGGTGCCTCCGCCACCTGAGCCTGTACCGCCTAGGCTTCTGCCGCTGGTGCCTCTACTGCCATTGCCTCTACCGCCTTGGCCGCTGCCGCCTCTACCACCTCAGCCGCTTCCGCTGCCGCTGGTGCCTCCACCGCTTGAGCCTCTGCCGCTGCCGCTGGTTCCTCCGCTGCCAGACCCTCCATCGCCTGGGCTCTGCCGCTGTCGCTGGTACCTCCGTCGCTTGAATCCGTACCACCTGTGCTTCTGCCGCTGCCACTGGTGCCTTTGCCGGCTGAGCCTGTACCGCCAGTGCCTCTTCCACTGCCGCTGGTGCCTCCGCCGCCATAGCCTCGACCGCCTGGACCTCTGCCTCTGCCGCTGATGCCTCCACTGCCTCTGCCACTACCTCCTTGGCCACTGCCGCTGGTGCCTCTACCACCTCAGCCGCTTCTGCTGCCGCTGCTGCCTCCGCCGCGAGAGCCTCTACCGCCTGGGCCGCTGCTGCCGCCGATGGTTCCTCCGCCGCCAGAACCTCTACCACCTGGGATGCTGCCGCTGGTTCCTCCGCCGCCTGAGCCTCTACCGCCTGGACCTCTGCCGCCAGAGCCTCTACCGCCTGGGCCTCTGCCACTGCCGCTGGTGCGTCCGCCGCCAAAGTCTCTAATGCCTGGGCCTCTGCTGCTGCCGCTGGTGCCACCGCCGCCTCAGCCTCTTCCGTCTGGTCCTCTGCTGCTGCTGCCGCTGCTGCCTCCTCCGCCTTAGCCTCTTCCGCATGGGCCTCTGCTGCTGCCGCTGGTTCTCTACTGCTTGGCCTCTGCTGCTGCTGCTGCTGCTGCCTCCCCCGCCAGAGCCTCTACCGCATGGGCCTCTGCCGCCTGAGCCTCTACTGCCTGGGCTTCTGCAGCTGCCCCTGGTGCCTTCGCAGCCTGAGCCTCTACTGCCTGGGCCTCTGCCGCTCCTACTTGTTCCTCCTACGCCCAGGCTGCATCGCCTGGGCCTCTGCAGCTGCCGCTGGTGCATCGGCAGCCTAAGCTTCTTTCGCCTACGGCTCTGCTGCTGCCGCTGGTGTCTCCGCCATCAGAGCCTCTACCGCCTGGGCCTCTGCCGCTGCCGCTCATGCCTACGCCGCCAGATCCTCTACTGCCTGTTCCTCTGCTGGTGCTGCTGGTGCCTCCACCGCCTGAGCCTCTACCGTGTGGACAACTGCCACTGCCACTTGTGTCTCTTCCGCCTGGGCCTCTGCCGCTGCCCCTGGTGCCTCCACTGACAGAGATTCTACTGCCTTGGCCTCTGCTTCTGCCACTGTTGCCTCCACCACCAGAACTTCTGCCACCTGGGTCTCTGTCGCTGCCGCTGGTGCCTCCGCCCCCAGAGCCTCTTCCGCCTGGTCCTCTGCCGCTGGTGCCTCCGCTGCCAGAGTCTCTACCGCCTAGGCCTCTGCTGCAGCCGCTGGTGCCTCTGTCGCCACCAGAACCTCTACCACCTGAGCTTCTGCCGCTGCCGCTGGTGCCTCCACCACCTGAGCCTCTTCTGCCTGGGCCTTTGCTGCTGCCGCTGTTGCCTCCGCCACCAGAGGCTCTCACTCCTGGGCCTCTGCCGCTGACACTGGTGCCTCGGCAGCCTGAGCCTCTACTGCCTGGGCCTCTGCCACTCTTGCTGGATCTGCTGCTGACCAGGCTGCATCGCCTGGACCTCTGTAGCTGCCGGTGGTGTCTCGGCAGCATGAGCTTCTTCCACCTGTGGCTCTGCCGCTGCCGCTGGTGCCTCCGCCTCAAGAGCCTCTAACACCTGGGCCTCTGCCGCTGTTGCCTCTGCCGCCTGAGCCTCTACCGCCTGGGCTTCTGCGGCTGCCCCTGGTGCCTTCGCAGCCTGGTCCTCTACTGTCTGGGCCTCTGCCGCTGATACTGGTTCCTCCTCCGCCCAGGCTGTATTGCCTGGGCCTCTGCAGCTCCCACTGGTGCATAGCAGCCTGAGCTTCTTTCGCCTAGGGCTCTGCCGCTGCCGCTGGTGTCTCCGCCAGCAGAGCCTCTACCGCTTGGGCCTCTGCCGCTGCCGCTCGTGCCTACGCCACCAGATCCTCTACCGCCTGTTCCTCTGCTGCTGCTGGTTTTCCACTGCCTGAGCCTTTACTGCCTTGCCTCTGCTGCTGGTGCCTCCACCGCCTGAGCCTCTACTGCGTGGACAACTGCCACTGCCACTTGTGTCTCTTCCGCCTGGGCCTCTGCCGCTGCCCCTGGTGCCTCCGCTGCCAGAGATTCTACTGCCTTGGCCTCTGCTTCTGCCACTGTTGCCTCCACCACCAGAACTTCTGCCACCTGGGTCTCTGTCACTGTCGCCGGTGCCTCCGCCGCCAGAGCCTCTTCCGCCTGGTCCTCTGCCGCTGGTGCCTCCGCCGCCAGAGTCTCTAACGCCTACGCCTCTGCTGCCTCAGCCTCTACTGCCTGCGCCTCTGCTGCTGCCACTGGTGCCTCCGCCGCCAGAGCCTCTGCCTCCTGGGTCTCTGCCGCTGCCGCTGGTGCCACCGCCGCCAGAGGCTCTAACTCCTGGGCCTCTGCTGCTGACACTGGTGCCTCGGCAGCCTGACCCTCTACTGCCTGGGTCTCTGCCGCTCTTGCTGGTTCCGCCGCCGACCAGGCTGCATCGCCTGGGCCTCTGCAGCTGCTGGTGATGCCTCGGCTGCCTGAACCTCTACCACCTTCGTCTCTGCCGCTGCTGTTATACCACAAGATGTCTATTTCTTTAAGGGCCCAGTGGCGTAGGGTGGGGGGTGCAGGAGGGGCTGGCCTCACCGGGTGCAACATCGGGGGGGGGTGTGCCACTAATCTAGTGGAAGAGACTCGAGTGCTAAAATCCATGGGTTAGGGGGCGCAAATTACTTGCCTTGCCCCGGGTGCTGACAACCCACGCTACGCCACTGTAAGGGCCAGAGCAAATAACCCTACCTAGCTTTATAGCTGTGAAGCAGTATAGCAGGTGCTGTTAAGTTATGTTAATTAACAAATATTTTTTATTAGATTTTCCATAAAAAAAAAACATTTTTATAAAATTATACATCCATTTTTAACTTAAACCCTTTTTTCCAGAACTTCCCTCAGCTTCAGTTACAGATAGGTAGCCGTGTTGGTCTGCCATAGTCAAAACAAAAAAGTTTTTTCCTTCCAGTAGCACCTTAAAGCAACTTAGTTGGTCTTTAAGATGCTACTGGAAGGGAAAATTTTTTTTGTTTTCCCTCAGCTTGTCTGATAATTTTCCGTTTATTTTTTATCCTCGTCTCACATTTCCCAATATTATATTACACTCAAATACTCTTAATCACATCATATTTTTTAAACAATATTTCTAACAGTAATTTCACAGAGCTTCTTGAAAGCCAACGAACGTTATTTGCTCATCACATAAATTTTTGATATACTCTGTAAATTTCCTCCAATCCTCGGAGAATCTCTGGTCACGTTGGTTCCTAATTCTCCCCGTCAATCTGTCCATTTCTGCCTATTCCATCAGTTTCATCCTCCATTCTTCTTTCGTGGGCATCTCTTCCTGTTTCCATTTCTGTGCCAGCAAAATTCTGGCTGCTGTTACTGCATACAAAACTAATTTCACATCTTTTTTACTAATTTCATTATCCAGTATTCCTAACAAGAAAGCTTCTGGTTTTTTAACAAAAGCATATTTCAACATTTTCTTTAACCCATTATAGATCATCTCAAATGTCATAGACCGAATGGAGCAAACAGCACGCAGAAAAAATCCTTAAATAAGAGACACGGGGGAATGATTAATGGACTTCAATGTCTGTACACTAATGCGCAAAGCATGGGAAATAAACAAGATGAGCTTGAGCTCTTGGTACAGCAAACTAAATATGACATAATAGGAATCACTGAAACCTGGTGGGATAAGTCCCACGATTGGAATGTAATAATGGAGGGATACAATCTATTTCAGAGAAACAGACCAGACAAGAAAGGAGGAGGAGTGGCGTTATATGTCAGGGATGTGTATACCTGTGAAGAGATCCAAGATTTAGAACCTCAAAGCCAAAGTGAGAGCATTTGGGTCAAAATTAAGGGAGAGAAGAATAACAGAGACCTCATTGTGGGAGTTTACTATAGATCCCCAAGCCAAACGGAGGACATAGATGATGCCTTCCTGGAACAGATGGCCAAGCATGCAAAAGGAAGGGAGATAGTAGTAATGGGGGACTTCAATTACCCAGATATTTGTTGGATGTCAAACTCAGCCAAGAGCATAAGGTCAAACAGATTCCTCACTGGCCTTGCAGACAACTTCATTGTCCAGAAAGTGGGAGAAGCAACAAGAGGAACAGCCATTTTAGATCTGGTCCTAACCAATGTTGATGACCTGGTTAGTGGGGTAGAAGTGGAAGGATCATTAGGCGCGAGTGATCATGCTCTTCTGAAGTTTACTATACAGCGGAAAGGAGCAGCCAAGCATACTAGGACTCAATTTCTCGACTTTAAGAAAGCCGACTTCATAAAACTTAGGGAAGTGCTGGGTGAGATCCCATGGACAGTAATACTAAAAGGAAAGGAAGTTCATGATGGCTGGGAGTTTGTTAAGAGGGAGATAGTAAAAGCACAACTTCAGGCAATACCATTGAGACGGAAACATGGAAGGTGCCTAAAGAAGCCAGGGCGGCTATCTAAAGAACTTTTAACTGAGTTAAGATTAAAAAAGGATGTGTACAAAAAATGGAAAAGGGGGGAAACCACCAAAGAGGAATTCAAACAAATAGCCAGCACGTGTAGACACAAAGTCAGAAAAGCTAAAGCACAGAATGAACTCAGGCTTGCTAGAGAGGTTAAAAGCAACAAAAAAGGCTTTTATGGGTATGTTCGTAGCAAAAGGAAGAACAAAGAAACAGTGGGGTCACTCAGAGGAGAAGATGGTGAAATGCAAACAGGGGACACAGAAAGGGCTGAACTCCTCAATGCCTTCTTTGCCTCAGTCTTCTCCGATAAAGAAAACAATGCCCGACCTGAAGAATTTGGAGCAAATGATTCAGCAGAGGAAACACAGCCCAGAATAACTAAGGAGATAGTAGAAGAATATTTGGATAGTTTAGATGTATTCAAGTCTCCAGGGCCAGATGAACTGCATCCAAGAGTATTAAAAGAACTGGCAGATGTGATCTCAGAACCACTGGCAGTCATCTTTGAGAATTCCTGGAGAACAGGCGAAATCCCGGTAGACTGGAGGAGGGCAAATGTTGTCCCTATTTTCAAAAAGGGGAAAAGAGAGGACCCAAATAATTACCGCCCAGTCAGTCTGACATCAATACCAGGGAAGATTCTGGAGCAGATCATTAAGCAAACAGTCTGTGAGCACCTAGAAAGGAATGCTGTGATCACCAATAGTCAGCATGGATTTCTGAAAAATAAGTCATGTCAGACTAACCTGATCTCGTTTTTTGACAGAATTACAAGCCTGGTAGATGAAGGGAATGCAGTGGATGTAGCCTACCTTGATTTCAGCAAGGCATTTGACAAGGTGCCCCATGATATTCTTGTAAAGAAGCTGGTAAAATGCGATCTTGACTATGCTACCACTCAGTGGATTTGTAACTGGCTGACTGACCGAACCCAAAGGGTGCTCATCAATGGTTCCTCTTCATCCTGGAGAAGAGTGACTAGTGGGGTGCCACAGGGTTCTGTCTTGGGCCCGGTCTTATTCAACATCTTTATCAACGACTTGGATGATGGACTCAAGGGCATCCTGATCAAATTTGCAGATGACACCAAACTGGGAGGGGTGGCTAACACCCCAGAGGACAGGATCACACTTCAAAACGACCTTGACAGATTAGAGAACTGGGCCAAAACAAACAAGATGAACTTTAACAGGGAGAAATGTAAAGTATTGCACTTGGGCAAAAAAAATGAGAGGCACAAATACAAGATGGGTGACACCTGGCTTGAGAGCAGTACATGTGAAAAGGATCTAGGAGTCTTGGTTGACCACAAACTTGACATGAGCCAACAGTGTGATGTGGCAGCTAAAAAAGCCAATGCAATTCTGGGCTGCATCAATAGGAGTATAGCATCTAGATCAAGGGAAGTAATAGTGGCACTGTATTCTGCTCTGGTCAGACCTCACCTGGAGTACTGTGTCCAGTTCTGGGCGCCACAGTTCAAGAAGGACACTGACAAACTGGAACGTGTCCAGAGGAGGGCAACCAAAATGGTCAAAGGCCTGGAAACGATGCCTTATGAGGAACGGCTAAGGGAGCTGGGCATGTTTAGCCTGGAGAAGAGGAGGCTAAGGGGTGATATGATAGCCATGTTCAAATATATAAAAGGATGTCACATAGAGGAGGGAGAAAGGTTGTTTTCTGCTGCTCCAGAGAAGCGGACACGGAGCAATGGATCCAAACTACAAGAAAGAAGATTCCACCTAAACATTAGGAAGAACTTCCTGACAGTAAGAGCTGTTTGACAGTGGAATTTGCTGCCAAGGAGTGTGGTGGAGTCTCCTTCTTTGGAGGTCTTTAAGCAGAGGCTTGACAACCATATGTCAGGAGTGCTCTGATGGTGTTTCCTGCTTGGCAGGGGGTTGGACTCGATGGCCCTTGTGGTCTCTTCCAACTCTATGATTCTATGATTCTATGATTCTATGATTCCTAGAAGCTTTTTACCTTCTTACATTCCCACCACATATGGTAAAATGTCCCTTCTGTCTCCTTACACTTCCAGCATTTATTACACACTTTATACATTTTACCCAGTTTTACTGGTGTTATATACCATCTATATCACATCTTCACAACATTTTCCTTAATCGTTGTACAAGCTGTAAACTTTAACCCATCCTTCCATAATGTAGTTCATTTCTCAAATTCAATATTATATCCGAAATCTCTAGCCCAAATAATCATAACAGATTTAACCTCTTCGTCCACAGTATTCCATTCCAACAATATTTTATACATTTTAGATAAAAATTTCACTTCATTGTTTAAGATTTATTGTTGAAATCTAGATTCTTTTTCAGAATATCCCCTCTCTAAAACCTCTTTCTCGGGACTCTCCCAGTGGTGCTTCTGCGGCTTCCGCCGCCTGAGCCTCTACTGCCTGGGTCTCTGTCAGTGCCGCTGGTGCCTCCGCCGCCAGAGCCAATGCCTCCTGGGCCTCCGCCTCTGGTGCCTTTGCCGCCAGAGTCTCTACTGCCTGGGCCTTGGCCGCTGTTGCCTCTGCCACCATAGCCTCTAATTCCTGGGCCTCTGCTGCTGCCGCTGGTGCCTCCGCCGCCAAACGCTCTAACGCCTAGGCCTCTGCCGCTGGTTCCTACCACACCCTCTACCACCTGGGCTTCTGCCCCTGCCGCTGGTGCCTCCATTGCCTGAATCTGTACCAACTGCGCTTTGGCCGCTGGTTCCTGTTGCTGCCGCTGGTGCCTGGGCCACCTGAGCCTATTCCGCCTGGGCCTCTGCCGCTGCTGCCTCCACTACCATTATCTCTACTGCCTTGGCCATTGCCGCTGGTGCCTCTGCTGCCTCAGCCTCTTCCACCTGTACCTCTTATGCTGCCGCTGGTTCCTCCGTCGCCAAAGTGTCTACCGCCTGTGCCTCTGCTGCTGCTGCTGCCGCCACCAGAGCCTCTACCGCCTGGGCCCTTGCCGCTGCCGCTGGTGCTTCTGCCGCCAGAGCCTCTACCACCTGGGCCTCTGCTGCTGCCGCTGGTGCCGCCGCCGCCAGAGCCTCTACCTCCTGGGCCTCTGCCACTGCCACTGGTGCCTCGGCAGCCTGAGCGTCCACCGCCTTGGCCGCTGCCGCTGGTGCCTCCGCCGCGAGAGACTCTACCGCTTGAGCCTCTGCCGCTGGTTCCTCCGCCGCCAGACCATCTATCACCTGGGCTCTGCCGCTGTCGCTGGTACCTCCGTCGCCTGAATCTGTACCACCTGCGCTTCTGCCGCTGCCACTGGTGCCTTCGCTGCCTGAGCCTATACCGCCAGTGCCTCTGCTGCTGCCGCTGGTGCCTCTGCCGCAAGAGCCTCTACCGCCTCGGCCTCTGCTGCTGATGCCTCTGCCGCCAGAACCTCTACCGCCTGGGCCTCTGCCTCTGGTGCCTACGCTGCCATTGCCTGTACCGCCTTATCCGCTGCCGCTGGTGCCTCTACCGCCTGGGCCTCTGCTGCTGGGGCCTATGCCGCCAGAGCCTCTACCGCCTGGGGTCTGCCGCTGCCAGTGGTGCCTCCGTCTCCTGAATCTCTACCACCTGCGCTTCTGCCGCTGGTTCCTGATTCTGCCGCTTCCGCTTGTGCCGCCAATGCCTGAGCCTCTACTGTCTGGGCCTCTGCCGCTGCTGCTGGTCCCTCCTCCGCCAGATCCTTTACCGCCTCGGCCTCTACCGCTGCTGCTGGGTCCTCAGCTGCCTAAGCGTCTACTGCCTTGGCCTCTGATGCTGCTGCTGCTGCCTGTGCCATCTGGATCTCTACGACCTGCACCTTTGGCACTGGCCTCGTCTGCCTGAGCCTCTACAGCCTGGGCTTCTGCCACTGCCGCTGGTGCCTCCACAGCCTGAGCCTCTACCGCCTGGGCCGCGACCGGTGCCGCTGGTGCTTCTGCAGCCTGAGCCTCTACCGGCTGGGCTCTTGCCACTGCCGCTTGTGCCTCCGCAGCCCAAGCCTCTACCGCCTGGGCCTCTGCTGCTGGGGCCTATGCCGCCAGAGCCTCTACCGCCTGGGGTCTGCCGCTGCCAGTGGTGCCTCCGCCGCCAGAGCCTCTACTGCCTGGGCCTCTGCCGCTGCCACTGGTTGTCCGCCGCGTGTGCCTCTTCCGCCTGGGCCTCTGCCGTTGCCGCTGGTGCCTCTGCCGCTGCCGCGGGTGCCTCTGCAGCGTGAGCCTCTGCCGCTGGTGCTTCCACCGCCAGAGCGTCTACCACCTGGGCCGCTGCCGCTGCCACTGGTGCCTGCGCAACCTGAGCCTTTACCGCCTGGGCCTCTGCCGGTGCCACTGGTGCCTCCACTTTCAGAGTTTATACCGCCTGGGCCTCTGCCGCCTCAGACAATGCTGCCTGCGACGCTGTTGGGACTGCTGGTTCCTCAGTTGCCCGGATCTGTACCACCTGAGCTTCTGCTGCTGCCGCTGGTGCCTCCACCGCCTGAGCCTCTGCCTCCTGGGTCTCTGCCGCTGCCGCTGGTGCCTCCGCAGCCTGAGCCTCTACTGCCTGGGCCTCTGCCGCTCTTGCTGGTTCTGCCGCCGCCCAGGCTGCATCGTCTGAACCTCTGCAGCTGCCGGTGGTGCCTCGGCAGCGTGAGCTTCTCACACCTGTGGCTCTGACGCTGCCCCTGATTCCTCCGCCTCCCAGGCTGCATCACCCGGGCCTTTGCCGCTGCCGCTGGTGCCTCCGCCGCCACAGCGTCTACCACCTGGGCTTCTGCCACTGCCATTGCCTCAGCCTCTACCGCCTGGGCCCATGCCGCTGCCGCTGGTGCCTCTGCAGCACGAGCCCCTACCGCCCAGGCCTCTGCAGCTGCCGGTGGTGCCTCTGCCACCAGTGCCGCTACCACCTGGGCCTCTGCCACTGCCGCTGGTGCTTACGCCGCCAGAGCCTCTACTTACTGGGCCTATGCCGCTGCCGCTGGTGCCTCCGCAGCCTGAGCCTCTAGCACCTGGGTCTCTGCCACTGCCGCTGGTGTCTCCGCTGCCACAGCGTCTACCACCTGGGCCTCTGCCACTGCCGTTGGTAACTCCTCAGCCTCAGCCTCTACCGCCTGGGCCCATGCCGCTGCCACTGGTGCCTCCGCAGCACGAGCCCCTACCACCTGGGCCTCTGCAACTGCCGGTGGTGCCTCCGCCACCAGTGCCTCTACCACCTGGGCGTCTACCGGTGCCGCTGGTGCCTCCGCTGCCTGAGCCTCTACCGCCTGGGCCTCTGCCAGTGCCGCTGGTGCTTCCGCCGCCAGAGCCTCTGCCACCTGGGTCTCTGTAGCCGCTGCTGGTGCCTTCACCACCAAAGCCTTTAACGCCTGGGCCCTTGCCTCTGCAGCTGGTGCTTCCGCCGCCAGAGCCTCTACTGCCTAGGCCTCTGCCGCCTCAGCCAACGCTGCCTGCGCCGCTGCTGCTGCCACTGGTGCCTCCGTTGCCTGATTGTGTACCACCTGAGCTTCTGCCGCTGCCGCTGCCGCTGGTGCCTCTGCTGCCTGAGCCTCTCCCGCCTGGGCCTCTGCTGCTGCCGCTGGTGCCTCTGCCGCCAGAGCCTCTACCGCCTGGTCCTTCGCTGCCTCCGCAGCCAGAGCCTCTGCCACCTGGGTCTCTGTCGCGGATGCTGATGCAGCCGCCGGAGCATCTACCGCCTGGGCCTCTGCCACTGCCAGTGGTGCCTCTGCCGCCAGGGCCTCTACCGCCTGGACCCTTGACACTGCTGCTGGTGCTCACGCCGCCATAGCCTCTACTGCCTGGGCCTCTGCCACTGCTGCTGGTGCAGACGCAGGCCAAGCCTCTACCGCCTGTGCCGCTGCTGCTGCCACTGGTGCCTCCGTTGCCCGATTGTGTACCACCTGAGCTTCTGCCGCTGCCGCTGCCGCTGGTGCCTCTGCTGCCTGAGCCTCTCCCGCCTGGGCCTCTGCTGCTGCCGCTGGTGCCTCTGCCGCCAGAGCCTCTACCGCCTGGTCCTTCGCTGCCTCCGCAGCCTGAGCCTCTACTGCCTGGGCCTCTGCCGCTCTTGCTGGTTCCGCCGCCGCCCAGGCTGCATCGTCTGAACCTCTGCAGCTGCCGGTGGTGCCTCGGCAGCGTGAGCTTCCCACACCTGTGGCTCTGACGCTGCCCCCGGTTCCTCCGGCTCCCAGGCTGCATCGCCCGGGCCTTTGCCGCTGCCGCTGGTGCCTCCGCCGCCACAGCGTCTACCACCTGGGCCTCTGCCACTGCCGTTGGTAACTCCTCAGCCTCAGCCTCTACTGCCTGGGCCCATGCCGCTGGTGCCTCCACAGCACAAGCCCCTACCGCCCGGGCCTCTGCAGCTGCCGGTGGTGCCTCCACCACCAGTGCCTCTACCACCTGGGCCTCTACCACTGCCGCTGGTGCTTACGCCGCCAGAGCCTCTACTTCCTGGGCCTATGCCGCTGCCGCTGGTGCCTCCGCAGCCTGAGCCTCTACTGCCTAGGCCTCTGCCGCTCTTGCTGGTTCCGCCGCCGCCCAGGCTGCATCGTCTGAACCTCTGCAGCTGCCGGTGGTGCCTCGGCAGCGTGAGCTTCCCACACCTGTGGCTCTGACGCTGCCCCTGGTTCCTCCGGCTCCCAGGCTGCATCGCCCGGGCCTTTGCCGCTGCCGCTGGTGCCTCCGCCGCCACAGCGTCTACCACCTGGGCCTCTGCCACTGCCGTTGGTAACTCCTCAGCCTCAGCCTCTACTGCCTGGGCCCATGCCGCTGGTGCCTCCGCAGCACAAGCCCCTACCGCCCGGGCCTCTGCAGCTGCCGGTGGTGCCTCCGCCACCAGTGCCTCTACTTCCTGGGCCTATGCCGCTGCCGCTGGTACCTCCGCAGCCTGAGCCTCTACTGCCTGGGCCTCTGCCGCTCTTGCTGGTTCCGCCGCCGCCCAGGCTGCATCGTCTGAACCTCTGCAGCTGCCGGTGGTGCCTCGGCAGCGTGAGCTTCCCACACCTGTGGCTCTGACGCTGCCCCTGGTTCCTCCGGCTCCCAGTCTGCATCGCCCGGGCCTTTGCCGCTGCCGCTGGTGTCTCCGCCGCCACAGCGTCTACCACCTGGGCCTCTGCCACTGCCGTTGGTAACTCCTAAGGCTCAGCCTCTACTTCCTGGGCCTATGCCGGTGCCGCTGGTGCCTCCGCAGCCTGAGCCTCTAGCAGCTGGGTCTCTGCCACTGCCGCTGGTGCCTCCGCCGCAACAGCGTCTCTACCACCTGGGAATCTGCCGCTGCCGTTGGTAACTCCTTAGCCTCAGCCTCTACCGCCTGGGCCCATGCCGCTGGTGCCTCCGCTGCCTGAGCCTCTACCGCCTGGGCCTCTGCCGGTGCGGCTGGTGCTTCCGCAGCCTGAGCCTCTACCGCCTCGGCCTCTGCCGGTGCCGCTGGTGCCTACGCAGCCCGAGCCTCTACCTCCTGGGCCTCTGCCACTGCCCCTGGTGCCTCCGCCGCCAGAGCCTCTGCCACCTGGGTATCTGTAGCCGCTGCTGGTGCCTCCACCACCAAAGCCTTTACTGCCTGGGCCCCTGCTTCTGCAGCTGGTGCTTCCGCCGCCAGATCCTCTACTGCCTGGGCCTCTGCTGCCTCAGCCAACGCTACCTGCACCGCTGCCGCTGGTGCCTCCGTTGCCCGATTGCGTACCACCTGAGCTTCTGCCGCTGCCGCTGGTGCCTCTGCTGCCTGAGCCTCTCCCGCCTGGGCCTCTACCGCTGCCGGCGGTGCCTCCGCCGCCGGAGCCTCTACCGCCTGGGCCCTTGTCTCTGCCGCTGCTGCTTCCGCCGCCAGAACCAGTACTGCCTGGGCCTCTGCCACTGCCGCTGGTGCCTCCGCATCCCGAGCATCTACCGCCTGCGTCTCGGGCGCTGGTGCCTCCAGTTCCAGACTCTCTACCCCCTGGGCCTCTGCCGCCTCAAACAATGCCGCCTGCGCCACTGCTGCTGCCGCTGGTGCCTCCGTTGCCCGAATCTGTACCACCTGAGCTTCTGCCGCTGCCGCTGGTGCCTCCGCCACCTGACCCTCTTCCGTCTGGACCTCTGCCGCTGCCTCTGGTGCCTCCGTCATCTGAGCCTCTTCCGCCTGGGCCTCTGCCGCTGCCGCCTCCGCAGCCTGAGCCTCTACCGCATGGGCCTCTGCCGATGCCGCTGGTGCCTCCGAAGCCTGAGCCTCTGCCGACTAGGCCTCTGCCACTGCCACCTCCGCCGCCAGAGCCTCTGCCTCCTGGGTCCCTGTAGCTGCTGCTGCTGCCTCCGCCGTCATAGCCTCTACGGCCTGGGCCTCCACCAGTTCCGCTGGTGCCTCCGCCGTCATAGCCTCTATGGCCTGGGCCTCTACCGGTGCCGCTGGTGCCTCCGCAGCCCGAGCCTCTACCGCCTGGGCCTCTGACAATGCTACTGGTGCCTGCACAGCCTGAGCCTCTACCGCCAGGGCCTCTGCCACTGCCGCTGGTGCCTCCGCTGCCAGAGCCTCTGCCACCTGGGTGTCTGTAGCTGCTGTTGGTGCCTCCGGCATCAGAGCCTCTAACGCCTGGTCCTCTGGCGCTGGTGCCTCCACTTCCAGAATCTCTACCGCCTGGGCCTATACCGTCTCAGCCAATGCCGTCTGTGCCACTGCTGTTGCTGCTGGTGCATCCATTGCCCAAATCTGCACCACCTGAGCTTCTGCCGCTGGTGCCTCCGCCACCTGAGCCCCTTCCGTCTGGACCTCTGCCGCTGCCGCTGGTGCCTCCGCCGTCAAAGCCTCTACGGCCTCGGCTCTACCGGTGCCACTGGTGCCTTGGCAGCCTGAGCCCTTGTCGCTGCCACTTGTGCCTCCACTGCCAGAAACTCTACCGCCTGGGCGTCTGCCACTGCCGCTGGTGCCTCAGCCGCCAGAGCCTCTACCGCCTGGGCCCTTGCCTCTACCGCTGCTGCTTCCGCCACCAGAAAAAATACTGGCTGGACCTCTGCAGCTGTTGCCTCCACCGCCAGAGCCTCTGCCACTTGGGTCTCTGTCGCTGCTGCTGGTGCCACCGCCGCCAGAGTCTCTACCGTGTGGGCCCTTGCTGCTGCTGCTTCTGCTGCCAGAGCTTCTACTGCCTGGGCCTCTACTGCTGCCACTTCTGCCTCCACCGCCAGAGCCTCTGCCACCTGGGTCTCTGTCGCTGGTGCCTCCGCCACCAGAGCCTCCACCGCCTGATCCTCTACCGCCTGGCCCTTGCCGCTGCCACTGGTGCCTCGGCAGCCTGAGCCTCTACTGCCTCGGCCTCTGCCGCTCTTGCTGGTTCCGCCGACGCCCAGGCTGCATCGCCTGGACCTCTGCAGCTGCCGGTGGTGCTTCCGCCGCCAGAGCCTCTGCAGCTGCCGGTGGTGCCTTGGCAGCGTGAGCTTCTTCCTCCTGTGGCTCTGCCGCTTCCGCTGGTTCCTCCGCCTCCCAGGCTGCATCGCCTGGACCTCTGCTGCTGCCGGTGGTGCTTCCACCTCCAGAGCCTCTACCACCTGGGCCTCTGCCACTGCCACTGCTGTCTCCACAGCCCGAGTCTCTACCGCCTGGGCCTCTGCAGGTGCCCCTGGTGCCTCTGCAGCCTGAGCCTCTTCCGCCTGGGCCCTTGCAGCTGTCGGTGATGCCTCCGCCACCAGAGCCTCTGCCACTGGGTCTGTGCCGCTTCTGCTGGTGCCACCGCCGCCAGAGCCTCTACCGCGTGGGCCTCTGCTGCTGCCACTGTTGCCTCCGCCACCAGAGCCTCTACCACCTGGGCCTTTGCCGGTGCCGCTGATGCCTCTACAGCCTGAGCCTCTACCGCCAGGGCCTCTGCTACTACCGCTGCTGGCTCCAGCACCAAAGCCTCTACCACCTGAGCCCTTGCCTCTGCCGCTCGTGCTTCCGCAGCCAGAGCCTCTACTGCCTGGGCATTTGCTGCTGCCGCTGTTGCCTCCGCGCCAGAGACACTACCTCCTGGGCCTCTGCCGCTGCCACTGGTGCCCCGGCAGCCTAAGCCTCTACTGCCTGGGCCTCTGCCGCCCTTGATGGTTTCACCACCGCCCAGACTGCATCGCCTGGACCTCTGCAGCTGCTGGTGGTGCCTCCGCCGCCAGAGCCTCTACCACCTGGGCCTCTGCCACTGTCGCTGCTGCCTCCACCACCAAAGCCTCTACCGCCTGGGCCCTTGCCTCTGCCACTGGTGCTTCCAACGCCAGAGCCTCCACTGCCTGGGCCTCTGCCGCTGCGGCGGCTGCCTTCGCCACTAGAGCCTCTACCGCCTGGTCCCGTGCCGCTGCCGCTTTCACCGCCAGGGCCTCTACCGCATGGGACTCTGCCGCTGCCGCCTCCGCAGCCCGAGCCACTACCGCCTGGCCCCTTCCTGCTGTCGCTGGTGCTTCTGCCGCCAGAGCCTTTACTGCCTGGGCCTCTGCCGCTGGTTCCTCCGTAGCTTAATCCTCTACCGACTGGGGCCTTGCCTCTGCCGCTGGTGCTTCCGCCGCCAGAGCCTCTACTGCCTGGGACACTGCTGTTGCCGCTGGTGCCGCCGCAGCCCGAGCCTCTACCGCCTGGGCCCTTGCCGCTGGTGCTTCTACCGCCAGAACTTCTACCGCCTGGGCATTTGCCGGTGCCGCTGGTCCCTCCGCAGCCTGAACCTCTACCACCTGGGCCTCTGCCACTGCTGCTCCTGCCTCCGCCACCGGAACCTCTATCGCCTGGGCCCTTGCCTCTGCTGCTTCCGCTGCCAGAACCAATACTGCCTGGGCCTCTGCCGCTGCCGTTCGTGCCTCCGCAGCCCGAGCCTCTACCGCCTGGGCCTCTGACGGTGCCGCTTGTGCTTCCGCTGCCAGAGCCTCTACTGCCTGGGCCTCTGCCGCTGGTGCCTCCGTAGCCCAAGCCTCTACCGCCTGGGCCCTTGAAGCTGCCGCTGGTGCTTGATCCGCCAGGGCCTCTACCGCGTGGGACTCTGCCGCTGGTGCCTCTGGAGCCCGAGACTCTACGGCCTGGGCCTCTGCCAGTGCCGCTGGTGCCTCCGCAGCCCAACCCTCTACTGCCTGGGCCCTTTCTGCTGTCGCTGGTGCTTCTGCCGCCAGAGCCTCTACTGCCTGGGCGTATGCCGCTGGTTCCTCTGTAGCTTAATCCTCTACCGCCTGGGCCCTTGCCTCTGCCGCTGGTGCCTCCGTAGCCCAAGCCTCTACCGCGTGGGCCCTTGACGCTGCTGCTGGTGCTTTCACCGGCAGGGCCTATGCCACCTGGGCCTCTGCCACTGCCGCTGGTGTCTCCGAAGCCCGAATCTCTGCCACCTGGGTCTCTGTAGCTGCTGCTGCTGCCTCCGCCGTCAGAGCCTCTACCGCCTGGTCCTCTGCTGCTGGTGCCTGTTGGGATACTGCCAGGGAGACAAAGTCCATCTGAGCCCCCAAGCTCCTGCCGGACGATCCATCGACCTTCCGTAGACAGGCAATATCAGCAATCAGCGGCACGAAGCCTCAAGAAAAGATAGCCACATTCTTGGACTTGTGCACACTCTATCAGCAGAATTCACACAGCAAAAGATGCACAGCAGGAGAGCATATTTACAGTTTATTCAGCGTTGGTCAGAACAAAGAAACCATTGCCTAGAATGCATCTGTACAGCGTAGTGTCAGAAAACGCTTCAGCAGTACTATCTACCTGGTAACCTGTCACCATCGGTGTGTCTGCTGGGTTTGCATCAACCAAATTCAACCTGGTTAATACATCAGCAATTTTCTGTGTTTGGTGAACCAGAAAATTACCTGCTTGGTCCCTCTCCACCTGCAGAGAAAGATAGTTGGATACTTCACCAAGATCCTTCATGTCAAAGTGCTCCTTAAGCTGAGCTAGGATGCTTTGATAGAAAGCCTGATTCTTCCAAAACATCAGAAGATCATCAACAAAACATAAACAATACAGTTTGTTTTGCCCCTCCTCCTTGACAAACACACACGAATCAGCTTTGCCCTGCTGAAAACCTAGAGAAAGCAATGTCTCAGTGAGTTTTGTGTTCCAACACCTGGCACTCTGCTTGAGACCATATAAGGATTTCCGCAGTTTACAGACCATTCCCTTCTGTATCTGCATTCCATCAGGTGGAAGCATGTACAGCTCCTCCCCCAAAATCCCATACAAAAAAGCTGTCATGATGGGAAACATGCAGTTAATGTCATGATGGGAAACATGCAGTTTCTCCTCTGCAGCTATCTTGAGCATCAGCCGAATGCTCTCATATTTGACGGTGGGTGAGTAGGTCTCGTGGTAATCCTGTCCTGGTACCTGTGAAAAACCTCTGGCAACCAATCTGGCTTTGTGTCTGACAACCTTGCCATTCTGGTCTGTCTTGGCCTTGAAGACCCATTTGCTGCCAACCAGTCTCATTCCTGGGACTACCGGTACCAGCTCCCAAGTTTGGTTCCTATTCAAGGAATCAACTTCAGCCTTCATGGCATTAAGCCAAGGCTCAGCATCTTTAGAGGTTAACTCCTGAACCTCTTTGAAGCTTGAAGGTTCCCACACCTTCTCTGAGCAACTAAGAACAGCAGTTGCCGTCTTAGCAAACTCATCAGCAAATCTCTTCGGAGGTCTGCCCTTCGTGGCTCTCTCAGATCTGCGTACAAGACGCACGTCTTCTGGACTCATCTCCTCTTTCTTAGGAGAAAAGTGACCAATGGTGAACAGTGGTTCTTCCAGTTCATTGTCAGACGCATCAGACGGTCTGACTGAGGCCTTTGCGCTCTTATAGTCTGCTGTGTCATCACTGTCACTGACACCAGCAGCAGCGCCGCCCACTGAACTGGAATCCGAACTCTGATCATCATCATCATCCTCAGTTTCCTCAGCTTTCTCAGTATGATCTGCTTTCTTCACATCACCTTCATTCTCCTCTGGGTAACTCTGGAAAATCCCCACATTTCCCCCCCACTTAGGATTGTACTCAACACTCCTTGTGAACTTTATGGATTTAGAGTCAGTCATCCATACCCTGTATGCACCTTTTTCATACCCCATAAACAAACCATGTGCCCCACGCTTCCCAAGCTTGTTGCTTTGTGGGGTGTGTACCCACATGTCAGAACCAAAGCTTCTCATGTGCTTGACGTTAGGTTTCTTACCAAACATCTTCTCATAGGGAGTACAACCAATAGGTGATGACAGTCTCCTGTTAAAAGAATAAACAAAATTTGAGAGAGCCTCCCCCCAGAACTTCCCAGGGAGGTTGGCATCATGCAACAAGGTTTTCATTCCTTGCAGCAACGTTTGATTTGCTCGCTCCGCAAGCCCATTCATCCATGGCGATCTAGGCGTTGACAAGTCATGCTGGATTCCCTTCTCAGTCAGGAAAGCTTCAAACTGCTGAGAAGTGAATTCCCCGCCTTGATCAGTAAACAGACAGCCGATACGTTTACCGTGAGCATTTTCCAACCAAGCACAGAATGCCTTGAACCTAGGAAACGCTTGCGATTTCTGCTCGAGCATAAACACATGAATGTACCTGGAAAAAGAATCAATTAGAACCATGAAGTACCTTGCTCCTCCCAAAGAGGGCACAAGTGGACCAACCAGGTCTGCATGCACTAGCTGGTAGGGTTTGGAAGCCTGCCTGCTAGACTCCTTGCCTTTTGGAGCAACCTTCACCTTGTTCTCTGCACAAGATACACATTTCATGTGAAACTTACAGGGTTTGATGTTCAAACCTTCAACCAACCCAGGCATCTTGGCCAGCGCTTGCCAAGACATGTGTCAGAGGCTCAGGAGCAGAAGAGCAGGGGAGAGAGCAAATAGAGAGCGGAGGAGAGGAATCAGAGGGGAGCGTAGGGGAATATGACAGTGGACCGAGAGATTCCATGAGCTTCTCCAGCGAATCAGAAGATTCCCAGGAGGGGGCGCCTATGGTAAGGGCGAGGCGAATCCCAGGAGGGACGATCCATAAACAAGGAACCAGAGGGGAGTCTCAAAGGAGTAGCGGAGGAGTAGGGCCAGTTTCCCCACCAGAGCACAGTGGGGGGGAAGAGTCACGTGAGTCAGGACCAGCTTCTCCTCCATCGGGGAGTGGGGAGATGGAGGGAAGGCCAGGTCCAGCTAGCCTCCCCGAAAGGGGGAGCAGTGACACAAGTGTAACGGTCAGAAGGAAAGTGGGAGGCTGCGCGCGCGCGCCAAGTTCAAATGTGGAGGAGCGCGGGACAGCAGAAAACCCGGATTGGGAGCCAGGTCCTAAAGCCCGAAAGAGGGGGGGGGAGGAGTCGGGAGAATCAGCGTCAGAAGAATCTCGGAGGGCTGAGACTCCGACTAGCAGAAGGACCCAGAGAAAGAAGGAACAGAGGAAGAGGTGGAGTAAGGCTAGAATCTTAAGCTGGTGTCAGGGGGGAGGAGATTCAGATGGGACTTCTACGGTCTGATGGATAGATGTAGCGTTGCGCGCTGCGCGTCTGGAAATGAGACTGAACTTCAATAAAGACTTTTTAACTTCAGCAAGAAGCAGCGTTGGTCTTGTGTGAGCTGGGACCTTGGGCAGCGCTGACAGTAAGTCCCATCTCTAAAAAAAACTCTGCAAGCTCACGAAGATAGGCAAAGATGACTACAGAGGAAAAAGTCAAGCAATTGCAGGAAGCGGTGTCAACGCTCTACGCAGAATTGGCTGCGTCTAAGAAAAAAGAAGAAGACACAGCTGCGCTCTGCCAGGATCTGCAAGCCAGGTGGGACAAATGGGGAAAAGAGGGGCAGCTGGGAGCCAAGCCGGAGGGAGTTGGCCTCGGGAAAAGGGGAGCGAGCCTTGTGACCCATTTTGACGGGAACCTGCAGCAGTACCCTAACTTCAGAGCAGAAGTAGTTTTCGCGCTCAATTTGCTTCGGAAAGATTTTAGAGATGAGGAGGAGAAAGTGGGTTTCATAATCACTCATCTGCATGGGGAAGCTAAGTCGTGGCTGCGAACCTTGCTACGCGAAAATGACCCCGCCCTCAAAGATTCAAGCGCTTTTATTGGAGCCATGGACGCTTGCTTTAAATCAACGGTGGATGTGGATGTCGCTAGAAGGGAAATGCATGGATTGCGGCAGGGAAAAGCGACGGTGCGCCAATATCATTCCCGCTTTTTTGGGTTAGTAAATGTGCTGGGCTGGCAGAAGGACTCAGCTGCTGTCAGGGATCTGTTCTGGGAGGGGCTGAATGGAGCCGTAAAAGATGAGCTGGCGAGGGGGGAGAGACCCCAAAATACAGCAGAAGTAGTGGAAAGGGCGCTCGCAATTGGGGTGCGCCTGGAAGAACGCCCGTGGAGCAAGGAGGAGGGGCGGAGAGCAAACACGTCAGTTAGAACGACTCCCTTCCTACCCAGGGAGACAGAGCGCGCTCAGTCCACGCCTGCTCTGATCAGGGGAGAGGAGCCAATGGAAATCGGAGGTGCAAGGGCTCAGACAGCAGGCAGAGCCCAAACACCAGGAGCAGTCAAGGCGAAGGCTCCTAGAGGGAGCAGGAAGTGTTACATCTGCGACAGTGCACTGCACATGGCCAAAGAGTGTCCCCAGAGGCTCCAGAAGCACACTGCAGCCTCAGCAACTGTTAAAGGAGCAATTCAGCAGGGAGTAGAGCAGCAGGGAAACGGCGACGCCTGGTTGGAGATAGAGGCACTGGGGCTCAACCAGGCGAGTCAGTGAAGCAGTCCCCAGAGATTTTGCAGCCCACAGACCCCCTCCCACCCAAACCAGTGGTGCAACTCACTGCATCGCTCCAGCTGCCCGATGGGCTCACCCTGGAGGTCCCTATTACCATTGACTCTGGTAGCAACACAGACTTTGTAGGGTTGGACTTCGTCAAGCAGCATCGCATAGCACTTCTACCAGCCACGACGCCCCTAAATGTTGTCACGGTAGATGGCAGGAAGATACTGGGAGGAGAGGTGGTACAGCAGACACCGCCTCTGGTGATGCAAATTGGGAACCACCGTGAAGTCATCAGTTTCAACGTCACCCACCTGTCGGACACGCCCATAGTGTTGGGCATGAGTTGGCTGGATAGGCACAGCCCGGCATTAGCGTGGTACCAGCGGCAATTGACCTTCTGCTCTTCCTACTGCGCAGCGCATTGCATCCAGACCTGCCAGGAAGAGGAGGGGCAAGAGGACGCACAGCAGCTACACCTAGGCATGGTGCAAGCGGTGCCCAACAAGTACAAGGCCTTTTTGGAAGTCTTCTGCGAGAAGGAGGCAGACAAGCTGCCTCCCCACAGACCCTACGACTGCAAGATTGACCTCCTGCCAGGGGCGACGCTGCCGACTGGGAGACTGTACTCCATGTCTGAAGACGAAATGCAAGAACTCAGGGAGTTCATAGATCGCAATTTGAAGCGGGGATTCATCCGGGAATCCAAAGCAGTGGGGGGCAGTCCCGTGTTTTTCGTGAAGAAGAGAGACACGCCCGAACGGAGGCTCATAGTGGATTATAGAATCATCAATTCCAGGACAAAGCCCACAGCATTCCCCATGCCCAAAATTGACGACCTGCTCGCGACGGTGAGGAAGGGACGGATCTTCACCAAGTTGGATCTACGAGGGGCCTACAACCTTATACGCATGCGGGAGGGCGACGAGTGGAAGACAGCCATGTTTACGCCTTTAGGAACCTATGAATACAGAGTCATGCCGTTTGGTCTCCAAAATGGCTCCCATTGTTTCCAAGCTTTCATGCACCACGTGCTAGCGGGACTCCTCTACAAGAAGTGCGTCTGCTTTTTAGATGATATCCTGATCTTTTCGGACTCGCAGGAGGCGCACGAGGAGGACGTCAAGGAGGTCCTGCAGAGACTACGGGAGCACAGACTTTACGCCAAACTGGAGAAGTGCCAGTTCGACACGACAGAGGTGGATTTCCTGGGCTACAAGCTGTCCGACAAGGGACTTGCCATGGACAGCGCCAAGGTCCGCGCAGTGTTGGACTGGAAGAGCCCGCGCAACCGGAAGGAGGTCCAGAAGTTCGTCGGTTTCGCCAACTTTTATCGCAAGGGGTTCGCAAAGGAGACGGCGGCGGCCATCACGGACACCCTCAGCTCCAAGAAGAAGAAGTTCACCTGGACGGACCAGGCGGAGCAGTCCTTTCGGAGGCTCAAGCGTCTCTTCGCGTCCGAAGAACAGCTGCTACACGTAAACCCCAGCAAACCGATGAGGGTTGAAACGGACGCCTCGGACAGAGCGGTGGGGGCGGTCCTGTTGCAGCAAGATCCGCAAGGGGACTGGAGACCGTGCGCATTCTACTCCAGGAAGCTCAGCACGTCGGAGCAGAACTACACCATCTGGGACAGGGAGCTGCTGGCCATTCATGCAGCCTTCAAGGCGTGGCGGCACTTCCTCGTCGGAGCCAGACACACAGTGCAGGTCCGCACGGACCACAAGAACCTGGAGTACTGGCGCACGGCGAAGTTCCTGAACCAGAGACACATCCGCTGGGCGGAGTTCTTTGCAGATTTCGATTTCCGGATAGAATACATCCCGGGAGACAACAACGTCATGGCGGATGCGCTATCCAGGAAGCCGCAGTATCTCGAGGAAGCGGCACCGGCAGCGGCCAAACACATTTTCGCACCAGAGGTGTGGGCGTGCGCTTCAGCCGCAGTGGACCTGGACGCAGTCCGTCGCGCGCTACAGGCGGATTCGTTTGCGCAATCCAAGATGGAGGAGGTGCGAAACGGCACAGTGAGGGACGACGAGTTCCAGATACGCGACGGACTACTCCTCCGCAAAGGGGCTCTCTACGTACCGGGAGATGACCTTCGCGCGAGAGTCTTGCAGCAGCTGCACGACGCGCCCAGCGCTGGGCACTTCGGCAAGGACAAGACGGCGGAATTAGTCACCAGGGACTTTTGGTGGCCCAAGGTGCGGGGAGAAGTTGCGGATTACGTTTCCAGGTGTGACACCTGCCAAAGGGCCAAGCCAGTACACAGGAAGCCGGCGGGTCTGCTGGAACCGCTGCAGACGCCGCTCGAACCATGGGAGAAAGTGGCCCTGGACTTTGTTACAGATCTGCCCAGTTCGCGTGGCAAAACAGCGGTACTCGTGGTCGTAGACCTCTTCACCAAGATGGCGCATTTCATTCCGTGCGCAAAGGTGGCCACAGCGGAACAGACCGCCAAGCTGTTCATAGACCACGTTTTCAAAGCTCACGGCCTGCCGCGGTCCATCCTGTCCGACCGGGGCCGCCAATTCATCTCGAACTTCTGGCAGAAGCTGCTGGGCATCCTGAACGTCAAGATCAACTTAGCGTCGGCAAGACACCCGCAGACCAACGGACAAGCGGAGAGGGTCAACGCCATCATGCAGCAGTACCTGCGATGCTACGCCAATCAACAGCCCTCGACCTGGGTGGACTACCTACCGCTAGCCGAGTTTGCCTACAACAACACGAAGCACGGGTCTACAGGGGTGACACCGTTCTTCGCCAACAATGGGCGCCACCCCAGAACCTTCCCGGGGTTGGAGACCGAGGCAGAGGGGGAGCCACGGGGGGCAGAGCACTTAGCCGCAGAGTTACAGGAGGTCCATGAGCAACTCCGAAGGCACTTGGAACTCGCGAAACACGCCTACAAGATGCAGGCAGACAGGCACAGGAGGGTTGGGGAAGACATACAGGTAGGGGACTGGGTCTGGTTAGCAGCTCAGGCAGTGCCGGCCAGAACGCTAGCTAAGAGGAAGTTAGGACACAAGCAGCTGGGACCTTACCAGGTCGCGGCACAAATCAATCCAGTGGCCTACCGGTTGACACTCCCGGAGGGCTCCAGAATGCACCCAGTCTTTCACAGGTCAGTGCTCACGCCTTACAAGGCACCCCACAGGTTTCAGGCGCCAGGGACCGCACCAGCTCCACGTAGCCCATCGCCAACAGGGGAGGGACCACAGAGGGCGACGCCACTCAACGAGGTCACAGAGATTTTGGACTCCAGATGGGGGGAAGAGGGAGTTGAATATCTCCTCGCCAGGGAGGGTACTCCGGCCAGCGCCAACGAGTGGGTGCCGTGCTACGCCGTGGAGGAGCACTACCTCAAAGACGAGTTCCATTCGATCTTCCCACACAGACCCATGCCGGCGGAGTATTTCGACGACTGGCTTTTCACACCCACACTGTCAGCCAGCACGTTCCAGGGTTTCTCCTCAGATGAGGAGCCGACGCCGGGGATGAGCTCCCCGGAGGGGTCGCTCTCGGGGTTTGCCACGGACCGCTCCTATTGGTGGGACACTCAACCAGAAGTGGGGTGGAGCAGGGAACTGCTGAGGGGGCCCTTGCACACAGCCTCACCCGAGGGACCGGGTGGAGAGGAGGACATGGACGTGTGGGGGGAGGATCTTGGTTTTGAGCACGACAGCAGAGAAATGGAAGCAGAGGAAGTCGACGTCGACGAACCCATCGTGGGGGGGCCTGATCCTGCTGGCCGGTTGCACACCAGGGGGAGAGAACAGAAGCCAGCACTCACACCCCCAGCGCTGGAGCACCTGGAACCCACACCCGAAGAGGGGGAGGGGGGAAGGGGGGGCTTCGAGGGGGGGATGGATGTCAGAGGCTCAGGAGCAGAAGAGCAGGGGAGAGAGCAAATAGAGAGCGGAGGAGAGGAATCAGAGGGGAGCGTAGGGGAATATGACAGTGGACCGAGAGATTCCATGAGCTTCTCCAGCGAATCAGAAGATTCCCAGGAGGGGGCGCCTATGGTAAGGGCGAGGCGAATCCCAGGAGGGACGATCCATAAACAAGGAACCAGAGGGGAGTCTCAAAGGAGTAGCGGAGGAGTAGGGCCAGTTTCCCCACCAGAGCACAGTGGGGGGGAAGAGTCACGTGAGTCAGGACCAGCTTCTCCTCCATCGGGGAGTGGGGAGATGGAGGGAAGGCCAGGTCCAGCTAGCCTCCCCGAAAGGGGGAGCAGTGACACAAGTGTAACGGTCAGAAGGAAAGTGGGAGGCTGCGCGCGCGCACCAAGTTCAAATGTGGAGGAGCGCGGGACAGCAGAAAACCCGGATTGGGAGCCAGGTCCTAAAGCCCGAAAGAGGGGGGGGAGGAGTCGGGAGAATCAGCGTCAGAAGAATCTCGGAGGGCTGAGACTCCGACTAGCAGAAGGACCCAGAGAAAGAAGGAACAGAGGAAGAGGTGGAGTAAGGCTAGAATCTTAAGCTGGTGTCAGGGGGGAGGAGATTCAGATGGGACTTCTACGGTCTGATGGATAGATGTAGCGTTGCGCGCTGCGCGTCTGGAAATGAGACTGAACTTCAATAAAGACTTTTTAACTTCAGCAAGAAGCAGCGTTGGTCTTGTGTGAGCTGGGACCTTGGGCAGCGCTGACAACATGTGACAAAATCTTTGATGTGCATCGTGAATACATCCTGCATGAAGAACCTTGTTAGTTTGTGCAACACAACAAGAATCAACATTTGAGACAGCAACAGCATTGTCATCATAAGTTATACAGAATAAGCCATCCATAAACTTTGCATGCAAAATGTCCTCTTTGCCTTTCCTGATGACACAGACGGTCCTCTTGAAGGAAACCTCAAAATCATGCCCAATCAGCTGTGGGACACTAAGCAAATTGTCCGCAGCTCCTGGAACAAAAAGTACATCTCTGATGGTAGTGTGCAGACTTGCAAGTTTCACAATCCCAACTCCTGCAATTTGCAAAGTCCTTCCATCAGCCAGGTGGATCTCACCATCTTGAGGCTTGAAGGAGATAAACAGATGGCGGTCCTTCGCAAGATGGCGGGTGCACCCTGAATCCACAATAAATTTGGCCTTTGGAGCAGCTTTTGCAGCAAGCAAAACCTTGTTTTCCACCGGCGTGGGCTTTTGCAGCATGCCCTTAGCCTTTGGTGAAGCTGTGCCAGCAAACAAAGCCTTGTTTTTCCCTGGCTTGGGCTTTCCACCCCCCTGCTCCTGGCCATCAGACGTGCCTTTAGCCTTTGGTGAAGCTGTGCCAGCAAACAAAGCCTTGTTTTCCACTGGCGTGGGCTCTTCACCCTACCTCTGCTTCTGGCCATCTGCAGGCATCTTGCTTTGTCTATTTCCAGTCTTTGGACAAAACTTCTGAGTATGACCTTGGTTCCCACAGTTCCAGCACTTCACAGCTGCCAACTCCTTGGCTCCCCCTGGAGGCTGGAATGCTGCCTGGGATGACGTGACAGTCTGCTCCCCCTGCAGCTTGCAACCGGTGCCCTCAGCATCCCTGCATTCACTCGCATTCTGGGAAACAGCCAGGACCTCCGATGCATTCAAACTCTGGGCTGGGATGATTGGCAGATGGGCAGCTTTCAAAGCATTCCACATCTCACGTGCTGTCACGTTTCTAGCTAGCGTCTTTAACTCCTCCAGAGAGACGGACAAGACTATTACGTCTATGGTCCTCGAATTGTGGGCTCTCCATTTCTCTGTCAGAGGAACTGGAGGGGCTTTAGACACAGTAAGCCACACCCCAAACTGACGCAGAAAACTCTCACACCATTTTGCCCAGGTCTCATAATTGTGCCGATTTAACTTTGGGCACTCAGTGGCCTCAGAAGCTTGGAAAAACTTCATTCCAGCTTTTTATTTGAGCCGTGAGCCTATATGCCTTCAAAGACGTCTTATCTTGGCAGCTCATTAATCACGATGCCTCTGGCTCGGCTCCCAGGCCAATTAGACGGCTGCTGCTGCTGCTGCGCGCGTGAGTGTTTGGGAGGACCGCTCCCTTTTCTGCCAACTCCATCCGGCCTAGGGGGCGGGGCCTGCACCCACTGCCACAGCATAAGAGGCCTGACAGAGAGACCTCCGGGACACGGCTGCTGCTGCGCGCGTGAGTGTTTGGGAGGACCGCTCCCTTTTCTGCCAACTCCATCCGGCCTAGGGGGCGGGGCCTGCACCCACTGCCACAGCATAAGAGGCCTGACAGAGAGACCTCCGGGACACGGCTGCTGCTGCTGCTGCTCGCGTGAGTGCTGGGAAGACCGCTCCCTCTCCTGCCAACTCCATCCGGCCTAGGGGGCGGGGCCTGCACTACCACTACAGTTTAGAGGCCTGAGCAGCTACCGGCAGCAATGGACAAAATGGTTGTAAATGTTTTAACCGCTTTTAATTTGCAGCACCTTAAATGGTGGTTGTTGTTTTTTATAATATTATATTATTTCATTATTTTATTTTTGCTTGGGGTGGGATAAGCATTTAGTCAGCACTATTGTTTCTTGTTTTGTTTTGTTTTGTTCTGTTTTATTATTATTATTATTATTATTCTGTTAAATTATTATATAGTTTGTATTTTGCTTTTTAAGGGGAAGGGTCATGGCTGCCTGGGAGTGGGCCTCAGCCAATAGATTGGGTGGGGCAGGTTCCACGGGGGGGGATGTATTGGGACACCCGATCTCAGTGATCACGGGCAGGAGGAGGAGTTATGCTAAGACCAGACCATGTCATTACCGAGGAGGCTGGTTTAGTCGTTGTTTGAGGACTATCCCTGCCTCCAGGTCTGGTCCTGACCGGAAGGATACAGTAATCAGCAAGGGAAACCCACATGACCTGAAAGTGTTGCTGTGCAATGCCAGGTCAATGATGAATAAAACCACTGCCATCCACGACCTGATTGTGGATGGAGGATTTGACCTGGCATGTGTGACAGAGACCTGGTTGGATGAAGCAGATGGGCCTGTCCTTGCCGCTGCTTGCCCACCAGGTTTCTCTTACGCACAGCAACCCAGGTCATGTGGGCGGGGAGGGGGGGTTGCAGTGATTTTTAGGAAGTCATTAGTCTGCACCAGGCGTCCTATTGGGAAGACCCAGTTTTCTGAGTGCATGTTCTGGAAGTTGGGCAATAGGGGCAGTACAGGATTCCTACTGGTGTACCGACCTCCCCGCTGCACCAAGGATTCCCTGCCCGAGCTGCTTCAGGTCGTGGCGGATATGCTCCTGGAGACACCTAGCTTGGTTGTCCTGGGGGATTTTAACATCCATGCCGACACGACCTTACAAGGGGCCGCTCGGGACTTCGTGGAAAGCATGGCCTCCATGGGGCTGTCCCTGAATAAGTTTGGCCCAACTCATAGCCGTGGACATGCCTTAGACTTGGTGTTCACCTCTATGGATGTTGGTGATCTGACACTAACTAAAAGCGAAACGAAAGAAGTGCCATGGTCAGATCACTTCCTGGTGCAACTGGACTTCTCCGCAACCCTTCCCCTCTGCAGGGAGGTGGGACCGATTCGGATGGTCCGCCCCCGCCACTTAATGGATCCAATTGGCTTCCAGAGAGTGGTAGGGGATGCTTTATCCCAAGTTGATGGCCTTTCAGCTGATTCCCTGGTGGCACGCTGGAATGCGGAGTTAACCAGGGCTATTGACTGTCTGGCTCCGAAGCGCCCTCTCCGATTGCATGGAGCCCGGACAGCCCCGTGGTTTTCCCCGGAGCTGAGGGTGATGAAACAATCGTTGAGACGGCTAGAGCGCCGGTGGCGGAAAACTCATTCTGAATCAGACCGGACACGGGTTAGAGCTCAACGTCGAGCCTACCAAGTGGCAATGGCGACGGCGAAGAGGGCCTTCTTCGCCGCCTCCATTGCATCTGCAGAAAACAGCAGCAGGAGACTTTTTCAGGTGGTTCGCAATCTATCGGAACCACCTGTACCACCGGGGCCTGGTAGGGACCCCAAGATCTCCTGCAATGCTTTTGCCAAGTTTTTTGCAGATAAAATCGCTCAGATTCAGAAGGAGGTAGACTCCACCGTGGGAGCAGGGCCAGGGCGGGAGAGTGCTAGAGTTCTGTCTGGTCCTGTTACATGGGATCAATTCCAATCTGTTACCTCCGAGGATGTGGACAGGCTGCTTGGACAAGTGAAACCGACCACCTGTCTCCTTGATCCTTGCCCATCCTGGCTGATAAAAGCAAGCCGGGAAGGGCTGGGCGATGGGCTCTGCGGGGTGGTGAATGCTTCCCTCTGTGAGGGAGCCTTCCCAGACCCGCTGAAAGAGGCGGTCATTAAACCGCTTCTTAAAAAAACATCTTTAGACCCGGCCAATTTGGCCAACTATCGCCCAGTCTCAAATCTGCCATTCTTGGGCAAGGTGATTGAGCGGGTGGTTGCTGAACAACTCCAAGCACGCCTGGAGGAAACGGACCATTTGGATCCCTTCTAATCAGGATTCAGGCCTCACCATGGGACTGAAACTGCCTTGGTCGCGCTGGTTGATGATCTCCGGCGGGCTAGGGACAAAGGTGAGAGCTGTTTCCTAGTTCTGCTGGATCTCTCAGCGGCCTTTGACACCATCGACCATAACATCCTTCTGGACCGTCTAGAGGGGCTGGGAGCTGGGGGCACTGTCATACAGTGGTTCCGCTCCTTCCTCCTGGGCCGTGTCCAGAAAGTGGTGGTGGGGGATGAGTGTTCAGACCCCTGGGCTCTCACTTGTGGGGTGCCTCAGGGTTCTGTCCTCTCCCCCATGCTTTTTAATATCTATATGAAGCCGCTGGGAGAGATCATCAGGGGGTTTGGACTGGGTGTTCATCAGTATGCAGATGACACCCAGCTCTACCTCTCCTTTAAATCAGAACCAGTGAAGGCGGTGAAGGTCCTGTGTGAGTGCCTGGAGGCGGTTGGAGGATGGATGGCGGCTAACAGATTGAGGTTGAATCCTGACAAGACAGAAGTACTGTTTTTGGGGGACAGGGAGCGGGTTGGTGTGGGGGATTCCCTGGTCTTGAATGGGGTAACTGTGCCCCTGAAGGACCAGGTGCGCAGCCTGGGAGTCATTTTGGACTCACAGCTGTCCATGGAGGCGCAGGTTAACTCTGTGTCCAGGGCAGCTGTCTACCAGCTCCACCTGGTACGCAGGCTAAGACCCTACCTGCCCGCAAACTGTCTCGCCAGAGTGGTGCATGCTCTAGTTATCTCACGCTTGGACTACTGCAACGCGCTCTACGTGGGGCTACCTTTGAAGGTGACCTGGAAACTGCAATTAATCCAGAATGCGGCAGCTAGACTGGTGACTGGGAGTGGCCGCCGGGACCACATAACACCGGTTCTGAGAGATCTGCATTGGCTCCCAGTACGTTTCCGAGCACGATTCAAAGTGTTGGTGTTGACCTTTAAAGCCCTAAACGGCCTCGGTCCTGTATACCTGAAGGAGCGTCTCCACCCCCATCGTTCAGCCCGGACACTGAGATCCAGCGCCGAGGGCCTTCTGGCGGTTCCCTCATTGCGAGAAGTGAGGTTACAGGGAACCAGACAGAGGGCCTTCTCGGTAGTGGCGCCCGCCCTGTGGAACGCCCTCCCATCAGATGTCAAAGAGATAAATAATTACCTGACATTCAGAAGACATCTTAAGGCAGCCCTGTTCAGGGAAGTTTTTAATATGTAACGCTGTACTGTTTTTAACACTGATTGGGAGCCGCCCAGAGTGGCTGGGGAAACTCAGCCAGATGGGCGGGGTATAAATAATAAATTATTATATTATTATTATTATTAGACCAGCCGGACATCAGAGACTCTTGCCGGAGTTCAAAGACTCTTCCACGGCATTCAGAAAAGCCTCCGCTTTCGCTTTTCCAACACATACCTTTCAGCAGTCTGTCGCAGTCTTACTCTCCTGTAAGTGCCGTGAATCTGGGCCCGAAACCTGTTGTTGGGATACTGCCAGGGAGACAAAGTCCATCTGAGCCCCCAAGCTCCTGCCGGACGATCCATCGATCTCCCGTAGACAGGCAATATCAGCAATTAGCGACACGAAGCCTCAAGAATAGAGATTGCCACATTCTTAGGCTGGTGCACACTCTATCAGCAGAATTCACACAGCAAAAGATGCACAGCAGGAGAGCATATTTACAGTTTATTCAGCGTTGGTCAGAACAAAGAAACCATGACCGCCTGCATCGGTATTGTCAGAGGCTCAGGAGCAGAAGCACAGGGGAGAGAGCAAATAGAGAGCGGAGGAGAGGAATCCGAGGGGAGCGTAGGGGAATATGACAGTGACCCGAGAGATTCCATGAGCTTCTCCAGAGAATCAGAAGATTCCCAGAAGGGGGCGCCTATGGTAAGGGCAAGGGGGGTCCCAGGGGGGACGCACCAGAAGCAAGGGGCCAGAGGGGACTCCCAAGGGAGCAGCGGAGGATCAGGACCAGCTCCCCCACCAGAGCGCAGTGGGGGGGAAGAGTCACGTGAGTCAGGACCAGCCTCTCCTCCAGCGGGGAGAGAAGATGAGTCAGGGATGACCACGCCCCCATCGGAAAGTGGGGAAACGGAGGGAAGGTCAGGTCCAGCTAGCCTCCCCAAAGGAGGGAGCAGTGACACAAGTGTAACGGTCAGAAGGAAAGTGGGAGGCTGCGCGCGCGCCAAGTTCAAATGTGCAGGAGCACGGGACAGCAGAAAACCCGGATTGGGAGCCAGGTCCTAAAGCCCGAAGGAGGGAGGGGGAAGAGTCAGGGGACTCAGCGTCAGAGGAGTCTAGGAAGGGTGAGACCCCGACGAGCAGGCGGACCCAGAGGAGGAAGGAACAGAGGAAGAGGTGGAGTAAGGCTAGAATCTTAAACTGGTGTCAGGGGGGAGGAGATTCAGATGGAGCTTCGGTGGTCTAAGGTTACAGACGTAGCGTTGCACACTGCGCGTGTGGAAGTGAAACTGAACTTCAATAAAGACTTTTATACTAAAGAACGAAGCAGCGTTGGTCTTGTGTGAGCTGGGACCTTGGGCAGCGCTGACAGGTATGTTCAGGCAACAAGAAAGAAACGAAAGCAACGACACAACAGAAACATCCTGTGAGACAGGAAATACGCAGGCTGTGACACAAACATCCTGCTCCCTTTTAAGGTGGAACGGAAATATCCTAACAGTGCCTCCGGTTCCAGAGTCTCTACCGCCTGGGCCTCTGCTGCCTCAGCCAATGCCACCTGCGCCACTGCTGCTGCCACTGGTGCCTCCATTGCCCTAATCTATACCACCTGAGCTTCTGCCGCTGGTGCCTCCGCCAACGGTGTCTCTTCCGTCTGGACCTCTGCCACTGCTGCTCTGCCGCTGGTGCCTCTACCGCCAGAGGCTATACCGCCTGGGCCTCTTCCGCTGCTGCTGGTGCCTCTGCCGCCAGAGCCTATACCGCCTGTGCCTTGCTGCGGCCGCTGTTGCCACCGTCGCCAGAGCCTCTGCCACCTGGGTCTCTGTCGCTGCCGCTGGTGCCTCCACAGCCCGAGCCTCTACCGCCTGGGCTTCTACCGGTGCCGATGGTGCCTCCGCAGCAGAGCCTCTACTGTGTGGGCCCTTGCCACTGGTGCTTCCACCGCCACAGTCTCTACCGACTGGGCCTCTGCAGGTGCCACTGCTGTCTCCGCAGCCTGAACCTCTACCTCCTGGGCTTCTACGGGTGCTGATGGTGCCTCCGCCACCAGAGCCTCTTCCGCCTGGGCCTCTGCCGCTGGTACCTCCGCCGCCAGAGCCTCTTAAGCCTGGGCCCTTGCCGCTGCTGCTGGTGATTCCGCCGCCAGACCCTATACTGCCTGGGCCTCTGCAGCTGCCACTGGTGCTTCCAGCGCCAGAGCCTCTACTGCCTGGGGCTCTGCCGCTGGTGCTTCGGCCACAGGAGCCTCTACCGCCTGGGCCTCTACCGGTGCCACTGGTGCTTCCACAGCCTGAGCCTCTACCGCTTGGGCCTCTGCCAGTGCCACTGGTGCTTCCGCAGCCTGAGCCTCTACCGCCTGGGCCCTTGTCGCTGCCGATGGTGCTTCCACCGCCAGAACCTCTACCTCCATGGCCTCTGCCGCTGCCACTGGTGGCTCGGCAGCCTGAGCCTCTACTGCCTGGGCCTCTGCCACCCTTGATGGTACCACCGCCGCCCAGGCTGCATCGCCTGGACCTCTGCAGCTGCCGGTGGTGCCTCCACCGCCAGAGCCTCTACCACCTGGGCCTCTGCCACTGCCGCTGCTGCCTCCACCACCAAAGCCTCTACCGCCTGGGCCCTTGCCTCTGCCACTGGTGCTTCCAATACCAGAGCCTCTACTGCCTAGAGCCTCTGCGACTGCCGCTGCTGCCTTCGCCGCCAGAGCCTCTACCGCCTCAGCCCTTGACGCTGCCGCTTCCACCACCAGAAACTCTACCGCCTGGGCATCTACCGGTGCCGCTGGTCGCTCCGCAGCCTGAGCCTCTACCAACTGGGCGTCTGCCACTGCCGCTGGTGCCTCAGCCGCCAGAGCCTCTACCGCCTGGGCCCTTGCCTCTGCCGCTGCTGCTTCCGCCGCCAGAAAAAATACTGGCTGGGCCTTTGCCGCTGTTGCCTCCACCGCCAGAGCCTCTGCCACTTGGGTCTCTGTCGCTGCTGCTGGTGCCACCGCCGCCAGAGTCTCTACTGCGTGGGCCCTTGCCGCTGCTGCTTCCGCTGCCAGAGCTTCTACTGCCTGGGCCTCTACTGCTGCCACTGCTGCCTCCACCAGCAGAGCCTCTGCCACCTGGGTCTCTGTCGCTGTCGCTGGTGCCGGTGCCGCTCGTGCCTCTGCAGCCTGATCCTCTACTGCCTGGCCCTTGCCGCTGCCACTGGTGCCTCGGCAGCCTGAGCCTCTACTGCCTGGGCCTCTGCTGCTCTTGCTGGTTCCGCCGATGCCCAGGCTGCATCGCCTGGACCTCTGCTGCTGCCGGTGGTGCTTCAACCACCAGAGCCTCTGCCACCTGGGCCTCTACCGCCTCAGACAATGCCACCTGCGCCACTACTGCTGCTGCTGGTGCCTCCGTTGCCCTAATCTGTACCACCTGAGCTTCTGCCGCTGGTGCCTCCTCCAACTGTGCCTCTTCCGTCTGGACCTCTGCCACTGCCGCTCTGCAGCTGGTGCCTCTGCCGCCTGAGCCTCTTCCGCCTGGGCCTCTGCCAATGGTATAGCTGCCGCCTGAGCCTCTTCCATGTGGGCCCCTGCCACTGACGCTGGTGCCTCTACCGCCAGAGCCTCTTCTGCCTGGGCCTCTTCCGCTGCCGCTGGTGCCTCTGCCGCCAAAGCCTCTACCGCCTGGGCCTTTGCTGCTGCCGCTGTTTCCACTGTCGCCAGAGCCTCTACCGCCTGGGACTCTGCCGCTGCCGTTGGTGCCTCCGCAGCCCAAGCCTCTACCGCCTGGACCTCTGCCGCTGCCGTTGGTGCCTCCGCAGCCCGAGCCTCTACCGCCTGGACCTCTGCCGCTGCCACTGGTGCCTCCGCAGCCTGAGTCTCCACTACCTGGGCCTCTGCCACTTCCGCTGCTGCCTCCGCTGCCAGAACCACTACCGCCTGGACCCATGCAGCTGCCGCTGGTGCCTCCAAAGCCTGAGCCTCTACCGCCTGGGCCCTTGCTGCTGCCGCTGCTGCCTCCGCATCCCGAGCCTAGGCATCTGCCGGTGCCGCTGCTGCATCCGCAGTCCGAGCCTCTACCGCCTGGGCCTCTGCCGCGGCCGCTGGTGCCTCCGCAGCCTGAGCCTCTACCGCCTGGGCCTCTGCCACTGCCGCTGGTGCCTCCGCCGCCAAAGCCGCTACCGCCTGGGCCCTTGCCGCTGCCACTTGTGCTTCTGCAGCTAGAGCCTCTACCGCCTGGGCCTCTGCCGCTGACGTTGGTGCCTCTGCCGCTGGAGCCTCTACCGCCTGGGCCCTTGCTGCTGCCGCTGGTGCCTCCGCAGCCCGAGCCTCTGCCGCCTGGGCCTCTGCCGCTGCAGCTGGTGCCTCCGCAGCCTGACCCTCTACCGCCTGGGCCTCTGCCACTTCTGCTGCTGCCTCTGCCGCCAGAACCTCTACCGGCTGCACCCTTGCCGCTGCCGCTGGTGCCTCCGCAGCCCGAGCCTCTACCGCCTGGGCCCTTGCTGCTGCCGCTGGTGGTTCCGCCGCCAGAGCCTATGCTGCCTGGGCCTCTGCCACAGCCGCTGGTGCCTCCGCCGCCAGAGCCGCTACCGCCTGGGCCCTTGCCGCTGCCGCTAATGCTTCCGCTGCCAGAGCCTCTACCGCCTAGGCCTCTGCCGGTGCCGCTGGTGCCTCCGCAGCCCGAGCCTCTACCGCCTGAGCCTCTGCCACTGCTCCTGGTGCCTCCGCAGTCGGAGCCGCTGCCGCCTAGGCCTCTGCAGCTGCCACTGGTGCCTCCACAGCCCGAGCCTCTACCGCCTGGGCCTCTGCCGGTGCCGTTGGTACCTGCGCAGCCTGAGTCTCTACTGCCTGGGCATCTGCCACTTCCGCTGCTGCCTCCACTGCCAGAACCTCCACCGCCTGGACCCATGCCGATGCCGTTGGTACCTCCGCAGCCTGAGCCTAGGCTTCTGCCGGTGCCGCTGCTGCCTCCGCAGTCCGAGCCTCTACCGGCTGGGCTTCTGCCACTGCCGCCTCCGCCGCCAGAGCCGCTACCGCCTGGGCCCTTGCCGCTGCCGCTGGGGCTTCCGCAGCTAGAGCCTCTACCGCCTGGGCCCTTGCTGCTGCCGCTGGTGCCTCCGCCGCCAGAGCAAATACCGCCTGGGCCCCTGCCGCTGGTGCTGGTACTTCCGCCCCCCGAGCCTGTACCGCCTAGGCCTCTACCTGTGCTGCTGGTGCCTCCGCAGCCTGGGCCGTTGCTGCTGCAGCTGGTGCTTCCGCCGCCAGAGCCTCTGCTGCCTGGGCCTCTGCCGCTGCCGCTGGTGCCTCCGCAGCCCGAGCCTCTACCGCCTGGATCTCTGCCGGTACCGCTGGTGCCTCCGCAGCCCGAGCCTCTACCGCCTGGGCCCTTGCTGCTGCCGCTGGTGCTTCCACCGCCAGAGCCTCTGCTGCCTGGGCCTTTGCCACTGCCGCTGGTGCCTCTACCGCCAGAGTCTCTTCTGCCTGGGATTCTTCCGCTGCCGTTGGTGCCTCTGCCGCCAGAGCCTCTACCGCCTGGGCCTCTGCCGCTGCCGCTGGTGCCGCCGCTGCCTGAGCCTCTACTGCCTGGGCCCTTGCTTTTGCCGCTGGTGCTTTCACCGCCAGGCCCTCTACCGCATGGGACTCTGCCGCTGCCGTTGGTGACTCCGTAGCCCAACCCTCTACCGCATGGACCTCTGCCAGTGCCGCTGGTGCCTCCACAGCCCCAGCCTCTACCGCCTGGTCCTCTGCCGCTGGTGCCTCCGCTTCCAGAGTTTCTACCGCCTGGGCCTCTGCTGCCTCAACCAATGCCACCTGCGCCACTGCTGCTGCTGCTGATGCCTCCGTTGTCCTAATCTGTACCACCTGAGCTTCTGCCGCTGCCGCTGGTTGCATCCGCCGACTGTGCCTCTTCCGCCTGGACCTCTGCCACTGCCGCTCGGTCGCTGGTGCCTCCGCCGCCTGAGCCTCTTCCGCCTGGGCCTCTGCCACTGCCGCTGGTGCCTCCGAAGCCTGAGCCTCTACCGCCTGGGCCTCTGCCGGTGTCGCTGGTGCCTCCGCAGCCTGAGCCTCTACTGCCTGGGCCTCTGTAGCTCTTGCTGGTTCCGCCGAGGCCCAGGCTGCATCGCCTGGAGCTCTGTAGCTGCCGGTGGTGCCTTGGCAGCGTGAGCTTCTTCCTCCTATGGCTCTGCCGCTTCCGCTGGTTCCTCCACCTCCCAGGCTGCATCGCCTGGACCTCTGCTGCTGCCGGTGGTGCTTCCACTGACAGAACCTCTAACACCTGGGCCTCTGCCACTGCTGCTGTTGCCTCCGCAGCCTGAGTCTCTACCGCCTGGGTCTCTGCAGCTGCCCCTGGTGCCTCTGCAGCCCGAGTCTCTACCGCCTGGGCCCCTGCCGCTTCCGCTGGCGCTTCCGCCGCCAGAGCCTCTACCTCCTGGGCCTCTGCAGCTGCTGCTGGTGCCTCCGCAGCCCGAGCCTCTGCCGCCTGGGCGTCTGCCGGTGTCGCTGGTGCCTCCGCCACCTGAGCCTCTACCGCCTGGGCCCTTGCTGCTGCCGCTGGTGCTTTCGCCCCCAGAGCCTCTGTTGCCTGGGCCTCTGTCGCTGCCGCTGCTGCCTCCGCCGCCTGGGTCTCTGTCGCCTGGGCCTCTGCCGCTGCCGCAGCTGCCTCCGCTGCCAAAGCCACTAACGCCTGGGCCTCTGCCGTTGCCGCTCTGGCGCTTCCGCCGCCAGAGCCTCTACCTCCTGGGCCTCTGCAGCTGCTGCTGGTGCCTCCGCAGCCCGAGCCTCTGCCGCCTGGGCGTCTGCCGGTGTCGCTGGTGCCTCCGCCACCTGAGCCTCTACCGCCTGGGCCCTTGCTGCTGCCGCTGGTGCTTTCGCCCCCAGAGCCTCTGCCGCCTGGTTCTCTGTAGCTGCTGCTGGTGCCTCCGCCGTCAGAGCCTCTACCGCCTGGTCCTCTGCCGCTCGTGCCTCCGGTTCCAGAGTCTCTACCGCCTGGGCCTCTGCTGCCTCAGCCAATGCCGCCTGCGCCACTGCTGCTGCCGCTGATGCCTCCATTGCCCTAATCTGTACCATCTGAGCTTCTGCCGCTGCCGCTGGTGCCTCCGCCAACCGTGCATCTTCCGTCTGGACCTCTGCCACTGCCGCTCTGCCGCTGGTGCCTCCGCAGCCTGATCCTTTTCAGCCTGGGACTCTGCGGCTGGTACAGCCGCCGCCAGAGCCTCTTCCACCTGGGCCCCTGCCAGTGCCGCTGGTGCCTCCGCAGCCCGAGCCTCTACCGCCTTGGCCCTTGCTACTGCCGCTGCTGCCTCCGCAGCCCGAGCCTCTACCGCCTGGGCCTCTGCAGCTGCCGCTGCTGCCTCCGCAGCCCGAGCCTCTACAGCCTCGGACTCTGGCACTGCCGCTGGTGCCTCTGCCGCCATAGCCTCTAACACCTGGGCCGTTAACGCTGCTGCTGGTGCCTCCGCCGCCATACCCTCTACTGCTGGGCCTCTGCCGCTGCCGCTGGTGCCTCCGCAGCCCGAGCCTCTGCCGCCTGGGCCTCTGCCGGTGCCGTTGGTGCCTCCGCAGCCTGAGCCTCTACTGCCTGGGCCTCTGCCACTTCCGCTGCTGCCTCCGCTGCCAGAACCTCTATTTTTTTTTTTTAAATATTTTTATTCAAGAATTTTTCCATATAAACATAACATACATAAACATACAAGGACAAAAAAAAAAAAAAAACATGTACCATTTCATATCCTGATTTCTTATACCTTCCTTCCCCGACTTCCTCATGCCTCCCTTTTCTGTATTCCAAATTCTTATCAATTACTCAGCAAATCTTCCCTTATTTTAATTTAAGTTTAAGCTAATCCTCCTTATTCTCCTTGTCTTAACCATTACAAATAGTAACCGTTTACTTTCCAATCCATCATCATTCTAACTTTCATTAACTTTGTGATATTTCTTTAAATAGTCCTTAAATTTTTTCCATTCTTCTTGCGCTGTTTCTCTTCCCTGGTTTCGGATTCTGCTCGTCATTTCTGCCAAGCCCATGTAGTCTATCACCTTCATCTGCCATTCTTCCAGTGTGGGTAGATCTTGCGTCTTCCAGTACTTCGCAATAAGTATTCTAGCTGC
This sequence comes from Podarcis raffonei, assembly GCF_027172205.1. Taxonomy (NCBI): domain Eukaryota; kingdom Metazoa; phylum Chordata; class Lepidosauria; order Squamata; family Lacertidae; genus Podarcis; species Podarcis raffonei. Next base: position 298,482 of record NC_070619.1, on the reverse strand, counting down.
TGTTGTAGCATACATGAAAAAAGTTATGTCTGTCTTTGACACCCCTTGGCCGACAATACCCAAGAGAAAGGCCTCTGGTTTCTTGGTGAAAGTATATTTAAATACCTTTTTGAGTTCATTATAGATCATTTCCCAGAATGCCTTAATCTTCGGGCACGTCCACCAAAGGTGAAAAAATGTAACCTTCCTTTTCTTTACATTTCCAACATTTATTGTCAGGCAAATGGTAAATCTTTGCAAGCTTGACCGGGGTTATGTACCACCTATAGATCATTTTCATAATATTTTCTCTTAGGGCATTACATGCCGTAAATTTCATCCCGGTGGTCCACAACTTTTCCCAATCAGCAAACAAAATATTATGACCAATGTCCTGAGCCCATTTAATCATAGCTGATTTAACCGTTTCATCTTGTGTATTCCATTTCAGCAGCAAATTATACATTTTTGACAAATTCTTAGTACTGGATTCTAACAATTCAGTCTCCAATTTGGATTTTTCCACCTGGAAGCCAACTTTACTGTCCAATTTAAACACTTCATTTATTTGGTGATAATGCAACCAATCTCTCACCTTCCCTTTTAGTTTCTCAAAGCTCTGCAATCTCAGTTTGTCCCCTTCCTTTTCCAAAATTTCCCAGTATCTTGGCCACTTAGACTCCATATTTAACTTTTTAACTGCCTTAGCTTCCATTGGCGACAACCACCTTGGAGTTTTGTTTTCCAGCAAATCTTTATATCTAACCCAAACATTTAATAATGCTTTTCTGACAATATGGTTTTTAAAACTTTTATGTGCTTTAACCTTGTCATACCACAGATATGCATGCCACCCAAAAATATTGTTAAAACCTTCCAAGTCCAAAATGTCTGTGTTTTCAAGAAGCAGCCATTCTTTCAGCCAGCAGAAAGCTGCCGCTTCATAGTACAGTTTGAGGTCTGGCAGGGCAAACCCCCCTCTTTCCTTTGAGTCCGTTAATATCTTAAATTTAATTCTGGGCTTTTTGCCCTGCCAGACAAATTTAGATATGTCTTTTTGCCACCTCTTGAAACAGTCCATTTTGTCCATTATTTGCAGTGCTTGAAACAAAAACAGCATTCTTGGCAATACATTCATCTTTATAACTGCAATTCGACCTAACAAGGAAAGCTTTAAATTTGACCAAATCTCCAAGTCTTTTTTCACTTCTGTCCAAGTTTTTTCATAATTATCTTTAAATAGGTTCACATTCTTAGCTGTCATATTTATACCCAAATATTTCACTTTTTTAACCACAGTCAACCCTGTCTCGTTCTGAAACCTTTCTTTTTCAACCTGCGTTAAGTTTTTCTCCAATACCTTAGTCTTTAACTTATTCAATTTAAATCCTGCCATTTGACCAAACTCTTGAATTATTTCCAAAACTCTTTTCGTACTAGCTTCTGGCTCTTGTAGTGTAAGTACTAGGTCATCTGCATATGCTCTCAGTTTATATTGTTTAGCTCCGACCTGAATCCCTTTAACCAACTGGTCCCTCCTAATCATATTAAGCAAAACCTCCAGGACCGATATAAAAAGTAGTGGGGAGATAGGGCACCCCTGACGTGTCCCTTTTTCAACGCTGCCAGAACCTCTACCGCCTGGACCCATGCCGCTCCGCTGGTGCCTACGCCGCCTGAGCCTCTACCGCCTGGGCCCTTGCTGCTGCCGCTGCTGCCTCCATATCCCGAGCCTAGGCCTCTGCCGGTGCCGCTGGTGCCTCTGCAGCCAGAGCCTCTACCGCCTGTGCCTTTGACGCTGTCGTTGGTGCCTCCGCCGCCCCAGTCTCCACCGATGGGGCCCTTGCCGCTGCCGCTGGTGCTTCCTCCGCCACAGCCTCTACCGCCTGGGCCTCTAGCCCTGCTGGTGCCGCTGGTGCCTTTGCAGCCTGAGCCTCTACCGCCTGGGCCTCTGCCACTGCCGCTGATGCCTCAACCGCGGAGCCTCTACCGCCTGGGCCCTTGCTTCTGCTGCTGGTGCCTCCGCATCCTGAGCCTCTACCGCCTAGGCCTCTGCCAGAGCCGCTGGTGCCTCCACAGCCAGAGCCTCTGCTGCCTGGGCCTCTGCCGTTGCCGCTGGTGCCTCCACAGCGAGAGCCTCTACCGCCTGGGCCTTTGCTACTGCCGCTGTTGCCTCCGAAACCAGAGCCTCTGTCGCCTGGGCCTCTGCCACTGCCGCTGGTGCCTCCGCCACTAGAGCGACTACCGCCTGGGCCCTTGCCACTGCCGCTGGGGCTTCCGCCGCTAGAGCCTATACCGCCTAGGCCTCTGCCGCTGCCACTGGTGCCTCCGCATTCCGAGCCTCTACCGCCTGGGCCTCTGCCACTGCCGCTGGTGCCTTCGCAGCCCAAACCTCTACCGCCTGGGCCCTTGCTGCTGCCGCTGGTGCTTCCGCCGCCAGAGCCTCTGCTGCCTGGGCCTCTGCCACTGCCGCTGGTGCCTCTACTGCCAGAGTCCCTTCTGCCTGGCATTCTTCCGCTGCCGTTGGTGCCTCTGCCGCCAAAGCCTCTACCGTCTGGGCCTCTACCCCTGCCGGTGCCGCTGGTGCCTCTGCAGCCTGAGCCTCTACCGCCTGGGCCTCTGCCACTGCCGCTGATGCCTCAACCGCGGAGCCTCTACCGCCTGGGCCCTTGCTTCTGCTGCTGGTGCCTCCGCATCCCGAGCCTCTACCACCTGGGCTTCTGCCGGAGCCACTGGTGCCTCCACAGCCAGAGCCTCTGCTGCCTTGGCCTCTGCCGTTGCCGCTGGTGCCTCCACCGCCAGAGCCTCTACCGCCTGGGCCTTTGCTGCTGTCGCTGTTGCCTCGGAAACCAGAGCCTCTGTCGCCTGGGACTCTGCCACTGCCGCTGGTGCCTCCGCCACTAGAGCCTCTGCTGCCTGGGCCCTTGCCGCTGCCACTGGTGCGTTCGCAGCCTGAGCCTCTACCGCCTGGGCCTCTGCCACTGCCGCCTCTGCCGCCTGGGCCCTTGCCGCTGCTGCTGGTGCTTCCGCCGCTAGAGCCTCTACCGCCTGGGCCTCTGCCGGTGCCACTGGTGCTTCCACAGCCTGAGCCTCTACTGCCTGGGCCTCTGCCGCCAGAGCCTCTACCTCCTGGAGCCTTGCGGCTGCCGCTGGTGTTTCCGCCGCTAGAGCCTCTACCGCCTGGGCCTCTGCCGCTGTCGTTGGTGCCTCCGCAGCCCCAGTCTCTACCACATGGGCCCTTGCCGCTGCCGTTGGTGCTTCCCAAGCCTCTACCGCCTAGGCCTTTGCCAATGCCGCTGGTGCCTCTGCAGCCTAAGCCTCTACCGCCTGGGCCTCTGCCACTGCCGCCGGTGGCGCCGCCGCCGGAGCCTCTACCGCCTGGGCCTCTGCCACTGCCGCCTCCGCCGCCAGAGCCCCTACCGCCTGGGCCCCTGCCGCTGGTCCTTCCGCCACCAGAGCCTCGACCGCCTGGTACTTACTGGTGCCACTGGTGCCTCCACAGCCTTAGCCTCTACTGCCTGGGCCTCTGCCACCAGAGTCTCTACCGTCTGGGCCCTTGCCGCTGCTGCATCCGCAGCCCGAGCCTCTACCGCCTGGGCCTCTACCGGTGCTGCTGGTGCCTCCACAGCCCGAGCCACTACCGCCCGGGCCTCTGCCGGTGGCGCTGGTGCCTCCACAGCCTGAGCCTCTACTGCCTAGGCCTCTGTCGCTGCCGCTGCTGCCTCCGCCGCCTGGGTCTCTGTTGCCTGGGCCTCTGCCGCTGCCGCAGCTGCCTCCGCTGCCAAAGCCACTAACGCCTGGGCCTCTGCCGTTGCCGCTGGTTCTTTCGCCGCAAGAGCCTCTACTGCCTGGGCCTCTGCCGGTGCTGCTGGTGCCTCCGCAGCCCGAGCCTCTACTGCCTGGGCCTCTGCCACTGCCGCTGGTGCCTCTACCGCCAGAGTCTCTACCGCTTGGGCCTTTGCTGCTGCCACTGTTGCGCCCGTCTCCAGAGCCTCTGCCTCCTGGGTCTCTGTCGCTGCTGCTGGTGCCGCCGCCGCCAGGGCCCTTACCGCTGCCCCTGACGCCTCCGCAGCCGAAGCCTCTACCCCCTGGGGCCTTGCAGCTGCCGCTGCTGCTTCCGCCGCTAGAGCCTCTACCGCCTGAGCCTCTGCCGCTGTCCTTGGTGCCTCCGCAGCCCCAGTCCCTACCGCCTGGGCCCTTGCCGCTGCCGTTGGTGCTTCCGCCGCCCAAGCCTCTACCGCCTAGGCCTCTGCCGGTGCCGCTGGTGACTCTGCAGCCTTAGCCTCTACCGCCTGGGCCTAAGGCCACTGCCGCTGGTTGCGCCGCCGCCGGAGCCTCTACCGCCTGGGCCTCTGCCACTGCTGCTGGTGCCTCCGCAGCCTGAGCCGCTACCGCCTAGGCCTCTGCCGCTGCCACTGGTGCCTCCGCAGCCCCAGCCTCTGCCACCTGGGCCTCTGCCGGTGCCGTTGGTGCCTCCGCAGCCTGAGTCTCTACTGCCTGGGCCACTGCCACTTCCGCTGCTGCCTCCGCTGCCAGAACCTCTACCGCCTGGACCCATGCCACTGCCGCTGGTGCCTCCGCCGCCTGAGCCTCTACCGCCTGGGCCCTTGCCGCTGCCGTTTTTTGCTTCCGCCGCCCGAGTCTCTACCGCCTAGGCCTCTGCCGGTGCCGCTGGTGCCTCTGCAGCCTAAGCCTCTACCGCCTGGGCCTAAGACCACTGCCGCTGGTGGCGCCGCCGCCGGAGCCTCTACCGCCTGGGCCTCTGCCACTGCCGCCTCCGCCGCCAGAGCCCCTACCGTCTGGGCCCCTGCCGCTGCCGCTGGTCCTTCCACCGCCAGAGCCTCGACCGCCTGGTACTTACTGGTGCCACTGGTGCCTCCACAGCCTTAGCCTCTACTGCCTGGGCCTCTGCCACCAGAGTCTCTACCGTCTGGGCCCTTGCCGCTGCTGCATCCGCAGCCCGAGCCTCTACCGCCTGGGCCTCTACCGGTGCTGCTGGTGCCTCCGCAGCCCGAGCCACTACCGCCCGGGCCTCTGCTGCCGCCGCTGGTGCCGCCGCAGCCTGAGTCTCTACTGCCTGGGCCTCTGCCACTTCCGCTGCTTCCTCCGCTGCCAGAACCACTACCGCCTGGACCCATGCCGCTGCCGCTGGTGCCTCCGCAGCCTGAGCCTCTACCGCCTGGGCCCTTGCTGCTTCCGCTGCTGCCTCCGCATCCCGAGCCTAGGCCTCTGCCAGTGCCGCTGATGCCTCCGCAGTCCGAGCCTCTACCGCCTGGGCCTCTACCGCGGCCGCTGGTGCCTCTGCAGCCTGAGCTTCTACCGCCTGGGCCTCTGCCACTGCCGCTGGTGCCTCCGCCGCCACAGCCGCTACCGCCTGGACCCTTGCCGCTGAAGCGGGTGCTTCCGCAGCTAGAGCCTCTACCGCCTGGGACTCTGCCCCTGACGTTCGTACCTCTGCCGCTGGAGCCTCTACCGCCTGGGCCCTTGCTGCTGCCGCTGGTGCCTCCGCAGCCCGAGCCTCTACCACCTGGGCCTTTGCTGCTGCCGCTCTTGCCTACGCCACCAGAGCCTCTGCCGCCTGGGTCTCTGTCGCCTGGGCCTCTGCCGGTGCCGCTGGTGCCTCCGCAGCCACAGCGACTACCGCCTGGGCGCTTGCCGCTGCCGCATTTGCTTCCACCGCCAGAGTCTCTAACGTCTGGGGTTCTACTGGTGCCACTGGTGCCTCTGCAGCCCGAGCCTCTACCGCCTACACCCTTGCCGCTGCCGTTGGTGCCTCCGCAGCCCGATCCTCTACCGCCTGGGCCGTTGCTGCTGCCGCAGGTGCTTCCGCCGCCAGAGCCTCTGCTGCCTGGGCCTCTGCCGCTGCCGCTGGTGCCGCAGCAGCCCGAGCCTCTACCGCCTGGACCTCTGCCGGTGCCGCTGGTGCCTCCGCAGCCCGAGCCTCTACCGCCTGGGCCCTTGCTGCTGCCGCTGGTGCTTCCGCCGCCAGAGCCTCTGCTGCCTGGGCCTCTGCCACTGCCGCTGGTGCCTCTACCGCCAGAGTCCCTTCCGCCTGGCATTCTTCCGCTGCCGTTGGTGCCTCTGCCGCCAGAGCCTCTACCGCCTGGGCCTCTACCCCTGCCGGTGCCGCTGGTGCCTCTGCAGCCTGAGCCTCTACCGCCTGGGCCTCTGCCACTGCCGCTGATGCCTCAACAGCGGAGCCTCTACCGCCTGGGCCCTTGCTTCTGCTGCTGGTGCCTCCACATCCCAAGCCTCTACCGCCTGGGCCTCTGCCGGAGCCGCTGGTGCCTCCACAGCTTGAGCCTCTACTGCCTGGGCCTCTGCCGCCAGAGCCTCTACCGCCTGGGGCCTTGCTTCTGCTGCTGGTGCCTCCACATCCCAAGCCTCTACCGCCTGGGCCTCTGCCGTTGCCGCTGGTGCCTCCACAGCTTGAGCCTCTACTGCCTGGGCCTCTGCCGCCAGAGCCTCTACCGCCTGGGGCCTTGCCGCTGCCGCTGGGGCTTCCGCCGCTAGAGCCTATACCGCCTAGGCCTCTGCCGGTGCCGCTGGTGCCTCCGCAACCCGAGCCTCTGCCGCCTGGACCCTTGCCACTGCCACTGGTGCCTCCGCATTCCGAGCCTCTACCGCCTGGGCCTCTGCCACTGCCGCTGGTGCCTTCGCAGCCCGAACCTCTACCGCCTGGGCCTCTGCCACTGCCGCTGGTGCCTTCGCCGCCAGAGCCTCTACCGCCTGGGCCCTTGCCGCTGGTCCTTCCGCCGCCAGAGCCTCTACCACCTGGGCCTCTGCTGCTGTCGTTGGTGCCTCCGCAGCCCCAGTTTCTACCGCTTGGGCCCTTGCCGCTGCCGCTGGTGCCTCCGCCGCCAGAGCCTCTACCGTCTGGGCCTTTGCTGCTGCTGCCTCCGCCACCAGAGCCTCTGCCGCCTGGGTCTCTGCTGCCGCCACCTCTGCCGCCAGAGCCCCTACCATCTGGGCCTCTGCCGCTGCTGCTGGTTCTTCCGCCACCACAGGCTCTACCGCCTAGGCCTCTACCGGTGCTGCTGGTTCCTCCGCAGCCCGAGCCTTTACCGCCTGGGGCTCTGCCGGTGCCACTGGTGCCTCCACAGCTTGAGCCTCTACTGCCTGGGCCTCTGCCGCCAGAGCCTCTACCGCCTGGGGCCTTGCGGCTGCTGCTAGTGCTTCCGCGGCTGGAGCCTCTACCGCCTGGGCCCTTGCCGCTGCTGCTGCTGCTTCCGCCACCAGAGCGACTACCGCCTAGGCGTCTGCCGGTGCCTCCTCCGCAGCCAGAGCCTCTGCTGCCTGGGCCTCTGCCGCTGCCGCTGGTGCCTCCGGAGCCGGAGCCTCTACCGCCTGCACCATTCCCGCTGCCGCTGGTGCCTCCGCAGCCCGAACCTCTACCGCCTGGGCCGTTGCTGCTGCCGCTGGTGCTTCCGCCGCCAGAGGCTCTGCTGCCTGGGCCTCTGCCGCTGCCGCTGGTGCCTCCGCAGCCCGAGCCTCTACCGCCTGGACTCTGCCGGCGCCGCTGGTGCCTCCGCAGCCCGAGCCTCTACCGCCTGGGCCCTTGCTGCTGCCGCTGGTGCTTCCGCCGCCAGAGCCTCTGCTGCCTGGGCCTCTGCCACTGCCGCTGGTGCCTCTACCGCCAGAGTCTCTTCTGCCTGGGATTCTTCCGCTGCCGTTGGTGCCTCTGCCGCCAGAGCCTCTACCGCCTGGGCCTCTGCCGCTGCCGCCGCCGCAGCCTGAGCCTCTACTGCCTGGGCCCTTGCTTTTGCCGCTGGTGCTTTCACCGCCAGGCCCTCTACCGCATGGGACTCTGCCGCTGCTGTTGGTGACTCCGTAGCCCAACCCTCTACCGCATGGACCTCTGCCGGTGCCGCTGGTGCCTCCACAGCCCCTGCCTCTACCGCCTGGTCCTCTGCCGCTGGTGCCTCCGCTTCCAGAGTTTCTACCGCCTGGGCCTCTGCTGCCTCAACCAATGCCACCTGCGCCACTGCTGCTGCTGCTGATGCCTCCGTTGCCCTAATCTGTACCACCTGAGCTTCTGCCGCTGCCGCTGGTTGCATCGGCCGACTGTGCCTCTTCCGCCTGGAACTCTGCCACTGCCGCTCTGTCGCTGGTGCCTCCGCCGCCTGAGCCTCTACTGCCTGGGCCTCTGCCGCTATTGCTAGTTCCGCCGACACCCAGGCTGCATCGCCTGGAGCTCTGCAGCTGCCGGTGGTGCCTTGGCAGCGTGAGCTTCTTCCTCCTGTGGCTCTGCTGCTTCCGCTGGTTCCTCCACCTCCCAGGCTCCATCGCCTGGACCTCTGCTGCTGCCGGTGGTGCTTCCACTGCCAGAACCTCTACCACCTGGGCCTCTGCCACTGCTGCTGCTGCCTCCGCAGCCTGAGTCTCTACCGCCTGGGTCTCTGCAGCTGCCCCTGGTGCCTCTGCAGCCCGAGTCTCTACCGCCTGGGCCCCTGCCGCTTCCGCAGCCCGAGCCTCTACCGCCTGGGCGTCTGCCGGTGTCGCTGGTGCCTCCGCCACCTGAGCCTCTACCGCCTGGGCCCTTGCTGCTACCGCTGGTGCTTTCGCCGCCAGAGCCTCTGCTGCCTGGGCCTCTGCCACTGCTGCTGCTGCCTCCGCAGCCTGAGTCTCTACCGCCTGGGTCTCTGCAGCTGCCCCTGGTGCCTCTGCAGCCTGAGTCTCTACCACCTGGGCCCCTGCCGCTTCCGCTGGCGCTTCCGCCGCCAGAGCCTCTACCGCCTGGGCCTCTGCAGCTGCTGCTGGTGCCTCCGCAGCCCGAGCCTCTACCGCCTGGGCCCTTGCTGCTGCCGCTGGTGCTTTCGCCCCCAGAGCCTCTGCTGCCTGGGCCTCTGCCAAGGCCGCTGGTGCCTCCGAAGTCTGAACCTCTGCCACCTGGTTCTCTGTAGCTGCTGCTGGTGCCTCCGCCGTCAGAGCCTCTACCGCCTGGTCCTCTGCCGCTCGTGCCTCCGCTTCCAGAGTCTCTACCGCCTGGGCCTCTGCTGCCTCAGCCAATGCCGCCTGCGCCACTGCCTCTGCCGCTGATGCCTCCGTTGCCCTAATCTGTACCATCTTAGCTTCTGCCGCTGCCGCTGGTGCCTCCGCCAACCGTGCATCTTCCGCCTGGACCTCTGCCACTGCCGCTCTGCCACTGGTGCCTCCGCCGCCTGATCCTTTTCAGCCTGGGACTCTGCGTCTGGTACAGCCGCCGTCAGAGCCTCTTCCACCTGGGCCCCTGCCAATGCCGCTGCTGCCTCCGCAGCCCGAGCCTCTACCGTCTGGGCCTTTGCTGCTGTCGCTGTTGCCTCCGAAACCAGAGCCTCTGTCGCCTGGGACTCTGCCACTGCCGCTGGTACCACCGCCACTAGAGCCTCTGCTGCCTGGACCCTTGCCGCTGCCACTGGTGCCTTCGCAGCCCGAACCTCTACCGCCTGGGCCTCTGCCGCTGGTGCCGCCGCAGCCCGAGCCTCTACCGCCTCTACAACCTCGGACTCTGGCACTGCCGCTGGTGCCTCTGCCGCCATAGCCTCTAACACCTGGGCCGTTAACGCTGCTGCTGGTGCCTCTGCCGCCATACCCTCTACTGCCTGGGCCTCTGCCGCTGCCGCTGGTGCCTCCGCAGCCCGAGCCTCTGCCGCCTGGGCCTCTGCCGGTGCCGTTGGTGCCTCCGCAGCCTGAGCCTCTACTGCCTGGGCCTCTGCCACTTCCGCTGCTGCCTCCGCTGCCAGAACCTCTACCGTCTGGACCCATGCCGCTCCGCTGGTGCCTACGCCGCCTGAGCCTCTACCGCCTGGGCCCTTGCTGCTGCCGCTGCTGCCTCCGTATCCCGAACCTAGGCCTCTGCCGGTGCCGTTGGTTCCTCTGCAGCCTGAGCCTCTACCGCCTGGGCCTCTGCCACTGCCACTGGTGCCTCCACCGCGGTGCCTCTACCGCCTGGGCCTCTGCCACTGCCACTGGTGCCTCCACCGCGGTGCCTCTACTGCCTGGGCCTCTGCCGCCAGAGCCTCTACCGCCTGGAGCCTTGTGGCTGCCGCTGGTGTTTCCGCCGCTAGAGCCTCTACCGCCTGGGCCTCTGCCGCTGTCGTTGGTGCCTCCGCAGCCCCAGTCTCTACCGCCTGGGCCCTTGCCGCTGCCGTTGGTGCTTCCCCCGCCCGAGCCTCTACCGCCTAGGCCTTTGCCGATGCCGCTGGTGCCTCTGCAGCCTAAGCCTCTGCTGCCTGAGCCTTTACCGCTGCCGCTGGTGGCGCCGCCGCCGGAGCCTCTACCGCCTGGGCCTCTGCCACTGCCGCCTCCGCCGCCAGAGCCCCTACCGCCTGGGCCCCTGCCGCTGTCGCTGGTCCTTCCGCCGCCAGAGCCTCGACCGCCTGGTACTTACTGGTGCCTCCACAGCCTTAGCTACTCTACTGCCTGGACCTCTGCCACCAGGGTCTCTAGCGTCTGGGCCCTTGCCGCTGCTGCAGCCGCAGCCGGAGCCTCTACCGCCTGGGCCTCTACTGGTGCTGCTGGTGCCTCCGCAGCCCGAGCCACTACCGCCCGGGCCTCTGCTGCTGCCGCTGGTGCCGCTGCAACCCGAGCCTCTGCCGCCTGGACCCTTGCCACTGCCACTGGTGCCTCCGCATTCCGAGCCTCTACCGCCTGGGCCTCTGCCACTGCCGCTGGTGCCTTCGCAGCCCGAACCTCTACCGCCTGGGCCTCTGCCACTGCCGCTGGTGCCTTCGCCGCCAGAGCCTCTACAGCCCGAGCCACTACCGCTCGGGCCTCTGCCTCTGCCGCTGGTGCCGCCGCAGCCTGAGCCTCTACTGCCTGGGCCCTTGCTTTTGCCACTGGTGCTTTCACCGCCAGGCCCTCTACCGCATGGGACTCTGCCGCTGCCGCTGATGCCTCCGCAGCCCGAGCCTCTGCCGCCTGGGCCTCTGCTGGTGCCGTTGGTGCCTCCGCAGCCTGAGTCTCTACTGCCTGGGCCTCTGCCACTTCCGCTGCTTCCTCCGCTGCCAGAACCACTACCGCCTGGACCCATGCCACTGCCGCTGCTGCCACCGCAGTCCGAGCCTCTACCGCCTGGGCCTCTGCCACGGCCGCTGGTGCCTCTGCAGCCTGAGCTTCTACCGCCTGGGCCTCTGCCACTGCCGCTGGTGCCTCCACCGCCAGAGCCGCTACCGCCTGGGCCCTTGCTGCTGCCGCTGGTGCCTCCGCAGCCCGAGCCTCTACCGCCTGGGCCCTTGCTGCTGCCGCTGGTGCTTCCGCCGCCAGAGCCCCTACCGCCTGGGCCCCTGCCGCTGCTGCATGAGCAGCCCGAGCCTCTGCCGCCTGGGCCTCTACCGGTGCTGCTGGTGCCTCCGCAGCCCGAGCCTCTACCGCCTGGGCCTTTGCTGCTGCCGCTGTTGCCTATGCCACCAGAGCCTCTGCCGCCTGGGCCTCTGCCGGTGCCGCTGGTGCCTCCGCAGCCACAGCGACTACCGCCTGGGCCCTTGCCGCTGCCGCTTTTGCTTCCACCGCCAGAGCCTCTACCGCCTGGGCCCTTGCCGCTGTCATTGGTGCCTCCGCAGCCCCAGTCTCTACCGCCTGGGCCCTTGCCGCTGTCGTTGGTGCTTCCGCCGCCAGAGCCCCTACCGCCTGGGCCTCTGCCCCGGTGTCTCCGCAGCCCGAGCCTCTACCGCCTAGGCCTCTGCCGCTGCCGCTGGTACCTCCACAGCCTGAGCCTCTACAGCCTGGGCCTCTGCCACTGCCACTGGTGCCTCTGCAGCCTGAGCCTCTACCGCCTGGGCCTTTGACGCTGTCGTTGGTGCCTCCGCAGCCCCAGTCTCAACCGATGGGGCCCTTGCCGCTGCCGCTGGTGCTTCCTCCGCCCGAGCCTCTACCGCCTGGGCCTCTACCCCTGGTGCCTCCGCAGCCTGAGCCTCTACCGCCTTGGCCTCTGCCGGTGCCGCTGGTACCTCTGCAGCCTGAGCCTCTACCGTCTGGGCCTCTGCCACTGCCACTGCCGCCTCCACCGCGGTGCCTCTACCGCCTGGGTGCTTGCTTCTGTCGCTGGTGCCTCCGCATCCCGAGCCTCTACCACCTGGGCCTCTGCCAGAGCCGCTGGTGCCTCCACAGCCAGAGCCTCTACTGCCTGGGCCTCTGCCGGTGCCGCTGGTGTCTCTGCAGCCTAAGCCTTTACGGCCTGGGCCTAAGGCCACTGCCGCTGGTGGCGCCGCCGCAGGAGCCTCTACCGCCTGGGCCTCTGCCACTGCCGCCTCTGCCGCCAGAGCCCCTACCGCCTGGGCCCCTGCCGCTGTCGCTGTTGCCTACGCCACCAGAGTCTCTGCCGCCTGGGTCTCTGTCGCCTGGGCCTCTGCCACTGCATCTGCTGCCTTCGCCGCCAGAGCCCCTACCGCCTGGGCCCTGCCGCTGCCGCTGGTGGCACCGCCGCCAGAGCTTCTACCGCCTGGGCCTCTACCGGTGCCGCTGGCGCCTTCGCAGCCCGAGCCTCTACCGCCTGGGCCTCTGCCACTGCCGCTGGTGTCTCCGCAGTCCGAGCCGCTACCGCCTGGGCCTCTGCCGCTGCCGCTGGTGCCTCCGCCGCCAGAGCCTCTACCGCCTGGGCTCTTGCCGCTGCCGCTGGTGCCTCCGCCGCCAGAGCCTGTACCGCCTGGGCCTTTGCTGCTGCTGCTGTTGCCTCCGCCACCAGAGCCTCTGCCGCCTGGGTCTCTGCTGCCGCCGCCTCTGCTGCCAGAGCCCCTACCACCTGGGCCTCTGCCGCTGCCGCTGGTTCTTCTGCCACTACATCCTCTACCGCCTAGGCCTCTACCGGTGCTGCTGGTGCCTCCACAGCCTGAGCCTCTACTGCCTGGGCCTCTTCCGCCAGAGCCACTACCGCCTGGGGCCTTGAGGCTGCCGCTGGTGCTTCCGCCGCTGGAGCCTCTACTGCCTAGGCCTCTGCCGGTGCCTCCTCCGCAGCCCGATCCTCTGCTGCCAGGGCCTCTGCCGCTGGTGCCTCCGCAGCCTGACCCTCTACCGCCTGCACCCTTGCCGCTGGTGCCTCCGCAGCCCGAACCTCTACCGCCTGGGCTGTTGCTGCTGCCGCTGGTGCTTCCGCCGCCAGAGCCTCTGCTGCCTGGGCCTCTGCCGCTGCCGCTGGTGCCTCCGCAGCCCGAGCCTCTACCGCCTGAGCCCTTGCTGCTGCCGCTGGTGCTTCCGCCGCCAGAGCCTCTGCTGCCTGGGCCTCTGCCACTGCCGCTGGTGCCTCTACCGCCAGTATCTCTTCCGCCTGGGATTCTTCCGCTGCCGTTGGTGCCTCTGCTGCCAGAGCCTCTACCGCCTGGGCCTCTGCCGCTGCCGCTGGTGCCGCCGCAGCCTGAGCCTCTACTGCCTGGGCCCTTGCTTTTGCCGCTGGTGCTTTCACCGCCAGGCCCTCTACCGCATGGGACTCTGCCGCTGCTGTTGGTGACTCCGCAGCCCAAGCCTCTACCGCCTGGACCTCTGCCAGTGCTGCTGGTGCCTCCACAGCCCCAACCTCTACCGCCTGGTCCTCTGCCGCTGGTGCCTCCGCTTCCAGAGTTTCTACCGCCTGGGCCTCTGCTGCCTCAACCAATGCCACCTGCGCCACTGCTGCTGCCGCTGATGCCTCCGTTGCCCTAATCTGTACCACCTGAGCTTCTGCCGCTGCCGCTGGTTGGATCCGCCGCCTGAGCCTCTTCCGCCTGGGCCTCTGCCACTGCCGCTGGTGCCTCCGCAGCCTGAGCCTCTACTGCCTGGGCCTCTGCCGCTATTGCTGGTTCTGCCGACGCCCAGGCTGCATCGCCTGGAGCTCTGCAGCTGCCAGTGGTGCCTTGGCAGCGTGAGCTTCTTCCTCCTGTGGCTCTGCCGCTTCCGCTGGTTCCTCCAACTCCCAGGCTGCATCGCCTGGACCTCTGCTGCTGCCGGTGGTGCTTCCGCTGCCAGAACCTCTACCACCTGGGCCTCTGCCACTGCTGCTGCTGCCTCCGCAGCCTGAGTCTCTACCGCCTGGGTCTCTGCAGCTGCCCCTGGTGCCTCCGCCGCCAGAGAATTTACCGCCTGGGCCTCTGCCACTGCATCTGCTGCCTCCGCCGACATAGCCCCTACCGCCTGGGCCTCTGCCGCTGGTGGCGCCGCCGCCAGAGCCTCTACCGACTGGGCCTCTACCGGTGCCGCTGGCGCCTTCGCAGCCCGAGCCTCTACCGCCTGGGCCTCTGCCACTGCCGCTAGTGTCTCCGCAGCCCGAGCCGCTACCGCCTCCGCCACCAGAACCTCTGGTGCTTCCGCCGCTACAGCCTCTACCGCCTGAGCCTCTGCTGCTGTCGATGGTGCCTCTGCCGCCGGAGCCTCTACCGCCTGGGCCTTTGCTGTTGCTGCTGTTGCCTCCGCCACCAGAGCCTCTGCCACTGCCGCTGCTGCCTCTGCCGCCAGAGCGACTACCGCCTGGGCCCTTGCCGCTGCCGCTGGTGCTTCCGCTGCCAGAGCCTGTACCGCCTAGGACTCTGCCAGTGTGCCTGGTGCCTCCGCAGCCCGAGCCTCTGCCGCCTGGGCCTCTGCCACTTCTGCTGCTGCCTCTACCGCCAGAACCTCTACCGTCTGGACCCTTGCCGCTGCCGCTGGTGCCTCCGCAGCCCGAGCCTCTACCGCCTGGGCCCTTGCTGCTGCCGCTGGTGCTTCCGCTGCCAGAGCCTCTGTTGCCTGGGCCTCTGCCGCTGGCGCCTCCGAAGCCCGAACCTCTGCCACCTGATTCTCTGTAGCTGCTGCTGCTGCCTCCGCCGTCAGAGCCTCTACCGCCTGGTCCTCTACCGCTGGTGCCTCCGCTTCCAGAGCCTCTACCGCCTGGGCCTCTGCCCCTGGTGCCTCCGCAGCCCGAGCCTCTACCGCTGCCGCTGGTGCCTCCGCAGCCCGAGCCTCTACCGCGTGGGCCTCTGCCGCTGCCACTGGTGCCTCTGCATCCTGAGCCTCTACCGCCTGGGCCTCTGCCTCTGCCGCTGGTGCTTCCGCCGCTAGAGCCTGTACCGCCTAGGTCTCTTCCGCTGGTGCCTCCGCAGCCCAAGCCTCTACCGCCTGGGCCTTTGCCACTGCCGCTGGTGCTTCCGCAGCCCGAGCCTCTACCGCGTGGGCCTCTGCCGCTGCCACTGGTGCCTCTGCATCCTGAGCCCCTACCGCCTGGGCCTCTGCCGCTGGTGGCGCCGCCGCCAGAGCCTCTACCGCCTGGGCCTCTACCGGTGCCGCTGGCGCCTTCGCAGCCCGAGCCTCTACCGCCTGGGCCTCTGCCACTGCCGCTGGTGTCTCCGCAGCCCGAGCCGCTACCGCCTGGGCCTCTGCCACTGCTGCTGGTGCCTCCGCAGCCTGAGCCTCTACCGCCTGGGCCTCTGCCGCTGTCGTTGGTGCCTCTGCAGCCCCAGTCTCTACCACCTGGGCCTTTGCTGCTGCCGCTGTTGCCTCCGCCACCAGAACCTCTGGTGCTTCTGCCGCTACAGCCTCTACCGCCTGAGCCTCTGCCGCTGTCGATGGTGCCTCTGCCGCCGGAGCCTCTACCGCCTGGGCCTTTGCTGTTGCTGCTGTTGCCTCTGCCACCAGAGCCTCTGCCACTGCCACTGCTGCCTCTGCCGCCAGAGCGACTACCGCCTGGGCCCTTGCCGCTGCCGCTGGTGCTTCCGCTGCCAGAGCCTGTACCGCCTAGGACTCTGCCAGTGTGCCTGGTGCCTCCGCAGCCCGAGCCTCTGCCGCCTGGGCCTCTGCCACTTCTGCTGCTGCCTCCACCGCCAGAACCTCTACCGCCTGGACCCTTGCCGCTGCCGCTGGTGCCTCCGCAGCCCGAGCCTCTGCCGCCTGGGCCCTTGCTGCTGCCGCTGGTGCTTCCGCTGCCAGAGCCTCTGTTGCCTGGGCCTCTGCCTCTGCCACTAGTGCCTCCGAAGTCCGAACTTCTGCCACCTGATTCTCTGTAGCTGCTGCTGCTGCCTCCGCCGTCAGAGCCTCTACCGCCTGGTCCTCTACCGCTGGTGCCTCCGCTTCCAGAGCCTCTACCGCCTGGGCCTCTGCCCCTGGTGCCTCCGCAGCCCGAGCCTCTACCGCCTAGGCCTCTGCCGGTGCCGCTGCAGACTGAACCTCTACTGCCTGGGCCTCTGCCACTGCCGCTGGTGGCTTCACCGTCGGACCCTCTACCGCCTGGGCCCTTACTGCTGCTGCCGCTGCCTCTGCATCCCGAGCCTAGGCCTCTGCCGGTGCCGCTGGTGCCTCCGCAGCCCGAGCCTCTACCGCCTGGGCCTCTGCCACTTCTGCTGCTGCCTCCGCCGCCAGAACCTCTACCACCTGGACCCTTGCCGCTGCCGCTGGTGCCTCCACATCCCGAGCCTCTCACGCCTAGGCCTCTGCCGGTGCCGCTGGTGCCTCCGCAGCCAGAGCGACTACCGCCTGGGCCTTTGCCACTGCCGCTGCTGCCTCCGCCGTCAGAGCCTCTACCGCCTGGGCCTCTGCAGCTGCCACTGGGTCCTCCGCAGCCCAAACCTCTACCGCCTGGGATTCTGCCGCTGGTGCCTCCGCTTCCAGAGTCTCTACCGCCTGGACCTCTGCTGCCTCAGTCAATGCCGCCTGCGCCACTGCTGCTGCTGCTGACGCATCCGTTGTCCTAATCTGTACCACCTGAGCTTATGCCGCTGCCGCTGGTGCCTCCGCCAACTGTGCATCTTCCGTCTGGATCTCTGCCATTGCCGCTCTGCAGCTGGTGCCTCCGCCGCCTGAGCCTCTTCCGCCTGGGCCTCTGCCGCTGGTACAGTCGCCACCTCAGCCTCTTCTACCTGGGCCCCTGCCGGTGCCTCTACCGCCAGAGCCTCGTCGCCTGGGCCTCTGCTGCTGCCGCTGCTGCCTCCGCAGCCCGAGCCTCTACCGCCTGGGCCTCTGCCGATTCTGCTGGTGCCTCCGCAGCCTGAGCCTCTGCCTCCTGGGTCTCTGTAGCTGCTGCTGGTGCCTCCGCCGTCATAGCCTCTACGGCCTGGGCCTCTACCGGTGCCACTGGTGCCTCGGCAGCCTGAGCCTCTACTGCCTGGGCCTCTCCCGCTCTTGCTGGTTCCTCCGCCTCCCAGGCTGCATCGCCTGGACCTCTGCTGCTGCCGGTGGTGCTTCCACCGCCAGAGCCTCTACCACCTGGGCCTCTGCCGGTGCCGCTGGTGCCTCCGTAGCCTGAGCCTCTACCGCCTGGGCCTCTGCCACTGCTGTCTCCGCCTCCAGAGCCTCTACTGCCTGGGCCCTTGTCTCTGCCGCTGCTGCTTCCGCCGCCAGAAACAATACTGCCTGGGCCTAACCCTAACCCTAACCCTAACCCTGTACCACCTGAGCTTCTGCCACTGCTGCTGGTGCCTTCGCCACCTGAGCCGCTTCCGTCTGGACCTCTGCCGCTGCCTCTGGTGCCTCCGTCGTCTGAGCCTCTTCCGCCTGGGCCTCTGCTGCTGCGGCTGGTGCCTCCGCAGCCCGAGCCTATACTGCATGGGCTTCTGCTGATGCCGCTGGTGCCTGCGCAGCCTGAACCTCTACCAACTGGGCCTCTGCCGCTGCCGCTAGTGCCTCCGCCGCCTGAGCCTCTACCGCCTGGGCCTCTGCCATTGCCGCTGGTGCCTCCACAGCCCGAGCCTCTACCAACTGGGCCTCTGCCGCTGCCGCTGGTGCTTCCGCAGCCCGAGCCTCTACCGCGTGGGCCTCTGCCGCTGCCACTGGTGCCTCTGCATCCTGAGCCCCTACCGCCTGGGCCTCTGCCGCTGGTGGCGCCGCCGCCAGAGCCTCTACCGCCTGGGCCTCTACCGGTGCCGCTGGTGCCTTCGCAGTCCGAGCCTCTACCGCCTGGGCCTCTGCCACTGCCGCTGGTGTCTCCGCAGCCCGAGCCGCTACCGCCTGGGCCTCTGACGCTGCCGCTGGTGCTTGTGCCGCTAGAGCCTCTACCGCCTGGGCCTCTGCCGCTGTCGTTGGTGCCTCTGCAGCCCCAGTCTCTACCACCTGGGCCTTTGCTGCTGCCGCTGTTGCCTCCGCCACCAGAACCTCTGGTGCTTCTGCCGCTACAGCCTCTACCGCCTGAGCCTCTGCCGCTGTCGATGGTGCCTCTGCCGCCGGAGCCTCTACCGCCTGGGCCTTTGCTGTTGCTGCTGTTGCCTCTGCCACCAGAGCCTCTGCCACTGCCACTGCTGCCTCTGCCGCCAGAGCGACTACCGCCTGGGCCCTTGCCGCTGCCGCTGGTGCTTCCGCTGCCAGAGCCTGTACCGCCTAGGACTCTGCCAGTGTGCCTGGTGCCTCCACAGCCCGAGCCTCTGCCGCCTGGGCCTCTGCCACTTCTGCTGCTGCCTCCACCGCCAGAACCTCTACCGCCTGGACCCTTGCCGCTGCCGCTGGTGCCTCCGCAGCCCGAGCCTCTGCCGCCTGGGCCCTTGCTGCTGCCGCTGGTGCTTCCGCTGCCAGAGCCTCTGTTGCCTGGGCCTCTGCCTCTGCCACTAGTGCCTCCGAAGTCTGAACTTCTGCCACCTGATTCTCTGTAGCTGCTGCTGCTGCCTCCGCCGTCAGAGCCTCTACCGCCTGGTCCTCTACCGCTGGTGCCTCCGCTTCCAGAGCCTCTACCGCCTGGGCCTCTGCCCCTGGTGCCTCCGCAGCCCGAGCCTCTACCGCCTAGGCCTCTGCCGGTGCCGCTGCAGACTGAACCTCTACTGCCTGGGCCTCTGCCACTGCTGCTGGTGGCTTCACCGTCGGACCCTCTACCGCCTGGGCCCTTACTGCTGCTGCCGCTGCCTCTGCATCCCGAGCCTAGGCCTCTGCCGGTGCCGCTGGTGCCTCCGCAGCCCGAGCCTCTACCGCCTGGGCCTCTGCCACTTCTGCTGCTGCCTCCGCCGCCAGAACCTCTACCACCTGGACCCTTGCCGCTGCCGCTGGTGCCTCCACATCCCGAGCCTCTCACGCCTAGGCCTCTGCCGGTGCCGCTGGTGCCTCCGCAGCCAGAGCGACTACCGCCTGGGCCTTTGCCACTGCCGCTGCTGCCTCCGCCGTCAGAGCCTCTACCGCCTGGGCCTCTGCAGCTGCCACTGGGTCCTCCGCAGCCCAAACCTCTACCGCCTGGGATTCTGCCGCTGGTGCCTCCGCTTCCAGAGTCTCTACCGCCTGGACCTCTGCTGCCTCAGTCAATGCCGCCTGCGCCACTGCTGACGCATCCGTTGTCCTAATCTGTACCACCTGAGCTTATGCCGCTGCCGCTGGTGCATCCGCCAACTGTGCATCTTCCGTCTGGATCTCTGCCATTGCCGCTCTGCAGCTGGTGCCTCCGCCGCCTGAGCCTCTTCCGCCTGGGCCTCTGCCGCTGGTACAGTCGCCGCCTCAGCCTCTTCTACCTGGGCCCCTGCCGGTGCCTCTACCGCCAGAGCCTCGTCGCCTGGGCCTCTGCTGCTGCCGCTGCTGCCTCCGCAGCCCGAGCCTCTACCGCCTGGGCCTCTGCCGATTCTGCTGGTGCCTCCGCAGCCTGAGCCTCTGCCTCCTGGGTCTCTGTAGCTGCTGCTGGTGCCTCCGCCGTCATAGCCTCTACGGCCTGGGCCTCTACCGGTGCCACTGGTGCCTCGGCAGCCTGAGCCTCTACTGCCTGGGCCTCTCCCGCTCTTGCTGGTTCCTCCGCCTCCCAGGCTGCATCGCCTGGACCTCTGCTGCTGCCGGTGGTGCTTCCACCGCCAGAGCCTCTACCACCTGGGCCTCTGCCGGTGCCGCTGGTGCCTCCGTAGCCTGAGCCTCTACCGCCTGGGCCTCTGCCACTGCTGTCTCCGCCTCCAGAGCCTCTACTGCCTGGGCCCTTGTCTCTGCCGCTGCTGCTTCCGCCGCCAGAAACAATACTGCCTGGGCGTAACCCTAACCCTAACCCTAACCCTGTACCACCTGAGCTTCTGCCACTGCTGCTGGTGCCTTCGCCACCTGAGCCGCTTCCGTCTGGACCTCTGCTGCTGCCTCTGGTGCCTCCGTCGTCTGAGCCTCTTCCGCCTGGGCCTCTGCTGCTGCGGCTGGTGCCTCCGCAGCCCGAGCCTATACTGCATGGGCTTCTGCTGATGCCGCTGGTGCCTGCGCAGCCTGAACCTCTACCAACTGGGCCTCTGCCGCTGCCGCTAGTGCCTCCGCCGCCTGAGCCTCTACCGCCTGGGCCTCTGCCATTGCCGCTGGTGCCTCCACAGCCCGAGCCTCTACCAACTGGGCCTCTGCCGCTGCCACTGGTGCCTCGGCAGCCTGAGCCTCTACTGCCTGGGCCTCTGTAACTATTGCTGGTTCCGCCGATGCCCAGGCTGCATCGCTTGGACCTCTGCAGCTGCCGGTGGTGCCTTGGCAGCGTGAGGTTCTTCCTCCTGTGGCTCTGCCTCTTCCGCTGGTTCCTCCGCCTCCCAGGCTACATTACCTGGACCTTTGCTGCTGCCGGTGGTGCTTCCACCGCCAGAGCCTCTACCACCTGTGCCTCTGCCACTGCCGCTGGTGCCTCCGCAGTCTGAGCTTCTACCACCTGGGCCTCTGCCGCTGCCGCTGGTGCCTCCGCAGCCTGAGCCTCTACCGACTGGGCCTCTGCCACTGCCGCTGGTCCCTCCGCCGCTAGAGCCTCTGCCTCCTGGGTCTCTGTAGCTGCTCCTGGTGCCTCCGCCGTCATAGCCTCTACCGCCTGGGCCTCTGCCACTGCCGCTGATGACTCCGTAGTCCGAACCTCTACCGCCTGGGCCTCTACCACTGCTGCTGGTGCCTCCGCCGCCAAAGCCTCTGCCACCTGGGTCTCTGTAGCTGCTGCTGGTGCCTCCGCCGTCAGAGTCTATACCGCCTGGGCCTATACCGTCTCAGCCAATGCCGCCTGCGCCACTGCTGCTAGTGCCTCCATTGCCTGAATCTGTACCACCTGAGCTTTTGCCGCTGCCGCTGGCGCCTCCGCCACCTGAGCCTCTTACGCCTGGGTCTCTGTCGGTGCTGCTGGTGCCACCGCCGCCAGAGCCTCTACCGCCAGGGCTCTTGCCGCTGGTCCTTCCGACGCCAGAGCCTCTACGTCCTGGGCCTCTTCCAGCCATGGCTGGTGCCTCCACAGCCCGAGCCTCTACCGCCTGGGCCTCTGCCACTGCCACTGGTGCCTCCATAGCCCGAGCCTCTACCGACTGGGCTCTGCCACTGCCACTGGTGCCTCCACTGCCACAGCCTATACCGCCTGGGCCCTTTCTCCTGCTGGTGGTGCTTCTGCCGCCATAGCCTCTACTGCCTGTGTTGGGATACTGCCAGGGAGATAAAGTCCATCTGAGCCCCCAAGCTCGGTGCCGGACGATCCATCGACCTCCCGTAGTCACGCAGTACCAGCAATTTAGTGACACAAAGCCTCAGGCTTAGTGCACACTTTAACAGCAGAATTCACACAGCAAAAAGTTGCACTGCATGAGAGCAGAACATGCATATTTACAGTTTATTAGGCGTTGGTCAGAACAAAGAAAACATGACCGTCTGCTCCAACTGCTCAGGCAAAACAGCAAAAACGAAAGGAACTTACAACATAAACATCCTGTGAGACAGGAAACACGCAGGCTGTTATACAAACATCCTGCTCCCTTTTAAGGTGGAACGGAAATATCCTAACATCCTCCCCCTTTCCGTGTAACCTGTAGTACCTGTGGTTCAACCCAATTGCAACCTTTGTGCGTAAACCTTCAGTTGTTCTCTGTTAACAACCTTAGACAACAGATCAGCAGGAATTTCATTTCCTGGCATGTAGGACACCTGAATGAGTCCTTTCTGAATACACTCTCTTGCACGATGTAGCTTAATCTGCAAGTACTTGGTCCTTTGCTTGCAACTCTCCGAGTTCAGCAAAGCCAAACAAGATCTATTGTCTTGATACACTTGTATAGGACATTTCACAGAAATCCCAATGTCCTTAAACAGTTGCATCAACCATTCACAATCCATGAGTGAAAATGACAGAGCATTGAGTTCTGCTTCACAGGAACTTAGGCTAACTGTTGTCTGCTTTTTGCACAACCAGTCAAACAGGCAGTGGTTGTACATGTAGCATACTCCAGAAGTGCTTGTACCATCCGTGGTGTCACTTCCAAAACTTGCATCTGCAAAGATTTCAAGACCTCCAGTCTTCTGACTGGTGAACCTCAGCCTGTAGTGCATAGTCCCTTTCAAATACCGGGCTATGCGCTTCAGAGCTTTCCAATCCTGAACAGTAGGATTGTTAGCATGTCTGCTAAGCAGGTTAGTGCTTACAGCAATGTCAGGTCTTGAACATCTAGCAATGAAATTCAACTTGCCTAGAATGCATCTGTACAGCGTTGTGTCAGAAAACGCTTCAGCAGTACTATCTACCTGGTAACCTGTCACCATCGGTGTGTCTGCTGGGTTTGCATCAACCAAATTCAACCTGGTTAATACATCAGCAATTTTCTGTGTTTGGTGTACCAGAAAATTACCTGCTTGGTCCCTCTCCACCTGCAGAGAAAGATAGTTGGATACCTCACCAAGATCCTTCATGTCAAAGTGCTCCTTCAGCTGAGCTAGGGTGCTTTGGTAAAAAGCCTGATTCTTCCAAAACATCAGAAGATCATCAACAAAACATAAACAATACAATTTGTTTTGCCCCTCCTCCTTGACAAACACACATGGATCAGCTTTGCCCTGGTGAAAACCTAGAGAAAGCAACGTTTCAGTGAGTTTTGTGTTCCAACACCTGGCACTCTGCTTGAGACCATACAAGGATTTCCGCAGTTTACAGACCATTCCCTTCTGTATCTGCATCCCGTCAGGTGGAAGCATGTACAGCTCCTCCCCCAAAATCCCGTACAAAAAAGCTGTATTTATGTCATGATGGGAAACATGCAGTTTCTCCTCCGCAGCGATCTTGAGCATCAGCCGAATGCTCTCATATTTGACCGTGGGTGAGTAGGTCTCGTGGTAATCCTGCCCTGGTACCTGTGAAAAACCTCTGGCAACCAATCTGGCTTTGTGTCTGACAACCTTGCCATTCTGGTCTGTCTTGGCCTTGAAGACCCATTTGCTGCCAACCAGTCTCATCCCTGGGACTACCGGTACCAGTTCCCAAGTCTGGTTCCTGTTCAAGGAATCAACTTCAGCCTTCATGGCATTAAGCCAAGGCTCAGCATCTTTAGAGGTTAACTCCTGAACCTCTTTGAAGCTAGAAGGTTCCCACACCTTCTCTGAGCAACTAAGAACAGCAGTTGCCGTCTTAGCAAACTCATCAGCAAATCTCTTCGGAGGTCTGCCCTTCGTGGCTCTCTCAGATCTGCGTACAAGATGCACGTCTTCTGGACTCATCTCCTCTTTCTTAGGAGAAAAGTGACCAATGGTGAACAGTGGTTCTTCCAGTTCATTGTCAGACGCATCAGACGGTCTGACTGAGGCCTTTGCGCTCTTGTAGTCTGCTGTGTCATCACTGTCATTGACAGCAGCAGCAGCGCCGCCCACTGAACTGGAATCCGAACTCTGGTCATCATTATCATCATCATCATCATCCTCAGTTTCCTCAGCTTTCTCAGCATGATCTGCTTTCTTCACATCACCTTCATCCTCCTCTGGGTAACTCTGGAAAATTCCCACATTTCCCCCTCACTTAGGATTGTACTCAACACTCCTAGTGAACTTTATGGATTTAGAGTTAGTCATCCATACCCTGTATGCACCTTTTTCGTACCCCATGAACAAACCATGTGCCCCACGCTTCCCAAGCTTGTTGCTTTGTGGGGTGTGTACCCACATGTCAGAACCAAAGATTCTCAAGTGCTTGGTGTTAGGTTTCTTACCAAACATCTTCTCATAGGGAGTGCAGCCAATAGGTGATGACAGCCTCCTGTTAAAAGAATAAACAAATTTCGCCAAAGCCTCCCCCCAAAACTTCTCAGGGAGGTTGGCATCATGCAACAAGGTTTTTATCCCTTGCAGCAACATTTGATTTGCTCTCTCCGCAAGCCCATTCATCCATGGCGATCTAGGCGTTGACAAATCATGCTGGATTCCCTTCTCAGTCAGGAAAGCCTCAAACTGCTGAGAAGTGAACTCCCCGCCTCGATCAGTAAACAGACAACCGATACGTTTACCGTGAGCATTCTCCAACCAAGCACAGAATGCCTTGAACCTAGGAAATGCTTGCGATTTCTGCTCGAGCATAAACACATGAATGTACCTGGAAAAAGAATCAATTAGAACCATGAAGTACCTTGCTCCTCCCAAAGAGGGCGCTAGAGGACCTACCAGGTCTGCGTGAACTAGCTGGTAGGGTTTGGAAGCCTGCCTGCTAGACTCCTTGCCTTTTGGAGCAACCTTCACCTTGTTCTCTGCACAAGATACACATTTCATGTGAAATTTACAAGGTTTGACGTCCAAACCTTCAACCAACCCAGGCATCTTGGCTAGCGCTTGCCAAGAGAGGTGACAAAATCTGCGATGTGCATCGTGAATGCATCCTGCATGAAGAACCTTGTTAGTTTGTGCAACACAACAAGTATCAGCATTAGATATAACAGCATTGTCATCATAAGTTAGACAGAACAAACCATCCATCAACTTTGCATGCCACATGTCCTCTTTGCCTTTTCTGATGACACAGACAGTCCTCTTGAAGGAAACCTCAAAACCACGCCCAGTCAGCTGTGGTACACTAATCAAATTGTCCGCAGCTCCTGGAACAAAAAGTACATCTTTGATGGTAGTATTCAGACTTGCAAGTTTCACAGTCCCAACTCCTGCAGCTTGCAAAGTCCTTCCATCAGCCAGCTGGACCTCTCCATCTTGAGGTGTGAAGGAGATAAACAGATGGCGGTCTTTGGTGAGATGGCGCGTGGCCCCAGAGTCAATAACAAACCTGGCCTTGGCCTTGTTTCCCACCGGCGTGGGCTTTTGCAGCTTGCCTTTAGCCTTTGGTGAAGCTGTGCCAGCAAACATAGCCTTGTTTTCCACTGGCGAGGGCTTTTGCAACCTGCCTCCCTGCTCCTGGCCATCAGACGTGCCTTTAGCCTTTGGTAGAGCTGTGCCAGCAAACATAGCTTTGTTTTCCACTGGCGTGGGCTTTTGCAACTTGCCCCCCTGCTCCTGGCCATCAGACATGCCTTTAGCCTTTGGTGGAGCTGTGCCAGCAAACATAGCCTTGTTTTCCACTGGCATGGGCTTTTGCAACTTGCCCCCCTGCTCCTGGCCATCAGACGTGCCTTTAGCCTTTGGTGGAGCTGTGCCAGCAAACATAGCCTTGTTTTCCACTGGCATGGGCTTTTGCAACTTGCCCCCCCCCGCTCCTGGCCACCTGCAAGCATCTTGCTCTGTTTACATCTGGTCTTCCGGCCTCTGCAAAGGCTCTGACCTTGGTTCTCACGAGAAACAGAGCTCTCAGCTGCCGACTCCTTGGCTCCCCCTGGAGGCTGGAATGCTGCCTGGGATGACGTGGCAGTCTTCTCCCCCTGCAGCTTGCAACCGGTGCCCTCAGCATCCCTGCATTCACTCGCATTCTGGGAAACAGCCAGGACCTCCGATGCATTCAAACCCTGGGCTGGGGTTATTGGCTGGTGGGCCTTTTTCAAAGCATCCCACATGTCACGTGCCGTGAGATTTCCAGCAAGCGTCTTTATTTCCTCCAGAGAGACGGATAAGACTATAATATCCACGGCCCTCGAATCCTGGGCCTGCCATTTCTCTGTCCGAGGAACTGGAGTGGCTTCTGATATAGTATGCCAGACTCCAAACTGACGCAGCAAACTCTCACACCATTTTGCCCAGGTCTGATAATTGTGCCGATTTAACTTAGGGCACTCAGTGGCCTCCGAAGCTTGGAAAAACTCCATTCCAGCTTTTTACGTGAGCCGTTATGCCTTGGAAGACGTGTTATCTCGGCAGCCCATAAATCACGATGCCTCTGGCTCGGCTCCCAGGCCAATTAGTCTTTGCCGGACATCAAAGACTTTTCCACGGCATCCAGAAAAGCCCCTGCTTTCACTTTTCCAGCACATACCTTTCAGCAGTCTGTCGCTGTCTTACTCTCCTGCAAGTGCCGTGAATCTGGGCCCATAACCCGTTGTTGGGATACTGCCAGGGAGATAAAGTCCATCTGAGCCCCCAAGCTCGGTGCCGGACGATCCATCGACCTCCCGTAGTCACGCAGTACCAGCAATTTAGCGACACAAAGCCTCAGGCTTAGTGCACACTTTAACAGCAGAATTCACACAGCAAAAAGTTGCACTGCATGAAAGCAGAACATGCATATTTACAGTTTATTAGGCGTTGGTCAGAACAAAGAAAACATGACCGTCTGCTCCAACTGCTCAGGCAAAACAGCAGAAAACGAAAGGAACTTACAACATAAACATCCTGTGAGACAGGAAACACGCAGGCTGTTATACAAACATCCTGCTCCCTTTTAAGGTGGAACGGAAATATCCTAACAGCCTGGACCTCTGCCACTGCCGCAGGTGCCTCCACAGCCTGATCCTCTACTGCCTGGGCCCTTGCCGCTGCCACTGGTGCCTCGGCAGCCTGAGCCTCTACTGCCTGGGCCTCTGCCGCTCTTGCTGGTTCCGCCGATGCCCAGGCTGCATCGCCTGGACCTCTGCAGCTGCCGGTGGTGCCTTGGCAGCGTGAGCTTCTTCCACGTGTGGCTCTGCCGCTTCCGCTGGTTCCTCCACCTCCCAGGCTGCATCGCCTGGACCTCTGCTGCTGCCGGTGGTGCTTCCACCGCCAGAACCTCTACCGCCTGGACCCTTGCCGCTGCCGCTGGTGCTTCCACATCCCGAGCCTCTCACGCCTAGGCCTCTGCCGGTGCCGCTGGTGCCTCCGCAGCCAGAGCGACTACCGCCTGGGCCTTTGCCACTGCCGCTGCTGCCTCCGCCGTCAGAGCCTCTACCGCCTGGGCCTCTGCAGCTGCCACTGGGTCCTCCGCAGCCCGAGCCTCTACCGCCTGGGATTCTGCCGCTGGTGCCTCCGCTTCCAGAGTCTCTACCGCCTGGACCTCTGCTG
Organism: Podarcis raffonei; assembly: GCF_027172205.1. Classification (NCBI taxonomy): domain Eukaryota; kingdom Metazoa; phylum Chordata; class Lepidosauria; order Squamata; family Lacertidae; genus Podarcis; species Podarcis raffonei. The sequence continues at coordinate 271,548 of NC_070619.1, read as the reverse complement.
CCTCAGTCAATGCCGCCTGCGCCACTGCTGCTGCTGCTGCCGCTGACGCATCCGTTGTCCTAATCTGTACCACCTGAGCTTATGCCGCTGCCGCTGGTGCCTCCGCCAACTGTGCATCTTCCGTCTGGATCTCTGCCATTGCCGCTCTGCCGCTGGTGCCTCCGCAGCCCAAGCCTCTACCACCTGGGCCTCTGCCGGTGTCGCTGGTGCGTCCGCAGCCTGAGCCTCTACCGAATGGGCCTCTGCCGGTGCCGCTGGTGCCTCAGCCGCCAAACGCTCTACCGCCTGGGCCCTTGCCTCTGCAGCTGCTGCTTAGGCCGCAAGAACCAATACTAGCTGGGCCTCTGCCGGTGCCGCTGGTGACTCCGCAGTCTGAGACTCTAACACCTGGTCCTCTGGCGTTGGTGCCTCCACTTCCAGAGTCTCTACCACCTGGGCCTCTGCCGCCTCAGATAATGCCACCTGTGCCACTGTTTCTGTACCACCTGAGCTTGTGCCGCTGCCGCTGGTGCCGCCGCCGCCAGATCCTCTACCACCTGGGACCTTGCCGCTGATGCCTCCGCAGCCTGAGCCTCGACCGCCCGTGCCTCTGTTGGTGCCGCTGGTGCTTCTGCCGCCAGAGCCTCTACTGCCTGGGCGTCTGCCGGTGCCGCTGGGGCCTCCGCAGCCTGAGCCTTTACCGCCTGGGCTTCTGCCGCTGCCGCCTCCGCGGCCTAAGCCTCTACCGCCTGGGCCTCTGCCGCTAGTGCTTCCGCCGCCAGAGCCTCTACTGCCTGGGCCTCTGCCGCCGCCGCTGGTGCCACCGCAGCCCGAGCCTTTACCGCCTGGGCCTCTACCGCTGTCGCTGGTGCCTCCGCAGCCCGAGCCTCTAACGCCTGGGCCCTTGCCTGTGCCGCTGGTGCTTCGGCCGCCAGAGCGTCTACCGCCTGGGCCTCTGACGCTGCCGCTGGTGCCGCCGCAGCCTGAGGCTCTACCGCCTTGGCCCTTGCCGCTGCCGTTGGTGCTTTCACCGCCAGGGCCTCTACCGCATAGGACTCTGCCGCTGGCGCTCCAAATCCCAAGCCTCTATCGCCTGGGCCTCGGCCGCTGACGTTGGTGCCTCTGCCGCCGGAGCCTCTACCGCCTGGGCCCTTGTTGCTGCCGCTGGTGCCTCCACAGTCCGAGCCTCTTCCGCCTGGGCCTCTGCAGCTGCCACTGGTGCCTCTGCCCCCAGAACCTCTACCGCCTGGACCCTTGCCGCTGCCGCTGGTGCCTCCGCAGTCCGAGCCTTTACCGCCTGGGCCTCTGCCACTGCCGCTGGTGCCTCCGCAGCCCAAGCCGCTACCGCCTAAGCCTCTGTCGCTGCCACTAGTGCCTCCGCCGCCAAAGCCACTACCGCCTAGGCCCTTGCCGCTGCTGCTGGTGCTTCCGCCGCTAGAGCCTCTACCGCCTGGGCCTCTGCCGCTGACGTTGGTGCCTCTGCCGCCGGATCCTCTACCGCCTGGGCCCTTGCTGCTGCCGCTGCTGCCTCCGCATTCCGAGCCTCTACCGCCTTGGCCTCTGCCGGTGCCGCTTGTGCCTACGCAGCCAGAGCCTCTACCGCCTGGGCCTCTACCGGTGCCGCTGGTGCCTCCGCAGCCTAAGCCTCTACCGCCTGGGCCTCTGCCACTTCCGCTGCTGCCTCCGCTGCCAGAACCTCTACTGCTTGGACCCTTGCCGCTGGTGCCTCCGCAGTCCGAGCCTCTACCGCCTGGGCCTCTGCCACTGCCGCTGGTGCCTCCGCAGCCCGAGCCTCTACCGCCTGGGCCTCTGCCACTGCCGCTGGTGCCTCCGCAGCCCGAGCCTCTACCGCCTAGGCCTCTGCCGGTGCTGCTGGTGCCTCCGCAGCCCGAGCCTCTGCCGCCTGGGCCTCTGCCACGGTCGCTGGTGCCTCCGCAGCCTGAGCCTCTACCGCCTGGGTCCTTGTCGCTGCCGCTGGTGCTTCCGCCGCTAGAGCCTCTACCGCCTGGGCCTTTGCTGGTGCCGCTGCCGCTTCCGCCACCAGAGCCTCTACCGCCTAGGCCTGTGCCGCTGCCGCTGGTGCCTCCGCCGCCAGAGCCGCTACCGCCTGGGTCCTTGTCGCTGCCGCTGCCGCAGCTAGAGCCTCTACCCTTGGGCCTCTGCCACTTACGTTGGTGCCTCTGCCGCTGGAGCCTCTACCGCCTGCCCCTTGCTGCTGCAGCTGGTGCCTATGCATCCCGAGCCTCTACCGCCTAGGCCTCTGCCAGTGCTGCTTGTGTCTCCGCAGCCAGAGCCTCTACCCCTTGGGCCTCTACCGGTGCTGCTGGTGCCTCTACAGCCTGAGCCTCTACTGCCTGGGCCTCTGCGGTTGCCGCTGGTGCCTCCACCGGCAGCCTCTACCGCCTGAGCCTTTCCTGGTGCCGCTGTTGCCTGTGCCACCAGAGCCTCTGCCACTGCCGCTGGTGCCTCCGCTGCCAGAGCGACTACCGCCTCGGCCCTTGCCGCTGCTGCTGGTGCTTCTACCGCCAGAGCCTGTACCGCCTAGGACTCCGCCGGTGCCGCTCGTTCCTCCGCAGCCTGAGCCTCTACCGCCTGGACCTCTGCCACTTCCGCTGCTGCCTCCGCCGCAAGAACCTCTACCGCCTGGACCCTTTCCGCTGCCGCTGGTGCCTCTGCAGCCCGAGCCTCTACCGCCTGGGCCTCTGCCACTGCTGCCTCCGTAGCCCCAGCTGCTACCGCCTATGCCTCTGCCAGTGCCGCTGGTGCCTCCGCAGCCCGAGCCTCTGCCGCCTGGGCCTCTGCCACTTCTGCTGCTGCCTCCACCGCCAGAACCTCTACCGCTTGGACCCTTGCCGCTGCTGCTGGTGCCTCCGCAGCCCGAGCCTCTACCGCCTGGGCCCTTGCTGCTGCCGCTGGTGCTTCCGCTGCCAGAGCCTCTGTTGCCTGGGCCTCTGCCACTACCGCTGGTGCCTCCGAAGCCCGAACTTCTGCCACCTGATTCTCTGCCACTGCCGCTGGTGGCTTCACCGTCGGACCCTCTACCGCCTGGGCCCTTACTGCTGCTGCCGCTGCCTCTGCATCCCGAGCCTAGGCCTCTGCCGGTGCCGCTGGTGCCTCTGCAGCCCGAGCCTCTGCCGCCTGAGCCTCTACCGCTGCCGCTGGTGCCTCCGCAGCATGAGCCTCTCACGCCTAGGCCTCTGCCGGTGCCGCTGGTGCCTCCGCAGCCAGAGCGACTACTGCCTGGGCCTTTGCCACTGCCGCTTCTGCCCCCGCCGTCAGAGCCTCTACCGCCTGGGCCTCTGCAGCTGCCACTGGGTCCTCCGCAGCCCGAGCCTCTACTGCCTAGGCCTCTGCCGGTGCCTCTGGTGCCTCCGCAGCCAGAGCGACTACCGCCTGGGCCTTTGCCACTGCCGCTGCTGCCCCCGCCGTCAGAGCCTCTACCGCCTGGGCCTCTGCAGCTGCCACTGGGTCCTCTGCAGCCCGAGCCACTACCGCCCGGGCCCCTGCCGGTGCCGCATCCGCAGCCCGAACCTCTACCGCCTGGGCCTCTAGCGGTGCTGCTGGTGCCTCCGCAGCCCGAGCCACTACCGCCCGGGCCTCTGCCGGTGCCGCTGGTGCCTCCACAGCCTGAGCCTCTACTGCCCGGGCCTCTACCGCTGCCGCATCCGCTGCCTGGGTCTCTGTCGCCTGGGCTTCTGCCGCTGCCGCAGCTGCCTCCGCTGCCAGAGCCCTTACTGCCTGGGCCTCTGCCGTTGCCGCTGGTGCCTGGGCACTGCCTCTGCAGCTAGTGCCTCCACCGCCAGAGCGACTACCGCCTGGGCCTCTGCCACTTCCGCTGGTGCTTCCGCCGCTAGAGCCTGTACCGCCTAGACCTTTGCTGCTGGTGCCTCCGCAGCCCAAGCCTCTACCACGTGGGCCTCTGCCACTGCCGCTGGTGCCTCCGCAGCGCGAGCCTCTACCGCGTGGGCCTCTGCTGCTGCACTGGTGCCTCTGCATCCTGAGCCTCTACCGCCTGGGCCTCTACCACTGCCGCAGGTGCCTCCGCCGCCAGAGAATCTACCGCCTGGGCCTTTGCTGCTGCCGCTGTTGCCTACGCCACCAGAGTCTCTGCCGCCTGGGTCTCTGTCGCCTGGGCCTCTGCCACTGCATCTGCTGCCTCCGCCGCCAGAGCCCCTACCGCCTGGGCCTCTGCCGCTGATGCTGGTGGCGCCACCGCAGAGCCTCTACAGCCTGGGCCTCTACCGGTGCCTCTGGCGCCTTCGCAGCCCGAGCCTCTAACGCCTGGGCCTCTGCCACTGCCGCTGGTGTCTCCACAGCCCAAGCCGCTACCGCCTGGGCCTCTGCCGCTCCCGCTGGTGCTTGTGCCGCTAGAGCCTCTACCGCCTGGGCCTCTGGTGCTGTCGTTGGTGCCTCCGCAGCCCCAGTCTCAACCGCCTGGGCCCTTGCCGCTGCCGCTGGTGTCTCCGCCGCCAGAGCCTCTACCGCCTGGGCCTTTGCCGCTGCCACTGGTGCCTCCGCCGCCGGAACCTCTACAGCCTGGACCCATGCCACTGCCGCTGGTGCCTCCGCAGCCCGAGCCGCTACTGCCTAGGCCTCTGCTGCTGCCACTGGGGCCTCTGCAGCCTCAGCCTCTACCGCCTGGGCCTCTGCCGCTGCCGCTGCTGCCTCCGCAGCCTGAGCCTCTACCGCCTGGGCCCTTGCTGCTGCTGCTGGTGCTTTCGCCGCCAGAGGCTTTACCGCCTGGGCCCTTGCCGCTGCCGTTGGTGCTTCCGCTGCCGGAGCCTCTACCGCCTAGGCCTCTGCTGGTGCCGCTGGTGCCTCTGCAGCCTAAGCCTCTACCGCCTGGGCCTAAGGCCACTGCCGTTGGTGGCGCCGCCGCCGGAGCCTCTACCGCCTGGGCCTCTTCCACTGCCGCCTCCACCGCCAGAGCCCCTACCACCTGGGCCCCTGCCGCTGTCGTTGGTCCTTCCGCCGCCAGAGCCTCAACCGCCTGGTACTTACTGGTGCCCCTGGTGCCTCCACAGCCTTAGCCTGGGCCTCTGCCACCAGAGTCTCTACCGTCTGGGCCCTTGCCGCTGCTGCATCTGCACCCCGAGCTTCTACCGCCTGAGCCTCTGCCGCTGCCACTCGTGCCTCCGCAGCCTAGGCCTCTCCCGGTGCCGTTGGTGCCTCCGCAGCCTGAGTCTCTACTGCCTGGGCCTCTGCCACTTCCGCTGCTGCCTCCGCTGCCAGAACCTCTACCGCCTGGACCCATGCCGCTGCCACTGGTACCTCCGCCGCCTGAGCCTCTACCGCCTGGGCCCTTGCTGCTGCTGCTGCTGCCTCCACATCCCGAGCCTAGGCCTCTGCTGGTGCCGCTGCTGCCTCTGCAGCCAGAGCCTCTACCGCCTGGGCCTCTGCCGCGGCCGCTGGTGCCTCTGCGACCTGAGCCTCTACCGCCTGGGCCTCTGCCACTACCGCCGGTGCCACCGCCGCCAGAGCCGCTACCGCCTGGGCCCTTGCCGCTGCCGCTGGTGCCTCCAGAGCCTGAGCCTCTACCGCCTGGGCCACTGCCACTTCCGCAGCTGCCTCCGCCGCCTGAGCCTCTACCGCCTGAGCCCTTGCTGCTGCCGCTGCTGCCTCCGCACCCCGAGCTTAGGCCTTTGCCGGTGCCGCTGCTGCCTCCGCAGTCCGAGCCTCTACCGCCTGGGCCTCGGCCGCTGGTGCCTCTGCGACCTGAGCCTCTACCGCCTGGGCCTCTGCCACTACCGCCGGTGCCACCGCCGCCAGAGCCGCTACCGCCTGGGCCCTTGCCGCTGCCGCTGGTGCTTCTGCAGCTAGAGCCTCTACCGCCTGGGCCTCTGCCGCTGACGTTGGTGCCTCTGCCGCTGGAGCCTCTACTGCCTGGGCCCTTGCTGCTGCCGCTGGTGCCTCCGCCGCCAGAGCGACTACCGCCTGGGCCCTTGCCGCTGCTGCTGGTGCTTCCGCCACTAGAGCCTCTACCGCCTAGGCCTCTGCTGGTGCCGCCTCCGCAGCCCGAGCCTCTGCCGCCTCAGCCTCTGCCGCTGCCGCTGGTGCCTCCGCAGCCTGACCCTCTACCGCCTGAACCCATGCTGCTGCTGCTGGTGCCTCCGCATCCCGAGCCTAGGCCTCTGCCGCTGCCGCTGCTGCCTCTGCAGCCAGAGCCTCTACCGCCTGGGCCTCTGCCGGTGCTGCTGGTGCCTCCACCGCCTGAGCCTCTACCTCCTGAGCCTCTACCGCCTGGGCCTCTGCCGGTGCTGCTGGTGCCTCCACCGCCTGAGCCTCTACCGCCTGAGCCTCTACCGCCTGGGCCTCTGCCACTTCCGCAGCTGCCTCCGCCGCCTGAGCCTCTACCGCCTGAGCAATTGCGGCTGCCGCTGCTGCCTCCGCACCCCAAGCTTAGGCCTCTGCCGGTGCCGCTGCTGCCTCCGCAGTCCGAGCTTCTACCGCCTGGGCCTCTGCCGCGGCCGCTGGTGCCTCCGCGGCCTGAGCCTCTACCACCTGGGCCTCTGCCAATGCCGCCGGTGCATCTGCCGCCAGAGCCGCTACGACCTGGGCCGTTGCTGCTGCCGCTGGTGCTTCCGCAGCTAGAGCCTCTACCGCCTGGGCCCTTGCCGCTGCTGTTGGTGCTTCTGCCACCAGAGCCTCTACCGCCTAGGCCTCTGCCGGTGCCACCTCCGCAGCCCGAGCCTCTGCCGCCTGGGCCTCTGCCGCTGCCGCTGGTGCCTCCGCAGCCTGACCCTCTACCGCCTGGGCCGTTGCTGGTGCCGCTGGTGCTTACGCCGCCAGAGCCTCTGCTGCCTGGGCCTCTGCCGCTGCCGCTGGTGTCTCCGCAGACCGAGCCTCTACTGCCTGGACCTCTGCCGGTGCCGCTGGCGCCTCCGCAGCCCGAGCCTCTACCGCCTGGGCCCTTGCTGCTGCCGCTGGTGCTTCCGCCGCCAGAGCCTATGCTGCCTGGGCCTCTGCCACTGCCGCTGGTTCCTCTACCGCCAGGGTCTCTTCTGCCTGGGATTCTTCCGCTGCTGTCAGTGCCTCTGCCGCCAGAGCCTCTACCGCCTGGGCCTTTGCGGCTGCCACTGTTGCCCCCGTCTCCAGAGCCTCTGCCTCCTGGGTCTCTGTCGCTGCTGCTGGTGCCGCCGCCGCCATATCCTCTACTGCCTGGGCCCTTACCGCTGCCGCCTACGCAGCCCAAGCCTCTACCGCCTGGGCCTCTGCCGGTGCCGCTGGTGCTTCCGCCGCCGGAGTGTCTACTGCCTGGGCCTCTGCCGCTACCCCTGCTGCCGCCGCAGCCCAAGCCTTTACTGCCTGGGCCTCTGCCGGTGCCACTAGTGCTTCCGCCGCCAGAGCGTCTACTGCCTGGGCCTCTGCCTCTGCCTCTGGTGCCGCCGCAGCCTGAGTCTCTGCTGCCTGGGCCCTTGCTGTTGCCGCTGGTGCTTTCACCGCCAGGCCCTCTACCGCCTGGGCCTCTGCCGGTGCCGCTGGTGCTTCCGCCGCCGGAGTGTCTACTGCCTGGGCCTCTGCCGCTACCGCTGCTGCCGCCGCAGACTGAGTCTCTACTGCCTAGGCCTCTGCCGCTGCCGCAGCCTAAGCCTCTACCGGCTGAGCCTCTGCCGCTGCCGTTTTTGACTCCACAGCCCAAGCCTCTACCGCCTGGACCTCTGCCGGTGCCGCTGGTGCCTCCACAGCCCCAGCCTCTACCGCCTGGTCCTCTGCCGCTGGTGCCTCCGCTTCCAGAGTTTCTACCGCCTGGGCCTCTGCTGCCTCAACCAATGCCACCTGCGCCACTGTTGCTGCCGCTGATGCCTCCGTTGCCTTAATCTGTACCACCTGAGCTTCTGCCGCTGCCGCTGGTTGCATCCGCCAACTGTGCCTCTTCCGCCTGGACCTCTGCCACTGCCGCTCTGTCGCTGGTGCCTCCTCCACCTGAGCCTCTTCCGCCTGGGCCTCTGCCACTGCCGCTGGTGCCTCCGAAGCCTGAGCCTCTACCGCCTGGGCCTCTGCTGGTGTCGCTTGTGCCTCCGCAGCCTGAGCCTCTACTGCCTGGGCCTTTGCCGCTCTTGCTGGTTCCGCCGACGCCCAGGCTGCATCGCCTGGAGCTCTGCAGCTGCCGGTGGTGCCTTGGCAGCGTTAGCTTCTTCCTCCTGTGGCTCTGCCGCTTCCGCTGGTTCCTCCGCCTCCCAGGCTGCATCGCCTGGACCTCTGCTGCTGCCGGTGGTGCTTCCACTACCAGAACCTCTACCACCTGGGCCTCTGCCACTGCTGCTGCTGCCTCCGCAGCCTGAGTCTCTACCACCTGGGTCTCTCCAGTTGCCCCTGGTGCCTCTGCAGCCCGAGCCTCTACCGCCTGGGCCTCTGCAGCTGGTGCCTCCGCCACCTGAGCCTCTACCACCTGGGCCCTTGCTGCTGCCGCTGGTGCTTCCACCACCAGAGCCTCTGCTCCCTGGCCTCTGCCAAGGCCGCTGGTGCCTCCGAATCCCGAACCTCTGCCACCTGGTTCTCTGTAGCTGCTGCTGGTGCCTCCGCCGTCAGAGCCTCTACCGCCTGGTCCTCTGCCGCTCGTGCCTCCGCTTCCAGAGTCTCTACCGCCTGGGCCTCTGCTGCCTCAGCCAATGCCGCCTGCGCCACTGCTTGCCCTAATCTGTACCACCTGAGCTTCTGCCGCTGCCGCTGGTGCCTCCGCCAACCGTGCATCTTCCGTCTGGACCTCTGCCACTGCCGCTCTGCCGCTGGTGCCTCCGCCGCCTGATCCTTTTCAGCTTGGGACTCTGCGGCTGGTACAGCCGCCGCCAGAGCCTCTTCCACCTGGGCCCCTGCCAATGCCGCTGGTGCCTCCGCAGCCCGAGCCTCTACCGAATTGGCCCTTGCCACTGCCGCTGCTGCCTCCGCAGCCCGAGCCTCTACAGCCTCGGACTCTGGCACTGCCGCTGGTGCCTCTGCCGCCATAGCCTCTAACACCTGGGCCGTTCCTGCTGTTGCTGGTGCCTCCGCCGCCATACCCTCTACTACCTGGGCCTCTGCCGCTGGTGCCTCCACAGCCCGAGCCTCTACCGCCTGTGCCTCTGCAGGAGCTGCTGGTGCCTCCGAAGCCCGAACCTCTGCCACCTGGTTCTCTGTAGCTGCTGCTGCTGCATCCGCCGTCAGAGCCTCTACCGCCTGGGCGCTTGCTGCTGCCGCTGCTGCCTCCGCATCCCGAGCCTAGGCCTCTGACGGTGATGCTGGTGCGTCTGCAGCCAAAGCCTCTACCGCCTGGGCCTCTGCCACTTGCGCAGCTGCCTCCGCTGCCTGAGCCTCTACCGCCTGAACCCTTGCTGCTGCCGCTGCTGCCTCCGCACCCCGAGCTTAGGCCTCTGCCGGTGCCACTGCTGCCTCCGCGGCCTGATCCTCTACCGCCTGGGCCTCTGCCACTACCGCCGGTGCCACCGCCTCCAGAGCCGCTACCGCCTGGGCCCTTGCCGCTGCCGCTGGTGCTTCCGCAGCTAGAGCCTCTACCGCCTGGGCCTCTGCCGCTGACATTGGTGCCTCTGCTGCTGGAGCCTCTACTGCCTGGGCCCTTGCTGCTGCCACTGGTGCCTCCACAGCCTGAGCCTCTACTGCCTGGGCCTCTGCCGTTGCCGCTGGTGCCTCCGCCGCCAGAGCGACTACCGCCTGGGCCCTTGCCGCTGCCGCTAGTGCTTCCGCCGCCCGAGCCTCTACCACCTAGGCCTCTGCCGGTTCCGCTGGTGCCTCCGCATCCCGAGCATCTACCGCCTGGACCCTTGCCGCTGCCGCTGGTGCCTTCGCAACCCGAGCCTCTACCGCCTGAGCCTCTGCCACTTCTGCTGGTGCCTCCGCAGCCCGAGCCGCTACCTCCTAGGCCTCTGCCGCTGCCACTGGTGCCTCCGCAGCCCGAGCCTCTGCCGCCTGGGCCTCTGCCGGTGCCGTTGGTGCCTCCACAGCCTGACTCTCTACTGCCTGGGCCTCTGCCACTTCTGCTGCTGCCTCCGCTGCCAGAACCTCTACCGCCTGGACCCATGCCGCTGCCGCTGGTTCCTCCGCCGCCTGAGCCTCTACTGCCTGGGCCCTTGCTGCTGCCGCTGCTGCCTCCGCATCCCGAGCCTAGGCCTCTGCCGGTGCTGCTGCTGCCTCTGCAGCCAGAGCCTCTACCGCCTGGGCCTCTGCCACTGCTGCCTCCGCAGCCCGAGCCTCTACCGCCTGGGCCTCTGCCACTGCCGCTGGTGCCTCCGGAGCCCAAGCCGCTACCGCCTGGGCCTCTGCCTCTGCCTCTGGTGCCTCTACTGCCTGGGCCTCTCCCAGTGCCGCTGGTGCCTCCGCCGCCACAGCCTTTACCGCCTAGGCCTCTACCGGGGCTGCTGCTGCCTTCGCAGCCCGAGCCTCTAACGCCTGGGCCTCTGCCGGTGCCACTGGTGCCTCCACAGCCTGAGCCTCTACTGCCTGGGCCTCTGCCGCCAGAACCTCTGCCACTTGGGGCCTTGCGGCTGCCGCTGGTGCTTCCGCCGCTAGAGCCTCTACCGCCTGGGCCTCTGCCGCTGTCGTTGGTGCCTCCGCAGCCCCAGTCTCTACCGCCTGGGTCCTTGCCGCTGCCGTTGGTGCTTCCGCCGCCGGAGCCTCTACCGCCTAGGCCTCTGCTGGTGCCGCTGGTGCCTCTGCAGCCTAAGCCTCTACCGCCTGGGCCTAAGGCCACCGCCGCTGGTGGCGCCGCCGCCGCCGGATCCTTTACTGCCTGGGCCCCTTCCACTGCCGCCTCCGCGGCGTGAGCCTCTACCGCCTGGGCCTCTGCCACTACTGCCGGTGCCACCGCCGCCAGAGCCGCTACCGCCTGGGCCCTTGCCGCTGCCGCTGGTGCTTCCGCAGCTAGAGCCTCTACCGCCTGGGCCTCTGCCGCTGACGTTGGTGCCTCTGCTGCTGGAGCCTTTACTGCCTGGGCCCTTGCTGCTGCCGCTGGTGCCTCCGCAGCCTGAGCCTCTACTGCCTGGGCCTTTGCTGTTGCCGCTGGTGCCTCCGCCGCCAGAGCGACTACCGCCTGGGCCCTTGCCGCTGCCGCTGGTGCCTTCGCAGCCCGAGCCTCTACCGCCTGAGCCTCTGCCACTGCTGCTGGTGCCTCCGTCGCCCGAGCCTCTACCGCCTACGCCTCTGCCGGTGCCGCTGGTGCCTCCGCAGCCCGAGCCTCTACCGCCTGGACCCTTGCCGCTGCCGCTGGTGCCTTCGCAGCCCGAGCCTCTACCGCCTGAGCCTCTGCCACTGCTGCTGGTGCCTCCGAAGCCCTAGCCGCTACCGCCTAGGCCTCTGCCGCTGCCACTGGTGCCTCCGCAGCCCGAGCCTCTGCCGCCTGGGCCTCTGCCGGTGCCGTTGGTGCCTCCGCAGCCTGAATCTCTACTGCCTGGGCCTCTGCCACTTCCAATGCTGCCTCCGCTGCCAGAACCTCTACCGCCTGGACCCATGCCGCTGCCGCTGGTGCCTCCGGCGCCTGAGCCTCTACCGCCTGGGCCCTTGCTGCTGCCGCTGCTGCCTCCGCATCCCGAGCCTAGGCCTCTGCCGGTGCCGCTGCTGCCTCTGCAGCCCGAGCCTCTACCGCCTGGGCCTCTGCCACTGCCGCTGGTGCCTCCGCAGCCCGAGCCGCTACCGCCTGGGCCTCTGCCTCTGCCTCTGGTGCCTCTACTGCCTGGGCCTCTCCCAGTGCCGCTGGTGCCTCCGGCACCAGTAGAGCAGCGGCAAGGGCCCAGTTCAGTAAAGTTCAGTATTTTGTCTCTCTCCTCCTTTGATCTCAAAGTTATTAAACAATCTCTCGCTCTGTTCTTCCTCTGCCTTGTTCCCAGTCTGAATGCACTCTCTATCTTAAATTCTTCCTTGTCCAGCTCCTGCTTCCAAAAGTCAGAAAATTCTTTTGTCAAAAAGTCCACCAAGTTGTCTCCTTCACTTTCCGGCACAAGTCTAATTCTTAAATTCCTCTCCTTCCGTTGCATCTCCAGCATAGACAGTGCCAAATCATGCTCATCCAGTTTCTTGAACACCGGTGGAAACTTTCCCTCAGCAGCAGTTGCAATTTCTTTAGCATCCTCAGCTATCTTTCGCGTAGTAGATGATTCCTCCAGTAATTTTCCAATTGCTTCTGCATTAGAGTTCACTTTGTTTCCAAGGTCAGTTATACTTTTTGTATTTAAATCAATTTTCCCCGAGATTTCTTCAATTTTCTTATTTGTTTCAGCAACTTGTACTTTAGTCTCTGCTCCTTGCTTTTTTAGTTCCTCCAAAGAGTCATTTATTTTCCCAAGTGCTTTAGCAAGTGCTTCGTCAGAAAACATAGTTTTCACTTTTGTCTTTGGGACAGCTGCAGTTCCAGAGGCTCCGGATGCAGAAGCCCTTCTTTGCTTAGAAATATCAATTTTGTATTGTCTGCCAGATCTCAAAGTTGTTTCCTGTGTGTCTCCTTTCTCTTTACCATCTGCCCTAACAAAATCTTACAGTCAAGGTCATTCCCACACTCTTATGCTGTCAGACAAAAGTTCTAAAGTTTTGAAGTCCAATTGTTGCTGAAACTATTCACAAATCCTCTAGAGGGCGCAGAGCGGATTCTTGCATTCAAACCAGTCTCACACTCTACAAAAAAAAAAACACCCTCAGAGCCCTCAAAGTCCCTTTCAAATGGTTTTAAAAAGATCCAAAGCAATACTGTCCTGCATAAGTCTTTACAGTGCAACAAAGTAAAGTGTTTCTAAGTTGAGAGTTACCAAAGTCAGTGTCTCAGTTACTTTTTTACCTTCATGTAGCAACAGTCCTTAGACGGTTTTCTTTTCTCCGGCAGTCCGATCCCAGGTTTAAGAGCAGCGGTATACAGTCCAAATTCTTTTAAAAAGCAGGGAAGTACTGTAAAGTTGTCTTCCCCCCCTCTCCTGCCTTCGGGGGGGGGAGTTCTTTTTCCTTTTTAACGGTGGATTCCTTAACTCTCACCAGTCTCCTGTATAGGGTTACAGCTTAGATGTCTTTTGCTTTAATCTTACTGCAGAACGGAAAGCAGACTTCCTTTTTAGTGCTTGTCCGTCTCGGTGCCCAATTTCTTCAATTTTAGCGTCCAATTAATCTTTAAAGTTTAATCCTACTCACGGAAAGTTGTTTCTTGTTAGTCCAATTCTCAGAAAGAAATCAGCGCTCTCCGCTAATGGCGACGCGGCTTCACTTCGTAGGCTGGGTGAAAACGACTCTCAGCACCGCGCCGCACACCCTCAGCTGTTCCGTAGCCTTTAAAAAGACTCCTTCACAGCGTTGGGGGAGCGCAATGGTGCCCACCGAGTCTCCGGTTCACAGGCTTCGCGCCTGTGATTTTTAAGGGTCCCCGCTCCGCCGTAGCCGCAGGACCCGAACCCACGAAGCAGATCTCCCTCGGGAACTCCGGGAGAAATCCGCCATTAAGCACTGGCGCTGACCGGACCTCTGCCAGTGCCGCTGGTGCCTCCACAGCCTGAGCCTCTACTGCCTGGGCCTCTGTCGCTGCCTCCGCTGCCTCCGCTGCCTGGGTGTCTGTCGCCTGGGCCTCTGCCGCTGCCGCAGCTGCCTCCGCTCCCAGAGCCCCTACCGCCTGGGCCTCTGCCGTTGCCACTGGTTCTTTCTCCGCAAGAGCCTCTACTGACTGGGCCTCTGCCGGTGCTGCTGGTGCCTCCGCAGCCCCAGCCTCTACTGCCTGGGCCTCTGACGCTTCCGCTGCTGCCTCTGCCGCCAGAATCTTTACCGCCTGGACCCTTGCCGCTGAAGCTTGTGCCTACGCAGCCCGAGCCTCTACCGCCTGGGCCTCTACCGATGTCGCTGGTGCCTCGGCAGCCTGAGTCTCTACTGCCTGGGCCTCTGCCGCTATTGCTGGTTCCGCCGATGCCCAGGCTGCATCGCCTGGAGCTCTGCAGCTGCCGATGGTGCCTTGGCAGCGTAAGCTTCTTCCTCCTGTGGCTCTGCCGCTTCCGCTGGTTCCTCCACCTCCCAGGCTGCATCGCCTGGACCTCTGCTGCTGCCGGTGGTGCTTCCACTGCCAGAACCTCTACCACCTGGGCCTCTGCTGCTGCTGCCTCCGCAGCCTAAGTTTCTACCGCCTGGGTCTCTGCAGCTGCCCCTGGTGCCTCTGCAGCCCGAGTCTCTACCGCCTGGGCCCCTCTGGCGCTTCCGCCGCCAGAGCCTCTACCGCCTGGGCCTCTGCAGCTGCTGCTGGTGGCTCCGCAGCCCGAGCCTCTACCGCCTGGGCCTAAGGCCACTGCCGCTGGAGGCGCCGCCGCCGGAGCCTCTACCGCCTGGGCCTCTGCCACTGCCGCCTCCGCCGCCAGAGCCCCTACCGCCTGGGCCCCTGCCGCTGCCGCTGGTCCTTCCGCCGCCAGAGCCCCGACCGCCTGGTGCTTACTGGTGCCACTGGTGCCTCCACAGCCTTAGCCTCTACTGCCTGGGCCTCTGCCACCAGAGTCTCTACCGTCTGGGCCCTTGCCGCTGCTGCATCCGCAGCCCGAGCCTCTACCGCCTGGGCCTCTACCAGTGCTGCTGCTGCCTCCGCAGCCCGAGCCACTACCGCCCGGGCCCCTGCTGGTGCCGCATCCGCAGCCCGAACCTCTACCGCCTGGGCCTCTAGCGGTGCTGCTGGTGCCTCCGCAGCCCGAGCCACTACCGCCCGGGCCTCTGCCGGTGCCGCTGGTGCCTCCACAGCCTGAGCCTCTACTGCCTGGGCCTCTGCCGCCGTGGCTGCTGCCTCCGCCGCCTGGGTCTCTGTCGCCTGGGCCTCTGCCGCTGTTGCAGCTGCCTCCGCAGCCCGAGCCTCTACCGCCTGGGCCTCTACCACTGCCGCTGGTGCCTCTGCCGCCAGAGCCTCTACCGCCTGGGCCTTTGCTGCTGCTGCTGTTGCCTCCACCACCAGAGCCTCTGCCGCCTGGGTCTCTGCTGCTGCTGCCTCCGCTGCCAGAGCCCCTACCGCCTGGGCCTCTGCCGCTGCCGCTGGTTCTTCCGCCGCCACAGCCTCTACCGCCTAGGCCTCTACCGGTGCTGCTGGTGCCTCTGCAGCCAGAGCCTCTACCGCCTGGGCCTCTGCCGCCAGAGCCTCTACCGCCTGGGGCCTTGCGGCTGCCGCTGCTGCTTCCGCCGCCAGAGCCTCTACCGCCTAGGCCTCTACCGGTGCTGCTGGTGCCTCTGCAGCCAGAGCCTCTACCGCCTGGGCCTCTGCCGCCAGAGCCTCTACCGCCTCGGGCCTTGCGGCTGCCGATGCTGCTTCCGCCGCCAGAGCCCCTACCGCCTGGGCCTCTGCCGCTGCAGCTGGTTCTTCCGCCGCCACAGCCTCTACCGCCTAGACCTCTACCGGTGCTGCTGGTGCCTCCACAGCCTGAGCCTCTACTGCCTGGGCCTCTGCCGCCAGAGCCTCTACCGCCTGGGGCCTTGCGGCTGCCGCTGGTGCTTCTGCCGCTAGAGCCTCTACCGCCTGGGCCTCTGCCGCTGTCGTTGGTGCCTCCGCAGCCCCAGTCTCTACCGCCTGGGCCCTTGCCGCTGCCGTTGGTGCTTCCGCCGCCTGAGCCTCTACCGCCGAGGCCTCTGCCGGTGCCGCTGGTGCCTCTGCAGCCTAAGCCTCTATCGCCTTGGCCTAAGGCCACTGCCGCTGGTGGCGCCGCCGCCGGAGCCTCTACCGCCTGGGCCTCTGCCACTGCCGCCTCCGCCGCCAGAGCCCCTACCGCCTGGGCCCCTGCCACTGTCGCTGGTCCTTCCGCCGCCAGAGCCTCGACCGCCTGGTACTTACTGGTGCCACTGGTGCCTCCACAGCCTTAGCCTCTACTGCCTGGACCTCTGCCACCAGAGTCTCTACCGTCTGGGCCCTTGCCGCTGCTGCATCCGCAGCCCGAGCCTCTACCGCCTGGGCCTCTACCGGTGCTGCTGGTGCCTCCGCAGCCCGAGCCACTACCGCCCGGGCCTCTGCCGGTGCCGCTGGTGCCTCCACAGCCTGAGCCTCTACTGCCTGGGCCTCTGTCGCTGCCGCTGCTGCATCCGCCGCCTGGGTCTCTGTCGCCTGGGCCTCTGCCGCTGCCGCAGCTGCCTCCGCTGCCAGAGCCCCTACCGCCTGGGCCTCTGCCACTGCCGCTGGTGCCTCTACCGCCAGAGTCTCTTCCGCCTGGGCCTCTGCCGCTGCTGCCTCCGCTGCCAGAGCCCCTACCGCCTGGGCCTCTGCCGTTGCCACTGGTTCTTTCTCCGCAAGAGCCTCTACTGACTGGGCCTCTGCCGGTGCTGCTGGTGCCTCTGCAGCCCCAGCCTCTACTGCCTGGGCCTCTGCCACTTCCGCTGCTTCCTCTGCCGCCAGAATCTTTACCGCCTGGACCCTTGCCGCTGAAGCTGGTGCCTACGCAGCCCGAGCCTCTACCGCCTGGGCCTCTGCCGGTGTCGCTGGTGCCTCTGCAGCCTGAGCCTCTACTGCCTGGGCCTCTGCCGCTATTGCTGGTTCCGCCGATGCCCAGGCTGCATCGCCTTGAGCTCTGTAGCTGCCGATGGTGTCTTGGCAGCGTAAGCTTCTTCCTCCTGTGGCTCTGCCGCTTCCGCTGGTTCCTCCACCTCCCAGGCTGCATCGCCTGGTCCTCTGCTGCTGCCGTTTTTTGCTTCCGCCGCCCGAGCCTCTACCGCCTAGGCCTCTGCCGGTGCCGCTGGTGCCTCTGCAGCCTAAGCCTCTACTGCCTCTCTACCAGCGGCAGTGGCAGAGGTCCAGGCGGTAGAAGCTCAGGCTGCGGAGGCACCAGCGGCCACGGCAGAGGCCCAGGCGGTAGAGGCTCGGACTGCAGAGGCAGCAGCGGCACCGGCAGAGGCCTAGGCTCGGGATGCGGAGGCAGCAGCAGCAGCAGCAAGGGCCCAGGCGGTAGAGGCTCAAGCTGCGGAGGCACCAGCGGCAGCGGCATGGGTCCAGGCGGTAGTGGTTCTGGCAGCGGAGGCAGCAGCGGAAGTGGCAGAGGCCCAGGCAGTAGAGACTCAGGCTGCGGAGGCACCAACGGCACCGGCAGAGGCCCAGGCAGCAGAGGCTCGGGCTGCGGAGGCACCAGTAGCAGCGGCTTGGGCTGTGGAGGCACCAGCAGCAGTGGCAGAGGCTCAGGCGGTAGACGCTCGGGCTGCGGAGGCACCAGCGGCACCGGTAAGGGTCCAGGCGGTAGTCGCTCTGGCGGCGGAAGAACCAGCGGCAGCGGCAGAGGCCCAGGCGGTAGGGGCTCTGGCGGCGGAAGCACCAGCGGCAGCCACAAGGCCCAGGCGGTAGAGGTTCCAGCGGCAGAGGCACGAACGTCAGGGACAGAGGCCCAGGCGGTAGAGGCTCTAGCTGCGGAAGCACCAGTGGCAGCGGCAAGGGCCCAGGCAGTAGCGGCTCTGGCGGCGGAGGCACCAGCCGCAGTGGCAGAGGCCCAGGCGGTAGAAGCTCAGGCTGCGGAGGTTCCAGCAGCCGCGGCAGAGGCCCAGGCGGTAGAGGCTCGGACTGCGGAGGCAGCAGCGGCAACGGCAGAGGCCTAGGCTCGGGATGCGGAGGCAGCAGCGGCAGCAGCAAGGACCCAGGCGGTAGAGGCTCAGGCTGCGGAGGCACCAGCGGCAGCGGCATGGGTCCAGGTGGTAGGGGCTCTGGCGGCGGAGGCAGCGGCAGCAAAGACCCAGGCGGCAGAGGCTCTGGTGGCGGAGGCAACAGCAGCAGCAGCAAAGGCCCAGGCGGTAGAGACTCTGGCGGCGGAGGCACCAGTGGCAGCGGCAAGGGCCCAAGCGGTAGAGGCTCGGGCTGCGGATGCAGCAGCGGCAAGGGCCCAGGCGGTAGAGACTCTGGTGGCAGAGGCCCAGGCAGTAGAGGCTAAGGCTGCCTAAGCCTCTACCGCCTGGGCCTAAGGCCACCGCCGCTGGTGGCGCCGCCGCCGGAGCCTCTACCGCCTGGGCCTCTTCCACTGCCGCCTCCGCCGCCAGAGCCCCTACAGCCTGGGCCCCTGCCGCTGTCGCTGGTCCTTCCGTCGCCAGAGCCTCCACCGCCTGGTACTTACTGGTGCCACTGGTGCCTCCGTCGCCGGAGCCCCTACCGCCTGGGACCCTGCCGCTGGTCCTTCCGTCGCCAGAGCCTCCACCACCCAGTACTTACTGGTGCCACTGGTGCCTCCGCGGCCTGAGCCTCTACCGCCTGGGCCTCTGCCACTACCGCCAGTGCCACCGCCGCCAGAGCCGCTACCGCCTGGGCCCTTGCCGCTGCCGCTGGTGCTTCCGCAGCTAGAGCCTCTACCGCCTGGGCCTCTGTCGCTGACATTGGTGCCTCTGCTGCTGGAGCCTCTACTGCCTGGGCCCTTGCTGCTGCCACTGGTGCCTCCACAGCCTGAGCCTCTACTGCCTGGGCCTCTGCCGTTGCCGCTGGTGCCTCCGCCGCCAGAGCGACTACCGCCTGGGCCCTTGCCGCTGCCGCTAGTGCTTCCGCCGCCCGAGCCTCTACCACCTAGGCCTCTGCCGGTTCCGCTGGTGCCTCCGCATCCCGAGCATCTACCGCCTGGACCCTTGCCGCTGCCGCTGGTGCCTTCGCAACCTGAGCCTCTACCGCCTGAGCCTCTGCCACTGCTGCTGCTGCCTCCGAAGCCCGAGCCGCTACCTCCTAGGCCTCTGCCGCTGCCACTGGTGCCTCCGCAGCCCGAGCCGCTACCTCCTAGGCCTCTGCCGCTGCCACTGGTGCCTCCGCAGCCCGAGCCTCTGCCGCCTGGGCCTCTGCCGCTGCCGCTGGTGCCTCCGCCGCCTGAGCCTCTACTGCCTGGGCCCTTGCTGCTGCCGCTGCTGCCTCCGCATCCCGAGCCTAGGCCTCTGCCGGTGCACCTGCTGCCTCTGCAGCCAGAGCCTCTACCGCCTGGGCCTCTGCCACTGCTGCCTCCGCAGCCCGAGCCTCTACCGCCTGGGCCTCTCCCAGTGCCGCTGGTGCCTCCGCCGCCACAGCCTTTACCGCCTAGGCCTCTACCGGGGCTGCTGCTGCCTTCGCAGCCCGAGCCTCTAACGCCTGGGCCTCTGCCGGTGCCACTGGTGCCTCCACAGCCTGAGCCTCTACTGCCTGGGGCTCTGCTGCCAGAACCTCTGCCACTTGGGGCCTTGCCGCTGCCGCTAGTGCTTCCGCCGCCCGAGCCTCTACCACCTAGGCCTCTGCCGGTTCCGCTGGTGCCTCCGCATCCTGAGCATCTACCGCCTGGACCCTTGCCGCTGCCGCTGGTGCCTTCGCAACCCGAGCCTCTACCGCCTGAGCCTCTGCCACTGCTCCTGGTGCCTCCGAAGCCCGAGCCGATACCTCCTAGGCCTCTGCCGCTGCCACTGGTGCCTCCGCAGCCCGAGCCTCTGCCGCCTGGGCCTCTGCCGGTGCCGTCGGTGCCTCCGCAGCCTGACTCTCTACTGCCTGGGCCTCTGCCACTTCTGCTGCTGCCTCCGCTGCCAGAACCTCTACCGCCTGGACCCATGCCGCTGCCGCTGGTGCCTCCGGCGCCTGAGCCTCTACCGCCTGGGCCCTTGCTGCTGCCGCTGCTGCCTCCGCATCCCGAGCCTAGGCCTCTGCCGGTGCCGCTGCTGCCTCTGCAGCCCGAGCCTCTACCGCCTGGGCCTCTGCCACTGCTGCCTCCGCAGCCCGAGCCTCTACCGCCTGGGCCTCTGCCACTGCCGCTGGTGCCTCCGCAGCCCGAGCCGCTACCGCCTGGGCCTCTGCCTCTGCCTCTGGTGCCTCTACTGCCTGGGCCTCTCCCAGTGCCGCTGGTGCCTCCGGCACCAGTAGAGCAGCGGCAAGGGCCCAGTTCAGTAAAGTTCAGTATTTTGTCTCTCTCCTCCTTTGATCTCAAAGTTATTAAACAATCTCTCGCTCTGTTCTTCCTCTGCCTTGTTCCCAGTCTGAATGCACTCTCTATCTTAAATTCTTCCTTGTCCAGCTCCTGCTTCCAAAAGTCAGAAAATTCTTTTGTCAAAAAGTCCACCAAGTTGTCTCCTTCACTTTCCGGCACAAGTCTAATTCTTAAATTCCTCTCCTTCCGTTGCATCTCCAGCATAGACAGTGCCAAATCATGCTCATCCAGTTTCTTGAACACCGGTGGAAACTTTCCCTCAGCAGCAGTTGCAATTTCTTTAGCATCCTCAGCTATCTTTCGCGTAGTAGATGATTCCTCCAGTAATTTTCCAATTGCTTCTGCATTAGAGTTCACTTTTTTCCCAAGGTCAGTTATACTTTTTGTATTTAAATCAATTTTCCCCGAGATTTCTTCAATTTTCTTATTTGTTTCAGCAACTTGTACTTTAGTCTCTGCTCCTTGCTTTTTTAGTTCCTCCAAAGAGTCATTTATTTTCCCAAGTGCTTTAGCAAGTGCTTCGTCAGAAAACATAGTTTTCACTTTTGTCTTTGGGACAGCTGCAGTTCCAGAGGCTCCGGATGCAGAAGCCCTTCTTTGCTTAGAAATATCAATTTTGTATTGTCTGCCAGATCTCAAAGTTGTTTCCTGTGTGTCTCCTTTCTCTTTACCATCTGCCCTAACAAAATCTTACAGTCAAGGTCATTCCCACACTCTTATGCTGTCAGACAAAAGTTCTAAAGTTTTGAAGTCCAATTGTTGCTGAAACTATTCACAAATCCTCTAGAGGGCGCAGAGCGGATTCTTGCATTCAAACCAGTCTCACACTCTACAAAAAAAAAAAAAAAACCCTCAGAGCCCTCAAAGTCCCTTTCAAATGGTTTTAAAAAGATCCAAAGCAATACTGTCCTGCATAAGTCTTTACAGTGCAACAAAGTAAAGTGTTTCTAAGTTGAGAGTTACCAAAGTCAGTGTCTCAGTTACTGATATGGAAGGAAGGGGGGGTACCTTTCTCGGCCCCTCCACCAGCACCAGTGGACCCGAGGCGATGACCTCGACGGTTCCCCAACCCCTCAAACCCCCACACTGTCGCACAAGCACCACACTGCACCCTAGTCCTGTAAATAAAGGACTTTTTCCCTCTCTCTATACGGGCGAAATAAGCCCACTATCTTTCTTAAAGCTTCCCTCTCGCTCCATTTCTAACGTGGGTAGACCGTGTCAGATTGTATCCCCATTGACTATAATGGCCGCGCTTTGGCCAATCAGCACCGTGCATTTGCCGTGCAGAGGTAGCTCAGCTAGCTCTGCACGCCTCATTTAACCTCTTGACAAGTTGCTGACAGCTCCCCGCTGGGGGAACAATGGAACTGAAACCCAAGTTGCAACAATGGAATTGAAACTCCTGGACCCCTGACAGTATCAAGAACTGCAACAATGTATCTATTCACTTCCGACTTTGATTAATAATATCAGAATGGACTTGAAATGAGCTAAAACTTCTAAAATTCATATAAAATCAACCATAGCACCGATTTCCTTCGTTCTGGTGTCAATCGACTCAGCCTTTTCAGGACTCTACGACACCCCACTTGCTTCCATAATCCCCTGAGCGGCAAGTCACGTACTCAGGAAGGCCCTAATCCTGTCAGATCGTTCTGCCAAACCCTTCCTCCGGGCAATGCCAGGTGGCAGACGGTGCATATCTGGACTATTGTTTTATCATCACCGGTACTCAGGAAGTGCTTATCTATGTATATCTCCTACTCCGCACACTACCCCTCCCTTCCCTGAAATGCTAATGTGTGTAACCCCACCTTCCCGTAACATATTCATGATGTAAGTTGTCAAACCCAACCTTCCCATAATGTATTCATGACGTTTCTTGCACTGTATTCTGGGACTTGGAGGGAACTTTTAAAAGTTGGTGTCACCCCTTTCTCGGGGTTCAATCTCTCCTTGAACCTGTTGCGCAATAAACCTTGGATCTCCGCATCTTGCTCCTGTGTCCGGCTGAGCTCATTTTTCCGCTAGGACCCGCGGACTTAGTCCGACGAGCCGGGAGGCTGAGCCGACTCGCACCCGGAATTTTTCCGTAACAGTTACTTTTTTACCTTCATGTAGCAACAGTCCTTAGCCGGTTTTCTTTTCTCCGGCAGTCCGATCCCAGGTTTAAGAGCAGCGGTATACAGTCCAAATTCTTTTAAAAAGCAGGGAAGTACTGTAAAGTTTTCTTCCCCCCCTCTCCTGCCTTCGGGGGGGGGGGAGTTCTTTTTCCTTTTTAACGGTGGATTCCTTAACTCCCACCAGTCTCCTGTATAGGGTTACAGCTTAGATGTCTTTTGCTTTAATCTTACTGCAGAACGGAAAGCAGACTTCCTTTTTAGTGCTTGTCCGTCTCGGTGCCCAATTTCTTCAATTTTAGCGTCCAATTAATCTTTAAAGTTTAATCCTACTCACGGAAAGTTGTTTCTTGTTAGTCCAATTCTCAGAAAGAAATCAGCGCTCTCCGCTAATGGCGACGCGGCTTCACTTCGTAGGCTGGGTGAAAACGACTCTCAGCACCGCGCCGCACACCCTCAGCTGTTCCGTAGCCTTTAAAAAGACTCCTTCACAGCGTTGGGGGAGCGCAATGGTGCCCACCGAGTCTCCGGTTCACAGGCTTCGCGCCTGTGATTTTTAAGGGTCCCCGCTCCGCCGTAGCCGCAGGACCCGAACCCACGAAGCAGATCTCCCTCGGGAACTCCGGGAGAAATCCGCCATTAAGCACTGGCGCTGACCGGACCTCTGCCAGTGCCGCTGGTGCCTCCACAGCCTGAGCCTCTACTGCCTGGGCCTCTGTCGCTGCCTCCGCTGCCTCCGCTGCCTGGGTGTCTGTCGCCTGGGCCTCTGCCGCTGCCGCAGCTGCCTCCGCTCCCAGAGCCCCTACCGCCTGGGCCTCTGCCGTTGCCACTGGTTCTTTCTCCGCAAGAGCCTCTACTGACTGGGCCTCTGCCGGTGCTGCTGGTGCCTCCGCAGCCCCAGCCTCTACTGCCTGGGCCTCTGCCACTTCCGCTGCTGCCTCTGCCGCCAGAATCTTTACCGCCTGGACCCTTGCTGCTGAAGCTGGTGCCTACGCAGCCCGAGCCTCTACCGCCTGGGCCTCTACCGATGTAGCTGGTGCCTCGGCAGCCTGAGTCTCTACTGCCTGGGCCTCTGCCGCTATTGCTGGTTCCGCCGATGCCCAGGCTGCATCGCCTGGAGCTCTGCAGCTGCCGATGGTGCCTTGGCAGCGTAAGCTTCTTCCTCCTGTGGCTCTGCCGCTTCCGCTGGTTCCTCCACCTCCCAGGCTGCATCGCCTGGACCTCTGCTGCTGCCGGTGGTGCTTCCACTGCAAGAACCTCTACCACCTGGGCCTCTGCTGCTGCTGCCTCCGCAGCCTGAGTTTCTACCGCCTGGGTCTCTGCAGCTGCCCCTGGTGCCTCTGCAGCCCGAGTCTCTACCGCCTGGGCCCCTGCCGCTTCCGCAGCCCGAGCCTCTACCGCCTGGGCTTAAGGCCACTGTGGCTGGAGGCGCCGCCGCCGGAGCCTCTACCGCCTGGGCCTCTGCCACTGCCGCCTCCACCGCCAGAGCCCCTACCGCCTGGGCCCCTGCGGCTGCCGCTGGTCCTTCCGCCGCCAGAGCCCCGACCGCCTGGTACTTCCTGGTGCCACTGGTGCCTCCACAGCCTTAGCCTCTACTGCCTGGGCCTCTGCCACCAGAGTCTCTACCGTCTGGGCCCTTGCCGCTGCTGCACCGGAAACCCGAGCCTCTACCGCCTAGGCCTCTACCGGTGCTGCTGGTGCCTCCGCAGCCCGAGCCACTACCGCCCGGGCCCCTGCCGGTGCCGCATCCGCTGCCCGAACCTCTACCGCCTGGGCCTCTACCGGTGCTGCTGGTGCCTCCGCAGCCCGAGCCACTACCGCCCAGGCCTCTGCCGGTGCCGCTGGTGCCTCCACAGCCTGAGCCTCTACTGCCTGGGCCTCTGCCGCCGTGGCTGCTGCCTCCGCCGCCTGGGTCTCTGTCGCCTGGGCCTCTGCCGCTGTCGCAGCTGCCTCCGCAGCCCGAGCCTCTACCGCCTGGGCCTCTACCACTGCCGCTGGTGCCTCTGCCGCCACAGCCTCTACCGCCTGGGCCTTTGCTGCTGCTGCTGTTGCCCCCACCACCAGAGCCTCTGACGCCTGGGTCTCTGCTGCTGCTGCCTCCGCCACCAGAGCCCCTACCGCCTGGGCCTCTGCCGCTGCCGCTGGTTCTTCCGCCGCCACAGCCTCTACCGCCTAGGCCTCTACCGGTGCTGCTGGTGCCTCTGCAGCCAGAGCCTCTACCGCCTGGGCCTCTGCCGCCAGAGCCTCTACCGCCTGGGCCTCTGCCGCTGACGTTGGTGCCTCTGCTGCTGGAGCCTTTACTGCCTGGGCCCTTGCTGCTGCCGCTGGTGCCTCCACAGCCTGAGCCTCTACTGCCTGGGCCTCTGCCGTTGCCGCTGGTGGCTCCGCCGCCAGAGCGACTACCGCCTGGGCCCTTGCCGCTGCCGCTAGTGCTTCCGCCGCCCGAGCCTCTACCGCCTACGCCTCTGCCGGTGCCGCTGGTGCCTCCGCAGCCCGAGCCTCTACCGCCTGGACCCTTGCCGCTGCCGCTGGTGCCTTCGCAGCCCGAGCCTCTACCGCCTGAGCCTCTGCCACTGCTGCTGGTGCCTCCGAAGCCCGAGCCGCTACCGCCTAGGCCTCTGCCGCTGCCACTGGTGCCTCCGCAGCCCGAGCCTCTGCCGCCTGGGCCTCTGCCGGTGCCGTCGGTGCCTCCGCAGCCTGACTCTCTACTGCCTGGGCCTCTGCCACTTCTGCTGCTGCCTCCGCTGCCAGAACCTCTACCGCCTGGACCCATGCCGCTGCCGCTGGTGCCTCCGGCGCCTGAGCCTCTACCGCCTGGGCCCTTGCTGCTGCCGCTGCTGCCTCCGCATCCCGAGCCTAGGCCTCTGCCGGTGCCGCTGCTGCCTCTGCAGCCCGAGCCTCTACCGCCTGGGCCTCTGCCACTGCTGCCTCCGCAGCCCGAGCCTCTACCGCCTGGGCCTCTGCCACTGCCGCTGGTGCCTCCGCAGCCCGAGCCGCTACCGCCTGGGCCTCTGCCTCTGCCTCTGGTGCCTCTACTGCCTGGGCCTCTCCCAGTGCCGCTGGTGCCTCCGGCACCAGTAGAGCAGCGGCAAGGGCCCAGTTCAGTAAAGTTCAGTATTTTGTCTCTCTCCTCCTTTGATCTCAAAGTTATTAAACAATCTCTCGCTCTGTTCTTCCTCTGCCTTGTTCCCAGTCTGAATGCACTCTCTATCTTAAATTCTTCCTTGTCCAGCTCCTGCTTCCAAAAGTCAGAAAATTCTTTTGTCAAAAAGTCCACCAAGTTGTCTCCTTCACTTTCCGGCACAAGTCTAATTCTTAAATTCCTCTCCTTCCGTTGCATCTCCAGCATAGACAGTGCCAAATCATGCTCATCCAGTTTCTTGAACACCGGTGGAAACTTTCCCTCAGCAGCAGTTGCAATTTCTTTAGCATCCTCAGCTATCTTTCGCGTAGTAGATGATTCCTCCAGTAATTTTCCAATTGCTTCTGCATTAGAGTTCACTTTTTTCCCAAGGTCAGTTATACTTTTTGTATTTAAATCAATTTTCCCCGAGATTTCTTCAATTTTCTTATTTGTTTCAGCAACTTGTACTTTAGTCTCTGCTCCTTGCTTTTTTAGTTCCTCCAAAGAGTCATTTATTTTCCCAAGTGCTTTAGCAAGTGCTTCGTCAGAAAACATAGTTTTCACTTTTGTCTTTGGGACAGCTGCAGTTCCAGAGGCTCCGGATGCAGAAGCCCTTCTTTGCTTAGAAATATCAATTTTGTATTGTCTGCCAGATCTCAAAGTTGTTTCCTGTGTGTCTCCTTTCTCTTTACCATCTGCCCTAACAAAATCTTACAGTCAAGGTCATTCCCACACTCTTATGCTGTCAGACAAAAGTTCTAAAGTTTTGAAGTCCAATTGTTGCTGAAACTATTCACAAATCCTCTAGAGGGCGCAGAGCGGATTCTTGCATTCAAACCAGTCTCACACTCTACAAAAAAAAAAAAAAAACACCCTCAGAGCCCTCAAAGTCCCTTTCAAATGGTTTTAAAAAGATCCAAAGCAATACTGTCCTGCATAAGTCTTTACAGTGCAACAAAGTAAAGTGTTTCTAAGTTGAGAGTTACCAAAGTCAGTATCTCAGTTACTTTTTTACCTTCATGTAGCAACAGTCCTTAGCCGGTTTTCATTTCTCCGGCAGTCCGATCCCAGGTTTAAGAGCAGCGGTATACAGTCCAAATTCTTTTAAAAAGCAGGGAAGTACTGTAAAGTTTTCTTCCCCCCCTCTCCTGCCTTCGGGGGGGGGGGAGTTCTTTTTCCTTTTTAACGGTGGATTCCTTAACTCCCACCAGTCTCCTGTATAGGGTTACAGCTTAGATGTCTTTTGCTTTAATCTTACTGCAGAACGGAAAGCAGACTTCCTTTTTAGTGCTTGTCCGTCTCGGTGCCCAATTTCTTCAATTTTAGCATCCAATTAATCTTTAAAGTTTAATCCTACTCACGGAAAGTTGTTTCTTGTTAGTCCAATTCTCAGAAAGAAATCAGCGCTCTCTGCTAATGGCGACGCGGCTTCACTTCGTAGGCTGGGTGAAAACGACTCTCAGCACCGCGCCGCACACCCTCAGCTGTTCCGTAGCCTTTAAAAAGACTCCTTCACAGCGTTGGGGGAGCGCAATGGTGCCCACCGAGTCTCCGGTTCACAGGCTTCGCGCCTGTGATTTTTAAGGGTCCCCGCTCCGCCGTAGCCGCAGGACCCGAACCCACGAAGCAGATCTCCCTCGGGAACTCCGGGAGAAATCCGCCATTAAGCACTGGCGCTGACCGGACCTCTGCCAGTGCCGCTGGTGCCTCCACAGCCTGAGCCTCTACTGCCTGGGGCTCTGTCGCTGCCTCCGCTGCCTCCGCTGCCTGGGTCTCTGTCGCCTGGGCCTCTGCCGCTGCCGCAGCTGCCTCCGCTCCCAGAGCCCCTACCGCCTGGGCCTCTACCACTGCCGCTGGTGCCTCTGCCGCCAGAGCCTCTACCGCCTGGGCCTTTGCTGCTGCTGCTGTTGCCTCCACCACCAGAGCCTCTGCCGCCTGGGTCTCTGCTGCTGCTGCCTCCGCCGCTAGAGCACCTACCGCCTGGGCCTCTGCCGCTGCCGCTGGTTCTTCCGCCGCCACAGCCTCTACCGCCTAAGCCTCTACCGGTGCTGCTGGTGCCTCTGCAGCCAGAGCCTCTACCGCCTGGGCCTCTGCCGCAAGAGCCTCTACCGCCTGGGGCCTTGCGGCTGCCGCTGCTGCTTCCGCCGCCAGAGCCTCTACCGCCTAGGCCTCTACCGGTGCTGCTGGTGCCTCTGCAGCCTGAGCCTCTACTGCCTGGGCCTCTGCCGCCAGAGCCCCTACCGCCTGGGCCTCTGCCGCTGCAGCTGGTTCTTCCGCCGCCACAGCCTCTACCGCCTGGGCCTCTGCCGCTGTCGTTGGTGCCTCCGCAGCCCCAGTCTCTACCGCCTGGGCCCTTGCCGCTGCCGTTGGTGCTTCCGCCGCCTGAGCCTCTACCGCCGAGGCCTCTGCCGGTGCCGCTGGTGCCTCTGCAGCCTAAGCCTCTATCGCCTTGGCCTAAGGCCACTGCCGCTGGTGGCGCCGCCGCCGGAGCCTCTACCGCCTGGGCCTCTGCCACTGCCGCCTCCGCCGCCAGAGCCCCTACCGCCTGGGCCCCTGCCGCTGTCGCTGGTCCTTCCGCCGCCAGAGCCTCGACCGCCTGGTACTTACTGGTGCCACTGGTGCCTCCACAGCCTTAGCCTCTACTGCCTGGACCTCTGCCACCAGAGTCTCTACCGTCTGGGCCCTTGCCGCTGCTGCATCCGCAGCCCGAGCCTCTACCGCCTGGGCCTCTACCGGTGCTGCTGGTGCCTCCGCAGCCCGAGCCACTACCGCCCGGGCCTCTGCCGGTGCCGCTGGTGCCTCCACAACCTGGGCCTCTACTGCCTAGGCCTCTGTCGCTGCCGCTGCTGCCTCCGCCGCCTGGGTCTCTGTCGCCTGGGCCTCTGCCGCTGCCGCAGCTGCCTCCGCTGCCAGAGCCCCCACTGCCTGGGCCTCTGCCATTGCCGCTGGTGCTTCCACCGCCAGAGCCTCTGCTGCCTGGGCCTCTGCCACTGCCGCTGGTGCCTCTACCGCCAGAGTCTCTTCCGCCTGGGCCTCTGCCGCTGCCCCAGCTGCCTCCGCTGCCAGAGCCTCTACTGACTGGGCCTCTGCCGGTGCTGCTGGTGCCTCCGCAGCCCCAGCCTCTACTGCCTGGGCCTCTGACGCTTCCGCTGCTGCCTCTGCCGCCAGAATCTTTACCGCCTGGACCCTTGCCGCTGAAGCGGGTGCCTACGCAGCCCGAGCCTCTACCGCCTGGGCCTCTGCCGGTGTCGCTGGTGCCTCGGCAGCCTGAGCCTCTACTGCCTGGGCCTCTGCCGCTATTGCTGGTTCCGCCGATGCCCAGGCTGCATCGCCTTGAGCTCTGCAGCTGCCGATGGTGTCTTGGCAGCGTAAGCTTCTTCCTCCTGTGGCTCTGCCACTTAAGCTGGTTTCTCCACCTCCCAGGCTGCATCGCCTGGACCTCTGCTGCTGCCGGTGGTGCTTCCACTGCCAGAACCTCTACCACCTGGGCCTCTGCTGCTGCTGCCTCCGCAGCCTGAGTCTCTACCGCCTGGGTCTCTGCAGCTGCCCCTGGTGCCTCTGCAGCCCGAGTCTCTACCGCCTGGGCCCCTGCCGCTTCCGCAGCCCGAGCCTCTACCGCCTGGGCGTCTGCCGGTGTCGCTGGTGCCTCCGCCACCTGAGCCTCTACCGCCTGGGCCCTTGCTGCTGCCGCTGGTGCTTTCGCCGCCAGAGCCTCGGCTGCCGGGGCTCTGCCAAGGCCGCTGGTGCCTCCGAAGCCTGAACCTCTGCCACCTGGTTCTCTGTAGCTGCTGCTGGTGCTTCCGCCGCCACAGCCTCTACCACCTGGGCCCTTGCCGCTGCCGTTTTTTGCTTCCGCCGCCCGAGCCTCTACCGCCTAGGCCTCTGCCGGCAGTAGCGGCTCTGGCGGCGGAGGCACCAGCGGCAGTGGCAGAGGCCCAGGCGGTAGAAGCTCAGGCTGCAGAGGTTCCAGCGGCCGCGGCAGAAGCCCAGGCGGTAGAGGCTCGGATTGCGGAGGCAGCAGCGGCACCGGCAGAGGCCTAGGCTCGGGATGCGGAGGCAGCAGCGGCAGCAGCAAGGGCCCAGGCGGTAGAGGCTCAGGCTGCGGAGGCACCAGCGGCAGCGGCATGGGTCCAGGCGGTAGTGGTTCTGGCAGCGGAGGCAGCACCGGTAGAGGCCTAGGTGGTAGAGGATGTGGTGGCCCTTGCCGCTGCCGCTGGTGCCTCCGCCGCCAGAGCCTCTACCGCCTGGGCCTTTGCTATTGCTGCTGTTGCTTCCACCACCAGAGCCTCTGCCGCCTTGGTCTCTGCCGCCAGAGCCTCTACCGCCTGGGGCCTTGTGGCTGCCGCTGGTGCTTCCGCCGCCAGAGCCCCTACCGCCTGGGCCTCTGCCGCTGGTTCTTCCGCCGCCAGAGCGACTACCGCCTGGACCCTTGCCGGTGCCGCTGGTGCCTCCGCAGCCCGAGCCTCTACCGCCTGAGCCTCTGCCACTGCTGCTGGTGCCTCCACAGCCAGAGCCGCTACCGCCTAGGCCTCTGCCGCTGCTACTGGTGCCTCCGCAGCCCGAGCCTCTGCCGCCTGGGCCTCTGCCGGTGCCGTTGGTGCCTCCGCAGCCTGACCCTCTACCGCCTGGTCCTCTGCCGCTGCCTCTGGTTCCTCTACCGCCTGGGCCTCTGCCACTGCCGCTGGTGCTTCCACCGCCAGAGCCTCTACCACCTGGGCCTCTGCTGCTGTCGTTGGTGCCTCCGCAGCCCCAGTCTCTACCGCTTGGGCCCTTGCCGCTGCCGCTGGTGCCTCCGCCGCCAGAGCCTCTACCGCCTGGGCCTTTGCTGCTGCTGCTGTTGCCTCCGCCACGAGAGCCTCTGCCCCCTGGGTCTCTGCTGGCGCCGCCTCTACCGTCTGGGCCTCTGCCACTGCCACTGGTGCCTCCACCGCGGTGCCTCTACCGCCTGGGACCTTGCTTCTGCCACTGGTGCCTCCGCATCCCGAGCCTATACTGCATGGGCGTCTGCCACTGGTGCCTCTGCAGCCTGAGCCTTTACCGCCTGGGCCTTTGACGCTGTCGTTTGTGCCTCCGCAGCCCCAGTCTCTACCGATGGGGCCCTTGCCACTGCCGCTGCCTCCGCCAGAGCCACTACCGCCTGGGCCTCTACGCCTGGTGCCTCCGCAGCCTGAGCCTCTACCGCCTGGGGCCTCTGCCACTGCCGCTGGTGCCTCTACCGCCAGAGTCTCTTCCGCCTGGGCCTCTGCCGCTGCCCCAGCTGCCTCCGCTGCCAGAGCCTCTACTGACTGGGCCTCTGCCGGTGCTGCTGGTGCCTCCGCAGCCCCAGCCTCTACTGCCTGGGCCTCTGACGCTTCCGCTGCTGCCTCTGCCGCCAGAATCTTTACCGCCTGGACCCTTGCTGCTGAAGCGGGTGCCTACGCAGCCCGAGCCTCTACTGCCTGGGCCTCTGCCGGTGTCGCTGGTGCCTCGGCAGCCTGAGCCTCTACTGCCTGGGCCTCTGCCGCTATTGCTGGTTCCGCCGATGCCCAGGCTGCATCACCTTGAGCTCTGCAGCTGCCGATGGTGTCTTGGCAGCGTAAGCTTCTTCCTCCTGTGGCTCTGCCGCTTAAGCTGGTTTCTCCACCTCCCAGGCTGCATCGCCTGGACCTCGGCTGCTGCCGGTGGTGCTTCCACTGCCAGAACCTCTACCACCTGGGCCTCTGCTGCTGCTGCCTCCGCAGCCTGAGTCTCTACCGCCTGGGTCTCTGCAGCTGCCCCTGGTGCCTCTGCAGCCCGAGTCTCTACCGCCTGGGCCCCTGCCGCTTCCGCAGCCCGAGCCTCTACCGCCTGGGCGTCTGCCGGTGTCGCTGGTGCCTCCGCCACCTGAGCCTCTACCGCCTGGGCCCTTGCTGCTGCCGCTGGTGCTTTCGCCGCCAGAGCCTCGGCTGCCGGGGCTCTGCCAAGGCCGCTGGTGCCTCCGAAGCCTGAACCTCTGCCACCTGGTTCTCTGTAGCTGCTGCTGGTGCTTCCGCCGCCACAGCCTCTACCACCTGGGCCCTTGCCGCTGCCGTTTTTTGCTTCCGCCGCCCGAGCCTCTACCGCCTAGGCCTCTGCCGGCAGTAGCGGCTCTGGCGGCGGAGGCACCAGCGGCAGTGGCAGAGGCCCAGGCGGTAGAAGCTCAGGCTGCGGAGGTTCCAGCGGCCGCGGCAGAAGCCCAGGCGGTAGAGGCTCGGATTGCGGAGGCAGCAGCGGCACCGGCAGAGGCCTAGGCTCGGGATGCGGAGGCAGCAGCGGCAGCAGCAAGGGCCCAGGCGGTAGAGGCTCAGGCTGCGGAGGCACCAGCGGCAGCGGCATGGGTCCAGGCGGTAGTGGTTCTGGCAGCGGAGGCAGCACCGGTAGAGGCCTAGGTGGTAGAGGATGTGGTGGCCCTTGCCGCTGCCGCTGGTGCCTCCGCCGCCAGAGCCTCTACCGCCTGGGCCTTTGCTATTGCTGCTGTTGCTTCCACCACCAGAGCCTCTGCCGCCTGGGTCTCTGCCGCCAGAGCCTCTACCGCCTGGGGCCTTGTGGCTGCCGCTGGTGCTTCCGCCGCCAGAGCTCCTACCGCCTGGGCCTCTGCCGCTGGTTCTTCCGCCGCCAGAGCGACTACCGCCTGGACCCTTGCCGGTGCCGCTGGTGCCTCCGCAGCCCGAGCCTCTACCGCCTGAGCCTCTGCCACTGCTGCTGGTGCCTCCACAGCCAGAGCCGCTACCGCCTAGGCCTCTGCCGCTGCTACTGGTGCCTCCGCAGCCCGAGCCTCTGCCGCCTGGGCCTCTGCCGGTGCCGTTGGTGCCTCCGCAGCCTGACCCTCTACCGCCTGGTCCTCTGCCGCTGCCTCTGGTTCCTCTACCGCCTGGGCCTCTGCCACTGCCGCTGGTGCTTCCACCGCCAGAGCCTCTACCACCTGGGCCTCTGCTGCTGTCGTTGGTGCCTCCGCAGCCCCAGTCTCTACCGCTTGGGCCCTTGCCGCTGCCGCTGGTGCCTCCGCCGCCAGAGCCTCTACCGCCTGGGCCTTTGCTGCTGCTGCTGTTGCCTCCGCCACGAGAGCCTCTGCCCCCTGGGTCTCTGCTGGCGCCGCCTCTACCGTCTGGGCCTCTGCCACTGCCACTGGTGCCTCCACCGCGGTGCCTCTACCGCCTGGGACCTTGCTTCTGCCACTGGTGCCTCCGCATCCCGAGCCTCTACTGCATGGGCGTCTGCCGCGGCCACTGGTGCCTCTGCAGCCTGAGCCTTTACCGCCTGGGCCTTTGACGCTGTCGTTTGTGCCTCCGCAGCCCCAGTCTCTACCGATGGGGCCCTTGCCACTGCCGCTGCCTCCGCCAGAGCCACTACCGCCTGGGCCTCTACGCCTGGTGCCTCCGCAGCCTGAGCCTCTACCGCCTGGGGCCTTGTGGCTGCCGCTGGTGCTTCCGCCGCCAGAGCCCCTACCGCCTGGGCCTCTGCCACTACCGCTGGTGCCTCTGCAGCCTGAGCCTCTACCGCCTGGGCCTTTGACGCTGTCGTTTCTGCCTCCGCAGCCCCAGTCTCTACCGATGGGGCCCTTGCCACTGCCGCTGCCTCCGACAGAGCCACTACCGCCTGGGCCTCTACGCCTGGTGCCTCCGCAGCCTTAGCCTCTACCGCCTGGGCCCTTGCTTCTGCCGCTGGTGCCTCCGCATCCCGAGCCTCTACCGCCTGGGCCTCTGCCGGAGTCGCTGGTGCCTCCAAAGCCCAAGACGTTACCGCCTGGGCCTCTGCCGCTGCCTCTGCTGCCTCTACAGCCTGGGCCTCTGCCACTGCCGCTGGTGCCTCCGCCACCAGAGCCTCTACGGCCTGGGCCCTTGCCGCTGCTGCTGGTGCTTCCGCCGCCAGAGCCTGTCCCACCTGGGCCTCTGCTGCTGTCATTGGTGGCTCCGCAGCCCCAGTCTCTACCGCTTGGGCCCTTGCCGCTGCCGCTGGTGCCTCCGCAGCCCGAACCTCTACCGCCTGGGCCCTTGCTGCTGCCGCTGGTGCCTCCGCAGCCCGAACCTCTACCGCCTGGGCCTCTGCCGGAGCCGCTGGTGCCTCCACAGCCAGAGCCTCTAATGCCTGGGCCTCTGCCGTTGCCGCTGGTGCCTCCACAGCCAGAGCCTCTACTGCCTGGGCCTCTGCCACTGCCACTGCCGCCTCCACCGTGGTGCTTCTACCGCCTGGGCCCTTGCTTCTGCCGCTGGTGCCTCCGCAGCCCGAACCTCTACCGCCTGGGCCTCTCCCGGAGTCGCTGGTGCCTCCAAAGCCAGAGCCGCTACCGCCTGGGCCTCTGCCACTGCCGCTGGTGTCTCCGCAGCCCAAGCCGTTACCGCCTGGGCCTCTGCCGCTGCCTCTGCTGCCTCTACAGCCTGGGCCTCTGCCACTGCCGCTGGTGCCCCCGCCGCCAGAGCCTCTACCGCCTGGGCCCTTGCCGCTGCTGCTGGTGCTTCCGCCGCCAGAGCCTCTACCACCTGGGCCTCTGCTGCTGTCATTGGTGGCTCCGCAGCCCCAGTCTCTACCGCTTGGGCCCTTGCCGCTGCCGCTGGTGCCTCCGCAGCCCGAACCTCTACCGCCTGGGCCCTTGCTGCTGCCGCTGGTGCCTCCGCAGCCCGAACCTCTACCGCCTGGGCCTCTGCCGGAGCCGCTGGTGCCTCCACAGCCAGAGCCTCTACTGCCTGGGCCTCTGCCGTTGCCGCTGGTGCCTCCACAGCCAGAGCCTCTACTGCCTGGGCCTCTGCCACTGCCACTGGTGCCTCCACCGCGGTGCTTCTACCGCCTGGGCCCTTGCTTCTGCCGCTAGTGCCTCCGCATCCCCAGCCTCTACCGCCTGGGCCTCTGCCGGAGCCGCTGGTGCCTCCACAGCCAGAGCCTCTACTGCCTGGGCCTCTGCCGTTGCCGCTGGTGCCTCCACTGCCAGAGTCTCTACCGCCTGGGCCTTTGCTGCTGTCACTGTTGCCTCCGAAACCAGAGCCTCTGTCGCCTGGGACTCTGCCACTGCCGCTGGTGCCTCCGCAGCCCGAGCCTCTACCGCCTGGGCCTCCGCCACTGCCGCTGGTGCCTCCGCAGCCCAAGCCGCTACCGCCTGGGCCTCTGCCGCTGCCTCTGGTGCCTCTATAGCCTGGGCCTCTGCCACTGCCGCTGGTGCCCCCGCCGCCAGAGCCTCTACCGCCTGGGCCCTTGCCGCTGCTGGTGGTGCTTCCGCCGCCAGAGCCTGTACCACCTGGCCCTCTGCTGCTGTCGTTGGTGCCTCCGCAGCCCCAGTCTCTACCGCTTGCGCCCTTGCCGCTGCCGCTGGTGCCTCCGCCACCAGAGCCTCTACCACCTGGGCCTCTGCTGCTGCCCCTGGTGCCTCTGCAGCCCGAGTCTCTACCGCCTGGGCCCCTGCCGCTTCCGCCGCCAGAGTCCCTACCGCCTGGGCCTCTGCCCCTGGTTCTTCCGCCGCCAGAGCGACTACCGCCTAGGCCTCTGCTGGTGCCTCCTCCACAGCCCGAGCGTCTGCTGCCGGGGCCTCTGCCGCTGCCGCTGGTGCCTCCGCAGCCTGACCCTCTACCACCTTCACCCTTGCCACTGGTGCCTCCGCAGCCCGAACTTCTACCGCCTGGGTCGTTGCTGCTGCCGCTGGTGCTTCCGCCGCCAGAGCCTCTACCGCCTGGGCCTCTGCCACTGCCGCTGGTGCCTCCGCTGCCCGAGCCGCTACCGCCTGGGCCTCTGCCACTGCCTCTGGTGCCTCTACCGCCTGGGCCTCTGCCACTGCCGCTGGTGCCTCCGCCACCAGAGCCTCTACCGCCTGGGCCCTTGCCGCTGCCGCTGGTGCTTCCGCCGCCAGAGCCTCTACCACCTGGGCCTCTGCTGCTGTCGTTGGTGCCTCCGCAGCCCCAGTCTCTACCGCTTGGGCCCTTGCCGCTGCCGCTGGTGCCTCCGCCGCCAGAGCCTCTACCGCCTGGGCCTTTGCTGCTGCTGCTGTTGCCTCCGCCACCAGAGCCTCTGCCGCCTGGGCCTCTGCCGCTGTCATTGGTGCCTCTGCAGCCCCAGTCTCTACCGCCGGGGCCCTTGCCGCTGCCGTTGGTGCTTCCGCTGCCAGAGCCCCTACCGCCTGGGCCTCTGCCGCTGCCTCTGGTGCCTCTGCAGCCTGGGCCTCTGCCACTTCCGCTGGTGCCTCCGCCGCCAAAGCCTCTACCGCCTGGGCCTCTGCTGCTGCTGCCTCCGCAGCCTGAGTCTCTACCGCCTGGGTCTCTGCAGCTGCCCCTGGTGCCTCTGCAGCCCGAGTCTCTACCGCCTGGGCCCCTGCCGCTTCCGCCGCCAGAGTCCCTACCGCCTAAACCTCTGCCGCTGCCGCTGGTTCTTCCGCCGCCAGAGCGACTACCGCCTAGGCCTCTGCCGGTGCCTCCTCCGCAGCCCGAGCGTCTGCTGCCGGGGCCTCTGCCGCTGCCGCGGGTGCCTCCGCAGCCTGACCCTCTACCGCCTTCACCCTTGCCGCTGGTGCCTCCGCAGCCCGAACTTCTACCGCCTGGGTCGTTGCTGCTGCCGCTGGTGCTTCCGCCGCCAGAGCCTCTACCGCCTGGGCCTCTGCCACTGCCGCTGGTGCCTCCGCTGCCCAAGCCGCTACCGCCTGGGCCTCTGCCGCTGACTCTGGTGCCTCTACCGCCTGGGCCTCTGCCACTGCCGCTGGTGCCTCCGCCGCCAGAGCCTCTACCGCCTGGGCCCTTGCCGCTGCCGCTGGTGCTTCCGCCGCCAGAGCCTCTACCACCTGGGCCTCTGCTGCTGTCGTTGGTGCCTCCGCAGCCCCAGTCTCTACCGCTTGGGCCCTTGCCGCTGCCACTGGTGCCTCCGCCGCCAGAGCCTCTACAGCCTGGGCCTTTGCTGCTGCTGCTGTTGCCTCCGCCACCAGAGCCTCTGCCGCCTGGGCCTCTGCCGCTGTCATTGGTGCCTCTGCAGCCCCAGTCTCTACCGCCGGGGCCCTTGCCGCTGCCGTTGGTGCTTCCGCTGCCAGAGCCCCTACCGCCTGGGCCTCTGCCGCTGCCTCTGGTGCCTCTACAGCCTGGGCCTCTGCCACTGCCGCTGGTGCCCCCGCCGCCAGAGCCTCTACCGCCTGGGCCCTTGCCGCTGCTGGTAGTGCTTCCGCCGCCAGAGCCTCTACCGCCTGGCCCTCTGCTGCTGTCGTTGGTGCCTCCGCAGCCCCAGTCTCTACCGCTTGGGCCCTTGCCGCTGCCGCTGGTGCCTCCGCCGCCAGAGCCTCTACCGCCTGGGCCTTTGCTATTGCTGCTGTTGCTTCCACCACCATAGCCTCTGCCGCCTGGGTCTCTGCCGCCAGAGCCTCTACCGCCTGGGGCCTTGTGGCTGCCGCTGCTGCTTCCGCCGCCAGAGCCCCTACCGCCTGGGCCTCTGCCGCTGCCGCTGGTTCTTCCGCCGCCAGAGCGACTACCGCCTGGACCCTTGTCGGTGCCGCTGGTGCCTCCGCAGCCCGAGCCTCTACCGCCTGAGCCTCTGCCACTGCTACTCGTGCCTCCGCAGTCCGAGCCTCTGCCGCCTGGGCCTCTGCCGGTGCCGTTGGTGCCTCCGCAGCCTGAGTCTCTACTGCCGGGGCCTCTGCCGCTGCTGCCTCCGCAGCCTGACCCTCTACTGCCTGCACCCTTGCCGCTGGTGCCTCCGCGGCCCGAACCTCTACCGCCTGGGCCGTTGCTGCTGCCGCTGGTGCTTCTGCCGCCAGAGCCTCTATCGCCTGGGCCTCTGCCACTGCCGCTGGTGCCTCCGCTGCCCAAGCCGCTACCGCCTGGTACTCTGCCGCTGCCTCTGGTGCCTCTACCGCCTGGGCCTCTGCCACTGCCGCTGGTGCTTCCGCCGCCAGAGCCTCTACCACCTGGGCCTCTGCTGCTGTCGTTGGTGCCTCCGCAGCCCCAGTCTCTACCGCTTGGGCCCTTGCCGCTGCCACTGGTGCCTCCGCCGCCATAGCCTCTACCGCCTGGGCCTTTGCTGCTGCTGTTGCCTCCGCCACCAGAGCCTCTGCCGCCTGGGCCTGTGCCGCTGTCATTGGTGCCTCTGCATCCCCAGTCTCTACCGCCGGGGCCCTTGCTGCTGCCGTTGGTGCTTCCGCTGCCAGAGCCCCTACCGCCTGGGCCTCTCCCGCTGCCTCTGGTGCCTCTACAGCCTGGGCCTCTGCCACTGCCGCTGGTGCCCCCGCCGCCAGAGCCTCTACCGCCTGGGCCCTTGCCGCTGCTGGTGGTGCTTCCGCCGCCAGAGCCTCTACCACCTGGCCCTCTGCTGCTGTCGTTGGTGCCTCCGCAGCCCCAGTCTCTACCGCTTGGGCCATTGCCGCTGCCGCTGGTGCCTCCGCCGCCAGAGCCTCTACCGCCTGGGCCTTTGCTATTGCTGCTGTTGCTTCCACCACCAGAGCCTCTGCCGCCTGGGTCTCTGCCGCCAGAGCCTCTACCGCCTGGGGCCTTGTGGCTGCCGCTGGTGCTTCCGCCGCCAGAGCCCCTACCGCCTGGGCCTCTGCCGCTGCCGCTGGTTCTTCCGCCGCCAGAGCGACTACCGCCTGGACCCTTGCCGGTGCCGCTGGTGCCTCCGCAGCCCGAGCCTCTACCGCCTGAGCCTCTGCCACTGCTGCTGGTGCCTCCACAGCCCGAGCCGCTACCGCCTAGGCCTCTGTCGCTTCTACTGGTGCCTCCGCAGTCCGAGCCTCTGCCGCCTGGGCCTCTGCTGGTGCCGTTGGTGCCTCCGCAGCCTGAGTCTCTACTGCCGGGGCCTCTGCCGCTGCTGCCTCCGCAGCCTGACCCTCTACTGCCTGCACCCTTGCCGCTGGTGCCTCCACAGCCCGAACCTCTACCGCCTGGGCCGTTGCTGCTGCCGCTGGTGCTTCTGCCGCCAGAGCCTCTACCGCCTGGGCCTCTGCCACTGCCGCTGGTGCTTCCGCCGCTAGAGCCTCTACCGCCTGGGTCACTGCCGCTGTCGTTGGTGCCTACGCAGCCCCAGTCTCTACCTGGGCCTTTGCTGCTGCCGCTGTTGCCTACGCCACCAGAGCCTCTGCCACCTGGGTCTCTGTCGCCTGGGGTTCTACCGGTGCCGCTGGTGCCTCTGCAGCCTAAGCATCTACCACCTGGGCCTCTGCCACTGCCACTGGTGGCGCCGCAGGAGGAGCCTCTACCGCCTGGGCCTCTGCCACTGCCGCCTCCGCCGCCAGAGCCCCTACCGCCTGGGCCCTTGCCGCTGGTCCTTCCGCCGCCAGAGCCTCGACCGCCTGGTACTTACTGGTG
Source organism: Podarcis raffonei (assembly GCF_027172205.1). NCBI lineage: Eukaryota > Metazoa > Chordata > Lepidosauria > Squamata > Lacertidae > Podarcis > Podarcis raffonei. The sequence continues at coordinate 233,270 of NC_070619.1, read as the reverse complement.
CCACTGGTGCCTCCACAGCCTTAGCCTCTACTGCCTGGGCCTCTGCCACCAGAGTCTCTACCGTCTGGGCCCTTGCCGCTGCTGCATCCGCAGCCCGAGGCACTACCGCCCGGGCCTCTGCCGGTGCTGCTGGTGCCTCCACAGCCTGAGCCTCTACTGCCTGGGCCTCTGCCACTGCCGCTGGTGCCTCCGCCGCCAGAGCCTCTACCGCCTGGGCCTTTGCTGCTGCTGCTGTTGCCTCCACCACCAGAGCCTCTGCCGCCTGGGCCTCTGCCGCCAAAGCCTCTACCGCCTGGGGCCTTGCGGCTGCCGCTGGTGCTTCCGCCGCCAGAGCCCCTACCGCCTGGGCCTCTGCCGCTGCCGCTGGTTCTTCCGCCGCCACAGCCTCTACCGCCTAGACCTCTACCGGTGCTGCTGGTGCCTCCACAGCCTGAGCCTCTACTGCCTGGGCCTCTGCCGCCAGAGCCTCTACCGCCTGGGGCCTTGCGGCTGCCGCTGTTGCTTCCGCCGCTAGAGCCTCTACCGCCTGGGCCTCTGCCGCTGTCGTTGGTGCCTCCGCAGCCCCAGTCTCTACCGCCTGGGCCCTTGCCGCTGCCGTTGGTGCTTCCGCCGCCCGAGCCTCTACCGCCTAGGCCTCTGCCGGTGCCGCTGGTGCCTCTGCAGCCTAAGCCTCTACCGCATGGGCCTAAGGCCACTGCCGCTGCTGGCGCCGCCGCCGGAGCCTCTACCGCCTGGGCCTCTGCCACTGCTGCCTCCGCCGCCAGAGCCCCTACCGCCTGGGCCCCTGCCGCTGTCGCTGGTCCTTCCGCCGCCAGAGCCTCGACCGCCTGGTACTTACTGGTGCCACTGGTGCCTCCACAGCCTTAGCCTCTACTGCCTGGGCCTCTGCCACCAGAGTCTCTACCGTCTGGGCCCCTGCCGCTGCTGCATCCGCAGCCCGAGGCACTACCGCCCGGGACTCATCCAGTGCCGCTGGTGCCTCCACAGCCTGAGCCTCTACTGCCTAGGCCTCTGTCGCTGCTGCCTCCGCCGCCTGGGTCTCTGTCGCCCGGGCCTCTGCCGCTGCCGCAGCTGCCTCCGCTGCCAGAGCCCCTACCGCCTGGGCCTCTACCGTTGCCGCTGGTTCTTTCGCCGCAAGAGCCTCTACTGCCTGGGCCTCTGCCGGTGCTGCTGGTGCCTCCGCAGCCCGAGCCTCTACTGCCTGGGCCTCTGCCGCTGCCGCTGGTGCCTCCGCAGCCAGAGCCTCTACTGCCTGGGCCGTTGCTGCTGCCGCTGGTGCATCCGCCGCCAGAGCCTCTGCTGCCTGGGCCTCTGCCGCTCCCACTGGTGCCTCCGCAGCCCGAGCCTCTACCGCCTGGACCTCTGCCGGTGCCGCTGGTGCCTTTGCAGCCCGAGCTTCTACCGCCTGGGCCCTTGCTGCCGCTGCTGGTGCTTCCGCCGCCAGAGCCTCTGCTGCCTGGGCCTCTACCACTGCCGCTGGTGCCTCTACCGCCACAGTCTCTTCCGCCTGGGATTCTTCCGCTGCCGTTGGTGCTTCTGCCGCCAGAGCCTCTACCGCTTGGGCCTTTGCTGCTGCCACTGTTGCGCCCGTCTCCAGAGCCTCTACCGCCTGGACCTCTGCCGGTGCCGCTGGTGGCGCCGCCGCCGGAGCCTCTACCGCCTGGGCCCTGCCGCTGTGGCTGGTACTTCCGCCGCCAGAGCCTCGACCGCCTGGTACTTACTGGAGCCACTGGTGCCTCCACAGCCTTAGCCTCTACTGCCTGGGCCTCTGCCACCAGAATCTCTACCGTCTGGGCCCTTGCCGCTGCGGCATCCGCAGCCCGAGCCTCTACTGCCTGGGCCTCTACCGGTGCTGCTGGTGCCTCCGCAGCCCGAGCCTCTACCGCCTGGGCCTCTGCCGGTGCCGCTGGTGCCTCCACAGCCTGAGCCTCAACTGCCTGGGCCTCTGCCATTGCCGGTGGTGCCTCCACCGCCATAGCCTATACCGCCTGGGCCTTTGCTGCTGCCGCTGGTGCCTCCGCCACCACAGCCTCTGTCGCCTGGGCACTGCCACTGCAGCTGGTGTCTCCGCCACCAGAGCGACTATCGCCTGGGCCTCTGCCACTTCCGCTGGTGCTTCCGCCGCTAGAGCCTGTACCGCCTGGGGCCTTGCAGCTGCCGCTGGTGCTTCCGCCGCTGGAGCCTCTACCGCCTGGGCCCTTGCCGCTGCTGCTGGTGCTTCCGCCACCAGAGCGACTACCGCCTAGGCCTCTGCCGGTGCCTCCTCCGCAGCCCGAGCCTCTGCTGACGGGGCCTCTGCCGCTGCCGCTGGTGCCTCCGCAGCCTGACCCTCTACCGCCTGCACCCTTGCCGCTGGTGCCTCCGCAGCCCGAACCTCTACCGCCTGGGCCTTTGCCGCTGCCGCTTTTGCTTCCACCGCCGAGTCTCTACCGCCTGGGTTTTACCGGTGCCGCTGGTGCCTCCGCAGCCCGAGCCTCTACCGCGTGGGCCTCTGCCACTGCCGCTGGTGTCTCTGCCTCCAGAGCCTCTCCCGCCTGGGCCTCTGCCGCTGTCATTGGTGCCTCTGCAGCCCCAGTCTCTACCGCCGGGGCCCTTGCCGCTGCCGTTGGTGCTTCCGCTGCCAGAGCCCCTACCGCCTGGGCCTCTGCCGCTGCCTCTGGGGCCTCTACAGCCTGGGCCTCTGCCACTGCCGCTGGTGCCCCCGCCGCCAGAGCCTCTACCGCCTGGGCCCTTGCCGCTGCTGGTGGTGCTTCCGCCGCCAGAGCCTCTACCACCTGGGCCTCTGCTGCTGTCGTTGGTGCCTCCGCAGCCCCAGTCTCTACCGCTTGGGCCCTTGCCGCTGCCGCTGGTGCCTCCGCCGCCAGAGCCTCTACCGCCTGGGCCTTTGCTATTGCTGCTGTTGCTTCCACCACCAGAGCCTCTGCTGCCTGGGTCTCTGCCGCCAGAGCCTCTACCGCCTGGGGCCTTGGGGCTGCCGCTGGTGCCTCTGCCGCCAGAGCCTCTCCCGCCTGGGCCACTGCCGCTGGTGCTTCTGCCGCCAGAGCCTCTACCACCTGGGCCTCTGCCACTGCCACTGGTGCCTCCACCGCGGTGCTTCTACCGCCTGGGCCCTTGCTTCTGCCGCTGGTGCCTCCGCATCCCCAGCCTCTACCGCCTGGGCCTCTGCCGGAGACGCTGGTGCCTCCACAGCCAGAGCCTCTACTGCCTGGGCCTCTGCCGTTGCCGCTGGTGCCTCCACAGCCAGAGCCTCTGCTGCCTGGGCCTCTGCCACTGCCGCTGGTGCCTCTAACGCCAGAGTCTCTTCCGCCTGGGATTCTGCTGCTGCCGTTGGTGCCTCTCCCGCCAGAGCCTCTACCGCTTGGGCCTTTGTTGCTGCCACTGTTGCGCCCGTCTCCAGAGCCTCTGCCTCCTGGGTCTCTGTCGCTGCTGCTGGTGCCGCCGCCGCCAGATCCTCTACCGCCTGGGCCCTTACCGCTGCCCCTGACGCCTCCGCAGCCGAAGCCTCTGCCGCCTAGGCCTCTACCGGTGCTGCTGGTGCCTCCGCAGCCCGAGCCACTACCGCCCAGGCCTCTGTCGCTGCCGCTGCTGCCTCCGCCGCCTGGGTCTCTGTCGCCTGGACCTTTGCCGCTGCCGCAGCTGCCTCCGCTCCCAGAGCCCCTACCGCCTGGGCCTCTGCCGTTGCCACTGGTTCTTTCTCCGCAAGAGCCTCTACTGACTGGGTCTCTGCCGGTGCTGCTGGTGCCTCCGCAGCCCCAGCCTCTACTGCCTGGGCCTCTGCCACTTCCGCTGCTGCCTCTGCCGCCAGAATCTTTACCGCCTGGACCCTTGCCGCTGAAGATGGTGCCTACGCAGCCCGAGCCTCTACCGCCTGGGCCTCTGCCGCTATTGCTGGTTCCGCCGATGCCCAGGCTGCATCGCCTGGAGCTCTGCAGCTGCCGATGGTGCCTTGGCAGCGTAAGCTCCTTCCTCCTGTGGCTCTGCCGCTTCCGCTGGTTCCTCCACCTCCCAGGCTGCATCGCCTGGACCTCTGCTGCTGCCGGTGGTGCTTCCATTGCCAGAACCTCTACCACCTGGGCCTCTGCTGCTGCTGCCTCCGCAGCCTGAGTCTCTACCGCCTGGGTCTCTGCAGCTGCCCCTGGTGCCTCTGCAGCCCGAGTTTCTACCGCCTGGGCCCCTGCCGCTTCCGCAGCCCGAGCCTCTACCGCCTGGGCATCTGCCGGTGTCGCTGGTGCCTCCGCCACCTGAGCCTCTACCGCCTGGGCCCTTGCTGCTGCCGCTGGTGCTTTCGCCGCCAGAGCCTCTGCTGCCGGGGCTCTGCCAAGGCCGCTGGTGCCTCCGAAGCCTGAACCGCTGCCACCTGGTTCTCTGTAGCTGCTGCTGGTGCTTCCGCCGCCACAGCCTCTACCACCTGGGCCTCTGCTGCTGTCGTTGGTGCCTCCGCAGCCTCAGTCTCTACCGCCTGGGGCCTTGCCGCTGCCGTTTTTTGCTTCCGCCGCCTGAACCTCTACCGCCTAGGCCTCTGTCGGTGCCGCTGGTGCCTCTGCAGCCTAAGCCTCTACCGCCTGGGCCTAAGGCCACTGCCGCTGGTGGCGCCGCCGCCGGAGCCTCTACCGCCTGGGCCTCTGCCACTGCCGCCTCCGCCGCCACAGCCTCTACCGCCTGGGCCCCTGCCGCTGCCGCTGGTCCTTCCGCCGCCAGAGCCTCGACCGCCTGGTACTTACTGGTGCCACTGGTGCCTCCACAGCCTTAGCCTCTACTGCCTGGGCCTCTGCCATCAGAGTCTCTACCGTCTGGGCCCTTGCCGCTGCTGCATCCGCAGCCCGAGCCTCTACCGCCTGGGCCTCTACCGCTGTCGTTGGTGCCTCCGCAGCCCCAGTCTCTACCGCCTGGGCCCTTGCTGCTGCCATTGGTGCTTCCGCCGCCCGAGCCTCTACCGCCTAGGCCTCTGCCGGTGCCGCTGGTGCCTCTGCAGCCTAAGCCTCTACCGCCTGGGCGTAAGGCCACTGCCGCTGGTGCCACCGCCGCAGGAGCCTCTACCGTCTGGGCCTCTGCCACTGCCGCCTCCGCCGCCAGAGCCCCTACCGCCTGGGCCCCTGCCGCTGTCGCTGGTCCTTCCGCCGCCAGAGCCTCGACCGCCTGGTACTTACTGGTGCCACTGGTGCCTCCACAGCCAGAGCCTCTACTGCCTGGGCCTCTGCCGTTGCCGCTGGTGCCTCCACAGCCAGAGCCACTACTGCCTGGGCCTCTGCGGTTGCCGCTGGTGCCTCCACAGCCAGAGCCTCTGCTGCCTGGGCCTCTGCCACTGCCGCTGGTGCCTCTAACGCCAGAGTCTCTTCCGCCTGGGATTCTGCTGCTGCCGTTGGTGCCTCTGCCGCCAGAGCCTCTACCACTTGGGCCTTTGTTGCTGCCACTGTTGCGCCCGTCTCCAGAGCCTCTGCCTCCTGGGTCTCTGTCGCTGCTGCTGGTGCCGCCGCCGCCAGATCCTCTACCGCCTGGGCCCTTACCGCTGCCCCTGACGCCTCCGCAGCCGAAGCCTCTGCCACCTAGGCCTCTACCGGTGCTGCTGGTGCCTCCGCAGCCCGAGCCACTACCGCCCAGGCCTCTGTCGCTGCCGCTGCTGCCTCCGCCGCCTGGGTCTCTGTCGCCTGGACCTTTGCCGCTGCCGCAGCTGCCTCCGCTCCCAGAGCCCCTACCGCCTGGGCCTCTGCCGTTGCCACTGGTTCTTTCTCCGCAATAGCCTCTACTGACTGGGTCTCTGCCGGTGCTGCTGGTGCCTCCGCAGCCCCAGCCTCTACTGCCTGGGCCTCTGCCACTTCCGCTGCTGCCTCTGCCGCCAGAATCTTTACCGCCTGGACCCTTGCCGCTGAAGATGGTGCCTACGCAGCCCGAGCCTCTACCGCCTGGCCCTCTGCCGCTATTGCTGGTTCCGCCGATGCCCAGGCTGCATCGCCTGGAGCTCTGCAGCTGCCGATGGTGCCTTGGCAGCGTAAGCTTCTTCCTCCTGTGGCTCTGCCGCTTCCGCTGGTTCCTCCACCTCCCAGGCTGCATCGCCTGGACCTCGGCTGCTGCCGGTGGTGCTTCCACTGCCAGAACCTCTACCACCTGGGCCTCTGCTGCTGCTGCTGCTGCCTCCGCAGCCTGAGTCTCTACCGCCTGGGTCTCTGCAGCTGCCCCTGGTGCCTCTGCAGCCCGAGTCTCTACCGCCTGGGCCCCTGCCGCTTCCGCAGCCCGAGCCTCTACCGCCTGGGCATCTGCCGGTGTCGCTGGTGCCTCCGCCACCTGAGCCTCTACCGCCTGGGCCCTTGCTGCTGCCGCTGGTGCTTTCGCCGCCAGAGCCTCTGCTGCCGGGGCTCTGCCAAGGCCGCTGGTGCCTCCGAAGCCTGAACCTCTGCCACCTGGTTCTCTGTAGCTGCTGCTGGTGCTTCCGCCGCCACAGCCTCTACCACCTGGGCCTCTGCTGCTGTCGTTGGTGCCTCCGCAGCCTGAGCCTCTACCGCCTGGGGCCTTGCCGCTGCCGTTTTTTGCTTCCGCCGCCCGAACCTCTACCGCCTAGGCCTCTGTCGGTGCCGCTGGTGCCTCTGCAGCCTAAGCCTCTACCGCCTGGGCCTAAGGCCACTGCCGCTGGTGGCGCCGCCGCCGGAGCCTCTACCGCCTGGGCCTCTGCCACTGCCGCCTCCGCCGCCAGAGCCCCTACCGCCTGGGCCCCTGCCGCTGCCGCTGGTCCTTCCGCCGCCAGAGCCTCGACCGCCTGGTACTTACCGCCTGGTCTGGGCCTCTGCCACTGCCACTGGTGCCTCCACCGTGGAGCCTCTACCACCTGGGCCCTTGCTTCTGCCGCTGGTGCCTCCGCATCCCGAGCCTCTACCGCCTGGGCCTCTGCCGGAGTCGCTGGTGCCTCCAAAGCCAGAGCCGCTACCGCCTGGGCCTCTGCCACTGCCGCTGGTGTCTCCACAGCCCAAGCCGTTACCGCCTGGGCCTCTGCCGCTGCCTCTGCTGCCTCTACAGCCTGGGCCTCTGCCACTGCCGCTGGTGCCCCCGCCGCCAGAGCCTCTACCGCCTGGACCCTTGCCCCTGCTGCTGGTGCTTCCGCCGCCAGAGCCTCTACCACCTGGGCCTCTGCTGCTGTCATTGGTGGCTCCGCAGCCCCAGTCTCTACCGCTTGGGCCCTTGCCGCTGCCGCTGGTGCCTCCGCAGCCCGAACCTCTACCGCCTGGGCCCTTGCTGCTGCCGCTGGTGCCTCCGCAGCCCGAACCTCTACCGCCTGGGCCTCTGCCGGAGCCGCTGGTGCCTCCACAGCCAGAGCCTCTACTGCCTGGGCCTCTGCCGTTGCCGCTGGTGCCTCCACAGCCAGAGCCTCTACTGCCAGGGCCTCTGCCACTGCCACTGGTGCCTCCACCGCGGTGCTTCTACCGTCTGGGCCCTTGCTTCTGCCGCTGGTGCCTCCGCATCCCCAGCCTCTACCGCCTGGGCCTCTGCCGGAGACGCTGGTGCCTCCACAGCCAGAGCCTCTACTGCCTGGGCCTCTGCCGTTGCCGCTGGTGCCTCCACAGCCAGAGCCTCTGCTGCCTGGGCCTCTGCCACTGCCGCTGGTGCCTCTAACGCCAGAGTCTCTTCCGCCTGGGATTCTGCTGCTGCCGTTGGTGCCTCTCCCGCCAGAGCCTCTACCGCTTGGGCCTTTGTTGCTGCCACTGTTGCGCCCGTCTCCAGAGCCTCTGCCTCCTGGGTCTCTGTCGCTGCTGCTGGTGCCGCCGCCGCCAGATCCTCTACCGCCTGGGCCCTTACCGCTGCCCCTGACGCCTCCGCAGCCGAAGCCTCTGCCGCCTAGGCCTCTACCGGTGCTGCTGGTGCCTCCGCAGCCCGAGCCTCTGCCGCCTGGGCCTCTGCCGGTGCCGTTGGTGCCTCCGCAGCCTGAGTCTCTACTGCCTGGGCCTCTGCCACTTCCGCTGCTGCCTCCGTTGCCAGAAGCACTACCGCCTGGACCCATGCCGCTGCCGCTGGTTCTTCCGCCACCACAGCCTCTACCGCCTAGGCCTCTACCGGTGCTGCTGGTGCCTCCGCAGCCCGAGCCTCTACCGCCTGAGCCTCTGCCACTGCCGCTGGTGCCTCCGCCGCCAGAGCTGCTACCGCCTGGGTCCTTGCCGCTGCCACTGGTGCTTCCGCAGCTAGAGCCTCTACCGCCTAGGCCTCTGCCCCTGACGTTCGTGCCTCTGCCGCCAGAGCCTCTACCACCTGGGCCTCTGCTGCTGTCGTTGGTGCTTCTGCAGCCCCAGTCTTTACCGCTTGGGCCCTTGCCGCTGCCGCTGGTGCCTCCGCCGTCAGAGCCTCTACCGCCTGGGCCTTTGCTGCTGCTGCCTCCGCCAACAGAGCCTCTACCGCCTGGGTCTCTGCTGCCGCCACCTCTGCCGCCAGAGCCCCTACCACCTGGGCCTCTGCCGCTGCCGCTGGTTCTTCCGCCACCACAGCCTCTACCGCCTAGGCCTCTACCGGTGCTGCTGGTTCCTCCGCAGCCTGAGCCTCTACCGCCTGAGCCTCTGCCACTGCTGCTGGTGCCTCCGCAGCCTGAGCCGCTACCGCCTAGGCCTCTGCCGCTGCTACTGGTGCCTCCGCAGCCCGAGCCTCTGCCCCCTGGGCCTCTGCCGGTGCCGTTGGTGCCTCCGCAGCCTGAGTCTCTACTGCCTGGGCCTCTGCCACTTCCGCTGCTGCCTCCGCTGCCAAAACCACTACCGCCTGGAACCATGCCGCTGCCGCTGGTGCCTCCGAAGCCTGAGCCTCTACTGCCTGGACCCTTGCCGGTGCCGCTGGTGCCTCCGCAGCCCGAGCCTCTACCGCCTGAGCCTCTGCCACTGCTGCTGGTGCCTCCGCAGCCCGAGCCGCTACCGCCTCTGCCTCTGCCGCTGCTCCTGGTGCCTCCGCTCCTGGTGCCTCCGCAGCCCGAGCCTCTGCCGCCTGGGCCTCTGCCGGTGCCGTTGGTGCCTCCGCAGCCTGAGTCTCTACCGCCTGGGCCTCTGCCACTTCTACCACTTCTCCGTTGCCAGAACCACTACCGCCTGGACCCATGCCGCTGCCGCTAGTTCTTCCGCCACCACAGCCTCTACCGCCTAGGCCTCTACCGGTGCTGCTGGTGCCTCCGCAGCCCGAGCCTTTACCGCCTGGGCCTCTGCCGGTGCCACTGGTGCTTCCGCAGCTGGAGCCTCTACCGCCTGGACCCTTGCCGGTGCCGCTGGTGCCTCCGCAGCCCGAGCCTCTACCGCCTGAGCCTCTGCCACTGCTGCTGGTGCCTCCGCAGCCCGAGCCTAGGCCTCTGCCGCTGCCGCTGCTGCCTCTGCAGTCCGAGCCTCTACCGCCTGGGCCTCTGCCGCAGCTGCTGGTGCCTCCACAGCCTGAGCTTCTACCGCCTGGGCCTCTGCCACTGCCGCTGGTGCCTCCGCCGCCAGAGCCGCTACCGCCTGGGCCTCTGCTCCTGACGTTCGTGCCTCTGCCGCCAGAGCCTCTACCACCTGGGCCTCTGCTGCTGTCGTTGGTGCCTCTGCAGCCCCAGTCTCTACCGCTTGGGCCCTTGCCGCTGCCGCTGGTACCTCCGCCGTCAGAGCCTCTACCGCCTGGGCCTTTGCTGCTGCTGCCTCCGCCAATAGAGCCTCTGCCGCCTGGGTCTCTGCTGCTGCCACCTCTGCCGCCAGAGCCCCTACCACCTGGGCCTCTGCCACTGCTGCTGGTGCCTCCACAGCCCGAGCCTCTGCCGCCTGGGCCTCTGCCACTTCCGCTGCTTCCTCCGCTGCCAGAACCACTACCGCCTGGACCCATGCCGCTGCCGCTGGTGCCTCCGCAGCCTGAGCCTTTACCGCCTGGGCCTCTGCCGGTGCCACTGGTGCTTCCGCGGCTGGAGCCTCTACCGCCTGGACCCTTGCCGGTGCCGCTGGTGCCTCCACAGCCCGAGCCTCTGCCGCCTGGGCCTCTGCCGGTGCCGTTGGTGCCTCCGCAGCCTGAGTCTCTACTGCCGGGGCCTCTGCCGCTGCTGCCTCCGCAGGCTGACCCTCTACTGCCTGCACCCTTGCCGCTGGTGCCTCCGCAGCCCGAACCTCTACCGCCTGGGACGTTGCTGCTGCCGCTGGTGCTTCTGCCGCCAGAGTCTCTACCGCCTGGGCCTCTGCCACTGCCGTTGGTGCCTCCGCTGCCCGAGCCGCTACCGCCTGGGCCTCTGCCGCTGCCTCTGGTGCCTCTACCGCCTGGGCCTCTGCCACTGCCGCTGGTGCTTCCGCCGCCAGAGCCTCTACCACCTGGGCCTCTGCTGCTGTCGTTGGTGCCTCCGCAGCCCCAGTCTCTACCGCTTGGGCCCTTGCCGCTGCCGCTGGTGCCTCCGCCGCCAGAGCCTCTACCGCCTGGGCCTTTGCTGCTGCCACTGTTGCGCCCGTCTCCAGAGCCTCTGCCTCCTGGGTCTCTGTCGCTGCTGCTGGTGCCGCCGCCGCCAGATCCTCTACCGCCTGGGCCCTTACCGCTGCCCCTGACGCTTCCGCAGCCGAAGCCTCTACCGCCTGGGCCTCTGCCGGTGCCGCTGGTGCCTCTGCAGCCTAAGCATCTACCACCTGGGCCTCTGCCACTGCCACTGGTGGCGCCGCCGGAGGAGCCTCTACCGCCTGGGCCTCTGCCACTGCCGCCTCCGCCGCCAGAGCCCCTACCGCCTGGGCCCTTGCCGCTGGTCCTTCCGCCGCCAGAGCCTCGACCGCCTGGTACTTACTGGTGCCACTGGTGCCTCCACAGCCTTAGCCTCTACTGCCTGGGCCTCTGCCACCAGAGTCTCTACCGTCGGGGCCCTTG